>NC_069675.1:45754262-50754262 GCF_023699985.2 Odocoileus virginianus
CTCCCCAGGCCTGCTTGTCTTGCCCTCCCAGGTCTCCCCACCACACTTCACTCCATTTCACTTCCCGCCCAAGGTTGCTGGCAAGGTGGGAGCAGGAAGTGAGCCCGAACGGCACCCCTCAGCTGGGCACAGCCCTGCAGCCTTGTTTTCATTGCGTTGCTGTCTTCCTGCCGGATGCAGGGTGCTGCAGGCCACCTCCTCCTCCATCACTAATTCATGTCAGCTACATCCCAGGGAGGCACACTGCCTACTGATGAGTGATGAGGAGTCTGGTGTGCTATAGTTCATGGGGTCACAAACAGTCGGACGCAACTGAGCAAATAACACACACACCACACTGCTTTGTATAATGTAACATTAAGTGGAGTTCTGAGGTTAAGAAATGGAAGGAAGTCCACTTGTATGCTTATTAGACTGCATTAGTGTATCCATATCCAGTCATTATGACCTTCCCTGAGTTTCAAAGGGCAGATGCAAAAAGTTGCTAATAAAGTGAGGTGCAGTCAAGAACCCACAAGAGGCAAGATTAAAGGGACCAGATAAACTCATCAAAAGTAGGAGACCACCCACCTGAGATGAGATTAAGGGAGTGCAAGCCCCGCCCACACACTGACCTTGTCAGACCCCACCAATATAAAAACCCTCAAGCTCTCGGGTTTGAGACTCACAGGTTCTCAAGGCAGAAGCCTGGCGCATCTCCCTTTGCGTGGCGAAGTAGTAGAGCTATTCTTTTCTACTTCACCCAAAACTCTTGTCTCCGGGATTTGATTCGACACGGATGTACAGAGGAGCTGAGCTTCCAGTAACAGAAGTCGGTTGCTGAGCAGACTGTGCTAGACTAGCTCCAGGAAAAGACTGAACGCTTTCCTAGGCAATCTCCAGTCTGAAGGTTTTGGTTCACCAAGAAGAAAGTGAACATCATGGATCGGAATGATAGCCTCTCTCCATTTGACCAGTATCTGGCCTCCCCTCAAGGTGCCATGAGTCCTGGAATCCCTGTCTTCAGTCCAACGATGCATTATGGCACAGGACTGACTCCGCAGCCAATTCAGAGCACCGACGGTCTGTCTGCTTTGGAGGAGGAGCAGCAGCAGGCGAAGGCGGCAACAGGTCAGCTTTCGACAACGTCCCAGCAGGCAACCCAGGAGGCCTCGGACCAGACACCACGGCTCTTCGACTCACAGCCTCTTATGACCACACCCTTGCTAGGTACCACTCCCCTGTATCCGTCCCCCGTGACTCCCATGACCCCCATGACTCCTGCAATGCCGGCCTCAGAGATCACTGAATTGGTGCCGCAGCTGCACAATATTGTATGCACAGTGAATCTTGGTTGTAAACTTGACCTAAAGAGCATTGCCCTTCTTGCTCGAAATGCTGAATATAATCCCAAGAGGTTTGCTGCTGTAATCATGAGAATAAGAGAGCCCCGGACCACTGCACTGTTCTTCAGTTCTGGGAAGATGGTGTGCACAGGAGGCAAGAGTGAAGAAGAGTCCAGACTAGCAGCAAGAAAATTTGCCAGGATCATACAGAAGTTGGGTTTTCCAGCTAAGTTCTTGGACTTCAAGATTCAGAACATGGTGGGGAGCTGTGATGTGAAGTTCTCCATAAGGTTAGAAGCCCTTGTGCTTAGCCACCGACAGTTCGCCAGTTATGAGCCAGAGTTATTTCCTGGTTTAGTCTACAGAATGATCAAACCGAGAATTGTTCTCCTTATTTTTGTTTCTGGAAAAGTTGTGTTAACAGGTGCTAAAGTCAGAAGAGAAATTAATGAAGCCTTTAATAACATCTACTCTATTCTAAAGGGTTTCAGGAAGACTTCATAATGGCTGTGCTCCTGCCTCCTCCACCCACTTGTTTTTTTTAAAAACCAATTGGTTTTGGTGTATTTGCTGTGCTGTAGATGGTCCCATGTAGTAAGAGGTTGGACTTGAGGTTGTAAATCACAGTTCCAACTGAAGATCTCCTGCACATGTACCCCATAAGGATGCCAAGAAGGGATATTATTTCTGCAGGAAGAACACCAAAAGTGTTATTGTAAGTTGTTGAAACTGTGTTACTAATCAGGCAGTAATGTCTATTTATAATCTAGATTTTATACATTTCATGCTTTTTAAAAAAGGTTTTTAAAAATTCTTTTATTGATTGATTTTTGGCTGTGCTGGGTCTTTGTTGTTGTGCACAGGCTTTCTCAAGTTGTGGTGTGTGGGCTTCTCCTTGCCGTGGCTTCTCTTGGTTCAGAGCATGGGTTACTCAAGCTCTGTGGTTTCAACTCACAAGCTTAGTTGCCCTGAGACATATGTGGAATCTTCCTGAATTATGGATCACTCCTGTGCCTTGGCAGATTCTTAATCACTGGACCACCAGAGAAGTCCACTTGCTGCTTTTGACAAGTTGGCTTAAGGGATAAAACTTTGTGTTAAAGCCACCTCAACAACTGATTAGACTTTATTTAGTTTAATTTCTTCCCCATAATCCAGAGTTTTGTTGTTTTGTTTTTCTACCGGGAAAAGAAAAATCTGTTTTGAGAGGTGTTGTTTTCTAATTGGTAACTCTTAAGGATTATTTTTCTACCAGACACATTCACCTTTTCAGTATTTCAGGACAAAAAAGAATGTTTGCATTCATATTAATGAATGCAAATAGCTGCACATATTTCTTCCTTAAGAGTACTCTGTAGAATAAATGCTGTTTATAAAAGTGTTAAGAAACAAACCAAACAAAAGCCCAAAAGCCCAAAATGGAGTTCCTTGGGCTAAGCCCTATTGTGATTAGTTTAGGCCCCTCCCAGGAGTAGAATTTTAAACCAATCAATCTAGAATTACCTGATCAACTCCTGTGATGTAATCTGCCTAAAACCCCCTGCCTTTCTCTAAGGGAGGTGACCTTGCCTAAAATAATCCAATCTTAACTTCCTCTTCCCATCTTCCTTCTGTCTATGAAACCTTCCATTTTGTTCAGGTCCTCAGAGTTCTTTACTATTTGTTAGAAGGGATAACTGCCAGACTATCAAATAAAGCCAATTAGATCTTCCAGTTTACTCAGTTGAATTTTGTTTTTTAATGTAACAAAAGCAGCACTGCAGAACAGTGAGGAAGATAGATTTTTCAATAAATGTTGTTGAAAAAATATAATATCTGCAAGGGAGAACTAATGACATAGAATGCCTGCCTCGAAGCTTGGACAAAAATCAATTCTAATTGAATCATGTATCCATGAAGCTTTTTATAAGACATCCTGTGAGAATATATCTTTATGATCTATGGCAATGGTTTTCAGTCTGGGCCAATAATGCTCCCCAGGAGATATTTGACAATGTCTGGAAACTTTTTTTTGGTTGTTAAAACTGGGGGGTAGGGACTTCCTGGTGGTCCAGGGAAGTTAGTTACATAGAACTGAGTGAACTGGTAAATATGGTTATAATTTTTATGGCTTCTATCTAAAAAATTACTGGTTTAAATTTGTGTTTTCCAAGAGTAAGGAAAATCTCCCCCTTAAACTAACTATGACTTACAATAATTTGGTAAATTATACCTTTGTAAGAAGAATTGAAACATTTATCTTTTTCTATTTGGTTGATCCTGCGAATGCTTGTCTCAAAGATTAAGCCATGCATAAGTTGTGCACAGCCTGGACAATGAAACTATGGATAGCTCATTAAATCAGTTATGACTCCTTTGGTTGCTTGACTATTGCAACTGGATTAAAACTAGTTATACTAATCATCGTTTTAATTTGTTTTTTGTTTTCAAACTGTTTGTGCTCTGTGCCTCCCTGCTGCACTTTGTCTTTGTCAGTGGTACTGGCTGCATTGCTTATATCTTGTCTAATTTATAAGACTGTTGTCTCGTGTAATACCCGATGTGTAACCAGGCCTCCAACAAAGCTTATATGACTAAAAATATAACATAAAATAAATGTAACAGTTTGACTCTAGGTATGGGAAGAAGCAACAAGGCAAAATGTCTGCTGGATCATAATTAGGCACAAGATCCAGAGAATCATTCATTATTGCTGGGATCTAATCCAAAATTTAGCACCTGGAGTGGCATATCAAGAGCTTTCACCCAAACTGGGATGAGCCTCCCAGCACCGTGAGACAAAATTTGGTCATGAAATGTCTCCCAAATATTGATCAAATTTCCAACCAAGACGGGAGAATGTGAGAAATGGAATACTTCCTGCCCTGTCAATCATCAGCAATTTCAGCCCTCCAATGTGAGTGGATGAGCCCTGAGAAAACAGAGGAAGGAGAATACCTGCCACTAAGCAGTCATCAGATTGCAGCCACTACCTGTGATGAACTCTGAGGAAATTCAGGATATGAAAATACAGGATACAGGCCCCAGATAGCTAAGGTACATATCAAGGAAATAATTTTAATGAGCCCTGACTCTTGCATCTTCCCATACATAGAAAAGTACATAATTCCTTAACTTGAGATGCTGCCTCCTACATTATATGTCCAATATTTCTAAGTCTACAGATGTAAAGTAGACACATTCCAAATAAGAATGGAAGAAGACAAATATCGACAACTGGAACACCGATAGCAGACACTCTTGGACGAATCCATCTGATAAAGCAGTTAGAAGAGTCATCACTACGTTTTCCCACAAGACTGTCGAATGGACATTGACAATGGGGAATTGTAGCAGGGAAGAGCCAATTCTGACTTCACAATGGATCTGTTTCTTTGACTTTAACCTTGTATTTGCTGCTTTTGTTATTATAATCATACATAATGGCTTGTGTCAGGGAATTGTGCCCCTCTACCTGACTGTTAAAGTGCCTTTGTTAGACTCTGACCCAGCCCACCTGTGAAACTGGCACCCATATCTGGATAAGATGGCTAATTTGAGACGTTAATCTGCTATCCTCTCAGTCAGCTGCCTTTCTGAATAAAGTCATATTATTTGCCTAAATACCTTGTCTCTCAGTTAATTGACCTGTCATGCAGTGATCAGGCTTAGACTCTGTAACATGCAGAGTTCCCAGGTTTGGAGAGCCTTTCTATCCCCCATTTCTTGTAGGTAAGTCTCCAGCCTCCATGGCCTTCATTGAGTTCCAAAAGGTGGATTTGAACAGTAGATAAATTAAAAGATGCTTGCTCCTTGGAAGAAAAGCTATGACCAACCTAGACAGCATATTAAAAAGCAGAGACATTACTTTGCCAACAAAGGTCCGCCTAGCCAAGGCTATGGTTTTTCCAGTAGTCATGTATGGTTGTGAGAATTGGACCATAAAGAAAGCTGAGCACTGAAGAATTAATGCTTTTGAACTGTGGTGTTGGAGAAGACTCTTGAGAGTCCCTTGGACTGCAAGGAGATCCAACCAGTCAATCCTAAAGGAAATCAGTCCTGAATATTCATTGGAAAGACTGATGTTGAAGCAGAAACTGTAATACTTTGGCCACCTGATGCAAAGAACTGACTCACTGGAAAAGACTCTGATGCTGGGAAAGATTGAAGGCAAGAGGAGAAGCGGGCAACAGAGGATGAGATGGTTGGATGGCATCACCAACTCAATAGACATGAGCTTGAGCAAGCTCCAGGGGTTGGTGATGGACAGGGAAGCCTGGTGTGCTGCAGTCCATGGGGTTGCAAAGAGCCAGACACAACTGAACGACTGAACTGAACAGAATCAAGGTAAAGAAAGTGAAAGTGAAAGTTGCTCAGTCGTGTCTGACTCTTTCCAACCCCATGGATTATACAGTCCATGGAATTCTCTAGGCCAGAATACTGGAGTGAGTAGCCTTTTCCTTCTCCAGGGGATCTTCCCAACCCAGGGATCAAACCCAGGTCTCCCACACTGCTGGTGGATTCTTTACTAACTAAGCCACAGGGGAAGCCCAAGAATACTGGAGTGGGTGGATATCCTATCCCTTCTCCAGCAGATCTTCCAGACCCAGGAATTGACCCAGGGTCTCCTGTGTTACAGGTAGATTCTTTATCAACTGAGCTATCGGGGAAACTTCAGCTTAAACTTCAACTTGAATGGCTGAAGTTGAACAGTTCTATGAAGACCTACAAGACCTTCTAGAACTAACACCCAAAAAAGATGCCCTTTTCATTATAAGGGACTGGAATGCAAAAGTAGGAAGTCACGACAAAGACTGGCTGAATGGATACAAAAACAAGACCCCTATATATGCTGTCTACAAGAGACCCATCTCAAAACAAGGGACATATACAGACTGAAAGTGAAGGGCTGGAAAAAAATATTTCATGTAAACGGAGACCAAAAGAAAGCAGGAGTCGCAATATTCATATCAGATAAAATAGACTTTAAAAATAAAGCCTGTGAAAAGAAACAAAGAAGGACACTACATAATGATCAAAGGATCAATCCAAGAAGAAGATATAACAATTATAAATATATATGCACCCAACATAGGAGCACCACAATATGTAAGGCAAATGCTAATGAGTATGAAAGGGGAAATTAACAATAACACAATAATAGAGGGAGATTTTAATACCCAACTCACACCTATGGATAGGTCAACTAAACAGCAAGGAAACACAAACTTTAAATGACACAATGGACCAGCTAGACCTAATTGATATCTATAGGACATTTCACCCCAAAACAATCAATTTCATCTTTTTCTCAAGTGCACACAGAACCTTCTCCAGAATAGATCACATCCTGGCCATAAATCTAGCCTTGGTAAATTCAAAAAAATTGAAATCATTCCAGTCATCTTTTCTGACCACAATGCAGTAAGATTAGATCTCAGTTACAGGAAAAATGCTGTTAAAAATTCAAACATATGGAGGCTAAATAACACACTTCTGAATAACCAACAAATCATAGAAGAAATCAAAAAAGAAATAAAAATATGCATAGAAATAAATGAAAATGAAAACACAACAACCCAAAACCTATGGGACACTGTAATAGCAGTGCTAAGGGGAAGGTTCATAGCATTACAGGCTTACCTCAAGAAACAAGAAAAAAGTCAAATAAACAACCTAACTCTACACTTAAAGCAACTAGAGAAGGAAGAAATGAAGAACCCTAGGGTTAGTAGAAAGAAAGAAATCTTAAAAATTGGGGCAGAAATAAATGCAAAAGAAACAAAAGAGACCATAGCAAAAATCAACTAAGCTAAAAGCTGGTTTTTTGAAAAGATAAACAAAATTGACAAACCGTTAGCAAGACTCATTAAGAAACAAAGGGAGAAGAACCAAATCGACAAAACTAGAAATGTAAATGGAGAGATCACAACAGACAACACTGAAATACAAAGGATCATAAGAGACTACTACCAGCAGCTCTATGCCAATAAAATGGACAACTTGGAAGAAATGGACAAATTCCTAGAAAAGTATAACTTTCCAAAACTGAACCAGGAAGAAATAGAAGATCTTAACAGACCCATCACAAGCATGGAAATCGAAACTGTAATCAGAAATCTTCCAGCAAACAAAAGCCCAGGATCAGATGGCTTCACAGCTGAATTCTACCAAAAATTTAGAGAAGCGCTAACACCTATCTTACTCAAACTCTTCCAGAAAATTGCAGAAGAAGGTAAACTTCCAAACTCATTCTATGAGGCCACCATCACCCTAATTCCAAAACCAGACAAAGATGCCACAAAAAAAGAAACCTACAGGCCAATATCACTGATGAACATAGATGCAAAAATCCTTAACAAAATTCTAGCAAACAGAATCCAACAACATATTAAAAAGATCATACATCATGACCAAGTGGGTTTTATCCCAGGAATGCAAGGATTCTTTAATATCTGCAAATCAATCAATGTAATACACCACATTAACAAATTGAAAGATAAAAACCATATGATTATCTCAATAGATGCAGAAAAAGCCTTTAACAAAATTCAACATCCATTTATGATAAAAAAAAAAAAAAACCTCTCCAGAAAGTAGGAATAGAAGAAACATATCTCAACATAATAAAAGCTATATATGACAAACCCACAGCAAACATTATCCTCAATGGTGAAAAATTGAAAGCATTTCCCCTAAAATCAGGAACAAGACAAGGGTGCCCAGTCTCACGACTACTATTCAACATAGTTTTGGAAGTGTTGGCCACAGCAATCAGAGCAGAAAAAGAAATAAAAGGAATCCAGATAGGAAAAGAAGAAGTAAAACTCTCACTGTTTGCAGGTGACATGATCCTCTACATAGAAAACCCTAAAGACTCTACCAGAAAATTACTAGAACTAATCAATGAATATAGTAAAGTTGCAGGATATAAAATTAACACACAGAAATCCCTTGCATTCCTATACACTAACAATGAGAAAACAGAAAGAGAAATTAAGGAAACAATACCATTCACCATTGCAACAAAAAGAATAAAATACTTAGAGGAGTGTATCTACCTAAAGAAACAAAAGACCTATACATAGAAAAATATAAAACACTGATGAAAGAAATCAAAGAGGACACAAATAGATGGAGAAATATACCGTGTACATGGATTGGAAGAATCAATATTGTGAAAATGAGTATACGACCCAAAGCAATCTATAGATTCAATGCAATCCCTATCAAGCTACCAACGGTATTCTTCACAGAAGTAGAACAAATAATTTCACAATTTGTATGGAAATACAAAAGACATAGAATAGCCAAAGTAATCTTGAGAAAGAAGAACGGAATTGGAGGAATCAACCTGCCTGACTTCAGACTCTACTACAAAGCCACAGTCATCAAGACAGTACGGTACTGGCAAAAAGACAGAAATATAGATCAATGGAACAGAATAGAAAGCCCAGAGATAAATCCATGTACCTTTATCTTCGACAAAGGAGGCAAGAATATAAAATGGAAAAAAGACAACCTCTTTAACAAGTGGTGCTGTGAAAAACTGGCCAACCACTTGTAAAAGAAAGAAACTATAACACTTTTTAACACCATACACAAAAATAAACTCAAAATGGGTTAAAAACCTAAGTCTAAGACCAGAAACTATAAAACTCCTAGAGGAGAACATAGGCAAAACACTCTCCAACATAAATCACAGCAAGATCCTCTATGACCCACCTCCCAGAATATTGGAAATAAAAGCAAAAATAAACAAATGGGACCTAATTAAACTTAAGAGCTTTTGCACAACAAATGAAACTATAAGCAAGGTGAAAAGGCAGCCTTCAGAATGGGAGAAAATAATAGCAAATGAAGCAACAGACAAAGGATTAATCTCAAAAATATACAAGCAACTCCTGAAGCTCAATTCCAGAAAAATAAATGACCCAATCAAAAAATGGGCCAAAGATCTAAACAGACATTTCTCCAAAGAAGACATACAGATGGCTAACAAACACATGAAAAGATGCTCAACATCACTCATTATCAGAGAAATGCAAATCAAAACCTCAGTGAGGTACCATTACACGCCAGTCAGGATGGCTGCTATCCAAAAGTCTACAAGCAATAAATGCTGGAGAGGGTGTGGAGAAAAGGGAATCCTCTTACACTGTTGGTGGGAATGCAAACTAGTACAGCCACTATGGAAAACAGTGTGGAGATTTCTTAAAAAACTGGAAATAGAACTGCCATATGACCCAGCAAAACCACTTCTGGGTATACACACTGAGGAAACCAGATCTGAAAGAGACACGTGTAACCCAATGTTCATCGCAGCACTGTTTATAATAGCCATAATATGGAGGCAGCCTAGATGCCCATCAGCAGACAAATGGATGAGGAAGCTGTGGTACATATACACCATGGACTATTACTCAGCCATTAAAAAGAATTCATTTGAATCAGTTCTAATGAGATGGATGAAACTGGAGCCCATTATACAGAGTGAAGTAAGCCAGAAAGATAAAGAACATTACAGCATACTAACACATATATGTGGAATTTAGAAAGATGGTAATGATAACCCTATATGCAAAACAGAAAAAGAGACACAGATGTACAGAACAGACTTTTGGACTCTGTGGGAGAAGGCAAGGGTGGAATGTTTTGAAAGAACAGCAGGTATATTATCTATAGTGAAACAGATCAGCAGCCCAGGTGGGATGCATGAGACAAGTGCTCGGGCCCGGTGCACTGGGAAGACCCAGAGGAATCGGGTGGAGAGGGAGGTGGGAGGGGGGACTGGGATGGGGAATACATGTAATTCCATGGCTGATTCACGTCAATGTACGACAAAACCCACTACAATATTGTAAAGTAATTAGCCTCCAACTAATAAAAATAAATGAAAAACAAAGGAGAAAAGGAAAGATATACCCATTTGAATGCAGAGTTCCAAAGAATAGCAAGGAGAGATAAGAAAGCCTTCTTCAGTGATCAATGCAAAGAAATAGAGGAGAACAATAGAATGGGAAAGACTAGAGATCTCTTCAAGAAAATTAGAGATACCAAGGGAACATTTCATGCAAAGATGGGCTCAATAAAGGACAGAAATGGTATGGACCTAACAGAAGCAGAAGATACTAAGAAGAGGTGGCAAGAATACACAGAAGAACTGTACAAAAAGATCTTCAGGACCCAGATAATCATGATGGTATACTCACTCACCTAGAGCCAGACATCCTGGAATGTGAAGTCAAGTGGGCCTTAGGAAGCATCACTATGAACAAAGCTAGTGGAGGTGATGGAATTCCAGTTGAGCTCTTCCAAATTCTAAAAGATGATGCTGTGAAAGTGCTGCACTCAATGTGTCAGCAAATTTGGAAAACTCAGCAGTGGCCACAGGACTGGAAAAGGTCCGTTTTCATTCCAATCCCAAAGAAAGGCAATGCCGGAGAATGCTCAAATTACTGCACAATTGCACTCATCTCACACGCTAGTAAACTAATGATCAAAATTCTCCAAGCCAGGCTTCAGCAATACGTGAACTATGAACTTCCAGATGTTCAGCTGGATTTAGAAAAGGCAGGGGAACCAGAGATCAAATTGCCAACATCTGCTGGATCATCAAAAAAGCAAGAGAGTTCCAGAAAAACATCTATTTCTGCTTTACTGACTATGACAAAGCCTTTGACTCTGTGGATCACAATAAACTGGAAAATTCTGAAAGAGATTAGAACTACAAGACCACCTGACCTGCTTCTTGAGAAATCTATATGCAGGTCAGGAAGCAACAGTTAGAACTGGACATGGAACAACAGACTGGTTCCAAATAGGAATAGGAGTATGTCAAGGCTGTATATTGTCACCCTGCTTATTTAACTTATATGCAGAGTACATCATGAGAAACGCTGGACTGGAGGAAGCACAAGCTGGAATCAAGACTGTCGGGAGAAATATCAATAACCTCAGATATGCAGATGACACCACCCTTATGGCAGAAGGTGAAGAGGAACTAAAAAGCCTCTTGATGAAAGTGAAAGAAAGTGAAAAGTTGGCTTAAAGCTCAACATTCAGAAACTTAAGATCATGGCATCTGGTCCCATCACTTCATGGGAAATAGATGGGGAAACAGTGGAGACAGTGTCAGACTTTATTTTGGGGGGCTCCAAAATCATTGCAGCTGGTGATTGCAGTCATGAAATTAAAAGACGCTTACTCCTTGGAAGGAAAGGTATGACCAACCTAGATAGCATATAAAAAGCAGAGACATTATTTTGTCAACAAAGATCTGTCTAGTCAAGGCTATGGTTTTTCCAGTGCTTATGTATGGATATGAGAGTTGGACTGTGAAGAAAGTTGAGCACCGAAGAATTGATGATTCTGAACTGTGGTGTTGGAGAAGACTCTTGAGAGTCCCTTGGACTACAAGGAGATCCAGCCAGTCCATCCTAAAGGAGATAAGTCCTGGGTGTTCATTGGAAGGACTGATGCTGACCCTGAAACTCCAATACTTTGGCCACCTCATGTGAAGAGTTGACTCATTGGAAAAGACCCTGATGCTGGGAGGGATTGGAGGCAGGAGGAGAAGTGGATGATGGAGGATGAGATGGCTGAATGGCATCACCAACTCGACGGAGATGAGTTTGGGTAAACTCCAAGAGTTGGTAATGGACGGGAGGCCTGGTGTGCTGCAGTCCATGGGGTCACAAAGAGAACAGGACTGAGTGACTGAACTGAACTGATCAGGGAAACACTTAATCAAGGGAGAAACAGCCAAAAAAACACCTGAGGCAAGATTAAAGGAACCAGACAAACACATCAAGATTAGGAAACCACCCACCTAAAATGAGATTAAGGGAGTACAAGCCCTGCTCACACCCTATTCTTGTCAGAGACCTCAGCTTTGACCTGCTGTTATAACAACCTTCAAGTTCTCTGGCACATAATTTTTCAAAGCATAAGCCTGATGTATCTCCCTTTCCCTGTCAAAGCAATAAAGCTATCTTTTTCTACTTTACCAAAACTCTGTCTCTGGGATTTGATTTGTTGTGTGTGCTCAATTGTTCAGTTGTGTCCAGCTCTTTGAGACTCTGTGCTCTGTAACCTACCAGGCTCCTCTATCCATGGTATTTTCCAGGCAAGAGTGCTGGAGTGGGTTGCCATTTCCTACTCCAGCGGATCTTCCCAACATATTTTGTATCTCTTGCATCTCCTGCATTGGCAGGCAGGTTCTTTACCACTGAGTCACCAGGGAAACACCAGTGCACTCAAGGCCAAGCTTAAAGATCCCGCATGTCACAACAAACATCCAGCGAAGATCCATGTGCTGCAATTCAGATAGCCAAAAATTAATTTAATTTAATTTAATTTATTTAATTAATTTAAAAGACTTGGGGTAGATGTTGCTATTGTCATCTAGCTGGTAAAGAACACGGATGTTGTCCAATGTTGTATAATGCACAGGACAACCTCTACATCAAAAAATTACCTAAACTGAAATGTCAGTAGTGCTGAGGTGGAGAAACTCTGGTCTAAGGTTAGGAAATCACATCTTAAATATGACACAAAAAAGTGCTGTTTAATTATTAACTTTAACAACATTAAAATTAAGAACTTCTGTCCATCAAAAGATACTGCCAACAGAATGAAGATGCAAGGCACAGAGTAGGAGATCTCATACACACAGACCCAGTGAAGACCTCACTTGAGAACTCCAGAAGATCCAAGTGGTCAATAGACATTAGGAAAGATACTCAGTTTCATTGTGAGCATGGAAATACTATTGATTCTAATCGTTGCAATTAAATGCAGAATTTAAAGTCAGACAATTCCAAGTATTAGAAAGAATGTAAAACACCCAAATGATTCTGGGAGGATTTAACCTCTTGATAGAACCTCTTGAAAAACTGTTTCTGATAAAAAACAGTGTCCCACAGATGGAACTGTGTCTGATAAAACTAAATGTGCCACACCATGTAGACTGTAATTGTAGACATTCCTCTACTGGGTATACAGGCTATGGGAATGCAGGCTGAAGTATACCTAGAGATGTATGTAAAAATATACATGACAATGTTGTTTAAAAATGGCCCTGGACTGGAAACCCTCATGATGCCCATGAATGGATAAATGAACTGTGGTTGTGTATGTATGTATATTTTCTTCATAGAATGGAATATCATACCACCATGAAAATGAGTGTACTGTGGTGAAATTCAGAACAAAAGAACTGTATGTGATATGATTCCATTTACATAAAGTTATAACCAAGAAAAAGGTATCATAGTTTGAGATTTATACTTGAGTGATAAACTATAAAGAGCAAGGATGAGATGACCATAAAAAATCACACAGCTGGGGAGTTAAGATTAAGAAAGAAAGGATCCAGGGCATGGCAGTGTTTTATTTACCAACCAAAACTGGAGTTTGATAAACTTTTCCTTTGTAATAAATCATCATCCTGTAGGTTTTTGTTCGTGCACATTTCTGCTTGTGTGCTATATTTTATGATTTGAGAATGGCTTGCTTTATTTTTAAAATATTTCAAACTAAACTCTTCAAACAGGATAGAATAGTAAGGTTTAGATTTGAGATTGTGTCCCAAGGTGATGAGCTTAAGTGTTCCTGAAAGAAAGAAAAAGTGAAAGTCTTCCATCCTGTCACTCTTTGTGACCCCAAGGACTATACAGTCCATGGAATTCTTCAGGCCAGAATACTGGAGTGCATAGCCTTTCCCTTCTCCAGGGGATACTCCAACCCAGGGATCAAACCCAGGTCTCCCTCATTGCAGGCAGATTCTTTACCAACTGAGCCACAAGGGAAGCCCTAAGTGTTCCTAAATCACCTTAAATGCTCTGATTGGATTTCTTTCTCCTGATAGCCTGGAGCTGTGAGATGGTGAGATTCTAAAACCTGAAATCCCCAGACAAAGAGGCGTGGCTTCCTGCTTCCCAGCTTCCCTGCTTCCAGGGTACCTGGCAGAGAAGTCTGTGCTGCAAACAAGTTGGGATTCTTCTCCTGGAGTTGAGTAAAACATACCCCTGTCTAGGGATCCCTTCCTGCCTCCCTCCCTCCCTTCCTTCCTTCTTTCCTTTTGAGGTACTAGACAGGCAAAACTCTGCTCTCTGTGGGCCCACAGGTCTTCTACTTACATGACCCCAAAGACTTGTAGGCTCGAGAAATAAGGGTTCCATCTGTGGAAATTTCTCTCAGTAAACTAGTGCATGCATGGTGGTGATTCCAGGTTAAAGGTGAGCCAAATGGGTTGCTTTTTTTTTTTTTTCACTCCTGTTTGATGGCTTTGGGTGTGCTAGCTGGGAGAGGTGGTGGCTTGAGGGGCAAACTGGAGGGTGGTGGGTGGGAAGCATGGCTGAGGCAGGTAGGACTCCTTGGATCTGGGCTTCCCAGGGCACCTGGAATTGTGGGGGCAAAGTATGGAGAGAAGCCAAGGCCCTTCTTCCCTCCCATATTCATTTAGCAAGTGTGATTAGGCATCTACCTTGGCCCAGGTGGCATGGTGGTAAAGAATCTGCCTGCCAGTGCATGAGAGACAAAAGACTTGGCTTCAATCACTGGATCAGAAAGATCCCATGGAGGAGAAAATGACAACCTGCTCCAGTATTCTTGCCTGGGAGAGTCCATAGATAGGGGGTCCTGGCGAGCAACAGTCTATGTGGTCACAAAATTCAAAGTTGGACACAACTGAGCGTGCATGCCCTTAGGTCAGCACAATTTGATATGAGACAGCAGTGAATAAGGAATCTCTGCTGGGTGAAATATTTCTTTTTCTTTTCAAATTTTTGTCATTGTTATTAGCTGCACTGAGTCTTCATTACTTTGCCCAGACTTTCTTTAGTTGCGGTGAAGAGGGGTTACTCTTCTTGCAGTTCATGGGCTTCTCGTTTCGGGGACTTCTCTCATTGCAGAGCACAGACTCTAGGGCACATGGGCTTAGTGGTTGTGGCTTTCATCCTTAGCTGCTCCATGGTATGCGAAATTTTCCTGGACCAGGGATGGAACTCGTGTCCCCTGCATTGGCAAGCAGATTCTCATCTACTGTGCCACCAGGGAAATCCTTTTAATTTAAAAAAGGGATTTTTTTTTTTAATTTTTTGGTCACTCTACTGTATGTGGGATCTTGGTTACCAAACCAGGGATCCAAACCACACCCCCTGCAGTGGGAGCACTTAAGCTTAACTACTGGATGGCCACAGAATTTCCTTGGTGAGGGATTTCTATTGGAGGGTGGTTAAGATGAAAAATAGACCAAATTTTTCAGTTTAAAAATGTATGTCAGATGCAGATGTATGTCAGATGCAGCATCCAGCATCACCCGGGGCTGCATTCAAAAATGCATCTCAGGCCCCACCCTAGACTCACTGGATCAGAATCAGCATTTTAACAACATCCGGAGCTACTGTCTTAGATACGTGCCCTGGAGAAAAATAAATCAGGGGACAGACCTAGGGTGTCCTGGGGTTGGGGGAGGGACAGTCAAAACTGAGAGAAGATAATATTCAAATTAAGGTTGAAAAAAAAAAGGAGAGTCTTCCCCTGGGATCCACAGTCCAAGAGCTTAAGTTAGAGGGTGCCCAAGCATCCTCTCTTGCAGGGAGAATGAAGGCTAGAAAGGAGGAACAAGAGGAGGGTTATCAGAGAGAAACCAGAAACTTCAGATAAGTGAGACTACCAATAGTGGCTGGGCTTTGTAGGCACCCTTGGGGGTTTGGGCTTCCTTCTTAGGAAAGAAGCGTACCCAAGGGATTTTGAGCAGAGGAGTGATGATTTGACCAGGATTGCTGCTGCTGTTAAGTCGTTTCAGTCGTGTTCGACTCTGCGTGACCCCATAGATGGCAGCCCACCAGGCTCCACCGTCCCTGGGATTCTCCAGGCAAGAACACTGGACTTGGTTGCCATTTCCTACTCCAATGCAGGAAAGTGAAAAGTGAAAGTGAAGCCGCTCAGTTGTGTCCTACTCTTAGCGACCCCATGGACTGCAGCCTACCAGGCTCCTCTGTCCATGGGATTTTCCAGGCAAGAGTACTGGAGCAGGGTGCCATTGCTTTCTGACCAGGATTACATACGTTCAAAGAATTATTTTGCAAGTGTTCTGCAAGATAACACGTTTGCAGGAGACTTAGAAAATACAGAACAAGGTTACATATAATTCCACCATATTATAATTGTTTTTTTTTTTTTGGTAGATAAGGTTTTAGGTTGGAGTTTCAACATCAAACTCTCAAAAATTAATATAATGAATATACAGATAAGTGGAAGGATATAGCAGTCATATTTTCATAATTTAAAAAATAAAAAGTTTAGACAAACAAAGATAATTATTCTGACTGCTGGTTTGGAAACAGACTCATCAAGCAGAAGCTAGAAGGCCAATTAAGAAGGGACAGTGAGGAGAAGGAAGTGGTAAGCCACTCGTGTATTCTTGCCTGGAAAATCCCATGGACAGAGGAGCCTGGTGGGCTACAGAGTCCATAGGGTCATAAAGAGTCAGGCATGACTTAGCAACTAACACTTTCATGCTCAGGATGGATTTTCTAGCTCCAAGTCACCCTTTGAGGAACTGCCTCATTTTGTACTGCTTTGTGTAAACATAAAGACTATTGTTTAAGACAACAACAACAAAGCTGTGATACAGCGGAGATATGGTCCCACCCCCTACAGGAACAGCTTCCATGCAAAGAAATGCTCCCTTCCTGGATGCTTTTTGTGTGTGTGTGTGGCTCCAATGGGGACCTCAGGCATGTGTGATCTTATCCCCTGACCAGGGATTGAACCCAGGCCCCCAGCATTAGAAGCAGGGGAGCCTTAACTACTGAACCACCAGGGAAGTCCCCAATCCTGCAGAGCAAGCAGGACTTGTGATGGTGCTGCCCAGTGAGGTAGGGAACAGCGAGTGTATCCTAGGGTTCCAGTCTGAACCATGGAAGGAATGACAGGAGTGGAGGGAGATGGAGAGCAGGGAGGCAGTTCGAGCTCCCCAAACTTCCTACAAGTTCCCTGGGAGAAAAGTGGACTGGAATCTCCATCTCCGGGAGTGAGAACAATGGGAAGGGGGAGGGAATGTTGTGAGCTCTGAGCAGAAGGAAATGTCTTCAAGGACTTGGTTTTAACCAGATGTGATATTATTATCTATTTAACAAATTTTGCTTCCTCCTCTATGGTGTAGCCAAATTTGTCTTAATATAGAGCATCCCAACTAAAAAAAGCCAGAGGACCAGAGATGAGGTGGAGTAGGCTGGAAAGGGATAACCTGGCAGACCATGAAGAAAGGGAGAAGCTGATGGGGGTTGGGGGTAGAGACCAGAGGGAGCATGGATTCTATAAAGGCTGGGAGGGTGGGGTGCAGAAACAGAAAGGCAGGCAGCAGTTGCAGCTGGTACTTGAGACTGAAGAGTAGGTAGAAGTCAGAAGTCAGACGTGGGTGGCCTGGGGACTTTTGTGTGTGTTTGTGTGCGTTCATGCTAGCTCAGTCAGTCCTGAGTGACTCTTTGTGACCCCAAGGACTGTAACCCACCAGGCTCCTCTGTCCGTGGGATTTTCTAGGCAAAAATTCTGGAGTGTGTTGCCACTTCCTTCTCCAGGGGATCTTCCTGACCCAGGGATCCAACCATGTCTCTCGAATCTCTTGCATTGGCAGGCAGGTTCTTTACCAGCTGAGTCATGGGAAAAAGGACAATCTTAGCACAGTAAGAAACAGAGGGACTTGGCTGGAGCAGACATCCGGTTGTCCTTTGGTCTGTGGGAATTGGTCCCAGGATGCCCCTGCCCCCATACTCAGGTCGCTTGTATAATGTGACTCAGGCTATGAATACAGTCTGGCTCTGGTATTTGGATTTCACATTTGTAGATATGGAGCATAGGGTGCCGGCTATAATCAGATTGACTTTAAAAAGATTTCTCTGGCTGCTTTTTCCTGGAGAAGGTTTCAGGGGTGGGTGAAAATGGATGGAGGTTGGTATGTGGCACTGGTGAAGAGACCAGGGTTAGACTGGGTAGGTGGTAGCCAGGAAGAAGGACTCTAAGTAGCTTCCAGGGGTGTGTAGTAGGTAAAATAGGCCAGGCTTGGCAGATCTCACAGTGCACACATTTTCTGTGTTTGACTATATCCAAGCCCTATGTAAGCAGGGCCTGCTTTCCCCAGCCCTGTCCCCTCCCACCCACCTCCCAGTGGACAGGTCTGGACCACACCCCTCTCTTACTAGTGCTTGTTAAGACTGTTTATGTTGCATATTTAGGAGGCGTGGTGGTGATGGTTTAGCCGCTAAGTGGTCTGACTGTTTTGTGACCCCCATAGACTGTAGCCCGCCAGGCTTCTTTGTCCTTCACTATTGACATAAGTCAACAGCATGAGTATGTGGCAGCCTGACTCCAGATCCACACTTGCCCAGAGTTGTAACCTGCCAAAAGGCTCTCAGATCCCACCTATGCCCTGGGGGGTGTGTGTGTTGGGGGCTAAGTCCTTTCAGGGACTTTGCATTCCACCCTCCTTGTGGCTCAGGCAGTAAAGAATGCAGACAACTTGGGTTTCTACAATTTCCTACAATACAGGAGACCTGGGTCCAATCCTTGGGTTAGGAAGATCCCCTGGAGAAGGGCATGGCCACCCACTCTAGTATTCTTGCCTGGAGAATTCCATAAACAGAGGAGCTTGGAGAACTACAGTCCCTGGTATCGCAGAGTTGGAAATGACTGAGCAACGAACACTTTCACTTTCATCCTTCCACAATGAGGAAATGACTGGATGGCTCTCTGAAATCACCTCACCAGAATCCAGAATCAGTTTGAACTCCCCACAAAAAAAAGCTGAACTCTCCTACAAATTCAAACCCCTCTCAAGTTCTATTTAGGGGAGGAAGTTTTCTTTCTGACCAAGAATGTTTCAGGAGCAGATCCTTCCCAAGGAGGAGGGCCTTAGCCTGGCAGCCCACCTCTGGGCCAGCACCCTGCTGCTGCTCAGCTGCACACTCTGTGGGATGCTATGGACCGTAGGCTGCCGGGCTCATCTGTCCATGGATTCTCCAGGCAAGAATACTGGAGTGGGTTGCCCTGCCCTTCTCCAGGGGATCTTCCTGGCAAAGAGACTGAACCTGCAGTCTCTTGCATCTCCTGCATGGGCGGGCAGGTTCTTTACCACCAGCGCCACTTGGCAGCACCCTACAGTGCCCCACGGACCCAGGCCGCTTGGTCAGTGTCTGCAGAACACTGCTGCTTTGGTGACCAAAGCTAAAAATTAGGAGGACCTAAATTTTCCGGCATCTGATTTTTTTAAAGCTAATTATATATATAATTTTTTTTTTTTAATATATAATTTTTTTTTAGCCGTGCTGGGTCTTGCTGTGCACAGGCTTCTCTCTAGTTGCTGCTGGAGGGCTCTCTAGTTGTAGGGTGTGGGCGTAGCTGCTGCATGGCATGTGGGACCGTAGTTCCACCACCAGGAATCAAACCTGCATTGGAAGGCAGGTTCTTAACCACTGGACCACCAGGGAAATCCCTGTTTGTTTTCTTAAAGAATCATGGTCCATGCCTGTTCTGTCACACCAAGAAGCTCCCATAAAGACAAGGTACAAACTTTGTGCATTGAAGTAGAAAATGAGTCTGAACACATTGTTTGGGAAGAAAAGCTGGGTTGCAAACCAGAATGCACAATCTGACCTCCTGCCTGTTTGATCAAAGTTTTAGTCCTCAGGAACACAGTAATATAGAGCATTCCTGGTGGCTCAGACAGTAAAGAATCTGCCTGCAATATGGGAGACCCAGGTTCAATCCCTTGAGAAGATCCCCTGGAGAAGAAAATGGCAACCCACTCCAGTATTCTTGCCTGGGAAATCTCATGGACAGAGGACTCTGGCAAGCCTCAGTCCATGGGCACCCCATAATAGTCATATGTCCAGTAGTTACCTCTGGAGAGAGAAATCAGCTCAGTTTTTTTAAAAGGAATTTTATTTATTTTTGTTTATGGCTTCGAGGGGTCTTCATTGCTGTGCTCGGGCTTCCTCTACTTGCAGTAAGTGGGGGCTACGCTTTGTTGCAGCGCATTGGCATCTCATTTGCAGTGACTTCTCTTGTTGCCGAGCACAGGCTCTAGAGCTCCAGTTTAGTGGTTGTGGCACACAGGTTTAGTTGCCCTTAGTTGCCCTGAGGCATGTGGGGTCTTCCCAGACCAGGGATCGATTCTTTACCACCCAAAATCCACTATTTGATTTTACAGTGTATATGGCTGGTGTGACTTTTTTTTTTTTTTTTTAACTTTTAGCACAAATAGGTGTTTATTTTAATTAACTAGAAAGACAAAACACTAACGTAAAATAGAGACAAAGTTCTCAGAATAGGCCACCAGTAACACATTAAATGCTGCTAGCCATCATTCCAGCTTCCTAATGAGAATAGTAATAGCTGATGGGCACTGACCTGTGTCTCTGCACCCATCACTCTTCTAGTCTTTATAACACCTAGAAGGTTGGTACCAATATTGGAGTAGTTAAGTGAGCAGGCTCTGGATCCTCTGCCTCGGTTCAATGTTTGGCTCTTCTACTTTCTGGCTGTGTGACCTTAAGTAAGTTATTTAAACTCTAACTCAGTTTCTCATTTGTAAAAAAAAAAAAAATAAAATAAAGAAAAGAAGAAGAATAGGTCTAGACTTTATCACAATAAGTAGAATCTTTCTCTGTTCTTTTATCCCACCTATGAGATCAAAACACAAATGTTTGAAAAGCTCTTTTATTTCTTTCTTGGCACATAACACAAGGACTAGCCAGTTCTGTTTTTGTAGAATTTACGAATAATTTATTTGCCTGATGTTTTCTCTGCTGTCTTAAAATGACTTGACTTTCTTTTTTTTTTTTTTTACCATACAAGTAGTATTATTTATGGCAAAAAAACACAAAGTACAAGTAAGAAAAACTGAAATCATCTATAATCTCTGAACCTAGTGATAACCACTGATAAATTTTAGACATTAATGATGTCTAAAATTCCCAGGGCTTCCCTGGTGGTTCAGTGGTAAAGAATCCACCTGTCAATGTAGGAGATACGGGTTCAATCCCTGGTATGGGAAGGTTCCACATGCCTCAGAGCAACTAAGCCTATGTGCCACAACTACTGAGCCTGTGCTATAGAGCCCGGGAGCTGCAAATACTAAGCCCAAGTACCTCCATTACTAAAGCTCAAGTACCCGAGAGCCCTCACTCCACAAGAGAAACCACTGCAGTGAGAAGCCCGTGCACCACAACGAATAGTAGCCCTCACTCGCTGCAACTAGAGAAAGCCCATACAGCAACAAAGACCCAGCACGGCCAAAAATTAGTAAATAATTTTTTTTTAATGATATTTTCCCAGATCCTCAAATTTACACAGTGTTTTAGGACGAATTTTCTTAGTCCGTTGTATTTTATGATTCTCAGTCTGTGTCAAAACCACATATGTTTTTATTGATGTATAAGTGATCTCCAACGTTGTGACAGTCTCTGCTACAGAGCAAAGCAACTCAGTTTTACACATATATACATTTCATTTTTTAATATTCATTTCCATTGTGGTTTATCCCAGGAGACCGGATATAGCTCCTCATGCTATACGGTAGGATTTTGTTGTTTATTCATTCTAAATGTAATAGTTTGCATCTACCAACCCCAAACTACCAGTCCATCCCTCTCCCTCCCCATCTCCCCTTGGCAACCACAAGTCTGATCTCTATGTCTATAGGTCCATTTCTGTTTTGTACCTAGGTTCATTTGTGCCATATTTTAGATTCCATATATAAGTGATATCATACAGTATTTGTCTTTCTCTTTCATGATTTACTTCACTTACTATGATAATTTCTAGCTGCACCCATATTGCTGCAAATGGCATTAGTTTGTTCTTTTTAATGGATGAGCAGTGTTTCGTTGTATATATGCAGACAGCTTCTTTTTCCATTCATCTGCTGATGGACATTTAAGTTGCTTCCATGTCTTGGCTATTGCAAATAGTGCTGCTATGAACATAGGTATACCTGCATCTTTTTGGATGACAGTTTTGTCCAGTATATGACCAGGAGTGGGATTGCTGGATCATATGGTAACTCTACTTTTAGTTTTCTGAGGACCCTCCATATTTCATTGCCTAGTGGTTGCATCAACTACACTCTCACCAACAGTGTCAGAGGATTTCCTTTTCTTCACACCCTCTCCAGCATTTGTTATCCATAAACTTTTGAATGATGGTCATTCTGACCAGTGTGATGTCTTCTTCGGAGAAATGTCCATTAAGGTGTTCTGCCCATTTTTTGATTGGGGTGTTTGTCTGGAAATCAAGAGCTACATGGTATTGACAGCTACATATATTTTTAAAATCAATATTTTCAAAATATATATACAAAATACATAAATATTTTCAATATACATATATTTTCAAAACCAATAGCTACATGGTATTTATAGTACATGATTATAATAATATAATCTCCACTAGAAATTTGACGACCTGGTCTTTTCAAAGAAAAAGCATACATTTACAGCAAAACAACTAACAGAAAGTTTTTCTTCATCTTCCTTGGCAGAGATTAATCCATAGTCAGCATAACGGAAAATTCTAAAACTTGTGACTCTTTTCAACATGAACTTCAAGATTACATCAGAAAGCAGAGAGCCAGAGGATTAAAGCCAGAGGTTTGCTTTAGAAAGGGGACAGAAGACTCTGCATACAGAGAAAGTGACCACACAGCACCCCGACCTCCAGTTCTGGAGCAGGGCTTCCCCTTCAGGCAGCCCCACAAGTCTTGTGGTTCCTACAAAAGGCCAAAAACAGTGGAAAGTCACTCATCCCCACTGTCCAGCAGTCATCACTTGAGACAGAGACTGGAACTTGTAAGTCACTGTCAGAAAAAACGCGACCATTTCTTCAATAACTGGTGGTTTCCAAGGCCTCCTGTGCAAGGAACGATCACTGGTCCCCACGCCACACAACACAAAGATGAGGCTAGCTGCATCTCAGAGTACCTCACCAGCATCCATCAAGATAGAGACCAAGACAGAGGCTGGAAGAGAAGATCCAGGGAAAAGGAAGGAGGAGGACACGGTGGCGAGGAGCAGGCAGAGTGGAAGAGGAAGAACCACAAGGATGGAGATTCCTACAAAGAGAACAAGAGGAAGGCCAAGGTGGAGCCAGGCAGCACAGAGAAGTCCAAACACAGAAAGAAGAGCACCCACAATTGGGACACCAGGAAGGAGGGAAGAAGAAGGTCCAGTAGAGAGAAGAAGCATCCTGGCAAACACAGCACCCAAGAGTGGGACTTGTGGGATCAAGCTATTCTCGGCGGTGGTTACTGATGCTGGGGATTTGGGCCCCAGATATTAAATGATTTGGATCCATTGGAAAGGCTGGATTACATGGTATTGAAGCAATTCATTGGACATACGGTTAGGGGAGACACTAATTGAAACAGCCATCCCTGGCCAGGCTAGATAGTAGTCACTTACGTGAGCTATTTTATAACAGGAAATCCCAGTAAGAAACCTGGAACTAACAGCTACCACCAACCAGAAGAACTCGGGAAAGGTCAGAAAGACAGAGGAGACCCCAGTCCATATATTTTACCATCCTCCCTCCAGAGGATCCTTCTCTCTGGATTCCATCTTGGCTGAGTGAACCACATGCTACCAGGAAGGGCCCTGAGGAAGTGATTGGCCAGAGACAATTCAGAAACTCATCCCATCCCCACAGAAACCCGAGACTGTGAGCCACGTGGCAGAGCAGTCCTCCTGGGTTTCCTGACCTTCCTGCTCACCACCCAGGTGCCCCTTCCCAATGAAGTCTCTTGCTTTGTCAGCTCGGACAATTCATTTCTGAGTGTTATATAAGAGCCCAACCTCAGGCCCTAGAAGGGGTCCCCTTCCTGCAACAACACTTCAAAGAATATAAAATTAGATCCCCACCTCTGACTCTGTTCAAATATATCAAATATAAAACCCAGTTGGTTTCAAGATATGATGTAAGCCAGCAAGATGATACCATCCATGTTGTTGTGTCCCTTTGTCAAAGCTGAAGACCCAGCCAGGCACCTAAGTCAGCAAGGTCTACATCCGGGAGTCTCCACATGGCAAGACCTGATTGGCTGAAAGTTGGATTGGGCATCTCTGTTTTCTTGTGAATCTATCTCATCAAACAACATAATGAAGGTGTTTTAGAGTACAAAAGAAGAAATGGGTTGGAATAAACTTTTGAAAGACTGGTACACTTTGTTAAGAATATAGATTTTAAGAAATCAATGCTGAAGGATTTACTCCTTATATCAACTTTTAGTTTCTACTCAAAATATTTATTCTTTAGTGATCAGGGTGCTAGAACTAACGAATCCTAGTCTATCATTCACAATAAAAAAGAATCCAAATACCATTTTCTTCCAGAGAAGAAAGTAAAAATGAATCCTCTTACCAGAGTTTCTTCTGACTCCATTTCCTTGAGTGTGAAAGATTATCATTTGGGTCACTGGTTTGTTGTTGTTTTTAACAGATCAATCTTTTTTTAAAAATTGTTATTTATTTGTGTCAACTACAAATTGGCACTTGCCGTGGGCACTTGCCATTTACCTCTATAAGGAGTAAATCATGTTTTGCTGCAGCTGCTGACCTTTAACACTGTCTGAAAGGAGTTCAGGGGGGAGGGCAGAAATGAGGCTCTCTGTGCTGACGTGGGGCTGCGGAAACTAGCAGGACAGGTCTTCAGATAGTTAGATATTTTCAGGGGCCAAATTTATAAGCCTAATTCTTGAATCTCCCCATATCTAGAAGAGTACTTAAATCCTTCATGGTGATGACTGTTTCTCTTGACTAGCAAAAGCTTCATGAGACTATTAGAAACATTCTAGAAAAATGTATGCTGACTGAATGTATTCCCCCTTCAGCAAAAATCATATATATACTCACCTTTTCCTCCTGCCTCTTTGGAGAAATTTCTCAGAGCTATCTCAGATGCTATCTCCTGGGCTGCAATCCTCATTTTGCCCCAAATGAAACTTAACTTGCAACTCTGACACTGTGCATTTTTTAAGTCGACATTTGGTTTCACCTGGCCTGAGTTGCACCACTTGAGATCTCTGATCTTTGTTGTGGCATGCAGAATCTTTAGTCGCATCCAAGAACTCTTAGTTGTGGCAGGTGGGATCCAGTTCCAAATCAGGGATCAAACCCAGGCCCCCTGCATTGGGAGCAAGGAGTCTTAGCCACTGGACCGCCAGGAAAGTCCCTACCTTTGAAACAAAAAAAAACATTTTTTTTAAGGTAAGAAACAGATTGGGAAAAAAAATATGTGCAACACTCTCTATTACTATCTCTTGTGCCATTATCAAATGACTGCCTCATGAGCATCTTTGCTCTTTGAGACCCTATAAACCAGTCTCCTTTGCCAGCTGCCTTGCTAGTCTCTGCCAGTAGAAGGCGCTGGAGGCACACCATAAACTGGGAGCTGAAGGGACTTTTCTTCCTTTTCCCAGCTTTGCGTGTTTCCCAGTTTTTCATGGTAGCAACTCCCTGACTTTGGTGTGTGACCTAGTGGCAGCCCATGTCCTCTGACATATTTTTTTGTTACTGAAAGACTGTGTAACCTGGGGCATTTATGTTCTTTCTGCAGAGGTCTGAACCTGGGTCACAGGAGCCTCTCTTCAGTTTTTCAGTCCCTCCTACCTTCTTCCTCCCTCAGGGATCAAGGGTGGGCAAACTTCAGCCTGCAGGTTAAATCCAGCCCTCTCTTGTATTTGCACAGTCCTCCATCTAAGGACAATTTTCACATTTGAACCCCAAAGTAGCAGAATGTTATCCCAAAACAGTGGATCCTATTCTTCTCATTAAAGAACTTTATTAGCAAAGCTTGTACTCAGTTATTACAAAGATGGTGGAAATTTGTTTTCAGTGTTGTTTTATAAGCAGCTACATAATATCCTTGATTAAGCCTCTTACTCCACAAAGCCTAAACTATCTACCACCTGGCCCTTTACACAAGAAGCTTGCCTGTCCCTGCCTCAGGTTTTTTTATACCTCTTTTGGTTATGGTGCTTAGTCACTCAGTTGTGTACAACTCTTTGCGACCCCATGGACTGTAACCCACCAGGCTCCTCGGTCCATGGGGATTCTCCAGGCAAGAAGACTGGAGTGGGTTGCCATACCCTTCTCCAGGGTATCTTCTCAACCCAGGGATCGAACCCAGGTCTCCTGCACTGCAGGAGGATTCTTGTTAACCACCTCTAATTAGTTAAAAATTCTTTATATCTAATTTTCTCTATTCAAATTAGTGGTACGGTCTGTCTCTTGATTTGGCCCTGAATGATATAACCCTAACAGACACATATCTTCTACCATTTTATAAAAAAAAATATGAACAACCCAATAGGAAAACAAGCATTTATCTATTCATTTAGTGAAAAAAATATTGAATTCTTGTCATTGTTCTAGGCCTTAAGATAAAGCAGAGGATGAAATACAAGTGAAATACAAAGAAGAAAAGTGAGAAGGAAGCCTCTGCTGATGTATAAAATAGAGCTCATTTCTGGGATAGAGTCATGATGAGCAGGTAGACACCCGGAAGTGGATCTAGATGAAGTTTGAGAGTCTTGCAGGCTGTGGGAGCATCCATTTTTCGTTGTTTGGTGAGTGAAAGTCGTTCAGTCCTATCCGACTCTTTGCGACCCCATGGACTATATCCATGGAATTCTCCAGGCCAGAATACTGGAGTGGGTAGCCTTTCCCTTCTCCAGGGGATATTCCCAACCCAGGGGTCAAACCCAGATCTCCCTCATTGCAGGCAAATTCTTTACCAGCTGAGCCACAAGGGAAACTCAAGAATACTGGAGTGGGTAGCATATCCCTTCTCCAGCAGATCTTCCCGACCCAAGAATGGAACCGGGGTCTCCTGCATTGCGGGTGGATTCTTTACCAACTGAGCTATCAGGGAAAAAACATCTGGTATCCTTCGTCCCCAACTGCTTAAAACCAGGAGGCTTCCCACGTGGCACAGTGGTAAAGAATCCAACTGCCAATGCAGGAGACTTAAGAGATACGGGTTCGAACCTTGAGTCAGGAAAATCCCCTGGAGAAGGGAATGGCAACCCTCTCCAGTATTCTTGCCTGGAGAACCCCATGGACAGAGGAGCCTGTCAGACCACAGTCCATAGGGTCACAAAGAGTCAGACATGACTAAGCACGCAAGCGCAACACACACAAATGCCAGTAGCTCCTTCTCCCTACCTGAAACACTGAGACAATTAACATAGGCCCCTTTCGTCTACAGAACATGCCCTCTCCCAGAGGTTTCTGTTCCCTCTGAGAATGATTGACTTAGCCTCCCTCCAAGTTCAATTGAACAAACATTTAAAAATCAAGTCTCTGATTTCCTTTGTCCCTGAAGGCAATCCGGTGAGACATGTAAGGTTGGTATTTTTTTTTAAATAAGTTGGATATGTTTTAACAGTTTTGTTGTGCTATAATTGACATATACATATATAAAGTGTACAATTTGATGTCTTTTAAAATATTTAGTTATTTATTTAGCTGCATCATGTCCTAGTTGTGTCATTCAGGATCCTTCTTTGAAGCATATGGTCTCTCACATTGTAATGCTGTAATGTGTAGGCTTAGCTGCATTGCTCCACAGCACGTGGGTTCTTCGTTCCCTGACCAGCAATCAAACACACGTCTCCTGCACTGCAAGGTGGATTCTTTTTTTTTTTTTTTCCCTACTGAAGGAAGCAACTACAGAAAGCTTTTATTTGTTCAAAGTAACCGGTGCTACAGATGGAAAAAAAAAAACAAAAAACCCAATGTAACTTCCCCAATATTACTTCAAAACAAACATATCAAACCTGATTTTCATTAGAATGTAGTTATTTCTTCACACTAATAAATCAAAAAACCAAGACCCACATTTTATATATATATATAAATATATATAAAAGGCAATGCAAACAATTATTGAGCCTCATCTTCTGGACAAGAATGCCAAGTTAGTCTCTCTTCATAAAAAGCAATTACAATTTGAGGACACTTCATATTTGCCTCTTTTGCCAGTACCAAGTCCGCCTCATCGGAATCTTTCCATTTCATGAGGAACATTAATTCTCCACTGCTGTCTGTGGCACCAATTATTCGTTCTGGATCAAGACCTCTGGCAAAACCTCTCGGCTTATCAGCAGCATCTCTTTTCTTCTCTGATTTGCTATCATCAGATTCACTGTCAGACAAAGATTTTCTTTTTGTTCCATCTTTTTCTTTACCAGCTTTTTGAGAATTAAGAAATGCTTCAATTAACTCTGGACAATCTAAATTTTCTTCAGGTTCCCAAGTATTGTCTGCATCTGTAAATCCCTTCCACTTCAGGAAATACTCCACCTTCCCATTCACTACACGGCGATCCAGTACTTTTTCTACTACAAATTCTTCAGGTTCTGCCTCTTCAACTTTTTTACTCTTTCCATTTTGTTTCTTTCCCATTTTTTGCAATGTAGTTTTATTGGAGGCCATTTTTTATTGCAGACTTGAAGAGCTGCTCCGAGTCCCGGGTCTGCGGCGTCTCCGGCCCTGCGCGCCTCAAGCTCTGGTCACATTCGAGGGGGAGGGGGGCTGGGGAGCAGCGCTGCGCGCCGGGCCGCCGCCGGGGGGAGGGGAAGGTGGCGCCGCCCACGCCAGGCAGCCGTGAGGGGCGGGGTGGGCGCGCGCCCCGGGGGGCTGGGGCCGCGCGCCGCGCAGTGCCCGCCGGGAGCCCGAGCCCGGCCCTGCAAGGTGGATTCTTAACCAGTGGGCCACCAGGTAAGTCCCCAAGGCTGGTATCTCAACCTCCTCTTATCAGAGAAGGAAATCAAGACCTCATGGGGTGGAATATCCTAGTATTGATTCCAACCTAGGTTCTCTGAGACCCCCGACCCAGTGCTCTTCCCACGCTTGCTTCCAAATGCTCCCTTAAGGGATGCATGAACACAGCACCAAACATTAAGTGACACAGGGAGAAGGTGGTTCACTCTTTAGTTCTCGTCCTCTCCTTTTGCTCAGCAAGGAGAAGGCTCCATTCAGTGCTGGCGTGTCTTTACACCCCTCTCCAGGGCTGTTAACCTCCCCTGCTGACTTCAGCTTTTGTTTGCATGGTATATGTAGCAGTTACCTTCCATTTATGGCACTTGTTATGAGAATTTTTAAAAAAATAAGTTTAAGAAATAGAGTCACAGGTGTAGAAAACAATGTTATGGTTACCAGTTCAGAAAGTAGCGGGGGATAAACTGGGAGACTGGGATTGACATGTACACACTACTATATAAGAATAGATACTAATAAGCAATACAGTGCTGCACAGGGAGCTCTTCCCAATACTTTGAAATGACTTATATGGAAAAAGAATCTAAAACAGAGTGGATATATGTATATGTATGGGCTTCCCAGTTGACACTGGTAGTAAAGAATCCATCTGCCAATGTAGGAGACACAAGAGATATGGGTTCAATCCCTGGGTCAGGAAGATCCCCGGGGGAGGAAATGGCAACCCACTCCAGTATTCTTGCCTGGAGAATCCCGTGTACAATGGAGCCTGGTGGGCTACAGTCCATAGGGTCACAAAGAGTCAGACATGACTGAGTGAGCACGCACACATGTATAACTGATACACGTCTCAGTACAGCAGAAACTAACACACTATAAACCCAATAAACTCCAAGAAAAATTTAAAAATAAAAAAACTTACTCAAGCTTTTCTTTTAAAAATCAATTAAAGAAAATGCAATCCTGGAAGACATAATCTGGAAAAATAAAAGTGAGAGGTGAATAACAAATGGTTGGGAACACCAGCCTAAACCACACCTTGTAGAGTCTATGGGCTGACATGTTGCAGTATGAGATAAGATTAAGATTCAAATAATGAATAACTGGCAATCTGGAAGACTTTATGAATAGTTAGTTATATCTAAAGCTGTGTCTGGAGGTTGGGAAAGGTTTTTCTTTTTTAAATATGTTTTATTTATTTGGTGGCACCATATTTTAATTGTGGCATGTGGGGTCTATTTCCTTGACCAAGGATGGAACCCAGGTCCCCCGCATTGGGAATGTGGAGTCTTAGCCACTGCACCAGCAGGGAAGTCCCTGGGAAAAGATTTAGGTTGAATGGTGAGGGCTTTCTAGGAGGATCCAAGCTAGTTTTGCTTCATCAGGAGGCAATAACCACTGAGCTGTTTCAGATGTATTTCGCATCATCTCGAGCTCCTTAACTTGAAAGTTCTTGACTAGAAAGCTCAGAAGTCTACATCATTGTCCCCCACGATGAAATCGTTTGTTATTTCCTGCATACGATTGAGAAAACTACTTGTTTGCTGAATGGAAGGCATGAGGGCAAGAAAGCTTTTCTAGATCAGCACAGCCTGCAGAGGCTGGAGAGCAAAACTGGAAACGTGGCTCAGCTTTGATGATTCACAGTCATTAATCCCTTCGCCACATTGACTACAGCACAGGAATGGCTTCAGTTCTAAAAGCATTCACAAGCCAAAGCAGCTCCGTGGTCGAACTGACACAAAGCTCACATTAGAGACCAATGTCCCTTATGAATATGGATGCAGAAATTCTTGACAACATCTTAGCAAGCTAAACCCGGGCTTCTCAGGTGGCTCAGCAGTAAAGAATCTGCCTTCTAATGCAGACACAGGTTTGATCCTTGGGTCAGAAAGATCCCCTAGAGAAGGAAATGGCAACCCACTCCAGTATTCTTGCCTGGAGAATTTCACAGACAGAGGAGTCAGGTGGGCTATATATAGTCCATGGGGCTGCAAAAGACTAGGACGTGACTTAGCAACTAAACAACAACAAACCCAACTACATATTAAAAAGATTACACATCATGACCAAATGGTATTTATCCTGGAAACGCAGGGGTTCAACATAAGAAAATTAATCTATGTAGTACACCACGTTAATAGGACAAAGGGGAAAAGAACCACATGATCATCTCAATGAAAACAGAAAAAGCATTTGACAAAATCCGATACACTTTCATGGTAAGAACACTCAGAAAACTAGCAATAGATGGGAACTTCATCAACACGTATATGGCAAAACCATAGCCAACATTATACTCAATGGTTAAAGTCTGAAAGCTTTCTCTTAAGATCAAAAATGAAACAAGGTTATCTGCTTTCACCCACTGCTATTCAATATTATACTGGTAGTTTTACTAGCACAATTAGATAAGAAAAATAAATAAAAGACACCCAAATTAAAAAGGAAAAAGGAAAACTATCTCTATTCTCATACGGCATGATCCTGTATGTAGAAAATCTCCAAGAATCCACACACAAAAAAACTATTCCATTTAATAAACATTAAGCAAAGTTGTAGGATACAATATCAACACACAAAAAATCAGTTATGTTTCTATATACCAACAATGAGCAATCTAAAAAGGAAATTAAGAAACTAATTCAACTTAAAATAGCATCTAAAAAAATAAAATACCAAAGAATAAATTTAACCAAAAAAGTGAAGGACTTGTACACTGAAATAAAAAATAAAATGCAAAAGGAAAATAAAGAAAACCTTAATAAATGAAAAGACATTCTGTGTTCATGGAAACATAATATGGAATGGAAAACATAATATTGTTTAAATGGCAATTCTACCCAAAGCAATCTACAAATTCAAGCAAATCCCATTAAAATTTCGACATCTTTTTTTTTTTTTTTTGGGCAGAAATGGAAAGGCTAATTCTTAAGTTCATGTGGAAATATAAGGGGTCCCAAATATTTAAAAAGAACAGTGCTGGGCAAATCACATATCTCCATTTTAAAACTTACTACACAACTACATGTATTGGGTTTTGTTGTTCAAAGAAAGGCCTGAGAGCCAGAAGGCTAATGGTGTAGATTTCAGTTCTAGTCCAAAGGCCTGAGAACCAGGAGTGCTAAGAGCAAGAAAAGATCAATATTCAGCACAGATCAACAAGCAGAAAGAGGGCAAATCCAACTTCCCTCCACCTTTTTGTTCTACTCAGCCTTTCAACACATTGGGTGTTACTCACTCACATGAGGTTGGACCATCTACTTTACTCAGCCCACTAATTCACATGCTACTCTCTTCCAGAAACACTTTCACAGACACACCCAGAAGTAACATTTAATCAGGTATCTGGGTATCTGTGGTCTGGTCAAGTTGACATAAAATTGGCCGTTACACTACAGTAATCAAAACCATGTGTTACTGGCATAATGCTACACATATATATCAATGCAACAAAACTGAGAGTCTAGAAATAACCCCATACCTTTGGTCAATTGATTTTCAACTAGCATACTAAGATTATTCAATGGGGGATGAATAGTCTTTTCAACAAATAACACTACAATAACTAGATAACCACTTGCAAAAAAATGAAGTTAGACCCCTACCTCACACTGTATATAAAAGTGAACTCAAAGTGGATCAATAACTGAATTATAAGAGCTAAAACCATAAAACTCTTAGAAGAAAATTTCAGGGTAAATCTTCATGACCTTGTATTCAGCAATTGATTCCAAATACAAGACCAAAAGAAAAATAGAAATATTGGACTTCATCAAAATTTGAAACTTTTGTACATTAAAAGACATTATTAACTAAGTGAAAAGACAACTAGCAGTATGGGAAATAATAGTTGCAAATCATATATCAGAGAAGTGTCTAGTATCCAGAATATATAAAGAGCTCTTAAAATTCAACAACAAAAAGAAAACCTAAAATTTTAAATGGCAAAGGATTTTAATAGACATACAAGTAAGAAATACAAATGGCCAATAAGCATATGAAAAGATATCTAACATCATTAGTCATTAAGAAAATACAAATCAAAACCACAATAAGATACTACCTCACAGCCACTAGAATGGATATATTAAAAAAAGAAAGAAAGAATAGAAAGTAACAGGTGTTTGTGAGGATGTGGGGAAACTGGAAACCTCATACATTGTTGGTAGAAATGTAAAATGGCATAGCTGCTATAAAAATAGCTTTAAAAACTCAAAAAGTTAAATACAGAATTACTACATAAGGTAGCAATTATAATCCTAGGTATAGTGATGGTGGTTTAGTCACTAAGTTATCTCTGACTCTTACCATCCCATGGACTATAGCCCACCAGGCTCCTCTGTCCGTGGGATTTCCCAACAAGAATACTGAAATGGGTTGCCATTTTCATCTCCAGGGTATCTTCCTGACCCAGGGATCAAACCTGGGCCACCAGGGAATCTTTGTTGATCAGCTGCTAACTCCCCATTTCAGTGTTATTTTAACAGGAATTGCACGTGTGAGAAAGGTAGAGAATATGATAATTTTCTCAGCTCTTCCGGAATCTGATGGCCAAGGTCTGGATGTGCCCCTGGCCCAGCCCGGCGCCCCAGCTCACCTTTCTCAGCATCAGACTCTGTGTCACTCTTAGTTAGCTTTCTTTCATCCTCTCAAGTGTGTGCTCTTGAGGACAGGGCCTGGGTCTTGGTCACTCCGGGCCCGCTGGCCCTGGGTTACCCAGAAGGCTCTCTCGGTTAAGTAACGACTCAACAAGGAAGGAAGTGACTGGAGTTAGGGTCCTGCTCCATCAGCACTCTCGAGAGGCCCTCCTGAGCACCCTGACTTCTCTGAGCCTCATCTGCTTCATTTGGAATCACATGGAGTCATGACCCTGTTCTGACCTCCCACGGCAGAAAGCGATCACACACGCGCGATCACTTGGTGCGGGACAGCGGCGTCGCCTCCCAAAACCTTTGAAACGCGTGGAGGATGAGGGCAGAGACCTCACCTTCCTCACAGCAGACTCCCGCCCTCTCCCCCGGCAGGGCCCTCCCTCCCTGCTCCCCGCTCCCTCCTCCACCCCACCCCCACCCCGCCCCCAACTGCCCCGCCCGGACCTTCTCTGCCAGCTCCGCTGGGACGCGGTGTCCCGCGCCCGCCGAGATGCAGGCGCGGCTGTGGCTCCTCCTCGCCGCGCAGCTGGCAGGTAAGGCGGGGAGACCCTGGGGGCGCGGGGCTGGATGCGAGGGCTCTGCGCTGGGCCCGGGAAGGGCCTGAGGCGTGAAGTTTGGAGAAAGCTGTCCCCGCAGGATGCCCAGACCCCGGATCTGCCGGGACACCCGGGAGGCAGCCTCGGTCCCTGGGGATGGAAAACCTCCCAGGGAACCCATTACCCCCAGGAGTCCCCCGGAGCCTCTGCACTGAGGCCACCTCTGCCCCCAAAGCCTGAACCTAGGAAAACAGAGACCGGAAGAGAGGAGGGAGAGAGCCGAGAGGGAGCCGGGAGTGTTGAAGGAGATGGAAAAGAAGAAAAGAGAGATGGGGAAGTCCAGAGGGGAAGGACAGTTCTGGCTTTGGTGCCCATCTCTGAGCCCAGGGTTCCATAGACACATTTTTATTACTTCTGAGGAAGTATCTCGGCAAACTGTAGCACAGTTCGCCAAATACCAGGCTGTTGCCAGTTTTCATACAGATGTGGCAGGATTCCCCCTCAGGGTGACTTGGTTCCTGAATATTCCCCGAGGGTGGGTGTTGTGGGCAGTGTAGCTTCCAGAACAAGCAGCGATGAAGTTGGAATGTTGGAACAAGAAAGGAGCAGGGAGTCTGTCCCTCTGGCCAGCCCAGTCAGTCTTGTAGAAGAAGTCCCTCCCCACCCCAAACTGCCCACTAACTTGTGGTTGATTTGCTCTCTAATCCAAAAATTCCAAAACTGGTCCTCCTCCCAAGGTGACCCGGCCTGCCAGCCTGGGTCTGACCTGGTGAACTCAACAGCATCTCTAGCAGAAGCTAGTCTAGGCCAGTCAAAGCGACTAGAGTTACTGTGGATCGTTTTAGAAAGAGCAGGTCCCTCTGAGTGGGATCACCAGGTGACTGAGACAATGAAATGAATCAAATGAGACCATGCATGTGGCAAGGCCTGGACCAGAGCACATACGGGACTCGACCACAGCCAGGGGTTCCATCTCCAGGGGCTGAAAAGCAAGTGGGCACGACAGAAACCAGGGTGTGTCTGGGCTAGGAAGTCTTCGAGTCATGACGCAGGCAAGGATCTACACAAAGAGCCCCTCTGACCTGTCTGTCTCGAGAGGGGTCCCATTGGGGCATTCTTAGAAGAGCCTGCTGTAAGCAGAACTTTGAACAAAGCATTTCAGGCCTCTGTTCCTCATGTGGGGATCAAAATCCTAAAGTAAGTCTTAAGCTTGTTGGAGGTAATTTATGCCAAGAGCCAAGCATAGAAGCATGCAGTCAGCAAGTGGTACTTTTTCCCCTGTCCCCTTTGTCAGGCTGGCATCATGAACAACTGCCTGGTGGATGATCATCCTGGGGGATAGTGTGTGCTAAGTCCTGGAACCACTGGCTGTATTTCACACAGCCCCTGGGCCCTGCAACCGGGCAGGCTCTCTCATCACTTCTCTCATGTTTGAATCTGGGACCCCACAACCCTGGCCAAGAAAAGGTGCTGATGGTCTCTGCTCCTTCTGCTTCTCGTAGCTTTGCACGGCAGCTTGGTCCTCCAGCAGACCCCTGCATCCTTGATGGTTCAGACCAACCAGACGGTGACTCTGTCCTGTAAAACCGAAACCTCACCTTCTAACACACGCGTCTACTGGCTACGGCAGCGCCAGGCCCTGAGCGCTAACAGTCACTATGAGTTCCTGGCCTACGGGATGTCCGTCAATAAGACTGTGTATGGCAAGGAGGTGGAGCAGGAGAAGCTGGCTGTGCTTGGAAATTCTCCCCGGAGCTTGCTCAAGCTCCAAAGTGTGAAGCCTGCTGACAGTGGTGTCTACTTCTGCATGATCGTTGGGGTACCCAACCTGATCTTTGGGAAAGGAACTCAACTGAGTGTGGGTAAGAATCTGGCTCAGTGCTACAGATGAGTACTGAGTACCTACTAGGTGCTGAGAGCGTGCCATGTCCTGGGATGGCTCCCATTCTCAGCGAGCCCTACTCGGAGGGAGGGGTTGACTTCCAGGAGCAACAGTACTACGGGTCTTTTTTTTTTTTCATGACTGAAAGCTGTATTTGAAGCTTTTTATTTTGTATTGGAGTATAGCCGATTAACAAACAATATCGTGATAGTTTCAGGTGGACAGCGAAGGGACTCAGCTATGCGTATGCATGTATCCATTCTCCCCCGAATTGCCCTTTTGTATTGGAGTATAGCCGATTAACAAACAATATCGTGATAGTTTCAGGTGGACAGCGAAGGGACTCAGCCATGCATATGCATGTATCCATTCTCCCCCGAACTGCCCTCCCATCCGGGCTACCACATAGCACTGAGCCGAGTTGCTACTGCTATACAGTAGGTCCTTGTTGGTTAACCACTTTAAATATAGCAGTGGGTACCTGTCCATCCTAAACTCCCCTTAGCTATCTGTCCCTCCCATCCTTTCCCCTGGCAACCATAAGCTAGTTCTCTAAAACACTACTGTTAATAGTAACAATAACCCAAAGCCAAGCTAATGCAAAGGTTGTATGTAGTTATTCCATTTCATGCTATCGACCACACTGGGAGGCAGGTGCTGTTTGATTCCCATTGGAGATGAGATGCTTTGGGGCATTGCTGCTTCTTCCAGTAACAGGACGGCATTCTAGGCCCATCTGAGGCTGAGCCTGGATTGGTCCAAGTCCCGACACCTGCTAGAAGTCCCCTCCCAGTGTGCCCACAGGGAAAGAATATCCTTGCTGCCTGGACATACCCAACAAGAGCATTTACACTGTGCATGGGGGCCCATGGCTTGAACCCACGCCCAGAGTTGCAGGGAGTAAGGAGGCTAGACCCCAGACCCAGCTGCAAATTTACCATATGCCCATGGGCAGGTCACTTCCCTCCCCAGGCCTCAGTTTTCCCTTCTGTATCATGGGACTGCTAAGGACCTCCCTGATTCCCTCTTGGCCCTTAGAAGCTGCAGTTCCTCAGAAGTTAAGTCAGCAAGTGCAGTAGAAATATATTGCGAGCCACAGATGTAATTTAAAATTTTTTAGGGAGTTCCCTGATGGTCCAGTGATTAGGACTCATCACTTTCACTGCCTAGGACCCTGATTCAATCCTGGGTCAGGAAACTAGGATCCCACAAACCTTGGCAAAAAAAAAAAATTCTAGAAAGTAGCCACACTCAAAAAAAAGTCAAAAGACACAAGTGAAATTAATTTAAATAATACATTTTGTTTAACCCAGTTTATGGACAATATTATTATTTCAGCATGAAATCAGTATGCAATTTATTACTGATATATTTTACATTTTCTTTTCGTACTAAGTGCTCGATGTGTATTTTACATGTACCAGCACATCTCGAGGCAGACCGGCCACATTAATGTGTTCTGTAGCACACGTGGCGGGTGGCTGCCGTGTTGGACAGTGAGGATTAAACTATCAAACGTGTGAATTCTCAAAGGTCAACGTCTGGCTTAACCCCCTCCCCAGATTAACTCATGGCCAAGGCCAACCCCCAGTGGGCCTCCCACTATCTTGCTTCCCTCTCACCTGAGATCTTCTCAGGCTGGAGCATTGAGAGTGACAGGGGGCCCCCACGAATTGGACCACTCGGCATGGGAGGTGCAGACGTAGCAACATAATTAAGAAGACACAAGCGAGAGTGATGCTCTCTTCACATGTCACCAGCCTCTGATCTTTTTCATTTTTTTGTATTGGGTATAGCCAATGAACAATGTTGTGATAGTTTCAGGTGAAGAGCAAAGGGATTCAGCCTTACATGGACATGTATCCATTCTCCCCCAAACTCCCCTCCCATCCAGGCTGCCACATAACATTGAGCAGAGTTGTCTGTGCTACACAGTAGGTCCTTTTTGGTTATCCACTTTAAATACAGCAGTGTGTACGTGTCCATCCCAAACTCCCAAACTGTCCCTTCCCGCTCTGGGTCTTAAATCAGGAGGTGGGGAGGATGGAGAGAACGCTCGCACCAGAAGCTGAGGCATCGCTGGAGGGATGGGTGTTAACTGATTCTTGTATTGAGCATTAGGCTCTTCAGAGTTTGGGGTTTGGTTTTCGTTTATTGTTTTTGTCTCTATAAGTCTCACACTTCCCACTCAAGAGATTTCAGGGGCTAAGAAAGGTGGATGGTAATGAGCAAAACTGGCTTTCAGGAGTCCCCCCACCTCCTCCACTACCTGCCCCCTCCTGGCTTTGAGCTTCCCAACCTCCTGACTCTGCCTGGCTCCCCGGGGATGGCAGTCTCTCCCCAAAGCACATGCTCCCCACCGTATCATCTCCCCGGGGGTCAGGACTCCAGACAAGAGCTCTCCCTCTGGCTGAAAAGTCAGTACAGTTTAAAGAGGACTCTTGGATGCTAATGGGAAAGAACCCGCCGGCCAATGCTGGAGACATAAGGGATGTGGATTTGGTCCCTGCGTCCGAAAGATCCCTTGGAGGAGGGCAGAGCAATCCATTCCAGTATTCTTGCCTGGAGAATCCCAATGGACAGAGGAGCCTGGCGGGCTACAGTCCTTAGGGTCGCATAGAGTTGGACACGACTAAATTGACTTACCACGCACTTGGATGGTAAAGAAAGTGTTGAGGGGAAGACAGGCTTTTTTCAGGCACCTCAAGACACCATGGGCTCAAAAGTCCTGCCCCTTTCAAAGAGGAGAGAAGTGGGGAGATTTGAACTGGGTGCATGTGTGCTAAATCGCTTCATTTGTGTCCGACTCTTTGCGACCCTGTGGACTGTAGTCTGCCAGGCTCCTCTGTCCATGGGATTCTTCAGGCAAGAATACTGGAGTGGGTTGCCATGTCCTTCTCCTAGGGATCTTCCTGACCCAGGGATCAAACCCTCATATCTTACATCTCCTGTATTGGCAGGCGAGTGCTTTACCACTAGCACCACTTGGGAAGGTGAGGGTGGGTAATCAAGAAGAGTAAAGGACTCCTGACTCTGTGCAAGAAGACATTAAAATCCAAAGGTGGGACTTCCCTGGTGGTCCAGTGATTAGGACCCCATGTTCCCAAGGCAGGGGGTGCGGGTTCAATCCCTGGTCAGGGAACTGAGAGCCTACGTGCCACGTGGTGTGGCCAAAAATTTAAACACAAAAAAATATAAGTTCCCCCACAAACCTTCCAACAGCCCCAGGCCATTGGGGTCTGTAGATCTGCCCCCTGCAGGCTCACCACTGCCCCAGTGGGAGCCTGTAGGAAGGAGGGAGATGAACACTTCTGGAGCAGTGAGGACTAAAAGGGCTAAGGGGAGGCCAGGCTGAGACACCCCAGCTGAGGGCCGGACTCCTCCCAGGCTTTCAGAACATGAAACTAAGACCATTCTCCCCCTTTACAACCGGTTCCTTCAACACTCTGATGACCTGAGGTGCTTAACTTTTAAAATTTTATTTATTTGTTTGTTTGGCTGCATCAGGTCTTAGTTGCTGCATGTGGGATCTTCGCTGCATCACGCAGGCTCTTTTGATGCGGTGCTCAGACTCCCTAGTTGTGGGGGCAGGCTCTAGAGAGCCCAGGTTCAGTATTTGCAGCACATGGGCTTGGCTGCTCATATCATGTGGGATCTTAGTTTCCTGACCAGGGATCAAACCCACCATTCCTACATTGCAGGGCGGATTCTTTACCACTGGACCACCAGGGAAGACCCCGTGCTTAACTTTTTGCCAAAATACATTTGCCCCTTAGGCAATGTGTGGCGTGAGAATCTAATATAGGCATTCTTTGGCTCAAATGCTGGCCCTGCTATTTATTGGCTCTTGAACTTGAGCAAGTTCAAATAAGCAACTTGAACTTATTTCAACCCTCTGAGCCAAGGCTTCCTGGAGATAAAACAGAGAAACTAGTGCCCATCCCCAAAGTTGTTGGTTCAGTAAGCTTAAGCTGACGTGCTTGGCACAACCACTAGCATGAGGTAGGAGCTTGGTAAAGGTTAATTCTGGTTAGCTGGTTCTTCTTGAAACCCCCAAGATCATGTAGAGCAGGGGGCACAATTTCTCTACTGCCCATGTCTCAGGGTGGTGAGGGTCCAAAGGGTCAACACTTTATATGGAAGATGCCAGACGCAAAGTATCAAACACTGGCTGCCTCTCCCAGTGCCCTTGACTCTAGAGTCCAAGTTCACGTGTCACACAATTCCCTCTCCTACCATTTTGCAGAAAATCAGTGAAATGCCTTTCCCCAACTGTCAGAGGCAGGGGATTGGATTCTCGAGCCTCAGTGTCTCCCTTTGCCTTGTGGGCTTGTCCCCCTGCCCTGTCCCAGCACTTCAGCCATATGACAGTGGTTTAGAATGAAAGAGAGGCATTACACACCAGGAGTCAGGAGAGAAACTTGCAGACCCCAGCTGGGCCCTTTGCTTTGTGGGGCCTCGCAGGGGTCAGTCCCTTACATCACTAGTGTTCTAGCTTTGAAATTAAAGGTTGAGACTAGTCTAAAGTCCCTCTGATAACATATGTTTGCTTGTTTTATTTTATTTTATTTTTTTTTCGGTTGAGCGCCAAGGCATGTGGGGTCTCAGTTCTCTGACCAGGGATCGAAACTGTGCCCCCTGCCATGGAAGCACAGATTCTTAACCATGAGGTTGAGAAAGAAAATCTCAACCTACACAACCTCCCAACCTGTTTGGTATTGTCCACACAGAAAGAGGCACCACCTCCTTTCTTCCAGGTTCTTCCATTCGCATAGGGAGGAGGGCTCGGGGGTTGGTCGTGCCAAGGGCTAGGGGACTCCAGATGTAGCTCAAGATCTTCAGCGAGGTGAAGCCATCCATACTAATCACTTTGCTGGGCTCACTGTCCCCTTTCATTCTCACAACCACCTTAGAAAGGAGATGGGGGTCACCTCACAAAGAAGCGATAGGACTTGCCCCTAGTCATTACTGTTGTTCAGTTGCTAAGTCATGTCTGACTCTTTGCAACCCCACGGCTACAGCATACCAGGCTCCTCTGTCCTCCTCCGTCTCCTGGAGTTTGTTCAAATTCATGCCCATTGGGACGATGATGCTCTCTAATCGTCACATTCTCACTGCCTCCTTCTCCTTTGACCCAGCATCAGGGTCTTTTCCAGTGAGTCAGCTCTTCAAGTCAGGTGGCCAAAGTGTTGGAGCTTCAGCTTCAGCATCAGTCCTTCCAATGAATATTCAGGATTGGTTTCCTTTAGGATTGACTGGTTTGATCTCTTTGCAGTCCACAGTGGTTGATCAGGGGTCTTGGGGCTCTTTTCATATCTGGATGGCTCCAGAGGCCCTCTCTCCAGGACACGAAGTTGACCTCCATCTCTGAGCCCTCAGATCCGTCTGAGAATTACTAGATCAAAAATCCCATTGATCTGTGACCTTCAAGCCCGTGACAGCCTAGGGAACACTAAGAAGGATTTTAATACCTGAGTATCAGACATGCAGTTCTAAGTTTTGTCTCTGAGTCGACCTGCTGTTTACCTGGTTAAGACATGTGTCTTGCTTGTTTTTGCAGTTGATGTACTTCCTACCTCTCCCCAGCCAACCAGGAAGACCAGCAGCCCTAGAAAGAAAGTGTGCCGATTCCCAAACCCAGTAACTCGGAAAGGTGAGTTCTCCCATTCCTCTGGGTTCTCAGAAGCACAGCCAACACTCTTCTCCCCTCTCTCCCTCCCTTCCTTCCACAAACTCTTCCCAAGTGTGGACTCTAGCCTGTTTCTCTAGCCCTGAGCTGGAGTCTAAAGGAGAGCTGAGTGCAACAGCAGTGCTGTTTTCCAGTCGCTCATATTCTAGTGGGGGACACACTCGTAAATCGTCACAGGACAAAACTTAATGAAGGACTCAGTGCTCAGTCGCTAAGTCGTGTCTGACTCTTTGCAACCCCGTGAACTGTAGCCCGACAGGCTCCTCTGTCCATGGACTTTCCCAGGCAAGAATACTGGAGTGGGTTGCCGTTTCTTTCTCCAGGGGATCTTCCCCCAACCAGGGATGGAAATTGCATCTCCTGCGTTGGCAGGTGGATTTTTTTACCACCAAGCTACCAGCACCCCTAATGAAGGATCTATCTGCCCAACACTTGCACACAAATGTTCCCAGCAGCATTATTCTTTGTTTCTGTTGTTGTTAAGTTTTTATTTGTTTTTTGGCTGTGCTGGGTTTTCATTACTGCACAGGCTTTTCTCTAGTTGTGGTGCACAGAAGCTACTCTCTAGTTGTGGTGCACAGGCAAGTAGCAGCTTTCCCTGGAGTCACATTTTGGGGAGGTGATCACACTTCACCGAGGACCTTTAGCTGTGTCTAGGTCTCTGGTTCAGGTCATAGCTCAGGAGGCCTCCCCTGACACCTCTCCACCCAGAAGAAAGGTGTCTTTCTACCTTCCACATCCCTGCAGTTTATGCCCACCTCCATTACTTAAAACTTTATCCCAGCATAATCTGCATGTCATAAAATTCTAAGTGCACAACTCAGTAATTTTTAATAAATTTACTGAGTAATGCATCCATCACCACAAACCAGTTTTAGAACATTTCCATCAAACTCTCAGATCCCTTTTGCCTATTTATAGTTAATCTCTGTCCACCCCCCCAGCCCCTGGAAACTGCTAATCTACATTCTGTCACTATAGATTCATCTCTCTATAGATTCATCTCTCCTGAACATTTTGTACAAATGGAATCATATGGTATATGGTCTTTCATGCCTGGTTTCTTTCACTTCGCATCACATTTCTGAGTTTCATCCAGGTTAGGAAACCCATGAAGATGAGAGGGAGGCAGACAGAAGCTTCACATCTCAGAACGGAAAAGGACCTCCCAGGGCCTCTCGCCGAACTTTCCCCTCCACATGGCACCAGCCAGCCTTGGTGATGGTGGTTCTCTCCCCAAGAGCAGCCCATGCCATTTCCTTCCTCCCTTCCCCACCCCGCCCCTCCCCACCACCTCTCCTGCCCTAAAGCTGTAGCCATGAGACTGGCAGGGACTGTAGAACTCAGGGGACTTGAGTCTGTATCCAGGCCCTGCTTTTTACTATCCAGGTAGCCTTGGGCAGGTAATCAAACTTCTTTGAATCTTCTTTTTTCTGAACTGTAAAATGAGATATAAAAATGATAGTAATTCCTTCCTTTCTTCCATTCACAAGTTGGAAGTTTGCAGTTAGTACTGTACTTGACACATAACAGATCTTCAGTAAACATTCTACCCCTTCTCTGACATCCAAAACTCTTTCTTTTTCAACCTTGGGCATCAGTCTGTTGCCTTGCCTTTTTCACCCATGGGTCCTGATTCTGCCAGCTTAGCCACTCACAAGGACCAGTCATAGGGAAAGGAAGAGTGTCAGAGAAGGATTTGGGGTATCAGTTTATATTTGATATAAATTCTGCTATTTACATAATTTACAAAATGTGTAGAAGGACAAATAGGCAACCCATAGAAGAAAAATCCTGCATGGTCAATACATGAAAATGGCTGAAATTGGCAAGTAGGAAATTGAAATGAAATATTATTTTTCACCCACTGCTCTGTAAAAATTAAAATCTCTGATAATGTCAGGGGTAGGCAGGGTACATGACTGGTGATTAGGAATGGAAATCAGTGAAGCCTTTTTGGAAGGCATTTTACAGTATCTGTTATTATTGAAAATGGATATAGTCTATAGTTAGTTGTTCTTCTTTTCAGTATCTGCCTTGGGCAGGCTCCTGCACAGGGAGGAACATACCTGGATGTTCTCTGCAGCCTTATTTGTAAAATGCAAAAAAAAAAAAATGCACATTAATGGCTAAATAATCCATGGTACAGCCATACTTCAGATGACATGCTGTTAGAAAAAAGAATATGCTGGCATGTTTAAGAAAAAAGACTGGTTGCAGAACAATTTGTACTGTATAAGCCTCTGTATTTTTAAAACTATATGTGCTACAATGAACATTGGGGTACATGTGTCTTTTGCAATTATGCTTTTCTCAGGGTATATGTCTAGCAATGGGATTGCTGGGTCATAGTGGTTTCATTTTTAGTTTTTTAAGGAATTGCCATACTGTTCTCTATAGTGGTTGTATCAATTTACATTCCCACCAACAGCGCAAGAGGGTTCCCTTTTCTCCACACCCTCTCCAGCATTTATTGTAGACTTTTTGCTGATGGCCGTTCTGACCAATGTGAGGTAATGGGAAATTGCTGTATAGTATAAGGAGCTCAACCTGGCGATCTGTCATAACCTAGACGGGTGGGAGCGAGGTTCCCGAGGGAGGGGACCTATGTATACCTATGACTGACTCATGTTGATGTATGGCAGAAGCCTACACAACACTGTAAAGCAACTATCTCCAATTAAAAATAAATTAAAATAAAACTATATGTGATGTGTCTATGTAAATTATATATAGGCAAATTAACAATGGTAATTATTTCTGTGAAGGAGCTACAGTGAAAATATATTCAGCTATTTCTTCTAAAATTAAAATTTTTTAAAATAAATAATAAAAATCCCATTACCAGGCATGCAAATTGTCTATCTCATTTTGAATAAAAGTAGCTACTGAGTTTATCAACTCTTTAAATTTGGATGTGGGACCTGAAGATTGGGCTTCCCTGGTGGCTCAGACGGTAAAGCATCTGCCTGCAATGTGGGAGACCCAGGTTCGATCCCTGGGTCAGGAAGATCCCCTGGAGAAGGAAATGGCAACCTACTCCAGTATTCTTGTCTGGAAAATTCCATGGATGGAGGTGCCTGGTGGGCTACAGTCCATGGGGTCGAAAAGAGTCGGACAAGACTGAGCAACTTCACTTTCACTTTCCTGAAGTTTTATATATGAAATGATTTCAATATGTTTAAAGAGCTTAGAAAAGACTAGAAGGAAGCATGCAAAAAAAGTGGTATTCTCTGAGTGACGGGTGGGGCTTCCTGTGGATTTTTCCCTCTGTGTGTTTATCTGCACATCTCAAATGTTCATTCAGCACATGTGTGTTTTCCAGGTCTGTCCTGCACCCCGCTCATCATCGGCCTGCTGGTGGCCGCTGTCCTGATTCTTCTGGTGTCCTTAGGTGTGGCCATCCACCTGCGATGTAAGTTCTGCCCTCTTGGGCCGCCATGTGCGTGTGTTTGCTCAGTTGCTCAGGTGTGTTCTGCTCTTGCAACCCCAAGGACTGTAGCCCGCCAGGCTCCTCTGTCTATGCGATTTCCCAGGCAAGAACACAGGAGTGGGTTGCTGTTTCCTTCTCCAGGTGGATTCTTTATCACCTGGCAAGCCTGGATCTTCATGGTGACTCCTTTTGCTGCTGGATGTGTCCTACAGGGTCCTTTCTTCTCTAGGGGAACAGGGCAGGTGGCAGCCTGGTGGGAAGTTTGCTCCTCCAACCCCAAACCCTTGATAATTCCCAGAAGTGATTCTTGGCCTGAGGCCAAGCTGCAGGAGTCAGAGACCACCCCATCTCTGGAGTCAGACAAACCTGGATTTGAATTCAACTCTTTATCTAGCGACTTGGGCAGATGCCCTGGCCCCCTTGAGGCTCAGCGGCCCTACCCAGGGTAACTATATTACCTACCTCCCTGGGTTGTTTTTGTAAAGTCCTGCCCCAGGGCATGTACTCTATAAGCAGGAACACCGAGGAGCATTTGGGGTGGAAACAGTGCATGGAAATTACACTGGGGGTTGCATTTCACTCCCCAAAGCTAGAAATCCTCCCCTTGAGGCTGTTGGGAAACTCAGAGATGGTTTGCTGTTCTCGGCCACTTCAGGGGTAGGATCACCTCCTTCTACGGGCCTCCGGGGGAGCTGGTGGCTCAGATAGTAAAGAATCTGCCTGAAATGCAGGAGATCCGGGTTTGATCCCTGGGTTGGGAAGATCCCCTGGAGAAGGGAATGGCAACCCACTCCAGTATTCTTGTCTGGAGAATTTCATGGACAAAGGACCTGGTGGGCTACAGTCCACGGGGTCACAAAGAGTCAGACTTGACTGAGAAACTAACACTTTCACTTTCAGGGGACTTTTAGGGGAGGCCAGCACAGCTGGTCAAGAGCCCAGAGCCCCAGACTCTACTCCTGACCCTGCTGCTCACTGGTGCACTCTGGGCTTGAGCGAGTCACTCACCCTCTCTGGGCTTCTATAAAATGAGAGGGGTTGGCCCACTGGAACATGGACTAGGTCAGTGGCTCTTTCATAAGTCACAGATACCTTTGAACATATGATCACAATTATGGACCCCCTCTACAGGGAAATGCATGGTGTGCACACTTTTGCATACAATTGCCTCCCAAAAAAGGATCAATTTATTTCATTCTAAGAACTTTTAGAGCTCAGGGGTCTGCAAATATTTTGCTCAATGAACTCATCATTGAGCTTTTTCATTGAAAAAAATCTTTTAATTATAAATACTAACTGCAACTAACTGTATTTTTAATATATTGTGTATGTATATATTTAATATATACTTATAAATATTTATTTAATAAATTATTAACATTTATGTTAGCTGGGTTTATTTAATATGTTGCATTAGCCAAAATGTTGGTTCAGATTTCTCTGTACCATCTTATAGAAATCCCAGCTAAACTTTTTGTCCAACTCAGTACTGTGTATATTATTAAATGTTCTTCAGAGATAAAAAGGATGAGATAAACATGAAAATACACATGCTCATATTTCCTTCTTACATCCCAAGGGGAAATCTTGTACACCCCCAGAGTCCACAAGCTCTGGTTTAAGACTACCTGTCTGTACAGCCTCTCCTTCGTGACCTGCCATGAAGGGCAAGATGGTGCATTCAAGGGCACACAATCACTCACTCACTAGCTACAGGAGTTTAAGCAAGTTACTCAGTTACACACTCGCTCTCTAGATCAGTTTCCCCATCTGCAAAATGAGATAATAAAGGTAGTATTCAACTCATAGCATTAAAGGAGTTAAAACCCATGAAATGTTTGGAGCAGAGCCTGGAACCAAAGAAGTGGTTCTAGGTGTTAGCTGTCCCTCTCATCACTCTGCTTGCTCTCTGGGGCTTGGTATCTGTAGTTCACAACCCACATCAACCCATACTTTTTGTTTCCTCCTTCCAGGCCTGCAGAGGAGAGCCCGGCTTCGTCTCTTAAAACAGTAAGTGGTTGGGGTCTTGAAAAAGTGCCCAGTCTGCAGCCCTGGGTGTGGCCCTGGCTTTCTCACCCTGGCAGCTGCTCACAGGCATCTGAGGAGCCCCAGCCAGACACTACCTTCAAAAACTCACACACTGTATAAGTAGGTGTGGTGGTGGAGTTCAGGCAAAGAGAGAAATAAGCAAACAGAATACTGGCTAGTTGTTTAAGTTTATGTCAAGTGTGATAAGATTTAGTTCTTAGCTTTTCTGAGGATAACAGTGAATTCTTTTCTTTTTTGTTTTTTCCTAATTGCAGTATAGTTGATTTATATTGTTGCATTAGTTTCAGGTATACAGCAAAGTGATGCAGTTATATATATTTTATTTTTCAGATTCTTTTCCACTATAGGTTATTGAATAACCAACTCCTGCTTGGTTAGAACTAGTAGGATATCCCAAACATTTTGTCACCTGTTATTTCATTAAACTTGGTCCTGCATGACATAAGAGGGTTATTTTTACAGATCAAGATTTGCTCAAAGCACTTGGGGCAGTAGAGAGAAGAATGGAACTTGAAGACAAGTCAGTTGACCCCAAGGGCAGTGGAATTCCTTCCTGGCTAGTGTTGTGTGTTGGACTTGACCCCACCTGGGTCCCAGGAGTCAGCAAACCCACCGGCTGAGTCACACAGACACAGGGGCAACAAGCTTGCTCTTCAGGCCCACTGAACTGTGTAAGCTCCAGCAGAAGCCAAGGCTGCTTGCTGCTTCCATACTGAAGGGCTTCTGGATCAGTATTTGGTCATGGGCAGTGCCCTTGGACTGCTTTTTCTGCCTCAAAACAGAGATAGTTTCACATCTACCTATCTCATTAATTACATTCCCCTCTATGTAGGGGTGTTTGAAAAAAGAAAAAAAAGAAAGTTCCTGCCCTTAGATTGAGGATAAAGAGCTCTGGCTCCATTCAAGCAGATCTTGGTTTGAATTCTGTCTGCTACTCACTATCTTTGTGACTGCAGGCAAGTCACTTCACCTCTCTGAGCCTCTGATCCCTCATGGGACAGCAGTAACAACCACATGGCTATTGTAAGGATTTACTGGGGAAACACCTTCCAGATGCTCAGCTCCTGTATTCTTGGAGTCCAAGCACCAGCTCATGCTACTTACAAAAGACAATTTTATGAGCCCAACACCCAAGACACAAAATGTTTTTTTGTTGATTATAAATGACATACAATATTATACTAGTTTCAGGTGTGTAACATACAAAGTATTTTTTAAATGTTTATTTTTATTTATTTACTTATTTTTGGCTATGCTGGGTCTTCATTGCTACACAGGCTTTTTTCCAGGTTAGGTGAGCAGGGGCTACTCTCTAGTTGTGGTGCAAGGGCTTCTCATTGTGGTGGCTTCACTTGTGGAGCACAGGCTCTATGGTTCTAGGGCTTCAATAGCTGCAGCTCCTGGGCTCCAGAGTACAGGCTCAGTAGTTGTGGCGCACTGGGCTTAGTTGCCCTGAGGCAAGAGGGATCTTCCTGGATCAGGGATTGAACCTGTGTCTCCTGCATTGGCAGGCAAATTCTTAACCACTGAGCCACCAGGGAAGACCACAATGTACTTTTAAATATTGTGAAATTATAAATTTTCAAACATACTCACTATACTATATGTTCTACATTATCATGCACATTGTATTTGTATGTATTTATACATGTTGTATTATACAGTTGCTTAAACATGCCTATTACGTTTCATATGTTTTTGATGATAATTTTTGTGGGGTTTTTTTTTTTGGCTGTACTGGGTCTTTATTGCTGGGAGCAGACTTTCTCTAGCTGTGGTGTGCAGGCTTCTCATTGTGGTGGCTTCTCTAGCTTCAGAGCACAAGCTCTGGGTGTGTGGGCTTCAGTACTTGCGGCTCCTGGGCTCTAGAGTGTCAGCTCAGTAGTTGCGGTGCCCAGGCTCAGTTGCCTCACAGCTGGAATCTTCCAGAACCAGGGATCAAACCCGTGTCCCCTGTATTGGCAGGCAGATTCTTAACCACTGGACTACCAGGGAAGTCCTTCGATGATCGTTTTGATGGTCGGCAATTTTTAATTTATGTGCTGGATTTAGAAACTCCCCCACATTTAGGACACAGTAACTTAAGAGTTTTTGCTCACCCTAGACCTCCGGTGTGTTTCGTCCATCTCTTCCTTGTGGTGACCTCTTATGGAAAACGTCTCCCCCTCAGGGTACTGCCTGTGACTACCTCCCTCCCACCACTTTGTTTTAACTTTTTCCCCTGATGATTTGATGCCAGTTTAGGGGGAGTCTGTTTCAGACCTCATGCTGTGCCAAACCCAGGGGTTCTAAGGATCAGGTCAGGCAAGCAAGGGGCTGGGGGTGGCCCTAGGTGGGAACCGAGCCCCTTCACCCTCTTCATTCCAAAGAGCTCTCCTCTCATCCATTGCCCATAGTTACACTTACCTGTAAGATGTCGTTGAACAAAAGGGTCTGAGGCTAAAAGAAGTTTGAAAACCACCTCTGGGTTTATTCTCAGGATCCAGGTGTGGATGAAATAGTCCCTGGGCCTCAAAGAGCATCTGTTACAAATTCAAGTTGCAGTTTGGGGCAGACATTCCCCACCCGCTAACTGGCTTTAGAAAATCATCCGTCAGCAGGTCATCTTCCTCTGGTCCCTTAGTGCACATGAGTGAATCGCTTATCTTAGAAGGCACCGCAAGAGGTAACACTATTCAAAGCTAGAGTTCTTAGGGCTGCATTTTTTTAAGCATTTTAATTTTGTGTGTGTGTCTTAAACAATAGTCTTTATGTTTACACAAAACAGTGCAAAGTGAGGCAGTTCCTCAAAAGGTGACTTGGAGCTAGAAAATCCATCCTGAGCATGAAAGTGTTCTCATTAGCTGCTAAGTCATGTCCAACTCTTTGCTACCCTATGGACTGTAGCCTGTCAGGCCCCTCTGTCCATGGGATTTCCCAGACAAGAATACTGGAATGGGTTGCCATTTCCTTCTCCAAGCATTTTTAATTTTTCCTTAATGACGAAGATGGGCCTTAAAAACACTCTAACACAAAACTCTTGGCTGTAGGCTAGTTACTGGGACTAGAGCCCTGCATCCTGAGGAGCTATTTATCTCTGTTACAGGAAATTCAATAGCATTAGCCTGAAAATAAGTGGTTTCACAAGTTGCCTGTTGTTTTCAGGTTTTACAAGTGATCAGAGAATATGTTTTTTGGTGTCCCGCTACAAAAATACATGGTCAGTGATGAGTGAGATCCAGAAAAATGAGAAAGAATGGACACATTCAGCCATGGAAATGTCACTGAAACTGCAGAAGCTGCCTGTTTTTAACTACTGCAAGTTCTTTCTATGGGCCTCATTCGTGGAATCAACTTGTTACATGGTCACTGGCAATCTTAGAGAGAAGGCTTCAGAACCCCACGGCACTTCCTGCTACTTGCAAGGCACTCTGGAGGACTGAGTACAAAATGGCACGCAGTGCATCACTTCTGGCTCCTGTAACTCAGCCTGGGTTGGGCTGGGAACTTTGTGTTGACTGTCCAGCCACCGCATTTCTTTGCCCAGGTAGGACAATGACACTGAGACCCGAATCTCTCATGGGATGGTGATGGGCTGGGTCCCCTTGGTCTTCCCAGGCCGGGGCTAACCCTTTCCACAGGGTGCCCCTGAGAGCAGACCCAGATTGGAAATGAGGCTTCCAAGGGGCTGATCTGGCTCTCAGGGTCACTTCAGTTTCTGAGGATCTCCTTTGGGGCTGGGAACTTGCGGTCTGGGCGACAAGAGACCCCTTGATATCCTGCTAGGAAGTTCTGCTTTCACTTCTGCCCTCCCATGGTTTATATATTTCTTCTCTTGCTCGCTGTTCCTTTTATTATAATATCTTTGTTGTAACAATAAAGCCTTGAGTAAAAAGATGCAGATGGCTCCTGTGATATAAATGCACAAAAGCTCATCTGTGCGGCAAAGATGTTGGTGCTCAGTTAAAAAGAAATTAACAAGGTTAAAATGACTATGGCTTCATTCTGCATCAAGCTCCTCGTATATTCGTGCTAAGTTGCTGTAGTTGTGTCCTATCCTGCAACCCTGTGGGCTGTAGCCTGCCAGGCTCCTCTATCCATGGGATTCTCTAGGCAAGAATACTGGAGTGAGTTGTCATTTCCTCCTCCAGGGGATCTTCCCAAGCCGGAATTGAACCCACATCTCTTATGTCTCCTGCATTGGCAGGAGGGTTCTTTACCATTAGCACCACCCTCATTTGCCCCCAAACATGCCATAGTCCTCTTTGTAGCTATAGAGAAAGCCTGGAGGGGATGGAGCCTAGAGCCAAGAAGCAGATGCCTCCAAGGCCAACCCCCGCTCCAGCCCAACCCCCAAACTGCTTTCACTAACACCTACCTGTTCGTTTCTACTGAGCATGGAACCCTGGGGACGCCTGGCCATGAGGCAGGTGAACTTGCACCAAAGAAGAGGTGAGAGAGACTTCCCTGGTGGTTCAGTGGTTGGGACTACACCTTCCAACGCAGGAGACGGGTTCAGTCTCCCCAGTTTGGGGAGCTGGGATCCTGCATGCCTCTTGGCCAAACAACCAACACATAGAACAGAAGCAGTGTTGTAACAAACCAAATAAAGACTTTAAAAATGACCCACATCAAAAAATAAAAAGAGAGAGAGAGGAAGGTGAGAGACCTCAGGGTCTCTGCCACATGTCCATTAATATTTTACTGTCTCTCAGCTTCAGTAGTCAGAGAAGAAAGATACAAGGAGAAGATGCTGAGCTGAAGTGGAGGAGTCATAAGAGCCGCTGGATCTTATCTTAGTTTCCCAGCCTGCACTTGAGCAACTTAAGAGCTATGGGGCCAGAGAAGAATTCAACATTTGGTCACGTTAACAGAAGCACACGACCCAGGTCAAAGGAGGAAAGAGTCCCACCTGCATTTCCTGGCCTTCCCTGGGCTGGGAGGTGTAATTTAAGAAGGGCAATGACAAACCAGGCTCTGTGCAGAGGTCTCTGGCAGCCACAGAATGTGACTGTGACCTGGGCTGGTGTGAAACATTTTCTGGCATCTGAAAGTTTCCCTGTGGAGTTAGGGACAGGGCAGGTCTAGGTATGGTGGATGGGAGTCAGAAGGGCTTAGATGAAGGAAGTGAGGAAGAGAAGCAAACATTTTCTGCCCACGAGCTGTGAGGTCAACAGAATAGGTTGTCTTCTGAGGCTGATGGGTCATCTAAAAGGGCCAGGTTAATCTAGACCAGAGTCCTCCAGGGTTCACTTTGCTCCAAGATGCCCGATTTAGTAGTGTAGTGTTAGTCGCTCAGTTGTTTCTGACTCTTTGCAACCCCACAGACTGTAACCCACCAGGTTCCTCTGTCCATGGAATTCTCCAGGCAAGAATTCTGGAGTGGGTTGCCATCTCCTCCTCCAGGGGATCTTCCCGACCCAGGGATTGAACCTGGGTCTCCCGCATTGCAGGTGGACTCTTTACCATCTGAGCCACCAGGGAAGCCTGGACCAGAGTCCTCCAGGGTTCACTTAGCTCCGAGATGCCCTATTTAATAAGAGACTAAGGCCCAGATGTGCACTCTGCCCTCCCTGAAGGTCACACCCCGTCCGCAGCGGAAGTTAAGAGCAGGCCTCAACAGCCTCATTCCTCTACAAGCTCTGCTATGTAACTGCATCTCCCGGCCGCTGTCTTTGCGGTAGTGTTTAGTTGTTTGCACGTTCTCATGGAGTGAGGTTTGGGGGTCTGGGTGGGGAAGGGGGGCCCCTCTGTTTTCAGTGCTCGTGGGCTCCATCTGCCTTGGGAGCCAGGTGTACAGACTTGGCTGCCAGTGAGAGGGGGCTGCGGTGAGGACGTTTGCACTCAGCACCTGACTCTTGTTTTGAAGAAGTAACAGAGCATTTATTGCTTTCTGTAGGGCTGTTACAGAAAAATATCCAAAAATGTTTCTTGATTTAGCTATCTTTTGACTAGCAGTTTCACTCATCGGCGTGTATCTTAAAGAAACACATCCCGGCGTGTATCTCAACAAAACACATCCCAAAGTGATGTGGCATAGAAATATGCATCAGGTTGTTCCTTGGAGTGTTGCCTGTGAGCCAAAAATTGGAAACAATCCAAATGTCCCTTAAAAAGAGCCAGTCAGATCAAATGCTGTGCAAGGGACTCCATGTAACTGTGAAGAAAAGAACCGATGCCTATTCACTGCCATCAAATGATGACCACTACATCTGCATCTATTTTAACATCTGTATGGATTATTCTCTTTTTATTATTTATTTATTTTGGCCTCACTGTGAGGCACGTGGGATCTTAATTCCCCGATCAGGACTCGAACCTGTGTCCCCTGCAGTGGATGCACAGAGTCTTGACCACTGGACTGCCTAGAAAGTCCCAGATTATTCTCATTTTAAATGTAATACATGGTCAGTGTTAAAATTCAAGCACAGATTTTAAAAAACAGGCAAATGTATGTAAGTTAGAAGTCAGGATATGGGTACCCTTGGTGCAAGGATGATCATGAGAAGGGAGCAGAGGTTTGGGGTGCACATGTTTTGTTTTTCCATGTGGGAGCTGGTCCCAGGGGGTATTCAGTTTGTGAAAAGTCATAGAGCTGTATAGTCATGAGATGTCAACTTTCATATTGTGGCTTAGTCACTAGGTCGTGTCTGACTCTTTTGTGATCCCAAGGACTATAGCCCACCAGGCACCTCTGTCCATGGAATTTCCCAGGCAAGGATACAGGAGTGGGTTGCCATTTCCTTCCTCAGGGGATCTTCCTGACTCAGGAATTGAACCTGCATCTCCTGCATTGGCAAGCAGATTCTTTGCCACTGAGCCGCCTGGGAAGCCCTCAACTTTCATATATAGCTATGGAAATAGGTGTACATTATACTTCTATAAAGAGATAGTTTAAAAATCAAAGTACAGAATGTTGCAGAAATGTGTAAAATTGGTATTTGAAAGTTTCTTGTTCTTCCAGAATGTACTTTTTAAAAAAATTTATTCAAAGTTCCACATACTTTTTATTTATTTATTTATTAAAAATTTTGTCTTATCTTTTTAAAAAATTTATTTCTTTTTACTTACTTGGTTGTGCTAGGTATTAGTTGCAGTATGTGGGAACTTTTAGTTGCAGCATGTGAACTCATAGTTGGGACATGTAGGATCTAGTTCTCTGACAAGGGATGGAAACCAGGCCCCCTACATTGGACCACTGGGCCACAGGGAAGTCCCCCTTTATGCACTTTCTAAACCAAAACTTAGAATCTTATAAAATATAATGTATAATATAAAACATAGAACATAGAATTGTTTTGCTTGATTTTTTTCTCTAATAATATATCGAGACCTCTGGACATGTTTGTTCCTACATTCATAGAAAAAGGTCTGGAAAGACAGATTCCAAACTGTTAATGGCAATTACACTGGGGAATTTCCATTTCTGCATCATACATTTCTATGGTCTGTGAATTTCTTTTTTTTTTTTTTTACAACAATCACCTATTACTTTTATAATTGGGGAGAAAGAAAAAGCTTGGAAAAAAGAAACAGCTTCTGTTAAAAGAGGCTCTGATGATTGTAATATTAAAAAACTGGAATCAGTTTAAATAGCCATCAATAAGGGATTTGTTCCTAAATCATGATTTTTAAAAATCTGTACAATGGAAATCAGTGATACATGCTGAGGTGGCTGGCTAACAGGGTCTTACTCTACCAGCTCTATAACCTTGAGCAAGCTATTTGACCTCTGTGAACCTGTTCTTTCCTTTGAAATGGGGGCTCCAGAGGTATCTCCTTCTTGATCTTGCTGTTGGCCTTGAATGACCACAGATAGGAGGGTCTGGGGCAATGCTGGTTTCCTCCCCTCCCTTCCTCTCAATGGGAAGCAAGGGTGCCCCCCTCTCCCAGTGGAGGCCAAGTTCAAAGGAGGAAGGAGGCTCTCACATCCCCTTCCCTTACATCCTGACAGCCCCACCCCCACCCCCGCCGGCTGCTCTCTACCTGTAGGAAGTGAGCAACTTGTTTTCAGAACGTGATCCCCGGCCCCCCAGTGTGGGCTGCAGAGCTGATCCGAATCTACCACCCCAGTCAAAGGGAAAGAGAGAAAGAGCCCTATGTTCAGGGGCCTTTCCAGGTGTGGAGGACAAAAAGAGGTTTCCTCTGTTGCTTCTTGGGAAACCTCCTCAGATGCGTCACTGACACTCCTTGGTGGCTGTGAGTCACTGGTTCCTGGAGTCCTCCTCCTGCAAAGCTCCGCGCATGAACCCCAACAGAAGGAAACCATAGGCCCCAACACTGATGAGTTTGGGATTCCCAGAAATACGTGTGACACATGTGATTCTTATCAAGCCGAAAGCAGAAGTGCTGAAAAGGGCACTGCTGTCCCTGTGAGGTCTCATTGGCTCTCCGGAGTCCTGTTTTTTTTTTTTTTTTTCCATTAATTGACTGCCTTTTACATGCAGGTCCTCATCTTAGGACTTCCCTTGTGGCTCATTTGGTAAAGAACCCACCTGCAATGCAGGAGACCCAGGTTCAATTCCTGGGTTGAGAAGATCCCCTGGAGGAGGGCATGGCAATTCATTCCAGTATTCTTGCCTGGAGAATCCCATAGACAGGGGAGCCTGGCAGGCTACAGTCCAGGGAGTCACAAAGAGTTGTACACTACTTTGCAACTAAACCACCACCCCATCTTAGAGTTTAGCTTCAGTTCCTAAATTTGAATGGAAACTACCTATATCTCAATTCATATATGATTATTTTTTACTGATTCTCATTGGAGTATAGTTGCTTTACAGTGTCATGTTAGTTTCTGCCACACAGCAAAGTGAATCAGCTATACATACACATGTATCCCCTCTTTTTTGGATTCCCTTCCCATTTAGGTCACTACAGAGCACTGAGTAGAGTTCCCTGTGCTATACAGCAGATTCCATTTAGTTATCTATTTGTACATAGTATCAGTAATGTGGTGGTGGTGGTTTAGATGCTCAGTCGTGTCCGACTCGTTTGTGATCCCATGGACTACAGACCACCAGACTCCTCTGTCCATGGGATTTCCCAGGCAAGAATATTGGAGTGGGTTGCCATTGCCTTCTCCAGGGGATCTTCTCAACCCAGGGACTGAACCCGCATCTCCTGCTTGGCAGGTGTATTCTTTACTACTGAGCCCATCAATACTGTATACATGTCAATTCCAATCTCCCAATTCATCTCACCCTTTTCCCCTGTGGTAGCCTTACATTTGTTCTCTGCATCTGTGTCTCTATCTCTGTTTTGCAAAGAGGTTCATCTGTAACATTTTTCTAGATTCCATACATATGCATTAATAAATGATACTTGTTAATAAATGATACTCTTTCTGACTTACTTCACTATATGTGACAGTCTCAAGGTTCATATATTATTGACTGCAGACCATCTTCCTTCCTGCCCCTCATTTATGTGAAGAAATCATCCAGTCCTCTCTGTGCAGTTTGTGATGCTCTTCCTTAGGCTGCTTGCTGCTGCTACAAATATATTAACTCCAGCACCTTTGTGTGCTGGCCTGCCTTGTGTTGGGATGAAGGTGGCCAGAGGGACACTGCCCAGCCCTCCAGACTCATGTGTGCTACAAAAGAGGTTCTAGGCTGAAGCCAGTCCTTCATTTCCTTGAGTGAGGGGACCGAGGGCTGTGGGACCTTCTGGCCCTGTCCTGCCATCTGCCCAGATGCTCAGCATTCCCAAGGTCTAGGACCAGAGTCTACGTGAATAAACAAACAAACAAAGAAGAAGGCTCATCTGGGAGGCCTCAGGCAGTGGGCCATGTCAGTGAGCCAGAAGCACTGCCCTCTCTCTACACACCACCCTCAACCTCCACCAGCACCTCTTCTCCTGGAACCCCTACCCAATGCCTCTGGGCATCCCAGGGTGGCAAGGACTCAACTTCTCCACTTTTTCAGTGTTTACTGCCAAGTGCAATTGACAAACCCCCTGGAGAACACAAACTCAACATATTAGATGCTAATTGAACACCTAATGTACTCTTGGCACCAACCCTGAGCTTACATCATCTTTGGGGGTCGGGACAGAAAGAAGGCTAGCACTTGGGTGATGTCAGAGTGAGTGCCTTTGAGGCGTCACTCACCCCACCCTTGAGCTGGCCCTAGACAGACAGTAAACAATTCACTGGTAAACACCTAGCTGATGGGAACACAAGGCCATGGCATGAATCACATCCTCACGAAAAGATTCATTCTGGGACTTCTCTGGTGGTCCAGTGGCTAAGACTTCACATTCCCAATGCAGGGGGCTTGGGTTCTATTCCTTGTCAGGAAACTAGACCCCACATGCTGCAACTAAAGATTCTGTGTGCCCAAACAGATGGAGAAATATACCATGTTCATAGATCAGAAGAATCAATATAGTGAAAATGAGTATACTACCCAAAGCAATCTATAGATTCGATGCAATCCCTATCAAGATACCAATGGTATTTTTCACAGAACTGGAACAAATACTTTCACAATTTGTATGGAAATACAAAAATCCTTGAAAAGCCAAAGCAATCTTGAGAAAGAAGAATGGAACTGGAGGAATCAACCTGCCTGACTTCAGACTGTATTACAAAGCTACAGTCATCAAGACAGTATGGTACTGGCACAACGACAGAAATGTAGATCAATGGAACAAAATGGAAAGCCCAGAGATTAATCCATGCACCTATGGACACCTTGTCTTTGACAAAGGAGGCAAAAATATACAATGGAAAAAAGATAATGTCTTTAAAAATGGTGCTGAGAAAACTGGTCAACCATCTGTAAGAGAATGAAACTAGAACACTTTCTAACACCATACACAAAAATAAACTCAAAATGGATTAAAGATCTAAATGTAAGGCCAGAAACTATAAAACTCCTAGAGTAAAACATAGGCAGAACACCCTCTGACATAAATCACAGCAAGACCCTCTATGACCCACCTCCCAGAGTAATGGAAATAAAAGAAAAAATAAACAATGGGATCTAATTGAACTTAACAGCTTTTGCATGATGAAGGAAACTATAAGCAAGGTGAAAAGACAGCCCTCAGAATGGGAGAAAATAATAGCAAAAGAAGCAATTGACAAAGAATTAATCTCAAAAATATACAAGCAGCTTATGCAGCCCAACACCAGAAAAATAAATGACCCAATCAAAAAATGGGCCCAAGAACTAAACAGACATGTCTCCAAAGAAGACATACAGATGGCTAATAAACACATGAAAAGATGCTCAACATCACTCATTGTCAGAGAAATGCAAATCAAAATGAGGTACCATCTCATGCCAGTCAGAATGGCTGTTATCAAAAACTCTATAAACAATAAATGCTGGAGAGGGTGTGGAGAAAAGGGAACCCTCTTACACTGTTGGTGGGAATGCACACTAACATAGCCACTATGGAGAACAATGTGGAGATTCCTTAAAAAAAAACTGGAAATAGAACTTCCATACGACCCAGCAATCCCACTGGGCATACACACCGAGGAAACCAGAATTAAAAGAGACATGTTTCATTGCCCAATGTTCATTGCAATGACATGTTTACAATAGCTAGGATATGGAAGCAACCTAGATGTCCATTGGCAGATGAATAGATAAGAAAGTTGTGGTACATATACACAATGGAATAATACTCAGCTATTAAAAAGAAAGCATTTGAGTCAGTTCTAATAAGGTGAATGAAACTGGAGCCTATTATACAGAGTGAAGTAAGTCAGAAAGAAAAACACCTATACAGTATATTAATGCATATATTTAGAATTTAGAAAGATGGTAATGATGACCCTATATGTGAGACAGAAAAAGAGACACAAATATAAAGAACAGACTTTTGGACTCTGTGGGAGAAGGTGAGGGTGAGATGATTTGAGAAAATAGCATTGAAACATGTATATTACCGTATGTGAAATAGATTACCGGTCCAAGTTCGATGCATGGAACAGCACTCAAAGCCGGTGCACTGGGACAACCCAGAGGGCTGGAATGGGGAGGGAAGTAGGAAGGGAGTTCAGAATGGGGAGGACACAACATGTTCACCTGTGGCTGATTCATATCAATATATGGCAGAAACCACCACAATATTGTAAAGTAATTAGCCTCTAATTATAATAAATTAATTTTAGAAAAAAGATTCTGTGTGCTGCAACTAAAGACCTGGGTCAGCCAAATATGTAAATAAATAAACATAAAAAATAAAATAAAAGAGTTATGTTCCTCTGACAGTAGGGTTTGCAGCTGCTCACAGTAGATTTGTGGAGGTCTCTGCGGTTGGGTGGGGGCAAAGTGAAAAGGGGAAGATTTGAAGTGTTGGCAGGTGGCAGAGGCCCCCCTTCCCCAGTGCATCCCCTCCCCCAGCAGCCCCTCAGCATCCTGTGGGCAGAAAGCTGGTGGCTTGGCTAGATCTGCTGTCAGGGGAGGGCCAGGCTAGGCAAAAGGGATGCTGTGATTCCTGTCTCTGCCCCCTCACCACACTCCAGGCCTCAGCCAAGCCTGGGGGGCCCAGGGAGATTGGGGGATAGGAAGAAAAATGACTCCCACAAGAGAAGCAGGCCTTTGTGGAAGACCTTCTCTGGACCCCACTCAAACTCAGAAACTCAGAACCCCATCTCTGGTGGCCCACCCAGTTGTGTGGAGGGTTGAAGAAAGCAAGAAGAAAAGTGCACTGGGGCTCAAACAAGAGCCAGTCTTTGCTCCAACGGCTGTTCACATCTTCCTGTGCCAGGACTCTGTTAGCTCAGCCAGCACATAAGGAGCTAACTCGTGGAAAAGAGAATGATGCCACTGGGGTTTTATCTATGTAATTTCCGATTTAGTGTGCTCCTGTGTGTATGTGGCAAGTGAAGTGGGTCAGTGTATTTGCCATAGATCGTATTCCTGATTATCGACAGACAAGACCTTTCAATAGACAGGTGTCCTCATACTTGAACCTAGTCAGACTCTGCTGATGTCAACACAAAGTCTCCCCACTGCCTCTCTACCCTGCCTTTAGTATTCAACCAAACTAAATTAAGACCTTTGAGTGTATCTGTGTGTTTATGAGAGGGGGGTTAATTCAAACTGTTCTCTGTCTCCTGCTATTACCTCTACAGCAAAATTTCATCTTCATAGAATGAGTTGTGTCTCCATCCTGGTTAAGAATACTACATTTTCCAGAAAATGGAAATCTGTCATTTACATACAAACAGTCATTGGGTGAAAATGTAAATGCAGGATACCACTCACTGCTGGAGAGGATGTGGACAACCTCAGAGGCATTGCCCATAGTATCATGAAACACTGGAAACTTCAAGAAAACAGTTTAGCGGTATCTAGTAACATCCAGTAGTTATGTACAGACATGAGAGTTGGACCATAAAGAAGGCTGAGTGCCAAAGAATCGGCGCTTTTGAATTGTGGTGCTGGAGAAGACTTGAGAGTCCCTTGGACTGCAAGGTGATCAAACCAGTCATTCCCAAAGGAAATCAACCCTGAATACTCATTGGAAGGACTGATGCTGAAGCTGAAGCTCCAGTACTTTGGCCACCTGATGCAAACAGCTAGCTCATTGGAAAAGACCCTGATTCTGGGAAAGACTGAGGGCAGGAGGAGAAGGGGATGCAACAGAGGATGAGATGGTTGGATGGTGTCACCAACCCAATGGACATGAATTTGAGCAAATTCCAGGAGATAGTGAAGGACAGAGAAGCCTGGCATGCTGCAGTCCATGGGGCTGCAAAGAGTAGGACACAACTTAGTGACTGAACAAAAGCAACAGCAATCTAATAACGTCTAATATAAATGATATACTCTAACTCAGCACTCCTATGAAGTCAAAGCACATTACCTTAGAATAAATGTATAAAGATGATTATTGCATTTTCCTTTATTTGGACAAAATAAAAAGCGGGTTGTCCATTAGCTTGGACAACCCCAAGCTAATGAGTGGGGAATCACTAAATAAATTGTGATCTAGCCACACCCTAAAATATCACCTAGCCATCAAAAGAATGACTTACAAGAATGCTCTGGCAAGACCACCAGGGATCCTCAGGAAACAAAAACAGAGTGTATTTAAAATATGATGCTGGGACTTCCCTGGTGGTCTAGTGGTTAGGACTCTGCCCTTCCAATGCAGGGGGCACGGGTTCCTTCCCTCAGGGAACTAGCATCCCATATGCCGCATGGCCAAAAAACCCCAAAAGATCATATTTCTATAAAGCAAATAATCACCTGTAGAAAACCTTCTACAAACATATAGCTGAGCATATGATTGCATGAGGAGCTATCAATAAATGCCACTATAGAAGGACATCTGCCAGACCACCAACATGAGTCACAAGTGCTAAAAAGCACTGAGGAATTAGTTTCATTTCAATAATGAAAGATTAAAACAAAAGTAACCCTCCTTTTATTTTAATTACCTTGACTGTTAAAATTCAATTTCACAATACATCAGAAAGCACCTAAAAATCAATATTTTTATTTATTCAGGCATTGCTCTATTTCTGAAAGGATTTGGGGCAGTTTACAAAGCTATATGCAGGGAGGGAACCATAAGAAAGGATGAACCAGCAATGGGACAGAGCTGTGGCAACATCACAGAAGCCCAACTGGCCTTCAGCATCTCTAAGCCAGCTTATCTGTGCTGGTAAAACTTGATGTTTCTGTGTCCTTCATCCTCAAATGATATCACCTCTTACTTTCCAGCTTTAGTTTTCCAGTCACTCCAGGAAACTTATTTTCTCTTCTAAATTTATCTATAATTACAGTTTGCCTCCCCCCATGGTCTGTGATGCTCCGGCTGTGGGTTCATGGTGTGAACACTCGGGTCGCTCAGAAGCACGGTGAGATGATACAGCGCAATTTCCACTCATCAGTACTTTTTTCCACAGAAGTAGAATTTGTTACTGCAGTAGCTGAACAAGTTTCTGCATTCAAAAAGATGCATTTCGAGCATATTGGTCCAATGAAGTTGTTGACCTACTGAAACATGGTTCTTTGATCCTTTTTAAAAAGTTATTTTTCTAAAAGCTGGAGAATAAAATGTCCCTCATCTCTCCAAACTCTTGCTGTTGTTCAGTCACTAAGTGATGTCCGACTCCTTACAACCCCAAGGACTGCAGCACACCAGGCTTCCCTGTCCTTCATGATCTCCTTTTAAGGAGACTCTTAAAAACTCTTTAAAAACTTAAAACTCTTCGTTTTTAATTTCTCATCAGGGTCCCGAATCTAGCTGACTTCTCAAAATGTCAGAATCCCTGAGGCTGATCTTTAGTTTTTTTTTCTGTGATGACCCTCCACCCCCGGGGACTGGGGGAGCTTAAGCTTTCACAGAAGCTTTGTTGTTGGTTGGTCATATTCTGAATTCCTGCTTCCTCACTGTGATGGCCTGTTTTTCCCATCCTTATGTCCCAACAGAGGGAAAAATTTGCAGAGAATGAAGAATGTGACTCAATCATCTTTTTAGAATCAGAAAGTTTTCTTTCTCAAAGGTGAGAGCCTCTCCCACCTGAAGGAAGTGATGGCTACTAGACACATTCTGGTCAATTTACAATTACTAATCCCAATAATTAAAATACAGTGATTCAAAGAACAGACCCCAGTAGATACATGGATTACATGCTATGAGTGGCCTTCACATATACAGGGAGAGAAAGGATTCTATAATATTCTATAATAAAGGGTGTTGAGACAATTGGTAACTATTAGGGAAGAAGGAAGTTTTAGCTCTTTACATCTTGCACCAAAAGAAATTTCAGGTGGTTTCAATAAGTTAATGTTTCAAAAATTAAAGACAAACTTGCTTCTAATATAGACTGAAGTTGTTTAAACAGGTAAACAACAAATAGGAATTCATTTTTAAAATGCATTTCACCTGATCATACCAGAAAATAATATTCTAGATAGATGAGAATGCTGATAAATGAGCCCAGTAGTATTCCATGGCTCAGAATGCAGACTGATGCCACCACTGTGAAGGGCAATTTGTTAGCATGTATCAGGAGACATAAGCTGTTTATATTTTTTGACCCAACAATTCCATTTCTATGAATTATATCATGAAAAGGTGATTATGGCTACACATAGGGATTAGTAACAGCAAAGATATGCATCATGCTATTGTAAGCATATTATAAACATGCTAGAAACCTGAATATCCACCAGTGGAGTAAAAGAATACATCCATATACCATAAAGAGAGCCCCTAAAACAATGCTGTGCAAGAATGCTTAATAACTGGAAAGATATTCACAATATATTTGCTTGTTTTTTATTTTTTATTGAAGTATAGTTGATTTACAATGTTTCACATGTACAGCAAAGTGATTCAGTTATATGTGTATATATACATATTATTTTTCAGATTCTTTGCCATTATAGGTTATTACAAGATACTGAATATAGTTCCCTGTGCACTACAGTAGGTCCTGTTGTTCATCTATTTTATATATAGTAGTCTGTATCTGTTAATCTCAAATTTCACATCTATCCCTCTCTTCCTTTTTCCCCTTGGTAACCAAAAGTTTTTTTTCTCTGTCTGTACCCAGTGTATTTTCAAATTTAAAAATAAGTTCATGGAACATCAAATGTTATAGGAACCCAATCTTGGAGGAGAGGGGAATTATCTGTGTATAAAAAAGACACATTAAAAAGAGAGTCAGAAAGACTATGTGCCAAAATGCTCAGTCGGATTGTTATAGGGGTTGGGGGAGGGGGCAGATTGCAGGTGGTTTTTTCCTTCTTGTTTATGCATGTGAATTGCTTCCAATTGTGTATTACATTTATAGCCAGACAAAACAGTAAGGAATTTTAATTTTTTTAAATATATATGAGGAGAATGTATAATGACAAAAATTACTGCTTAAAAACATTTTTAAAAAGCTATGAAGAATTATCAGAGCAACCAGAACATGGCGCCATTTTTAAGACAGAGAATCTTGAAAGTGCCGTAGCAGAGGTTGCCAGTTGTATCTCTGGGCATAGAATTGTATGAATATTTTAATTTTCCTCTTCTCTTTGCTTTGCTATATCCTAAATTTTCTCATAAAAGATACATGACTTTGAAAATAAGAAAATAATGTTTTTTCAGGCTGTACCTATTTAAAACATACTCATTTTAAACATAATTTTAAAAAATACAGACTTTCATACTTACATGTTGGCTGCAAACATCACAGACTCACCGTCTCCAGCCGCCCTGAAGATTTCATGTCTCTGAGTCCAGGGCTGTCAGAAAGGCATCTTACCCTTTAAACTGAGCTCAAAAACAGCATCCCCCACAGCTGCAAAAATCTCCTTTGAGAGGAAAAAAAAAATCATCAAAAGAAATTTAAAATTTCCAACATATCAATCAATAAGGTTATGGACTTTATGGGCCTCTTTTAAGAAGTTGTCTGTGGGTCTGACCACACTCGTATACACATTTCTACTTGTTTTCAGAGGAGGGTTGCCTGCCTCCAAACTCACTTAGAGTTTAAAGTTACCAGATGACCCACGTCTTCACACATTGTTTACTGACGTTCGATTCTACCTCAACTGCCAGTCACTATCTCCACTTATTAAGCACTTATGTGCTTGGTGGGGCTTCCCAGGTGGCTCAGTGGTAAAGAATCTGACTGCCAGTGCAGAAGACAGGAGACGTGGTTTCGATCCCTGGGTTGGGAACATCCCCTGGAGAAAGAAATGGCGATCCACTTCAATATTCTTGCATGGGACATGCCATGGACAGAGGACCCTGGGGTGGCTACAAGTCCATGAGGTCACAAAGAGTCTGACACAACTGCGTGCAAACACACACACACACACACACACACACACACATGTGCTTGGTACTGTACTGTTTTACCTGCACTGTCTCAACTAACCCCTTATGCATAGATGCATTCTTGCTATTTTATAAGCAGGACACTAAGCCCAAGCTCCATCCAGTCCCCAGGCTGGAAAGTAAATGGCAGAGAAAGGACTTTACCCAAATACCACCATCCAGTGAGACCTGGTATGATGTCCTGTCCCCCACCCCAACCTATAGAGACTAGTACAAGAGTGGTTAAATTGGGTCCTGCATAAACTTACCCAATCTTCTCACCATACCAAGTCCCAGCGTCCATGCATGATCCCTACATAGAAGGTATGCTGTGGGCTCCTTCCCTACTTTACTTGTGGCTGAAGCAGCAGAAAACTGCAACTAAAATTCAAAAATCTTTGCAACTGGTAAAGTCTGATCCTTCAGATATAGATCTCTATGTTGGGAAAGGAACTGAAAGCCCATAGAATTCAGCTTCCAAAATAATATTGGGTTGGCCATAAGGTGTTACAGAAAAACACAAATGGATCTTTTCAGCAACCCAATACTTGAACACCCTTCACAATAACCTTGCCAAGAGTTTGTCCACCTCCCATTTGAATATCTTCTGTGACATGGATCTCACATTCTCTGGGCAACCCAACTTACATTTAACCAATTCTGCTGGGTAAACACACTGACTATAACTGCCCTTCATGGCCAGGCACCATAGTAACCATTTTTGTGAGTTATTTTATGACAGGAGATCCTGGTAAGGAACACTGAATTTATAAGCCACCATGAACAGGAAGAATTTGGGAAAGGTTAAAAGGAGATGTCACATGTCCTACCACCTCCCAGGATCCTTCTCACTGGAATCCATCTTGGCTGAGCGATATGCGTGCCCCCAGGAGGGACCCTGAGTCAGAATGACTGGCCAGAGACAACCAGGAAACCAATCCCATCACCATAAAACAGGAGACTGTGAGCCATGTTGCAGAGCAGTTCTCCTGGTTCCCTTACCCTGCTGCTCTCCACCCGGGGGTGCCCCTTCCCAATAAAGTCTCTTGCTTTGCCTGCACATGTGTCTTCTTGGACAGTTCATTTCCAAGTGTTAGACAAGAGCCTCCTTTTGGGCCCTGGAAGGGGTCCCCCTTTCTGCAACAATTCCACTGGTGGAATTCCTTTTTTCTCAAAGGAAAGTCCCTGCATGCTTCAAGAACCCCTCAAAATTCACAGCTATATCCACATGTGACCATCTCCATGGCTGATGCCCAGTGTGCCAGCTGTCACTCCATCTCTTTCTAGCCCACACAAGGAAGCCAACAGCAACGCAAGTGATACTGTGTTATATCAAAGAACAATCTTGACCCTGCTCTCCATTTTAGGAAGTGGGTATTTTTAATTGCCACACTTCACGCCCAGCAATGACGCAGTAAGCTACCCACACAGAGAAGGCTGAGAAGGTGAGTTGGGGTTCTTTCCATGTGGTAGGGGTTAAGAGATGCACCCAGGTATACAGCCACCCTTCCTAGGTCATTTGCTTTCCCAACACACCTGTTGGTGTTCCCTGGCCCAGCACCTTCAATGGTATCACTGTGAGTTGATCCGTGGCCCTTGTTTCCTCTTCACTGACAAGCCCACACATGTCAGATTCTCTGAATATTCCATTGTTTGCAAGAAAATCACCATTTTAAAGTAACTCTTTGTTTTGTTGATTGGGAGGAGATATATCCATCACCCTGCCACACCACCAGGGTGGTGAGCTGGCTAAGCAGAGAGCAGGTATGACCGCCTCTTCACTCCTGTGGCCCAGATGGACTCTTCCGACAGCTAGTGGCAGAGCTCAGAATACAACACAGGCTACCAGCATCGCCGCTCCCAAAACCACATTTCCTCCTGGGTTTTCAAGGGCACATCAGTATAAGATAACTGAGACTTCTAAAAAACTACCTAAAAACATGAGTGCCTCAGCCTGCTGGGTCTACAGAGTTATCAGAGTTTGGGCAAGCTCTCTTGGATGTTTCCTCCAAGAGCTCCAGCCAGTGACGTCCACCCATGCAGGTACGTGCTCCTGTTCATGGCCGAGCAGTGTCCCCTCCCTGAGGACAGGGTCGTGGCTATTCTCAGTGTGACTTTGAGGGTAGCTGACAGACACATGCTGAGTCACTTGGCCTGACACAGTAAGGCCTGACAGTGAATGGGCAGGAGGTGAACTGACCCCAACGGAGGTGGTCTTTTCTGGAAAGTTCCCACGCCTCAGTTATGGTCTGCTGATTACTCAGGCTTAGAGGTAGCACCAAGAACGATCATGGTACTTTTCTTCTCCTGTATATTTTCTGTTGGTTTCTTCCCAGAGGGGTCTGGTCCATGGGCATCAGCCAGTAAGTAGGAGGCTGAGCAGGCTGGAGCCCAGGCTCCCAGGTCACGGTCTCCCCCAGAGCCCCAGGGCATCATCCACTAGGACAGAGCACCCAGCACGTTCTGACTGCAGCATGATCATGGCTGATCACAGCGACCGCAAGCCAGCCACAAGCCTCTGTCTTTGCGTGCCTGGGGTTTGCTGTGACAGTTAGGGACCCTGCGGCTGCACTTCAGATGAAGTTGGATTAAAATGTGCAAAGGTCCCTGTACCCTGGACTTTTTCCCAAGGGGAGTTAAAAGGAATGACCCAAGGAGTGCTTCGGTGGGGAGGAGGGGATGCTCAAGGCAGGCCATTGCCACGAGCAAGGAGAGTCAGGTGGAGTTGCTGCCACCCAGAGTCCCACCTGCACATTGGTTTCTTTTATGTGAGGACGTTATGTAGGGCAGCCCCTTCCCCCCCAGCAGCTGTTTTGTAAGAGGAACAAGTTCACTTACAAGCACAGATGCCGTGTCCCAGTTCTGTCCTCTGTGGCAGGCCCACAGCTGCCTTAGGCACCTTGGAAGGTCCAAACCGACAGCTCCCAAAGAAACCACTCAGAACTTTGAAACCCAGACTGGAGCTCAATCCTCAGGAAAGACTACTCTCGGTATTATTAACTTTATTTAATATTAGTAACATCATTCACATGTTTCAGAAATATCAAAACAACACAAATAATTGATGCTAAGAGGACATTTTAATACATTGTGGTCCATTTACTTGGCGGAAAATTATTCAACACTCACAACTGTCATAAAGATTTTTTTTAAGAGACTCAGAGTATTCATGCAAATAACTGATGGGCTTCCCTGGTGACTCAGGTGATAAAGAATCTGTGTGCAATGCAGGAGACCAGAGTTCCATCTCTGGGTTGGGAAGATACCCTGGAAAAGGGAATGGCAATCCACTCCAGTATTCTTGCCTGAACAATCCCATGGACAGAGGAGCCTGGAGGGCTAGAACCCTTGAGGCCACAAAGAGTAGGACATAACTGAGTGATTAACATTTTCACTTTCTTTCACAATGGAAAAATAGAACACAACGTTGCATTTACAGCAAGTAAGGTCTAGATGAGACTGTAGGTAAGAAGCAAAAGAAAACACACCCAAGCATACTCTGAAGAATCTAGAATCTTCTTTTCACCCTCTGTGATGGACCCTGCTCTCCCTTCCTCTCCCCTCCTCTCCCCACAGGCCTCCCTCTGTCGACTCCACCCCACAATGAAATGATGAACCCCACCCCCATGACCCTGGGAGGGAATGGGGGAGTGAAGGAATGAGGGATGAGGGGATAAGACTTTTTTTTCCTCTTTCCTATCGATCCTTCATCCGATCATTTATTCAGTCTTCACTCACTTGCTGCTCGATCTTGGGCAAGGTGGCTTTTGGTCCCTAAGCCTGTTTTCACTCCTACAAATTAGAACAACCACCTCCCTGACCTACATTAGTTACCGTACCCACAACCTATCCAGCAGTAAATGAAGCTGTGGAACACAGTGGTGATTCCGGACTCAAGGTCATGCCAGGTAAGAGACTGCACTCATCTGTGCCTCAGCCTTGGCGTTGGAGAAAAGGTGCTCCCAGGTCCCTGGACCCAGAGGTCATGCAGGTACAGCGTGTGGCAGCGTGAACTCCCCACATGAAGTAGTGGCATTTGTTCCTAGTCTTGGCTGTGCACTTGGCCAAGCCCGGGGCACTTTTCAACTGGGCGTCTTCCTCAAAACTCCCACCACACCTAGAATATACCACTATTCCCCCAATACCCCAGGTCATCGCCCCCAGGACCCCTACACACACACACACACACACACACACACACACACATCGCCCAAAGACCACTTCCTCTTCACACTCTGTGCTCCCCTCCCTCTGCCTGGACACCCCAGGGCTCCTCTTTTCCTCCCCTCATCCTAGGGAGTCATGCCTCCCCCACTCATCCTCTGACACTTAGGTTTTCCATGAAGCCCCTCTGCAATTCACTGTCTCCACATGGCTCAGCACATAAACAATCTGCCTGCAATGCAGGAGACATAGGAGATAGAGCTGCACATTCACTCCTTGGGTCAGGAAGATCCCCTGGAGGAAGGCACGGCAACCCACTCCAGTATTCTTGCCTGGGAAATCCCATGAACAGAGGAGCCTGGAGGGCTACAGTCCATGGGGTCAAAGAATCGACACGACTGAGCGACTAAATACACTCAGTGTAGTTCTCATACTCTGTCTTTCTTTCTCTGTGTTTTTCCTGTTCTCTCTGCCCCACTACACTGTCAGCCTCAAAGACCACGTGTGTTTCTTGAGCCGTGGCTCAGTGCTCTGCCTAGCACTACAGTATTTACATAAATGAGCAAAGATGCAATATGTTTAAAATGAAAATAAATCAGAGACTTGGTCTGAGCTTTGAAAATGACTGGGGATTTTTAAAAAATGATTGTGGAACATGACAAATATTACATGATTCACATATATGAGGTTCCTGGAGTAGTCAAATTCATGGAGACAGAAAGTAGAACGGTGAGGGAAGGGAGGTTAGTTGTTGTTTAGTCGCTAAGTCTTATCCAACTCCTTTGTGACTCTACGGGCTGTAGCCCACCAGGCTTCTCTGTCCATGGGATTTCTCAGGCAAAAATACTGGAGTGGGTTGCCATTTTCTTCTCCAGGGGATCTTCCTGACCCAGGGATTGAACTCGAGTTACCTGCATTAGCAGATGGATTCTTCACTCTCGAGCCACTGGAGAAGCTCAGGGAGGTTAGTGTTCAATGGGTACATGAGAAAATTCTGAAGAACGGTGCTGCCAGTGTTGCAGTGTGAATGTACTTAACACCACTGAACTGTACACTGAACGGTTAATGTGGTAGATTTTGTTATATACATTTTGCCACAATTTAAAAAATGTATAATAGTTGTGGGAAAATCATAAATATACTTAACTGGAAAATTCTGAAACAACATATGAATAAATGACACAGACAATATGGAGCAAAAGCAACACATGTACTACTTGATTAAGCACCCCCAAAAGAAAGAAGCCCAGTTCTGAAGGCTGTTTCAGGGCGGAGTGTGGCTTTGTGCTGAGCATCTCTTCCCACAAAGGGAAGTGAGTTTGTTTTGTTTTGTTTTTTTTAAAAGTTTTATTTTTTTATTTTACAGATAAAATTTATAACCCCTTGCTATAACTGGTACTGGTATTTTAGTTTTTTGTTTGTTTGTTTTTGTTTGTTTGCTTGGTCTTTTAGCTTTTTAAATAGGTTTTGGAAGTTATGAACGAAGTTTGAAAAAAGTTTGTTGAGAATGCTAAATTATGTTGGTGGATTTTCCCCCTAATATTTTTTTAATTTGAATTAGTTAAATTTTTTTTTCATTTATTTTTATTAGTTGGAGGCTAATTACTTTACAATATTGTAGTGGGTTTTGCCATACAATGACATGACTCAGCCATGGATTTACATGTGTTCCCCATCCTGAACCCCCCTCCCACCTCCCTCCCCATCCCATCCCTCTGGGTCAACCCTGTGTACCAGCCCTGAGCACTTGTCTCATGCATCCAACTTGGACTGGCGATCTGTTTCACACTTGATAATATATATGTTTCAATGCTATTCTCTCAGATCATCCCGCCCTCGCCTTCTCCCATTGAGTCCAAAAGTCTGTTCTCTACATCTGTGTCTCTTTTTCTGTCTTTCATATAGGGTTATCGTTACCATCTTTCTAAATTCCATATATATGCGTTAGTATACTGTATTGGTCTTTATCTTTCTGGCTTACTTCACTCTGTATAATGGACTCCAGTTTCATCCATCTCATTAGAACTGATTCAAATGTATTCTTTTTAATGGCTGAGTAATAGTCCATTGTGTATATGTACCACAGCTTTCTTATCCATTCTTCTGCTGATGGGCATCTAGGTTGGAAGTGAGATATTTTTAAGTCTTCCATTTATAAAAGTAATGTAATCATGGTACTATACATGGCAGAGACTTAAAAACTAGAAAAAAAGAGTGAGGAAGAAGCTTCTTAATGTATTTTCATCTAATGCTTTTAAAACATTTTTTAGTTTTAATCATGCCGAGTGTGGGCTTCCCAGTGATAAAGAATCTGCCTGCTAATGCAGGAGATGCAAGAGACAATGGGTTCAATAGGTCAGGAAGATCCCCTGGAGAAGGAAATGGCAACCTACTCTTGTATTCTTGCCTGGAAAATCCGGTGGACAGAGGAGCCTGGGGAGCCCTTGTCCATGGGGTAGCAAAGAGTCAGGCATGACTAAGCATGCACGAGTTTGTGTTCTATACTGTGTATGTTTTTATTAAACATATGCTTATATACATATTTATACATATGCACATATTTTTATACATATGCATATGTGTGTATATTTATACATATGTATATACATACATATTTTAATATGTTTTATATGTTTTTATTATGTCTTTATACTATAAGCAGTTTCTTATTCTTATACAGTTTTATAATTATGATTCATAATTTTAATGCTTAAAATTATATTAACAGATTATCATAGTTTACTAATGACCCTTTATTTTTGAACATTCCAGTTGTTTTCAACCTTTAACATCTCTGTTCATACCCTACTGTGCCAAGTCTAAGATTATATACAATCTGGGAAATTTTTCCAGATTGGAGTTACTGGGCATATGGGTATAACTATTTTTTATAGCTTTTAATACTTGGTATCAATTGCTTTTCAGACCGTCAACAAGTTCCAATTCTACACCACTTTCATCCACAATAGGTATCATTTCTCCCCCCTGCTGAGTTATGGGTGGTAAATATTTTTTCAGTATTGTTATGATTTGGTATTAGAAGACTGCCATATTTTCCAAAGCCTTTATATTTTTAGAGCAACTTTAGGTTCACAGCAAAATTGAAAAGGTACAGGGATTTCCCGCATACTCCCTGCCCCGACACATGACTAGCCTCTCCTCTTATCAACATTCCCCACCAGAGTGGTGTATTTGTTATAATTAATGAACCTACAGGGACACAACATTATCATTCAAAGTCCATGGTTTACATCATGATTCACTCTTGGGGTTGTACATTCTATGAAAGTGAAAGTGAAGTCGCTCAGTCGTGTCCAACTCATTGCAACCCCATGGACTGTAGCCTACCAGGATCCTCAGTCCATGGGATTTTCCAGGCAAGAATACTGGAGTGGGTTGCCATTTCCTTCTCCAGGGGATCTTCCTGACCCGGAAATCAAACCCTGGTCTCCCACATTGTAGGCAGACGCTTTACCATCTGAGTTACCAGGGAAGCCCATTCTATAGGTTTGGACAAATGTGTAATGGCATATATCCATCATTATAATGTTAGGTAGAGCAGTTTCTTCTGGAAGAAGCACAAGCTGGAATCAAGATTGCCGGGAGAAATATCAATATCCTCAGATATGCAGATGATGCCACCCTTATGGCAGAAAGTGAAGAGGAACTAAAAAGGCTCTTAATGAAAGTGAAAGAGGAGAGTGAAAAAGTTGGCTTAAAACTCAACATTCAGAAAACTAAGATCATGGCATCCAGTCCTATCACTTCATGGGAAATAGATGGGGAGACAGTGAAAACTGTGTCAGACTTTATTTTGGGCGGCTCCAAAATCACTGCAGATGGAGATTGCAGCCATGAAATTAAAAGACGCTTACTCCTTGGAAGGAAAGTTATGACCAACCTAGACAGCATATTAAAAAGCAGAGACATTACTTTGCCAACAAAGGTCCATCTAGTCAAGGCTATGGTTTTTCCAGTGGTCATGTATGGATGTGAGAGTTGGACTGTGAAGAAAGCTGAGCACCGAAGAATTGATGCTTTTGTACTGTGGTGTTGGAGAAGACTCTAGAGAGTCCCTTGGACTGCAAGGAGATCCAACCAGTCCATCCTAAAGGAGATCAGTCCTGGGTGTTCATTGGAAGGACTGATGCTGAAGCTGGAACTCCAATACTTTGGCCACCTCATGTGAAGAGTTGACTCACTGGAAAAGACCCTGATGCTGGGAGGGATTGGGGGCAGGAGGAGAAGGGGACGACAGAGGATGAGATGGCTGGATGGTATCACCGACTCGATGGACTTGAGTTTGGGTAAACTCCGGGAGTTTGTGATGGACAGGGAGGCCTGGTGTGCTGCAATTCATGGGGTCGCAAAGAGTCGGACACGACTGAGTGACTGAACTGAACTGAGAGCAGTTTCATTACACTAAAAGTCCTGTGTGCTCCGTTTATCTCTCCCTTTCCTTAATCCCTGCCAACCACTAATCTTTCTACTGTCTCTATAGTTCTGCCTTTTCCAAAATGTTATATAGTTGGAGCCTTCTCATATTGGCTCTTTTACTTAGTAATATGTATTTGTTTCCTCATGTCTTGATAGTTCATTTCTTTTTAGTGCTCTTTTTTCTTTGTAGTGCTCAATACTATTCCATGTTATGGATGTACCACAATTTATTTATCCATTCACCTACTGAAGGGTATGGATGTGAGACCTGGACTATAAAGAAAGCTGAACGCTGAAGAATTGATGCTTTTGAACTGTGGTGTTGGAGAAGACTCTTGAGAGTCCCTCAGAAAGCAAGATCAAATCTGTCCATCCTAAAGGAAATCAGTCCTGAATATCCATTGGAAGGACTGATGCTGAGGCTGAAACTCCAATACTTAGGCCACCTGATGTGAAGAGCTGACTCATTTGAAAAGACCCTGATGCTGGGAAAGTTTGAAGGCAGGAGGAGAAGGGGATGACAGAGGATGAGATGGTTGGATGGCATCACTGACTCAATGGACATGAGTTTGAGTAAGCTCCAGGAGTTGGTGATGGACAGGGAAGCCTGGTGTGCTGCTGTCCATGGGATCACAGAGTCAGACACGGCTAAGTGACTGAACTGACCTGACTGAACTGAAGTATATCTTGTCTGTTTTAGCCGCTCAGTCATGTCCAACTCTTTGCAACCCCATGGACTGGAGCCCACCAGACTCCTCTGTCCGTGGAACTCTCCAGGCCAGAATACTGGAGTGGGTTGCCATTTTCTTCTCCAGGGGATCTTCCTGACCCAGAGATTCAACCTGAGTCCCCTGAATTACAGGCAGATTCTTTATTGTCTGAACCACCAGGGAAGCCAGAAGGGTATCTTGATTACTTCCAATCAGGCAATTACAAATAAAGTGGCTATAAACATCTCTGTGTAGGTTTTTGTGTGGACGTGAGCTTTCAACTCCTTTGGGTAAACCCAAGGAATATGATTGCTGGATCATAGGATTAAAATATGTTTAGTTCTGAAAGAAACTGATAAACTGTTTTCCAAAGTGATTGTACCATGTTGCATTCTCACTGGTTGCTCCACATCCTCACCAGCATTTGATGTTGTCAGTATTAATATTTTGGACTTTGGTCTTTTTAATAAGTGTGTGATGGTATCTCATTATTGTTTTTATTTGCATTTCCTTGATGGTGTATAAAGTGGAACATCTTTTCTCAGGGTAAATTGCCATCTTCATATATTCTTTGGTGAGATATCTGTTAAGATTGTGGCCCTTATTTTAACCAGGTTGTTTATTTTCTTATTGTTGAGTTTTTAAAGTTCTTAGTATAATTTGGATCACAGTCCTTTATCAGACGCATCTTTTGCAAATACTTCTTCCGGTCTGTGGCTTGTCTTAGCACTCTCTTGACATTGTCTTAGCAGAGCTGAAGTTTTTCATTTCAATGAAGTCCATCTTATCATTTACTTCTCTCAAGGATCGTGACTTAGAATGCAGGGTTTTAAAACTCTGTGTTTCCCACATGGAACAGCTTTCCTTGTAGTACACAGACCTTCCTGCTATTGTGTTTATAGACCTAAAGCACAGAACTTATGCTAGAAACAGTGCAGGAACTCATATATGATTATGACTGATTCACAGTGACGTACAGCAGAGACCAGCACAATATTGTAAAGCAATTACCCTCCAGTATATATATGTGTGTGTGTGTGTGTGTGTGTGTGTGTGTGTGTGTGTTAGTCACACAGTTGTGCCCAACTCTTTGTAATTCCATGGACTGCAGCTCTCCAGACTCCTCTGTCCATAGAATTCTCCAGGCAAGAAAACTGGAGTGGGTTGCCATTTCCTTCTCCAGGGGATCTTCCCCACCCAGGGACTGAACCCTGGCCTCTTGCATTGCAGTCATTCTCTGCTGTCTGAGCCACCAGGGAAACCTGTACTTAAATTACCACTTGCAAATAATCCTGCCCAAGGATCTGCTAATTTTGTTTCCAGGCACCAGATACCCACCCTAAGGTTTTTTCGTTTTTCCATTTGCTGCATTGCCCGCATACCAAGGAAGGTATCTGGTGCCTGGAAACAAAATCAGCAGACCCTTAGGGCAGGATTATTTACCAGCAGTAATCTAAGTACAGGGTTACACTGAGTTGCTCGAGGTGACAGCAAGAGAGTCTTTGCCAAAGTTGTTGGGCAGAACCCCACCCCACCCCACCCCCACGCAAGCAGAGGGCAGAGGGACAACCCAGAACCTAAGAGCAGTCAGTAGTTCTCCAAAGTAAGAGAGCAGCAGAGCTGGAAAAGGCAAAAGAATAACAAACGCACGATGGGGTTAGCAGTGGGAAGGGAAGGGTGCAGGAAGCAAGGGGCAGAGAACAAGTGCAACCCCACCCCTTAGTGGACTCTGCCTTTTCGGAGGGCTGGTTTCTGTGGGGGCTTTCCCCTACTGCGCCGCGGTCTTGCTAAAAGTGAAACTGTGATTTTCCAAGGGTTCTGAAGTGGTTTGCCCTGGGAGGGAAGATGTTCCACTTAGGGGGTCCACACTGGCTTGAAAACAGTCCTCCAGCTTTCAGTTACCAAGCCCTACGGCAGTGACCCCAACTCACCCTGTGTCCCAGAGTGGGCTGGGGGTGAAGGAACCGTGGAGCACTTCAGCTCAAGTGAGACCTGGCGGGCCTAGATCCCAGTTGCTTCATCACGACATGATGAAGATAGGTAATAAAGCTCCCATCCGCTGGGTCCCCCTAGGTGGCAGCAGTTTTAGTGAGCCCTTTAACACGTGAGGAGACTGAGGCTCAGAGAGGCTCCCCAGCATGGTTGAAATCACACAGCGTTTAATGAATCGACGTGCTAGGATTCAGCCCCCAGGGACCTGACGCCAATGCTTTACCTACTACACACACGTGCCAGAAACAGCCCAGCTGCTCTTTAAGACTTGGAGGAGACGCAAAGCTGTTAAGTTTGGTGGAAAAACTTGGGAGAAACCTGTGTAACCTGATCAATGTCTGAGTAATTGAATTATTTGAGAAGAAATTCTCAAATTAATGAATCCTCAACTTCTCAAATTTCAAATTAATGAAGTCCAGCTACACAGACTGGTTCAGGAAAAGAGGTGAGACTTGAAGAGAGGTGGTGGGAGCCCTGGGGACAGACAGAACTGCTCAGTAGTTAGAACAGAGGCTGGTATCTGGCAGACCTGGGCTGCCACGTGATGCTGGGCAAGTGACCCTGGCTATTTTTTCTTTAGTTTTATTGAAATTAGATTGACATAAATTATTGTATTCCTTTAAAGTATACAATATAATGATTTGATATACGAATATAGTGAAATGATGAATAAGTCTAGTTAATGTTCCTCATCTCACATAGTTACAAGTTTTTCTATGATAAGAACTTTTAAGGTCTACTTTCATAACAACTTTCAAATACACAGTACAGTGTTGTTAACTATAGTCACAATGCTGTACACTGCTGCTGCTAAGTCACTTCAGTCGTGTCCGACTCTGTGCGCCCCCATAGATGGCAGCCCACTAGGCTCCTCTGTCCCTGGGATTCTCCAGGCAAGAACACTGGAGTGGGTTGCCATTTCCTTCTCCAATGCATGAAAGTGAAAAGTGAAGTGAAGTTGCTCAGTCGTGCCCGACTCTTAGCGACCCCATGGACTACAGCCTACCAGGCTCCTCCGTCCATGGGATTTTCCAGGCAAGGGTATTGGACTGGGGTGCCATTGTCTTCTCCGATGCTGTACACTACATGCCTGGAATTTATTTATCCTTCCATCTGAACGTTCATACTTTTTGATCCCCTTCATCCATTTTCCCCACTATCGACCTCTAGTAATTGCTAATCTTTGCTTTGCTTTGTTCAGTGTTTTTAGATTCTACATATAAGTGAGATCATACAGTATTTAGCTTTCTCTGACTTACTGCATTTTGTTAATGCCCTCAAGGCCCATCCATGTTGTTGTAAGTGGCAGGATTTCTTTGTTTTCTGTGGCTGAGTACTGTTTCATTGTTTATATATACCACATTTTCTTTATCCATCCATTCATTTAAGGACATTTAAGTTGTTTCCATATCTTGACTGCTTCAATAATGCTTAATGAACATGGGGGCACTAATAACTTTTCAAGATAGTGGTTTCATTTTCTTTGGATAAATACTCGGAAGTGGAATTGCTGGATCTTATTGTAGTTCTATTTTTAATTATTTAAGGAACCATCATACTATTTTCCATAGTAGCTGCACCAATTTACAGTCCCACCAACAGTGTACAAGAGTTCCTTTTTCTCTAAACATCCTCGGCAACACTTGCTATCTCCTATCTTTTTGATAATAGCATTCTAGCAGAAGCAAGGTGAAATCTCAGAGCAGTTTTGACTGCGTTTCCCTGATATAGTAACACTGAGCACCTTTTCATGTACCTATTAGCCATTCATATGTCTTCTTTGGAAAACTGTCTATTCAGTGTTCCTCTGCCTATTTTTTAATGGGATTGTTCAATTTTTTTTGCTATTGAGTTGTATGAATTCTTTAAATATGTTGGATGTATGTGTGCTCAGTCACTTTAGCTGTGTCCAACTCTTTACAACCCTATGGATTGTAGCCCACCAGGCTCCCCTGTCCATGGGATCCTCCAGGCGAGAATACTGGAGTGGATTGCCATGTCCTCCTCCAGGGGTCAAACTCTCATGTACTATATCTCCTGGATCGAAGGCACATTCTTTACCCACTGAGCCACCTGGGAAGCCCATATATGTCCGATATTAACCTCTTATCAAATTTATGATTTCCCTGGCTATTTTTGAATACCCTAAATCTCACCCCCACTCAAGGCCAGGAAACAGCTGCTTCATTAACCTTGGAATTACCAGTACTTCAAGCAGTTCATAGGACACAGAAGGTACTTATTACATGTAATTATTCCATTAAATGTCTAAAGAGGATGGAGTTTTAAAAATTTTGTTTTAAATTGTATAACATGTCAAATAAAAGTACTGAAAGTCATGTAATAAATACACAGAGACTCCTGTCAGATTTAGAAAGTGTAACATTTTTCCAGTTTGTTTCAGTTTTTTTTATTTCAAGAAATAAATATTAGTACTGACTTCATCCCCATTCCCTCCTCCAAAACTGCCTAGAGATCATCAGAGCATAAAAATACAAAACCCAACCATATGTTGTCTACAAAAAAAACCTACTTTAAATGAAAAGAGTCAGATGAGCTGTAAAGGGATGGAAAAGCTTTAGCAAGCTAACACTAATGGAAAGAAAGCTGGAGTTAGATACAACAGACCTCAGAACAAAGAAAATTAACAGGGTTGAAAAGGGTCATTACATATTATTAAAGGGGTCAATTCTCCAAGAAGACTTAAAATCCTTAACATGAATGCACCTAACAACAGACCATCAAAATATTTGAGATAAAAACTGAGAAGGCACGAGGAGGAACAGACAAATCCACAATTGCAGTTGGATTTTTTTTTTTTAATTGGCCTCTCCACTTAGCATGTGGGATCTTAGATCCCAGACCAAGGATCAAACCCACATCCCCAGCCTTGGAAGCCTGGAGTCTTAACCACTGGACCACCAGGGAAGTCCCTATAGTTGGATATTTCAATGCCCTTCTCTAAGTAACTGGTAGAGCTAGCAGGCAGAAAACCACCAAGAGTTAACTGACTTGCACAGCACTATGAAAGAACTTGATTTAATTGACATTTATAGAATACTCCATCAAACAACAGCAGAATACACATTCTTCCCAAGCTCACATGGAATACACACTAAAGCAGCCCTGACTCTGGGCCATAACACATACCTTTACAAAATTAAAAGAATAGAAACCATACAAAGTATGTTCTTAGAAGACAACGAAATTAAACTAGCATCAATATCAGAAAGGTATCTGAATAATATATTCTATTTGGCGATTAAACAACATACATCTAAATATCACATGTGTCAAAGAATAAGTCTAAATAGAAATTAAGACTTTCTTAATTAAGACCCCCGCCCGACTGCTATGGGTCTTCATTGCTGTGTACCAGCTCTTCCTTGCAGCAAGCGAGTTTCTCTAGTGTTGGGGCTTGTGCTTAATTGTCCCATGACATGTGGGATCTTAGTTCCCTGACCAGGGATCGAACACATGTCCTCTGACTGAAGGTGAATTCTTAATCACTGGACCACCAGGGAAGTCCCCAGAAATTTAAGAATATTTTGAACTAAATGAAAATGAAAACACAATTTATCAAAATGTGTAGGATGCAGCAAAGGCAGTGCTTAGAGGCAAATTTAATAAAAAGTCTAAGCCTTCACCTTAGGATATAAGAGAAAGAAGAACAATTTAAGCCTAGAGCAAGCAGAAGAAAAGAAATAAAATTAGAGCAGAAATCAATGAAATTAAAAATAGAAATAATCGAGAAAATCAAGGAAACTAAAAGCTGGTTCTTAGAAAAGATCGATAAAACTGATAAATCTCTAACCAGGCTAACCAAGAAGAAAGAAGAGCGACACAAATTACTAATAGAGAAATGAAAGCAAGGTCATCTCTGCTGAGCACATGGACCTTAAAGGGATGCTGAAGGAATACAGTAAATGACGGAACTACTTGTGTCTGACAAGCCAGGCCACTCCTCCTCTTTCTTAGTCCTGAAAAAAAAAAGGACTTCAGCTCCCCATGCCTTACCCCACTTCCCCAACAACACTCCCTTTATCTGAGGGCCATTAGAGCAGGAATCTGTCAATTCCAGGAAAATCATGTAATCTCATTGGACTTCACTTTTCCCTGCATTTCAGCTCAACCAATCCTAAAATATCACTGTCCTTTGTGCATACTAAGTCGCTTCAGTAGTGCCCGACTCTTTGCAACCTACTAGACTGTAGCCCGCCAGGCTCCTCTATTGATGGGATTCTCCAGACAAGAATACTACAATGGGTTACCGTGCCCTCCTCCAGGGGATCTTACCAACCCAGGGATCGAACCCAGGTCTCCTGTGGCTCCTGCATTGCAGGCGGATTCTTTAAGACTGAGCCACTGAGGAAGTCCCCTCACTGTTCTAAGTATGAGTTAAAGAAATCTCTCCCACAATTGTGTACGCTCTGGGCCCCACGGAACCCCTACCCTCTTGTGCAGCACACTGAAAGACTTGCTCAGGTGCGGGGGCAGCAAGAAGAGAGGCAGTCAGGGTGGATTCACAGTATCAGGTTTGAAGGGATGGATTTTTATTTTTCAAAAAGGTGTTTTATGGCAGAATAAACATAATTGCTGGGCTTATCAGGTGGCACTAGTGGCAAAGAACGCCCACCAATGCAGGAGACTCGGGTTAGATCTCTGGGTTGGAAGAATCTCCTGGAGAAAAAATGGTAACCCACTACAGTATTCTTGCCTGGGAAATCCTATGGGCAGAGGAGCTTGGCAGGCTACAGTCCATGAAGCCTCAGAGTCAGACATGACTGAGCAACTGAACACTTACTACTACTAAATGTAATTCTTAAAATGTAAGAGTTGGAAGAGACTAACCTCCACAAATGAAAAGTTAGAAAAAAGAAGTATAAAGGGGCAAGAACAGACAATCCACTCACAAAAAAAGAAAACTGAACTGATTAGACCTACAGGAAAAAAAAAAGTCAACCTCAATAAAAATCAAAGCAAATTTTTTTTAAAGCATCTGTGATTCTTACTGTCTTATTTATTTGTGTTCTTTTAATAACTTTTGTTGACCATGTGCAGCCAACAGTATGCATTTGTCAAATCCTTAAGAGGCCAATTTCGCTTTCAAGGCCATTTCCTTCTGAAAATCCAGACCAAGAAAATAACTCAAAATGTATAAAAAGGTACATATACCACTATGCATATTTCTTTATCAGTTTAAGAGTCATGTGGTTTTTACACCAATAATATTACTTTAAAATAAGAAAATAAAATGGTCAAAGGGTATAAACTTCTAGCTATAAGATGAATAAGTTTTGGGGAAATACTGTACAGCCTGGTGACTATACTTCATAATACTCTCTTGCATGTTTGAAAGTGGCTAAGAGAGTAGATCTTAAATGTTCTCAATGCACACACAGAAAGAAATGTAACTATATGAAGTGATAAATGTGTTAACTAACTTTATTGTGCTGATTTTGAAATATATATGTATATCAAACCATCATATTGTTTACATCTTAAACTTACACAATGTTATATGTCAATCATATCTCAATAAAGCTTGAACAAAAAATTTTTAATTAATTAATTGACCCTTGGGCTGCAAGGAGATCCAACCAGTTCATCCTAAAGGAGATCAGTCCTGGGTGTTCATTGGAAGGACTGATGCTGAAGCTGAAACTCCAATACATTGGCCACCTCATGAGAAGAGTTGACTCATTGGAAAAGACCCTGATGCTGGGAGGGATTGGGGGCAGGAGGAGAAGGGAATGACAGAGGATGAGATGGTTGGATGGCATCACCGACTCGATGGACATGAGTTTGAATAAACTCCGGGAGTTGGTGATGACAGGGAGGCCTGGCGTGCTGCGATTCATGGGGTCGCTAAGAGTCGGACACAACTGAGCGACTGAACTGAACTGAACTGAACTGAATTAATATGTAAGGCAGAATCTATTAGAAATATAAATGAAAGTGAAAGTGAGGTCGCTTTGTCGTGTCCGACTCTGCGATCCCATGGACTGTAGCCTACCAGGCTCCTCCATCCATGGGATTCTCCAGGCAAGAAGACTGGAATTGGTTGCCATTTCCTTCTCCAGGGGATCTTCCCGACCCCGGGATCAAACCCAGGTCTCCCACATTGCAGGCAGACACTTTAACCTCTGAGCCACTAGGGAAGCCCCAGAAATATAAATAGGAACTGGTAAATTCATAAACATATTTTGAAAATTTACAGTTCTTTCAGAAACTAACAAATCAAGTAGATTAAAATCAAGAACATAGCATATATGTTATATTTGCAAAGAGTATATTTACTAACCTTGATCTAATATAGTTTTGTATTCAGTCAGTCAGAACTATGCCTAAAGTTATTTTAAAAATTAACCATCAATCAAAAGCTCAGTAAATTCCAAAAGCGTAAATAGAAGCCACATCTTCAGATCACCAGACAATAAAATGAAAAGCAAATGGGAAAAAAAATCTACAAACTTAAAAAATTTTAACATTTTCAACAAACATTCAGGATAATTAAAAAACAAAAATTTTAATTACACACTATTTGGAAACCACTGTATCATAATGAACCTAACCTAAATGCCCTACCAACTGGATGGGAAGTGATTGGGCAAAACACGAGCAGAGTATTATGCAGAGATCAAGTGAGATTCATGAAGAACATGTGAGAAGAGAACTGTGTATGTAAAAGAATTCTAAACAGCATCCTTTTTACAATAGAATAAAAAATATGACAATAATGGAAATTTTTTTTTAAAGTATAAATATAGGATTCAAAGGAAAGACCACAAAATAAATAAATAAATACACCAAAACGTTAAGACAGATTGCTTCCCTGGTGGCACAGACGGTAAAGAATCTACCCGCAATGAAGGAGACCAGGGTTTGATCCCTAGATGGGGAAGATCGCCTGGAGAAGAGGATGGCAACCCACTCCAGTATTCTTGAGAATTCCATGGACAGAGGAGTCTGGTGGGCCACAGTCCATGCGGCCGCAAAGAGTTGATGGGAGTGAACGACTCAACAAACACACATAGCTCCATACTGGCACTATGAGCAATTACGTTTTCTTTTGTATTCCTCCCCCTCTCCAAAAAAATGTTTTAACCTTGAAGAAAAGGCAAGCCTTTGGGGGGTTAAATATTGATGGCATCCATCTGGGGCAGAGAGTAATTTAGGGATGTGCTAGAATCACAGTCAGTGCAAGGGGGAGGGATGAGGAGGCACCCACTGCACCCACCCGACCTCGACCCCTACTCCATTTCTATATCTAATCAGCTCAGGGTTCATGTCAGCAACCAGACACAGAGCCTGACAGCACCAGAAGAAACAGGCCGGGCCTGGGTACTGGCTGGTTCCTGACAGCAGGACAGGATTTGACCGAGGGTCTCTGGTTCCGAGCCCTGCCCAGACCAGCGCAGGGCTGGGCCTTCCACGTAAACTAAAGCCAAGAGCTGAACGAAATCGGTGAACCGGGCCAAGGAACCTCAGAGGAGCCCTGGCCCCTGTAACCTCCCACCTAGCGCTCTGGGCCTTTCCCTTCTCCAGGACCAACCCGAGTCCAGCGCTGCCTAGACCTTTGCTTGCACGGCGACCTCGGCTTCCCACGGGTGCAAGCAACTGGTGACCTGCGCTCCACCTGTCCCCAGGACATCCCGAGCTCCTGCCCCATCGACTTCTTGCCCGGTGCCTCCCTCCTTCCTTCCCCTCGGCCCGATCCCCACCCCCACTCGGAGATGCAGGTCCGGATGAGCAGTCGAGAGTACCCCATCCGCGACCCCTCTGCTCTTATGTCCCGCCGTCTGCGCCAGGGGACCAGCAGACTGGTCGAGTGGGTCCCGGGCGGGACTCCCAGAGCTGGGGATGACCTAGGATGTCTGGTCAGGTCTCTTTTTATTTTTTGACAAGTGAGGGAAGGAGAGTTGGGAGAATTTGCAGCCTAGCACAGAGAAGAAAGAGGTTCTCAATTTGAGGAATCCTTTCCATCCTTAATGGAAAAGGGCATGGCAGCCCAGTCCGGTGTTCTTGCCTGGAGAATCCCATGGACAGAGGAGCCTGGCGGGCTACACTCCAGAGGGTCACAAAGAGTAGGATACGACTGAAGCAACTTAGCATGCATGCATTCATTCCACCCTTAAAGCATCAACATTTTATTTCTAAGGACAGGGACTTACTGGTAGATATTGAGAGAATGGGGAGGTTAGGAGTCTACAGGAAGCATATCCTGGCCCCCATCTAGCTGGAGCCAGATATTCCATCTTTAACCAGTCTTTTGATCCCCAGTCAAATTCAAGTCTTACCCTCCATCCCACTCCACTCCATCCCCCAGGGAAGGAAGAAAACAGGAATTCTAGGGGCCTATAATAGGACTCCTGGGAGTCGGGGTGGGAATCCTGAGAAAGGTGACGTCCAAAGTCACTGCTGGGGGACAGCTGGGTGGGGGCGTTGAAGATGGCTGGTCCCCAGCTGGCTGGGAGGGAACATGAACCAGCTTCAGTTTTGCAGGTGAGCAAGCACGAACTAAATTCAAAATTCTTCCCTCCTTTGTTGTTGTTGTTCAGTTGCTCAGTCATGTCCGACTCTTTGTGACCCCATGGACTGCAGCATGCCAGCCTTCCCTGTTCTTCATCATCTCCCAGAGTTTGCTCAAACTCATGTCGAATGAGTCGGTGATGCCATCCAACCATCTCATCCTCTGTTGCTCCCTTCTCCTCCTGCCTTCAATCTTTCCCAGCATCAGGGTCTTTTCCAATGAGTCAGCTCTTCACATCAAGTGGCCAAAGTACTGGAGTTTCAGCTCAGCATCAGTCCTTCCAGTGAATATTCAGGGTTGATTTCTTTTAGTATTGACTGGTTTGATCTCCTTGCAGTCCAAAGGACTCTCAAGAGTCTTCTCCAACACCACAGTTCAAAAGCATCAATTCTTTGGCACTCAGCCTTCTTTATGGTCCAACTCTCACATCCGTAAATGACGACTGGAAAAACCATAGCTTTGACTAAAGGGACCTATATAGGCAAAGTAATATCTCTGCTTTTCAATATGCTGTCTGTGTTTGTCATAGCTTTTCTTCCAAGGAGTAAGCGCTCTCCTTTCCCCTCCCCAACGCTCAACCAGGACCAAACTAGAGCAACGCCGCCCCCTGCAGGACAGAGCGGGGCATTAGACTTTATCCTGTGCGAGCAACACTCGGACTTGGTAGGCAGCGTCATGGATTACTTGGTCCCGGCTCAGTCACTGCCTCCTGAATTAAATTGCTCACCCTCCCTGAGCCTCCGATTGTCTTCCTCTATAACATAAAAATGTGTTGGATGGTCTCTTCTCTGAGCTCACTTCCAGGTCCAGATTCTAGATCCTTCCTTTCTCCTGCCCCCAACTCGACCCCACCCAGGGCCCCTCAGGCGCTTCTTCATCTTTCCGACCGCAGGGTCCTGCCCACCCACCACTGGGTAGCGCCCCAGTTTCTACCCACGCTGGGCTCTGTGCCCTATGCGTGCAGCCGCACAAGGTCAGGACTTGACCCCCGTTTGGGGCCACTGTTTTCCTGGAGTAAGAGCATAAATGTGCTGCCTACCTCTGATCAGGGCTGTCTCCAGAAACAAAAAAAAAAAAAAAAAAAAAGAGGAGTTCTTAGGAGAAACGGTGGAGGGGGATCACCGATTGACCTTGGATCCATCGGCGTGGTCTTTTAGACTTCTGCCAAGTCTGGCCCAGAGAATTGTACAGAACAGAATGACCAAGAAAAGAAGGGAGCGTGAACCGGCCCCGCCTCCTCTCCAGCATCAACTATGCCTCACAGCCCTGCCGGGTGCTGGCTTCCCCAGACACTGCGAGCTGCTTCGGCCGGCCGTGTGCCTCGGCAACACTGCCTGCCAGCAGCTTGGCTCCCCACCCTCCCCACCCCCCAATCCCATCACGCCTGCTTCTTCGCCTCCAGGAAGACAGTTCAGGCACAGCTGGCTCTAGCCGCCCTGATCGCCCTCCCCAGGCCCCAGCCCACCTGGCTGGGGGCGGCAGGCGGCTGGGCTCCCAGTGCGCCTGTCCGGGGGTGCACCCACCACATCCTGGCACCCTCATCGTGGTATCATCACGTGTTCCCTTGTTTGTCCCCACACCCACACCCCAGCTCCCTGTACTTTTCTCCACTGCACAACCGCCGGGAGGGGGGGCGCCGCCTCTGCCTTCCCAGTAAGAGCCTGACTGGAGCACAGGTGAGATCGTAGTTCATGCCCCGTCCTCTGGACATAAGCAGGGACATTCCCGAAGGGCGCTTTACCCCAGTGTCTGAGGTGTGGAGTGAGCAGCTCATCTCTCTCCTTCCTGCTAAACTGAGAAGGTGCAAACCGCCCTGAGAAATCCTCTAACCCGCATCATTTGAAACCCAACAAACGCAGAGGACTTGGCGGATGGGGGAAGCTGGAGGACCAGTAGAGAATGGAGGGGAACGCCTTCAACTTCCCTCACCTTTTCTTTCCTTTCCCAGCTCCGCCTTTTCTGCCTCTTTCCAGGTCCACTCCTCCCTCCTCTTCGTCCCTGAGAAGGCTCTGATAAATGGGTCACCATGCTGCAGGAGCTGCTGGGGGCCTTTTAGAGGGCCCGCCCTCTGGTTCTGGTGGTTAGCTCTGGAAACAGTCATTCTCCCCTCCTGCAATGTTTCCACTGCTTTGCCCTCTGGCTTCCACAGCTCACCCCACGGGTGACCCAAGAACACAACGCAGATCCCCCCGGAAAGTTGCCCGGGGGGCTGACCACCCGCAAAGTCATGGTTTGTAAAATGTGACCATGTAAGACTTACTGGTTGAGCTGAGGTTACTTCATGGATGCGCCAAATAAAAGAATTAACCCTCTTGTGTAAAAAGAAAAATTTCCACTGCCTTTTTAAAGTTTCTATTTGGGGTAAACTGTTTCCAGGCAACAAATCATCTCACCAAAAAGAGAAGGAGGAAGAGGAGGTGAAAAAGGAGGAGGTGGGGGGAGGAAGTGGGGGAGAGGACAGAAAGAAAGGAGCCTTTTAATAGTTTATTTTGCCCCACCAAGTTTTTTGGAAGAGCCTGAACTGTGAATACAGCAGGACTTGGGATTCTGTGAACAGACAGAAGAGCTGAAGTTTCATTTGCTTGTTGAAATTAGTAGTAAACAACTGATTGAAAAGAAAGCAGGTTCTTTAAGCACCAATGAAATTTGCATTTTAAGTGATATGATTTCTGGAAGGCAGGGACAGCACCTGGTGTGAGGGAGTTCCTTAAACATTGTTGACACTCAACCACAAAGAAAGCAAACGGGCCATTTGGGAAAGAGGCTAAACAGCCAACATCTGACAAAAGGTTCAATCTCAACCATATTTAAGGGGATACAGATTGAAACAACAATAAGATACCAACTCACACTTATCAGATTGGCTGAATTGAAAAGACTGGAAAACCAAGAATTAGAAAGCATGTGGGCAAACAGAAATTCATCCATAGCTTGGTGTGAGTATAAGCGGGTACCATTACTTTGTGAAATAGCTACTGAAATAGCTATGAAATAGCTGTGAAAGAACTTTGTGAACAGCTATGGGGGTAAGATGGAGTAGGAAATGGCACCCTACTCCAGTATTCTTGCCTGGACAGAGGAGCCTCACAAGCTACAAGTCCATAGGACTGCAAAGAGTTGGACATGACTGAGCAACTGAGCACACACACGGGGGTAAGAGAAGGAGATGCTTCAAGTCATCATTCCTCTCAAGATCAGTGTCTTCCTTAAGTCATTCCTTTTCCAGGTTGATACACTAGAGAAAATTAGGCATATGGACTCTAGGGAGTATATGTAGACGGATGTTCCCTGCAGTGTTGTTTACAATGGTAAAACCTATAAACAGCCAAAAGGTTCATCAACAGAGGATTAGAAAAATAAACAGTGGCATTTGTCATCAAATCTTCTCTTCAGTTCAGTTCAGTCTTTCAGTTGTGTCCTACTCTGTGACCCCACGGACTGCAGCATGCCAGGCTTCCCTGTCCATCACCAACTCCCAGAGCCTACTAAAACTCATGTCCATTGAGTTGGTGATGCCATCCAACCATCTCATACTAGTCGTCCCCTTCTCCTCCTGCCTTCAATCTTTCCCAGCATCAGGGTCTTATCAAATGAGTAAGTTCTTCACATGAGGTGGCCAAGGTATTCGAGTTTCAGCTTCAACATCAGTCCTTCCAATGAATATTCAGGACTGATTTCTTTTAGGATGGACTGGTTGGATCTCCTTGCAGTCCAAGGGACTCTCAAGAGTCTTCTCCAACACTAGAGTTCAAAAGCATCAGTTCTTCGGTGCTCAGCTTTCTTTATAGTCCAACTCTCACATCCATATATGACTACTGGAAAAACCGTAGCTTTGACTAGACAGACATTTGTTGACAAAATAATGTCTCTGCTTTTTAATATGCTGTCTAGGTTGGTCATAACTTTCCTTCCAAGGAGCAAGTGTCTTTTAATTTCATGGCTACAGTCACTATCATAAGTGATTTTGGAGCCCCAAAAAATTAAGTCTGTCACTGTTTCCACTGTTTCCCCGTCTATTTGTCATGACATGATGGGACCAGATGCCATGATCTTAGTTTTCTGAATGTTGAGCTTTAAGTCAACTTTTTCACTCTCCTCTTTCACTTTCATCAAGGGGCTCTTTAGTTCTTCTTTGCTTTCTGCTATAAGGGTTGTGTCATCTGCATATCTGTAGTTTTTGATATTTCTCCCAGCAATCTTGATTCCAGCTTTTGCTTCATCCAGTCCAGCATTTCTCATGATGTACTCTGCACATAAGTTAAATAAGTGGGGTGACAATATACAGCCTTGATATACTCCTTTCCCGATTTGGAACCAGTCTGTGTTCCATGTCCAGTTCTAACTGTTGTTTCTTGACCTGCATACAGATTTCTCAGGAGGCAGGTCAGGTGGTCTGGTATTCCCATCTCTTTCAGAATTTTCAGATCACAGCAGTTTGTTGTGATCCACACAGTCAAAGGCTTTGGCACAGTCAATAAAGCAGAAGTAGATGTTCTCTGGAACTCTCTTGCTTTTTCAATGATCCAGGGGATGTTGGCAACTTGATCTCTGGTTCCTCTACCTTTTCTAAATCCATCTTGAATATCTGGAAGTTCACAGATCACCTACTGTTGAAGCTTGGCTTGGAGAACTTTGAGCATTACTTTGCTAGTGTGTGAGATGAGTGCAATTGTGCAGTAGTTTGAACATTCTTTGGCATTGCCTTTCTTTGGGATTGGAATGAAAACTGACCTTTTCCAGTCCTGTGGCCACTGCTGGGTTTTCCAAATTTGTTGGCATATTGAGTGCAGCACTTTCACAGCATCATCTTTTAGGATTTGAAAGAGCTCAACTGGAATTCCATCACCTCCACTAGCTTTGTTCATAATGATGCTTCCTAAGGCCCACTTGACTTCACATTCCAGGATGGCTGGCTCTAGGTGAGTGATCATACCATAGTGGTTATCTGGGTCATGAAGATCTCTTTTGTATAGTTCTTCTGTGTATTATTGCCACTTCTTCTTAATATCTTCTGCTTCTGTTAGGTCCATACCATTTCTGTCCTTCATAGTGCCCATCTTTGCATGAAATGTTCCCTTGTTATCTCTAATTTTCTTGAAGAGATCTCTAGTCTTTCCCATTCTATTGTTTTTCTCTATTTCTTTGCATTGATCACTGAGGAAGGCTTTCTTATCTCTCCTTGCTATTCTTTGGAACTCTGCATTCAAACGGGTATATCTTTCTTTTTCTCCTTTGCCTTTCACTTCTCTTCTTTTCACAGCTATTTGGAAAACCCAGCAGTGGCCACAGGACTGGAAAAGGTCAGTTTTCATTCCAATCCCAAAGAAAGGCAATGCCAAAGAATGTTCAAACTACTGCACAGTTGCACTCATCTCACACGCTAGCAAAGTAATGCTCAAAGTTCTCCAAACCAAGCTTCAACAGTAGGTGATCCGTGAACTTCCAGATATTCAAGATGGATTTAGAAAAGGTAGAGGAACCAGAGATCAAATTGCCAACATCCCCTGGATCATTGAAAAAGCAAGAGAGTTCCAGAGAACATCTACTTCTGCTTTATTGACTGTGCCAAAGCCTTTGACTGTGTGGATCACAACAAACTGCTGTGATCTGAAAATTCTGAAAGAGATGGGAATACCAGACCACCTCAGACAACCATTTTGCCTTTTTGAATTTCTTTTTCTCGGGAATGGTCACTGCCTCCTATACAAAGTCACGAACCTCCATCCATAGTTCTTCAGGCACTCTGTCTATCAGATCTAATCCCTTGAAACTATTTGTCATTTCCACTGTATACTTGTAAGGGATTTGATTTAGGTCATACCCGAATTGTCTAGTGCTTTTCCTTTTCTTCAATTTAAGTCTGATCTGAGCCACAGTCAGCTCCCGGTCTTGTTTTTGCTGACTGTATAGAGCTTCTCCATCTTTAGCTGCAATGAATATAATCAATCTGATTTCAGAACTGACCATCTGGTGATGTCCATGTGTAAAGTCTTTTTCTTGGGGATGTTCATCACCAACTGGAGTGGCAGCTGTGCAGTGCTGGAGCGACTCTGAGGAGATACCCCATGTCCAAGGGCAGAGAAGGCCCAGAAAGATGGTAGGAGGGGTGAAATCGTGTTTAGAATCAAACCCCATACCCACTTGAGATTCTCAGAGGGCTCAAACAAACCTTGTGCGCACCAGGACCCAGAGACCCCACAGAGACTGAGACAGAATGGTGTTTGAGTGTCTCCTGCAGAGATATGGGTCAGCAGTGGACTGCTACAGGGGCAGGGACTCTGGGTGCAGTAGACCTGGGTATGGCATAAGCCCTCTTAGAGGAGGTTGCCATTAACACCACCATAGAGCCACCAGAACTTACACAGGACTGGGGAAACAGACTCTTGGAGGGCACAAACAAAACCTTGTGTGCACCAGGACCCAGAAGAAAGGAGCAGTGACCCCACAAGAGACTGACCCCGACTTGCCTGCAAGTGTCCAGGAGTCTCTGGCGGAGGCGTGGGTCGGCAGTGGCCTACTGTAGGGTGGGGGACACTGAATGCAGCAGTGCCTGCATGGGGCCTTTTGAATGAGGTCGTCATTATCTTCATTACCTCCAACCATAGTTTGGCCTCAGGTCAAATAACAGAGGGAACACAGCCCTGCCCATCAACAGAATTAAAGATTCTGTTAATCTTTAATTTAAGGTTTAATTTAACATTCAACTTAAGATTCTAGTAGATTAAAGCTTCACTGAGCATGACCCACCCATCAGAACAAGACCCACTTTCCCTCTCAGTCTCTCCCATCAGGAAGCTTCCATAAGCCTCTTGTCCTTCTCCATCAGGGGGCAGACAGAATGAGAACCACAATCACAGAAAACTAACCAGTCTGATCACATGGACCATAGTTTTATCTAACTCAATGAAATTATGAGCTATGCCACGTACAGCCAGCCAAGATGGACAGGTCATGGTGGAGCGTTCTGACGAAATGTGGCCCACTGGAGAAGGGAATGGCAAACCACTTTAGTATTCTTACCTTGAGAACCCCATGAACAGTATGAAAAGGCAAAAAGATATGACATTGAAAGATGAATGCCCCAGGTTGGTAGGTGCCCAATATGCTACTGGAGATCAGTGGAGAAATAACTCCAGAAGGAATGAAGAGACAGAGCCAAAGCAAAAACAATGCCCAGTTGTGGATGTGACTGGTGATGGAAGTAAAGTCCAATGCTGTAAAGAGCAATATTTCATAGGAACCTGGAATGTTAGGTCTATGAATCAAGGCAAATTGGAAGTGGTCAAACAGGAGATGGCAAGAGTGAACGTTGACATTTTAGGAATCAGCAAATTAAAGTGGACTGGAATGGGTGAATTTAACACAGATGACTATTATATTTACTACTATGAGCAAGAATCCCTTAGAAGAAATGGAGTAGCCATCACAGTCAACAAAAGAGTCTGAAATTCAGTACTTGGATGCAATCTCAAAAACAACAGAATGATCTGTGTTCGTTTCCAAGGCAAACCATTCAATATCACAGTAATCCAAGTCTATGCCCTGACCAGTAAAGCTGAAGAAGCTGAAGTTGAATGGTTCTATGAAGATCTGTAAGACCTTCTAAACCTAACACCAAAAAAGTCCTTTTCATTATAGCGGACTGGAATGCAAAAGCAGGAAGTCAAGAAATACCTGGACTAACAGGCAAATTTGGCCTTGGAGTACAGAATGAAGCAGGGCAAAGTCTAATAGAGTTTTGCCAAGAGAAGGCACTGGTCATAGGAAACACCCTCTTCCAACAACACAAGAGAAGACTCTACACATGGACATCAACCGATGGTCAATACCAAAATCAGATTGATTACTTCTCTTGTATCCCCCCAAATATGAAAGATTATGTGCTCCACTCATGAAAAAAAAATTGTAGTAAAATACACGAAACATAATAACTACCATCCTAACCATTTTTAAGTGTACAGTTCAATATGCAGTGTGAAGTACATTCTTGTGCAACCATCACCACCATCCATCTTCAGAAGTTTTCATTTTGCAAAACTGAAACTCTGTACCCTTTAAACAATAACTCCCCGTTCCCCCTCCCCTCCAGCCGCTAACAGCCACCATTCTACTTTCTGTCTCTGATTTGACTCCTCCAAGTTCTCTGTGGTCTCCTGCAATGCAGGCAGATTCTTTACCCTCTGAGCCACCAGGGTAGCCCTAAGTGGAACATACAGTATTTGTCTTTTTGTGATGGCCTTATTTCACTTAGCATACATCCCCAAGGTTTATCCATGCTGTAGTATGTGTCAAATTTCCTTCCAGTTTAAGGTTGCATAATATTCCATTGTATGTATATACTACATTTTGCTTATCCATCCACCCATCAGTGGACCTCTAGGTCACTTCCACATTTTAGCTATTGTGAATGATACTGCTGTGAATATGGTATACTTCTTCACTCAGTTTTAAATTGACATAAAATACTTTCCATCTTAAATACTTGTAAAGTATATAATTTCCAAAGTGTTGTAAATAGATATTGATTTTTTTTTTGGGGGGGGGGACCATGTAAGCTTTGGAATCTTAATTCCTCAACCAGGGATTGAACTCTCACCCTTGGCAGTGAAAGCCAGGGGTCCTACCCACTGAACTGCCAGGGAATTCCCCATAAATATTTTAAAATAAAACTTTACATCACCCTTTTTGTTCCTAATAGAACAAATTATATATCAATTTTATTTCAGTAATCACCCATTTTGAAAATATAAGAACACATTCTTTAACTTTTGGAAATTTTCCATCATTCTTTTTTCCCCTCAAACTTATGAATTCTATCCCACTTCTTCCATAGACATTTATCCTAATATGGTATGTTCTTATGCTTGAAGAACTTTTATTGATCATACTTCTCTGCCCCCACAAAAGCAAACGAAGTTTTAAATTTCTAGAACCATAAACTCCTAAGTACTAAGAATTTAGATTATGTCACCATTGCAACATAGTATACAATTACTCAAAAATAACAAATTACAAATAAAATCAATTATAAATTATAAAAGTTTAAATTATTAAAGAAGAATTATTAAATGTAAAAAGTAACCTTTAGTGATAAACTACTATAGTTATACAAAATGTTACCAGTAGGTGAAGGATACATAGGATCTGTCTACATTATTTGTTACAATTGCAATGTCAATCTATAATCATCTCAAAATAATAAGCTTTATTTAAAAGTAAATTGGAGGGGAAATTCAGCTCTTAATGAGATGAATAGGGTTCAATTAGTTAATGAACCCGTGGGATAATATGACCTGTTGTTATAATGAGACAGGATGCAGCATCAATTAGTTTCCTGTTTGTTTTGTTTTTTCATACAGTGTAAGCACTAAGAAATCTTTTTCCCACAAATAAATAGTAGGTTTTGTTACAACAGGCTTCCCTGGTGGCTCAGATGGTAAAGAGTCCACCTACAATGTAGGAGACCCAGGTTTGATCCTTGGGTTGGGAAGATCCCCTGGAGAAGGGAATGGCAACCCACTCCAGTATTCTTCCCTGGAGAATCCATGGGCAGAGGAGCCTGGCGGGCTACAGTCGGTGGGGTTGCAAACAGTCAGACATGACTGAATGACTAACACTGACACTTTGTTACAGCAGTGTCATTACGTTTTTTCACTTTTTCCAAAAATTTTTGGCCAAACAAAACCAACAATAACCCCATAATAGTGATATATCATCAAAATGTAGTTTTAATGATCTATTAGTTGCTTCGTTAGTTTGCAACTAATAAAGTACCACAAACTAAGTAGCTTAAACAAGAGAAATGTGTTACCTCACAGTTCTGGAAGCTAGAATCGCTGGATTGAGGGGTTGGCTACATTAGTTCTTTCTGAACGTTGAAAGGAAGATCTGTTCCATGACTCTTTCGTAGCTTCTAGTGGGTTGCCAGCTGACTTTGGGGGTTCCTTAACTTGTAAGAGAGTCATCCCATATATGTCTTTATTTCCACTTAATGGCCTCCCTGGCTGTGTGCCTGTATCCAAATTTCCCCCTTTTTAAGGACACCAGTTAAATTGGATTAAGACCCCTCCTAATGACCTCATATTAACTTAATTATGTATGTGCTCAGTCACTCAGTCATGCCCAAATCTTTGTTGCTCCATGGACTGTAGCCCGCCAGGCTCCTCTGCTCATGAAATTTTCCAGGTAAGAATACTGTAGCAGGTTGCCATTTCCTACTCCAGGGTATCTTCCCAACACAGGGTTCAAACCCAATCTTGTGTCTCCTGCAGTGGCAGGCAGAGTCCTTACCACTGGTGCCTCCTGGGAAGCCCATTAACTTGATTAGTGCTTATTCGCTCAGTTGTGTCCGACTCTTCAAGCCCATGGACTGTAGCCTACTTAGACTCCTCTGTCCATGGGATTCTCCAGGCGAGAAAACTGGAGTGGGTTGCCATGCCCTCCTCCAGGGGATCTTCCCAACCCAGGTCTCCTGAATCGCAGGTGGATTTTTTACTGTCTGAGCCACCAGGGAAACCCATTAAGTTGATTACCTCTGTAAAAACCTTATCTCCAAATAAGGTCAACTTCAGAGATACTGGGGATTAGGACTTCACTCATATGTAAATTTTTTGTGGGTGTCGAGGAGGGGACAGAGAACATAATTCAATCTATAACACTTACCAACTCTAGCAGGTCCTCTTTCAATTGTTTTGGAATCAAAGACTCAGGAAGCACTGGGCTACATGTGAATTGGTCATGATCTTTAGACTTATTCACTTCTCAGTTTCTGGAGTCAGTGAAATAGGTTTTATACTATAGCCTCTCAAGTAGCTATTGATAAAGCTACTGTCCCTCTCTCACCGAAAAGCAACTGCCTACCCTGATGAACTTAGAAACAGTTGGGGAAATATAAATACTTTTAATTACCATACAAATTTACCAAAAAGATATTTTTATCTTATCAAAGGCTTTCCACCTTGTTTTCACCAAAACTTTGGATCTAAAGGTTTCTCTCATTTGATTCATGGAAAAAAAAAAAAACAAAACTGCCAACTATCCTCATTGGCACAGGCTTCAATGTCAAACCAACTAGCAAATCAGGCTTACCTTCTGTTAAAAAAGAAGTCTGATTCCTTTTGCAATTCCAATGAACATGTTTTTTAAATTAATTAATATATGTATTTTTTTGGTTGCACTGTTTTCACTGCTGCATGGGCTTTCTCTAGTTGCGGTGAGCAGAGCACTTCATTACCGTGTTTGGGCTTCTCATTGCGATGGCGTCTCTTCTTGTGGAGCACAGGCTCTAGATGCAGGGGTTTTAGTAGTTGTGGCTCTCAGGCTGTATAGCATGGGCTCAGTCATTGTGGTCCCTGGCTTAGTTGCTCTGTGGCATGTGGAATCCTCCCAGATAAGGGATCGAACCTGTGTCCCCTGCACTGGCAGGCAGATTCCTATCCTCAGCATCACCAGGGAAGTTCTCCAATGAACATGTTAATGCGCATCCCATGATACCTGTCTCTCTCTGAACTCCAGCTCTACAGTAGAGGTTGGTAGAGTGATGAGGCTCAGGAGATGGCCATAAAGGAGCTCAGCCTCCAGCATTTCTGCCCAATGTCCTGTTTTCCAGCATCTCAGAGACTCTTCTCGAAAGAAATGCATTCTATGTCAATTCCTAAGCAAATGGACGTTAGATGAAAAATATTTGAGCATAGGGGTGCATGTATCTCTTTTCTTTGATTGCACCACAGTAAGATACAGGAGGTTGGGAGGTCTGCTGTTTTGTTTTAAAGCAGGAAAAGAGAGCAATCGTGAAATGTGGAGTGGAGAAAGAATCTGCGAAAACTAGACAAAGGCATTTGTTCTTGGGCAGATCCATCTCAGGAAAAAGGATAAATAGGCTTTGAGGATCGGAAAACATCTCCCTTAAAATTATGTGTATACCGTGTGGGTGGGAATGAAAACTAGTGCAGCCACTATGGAAAACAGTAAGGAGGTTCCTCAAAAACTAAAAAATTCAACAGAAAAACAGACAGGGGGATACATATACTTATGGCTGGTTCACACTGTACAGCAGAAACCAAACGCAACACTGTAAAACAATTATCCTCCGATTAAAAATTAAAGACAAAACAAACCAGAAAAAACAAACAGAAAGAGTAAGGGAAAAAAAGAAAACGTGAGAGCGCAGGAACGGCCCTGTGAATATCAAACTAGATTTCAAAACAAGGTATCACCAAAGGTAGAGAGGGACATTTTGTAATGATAAAAGGGTCAATCCGCCAAGAAAACAAAACAATCCTAAATGTGTGTGTACCCAACAACAAAGCTTCAAAATATGAGAGGCAAAAAATGGACAGAGTTAAAGGGAGAAACAGACAAATCCAGGAACATGACTGGAAATGTAACATCCACATTTCGTAACTGATAGACCCCAAATGCTGCTTCTGGACAGGAGGCAAGGTATTTGAGGATGTGCAGTTTTATCTGCAATGTTCATCTGAAGCAAATGTGACAAAATGTTAACACATTAGTTTTGAGGGGTGCTTTCTGGGGAACCTATGGGTGTTTTTATATTATTTGCTCTATTTTTCTGTGTTCAAATGCTTTCTTTAAAATTAAAGGGTGAATGGAAGAAACATTTAAGTGAATGAACAATAAATGATATCCAGACATCAACATCACCTCATCCAATATTACTCTAGCTCCCTACCCTCTCCAGCCCACCCTCTGCCCCCACCTCCCTCTTTACCTGGGAGTCTTCCTCTGACAAACATGTGGGAGTTGATGTCCTTAAGTGGGCCAGGTGTTGAACACAGGCTTACAATCTCTTTCTGCTACAGGCTGCATTCAAGTCGTCCCAAGCTTCCATGTCCTCACAAAGCTCCTTTAAAGCCCAAATCCATAGCAGCCACCTCTCCATAAAGGATTGCCATCTCTTAAACCCCACCCTGAAGTTCCTATACCACCTGAATTACTGCCAATGTTTTCTTCCCTCTCCTTAAAAATGCACCTTTCCTAAAGGTTCAATATCCTCCTTTGCTTCTCCTTTCCGCTCTACCTGCCTTTGCAATCAGACCCAATCTCACAACTTAGATGAAGACAACCTTACACAGGCTGGGTTCCCAGCCCTGGTCCCTCTCTCAAACTCAAATCCTGCCTCTCCAGTTGCATTCAGGATGCTTCCGTTTGAACGTTCTTGACATTAAAGATCTGTAGCAAGCTGGCCCCCAACTTGATAGCAAGCGCGTGTCTGCACCAAGAGAATGACACAGCATCATTATAAGTTGTCAACAGACGTGTGGGTTTTTCCTGTCACAGGTCAGGTTCTTACTCTCTTCACCCCATCCAAGCTGTGACTAAGGCTCTCCCAAGGGTACTTTAAATATTATCTCAACTTCTTCTGGCCTCCTGGGCTGCCTTCCTCTCTGTGTTTCTGAAGTCTTCTGGTTCAACTTCATATGTTCAGAGATGAACATATTTTTACTTATCTTGTTTGGCATCCTGGGAGCCCTTTTGATCTGAGTGCTTGTGTCTTTTAATTGTGGAAAATCTTCAGCCAAGATCTCTTCCAGTGTTCCTTTTCCACACTCTCTTTATTCTCTTCTTTCTGAAATTCTATTAAACATTTCACAGTGCTCATCCACATCTTAACAGCTTTTCAAACTGCTTCTGCATCTTCTTGATTGCAATCTGTTAGTTCCTCAGTGATAGTTTCCATTTTACCAATTATTCTTTCAACTGTGTCCAGTGTAGGGTGTATCCTAGTTTATATCTAAACTATATATAGATTTTATTTCCAGTATCCTCAGTATTTATCATATTCAGTTCTTCTTGTTTAATTTCTGCATTTTCTATACCTTCTTTTTCTCTGTTTTAAACTCTTTTCAGATTGCTCTGTAGTTTGTATCTCTTCTGAAGTGAACTCCCATCCCAATTTCAGTAAGTTATCTTTACATGTATTTTGAATTTTCAGTGTGTATGTAATCTCATCTTGAATGGGAACTTTAAAAGTCTCTCTATTTAGAGAGGGAGAGAGAAGAAATGTGGGACTAAAGGATCAGTTAGGAGCCAGGCTGCGTTTCCATCTCATCTCCACCATTGACGAGTTGTGTAACTGTGGGTAAGTTATTCTCACATCTCTGAACCTCAATTTCCTTCCTTGAAAAAAGGGAGAACTATACGCACTTCAGAGGTTCCATGAGATTTAAAATAAGTCCTGCTACGTTCTAGACCACTGAGGGTGCTCAGTAAAGGTCAGTTTCTCCTTTTCTCAGCAGCTGTAGGCAGAAATGATGATATTGGTAATAAAGTTCAGTGACACAATGAAAGTTAAAAAAACAAAAAACAAAATCTGTCTCTCTCTCTTTATACTTCATCCTCCTATTTTTTTCAGGGCAACAGTCAGAACCAGGCCTTATTCTGGTGGCTCTGGGCTCTGTTCAGTGGTGAAACTGGCAATCAAGTGACTGCAGTCTCTGGCCTGCCCTGCCATCACTGTGGGGACACAGCCCCATATGAGCCATGATTATGGAAAAATGCACAGCTTTCTCCAGCCTTTCACTGAGAAATCCTGACCCAACCCCCTGGTTCAAATAGGGAGCCTGGCTTCAGCCTCTCCCCATAGATGAAGCACTTTGGGACCCTGTTAGCTGAAGAAGTCAAACCCTCAGTGCCCCTGCTTCAAGACAGAACCTCAAGACATAGGCTCAAGAACAGACCCCCTGGCTCCTGATTTCAGCCCTGGTTCCACCCCTACATTGAGGACATATTCACCTTGCTTTTGAATGAGTCCATCTTCTCCCCTTCCTCCTTCTCCTCCTTCTACCTTCAACCACACCATTACTACATATTAAAACACAGTATCAGCACCATCTTGATTAGGAGTCGAATGCATCCTTCTTTTTTTTAACATTTATTTAATTTTGGCTTGTGCTGGCTCTCCGTTTCTGCGTGCGGGCTTTCTCTAGTTGTGGCAAGTGGGGGTCTACTCTTGGTTGCAGTGCGTGGGCTTCTTGGCTTCCCTTGTTGCAGAGCATGGGTTTAGCAGGCTTTAGCAGTTGAAGTGCACAGACTTAGTTTTTCTGCAGCATGAGGAATCTTCCCACACTGGGGATCGAACCTGTGTCCCCTGCATTGGCCGGCAGATTCTTGTCCCCTGTACCACCAGGGAAATGTGTTAAATGCCTCATTAAAAATAACCTCTCTCCCTATTCTTACTTTATCTATAAGCCAGCCACTTCGTAAAGCCTTTCCTGAACACTCTTATCTGAAATGAACTATCTCCACATCTTCTTGTCTGCTCTCCTCTGCTTTTACCTGCATTTAGCTTTTACCAAAGAAGGTTCTTGAAGACCAAGCGTGTAGCACTTCCTATGAGGCACCATGATAACAACCATGAACAAGATGAGGTTTCTTCCTCAAGGGACCAAGGTTCTGGTCATCAAGCTGGATTAACAAATAAACCACTGCTGTGAAGAATAAGTGCTTCAGTCTAGGAACGCCCAAGGTTCAGGTGACACCAAGAAGCCTATGGTCTATACTTCCTAGGAGCAGGGGGAGGGGGTAAGGGACTGAGCCCCAGGAGGAGGAGATGCTTGGGCTGGGACTTGAGAAAGAGGAGATTACTAAGCAGACAGCAGAGCTGAGAACAATCCAGGCTAAAAGAATAGCATGTTTAATGGCACTGAGGTGGAAGGGAGCAAGGTCTCTTTGAGAAACCAAGAGACACCAAGCTTAGGCTGTGTGAAGAAGGCAAACAGGAGACGATGGAGATGGTGCTGCAGAGCCAAGTGTGCAGGGCCTCCAACAACGTTCAGGATCACCCTGTGTTCCCCCTGGGACCATAGGAAGCCCCTGTAGGATGGAGCACAGGATTAGCAGGACCAGATTTTCACTGAAAGGGACCAGGAGCACACGAAGAGGCCAGAGTGGAAGTGGGGTGGTCAGTTAGAAGGCCACTGCGAAATGTCAAGATAAGACATGACGATTGCCTAGTTGAACTTGGGGGCTTGAGAGTAGAGGAAAGTGGGAATGGCAGAAGTGAGGTAGGATTAACAGGTGTTTGTGATTGAGATAAAGCAAGGCCCTGATAATTCTAGAGTTCAAAAACCCTTCTAGGCCCAAGCAAGCTAACTCTTTTCCAGGAGATAGTACTATCTCCTGGACCAGCAAGGGGAGACAACAGCTAGCTTCCAACACCATGATTCCAGGTTGGTCCTGAGTCAGCATCTTAGGAGCTGGGGCACAGGGGCCTGACTAATCTCCTACCACTACCCCACCCAGTTATACATTCTGAATAGGTCTTTAATTAATGTGTGTCAATATGTGTGTGCATGCTCCATCGTGTCCAACTCTTTTGCGATCCCATGGACTGTAGCCCACTAGTCTCCTCTATCCATAGGATTTCCCAGGCAAGAATACTGGAGTGGGTTGCCATTTCCTTCTCCAGGGGATCTTCCTGACCCAGGGATTGAACCTGTGTCTCCTGCTTGGCAAGTGGTTTCTTTTCCGCTGAGTATTTCTGTGGTTTACGAACATACACCTTCGGACTTCCCTGGTGGTTCATTGGTTATCATTTTGCCTTTCAATGCAGGGAATGTGGGTTCAATTCCCGGTCAGGGAGTTAAGATTCTACATACCTCACTGCCAAAAAAAACAAATCATAAAACAGAGGCAATATTGTAACACATTCAATAAAGACTTTTACAATGGGCCACATTAAAAAACATTAAAAAAAAATAACCTATACCTTGAGGAAAACAAAGACCTGCTTAAATTCGGCCTAGAAACTGGTGACCTGTTTAAATCAGCATAAAAACTGGTGTTTTCTAAGGGACCGTGGAAAGGCCTGGCAGGATGGAGCACAGACCAGGTTAGCAGGACAAGATCTTCACTGAAAGAGGCCAGAAGCCCTGGAAGAGTGCTAGCCTCTCTGTCATAGAAACTGGTGACTCTGTTACCCTGTCACTCCCTAAATGTGTTTAAAAATAAGTTTACTTGAGAGTGAGGCTGCTCCCATTTCTTCATCTACACCATGTGAGTGCCAGTGTGGGATGCGGAGCTCACCTGGCAGTCCTCACCCAGCCCTCTGCACACCTGGCCCTACAGCACACAAGCATCGCCAGAACGTGCACTGTTGCATCTGCTCTGTCTGCGACAGGGCGGATGTCATTGTGGTTATGCCGAAAATCTACCAGTTCTCTGAAAAATAACATTGGGGTCACAGAGCCTCCTCGGTGGGTTTGACATGTTGCTTTGACATCCCCCCATCTTCTGTCATGCTCTGCACAAGGGGGCCACCAGCCCCCTGGTTGACACGTTACTAAGTTGCAAGGCTAGAAGACCTCCATGCCAGTTACAGCTCACTTCCAGGAGAGCAGAATAGGATGATTCTATTTTCAAGCTTTGTACCCCAGAGTCTGGGCATCGTCATCCTCAGGAACCTGGTACCCAAGATCCAAATATCTGCAGGTTGACTCTGGCTCCCCTCCAATGCTTCCTCCACCAGCAAGGTGCACCTTTGTGGCCAGCCATACTCTTTACCACCCTCCTGATGGCATTCTTTAGCCAAAAGGGCCATTTAACACTCCTGCAGTGGGAACAGAGATGAAGCAAAATGGGAAATTATCTAAAATGAGGATTGCCTTGTCAGTGGCCTATCTGGACTTGGCTGTTTCCTTGTCACCCTCACTCATGTGAGTTAAGGCACATGTGAGTTAAGGCTGTGTCTACACAGCCAGGGACACAACACATACACATATTGGTATGCCAGGGGAACCACTGCTGTGTGCCACAGTCATATCCATCATTACAAAGGGTTTTCCTTCCTCAACCTCCCTAGTCCTCCATTTGAAAATGTTCCATGTACATGAGTGATTGCTCAATGATATAGATGCACTGGATCTACTACAGCCTTACTAGTAATTGCAAAAATTGAGAAACTGCTGGGACTTTCCTGGTGGTCCAGTGGCTAAGATTCCACACTCCCAATCCAGGGAGCCTGGGGTTCCATCCCTGGTCAGGGAATTAGATCCCACCTGCTGCAACTAAGACCCAGCACAACCAAATAAGTAAAGAAGTGCTTTTTTAAAAATTGAGAAACTCCTTAAATGTCTATTAATAGGGAAACTAAATTATAGAACACTCATATAAAATGCTGGAGAAGGAAATAGCAACCCACTCAAGTATTCCTGCCTGGGAAATCCCATGGACAGAGGAACCTGGTGGGCTACAGCCCCTGGGGTCAAAAAAAGAGTCTTAAACACGACTAAGCATATTAAAATACACCCCTTTAGAAGTATGGGTGGATCTACAGGTGCTGACATGAAAAGCTTTCCTCGTCTACTGTCAGATAAAAAAATGCAGGTTGCAAAAAATATGTGTATGGTACAACTATGTGTCTAAAATGATGTATAAGTATCTGTGCATAGACTATATATGAGGGGCATACATAAGTGGTTTTCTCTAGAGAATGGACAATGGGAGGAGAGTTGAGACACGGAAACTTCCCCATACTCTTTTTTTGTATTGTCTGAAGTTTTTCAATAATATATAACTTTTGTAATTTAAAAGACACTTTTTAAAAAATCTCTAAATATAAAACGTTAAACGGTGTGTGTTAGAGTAAGTACCTTGGACACCCCGGGTAGAGGGGTGAGGGAGAGGGTTGACATCAAAGTTAAAAAAAAAAAATTCCATCCAACACTCAAGCTCAGACTCATGAAGAGGGTTTTGCAGTTTTGCAAACACAGCTCAGCCTGCCGTGATATGACATGTGACGTCTGGGACATAGGCCTCGCCACCGGGCAGAACTCATGGATGGGGCAGACACATGGAACAGATAACACCAGGTGGTTTGTCTCTAGAAACCGGGGACAGCAGCATGCGGGGCACGCACTGTGGCAGGGGTCCCCAACCCCTGGGATCTAACGCCTGATGATCTGAAGTGGAACTGATGTAATAATAATAATAATAAATAAAATGTGCTTGAATCTTCACCAAACCATTCCCTGCCTCCAGTCAGTGGAAAAGTTGTCTTCCACTAAACTGGTCCCTGATGTCAAAAAGTCTGGGGATTGCTGCACTATGGGATGCAAAGTGGGACGACCCGGAAGAAATGAGAGAGGGGACCCACTATGGGGTGGAAGGTTTCAGGACAGCAGCAGACAAAAAAGGAAGGGGCCGTGTGTGTGTCAGGTTCAGACAGGAAGAACCATCTCCACCCAGGCTGACACATGTGCCTGCCAAGCACCCAGAGCCAGAAGAATGAGATTCAGGTCCCAAGGCTTGAGAGCTGGCCAGGGGCTGAAACAGAAGCGCATTCCAGCATGGGGAGCCCACAGTTCAGATCATCAATGGCGCTAGTGATAAAGAATCTGCCTGCCAACACAGGAGACACAAGAGAGACGGGTTTGATCCCTGGCTTGGGAAGATTTCCCTGCAGTAGGAAACGGCAACCCACTGGCAGTATTCTTGCCTGGAAAATGCCATGGACAGAGGAGCCTGGCAGGCTACAGTCCACAGGGTCGCAAAGAGTCCCATAACTGACTGAGCGCACCATAAGATAATCCTATGGGCATGTAGTGGGGGGTGAATAGGAAAGACTAGGGCAGGGGCCTGGGCAGGAGGCTGGGCAGGGGGCTGGGCAGAGCCAGCACTCAGAGGCTCCAAGCCAAGGCAGGGCTGAGCTTCCACGCAGAGCTTCCACGCAGACCTGCAGGTCACCAGGAGGCTTCAAGAGTGACACCATCACATTCCCTTTTGGAGAATACTGTTCACAGCAGTGTGGTTGGGGGACTGGCCAGAACAGGGGCTAGTGTGGAGGCTGCTGCAGCGGCCTCGAAGGAACGAGGCTGTGGTGGCCAGGTTTCACGGCTGAGGAAAGAGCGTGAGGAGCAGAAAATCACAAGCCCCACACACTGCTGACCGGCTGACTGGTGGAAATCTCCTCAATGGAAGGAAGGTTTTTTTCTCTGTGGGCACCCAGACTCCCCTGTCCGAGCTCCGCAGACGTGGGCCAGTCACTAACTCCTCTTGGTCTCAGCCCACAGGGCCCACTTCCCGGGCCTAAAGCCCCAAGTTGCCGGTGCCAGTGCCTCTGTGACTGAGGTCAAAGGAAGTGGACAGTTCTCTCGCCTTCCTGCTCGCTCACCCTCCCTTCTAGAAATCTCTCATCTGTATGTTCTGCCTCTGTCACACCCACAAGAGAGGCCTTCCAAGGGCCACTTCCATCCATCCTTGTCCTTGTTCTCCACCCGGCCAGATTGCCTCGACGGCCCCCATTCACGGACCCCCACACCCCCACCGCTCTCTGGGCTGGAGGGTGACAACCGCGAAAAGGAGGGCGACTCTCTCCTCCGCGGGGCTTCAAGTGACATCACATCCTCCGAATGCGAAATCGGGCTCGGCGGCCGGTCGAAGGGCGAAACTTCCCCCGGCCCCGTCGGTGATCCACCGGCTCCTGCGCGCCTCGGAGCTTCCGCGGCAGGGAGCGCACCATGGCCTCACTCTCGACCGCCCTGATCCTGCCCCTGGCCCTGCTGCTGCTCCGTGAGTTGGCGATCCCTGGGGGAGGCGGGGGCGGGACTGGCATGGGATGGGGTGGGGGGGCCGTGGGGAGGGGGGGCCCCGCGGGGCTCCCGGCTCAGCCTCGCTGCCCGTGCCCCGCAGATGCTGCCACGGTCCTCGGGTCGCTCTCGTTCCGGATGTCGCCGACGAAGAAGGAGACCAGACTGGGCGAGAAGGTGGAGCTGCAATGCGAGTTGCTGCAGTCCGGCATGACATCAGGGTGCTCCTGGCTCCGCCAGATACCCGGGGACGACCCCAGACCCATCTTCCTAATGTACCTCTCCGGCCAACGGCCCAAGCTAGCCGAGGGACTGGACCCCAAACACATTTCCGGCTCCAAGGTCGCCAACTCCAGATTCCAGCTCACCCTGAGCAGTTTCCGCCAGGAGGACCAAGGCTACTACTTTTGCTCGGTCTTGAGCAACTCGATCCTGTACTTCAGTAACTTCGTACCTGTCTTCTTGCCAGGTTCGGGCGCCCCGGGTGGGCTTTGGGGTTCACGTCTGAGTCCGTTTTTCACACGGACACAGCTACTTTCGAGTCTCTTGGGGTTCGAGCCCCAATTCACAGTCGAGGAAACTGAGGCTAGGGTGCGACTGCGTAGTAATTCAAGGTGACCTTTTAGGTCTGGTTGCTCTGGGCTCGAGTTCCGAGCTGGTCTGATCCTGGGCCAGTCATTGCACTTAAATTATCTGAGCTTCCCTCTGCTGGTCAGTAGAAGGCGGGTGTCCCACCCTCCCACCCCCGCCTCCTCCAAGCCCTCGAGGTTTCTGGTGGGGCCCTGGAGAGAGGCCGGGCGGAGGGGCACGGGCCTCTGTGTTTATGCCCAAGGCACCCAGTGCTCTCAGACGACCAGGTGGTCTTTCAGCATCTCCTTGCGCTGAACGCCGAGCTCCGCTGAGCCTCTACGGCTCCTCCAGTGGCTAATCCGGAGGGAGCGCCCCCTTGGCAAAGGCTGGCGGAGAGGTGGGGAGGGTTCGCGGGCACAGCTCCAACGCGGCCCCTAAGCACTCTCGATTGCTCCCGCAGCGAAGCCCGCCACCACGCCGGCGATGCGGCCATCCACGCGGGCGCCCACCATCGCGCCTCAGACTAGGTCTGTTTCTCCGCGCTCAGAGGTGTGCCGGCCCTCGGCGGGCAGCGCAGGTGAGGCGGGCGCGGCAAAGGCCCTCGCCGGGGCCCCACTGATTTTCCTAGCAGCACAAGCTGTGGGGGAACGAGAGCCGGAACCGGGAAAGGGACGTGCCCGCGCCACCGGGGTGGGATGAGGGGGGAGGGGTCCCCAGGGTGGGGTTGGGGATCCTGGGCCCTCTCCTAAATGTCCGCGTCTTCTGTGCCGACAGTGGACACGAGCCGGCTGGACTTCGCCTGCGATATCTACATCTGGGCTCCCCTGGTCGGGACCTGCGCAGTCCTTCTCCTGTCGTTGGTCATCACAGGCATCTGCTACCGCCGTAAGTCCTGGGAAATCGCGCGGGAAGATTCAGCCCGATCTTTGCATCGCTTTGCTCTAGGCAGACCTTGAGGGCAGTTCAGTTGGGTTCGGATTTCTGGAACTTCGAGTTGCACCGCAGGGCCAGGCACTGCCTGTGTCTTTCCTGGAGAGAGAACGCAGGGGAAACCCCCTCTCTTTCCACACCCCAGGAAGTCTTTAGGAAGGCAGAGCCCCATCCCCGGAGCGGCAGCGGCAGGGGTGGGGTGTTCCACCGGCAAAGCCCGCAAGTCTGGGCTTATTACAAACGCCTGGGATGGGGATGGGGGCAGGGCGGGGCCCGGCTGTGGCCCGGGGACCAGTGCCCAGTAGGCCCGGGTCAAAACCACTACAGGCAGTGGTTTATCCTTGGCCCCCTCCTTGAGAGACCCCACCCCAATTTGTATCCTACTGCACGTGGCCGTACTAACCCACGTTCAGCCACGTCTGTTTGCAATGCTTTTTAAATTGATGTGAAGAGGGGTAGGAAAGAAGACCTCACCTCAGTTCTCAAGAGTTAAATGCTACTTACTGCATAGCACTATATTCAATATCTTGTAATTATCTATAAGGGAAAATAATCTGAAATATTTATTTACATATACATGTATATGTACATTTACATATATATGTATATGTGTTATTCCCTCAGTCACATCCGACTCTTTGGGACCCCATGGACTGTAGCCCACCAGGCTCCTCTGTCCATGGAATTTCCCAGGCAAGAATACTAGAGTGGGTTGTCATTTCCTCCTCTAGCGGATTTTCCTGACCCAGGAATCAAACCTGGATCTCCTGCACTGCAGGCAGATTCTTTACCATCTGAGCCACCAGGGAAGCCCAATATATTTACATATATATATATATATATATATATAATATATTTATATATATTAAACTGAATCACTTTACTGTACATCTGAATCTAACACAATATTGTAAATCAACTATACTTCAAATTTTTACTTTTAATAATAATTATTAAAACCATAAAATGTAAATATATTATGCTTTATAGCTTGTGTTTTAGTAAATTAATCTTCTTTTCAGTGTCAATCATTATTATGCTCTGTCATTTTACAAATTTACTTTATTATGATGTATTTTTTCCAAATAGTTACTTATTTGGCTTCGCTGGGTTTTAGTCAGGGCATATGGGATCTTTTATTAATAGTTTCAGCATGTAGGATCTAGTTTCCTGATCAAGGATCAAACCCTGGCCCTCTGCACTGGCAGTGCGGAGTCCTATACACCAGACCACCAAACACCTATGATGTATTTTTTATAATGTTGATGTAGTTATTGTTTGCTTTGAATAAAATAGTCATAGCCACACTAGAAAAAAAACTTATAATCCTAAATAAATAGGAAAAGTGAAGCAGAAATCATGTTTGGAACTATTGGTCATGGTGAGATAGTCATTTTACCCCTCTTTTTCCTTATCCAGGAAACCGAAGACGTGTCTGCAAATGTCCCAGGTCAGTCTCTTATAATCTCTGGACCTGCTCACCCCAGGCAGCAGATGGTGGGAATCTTTTCCAGACAGAGGCCATGGCACCAAAGCCCTGAGGTCCAGGGAGTTACCATAGTGTCTGAACAGATGCAGGCAGAAGGCTGACACTGGGGAGGAGATGTAGGCCAAATTGGGCTAACGGGCAAAGCAGTGTGATTTTAGGAAATGTCCATCTTATTTGGCCTAACCTGAAGAATTCCCCCACTTAATCCTATATCCACGCGTGCTCAGTCATGTCTGACTCTTTGCAACCCCGTGGACACCCACCAGACTTCTCTGTCCATGGGATTCTCCAGGCAAGAACACTGGAGTGGGTTGCCATTTCCTCCTCCAGGGGATCTTCCCGACTTAGGGCTCGAACACACTTTTGTTTTGTCTTCTGCATTGGCAGGGGGATTCTTTACTGCTGCGCCACCTGGGAAGCCCCCAAAGCCCCGAGGTTCTTTTATCTGGACGATTCTGTCTGAGTCTTGTTTTCTTTCTTTCTTTCATAAATACTGATTTCTTTCTTTCAAAGTTTTTATTTATTTGGCTGCACTGGGTCTTAATTGTGGCACACAGGATCCTTAGCAGCGGCATGTGAACTCTTAGCTGCAGCATGTGGGATCTAGTTCCCTGACCAGGGATCAAACCTGGGTCCCCTGCAGTGGGAGCACAGAGTCTTAGCCACTGGACCACCAAGGAAGTCCGAGTCTTGTTGTCTTCTTAAGAAAACTTTTTAATTTTCCCATTGATTTGGTCTAGCTTTTGGGGGTTGGCAGGGGTGGGGGGGGGGGGAGAGTCAGTTTTATCACCTGAACCAAAAATCACTTGATTAAAAAAAAAAATGGCCTCAGTTGCTCATTTCCCTGTGGCAACTCAGGGCCTTGATTTACTGCCAAGGACTGGAGGGGGAAGAAGGGGGAGTCAGGGATAGAGGCAAAGAACTATCTGGCAGTTCAAGTGACTCCCTCATCCAATTCTAGCTCATGATCACTCTGAAATGACCAGGAAAAGACATAAGTGAAAAACCGTGTATGAAAGAGAGGCCTCAGCTTCCTTTCTCCTTCCAGCTTAGTCTGAGGCAGCACTGCCCTGACATCTAGCAAGTGCCCTCTCTAGCCCAGCAGAGTGATGGGAGTCACACCCAGGGAATTCCTTATGCTCACAGCAACCGATAGGGGGATACCACAGTGCCATCTTACAGATCACTGGCTCAGAGATCAGGGAAGCTAGCCAAGGTGGCAGAGTCATGCCTGCATGTCAGCTAGCAATAATGCTGTTGTTTAGTTGCTCAGTCGTGTCCAAGTTTTTGCGACCCCCCTAGACTTCTTTGTCCATGGGATTTCCTAGGCAAGAATACTGGAGTGGGTTGCCTTTTCCTTCTCCAGAGGATCTTCCCAACCCAGGAATCAAACCCATGTTTGCTGCTTGGTAGGTGGATTCTTTACCACTGAGCCACCCATCAGTAATATTGGGTTGGCCAAAAAGTTCATTTAGGTTTTTCCCAAAACCTAAATGAACTTTCTGGCCAACTCAATCATAACAACCTTAAAGTTTACCAGTGCTTTATATATATGAATATATACAAAGTTTTTAAGTTTCAAGTTTCATAACAACACTTAAAGTAGTCAGTGTGGTTACCATTTTATAGATGAGGAAACTGAGGCTTAGGACCTTAAGTGACTTGTCTGAGGCCGTACTGCTAGCAAGCAGGAGAGCTGCAACTTCTGTTCAAAGCCCAGGCTCCTCTTTGTGGTCGGGGGCCAGGGCAGAGGGAGTTAACGATAACCAACTCTCTTCACCAGTTCCTTCCAGTAGATGACAATGTTTCAGATTTTATACCTGAGGTTTGCATTTCACACTCCTTGATATTTCTCTGCAGAAACCCAAGTTCAGTGTCTTATACAGTGTTATTTTTTAACAATGGAAATGTAATAAATTTCCAATGCATATACTAGAGGTTGATATACTAATGGATACTCTTTAAGAGCAGAGAAGGATTTTTTTAGCCGTTTCAATATTGGGAAGTTTTTGAAGGAGAATTATCCCTTATCTCTATCTTTTCTGAAATTTTGAAATGAGTAACTGAGAATAAAACCCTGTCCAAAATATAAAACCATGCAGATCAAAACTATGGCCAATTCACACACCTGAGTTAATAAGCTCAGTGATAACCAAGGGCAGCTCAGCTTCAACCCAGAGGTTTTGAAGGATGGTGTGTATAGACAAGACATGATGAATCAGCCCATTTAGAAGGTGCTAGCCCAGTAGTGAATTAACACATCAAATTTGGGTTATCAAAGGGACTTTTAGGTAAAGTAGCTCTACTTGACTGACAGATGGTGGTTCATTCACATCCTCCCCTATCGCTGTGATCCTCTCAAGGGCTGAGAATCAACTCAGATGATGGCTTGGTTATCAGCCTGCTCTCACACCTCCATGGAGACCTTGACAAAGTCTCTAAGAAGCTAGACTAACTAGCTTCAGATGCTGGCTCCAACCCCTCCTAGCTACGTGACCTTGGGCACGTTCGCCAGCCTCTCATCTCAAGAATGCACAAGGAAAGTTCTTGGCAGGGTTGCTGAGGTCCTTCACCCCGTCCCATGCTGGTGGCCTGGGGACAAGTCCTCAGACCCCCATGAAGGCTGGGAAGCTGGTGTGGGAGTGGGTGTGGGTAGACACGGGTGGATGCTGCATCAAATTGCAGGGGCTCTTGCTGTATTGACGGTCACCCACCTCTCTTTCAGGCCCGTGGTCAGACAAGCAGGCAAGCCCAGCCCTTCAGAGAAATATGTCTAACATGGTGATGGGCCCCGTGCAACAGCCACTACAAGACTTCAGACTGAGAACTCCCCTAATGGAGAGCAAAGAATCCTTCCCTTTTGATTTCTCCAGCGCTTCCTTCCTTCTCATTATTATTATTTTTCATGGGGGTGGGGTGGAAAGAGTTACTTTTTCTTTATTATTTACTTCGATACAAAACAAGACTGTCGTGTCTACGGCATACCACAAGGGTTATCATGCTGTTGTGCTCCCATATTGGGGTAGAGGGCGGGCAGGCCAGAGCTACCGCAAGCTGTGTTCTCAGAACCTGGCTGTGAGAACTGGTGGGGGCCTCGGCACCCACTCAGCTCCAACGTCTCCTCCACCCATTTTACAAAGGAGGATGCTGAGGCCCAGAGATGGGGAACAGCTGGATCAGAGTCCTACCAGGGACTCCATACCACTGAGGTCTTTCTTCCGGAGGCCTCTGTCTCAGCGTGGGGAGCTGGATCTCAAGCCTCAAGAGAACTAGTTTTTTCTGAAGTACCTGTGGTAGACCCATGACTGCACCCAGAGCCTCGCCTGAAGCACCTGAGACAGACCTATGATGCACCCAGAGCTTCGATGAAATAATGAAATAGGTCAAGAAAACTTGACAGAGTTCTGTGAGACTGCTGAACAGGATCAGATTTTTTTTTTATAATCAAGCGTGAAATGATACAGATGATAGGAATTCTTCCAGTGAAGTGGAAGGAGTGAACTGAACCCTGGAAAATGAGCAACCTGACCTCTGAAGAAAGTCTCTGAGAAATTCCAGCCTGGAGGCAAGATGGTTCTCCCAGCCCTTGTGTTGCCGAGGGACCCATGAGAGAGGAAAGGCCGCCCTCTGCAAGCATGATTTGAATGTCAGGAAAGTTGAATGGAGTTCAACTCTCTCTGAACATTGGGATTCTGTATTCAAACATGCTCCTGGGTCATCGGTGAGTTTTTACAGTTTGCAAAGGGAGAATTGTGACCGAGCAGGCTGGCACGGGCCATGGCCACCCCAGGCTAGCAGCTGAGGGGACGTGGCAGACAGACTCTGGTGAGGAGGCTAAGAGCCCAGCTGCAGCCCTACAAGGCATTTCCTTTCTTTCTGTGTTCTGCAAAAAATGCATGCTCACTGGAAGAAAAAATGTAGCTAAGGTAGTAAGAATCATCCATAATTCTTTACCTCAGGGATAATCCATTGTTAATATTATGGGCTACATTCTTCCTGATTATTTTCTGTGCCTACATATAAAATATATAACTTTTTAAAGTGGGATTGCACTATGCTTTTATATGACTTAGCAGCAGCAGCAGCAGCATGCTTTTGTAAGTGGCTTTAATAAACAAACATTTATGGCTTACTTCTTAATAGCAAAGTCATAATTCATTTTTGGTTGTGCCATTATTTAACCATTACTTGATAGTTAATTGTTTCCGATCTTCCACTACTGTAATAACAAACGCTACTAAAAAGTTGCAGACATCTTGAGGACAAATACCTAAAATTCTTGGGTCGCTGCCCACTTTCACCTCAGACTCCCCATTTTCACATCAATCAAAATCAATTCGTCTCTTCTTGTATCATCTTCCTTAATTTTTTCTTCCTTGGTAACAGACGAGTTGCTACTCCTCTCATAATAAATCACAAAATCTTCATTTTGTCCTTCAGGTGAAATAGACATACGGAAAAGTACACAAACTGTAAGCATACAATTCCAAGTTGTTATTCAATGAACTCTCACATAGCCAGCACCACATCAGAAACAGAACTTTCCCTGCCCTCTAGAAATGGCCTTCCACAGCCTTAATTTTAAAAAGCAGTCTACTTTTAGAGAACAAAAATCTAGAGGAAGAAGTATCTTCAGTGTAGGAAAGCAGAAGAGAAACTGGGAACATTCCTTCAAGACAAAATCTGGCTCTGACCCCTCCTCCCAAACCTATCAAGCTAACCAGAACGGGGATGGAGGGGGCATACCCCAGGGACAGAGGTCTAGCTTGGAGTGGGTTGCAGGCTCTGGGGCTGTCTCAGTGTTTCCTGAAAGAGGTGAGGAGGAGCATTCCTCAAAGGAAGGGACAGTAAAAGGGCCACATTCTTTCTGGGCTACATTCTTTTATATTTTTTCTCCAACCTGCAGCTCAGGTGTGAGCAAATGGGAGCCATAAGGCTCCAGAAACGGTTAAATACGCCCTGATTTTTTTTCATATCCTCCACGAAGGGTTGGGCTTCCCTGCTGACTCAGACAGCAAAGAATCTGTGCCTGGTGGGCTACAGTGCCTGGGATTGCAAAAGGTCAGCACGACTGAGCCACCAACACATACGTGAAAGAATTTCTTCACTCACCACAAATAAAATGGTAAAACAACAGTTTGGAGATTAAAAATATGAACACAGGAAAAAGCAATCATTAGAACCGGCCCTCGAGACCAGGAAGAAAATAGCAGCGTGTACAGAGTAGGAGGCCTCGGGCACGCCAGGGGTGGGCTGCGAATCTAGGCTCAGGGCTCACTGGAGACCACAGACAGCCTGCTTGTTCCACACGTGCCGGAGAAGGACCGACAGTTCAGAGCTGGAGGCCTCAGTCCCAAGAGTCATTTTTTTTTTTTTTTTTTTAACTTGCCAATCTCTAGCCTGAAGCAGTGGTTTTTACCAATTTTCCTACATGAAAGATGCCCACAACACATTTTAGGACCCTGAAAAACAGGAACTTAGAGAAATCACTTTTGTACTATGCAGTAAGCTTGGTTCAGCTGGACAGAATCTAGTTTCGACATTTCATAAGGATGCATCCTCTTATCAAGACCATAGCCTAATTGTTGAAGAAAAAGAGAAATTGGTTGTTTCTTTTTTTCAGCTTTTAAACTGCTTTAAGAGAGCCTACCCTACGGAAATCCCCTGAGACAGTTTAGCAAGTGGGTCAAAGAGAACACTCTCTCTCTTTTTTTTTAACCAGCAAGAAGCTGCCCCTCCCTTCTGCGCTGGGCCTGTGTGCAAATCCTTCCTGCACATGATTTTACAATAGCCAATTTTACGATAGCCGTGATTTTATGAGCTATTCCTAAAAGCAGACTTGAGTCGTTCTTCTCCACCAAAGGGAACTGCAGGAGGCCTCAGTTACCTGAGATTAGGTTAAATGCAGAGGCACTGAAAACATCTTCTTGGCTGTGCTAGAAATTAACTGTGCATTCTCCAGCAAATGATAATGCCTCGATACCTCAGTTTCCTCACTTGTAAAATGGGGGTAACAATAGTCTGTATCTCAAAAGGTTGTTGGAAAGAATATATGTATTTTTTTTCAGTGCCTAGAACAGCTTCTGGAACACAGTAACAAACATATCCTGAAAAAATGAACGTGTACTAAACTTGTTAAGATTACTGTTGTACCAGTTATACTCTGAATGCAGCCACTTGTGTCTGATTCTTCCAACTTATCTTATATATATATCCATAAAAGGGGTACACAATAGTCATTCCTGAGGGGTCCATGTACTATGTATATGCAGGGATCTCTGTTCCAGGGTTGGGAGAGATACAGATACACATCTCACAAGAGGTCAGTCTCAGATGCACACGGCCTCTGCACTGCGTGATGAGCAGCTCCCTTCAGCCTGGCATCCTGAGTGCCACACCCTCCCTGTGTGGCAAGAGTCTTACCATCCTTGAAACAGTGTAGTTTTCAAGACATTTCCCTCTACAGTTATAAACTGTAGTGAGCATATGCTTCATTTACTTCCAAAGAAGCAGAAACAGCCAGCTTATAGCACGTGCTTTGTTTCATGTGATGACCTACACTCATTTTAGCAGTCACTGAATATTCTCCAGCAAGGCAGATGTGAAACTGTACAGCAGAAACAATATGAAATGCTTGTGCTCTACTGTTGCTCATCTCAGCACCTACTGAAGGCCCCGTCCCTGTGAGCCCAGTTCACCTCTGAAACGCCAGCTACCAGTCCCCGTTTTCTTCTCTCTCTGAGCTGGCTATGATTTGCATATGTCATGCGTCTCATGTTTTATTGGCTTAATGAAATAAAACCTACCTACCAGCTATTCAGCATTCACGGTGGGCCAGGTATCTCATTTAGGCCTCATCAAAACCATGAGGTGGGGCTTCCCAGGTGAGGTTAGTGGTAAAGAACCTGCCTGCCAATGCAGGAGATGTAAGAGATGCAGCTTCCATCCCTGGACTGGGAAGATCCCATCCCTGGACTGGGAAGATCCCCTGGAGGAGGGAGGGCATGGCAACCCACTCCAGATTCTGGCCTGGAGAATCCCATGGACAGAGGAGCCTGGCAGTTTATAGTCCATAGGGTCACAAAGAGTAGGATACAACTGAAGCAACTTAGCACGCACGCAAAACCATGAGGTAGAAACTATTATTCTACTTTACAGATGGGTCAACTAAGGCATAGATAGGAAGTTTCTTTTTTTTTTTTAAGGCATAGACTTTATTTATTTATGGCTGTGCTGGGTCTTCACTGCTGTGCAGGTTTTTCTCTAGTGGTAGTGAGTGGACTCTAGAGTGTGGGCTCATTAGTAGTGGCTCATGGGCTTAGTCGCCTCACGCCATGTGGAATCTTTCTGGACCGGGGATCGAACCTGTGTCCCTTGCAACGGGAGGCAGATTCTTAACCACTGAACCACCAGGGAAGTTGGATGGAAGTTTCTATCACTTGCCCAAGATCACACAACTGGAATTTGGTGGAATCAGGATTTGAACTCATATCTAATCCCATATGCCAAACTCTTAAATGCCCTGCTATATTGATTATTTTATAGTCTGTCTTTAATTTTAAAATTAGGCAAATACAGGTATACTTGATATATCGTAGATCTGGTTCCAGACCACTGCAATAAAATGAATATCACAATAAAGTGAATCACAAGAATTTTCTGATTTCCCAGTGCATAGAAAAGTTATGTTTATACTATAGCCTAGTCTATCAAATGTACAATAGCTTTATGTCTAAAAAATGCACATACCTTAATTTTTAAAACTTTGTGGCTAAAAAACGTTAACCATCATCTGAACCTTCAGCAAGTCACAACAGTAACATCCAAGATTACTGATCAAAGATCACATAACATATAATAATGAAAAAGTTTAAAATATTGCTAGAATTACCAAAATGTGACAGAGACACAAGGTGAGCAAATGCTCTTGGAAAAATGGCACCTGTAAATTTGCTAGATGAAGGGTTGCCACAAACCTTCAATTTGTTTAAAAAAAGCACTGTATCTGTGAAGCACAATAAAGCAAAATACAATAAAATTGGGTCTTCCAATATAGCATTTAAAAATGCTTTATAAGCATCTCAAAACCAAGATGCACACTTTTTACCTACACAGGCCAATATTAAAAACAGAGGTCATCATTGGCTCTGAAATTTGACACATGGCAAGAAGAATGTTCTAGAACAAGTGTAGAATAGAGCTTCTGTCTGTAATTAGGGTGAGGTTCCTGCTTCTACCATGAATACCACCAGAGGCCAAGAAATGCAGTTCAAGGAGATATTCCAGTAATAGCAAACTCATTTGTCTCACATCTCAGGACAGGTGAGAAGTTGCATTGACTACTGGTGTTGATGACTTAATTTCATTCTGTGAATGAAATTTCACCTGTTACCTGGCTGAGATGCACAGTTAAGTGCATCTTATGGCAGAGACCACAAGTTACTTTCCTAACAGCCATTCACCCCTTCTTCCTTCCTAACAGAACCTTCCTTTTATTATAGGCAGCAATGTGCCTGGCTCAAAGACTACATTACCCAGACTTCCTTGCAGCCAAGTGTGGCTAGTAAGTCACTGGGTAGAGCTTCCAGGAAAAACTTCAAAAGGGCTAACCTAGGGGGAAACTTGTTCTTTCCCCCCACTTGCTTCCTCCTTGCTGCCTGGAACACAGACATGATCAGAGGTGAAACTGAGGCCACACGGCAAGACTGTGGGTCCCTTGATGGCATGAAGCCACCACACAAACCTGATAGCTTACTGCACCTGTGCTGCTGAGACTCACCAAACAGACACAGGCCCGCAGCCCACATTTCCAGAACCACTTCTCAAAGCTTTCATGACAATGTAACAATTTCCTGTGGAATTCCTCTGCAGGGCTGATGCGCTCACTGATCTAAATGAACTAAAAGCAACATAGTCTTGTGCTACGAAAGGAAATCCGAAATGCATTTTTTAAAAATTGGGCTTCGTTGTTGTTTAGTCACTAAGTCATGTCTGACTCTGTGACCCCATGGACTGCAACACGCCAGGCTTCCCTGACCTTCACTATCTCCCAGAGTGTGCTCAAACTCATGTCCATTGAGTCGGTGGTGCCATCCAACCATCTCATCTCCTTGTATTGGTTTTTGCGGTACATGATTCAGCCATATATATATATATATCTCCCCTCCCTCTTGAGCGTTTCACCTCCACCCCCATCACAGAGCACTGAGTTGAGCTCCCTGTGTTCTACAGCAGCTTCCCACTAGCTATCTATTTTACACATGGTGATATACATATGCCATTTCTAATCTGTTCAGAAGGGAAAGCTCCCAAAACAGTCTTGAATGCTAACAAATAACCTGCTTTTTATTTTAAGGCACATCTTTGCTTCCGACAGGAAATGACACCAAAGTCCTTCATTTGAAAAGCAGCACTTGCTCGGTGGCTGAATGTGGTCTCCAAACGGAGTGAAAAGGTGAATCCCTACAGGAGACTGGCAGAACATCGCTAAGCTCACATAGTGTAGGAAGCCAATTACGTAAGGAGAGTGTGGAGAAGTTAGAAACTCATCCAGAAAGTGAAGACAATAGGAAGAAATGGGAATGATTTTTAGAACAATCAGAGCAAGGAGTCCCAGCACTTGAGAGACAAGAACACTTGAACGCTTCACTATATTGAGACTTCTGGAGCATCGCATGTGACAAAAACATCATCTTGCTGTATTTTAATTTCTCTCAGATTACCCTCATTGAGAGGAGAGACCAAGATTGTCTTATTCACCATACTACCCCCTAGGACCTATTGTGCTCAACAAAAACTCACACTCACCTTCATTACCTACTGAACAGGCCCTCCCAGGGTCTAACCTCATCCTCTCCCCAGCCACCTTTATTTCCACTGTGGCCAGAGTGGACCTTAAAAACACATAAATAGCTAGTGGGAACCTGCTATATAGCACGGGGAGCTCAGCTCGGCGCTCTCTGACAACCTCGGGGCGGGGGGGGGGGGGGGGGGGGATGGGGGGGTGACAAGCAGGCTCAAGAGGCAGAGGATATATGAACACCTACAGCTGACTCACATTGTTGTGCAGCAGCAACTAACACAACATTGTAAAGCAATTATACTTCAATTAAAATAAATAAGTTAAAAAACACAAATCAGGAAATTTCCAGGCGGTCCAGTGGTTAGGACTTCAGGCTCCCACTGCTGAGGTCACTGATTCAATCCCTGGATGGGGAACTAAGATTTTGCACTCGCTCCCACCCTCCCACCCCCTGACTCGAATCATTACATCTCTTCTTTGTTTTCCCTCCCATCATCCTGCAGTAGTTAGGTCAATGGTGGGCATTAACCACACTACAGGATCTTGGTTTTCTTCTACCTTTCTGCACCTATTGGAAGTCCATAAGCTCCTGGAGGCCCAGGACTCTGCTTCTTCCTAATACCTGGCACTTAAGAAAAAAAAATTCTATGTTGAATGACTGAAGCTGTCATACTATGTTACTTTCTGCATTTCACAGGCACACATCTGCCTAAGTTACTAATGGATTCTGTTGCACAAGCTGATATTTAGCCTGAAGCACTTTGCACTTTTCTGAGCTGGAGGAGAACGTAGCTAAGGAAACAAGAAATTCCCTGACACACAAGCGCCCTTGCTTAAGACAGTGCTTCTAATGTTTAGCTATTTTACATTTGCTAGTATGGAAGACTCACAAGAGCAGCACAACCCACTGCAAGGAAAAGATTTTTGGAAAAACAAAAATGTATCACCATACATATTAACAGCGATTTCAATGAAGCTTTGTGAATGGATCATTCCATTATCATCCCTTAGTGCAAGGCTTCTTTTTTTATTTTGGCTGTGCCTCATGACTTGTGGGCCTTTGGCAGTGAAAATGCAGATTCCTAAACACTGAACCGCCAAGGAATTCCCAATGCAAGGCTTTTAAAAATAGTGGATTCTGACCCATTAGAGTCATGAAATCAATTGTCTTAACAAGCATAAGCCAAATAATAAGCACTAGGTAGTTTTTTGTAAAACTTTCGAGAATTATAAATTTTACATGTATACAGGGTTATACTAATTTCTTACTGGTTGCCAGAAAAAAAGTAGGAAAGAGTGTCCTCTGGGAAGTGACATTTCTGTTTGCTGGGATACTGTTTATCTTCAAGCTTCTCTGGGGGTAGCAGGGGAGGTGAGGGGCATCAGAAGGTGCATTTTTCAGTCTTTATTTTGCCATGACAAAAGGCCAGTATTTTACATCTTCGGTGCTCATTTTTCCCTGTTTTGGTGGCAAGGGGTGGAAAATGCATTTTGCCATGCTGCAAATTTCCAGTAGTCATGTACAGGTGTGAGAGTTAAACCATAAAGAAGGCTGAGTGCCAAAGAAGTGATGCTTTGGAACTGTGGTGCTGGAGAAGACTATTGAAGAGTCTGTTGGACAGCAAGCTCAAACCAGTCAATCCCAAAGGAAATCAACCCTGAATATCCATTGGAAGGATTGATGCTGAAGCTGAAGCTCCAATAGTTTGGCCACCTGATATGAAGAGTCAACTCACTGGAAAAGACCCTGATGTTGGGAAAGATTGAAGGCAGGAGGAGAAGGGGGTGGCAGGAGATGAAACGGTTCGATAACATCACTGACTCAACGGACATGAGTTTGAGCAAGTTCCAGGAAATAGTGAAGGACAGGGAAGCCTGGTGTGCTGCAGTGCACGGGGTTGAAAAAGTCGACACAACTTAGTGAATGAACAACAACAAATAAAACAAATAGTCTCTCAGTTACCTGGATGCCTAAAGAAATACACTGATTTTTAAGATAACTGTACTAAAAGAGTTCAAAGCACACTAAATTTAACTTTTCTCGATGACTCATAACTTAGTCATCAAGGTTAAATTTTGTTCAGTACACGTGACCCTTATCTGCCACATTTAAGAGGGAGGATATGCAATAATGTCTTCCCTGGTGGGTCGGGTGGTAAAGAACCTGCCTGCAACGCAGGAGACCCAAGTTTGATCCCTGGGTTGGGAAGATGCCCTGGAGAAGGGAATGGGTACACACGCCAGTGTTCTTGCCTGAAAAACCCCATGGATGAAGAAGCCTGGAGGGCCCCAATCTATGGGGTTGCTAATAGTTGGAAGACTGAGAGACCAACAATCAATCAATAACGGGCTTCCCAGGTGGCATTAGTGGTAAAGACCCTGCCTGCCAATGCAGGAGATGTAAGAGACGCAGTTTTGATCCAGGAGTTCGGAAGATCCCCTGGATGAGAGCATGGCAACCCACTCAAGTAATTTTGCCTGGAGAATCCCATGGACAGAGAAGCCTGGCAGGTTACAGTCCCTGGGATCAAAAAGAGCTGGGCATGACTGAAGCAACTTAGCATGCATGCACATACAACACATTAGTGACCAGAGACATATTATAATACGTCTTTGGTTATTGTTGTTCAGTTGCTAAGTCATGTCCGACTCTTTGTGACCCCATGAACTGCAGCACGCCAGGCTTCTCTGTCCATCAACAATCTCCCTGAGTTTGCTTTTGTTATCCAAACGTTATTCACTGGAGACGTTTCAATATTCACTTACACAACAAATTGCCAGTCATTTTGTTAGTTTCTGCAAAAACCCCCAGGTCAATGAGACAAAATAAAAGAGCATCCGGAGAACTCATTGTGAAGTAAGTTTTCTCTGGAGCACACAGATGCAGATTCAGTAGGTCTGGGCTAAGTCCTGAAATTCTGCAGTTCTAAAAGCTATCAGGTGATGCTGCTACTGAGTCTTGTTTAGTTGCTAAATTGTGTCCGACTCTTTGCCACCCTATGGACTATAGCCCGCCAGGCTCCTCTGTCCATGGAATTTCCCAGGCAAGAAAATTGGGAGTGGTTGCCATTTCCTCCTCCAGGGGACCTTCCCGATTCAGGGATTGAACTCCTGTCTCCTGCACTGGCTCATTCTTTACTGCGGAGCCACCAGGGAAGACTGCACTTGTAATCTGGAGAACCCCAAATGCTGCAGGGATAGTTGACGATGCCAGGTTTCATCTACGCCTCCTGGACCTCCTAGCTCCAGATGCCACTGGGTGTGGGATTCATCAGAAAATCTCAGATGAGAATGAGTCTTTCTCTCTCAGAAAATCTCAGATGAGAATGAGTCTTTCTCTCTCAGAAAATACAGAAGCAGCACAAAGAGATTCTGGGTCTCTACCACCTAGGGTGTCACGGAGGAAAACAGACAATGCATCCTCTGTTCCTCCTTGGCAAAGCTGGGTGTAGCCACCCTCCTCCATCAGCAGCTGTTTCTGGGCTCATCTGCCCACTGTTTGCTTGGTCAGGGGGTCCCAGGCACCCACAGGATGAACATGACGGGCAGGAACCTGTAATTATCAACCCAATCCCCCTTTAGAAGTTGGGGACGGTGCCCAACCAACAACTCCTCTCACACTGCTGGTGGCAACAGGAAAAGGATGAGATGGTGACAAAGATATTTTCTTAAACTCTTTACATGCAGACCCTCAGCAAAGGCAGACAGTAATGCTCTCTCACCTCCATGCTCCCTCCCGCCTCTGGTACCTGTCACATTTATACAGACTGGTTCCACAAAACACTTTTCAAATGTGCATTTCTTTAATTTTGAAAAATATACACAGGAGAAGCCATGTGTTTTACATAGGAATACACACATTAACAAAGCATTTCTTATAGTTTCCCAAAACTCTATTATATGTCTGAAATTTATAAATTAAATATAGCAGAACCTTTTAAGTTAAAATGAGATCCCTGAAACTACCAGATACGCTCGACTTTTTCTCAAGATCAAATGAACAGAGAATGTGAATATGGTTTGTGTTAAATAAGGTTTATTGTTAGCTTTATTGCCTATAGTCTATAAGATGCAACTTTATTGTGCCTTTGCAAACAGAATACATTTCTTAAAAAAAAAAACTGATCAAAATTTTCCATACATATAGCTCTATATGATAGATTACAGTGCAACACTATTGTTACATAATTATAGAAATACTATAGAACCCAAGAGCACAGGGTAAGCAAAAGAAATGCAATCCTGAGCCATCTGAAAAAGATGATCTGATGAATCCTTTTAAGTGTAGGTTTAGAAAACATGGAGGAGGGAAAAAAAATACATGCACACTGCAGTCAGGAGCGAAATACATTAAATACCTGTTCAGCGAGACACAGGTGGGGGCAAATGGTGAATTTCAGACACATGCACACTCACTCATTCTCCCATTTCTTCTCCTGCTACCCTCCCATCCCCGATACATTCAGTCCCACCCCCTCCCAAAAGAAAAATGTCAGGCACTAAGTCCTAGTGAACCCCACATCTGCCTTGCTGGAGAACATTAAGTGACTGCTAAAAGAAGCGTGTAGGTCATCACCCATAACACCAAACAAAGCATGTGCGATAAGCCAATTCCAGCTGTTTCTGCCTCTTTGGAAGTAAATGAAGCATATGCTCACTACAGTTTAAAACCGTAGAGGGAAATGTCTTGAAAACTACAGTGTTTTCTCTCCCTACGTCTTGAAGTAAAATCAACAGCAGAAAAACCTGCCCTAAAACTAATTGCCTCATCTGCAATTAAAATACATTTGTCATTCTATTTTTGGTATCTTTTCAATTCTCCTTCAATAAGCACAGTTTGTGAAGTTTGTACCTGTTTATGGTAAACACCACTGTGCTGCAAAACACTTGCCATCGCTGGACGGCCTCACAGAGCACCAAATCTCCTGCGTGTTCTTTGCCAATGACATTCCCTCAAGACCACAGCATTCTAGTGTTCCCAAGGATGATGCAAGTAGAGATAAGTAATGAAAGGTATTTGGTTTGTGTCTTCACCTTACACAGCCTAGCGATGAAGTTAACCAAACATGCCTCCATGCCTTCCCTGAAATTAACCTGAGTCAGCTGACTAAGCAGACTGGCCAGCCTGTCAATCCACTTAATCAGAGATTGAGCTGGAAAACCGGAGGGTTAATGTCTACCAGCAGCTTGTCTTGTGCCGATAAACCAAGAGTTCTTGGTTTTTGCAAAATCTACTGTCCCAGAGGGTGAAATCACCGAGGTGGAAAATAACTCACAGCATACAATATACTGAACTTAAACTGCATAACCCGTGGGACTACTTGGAGAGGAAAAAAAGGATCTTCATTCCCCACATAATGAGATGTGGGTTTTAGTGTGTCCGTATACATCAGCTGCTACAGAAAAATCAGTAAGATTTGCTTCATCACTTTCTTAGGTTCAATCAAATGCTCATACACTCACAAGATACTCATACACCCTATGAATTATGAGGTGGCTCTTCTCTTCAAAATTTTAAAAATCAAGAGGCACCAATACCCGTTCATTTATGTATTAGAAGTATCATAAAATCACCACTAAAATGACAGAAATGGCATCAGTGATGATCGCACAAAGGAGAAAAAAGATCAAAAGACAACCTTCGCCACTGCACTTCACTGTGTACTTGAAAGCACAGTGGCTCTAAATCAGAATGTAAGGATCTGATAAGGTTTTATTGGTTTAGCATAGTTCCATGGCCTCTGTCGGAGCCTGGGAAATGGAAATAGTTTCCAAGAGATTTAAGAAATCACTCAGATTCTGTTTTAAATGCACACTGTTATCATTAATCTGACGGTAAAAACCTTGGCTCTATCACGACCTTTTGCAAGAGAAAGCAGAGTGCAACGACTGCACTGACAGTGTCAGTGACGACCTGGTCCTGACACAATCGGGGAAGGTGTTTCTAGAGTTGAAAGGGCAGCATGCTGCATTTCTGTATCTTTGGTTAAGCTCTGGTCTCTTCAAATCCACCTCTTTCCTTCACATTTAGTCACCAGTGAATTTTAAGTCGGTAATGTTTAATTATAGAAGGTCACAAGACATCCTTTGCATGTTAAATTATCAGATCAACAGTTTCAAATTTTTGGCCCTAACCCTGCCCAGTGGGAACCACAAGGACCCTGCATGGGCAAATGCAAAATCAGATGCTTCCATTAAAGCATATTCTTTCTAAAGTTTCACGAGCGGCATAGAAAATTGTCAGTGGGGCTGCCAACACTGCGAGAGGGATAAAGCAGAGCTTTTTCTGGCTTCTCTTCTTGAAAGGGGCCTAAGCCAGCTGCTGTGGGGTCTGGCTGTCAAAAACACATACCACCGGCCTCCAGAGCAATGTCAGTAATGTAGGAACCTTACACAAAGCCTCAATATTGTGTGGGTGTTTGAGGTGGAAAGGTGAGAATTAAGTTGTAACTAAAACTAAATCTGGCCTAGTGAGCAAAAGGTAAAAAAAAATAAAAATAAAAAATAAAAAAGACACTCTGTGTTTAACTGAAAGAAAAAAAGATGAATCACTTTTACATCCTCGGCCCAAGTGTTGCCTGGAGTTTTCTTTCTAGCTTCTCCTGGAGTCCGAGGAGCTACTCTCTGCTCTCTTCCTTCACTGCTTTAGCAGACAGCAGGTTCCAGCAGGAGAGCTGTGGAGCTGAGCCCTAAGCTGGCCAAAGCAGGAAGTCGGGCAAAGCGAGCACTGAGCTGGCCAATCAAATCCTGGCTCAGCCCCACGGCATGCAGTGACAACCCTCACCGTCAGCCTGACCACACACAGCAACCAAGCAGTATCCCCTTCATTTACAAACAAATCCCAGCTCTCCTGGTAAACATTTCAGGATGAACCATCCAGGCTGGTATATATGACAGCAAATGCTGCCAGTTTCCAATAACTGAGCACCAAATCCGGTATCACCCTCCTCCCCGCCCACGCAAACAAAGTCAGTCTGCAGTTTAAAATGTGAAGCGTCACGTTTCTCTTTGCTTCTGTGTCGTCTCCTTTCTTCATTTTCTCGTGGAAGTTTTCCTATGTTGATATTCAGTTCTGAGTCAGATGATATAGAGTTGCAAAGTATTTGGTGATTTCCATATGACATTCTCCTCAAAATGAAGTAACTTCATGGGTTTAAGTCAGAATTGCGTCCACAGACGTCTTTTCCTTGTAGTTCATCATACAGAGAAAGACTCTCACGCATGGCTATTTCCGGACAGTGCATTAAATGAAGATACCTCACAAGAGAAACGATCATTATCTGTATCCATCAGAATAATATACAGATTCACAGTCAATGAGATGATACATTTTGCAGAAGAGAGGCATTGAACAGGATGCTACTCAAATACAAAAAAACAGCAATAAACATTCTGCGCTACAGAAAATTTGCTAACTTCTAAGGACTGAAAGTGATGAGTCTGATAACTGCATCTGAGGACTGGAACATGCTTCTTCCCTTCCAGATACACAATGTTTGATGCTGGTGCACATGTATATATCTATGTACACACACATGCACAACACTGTGTCTGCAATGATATACAAATGCAATATACACAGCCAAGTCCTGAAGGCAGATTTCAGAGAAGAGGGCTACCAAGACCAAGAGAGCAAATGTCAACTTAACACTTCTAACATCAGAATTTTGTTTTTATTGAACACACTCTTAAAACAAGCATCTCTTGGCAATAAAAGGAAAGAAACAATAGTACTGCTTCCACTCTGTTCTAGTGGAAGACTGCTCACACCGACCTGCTAATAAATTCATTATGGAATTTTGCAACAGGCAGCCTGCTGGAGCTACCAGCACAGCTCAGGTGCAGGTCTGCTGACTCCTCAGTGAGAGCTGGAGCAGAGGAAAATATCAGAAAGCAAATTTGCAATTTATCACAGCTTTCTTCCTTAAGCAAAACAAAAACAAAACCCTGCAGATGAGTTTCATAACCACAATCAGTTTATCAAACTTTTTTTTCTGAAAGATTTTCATTTAATTATGTTACATAACAGGAAATAAAACTTCTTCACAAACATTCTCAAGGCTTACAGTTATCAGGAGAATGACCAAAGTAAAAGCAGGAGAACTATTAAACACATGGCAGGAAGGTAAATTTCTGTTTCTGCTCTTAAAAAGTAAAAAAATCACCATATAATTAAGTACAAAAACCTGCATTGAATGACAACTGCTGGTGTATTTACTTGATCAGAAATGAAGACCAAGAATATAATAAAGCCCTATGATAATATCCAACTGGAGCACTCCCCACCGTGTGTACACACTAAGATGTTGGCAAAGTTTCTGGAGCATTAGCTTATAGAAACATGGGAGTCCTTGGTTAGCTGCATTAAATGGAACGTTCTCTTCTGAAATGCACCCTCGATTCAGTTTCACTTACAAATTGCAAACTAAAGTTATTTCTTCAGAAAAATATCTGTTTGGCATCCCCTGGACTTTGTTCCATTGGACAATATGGACATTTTAATCTAAAGACAAGAGAGAAAAGATTGAATCAAGAAACAGGATCAGTACTGAGCATTCAATTTTTATCTAGTTACAGAGTATCTTGTAACAATTACACTCACAGATATGCTTGCTTGTGCACGTCTATAACTGTGCTTTCCCTTAATAGAACAGCCATGCTTAGGAACAGTTAAAAATAAACACTGTCCAAGCCAGACCCTAAATTGCAAGGCTCTTCTTCAGTGGCGATCAGTGAAAAGTATTTTGAAAACAAAACAAAGACAACTGTTCAGAGTGGCCTACATGCCCGTGGTGGCACACGACACGCTGTGGGGGCATCAGAAACCAGCATGGTCTGAACCAAGTTGCCACCCTCCCCCATTCAGCTGCTGAGAAGGGCACAAACAGCTTCAGGGCCTTTTCTTCAAAGAAAGACTTCGCTGTAATGGGTCTGAAATGAACTCCAATGAGAAATTCTCTAGCTGCCTATGCTAGAAATAGCTTTGAGACTGTATTTTAAAAATCTAATTAATAAATTCTTGAACAAATTTCTCAGTCTTTAGATTGAGAAAAGATCAGATACCACCCACTAAATAAGTAAATCTACATATTTCTAAATTCTAGCTATGTCCAACAAGTTCGACATATATATATTACTAACATTTAAAAAGTCAAGACACTTACTTGCTACCATTAAACATTTTATTCAGGGCATCTCTTGATATAATATGACCACAGACCAATTTCATGGGTGGATTGTTATCTGTTGTTTGCTGACGAAGAATAGGACAGGCAAATATCGAATGATACCAGCACTTTTTACCAAGGTCCACTTCAATCTGTTTTTAAAAAGGTAAAGGACTCAAGTTATATTTCAGGAAACCATCCATATGCCAGTATATACTCTGCAGTAAAGAACATTCATCAAACCTGCTCATACGAAGGTAACTTTTTACAACACTCTTCTAAACTAACTCAAAGATGGACAGTCTTAGGGACTCAAAGTATTACCTCATCATTCTAAATCAATCTTCAACATTATTTATAACACTATATAGCAAACCAAATTCTAATGCCTGAAAGCAAAGGTCAAAGGCAAGGCAATACTCTGGAAGTTAAACACTCTCAAAGACTCAAGATGTGTGAAAGAGTAACACCAAGGGACTCCCCTGGCGGTCCAGTGCTTAGAGCTCGTGCCTCCACTGCCAGGGCAGAGGTTCGATCCTTGGTCAGTGAACTAAGATTCCACATGCTGCACAGCATGGCCAAATAAATAAACTCACCAGAAATGCCAATGGTTTTCACAACACACTGATACAATTCAGTGTGCTAATTCATTAAAGGCAGACTAAATACTGTTGACTGCTGTGTGGGCTTTAGATCTGGGTTTCCCGTGTTTTGTATGGAACTGTCCAGAGAAACCACCTGAAACAAGGGCTTCAAACTAAATTTCAGCCGGAGAATTCACACCCCATCCATCTGTGCCCATAGCACTCTATCAGCTATCTCTCTCTGCAGTGAACAAAACAAAAGCAATGAAATCACCTTAGCATAGTGATTAGCATGTGACAAGAGGCTTCACAAACAGTTCTGTTTTCTTTTCTTCTAAATCTCAAATGGCTATCAACAGCAAAGTCTATATTGCCCAGATTCTTCCAAGAAAGTTGGCAGAGTGTAACAACGATCCCGAGATAAATAACCAGATCATTCCCTTCCACCCCCGACTGCTTTATTCCCCTGACATAGGCGCTGGGTGAATTCAGATTTTGGTGTGCTCTGTTCTAGGCTGCAAGCGTCAGGCACTGACAATACAACTGGGAAACTGCCAGGTTCTCAGCAAAGCAAGGGAAGGCTCGCGTGCTTTTCACTTGTTTCAACAAGCAGCTGCCACGCGGGGTACTGCTTGTGTCCTGACCACACTCAGGGCTGGGCGTGCACCTGCGCCTTTAATCAGAACTGATCTCGGAGAAGCTGGGGCAACCAACTGACAGTTATCAGCTGGAATTACAAGGGAACTGCAGATAAACCTGCACGCAAAGGTGGCAGGAGAAAAGCGAAAAGCTAAATACATATTTCTGGGCTTTGGGATCCGTGACCAAGTCAGGCAGGAATGAGAATTCCTGTCAAAGATCCAGTGCCTACTGTCAGAGGCCTAGTGGAAAAACACAGACACACACACACACAATGAACTATGTTATGCTTCCATGTCATAACTCCTATGGCAACAAAACCTGACTACCTACTGTGTGTCCCATATTATTCTAAGCATTCCTCTGTTATCTCTATCGAGCCTTTAACAGCCCCATAAAGAGAAGGATGGTCCCCATTTTAGAGATGGACAAACTACCGCTCTGAGAAGAGAGAGGGCTGGCAAGTGACCAGAGTAGATGCTGACCTTCCAGACACCCTGAAGGGTAGTGCAGGGTGAACAGGAGTGAGGCACCCTGTGCTCCAGTAAAACTGGTGCAACAGGTCTTCCGATAGTTAAATATTTTCAGGAACTGATTTTATGAGCCCAATCCTTGCATCTCCTCATACCTATCTAAGGTGCTGTCTTCCAGGCTGCGGTCCTCATTCTGTCCTCAATAAAACTTAACTCACAACTCTCATACATTTTTTTTTAAGTCGACAGCACTTAGAACTCCGCACATGCCTCAGTATATCCACCTTTCCCCCTTCTGACTTCTTCCTTCACTAGCTGTCGCTGCTGCTCTAAGTCAAAATGGTAAGAAAACTCCAATGCCTCCAAAATGTACCTATGGCTCAGATAGTAAAGAATCTGCGTGCAATGCAGGAGACTAGGGTTTGAACCCTGGGTGGGGAAGATCCCCCAGAGAAGGGAATGGCAACCCTCTCCAGTATTCTTGCCTGAAGAATTCCACAGACAGAGGAGCTTGGCTGGCTACAGTCCATGGAGTCACAAAGAGTCAGACATGACTGAGTGGCTAACACTCCTACCTACCCTGCTTTTACTGTTTAATTATGTCTCCGTACAGATAAAAGAATCCCTGTCAAATGGCTACAATAAAGTTTCCTGATTAAAAGGCAAAATAAGCATTTAAAGTCCATTGCATCCACGTTCTTCTCTTGACAGGAGAGGTAATAACCAATAGGAAACGGCACTCACAGGTAACTCATCTTTCTGGTTCCAAACGCCAGTGCACTGCCTCTGTTCGATCACAGCTTTGATGTTAATTAAAGCCGGCAGCGCCACGCAACCTGCTGAGAAACTGGAGGGCAGAAGAGGAAATGTTAAAGCCAGGCCAGGGGGCAGAAAGCTTGGTCCCAGGCAACACCAATTCCTCCAGACTGCGTGCTGTGTGCAGAGGGTCCCACTGGATTCTAGGTATGATAAAGCCATCTGTTTTGCTAAAGTAGTGTTGTCCACACATGCACATTCTTTTTTTTCTTTCAAGTGTAGGAGAAGAGAGTAGATTTCTTTGCCAGGCAAAGGGGAAACAGCAGGCTAGTACCTCAGGAACTGTGCACCACCACCCCCCCCCCAGAATTCTTAGCATTAATGACACTCTGAAACGTTTCCTTGCACAGCCCCTTCCAGACCTAGATCACCCTGGAGAGCCAGAGCAGAAGTACACACTTCTCAGATCTGCAAATGCTGGCAGTCAACTTTCTGCTGAGTCCCTCCTTCAAGACTGCCCTCACCTGAAGGAAGTGACCTGACCCGGGTCGCATTCTAAGACAGCTCCACCTGATGATACAAAAATTGCCCCAACTGGGATGACTCCACCGGCCAACGCAGCTCCGGAGTGCCCCAGGGGTGGGCTGAGGCCTCTGGTGACACTGCATCAGAGTCCAGCCGTCCTCTCTGCCTGATCCTGCTGCGCTCGCTCCCTGCAGGGGGTGATCCCAGTAAACCTCCTGCACGTTTGTCTCCCCCCATTTCAAGTCTGTCCCAGGGAACCTGACCCTGCAGACCCACAGCACATTAAAGTGAAGTGCACTGTCTCCTACATAGGACTCTGACCCCTGTGAACACAGGCTGCACCTGATTCATCTCTGTGTCCCACACAATGCCTGGCACGGAGCAGGGATTCAAAACACTAGAGGAATCAAATGAATTGAAAAGCTGCAAGAGTCAGTTCTTGAAATAGGTTCTTAAACCTTTTGATCTCAGGACCCTTTTACAGGCTGAAACATTAAGGATCTCAAAGGGTGTTTGGTTCTGTGGGTTTCATCATTCTTTATTGTATTAGAAAGTAAAATTGAGAAACGTTTAACATTTAAATGTTTTTAAATGTTGAAAATAATAAATATATTACATGTGATAGATAACAGTCTCATAAAAAATAACTATATTTTCCAAACCAAAAATAACCTTGTGAGAAGAGCAGCACTGTTCTGTTTTTTCATATCTTTCTAACCTCTGGTTTAACAGAAGACGACTGGATTCTTATACCCTCCTCTGCATTCAGTCTGTTGCTATGTATTCTTTTGGTTGAAGTGGAAAAAAAAAAAAACCCAGTCTCACACAGATATGTAACACTTTAATTGCCTTTTCATATAATTGTGGATATTCTTCCTTAAAGCCTCACTGAAACACCACAAAGTAGCAGTCTGTTAAAAGGGTTAGCTGCAAAGTGGAATCTGAATCCTTGCTGTTATGTCCAGTATTTTTTCTACTCTGCTCTACTAAAACCCAATGGTCTTGAACTCTGAATGAATCCTTGACTCATGCATGATTTTGTAAGATCATACTACTCTTCTAAGAGCTAGCACGTTTTATTATATATCGAAAAATTAAAATTATCACCACCAATTTCATCAGAAATGTCTTTAAGCACTGGGAAGCTGTCAAGTTCACCAAATTTCTATTTTAGCTTAAAACCCTGAATTCCATCACTGTGGCAAAAAATACAACCTGACATAAGAGGCCCACTTCATTCATCTGAATAGATGTCTGCCAAAAGCCTGAGTGTGAATATCTGTAGTCTTTCAGTGGATTTTCAAGTAAAAACTGTGTTCTAGGAAAAAGCAACTAGTTCTTAGGCTTATAACTCAAACATTAGATACTTTTTCTTGAGACATCATCACATTATCTCATGACCTAGCATAAGCTGAAGAGCGTTATTTGAACTTCCTATTCAGGCACACAAATAAAGTAAATGATTTTTAACATTTTGTCAAGAACATTCTTAAGTAAAACTAAAATATCTGCAAGTGTGCAGTGGTGAGGAATACAGCAAGTCTTTGTGGGGTCTGGACCACTGCCCTCACCTGTGCCAGGGATGGAGGAGCTTATTAGCCCACGCTGTGAGCTCACATGGGAAAGGCTCCCAGAAACCCTAAAGGATCACAGAGCACACTCTGCTAACCGCGCCTCTGAGACTGTCGCCAAGGGTGATGATCTCCTGCAATACCAGCTACAGTCTTCTTCAGAAAGACATGAGTTCTCTCAGCTCTAAACATCAAGAACTAGACCGCAAATTAGGCGGAACTGATCGATGCGGTGAGCGTTTCAAAAACAGACAGGATACGTGTATACAGTGGAGTATTACTCAGCTGTTAAAAAGCACAAAATTGTGCTATCTGCAGAGACAAGGATGGACCTAGAGACTGTCACACAGAGTGAAGTAAATCAGAGAAACAAATATTGTATATATAATATATATGTATTATATATAATTTATATATATTATATAATTTATAATATATATAAATTATATAATGTATATACATGGAATCTACAAAAATGGTCGAGATGAGCTTGTCTGTGAAGTAGAAATAAGAGTCACAGGTGTAGAGACCAAACTTATGGATACCAAGGGGGGAAGGGGGGATGGGATGGACTGGGAAATTGGGATCAATATATACATGCTACTATGCAAAAATATTTAACAAACAAGAACCAACTATAGAGCACAGGGAACCCTCAAAAATCAACAACTAGACAGGACAGTGTCCATACCTGACACTGAGCGGGGACTCCACAGAGAGTCCCAGGAGGGCACAGGCATCGCGGGTGAAGATGTCACAGATGTCAGCCCACTGGTTTGCGTCAAGCAGGTGAACATACGGTGAGTTCTCAATCCCTTGTCTCAGGTACACGAGGCTCCCCATCAAGACCTGAATGTCTAAACAGAAGCAGCAGCGATTTGGAGGTGTGAATGCTCACACTTGAAACAGAGTTTGCAAGTCTTACAGTGAAAAAGGTAAGAATTTTCCCAGTGGACATGGCATAAAATAACTTATTAACAATGTCTTGTAAAATTCTGGTCCTTAAGCTTGCTGTCTTTTACAGAAACAGCAGAGAAAAACAAGAAAAGGAAAGCACTAACTACTGAATGTATAATTATTTTATTCTTACACGCAGCACAGTGTGACTACCATCACCCAGAGGAGTAACCCCTGGGTCGTAAATGGGGCCATTACTATCCTTGGCTGTAAAACTAGCTGGTCCCCTACACTGACCCCTGGGGTTCAGTGCGACCACCTCGGGGCGCCTTCAGACATTTGGCTGCGGTGACAACAGCTGCACTGGGGGCGGCAGGGGGAGTGGTGGGGCAAGAACATGCTTTGTCTCCTTTTAGTTTACCACAGAATCCTCCAAAATGTAAAGTTTCTTTCTGGCTTTTCAACTAAGAGACTTTTTGTTTTTAAGCCTTGCTGCACAGTTTGTAGAATCTTAGTTTCCCGACTAGGATTAAACCTGGGGCCCTTGGCAGTGAGAGCACAGAGTCCTAACCCCTGGACCTTCAGGGAATTCCCTCAATCAAGAGGCTTTAATATTTTACTTCTGTTCTAGAGCCAGTCAAGAGTTTTTTTAATTAAGTGATTATCATCCACAATTGTTTCAGTTTCTTAGCAAATACATGTTACATCTAGTTAAGACAAACAAATTCCAGTGGCAGCTTTAGCCCTGTTTCAACCATTAAAACCCTCAGATTCTAGACTCACCTTTTTGATGATTTAGGGCAAACGGTTGAAAATTTTTAGCATACTGCAACGCCTCTCGCTGATTTGTAGTTCCACCCATTAACAAGCTAATAAAATAGAGTCTGTGTAGCTTAAATTCCAAGGAGCTGTTCTGGGCTATGAGCATTTCTCGGTTTGATACTGCCCATCTAAAGAAAAAGCAATAAAAGATTTAACAGTAATAAAAAGCACAGGCATGTATGTGAAAAGTGGGTTGAAATCTAACAACAAAAATGGGTTTAGTCTGCCACCTTGTGGAAGTCGGTGGTAACACCATCCCTTAGGACCAGAGACTGTAAAGAAAATAAACAAACTATATACCAAAAGATGCTCTGCAGCCAGTGAAAGAAAGAAAAACATCAAATTAGATGACAATTACTATCTAATAAGGTTTTACATCAATACAAGATACGATTTTGACATATTTGGAACTGTACAAGGCCACACGTTAAAGCCGACGTCATTCATGAGATTCACTACTGGCTGTCTAGATCCACTACTCTTCCTGTTAAACTGTTATATTTAAAAATGTATCAGAATATTCTGAAGGAGAATCATCTATGTTTAAATTTTCAGTGAAAAGGAAATCCAAAAAAGAGGGGATATGTGTATACATATAGTTGATTCACTTTGCTGGACAGCAGAAATTAACACAACACTGCAAAGCAACTATCCTCCAATAAAAATTTAAAGGAAGCTTTCGCTGCTGCAAGATTTTGTGCTACTTGCTTTTAGATTAAAAATAGTAAATATAGGTATTTACCCTCAAGGTGCTTTTGATCTAATCAGGCAGATCAAGCTATATAAATATCATGTATTGTGTCACAGTGCCAAAAAGGTCTGTACCAGCAGTGTGAAAGAATATGCAGTTCTGAATGATCCAAAGTACAGTGACATCAGCCTCTGTAGTACAAAAAGTTGGAATAACTATCTTGAGCCAGGACCACCAGTTAAAGGTAAGCACTAAAGCAGAAAAGTCTATCAGCCAGCTGTTAAAATCAAATTTGCAAGTGGTAAGAAGCACTGCTTTATTTCTCTAAACATAATAACATGTAGAAGATGTCAGTATCACATTCTTCTTTAATCTGATCTTCACTTAGACAAATATTCCCCATTTAACCCCATTCACTAACGACCCTCAAAATCTAAACTGAGTTACTCTACTATTGAGTTGGCCAATATGTTTGTTCGGGTTTTTCCATTAAGATGGTAAGGAAAACTCAAATGAACTTATGGGTCAATCCAATACGCGTGTAAAATGTTTCCAGTTACTTGTAATGAATCAGCTGACTGGCATCAGACTTCCCAGACAGCACTTTCACGGATCCTGCATGGGTGCTTGCTGCTCAGTCATGTCCGACTCTCTGCGACCTACTGGACTATAGCCCTCCAGACTCCTCTGTCCATGGGATTTCCCAGGTAAGAATACTGAAGTGAGTAGCCATTCCCTTCTCCAGGGCATCTTTCCCACCCAGGGATGGAACCCAGGTCTCCTGCATTGCAAGCAGATTCTTTATGTCTGAGCCACCAGGAAAGCCCTCACTGGATCCTATCCTTCCCCAAAGGGCTGCAAATCCATATATCAATATTGTAATCAATCTGTTGATGCAGCCGCATCTTAGAGTCTAATCAAGAAGCTCCTCTGAACTCAAAATCAAAATAATTTTTAAAAATACTAATCACTTGGATCTTGGAAATATTTACTTCAATTTAAGTAAGCCTTGGATCCTTAACTAGCACTAAGGTCAATGCAGTCCAACTGTAACACCAAGGCAGATTCTTAACCACTAGACCACCAGGGAAGTCCCCAAAATGGCAAGGTTTTTTGGGTTTTTGTTTGTTTGTTTTTACAGTCTTCAATCCAAAGCAGAAGTAAATGCTCCATCATTTAAACCACAAGCAGCTTTCTGTTCCTAGTGCAATTTACAATAAAAGGTACTGAAGCAACTTCAACTTGGTTTTTACATTCACAGGACTTCTCTTTTTTTAAGAAAAATATTTATTTATTTATTTGGCTGTATCGGGTCTTAGTTGCAGCATGCGGGATCTTTAGTTGCTGGATGTGGGATCAAGTGCTCTGACCAGGGATTGAACCCAGGCCCCCTGCACTGGACGCATGGAATCTTAGCCACTGCACCACCAAGGAAGTCCCCACAGGACTTTTCAATATGCCTCATACCACAGCTTCATGTAAGTCTAGCTCTCATCCCAGCTTCCCCTTGCTGTCATCATTTTCAAATCATCCTCAATGCCTTCAATTTCACCTCCAGTAATTCATCTCTGTTGACAGCCTATCTTTCAATGATCCCTTTCTGCAATATGTCCTGTGGGCTTATTACCAGGAGGTGAGGAGGCAATAGAGCCACAGCCTTACTGTCTGAGGGTGAACGGAGTAACAGATATGCTGTGAGCAAGCACCATGAGACTGAAGGGCAGTGATGTGACCGGCTGTGACCACGCTGCACATCTGTTATCTATGTTGTGATCCACAACTAAAAAGCTGGCAGCGAAGTCTGTATTTTATGTACCTACTCACAATATACCATGGTGACTGAACTCTGAACTGTGTTCCTGGGGAATTGGTGTTATCTCACTAAACTGTGGTGAAATTTGGGCATACTGGGAATTGTGCAGCGAGAACTGCCCATAGGTTTGGTAGAGAAAAGAAATAGGAGAGAAAAAAAATAAGGATTTCAGAGGCAGGAGGTTACTTTATAAAGACAAAGATGGCCCAGAGTGGTACAATGAAGAAAGAAGTTTGAGCAACTGGGTCTATCATCACTGAGGTCTCTGCCCCATCCATCCTTCTTTCTGAGAGGAGGGGAGGCTGGAAAACCCAGAGGGGAGGTTATGCAACATAGGGAAGGAGAAGAACACAGTGGCAGGCCAAATAGGGTGAGCTGGAGGCATCTGTGATGTGGTGTGAAGAATTAAAGGAGGAAATTAAGAGGGCTGCTGAGAACAGAATGGAGGCACAGAGAAGTGCATGCCAAGAAAAACATGCAAACATATTCAGACAACCTGATGCAGCAACTTGTATCACCATCAACAGCGATGCGTTTAGGTGAAGCAAAGCTGGTCTGGAGAGAACATTTGTTCCTTCCATGAAATGAGAAGCCATGGCCCTTCTCCCAGTGTAGGGGGCAGTTGTATTTTTACAAAAGTACAATGGAATAAACTGAGTAACTGAGAACAGAACTGAAAAATTCAAGGCCCAGGCTCAATTACCACATTTTCTATAAGTTTCCTAATAATCTCTTCATCCACTGAACTCCAGATGTTTTTTTTTCGAACCTCTCTCAGCTCTTCACACAATCCACTTGGGACAATGGTCTCTTAAGGCGGGGGTTCTGCCTTGCTCAGCTCGGCATCCCACCTACTTTGAAGAGGCACAAGATAGAGGAGGTCAGTTGAACCAAATGTCATTGTTGTTAGTTGCTAAGTCATGCCCAACTCTTTGCGACCCATAGACTATATAGCCTGCCAGGCTCCTCTGTCCATGGGATTTCCCAGGCAAGACTACTGGAGAGGGTTGCCATTTCCTTCTCCAAACATGCATGGATTTAAATGCTGGCCTTGTGGTGTGAATCGTGGTGATCTGTTACTTAATGCACTCACATCCGTTTCCTTACTATAAAATGGGGGCAACTCACAGGGTTATGAGCATTAAATGAGGAGGCAAGTTAAAGCAGTGAGCCCAGAGACTGGCACAAATTGACAATAATAAGCTACTTAATATGTGATTACTGAATAGATAAGCATAATATTCTCTAAAGTCATTAATCAGTTCAGTTCAGTCGCTCAGTCGTGTCCGACTCTTTGCGACACCATGAACCGCAGCACACCAGGCCTCCCTGTCCATCACCAACTCCCGGAGGTTACTCAAACTCATGTCCATTGAGTCAGTGATGCCATCCAGCCATCTCATCCTCTGTCATAGCCTTCTCCTCCTGCCCCCAATCCCTCCCAGCATCAGGGTCTTTTCCAATGAGTCAACTCTTCGCATGAGGTGGCCAAAGTATTGGAGTTTCAGCTTTGGCATCAGTCCTTCCAATGAACACCCAGGGCTGATCTCCTTTAGGATGGACTGGTTGGATCTCCTTGCAGTCCAAGGGACTCTCAAGAGTCTTCTCCAACACCACAGTTCAAAAGCATCAATTCTTCTGCACTCAGCTTTCTTTACAGTCCAACTCTCACATCCATACATGACCACTGGAAAAACCATAGCCTTGACCAGATGGACCTTTGTTGGCAAAGTAATGTCTCTGCTTTTTAACATGCTATCTAGGTTGGTCATAACTTTCCTTCCAAGGAGTAAGCGTCTTTTAATTTCATGGCTGCAGTCACCAACTGCAGTGATTTTGTAGCCCCCCAAAATAAAGTCTGACATTGTTTCCACTGTCTTCCCATCTATTTTCCATGAGGTGATGGGACCAGATGCCATGATCTTAGTTTTCTGAATGTTGAGCTTTAAGCCAACTTTTTCACTCTCCTCTTTCACTTTCATCAAGAGTCATTAATAAGAAAGTAACAATCTAAAAGTTACTTGGGCACTTCCATATAATACTCAGTGTTACTTTGGTTTTTCTATAAACAACTCTCTGGGAATCAGCATGTACCACCTAACTCCCTTAAAAAATGTTTGAAGTTTTCTTCACTAGAAGTTCACACTGAATATGTGGGTGTTTGATTCACTGAGCAGGAGTAAGGGGTAGAAGACAGTCACCACCTTAATTAACCTGAAAACCATCAAATCCATCAAATCCATCAAAACCATCAAATGAAGCACATGAAACTACAAAAACACAAAACTACATTCAGCACCAAAAATTACTTGTGTACACAGTACCGGAAGACACATGACAGAAAAAAAAACAGTTAACAAAGGAATGGGGTGCTGTACTCTGGTCCATGGCACTTCTGGCAGAAGACTTCTGATCTTTCATTTTTTAAAACACTGCTGCTGCTGCTAAGTCACTTCAGTTGTGTCTGACTCTGTGCGACCCCATAGACGCAGCCCACCAGGCTCCACCATCCCTAGGATTTTCCAGGCAAGAACACTGGAGTGGGTTGCCATTTCCTTCTCCTTTTAAAACACTAACACCCACTAAAGGCAGAGGAGCCAGAGATGAAATTGCCAACATTCGCTGCATCATTGAAAAAGCAAGAGAGTTCCAGAAAAACATTTATTTCTGCTTCATTGACTATGCCAAAGCCTTTGACTGTGTGGATCACAATAAACTGTGGAAAATTCTGAAAGAGATGGGAATACCAGACCACCTGACCTGCCTCTTGAGAAACCTGTATGCAGGTCAGGAAGCAACAGTTAGAACTGGACATGGAACAATAGACTGGTTCCAAATAGGAAAAGGAGTACATCAAGGCTGTATATTGTCACCCTGCTTATTTAACTTATCTGCAGAGTACATCATGAGAAATGCTGGACTGGAGGAAGCGCAAGCTGGAATCAAGATTGCCAGGAGAAATATCAATAACCTCAGATATGCAGATGACACCACCATTATGGCAGAAAGTGAAGAAGAACTAAAGAGCCTCCTGATGAAAGTGAAAGAGGAGAGTGAAAAGTTGGCTTAAAGCTCAACATTCAGAAAACTAAGATCATGGCACCCTGTCCCAACACTTCATGGCAAATAGATGGGGAAACAGTGGAAACAGTGGCTGACTTTATTTTTCTGAGCTCCAAAATCACTGCAGATGGTGACTGCAGCCACGAAATTAAAAGATGCTTACTCCCTGGAAGGAAAGTTATGACCAACCTAGACAGCATATTAAAAAGAAGAGACATTACTTTTTCAGCAAAGGTCCATCTAGTCAAGGCTATGGTTTTTCCAGGGGTCATGTATGGATGTGAGAGTTGGACTACAAAGTAAGCTGAGCGCCAAAGAATTGATGCTTTTGAACTGTGGTGTTGGAGAAGACTCTTGAGAGTCCCTTGGACTGCAAGGAGATTCAACCAGTCCATCCTAAAGGAGATCAGCCCTGGGTGTTCATTGGAAGGACTAATGTTGAAGCTGGAACTCTAATACTTTGGCCACCGGATGCAAAGAACTGACTCATGTGAAAAAGCCCTGATAATGGGAAAGATTGAGGGCAGGAGGAGAAGGGGATGACAGAGGATGAGATGGTTGGATGGCATCACCAACTCAATGGACATGGGTTTGGGTGGACTCCGGGAGTTGGTGATGGACAGGGAGGCCTGGCGTGCTGTGGTTCATGGAGTTACAGAGAGTCAGACATGACTGAGCAACTGAACTGAACTGAACACTCGCTACACTATAACCAGCTTCCCTGGTGGCTCAGATGGTAAAGAATCTGCCTGCAATGCAGGAGACTGGGGTTTGATCCCTAGGTCAAGAAGACGCCCGGGAAAAGGAAATGGCTACCCACTCCGGTATTCTTTCCCGGAGAATTCTATGACAGAGGAGCTGGCAGGCCACAGTTCATGGAGTCACAAAGAGTCGGACACGACTGAGTGACTAACATTAACAAACAAATACACACACTCACGCACACTATAACCAGCAAGCTAAATGTAACCATTCAGCTAAATTATTAGCCTTACTGTAGTTTCTAAAAAAATCTGCTCCCAAATCTCCCAGGGTTTACCACAATAGCACCTCCAGCTGTGGAACCATTCCAGGTTTAGGGAAACACTGCAAACCAAACAAAATGACACCCAGTAAGGTCACCTATGTCACAGTTCTGTTCACTGTAGTGCTAATAAAGAGACTTTCTGGGCCTCTTCCATAAAAAGACCCCAAAACACCACCACTTACTTAGGTGATGAAGTCAGAGGCAACCCACATCCACGCAATTATCACACAGAAATGGGAAGTATTCATTATCTTCACTGTCAGGCCTCCAAAGGGACTTGGCCCACTGTTCGTTCCATGTTTAGCATTTCCTTATTAATCCAAAAATAATTAAAACAAGATTCCACCTTCAAGCGAGCTGTTCCTTTCCAGGACTAACTGACAGCCCTGGTCTGTTTACCTTTCTCCTCCCACCATCCTGCCGGCCTGGGTAGGTTTCTATTTCTGCTTGGTGTTGTTCTGTTGCTAAGTCGTGTGCAACTCTTTGCAACTCCATGGACTGCAGCACGCCAGGCTTCCTTGTCCTTCACTATCTCCCTGAGTTTGCTCAAACTCATGTCCACTGAGCCAGTGATGCCATCCAACTACCTCATCCTCCTGCCCTCAATCTTTCCCAGCATCAGAGTCTTTTCCAATGAAAAATGCCTCTTGCCAGTTCCTATGGCACATTCCATTATGATCTTTCAGAGCATTTTTTTTTCCTTTTGAGCTTTTTATTTTGTTTTGGGGCACAGATGATTAACAATGCTGTGATAGTTTCGGGTGAACAGTGAAGGGACTCAGCCATACATACACATGTATCCATTCTCCCCCAAATCTCCTCCCACCCGGGCTGCCACATAACATTGAGCAGAGTTCCCTGTGCTGAACAACAGGTCCTTGTTGGTTATCCATTTTAAATAAAGCAGTGCGTACACGTCCATCCCAAACTCCCTAACTATCCCTCCCCTCCGGCAACCATAAGTTCATTGTCTAAGTCTCACAACATTTCTTAAAAGGCTCACAAATATCTCCTTTTTCTATCTATCTTGGGGCTATCTTCCTGGGGGTAAAAGCGGAAGGGAAATGAGTGGCAGGCGTTTACTCCAAGGGGGAGACTTGGCTAATGTTATTGGTAACCAAATCAAGGGCTTAAAACATTCAGAGATTGGCGAAAACCAAAGTTCAGCCCAAAACAGTGAGGAACCCTATCATTTTGCTCTGAGGTTACTGGCAAATGGTAACTCCTCAAGTATGAGTTGAATCCATCGCTGGGACTACTAACATTTCACTCATCTCAGAGCTAGTGTGAATCTCTGTCCTTCTTACATGCTATTTAAGAAACCACACAAAGGGCAATGATTCACATTTGAACCTCTTTAAGCCACCACATTCACACTTAACTTTTACATGAGGGTCTTAGTCACGCAGAGTGTGGTAGCCATGTTATGTGTGGCCAGCATGTTGGACAGTACAGTTCTGCAGACTGTTGATTTTTCAATAAAGTACTTAAATATGACATTGTCTTATTTAAGGCTAATTTCCCACCACAAAACCAACTGTTTAATAAGCCTAAATTAATAACACATCAGCATTTTATAAGAACAAATTCCAGAGTCTCCCTTAGCTCCCCTCCTGGCCCAGTTCAGCTCCTTATTCTTTTAAACACTTCCTCTCAGGGATGATTTATTTCAATTTTCCTTTCTTTTAAAAAGAAGATCCTCCGTCTCTCTGTAGTCATGGTTTGCCCACTTGTTTCCAATAAACCTCAAGTCCGTGGTGACGATGGATCCAGGTAAGAGATGGCCATGTCTCTTCTTCCTCCTGACAAGCACTGACTGTCCTTGCAACTTCACGCAAACTGTGGCCAGACAACAGAGAATGATGTCCTCACACCAGATTTTTTTTTTCCCCTTTTGGCCTTTATATTCCATTGACCTTTCTTCTCTCCTGTCTTCTTTCCACTGGGCACCTCTTTCCATTTTCAATTAGTTTTTTTTTAACAGAGTTGCTCTTTCTTCACTGGATTCAGTGCATGGACACAGTGAGTTGAAACTGTATCCCATTCCTCAATTTACCTCTTCGGCCCATTCAGAATTAAAAAGAGCCAGCACTCAGACGATATAGAATCCACCTGCAATGCAGGAGACCCGGGTTCGATCTCTGGGTTGGGAAGATCCCCTGGAGAAGGGAATGGCTACCTACTCTAGTATCCCTGCCTGAGAACTCCCATGGACAGAGGAGTCTGGCAGGCTGCAGTCCATGAGGTTGGAAAGAGTCTGACGTGACTGAGCAACTAAGCATGCACACACCACTCAACAAAACCAAAAACAAAGAAAACAAATCTGTGGTTCTATGTGGCTATTAAAAGTACCTGAGTCAGCAAGACTGCCACCTGCAGGAAGACAAAACTAATAACAAAACAGACAGCAGAAAGAGCTTAATCACTGTCGCTCTCTTTTCTAGTAGTAGTCAAGGCTCCATTACCAGACATCCTTGTTGGCTTTTCTAAAACTTTTCTAAAACCTCCATTTTCTAAAACTTTTCTCGGCTTATAAATAGTGTTTGAGTCACTGATACCACAATTTCTCTAATTCCAGCAAGTAATTTCTTCACTTCAGAAACACTGTTCACACACACCACCAAGAAACCACAATGGCAAGCTCACCTCACACCCCTCTGTGGTTTTTACTTCTAGCTTCACCTAGTTGGTAGGCTTAGAGATGGAGTCCTCTCATATTTCAAAGCTTGCCTGTACTGTTCACGGCCTGTTCAGTCTAAAACTCTGCAGTAGTCTCTAAATACTCTTTCTTCTGTGAAAAAATACTAGAACATCTCTCTGTATTATAATCATTCAATTAGTTTGTTTCCTTATGGCATTCCCTGACGCTTTGCAAACAGAACTTCAAATTCCTCTAAACAAGTGCTATGAGGCCCCTGGGCCTGCTTTGGGTGTTCGAGAAAAAAGAAAATGGGTTTCCAAGTATGCAAGGTTGAAAATCAAATTCTAGACCATGGCAAACCCACCAAGGCAATATTACTTTCTGAAACATCTTTAGGAAGGCAACCATCTGGCTTCCCCTCAAGATAGCACTTTCAAAATGTCAACAACTGGTACATGTCTACAAGGACAGTTTCTATTTTTCTAATTTTCTCCATCTCACCATATTAAGTTACTGTTATTCTCCCATGAACACTAGTTATTTTTGACTTTGCTTCTATCTGCCACATGAAGGAGGAGGTCATGTTTCTTCAAAGTTCTTCTTCAAATTATTCCATCACTTATTGAATGCCTACAATGAAATAAGTGCTCTGCGAGGTGCCAAGAGGAACTCAAAAAATAGGGTGATCTGAGTGAGGAGAAAAATCTGCACACAAACTCAGAAATACAGGGGCAGGAACAAAAGAGTATGCAGGATCCTGACTGTATATATAATTAGTTGTTCTTCTGTCACTTCTCTCAGCCCTAACATCTTTCTTTACCACCTTCTTTCCACTGTCTTTTACTGGTTGCAATTAATAGCTAACAACGCTCACCAGACTTCCTTCTCATCTAGTCCTTTCATTCAGTCAACTCCAGACACACTAATCTTTCTGGTTGGCCTCTGCCTCAACTGCCGAGGCTGCCTGGAGGAACTTCTTCTTCCTCTCCTGGGTGGTTCCACAATGCTTCCAGTACAAAGAAAAGATGCCACACGTGAAATATGAAAGATTCTCTCCAGTGTTTCTGAACCAGAATCCTGGAACTCATGTCCCACATTTTTAAATTTTTCATTCATGCTGAGTACGTGGGTGCTTGCCCACATGAGTGCTATGTGCTCAGTGGCTCAGCTGTGTCTGACTCTTTGCAGTCCTATGAACTGTAACCCAGCAGGCTCCTCTGTCCATGGGATTTTTCAGGCAAGAATACTGGAGTGGGTTGCCATTTCCTCCTCCAGGGGATCTTCCTGACCCAGGGATCAAACCTGTGTCTCATGAGTCTCCTGCTTTGGCAGGCTGATTCTTTACCACTGAGCCACCTGGGAAGTCCAAACCTTGCCCATAAAAGATGCTGAGTAAATATCTGCATCCACCAATAACTGGCAAGAACTGGAAAAGTTTGAGTTTCTGTAACGGATATTTGTACTAAACTAACACTTTCCAAACTTACGGGTCTCCCGCATTTGGAGGAGGATTCTTTACCATCTGAGCCACCAAAGAAACCCCTATAGTTCCACGGATCTCCAATTTTGTGAGTTTTATTTAGTAGGTGTTATTGGGGGTGAAAGGAGAGAAGGATTCTTTGGTTAAATATGCACAGGAAACACGGATTTCACAGAGTTAAATGAGTTTCTTTATCATAGAACTGCAGATGGCCCATCTAGTATGCTAAAGTGAATCTGTTAGAGGAGAGTATTAGAGACTATCACATGAAGCTTTCCTTAATTAACCTTCTGACTCCATATCCTTTTTTCCCATGGAGCATCTTCCAGGCTCAATTCCTCCTCTGTAAGCTGAGTACTTACTTATAGGGTTATTATGAGGACTGAATAAGTTAATACATACAAAACGCTCAGAACAACATGAGGCATATATTAATAATAAGCACTCCAAGAGAGATAACTGTAATTATCACTATACCCCACGTGCAGATATTTAACATGGCACTATTCCCAGAAAAATGTAACAAGAAAATTTTTACTGTACAGTTGGCCTTCAGCATCCACTGCTGCAGAACCTCAAATACAAAGGGCCAAAGGTAACAAGCCATTTTACATAAAGGACTTGAGTATCTGTGAGTTTTGGTATCCATAGAGGTTTCTGGAACCAATGTCCCATGGATACTAAGAGACGACTGCAGAGAAATTTCCACTGTTACTGCCAGGCAGATGGAGTAAGTCCTTCTTTTGCCTGAGAGGCACTGCTTAAGGCTACAAATAACAAAAGACATTTACAGAAATAACTGATATATATAAATATAGTTATCAGTAAGAAACTTGAGATCTTACAGAAAAAGTACACAGTTAAAAGGGTCTTAGAATTTTCTGCAGTCTAAAAGGAAAAAACCTTGAGTAGCTTGAGGGCTAAGGCAGTCCAAATGCTTAGTACAGTCTCTGATACATAGTAATAAGCACTCAATAAAAGTCTGATGAAAAATCTGAGAAATTAATGGATAAACGAATACTACCTCAATTAACAACTTACATATCATTTCTAAATCACTATAAAACAACTGACAAACCTATCACATTTTTATATTTAGGCTCCCTTATAGAGTTTAATCATTTAGATGGAATATGAAAGTAGAGACAAGAGTGACTGCCATATTTTAAGAGGGTGTTTGAGGCATTTGATTAAATTTCCTCTTATAAGGGTGTATCACAATAAAAACTGCTAAAAAAATCAATTATAAAAATAAACTATACAAGTGATATGCATAGTACACAGTAGTGTTGGGTGACATTTATATCTTTAAAGAATTAAAAGAAATGAGCTACCTGATATTTATAATTTATACAGAAATTTGTAATTTATAAATTTACATAGGACACTATCTCTGTCAGGGCTTCCCTGATAGCTCAGTTGGTAAAAATCCACCTACAATGCAGGAGACCTCCCTCAATTCGATTCCTAGGTCGGGAAGATCTGCTGGAGAAGGAATCCACCAACTCCAGTATTCTTGGGCTTTCCTTGTGGCTCAGTTGGCAAAGAATCCGCCTGCAATGTGGAAGACCTGGGTTTGATCCCTGGGTTGGGAAGATCCCCTGGAGAAGGGAAAGGCTACCCACTCCAGTATTCTGGCCTGGAGAATTTCATGAACTGTATAGTCCATAGGGTTGCAAAGAGTCAGACACAACTGAGCAACTTTTACTTCTTACTATCTCTGCCTGTTCATCTAGTCTGGTTTTAGAACTTTTAGAATTTCCTAAGAAGTGAGAAATGATGAGAACAGAAAAAAACTAAGCTATAAAGATGCAAATGGGTTACAGAAGGATAAAAGGTGTATTTTATAAAACTCATCAAGGATCTTCCCAACGATATTTCCCCCCGATAATAATGCTCTCACATATTTCCAGTTTTAAAATACTACAATTCTAAGGCTGTGCCCTCACAACAATATCACTGCTTCTATTACCCAGATTCTTTCTTTTACTTTGTAACTGTTCTTCCTTTCTTCCTTTTTAAAACAAATAAGTGATTATCATCACATTAAAAAATTCCAAGACAGGGGTCACAAACCATGGCCACAGGCCAAACAGGACTTGCTGTCTATTTCATATGCCACATGGCTAAGGTGGGTTTTATTGTTTGGTTTGTTTTTTTTTAAGTTTTTAAAAGGTTATAAAATGAAATAAAGAAAAACATGCAACAGAGACCATACGTGGCTTGCAAAACCTAAAATATTTATCTGGCTCTTTATGAAAAACTTTCCTTGACCCTGTTCTAGGATAATACTTAACAGGGCTAACCCAGTAATTTCATAGAATTCACATCAATGACAAGTTCACAGTGAACTATTTTATGATGGTAATTAGAGTAAAACTCTGCAACGTTTGTTCTCTTCATGTACACCAAACCCCACACATTATGGAAGTTCAAATATCAAATTCAGATCCCCTGAACAACAGTCCTTCAGTTATAAAGCTAGTCTGACTACAGGAAACCCTCTTCTCTCATGGGAATTCAGACCAACTGATAAGTGAAATGAGTGTTAACCATTTTCTCAAATTGCATATCCCCCAAATTCACTTGACTAAAAGAGATAAAATAATTCTCAGTCTACCCCACATGTGATTAAGAAAGAAAGATCTCAAAATCTTCAATGTGTTTTCTAGTTCCTTTCTTACAGAGTTCTCGCAAAATATGCAAAGGAAAACAAACTCAGCAACTCACTCCAGAGCAGGTCTCAGAACTCGGACTTTTAATGCTTCTAATATTCGATTTAACTCCACAAATGGTTCTTTCTGGCTTGGGTCTACAGAAAGACCAGACTCCTGGAAAAAATCAAAAGAATTTTTGTTAGCAAAAGTCAGAGTACAGAGATACCGTGAAAGCATATTCTACATTATAAAATGTGAGATAAATCATTAAAGATAGTTTCTTTTTAACATATACTTCTCTGGCAGAGACTGAGGGACTAAGCCCCAGTACCCCTCTTCCTCCTTTCCCGTGATAGTAAACCCCATATTTTAGCTGGGCACGTAAGCATATGGAATAAAGCTGGGCTTTGCAAAATCTAAGTTCTGGCCAATGAAACACAAGCATATGTCTTTGCCCCTTCCTGGAAAACAAAGAAGTTCAAGCTGGCATTCTGGCTACCCTGGACCATGAGGACAGGGGTCACCTTAGAAACAGCAGAGCTAAAAGGAGCTGAGATCCCTAAGAGTTTCATGGTGTGTGGCTACCATATATGTCATGGGTGGCTTACTATCTCCTATTTTTGTGTAAGAGAAATAAACTTCATTTTTGTTTAAGCCATTGGTATTTTGGGTCTCTGATACTTGTAAACAAACAATCTTAAATGACACAATTTATTTTAGGAAATTTATACGGACACAGAATCCTGTAATGTACAGAGGAAGACTTGAGTTACTACTTACCTAAATTATTTAAAATAGCAAAGTCTTAGATGAGAGGTCTGGTTTACAGACTAGCTTTAAATTATTTAAACCATATGGTCCTTCATTCTTCTAAATGGAAAATACAACAGCACAAAGTATAAGCCACAGAACAGAGTTTGAAGACACGTGAACTGGAACTGAATCCAAGTTCCTCCACTAAGAACCTGTATGGCCTTGGGCAGGTTATTTCTCTAGACCTCAGATTCCTCATCTGTAGAATGGGGGAAATAATTTCTTCTTCACAGGGTTGCAGTAAGGAGTAAAGGCAGGGCTTGGCTGGTGGTAAATACTTAATACATATTATGCTGATATTATGACTAAGTGGTATTGGTAAACTGTTCTAAGTTCATGTCTAATAGGAATAAAAGACAAAAGCTGCTCACTTAAAGTAAATTTTAGCTTGAAATTCATTTGATAAAGTTCTTTAGATTGGGCCAGATTAGAAGAGCAAATATAATCCTCTTTGTCCTCTTCTCTGGTATACTAACTTTCCTATCAAAGAGATGTTTTATGGCACTAGTGCTAAAAAAACAACCCACCAACCAATGCAGGAGACGTAAGAGAAAAGGATTCGATCCCCTGGGTCGGGAAAATCCTCTGGAGGAAGAAATGATAACCCACTCCAGTATTCTTGGAGAATCCCATGGACAGAGAAGCCTGGTGGGCTACAGTCCACAGGGTTGGAAAGAGTCAGACGTGACTAAAATGACTGAGCATACACAGTACTATATTTAAGAGGTAACAAGTAGCAACCTACTGTATACCACAAGGAACTCTACTTGGTGCTCTGTAATGACCTGTACGGAAATGGAGTCTGGAAAAGAGTGGATATACATACGGCTGACTTATTTTGCTGAACAGCAGAAACTAACGCAACACTGTAAATCAACGGTACAATAATAAAAAAAAAGATTTAAAAAATTAAGTAAAATGCACTGGCTCCCTTCCAAAAAACAAAAGAGGAGATGTTTGGAAAAGCAGCATCACTTCTGACCCTTGACTGATGACCTGGGACCAACATTCTGGGGCAAGAATAAGGAAATAAATTGAAAAGCAAGTTCTAGGACTATAATTTTTAACCAAGTTTAAAAAAAAAAAGGAGAGAGACTTCCTTGTAAACTGAGGTCAGCACTGGTGATTAACATGTAACAATCTACCTACAGCTAGAAGACTTAAAAACTGCAAGAATCTCCCTTGTTTTCATTTCATCCTCACCTGGCAGAGCTCCTCAGCAACATCTAGCATTCCTTGTCTGAAGAAGTGCTCCACCATCACCTCATTGAGAAGCCTTTGGCTGTCTGCCTGCCAGCAGCCGTCTATCCCCACACTGCTGATGTCGGAATCGAAATTCTGAAAGACAAGATAGCGAGTCATGAATTGACCAGGATGCATCACTTGATATGTTTTCACCCCGCCTACCTTAACAGAAACCACCACCTTTGTTTAACTCTGCGACAACTCCAATAAGTCCCCAATTCCAATTTGTCTGCAGCCTATGACAGGAAGCAGTCTTTCCACTGTTCTTTTCTGAAACCCCCACTCTATTTCATTATTGCTGCAAGGGTAAATGTTTTCACTTTTTGAGGGTATTTTGGAAAAATAAACTTTATAATGATTCTGTAAATAAACTGATTTCTAGGCATTATATGACAGCAATATTTTCACAGGTGTGCAGTGATAATTGTAAAAGTATGTTCAATGCAGCATTGTCTAATAGGAAAAAAAGAAAAGCCATTATATCCAACATAGGATTATTCAATAATCCTTGGCCCATCCCAACAACTGCAGTGCCAAGGTGGGGGTGGGGGGGTGGTTGGGGAAAAGAGACTGGACAGATGGCTCAGAGAGCAGGCTCTGGAGCCAGTCCACCAGGGTCTGGATCCTGGTTCCATCTAACTAGCTGTGTGATCTTGGCTAAATCACTCAAGGTATTTGAGCCTCAGCTTAAGGAGAGAAAATACTTTTATGGACTTAACTGTACCCTCTCACAATCCCAGTGTTCAAGTCCTAACTCCCAGCACCTTACAAAGTTAAAATGAGACCATTTTGAGCCCTAATCCAATACGACTCTTGTCTTAGGTGGCACTAGTGGTAAAGAACCCGGCTGCCAATGCAGGAGACTTAGAGACACAGGTTGGATCCCTGGGTCGGGAAGATCCCCTGGAGGAGGAAATGGCAAACCCACTCCAGTATCTTTGCCTGGAGAATCCCGTGGACAGGCGGGCTACAGTCCACAGGGCTGCAAAGAGTCGAATACAATTGAAGCGACTGAGCATGCACGCACACGGGGCAGACAGGTACAGAAGGAAGACCACCTGTTACAGGCCGATGCCTCTGTCCCTCCCAAATTCCTACTTCAAAGCCCTAGAAACCAGTGTGGCTGTCTTTGGAGACAGAGTCTGGGAGAAGGTAATGAAGGTTAAATGAAATAAGGGTGGGGCCCTCATCCAGTAGGGCCAGCGTTCTTATGAGACAAGGAACAAACACCAGGACTCGCTTGTTCTCTCTCCACCACATGAGGGCCCAGGGAAAAGGTGCTCATCTGCCAGCCAGGAAGAAGGCTGTCTGCCTTCAACAGGCAGCGAATTGCCCAGCACCTTGATCTTGGATTTCCCAGTCTCTACAACCAGAACAAAATAAACCTTTGTTGTTTAAATGGAATTTAGTCACGGCAGCCCAAGCAGATAAAGACACCACGTGGTAACATGAAGAAAAGATGGCTATCTACAAATCAGAGAGAAAGGCCCCAGAAGAAACCAACCCTGCCTGCCATACCTTGATTAGGAACTTAGAGTCTCCAAAGCAGTGGGGAAAAGAATGTCTGTGTAAGCCACTCAGTCTGTGGTACTCTGTCATAGCAGCTCTTGGAAATTAATATGCTCCCTAGTTTCCCTCATGGCTCAGACGGTAAAGCATCTGTCTGCATTGCTGGAGACCTGGGTTCGATCCCTGGGTCAGGAAGATCCCCTGGAGAAGGAAATGGCGACCCACTCCAGTATTCTTGCCTGGAAAATCCCATGGACAGAGGAGCCTGGTAGGCTACAGTCCATGGGGTCGCAAAGAGTAGGACATGACTGAGCGACTTCACTTCACTTCACTTATTGGTGCAATGAAATGGTAGCTGCTACTCTGTTCGTATTACTATTCACAATTTAAAAGTAAGGTTCATTGCTCTGTATCTATTAACATGGAAAAATGTTCTTACCCTTAAGTGAAAAAAAAAAAAAAAGCAACTTCTACAAAAATTATGACACCATTTCTTTTTTTTTAATGACACCATTTCTGTTTTAAAAAAAGCTTACAAATGCTCACAGAACAAATGTGAAAAGAATATATAAAGTACTAGCAGAGATTATCACTGGAGATAACCACTCTTACACAAATAGCAAACATTCCTTTTATAGCAAGCTAAAGGATTTCGTTAAAATCTATTACAAACAGAGAGGGTGTTGAAGGTTCTGGTTTTGGGTAAGATCAAGCAAGTACACCCCACCCTGTCTCTCTGAATGCAGTTCCAAAATCAGGACTGAATGGATTGGCTACTCAAGGTAACTCTGAACAGCACTAAGTGGATTGGGGAGGAAGGCAAAGAACTGAAGGTGAACTTACTACTTTCCTCCCTCCAACATCTATCTCTCCGTCTGGAGGTAGTACAACCAAAACCCACAACAGAGTGGGCACCTCCAGGAGAAGCCCTCCAGGGCTCGCATGAGGAACAGAAGTGAGTTTTCCTATCACGTAGAAGGGAACGGAAATAAATCACATGCTTTTTCCCTCCATTTTCTTGCATCCCTAGCTCAAGGCAGTCTTCAGCTAAGCTTCTGTAGTGAGTAACAAGCATTTGTAAGCTTTTTTTTTTCCCCGAACAGAAATGGTGTCATAAAAAAAAGAAGAAATGGTGTCGTAATTTTCACAGCAGTGCCTAGATCATGTTTGATTGAATAAGTAGGAAACAAGACTCGGCAGATCTTCAGAACTCTGCACGTGTTAAGTCAATCATGTCTGACTCTTTGCAATCCCATGAACAGTAGTCCACCTGGCTTTTCTGTCCATGGGGGTTCTCCAGGCAAAAATACTAGAGTGGGTTGCCATCCCCTCCTCCAGCAGATCTTCCCAATCCAGGGATCGAACCCTTCTCTTATGTCTTCTGCACTTGCAGGCAGATTCTTTACCACTAGCACCACCTGGGAAATTCACCACAGTAGGCAAGTTAAAACTCTGAGGCAAGGGATCTTTTCTCTCCAATCAGAGGAGTGACGGTCCCAAGAAGGAGGGGCCAAAACTCCTCTCGCATCTTTTCTCTCTGTCCCTCTACCTCGTAGCCCCAGATACAGGCAGAATTATGATAAAATACAGGTGATCAGGGTATATCACCTGATGCAAAGAACTGACTCATTGGAAAAGACCCTGATGCTGGGAAAGATCTGAAGGCAGGAGAAAGGGATGACAGAGGATGAGAAGGTTGGACAGCATCACCGACTTGATGGACATGAGTTTGAGTAAGATCCGGGAGTTGGTGATGGACAGGGAAGCCTGGCGTGCTGCAGTCCATGGGGTCACAAAGAGCTGGACACGACTGAGTGACTGAACTGAACTGATCAGGGTATATAAAGCCCAGTTCTCTGGCTGGATGACTAAACAGGAAGCTCCAGAGAACCCTAAAGTAGCAGGGAGATCAGAGAGAGGAAGAAACTCAGAAAAGTAACACTCCCATCCAGAGCTGTTTATGAACCCCCGGGCTTGCCCTCAAGTGGCACAGGCATGGGTCTGACCCTCAGCAGCACAGCACAGACTTTGAAAGAGGAACTAGGAGTCAGACCTAGCTTCCAGGTCCTAGAATGGCCACTGGTTTGCACACTAACAAGACATATCTGAACAGCTCTGTAAAGGCTTTGGAAATAAGCTGACATTGAAACTACAACTCAAGAGAAGACTCGTCAGAACTTATAGTTTGAGCCCAACCAGGTAGTGACCAATAAAACAAAACCTAAAAAAACTCAGTGGATGGGGACTTCCCTGGTGGCCCAGTGGCTGGCTACAACTCCTTGCTCCCAATGCAAGGGGCCTGGGTTCAATTCCTGGTTAGGCAACTAGGGTCTCTCCCATGCTGCAACAAGACACAGCACAGCCAAATAAATAATTTTTTTTTTTAAACCTCACAGGGGGGAAAAAAAAAACCTCACAGGATGTACTTAACAGCAGAATAGAGGTGAACAGCACAAGGCAGTGGAGATCCATAGAAATGAATCTAATTTGAACAACCAAATAAAAGTTGAAAGAAAAAAAAACCAACAAAACAATGAATAGGACCTCAGGGACCTGTAGGACAATAACAAAAGATGTAACATTATGTCAGTGATTTGCTAGAGGAAGAAGAGTGTAGTGTAGGAAAAGAAAATTTTTTTTAACATTTCCCAACTTTGTCAAGACATAAATCTACAGATTCAAGAAGCTCAGCAAATTCCTAAAAGGATAAATTCAAAGAAATTCAAACTCAGACATCTCAGAATCGAAGTGCTAAAAATTAAAGATCAAGAAAAATTTTGAAAGTAGCTAGGGAAAAGTGATACATTGCTTATAGGGAAACTATAATTCACATGACTACAGATTTTTCAACTAAAAATCTTAATTTATATACTTAAAAAATAATTGTAATATATAATGGAACCATATGCAACTTTGTTCTGTATTTTCCAAGTCTCTGGTAAAGGTGTTATCATACTTTCATATTTTAAAAAAGAAAAAAGGACTACAGAGTTCTCAACAGAAACCATGCAGAAATCAGAAAGAAGTGACACATTTTTCAAGTACTAAAAGAAAAGAACTGACATCCCAGAATTTTATATCAAGTGAAAATATCCTTCAGGAATGAAGATGAAATAAAGACATTCTCAGATGAAGGGAAGCTGAATTTGTTGAAAGAAGACCTGCTCTAAAAGAACTGCTAAAGTTCTTCTGACAAAGGGGAAATTACCCCAGTAGAAGGCAACTCAAAATATCAAGAGTAAATAAATTGGCCAATCTACCTCTGAAAGCTTTCTCTGCCCAATTTTACTTCCACCCCCTTATCTTTCATAGGTGTTAACCCTGATAAGCCTCTTGAATTGCTTTTAAGCACATAAATTTAATTAATTTATGTTTAGGTTAAACTTAGATTATTAATTCAATCCTTAGTTAATCATTGCTTAAGCATGGTACAAGCAACACAGGGTTATTTCACAGCAGACATAAGAACAGGCGGTAAGTAATCCACAATAGAACTGCAAACCACATACTATTTACAATCACCACAGCACAGCACAGCTCTCCTCTCCAAAATTCAGCCCACTTTTCTTTAAAGATCTACCTATTCTTAGATGTCAAGTCAGTAGCCTAAAACTAAATATACACATTTTACATTTGGAATTACTCAACACAAAAACAAAAAAGCAAAATTACTCTCAGAATCTTAAATTTTTATTCCTTCTCTTTTTATAGACCTATTTCTTGGCCTGGTACTTAATCTAAAGAGTGAAATAATACAGAGTACCTAGATGCTAAGGCAATAGCGTCCATGCCCATATTGAATAGACTGTATCTAGCACTGAAAAAAGTCAGAATTGCTTGGTTGTGGCTCTCCACTTTCCTCATCCAATCTGCTTACCAGATTCTGCCTGTTGAGAGATGATTTTATAGCAGTTTATCAATACCTTTAAGCTAATTATTACATCTTTATGCTGTTTGTGACAACCAGAACACTAGAAGTAAAGATGCTGCTACCTTGTTCCTCCTCTGGACTGGGTGGGATACAGGCCTACAAGGGTGACTGATGGTAAGCGGAGCAGGACCCAAGGGCCTCGCCCCCCATGTCCTCAGCCTATCTTTTTCCTGTGGAAAAACTTTAGCCAAAGAATTAAGTTTAATCAGAGAAGCAAGAAAATGCAGAAACAAAGGAAAACAGTCAAAGGAGACCAAATAATAACAGTTTAGTCATTAAGCACAGTCAGGAACCTTTAGTTTCTTTTCAAAGGCTATAGATAATATTCTGAGCCATGTCCTGTGAGCTGTCCTTGCAGATACTGAGACCACTCTAGGTAGAGAGGTTAACTACACGATGACCAGACTGTAACCATGACACAGCTGCACAATTCCAAGAACTGGCCTCAAGGAAATGGGAACAAACCAATCCTGGAATGGAAGACTTACTGTTCTTAAAACAAGGAAGATGACGCTGATTAGACCACTGATGATCAAGATGACTGTCAGAGCTGATTGTGCTGTTTCTTCACTGAGCCCCTCCCTCTGTCTATAAAAGCTCTTGCCCCTGATTGGGGGTGGGGAGTCAGCCTTTGGACAAGCATTCCCCACCTCCCACTGCCAGCATCCAAAATAAAGCAAACTTTCCTTCTCACCAACCTGGCCTCCTTACTGGGGCACAGTCAGACCTGGGTTCAGTAACAATGTCACAGATTTCTCCCATATTTTATTCCCCCAGATAAAAGGCTAATCAGATGAATAAAAGAATGGGTATCAGAGGATGACAGAATTTATTACCAACTCAGGAATCTGTCTATAACTCTCTAAATGTCTGAATGCACTCTACAGGCAAGAATCATTGAGACTACGATTTCTCACTGATTTATCAAACTCATTCAATCCAAACACAACCTTTAGATTTCTACTGATTCATTTACTGATTATTCCCCAATCACATCAACCCCCAACAAATCAGGTGTCTATTATTCTGCAGGAAAAAAAGAAATAACTTTGGAAGACACAATGGTCAACTCCAAAGCACAGCCCATATGAAAATAGTTGTTTTCAGCAGTATACGTTTACATTTAGTCATAATTCTAATAGCTACCACCAGACAGTAACTGGTCAAACAAAACGATTCCTCCAAATCTTTCCTTCATATACTTACCAAAAGTAAATTTTGCTCATCAAGAAAAGTTTAAAACAGTCTAACATTTAAATAAATGTAAACAATTTCTTTTATAATGATGCTCTTCATATAATTTTATTTCACTACTACACTGGTGCTAAGAAAAATCAAAAACCTTTACACTCAATACATCTGTATGACATTCAAGTTCTAGAACTTATTTGCTAGTCTTAGAAAACACAACTAAGCATGACTAAGCAAAGGATTAGATGAAAATTTCTGACCTCCCTTCTATCATTTAGATTTTGCAGTTTAAACCACTAAAGTGGATGAGTTAATTTTTTTCTTAGCTCACATGTAGTAAAAATTAAAGCTAAAATTGTAAAAAGAGGTCGAGGAAATGCAATATAGTATAAGAACTCCTTTTGTTGTAACTGCACGTTCTTACTGTTGCATCAGAGCAAGGATCAGTTCCAGGCCCTGTTGCTAGGTAACCAAACTCATCTGCATGGCTGCCCAGGAAATCTGCAGCATCGCAAACCAGCCAAGAAGTAGACAGTGAAGAGAAACACCTGTCTATTAGCACTTCTGTTTTACTACATTTTTCCTTTTATAAAGGAAAAGAAAAGAAAAAGCATGGAAGGATGTTCTTAATGTGAAGGCACATTCTCAAAATATAAAAAGCACACATTCAAGGGTGTGTCTGTCTAGAGAAGATATTACAGCTTAAAAAGAGAAATCCAGGACACACAAATTTGTTTTTTTTTCTTTTTTTTTTTTTCCATTTATTTTTATTCGTTGGAGGCTAATTACTTTACATCATTACAGTAGTTTTTGTCATACATTGAAATGAATTAGCCATGGATTTACATGTATTCCCCATCCCGGTCCCCCCTCCCACCTCCCTCTCCACCCAATCCCTCTGGGTCTTCCCAGTGCACCAGGCCCGAGCACTTGTCTCATGCACCCAACCTGGGCTGGTGATCTGTTTCACCCTAGATAATATACATGTTTCAATGCTGTTCTCTTGAAACATCCCACCCAGGCCTTCTCCCAGAGTCCACAAGTCTGTTCTATACATCTGAGTCTCTTTTTCTGTTTTGCATACAGGGTTATTGTTATCATCTTTCTAAATTCCATATATATGTGTTAGTATACTATAATGGTCTTTATCTTTCTGGCTTACTTCGCTCTGTATAATGGGCTCCAGTTTCATCCATCTCATTAGAACTGATTCAAATGAATTCTTTTTAATGGCTGAGTAATATTCCATGGTGTATATGTACCACAGCTTCCTCATCCATTCGTCTGCTGATGGGCATCTGGGTTGCTTCCATGCAGGACACACAAATTTGTATACCATCTCATGTACTTTTAGTATCATTCACATTTTTAATGGATTAAAGGTTTTAAAATCTGGAAGCTAGGCAGAGGAGAAGTAAATAACTTAGACGATCCTCACAAGACTATGAAATCTAAACAAACCATCCTATCTGTTTGCTTAAACATGCTTACGAACTGACTAGATTTAAGGACTGCCTTTCACTGTTCACCATCCAAAATCAATCCCTTTCTGAAATACATTTTATGAAATTATAATTATTAAGTAGTGACAAAAGAAGTACATGATAAAACTCAGTATTTGATTTAATGCCTAAGTGCCAACTCTTTTTTAAAATATTTATTTATCTGACTACATCAGGTCTTAGTTGCAGAATGAGAACTATTAAGTTGTGGCATGTGGGATCCAGTTCCCTGACCAGGGATGGAACCCAGGCCCCCTGCATTGGGAGCAAGGAGTCTTACCCACTAGGCCACCAGGGAAGTGGTGGCCAATTCTTTAATACTGCTAATTTTTAAAAAACTTCTCCATTGACTTTGGTAGAAAAACTGGTATGTGACCCTAACAATGTGCTCTTGTTGCACCTACCAGGAATCAATTTCCCTTCCAAGCACCTAGCTAATCTGGTTTAGAAGTGAAAGGGGTATTGCAGAGAACATTTAACTGAGAAGACGACCTGGACTCTGGCTCCAAGCAGCTTGGGAAAAGTTATCTACTACTTCACACAAAACAAAAAAGAGATACTAAGCAAACACTGGACAGTGACAAGTAAAAGAATGAGATTAGAACACCCTAACATCATACACAAAAATAAACTCAAAATGGATTAAAGACCTGAATGCACCAAGGCCAGATACTATAGAACTTAAGAGGAGAACACAGGCAAAACACTCTTGACATAAATCACAGAAAAATCGTTTTCAATTTACTGCCTAAAGTAATGAAAATGAAAACAAATGGGACCTAATTAAGCTCAAAAGCTTTTGTAGAGCAAAGGAAACCAAAAACAAAGGGACAACCCTCAGAATGGGAGAAAATATGAGATTTTTACTAAATGTATTACTAGTAACTTTTTTAGGGGGTGTGGTTAGCCTGTTTTATTTTTAGGGAATTCATTCCTAGCTTCTAATCACTGGGATCTTTTTACAGCTTTGTTAGCCATTTCTTTTCAGTAATTATGAAAATCCTACCCAATACATGTGTCAAACTATCTGCCTATATTTCAAACTCAGTTCTTTATCGCCTTGCTCAGAGTAAGCTTTCTAGACTTTTTCATTTCCCTCCTTGATGAAGGGTAACTTATCTCTACTACATAAGGATTTATCCATTACATATTAATAGTACTTGACCTCGCCCATTCTAACTGTTGTTTAAGGCTAAACGCAAAAAATTTTCTCCTGCCATTACTTTTTTCTCCTCTTACACCCCAGTAAGACCTATATAAAAGGTTCACTCAGAACTATTTTACAATGTTCTCTATTTCATTTTTTATAGCCTTACGCCATTTTTTTTAACACAGTCATCATTTTGCCTCATCAACGCATATGCTCCATCTAGTGGCAGAAGATCAGTTTAGGAAAAGTGGTTTACAAAAAGGGGTTTCTTTTAACCATTATTTGCCGCCTTAAAACATGACCAGCCCTGCAATGGCCTGGTACAGTACAGTGTTTAAGAACAAACTCTTGAGTGAAACCTTTTCCTGAACCTTGATCTACCACTTGCATACCTTGGGGTATGTTACTTAATATTCTGAATCTTAATTTCCTCACATGTGAAAAGGGAATAATGTGCTTGTGTCATGGGCTACTGGAGAAGGAAATGGCAACCCAGTCCAGTATTCCTGTCTGGAGAATTCCATGGAGAGAGGAGCCTGGCAGACTACAGTCCATGCAGTTGCAAAGAGTCGGACACAACTGAGCAACTAACACACATCATGGGCTATGCGTGTGTGTGCGTGCTAAGTCGCTTCAGTCGTGTCCGACTCCTTGTGACCCTGTGGCATATAGCCCATCAGGCTCCTCTGTCCATGGGATTTTCCAGACAAGAATACTGGAGTGGGCTGCCATGCCTTCCTCCAGGGGATCTTCCCGATCCAGGGATCAAACTGGAGTTTCTTATGTCTTCTGCATTGGCAGATGGATTCTTTTAATACTAGCGTCACCTGGGAAGCCCTCTAAATGTATGTAATGCTCTCAGCTCAGTGTGTGGAACATGATCAATACGCCGTACTGACAGCTATATTTTTTGTCTTCTCCTTAGTCTAATTTCATCCTATTTAAGGAGGGTATGTAAATCCTCAAATGTTTTTTTATCATTCCCTCCCTTTTACCCCTAATCTCCTTGGATCAAATCTTTAGGCCTTCCATCACTGCCTTTTCCCCAGCCTGACCTTGCCTGACAGGGGCAGCCACTCCCATTAAGTCAGTCCCTCAGAGTCTTTAACAGGAGTTGAGCATTTTCTCAGCTGTTCAGTTCCTTTCCTGGCCCCACAGAAGACCACACCTCACTGCTCTGCTGTGCTAAATCTTACCCACTCTCACAAGTCAAATGTAAAAATATCAACTCCAGGGATTTCCCCAGTGATCCAGTGGTTAAGATGCTGCCTTCCAAAGCGGGGGGGGGGCGGGGGGGGGGGGGGGGGGCAGCGAAGGTTCAATCCCTGGTCAGGGAACTAAGATCCCATATGCCTTGTGAGGTGGCCAAAAAAATAAACAATTTTTTAAAAATTAAAAACAACAAAATGGAACTTCCCTGGTGGCACAGTGGATAGGAATCTGCCTGCCAATGCAGGGGACACAGGTTCAATCCCTGGTCTGGGAAGATTCCACATGCCTCAGAGCAACTAAGCCCACATGCCACAACTACTGAGCCTGCATGCTGCAACTACCGAAGCCCGAGTGCCAAGAGTCCGTGCTCTGAAACCAGAGAAACCACCACAATGAGGAGTCCTCACACCACAATGAAGAGTAGCCCCCACTTGCTGCAACTAGAGAAAGCCACTCGCAGCAACGAAGACCCAGAGCAGCCAAAAATAAATGAATGAATAAATAAAATAAAATATAAACTCCACAACCTTAATCAAGAACTCAGTGATTATCTTTACTTCTTATTAGTAAGGAAAGTCTGTCCTAAGCAAACTTAATGTTGCCTCAGAATCTTTCCAGTTCTTTGACATGTACAAAAAGCACCCTTACACGAATGAACCACACCAGTTTTCTAAAGAACATGTACAATGTTTTTCGCTTTCAATTGTCCCACAGCAAATGTTACTTAAATCTTAGCATTATTTCATCCACCCACACACAAAAGTCTAAAGCAGTAATTATTTTTACTGACTTTTCTTACTTAGGAATTAAGCTTAAAAAAAGTCAAAAGACTAAGTAAAACACTAAATAAAATATCCTAAATAGGAAACAATTCTAGATTTTCTTAAAAATAGAGAAGGAAATAAAAAACACATTTGGTTTTACTAAAAGAAAAAAAACAAAACATTTTTTTGGCTACAGAACCCAGTGGTTGATATTTATTTTAAATTGTGATTATACTACAGACATCTGAAAACTGTTAACACATTAAAGCAGAAATCTTAAATAATTTTTTATGTTGGCAATAATTAAAAGCCAGAAAGTGTCTTGCCTAACATCATAAACTTTTCTGCATACGTTTTCAGGGAAGTGATGACTAAAAAAGTTTAAAGGAAGCATTGAAACATTAAAGGAAAAAATAAAATTTTTAAGCATGTCAAAAATTTACTCAAGTTCCTCACTCAACAACCAGCTTGCTCATATACGAGTCACCAGCTTCCTTATTGTCTTCCTCTCGGCAGGGTGGGAACATGTGCCCACAACATGGTGCTCACAGGCTGCCGGACGACATTCCAGTTTATTACTCAGGTTGTTTACTGTGATACTTAAAGGCTTAAGCCACAGTGGCTTCAGCTTCATCCTGTTTGTTCGCCAACGCACGAGTCCACCCAGCCTTTGTGACAGGTGGCCCCGGAAGCTTGCACAAATTTACGAGGTGCAAGCTAGAAGGGCAGGAAGACTTTACAAACCAATGGAATCATGGACAACATCAGTCAACACAGAATTCCTCAGGTGCGCGAGAAGCTCATGTACAAGGTCTAGGTAGTTCCAGTGGGGTAACAGTTTCCTTTACAGCTAAGGCTAAGTAGATGCCGCCCCTTAGATGCCTTCCCACAAAAAGGAAGAGAATACACTGAAAAATGTTATAGAACTCCACTAAGACATCCAAGCTTTCGGCTGTGCCTCAGGACTATAATTCAACAAATGACCCCAGGATCAACTTAATGATGTCATTTCATGATATATCAGAAGAATCTAGAAGCCAGGTCACCTAGAACCTAAACTACTTTCACAGGAACATATAAAAAACTATGCCCCCTCCAAAATTACCTGTAAAAGCCTTTATAACTTCCAAGTACATGAAAAATATACTCGAAAGAGAAATTAATACATTAAAATATTTAATCAGCAATATTCACCTCAACTACCTCCCCACTAAAAAGGTCAGAATGTAGGTTGTTATTCACTATGTGGATCCCTTGTCGTCCACTTTCAAATAGATACTTCCATTTCCAGCACCAAATACATTTAAATGCTTTGTCTCAAAAATGAGCCAAAACATGACAACCCTTACGATTACGTATAAAGACTTGCCACATCGGGAAGAAGACATGTTTAGCAAGTCTCCAGTGGCTGGGGGACAAGAGTAAAAGAGAGCTCTGATGATAACTGGCTTCCCTGAGGGCTCAGACAGTAAAGAATCCACCTGCAATGCAGGAGACCCAGGTTCAATCCCTGGGTCAGGAAGATCCCCTGGAGAAGGGAATGGCAACCCACTCCAGTATTCTTGCCTGGAGAATTCCATGGAGAGAGGAGCCTGGCGGGCTACAGTCCATGGGGTTGTAAAGAGTCGGACAAGACAGAGGGACTAACACTGATCAGACAAGACATAAGCTAGGAAATGAGGACACATGGCCCCAACCAGCGGCAGTATGCAAAGCCCCATATCCCAGATCTTGGAGACCACACACGAGGCATGACTGCAAGGCCATCCCCACCTATTCCGGAATCTGGGGTCTTTTCTCTGACTGGCTGCTTTGGAGGCTTCAGCTACTCTCACTATTCTGGCATCTTCTCATCCTGCCTGTCCCCACACTGTCATAACTGCGGGTAGCCCAGTGCTCACTGCCAGGAACCTCTTGGGATCTGAACCATCACTAGAATGCCTTGGTCACTGGCAGCCACCAATATCTGAAGCTTCCTAAATACCACCAGTAGTTACTTCACCCTAGACACAGAGGGTTCCTCACTCACAGTGATTTAAGATCATCTCTAAAGCACTCCCAACCCCACTCTTCCAGAAGGCCCTTGAGTCAGTACACAGCAATAATCACATCAGGCACCAACTGAAGACATCCGACGCCACAGTCTCCAAAACGTCTGCAGCCGAAGCCACTTCCAGAGCTCTGCTTACATCCTCAGAGTTAACAGACAGCCCCCTCGACCTTGGAGCTATTTCAGAGGACACTCACTGCCTTCCAGCCCCTGCTGGCAACCGCCATCACAGATCCAAAAATGGGGCCGCTGCGGCCAACACCACTTCTCTGGCCTCTTTCGCTGAGTCAAAGCCCTCAGCACACTGGGCGCAGTGAGAGCTCTCCCAAAGGTCACTAACACCTCTGAAGGCCCAGCTACCCACACCATCTGCAGAGCCCCAGCCATTCAGTCCTGTCATACCGTACCTACAGGTTAGCAATACTTCCTTAAAAGCATCCATGTTACAGTTCTCACTCGGGCTGCCTTGAGTCTAGCCAGCCAACACTACCACTTTGTCAGATTATTTCTAACAGTTAGGTTTGTGCACGAGTTAACAGCCATTCTCAGGATTCCACGAGTTTCCATGTTACAGCTACTGTCCTCATGCATACAGATGGAGCAGCTCATAAGACATGTTTTGTTACAAAAAGCTCTCCTCAAAATTTCTTCCTACTCTCCCAGAAGTTTACAACATGTGAACAAAAATGTCCACAACCAGTCACACACTCCACAATAGCTGAAACATTCCTAGGTATCACACAGTAACCTTAAGCCACTTCTCTTGGGCTCTACTAAGACTAAGAACTCCAAGGGCAAAACTGCCCCAGTGCTAAAAATGGTAACTGCTTATAAGCAAACCTCCAAGTCAAAGATTTAAGAGATGTCATAAGAAAATCACTCAAGTCAAGTGGCCGGCTCTGCTGGCTAGCAACCAACCCACTCACAGGGCAAACAACACTGGAGCAAAGTGACCAGCAAGCACACAGGAAGACAAGGAGAGTAGGATGACGCAGGGCAGACAGACGCAAGCTTTGTTACTCCAATCATCCCATAACAGAGGCCAAGTCACACCCTGGGAATTACTCAGGAAGTAGGAAAAGTTACTTCTATAAACAAACTCCCTCAGAGTAAGTTAAAAATTTGGAAACTGACTCACCTTGACACTAGGAGTGGTCATCACACAAGAAAATGGGTTTTTAAAAAAAAAGGCTATAAAGAGAGATGGGTTTTGGTTTGTTTTTATTCTTGTTTTTTGGAATAACAGCAACACGGAACTTTAAGAGGAGCATAGTAACACCATATTACTAAAAGCAAGGATGAAAGAAACAGTATAAACAATGAGAAAGCTAATGTGATGAAAGCAGTCATGGGAAACGGTGGATGATGCTAGAACATACCAAACACTCCCGACAACACCATACCTTATCAATGGCTTTTCCAACCCGAGAAACGCTGCTGTGGATGTCTTTGTGGTCAGAGGCCAACTTCTGAACAGTATCCTTTATTCTCTTACAGCACTGTGTCAAGACAAGTGAAAGTGTCCCTGATAATTCAGCATCTTGACCTATAAAAAAAGAAAGAAAGAAGACTGGCTATTCACAAAAGCAAACCCAAAGATGGCAAGCTATCACATTGGCCCTCTGGAAGACGAAAAGGTAGACGTGAAGAAAAATCAACTGTCCACTTTGAAACAGACGGTAACATCCATAGGTGCTATTTTTCAAATGAACAGTAAGAAAGCTATTTTAATTTTTGTATCATTTGGAATATATTTTAAAATATTACTATGACATAAATCACTTACGTAATTACTAAATTGAATAATACTGCCAAGGCATTTTTAAGAAAATATGTCTAAGTGAATAAACTCACTTACTCAATCCACTTAAACTGTCCAAGTCATTCTCACAACATTTTATTACTAAATTTCCCAAGAAGAGAGAAGTCTAATTGCTTTATGTTCTACATAAAGAAGAAAAAACAAACTTTTTTTGGATAACATAAAGAAACAGTGAACATAGCAGAAAGAGTTTATATACGCCCACCTGTAAGCCTCAGTGAGCCATCCCTACCAGTCAGGGTGGGAGGAACTCTCTGGAACTTCGAGTTCCCAGATGCCGGCCAAGGGCCCACCCTGCAAGCAGGTCTTTCTAAGAATTAGCAGCCTCAGACTGGCTTGCAAGGTTGGTCTCTGGTGGGCATCTGGGAGTTTGGATTTCAGGAGGGTTCCTACCACTCTAACTGGTTAAGAATGGCTTGCTGTGCCTAAACTGTTTGTAAAATGTGGTTTGTGCTGAACTGCTTTTCTTCTGGGAGTCTGGAATTTTGCTATCTGCTAGACAAGAGGGTGCCTACATGACAGTACCCAGTAAACATCAGAAGACTATGTCTCCAAATGAGCCTCCCTCGGAAATAAACACTTCACGTTGTTGTTGTTTAGCCACTGTATCCAACTCTTTGCGACCCCATGGGCTATATCTGGCTGGGCTCCTCTGTCCACGGGATTTCCCAGGCATGAATACTGGAGTGGGTTGCCACTTCCTTCTCCAGGGGATCTTCCCTGACCCTAGGCTCGAACCTGTGTCTTCTGTATCGGCAGGTGGATTCTTTACCACTGAGTCACCAGGGGAATACCATAACACTTCATACTTGTTAGTGTTTGATGCTAGAGGAATTAAGTATGCCCTGTTTGACTCCACTGGGAGGGGACTCTCTGCAGCTTTCTCTTGGTTTCCTCTAGACAATGCCCTGTGTGCTTTTTTCCCTGGCTGCTTGTCTCGTACCTTTTTGCTGTAACAAATGTTAGCCATGAGTATGAGTGTGACTACCTGCTGAGTCCAGTGCCTCCTCCTGTATTACTGGAATCTACAGTAGTCTTGGACTGCAAGGAGATCAAACCAGTCAATCCTAAAGAAGATCAACCCTGAATATTCACTGGAAGGACTGATGCTGAAGCTGAAGCTCCAATACTTCGGCCACCTGATGCAAAGAGCCAACTCACTGGAAAAGACCCTGGTACTGAGAAAGACTGAGGCCAGGAGAAGAGGGCAACAGAGGATGAGATGGTTGGATGGCATCACTGACTCAATGGACATGAGTTTGAGCAAGCTCTGGGAGATGGTGAAGGACAAAGAAGTGAGGTGTGCAGGAGTCCATGGGGGTCACAAAGAGTCGGACATGACTTAGGGACCAAACAACAACAAAGTAGTCTTGGGGACACTTTTTGCTTGATAAATCAACAGAAAGTTACGACAGCTGATAGCCTCTTTCCTTGTGCTACCTCCTCAGGAAAAGGCAGCAGGAGGAAGAGAAAGAGAAGTCCAAAAAGAAATTGTTCTCTTTATTTGTATTCTCTTTGTCTCTCTGAATTTGTATTCAGTTATACTTGTCAAGTTACCTCAAGTATAGACCTACATATCCACACCTGTAAGCAACAGACCTAGCTCCTGAAACCTTACTGAGTGGTTCTTAAAACTATAATTTACATCAGAGTGACCTGGAGGTCTAGTTAAGACAAAGTAGATGGATCCACATCCCCAGAGTTTCTGATTCAAGAGGTCTGGGATAGGGCCCAAGAATTTGAAAGATAATAGCCCAAAAGTAAAAGCAGTCTTAGGATCTTCATTCATCTAACAGCTATTTATTAAGCATTCAATTATGTGACAGGTACAGCTGTGTCCAGGCAAAAATCCCAGCAAACCATAACTTCTGGTGAGCAAGATAAATACGAAGTCGGTCAATTACACAATATGACAAAAGAGGATACGTGCTCCTGGCAGGGGCAGGGGACCAGAGTAAAACAAATGGAGAGTGTTTGTGGGTTGAGCCACTGTAATCTTAAACAGGTGGACGTGGTAAGCCTCACTGAGGAAGTGACATCTGGGCAAAAACTTGAAAGAAGCGGGGGAAGGGTAGCAGAATATGCCACCCCAAAATAGCCTTTGGCATAAGGATGATCTTGAGCTGATTATTTCTGAGAAAAGGAGAAGCTCTGAAAACAGAGTAGAAGTGACCCTTTTGTAAGGGAAATTTAAATGTATAAAATAAACATCCATTTCTAAGGGTATCTCTGTAGGAGGAAGAGAAGAATGACTGCTGCTGCTGCTGCTAAGTCACTTCAGTCATGTCCAACTCTGTGCAACCCCATAGACGGGAGCCTGGGATTCTCCAGGCAAGAATACTGGAGTGGGTTGCCATTAAGTTCAGTTCAGTTCAGTTGCTCAGTCGTGTCTGACTCTTTGCAACCCCATGAATCGCAGCACGCTAGGTCTCCCTGTCCATCACAAACTCCCAGTTTACTGAAACTCATGCCCATCAAGTCGGTGATGCCATCCAGCCATCTCATCCTCTCTCGTCCCCTTCTCCTCCTGCCCCCAATCCCTCCCAGAATCAGGGTCTTTTCCAATGAGTCAACTCTTAGCATGAAATGGCCAAAGTATTAGAGTTCCACCTTCAGCATCAGTCCTTCCAATGAACACCCAGGACTGATCTCCTTTAGGATGGACTGGTTGGATCTCCTTGCAGTCCAATGGACTCTCAAGAGTCTTCTCCAATACCACAGCTCAAAAGCATCAATTTTTCGGCACTCAGCTTTCTTCACAGTCCAACTCTCACATTTATACATGAACACTGGAAAAACCATAGCCTTGACCAGACAGACCTTTGTTGGCAAAGTAATGTCTCTGCTCTTTAATATGCTATCTAGGTTGGGCATAACTTTCCTTCCAAGGAACAAGTGCTTTTAATTTCATGGCTGCAGTCACCATCTGCAGTGATTTTGGAGCCCCCCAAAATTAAGTCTGACACTGTTTCCACTGTTTCCCCATCTATTTCCCATGAGGTGATGGGACCAGATGCCATGATCTTAGTTTTCTGAATGTTGAGCTTTAAGTCAACTTTTTCACTCCCCTCTTTCACTTTCATCAAGAGGCTCTTTAGTTCTTCTTCACTTTCTGCCATAAGGGTGGTGTCATCTGCATATCTGAGGTTATTGATATTTCTCCCAGCAATCTTGATTCCAGCTTGTGCTTCTTCCAGCCCAGCATTTTTCATGATGTACTCTGCATAGAAGTTAAATAAGCAGGGTGACAATATACAGCCTTGATGTACTCCTTTTCCTATTTGGAACCAGTCTGTTGTTCCATGTCCAGTTCTCACTGTTGCTTCCTGACTTGCATACAGGTTTCTCAAGAGGCAGGTCAGGTGGTCTGGTATTCCCATCTCCTTCAGAATTTTCCACAGTTTATTGTGATCCACATAGTCGAAGACTTTGGCATAGTCAATAAAGCAGAAATAGATGTTGTTCTGGAACTCTCTTGCTTTTTCGATGATCCAGTGGATGTTGGAAATTTGATCTCTGGTTCCTCCGCCTTTTCTAAATCCAGCTTGAACATCTGGAAGTTCTCGGTTTACATATTGCTGAAGACTGGCTTGGAGAATTTTGAGCATTACTTTACTAGCGTGTGAGATGAGTGCAATTGTGCAGTAGTTTGAGCATTCTTTGGGATTGCCTTTCTTAGGGATTACAATGAAAACTGACCTTTTCCAATCCTGTGGCCACTGCTGAGTTTTCCACATCTGCTGGCATATTGAGTGCAGCACTTTCACAGCATCATCTTTCAGGATTTGAAATAGCTCAACTGGAATTCCATCACCTCCACTAGCTTTGTTCGTAGTGATGCTTTCTAAGGCCCACTTGACTTCACATTCTAGGATGTCTGGCTCTAGGTGAGTGATCACACCATTGTGATTATCTGGGTGGTTGCCATTACCTTCTCCTAAATCACAAGAAATTTTTATGAACGTTCAGACTTAGATATAAAAAACCTTATCCGTGTTTACTGTGCTTCTCCTGCTAACCTCCCCATTACTGGCCTAGCCACACCTACCTTTCTTTTGTCTTTAGCTGAAGCTGCCTGTAAGCCTGAGTTCTAAGCCACCACTCTGAGTTACTCACTACTCCCTGGAATACTGAGTACATCTCCCACATGCACATGAGGTATACATGTTAACAAACTGCTTTTCTCTAGTTATTCTGTTTTTTATTATAGGAGTCTCAGCCAAGAACTCACAAGGGTAGATGTAAAATTACATTTTCCTTCTCTACAGAGGAAAGCATTCCAGCATTTATGACAACCACTGAGAGAAGTAAAAAAATAAGTAAACAGAAGAATGTTTCCATAAGGTACCCAATTCAATATGGGATGGCCAAAACAGAAATTGCCCTTATTTCTAAACACAACTGTACAAAGTATGTATCAAGTGCTTCCAATTTCTAGTGATGCAGTTTAGGCTAAGGGAAGACCTGGTAAGCCAGGAAAAAATTTTAAATCTGTCTAAAATATGTCCTATACATACTTTGGGCCAAAAGAACCTAATTGCTTCAGTAAGCTCTGTTCTGGCCATTTCTTCTCTTTCTGTATCTAACCCTCATCTAACCTCAATGGCTTTATCTTCTCTTTGAACATCTCTGCCCACAGACTTACCCAGTCTTCTCAATTCCTAATGAATTCTGTTTTCTCCACCACTCCTCTGGCACAGAATCAAACACCATTTAACAATTTCAGATATATACAGCATCATCAGTCTCAACTAGATGTAAGAACCAAAGGGAAGACAAGTTCTTAAACTGTATACTCCACAGTCTTATAAACCCTGCACATTTGCAGGTGCTATTAATGTAAGTATACAGATTGATGGTAAATAAAGTAAGGGGGAGAAAACAGTTAAAAAGAAAGTGATACTCAACAAATGGTGCTGGAATAACTAGCTACTCATTTCCAAAAAAAGATCATATCATAGACAGAAATTAACTCAAAATGGAATGAAGATAGAAATTAAAAGCTGAAACTATCAAACTCTTGGAAGAAAATGGGTTTACTCTTGACCTTGGATTGGGTGATAGTTTCTTAGATAGGACACCAAAAGCAACCAGACGAAAAGATAATTAAATTGGACTTTATCAAAACAAGGGCTTCCCTTGTGGCTCAGCTGGTAAAGAATCTGCCTGCAATGCGGGAGACCTGGGTTCGATCCCTGGGTTGGGAAGATACCCTGGAGAAGGGAAAGGCTACCCACTCCGGTATTCTTGCCTGGAGAATTCCATGAACTATACAGTCCATGGGGTTGCAAAGAGTTGGACACGACTGAGCGATTTTCACTTCATCAAAACTTAAAACTTCTGTGCTTTAAACACTACCAAGAAAATGAAAAGAGAACCCACAGAATGGGAGAAAAATACCTGCAAATCATGCATCAGATAAGGGTCTAGTATCTAGTATACAAAAAGAATTCTTATAACTCATCAATATCAGGATGAATAATCCAATTAAAAATAGGCAAAGAATTTGACTAGATTTTTTTTCCCAATAAGATATAATGGGAATTCCTTGGTGGTCCAACGGTTAGGTCTTGGTGCTTTCACTGCCATGGCCAGGTTCAATTCCTGATCATGGAACTAAGATTCCACAAGTCGTGTGGCATGGCCAAACAAAAGATATACAAATAACCAATAAGCATAGGAAAAGGTACTCAGCATCATTAATCAATAGGGAAATGCAAACCAAAACTGCAGTCAGAAACTACTTCACACCCACTGGGATAGCTATAATGAAAAAAGGTAGATGACAATAATAAGTGTTGGCAAGAATGTGGAGAATTTAGACCTACATATATTGCTGAGGGGTGGTGCAAAAGCTGTAGAAAACATTCCTCAGAAAGTTAAACAAAGTTACCCTATAAGCCAAGAATTCTATCTGTAGGTACACACCCAAGAGAAATGAAAACATACATCCATACACAAACTTGTACATGTTCACAGCAGCATTTAAGAGCCCCAAAATGGAAACAATTCAAACACTCAAATGATGAATGGATAAACAAAATGTGGCAAATCCATATGACAGAGTATTATTCAGCTATAAAAAGGAAGGAAGCAGGAATATGCTACAACATGGAAGAACCTTGAAAACATTAAGTGAAATACGCCACACAAAAGGCCACATGTTGTTTGATTCTATTTATACAAAATGTCCAGAACAGGCGAGGAGATTCATAGTTGCCAGAGCTGGAGAAGTGTGGAATGGAGAATGACTGTGAATGAGAGGTTTCTTCCTGGAGTGAAGAAAATGTTCTCGAATTAGACAATGGGTTATGGCTACACAACTCTGAAGGTACTAAAAGCTAGTGAATTTCACACTTTCAAAGGGTGATTTTGTGGGATGTGAACTTTAATTTTTTAAAAAGCCTAACAAATGCAAACCGTAACATCTGGACATGTTTACTTCTACAGTCAGTAGACAACAAACGAAAGGTTAAGGAACACGGCTCAAGCTAGAGAGGGGCCATTTGGGATTTGCCAGTTGAACTTCGATGCCCCAACCGCAAAATCCATCGACATTTTCGAGTTTTAGTGACTCAGTTTGCGACGCTTATAAATCATAGATGTGAGGAAAGAAGGTCAATTAATTAACACTGAGTTTCCAGTGGGCCCCAAGGAGAAGAAATTCTACCAAGTATTTGAAAGCACAAGAAAAGTATAACGGCATAATCTGAAAGAGAACCCCAGGAAAGCCCTGTTCAGAGAGGATTCCACTAATGCAATTTCAAATGGATTTGGTGGAAAGCAGCCAAAGGTAAAAACAGGTTTGGAAATCACTGTAATCACCAAATCGACGGAGACCAAACTTCTAAGTCCTAAAGGGAGAGGCCTCATGTTCTTTTCATTTACTTGTGTGAAAACAAAACCTGCTTCTTAGAGAAACAGAAACCTGCTTCTCTATAAAAGAAAACTAACCAGATTCAGTTCCTAGAAGTAAAGCTGGGCAGTTACTGTGACAGCCATCTTTACCATAACAACCAGAGCTGAAGGTGAACGCTGGGATCCACGCTGGCCACTAGGAGAGTGGTCACTTTTTACCCAGGATGAAGTCCTGTGCCAAGTGTGTCTGGCAATGAGATAAACCTCCCTGGACTCAGGACTCATAGACAAGTATGAAAAGAAATCACTCACCTTTTACTGTCACCACAAACACTTTTTTTTCAAAGACTATTTTTTAAGATCAGTTTTATACTTACAACAAAATTGAAAGGGAGACACTGAGATTTCCCAGTATACCCTGCCTCTACAAATGTACAGCCTGAAAGTTCTTTTCTTTTCTTTTTATTTAGTCCATTGTCTGGGTATAACCACACTTTAGCCATTCATCTACTGAAAGACATCTTGGTTGTCTTCAAGTTTTGGCAATTATGAATAAACCTGCCATAAACATCCAGGTCCAGGTTTTTGTGTGGAGATAAGTTTCAACTCCTTTGGGTAAATACCAAGGAACACTGACTATTGCCTTTTATTGTAAGAATAATGTTTAGTTTTGTAAGAAAACACCACCAAAGTGGCTGTAACACAAAAGCACTATTTTTAAGGTCACTTTTATCATTTGACTTGACTCAACAAGCAAAATAATTAGTATGGCAATAATGATCTTAAATCCAAGTAAAGAGTCAACATACACAGCTGGTCTAAGTTAAAGATACTCTTCCTTTTAGGGCAATAGAATAGTACCTTTTACAAGCAAAATTTAAGCATGATATTCTCAGAAATTAGAATAGGCATGTGATGTGAAGTCACTCAGTCGTGTCCGACTCTTTGCGACCCCACAGACTATAGCCTACTAGGCTTCTCCACCCATGAGATTTTCCAGGCAAGAACACTGGAGTGGGTTGCCATTGCCTTCTCCAAGAATAGACATGGTCTCCTCCAAAATCAGACATCTGCCAAGCTAAATTACACATATGCGAGCTAACTCCTAAATTGATTTTACCTAGCTTTCCAGGTGGTACAGTGGTAAAGAAGCTGCCTACAATGCAGAAGACACAAGAGACATGGGTTTGATCCCTGGGTCAGGAAGATTACTTGGAGAAGGAAATGACAACCCACTCCAGTATTCTTGCCTGGAGAATCCCATGGACAGAGGAATCTGGCAGGCTACAGTCCACAGGGTCACAAAGAGTCACACACGACTGAGCAACTAAGCATACAACACTAATTGTTTTTATAGAACCCAGTTAAGACTTCAAGCTCTGCCCTTAGCTTCACTGCCTATCCATTTCAGGGTTTATGTCCATTAGTTACCTGGAGACAGTAAATTAGAAAAATATTTGCTTGCATAGCTTCTTGTACTTCTCTACCAGGGTTTCACACTGAACTGTAAATATTTATTTGTCTCTCATCCCTTCTACTTGAAGGTAGAAAACATAAGTATTTAATTTCCCATGTTTAGCATGGAGGCCAGCACATATTAGGCATTCAATAACTATTTACTGAATGAATAGAAAAACAATAGATTGTGTACTACACCATCTCAACTTCAAGGACAGGACTGATTCTAAAGAAGTCGTTGACACTGTGTAAAACAGGTAGCTAACTGGAAGCTGCTGTATAACGCAGGGAGCTCAGCCTGGTGCTCTGGCTCTGTCATGACCTAGAGGAGGATGGAGGGCAGGGTTGGAAGGCAGGTTCAAGAGGGACGGGATATATGTATACTTGTGGCTGATTCATGTTAAATGTATGGCAAAAACCAACACAGCACTGTCAAGCAATTACCCTCCAATTAAAAAAAAAAAAGAAGTCATTGACAAGGTGAACATGGATATGCTTGCAAGATACTAAAACAGAAAAACTTGAAACTCTAAAAAGTAAGGTTGGTATTGAAAATAATAATAAAGGGTTATTTCATACTGTATGTAGCAAACCATAGTTAGTGTCAGTTGCTCAGTTGTGTCTGACTCTTTGCGACCTCAAGGACTGTAGCCCAACAGGCTCCTCTGTCCATGGAATTCTCCAGGCAAGAATACGGGAGTAGGTAGCCTTTCCCTTCTCCAGGGGATCTTCCCAACCCAGCGACTGAACCCAGGTCTCCTGCATTGCAGGCAGATTCTTTACAGTCTGAGCCACCGGGGAAGCCCGAATAGCAAGCCAAACTGTCGCCTGCTAAGGTTTTGGGTTTCTCGTGAGCTACCTCGGCACTTAGGACACAGTAACCACTCAACAGAGATATACTCAGAGGAAGCAGGAAAAGGCACAAATAGAAAACACTCTCTTTTTTTTTCCCTAGAGGAAGTACACCCTGAAAACAAAATAAACTTTTTGGTATATTAACAGCTGGCAAATGTATATAGTAAAGGGAAGTATAGCATTTGTTCGTCCACCCCAAAGGCAGATTCACAGATGGGTATTCGGATCCACTGCACCAATCACAGCCGAGGGGGCTGCAAGTCCAAACACAAGAGAAGACAAATCACCTACAAATCACCTCAGTTTATCTTTGAGAGCTAACTGACACGGCACACGCTAACAGCCCTCCTGGAGCAGAGCGCCAGACCAGTGTGATGGGCACAGGGAAGGAACGGGCGCTCTACAGTAGCCTGTGAGGTAAGAACTGGCCAGAGAAGAAGAGGAGAGGGAAGATGTAGGAACAAGTTTCTAAATGTCTGCTAGATATTTTTAGGGGCTCCCCAGGTGGCTCAGTGGTAAAGAACCTGCCTGTCAATGCAGGAGACTCGGGTTCGATCCCTGGGTCGGAAAGATCCCCTGGAAAAGAAAATGGCAACCACTCCAGTATTCCTGCCTGGAGAATCCCATGGACAGAGAAGCCTGGCGGACTACAGTCCATGGGGTTGCAAAGAGTCAGACACGACTTAGTGACTAAACAACAGGGTATTTTGAGAGAGCCTGTTCACTCCCTTCAAATTCGAAATATAGAGAATTAATCGAGACATCTATTTATCTCTGAAATGAATGGGTGAACCAGATAGGGCTTCTTATAGCATTTGAATGTGGCCTTCTTATTTAAAAATCAAACCCAAATTTCTACCTTCCCCTCTCCTGAACTTCCCATTTCCTTTCTGGTTCTATAATAGTCTGTCATTTATACTCTGAACCCTAAATGAACCTTTGATTTTTCCAGCCCTTCTCTCCTACTCTGCACCAAGTCCTGGTAATTTCTTCCCTCAGGAGACTCCACGCCTGGGTCTCTACATCTCTACCACTACCCCAGAATAGGCCCCTGTTTCATCAGTCGCACATTGACAAGGAACCTTAACTCGTCTTCTTGCCTCTAGTCAAACTTCACTCCCAACTCCAATCACCCAAAATACTAACTGGTCTCAGATCATATCCCTGTCCTTTCCCTGTTCACCGCCTCCAACCCAACTCTTTCAGTATCTTCTCAGTTTACCACCTTCCCTGACAACCCTGACTCTACAAAACCTGAGTCCAACTTAATTTTCATCCTTCTATTTCCTCCCTCCCCACTCTGATCCTTCCCTGTTCCCAGGATACCTCTTGTACTCTCACTCCTCTGCATCTGTGTTCTCACCGACCTCCTCTCCTCGCACCCCATCTATCTTCCTACTCTCCTCACTCAGTCTCTGTTACTGAAACTGCCCACAGGTCAGAAGAGCCTGTCTCTGTCTCAAATCCCACCCTGTTGTTGGTATCCTTCAATCAGCATTTACCGTGTACACAGCCTCACACTGTAAAAACATACCGGGCTCACCTCCCCAACTACTCAGAATGTGCTTGGAGCATGAGGATGACTGCCTGTCCTCTGCAACTCCCACAAGATTGAGCCCAGTTTCACATGTAACTGGGGATGAGTAACTACTGACCAAGTGCTCTACATGGAACTGAAACAGCCCACCTCTAAGCAGTTCGTTCTAAGGGCTCCTTCTCTTCCCATTCTTCTAAACTGATAGCATTTACACCAATCAGAAGCACTATTATCTAATAATATTAAGTGGGCTGTGCGCTTAGTCACTCAGTTATGTCTGACTCTTTGCGACCCCAGGCTCCTGTCCATGGGGGTTCTCCAGGCAAGAATACTGGAGTGGGTTGCCATACCCTCTTCCAGGGGATCTTCCCAATTCAGGGATCAAACCCAGGTCTCCCGCACTGCAGGCGGATTCTTTACCGTCTGAGCCACCCAGGGAAGCCCTTTGATATTATGCTGTGTTCTATTCCACGGCCATGGTTTTTTCCCTCTCAACTGTAAAACTCTGCCCTCATTATCCATATAAAGTTCCTTAAACACTGTTATGTAATACTTTTTGAATATTCCTTACAGCGTTAAGCAGACCACTGGACACAATGGTAGTTAACATACACCAGTAATAAAGATATCTAAATCCAGTGTCTCAATTAAGACACTACTTAAAGGTATGGACCTTAAAAATAATAAGTAAACCTTGTTTTACAGAGTTCAAAGCCCTCATACTATCTAATTTCCACAACCCATGACATAAGTTATCAGTCTACTGAGGAGGAAAGAGGTTAAGTGAGATTGTAGAAGCAGTAAGGGCTTTCCAGGTGGTGCTGGTGGTAAAGAATCCACTTGCCAATTCAGGAGACACAAGAGATGCGGGTTCCATCCCTGGGTTGGCAAGATACCTGGAGAAGGAAATGGCAACCCACTCCAGTACTCTTGGCTAGAGAATCCCATGGACAGAGGAGCCTGATAGGCTGCAGTCCACGGGGTGGCAAAGAGCTGGATGCAACTGTGCATAGATGTGCACACGTGCACGCACACACACACAGACAGGCAGTGAAGTGACAGAACAAGGACTCAAATCCAGATCTCCTGAGCTCAAGGACAAAACTTTATGTTCTTCTCCACAAGCACAGACACATGTTGTCTCCTCAACAAGCCTCTACCTTCCTGGCGGACTGAGGCCATGCATACCATGCTTCTTTTTTAAAAAGTCTCTCTTTATCTCCTCCCAAACATCTTCGCGGACCAATAATAAGATATTAAATCTATATGGATTGCACAGATACAGCAAACTCATCAAAGAGAACATACTGTGCCCCAGGCCTCTTAGGTGGAGAAAGACTTGGCAAGAGAAGCCATATGGATTTCCCAATGTTCCCAAAGAACCACTTTGAGCTCAGCCATACGATCACTAAACCCAAACAGAGTGGAAGCTTATTTCTAAAAGCCTCAAGTGCTGCCAGAGATTCTAGTCTCTTGCTCTCTGAGCCGTTAGACTAGCAAGTGATCTAAGAAGGCCAGAAGAAATGCCCTGTTGAGAGTTATCACCTCCCCAGTATTCAACTTTGGGGAGTTACATGGAGTACCTCCAGTGCACAGGTCTCCAAGTACATAGCTTATGGCCAGGACTCCTCAGGTCTCCCCACAACTGCCTCTTGGGGTCATTTTTAAAGATTTTACAGATGATGAAGCAGGGTCCCAAATAAAAACAAGTAAGTTTCAATATCCCAAGTGAATAGCAGTCTGCCTAAAACACCACTTTCACTATGCTAACTACTAAGTGACTACAACATGAAAACAACAGAAATTTCTCTATTAACTCTAGTAAGATAGTATCACAGAAGTGCTGGCATGTTTCCCCCTTACCGAGGTTATTACCTAGAATTAGAAACTACTCAGGAGATAAGATAACCTTAGGAAAATGATTTTATTATACCAAGCATTAAAGTAATTTCAAGTAAGTTCCCAAAGGTAACATGAATCAAGCTATAGTCTCAGAGTCTACACATGAAGTCATACCAGCAACTCAGGGTTTGAATTATCTGAACGTTATAGTTAGAAGTCAAGGCGAAAGCTGAGAAGTAAAGATTGGGCTAATCAAGAAACCATCTCAAAGAATACTGTTTTCGATGTAACTTGCAGCTGGCTCAGCTACAGTGGGCATCTACCACTTCTGTCTGGCGCAAGTCTTCCTTTCTAGAACGCTCTCCTTTCTTTGAGCAACAGCAGGTCCCATGGTCATGAATCTGACACTGGGGAAGCACAGCCCAAGGTGGCTACTGGACTCCACCCAGCAGCCTGTTATTGATCTGAACTAGGACAATAAAAACATTCCCTGGTAATTCTGTTGGAAATACAGAAAACAGGCATGTCCCTGTCTCTGGGATTACAAGCAGTACAAGAATGACGCGAGTCCACAGGCCATCTTTGCTTCCACGTGGAAAAAGCTCTGCTGAGGATGAAGGCCATCATGGAGGAAAACACAGCCAAGAGAGGAAGAGAACAAAACCAGTCCTCATGACACCCTCTGTGCCCCAGGAGCCGCTAGCCTAACCTCAGCCTTTTTAGTTATGAAGTCAACAAAATCCATTTTAATTAAAACCATTCTGCCACCTGCAACCAAAAGGATCCTGAGTGATACAGCAGTCTGAATGAGTAAGGTGCCAAATGACAGAGTTAGCTCCTAAATGAGCCTGGAAAGGAGTGGCTGACAAAGTTAAATCTGCTTCTAAACCCAACTGGAAACACCAACGCTAGCCTATTATTATTATGATTCTCACCATCTATAAAACAGCACAAGTAGATCGGTGACTGGTCTATTGTCTTCTTTCAGAGTTTTTGAACAATGGCTATTGTTAATTCATATAAACTTTTTTGACCTACTTATCTTGCTACTTTCCAGATTAGATGCTAAATGCAGATACCAAATTTTATTCAAAACTTGAACGGCGTTATTCTTTCAAGAGTGTCTTATACTTAGCAAAAAGTTTAGTTAACAAATGGGGGACACCAAGGTATGCAGCCTACTCAAAGTACACCAAAGAATAAGGATGACTAAGTAAGACAAACCACTAGTCCACCAAACCCTGATCCTTTTACAATTAGTTCAACACAGACACTCAACACTGGTAGATGCTGAAAAGCAGAGAATCTGCATATATAAATAAACCTACTTTTCAATATATATATGTAACACATACAATTCAAATTCTAGAATGTAAAGTTAGTTATACCTAACATGTAACCCTGGACCTCTGGTTTTTTTGTCTCCTGACCCAATACTACATCACAAAAATTAGTTTAAAATGTGACCATCTAATTTGCTTTTTCTTCCATGTTTAATTGCTTACTTCTCATTTATCACTCTCAAATTAAAAAAACAAAAAAAGAGGCAATTCTGCAATTAGTAATTAAATTCTCTTTGATTCACCAAAGAGATAAAGGTAGAAGATCATACTCTGTTAGACCACACAGAAACACACTGAGTTTTAGCTGATAATATATACTGGCTGCACCCACAAATGAAACAATCTCTACCAACTTGCAAATTGTGATAATACAATAATACAATACTAAGCCTAAATCACAGTATGTAGAACTACATGTCCAATGCCTTAGAGAAAAAATAAACAGTGATAAATTATCATTTCCCTGAATCTTCTTAAAATTTTTTCTGGAAACAGCCAAATCTTTGGCTGCAATATGGACAACTAGGTGGTCTGAGAATAAGAAGGACTGAGAGGGAGATTTTTTTTTACTGGATATCCTTTTTATCATTTGAATTTATACCATTTAAATGTATTATCTACTCAAAAGAAATACAATTTTAAATTTAGAAAATTCCTTGACAATCTCTTTCAGAAACCATATTCAAACTCCCTTTAATATCAACCCTCAAATAACAATTTCATTAAATACTGTACATCCTTTACACTTACACTGTAATTTTTCTCAAGTATAGTATATACATGTAATAATACAGTTACCCAGTTGTTCCAGCCTAATTTTCTATCACCAAACATGAATTTAGAATATCAGCAATATGTCATTTATGGTTCTTTTATGTTCTCCTTTCCACCACAGAAGTGCTAATGATTAACAAAATATAAGTACACTTGCCCTCCCGCAAAAGTTAACAATAAATAACCACAAGGCAAATCACCAGAATGTATCTAATACCACTTATCTGTTAATCAAGGGCTGTCCAAAGTGCGGTTCCCCTACCAATGATGTGAATGGTGACTTTAGCTGTATGTGAAGTATTTTAACATATTTAATATAAGGTTGATTATACCTAACATACCACATCTATGACTTCACAATTATTGCCCAGAATGAGGATAAATCTACTGAAGTGAAACTGTGAATCTATCTGAAAAATAAAAGTGTGCATGTGTGAGTGAAGTTTGAGAAGAACCAGGGCATCATTCAAATGAGATCAAGGGCAGAGTGAGAACAATCACCAACAGCATCAACTGTATTAAATCTTAGAGCAAACTTCACACTCACAGGGAAACTCTCACTGGAAGGATGACTAAATGGCAACAGCGCTCTCCTCTTCCCTCAGTTAGGGAAATGCCATGTGGGGCAGTTTAGAGCAGATGAGCGAGATCTTAGGGGAGATCAGGCAAGCCCCCTTTGGGTAGAGTGCACGTCACAATCTGGAACAAGGGTGGTGCGAGTGGACCACGGTTGTCAATGGGTTTCCTTTGATGGTTGATCAGTTTCTACCACAAGCCATCCTAAACATCCTCACGTGGTATAGCTGTCTGCTCACAACTTTAGAAAGAGAAATTTAAACATGAGAAAATGTAATGCAACCTCAAAAACTGACCTGACCCCCTGGCCCTCACTAAAGAACACTACTGAATCAGGCAGTCACTCACCAACAGTGTGACACAATGTTGGGGGATCTGTAGAGTCCTCAAGATTCTACTTTATTCATATCACATTCTTACAAGAACATCACCACAAATGAACCCAAAGAATGAGCTTATTATAACAAACCTAATTATAGAGGGTGCCAACTGGAGCCCCTCCACCAGGTCATGAGAAACCACCAGATCACTTGCCCAGACAGGCATATTCAGAGCTTTGAAAACTTCCTTTAAACTTGAAAATGGAGTTCCAATATGGAACTATATGGAGTTCAGTCCATATAGCTTTAAGAGGGGTATACTTAAGACTCAGTGTAATACCCACATTGTCTGCAGAGAACTTTAGAAATCATCTGCTTTAAAAAATACCATCTCCCAGACACCAAGGCATGATATCTGTTATCTTCATACAATAGAATATCACAAGAAAGAAGATTTTATTTTGAAAACTAGACCTAGTACTTGTGGTATTTATTTTTCTTTCGTGTTTTATTGCTGCCTTTAGTCTCTTAGGGGCTTTCCTGGTGGCTCAGACAGTAAAGAATCTGCCTGCAATGCAGGAGACCAGGGTTTGATCCCAGTCTAGAAGATCCTCTGGAGAAGGGCATGGCAACGCACTCCAGTATTCCTGCCTGGAGAAGTCCTTAGTTTCTTAATCCTATTCTTAAAGAATTAAAAAAAATCAAAGAGATTATCAATATAAAACTGCAATTTGTTAGACAAGAAGGTAAAAAATAGGCTGGAACGCCACAATTTACATCAGACTGTTTGAACAACACAGCAAACTCTGTGGCTAATACCCCTCTGACCATAAGTTCCTCGAGCTGTCCCAAGCAAAGAGGTCTAACACACATTCCTGCTTCAGCAAGTTCTCAAAATTATTTTATCCATCTGGAATGGGCCCCAAATCCCCTAAAACGAAGTTCAAATCACATTCGCCTTCAGTTAATACACTCTCTCTCTCATGGAAGAAAGGAATTTTTTAATAGTTTCTATCTTCTCTCTCTCTCTCAAACTCTGCAAGCCCTTAACATTCAACCTGTTCCCTAAAAATGAAATCATTCCTTCCACCTCTCCAAGTCTACACCCTTCAGCTACTCCTACCTTTTTCAGTCTTTGCATGTGAAGCATGTCCAACCCTTGGGACCCTATGGACTTTAGCCCACCAAGCTCCTTGGATTCTCCAGTCAAGAATACTGGAATGGGCTGCCATACCCTCCTCCAGGGGATCTTCCTGGCTCGGGAATCGAACTTGCAGCCCTTCTGTCTTCTGCAGTGGCCAGCAGAAGCCACTAGCGCCACCTGGGAAGTCCCTTTCAGTCTTTAAGGATACAGAAAGATTGCCTCTCCAGATAAGGGGCGGAGGGGGCACACCTTCACCCCCTTACTTAAGCAGCCACTCTCACCTCAATCTGTATTATTTTTCTTAACTCCTAGGCATCTAGTTTAACAAGTCTATGAAACTGCTTGCAAAGAGGGTCAGTGACTCCCCATAGCCAAATACCAGCTGACCAACATCTCTAAGCCTGTCCTTTCTGTTTCTGCTGGCACCACCAGGACCTCCGCTCTTCAAGAGGAGTTCAAGGCTGTGGTTAGACCCTACTATCTTTCCTCTGTGCAACCTAATGATCTGCACTCTCCTTTGTAGAAGGACACCGGGACACCATCTTAAACCTTACTTTGCTCCCAAACTCCATCAGTGCATCTTCAGCCAACAGGAAACATGATGCCCCTGATTATCTTCATTGGTTCTTCAGTTTCTCACTTGTCCCAAACCAAGTTCACCAGAGCCTCCCCAGGAGTCCCATCCTACCCCACATCTACCTTCCCCTTGCAGGCAGCCGTCTAGGCCTGCTCATTTTTCCATATTCGTATGTCCTAACCCCACTATTGGAGAAGGCAATGTCACCCCACTCCAGTACTCTTGCTTGGAAAATCCCATGGACGGAGGAGCCTGGTAGGTTGCAGTCCATGGGGTCGCCAAGAGTCAGACACGACTGAGACTTCACTTTCACTTGTCACTTTTATGCATTGGAGAAGGAAACGGCAACCCACCCCAGTGTTCTTGCCTGGAGAATCCCAGGGATGGGGCCACACAGAGTCGGACACGACTGAAGTGACTTAGCAGCAGCAGCAGCAGTAACCCCTCTGTGGTCATTGGGTTTGCTTTTTTCCTGGAGTTCACAGTGACTGCGTGTCCAGGATGAAATGCTGTTATAACACTCCCTCACCATGGATGGGGCTTCCCAGGTGGCTCAGTGGTAAAGAATCCACCTGCCAGTGCAGAAGATGCAAGTTCGATCCCTAGGTCGGAAAGATTCCCTAGAGGAGGAAATCGAAACCGACTCCATTACTCTTGCCTGGAAAATTCTCCATGGACAAAGGAGACTGGTGGGCTACAGTCCATGGAGGCACAGAGTCAGACACGACTGAGCACGCACCCAGGCAGGCACCATGGATGAGCACTAACTCTCGACTGAAAGCAGTCTGGGAAAGGAAAGTGTACGGGAAGGAAGGAGAGGTGGACAGAAGTTCAGCCAGCGCCACTGTCCTCAACCACCACTTGCTCCAGGGTCCACATGTGACCCCAGCTACCAAACCTTCCTTATTAAAAATTTCTGTTCCACCTCTGAGTTGAGCAGGGCCCCCAAACTCCCCAACATAATCCATTCCATGAAGTCCATTATTTCTTGCTCAGAAGGAATCATCACTACAGATATGTTAACCTAAAGAAGACCAGACTTTTTATGTTATTTAAATAACCCAAAACCAAAGAATCCCACCCAGCTTCCACAAGTTAACTGCAGCTAAGTATCTTCCCCCAGGGCCTACGACTATAATAATAGAAAAGAAACACCTATTGAAAATCTGCTTTCTGAAAGGAAAACAAGTAAAAACTTGACCAGGTAACGCACGTAAAGAACAACTTGATACACCATGGGTTTCTGGGGAGGTTGCCTCCTGTCTCATCGCAGGTTGCAACTGGGAGAGCTTAACAGTTTGATTTAGCTAGTTTCTTAGGAATCACATCAGTGCCGCTGCGGAGTTGAAAGGCAGGCTTCTACAGAGAGTCAAATTAGGGAGTTGAAGCAGCGGCTGTTTTGTTAACTCACAGCTAAGAATAACATGCGAGTTTCTAATTTTAAAAAAATGAAGAAAGACGAGGAAAGTCAGTCCCTGGCTAAATGTTTGGGGCGAGGAGGAGGAGGGGTGGGGTTCTCTGCACTGACCCTCTCTTCGCCCCAATCCTCGGGCCCAAGGCAATTAACTAGGGGCGCCCACCCCAAGAGGGAATCAGTTTGCAGGTGCGACGAGCCGGCCCCGCTCCCGGGTTCAACCCTGGATGGAACCCGGGGCTCCAGAATTGGTTTCCAGATGGGTTCGCGCTCACTTTTAATTAACAACGAGGTCGGGGTAGGTTCGAGACAAATCGGGGGGAGAGGAGGAGGAAAAGTCACAGGGGCCTGGGGATCTCGGCGCCCCGGGGAAGGCCGGTCTGGCCGCCCGGAGGCACCCTCCTGGCCCGCCTGGGCCCGAGGGGCTCGGGGTGGGTGGGCCCGGTACCGCGCGACCACCCGGGCCGTCTTACCGTGGCTCTGCAGGATCTCGTGCTTGAGGCCGCCCGTGTAGTCGATGAGCTCCTCCAGGCCGCGCTCGCACAGTTGCCCATAGCCCGAGAACTTGTGCAGCACCTTCTCCAGCTCGCGCTCCACCGTCACGCACTGATCCATCCCGGAGGCGGCGGTGGCGGTGGTCGGCTCCCCGGCTCCCGAGCGTCCGCAGCCGTTCGGCCCGGGCCCGGCCGAGGCCGCGTCCTGCTCCTCGTCCCCCAGGCGGGCGGCGCGAGAGGCCGAGGCGGCGGAGGCGCTAGCCCCGGCGCCAGAGGAGCCTCGAGAAGCCCGCGCCCGCCTGCCCCATAGCGCCCCGGCCCCGGCGCGTAGCCGCTGCTCTCGCTCGCTGGTCCCACCCGGCCCTGCACCCCGGCTTCCCCGCTCGCCGCGTTCGACTGCCCGCCGCGGCGCCGCCGATTGTTTTTGTTTTCACGGGAACGGACCGATGACCTGGTTCTCCCGGGCGGCACCAAGCGCCACCGACCCGAGGGGGGCAACCACCCCAGCTAGAGAAGGAGGCGGCGCGGGCCGTACCAAGCGCACCGTCGAGGGGGGTCAGCCCGGCGAGCACGAGCAGAGGAACGCATCCGCTCGCGCCGCCGCTCTAAAGGTGTGGGCCGTACCACGCGGGAGGCGTGCGAGGGAGCGGGAGAGGGTGGAGCCAGCGCCTAATTGGTCCAAAGAGCTAAATTGGGAACTTTAGAGACAGCCCCAGAGCTCCGAGAGCTCTACAACTACGCGCTCCGTAAACAAGTGGGTGGAAACCGGCCCTAACGACTCCGCCCAGAAACAGGGAAAACGAACCAATGGGCGCCGGGAACACGTAAGGACCCAACGTCCTCCAAACCCTGGCCGAGGCGTAACCCTTCAGCCAATCCGGGACTAAGGGCCAAACCAATAGCCTCGTTGTTGGAGGGGGTGACTTGGAGAGCCTCCCGGGAAGCTAGGCGTTTTGGGGAAGCCATGAGGGAAAACAGGGCAGAAATAAAGAGGTCTATTTCCTGTAGGACTTCGCCCTAGCCTTGTATTATTTCATCTCCCCATCACTCAAGGGGGTACGGTCGTTCCGAAGTTTTGGAAGACGGCTTCGCCGCCCCGGTTGGGGGGGGGGGCCGGAAATCCAGCCTGGCCGGACGGGGTGGGAGGTGCTACAGGCGAGGGTCTATAACGAGAATGAAAGGCGGCGGTGGTTGTGGGGCAGGAGAGGGGGGTGCCTGGTGGTCGGGCACAGTGCGCGGTGCTCCCTCGACTCTTGCGACACTAGGAGGTCACACGCCTCGCCCCCAACTCCCCCCGCAGGCCTCGCCCCTTTGGCCCCTGGGCCTGGAGTCTCTCCTGACCGGTTGCTTCACCCCGCGTGTAAGACGTGTAGCTTCGCGGAGAGGAAGCTCGAGTCGGAGGTTGGGGGAGTCTGGCCCCTGCCTCTTCGGCGCCTTATTCCATTGAATAGATTGGAGTTACTATCCCTTTGCGTAAATCCTTCCCTGCCTCCAACCTTGGCCTATACCTACTCCCTGACTGAGCTGCAGCTGAGGACGAGCCAAGCTGCTGCTTGCCTCGGGGCCTCTGTACTTGCATTTTCTTTGGCCTGAAAAACTCTTCTACCTTCTCATCCTAAAATTAGCTCCCTTGTCCCACTGAGGGTCCTCCCCAGACCGCACTACTGTATTCTCTACCCAGCACTCCCTCCATTGCTACGTCATTGATTGTAATACCAAGTGTATTATCAGTTTTATTCTTTGCGCACCATTATTAAAATCTGAAATAATCTGATTCAATTATTTACTTTTATTTTTTTACATAGGTGAGCCGTTATTCATATTGAATGGCTTATTCTTTTTCATTTTTATTTAGTGTATTATCATTTTAGCAAAAGCAGCAGCATTTTAACAACTTAAAATGTTATTCTGAAGATTAGGTGACATAATAATTTCTTTAATCTGAAAATTAAACTCTTCGAGAGTTGGAAACTTTTAATTCAGACAATCAACTAATAAATACCGATTCCCGGAATTGTTCCAGTTGTAGAAGGGAAAAAATGCTCACAGCGTGCTTTTATTTTTAGTACTGATATTGGGGAATAATTTATATCCCATTGGTTCTCAAGTAAAGAATGCGAAATGAAATAAAAAAGATTTTTCCTAGTTTTATTCGTTTACTTTTCTGTCTGTAGCTCTTCAATAAATTTCCAATAAGGCAGCCCCTTGCTTGTGTTTTGTGTGCTGGAAACAGTGCGCGGAGACATGGTGTGCTATCTTCTTTTTTTAATTTAGGTAAAATCTCATTGAGCCTCAATTTCCTTTCTTTATAATTCGGAAGTAATTAGGATTAATAATACTTAACTCCATTGTGAGGAAAGTTAAGTGAGATAATTTATGAAAACACCCAGAAAGCAGCACATGATAACCACATGATGAATGGTGGAGGTGTTTGTTACTACTGATGTCAGTTCCCAGGAATAAATAAGAGAGGGTAGTTTAGTCAGGGAATCATGTTGATCTTGCACCCAATCCTTTATTTCTTGGTGATTCTCAAGGGCAGCCCCAACTGTGGCTGTTACATACCTCCTTTCTCTTCCCTCCCTTGCCCATTTTCCTTTCTCTCTTTCTTGGCAGGTGACCCTGAGTCCTGCTTCACTGAGAATCCTCTCCTCAAAATATGTCTATTGATACCATCCATTTTGTGAACTGTTGTCAAGTATCAGAAGGAAGAAGAGTCCCTTCTCTCTTCCTAAGCTGTCACCTGACCTGGTAATGTAGGGGGAACCTTCATTTAAGCCTTCTCAATCTGTTTCCCTTTTCCTCAGTTCTTTCAAGGCCAAACTGCCCAAACAAATCCTCTACATGTGCCCCTCCTGTTTCTCCAAGGATCACCTTGATAAGCTCAGTCATCCTTTTCTCACTCTTGTTTCCCTTGATCTCACCGCAACACATGAGAATTACAACTCACTATCACCTTTAAAGTCCTTCCTTGATCTCCAGGGCATTGCCATGGTATGGTTCAGTCGCCCCTTCTCTCTTACTGGCTCTTCTTTCTCATTTATTCACCTATATGGATGGGCGTTTGCCCCAGGTTCTGTTTTCAACCTTGTTTTCTCTCTACCTGCTGTCCTGTGAGAGCACATTAAAATTAAAATTGTCCTGATCTGTTCTCATAAACTAGCTTCACATTCCCCCCAACTAGCAAGACATCATCATCCAGGGAACTCGTTACCTCCAACGAACATGTCAAAAACGGAATCCATATTTCCCTTCCAAAACTGACTCTCCTCTTGACTCTTCATTTTTTGTCAGCATTACCGTTACTTTCCCATGTTCCTATGCCACCTCACCATCTTCATCTTTAACTTACCTCTGTGTGTGTGTGTGTGTGTGTGTGTGTGTGCGCGCGCGCTCAATTGCCCAGTCGTGTCCAACTCCTTGCGACCCCATGGACTGCAACCCACCAGGGTCCTCTGGCCATGGGGTTTCCCAGGCAAGAATACTGAAGTGGGTTGCCATTACCTACCCCAGGTAACTTCCTGACCAGGGACTGAATCCATGTCTCTTGCATCTCCTGCATTGGCAGGCAGATACTTTACACTGCACCACCTGGGAAGCTGTTAACTTACCTCTAGGGTTCTTGAAAACCTTTTCTTCATCAGATTCCTTGACTCCATTGACCTGTTTCCATTGCCACCTATACCCTTCTCTGCTGGTGTCCAGCCTCGGCAGGATCCAGGGGTACCCTCGGGATGAACGGCGTCGGCAAGAGAAGACACGTGAGACCAGCCTTGATAGGGCCAAGTCTGCGAGGGAGAGAGAGAGAGAGTGACCAGACTGGGGGTGTGCAGCAGAGTCTGGCAATGCTTTATTTTTTACTATAGCTTTTATACCCTAAGTTAGTACATTTCTGAGGGGAAGATAGTTTAACATTACATCAGCTTGTTCTTCACAAAACCAGGGTGTTTTCTGCATACTTCTTTGTTTATGAGGGTCTTGTACATTATCTTCTGGCCTTGGGGCCTATTAACATTTTATGCAAGTCAGGTGAATGTAAACCTATTTTCTGTTTCTATGGTGACCTTAACTGAAAGGTAGCAGTCTCATAAGGCAACAGTACAGAGTAGAAGTATAACCTCGTTAACACAAAAATTAATCCTTCTGCAGAAGTTGTCAGTTGAGTTTATCTAAGAAGTTTACTCCACACTGACTCTGCGACTTTGGTGAGGCAGCCCCTGCCTAGCACTCCTGACTAACAACAACCATTTCATTGTTACCACACTAGGGCTAAGCTCTTATTTTTCTAGATATAACTATATTAACAATGGTTTCCACAGCACAACCTTAGCACATTAAAAGCAAAAACACAGCAAGCAAAACACAGCAAGCAAACATCAACCCAATAACCACCTTTAGAATAATTTTTCTTATGTTTTCTAATAGGACTCCTTCACCCCTCAAAAAGGCTCTAGGTCTATTAGGGCTTTTATATAATCAGGTTCTTTATGTTATTTTATGATTAGGGTATTATAAGCAATCATGCATATTAGTACCAAGGGCATAAACACATTTGCTAAACAAACTAAAATACCAGCAAAGGAGTTTAAATTAAAACACTCCTTTCACCCTAGATAATCGCATAAAATACCACCACCCGGGAAACTTATTGATTAAAGTTATAAATTTATTCTTATTTGGGAAGAGATCAGGGAAGGCCTTCTGTCTGTGTCACAGAAATTAGGGAGTAGTCTATTGAAGCAAGCATCAGAAAGACAGATCTCATCTTTAAGGTGAGCGCCGGGGGCAGCTTTTCGGAATCCCTGAAAACCTGATCCACCTTGCCTGTCAGGTTTTCTCCTCATGACCTTGTCATGGGTGGGATCTCATGAGCTGGCTCCTGGCATTTCTCAAGATCCCTTCACTAAGTAACCTGCCTTCAGTCACCCCAGAATTATTGGTGCTTTCCAGGTGTCCTCATCAGTTTCCCTAGGGATACAGACTGTCTCACTCCCTTTTCCATTCACCCTCCACATTTTCTCTGCATACTCTGTATTGAGTCTAACTTCCTAATGTCTAAAATGAGGCTTTTCAGTTTCTACTTCCTTCTCCTTCATTGTGCTTGGTTGCTCAGTCATGTCTGACTCTGCGACTCCATGGACTGTAGCCCACGAGGCTCCTCTGTTCATGGAGACTCTTCAGACAAGAATACTAGAGGGGGTCCCCCTCCAGGGGATCTTCCCAACCCAGGAATTGAACACAGGTCTCCTGCATTGCAGGCAGATTCTTTACTGTCTGAACCACCAGGGAAGCTCAGGAAAACCTGAGTGGGTAGCCATTCCCTTCTCCAGGAGATCTTCAACCCAAGGATCGAGCCCAGGTCTCCTGCATTGCAGGCAGATTCTTAACCATCTGAGCCTCACCTTCATTAGTACTTTATTTATTTATTTATTTTTTGCTGTGCTGGGTCTTTGTTGCCACAAGCAGACTTTATAGTTGTGGCACATGGTCTTCTCATTGAGGTGGTGTCTCTTGTGGAACTCAGACTCTAGGGTGTGTGGACTTCAGTAGCTGTGGCTCATGAGCTTAGTAGTCCCATGGCAGGTGGGATGTTAGTTCATGGACCAGGGATCGAACCCATGTCCCTTGAATTGGCAGGCAGATTCTTAACCACTGGACCACCAGGGAAGTTCCTTCATAAGCACTTTTGTCATCCTTCCAAGATTATAATTGCTTCTCTTACCTCTACAGGGCCATCAAATGAATCTTCAAAAAATAATAATAATAATCTTCATTCTCCTGAAAAAACTTGTTATAAGAATTAAATCAGACAATCCATATAAGGCACTCAATATAATGCCGGGTATATGGTAAGAGCTATTATTATCCACTAATGAGAAATAATCAAGACTTCCCATTACCTGCAGTTTCAAATCCTGATTCTTAGCTGTGTGGTCTGCCCAGCATTGCAAAACATCACAATCCCCCATCCAAACACTGGGCACTTTCACACTTTCAGGGTGAATTAAGCACAGCTTTGTCATGCTTTTCCTTCTCCTAGAATGCTTTTCTTTATCCTCAGCTACTCAAATCCTTCCCTTTCTCCAAGTAAGAAGACAAATCCTATTACTATTAATATCTTTCGCTATTGATACCTCCTAGATCTCGGTCTGCCACTCCTCAATATGGTCATCATCAGCCATATGTAGCTATATTTTTAAATCTTTATTTATGTATTTGGCTGTACCAGGCCTTGATTGTGGCATGCCAGATCTTCAGTCTTCGTTGCGGCATGCAGAATCTAGGTCCCAGATCAGGGATTGAACCCGGGCCCCCTGAATTGGGAATGCAGAGTCTTAGCCACTGGATCGCCAGGGAAGTCCCCCTATGTAGCTATTTAAGTTAAATTTTTAAAATTCATTTTCTCAGTTGTACCAGCCAGATTTCAGCTGCACAGTAACTACAGATGCTAGTGGCTACTGTGTTAATCAGCACAGAACATTTTCTTTACTGTAGAAAGTTCAGTTGAACAGTTCTGATCTAGACTGTGACCCTAAGGGTTACCAACCGCTCCTTGAACTGCTGGAGGACTTCTCTGTTAAGCCATTTAATGCTTAAGTGCATACTGCCCCCATATTTTTAGTTAACTTTTCCAAAATGTACCTTGTTTTCTAACTAGATTGTTAGCTCCTAGGTCAGGGATGAATTTTCTTTTCTCTCCCATGATTTAATCAGCACAGAAAAAGTGCCCTAGGTACTTGTTAAAGGGAAGAAGATAAACAAGAAGAGTGTGTGCATGCTAAGTTGCTTCAGTCCTCTCCAACTCTTATGACCCTATTTAGCCCACCAGGCTCCTCTGTCCATGGGATTCTCCAGGCAAGAATACTGGAGTGCGTTGCCCTGCTCTCCTCCAAGGGATCTTCCTGAGCCAGGGATCAAACTCCTATATTAGCAGGTAGGTTCTTTACCACTAGTGCCACCTGGGAAGCCCAACAAGAGGAGAAGAGACTGCAAATTTAACCAAGGAAAGAAAAACAGTACTTGTAAGAGCAGAGATCTTTGTCACCTTCTTCCCTTGTATTGGTCCTTCCTGCCTAGGGCATAATTGCTTTCAGCCTAAACCTTGATTTCTCAGAGAAAAGTCTCTAGAAGTAACAGGAGAAAAAGTCCATTTTCAGAACAACTGCAAATTATTTTTCTATGACTACATTTTTACCACACAGCAAAAAATAATTCACTCACACACAAACACCAACCAACAAACAAAAACCCCATCCAGTATCAGCTGAGCTCCTGCCCCCGTAATTTGTTCAATCTAGAGACCGTTTCATTTGCAATCATTCTAGATTTTGCATTGGTCCTCCCCTCCACCCCAGATTCCATTCTCTGTAACATTTAAGAAAACAATCCAAAGAAAGGGGGGAAAATCCTTTTGCTTTATGACCAAAATACATCTTCTTTGTCAGAAAATTAGAAAATGCAAATAGGTTAACAGAAATAATCATCCAGTGAAATCCCAAGATCCAGAAGAAAAAAAGTTAGATTTAACACTTGGGATGAATTTCCAGACTTTTTCTTGCATAAACAGATAGGCCCATACGTGAAGGATGTTTCTCGTTATTTAGAATTATTTTGTAGACTGTTTTTATTGTTCTCAACATTTCTCTGGGGCTTCCCTGGTGGCTCAGACAGTAAAGACTCCGTCTGCAATGCAGGAGACCTGTGTTCAATCCCTGGGTTGGGAAGATACCCTGGAGAAAGGAATGGCTACCCACTCCAGTATTCTTGCCTGGAGAATCCCACAGACAGAGGATCCTGGCGGGCTACAGTCCAGGGAGTCACAAAGAGTCAGATGCGACTGAGTGACTAAGCACAGACATTTCTGTAACAAAAAGTTTTCAGAACTGCTTGTGACATCTTATCGAAATGTTTATTAGCTGTTATACATAACTATAGCTTAGCATTCACCCTTATTCAGTATATCTCATACATTTTGTTTTTCATCTTGACTTACTCTTGGATGCTTGAAAGTAGACAGACACAAGATAAAAAAAGTAAAAATTTCATCTTTCAAATTTGAGAATCTATAAAGAAAACCTGTAAAATATGCTTTTTATGCAAAATGCACTTTCAGTTATGAGTAAGAAAGACTATGTTTATAATTGTAAAAAAAAAAAAACAACCTTGTGAAAGAGACCTTGCTAATTTCCTGACTGTTCTAGCTGACAGCCAATACAAAAAAGTAAGATTAAATTGACAAAATGTGTTATTATGAAATATCAAATTTTGAAAATAACACTCCTTTTCATCATTTATTTAAAAATCAATTTTCATCATTCTCAAGCCATAAAAAAAAAGAAATCTCCACATGAGACATTTCTGGAAATTGCTGCTAAGACTAAATTAAGAAATGGGTAAAAGCATAACTACCAGAAAAAACTATTGATCAGAATGTTTTTCAGTTCTTTTATATCTCCTGTGTGGTTTGGGGCATATTGCCACTTACATGCCTGTTTGCTGGCTGGCTGGATTATACCTGCCTGCCATTATGACCTACTGGTAGGCAGTGTTGACAATAATGCCTTTTCTTTTGTGTCCACTACCACTTTCTTTCAGCACCACCAATGATTGTTTAAGACAGCCTCTCTCAACAGCACAGCCCTCCCCAGTGTGGCCTTCGCCCCTTCTGGAGGCCAGAGCACTGCTCATTGGCTGCCTTCTCATTTTCTTGTTGTTTAGTCTGAGTTGTGTCTGACTCCTTTGTGACCCCATGGACTGTAGCCCGCCAGGCTCCTCTGTCCATGGGATTTCCCAGGCAAGAATACTGGAGTAGGTTGTCATTTCCTTCTCTTGGGGATCTGCCCAACCCAGGAATCGAACCTGTATCTCCTACATTAGCAGATAGATTCTTTACCACTGAACCACCATGGAAGTCCACCTTCTAGCTTAGACACCCCCTTAAAGACCTCTGTGAGGATGATATGCAGGCAGTGCCCTCATATATTATGCCCTGGAGGGGGGGTTTTATACTTTTTGGACTTGGTCCCACAGGTTTTATTGATCTGATCATTTTCTTTCTGGAATCCGAGTGTCTTTCAAACTTTGTTTCCTGCTCACTCTTTTGTGTGGTTTACAGGTATAGCAGGAAGGGTGATAGCACTGTAATTCGGAAGTAATTCACTCAACCCCGCCCAGCCTCAGTTTCCTTATTTATAAAACAAGAAGCTTGAAATAGATGACCTTTAAGTTCCTTCCAGTTCTAAAGTTACAGAGATGCTAGTGTTTATTAGACAACATGTGAGGCACTACACAACCAAGCAGGAATAGATAGATACCCTGGGGTGGGGGGCACACCCTGTGGCTTGTGGGGTCTTCCTTCCCAGACCAGGTATCAAACCCGTGTGCCCTAAAGTGTAAGCTGGGGTCCTAGCCACTGGACCACCAGGGAATTGCCCCTCCCTGCTTTTGAAAATTTTGATTCTGAATCACTACTTCATCATTGCAAAAGTGTAATGGGCGTTTTTTCCCCACTTTGGCTTTGTTTATTTATTCCAGTAATAATAATACCTACCATTGATCGAGTGCTTACATATGCCAGGCACTTTGCTTTAAATATGTGATTATCAGAAGCAACTTTGGAAGTATTATTTTATCTCTATTTTACAGAGGAATAAACTGAAGCAGAGAGGGATTTCTGCAAGATCAGACAACTAATACACAGTGGAGCTGGAATTTGAATTTAAATCTGTCTGACTCCAAAACCCATTAGTACTCTATCTCCGAAAAGCAAAATTATGCTCCATAACTACTTGTTAAGCATGTGGTTCCTAATAACACAAAGGATCATTTAAGTAATGTGGTTAGGTAATAGGAGTCTAGGGCTAAAATTCACAGAAATTATAACACTTCTACTTGCCAGCTTTTACACCTTTGGCAACAATCTTAACCCAACAGTCTTATTTTTTTTAAATAACAATTCTACTCCACCCACCTTGCAACATCACTGAGTTATATATATTTATTTCTAAAGTAATTTAAACATGTTTTATATGGTAAATGTATACATGTAATAAGTAAATGTATAAGAATATGTATAGATTCATAGAAAGTTCTCTGTAAACGAAGCCCTATAAAAATCCAGGGTGCTGTTTTTTCCTCTTATGTATGTATTTGATTCATCTGTTTATGTATCTTGTGTGCATGCGTGCATGCTCAGCCATGTCCGACTCTTTGCCACTCCATGAACTGTATGTAGCCCACCAGGCTCTTCTCTCCATGGAATTTTCCAGGCAAAAATACTGGTGTGGGTTGCCTTTTCCTACCGCATCTATTTTGGGCAGAGTCTAGGTTGTAAATTGCGGACGTACAAGATTCATGACTTTTGACAACCTGGGGGAAACTCCAGATAGTAAACTAGGCAAGTGCTTAAAACATGGCCTTTTGAGACTTCCAGTTTCACAAACACGAAGTAATCCCATTCCTCCAGGTTGTTTCTTAAAACAAAAAACAAAAAACCTGGACGTAGCACAGAAAACAAACATAGGAATATTTTGAAAGGCAGAAAGAAATTGGGCAGTATAGTGACCTTAGGACTTGAAAAATGACCTGGTGGTAAATTCACAGGTTTTCTCCCATATCTCAGTTGTTGTCATTGTTGTTTAGTTGCTAAGTCATGTCTGACTCTTTTGCAGCCCTATGGACTATAGCCTGTCAGGCTTCTCTGTCCATGGGATTTTCCATGCAAGAGTACTGGAGTGGGTTGCCATTCCCTTCTCCAGGGGATCTTTCCCACCCAGGACTGAAACCTGCATCTCCTGCATTGGCAGGCGAGTTCTTTACCACTGAGCCATCAGGGAAGCCCCATATCTCAGATGGGGCACTGCAAAGGCTCCCACTCAGCACCACAAACAGGCACACACAATAAAGGCTCCAAGAAAGCCTATTTTCCCTAACCCAAGCTTGGGGAAAGGGATGGGCTAACACTGAAAACTTTGTTGGCAATATCTATCCTACTCCAACCAAACACAAAAAACTGCATCCTTTCCCCCTAGCATGGTATCAGCAGAGCTGAGCAGGGACGTAATTTTCCACTCAGCCCCGCATAATCCATGGACACGGAGGCAGCGCTCCAGTTCCTCTGCCGAATGGTTTTGGCAAGGCAAAGTAGGGAGCTGACCTTCCGTCTCCTGCCTGGCAAAAGCAGGTGGTGCTCCAGTTCCCCCAGCAGGTGGTACCAACACATTGAGCAGGGAGCTGGGTCTATACCCCTGGTTAAGAGGCAACAAGACAGTGGGAGTTGCTACCCCCACCCTTCCACTGGGAGCAAGGGGAGTGCTGAACTTCCACCCCACCTCTTTGCAACAAGGCAGTATGAGACAGGGCTCCTCTTTTGCCAAAGTGTGTTGGCAGGGCTTGGAAGCTAAACATACATACCCAGCAGCCCATGTGTTAAATCTCAACAGGGGACTGCCTGCTCTAAAGGAAAAAGAAGAAGATTAAATGTGATCCAGAGCTTTGTTAATATACTATCCAGAATGTCCACGATGTGATTTTTTTTTAATTATTCATCCAACAACTAGGAAAATCACAATATGATGGAGAAAAGACAATCAATAGATGCCAACAAAATGAATCAAATATTGGAATTATCTTATAATTACATTAGTGCTGAGTTGCTTCAGTCATGTCTGACTCTTTGCGATCCTGTCCTGCCAGGTTCCTCTGTCCATAGGAGTCTCCAGTCAAGAATACGGAGTGGCTTGCCATTACCTTAGCCAAAGGATCTTCCCAACCCAGGTATCAAACCTGCATTTCTTACCTCTCCTGCATTGGCAGGCAGGTTCTTTATCACTAGTGCCACCTGGGTAAGCCCATGATAATTACATTAAAGCTATCATAAAAATACTTCAGCAATCACTGACAAAGTTTCTTGAAACAAAGACAATTCAGCAAAGATATAGAGATTATTAAAAGAATGAAACAAATCCTAGAACTTAAAAATATGTAATTAAAATTTAAAACTTTCTATTTGGGCTCAAAAATAGAGTGAAGATAACAGAGGATAGGATCAGTGAACTTGAGGAACAGACCAATAGAACTTACTGAATCTGAACGACAGAGAGAAAATAGTCTGGAATAAAAATGAACAGAGTCTCAGGGACTGTGGGATATTATTTTTTAAGTAGCAATCATATCATTGTAGTCACAGAAGGAAAGGAGAGTGAGAGTAAGACTGAAAATGTATTCAAAGAAATAATAGCTGAAAACTTCCCTAATTTGGCAAAGATATAAACCTATAATTTCAAGATGTTGAACAAATACCAAAGATATGTATGATATCTTTTATGATATCTTTTATGTACATATCTTTTATGTATGATAAACCCAAAGAATTCCACTTCAAGACATATGATAAACTTCTGAAAAATAAAGAAAATATCTTGAAAATAGCCAAAAAGAAATGACACCATTTTGTAGAGAGGAAAACCAATACAGATTACAGCAGATTCCTCATCTGAACCATGAAGGTCAGAAGGAAGTAGCACATTTTTAAAGTACTTAAAGGACAGGGTTGTCAACCCAGAATTCTATGTCCATTGAAAATCACCCACAGACATACCAAAAATAATATTTTCCAAACAACAAAAAATAATTGGAACATAAGGAAGAAAGAACATAATAAGCAAAAATGTTGGTATGTGCAATAGACTTCCCTTCTCTTGAGTTTTCTAAATTTCTAAATTGGCACTGAAAGTAAAAATTATAACACTGTTTGATGTGGTTCTAAATGTAGGTAGAGTAAATATTTAAGACAATTATATTAACAGGGAGGACAAAGACAAAAAGGGAGGTAAGGTTTCTATGCTTAAGTTGAATTGATAAAATGACGCAACTAAACTGCGATATGGAGAAGGAAATGGCAACTCAATCTAGTATTCTTGCCTGGAAAATCCCATGGACAGAGGAGCCTAGTGGACTGCCATCCACGGAGTCACAAAAAGAGTTGGACACATGTTAGCAACTAAACAACAAACAATAATTTAATAGGTTTGTATAATGTAATACCTAGAGTGATGACTAAAAAATATATACAAAGAGTAAAATTAAAAATACTATTGATAAGAGGAAAAGGAGGCGTTATTGTTTAAGGGGTACAGAGTTTCTGTTTGAAATGATGAAAAAGTTCTCAAGTAGATAGAGATGATGGCTATACAACATGATGAATGTATTGAATTGCATACTTAAAATGCTTAAATATGGTAAACTTTATGTTATGTATATTTTGCCAAAATCTTAAACACATAATTTAAAAAATTAATTTAAAAAACATAGCAGTGGTAATAATTTTGTAGTATATAAATGTATTAAATCAGTATGTTGTACCTCTTAAATTGTACAATGTTATATATGTCAGTTATATTTCAATAAAGCTAGGGAAAAACACTGTAGATAAGTCAAAATGGAATTCTTCAAAAGTGTTCAAGTAATCCACAGTATGGCTGGAAAAAAGAAACTAGAGAAATAGAAAACAAAGACACAGAAAGCAAAACATAAAATGGCAAACCTAAGCTCTGACATATCATTAGTTACATTAAATATAAATGGTCTAAATACACCAATTAAAAGACAAGATTGGCCAAGTGGATTAAAAACCAGAACCTAACTTATATGATGTCTACAATAAGCTCATTTCAAATATAACCATATAGACAGGCTGAATATAAAAGTATTTTAAAATACATATCATACAAATATTAATTGAAAGAAAGTAAGAGTAACTATATTAATATCATATAAAGATGACTTCAGGGCAAAGAAAACTACTGGAGGTAGAGATGGGCATTATATCATAATAACAAGGTCAATCCACCAAGAAGACACAGCAGTTCAAAATACCTGTGCACCACCCCAATGTTCATCACAGCACTGTTTATAATAGCCAGGACATGGAAGCAACCTAGATGTCCATCAGCAGATGAATGGATAAGGAAGCTGTGGTACATATACACCATGGAATATTACTCAGCCATTAAAAAGAATTCATTTGAATCAGTTCTAATGAGATGGATGAAACTGGAGCCCATTATACAGAGCGAAGTAAGCCAGAAAGATAAAGACCAATACAGTATACTAACGCATATATATGGAATTTAGAAAGATGGTAACGATAACCCTATATGCAAGACAGAAAAAAGAGACACAGATGTACAGAACAGACTTTGGGACTCTGTGGGAGAAGGCGAGGGTGGGATGTTTAGAGAGAACAGCATTGAAATATGTATATTATCAAGGGTCAAACAGATCACCAGCCCAAGTTGAATGCATGAGACAAGTGCTCGGGGCTGGTGCACTGGGAAGACCCAGAGGGATCAGGTGGAGAGGGAGGTGGGAGGGGGGATCGGAATGGGGAATCCATGTAAATCCATGGCTGATTCATGTCAATGTATGGCAAAACCCACTACAATATTGTAAAGTAATTAGCCTCCAACTAATAAAAATAAATGGGAAAAAAAAATACCTGTGCACCAGACAACAGAGTTACAAATTATGTGAAACAAAACCTGACAGAACTGGAAGAGATAGACAAATTCACATTACTAGCTGGAGACTTCAGCAACTTTCTTTCAATAGTTAGTAAAACAACTAGATAGAAAGTAAGCAAAGATATGAAAGAATTTAACACCACTGACAACTAGCAGAATCTGATCAACATTTATAGATACCCAGCCCAACAATAGCAAAATATGCATTCTTGTGAAATGTCCATGAAATATTTATCAAGATAGATCATATCCTGGGCCATAAAATAATTCTCAATAAATTTAAAAGAATTGAAATAATACCTAGCATGCTATCCAAACACAGAGGAATTAAACTAAAAATGAATAACAGTAAGATAACAGGAAATCTCCAAGGACTTGGAAACCGAACAACACACTTCTAAATAATACAGGGTTAAAAAAAGTTCTCACCTCAAGAAACCAGGAAAAGAAGTGCAAGGTAAACTGAAAGCAAGCAGGAAGAAGAAAATAATAATACAAAAGCAGATATGAATAAAGTCGAAAATAGGAAAACAATGGAGAAAATCATAAAGGAAAATTAACAAACCTCGAATAAGATTGACAAGAAATAAAAGAAGACACTAATTACAATATCAAGAGTGAAACTGGATATCACTAAAGACTCTGCAGACGTTGAAAAGGTAATAAGAGGACTTCCCTGGTGGTCCAGAAGTTAAGACTCTGAGCTTCCGCTGCAGGTGGGATGGGTTCAATCCCTGGTCAGGAAACTAAGATTCCAAATGCCTTGGTGTGCGGCCTTCTCGAAAAACATAATAAGGAAATGCTACAAACTCTACTCTCTATACACATAAATTTAACAACTTAGATGACACAAACCTCAAAAACACAGACTACCACAACTTGCACAGTATGAAATAGATCATTTTGTTTTATGTTTCTCTCTCTTTTTCTTTTTTTGCCTGCCTGGCATGTGGAATCTTGGTTCCCCAATTAGGGACTGAACCCATGCTCAGCAGTGAAAGCACAGAGCCCTAACAACTGAACAGCAAGGGAATTTCCTAAACAGGTCATTTGACTAGCCCTATAGCTACCCACACAAATGGATAAACATACTGTGTTTGTATGATATATTTGTATGTATTTTTACTGTGTTTGTATGATGATAAACACACTGTTTGTGTAATATATGATTACTCAGTAAAGATATTAATTCTTTTCAAATTGATTACTATAGATTTAGTGTGCTTCTGAACAAAATCTTAGCGAGGTATTTTATAACATAGACTAGCTTGCTACAAAATTTATATGTAAAAGTGCTACACCTAGAATAGTTAAAATAATTTTGAAAACAAAGACTTAACTAGGATAAGTCATTCTATTCCAATGTTAAGTCTAAATATATAGCTACAGGGTGGATGGGCCAAGATGGCAGAGGAATAGGACGGGGAGACCACTTTCTCCCCTACAAATTCATCGAAAGAACATTTAAACGCTGAGCAAATTTCACAAAACAACTTCTGATCCCTAGCAGAGGACATCAGGCGCCCAGAAAAGCAGCCCATTGTCTTCGAAGGGAGGTAGGACAAAATATTAAAGATAAAAAGGGAGTCAAAAGAGCTACGGACGGAGACCCGTCCCGGGAAGGGAGTCTTAATAGAGGAAGTTTCCAATCACCAGGAAACCCTCGCACTGGCGGGACTGGGGGAAGTTTTCGGCAATCTAACTGGGAGGAAAAATTAAGCAAGGCCCACAGATTACGTGCCTAAAAGCAACTCCCAGCAGAAAAGTACCCCAGACGCCCGTACCCGCCAGCAACAAGCAGGGGCGGAACGGAGAGGAGCGGGCGGCATTGCTTAGGGTAAGGACTGGCCCGAAGACCCTGAGAGCAATCGGAGGGAGCTTTTTTAAACTGTGGGATAGCAAGGGACAAAATTAACTGGCCCGAACACACTGCCGGCGGTTCCCAAAACAAAGGGACTGAGAAACTCCAGAGAAGAGCCTGCCCATCCCCGCTGGAGGTAGGAGGCAGGAGGGAGGGGAAAAGGGCAAACTGAGGCCCTGAGAAGCCACCCCCTCCCACTCTGCAAACAGGCCCCCGGTTCCTATCTAAAGACTTTCTGAGACCTGACTGGCGGCGCGCGCTGGGGCCGCGGAGGGAAAAAGCGCTCTGTACCCGGGGAGATTGCGCCCAAGACTCTGGCTGCCTGAGCCGCTCGCCGCGGAGGGAAAAGGTGCGCTGCACCCGGGAAAGTACGCCCAAGCTTCTGGCTGCCTGAACCGCTCAGGCCGGGAAAGGCACAAAACGCAGGCGCAACTGAATCCGCGCTTTTGTGGAGTACCCGAAAACTGGAACCGCACTCAACGCAGGGCCCGCTCCATATAGAGCAGCCAGGAGCCTGAGCAGTGTAGACGGGAAAAGCACAGACACCCGTGAGCGGGGCAAACCCAGTGTGGCCGGAACACGGTGAGTGCTATCCACACAGAGCGGTATCTGTCTGCAGCGCCCCGCCCTCCCCGTAGCAGGACTGAACTGAACTAGCGAACCTAAATAAGAGATCACCTCTGCCCGCCTGTGTCAGGGCGGAAATTAGACACCGAAGAGACAGCAAACAGAAGCCAAATAAACAAAGGGAACCGCTTCAGAAAGGACCAGTGCAACAGATTAAAATCCCTGAAGGTAACACTGACTACACCGGAAGGGGCCTATAGATATCGAGAAGTGTAAGCTGGAAAGAGGAGCTGTCTGAAATTGAACTGAACCTACACTGACCGCAACAACTCCAGAGAAATTCCTAGATATATATGTATATATTTTTTTAACTTAAAAAAATTTTTTTTTCTTTCCTTTTTTTTATTTTTTCTCTTTTATTTTCTTTTAAAATTCCCTATCCCCCCCCCCCCATTACTCCTCAACTTTCATTTTCATATATTTTTACGATATTTTAATTAGGGAAAAAAAAATTTTTTTTTTTTCTTTTTCTCTCCTATTTCCTTTTAAAGTCCTCTAATACTCCTCTATTATTCCTCAATTTTCATTTTCATTTCACTATAACATTGCCAAAAAAAAGAGAGAGAGAAACCCTATTTTTAAACTGAACTTCATATACATTTCTAAATTGTTTTTGTTTTTAAATATTGTATTTCAAAGAGTCTAACCTCTACACTAGATTTTTAATCTTTGTTTTTCAGTATGTGATATAAATTTTGGACATTTAAGAATCCAATATTCAGTTCCCATTTCTATTCAGGAGTGTGGTGATTACTCTCCACTTTTGACTCTCTGTTTTCTACCTCAGAACACCTCTATTTCCTCCTTTCCCCTTCTCTTCCCAATCCAATTCTGTGAAGCTCTGCGGGTATCTGGGCTACAGAGAACACTTTGGGAACAGATAACTGGGTAGATCTGTCTCTCTCCTCTTGAGTCCCCTTTTTCTCCTCCTGCTCACCTCTATCTCCTTCCTCCCTCTCCTATTCTTCATGTAACTCTGTGAACCTCTCTGATTGTCTCTCACGGTGGAGAATCTTTTCACCATTAACCTAGAAGTTTTATTATCAGTGCTGTATAGTTGGAGAAGTCTTGAGACTATTGGAAGAATAAAACTGAAATCCAGAGGCAGGAGACTTAAGCCCAAAACCTGAGAAAACCAGAAACTCCTGACTACACGGAACATTAAGGAATAAGAGACCATCCAAAAGCCTCCATACCTACACCAAAACCAACCACCACCCAAGAGCCAATAAGCTCCAGTACAAGACATACCCCGCAAATTCTTTAGCAATGCAGGAACATAGACCTGAGTGTCAACATACAGGCTGTCCAAAGTCACACCTAACACATAGACCCATCGCAAAACTCATTACTGGACACTCCATTGCACTCCAGAGAGAAGAAATCCAATTCCATGTACCAGAACCCTGACACAAGCTTCCCTAACCAGGAAACCTTGACAAACCAATCGTTCAACCCCACCCACTGGGTGAAACCTCCACAATAAAAAGGAACCACAGACCACAAGAATACAGAAAGCCCACTCCAGACACAGCAATCTAAACAAGATGAAAAGGCAGAGAAATACTCAACAGGTAAAGGAACATGAAAAAAGCCCACCAAGTCAAACAAAAGAGGAGGAAATAGGGAATCTACCTGAAAAAGAATTTAGAATAATGATAATAAAAATGATCCAAAATCTTGAAAACAAAATGGAGTTACAAATAAATAGCCTGGAGACAAAGATTGAGAAGATGCAAGAAATGTTTAACAAGGACCTAGAAGAAATAAAAAAAAAGTCAATTAAAAATTAATAATGAAATAAATGAGATCAAAAACACTCTGGAGGGAACCATGAGTAGAATAACAGAGACAGAAGATAGGATAAGTGAGTTAGAAGATAAAATGGTGGAAATAAATGAATCAGAGAGGAAAAAAGAATCAAAAGAAATGAGGACAACCTCAGGGACCTCTGGGACAATGTGTAACGCCCCAACATTCGAATCATAGGAGTCCCAGAAGAAGAAGACAAAAAGAAAGGCCATGAGAAGATATTCGAGGAGATAATAGCTGAAAACTTCCCTAAAATGGGGAAGGAAATAGCCAACCAAGTCCAAGAAACCCAGAGAGTCCCAAACAGGATAAACCCAAGGCGAAACACCCCAAGACACATATTAATCAAATTAACAAAGATCAATCACAAAGAACAAATATTAAAAGCAGCAAGGGAGAAACAACAAATAACACACAAAGGGATTCCCATAAAGATAACAGCTGATCTATCAATAGAAACCCTTCAGGCCAGAAGGGAATGGCAGGACATACTTAAAGTAATGAAAGAGAATAACCTACAACCTAGATTCCTCTACCCAGCAAGGATCTCATGCAGATATGAAGGAGAACTCAAAAACTTTACAGACAAGCAAAAGCTGAGAGAATTCAGCACCACCAAACCAGCTCTTCAACAAATACTAAAGGATCTTCTCTAGACAGGAAACACAGAAAGGTGGTATAAACGTGAACCCCAAACAACAAAATAAATGGCAACGGGACCATACCTATCAATAATTACCTTAAATGTAAATGGGTTGAATGCCCCAACCAAAAGACAAAGGCTGGCTGAATGGATACAAAAGCAAGACCCCTATATATGCTGTCTACAAGAGACCCACCTCAAAACAAGGGACACATACAGACTAAAAGTGAAGGGCTGGAAAAAAATATTCCACGCAAACAGAGACCAAAAGAAAGCAGGAGTCGCAATACTCATATCAGATAAAATAGACTTTCAAATAAAGGCTGTGAAAAGAGACAAAGATGGACACTACATAATGATCAAAGGATCAATCCAAGAAGAAGATATAACAATTATAAATATATATGCACCCAACATAGGAGCACCGCAATATGTAAGGCAAACGCTAACGAGTATGAAAGAGGAAATTAATAGTAACACAATAATAGTAGGAGACTTTAATACCCCACTCACAACTATGGATAGATCAACTAAACAGAAAATGAACAAGGAAACACAAACTTTAAAGGACACAATGGACCAGCTAGACCTAATTGACATCTATAGGACGTTTCACCCCAAAACAATCAACTTCACCTTTTTCTCAAGTGCACACGGAACCTTCTCCAGAATAGATCACATCCTGGGCCACAAATCTAGTCTTGGTAAATTCAAAAAAATTGAAATCATTCCAGTCATCTTTTCTGACCACAGTGCAGTAAGATTAGATCTCAATTACAGGAAAAAAAAATTATTAAAAATTCAAACATATGGAGGCTAAACAACACGCTTCTGAATAACCAACAAATCATAGAAGAAATCAAAAAAGAAATCAAAATATGCATAGAAATGAATGAAAATGAAAACATAACAACCCAAAACCTATGGAACACTGTAAAAGCAGTGCTAAGGGGAAGATTCATAGCATTACAGGCCTACCTCAAGAAACAAGAAAAAGGTCAAATAAATAACCTAACTCTACACCTAAAGCAACTAGAGGAGGAAGAAATGAAGAACCCCAGGGTTAGTAGAAGGAAAGAAATCTTAAAAATTAGGGCAGAAATAAATGCAAAAGAAACTAAAGAGACCATAGCAAAAATCAACAAAGCTAAAAGCTGGTTTTTTGAAAAAATAAACAAAATTGACAAACCATTAGCAAGACTCATTAAAAAACAAAGGGAGAAGAACCAAATTAACAAAATTAGAAATGAAAATGGAGAGATCACAACAGACAACACTGAAATACAAAGGATCATAAGAGACTACTACCAGCAGCTCTATGCCAATAAAATGGACAACTTGGAAGAAATGGACAAGTTCTTAGAGAAGTATAACTTTCCGAAACTGAACCAGGAAGAAATAGAAGATCTTAACAAACCCATCACAATCAAGGAAATCGAAACTGTAATCAGATATCTTCCAGCAAACAAAAGCCCAGGACCAGATGGCTTCACAGCTGAATTCTACCAAAAATTTAGAGAAGAGCGAACACCTATCTTACTCAAACTCTTCCAGAAAATTGCAGAAGAAGGTAAACTTCCAAACTCATTCTATGAGGCCACCATCACCCTAATTCCAAAACCAGACAAAGATGCCACAAAAAAAGAAAACTACAGGCCAATATCACTGATGAACATAGATGCAAAAATCCTTAACAAAATTCTAGCAAACAGAATCCAACAACATATTAAAAAAAATCATACACCATGACCAAGTGGGCTTTATCCCAGGAGTGCAAGGATTCTTTAATATCCACAAATCAATCAATGTAATACACCACATTAACAAGTTGAAAGATAAAAAACCATATGATTATCTCAATAGATGCAGAAAAAGTCTTTGACAAAATTCAACATCCATTTATGATAAAAACTCTCCAGAAAGCAGGAATAGAAGGAACATATCTCAACATAATAAAAGCTATATATGACAAACCCACAGCAAGCATCACCCTCAATGGTGAAAAATTGAAAGCATTTCCCCTGAAATCAGGAACAAGACAAGGGTGCCCACTCTCACCACTACTATCCAAAATAGTTTTGGAAGTGTTGGCCACAGCAATCAGGACAGAAAAAGAAGTAAAAGGAATCCAGATAGGAAAAGAAGAAGTGAAACTCTCTCTGTTTGCAGATGACATGATCCTCTACATAGAAAACCCTAAAGACTCTACCAGAAAATTACTAGAGCTAATCAACGAATACAGTAAAGTTGCAGGATATAAAATTAACACACAGAAATCTCTTGCATTCCTATACACTAACAATGAGAAAACAGAAAGAGAAATTAAGGAAACAATACCATTCACCATTGCAACAAAAAGAATAAAATACTTAGGAGTATATCTACCTAAAGAAACAAAAGACCTATACATAGGAAACTATAAAACACTGATGAAAGAAATCAAAGAGGACACAAACAGATGGAGAAATATACCGTGTTCATGGACTGGAAGAATCATTATTGTCAAAATGGCTATACTACCCAAAGCAATCTATAGATTCAATGCAATCTCTATCGAACTACCAACAGTATTTTTCACAGAACTAGAACAAATAATTTCACAATTTGTATGGAAATACAAAAAACCTCGAATAGCCAAAGCAATCTTGAGAAAGAAGAATGGAACTGGAGGAATCAACCTGCCTGACTTCAGACTATACTACAAAGCCACAGTCATCAAGACAGTATGCTACTGGCACAAAGACAGAAATATAGATCAGTGGAACAGAATAGAAAGCCCAGAGATAAATCCACGAACCTATGGTCACCTTATCTTTGACAAAGGAGGCAAGGATATACAAAAAGACAACCTCTTTAACAAGTGGTGCTGGGAAAACTGGTCAACCACCTGTAAAAGAATGAAACTAGAACACTTTCTAACACCATACACAAAAATAAACTCAAAATGGATTAAAGATCTAAATGTAAGACAAGAAACTATCAAACTCCTAGAGGAGAACATAGGCAAAACACTCTCCGACATAAATCACAGCAGGATCCTCTATGACCCACATCCCAGAATTTTAGAAACAAAAGCAAAAATAAACAAATGGGACCTAATGAACTTAAAAGCTTTTGCACAACAAAGGAAACTATAAGCAAGGTGAAAAGACAGTCCTCAGATTGGGAGAAAATAATAGCAAACGAAGCAACAGACAAAGGATTAATCTCAAAAATATACAAGCAACTCCTCCAGCTCAACTCCAGAAATACAAATGACCCAATCAAAAAATGGGCCAAAGAACTAAACAGACATTTCTCCAAGGAAGACATACAGATGGCAAAAAAAAAAACACATGAAAAGATGCTCCACATCACTCATTATCAGAGAAATGCAAATCAAAACCACAATGAGGTACCATTACACGCCAGTCAGGATGGCTGCTATCCAAAAGTCTACAAGCAATAAATGCTGGAGAGGGTATGGAGAAAAGGGAACCCTCTTACACTGTTGGTGGGAATGCAAATTAGTACAGCCACTATGGAAAACAGTGTGGAGATTTCTTAAAAAGCTGGAAATAGAACTGCCATATGACCCAGCAATCCCACTTCTGGGCATACACACCGAGGAAACCAGATCTGAAAGAGACACGTGCACCCCGATGTTCATTGCAGCACTGTTTATAATAGCCAGGACATGGAAGCAACCTAGATGCCCATCAGCAGACAAATGGATGAGGAAGCTGTGGTACATATACACCATGGAATATTACTCAGCCATTAAAAAGAATTCATTTGAATCAGTTCTAATGAGATGGATGAAACTGGAGCCCATTATACAGAGTGAAGTAAGCCAGAAATATAAAGACCATTACAGTATACTAACACATATATATGGACTTTAGAAAGATGGTAACGATAACCCTATATGCAAAACAGAAAAAGAGACTCAGATGTATAGAACAGACTTGTGGACTCTGGGAGAAGGCGAGGGTGGGATGTTTCAAGAGAATAGCATTGAAACATGTATATTATCTAGGGTGAAACAGATCACCAGCCCAGGTTGGATGCATGAGACAAGTGCTCGGGCCTGGTGCACTGGGAAGACCCAGAGGGATCGGGTGGAGAGGGAGGTGGGAGGGGGGACCGGGATGGGGAATACATGTAAATCCATGGCTAATTCATTTCAATGTATGACAAAAACCACTGCAATATTGTAAGGTAATTGGCCTCCAACTAATAGAAATAAATGGAAAAAAAAAAAAAAAAAGAAGATGGCCAGGACTTATGAAGCAGAATTATGAAGCGAGATAAATGTGATTGCATGGTTTTTGTCAGGTTTTACTTTGTTTGTTAATAGAGCCTATTAAATATAATTAATAACAATTAAAAAAAGATAAATATATAGCTACAGTAACCAAGACTGCACGATACTGGCATAGGGATAGACTGATAGTTCAGTGAAATAGAAATAGAGACCAGGAATAGACTCACAAATATGCCCAAGTGATTTTTAGCAAAGGTTTAGAAAAAATTCAAAAGAGGAAGAATAGCCTTTTCAGCAATACAGCTGGAGTTATTGGGCATTCATAGGCCAAACACAAGTGAATCTCAATCTAAGTCAAATATTTTTTAAAAAATTGCCTCAAAATGGATCTTGGACTTAAATGTTAAACAGGTCATCTAAAACTTAAAAAAAAAAAAAAAAAACTTGGCAAAAAATCTTTGGGACACGGGGATAAGCAAAGAATGTTTATTTGACACCAAAAGTATAATCCATAAAATGAAAAAATTATTCACTGAACCTCATCAAAATTAAAACCTTTTGCTCTGTGAAAGATCTTGTGAAGAGAATAAAAAGAGAAACTATAGGCTGAGAATATAATTGCAAACCATGTATCTGACAAAGGACTTGTTTCTGGAATACATAAAGAACTCTCAGAACTCACTTTAAAAAACAGTCCAATCAGATAAAAGGCATAGGGAGTCCAGTGGTCCAGTAGCTAGAACTCCTTGCTCCCAATGCAGGGAGGCTGGGTTCAATTCCTGGTCAGGGAACTAGATCCTGAATGCTGCAACTAAGATCTCTCATGCCCAAGCCACAAAGAAGACCCAACACAAGCAAATAAATAAAGTAAATATTATTTATTTTAATATTAAGTAATATTATTACTTTAATATAAAGTAAACATGGATATACATAGTACTGAAAAGGATTCACAGATGGCAAATAAACAAATAAAAAGCTGTTCAAAAATAATTAGCAATTATACATATACATGTATCTATTCTTTTTCAAATTCTTTTCCTATGTAGGTTGTCACAGAGTATTGAGCATTTTACTTTGCTGTACTCCTGAAACTCACACAACATTGTTAGTCCTATATAAAATAAAATTTTTTAAAAAACAAGAAAAAGGAAAAACTAGCAATTAGCAAAATACAAATTTAAGCCACAGTGAGGTATCACCTTATACCTATCAGGATGGCTAAAACAAAATGTAGCAATATGCCAGATGCAGGCGAGGATGAAGACAAACTGGATCACCCACACACTGAAGATGGGAAAAAAGGTGCAGTCATTCTGGACCAGTCTATGGCAATTTCTTATAAACTGAACTTGCTTATCATGTAACCCAGCAGTTGTACCTCAGGGCATTTATCCCAGATCCACACAAAAAATAATGTGTATGCAAATGTTCATAAAAGCTTTACTTTTGTGATAGCCCCAAACAGAAAACAACCCAAATGCCCTTCAACAACTGACGGATTAAACAAACCGTGGTAAATCCACACCATGAAATATTACTCTGCAGTTAAGAGGACTGAACTGTTGATACACATGACATCATGGATACATCTTAGTGAATTACGCTGAGTGAAAAAAAAGCCAGTCTCAAAAGTTGTTTGTTGTTCAGTCGATAAGTTGTGCCCGACTCTTTGTGAGCCCATGAACTGCAGCATGCCAGGCTTCCCTGTCCTTTACTATCTCCCTGAGTTTGCTCAAACTCAGTTTGTCTTAAAAGGTATTTGTATATATCATTCTTGAATGACAAAATTATAGAGATCGAGAACAGATTGGAGATGGCAGGGACTGGAGATACCAGGAGGGACAAGAGTGCCTGTGGCTATGAAAGAGGAACTTGAGGGACCTTTGTGATAGAACTGTTCTAGATCTTGCTTCTGGTAGCCACACAACTCTACTTATGTGATAAATTAGCATATAAGCAGGATTCATCATACACATATACACATTCACATAACACATGCATGTAAAACTAGGTAAATTTGATGCATTGTACCAGGTGATTGCAGCCATGAAATTAAAAGATGCTTACTCTTTGGAAGGAAAGTTATGAACAACCTAGATAGCATATTAAAAAGCAGAGACATTACTTTGCCAACAAAGGTCCATCTTGTCAAGGCTATGGTTTTTCCAGTGGTCATGTATGGATGTGAGAGTTGGACTATAAAGAAAGCTGAGCACCAAACTGATGCTTTTGAACTGTGGTGTTGGAGAAGACTCTTGAGAGTCCCTTGGACTGCAAGGAGATCCAACCAGTCCATCCTAAAGGATATCATTCCTGAATATTCATTGGAAGGACTGATGCCAAAGCTGAAACTCCAATACTTTGGCCACCTCATGTGAAGAATTGACTCATTGGAAAAGACCCTGATGCTGGGAGGGATCGAGGGCAGGAGGAGAAGGGGACAACAGAGGATGAGATGGCTGGATGGCATTACTGACTCGATGGACATGAGTCTGAGTAAATTCTGGGAGTTGGTGATGGACAGGGAGGCCTGGCGTGCTGTGATTCATGGGGTTGCAAAGAGTCGGACACGATTGAGCAACTGAACTGAACTGAACCAGTGTTAGTATCCTGGTTGTGATATTGCACTATGTAGGATCTCTCTGCATTATTCCTTAAAACTGCACAGGAATCCATAATTATCTCAAAAAAAAATTTTAACTGGCCTTTTGAGAATAATAATATCCAGTATTCTTGCCTGAGAAATTCCATGGACAGAGGATCCTGGCAGGCTACAGACCAAAGAGTTGCAAAGAGTTGGACAATGCTGAGCTACTGAGCACACATGCACACATGGTAATAAAGCAGAAAAGGCAACTACTATTTATGTCTCTAATTATTATATCTAGAGCCTCTTTTCCTTGGTTTTAGGTTTACCTGGTTCCTTTTTCTAATGATTAATTTTTTTCTTATCTACAGTTTCCCTTTCTCCATACCCTCATCAACATTTAAAAAAAATAATTTTTTTAAAATTTATTTTTGACTATACTGGTTCTTCATTACTTTGTCTGAGCTTTCTCTAGGTGTAGTGAGCAGGGGCTACTCTCTAGTTGCAGTATGTGGACTTATTGCAGTAGCTTCTCTTGTTTCGAACCACAGGTTCTAGGCAAGTGGGCTTCAGTGGTTGCGGTGCACAGACAGTTGCTCTGCAGCATGTGGAATCTTCCCGGACCAGGGATCAAACCTGTGTCCCCTGCATCAGCAGGCAAATTCTAATCCACCACCATCAAAGTCTTAGTGATTAATTCTAAATTATGTTTAATCCTCCTTCTCCTGTCTTCTCCATTTTGCCTCTCAAATTATCAATAGGTTATTTGGGCTTGATGCAAGGTTATTTAAAGTTACCTTTAAATATAGAAACTCTGATTGAAGTTCTCAAACTTATGACTGATTTTCTTTGTTGTCCCAAGGGCAGGGAGAGCATCATACTCCCTAGTGGACAGCACGTGGGAAGTATGTAAACAGTGAGTTTCTGTTGCTGCCAAAGACCAATGACTTGGTTACTAATCCCCTAAATCATCCTGTTTGTTGAAACAAACTTGACTTATTCTGAGCTCCTGTCTTTACCTTTGGTTGAGAATCAGGCATTACTCTTTTTGAAAAAGCGTAACAATTTACTAAAACTCCGAGAGAGTAAGGTTTACCAGTAGAAATAAAGGTCAGGATATAAGGAAGTGCATACACTGATTTGAAACATTTGAAAGGAATGTGTCCTGGGGGCAAGTCTTGTGCCCCCGAACCTCAGCATATGCTATTCCATCTGCCTGGAATGCCTTGCTTCCATCTTTCAAACACTGCCCAGGTGTCTGAATCCTTCTGACACCTTTCTTGATCTTACAGATATAATTATTTCCTATGCTGATGGCTCAAGTGGTAAAGAATCCACTTGCAAAGCAAAACATGCAGGAGACCTGGGTTCCATTCCTGGGTTGGGAAGATCCCCTGCAGGAGGAAATGGTAACCCACTCCAGTATTCTTGCCAGGGAAATTGCACAGACAGAGGAGCGTGGGGGGCTGCAGTCCATGGGACTGCGAAGAATCGGACGCGATTGAGTACATGTTGATGATGATGACATGCTACTCCTGTAGAGCCAACATACCTCTATTGTGGCCATAAAGTGGAACAGAAGCAGTGCAGTACGGTGATCGAGAACTTTAACTCTGGCACCAAACTGGGTTTGAATCTCAGTTCCACTAGCTGTGTGACCATGACCAAGTTATTTAACTTCTTGTTGCCTCAATTTCCTCTTTCATAAAATGGTGATAGTAATAATATTTACCTCATAGAGTTGTTGTAAGAATGAAATTAAACAATATATGCAAAATGCTTTAAAAAGCACCTGACAAGTAATAAGCACTATGTGTTAACTATTTTCTTTTTTAAAATTTTTGGCCACACCATATGACATGTGGAGCCTTAGTTCCCCGACCAGGGATTGAATCTAAGCCTCCTGCACTGGAAGGTGGAATCTTAACTACTGGACCACTGATGAAGTCCCTATTTTCTTTATTTATATGTTTATATGTTTAATTGGCTCATAAACTACTTGAGGACAGTGTAAGTTATCTACTGCTTTTTTTTATTAAAAAACATTAGTTTTTAATATTAATTTAACATTAACCACTCTATGGTTACCATTTAAAAGTAGGATTATATCAAATCATTCTTTTTTTCTATGCCAAGTCATTCTTATGTGAGAATTAGATACATATACATATACATATTCATATACTGAGGACATCAGTGCATCAGTTCAACTTTTTAACATATCTAACTTTATAAAACAGATCCCTAAATTTAGGAAAACTGTACAAATGCAAGTTATGTATATACTTGGACCATAAAGAAAGGTGAGGGCTGAAGAACTGATGCTTCTGAACTGTGGTGTTAGAGAAGATTCTTGAGAGTCCAGTGGACTGCAAGGAGATCCAACCAGTCCATCCTAAAGGAAATCAGTCCTGAATATTCACTGGAAGGACTAATGCTGAAACTGAAGCTCCAATACTGTGGCCACCTGATGCGAAGAGCCAGCTCACTGGAAAAGATCTTGATGCTTTTTTTTTCTCTTCTTTTGGCCGTGCCATTTGGCTTGTGGGATCTTAGTTCTCTGACCACAGACTGAACTCAGGGCCTGGCAGTAACAGCACTGAGTCCAAACCAATGGACAGACAGGGAATTCCCAAACATGCTTTTTCCCCTTTTCATTTTCTTTAAGGTACCTGTGCTCGTTTTCCTTGCCTCGTATTCCAACTGGCTTCTGGTCATATCTGTTTGTAAGGAAAAATTTTCAGTTAAAGGAAGGCTATCTATTCTTCTGGTGAGATTCTGAAGTTGAGCATAATACCAGTCTTTTTCCTTTTCTTCTTTATCAAGGCCAGCAAGAAGCAATGATCTCTCTTTTTCAAGTTCTTCTAAATAACCGGTATTTTCTCTGCTTCCATTTACAAACCCTCTTCGTGGAAATGAACCCATAAGAACAGGACTGCACTCTCCTGAGCGACTAGATACAGATCCTTCTCGGCTTCCGTAAGAACGGAGGGACATTTTGGACCGTAGTTTCACTCCAGGGAAATTACTGCTATCTAAGTTAAGTACTTTAAGACGCTCTAATAAATCAATCTGTCCAGAAGAAGCCATAGCTTCATCTTCAATACTTCCTTGTAGTTGTTTAAGTACTTCCTTCATATTAGATGCCTCAGTTTCCAGTTTTGTAAGATGACTGGAATTATCTTCTAGCTCTTGTCGAAGATTTGAGTTCTCCATCTTCAGGGCCTCAACTTGCTTTAACAACTGATCATAGGAAGCTGCAGCGATCCTTGGCTACCCCTGGACCTGCCAGACGCTCGCCCCGCGGACAGAAGCACGGACGCAGCCTGGGCGCTTCCTCTCCTGCCGGACACAGCCCCTGCCGCCGCCGGAGCTCCGGGATCCGACAGCACAGGGCGGTACCGAAGTAGGCAAAGCGGCGACCGCACTGGAGCAGACCGAGGTGTACATAGCGGGCGCCGGCGGCTCAGGAAGGCAGCTCTGTGCTTGACCTTCCTCACCGGTGGCCAACGGCGCTCCCTGGGAACAGCATCCCGCCTGGGCCCGCTGCGCCCGGGCCTGCGCCCGCGGCTCCCCCATCTACTGCTATATTCAAATTACTCCAAAACTCAACGATTCAAACAACAAACATGATGTTATGGTTTTGTGAGTTAGGAATCTGCAAACACTTAGGTAGCTCCTCTGGTTCAATGTTCTTACCAGGCTGAAGCCAAGGTGTTGGCTCGGCTGGCAGAAGGCCCCGCTGGGGGAGGATCTTGTGGTTGTTGGCAGAATTAAATTCTTCATGGATTGTTGGACCCAGGTCTCAGTTCCACCTTCAGTTCCTTTCCACTGGGCAGCTCACAACATGGTGGCTGGCTTCCATTGAATTAACCAGGGAGACACGCTGAACAAGAGAATTCACCCTAATTTTTTAACCTAATCTCAGAAGTGACATCCTTCACCTTTCCTGCCTTCTATTTGTTAGGCGCACAGCACTAGGTCCAGCCCACACTCAAGGTGAAGGAATTACACAAAAGCAAGAATCAAAGGACTCAGGGCTCCCTGGAGTCCATTTTAGATGCTGCCTGCCCAGTGATCACATTCTTCCCAGGTACAAATTGTACCCGTTATTTCCCTAAGTCTCATCTCATTATAGGCAGGGACTGTAACTACTGCCACCTTTTCTTACGTATTCAAACAAAAGGAAAATGGTCACTTTCTTCTGTGTTGTGAAGGAAAAGTATAGAATCTTTTGTCACTAGAACTTAAGATAGAACAAAATTCTATAAATAAAAATGTAATGAAGAACAAGATTTTTCTGAGTCTTTACTGTGAGTGCCCTGAAACATTTTGGAGAATTTAGTAATTACACAAATTTTAAACATCCATCATTTTAATTTTTTTCTCATATTTGGTTTGAGTGTGACGCTATTCCAAGAGATCAGGAGGTAAAACTTAATTTTACATCTTAAATTTCAATAAGCTCATCCAAGTAATTTTTATCTTGTCTATTTATGGTTGGATTCATGATGTCAAGAAATGTGGATAATTTAAACTCTCTTTTCCAAAACAACTCCTGATTATGGTTGTCCAGGAAGGTACAACCAAATAAAACACAGCATTGCATTCAAATAGAACTCTTCTTGGGCTTCCCAGGAGGCTCAGTGGTACAAATCTGCCTGCCAATGCAGCGGACACAACTTAGATCCCTGATCCGGGAAGATCCTACATGCCTCAGAGCAATTGACCCCGTGCACCACCACTGTTGAGCCTGTGCTCCAGAGCGGGGAGCTGAAAGTACTGAGCCCATGTGCCTCAACTACTGACACCTTCATGCCCTAGAGCCCACGCTCCAAAACAAGAGAAGCCACAAGAGAAGTTTCAGCACAGCCAAAAATAAATAAATAAATAAAATTATAAAAACAAATAGAACTCTTCTCATTCAGTCATCTCTGGAGATAGGCATTTCTCCAATCTCTAGCTATAAGTGCATTCATTCACCTGTGATATGAAACAAACACAAAGTAGGTATCTGACATACCTTGCTCTCTGCCCTTGAGACGTATTTTCCCAGCGCATAAGCAAAAACCATCTGCTTTGCCATGGAGCCTCTGGTTGGATCTGTAATAGCAGTTGGAACAGGGCACTTGGAGAAAGGGGAGACAGAAGGGGATTTCCCCTTATGAAGACCTGAGTTCAGTGCCATGAGAAAAACCAGAGAAATTGACATTAAAGCTGACAGGTCTCTTCAAGGAGTGTGTATTGATGGCACAATAATTAAAATCTATTTCTCTTGTTCCCAGTCCAATGAGCCAGAAAATCTTTTTCCTATTTTAAAATGTTGGGATTTTAAGACAAATTTTAGTTTTTAGATTTAAATGATCAATATAAAGGGAGATTTTTAGCTACTTCATCTATCAGAACTAAAGATCCTGGTACTCAATTTCATTTATTCACGTCTTGTACTTTATAAAATCAGAATTCTCAATGAATGTTACAAAGGGAGGTCAGATAGTTTAGCTTTGCTACAAGAAACCATTTTAAAATTCTAATTAGATGAAAAGGAATATAATTTCTTAAATTAAATTCTACAGTCACTTCAGTTTAAAATTTCCCTTCTGTTAAATAACAATAATAAAAACTTAAAAAAGGAAAAAAAAAGATCCTGGTACCCTGTTCTTATTTGTATTGTGTGTGCTTACTCGCTCAGCTGTGTCTGATGCTTTTCAGCTCCATAGACTGGGGCCTGCCAGGCTCCTTTGCCCACAGAATTTCCTAGGTAAGAATACTAGAGTGGGTTGCCATTTCCTACTCCAAGGGAGCTTCCCAACCCAGGGATCAAACCGGAGTCTCTTGAGTCTCCTGCACTAGCAGGCAGATTCTTTTTTTTTTTTTTTTTTTTTAGCAGGCAGATTCTTTACCACTAGTGCCACCTGGGAAGCCCCTGTCCATATTTACTCCTTCCCAAACACAGGAATAAAAACCTATAGAGATCTTCAGGATAGTAGTTTGTTGTTTTTTTTCCTGAGAAGCAATGAAGAATATAATTTATAAAAAATCAGATGATATATTATAAATAATAACTAGTTCTGTCTGTGACTGCCAGTCTCCTGAAATAGCACTTCTAGGGATTTCTGAGCAATGCCCACTTACTAAATCTGATAACCTTCCTGTCCTGCTCACTACTGACGCTTTTATTCTTGAAATGCCTTCCCAGAATGAACCTTCAGTTCTGATCTAAATGGGTCTCCTCACTTTCTCTGCTCGCGTTGTCCTTGCTTCCTCCCACACCTCTCTGCTAATCTAATGACCTTTTCAATCCCCTGAAGTCTGAGCCTACCCTTCCAAGAATAGCTTATATGACAATTTTTCCTTGAAGCCTCCCCACACCATGGGGACCCTCTTGAATCTCTGTCTCCTATGGATTACTCTTTTTTTTTTTGTAATTACCTTTCACTGGAGTAAAGTTGCTTTACAATGTTGTGTTAGTTTCAGGTGTATAGCAAAGTGAATCAGCTATTTGTTATTGTTCAGTTGCTAAGTCATGTCCACCTCTTTGTGACTCTATAGACTGCAGAATGCCAGTGTCCTCTGTTCTTCACTCTCTCCCAGAGTTTACTCAAACTCATGTCCATCGAGTCACTGATGTTATCTAACCATTTCATCCTCTGCTGCCCTCTTCTCTTTTGCCTTCAATATTTCCCAGCATCAGGGTCTTTTCCAATAGGTCAGCTCTTTGCATCAGGTGACCAAAGGACTTCAGCATCAGCCCTTCCAATGAATATTCAGGGTTGATTTCCTTTAGGATTGACAGGTTTGATCTCCTTTGTGTCCAAGGAGCTCTCAAGAGTCTTCTCCAGCACCACAGTTCAAAAGCATCAGTTTGGTGCTCAGCTTTCTTTATGGTCCAACTCTCATATCCACACATGACTACTGGAAAAACCATAGCTTTGACTGTACAGACCTTTGTTGACAAAATGATGTTTCTGCTTTTTATTACACCATCTACGTTTATCATACCTTTCCTTTCAAGGAGCAAGCATCTTTTAATTTCATGGCTGCAGTCACCATCTGCAGTGATTTTGGAGCCCAAGAAAGGAAAATCTGTCACTACATACATCCTGTCTTCTTAAGATTTCCTTCCCATTTAGGTCACCACAGAGCATTAAGTAGAGTTCCCTGTGCTCCACAGTAGGTCACCTGTGGATTACTCTTGCAGATAAAAATTTGTCACTGCTTATTTTGGTTCATAAACAAATATTCTTTTTTAAGTTATCATCTAACATTTCCTATGTGTCCATCATAAAGCCATCTTGTTTGTCTTTGATATTTGTTCTCAATTTTCAAAGACCCGTGCAGACGAACAGGTTGTAAAGTGGGAGTTTGTTCTGCAGATGCTGTGCAGTGCTACCAGGTGGTGATAAACTGTGCTGCATATTCTTGAAGTCGAAGGCGGCAGGAGCAGAAGAAGGTGTCTTTCCTGAATTAAATGGTAGGTTTCTACCTGAAATATTAAAATTAGACATCCAAATCACAATGCAAAAATAAACTAAAACAGCTTCAAATTCAAGTCACCTAAAGTTGATATTTCTATAGCATATCCTACTAAAAATATTATAAACAGTATATGTCCCTGTGCACACATTTGTATATCTGTATTCCATGATGCATGAGGATTCCTTGCCTTGTGGTTTCTTATTTGTGAAGCTCTGCAATTTTCAAATTTCCCTGGATTTTTACTTAAACTAAGTCCTTTTGTGAGCAGCTTGTCAAGTTTACTACTTTTTTATGGCAAGGGTTCTGTGTGACTACTCCCAGACTCAGAAGTAAAACATCTACAAACTTCTGAAGAAAACTGTAATGGTGACAGGTTTTATTCATCTTTCTTGGAAAACTTCTTCCAGACTTTTTCAACCTCTCTCTTACTTTGCTCTCAGGTCATTTCTCTGTATAATATACATAGGACACTTTTATAGTCAGCAGCCATAACTTCTTATATATTTCCCACCAAACAGAAGATAATATTCAGCCAGTTAGAAAACTTCATCTTAATTTTACCCTTTCCCATGACCATCTCAGGCAGGGAGTCTGTTTGGCAATTTTTATTTACTGACCTAAGTTACCAGTTTAACAACTTTTTTCCTTGGCAAGTAATAGCACTTGAGCTTGTGTGTGTGTGTGATTTCAGTGGTTTGCATCATACTACATTTAAAGTGACAGTATCCCTTTGGGAAACAGAAAACAGAAAAATAGCTGATTTCATCATGCTCCAAAACTAAATTACAGATTTCTTTTAAATTTTCTCTTTCCTTCACTTCTCCCAACTTAGCACAATGTTTAAATAGAATAGTGCTGTGCTGTGCTTAATCACTCAGTCATGTCTGACACTTTGCAACTCCATGGACTGTTGGAGCTCCATGGGCTCCATGGAGCCTATCAGGCTCCTCTGTCCCTGGAATTCTCTCCAGGCAAGAATACTGGAGTGGGTTGCCATTCCCTTCTCCAGGGGATCTTTCCAACCCAGGGATCAAACCCATGTCACCCACATTTCAGGCAGATTCTTTTTTTTTTTTCATTTATTTTTATTAGTTGGAGGCTAATTACTTCACAACGTTTCAGTGGGTTTTGTCATACATTGACATGAATCAGCCATGGAGTTACATGTATTCCCCATCCCGATCCCCCCTCCCACCTCGGGCAGATTCTTAACCAGCCAAGCCACAGCTCCAAGTCAGGGCATTAGTATTACACCTGGCATCTGCCTTCCTTAGGAGGCTTCCCCCTGGTGGCTCTGACAGTAAAGAATCTGCCTTCAATGTGGGAGACCCAGGTTTGATCCCTGGATCGGGAAAAGTCTCTGGAGAAGGGCATGGCAACCCACTCTATTATTCTTGCCTGGAGAATTCCATCTACAGAGGAGCCTAGTGGGCTATGGCCCATGGGGCCACAAAGAGTCAGACACGACTAAACAACTAACACTTTCACACTCAACACACTGTTAGAGAAGAAGTGATAAAGTCTTGATCCAACAACTCCCAAGAATTAAAACTCTGGAACAACTTCCTGGGCCGGTCTTCTCCTGTTACCCAGACACCTGAACCCAGAAAGAGTTAGGAGGAAATGTCATGATAGAGTTGCTGTATTAGTTACCTACGGCTACATAACAAATTATCCCAAAACTTAAGAGCTTAAAGCAACAAACATTAATTGTTCCACTTAATTTCTGTGGTTAAATAATCCAGGGGTGGCTTAACTGGATTATTCTGGCTTAGGGTCTTAAAAATAAGTTAGACACACACACACACATATATATACACAGATACATATATGTAGCTTTTCTAGCAGTCATGTAGGGATGAAAGTTGGACCATAAAGAAGGCTGAGTGCCAAAGAATTGATGTTTTCTTTGAATTGTGGTGCTGGAGAAGACTCTTGAGAGTCGCTTGGACAGCAAGGATATTAAACCAATCAATCCTAAAGGAAATAAACCCTGAATATTCATTGGAAGGATTGATGGTGAAGCTGAAGCTCTGGTACTTTGGCTATCTGATGCAAAGAGCTGACTCATTGGAAAAGACCCTGATGCTGGGAAAGACTGAGGGCAAGAGGAGAAGACAGCGGCAGAGGATGAAACAGTTAGACAGCATCACTGACTCAGTGGACATGAGTTTGAGCAAACTCCAGGAGATAGTGAAGGACAGGGAAGCCTGATATGCTGCAGTCCATGGGGGTCGCAAAGAACTGGACTGGAGTGGGTTGCCATTTCCTTCTCCAGGGGATCATCCTGACCCAGAGATCCAACACAAGGCTCCTGAAGTACCAGCCAGTAAAGAATTTTCCTGCATTGCAGGAGCCTTGGTTAGGATCCCTGGGTCATGAAGATCCCCTGGAGAAGGAATTGGCAACCCAGACCAACATTCTTGCCTGGGAAATCTTATGGAGAGAGGGGCCTGATAGGCCCGAAAGAGTTAGACACCACTTAACAACTAAACAGCAACAACAAAATAGATATGTATATATTATATACATAATTTTGTATATTGCAAGAAAGTGAGCACGTTTTATTTTACATGAACACTACATTAATCAGAATGTATCATGTGTTTTGTTATCATTTCAGTTGTTTCTAACTTTTAAAACTATCTTCTGGAATGTGATTCTGGGAAAGGAATTCTATGACAGTGATCCACTCTGTGTCGCCAACAAAGCAGCATTTAATTTATCTATAATATACATGTAACTATCCTTTATGGTTTAAAGTTCAACATTAGTTAATTAATCAATAATGCTAGTTAATGGATAATCCTGATGATGATATCTTATTTGTCCAGTATTTTTTTAAGTTAAAAAATTTATTTTCATGTTTCGTTTTTTATTTGATGTCATATCAGTTTTGCTTCCTGTGCCTGGCAAAAAACTTTCATCTTTTTAGGGAGACAATTAAAACTCAGTGAGATGGTTCACTAACCGAAGTCAGACCAGAATCACCGTTGCAATTTCTACTCATGATTTACTTCACATGAGAGTTTGTAATTTATAAGCAGGAGGGTTCTATAAAGAAAATGGAATGAATATGAATGTTTTGAAAAGAATCCACTAATGTAACAGTAGGAATATGGAAAACAAGCAAAATGAACTTAAACAAGACATGAATTTACAAAGCAAAATAGGGATGGGGGAAAGGTTTTTTATCCTCAAGGGCCCAAAGAAAAGAAAAAAAAAAGAAAAAAGATCATAAGAACCACAAACAATGATACTGAAGCAACTCAATCCACAGGAAGAAAACAAAAGCAAAACAAGACCTGAGAACTATAAATTAGGATAGGGTGGTCTTATCAAAAGAGGTTGTTTTAATAAGTCATGTTCAGGATGGGAGGAAGGGCTATTAAAATTTCTTCAGACTACCTGGGTTTGCTCCTCCCAGAGAAATGCAGCAACATAGCAAATAATAAAGGGGGAAGAAAAACTAATGAAAGTATCAGTGTCAAATCATGGGAGAGATTAAGCAGAGAGCCTTTTAAAAGAAATCGAGAGTCCATAGTTGAAAGTGGAAGAAGATGAAGAAGTACAAGGGGCATAGAACATGAGTCAAAAGTTTGGGGTTCCAGCCCAGTTCTCCCACTCGTTTGGCCTTTGTTGTTGTTCAGTTGCTCAATCATGTCCAACTCTTTGTGTCCCCATGGACTGCAGCACGCCAGGCTGCAGAGTAACTGTGTCGCCAGGCGACGCAGAGTGGACCACTGTCCTAGAATTCCTTTCCCAGAATCACATTCCAGAAGATAGTTTTTTTAAAGAGTTAGAAGGACAGGCTTCCCTGTCCTTCACTATCTCCCAGAGTTTGCTCAAACTCATGTCCATTGAGCCAGTGATACCATCCAACCATCTCATCCTCTGTCACCCTGTCCTCCTGCCCTCAATCGTTCACAGTGTCAGGATCTTTTCCAATGAGTTGGCCCTTCACATTAGGTGAGACATTTACTTCTTTGTGACTTTTCCCCTCAGCTATAAATTGAGATTAGAAGGTCACGGTACAGGAAAGCTCTCTCTTTTTGTTTATTTACTTTTGGTTGCATGACTTTTCTCTAGTTGCAGAGAGCAGGGGCTTCTCTTCATTGTGGTGCCTGGGCTTCTTGGGCTCTAGGGCACTCAGGCTCGGCAGCTGATGCTCACTAGTGTGGTGCAACGACTCAGTCACTCTGCAGCATGTGGGATCTTCCCGGACCAGGGATGGAACCTGTGTCTTCAGCATTAGCAGGCAGATTCTTTACCACTGGCCACGAGGGAAGCTCCTCTTTTGGTATTTTAAACATGCTGTTCTCTGCCATCTAACTTGCATTGTTTCCAAAGAGAAACCTGGTGTTTCTTTCTAAATAACTTGTATCTTTTCTCTAGTTGTTTTTAATCACTTTTTTTTTAAATGATAATGATGTACCTTTTTGCAGTTATTGTTATATTTCTTGTGCTTGGGATTTGTCAAGCTACGTGAACCTTTGAATTTATAGTCTTCATCAATATGAAAAAAAAGTTTGACCAATGCTTCTTCAAGCATTTTGTAGATCCCCAATCCTATCTGTTGAGGACTCAAGTTACTTTTATACTAGGCTACTAGAAGATACCCTAAAGATCACTGATTTTCTGTTCCTTTTTTTCTTAAATTATTTATTAAACCTATGCTTCAGTTTGGATAGATTCTATTGCTATGCTTTGATGTTCACTAATCTTTTTATTTTAATTTATAATCTGCCATTAATGGCATCCAGTACAGATGCTATAGTATTCATCTCTACAAATTCAATTAGGTGTTTTTTAAAAATTTATTTTATGTTTCCACTTAAGGTTTTGAACATATGGAACATAGTTATAATAATTCTTTAATGTCATTGACTGCTAATCTAACAACTGTAAATTCTGGTTTGGTGTTGATTTATTGATTCAATCCTCATCATCATTGGTCGTATTTTCCTGATTCTTTGTATGTGTAGTAATTCTTGATTGGATGCCAGACATTATGAGTTTTCCTTGTTGGGAGGTGGCTATTTTTATCCTTGTGTATATCCCTGAACTTTGTTTTGGAATGCATTTAAGATAATTGGAAACACTTTGATCCTTTTAATTTACAATTGTTGGGTGTAGACCAGGGCCAAAGGTTAATTAGTCAAAGGCTAATTGTTTTTTACTACTGAGGTGAGATCCTTTTAAGTACTCTACCCAGTGTGCCATAAATTACGAGGTTATCCAGTTTGGCTTATGGGAACAGGCCTAGTTCCTGGCCCCATGTGAGTTCCTCTAATCCTTTCAGATGGTTAATTCCCAAATCTTGAGTAATTTCGACACACGTATGCAGTGATTTGATCTCTGGTTCCTCTGCCTTTTCTAAATCCAGCTTGTACATCTAGAGATCAAATTGCCAATATCCACTGAATCACAGAAAAAGCAAGGGAATTCCAGAAAAAACATCTGTTTCTGCTTCATTGACTACACCAAAGCCTTTGCTTGTGTGGATCAAAACAAACTGTGGAAAATTTTTTAAATGATGGGAACACCAGACCACTTTACCTGACTCCTGAGAAACCAGGATGAGAAGCAACAGTTAGAACCAAACATGGAACAATGGACTGGTTCAAAATTGGGAAAGGAGTACATCAAGGCTATATATTTTCACTCTGCTTATTTGACTTATATGCAGAGTACATTATGCAAAATGCCAGGCTGGATGAAACTCAGCTGGAATCAAGATTGCAGGGAGAAATATCAACAACCTCAGATATGCAGATGACACCACCCCAATGGCAGAAAGCAAAGAGGAACTAAAGAGCCTCTTGATGAAGGTGAAAGAAGAGAGTGAAAAAGCTGGCTTAAAACTCAACATTCAGAAAACTAAGATCATGGCACCCAGTCCCATCACTTCATGGCAAATAGATGGGGAAACAGTGACAGACCTTATTTTCTTGGGCTCCAAGATCACTGTGGATGGTGACTGCAGTCATGAAATTAAAAGATGCTTGCTCCTTGGAAGAAAAGCTATGATAAACTTAGACAATGTATTAAAAAGTAGAGCCATCACTTTGCTGACAAAGGTCTGTAGAGTCAAAGCTGTGGTTTTTCCACTAGTCATGTATGGATGTGAGAACTGGACCATAAAGAAGGCTGAATACCAAAGAATCGATGCTTTCGAATTGTGGTGTTGGAGAAGACTCTTTGAGAGTCCCTTGGACAACAAGGAGATCAATCCGTCAATCCTAAAGAAAGTCAACCCTGATACTCTTTGGAAGGACTGATGCTGAAGCTGAAACTCTAATACTCTGGCCACCTGGTGTGAAGAGCTGACTCACTAGAAAAGACCCTGATGCTGGGGAAAATTGAAGGCAGGAGGAGAAGGGGGCAATAAAGGATGATGGTGGTTAGATAGCATCATTGACTTGATGGACATGAATTTGAGCAAACTCTGGTAGATAGTGGAGAATAGAAGAACCTGGCTTGCTATAGTCCATGGGGTCGCAAAGAGTTAGACATAACTTAGTGACTGAACAATAAACAATTGTTTAAGCTATCATTACTTTCTGTGCCTGTCTGATTTTTCTTTCTATCTGCATTCCTTCACTTTCTTAATTAGTAACTGTTGAATCTGTGCTTTGGAACTTAATGAGGGCCTGGAAACTAAAGCCTCTTTCTACAAACAAGAAACAGGGGAAACAGAGGGACTTGTACCCAGGAGGGCCCTGCAGGGTCCTGCTCAATTTTGATACAATTTACAAATATTTTTCTCCCATTCTGTGGATTTTTTTCACTCTCTTTATAATGCCCTGTGAAGTACAAAATGTTTTTTTTTTAATTTTGATGAAGTCTGACTTGTGTACTTTTTTCTTTTGTTGCTTGTAATTTTGGAGTCATACCTAAGAATCCACTGGCAAATTGAAGTCACCAAAATTTATCCCTATGTTTTCCTCTAAGAGTTTTATAGGTTTATCTCTTATATATAGATCTTTAAAGAATTTTGAATTAATTTTTGTATATTGTGTGAGTTATGGGTTCAATTTCCTTCTTTTACTTGTGGCCATCCAGTTTTCCAGTATCATTTATTGACGAGACTATTCTTTCACTATTGAATGGTCTTGGCACCTTTGTTGAAAATCAACTGACATTATGACATTTCTCCAAAGAAGACATACAGATGGCTAACAAACACATGAAAAGATGCTCAACATCACTCATTATCAGAGAAATGCAAATCAAAACCTCAATGAGGTACCATTACACACCAGTCAGAATGGCTGCTATCCAAAAGTCTACAAGCAATAAATGCTGGAGAGGGTGTGGAGAAAAGGGAACCCTCTTACACTGTTGGTGGGAACGCAAACTAGTACAGCCACTATGGAGAACAGTGTGGAGATTCCTTAAAAACCTGGACATAGAACTGCCATATGATCCAGCAATCCCACTCCTGGGCATACACACCGAGGAAACCAGATCTGAAAGAGACACATGCACCCCAATGTTCATCGCAGCACTGTTTATAATAGCCAGGACATGGAAGCAACCTAGATGCCCATCAGCAGATGAATGGATGAGGAAGCTGTGGTGCATATACACCATGGAATATTACTCAGCCATTAAAAAGAATTCATTTGAATCAGTTCTAATGAGGTGGATGAAACTGGAGCCCATTATACAGAGTGAAGTAAGCCAGAAAGAGAAACATCAGTACAGTATACTAATGCATATATATGGAATTTAGAAAGATGGTAATGATAACCCTATATGCAAGACAGAAAGAGACACAGATGTATAGAACAGACTTTTGGACTCTATGGGAGAAGGCGAGGGTGGGATGTTTAGAGAGAACAGCATCGAAACATGTATATTATCAACTGTGAAACAGATCGCCAGTCTAGGTTGAATGCATGAGGCAAGTGCTCGGGGCTGGTACACTGGGATGACCCAGAGGGATGGGATGGGGAGGGAGGTAGGAGGGGGGTTCAGGATGGGGAACACATGTAAATCAATGGCTGATTCAGGTCAATGTATGGCAAAAACCACTACAAAATTGTAAAGTAATTAGCCTCCAACTAATAAAAATAACTGGGAATAAATAAATAATAAAATAAAATAAAAACCTCAAAAAAAAAAGAAAAAGAAAATCAACTGACATTAGCTATATGGGTGTGACTAAGAATTCTGTGATTAAGACAGTAGCTTCCAGAGTGTGCATGCCCTTGATCTCCTAGAATACAGAAAGTGAAAGTGAAGTTGATCAGTCGTGTCGGACTCTTTGTGACTCCATGGACTGTAGCCTACCAGGTTCCTCTGTCCTTGGGATTTTCCAGGCAAGAGTACTGGAATGGGTTGCCATTCCCTTCTCCAGGGGATCTTCCTGACCCAGGGATTGAACCCAGGTCTCCTGCACTGCAGGCAGACACTTTACCGTCTGAGCCAGAATACAGAAAGAAGTTATTAAAATGATCTGTTAAGATACAGAAATAAATTATTAAAATTATATATGGTTTTAAGTTAATATATAATTTACACATATGGGCTTCCCAGGTGGCAATGTGGTGAAGAATCAACCTGCCAATGCAGGAGACATGGGTTTGGAAGATTGCCTGGAGGAGGAAATGGCAACCCACTCCAGTATTACACAATATATAAATTAAAATTATCTATCCTTAACAAATTAATCTTTTTAGTCTTTGTTGTTGTTGTTGTTCAGTCACTCAGTCATGTAAAACTTTTTTGCCACCCAATGAACTGCAGCCCTCCAGGCTCCCCTGTCCATGGGATTCTCCAGGCAAGAATACTGGAGTGGGTAGCCATTCCCTTCTCCAGGGGATCTTCCCAACCCAGGGATCAAACCCATGTCTCCTGCATTGGCAGGCGGATTCTTTACAACTGAGCCACCAGGCGAGCCTAAAACAAACTCCACTGAGTAAATCTGAAGATCTAGTCGGCTTTGTTCAATGATTCATCAGCAGCACCCCATCTAATGGAGAGAAAGACTCTCTCTGGAGTTGTACAGAATGGAAGGTTTTTATAACCAGAGGAATGGGACAAGAAGGGATTAGCAAAAGAAAACAAAGGATTATTTTAAGCCAAGCCATCTTCTTTTGTGGAGAAAGGAACAAAACAGCTTTTATTATGCATTCTTCCTCTGGGGGTGGGCTGTATGTAGGTAGAGGGCCCACCAGAATATCTCACTGATGTTGATCAGAAAACCCCAGACTGGCCCATTAAGATGACATTCCTGGGGAAAGCTGAAACTAAAATTGGGTCAGGTATTAAATCTAGGTTTGGTATCCTGGGCTTTAGTAAAAGTGACGCCACTTTGAGCCCTGGTTTTCTCTTTAATGACTTTGTCAACTGACCCTGTGATATACCTTTTATGTTACTTTCTGTATGTTGTGACATATCACAATATATTTACTACAGGATGCCATGAACATGATTCACCTTTTCTTTTTTAAACAGTTTTCAGTGATAGGCCCTATACAATATTTTGTATTGAGAAGGAAAGGCAGAGAGCAATTTTCAGATACCATGCAGAGTTTCACTAGCATAATCTTTCTCAATCTTTTCCCTCTGGAGGAACTCTTGAAATAATTTTCAGGTCTCAGAGAATGCCTATATAATTTTTTTTTTTCCTTACAGCTCCCAGGTGGCTCAGTGGTAAAGAATTCACCTGCCAGTGCTGGAGATGCAGTAGAAGTGGGTTTGATCTCAAGGTTGGGAAGATCCCCTGGAGTAGGAAATGGCAACCCACTCCAGCATTCTTGTCTGGAAAATTCCATGGACAGAGGAACCTGGCAGGCTATAGTCCGTAGAGTCCCAAAAAGTTGGACATGACTGAGTCACTGAGCAGGCACCCATAGTACATTAGCATTGAAACAGGAAGGAAACGGGCAGGGCACAAACATTAAAAGAATGGCGTAGTCCAAGGACATAACATAAACTGATTAGAACCAAATGGGTCCAAGATGGTGGATGAGTCAACTTCCATTAAACTCTGAGCCTCAGTATTTGCTCATTGTAACACATCAGCTAAATGACATATCCACAGGTGCCATGACAGTTCCAAGGCTGACCATCAAAGACCAAAAAGTGAGTGGTGGCCCAACCCTTGGAAATCTCCATCCCTTCCCCAAAATAGTTTGAATAACCCTCCCAGTCATTGTGTGTGTGCTTAGTCGCTCAGTTGTGTCTGACTCTGCAACCCCATGGACTGTAGCCTGCCAGGGGGCTGTCCATGGGATTCTCCAGACAAGAATACTGGAGTGGGTTGCCATGCCCTCCTCCAGGGGATCTTCCCAACCTAGGGATAGAACCCAGGTCTCCCGAATTGCAGGTGGAGTCTTTACCATCTGAGCCACCAGGGAAGCCTAGTCATTAGCCTATGAAATTACCCAGCCCATAAAAGCTAACCACACCATATTTCAAGGCCACTCTCTCCTTCTGAAATTACCCACACTCTGTTTGTATCTCTAAATAAATCCACTTCTTACCTATTACTTTGTCTCTCACTCAATTTTTCCACGACAAAACATCAGGAATCTGAGCTTCTTTAAGTCCCGAAACCAAGTTTGTGATATCAGTTGGAAGATCATGGATTTTGACAGCCTTTGAGTCCCAAATTGGATTTTGGCCAGGGTCAATCCTGGCCAACTAGGTTCAAGTCCCAGTATGAGTTACACAGTTTCAGCATGATCAGTAAATTGTAGATACAACAATCCAGTAATAACTTCCAATGATTTTTTTGAGTAGAGAATAAATACTTTCTTGAGGATCCGTTTATTTTAACTAACTGATTAGCCTACTATTTTGTGTGGTTCTTCCTACTGACCAAAGATGTTAACTCATAATACCTACTTGATTTTTTTATCTTAACCAACTACTCTGAAATTCTTATCAGGAATTCCTACTAAATGATATTCTAATAAAGTTAGTATGTCATACATATATGTGCAAGAGTGTTTGTTTTCCTCACTTAGAGTTTCTTTTAACCATGACTTTGAAAAATAATCAAATAGCTAAAATTAGCTTACTTTTCCTGAAATTATCTCCTTATTGCCTTGTCATAAATATTTAAAACTCATGAGGCAAATATAATATATTTTTGTCGAATAACTGCTGCTGCTAAGTCACTTCAGTCGTGTCCGACTCTGTGCGACCCCATAGATGGCAGCCCACCAGGCTCCCCCATCCCTGGGATTCTCCAGGCAAGAACTAGCTTAATACAAAGTGAAACTTAATTTTTCAAAGGGGGGAGTAGATTTAACTTATGTAAAGATCATATATTAATTTTAATTAATATTATTTACAACATGGAATTGATTGACAATGCTGAAAAGTTACAAAAGTTATAAACCAAGCAATATGAATAAAAATATGACCTAAGAGGAAATTCCCTGGTGGCCCAATGGTTAGGACTCTGTGATTTTACTACCAACGGCCTGGTTTCAATCCCTGGTCAGGGAACTAAGATCTCACAAGCCATGTAGCATAGCCAAAAAAAAAAAAAAATTATGACCGAAGACAGCTTGATTTAGCACTATATGAAAGGATTTCCTTCCTGAGTGACGTGATCAAGCTCCCATACAGGCCTATAGCAACTGCAAAATTACAACATATATACTAATTGCATGATCTCTTTTATCAGACTATATAAAACCACTAAAACTATTCTTTATGAAACTAAAACTAAAGAATGAAATTTACCTTTTAATTGAAATGTGCCTTTTCTTTTTTTTTGCTGGTCCAACACAGAGATTTCATTTTCAACTGAAATGAGACAATTTCTGACACTGGTTAGATACGCAAAGCTTATCTACACATTAACAGAAGTTAAACACTTCAGCAAAATGATCATTGTTTTCCCATGAATGAAAAGTGAAAGTCATTCAGTTGTGTCTGACTCTTTGCAACCTTATGGACCATACAGTCCATGGAATTCTCCAGGCCATGGAGTGGGTAACCTTCCCCTTCTCCATGTCATCTTCCCAACCCAGGAATCAAACCCGGGTCTCCTGAATTGCAGGCAGATTCTTTATCAACTGAGCTATCAGGAAAGCCCCCTTCCCATGAATAGTGAGGTCCTATTTTTTCAAAGGAATCCAGAACTTGTAAACCTCATTTAAGTATACAGACTGTAGTTCAAAAAGTCCTTCTTTTCTTTTTTTTAAAATCTATTAAAGTGGATTTTATTATTTATTTATATTGTTTTACTTGACTCCATCAGGTCTTAGTTGCAGCATTCGGGATCTTTCCATGAACGGGCTCGGTAGTTGCCAAGCACAGGCTTAGTTGCATATGGGATCTTAGTTCCTCTACCAGGGGTAGAAATCCCTGCCATGGAGGGCAGATTCTTAACACTGGTTAAGGGATTAAGTGGTTTAAGAGACGAGAAGGGAGACCAGGGAAGTCCTCCTTCTCTTCCCTTAAAGGTACAGCAAAAGATTCAAGGAGTGTGAGTTGCTAAAGTCATACCTTGTGCATACAAGGACTGTCTGTGCTGCATACTCATATTCATTCATATCTGAGTCTCTTCGACCCCATGGACTATAGCCCATCAGGTTCCTTTGTTCATGGGACTTTTTAGGCAAGAATACTGCCGTTTCCTTCTCCAGGGGATCTTCACAACCCAGGGATTGAACCGGCTTCTCCTATGTCTCTTAGTTGCAGGTGGATTCTTTAATGGCCAAGTCAGCAGGGAAGCCCCAACACAGGGACTGTGATTCAGTGAGATTCTGTGGTTTGCCAAGTGGTTTTCAATAAGATATGAGGCTTGCAGACACCCTTCTTACCTTCAAACCTAATCAACAGTGGAAACACGTCAATATTTCCCTTTGGAACATAATTTGTCAAATTTTCATTTCTTTTCAATCCAAGAACCTATCTCTTGAAGTCAAAATGTTTTCTCTGGGATTTTATGATTCTTTTTTTTTTTTTTTTGTCTTGCCTTTTATTTATTTATTTATTTTTCCATTTATTTTTATTAGTTGGAGGCTAATTACTTTACATCATTACAGTAGTTTTTGTCATACATTGAAATGAATTAGCCATGGATTTACATGTATTCCCCATCCCGGTCCCCCCTCCCACCTCCCTCTCCACCTGATCCCTCTGGGTCTTCCCAGTGCACCAGGCCCGAGCACTTGTCTCATGCATCCAACCTGGGCTGGTGATCTGTTTCACCCTAGATAATATACATGTTTCAATGCTGTTCTCTTGAAACATCCCACTCTCGCCTTCTCCCAGAGTCCACAAGTCTGTTCTATACATCTGAGTCTCTTTTTCTGTTTTGCATATAGGGTTATCGTTACCATCGTTCTAAATTCCATATATATGTGTTAATATACTGTAATGGTCTTTATCTTTCTGGCTTACTTCGCTCTGTATAATGGGCTCCAGTTTCATCCATCTCATTAGAACTGATTCAAATGAATTCTTTTTAATGGCTGAGTAATATTCCATGGTGTATATGTACCACAGCTTCCTCATCCATTCGTCTGCTGATGGGCATCTAGGTTGCTTCCATGTCCTGGCTATTATAAACAGTGCTGCAATGAACATTGGGGTGCACGTGTCTCTTTCAGATCTGGTTTCCTCGGTGTGTATGCCCAGAAGTGGGATTGCTGGGTCATATGGCAGTTCTATTTCCAGCTTTTTAAGAAATCTCCACACTGTTTTCCATAGTGGCTGTACTAATTTGCATTCTCACCAACAGTGTAAGAGGGTTCCCTTTTCTCCACACCCTCTCCAGCATTTATTGCTTGTAGACTTTTGGATAGCAGCCATCCTGACTGGCGTATAATGGTACCTCATTGTGGTTTTGATTTGCATTTCTCTGATAATGAGTGATGTTGAGCATCTTTTCATGTGTTTTTTTTGCCATCTGTATGTCTTCCTTGGAGAAATGTCTGTTGAGTTCTTTGGCCCATTTTTTGATTGGGTCATTTATTTTTCTGGGGTTGAGCTGGAGGAGTTGCTTGTATATTTTTGAGATTAATCCTTTGTCTGTTGCTTCGTTTGCTATTATTTTCTCCCAATCTGAGGGCTGTCTTTTCACCTTGCTTATAGTTTCCTTTGTTGTGCAAAAGCTTTTAAGTTTCATTAGGTCCCATTTGTTTATTTTTGCTTTTGTTTCTAAAATTCTGGGATGTGGGTCATAGAGGATCCTGCTGTGATTTATGTCGGAGAGTGTTTTGCCTATGTTCTCTTCTAGGAGTTTGATAGTTTCTGGTCTTACATTTAGATCTTTAATCCATTTTGAGTTTATTTTTGTGTATGGTGTTAGAAAGTGTTCTAGTTTCATTCTTTTACAGGTGGTTGACCAGTTTTCCCAGCACCACTTGTTAAAGAGGTTATCTTTTTTCCATTGTATATCCTTGCCTCGTTTGTCGAAGATAAGGTGACCATAGGTTCGTGGATTTATCTCTGGGCTTTCCATTCTGTTCCATTGATCTATATTTCTGTCTTTGTGCCAGTACCATACTGTCTTGATGACTGTGGCTTTGTAGTAGAGTCTGAAGTCAGGCAGGTTGATTCCTCCAGTTCCATTCTTCTTTCTCAAGGTTATTTTGGCTATTCGAGGTTTTTTGTATTTCCATACAAATTGTGAAATTATTTGTTCTAGTTCTGTGAAAAATACCGTTGGTAGTTTGATAGGGATTGCATTGTATGATTCATTTTTTAACCTAAACTCCTGCTGAGAATTCTTTCTCTGCTAAGCCACTAAATTCCTGTTGGTAGCAGATTTATGTGCTCTTTATCCAGATGTCCACACAGTTTAAAAAATATTCTCGAGTGAATTGTTCTCTTTTTAATAAAGTTGGTGGTTTTTGTCATATCGTCTAGACTTTTAAAATTTCTTCCTTAACAGGCTTTGACATCAGCACCTCTTTATGGAGAAAAACAGTATGTTGTGAACAAAGTCAGAATTTTCTTTGCTCATTAGACACAAAGCCTTTGCTGGAGACAACCATTGATGGGCCCGGTCGTTACAAATGTTCACACAGTTCTTCAGATACAAAGACAAAACATTATAAGTATGTTGGCAGCAAAAAAAAAAAAAAAAGCTCTAATTTTCATCATTATTTATAAATCTTACAAATGTTGTGTTAAGACATTTATTGGTAAAATCTACTGACTCATCAACCTGGCTAGACAAAAGCAATTGTTGTTCAGTTTATCACACAAAACTTTGTTGGCATAATGTTACATGTCACTAATATGTTGACTGTTTATACTGTTGGATGATTTTTCCTTTTCTGGACAATAAATAAAGGCTACTAAATAATGTATTTCCTGAGCATTTTTACCAATTGTGACTTTTTTCTTTCTTATCTTTATTGAAGTATAGTTAATTTATAATGTTGTGTTAGTTTTCAAGTGTACAGCAAAGTAATTCAGATATACATATATGTATATATGCATGTGTGTATATGAATATATATAAATCTTTTCCATTATAGGTTATTACAAGATATTGAGTATAGTTCCCTGTGCTGTACAGTTGGTTCTTGTTGTTTATCTATTTTATACGTAGTAGTGTGTATATGGGAGAAGGTAATGGCACCCCACTCCAGTACTCTTGCCTGGAAAATCCCGTGGACGGAGAAGCCTGGTAGGCTGCAGTCCATGGGGTTGCTAAGAGTCGGACACGACTGAGCGACTTCACTTTCACTTTTCACTTTCATGCATTGGAGAAGGAAATGGCAACCCACTCCAGTGTTCTTGCCTGGAGAATCCCAGAGATGGCGGAGCCTGGTGGGCTGCCGTCTGTGGGGTCGCATAGAGTCAGACACAAGTGAAGTGACAGCACCAGCAGCAGCAGTGTGCATATGTTAATCCCAAATTCAGTACCCTCTTTGGTATCCATAAGCTTGTTCTCTATGTCTGTGAGTCTATTTCTGTTTTATAAATAAGTTCATTTGTATCACTTTTTTAGAGTCCACATATGAATAATAGCATTTGATATTTGTCTTTCTATATCTGACTTACTTCGTTTAATATAAATTCTAGGTCCATCCATGCTGCTGCAAATGGCATTATTTGAATCTTTTTCATGGCTGAGTAGTATTCCATTGTATATGTGTATCATTATCTTCTTTATTAATTCATCTGTCAATGGACATTTACATTGCTTTCATGCTTGGCTACTGTAAATAGTGGTGCAATGAGCACTAGGGTGCATGTATCTTTTCAAATTATAGTTTTTTCTGGCTAGGTGTACAGACGTGGCATTGCAAGATCATATGGTAACTCTATTTTCAGTTTTTTAAGGGCCCTCAATACTGTCCTCAGTAGCTGCTGCACCAATTTACATCCTACCAACCGTGTAGGAGTGTTCCTTTTTCTCCACACCCTCATTAGCATTTATTATTTGTAGACTACTTTTTGGCTGCACTGGGTCTTTGTTGGGGTGAGCAGGGGCTACTCTCCAGTTGTGGTTCACAAACTTCTTGTTCTAGTGGCTTCTCTTGTTGTGGAGTATGGGCTGTAGGGCCTGTGGGCCTCAGCAGTTACAGCACATGGGCTCTAGAACATGGGCTCAGTAGTTGGGGCATGCTGGCTGAGCTGCCCTGCAGCATGTGGAATCTTCCTGGACCATCAGGGAAATTCTTTGTAGACTTTTTTTTTTTTAAAGCAAATCTCTCTTAAAAAAAAAAGAAATATATATATGTGTATATATATATATACACACACATACACACACCTTATTTATTTTTTACTGCTCTGGGCTTCCTCTGCAAGCAAGCAGGGCCTCTGCTGCAAGCAGAGCCTACTCTTCCTTGTGGCGTGCGGGCTTCACATTGTGGTGGCTTCTCTTGTTGCAAACACAGGCTGTAGAGCAAGTGCTCAATAGTCGTGACTTAGTTGCTCCTGCGTGTGCAGTCCTTCCAGATCAGGAATCAAACCGGGGTCTCCTGCATTGACAGGCAGATTCTTATCCACTGTGCCACCACGGAAGTCCTATAAACATTTTGATGAGGCCATTCTGATGTGAAGAGCTGACTCGTTGAAAAAGACCCTGACTCTGGGAAAGATTGAGGGCAAGAGAAGAAGAGAGTGACAGAGGATGAGATGGGTGGATGGCATCACCAACTTAACGGTGATGAGTTTGAGCAAACTCCAGGAGATAGTCGAGGACTAGGAAGCCAGGTGTGCTGCAGTCCATGGGGTCCAAAACGGGCACAACTTAGTGACTAAACAACAACAACAGTTCTGACCAGTGTGAGAATTGTTTTGATTTGCATTTCTCTAATAATTAGCAATAATAATTTTCTTTTCATGTGACTGTTGGCTATCTGTATGTCATCCTTGGAGAAATGTCTATTTAGCTCTTCTGCCCTGGGTTGTTTTGTTTGTTCTGTTTTGACATTAAGCTGTATGTGCTGCTTTGTATATATATATATTTAAATTAATCCCTTGCTGCAAATATTTCCCCCAGTTTGTAGGTTGTTTTTTCATTGTGTCTATGGTTTGCTTTGCTGTTCAAAAGCTTTTAAGTTTAGTTAGATACCATTTGTTTGTGACTTTTTTTAAACAACAGTTTTACTCTGTTTCAAGATTCTAATAGCCACATAAAATAATCAGTCACCTTACTTGTCAAAATGACTGGGATGTGTCTTTGCAATTTGCAGGGACACATTGCTTACTTTGTAAGCTGTTTAATATAGTGTACAAAGGAATAGAATAAAATGAGTTCATCGTCCTCAGGTACAATGAGATGCTTCAAAAGACTGAAATTTTCATCATGAATTCAATCTGAATTTTTCTCTTCTATCTCACACCTTGTCTTTAAAAGCCATCATGTTAGAAACCACATATGTTTAAAAGCACCAATACTAATAAAATATGAAATGGTGCTGTGCTAAGTCGCTACAGTCCTGTCTGACCCTTTTTGACCCTGTGGACTGTAGTCCTCTGTCCATGGGATTTTACAGGCAAGAATACTGGAGTGGGTTGCCATTTCCTTCTCCAGGGCATCTTCCTGACCCAGGGATTGAACTCAGGTCTCCTGTGTCTCCTGCATTGGCAGGCAGATTCTTCACCACCGAGTCACCTGGGTAGAGCATAACAAATAACTTTGTGAGAAAAATTACTCCAAATGTTAAATTTTTACTACACGATTCACTAACTAATACAACCCATGCTTTCAGTGATTATAGTTTATGAATTAGTGGAATAAATAATAGCAATGTTATAAGAAATAGGAGGGAGGCATTGGTAATACTGTTATGAAATACTTGCACTACCCATGAAGCATTAGTTTCATTAATTAGCTGTAAATGCAGATTGCAAATCCTAAGGAAAACACTTAAATATATTTTTAAACAAGTATAATCAATAGACCAAGAGAGGAGACAACAAGGAATCCTATAAATGCTCAATTAAAACTAGAGAAGGCAGAAACAAGGGCTTGGAAGACAACAGAGGCACTGGATCCGCGGTGCCGTCCCTAGGGAGCAGTCCAGGAGGGGATGGCTTCGTCCCATCTGCGCTTTGTACTCAGGTCTCTATCAGTTAAAAAAAACAAAAAACAAAAACAAAAGTGACGTTGGCCTCGATAGTGTCATCTTTCTTTTTATCTGTAGCTGAATTTTCCAAAAGGAAAGTCTAATTACTGCCCTCGGTTTTCTCAGCTTGCTGCAATCTGGCACCTGCTCCTATCACTCCTTTGAAACTGCTATGGAAAGCTCACCAAAGATCTGACTTCCAAATCCAGAAGTTACTATGCAGTCTTTATCTCACCTACCTCTCTGAGATACCCTCTTTTTTGAAATTTTCAACCCCTGGACTTCTGAGAACCACAACTTTCCCATTTATCTCAGACCTCTCATCTTGGGCTTCTTCTTTGGCTTCCCTTCTCACTGCCTGTCCATCAACCTCAACTACTATTCTAATTAACCTTGTCTATCTTCCAGGTTCTTCTTCCTCCTATGTGCTGGTGATCTCCCAAATAAATCTCTGCCTCTAGCAGGACCACTTCCAGATCTCTAGACCCACATGAATAGTGAAAGTGAAAGTCGCTCAGCCATGTCTGACCCTTCTCGATCCAGGCCAGAACACTGGAGTGGGTAGCCCATTCCCTTCTCCAGGGGCTCTTCCCAACCCAGGAATCCAACCGGGGTCTCCTGCGCTGCAGGCGGATTCTTTACCAACTGGGCTACCAAGGAAGCCCATCTAGACCTGCATAACCAGTTGACAAATAGTCTTCTCCACCTGGATGTTCCAGGGGTATCTCAAATTCAATAAATCCAAAATTAACTCATTATCTTTCCTGTGGTGCTGTATCCTCCTCCCCATCTGCCTTCCTTGCCTTGTCAATGCATCTACCTCCATTTTAGTTATCCAGCAGTTAGCTCATCTCACTTCCTCATGCCCCAAAGATCAACACCTAGTAAATTCTGTTGCTGCTGTGTTAGTTCAGGCCCAGCTCATTTCTCACCTATGCTATTGCCATGTCTTCTGCCTAGAAATCTGCCTTCAGACTTCTCCTCACGCCATCCATTCTCCTCCCTACCGGCAAGGACACTTTGCTAACATTCAAGGTTGATAAGTTTCTTCTCTTGCTTCAAATCCCTCAGTGACTTCCCTCTGTCAACGCCACATCAGTTCATGTTCCTTAGCACCTCTCACAAGGTCCTTCATAACTGGCCCTGCTCACTCACTCAGACTCATTCTCTAGTCCCTCGTCAGTTGTACTCCAACAGTAAATGAAGAAATTAGTATTGAAACACTTCTAAGGTACCAACGCATGACTATTGAAATAGTAAAACAAGTGAAAAAGTTTAAAACACTTTGTTTAATAGCACCAAACTGAAGTTACTGAACTGTCCATCAAATGAAGAATAGATAAGGAAATTGCAGCATACTCAAAGGATAATATTACCAATGGACAAGAATGAACCACTGCCATACACAGCAAGAACAAGAATGAATTTCACAGATATAATAATGAGCAAAAGAAGGCAGACATAGGAGAGTAGAATCCGCATGATTCTATTTATATGAAGTTCAAGATTAGATAAATCTATGGTGATGAAAATCAAAGTAGTGATTACTTCTGGGGGTGGTTTGACTGGAAAGGAGCACAAGAGAAATACATGGGGAGCTGGAAATGTTCCAAATCTTCATCTGGGGGTTGAAGGAAAGTTACTTGGCTCAAAATAGCCTGGAGTTAAAACTCCCCTCCGGGTCCTCCCCACCATTCCATGCAAAACAAAGAACTCTCTCACCCGGAAAAAAAAAAAAAAAAGGACATTAGGTTGATTAGGCCCAGCCTTCCAGCTGGTCTCCAAAATTCCTTGCCCCAGCCATTTAAGAGTTAACTACTCCGAACAACCTTGGAAAAGAACAGACCCCCTTAAGACAATAGCTTTCTATATACATGCCTATATATACTTACTCTTTTCTTGGGTCAGCGCAGCAGCTCACTAATCTGACTGCTGCCCCTTCTCGCCTCATTAAATGTGATCTGTTCCTGTAAAGTGCCGGCCTCGTTCTTTTTCTGAACCTCGCCTTTTCTAACTCCCTTACCCTACAGGGGTGATTACATGAACTCTGTCTATCTCTCTATATCTGTAAATATTAATCAAGGTTTGCATGCTTAGAGGCATATATGTTACATCTTAATTTTTAAATTGCTGAGAATTCCCTGGTGGTTCAGTAGTTAGGACTCAGAGCTTTCACTGCTGTGGCCCAGGGTTCAGTCCCTGGGAACTAAGATGCCACAAAATGAGAGGTGAGGCCAAAAAAAATTTTTAAGCAATCAAAATTGCTAAATTTTTAGAAATTTTGCTAACTGGGTATGGGGAGATGAATATATTGCTGGCTGCACAGTAAATTGATAACCATCTTTTAAAAAGCAGTCGGTCAAAAAAATATAAAAAATAAAAAGCAGTCGGTCAATATGTAGTGAGAATTAATACTTTACATCATTTTACCCATTAATTCCACTTTAGGTTAAAAAAAAAACCTAAGAAAATAACAAGCAAAAAAAATTAGAGACCAGTTGCAAAAAGATTCTTGGAACTGTATTATCCGTAAAAATGGAAAGCTGTATACACACCAAATGTCTAATTATTGAGAAAAGGTTAAGTAAACAGTGGTAAAAGAATACCATAGAATTGTGTATAAGCACATAAAATATCTTACAACTTGCTCAAATACATACAAAATTATACCCCCAATAATGATAATTCCAAAATTAAAATGCAAATATAATGTACCAAATTATATCAGTTATCTATATTCCATTTAAATTACCTAAAATTTAGTGGGTTTTTGGGCACAACCTGTGACTTGCAAAATTTTAAGTTCCCCAGCCAAGGATTGAACCTATGACCTCAACACTGGCCACAGAGAATCCTAACCACCAGACCATCAGGGAAATCCCTAAAATTTAGTGTTTTAAAGCAACCATTTTTATTTGCTCACACACTTGGGCTGAGTTAAGCTGCATGGGATTTTAGCTGGCCTGGCCTGGGATCACACTTGTGACTGCAGTCATCTGGCAGCTCAGCTGGGGCCTGACAGTCTCAGTTTTATTCACATGGCTGGATTTCGGAGTTGGGTAGAGGGTAGGCTGCAGGGAGGCTTGGTCAAGCTTCTCTATAGGATGGGAGCAATATGGCAAGAGCAGAAACCACAAATCTCTGAGGACTTCCCTGGTGGTCCAGTGGCTAAGAATCTGCCTTCCCCCCAAAAAAGAATCTTCCTTCCAATGCAGGAGCTGTGTATTTGATCCCTGGTCTGGGAACTAAGATCCCATGTGCCCTGGGGCAACTAAGCCCTCAGGCCACAATGAAGAACCTGCAAGCCAAAATTTTAAATAATAATAATAACCTTGCCTCATTTCATTAAAAAAGAAAGAAGAAACTGCATTCTCTTGTTGCTCAAATTTAGTCACAAGGCTGGAAGAGATTCAAGACAGGAGGAAATAGATTCCATATCTTTATGGAAGAACATCTAGGTGGCACTGCAAAGAGTGTTATAAACAGGGAGGATGGAGTTTGTGGTCATTAAACAACTTACACACCAATGATTCACAGCCAGTCCCACAAGAAACATATTAATCATGTGTATGTACATTGATAAGGATAGAAGAAACCTCCAAAAGGCTGTAGCAAGCTGTTTTATACATATGATTTTTTGCCTGTAAAGTTGTTAGCCATTAAAATAAATAACTAAGGAATTTACATACCAAAATATATTCGTTTGACCACATTAAATGAGAACACAGAAGACCATTTTGTGTACAAGCAGTGCTCATAAAAGACAGCAGACAAGTAACTCCAGCATTCTAGATTCTATTAATATATTTAATGACAGCAGATATGGCAGGGACTGAATAGGCATTCCAGGAAGCTTCAAAGAGTTTTTGAAAGATTTCCTCATCAGGGTACCTGGACTAGTCTATTTTTATAAAGATAATACCACAGTTTATGACAGAAGAAAATGCTGCACACCTGTTCAAGAGCAAAGGTTTCTATTTCACCTGGAACTTCTAAGTAGCACTGCCCTACACTAACAAAGCAGGTCCCCCACCAATTATTTCAGAATTCTTCCACTCAGTGAACATGTGTCCTCACATTCTTATTTCGAAAAACTTTGAGTTTTACATCTATACTCATTTGATACCCATTAATGTATTTCTTTCACCATTTTGCTCTGATTTTTACTTACTTAGATGCCTAGGATTTCTCCTAGTGTAAGGATATTATTGTTTAGTTGCCAAGTTGTGTCCAACTCTTTTGCGACCCTGTGGACTGTAGCCCTCCAGGTTCCTCTCTGTCCATGGGATTTCTCAGGCAAGAATACTGGAGTGGTTTGCCATTTCCTCCTCCAGGAGATCTTCCTGACCCAGGGATCGAACCCACGTCTCCTGCATTGGTAGGTGGATTCTTTACTGCTGAGCCACTTGGAAAGCCCAGATATACGTACAGCCCCTAAAACTTAGTATTAACCAAACTGAACTTGTGTCTTCTCAGAGCTGCTGCCCTTTCTGCCCTCCTGGGTTAATGGCATCCTTATCATTGTAGGCATATCCAGGCTCAAAACTCTGGACTTACCTCCATTTTCTCCCTCTCACTCTCCTCCTAGCTGGCTTCCTCAGCCAGCTAGGTTGACCTTTGAAAAGCCTCTCCTGACTGCTTCCCTTCTATTTCCTCAGGGCCCTATCAAACTCTTGTGCAATTATAACTGCCTCTCATTTCTTCATGTTTTTATCTCCCACACCTCATGCTGACGTCTCCTCTATTTTTATAAAATAGACCAGTCCAGTACCCTGATGAGGAAATTCAAGTACTACTTGTCTTCTAGATTATAGACTGAATAGGGATATTTACTTCCTTCCCTGCCCTTAGCAGCTGAGGCTTTGTGAAATAAAAGACTGGACACCAGGTATGAATTCTTGGAGAGTCAGGAGGCAAGTCTGAGGGTTGGTTGCATGCATCTAAGGTTTTGGAGTCTCCTCTATGGCTCAGCGGGTAAAGAGTCCACCTGCAGTGCAGTAGACACAGGAGACATAGGTTCAACCTCTGGGTCAGGAAGATCTCCTGAAGAAGTAAATAGCAACTCATTCCAGTATTCTTGCCTGAAAAATCCCATCGACAGAGGAGCCTGGTGGGCTACCATCCATAGGGCCAAGTCAGACATGACTGAGCAACCAAGCACACAGCACAGGGTTATGGGGTAACGCTTTGTGGATCAAAATGTCGTCTACAGACCTGCAGAAACAGCAGCATGTGGGAGTCTGCAAAAATGCAGAATATCAAGTGCTACTCCAGACCTACTCCAGAGTGAGTTAGAATCTGCATCTTAGCAATACCTTGTGATTTGCATGCACACTAAGGTTTGGGAAGCGTTCTAAGATCTAGACCCCTTGGGCACCACTGTAATCCTGTTGGTCTCACATCTTACCCTAGTAGAGACTCCTGGAACTTATTTTTGCAAAGTAGTGTAGTCCATGTGAGGTTGCCTGCCCTCAGAGCCAGCTTCACGGGTCTGAGACAGACCTGTGCACTCACATGCAGAAGGGCCCCACCCTGGGGTCTAATGCTCTGCTGTCCCCATCTTGAAATTCTCAACAATTTTTGAACAAAGGACTCTGCATTTTCATTTGACACTGAGCCCTGCAAATTATGTAACTGGTCCTGCTCCAGGATAGGAATAAACAGAAAAGTCTGAGCCACAGGTTGAGTGATTTCTCTTTGGTGGTGGTGGTGAAGTCGCTAAGTCATGTCCAACTCTTGTAACCCCATGGATTGCAGCCCACCAGGCTCCTCTGTCCATGGGATTTTCCAGGCAAGAATACTGGAGTGGGTTGCCATTTCCTTCTCCAGGGGATCTTCCCAACCCAGGGATTGAACCCGTGTCTCCTGCACTGCAGGCAGATTCTTTACCAACTGAGTTACTAGGGAAGCTGATTTCTTTTTAGGTTATCTGTAAGCTCCCAGACCTCTAACATGATCCTAATGGAATTGGGAGGGTGGGGAGAACCCCTCCCAACACACCTTTGTCTGCAACAAAACTGGTTTGTTTTTGTTTCTGTTTTTCGAAAACTCTGACAAATGAAGCAAATTTGATTTGATTTTGGAACATAAAAGTGTGTAATGTTGCTTGCATTTCGGGTGTTACAGAGAAAATACTTACCCCTTCCATGACATAGGTCAGTCTTTTTTAAAAAATATTTATTTTTGGCTGTGTGGATCTTTGTTGTGTGAGTTACTCTCTAGTTGTGGTGCCTGAGCTTCTCGTTGTGGTGGCTTCTCTTCTTGCAGAGCACGGGGCTCTAGAATGCGTGGGCTTCAGTAGTTGCAGGGTGTGGGCTCTGTAGTTGTGGCTCCTGGGCTCTAGAGCACAGGCTCAGTAGCTGTGGCTCACAGGCTTAGTTGCCCTATGACAGGGTTCCAGGACCAGGGATTGAACCCATGTCTACTGCATTAGCAGGTGGATTTCTTACCACTGAGCCACCAGGGAAGCCTAGGTCAGTTTTATGTTTAAAGTTCTGTAGTGGCTTTCCATCACCCAGAAAATGAAGTACAAATCCTATAACAAAACATTCAAGATTTTGCTTGATCTAACACCACCCTAGACCTACTGTTCACTAAATTCTGTCATTCAAATAGAACTAAACTCTAGTTCCACTGACAAGTCTTCCCTCCAGCCCTGTCCCCCATCCACCCAGATCACATTCCTGACTCCCAAGAGCCAACCCCTGATATTAGGTCCTTAGGAGTATGCATGCGTAGGTGTGTGCTCAGGCAGTCAAATCGTGTCCGACTCTTTGCAACCACATGGACTATCATCCACCAGGATCCTCTGTCCATAGGATTTTTCCAGCAAGAATGCTGGAGTGGGTTGCCAATTTCTCCTCCAAGGGATCTTCCTGACCCAAGGACTGAACTGACCTTTCCTGCACAGGTAGGCAGATACTTTATCACTGGGCCACCTGGGAAGCTCTTATGAGTATACAGAACCTTTAAGCTTTTATACAAGTAAATAATATGTACTCTGTTTCTTTTTCTTAAACAAAAGGTAGCACACTGCATTCACAGATCTCTCCAGTATTTTATTTGTGCTACTGTCCTTAGCTTGGGCTATTTTTCTATACCATCTCCATCACTATGTCAAGCAATCTTCAACACTCATTGCAAACACCTCTCCCTGAAGGTTTCCCAAATCTTACTAGTTGCAATTTCAGATTATGTTCCTGGGACATAAAATAAGAACTTTATAACTGTACTGTAATTAGCTGTTTAGTATGTCAAAAACTGTGTCTTGATTTTTACTTTAAAATGGCATTTCACATGGGTAATCTGATAGATTTAAATTTAAGCAGATTTTCCTTCCCCTCTTTAGATTGCTATAGGATTCTTTCCTTACTGAGAAGCATAGCCTTTAGTGACCTATATTCTTTTATTCCAACACTTACCATCAACAATATTCAGCTCAGTTCAGTCGCTCAGTGGTGTTCAACTCTTTGTGACCCCATGGACTGCACCAATCTCATGTCCATTGAGTTGGTGATGCCATCCAACCGTCTCATCCGAGTCATCCCCTTCCCCTCCTGCTTTCAATCTTTCCCAGCATCAGGGTCTTTTCCAGTGAGTCAGTTCTTCAAATCAGGTGGCCAAAGTATTGGAGTTTCAGTTTCGGCATCAGCCCTTCCAATGAATATTCAGGACTGATTTCCTTTAGAATGGACTGGTTGGATCTCCTTGCAGTCCAAGGGACTCTCAAGAGTCTTCTCTAACACCACAGTTCAAAGGCATCAATTCTTCAGCGCTCAGTTTTCTTTATAGTCCAACTCTCACATCCATACATGACTACTGGAAAAACCATAGCTTTGACTAGATGGACCTTTTTTGGCAAAGTAACGTCTCTGATTTTTAATATGCTATCTAGGTTGGTTATAACTTTTCTTCCAAGGAACAAGTGTCTTTTAATTTCATGGCTGCAGTCACCATCTGCAGTGATTATGGAGCCCCCCCCCCCCAAAAATAAAGTCTGTCACTGTTTCCACTGTTTCCCCATCTATTTCCCATGAAGTGATGGGACCAGATGCCATGATCTTAGTTTTCTGGATGTTGAGTTTTAAGCCAACTTTTTCACTCTCCTCTTTCACTTTCATCAAGAGGCTCTTTAGTTCTTGGCTTTCTGCCTGTTAAGTGTGGTGTCATCTGCATATCTGAGGTTATTGATATTCCTCCCAGTAATCTTGATTCCAGCTTGTGCTTAATCCAGCCCAGCATTTCTCATGATGTACTCTGCAAATAAGTTAAATAAGGAGGGTGACAATATACAGATTTGACGTACTCCTTTCCCTATTTGGAACTAGGTCAACAATATTAACCTTGCATGAATCTAAGTCCTTCTAGGTTCCAGGTTCATAGTTGTCCTTTATTTCCATGCTACACATGGCTCTTACTCAAGAGTACTGACTAATCACTACCTCTACCATCTTTATCACTAGAACGACCTACACACATTGTTAACAACTTTACAACCTGATGCTGGGATAAACAAAGCATGAAGTCACTTAGACGTCACCGCTGGTGTTGCTTCCAACTTTTTTTCCTACTCTGCTTGCCAGTTCTGGATGAGGTTATAATAGTGCCAGTCAGTTGGCACCTCATGTTCTCTAATTAATCAACCAACTCATCACTAATTCACATTAGGAAAACTTGTGCTAAAGACCTCCTTTTGCAGATAGACTCTCTGTACCCAGCAGGGAACGTGCCCTCTGACAGTGTTGGACCCACAGCTAAAAAATTCAGTGAACAGAAGAGAAGAAAAGAAGACCAGTCCAGTTAGGAAATGTTTGCCTAAGGATTCTGATTGCTCTGACTGAGGTCATAAGCCCATCTCTGGACCAGTCACCATGGCCAGAGAGATAGAATAGTAGTATTGCCCAGTGCCATAACAAGGACCAGGTTATTAACAAAAAAAGCAGGGGAGGTGAAGGAATCCAGAATACAACATTCATTTCTACTCCACATTTAATTGAAACAGATTCCCTTACCTTCAAGCTTACCAGGTGGCTCAGTGGTAAAGAATCCACCTGCCAATGCAGAAGACACAGGAGACGAGTTCAGTCACAGGGTCAAGAAGATCCCCTAGGGAAGAAAATGGCAACCCACTCCAGTATTCTTGCCTGGAAAACCTAACAGATAGAGGAGCCTGGCGGGCTACCGTCCATAGGATTGCAAAGGGTTGGACACGAATGACACAGGAACAATTTTACAAGGTCAACAGCAAAAACACACTATTAATTGCTTTACCTTGCCTTGAATGGGCTTTTTCTTTTTCCTCTACTTCTATTTTTATCCATTGGTTAATGTTTCAAACTCCACAACTTTGGAGAAATCCTTTTGCCTAATTACTCTGAGCTGCCAACCGTAATCCTAACCTAGATATGGAAAGCGATTTCACTTGCCTTATATTTGGCTGCTCCCAGATAAAAAGGGGCAGTAATACATGAGTTTATCACACTCTGCTCTTATGGAACTTGTTGAAAGTAACAGCATATGCAGTGACAGTGGAAGTAGTAAATTGGTACAACTGGGGGACGGGGGGATAAGTTGGGAGATTGGGATTTACATATACACACACATATATAAAACAGATAACTAATAAAAATTACTTGTGTAGCACAGGGAATTCTGCTCAGTACTCTGTAATGACCCATATGGGAAAAGAATCTAAAGAAGAGTGGATATATTTATACATATGACTGATCCACTTTGCTGTACACCTGAAACCAAGATAACATTATAAATCAATTACGCTCCAATAAAAATTTATGTAAAAAATAAATGAGTACAACTACTCGGAAGAGCCAATTGGAAAACATATGAAAGCATCTTTTAAATGTTCATGTCCTTTGACAAAGAAATTCCTCTTCTATAGAAGTTATCCTAAGGAAACTATATCTTATATCCATACCAAAGTTTAATGACGTTGCAGAAATGCATCAATTTGAAATGAAAAAATTTCAGGATATATTGGCAAGTGAAGAAAACAATTTATTAAAAAGTGTACAAAGTGCTATTAGCCCATTTTTTGTTTCTTTGAAAATACATAGAAAAGGTTCTGAAGGATTTCCGCTAAGGCATCAATAGAGGGAATTATGATAGTCTCTTCTTGCTTAATCATGTTTTCCTATTTTTCTCTGAACCTCACAAATTACTCGTGCAATCAGATGTCAACAATAAACAGTGTTTTGATTGCTGTAAGAATTATGTAAAGAACTGGGACTTCCCTGGCAGTCCACTCCTTAAGACCCCGCTTTCACTGCAGGTTGCTGAGGGTTTGACCTCTGGTGGGGGAACTCAGGAAGGGCTTCCTAGTGGTTCAGTGGTAAAGAATCTGCCTGCCAATGCAGGAGCCTAGGGAGACGGGGGTTCAATCCCTGGGTGGAGACGATCCCCTGAAGGAGGAAATGGCAACCCACTCCAGTATTCTTGACTGGAAAATCCCAGGACAGAGGTGCCTGGTGGACTACAGTCCATGGGACCGCAGAATCGAACACGATTTAGTGATCGAGCATGGGGGAAGATCCCACACGCTGCGCAGTGCAGCCAAAAATAAAAATAAAAAAAGAATTATGTGAAGACTTAATGTCCTTGCCCAGTCTAATAAGCTGTCACCTGCTTCTCCCAGGCCAGCTAAAGTCAGTATTCCACTGGGTGAATTTGCCCTTCTGGGAAAGGAGATTTGTCTTTAAAAAACAGGTTTTCTAATTTTATACCCTGACATCTCTTCTCAGACAACTATAGTACTATCAGGTATACAGGCTTCACAACTGGAGGCTCTGAGGCAGATAATTTGGCCCTAGTTTCAACCGATTTCTCTATTTGCTAAAGGAATGAAGTCTGCAAACCTCACTCACTGTTTCCAGAATTCAGTAATATTTTATTAAAATTTAGGGCTGTTTTCTTAGCAAAAAAATTAGTTCCCTGTGGTTAACTTCTCTAAGTTAAATAAAGACCATGAAGAAGGTTGAGCACCAAAGAATTGATGATTTTGAACTGTGGTGTTGGAGAAGACTCTTGAGAATCACTTGGATAGCAAGGAGATCAAGTCTGTCAATCCTGAAGGAAGTCAACCCTGAATATATGCTAAAACTGAAGCTCCAATACGTGGGCCATCTGATGCGAAGAGTTGGCTCATTAGAGAAGACCCTGATGCTGGGAAAGATTGAAGGCAAGAGGAGAAGGGGATGACAGAGGATGAAATGGTTGAATAGCATCACCGATTCAACGGACATGAGTTTGAGCAAATTCCAGATGGTGGAAGACAAGGAAGACTGGCATGCTACAGTCCATGGGGTCGCAAAGAGTCAGACACGACTGAGTGACTGAACAACAAAGATACATGATGAAACATCCTGTGCATCCAAAATTCTGTTTTACCCTCTGTCTACGTGATTTTGGGACTATCATTGTCCTACTGTAAAATCACCATTGTCATCAATCACATTATTGAGTACATACAACATGCTAGTCACCACATATGTACATTATATGTATCATTAAATTTGAACTTCCCAACCCACTTTGGGGCTTTCCAGGTGGTGCTAGTGGTAAAGAACTTGCCTGCCAATGCCAGAGACCTAAGAGCTATGGGCTCGATCCTGGAATAGGAAGATCTCCTGGAGGGAGGGCATGGCAACCCACTCCAGCAACCTTGCCTGGAGAATCCCATGGACAGAGGAGCCTGGCAGGCTGTAGTCCATGGGTTTGCAAAAAGCTGGACACTACTGAAGTGACTTAGCAGCAGCAACAACCCACTTTGAGGCAAGTGCAATTATTACAATATATAAAATAAGATATATTAAATAGTATAATTATAATATAAATTTAAATATAAAATGAGATAATATATAAAGTGTATGAAATACAATTATATATGTGTGTGTGTGTATATACAATTGGAGTCAAGTGCTACTCTAAGCCCATGTGGTAGACAATTTTAAGTGGTCAGCCCAACATTTCCCTCCCCCATTCCTAACAACACTTTGGAAAATGGGGTTAATGAGAGAATCTACCTCATAGGATACTGTAAGGTTGTCAGTCTTAGATGACTGAACACGTGACTATCACAAATAAAGCTGCTATACACATTAATGTACAGGTCTTTGCATGGATATATACTTTCTTTTGGCTTCCCTGGTGGTTCAGATGGTAAAGAATCCTCCCACAATGTGGGAGACCTGAGTTCAATCCCTGGGTTAGGAAAATCCCCTGTAGGAGGACATGGCAACCCACTCAAATATCCTTGCCTGGAGAATCTCCATGGACAGAAGAACCTGGCCAGCTACAGTCCATGGGGTCACAAAGAGTCAGACACAACTGAGCGACTAAACATACAGATCTACTTTCTTTTCTCTTGGGAAAATAGCTAAGAGTGGAATGGCTGGTAGTAGGGTTGGTATATGTTTAACTTAAAAAAAAAAAGCCAAATGGTTTTTCCGAAGTGGACACTCCATCTTACATTCTCATCAGCAATGTGTGAAGGTGCTGGAGAGTTTTTATAGGTTGTGATGTCACCTCCCTCTCTTTATGCTATTGTTGTTTTATATTTATTCTACTTACAAATGTTATAAACTCCATAATGATTTTTATTATTATTTCATCATCATTTTCAGTTTAAAAAGCAGTCATCTTTTAAAGAGATTTAGATAAGAAAAAGTCACATACTTATCACATAGTTACCATTTACAGTGCTCTTTATTCCTTTGTGTAGATCTGTATCTCCATCTGGTATCATTTTCCTTCTGCTCATAAGAATTTCTTTAACATTTTTCGAAATATATTTTGGCTCATGATAAATTCTTTCATCTCTTGTATGTCTAAAAAAAGTGTATGGTTTTTCTTATTTTTTTAGTTTTTTTAAAAAATTGAGATGTAATTTCAATACCATAAAATTCACTATTTAAAGTGTATAATTCAGTGGCTTTTAGTATATTCACAAAATTGTGCAACTGTTCCCTTATCCAACTCAAGAAAATTTCATCAACTCCCACAAGTCCATATCCATTAGTAGTCAGTCCTCATTTTCCCTTCCTCCTCAGACCCTGACAGCCATTAACCTACTTTCTGTCTCTATGTCCCTAATTTTTGAAATATATTTTTACTGAGTAAAAATTCTAGGTTCAGTGGGCTATTACTCATCCATGAAAAGGAACATAATTGTGCCATTTGCAGAGATGTGGATGAACCTACAGACTGTCATAAGATTTGAAGTAAACCACAAAGAGAAAAACAAATGTCGTATAGTATGGCTTATATGTGGAATCTAGAAAAATGGTATAAATGGGATGTATTTGCAAAGCAGAAATAGAGACATGGACATAGAGAACAAACATATGGACTCCAATGGGGGAAAAGTGAGGCAGGATGAATTGGGAGATTGGGATGAACGTATATACACTAATATGTAACTAATGAGAACCCAGTGTATAGCATACAGAACTCTTCTCAATGGTCTGTGGTGACCTAAATGTGAAGGAAATCCAAAAAAGAGTGTATATGTGCATATAGCTATATGTATAGCTGATTCACTTTACTGTACAGCAGAAACTAACACAACATTATAAAGCAACTCTACACCAACAAAAATTAATTTAAAAAATTCTGGGCTGACAGGATTGTTGTTGGTTTTTACATTTCTTTAATGATATTTTTCCACTGTCATCTCACATTATTTTCAACAAGACAATGAATGTTTTCCTTATATGTGCCCCTCTGTAAGCTAGCTTCTTCCTCTGGCTGCTTCTAAGATTTTTCTCTTTATTATTGTCTTTGAGCAATTTGATTATAGTGTGTTTTGATATAGTTTTATTCATAGCTTTTGTTTTGGAGATTCATTAAGGATCTTGGATCTGTCAGTTTATGGTTATACAATTTGAAAAACTTTTGGCCATTATTTCTTGTAATATTTTTGAACTCCTTATTTAGTTCCTTTTCTACCTCATCTGGGGTTTCTAACTGCACGTGTATTAGGCTTGAAGTTGCCCCATAAGTTATTTGTGCACTTCCCTTTTGCTTTTTTAAATTCACTTTTTCCTGTGTATTTCTTTGGATGGTTTCTAGTACTGGATTTTCACTAATCCTTTTTAAAGTAATGTCTAATCTGCAATTAATCATATCCAATGTGTTTTTTATCCTAGACATTGTAGCTTTCATCTTTATAAAGTCAATTTGGAAGATTTTCCATCTTCATGTCTCTACTTAACTTTTTGAACATATGGAATACAGTTAGAATAGCTGTTTTAATTTAGTTGACTGCTTTATTCTAACAGCTCTGTCAGTTATGGTTCATTTTTTACTGATTGGTTTTTTTCTCCTCCTTATGGAATATGTTTTCCTGGTTCTTTGCATGTCTGGTAATCTTTGGCTGAGTGCCAGGCATTGTAAATTTCAGCTTGTTGGGAGATGGGTTTTTTTTTTAAAGACAATTTTTGTAAGGGAAGTTTTACATTTTCAACAAAACTGAGAGATACAGAGACTTTTCACATACTCCCCTGACCCCATACATGCATAGCTTCTTCCATTTTCAACATCACTCACCAAAGTGGCAAATTTACCAAGAATGAACCTCCATTGATACATTATAGTAACCCAAAGTTCATAGTTTACCTTAGAGTTCACTCTTGATATTGTACATTCTATCGGTTTGAACAAAAGTAAAATAGCATTATATCAATCACTGTAATATCATACAGAGTATTTTCATTGCCCTGCAAATCCTCTGTGCTCTGCTTATTCAACTCTCCTCCCCAACCCCTTTCCCCAGATGGATATTTTTGATACCAAAGAATACTCTTTTTTAATTTTTATGTATTTTTGGCTGTACTTTGTTGCCGTGCATAGGCTTCTCATTGCAGTGGCTTCTCTTGTTACAGAGCATAGGCTTTAGACTCAGTCACTGTGGCCCATGGGTTAGTTGCTCCATGATATATGGAATCTTCCTAGACCAGGGATCAAACCTGTGTCTCCTGCATTGGCAGTTGGATTCTTAATCCCTAAACCACCAGGGGAAGTCTGCCTACAAATACTCCTGAGATTTGTTCTTGGATGCAATTAAGTTACATGGAAGCAATCTAATACCTTTGGGTCTTGCTTTCCTGATTTGTCAGGTAAGACCATAGCAGCACTGTTTGGAGTTAGCTATTCCCCTTTGAGGCAACATGCTTCTTTGTACTCTGCCCAGTGACCTGTATGTCATGAAACTTTTCAGTATGGTTGGTGGAAAAAGGCACTCTTCTTAGCTTGTCTGAATGCCAGTCACTGTTACTGCTAATCTTTATGGGTTATTCGTTACCTGAATTTGCATACTTTCCTTGCATACATGTGCTGATCAGTACTCAAAGGGCACACTCTAAAAATTTTCAGAGTAGTGTCTCTGTGAAGTTCTCTCCTCCCTGATACTCTGTCCTACAAATTTAAACTCTTTGGTCTTCAATGCTTTGAGCTCTATCTCCTCAATGCAGGGAGATCACTGGCTTCTGCCTGGGCTCCTCCTCCCCCTGTCACAACTTTGAAGTTCTCTCTACCAAGCAAACTGAGAAAAAGAATAGTTCATATACATAAAAATGTATTACTAAATGTTTAAGCATGTATGAGTGGTCCATAACTATGGACTTAGCCTAGGGTGGGGGCTGGGAGAAGGGGATTGTCAGCATGGATTGAGGCAGCTGCGTGTGGCTTAGTGGACGACACTGGGCTTGAGCCAGCCTCAGGAGAGGAAAAATGGTGTATTTCAGGCCAGAGAGCAGCTTCCAAAGAGATTTTCTCCTAGTGAGTGATACCATTAGTCGACATGCCAGAGACAGGAGAAGTAGCAAGACAGGGATATAAGGTAGCTTCCTGGAGAGAGAAACAGCCACAGATTTAAGAATGGTTCTGAACTAGATGGATAGAGAACAGAGGAAAGGTGTTCCAAGGAAATGGTTTGAAGAAATTCTGAAGTGTAAGGGGAAGTAAAGGCTAATGGAAAGAGGAGATCGGCTATGGAAGACATTCCCTGGAAGACAGTCTATGGAATATGGAGCTTTCATCTGGTGTGGCCTATGAAAGGAAGTGAAAAGTCAGTGCAAGTACCTTCCTAATGGTCCAGTGGCTAAGAATCCACCTTGCAATGCAGGGGACTTGGGGTCAATCCTTAGTCGGGGAACTAAGATCCCACATGCCGTTGAGCAACTAAGCCTGTGAGCTGCAACTAGAGAGTCTGTCCTCCACAACAAAAGATCCCATTTGATGCAACAAAGATCCCATGTGCTGCAAGTAAGACCCCAAGAGCAAAATAAATAAATGAAACAGTGGTCTTCAAATTTTAAAAAAAAGAAAGAAAAGCTAAGGCTGACTCTGATATTCAGAATTTTGTTCCCGCATGGGGAAGTCTTTGGGAACAGTTCTCCATGGTTCTGTAGTTCAGAGCACTGCTGACCACCTTTGACAGCTATTCAAACAGCAGGCATAGTAGGGAGTGGACACATTCACTCACACAGGGCTGACTTGCAAACCTATACATTAAAACAACTGTAAATACTGGTGGCTCAAGTGGTAAAGAACCCACCTGCCAATGCAGGAGATGAAGGTTCGATCCCTGGGTCGGGAAGATCCCTTGGAGTAGGAAATGGCAACCCACTACAGTATTCTTGCCTGGGAAATGCCATGGACAGAGGAGACTGGTGGGCTACAGTCCACGGGGTTGCAAGGAGTCGGACATGGCTGAGCGATTAAGTGTGCACACATGCACACACACACACACACACACACACAAATACTAACCATATATCCCACTTGAGAATTTCCCTCCCACAGAAGACATCTCAGAGTCACACACATATGTGACTTTAAATAAATTCTGTTGGATGTTGATAATCCTCAGGTTATTAACTTTTGTGGGAAAATTCCCCAACATTTTTGTCTTTGACTTCATCAGTGCCGGTTTTCTACACAGAGCACCTCTAGATCCTTCTCTCTTTTGTTTCCTTTTAGTAGACTAACATATAAGCATCTAGTTGAAAGTTTATGGAAGAAAGTAAAGATGTGATCAATTCTTCTCAGAGCTAGGGACAAGTTGGGTTCTCCATATATACACAGACACTCCCTTTTATTCAACAACAATGATAGCTGGAATTTACAGTACAATTGTGTAGAAAGCAGTCCCTTATCTGCTTCTCATGGATTATTGGAGAAGGAAATATTATATTGGAGAAGGAAATGGCAACCCACTCCAGTGTTCTTGCCTGGAGAATCTCAGGGATGGGGGAGCCTGGTGGGCTGCCGTCTCTGGGGTCACCCAGAGTCGGACACGACTGACACAACTTAGCAGCAGCAGCATGGATTATTAATTTACATTTATACAAACCTTGTGAAATTGACACAAACATTCCCTATTTTCTGGGAAAGATTGAAGGCAGGAGAAGGGGGCAACAGAAAATTCGACAGTTGGATGGCACCATCAACTCAATGGACAAGAGTTTGAGTAAACTCCCAGAGACAGTGAAGGACAGGGTAGCTTGGTGGGCTGCAGTCCATGGGGTTGCAAAGATTCAGACATGACTGATCGACTGAACAACAACAAATTACCTGTTTTACAGATGCTGAACTGAGGAGCAGAGAGATTAAATCATCTATGCTTTCCCTAAAGCAAAGCCTAAAACAAAAGCTTTTGGGTGAGTAGCTTAATTGAGAAAATGACCCCAGGGGCAGGAGTGAGGGATGAAGGGAGTGAAAAGGGAAGGAAATGAAACCAACACAAGAATGTGTATTATGGACGAGCATTATCAAAGACTGGTTGTTTGATCCCAAGGGATTGTCTGAGAATTTTCCATCTGAGAAGACAGAAGGCAAATTTGTACATCAGCTACCTCCAACCCCCATTCCATTGGTCAGTATTTGCCCCATAGCACCTGAAGTTTTGTACTTCCAAGTACAAAAGCTGAGAGCTGAGATGAGTCCTGTAGCCATACTGCAAGGCATGTCAGAAAAGCTTCAGGACAGAAGTCAAGAGACATATGGCTTAGTTGCTATCAGGCTACACCGTATAGACTGGCATGGAACTGGTCATCTCATCAATGACCAAAATAAGAGGTGAGGTGGAGAGTTTTTGAAATGAACAAGGACTATTTTGCTCAAAGTCCTACCACTAGTGTTCGGTGGATCATGGCAAAGCTGCAACATGAATGCAAAGCCCTTCTGAGCACTCTTGCCAAGAACGTGGCATCCTTGATATGTTTCACTCTTGCTGTTGCCGGGGAGATTGAGGGCAAGAGGGGGTAGGAGAGGAGGGAGACAGTGGTTTGGCTTTGAAGTAAAGTTAAGTGAAAGTTGCTCAGTAATGTTCAACTCTTTGCAATCCCTTGGACTGTACAGTCCATGGGATTCTCCAGGCTAGAATACTGGAGTGGGTAGCTGTTCCCTTCTCCAAGAGATCTTCCCAACCAAGGGATCAAACCCAGGTCTCCTGCATTGCAGGCAGATTCTTTACCAACTGAGCCACTAGGCAAGCCCAGTGTGGATTTAATCATCTTATAATGTACTACAACTTTTCTCCAGGGGATCTTCCTGATTCAGGGATTGAACTCAGGCTCCTGAATTGCAGGAGGATTCTTTACCATCTGAGTCACCGGGGATTCTTTACGTGTTAGCCATGTGCGTGCATGCTAAGTCACTTCAGCCGTGTTCGACTCTCTGAGACCCCATGGACTATAGCCCACCAGGCTCCTCTGTCCATGGTATTCTCCAGGCAAGAATACTGGAGTGGGTTACCATGCCCTCCTCCAAGGGATCTTCCTGACCCAGGAATCAAACCCAAGTCTCTTATGTCTCCTGCATTGGCAGGCAGGTTCTTAACCACTAGCACCGCCTGGGAGGTCATATATATATATAAAGTGTACTATAACTTCTAGTCCCTGCAAGGCATCACACCTTGAGTTGTCAGAGCAGCAAAATTTTTCAGGCTTGCACAAATCTCCTGCAGGACTCAAAGTCCCCTAGGAAAGGACCAGATATCCACCTGGGATAGGAGAGTGGACAACAAGCACCGAGGTAATCATTTTACTGTGACAAATGACTTTTCCCCATACACCTTTCATGGTTACATGCTCCTCATTTTCTCCTTTTCATATTCAGCAGTGTTCTAAATAAGCCCAGGGCCCCATGCTGTCTTTCACTTCAACTGTTCCTGAACTGTCACATGTTTTTCTGTAAAATATTCTACTTGCTTCCCCTTGACTATTGTTTCTTGTCATCTATTTTGTTTTCAGCAGTCATCAGTCAATCCAGTTGCTCAGTCATGTCCAACTCTTTGTGACCCCATGGACTGCAGCTCGCCAGGCCTCCCTGTCCATCACCAAATCAAACTCATGCCCACTGAGTCAGTGATGCCATCCAACCATCTCATCCTCTGTCATCCCCTGCCTTCAATCTTTCCCAGCATCAGGGTCTTTTCCAATGAGTCAGTTCTTCAAATCAGGTGGCCAAAGTATTGGAGTTTCAGCTTCAGCATCAGTCCTTCCAATGAATATTCAGGACTGATATCCTTTAGGATAAACTGGTTGAATTTCCTTGCAGTCCAAGGGACTCTCAAGAGTCTTCTCCAACACCAGTGTTCAAAAGCATCAATTCTTCAGCGCTCAGCTTTCTTTATAGTCCAACTCTCACATCCATACATGACTACTAGAAAAACCATAGCTTTGACGAGGTGGACCTTTGTTGGCAAAGTTATATCTCTGCTTTTTAATATGCTGTCTAGGTTAGTCATAACTTTTGTTTCAAGGAGTAAGCATCTTTTAATTTCACAGCTTCAGTCACCATCTGCAGTGATTTTGGAGGCCCCAAAAATAAAGTCTGTCACTGTTTCCACTGTTTCCCCATCTATTTGCCATGAAGTGATGGGACCAGATGCCATGATCTTAGTTTTCTGAATGTTGAGCTTTAAGCCAGTTTTTCACTCTCCTCTTTCACCTTCTTCAAGAGGTTCTTTAGTTCTTCTTCACTTTCTGCCATAATGGTCATGTCATTTGCATATCAGAGGTTATTGATATTTCTCCCAGCCATCTTGATTCTAGCTTGTGCTTCATCCAGCCCAGCATTTCTCATGATGTATTCTGCATATAAGTTAAATAAACAAGGTGACAATATACAGCCTTGACGTACTCCTTTCCCAATCTGGAATCTGTCTGTTGTTCCATGTCTAGTTCTAACTGTTGTTTCTTGACCTGCATACGGATTTCTCAGGAGGCGGGTCAGGTGGCCTGGTATTCCCATCTCTTTCAGAATTATCCACAGTTTGTTGTGATCCACACAGTCAAAGACTTTGGTATAGTCAATAAAGCAAAAGTAGATGTTTTTCTGGAATTATCTTGCTTTTTTGATGATCCAATGGATTTTGGCAATTTAATTTCTGGTTCCTCTGCCTTTTCTAAATCCAGCTTGAACATCTGGAAGTTCATGGTTCACATACTTTTGAAGCCTGGCTTGGAGAATTTTGAGCATTACTTTGCTAGTGTGTGAGATGAATGCAACTGTGTGGTAGTTTGAACATTCTTTTGGCATCGCCTTTTTTTGGGATTGGAATGAAAACTGACTTTTTCCAGTCCTGTGGCCACTGCTGAGTTTTCCAGATTTGCTGGCATATTGAATGCAGCATTTTCACAGCATCATCTATTAGAATTTGGAATAGCTCAACTGGAATTCCATCACCTCCACTAGCCTTGCTCATAGTGATGCCTCCTAAGGCCCACTTGACTTCACATTCCAGGTTGTCCTGCTCTAGGTGAGTGATCACACCATCGTGGTTATCTGAGTCATGAAGACTTTTTTGCACAGTTCTTCTGTGTATTCTTGCCACCTTTTCTTAATATCTTCTGCTTCTGTTAGCTCCATACCATTTCTGTCCTTTATTGTGCTCATCTTTGCATGAAATCTTCCCTTGTTCTCTCTAATTTTCTTGAAGAGATCCCTAGTCTTTCCCATTCTATTGCTTTCCTCTATTTCTTTGTGTTGATCACTGAGGAAGGCTTTCTTATCTCTCCTTGCTATTCTTTGGAACTCTGCATTCAAATGGGTCTATCTTTCCTTTTCTCCTTTGCTTTTGGCTTCTCTTTTCACAGTTATTTGTAAGCCTTCCTCAGACAATCATTTTGCCTTTCTGCATTTCTTTTTCTTGAGGATGGTCTTGATCACTACCTCCTGTACAATGTCACAAACCTCTGTCCATAGTTCTTCAAGCACTCTGTCTATCAGATCTAGTCCCTTGAAACTATTTGTCACTTCTACTGTATAATCCTAAGGGTTTGATTTAGGTCATATCTGAATGGTCTAGTGGTTTTCCCTACTTTCTTCAGTTTAGTCTGAATTTGGCAATAAAGAGTTCATGACCTGAGCCACAGTCAGCTCCCAGTCTTGTTTTTGCTTACTGTATAGAGATTCTCCATCTTTGGCTGCAAAAATATAATCAATCTGATTTCGGTATTGACCATCTGATGATGTCCATGTGTAGAGTCTTCTCTTGTGTTGTTGGAAGAAGGTGTTTGCTATGACCAGTGCGTTTTCTTGGCAGAACTCTGTTAGCTTTTGCCTTGCTTCATTTTGTACTCCAAGACCAAATTTGCCTGTTACTCCAGGTATTTCTTGACTTTCTGCTTTTGCATTCCAGTCCCCTATAATGAAGAGGATATCTTTTTTGGGTGTTAGTTCTAGAAGGTTTTGTAGGTCTTCATAGAACCATTCAACTTCAGCTTCTTCAGCATTACTGGTCAGTTGATAGACTTGGATTACTGTGATAGTGAATGGTTTGCCTTCTAAATGAACAGAGATCATTCTGTCATTTTTGAGATTGCATCCAAGTACTGCATTTTGGACTCTTTTGTTGACTATGATGCCTACTCCATTTCTTCTATGGGATTCCTGCCCACAGTAGTAGATATAATGGTCATCTGAGTTAAATTCACCCATTCAAATCCATTTTAGTTCTCTGATTCCTAAAATGTTGACATTCACTCTTGCCATCTCCTGTTTGACCACTTCCAATTTGCCTTGATTCATGGACCTAACGTTCCAGGTTCCTATGCAATATTGCTCTTTACAGCATCAGACTTTACTTCCATCACCAGTCACATCCACAACTGGGCATTGTTTTTGCTTTGGCTCTGTCTCTTCATTCTTTCTGGAGTTGTTTCTCCACTCTTCTCCAGTAGCATATTGGGCACCTACCAACCTGGGGAGTTCATCTTTCAGTGTCCTATCTTTTTGCCTTTTCATACTGTTCATGGGGTTCTAAAGGCAAGAATACTGAAGTGGTTTGCCATTCCCTTCTCCAATGGACCACATTTTGTCAGAACTCTCTGCCGTGACCCGTCTGTCTTGGGTGGCTTTACACAGCATGGCTCATAGTTTCATTGAGCTAGACAAGGCTGTGGTTTGTTTTAAATGGTTTTAATTTTTGGCAGGAGCATTGGCTTTGAACTGGGCTAGATCTTGGTTTGAATCACAGCTCCATGGCTTACTAGTTTTGTGGCTCTGGTAAGTTATTTTTCTGATCATAAAATAAAAGCAGATCTTCTTCTAAAAACTGAAAACATCCCAAGGCTTTGTTGGCTGTCAAAATTCTTACAAATGCACAGATTGTGCTCAATTATGCTTGGTTCATAGGACTTGGCTCTGCTAAACACCAGGGAGTTTCTGGAATAAATAATGCAGAATCTTTACTCTCTTACATTTATTCAACGAGGGTCTGATTCAGGCATCATTCTAGGTGTTGGAGATGGAGCAGTGAACAAGTCAGGCAATAGTCCTGCCCTTAAGGGGTTTGCATTCTAGCTGTGAGATATCAAAAAACACACAAGTAAATGAATTAATTAAAGATGATGACAAACTCTATGACTAAGATCCCTCAAGCCATGTGACACAGTCAATAATAATAATAATAATAAGTAAAAATTATAAATAAGCTCTATTGGAGAAAGAAAATAGGTCACTATATTAGAAAGTGACTTTGGGAAGAGAAGAGCAGGAAGAAAGCTATTTTAGCCAGGCTAGTTATAAAAGGCTTCTCTGAGGAGGTGATACGTGAGCTAAGCTGTGATGAATGAGACTGAGCCAGCTATATGTATTAGTTACCTGTGGCTGCATAACAAATTACCTCAAAACTCAGCAACTTAAAATAATAAACATTTCTTACCTCATGGTTTTCTGTGGGTCAGTGATCCAGGCGTGGCTTGGCTGGGTATCTGATTCAGGGTCTCCCAAATGTTAAAATCCAGGTGTTATCTGGGCCTGCAGTCAATTCAAGGTTTACTGGGGGAGGATCAGCTTACAACGTCACCCACATGGCTGTTGGAAGATCTCTTTGCTGCCTGTTGGCCTGAGACATCAGTTCCTCACCATGAGGGTCTTTCCGTGGGGTTTCCTAGGTGGCATGCACGGTAAAGAACCCACCTGCTAATTCAGGAGACGTAAAAGATGCATGTTCAATTCCTAAGTTGACAAGATCCCCTGGAGGAGGGCATGGCAACCCACTCCAGTATTCTTGACCTTGGAGAATCCCACGGACAAAGAAGCCTGGTGGGCTACAGTCTCTGGGGCCACAAAGAGTCAGACACAACTGAAGTGACTTGGCACTTACCACACAGTAGGCAGCTGACTTCTTCAGCATGAGCCAGAGAACCAGAAAGCGTGTACCCCACATGAGAACCATCTCCCTTTTATAACCCATCACCTGTACTCCATTCTGCTTGCTAAAAGCAAGTCACTAAATCTGAACCGTATTCTAGGGAAGGGGATAACACAAAGTTGTGAACACCAGGAGATAGGGACAATTGGAACCACCTTAGAGGCTGCCTGCCATACCATGCAAAGAGCTGGGAAAGTGTTCAGGACAGAAGAAAGAAAACACAAAGGTCCTGAGTGGGAGAAACCCTAGTTATGGTTCAAGAAGTGAGAGGAAGTTGATGGAGGTAGAAGGTACTGAATAAAGTTGAAAAACCATGGTAGGAGATGAGGGAGTCTGAAGGCAGACCCTGCAAGGTCTAAAAAACTTTTCTTTTTTAAAAAATAATTTTCTTTCTTTCTTTATTTTTGACTGTGCTGGGGGGTCTTTGATGCTGCAGAGGCTTCTCTCTAGTTGCGGTGAGTGGGGGCTACTCTTCATCACAGTGTGCAGGCTTCTCGTTGCAGTGGCTTCTCTTGTTGCAGTGCATGGGCTCTAGGGTACACTAACTTCAGAAGCTGTGGCACATGGGCTCAGCTGTGGCTCCTGGGCTCCAGAGCACAGGCTCAATAGTTTTGGCACACAGGCTTAGTTGCTCCACGTCATGTGGGATCTTTCCAGACGAGGGACCAAACCAGTGTCTCCTACATTGGCAGGCAGATTCTTTACCACTGAGCCACCAGGAAAATTCAGGAAGTTTTTATTTTACTCTAAGTGCAACAGGGATCCACTGAAGGGTCAGTGATGTAATCCAACCCCTTGACATTTTCCAGAACTCTATGGTGGATGGAGTCCCACTAAGACTTTATGGAGCAAATGTCGTGGGTGAAGAAAAGTAACTTTGCAGCTCATAAAATCTTGATGGCACCCAAATGCCTATTTGATAAGCATAAAGGCCTCAGAATCCTATAGAATATTCCCCTTATCTCCCACCACTCCCCTAAACTTCAGTCAAAGGGAAGTTTCCCAAGCATGCACTGTGTTTTCCTGTTGCTGAGCTTATCCTATTTCTTCTACCTGAAGGACCGTCCCACCATCTCCACCTGTCAAACTTGAACACTTTTTTCCAGACTCTTCTTAAGTCTCACCTCTAATGTGAAGGCTTTCTCAATTCTTCCCTTCCTTGAACCCCTCTTGTTTCTTGTTTATCCACTTTTTTATTTCACCATGTATTTCCTGGTATCAGTAATTCATATCTAGATTGCAAGTTCCTTGAGATCAGGCACTCCACTTTGATTTGGCCACTGGATATGAAGTGCTGACCCATTGGAAGAGATCCTGATGCTGGGAAAGATCAAAGGCAGGAGGAGAAGGTGGGGAGAGGATGAGATGGTTGGATGGCATCACCGACTCTATGGACATGAGTTTGAGTAAACTCTGGGAGATAGTGAAGGACAGGGAAGCCTGGCATACTGCAATCCATGGGGTCACAGAGTCAGACATGACTGAGTGACTGAACAACAATGTCAACAATTTTGCAGATTAAGCATATAATCAATATTCAACAAATATTTGTAAATGAAATAAACTGGGAACTAGATGATTACAGCACCTTTGGTTGACTCTGAGGGTTTCCTGAGAGATAATAATTTCCTTTTGGTTGATACTAAGTTGTAATTGTCCTACCACAATTCACAAGCTATACTTAGTATGTTCTTTGACCATAATAGAATTAAGTTAGATATTAATAACAGAATACTCTTTACAAAATCTCCAAATATTTGGAAACTAAAAAACACACTTCTAAAGAAGACATGAGTGAAAGAAGAAATTAAAAGGGTAGTTAAAATTTATTTTGAACTAATAAAAATAAAACAAATTAGAATTTGTAGGATACTCCAAAGGCAATTTTGAGGGAGAAATTTATAGAACCAGACAGCTAGATTAGAATAAAAGAAAGACTTCAAATCAACACTCTTAAGTCACTAGGAAAAAAAATAAAATTAAGCCCAGAAGAAGCAGAAGAAAATAAATAAGAACAAAGTATAAATTGATAAAATAGAAAACAGAAAAACAATAGAGAAATCAATGAAATCAAAAGCTGCCTCTTTGAGACTATCAATAAGTTGATAAAATTCTTACCAGAATCATTGGGGAAAATAGAATACATAAATGACAAATATTAAGAGTGAGAGAGGTGCTATCTCTTTAGATTCTACACATATTAAAGGGACAGTTAGGAATTATTAAGAACAAATTTATGCTAACAAATATGACAACTAGATGAAATAGACACTTTCCTTTAAAAACAAAAATTGCCAAAGCTCACTCAAGAAGCAATAAATCTTAATAGCCCTATATCTATTTAGGAAAGCAGTGTAATTCAAAACTTGCCTCCAAAGAAACTCTGGGCTGAGATGACTTCATGGGTGAATTCCAGCACACATTTAAAGAAGAAATATTACCAATTCTACACAAACTCTTCCAAAAATATCAAAGAAGAGAATAGCTCTCAGCTCATTCTAGGAAGCCAGGATTACCTTTTAAATGAAGCAAGACAAAAAGGCATTACAAGAAAAGAAGACTATAGAACAAAAACTTTATACAAAGTGTTAGCAAATTGAATTCAATAATATACTAAAAGTATAAAATATCATATAATCAAATGAAGCTTATCTTGGAACCATGACTTAGAAGGTCTGTTTAACATTTAAAAGTCAATCAATATACCTCAACATACAAATGAAAAATAAAAATCATATGCTTATGAAGACAAAACTCAGCATCCATTTCTTTTTTTAAACTATTTGTTATTTTTATTTATTTATTTGGCTGATTCAGGTCTTAGCTGTGGCACATGGGATCTTTGAGGTGCACACACTCCTAGTCGTAGCAGGCAGGCTCAGTTGTTGCAGCTTGCCAGCTTATTTGCTCCACAGCAGGTGGGATCTCAGTTCCTTGACCAGGTGTTGAACCCTCCTCACCTGCATTGCAAAGTAGACTCTTAATCACTAGACCACCAGGAAAGTCCCTCAACATCTATTTCTAAGAAATACTCTTAGTAAGCTAAAATTAGAAAGGAGCTTCCTCAACCTCATAAAGGTCATCTAAAGAATACTACAGCTACCATTATACTTAATGGTGAAAACCTAAATACTTTCCTCATAAGATCAGGAAACAGGTAAGAATGTCTGCTCTTAATCACTTTAATTCAAAACTTGCAGTGGTTCTAGTGCATTCAGGCAAGAAAACATAAATAAATAGATAAAAGACATCCAGATTGAAAAGGAAAATTCAAACTGTTTTTTTTTTTTTACAAGCTCACTATTCCACTTTTAATGGGTAAAGAACAAGTTTTTTGTCAAAAATCAAAATAACATACATTTTAGTTCTGCAAAACAGCTAGAAATAGAACATGAAAAACAGTAAACTCATTTTATCTCTTCTGGAATTTAAATATCAAAATATTCTTAACAGTATGTATACAAGTGCACTTTAATTAAATTCCTAATTATTTGTTGTTACTACAGGAAAATATAATTGATTTTTGTGCATTGATCTTTTAGCCTATAACCTTACTAGTCTCAATTATTAGTTCTAATAGCTTTAAGAAAAGATTCCATCATATTTTCTAATTGAGACCAGTAAGGTTATAGGCTACAAGATCAATGCACAAAAATCAATTATATTTTCCTGTAGTAGCAACAAATAATAAAAAATTTGAATATAAAATATTACCATGAACAATAACAGAAAGAATAGTGATAAACTTAACAAAAGAAATGAAAGACATGTACACTAAAACTACAAAGTACTGCTGAAAGAAATTAAAGGAGACCTAAGTAAGTGGAAAGACAAGACCTTCATGGGCTTGAAGACTCAATGTCATAAAGATGTCCAAGTGTCCTCAAATTAATCTATAGACTCAATGCAATTAATATCAAACTCCCAACAGGATTTTTTGTAGAGATAGACAAGCTGATTCTAATATTTTCAAGGAAATGCAAAGAATCTAGAATAGCCCAACCATTCTGAAAAAAAGCATACAAATTTCAAGGTATAACACTGCCTGATTTCAAGGCTTATTATAAAGTCACACTAATGAAGACAGTGTGGTATTAACATAAAGATAGAAAAATAGATCAGTGGAATAAAATAGGAAGTTCAGAAACAAGCTCATACATATATCTGGACAACTGGTTTTTGACAAAGGCACAACTTGGTAAAGAAAGGATAGTCTTTTCAATAAACTGTGCTGGAACAATCATATGTACGTATGAAAAAAAAAAGAATTTAGATTCATAGCTCAGTTCAGTTTAGTTCAGTCACTCAGTCGTGTCCGACTCTTTGAGACCCCATGAACCACAGCACGCCAGGCTGCCCTGTCCATCATCAACTCCCAGAGCCCACCCAAACCCATGTCCATTGAGTCGATGATGCCATCCAACCATCTTATCCTCTGTCGTCCCCTTCTCCTCCTGCCTTCAATCTTCCCCAGCATCAGGGTCTTTTCCAATGAGTCAGCTCTTAAAATCAGGTGGCCAAAGTATTGGAGTTTCAGCTTCAACATCAGTCCTTCCAATAAACACCCAAGACTGATCTCCTTTAGGATGGACTGGTTGGATCTCCTCGCAGTCCAAGGGACTCTCAAGAGTCTTCTCCAACATCAGTGTTCAAAAGCATCAATTCTTCGGCACTCAGCTTTCTTTATAGTCCAGCTCTCACATCCATACATGACCACTGGAAAAACCATAGCCTTGACTAGACGGACCTTTGTTGGCAAAGTTATATCTCTGCTTTTTAATATGCTGTCTAGGTTGGTCATAAATTTCCCTCCAAGGAGTAAGCCTCTTTTAATTTCATGGCTGCAGTCACCATCTGCAGTGATTTTGGAGGCCCCAAAAATAAAGTCTGTCACTGTTTCCACTGTTTCCCCATCTATTTGCCATGAAGTGATGGGACTGGATGCTATGATCTTAGTTTTCTGAATGTTGAGCTTTAAGCCAACTTTTTCACTCTCCTTTTTCACTTTAATCAAAAGGCTCTTTAGTTCTTCTTCACTTCGTTCCATAAGGGTGGTGTCATCTGCATGTCTGTGGTTATTGATATTTCTCCTGGCAATCTTGATTCCAAGTTATGCTTCATCCAGCCCAGCATTTCTCATGATGTACTCTGCATATAAGTTAAATATGCAGGGTGACAATATATAGCCTTGACGTACTCCTTTTCCTAATTTGAACCAGTCTGTTGTTCCATGTGGAGAAGGAAATGGCAACCCACTCCAGTACTCTTGCCTAGAGAATTCTGTGGACAGAGGAGCCTGGTGGGCTGTAGTCCATGGGGTCACACAGAGTCGGACATGACTGAAGCAACTTAGCATGCATGCGAGCATGTTGTTCCATGTCCAGTTCTAACTGTTGCTTCCTGACCTGCATACAGATTTCTCAAGAGGTAGGTCAGGTGGTCTGGTATTCCCATCTCTTTCAGAATTTTCCACAGTTTATGGTGATCCACACAGCCAAAGGCTTTGGCATAGTCAATAAAGCAGAAATAGATATTTTTCTGGAACTCTCTTGGTTTTTTGATGATCCAGCAGATGTTGGCCAGTTGATCTCTGGTTCCTCTGCCTTTTTGAAAACTAGCTTGAACATCTGGAAGTTCACAGTTCATATATTGTTGAAGCCTGGCTTGGAGAATTTTGAGCATTACTTTACTAGTGTGTGAGATGAGTGCAACTGTGTGGTAGATTGAGCATTCTTTGGCATTGCCTTTCTTAGGGATTGGAAAGAAAACTGACTTTTTCCATTCTGTGGCCACTGTTGAGTTTTCCAAATTTGCTGGCATATTGAGTGCAGCACTTTCATAGCATCATCTTATAGGATTTTAAAGAGCTCAACTGGAATTCCATCACCTCCGCTAGCTTTGTTCATAGTGATGCCTCCTAAGGTCCACTTGACTTCACATTGCAGGATGTCTGGCTCTAGGTGAGTGATCACACCATCATGATTATCTGGGTCATGAAGATCTTTTTTGTACAGTTCTTCTGCATATTCTTGCCGCCTCTTCTTAATATCTTCTGCTTCTGTTAAGTCCATACCATTTCTGTCCTTTATTGTGCTCATCTTTGCATGAAATGTTCCCTTGGGCTTTCTAATTTTCTTGAAGAGATTGCTAGTCTTTCCCATTCTATTGTTTTCCTCTATTTCTTTGCACTGATCACTGAAGAAGGCTTTCTTATCTCTCCTTGCTATTCTTTGGAACTCTGCATTCAAATGGGTATATCTTTCCTTTTCTCCTTTGCTTTTGGCTTCTCTTCTTTTCACAGCTATTTGTAAGGCTTTCTTGGACAGCCATTTTGCTTTTTTGCATTTCTTTCTCTTGGGGATGGTCTTGATCTTTGTCTCCTGTACAATGTCACAAACCTCTGTCCGTAGTTCATCAGGCACTCTGTCTATCAGATCTAGTCCCTTAAATCTATTTCTCACTTCCACTGTATAATTGTAAGGGATTTGATTTAGGTCATACCAGAATGGTCTGGTGGTTTTCCCTACTTTCTTCAATTTAAGTCTGAATTTGGCAATAAGGAGTTCATGGTCTAAGCCACAGTCAGCTCCCAGTCTTGTTTTTGCTGACTGTATAGAGCTTCTCCATCTTTGGCTGCAAAAAATATAATCAATCTGATTTCGGTATTGACCATCTGATGATGTCCATGTATAGAGTCTTCTCTTGTGTTGTTGGGAGAAGGTGTTTGCTATGACCAGTGCCTTCTCTTGGCAAAACTCTATTAGCCTTTGCCCTGCTTCATCTTTATTCCAAGGCCAATTTTGCCTGTTACTCCCGATGTTTCCTGACTTCCTACTTTTGCATTCTAGTCCTCTATAATGAAAAGGACATCTTTTTTGGGTATTAGTTCTGAAAGGTCTTATAGGTCTTCATAGAACTGTTCAAGTTCAGCTTCTTCAGCATTACTGGTCGGGCACAAACTTGGATAACCATGATATTGAACGGTTTGCCTTGGAAACGAAAAGAGATCATTCTGTCGTTTTTGAGATTGCATCCAAGTACTGAATTTTGGACTCAGGGATCAGTAGAGTTAGCACCTCTTATTCAGAAATCTTGCAAAGATACAGCTCTTCTGCTTACAGTGGTGAAGAACACACATATTAAGTCAAATTAGCCGTGTGACCCAGAACTTTTCATACTAATTTTGAAATTAGTTCTTCATAGAATCTAGGCAAATATGAACAACCATTTGGTCTAGCTTCCGTTTCCTAGCCAGTTAAATTTAATGTAAATCATAGAGGAGAGATGGAGGGTCAGAGATTCCATAATGATAATTTCCTTCTCCTGCATTTATTTTCTTTATCCTCAAGAAACTATTTCTCATATCCAACTAAAAAATTTGTTTAATTTAATTTCCTTTTGTTCTGTTCTTTTCAGTTACTTTGATGAATTGGTCAAAATATTAAAGCAAAAACTATATCACAGGAAAAGGTTAGCTCCTTAATGTTACAAAAAACATTTTTGAGACTTCCTGGTGGTCCAGTGATTAACCTGGTTGAGGGTTTCCCAGATGGTGCTAGAGATAAAAAACCTTCCTGCCAATGCTGGAGACATAAGAGACACCAGTTCAATCCCTAAGTTGGAAAGATCCCCTGGAGTGGGGCATGGCAAACCACTCCAGCATTCTTGTCTGGAGAATCCCAAGGATTCAGGAGCCTGGTGGGCTATAGTCCATGGGGTCACAGAGTGGGACACAACTGAAGCAACTTAGCACACAGGCACCAGTGGTTGAGACTCTGAATTTCCAGTGCAGGGGGCACAAGTTCCATCCCTGGTTGGGGAACTAAGATCCCACATGCCATGCAGCAAAGCCAAAAAACATTTGCATATCAGTATGCAAAAAAGGTAAACATTTTACCCTTTTTTTTTTTTTTTAGCAATATGGCAGATCGTATTAATACAGCCCCGACCTCAAGCCCAGCAGGACATCTTTCTGAAAAACACAGAGATGTTCTGTGTCTGCTGTATCATTTTCTGTATTTTTAAAATGCATTTTTAAATTTTCTAATTGTTTAAAACAAAAACATCTTAATTAAAAATGGTCTAAGGACACAGGCAATTCAAAAAGTAAAAATATACATGAACAATAAACTTACAAGGTGAGGAAAGAAGTAATTTATTATTCAAATACATAATTTAAACCAAAATAGCAATGAGATGTCATTTCAGATGTAAAATTGGCAAGTATTTTTAAAAATGAAAATGCTAATCAAAGAAATCAAACATGTGCTTACAGTAGGATTATCAGTTGATACAGATTTGTTCATTGTGTGAAAATAATGGGATTGTGCCTATTTCAGATTTTCTTTTTGATAATACTTATTTCCTATGTTTTCTATAATAAAAATGCATACTTTTATAACAAAATACTCACTTTTAACTGAAAACAATACTGCTATTCTAAGGTTCTTTCTTATCTTTCTCTTCACACTCACCAGCATCAACTTTTAAAATTTTTCCTATATTCATTCTGAAATCAAATTTATCAAGGTTTTCAGGACTTCATTCATTTTCTTTATGTCCTTAATTCAGCTATGATTAGTTTTGAAATTATCCTATCAAAGCAGGTTTGAATTTTTTAAAAGCACTCTTATACTTTCTTCTTTAAATAATCAAGTCATATTTGCCTTGCATTGCACCTAAAGCATTCACTCGCCACACTGACATTTTATGTTTTTTTTTTTTTTCATTTATTTTGATATTTATTTTTTTATTTACTTGGCTGTGTTGAGTCTTTGCTGCTGCACATGGGATCTTTGATCATCCTTGTGGCAAGGGAGATCTCGTTCCCTGACCAGGGATCAAACCCAGGTCTCCTGAATTGGGAGCTAGAAGTCTTAGCCACTGGACCACCAGGAATGTCCCACACACTGACATTTTAAAAATTTCCTAGTATCTATGTTCTTTGCCCAAAAAAACAGATTTATTAAGTACCTTCTATATATCCCTGGTGGCTCAGATGGTCAAGAATCTGTTTGCAATGCAGGAGACCGGGTTTGATCCTTGGATCAGGAAGATCCCCTGGAGAAGGGAATGGATACCTTCTCCAGTATTCTTACCTGGAGAATTCCATGGACAGTGGAGTCTGGCGAGCTACAGTCCTTGGGGTCACAAAGAGTCAGACAAAGCTGAGTGACTAACACTTTTTCATACTTTTCATGTACTCTGGTACCATCCCTGTGTGTCATACAATGCTGTATGTGTATCATGTATGTGGGTAAATACACATATGTATGTTAATGCCCATTTGTAAAAAACATGAGCCAATAACTAAGCTTAGTGCCTCATCAGCTTCATTAAGTCCTCACAACAATCATTGTGAGTCCTCAAACAATCACAAGATCATTGTTTTATTTCTGTTTTACAGATAAGGCTTTGAGAGGGGCTGTAATATGCCAGAGAATGGCTGAAAAGGGTAGGAGCTACAGCTTGCAGACAGCATCCAGAAAGGGTTATGTAAAAAAATAAACCATCTACAGAAGCTTATGACATACCACAATGTGATAAAAAATAAAGGATTTTCTGGACCTTCACTGATTTCAGTAAGTCCATCCCACACACTGGCTTCATGGGTATGTGACAAAGCAAAGGCTCGAGACCCCAGGTTCAGAGGACTTTGTGGATGCTTGGAGTTTAATTGTTGCCATCTTGAAATTCTAAATAATTTTTTCTTTGGATTTGTGTTTTATAAGTGAGATCTGATGAACACTGGAGCATGTGCCAAGGCCTCGGAGCCTTTTGCTCACATGAGGTTTGTCTGCTGTCAGCTCCCCATTTCCTGGCAGCCGGCTGCCATCACCTGGTATCCAGGCCCCCCTCCCCAGCCTCATGCTCTCTATGACTGCCCTTCCTCACTGGGGCATTTCCATATTCTGCTTCCCAGGTGGTTCAGTGGTAATGAATATGCCTGCAATGCAGGAGATGCAGGGTTCAATCCCTGAGTTGGGAAGATCTCCTAGAGGAGGGCATAGCAGTCCACTCCAGTATTCTTGCCTGGGAAATCCTGTGGACAGAGGAGCCTGGCGGGCTAGTCTATGGGGTCCGACAAAGATTCAGACACAAAGCAAGTTAGCATACACTCACATCCTCTGCCCAAGAGAGAGTTATATACATTCAATCACAAATTTAAAAACACATTTACAGGTCCAGAGAACGGAAAGCAAGGAAAAGCTTTATATAATGGCACTCCAATGGCACTTTTTTCCTGCTTTTTTGAGAAAGGGGCTTGCATTTTCATTTTGTCCTGGGTGGGAAAACTCTGTAGCAATGCCAGCTGTCTTATCGTGAGTCTATGTGTCATTGTAGCTTCAGGTGATCAGGGGAGGGAACACTTTACTCCAGGAAGAAAGGTCACTTATTGTTTGCTTACTTCCCTTATTTACCTTTGTCTTTAAAGTGTTTGTACAGGGTCCTCCTGCTTGCTTTTCCTGGTGTTGGAAGATGAGAGGACCTGTGACTCCTGGCCAGCTGACTGGCCAGGGGAGAAGGGCTGTGTATTAAATGGACAGCAACGTGCAAAGAGAGCTGCCTCACAGGGTGCCTACCTCTCAGCTCTGTTGAAAACCACATTTTGCAGCTACGTCTCTCCCAAAAAAGAGGTTTCTCCTTTTGAAGATTCCAGCTTATGTTCCAAATAGGTCTCCCAATGCCTCACTGCCTATTCCTGCAGATAATGGACTGTGTGTGTGTGTTCTGTCACTAAGTCGTGTCTGACTCTGCGACCCCAGGCTCCACTTTGTAGCTTGCCAGGCTCCTCTCTGTAGCCTGCCAGGCTCCTCTCTGTCCATGGGATTTCCCAGGCAAGACTATGAAGTGGGTTGCCATTCCCTTCTCCAGAGAATCTTCCCGACTTAGGATCGAACCCGTGTCTCCTTCATTGGCAGGTGGATTCTTTACTACTGAGCCAGCAGATGAAACCAGATAATGGCCTAGTGCACTGGAAAGCACAGCACGATACCAACGATGTGGTCAACAAGGTCATTTCTACAGCCAAAGGACTGGATGGGCAGTTCTCACAATCACAGCAGGACATGTTTCTGGAGAAGGCACACAGAAAGTCTGATTTTCTTACGGAGAAAAACAGTAATTAGGTAGTCAAAGAAATTACAGGGAAAACAGTCAAATTGCAACAGAAGCCAGAAGATAATGGATCAACACCTTCAAAAATCTGAGGGGAAATGATTTCCAATTTAGAAGTCTATACTTGGCTATACATTCAAATAGGAAGAGTAACTGAAACTATTAAATGGTTTAAGAAAAAAAATAGTGTGTGTGCATGGTCAGTTGTGTCTGACTCTTTGCGACCCTCTAGACTATAGCCCACCAGGCTCCTCTGTCCACGGCATTTCCCAGGCAAGAATACTGGAGTGGGTTGCCATTTCCTCCTAGGGAATCTGCCCAACCCAGGGATCGAACCCACTTCTCCCGCATCTCTAAAACTGGCAGCTGGATTCTTTAACACTGAGCCACCTGGAAAGCCCTAAGAAAACAACATGCTTTTACTCAAGATAGAGAAAAGACATGATAAAGCAACTACAGCAAAAATGTTAGCAATCAGTGAAGTGGTGAAGGGTATTAAGATTTTTGTCTTCCAAGTCTTTGTTTTGGAAAAAAAGAATAAGAATAGAATAAAGGAATTTTTAGGTGTGTAAAGACTCCAAAGTTCACTTTCTTACTAAATCACTGTAGCTGCTGTGTTCCATGCAAACCAGGAAGTGAAAAAACAAAGTGTAATCATGAGATCAAAAAAAAAAAAACAGAGTCCAACATAGAAGAGAAGTGAAGGGTAGTCCCGGGATAACAGCTATGTAATTGGTCTGGAGGGTAACCAGTCGACCAAGAGCAGGAAGACCAAGAACAGCAGGTTTATTTCAAATAACACGTGGAATTGATAAATTAGCCATTTGAGTGGTTTGATAGTTCAGACAGAGAGTTTGGGAATGAATAAGTGGACAGGGCTTTAGAAAATAGAACAAACCAAAATTTGAGTTAATTATTAACTCCAGGGAAAATGAACAATTGCACCAGAAGGGAAATATAAATGATGTGGTTCAGTCATGAACAAGATTTATATGGATGCATTAATATAAAAATGAATATATAATATAATCACATTGGGAATGAGGGGCAGGAAATGGTGTGTGAATGGAGGGTATAAAAGAGATCATTCTTCATCTTCCATGGTAAGAAATCAATAGATAATGTATAAAGATGGAAAAATCAAGAAGAGCAACAGAAGCCTATTATTTGGAAATAGAAAGGTAAACATGATAAAAAGTGCTTAATAGAATTGAAGGCTGTTACTTCTGAGGAACGGGAATCAGAGTGAAAAGGGATAAGCAGAGGATCTGGATTTGCCTGGGGTAGTCCCAGTTTGTCCTTGATAGTTTGGCATAATTTTGTTACCATTGCCCCTTTCACTCTCAAAACTGTCCCAATTTTGAAGTCTTGAAGTGTTCTTTGACATAGATAATACTTTGATTTTTTTTTTTTAAAGAGCTTCTTTAGTAGCTCAGATGGTAAAGAATCTGCCTGCAATTCAGGAGACCCACGTTCAATTCCTGGGTGGGGAAGATCCCCTGGAGAAGGAAATGGCAACCCATTCCAATATTCTAACCTGGAGAATTCTATGGACAAAGGAACCTGGTGGGCTACAGTCCCTGAGTTTGCAGAGTTGGACACAAAGAGCAACTAACACTTTGATAAAAATAAAATTCAAAGAGGCTCTTTGGACCCTAAATTAAATAATCTCATTTCATCCAGCTCAACCAGAGACCCTGACTTTCCCTTTCTCTAAAATTAATTCTTTATTTTAAATTAAATACAAGCAGTATGTCTGTTTCTAAGCAATTTTACATTCACTGCCTTATTTAATCCTTATAGCAAATGGCTTCATGGGGTAAGCAGCCTATCCTATTTTATAGGTGACAAAAAGGAGGTTTAGAGCCATCTTGTGACTTCTTAACAAGGTGACACAATAGTAGATATTAGTCTATCCTGGACCAAGCCCTCTGATTCTGGTTCCCATGCATTTGCCATAATACCAAATGACAAGGCATTTCAGCTATCCCACAAATGAACAGAATCTGAGATGTAAAATCAAGAACCCAGACTAGCAGGCTAGCTGTTAGAAAAATCAGGTTAGGAAAAACAATAAATAATCCAAACATCCTTTGGTCATCTTGGTCTTTGAACAGAAATTCTACTAAATCTGCCCAGTTGGGCAGAGTGGACACTGAAATCGTCCTCATGGGATCCCACATGCCACAACTAAGTGTTTGCATGTTGCAACTGAAGATTCCACTTGCCGCTGTGAAGACCCCACATGCTGCAACTAAGACCCTGTGTGACCACATAAAGAAATACATTTTTTGAAAGCAAAGAACTAAAGAGCCTCTTGATGAAAGTGAAAGAGAAGAGTGAAAAAGTTGGCTTAAAACTCAACATTCAGAAAACTAAGATCATGGCATCCGGTCCCATCACTTCATGCCAAATAGATGGGGAAACAGTGGAAACAGTGACAGACTTTATTTTGGGGGGCTCCAAAATCACAGCAGGTGGTGACTGCAGCCATGAAATTAAAAGACACTTGCTCCTTGGAAGGAAAGTTATAACCAACATAGACAGCATATTAAAAAGGAGAGACATTACTCTGCCAACAACGGTCCATCTCGTCAAAGCTATGGTTTTTCCAGTAGTCATGTATGGATGTGAGAGTTGGACTATAAAGAAAGTTGAGCACCGAAGAATTGATGCTTTTGAACACTGGTGTTAGAGAAGACTCTTAAGAGTCCCTTGAACTGCAAGGAAATTCAACCAGTCCATCCTAAAGGAAATCAGTCCTGAATATTCATTGGAAGGACTGATGCTGAAGCTGAAACTCCAATACTTTGGCCACCTGATTTGAAGAACTGACTCATTGGAAAAAGACCCTGATGCTGGGAAAGATTGAAGGCAGGAGGAGAAGGGGATGACAGAGGATGAGATGGTTGGATGGCATCACTGACTGGATGGACGTGAGTATGAGTAAGCTCTGGGAGTTGGTGAGGGACAGGGAAGACTGGTGTGCTGCAGTCCATGAGGTTGCAAAGAGTCGGACACAACTGAGCTACTGAACTGAACTGAACTAAACCTTGAGGGAACAAGGCCACAGCTGTTGGGAAGGGATGCAGTTAAACACAAAATGTCAAAAGTGTTCTTCAATAACTCCTTTCCAGTCCTCACCTCAATTTTCCCCACTTGCCCCTCTAAGAACCCGCCTGCCAATACAGGAGACATAAGAGATACAGGTTCAATCCCTGGTCAAGAAGATTCCCTGGAGCAGGAAATGGCAACCCACTCCAGTATTTTTGCCTGGAGAAGCCCATGGACAGAGGAACCTCGCGGGTTACAGTCCATAGGGTTGCAAAGAGTCAGACAGGACTGAAGCTACTTAGAACACACACGCCCCTCTTTTATAATTGTATTTGAGTTTTTGGTCAGTCTTTCCTTACCAGTGAGTACAATTTGAGGTGAAGAACCTCATTTTATATGTCAGGGTTTGGACAGCATTATTATCCAGTAACAACATCACTGTGACATGCCCAAGGATTCTGAAATTTCAGAACCAAGCATTTTAGAACGTCTAATACAGTCTCCCACATTGATCTGCCAGCCCCAGAAACAAAGCCACACTGAGGCTAGTTAAGACACAGAAGCAGAGGCCAAGAGCTGATCATACATTTCTACACTCCTCTGATTCTTTCTCCCTGCCCTGTGTCAGTCCCTACTAAATCCTCTTCCAGCGGCTGGACATTGAGATGCCCTTGCTTCCTTTATTTTAAAAGGGTACTCTGAGGATACATTCTCACAGACTATTCTTTGCCTTCCATTCCTAATTGGCTCCAAGACTGCAGATCAAACCCCCATTCTTCCTACAACTTTCACCCCTAGTTCAAGACATTCGATCGCTTTGCACAATAGCTAACATTTCTCTTGTAATTTCTGGGTCTTTTTTTCCCTCATAAAGGGGCTGGTAGAAGCCAGCCTTACTGATTTTATGTATGCAATCCCCTTCTCCCTCAAGATTGGCAGAGAGATTGACATGAAGAGTACGTTCTATTGGGGTTAAATACAGAAGCTCCTACTGTGTGCTCAACCACGTTACTCATTTCATACAAGTTCCTCTTGCTAGTGGTGCCTTACTCAGGGAGGGTAAGGAAAGAAAATGGCAAGGAAACTTTGCATTGGTACATATCCACAGGCAACAACCCCTTGTCCTGGGAACTCAGTGCTTCAATACTTGGCTTTTTATCACTCTTGAGACTGAAAAGGCAAGGAGTGAGGAGGGCCTTCAAATGGACAGGGACTGGTGGGCCTAATTCTGGTTCTCCTTTTGGCCGAACTTCTTCCAACACATAAAAGCACAAGCTACTATATCCTCACCTAAAGATGGCAAATCATTGTTTTTCAGGTTTCACCTTCTACCACCTCAAACCAACTGTGCCAAGATTTCCCCAGTTAATCAGGACTCTGCAAAAACGTACCTTTTGATTTTTACCTATTTTAAGAAGATAATTCTTCTGTCGCTCTTTGCATGTCTGACTCTTTGCGACCCCCTGGACTGCAGCACGCCAGGCTTCCCTGTCCTTCACTATCTCAGGGAGCTTGCTCAAAGTCAAGTCCATTGAATCAGTGTGGACATCCAACCATCTCGGTCTGCATCGTCCCCTTCTCCTGCCCTCAAATTTCCCAGCACCAGGGTCTTTTGTAATGAGTAGGTTCTTCGCATCAAATAGTCAAAGTATTTGGAGCTTCAGCATCAGGACTTCCAATGAATATTCAGGGTTGATTTCCTTTAGGATTGACTAGTTTGAATTAGCTGCCCCGTTTTTACCGAAAAATACACAAAGCGACACAGTCCTAAGTCCAACCTTCAGACAAGATCAATCACTAAAACATGTGCAAGGCAAAAGAAAGGCGAGAGCAAAAGACATTGGAGAGGCAACTTCGGGAGCGCTCTGGAGGACGCACCGCGTCTGCGGATGGGCTCTGCTTGCTCGCCCCTAGGCTGAGTCGCCCAGTTCCTTCCCCGCAACCGTCCCTCAAAGTCGCCCGCGGGCGCTCCCCTCTTGGCCCCGCCCTCGCCCCGCCCTCCCATTGGCCCCGCCCTCCCCCCCGCCCCGCAGCCGACGTCAGTTGTTATGTCTCGGCTCTGGCCGCGGCCGCAGCTGATCCTCTACTCTGGAGGCGACGGTCGCGGCCTCGTGAGGTGGCGGGGGCGTCGGAGACGGCGGCCGAGACCCGCGCCTCCCATCCGAGCCGGGCGGGACTTTCGTGACCGGGAAGCCGCCCGATAGCCGTCCGGGGCCTATTTCTGCTTTTTTTCCCCCCTCCCGGACCGTCGTCTCGCGCGCCCCCATTTCCTTCTGCAGAGACTGCGACGCCCCCTCCCGGGCCTGGCCGCGTCGCGGTGCCCGCCCGCTTGAAAGGCGCAGACTGCCGGCCTGAGCGAACCTGGAGCCGCCGCCGTCGCCGTGTCCGCCGTGCTTCTCGCGGAGCCTGGGCGGCCGGCGGGGCCTGGGGCCTGGGCGCCGGGTGCGGCGCTGCAGCGGCCGCTCCTCCCCGCGCTGGGCCCCGGGCCTGGCCCGTCCGAGCGCCGCGCCCTCCTGACCGCGGCCGCTGGAGCCTGGCCTCGGCCCGGCCGACCCCATCCGCCTCCTGGGCCCGCCGTCGTCCGGCCCCGGTCTGCAGCCCGACCCCCGCTTCCTTTGTGGACCTGGATGATTTTTTTTTTTTTTGCCTCCCCCTTCCCTAAGATCACGGTGCTGGAAGGCCGATCCCGCCACCTCGATCAGTGCCCCTCCGCCCGGGGAAACGGCCCTCCTCTTGTTTTTCCCCGCGGGCTCTTCCCGCGCCGCCCTTCTATCGGGGTTTAATTGATGGAGTTTTTTTAGTTTTTTTCCCCCTTTATTTTTCTCGCCTCTTGACAGGAAGGCCCCTCGCGAGTCCCTGCCTCTCTGCCCCTGGTCATCTGTTCCTCACCCCCACACATACCACCCCCCACCCACCCCGGTCCACCTGCCTCCCGCCGGGGATGGCCCCGCAGTGACGGCAGCCGGGACCCCACGGCGAGCTGGTGCCCTCGCCCACGCACTCCCCGAGTCTACCCTTCTCCTCTCCGTATTCTGAGCTCTCTGAAAAGAGAGGAGACGCAGGGGAAGATGTGGCTGAAGCTTTTTTTCTTGCTCCTCTATTTTCTGGTCCTTTTCGTCCTGGCCAGGTTTTTTGAGGCCATTGTGTGGTATGAAACTGGCATCTTTGCCACCCAGCTGGTGGATCCGGTGGCGCTGAGCTTCAAGAAGCTGAAGACCATCCTGGAGTGTCGGGGGCTGGGCTATTCGGGGTTGCCCGAGAAGAAGGATGTCCGGGAACTGGTGGAAAAGTCAGGCAAGTATCTGCTCCCCGAGGGTCCCCTCTACTCGTAGGGGAGAGGGGTAGTCTCCCAGGATGAGTCGATACCTCGAAGGGTTAAGTAGGTTGCTTCCAGAGCCGCCTAGATTTTCTTTGTCCAGTTTTTCTAAAAAAAAAAAAAAAAAAAAAAAGGAGTAAACCCCAGTTTTCAGAAGGGGCCTGGAGTTATTTGTAGGGGTGTTGGCGTGTCTTCCTAAGATTATTTTAAAATAAGTTTCAAGTGCAGCTTCTTAGCGTTGTTTATGGAGTGGTTTTCTCAAAATTCGGGAATGTCAACCAGTCACAAACTGGAAAGCATGATTTGTCAGTTGAAATTCATAAGGCTATAAGAAAAGAAGAACCCCCAAAACGGTGTCTATGGATCGAAGCGTTTGTCACCGTAGTAATAGCAAGTTACCCGGAGGGAAAAACATTCCTGAAATATTTAATATCAAAGAAGCATTTAGGCCTAGGATTTCAATTTTATTTTTTCTTCCAATTTTATTGAGATATAATTGACGTGCAGCACTGTACAAGTTTAAAGTGTGTAGCATGATGATTTACATATGTCATGAAATGGTTACCACAGTAAGTTTAGTGAACGTCAGATGCCAAATTAAATGGAAAAACATTTTTTTTAAGATTTAAATTTGAAATAATGAGTTTAAATTTGGAGAAAGTGTACGTGGCGCAGTATTAGCTTTTCATACTTTAAATTTGGTGAAAATAAGGTGAATTTTTTGTGGAATGCCTACCTTGTTTGTTTTGAAATAGTTTATTTCTATTTCTGTAATGATTTTTTTTAATTGTATCTTGGATGAAAACTGTTTTTTCCCTTCTGTACCACAGGCACTGCTGTATCAACTTAAATGGGTTGAGAAATAGAACTAAGCCAAGAGACTTTTAACATGTTAACGCTTGCAATTGCAGTAACTGTTAGTTTTGGGGTAGGATTTGAGTGAGAAATACGCTTAATTTTTTTCACCCCTGGACAAAATATATCTTTGTTTAGATACACTTCCTGGAAGGGGGGGTGGGGGTTACTGTAATTTGAGAAAGGCATTTTTGGGTTGCTGTAGGAAGCAGTTGAAACTGATAGTTAACTTTTTTGTTGTTTCAGGTATATCTGTCAGCTGTGTGTCTTTTATAAGACAGTTTTTTTCCTTATTTAGTATCTTACAGCCATGCAGTGTGGTAGACAAGAATACTAACTTCAGAGGACTTTAGCACCCACATGTTTGTTGGTTACGGTTAGGTTCATTACTGGGACAGAAGAGGAAACATTTTCTGTAAAAGTGATACATTTTTTCTTTAAAGAAAACAAAGTTGTGTGTTATTTGCATAAAATTGTGCCTCTTGTTTACTGACTGGTTTTTGATTACTTTTATTTATTCCATGGCAGGGATATAGTGTACAGGGAATAGAGTAAGGTAAAAGATCTCTAATAAATAAACTCTCTAGGTTTAGAGATAAAAAGTGCCTTAACTGCCCAAGCCAAATCATTTTTCATGATAAAGTGATTTGATAACACATTTTTTTCTTTTAATTTTGATTTTATTTAGCATTGCCTTCCTTTGGCCCTGAAAATGCTTGTAACTTTGAGCATGCAAAGAGTGCACATAATATTTAACAGCCCACAAAAGTATGGCTCAGATCCCATGTTTTATAGCACATCCCACAATTTATAAAGCAGTTTAACTTTATAATTTAAGTATTTGCTGTGAATGGTTTTGCTGCTATCATGATATGGCGCTTGTTTTTGCCTTATGAACAGTTGACAAAAGTTAATTTGATGGTAGTGTTTTTCTTATTATTTGATGGTACAAACTATAAATTTACACTGTAAGTGTGTATGAATATGAAATTTGTTCTTACAGATAATCTTTTGTATCTGACCTTTAAGTCACATAAGCCTTGTTGCTATTTTATGCAGGTGATGACGGTCAATTTTGTAAACCCATTTCTAATTCTTGTAAGTCAGAAGTATATAAATCATTCTATTTAAAAATTTGATACCTGGACACAAACTAAATAATACTGTGATGGCTTTGGGGGCTGATATAAATTCAGTAATTTCCTAATGAATTATGTGATAACCTCAGGTCTGTTTTGTTCATTTTTGCCTGACACATAGAAGGTTCTTACATAATTAATGAATGTGTGAATATTAAACAGATGTATTCGTGTTCTACTCTTCTGTAGAATGCAGTGAAAGTACAATGACATCATATAAAATAGAATTGATTATTGAAACATGAGATTTTTGAAATCTTATTAATGTTTTTTCCTTTTCTTCAGGTGACCTGATGGAAGGTGAGCTTTATTCTGCACTCAAAGAAGAAGAAGCATCTGAATCTGTTTCTAGTACCAATTTCAGTGGTGAAATGCACTTCTATGAGCTTGTAGAAGACACAAAAGATGGCATCTGGCTGGTTCAGGTATTAGAAACAGTGATAGAAGTGAAATAATTGTTACCAAAATAGTAGTCACCAGCTGGTGACCCTTCTGTGTACTTGTGTCATCTTTCTTAGACATAATCAGTTCTCATGGGGAGACTTCAGTGTCCACTTTAAGAGGTTTTGCAGAACAAGGAAAACAAACATTAATTAAAGAGTGGGGGAAGGGAAGTGGTGGGGAAAGAAAGTTGGACTGTTTAGAATCAGGAGAAGCAAATCCATTTTTGTTGTCAGAGCTTCATTAAGAAACACATGTATTCCTTTTATTTAGTGATTTGTGCTTTTTCTCCCAGTTTTTATTCAGTGATCCAAATCATTTTTGTTTGTAAAGAAAAAACCCTAAAGTAAAAGTAAACGAGTTCTTCTGTTAGGGAAATAGCCAACTGTGTGCCTATAGAAGAAGCAGTGTTGTGGGAAATGGTAGGGGGCTTACTCCTTTGCTCATGAAATTGATAAGATTATAATTTTAGACCCTGGCTCTTATGCTGTCAAAACTGTGAGAGTTAGTTAGCAAGTAGAATTTTAGAGCTATGAAGAGCCTTAAAAAAAATCATTTTTAATGCTTCTGAAACGGTGGTTTACGTATCACTCATAGTAAATGAGTGGACACACAATATCATTTGTGTATTTTCTGTAAAGTAGAAAAATAAGTATTGAACATGTAATTTCATAAACGTTGCTGAGAGAAAGTCTAAAGTTATTTAAATTTTTAAAAAGTAACTTCACTTAAAGTAACATCTTAAATAAATAACAACATTAATTCAGCTAAAATTATAGTTATTGAACCAGGATCAAATCCCAGGTCCCCTGATTTCTTGTCCAGTGTTCTTGCCATTTCACATTGGGGTTGGCAAAGTTTGGTTCAGGGCTTAGGAAACAAAATGGCTGCTGCTTCATATTTCTTTTTTGAGAACAATGACTGCAAAATAAGGTAGAAAAACCTGAGAGTTGAGAGACCTTAGCTGCGAATCTGGTCCTGTCACTGATTTGCAATATGATTGTGGACAGATTTTCTATTGCACGTGGCCTCAAATAAATACATTTACACCTGAAGAAGATAGAATAGTAGTCCCCAAACTGTTGATGTTTGGAAATTCTTTAGGTGATTGCATTGGATATCACATGACCTTTCCTTTACTTGCAGTCTTCCTACGGTATTTGACCATTTATCCTCCAGATAATCTATTAATAATTTGACATTTTTAAAATTCAGCAAGCAGAAAAACTGGGAGGAGTGTATGGGTACTATCTATACATTATCCATCAAATTCTAGTCTATTTCTTTGTTATATTATTGGTAATGAAAAAATAAACTGTAGCATCTTTAAAGCCTTAATTTATAAATAGTTATTGTTTCTTTTCCCAGATATTTAGTTCTGATAGTCTGATTGAGGAAGACTTGTGGGTTTGGTTTTGGTAATTTCAGTTTTATTACTGAGATTGAACTGAACAGCCAGTCCCACTGCCCTATGTGTTATGTTTGTCCATGTTTGTCATTGAACAGCCCCATAGAGATGAGTGATAAAGAGGCTGAACACCTTCGAAAACTGGAAAACCTACGGCAAAAGTCTGGAAATTCTTTTGGTGTATAGAGTGTTGTCTATAGACAACAAACACATTCTGCCTCACTAATTTACAACATAGTCTTAGCTTCTAAATGACCTATTATTTTTTGATATCGCATTAAAGATAAACATGGATTAAACTCCCTTAATACATTACAAAATTCATCCAGTTTATTCATCAGTTAATTGTGCACAAGGCCAGAGATACACAAGAACATACACTAGCCTAGCTCCTTGCTCTCTGAGGCAACTCACATTCCAGTTGGGAGAGGGAGGTGCTAACTAAATAAATATTTAATATAACATCAGTTAATGGTAAGTGCTAAGACAAATAAGCAGAGTCAGGAGACAAGAGAGTGGCAAAGAATTCTCTAATGTGACATTTGAATGAAGTCAAGAACAAGTAATGAATGGTAGTGAATGTTAATGTTATAAATTCTTATCATCGAGTTATTTTTCCCTGAGAATGTTTTTTTAAACTTCATAAGTGTTAATAGTTAATGGTGCAGTAGGACACAGTTTTTCCAGTGACCTTAAAGATTTGCACTGATCACCACTGTCTGGCTTGTGTTCCCCTGGGCCAGTGGCTTGCATCTGTCAAATGGCTGCTTGGGTTGAAAGAACAGTCTCTGGCAGGACAACTGAGAAGACTGAGATTGAAACCTCAGTTACAGTGTCCTCAGCACTGAACTCACCAGCTAAGCTAATCGGCACAGACACTTTGGCTCTTAAAAGAAAGTTGTGTTGTTGTTGTTTTTAATTGAAAACACCTACTCAAAACAGAAGAGAAATATTCTCTCAATTGCTTGTCATTCTTTCAGTTCAGGTTATATCTCTTTGATCTTTTGTGAAGGGCAGCATTCAGGGTTTCAGTTTTTAACTATTTGAATTATCAATCTTTTGTTTGTTTTGAAAGAAATAGACTCATTTCAGTTTGCTCTGTCATTGCTGCTGTTGCTGTTTTAATCTGTGAGGGTGTATAGAACCCAACCAATTTAGTGTTCTTCATATTGCATTTATTTTAGGTAGCTTGTGTAAGAAATATTTAAGCATATCAAAATTCTTTTTATTTTCCCTCCCAGGTTTCTAATATCATTTTCTTACTCAGATGAATTATACTCTCCTTCTGTGTTTATTGAAGAAAAATGTAATTAGGTAGCATATAATTGGTAATTAGCACTTTATACTTCATATATTATGTTATTGAAGGGATCTCTCGGTATACTGATTTAGGGGGAAAAGTGACTTTAATAAATGGATATTGTTGTTGTTTAGTTGCCACTTTATGTCTAACTCTGTCACCCCCATGGACTGTATTTAGTCCTCCAGGCTCCTTTGTCTGTGGGATTTCCCAGGCAAGAATACTGGTTGTTGTTGTTCGGACAACAGAATACTGTTGCTAAGCCATGTCCAACTCTTTGTGATCTCATGAATTCCTGTCCTTGACTATCTCCACTGTGATATAATAGTGGATAGAATACTGGAGTGGGTTGCCATTTCCTTCTCCAGGGGATCTTCCTGACCTAGGCATCAAAGCCACATCTCCTGCATTACAAGTAGATTCTTTACTGCTGAGCCACCAGGGAAGCCCAACATAAATGGGTGTATGACTTAGCTATTCCATTACTTAATTCATTCTTTTTCTGGAATGGATTGGTAATCTAGATTGATTGATTACTTTTTTCAGTGACACTGCATGTGGAATGATACTACAAAAGGAAAAACTAGTTTCTGTAATTTAATTAGCTCATTCTGTATCCATTATGAGGAAGGAAATAGCAGCCCACTCCAGTATTCTTGCCTGGAAAATCTTGTGGACAGAGGAGCCTGGTGGGCTATAGTCTATGGAGTCGTAAAGAGTCGAACACAGTTGAGCGATTAAGTACACACTATGATTTCTGTCTTCTCAGTAACTGATGAGTTTATTTTCCGAATCATACATGTTGATGGTCTTCATATCTTTCTGTTAATTGTTTTAAGATGTATTAGCACTCATGAATTAGCCTTACATTAAAATGTTAGCATACTTCTTTTAAGAAAATATTTATTTATTTTCCAGCATGCAGGATCTTTAGTTGTGGCATGCAAACTCTTAGTTGCTGCATGTGGGATCAAACCTTGGCCCCCTGCATTGGGAGCACAGTCTTAGCCACTGGACCATCAGGAAAGTCCCTATACTTCTTTTCATGTGAAACTTTTCCATGGTTCTCCTATATTCTCTGTAATATGAGGTGAAAAGAACTAGTTTTAGTTTCTAAGGCAGCAGTACATATAGGACATATTTACCAATAATACACTATGTAATTTATGAAAGAACCAAATCATCTTTTTTATGTCAGCTCTTTCTAACTTTCTAAGTTTTCCTGCTCTGTTCCTAACCTAACCTTGTATCTTTCATTAGTTATTTATTCCCAGTTGTGTAGACTCTTTGATGCTGCTGCCATCCAATCTTTTTAACATCACAAATAGAAGTTTCTTTTCTTTCATTATATTCTTGCTCAGAGAGGCAGATGGAATAGTACATAGGCTTCTGAAATGAAGAAGTTAGCATACATTATGGGTTTTATGGATTTATCCTGTTCTTAACATTTCTATTCCTGTATTTTGACTTTTGTTCAAAGAAGTTCAAAGTTGGACTGTGCTATCTGTTCTCTACTGGCTCTGTCACATCATAAGAAATTTAGCATCACTGTAGTTGAGGTAGCAATGAAAAGCATATGCTTTAAAGTAAAGCTTTAGGTCAATATTTATTGAAGTTATTATGTTAATATAGTTCCTGATTGGCTGAAAGGAGTTATTAGCTGTTTTAAAACTTTATTTTTTTACTCCTAGATAGTAGTTTTGTTCAAGGAAATTAACTTATTTATTGCTCTCGTAACACAATGTAAAGGTGAAATACTTGGTAAGTCTTCCTTTATTTTGTATTAGTGAAAAGCTTTTATTTGTGTTTACTCATAAAGAAAGCTAGTGAGGCTACCAAAGAATTAAATGCTGTTGAGTTTTGGTTTTATCAGTTAATCATCTTCACCTAATGATCTTATACAATTTGCATATATATATTTAGATTGCCTATGATTTTTTTTAAAGTAGAAAACTCCTTGTTATAATGCAATATTGAGAGATGCAGAAAATGCCATAGTTCTACACTCCTTTTATATAGAGTTGTTTAATTTAGCCTCCATGTTGTATGAGGATTGACAGTATTAAAAGGCATATAACAAATGTTCTGATTAGTAATAAAACCCACCTCTGAAAAATAGGCAAGAACATGTAGGTTTTTTCTTATACAAATGTAATACATGTGGAAGGAACCCAGCAATAACCTGAGACCTGGTTTCTCTTTGGAAGCTTAACTGGACTGTACAAGTTTGTCATCAGAAAATATGGGAATTTAGTGTTTCACACTGAACAACTCAGTTTCTTCCAGTATGTGCTGAACCCAGCGTCATGAAGGACGATTGTTAACATCTCTTCCCAATTCCACATTTAGAAATATCACTTTAGTAACTTGAAATCAGCTGTGTGGGAGGAAATTCATAAATGACAGAAATCAGGACTTCCATTTTCTTCTAAAGAGCTCATAGTTAAACATTTCCAGCCAACCACTGGTTTCATCCATTCATCCAACCATCTAACAAATATTTATTGAAATATAATGTGTGCCAGCTGAACCTTGTGATGAGGGCAAAAAAGATGAGTAACCTACAGTCTGTGCCATAAAACAGCTTACTGTTTGGTTTACTAAAATGTGTGGGCCAATAAAAAATGTTAGTGTAGATTATGTTTCCCAACTAATAAGTTAGGTGGTCTGTAATGGTGCTGCCATCTTGAGAGATCCTAAAGAACTCTTAGACAATGAAGTGGAATCCAGGAAAATTAGTACTAGGAAAAATTTAGTAGTTTTTCTCCTGGAAAAAAGTATATTTTTAAATACACTAAATTGGAAGTCTTTATATGTAACTGGACCCAAGAACATTGATGTGCAATAGCATAACCAGGTATTAGTTATGCTAATGTTTGTCAGAAAACATCCCAGGTGACATGTTGCTGGGGAAGGAATTTTCATTCTAACAGAAGTCAGAGACTTGGAGCCTTTAGATAACCTATGTAATCTGAAGTAAAATAATGAGTTCAGTCACTCAGTCATGTCCGACTCTTTGCGACCCCTTGAACTGCAGCATGCCAGGCCAGCCTGTCCATCACCAACTCCCGGAGTCTATCCAAACTCATGTCCATTGAGTTGGTGATACCATCCAACTATCTCATCATCTGTTGCCCTCTTCTCTTCCTGCCTTCAATCTTTCCCAGATCAGGGTCTTTTCTAATGAGTCAGCTCTTCTCATTGGGTGACCAGAGTATTGGAGCTTCAGCTTCAGCATCAGTCCCTCCAGTGAATATTTAGGACTGATTCCCTTTAGGATTGACTGGTTTGATCTCCTTGCACTCCAAGGGATTCTCAAGAGTCTTTTCTGGTACCACAGTTCGAAAGCATCAATTCTTTGGCACTCAGCTTTCTTTATGGTCCAACTGTCACATCCATACATGACTACTGGAAAAACCATAACTTTGACTATACCTGTAGAGGCAAATAAAATTTTCTCTTTTTTTTTGCAATGCCTAAGGGATTTTTCATTTTTATGTGGTTCTGTTAGTCAGGAATTATTAAACTCTTAAAAGCAGATGTTAGAAAGCTTGCATAAATAAGGCCCTGGGGTTTAACACTGCCATGTACCTGCTTCAGGGATGTTCCCATTGCTCTTCACACACTTCTGTTGCCTGTGCTATAACCAGGGATGGTTATATCAGTTATAGCGACCTAAATTGATAAACCCCTTGACACAGCGTCATTGTAAATACAGACCTGAAGTGTTTGGGTTATTTGCAGCCTTGCTCAGGAGATAAGAGTGAAAGGGGAGTTACTGAAAACAACAACAGAGACTATGGCAATATGATTTTACAGAGATTTTTTTTAAACCTGAGTAATCTGAAAAAGAAGTCAAGATTTCTTTGATTACTTAATGGATAAAAGAGCTACCATATTGACTCTTCAGTGGTAGGAAAAGAAGTGAAGAGAAGAGAAGAGAAAAACCTGTCTTCTTGGATCTCCCTTATTCTTCAGATAAAATTTATAAAGTACTTTTAGACAACAGAAAACTGTGGAGGCTCGGAACTTATTGGGTAATGTACCTGTGTGAACCTCCTTAGAAAGCACTTTTACCTACTAAGACCATGTCCTCAAATTGCCCTCCTGACTACCTCAGCCATCTGAGCATTTTGATAATACATGTCTCCCTCCATGAGGCCTTTTATTTTCATTTAAGAGTACTGTCAGAGCCATTAGTTCCATTCCTTAAGTTGTGTATTTGTGAATGTATTTATTAAGCATCAAAGTTACATTACAAAATGTTACATACCTATGTGTGTCTCTGTAGGTATGAGAATGATAGTATCAGTGATATATGGCAAGGGTTATTAGACAGCAATCTGTTGGCACATAACGTGAACTTTTTTATTTATTTATTTTTGGCTGCACTGGGTCTTTGTTTCTGTGAGTGGGCTTTCTCTAGTTGCAGGGAGCAGGGGCTAGGCCAGTTGTGTGGTGTGCAAGCTTCTCTTGTGAAGCATGGGCTCTAGGGCTTCAGTTGTAGTGCACTGGGTTTAGTTGTTCCTCAGCATGCGGAAATCTTCCCAGACCAGGGATCAAACCCTTGTCGCTTGCATTGGCAGGCAGATTCTTAACCACTTAGCCACCAGAGAAGTCCTAAAGTGAACTTTAAGTCACTCTTCACCATCATGCAGCTTCTCTCCTCCTGGTGCCCTTGAAATTTGTTAGACTTCCCAGCGGAGAGCCCAGACATGAGGTGTTTGTACCATCTCTTGCCTCACCCAGACACTCATTGCACACACTCACTCCCCTGGGATTTCACTTGCTGGAGGCTTTGTGAAAATGGAAATGGCCCTTCCTTCCAGATAGTTTAGTGGCCCCCAGAGTATTGTCCTATAATGTTGAATTAAATAGTATCAGTACTGTAACATTCATGAAAAGTAACTTGGCCTATATACCCTGGGCTTAAAATACATCAAATATATGGATTCATGAAGACATAGGACATTTTTGGCTTTCCTTTAAGTTCTCAGTTATTTATGGTTTTAATTTTTGTTTTTAATATATAATTTTTGTTTGTTTTTCTGATATCTCTATTGAAATTCCCTTAAAGTAGGAAGATAGAGAATAAAGGGAAAAGGTATTAACAATTAGAAAGGCTGAGAAAGAAGTCCTTACATATTTTGAAGGTTAACCTATAGTTTTCTTTTTTAAAAAAATCTTTTTCTTCTTCCAATCCTAATTGTCTTTGAAAGCTATTTGCAAATTTGAAGTTAGAAGTTCAAGAATGTAGAATTTATTAGTGGTAATTTTTTTTATATGTTAGAATCTTTTATGATTGTTAAGAAAAATGCCATAGAAGTAGTAGTATTGATTCAGTCAGTTCAGTTCAGTTCAGTTCAGTTGCTTAGTCGTGTCCAACTCTTTGTGACCCCATGAACCGCAGCATGCCAGGCCTCCCTGTCCATCACCAACTCCCAGAGTCCACCCAAACCCATGTCCATTGAGTCGGTAATGCCATCCAACCATCTCATCCTTTGTCTTCCCCTTCTCCTCCTGCCCTCAATCTTTCCCAGCATCAGGGTCTTTTCAAATAAGTCAGCTCTTCGCATCAGGTGGCCAAAGTACTGGAGTTTCAGCTTCAACATCAGTCCTTCCAATGAACAGACTGTTCTCCTTTAGGATGGACTGGTTGGATCTCCTTGCAGTCCAAGGGACCCTCAACAGTCTTCACCACCACCACAGCTCAAAAGCATCAATTCTTCAGCACTCAGCCTTCTTTATAGTCCAACTCTCACATCCATACATGACCACTGGAAAAACCATGGCCTTGACTAACCGGACCTTTGTTGACAAAGTAATGTCTCTGCTTTTTAATACGCTGTCTAGGTTGATCATAACTTTTCTTCTAGGGAGCAAGCGTCTTTTAATTTCATGGCTGCAGTCACCATCTGCAGTGATTTTGGAGCCCAGAAAAATAAAGTCAGCCACTGTTTCCACTGTTTCCCCATCTATTTGCCATGAAGTGATTGGCCTGGATGCCATGATCTTAGTTTTCTGAATGTTGAGCTTTAAGCCAACTTTTTCACTCTCCTCTTTCACTTTCATCAAGAGACTCTTTAGGTCTTCAGTTTCTGCCATAAAGGTGGTGTCATCTGCATTCAGTCAAACATAGTTTAATAGAAAACATGTGTTTGACTCTTGGCTCCATAATTATACTTTAGAAAAAAAGTGAAATTTGAACTTGTTGAACCCACACGTGGTCATTTTTAGTAAGCTCTATTTGGGTTATTTTAAATTTTTCTTTTCAGAGCAGAGAAATGACTCCAAGGTCCATTTTCTTCACAAGTTAATTCTAGAGAATAGGCTACATGGAGGAGAATATGGCTTGCTTTTTAATTTGGTTTTGATCCCCTTATGTGTAACTGCCACAGAGTATGAGAATTCCCACAGTGTTTTAGATCTTTTCCAGTAGAACCTCTGCTTTTTCTTACAAGAAGTGCAGTGATAATATGATCATCCACTTAACAAGACTTAGGGATAGAATATGTTTTTCAGAAAAAGTAAATAGATGTAAATGGTTAGTTTGACGCCATTTTAGGTGATTAAAGTTTCTGTTTTCTTTCTTGGGAATAGGTCATCGCAAATGACAGAAGTCCTTTGGTGGGTAAAATCCACTGGGAGAAAATGGTGAAAAAGGTGTCGAGATTTGGAATACGTACAGGCACGTTTAATTGCTCCAGTGACCCCAGGTAAGTTGATGGCAATTCTTAGAATTTGAGTTCTGACCAGAAGTTTTTAATAAAGACAGTGGTATTAGAAGCCTGTTTGAAAATTAATCAGCATGCTTAGCACAGTGTTAGTTACACGGATGCTTGATTAATAGTTTTTGATCACTGGCAGTTATTTACTTTCTTTCAGATCTCTTTTTATCTGATTCTCCTGTGCTGTTTCTAACAGGGTGACTCTTTAGAGTATGTCTTTGGTCTTTTTTGTTTCAATTTTATTTCCCAAAGAGACTTCAGTACATTTATGGCTTTAGGTGACACCTTTGTGCTAATCTAAATCTTCCTTAATTTGAACTTCTAGTTTGCAGTTTGACACTTGTTTCCATCTGCCCTACGAGTAATGCAGATGGAATATGTTCCCTAAACCTAGTGTTCAAATTCATATTCATCTTTTTCTTTAGTAAATCATGTGTCCTTTCTGCCTTTTCTGTCCTTTACTGTTTCTTTTTTTCATTTTCTCAGACAAGAATCTTTGCAGGCGTTTTTGTTTTTCTTTTTGTCATCATCTCCAGTATTTAGTCTGTCACATTATATTGTTCTACTATCCCATTGTTCTTCAAAATGCATTTTATTTGAATTTCTAGTGCCTCCAAGTTATAACTTGAATTAATTTTATTTAATTATCCAGTTAATAAATATTTAGTGAAGGATTAGCATGTACAGCATGTTCTGTTTAGTGCTGAGGACAGGGCATAGCATATGTACATAGAAACCCCCATGTTAGGTAGTTTCTAATGTAGGTAGACACGCTTGTTACCTATGTCCCTTTTATGTGGTCAAGTGAGAGACCCATTGGCTGAAGAAAACCTGCCTCCACTACTGCTTCACCTCGATTCTCCCACCTTTCTCCTTCAGGCTCATGTTTGCTTTGATTTTCCTCATGGTGCTTGTTTTGCTCACTTGTAACATAGGCTGAGACCTGTGGGAGGAGGACCCCTTAAAAGTTGAGGATAAGAAGGGACGTTGTTGTGTCTCCTCACTCACATGTAATCTCCTCATTTACCCACAAAGCTCCCCTTCTCACCTTTACCACAGAATCTTGATCGTGTTGTGATGCCTTTGGTTTAAATGTCCATGATAGCCTAAGTGTTCATGTTCTTATGAAAAGGAAATCATTCTTATTTTTATCTTTTGTTTACCAAAGAGAATTGCACTTGGTCTTATTCCATCATTCCCAAATAGAGTATAGGTGAAAGATCTCCCCCCAACCCTACTGGTGATTGCAATACCAGAATGAATGATAATTCTAATATATTAATATTTTTTTTGAGATAATGCCAAAAGTCAGTACTTAACATTGCTAATTTATTGAAAAATATTCAGAATTTATTTTTTTAAAAAATAACTAAATAATACATTTAAATACTATAGCTTTTAAATACATTAGAAAATATCAAGTAAAAACAAATATACAAAAATATAAAGTTTAAACACATTTCAGTCTAATATAAATTCTTAGATCACATTAATAGAGAACTCAAAATGAAACTAAGAAGAGTATAAAGTGAAAATAATCTATTAAGCATGAAAACCTGAAGGAAATAGTATACTGATTTTTAATATAATCTTGTGAAGGAAAATGCGTCAGCACTTCAGTCTTGTGCGACTCTGTGCAACCCCACAGATGGCAGCCCACCAGGCTCCTCCGTCCCTGGGATTCTCCAGACAAGAATACTGGAGTGGGTTGCCATTTCCTTCTCCAATGCATGAAAGTGAAAAGTGAAAGTGAAGTTGCTCAGTCATGTCCGACTCTTAGCGACCCCATGGACTGTAGCCTACCAGGCTCCTCTGTCCATGGGATTCTCCAGGCAAGAATATTGGAGTGGGTTGCCATTTCCTTCTCCACATAAGTGTCATAATTGAGTCCTAATTTAGTACAAATTTTTCTAGCTTTTCTTTTGAAAAGCCCTGTTTGATTTTGTACCAGCTAAGGAATGATAAAGAGAAACATACAAGCTACCTTTAAGTTTCCTCTGAATCCTTCTTCTTGATCTTCAGATAATCCTACCTCTTCTTTATGATGGAGGGCTATAGTCCATAGGGTTGCAAAGAGTCAGACATGACTGACTGTCTGTCCATGGGATTCTCCAGGCAGGAGTGCTGGAGTGGGTAGCCATGCCCTCCTCCAGGGGATCTTCCTGACAGAACCCTCGGTCTTGTGGCTCCTGCATTGCAGGCAGATTCTTTACCGCTGAGCCACCAAGAAGGCCCATTTATGATGGAAGAGACCCTTTTTGAGCAACTTTTTCTTTTTTGCTGACTGCAGCTATCATTTTTTGTTATTAAAGAGACATTTTTACATCATCTTCTCTAGTCTCATCACAAAGATAAAGATCTTGATGCGGAGTTATTTATATCTGTTTCAATATTGTTATGTTCATTTCCTTTTATTTGGAAAGTCTGTTCTTGCCATAGATGATGTGCTTAGTCAGGGTCATTTTTTTCTTTCTTTTTTTTTTTTGAAGATTATAGAGATATAGAAGAACAAAATAGGGAGATAATAGAAAAGTGTTCAGAATGTCAGTGCAGTGTGTAACTGGGCAGGGAATAGTGTTATTCAGCAAGTATTTTAATATGTTGAATAGTTTCATCATCCTGATCTCAGATTTTTAAAATCAGCAATACTCTATCCCCCTACTACCTGTGTTGGTTTCTTTGACTGTAGTTCTTTCTCTGGGGTGGCCTCAGGCACAGCCTCCTCTGACATGCTGGCCCCACTGTAGAGTAGTACTTCCCTGACCTGATTGGCTCCCCTTAAGAACGTTCAGAACCACCACTCTGTGCAGCATCTGACTCTGTCCGTGCCGGCAGTTTTCATTTCTTTCCCACACAGCCTTCTTACCTGGCCTCAATTCCTCTCATTCCCCAACCTAGTGATCTGTCTCAGGGAGCTTTTCCCTGTCAGGTCTATTCTCTGCTCTTTTATTCCCCCATCTTTGGAGAAAGTAGAAAGTGAAGTGGGACATGTATCTTTAAGAGGTCAGAGAAGTTGTACAGGGATAGTAGAGAATGGATGGGGGACCCTGGAATTATAGCAGTTGAGTGATAAACGGGCTAGGAGGGCTTATGGTGAAAGAACCATGGGTGGGGACCCATGGAATAAGCAGGGAAGGGAAAGGATGGAGGAGTCTTGTGAGTGGGACAGGAAGGCCAGGGAAGACAGTGACCTTGTCTGAAGAAACAACAGTTTATAAACAATACCAAAGGTTCTTTTTTTTTTCAACATTCCTTTTTAAAATATAATGTGCCATACCAGGATGGCGCACTAAATACCAACACTCAGTAGCCATGGGTTTTTTTTTTTCCTTTAATCCTTTTTAGTCTTCAAATTGTCTGAGAGATCTCAAAAATTTTAAGAATGGGAGGATATTTTTGTGATATATTTATGTGTTGTCACTTTAAAAAGTTTTTTTGAATTAGCAGTAAGAAAATTTTATATGGATATATGGCAATATAATATTATTTAAAAAATAATATGCGCATTAGTCTTATTTTCTGTTTAGCAATTGGGTTTTAAGATTGATATGATATACTTTGTGTGTTGGATTTCAAGTCTAGAAAACATGATTTAATCTGAAAGATACATGATGACAAACAAAATCTTATTGTCCTGGGTACTCTTAAATCTGCAGTGATAAACCTTAAAACTATCAATGTCACTTATCTCTGAACTGAAAAGAAAGTACATAGGGCATTTGTTTTCTTCCATGAAGAAATATATTAACTAAGACTTTGCCTGTTTTATAGGGTAAAATTTTCTATCAGAAAGACTGTAATTTAATTTATGACACAAATCAGAAAAGCCAAATATTCTCTAAGGTGGTTATAGAAATATGAAAATAATGACCAAGAGTAGAAATGTGTCATCACAAGTATCCCATACAATTAAAAACGTAAAACGAGTTAGGTAATTAAGATGTAAATAAGACAACTATCTATATGGAGTTCACTTGTGGTTTTGGTGGGAGTGGGGGTGGAGGAAAAACTAGCATTCATGTCAGTGAATTATTATTTTGCATTGAACAAAGACAGAGTAGCAGGTATTTTATTCTGTAGGAGTATATAATTTTCAAACCATTTCAATTAAAGCTGTATTGATATTAATGGTATCTATGTTAAGGAGGTAAATCTACTAAACAAGCTGAGTTGTGGTCTCTAATCCTGAGTCACCTAGATAGTTTCCCAGAGTCATTACTAATGTTGTCTTCACTTATCTTAAAATTGTATCATGAAATCCTGAGGTAAAATTGATATTGTCTTCATAAAACCATGTGCCATGTATATCAAGACTTCTTTCTCTCTTAATCTAATCATATAAATGTGTAATATGCTTATGTAATTTAATTAAATGTAATCTATGCTTACTAAGCATAATATTTATGATTTTCACATTAGTATTCTGAATAGCACAATAAAAAAGTAAATGCTTTCTACCATTCATTTACAAATCTGTAGTGAACAAAATGTATCCGCCTAGTAGATTTTGTTTTTTCCAACTTTACTGAAGTAAATTCATATGTCATAAAACTCCACATGGTAGGTTTTTAGGAAAGACTTTTTTGGAAAAAGAAGGAAACTGTTTCACTGATTATCTCTCCACTGTAATTACAGCAGCTGTTTTCATTTTCTGGAATCTCCTTTCATTCATCTTGTAGTTTGTTTTTTTTTTTTTTAGAAGGAGACGTTTGTCACAAATATTATATATAGCAAGACCATGTCCATTTCCAAGAGGATTGGAGTCATGACCCCATTGGATAAAACTAAACAAATAATTTAATTTTAAATTCTTCTATATTTACTCTGTTGTAAAATGGGAGTCATCCTTGGACTGAATCTCTTTTTTTTAAGTAATTTTATATTTACAGAAGAGTGATAAAGATAGTATAGAGTTGCCATATATATCTTTCACCAAGTTTAGTTAGCATTTACATAACTGTGGTATAATGATCTAAAAAAATTAACACTGGTACAATACCATTTATTACATTACAGACTTTATTCCAATTTCACCAGTTTTCCAACAATATCCTTTTATCCTGAGTCTCTTCTTAATCTGAAAACTTACTATCTTTGTTTCCTGTATGTTAAATACTCCTCTTCATGGTCCCCATTAAAAGATGAGCATGTATCTAAAACATAGGACTTGCTCTTTACTTGTTGAGCTTTTGTGCAGATTTCTCTGTGATGGTGTTTGTGTGCATCAGGCATTGTGGTGGGTGCTTGGGTTAATAAATGTGTGCAGCATGGCTCCTACCCTCAGGAATTTGCATTCAAGTCAGGGACTCAGCATACAAGATAATCCATTTCCTTCTCTCTTCTTTGCCCACCTGAATCTAACCATTCTTCAAGACCTAGGTCAGTTCCCAAACCTTTCACGAAATCTTCACCAATTCAAACTCCCAATGAGAGTCCCTTTTTTTGAACTTCATTTACATTATTTAGTGGTAGGATATATACAGTTTTATTCTTTTGTCTCCTTAATTGGATTTTAAATTTTTTGTGAACAGGAATCATTTTCCTATTATCTTTTGGATCTTACCAACACATAATGCATTGTTGTTGGTTAGTCTCTAAGTCATATCCAACTCTTTGCGACTCCATGGACTGCAGCACTCCAGGCTTCCCTGTCCTTCACTCTGTCCTGAAGTTTGCTCAAACTCATGTCCATTGATTTGGCGATGCCATCCAGCCATCTCATCCTCTGTTGCCCCCTTTTCCTTCTCCCCTCAATCTTTCCCAGCATTAGGGTCTTTTCCAATGAGTTGGCTCCTCACATTAGGTGGCCAAAGTTTTGGGGCTTCAGCTTCAGCATCAGTCCTTCCAATGAATATTCAGGGTTAATTTCCTTTAGGATTGACTGGTTTGATCTCCTTGTCCAAGGGACTCTCAAGGGTCTTCTCCAATAATGCATTAGTAGGTTCATAATAGATGCTGGAAGTATGTGTCAGTTCCCTTGACTCTAAGGCTTTTTAAGCTCTAAGGTTTTTGTTTAAAAAAAAAAAAAAGGAGAGATAAAGGGAGAAACATAGAGGTAAAAACAAAAAAATGATGAAAAGCTTTGCTTTTCCTCTTTACAGCTGCCAGATATTGGTACTATTGGTTGTTTACAGGTTTATTTGTTTTTGGGGAAGAGGGTATCTTTGAAGGACTGTGGAAATTATCAGGGAAAGACAAACTGTACAACAGGGAAGATAAGCAAACTAGTTTATCTAGCAGCCTTGCTGTTTACTTACAGTTCCCTCTCTTACAGATACTGCAGGAGAAGAGGCTGGGTTCGATCCACACTCATTATGTCTGTTCCACAAACGAGTACTTCCAAAGGGAAAGTCATGCTTAAAGAGTACAGTGGGCGCAAGATAGAAGTAGAGCACATTTTTAAGTGGATAACTGCTCATGCAGCTTCTCGGATCAAAACCATTTATAATGCTGAACGCTTGAAAGAAGAATGGAATAAAAGTGATCAATATTGGGTAAAAATATACCTATTTGCAAACCTGGACCAACCACCAGCTTTCTTCTCTGCACTAAGCATAAAGTTTACTGGAAGAGTTGAGTTTATTTTTGTAAATGTGGAAAAGTGGGACAACAAGAGTTATATGACAGATATCGGTGTCTATAACATGCCATCATACATACTTAGAACTCCCGAAGGAATTTACAGATACGGAAACCACACAGGCGAGTATATATCTCTTCAGGCCATGGATTCATTTTTGCGCTCCTTACAACCTGAAGTAAATGATTTGTTCGTTTTGAGCTTGGTTCTCGTTAACCTTATGGCTTGGATGGACTTATTTATCACACAAGGAGCTACCATCAAGCGATTTGTGGTTCTCATAAGCACTTTAGGGACCTATAATTCTCTATTAATTATCTCCTGGCTACCTGTGTTGGGCTTTTTACAGCTCCCTTACTTAGATAGCTTTTATGAATATAGCTTAAAATTGTTGAGATATTCCAATACCACCACATTGGCTTCATGGGTAAGGGCAGACTGGATGTTTTATTCCTCACACCCAGCCTTGTTTCTTAGTACGTACCTTGGACATGGTTTACTAATTGATTACTTTGAGAAGAAGAGACGGCGCAACATCAACAGTGATGAAGTCAATGCCAATAACTTAGAATGGTTATCAAGTCTATGGGACTGGTACACCAGCTACCTCTTCCACCCGATTGCTTCTTTCCAGAACTTTCCTGTAGAATCTGATTGGGACGAAGACCCTGACTTGTTCTTGGAGCGATTAGCTTTCCCCGATCTTTGGCTTCACCCCCTGATACCGACCGATTATATTAAAAACTTGCCGATGTGGCGATTTAAATGTCTTGGAGTCCAGTCTGAAGAGGAAATGTCGGAGGGTTCTCAAGATATTGAGAATGACTCAGACAGTGAGAGCACAGACACTTTGAGCAGTGAGAAGGAAGTGTTTGAAGATAAACTGAGCATCATTCACAGTTCTCCAGGAAGAGCAAGTCACTGTGATGCTGAGGCTTGTTCCTGTGCCAATAAATATTGTCAGACCAGCCCTTATGAAAGGAAGGGGCGGTCCTATGGATCTTATAGCGCTAATGAAGATATGGAACCTGATTGGTTAACTTGGCCTGCTGATATGCTGCACTGTACTGAATGTGTTGTATGCCTAGAGAATTTTGAAAATGGATGTTTGCTAATGGGGTTGCCTTGTGGTCATGTGTTCCATCAGAATTGCATTGTGATGTGGTTAGCTGGGGGCCGACACTGTTGCCCTGTCTGCCGGTGGCCTTCTTATAAAAAAAAGCAGCCATATGCACAACACCAGCCCTTGTCAAATGACTTCCCATCTTAACCATGTGCAATTTGTCCTTTATAAGCTTTGCGTATCTTACAGCCTGCCTTTTTAATGTTAGTCACAATGTTTTTGTGGTTTGACGTTTAGTTTAATGTTAGTGCAGTGACAGGAAATACACATTATGCTAATGTTGATGACAATTATTTGGTTGCCTTGTATGTCAATTTGAATGCATACTTAATTGTAAAAATTTTTATTTACAACATTGGAAATTCAGAAGTTAATGTTCTTTTGTAAGCACAAAGGAAGTATGATAGAAATTTATCTTCTCAAGACTTTACAAGGTAGGATCAAATCCTAATGGAATTGAGGCAGTTTCTTATCCTACATGTTTCCTTGCTTTTTACAATTTCTGTCCAGCACCTCTTGGTTAAATAATGTATGCTCTGAGACATGAAATTAAAACAGACCTATGAAATAAATTATTTTAAAACCAGAAGATTACAGTTTTTCTAATGTTAGATTGTTTTTAATAAGGTGGCTGAGTGCTCTAAGTGTTTTGCTTGTTTGCTAATTTCACAGTTGAGTCAGATACGATTCTTGATTCATGTGGCGGAGGTGGGGTGGTGGGGGAGACAGATTATGTTGCTGACACCGACCAGTCCTCCTTGGTTAGCTTTGATGGGAAGAAATTTCATGGTGGGTGTTTTTAAAAGTATTAAATCATTTACGAGTATATTCAAGTAAACAAAATCAGCTATAGCATACTAGCCACACATAGATTAGTTGATATATTTTTCCTGACTTTTTATTTTGAAAAAAATTTTTAACTATAGAGAAGTTGGAAACATAGTACAGTGAACATTGATTTGTTTCATTCACCAGGTGTTTACATCTTGTTACATTTTCTTTGTCTCCTCTCTCATTACATTTTCTTTGTCTCCTCTCTCTATGTCTATAATCTTTTTTTTCTTTTCTCTTTTTTTTTTCCTGATTCCTTTGAGAATAAATTTCAGTTATCATGATGCTTCCATACCATTAAATGTATCATCATGTGTCTCCTAAGAACAAAGACATTTTTTACACGTCCACCACACCATCATCACACCCAGGAAATGTAATGTTGATTTAATAATATCTAATACACAATTCATACTCCCCAGTTGCTCCCAAAATATTCTGTATCTTTATATGTTTCTGTTTTGTTTTCATTGGGAATTCAGACAGGGTTTATGCATTGGGTTTAGTCTCTTTTCTTTCATTCATTTCTCTAGAGCAGTCACCCTGCCCTACCCCCTGCCCCCCCCCCCCCCCTTTTAAGTCTTTTCTGACGTTTTTGCAGAGTACAGGCTAGTTGTCTTATGGAGTGTTCCACATTTCTGGATTTGTCTTGAGTGTTTCTTCATAATTAGATTTAGATGAAAGAACTTTGCCTAGGTGGTTTCTGTTTCTCATTTGTATAACATCAGGAGTGCATGATATCAGTTCATCCCATTGTTGATGATGCTGAATTTGCTCAGGTAATATCTGCTTTATTTTTGCAATGTAAGGTATTTTCCACTTGATAATTAAGAAGGAATCTGTGAGGCCGTGTGAGTATCCTGTTCTTCAGCAACCTTTAACCTAATGGCTTTAACATCTGTTGATGATTGTTAGCCTGAATCTGTTACTAAATAGGAGTTGTGATATGGAGATTTTTAAATTCCGTCCTTCATTCTTCATTTAATAGTGGCATTTTTTTGTGTGTATAGAGGAGCTTTCCATTTTTTCATCTCATACTTTGAAATGTCACTGTAGATCAAGATTCTTTTTATATTCAGCATGTTAAAATTCATTATTCTTTTTGATGCACAAATCATTCCAAATTTGGTAAGCGGGAGCCCCTCTAAGCTCGTTCTTATGTCCTGTTGACATCCCTTTCAATCTTGAAACACTTCATTGCTTTTTGACACAAGATATTCCAGACTCACTTTGTATTTTCCCTGGCCCAACCCTGTAATACGTCATTTCTTCAAAGCATCCAAATTTCATGGGGGACTTTTTAATATCCTTTACCTTCTGTCCCTCAAAATGGTAAGAAAATTAAATTTTCTCTTTCTGAATTGCTGCTGAGTTGCTAGCAGAAACATTTTTTTCCTTCATGGTGCACTGAGCCTCATTTTCATACAGGAATGGGAATAGTAAGGAATAGCGGTTACTAACTTTGTATTAATATTCAGAAGCTTTTTAAAATTTTTAAATAAAGAGTATAAGCACTGCTCCTTGTACTCTTATTTTCCTTTTGGAAAAGCAAATGTTACTATAAATGTTTCCTAGAGTTCTGCCGTTGGTTCACTGTTCTTTTCTCTCTGGTGTTTTCAGCAGATGTCCCAAATCACCATGTTCAGGCACAGACCCCTCCCCAGATCTTCAGTTTCATGTATAGCTGTCTGCTTAACAGCTCCTTCTAAGTGCTCTTAAGTAGTTAGTGAGTCTCAAAGCAGCTCTTGCTTCTCTCTCCGTATCCCCTAGTCTTCCTCTTATGGTCCTGATTTCAATTCTTAGATATAATATTGTCCATTATGAAGTGTATTTTATGGAAAAGGAAATGGCAACCCACTCCAGTATTCTTGCCTGGAAAACCTCATGGATAGGGGAACCTGGTGGGCTACATTCCATGGGGTCACAAGTCAGATATGATTTGGCAACTAAATCACCACCACTACCATAGATAGTTTAAAAGATAATTGAAATGTCTCCTCCAGCATCCCAGGGCACACCACACTTTTGGAGACTACAGGCATACCTTGGAAATATTGCAAGTTTGGTACCAGTTCACTGCAAGTGAAGTGTGGCAGTAAAGCCAGTCATAGGAATTACTTGGTTTCCCGGTGCATATAAAAGTTATGTTTTAAAACAGTTATGTTTACACTACTGAAGTCTATTAAATATGCAATAGCACATCTAAGAAACAATGTACATACCTTGTTTTAAAAAGTACTTTATTGCTTAAAAAATGCTATCACCTAAATCTCCAGCAAGTTGTAATCTTTGCAATATATTGAGTAGTATTAGCCTAGAAGATAAACCAATCTCCTTACCACTGGCTTACAAGGCCCTGGCCTAACTTACACACATCGTGATTATACCGCCTGCCTCTTCAGGGTCATGTTCTACTTGTTCTCAGCTTGGTGCTCGTCTGTCCCCTCTCACATGTTCTCACTCCTCTTCTAGGCTTTATCTGGCTAGATCCCACTTCCTCCAGAAATGCTACATGTCCTACCCATCTTTTCTTTCCCTTCCAGGCTTATGAGGAGATACAGATACGTTTACAGTGAAAGCTCTGGTGGCAGTCAACCTACTCAAGTGACCACACTTACTGTTTCAAATAATGGAGCAACCCCATTTCTCCTTGCCCTTTCCTCATATGTGCCCTTTTTTTTTTTTTTTTTTAAAGCCTCACCATTTGGCATGTGGGATGTTTGTTCCCCGACCAGGGACTGGACTCACACATCCTGCATTGGGAGTGCAGAGTCTTAACCACTGGACCACCAGGGAAGTCCTGCCCTTCTTATACCAGAGATAGCTGGTATATGCCTGTCCTAGTTAGTTGCATTGTATTAAAACTATGCACATGTCTTTTTCAGGTGAACTCCTTTAAGGTAGGAACTGTGCTCTATTCATTAAATTCATTAAATATATCAACATGCTTGGCATAAAGTGGAGGTAATACCTTTGAATGCTAGACATGCTATAAAAGTATTACAGTAAGGTCAAGGAGTAAATAGTCGATAGAGGTTCAGGTCTTCAGAGAAGGTTGCATATGTACTTGCTAAGTCACTTCAGTCATGTCCTACTCTGCAAACCTATCGACTGTAGCCCACCAGGCTCCTCTGTCTATGGGATTTCCTGGCAAGAATACTGGGGTAGATTGCCATTTCCTTCTCCAGGGTATCTTCCTGACCCAGGGTCTGAACCCAGGTCTCCTGTGTCTCCTGCATTAGCAGGTGGATTCTTTACCTCCGAGCCACCAAGGAAGCTTGATTCATCCTTTAATTGTGAAGCATAGCAAACAATGCTTTTGTCAGGTTTTCCTGGAGGTAGAGAATTGAAGGAGATATTCAAGATTGACAGACTCTGAACTTTAACTGATTTTTGCTTTTCTTTTTAAGTTTGAATTCTTAGAGCGACCTAGTGAATTTAACTAACAATTCCAAGTATGTAGGCTTTATAACTCCTGAACTCTGGTTAACTGTAATAGTGGGATGCACAATTGTGTTCTCACGAGTTTTTTCTTATCTTCTCTAATTATTTCTTGTGTAAATCTTTTCTTTCTTTAAAAATGATAAGTTCCCTGAAGGCAGAAGTAATGCTATAATCTACTGTTATATCCTTAACATGTTAGACCCAGAGTAGATATTCAATAAAGAATATTCACTTGCATTTTATAAATCTTCTCTAATTTTGCCCTTTACTAAACTTTTCACCACCTGTCTAGTATGTTTAGTCAGTGTTGTTACTCTTAGTAAAATTCTACAAACTTTTTTTCATTTGGGAATGGACTTTGAGAACATCATCTATTTGTTAATAAAGGATCTGGTGACATGTTTCCGCCTGGGTAACAATCTGGAGTTTGAGGAGGTCCTTTCACAAAGACAAGAGTAGTAGCATTTCAGATGCAGCAAAAGGGAAGTTAGAACTCTGATATTTTCAGGGCCACTTTTGTTATATTGTTTAAATGCTCCCCATTTAGTTTTACTAATTTCCTGAGCCAAGTGGCTAAAACAATAGGTTTCTGGAACAAAATGCCTCTGAGCTGACTCCCAGCTTTGTTGCCAGAGGCTCGGATAGGAAGCATCCCCTAAAATGCCAAGCACAGGAATATCTTGGGCTTTTTAAACAGTATTATTCAAATTATTTGTTAGCATTGAGCATGGTGGACTGTAACCAATCTTAATATATAACGTTTTGCTTAAATAGCACTTGGTGGGGTGTTTTATGAGGGAAAAAAAGAGCATTCTTAGTTTTATTGTTGAAAATAATAGAATCCGAGTGGCAGAAACAAATGAGAAGGCCCCTTTGTCCAATGTTATGCCTTGATTTAGATTGTTGATGTCTCTGTTATAAATGAACTGACACACTCATCATTTAACAAAAGATTTGCTACATTTGCAAGAATCTTCAAACAGTTCTCCTGCCAGGATCCACAGAAGAACATGCAGTTAACTGGCAGTAGAGCGACAGCAGGTGCTGGAGACCCAGATCTGGACAGGTGGCTGGACGCTTCCCATGTCACCATCTTTGGGAAGGAAGATGAGTCAGGAGTTCATCTGTTGACAAGAACTAGTTCTGATATAACCAACTTGCTCTGAAATATGTTATGCTACTTACATTTATTCATCAAAATGGCATCTATTTAACCAGAATTTTTATTCAGAGAGAAACCTGTGAACTATTAAAGACCATCCTCAAGAATTTAGCACCAAATTCATTCCATCATCCCCCAGTATCTCCAAAACAGCAATCAGGAGATATGAGAGCATCTTTCTCCTGCTTCAGCCAAACATACTTTCTAATGTATGGAGTGATGGAGGACAGACTTACAGACCCTGCTGTATTTTCAGGGCTGTGGAAAGGATGAGAGGTGATATCACCACAGCAGAAGACAGTTTATGGTATAATATGTACCAGACTGGGCTATACAGAAATCAGAGAAAGGATCTTTTACAATTTCAAATTTTCTAAGGGCTAAAATAAGGCTATAATAATTCATTCAGTTGCATTCCTTTAAGGAGGAAAGTATCTAACCCATTTGGGAACAAATGTGTTTTATTTAGAATCTGGTAATCAGAGACCTTGAGTTTGTTCAAACAGCTTAGACTTATTAGTCTAGGAGAATGTGTTAATTGTAAGTTGCTTATTTATCTGAGAATTATGCCATAGCCTGAGTGCAGTACCAGTGTTTCCTGAAATAATCTTGTAGGGTGAACCACAGGTGAGAAATGGAAAAGGTTTTTGATGCCTTGTAACATGTATATTGTCACCCTACTTATTTAACTTATATTCAGAGTACATCATGAGAAACAATGGGCTGGAAGAAGCACAAGCTGGAATCAAGATTGCCAGGAGAAATATCAATAATCTCAGATATGCAGATGACACCACCCTTATGGCAGAAAGTGAAGAGGAACTAAAAAGCCTTTTGATGAAAGTGAAAGAAGAGAGTGAAAAAGTTGGCTTAAAGCTCAACATTCAGAAAACTAAGATCATGGCATCTGGTCCCATCACTTCATGGAAAATAGATGGAGAAACAGTGGAAACAGTACACACTGTATTTTTTGGGCTCCAAAATCACTGCAGATGGTGATTGCAGTCATGAAATTAAAAGACGCTTACTCCTTGGAAGGAAATTTATGACCAACCTAGACAGCATATTAAAAAAGCAGAGACATTACTTTGCCAACAAAGGTCCGTCTAGTCAATGCTATGGTTTTTCCAGTGGTCATGTATAGATGTGAGAGTTAGACTGTGAAGAAAGCTGAGCGCTGAAGAATTGATGCTTTTGAACTGTGGTGTTGGAGAAGACTCTTGAGAGTCCCTTGGAACACAAGGAGATCCAACCAGAGAGTCCCTTGGACCACAAGGAGGTCCAACCAGTCCATCCTAAAGGAGATCAGTCCTGGGTGTTCATTGGAAGGACTGATGCTGAAGCGGAAACTCCAATACTTTGGTCACCTCATGCTAAGAGTTGACTCATTGGAAAAGACCCTGATGCTGGGAGGGATTGGCGGCAGGAGGAGAAGGGGACGACAGAGGATGAGATGGGTGGATGGCATCACTGACTCGATGGACATGAGTTTGAGTAAACTCCAGGAGTTGGTGATGGACAGGGAGGCCTGGTGTGCTGAGATTTACGGGGTCACAAAGAGTTGGACACAACTGAGCGACTGAACTGAACTGAACATGTATTAATCAGCTTTTAAAAAAAAAAGTGGAGGAGTAGGACAGGAGAGGTAGGGCTTCCCAGTTGGCTCAGTGGTAAGGAATTTGCCTGCAAATGCAGGAGATGCAAGAGACGCAGTTTCAATGTATGGGTCAGGAAGAACCCCTAGAGTAGGAACTGGCAACGCACTCCAGTATTCTTGCTTGGAAAATTTCATAGACAGAGGAGACTGGTGGGCTATAGTCCATGGGGTCACAGAGTCGGACATGACTAACTGATCACACTCATAAAGGACAAGAAAAGGATGGAACATTAAATGAGCAGTACTTTCTTTTACCGTTTTCCAAAGGGAAAGGCTACCCACTCCAGCACTGCCTGGAGAATTACATGGACTGTGTAGTCCATGGGGTCGCAGAGTCAGACATGACTGAACGACTTTGACAGGGAAAATATGTTCTTTTTTTCCCCTTTAGTTAAAGTTTTTACTGAAGGGCAATGTATCTCCATGCGTGCATGCATGCTCAGTTGTGTTTGACTATTTGCAACCCCATGAACTGTAGCCCCCCAGGCTCCTCTATCCATGGATTTCCTAGGTAAGAAAACCGGAGTGCATTGCCATTTCCTTCTTCAGGAGATCTTCCCTACCCAGGGATCGAACCCATGTCTCTTGCATTGGCAGACAGATTCTTTTAACACTGAGACACCTGGGTAAGCCCGAATATATCTCCATAAGAGTATGTAAATATTAAATGTGAAGATTATTAATTTATTACAAACTCAACACACTCATGTAACCCATCACCCAGATTAAGAAACTGAGCAATTGCCACATCCCAGAAACCTCCCCTGCTTCCTTCTTAGTCATTACTTCCACCATCCTCCCCAAAATTAATCTATGTGATAACTTCCAAAACCATAGATTAGTTTTGATTCTTTTTGAATGTTATGTAAATAGAACCATATAGTGTGTGGTATTTTGTGTGGTTAGGGTTAGATCTCTCATTTATATGCTCATGAGGTTCATCTCTATTGTATGGAGCAGACATTTGTTCATCATCATTACTGCACAGTATTAATGAACATGCAACAATTTATCCATTCTATTATGGTGGACATTTAGCTTATTTCCAGTCTTTTACAAGTACAAATAGTGCTGCTATGAACATCGTTTTATGTGACTTGGGTCACATTTCTGTTGAGGGTGAAATTTCTGGGTTATTGAGTATGCTTCAGTTAAGTTTTGATAAACACTGACAGTTTTCTAAAGTGGTTCTACCAATTTACACCCTCCCCAGCAGTGTATGAGACTTACGGTTGTTCCACACTCTTGCTAAAATTTGACGTTACAATTTTTTTTATTCTTATAATTATGCTTATAATTTGTGGGTTTTGTTTGCATTTCTCCAATGACAGCTGACACTTGACACCTTGTCACATGTTTATTGGTCATTTGAATTACCTCTTTTGTGAAGTACTTCTTCACAAAAAAATCTTTTCCCCATTTTTCTATTGAGTTACTATCTTATTGAATTATAGGAGTTCTTTATATATTCTGTATGTAAGTCCTCTGTCAAATATACATATTACACATTTTCTCCCTGTCTGTAGCTCTCTCTTTAGGGGGCAGGATGGATTTTTTTTTTAAAACATTTTTTCCCTTAGAAAGTTTTAGCTATACACAAAAGTAAAGAGATTAATATAATAAAATCCCATGTACCCAATTTCAATCATCATCAACTTACAGCCAATCATTTTTCAGCTATATGCCTACTAAAAATCATACTTTCTACTGCCTTAACCTGTCCTTTTATTTCCATTATTAATGCTTTAGCCCTTTATTACCTCCTTCAATGTTCATTTGTTTATCCTTCATGTATTTATTGAAGTTGAACTAATAATAAAACCCAGTGAATGCATTTCTGTAGTTATATTACCTGAGTTCTGTGCATACAGTGACTCTGTTGGTCACTCCCTTTTTGAAATTCCTTTTGCTTAGCCTTCTCTGGTCCTCCTCTACCTGGTTTTTCTTGCACTTCTTTGATCCTTTGTAATTTCCTTCCTGGGATTTCCTTCTTCCCTACCTCCTTCAGAGTTATTCTCCCAGGGCTCTGTTCCAGTTCTTAATTCATTTGGGTGATTGGATCAATACTCATGTCCTTGACTCCCACTTATATACTGATGGTTTCTGAGTTTATGTCTCTAGTCCAGAACACTATTCAATACCAGATCTCCATACAGAGCTATCTTATGAGCAGTTCACTTGGGGAACCCACAAGCATCCATGGCACATTTGTTGACTGTTGACCTCTTCACACCCTGCCACCAATCTATTCTCCCATTCTCCATTATACTAGAATTCTAGCTGAACAGATATCCAGCTATCAGTATTTCTTAGCTCCCATTGTAGTTAGGTGTGACCGACATGGGTAATTCCTATCAATGCAATGTAAGCAAAAGCGATGCATGCCACTTCTGGATCTTGACTTAAAATATTGGGTATGTGTAGTATAACTAACTTCCTCCCCTACATCAGTTTGCCAGATATGGTGATGGCTTGAAAGTCAGGTGTGACCAGTGCACAGAGCTACCTCACCAGCCTGGGTCCCTGCATGACCTCACAGAGCAGAGCTCCCTGACTATGGAGATTACTAGACCATTCCACAAACAAGTACACTTAATATTTAGATCATTGCATTTTCAGGTCTCTCTGTTATAGCAAACTAGCCTTTAACTGTTACAGTGTCTCAGTCATATCATGTCATATCAATTACAGCATCTCAGTCATATCATATCAAAAATTTACTAAGCTTCCTTACACCTAAATATTCTGTGTCTTCATTTCCAGTATGAGTAAAGGCTCTTGCAATTACATATTATTTTCCTCTCTCTATCCCTTCATTGAGTTTTCCTAAGTGCAATACATATTATTTCTTAATAATGACACAGGACCTCTAGCCATGATGGAGGAATTGGTAATTGACTGGTCTTGGTGTAACTGTAAAACCAGACCAAACTATATGAGCAGTTGCTTTCAGGCAGTGGACAATAGGCAGCACAAGATTGAAGATCCCTAAGAGAAGGGCAACTAGAGGTAAGCTCCACAATTACCTAGCTCACTGCACAGAAAAATTTCCTGATCATAATACAGAGAGCCTGATCTCAGCAGAACACAGTTGTCACACCAAGATTCAACCATGATGCTGCATGTTTCTGTAGTTCATTTTTTGTATTGCTGATTAGTATGCTATTGTATAAATATACCACAATTTACATATTTATTTGCTGATGGATATCTTTTCCCAGTTTTTGCTATTATGAATAAATCTGCTTTGAATATTGCTATACAGTCATTTGATGGAAATAAACATGTATGTTGAGTACATAACAAGAGATGGAGTTGCTCTAACATAAAGTTTTTATATCTTTAGCTTTAGCTGATACTGCTAAAGAATTTTCCAAACTAGTTGTACCAATGTACACTCTAGTAGGCAGTATATATGAATTCTCATTTTTGGACTTTCCTAGCAATCCAGTGGTTAAGACACCACACTTCCACTGTGGGGGCGTGAGTTTGATCCCTGGTTAGCGGACTAAGATCCCGCATGCTGTGCTGCGCAGCCAAAAATTAGAAAAATTCTTGATTGCTGCATATTGTTTTCCTGCACTTGATACTGTCAGTGTTTTTAATATTAATCATTCTTTTTTCCCACTTTAGTTGAGATATAAGTGATGTACAACAACTATGTAAGTTTAAGGTGTACAGCATAATGATTTGACATTTATACATCATTAAATGATTAACACATTTAGTGAACATCCCTCATTGCATAGATACAAAATTAAAGAAATAAAGAAAAATGTGTTCTGTGATAAGAATTCTTAACATGTACTCTCAACTTTCATATATAACATGTAGCAGTGTCAGTTATATTTATCATGTTGTATATTACATCCCTACTATAATTTTTGACTGGAAGTTGGTACCTTTTGAGTACCTGCATACAGTTCTTCCTTCCTCCATATCCTGCCTCTGATAACCACAAATATGATTTCTTTTTCTATGAGTTTCTTTGCTTATTTTTGAAGTATAATTGATCTACAACACTATGATAATTCAGGGTGTACAACATGGTGATTCGATTTTTTTTTTGCCTATTTTAAAAAGTTGAAGTATAGTTGATACACAATATCATACAAGTTACAGGTGTACAATACAGTGATTCACAATTTTATACTACATTAATATTACTGTAAAACATTAGCTATATTCCTTGTGTTGTGCAATATACCTTTGTACCTTATTATATAGAACAGTTTGTATTTCTTAATCCCTGCTCTTTTAATGCCCCTTTCCCCTCCCTCTCCACCCTAATAACCACTAGTTTGTTCTCTGTATCTTTGAGTCTGGCTTCTTTTTTGTTATTTTCACTAATTTGTTTGTGTTTTAAATTCAACATCTAAGTGAGATCATGCAATATTTGTCTTTCTCTGTCTGACTTATTTCACTTAGCATAATACCTTTTAAGTCCATCCATGTTTTTACAAATGGCAAAATTTTATTCTTTTTATGGTTGAGTGGTAGCCCATGTGTAATCTGCTGTTTAATTCATTCACTGAGGTTTATTCAGTGACTAAGTTTTTTATTTCTGTTGTTATATTTTCTTATGTCTAGAAATTCTTTGGTTCTTTTTCATTTTTATGGTCTCTTGTTTCTTTAAGTCCCTCTTTCATTTCTTTGAACATTTTTAGTATTTTTATTTTGTATTTGAGAATCATAATATCTGATGTGCTTTGGACTATAATTATGATTTCTTTTAAATTTATTCTTGGCCTCACATATTTGCATTTGGAAAATTTTGTTTATCTTAATATGTATGAGACACAGGTTCGATCCCTGGGTCAGGAAGATCCCTTGGAGTAGGAAATGGCAACCCACTCCAGTATTCTTGCCTGGAAAATTACAGGGACAGAGGAGCATGGTGGGCAACAGTCCATGGGATCACAAAGAGCTGGACATGACTGAGTGACTAAGCATACAATCTGTAGGGATACTTCAGTGCCTGAATTTGGGGTATGTTCCTTCAAAATGAGCTCAGAATGTTCTGACAGGTACTGATGATGCTGTCCACTAAAGAACAGTTTAAATTAATATATAGGCTTGGGATTTCCAACACTGTGAGAATATAGTATGGCTTTAAATCCATATAAAGGCATATTTATAATGATGCTTTCTTAAGTAAGTCTTCTACTTTTATTTTTCCTTCAGAATTGTGGCCTAAAACATTTCCTTCTTGGCTGCCTTTCCAAGCAAATCGACTTTTTTCCTAGCCTATTCTTTCACTGAGGATGAGGTCATCATGGCTTCTAGCTTCGGAGAGGGGGGGTCCTCAATTTTGCTTCACCATTTTATCCTGCCAAAGGCCTTGCCTTCCGTTCCTCTAACCAATCATTAAAATCAAGCATACTATTTGATTCCATTTACATAAAGTTCAAGAAGAGCTGAAACTAAATCTATAGAGACAGAAATCAGACTAATGGTTCTCTTTTGGGGATGTTGACTAGAAACAGGGATGATGGAGCCTTCTAAGATTTGGAAACGTTTTAAATATTGATCTATATAGTGATTCTGTAGGTTTACACATATGTACAAATACACCAGGACATACACTTATTTCAACATTTTACTGTCTCTGTCATATTCCTTTTGTAGTACACAAACAGGGTTCTTGGTTTCTCTTATTGGCAGATATTACTGATTTCCCTTACTTTTCTGAGAGACCAACCATGCACATAAAATAGTGCGGCTGTATGTTATTAAAACTACGTGGTTTGCAGTGAGTTTTTCAGAATTTCCAGTCCCCAAAATGTTGAATGTGTGAGCTACATGCTCACACTTCTCAATTCTGATACTGTTTCTTGGAGACTTTAGTAAAGTATTGCTTAAAAATTCAGTTTGACTTTTCTTATGGTTTAAAATAGAACTTGTCCAGTTATATTTTTGATCTGCTTTGTTTTTAGTTTGATTTTTAGTTTTTTAATGGAATATAGTTGATTTACAATGCTGTTTCCTGCTATAAAAGTGAGTCAGTTATACATGTACATATCAGTTCAGTCATTCAGTCGTGTCCAACTCTTTGCGACCCCATGGACTGCAGTACGCCAGGCTTCCCTGTTCATCACCAACTCCTGGGACTTGCTCAAATTCATGTCTGTAGAGTCAGTGATGCCATCCAACCATCTCATCCTCTGTCGTCCCCTTCTCATCCTGTCCTCAATCTTTCCCAGCATCAGGGTCTTTTCCAATGAGTCAGTTCTTTGCATCAGGTGGCCAAAGTATACATATATCCACTCTTTTTAAGATTCTTTTCCCATACAGGTTATTACAGAGTATAAGTACAGTTTCCTGTCATTCGATTTTTTTTTTTTAAGTTCAGTCTTTGTCCCTGCTATGCTGTGGAGAAATAAGAAAAGGCATGTAGTCTCCCATGAGAGGAGCTTTGGTGGTAGAAATGGTGCTCTAGAGGGCAATACAGGGTGGCTGCAGTGATTACTGTGATTTCCCAGGGATGGTACTTGCTTCAAGCCAGAGCCAGTCATCAGATAGGTACTTACCCCTCCCAAGTGGGAACTACCCCTACTTCGGGGCACGACAGAGGATAGAAGTTTATTGTTGTTGTTTAAAGAATTCAGCTAACTGGTTTGCCTCCACCCTCTATCACCTTCTTTCTTCTTTAAAGCGTAGGACCCATGTGTATATATGAGGATTGTTGGAGGTTGAATTTTGCCCCTTCAAAAGATATGTTGATGTTCTAAACCCCCAGTACCTCAGAATGTGACCTTATTTAGAAATAGGGTTATTGCAGATATAGTTAAGATGAGGTCATGCTGGATTAGGATGAACCCTTCATACAGTAGGACTGGTGTGCTTACAGAGAGGAGAAAATCCCTGTGGACTGGATTGTGTCCTCCCCAAATCCATTATACATTGGAGCCCTAACCCCCTGTGTGATTTGGAGATGGGTCCTTTGGGAGATGATTAGGTTTAGATGAGGCCTTGAGGTGGGGACCTCATGACAGATTAGTACTCTTATAAGAGAAGGCTATAGTTATTAGTACTCTTATAAGAGAAGGCTATGTCTCTACCATGTGAGGTCCTAATGAGAAGGCCAAGCCAGGAAGAGAGCTCTCCCCAGGCTGGCACTTATCTTGAGACTTTCAGCCTCCAGAACTACTAGAAAATAAATTTCTGTTGTTTGGGCCACCCAGTCTTTGGTATTTTGTTTTGGCACCCCAAACTTACTAATACAAACACTATATAGCAATGGAGGCAGAGATTGGAGTGATGCAGTGGCAAGCCAAGGAAAGCCAGTGATTGATGGCCATCACCAGAAGTTGGAAAAGGGCAAGGAATGATCCTCCCCAGAGTCTCAGATGGAGCATGGCGCTATTGAATGGCCCTACTGACACCTTGCTTTTGGATTTCTGGCTCCAGAACTGTGAAAGAATAAATTTCTGTTGTTTTAAGCCACCTGATTTGTCATACTTTGTTAAAGTAGCCTTGTAGAATCTAATGAAAGTTGCTCAGTTGTGTCCAACTCTATGTAACCTCATGGACTATAGCCCGCCAGGCTCTTCTGTCCATGGGATTCTCCAGGCAGATACTAGAATGGGTTGCTATTTCCTACTTCAGGGGATCTTCTGAACCTAGGGATCGAACCCAGGTCTCCTGTATTGCAGGCAGATTCTTTACTGTCTGAGCTTGACAGAAGCCCTAAAATAGAAGTCTTAATACTAGAGTCATTGTAAGGTTGGTGGAGGAAAGTTGGAAATCGGCAGGAGATGATTCAAGGTTTCTTTTTGCCTTATCTCAAGTCATAAACTATGATCAGGAGTCCCTCACACTGGAGTTTAGTCAGAAATTAAGAAATCCACTCCAAAATTATTATATAATATATGGGAGGGAATTCAATTTCCCATAGGTCAGTTTATAGCTAAAATTTTCAGAGTCCATCTGTTGTATAAAACAAGGTATATCTTGTTTTTATAAGGTCAATGTTCCTCCTAGGAATTGGATTGTGACTTTCTTGCCCAAAGCATTTCATTAAACTGTCTACCTGGTGTATGAGGAACAGTTATAAGCCAGAAAGCTCTCTAAGGTAGGAAATCTTACTGAAATAAGCAAGGACAAACTGGGGGAAGGAGGAAAAACAGTACTTTCTATTTGTCATTTCAAATTTAGGGAAATTTTAAAGCACTGGGCATTGAGACATATTTCAGAACAAGGATGTACATCTGTTCATAATATTTTTCAGGGATCAGGAGGAGAGTGCATATAAAACCTTAAAAATGTGTGTGAATAAATGTCTGTGTGAACATATGGAAGGGAATGCAATCCAGTTAAACACTTGCGGTGCTTGGCAGGAGCAAAGAGCCAGAATGCCTGCTCACTTAGTTCTTCCCACCCCCTCAGATGTGAGTCTCAGCAGGTGGGAGGATCCGGTGCAAGCTTCCTGAGGCCCGTGTAGGAAGGATAAATTACAGCCACAGCCACAGCGTTGTTTGAAGTGTTAGTCATTCAGTCATGTCTGACTCTTTGCGACTCCACGGTCTGTCCATAGAATTCTCCGGCAAGAATACTTGAGGGGGTTAGCCATTCCCTTCTCCAGGAAATCTTCCCGACCTAGGGATCGAACCCAGGTTTTCTGCATTGCAAGCAGATTCAGTTACTGTGAGTTGATTCCAGACCACCTTGATAAAGCGAATAATGCAAGAAAGCTTGTCACGTGAATTTTTTGGTTTCCCAGTGCATATAAAAGTTATGTTTACACTACACTGTAGTCCATTAAGTGTGCAATGGCATTATGTCTAAAAAATGTACATATAAAAAATACTTTATTGCTAAAAAAGGCTAACCATCATCTGAGGCTTCAATAAGTTGTATTACTTTTGCAATAGTAACATCAAAGGTCACTGATCACAGATCACCATAACAAATATAGTAATAGCGAAGAAGTTTGAAATGTTCTTCAGAACATAACATGTTCTGAATCACTTTCTGTACACCTGAAACTCACACACTGTGAATCAACTATACTTCAATAAAAATAGACATTTTAATTTGTACACTAAAATGTGACACAGAAACATAACATGAGCACATGTCATTGGAAAAATGGTGCCAAGAGACTTGGTGATGCAAGGTTGCCACAAGCTAGCTTGTTTAAAAAAAAAAAAAAAAGCAGTATCTGTGAGGCACAATAAAGCAAAGTAGGCTCAGAGAAGAGTCACTCTTCACCATGTGCTTCCTATAGGCAGAATTTTACACATTTGTGGTAATTCACTTGATTTTATTTATCACCATTGTTTAGTACTTGTCCTCATCAGATTGTATGAGGTTCTTTTCATTCATTGTTGTTTTCTTAGAACCTATAGAGTGCTTAATATACAGTAGGTATTTGATAAATATCATTGACTAACTCGAAGTCCAGTGTCCCCCTGCCTGAAAAATTGCTGCTTTATAGTTCATGCTCCAAAAAAAAACAGAAGAGGGATATGGTGAAGGTGACTTCAAAACATTTCCACAGATCTCTTATCTACAGAGAGCTCCATCATACTAAAAAAAAAAAAAAAGGAAGGGAGACAATTCAAAGGAAAATGGGCAAAGGACACAAAGAGGCAATTTACAAAAAAGATTCAAATAGCCAAGAAATATACTAAAAGATGCTCATCTAGAGTAGTAATCAAAGAAATGAAAATTTAAAACAATATACCCTTGAATTGGCAAACATGTATTTGATTAATAATATTCATTGTCAGCAAGCATTTAGGGAAAAGAGCTCTTGTACACTGTTGGTAGTTCAAACTGTGCAACCTATACAGAGTATATAGTTAGTACTTTAAAACTTGTACTTTAAACTGTGTCTATTTTTAAAGGGGAAAATTGGAAACCACATTGTGTTGTATGATAGGGAAATGGTTAAATAAATAATGGTACATTCCTGCTTTGGAATCCCTTAGCTCTAAATATTAACATCAATGAAAATCTATGCAAAATTTTTTAAAAAGAAGATTGTAAAACAATATGTAGAATATGATCCCAAATAAATAAAACTATATTAAAAATATATTCTCCAAAGTAAAAGCCACAAAGAATTCACACCAATTATTTAAATAACTATAAATAATTTGAGAACTTTTTCCCTGAGAAAATGAATATGGAAATTTTACTTTTTACAATGAACATGTACTGCTATTTTTTAGAACATTATTGAAGTATGTTGATGTAAAGTGTACAAATTAAAATGTCTATTTTTATTGAAGTATAGTTGATTCACAGTGTGTGAGTTTCAGGTGTACAGAAAGTGATTCAGTTGTATCTTTTTCAGATTCTTTTCCATTTTTGGTTATTACAATATATTGAATATAGTCCTGTGTGCTATACAGTACATCCTTGTTGTTTTATATATAGCAGTGTGTATCTCTTGCCCCTCCTCCTTTCCATTTTGGGAAACATGAGTTTGTTTTCTATGTCTGTGAGTCTGTTTATTTTACAAACAAGTTCATTTGATTGTTTTTTAGATTCAGCACATAAGTGATATTGTATGATATTTGGCCTCCTCTGTCTGACTTATTTCACTTAGTATAATAATCTCTAGGTCCATCCATGTTGCTACAAATGGCATTATTTCATTCTTTTTTATGGCTCAGTAATACTCCATTGTATTATCCATATCTACAACATCTTCTTTATCCATTCATCTGTTAATGGACATTTAGGCTGCTTCCATGTTGAAGTGTCCAATTTTTGACACAGCATATATCTGTGATACCATTGCCACAAGCAAGATAATGTCCACCACCTCCCCAAATATTCTTTATGTCCCTTTGCAATCTCTCCTTCTTGCCTCTTTCAAAAACAACCTGTCTCCTAGCAACCACTGATCTACTATCACTAGAGTTTGCATCTTCTAGAATGTTGTAGAAATGAAATCATACAGAATGTACTTTATTTCCTGGCTTCTTTCACTCAGCATAACTATTTTGAGATTCATCCATGTTGATGCAGGTATCAAGTTTGTTCTGTTTTTATTATCTACCACAACTGGTTTATCCATTTACTTGTTGATGGACCTTTGTATTATTTCCATTTCTCAGCAAATACAAATAAGGATGCCAGTACAAGTCTTTGTAATCACATGTGCTTTTCCTACTCTTGGATAAATAACTAGCAGTGGAATGGCATGAGGTAGATACATGTTTATCAGTTAAAGAACCTGCCAAAATATTTTCAGAATGGTTGTACCATTTTACAGTCCCACCAGAGATGGGAGTATGGGGTTGAGGTCGTAAGTAAGTGGATTCTTCACCATCATGAGACAAGGTAATGAGAACAACCAGCAGCTCACCAGTGTAGATTCAGAGATTGCCCAGCTAAAATGCAACTACTTCTTTCTAGTCACAGAGTCCTTTGAGAATTTGATTAAGGTTATGGTCTATGTGGGCTTCCCAGGTAGTGCTAGTGTTAAAGAATCTGCCTGCCAACGCCGGAGACATGAGAGACCCGAATTTGATCCCTTAGTCAGGAAGATCCCCTGGAGGAGGGCATGACAACCAACTCCAGTATTCTTGCCTGGAGAATCCCACGGACAGAGGAGCCTGGCAAGCTATGGTCCAAAGGGTCGCAAAGGGTCATTACTGAAGTGACTTAGCACCCCCATGGTCTATGCAGACTGCAGGACCACACAGGGGAGGGCTGGAGTTCCTTAAAAAATTGAAAAGTTACAACTGTTGGGACTTGGAAGGAGAGGGGAGAAAGAATGATGCCCCGGTTTTAGTGACTAGGCCATGGTGGAGACAACAGAGGGAGGAACCGCTCTGGCGGGAGCAAGCGGTCATTTCTGGCTCACTGCATGTGAGGTGCTTACGATCTTAGGAAAGTGGTTATAAAAGTATCTTGTCTGGGCGGAGATACAGACTTCCGGACAGTATGGAGATCAAACCAGTCAATCCTAAAGGAAATCAACCCTGAATATTCACCGGAGGACTGAGGGTGAAGCTCCAATCCTTTCGCCACCTGATGTAAAGATGCGACTGTTTGGAAAAGACCCTGATGCTGGGAAAGACTGCGGGCAGGAGAAACGAATGACAGTGGATGAGATGGTTGGACGGCATCACCCCACTCAATAGACATGAGTTTGAGCAAAGACCGGGAGATGGTGAAAGACAGGGAAGCCTGGCGTGCTGCAGTCTCTGGGGTCGCAAATAGACACGACTGAACGACTGAAAAACAACAGACTTCCAGGGCAACAACATACAGATTTAGGTGAGCAGGCGCAGCTGTAACCACCGGGTGCAGTCAGTAAGTTCGCATCCTTCGGAGGAATCGCCTCCACGCCTCAGAAAAACACACCTAGCTCCTTACCTGGGTCCACAAGTCCCCTCCCCGAAAATGCGCGATTGCGTCAACCTTTCTGACAAAACCTCCGCCCCGAGTCTGCGCAAGAGCTCGGCGCATGCGCACCAGGCTCCCCGCGGCCGCTCCCTGCTCCTGGCGCCCAGATTCCTAGCCTCTCAGCGGCCCCGCCCAGGCGGCTGCCCGTGACCTGCCACGGCGCGGGGAACGGAAAGCCGGCAGGGGCGAGACGAGTTCAGTTCGCCATGGGGCTGTTTGGAAAAACCCAGGAGAAGCCGCCCAAAGAGCTGGTAAGGGCAGCGGCGGCGGCACCGGAGTGGGTGCGTTTGTATGGGGGTGCGGTGGAGTTGGTAAACGACTGGACGCTCTTCCCCCGCGGTTGGCCAGGTGCCGCTCGGCCCCCATTTCCGGGGCCTCCCACTCGATCGAGGGGCCGGAGGAAGTCTTTAAGGAAGCGGCTGTGGGGAAAGAGAACCCCGGAGTCCCATTTCCACAAGGGGGCCGAGGGCCGGGTGAAGGGGTTCCGCGGTCTCGGCTAGGGGCGCGGAGGCAGCAGCGCCGGCGCGGCCTCTGGAACCCCTGCCCCGGCGCGCGTTGGTACGTCCCGCGCGGAACCTTTCGCTGGCGCAGGCCCCGCCCCCTCCCGGCCGCCTGCGGAAGGCTGGCGGACCGGCAGGGTCCCTAGCATCTTCATCGGGAGCCCATCCCGAAGTCGGGAAGGTTCAGGCACCTGTCGTCCCTTCCCCACAGCCGCGCCTTATTGAGAGGGAGACTCGGGGTCTCTTTCTTCTGGCCTTTGGCATTGACAACCAGACGCACGATGATAGCAGGGACCCCTGCTAGTAACTACAGCTGGTGTAGAATTCTGAATCTCCCTGTCAACTTCCATCATCTCCCGATACAGTGGAGCAGTTAAGAGTGCTCTGCCGAGTCCGGAGCCTAAGTTCGTATCCTGGTTCCGCACATAATCAGCTTTGTGATCTAGGGAAAGTTCATTTCTGTGTGCCTTAGTCTTGTGTGTTGAGTAGGAATTACAGTAGTATCACTTAAGAGTTATAGAAGACGGAAGGACGTTAAGTTTTATTAGCTAGTAATGCTGCCGCTGCTGAGTCGCTTCAGTCGTGTCCGACTCTGTGCGACCCATAGACGGCAGCCCACCAGGCTCCTCTGTCCCTGGGGTTTTCCAGGCAAGAATACTGGAGTGGGTTGCCATTTCCTTCTCCAATGCATGCATGCATGCTAAGTCGCTTCAGTCGTGTCCGACTCTGTGCGACCCCATGGACAGCAGCCCACCAGGCTCCTCTGTCCACGGGATTCTCTAGGCAAGAACAGTGGAGTGGATTGCCATTTCCTTCTCCTAGCTAGTAGCGCTTGTTTTGGTAAATATGTTTGTTTTTGGCCGCCCCGTGCAGCTTGCGGGATCTCAGTTCCCTGACCAGGGATCAAACCAAGTCCGTGGCAGTGAAATCCGGAACCCTAATCACTGGACCACCAGGGACTCCCAGAGTAGATTCTTTGTATATTCTACATTAAGGGTCCCCAACCTCTGGAATTTAATGCTTGATCTGATGTAATAATAATAGAAATTAAATGCACAATACTTGTATTGCACTTCAGTTGTTCTGAAACCATCCCCATCCTCCTTCAGTGGAAAATTTATTTCCCACAAAAACAGTCCCTGGTACCAGAAAGACTGGAGACTGTTTTTCTACCTTACTTTCAAAGTGCAGACCAACAGCATCACCTGGCACCTTGTTAGAAATCTCAAGCCTCACCTGTTGAACCATAATTTGAATTCTGACAAGATCACTTGTGATAAGTGTGCATATTAAAATTTGAGAAGCATTACAGCACCCAGTACATACTTATATATAAGGAGAAAAAAACCCCAAAATATTTCATTTAATAGGTGATCTCACCTGTTCAGCCATGTGTGTGTGTGTGAAAGTCGCTCTGACTTTTTGTAACTCAGACTTTTTGTCTGACTCTTTGTAACCCCATGGACTGTAGCCAGCCAGACTCCTTTGTCCATGGGATTTTCCAGGCAACAATACTGGAGTGGGTTGTCTTTCCCTTCTCCAGGAGGTCTTCCCTTCCCAGGGATCGAACGTCTCCTGGTCTCCTGCGTTGCAGGTAGATTCTTTACAGTTTGTGCCACCAGGGAATCCTGTTCAGCCCTAGCAGGCATATTTTAAACCATAGTCATGCATCAGGAGGTTGCTGGCACATACTGTGTGTGTTGTTGTTGATTGTATTCAGTAATCATAGATTATTGAATACAGTGTTGTTGTTCAGTTGCCGAGTTGTGTCCCACTCTTTGCAACCCCAAGGACTACACAGGCCTCCGTGTCCCTCACCATCTCCCGAAGTTTGCCCGAGTTCATGTCCATTGCATCGGTGATGCCATCCAGCCATCTCATCCTCTGATGCCCTCTTCTTCTGCCCTCAGTCTTTCCCAGCATCAGGGACTTTCCCAATGACTCGGCTGTTCACATCAGGTGAAAGACCCTGATGCTGGGAAAGATTGAAGGCAGGAGGATTAGGGGACCACAGAGGATGAGATGGTTGGATGGCATCACTGACTCAATGGACTTGAGTTTGGGTAAACTCTGGGAGTTGGTGATGGACAGGGAGGCCTGGCGTGCTGTAGTCCATGGGGTCGCAAAGAGTTGGACACGACTGAGCAACTGAACGGAACTGACCAAAATACTGGAGCAGATACTAGACTGGAGTAAATACTAGAACAGTAAATATTAGTTTCCTCGGGCAACTTACTTAGCTTTACTCCCTGGTAAAGTAAAAATTGGGGTGCTTAAGTGAGGTAAGAGTATGACATTACTTTGCAAACTGAATAGCATAATATAATGAACATTTTGTAGCTTGTATGTATTCTAAGATGCTTGTTGTTGTAGAACTGAATTTTTGATGTTAGTAAAGATTATTATCTTCAATGTTTGGCCTTAGTTTTGCCGTTCATAAAATGAGAAGGTTCTGGGAAAATACTCTCATTACTATTTAAACTAGTGCAAGCTGTGCAGTCAGATTGATAACTCCTGATCAGAGTTGTGGCTGAATGATCTTGATTATTCCCATTTCTCTTACATAAGTTTTTCTTTCACAAAATCCCTTTCCATTTTGTAAGTTAATGAAAAAATTTTGATGGATTTAATGAACCTTTTTCTCAGACATTTAAAGACACATGTATAAAGTTTCTGTAGTTTTCTGGTGTTTCTGATGACTGAGATTTTTATGGCCCTTCTTCACAACAGATGTTTTATGCAGTTAAATTCAACAGGTATTGAGCATTTCCTCTGTGTCAGACTTTGCACAAGGAGTTAGTGAATAAGAAAAGGTCTTTGACCTTCTGAAGTGTACAGTCTATAATATGTATGCACATTAGTATCACTGTATTAGTTATATATAATTATACTAGTTTAATATAATTAACATAATAATTACAAAAGAGACACAATGGACATGAGTTTGCGTAAACTCCAGGAGTTGGTGATGGACAGGGAGGCCTGGCGTGCTGCGGTCCATGAAGTCGGACACGACTGAGTGACTAAACTGAACTGTTAGGGTTCTGTCTAGTTATACTGCAGACGGGTTTTACTTACCCTAGGGATCACAGAAGGCCTCCCAAAGTAACAATTAAGCTGAGACTCGAAGACCAAATTCAGAAAATATATTCTTTAACTACTTTTCTGACTATTGTTAACATTTGGGGAAAGCAAGATTTTCTGGTACTTGTGTGAAATTGTTGTACAGTTAGTTGCCACCTTATACATAGTTATTGAATTGTTCCAATTCATACTTCAATGCTTCTAATTATAGATATACTTTAAGTATAAACAAAGTAGGATTTATCATTTTAGGGTGTTAATAAAACAGAGATTGTGCTTAATCAGCATTATTGGGAAGATTTGAATTTAGGGCATTCCAAAACTAGTTACTGTCCATTGCAATAAAAAAAAAAATTCTATTTGTTATATGATCAGTTGAGTATATTTGTGTGGGTCTAATTCTAGACTCTCTATTCTGTTCCATTGATCTGTGTGTCTATTCTTTAGACAACTGCTGTGTCTCGAACACTGTGCCAAGTTGCTCAGTCGTGTCTAACTCTTTGCAGCCCGATGTAGTATAGCCCACCAGGTTCCTCGGTCCTTGGGATTTTTCATGCAAGAATGCTGGAGTCGGTTGCCATTTCCTTCTCCAGGGGGTCTTCCGAACCCAGGGGTTGAACCTCCATCTCCTGCGTCTCCCGCATCGCAGGCAGATTCTTGACCTGTTAAGCCATCAGGGAAGCCCGCATACTGCAGCTTTATGTTGAGTCTTGAAATTGGGTAATAGGGCGTCTTCCGGCTTTGTCTCTCTCCACTTTTATCTTGGCTATGCCAGGGCATTTGCCTTTCCATATGAGCTTTTAGATCAGCTTGTTGATATCTACAAAATAGACTGGTGATTTGATTGAGATTGCATTGAATCTACAAATGAAGTTGGAAAGAACTGATATCTTAATGTTTAGTTTTCTGATACATGAACATGGACTAGCTCTCCATTTATTTATATATTTTTTTCTTTCATTAGTGTTCTGTAGGTTTCTACTGGTAGATCCTATACATATTGTTAGATTTATACCCAAGTGTTTTATTGTTTTCTATGGTGCTCTACTAAATGTTTTTAAACTTTCTGATAAAAAATAAATAAATAAAATAAAATTTCTGACCGCTTATTACTGGTGTATTTGAAAGCAGTTAACTTTTGTATATTAACCTTATGTCCTATGACCCCTCTGTATTTGCTTGTTAGTTCTTGGTGATTTTTTTTGGATATACATCCCAAAGAATCAACAGAAAATATCACTTTGTTTCATCCCAAATTTGTATACCTTTTATTTCCTTTTCTTATTGTACTAGCTAGGACTTCATTACACATTGAATAGGAGTACACAGAAATTATATCCTTGCCTTGTTCCTGATATTAGAGGGGAAGGCTTTTAATTTCTTGCCCTTGGTTATATTGATACCTATAGTTTGGGGTGGAGGAAGCTGCAGTTTTTTAAAAATTAACTTGAGGGATTTTCCTTTTATTCAGGTTTATAATTCAGTTTAGTCACTCAGTTGTGTCCAACTCTTTGCGACCCCATGGACTGCAGTATGCCAGGCTTCCCTATCCATCACCAACTCCTGGAGTTTACTCAAACTCATGTCCATTGAGTTGGTGATGCCATCCAACCATCTCATCCTCTGTCATCCCCTTCTCCTCCGGCCTTCAGTCTTTTCCATCATCAGGGTCTTTTCAAATGAGTCAGTTCTTCGCATCAGGTGGCCAAAGTAATTGAGTTTCAGCTTCAGCATCAGTCCTTCCAATGAATATTCTGGACTGATCTCCTTTAGGATGGACTGGTTGAATCTCCTTGCTGTCCAAGGGATTCTTAGAGTCTTCTCCAACACCACAGTTCAAAAGCATCAATTCTTTGGTGCTCAGCTTTCTTTATAGTCCAACTCTCACATCCATACATGATTACTGGAAAAACTAAAACTTTGACTAGATGGACCTTTGTCAGCAAAGTAATGTCTCTGCTTTTTAAGGTGCTGTCTAGGTTGGTCATAGCTTTTCTTTCAAGGAGCAAGCATCTTTTAATTTCATGGCTGCAGTCATCATCTGCAGTGATTTTGGAGCCCCCCAAAATAGAGTCTGTCACTGTTTCCCTTATTTCCCCATCTGTTTGCCATGAAGTGATGGGACCAGATGCCATGATCTTAGTTTTCTAAATCCAGCGCCTTAGACCACTCGGTCACGCTACCTGCGTGAGATCTTAGTTTTCTGAATGTTTAGTTTTAAGCCAACTTTTCACTCTTCTCTTTCACTTTCATCAAGAGGGTCTAGTTCTTCACTTTCTGCCATAAGGGTGGTGTCATCTGCATATCTGAGGTTATTGATATTTCTCCCAGCAATCTTGATTCCAGCTGTGCTTCATCCAGTCCAGCGATTCTCATGATGTACTCTGCATATATGTTAAATAAGCAGGGTGACAATATACAGCCTTGATGTACTCCTTTCCTGATTTGGAACCAGTCTGTTGTTCCATGTCCAGTTCTAACTGTTGTTTCTTGACTTGCATACAGATTTCTCAGGAGGTAGGTAAGGTGGTCTGGTATTCCATCTCTTTAAGAATTTTCCACAGTTTGTTGTGATCCACACAGTCAAAGGCTTTGAAATAGTCAATAAAGCAGAAATAGATGTTGTTCTGGAACTCTCTCGCTTTTTCAATGATCCAGTGGATGTTGGCAATCTGATCTTTGATTCCTCTGGCTTTTCTGAATCCAACTTGAACATCTGGAAGCTCACGGTTCATGTACGGTTGAAGCCTGGCTTGGTGAATTCTGAGCATTACTTTGCTAGCATGTGAGATGAGTACAGTTGTGCGGTAGTTTGAGCATTCTTTGGCATTGCCTTTCTTTGGGATTGGAATGAAAACTGACCTTTTCCAGTCCTGTGGCCGCTGCTGAGTTTTCCACATTTGCTGGCATATTGAGTGCAGCACTTTCACAGCATCATCTTTTAGGATTTGAAAGAGCTCAACTGGAGTTCCATCACCTCCACTAGCTTTGTTTGTAGTGATTCTTCCTAAGGCCCATTGACTTCGCATTCTAGGATGTCTGGCTCTAGGTGAGTGATCACACCATCATGATTGTTTGGGTCATGTAGATCTTTTTTGTACAGTTCTTCTGTGTATTCTTACCATGTCTTCTTAATACCTTCTGCTTCTGTTAAGTCCATACCATTTCTGTCCTTTATTGTGCCCATCCTCACATGAAATATTCCCTTGGTATTTCTAATTTTCTTGAAGAGATCTCTGGTCTTTCCCAGTCTACTGTTTTCATTCTGTTTCTTTGCATTGATCACTGGGGAAGGTTTTCTTATCACTCTTTGCTATTCTTTGGAACTGTGCATTCAAATGGGTAAATCTTTTCTTTTCTCCTTTGCTTCTCACTTCTCTTCTATTCACAGCTATCTGTGAGGCCTCCTCAGACAACCATTTTGCCTTTTTGCATTTCTTTTTCTTGGGGATGGTTTTGCCTCCTGTACAATGTCACGAACGTCCATCCATAATTCTTCAGGCACTCTATCAGATCTAACACCTTGAATCTATTTTTCACTTACACTGTATAATCATAAGGGATTTGATTTAGGTCATATCGGAATGGTCTAGTGAATTTCCCTACTTTCTTCAATTTAAGTCTGAATTTGGCAATAAGGAGTTCATGATCTGAGCCACAGTCAATTCCTTGTCTTGTTTTTGCTGACTGTATAGAACTTCTCCATCTTTGGCTGCAAAGAATGTAGTCAATCTGATTTCGGTATTGACCATATGATGATGTCCATGTGTAGAGTCTTCTCTTGTGTTGTAGGAAGAGGGTGCTTGCTATGACTAGTGTGTTCTCTTGTCAAAACTCTATTAGCCTTTGCCCTGCTTCATTCTGTACTCCAAGGCCAAATTTGCCTGTTACTCCAGGTAGCTCTTGACTTCTTACTTTTGCATTCCAGTCCCCTATAATGAAAAGGACTTCTTTTTTGGGTGTTAGTTCTAGAAGGTCTTGTAAGTCCTCATAGAACCATTGAACTTCAACTTCTTCAGCATTACTGGTCGGGGCATAGACTTGGATTGTTGTGATATTGAATGGTTTGCCTTGGAAACAAACAGAGATCATTCGTGGAGAGTTTTTATTGTGTATATAGTATATTGTCAAATGATTTTTTCATGTCAATGCATATGATTTTTCTTATCTAATCTATTGATGTGTAGTGGATTATGGTGGCCAGTTTTTGAGTGTTGAACCAATCTTGCATACCTAGAATAAATCACACTTGGTTATGGTTTATAATTCTTTTTATATAATTTTGCATTCAATTTGCTAACATTTTGTTGAGAATTTTTGCATTCATGAGATATACTGGTCTGTAGTTTTCCCTTCTTGTAATGTCTTTATCTCATTTTGATATTAGGATAATGCTAGCCTTGTAGAATAAGTTAAGAAGTATTCCCTCATATTTTCTTGAAGATTTTGTAGAGAATTGGTTATCATTTCTTCCATAAGTCTGGTAGAATTCAGCAGTGAAACTGTCTGGGCCTGTTACTTTCTTTTTTGGCAAGTTATTAACTACTGATTCAATTGTTTTAATAATGATAGGCTTATTCAGATAATCTACTTCTTGCATGGATTTTAGTAGGCTTTTAATTAGTTGGTCCCTTTCATCTAATTTACCAAACTTGTGAACATAGAATTGTTCATAATATTCTTTCATTGTCTTTTCATTCTCCATGGACTCAGTAGTTGATGACCCCTTTTGTACTTCTGATATTGGTAAACTTGTCTTCTCTTTTTGTTAGTTTGGCTAAAGGCTTATTTATTTTATTGATCTTTTTAAAGAGCCAGATTTTGGCTTCATTGATTTTCTATTACTTTCCTTTCAATTTCATTGAGATTCTCTTAATTTTTTAATTTCTTTTCTTCTGCTTGCTTGATGCTTAAATTTCTATTCTTTCTTTAGTTTCCTAAAGTGGAATCTTAGGTTATTGATGATTAGAGCTCTTCTTTTCTAATATATGCATTTAATGCCATAAATTAATTTCCTAATGTTTTTGTTGCATCCTGCACATTTTCATAAGTTGTATTTATTTTCACTTTCATTTAATTCAAAATAATTTTAGATTAGATGTGTGTTGTTTAACCTCCAGATATTTGGTGATTTTTCTGGTATTGATTTCTAGCTTCATTCCATCATGGTCTCAGAACACAGTTTGTATGATTTCTGTTTTTTTAAATTGTTGGAGTATGTGTATTATGGCCCAGAAAGAGGTCTGTCTTGAGAAGTGTTTCCCTGAAAGCTTGAGAAGTGTATGCATTCTGTTGTTAGAGTATTCTGTAAATGTTGACTAAATCAAGTTGATAGTTCTGATTAGGTCAGCTGTATCCTTACTTATTTGCTCTCTGTTCCATCTGTCAAATTATCTCAAGAGAGGTTTTGGTGTATTGTAAATGTTGTGTTTAAATGGAAGTGTATAATTACTCCTTTAAAAATGTATCACAGTGATTTGATACCTGTCAATGTTGATTTATAATCAGACATTTTTATTTCAGACATGTTTATTTTCTTTCTCCTTGAAAGGGGAATTTTTTTTTTAACTTGTTTTTACATTGCACTTTCTCCCATAGATTTCTTCCAAAGTAATACTTTTATGCTTAAAATAATTTATCATACTTAGAACAAAAGTATGTACATACTTTTTATGAGAAAAATACTCAGCAAACTAGGAATAGAAGGAAACTTTCCTAACATGATAAGGAAACTTTCCTAACATGATAAAGGCCATTTATAAAAATATGCAGCCAACATGATACTTAGTCATACATTATAAATTGTGAAAGATTGAAAACTTTTCCTGTAAGATCAGGAACAAGACAGAGATACCAGCTTTTGCTACTACTAATCAACACTGTATTAGAAGTCCTAGCCAGTGCAGTTGGGCAAGAGAAAGAAATAAAAAGCATCCACAATGATAAGAAGTAAACCTATTAATTTGTTGATAACATAATTCCACAAATAGAGCACTCTAAAGATTCCTAATGCACCAGAAAATTAGTTGTAAGTGAATTCAACAGAATTGTAGGTTTCAAGGTATTTTTAAAAATCAGTTGTGTTTTTTACACTCACAATGAAAAAATCTATAAAAGGAAATTTTGAAATTTCATTTACAGTAGTATCCAAAAGGATAAAATACTGAGGAATAAATTTAACCAAGGAAGAAAAACATATATACATTGAAAATTGCAAAGAAGTTGCAAGAAGAAATCCCAGGTTCATGGATTGCAAGACAATGTTGTTAAAGTGGCAGTACTTCCAGAAGTGATCTGCAGGTTCAGTGCAGTGCCTATCAAAACTCCAAATGTCTTCATTGCAGAAATGGAGAGGTTGAGCTTCAAATTCATATGGAATACAACAGATTCCAAATAGCCAAAGCCATACTGAAAAAGAAAAACAAATTTGAAGGACCCATAGTTCATAACTCCAGAAATTACTATAAAGTTACTGTAATTAAAATAGTGTGCAATTAGCATAAGGTTAGATATATAGATCAATCAGTGGAATAGGATTGACTCCAGAAGTAAGCTCATATACCTGTGGCCAGTTGATTTTCTATAAGAGTGCCAGGATCATTCAGTGAAAGATAGTCTCTTCAATAAATGGTTTGTGACAAGTGGGTATCCACATGTAAAGAAATGAAGCTGGGCTCTTACCTCACTCCATACACAGAGATTAACTCAAAATGGATCAAAGACCTAAATTAAAGTCTTTGACCTAAAGCTATAAAACTCTCAGAAAAAAACTTAAGGGTAAGTCTTCATGACCACATATCTGGCAATGGATTCTTTTGCTATAACACCAGACGCACAAGCAACAGAAGAAAGACAAATTGGAATTTCTCAGAATTAGTGCCTTTGTGCACCAAAGGACGTTATCAAGAAAGTGAAAAGATAACCTATGGAATGGGAGAAAATATTTGCAATTTATATGTCCAGTGAGGATCTACTATCAGAATATATAAAGAATTCATACACTCAACAATAAAAAGGCAACTGAATTTAAAAATGGATTGAAGACATTAACAGACATTTCTCCAAGGGAGATATATTGATAGAAATGGCCAGCAGGTATGTGAAAAGATATTCAGCTTCATTGGTTATTAAGGAAATGCAAATCAAATTCACAATGAGATACTCTTTCAATAGTTTCAACAGATTTGCTGTAATTAAACAGTTGAAAGATAACAAGTGTTGACAAGGACATGGAGAAGTAGGAACCTTTGTACATTGCTTGTGGGAATGTAAAATGGTGAAGCCCCTTTGAAAAAGAGTTTTGGAGTTCCTCAAAAATATAAAATAGAATTAACGTTTTTTGTTCAGTCGCCCAGTCATGTCCGACTCTTTTGCGGCCCCATGGACTGCAGCACGCTAGGCCTCCCTGTCCCTCACTGTCTCCAGAAGTTTGCCCTAGTTCATGTCCATTGCATGGGTGATGCCATCCAACCATCTCATCCTCTGATGCCCTCTTCTCCTTCTGTTCTCAATCTTTCCCAGCATCAGGGACTTTTCCAGTGAGCTGGCTGTTTGCCTCAAGTGACCAAAATTATCATATGACCCAACAATTCCATTCCTATGTATATACCCAAAAGAATTGAAAATAGGTACTCAAACAAATACTTGTGTTTGTTCATAGCAGCACATTCACAGTAACCAGAAAATGAAACCAACCCAAATGTTCATCAGTAGATGAATGGCTAAATAAGTTGTGTTGTATGTATATACCATGCCATATTATTCAGCCATAAAAAGGACTGAAGTATTGATACATGCTACAACATGGAGGAACTTCCAAACCACTATACTAAATGAAAGAAGCCAGACATGAAAGACCACATATTCTATGATTTATTTTATATTAAATATCCCAAATAAGCATATCAAAAGATACAGAATAGCAAATTAGTAGTCACCAGAGAGTGGGGAGGAAGGTGGTCATAGGGGAAGATTATTTATAGGGTATAGTGTGTTCTTCTGACATACTGAAAAAGTTCTGAGACTAGAGAGAGTTGGTTTTCAAACATAGTGAAAGCACTAAATGCCACTGAATTATACACTTTAAAATGGCTAAGTATGCGTTATGTGAATTTCACTTAAAATATATATATAAACCTAAGATTAACTTTTTAAATTGTATAACTATGCAGTTTTAAGTTCTTTAATATTTCATCTGGGAGTTAGAGTTGTTGTATAATAAATATTTTATAGACTTTGTTAAATAGTGGTTTTAAAATCATTATAAATAAAATTTATTGGAAATTCATCCTAAGGGTATGAATTTTTTAGTGCCATTTAGTTCATGTATCCATGGATGAGTGCTAAAGAGTTCAGCATCAATTCCATTCCTGTTTTATTTTATTATTATTTTTGACCTTAAATCCCACAACCATTGTGTATTATAAAGGTTAACCCTGATCCTCATGATTGGCAGAATTTCTGGTAGTAATCATGGGCACCAGGGTCTCCAGACATTTGAATTTGCAGCTACTGGCAGTGTTCACTGTCCTCATCTTGGTTGAGGATGTCTTTGATCTTTTTTTTTTTTTGGACACCTACCTACATATTTCTGATAGTAAGATCACCAGGGCTTTGAAGGTGGACTGGTAGATTGCAAAACTCTGGGCTATGTGACCACCACCCTTCACGTGGACACTGAGGTCCATGCCAACTAATTGCTTCTTCCCGAGAAGTAGCGCCGTTGCTGGGAGCTTGTGTTGTAGCTTTGCGCAGGTGGATCAACTCTGGGGTAACCCATTCACTACAGAGACCGTTGCCCTCTCTGCAGTGTGCCATGACTGTGACCATCTTCTCGTGTCTGAAGATCTGTGCCAACTGCCAAGGGCCCTTGGATGGCATGGCAGTGGTATAGACAAGAGATCCTCATCGTGAGGTGCCTCAACTAGAAGAAAGTCCTATTTTATGTTTTATTAGACTCAAATGTTGGAAAACATCATTAATATTAACAAGTAGATGGTAGTGGAAAGGATTTTGTATATCAGCATCACTTAGTTCTTTGAACTTCTGGATCATATGCCAAAAAGCACATATTGATTTAATGTAAAATTTAGTTTTAATGATTTATCAACTGATAAATGATTTTCCTTCATTTTTGAAACTGAAGGACTAGGGGAAAATGCATAAGAATGTGGCAATCATTAGAGTCATTCACTACTTTCTCAACACCTACACCAGTATTTCTAGTTGGCTTTATGTTGAGTGCTTCAGAGGTTTTTGCCTCTTGGGGAAATCTATCATAGTAAAAGACATGTAGGCTGGAGAAATGTTTCTTTTGTAAAATGAAATGGTAATTGTTAAAGGGGAGAAGGAAAAGGTGGACTTTTATGACACAGGTACAGCAGTTTTTTAAATAATTATGTATAGAAATAAAAAAATATGTTGCCCATAAAACCTTTCTGTCCCTATGCACCTCTTGAAAAATTGTATATACCTGCAGGGTATTGAACTCTCTCAGAGATCTTGTATAAAGTGCTTCATATTGCCTTCAGAATAGGAATCTTTGAATAATTTGAGACTTCTATGTACTCTGAATAAAAAGACTAAAAAAAAATAAAATAAAATTTGGCCCTAAGGCAGTTTCTTTCAAAATAAGCTTATTTTGTTTCTAGATTGTGTCAGGATTAAATGTAAAATTAATAGAAAATTTTTCAAAATTTGGTGAATTGGAGGTATTGGCTTCTGTTATAATTCCTTTTCTAAAATTTTTCCCAGGTCAATGAATGGTCATTGAAGATAAGAAAGGAAATGAGAGTTGTTGACAGGCAAATAAGAGGTAAATTACTATTTTATGTCTCTTATCCTGTTGCTGTATTTTGCATTAGTTCATAAAAATAAGCTGAATACAGAAAACATCATTTATATTATTTATAGCTCTAATTATTTGCTTTCTAATTATTATAAGAAAAATAAGATATAGTCAACTCAAAGAAAGTTTACATTTTAAAAGAAGTAAATCTTTCCTCAAGCCTGAAATTCAGCTGTTCAAGGGGAAGGGGCCATGTTCATTCATCTCTGATTTCCTAGAGTCTAGGTTCCTGTGGGAAACAAAGCAGGTATTCACATTCTATGATAGAATAATGGTCTCCCAAAGATGTCCATGTCCTGAATACCCAGAACCTGTGAATATGTTACCTTACATGACAAAAGGGAACTTGGACATTTGATTAGAGATCTTGAGATAGGGAGATTATCCAGGGTTACCTAGGTGGGCCCATTGTAATCACAAGAGTCCTTATAAAAGCGAGGAGGTATGTTGAGAAAAGGAGCTGTGACCACAGAACCGTATGGTGGAGTGGTTTGCTTTGAAGATGAAGGAAGAAGACAAAAGCTAAGGAATGCATTTGACCTCTAGAAACTAGAAAAGGCAAGGAAATGGATTCTTTCTAGAAGCTTCCAGAAGAAATGAAGGTCTTCCAACACCTTGATTTTATTATATATTTATTTTTGGTTGCCCTGGGTCTTTGTTGCTGTGCGTGGGCTTTCTCTAGCTGTGGCGAGCAGGCTTCTCTGCAGTGGTTTCTCTTGTGCAGCACAGGCTCTGGGCGCATGGGCTTCAGTAATTGTAGCATGCGGGCACAGTAGTTGCGGAGTGTGGGCTCTAGATCATGCAGGCTTCATTAGTTGTGGCACATTGACTCAGTAGTTGTGGCTCATGGGCCCTAGGACAGGAGCTCAGTAGTTGTTGTGAACAGGCTTTAGTTGCTCTGTGGCATGTGAAATCTTCCTGGACCAGGGATCAAACTCATGTCCCCTGCACTGGCGGGTGTATTCTTATTCACTGGGCCATCAGGGAAGTCCAACAACACTTTGATTTTAGACTTCTGATCTCCAGAATTAAAGAATACATTTTTGTTGTTTTAAGTGATTTAAAAAAAAAAAAAACCTAAATAAACTTCTTCCTCATAAAGAAATGGTTTTATGGAAGTCAGAGTAAATAAATTGTACACTCATGTTTATAACAGCATAATTCTCAATAGCAAAAGGTATAAATAACCCAAATTTCTACTGATAGATGAATACATAAACAAAATGAAATATATACATACAATGGGATATTTATTCAGTCTTTAAAAAGAAGGAAATTCTGATACATGCTGTCACATAAATGAGTCATGGAAACATTATGAAGTAAAATAAGCCAGACACAACAGGACAGATAGTTACACTGAGTCTGATTATAGAGACAGAAAGCAGAATGGTGATTTATCAGGGAATGTGAAGAAGGAAAAATGGAGAGTCACTGTTAACAGGAACAGAGTTTCAACATGAGATGAAGGGAAAGTTCAGGAGACAGAGGTGATGGCTGTACAACAGTGTAAGTGTACTTAATATCAATGAACTGTACATTTTTAAATGGTTTGCATTCATCAGTTTATGTACGTATGATATTAGTTATATGTGGAATGTAAACTATGATACAAGTGAACATATCTACAAAACAGAAACAGACTCACAGAGACAGAGAACAGACTTATGGTTGCTGGGTGGTGAGGAGGGTTTAGGAGAGGAAAGGATTGGTTAAATGGTAATTAATTCTGTACTTAATTTTAGAGGAGGGCCAGAAGGAAGTGAGTTTATGTATTTAAGTGCTGGAAGAAGATACCTGTATATCAAGAATCCTATATCCAGCAAAACAAAGGAGTGACAGTCCTACTTAAATGAAAGCTGATTGGGTTTGTTACCACTAGACATGCCTGGCAAGAAATGCTAAAGCATGTCCTTCAGGTTGATAGATAGTAACAACCTGTTACTATAGATAGTTACAATGTAACTTGAAGCTATAATAAAAAAATACATATCTCCGTTAAAGACAAATACATGGGCAATTATAAAAACTAATATTTTTGTAACTTTGGTTTGTAACTTTGTTTTTTGTTTTCACATGATTTAGGAGACTTGTGCATTTAAAAATATATTAGACTTTATTTTTTAACTATAGTGCAGAAAGATGTACTTTTGTGACATTAGTAACTGAATGGGGGTGCAGACAAAATTGTAAAGGAGTGAAGTTTTTGTATAACATTAAAGTTAAGCTCATATAAATTCAAATTAGCGTTATAGCATTAGTATATTAAGTGCGTTCACTGTGATAATCACAAAGAAAGTAGCTATAAATTATACCCAAAAGCAAATGAAAAGGGACTTGAAAAGTTTGACCATAAGACACATAAGCACAGAAGAAGATAATGTAGGAAATGAAGGGTAAAAAACTATAAGACCTACAGACAAAAAAGGCAAAATGGAAGAATTAAGCCCCTGCTCATCAATAATTGCTTTTTTAAGATTAATTTTTGTTGGTGTGTAGCTGCTTTACAGTGTTGGGTTAGTTTCTGCTGCACAGCAAAGTTAATGTGTACATATGTCTCTTCTTTTTAAAGATTTCCTTCCCATAGTAATTACTTTAAATGTAAATGAATTAAATTCTCCAGTCAAAAATAGACCTTGGCAGAATGGGGGAAAATGACCCTAGTGTATACTGTATATAAGAGACTCACTTTAGATCCAAAGATACAAATAGGTTTTGAAAGTAAAAAAAAGGAAGGAAAAAGATATGCCATGGGAATAGTAACTTAAAGGATGGAGGTTGCTGTACTAATGTAAGATAAGCTTTAAATCAAAAAAGATTACAAGAGTCAAAGAAGGACATTATATTTTAATACAATAAGATTTAACAGTTACATACATCTATGCACCTAATGACACATGGTTAAAATATATGAAGGAAAGTAAATTCTACAACAGTAGTTGAAGACTTTAATATAACTCATGCCCAGAAGTGGTATAACAGCCAGACAAATTAGTAAGGATCAAAGATGACTTGAATAACACATCAACTAGATCCAACAGACGTACATAGAATACTCAATGCAACAACAATAGAATACACATTCTTAAGTGTACAAGTTACATTCTCCAGGATAGATTTTTCAAATTGTGGATGAAGAAGTTAAATTATCTGTTTACAGGTAATGTGATATTACATGTATAAAACCCTAAAGATTTCACAACCCAACTATTAGAATTCGCAAATTAATTTAGTAAAGTAGCAAGATACAAAACACAGAAAAATCAGTTGTATTATTCTATATGCTAACAGCTGGAAAAGGAAGTTAAGAAAACAGTGCCATTTATAATAGTACCAAAAATAGAATATTTAGGAATTACCTTAACTCAGATGGCACCCCACTCCAATACTTTTGCCTGGAAAATCCCATGGATGGAGGAACCTAGTAGGCTGCGGTCCATGGAGTTGCTAAGAGTTGGACACGACTGAGTGACTTCACTTTCGCTTTTCACTTTCACGCATTGGAGAAGGAAATGGCAACCCACTCCAGTGTTCTTGCCTGAAGAATCCCAGGGATGGGGGAGCCTGGTGGGCTGACACCTATGGGGTCACATAGAGTCAGACACAACTGAAGCGATTTAGCAGCAGCAGCAGCAGGTGAAAGGCTTATGATGAAAGCTATAAGATGTTGCTGAAAGAAATTAAAGGCATAAATACATGGAAGAACATCCTATATTCATGGAATAGAATCATTAATATTGTTAAGATGTCATAGCACCCAGTGTGATCTGTAGAGTCATTGCAATCCTTATCAAAATCCCAGTAATGTTTTTTGAAGAAATGGAAAAAGATCTATCCTAAACTTCATATGGGATCTCAAGAGATTCCAGAGAGCAAAAAAAATATTGAAAAAGAACAAAATTGGAAATTCACACTTCTTTATTTCAAACCCTATAGGATATATACAGAACATTCCATCCAAAAGCAGCAGAATACCTATTCTTTTCAGGTACACATGGACATCCTCCAGGATAAATCACACGGTAGGCCACAAAACAAGATCAAAAGAGTATCAGCCATCTTTTCTAACTACAGTGCTATGAGACTGCAATATTATGAGAAATCAACTACAAGGGGGAAAAAACTGCAAACACAAACTCATAGAGACTAAACAGTATGCTACTCAAAAACCAGTGGGTTGCTGAAGACTTAAAAAGAAGAAACCAAAAAACACTTAGAGTCAGGGGATTCCCTGGCAGTCCAGTGGTTAGGACTCTGTTCTCTTCCTGCCTAGGGCCCAGGTTTGATCCCTGGTTGAGGAAGTAAGATCCCACAAGCCATGCAGTGCAGCAAAAAAGAAAAAATATTTATGTGGAGTCAAGTGAAAATGGAAACATAGCAATCCAAAATCTGTGGCACACAGCAAAAGCAGTTATGAGGGAAGTTTATAGCAATATAAGCCTACCATAGGAAACAAGAAAAAAATTTCAAACAACCTAACCTTACACCTAAAGGAACTAGGATAAACAACATGCAAACCCAAAGTTAGTAGGAGGAATGAATAAAGAAGATCAGAGCAAAAATAGATGCAATAGAAAATTTTAAAGAACAGTAGGAAGGATCAGTGAAAGTAAAAGGTGGTTCTTTGAGAAGATAAACAAAATTTAAAAATTTATAGCTAGACTCATCAAGAAAAAGAGAGGGCCTAGGAGATAAAATCAGAAAGGAAAAAGTAGAACTTAAAATTGACACTAGAGAAATACAAAGAATTATAGGAGATTACTTATGGACAGATTACTAGAAGAAATGGGTGAATTCTTAGAAATGGAGTCTTCCAAGATTGACTCAAGAAGAAATAGAAAATATGAATAGACCTATTAACCAGTAATGAAATTACATCAGCAAGAAAACAACTCTCAAGAAACCAAAGTTGAGGACCAAATGGTTTCATGGGTGAATTCTACCAAATATTTAAAGAAGAGTTTAGATCTGTCCTATTTAAACTACTCCAAAAATTTGAATAGGAAAGAAAACTTCCAAACTCATTCTTTGAGGCCAGCATCACCCTGATGTCAAAACCAGACAAAGATATCACACACAAAATAGAAAAATACAGGCCAGTATCACTGATGGACATAGATGCAAAAATCCCCAACAAAATATTACCAGCCAAATTCAGCAGTAAATTGAAAAGGATTATACTCCATGATCAAGTGACATTTTATCCCAAGGATGGTTCAGTTTATGCAAATATATATTGTGATATACCACGTTAATAAACTGAAGAATAAAAATCATACAGTCATCTTAATAAATAGAGAAAAAACTTTTGACATAATTCAACATCCATTTATGATATAAAACTCAACAAAGGGACTAGAGAAGGTACATCACTCAACATAATAAAGGCTATCTATGCCAAACCTACAGCCAATGTCATATTCAAGAGTGAAAACCTGAAAAAAAGCATTTCCTCTGACATCAGGAATAAGACAGGGTGGCCCACTTTTGCGCTCTTTATGTAACATAGCCTTGGAAGTCCTAGCCACACAATCAGACAAGAAAAAGATATAAAATGATCCAAACTGGCAAGGAAGAAGAAGAACTGTTACTCTTTGAAGATGACATGATACTATGTATAGAAAACCCTAAAGATACTACCAAATAACTACTAGAAATAATAAATGGATTCAGTAAAGTTGTAGGATACAAAATTAATATAGAGATCAGAAAGAGAAGTTAAGAAAACAATTCCATTTACAATTGCATCAAAAAGAATAAAGTGCCTAGGAGTAAATCAAACAAAGGAGGTAAAAAACTTGTATTCAGAAAACTGTAAGATGTTGATGAAATAAACTGAAAATGACACAAACAATTATACCATGTGAATGAGTTTGAAGAATTGTTAAGATAACCGTACTACTCAAAGTCATCTATAGATTCATTTCAGTACCTATTAGAATTCCAGTGGCATTTTTCACTGAACAAATAATCTCAAATTTATATGGAAACATAAAAGACCTCAAATAGGCAATAAAACTGTTTTTAAAAATGGGCAGAGAACCTGAATAGGCATTTTTCCAAAGAAGACATACAGATGGCCAACAAACAAATGAAAAGATGCTCAGCATCACTAATCATCAGGAAAATGCAAATCAAAACCAGAGTGAGACACTATCTCACACCTGTGAAAAATGGCTATTATTGAAAAGACAACAAATAAATTGTTGGATTAGGATGGGGAGAAGGGGGAACCCCTGTGCAATATTGATGGAAATGTAAATTGGTGCAACAACTATGGAAAACAGCATGGAGGTTCTTCAAAAAGCTAGAACTACTATATAATCCAGCAGTTATGTGTCTGGGTATTTTCCGAAAGGAAACAAAGACATTAATTTGGAATGATATATTCATCCCTATGTTTACTGCAGCATTACTCACAGTAGCCAAGATATGGAAGCAACCTCAGTACCCATGATAGATGTTGTATGTGTATACATATATGTGCTAGAATATTACTCAGCCATAAAAAGGAACGAAATCTTGTTTGTGACAGCATGATGGACCTCAAGAGAATTATGCTAAGTGAAATAAGACAGAGAAGAAAATACCATATGATTTCACATATATGTGGAATCTAAAAAACAAAACAAATGAACAAACATAGCAAAACAGAAACAGTTACTGAAGCAGAGACAAATGGGTGGTCAGAGGGGAGGGATGCAGGGGAATGAATGAAATAGATAAGGAGGATCAAGAGGTACAGACTTCCAGTTACAAAATAAGTGAATCACAGGGATGAAATGTACAGAGTGGGAAATATAATCAGTAATAATAATATATCTTTATAGGATGATGAATGGTAACTAGACTTATTGTGGTGATCATTTTGTAATGTACACTGTGCACCAGGACCTATCATAGTGCTGTAGGTCACTTATAGTTCAAAAAACCACAAACAAGCAAATTCATAGAAAAAGAGATAAGATTTGTGGTCACCAGAGGTTGAGTTTGCAGAGAGTGAGAATTGGATGAAGATAGTCAAAAGGTACTGACTTCCAATATAAGATAAGCACTAGGGATGTCATGTATGACAGGATAAATATAATTAATACTGCTGTATATTATATATGAAAGCTGTTAAGAGAATAAATCCTGAGTTCTCATCACAAGGAAGAAATGTTTTTCTGTGTTTTGTATTTGTATGAGATGATGGATATTAACTAAACTTACCATGATCATCATTTCATGATGTATGTCAGTAAGTCATCACGCTGTGTTGTAATACTTTTAGCACGTTCAGGCTTTCCTTAAGTTGCAGGTTCCGTAATACCAGTACCAACAGATGTTAGAATGGGCCTGCAAAACCAGTTTTGAAATTTTGTCTGGTGTAATAGGATTTATTTTTTTTCTATTTACACTTATAATACTTTAATGTGATATTAGAAATAATATTATAAATGATCTATTATTTTTATTTGGTTTATATCCTCCTGTTTCCTACTTAATAGACACATTTAGATCACAATGAGAACAGATTTCAGTGCTGGTAAATCTCCTTTTTGTTCTTCAGTCCCTAAGTCATGTCCAACTCCTTGCGACCCCATGGAATGCTGGCTTCCCTGTCCTTCACTATCTCCCCGAGTTTGCTCAAACTCATGTCCATTGAGTCAGTGATGCCATCTCCTGGTTTACCCTTAATCTTTTGGTGTTTTGTGTTCTGTCCTAAATTTAGATATCCAAAGAGAAGAAGAAAAAGTGAAACGATCTGTGAAAGATGCTGCCAAGAAGGGTCAGAAGGATGTCTGTGTGGTTCTGGCCAAGGAGATGATCAGGTCAAGGAAGGCTGTGAGCAAGCTCTACGCATCCAAAGCACACATGAACTCAGTGCTCATGGGGATGAAGAACCAGCTGGGTAAGACAGCGGTTCTTACAACCACCTCATTAACTGAGGCTCTTGCCATTATCATAACACTAGTTTCCTTGAATAGGAAGAAGCGTCTGAGCTCTGGCATTTATTCTCTATATTGTCTTGGTTGGGGAGTTACACAAAAGCAAAATAATATTTATTACTTTCATTTTTATTTTACTGTTATTGATTTTCTTTTGCCAGTATTGTTGAAGTAATGGGAACATCTACACCTCAACCTACTTCATTTAGAATTTAGACATTTCCTCATGTGAACAGTGTTGAAAAGTGATCTGAAGGTTGAGTCCTAGCAATAAGAAGTGGGCCCAGGCCTTGGAGGGAGGACGAAGAAAGAGCTTCCTCTGTCCTGGACCCAGAGCTGCCCTAAGTAGGATTTTAAATAGTCTAAGCTTGGCTTTGGCTGTTACTCCCCTCTTTCTCTGCCTCATCTCTGGCCCTCAGCCTGAGTCTTTCTTACATTTTAGCAACCTGCCAGCTATGTATTAGGTATTCAGTGTATATGTGGACTTAATTTTTTTTTAATCATTATAATATTTAAGAAGAAACCTACTAATCTACTTAGGTTTCAGGATCCAGTATAATATGGTTTGCCATCTTTCACAGGCATCTTTCTCCAGGTCACTGACAGCTTGAGGCACAGGTTACATTTTACATACAGTTGGTTTCTTTTCTTACTTAATTTTGGCTAAATGAAGAAATCCTAAACCCAGAACTAGAGTTCTTTGAGAATAGCAGCAGATGACTGTCAGATAATTCGACAGAGTACAGACTCTGAAATTACAGGGAAATTTTTCCACTAAAGAATATCTTCAGGGAATTCCCTGGTGGTCCAATGATTAGGACCTCATGCTTTCACTACCAATGCCCAAGTTCAAGCCTTGGTCGGGGAACTAAGATCCCACAAGCCATATGGCGTGGCTAGAAAAAAAAACAAACAGCATCTTCAACTCTGTCAGTTACTATTCTGATGAGTACATCACATTCAAGAATTAGAAGACTTGAATGTTTCAGTTTAGAGGCTGGTGCCAGATGAATGCCTGATTCATTATTTGGTTGTATTTGGCTCTGAAAGTATTTCTTTATGTTCAATTTTAACATTTGGATGTGGGTTTTTATTTTTACTGTGCTTCACTTTCCCTTTTCACTTTCATGCATTGGAGAAGGAAATGGCAACCCACTCCAGTGTTCTTGCCAGGAGAATCCCAGGGACGGGGGAGCCTGGTGGGCTGCCATCTGTGGGGTCGCATAGAGTCGGACACGACTGAAGTGACGCAGCAGCAGCAGCAGCAATAGTGAATATATCAGTTTCTTTCTCCAGATACTAAAGAAAATAATCCATGAATTGAGAAAGAGTTTTAAAAAAATAAGACAAACTATTTATACTGTATCTTCTTAACTTTTAAAAACTTATTTCAGTCCTAAAGTGATATGTTTAGGCTGTTTAAATATTGGATAAATAACCTACATATACACTTTTTGGACAAGCCAAGTATTCAGTACCAGAGAGAAATAGTGTAATCTTACTGTTATTTTGAAAACTAAATACACTTACCCTTTACAGCCATCAGTGAAAGGTTCGTATTTACTTCTGTTTTTTTCTGCAGCCAGCTGAAAAGGTACGTGTTCCGTTGACCATGATAAAATTATTCTAAATTTTTTCAATGTTTCCTTTACTGGATCAACATCAGAAAACATTTAGCTTATTTTGCGTTTTCTCTTCCTATGAATCAGGCACTATACACACAGACTCTTCTCCCCAGTTGCAAAGATATGGATAGCTTATGTACCTAACAAGAGCTTCCCTTGTAGCTCAGCTGGTAAAGAATCCACTTGCAATGCAGGAGACCCTGCTTTGATTCCTGGGTCAGGAAGATCCCCTGGAGAAGGGATAGGCTACCCACTCCAGTATTCTTGGGCTTCTGTGGTGGCTCAGCTGGTAAAGAATCCGCTTGCAATGCGGGAGACCTGGGTTTGATCCCTGGGTTGAGAAGATCCCCTGGAGAAGGAAACAGCTACCCACTCCAGTATTCTGGCCTGGAGAATTCCATGGACTGTATATCCATGGGGTCACAAAGGTCAGATAGACCGAGCGACTTTCACGTGTATCTAACACCCAGAATCAATAAAATTTGACATTTTATTATATTTGCGTCAGTTTTTATTTTAGAAAGCAGTATTACTAAACTTGAAGCTTGTCTGATAAATCTTTCCAATCCCATTCCCTTCTCTTTCAGCATCCCCAGAAGTAACCATTATCATGACTATTAAAATGTGTATAAATGGTATTATACTTTGTGTCTCATTCTGCATTGTTTCCCATTTATCATTGTGAGGATGAAATATACCCATGTAAGAATATATTTTGGCATGATATTTACCATACCAACTTAATGATGAATGTGTTTTGAGATGATAAATATATATTTTTAACTGCTAGGTGGTATTGTATTCTGTGAATGTATCACATTTTATTTTTCTTTTCCCTATTGATGAACACTTAAGCTTTCAATTTTTACTATTACTAACAGTGCTGCTATGAATGTCTTTTCACTTTTGCACATGTTTCTTTAGGACAGTTATATCCTCAGAAGTAGAATTGCTGCATTAAAAATAGCTGGGTTTAAATTTTACTAGAACGGCAAAATTGCTCTCCAAAGAGGCTAATTTGTATTCCCACCAGCAGCTGATGAGGGTTCTTTTTTCTGAACATTTTCATCAGCCGTTGTCAGACTTCTTAATTTTTGAGAAATGTTATAACATCTCTCTGGGAACTAGTGGGCTTGATCACACTCTTCTCTTCACCTTTTCTTCCTATGTACTGATCCCAAAATATCTTTTCAAGGAATTATAGCTCACAAATATTCACTAATCTATGTGAAAAAAATCTCTTCTCCTGTAGCATGTACTTCCAATAGTGAACATAACACACAAACAGCATAGTCAAGAGCTTGTTATTCTTTAAATATATACCCATAACAACATATTTTTTTGTTTCAAATATATAGTCTTTATGGCTTTACCACACCTGCAAAGTAAAATATCTGCTATTTGATACTTATGTTAAAATATCTTTTCTAGCTCCTCTCCTCTTTTCCATCTTTCCTTTCTCCCTGTAGGTGAGCTCATCTAACCTCATGCCTTTAAATGCCATTGATTTCCAGATTTTTATCTTCAGGCCTGACTTGCAGGGTATAGCTGGCATCTCCACTCATTCTTAATGGTATGTCAAAATTAATATGCCCATCCAAGCATCTTGGCTAGCCTCACTTCATCTGTATCCCAGACTTCTCCCTATGTTTCCCCTGAGAATCCAAGACTTCATGTAGTTTCTTCTGCAGATGTTTCCACATGGGTCTGTTCCTTGGTCTTTCAATTCTCGGGCATGTTAATGTGATCATTTCATTTCCACTGTATTTTCTGTTTATTTCTGATAGGAAAAGATTTTAGTCAAATGCTAGATTTCCTGGGCTGATCCTTTATAATTTTTTTTTTAATCTTTCCTGTTTTCACTTTGGAAATAATAATAGTACCTTTCTCATAGGGTAGTTGTGAGGCTTAATTCAGTGCCTGGCCCTTGGTAACTGCTATACGTGTGGGTTCTAAATATAATTTTTGTTACCATCATCAACTTTGTCTTTGTGTTCTGCCTTCTGACACTTTCTAAATTGTCTCTATTTTTTGTTTCTTTTCATGAATTCTTTATTTTAGCCATCTTAATTTTAATTTTTGGAAAAGAGTTCTCTGATCTTTTTAAAATATCATTTTATTCTTATTTCATGAATATAATTTGTTATTTATTATTGATAGTCTTTTTTAATATACATTCTTTTTTATTATGGTTTACCCAGGACATTGAATATTGCTCCCTGTGCTATATGGTAGTAGGACCTTGTTTTCCATCCATTCTGTATGTAATAGTTTGCATCTACTAACCCTAACTCCTAGTTCATTCCCTACCTCTTTAATAGCTTTTAGAATTTTTTTTATGTTCCTTGCATTGTTTCTCAGAGCGCCTTCTCCCCACCACCCTTTTCTTCCTTATCTCTCTCCTCTTTTTACGAGAGAGGGAGGGAAGAGAATGGAGAGGTTGGATTAAGTTTGAGTTTCATAAGAAGCTTCTGCAGTCTTCTCAGGCAGGTAGTTTAAGCTACGAAGAGAAAAATGATAATTCATGTAATAAATCCATTTCTTTTAGCCACTATTATATGCCAGATATATTTCAGGGCACCAGACATAGTGAACTGTACAGACACAGTCACTGGCCTCTAGTTTTGGAGTAAAAAGCAAAAATAAATAAATTTAATAAAAGAAACATACCTAATAAAATAATAAACTTAATAAGTAAATGAGTATTTATAAATGTACACTGTAATGAGCACTAGGAGACTATAAAAGGGAAATGCACTCAAGGGTCTCAGTCTCTGATGATATCTGAAGGATGAGTAATTAAGGTGGGGGGTTGCTTATTCCACCCAGAGTGTCAGTCACTTGTGTGAAGACCCTAGGGCCAAAAGAACTATGTATTTGAACCCTGAAGGAAGTAGTTCTGGGAGGTTGGGGTACCTGGGAGCAAGGGGGAAGGATGGCTGGAAAAGATGAGCAGGACGGTGAAGAAGACAGTTGGGACAGCTCTAAGGAGAGCAGGGCTTTTCAGATTCAAATGTGGAGGCCTTGCATGTCAGCTGCAGTGGGTAGTGCAGAAGCAGAGCTCTGAGGGAGAACCAGAGAGGCGTCCCGGTAGAGCAGTGGGGTCCTGGAGGCACAGGTGAAGTAGTTCAGACTGTGCTTAGCAAACAGCCCTTGATTCAGTGTGACACGAGTGCTTGACAGGGTAGTGGGAGGTGAGGCTGGAAAGGTAATCTGCAGTCAGAGTTTGGAGAGCTCTGCTGAGGGTGGTGACTTCATCTCCTAGACAGGAGAGGGCCTCATGGAGTACTGTGAGCACAGCTGCAGGTGCAGCCAGGCAGGAGGCAGGGGGACCTGAGAGGGGATGGTCAGGGCCCAGCTGGGTTAGTCTGGTGGGATGAGGGGGAGAGAGGACATTGGAGAACTGCTCTGCATGCCAAGTAAGTGAACGTGGTGAAGGTAGAAATAAGCCTAAGGTGCTTCAAATCCTGAACCTAGAAAGAGCACAGGGCATTAAAAGACCCTGGAAACCTAGAAGAGGGGAGAAGCAGGCCTAAGAGACACAGAAGACTCTCGTTGGGGCTGTCCAGACTGGCTCCTGCGGGTCGCCCTGCTCCCCCAGCCCCTCAGCACAGTGCCTGGCCGGAGGAGTCCCCAGTCAGGGTTGTTGAGGGGGTTTATAGTTGGATGTTGTCTGTTGGCAAATTAAATACAACAGAGAAGATAACTGATACTAGAACCCAGAACAGAGAGGGAGGGGGACGTCTACATTTTGGGAGTGAGAAAAGAGAAAGCTAGAAATACTGTGACATGAGTTCCCATGTCCCCATCCCACCCTGAGCCTGTTACTGTTTGAAAAGCCACCATTTGATGAAGTCATTTCTTCTCCTTAAGATGTTTCTCTTTTCAAATGCAGATGACCCTGGGAGGGGTGGTGTATTAAGCCCTGTCAGCTATTAATACATTGTCATGATTAGATGTTTTCCAAGTGTTACTTTCTGACAGCAGCTTCTTGCAGAACAAGACAGATGATAAGTATGTTTTGGTTGGGAGAGAAAGTTAAGAGAAGCTAAGAAGCTGGGGCGGGAAACAAAATTATCATACGGTCCAGAAATTCCACTTCTGGATAAGTAAGAATTGAAAGCAGAGACTCCAAACAGATATTTTTACGTCCATGTTTATAGCAGCATTATTCATAACAGGTAAAAGGTAAAGACATTTCAGTTGTCCACTGAAGGATGAATGGATAAACAAAACATAGTATATATAGTTCAGTGGACTACTATTCAGCCTTAAAAAGGAAGGAGGTTTTGGGGACTTCCCTGGGTTCGGAAGACCCCCTGGAGACGGGAAAGGCTATCCACTGCAGTATTCTGGTCTGGAGAATTCCATGGACATAGCTCATGGGGGGGTCACAAAGAGTCAGACACAACAGCGACTTTCACTTTCACTTGTGGTCCAGTAGTTAATACTCTGCCTTCCAATGCAGGGGGCAATGGTTGAATTCCTGTTCAGGAAACTAATATTTCACATGCCGCAGGGTGCAGCCAAATATTTAAAATTTAAAAAAGAAGGAGGAAGTTCTGATACATTACATCTTGGGGTACCTTGAAGGCATTATGCTAAGTGCAGTATGCCTGTCACCAAAGGCCAGATGCTATGTGATTCCACCTCTGTGACGTATGTAGAATAGTCAGAATCATAGAGAAGTGGAATGGTGGTTGCCAAGAGGTGGAGGGAGAGGAGAATGGAGAGTTAAAAGAGTTTAATGGGGACAAAACTTTATAAATTCAAATTCTGTAGAGCTTCATCTTTTTCATAGGAAATATTTTTCCTTTGCACAAACAAAATACAATATAGACAGAAAAATTTTAAAGTGTGAAAAAATCTCTCTCATGAATTGATTGTCTCCATTTGTTTTATATTTGATTCTAGTCATTATTCATAGGAATAATTATTTTACTCAGCTGTAAGTGCAGTGTGAGTGCCCATGGTTGGCATTAGGTGAGAGTGACTGGAGGTAGTCAGCCCTCTGGGATCTTAAACCTCACCTATCCCTGTAATGGGCTTCCCTGGTGACTCAGCTGGTAACAAATCCTGCAATGTGGGAGACCTGGGTTCGATCCCTGGTTTGGGAAGATCCCCTGGAGAAGGGAAAGGCTATCCACTCCAGTATTCTGGCCTGGAGAATTCCATGGACTATATGGTCCATGGGTTCAGAAAGAGTTGGACACTTTGTGACTTTAACTTAACTTTGTGAAACATCGTTGTAAGACTCCATATTTTCTTATAACTGTTCATTCTGCTTATAATTGCCATGTTTAAGATGGCTTTTGTGAGTGTGTTGCTCCCCTGGGCCCTTGCTCTCAGGGAATTGCATTTTGCTATTGATGCCATCTTTAATATTTAATTTTTTGATTTATTTAAATTTAGCTATAATTGCCACAAGAACCTGTGATAAGTGGAAACAGCTTTGTAATTTTGTTACTTTAATTATTGAGATCAGATAATATTTCCATTGGTCTTTGTATCTATGATTATGAAGCTAAATCTATATTTAGCTGCTTTGTTTCCATATTTGGTCATTGTTATAATTTACAGCAGAATTTGTATTTGTGTATGTGTGTGTGTTTCATTTGTATCTCTAGCAGACATGGTAACATAATGTTGCTTTGTTTTTATATACTCTTTTCTGAGGGTTTTTTAAAATTAAGCTTTTTGAGAGAATTGTAGATTCACATACATGGAGTTGTAAGAAATAATACAGAGAGATTCTGTGTATACCCTTTACCCATTTTCCCCCAATGGTAACATTTTACAGAGTTAAAGTAAGTATTACAACCAGGAGGTCAGCATTGATACAGTCAAGTTTTAGAATTCTTCCAGTTTCCATCTCTACAGGGCTATCTCATACTGCACATCTGTAACCACACCCACTTCCTTCCCACCCCCACCCCTTCTTTATATCTGGCAATCATTAATCTGTTTTTTTTTTCCATTTATTTTTATTAGTTGGAGGCTAATTACTTTACAGTATTGTAGTGGTTTTTGCCATACATTGACATGAATCAGCCATGGATTTACATGTATTCCCCATCCCGATCCCTTCTCCCACCTCCCTCCCCACCCCATCTCTCTGGGTCTTCCCAGTGCACCAGCCCCGAGCACTTGTCTCATGCATCCAACCTGGGCTGGTGATCTGTTTCACCCTAGATAATATACTTGTTTCCATGCTGTTCTCTCAAAATATCCCACCCTCGCCTTCTCCCACAGAGTCCAAAAGTCTGTTCTGTACATCTGTGTCTCTCTTTCTGTTTTGCATATAGGGTTATTGTTACCATCTTTCTAAATTCCATGTATATGCGTTAGTATACTGTATTGGTGTTTATCTTTCTGGCTTACTTCACTCTGTATAATGGGCTCCAGTTTCATCCATCTCATTAGAACGGATTCAAACGAATTCTTTTTAATGGCTGAGTAATATTCCATGGTGTATATGTACCACAGCTTCCTTATCCATTCGTCTGCTGATGGGCATCTAGGTTGCGTCCATGTCCTGGCTATTATAAACAATGCTGTGATGAATATTGGGGTGCATGTGTCTCTTTCAGATCTGGTTTCCTCGGTGTGTATGCCCAGAAGTGGGATTGCTGGGTCACATGACAGTTCTATTTCCAGTTTTTTAAGGAATCTCCACACTGTTCTCCATAGTGGCTGTACTAGTTTGCATTCCCACCAACAGTGTAAGAAGGTTCCCTTTTCTTCACACCCTCTCCAGCATTTATTGCTTGTAGACTTTTGGATAGCAGCCACCCTGACTGGCATGTAATGGTACCTCATTGTGGTTTTGATTTGCATTTCTCTGATAATGAGTGATGTTGAGCATCTTTTCATGTGTTTGTTAGCCATCTGTATGTCTTCTTTGGAGAAAGGTCTGTTTAGATCTTTGGCCCATATTTTGATTGGGTCATTTGTTTTTCTGGAGTTGAGCTGGAGGAGTTGCTTGTATATTTTTGAGATTAATCCTTTGTCTGTTGCTTTGTTTGCTATTATTTTCTCCCATTCTGAGGGCTGTCTTTTCACCTTGCTTATAGTTTCCTTTGTTGTGCAAAAGCTTTGTGCACCCCCTCTTTATATCTGGCAATCATTAATCTGTTTTTTTTTTTAACTTCTTATTTTGTATTGGGGTATAGCAGGTTAACAAAAAATGTGATAGTTTCAGGTGAACAGCTGAGGGGCTTAGCCATACATATGCATGTATCCATTCTCCCCCAAACTCCTCTCCCATCCTGGCTGCCACATTAATTTTATAATTTTATTATTTCAAAAATGTTATATAAATGGAATCAGCCCGTATGTAAGTAACCTCTTGGGACTGGCTTTTTTTCTTTTTTATTGAAGTGTAATTGACATACAGTATTATACTAGTTTCAGATGTGCAGAATAGTGATTTGACATTTATATACTTTACAACTTGATCACCTCAGTAAATCTAATAACTGTTACCCTACAAAGTTATTGCATTATTACTGACTATAATTCCCTGTGCTGTACATTACATCCCTATGACTTATTTTATATTAAATACTATACTTATTTTATATTAAATTACTAGAACCTTTATGGGCAGCTTGTCTTTGACAAAGGAGGCAAGAATATACAGCAGAGAAAAGACAGCCTCTTTAGTAAGTTGCTGTTGCTGCTGCTAAATCACTTCAGTCGTGTCCGACTCTGTGCGACCCTATAGACGGCAGCCCACCAGGCTCCCCCGTCCCTGGGATTCTCCAGGCAAGAACGCTGGAGTGGGTTGCCATTTCCTTCTCCAGTGCATGAAAGTGAAAAGTGAAAGTGAAGTCGCTCAGTTGTGTACAACTCTTATCGACCCCATGGACTGCAGCCCACCAGGCTTCTCCGCTTTAGTAAGTTAGTGCTGGGAAGACTGGACAGCTGCACATAAAGGAATGAAACTAGAACACCTCCTAACACCATACACAAAAATAAACTCAAAATGGGTTAAAGACTTAAATGTAAGGCCAGAAACTATAAAGCTCTTAGAGGAAAACATAGGCAGTGCACTTCCTGACATAAATCACAGCAAGATCCTCTATGACCCACCTCCTAGAGTAATGGAAATAAAAACAATAATAAACAGGTAGGACCTAATTAAACTTAAAAACTTTTGCACAGCAAAGGAAACTATAAACAAGGTGAAAAGACAGCTCTCAGAATAGGAGAAAGTAATAGCAAATGAAAAGTATTAATCTCCAAAATATACAAGCAGCTCATGCAGCTCAGTACCAGAAAAACAAACAACCCAATCAAAAAGTGGGCAAAAGATGTAAACAGACATTTCTCCAAAGGAGACATACAGATAGCTGATAAACACATGAAAAGATGCTCAGCACTGCTCATTATTAGAGAAATGCAAATCAAAACTACAGTGAGGTATCACCTCACACCAGTCAGAATAGCCATCATCGAAAGCACAAAGAGCTGTAAGCATGAAGTGCTCATGTGTTTCACAACCCTCTCTGTGTGACTGTGACCTTTCTCAGTTTAAATGTCAGCTAGCTTTTATAATGCTAACTTTATGTTTGCTGTAGAATATTAACCTTTTTATTTTTGGAGATTCTTATTTTACTGTGAAATGTATACAGCTGAAAATTTTCTGTGCTCTGCCTGTTCATCCATCCCACCCTTAACTCTGGCAGTCACTGATCTTTTTATTGTCTCCATAATTTTCCCTTTTTCGAGAATGTCATATATACTTGGAATGATACTGTATGTAGCCTTTTCGATTTTCTTTTTTAAAAAATGCTTATTAATTGCTTATTTAATTTTTGGCTGTGCTAGGTCTCCATTTGGAGAAGGCAATGGCACCCCACTCCAGTACTCTTGCCTAGAAAATCCCATGGGTGGAGGAGCCTCTTAGGCTGCAGTCCGTGGGGTCACTAAGAGTCAGACACAACTGAGCGACTTCACTTTCACTTTTCACTTTCATGCATTGGAGAAGGAAATGGCAACCCACTCCAGTGTTCTTGCCTGGAGAATCCCAGGGACGGGGGAGCCTGGTGGGCTGCCATCTATGGGGTCACACAGAGTCAGACGCGACTGAAGTGACTTAGCAGCAGCAGCAGCAGGTCTCCATTGCTGCACATGGGTTTCCTCTAGTTGCATCTAGTGGGGGGTACTCTCCCATTGCAGTGCACAGACTTCTCATTGCAGTGGCTTCTCTGTTTGTGGAGTACAGGCTCTAGGCACATGGGTTCAGTGGTTGTAGTGCATGGGCTTATTAGTTGCTCCATGGCATATGGAATCTCCCCAGACCAGAGACTGAACCCATGTCCCCTGCATTGGCAGGTGAATTTTTAACCACTGGACCACCAGGGAAGTCCTAGATTGACTTCTTTCACTTAGTAATATACATATAAGGTTTCCTCCATGTTTTTTCAAGAAAGCTCATTTCTTTTTAGTGCTGATTAATATTCACTGTGTTGATGTCCCACACTCTGTTTATCCATTATTGTTTACTTGTAAGCCACATCTTGGTTGATTCTGAGTTTTGGCAATTATGATGAATAAAGTTCTTGTGAACATTCATGTGCAAGTTTTTGTGTGGACATAAGTTTTTAACTCCTTTGAGTAAATGCCAAGGAGGGCTATTGTCAAATCATATGTTAAGAGTATATTTAGTTTTATAAGGAGCTGACAAACTGTTTCCTAAAGTGGCTGTACCATTTTGCATTCCCACCAGCAATGTTTGAGAGTTCCTATTGCTCCACATCCTCACCAGCATTTGATATCAGTTTCGGGTTTTGTCCAGTCTAATAGATGTGTACTGGTACCTCATTGTTGTTTTAACTTTCATTTCCCTAATGACATAGGATGTTGAACATCTTTTTATGTGTGCTTTTTTTTGCCATCTGTATGTCTCCTGTGAGTTGGTTGTTTAGGTATCCTGCCTGTTTTTCATTGGGTTGTTAATTTCCTTATTGATGATAACTATAGATACTTATATTAGATAATAAATATGACATAGATGATATTTATCATCAATGGTAAATATGACACTTGAAGAGCTTTAAGACTTCTTTGTATATGTTAGACCGTAATCCTTTTCATCATAAATGTCTGATGAAAATCTTTTCTTCCAGCTTTTGGCTTGTTTTCTCATCCTCTTGTGGGGATAACTATGTTTACTTATAAAACAATTTTTTTTCTGACACGTGCTTTTTTTTTTCTTGTGTAACATAAAAAATATTTTGGTCCTGTCTTTTATTTTTCTCATATCTTTTTGGTTTTGAGATTCCAGGGTACATATACATTTATTTTGTCCTTTTAAAAATCCACTTTACCAGTCCTTGACTAGTTATCAAATTAAATATTGTTGGAATTAGTTTTGTTTCTAAGTTCAGTTTTGCTTCATCTTTTCCCCACTATATTGAGTCTTCCTTTTCTTATTTCTTTTAGCAATCAGTAATTCATACCTTTTTCAAAATGCAAATGTTTCAGTATTTAACTTAACACTTGTCACACCATGTTTTTCTGTTTCCATTTATTTTTGCTATTTCAAAAAACTTTATTGAACACATGTCATGTTCAATCCCAGAGCCACTCCCTCTGGGATACGGACTCAGGATGCAAATTAGGATAAAACATCGGCCTGTATAGACATCCAACTTTTATCATTCAAACAAAACTATGTGGAATTTGCTTTATTTTTACCTTTCTTCTCTTCCTCCAATCATTTACCTTTTTTACAACAATCAGTAGTAACTTCAACACTTTAGAATTTGTCTTTTTTTTTGTCATTATAATAGCATAATTCATTCCTATTTTAGCCATACAGACGGACTACCTCTTCCCTTTTCACAGGAAATTAAGAGTGCAAGGGAAGTGAAGTATTCTCTGCAACTAGTGAACTTCTTATTCCTGTAGAAAAATCACAAAATGCTGCGTTGTCAGATGGGCACTTCTCTGGTCATCCACTTACTTGCACCTTGTTTTCCTTAGCTGCGACAGCTTCCTGGAGTCTGGATTCAGATAGAAGTAGATGGGTGGTAGTTCCCAGTGTAGCTGGGGGCCCTGTTTTGGCGAACAGATGAACGTGAGGCATTTCTCAGAACATTTAGTCCCATGAAATTTCAAAACAGATTTGAAGGGTGGCCAACAAAGGTCCGTCTAGTCAAGGCTATGGTTTTTCCAGTAGTCATGTATGGATGTGAGAGTTGGACTATAAAGAAAGTTGAGCACCGAAGAATTGATGCTTTTGAACTGTGGTGTTGGAGAAAACTTTTGAGTGTCCCTTGGACTACAAGGAGATCCAGCCAGTCCATCCTAAAGGAGATCAGTCCTGGGTGTTCATTGGAAGGACTGATGCTGAAGCTGAAACTCCAATACTTTGGCCACCTGATGTGAAGAGCTGACTCATTTGAAAAGACCGTGATGCTGGGAAAGATTGAGGGCAGGAGGAGAAGGGGATGACAGAGGATGAGATGGTTGGATGGCATCACTGACTCTGGACATGAGTTTGGGTAAACTCCAGGAGTTTGTGATGGACAGGGAGGCCTGGTGTGCTGCAGTTCATGGGGTCGCAAAGAGTCAGACATGACTGAGCAACTGAAGTGAACAACTCTATTTTGACCTCTATTTTGACTCTATTTTAAAAACTTTAGAGGGCAGAAATCATAATTTTTTACTACCATGATTTCTTTTAAAGAATATAGGGATTTCCCTGATGGTCCAGGGGTTAAGAATCCACCTTCCAATGCAGAGGATATAGGTTTGATCCCTGATTGGGGAACTAAGATCCCATACGCCTCAAGGCAACTAAGCCTGCATGCTGCACGAAAGATCTTGTGTGCCTCAACTAAGACTCCACACAGTCAAATAAATAAATAAATATTGAAAAGAAGAATATATAGTATGTGTATGATCTTGGACTATAGAGAATTTTTTCTAACTGTAACCACCTTACACTGACATTTTCTCTCATTTTCCTGTTGACCAGTGGCAGGTCCCTCCAGAGCAGCTGCGATCCATCAACTGGTGTGTGGGAAGCGTTACTTGCGTTGCCCAAAGCCTCTTTTCCAGTCTGGCCCTGCAAGGCCTAGAGACATTCTTCTGTGTGTGACTTGTCCTGATGTCACAGTCGTTCCTAGCTAGCTTCGTTCCCTCAGGGTCAGACTCGGGCCTTCAGATGTGAGTCTTGGTGTGCCTGAAGAACTTGTACCTGTTGTAGCCAAAGTAACACCCAGTTTAGCAAAGTCAGTCTCGGTCAGCCAGCACAGTCATGCAGTCTACAGGTACATAAATAGCTTTATGAGTCCGCCCACCCCCGCTGACTTTTATTAGAGTAGCTTGTGATTTGCCTGTCTTTATTCTATCCTGTGCCACCTTGTGTTGAGTGATCGTGTTATCTTTGCCTTTCAGCGGTTTTGCGAGTGGCTGGTTCCCTGCAGAAGAGTACAGAAGTGATGAAGGCCATGCAGAGTCTTGTGAAGATCCCGGAAATCCAGGCCACCATGCGGGAGCTGTCCAAAGAGATGATGAAGGTGACCTGGGGCTGACCCTGTGCCTCTTCCAGAGCACTAGGAATCAGCCAGCGGCAGAGCCTGGGCCAGTGTGGACGGGGGCAGACGAGTCATTGTGACCCAGCAGAAATGATTTTGAGGATAGAAGCTGTGGGGTTTTTTTTGTAATTTATTTGTTATTATTATTTTTAACACCAGGACAAAATACAAAACAAAACAAAAATTGTATTGGTATATAGCCAATTAACAGTGTTGTGATAGTTTCAGGTGAAGTGAAGGGACTCAGCCATTCACATACATGTATCCATTCTACGCCCAACGCTCCTCCCATCCATGCTAGCACATAACATTGAGCAGAGTTCCATGTGCTATACAATAGGTTTTTGTTTGTTATCCATTTTAAATATAGCAGTGTGTACATGACCTTCCCCCCATGAGTTTGTTTTCTCAGTCTGTTAGTCTCTTTCTGTTTTGTAAGTAAGTTCATTTATGTCATTTCTTTTTAGATTCCACGTATAAGGGATGTCATATGATATTTCTCCTTCTCTGTCTGACTGACTTCACTCAATATGACACTCTCTAGGTCCATCCATGTTGCTGTAAATGGCCTTATTTCATTCTTTTTAATAGCTGTGTAATATTCCATTGTATTTTATATACCACATTGTCTTTATCCATTCCTCTGGAGGACAGAGGCCATTAACACCGAAATTGTCTGAGCCGAGCATGGCAGAGGCTGGGTCAGATTGCCATTTTTCCTTAGAAGAAGCAGTGGTATATCTAGATCTCCAGGGGAGGTGGGTGACCCAGGAAGCAACTGTCTATAGAGTTTGGGGAGCTCAGGATTATGGGCTCTGAGGTGAACAAGGAAACAGAAGAAAACCCAGGTTCCTCTGTTTGTACCAGAGGAGTGTTAGTGAAGCAGGCAAGGCAGGTGGTTCAAGACCAGGGGTTGGCAAAGTTTTTTTATAAAGGGCTGGATAGTAAATGTATTTTTTTATTTTCTGGGCCATAGGTCTCTGTTGTAACTACTCTACTCTACTTTGTAGTTTAAAAGTAGCTGTAGATAATATGTAAACAAATGAGCATGACTGTGTTCTCATAAAATATTATTTGTAAAAGTCGGCAGTGAATTGGGTTTGGCCTGTAGCTGGCTAACCCCTGTCTTAGACCAGAAAGTGAAAGTCTCTCAGTTGCATTAGACTCTGTGACCCCATAGACTTAGCCCGCCAGGCTTCTCTGTCCATGGGGATTCTCCAGGCAAGAATACTGGAGTGGGTTGCCATTCCTTTCTCCAGGGGATCTGCCCAACCCAGGGATCAAACCTAGGTCTCCTGCATTGCAGGTGGATTCTTTACCATCTGAGCCACCAGGGAAGCCCAGATAAAGGAACTGAGAACCAAATAGAAAGGAGTAAACACCTGCTGCCCCAGGACCAGGGCCTGGCAGGGCCCTGCACCAGTGGCCTTTGGATGGGGGACAGGGCTCAGGAGGGTGCTGTTACTGAGCCCCCAGCCGCCTGTGGTGCAGCACACACGCTCTCCCGGAGAGTTCTTCCAGCCACCTTGAGATGCTGGTATTTTTTCCCCTGTTTTACACAGGAGTAGGAAACTGAGTCTTGAGAGTTGCCAGGTGACTTACCTGAGTGACCTTGGTAGGAGAGGATAGGTCTGGGGTTGAAGCACAAAGGTCTGAGCTACGTCAGAGGACATGGTGCTGGAAGGGCCCCATCAGTGCTGCTTCACAACTCTGAACTCATGGCCAGAGAATTCTCATATGTGGCTGTGCAGAGAAGCTGCCTCCCTTCCTCCTAGGAATTTGGTGTATGAACTTGAGTTGTAAACAGGGCTCCGAGTCCCAGGAGAGGGGAACAGGAGAAGAAAGTTGATAGAAAAGAAAGGCAGCATCAAAAGCCCAGAACCCAGGTCTTTGGAAGGAGGAATCCCTGAGCAGTAATCAGGACAGAACCAGCTTAGTGGGATGTATCCTCTGAGAGTGATACGTGGGTGTCTCACCCCATGTTGTGATGTCTGTCCATCTAGAGCTGGGTGACATGGTCATTCTTGGAGTGACTTCACGTCTGCTCACTGACCCATAAGCCACTGAGATCTGAGGGTGGGGTCTTGATTTTAGAAAATGGAATCTCTTCCACAAAAGTTTCTGAGCACTGAAAATAATATAGCTTTGGAGGAAGGCATGTATGTAGTAGGTAATATTTCCTGAATTCATATAAGGATGCCTCTCCAGGTGCAAACAGAAGCCTCTGCTGGGGTCCCAGCACATCAAGGACAAAGACACAATCTTACTCATTCCATGTGTTCCCAGATCCAGGGCTATCTGTGGCACAAAGCAGACATTTGGTGAATGAATGATTGCTAGCTAGATGAATGAATAAATGAATGGCCACTTATTCCTCCAGGATGTGGAAGGCTCTTAGAGTCAGGTTCCCCTGGACTCTCTTAAGCGAGTTAATATGTATTGATCCAGCAGTAAGATCCATTCTCCCAGGCCGGAGGGCTCCACTTGTAACCTTGAATGTGAATTTGTTGGTTCATTTTGGTTGGGAGGAAAAGGGTCTGAGTGTGGGCAGAATGTAGAACTAGCTAGATTCATACATTAAGAGTCACCTGAGTGGTCTGACAGCAGGAGAGAGGGCTTGCTTTAAATCTGACGCCGTCAGCACGGTTGGTGAGGGTCATGCCCTGCCTGAGTGCGGTGTAGCAAGGGCTGGAGCTGCCACGCGTAATCTCTTGCTCGCATGACATTACTCAGCGAGGGGGACCGTTGGCCGGTGTTAGAGAGCAGTTTTCTTGCGTCTGTAGCGGGGCTGTGCTCTTGAGAATGAAGTAGGCTGATTGGCTGGCATCAGGCTGCTGGGCATGGGGCTCACTGTAGGGAGTGTGGGCACTGCCTGGTTCGGTCCAGAAATGTTGACTTATCAGTTCTCTCAGGTTTTGGTGAATTGACTGATCCTTGCCAGACCCATCAGACTGACGCCAGGCCAACAGCTATCACTTGGACCTGCTGAAGTACAGGCCTTTTCTGGGTTCCATGGAGCCCCACCCTGCTCTTGGTATTTGTTATCATAGTGTCTGCTGTGACTCCAGCCTATTTTGATACTGTGTCTCAACTTCTGCACTCATAGATTTGCTACATCAGGGCAAATGCTTCCTGAGACAGCACCCTCTCCTCTCAGCAGGTTGTTCCCCACATGCTGCACTATTCTCTCTGAGTTACTCTGTGAAACTCTGCTGATAGAGGACCCCCTCCAACCTTAGTACTAAATTTGGAGAGCAGTTTCCCTTTGGCTTTTTACTTGCTCCAGAGAGGGCAGATAGCATGTGGTGTTTCCTGTGGCTTAGACCTGGGAAGGGTAGACTGGACTCATAGACCACAGAGCTCAGTTGGTGCGCTGGGCCCACAGGGACATCTGCGGGGAGTGGATTTAACAGTTGTGGGAAGTGACATGGTTTATTCTATATTTAGGCTGGGATCATAGAAGAGATGTTAGAGGACACTTTTGAAAGTATGGATGATCAAGAAGAAATGGAAGAAGCAGCAGAAATGGAAATTGACAGAATTCTGTTTGAAATCACCGCAGGTATGACCTGAGATCCTTCCTCTTTATCCTGTCCTTTTGTGGCCATCCTTCCTGCATTCAAAAGATTAACTAGTAGCTTTTTCTTCAGATTCTAACTCCCTCCCATATTTCTTACTTTATTTTTTTAATTTTCATTTATTTTATACTTAGCTGTGCTTGGTCTCTGTTGATGCCCACAGGCTTTCTCTAGTTGTGGCAAGCATGGGGACTCTCTAGCTGTGTGTTGGCTTCTCATTGCAGTGGCTTCTCTTGTTGTGGAGCATGGGCTCTGGGGCACACAAGCTTTAGTAGTTGTGGCTTCTGGGCTTAGAGCACAGGCTCAGTAGTTGTGGCACACAAGCTTAGTTGCTCCTCAGCATGTGGGGTCCTCCTAGACCTGCTTCTCCTTGATTGGCAGTGAGATTCTTCACCACTAAGCCACCTGGGAAGCCTCCACATTTCTTACTTTAGATTATGCAAGTTATTACTTGAAAAACAAGCACAATATCTATAACCATATTTTATAAAATACAAAGATACAGAATTTTTTGGTCCTATATTATGCTGTCAGGAGCTTAAACTAGTATAGGCTTTCTTGAAAGCAGTTTGGCAGTAGCAAAGCTCTTGAGCTCACAGATTGGCTTCTGGGAACTTATTCTAGTAATTTAAGATTTAGCTCAAGGATGTCTGTAGTAGTATTATTGATAATATTGAAAAGTTTGAAACAAGCTACATGCCTAATAGTAGAATATTGGTTAAATCCATTGTGTTACATCTATGGTAATGGAACGTGTCATAGTTGTTACACAGAGATGTATTTATTGACATGGAAAGATGTTCATAATATGTGAGGAAAGCACTGTTACTGAAATACACTATTGTTTAAAAAAATACATCTATTAAAAAAGTGTAGCAGGGGGATAAATAAAAATAATAGATTCTCTAAGTGATGGTTCATGAGCTTTTAAACTGTATTTTCACTTCTGGACTTTCTGAGTTTTATGTTTAATAACAAAACTGACTAGATTTAATTTTTATTTGTTTTCAACTATTGGGGGAAAGAAGGCTCCAAAAAAATGTTTTGTAATGATTTAGAAACAGTTTAGTTTTACTGAGAGAGAATATTTAACATCTTCATGAATCTTGAAAATTAAGTATTCACTAATGTTTAGGGATTTAGGTCAAGAGCCTCAGAATCAAAATTCTTAAAATCAAAATCTTTAGTTATTATGACTTTGTTAGAAGTTCATGTTTGTGCACATTTGTCATAGTAACCCCACCAAAACAGCTATTTCGTTGCACCTTTTCTGTTTCTTGTCAAATTGAACCAGGTATGAAGGACAGAGAAAATGAGGGAGCACTGCTTAAGCTGATGTTTTGTTGACCTGTGTACTTCTTCTTTACAGGGGCCTTAGGCAAAGCACCTAGTAAGGTGACGGACGCCCTCCCAGAGCCTGAACCTGTAGGAGCGATGGCTGCATCAGAAGACGAGGAGGAGGAGGAAGAGGCCCTGGAGGCCATGCAGTCCCGTCTGGCCACACTTCGCAGCTAGGGCACCCCAGCTGGCTGCAGGCTCTCCTCCTGGCCCCGTCACCGGGCGCACACTCCTTGAAGCCTCTGCCATTTCTGTGTCTCTTGCACTACACCTCTGGGTGAGACACTGCATTCTGGAGAAGGTTCTCTGCTAATCTCTCTTCTCTCTCTTCAGAGGCTTTGGGATTCAGTGAGATTGTTCTTGAGAGGTGGTGTAATAAATGCATCATTTTCAGGAGTATGAATAGAAGTTATCTTTTTAAGGGATGAGGGCAAAGAAGTCTTGTCTTCTCACAAGGCACTTCAGAGAAAAGAGTTGATTGCCTGAATGTTGAGGACTCTGTATTTTCTTTTTTTTGGTCTGTAAAACACTATATAAATGGATTTTAATAAATTTCTGCTTTAACACTTGGTCTTATCATAGATTGTCAGGTACAGTGAACTTGCAAGGTGTCTCCTGTCCCAAATTATGTCCTGTGTCAGCCATGAAAAGAGGAGGTGTTACAGCAGGGCCTGTGGGACTCAGCAGCTCAGCGGAAGGCACTCAGCTCAGTGGACGCTGCTCCTCAGCCTCCACAGGGTGCTGTGCCAGCTACTCTTCCCATGTTTGTCAGCTTTGTATAAGCAAAAGGATGCTTGGGAATTGTTGACCCCTTGTCTTGTGGGCTGGGTGGCTATATTATATTGGCCTGAGGCAGGTGTGTGTGTCTGCAGCTTTTTCCTTCTCACGCAGGTTGTGGACAGTGGTGGGGTTAGGCCTCTTTCAACCTCTGATTGCCTTCTCCTGTGTTAAGCTGGTTGTCTTGGATGTATGGGATATGGGCATACATATCAGTGCTTTCTCAAAGTGAGGAGCTGACCAATGAGAGGGGCATGGTGCAGTCATGCAGTGTAAACAATTCACACATTTCTAAGTGACGTTTTTAAATCATTCAGCAGTAACAACTTATATTTGTGTGGGCCTGACAGTTTACAAAGCTGTTGAACATATGTGATCATTCAGTCTTCACAGATTAGGAAAACACCTCAGCTTGCTGAAGTGACATGCTCTAAATCATAAAGTGGCAGAACTGGGGTTCAACCCAAATCCCTCTGGTCCATGTCTTACGTGCCCTACACAGGTAGGAAAAAAACCTGGCCACTGTCCCCCTGGTTGGTTTCTGTAGGTTGTATGGAGAAATGTGGATGTATAGGATGTGCTGCAGTAAGGACCTTTTCCTCTCATCCTGCAAAATTGGACTCTCCAATCCAGGGCACTGTCCTCTTACTCTTGATTTCACCTTCAGGATACAGTCAGGTTTTGGTTTTTTTTTCCATTTATTTTTATTAGTTGGAGGCTAATTACTTTACAGTATTGTAGTGGTTTTTGCCATACACTGACGTGAATCAGCCATGGATTTACATGTATTCCCCATCCCGACCCTCACTCCTACCTCCCTCCCCACCCCATCCCTCTGGGTCTTCCCAGTGCACCAGCCCCGAGCACTTGTCTCATGCATCCAACCTGGGCTGGTGATCTGTTTCTCCCTAGATAATATACTTGTTTCCATGCTGTTCTCTCAAAATATCCCACCCTCGCCTTCTCCCACAGGGTCCAAAAGTCTTGTTCTGTACATCTGTGTCTCTCTTTCTGTTTTGCATATAGGGTTATTGTTACCATCTTTCTAAATTCCATATATATGCGTTAGTATACTGTATTGGTGTTTATCTTTCTGGCTTACTTCACTCTGTATAATGGGCTCCAGTTTCATCCATCTCATTAGAATGGATTCAAACGAATTCTTTTTAATGGCTGAGTAATATTCCATGGTGTATATGTACCACAGCTTCCTTATCCATTCGTCTGCTGATGGGCATCTAGGTTGCTTCCATGTCCTGGCTATTATAAACAGTGCTGCAATGAACATTGGGGTGCACGTGTCTCTTTCAGATCTGGTTTCCTCAGTGTGTATGCCCAGAAGTGGGATTGCTGGGTCATATGGCAGTTCTATTTCCAGCTTTTTAAGGAATCTCCACACTGTTCTCCACAGTTCAGTTTTTAAGTAAACTTCTTTTGAAGTTTTAGGTTCAGAGCAAAATTGAGCAGAAAAGAGTTCCCATAAATACCTCTTGCCCTGACACATGCAGTCTCCCACTTTTATGTATCGACACATCACATCCCAGAAGTATGTTTATTCCTGGAATCTTACAGTATGTAGGATTGCCTTCTTACATTTAGTAATATGCATGTAAGTTTCCTCCATGTCTTTTTCATGGCTGGATGCTAGGTCCTTTTTAGTGCTGAATTATATTTCATTGCTCACAGGCACTACATTATACATTCATCTGTGGAAGGACATTTTGGTCACTCTGAAGTTTTAGCAGCTGTGAATAAAGTCATACATGTCTGTGTGCAGGTCTTTGTGTAGACATACATTTCAGTTCATTTAGGTGAATAACAAGGAGCACAGTTGCTGGATAATATGGTAAGAGTATGTCTGGTTCTGTAAAAAGCTGACAGTTCCAAAGTGGCAGTATTGTTTTGCATTCCCACCAGCAATGATGAGAGTTCCTATTGCTCCACGTCCTCACCAGCATTTGATGTGTTTTGCATTTTGACTGTCCTAGTGTGAAACAGTATCTTGTTTAATTTGCATTTCCCTGAAGATACATGATGTTGAACTCTTTTTATACACTTTTTTGCCATATGTATATATTCTTTGGTGAGATGTTTGTTTAGAACTTTTGTCCATTTTTAATTGGTCTGTTCATTTTCTTATTGCTGAGCTTTAAGAGTTCTTTGTATACTATGGATAATAGTCCTTTGTCAGAAACATCTTTTGCAAATGTTTTCTCCCAATCTTTGGTTTGTCTTCTAATTCTGTTCATGCTTTTCTCACAGAGCAGTTCTTAATATTAATGAAGTCCATCTTACCAGTTATTTCATGATAGTGCCTTTTGATGTTGGATCTTAAAAGGTCTCTGCCATACCCAAGGTCACTTAGATTTTCTGTGTTACTTTATTAGTAGTCTTATAGTTCTGTATTTTAAATTTGGGGTTCCCGGGTGGCTCAGTGATGAAGAATCTGCCTGCCACTGCAGGAGACAGAGGTTTGATTCCTAGGTTGGGCAGATCTCCCTAAGGAGGAAATGGCAACCCACTGCAGTATGCTTGCTGGGATAATCCCATGGACGAAAGAGCCTGGTGGGCTATAGTACATGGGGTCGCAAAGAATCGGATATGACTCAGTGACTGAGCATGCATGCATTGTGATCTGTGATTAATTTTTGTAAAGCGTATAAGGTCTGTGTCTAGATTTATTTCTTTGCATGTGGATTTTCAGTTATTCCAGCACCATTTATTGAAAAGATGATCTTTGCTGCGGTGTACTACCCTCACTGCTTCATTAAAGATCCATTGACTGCATTTATGGGGGCCTATTTCAGGGCTTTCTGTTCTGTTCCACTGATATATTTGCCTGTTCTTTTGCCAATACCACACTGTCTTGATTACTGTAGCTTTATAAGTAAGTCTTGAGGTCAGGTAGCATCAGTCCTCCAACTTTGTTCTTCAGTGTTGTATTGTCTGTTCTGGGTCTCTTGCCTTTCTAAACAAACTTTAGAATTCATGTGTCAATATGCAGAAAATAACTTGCTGGGATTTTGATTAGGATTGCTTTGAATCTACAAGTCAAGTCGAGAGGAGCCAAAACATTGGCAGGATAGTTTTATGACTGCATTTATCTGGCTGATTTATTCACGGAGTGATTTTGGAATTAAGGAATGCTCATAATCTCTGAGCATTTTTGTTCTTATGTAGATAATCAGAGTTTATCCAGGTGCATGGATGGACAGAATAATGACAACCACTCTTTCAACCATTCAAATAAAATGATCTAAATATAGGGTTGGTTTGTTTTAATTGTTTGAGGGTTTTACTCCATTCCTATTTTCAGGCTAAGGAGAGAGCACTCTTGGCTCATTATTAGGCCACACATCCCATTTTCCCCTAGTACTCTGTTGGGTATCATTGGAAACAAGGTAAGTCAGATACTCTTCTGGCCCTTCAAAGGTCCCCAATCTGGAAGGGGAAACTGTGGTGTCAACATCTGCAATAAAAGTTTTCCTCTAAACCCTTGACTTCGTTCCAGCACCAGCTCCCACTCGCCCCACTCTAACCACAGATGATTCCACTTGGTGCCCCTCCAAAAAATTTCAAGGGTACTCAGAATAGCATTCCACACCACCAACTCATTTGTTTTGTTTTTTTCTCAAGCACAGCTTACTCTTTAAAAGTGACTGTCCAGTTTGTGGCGATCACCCAGCAGTGCACTCGAGGCAGATCATAGCTTCGCCCTCTCTGTCCCTGCCCACCCCCCACACTGTCTGCTGGTGACGACTTCCTGAGCCCTTGCCCGCTGTACAGCTCACGTGGCCTTAGCCTTCTTTCTTGTCTGATGTGTTTACAGGTATGTCTCAGAACTCCTGGAGAGAAGGGGTCACAACCTTTATTTGTTCCAAAAGAGTACTAGTCTTGTCTGCCTCTGCACCTCTCCCCAAAATCCAGCCCCATAACTGTATTTATGGAAGCAACTGTGAAAAATCAAAGCTTTAAAAAATTGGACCATTTTTCTTGTCCTACCCTGGTGACAAATGCCCTTCAAAAGCTATTCTGTATTACCAGTGAGAAAGATTCTTAAGTGAAAATAAACTTGGGAAATGCTTGGTTGAAATAAACATAAAGCAGGCTTCTTTAACTTTTTGTAGCCTTTCATATGCTTTTACCAAATTTATTTAACCAAGCACTTTTCTTTTGAGATGCCAGAATGAGCATTGCTTAGCCAGTGAGCCATTTCAGAAATTCAAGTCTAAACCACAGTAGGGAAATACCTTTTCTTTAGCTAGGGGAGTTCTCATTTACAAATAATTATATTTATATAATATATGTACAGAATTATGTCAGCAAAATGGAGGAGTAGGCAATTTCAAACCTCCATACTTCCAAAGAAACATTGAAAAACTCCCAGAAATTTCAGAACTCTGGAAAACAAAGGTTTACAACAACCAAAAAAATATTAAGAAAAAAGAAAAAACAGAAAGCTTTGTGGCATTTTTATTTGCTCTTTCCAGACCTCTATCACAGCTTGGCAGCATCTTGAAGATAGCCCACATTTTCAAATGTGAGACCCTGGTCCCTAGTTCCAGGGAAAAAGAGAGGACCTTATTCACAAATTACCATGTTTACCCCAATATAAGGGCCATCCTGAAGGAATAACACAAGGTGCTGATCTCTGGTTTGCCTATCTTGGAATTTATCCAGGGTGGAAAAGCATCAAGTATTGCTTGAAAACATGTTATGGAATTTTTTTTTTTTTTAATGTGCAGCCACCTGGTGCAAAATTTTTCAGCTGAAACATACAAGAGACTACTCAAAACCTGGGAGGAAAAGCCAGGGAGACGTTTTTGTTGTTTTTTAATATTAGTGCATTCAACAACAACTGGGTATACTGGGAATTTAGAAAGCCAGGATAGGAATTATGCTCAGAAAAGACCTGAAAAGACCCATAGGTCTAGGCTTGCTGCATTCAGAAAGTGAAGGTTGAGTTAGAATCATAAATGGTCTGGCTAAGTGGTAAAGAGTGTCCAAGCACACAGCCAACCCATAGAAGACAGGAACAGGTATTTTTGTTTGTTTTTTAAGTTTCTGGCATTCACGGAGATCTCTGTTAAAATACTGGCTGAACACAGTTCAAAAAATCAGAAAATCCTGGGGAAGTGAAAGATTCTGATTTTCAGAATTATTCAGGAATAATTTAAATGTCCAGTTTGGAACAATAAAATCACAATGCATACAAAGAAATTGGGAAGTATGGCTCATTCAAAGGAAAAAAAAAAAACTACAGAAACCATCCCTGAGGAAGCCCAGACATCACACTTACTAGACAAAGACTTTAAACCAACTGTCTCAGGTATGCTCAAGCAGTAAAGAAAACCAGGAAAATAATATATGAACAAATGAGAATATTAATAGAGAAATTATAAAAGGAACCATATAGAAATTCTGGAGCTGGAAAAGCACAATAACATGAAAAAAATACATTAAAGGGGTTCAGCATATTTGAGGAAGCAGAAGAAAAAATAAGTAAACTTGAATATAAAAACTGAAATAATCCAGTCTGAGCAGCGGAAAAATGAAGTGCACACAGCCCAGGGGATTTGTGGGAGACCATCAAGCTCACCAACATGTGCCTTATGGGAGAACCAGAGGATAATGAGAGAGAGGAGCAAAAAGAATATTTGGAGAAATGATGACCTAAAACCTCCCATATCTGAAAGATATTAATCTGCACATGCAAACAGCTCAGCAAATTCCAAGTAAGATAAAAATCAAGGATCCACACTAAAACACATTATAGTCCAGTTGAACAACAGAGACAGAATCTTGAAAGCAGCAGAAGAGAAGCAACTCCTCACATGCTAGGGATCTTCAGTAATATTAACAGCTACTTTCTCACTGGATACCATGGAAGCCAGAAACAGTGGAGTGACATATTTTAGGTGCTGAAAGCAAAAATTGTCAATGAAGAATATCATAACCAGCAGACTTAATGAAGGAGAAAATAAGATATGCCCTGCTTTAAAACAAAGTAGAACTGCCCTACATGAAATGCTAAAGAAAGTCTTTCCAGCTGTAGTGAAAAGACACTAGATAGTAACTTAAAGCCATGTGAAAAAAAATAACACCAGTGAAGGTAACTACATTGGTAAAATAAAAGCCAGTATTGTACTTTTGCATTTGTAACTCCTCTTTTTTCTTATAAAGGTTAAAAGCAGATGCATACAAATATAACTATAAATCCATGTTAATGGACACAAGATGTATAGAGTTAATAAGCTGTAACAAAACAATATAAAGAGGGAGTGACTAAGATGTCTAAGAGTAGAGATTTTGTACACTATTGAAACAAAATTGCTATTATTCAAACTTGGTCATTGTAACTTTAAGATGTTAATTATAATCACTAAGGTAACTACTGAGATTAACAGAAAAGGAAAGAAAATGGAAATCAAAATGGTATAGTACAAATTTTCAACTAAATGTGAAAAAAGGCAATAATGGAAAAACTAAACAAAAAATACATACAAAAACCAAACAACTAAACAGCTAAGTCCTTCCTTATTAGTAATATAAATGAACTAAGCCCCAATTAAAAGGCAGAGATTGGAAGAACAAATAACATAATCCATCTATATGCTGATTCATTTTAGGTACTGTACAAAGATACAAAATACTGAAAGTAAAAAGATGGGAGAAGATATTGCATAGGAATAGTAATTGAAAAAGAAGTAGATGTCTACAAGTTTATCAGATGGTGTTCCCTTGTGGCTCAGCTGGTAAAGAATCCACTTGCAATATGGGAGACCTGGGTTGAATCCCTGGGTTGGGAAGATCCTCTGGAGAAAGGAAAGGCTACCCACTCCAGTATTCTGGCCTGGAGAATTCCATGGACTGTATAGTCCATGGAGTTGCAAAGAGTTGGACATGACTGAGCAACTTTCACTTTCATGTTTATCAGATAAAATAGATGTTAAGTTTAAAAAGATTACAAGATACAAAGGAGAACCTTATATATTGACAAAAGGGTCAATCTGTCAAGAGGATATAACAATTACATGTGCACCCAATAATAGAGCCCCAAGATATATGAAGCAAAGATTGCCAGAAATGAGAGCAACAGACGGTTCTATAATAGTAGAACTTTCAATAATGAACAGAACAGCCAAGCATAAAATCGATAAGGATAAAGAATTGAAAACACTATGTACCAATTTGATATATACAGAATACTATACCCAAAAACAACAGAATACACATTGTTCTCAAATGGAATATTCTCCAGGAAAAACCATATGGAAGGCCACAAAACAAGTCTCAGGAAATTTTAAAAGACTGAAATTATACTAAAGACCTTTTCTGACAACAAAAGATGAAACTAGAAATCAGTAACAGGGAAACTAGAAAACTCACCAATAAGTGAAAATGAAAATTAAAAAATTAAAAGTAGAAACTACTACTTGATCCAGCATGTGTATTTCTGGGTATTTATCTGAAGAAAAGGGAAACACTAATGCAAAAATACATGCACGCGTAAGTTCATGCAGCATTATTTATAGTAATCAAGATACAGAAACAACCAAAAAAGAAAAAGAGGTCACAAAAAAGACAAGGATGCTTCCTTTTGCTATTTTTATTCAACATGGAACTAGAAGTTCTAGCCAGGGCAGTGAGGCAAGAAAAAGAATTTAAAGGCACCCAGATTGAAAAGGAAGATGTGAAATCTATTCACAGATTTGTGTCCCTATTCATAGATGACACGATCTTATATGTAGAAAACTCTGAAGATTACACACACACACTGTTAAATACAAATCTGGCAAATCATAGTTTAGCCTTACCTACCTTGAATGTGCTCAGAACACATTAAACCAGAGTAGGGCAAAATCATCTAACCTAAGCCTATTTTATAATTATTTTATAAGTATTGAAGGCTCAGCACTTAAGAGTTGATGCTTTTGAACTGTGGTGCTGGAGAAGACTCTTCAGAGTCCACTGGACAGCAAGGAGATCAAACCAGTCAATCCTAAAGGAAATCAGTCCTGAATATTCATTGGAAGGAGTGATGTTGAAGCTGAAGCTCCAATACTTTGTTCACCTGATGTGACAGCCAACTCACTGGAAAGACCCTGATGCTAGGAAAGATTGAGGGCAGTAGGAGAAGGGACAACAGAGGATGAGATGGTTGGATGGCATCATTGACTCAATGGACATGAGTTTGAGCAAACTCTGAGAGAGAGTGAAGGACAGGGAAGCCTGGCACGCTGCAGTCCATGGGGTTGCAAGGAGTAGGAAACAACTGAGCAACTGAACGATCATCGAATATCTGATGTAACTTATTGAATACTGTACTGAAAGTGAAAAACAGAATGGCTGCATGGGTACTCACGCAGCTAGTGCTCACAGCTGAAAGCACACTGGACCTGAGGAATGTTCAAAGCACTAAATTAAAATTAATTGCTGGATGATGATGCTATAGCTACAGTGTCATCAATCTTTCTCTTCTGATGAGGCTTGAGAATAGCTGAAAGGAGGAACTGGGGCACAGACCCTTGGTTTAGTAAATAATACAGTGTTCTTCAGGAAGATAACTGGCTTTGCAGTTTTTCTTCTCTATGGCAAGCAAGAGCTTCCTGTACCTACCTGCCAGGCCTTGCCAGTCTCTTATAATTAACAACTATTTCCAACATCTGTACACCACTGGTGATAGTAGCAAACATCTCTGCTAAGTATCTTTGCTGTGAATTCTTGGTGTCTCAGATAGAACTACTTCTTCCTCACCTCAACTCCTTTCTTTCTCCAGTTCAATCAGCTCTTCATTGGAAGGCTCTTCAGCCTCAATGCCGAGAAGTTCATGAATACCCTTTATCAAAGTCCAATTCTTGCTGCTTCCCAAGCACTTGTATCTTGTTACTGTATTTGCAACAGTAGAACCTTGGTCAAAAGCCTTTGAATGCATTCATGTATGTATTCAAAACTTTCTTCCAAATGCCATTGGTGTGTGACTTCTTCCCATGTTGCAGTGATGGTTAACATTTGGAGTGTGGCCATGTTTAGGGGCAAATACGCAACCTTTACATCAGGATACATGTCACAAATGTGCTATGGATGCCCTGGAGGTTTGTCTAAGATCAGCTTGAATGGAATATTGTTTTGCCTACAATATTCTCTTGCCTGTGACAAATAGTTAAAAAAAAAAAGTCTTCAAACAATCGTACTGCAAGTTTTCTTATTGTGATAATGGGAAGTGTATTCTTGTTCACATTTTTGAATGCTTTAGGGTTCCTTAAGTGGTACATTAAGAAAGACTTTAATTTGAACCCTGCAACATTTCCACCCAAAAGCAGTGTTAAATGGTCTCTGAATGCCTTGAATACTGGTCCACCCAAAAGCAGTGTTAAATGGTCTCTGAATGCCTTGAATACTGGCATTGTATTGAACTCTTGAATATATGTATGTCCTGACATACAGTTCTAGAATAAGCTTTTTTCATCAATATTAACTTTTTCTTCTGGCAATTTTTAAAAAAACATTTACTTATTTGGCTGCACGGGGTCTTAGTTGAAGCACATGCGATTTTCATTGTATCATACAGGATATTTCGTTGCAGCACAAGGACTCTCTAGTTGTGGCATGTGGACTTAGTTGCTCCGTGGGATGTGGCATAAGTTCCCCAACCAGGGATTGAACCTGCGTCCCCTGCATTGCAATGTGGATTCCGAACTACTGGACCACCCCAAGTCTCTGGCGAATATTTCTCACCCACAATTATCCTATATAGCTTTTCCTTCAAATCATCAGCACCTTTTACCATCAGGACTTGCTGCCTCACTGCTGAATTTCACACTGTGAAAATCATGATGCCCTTTGAAGCTCTGAAACCTACCACAGGTTGCTATAAACACTTGGGTATAAAGAGTGAATCGAAAAGCCTTCTTGCCTTAGCCTAGGGCATCAGTTGGCTAAGTGGTATAGCACGTGACAACTTTTCAGTATCATCATTAGATCAGCTCTTTTGTGATGACAATGTGTTTAACTGATGCTATTCACTGCACCACTGATTCACTTCTTAACCTTTAAGATGGTTGAAATCATCAATGGAAATTCCTAACTCATGTGCAGTGACCATTACTGACTTGCTCGCTGCCTTTGTGCTGGGCAATTATCCTGAATTTTATCTCAAGAGTAATTGCCTTCCTCTTCTTTTTCCCACTAGAAGCAGCAGATGCAGATGGGCATTTTTTAGACATCACAGGATGCAAAAACACAAACCACGATACATTAAAAAAAAATCCCAGAAACACAGTACACTGAAGAGTATTGGTTGTTTACCCTTGAGATCATATGGCTGACAAGTAGCTGTCAACATCCATTTCTGATTAAAGCTCTCAAAAAAGTGAATGTACCTGGATATATTATATAGTGTCATACAAGGCCAGAGCTAACATAAAACATACAAAAAATATATAAAATCTGAAGTTATAGATCTGTTGAAAAAATTGAACCTATAGTTAAAATCAACTGCATGTTTTCACTGATGAAATGCTTCTACTACACATTTTAGAAATATTACTGTAAATACATTTAAATCTAAATTCCCATCTAGGCACTGTTGTAAACTGAATTCATTTTTGAAGGTTGTGTTAATATGTTTCAACTATCTAATTTCATTCTGATTGCTTCTTGTCTTGGTCATTGATTTACTTGGAAGTATGTTGCTTAATTTTTCAACATTTGAGGATTTTGTAGTTATTTCCATAGTTATCATAGAACATATTATTTTTTAATATTTAGTTGGCTGTGCCAGGTCTTAGTTGCAACATGCAGGATCTTCAGTTGCAGCTTGCAAACTCTTATTGTGGCCTGGGGGATCCAGGTACCTGACCAGGGATCAAACCCAGGCCCCCTGCCTTGGGAGTGCAGAGTCTTAACCACTGGACCACCAGGAAGTCCCTATCCCCCACTTTTTGAAAGTTTGCTTTACACTACTTCACATTTATGAAATACCTACGTTAGTACCTGGTTTTGCTAATGCAAAGAAATCTGAAGAGGTTTTTTTGCTTTTACAAAAAAAAAAAAAGGGCAAAATGTGAAAACAGCATTCAGCATTTGTTTTGCAACAAGCTGTACAGAGGCAGCATACACGTGGAGCCGTTTAAGTGCCATTGCCATGCTCCTTTACAGAAAACTACACTCAGCATCAGGGCACCATAGTTACGAGCTGTGTCTGTGAGCACCTGTGCTTGATGTCGACTTATTTGTGTCTGTTAGCAAGATGTGTCCTAAGATACTTGCTTCTACGCTTGTGAAGTGTTTCACAGGAAACCTCTCCTTTCAAATAGTGGGGGAAAGCTGTACTTAGAAAAGGCCCACTTGTTCCTTCTACCTTTTTCATCAACTGAAAATAAGAATGTCATTTTCTCATTCGACTCCAAAGGATTTTCCTACTTGGGAGTTAATTTTTATTTTGGTTTAAACATACATAACACAAAATTGATGATTTTAATCATTTTTAAGTGTACAATTCAGTGGTAGTAAGGACATTCACAATGTTGGACAACCATCACCACTATCCATCCCCAGGATTTTTTCATCATCCCAAACAGAAACTGTGCCCATTACACAGTAACTGCCACTTCCCCTTCCTCTCAGCCCCAGTACCCATCACTCTACTTCCTGCTCTATTCTAGGAATAAGACTTCCTCATATGAGTGGAATCATAGTGTCTCGTTCTGTGTCTGCCATATTTCACTGAGCATATTTTCAAGACTTGTCCATGTTTAAGCAGGTGTCAGCATTTCTTTCAAGACTGAGAAATATCCCACCATATATAAATGCCATGTTGCTTATCTGTTCACCTGTTGGGTTGTTTCCACTTTTGGCTCTTGTGAATAATGCTGCTGTGAACACGAGTGTACAAGTATCTGCTTGAATCCTTGCTTTTGATTCTTTTGCGTTTAAACCTAGGAGTGTTGTTGGATCATACGTTAATTCTGTTTAACTTTTAGAGGACAAAAATACTGTTAAAATTGCTTAAGGTTATCCAGGAATTTTACAGTTTCCCTTGTGTACCATTTTTTCTTGCATCATGATGTGGGTTAATTTTCCTTCCAAAGAAATTCTGGTTTTTATCTGAAAATGTCAGTGATGAACAAGGGAAATAATTTTTAGGTGTCTAGACTTATCCTGTCCCTCACCAATCTCTTGATTCTCTGACTTACTGTCAAACTTGTACTTCCCTCTGTCCGACTTATAAGTAAACATTTCTCTATAGTTCCTTGTTACTCAAAGCTGTATTGTATCTTTTTACCAATCTTTTGGTTTGTAAAAGAACTTTTTTCTGCTCCTTAACTCATGTGCTGAATTTCTAATTTTAATCATCGTGTCTCATTTCTGTAAATTCTATTCAGCTTCTTTCCCAATCTGGTCATTTCTGGCAATCTCATTCTTTCATCATATCCCATACACCCATTTCTTCATGCATACTAAACGTTTCAGAATATAAAGTACTGGATCACTCCAGAATCTACAAACATTGCAGGTTTAACATAGCAGTTTGCAGGTTTGCATTCACTCTTGCTCATGGGAGCTTTCAATTTTTATATTTGTGGGCACAATGCATCTGATTATAAGTAATAAGTCCTTGGAACTATCTTTGGGATTCCTTTGAGGTCTGGCTTGATGGTGATTTCTTCAGTAGAGAATTAAACTTTTCATCTTCTTTTGGCTATTGGGGATTTCTAATCAACAGTGCCAATTCTAGATCCAAAACTGTATAAAGGAGCTTCTCGTAAGACATTCCCAAGGAAGATGTTTCCCACTAATAGATATTTCCATTTATTCTTTTCAGAAAACTTTTTGAAAGTTCATCCATTAAAGATTTTGGCTTGAGGTAGGTTGGCATTAGGTATGCATCTTTGATTTACCACTCTGAGCTCATAGGTAAAAACCTAGGCTCCAGGCCTTGTCTATGTTATTTGATTTCAATTTAATTCATTTTAGTACACCTAGAGCTGTCTAGGAGAAATCAACAAGGTAGAGAAAACTGGCTTCTTTATGAATTTCCTTTCTTCATAGAAATGATTATTTTTGATACTACAGTTTTAAAACTTCTAATAATTTCACTTGCTTTTGTAAACTCTTGAATTATAAAGGGTCAGAAGAGAGACAAAGTATTTTGACCTCTTAACTTTTTAGAATCATTTAGTTTCTATTTGGTTAATTCTCATTTCTAACATTAGTTAATCAGCAGTGTTTCTTTACAAAAATGTGACAGGAGTTTCCACTTGGCTGGGGAGGAACTTGTTTCCATGTGAGCACTGTAATACCCACTCAGAAATCACTATAGCATCAAATTTCTGTGCTTTTAAGATGACTTCCTGGCATAAACTCTTACACTTGTTAACACTGATGAAATGTGTGTTGACTCTGCAACCAGAGAATAATGCCAATAAACTGAGTCAAAACATTATATGAATACTTTAATGCAAAATGCTTAACACTTAAAATTAGCAAAGCTTCAATTTAAATTAAAACTCCATTTAACTAAAGATGGTTAACCCCAAGAATTATACAGTAGTTGACTTCTGCTATATAATGCCATTCCTAATGCAATACAGTATAAGAACTGCACTGTTGGTGGTCGCTTCCTCCACTGTTCTTCTGAACCCTAAGGGCTGGGGGAGAGGGTACTCAGACAGACACAACAAAACACAACCCGAATCAACTGTGTGGTGGTTCCTAAGAGTTATAATCCATTTGACTAAACTGTCCAACCACACAGCTGGGGAGTAACTGCAGATGTTGTTCCAGAACTGAGAGGGGGTTCTGTTTTTACAGTTGGGTAGAAGCTCTGCACTAGGTGAGAAGTCACAGTTTTAAAGGATGCATGTTCTGTAAATAGTTACTACATATACACATTTAGTGTCTGTAAACACTAGAAATATACATTAGACAGAGTACCCCCTTACCAGGTGGGTACAGTTTAAAAAAGAAGATGAGGTAACATGAGTCTCAAAGTCCACAGGAATCCTGCCTGAAGAGTTTGAACAGCTGCCAGTAATTCACTTCCAATGTGCAGGGGTAAGGCTCCTCTGGGACCCTCAGGGTTTGCCAAAACTGGATTCACTGGCTTTCAGCATAGCAACCGCATCTTTTACTGCATGGTAGATAACATTCTTCACCTGATTGAAATGAGAGAAAATATGGTCCGTTTACCATTAACTTTAAAATCTGTCAACTGAGAATAAACTTTCCCCCTACCAAGTTTATTACCATGCTCTCGGAACTTAAGACTCAAAATTCAATATGAAACATTAATAATACTTGAAAAGTCCCTGAGATCCTTGAAGCTTTTATACACATTTTAAACCCATGCCTCCTTTGAAGAACTGAAAAGCTCATTCTCCCCCTTCCATAGGCTTTGATCCTATGTGGCCCTGCCCTCACTGAGTGCAGAGAAAAGCAAGTCCAGGGGTACAGCTCTCTTTTTCAGGGTTTATATATGTCCCTAGTTTTCTAAATGAAATCACATGTTTTAGATAATTCACTACTGCAAGCCTCTAAACCAAAGTGAGATTCCCTTCTGGTTTATTCCTCCTTTGCCTAAGTAGGTAGTAGAACCAGCCAGTTCATCAACTCACTGTTACCTAGTGTGATATGGCCAAGTTCATGGACTATTTTTTTTGTTGACAGGAAATGAGGATTTATTGGTGGGCATGAGTAAGGAGGGTACAGCACCAAGGCTCTCCTGAGTGCAGGGCCCGCCATTTGTCCAGGGGCCCATGATTAAGGATGTATTTGACTCCACAGTGATCTGGGATGAGCTGCTTTTCTCCATGTTTTCAAATTCATCCGCATTAAACTTAGTAAATCCCCACTTTTTGGAGATGTGGATGGATCTTCTCGCGGCCAGGAAATTTGAACTGGGCCCTGTGGAGGGCTTCAATCATATGCTCCTTGTTCTACAGCTTGGTATGGATGGACATTCACTGATAAAGGGCCATGAAGCCAGAGTCAGAGAATGCCCGGGATCACAACTATTTTTACCTGTAATTTATCTTCATGGTTTGTATGAGTCTGTGACAGATAGCGGAATTCCTGAGTAAGCCAGAAGCAGTGCTTAACATGTTCTGGAGAAACAAAATCTTCAGCCACCTTGATACAGCTATATAAGTTATGAACCTGGAAAACAAGAAGACACATCACTAACACAAGCCACATCAGCAGTGTATGGAGAATAAAGAGTACAGTAATGGTTCTTGCCTGATGTGGCGCTCCTGCTGGGATAAATACCACATCTCCAAGAAACTGCACAATAGCCCAGCCTTGAACTCCATACTCTTGTTGCAAACGCTTCCTCAATGATCGGTCTAAATACCAGCTCTGATCATGAATGGGATCGTGGTCGGCGGGGTTTTCTTGACCTTGCTCTTCTGACACCTAGAATATATTCCAAAGGTTATGAAACTGAGTTACGTGCTAGGGCTCCAGGAGGGCATTTGGCCCCCTGAACAATGTGGACGGTCAGTAAACATCAGGCCTTCTTCAACATAAGCCCTGGCTGGCAGAAAGAGAAAATAGTACTTAAAGACAATAACTGAACGAATCAAGAGGAGACTGAAAGAAAATGTGGGTTCCTTTGTCATTTCCCATAAACCATGACTGGCAGTCTGCATTATTTTTGTAAATACTGTGTCTGGACAATATTTTGGCCTAGACTTTTGAATGTAAAATAATTTTGAATGTAATAAGGAGACTCAAGCTCCTTATAAGTACATTTATTGCCCTGCGGTTCTTAAAAACCTCTAATTCACTTAACAATTTGAGTTATGAAATAATCCCAAAGATGGCTACAGATGAAACCTGTTTATTCTAGACCAGTATTGGGCAGCACAGACTCAGGGTGACCCTATCAAAGGAACAACATGGTGACCAGCAGGTCCTCGGAAGAACCAAGTTATCCTTAGCAAAAGACATCTTGATTGAAGGAAACACTGGTTAAGGATCTTACTTGGCATCAGGCTACCATGAATATCCATTCCTCATGAACAAATGAAGAGTACTGGCCATAAATATCTACGCTAAAACTAGCAGCCTCAGTGGCGAACAGGTTAAAACCTGAACATGCTCATCTGTGTCTAGAACAAAGGGTTCCACACAGAACCCTTGCCAAATAACCTAACTACTGGAATCTTGGGATCATCAAAGTCCCAGTATACCTCTCCCATGACCCTTCATAAGTTGATGGCCACCAGTAGGGTGGACAAAGCCAACAGAGACCTGAGTAACTTGGAAGACAGCTATCACAGGTGAAGAAATGATACATGGGTGTCTGAAGGGCTTAGGTTTTTAGGGCTGTAAAAACAGATACTATGTGATGATCAGAGGAACTACCATGAAGGTGAAGGCAGAGCACAAAACCCTTCAAATTCACTGGAACATAAAACACAGACATGACAAACAAAACAAGTTCCCCCCTTTTCAAAGATGTGAGCCTAATCATCTAGAAATCGATGATCCTTAGAAACCAGCTTTAGCCTACCCAATCTGAGATGCACGGGTTTCAAGTTTGAGGTTGTGATTATTCGTCAGTGACCCAGTCAGGTCTCGACATGCAGTAATTAATAATATTGCCGTTCTGCATGCTTCTCTCTTCACATGCCATAGGGTAAGGAGCACACCTTTTTAAGAAATTCTCGTATCTTCTCTGTATCCTTAGCAGCATATATGTGCCAGAGAGCTCCTGGCTTCTCTTTTCCTTCAATAAATCGCTTTATTGTGAGTTCATCAGAATCTCCATCTTGGATGGTTTTAAGGACTTCTGGAGCAAGAGAAGGCAAATATCAGACTATGTATGTTCCAGCTCAGAGAGTAAGCCCCACTTTTTTTATGCTTAGGACCCTACCTTCTTCTTGGTCACACTGTCCTTTGGGAATTCCCACATAGACCATGACATTAGCTGCATCAGATACATCTAGGTGAAGGTTTGTTGTTCCATATTTCCGATCTTCTGGAGTAATTAATCCTGCAGGCAGAAAAGCCTGAAATTTACTGAAACAGCACAGGCTGCCACAGTCTTTCCCACTCCCTGGAATACTTGGCCACAAAATTTAAAATCTACCTTTTTAAGCAAGCAAGAGTAATAGAACAATATTCAATATTAAGTTATTTTATCCTTTCAACTTTGAATAAATATTAAATGTTTACTTTTGTAAGAATAAAAAACCAAGTCCTAATATTAGTTTCTGGTGATAGGCAAAATATCTGAACATCTGGATGAAATTTAAATAAAATATGGATGAAATTTAAAAAAAAAATAGGACAAAAGGGCTTTTTAAAAATGAGCCAATATGCTGGCAAGAAAAGAAAGTCAACACTAGAAAGTAGGACTCGGGATGGTAAAGTGGACTACTGAGGCTGGGATTTGCCAAAAGGATGTCTGCTCAACCAGGCGAGCTCAAGCTTTCAAGCTTTGGTTGTCACAGCCAAGGACTCTGGGGTAAGACATAAGATGGGGAGTCTAACAGAACACCTCTCTACCCCTGCCCCAAACACAGAAAGCTAGAACCTCAAATGACTATGTACTCAGTCACACTTGGATCCCTCAACTATGGAAGAGGTTAAGGAAGAGGTTTAGCCACAGCAGGGGACTCCCAGGTGGCGCTAGTGGTAAAGAATCCGCCTGCCGATGCTGGAGACATAAAGAGTCACAGGTTCGATCCCTGGGTCGGGAAGATCCCCTGGAGGAGGACATGGCAACTCACTTCAGTAGTCTTGCCTGGAGAATCCCATGGGCAGAGCAGCCTGGCGGGCTACAGTCCATGGTGTCACACAGGGTCAGAAGTGACTGAAGCGACTTAGCACGCACACATGAGCCAAAGCGTGAGGTCCCTGCTAGTGCTCATAATGGAGACTCTAATCTCCTCCCTCAGGAGAAGGCCCATTTGCTCAGCATTCACCTTGAGGCTTGTCAAGCCCGGCGGTTACCTTGATCCCCATCCTGACACAAGGACACTGCTTCTTGACTGGGCACAGAGCCAAGCATGGCTTGGGATGGGCAAGTCAAGGCTGTTTTCTAACCCGCCATGCCCTGCAACTTAAGCCCTGACTTACTTGGAGGCCAAGGAATTTGTCTCTGGCTCACAGGGGCCTGTGGTTTAGGAGCAGCCATACACACAGGAGCCAACACCTTATCATTTTAACCTGGGATCATGGCCCTGGGGCTCAGCTACAGTTTCCCTTCTTTCCAGTTTGCTGAAATGCCAGCCCTAGGAGTGAGTAAAGCATTAAATATTGGACAAAATCATAGGATATATGAGATTTTCTTTCAAAGAGTAAAGGAAAAAGTATGAAGAGAGGAAATAAGGAAACTACTATGGGAAAAAAGTCTGAGAGCGGTTGTAACTAGGAGACGAGTACATGGGAAGTCACTGTCCTAGACTCAGGTTTTCAGTGCATTTAATTTTCTATAGTAAAAAGTAAACAAGTATAATTTGAGAAGAAAAAAAGCAATGTGATAGGTGGCAACTGAATTAAATGAATAGTTATTAATGACAACATGGAGGAATATCCCTAAGTCTGATTCCATTCATATAAAGCTCAAAAGTAGGTTAAATACTGAAAGAACATTCTGCAGTAATAACAAATCTATGGTAAAATTATAAATGTAAGGAAATGATAAGCACAAATGTCAGGATGTGGCCTAACACTGGGAGCAGAAGGAGGCAGATGGAGCTGGGAGGAGTGAGGAAAGGTGAACACGTCTCAGAGCGACATCCGAAGCTGCTTGCTGGTTTGGCCAGTGGAACCAAAAACAATGGTCCCAGGGAAAGGATTCCCATAAAATAGAAAATCCTGAAACAAAACACGCCATGGACTTTCACGCAAAGAACATAAGCAGACACAGTAGGGGCTGCTACGTGACAGACCACTGGGACTGGAGACTGGTTCAAGCCTGGAAATTAGGAGACTTAGACCTAGTCCCAGACCTGTTACTAGATGCCCCTTGGGTCTCCTAGTCAGGTCAATGTCCCCTCTATCATCCTCAAGTCCTTGTCCCTATTTGTAAAACTGCTGGTGGTGGTGGTGGAGCTGGAGAGAGGTTGACTTATGATCTTTCCAAAGAGCCTTTCACTCTACTTTGTCTCATGGAGAAGTCACTGCTCAGTCACCAAACTTTTGAAAAATAACTGCTCATTAATGAGGTTTATCATAAGGTTGAAGGTGTTTGAAAATGAACACATTTTTCCACCCCTAACTGGTTACTCTGAATGGAACAATTTTGATAGGAAAAGCTATCATAGAGTGACAATGCCATCTATCAATTGCTATCTAAGAGAAAAAGACCTCTATCAAGCTATTTAAACCAAATAAATAGACTTATTATATTAAAAACATCTCAGGTAACTACTTCTACCTTATACAGCTTTCTAATTTCCATTAGACCTGGATAATCATGATGTAACATGATTTGTACACCATTTGCTTTAGTAGAAAAATGCTTCCGTTCATGTAAATTTATTGTAAATTCTCACTGTAAACAGAATACACCCTGCAATCCCAGCCATCCAGCTGCTTTGAAAGGCTCAGGGGAAGGTAGCACAGCTGCAGAACAGGCTGCTGCCCCACAACACAGGCAGAGCTCTCTAAACCGAGACCTGAAGAGTAAGGGGAAATGGGCTACTGCCAGCTGTGTTCTCTCCCCCAGACCACCTCTCAGCCCACCCTGGCAGAACTATCTTGGACACCTGGACTGTGGGAACTCCCCAAAAATAAAGGCCTCTCTGGGACTGTTTCCTGACCTCACTCCCGGTGGTTCCCGGGCAGACTCCACCGTAAGAAAAGAATTGGGGGCTGAGGTCCAAGCCCTTGCTCCCACTCCCCCAACGGTGTCTGGAGAACATGGCAAAGATGCCAAAGACTCTGGTCTGCCACCCTTGAGTCTGAGACACTGGAGTTGAGATTACATGAGGAAGGAATAACAATGAAATACAAATTCAAAGAGTATGTTTAATACTAACTTAAATAACTGAATACTACCCACCAGCACAGAACACTGCATTTAAGTGCAGCTGACGTTAAAACAGCTGAAATTCCAGTAGACTGACCTAAATGTCCAGCAACATTAAAACAATGAATAAACTGACATTCATTAAATGACATACCATCAAATGCAACCATCAAAAATGATCACACTAAAAACCACTGAGCAACATGTAAAAACATTCCTATGTAATATGAAGTATAAGGGAAAATTTTTATTAAACAATGGCATATGCCCTACAACTGCAATTAAGACAGGGAAATATACATACATGTGGCCAAGGAATAAAAGGAATTAAACAATAATGAAGACCATTGCTGTTAAGGGGTAGGATTACAGACATCTCTCCCTCCCCCAAAACCAATGTTACAAATATTTTAACGTGTTTTACTTCTGTAATAATCTTTTCAAGTTGGGCCATTTCTTTCTTACCATAAGCATTATACATCTTGGGACCCAGATCTGGCCTAACAAAGTAGTTTGGCAGCCGTGAGGCCAAGTTGAGTTTGCCATCTCTCCTTGTGTACTCAGGCAGTGGAATGTTGGCCATCAGATCATCAAATCTAGAACAAGAAGACAATGAATTTGCAAAATAAGCTTGCATTTCTAATCACTTATATGTGGAATCTATATATGACACAAATGAACCTATCTATGAAACAGAATCAGAGACACAGACAGACTGGTTGTTGCCAAGGCAGAGGTGGGTGGGACAGAGTTGAACTGGGAGTTTGGGATTAGCAGATACAAACTGGTAAATATAGAACAGATAAATAACAAGGTCCTTCTGTATAGCACAGGGAATTATATTTAATATCCTATGATAAACCACAATGAAAAAGAATATGAAAAAGAACGGGTGTATATATATACACACACACACACACACACATACATATAATTGAATCACTTTTCTGTATAGTAGAATAATGCAACATTGTAATTCAACTATACTTCAATATAAATGAAAAAAAAATTTAAGGTTAGAATTGCAGTGCTTATGAGCAAAGTATTCTTTCTCTCCTACAGCACACAGATATATCAAAATAATCTAGAACACTGCAGACAAAAGATTTGAGCAAAAACTTCCTCATATGAAGTAACACTAAGGGATATATTATTCCTTAGTTCTGAGGATTCAAGGTTCAAGCGCAAATCAGGAAAATGGATCAAGCCATTCCGCTCTCTTGTCTAAAGCAATGTCACTATATTCTACCCAACCCTAACATGCCTGATCTCACTCCTGCCTACAAATGAATGTATGCATGCCTGAGTCAGCCTTTTCTCTGGCGGAGCACCACAGGGAAACATAGATGGTTTTCATTAGTTAGCCAGATTTAAAAGTCATCAAACTTCTTCATCTCACCAGGATCATCATCTCTCAAGAAAAGGACCATCTCTTTCCCCTCCCCATGATCGTACCTGGAGGGCATCATATCTCTAAAATCTTCTCCTGGTGGCCAGTCCTTAAGTTTCAAGACCATTGGCTCTTTTTCATTTTTCAAGCGGTCTGAAAAGTAACCAGAATTACTGAATTGTTACTATTCATAACTTGGAAATAGATCAAAATCAATGGCAAATTAGCACTTTATGCCCTAACAATACAAATAAAGTATATTTGTCTCTGCAAAATCTTTAACCTGACACATTTGGTTTTGTTCAGTTGCTCAGTCGTATCTGACTCTTCGCGACCCCATGGACTGCAGCATGCCAGGCTTCCCTGTCCATCACCAACTCCCAGAGCTTGCTCAAACTTATGTCCATCGAGTTGGTGATGCCATCCACCATCTTATCCTCTGTCGTCCCCTTGTCCTGCCTTCAATCTTTCCCAGCATCAGGGTCTTTTCTAATGAGTCGGCTTTTCGCATCAGGTGGCCGAAGTATTGGAGCTTCAGCATCAATCTTTCTAATGAATATTCAGGACTGATTTCTTTTAAGATTGACTGGTTTGATCTCTTGTAGTCCAAGGGACTCTCAAGAGCCTTTTCCAACGCCATCTGAACAGTTCAAAACCATCAGTTCCGCTGTGCTTAGCCTTCTTTATGGTCTGGTTTTCACATCCGTACATGACTACTGGAAAAACCATAGCTTTGATTATATGAACCTTTGTCAGCAAAGTATTATCTCTGCTTTTTAATACGATGTCTAGGTTGGACATAGCTTTTCTTCCAAGGAGCAAGTGTCATAATTTCAAGGCTGCAGTCACCATCTACAGTGATTTTGGAGCCCAAGAAAATAAAGTCTGTCACTCTTTCCATTGTTTCCCCATCTATTTGCCATGAAGTGATGGGACCAGATGCCATGATCTTAGTTTTTTGAATGTTGAGATTTAAGCCAGGTTTTTCACTCTCCTCTTTCACCAAGAAGTCTTTTTCTTTTTTTTCTTTTCTCCCCTTTCATCAAGAGGTTCTTTAGTTCCTCTTTGCTTTCTACCATAAGGGTGGTGTCATCTGCATATCTGAGGTTATTGACTTTTCTCCCAGCAACCTTGACTCCAGCTTGTGCTTCATCCAGTCCAGTGTTTCTCATGATGTACTCTGCATATAAGTTAAATAAGCAGGATGACAATATACAGCCTTGACGTACTCCTTTGCCAATTTGGAACCAGTCTGTTGTTCCATGTCTGGTTTTAACTGTTGGTCTTGACCTGTATACAGACTTCTCACGAGGTAGATAAGATGGTCTGGTATTCCCATCTCTTTAAGAATTTTCCACAGTTTGTTGTGATCCACACAGTCAAAGGCTTTAGCGTAGTCAATGAAGTAGATGTTTTTCCGTAATTCTCTTGCTTTTTCTATGATCCAACAGATGTTGGCAATTTGATCTCTGGTTCCTCTGCCTTTTATAAAACCGGCTTGAACTTCTGGAAGTTCTCAGTTCATGTACTGTTGAAGCCTGGCTTGGAGAATTTTGAGCATTACTTTTTGTGTGAGAGGAGTGCAATTGTGCAGTCGTTTGAACATTCTTTGGGATTGCCTTTCTTTGGGATTGGAATGAAAACTGACCTTTTCCAGTCCTGTGGCCACTGCTGAGTTTTCCAAATTTGCTGGCATATTGAGTGTAGCACTTTCACAGCATCATCTTTTAGGATTTGAAATGGCTCAGCTGGAATTCCTTCAACCCCACTAGCTCTGTTCATAGTGATACTTCCTAAGGCCTACTTGACTTTGCACTCCAGGATGTCTGGCTCTTGGTGAGTGATCACTCCTTCGTGGTTATCTGGGTCATTAGATCTTTTATGTAGAGTACTTCTGTGTATCCTTGCCACCTCTTCTTAGTATCTTCTGCTTCTGCTCCATTCTGTCCTTTATTATGCCCATCTTTGCATGAAATGTTTTCTTGGTATCGCTAATTTTCTTGGAGATCGCCAGTCTTTCCCATTCTATTATTTTCCTCTATTTCTTTGCAGTGATCACTTAGGAAGGCTTTCTTATGTCTCCTTGCTAGTCTTTGGAACTCTGCATTCAGATGGATATATCTTTCCTTTTCTCCTTTATCTTTCACCTCTCTTCTTTTGATATACAAATGTTAACTTTAACATTCACATCCTGCAAATTACCAACCATTTTATTTATTCAGTGTCAAGAAATCCATTACACCCAGCAAGGGGTAGTAAAATAAAGATCACTGACTAATTTGTATTAGAGCCCTGTTTTCTCTGAATTCCCTTGAGAGCCCTGTCTCAAACTGCTTCTTTGAGATTTCAGCTGCTCCCTTTTGTCCATGTTACATAGGTAGTGTTTTGATAGATCCGGTCTCCTCCTATACAGTATTCCAAAAGAAGCAGCTTCCCAAATAACAAACAGCACAGCACTTTAACAATCAAAGGTCACAGATGTCTAGAAACCCCAGTTTTCTGAGGCCAGCATGAAATAGAAATGACTTCTTTTGCTCAGAGAGACTGAAGCAACCTGATGTTCTGTCCAGAGACAGTTGGCCCACTCAACCACCCTCCAACCCCACCCCACCCCATCTTCTGGGTGATACATAGAGGGTTTAGTCAGACTATTTTCCTGTAATAGACAATTAACCATTGCAGGTCATGTCAAGGAACCAAGAACCTCTAACTGAAAAAGATATGCTGAAATTATGATTTATAGCCATGACTCATTATGATTAACAGCAATGATAACTATTATTTCACACCTCTTACTGTTTTCTAGTCTCTGCTAAGAGTTTTAAAACCATTTAGTTCTTACAACTCAATCCAATATCCCAGTGACTCCTGGCACTACGTAATATTCCTACTTTTGGATGAGGAAATTGACTGAGATCAACTGACTGAAAGATGACTGAGTTCATCCATTATTAAGGAGTAAGACTGAAACTGGAACCCAGGCTTGACTTCGAACCCCATATTCTTGAGGACTAATGTCTGTATACAAGTGTTTGATGGTCAACCAAGTACTTTCCCATAATCTAACTTAAATAGGTACACAACACACACAGGAAAATACAGGGTACAGTGTTTGCTCCGAACATCAGTGACATTTCAGTGTTGGTGGTATGCTGGGGTCTGGGCAGAAGAATGATCAATATGGAAAAGGCAGGCTGCCATGGACTTTGGGGCGCCTTAACCATCTGCAGGCATGAGGAAGTGTGAGCCCTAGAAAAATGAAATTAGCAAGTTCACATACACAGCAGGTACATATCAAGAGTCAGGATCTGAACCCAGGCCTAACTGGAATGCACACTGTGGTATGTGCGCCTCTATATCCCCTTTTGCCGACAAAGGTCCCTCTAGTCAAAGCTATGGTTTCTCAAGTAGTCATACAGGAATGTAAGAGCTGGACCATAAAGAAAGTTGAGCACCAAAGAACTGATGCTTTTGAACTGTGGTGTTGGGAGAAGACTCTTGAGAGTCCCTTGGACTGCAAGATCAAACCAGTCAATCCTAAAGGAGACCAACCCTGAATATTCACTGGAAAGACTGATACTGAAGCTTCAATACTTTGGCCACCTGATGTGAAGAGTCAACTCACTGGAAAAAACCCTGATACTGGGAAAGACTGAGGGCAGGAGGAGAAGGGGGCAACAGAGGATGAGACAGTTGGACAGCATCACTGACTCAATGGACATGAGTTTGAGAAAACTCAGGGAAGACAGCAGAGGACAGAGGGGCCTGGCATGCTGCAGTCCATGGGGTCACAGAAGTCGGACATGACTGAGCAACTGAATGACAACAAGATCCCCTTTCAAAGGACCTGCTGCCATCACAGCTTTGTGGTCAGCCTCAGCTGCAGAGAGCTGCCCTGCCAGGTCTTGCCCTTCCCAAGGCCTGAGGGAGGTGAGGGGATAACAGGCCCTAACTCTTCCTCACTTCAGCCCAGTCTGAGACCATGAGGGGCAACACTTGCTCCAGAGCTCCCTGGCAGGTGTGCCAAGGCTTCACTAACTCTACACTGCACCTGTCTCCTCTTTCATTTCATAGACTTTGATTCCCAGGTAAACATCTAACGTCTGAAACTCCACCTTAACCTTCATGTGTGGAAACCCCCATCCCACTCTACTTAAAGTCAGCTATACCTGGTAATGAAGTCTGTTCAAAGTGTGGGCCATAACCTGTAAATGTGAGTAACAGGTGAAAAGGAAGCAAGAGATTACAAGGTAAAGGTATGCCTTAAAAGAATGAGAATGAAAAATGAGCAAACTTGAATTGAGTCTACAGAATGAACTGGCCAAACCCTCTCGAGGGGGCGGGAGCCTGATGACAGGTGCTGGGGCTCACAGAGCACTTGTAAACAAACATGCTACTGACTGGCCAGTCACATAAAGCACCAGCCTCAGCATCAGAAACACGGCCCCCTGGCCACCACTGCCCCCCTTGCCCAAGTGAGGAGGCAGTAACCAGGCTCAGCTGTGTGAAAAGGATTCATTCTTTGGCACTTTCAGCTCAGCTTGTCATGTTAAACATACTGACAATCTTCTTGTTAAATAGCAAAGCTGCATTAAACCACCACCCTGGAGGCACAAGCCCTGGTTCTGTGTTCCCCGCCCCCCGCCATTGGGCACATGTCTGTCACAGGACAGACACGGAGTCACCTGAAGAAGAGGTGACTAAAATCTCACTCTCAAAGGAAATACCAAGAGAATCTGCCTCTGTTCAAACGCACAGAATCTGTAAAAAGAAAGGGAGGAGGAGGTAAGACAGGAATTTTAAACTCCAGACTCATAGAAAACAATGCTGCTCCCACTGAAGGACAGTCGGCTCCTGCTGCTCCTGAGCCCACCTCCCCGCCCTTTGCACACCCTCAGCCCCTTTAAGGGTCTGTAATACGTACTCGGAACATCTTCAAAGCCATCCCAGAAGTCCCCCACTGTGGCTCCTGTGATGATTTCATTGGTTCTGCAGTTAACGAGGTCAACTTCCTGGCTTCCAAACTCCCTCCTGAAGGACTCCGGTTTCCAGAGTTCAGTGTTCAGCTTGTGGTGCACTCCCGACACCATCACTGGCTAGCAGAGGAGAATGAAGACTTCAGTTCAAACTCCCCCAGCCCCGTCCCCTCTCCTGAGGCCGCCCCTCCTCAAAGAGCTGCTGATTTTTTTCTCTGCGGCTGGTCCTTGGGCTCAGCTCCCAAAATGACATCACAGTCCTCTGTGTTCCCACAGCATCTCATGTCTTCGCTTACCTGCTACACACACCCCTTGCTCTCAAATTAACTAGCAAGCTTCAAGAAAGAAGGATCACACCTTCTGACTCAGATCCCATGTTTCACAGAACACCAACGCCACAGCTCAGGGCAAGGGACATGCAGGAGAGACAAAGGCAGCAAGAGTGCCCTGGCAGAGGCGGGTGTTGCCACTGGCCTACAGCCTCTTGTTAACCAGCCAGGAACATGACCCTGGGATCGCCCAGTTTTTTGGTTACCCAAGATAAGGCCAGAAGCCCTCAATTTCATGTGAAATAGCCTGACTAAAATATTAGCAACAAGTTCAACTTTTAAAAACCATTGTGTAATCCTAAAAAAACCAAGCAAGACCTACTGTACAGCTCAAGGAACCCTTTTCAGTGCTCTGTGGTGACCTAAATGGGAAGGAAATCCAAAAAATGGGGGATATATTTATATGGCTATCCCCATGGCTCAGCAGCAAAGGATCTGTCTGCTATACAGGAGATCTGGGTTTGATCCCTGGGTAGGGAAGATCCCCTGGAAAAGGAAACAGCAACCCACTCCAGTATCCTTGACTGACAAATCTTATGGACGGAGGAGCCTGGCGGGCTACAGTCTATGGGGTCGCAAAGAGCTGAACATGACTAAGAGACTAAAACAGGAGCATTATAGCTGATTCACTCTGTGTTAGTACAGTAAAAACTATCACAACAATGGAAAGCAACTATACTCCAATAAAAGTTACCTAAAACAAACAAAAAAATCAAGCAAGTTATTATGTAATCCAAACAAAACATTTCAGTGGACTGTATTCAGTCTGTCATTGTCATCATGAGAAAATCTTGTTAGTAAACAGGACTGAAAAAAATTTTTTTTTGTTGTTAAATACATACATTTTTCTATTTGGCAATTCCCAAGTCCTGGCCTTGTCCAAGAGCAAACTACCCCTTTAGCAAGGATTCTGTTTGGCCCAGAAGAGAAGACAGAAATCCAGAAAACATAAACCAAAAGAAGAAAGCAAAGAAGCATGTCCACAAAGCCAAGCATCACCTAAACTATCAACCAAAACTTAAGATGGAACATCAATGCCCTTTAAAGCAAGCTCCTACCTGGGAGACTACACACCAGTTCCAGGCTGACACTACATGGTTCAGGGCCACCTAAATTGTCTTCAGCATAAGGTTATAATTCACGGAAGAGGGACGCCTGATTTTTATCCTATTTTGTCTAATCCCCCAAACTTCACCAGCCTCAGTCATACACCCAATTCTCCAATTGACGTTTACCACATAAGAATCACTGAGCCCAGAAAGCACTCATCAAAAATCCAAAGACAGGGCTTCCCTGTGGCCCAGTGCTTAAGAATCTGCCATGCAATGCAGAGGACATGGGTTCAATCCCTGGTCTGGGAAGATCCCACATGCTGTGGAGCAGCAAAGCCTGTGTGCCACGACTACTGAGCCCGAGCATTACAATACTGAAGCCTGTGCTCTGCAACAAGAGAAGCCACTGCAATGAGAAGCCTGCACACAACATCAAAGAGTAGCCCCCACCTCTGCAATGAGAGAAAACCTATGTGCAGCAATGAAGACCCATCACAGTCAAAAACAATAAAATAAAAAAAATAAAAGATCCAAAGATGACTGGGTAGAAGCAATCAAAACAAAAACCTCATCAGAGAATACAGCCCAGGAAAGTTTGTGGTAAGAAGTAAGACTCACAGCCACACTCTGATTGTATTCACCCTAAACAATATAGTACAGAAAAAAAAGAGATAAAGTATATAGCACTTAAAATCCAGGAAGGGGGGAGGGGAGGGGCTATGGGGTGAGGGTGTCAGAAGTCTACCAAAGGCACTGGGAAGGGGCTGTGCTGGGGCCAGGCAAGAGGCCCCTTACCTGCCCTTGTTTCCAGCACTCCCTGAACACATTCCAGTTGCTCTTGTTGTTGGGATCTTGCAGACAAAGCAGACGGTTATCACACAGCCAGTAGTGGGGAGTGTCAAAGCCCAGAATGCTGGGCTTAATGGTCAGTCCTTGGGGCCTCTTTGATAAATCAGAGCAGGTCTTATTTTGTACCAAAGAGGCAAAGATGTCATCAAGGATTTTTGGTGTATTCTTGAGTCCATTTTCTGTCTGAATTTGAAAAAGAACATAAGTCTTAAACATGTCATTCCCTACCATCAATAAACCCTATATTCCCATAACAGTAGGATGAGTACATATTACACACTCAGGGAAGGACCCAGGCCAGAACTCTCACAGAGTTAAGTCTTCTTCCTCTACCTGACATCACAACTCTCAGAAGTGGTACATAAAAAAGTGTACCCATCAGCCAAGAATTAGAATCAGTCCATCAGTATACTTAAAAGCCTATCAGCCAAGAATTAGAAGCTGTGAAGCCCATCTGCCAATGATACAGCCTCTGTACCCATGAAGGAAGAAAGCTATGGACTCCCATCCTTCTTTCTACTTTCTAGTTTAGTTTCTCTACTCGCTTCTACTCTGACTCTGTTCATCTTTATTGGGGGGGGGGGGGGGGTGGTGAAGAGTATAAACAATAAGATAAATACATACCTTTCCTGCAGAGGAATTCAAGAGATTTCGGAGGAAACCCGAATTGTTGTTGCTTACAGGTGTCAAAATTGTGCTGTTAAAGGTGTGCAAGACTGTGCTGGATTTGCTCAAGGGGGGGAGTGGCGGAAGGCATTTGATTTCATTTTTTAAAATTGGCATCACTGGTTGCTTTTCTAAAAAGGAAACCAAAAACATCCAGATAGAAAAGCATTCTGAAAGGCAGAGCCCTTACTAGTCTTCTATTAACAGAATTACTATGGAACCAGGAAACTTAAGAGGATAAATACTAATGATATTACTGATTTTGATAAGGATTTCCAACTGCTATTACATATATATATACACACACACACAATATAGTATATATATATATATATATAAAAACATTCAATACCCAAAGTGATACTATGGTAAACTGTAGTTTTTATTTGTCCCTGGTATGTAAAATACAACTGTTTTTTGTAAATAACATTGTAACTATCAACCTTGATAGTATTTATAAATACAGATTCTCTTAGAATTTCACATGTGAAATTAGATTGTTCACAAATATCAACAGTTTTATCTCTTTCTTTCCAATCCTAACATCTTTTTGTTCACTTCACTGCAATAGCCAGGACTTCCAGTACAATGTTTAATGAAAGACTGAAGACAGGAATCCTCGTCTCATGCCTGAACACAGAGGGAATGGTTTAAAAATTATTCAACTGAATAAAAAATTCAGTAATAATTTAACATGTTTGCTGTCAACTTTACCATAGAAACTCATTAGATTAAGGATATTCCCTTCTGTTTCTAAGTGTTTTTGTTTTAATTATAAGCAGGTTTTGAGTTTTACTCTTTTTCTATATCTCCTCACACGACTTTTCCCCACTTTTTTAATGTTAAAACTGCAGTTGCACTTCTCAAGCCCTGCTGGATCACCCCATATAAGTCCTTTATTTATTGTGCTGAATTCTATTCACTGAGATGTTTAATATCTCTGCATGAAAGAAACATATCTGCAATTTTTCTTTCTTGTAAAACAGCAGAATCACCTAAATTCTAAATACCTGATTTCCAAGCCCATGCTCTTTATACTATAATCAAGCATCCTGAGACAACAGCATGGATGAGAAAAATAAAGTTGAAGACAGAGTGTTCCCATTTAGACAGAATAGGAAATACATACAGGGTAGAGACAGAAAGGCAAAAATTACTATTGAAACTAACAAGTCTCAGCCCACCCTACTCCTGCCAAACAGAAGCTCAACAATGACTTCTATCAGCAGCAAAAGCTCTCTCTGGGCCTGCAACTGTGTTAGGTCTCAGGTGACTACAGGGAACCCCTAACCTTCCACACTACTTCTCACCACTCTGTTCTCCCAGTAACTGAGGTTGCCAAGTCCCTCTGGGAACAGACCAAAGTTCTGGAAGGCAGGAAACACTCACCCTTGTTCTCCTTGTTGACATTGCCACTGGTCAGGTCTGCCAGCCAGTTCAAAGGAGACGTGCTGGCTGGACAGGCAGGCTTCACACTGCTGGCAGGTTTGGAAGCGGCCTCCCCATCCACAGTCACTGGCTCCAACCCTGAGGGATTCTGCGGGAGCATGGTACCAAGAGTCGCTTTTTCTCCAGTTAAGGAAGTCTGTGTTGGGTATAAAAGGAGAACTTGACACAGGCTGGAAAACTGCGTCGTCTTCTTATCTTCTCTCCTAACTGCTCACCAGTAAGAGAGAAATATCTGCAACAAAACCACCCAATAGCCCTGGAAATCATCACAGCTGTAGTAATTTTGCAATAATAGAGCAGAACTGCATAGAAGAGATTTTAATTTTTTAACTTTTAAGTATTACTAGAGAAAGTATAAGATGTGAAGGATGTAAATACAGCAAGATACCACCATTGTAGCAGCATCTCATATTCATTCATATTCCTATCACTCCATCCACCATGTTTCTTTAAAATGCCCAGTTTGTTCCCATCACCCAGTGTCATGAGTAGGCACTCAGAAACCAGTGACTGAACAAGTAAATGAGGCAGGGTAGGAAATACAGCTGTGAATTCAGAAGGAAGTGGGAAAATGCAGAAAAAGGACATGCTCTTTTGATTTGGTGTAGTGTAGGAAGCTTTAAAAAGTGATGAAGAGCCCTAACAAGAACTCAAAACATGAACTGAACACGAAAAACAACAAAAATGACAAACAAACTGCACAGACAAGAGCACACCACTTGTTTTACTGGCATTATTATTCCTTTATTACTGAAGGGGAAGCTAAAGCACATATACATCAGTTTATTTGAGCCAGAGTTATGCAACTAGAAAGTGGCAGAAAAAGAATTCAAATTTAGTTCTGACTCCAAACATCAAAACTCTTCTACCAATGCTGCCTTCCATACCCCAGCTTCATGAAAATGTAAAGTAATTTCTGATTACTAAAAATAAAGTGGGCTAATGATTACTGGGGTGAGGAAGAGTAAGGGGGGTAGATGTGATGACAGATGTGAAGGAAATGTCACCATAAAGAGGCCTGTGAGCACCAAGGAAATGCACACATTTTTTACAAAGGATCATTTCAGTATTTTTCCTTCATCTCTTTATATATTTATTACAGGTAAAATATATTTAGTAATTTAAAAATGTTAGGCTTATCTGAAAAATTTTAACTGTGTAAAACAATGGTAAGTTTAAAAACCTATACAAATTTGAAAGCAATTTATTAAGTAGACTGTAGCAGAAAAGGTTTTTCTTTTTCAAGGAATGAAAATTAAAATCCTACTTAAAAGAGACAACAAATAAAGTCCAAAAAAATAATGTAAAACTTGAGAATGGGTCTATAAAGTGCCACATGAAACAGTGAACCATTTCTTTCCACTGACAGCTCTCCCCATGTTCCTTTCTAATATACTATAGAAATCCACAGGTTATTGAAAACAGACAGACAACAATTAACAAGGATGGTTGAATCCAGCATAAACAGTAATACCTGTTTTATGTCTTCCTTTGAGGCTGGTTTTGAAAAGAGTTTGAACTGCCTGTTTGAACAGGGACAATTTGCTTTTATTCCCCATTTTGCTCTTACAGAATGAACAATGTCTCCAACATCATAGAGGGCTAAAAAAAGGGCACAGGCAAACATCTGAACAAGAATATTAGGTACTTTCAACCTCAACATTACAAAGCAGAAGCTGGTATTTCTAACAAGATAACTTGTTTTAGCAGCACTTATTTCACGGGGGCTTCCCAGGTGGCGCTAGAGCTAAAGAACCCGTGTGCCAATGCAGGAGACAGAAGATACGCGAGTTCGATCCCTGGGTTGGGAAGATCCCCTGTAGGAGGGCATGGCAACCCACTCCAGTATTCTTGCCTAGAGAATCCCATGGACACAGGAGCCTGGCAGGCTACAGTCCATGGGTTTGCAAAGAGTCAGATAGGACTGAAGTGACTTAGCATGCATTTTAGGGTGCTTACACTCCCTCCTTTTCATCCTAAGTATGCTTTCCCCTAAATGCACCATTTTCTTTCCTTTAAAAGAACTATTTACAAAGCCTTAATCAAAAACTTTGGGGGCATTATTTAACACATTTCTGGACAATTTATGGTACACACTAAAATAAAGACAGCAAGTAATTATATTAGACAAAGTAAAACCACTCTACCAGCCTCTATGAGTTAATCAAAACACAGGCAAAAGAAAATCATTGCACCCCATGAAATACCTTTTCCAGGAATGATCTGTGTAGGCATGAGGTTCTCTGGTTCATGTATCTGACTCTTCACACATCTCAGCCAATTGAAAGTCTTGTAGGCAGCACCTGCAAAGAACTGATTTGTAGTCACTGCTCTTTATGGACTCTGGCCCCTCAAGTTTCAGAAATCCATTACCCGCACATCAGTGAAAGGCTTTATTTAAGCGTAGAAGGGGCTGGGAGAAGAATGAAGTCAGGTCTCACCTTGTTGGCAGTTTTTCCTCTTCATCCGATAGCAGTCCACACACACCCCGAATCCACACCTGGGACACACCCAGTGCAGGTTGAAGATAGTGGTGTCACACACGTCACACATTTCCCGCACACCTTTGACAGCTCGCTTCCAAGCAACCTGTCCTACGAAAATCAATAAGCCACTTAGTCTTGGGGAGGAGAGGGCCCCCAAAATAAAACATGAAGGGGGACGGAGTTGGTGCCATTCCCCCCCTCTCACTGGAGCTCCCAGTAACTGTTTAGCCTCCAGAGCCCATCCCAAGCCCCCACCCCAGACATGAAGCTCTCCTGGACTCCTCCAGCATTCCCATCAGCTCGTATCTGCACTCCAGACTCGGGCCTCTGTACATGGCACACAATCAAGAACAGTTTTGCTTCTCTCGAGGAGTGACGAAATTAAAAGACACTGTTCCTTAGAAGCTATGACAAACCTAGATAGTGTATTAAAAAAAGAGATCATTTTGCCAAAAAAGGCCCATCTAGTCAAAGCTATGGTTTTTTCCAGTAGTCATACATGGATGTGACAGTTCGACATAAAGAAGGCTGAGCGCCAAAGAACTGATGCTTTTGAACTGTGGTGATGGAGAAGACTCCTGAGATCCCTTGGACAGCAAGGAGATCAAACTAATCAATCCTAAAGGAAATTAACTCTGAGTATTCATTGGAAGTACTGATGCTGAAGCTGAAGCTCTACTACTGTGGCCACCTAATACGAAGAGCTGACTCATTGGAAAAGACCCTGAGGCTGGGAAAGAGTGAAGGCAAAATGAGAAGAGGATGGCAGAAGACAAGATGGTTAGATAGCATCAACAACTCAATGGACATGAATCTGAGCAAACTCCAGGAGATAATGAAGGACAGGGAAAGCTGGTGTGCTGCAGTCCACGGGGTTACAAAGAGTCAGACACGACTCAGCAACAGAACAACCACAAGGAGACTAAACTTCATGCAAGCAGAATTCCTGCTCAGATCCCCACCTCCACCCCACCCTCCAAGGAGTTCTGCACACTGCTGGTGCGTAGGAAGCCCTGCTGAGTAAGTCAATGAAGAAAGCAGCAGTGGTTATGCAAGTTGGGGTTTAGACACAGGTATCAGAGAGCAGTGGTTCTTCACCTTTTGGGTCATGAGATCCTCTGAGACTATAAAGGCAGCATGGACCATCCTTTCTCCAAAGAAAAAGCATTTCACTCAAATCCACAAACCCAACCTTCAGTACAGAGTGTCTGGTTATTCACAGATGCCCCGAAACCTCTCAGACTGCCCATTAAAAACCCTCCGGGTACTTAGGGAACCTGGAGGGAGCAGCACATTAACTAGTGAAGGCACAACGGTCCAAAGTTGACTCCTTCACAGACCAGAGACAGAAACTCAATTTTGCTAGAGCCAGGAGTGATGCAGGCCCCCAGGACCAACTCACACTAACCAAATATTCAATAGATGGAGGTATAAGCTAGACTTCTACAAAGTAGTATCTTCTGTTCCAGGGGCCAAGCTCTGAGAACTGGAGGGAGGGGCCTTCCCTGCGACAGAGGAGCGCCAAATACAGCATCAGAAAGCTTCAAGGAGTAGGAGCAAAGGGAGGACATTTTCCTGGGTCACAGAAAAGCCCAATGTCTCAATCAGAAGATCATTCTCTCTCTCCCCTGAACAAGACAGGATCAATACTGTCACAATCATGTTCTAAGGAGAACATGTATCTTTTCCTAATCCAGTCAGTGGTGACTTCTTTCTTCAGACTGACCATAAAACACATGACTAACTTCAGTTTGCTTCAAATTAATCCAACTGCTGACCTCTGCCATTTCATTACAATGTGAAAGCTCAGAGCATAATACATAGAGATTCAGGCATTTTATAGACTTTTTTGAGATTTTGACATTTTATAGAGATTTTATGAGCTTCACCTTGGTCACTGAATTAGACTGTTTTCTTAGAGAGTAGTCTTAGACCTCTTAGCCATCTATTATTCAATGACTGTCATTGAAAAGACAGAATAAATGTATGAAGGCTGGGACCTGCTTCCTAACCTCAGGAGCAGAGGGCACTGTCTCGCCCCTTCTCTAGGAACAACTTGTGGTAGCATCCTTCAGGATCGCTCACAGCGAGTTCCTCTCTCCAACTGACCAGAGTGTCACAGAGGAAATGAAGAGGAATATGACAATCAAGGAGAAAAGGCTAATTAACATACACATCTTAAATGACCGAGTTTCTTAATTATGCTCTTAAAAAGACAACTGTGTTTTTTTTGGAATGAAAAAATAAAAACCCACATTTTTCCAGACAACTCACCTTAAGCACAGAAAAAAACATCCATAGTTTAAAACAGCCCTGTTGATTCAGGAAGCTACTAACATATTTCAAAGAAGTGTTTTTACATTCCAATCATTCATATACCACCTCTAGATCAGTTATTTAAGAATTCTTTTAAGTCTTTAACTTAAAAGTATATAAGAAAAAAACTTCCGTAACTTTACTGAAAATGAAACACCAGAGTCACTTGTCCTAAATATAAGATCACAGGAAAAAAAACTTTAATGATTCTTGACTTATCAGGGTCTCTGCTGACCAACAGAACAGAGTGATTCTATAGCTGTTTTTCAATTCAGTAGGACTTCAGCCGCCGTGGAGTTCACAATGCCACTCCCCACCTAGTGCTGAACTTCCATACCTGGGAATGCCCCAGTTTCCACTCCCTGAATTCTGAGATACAAGAATAATCAAACTTATCTAATATATTATTTCAGTGCTTAAACTAGCTTCAGTTAATTCCTGGAACCAATTTTGGTTCCTACAATCAAAATTCTTAACATTGGTATGTACAGATGCTTATATTGAAACGTATTTGGTTATACAAAGTCTGAAAAGATACCTACTAGAAAAATGAAAAGGCTTCACTTTTTACTTTCAACCGTTTGTGAAAGACACAATGATGGAAGAAGTCTGAGACTGTCTCACCCCTTTAGGTGAGCCTATACTATTGGTAATGCTGTGCAAATTCCACCACCATCTCCCTTTAGCTTTCTTAAAAAAGGAGTTCCGCTCCTTTAGTACACAACCTAAACAACCTCCAAAGAGAGGTAACTGAGGTAACTGACTCTGATTAAATCAACAGGCAGAACCTGTCACAAGGAAAAAAATGCAACCTCCGTATACCAAAGTCATCTAAACTTCTAGGTGAAAATGAAACCCACACAACTAGGACTTAGGTGTCATTTAGAAATGAAAGTCAAGTTGGACTCAAAAATCCTACCCCCTAAGAGATGCTCTTACTGTGTGGCTCAATAGTTGACATAGCTTCCTTTTCAGAAATCACCATTTGACAGAAGTGGTCTCCAATGTTGGCCAGGATATACTTTGCTGTGTCCAAATCAGTCCCCACAACATTTCTGGTTAAAGGCAACCACAAGCCAATTGCTTCACTGTCATACTTGTTTGGTGTTAAGAAGCCTTCTACCCGCAACACACCATGTTTGTTGAACTGTAACCTAAAAGAAGTGAAAGGAAGAAAGGAAAAAAAAAAAGCGTGTTACATATATAAAATATTGATTTACACCTTGTTGTTACTATTTAAATATTTAAAATCAACCCCATTTCCTTCCCAGCTTTCTATAAATCTCCATGGCTAGTTACAGCCAATTTGCTATGTGACAACAACAGTATAAAGATTAAAGCGTTCAGGTTTCCCCCCAAAAGACATGAAAGACTGGAGGGGACAGGAGGTGTGCTTTACACTCCAACCAGTTATCTAATCCTATCACCTCCAGGGACAGCTACTGAACCTGCCTGATGTGGAAGTTAATAGCAAGGACAATCACAAGACATCACAGAAGTAAACCGACAACAAACAGAAGGTGATAAATAACCTGATCAGATCTGAATATAACTACTGCTAAAAGATTAATGCTCAGCAGAGAAAGGCTAACCCTAGATATCACTAAAGCCATAACCACATGAATTCATGAGGTATTCAGAATCCTTAGGAATTCTAGCTATAAATTACCATGCAAGTTTCTGGAATAACAGGCAGTGTTAAGATGGGCCTTGGTACCTAGGAAGGTGGAGCCAAAAGCTGAGTATTTTCTCAACATTCTCTTTCTAATACATCTTTGATATCTATCATGCTTTTTTCTAGGTTGTGTAGTAGTCTGGGATTTATTTAAACACAACAATATATGTCAATCTAGCTGGAGACATAAAAGCAGGATATGACAGGTATCATAGCAATCACAGAGTCTTATACGAGTCAGAGGAAGAAGTGCTGACTATAAGTTTGGTGGGACTAATATTAAGAAGATTTCATGTTAAGAGACAGTAATTAAGCTTGGCCTTGCAAGAAAAGGTAGATATTATGTAACAGACGGCATGTCAAGGAAACACTATTACATATAAAGGCAAGAAAAATGCACGGACTGCAATTTCTTTGCTAGTCATTGGGCAGTTGCCAAAATTTTTTGAGCCTGTGAGATGCACAAAGTTGTGCCTTAGGAAAATTATTTGTCCAGAACTGGAAGCACATGGGGAGCTGCATTAACAGATGTAAACGAGTTTCTAGGAGCCCGTAGTTTTTAATTGACAGTCCAAATGAGAGCTAGTTGTAATTCTAAAAAATAAATTTGGAAGACATTTCAAATGGGGAGGAGACGATGAACAGGATATGGCAACTGAACTTCACCGAGACCCTACCCTCTCCTATTTCATCTGTAGAACATAATGGTAAACAAACCTGATGGTACTTATGACAGTATCGATCATCACTGTAAACATAAGGGGGAAAAAGGCTCTATTTTTAAAATTATAACATTCTTTTAACCAAAGAAGTGAGTTTGTTCCACACTGGCTTCTGTTAACACTTATCACAGTTCTAACGCTACACACACTTTACTGTGGTACTTTTGCAATTTACTCAGGAATGAATAGGACAAACTACCTACCATCTAAAAAAACTCTTGTTCATTAAATAACCTTGAATCTGAAAGTTACCAACACAGATAAAATGATCTAAAATGCTTGTGCATTTAATTCAGTTCATCAGCAATCTTGAATCCTGATAAAACTAAATGGGAAGAGATAGGAAGAAATTAAAGGCAACACTTCTGTTTATGATTAGAGTTAGTTGAGCCTGAAATTCTACCTAGATTTCTGAGAAAATGTATCATATCTAACAGATCATCTATACCCAGAACAACACTGCTCATTTATATATCAAAAAGACCAGAAGGCTACCTTTCTCTTCACTCAGGATGGAAGAATTTGAAGAAAATTAAATTTGACTTTAAAATTAAAAAAGCAATGCAAAAATGATTTGCCTATAAAAGTAGAAGAATTTTTTTAAAAGATACACCTCCTTCCTATTGGCATAGAGATGGGAATGCTCAAAAGCTGCCAGGGGGCATGGATGCAGATGCAACATTCCTCCAGGGCAATTTGGCAGAATTCATGTATCAAAGCCTTAAAACACACACCTTCTGAGCCAGTAAGGGCACTTCCAGTGTCTCATCCGAAGTAAATAATCAGAGATATGGACAACAGATATCATCTCTGTATTTAGTGGCAAAAAATACACAATAATCTGAATACCAACAAGGGAATAGGTTAAGGGAATTTTCAAACATCTATGGGTTCTTTCATAGTTATTCAAAAGTATTTGCTGAAAAAAGTTAGTATGATCAGACTTCCCTGGTGGCACAGCAGATAAGAACCTGCCTGTCAATGCAAGAGACGCAGGTGTGATCTCTGATGTGGGAAGATTCCAGGTGCCTCAGAACAACTAAAGTCCATGAGTCACAACTGCTGAGCCCACACGCTGCAACTACTGAGTCCCATGCCTTAGAGCCTGTGCTCTGCAACAAGAGAGGCCATGGCAATGAGAAGCCTGTGCACCACAACAAAGAGTAGCTCCCACTTGCTGTGACTAGAGAAAGCCCGTGTGCAGCAATGAAGACCCAATAGAACCAAAAATAAAAATAAATAATTTTTTTAAAAAGTCAACATGATCAAGTGGTTTCTATTACATACTGGGAAAGTACTATTGGGGAAAGTAAGATTCAAAACAGTATTTATACAATACAACAAGTAACTATGCTTGAATATATTCTATGACCACATAAACACTAAGATGCACTGAAAAGTTAACAGTAGTCATTTGTGTGGTGGTTTTTAGAACCTTCAGAATTTTTCTGTATTTGTTATTTCTAAAATCAGAAGTTTGTATTTTCAAGCGTCTTGCTTAAAAAAAAAAAAAAAACAAACAACTGAAAATGAGTATGAGTAGGAAATACCATGTAACAAGATCTAGACTCCTAAATTCACAGATTAGAAGTATCATCTCTAACTTTTCCCAGTTTTAGACTTACTATTGATAGAAGAGGAGGGAGAAAAGTACATTAAAGGGCTCAGAGCACCTCGGTTTTCCCCTACAGGCCTCACCTCCTGAAGTGAAAGAAGCGGCAGAACACAGGCGAGTCTTTCTGCGGCTCCTTGTCCTTGCGCAGGCTGTCCAGGCGGCACTCCCGGCACTTGGGCAGCTGGGCCACAATGTTCACGCAGGAGTCGTCCTGGACAAAGGCCTCACCGCTCTGCTGCAGCTTCCTAAGTTTAGTTGGGTCTGTCAAGACCGACTTCCGAGATGGGGCTGGTAAAAAGAAAAATGAAGGAAATGGCATTTCAGATTTTTTTAAAAATCACATCAATCTTTGACTGAATCCTACTCAAAAGGTTAGATTTCCCAAAGGGAGAACTGCTCTTCTCAATTACTGGTTCAACTGTAGTTTCTGAAAATGGCTGAAGACAACTATCAGAACAACTGGAAGTTTTACTCTTTAAAATGCTTCCCATTTGGTGAATCCATTTGGCAACGTTAAAACCCCAGACTCACAATTCCAAGGTAATGCATACTTGTATTCACAACCCTAGATAAGATAAACATCTTGGGGATTTCTCTGGTAGTTCAGTGGTTAGGAATCCACCTTCCAATGCAAGGGATGCAGGTTTGATCCCTGGTTGGGGAACTAAAATCCCACATGCCCCAGGGCAACTATGCCGGTGCGCTGCAAACTACAGAGCCCACACACTCTGGAGCCCATGTGTGACAACTAAGACCCAAGGCAGCCAAAAATAAATAAAAATATGTAAATAATTTAAAGAAAAAAAACAAAAAACCCCAAACAGATAAACATTGCAGGCAGACTTTTCCAAAGCAGGCACTTAACTTAAACTCACTGCAAACTTAACAATACACAGGGATAGGTTTATCTCAATAGAGGACCACGTGGAAATCAATTCTGTCAGTTTTTACACTCAAAAAAGATTGGCTTAAGATGTGTTTTCTAAGGCATTCTGCAAAGCTAACCATTCCAAATATAACAAAACCCAAATAACATAGGCCCCTCAGTCTATAAGTTATTTTCTAAGTGCTTCCAAGAGCATTGACCCTTGGCCCTCAAACAATCTTAAATTTTCTTCACACATACTTTCCATTCAAGACTAAGAGCCTTGGCTATAGACAGAACTTCGATTCTAAGTAAACTCACATTTAACTTTTAACTTAGGAGCAGGAGAACTTCAATGGAAATGGTAACATAGTTTCTAAAGGGAGAAAAAAGTAGAGACCTAATTTTAAAGAGCAATCACTCTGTTAGCAGAAATAACACAGAAGGGAAATCTATTTCTAAGTCAAGAGCCCTTGGGCACACAGTGAGCCCTCTGCATCTGTAGGTTCAACCAACCACGGCTTGAAAATACTACACAGGGACTTCCCTGGTGGTCCAGTGGTTAAAAATCTGCATTTTCAATGCAGAGAGCATGGGTCCAATATACAACCCAATTTTTTTTTTTTTTTTAATGAAAAGAAAACACTACACAATCTGTGGCTGGTTGCATCTACAAATGCAGAACCCCAGTGTCAGATGGGAAAGGCTGACCGTAGCATTGTGTATTTGCAGATTTTTGGTATCTGCAGGAGTCCTGGAACCGATCCCTCTTGGATACTGAAAGACAACTGTATTTCATATAAAACCGGCAAAAAAGACCTTACCTTGGGGTCCAAGGGAGCTGGAAGAGGAAAGTAGATTCTTAAGCAAACAAAAAACAAAAACACAACTTTGGGGGAACCAGTCAAGAGATGGGTGGGAGATGCTGGTAAGCAGTCTTGAAGGAAACTAGAAGAAAGACCTCAAACCAAAGAAGGCTTTAAATAAAATAAGCATCTTTAATAAATCACCTTTGATGTGTCCTGATGTTATCTCTTTTAAAGCAGGATTAGAGCACACCTTAAAATGCTAAACAGATGCCACCAGGCCTAAACTCCTTAAACATTCTTATTCAGTGAAAGAGAAGGTAAAGTAAGAAAGGAGAGAAAATAAAGTAATCAGTAGTTCAGGATGGAATTTTATAATTATAAATTTTATATAATTTATAAAATTCCATCCTGATACTGAAAACACATCACCCTTTGAATGGGACCAGGTTTTCCCAAGCTGAGTTAGAGATTATCTTACAGCTGTTTTGTCTGGGCTGAAAAGAGGAAATATCTAGAAATAAGCAAGTTGAATTATTTAAAGCTAGCTCTGTATTGAGGAGATCAGTGGTTGATCAATGATTCTCTTAACTCAGAACCAAACCAAGGGGAAAAAAAGCAATACTGACTTCTGAGAAGCCATGCATCTACCAAACAGAAAAAAGGGTGGCTGTTCAACTCCAGCTTGTTTTTGTTTCCTAACCCCTAAATAAGGTCACACAGTGGAGAAGCAGTGTCCAGTGGAGTCTTTCCATATCCACAAGCAATACTGGTGGAAACAGTACAGAGATCTCAGTAGGCTTCTAATCACACTGCCTTACTCCTCAGCCAGGTCTTACTCCTCAGCCAGAAGTCCCAGGAGACACACACACCAGGATGTGACATGGCCTCTCATTTCCCTCAAAATCATTTTAGCTGGAACAGAGTTGCACAACATATTAAGCAAGACAAAGTGGACTCTGAAACTCACTTCTGTATCTATAATGTGTTTACTGGTCTAGAACTTTTACTGCTTCTTCACATAATATTAAAATAATTTGCCTTAAAAACTAGTGGAATGTGAAGGTTGATGACTCAAAAAGAATAAAGAAATAGAACAGGGACATGATCATGAATATTCACTTTCTTGGGGAGTTACATAACTCCTGAGAAACAGTATAATCTTATGCAATTAATTTCATGCAAATTACCAGCTATATCAACTTAAACCTCAAGAATGAAGAAGCTGGGTTAGAAGAATTACTCAGCAAAGAAAGTTCTTTTCCAATTCCTTAACTCTACTTCAGGAAGACCCCCAGTCAAATCCACCCATCCTGCCCTCCAGAGCTAGTATGGGTTATCCATTTGTTACTTATCCAAATGAACAGCATTTTTATTAAATGTTTTTCAAGTTTTTTTACACCCAGTTGACATCTATCAAATCTATTTTTAAACTGAACCTTTTGACATACTGGAGCCATTTAGCTCTGTTAATTCTAGTAAGAGAGCTTCTAATAACTCCCATCACTGAAATGCATCCTCAGACTTGTAAGTATTGTGAAATACAATGTGCCATTTTCTCTGTAAGAAGAGCACTGAACTCTAAACTGTGCGTGCAAAGGGACTTCCCTGGCAATCCAGTGGCTGGAACTCTGCTTCCGCTGCAAGGGACACGGCTTCAATCCCTCGCTGGGGAACTAAGACCCCACATGCTGTGTGGCGTGGCCAAAAAACTTAAAAACAAACCAACAAAAATCACAGGTGCAGCAGGACCTTCCCTTAAGCAAAGAGGGGAATCCTAAGTTAGCACTGTCCCCTAAATTCTTTAACTAAAAATCTCTTTGCTAGAGGCAGTGATGCAATTCCCTTTTTAAAAAAACTTCAAATCTGAACCATACCTGTGTGAGCATAAAACTTTAATCACTTCCTTCTCTCCAACACAGATGTTATAGAAAAATCAGTTGTAGGATGACGATAAAGCAATCAGATCACTTTAGATTTTATTTCAAAATTTTCTTACAACCAAAAACTGGGACTCACCTAAGTCATATGGTAAAATGTATATAAGTGCACCCCTGCAGCCTTTAAAATGCTGACAGACATCTACAACTAATGCACTGGGTAAAACTGTTGGTATGAACCCATGTGTCTCACAGCTCATCTGTGTTTCCATATACATAGAACCATTTCCACCAAAATATGAACAGTAATCATTTCTCAAAAGATTTAGGGGTTTTACTTTCTTCTTTGAACTTTTCCTACCGTCATTTTCCTATTATTTTCTCATAAGGTAAGAAGAAGATAATGTATGTACTGACAACCATTTCTTAACCTTCTACCAATAAACATATGCAGAAACACTTACCATTCTGGAATTTATTGTTGCTTCTTGTACAGCAGCTTTCAGGATCTACTTTTGCTGAAGACGCCTTTATATTCTGTGACTGGCAGCCTAAAGTTGAAGGTTCTCTCCTTTTTTCTATGCAACTATCAGGACTGTTACTACTGACAGCTGCTTTCTCTTCTGGCTTCTTTGAAAGGACATCAGATGTGGAAGGTGCATGTTCGAAATGCTTCTGCAGTTCAGGAGTGTTGGTAATTTCCAATTCTGTCATAGAAGACGCCTTTGTTGGTACACACTCCTTAGGAGGGTCAGTTGATGGAGGAAGAGATTCCACACTGCTTTCCTCATCAGTGCTGGTCTTCAGTTGGGAACAGTTTCCCTTTGGTTCACTCAGGGTTTTTAAGTCTCCAGTTCCAATCTGAGAGGACTTTGAAGAGAGCAGCTCTACTTTGCAGGCAACATCTGGTTTTGTTCTCAGTATTTCAGGCTTTGTATTTAGACAGGAAGAAAGTTCTGGTAAAATCTGTTTATGACATCTGAAAAAGATTAATATGGAAAACTAGCATCTAGGCCTCTTTCATCTCTTCCCTACCTTCTAAAAATAATTGCTTGCTTCCCTAAAGTAACCAGTATGAAACAGAAAAGAAAACTGCTTATATCAGAGAATTCAGGATAGGTTTCTGTGGGCTGGAGTTAAAAGTAATCAGTCAATGGCTGTGCAAAAATATCTTAAGACACTAAGAAAAACACACAACGCTAAATTCTATCTGCATGTTCTCATAGTTAACTACTTCATGTATTTCTTATAGCAAAATGAAACTTAGCTTTCCCTCAAAACAGAATATCACATGAAACCAAAATCACGAGAAGCATAAAACTCCGTCTATGAACATGTTACCAGCCTAGGCACTGGACAATCACATGCTTGTTTGGTCAGTGATCAGGACCCAAAGTAAACAGAAAAGCCAGCTGATGATGTGCTTCACAGAACAATCTGATACCCTCTCCACCCCTAATAGGGGTTTATCCTTAAAGAATTTTTGTTTCTCTGAAATTTATCCAAAAGTTCTTTCCTCAGCAGAATGCAAAGTCCTTTTTCCCTCTTACACTAGTTTTCCTGCCTCTACCAAAGGATCTCATCCTGGAGAAGTTCTCACTGACGCACTCACGTTGTTGTTGAGTTGCTCAGTTGTGTCTGATTCTTTGTGACCCCATGGACTATAGCCCGTAAGGCTCCTCTGGATTCTCCAGGCAGGAATACTGGAGTGGGTTGCCATTCCCTTCTCCAGGGATTCTTCCCAACCCAGAGATCGAATCCAAGTCTCCTGTATTGGCAGGCAGATTCTTTACTACTGACCACCTGGGAAGCACTCATATTAGACATCTTTGCTTGGGTACCACCAAACTTCTTACTGTTCCCCTCTTTCTACTCTGAATAAACCACCTCTCCCCCCTCTGCCCTCTCTCTGACTGGTCTGTGGTCATCCTCTAAGCTCCTTCCCCCGCAGCCTGCTGTCCTCCCCGTGAACTGCTGTGCTGCTCATGCACTGTCCCATTTACTACAGTGGTCTTCTACACCAGTTTCTGAGCCCTATCTTAGGTCTTTACAACTGCTTACACAGGTCATCATCCCTCCTAAAAAAGATCCTTCCCTTAAAACTCATCTCTCCATTAATCTTGTGGCTACTTTAAATTTCTGATTAGATTTTACATTACTTATTCCACTATCTTCTGTAAATAGTAACTATAAGTCATAATTACTGCTTCCTTGATTTTATGTCTTACTGTTTTCTCTACTGCTCCATCTCTCAGCTATAGTTGAGGTCCAGGCTGAAGGTCATTCACTGGAACCCTGTCTCCCTCTACCCTACACTCCCATGGATCTCAGTCTTCCACACACAACCAAATGGCTCCCCTTTCCTTGAAAGTGGACATCTATTCTCCAGCTGTTTGTAGTATTTCAGTGGACCATTCTTTCTATACAAAGTCAAGAAAGCTCCTCTTTCCTCACACCCCTTTCTTTTCTGTGACCTGTTGTATGTAGGTCTGTATGCCAACTACATGTTATCACCTCTGAAGGCATATGACCAACTGGAAACTCTAACCTTCCCTGACAACCTGTGATACACTGAATGGCAGGTCGTTACATCAAATTTTCACTGCACTAACACTCTCTCTCTAAATACTGAACGTAGGGTCAATCTTGCCACCCAAGCAATGTCAGCTCAGACAGAAAGAGCCATGGCTAAAATAACCCTTCTGCATTATGATTAGACATCAGTATGGGCTTCCCTGGTGGTACTTGCGGTAAAAGAATCTGCCCACCAATGCAGGAGACGTTAAGAGATGCAGGTTTGATCCCTGGGTTGAGAAGACTCCCTGGAGGAGGAAATGGCAACCCATTCCGGTGGGTTGCAAGATTAAACATCTTTAACTTCTGACTCACCCCTGAGGGATTTTTGCTCCGAGGCTCGGTGGAGAGTTGGCGGCTTGGGGAGTGCTCTGCTGTCTTGGGTCCTTACTTGGCGGAGTAGCTGCAGTACAGCCAAGCAGTATCTCCTTAAAAACTGTTGTGGGAACAGACTGTACAGGACACACACTGGGAGAGGCCTAAAAGATACCAAAGCAAGCAGATGTTAACAGGGAAGCCCCTAGTGGCAGAATTACAAAATGCTCGAAAGATTCAAGTTTATTTGCTTGGTTTAGTAGTCAACAAGCACAATACCACCACCAAATAAAAAGAAAAGAACAGAAGAACAATAAATAAATCACAAATTAAGGACTTATACCTGAGGACTATCAAACAAGTCACTCCAGCTTTTCACAAAACTTGCATCTTCCTAGAAAAGACCACAAGTTGATCTTTTACAGACCTTTGAATACCAGGAAAACGCAGCCATGTGGCAATTACTTGACTAGTGCAATGCACAGAAGTGAGCTTTTTATCGACTGTCTTCAAATGGTGGCAGCTTCACATGCATTCAGTTCAGCGGTACTGAGTGCCCACCACGCACTTACTGCGAGGACTGGCAGGAGACCAGACCACATAGGGCTCTTGCAGGCAGTGGAGCCTACTGGGTACCAACATAAGCCTTTACAATGCAATAAAGGTTGAGGACATGGTTCTTGCTTGTAAGTGGCTCATCAAGTCACAAAGGTCATCCCAAGCTGCAAAAAATATCAAGTCATGACAGGCCTGTGGGACAAAGTTAAGACACTTGTCCCCTTCCCTTTTCATGTACTTTTACCTTTACAAAAATATGAGTAACAGACCAACTTCTTCCCAGTTTATACTATCCAAAAAAACAAGTCTTCCCAATGGGAAGAGAAGGGAGAGATTAAACTCAACTCCAGACAACTGAACATTCTATGGCTAAACCAGGTGAAATCCACAGACCATTTTCACCATCCTTTTCACATGTGTGTAAATTTTAAGTCATTTGTCCTTTTCAATCATTATCTCTTTCAATGACCTTTACATTCACTTTACCACCAGATCTAAACTTATAGAATCTTTCAAGTGTCTTCATCTTCTAGTTACTAACTCCTAAAATATGATGTAGAACTTCTCTTAGTAAGAGTTTTTAAAACCACAGGTTTTAAAACCTCATGATTCTGAATATAAACCATGTAGCCTACATGTGAATCTTCTTTGCAGACATCTACTTTGATGGCCTTGAAAATACTGTCTAGTATATGCTAAATAAAAACATCTGAAAAATAAGAATTTACTTAATCAATATTAAAGTTCTGGCACAGCTTTCCACTATGTCAAGGTGCTAAGTTATCTGATCATGAATTACATTATGAGAGCTCAGTTTTGGTTAAATATTAGCTTAGTGTTTCCCAGAAGGATCTTTGGGGGGGAGGCTTTGACTAGTCTAAGGACATCCCTGGGATAGCCAAACTTTACCTCTTTGGGCCTCAGTTTCCTCATTTTTAAAATGAATTAAGGAAATAAGATATTTTTATTTTGTTACGATATCCACTGAACTGCTCGAGCCAAAAACCCTCCATCTCATTTCCCATATCAGTCAACCAGAAAATGCTGCCTCTATTTCCAAAATGTTTGTGGAATATATCAACTTCTTTCCAGGCCACCCCTACCACCATCTTTCCCCTAGACTATCACGTATATACTAACTGGCCTGACCTCCTTCCATTTTTGCCTGAACCTTTTGCCTCTTTTCTGAAGTTAAAATTCTACCACAGAGCAATCTTTATAAAACATAAATCAGTCACTCCACTGCCGACTAGAATTCTACATGGTCTGGTCTCCGCCAACCCCCTCGCCTCGTGTCACTGCATTTGTTAAAGGTGCTCCAACTAAACTGGCTTCCTTTCTGGTTTCCAAATGTTCTAAGTTCTTTCTTGCCTGCACCTTTGTACTTGCTATTCCCCTCTGGGTCTGGACATTTTCATGTGGCTGGTCCCATCCTTCAGCCTCAAATCTGCTCAACTGTCACCTCAGAATCTCTGATCACTCTTTCCAGTGTCCCAAAGCATAACTTCCTTATACTTTATATTATCATGTTTCTATCTTCCATTGTACTAACACACTGTGCAAATACCTTAAGTTACTTTTTTTTTTTACTGTCAGTCTCTTCACAATGGAATATAAGCTTCTATGGGCAGAGACCCTGCTCTTACATCACTGTTACATCTTTTAAAGCCAGGCACAGAGCAGATGCTCAATAAATAAGACTGGTGGAGTGCATGAACAGATAAATGCTCTTAGCACTTCTTCTTTGAAAATATTAATAGCTACAACTGTATTCTAAGTTAACTCAAGAGCCAAGCAGTAATGCTCAAAAATGTCTAGCACATATTAAATGCTCAGTAAGTATTAACTGGAAATAGGGATGGAGAACCAGATGGAAGGAAGGACTCTTGTTTTTACAATGGTGCCTCACCATACCAGGCAAAAGTTCTGGACAGCAATGGCAGCAACAGCACAGTGGCCAAGAATGCTGGGTTTTGTGTTAGAATCTGGTTGGAATCCAGTCTCTTGACACTTGCTAGCACATTACTTAAGCTCTCTGAGCTTCAGTTTCCTCAGTTGTAGTGAGGAGTAATAAAGGAGAGTAATGAGAAAAAAGGCGAGTAATGAAGCATACTGTATACAGCAGTGCTTTACCACAGTGCCTAGCACATTGATTAGCTATCTCAAAGCAGAAACACATCATGCAAAATTCCTCAGTTCAGCCACCATGTGTTAGAATGATCATAACCTGGATCATTTCCTTTAAGAAACTGAAGTAAGTACATCACTCTACAACTTTCCTAAGGTTTAGCTTAATAGGCATAGGACTCTGATTCCAAACCCATCTCCACGTGCACACCGCTGCACTGGCCTCTGACTTGACAAGGGTCAAAGTTTCTTCTTACCTGAAGAGTTTTCCCTGAAGGTCTTCTATACCAGTCATGGCAATAGTTCCTCCCTGCCAGCAGACGGAGATAATATAATTGAGTGTATAATGATATTCCAAAAAGGATACTGCTGGCTCATACTATTCAGCAGACTGTCTCAATTAACCAGGCAACACCCTAACTCTGAGGAATAGTCTGCTAGGCAGAGAAGACCTTCAAGGAGCCAGATGCTACTGGCAAACAGGTTCACCTTATCCAGAAGTATTCATCAAGGCAATAAAGACTCTCATCTACCTAATCCTAAACTCCTGTCACCCAAAGACTACCAACTCTGCACACATCCAACATATCTGCAAAGTGGAAACACAGTGAGACATGCACCAAGTGTGTTACTGTACTCACCTTTCACTCACACATTTAAATGAACTCTCTTTCTCTCCCCACATCTTTCTTTACCTCTCCATCTCTCCTGAAATTTAGGCCAGGCCAGTGTTTCCAAAAACTTGTCTGATTACAAGGATGACCCATGACAAAGAAGAATATTTACTGATATGGAGAAACATTCACAATATACTGTGGAATCATGGAAGCTACACAAGAGTATGGCTTTTAGTTTTTGTTTTTTTTAAGAAGTCTCTATGAATATACATGAAAAAGAAAAACAAAAACAGGAGGAGAAGTATTCCAAAATGTGAATAGTGAGTATCTGAAAAGTATGATTATGAGTGATCTTTTCTTTACTATGCTTTTCTAGGTTACCTATGTATTTTTCAATGAGAGTAACTTTTTTAAAAAATGTAAGAATCTTTATTTTGAAAATAAGTGCAATAGAAAGGAGAATAACTTTTCATAATCCCAAATATAGTAATAATTTCTAAAACATCAATACCCAGGTAAAAATTTACCATCTCCAACTTCCTTTAGAATGAGAAGATAACTAGGATAGGTCTTTTTTTTTATTTGTTAAGGGAAGGAGTGTGGCTTTATTTGGAAAGCCAGCTGACTGAGAAGATGGCAAACTAATGTCTCAAAATAACCATCTTCTAGGATAGGTCTTACGAGCTGAAACAGACATGCTTTTATAAATCAAATTTATTTTCACATTTTAGATGTAAAAGTTAAGGCTCAAATAGGTTGAGGGACTTATCTCCCAGCCAAAGTTCAGGCCTTTTTGAAAACAGATTCTACTGTTCCCAGTAATAAGTTCACACAAACCTACTGAGCTGGATAGGATGGTGACAGACAGCAGAGAGACATGCTCCCTGCCCTTCAAGAGTGGGAGTCAGTAAAGATTGTCATACTGAGTAAAATAAGTCAGAGAAAGAAGGAAAAATACTGTATGATACCCCTTATATGTGGAATCTAAAAAGGAATGATACCAGTGAACTTACAAAACAGACACTCACAGACTTAGAGAATGAATTTATGGTTGCCTGTAAACACTGCTCTATTTAAAATGGATAACCAAGAAAGACGTACTCTATAGCACATGGAACTCTGCTCAATGTAATGTGGCAGTCTGGATGGGAAGAGTTTGGGGGAGAATGGAGACATGTATATGTATGGCTGAATCCCTCTGCTGTTCACCTGAAACTATTACAATATTGTTAATTGGGTATACCCCAATACAAAATAAAAAGTTTTTTTAAGATGAATTTTCAATAAATAATATTAAAGCATAAAAGACTAATATTTTCTTGATCTATAGATCAGCTACTAATCTATGAATATGATAAATATTTTCATTAATTTGTGGCTTCATTCAACAGTTTCATGATTGTCTCCATTAAAAAAAAGAAAAAAGTGTGAGTCAGGAAGAGAGGATCACTTACATATGTATGTTACTATATTTTACAGGCACTACCTTTGCCTTCAAGGTCATAAATTTACTTGCTCAGTTGCCTATCACTTCACTGATAAACTTGACACTCTAAAGAACTGGCACCTTTCCCAAGAGGACATCCCCAATGACCCCAGTCCTACCTGTACCCTGGGTTGATTCCTCCATGATCCATTAGGATGCCATTTCCTGAGTCACGGTCCCCACCTCATCAGAACATCATGTGGCTCTCCTTTTCATCTCACTGACCGTTTACACTGATGCCTTCTCTATGACAGACAACACTCAAATAACTTCTCCAAATCACCTTTTATTATCTCTATCCATGACTGCTAACAATTTATCCAATGCCAAAACCTGACAGATTACTATTCTACTGCTTCTCTTTCAGCTTCTAATACCCTGGATCACTTGACAATATCCCATAAGCTTACCTCTAAGAGGCAGTAATCACTTGCCTGACATCCTCAATTTACAATCCTTACTACACTACTTCAATCTGGTCAACATTAAGGCAAAATGCAAAGGGAGTAATATTAATTTCCAAAATGACCTCTCCATTCTTTCCTGGACCACCCGAGGTCAAGCCTTCACATATGGAAGAAAGACAGAGGTACTAAATACCTCGGTTTACAAAGTTTCTGCTCAAGTATCAAAGCTCCTGTGGCCTGTAACATAGGCTTAAGGTTCAGGAAAGTCGATCATCCTAGCTACCCAGATTTCTTTAGTATTTGTGTGGTATGTGTTTGCTTTGGTTTTAGTTGATGTTGTAGTCCAGTCTGCCCTGATTCAGAATCTCAGATTCATTCAATGACTCTGACCACTCTCATGCCATCTCTCCTTGCCCTCTTCCTCCAGACACCTAAATTTCCCTCCAAAATGCTGCCAACAATCTCAACTTGGTCAATTTTAAAATTCGAAACTCCAGTCTGGAGCAGAGCATCATAAAGGCATTTTTGACAATTATAACACAGTAACATATCCATGTAACTTAAGTACATTTGGATACCTAAGTTGTGAGAAAGTTATCTGTATTGTAATAAGACCTAAGGATTCAACTCACTTAAAGAGCGAGCCTGAAGTTTTTTTTACCCAGATTTCAAATTTTGACCCTGGTATTTATACTCCCTTGAGAAGTTTATCCCAGTCCTCCATCCCCTTATTAGGCTAGTGTGTCTAGCCCAATCTTTTGGGAAGTCTGACTAAGACTATCCCCAGTGTGTACACTGTAATGTTCTAAAGACATGTACTAGTAATTACAAAGCATAATAAAACAGAGAATTTGACCTACTCTGGGATATGGGTTAAAACAATAGTAGAGATGTTAAGTGAGGCTTCCCCAAGGAAGCAATATCACATTAGAAAGATACATGGGAGTTAATCAGAATGAAGACAGCATTAGAAGAGAAAGGGGAACAGCAACTCCTGAGGTTGGAGAGAACATGAGGTACCTGAAGAGCTAAAGAAGACCAGCTTCTCCACAGCATGGAAGAGATGGAAAAGCTGACAGCCTTAAGTTTCTTGATCCAAATCCTAACTACTTCAAGAGGATAGAAGTAAATCCAGTACTTGAACTCAACAGTGCCACTCATAGAAGCGAGTACTTTTCTTGGCAGAAATTAGTAATGGCAAACCAACTGCTTCCTTCAAAAAGCAAGTATGTTGGCTCACCCAATCATGAATGACCGATCCAGACCTATTGTCCAGGTGGGAGTCCTATTTCAACACCAATCTACTCAGAATTCTAAGGCTCCTCCCCTCTTCTCATGGATGGCATTCTTTTGATTTGATACACACAACTCAATTTACCTTTAAAAATACCTCCATGTGGTGGAATTGTCAAATCTACTGAGGATTTTCAACCAACATCAAAAATAGTGAACCAGAAACTTATATTATCTCCATCTGCTTGAGCATAGAAATTATGGCCAAGATCTGGGACTAGCACAGCGCAGACACAACAGCATGGACGAGCAGAGAAAACAGCCTTATTACCACTAAACATACTGGCCATGCAGTGCAAGAATTAAAGACAGCTTCACACAAGTGACAGAAAAAAAGCAAGGCTACCTCGGAGCATGATTTTGCCTGTTTGGAAACCAGGTTTCCATTATTCTCCGAAGACTTGCGTTTCACAGCTCCCATTCTTGTAGAATTACCTGAAATAATTAAACACAGGTAAGTCAGCCTCCCTGTTTCTCTTAAGGTAAGAAGGATGAAGGGGAAAGGAGAACAAAAGTTTTAATCAAACAGTATCTTACCACATGTCACAAAGTTATCATGTACAACTTCAACATGAATCAGTGATGGATCCACGATTTTCAGTGCTGGAATCTTAAGAACAAACAAAACAAAGATACCAGGAAATTTTAAAAACGCTCAGGAATATACCAGAAATTACCTCTATCACTCAGTCGTGTTTCTCTTTGCGACCCCACGGACCATAGCCCACCAGGCTCCTCTGTCCATGGGATTCTCCAAGCAAGAATACTGGAGTGGGTTGCCAATCCCTTCTCCAGAGGATCTTCCTGACCCAATTATCATCAAACTTGGGTCTCCTGCACTGCAGGCAGGTTCTTAACCATCTGAGCCACGAGAGAAACTAGTTAACAATAGGGGTTTCTTACATATAATTTCCTTTTAAAAAATAACTGACTTTTTTCTACTCTGTCTGATATTTTAATACAAAATAACAAAGGTATGTGAAAGTAAAAGTGTTAGTCACTCAGTCGTGTCTGACTCTTTGTGACCCCATGGACCATAGGCCACCAGGCTCTTCTGTTGATGGAATTTCTCCAGGCAAGAATACTGGAGTGGGTTGCCAATCCTTTCTCCAGGGGATCTTCCCGATCCAGGGATCGAACCCAGGTCTCCTACACTGCAAGCAGGAGATTCTTTACTGTCGGAGCCACCAGAGAAGCCCCATTTAGCTCTTATAAGATACTGTAATTCCTTTTTATAATTATCTTCCCCTGTTAACTTATCTTACACGCAATTATCATCATCTTTACCTCCTCACAGTTGACTTGAAGAGTTTTTGATGTTGGGTTTCCATTTACAATGGTTGCAGAAAACCACTGAGTTGATGGGTCCAAGCTGTAAATTTTTACTTCTGAACCAACTAAATTTTTGTCACCTTAAAAAATAATTTTAAAAAAATCCTTAGAGCAATTTGCATTATCTCTGAACAGCACCATTTATCCAGCATAATTTTTTCCCAAGTCTTTAAAAAAAGATGCAATAGACAAAAAGGAAACATTAAAAGATATTGCTATAAACTTAAGACAGACATTTCAGCAAAGGTAGGAGAAAACGTAAACTTTCCATTTTAAAGCTTTGATTTCCTATTGCTTTATCTAGACTTGGCAGTATATTTATCCTAGCACCTGTATCAGACCAGGTAGTATCAGATAACTCATTGAGACCTAACTCACTCTCCTATGCAGTTTTAGAGGATCCAAATTCAGGAACCTCGTCAGAACTTCTAAGTTTCCTAAAACATTCACAATTATGAAACTGACCAAGAAAATCAATAACAGTAACTAGCAAGATCAAGATCACCAAATTAATGTTTTACTCATTTTATAAGACTGAACTTCCAAACATCAAATTTCATGTCAAAATATAGCTGAGCTTGTTCAGTATCTACTTCACTTTTATGTTATTCACATGATCCTTGGGCTTTCCACATTTCAGAGGCTTTAGAATACATTATAGAATACAGTCCTCCTCTCATCAAGCTGCATGGGAAATGCATCTAAAGAATTACTAAAAAATGAGACATTTTAATGAGCAAATGAGTGAGAAGGGCTAAAACACAGCTTACAAACTAATCACTGGTCAACTCATGAGCTATCACCAACAGACAATCCACATACCTTGTAAAAGATGGCTTTCATCTAAATGTTTCACAATCAAAGCTTGAAATTCTTTACTGACACTCTGATTATCCATCAGTGAAAGACGGAGATTGTTTACATCCTGAAAAATTGAAAATCATTGTATTTTAAGGTAACAAATAAGAACAGTTGTTTAAATTCCAGTGGATTATTTCAATTCATTTAATCACAGGGATTAATATAGTGTCAATTAGCCATTTGATGGCAGTAAACCATTGCAACTCCAATGAACTAGACAAGTCAAACAGTAGGAAACCATCAAATGATCACAAATATAAGGCAGATAGAAGTGAAGCTACTCGAAGCTAAGAGTGAGACAGATATTAAGAGTGGCTCAAAGCATAATTTTAAACATGACAGAATTTAGGCTATGGGACATATAATAAGCAAAGTAGCTAGTCATGCCAAAAATACTCTGTATCCCAAACTCTAGGGATTAGGGAAGTCACAGATCCAAATGCAAGGGGCAGAAGACACACATAAGAAAATATTTAGATCTGTAGCATCATTTCATTGAAATTGCTGTTTTTAACAAATATCATTTCACATAGATTCATTTACCCTAACCAGAATTCCAAATGCATTCTTCTTTACAAATGGTAAAGGTGGGGGTGAGGAGGGACAAAAGCTGAATGAACAAACAGCCTAGGTCTTCAGTAGCCACTTTTGAAACATTCAATTCTTGGCAGCTCTATTTCTGGCATTATTCCACAGTGTTCTGGCTTTGTGTGTATACTCAGTTATGATAAATGTATACAGATTGTCAATAGGAATAACCTGTCAGACCTGAGAAACCATATAGTACAGAAGCCCTTCCAATACTAGGCCTTCATGCTTTTCTGCATGTGAAATGGGTACACAGTGGCTAAAAATAGTTCATCCATTTCTCCCATTGGGAAGAATAGCCTTGTAGAGAGACCATGCTGAAAAAATTTCTTAAGTAACATTAAACTAGGGGCTTCAAAAGAGTGAAATATTAATTACCAGAATGAGCCATGTTTTTGTTTTTTTCCCCCTCATGCTACTGCAATTTCAAAAAATTTAAATGTGTTCACCAATTCCTACTATAAGGTAAAGGAGCATTAATGGGGAGAGCCATTAACATTAAACAGCTCTTAAATAAGGTAGAGTAATTGGATTCTGCTTAGAAGAGTTTCAAGGGCTCATCAAAGGTGCCATGTAACTGAGTTGGACACTTAAGTCGTTTTTTCTTATCCACCTATAACTGAGATGAATTCAATCCAAAAGACAGACATTAGGTTTCAATTCCAACTTCTGCGTACCCCAAATAATTTTCAGATTCTCTATTCATTATTTAGAACAAGCCTCCTACTGTGGTAACCACATCAGCCAACATAGAGTCTCATACAGTAGAAGCCTTACATTATCACTTGCCTCTACAAGAGAATGCTCTAAAGCATTTAACTTTGGAAATTATCACCAGTAAAAGTCAAGAACACATGCAGAGTCTCCCTCAATCAGTATATTAATAACACTCACACTAACAGCACAGAGTGCACCTCCTTGAGAGTAAAAACTTCCTGATCTTTTCAATCTCAAGAAACAAAACTGAGCTCTACTTTAACTGAAAAGATGAGACACATTAAAGATGAAAAATAGAACTGTCCTGAAAACAATGCTAAGAAGTAAAAACTACTTTCTGCTCAGTAGTAGTCTTCCACAGCCCCTCCTGTATGTTCCCTGCTCCTTAAAAGCAAGGATTCCGCATTTCAATGTAGGAAAAATATCAAGATAACCTCCCTAGCATGCATGCATGTGCGCCCAGTCTTTTCAGTCAACGCCTGACTCTTTGCGATCCCATGAACTGGAGCCTGCCAGGCTCCTCCATCCATGGAATTCTCCAGGTAAGAATACTGGAGTGGGTTGCCATGCTCTCCTCTAGGGGATCTTCCTGACCCAGGGATCAAACCCGTGTCTCCTGTGGCTCCTGCACTGCAGGTAGATTCCTTACCTCTGAGGCACCAGGGAAGCCCCATCTACCTGATGATATATGAAGATAACTTGTGCCCACAACTAAGTAAAAGCATCTTCTTCTATTCCATTCACCTAAACATTATAAAATAAGGTTCAGAGTATGAATCTTGTTTTCACTCACTTCCAGGATATGGAAATAAAAGTGAGACTTGAGCACAGAAAAGCCAGTGCTTTGAGTTTTCCAATATAGACCCAGCAATGGCAATGACCCTTGGTCCTAAACTATCTTATAAACTGGTTTAATGGTTCTACAGGCCACAGAAACAAGTCAGGTCACAAAACCAAAGAGGGTGAAGAGGATAACTGACCTTCACAAATGACACTAAAACAACAAATGTTAATTGTAAGACCAACATTACTCCCAAGGTAGTGATCTGTGGAGTTAACGTGCATGTTCTTCCCCTCCCTCCCAACATTTTTATAATAAAGGAAAAAAACAAACATTTGAGCAAGACCCAAGAGCTTAAATGTTGTAAAGAAAAAGGTAGTTCTGTAAGCTAACTGGAAAGAACAGGAACACACACACACACACTTGATTCATACTGTTTGTGATAGGTCACCATAAACACTGAATTAGTGAATACTGAACCATTCCTAGTGGAAAGATGGGGTTAGGTTTCTTGAAGCCTCTGGTCACAAGTGACATCAACCAATCAATACATAACCTTGTTTTATGTCTTTCTGTTGGAAAAAACTCCACAAGTTTTTAACATATATAACTGCATTTATTTGCATGCAAAGTCGCTTTAGTCATGTCCAACTCTGTGCGACCCTATAGACGGCAGCCCATCAGGCTCCTCTGACCCCCATTCTCCAGGCAAGAATACTGGAATGGGTTGCCATGCCCTCCTCCAGGGGATCTTCCTAACTCAGAGATCAAACCCAAGACTCCTGAGGGTCCTACACTGCAGATGGAATCTTTACTCCTGAGCCAGCGGGGAAGCTGTATTACTGCATTACTAACCTTGAACTCACAGCTACCATACCTTATGGCTGAATGAAGCTTAGCTAACACATGTTCTCTCTAAGACTCACTTAGGAACAATATGGACCACTTCAGCAGTATCCCAGGGGACCATTTTAAACACTGAAGTACCCAACAATGCAGTACTAAATAGACTTTGAAAAGGACACTTGTTTACAGTAGAAGAGATGAAACAAGAAGGCAGAACGGAACCTTATTCAAACCTCAGCTGGGAACAAGTGTCAGACAACTCAAAATTTTCACCACTCTGGACATGTCTGTGAATGACCATAAAAGCACCAAAATACTGATTGGGGAGTTACAAATATATTTCATCAAGTAAGCAAGTTCTCAAATATAGAATTTTCAAATAATGAGGACTGATATATATGCATACAGATATATGTATATATGAGTAACAGTTAATCTAAAAATTATTTTCATATTATCTTTTAAAAATTATTTCATATTACACACAAAAGCCATCAACAGTAGTACCTTTGTCCTTCCAAACCCAATAAACAGTACCAACCCAATGGCTAACATTGAGCATTAATGTCTAACATCTGCTCATAAGATGGGTCCTTTTTTCTGCTAGATATCTGATCTGGAACAATCAACGTCAATATGTTAGTTCTCACATTAAAGGAGTTTATACTTCTGTTTTTAGGGCCTAATATTGGTTCTAATGGTTTACCTGTATAGGCTTTAAAAGATCTTTAGAAAGAAATACTCTTTGTTGATCTCCTAAAAAGCGAATAGATGTTATGGATCCCAAACCAGCTTTGTCCAGCAGAGATTTGTACATCTGAAACAAAAGAAAATGTTTTGGCATCATAACTGCTATTAGTATCATTGTGAAAATGGGGACTGGTAATATTCCACACAGAGATTAAACCATTCATTTGTTTATTTACTACCAATATCTCAATAATAACTATTTATGCAACCAAAACAAGAGCACACAGTTTTTATCTAGAATCAATCATTTAAACCAGATACACATTTGAGAGTCATATAGGTCTGGGTTTACAGATGTATGGCTTGCCCCAAATTTATGCAGAATACTGTTTTAAGTTTATTTTTCTGGGGAAATGGGCCATGTTTTTAGCAAATTCTTAGTAGATGGGGGAAAAAGTAAAAAAGCAAAATACAACTTTAAACAAAATCCTACATCTCTCAAAACCCTTCAGGGGCTCGTTTCATCCATGGGCGAAATCTCAATTTGGCTCACACAGCATGCAGGCCCTTCACAAGCTGGTCAGCCTTTTAATCATCCTCTTGGCCTTTCAACTACCCAAATCTGTCCCAACTCACCTCTCAAACAGCATTAACTGTCCTCTTCAGATACAGGGCTCACTCTTTGCCTTTAACTGCACCAGACTTCCGGTGCAGAAATGGCACAATCATATACTGACTGCTGGTGTCTTTAGAGTCAAAGAAATATGAGCTGGGGGAAACTTAAAGATCATGAGACCATGAGTGGAAATCCTGACAGGGGCCAGGCAACACCTCCTATTCAGGTTCAGCCTACTGTTGCTAAAGGAATTGCTACAGGCTTTAGTGTGTCCATATCTTATTGTTGTTAATAAGAAATGGGAATCTAGATTTTTAAGAATATTCTCTACATTTTTTTAAAGTAGACAGTTAATTTAGATTTTTTTAAAAACACTGTAAGGAGCAAACCAAAAAGATCTGTATGTCTGTATATATCTGCTGGTTTCTAACCCTTGACCTAGAAGTTCCCCAAATTACCCTCACTCCCTACTCTTCAAGTGAGGAAACTGAGACACACAGAAGTCAAGGGTCCAGAATTGCAGGCCTCCTAGCAGGGCTGACAGGAGATCCTGGAGCTTTTTCTGAATCTTCTGCAATGTCATATATCTGTACTATTATTTTCCAGAAGGCCAACTATAGATACTACATAGATTTTCCCTGTTTCGTTCATAATGGATGAAAGAACTTCTCAGGGGTTCAGTAAGCCCGAGTTTTACTTACTATTGCAGGCCACTGAACAATTCGCTCAGAAATTTCAGGAGACTTTCGTTCAGCCAAAACCAAGTTATGTTCCACTAAGAAGGCTCTCCTTAGGAGGCTGTAGACATCTATCCATCTTCTCTTCCTCCAAGATTCTCCATCAAACTCCACACACACCTAGACAAACAGAATTGAAGGAAAGAAGACTTGATTAACAAGAACATGAAAAATGCCTAAGATGAAATTAGACCCTGATCAAGTCTATTCAGATCTGTGTCTGTGAATACGCTGCTTCCACTCCTGCTCTCTTACTTCCCTTCTCAACCCAGATAAAATAACCAGATATGAGGCTTCCCTGGTGGTCCAGAGGTTACGAATCTGCCTGGTGATGCACGTGACAGGCATTCGACCCCGGTCTGGGAAGATTCCACATGCCACAAAGCAGCTAAGCCCGTGTGCCACAACTACCAAACCTATGCTCTGGAGCCTGCAAGCCATAACTACTGAGCCCACGTGCTGCAACTACTGAAGCCACATGCCTAGAGCATGTGCTCCACAACAAGAGAAGTCAGCACACTGAGAAACCTGTGCACCACAACTAGAGAAAGCTGCGCACAGACATGAAGACCCAGCACAGTCAAAAATAAGTAGTAAAAAAATAATAATAACCAGATTCGTTAGTCTAGTCTAACTATGAAGCTTTGGCTCCCAGGCCACTTTGGGAAGAGAAGTCAAAGGATATGGGGGCAAATCTGTCCTCAAGTAATCTCTGGGAAGACCTAAGAGAAAAGAAACCCCATGTAGAAGGCTTTTACATATGTTAATTAGACATCAGAGCTTGCAGAACTGAAAGACAGAAATCTGAAACCCTAAGACGTACTTGTCGCAGGGCATTGTAATTCTGTGTTGACACTGTCAGTAAGCTGATGATGACCCCCAACAACACAATCCACCACTGACTTTTTCCATTCCTCTGATAGCAGCAGGATTCGGCAAGAGGCACTTTCAATGCTTTGAGTTGAATACACTGGGAAATCTACCTCAGAGTTTGAACTCCAAGACAACTTTGCTAAATACAGAAGTAATTGATAAATGACACCAGAATTTTCCTAAACTACCTGTGTAACTTCTTATATGAAAATTAAACTACTTTTAAAATACTATTTTCCAAGTAACTCTGAAATTTCCTGCTTCTGATTTGTAAAATATCTTTTAGCCTTAGTTATAACCCCAACCTAAAAGTTTCCAACATTACCCCCCTTAAAATCTGTACAGATATTTTAAGATATAAAGGTAGAATTCAGTCCAAAAGTGGGTCTCTATGATAGTAATGCAGTAGTAATCAGTCACAAAACCTTAAAATTCATATACATGTACCAAAACACCTTAGCTTCCTTAACCCATTAAGAATATGCTACCCTTTATATTGTTGTTCAGTTGCTAAGCCACGTCTGACTCTTTGTAACCCCAAAGCACATCAGGCTCCCCTGTCTTTCCCTATCTCTCGGAGTTTGCTCAAACTCATATCCATTGATCCAGTGATGCTAACTAACCATCTCATCCTCTGTCACCCCCTTCTCCTTTTGTCTTCCATCGTTCCCAGCATCAGAGTCTTTTCCAATGAGTTGGCTCTTGGCATCAGGTGGCCAAAGTACTGGAGCTTCAGCATGAGTCCTTCCAAGAAATACTCATTGGGTGATTGCCTTTAGGATTTCCTTTAATTTATTCTAAGTCTTTTAAAATTTTTTTATGTTTTAACTGAGATATGATATATTCCCTCGATAGTCAGTGTAAAAATCACCATTTTTATTTGATTTAAAAGCCCTCAATTTTGGCTTCAAAGAGTTAGTAAATCCATCAATACTTCATAATTTCATAGACAATTCTATCTTCCTTTTCAGCCTTTAGAAAAAGAAAAAAAGTTTACTTAATTTCCATTCACTCATCAGAATCCAATTAAAAAATCCTTTCCTCAAAGATGTTGTCCCTTACCAAAGAGCCTCTCTCTACCCCAAGAGAAGTCCCTTGTTAACTGTACTCAAAATGCTGTCCTTTTCCTTTCCAGCACTTACCCACATTTTGAATTATTTATTTGTCGTTAATTGACTGACATTAAAAACTCAGATAGGTCAAAGTCTGTGTTGGCTTTTACTTACCATTGTATTTCATGGGTCTCCATACTTGTTCAGTGAATAAATTTCTCCCTGAACTGGGCTCTTACCTTCTGTTTCTCTCATCCATTTGGAAGGCAGGAAGTTCCCAAGGGATATACCACTAGCCTCAATCCCAAACTTTTCCAGATTTATGGCTATATAATATCAATCTTTAAAATCAATTAAATTTAAGACCAGTCCTATTCTCCTCTCCCAATCTCAAAATGTACACGCCTAATTTCTCAGGCAACTTCCCCTGAGAAGCACGTATCTTCTTGGTATGACAGACTTTTATCCTTGCAGTTATTACAGAGTAAGTGCAAATGTGTAAGCACCTATTATGTGACAAGGCCCCATGTTCTATGTTTCCACTGGTTCTATGTATTCCATCCATCACCATAACCAACCAATGGTCCTTCAAAACAGAGGTGTTCAGAGACTGAGCATATTCCTTTCTGTTTCTAGCCACAGAATCCATGTCTTCTGATATCTTCCCCAGTCCTTCAGCCCCACATCACGTTAACTTCAAACCCAACCAAGCTCTGGACGACAGAGCTTTCCCATTAATGTAGTATACCAGGAATGTACATCTACAAACTTCAGAACCACAGAGATCTGTGTTTGAATGCCAGCCTTGCTGAAGCTTTCTTAGAATGGCTTTACATGCATAAAATAAAATGTGTAGAATTACAAAAGCAACCAATTAACTGTACCCAAGTTAAGAATGCTTGCCAAAATCTAAGCTCTCTGAATTCAGTGTTCTGGTGGCTTTAGAATGCAAGTACTAACACCTACCCTTCACGGAACTGTTAAGTAGATTTTAAAGGCAATGTACATTAAGTGTCTGGCAAGCAGATTAGGCAGCTTTAAGACCTTCATGGAAATTCAAATCTTAATTTATCAGAGTATCACTTCAGTTAGGAATGGGGGAGAGAAAGACTTCAATATGATCACCTAACATCAATTCAGAAAAAAAGAAGTAATCTAAGATCTTAAGTGGTTTCTCAAAACTTAAGTACTATCACAATTCTTATCATATCACTATCTACAAAGCTTATAATCAACCCTAAATCAAAATTTAGACAAGGTTCCTCTTTATATCTCAGTTTTAGGGTGATTCGAAAACTAAGTTTAGTTCTTTAAAAATAAGTTTATGACTGAAGTATTAGATCACATTAATCAAAAATTCATATTTTAACAAGATGGCTTTTTAAATACATATAATGAAACCAACAAGTTGTGAGCGTTCTTAAACATGCTTTCAAAAGTTTCCTATCTATCATAACCACACATCTTTCTTTTGTGCTCTGAGGTCTAATGTGCTATATATAAGGACATCCCCCCGCCACCGTCCCCAAAAAAGTCTCTTCTGCAGAAATTTCTATAAAAATGTACCAGTAAGAATTCAAATTCAGGGGGAACTAACATGATTTGACCAAGCTCCTGCAAGCTGACGGATGCAGCTAGTTCTCATTGTAAAGTGTTCTTCCCTCCACAATCCCTTGGTCCAGAAAGGAGATGTTATTTATGTTGTATAACTCCAAAGGCCAGAAAGAGGCCTATTTAATTATGATTACTACCTGTAATTCCCAAAGTTCCAGATTTTTAATAGGGCATCTAATAAATGTGTGCCTATTAGCCTATTCAAATTCATTGATCAGATGTTGGATATTTCAAGTTAATTATTTCAAGCTAGTTTTCCCCAAAAGAAAATCTCTTTAAGACACATGAATTAATATTATCTAATCAAACTAATCTCAAAACCTCCCACTTAGTATACACTAATCTTACCTGAGTATATGATTATGAAAATTATCAGAATGGCCAAGTAAAATGTTTCCAGGTTTAAAAATAGGCACTTACACAATGGCATGTTTTTTAATCCCAAAGTTTTTGATGACATTATCTACTCTATGTCCAGCACGATGATGCAGAAGACCACTTATTTCACTACTTCACAAATCAGAAATCATCTCATTATGCTTCTAGTTATGTCTTCTTCCACCAAGACTTTTATCTAAAATCCTAGAGTCAAGCATTCAATTATAGGGGTAAACAGTTATTACACTGTGCTAAAAGTTTCTCATTTTACATGGCTTGACAGGCAACAGAATCCACCTACATTCAAGTTTTAACTGTATACAAGGATGAAAAGACCAGGTAGACGACAGTAGTCAAGGCATTCAGCTCCTGAGTGGGAAAAGCTATGACAAATATAGACAGAGTATTAAAAAACAGAGACACTACTTTGCCAACCAAGGTCCATCTAGTCAAAACTATGGTTTTTCCAATAGTTGTGTATGGACGTGAGCGTTGGACCATAAAGAAGACTGAGCGCCGAAGAACTGATCTTTTGAACTGTGGTGTTGGAGAATATTCTTGAGAGTCCCTTGGACTGCAAGATCAAACCAGTCAATCCTAAAGGAAATCAATCCTGAATATTCATTAGAAGGACTGATGCTGAAGCTCCAATACTTGGGCCACCTGATGTGAAGAGACGACCCACTGGAAAAGACCCTGATGCTGGGAAAGATTGAGGGTAAGAGGACAAGGGAGGGACAGGGGATGAGATGGCTGGATGGCATAACCAACTCAGTGGACTTGAGTTTGAGCAAACTCAGGGAGATAGTGAAGCATAGGGAAGCCCAGCATGCTGCATGCAGTCCATGGGGTCACAAAGAGTCTGACACATGTTAGTGACTGAACAACAAGAGCAAAGAAGGGAAAGACCTAGACAAACAAGGCAGAGAAGGAGGACACTCTCAGCATGCATAATGAACAAAGCCAGTTAGAAAGCAACCTGCCCCACACACAAAGAAGAGTGGGATAAAAATAAAGTTAAAGACGTTGTTCCAATCACACTTAATTAAGACCTGTTGTTATTCCAGATAAAGAGAATATCACTGTTCCATTGCAAGATTATTTCTAAACTGCTTTTCTATATATAAGCAATAACTATTTGATTCCTTCACTTATCTATTCAAATATTTTAGCAAAAACTACATGCCAAGCAATGTTCTTAGTTCTGGGGATACTGAAGCCAGCAAAATAAGAGCTGTGCTAATTTCCTTCTATCTGAACATTAAAGCTTAGTGTTTAAGATTTGGAGACAAAACTGGGCAAGTTATTTAACTTGTTTAAGCCTCAGTTTCTAATACTAAAAAGTGTGGTTTACTATCTAAGATTTTTGTGAGAATAAAATAAAAGCATTTACTGCTTCAGTTGTTCAGTCATGTCTAACTCTTTGTGACCCCATGGACTGTAGCCCACAAACTCCTCTGTCCATGGGGTTCTCCAGGCAAGAATCCTTGGGTGGGTTGCCATTTTCTATTCCAGGGGATCTTCCTGACCCAAGGATCAAACTCCTGTCTCTTGAGTCTCCTGCATTGCAAGCAGATTCTTTACTGCTTGAGCAATCTGGGAAGAGGTATTTGTTAATTCTGTCTTCACCTAACTTCTTTGTAATCAACCACTGAACAAAATGTAACTGAGTAAGTGGCTTTGTTACAAAGTCTTTCTCTAAATGAAACAAAGTTAACAAGCCCTGGCCTTATTAACTCAACCAAGGAAGCAAATCAGTCTAGACAGACTTGGCTCTCTACCAGTGCTAAAACAGGTGCACACAACTTGAATTTTATTCCTTCTTATTCATTATTGCCCCCAGTCCCAACTCATTCCCCAAATTCCTACTCAAACACAAATTCCTACTTGCCAAACACAATTGGTTTCAAAGTTTCCAACACTGCTTTTGGTAATACATGTCCCTACACTTATGCCAGTTACTTCATCTGCTACTCCATTAAGGAATGCAGCAATAAATCATGACTAGAAAAGAAAAGCTGAGTAGATTTCTTACATGAGGGCTGAGTTGTGAAGAATGTAGGTAAAGCTAAAAAATCCACTATAATTGAAATTGTTCTTGAATTAAATCCCCCTTGCCTCCAGGTTAGGCACCTTAGCCCACCGGAAGACAAACAACCAAACCTAGATTCAAGTGTCCCTTAGTAGCTAACTATGCAAATCTGGACAAGACTTCCTTTTTAAAATCTATTTCTTTCTGAAAACGAAGCTATCACCACCACTTCAAAGGCTGGGGGTGAGGAAGATGCAGAGAAGAGGACACACAAAGGACCTCCTAGACTGCCTTCCTAACCCAACAGGTCCTTGATTTCTGATAGGGAAGGGAACACCTAGTGTCTCATCAGCTGCTAAAGAACTAAAAACTGTGAAGCTTAATCTCGTTTCCATTCAAATCAAATAAAAACAAAGGCAATAGAGAAAATTTTACTTGTTGTGAAATAAACCATAACAACTATGATTAACAACTACTCCCCAAAGCCCATTTTTATGGAGAAAGTTTATTAGCCTAAAACAAACAGGCTGGCCATCCCTGCACCACACTAATTCTTTCTATAAACTTCAAAACCCAGTTTGCAAGGAGTGAAACCAATTTCACACTGTATGACAGTGTGGTGTATGGTCATACACACTCTTATATGACAGGAGTCCTTCAGTGGCACAGCCTTTGATTAGGGAGCACGATAATTAAGAAAGTGGGCTCAAGGGTCAAAACTTTCTGAGAACGATTCCAATTTTGACCTTAGACAAGACAATCTCCCCCAGGCCCAGTATTTTTGTCTGTAAAGTGGGGAATATTAGTACCTACCCCCAAAGAACTTCTGTAAGGATTAAATATGAACACAGCTATCAACTGTTCAGCATGATGCCTAGCACATGGTTAAGTACACAATGGTCACTCCTTTTTCCACATGAAGATAAAGTAGACTACTGAAGCTTTGAAAATATTTGGCCACATATCCTTTCCTATAACCTTTTGCAGACTAATTACTAGTTGGGGCATGCACTGTCACCTTGAAAGTGTTCTCCTTGAACAGTGTCTCAGAATTCAACATGTATTCAACTGCCAGTGCGAAAGCTTGCTTCCTTTATCTGCGCAGTTTGCAAGAAAAAGCCAAGATAATGATCAAATGAATCCATTACCCAAGATGGAAAACTCTTCTGTTCTGACAAGCTTCCTTCAAGTTATCGCCACTTCAGAGTCTCTGTTGGGGACCTCTCTCCAGTTATTTTTTTGCACAAAGGAGAGTTTATTGGTACAATGGCTTCCTCACTGCTAGTTTCCAACACCCTTTCACACCCATACTTCTATTACGGAGTAAGAGCAGAATTCATCTCATTTTGAAAAGATCTAACTGAAAAAAGGTTCTGCGTGTCATTCGGATTCAAAATCACCTGCCGCAAGTGTTCCCATTTCTCTCCCTTCCAACACTCCAATGGAGTGTTTGAAGTCATTCCTCTGGCACACCGTATAAGGGGCAGCTCCACCCCAGCCCTCCATATATGGTCACATCCCACACCCACTTACAGACTCCTCAAAGACAACCAGGAAACTCACTCCTGCCCTGACCCACCATATACGGGCAAACACCCACCCTAACACGCTGAAAAGAGGACTACGCTACTCACTCTACACACACTTTTCTTCTCACAAGTCTGAAAGTTTAAGAAGTTGGGGGGAAGAAATTCGGAGGAACGAACCAAAAAACCCAACTAAACGCACTTGCACCCACTATTCTCAACAAACATTCCAAATGTCACCCACCTGCCCAAGAGAGCATTAACAACACTTCCCCCCTTCCTAGAAGGAACCGTTACTATCCTGAGGAAGCACTGGAGAAGGAAATGGCAGCCCACTCCAATATTCCTGCCTGGAGAATCCCCACGGACAGAGGAGCCTGGCAGGCTACAGTCCATGGGGTTGAAAGAGTCGGATAAGACATAGCAACTGATCAAGGAGGCACAGCGCGGGCAACAACTAAGCATGTCTGAGCAACCCCTAAACCCTTATTAAAAACAGGCAACTCCAGGCCAAACACACCTCGCTCTACACCATTTCAAAGACTTTGAAGGTCTAGTTTTCTGCACCTTCAGATCAGATGCCAACTTTCTGGTCGCCTTTTCAGCAAAGGGGAGGGGGGGAATGGGGGTGTGCTGGCTGTCTCGTTACCAAGGTAACTAGGAAACGTCCGACTGCCGAGCCCCGGGAGCCGGTTATACCTTCAGATCCTTCTTAGTAACGTCGGTGTGGGAGACGGCGCGAATGGTCCCGGAGAGCCAGGGCCACTCAGCGACGCGCTCCACGTCCCAGCTGTCGTGGCCGCCGTCGCCGCCGTCGGCTGCAGACAGACTGAGGAATCGCTTCCCCACCAGTACTGGCCAACTTTCTCCGAGCGTGAGCACCATGGTTTCCACGCTGCAGGAAGGGCTCCTCCCTGCAAAACACAAAAACAAAATGCAACGGAGGCGGCCAGCAGGAGAGGGCCGGGAAGAGAGGGCGGTGGGGAGCGGGGGGGGTGGGTGGAGAGAGGAGGCCAGGGAGGAGAGAGGGTCCTAACCCCGCTATGAGGACCGGACCCCGGGCGGCGGGGGCGGCGGGTGAGAGGACGTTAAGACTCAGCACCCGATCTCTCCACCCGCGCCTTCCCCGCCCCCCCCCATCTCTCCCCCAACCCAAACACTGGCCCCAAGCGCCGCGTGACCCTCGCTCTCCCAAGTTTCGCTTTTCCAAAACCTTAAACCTCACCGCAGACTGAGTGAGGAGAATTATTTGCGGCTTAAGTGGATTTGAAAGTGTTCGCCCCTCACCCCGGAAAAGAAGAGGCCCCGAAGCAGAGGGCCTGTCCCAGGCGGCCGGGTCCCCGCCCCGGGCGGCCCCGCGGGAGGGGCGAGCCCGCGGTTCCGCACTTGCCCCGCCGCCCCGCCCCGACACCCTTCTTCCCGGCCGCAGAAGCCCCGGCCGGCGCCCCGGCCCGGGGATGGCGGGGCCGCGGGGCTTGGCGCCTTCACCTTTCTTTCTCCGCTCCCTTCAGCCGAGGCCGCGGCGCTCTTACCCCGCCTCCCGCCTCCCTGAGTCACCGGCGGCGGCTGCCGTTTACAGCCGCCCAGCCGACTCTAGCTCTGACTTGGTTCAAGAGCTCGCACAAGACACGCACAGCCTCCTGGGTCCGCCCCCTCGGAGCCGCTTCCACCGGTCATTGGCTGAGTCCGAGGAGCTGGGCGAGACCAGTAGGGAAAGAGCCCATCACCATTGGCCGTCCGAGCGAGGGCGGGGCGAGAGAAAAAAACAATTCCTTGGCTGCCTCCTCCCTCTCCCCTCCCCCTTCCGACTCTCGGACGACCCCCATTAGGTTAAAGTACACCGAGCGTAAGCGAGGGATTCCTCCGCCAGGGCCATTCTTTCCATTTGTTGCCTCACGGATGCAAAAAAGTCCCGCAAAATCGGTTATCAACTTTAGGACCCAGAGGAAAATTACGGTGGTGTACAGATAAGACTAGATGGCGAACCCTAGGGCTGTAAGTGCCTATTGGATTGCTTGTCAAGTGCGTAGGCTGTCGACCGAAGATAGGCTTTCCACTTGGCGGAAGAATCTCACAGGAAAGGGGTGAGGGCGGTGCAGAGTCAGCGGGGGAGGGAAGGGACTGGAACGTGCGGTTTGAAGCGTACTCAGCTAGAGGGAGGAGCGACAGTGCTCGAGAGATTCGTGCGCAGGCGCTTCGCGGAGCAGAGGCTGGAGCTTGGGCTGATGGGCGAAATGGCCGCGGGAGGCGCAGGCGCACGTGGTGATGATCATGGAACGTCTGAAGTCCGCCATTTTGAAGGAAAAATGAAGAAAGGCATGGAGTCACTGGGAAATGATATTAATTATATCTAAAGGAAAAGAGGCCATTCGTACAATGCAAGAGTGGGCTATTTTCTTTATGTTTTTTAATGTAAAGGGAGAATGAGAAGATATTCTGAGTCTTGCAAAGAAAATGAAAGACAAGATCAAGGTCATAATGATGTAAGAGATATGAAGAGGAAGTGACTTTGAAGGACAAAGGAGTTGAAAGGTGATTGTGTCTGTTCCACCTGAAGATTTTTGGTTGAATGAAGAAAAAAATGCAATGAAGGAATTGAAGATCTGTTATTTTATAAAGGCTGGTGCTTGATGTGGTATCACGTTTAATCTTTAAGATTAAATAAGACTAAGTGGAGAACTCAAGCTCACATTTTACAAGTGTGAAAACTGAGAATCAGAAAAAGTTCAGAAACATATTCAAGGAATTATAGATGCAAGTTAAATCCAGGTGTTGATTTTAAACATGTATGTTCTGGATGCTTGACATTAAATAAAAATTTTAAGAATAAACACAAGAATTAGTTTGATTGATTTACAATTTGCCATTAAAGAGGGGGGAAATGGAACAAAACATATCCAGTCCAACCTAAGTCAGAATGGGAACAAGGGAGGGGAAAAATAAACAACTACTAGACAGAAATATGCTAAATTGATTTTAAAAATTAAAGAAGTATAAATATCAGTATTTACAATAAATGTAAGTGGGTTAATTTTAATCAGACTTTAAAAAGACTCACTGGATTAAAAACAACCTATAAATTGACCTTGAGCAAACTTCAACAGCAGCACAAAACATGAGAAAATGGCCCTTAAAAGAGTTTCTAATCTAATGGTAATCAGTGGACAGCAATATAGCAATGTTAATAAAGTTGAAAGCAAAGGCATCAAAAATGATTTTATAATAATGAAGGATGAAATCTACAAAGACAGCATAACATACACTAGAACTGCTGTGACTGTGGGAATATATTCTAACCTTCGCTAAGATTAAACATGAAAATTTTTTTGATAATTTGTAGTAGAGTGTACTGAAGATATAAATAGATCTATCCCAGAAATAGGCATTCAGATTTTTTAAATTAGGTATAGAGGATTTAGATTACATAATTAACTATTAATTTGAAAAGCAATAGCTAGGAAGAATTATATAAAATTCAAATAATATATAATTCCTAGGTTACATTATGGTTCCAGAACTTAGGAAAGATGGAAAGATATTCAATGTTTTATCCAATTTTATAAAACTTGTGAACCCCTATTATCAAATATGAATCAGGTGAGTACAAGAAAGGAAAGCTATATAGTTCAACCACACTTGTAAATGAAGAACAAAAATTCTTAAATAAAATATTAGCAAGTCCAGCTTGCTAATTATTTTTATTTTTATTTTATTTTTGCTAATTAATTATTTTTAAAGTAATCACATGATTAGTTAGGATTATTATTTGAATATGAGGTATTTCAAGTTTAGAAATTTTCTATAATTCACCACAATAGGTGAAAAGAGAAAAATCAGGTTTACTTTAGTAGAGACTGAAAAGAATACCCACCCACAATGAACTCCAAACTACCTAGAAAACTGGGAATATTAAGAGCACACACATATTTAATGTTCATTCATGATTAAAAATTTTTAAACATCCTACAAGCCTAGGAATATGACACCTACCCTGGAAAGACACCCATGCTAGAAAAACACCCACAAATGTGAACTAGGAGACATCAACAAGGTTGTTCATTACAGTATTATTTGTGGCTGTGAAAAATTAGAAATAATCTAAATGTTCTTCAATTGGGGCATAAGTAAGTAAAATATTATATATATAATGAAAAATGAGAGCATTTGAAAGGGAATGAAATATATTAATATTTAGATGTACCAATGAGAATAGATTAGCAAAGCACATTTTGAATGAAAAAGAAAGTTGCATTTGGCAATATTTGAAAATTCACACACAAAAATTACAGTATATATGTTTTATGAAATATATATATTAAAATTCATAATGATGGCTACCAGTATTGGAAAGTGCACTCTAGTATTGGGGGGTGTTGGTCAAAGATGATTTAACATTGTAATTCTCTCACTTTTATAAGACAAAAGTATTCATGTTACTTTTGAAATTTAAAGCTCTATTTGAAATCCTATAAATGTGATCTTCTACATTGACACTCAAAAGTATTCATGACAAATTATTAGAACTAATACCAGAATCAAGAAGGTGCTACAATAAAAGATCAGCAACAACAAAAAGATCAAAGGAATTCCTATTCCTGAACAAGCATTAATTAGAACAGAAAACAGAAGAAAAAGAAACCACTTATGATCATGAAAACTATAGAATACAGGAAAAACTACAGAAAAAAAACATAATGTGAAATGAACAAAACCTATAAGAAGAAAACTGTAGGACTTTACCAATGGAAAGATATCCATAAAACAAATACATAAAAGAAGATTTGAAAAATTCCATTTCCTTATATTACTTGATAAAGATGTCATGTCTCCTCATGTTAAACTAATTTCAAATTAAATTTCAGTGAATGAAAGAAAATACAGTATGTAAGTAATTAAGAGAATACAGAAACAGAGCTATGGATATATAAACAATGAGCTTATGATTAACACAGAATTTCAAATGAATGTAAATAATAAACTATTCAATATATGCTTGGTGTTTGTTATTTATTAGGAAGAGGAGGGCATAGCAACCCACTTCAGTATTCTTGCCTGGAGAATCCCCATGGACAGAGGAGCCTGGCAAGCTACAGTCCGTGGGGTCACAAACAGTCTGAAATGACTGAACAACTAAGCACAGTATTTATTAGAAAAAATAACAAAGTCAGATCCCTACATCAATGTCAGAAAAATAAGTTACAGGTGGATCAAAGAGCTCAATATAAAAAAAAAAAGAATAAAATATTTAAAGATTCTCCACCCATTGCCTTCCTCTGTCCCTTTCTCTTCCTCTTCCTGAATATTTCAGTCCTAAAGATAGAGAGCAGAGTAAGGTAGGTTTTCATAAGAAGAGGCTGCCCGGCATGGAAATTTGAGCTACTTAGAAGTTAGTCCTGGTGGGGGGAATCAGAGCCCAAGTGGGATGACAATAGTAGACATAAAGAAGGTTAACCCAGAGTGAGATACCTAGAGCCCAAGTGAGGTAAGGTGGACACACATGAATGGGGACCACCTGGTTGTGGTGTGTTAGAGTCCAAACAAGGTGAAGAGACTGTCCTCATTGGGGGAGAGCCTGCCCCTTGGTATTAGAGCCTGAGGAAAGTAATGAGACCATTCACTCAGGGATCAGCAAAAGACACTGAAAAGACTAAGAGAGATCTTAGAAGTAGTAGGAGAACCAGGACAGAGGTATATCCTAGAAACAAGGCAGAAGGGAATTTCAATATGGGAAACTATTCAGAGAAGTCAAAGGATAAGCTGAAGTCAAGGCAAATGGAAAAGTGAGAAACAGGATGTTGACACTTCCAACAAATATATTTTAGCCATAAATCATTTCTGTTGGTTCATAAAAACTATCATCCAAATTCCAACATATAATTACAGTAAAAATCCTGCCACTGAATTAACTTACCCCAAGGGACATCAGAAGTTTCCAAAATCTCTTAGGAAATTTAGCAATTGGGACTTCCCTGGTGGCACAGTGCTTGAGAATCTACCTGCTAATGCAAGGGACATGGGTTTGGCCCCTGGTCCATGAATATCCTACATGCCAAGGAGCAACTAAACCTTTGTACCCCAACTACTGAGCCCTCAAGCTGCAACTACTGAGCTCTTGCACCTAAAGCCTGTGTTCCAGAACGAGAGAAGCCAGCCCGATAAGAAGCCTATGCACTGCAGCGGGAGAGTAGCCCCTGCTTGCCACAACTAGAGAAAAGTTCATGACCGGCAATGAAGATCCAGTGCAGCCAAAATTAAATAAATAAAAGAAAGAAAGTTAGCAACTAGAAATTTGGAGTTTATTTGGACACTGATTCCTCACCTGCAGAACAATTAAAATGCAATTTTCTGCCTGAATCTGCTTTGTTTAAATAGCACAATAGTGTTTTGTGTGAAAATTTAAATGTCTTATGTTATTTCTGTTAATATTTTGTTAATAAAGCAGAACATCAGTACTGAGTTCCTTGTCTCTTCCTTTTTTTGAGAAGTTTTTCTATTGAGGAATAGTCTATTTCCAGAGAAATGGACAGATCTTAAATGACCAGTTTCTTCAGTTATGCAAATGCAAACATCTGTATAACTCACATCCCCATCAAGATGTATTAACAGAACAAGGGTCAGCCAACTACAGGCTACAGGTCAAATCTGGTAAACAGCCTAGTTTTCTACAGCCTAGAGACTTTCCTGATAGTCCAGCGGTTAAGGCTCAATACTTTCACTGTTGAGACTTGGGGTTGGTCCCAGCTAAGGAAACTAAGATCCTGCAAGTCATACAGTGCAGCCCAAAACAATAATAATAAAACCAGAAGTGTAAAAACATTTTATGACCATGCAAATCATACAGAATTCAAATTTCAGTGTCTATAATAAAATTAGAACACAGCCTCTAAACAGAAGGACCTCATAATTTATTTTCTTCTGTAATTGCCTTAATGTCTTCAAAACGTGATCCCTAAATGTCCCTAAACTTCCAAAAAAAGCTCATACTCCCTCCAGCCACCACATGAAAAAATCTCTTTCTTAAAATCATTTATTTCAGTTTCTGACTTCTCAGCATCTGGCTGAATGACTCTGAAAATGACATAACATTGTTTCAAAGTTTTGTTGAACTTGTCTTTTAGTTAGTTGACTTATGACTGAATATATTGCTATTTCTCCAGCTGTTTTCTGTTCTACCACCCCCACATCTACCATCTGTATAGTGAATGGAAAAGGGAAAAATGGAAAATTTCACATGAGACAGTTCTTAAATGCAATCTCTTGTTTTTCTTCCCAATGCTTTATTATGAAAGATTTTAAATATTACCTATGTGACAACCATCTAAGTTCAACAATTAACATTTTGTCATGATTGTTTTATTTATGTAATTAAATTTATATGTATATAGATGGGCTTCCCAGGTGACACTAGTGGTAAAGAACTTGCCTGCCAATACAGGAAACATAACAGACATGGTTTCGAACCCTGCGTCAGAGAGATCCCCCAGAGGAAGGTGTAGTAACCTGCTCCAGTGTTCTTGCCTGAGAAATCCCGTGGACAGAGGAGCCTGGCAGGCTACAGTCCATTGACTAGCAAAGAGTTGGAGAAGACTGAAGCAACTTAGCACACATATATGTAGATATAATAATATTTTTTCTGAACCATGCAAATTTGTAAACATCATTGAAATTCATCACTAAATACACCAGTGTGCATCTCCTAAAAAAATAGTTTTTTCTTTAATTTTTATTTTGAGTATAATTGCTTTACAATGTGTTGGTTTCTGCTGCACAACAATGTGAATCAGCTGTAGGTATACACATGCTCTCTCCCTCTGGAGCTCTCTCCCATCACCACCCCCACCCCAACCCTCCAGGTCATCACAGAGCACAAAGTTAAGCTCCCTGTGTTATACAGCAGCTTCCCACTAGCTAGATATTTTACACATGGTAATGTATACATTGCTACTCTTTCAATTCATCCCACCATCTCCTTCCCCACTTTGTCCACAAGTTTATTTTCTATTTGCGTCTCTATTTCTGCCCTGCAAATGGGTTCATCAGTGCCATTTTTCTAGATTCCATACATATGCATTAACATACAATAAAAAATAATCTTTCCTTACAAAACTATAATATTGTTATCTAGTGTAATTTAAAATCCTGTCCATTTTCAACTTTCTCCAATTATTTTGAGTTTAGTTCATTCTTGGATCTCAAATATTCCCTGAAAGAAAGAGGTGATGAATAATTCATAACTAAGAAGTTTGGGAATTCCTTGGAGGTCCGGGGGCTTCCCTGGTGGTGGTAGTTGTAAAGAATTCACCTGCCAATGCAGGAGACACAAGAGATGCAGGTTCGATCCCTGGGCCAGGAAGATCCCCTGGAGCAGGACATGGCAACCCACTCCAGCATTCTTGCCTGGCGAATCCCATGGATAGAGGAGCCTGGCAGGCTATAGTTCATAGGCTTGCAAAGAGTCAGACGTGACTGAGCAATTTATCACACCAGTGGTTTGGACTCTACACTTTCACTGCCAGTTGCCCAAGATGAATCCTTGCTTGAGGAACTAAGATCCCACAAGCCATGTGGTTCAGCTCCCCACCCAAAAAAAAGGTTGAGTCTTTTCCTTGTCTCTAAAATAAAGTAGGGACTAAAGGGATTCACCTTCCATAAAAGTTGAACAAACAGCTCATTTGTGCAAATCTTTCTGTCTCCCCCCTAAGAAAACAAAGGGTAATAATCATTCCTGAGAAGTTTTCCAAATAAAAGATTATACATATTTGGATTCTTAATATTTACTCCTCTCCCCAACAAGTGATTAACTCATTTTATATCCTGATGATGATAAGTCCTGGCTTTTCATAATTAAATGATTTGAATTGCCTAACAAAATTTAGAACACAGCCACACCCATTTGTTTGTTTTATCTATGACTAATTTTATGTTACAACACAGACTGTATGATCCCACAAAACCTAAAATATTTGCTCTTTACCCCCTTACAGAAAGTTTGCCAGACTCTGATAGAGAACATTTCATGACTCTTGGATGTTCCTAAGTGTTATATTCTAGTCAATACCCCTGCCCAGAGTAGCCTTTGTTCCAATTTCTATTACTAGAAATTGATTTTGCCTGTTTTTGAATTTAATTTAAATAGCATATTATATATGTATTCTTTTTTTCTAGTTTTCTTTACTCAGCATGTCTTTGAGATTCATCCATATGATTACATCTGTAAGATGCTTTTTTCCTTTGATTGCTAAGTATTATTCCATCGTCTAAATATGCCATATTTTGTATGTCCATGCTCTGTTAAATATCTGAACTATTTTCAGTTCTTAGTTATTATGAATAATATAATTATGAATATGTTTGGGTTTAAGTTTACTATTTTAGTGTTTGACTTCTGTTTGTCTCATCTATCCTGCCTTTATACTTTCTAATATTTTAACTCTGCTATTGTTCATTCATCCCTGTAAAATCAGTTTTTATTTTATACAATTTTCTTCCAGCCTAATGAGCTTTTTTTTCTAATGAACTTTTAAAATATGGATTAACAATGTATTCAATCATTTAGGTGGCATGTTGTTCAGTCACCAGTTCATGTCTGACTCTTTGCAACCTCATGGACTGCAGCACTCCAGAGGACCAATAAAAGGAATTATCTGATAATTGTTCACTGTGTAATTCTATTGATAATACTAAGCCAAGGATCTGTTATATATTCCACTCAGTTGTATTACAAGTTTCCATGTGTGTGATTTGATCAACAACAACGAAAATTATGCACTTGATATAAAACTGCTTTTCTTTTTCAGTTTTAAGAGTAACTCAATGATTTGGGGAGTGTTAGTATGGTACAACACATACATAAGAAGTAAAGTACAAAATGATATTTAGTATTTTACTCTGGAAAGAATTTATAAGAAGGATAATTGGAAGGTAATACTTCATCTTTATTTTCAAATAAGTGATCTTAATTTTTCTCTATGTAGAAAAAGTTTAATTAAATTTATCAAAAAACTGACTTGCTGGAAAAGACCCTGATACTGGTAAAGACTGAAAGCAGGAGGACAAGGGGATGACAGAGAATGAGATGGTTGTATGGCGTCACCGACTCAATCGATAAGAGTTTGAGCAAACTCTGGGAGATGGAGAAGGACAGGAAGCCTGGCATGCTGCAGTCCATGGGGTAGCAAAGAGTCAGACATGACTTAGCCACTGAACAACAACAAATTTATTATAAATTTACCTAAACCATTAATTTTTGCAGTTCAGGTAGAGCTCAGCACTTTCACACTGATGAACTAATTTTAGTAGATCTTACAGTGTGCAGATGTGCTGGAGATAAATACTTTCAGCTTTTGTCTGTTTAAAAAGCCATAATTTTAGGAAATTTCTTGGTGGTACAGTAGTTAGGACTCAGCATTCTCACTGCTGGGGCCTGGGTTCAGTCCCTGGTCAGGGAACTAAGATCCTGAAAGTTCTGTGGCAAACGAAAAAAAAGGTCATAATTTTACCATCATTTCAAAGGATATTTTTGCTAGATACAGACTTCTAGATTGACAAAAAAATTTCCCCCTTTTACCTTTAAAGATGCCAAATACATTATCTTTTGGTCTCGATTATTCCTGATAAGAAGTAGGAATGATATTTTTCTTATCATTGTTCCCTTGTATGTAATGTATCTTATAGTCTTTACTGTCAAAACATTCTCTTTACCTTTGGTTTTTAGCATTTTGACTCTGATGCACCTAGGTGTGGTCTTCTTTGTATTTAAACTACTGTAGATTTACTGAGCTTCTTAGATCCATGTTAATATCTTTAATTTTAGTAAAATTCTTAGCAAATATGTCCTGAAATGTCTTTATTCCATCTCTCTCCTTAAGAGAGAATTCATTCACACATATATTAAACTGTTCAATATTGTTTTATGCACTCAGGTATTTTGTTTTCACTCTTTTCTTCTTTGTATTTTGGTTTGGGTATTTCTAATGACTTGTCCTGAAGTTAACTATTTCTGTATCTAACCTCCTCTTTAAAAAAATTCCTTATTTCTTATATTACTTTTTTTATACCTAGCATTTCCACTTGGCCCTTTATTATGGTTTTCCTCTCTCCATAAAAAGTCCCCATCAGTTAACAAAGTTGTCCACTTTTCTCACTAAATCTTTTATTTATATCTCATGCTTATTTTTAATATGAATTTTTATTTTGCCAATATGTGGGACAGCTCTATGTCTGATTCTACTGACAGTTTTCTCTCCTGACAATGGATTTAATTTGAAAAGAATGAAATAATGTCATTTGCAGCAACATGAATACAACTAGAGATTATCAGACTAAGTGAAGTAAATTATAAAGAAAAAGAAAAATACCATATGATATCACTTACATGTGGAATCTAAACTATGACCCAAATGAACCTATCTATGAAGCAGAAGGAGAATTACAGACATAGGGAACAGACTGTGGTTGCCAAGGGGGGAGGAGGTTGGGGAAGGATGGAGTGGCAGGTTGGGGTTAGCAGATGTAAGTTTTTACACATAGACTGGATTAAAAACAGTATCCTACTGTATAGCACAGTGAAATATATTCAATATCTTATGATAAACCATAATGGAAAGAATATTTTAAAAAAGAATTATATATGTGTATAACTGAATCACTGCTGTAATTACAGTATAATTAAGACAACATTGTAAATCAACTATACTTCAATTAAAAAAGCAAAAATAACAGAAACACTAAAACAGACCAATGAAATGCTGATGACCTATGAAATAAACAGAAGTCCAACTCAATGGCTTTGCCTTACGCATAGGCTGTACTAGTAGGGTCTGGTGGGGTGTTTCAGAGTCTACACAGTTTTCTTGACAAAATATCTAGAACCAATTAACTGTGCTTCTGAGTCTCACCCTCTAGAGTGTCTATTTTTGTCATCAGTTACATATCCAACTGAGTCCCTTTAGCTTTAAGATTCTGCACTTTTACTGCCAAAGGTCCCAGGTTCAATCCCTGGTTCAGGAACTAAGGTCCTGCAAGCTGTGTGCTGCGGCAAAAAAAAAAAAAAAAGAGCTGGAGGTGAGGGCCATTTCCTGAGGTGTTATTAACAGTGTTGCTGGAGGTTCTTAATTGCACTATAGAAAAACAGACACAGTAGAGGCACTGGTACAGTGGAAACAGCAAGGGCTTTGATCATGAGCCCAGGTTTGTGCCCTGACTCCATCACTTACTGGATTATTGAGCATGATATCTAATCTCTGGGGAGCTCAGTTTCCTCCCAGATAAAAATGCCCCAGTAATACATACCACACTCAGTTATTCATGAGGACAAGATAAAAATAACATATTTGCAATCTTATCTTTATGAAAGATGAGATGATTAATTATGCATATTTTTAAAAATATTTATTTATTTATTTGGTTGTGCTGGGTCTTAGTTGCAGCATGTGGGATCTAGTTCCCTGACCAGGGATCAAACCTGGGCACTCTGCATTGGGGTCATGGAGTCTTAGCCACTGGACCACCAGGAAAGTTCCCACTTATGCAAACTTTTATGCATACATATTCAACTACAATATAACATCAATTTTAAAATAGCACTGTCCTTTGAAGAATGAGGAAATTCTTCCTTCTAATATATCAAAGAAGACATGGTTTGCATTGTGGACTATGAAACACATATATAAGTCATACATTTTTAAAGATCCAGGGGCTCATGGTTGAACTAGTAAGATCAGGGGTTAAAAAAAATTGAGATGGAGTGAGAGGTTTTCACTGTTTCACTAATTTTCACAAAATTTCACTAATTTTAGACTCTGATAGTCTTTCAGAATTCTGCCTTCTTTGCCTACAATAAGAGTAGTACCCCCTTCATTTCTTATTACAAGGCTCTGCTAAATTAAAACTGGCTTTACCCATTCTATATTTGGAGAAACACGAGTTTCATCCTTGAAGTTCCTGGTTTAACAAGAGCTGCAGGGAAGTAATATTAGGTTGGTACAAAAGTAATTGTGGTTTCAGTCTGAATTTTAAATAATTATAACTAGGCTTAAGCATATATTTATTAATTACAATAGGAACCATTACAATCAACACATTTTCACCAACAAGAAATAAGTTTGTTTATTCCCATAGTGTAAAAGTCTATGCTTTGGGATTCAACAAACTCTTGGAAAGCATTTTCTGCATCCTGCTGGTTGTGGAAGTGTTTTGCCTGCAAAAAATTATTGAGAACACGGCAAATGAGGCAAAACTTTGTAACTCAACTTGTTCAACTTTTGTTGAACAACTTTTGTTGGTTGTGTGACATGCAGTCAGATGTTGTTATGGAGAAGAATTGGGCCCTTTCTGTTGAACAATGGTGGCTGCGGTCATTGCAATTTTCAGTGCATCTCATCGATTTGTTGAGCATACTTCTCAGATGTAATGGTTTCACTGGGATTCAGAAAGCTGTAGTGGATCTGACCAGTAGCAGATCACCAAACAATGACCATGACAATTTTTGGTATAAGTTTGGCTATGGGAAGTGCTTTGGAGCTTCTACTCAGCTGAACCACTGACCTGGTCATTGCCAGTTGTCCTGTAGAGTCCACTTTTCATTGTATGTCACAATCTGATCAAGAAATGATTCATTGTTTTTGCACAGAATAAGAGAATATGACACTTCAAAACAATGATTTTTTTGATTTTCAGTCAGCTCACGAGACACCCACTTAATGAACTTTTTCACATTTCCAATTTGCTTCAAAGGCTGAACGATCATAGAATGATGTTGAGTTCTTCAGCAACTTCTTGTGTAGTTGTAAGAGGATCTGCTTCGATGATGGCTCTCAACTGGTCGTTGTCACCTTCCAATGACTGGTCACTATGCTCCTCATCTTCAAGGCTCTTGTCTCCTTTGCAAAATTCCTTGAACCATCACTGACTGTGTGTTCATTGGCAGCTCCTGGGCCAAATGTGTTGTTGATGTTTAAAGTTATCTCCACTGCTTTAGGACTCATTTTGAACTCAAATAAGAAAATTGCTTGAATTTGATTTTTGTCTAGCATCATTTCCCTAGTCTAAAATAAATATAAAATAAACAAGAAATAATGTCATTAACAAAAAAAATAATAAAGCCAGAAATATGCATTAAAATGATATATGATGTAACCACATTTATTTAAAAATGTATTCCCATATCAAACAGCAAATTTCAACAATGCAAAAACAGCAGTTACTTTCACACTAATCCAATACCTAACCTTGGAAATTTGAGAATGTATCATGAAAAATGAATAAACAGGTTCATTTCAAAATAGACCTTAACTATATTTTCCAATGGAGAAATTATTATGAACATATCACCTCCAAAACACAAGCATATTGTTGGCTTGATTATTTGACTCAACAGAGACCTTGTTTGGTAGAACCAATAATAAGACTGGTTTGAGGATATTGTTGCCATGATCTGGCTCTAGAAAAGTGAAATCCCCTCTGGTCCACTTACTTGCCATGTGGCATCCTTGAAATCACATTTCATACTACTGCACACCTATCCGAATGACCAAAATCGAAATCAACAACACCACCAAACGCTGATACAAAAACGCAGAACCATTGTTGATGGGAATGCAAAATGGTACAGTTACTTTGGAAGACAGTTTGGCAATTTCTTACAAAACTAAACACACTCTTGCCATGGGATCTAACAGTTATGCTCCTTGGTATTTCCCAAAGGAGTTGAAAACTATGTCTACGTAAAAACCTGCAAAGAGATGTTTGTACAAGATTTATTCATAATTGCCAAAACTTGACAGCAACCAAGATATCTTTCAGCAGGTGAATGGATAAATGGCTCTATCCAGATGGTGGAATAATATTCAGGGCTAAAAATTGAATGAGCCATCAAGCCATGAAAAGACTTGGAGGGGGCCTTACTTGGTGGTCCAGTGGTTAGCAATCTGCCTGCCAATGCAGGAGACACGGGTTCAGTCCCTGGTCTGGGAACTAGGATCCAACATGCAATGGGGCAACTAAGCCCATGTGCCATGACTACTGAGTCCCAGTCCCATTCAGGGCTCCCCAGGTAGCACTAGTGGTAAAGAATTCACCTGCCAGTGTAGGAGACGCAAGAGACACAGGTTTGATCCCTGGGTCAGGAAGACCACCTGGAGAAGGAAATGGAAATCCACTCCAGTATTCTTTCCTGGAAAATTCCATGGACAGAGAAGCCTGGCAGGCTACAGTCCATAGGGTCGCAAAGAGTTGAACACAGCTGAAGCGACTTAGCAGGCAGGCAGGCATAGTTGATTTACAATGTTGTATTAGTTTCTCCTGTATAGCAAAGTGAATCAGTTATGTATATACATATATCCACTCTTTTTAAGATCCTATTCTCATATAACTCATTACAGAGTATTGAGTAGAGTTCCCTGTACTATATAATATGTCTTTATTAGTTATTTATTTTATATATAGTAGTTTATATGTGTTAGTGAGCTTTCCTGTTGGCTCAGACAGTAAAGAATGCTTGCAATTCAGGAGATCTGACTTTGATCTCTAGATCAGGAAGATCCCCTGGAGAAGGGAATATCCACTCCACTATTGCTGCCTGGAGAATTCCATGGACAGAGGAGCCTGGCGGACTGCAGTCCATGGGGTTGCAAAGAGTCAGACACAACTCGGTGACTAACACTTTCACTTTCACTTGTCATATGTTAATCCTAATCTCTTAATTCATCACTCTCCAATTTCCCCTGTAGTAACCATAAGCTTGATTTCCAGATCTGTGAGTCTTTCTGTTTTGTAAATAGGTTGATTTGTACCATTGTGTTTTAGATTCCACATATAAATGATATCATATGATATTGAATATCTTTCTCTGTCTGACTTGTGACAATCTCTAGGTCCATTCCTGTTGCTGAAAATAGCATTATTTCATTCTTTTTTTATGGCTGATTAATATTCCATTGTATATATATATATATATATATATATATATATATATTCCACTCAATATTTTAGGTATCAGCTACAGTGGAGTCATTCAACATTTAACATTTACTGAGCATCTGCTATGTGCCAGACCCTGTTCTAGGCATTGAGGATAGAGTAATACATAAAACAAAAAAATTCTTACCCCTCTGGGGCTTTTGTGCTAATGGGAAGATGGGAGGAATATTAGTTTACTGTACAGAATAAGAGAAGACAATAAGTTCTAGGGGAAAAAAAAAAATAGGATAGGGTCCTAAGTGAGACCTCTGGGCAGAGACCTGAGGATGTAGAGGAACAAGTCAAGAGGTGCATTTTCAAAATATTTTGACTACATTTCCATTTAAAATAAATATCAAAATTGAGGATATTCTGGGACTTCCCTGATGGTCCCGTGGCTAAGACTCCACGATCCCAATGCAGGGGGCCCAAGGTTCCATACCTGGTTAGGGAACTAGACCCCACTTGCTGCAACTAAGGGTTTATATGCCTCAATTAAAAGATCTCAAATGCCTCAACTAAAGATTCTGCATGCTGCAACTAAGACCTGCATGGTCAAATAAGCAAATATTAAAAAAAAAAAACAAAACAAAAAACTGATGATTACTGTAAGCACCATGCATTTTCATCTTAATGAAATGGGAATCCACTGGAAGGTTTTCAGACTAAGAAATGACCTGAAATATGTTTGCCCAGGATGCTCCTTGGATCGAGAATGGAAGTTAGGGGGTCCAGGTATGAGGCTGTTGCTGTGATCCAGGTGGGAGATGGGTTAGCAGTGGAGGTGGCAAGAGGCAGTCAGATGATAGGTGTATTCTGAAGGCCCTGCTGACTGATTGAATGTGAGGGGTGAGAGAAGGGAAGAGTCAGGATCTCGTTCCGTGTTCACACAGTGGCCTCACTCACAGATACACTTCCTGAGTGGCATTCCCTCAGTGACTGCACTGACTCCTGTGGTTCACCACAAAGTCTATTTCCATGAAAATTTGAGCTTGACGGTGTCAATTGTGGTGTCTTTATCCTCACCACAGAATGATTGATCCATGTCCTGTATCCTCTGAGCATGGTCCTCAAGAATCATGTGATTTCTGTTGTTATGTGCTGCATAATGTTTGGGCATATTTAATTCTTTGATTCTCCCTGAATGTTCCCCTTTCTCTTTCCTCTTCGAAAGCACTCACTCCCATCCTGCTGAACTCAGGAGTGATATTTGCTGGCAAAAGTGAAGTGGATCACTTTGAAGCTGAAGCTTTAAGAACTAGACTATACACTTCCCTGGTGGTTCAGTGGTTAAGAATCTCATGCTAGTGCATGAGACATGGGTTTGATCACTGGTCCGGAAAGATCCCACAAGTCTTAGAGCAACTAAGCACATGTGCCACAACTACTGAGACCGTGCTCTAGAGCCTGGGCTTCACAATGAAGAGTAGCCCCCATTCACCACAACTAGAGAAATCCCTCATAGTAATGATGACCCAGTGTAGCCAAAAATGAATAAATAGAATTAGATCATGCTTCTCTACATTTCCTCCCCCTCAGCCACAATGACTGACAATATTTCATACCGACGCTGCTCCATCAGCACAGGTCCTGAAGTGAAAACAACATGAAATAGAGACACAGCATACTCCTCAATAAATATGTAGCCCTAGGGAGGAATATAAGAAACAAACCTTAGCAGCTGTAAAGAGAAATTTGGGGATCATTTGTTCCCACAGCATCATTTAGCCTATACTGACTGATAAACTCACCTAAGGCCATGTCACAATAAGCAAGGTTGCTGGGATTTTTCTCAAACCTAGACAGTCTGGCTGCAGTTGTTGACAAGTCACCAAATGTATAATAACATTGTCTCTTTATACAAACCCAAAAGTTGCAGCCCACAGCAGCTTAGGGAAGCAACAGGTATTAACTTTTTCAATAATGCCACCTCATTTTTATTTCAAGCCTCTTTTCCATTAAGACGCTATAAGCTTCAGTGCAGGGTTAGGTCTATAACACTGTATCATCTACTTTTAACTTAGTAGATACAGAGTTACGGAATGATCTTAATTCCCATCACTCCCCTGTTTAGACTTATCTAATGACTTCCTTCACATCCAGAATAAAATCCAAACCCTTACCATGGCCTGGACATCCTCCTGCTGTGTCCCTGACCCCCTTTGGTCTCCCCTCTGACCTCCTGACACATCTGTATGAGGCTTCAGCCACTTCCTAGACTCACTAGGCAGGTCCCCACCTAGGACCATGCCACTTGCACTCAAATCTGGAGCTCTCTTCTCCCAGAGGTTCTTAAGATTCATGCAAGTTTCAACTCAGCATTTATTCCTTTTAAAAGGCCTTCCCTGGCAAGCCCCTCTCTGCACGGCTTTCCCTCTCCCACCCTCATCCACCACTAACACAATTATTCTACTTCTGAAACTCAGAATACCTGAAATTATCCTGTTGGTTTATTTACTTGTTAATTATCCATTGTCACCCTCTTTCACACACCAGAAAGAGAAGAACTGTTGTGTATCTTGTTAACTGAAATTCTGGCCAAAACTGCAGGAAAGGGGCTTGTGTGCTCAGTTGCTAATTCGTGTCTGACTCTTTGCAGCCCCATGGACTATATAGCCCACCATGCTCCTCTGTCCATGGTATCCTCCAAGCAAGAGTCCTGGAGTAAGCTGTTATTTCCTTCTCCAGGGGATCTTCCTGACCCAGGGATCAAACCCATGTCTCTTATGTGTCCTGCTTTAGCAGGCGTTCTTTACCACTGGGAAGCCCGGAAAAGGGTTTAGCACATGGAAACGCCCAATTGTGGAAATATTACTAACATTATAAACAGTCTTGATACATATTGTCAAATACCTTTCCAAAAAAACTGGAAAACTTACACCTTTCCTGCATCCTTGATAGAACTGGAGATTTACAAGTTCCATTTTTGCTAATATTCTAGTAACCAAATTTAAATCTGGTTTCCCAAATCTACTTTTATTTGATTATTAGTAAGGCTGGACATTTCTTTTTTCTAAAAATCATTTATTTATACTATTTGTCCATTGATAAGTTAGAGAGTTAGTACTTGTGCTACTGATCTACATGTCTTCTTTACAAAGACAGGTAGAATCTCAAAGAACAGTAACTTACTGGAGCTTGAAATCTATTTTAAAATATCTCACGACAAGCCCAGGATAAACCATGCTCACCCGGTTTGTTTTGTTTTGTTTGTCTTTATTGGAGGGGACAGTGCCTACTTAGCTAATAGCTATGTCAAGGGGATGACTGCAGGTATAAACAAAATACTTTTCACAATAGTGTAAAAAAAGAAGAAGAAGAAATCTTACTGAAAGCAGACAGGAAAAGTGAGTCTGGTAGGTAAGTGGAAGTTCGAGTCCCAGGCTTCAAAATAAGACTCAAGGTGAATTCCAAATGGAATTGCAAAATCAATGTCTCCATTTGAGACAAAGATTAGATAAAGCTACATTTAATAATATTAAGGGTAGGGACTTCCCTGGTGGTCCAGTGATTGAGAATCCATCTGCAATGCAGGGGACATGGGTTTTATTCCTGCTCTGGGAAGATCCCACATGCCAAGGGGCAACTAAGCCTGAGAACAGCAATTACTGAGCACTCACACCATGACTACTGAAGCCCATGCACTCCAGAGCCCGTGCTCCATGACAAGAGAAATCACCAAAGTGAGAAGCCTGCTCATGGCAATGAAAAGAAGCCCCAGCTTGTGCAACTAGATAAAGCCCACATGCAGCAATGAAGATCCAGCATAACCAAAAAAAAAAGAATCTGCCTTCCAATGCAGGGGATGAGAGTTCGACCCCTGGTCTGGGAACTAAGATCCCACATGCTGTGAAACAACTAAGCCCATGCATCACAACTACGGGCCTGCGTGCTCTGAAGTGGAGCCTATGTGCCACAACTGAGACCTGACACAGCCAATGATAAAGAAATAATAAATAGAAATACTGGTTCAGTTTAGTCACTCAGTTGTGTCTGACTCTGCGACCCCACGAACTGCAGCACACCAGGCTTCCCTGTCCATCACCAACTCCCAGATCTTACTCAAATTCACGTCCATTGAATTGGTGATGCCATCCAAACATCTCATCATCCTCTGTTGTCCCCTTCTCCTCCAGCCTTCAGTCTTTCTCAGCATCGGTATCTTTTCCAATAAGATAGTTCTTCACATCAGCTGGCCACAGTATTGGAGTTTCAGCTTCAGTATCAGTCCTTCCAAGGAATATTCAGGACTGATTTCCTTTAGTAATACTAACGCTAATTTAAAAGGTAAAAATAGGCTTTCCTGTTGGCTCAGACAGTAAAGAATCTACCTGCAATGCAGAAGACCCAGGTTTAATCAGTGGGTTGGGAAGATCCCCTGGAGAAAGAAATGGCAACTCACTCCAGTATTCTTGTCTGGAGAACCCCATGACAGAGGAGTCTGGCGAGCTACAATCCATAGGATCACAAAGAGTTGGACATGACTGATTCTTTACCATCTGAGCTACCAGAGAAGCACCATACTTACATCGTATCCCTATAATGTAATACATCACTTTTTACCACGTATTTGGGCAGAGATAGCTAGTCATCTCTGCATATCCATTACTGTCTATTTTAGGGGAAAATACCCAAGTTTTAGCTGACTCATAGTCATCCAGGTCAAGATTACATTTCTGAGCCTGCTCTATAACTAGATGTGACCATATGACTAAGTGCTGGTGAATGTGATATGAACAGAAACAGTAAGGTGGACTTCCAGGCCATGCCTTTAAAGGGAAGGTATGACCTCCAAGCCTCCCCTCCCCTTCCTACTGGATGGAGTAATAAAGGGTGACCAATGGTCCCAGTTTGTATAGAGTTGCAGGGCATTCTGAGCTAAAACTGGGGAAGCCTCAGGCAAACTGGAACAAGCTGGTCACTCTAAGTGTGGATGTGATAGTAGAGAGTGGAGCAGCCATTTTTGAATCTGTTAAAGAGAAAGAAGAAATTGGGTTCCTAACCCCACGACTCTTACATAAGTGAAAAACAAACTCTTTTCAAACTATTGTTATTTTGATTTCTTATAAGAGATGCAGATTCAGTCCCTGGGTTGGGAAGATCCCCTGGAGAAGGGCATAGCTACCCACTCCAGTATTCTTGCCTGGAGAATCCCATGGATAGAGGAGCCTGGTGGGCTACAGTCCATGGGTTTGCAAAGAGATGGACACAACTGAAGTGACTTAGCCACACATACATATGGCAAAGGGACTTTGTAGATATGAGTAAATTAGGGATTTTGAGATGAGGAGATTATCCTGGATTATCCAAGTAGGTTTGATATAATCCACAATAGTCTTCATGTAAAAGGAGGATCAGAGAAGGAGGTATAATGATGGAAATGAGAGACAGAAAGAGGTTTGAAGATATTCTGATAACTTTGAAAATGGAGGAGGAAGGGACCATAAACCCAGGAATTCAGGAGAGTTGGAAAAGGTAAGAAAATGGATTCTTCCCTGTAGTCTCCAGAAAGAATTTAGCTCTGCTGACACTTTGATTTGAGAACTTCTGATCTTCAGAACTGTAAGACAATAAATTTGCGTTTTAAATAAACAAACAAAAAGTCCATGGTTGAACCTATTCTTTTTCTCCCTCAAGCAAATCCTACAACCAGAGAAGAAAAAGAAATAAAAGGAATCTGGATTGGAAAAGAAGAAGTAAAACTCTCACTGTTTGCAGATGACATGATCCTCTACATAGAAAATCCTAAAGACTCCACCAGAAAATTACTAGAGCTAATCAATGAATATAGTAAAGTTGCAGGATACAAAATTAACACACAGGAATCCTTTACTTTCCTATACACTAAAAATGAGAAAACAGAAAGAGAAATTAAGGAAACAATTCCATTCACCATTGCAATGAAAAGAATAAAACACTTAGGAATAAATCTACTTAAAGAAACAAAAGACCTATATACAGAAAACTATAAAACCCTGATGAAAGAAATAAAAGATGACACAAATAGGTGGAGAAATATACCATGTTCATGGATTGGAAGAATCAATATAGTGAAAATGAGTATACTATCCAAAGCAATCTATAGATTCAGTGAAATCCCTATCAAGCTACCAATAAATTTTTCAGAGAACTAAAACAAATAATTTCACAATTTGTATGGAAACACAAAAAACCTCGAATAGCCAAAGCAATCTTGAGAAAGAAGAATGGAACTCGAGGAATCAACCTGCCCGACTTCAGGCTCTACTACAAAGCCACAGTCATCAAGACAGTATGGTACTGGCCCAAAGACAGGAAAATAGATCAATGGAACAAAATAGAAAGCCCAGAGATAAATCCACACACCTATGGACACCTTATCTTGGACAAAGGAGGCAAGAATATACAATGGAGAAAAGACAATCTCTTTAACAAGTGGTGCTGGGGAAACTGGTCAACCACTTGTAAAAGAATGAAACTAGAACACTTTCTGACACCATACACAAAAATAAACTCAAAATAGATTAAAGGTCCAAATGTAAGACCAGAAACTATAAAACACCTAGAGAAAAACATAGGCATAACACTCTTTGATGTAAATCATAACATGATCCTCTATTACCCCCCTCCCAGAGTAATGGAAATAAAAACAAAAATAAATATATGGGACCTAAATAAACTTAAAAGCTTTTGCACAATGAAGGAAACTATAAGCAAGGTGAAAAGACAGCCTTCAGAATGGGAGAAAATAATAGCAAATGAAGCAACTGACAAAGAATTAATCTCAAAAATATACAAGCAACTTCTGCAGCTCAATCCCAGAAAAATAAGCAACCCAATCAAAAAATGGGTCAAAGAACTAAACAGACATTTCCCCACAGAAGACATACAGATGGCTAACAAACACATGAAAAGATGCTCAAAATCACTCATTATTAGAGAAATACAAATCAAAACCACAGTGAGGTACCATCTCATGCTGGTCAGAATGGTTGCTATCAAAAAGTCTGCAAACAATAAACGTTGGAAAGGGTGCAAAGAAAAAGGAACCTTCTTACCCTGTTCGTGGGAATGCAAACTGGTACAGCCACTATGGAGAACATTGTGGTGATTCCTTAAAAAACTGGAAATAGAACTGCCATATGACCCAGCAATCCCACTGCTGGACATACACACTGAGGAAACCAGAATTGAAAGAGACACATGTACCCCAATGTTCATTGCAGCACTGTTTACAATAGCCAGGACATGGAAGCAACTTAGATATCCATCGGCAGATGAATGGATAAGAAAGCTGTAGTACATATACACAATGGAATATTACTCAGCTAGTAAAAAGAATGCATTTGAATCAGTTCTAATGAGGTGGATGAAACTGGAGCCTATTACACAGAGCGAAGTAAATCAGAAAGAAAAATACCAATACAGTATACTAACACATATATATGGAATTTAGAAAGATGGTAACAATAACCCTATATGTGAGATAGCAAAAGAGACACAGATGTAAAGAACAGACTGTTGGACTCTGGGAGAAGGCAAGGGTGGGATGATTTGAGAGAATAGCATCAAAACATGTATATTATCATATGTGAGATAGATCTCCAGTCCAGGTTCGATGCATGAGACAGGGTGCTCAGGGCTGGTGCACTGGGATGACCCTGAGGGATGGGATGGGGAGGGAGGCAGGAAGGAGGGTCATGATGGGGAACATATGTACACCCAAGGCTGATTCATGTGAATGTATGGCAAAAAACCACCACAATATTGTAAAGTAATTAGCCTCCAATTAAAATAAATTTAAAAAAAAGAAAATCCTAATATTTAAAAAATGCTCCCCCCCACCATATAACTGTGATGAAAATGAATTTTTTCTTCTAATGAGTTAATAAAAAAGGGTTCTTGTGACCCCATGGACTGTAGCCTACCAGGATCCTCAGTCCATGGGATTTTCCAGGCAAGAATATTGGAGTGGGTTGCCATTTCCTTCTCCAGGGGATCTTCCTGACCCAGGGATCGAACCCGGGTCTCCCGCATTGTAGGCAGACGCTTTACCATCTGAGCTACCAGGGAAGCCCCTAACAAAGGGTAGTCTTTGTTAATTGCTTATTACATAATATGTAAGCTTTATCTCATAGAATCTTCAAGATAGACCTAGAAGGTAGATATATTATTATCACTTTTCTTACAGGCAACTGGAGGCTCTGAAAGATTAGAAAACTTGCCTAAGAGCATGTAGCTAAGAAGGGTGAGTTGGTGTGTCTTGGTGTGTCTTTGGGAATGCATGCCCAGTTGCTCAGTGTGTCCAGTTCTTTGCAATCCCATGGACTGTAGTTCACCAGGCTCTTCTGTCCATGGAATTCCCCAGGCGAGAATAGGGGAGCAGGTTGCCATTTCCTATTCCAGGGGATATTCCTGATCTGTCTTATACAATTTGTGACCCTGAGTGTGAAAAGGTGCCTGACTCTGCTGTGGGCCATTATTGACTGCTGCAGCTGTGACAGAGCATGCAGGGGGCTGAGAGGGGCCTCCTGGCAGCACAGTTGGCTTGACGGATTTGGCTGCCAGCTGCCTACAATCACAGTATGCTTTCTCCCAAAGAGCACCCTGCAAGGGGCTCCCACTGGGGATCATAGCCAGAACACAGGGGTCCTGCTCTCTTGCTCTATGCCCCTCCCACTTCAGATACCTCTCTGCGGGCTGCTTCAGGCCTAAGAAAGAAACTGAAGTTTCTTAGTCATGTCTGACTCTTTGCGACCCCATGGACTGCAGCCTGCCAGGCTCCTCCATCCATGGAATTCTCCAGGCAAGAATACTGGAATTGGTAGCCATTCCCTTCTCCAGGGGATCTTACTGACCCAGGGATTGAACCTGGGTCTCCCTCATTACAGGCAGACTCTGTACTGTCTGATCCCCCAGGGAGTCCCACTTCAGCCCTAAATCCCTTCTTAAATACTCACCTCTGATTATTTTACGTAAGTATATCTTTCTAAGAGTTTAGTCTGAAATATTTTTAACTCTGTACTTTGTTCTTTTTAATCCTGATTTATGTTGCTCTGACTTATTTTAAAAATTTTATTGGAATAGAGTTGATTTACTCCAATAGAGTTGTTGGGTTAGTTTCAGATGTACAGCAAAGTGAATCTGTTATAAATATACATATAACCACTTTGTAAAGTTTAAAAAGAACTTTTTAAAGTTTTTTTTCCTATATATTTCATTATAGAGTATTCAGCAGAGTTCCCTGTGCAATACAGTAGGTTCTTACTAGTTAGCTACTTTATAAATTAGTAGTGTATATATGGCTCTGACTTATTTTCATCATCAGTTCAGTCGCTCAGTTGTATCTGACTCTTTGTGACCCTGTGGACCGCAGCACGCCAGGCTTCCCTGTCCATCAGCTCCCGGAACTTGCTCAGACTTCTGTCCATCGAATTGGTGATGCCATCCAGCCATCTCATCCTCTGTCATCCGCTTCTCCTCCTGCCCCAATCCCTCCGAGCATCAGGGTCTTTTCCAATGAGTCAACTCTTCACATGAGGTGGCCAAAGTATTGGAGTTTCAGCTTCAGCATCAGTCCTTCCAATGAACACCCAGTACTGATCTCCTTTAGGATGGACTGGTTGGATCTCCTTGCAGTCCAGGGGACTTGCAAGAGTCTTCTCCAACACTGACTTATTTTAAATGGTATTATTTTATTTCTTCACCTCTCAAGTCTTTAACAGTTTTCTAATTTTATCTTTTTAATCTTTTCATACTTCTGTTGCTTTAAGATGTTTCCTTTTAAAACTTTTATTTTTATGCAATTAAAAAAATTATAACTTCTATAACTTTGTCTTTGATTTTTAATCTTTTTGTTGCTGTTTTTCTCTTTAATCTTTTATTATTATTATTATTATTTTGCCCTGCTATACTTTGTCATAATATTTTGTTGTTGTTCAGTCACTAAGTCATGTCCAGCTCCTTGTGACCTCATGGACTGCAGCATGACAGGTTTCCCTGCATACTATCTCCCAGAATTGGATCCAGTTCATGTTCATTGAGTCAGTGATGCTATCTAACCATCTCATCCTCTGCTGCCCGCTTCTCCTTTTGTCTTCAAACTTTCTGGTGGCTCAGACAGTAAAGAATCTGCCTAGCAATGCAGGTGACCTGGGTTCGATCCTTGGGTTGGGAAGATCCCCTGGAGAAGGGAATGGCTACCTACTCCAGTATTCTTACATGGAGAATTCCATGGACAGAGGAGCCTCGTGGGCTACAGTCCATGGGGTCACAAGGAGTCTGACACGACTGAGTGACTGACACTTTCAATTTCACTACTATACTTTAACAGTCACTATATTATCTTCAACATTTTTGATCTTCTGGTTTTACTTGTTTCAATTTGTTTTTTTTTTTTAGTTCTTTACATTTTAAATTCCTTGTTTTGATTTACTTTAAAATTTTTATTCTCAAGCTCATTTCTCCTTTGTACCTGAACACTATATTTTAGCTTTAGGATTTATTTAAAAATTATTTGGTACTTTTTTATTGGTATTTATTTTCATATTTTACATTATTTTAAATTCCTTTAAAAATAATTTTGTATTTAAACTGTACCATTGTTTTTACCAGATCAATTATTAAATTTCTGTCTTTGTTTTGAATTTATTTCATGAATTTGAATCACAATTCTTTCCCTTTCCTTTTCATTTTATTTCGCTATCTCCTTAAAAAAAGATAAATTTATCTTAATAGTTTCATCGATTTCTTCTTTTCTTAACTTCTACATTTTCCTGTTTGTTTTCATAACAGTTATCAAGAAGTTGCTGGGAGGTTGAAAGCTTCCACAAAAACTCTCATCACAAGCTGGCAAGATTTCAGCTCTGGCTACAGCTGTCCCTCAGGCTTCTCTTAATAGATTTCACATGTGCCTGCACTATTCAAAAGATTTAAAAAATAACAATAAGGGAAACAAATTACCCCTCCTAAAAAGAATGCCTTCCTGACCATGGAGAGTTTGCTGTGCATCAGTGGAGGGCATGGATTTATCAGACACCATCACTGGGCTTTGGGAGTGGCTTGTCAGGATGCAGCCACTGAAGCAATGCCAGAACTACACACGTAATCAAATGGTGAGATTTCACCTGGGATTGTTTTGTGCTGATGTTCATTGTTCTTGGTCTTTGTTGTTTAATCGCTAAGTTCTATCTGACTCTTTTGTGACCGAATAGACTAGTCTACCAGGCTCATCTGTCCATCGGAAAAATACTGGAGTAGGTTGCCATTTCTTATTCCAGGGATCTTCCTGACCCAAGGATCAAACCCATGTCTCCTGCATTGGTAGGCAGATTCTTTACCACTGAGCCACCTGGGAAGCCACTTGGTCCTTATGCTCCTGGAAAAAATGCTTTCTGCAAGCAAGTAGATGTGAATCTCAGGTCTGTAAGAAATTGAAGCTTCTTTGCTTTTGGAAGAGCAGAGGTGTCATGCCCCAGGGTATGTGGGATCTTTGTTCTCCAACTAGGGATTGAATTTAGCTCTCTGCAGTGGAAGCCAGGATCTGTTACTTTTACCTGGACTACCAGGTAAGTCCCAGAGCTTCTTTACTTTCTATAACTCACCTTAAATTCTATATCCAGCCTAGCAGAAGAATCTAACTTGAGTCCTGGCCAAGTTCCCACATCCACAAAGTTATATAGTGGTTTGAGAACCTTACTCTGGTCGAAGAAACAGGTATGCTTGGATCCTGTCCAGTCATTAGTCATCTGAGCCAAGTCTCTGCTCACCTATTCCATGCCTTCTAAAGACAGAGGCTTGTTTTCAAGACTGAAAAAAAGACAGGATATCCATTCCTCCAAAATTTTACACTTCTTTTGCTAAACTTACACCTGGTTTATTCTTTTTTAAGTGGAATTATTTTCTTAATTTCATTTTTAAATTGTTCATTGTAAGAATATAGAAATATAATCAATTTTTTAATATTGATCTTATGTCCTCCAACCATGCTCAGTTTGTTTTAGTGCTAATAGTTTCTTAAGTGGATTCCTTAGAATTTTATACATACATTTTTTTCTACATACAATTTTCTACATGTCATCTGTACATAGAGATGACTTTGCTTCTTCCTTTACAATCTGGATGACTTCTATTTCTTTTTCTTGCCTAATTGCCCTGATTAGAAGCTTCAATAGAATGTTCACCAGAAATGGTGAAAGTGGGCATCCTTATCTTACTCCTTGCCATAGGGGGAAAGTGTTTGGTCTTTCACTATTAAGTATGATGGTATCAGTGGGTTTTTGGGTAGATGCCCTTTATAAAATTGAGTTTCTTCTTCCCTAGTGGCTCAGATGGTAAAGAATCTCCCTGCGATGCAGAAGACCTGGGTTTGATCCCTGGGTTGGGAAGATCCCCTGGAGAAGGAAATGGCAACCCACTCCAGTATTCTTGCCTGGAGAATTCCATGGACAGAGGAGCCTGGCGGGCTACAGTCCTTGGAGTTGCAAAGAGTGGACATGACTGAGTGACTAACACTTTTACTTTCATTCCTAGTTTATTTAGTATTTTACCACTAAAGGCTGTTGGATTTTTGTCAAATAATTTTTTCTGTGTATATTGACATAATCACATGGTCTTTGTTTTTTTCTATTAATATGGTATATTACATAATTGATTTTAGATGTTAAATCAATTTCATTCCTGGAACAAATCCCACATGGTCATGGTGTATAATTCTTTTTATGTGTTGATGGTTCTGTTTGGTAATATTCTGTTGTGTCCATGTTCGTTAGAGATATTGGTCTATAGTTGTTGTTTTTTTCTTTTCTTGTGATGTCTTCGTCTGGTTTTGGTGTCTGGTTATTACTGGCTTCATAGAATGACTTGGGAAGTGTACTCTCGCCTTCTGTTTATTAGAAGAGCTTGTGAGAAACTGGTACCACTTCTTCTTAAAATGCTTGTTAGAATTCAGCAGAGATGAATCAGCAGAGATGACTTTTCTTTGTGTGCAGTTTTTTTAAATTATGAATTCAATATCTTCACTTGCTATAGGCCTATTCAGGATGTTTTCTTAAGTCAGTTTTGGTAGTTTGTATCTTTCTAGGAATTTGTCCATTTTATCTAAGTCATCTAATTTATTGGCATACAATTGTTCATGATAGTCACTCAGTCATGTCCAACTCTTTGCGACCCCATGGACTAGCCCACCAGGCTCCTCTGTCCATGGATTCTCCAGGCAAGAATACTGGAGTGGGTTGCCATTTCCTTCTCCAGGGGATCTTTCTAACTCAGGAATTGAACCCAGGTCTCCTGCATTGCAGGCAGATTCTTTACCATCTGAGTCACCAGGGAAACCTTCAATTATTCATAATATTCTTTTATAATCCTTTTTATTCTGTATGGTAAGTAACAATGTCCCCTCTTTAACTTTTGTTTCTAGCAACTTAAGTCTTTTCTCTTTTTTTCCCCCTGTAAATCTAAGATTAACTAAATATTTGTCAACTTTGTTGAACTTTCAGAGAAACAACTTTTAACTTAATTTTCTATGTTGTTTGTCTATTTTCTATTTCATTAAATTCTGCTCTGATCTTCAATATTGCCTTCCTTCTGCTTTCTTTAGGTTTAGTTTGATCTTCCTTTTCCAATGTCTTTTTTTTTTTTTTTTTTTTTTTGCTGCATTCCACAGCTTGTGGGATCTTAATTCCCTGGCCAGGGTTCGAACCCGGGCCCACAGCAGTGAAAGCACTACATCCTAACTATTACAGGGAAGTCTCTCCAGTGTGTTAAGATGGAAGATGAGGTTATGATTTGAGGTCTTTTTTCTTTCTTTATATAGGTATTTACAACTATAAATTTTCCTCCAAGTACTACTTTGGCTGTATTTTATAAATCCTGAAATGTTGTGTCTTCATTTTTATTCTTCTCAAAGTATCATCTAATTTCCCTCTTGACTTCTTTGACCCATTGGTTATTTAGGAATATGTTGTTTAATTTCAACATATTTATGAGTTTCCCCAATTTCTGGTTTTGATTTCTAATGTCATTCCACTGTGGTGGGAGAATATAATTTGTGTTTATATTATTTCTATCATTTTTAATTTATTTTATGGCCTAGTATAATGTCTGTGCTGGAGAATGTTTCATCTGCTCTTGAGAAATATGTATATTCTTGTGTTGTTGGGTGGAGTGTTACATTAATGCCTCTTAGGTTTTCAGTGTTCTTCAGGTCTTCTGTTTCCTTTTTCTTCTCAATTTTCTGTTTAATTGTTCTATGCATAATTGTAAGAAGTATTGAAGTCTCCAGCTCTATTGTTCAATTGTCCGTTTCTCCCTTCAGTTCGGTCAGTTTTTGCCTCTTATATTTTGGTGCCTATATGTTTACAACTGTTTTGTCTTCCTGATGAACTCTTTTAGCATTATTAAGTGACTTTTTAAATCTCTGGTAACATTTTCTTTTTTTTTACTCAAAATCCATTTGTCTAGTAGTAGTGTAGCTACTCCAGCTTTCTTATGGTTGTTGCTTGTATGCTATTTTTTCATTCTTCTACTTTCAATATATTGTATCTTTGAATTTAACATGTTTTTTTTTCTAGAGAACATATAGTTAAGATCTTATTTGGCTTTTTTAATTCAAGTCTGATAATCTCTGTCTTTTCAATGGATTGTTTCATCCATTCACATTTAATATTTTTACTGATATAGTTGGATTTACATTTACCATTTACTTTCCTGTTTTCTGTTCCTCTATTCCTCATTTCCTGCTTTCTTTTGTATTAAGCAAATATTTACTAATGTGGCATTTTGATTACTATAATGATTTTTCACTACATTTTTCTAGGTGTTTCCTAATTTGGCTTATCATAGACATCTTAACTTATTAGAGACAGCTTCAAATTTATATTAACTTAATTCCAATCAGATGTAGAATAATTACTCCTATATAGTTCTTCCCTTTTCCCCCTTTTTGTGGTATTGTTATACATATTGCATCTATAATTGTTATAATACACTGTTATAATGTTTACTTTATATACTTTGATGTTTTATACAGCTGATGTTTTATACAGAGAAGAAAGAACAAGTATATATTAATACTTTCCATTATATTAATCTTTTACTTGTCATTTCTGTTTCTTTTTATTTGTTCTTATGGATTCCAGTTACCATCTGAGTCATTTCCTTAGCTCAGTACAGTTTTGCTCCCGCCTACCTCCTTTGTGCTTTTACTGGCAAATGTATTTCTATGCTATAGACCAAACAATACATTATATTCATATTATATATATATATGTATTGTCTTTTAAATCAGTTGAAAAGAAGAAACTACATGCATTTATATCATCTGTATAAATTACTTACCTTCACTGGTGTTCTTTCCTCCCACTCTTAACGCCCACCTTATGGATTCAAATTCTATGGTCACTTGCTTTCAGCCTTAAGAACTTCCTTTAGTGTTTAGTAAAGCAGGTCTACCAGTGACAAATTCTCTAAATGTTTTGTTTATCTGGGAATAAAAAGATGCTTTGCTGGATACAGGGTCCTTAGTTGACAGCTTATTTTTTGATCTTTGTATATGTGATCTTTGTATGACCCCCATGCCTTCTAGTCCCTGTTGTTTCTGCTGAGAAGTAAGCTGTTTATTTAGTTCCCTTTTAGGTGATGCATCATTTTTCTCTTGCTGCTTTCAAGATTTTTGCCTTGTCTTTGGCTTTCACATTTTTATTATGATGTGCTTGTAGAGCCTTTTATGTTTATCATACTTGGGATTCATTTAGCTTCCGGAATGTGTAAATTATTGTTTTTCAATAAATATGAGAGATTTTTTTAGCCATTATTTCCTCAAATATATTTTCTATTCCTTTCTGTCTTCTACTTCTGTTACTTTCATTACATGTACATTGGTACTTAATAATGTCCCATATTTCTCAAAGGCTGTGTTCATTTTCCTCATTCTTTTTTTCCTTGCTGTTCTTCTGACTGCATTATCTCTATTGATATAGTTTTTTTTTACTTGATACAGTTTTAAGTTCTTTAATTCTTTCTTCTGTTAGTTCAAATCTTCTGTTGAGTCCGTCTAGCTAAGCTGTCATTTATTTTGTTTATTGTACTTTAAAACTCCAGAATTTCCATTTGCTTCTTTTCACAATTTGCATCTCTTTATGGATTCTGTCAATTTGATGTGACACTGTAATAACATTTTCCCTTACTTCTTTAATCATACTTTCTTTTAGTTTATTGAGCATACTTATAATAGCTACTTTGAAATCTTTGTAAAATGTAACATTCATTCACTCTCACAGGTAGTTTCTCTTGCCTGCTTTTTTCCCCAGAGTATGAGTCATACTTTCCTTTTGTTGTTGTTGTTTTGCTGTGTCTGCAAGCTCAGTCATGTCTGACTCTTTGCGACCCCATGGACTGTAGCCCATTGGATTTTCCAGGCAAGAATCCTGAAGTGGGTTGCCATTTCCTCCTCCAGGAGATCTTCCCAACAGAGGAATCAAACTTGTGTCTCTTGTGTCTCTTGCAAGCAGATTCTTTGTCATTTGCACCACCTGAGAATGTTTTTAAGAAACTGGATATTTTAGATATATATTGTAGCAACCTCCCCACTCTAAGGATTGTTATTTATTTGCAACTTTGTGTTTAGTGACTAGCTGGATTATTTGATGTAGTGTAGCCTGCCCATCCAAGAAGTCAATGGCAACTCACTCCAGTACTCTTGCCTGGAAAATCCCATGGACGGAGGAGCCTGGTAGGCTGCAGTCCATGGGGTCTCGAAGAGTTGGACACAACTGAGAGACTTCACTTTCACTTTTCACTTTGCATTGGAGAAGGAAATGGCAACCCACTCCAGTGTTCTTGCCTGGAGAATCCCAGGGACGGGGGAGCCTGGTGGGCTGCTGTCTATGGGGTCGCACAGAGTCGGACACGACTGAAGCAACTTAGCAGCATCCTGCCCATGGGCTTCCCAGGTGGCTCAGCAGTAAAGAATCTCTCTGCAATGCAGGAGACTCAGGTTTGATCCCGGAGAAGGAAATGGCAACCCATTCTAGGATTCTTGCCTGGGAAATCCTATGGACAGAGGAGCCTGGTGGATTACAGTCCCTGGGGTCTCAAAGAGTCTGAGCAACTAAAAAAGAACATCCCACCCATCCCCACTGTTTAGCTTCTGATGCTGTTCCTTGGGGATGCAGCCTTGGGATATTCTTGCAGTTCCCCAGGGATGAAGGTAGTTTTGGTAGGGCTCTTTTTGACTATCTCTTTTCCTGACCACACCCAGCAGTTAAGCTCCACTATCATCTGATTTCTCCATTGTTTTCAACAGTGTCCTGAGGGCATAAACTACTTCTTAGACTAAACCAATAAAATTGGCTTCTAAGAAGGGATAGTTCGCAAAGTCAGTTTTTAAGATTCGATCTCAGGCTCGTTGGATGGCATCACAGACTCAATGAACATGAATTTGAGCAAACTCCGGGAGATGGTGAAGGACAGGGAAGCCTGGCGTGCTGCAGTCCATGGGGTTGCAAAGAGTAGGACATGACTTAGTGACAAAATAACAAGAAGCTCCTTTCAGCTGCTTCTCTCCCCCAGAATTTTGGAAAAACCAGCTGGCCTCCAATTTAACCTACATGCCTAGTGAGGCCACTAATCTTCCTAACTGCCTTTCACCACAACCTCCATTGTTTCTGATGGTGCTCTTAGGCCTCAAGTTCTTTGTACTCTGTTCCTAATAAAATCGGTTCCTTGAGAAGAGATTAGGAACTATTTGTTTTATGGCTTATTTCTCTTCTCAGGCAAAAATCTCTGAGTCACAGTTCTGGATCCGGGAGTAAAGACAGAAGAGACCCTCTTCTCTCTGGGTGATACTCCCATTTAGGGGTCTGACATTTGGTAGATGGGTGGGGTGAGGGTGGGTGGGAAATCGGGGCAGTAGTCTCAGGTCTTGTCTTCTTTCTCTTGGTGTGAAATCACTGCCTTACGAGCTGGGACAAGGGCAGCTGGGGTCCCAGTATTCGTAGCGGCACCATGCTCAAGGTAGAGCTTCCTCCTCATGAGTGGCAGCTGGGTAAAAAATGGCAGCCTCCACCAGCCAGCCACTTACCTGGCACAGGTAAGTGGGGGCCAGATGAGAAACGCTGATGTCCTGCCTGTTGTGCTGCACCATGCAGGCCTGCAAGGCCTGTCCTTGCCAGCTTCAAACCTAAAGAGCCCAGGTCAGTGACAGAGACATCAATGGTTAAATGGATGGAGGAGTTTACACATCTGAAGCAAGGTCCTGGAATGACACACCACTGTGTACAGTGGACAGCAGGCAAGACATGGCAGCAATCTTTGCTCCCAGGGGGAGGTGGAGATTGTCAGTTATCAGGGAAATTGGACATCAGGTTGGTTCATATGTTACCAGGGAAACTAGCAGAGGAACATGCCCCTCAATGCTTCTTCTTTGATAAGAATAATCATTATCTGGTGCCTGGGGTAAGTATGTGTAAGTTCAGTCCTGTGAGTTGGATATATGTGGAGTAAACACTGGTCAAGCAGGAATGTACAGAGAGCAGGAGAACAGACACTTTGAGTGTCCTGACCATACACTGCCCCTTTCAGGAAGACAGTTCTCCAACTGGGAGCTGAGGAAGAGAGGTGGGAGCCCTGAGTTCTTGGCTGAAGCAGTCTGGAGTAGAGTCTCCATCCTGCCAAGTTGGAAAGCTGAAGGCAGGGAGCACATCTGGGTTCAAATACCTTAGAATTATTCATACTGATTTTTTAAAAATATTGAATTTTAACATGTTTTCATGAATAAATATTTGCTTAAGGACTTCCCTAGTGGTCCAGTGGTTAAGAATCTGCCTGCCAATGCAGGGGACATGGGTTCTATCCATGGTCCTGGTAGATCCCACAGGCCTTGGGGTTACTAAATTCTTGTGTCGCAACTACTGAGCCTGTGTTCTAGAGCCCAAGAGCCACAAATACTGAAGCCTACACACCCTAGAGAAGCCACTGCAGTGAGAAGCCCATCCACTGCAACTAAAGAGTAGACTCTACTCACTGCAACTAGAGAAAGCCTGCTTGCAGCAATGAAGACCCAGTGCAGTTAAAAATACAGAAATAAAAATTTTAAAATATGTGTTCATTTGCTGTATGTCTTTGGGGCCATTTCTAGAGACTTCAAATGATTTTTTAAAAATTTTTACCAGTTTCACTAGGGAGTGTGTCCACAGAGCTCCGGAAGTCCCTTTTCCAAGATCTTTCTTTTCATATTGGCCCAATTAGTAAATCTTTGGTTGTGGGATGCCCTTGGATGGGGAGTAAATGAAAGTGTTAGTCACTTAGTCATGTCTGACTCTTGGTGACCCCATGGACTATAACCTACCAGGCTCCCTGGTCCATGGGATTCTCCAGGCAAGAATACTGGAGTGGGTTGCCATTTCCTTCTCCAGGGGATCTTCCTAACCCAGGGATCGAACCTGGGTCTCCCACATGGCAGGCAGTTTCTTTATCTTCTGAGCCACCAGGGGAGCCCAGAAGAGAGCAAAATATCCCACCTGCTCTCCCTGTCTCAGCTCACTGGCAAGTCAAGATGGCACTGCTTCCTCAGTCAGGAATGCTTCCCCAAGGTGATGTTTTCTTCTCTGTTTGTTACTACCTTCCAAAGAAACTCCTTGGACTCCAGGGACAGTTGGGGTTGGGTGGATGGGGATCGTGTTCTCACCTGGCTAGAGGGCCTGGGATGTGGCCTTGGCACTTGACACACAGCATTTACCTCCATACCCCATTGTGAGCCTGGACCTAGCTCACAGCAGAGTTTCCAAATCTCAGTTGTCCCAGAGTCCAGAAAATTCTGTGCCAGGATAATCTGACCCTTAGAAGTGGGGAAGGAAGAGCCAGGCTCAGCCCGTCTCACCCATGTTGGCTGCCCCTGTCCAGTTTAACATCTTTTGTTTGTTTGTTTTGGCCAAGCTGCATGTGGGATCTTAGTTCCCTGACCAGGGATCAAACCCAAGACCCTTGCAGTAGGAGTGCAGTCTTAACCTCTGGACCACAAGGTACATCCCAAGCTTTTTCAGTAGCAAACTACAGGGGGCTGTCATTGCCTCCTATTCCCACCACCCCAGGCTCTGGGCTGCAGTTACAGTGGCTGCAGGACTCTGAAAAAGGAGTCTCAAACCAACCCAGCCTTTAAAGCCTCAGAAGGGGAATGCTGTTCTAAGTTAGGAGATCTCAAACAGGCCTATCAGCCACCTGGTTGTTAGCAAAGTCTCTCCAGGCCTTGAGTCTATGGACCCTCATCCTCATGTCTGGTCTTAAGGCAAGTTGCACAGTATGTTTCCACAGTTGCCTGAATGATTCAACTTAATGGCACTAGCAATGGGGCTCATTGCCATAATGTGTGCTATAAACTTAATGTGCATCCCTCCATCGAAGCCTAATCCCAATGTGATGGTGCTTGGAAGTGGGGCCTTTGGGAGGTAATTAGGGTAATTTGGGTGGAGTCCTCATGAATAGGGGCTTCCCTGATAGCTCAATTGGTAAAGAATCTGCCTGCAATGCTGGAGACCCTGGTTTGACTCCTGGGTTGGGAAGATCTGCTGGAGAAGGAATAGGCTACCCACTCCAGTATTCTTGGGCTTCCCTTGTGACTCAGCTGGTAAAGAATCCACCTGCAATGTGGGAGACCTGGGTTCAATCCCTGGGTTGATAAGATCCCCTGGAGAAGGGAAAGGCTACCCACATCATTATTCTGGCCTGGAGAATTCCATGGACTGCATAGTCCATGAGGTCACAGAGTCAAACACGGCTGAGCAACTTTCACTTCATGCTTCTCATGAATAGGATTACTGCACTTTTAAGAAAAGGCTCCAGGCTTCTCTGGTGGCTCAATGGTAAAGAATCCACCTGCAATGCAGGAGATACAGGAGATGCAAGTTTGATCCCTGGGTTGGGAAGATTCCCTGGAGAAGGGCATAGCAACCCACTTCAGTATTTTTGTCTGGGAAATCCCACGGACAGAGGAGCCTGGCAGGCTAGAATCCATGGGGTCACAAAACAGTCAGACATGACCTAACAACTAAACAACAAGAGGCTCTGGAGAGCTCCCTGCTCCATTTTGCCATGTGAGGTTGTAGGGAGAAGACAGACGTTGATGAACTAGTAAGAGAGCTCTCACCAGACACCAAGTGTGTCCACACCTTGACCTTTGACTTCCCAGCCTCCAGAACTATAAGAAATATTAATAACTACTGCTATTATTAATGTAATCCACCAAGTCTGTAGGATTTTGTCATAACTCTTTATATGCTGTCCTAAGAGCAACGTGACATCATCAGTGAAACATTCCTCCTAAAAATATTGAATGTGCAACTTCCCTGATGGTCCAGTGGTTGAGAGTCTGCCTTACAATACAGGGGACGCAGGTTCAATCCCTGGTGGGGGAACTAAGACCCCACATGCAGCGGGGCAACTAAACCTGTGTGCCAGAACTTCTGAGCCCACGAGCCAGACAAGGGAGTCAGTGTACCATAAGGAAAATCCCACATGCCACAACTAAGACCCAACACAGCTAAATAAATAAATATTTTAAAAACACATTGAGCTTAAGTGTGATCATGAGAAAACAGCCAGACAAATACATTGAGGGACATCCTGCAAACTAGCCTAGAATCATCACAAATGGCAATCAACCCTCCCTGAGTGTGTGCACCTAGGGGTTGGAGGGTGGGCTGGTCCTGGGACACTAGGGAGACCAGAAGTTCCTGGGCATCTGTCGCCTGCCCCCTGCAGTCCTCAGCCCATCTCTGACCTGAGCACAACAGACTCCAGCAAACCCACTGCAGGATCACCCCCAAAGCATCCAAGGCAGAATCAAGCTGCAACGCCCCTCCCTGAGACATGGTGGAAGCTACACTCTTGCTTCCCCTTCCTTTCCCTGTCCTGCTGGCCCTGCTCTGTGATGACTTCTTTCTTGGGAAGTCTCTTGCACAGGAATTCTCCTCTCTGGGTCTGCTTCTGGGGAATCTCTCCAAAGTGGGGACACCCCAACCTAACAGAGACTTTCCGTGTGCCCTCAGGAACTCCTCCTCAGGCCCCACTCAAAATTTGACACCCTGGCCACTCTCCTAGGCACAGATCTTTTCTAAAACCTGTGTCCTGACTCCTTCCTTCCATTTCCTCTCTAACACCACCTCCTCTGCTTCCCTCTCTGGCTGAGGTGCTTGCTCTACCCATGAATGGAGTGTTCCCCAGAAGTTTTGTTTTTTGTCTTTTCTCTCTACATTTCCTCACTTGACAAACTCATGTACTGTCAGAGTTCAGCTGTTACCTTCACTGTGTGTGTTAGTTATTCAATACTGTCTAACTCTTTGTGACACATGGACGGTAGCCCGCCTGGTTCCTCTGTCCACGGGACTTCTCGGACAAGAATACTGGAGTGAGTTGTTTTTTCTTCCCCAAGGAATCTTACCAATCCAGGGATCAAACTCGGGTCTCCTGCCTTGCAGGCAGATTCTTTACTACCTGAGCCACCAGGGAAGCCTGCCAAAATCCATCTTCTTTCCTGAGTTTCAGTCTCGTGGTACTACCAGATACTGGCAGCTCATTCTCACTGTCTAAAATGGGACTCTTGGTATTTCCCTGGGGGTCCTGTGGTTAGGACTCTGTGCTTCAACTGCAGGTGACACTGGTTTGATCATTACTCAGTAAACCAAGATAAGATTCTGCAAGCTACTCAGTCAAAATAAATTTTAAAAAATGGGACTCTCCTTCAACAGACTTTGCCTCCCTGTCTCCTAGTTCTGGGACCAGTACCTCCACCCTACTTCAGTATCATTCCAGGCTCCTCACTCTACTTTGTCCCCTTTTTCCAAGCACTTGCCAAGGACTATTGGTCTTGCCACCACAATTCTTGACTCTTAGCCCACCTTTCCTATCATACACCACGTCAGCGAATCAAGTTCATACCCAGGTCTGAGCCCCTCACATTCTCGTGGTCTTGGGTACTTCTGGTTCTATTCCAAGACATCACAAAAGTTGGAACAGATCCCAGGATCCCAAACTTCTCTCTGAAAGCATCATTAATTAATTCAAAGACTATTGTATCTGCTTATATCTAGTAGATTCACATTATGATATTGATGTCAGAAAATGTTAATATCAGGATTGATAGGCATTTAGGGTCACAGAAAGAATCCCTTTGCACTATGGGGTAGACTGGAAAGGTAACATAATTCAGTTTACCCCACATCATGACATACTAAAGCCCTTTATAAAAAGGTTACTATAAAGATTAAATGAAAGACGTTCATCTCACGGACATGCATTGAATTGTGAAGCTATGGTAATTTGCTGAAAATAACTGGATAAATTTTTTTCTAAAATTTTAAAGTGTTTTTAAATTAGTTTTATATATTTATTTTTGGCTGTGCTGGGTCTTCATTGCTTCTCGGACTTTTCTCAAGTTGCAGAGAGTAGGGGCTACTCTCCAGCTGCAGTTCACAAACTTCTCATTGCAGTGGCTTCTCTTGTGGAGCATGGGCCCTAGGGTGTGTGGGTTTCAGTAGTTGTGGCACACAGGCTTAGTTGCTTCATGGCATGTGGGATCTTCCTGGACCAGGGATTGAACCTGTGTCTCCTGCATTGGCTGGCAGATTCTTTACCACCAGCCACCAGGGAAGCCCTTTCTAAAACTTTTAAGTACATTGTCAGTTTCTATTATCAAAAGACAAACACCTTGTTCTAACTGTGTAGAAGACAATTACTGACACTATCAAAATAGAATTTAAGAATATTGACTTTTTCACTAATTATGTCACTGACATGTATTTCCTCCATAGCAACATTTAATTTTATTTATATTATCTGCCCATAACTGTAACTTCCTTCTGGGAAATTGCCCCTGCCCTCCAGACACACAAGTCTGTCCTTCTTGATACACTGCACTTCCAGCTACCAGTGAGGATAGATCCTAAGGATTCCTGGACCCAATTCCAGTGTGTGTGTGTGTCTGTGAGTGTCTTTGTGTGCCTGTGTGTACATTCTCACATGTGTATGTGTTCATGTGTGCACACACGAACTTCCCCATACCAATAAGGAATTCTTGGATGCCAGCAAGATGTCAGAGATTTCAGCTCAGTTCTGACACTATTTACCTAGAGATAGAACCAGATTCCACAGGTACAGGGCTCTGTCCCACAAGACCATCCTCCACTTCAGACCAATCACAAGCCCAGGTTGCTACCTGTACTTCTCACTGATTGGCTATAAATCAGAGGTTCCCATGATCTCCTCTTGGGGTTCAGTTAATTTGTTAGAATGGCTCATAGAACTCAAGAAAACCCATTTACTCACTAGATTACCAAGTTATTATGCAAGGATTATTCTGCATGCTCACTCATGTGCAACACTTTGCAACCCCATGAAACTGCAGCCTGCCAGGTTCCTCTGTTCATGGGATTCTCTGGGCAAGAATACTGGAGTGGGTGGCCATACCTTCCTCCACGAGATCTTTGGAACCTGTGTCTCTTATGTCTCCTGCATTAACATGTGGGTTCTTTACAATTAGCGCCACTTGGGAAGACCCAATAAGAGGATATCAAAGGTTGCAAGTCAACTGCCAGATGAAGAGATACTCAGAGTGACATCCCAAACAAAGGAGCTTCTCTCCTCATGGAGCCTGAAACCTGGCATGGTGGCACTTGGAACTGTTCTTGTTCTCCAATGTGGAAGCTCTCCAAAAAGGGCCAAAAAGTCATCCTTTGGGGTTTTATGGAGGCTTCATTCCATAGTTATGATTGATTAAATCATTGGCAAATGAAAATTGATTCAACTTCCAGCCCCTCTTCCCTCCCTGAAGCCCGAGAATAGGGAAGGACTAAAAGTTCTACCCTCTAATCATATGACTGGTTCCTCTTGCATTCAACCCCCATCCATAGCTGCTTCTAAAAATCACCTCTCTCATTAAAAAAAAAAAAAAGACAGCTTTATCACTTAGGAAATTCCAAGATTTGGGGAAGCTGTGAACCAGGAACTGTGGATAAAGACCTAATATATATGAGAAATGTATTTTGGTTATCTGAATGACCAAATACATAATTCTTATAAATTACAATATCACAGTGGGTAGTGTAAGCCAAATGTTAGTGATCCCTGGAACCTCCCTGGTGAGTTCAGTGGTTAAGAATGTCTTGAAATTTAGGGGATGAGGGTTTGATCCCTAGTTAAGGACCTAAGATCCCACATGCTGCTGGGCAACTAAGCCTGTACATAGCAACTACTGAGCCAGAGCACCACAACTAGAGGACCCATGTGCCACAATGCAAGATGCCCCATGATGGAACGAAGAGCCTGTGTGCTACAACGAAATCCAACACAGCCAAATAAAAAATTAATTAATTAAGATTTTAAAAATTAAATGCTAAAAAAGAAACCAAAAAACATCGATTCCTGGGACTTCCCTGGTGGTCTAATGGTTGGGACTTCATGCTTATACCAGAGGGTTCTGTCTCTGATCAGGGAACTAAGATCCCACATGCTGTGCGGTATGGCCAAAATAAACAACAAAACAACAACAACAACAAAAACCCATTATTGATTCCTAAGACATAGTAACTGGGCCAGCAATGAATACATAACTTAAGCCTGGACAATCAGAGCCTTTCTGTAGGACTTCTCTCATTAGGACTTGTGGGAAAGAGCCTTGTTTTCTCTCTGGCTGTATGTTCTGAAGATGCAAGATTGAGGCTGCCTTATGGCCATATATCCTACCCCATGGAGGAGCCAGTCTAAGAGCAAAGGTTAGAATGAAGAAAGGAAAAGAGATTCAAATATAAGAAGAAAGTCCTGACAGAGTTTAAGCCCTGGATCCAGCTGAATCAGAAAGCAGATAGACTTCTACTCTTTCTGTAGTCTTTCTACTTGAGCCAGTATATTTCTGCATCTTGAAGCTAGTTTGAAGAGTCTTGACTAGTAAATCCTTGTAGGCAGAAAGCATTATCTCATATTGATTTCTGCTTCATGGAATCTAGAGCAAGCATACAGTAAGGTCTTAATGATGACCCACTTTAAAAACTAACATACAATGATCTGAGTCAGGTTTAACGGATTCATTTTCTTGGGATCTCCAAGATAAGCAGGCAAATACACACAAACATACTCACATACACAGCAGACTGATTTTGACCTTCTCCCTTTTAGCAGAACTGGAGCATATTTGCATGTGTACACAGGCATACACAAACACACACATAAATGCTGTTTTCTGGATATACAGAAACAGTCAAAGGCCAAATTGCCAAAGTAAAGTTTTTTTAGGGACTATATCTAGCATTATATTCAAAACAGGGAATAAAAATTGGTATATTTTTAAAGTCTTATTTTCCCAGTACTGGGCTTTGTATTGCTTTCTCTTCCCTTTCATTTGCTGCCCATGGAATCCTGTCATGTAGATATTATCCCCATTTCACAGATCAGTGAGCTGGAGGCTCAGAGGCATGAAGCTCAAAGCCACACAGCTAATAGGTAGATCGGAATTCAGAACCAAGCCTGGGTCCGGACTTCCCTGGCAGTCCAAGATTTCATAATTCTCATGCAGGGGGTATGTGTTTGATTCCTAGTTGGGGAATTAAGATCCCACATGCTTTGTGGCACAGTAAAAAAAAAAAAAAAAAAGCTTGGTTCCAAGCTCTTGGATCATAGTTTGTGGATTATGAACTGCTCTGAGTTGGAACAGAACGTAAGAGTTCATTTCTGAAAACACACCTCATATTTTCCAGAATCATGAGAGGAATGTAGGTAAGGTCTCAGGCTAACCCAGCTTCTGGGGACTCATCCTCGTGGGAAGAGGTGGGCACTCATGGGTGTAGAGTAGTATCTGTGGCATTGGGGCTGGTTTGCTCGGTGAGTCTGTGGAAGCTGCGCTGTGAGGAGCAGAAGGAAGAAGACAGTGTTGGGGGCGGTGGGAAGACCAGGGTTATAAAGGGGAAAGAGGTGAAGGCAGAGAGGGAGAGACAGAGACCCAGACTTCCTTGTCCTGAGTCTTCTAGTTTTGTTCTTCAAAAGCCAATGACTATCTTCCAACCCATGAACTATTGACTGTAAATTGATACGTATACCCTGGGCCATCTCTCCATTAATAGGATGACAGATGTGCACTTATAACACTCTCAGGGCTTCACTGGTAGCTCAGTGGTAAATAATCTGCCTGCTAGTGCAGGAGATCCAGGTTCAATCCTTGATCCGGGAAGGGCCCACATGCCAACGAGTAGCTTAGTCCATGCACCACAACAATTGAGCCTGTGCTCTAGAGCCCAGGAGCCACAACTAGTGAGCCCACATGCCACAAATACTGAAGCCTGCTCACCCTAGTGCCCAAGCTCCACAACAAGAGACGCCACTGCAATGAGAAGCCCATGTACTCGCAACTAGAGAGTGGCCCCTGCTCACTGCAGCTAGAGAGAAGCTGGTGCAGCAACAAAGATCCAGCACAGCCAGAAATAAATAGATACGTAAAATAAAACAACAACAATAACAACAAAAAACCCAGCACTGTCTATTGGGAGGATTTCTCTCCTTTCCTGTCTATCAGACTTATTTTTGAAGGAAGAGGTAAACAGCATCTGTTCACTTGAGGCCATATCATATACCCCATCTGTAAATTAAGCCTGCCCTTTTCCTTCCACTGTCAATTAGCAATAATTCCCCATGAGGCTGTGGATATGTGCTGAGAGAGAAATGGTAGAACAGTGGGAGCAAGAACCATGGGAGTACAGCTGACCTGCTCATGCAATTTTCTTTAGTTTTAGACCTGCTGGAGCCCTGTCTTCTGATTACTATTTCCATTATACACTGAATGCTGTTCCAACTTTATGTCTCAGTGGATCAAATAACATCCAGTTCACGAGGGAGAGTTTGGGTTGCCTAGAGTCCCATGTTCAAGATTCAATCTCTATCGGGCCCAAACTCAGCCTTGTTCTGATAATTGGTGCCTGGGGACTTGTGGGTTCATGGAGTTTCTAGGCTTCTCTAGGATCACAGGGCTTCCTATGTAAAAGAGGACCTTGTACAAAAAGGCTAACTGAAAGCCTCCATCCTTAACATGGTTTTGTTGCTGCATAAATCAGGATAATAATGACTAGCATGGTTTTCATTTCTATTGCCTTAGTTAAGCTTCGTAACAATTTGGTGAAGTAGTTTTATAATCTCTATTTAATCAGAGAGGAAAACTAAGACATGGCTCTAGAAGTTAAAGGCCCTGCTCAAGTTCAAGTGGCTCAAAAGTGGTGACACCTGGGGCTTTCCTGATAGTTCAGTGGTTAAGACTTCAAGGGTTCATTGCAGGGGGCAAAGGCTTAATCTATGGAAGGAGGAATAACATCCCACATGCTGCATGGTATAGCCAAAAGATTAATAAATTTTTAAAAATTAATAAAAGTGATGGAATCTGGATTCAAACTGCCAACTGCAACATTATTGCTTTGCCCATCCAAAGTAGCTACCTAAGATCATGTATACATCATCAGCTTCCGGAGTCTTCTCAATGCAGAGTCAAATTAGATTGATCCAGCTTTGGTCAAGAGAGAAGGCACAGGGTGGGGTGGGTAAAGGTAGGATATCAATGAAAATCAACAAGTATCGGTGGGCATAGGCTGATTTTGTTGAGCTTAGAAGGATCACATTTTCAGTGGTGATGACTACACTGTGATATATATTGAAGTATTTATAGATAAAATAATATTGTCTAAAATTTGCTTTACAAGGACTTCCCTGGTAGTCCAGTGGTTAAGAATCCACTTTGCAATACAGGTGATGCAGGTTTGACCCCTAGTAGGAAACTAAGATCCCACATGCCTCAGAGTGACTGAGACCCAGAACTGCAACTACTGAGCTCATGGGCCACGACTAGAAAGTTTGTGCACCACAATGAAAGATCCCATATGATGTGATGAAGATCCTGTGTGCTGCAACTAAGACCAGATGCAGCCAAACAAATGAATAGATGTTTAAAAATAAATAAATAAAATTTGCTTTACAATGGCCAGGAGAAATCTGTAAGGAAATAAGATTGGTCATGTGTGGATAACAGCTGAAGATGAGTGATGAAAACATAACTCATTATGCTATTCTTTTCACATAATAAAAAAATGTATTATATTCATCAAGATAGATCACATTTGGGACCACAAAACACACCCTTAACAAGGTGAAAAGTATAGAAATCATATAATATCTGCTCAGATAACAATGGAATTCAACTAGAAATCAATAACATCAAAATATCTGGGAAAATCTCCAAATATTTGGAGACTAAACAACATGCTTCTAAATAACAAGTAAGTCCAAAAAAGAATCTTAATATAAGTTTTAAAATATTTTGAACTAAATGAAAATATAAACTGTATTTCATTAACAAGTTCTACTCTGTGAAAGAAAATGTTAAGAGAATGAAAAGTGGAGCCACAGAAAATGTTTGCAAAAGACACATCTGATAAAGGACTATTATCCAAAATATGCAAAGAACACAATGTTCAACAATAAAAAAATAAACAGCCTGTTTAAAAAAATAGATCAAAAACCTGAACAGATACCTCACCAAAGAAAACACACAGATGGCAAGTAAGCATATGAAAGGATGTTCAACATCATATGTCACTAGGAAATTGCAAATTAAAACAACAGCAAGATACCACAACACATCTATTAGAATGTCCAAAATCCAAAACACTGATAAACATCAAATGCTGGCAAGGAGGTGGAGCAATAGCAACTCTCATTTACTGCTGATAGGAATACAGAATTGTACAGCCACTTTGAAAGACAGTTTGTCAAATGTTTTCAGTTTAGCTTACAAAAGTTTAGTTTTGGTTTAGTTTTAAAAACTAAACATACTCTAACCATGTGATCCAGTAATAGCCCCTCCTTGGTATTTACTCAAAGGAATTTAAAGTTTATATTCATGCGAAAACCTGCACATGGAGGTTTATAACATCTTTGTTCATAGTTGCCAAAACTTAAAACAGCCAAGATGATCTTCAGTAGGCAAATGGATAAATAAACAATGGTACATTTAAACCGAGATGTTTATTTAGCACTAAAAAGAAATGAGCTATCAAATTGTGAAAAGTCAAGCATATTACTAAGTGAAAGAAGTTAATCTGAAAGGGCTACATATAGTAAAATTCCAACTATATAACATTCTGGAAAAGGTAGTAAAAAGATTAATTATTATGGGGAGGTAGGGAAGGGAGGGATGAACAGGCAGAGCACAGAGAAGATTTAAGGCAGTGAAACTTCTTCTGTATGATACTGCAATGGGTAGATACATGTCATTACACACTTGTCAAAACCCATAGAATGTTCATCAAGAGCGAACTACAGGGACTTCCCTGGTGGTGCAATGGCTAAGGCTCTGCACTCCCAATGCAGGGGACCCTGTTTCGATACCTGGTTGGAGAACTAGATCCCACACTCTGCAATGAAGATCCTGCTTGCTGCAACTAAGACCTGGCATAGCCTAATGAATAAATAAATTCTAAAAATATTTTTTAAAAAAGGTAAACCACAGACTTTGGGTGATAATGATGAGTCAATATAGGTTCATCAATTGTAACAAATACACCATTTTGGTGTGGGATGTAGAGAGTAGGGAAGGCTATGAATGTGTGAGGAGAAGGGGTATATGGGGAAAACACATATATAATATAGCTTTTACAAATGGTAATCTACTTTTAAGAGGGGTGAAGTAGGAAAGAGGGAGCTACAGAATCAAGCAAACATAATGGGTACGAACCTTAGTTTGCTAAATTTATTTTCCTTAAATCACCTTAATTCTGACTCTTAAGACTTCATCCTTCCTACAAAATCCATCTCAGACTTTGTAGGCCCCTGGGGCCCCTCCCCCTGATGCAGAAAACTCAGCTTCTTTGTGTTCTGGTGCCAAATTAAATCTCTGAGACAGAGTTTAGGATGAAGTAGAAAAGGATTCTTTTGTTGACTAAGATGGCTACTCTATTTCTTCTAAGGGATTCCTGCCTACAGTAGTAGATATAATGGTCATCTGAGTTAAATTCACCCATTCCAGTCCATTTTAGTTCGCTGATTCCTAAAATGTTGACACTCACTCTTGCCATCTCTTGTTTGACCACTTCCAATTTGCCTTGCTTCATGGACCTAACGTTCCAGGTTCCTATGTAATATTGCTCTTTACAGCATCAGACTTCATCTCTATCACCAGTCACATCCACAGCTGGGTGTTGATTTTGCTTTGGCTCCGTCTCATCATTCTTTCTGGAGTTATTTCTTCACTGATCTCCAGTAGCATATTGGGCACCTACCAACCTAGGGAGTTCATCTTTCAGTGTCCTGTCTTTTTGCCTTTTCATACTGTTCATGGGGTTCTCAAGGCAAGAATACTGAAGTGGTTTGCCATTCCTTTCTCCAGTGGACCACGTTTTGTCATAACTCTCCACCATGACCCGTCCATCTTGGATGGCCCTACACAGCATTGCTCATGGTTTCATTGAGTTAGACAAGGCTGTGGTCCATGTGATCAGACTGGTTAATTTTCTGTGATTGTGGTTTTCAATCTGTCTGCCCTCTGATGGAGGATAAGGGGCTTATGGAAGCTTCCTGATGGGAGAGACTGAGGGGGAAACTGGATCTTGTTCTGATGGGTGAGGCCATGCTCAATAAATCTTTAATCCAATTTTCTGTTGATGAGTGGGGCTGTGTTCCCTCCCTGTTATTTATCTGGGGCTAAAGTATGGTGGAAGTCACGAAGATAATGGCAACCTCCTTCAGAAGGTCCCATGCATGGACTGCTATACTCAGTGCCCCCAACCCTGCAGCAGGCCACCGCCAACCCACGTCTCTGCTGGAGACTTCTGGACACTCATGGGCAAGTCTGGGTCAGTCTCTTGTGGGGACACTGCTCCTTTCTCCTGGGTCCTGGTACATGCAAAGTTCTGTTTGTACCCATCAAGAGTCTATTTCCCCAGACCTGTGTAAGTTCTGGCGACCTCCTACAAGATGGCTTATGCCATACCCAGGTCTATTGCACCCAGCCATACCCGAGTCTGCTGCACCCAGAGTCCCTGCCCCTGCAGCAGTCTACTGCTGACCCATATCTCCACAGGAGCCACTCATATAGCTCTGCCTCAGTCTCTGTGGGTCTTTGTGTTCTGGTGTGCACAAGGTTTGTTTGAGCCCTTTGAACATCTCTGGCAGGATGGGGTTTGATTCTAAACATGATTTCACCCCTTCTACCATCTTGCTGGGGCTTCTCTGCCCTTGGACATGGGGTATCTCCTCACAGTCACTCCAGCACCACGCAGCTGTGCAAAGAATAGCAAGGAGAGATGAGAAAGCCTTCCTCAGTGATCAATGCAAAGACATAGAGGACAAAAATAGAATGGGAAAGACTAGTGATCTCTTCAAGAAAATCAGAGATACCAAAGGAACATTTCATGCAAAGATGGGGGCAATAAAGGACAGAAATGGTATGGACCTAACAGAAGCAGAAGATATTAAGAAGAAGTAGCAAGAATACACAGAACTATACAAAAAAGATCTTCATGACCCAGATAATCAAGATGGTATGATCATTCACCTAGAGCTAGATATCCTGAAATGTGAAGTCAAGTAGTCCTTGGGAAGCATCACTATGAACAAAGCTAGTGGAGGTGATGGAATTCCAGTTGAGCTTATTTCAAATCCTAAAAGATGATGCTGTGAAAGTGCTGCATTCAATATGCCAGCATATTTGGAAAACCCAGCATCGGCCACAGGACTGGAAAAGGTCAGTTTTCATTCCAATCCCAAAGAAAGGCAATGCCTAAGAATGCTCAAACTACTGCACAATTGCACTCATCTCACACGCTAGTAAAGTAATATTCAGAATTCTCCAAGCCAGGCTTCAACAGTATGTGAACCGTGAACTTCCAGGTGTTCAAGCTGGATTTTTAAAAAAAGATTAAAAAAAAAAGGCAGAGGAACAAGAGATCAAATTGCCAACATCCATTGGATCATCGAATAAGCAAGAGAGTTCCAGAAAACATCTATTTCTGCTTTATTGACTATGCCAAAGCCTTTGACTGTGTGGATCACAACAAACTATGGAAAATTCTGAAAGAGATGGGAATACCAGACCACCTGACCTGCCTCTTGAGAAATCTGTATGCAAGTCAGGAAGCAGCAGTAGAACCTGACTTGGAACAACAGACTGGTTCCAAATTGGGAAAGGAGTACGTCAAGCCTGTATATTGTCACCCTGCTTATTTAATTTATATGCAGAGTACATCAAGAGAAATGCTGGGCTGGAGGAAGCACAAGCTGGAATCAAGATTGCCGGGAGAAAAAAAAAAAGATTGCCGGGAGAAATATTGATAACCTCTGATATGCATATGATACCACCCTTTTGGCAGAAAGCAAAGAAGAACTAAAGAGCTTCTTGAAGAAAGTGAAAGAGAGTGAAGAAGTTGGCTTAAAACTCAACATTCAGAAAACTAAGATCATGGCATCCGGTCCCATCACTCATGGCAAATAGATGGGGAAACAGTGGAAACAGTGACACTTTATTTTTTGGGGCTCCAAAATCACTGCAGATGGTGACTTCAGCCATGAAAGTAAAAGATGCTCGCTCCTTGGAAGAAAAGTTATGACCAACCCAGACAGCATATTAAAAAGCAGAGACATTACTTTGCCAACAAAGGTCCGTCTAGTCAAAGTTTTGTTTTTTCAGTAGTCATGTATGGATGTGAGAGTTGGACTACAAAGAAAGCTGAGCGCCCAATTATCAATGCTTTTGAACTGTGGTGTTGGAGAAAACTCTTGGGAGTCCCTTGGACTGCAAGGAGATCCAACCAGTCCATCCTAAAGGAAATCAGTCCTGAATATTCATTGGAAGGACTGATGCTGGAGCTGAAACTCCAGTACTTTGGTCACCTGGTGCAGAGAGCTGACTCATTTGAAAAGACCCTGATGCTGGGAAAGATTGAAGGCAGGAGGAGAAGGGGACAACAGAGAATGAGATGGTTGGATGGCATCACTGACTCAATTTACATGGGTTTGGGTGAACTCTGGGAGTTGGTGATGGACAGGGAGGCCTGGCATGCTGCAGTCCATGAGGTTGCAAAGAGTCGGACACAACTAAGCCACTGAACTGACTGAGGAAAGGATAGCTTTATTGTTTCACCAGTTAGAGTGGGACATGGCAGGCTCCTGTTCTTGAAAAGTATTGTGCCCACCCAGGAGGATTTTGTGAGGAGTTTTACAGCAATAGTTCAAGGGTGGGGTTGCTGACAAGATTAGGGTGTGTGCAGGATCTCAGGTGATTGGTCCCCTATCTGGATGAGCTTCTCTGGTCCTTTTAATCCTGTCTCAGGTGGTTTCTTGGCTGCTCCTCCCTTGATTAGCAACTGTTCCAATCTGCCCTTTGGAACTCAGGGAATGTCACAGAGGCTGGAGTCTTACCTTTATTGTTGTTTAGTCCTACAGTTGACTCTCTTGCAAGCCCATGGACTGTAACTCACCAGGCTCCTCTATCCATGGGATTTCCCAGGCAAGAATATTGGAGTAGTTTGCCATTTCTTTCTCCAGGAGGTCTTCCCAACCCAGGGATCGAACCCCCATCTCCGGCATCTCCTGCACTGGCAGGCAGATTCTTTACCACTGCACCACTTGGGAAGACTTGCCTACAAGAAACATAAGAATGTTTCTGTGTCCAGGAGCCCCATAGAGTCTTCCTTGGTTTCACCCTTTCCCCTTCCCCTGCTGAGGTCTCATGGCACTCCATAAAGCTGATAGAGCCCTGATAAACAGAGAAGGCTCTTTACTCTCTGGTGGTGGTGGTGCTGCTCAGTCACTCAGTCGTGTCTGGCCAGGCTTATCTGCCCATGGAATTTTTTCAGGCAAGAATACTGGAGTTGGGTGCCATTTCCTACTCCCAGGGATCTTCCTGACCCAGAGATTGAACCCACAACTCTTGAGTCTCCTGCACTGAGAGACAGATTCTTTACCATTAGCACCGGCTTGACTGCATTTGCTACTGTCCTCAAGAGAGAGAAGAAAAGCTTGAATAAAAAGCTCTGACAAACCTAGACAGTGTATTAAAAAGCAGAGACATTACTTTGCTGACAAAGCTCCATTTACTCAAAGCTATGGGTTTTCCAGTAGTCATGTATGGATATGAGAGTTGGACCATAAAGAAGGCTGAGCAAAGAAGAATTGATGTTTTTGAACTCTGGTGTTGGAGAAGACTCTTAAGTGTCCCTTGGACTGCAAGGAGATCAAACCAGTCAATCCTAGAGGAAATCAGTCCTTAATATTTATTGGAAGGACTGATGTTGGAACTGAAGCTCCAACACTGTGGCCATCTGATATGAAGAACTAACTCACTGGAAAAGACCCTGAAGCGGGGAATGACTGAAGGCAGGAGGAAAAGGGGATGACAGAGGATGAGATAGCTGGATGGCATCACCAACTGGATGGACATGAGTTTGAGCAAGCTCCAGGAGATGGTGAAGGACAGGGAAGCCTGGCATGGTACAGTCCACGGGGTCGCAAAGAGTCAGACATGACTGAATAACTGAACAATGACCAAGAGGGGGAACAACGTGGGGGGTGGGGGGTGGGGTGGGGGGAAGCACTACATTATCCATAAAGTGAGGCTTCCAGCTCTTGGTGGTGTTCTTATACAGCCATGGTCCTGGAGCTCACACCACTTTCTAAGGCAGCATCCCCTCTCTAAGACCGAATGTGACCCTTGGAGGTTAGCATTCCTCTTTTTTTTTAATCTAACTTCTGTAGCTTCTGGGGGAGGTGGGCTGAGGAATGTGTGACTGGCTGTTCCCTTAACACTATGGAAAGAGTCATGGGAAATTAGGGGAAGTTGTCCTAGGACCTCTGTGTGCCTGTCATCCCAGCCAGCCTCTTTTCCTCTATGGCTGCTACTGCAGGAAGGCTTGAGGAACTGCTGTATGGTGCCAGAGTTCTGGAGAGAAAAGGGGAACAGAGCTCTTCTGCTTTCAGATCTCTCAGATCTCCAAACTTACACCTCTTTCTGTCCTGCCCATACAGTAGCCACTAGGCACATGTGGGTTATTTAATTTTAAATTCATTTACATAATGTAGAGTCTGGGAGAAGGATAAATCAGGAGGTTGGGATTAACATATACACATTACTATATATAAATAGATAAACAACAGGACCTACGTAAAGAGCACAGGGAACTCTATTCAATACTCTGTAAAACCTATATGGGAAAAGCATCTGAAAAAGAATAGATATATGTATAGATATATGGAAATAGATATACAGATAACTGAGTCAATTTGCTGTATGCCTGAAACTAACACATTGTATATCAACTATACTCCAATATAAAATAAAAAATTTAAAATAGATTTTAAAAATTAAGTAAAATCTGAGACTTCCTAAAGGTCCCATGGCTAAGACTCCACGCTCCCAAAGCAGGGGGCCTGAGTTCGATCACTGGTCAGGGCGCTAGATCCCACATGCTACCACTAAAGATCCCAAGTACCACAAATAAGGGGCCTCAGTGGTAAAGAATCTGCCTGCCAACGCAGGAGATGTGAGTTTGATCCCTGGGTGGGGAAGGTACCCTGGAGGAGAACATGGCAACCCGTTCCAGTATTCTTACCTGGGTAATGCCCTGGGCAGAGGAGCCTAGTGGGCTACAGTCCATGGGGTTGCAAAGAGTCGGACACGACTAAACACAAGCATGGTATCTAAGACCTGGAGCAGCCAAATAAGTAAATATTTTTAAAAATGAAGTGATCTACAGCTCACTCCTCAGGTACACTAGCCACACTTCAGGGGGCTCAACAGTCACTTGTGTCTAGTGGCCACTGCATTGTATAGTAATGATATAGAATGTTCCCATCAGCACTAAGAGTCCCGCTAGACACCTCTAAAGTACTGTTTTCCATTTCATTTGGATCTGAGTCGGGTGAGAAACCACCAGTTCTCTTGCTTCCTCACCAGCTGTCTTCTATTCCACAGGCCGGGGAGAACTTTTTATCTCCTTTCATCTCCTGTCAGCAGCATGTTTGGGTGTCTGTGTGTGTGTGTGTGTGTTGCAGGGGGCACACATTGGTTAATGACAATACCCCTCTCCTCAGCTTTCCCATTCTTCTTCGTCCATTATTTCCTCAGTGATTCCTGTCATTAAATCGCTGACCTTTCCTCAGACCCATGAGAAGAGGAAGGAGTCGTCACATGGTGATTTATTAAAAGTGTTGTATCACAATGCAATTCCTTTTATTATAAAGGAAGCTATTAAAATAACTATTGATTACTACTCTTTATTGTTCGACATGAACATTAGACTTTATTGTTGTGTTGCATGCATTTCTTTTTACCATAACTGAGGTCTGTTAAAAAACAAGATTCTTGGATTGCTGATCTGGCCATTCATCCCATCCGACTGGTTGTTTCAGAGGGAACACTGAAAACAAATGAATTGGTAAATATCTAGCAAATCAGGAGGAAGGTCTTGAGGAGGGAGGGAAGCGGGGGTTCTGCGGTTAGTTAATAAACTGAAACGCCCTGCTGTCAGCTGTGACTGTCAGACACAGAGTTTTATGAGATCATGTTATCATCCTGCTACATGATTTTGCTCTCTCTCTCCCCTTGCACAAAGAGAAGAAAGATTCAAGAGAAATGAGAAGGGCAGAAATAGACCACTGCTCTCATCCCAGTGGACTGTAAATAGTTCAATGTCTGTGCCCCTGGAGGGAAATCAGGTCTTGAATGTAAGGCTCCAGAAGGAATTGTGAAGTCAAGCTTTCCTCCTGCTACTGAATGCTGGACATGTGCATATTCCTTAAAATGTATCAAGTATTTTCTTTTTTAAAAAATGTGTATTTATTTATTTTTGGCTGTGCTGGGTCTTTGTTGCTGCACAGGCTTTTCTCTAGTTGCAGTGAGTGGGGGCTACTCTCTAGTTGCAGTGCTTGGGCTTCTCATTGCCATGGCTTCTCTTGCTGTGGGCCACGGGCTTAGGGTGCATGGGTTACAGTAGTTGCATTTCCTGGGCTCTAGAGCACAGGCTTGACAGTTTTGGCACACGGGCTTAGTTGCTTCATGGCATGTGGGATCTTCCTGGACCAGGGGTTGAACCCATGTCTCCTGCATTGGCAGGCAGATTCTTTACCACTGACTCACCAGGTAAGCCCCACATTTTCTTTTAGTCATGAAAGTCACATATGCTCAGTTTAGGAAACATGAAAAATATAGATAAATATGAAAAAGAAATGAAAAATTAGTCACGATGCAGAGATAAACACTAGTATGATTTCCTTCTGTTTCATTATACAGACACCCACACACCTTTTTTATTTGAACATAATTGGAATATACTATACATAATTTGGATCCTTTTTCTCTTTTTACATTGCATCCTCTTTTCCCATTTTATCAAAAAATTGCTTCAAAATGGCATTCATTTTTAATGACCACATAATATTCCATTCTGTAAACACACCATAACTTAGTCATTCTCCTGTTGTCAGACTTTTAAGGACTTTTTTTCTTATAAATAGCATGGTGGGAATTCCCTGGTAGTTCAGTGGTTAGGACTTCACATTTTTACTGTCAAGGGCATGGACTCAATCTTTGAAAGGGGGATTAAGATCCTGCAAGCTGGGAGGTGTGACCCCTCCCCCCCAAAAAAAACCAAAACAACATGGGCAATGAACTTTTTTGATTGTTTGTTTTGCATGTGCTTATTTTGAGTCTTCAGAAGCAGAAACTCTTCATCAAAGAACATGAATTTGTATACAGTTTTTGGTGCCTTCACAGCCAGGTACTCATCAGGCAGGTCTTCACCTGCCAAAATTCCAATTTAGACAAATTTAAGCTGTTTTCTGGGCTTCCCTGATAGCTCAGTTGGTAAAGAATCCACCTGCAATGCAGGAGACCCTGGTTTGATTCCTGGGTTGGGAAGATCCCCTGGAGAAGGGAAAGGCTATCCACTCCAATATTCTGGCTTGGAAAATTCCATGGACTATACAGTCCATGGAGTCGCAGAGTCTGACATGACTGAGTGAGTTTCACTTTCACTTTCAAGCTGTTTCCTAAGGCAGTGTGCATGTATGTGTACATGCTTAGTCGTGTCTGACCCTTTGTGAGCCCATGAGCTACAGCTTGCCAGGCTCCTCTGTCCATGGAATTTTCCAGGCAAGAATACTGGAGTGGGTTGCCATTTCCTTCTCCAGGGGACCTTCCCAACCCAGGGATCAAACCCATGTCTCCTGCATCTTTTGCATTGGCAGGCAGATTCTTTACCACTGAAGTACCTGGGAATCCCAAGGCAACATGAGTTCCATGAAAATCAAAGGAAATTATTTTTTCATGTCCTGAACATTCTAAAATTGCTACAGAGTATGTCAGTTATCAGTTGATTGAATCTCAACTCCAAATTCACCCTTTTTGACTGCTCTCTGAAAATGAGGCTGGGACCTTGAAATATTTTTTTCCTTTCCCAACTGGCTGTAAAGCTTTGTCAGTAGAGGGTGCTGGAGAGACACTACAGGAAGCTTTGCTTCCTCATTCCAATGCGCCTGTCCAGCAGGTTCCTGCAGCAGCACGGTGTCTCCAGCCCCAGGCTCTGCCAGTACGGAGGGGTGTAGCTTTCCCAGGCACCCTACCTCTGGTTATTTGTAGCAGAATTCCTCCTGTGTCACCTTCCAGGAGCAGCTTTCCCTAGTGCCCTAGACAGCTGATTCCCAGCAAGTTCTGCTGCTGCAGTATCAGCACCCCTGCCATCCTGTGCATCACGGCAGCCCTAGGGGTCGCAGCTGCTCCTTGTATCTATCTGCTATGGCTCTATTCTCTTTGCTTATTACTAGCCAGTTCTTTGTTATTCCAATCCACTATTACAGTTAATAATTCTTTGCATTAAACCCTTCTTATTCAAATCGCTCTGTGGTTTCTCTTTTCTTTAAGAATTAAAAAAATTGGAGGGCTGTGCTGGGTCTTCATTGCTGTGCAAGGACTTTCTCTAGTTGCAGCAAGTCAGGGCTACTGTCTAGTTGCGGTAAGCAGGCTTCTCATTCCAGTGGCTTCCCTTGTTGCAGAGCAGTAGTTGTAGCTCTCAGACTCTACAGCATAGGCTCAGTATTGTGGTGCACTGGCAAAAATGTCCCATGGCACATGGGATCTTCCCCCATTACAGATCAAACCCAAGTCCCCTGCACTGGCAGGTGGATTCTTAACCACTGGACTACCAGCAAAGCCCAGTTTCTCTTTTCTGATCAGACCCTAACTGATCCTGGGGCTAGACTGCCTGATCTCTCTCATGTGTGATGCAGCCTTACTCCTCAGGCTTACTCCTAGGCTCCAACCTAGATCTCAGCTCTGACTCAGGCCCAAATATTCTGTGTTGCAGTATTAAATAATCAAAACACTGATTTAAATGTCCTTTTAAGGTTTCATATTGAAAGCTTTATTGATGTTTAATTTAGAAGGCAAAGTATATGGACCACTGAACTATTGCTTCCTCCTCTTTTCTGATGGCCTCTATTCAGCAGCCACCAAATTCAGTCAATTCCTCCTGCATCCTTCTTTGCCCATTTCAGGCATTTAACCCTCTACACTCAGCAATGCATTCCTTCTGTCACTAGGTAATTCTCCTTTCCACCTATTGCTCTATTCAAAACCAGTGGCATCTGACTTGACAGTCCTCAACCATGACCTTGGGTGATCAGTGACCTAGTGAACTAATGAAGATCATACATTTTCCCTTTTCTGTTTTCAGAGCACCAGCAAATGAGGCTGTCTGGCATATTGGGTAAATACAAGATATCAAGAATAACAGCTATTCTGCTCTGTTGATCATAAAAGAAAACCCTCAGTTTAAGGATGGGCTTCCCTGGTGGCTCAGATGGTAAAGTGTCTGCTTGTGATGTGGGAGACCAAAGTTTGATCCCTGGGTTGGGAAGATCTGGAGAAGGAAATGGCAACCCGCTCCAGTACTCTTGCCTGGAAAATCCCATGGACAGGGGAGCCTGGTAGGCTACATTCCATGGGGTTGCAAAAAGTCGACACGACTGAGCGACTTCACTTTCACTTTTTCACTTTCAGTTTAAGGATATATTAAGTATTATTGAATGTGTGCATACTAAATCACTTCAGTTGTGTCTGACTCTTTGTGACCCCATGGAATGTAACCTACCAGGCTCCTCTGTTCCTGGGATTTTCCAGGCAAGAGTACTGGAGTGGGTTGCCATTTTTTTTCTCTAGGGGACCTTCCTGACCCAGGGATCAAACCCACATCTCCTGCTGGGGTGATGTTGTGTTGTTGTGCTTAGTTGATCGGTTGTTTCTGACTCTTTGCAACCTCATAGACTGTAGTCCGCCAGGCTCCTCTGTCCATGGGGATTCTCCAGGCAAGAATACTGGAGTGGGTTGCCTTGCTCTCCTCCAGGGGATCTTCCTAACCCCAGGATTGAACCATGTCTCTTATGTCTCCAGCATTGGCCTGCAGGTTCTTTGCCACTAGCGCCATTTGGGAAGCTCTTAAATACTATTAAGTAATAATAAATTCCTCCTTCTCTGGCTTGCTGGAAATTGCACAGTCCTTCAAGATCCAAGTTACATGTCACTGTTTTGTTACCTGAAACCTAGGTTTGTCTTTGATGAGTGTTGAGCCAAAAGACACAACCAAGCCAAAGAGCAGGAAGGAAGGATTTATTACTTGCAGCAAGTAAGGAGAACCCCAAGGATCTTTCCCAAAGCAGGTCTCCCAGACAGCAAAACTGGAGGAATTTTAAGGTAAGAGTATCTGCATGCTTGAGCAGCTGAGAATTTAGCATAGAATTGGGGCAAAGGTTGACAGAATCCAAGCTGTAGTTGACAGAAGTCACAATAGTCAGAAAAAGTCAAGTCATTATTCCTTAGATTCCAGTTGATCTGGTTGTTGAGCACTGGAGGGGGTTTTGCACTTGGGGGAACAGCTCAGGAAAACGCTTCAGGCTACTCTTTACTATTGAAACAGAACTGGGAGTCTTTAATGTATCACCTTTGCTTTCATTATTTCTCTTGCCTGAAAACAGTTGTTTGTTCCTGCATTCTTTTGTTCCTTTAAGATCACTAATTACTGAGACCTGTTCAAGAGTAAGCATTGTGACCAGGCTTAGACCCAAAATGGCTTCTCTTATGTCAAGAAAGTCATGCCTGGTTCTCTTCCTCTGGGACCTCTTACCCTACATACTTACATTTCAGTGATGCTTTCTCTCAGTATATCAATGGGAATAAATTCCTTCTTTCCTCCGTGTCCTTAATATGTTTACCCCTTGGCTGTAGAGCAGATCATAGTATGTCTATAGTATGTTTGTCTTGATGGGAAATCAAGTTTCCCATCAGAATGTGAATTCCAACTGAGAAGTTACCATATCTTGTTCACTTCTGTGTCGACTCCTAAGTGCCTAGTTAATGAATACTATGTTGTTATATTAATGGGTAATAAAATTGATACTATGTGATCAACATTTAGAGGACAAGAACAACTAGTTTAAGATGCACTCTAGACAGTGGTTCTCAAACTGTAGCTTGCATCAGAATCTTGGAGTGGAGGTGAGGTGGGATTAGGGTGGAGAAGGGAGGATTGTTAAAACACAGATTTCTGAGCCCTACCAATTTAGAGTTTCTAAATCAGTAGGTCTGGGTAGGGGTCCCCAGATCTGCATTTTCAACAAATTCCCAGGTGATGCTGAAGCTGCTGGTTTGGAACCACATTTTGAGAACCTCTATGAGACAAGAGGGCAGGGGGCAGGGCACGGTCATTAAAAGAATGACATAGCCATTGAGAATTGGAGTCACCAAAAACTGGTTAGAAGTGATTAGGTCCAAGATGACAGAAGACTGACTTCCAGTGGATTTCAAGCCTCATTATACTCTCATTGTAACACATCAGCTAAATGTCACACTACAGGTCCATGACAGTTTCGAGGCCCAGCAAAAGAGGCTAAAAATGGGCAGTGGCTAACTTCCTGGAAATCCATGCCCCTTCCCTGAAATCCTCCCATAATCCTCCCACTCATTAGCCTATGACATTAGCCAGCCCATAAAAATGAACCACTCCCCAACACCTTAAGCTTCTCTCACCTTTTGAGATAGATCGCATTCAGTCTCTGGAATGTGTACCTCCACTTTCACTTTACTGTGACTGCCTTTGAATTCTTTCCAGCTCACCTGGTTACCTGTCCCAGGAACTTGTCAGAGACCCAGGACACAACCATCCTCTCACACGCCATTTTCCTGTAACTTCTTTACAAAAGATATCAATAAATCTGCTTCTTACCTCTCACTTGGCATCTTGCTGAATCCCTTCTGCATGGAGACTTAAAGAACCTGAGCTTCATTAAGTCCTGAGATGAGTTTTATAGTTTCAGATGGAAGATTGTGGGTTTGAGTCCTGTCTGAGTTGAGGTTTCAACTAGGTTAGCCTACCCCCATCTTTCTCAATCTTTTCTCCAAATGTGCTTCTGTCAGCCTCAATGAACCCCAGGTGTGAGAAGACTCCCAAAATGTGCTTTTCCCTAAAGCAGCACCTGTCATAGATTATTTTGTTATTATTATTAATTTTAATAAATAAGCCACCTGGCTTGCTGGATCTTAGTTCCCCGACCACGGATTGACCCCAAGCCCTTGGCAGTAGAATCACAGATGCTTGATACAGAAACCTCAATTAGAGAAAGTTCAAGGGCTTCCCCGGTGGCTCAGATAGTTAAGAATCTGCCCTTAGTGTGTGAGACTTAGGTTCAATCCCTGGGTGGGAAAGATCCCCTAGAGAAGGGAATGGCAACCCACTGCTGTTTTCTTGCTTGGAAAAAATCCCAGGGACAGAGGAGTGTGGTGGGCTGCAGTCCATGAAAACCTACTAGCATGAATACCAGACAAACCTAGCAACTTTCACTTTCAGAGTTTTCTATTAATTCCTATTTTGCATCCAATTCGGGAATCCTTTTGACTGTCAAGTGGTCCACTACACTTAAAATTTCACCTTCTATAACAGTCTGTGGTCCTGTTTCCCTCAAGTTCTGACACTCTCTGAGTTGGATCTCACGTGGCCGCTTCTGACCAGCTCCGGGAACCTCCCCTGTTTTGTTATTCTCACCCACCTATTCCCGATTCATTCTAGATCCTCCCAGGGCATAAGTGTTGAGGCGGTCCGAGTTTGAACTTGGGTTTCACTCGGGGACTTGCCTGAATTGCCCTGTCTGGTGAAGAGCAGAGCTCCTCCTGAAGGCAAGCGGGGTCCTCACTGTCCTGCCCTTCCTCCCAACCCGGCCCGGTGACTTTTTTCGAGCCCTCCCCTCCGGCTCCCCTAGGGGGCGCACGCGCCCCAGGCCAGTCCCAGCAGCATCCCTTCTCAGGGCGCACAATGCGGGCTTTCTATTAGCGGGACTGTCTTCCTTGGAAGAGAAATTGGGTCCGCTTGGGCTTAGGAGTCAGATTGCTGGGTCCTGTCTGACCCTGTATTTTTGCGTGACCATGAACAAGTTATTCACCATTTCTGAAACCTTAGGAAACCTTGCAGGATTACTGTGAGAAAAATACATTTAAAGCACTTGCCACTAGCCTGTACGATATTGTAAAACACCTACTTCTGCTTCATTGACTACGCTAAAGCTTCTGACTGTATGGGTCACAACGAACTGTGGAAAATTCTGAAAGTGATGGGAATACCAGACCACCTTACCTGTCTTCTGAGAAATCTGTATGCAGGTCAAGAAGCAACAGTTAGAACCAGACATGGAACAATGGACTGGTTCCAAATTGGGAAAGGAGTACGTCAAGGCTGTATATTGTCACCCTGCTCATTTAACTCATACGCAGAGTACATCATGTGAAATGCTGGGCTGGATGAAGCACAAAGCTGGAGTCAAGATTGCTGGGAGAAATATCAATAACATCAGATATGCAGATGACACCACCCTGATGGCAGAAAACCAAGAGGAACTAAAGAGCCTCTTGATGAAAGTGAAAGAGGGTGAAAAAGCTGGCTTAAAACTCAACATTCAAAAAACTAAGATCATGGCATCTGGTCCCATCAATTCATGGCAAATAGATGGGGAAACAATGGAAACAGTGACAGACTTTATTTTCTTGGGCTCCAAAATCATTGTAGATGGAGACTGCAGTCTTGAAATTATGACACTTGCTTCTTGGAAGAAAAGCTATGACCAACCTAGACAGCATATTAAAAAGCAGAGACATCTCTCTGATGACAAAGGTCCGTCTAGTCAAAGCTATTGTTTCTCCAGTAGTCATGTATAGATGTAAGAGTTGGACCATAAAGAGAGCTGAGCACCGAAGAACTGATGCTTTTGAATTGTGGTGTTGGAGAAGACTCTTGAGAGTCCCTTGGACAGCAAGGAGATCCAACCAATCCAACCTAAAGGAAAAAGGTCCTGAATATTCATTGGAAGGACTGATGCTGAAGCGGAAACTCCAGTAATTTGTTCACCTGATTTGAAGAACTGACTTATTTGAAAAGACCCTAATGCTGGGAAAGATTAAAGGCAGGAGGAGAAGGGGACAACAGAGGATGAGATGGCTGGATGGCATCACCAACTCGATGGACATGAGTTTGAGCAAGCTCTAGGAGCTGGTGAAGGACAGGGAAATCCGGCGTGTTGCAGTCCAAGGGGTTGCAAAGAGTTGGACACAACTGAACAACTGAACTGAAATGTTAGTGGTTATTAAGTTTAGGGGCTTCCCTGGTGACTCAGTGGTAAAGAACCTTCCTGCCAATGCAGGAGATGAGGGTTCGATCCCTGGGTCAAGCAAATCCCCTGGAGAAGGAAATGGCAACCCACTCCAGTATTCTTGCCTGGGAAATCCCATGGACAGAGAAGCCTGGCAGCTTGCAGTCCATGATGATCACAAAAGAGTCGGACATGACATGGTGACTAAACAACAAAAATTTATTTTAGTCACATATCTGTTTTCTCTATCTCCATATTCAGTTTAGACACATAACTCCAAAATAAAATACTCACTCCTGAATCTCTACTTTTCATTGAATAATCTTTCCATCTAGAAAGTTCTAGCTCTCTGCCCTACTCATTTTAATAGTAAATGGAATACCTAGTATTTATTGACAGCTTACTCTCTGCGAGATACTTTAGAAAAAAATCCTCTGAAACATGAGCTCCTTTAGACTTCAGAACAACCCATGAGGTTGGAATTAATTTTGTCGCTATTTTACAGATTTCTCTGCACTGAGTGTTGATCATGTTCTACTTGATCATGTTCTGAAAGTGTTAGTTGCTCAGTCTTGTCCAACTCTTTGCGACCCCATGGACTGTGAAGCCCTCCATGGAATTCTCCAGGCAAGAACACTGGAGTGGATAGCCATTCCCTTCTTCAGGGCATCTTCCCAATCCAGGGATCGAACCCAGGTCTCCTGCATTGAGGGCGGATTCTTTACAGTCTGAGCCATCAGGGAAGTCCAAATCACATTCTAAGCACATATTGTCTTCAGCTCTGTTGTCTCTTTATTTCTTTTTATGTGCACTTGTCTTATCTGCCCTTCTCTGTTACCTACTAGCTTTTTTACTTTGGGCATGTTATTTATTTCCAAAGGCCTGATGTGAGGCTAAAATGGGATAATGCTTGTAAAGTGCATAGCATGCCGCCTGGCATGCTAAGTGCTCAGTAAATGGTAGTTTTTTATCATTACATTATTAACAAGAGCAGGATCATAACCTCTAAGTGCATTTGCCTCCTTGTTGTCTCCCCAGCACCCAACCTTGCCTACTTTTAGTAACAATCTGCTCATTCACTAATATCACCTACACACTGGCTCATTTCATCACCTCTACAGTAGAGAGGGGGTGACTGAGCTGTGGATGGCCTCCTGGCCCTGGGCCCGAGACTGGACTTTGCACGGAGCTGTTTTCAGAGGACGGCTTTGTGGCTGGCTGCCACAAACCCAGGGCCCTGTATGCTTTGCTCACGTGACTGTGATTCCCACTCTGTGCCTTGCCAAGGACGCAGCAAGAGCCCAGCCTCCAGAGAACACGGAGAAAACAAAGGCAGATCCCCCGGGATTCGGGATTCGGAAAGTACTTGCCTGTATCAGTTTCCTAGAACAGCCGTAACAAATTATCACAAACTTGGTGGCTTAAGACAACAGAAAGTTATTCTCAAGATTTCAGGCTAGAAGTCTGAAATCAAGGTGTGGGCAGGACTGGTTTTTGGAGGCACTGGGGGGCAGTGGGTTCGGGGGCCTCACCCATGCCTCTGTTCTAGCTTCTTTCTTTCAATATTCACTTTTAAATTTTATTTGTTTATTTGGCTGTACTGGGTCTCAGTTGCAGCAGGCAGGATCCTCGATCTTCACTGTTGAATGCCAGAACTATAGTTGCAGCATATGGGATCTAGTTCCCTGACCAGGGATTGACCCTGGCCCCCCTGCATGGGGAGCTTAGAGTCTCAGTCACTGGACCACCAGGAAGTCCCTGCCTTATCTTCCTATAGTGCCTGGCGATCCTTGGTATTCCTTGGCTTAGAGATGTATCACTCCCAACATCCCTGTCTCCATCATCACAGGGCCTTCTTCCCTGGGTGTGTCTGTGTGCCCTTGCGTCTTCACCTAAGGACAGCAGTTATTAGATTTAGGGTCCAGCCTAATTTGGTATAGCCTCACCTTAACCACTTACATCTACAAGACTCTATTTCCAAGTAAGGTCATATTTTGATTTCCCAGGGGGATATAAATCCTGGGGGACCGTTAGTCATCCCACAGTATCCCCTCACCTCCCCAACTCACAAGTGGGGTTGCTGCTGTTCCTCGGGTGAGGTCCTGGTCCCTCACAGAGAGAGGGTTACATGGTCTACAGAGCCGAGGCTGCACTCGAGTGCGTATCTGCTCAGTCATGTTTGACTCTGCGACGCCATGGATGGTAGCCCACCAGGCTCCTCTGTCCATGCGATTTCCCAGGCAAGAATACTGGAGTGGGTTGCCATTTCTTTCTCCAGGGAATCTTCTTGACCCAGGGATCAAACCTGAGTTTCCTGCACTGGACATAGTCCTGAAAGTAAAGAAAGAACAGCTCTCAGGAAGCAGCTCTAGGGAAGACTCCTAGGTGACTCAGGGAGTCTTTTGACCAACTGCCCCCCTCCCTCCTGCCCCGCCAAACCCCTCAAATGGATTTCTCCACGGCTTAGCAGTAAAGAATCTGCCTGCAATGCAGGAGACCCAGGTTTGATCTCTGGGTCAGCAAGATCCCCTGGAGGAGGGCATGACTGAAGTGACTGGGCGCTCACGCACACCACCTCAAATGGGGAGAGTGGGGGGAGGTCTGTGTGTGCTGGGGCATGCTGCCATGAGGAGATCCTTGGGGAAAGCAGTACAGAAAGTGAGATGGAGCCAGGCTGTCTCAGATCTGTACTAAGACAAAGTTTCTAACCTTTTGGGGTGGGGGTGGGCAGGTGAAGGTGTCAGTGACAGTTCTGAGAGTTGTGGGAACGCTTTGGAACCACTCCCCAGATCGAAGCTCAGATGCGCACGTAAAGCAATGTTTGCAGGCTACCCTCGTGACTTGGTGGTAAAGAATCTGCTTGCCAATGCCAGAGACCCAGTTCAATCCCTGATTTTGGAAGATTCCACATGCCTCAAAGCAAGTAAGCCCATGTGCCACAACGACTGAGCCTGTGCTCTAGAGTCTCGGAGCCACAACTACTGAGCCCCTGTGCCGCAACTACTGAAGCCGTGCTCCACGAGAAGAGAAGCAACGGCAGCGAGAAGCCCACACACAACAACTAGAGCAGAGCCCATGCAGCAGCCACGAACACCCAGCACAGTCATACATGAATAGGTAAAATTAAACAAATATCATTTTCACAGACTTTCTGGGGTCAACAGCAGCAACCTGTACTCTGAAAAGAGAAACATTACACCAGCACCGTCTCCCTGCCTCCCACATGGGCAGGCTCCCTGCTCCTGGGTTCCAGAATTCAGGCTGGAACACTCAGCTTGGAGGGGTCATCAGAGAAGCAGTGCTGTTCTGGATGGAGCGTCAGTTTCCATGGGGAAATGCAAGCCTGCTTGTGTAGAGGGCTTCTGAAGGGCTCTTGCAGCACGGCTCAGTTTGTCATTTGGGGCTTGGTTGTCCTGACGGTAATCCACTTTAATGAGCTCAACAGTAAGAACAGACAAAGCAGCCTTTTCACGTGGTCCTGGCTCTGAGTTGAAACGCTTCCCAACTTCACATCCAAGTGTCCCACAAGCATCACTCTGCCATGCCTTGGCTAGCCAGCGCTCCTCACAATAGCGGGGCTCTGGGTGGATTAATTAGAGTTTATGGTAACAATTCAGCCACCTTCCATACAACCTGCTTCTGCCTGGAGAGCAAAAGAAAAGGCTTTAATTAATTCTGAATTAAAATAACTAGAAAGAAAGCTCGGCAGTCTACCAATCAGAGAAGGCAAACTTAAAATTAAGCTAATCACAGAAGCCAGAATTTCACACACTCAGATAGCTCAAATTATGAGTGTTGGTCTTATATTTGGAGGAAATGTTTCCAACTAAATCAATTAAAATATAAAAGTAAAAGATTGTTTTGTTAAAATAATAGTACACAGTCATTGAATGTAAAAAAAAAATCAAATATCCAGAATAAATGTGTGTGTATATGTGTGTGGGGAGGTGGGTATATCCATTTAAAGTTATTATTTATGAAGAATTCCCTGGTGGTGCAGTGGTTAGGATTCTGTGCTTTCACTGCTGAGGGCCCAAGTTCAATCCCCAGTCAGGAACTAAGATCCCACAAGTCTTGAGATATGGCAAAAAAAAAAAAAGTTATCGTTTATGGACTTTCATTCTCCAGTTCGGGAAGATAGGGGCTGGTTGTGTCAAGTAACAGGAGAAACTTAAGAGTGCTTCCTTTGTGTCTACTCCCATATTTGCTTCATATATAGGGAGAGGAAAGGGAAGGGAAAGTGTTAGTCTCTCAGTATTGTCTGACCCTTTACGACCCCATGGACTGCAACCCACCAGACTCCTCTGTCCATGGAATTCTCCAGGCAAGAATACTGGAATGGGTTGCCATTTCCTTCTCCAGGGGATCTTCCCGACCCAGAGATTAAACCCTGGTCTCCTGCATTGCAGGCAGATTCTTTTACCCTCTGAGCCACCAGGGAAGCCCTATTATGAAGTCATATGTATAACTTAATTTAAATCTTGTAAATAATCCTGTGGGAGATCACCATTTTGTGGTTAAGAAACTGAGTTTCTAAAAGCAAACGTTCATATAGCTCAACATCATCATTATTGCTGTTGTTGTTTCTACTGAGATAGACTCTTCTTTCCTGGATAGCCCAAGTGTTATGTTCCCTGAAAGTCAGGTGGATGAACCAGGTTTCCTCTGATCTGGAAATTCTCTATGTGTAGAATCTGCACAGTTCTCACTTGTGGAGTGAGCGCTGCTTGTTTTCCCGGATGTGTCAGCCAGGTGTTCTGGAACGATGGCATTGCAGGGAAGTATGAACTTCCTTCACTTTCTCAGTGGGACATTACCTTGAAAGCTAATCAACTCTCTCTGGGCTCTGGCCCAGAGGATCCTGGACCTTTGGGAAAAGAGGAGTGTGCAGTGAGCTCAGTTCAGCCCTTGCCCAGCCCAGCTGTCTTAGTCCATTCAGGTTACTATGACAGAACACAGTAGGCTGGGTGGCTTAATCAACAAATGTTTATTTCTCGGAGTTCTGGAGGCTGGGAAGTCCAGGACCAAGATGCAGTTTCCATGTCTAGTGAGAACCCACTTCCTAGTTCATAGTCAGCAGTCACTTTGCTGTGCCCTCACTTGGCAGAAGGGGTGAGGTGGGCGAGCTCTTTTTTGAGGGCACTAATCTCATTCGTGAAGACTCTGCTCTTATGACCCAATCTCGTCCCAAAGGCCCCACATCCAATGGTGATTTTTTTTTTGTCGCATTTAAAAAAATTTTTAATTGAAGGATAATTCCTTTACAATGATGTGTTGGTTCCTGCCATACAGCAATGTGAATCAGCCATAAGTATGCATGTGTCCCCTCCCTCTTGAACCTCCTTCCCATCCTGCAACACAAGTTCCCACTAGCTATCTATTTTACACATGGTAATATACATGTTTCAAAGCTATTGTCTCAGTTTGTCCCACCCTCTCTCTCCTTCCCTCACTATGTCCACAAGTCTGTTCTCTATGTCTGAGTCTCTGTTTCTGCCAATGGGGATTATTAACATATGAATTTGTGGCATGATGAGGGGAGGACACAAACATTCAGTCTATAGCACCAGCTTCGTGAAGTAGTAAATGAACCCCTTAGATGGTCTCACTGACCAGACTGTAACACTCTTAGAAACTGTTAACAGTCTTGACAGATGTCAGGAAGCTAAAGAGGTCGGGTTGAAGTTGGAGATGGGGGAGAAGCAATCAGCTTCTCCTCTGAGTTTGATACAAGGGAATAGAGATTCTTTGTCTTTGGGAGCTGCTAACCTGGGAGGACAGAAATCTGGGGCTGCTGGACCATCTGTCTTCAGCCCTCTGTGTGGCTACCACCTCCATGCAGACACAAATCTCAGAAAGGCAGAGTGAGGGAAATACAGCTCTGGTAAACTTGGCATAGCCTGGGAGCTTGTCTAGTCTGTGTGTGTGTGTGTGTGTGTGTGTGTGTGTGTGTGTGTGTGTAATTGCTTTACAACATTGGTTTCATTTCTGACATACATCAACCTGAATTAGCTATAGGTGTACATATGTCCCCTCTCTCTTGAATCTCCCTCCCTCCCACTTCCCACCCTAGTGTTTTTCATTCTATACTCATTCAACAAGTTTATACGTAATACCTGCCACATGCTTACCATTGGGTCATGAGCCAAGGAGCCCAAAACCATAGATGGATAAACTAGGCCTATGTTCTCCAGAATTTCCCAATCTGCTAGGATTGAAGGATGTGTCATCAAATACAAGGCATCTCACTACCCCCTGCTATGTGTGAATGAAACTTCAGAAGAAATAAAGTAAGGAGCAGGTTTGCTCCAGTGTGTATGTGTGCTCAGTCATGTCAAGCTCCTTGTGACCCCATGGACTGTAGCCTGCCAGACTCCTCTGTCCATGCTCCAGACAGGATGCTATATAATGTATAAGAGTCAGGGTGATGAGAATAGGATCTTATTTGTGTGCCACAGAGAGAAAGCCAGCAGTGGGGAAAGCAATATTAAAATCCACCTACAAGGGGGCATGTGCTGTGGATCGAAACTCCACTCTTCCAGAGCTGAGCTGTGGGGAGTCTGGGCTGTGGGTGTGGGCATCAGGGTGCTCAGAGAACCAGTACCTGGAGCTGGGTATGCCTGTAGTTGGATATTGATGGATATCCCTCAGCATTCTGGTGTCCCCAGCAGTCAGAAAGTCTTTGATGGAACTGGTGGCCCTTTGCACACCTTTTTGTCCCTATGTGATTTCATTTTCGTTTCCGTTCTAGGAATGAACAAATATCTCATGGGAATAATGGGAATCATGTTAAAGACTTTATGAGTCAGTTTCATTTGAGCCTCACAGCCTCACAGGTAAGCAGGGCAAAGATAATTTTCCCTACGTTCCATGTAGAAAACAAAAACCTGCAGCTCAGACAGGTAGTAATTTGTTCCAAGATCAATGGCTCACTTGTTGTACAGGCAGAACTCTGGAAATTCTGACTTGCAGCACAGTCCACATTGCTTAATCGGCATTGCTTGTCTAGCATGTTATCTTATGAAGCATGCATTAGTAGCTTCACTTGTGTGGGATGAGTTCAGGGACCCCATAGGTCCTATGGACCCTGAACCGTTACCCCCAAAGAACTTCCCTCCTTGCCCAAGTTGAAGTTTTTTTCTCCAAATACCTCTTTTTTAAAATGCTAGGCTCTTGGGACTTTCCTGGTGGTTCAGTGGTTAAGACTGGGCTTTCAATGCAGGGGGCTGGGTTTGATCCCTGGTTGGGGCACTAAGATCGCACATGCCACACCACACAGAGAAAAAAAAAAAAGCAAGGTTCTTACCTTGAAGACCTTGAAGCCTGGGCTGTTATAACAGGAATACCATAGGCTGTGTGGCTTAATCCATAGGAATTTATTTCTCACAGTTCCAGAGGCGGGGAAGTCCAAGGTTAACATGCCAACAAAATGGACAAATGTCCTTATTTTCTTGGAGCTTACATTTTAGTGATGAGAGACGGATGCTAAACAAGAAAATTAAGTAAAAAGACAGTACACTGCAGCCGCCACCTCTTTAGGTCACCTGTAACTCATGTTTGCTGAAGGCAGCCTGGTCTAGAACAAAGAGCATGGAAGGCTGTCCTGGGTCCCAGGGCTGCCCCTTGCTGGCTGGGTGACCTGGGGTCTCAACGGCCACATCTGTGATTCTGAATGTATAGGTTATAGAGGTCAGGGGCAGGTGTAACTAACAAGATTACAACTCCCCAGCTGTAGGAACATTTAAACTATCATCAAACATTTCAGGCAGGGGTTTCCCTGGGGGTTCAGTGGTAAAGAATCTGCCTGCCAATGTAGGGGACATGGGTTCAGTTTCCGGTCCAGGAAGATTCCACGTGCCATGAGGCAACTAAGCCTGTGCACCGGTTACTGAAGCCCCACACCCTAGAGCCCGTGCTCTGCAACAGGAGAAGCCATCGCAAAGAGAAGCCTGCACACCGCAAGGAAGAGTTGTCCCCACTTGCCACAACTAGAGAAAGCCCACTGACAGCAACGAAGGCCCAGCACAGCCAATAAATAAATAAAATTATAAAAAATACATTTCAGGCATACAAAATATACAGGGAGAATAGCAACATGAACACTTATGGAACTACCTACCAGCTTTAAGACATGAAACTGTATGTTCAAGGTTGGCTTTGTAATGTGTCCACTTGGCTGGCCTAACTGAATTTCCTGGAATTCCCTTCCCTGGATGTTTATGCTGAATTGGGCCATGAGAGACTTTTCCTGAGATTTGGAGAGCCGAACTGAAGCAGCGGTCATATTATTTCTCACATGTGGGAGGTCAGGACAGTTGCTTTTATTGCACACTCTTGCTTCTCACCTTGGTGACTGGGGCAGCCATCCAGGCCTGCACTGCTCCATCATGTCCTGCTTTTTCCTTCAGTTTCTCTGACTGCTGAGCCAGGTGTGTGCTAAGCTCTGTGACAAAGAAGGTCAGCTTCTCCTGCAGGATTCCCTTCATCGGGGTTGGAGGTGATGAGTGACTGACATGGCTTTCTGCCCATCCTTGTGGGTTTCAGCTCAGGCTCATGGGTTCTACCTCATTCTCACTCTCCCCAACTTTATATCTGTCTTCCCTTCCTTAGCCCAATTTTCAGCTACAGCATCATGTTATATACAAATAGGTAGCTGTGTTTTTTAATTTTTGTTACTTTTGGCTGTACTGAGTCTTTGTTGCCGCACAGGGCCTCCATCAGTTGAGGCACGGGGGCTTAGCTTCCCCTTGGCATGTGCGATCTTAGTTCCCCAACCAGCAAGCAAACCCGTGTCCCCTGTTTTGGAAGGCAGATTCTTCTTTTTTTTTTTTTTTGGAAGGCAGATTCTTAACCACTGGGCCACCAAGGAAGTCCCAAACAGGTAGATTTTTAAAAATCAATTTACTGAGGTATAATTTCCACATAATAAAATTCTTATATTTTAAGTGTATGCTTGGTTGTATTTTTTTATTTTTAAATTTTTAATTGGAGGATAATTGCTTTACAATATTGTCTTAGTTTCTGCCCTACCTCAACATGAATCAACCATAGGTATACATATATCCCCTCCCTCTTGAACCTCCCTCCCAGGTTGTATTTTTAAAACTGCATACACTAGGCTGCATCCATCACAATATATATAGAGAGAACATTTCTATCATCTCAAAATTTCTTTCTGCTCTCCCCCAGTCTTCTCTCTCCACCCTATATAAATAACAGTCTGCTTTCTGTCACTCTAGATTAGATTTGTCTTCCCAAGAGTTTTTTTTAATAAATGAACAACTGTTTTATTGTTGCCTTTTAAAATTTTTCTTAGCATAAAGTTTTTTTTTGAGATTCATCCATGTTGTTGCATGTATCAGTAGATCCTGCCTTTTTACAACTGAACAATATTTCATTGTATGGAAACACCACATTTTGTTTATCCATCCACCCTGTGGATGGCCATTTACATTGTTTACATTTTTAGCAATTACAAATAATGCTACCATGGCTCTGTGATAAAGGATCTGCCTGCAATGCAGGAGACTGGGGTTCGACCTCTGGGTCGAGAAGTTCCTCTGGGGAAGGGAATGGCTACCCACTTCAGTATTCTTGCTTAGGAAATCCTATGGTCGGAGGAGCCTGGCAGACTACAGTTCATGGGGTCACAAAGAGTTGGACACAACTGAGCAACTAAACACACACATACACGAGAACATTTGTGTACAAGTCTGTGTGATCATATGCTTTTATTTCTCATAGGTAAAATATCCAGGAGGTAAATGTATATTGGGCCATTTGGTAAATACATATTTCTTTTTTTTGTAAAGACATGCATCTTCTAATATTTATGCACTGTATGTGTTTTAAAATACTTCATTTTATGAATGAAATTTTTAAAAAACATTTGGCATTTTATAAACTGCCAACAAGTTTTCCAAAGTGGCTGTGTCATTTTTCATCCCCATCAACAATGTGTGAATTCTACTTGTACTTCCTGTTCATTAGCATTTGGTGTTGTCATTCTTTTTCATTTCAGTTGTTCTCCTGGGTGGGTGGGCTATCTCATTGTGGGGTTTTTTTAATCATCATTTTTATTTTTGGCTGCCCTTGGTCTTCATTGCTTTGAGTGGCCTTTCTCTAGTTGTGGCGAGCAGGAGTTACCCTTTTTGCAGTGTGTAGGCTTCTCGTTGCAGTGGCTTCTCTTGCTGCGGAGCACAGGCTCCAGGCTCATGCATGGGCTTCGGTAGCTGCAGCACGTGGGCTCAGTAGTTGCACCTTGCAGGCTGTGGAGCTCAGGCTCAGTAGTTGTGGCTCACTGGCTTAGTTGCTCTGTGGTATGTGAAATCTCCCCAGACCAGGGACCAAACCTGTGTCCCTGGCAACGGCAGGCAGGGTCTTATCCACTAAGCCACCGGGGAAGTCCTCATGTGTTTGGTTTTTTTTTTTTTCCCTCATGTGGTTTTAAATGGCCTTTCCTAGGCCCTATTTGTGTTTTTCTGGGGACTGTACCAGGCCTCAGTTTCAGCATGTGGGGTTTTGAGTTGTAGCAGGTGAACTCTTAGTTGGGGCACATGGGATCTAGTTCCTTGACCAGGGATCGAACCAGGGCTCCCTATGTTGGGAGGCAGAGTCTTAGCCACTGGACCACTAGGGCAGTCCCCAGGCCCTGTTTCATGACCAACTCATGACGTATGTTCTACTACTACCACCCTCACTTTACATATGAGGAGACAGAGGCCTAGGAAGTTTCGATAGCTTGCCCAAGGACATGATATACCTAGTAAGAGGCAGAACTAGGTTCAATCCAGGCACTATTCCTCCAGAGATCAGACTCTTAGCTCTTCTGCTACATTATTCTCCCAAGAAGTTTTGGGGTCCTATTACGGGTAGTCATTTATAAGGGGGGTGACAAGAGCACTCCGTCACCTGAAGGGAAGAGTGTGGCCCAAGGCAAAGCTTTACAGCCTAAAGATAGACTTCAGCAGAACCACATGCCAGGAGACAGAAGCTGCAGCTGCCGGTCCACAGTTGAGGGCTGGCCTGGGACACCTGCCAAGGGCCCCTGGTCTCAATCTCTGCCTTTCCCTGCTGAGCTCTGCCAAATGGCAATGTGGCAGCTCTGCCTGCAATAGATAGCGCAAGATCATGCCTCATCCTCCCACTCCTGCTGCTTGAATCCTGTCGGCACCCAGGAAAGGGCCCCATCTGACTCAGTAACCGTTACAAGAGTCTGGGGGGATGCCAGGGGAAAAACTGTCTTGTGGCCTTGAATCCTTCTGGAAACAGGTGGGGTATAAATTATAAATCAATACATATGCTAGTTCTACAAGGGAAGATGGAAAACAACAGCAACAACAACAACAACCACAGAACTCTACAAAAATGTCAAGTGTCCAATTATGCACCTCTTGAGTCCATGCTACCCAAGGACTAGGGCAGAGCAATGGCCCCTGGACATTTGAATTTCAAGCAACAGTGACACTTGGAAAAAAAGAAAAAAGGAAGTAACTGAAGGGAATGACGTTAGTTTGGTAGTTTTTTACTTTGCCAGGAAGGACATTAATAAAATAACAACCACTAATTGCTATCACCATGATGTCATAAAAGAAAGGACATATTAGGAACCCCAAAGGTATAAAAGACAATCTCAGAATAAGAGATGGTCTTTTAGATGGCATACATTAGCTTTATGAAAAGTGCACTATATTGTCTTGATATTTCTCACTGAAAATGCTATCATTGCCAAGTTTTTTCATCACCTAAAAGTTCCTTCTTGCCCTTTTGCAGTCAATTGCCTTCCCCCATTCCTGGCATCTGGGAAACACTGATGTATTTTCTGTTACTCTGATAGTTTAGGTAGGAAGCTAGAATTTGCAGAGTCAAAGGTTTTGTCTTGACTAGAATTTCATATAAATGGATGAAAAACTAAAGTCTCTCTTTCCTATTTTCGACTTTAAAAATCCCAGGGGAGAACTTTGGCTCAGCTGATGCCCAGTGCTCACCCTTGGCCAGTCAAGGTAGCAAGGACCTGTGAAAAATGACACTTGAAGGACCAGACAATTAACACAACATTGTAAATTAGCTATAAACTTTAATTAAAAAAAAAAAAAGATTTGAGGATAGGGAAAATCACTCCTCAATGCAAAATGAATTGATCTTCCTCGAAGAAAGGGTACAGGGGAAAAACAGAGTGTAAGTCTCCACCTAAGTATCCATGGCAATAGAAATTCATGTGAGAAATAACTTAAAGCGAAACAGCTGATAGGGCTGTAAGAGACTCATTGTTTCAAAGGCTCTATCTATTCCCCTGGCTTGAAGTTTTCCAGGGTCAAGGACTAACTGGCAGGAGTCTATGAAGGAGAGAGTTAATATATGTAACAGTTACCCTGAAAGAGATAGAAAGAAATAGAAAAGCAACTTTCTTCTCTGTGTTCTTTCCCCTCCCCTGCCTGTTTGTGCTGTTGAACATTTTTTTTCCCCAACCCTTGAATGAAATCTGGTTGGTCCCACTAGCTTTTTGGTATTCTTCAGGTAACAGAAAGATCTTCAGATATTCTAATCCCAAGAATAGTCTCATTTCATTAATGAAAATGTCCAGTTGTGAGCATCAGTCAAACCTAAGAATTCTATTTCTAGGAATAGGGGGCATCTTCAGGAGAGAAGGGCTTTCCTGGTGGCCAGTGGTAAAGAACCCTCCTGCCAATGCAGGAGACGCAGGTTCAATCCCTGGGCCGGGAAGATGCCCTGGAGGAGGAATTGGCAAACCCACCCCAGTATTCTTGCCTGGGAAATCCCTCGGACAGAGGAGCCTGGCAGGCTACAGTCCATGTGGTCACAAAAGAGCCGGACACGACTTAGCAACTGAACAACAAAAGTAGGAGAGAAATAGCATGTGACCAGCTTCTCTAATTTCCCACCAAAAGTCTCTCTTTAAACTACAAAATTCCTCCCTTATCCACCCCTCAACACCACTAACAGCATTTTCTGACCTGGGTGTGGAGAGGGGATGGAGGAAATTCCTATTAGCTGGCTACTGTCCTGATGTGCCTAGTACGTATTCCAATCTTCTTCCTGGGGGCTTCTGTTTTCACCAGGCTTCTCCGGTGGCTCAGTGGTAAAGAATCCATTTATCAATGCAGGAGACATCCGTTTCATCCCTGATCCGGGAAGATCCCCTGGAGAAGTAAATGGCAACCCACTCCAGTATTCTTGCCTGGGAAATCCCATGGACAGAGGAGCCGAGTGGGCTACAGTCCATGGGGTCACGAGGAGTCAGTCATGACTTAGCAACTGAACAACAACAACTAGGTTCACCATATTACCTTGAGTAAAGTACGATGAGGCTGGATCAGAAGGTAGAAAGCAAAAAGTTTTACAGTTTTGTTATACTCACGGTTCCTTGGACAGAGAATTGGACAGTTCCCTGGACAGTAGCCCTGCGCATAGAGCTACTTGCTGTAAACATGGGGGTGGATGACTAGGCAGACAGACGGAGGGAAACTGTGGTTTCCGTGGGAAGGAAAAAGCAAGGCAGGATAAACAGGTTTAGGACTAGCTAATTTGAATAATTTTGGTGGGCTCGAGGACATAGAAGCTGTCCCTGACCATCTGGTACTTGGCCCCGGAGCGATAAGCTGGGTTATGGTGGCCTGTGCCAGAGTCTGATAAGGCAGGTGGTGGGGTGTGGACTTGCTTGGCTGCCAACGAAGGGGAACTGACTAGTCCCTGCTGGACCTCAAACCTGGGTCAAAACAGCGTTAAACAACAACAACTACTCTATTACAGGTATTTGATGGGTTCTTTGGTGGTTTAAACGCTAAGTTGTGTCCGACTCTGGTGACCCTGTGGACCGTAGCCCATCAGGCTCCTCTGTCCATGGGATTTCCCAGCAAGAATACTGGAGTGGGCTACCATTTCCCTCCCCAGGGAATCTTCCCAACCCAGGGATCGAACTCAGGTCTCTTGCATTGCAGGCAGATTCTTCACTGACTGAGCCACCTGGGAAAGCCCATGCACTGAAAGAGAATATCTTGTCTCCCATTCCCTTGTTGTGGGCAAGGTCTTTTTTCTGCCTATATTGCACCCTCACTGTCTCTCTGCTCCCTCTGAAGGAACATTTCAGCCTCTTTCCAAGGTCTGAGGTCTCCTCTCCTCTGCTAGGGAGCTGTCGTGGGCAAGTTTCCTTTAAAGAAGGCTTCAAGCTGGCTCTTTCCTGTGTCTCTGGCATCTGACACTGAATTATACATGACATCGCATCAGCAAAGAAGAGGCTCTCAGAAGGCACCATGGAGGCAGTGAGGAAAGCAGCAGCCAAGGGCAGGCGCAGTAGACAAAGGTTTTTCAAGTGCACATGGAACAATGTAACAGGGAGCACGTCTATAATAAGATCCAGGGTGAGAAGGTTGAGGCACTTTTTCAGTGGCAAAATATAAGGGAGTGCCACAATACGCAGTTATCAAGATAAATCACATTTTGTGCAATGTTTAAAAACAAAACAAACGCTATAGATGCACATTTTCCCGTTTGCTTAAGACTCCAAAATGGCTCCACAGGGCCCTGGCGCTAGGCAATACCAGCTTCTCTCTTCCTCCAGGGCACTGGGAGCCACTTCGACACAGAGACGCTGGAACAGCCTCCAGGAAAGGCTGTCCTTAGGAAATAACCCTTATCTGAGCCTGGAAGAAAGAGACAAGGCTTGAGGAGTATAAACAGGGGAGAGGGGACAACGTGGTCTAAGTCCAAAATGCCTGAAGTAAAAAGGCCCGGAGAGGGGATCTGGGCTATGGTGGTAGCTGTGAGTTTGTAGGCAGAGACCAGATTTTGCAGGAACTCTTCAGAATTTTAACCTCAGGAGACACAGGCCCAGATTTGTTTCTTAGGCAGATAACGCCTTGTGGGGGACAATTGGAGAAGTCAGATGTGGATACTGCTAAGTCCCTTACGCGGCCAGCGCGGTATCCGGGCGAGGGATGGCTGTGTTCTAATCAGAACAGGTGGACACAGATTCCCAAAGTCCACGCCTCAGTTTCTCCCCCGAGCACCGAGGGTGGGGAGGCCCCGGGGTCTCTGCCCTGCCCACTAGGCCACCGCAGGGTCCCCTTGTGAACGGAGGGGGCACCGGGGCGCGCGGAGGAACCGCCCGAATTTAGCCGGGGGACCCGGGGCCAGCGGGGCGGGGCGGGTCCCGCGGGTGCCGGAGCCGCTCGCCGCCCAATCGCCGCGGGCCCGCGGTGCCCCGGGGGGCTGGGGCCGCCGCCGGAACGTGCCGCGGCTGCGCCGACGCGCGAGCGCCGGGCAGGGCGGCGGGCGCGTTCAGTCTGGCGGCGGCGGCCGTGCGCGGACGGACGTGCCCGGAGCGCCGCAGCCGAGCCGCCCCGCGTCGCCGAGCCGCGCCCGCCCGGCCCCCGCCATGGTGGCATGGATCATCTCCAGGCTGGTGGTGTAAGTGGCCTCCTTCCCCGCGTCCCTTCCTTCCTTCCTTTCCCTCCTCCGCCGCCGGCCCCGGGGGCTGCGGACGCCCCTGCGGAACGCCGGCCCCGGTGGCTCCGGCTATTAATACCCGGCGGCCGCTAAATTTAGCAGGTACAGTAGCTGCCGAGGTCGCGGGCGATCTGGCGGCGCAGGACGCGGCTGCTGCCCTGCGGGGCCGGGCCCGGGGCGCGGGGGACCGGCGGGTGGGGCTGCGAGGGCTGGGGCGCACGGGGCTGCGCCGGGGGGCGCGTGTCGCCGCGCCCGGCCGCTTTGTTTCCCCGCTTGATGGGCTTGGTAGAGGCCCCGAGTGGGCGCGCCGCGGGGACACGCGTCCCTCTCCTTGGGGGAGAAACGCTGGCCTGGGATCGCCCCGCCACTACGCTTTGGTCGGGTGAAATTGACGGCAGAGCCTGGGCGCTGCCTGGAAGGGTAGTCGCGGAGAAGGGCTGAGAGGCAGAGGCGGGGCTCCCCAGGGGGTTGAAAAAGACTCCTTTTTAGGGTTCTCAAATTGACAGCGGCCAAGGGAAGTGGAACGGAGAAGGACACCTCTGAATCTCGCGTCCCCTTGTCTGGGTCCTTTTGCGGGGGGTTTGAAGGAGAGAGAGAGAGACAGACAGGTATCTCCGGGAAATTTCCAAGTGACGGACGGCCACCCTGACGGTGACGATGACACCTCCCCGGCCTTGCAGGGGAGCGCAGAGTCATCCGGGGTGAGGCCTGCGCGAAGTCATCGCGGGTGGGCGTGGGGGGCGTTTTCTCCTCTGACAAGCCCCAGAGCTGACTAGACCTTTCAAGAGTTCCTTTTCTCGCGGATTTGCCCTCCTTTGGAGGTAGACATAGCCATCTATTCGAGTTCCCCCCCTTCGTTGACCAGCCTCTCCTGAGTCAGATTTGCCACCTGCTTGGGGAACCGGGGTGAAATTGGTCTGGGAACGGGGGCCAGGTGGTGCGATTCTGGTTTTTTCTTTGTCTGAGAAAGAGGGGCTCCTGACTCTGGTTGATTCTGCACCATCACCCTCCACGTTTGGAAACACCTCCCATCTCCTATCCTTCTTTCCTGATTTTCACAGAAGCCGGTCAGGGGCCGCTTTCTGAAGCAGTACTCAGCATTGTCTCACGGCCACCATTCTGAGCTTTCCTCTGAAAGCCAGGGCATGGGCCTTTCAGCCCCCCGAGTTGTTCATTCCTTGCGGGCCTGTCCGCAGCTGTTGCCGCCTGCTGGGGGTTTGTCCTGTACCTAGAGGTGGCATGTTAAATATTTAGAAGATTTCTGCAGGCGGGGCTGGCATGAATAACCCAGGGAAGTGGCTGGCACAGCTGGCCCCACCTCATGCCCGATCAAGGCCCGTCTTGCCTTCTGGGTGTTTTTTGTTTTTTTTTTTTTTCTCTCTCTCTCTCTCCTGAAGTAGTGCTGTGATTGTCATATTTTCAAGTGGCTGCTGGGGGGACTTCAGGGTGGGGCCAGAGAGTTGAGTTGGCCAGGCTGGAGGGCTCACTCTCCAAAGGTCCTGCTGGGCTGGGGCTGGAACACTAAGGAGCTAGGCTTTCTGGGGTCCATGTGTCATAAGGGGTCCGTGTGACCATCTTTAATTTTATTAGCACCCTCAGCCTGTATATGAGGCCACTGAGAGGAGTGGAGAAGAGAGACATAGGTTTGGGTGGGGTCTTAAGGACTTACTGTTGTTTTTGAAAATAACCACACTTCCTAGAAGTGAACAGTTTCATTTCAGAGAATGTTTTGTTTATTTATTTATTTTTAATTGAAGGATAATTGCTTTGCAGTGTTACGTTGGTTTCTGCTGTGCAACAACATGAATCAGCCATAAGTGTACAAACATCCTCTCCCTCTGGAGGCTCCCTGCCCCCTCCCTTCCACACCTCTGGGTCATCACAGAGTACTGGCCTGAGCTCCCTATGTAATATGGCAGCTTCCCACTAGCTATTTTACATATGTGTGCTTAATCGCTTAGTCACGTCTGACTCTTTGCAACCCCATGCACTGTAGCCCGCCAGGCTTCTCGGTCCGTGTGGATTCTCCACACAAGAATGCAGGAGTGGGTTGTTGTGCCTTCCTCCAGGGGATCTTCCCAACCCAGGGATGGAACCCAGGTCTCCTGCATTGCAGATTCTTTACCGTCTGAGCCATAGTAATATATATATATATATGTCTATTCTACTCTCTTAATTCGTCCCACCCTCTCCTTCGCCAGCTGTTAAATGACCATGAGAACTGCTCCTTAGCCCAGGGCCCTCTACTCCAAGAGAGAGTTTTCAGAATTTGGGGTTGTTATTCCCACTGTCAACTCCAAAACTTCAGAGATACCACCTATCCCTCCAGCCCCCAATTCTACAGAAACCCAATATGTGTCAGTTGTGAATTATTAAAACCATTTTAATAAGCAATACCTGTTTTGTATAAAAATAACTATTCATTATAGGGAAATTAGAAAATATAGACCAGATAGACTATAAGGCATCTACATGACTACCATATGTGCGTGCATGCTAAGTCACTTCAATTGTGTATGACTCTTTTCTGCCCCAAGGACTGTAGCCCACTAGGCTCCTCTGTCCATGAGATTCTCCAGGCAAGAATACTGGAGTGGGTTGCCATGCCCTCCTCCAGGGGATCTTCCCTACCCACCCATTAAATCTGCCTCTCTTGTCTCCTGAATTGGCAGGCAGGTTCTTTACCACTAGCGCCACCTGGGAAGCCCAGCTAATGATAATTTTAAGAGGTGTATTTGTCAAGATGTGTTTTCCTAGGCATATATGCATGTATGTTTGTTTTTACCACTCAAGGAGATTATCGATTCAGCCCACATTTCCAGACACCCCTTAGTAAAGAGTAGAAACCCCATGTTTGGAGCCAGAAAATCCTTGATTCAAAACCCAATTCTGCCTCTTACCAACATCCCAGTTCACAACTCAGATCCAAGGAGACACTAGTTCACAGGCACTAGTTGAACTTATGTTACTGTTGCAGAGATTTCAATGATCCTTGACTGATAAATTGTCAGGCACCACAGAAAGCATTCAGTCAACGAGAATCCCCTCCTTCTGTCCTCCAAGCGAGGGTGTACAAATTCTGGAAGGAGCTTTCAGATGTTATTCCTACAGATTTCAAACTGGCTGCCCTGGTGGCCACCTAGTGTTAGTGGGTTGGCTCTGGGCTTGCAGCCCTGACCCCTTTTCTTTTTTTTATATATTGAGGTTCTAGATCAAATGTAATTTGGAAACTATGAGGGTTTTACTGCTAATAAAAACCGCCGAACCAGTCCTTCCCTCTGTAAAACTCTTAGTGGAGTGTGCCTTGCCTCAGGGCAGGAGGTGAGCTGGAGAAAAACATAGGCACTGTGCCTGTGCCTTTTCCACCTCTGCTGGCCCTTAACCTAAAATGATGTCTTTCAAGCTTTCGAGACTTCTAGTATGAAGTCCTATGATTTTGTCCACAAGTCCCTTTTCCTGTAAGCAATCTTTTTCATGATTTGGTGAGCCTCTGTCACATCAAAGACTGTGTAAGAAAGACCTATCACTGTGTTCTGAGAATGGGGAGGGAGTATCTTCCTTCCAGCCAGAGGCATCAGGACAAGCTGATGGTGTCTGGGGACAGGCAGCTGTGTCTGTGGCTGTCTGTGTTGCCATGGACTGTGAGCATTTTGAGGGCAGTGGTGGTAGCTTTTCTTCCTCTTCCACCTCTTGCCCCCTCCCAAGGCTCTTTTGTGAAGTCCCTGGCACCTCAGTGCCCTCAGTAAATGTTGCTTGTGTTGAATGAGGTCAGAGGCCCTGGGATGAGCCAGGGAGCTGGTCAGGGATATTCTCTGGGGACGGAGGTTAGTGGGCATTGGGACAGAGTTGTGTCCAATGGGCAAAGCTCTTGGAACGGGAACCAATTTGAGATTCTTCTCTCTTGCCAGGTGTCTTCCTCTTAACTCCCTTCACTTAGCTAGGGAGAATTAAGGAAGAAATATTAGTGCAGTAGCAAGGTAGCCCTTAGGGCTTCCTTGGTGGCTCAGTGGGGAAGAATCCTCTTGCAGTGCAGGAGATGCATGTTCCACCCCTGGGTCGGGAAGATCCCCTGAAGGAGAAAATGACAACCTACTCCAGTATTCTTGCCTGGAAAATCCCATGGACAGAGGAGTCTGGTGGGCTACAGTCTGTGGGGTCACAAAGAACCAGATATGACTTAGCAACTAAATAGCAGCAACAACAAAGTTGGCTTTGTTAAAACCTGGTTGATATCTGCGTGAAACTTGGAAGCTCACTTAGGCCTGGGCTGCCTGCCTTCTTTAAAATACTTTGTTTTCTTTCCAAACAACGCAAGGCCTAGGTGTGAAAGAATTTCAAACTGTGGAGGGTAAATTCATGTGCACTGGAGGGAGTTGGGGTCACACAGAGCATGCTCTGTGCCTTCTTGGGAGAATGCACTGTCTTGAAGCATTTATTCGAAGGAGCAGGTGTCGCCTCACTATCTCTGGACAGAATTTTTTTGATATTTATTTGTATATTTGATTACCTGGTCTTAGTTGTGGGCAAGTGGAAACTTTAGTTCAGCATGTGGGATCTAGTTTCCCTGACTAGGGATCGAACCTGGGCCCTCTGCATTGGGAGCTCAGAGTCTTAGCTACTGGACCACTAAGAAAGTCCCTGGACAGAATTTTGTCTGAGACCCAGGATGTTGGCTAAATGGATCCAGAGCTTCCCACCACTTAACTGTGTTGTTGTTGTTTAGTCACTAAGTTGTGTCTGACTCTTGTGATTCCATGGACTGTAGCCTGCCAGGTTCCTCTGTCCATGGGATTTTCTAGGCAGGAATACTGGAGTGGGTTGCCATTTTCTACTCTAGGGGATCTTTCTGACTCAGGGATTGAACCCTAGTCTCCTGCATTGGCAGACGGATTCTTTACCACTGATCCACCAAGGAAGCCACTTACTGGGTTAGTAGACCACAACTCCAACTCACTGCAGGGGGAAAAAAGAGAGTCCTAATTCAACAGTAATTTTAAATAACCAATAGCTATGCCAAAAAATGGGCTTCCCTGGTAGCTCAGCTGGTAAAGAATCCTCCTGCAATGCAGGAGACCCTGGATCAATTCCTGAGTCAGGAAGATCCCCTGGAGAAGGGTTAGGTTACCCACTCCAGTATTCTTGGGCTTCCCTGTTGGCTCAGATGGTAAAGAATCCACCTGCAATGCGGGAGACCTGAGTTTGATCCCTGGGTTCAGAAGATCCCCTGGAGGAGGATGTGGCAATACACTCCAGTATTCTTGCCTGGAGAAACCCCATGGACAGAGGAGCCTGGTGGGCTACATTCCATGGGGTCACAAAGAGTCGGACATGACTGAGTGACTAAACACACACACACGTGCTGAAAAATGCCACTTTTCCACATTGCACATCTTTTAAAAAATGTTAGTTTTTAGAAAGTGAAAGTCTGATATTTAAAACAGAGTCTTGGATTGATAGCTGAAGATCTAGCTGAGTCCTGGGGTTGGGATTTGGAGTGTGAAATCTGTGTGCTCTGGGTCAGAGATGGACACATAGAGGAATCTGGAAGGAATGTGGGTTGTCCTTGAGATATTCCCCAACTATTGCAACATAAATGGAAAAAAGAAAAAAATCATACACTCTTAAATATAAGCTTGCTTTTCTTTGGGGCCTGCTCTGAAAAGTGGAATGCAGAAATGTGATCCTGTTAATGGAGGGTTCAGGTGGGTTAATGATTTCGTTCCTGGCACTGGGTGTGGTACAGGGTAGGAGCCTGGTGAACGTTTCAGTTGAACTATTGAGAGGAAGGATGCCAGGTTCTAGTCCAAGTGCTGATCTGACCTGCCGGCAGAGTCCTAAGGGCAACTCATACCCGCGCTAGGGCCCTGCTTCCGGTCTGTTGTTGTTGTTTAGTCGCCAAGTCACGTCTGACTCTTTGCGACCCCATGGACTGTAGTCCACCAGGCTCCTCTGTCAATGGGATCCTCCAGGCAAGAGTACTAGAATGGGTTGCCATGCCCTTCTCCAGCTCCCGGTCTATGAGACAAGATTTTTGACCAACATCATTCTTGGTGACATTCCAAGAGCCATTGCTCCTCTGGGCACAGAGATTCTTTTCCCCAGATCCCCTAGCTGGCCCATATGCACCATGTTTGTTTATAAACAAGGACAAGTATCCGCAAGGAAGTGAAAAACATCATTAGATTCACTGATGTTCTGTTGCCCTGATTTTTGTTTATTAATCCTGCCTGCCTGCTGGGAAGTAGCTTTTGTGCCCTTCTTCCTGCTGGGTCTTAATTTGAAGGGTAGCTGACAAGTGACGTTCTCACCAGGCTAGTAATGGCTCAGTCCTCCCCTTCCTTTTAAAGCGAGCTGTCCTCTTTGGGGTATATATTATCTGCAGGGAGTGTGAGCCCTGGGAAGAATGAGAGAAGGGAGGATCAGGCCCTCAAGTAGCCACCTGGACAGGTTGTTATTTTGTATTGTGTATGTGTGTGTGTGTGTGAGTGTGTGTTGTCCAAGGGATTTCAGGAGGGTGGGAGGTGGGGTAAACTTGACTGTGCAATAGCCTTTGGAAGTTTTAAAAAATATTTATTTTTGTTTATTTATTTGGCGGTGCCAAGTCTTAGCTTCAGCCTAGTGGGATCTAGTTCCCCGACCAGGGTTTGAACCCGGGTCCCCTGCATTGGGAGCACAGAGTTTTAGCCTCTGGACCACCAGGGAAGTCCCTGGCATCTTTGGAATTTTATTGCCAACAAAGAGCCATGCACATGCCCAACTAGTGACCAGGATTCTTGGTGTCTGTGGAAATTTTTCCAAGAATCAACAAGTGTTAAGAGAGTTTGCATTTGGGCCAAGAGAATATTTTCCTCTCACTTCTGGGCCTTGAGAAGACCCTGATGGATTGGAAGTTGGATAGGTACATGCATATGGTTTGTTCCGAACTTTCAGATCTCACCCATCTTCACACAGAAGTGCATTGTTTTCCCTTTGGTTCATTTCAGTTGCCCTGGGGGCCTTTCCTTTGATTTATAGAGAAAAGGTAAATATAAAGAACCAAGTATCTTGTACACAGTCGGGGTGTCTGAAAGAATCTTGACAGGTAACCTGGTATTATAGCTCTCAAAGCACAGTGTGCATACCTCAACCAGGATGGCTGGTGGGTTTCATCTCTTATAATTGACAGGGGGTTGCTTGGGACCAGTCTTGAGATGGGGTATAAACCTGAGTTGGGCTCACTGGTGAAGAAGACCAATAAGTGATTCACGCAGGGAAGACGGTAATGGAGCTTACAGGTTAGTTCAGTGTTTGCTCTTCCAAACTTAGCCTATTCCCCGTCACAGAAGGTCCATCCCACTGTTCCCTAAATTAGTAAACAGAGAGCACCATGCCTTATCTGACTTAACATCCCCTCCTCATATCCTGTCTCCACCAGGCTTTGTCAATTACACGGCAGTACTACAGCCCTGGTGCCTCCTTGATACCAGCTTAGGAAGCTGTCAGCCAGTGGCTCTGCAGTCTGCCTCTGTCCTCTTCGGCTGATCATACATATGCCACGTTTTCCTTTGCCTTTCACCGGTCTCAGCTCAGTTATGTTCTCCCTTGGCTTCTCTCATGTACTTGTACACTCATAGCCTTTCCACTTCCTTTATGGATGGGGATGATACTTTGGGCTTCAAAACATATTTCCCATTCCTGCTTGGTGACATACCCCATCCTACCTCCCTCTACTCCACTCCACTGTGGACACAGGCAGTGACTCAGGCCTAGCTGCACATTTCCTTGGGCACAGAGATTGGTCCAAAGGTGGGTTTGTGACCCAAATGGAACCCCTAGGCCCTTCCCCAGGGTTTCTTTATTTGAAGCTGAGAGAGAATAGACTTGCCTGGGGGACCCAGAACTGGAAAGATGTGAAGTTGGGACTGCTGGTGGCTACCTGGCACATGAAGAATGTATAGAGACCGAAGAGAGTAATTATGGCAAAGCAGAAGTAAACAGTGATGAGATGCAGGAATAGAAAGCAGGAAGCTGGCACCAGAGTCTTGATTCTGGTTTCTCAGGCTCTGGTTCCTGCAGCTCCTCTTTTGATTCCTTGATCTATCCCATATCCTACAATGAAGGCCTTGAATAATGCTTGTAGTTTTCTTTGGCTGTGCCTTGCAGCATGTGAGATCTTAGTTCCTTGACCAGGAATCGAACCTGCATTCCCTGCATTGGGAACTCAGAGTGTTAACCACTCTGGGAAGTCCCAAATAGTGCTTGTGTGAATTAAATATTTATTGTAGTGGTAAGGATGGACTGGGTTATGCTGCAGCAACAACCCTTAAATCCCGGTGGCTAGAGACAGCAAAGATTTATTTCTTGTTTTATGCTGCCTGTTCACTGTGGGTTGGCAGAGGCACTCCGCTCATGGTCATCACCAGAGGCTCAGAGTGACTGAGTATTTTTTGTCTCCAGGTGCTATTATTACAACATAAGGCACCAGGATTCACTGGAGTAGGGAAAGAAAATGAAGAGTCATGTACCAGTTCTTAAGTACCTCTAACCAGAAGTGACATGTGTCATTTCTGCTCACATTTCATTGGCCAAAGATCATATGACTAAGCCTGAATTTAACTGGGTGGAGATTTCCAATCTCACGAAATATCTGTAATCAGCCCCAGTGATCACCATATGTGTTGAATGAATAAATCCTCACCAGCTTTGCAAACCTCTGCATGGCCTTTTTTGTTATAGTTGGGGTGAGATGGGATTTTTTTCCTTATTGCTATCGGGACAGTGCTAACATACTCCTTTACCTCTTCACAGTAGAAAAATCTTTCTCTCTCCTTCTGACCTATTTTCTTTATCCTGTTGGATAGTTTTAAAAGGAGGTCTTGGGACTTCCCTACCAGTTCACTGGTTAAGACTCCATGCTTCCACTGCAGAGGGCACAGGTTTGTTCCCTGGTTTTGGAACTAAGATCCCATGTATGGCACAATGTGGCCAAAATATAAAACTTATATATATATACATATATATAAGAACCTACTGTATAGCACAGGAACTATATTCAGTATCCAGTAATAAACCATAATGAGAAAGAATATGAAAAAGAATACACACACATGCATATAACACACACACACACATATATTTATATAACTGAATCACTTTGCCATAGACCAGAAACTAACACATTATTGTAAATCAACTATATTTCAATAGAGACTTCCTTGGTGGTCCAGTGGCTAAGACTCCATGCTCCTAAAGCAGGGGCCTGGGTTTGATCCCTGGTCAAGGAGCTAGATCCCTCATGCCACAACTAAGAGTTTGCATGCTCCAACTAAAGAGATCCCACTGTAACTAAAATATGCTGTGTGCCACAACTAAGACCCTGTGCAGCCAAAAAAAAAAAAAAAAAAAAGCTATACTTCAATAAATAAATATTATAAAGGAAATTTTTTTTTCCTTTTAAAAAAATTATATATTCCTTGTTAAAATTAATTTTTATTGGAGTATACTTTATTTGGGGAAAAGATTTCAAAAAATAAAATAGATCTTAGCTTTCCCTTCTGTTTAAAAACTGTCTAAAGATCTCCCATCACACAGAGAATAAGATTCAGACTCCTCACCATTCTCAACAAGACTCAGCAAGGCCTAGCCTTGCCCACTGTACCAACCTCACTGGTACTGCTCCCCCATTGCTCACTCAGTTCCATCATCTTCGTTATTCCTGGAGGGCAACAAGCTTGTCCCACCCAGAAGCCTTTGCACTTGCTGTGCCCTCTGCCCTGAACACCCTGGAGTGGATGGGCTGTGGCCCTGAACACACTGCCCTGGATCATGCATGGCCCTTTCCCTCTCTCTATTAGGTCTCTGCTTACATGTCACGTATGCAGGAGAGGCCTCTTTTGATCACCTTCTCCAAGATATCCACCACCCGCACCTCTGTGCTCTTGTCCCTCCCTGAAACTATGCTTTTAATTCTTTTCTTACTTGTTTCTGGTCTATCTCTCCAGAGGATATGATCTCCGTGGTTTGTTTTGAGACTTTTTTCTTGTTTTATCTTGTAGCTGTTTTTTGAGTGTCTAGAGCAGTTCTAAGCTCATAGTAGGTGTTTAAAAAATATCCAGGGACTTTCATGGTGGTCCAGTGGTTAAGACTCCTTGCTTCCACTGTGGGGGGTTATGGGTTTGATCCCTAGTAAGGGAGCTAAGATCCCATATGCTGCAAGGTCATAAATAAATAAATAGATAAAAATGTGAATGATGACTTTGTATTCCCTTTAGGGTTAGAAGATATTTTTAAAAATTTTTTATGATGTCTCAGTCCTCTTGGTGTGTTGTCATGCCCCGTCCACCATCTGCACGCCCCACAGAGGAACTTCTGTCCCTAAGATTTGTGATCAGAATAAGTGATGTCAAAGTGAAACTGTATAACTCAAATTGGGACTTGAACCCACAGTCTTTTAATTGAGGCTACACCTCATCTCAGGAATTAATGAAGTTCACGTTCTTGATATCTTATCATGGAAAGAATTCAGTGAGAGACAAAGTGATCGGTAAGAAGTGGATTTATTTAGAGAGAAACATGCCACAGACTCACTGTGGGCCATCCCAGGAGGTAAGAGCAGCTAGAAGATCCCTTTTTAAACCTAGGTTTGTAGAACCCTGATTCGTGACCATGACACATAGCTTAACCTCTCAGCCTCAATTTTTTCATCTGTTAAGTGAAAGATTTGGCTTCTACCTCTGGCAGTATAGAAAACTATATAGCTTGAAACTCCTCCCATAAGAAAACTGAATGAAACATTTTTCTAAAACTTTTGGATGAAATCTAAGTGATCCCCTAAAAACATAGCCAAACTTTTAAGTAAGCAAGAAATTTGCCAAGAGACAGGACAGAGAGAAGTGTTTTGCTGGGCTGTAAACCAGTCCTGCAGCAGCCGCACAACAGTCTAACCTGAGATTTAGCTTCAAACAGCAGCCGTTTTGTTATCATCTCCTCTGGCTCTGTGTTCAGGAAGTTGGGCAGGACACGAACCACAAAACTCATTTCTGCCTGGTGATATCTGGGTATCAACTGGGATGAGGCAAATGGCAACAAGTGGCAGACTAGCCGTCTCTCACTTTTCATGTGTTCCAAGACCTCTCCACTTGGTCTTTTTATGTAATTTCTCCAGCATGGAGGCCTTGGAATAGTCAAGTTTCTTACATGGTAGCTCAGAGCTGCAAAAGTGAGTGTCCAAGAGGGACTTCCCTAGTAGTCCAGTTGCTAAGAGTTTGGCTGGTCTTGGTGTAGTACATTATGGGTTCAATCCCTGGTCAGGGAACTAAGATCCCACTTGCCATGGAGCAACTAAGCCTGCATGTTGCAACTACTGAGCCCACAAATGAGCCTGCGCACTCTGAAGCTCGTGTTCCACATCTAGAGAGTCCCTGCGCCACAATGAAAGATCCCACATGATCCCACATGATACTGTCATATGGGATCTTTCCTTGTGGCTTGCAGACTTTTTAGTTGTGCCACCCAGGCTTAACTGCTCCATCTCATTGGGGTTTAATTCCCCCACCAGGGATCAAACCTGTGTTCCCTGCCTTGCAAGGTGAATTCTTAACCACTGGACCATCAAGGAAGCCCCCTGCGAAACTTTTCACCAGCCGGTCTCAGAAGTCCCAGGACAATATTTCAGCTGCATTCTATTGGCCAAACAAGTTGCTAAGACCATCCTAGATTTGAAGAGAGGGAGTTTAGACTCTCCCTCTCCATAGGATGGGGAGAAGTAATTTGCAGCCCTCTTTAATATACCGTCCTATAGGACTGGCCTAACTTGGTTTTAGTATCTCAGTAGAGAAAAGAGGGGCCTTGAGTCTGTGGGGGTAATAAGTCAGAGCTGAATGTTGAGTACAGCTCAGACTTGAAGGGCATTTTGCAGCCTAGTCCTGAGTAAAAGCATAGACCCACTGGCAAAGGAAGATGGCAGTGAAGTTTGTCTGTCTTGCCCAGGATTCTTGGTGGGGGGAAACTCTCCCTTGGGAATTTGAAACCTTCTATGGCCCTGTCCTTATATGGATTTGGGGTTTAAATGAACACATTCTGCATGGTCTCTGTACCCTTAGCTGAGAGATTAACATACACATTGGTCCTGGCACAGCATTACTCCTGCAGCATCTGATAGAAATTAATCCAGCCTCTTTCCTTGGCCCAGATGGTAAAGAATTGTATGCAATGTGGGAGAATGGGGTTCGATCCCTGGGTTGGGAAGATCTCCTGGAGATGGAAATGGCAACCCACTCTAGTATTCTTGCCTGGAGAATTCCATGGACAGGGGAGCCTGGCAGGCTACAGTCCATTGGGTCGCAAAGAGTTGGACACAGCCAAGCACAAGGACAATGGAAACAAAATTCAGCCCACCAAACTGCTGGTTCTGGTGCTGCTAAGCTGAGGGGAGTTAAGAATAGCCTAGAAAGGGACTTCCCTGGCAGTCCAGTGGTTAAGACTTCACCTTCCAATGCAGGGGGTGTGGATTCCACACCTGTTTGGAGGATTAAGATCCCACATGTCTCGGGGCCAAAAAAACAAAACATAAAACAGAAGCAGTATTGTAACATTCAAGAAAGACTTTTAAAATGGTCTACATAAAAAAAAGAATCTAAAAAAAGAATAACCTAAAGAAAGAACACTCTGATGTTCTTAGTTTGTGTCTATTTCCAGATTCTCCTTGATTTGTAAAAATTAATTATTGAGTCAGTAGAAAAGATTACAAAGAAGTGGTTAGGATACACATTAGTAATGGATAATAAATGAATGCTTCTTTACTCACCAACCAGTTTAAGAAATAGAAAATTACCTTCATTTTATCAATATATCACTGTTTACAGACATTTGGGTTCTTCCTAGATTTTTGTTTTTCTCTTTTGCTTGTGAAAAGAAAGGATTTCTGCAGTGGACATTCTTGTGTGTGTTTCCTGGTACACCGGTGCACAAATTTCTTTAAGAATGGAATGGCTGACACATAGGGTATATGTATCTTTCACTAGGCCAAATAACATAAATTAAGTTTCCTAGATGTATGGGTCTCTTTCTGGGCTTTTTATCCTATTTCATTAATCAGTTTGACCCTGCACCAGGATCACACTGTCTTCAATACCATAACTTTTACGAAAATTCTTGGTATCTGGCCTGGCGAGTCTCCACATTTTTTCACTATAAATTGCTATCTGAAATGGTTTTTCTCCAGCGAAATATATTATTTCAGTTGTGCCATATCTTTACCATCTCTTGCTATTGTCACACTTGGGAATTTTTGCCAGTCTGGTGGGTACAGAATGGAATCTCATTATAGGTTTTAATTTGCATTTCCCTGAATACTAATGAGGTTGAACATCTTTTCATATGTTTATTGCCCATTCATGTTCTCTTTTCTGTGAAGAGCCTGTTTAAGTCTTGCCAATTTTTCTCTTATCCTTATCCGACTGATTTGTAGGAGTTCTTTAAATATTTTAGATGCTAATCCTCTGTCACTATGCATTACACGTGTTTTCTCCCAGTTTCTGGTTTATTTTTTCATTTTCTTCGTGGTGTGTTCTGATAAGCAGAAGTTCTTAATATGAGTGCAATTGATTTAGCAATTTTTTTCATTTACAATTTGTACTTTTTGTGTCCTAGGAAAACCATACTTATCTGAAATCATGACGCTATTCTCCTTTATTGTTCCTAGCAAGCAGTTTTATAGTTTTGTCATTCACATTAATTTCTTAATCCATTTTGAGATGATTCTGGTATATGATGTGGAATAGGACTACAGAATTTTTTTTTCTATAAAAAAAACCAATTGTTGTAGCACCATTTATTATAGAGTGTGTCCTGTCTCTCTACATCTGTGATTTCCAGCCTGTCATAAAGTAAGTTTCCATGATGTGTAAGTCTATTCTGGGCTCTTTATTCTGTTCCTTTGAACAGTTTGTCTGGCCCTGTACCAATACCACTGTTTTCATTACCATAATTTTATGAAAATTCTTGGAATCTGTCCTGGCAAGTCCCCCCCACCTTCAAAAGTGCCTTAGACCTTTCTCTTCCATATACATGTTTTGAATTATCTTAAAATTATATGTTACAGCACAGATGTATACACACAGAGACATACACATACTCACTCAAAAATCTTTTGGGGGTTTGATTGTAGTAATATTGATATTCTTGAGGTATTGAATGTTCCAATCCATTAACCATGGTCTCTATCTATGTTTATGGTCTTTAGTGATTTTCAATATAGTTTTATAATTTTTAATGTAAATATCTTATGTATCATTTTTTAGATTTATTCCCAGTTACTTTATGTTTGTTGATGCCTGTGTATTTGGTATCTTATTAAAATTTTCACCTTCCGGTTGTTTGTTAAAATGCATCCTTGTCAAACTATAGATTCTTCTGGGCTTTCCAGATAGTCATGCCATCTGAGAAGAGCACAGTGTTGTGTCTTTCCAATAATTATCCCTTTTTTCCCTACCCCTGACTATCCTGGTTAAGATCTCTAGTGCAAGATAAAAAGCAGTGATGAAGGCAAACCTTCTTGTCTTGTTCCTGATTTAAAAAGGAATGCTTCAACGTTTTCCCATAAAGTATTGTGCTTGCCATAGGGTTTTCAGAAAACTTTAAACAGTAAAGAAAACTTTAAAGACACTTTTAAAGAAAACTTCAAAGAAACTTTAAATGATAAAGAAAACTTTATCATTGTAAGTTTTGTTTTCATCCTAGTTTGCTGAGAGATTTTTAATGAATGATATGGTATTTTATCTGATGCTTCCTTGGAGATGATAATGATATTTTTGGCCTTTAATTTGTTAAGCGGCAAATTAGTTTTACCTTTAATCAATTTTGCCTTCTTGGATAAAGGCAATTTGGTCATAAAGTTATTTTTCTTTTTTGTTGTTAGAACAACCTGAGATTCAGTTTATTAGTATTTAGTTTTTCTTTTTAAAATTATATTTGGAGTGATATTAACTGTGTTATCTTGTCTGGTTTGGTTAAAAAGATTATGCTAGCCTTATAAACCAAGTGGAGGGCGGATATATCCTCCTTTTTATACTCTGGAATAATTTGTGTAATATTGAATTTCTTTCTTGTGTGTAAAATAAGTGACCTTACCAGTAAAATTATCAGGGCCAGGTGTATTATTCTATGGAAAAAACTTAACATACTTGTTTGGTTTCTTTGATGATTTTAGATTTTCTCTATTTTCTTGAGTCAGTGTCAGTTTAGAGTTCATTCATTTTACTAATTTTTCAAATTTATTGATAGTTAACAACACTGCTTCTGTCCCCCACTCCTTTTTTCCTTTTTTTTTTTTTTTAGCAATATTTATGATTTGGATTAATGTCACTACTTTAATAAGCAAATTACCCCACTGGGGGAGAAAAGGGAATTAAAAAAAAATTTTTTTAACCTAGCTCTCATTAGATATATGGTAGGTGTTCTTACTCTGTCTTCCATATCTCTTCATTTCTTATTTCTGATTCCTCTTTTGTCTTTACTACTTAAAAAAAAATTATTTATTTATTTGGCTGCATTGGGTCTTAGTTGCTGATCTTCCTTGTGTCATGAGAAATCTTTTCTTGTGGCCCATGGGCTTTAGTAGATGTGGTGCATGGGCTTAGTTGCTCTACAGCAGGTAGGATCTTAGTTCCCCTACCAGGGATCGAATCCTATGTCCCCTGCATTGCGAGGTGGATTCTTAACTACTGGACCACCAGGGAAGTCCCTCTGCTGCTTTATGAATAATTTTATCCATGTCTGTCTCTAATTAGCTGATTATTTCTCTTTGGTCATACTTTATGGCCTCTGATCCCTCCACATATTTAAAGATTTTTTTTAAAAATTTATTTAATTATTTGTTTATTTTTGGCTGTGCTGAGTCTTGGTTGCTCTGCGAGCTTTTTTCTAGTTGGGCTGAGTGGGGCCTATTTTCTAGTTTCGGTGTGTGGGCTTCTCATCGTCATGGCTTCTCTTGTTGTGGAGCACAGGCTCTAGGGTGCACAGTCTTCAGTAGTTGCAATGCATCGGCTCAGTATTTGTGGCTTCCAAGCTCTAGAGCACAGGCTCAATTGTTGTGGTGCATGGTCTTAGTTGCTCTGCTGTGTGTGGGATCACACCTAAGTCTCCTGCTTTGGCAGGCAGATTCTTTGCCACTGAGCCACCAGGGAAGCCCCCTTCCACATATTTTAAATTCATGGATCTTTTTTCCGTGCATTATTTGTAATATCACACATGAATCATTTAGAAACTATTGTCTCACCAAGTTAAATGCAGATCTTCTAAATGTTGACAAATATATGATATCAAAAAATCACTTTCATTAATGTCACCATCAGTCTCATCAGAAAAGTCTTTTAAGTGTTAGGACACTATCAAATTCATGGTAGGAGAGGAACATTTTCAAAAATTCTAGTCTTTGGTTGAAATATCAAATTTTATCATTGACAACAAACCTTATTTGTTTTTCTTAAAGAAATGGACTCATTTCCTAAAACATGCTTGCCAGATGAATAACCATGGTTTGCTAGTCAATAAGTAGCCATAGTGTTCCCTGAAAAATAGTGGATAATCAACACATAACTCAGTGACCCAAGGGCTTTTCCTCATGACAGTGATCATACGTTGGCATGCAACAGTGCTTAATGCATACTTCCCTTTTCATCATAAAATATTAAAAACAACTGTACTCCAAGGTCAAGGTTTAATAAAATTGATGATTTCTGCTTCATCATCAATGACATTCTTAAATGAAACAGGCATTTTTTTTCCCCTACTGGGTCATGGTGAGGAATACAATGACTACTGCTAAGGTTTAGTGCCATTGCCTTGATTCATGCAAAGGCCGTGGTTTTACCCTCTATTGTTTTTGCATCATCAGTGCAAATTCAATGCAGTGAAAAAGGCAGATGTCTTTGTATTATTATTAAAATTGTTTTGACCTCATGAACCCTCTGACAGGGTCTCAGAAACCCCTGGAAAGGGTTTGGGGGTCTCCCAGAAGTCTGTGGAGCCAGCTTGAGAACCAGTCACTGTTCTATACAATCAACAATCATTTCCATACTTAAGAATATCAACTGTCACTCCATGGCTTCAACCAACATGTGGTCCATACTCAAATTAACCCCAGTTTTTAAGCAACTCTTTATTTTTTTCTTGTTTCTATTTGGATCCAGTTAAAGCTCACACATGGAATCTGGCTATTGCATCTTGACTAACCTAGAACAGTCCTCCCACACATGCGTGTTAAGTAACTTCAATTGTGTCCAACTCTTTGCGACACTGTGGACTGTAGCCTGCCAGGCTTCTCTGTCCATGGGATTCTCCAGGCAAGAATATTGGAGAGGGTTGCCGTGCCCCTCTCCAGGGGTTTTCCTGACCCAGGGATTGAACTCGCATCTCTTCTATTTCCTGCATTGTCAGGTGGGTTCTTTACCACTAGCACCACCTGGAAGTGCCAGCAGTCTCCCACTACCCCCCAAATTTATGGTGACTCTGACTGTGATATAGATGTTCTGGACTTGTCAGACATGTCCTCATGGTTAGACTCAAGTCAAACATTGTACAGATGGTGAGATGCACTTCCCACTACCTTCTGTCAAGCGGACAGAATGTCAGGCTGTCCCATGATTGATTATACCAAATTTGTCATCGTTGTTGTTGTTTAGTTGCAAAGTCATGTCCAACTCTTTGTAACCGCATAGACTGTAGCCCACCAGGTTCTGTCCATGGAATTTCTCAGGCCAGAACACTGGAGTGGGTTGCCATTTCCTTCTCCAGGGGATCTTCCCAATCCAAGAATTGAACCCACATCTCCTGCATTGGCAGGTGGATTCTTTACCACTGAGTCACTGAAGAAGCCCACCAAACTTGACCACTTGGTGAAAAAAAAAAACAGTTACAGTTTCTTTATATCCAGAATTTTTGGTTGTTTTCAATGGGTAGGTAATATCCAAATATCTTGTCTGATACTACTGTAAATAATGATATCCTTTTGCGTGTTCATTTTTGAGGTTCAGAGGTGTAGCAGTTAGAATTCTTTCGGTTCCAAGGAAAAAAAAATACAACTCATGCTGGCTCATATAACTTAAAAGTCTAGGGTGGGGCTAACTTCAGATGAGGCTTGATCCAGCAGCCCAGGGTCAGCACCAGAGTGTCAGGTTCTCCTGGTCTCTCCCCTGCACCGATGTTAGCTGGTTCCCCTTGTGGACATATGGTGATTGCCAGCAGCTTCTAGGGGGTTTGGGGTCCAGGAGGAAGAGGGCATCTCTGTGAGTATCTTCGTGGGACACAAGGAAGCTTCTTCCTCAGAAGTTCCTAGCAAGCATCTCACTCTCCTGATTTTGGTTACACACCTGTCTGGTTAGATAGCATCACTGTCTCAATGGGCATGAGTTTGAGCAAACTCCAGGAGTGTGGGAGATAGTGGAGGACAGGGAAGCCTGTCATGCTGCAGTCCATGGGGTCGCAAAGAGTCGGACTCAACTGAGCAACTGAAAAAGCCCAGATTCTGTCTTTCCTGGCCTGGCTGGCTCAGCCCTGCCTCCTTGCTCCCCTGACCAGCGCTTGCCTCCTCTCAGGAGAGGTGGCCTCCAAACTCTGAGGTCAGCCCAGCCCCGCAGTCTCCTCCCAGTTGTGACTGAGGCTCAGCACTGCCCTGGGGGCTGCTCTTCGAGCTTAATGAGGCTCTGAGCGAGCAGGTGCTTTCCCTGCAGGACGTGGTGCCGGCTGGGGGCAGGGTGAGGTCAGCGGTGGTTGCGGCAGGCCTGTCACCGGGCTGGGTGAAATCACTTGGAGTGGGAGCTCTGATCCTGGGAAGACAGTTTGGAGGCAGCTTTCCAGGTGGATGGACCGCCCCACTCACCGTGGGGCAGTCCTTACTTTACCCCACGGTGTGTACATGCATGTGCAGTCGCTCAGTCGTGTCTGACTCTTTGAGACCCCACGGACTGTAGCCCACCCATCTGCGTGAGACTCTGTCCATGGGATTCTCCAGGCAAGAATACTCGAGTGGGTTGCTGTGCCCTCCTCCAGGGAATCTTCCCGACCCAGGGATTGAACCCGCTTCTCCTGCATTGGCAGGTGGATTCTTTACCACTGAGCCACCAGGGAAGCCCCTCTTGTTGGATACAGAGTCACAAACATGGTGGCTTGCAGGCTGAGACCAGCTTACCTGTGCTTATTTGCCTTGTGGTGTTTGAAACTTGAGTCATTCACCACATTTAAAATTGAGAGCTGTGGCACCCGCATCCAGATTTCTGTCTTCCCTGGAAGACTCGGACAGTCGAGGCCCCAGGGTGATTTGAGCAAGGCAGTATCAGCTGAGCTGAGAAGAGGCTGCCCCTGGGGCACGTGCCCCCGGGTCTACTCAGCCCCACCTGGTCCGGTTACTGAAGGCTGCTGGAGATTACCACTGCTCATCTTACACCCAGTCATTTCCCTCACCAGCCTGATGCAGTATTTCCAAAGCAACCTGGGCAGGTAGGCATTAGCATCCCTGTTTTACCAGTGAGGTAACCAAAGCCCAAACTGATTTCAACATTTGATGTAGGAAAATAGTCATGGCCCAATTCATTCGTGGCTCTGCTGCTTAACAGTTCTGTGAGCTTGGGTGAGTCACTTTGCCTGCCTGGGTCCCAGTCTCCCCATTCATAAAATGAAGGGCTGATGGTGCTGCTGCTAAGTCACTTCAGTCGTATCCGACTCTGTGCGACCCCATAGACGGCAGCCCACCAGGCTCCGCCATCCCTGGGATTCTCCAGGCAATAACACTGGAGTGGGTTGCCATTTCCTTCTCCAATGCGTGAAAGTGAAAAGTGAAAGTAAAGTCACTCAGTCGAGTCTGACTCTTCACGACCCCATGGACTGCAGCCTACCAGGCTCCTCCATCCATGGGATTTTCCAGGCAAGAGTACTGGAGTGGGTTGCCATTGCCTTCTCCAAAAATGAAGGGAGGGGTAGCTAAATGCTTACAGGGTCCTACGACATATGTCACCTGATTAGTCATTGGCTGTGTGCTGTTTGGTTCTGGAGAGACACAGATCTGTGCCTTGGTCCCCAAATCTAAAGGCAAAACTTGGGTCCAACCCGCCTGCCAATGCAGGAGACATAAGAGATGTGGGTTTTGATCCCTGGGTTGGGAAGTTTCCCTAAAGAAGAAAATGGCCACTCACTCCAGTATTCTTGCCTGGAGAATTCCATGAACAGAGGAGCCTGTTTGGCTACAGTCCAAAGGGTTGCAGTCTGGCTGCAGAGTCAGACACGACTGAGGCAACTTAGCATAGCACAACCATGATATAAGTAAGTACTTTAAAAAATATATTTATTTATTTATTTGGCTGCACCAGGTCTTAGTTGCAGCATAAGGATCTCTGATCTTTATTGCAGCAAATAGGATCTTTTAGTTTTAGTGGGGTTTTTTTTTCTTTTTTTTAGTTATAGCATGCAAAATCTTTAGTTGTGGCATGCAGGATCTTTAGCCTTCAAACTCTTAGTCACTCTTAGTTATAGCATATGGAATCTAATTCTCTGACCAGAGATCGAACCCAGGTCCCCTGCATTGGGAGTGTGGAGTCTTAACCACTGGACCACCAGGGAAGTCTGCAAATGAGTACTTTTATTAGCATGTTTGTACTCCATGTAAGATGTTTCATGGGCAGCTGTGTGTGTATTATTTCACTTTATCCTGACAATACTCTGATGGGATAGGTACATAGTATAATTTCTGTTTTACAGATGAGCAGTCTGAGGCTTATAAAGGTTAAGGAATTTGCCCAGTTCTTAATGGTTATCCATTGGCTCAGATTTCACAGCCTTTGTTTGTCTTTGTTTGGATGTTGTAGCATTCTTTGTGTCCAAAAAGGATCATCAATAGTGGAAGGCAGTGAGAGAGCAAGGATCCAGCATTTCTGCAGGCAGTCAGACTCATGGAGATGCCAGAGCCCTGTGGGCTGGGCTGGTTGGTCCTCAGAGGTGGTGTGAAAGAGGAGCGAATGGTCTTCAAGGTGCAGCTTGGATTTCCTTCTGCCAGGAGGCAGGCACGTGCCAGGCTAAGATGTGGGGGTGAAATGTGCCAGCTGTGTTTGAAGGACCAGACTGATTCAAGTTGAGAATTCATGTTGGGATGTCTGGGGAGTTCTGGTGGGGAAGGTAGATTTGAGGTCAAAGTACAGGGCTGAAGGGTACAGGACTTTGCTTTTAGACAGGAATGAGCCAGTGAAGGTTTTTAGAAAGCGGAAGTGATGTGAAAACAGTTCTATTGATGTCAAGTTTGAAGCAACAGGGTTGAACCAGAGTCTGGCAGTAGGAATGGAGAGAGAGGACTGAATTGGTAACTCAGTATAACAGAAATAATTGACAGAACCTTGAACCCCATGTCTGTATAATCGGAAGGAATTTTGGAAGTCATCTAGAACTTTAACTTGTCCTGGCGCAGGGACTCCTCCTTTGGTGGCGTCCATCGAGTCACTTTTTTTCTAGTATTTATTTGGCTGTGCCAGACCTTAGTTACAGCACATGAGATCTTCATTCTTCCTTGTAGTGTGCGGGATCTTTAGTTGTAGCACATGAACTCCTAGTAACTCTTTAGTTACAGCATGTGGGATCTAGTTCCCTGATCAGGGATCGAACCCAGGCCCCTGCATTGGCAGTGCAGAGTCTTAGCCACTGGACCACCAAGGAAGTCCTTTGAGTCACTTCTCATGCAGGATAATGGAACAGTTGTTTATGTGGCTGTTAGTTTCTTGAACCAGCACATAAGGATGGGAGTTACTCAGTGTCTGTGCTGATGTGAATAGAGTCTCCCCAAAGTTTGTGTCTACCCGAGACCTCATATACAAAAGACACAAAGATGCGTGCATGCTCAGTCATGTCTGATGCTTTGTCACCCTATGGATTGCAGCTTGCCAGGCTCCTTTCTCCATGGAATTCTCCAGGCAAGAATATTCAAGGAATGGGTGGCCATTCCCCTCCCCAGGGGCTCTTTCCCACTCAGGGATTGAACCCACGTCTCCTGCATCTCCTGCATTGCAGGCAGATTCTTTACTGCTGAGCCATCAGGGAAACCCACCCGAGACCTCAGAATGTGACTTTATTTGGGAATAGAGTCTTTGCGAATGTAGTCAAGTTAGGATGAGTTCACACTGGATTAGGGTTGGCTCTAATCCAGTGACTGGTGTCCTTAAAAGAAGGAAATTTGGACACAGGCTGAGCCACGCAGGGGGAGGATACCATGTGACAAGTGAGGCATTTTACAGCGATGCCTCTGCAGTCCAAGGAACACCAGGGATTGCTGGCAACCTCCAGAAACTAGGAAAAGACAAGGAAGGATTCTCCCTTTAAGCCTTTGGAGGGAGCATGGCCCTGCCGATACCTTGGTTTCAGACGTATCCCCTCTGGAACTGAGAGAATAAATTTCTGTTATTTTAAGCCATCAAGCTTATGGAAATTTCTCATATCAAGTTTATGGGAACTTGTACTCATGACCTTGCAGAGCCCACAGTCCCCTGCTGGCCTCCCTGTTTTAAGGAGAAGCAGGTCTGCCTGGCCTGATTATCCTCAGAGGACCCGTTCAGGGTCCAGGTACTTGTTCTCGCTCCTTCCCAGTGCTCCTTTGTGTGCTCTGTCGTGTCCAGGTCTTTGTGACCCCGTGGACTGCAGCCCACCAGGCTCTTCTGTCCATGGGATCTCCCATGCAAAAATACTGGAGCAGGTTGCCATTTCCTCCTCCAGGGGATCTTCCCGACCCAGAGAGCGAATCTGTGTTTCCTGCACTGACAGTGAATTCTTTACCACTGAGCCACCTGGGAAGCCCTTCCAGTGCTCACAGTCATTCAGTTATCCAGTCTAGGCTTTGCAGTTGTCCAGGGCCCTCTTGATGTGCTTCTAAAGGACTGTATGCACTGTTCCCTGTGACCATCCCTACATATGTCATGTGTTTTCTATGCTTTGACTTGAGTCCCTGCTACCCTATTCCTGAGGCCGCATCTCTACCTCCCCAAGCTGTATCCCACCCATCTTTAACATCTGCCCTTTCTTCCTGGGCCACTCTAGACCAAGGTGGATTCCGTGTCCTGCCCCCTCAAAGCACACTCTGCTTGCCAGCACCAGTCTTTGGGCAGTATTCTTCCCAGCCGTCTTGAGACATATCACATGTTTTCTTCTTTCTTAACTCATATTTTTTTACTTTGCCAATATTGATGGCTTTTCGGTTGGGCTCAGGTCTCAGTCCTGGAAGGTAGACTGAATTTTGAATATTTTTCTGCTCTATACACTTTATATATTGTTAGTATTCAACATACATGTAGTGGAGTTTCTAAGCAATGGTAAGTGGTAATTTTCTTTGCCTGGGAAAGATTAAAAAACAAAAAAGTTTGACTCAAAGGAAAGTTTTCTTGACGTTTAGGGTGGAAATCATACTCTGGCTCCAAGAAGGTGATGGTATGTCTGTATATATCTTTGGAGTACAAACTCTTTATCCTTCTCCCATTTTAAAAAAATGTATTTACTTTTTACTACACTGGGTCTTGGTTGCTGCATGTGGGCTTGCTCTTGTTGTGGCAAGTGAGGGCTACTCTCTAGTTGTGGCGCACGGGCTTCTCACTGCAGTGGCTTCTCCTGTTGCGGAGCATCAGTTTGTGAATTTGGGCCAAGTAGCTGTGGTGCACGGGCTAAGTTGCCCTGTAGCATGTGGAATCCTTCTGCACCAGGTATTGAACTTGTGGCCCTTGCACTGGCAGGTGGATGCTCAACTACTGGACCACCAGGGAAGTCCATCCTCGTTTAGCCAAAAAGCAACCACCAGGCATTGAACATCTTCTGTGTGCCTGCTTCGATGATGGGCTTGAGGAGGTGGTGCTAGATAAGACAGAAATGACCTTTATCCTCCATGAATGTTTAGTTTTGTGGGAAATATTGACCAAGAGGAAATGAACAGTTCTTGACTTGCTGCTTTATAGCTTTTCATTCAGGTGACAGGGTAGAGACAGGACTGGGGAATCAATCCTGGCAGCCAGGATTGTGCTGGATGACCACATGACTCAAGACTGAACCAATTCTGTTTTCCCTCTCTTGGCACTTCTCTTGAGAAGTGAGATTCAGAGGTAGCCAGTTGCCATGGACTGAATTGTGTCTTCCTCCAATTTATATAGGGGCTTCCTAGGTAATTCAGGGATAAAGAACCTGCCTGCCAATGCAGGAGATGCAGATTCAATCCCTGGATCAGGAAGATCCCCTAGAGGAGGATTCTTGCCTGGGAAATCCCATGAACCAGCGGAGCCTGGTGGGTTACAGCACATGGGATGACAAAGAGTCAGACACGACTGAGCATGCAGGTACAAATTTATATATTGAAGCCCTAACGTCCAATAAGAAGGTATTATATTTGGAGGTGGGACCTTTGGGAAGTAATTAGGTTTATTTATTAATAATATTATTTATTTAGTTTTGGCTGTGCTGGGTCTTGTTACTGTACACGCTTTTCTCTAGTTTTGGTATCAGGGCTTCTCACTTTGACAGCTTCTCTTGTTACTGAGCTTGGGCTCTAGGGGGTGCGGGCTTCAGTAGTTGTGGCTCTCAAACTCTAGAGCACAGGCTCAATAGTTGTGGCATACGAGCTCAGTTGCTCCACATCATGTGGGATCTTCCTGGATCAGAGGTTGAACCTGCATCTCCTGTATTGGCAGGTGGATTCTTTACCACCGAGCCACCGAGGAAGCCTGGTAATTAGGTTCATGTGAGGTCACAAGGATGACACCCCCATGATGGGATTAGTGCTGTTGTAAGAAGAGGCGCCAGAGAGCTCTCCCACCACCCCCTGTCTCTGTGATAGGAGGACCGAGGGAGAAAGCTGGCCATCTGTCAGTCCTCACCAGATCCCAGCCATGCCAGTGTTCTTGTCTTGGACTTTGAACCTCCAGAACTGTGGGAGAATAAATTTCTGTGATTTAAGCCCTCAGTCTGTATGTAGTACGTCGTTATGGTAGCCTGAGCTAAAACACCAATTATTCAAGAGGCAGGAGCCGTAATAAGTAAGCATGAGGAGGTGTGCAGGCTGTGTTCTGCCACAAAGAGCATGTGGAAGATGGGTTAGCAGAGAAGGAAGAGTGACAGAGATACTTAGCACAGAGGTGTCAGAAACCCTGCCTGCTTTCCTAGGCTCTCCAGTCCCGGTTCCAGATGCTCCCAGAGCCCAGCTGCCCTGGGGTTATGACTTTACCCCAGTGTCTTCCCCACAGATTCCCTTTGTTACTTATGCCAACTTGGTCAGTTTCTGTTACTTACAACCAAATGACTCTCTTCCAAGACCCTCCCATTTTACAGAGGAGGACAATAAGAGCCCAGAGGCTGACTAGTTCAGCTCTCCATTAGCGAGTGACAGAGTCTGGGCTGCAGTTCTGGTCCTCAGACCAGCTGTCTGCAGTCCTGCCCTTCTGGGCTAGCGGAGTGAACTTGTTAAGCAGACCTGGGAGGCTCTGAGACCCCGAGGAGAAATGCTGTTATTCTCTCACTGCCAGCAGTTTAAAACATGATCTTTGTTGGGTCATCCTTGAAAATGCTTTCCTAACATCACATGTGTTTTCCCCCCTTTTTCTGTAATCCTGTCCAATTGAGCAGCAGGGCTGTCACCACTCATGTTTTTTTTTTTTTTTTTTTTTTTGGCCTTTGAATCTTGCATCTAAAAGATTCTTAGCAGTGTGCACTTGGCTGACAACAAAGATCTCCCCAGTCCTTCCTGCCTTCTCTACATTTGTCTGCCTTTTGTTCTTGTAATCGGATACATGTTTCTATAGAGAACAGGTGATTTTCTCCAAGCTATATGATAGGGAACACCTGACCTCCATACCCCATTTGGTTTCTATATTTATGTTAAGCTATGTTTTAAAAATGAGCTCATTGTTAGTTGGAAGATGCATAAAAATAGAAAGGAAAAAAATATTACTATTTCCATGTTCCCACCAGGACTGCTAATAACATCATAGAGAATCTTTCTGGTCCTTTTCTGCTTGTGAAGTTATTTTGTAAAAATATACAGTTGTACTTATACATAGTAACAATTTTGTGTTCTACTTTTCACTTGAAGATAATGTTCTAAAAAGTTTTGTGCTGTTTCTGACATTTTGTAAATATCACTTTTAAGGGCTGTCATCCATTCTAGTAAATTGAGCCCAATTAAGTGTATAGTAAATCCTTTTTGGCATGTGCTAAGTCACTTCAGTTGTGTCTGACTCTTTCCAATCCCATGGACTGCAGCTCACCAGGCTGCCCTGTCCATGGGATTCTCCAGGCAAGAATACTGAAGTGGGTCACCGAGCCCTCCTCCAGGGGATCTTCCCCACCCAGGGATGGAACCCACATCTCCTGCATTGGCAAGCGGGTTCTCTACCACTAGCGCCACCTGGGGAGCATGAATGACAATAAATAAATATATGAATGTGAAAGCCATGCTCATGTGAGATGTCTCATTTGTTTCTGAGTTTGTGCATGTGTGTGACTATGGGAAATGGTATTGTTGGCCTTTGTTTTTCAGATGTTTTCCTTCTACTGATACAATCAGGGATAAACAGGTATGAGTCTTTGAAAAACTTTTGATGTGTGTCATCAATGGCTTTCATACACAGAGCACTGATTCCCCTGCTACCAGTAGAGTGAGCGGCCCTGTCAGAATTTCCTGTATGGTTCTCTGCCCAAGACTCTGAGTGAGAACAAATAGTTGTTTCTATTAGCGTTCTTTGAGGTCTGTCCGGACAACTCCCAGCCGCCCGTTTGTAGATCGCATGACCCTTAGCAAGAGGGAGGGACATACATTTTGTTCTTTCATTTGATAAAGTTACAGTAACTGTTTGTCTCCAGCATGTGGAAAAATGTTGCCAGTGTGATGCTGTAGATTGTTTCACATGAAAAAGCCATCAGTCCTTTTTTTTTAAATTTTTTTTTTGATGAGTGGTTAAAGACTACCTAACAATGTAAGCCAATTGGAAGTATTTTATTATGATCACATTTTTTCAAGCAAAGGTGGGAAAATGGGAAACTAGATTATCTTTACTCAACTGTTTTTGTATATTCTGCATTTCAGGAAGAGAGGCCTACTGGGTTTTTTTTTTTTTTTTTCACGAGGGTGGGTGGGAGAAGTCTCACAGAAAAGGTGGGACTTGATTGAGTGTAGGATCAGAGCACAGGGAACATCATGAGGACCCTGTGAGATCACGCCTGTGGTGTGCTGGACTTGGCTGGATCGGCCAGACTGCACACCTCTGTGTGTGTGTGTGTGTGCACGCTTAGTCATATCCAACTCTTTGGTGACCCCCTGGACTGTAGCCTGCCAGGCTCCTCTGTCCATGGAATTTTCCAGGCAAGAATACTAGAGTGGGTTGCCATTTCCTCCTCCAGGGGATCTTCCTGACCCGGGGATTGAACCTGGGTCTCCCACATTGCAGGTAGATTCTTCAGCATCTGAGCCGCCAGGGAAGCCCCTGAACAAGGGCAGATGCCCTGTTTCCGTGGAAGGAAATAGGACAGTGATCTTCATACTGTGCTCTGGGGCCAGCAGTAGCCCCACCTGGGATCTTGCTAGAAAGGCAGGCTTGGGCCCTATGTTAGACCTACAGACTCAGACACTCTGGAGGTGGCCCAGCAATCTGTGCTTTAACAAGCCTGCTGAGAAATTCTGATGTACCTCACATTTAAGAACCCCTGACATAAGGAAATGGGGTTTGAGGGGAAGTATATGATCCAAGAGGAAATACTGACAGGCTGTTGGAGATTGGAGGAGGAGGTGGAAGCTAGGTAGAGGGGTGGTGGGGCCGGTGTGATCACTGGCCTTGCCCAATCTGTGCACCCAGGAGTGTAAGGAGTGTTCTGCCTAGGCAGTTTTGTCGGTGTCTCAGTAAATCTCTGGTTGCAAGTAACAGAGTCCCTTGGACTGCAAGAACATCAATGCAGTCAATCCTAAAGGAAATCAGTCCTGAATATTCATTGGAAGGACTGATACTAAAGCTGAAGCTCCAATACTTCGGCTACCTGATGCGAAGAACTGATTCATTGGAAAAGACCCTGATGCTTGGAAAGATTGAAGGCAGGAGGAGAAAGGGATGACAGAGGATGAGATAGTTGGATGGCATCACTGACTCGATGTACATGAGTTTGAGCAAAGTCCAGGAGAGACTGCAGGTGTGCTGCAGCCCATGGGGTCTCAAAGAGTCAGCTATGACGGAGCAACTGAACTGAACTGAACAGAGATGTGCTTCTGATCAGCTTCGGCGAGAGAGGACGTTTGTGGGAAGGATGTTGGGGTGGCTCCCGGAGTATGAAAGGACAGAGTCCACCTGGACTTCAGGAAGGACTGAAACCAGGAGCTGAACATGGTGAGAACCCAGAGAGTATATGAGCTTAAAAAAAAGAGACTCAGCTCTGTCCTTATACAGCATGTCTATCTGTTTCTTTTAGCTTGAAATATTGTCTTTGCTTCTCTGTACTCCTTTCTGTCTCTGCAGACATCCTTTTTTCCTTTGGTGAGCATTTGGTCAGACATGGCTAGTCAGTGTGTGTGTTTGTGTGTGTGTGTGTGTGTGTGTGTGTGTGTGCGCGCGCGCGCGCGCGGTCAGTTGTGTGCGACTCTTTGCGCCCCCATGGACTGTAGCTTGCCAGGCTCCTCTATCCATGAGATTCTCCAGGCAAGAATACTGGAGTGAGTTGCCATTTCCTTCTGCAAGGAATCTTCCTCACCCAGGGATTGAACGCATGTATCTCTTGCTTCTCCTGCATTGGCAGGTGGATTCTTTACCCACTGTGCGTACAGTCCTCCTTTTCAGTAACCTGCAGATCTCTCAGCTCTGATTCTAAATTCCTGGGGGCGAAAATCAGAGAGGTCCAGCTGGGGGCCAACAGTGGCAGAATCAGCTTTGGCTGGAGGCAGGGTCCTCTGTTCGTGCCTGGGGGTGGGGATGGGGGGTGGGGGGGTGGTCCTTGTAAGAGAGGTGAATGGGCAGCGTGGCTGTGCCAATCTGTCTGATCCTCAGTGCAGTGTTTTCATGGTTACTAGTGTGATCCATGGAGAAGGCAATGGCAACCCACTCTAGTACTCTTGCCTGGAAAATCCCATGGACGGAGGAGCCTGGTAGGCTGCAGTCCATGGGGTCGCGAACAGTCGGACACGACTGAGCGACTTCACTTTCACTTTTCACTTTCATGCATTGGAGAAGGAAATGGCAACCCACTCCAGTGTTCTTGCCTGGAGAATCCCAGGGACGGGGGAGCCTGGTGGGCTGCCGTCTATGGGGTCGCACAGAGTCGGACACGACTGAAGTGACTTAGCAGCAGCAGCAGCAGTGTGATCCACTAGTATGGGGAAATGGTTTTTGTTTTCACTCATAATGAACTTCTTAACAGCACACTCTTGCAACGCTGTGCGGCCCCTTTGAGGGTTTGTGTGTACTAATTATTAGAAACACTTATTGTTGGTGGAGTCAGGAGGAGGGGATGGGAGAGGTGGAGCTTGTTGGTGAAGAGGGACTGACACAGTGATTCTTTTCCTTTTGGGGGCAGAGTGATAGCTTCTAAAGCTGCTCTGCCTGAGAGTCTGTGATTACAAATGAAACAACGGAGTTTGGGCATCTAAGCCTGATGGAGGGGAGTGGAGGGAATGGCAGTGGCTTGTGTGTTCCTTCTTGAGCACAGTAGACTCACCTTCATCTGGTTGGTGCTGTGGTGTGTTCGGGTCCATGCATCTTTCTTTCCCATGAAATCTAGGACTTGGTTGCTAACGATTCTACAAGAATTATTCCTTTGTTTTATTGGAGTATTTATAAGTTCTGGGAGACCACAGGGCATATGTGTGAATGGATCTCTACCCACTCTCCAAAGAGGGGAAACTCCAACTCACTGGTTTCCTTCACTGTCTTGGTTGTAAACTGCTTCACTAACCGTCTCTCTGCCCCTGAGTCATCCATTCATTCATTCATTCATGCATGCATTCACTCATTCCTTCACTCATTATTCATACCTTCTGTGTGCCAAGCACTGTGTAAAGAGATAGACTTCGTCCTACTTCAAGTGTGTTTTATTTATTTTAATTTTTGGCCACGCCCTTCAGCATGTGGAATCACAGTTCCCCACCAGAGTTCGAACCCACATCCCCTGCATTAGAAGTGGGGGAGGGTCTCAACACTTGGACCTCAAGGGAGTCCCCTAGAGTTTGTCCTGCTTCATATTTTCGATCACCCGCCTTGGCACTTCCTTTTTAGTTTTCCCTCCTCTGCTCAGCCTTTGGAGGGACCCCCCTGGCAGAATGTACCCTGGAAAATGACAGCTTCCCCAGTCCATGCCCAGCTAGCCTAGTCCTAGCTTCCCTGAGCCCCTGGTAGCCCCAAACCCACGATGCTCTCTCTTGTTTCTGGGATTTCCTCATGTTTTCTCCCTTCCTAAAGTGTCCCCTTCTTCCTCCCAAATCTACCAAGCTCCTGCTCATTGTTCAACATCTGGAGCATCCCCTGCTAATTTAGCAGCCCAGTCTCAGCTCACAGAGCATGGCTGTGGGTGTGATGATCTGTCATTCAGCTAGACTTGAACTTGGTGATGTCTAGGACTGTCCCACTCATCTTTAGATCCTGACAATGATGGATAAAATGCTACTCTGGGCAATAGGATGAGGAAGAAAAGGAAAGGATAAAGAAGATAAAGTCACTCATAATTCCATTATGGAAATGCATTCTGGGGGGATCCTTAAGGCTTTTTGAACACAAAAATTTTGTGTGGTTGGAGTTACTGTGTATCTTGCTTTCCCATTAACATTAATATATTAATATATCCTTGTGTCCACAATATTTCTAAACAGAATTTTAGTGACCTTTTAAAATTGTACAGTCAGTTCCTTTTTTTAAATTGTTGGACAGCTGTATTATTTTCAGTTTCTTTTGTAATAAAAAGCCATGGGATGTGTTTGTGCCTTAATCTTTGTTTGCCTCTGATGATTTCTTTTGGGTGGGTTCTCAGGAGTACAGTTACTGGGTCAGAGGGTAGCAAAGCTGTAAAGATTTGAGAGATAAGGGCAACTTGCCTCCCAGACAGATCATACCAGTCTCTCCTCCCATCTGCAGTTCTGGATGATTGAGTTTGTAAATTCCTAAAAAAAAAAAAAAAATAGAGGCAGAAAAAAAAAAAAAAAGAAGCACTGATAGCCTCTTTTTTAAAAATTTTAATTGAAGGATAATTGCTCTACAATGTTGTGTTGGTTTCTGCCATACCTCAACATGAATCAGCCTGATATCCTCTTAACTGGCTGTGACTTCCACCTGGAGGGGGCTTCCCAGGTGGGGCTAGTGGTAAAGAATCCAGCTGCCAGTGCAAGAGACATAGGAGATGCTTGTTCGATCCCTGCAATGGGAAGATCCCCTGGAGAAGGAAATGGCAACCAGCTCCAATATTCTTGCCTGGAAAATCTGTCTGGAGGAAGTGGCAGCTTTTCCTGTGTTTGGAGCCCCTGTGTGGAGACAGGCTTGTTGCCTTGCAGTCCAGGGCTGGGAGCTTGGCCCTCAGTGACAAGGGCCAGGGCTCTCAGCATAGCTGCCCCTTCCATGACCCCAGAGCCTCCCAGAGAGACTCTGTGGCTTTCCGAAGTAGGGAGGGAAAGAAGCTGCTTGCTGACCTGTGGGCAGGGTGCTTCAGACAGCAATGCATTGGCTGAACATCCATCACTGAGGAACTCAAGCTTCAGGAAGCCCATCTGGCTTTATAAAATCTACCGGACATTAAAGGAAAATGGAATGAGGGTGAAGCATTCGTTGCCGTCATGGTGCAGGGAGGTCACTACTGTGCATTCATCTGCCTGGGGCTTCCTGGCCAGTTAAGCCCAGGAGCAAACAAAGATGGGTTTCCAAGAGGTCATTCATTTCCAGATAGGAAATTGAACCTGCCTGGAAGCTGAACTTGCACCCTGTTGCACGTATACATCTGTTGAAATATTAAGTATACTCTGCATTAAGCAATGCAGGAGACACAGAGATGTAGTTTCAATCCCTCGGTTGGGAAGATCCCGTGGAGGAGGAAATGGCAACCCACTCCAGTATCTGGCCTGAAAAATCCCATGGATAGAGAAGCCTGGCAGGCTACCGTCCACAAGGTCTTAAAAAGTCAGACACAACTGAGTGACTAAGCACACAGAACCTGCAAATTCACTTTGAGGGGCACAATTGTAGCCCCCTAAAGGCAATAAGATCCACTTTCTGTTGGCACCCCTGTTTAAACCATGGTATTGCTTATTTTTGCTGATATACTTCTGGAATTGGTGCCATTTTGAGGATACTTAAAAAATAAAATGAACCCTAATCAAGTTTTTATTTTACAGCTGAGGAGGATCTCACATAGATTATGTTTTTTAAATTGACATTATATTGTCACCTAGTAAACTAAAAGACATTACTTAAAACATTTAATATGAATGGGCTTCCCAGGTAGCGCCAGTGGTTAATAACCCTCCTGCCAATGCAGAAGACATAAGATGAGGATTTGATCCCTGGGTGGGGAAGATCTCCTGGAGGAAGAAATGGCAACCCAATGCAGTATTGTTGCCTGGAGAATTCCATGGACAGAGGAGCCTGATGGGCTATAGTCCATAGGGTCGCCAAGAGTCGGACACAACACACAGCACAAATTGAAAAAATTAATTAAAACATTTAATATGAACAAAATGGGAGATGGAAAGCTAACACCTGGTGAGTATTAAAACTTTTATTTTAATACTCTGGTCCCTTTAAAATTCTCATTTCACTGAATCTTTACAGTGGGAATTGTTATTATTTCTTATTTTTGTAGATGAGGGAATTGAAACTTAGAGAACTTAAATAACATTCAAAATCGTGAAGTCAGTATATGGTAAAGATGAAATGCCCTTCTCGGTCTTTAGGGGATGGTTTTTCTTCTGGCTCTGGCAGAAGCTGGACTAAAGAGGGTGGTAGGCCAGCTGCCATTACCTGGTCCTGGGAGGGACAGGGCTGTGTGCTCCTAGGAGAAAGCCTGCTGTGGTTTCTGCTGAGGATCTGCTCTGAGGGGAGCTTAGAGGCCCTTCAAAGGGAACCAGATGGAGAAGTTGGACAGCTCCCAGCTTCTCTGGCCTTAGACCTTCACTGTGGGTACTTGTGTTTAGTTGGGGTGATCTGAATCCTTACACAAACATACACTCTGGGTGGGTACTGCTGTACTGGATTTCCAGCTCTCTCAGCCCAGGATCTAGAGCCTCACCTTTTGGTACCATCATAATGAGTTTGTCTGTAGTACTGCAGTGTGAATGGCTTAATGCACAAGGGTACATAATCTACCCTCAGGAGGCCTCGGTCAGCTCCAGAGGATGTGAGTTCAGGTTGGAGAGGAGAAAGTTAAGGGGATCTGAGTTTTTAGGCATCAGTTGTCAGAGGCTGTGTCTTAGTCAAGTCTTCACTACCCCCACCCCCACCCCCCACTGCTCCCTCCGCATGAACCAGGAGAGATAAAACCAAGTGGATGATTTAGCATCATCCAAAAAGGGGAATTGGGGGCTTCCCCGGTGGTCCAGTGGTTAAGATTGTGGTTCCACTGCAGGGGGTGGGACACACAGGTTAGATCCTTGGTTGGGGAACTAAGATCCCACATGTTGAGTGGTGTGGCCAACAAGGAAAGAAAGTATGCATTCTGCTAATTCCTAAATCAGCAGAGTTTAAACTATTACTGGTACACATCCCTCCTCAGGGCTGTCCTGGTGGCTCAGTGGTAAAGAATCTGCCGGCAAGTGCAGGAGATGTGGGTTCGATCCCTGGGTCTGGAAGGTCCTCTGGAGAAGGAAATGGCAAGCCACTTCAGTATTCTTGCCTGGGAAATCCTATGGACAGAGGAGCCTTAAGTTTAAACTATTCCTCAGACTTAACAACAAGAAACCAAAGCTTGCCCTAAGATTCAAACTCTGTAAATAATGGAAATAGGGGAAGAAGTAAAGTAAAAAAAAAAAAAAAATTTAAATTAAAAAAAATAAAAACAAAACAAAAAGGGGAATTCATTGTAAAGAGTTATGGAGTTGCAGCTGGACTCCATGGGATCCTAGAAACTGGGCTGGAAGCTATTGGGAAGCCTGCTGTTCTCACTTCCTCCCCCTCCCCAAGACCCTGGTCTCACATCTCTGCTTTGTGTTCTCTGTGTGTGTGTGTGTGTGTGTGTATGTGTGTTCACTGTTCTCTTTCTGACTCTGACTCTCTCTCTAGGCTTCGACTTTTCATGTGCGTGCATGCCAAGTGTCTTCAATCATGTCTGACTCTTTGTGACCCCATGGGCTGTAGCCCACCAGGCTCCTCTGTCCATAGGATTTTCCAGGCAAGAATACTGAAATAGGTTGCCATTTCTTTCTCCAGGGGACCTTCCCGACTCAGGGATTGAACCCACATCTTCTGCACTGGCTGGCAGATTCTTTACCACTGAGCCGCCAGGGAAGCCCTGAGGAGGGATGTGTACCAGTATTTTATTGGTATACCAGTATTAGAAGGACATATTTAGTATAACAATTTAACTACTTGTTATTGCTGTATGGTAGGATTCTGGGTGATTTTTATTTTATTCTTTTTTTTTTTTTCTTTTTTAAGGATCTTAGTTCCCTGACCTGGAATCAAATCTGTGTACCCTGCAGTGGATGAATGGAGTCTTAACCACTGGACCACCAGGTCCAGGTCTTGTCCTTTTCTGTCTTATTTTTTTTCTACAATAAGCATAAATAAGTAATGTAGACAGGTTATGTTTATGTTAACAGTAAGCAAGTTAAACCCAGTGGTCGAGTTTCACTAGGCCAGTAGGTAATGAGTGGCTTGTAGAACAATAGGCTTGTAGATGAACAATAGGTGATCTCTACCCTCAAGGAATTTATGGCCTGATGGGGAGGGTGATATAAACACATATAAATCAAGCTGAAAAGAAGCTATGTTAAAAGCTAATAGGTTATTACAAAGCGTGTAAAAGCCATTTACACTTCTAAGAAGTTCAGGGAAGGGCTTCATGAAAAGAGTAGCACTGGATCTGAGTGTAGAATAGGGGTTCTCATCCAGGGGCTCTTTGGCCCCCAGAGGACATTTGCCAGTATCTAGAGGCGTTAAAAAAAAAACATTATGTATATATTTAGCTGCACCAGGTCTTAGTTGCAGTATGTGGGATCTAGTTCCCTGGCCAGGGATTGAACCTGGGCCCCCTGCATTGCGAGCACAGAGTCTTAGCTTCTGGACCACCTGGGAGGTCCTTCTCGAGGCGTTGTTTTTCTCTTTTAAATTTAAATTCATTTATTTTTAATTGGAGGATAATTACCTTATAGCATTATGTTGGTTTCTGCCATACATCAGCATGAATCAGCCACAGGGATACGTATGTCCCCTCCCTCTTGAACTTTTCTCTCTCCTGGAGGCATTTTTGATCCTCACAGATGGGATGGAGGGAATGCTACTGGCATCTATTGGAGAGACCAGGGTTGCTGCTGAACATCCTTCAGTGCCCAGGACAGCCCCCTCCCTGACCAGCAAAGAATTACCTGGCTCCAGATGTCAAGGCTTCTAATCCAGTGCACAGGATTTTGGCAGACAGAGCTGGGAAAGAACCTTCCAGGCAAAGAGAATGATGGCAGAGCATGAGTGGCAAAAACACATGATGTGTGCCCAGGAGTTAGCGGAGGGCACACGAGGCTGGCGGGGTGGGCCCAGCTGGATGGTGGGGGCCCTCAATACCAAAGCAAGCAATTGGATGTGTTCTGCGGTCAGTTGGGAGCTGTGGAAGTTTTGCATTTTTATTTATTTGGCCGTTCGGGGTCTTAATTGCAGTAAGGTGGGGGTTTGTTGCAGCATGCAGGATCTTTTAGTTGTGGCATGCAAACTCCTAGCTGTGGCACGTGGGATCTAGTTCCTGGACCAGGGATCAGACCCAGGTCCCCTGCATTGGGAGGGTGAAGTGTTAGCCACTGGGCCACCAGGGAAGTCACACCATGGAAGATTTTGGAGCAGTGGAATCACTCCATCAAGAAGGGTATCATTTCTCATCACCCCAGCTTTGCCTCATTGCTGGCTCATCTGCACACCCACAGATCAATCACACCGTATGTTCCTGTTTTCCACCTCAGGCTGTCCATTCTTTGTTTTGCATGCATCCGAGGGAAAGCTGTGTCAGCATTCTGCCTTGCTGACCCGTGATTCCCATCTACTGGTGACAAAGGGATATAGCAAAAATATGATCCCCCTTTGGACCGTTCTATTTCCTGCTGTAGTTTCCCAGGAACCTACCCTGGTGAGGGGTGACTGTCCACATCTGTGCAGATGGCCTTGGAGCAGCTTTGCTTGTTTGCTCATCACCACTGTTTGGGTGTTTGCTGACATCCTCCTGCTCTCTCAGGATGCAGAGTGGAGCGGGGGTGGTGGCCAGGTTACAGTTCACACTCAGCAGTGTCCACACGGGGCAAGTGGCTAAGCAGAGGCCAGGACTGGAGCTGGGTCAGATTGCAGTCATCAGATGAAAGAATGCCTGAGCCAGGGGAAGGGGTACCCCAGAACTCAACAGGGTTCTATCCCCATCTGTTCACCACTGGTTTGTCATCAGAGCAGTGCTGGACACTTGTGGGACCAGGTCAGTACAATAGGTACAATAGGTCAGTGGGTCAGTGATTTCTTTCTTTTTTTCTTTTTCTTAATATTTATTTATTTGGCTTCACTGGGTCTTAGGTGGGGCACTTGGGATCTTTGGTTGCTGCATGTTCACTGTTAGTTGTGGCATGTGGGATCTAGTTCCCTGACCAGGGATTGAACCCAGGCCCCCTGCACTGGGAGCTCAGTGTCTTAGTCACTGGACCACCAGGGAAGTCCCAGTAGGTCAGTGATTTCTGAATGAAAGGATGAGGAGAGGTTCCGGGAGGGATGGTGTGATGGCTCAAGATCACGCTGCCAGTTGGGATCAGAGCTGAGTCTAGAAACGTGATTCCTGACGCCCAGCTGGGAGCCGTTCTTCTGTGCTGCACCCCGTTCAGTGCATAGGGACCCAGAGATGTCACCCTAGGCCCTGACTGATGCAGAGCTTCCTGAAGACCAGGCCCCTGTACCCAGCACTCTGTGCTCTAGTCCCCTCCTGTTGAAGTCCACTGCTAACCAACTAACCAACCCACCCTAAAAAGTAACTTGCCTTTTCTACCTGCAAACGAGCCACAGAACCACCCCATACCACATCACAGGCTTGTGGTCCCTTTAGTTATCCTTCTGAGGATAGCGTACCCCCAGGGACACCTCCAGGAGTGGTGCCTTGTTGTTTAGTTGCTCAGTCGTGTCCGACCCTTTGTGACCCCGTGGACTGTAGCCCGCTAGGCTCCTCTGTCCATGGGGTTTCCCAGCTATTCTTGCCTGGGACAAGTGGGTTGCCATTTCCTTCTTCAGGGAATCTAACCCACTGAGTGATTAAACCCACATCTCTTGCATTGGCAGGCAGGTTCTTTACCACTGAGACCCCTGGGAAGCTAGCCCAGGCTTAATTCTTCACAGACCAGTCAGGGCTGGGGTTTGAGGAAAGATCCTATCAACGCTGAAGTTTGGGCCAAACTATACCATTCATGGACTTCCAAAGTGGCTCAGTGGTAAAGGGTCCATCTGCCAATGCAGGAGACATGGGTTCAGTACCTGGGTTGGGAAGATTCCCTGAAGCAGAAAGTGGTGACCCACTCCAATATTCTTGCTTGGGAAATCCCATGGACAGAGGAGCCTGGCAGGCTATGGTCCATGGGGTTGCAAAGAGCTGGACGCGACTGAGCACATGAGCATGTGTACCATTCATAGTAAAACCTTCTTGGTCAAATGCACACAGGGAGAGGAAGTAATGTGAATTTGTCCATTGTTTTCTCTGTTTTGGAATGGAGGCAGTGTGAATACAGGTGTTCCTGATGCCCCCAGAACCTTCTGGGAAGAGGCATTTCCCTGCTGTCATGCAGCCAGAAGGAAGCAACGAATCAGGGTGGGATGCTTTTAAGAGTCAACTGGGACAGCAACACTCCTCCCTGTGCTCTGAAAACCATGCTCATTGGATGTTAGTGTCCACTAACCCCAGGGAGGGACTTGCAGGCAGTGCTATCCCTGTTCTCCCAGCTACAAGGCATCCCTGGGTCTTATAGGCACAAGGGCTGGACTCAGCCCCACCCAGGGCTCTTCAGGTATAACTCCCATGGTGGCTCCTGCTTCACCCTGCTGTTAGTGGGACACCATGATCCTTTGCTCACAGCCACCACAGGGAAATAATGTCACAGGTCTGTGCAGCATTTCTTTTCAATGTATTTTCTTGTTGTTGCTCCGTTGCTCAGTTGTGTCTGTCTCTTTGTGACCCCATGGACTGTAGCATGCCAGGCTTCCTTGTCCTTAACAATCTCCCAGAATTTGCTCAAACTCATGTCCACTGAGTCGATGATGCCATCTAATCATCTCATCCTCTGTCTCCCCTTTCTCCTCCTGCCGTCAATCTTTCCCAATATCAGGGTCTTTTCCAGTGAGTTGGCTCTTCACATCAGGTGCCTAAAGTATTGGAACTTCAGCATCACTATTTTCTTGTATATCATCCCATTGACAGGACTCCCAGCTCTGGTGGGGACACCCCGTTGTGTAGAGGACATAAACCCAGTGAGTGTCCTGGGTGCTCGTCCAAGGACCATCACCCAGTGAGTGGTGCAGCACAGGTCGGCACTGAGGTCCCTGACCTCCAAAGCCTCCCAGTTTGCTCACTCCTTCCATCGGCAGCTGTGGGTTCAAGCAGCTTTCTAGCCAGTTCACATCCCCTATTAACAGATACTGACTGGCTCTGTGGACAGCGAAACCTCTGGGCGTCATGAAGATGAGAGGAGATGGAATGGGTGGTTTACAGTGCAGTGCTGGGCCAGAGCAGGCAGTGGGTCTGCCTGGGAGAAGAGCATGGTGCACACACTCTCTGGGGTAGGGCATGAGGCTGGGGGAGTAGACTCGAATGCTGTGGGAGGTTCTCCCAAGCTTTGGTTTGATTTCAGCAGAAGTCACGTTATGTTACAGTTTGAAAGAGCCTTGGGAAGTGGGCTTATGTTATTAGATAGGCTCATTTTAGATAAAACCAGCCTTCATGATGACTTAACAAGATTTCCTCAGCAAAGCCTGAGGAATATCATATTTTACTGATTTTGTGCTGTCAAAAAAAGTCGGGACATCCGTTTAGCACCGAGGCTTTGAAATCTCACATTCTAGTTTCATTCCTGACGTGGACTCACTGTGTGACCTATAGTTCAGTTCAGTTGCTCAGTCGTTCTGACTCTTTGCGACCCCATTGACTGCAGCACATCGGCTTCCCTGTCTATCACCAGCTCCTGGAGCTTGCTGAAACTCATGTCCATTGAATCAGTGATGCCATCCGACCATCTCATCCTCTGTGTGACCTTAGCCTGATAATTTAACTTCTCTGATCGACATCTTCAGTGTGAGAAATGGAGATTAGAATCATGCCTACATCAGTGTAATGCGTAAAGAACGGGGCTGATAATTTATTTTTAGAACACTTAACTGCAGGAGTTCTGTGTAATCAAAAACAAGATGGAAGGCTAGTCACTAAAAACATTTTAGTGTTTGAAAACATGAACAACGCATTCTGACAAGGGGACATAAAACATAGGAGTTACCTGGGTGATTAAAATGATAACTGGGAAAAAAAAAAAAAAAAGAATCATGCCTACTTCTTAGAGTGGTTGTACCTGCAAATGCATGTAGGGTGCTTAGGGCCTTGCTCAGTAATCAGCACCACTTATTATGGGATGTTAACTTTTTTTATTTTCCAAAATGTGAAGCGTTTCTGCTTGCTGTTGGTTCCCAAGATAGCAGGCCATCCCTCACCAGGACTTGCCTGTCTGTCCGCCCTGTCTTCATGGCCATCTGGAGCTCACAACAAATGGAAAGAAAGCATACTGTTTTCATTCTGAATTGACAAAATTTCTTATATCACCCTCCTCTAATCCAACTCTTTGTGTTCTGTGTTGGAATTGTTTTCTCCTTAGTGACCTAGTTTTATCCATTCTTTTCAGATCTGCAAAAGCAAATGGAACAGATGTTCCAAAGTAGTTCTCATTCTGTGTAGTTGAGAGGAATATCTTTTCTAAACAAAGCAAACTGTTTGATGTATTTCAGCTTGTTAACTCCCAAGCATCATTCTACCTCATCTTTTTTTAAAAAAATAATTTTATTTACTTATTTTTGGCTGTGCTGGGTCTTCGTTGCTGCCTGGGCTTTTCCCTAGCTGCAGCGAGAGGGGGCTACTCTCCAGTTGCGGAGCACGGGCTTCTCACTGCGGTGGCTTCTCATTGCAGAGCATGGGCTCTAGGGCCATGGGCTTCAGTAATTGTGGTCAGTGGTCGTGGTGCACGGGGCTTAGTTGCCAATGGCATGTGGGATCTTCCCAGACTAGGGATAGAACCTGTGTCCCCTGCATTGGCGGGCAGATTCTTTACCACGGAACCACCAGGGAAGCCCCTCCCTCTGCCTCCCGCTCCCAACCCCTACCCCCTGTTTAAAAAAACTTTTTTCCTTTTTGGCCGAGTGGCTTGCAGGGTCTCAGTTCCCTGACCAGGGGTTAAACCCAGGCCACGGCAGTGAAAACCCAGAATCCTAACCAGTAGCCAATAGGGAACTCCCTCCTCCACACCTTTTAGAGCACTACCAAGGATTACCTTTTCAAGGGTCAAAATGTTGTTACCCAAACCAGGGCCTTGCCTTTCTTCTCTGAGGTTCCGTCTGCTCTTGATGGCTGGACCCCAGGAGTTGTAAGCAATCAGCACAGCTGGGAGGCTGGCACTCGCTGATCTTCTCCCAGGGGAGCCGTGGGCTTCCTTACTTCACCTGAAGCACAGGTGTTCTTGATGATGGATTGGCCTTCTCAGGAGCCCAGTTCACAAGGCCCAGCCAGATCCGTTCTGTAGCAGTCATTAGCTGCATTTTTTCCTTAACTGTCCCTCGTAATGAACAACTCCCTCACGACTGAGACATGTGCTGGAGAACCTCCTCTCATTTGAAATTTCACTCACCAAAGAAAACCTGGCTGTTTTCCACTCTGCTTTTTCTTTTCTTGGGCTTTTGTTGTCTCATCAGGGAGGCGTTCTGGGCACTGGCCAGACAGCCCTGTTCTTCTATGAGCAGGTGAGTCAGGCCTGGATGTGATTAGCCTTCCCCTAGCTCCTCCCACTTTGGGTGAGGTGACAGTGATTTTGTTGGCTGCCCAAGCCTTCCTGCAGACAAGCCCAGGGGCCTGGAATCGTGATAGTTTCTTATCCGTCACACGATTTATAACCAAGTCACCTCCAGATCTTTTCTGGAGGAAATCAAGGCGTATATGTGTGTGTGTGTATATATATATATATATGACCTCCCTGGTGATCTTAGGTTAAGAATCCACTTGCCAATGCAGAGGACACAGGTTTGATCTCTGGTGCAAGAAGATCCCATGTGCCGCAGGGCAGCTAAGCCCACTCACCACAACTACTGAGCCCGTGCTCTAGAGCTTGTGAGCCACAACTCCTGAAGCCCATACACCCTAAAGCCTGTGCTCCGCAACAAGAGGAGCCATTGCAATGAGAAGCCCGTGCACTGAAATAAAGAGTAGCTTCCACTCACTGCAACTAGAGAGAAAGCCTGTTCGCAGCAACGAAGACCCAGCACAGCCAAATATACATGTGCGGAGTGTGCGTGTATGTGTTTGTGTACATGCTAAGTCAATTCAGTCAGGTCCAATTCTGCGCAACGCTGTGGACAGCAGCCTGCCAGGGTCCTCTGTCCATGTGATTCTCTGGGCAGGAGTACTGGAGTGGGTTGCCATGCTCTCCTCCAGGGGATGTTCCCGACCCAGGGAGTGAACCCAGGTCTCCAGAATTGCAGATAGATTCTTTACCATCTATCAATAGGAGGAACATACTTAGTAGTGAAACTTCTGGATATAACATAATATACAGGCTTTGCTTTTTCCTCTACAACCAGAACCATTTAAAAAATACGATTTTTGCATTGCTTGCTAATTTTCATTCATCTTAAATGTCATTATATCCTCTATAATGAATTGAGATGAGTTTACAATGCTATCTAAAATTGGTAAATTTTATTTTGTTAGACAATTTCAGTAAATTAAATAAATGACATTGTACCATGAAGCAGAACAGATGTAACTTGAAAAATTATAAATTCTGTTTTCCTCTAAGTTTGTTACAGTGAACCATTTATGGATTAAATGAGCTAATGGCCTGTACTCAATATATTCTGTTTCTATAAAATTACATACATATATATATATATGTTTGGGCTTCCCAGGTGGGTCAGTGGTAAAGAATCCACCTGCCAATGCAGTAGACATGGGCTTGATCCCTGGATGGAGAAAATCCCCTGGAGAAGGAAATGGCAACCCACTCCAGTATTCTTGCCTGGGAAAATCCCATGGACAGAGAAGCCTGGCGGGCTACAGTCCATGGGACTGACACAATTTAGTGACTGAACAACAACAAAAATAAATATACATTGCATTTTGTTTCTCCTTTCATCTGTCATTGGACACTTAAGTTGCTTCCATCCCTTGGCTATTGTGAATCATGCTGCTATGAACATGGGTGTGCAAATATTTTTCTGTAATAGAATTGCTTTAAAATTGGAGCTGCAGTCTACTGACAACTTGGCTGATTTTAACCATTAAGAAATCAGCAACTCCACCCACAAGACCCGCCTCACTTGGCTGTGTTTGTTTCTGTAGTATATGAGATTGTCCTCATGGAGGACGAATTCTTGGAGTGAGAGGGCTGCAGGGACCTGGGTTCATACCTGGGCAGGTGTGTCTTCACAAACACACACCCCTGCTGGAGGGAAGGCTGGAAAAGTGGACATCAACCATTTTCCATTTCAGAAACATAATGTAAAATTTCCCTCTTTTGGGCATTGGGGGTCATTGCTGTGTGGGTAGCCAGAAGAATGATACAAGCTTGTCACACTGGCATCTAGGATTTTCACATCCTGTTAGGTCACAACTCTACCTGCATTTAATGGCTTGATGTGCCTGAAGAGATCACACCATGACATCTGTGTCTGAGTAGTGAGCATAAGTGCTGGGACACCAGTTTCCTGATGCTCATGATGTCACCGGGAACCATGAGAAACCCCTGAACTTGTGTCCATGCTAGTTCTGCTCCCTGGGTTGTCTTCCTTACCTCCTTCTGCTGGAACCAGGTCTTGCCTTTCTTTAGGGTCCCACTTGAGTCTTAATTCCTTGGGAACCCACCATTCTTCTTTTGATCTGTTCTTATACTTTTATTCAGGCATGGATCTAAGTTTAATAGATCTTGAAGCATTTACAGTGAAAGAAAAGCGCCTTCTCTGAAAAAGTCATAAAAAAATTTGATGAGTACACTTACTAGGACCCCTCCCAGGACCCATGCAGTTGAGGGGTCTTGAAATTTAAGCTTCATTAGCTTCCCTGTAAATCTGCTTCTGCTTATATTCATTCTCTTTTTCTCTTTCTTCCCCCTTTAAAAAATTAAAGTATAATTTATATACAATGAAAGTTACCCTTTTTACCATGTAGTTCTATGAACTTTGATAGATGCATACAATCGTGTAACCGTTATCATGGTATATAGAACCATTCCATCACATTCAAAAATTTCCCCGTGCCCCTTTGAAGTCAACTTCTCTCGCATCCCCAGCCTCTGGCAGTGCGTCTGTTTCTGTCTCTAATAGTTCTGTCTTTTTCAGAATGTCATGTAAGTGGAGTCAAGCAGCACATAGCCTTTTGAGTCTGGCTTCCCTGGTGGCTCAGAAGGTAAAGAATCTGCCTGCAATGTGGGAGATCCAGGTTTGATCCCTGAGTTGGGAAGATCCCCTGGAGAAGGGAATGGCTACCTATTCCAGTATTCTTGCCTGGAAAATTCCATGGACAGAGGAGCAGGGCAGGCTACAATCCATGGGGGATTGAGTTGGACACAACTGAGCAACTAACACCTTCACCTTCTTTCACTTAGCATGACACATTTGAATTTCACCATGTTATTGCATGTCTCACCCATTCCATGCCCAGCGCTGGAGTTGAAAGGAGGGGAAAGTCCCAGTTCCTGCCATCAGAGAGCTCACAGTCTGATGGAGGAAGCTCTTGGACCCACCTCCATAGGCTTTTCCTTCAATATTTAGCACATGCAGCTTTGCTGTGCTAACTATCTCATTCTAATACACCTGGCACTCCAGGTACTTCTGATGACCCTGAACATAAAATCTCTTACCTTCCTGAGATATCATGTTGGACTGGAAAGGGCAAAGGATTTGAAGCCAGGAAGTGACAGCACTTTGAATCCAGCTTACCACCTGGCAGCTCTGTGACTTTGTGTTAGACTCAGAATTTGGCACAGAGTGTGCTGAATGAATATCTAATGAATGGATGTAAGAATGGAACCTCCTTAAGTCCCGGGCCCTACCTGTTTAAAAAGGGGATAATAGTCACGACTTCACCTGACTGCCGTGGGCATCAGTGAGCACTTGGCAGGCAACAGTAAAGATCTGTCCTGTTCCCCTCTCTCCCCTGGAGCCTTTTGCTACCCTCCTTAGACAGGTGTGTGCACATTGTGTAGACCTCCAAACTGGGCACAGCAACACCAGCACCTGCTCCGTGGGAATGGTTGTCGGGGGTGGGGCACAAGCTGAGCAGACAGGTTCCCAGAGAATCCCACAGGTACCCTATAGCTACCACCTCAGATCTAGCTCAGAGTACCCCTCAGGCCTATTCCCCTTCCCCCTCTCTCATGGTGCAGGCAGGAAGGTTCATCACTACTTTCCTCTCACCAAGTATATCCCTTGTGCATGCTCAGTCACTTCAGTTGTGTCTAAATCTTTTCAACCCCATGGACTGTAGCCTGCCAGCCTCCTCTCTCCATGAGATTCTCCAGGCAAGAATACTAGAGTGGGTTGCTATGCCCTCCTGCAAGGGATCGTCCCAACCCAGGGATCGAATCCAGGTCTCCCGCATTGCAGGTGGATTCTTTACCCACGGAGCCACCTGAGAAGCCCCATATCCCTTGTAGGGTGCTTTAGAGATAAGTTCACCAGGAGGAGAACCATAACCCTTTACAAGGGGACCATCTGGCTGGGAATAAGGTCTCTGGCTCTCAGATCTTGGGAGGGGTTGTGAGCTGGGAAGTGGGCGACCACAGGACTGTCATTGTAAAGGAAATCCATTCTCTCCTTCAAAACACACTCAGTGAGACTCAATGCCGCAGTTATTAGTCAACTATTTGTATAATTATCTGTTTGCTGGATGCCTTCCCTACCAGAAGACCCAGGGTAGATAGTATATGCTCAACAAATAATGATTGGATGAAAACTATTTTGTGCCTAAAGGAATTGGCATTTGAAGGCACTATTTCTGTAAATAGAAGTGATCCTTTTTTTTCTGTAGAAGGGAAGGAAACTAGTATTTGTCATCCTTCTACACTGCCTCTGAAATGTTAAATTCTCACCTACAGTCTCCTTGTTTAATATGTGCACTGGCTATTGACTATAGGTGTTTTTCTTCTCTAGCCTCAAGGAAACTGGTCCAGAGGAGTTAAGAAACACACTCCCAGTCCCATAGGTAGTCAGTGATAGAACTGGATTCGGACTCAGGTCTGATGCCAGAGCTTAGCTTCTGGATTTCTTAAGAATAGAAATCTCAATCATATATATTTTTTAAAAAATACTCAGACCGATACTTGAACAGGACTTGAGTGGGCTGGATTGCAGAGTTTAACACTTAACAGCATGAACTGAAATCTGCAGCATGTCTGTTCTGTTTTGTGTTTTTCTAAATTGGACTTTGGAGTATTTCTGTAATCCAACTTAAATTTGTATTTTTGCCACACACATTATACACCACTCTAAATAAGTAATAAACTCTTCTCTGTGCCAGGGCGATGGCTTCAGAATGGTCCTGGACTTCAGGGCAGGAGACCTGGGTTTGAGTCTTGTCAGATAAGGAAGGGGCCTTTGGCGGGTCTCTGAACCACTCTGAGCCTCAGTTTTTTATTGACTGTGAAAAGAACCCCAGTTGACTCAGAGGGTTGTGGTGTAGACCAAAGGAGCAAATAAAAGAATAAGGTGTTTGTTGAGGTGTTCCCCCAGGAACAGTTTTGTATGTGTTAGTCTCAAGTCTGCAGAGAGGAGTTGGACTTGAAGCACCCTGAAAAGAAAGTCTACAGGACTTCCCTGATGGTCTAGTGATTAAGACTCTGTGCTTCCAATGTGGCGGGGGGTGGCAGGGGGCCATAGATTTGATCCCTGTTTGGAGAAGTTCTGCGTGCCACACAGTGAGACCAAGAGGAAAAAGAGCAGGGTCTATAGGCAGGGGTTAGCAGAATCACATGCCACATTGAAAAAGAAAGACATGGTTTGTTTATTTTTGGCTGAGATCAGCTTTGTTGTTGTTCAGTCACTAAGTCATGCCTGACTGTGACCCCATGGACTGCAGCACGCCAGGCTTCCCTGTCCTTCACTGTCCCCCAGAATTTGCTCAAACTCATGTCCATTGAGTCGGTAATGCCATCCAACCATCTCATCCTCTGTCGCCCCCTTCTCCTCTTGCCTTCATTCTTTCCCATCATCAGGGTCTTTTCCAAAGATTCTTTGCATCAGGCCAAAGGATTGGAGCTTCAGCTTCAGCATCAGTCCTTCCAGTGAATATTCAGAGTTGATTTCCTTTAGGATTGATTGATTTGATCTCCTTGTAGTCCAAGGGACTCTCGAGTCATTTCCAGGGCCACAGTTCAAAAGCATCAGTCCTTCAGTGCTCAGTCTTCTTATTGAGATTTCTTGTCTCTGTTATAAGAAAAACAATTTCTCTCTCAAAGGACATATGAAAATGAATAGTGATATTGCTTATACAGAAGTTCGCACAGTCCCTGGTAACTAATGGATACTCAATAAATAAAGAGGAACTTATAAATCATAGTCATATAGTCTCCAAGGAGCCCAAATGCCCAGTGGGCCAGTTCTGCTGTTCTCCTGTTTTCTCCCTCTAGCCTTTTAGAAGGTCACAGTGGGTAAACAGAAGCAGGAGCCCAAGGGGTGGGACCCATGGCAACCAGAGCCCAGCTGGCTTGCCGTGCCATGGGAACCTTGAGCTCTGCACCCAGCCCGAGAAGCTGCCCAGCTTAGGCTTGTGGACAACCACTCTGAATAAGGACATTCCCTACACAGCATGGTAAAAATCAGGCTTGCTCAGTTGCATGTAGTACCCAGGCCCATAGTGTGTCCAAGACAGTCCTTTCAGAGCTATAGTGTTAACAGCCCCTAGAGGTGTATTATGTTTTTTGCAAATCGTTGTTTTGTCACACATGGACCCTCCAATATCAAGAAGTTGTGTCAAGCTTGGAGGCTAATGCCTGGCCAGCTTTACGCATTTTTGGACACCAATACACACACACACACACACACACACACAGACTTATGAGTGTGAATTCTTCCGGATGCTTTTTCTTTTTAGGGTCAGTTTTTTTTTTAATCAATTTGATTAGTTTTATTTTATTTTTTACTTTAAAATTTTTTGCCGGCATTGTGTGGCATGTGGCCACACATGGGTTAGTTTTTCCCTGGCCAGAAACTGAACCTGTACCCCCTGCCTTTGGAAACTTAGATTCTTAATCACTTGACTGCCCCAGGGAAATCCCAGTATGAATGTTTTAAGTGTGAGTTTGAATTCTGAGTTTTGATAAATGGACAATTATGTAGCTACCACTGCAATCAAGATATAAGAAGTTTCCATAATTCTTGATTCCATAAATTCATGATTCCATAAATCATTTTCCATAATTCTTTCACTCTACTTTGTAGTCACCTCTCCCACCATCTCTAGTCCTTTTTATCCTTGTAAACTTTCCTTTTTCAGAATAGTATATAAATGGAATCATACAGTATATTGGTTTAGGGTTTGACTTTTTTCATGGAGTTGTAATGCATTTGGGACTCCAAAAGGTTTTGATTGCAGCAAGTTGAGTGGTTCTGAGATCCACATGGAAAACCAATGGCATTCCTGTAGAACATTAAAAACCAAGAGAAAATCTAATTTTAAAAACTCATAATACCATAAAAAAACCTCTTGAAATATATACTTAAGAATAAAGAAAACAAAACAAGTCCAAGATCTTTATAGAGAAATCTGCAGCATATCTTGAAAAGACGGTGAGGAAGACTCAGTGGAAGGGACCATGTTCATGAAAAAGAAACCTGATGGTGACTCTTCCCAAGTATATCTGTAATTTCAGTGTACTCTCAATCAGAATAGATAAAGTTTTTCATGGAACTTGACAAGCTGTCATGAAATTCATATAGAAAATCTAAGGGCTAAGAATAGGCAAGACAACGTTAAGAATATCAGGATTTAGGGGACTTCCATGGTGGTCCAGTGGCTAAGACACTGTGCTCCCAATGTAGGTTCGATCCCTGGTCAGGGAACTAGATCCCACATGCCACAACTAAGAGTTTGCATGCTGCAGCTAAATCCTGCATGCTGCAATGAAAACTGAAGATCCCATATGCTGCAACTAAGACCCAGTGCAGCCAAATAAATAAATATTTTTTAAAAAGAATATCAGGATTTATTATAAAGCTATGGAAATTAATACCCTGTGGTATAGGTGCATGGTTGGTTGGTAGACCAGGGTAAGGGAATGGAGAACTGAAATAATATCTATACATATTAGAAAATATTACATGTGATGGTAGAATTGAAAATCAGTGGGAAAGAATTTGGTAATTGTTATTAGAACAGTTGGGATCCTTACAAAAAAGCATGAAGTTGAATCCCTAACTCATAACATACATAAAGATAAGTTCCGGATGAATTAAAACCTAATAGTGAAAAAGTGAACCTGAAAAACTTTTATGAGAAGATATATGTGGCCAGGATTTCCTCAACAAGCTATAAAAAAGCAAGCTATAAAAGACTGATATATTTATCGTTTAAAATTTAAAACTTCTGTACAGCAGAAGGGACCACAGCAAAGAAAGTTAAAAGGGCCTTTTATTGGGAAAAGATGTTTGCAATCCATATGTCCGAGGCATAATTTATACCCAGAATTCACAAAGAAGTCCTAAAAATCAGTAAGAAAAAGATAAAGAACTGAGTGGGGTGGGGGAGGGAAGCAATATCAATAATTCAGTTAAGGGGGCCAAATGGCCAAGAGGCGTAACATGTTAATCAACTTCACTTGCAATTGAGGAAATACGGATTAAAACAAACTTGAGATACTGTTTCACATCCTTCAGATTGGCAAAAAAATTTTAAACCTGACTGTATTAGTTTGGCAAGAATGGAGAATCCTGTGCCTTCTAATACAGGGGAACAGGTTTGATCCTTGGTTCAGGAAGATTCCACATGGCCCGGAGCAACTCGGCCCATGTGCCACAACTGCTGAGCCTGCATGCTTCTACTGAAGGCTGTGTGCCTGGAGCCAGTGCTTTGTAATGAGAGAAGCCACTGAAATGAGAAGTCCACTCACTGCAATGAAGAGTAGCCCCCTCCTCATTGTAACTAGAGAAAGCCCAAGTGAAGCAATGTAGACCTAGCGCAACCAAAAATAATAATGGAGAACATCAGAACTCATTTATACTGCAGGAAGGAGTAGAGACTGGTATAACCTCTCTGGGGAGTGGTTTGGCCTTGTCTGGAAGAAGGTGCTGTGCCCTGCAACTCAGCAGTTCCACACTGTGTGTAAACCCTAGAGTAAGTCACATGTGCCCAGGGAGACTTGTATAAGAATGTTCATTCTGGCTCTGTTTGTAATAGTGACAACTTGGAAAGGACCTAAATATGCATCAATAGAATGGGTAAATAAGCTATGATAAATTCACATAATGAAATAGTATACAGAGGTTTACAGTGAGCTAGAGTGACTTCCCTGGTGATCCAGTGGTTAAGAATCTGCCTTCCAGAAATAGATCGCCAGTCCAGGTTCAATGCATGAGACAAGTGCTCAGGGTTGGTGCACTCGGATGACCCTGAGGGATGGGATGGGGAGGGAGGTGGGAGGGAGGTTCAGGATGGGGAACACATGGACACCCATGGCTGATTCATGTCAATGTATGGCAAAAACCACTACAATACTGTAAAGTAATTAGCCTCTGATTAAAATAAATTAATTAATTAAAAAAAAAAGAATCTGCCTTCCAGTGCAAGGAATGTGGGTTTGATCTCCTGTCAGGGAACTAAGGTCCCACACACCAACTAGAGAGCCTGCGTACGGTAATGAAGACCCAACACAACAACAACAAAAAAGATCTAGAAAGACACGTCTCAATATGGATCAAAATTTCAAAACCATAAGTTTGAATGAAGAAAGATTTCAGTGGAATACATAAAGTGTGATTCCATTTATATAATGTTTAAATAGAAATACATTTTTGTCTGTTTCAGCATGGGTTACAGAGTTAGTAAAAATATTAATGAGAAATAGAATGAGAAACACCGAATTCAGGAGGTTATTTGGGGGAAGGAAAGAAAGAAAAATATGAGAAAAGAGTACATATAGGAGACTTCAGATTTCTCTCTCCTGTTTTAAGTTTTTTTCTGTCTTAAAAATTATAGCATACTTATTGAAATGCCAGTAGGCACTCTAGCATCAAGGAGGACCCTTGTGTGACAGTAGAAAGTAAAAATGGTCTTGGAAATTAATTCTCTTGGAAAGTAATCAAAACTGATTTGTAGGGACTTCCCTGGTGGTCCAGTGGCTAAGACTCTGTGCTCCCAATCCAGGGGACCCAGGTTCAATCCCTGGTCGGGGAACTAGATCCCACGTGCTGCAACTAAGATTTCTCATGCTGCAGCTAAAGAGCCTGCATGCCACGACGAAGATCTAAGATCCTGTGTGCTGCAACTGAGACCCAACACAGCCAAATATATAGATAAAAATAAGTAAATATTTTAAAAAGTGAATTCATAAACTTTCATAGAAAAACCTACATAGGATGATAATCAGAAATTGTATATTTTGCATCAGTGCCAAGGATGCATATTGCTGCCAGTGTTGGGGTCCCAGCAGGGCTGGGAAGTGGTGGGGCGGCTGGAAGCAGGGCTGACTGAGTGTTGAGGGGGGAACCTGTGGACTTGGCCAAGATGAGATCAGGTGTGGGCTCACCCTCTTGGACCCTCCGCTGTTGTTTGGCTTGGTGAGCCCAGTGAGGGGCTCAGTGGGGCTCAGTCAGGCTTTCAACAGACCTCTTACCTCTCTTCTTGTGCTGTGCTAAGTTGTTTCAGTCGTGTCCAACTTTTTGTGATCCCATGGACAGGCCATGGCTACTAGAGTAGCCTGCCAGGCTCCTCTGTCCATGGGATTCTCCAGGCGAGAACACTGGAGTGAGTTGCCAAGCTCTCCCCCAGGGAATTTTCCCAACCCAGGGATCGAACTTGAGTCTCTATGTCTCCTACATTGGCAGGTAGGTTCTTTACCACTAGTGCCACCTGGGAAGCCTTTTCTTCTTAGGAAATTTTAACTCCTTGGAAATTAACTGGAGAAAGGAGAGAGGCCCCTGGGTCCTGCTCAAAGCAGTTATCTTATGTCATTTAAGCTGAAGGAAAGGAGCAGGGCCCAAGGATTGAAAAACAGCACCTAGACAAGGGTTTCTCCACCTTGGCATTTCTGATGTTATGGACCCGATCGGCTCTGGGGGGCTGTCCTGTGTGCTGTATGATGTTTAACAGCATTCCAGGCCTCCCGCTATGAGATGCCAGTAGCGTTCTCTGAGTTGTGATGACCTGCATGTTTCCAGATGTTGCCCAGATGTCCCACTCCCAGTTGGGAACTGCTGTCTCAGAGGTTAGCATTCACAGGAGGCCCATTGGCCACCCCCCCCCTGCAGCTGGGGGCAAGCAAAGGAGGCAACCCAGATGAAGCCTTTAGTTTGGAGCAAGGGGAGGAATGAAGGGCAAGATAGCAGGGATGCGGCAAGCAGATACATGGAGGCAGCAGGTTGGGTTGGGGGCTTCCGGGGAGCGGTAAATGGCCGTGGGCAGAGGGTGGGTGGGTGCAGAGCTCTGTGGCTCTGGAGCGCCGGGTGAGACTCCGTTCACAGATAACCAGGTGGAGTGTGTGAGCACAGAGCCTCGTTTCCCCTCTACAGAAGGCACTCAAGCCTTCCTTCCCACTCTTGAGCCAACCTTAAGCACTTAAGTGGCTTTATTCCTCCTAAGAATTGTACAGCTTTTCTCTTGACCTTGTAGAGAGAGTCATGTGTATATGAAGTGGGCTGAAGTTCCTTGGAGAGAGGTTGCAGTTGTTTGATATTTATTCATCCATCAGACATTCATCCAGCACCCACTTGGGCAGGGGCTGTGTCAGGTGCTGAGGACCCCACTAATCCCCTAGGCCTGGATGGTCTGACCCAGTCAGCACAGGCCGCCCTGGGAGAAGACAGTAAGCCTGTTAGGCTGCCCGGGTCACATCCCAGCTCAGCTCCTGGCTGTTTGTCCCTATAAGCCTCAGTGTCCTAATCTGTAAAATGGAGTGGTAAGAATTCTTCCCTGTAGAGAGAAAGGGCAACCCACTCTGGTGTTCTTGCCTGGAGAATTCCATGGACAGAGAGGAACCTGGTGGGCTACAGTCCATGGGGTCGCAAAGAGTCGGACATGACTGAGCGACTAACACTACAATAATTCTTATCCTATTGATGTTGAGAGGACTGAGAGAATAGACAGCCTATAGAGCAGTGCCTGGCATGAGTGAGCACTCAAGTGATTTTAATATCATTATTTTTAATGTCTTATTATGAAAACTACTACATAAGAGCTGTAAGAGACTTAACATGTGTCAAGAAAATCCTGAGAGACAACTGATCAAAGACTCACAGAAGTGGCTCTGTTGACATGGTCTTAAAGGATTAGTGAGACTTTGGCGGGGGGGTGTTGGTAAGGTGTGGATTTGTGGGAAGGTCATGCACTAAGATGCAGGCAGAAGAGGAAGCTGGGGGACTTCCCTGGTGGTCCAGTGGCTAAGACTCCAAGCTCCCTTGGTCAGGGAACTAGCCACAGCTGAATTCGAATGCTGCAAGTAAGACCTGATGCAGCCAAATAAATTTTTAAAAAATTGAAGAAGAGGTAACCAATAGGAAGTCACACATTTTTAAAAAAAGTTTATTTTTATTCTTTTGGTTGTACTGGGTCTTAGTTGTGACATTCAGGATCTTCCATCTTTAGTTGCAGCATGCAAACTCTTTAGTTATGGCATGTGGGATCTAGTTCCCTGACTGTGGATAGAACCTGGGCCCCCTGCTATGAGAGCATGAAATCTTAGCCACTGGCCTACTGAAAGGTTGTTGCTGAGCCATGAAAGACGCTTTTTGGCCTCCGCAAGAGAAGAATTCAGTCCGGGGCCAGTGACGAAGACAAGGCTTGACTGCTCAGAGCTTTTGTATAATAAAGTTTTATTAAACTATAAAAGAGATAGAGAAAGCTTCTGACATAGACATCAGAAGGGGGTAGAAAGAGTGCCCCCTGCTAGTCTTTAGCCGGATATTATATAGCTACTGGCAAGCTGTTAATTATAGAAAGGAGATGTCTCAAAACTCAGAGTGGCACCAGGCCCCTCACCCACAACATTCATTTTGAGATAACATTGGCACTAGGTGAGTTATCCTGGGCCATAAAATTATTGACTTGAATCTTGAGGAAAGGCAGGTTTCCAAGTAAATATATAGTTTCATTAACATAGATTAGGAGAACAATGTATGCGTTAAATATACAGGTTTGAAAGACAGTGTCTAGGGTAAATACATAGCTCATTAACATAGCTTAAGACAAACATTTCCGTAAGAAAAGTGCATTAGTTAGCTCAAGGTTTGAGAAAAGCTAAGTTCCGGTAGAACCAGGTGTCATTATGGCAACACAGAATTTTAAGAGAAACCTTTTTAAAATTTGTATAGAGAAGGGGAAAAATATCTAACACTTGTTTGTTTCCTCCTGCCGCTTAAGAGAGAGAGATAAAAAATGTCTGACACTTGCAGCCTATTTCCTCCCCTTGGAGACCCCTGGCCTTCCTGCCTGTTACCCACTTATTACCAGGGAAGTCCCAGGAAGTGACACGTTGTAAGCCTGCAAGCGTGGCTCAGTGGGGAACAGCCACTGGCCAGGAGGTTAGGGTTAGGTCCGGAGCTGAGGGAGGTGGGGAAAGAGAAGGGCCTGGCCAGGGGGACTTGCTCTGAATGGACATCAATCCCAAACCCCTTTGGCATGGACCTGCTTCATTTATTTTTTTCTCCAAAATAGATTTAGGAGAGCTTGCCCTTTTCATTCCATTCTCCCTCCTCTGGGCAGTGAAATACTGGGTCTAGTCCCTTACATGCCGGTGTTTCTGAGCTTTTGGAGACTGGAAAGCACAGGCACTTTTGTCTTGCTGTCCCTGTGCTGTCAAATGGGAACCAGGTTGGGGGATGCTGGCAGCCATTCACACCTGAGTCCCCCAGGCAGACGGAGCACAGGCCTCCTTTGTCTTGGCCCTCATGAGGCTTTCCACCTCTATGTCCACTCAGGGGGTGTCGCTGGCCTTTGGGGTTCACAGAAGACCTGATCCATGGGCTGTCAGGTCAAGATGCACTTTCCACCCGTGTCTCCTGCTGCTCACACGCTGCCCCAAGGCAGGGGCTGGACACCCTCCTGGCCGTTGCTGTTGTTCAGCCTTGCTTGTTGTTCAGTCGCATCTGACTCTTGGCGACCCCATGGACTGCAGCATTGCAGGCTCCTGTGTCCTGGCAGACGTGACTATTGACCAGGGCCTCTGTGCCAAAGGAGGGTGTGTTTGTTTCTCTGGGGCCCGTGACCTTGTGCTGGAGGCTTTGCTGAAGCAGCCTGGTGCTGTCCAGCATCTCCTCGCTACTGAGACCTCAGCCTCAAAGTCATGAACATCCCTTGGATGGCTCTGACCCTTGCTTCACCACTTTCTGAAACTTCCCAGAGGAAACACATATTTACCAAGCACTTCCTCTGCCCAAGGGGTGTGGGTTAGACTCATAAGCAGACAACATCAAGTCAACTTTGTAGAACTTGTCTTGTGGGAGAGAGAGACATGGAAAAAACTGATGCAAGTGATATGGATCAGAGCTAAGAAAGGAGACCATCCAGGGTATGGCAGTGAAGAACAGAAGAGGAACCTAATCTTCAGGGGATGCTGAGGTCAGGAAAGGTCTCATGGACAAAGGGAGATTCTCCTGAGTATCTGAGAATATTGCTTAGGGGCAAAGTGGGGCTAGTGGCCAGGGTGTGGGGTGGGGGTGGTGTGTTGGGGAAACCTCCTCCTCTGAGCTGACTTGTGACAGATCCCAGTGGACTTCCTTGGGCTGCCTGTGTCTTTGGCACTGTGGCCATCTTTTTTTTTTTTTAATTAATTTTTTGACATTATATTTGGCTGCACCAGGTCTTAGTTGCAACACGCAGGATCTTGGATCTTCACCGTGGCATGCAGGATTCTTTTTTAGTGGAGGCATTTGAACTCTTAGTTGCGGTATGTGAGATCCCTGACCAGGAACTGAACCTGGGCCCCCTGCATTGGACTCAATGGACATGAGTTTGAGCAAACTTCAGGAGATGGTAAAGGACAGGGAAGCCTGGCATGCTGCAGTCCATAGGGTTGCAAAGAGTCAGACATGACTGAATGACCAAACAACCCCTGCATTAAAGCGGAGAGTCTTAGCCACCGGACAATCGGTGGACGTCACCCTCTCTTTTTGAATTTTCTTGTTTTCTTTCAGACTATGTTTTTGTCCCTTTGGCTGTCTTATCTAGCTCCTTAGATACAGTTTCAGCCTTCCCAGGGCGTGGCCTTGCTCTCCAAGGCGGTAGACAGTGTTGGTAAGGAGTCAGGCACAGAGGAGGCCAGTCTGTCTTGCCCTCCTTTATCCCTTACTGGTCATGGAACTAGGCAAGCTCGGACTAGCCGCTCCAGCCTTGGTGCCGTGTCTATGGACGAGGTTCTTGTTACCAAGGCTGTCTGAGCTCACGTCTGCAGAGCATTTAGTGCAGGGCCTGTGTGAGTCAAGGTTACAAAATCCTTTCCCCTTCCCATTCAGAACCAGAAACAGACTTGGTTCAGTTAGCTTTCTGTTTTTCCATGGAAACATGATGAATGTGGACTGTCAACGTATTACCTGCCACAGTTTATTGTAAAACTAAGCCCTGCTTGATAAATAGCATCTGATGGGAGTCCTCTGTATAACCAACCCCCCACCCCTATCCCCCGGTGAACTAGCCATGGCTTTCGGCTTCCTGAGTGTGGTGTCCCCTTGCATGGCCCTGTCCATAGGGTTGTCACATGAGTTGCTGGCCCTTGTGGGGACAGAGCCAGGATGGTACAACAGCTGGCACCTGAATTGACACGTAGAGGTGACTTCACCTGTCGGGTGAAAGGATGAAACCCTTTCAGCTCCAGCATCCTGTCAATTCATTCATTTAAAAATATCTATTGAGGGGACTTCCCTGGTGGTCCAGTGGTTAAGAATCCACCTGCCAATGCAGGGAACATGAGTTCAATCCCTGGTCTGGGAAGATTCCACATGCCACAGGGCAACTAAGCACCATAGCTACTGAGCCTGTGCTCTGGAGCCTGCAAGCTGCAACTACTGAAGCCCGCATGCCCTAGAGCCTGCGCTCCACAGCAAGAGAAGCCACCACAATGAGAAGTCCAAGCACCACAACTAGAGTGTAGCCCCCACTCACCACAACTAGAAAAAGCCTATGCCCAGCAATGAAGACCCAGCACAGCCAAAAATAAATAAATGAATAAAATTAAAATAATAATTATTAAGGTATCTACTGAGTCTCCTATGTGGTAGGTGCTGGAAATACACTGTTGAACAAAACAGATCCATTCTGTGCCCTGAGGCACTTAGAGGCCAGTTGGGGGATTCTGTCAATCAAAACATCACATGCCCTGATCAAATTGTACATCATGCTTTGAGAGTGTAGTGGGAAGATTTAACTTAGGGGGAGAGTTCAGGGAAGGCTTCCAGGAAGAGGTCATATGGAGCTGGCATCTTATGAGTGAATAGGCACCAACCTGACAAAGAAGGAGGTGGGGGGGTGTGATGCAGAGATTCCAGAAGGAAAGAACAGAACAGGCAAAGACTCGGCTGTTGGGGGTGGGGAAGGGACAAAGTAGAGAGAATGAGGGCAAGTGAAGCTATGTTATGCAGAGTCTGATTATTTAATGACCTGGTGCATGGCCCCAGGTGTGATGACTCAGTGAGAGCTGAAGCCCAAACAGTCACACTGGTGTCATTATTTTTGCTTCTACATCTTCAGAGCAGCGGGGACGCAGGTTAATGCAAGGTGGGGACTTAGCTGTCTGGTGGGAGGAAGGTTTGGTTCGATTGGATTTACAAACTGAACAGCTGATTCTGACTGCAGGATGCTGAAATCCAATCTGCAGGGAGTGAAATTTGAAGAAACTTGGAGTGGTGTGGTTTTGGTAGAAAAGGAAGCCCAAGGTGTAGGTGGGCTTAAGAGAGCATCTGATGGGGACCAGCAGCAGGGAGGAACATCGGGCCTTTTAAAAACATCGGTATAATTATTCATTTGTAGCTTTGGCTGTGCTCCATCTTCGTGGCTGCAAGGACTCTTTCCTAGTTGCAGAGTGGGGGCTGCTCCTCCTTGCGGTGCGTGGGTTTCTCTTTGTGGTGGCTTCTCTTGCTTCCGAGCACAGGCTCTAGGTACACAGGCTTCACAAGTTTCAGTGCGCAGGCGTGGTTGCTCCACGGCAGGTGGGATCTTCTCAGACCAGGGATGGAATCTGTGTCCCCTGCATTGGCAGGTGGATTCTTATCCACTGGACCACCAGGGAAATCCACTGAGCCTTTAATTTCAGGGGTCTTGGCTGCTCAGCTTGGTTTCCCACCTCCAGAGCCCTGATTCCTCCCATTTTTGGCTTCCATGACCCCAAATGTGTTGCCAAATGATAGATGGAGGGAGGGTGGGTGTGGAGTTGTAACAGGTCATAGAGGTTCCTAAGCATGTCCCAGCCATGAGCAGAAAAGCTTCAGGGCCTTCAGAAAAACAACCCAAGCCCCACAGAAGCATGTTCTGTAGCTCAGAGGATGCTCTGGCACTGAAGACAACATTTTCCATCAAACAGAATGAATGAAAATCACATTTCTCACTTTTTCCCTCTTTCTCTTCCCCCCAGGCTAATATTTGGCACTCTTTACCCTGCATATTATTCCTACAAGGCTGTGAAGTCAAAGGACATTAAAGAATATGTAAGTAGCACAATTTTTGAGTGGGTGGGGTGGGTGATGATGGGGTTAAGTGGGGGAGGCTGAGCGTGAAGTGGAGGCAGGGCATCTGCCCTCTTTGGTGGATACTGGGAGCAGGGTGGTACAGTGACCTGCCAGATATCACCCAGGAGTCCTCTCCTTTAGCAAGGTTAAAGGAGATTCCATACCCTTTTAAGAAGAGTCATGAGGTAGAGGCCATAGGAAAAGAGATGATTGCATATTCACACAATTTTTTCATTGACTGGTGGTCATGACTGTGACATAATGAAGCATTATTTTAAACAAATGAACTACTATGCTGAGTAACAGCAGTGTTACAAGTAGAGTGTGGAAGTGATGAGAGCAGGGAGGCCTGGCAAGAGGAAATGTTAGCTAGAGTTGGAGGCTGCCAGAGGCCACAGGCCATGGGCTTGGAAGTATGACTTCATCTTACTGAGTGTCAGTTTCCTTGTCTGGAGTGAAAGGCAATGTTACTGGGAAACAGTCTTGCACTGGGGGCAGGGACTCAGATCCTAATGTCCAACAGACCCGGTTCAGCAACTCTGAACCCCACTCCAGTTCTGTGGTTTGAGCACTCCACGATCTAAGCACTGTTGCTTTATAAACTTTTAGAGAAGAGGAGCTACCATCCTCCTATGGCTGTACCATCTTCCACATATACCTCCTATACTATCTTCCACAACACCTGGCCAAGGGCTGGAAACACAGGTAGGGGATCAGGAAGACTTACTGGCGGGAGGATTGTGTCACTGTTGGGTGATCTGGGTGCCCCAGTCACAGCCCTAAGTGTTCTGGGCAGCTCCAGGCAGGAGAATCATCAGACTACCACTGATCGACAAAGGCCTGTGGGGAGTGAGGGGTGGGGGGTGTCCCTCCCCAGAGGGGACAGAATCCTCAGTCAGAGTACAAAGGATAGAGATTTTTGTCATCAAAAGACAAGTTAAGTCCTGGCTCCGATGTTTGATTGACAAAATACTAGATAAGAACTTTAACTTCCAAGAGCCTTAATTTCCTCATCTGAGCAGTGGGTTGATATCAACAGTCCCAGCCCTTAGCGTTGGGAGTGAAAAAGGATCTTTGCTCTCCTTTTACTCAGAAGAGGTCACTTGGCAAGTTAGGCACAGCTAGAGAAATCACTCAGAGCAGTAACCTGCCCTGAAGTTATTTTCTTGGCTTTCCCATGATGTCTTTAGGATGGATCCAGCCACCTCTAGATCAACTCAGCCAGACCTACCTCACCCCCTCAGAGTTTCCCAGAACAGCTTGCCTGGCTTGCATTTGCGACCATGCAGGGGATCCAAATGGGGCATGTCCCCTCTGGAGGCTGGGTCCCGGATAAGCATATGTGAAGGAATCTCAGAGTGTGAACTATAAATAGCAGTGAAGTTGCAAGCACAAAACTTCATGATTCCTAGTTGACTTGGCCTGGGGGACAGCACTGGGCAGCCTCCTCCACGTCTCCCTCCCTTTCTCCGACCCCTTCCAGCCGGGGACGTGGGGACGCTGTGCCCAGGAAGGAGGTGAAACTGGGGTAACCACGGTTCAAGGTCTCCTTGATCCTCCGCTTTGCAGGGGTACAAAACTCAATTCTGTCCACTTATCCGGGAGACAGTGACCCCCGGGGAATTGTTTTGCCCTGGTTAAACTCAGGGGAGCCTGGTGTAGGACTAGAATGGCAGTTCATTAATTTAAACTGAAAAATATAACTGACAGGCAGAGCAGCTGTTTATGTTGGCCATGCTGTTCTCAGGAGGGAAAGCTTGAGAGTTAAGATTAGCCAGTTTCTCAGTAAAAATGGAACTGCAAGGAAACAGCCCAGTGGTATTAAGGGAGACTCCTTCCTTTTTCTGGGATCTCTCACGTGCCTTCAACTCACACACTTGCGTGCACACTTACACATTCTCTCACACTCAGACTCACACTCACTTCTTTCCTTCCTTTTGACCAACAGACCCCTTTGTCCGAGAGAGAGACCTGAAAACTTCCTTTGACTCCTGCCTCTCCTCACCACCCATCCCCACCCACACACCCGGCTGGTAACCATGACCCTCCATCTCTATCGTCGCAATAATCTTTCAAACCAGGTCTCTCCTTTTGTGCTGCCCTCTCTCTTCAGTGAGATCTTCCCTGGTGTCTCAGACAGTAAAGAAACCACCTGCAGTGCAGGAGACCAGGGTTCAATCCCTGGAAGGGGAAGACCCACTGGAGAAGGGAGTGGCCTCCCACTCTAGTACTCTTGCCTGGAGAATTCCAAGGAGAGAGGAGTGTGGCGGGCCACAGTCCCTGGGGCCTCAAAGACTCGTCAAACATGACTGAGAGACTAATACTTTCTCTTCAGTGAGGCTCTCATCATTGTTCACCTGAATATCCCAGTGGCTTCCTATATCCTTTTTTTTTTTTTTTTTTTTTTTGGCACCTGTAACAAATTACCATGAGCTTTGTGGCTTGAAAGAACACAAATGCAGGCATCCCCTGGTGGTCCAGTGGTTAGGACTCCATGCTTCCATTGCAAGGGCAGAAATTTGATCCCTGGTCAGGGAACAAAGGTACCACAAGCCCTATGTACAGCTGCCCCCGCACCCCTGCCAAAAATAGACTAAAAGCAACCAAACCAAAAACGCAAAAATGTACTATCTCACAGTTATAGAGTTCAAGTCAGATGGGTGTCCTGGTTGAAATCAAGCCTCCGTTTGGAGGCTATAGGGGAGAGCCCACTTCCTCGCCTTTTCCAGTTCCTGGAGGCCACCTGCATGTCTTGGCTTAAGCCTCTTCCTGCACCTTCAGGGTCACCAGTGTTGCGTATCTGACACACAACACACACAGTGTTGTGTATTCTTCTGTAATCCCGTCTCCCTCTGGCTGGGAAGGGTTCTCCACTTGCAAGGATTCCTGTGATTACATTGGGCCTGCCTGGTTAATCCAGGATAATCTTTCCATCTGAAAGCCCTTAACTTAATAACTGCAAAGTCCCTTTCATCATATAATGTGACATATGCACAGGTTCTGGGGATGCGCAAGAGGACATCTGGGGGTGGAGGCTGTTGTTCTGCACCCCCCCCCCCCATCCCTCCCTGCTTCCTCCGCCTCCTGTCTTCTCAGGCTCTGTTGTCTACATCACATCTACAAGCCCTCGAGAAATGGAAATTTATTCATCTCACTCCCCCTGGGTCCTTTAATGGCTGCTTATCCCCTGCAGGATCAAGTCTGAACTCCATTAGGTAGTGTTGAGCCTTGTTGATTTTGCGCCTTCCTACTCTCTAGCCACTTCTCTACAAGCATTCAGCACTCCCGAGCTCAGCACCCAAGGAGTGGTCTGTGGACTGGCATTATCCCACATCATCTGGGAGCTTGTTAGAACTTGGAATCTCAAGCCCTACCTAAACCTCTGAAATAAAAATTGGCATTTAAAAAAGTTATCATTTAAATTTATTTTTATTGTATTTATTTACTTTCAATTTTTTAATATTTATTGGCATATAGATGATTTACACTGTTAGTTTCAGGTGTACAGGTAACTCTACTCAAAAATCGGCATTTTTGACAAGATCCTTAATTTGAGAGACACTGCTCTTGACAGTCATAGCTTTTTATGTCTTTCCAAACTTACTACACTAGTCAAGGTTTGATGGGCAAATGCTTAAACAGAAAGGAATTTATAGGGCTTCCCTGGTGGCTCAGACGGTAAAGAATCTGCATGCAGTGCAGGAGATCTGGGTTTGATCCCCGGGTTGGGAGGATCCCTGGAAGAGGAAATGGCAACCCACTCTAGTACTCTCACCTAGAGAATTACACAGATAGAGAGGCCTGGCAAGCTATAGTCCACTGGGTCAAAAAGAGACACGACTGAACGACTAACACTTTCATAGAATTAACTAGAAGGCTAGGGAAAGATACTCAGAAATTGGGGAAGGTCCGAGAAGGCTGGATGATGGCCAAGCTTGTGCTACAGGAAGGGTCTGGTTAGGAATCTGCTGCCCAGGTCACCACTACCAAATTGGCTGCCAGCTGCCCATGCCTTTGGAACATTCTTGCCTTTGGAATATCCCATGAAGATTCAAAACCCTGGATAGGGACATTTGATTTTTCCAACTCTGGGTAATAGACTTTGCCTTCCATAAAGACCCACATTCTGGGAGATGCCCTCCAGATTAGAAGGCTTTGGATGCTAGTAGTTCATAATTTTTTTTTTTTTTTGGCACACCATGAGGCGTGCAGGATCTTAATCCTTTGACTAGGGATTGAACATGTGTCCCTGCAGTACAACCCAGGAGACTGCCAGGGAAGTCCCTAGATGCTAGTAGTTTTAAAAATATACACATACACACATCCTACACCTCAGAGATACTGCGTGTTTGATTTCAGACTACAACAATAAAATGAGTATCACCAAAAAGCAAGTCACATGCACTTTTTAGTTTCCTAGAGCATACAGAACTTGTGTTTACACTATGCTATAGTCTGTTAGGTGTGTACTAACATTATGTCTAAGAAACTATATACACCTTATTCAAAAGTTGGAAAAATGGTGCCAGTATATCTGCTTAACTACAAATTTTCAATTTGTGAAAAAACTCAGTGTCTGCAAAGACCATTTTAAAAAAAACAATAAAAGGAGATATGCCTGTATATTATATATATGAAACTATATAGTGATCTATATTACAGTTATTTCTTGGGCTGCACAACATCTGCATCCACTCCTTTACCTAGGTTTTGGCTTTTAAAAAAATCTTTCCAGAACAAGTGGAAGATAGAACACCCTTGATGAAGTATTCTTCAGAGAAGATCAGGAGACCACTTGAGGCCAGAATAAAACTCCTCACCAGTTCTTTCCAGGTTGGGACACACAGTTTTGAGAGGCACAATCCCACTGTGTCCCCCTTTGCTTCACAAAGCAACAAAGCTATTTTTTTCTACTTCACCCCAAAACAAAACAAATTCTTCCAATAAGAATTCTATACCATATACTTGCCAAATCCAAATTTCTTCATTTGAGTCCAGCTTCAGATCCTTATCTCTGGCAAAGTCCTCTCTCTTCTGGCTCCTGACAGGATCTAACCTTAATAGTCAACACTCTAAAAATTAAATTGTCAAGTGAACCATCACTGGCAGAGCCCATATACTATGTTAAGGGGAGAAGGAGAATAAATAAAAATAAAATTAGTTAAAATATGTAAATCTATACATGACATAGAATGAAAGAAAATATGAATAGAAGCTAGAGTCCTTATTTAAGTCAGTGGTCATGAGTTCATACTTGTATGTATGTCTTTTATTAATATGCCAGCAAATTTGGAAAACTCAGCAGTGGTCACAGGACTGGAAAAATTCAGTTTTCATTCCAATCCCAAAGAAAGGCAGTGCCAGAGAATGCTGAAACTACCGCACAATTGCACTCATCTCACACGCTAGTAAAGTAATGCTCAAAATTCTCCAAGCCAGGCTTCAGCAATACATGAACCAAGAACTTCCAGATGTTCAAGATGGTTTTAGAAAAGGCAGAGGAACCAGAGATCAAATTGCCAACATCTGCTGGATCATCGAAAAAGCAAGAGAGTTCCAGAAAAACGTCTACTTCTGCTTTATTGACTATGCCAAAGCCTTTGACTGTGTGGATCACAACAAACTGTGGAAAATTCTTCAAGAGATGGGAATACCAGACCACCTGACCTACCTCTTGAGAAAGCTATATGCAGGTCAGGAAGCAATAGTTAGAACTGGACATGGAACAACATACTGGTTCCAAATTGGGAAAGGAGTACGTCAAGGCTGTTTATTGTCACCCTGCTCATTTAACTTATATGCAGAGTACATCATGAGAAATGATGGGCTGGATGAAGCACAAGCTGGAATCAAGATTTCCAGGAGAAATATCAATAACCTCAGATATGCAGATGACACCACCCTTAAGGCAGAAAGCAAAGAAGAACTAAAGAGCCTCTTGAAGAAAGTGAAAGAGGAGAGTGAAAAGGTTGGCTTAAAACTCAACATTCAGAAAACTAAGATCATAGCATCTGATCCCATCACTTCATGGCAAAAAGATGGGGAGATGGTGGAAACAGTGACAGACCTTATTTTCTTGGACTCCAAAATCATTGCAGATGGTGACTGCAGCCATGAAATTAAAAGATGCTTGCTCCTTGGAAGAAAAGTTATGACAAACCTAGACAGCATATTAAAAAGCAGAGACATTACTTTGCCAACAAAGGTCCATCTAGTCAAAGCTATTGTTTTTCCAGTAGTCATGTATGGATGTGAGAGTTGAACTATAAAGAAAGCTGAGCGCGCAAGAATTGATGCCTTTGAACTGTGGTGTTGGAGAAGTCTCTTGAGAGTCCCTTGGACTACAAGGAGATCCAACCAGTCAATCCTAAAAGAAATCAGTCCTGAATGTTCATTGGAAGGACTGATATTGAAGCCAAAACTCCAGTTCTTTGGCCACCAGATGTGAAGAGCTGACTCATTTGAAAAACCCTGATGCTGGGAAAGATTGAAGGCAGGAGGAGAAGGGGATGACAGAGGATGAGATGGTTGGATGGCATCACCAACTCAATGGACATGAGTTTGAGTAAACTCTGGCAGTTGGTGTTGGACAGGGAGGCCTGGCGTGCTGCAGTCCCTGGGGTCGCGAAGAGTCGGACACGACTGAGCGACTGAACCGACTAAATTTAAAAAGGGGTGAAATCATGATTCTTATACAAATATAAAATTAACACATGTTGAAAATTTTACTTAACTCATTGAGTAATGTGGGAACCAATAAGGTGTTAAAGAAGAAAACAGTCCAAAGGAGACTCCAAAGAACAGATACATATGGAAGCAATGAGGTATGATGAAATGTTTGTTCATAGATATTCAACTGATTTCTTGAGAAATGTGATCATTGGACCCAGTTGTATCTCCACTGGACAAAATTATTGTTCACCTCTATAGACTAAATTATCTGCATTGCAGTCAGTTTTCAGTCACTCACAAAGTTGGAAAATAACTCAAAGATATTGTAAAGCAGCACACCTGCAGAGTTAAAATAATTCAGGAGGCTGCTCTGGCTAGCACCTAGCAGTCCACAGGACACCCATTCCGAAGTCTTTCACAGCTTTTCCTATTACTTTCCTTTTCTACCATCCAGTCCATGCTTCCTGTGCCTTCAACTTTAGTGAGTGTGGTTTCTTCTCCAAGTGTTAGTGTTAGTGGCTCAGTTGTGTTGGACTCTTTGCAACCGCATGGACAGTAGCCTGCCAGGCTCCTCTGTCCATGGGATTTCTCAGGCAAGAATCCTGGAGTGGGTTGCAATTTCCTTCTCCAGGGGATCTTCCCAACCCAGGGATTGAACCCAGGTCCCCTGCATTGCAGGCAGGTCATTACCATCTGAGCCACCAGGGAAGCCCTCTTCTCTTCTCCAAGGTTGTGGCCTAAATCTTCATTCCTGGGGAATCTGAGGCCTTAGTGGTCTTGCCTCTGGAGGCTTGTGGTAATGATCCATTGACTTTTACCTCTGAACAAAATGATGCTTGCAGATCCCCTAGAGCAGAGGTTCCCAACCCCCAGGCCACAAACCTGTATTCATGGCCTGTTAGGAACCAGGCCACATAGCAGGATGTGGGCAATGGGCAAGCGAGTGAAGCTTCATCTGTATTTACAGCTGCTCCCCATCTCTCACATTACCGCTTGAGCTCCACCTCCTATCAGATTAGCAGTGGCTTTAGATTCTCATAAGAGCACAAACCCTACTGTACTTGAACCATCCTAAAACCACCCGCCAACCCCCATCCATGGAAAAATTGTCTTCCAAGAAATTGATATTGGTCCCTGGTGCCAAAAATGACTGCCCTAAAGGATTCTTAACCTCCATCCAACCTCCTTCCCACCACATTGTATAATAGCAACTCTAGTTTCCCTTCATAAGCAGTATCAGTTATCCTACAAAAGCCCTGTTCAGTTCAGTTCAGTCACTCAGTTGTGTCTGCTCTTTGCGACCCCATGGACTGCAGCATGCCAGGCCTCCCTGTCCATCACCAACTCCCAGAGTTTACTCAAACTCGTATCCATTGAGTTGGTGATGCCATCCAGCCATCTCATCCTCTGTTGTCCCCTTCTCCTCCCACCTTCAATCTCAAAAAGACCAGCATCAGAGTCTTTTCAAATGAGTCAGCTCTTTGTATCAGGTGGCCAAAGTATTGGAGTTTCAGCTTCAGCATCAATCCTTCCAATGAATATTCAGGACTGATTTCCTTTAGGATGGACTGATTGGATCTTCTTGCAGTCCATAAGCCCTTTACTCTCTGTTTCCTAGTGACATAGTGGTCTTGAAATGGCCAGGTGACCTTCTAGTCTCTGCTTCTACTTCATCAGAACCGTTTTATATCCCTGGTGGAAGCATCCATCCTTCAAGTACTAAAATTATTAAAAACCAGAGCTCAGAAGTTTGAGGGTGAGAAATGAAGTGTTGTGAGTGGGTTAGACCAGTGATTCTCAAACTTTAACATGCGTATGAATAAGCAGAGAGTTTTATTAAAATGTAGAACTGATCCATTAGCTCTGGAGTCGGACCTGAAATGCTACACTTCTAACAAGTTGATTCTACATTTCTGACAAACTCCTTGGGGATTCCAATTTGCAATCTCATGAACCATATTTTGAATTGCAGGGAGCTAGCATTAGGCCTAATTCTAAGAAACACCACCCTCATTTCCTTGGTTCCTGAACCTTTAGATTCTGGCTAAGGTGCAGTACCATGTGTTGGTCACTAGTTCAGAGAGGAAACTGCATTGTCTAGGAGAGCATAGCAACTTTCCAGAATGCTAATTACCACCTGGCTCTTTTCTGGCACTCTCTGAAGCTCTTGAAGCATTGTATAAGGCCAGCTGCTTCTGGGCATTGGGATACATGATTAGATCAGAGATTCCCCAAAACATCAGCCTATTGTTGCATTTCTTTGGCTGTAAAAGAGGGCCCTTGGTTAGAGGCAGTGTTGGGTGTGTGTGTGTGTGTGTGTGTGTGTGTGTGCGCTCAGTCGTGTCTGACTCTTTATGACACCACGGACCTGCCAGGCTCCTCTCATGGGAATGTTGGGTGGAATACATCAAAATGAGAAGGATACTCAATGGAGTCCACAGTTTCTTGTGTGGATGCCAGAAACATGGCAGTGGGGAAAGCAAGCCCATATGCCCAATAAATGAATATTCCAGAAAGACTCTGTGCTACCCTTTCTATGAAGGAAGGGGCTTGGTATGATGGCCTGCTCCCAGGAGGCTGGCTGGTGCCTTGAGTTATGGTACCATCCTAGAGATGCTTAGTCACTGCTGTTGGCAACTTGCTGTCTGAGCAGTGGTCATGGCCAGGTCATCCTTGGTGAGAGAAATGCACATTGCTGAGCTAGTGTGTTTCCTCTGTCCACATGACCACTGCTACATGAGCCCATTGATCAAGCAATATCATGCCTGAAGTAAAAGGCTCACAGACATCTACAGAACTGGTCATCTCATCCACCTGATTACCAAGAGCCTCCTCTGCCACTGGGACCTTCTGGTGAGCATTAGCATGAGCCACAAATATCTGCATTCTATGGACCCATCCACATAATTTCTAAACCACCTCAACACCAAATTCTCAGTCTTGTCCCTTCCAAGCACTTCATCATCTATCCAGATTCTTACCTGGTGTTTTAAAATGTATCCCAAATTTGTTTTAATCAGCTATGGTAAGGCATGAAGACACAGAAATGACTCATGGAGGAAGAAGTTTTTACTCACAATTCCTTGGAAGTAGGAGGTTCAGCATATCATGCAGGGCCACTGGAGAAGCACCAGGGTCAGTTAGGAGTTAGAAGGAGAGCAAGGGGAAAACATGGGCATTGACCTTTATTACAGTTTCTGTGGAGAATTCAAGGCAAAGCAGAGTGAGCAATCTTATGACTGGTTAGTTTGAATAATTTCAACCGGCTCTGGGGTATGGAATCTGCTTCCAGTTATCTGGCAGCTGGCCCTAGATGATTAGGGCTGGGAAATATTAGCTCAACCTGTGAGAGCTCCATAAAGGAGGTGGTTTGTAGTATGGACCCCAGATTGCTCAGTTTGCAGATTTGCTCTGGGATAAGAAATATACCATCTCTATGAATTAGCTAGTCATAGGAGAGGCAGACGCTCCAGTCAGCAAGACCCCAGGTGTTACAACATCAAGAACACAGGAAATGGGACTTCCCTGGTGGTCCAGTGGTTAAGACTTCTCCTTCCAATGCAGGGAATGCAAGTTCAGTTCCTGGTTGGGGAGCTAAGATCCCACATGCCTTGTGGCCAAAATACCTTGCAGTCATGAAACAGAAACAATATTGTAACAAATTCAGCAAAGACTTTAAAAATGATTCACATCAAGAAAAATCTAAAAAAAAAAAAAAAACCAGAAAATATGAAAATACAGTTAATATACATGATGACAGTATAAATGCCTTAGCTTAGGACAATTCTCCTTCTGGACTGAGAGCACTGCTCAAAGTTCTGCCTACAGGGAATTTCCCTCCCTACTCTCTCTGGGCCACCTCTGACTATACAGTTGTCCCCTGTGAGCTGGTACCAGCAGATGGTGCCAACTCATCTGTCAACCAGGCTCAGATATTTCCTTCCTCAGTCATTTGTCAGAGAGGGTTCCCTGTGAGACTGAAGCAGAGCTCACATGAGGAAGGGAGTTGGAGAGGCTTAAGGAATATTAGTGTGACTGGTGTGGGGGAGGGTCCACAGGTGAGGTGAGGCTGAGTTGACTGAAACTGCTGCCTCCAGAGTTCATGGACGAGGCCTTTCACAGGCTCCCAGGAGCCCTGGGGGCAGGATCTGATGGGTCCTGGGGTCTCAGCCCATTCTGTGACTCATGGAAGGTCACCAAGATCTGCTTCCCACCCTTTTGTTGTGACCTAGGGTCATCGCTTCTCTCCTATCTCCTCATTCCTGTGCTTGACCAGTCCAGAGGGAGTTCCCAGTTGTGCTGTCAACTGTCCACTCCAGAGTTGCCCCTGATGATAACATCACAAATCAACAATAACTTCCTCTCTCTATTCTGGGTGCTGGCCCACCCACACTCCCACTCACCTTGCAGGGAGTTTGGGGTAGAATCCCTCTAACCTGGCAAGTTCTATTTCAAATCTTGGAAAAACAGCTTCCGTTTGGTTCTCTGAGGAGTGGTCGGGAGACCATTTCCAGATATTTATTTATGGTTTCCATGTCTGAGTCACCAGTATTTCATTTACCTTGTTAGGCTCAGTGAGTCATTCTCAGATCCTTCTTTCTGCATGAAAGTATTTTAAGGTGAAGGAGTACATGATGGAAAATTCTTTAGGCTATCTCTTCCAGCCTCCTCTCTGCCATGACTTCCTCATCTTTGTCTTCAGTCTTCAGCCCCAATCTCCTTCCTGAGATTTAGTTTTGCTTCTCCAGAGGCCCATTGGGCATTTTTCTTAGATGTCCTCCGAGACCCTTAGATTGTCCTCAGCCTCATGGAGCTCAGCTTCTTCTCCTTAATTTGGCTTTTTTTTTTTTAATCTCTTGTTAATGTGAGTGGTTCCGTAACTATCAGTCACTCATGACCTGACTTCAGCAGGTCCCTTCCCTCCCTTGTATACCCAGCCATCCTTCTCTTGGGGAGGATTTCTTGCCTTGCAAGCTTTCTAATCCCATCTTCCCAAAAACCCACTTAGTCCAGCATTCTCTGAAGTGCAACATCTTAACTATTGGACCTCCAGGGAAGTCCCTGGAACATGGTTTGAATACTGAAAAGGAAAAACTCCCAGAGAGGGAATTTAGGCTCCTTGCAGTGTATATGGATACCAGTGTTGGGAATTCTTAGATCCTGGACCCCAGTATGCCACGGAGTTTACAGCTAGATAAGATTGTTTGCTCCCTGCTAAGGAGCCCGTTCTGCTGCAGATAACCTTGGTAGTATATAGTGTCACAGATAAGTTTCTTTTGATGGACTAAGCCAGCCTTGTTCCCAAGGGATTATTCTGTTTTTCTAAATAGAGAGGCCTCTAATTGATCTACTTGGCCACATGTTTCAGAGTCACAAAGGCAATGAGATTCACCAGAACTGCCTTCGGTTTTTGAAAGATAATTTTGCTGGGTACAGAATTATAGGTTGGCACTATGTGTGTGTGTGCGTGTGTGTATGTGGCACTTTAAAGATGTTATTCATTTTCTTCTGGTATTCATTGTTTCTGATAAAAGTTCAGTTCAGTTCAGTCGCTTAGTCATGTCCAACTCTTTGCGACCCCATGAATCGCAGCACGCCAGGCCTCTCTGTCCATCACAAACTCCCGGAGTTTACTCAAACTCATGCCCATCGAGTTGGTGATGCCATCCAGCCATCTCATCCTCTGTCGTCCCCTTCTCCTCCTGCCCCTAATCCCTCCCAGCATCAGGGTCTTTTCCAATGAGTCAACTCTTCGCATGAGGTGGCCAAAGTATTGAAGTTTCAGCTTCAGCATCTGTCCTTCCAATGAACACCCAGGACTGATCTCCTTTAGGATGGACTGGTTGGATATCCTTGCAGTTCAAGGGACTCTCAAGAGTCTTCTCCAACACCATAGTTCAAAAGCATCAATTTTTTGGCGCTCAGCTTTCTTCACAGTCCAACTCTCACATCCATACATGACTACTGGAAAAACCATAACCTTGACTAGATGGACCTTTGTTGGCAAAGTAACATCTCTGCTTTTTAATATGCTATCTAGGTTGGTCATAACTTTCCTTCCAAGGAGTAAGTGTCTTTTAATTTCATGGCTGCAGTCACCATCTGCAGTGATTTTGGAGCCCCAAAAAAATAAAGTCTGACACTGTTTCCACTGTCTCCCCATCTATTTCCCATGAGGTGATGGGACCAGATGCCATGATCTTAGTTTTCAGAATGTTGAGCTTTAAGCCAACTTTTTCACTCTCCTCTTTCACTATTATCAAGAGGCTTTTTAGTTCCTCTTCACTTTCTGCCATAAGGGTGGTGTCATCTGCATATCTGAGATTATTGATATTTCTCCCGGCAATCTTAATTCCAGCTTGTGCTTCATCCAGCCCAGCGTTTCTCATGATGTACTCTGCATATAAGTTAAATAAGCAGGGTGACAATATACAGCCTTGACGTACTCCTTTTCCAATATGGAACCAGTCTGTTGTTCCATGTCCAGTTCTAACTGTTGCTTCCTGACCTGCATACAGGTTTCTCAAGAGGCAGGTCAGGTGGTCTGGTATTCCCATCTCCTTCAGAATTTTCCACAGTTTATTGTGATCCACACAGTCAAAGGCTTTGGTGTAGTCAATAAAGCAGAAATAGATGTCTTTCTGGAACTCTCTTGCTTTTTCGATGATCCAGCAGATATTGGCAATTTGATCTCTGGTTCCTCTGCCTTGTCTAAAACCATCTTGAACATCTGGAAGTTGTTGGTTCATGTATTGCTGAAGCCTGGCTTGGAGAATTTTGAGCATTACTTTACTAGTGTGTGAGATGAGTGCAATTGTGCGGTAGTTTGAGCATTCTTTGGGATTGCCTTTCTTAGGGATACTGATAAAAAGTCAACTGTAATTCTTACTGTCATTCCCCTATATGTAATGTCTTCCTCCCCTCCCCCAACTTAAGATTTTCTCTTTGTTTTTTAGCAGTTTTACTATGATGTGGGTAGGTGTGGTTTTCTTCATATTTATCTTGCTTCAATTCACTGGGTTTTGTGGGTTTGATATGTTCGTCAAATTTTGGAAAACTTTAGGCAGTGTTTCTTCAAATAATTTTCCTGTCCAATCCTCTTTTTTCTCTTCTCTCAAATTCCTATTCCATGTATATTTGACTGCTTGATGCCTGTTCCTCAGGTATTGAGACTCTTCATCCCCTACCCCATCCCCTGACCTAGGCTTCAGCCTGGTTGACTCTGTTGTCTTTTCTTCAAGTTCACAGATCTTTTGTTGTGTCCAAACTGCTATAAATTCCATTCAATAATTAAAAGCATTTTTTTTCAGATATTGTGTTTTTCAGTTCTAGGATGTCATTTAGTTCTTTTTATTTATTTATTTATTTTAACAGTATCTCTAGATTTATTTTTCCAAAATAGGAGCATTTCAATACTATTAATACTAAAGGTGCCAATTTACTTACACATTTTTTTTAGTATGCAGCTTTGCACAAAAACTTGTACAAAATGATATGAATCGATCAAGCTAAACAGATCATAATCACTTACATATAATACTTACTTTAAATCAGTGTTGATGTTCAATGGTAGTACTTCCCTTTCTTGACATTGATATTTACTTTCCCTCAGGATTCATTGGAGATAAGGACTGTATATTCTCTCTGTGTTAAGTATGTTTACTTCTTATTGTAGGTCTTTACTTCTTATTGTAGGTCCTTAACATTATATGTATATTTGATTTGAAGCATCTTCAATATGTTTAGATATGAAAACCCATTTTACTCTAAAATAATTGCTCAGGAAAGGTTCTTCCTCTCTATATAAAGCTGCGGGGCATTTTCTCCATACAAGTAATAAACCTCAGTGGAAATCTCTTGGCAAGAAACATGATAGAAATTCCCTAGTGGGTATACTACTTTCTTTCTTCTTGCCATAGTACATTTAGTTCTTTTTAAAGATTTTCCTTCTTACTCTTGAAATCTCCTATCTCTTCACTGATTATATCTACCTTTTCCTATAGATTTTTTTTAACATATTTATACTTAAAAAGAAATAATACTGAATCTATCCTTTTTCTCCTAGGATAAGTGTCTTGTTAAGTGGTGGTAAAAAACAAACAAACAAAAAAAAACTTATAACAAAATATCTATTATTAAGTTGCTGTATATCTTCTTTGGTGAGATATATGTTCAGATTTTTTGCCATTTTAAAAATTGGGTTGTTATTTTTGTTGTTGTTGAGTTTTAAGTATTCTTTGAATATTTTGGATACAAGTCCCTTTTCAGATATACGTATTGCAAATATTTTCTCCCAGTCTGTGGCTTGTCTTTTCATTCTCTTAACAATATCTTTTTTTTTTTTCTTAACAATATCTTTTGCAGAGCAGAAATTTTTCATTTTAATGAAGTCTGGCTTATCATTTTTTTCTTCTGTGGGTCATGGTGGTGTGTTAAAAGACTAATTACTAAATTCCAGATCACCTAGGTTTTCTCTTGTGTTATCTTCTAGAAATTTTATAGTTTTAGTTAATTTTTGTGAAAGATGTGAGATCATTGCCTATATCTATTTGTTTTTTGAATGTAAATATCCAGTTGTTCCCAGCACCACTTATTGAAAAAACTATCTTTTCTCCATCAAATTGCCTTTGCTCTTTTGTCAAGGATCAGTTGATTGTATTTGTGCAGTCTGTTTGGAGGCTGTCTATTCTATTTGTCTAGTCTATTTGATATATTTGTTATTTGACTAATACCACACTCTCCTGATTATTGTAGCTTTATAGTAAGTCTTAAAATTAGACAGTATCAGTTCTCTGACTTTGTTTCTCTTCAGTATCATATTGGCTATTCAGGTCTTTTATCATAAGTGGGTGTTGGATTTATTACTGATTCATTTTCTAAAAGATATGGGCCCTTGACACATTTTAAATTGGGTTATTTGTCTTTTTATTGGGACTTCCCTAGTAGCTCAGTTGGTAAAGAATCTGCCTGCAGTGCAAGAGACCTGGGTTTGATCTTTTTATTGTTGTGCTATAGAAGTTCTTTATTATTTCAATACAAATACTTTGTCAGATACAAATTTCCCCCATTTTGTGGGTTGTCTTTTCACTTTCTTGATGGTATCTTTTGAAGAACAAAATTTTTAAATTTTTACAAGGTCTAGTATATCTATTTTCTTGTTTTGTTGGTTGTGTTTTTGGTGTCACATCTAAGAAAACATTTTTTAACCCAAGGCAGCAAAAATTTACTCCTATGTTTTCTTGTAAGGTTATTACATTTAAGCCTCTGATCGATTTTGAGTTCACTTTTTGTATATAGTGTGAGGTAGAAGTCCATCTTCATTCTTTTACATGTGAGTATTTAGTTGTCTCAATATACATTTATACTTTTTAAAGTCTTCGCTAATTGTAACATCTAAGTCAAATACAGATCTGTTTCTATTGACTAGTTTTTCTCTTAACCATGGAGTATATTTTCCTGTTTCTTCATATATATATATATATATATATATATACACCTTTTTTGTTTGTTGGAATTTTTATGTATACTTCATCATAGGAATTCCAGATCTGTGTTGTCTTCTTGTGAAAAATGTTATTTTTATTCTAGCAGGCAGTTAACTTCTGACAGATCATCTTGATCTTGTGGTAGTTAAGTTTTGCATTTTCTTGGGGCAGGTGTATTTCAGTTTTACTCTTAATCCTAGAGCTAATCTCTTAAATCCTAGGTTGTAATTTTTATTCCTGAAGTATGACCTTTTAGATGTTCCGCTGGAAATTCCCACATGTTTACCAACCTCCTCTAATTAGGCAAAACTTGAACTCCAAACTCTGTTTCTCCTGTAGTGGGCAGAAACTGAATCTCTGCTCAACTCTCCACTTCCTAGCTGTATTTTACTCAGCCACCTTGGAATAGTACCTGATTCTGTACAATTCAGGAGCCAGCTAAGAAATTGAAAGGAATTTATATGTGAGTTTGGTTTATGACTTATGCTTCCCTCTTACTGAGGATTTTTCTTTTCAATTTCCAGCATCTTTAACAGTCTAAAAGTCTTATTTTCCACTTCCTCAGGCAAATTTGGCTATGGGTTTCTTCTGGAGTTCTGTCTGCCCCATGATTTGCTGGCTGGGTGGTTTCTTTAGCTGCATCCATGTGGATTTACTCTGTGTGGTCCCCACATTTCAAGAGTTGGATCCTTTCCAGTTTCCGCCAGCTTTTGATAGCTTTTCTAGCCTTCAGACAGTTAATTTAAAATATTTTGTTTAGGGAATTCCCTGGCAGCCAAGTGGTTAGGACTCTGTGCTTTTGATGCTGAGGGTGTGGGTTCAATCTCTGGTCAGGGAACTAAGATTTCCCACATGCCACATGGTGTGGCCAAAGATAAATAGAATAATATAAAACATTTTGTTCTGAGTTTATTATCATTATTGGCAAGAGGATTAGTCCAATACAAACTACCCCACGGTTTCAAAAAACAGGAGGAACAGACTAAGGACTTGGGACTTTATTCTGCAGGCTGGAAGATTTTAAATGGAAGGTTAGTAGGATGAGTTCATGCTTTGTGGGGGATTAGTGTGGGGATAGTTTGTAAGATGGATTGGTAAGAGGAAAGTCAAGGGGCAGGGAAGTAGTTAGGAGACTCTTACGGTAGTTGAAGAGAGCAGGAGTGGGGGGCGGGGAGGGGGAAACCAAGGCTTCAACTGGGGAAGAGAAACAGTAGAAATGGAAAAGGATGGTCACATGGGGGAGATTAAAAGACAGATCCGGTTTCTGTGAGGGCTTTCCCACATGAGAGAGTTTTTTGTTTGCTTGTTTTGCTGTACCTCAGCATGTGGAATCTTAGTTCCCGACCAGGGATCTAACCTGTGCCCCCTGCGGTGGAAGCTCTGAGTCCTAACCACTGGACCACCAGGAAAGTCCTCAGAAGTGTTTTTAAGTGACCAGTGAGGATTACCATTATTCTATCTCAGAGAATATGGCCAGGTTAAAGTTCATCCCAGAGTATGTCTCTGTGGAAGCTCAGAAACTTTATTCACCTGATGTTAGTCCTGGCAAAATGACCTGACTGAATCCTGAGTCACTGCTGGTCTTCAGGTCTCACTGGCTCACCTGAGGGCTAGTGAAGGCCACCTAAAGTCTACTTTGAGCTTGAGCCTGGGTAAGTTGTGGAAATGGCCTATTTGCTTGCAGTCCCAGGGTCTGGAGTGTAAGTGGACTAACCTGGGGAAGGATAGGAGAAGGGATGACCAGAGTAGGCCAGGCTGCCTGGACCCATCCCAGCATCTGCTGTTGGAGCCTGTTCTCTTGAAGTTGGCAACCATTCATCTTTGACCTTTTCTGCTAGCTTTGTTGCTTTTTCTTTCAACAGGTCAAATGGATGATGTACTGGATTATATTTGCACTATTCACCACAGCAGAGACATTCACTGACATCTTCCTTTGTTGGTAAGTACTCCAGGAATTGGGACTTTTCCAGGAAAGATGTTGCCTAGTCTCAAGGGAGAGGTGGAAAAGGTCTGACAACAGTCTTAAACCTAATCAGCAGAGAAGCAGGTGCAAGGATGTTCACTGGAACATTTCAAATCAACTAGTCTATGAAGTTGTTCTTCAAGTAAATATTTATTGAATGCCCTTATCAGAGCAGGTATTGTTCTTATAATGATGGGCAAGATAAACAAGATTCTTCAATTAATGGAGTTGGTAAAGAAGCATTCATATGTTAAAAAATTAAAAGGAAAATAAGAAACAATACACAAAAGTGTGCAATAAAACTAAATTTCTCCCTGGCACCATTCACTCTCACCATTACTGCTTTTCACAGTTGTATACAATTTTTAAAAATGTGTGCGTGTGTATATGCACACACACTTTTGTTGTTGTTCAGTTGCTAAGTTGGGTCCGACTCTTGGTGACTCCATGGACTATAGCACACTTGTCCTCACTATCCCTCAGAGTTTGCTCAAATTTATGTTCACTGTGTTGATAATGCCATCCAACCATCTCATCCTCTGCCATCCCCTTCTACTTTTGCCTTAAATCTTTCCCAGCATCAGGGTCTTTTCCAATGAATTGGCTCTACACATCAGGTAGCCAGAATATTGGAGCTTCAGCAAAAGTCCTTCCAATGAATATTCAGGGGTACACACATATACACATACTTTTCCTTTTTTTAAGGATGTACCAAATGCTTTGGACTTCCCTGGTAGCTCAGACAATGAAGAGTCTGCCTGCAATGCAGGAGACCTGGGTTCGATCCCTGGGTTGGGAAGATCCCCGGGTTGGGAAGATCCCCTGGAGGAGGGCATGGGAACCTACTCCAGTACTCTTCCTGGAGAATCCCATGGACAGAGGAGCCTGGTGGGCTGCAGTCCATGGGGTCACAAAGAGTTGGACATGACTGAGCGACTAAGCACAACATACAGCACTGTATGCTTCAGCATCATGCAAACCGAGAACTTCCAGATGTCTAAACTGGGTTAGAAAAGGAAGAGGAGCTAGAGATCAAACTGCCAACATTCACTGGATTATAGAGAAAGCAAGGGAATTTCAGAAAAACATCTACCTCTGTTTCATTGACTATGCTAAAGCCTTTCACTCTGTGGATCATGACAAACTGTGGAAAGCTCCTAGAGAGATGGGAATACCAGACCATCTTACCTGTCTCTTGAGAAATCTGTATTCGGGTCAAGAAGCAACAGTTAGAACCCTGTCTGGAACAAGTGATTGGTTCAAGATCGAGAAACTAGAACAACAGAGCTGTCTACTGTCACCCTGTTTGTTTAACCTGTACACTGAGCACATCATGAGAAATGCTTGACTGGATGAGTTACAAGCTGGAATCAAGATAGGCAGGAGAAACATCAACAAACTCAGATATGCAGATGATATCTCTCTAATGGCAATAAGTGAAGAGGAACTAAAGAGCCCTTTGATGAGGGTGAAGGAGTAGAGTGAAAGAGCTGGCTTAAGACTAAATATTAAAAAAACTAAGATCATGGCATCCAGCCCCATTACTGTATGGCAAATAGAAGGGGGAAAGGTGAAACTAGTGACAGATTTCCTTTCCTTGGGCTCCAGAATCACTGCAGATGGTGACTGCAGCCATGAAATCAGAAGATGATTGCTTCTTGGCAGGAAAATGATGAGAAACCTAGACAGTGTGTTGGAAAACAGAGACATCACTCTGCCAACAAAGGTCCATATAGTCAAGGCTATGGTCTTCCCAGTAGTCATGTGTGGTTGTGAGAGTTGGACTGTAAAGAAGGCAGAACACCAAAGAATTGATGCCTTCAAACTGTGGTGCTGGAGAAGACCCTTGAAAGTTCCTTGGACAGCAAGGAGATCAAACTAGTCAATGTTAAGGGAGATCTATCCTGAATATTCACTGGACGGATTGATGCTGAAGCTGAAGCTCCAGTATTTTGGTCATCTGATGTGAACAGATGCTTATTGGAAAAGTCCCTGATGCTGGGAAAGGTTGAGAGCCAAAGGAGAAGAGGGCATCAGAGGATGAGATGGCTGGACGGCATCATTGATGCAATTTACATAAACTTGAGCAAACTCTGGGAGGTGGTGAGGGACAGGGAGACTTGGCGTGCTGCAGTTCATGGGGCCTTGAAGAGCTGGACATGACTGGGAGACTGAACAACAACTATAGTATACCTAATAGGTCTTACTTTGTTTTTTAAATTATTTTTTAAATACTTTCATGAAAGCATAAACAGATCTACTTACTTTTTTTTAAAGGCCACATAGAATTTCATGCGGAGAAGGCAGTAGCACCCCACTCCAGTACTCTTGCCTGGAAAATCCCATGGACGGAGGAGCGTGGTAGGCTGCGGTCCATGGGGTCACAAAAAGTCGGACACGATTGAGCGACTTCACTTTCACTTTTCACTTTCATGCACTGGAGAAGGAAATGGCAACCCACTCCAGTGTTCTTGCCTGGAGAATCCCAGGGATGGGGGAGCCTGGTGGGCTGCCATCTATGGGGTCGCACAGAGTCAGACACGACTGAAGTGACTCAGCAGCAGCAGCAGCAGCAGCAGCAGCAGAATTTCATGGTATAGATGGACTGTTACTTATTTAATCTATTCCCTTTTGACGGACAGCTTTTTTTCTCTTATGACCAGTACAGTTTTAGCAGTGAATCAAGTGAAAATCATAAGCTATGTGTTTGTACTGATACCTTGTATCTTAGCTAAAAGAGGTTGTAAATAATATATAGCATCCTGTTTATACCTGAAGCATCTGAGTTTATGCACATGTGAATGTATACTAAAATAGTGTGGAAAATATTCATCACTTAACTAGGGTTATTTCTGCAATTTGGGATCATGAGGTCAGTTTCACATTTGCTGTGTTTTATGCATGTTTTACCATGGTCAAATATCATCAGAAAAAATAATAAGGATATTTCCATTTTGGAGAAGAAAGTTCTCATCCAAAAAAGGATTCGTCTGGACTTACCCTTTGGGGTGTCCTGGGTCAAAGACATCCACTTCTCTGAACACTACTTCACTGTCTTGGCTCAGAGTGTATGTAGTTTTTCCAGTGAAGGAGCCTGGCTTTCATCTCCACTGGGAGAGATAGATGTCTCAGCTATTATGACCTCAAGCTGGAAGGAAGGAATCTGGATTACCTAATTTAATATGCTTATGCCATCCTGCCCTGTTCTGTGCCCAGGTAAACAACAGACTAGAGATGGGCTGAGTCTCTAGGAGTGGAGACAGAACTCTGCTGAGCCATTTTTTTTCCTTCCCCAGGCCCCATGGGCTGGCACTAGGAGGCAAACCGCATTTTGATCAGAGCTTCAGTGGGGAGGCTCCTGTCTGTCTCGTGGAGATGAGGAGAATAGCCTGGACCTAGTGAGGACTGTGTAATTACTTAAGGATCATAGCCACCATATGACCCAGCAGTCCTGTTACTGTGCATATACTCTGAGAAAATCACAATTCAAAAAGACACATGTTACCCCAGTGTTCACTGCAGCACTATTTACAGTAGCCAGGGTATGGAAACAACCTACATGTCCATCAACAGATGAATGGATAAAGCAGTTGTGGTATATATATATACAATGGAATATTACTCAGCCATAAAAAATGAATTTGAGTCAATTCTAGTGAGGTGGATAAACCTAGAGCCTTTTATACAGAGTGAAGTAAGTCAGAAAGAGGAAAACAAATATAGTATATTAAAGCATATATATGGAATCTAGAAAGATGGTACTGATGAACCTAATTGCAGGGAAGGAATGGAGACACAGATGTAGAGAATAGACTTGTGGACACAGTGGGGGAACGGGAGGGTGGAATGAATTCTTAGAGTAGCATTGACATATGTACACTACCATGTGTAAAGCCGATAGCTAGTGGGAAGGTGCTAATACATTAATAACACAGGGAGCCAGTCCAGCCTGGTGCTCTGTGATGAACTAGAGGGGTGGAATGGGGGCAGGAAGGGAGGCCCAAGAGGAAGCGGATATAAATATGTAGTTATGACTGATTTGCAGTGTTGTACAGCAGAAACCAATGCAACACTGTAAAGCAATTGTCCTGCAATTAAAAAAAGAGAGAGAGAGCATGGCCAGCGCTTCTTGTGGTCCAGTCTTCTGTCTATTAATGCCCTCCTTTTGGCTGGCACTGGTGGCCTCCCTCTGTCCTCTCATCCTTTATTATGAACACTAGGGGAAAGAATGTTAGTCTCATGAGCTCTTTCCTGGGGGTCCTGGCATTTCAACCACTTTGCTGGGTGGAAATCCTACCTAATGATGGATGTGCTGCTCCCTAATAGCTGGGATATGTTTAACCCATGGTCCTGGAATTTTAGTCTCATGCCTAATAAGTAGACTTCCCAGGTGGCACTAGTGGTAAAGAATCTGCCTGCCAATGCAGGAGACGTAAAGAGACTCAGGTTCAATCCCTGGGTCAGGAAGATGCCCTGGAGGAGGGCATGGCAACGCAGGTATCAACAACTATTTCTGGGGTTGATTTAATTTTGATTTGCAGGAGGTGTATTACTTTTCTATTACTGCCATAACAGATTACTAAAAATTTAGCATCCTTAAACAGTACAAATTTATAATTTCACAGTTTCTGTGAATTAGAAGTTCAAGTAGAGTCAACTGGTCCTCTGCTGAGAAGCTCACGAGACCAAAACCAGGGTGTGGGTCAGTCCAGGCTCTTACCTGGAGGCTCTGGGGAGATTCCAGTTCCAGGTTTGTTCAGGTTGTTGGCAGAGTCAATTCCTTGGGGCTGTAGGACTGAGGTCCCCACTCCCTTGACATGTGACATCCTGTCATCTTCAAGCCAACAATAGCATGTCATTTCTGTCCTCTTCTGTTACCAGCCAGAGAATGGTCTCTGCTTTTTTGTTTAAGTTATTATGTAATTAGATTAAGCCCACCCCAATAATCCAATATAATCTCCCTGTCTTGTTGACTTGAACCTTGAAATTTTCCTGTGTTCAGTTTTCTTTTCTTTCTTTCTTTCTTTTTTTTTTTTTTTTTTTTGGTTATGCTGAGTCTTCAGTGTGGCATGTGGACTCAATAGTTGCAGTGCACAGGTTTAGTCTCCCGATCCGGGATTGAACCTGCATCCCTTGCATTGGAAGGCAGATTCTTAAGCACTGGACCATCAGGAAAGTCCCAGTCTCCCTAACTTAAAGTCAGCAGATTAATTACCTTAATTACATCTGTAGAATCCCTTATGCCATATGAGGTAACATATTGGTGGGTAACATGGGGAGGAAGTTTATAGGATCAAAATGCTGCCTGTCACAGGAAGGCGTCTGATAGCTGGTGTATTTGGAGTGTGTGTGCAGTGTGGGCAGAATCCCCCTCTCTTCATGACCCATGTAGAGGCATCATCTGGTCCCTCCTTGGTCCCTCTGAGCTGGCACTGTCCAGGCAGTTTGTGAGTGGAAAGTGAGGGTCCCTTGCCTGTCTCCTGGCACCTTGGGCTCCGCTTCTGCAGGGAAGGGCTCATCGGATCCTTCCCTGCCTGCCTTACTTCCCTGGTGGCTCAGTTGGTAAAGAATCCACCTGCAATGCAGGAGACCCAGGTTTGATCCGTAGTTCGGGAAGATCCCCTGGAGAAGGAAATGGCAACCCACTTCAGTATTTTTGCCTGGGAAATCCCATGGACAGAGGAACCTGGTGGGCTATAGTCCATGTGGTTGCAAGAGTCACACACGACTTGCAGCTAAACCACTACCACCTGTACCTGTCTCAGCTTACAGTCTGGACATGCCTCAGCCTGCTCTGTCTTTTCCTGCCCACCTCTAGGTATCACAGATCCTGGTCTCCTTCTGGGATAGTCCTCCCTCTCCATCCTTGCTTTCACCTTGGGATTGGACACAGAACAGGCCTATCAGACAGACAGAGCCTCTTTCCCTTCCAGGGAATGGACCCCAATTCAGCAGCTCTAAGTTCTTTTTATAATTAAAAAAGTTGGGAGGCATCCCCACTTCTGGCATCCTAGAAGCGTCTTTCACTTCTGTTCACTTCTTGGACTGGAAATCACCCCTCATGTTTATACTTTTCCTCTCACTCTTCACGCATCCATCCCCACTCTGCTCTCTCCACCTCACCCTTAGAACAGTTCTCTCTTCATAGGTAACTTTTAAAAGCTTTCTGTCTTGATGAAAACAGCAGCTGTGTATGGTCACAGAAGAGATAGGATGGTGGTTTGTTTCACAATTTGTGTAGATTATTTCATTTAATTAAAAAAAATTATATAATACTACATGCACATGGCAAAATTAAATTGAAACAATATACCAAAAAGTAAGTCTGTCCTCCCCCAGGCCCTTGGCTCTCTCCCCAGAGGTTAGCATGGTCAAAGTCAGTTGTGTTTTCTTCCAGAAATTTTCTATACACATTAATTGCTTGTGTTTTTGACAGCTTCATCACTTGCCCAACGCTCTTTGAAAACTCTTAGAAATTCCCTGGCAGTCCAGTGGTTAGGGCACAGAGCTTTCAGTGTTGAGGCTTTGGTTTGATCCCTGGTTGGGGAACTGAGATTCAGCAGGCCACCTGGCATGACTGAGAAAAAAAGGAAACTCTTACCCTCTTGAGTGTGACGGTATTATATTGGGAGCATAGAAATGCACCTGAGTGCTGTACAGATGCCTTGGATATGATGGGTTCATCCGGCCTTTTCTCCTCAAATACATCCTAACTCTCAAGGTCAGGGCAATTCAAGGGCTTATCCTCATAGAATTTTCTTGTTGTTGTCCAGTAACTAAGTTGTGTCCGATTCCCTGCGACTCCATGGACTGCAGCACGCCAGGCTTCTGTGTCCTTCACCATCTCGCAGAGTTTGCTCAAACTCGTATCCATTGAGTCAGTGTTGCCATTCAACCATCTCATCCTCTGTTGCCCCCTTCTCCTCCTTCCTTCAATCTTTCCCAGCATCAGGGTCATTTCCAATTAGTTGTCTTTTTGCATCAGGTGACCAAAATGCCAGAGCATCAACTTCAGCATCAGTCCTTCCAATGAATATTCAGGGTTGATTTCCTTTAGGATTGACTTGTTTGATCTCCTTGCTGTCCAAGGAACTCTCAAGAGTCTTCTCCAGCACCACAATTCGAAAGCATCACTTCTTTGGTGCTCAGCCTTCTTTATGGTCCAATCCTCACATCCATACATGACTACTGGAAAAACCATAGCTTTGACTATATGGACCTTTGGCCAGATACATAGTAAGAATTATGAGGTAGATGTTTGTGAGCAATGGATGACGATTCAGAGAGAAGCAAAGCCCTTGAGCCTCACTGAGACATTGTTCCATTACTCACTGCACATTATGGGGTTACCTGTTGGTCTTGCTGTCTTGCTAGACGACAAACCACTAAGGGAGAAGATGTTTCTACCCCAGCTTTGGTTTCCCTGAACTGCTTAGCCTAGGCCCCTTACCTCACAGCTTTTCAGTTGAATTTTCCCAACTGAATAAATCACTCAATAAGCCAGCAGTTGTCTTTGAATAGAAAGTGGGGCAGGAAAAAAGCTTGAGGAAAAAAATTGAAAGAAAATGTAGTGATTGCTAAGAGTAGCACCCGCTCACCGCAACTAGAGAAAGCCTATGTACAGCAATGAACCTGGAGAAAGAAATGGAAACCCACTCCAGTATTCTTGCCTGGAGAATCCCCATGGACAGAGGAACCTGGTGGGCTACAGTCCATGAAGTCACAAATAGTCAGATATGACTGAGTGACTAAAACAGCAATGAAGACCCAGTGCAACTAAAAATAAATTTAAAAAAAAAAGTCATGTTAATGTGGATGGGGTACACAGGAAAGATCTTGAAGAACAAGGAGGCTTAGTAGCAGGCTGACCAGAGAATACAAGGGCTCCAGCAGCTCAGAAGAACTGCTCAGGATATGATGCCCATCCTCCCCCCTGACCCCCCACCCCGCTAATCCTCATAACCTGGGTCAGGCTCTTACACTGTCCTACACTATGAGCGTGAGGCTGGGGGGAACCAGGCTCTTGTACCCATGCTTGCACAAAAGCGCAGCTTCTATGTATAAATCAAATACCTGCAGAAATTTCACTTCTGAGCATTTTCTTAAAGGTACATTAGCATCAGGACAAAGAAGCATACTCCAGGAGATTCACAGCAGCTCTGTTGTAGTAGCTAAAGGTTGCGACCTTCATAAATATCCATCCATGGGGGTCTGGGTAGACGCTCATGCCCCCTATTCAGCCATTAAGAATGGTAAGGCATGGGGAATTCCCTGGTGGTCCAGTGGTTAGGACTCAGTGATTTCACTGCCCTGGGCCCAGGTTCAATCCTTGGCCAGGGAACTAAGATCCTGCAAGTCACATGGAGCAGCCAAAAAAAGAGAGAGAGAGAGAGAGAAACCACTTTCCATGTACTGGTATGAGAAAATTTCCAGTTCACTTCAGTTCAGTCACTCAGTCATGTCCGACTCTTTACAACCCCATGAACCGCAGCATGCCAGGCCTCCCTGTCCATCACCAACTCCCAGAGTCCACCCAAACCCATGTCCATTGCCATCCAACCATCTCATTCTCCATCGTCCCCTTCTCCTCCTGCCCCCAATCCCTCCCAACATCAGGGTCTTTTCCAGTGAGTCAGCTCTTCGAATGAGGTGGCCAAAGTATCGGAGTTTCAGCTTCAACATCAGTCCTTCCAATGAACACCCAGGACTGATCTCCTTTAGGATGGACTGGTTGGATCTCCTTGCAGTCCAAGGGACTCAAGAGTCTTCTTCAACACCACAGTTCAAAAGCATCAGTTCTTTGGCACTCACCTTTCTTTATAGTCCAACTCTCACATCGATACATGACCATTGGAAAAACCATAGCCTTGACTAGACGGACCTTTGTTGACAAAGTAATGTCTCTGCTTTTTATATATGCTATCATGGTTGGTCATAACTTTCCTTCCAAGGAGTAAGCGTCTTTTAATTTCATGGCTGCAATCGCCATCTGCAGTGATTTTGAAGCCCCCAAAAATAAAGTCAGTCACTGTTTCCACTGTTTCCCCATCTATTTGCTATGAAGTGATGGGACCAGATGCCATGGTCTTAGTTTTCGGAATGTTGAGCTTTATGCCAAATTTTTCACTCTCCTCTTTCACTTTCATCAAGAGGCTTTTTAGTTCTTCTTCACTTTCTGCTATAAGAAAGTATACCTGCTATAAGGGTGGTATCATCTGCGTATCTGAGGTTATTGATATTTCTCCCAGCAATCTTGATCTCAGCTTGTGCTTCATCCAGCCCAGCATTTCTCATGATGTACTCTGCATATAAGTTAAATAAGCAGGGTGACAATATACAGCCTCGGTGTACTCCTTTTCCTATTTGGAACCAGTCTGTTGTTCCATGTCCAGTTCTAACTGTTGCATCCTGACCTGTATATAGCTTTCTCAAGAGGCAGGTCAGGTGGTCTGGTATTCCCATCTCTTTCAGAATTTCCCACAGTTTGTTGTGATCCACACAGTCAAAGGCTTTGGCATAGTCAGTAAAGCAGAAATAGATGGTTTTTTGAAACTCTCTTGCTTTTTCGATGATCCAGTGGATGTTGGCAATTTGCTCTCTGGTTCCTCTGCCTTGTCTAAAACCAGCTTGAACATCTGGAAGTTGACGGTTCATGTGTTGCTGAAGCCACCAGAGTGTACTGTTAATCGTGTGTGTGGCGGGGAAAGCAAGGTGTGATGTGAAGGGGAGGGAGCAGAGAATGCCACTAAGTGAGTGTAGGGAGCATTGCAGGTGTCCTACATGCCCACATGATTGTACATCTGAGCCCTAGTCCACTTCTGGAAGGATCTACAAGAAACTGATGATGCTTTTGTGCTTTTGGAAAAGGGTCCAAGATGCGAAAAAGACTCTGTTATGTCCCCATTTGGACTTCTAGAATCTTTTAAACTATGTGCACACACAACCTATTAAAACACACACACACACACACACACACACACACACACACACACATCTCTTACATAATAAACAAAACAGCCACAGTGTGACAGATTCCCCCTAGGATTATCTGTGTATCTTGGATTGGTGCCTGAGCTTGCCAGGCTCATTTGCCCCTTGGTGCTGATGAATACTTGTTTCCAAGACCAGATTTCCTCCACTGTTAATCACCAGAGTGTTTAAATATAAGGGGATCACATCTCTGTTCCTTCAGCTCCTTCTCTTTCTGGCTGTGAAGCATTAAATGATATTGACATGAAAGTGTCCTTTAGTTGCTAGGGGAATGTTCAGGAAGGGCCTGCCAGGAGCAGAAGGCAGTGGACTAGGATGGGGAAAGAAGGGGTGGGTGGAGCTGCTGTCTGGAGTGATGTGAGAGTTAAAGACCTTTGAAATGTCTTCTTAGAAATTACTGTTTGTGTTTGCTCTTTTATCACGAGGATGGCCTGGAAGGGCTTCACTTTTCCGATGCCTCAGACCTGCCCAGGTGTCATGTTCCCTCACAGCATCATGTTTGAATGGTACCCAGGATTTGTTTTTAAGTCTGGTAAGACGTGCAGAGGGGCTTCCCTGGTGGCTCAGTTGGTAAGGAATCCTCCTGCAATGCAGGAGGCCCTGGTTTGATTCCTGGGTTGGTAAGTTCGCCTAGAGAATGGATAGTCTACCCACCTCAGTATTCTTGGGCTTCCCTGGTAGCTCAGATGGTAAAGAATCTGCCTGCAGTGCAGGAGACCTGGGTTTGATCCATGGGTTGGGAAGATCTCCTGGAGGAGGGCGTGGCAACCCACTCCAGTATTCTTGCCTGGAGAATCCCCATGGACAGAGGACCCTGGTGTGCTACAGTCCATGGCGTCACAAAGAGTTGGACATGACTGAGCAGCTAAGCACAGCGTAGCACAAGACATGCAGACACAGAAATGACTGTCTGTCATGAAGGAGTAAGTTTGTTAACTTCACAGATCCCAAGGGACTTCCCTGGTGATTCAGTGGCTAAGAGTCCACACTCTCAGGGTGGGGATCCTGGGTTCAATCCCCGGTCAGGCAACTAGATCCCACATGCCGCAACTAAGAGTTGACATGCTGCAACTGAAGATCCTGTGTGCCGCAGTGAAGACCTAGTACAGTCAAATATATAATAAATAAATAAATATTTTTAAAAAGATACACAGATCCCTAGAGGCACAGTATGCCATGCAGAGTCACACAGGGCAGATCAGGAAGCAGAGGAAGGAAGTGCGGGCAGGAGCCTGTATTGTGGTGTCCATGAGAGAGGCAGCCTTTCCATCAGCAAGGTCCCAAGATGGCAAAGCAGCAGAATACAGAAAATAAAAAGACCTGGTTAATACCCATTTGACCTGCCAAGAATGGTTGCACAGGTTGTTCATAGCACAAGATACCTGGCCAGTGGAGCTGAAATTCAGATGAAGCCCTGTTTGCAAGTCATATGCTCACAGGACTGCATCCAGTCGAAGGGCTAGGCTTTTTCTCACACGTGCAGAAGTACCACATGGGTTAACAGAGACCCTTGATGGTGTTTGTCTCAGGATGTTATTCTATACTAATTGTCTTGATTTGAGCAATCTCTGTTGCCTTGACTGGACTGTCGGTCCCGAGGATGCCAGAACCTTGTCTGTGTTTCCTGGTAGACTGGAAGCTCCAAGAGAACAGGAGCTTATTCATTCCCCCACCAAGTGTCCTCTTGGTGCCCAGCACCAACTGCCACATATGGGTGCTGGTGAAGTGTTCATGGGATACATCAGTGAGTAGTACCCAGGACTTTAAAGTTCAGAGTTATATTTTATCTGTACCTTGAACTCTTCTTTCTTTTGGCACCAAAATGATCAAAACCTTTTTGCCTGCTGTTGGTTTTTAAAATTTAGTTTTTTTTTTCTATTGAAGTATAGGCGGCGGTAGTGGTAAAGAACCCACCTGCCAAAGCAGGAGATATATGAGACAAGGGTTTGATCCCTGGCTTGGGAAGATCCCCTGGAGGAGGGCATAGGAACCCACTCCAGTATTCTTGCCTAGAAAACCCCATGGAAAGAGGAGCCTGGCAGGCTAGAGTCCATGGGGTGGCAAAGAATTGGACATGACTGAAATGACTTAGCACGCACGCATAGTTGATTTACAATGATGTGTTAGTGTTGGGTGTACAGCTGAGTCACTTTGTTGTGCACCTGAAACTATATGTATATGTTCAGTTCAGTCGCTCAGTTGTGTCTGACTCTTTGTGATCCCATGGACGGTAGCACTCCAGGCTTCCCTGTCCATCACCAACTCCCGGAGCCTACTCCAGCTCATGTCCGTCGAGTCAGTGATACCATCCAATCATCTCATCCTCTGTCGTCCCCTTCTCCTCCTGCCTTCAGTCTTTCCCAGCATCAGGGTCTTTCCAAATGAGTCAGTTCTTCACATCAGGTGGCCAAAATATTTCAACATCAGTTTCAACATCAGTCCTTCCAATGAATATTCAGGACTGATTTCCTTTACGATGGACTGGTTTGGTGTCCTTGCTGTCCAAGGGATTCTCAGGGAGTATATATATACATACATGTATATATATAAGTATATGTATATAAAGCAGTTATATATATTGTACTTGTTCAGTTGCTTAGTCGTGTCCAACTCTTTGTGACCCCATGGACTGCAGCATGCCAGGCTTTTTTGTATTTTACTATTTATATTCTATTCCCTGCCCCCTTCCTCCAAGTCTGCTGTTGGTTTGATCAGGGTAAGTAGCATCCTCTTTCCTGCAAGAGTTGGGCTCCTATCCGGCCTGTTTGGGGACTAAGAAGACAGCCAAGGAACAGAGGCTTTATTCAAAGTGGAGATTCTTTGTCAGCTCTGCCCTGCTGTGAATCCTCCAGGCGTTTGCCCCTTCTCGGCCTCCAGGAAAGAGTGAATGACTGGGAACTCAGGCAAGAGTGGCTGTGGCACCTGGGCCTGCAGGAGCTCCGGCTCCAGCCGAAGTGAACAGAACCTGGCAGAAAGTGCCAGTTGTTGTCAGGCACAGTCATAGAGTGACTGCTGAGAGACCCTGGGTCCCTAGCTTGTTTGACAACAAAAGAAAACGTGAACGGGCTTTGCGAACTCCCTGCTGGTCCCATAGATAGGATGCTGTGCTTTCACTGCTAGGTGCCTGGGTTCAATTCCTGGTCAGGGAACTAAGGTCCTACAAGCCTCATATTGAGGTCACACATACACAGAAAAGGAACTGGTTTTCAAAAGAGGCCCTGGACTTGTACCTTGGGCGTGCGTGTGTGCACACACGCTCATGGGAATCCGAGGACCAGGCTGTGTGCAGGCAGGAGAGCTATCTGTGCTCCCAGGTTCTGTCTTTTGTAGACTCAGGGCAGAGTGCTGAAAACCTAATGGAATGTGTATTTTTCTCATCTCTCTCCAGGTTTCCATTCTATTATGAACTAAAAATAGCATTTGTAGCCTGGCTGCTGTCTCCCTACACAAAAGGCTCCAGCCTCCTCTACAGGAAGTTTGTACATCCCACGCTGTCTTCAAAAGAAAAGGTAAATTGTGTTGTTTTGCCTTTCACTCCTTCCAGCGAGTGAAAAAAAAAATTTTAAGTGATTTTTTTTTTTAAAAAGACATGTGATTTTATTGAAGGAGACTCTTGATTGACTTATTTGCCCCCTACCCGAAAATTGTTCCTTCTAATCTTTCTCTTTTAAGTCTATTTTTATGACCTGGTGCAATTCTCAAAAGCATATTATTCATCACTATTATTGTAAAACATTTCCATGCATTGAAACAAAAGACAGAAAAAAATTCACTCATAATTCAACTCCCCAAACTGAATTTCTTTCCTTTCATCAGGCTCAGCGCCTGTCCTTTTGCAGATGGAATTTTTATATATACTACTAAAAAATACTTTAAAAACTTAGTACAGGGCTTCCCTGCTGGCTCAGTAGTAAAGAATCTGCCTGCCAGTGCAGGAGACACAGGTTTGATCCCTGGTCTGGGAGGATCCTACATACTGAGGAGCAGCTAAGCCCATGCACCTTAACTACTGAACTTGTGCTCTTGAGCCCAGGAGCCACACTACTGAGCTCACGTGCCGCAGTTATCAAAGCCTGCTCGCCCTAGAGCTCGTGCCCTATAGCAAGAGACGCCACTGCAGTGAGAAGCCCACATACCACAGCTACGGAGTAGCCCCCCGCTGTCTGCAACTAGAGAAAAGCCTGAGCAGCAACCTAGACTCGGCACAGGCAAAAAAATAAAAATAACAAATTTTAAAGATAAAAATAATAAATTTTTAAAAACCTAACATAAACAGGAAAGTTGAAGCCTAGAGAGATGAAAAGACTTGAATTTGTGCCTGGATAGCTGCAACAGAGACTGGAATATAATAAATTTCTAGTACATTTGCTTTATTGATCAATGATAAAATGTATGCTACACATGAAATACCTGCTTTTTTTATACTTTATAAGTTATCAGTTGATAAGTGTGGTAGTGGGAATAGACATAATAATTTGTTTCATGCTATTTACCTTTTGTGTTTTGCTTCAAAGTTTTGCTTCACATACATCCTTGAAATGAAAATGTAGATTTGTCTAATGTCAGACATGGAAAAAATAAGATAGGGAGAAATTGCAGGAAGGAGTCAACAGTAACTAAGGATTCAAGGAGGAATTACAACATATATCTCTTGAAAAGAAATTTAAGCTACTTTTAAGATAATGTCACTGTCCATAAAATTACTTTTTGTTTAACATCTCCACTGAACCTAATTTGCCAGATTTGTTTTCAATGGATTGTTCCATGGTTTTGTTGAGATTTCATACAATAAGAGACACACGCACGCTAAGTTGCTAAGTCATGTCCTACTGTAGCCTGCCATGCTCCTCTGTCCATGGGATTTCCCAGGCAAGGATATTGGAGTGGGTTGCCATTTCCTCCTCCAGAGGATCTTCCCAATCCAGGGATCAAACCCACATCTCCTGTGTCTCCTGCATTGGCAGGTGGATTCTTTACCACTGAGACACTAGGGGAAATAATAGACGCAGAGACCATTAAAATAAATGACCTCTGTCTTATTAATTTGTTTGGTAGCTCCTTTTTTCATTCAATCTACTCTATGTAATGTTTCCTTAAAATAAAATGTTAAGCATACACACACACACACACCAAAAAACCAAATCAAAACCAAAAAGCAATAACTACAAAAAACTGAACAGATGCATTACTTGTCTTCTGAAATCTTAAACATGTTTGTATACCATCTTTTCTACTTGTTCTTCATAAGGACCCACAAACAACACCACACATAGTATACAGTCAACTTCTATTGACTACTTGTCTTAGAATAAATTCTTTAGAGTGGGATTATTGGGTCCAGCATTCTATATTTTGTTAATGATATTATATGACTTTCCGAACTGGTTGTGTGGTGAGATTCTACCATATGAATTAAGAACGCTATCAGTTCAGTTCATTTGCTCAGTCGTGTCCAGCTCTTTGCAACCCCATGGACTGCAGCACACCAGGCTTCCCTGTCCATCACCAACTCCCAGAGTTTACTCAAACTAATGTCCATTGAGTCAGTGATGCCATCCAACCATCTCATCCTCCGTCGTCCCCGTCTTCTCTCGCCTTCAATCTTTCCCAGCATCAGAGACTTTTCAAATGAGTCAGCTCTTCGCATCAGGTGACCAAAGTATTGGAGTTTCAGCTTCAACATCAGTCCTTCCAATGAACATTCAGGACTGACCTCCTTTAGGATGGACTGGTTGGATCTCTTTACAGTCCAAGGGACTCTCAAGAGCCTTCTTCAATGCTACAGTTCAAAAGCATCAATTCTTCGGTGCTCAGCTTTCTTTATAGTCCAAGTCTCACATCCATACATGACTACTGGAAAAACCATAGTCTTGACTAGATGGAACATTATTGGCAAAGTAATGTCTCTGCTTTTTAATATGCTGTCTAGGTTGGTCATAACTTTTCTTCCAAGGAGCAAGCATCTTTTTATTTCATGGCTGCAGTCACCATCTGCAGCAATTTTGGAACCCAAAAAATTAAAGTCTGCCACTATTTCCACTGTTTCTCCATCTATTTGCCATGAATTGATGTGACCAGATGCCATGATCTTTGTTTTCTGAATGTTGAGCTTTAAGCCAACTTTTTCACTATAGGTGGCTTGATATATTTGTTTCTGTTGCTTCTGAAAGTTGGACACTTTGGATTTCCAGGGCAAGGCTTTGAGTACATCAGTTGGAGGTACAGGTTACTGTAGCCATTTCTGAGATGCCCTTTAGAAACTAGGACACAACACTTACTGTCTCAGAGGGTAAAATTTGAGAAACAATAATCCCTGCCTCCACCTCATTATCAAATCTCTACTCTTCCTACTTCCCTTTCTCTTAACACTGGACTTAACCCTGAAGCCACTAATGTCATTTCCATTGACACGAAGGTGACTGACTCTTAAGAGCTGCCACGAATCACGTCCAGAGTCAGCCAGGGGTCACAATGGAAACTGAGTGCTGTGACTTCCTGAGGAATTTTAAACAAGGACCAGGCAGGGCGTCGAATGCCCACCTGTATGCCTCAAAGTGAAGGAAGTGCACCAGTGTGCTGAACTTCAGATGAGACAGAGGCCAAGTGTCATTGACTGAACTCTGCTCCTATGATTACAGAATGGCTGTTTTCTTAAAACTATGACAACAGCAACCCAAACACAACAAGAAGAATGAGCCAGCACTGATCCAAATTTGAACTAAACCAATCTTTGACTTGCTTTTGGTCCCTAAGTAGACCTCAATCCTCTCTCCCACCTCACCTTTACCTTGTAGTTGACTTCTGATTTCTGTTTTTATTTAATTATCTGTAAAATGATCTCCTCTATCAACAAAAATATCCCCTGTCTGTTTCTGCATTCTGATCTCTCCCATCAACATACACACGAGGAGGCATTTGAATATTGTATGAAATTGCTATGAAATAATAGAATTTCAGAGATCCTGGGGCTTTACCTACTTGAGATAAGGAAGATGACAATGGTTCTTGGTTATTGAAACCAACCACTGTTCAGGTGCTTTCCTGGAATGAGCGCATGTAGTCCTTACCGTGGGGTTTCCGGGGTGGCTCAGCAGTAAAGAATATGCCTGCCAATGCAGGAGATACAGGTTCGATCCCTGGGTTGGGACAATCTCCTGGAGAAGGAAATGGCAACCCACTCAGTATTCTTGCCTGGGAAATCCTATGGACAGAGGAGCCTGGTGGGCTACAGTCCTTGGGGTCACAAGAGTCAGAGAGGACTTAGTAACTAAACAACAGCAATGATTCTCATCATGCTCCACAGGTTAGGTGGCACCACTGTCCTCATTTCTCAGAAGACAGAACCATGTGTAGAGGCTAAGCACTCACCCAGCTCTGACAGCCGATTAGTGGCAGCGCCAGTGAGAATCAGTGATGGAGCAAGCTGCCAAGCTCAGCGCTCAGGAGAGGGGAGAAAGAACAGAGGTTTATCTGGGCCTTCCAACTCAGAGTGTCTGTTTTCCCTTGACAGGAAATCGATGATTGCCTGGTCCAAGCGAAAGACCGAAGTTACGATGCCCTTGTGCACTTTGGGAAGCGAGGCTTGAACGTGGCGGCCACGGCAGCGGTGATGGCTGCTTCCAAGGTACCGTGCCAGGACCTGACCACCATGGCTGTAACTCATCCCCACAGGCTAAGTATAGCTGGGGTACCCTTGAAAACCGGAGGGGATAAAGGGTGAATATTACCCTCAGAAAACTGCATGCTCGTGCACACACACACATGCAAATGATCTATGCAATACCGAGAGGTTCCCAGAGCCCCTGAAGCTCACCTGTGGTTCTCATGTTAAGAACTTCTAAGTTACTTGAAGCATAAACCTTGGACACAGAGAAGAGGGGAGGGGAGGCGATGGGGCACTTCTTTGCAATTTCCCAGCATGCACTGGGAGAGTCACCTAAATAGACAGGTGCAGAGACTTACCTGAGTGAGCAGGTGCACTCCAGGCTCACATGACCCTGAAGATCCAGGGGAAGGAACCCAGGGTCCTAGAATAAGTTGAGTGGTTTAAATGTGGAGGACAATATGTGTAGTAGCAGTAACTAGCGTAGAAGAGTGTTTAAAAAAAATTTTTTTTTGGACAGTGTTGTGTTGGTTTCTGCCATACAACAACTTGAATCAGCCATGATTATACATATATTCCCTTCCTCTAGAGCCTGCCTCCCCTCTCCCCACCCCACCCTTATAGGTCATCGTGCACCAGACTGGGCTCCCTATGTTATACAGTGACTTCTCACCAGCTATCCATTTTACACATGATAGTGTGTGTGTGTGTATGTATATATATATATATATATATATATATATATATATATATATTGATGCTACCTTCTCTAGTCATCCTACTCTTTTCCTACCCCTCTGTGTCCACAAGTTCATTCTCTGCATCTTCATCTCCATTTCTTCCTTGAAAATCAGTTTATCAATACCATTTTTCTAGATTTCATATATATTCATTATGACCCAGCAAACCCACTACTGGGCATATACCCTGAAAAAACCACAATTCTAAAAGATACATGTACTCCAGTGTTCATCGTAGTACTGTTTACAATAGCCAGGACATGGAAGCAACCTAGATGTCCATCAGCAGATGAACAGATAAAGAAGATGTGGTGGATATATACAGCGGAATCTTACTCAGCCATAAAAAATGAATTTGAGTCAGTTCTAGTGAGGTGGGTGAACCTAGATCCTGTTATACAGAGTGAAGTAAGTCAGAAAGAGAAAAACATATCATACAGTAGAGGAGGTTTGAAATAAACACAAATCTGTGGGATATTGTGATGTAAGTCATTGCTTCCTTCTCTTTTCCACCCAGCCCTGTTCAAAGGCCCTCTGTGTTCCTTCCCAGCTTCTTCTTCCATCACATTCTCCTTGTCGTTGTGTCAGTATGTGCTCAACCCTGAAAAATCTAATTAGTAGACGTTTACTTGTAGAGCAAATTCAGCAGATTGCCCATGTAAAAATCGCTTCCCCCAAACTGGGATGTAGAATAGGGGTCTACAGTTGGTGGAGGATGGAGAGAAAATAGTTATGCTTATGTCTGGGGAGACCCAGTGGTTGGGAGGTGAGTTGTATTTGCAAAGGGAAGCTATGAGTCCTAGATGGTGATGTGAGAGTTTCGGGGAAAGAGAGGGTAGAGTTTTGAAAGGATTTGGAAAAGGACTTTGAATACTGATCTTGGTGCTCCATGGGCTTCCAGTGGATGGTGGAATGGAGTGTATGGACAGTGAGTTGGGTCAAGGGACTGAGCTGGGTTTTCTAGGCCCAGGGAGAAGCACTTTAGGAGCATTTCTGGGAGAAAGATATAGCACACGGGGCTGAGTGTTTGAAAAGTACCATCCACATAAAGTCAGGGAGTTCTGCAGACATAGGTTGGCAGGGAGATAGGAGAACCAAAAGGGAATGATTCCTATTTCAGAAAAGGACCACTGCTTATGTAACGCAGAATTGTAGTGAAGTGTCTCTCTGCTTCTACAGCTGGTACCTGGAGGGTCCCTGTCTACCTTAGTACAATAGTTGCTGGCAAAGCAGCGAATCCCAGGGAGTATCTTTGGAGGGGAAATTCTGCTGTTTTATCTTCAGCTGTATCAGAATTTACAAAGAGAGGTGAATTCCAAGATCATTCTATTTGAGATACAATTGTTTTATGCTTTTGTGTTTAAGCTGAAAGAAAAGAGAACTCGGAATTGCTAAATTCTGAATTCATCAGGCCAGCTTGGCCACATGAAGCTTATAGAAGCCTTCTTCCAGGCCCCTTCCTCCACCCTATCTTCTCTGCTTCTTCACCTAAAGGACAAATTACTGCTCTTTCCTCAGCTCAGACATAGAGCATCAGTGTGGTATATTTATCAGAGTGGCTCAGTGCAGGCCGCCTGGCCACTCAGCAGTGTGTGTAAATTATATTCTGATGGTAATTCTGTAGGGCCATCCTTTTCCAGGTCCCTCTCCAGCAGGAATCTCCTGAGTCTTGATACCATCTTGGCCGGTCACCATCAGCCCCTCCGACCACCGGGGAAGCCCGTGAGCCCAAGCCTCCAGTCGGGTATCTTACAGCTAACCTGAAGGATGCTCCAGACAGTCTGAAACTTGCTTCAGAAAATAACTGCTCTCTGGTTCTTTCTTGTCTTGCTAAAGTAGTGAGGGATGCCTGCTTTCTGCTGAATTTGGTTTCAGGCTAGAAATTTTTCTGCCTTTTAGGAGCTTTGCTTTTCCTCTCTAAATGTCTTAACAGAGAAAATACTCTTCTCTCCCTGAAATAATGCCCTCTATTTTTGAAACAGATGTGTACTTTAAAAAAAAGGAAAATTCAGTCTGGCCGAGGGGTAGATCAGTGGTTTCCATAGCAACAAGGGACCACTCCAGCCAGCGGTTGAAGAATGATGACTCACCAGTGGGTTCAAATCTGGCTTCAGTGTTCAAACCACCTGGGAAGCTTTGTTTCTCGTTTTTAAATAGATTCTCAGATGAGCTGAATCAATTTCAGGCCATGGGCCTTTGCATCTCTATTTTTAACAAGTTCCCCAGATGATTTTCATTTTCAAACAGCGAGCTCATTACGGGTCACAGCCTGACGCCCCATGCAGAGCCATAAACCACAGGTGAATAGGGTTAAAACAGTTAACTTCTTTAACATTCCTGGGATGCAGATTTAGCCCTTTAGAAGCATTAACCTTAAGAATGAGAAAGCTGAGTCCAGAACAACCTTGTCAATGACCCCAGGGCAACAGTCAAAGCAATTCTGGGGGGAGGGGGCGGGGTGCGGCAGGGAGACACCATGTCAAGTCCCAGAGGCTAGTGTTGACCATATAATATAATATGCAGACAGGACACATCTGAGAGTGAAAGGGTGCTCTAATTATTATGCTAGGACAACAGGCATAAACTAGGTCTGTTCCAAGCAAACTGGAATTTATGGTTGCAGTGCTCTTGGCCCCATTTTACATCTCCTGGACCCTGCCTATCTCCTTCTAGAAAACACCTTCAACTGACAAATCAATTCTCACTCTAAATACCTACTGCATTTAGCTCAACAGATGCAGAAGACGGGGTGAGGTGCCTGAGAGCCTCTCTCTGAGTTCAGACAGATTGAAGAGGGCCTGGGCCCAGGTGAGAAGGGCGCTTCTTCCTCATCTGATCTTTTTTCCATCCTTTGATGCTTCTCCAAGAGGAACTGCAGAGCTTAACTGGAGGAATGAAAAGTTTTTTACCTACACTTTTATTTCATTCTTTCTCCTTGTAACTTTGAGCCCTGAGCCGTTTCTCAAAAAAAAAAAAAAAGTTTGCAGGGTTTTTGCAAATAATCATGAAGTGTGAAGGTTTGTAAACCATTTGTTCAGTTGCTTAGTCATGTCCAACTCTTTGAGACCCCATGGACTGCAGCACACCTGGCTTCCCTGTCCAGTTTTCAGGAATTTGCTCAAGCTCATTGAGTCAGTGATGCCATCCAGCCATCTCATCCTCTATTGCCTGCTTCTCCTCTTGCCTTCAGTATTTTCCAGCATCAGGGTCTTTTTCCAGTGAGTCAGCTCTTCATTTCAGGTGGCCAAAGTATTGGAGCTTCAGCATTCAGTCCTTCCAATGAATATTCAGGGTTGATTTCTTTTAGGATTGACCGGTTTGATCTCCTTGCAGTCCAAGGGACTCTCACCAGTCTTCTCCAGCACCACAGTTTGAAAGCACCAATTCTTTGGCCCTCACCCTTCGTCATGGTCCAACTCTCACCTCCGTACATGACTACTGGAAGAACCATAGCTTTGACTATATGGACCTTTATCAGAAAGGTGGTGTCTTTGCTTTTTAATATGGTGTCTAGGTTTGTCATAGCTTTTCTTCCAAGAAGCAAGCGTCTTTTAATTTCATGGCTATAGTCACTGTCAGCAGTGATTTTGGAGCCCAAGAAAATAGAGCCTGTCACTGTATGAATTTAAGTTGCTATTGATGTTTTATCTTAGAATTAGAAAATCTAAAATAAAAATATTGCACATTGGAAATGTCTCTCCAGACCTATTAACACCAACACATCCCCCAGTTTTCCCCAAGGTCTAGCCCTTGTTCCTGGGAAGTAGCAATGCATCTTTGCTTTCAGTGACAGCTGCTCTGTCTCCTTCCTGGGAACACACTTTGCTAGTACCTTCTTTCTAAGTGTCCCTAGTCTCCTGGTTGGTTCTGAACTTAGATGTTAGCTATTAATATTTCCCAGTCAGTAATTCCACCTGGAGGGAATATTGAGCCCCACATCTTTTTAAGACTAGAATTGGAAATCTCTCTTTTTAAAAATAATTCTCTAGAAATTCATTGGGTTTCCCTGGTATGCTGAGACAGCAAAGAATCTGCCTGCAATGTCAAAGACCTGGGTTTGATCCCTGGGTCTGGAAGATCCCCTGGAAAAGGGAATGGAGAAATTAATTAGTTAAGCAAAATACATTCTCACATGAGGAGAAACCATAGTGAGAAAAAAACAATTGAATAAGAGTTTTAGTGACTCTCTCTAGCTCTGCCCATGTGTCTATCCACACGAACTGTACTCTTTTCCTCCTAATAAACACTTTTCACTAAAAAAAAAAAAAAAAAAGAAAGAAAGAAAGAAATTTAAGACTGTGAGATATCCAGGCCCCCTCACTCCCCTTGACATTTGAACTATATCCTCCGTCTCTTCCACCTGCTCAGTTCTCTGGCCTGGTAAACCAATCTTGTGTTTTACTTGTCTCATAACTTGGAAAATAATGTCATTTTACTTCCCCTGGAGATCCTACCCTAGAACAGTTCCAGCAGTGCCAATAATGTTATTACAGTCAGCAGTTCAAGTCAGCTACCCTCAGTAAAGCTGGCAGTCTGTGCATGAGGGATGCTTCTGCCCTGGATTGCCTGTGGATTCTTTGCTCCCTAGAATTGGATATTTCCTGTTAGTTTGTGAGCTCCTGGGGATGAGTGGCTCTGGTTTCTTTTCCCTTGTTCCTCATTTAGGAAAAAACCAACACTAACAGCCAAACTGCCATCTTGTTTGTTGTTTTACACTCATTAAACCTTGTTAACCGATCTGAAGAATAAACTTTTTGAGGCCTCCAATCCTCTGTTCAAAATGGTAGCCACTTGCCACATGTGGTTACTTCAATTATTTGAAATTAGAAGTTTTAATATTCCTCAGTCTTTACTAACCCCCTTTTAAGTCCTCAGCAGCCAGTGTGGCTAGTGACTGACAGAGGTACAGGATGTTCCACCATCACAGAAAGTTCTCTTGGTCAGCACTGCACCAAGACCTCTGTTATGCCTCTTGGGTTCTCCTTTGCCTTATTTCCATCTTCTTGCCTACAGTGCTCTGCTTTAACCAAGGCCCCTCCCTCCCTCACCTGCTCAGCCCTTTGGACCTTTGTATGTGAGGTGTACCAGGAAAAGAGGGGCATGGAGACTCAGCCTACAGCATTGCCCATGGTGGAACTTTTGCTTCTTCACCTTCTCCCCTGGTCCAGCCCTGCTTTTATACTTTGCTGACTTGTCAGGCAAAGCTCAGGCACTTTGCCTGCAATTATGGTCAGCTGCCACCTGGGTGTAGCCAAGCCTTGGCTATAGCCCTAGTATCCAAATAGCTAGGCACAGTCACAGAGAGAGAAATTACAGTGTCTTCCCATCCATTGAAAAAAAAAAATCCCCTTCTTTTTTGCTTTAAAAATAAACTCTATGGAACAAGTCACCATAATTTTTCTTTTAAAAGTTCTCTGCCCCTGATCCTTATTTTTTATCCATCATTGCTTTATCTGAAAATCTTGCTTGAATAAAATGCTGCTTTCAAATGACCATGGAACTTTATTTTTGGAGCCAGAAGCTAACTCTGGAAAGTTCATAAGCCTAGTGATTTGAGATTTCTGACCAGACTGGAGTTGTTTGCCTTTGTTTTTTTTCTAGCAAAAACCCAAAAGACAAAAAATAATAATAATAATAACCTACCTGTTTACAATCTGTCAGAGTAATTACTTAATCAGATTTAATTATATTTAACCCATTTAATTAATTATATCAATTAAATATTGATTCTCTTTTTATAACATCTCCCTATATCCACTCATGCTTGGAAGGCATGCTTTCTAAGGAAGAAGAAAAGACTGCTGGCCCCTCCAGGTTCCCATGTCTCCCTTGTGTGGCTTCACACCCTCGTGTCTGCCGAACCCAGGGACTCCAGGAAGCTTCGTGCTTGTCCCTTCACCCCTCAGAGCAACATTTCCCAGCCTCTGTGCTCACTTACGTCAGGTTAGCCTTCTTTCTGTTTCAGCCAAGGACTGTGTGACATAAAATTAATGTTTAGAATTCACTATGGCAACCGTTTAAACACCAAGATTATCTAAACCATATGGACAACCCACTGAAAAAATTTGGAAGTATTCCCTGCCCTCTAGTCTCCCCAACAAATCAGCCTGCACTGGAGCTTGTTGCCAAAACAAGCTGAAACAGAACCAAGTAAACCTTGTTCACTGTGGTTCTACCACGCTTGCCTTTATCACCCAACGCCCTTTCTCTCCGGATTTCTATTTGGAATCCACTCCTGGTGGATTAAAACAAGGAAGAGACGCAGCTTCACAAGTCAGTGGAAGTGCCGGGACTCCACAGTAGCAGGAAGAGTTACTGATCTGATGTCACTTGCCCCACCTCTACTCCAGGTTGGCCTGTGGGGGTGATGGTGCTGGATGCACCAAGGGTCGCAGTGGAAGAAGAGATGCCCGTGTGCCTGCCTGGCCTCTGAGGACCACTCTGAGCATGGTTGAACCTAGGAGGTCTGAGAAACCTTTCAGGATCACCATGAGTGGCTGTGGCGATGGCACCACAGCCTCCGTGGAGGAGGATGGTCGCCTCCTCCTCCTTGACTCCTGTCTCTACCATCTCCCTCACCCACTCAGCCCTTTGAGGCCTTTGTGTATAAAGTTCACCAGGAACAGGGGTATAGAGACTCAACTTACAGCACTGCCCATGATGGAGCTTTTGCTTCTTCATCTTCTCCCCTGGCTCAGGCCTGCTTTCACACTTTGCTGAATTGCCAGCCAAAGCTCAGGCAATTTGCCTGCAATTATGATCAGTGGCCATATGTCTCTCTCTGCCACCTCCCCTAACTCCCTTGTGTTTGGATTCTCCAGGACCCCAGCTTGCTCCTTTACCCCTCCAGGGCCAACTCATCCTTTCCTCGCCTTCAGCTGTCACCTGATGCTCCTGGCTCCCAAATCAGCTCCTCTCCCAGGTCTCAAGTCCAGTGTTACTGGTTCTCTGAACATCTCCCTCTTTCCTGGACCATTAGTACCAGGTACCTAACTCCAAATCTGCCCCTCCTCTTGTGTCCCAACTTTCTGATGATAATGAAATCACCATCCTCTCTGGTCCCCAAGCTCTAAATCTTAGTTGTCTTTGATGCTCTTCCTTCCTCTGACTTATTCTTCAAGACCTGCCCATCTGACATCCCTTCCTTCCTTCCTCCCTTCCTTCCCCTCTTCCCATCAGCCTCCCTTCTAGCTTGGACTCCTGCAATAGCCACTCAAGTGTTGCTGCCACTCTCCCTGTGTGAGGCCTGTGCATTCCGGCACTGATCCCTGCCTCCCTGTCTAGTTGCTCCTGGCTCTTGTGCTGTATTTACAGCGCCCCCTCTCATGCTGTTCTAGCAACAGCACCTCCATGTGGCGTTCCCTGGTGGCTCCAATGGTAAAGAACCTGCCTACAATGCGGGAGATCTGGGTTTGATCCCTGGGTTGGGAAGATCCCGTGGAGAAGGGAATGGCTACCCATTCCAGTGTTCTTGCCTGGAGAATTCCATGGACAGAGGAGTCCGGCGGGCTACAGTTCATGAAGTTGCAAAGAGTTGGACATGACCGGGTGACTAACATGCTATTTCCAGAGTTTTCTCTTCCCTACCTCTTCTGATGCTGATTCTTCATCTACCTCTGTTCCCAACTGTGAAATCCTATCCACCCTTCAAAATCAAGAGCCACATCCTCCACGGCTGCCTCCTCATATTCCCGATAAAACCAGTCTCTCGCTTCATGGTCCCCCAGTGGCCCTCTTGCCGTCGTTATAGCCATGTCTTATCTGCATCCCTACTAGTTACACAGTAAATAGTAAGGAATGAAGGACGGTTGTACCTATTTTTAGCTGTCATAGCCAGAAGAACAATGCTTAGTATCAAGTGTGGGCTTTGAAAATAAGCAGGCCCAGGTTAGAAATCCCAGCTCCAAGACTTCACTTGTGGTCCAGTGGTTAAGGATTCCTTGCTTCTGATACAGGGAGTGTGTGTTCGATCCCTGGTCAGGGGACTAATATCCCACATGCTGTGAGGCAAAAAAAAAAAAAAACCAACAAACCTCAGTTCCTCCGCTTGCTATTGCATCTCTGTGAGCCTCAGTCTCTTCACTTGCAAAATGGGCATGACGATGGTTTCTGCCGCAAAACAGTCATAAGGCGATGTCCAGAGACTTCTTAGGATGCAGAGCTCATGCGGAGGCTGCCTGTCGGTCACTCCTCCTGTGTCCGTTTATACCCTGAGGTTGATCATGATCTTCACTCACTGATGAACCAAATAAAAGAAACAAGTCTGACGCTGGCATCACAGTGTGATTTACAATCCTGTCTTTTCTCTGGGTGTGGTGGCATGAGCTGGGTGTTGCCTGTGCTCTGTCCACTTTGCCTGTGCTGAGTGGCCCTGCGAGAGACACTCCCCCACCCTGGGCTTCAGGTCCCTCTTAACTCTGGGCTCGACTTCTGCCACCTGTTCAGCCTCGAGGCGGGCAGTGCCTGGGCAGCAGCTTCTGTATAACACATGAGCCCCTGCCCCCACTCCCCCACCGAGAGAGAGAGAGAAGAATGTCAGCCTGTGAGTGACTAGAACAAGAGCCTTAGATGCCGCCATCTGTAGTCCCTCACTGCACAGGGGAGGACACAGAGATCCTAGTGCCAAGCTGCTGCCAAGGGTCACACAGCTGTTAGATGCCCAGCTAGGCTGAGAGTGAGACTCTAGTTGCCAGTCGCTTGTTCCTGCATCACTCCAGACACCCCCACAACCGCCTCCCCTCCACCCACACCAGACCAATGCTTCCTTAACCACATTCTGCTTGGATCTCACCCCCTGCCCAGGAGGACCCGGGACTGAAGGCCTGAGAGATGCCAGTCTGCCACTGAGAATTCTAGAACCAACCCTGGGTACTTTTAAGGTTGTCTGTCAGCTCTTCAGGCAAGGCTTGGGGCCACACTTAACTCCTGGGCAGTGGGTCACAAGTTACCTTAAGACATTAAAGGTAGGGACTTTTCTGATGGTCCAGTGGTTAAGAGTTTACCAGCCAATGCAGGGGACATGGGTTCAAATCCTTGGTCCAGGAGGATGCCACATACTGCAAGGCAACTGAGCCTGCCTGCCACCACTACTGAGGATCATGTGCATAGAGCCTGTGCTCTGCAACAAGAGAGGCCATCACAATAAGAAGCCCGAGTACCGCAACTCGAGAGTAGCCCTGACCAGCCACAACTAGAGAAAGCCCAAGTGCAGCAATGACACCCAGCTCAGCCAAAGAGAAATGAATTAATTAAATTTTTAAAAAGATACTAAAGATAGATTCTCTAAAGCTTTATCACTGTGTCCTGATTGGTTTTTCAGTCACTAAGTCATGTTCAACTCTGTGACCTCATAGTCTGCAGCACACCAGGCTTTCCCTGTCCTTCGCTATCTCCGGAGTTTGCTCAAACTCATGTCCATTGAGTCAATGATGCCATTCTGTTGCCCCTTTCTCCTCCTTCCTTCAGTCTGCCAGCATTGGAGTCTTTTCCAATGAGTCGGCTCTTCCCATCAAGTGGCCAACATATTAGAGCTTCAGCATCAATCCTTCCAATGAATATTCAGGATTGATTTCCTTTAGGGTGGACTGGTTTGATCTCCTGCTGTCCAAGGGACTTCAAGAGTCTTCTCTAGCACCACAATGTCCTAATATTACATTGTAAATCAACTATACTTCAATAAAAAAACAGAAAAAAAGAAATTAGATCATGGAACAGGGATCTGCCTCACACAAAGCTCCCTCAGGGTCTGGTCTCTCCAAGGACCAAACAGGGCTTCTGGATGGGTCTCAATGGTGGCCTTCTGCATGTGAGGGCTGGGACAGCTGGAGTCCTTCCTGGTGACCCCAAAAGCCCACCATCTGGGTGCTGACCTGGCTCAGAGGACCAGGCCCAGCTCTGATTTATAGGCACTCTGCTCATTCGTGCACTGTCGTTGTCCTGCACAATGTCCTCATTTCCCATCCCTCTCCTCACCTCCTCAGCAGCTATTGTGGGCACCTCAGATCCAGCCAGTGCTCCAAACCAGCCTTCCCTCACCAGAGCTAATGTTCATTTTGCACTTCATCTCCCATTAAGGGCACTGCTAGTCCTTTTTTTTTTTTTTTTTCTGATGTGGACCGTTTTTTAAAGTTCTGATTGAATTTGTTACAATATTTCTGTACGATTTATTACAGAATGTTTCTGTTTTATGTTTCGGTTTCTTGGCCATGAGGTATGTGGGATCTTAGCTACCAGACCACAGATGGAACCTGCATCCCTGGCTGTAGAAGCTTGGAGTCTTAACCATTGGACCACCAGGGAAGTCCCGCACTTCAGTCTTTCCTGCAGACATCCATGTGCCTGGCTCCAACTTGAGAAAGAAAGGCAGAGCACACATCAGGGGCCATTCTCCCTGTGGGCCACACTGTATATCTGGAATGTTCACATGACTCTTAAGTGTTAGTCACTCAGTCATGTCTGACTCTTTGTGACCCCTTGGACTGGTAGCCTACCAGGCTCCTCTGTCCATGGGGATTCTCCAGGCAAGAATACTGGAGTGGGTTGCCATTCCCTTCTCCAGGGGATCTTTCCAACCCAGGGATCAAACTCGTGTCTCCTGCATTGCCGGCAGATTCTTTACCATCTGAGCCACCATGGAAGTGACTCTAAAATCCCGCTTCATTCACTTGGATCACCGCTCAGAAACCATCAGTGGCATTCTCATCGAAGTCCAGGTTTAGACAAAGCACAGTTTTTCCAGACTTACCTCCCGCTGCTCACCAGGCACCTGAGCCCCTTCTCTGATTGGTTCAATCTCAGTTTCCCAATCCAGGTTTTCCTCTCTCACACCTTGGCTCCGACAACTCTCCGGCCACAATATCCCTCCTCTCTCTTTCTGATGCTGCAGCCCTCATCTCTCACTCAAGTTTGAACTCTTGGACGAAGCCTCTCTGGGTGTTCCTGCCCACACTGCTCTCTTTCTCTCTGTGCCTTGAACGTCTGTCATGCGTTTTGTCGTTTGTCCTTTGCTGTCTTGTTTGTGTTTGTGTCTTGATGCCTGGCCAGACTGTGAGGCCCTTAGAAGCAGGAAAGTGTTAGTTGCTCAACTGTGTCTGACTCTTTATGACCCCATGGACTGTAGCTTGCCAGGCTCCTCTGTCCATGGGATTCTCCAGGCAAGAATAGTGGAAGCAGGAACCGTGTCTTGATTCATATTCATTTCTGTTTTCCTCCACCGGGCTTCCCTCAGAGCTTCTGGAACACTATCAGCATTGGTGGTGAATGAAGGAATGAAGACATGAGTGAATGAGTGAGTCTGAGGCCAGGGCAACAGAATGGTGCCCTTCAACCCATTTCATAGGCTTGGTGCCCATGGCTTTTTTTTCTTTTCCCCTTTATCAGGTGGCTCGACTTTTTCCTTTTGTCTCCTCTTTGGACCTCAGAGAATGGCAGGTAACCCCGTTGAGAGGTGTGACTAACTTCGAACTGATCCAGTCGGGGAGAGAGGCCAGTAGCCACCTCTGCCTACCAGCCCATGGTCTGGATCCAAGCCCGGTGTCTCTCCTGCCAACACCCGTGTGTGTCCATGTGCGTTAATCCCAGAGCCGGGGTCAGCCTCCGCCCAGGGCCTCTTATTGTGTTAACGTGGTGGCATCTAACATACGATTAACTTATTTGTTTTTGTTTGTTTGTTTGTTTGTTTCATGCCTGGAGAATGAATTGGATTTGATGACTGATGCTACCGTTGATGCTATGGTGGGAAGGATTCTCTTTCTCTTTGGTTTGTTAACCCACTTCTGTGGCACAAACACAGGCCCCTGCCTTCATCCAGCATGCCGAGAAGGAGCCTGCTCGGGCTTGGTGTGGAGCATGTGTAGCTGTAGAGGCTAACTGTGTCAGTGAGGTGCGTACCCCATGGGAATCTAGAAGGAAGCGCTCACGCTCTTTGCATCGCCAGTGGGAATTGTGGTTACTGCTGGTGGCTTTGTTATCAACTGACTGACTCACTGCAACCTTCTGACTTTATTCTCACTGTCATCAGTCACAGGCCTTAGATATGGTGTGAAGTGAGGTGTGCTAAACTTTATGCCCTGCTGGAGCCCCCCGTGGGAGTCCTGGTGTCCCTTCCCCACTGTGTCCGTCTGGGAAAGAGGACCTCCTCAAGGGCCTGCAGCCAGACTTAGTGACTGTGTTAAATCGGGGCTCTCTGGGCTGTAATGGCAGGTGTTCTATTAGTGGTAAATTTTTTACCTAGAATATCAGATTACTAGAGGTCTGGTGGGTTTTCCCAGGAACACACTTGCTCCCCTGACTAAGAAAAGCATTAAAACAGAGAATTTGGTGTGTGTTGGCTACATGGATTTCTTATTCCTTACAAATTAGGGGGAGAATTGGGAATTAAAGATCTCAGATTTCCAACACTGTAAATCAATCATACTCCAATAAAAAATAATTATAAAAAAGTCTTTTAAAATTAAAAAAAATTACAGTACATGTTAGGTATAAATATCTTTGTGAAAGTACTTGTAAGCACCTAAGGTTTATATCTTGAATCCATCTACAGAATTAGGAAAATGTGGTAATGAAGTACAAATGGAGGGACTTCTCTGGTGGTCCAGTGGTTAAGAATCCGCCTTGCAATGCAGGGGACTTGGGTTCGATCCCTGATTGGATAACTAAGATCCCACATGCCACAGGGCAGCTAAGCCGGCGCACCACAATTAGAGTTCGAGTGCTGCGGTGGAAGATCCAGAATGACCCAAGGAAGATCCCACGTGCCGCAAATGAGATTGGACACAGTCAAATAAGTAAATAAATTAAAAAATACAAATGGAAAAAGTACATCAATAAAATTGAAACACACACACACAAAAATAAAGATCTCAGATTAATAGAAAATTCAGTGACACAGTTTAGCTCTTAAAGTTCAGTTTTCTGAGTTTTAGCTAGGAAAAAAAAAATTTAAATAATCAGGAATAGATTTCCCTTCCTCGCCCCCAAGATACTTATGTGGGATTATGTGGGATTTCTGGTATTTTAAGGAGCTGAGAGAGCCACTGGGCCACGTGGTATCGACATGCCAGGAAAAGCTCAAGGTTGAGTCTGTTCAGACAAACAGCGTGTGAACAAACAGCTGCAACAAGACTGGGTAGACCATGCTTATAATACAGTGGGAAATAAAGAGCTCAAAGTAGGACAGAATGCAAATAGGAGACTCGTTTTCATGGAAGGCTGACTACATCTCCCTTTCTGGTCCCATGATACTGGGCCACGGGGAGGTTCTTCCAGGCGTGAGATGCTGAAGGCAGTGCAGACCTGTGATGTGACAGCCCTGAGGCAGGTGCTCGAAATGTGCCTGAAGTAGGCTGACCTTGGCTCATGAAAAGGCTCCAGACTTCCCAGCTTTTCCTATGGTTCATATTCTAAACTTGGTGTTGGCTGGGAAGGAAATTGGTAAAAGAATTTAAAGACACACACACCAGAATTTTGTTTGTCTTTCCTCAGAATTACCTTGGGAGGCCCAACATTTATTCTAGAGATTTTCAAATTACTCTGGAAAGTCTTAGGGTTGCGATCAGAACCACATAATCAACTGTAGAGGAGAAGGCCATAGATTCTTGAAGTTAAAATTTCCCAGTTGGGAATTCCAGAAAGGAATCTTACTCAACCCTTTAACTTCCCAGTGAGGTTGCAAGACTGAGCAGGACCAAGTTGATGGGTTGGGGTCCCCCAAGCAGAGTTGAGACCGGGCTCTCAAGGCTGGAGAGTGAGTATATGGCAATTTCTGGAGAAACCACTTCTTCCTCCTTTCTTCTCATTTGTTTTAAATAATTCCATGTTGTTTTTTCAGTCTAGATGGCATTTGTCAGCATCATGCAAGCCTCATATTCACAGATTGGGGTCCACAAGGTGGTCATGGAGGAGTGCTGTGGGTGTTACTAGAAATGCAACTGTAATGATTTATTACGTTAAAGGTGATGTTCATTGTACACAATTCTAAAAGTACAAAAGAGGGCATCAGGTGAAAAGTCAGTCTTACTCCTCTGCCCCCGCCCTCCTCTGACACTGTTTTGTTTTGTTTTTAAGATTTATTTATTTTACTTTTTGGCTGCGGTGGGTCGTCATTGCAGTGCTTGGGCTTTCTGTAGTTGCGGTGAGTGGGGGCTACTCTTCATTTGTTGGGTGTGGGCTCCTTGTTGCTGAGCACAGGCTCTAGGTACACAGGCTTCAGTAGTTGCAGTGTGTGGGCACAGTAACCATGGCACACAGTCTTAGTTGCATGTGGGATCTTCCTAGACCAGGGGTGGAACCAGTGTCCCTTGAATTGCAAGGTCAATTCTTAACCACTGAACCACTGGGGAACCCTGACACAGTTGTTTTAAAAGAAATCCTGTAATGGGACTTACCTGTGGTTAAATGATCCAGGGGTTAAGAATCCACCTTCCAATGCAGGGAACTCTAGTTCAGTTCCTGGTGGGGGAGCTAAGATCATGGATGCCACGGGGTATCTAGGTCCCTGTGCCACAACTACAAAGAAGCTCACAGGCTGCAACTAAGACCTGATGCTGCCGAAAATAATAAATAAATACATAATTTTAAAATCAACAAGTAAAAGAAACCCTGTAACCTTTCAGCAGGCACTTTCACAAATATAATTGTTTGGCCATTAACATTGGTATAACTGGGGCTTCCTGGGTGGCTCATTCGGTAAAGAATTTGCCCACAGTGTGGGAGACCCAGGTTTGACCCCTGAGTCTGGAAGATCCCCTGGAGGAGGAAATGGCAACCCACTCCAGTATTCTTGCCTGGAGAATCCCATGGACAGAGGAGCCTGGCTGGCTACAGTCCATGGGGTTGCAAAGAGTCGGACACGACCGAGTGGCTGACATACACACCAGGGAACTCCTCTACTCCTGCTTATTAAAACAGCTTTCTTTGAGTCTTTAGATTTTTTCTGTCTGTCACTTGCATACATGCAGTAAAGGGAAGCTATAGATGCAATAAATTAGTTGAAGTCTTTCTAAGATTCTTTTGAACCGCTTATCAGTATCCATATATGATGAAGCCACATCACTTTCTGTGCTCTCCCGAGTACTAGTGATGTAGATATTTTGTCTCTGAGATGTTCATCCATGTTGCTGTTTCCCATTCTGCCACTTTCTGCATCTTACTAGAAGGTGTCAATGGAATGTGTTTTAAACAATCTGGGCTCATAATCCTTCTTCCAGTAGGTCTTGGTTTGTTAACAGTGAACCGTCTAGAGTTTCCTTTGTCTGGTCCTGCCTTTGGGAATAATGACCAAGTGCATTCGTGTGTAATCAGTGACAACAAGAATAAGGCAAGCAATCGTACGACTCACCCTAATTTCAGAGGTGAAAAAATATATGTCTTATAATTGATGAACATCATTCACAAGAAGTCTAGGAGTAAGCGGACATACATTATCCCCGTGTCTTCGTGATGCCGAGGCTCCGGGTGAATGTCTTGGTGAGTCTTCTTGTCACAAGGTAGCGGTTCCCACACTCAGAGGCAGAAGGCAGGGAGCAGGGTCAGGCCTTTCACCTTCTGCATGTCAGACAGAGAAAATCTCTCTGCCAGAAATCACTTAGCAAATTTCCCGTTACCTCCCATTGTCCAGAATTGCGTCACATGGCCATGAATAGTAGGTAGGAGGGAGTTTGGGAAATCTGTTTTTTCTCACCATTTTGAGAATGGGATTGGGGATGGCTTTTGGATGGTCAGTTAATAGTCTGTCTCACTGTGGTCAAATGCATTTGGAGTTTTCTCATTTTTTTTAATTTATATTTTATTTATTAATTTGTTTTTGGCCACACTGTGTGGCATGTGGGATTTTAGTTCCCCGACCAGGGATTGAACCCACACTCCCTGTATCAGAAGCATAGACTCTTAACCACTGGACCACCAGAGAAGTCCCTGATCTTTCTATTTTTGATTTCAGGAGCAACTTGTATGTCTCAGGTAGCTAGAGTAATATGTTAATCATCGTCATAGTTGACATTTTGGGACCACTTACTACACACTGGGCTCTCTGTCATGGATGGTTTATGCCATCATCCCATTTACTCCTCCCCACCCTCCTGCCACATGGATGCTGTTGTACAGATGACAGGCTGAGATCACCCAGCTATGAGTGATAGGACTGAATCCAGGTCTGATTCTAGAGCTGTGGTTTGTTCATTTATTATTGGAGTATAATTGCTCTACAATGTCATGTTAGTTTCTGCTGTACAACGAAGTGAATCCGCTACCTGAATACATATATGCCCTGCTTCTTGCGCCTCTTGTCCACCCGACCCCCATCCCACCCCTCCAGGTTGTCACAGAGCGCCAAACTGAGCTCCCTGAGCCACACAGCAGGTCCCCATGAGCTATCTACTTACACATGTAGTGTCAGTCTCATGGTTGTGTCCAGTTCTTTGGGACCCCGTGGACTGTAGCCCGCCAGACTCCTGTGCCCATGGGATGCTCCAGGCAAGAATACTGGAGTGGGTAGCCATTCCCTTCTCCAGGTGATCTTCCTGACTCAGGGATCAAACCTGGGCCTCCCGCATTGTGGACAGATTCTTTACAGTCTGAGCTCGCAGAGAATATACACATGGTAGTATCTATATTGGAGAAGGCGATGGCACCCCACTCCAGACCTCTTGCCTGGAAAATCCCATGGATGGAGGAGCCTGGTAGGCTGCAGTCCATGGGGTCGTGAAGAGTCGGACATGACTGAGCGACTTCACTTTCACTTTTCACTTTCATGCATTGGAGAAGGAAATGGCAGCCCACTCCAGTGTTCTTGCCTGGAGAATCCCAGGGACGGGGGAGCCTGGTGGGCTGCCGTCTATGGGGTCGCACAGAGTCGGACACGACTGAAGGCGACTTAGCAGCAGCAGCAGCAGTGTATATACGGCAATCCTAATCTCCCAATTTGTCCCACCCTCCCCTTCCCCCGCTGTGTTCCGGTGTCCATTCTCTACTGTGTGGTTCTTAATCTTCAGTTTCTATAGCTTCTGGTATGGCACTTCTAAATGGTTATTTGTCCATTTGTCTTTTTACATTTTGTTAGAAATCTAGCTATATTTTTGGTACTTCCTAGTAACACCTAGCACAGTGTCTTGCCCACAGCCAATCCTTGATAAATCTTTGTGAAATAGATAAAGGAATAAATGGAAGAATGAATGAAAGAGCAAATTTATAAGTAGTTTTCCTGAATGTTAACCTAATATTGAATTAGTCCATTATAATTATCAGAATATTTACTCCCTCTTTTCAGGATCAGTTTTTGTTCTTTAGTCTCATTTCTTCTAAATTCTAGATGTCATCATGAATGTTTCTGAGTAGAAATATCATGGGTCATTAACTGATAAATTTGGAGAGGTTTATACTGGGCAGCCAGTTCTACCCAATTTTCTTGGCAAAGACTATCAAGCTGTCATATCTGGTAGGTTAAGCCTCAAACCCCTTGCCCACCAACATCCCAGGGCAATATCTGAGGCAACCAGGACAATTTCTGCCTTTTTCATACGTGCATTCATGCTAAGTTGTTTCAGTCATGTCCGAGTCTTTGCAAATCTATGGACCATAGCCCACCAGACTCCTTTGTCCATGGCATTCTCCAAGCAAAAATACTCCAGTGGGTTGCCATGCCCTCCTCCAGGGTATCTTCCCAACCCAGAGCAAACCCATATGTCTTATGTCTCCTGCATTGGCAGGTGGGTTCTTTACCACTAGAGCTACGTAGAAAGCCCACCTTTTTCATATAATGCCCTCCAAACACCCTTTGCCTGGATTTCATATTCTAATTGTGTATGTATCTGATTACTTAAATAGTTTTCTATGTGTTGTTGTTAGTTTCCAGGAGACATTGCATCACACGGGATCTTTCTTTGTGGCACATACACTCTCTAGTTCTTGCACACAGACTAGTTGCTGTTGCTGGGGCTTAGTTGCTCCGCCGTGTATAGAATCTTAGTTCCCCCACCAGAAATGGAACCTGCATTACAAGGCAGATTCTTAATCGAACCACCAGGAAAGTCTGCCTGTCACGTCTTGTTCCAGGTCCCAACCCAATTCTCAATAACCCGTCTCCTACCAGCTCCTCCCACCTCAGGTTTCCTATTCTGCAAACAGGAGTCTGTCCTCCAGCCCCCCAGGTGCACCTAAGACGCCATTGTCCCTGTGTCTGCCTTACAATCCTTTTCACAATGACAAGAGTCTCTCATCCAGACAACAAGGCCCTTCCCTTTCATAAGTATAATGGATCAATCTTGCTTTCCTAAACAAAAGAACAGTTTCTGCCTGAGATGATGTCTGTGGCTCCCTCAGGACAGTAAAGGGCTTCCCTGGTGGCTAAGTGATAAAGAATCCACCTGTGATGCAGAAGACGCAGGAGAGGCAGGCTCAATCCCTGGTTTGGGAAGATCCCTGGAGGAGGGCATGGCAACCCACTCCAGTTCTTGTCTGGAGAATCCCATGGATAGAGGAGCCTGGCAGTCTACGGTCCACAGTGTTGCAAAGAGTCCGTCCACAGTGTTGCAAAGAGTCGGATACAACTGAAGCGACTGAGCAAGCAAGACAGAAATGGTTACAGTCAGCAGGGTTTTGTTGCATGTATGTTACTATTTTTTTAATATCATCTTTTTCCTTCCTGATTCATTACCTTTGGCTATTTTATGAAGCTCAGATGCACCAGTGGCAGTCAGTCTGACTCATGGACAGTCACATGAGTAGATAAAAGAAATTGCTGTTGTCATACATTTAAAAAATATTGTCTGCATTTGATTTCCTTTGAAAAGACTAAGGACTGAGCACATACAGATTATTAAGTTCTGATCTTCTGGCCAGATTCCTGTGTCCTGAAGATTGAGAAAAATGTAGCTATATAAGGATTTTTATTTATGTAAAGCTGGAGAAGCCACAGACAAGTCCTGGAGAGTAAGGACTGATGGCAATGGTAGTGTCCTCCACCCTGGGCCTGGCTGAGACCCTGCTTTATTGTGGGGGTGTCTGAAGGAGAGGAGAGTCTGGAGGCAGAGACATAATAGTTGAGCCTATAGGAAGCCCTGGGACATTCTGGGCCTAGTCCCCCTCTGTGTTTCCCAAAAGTATGCGGGGCAGCTGCCTGTGCAGAGCCCTTCCAGGGGCTTGGTCTCTCCTGTGCTGACTGTCAGAGACCCCTGCAGCTCCCCCTGGCTTGTGGGGCAGGCCTCTGATGGGTGTCCCTCCTGTGTTGCGTCCAGGGACAAGGTGCCTTATCGGAGCGACTCCGGAGCTTCAGCATGCAGGATCTCTCCACCATCAGGGGAGACGGCACCCCTGCTCCCTCGGGCCCCCCTCCACCGGGCCCTGGGCGGGCCAGCGGCAAGCACGGCCAGCCTAAGATGTCCAGGAGTGCTTCTGAGAGCGCCGGCAGCTCAGGTAAGTATCACTTCACTTCCCTTCTTTCCCACCTCCTAGGCCTTGCTTTCCTAGTGAGAGGCCCAGGCCACCCTAGCACCCTTTCCCCAAGGACTCAGCACTCACACAGACACCCACCAGACCATTCAGGCCAGCCAAGGGACTGAGTGCCACTCAGGCCAGGATGGGAAGCTGGCCTTGGGAACTCTGATGGGGGCAGAGTTAGGTCACCTACACCGAGGGTCCTGCTTCCTCCATCTGATTATCTGGGTTGGGAGGGTGTTGAGGGTGGTTGAATAGTGGTACGCAGACCAAGCCTAGAGGTGACTGGCCCAGCTGCCCTCAGCCAAGGCAGCTTCCTCCCTTTCCTTCCTCTCTGTCCACATGCTCCCAGGAGGGCTCACCTGTCATGAGCACCTGAGTGTCTCCCCCCCACACCCAGGGCTTACGGCTCCCATGGTCCCTTTTCTTGACATGGTGTTTCCTGTCTTCTCATTCTACCATCTCGTCCCTTCCTTGTGCCCCCACCATAAACCTCACCCTGGGCCACCACGTGCCAAGGCCACACTAGCCCTGAGATCTAATTTCTGCGGAGGCCAGGGTTATATGAAACCATACCTCTGCCTCCGTGTCTGCCCTGGTAGAGAGGGGTCCCTGTGCCAGAACTGACATGGGACCTTATTATTAAATGTGTAGCGTCCTGGGCCCACTCCCAGGGGATTCAGTTTGTTGAGGACGAGACCCTGATACATGATGCTGTCAAGGTGCAGCCACATTTGGGACCCACCAACATCTGACCCATCAATGAGTTTCTGGTTTGTGGAGGCTGGGGTCGGGGACTGGAGGGGTAGGGAGCCGGACAAGACTTCTGGTTCCCCAGACTGTTCCCAGGGGAGGTTACAGGGCTGAGCACTCCTGCTGAGGGTTGATGGAGAGGGGGCGGGCTGCAGGGCATGGTTCTGCATCTCCACCTCCACCCCTCTCACTTGATGGGACATTGAGCCTGGGGGTGGATATGGGGCCACTGTGGCAATCTCTGGCTGTGATGTGTGCCAGGTGGCTCGCCTGCCCTTAAATGTATAAACAGGGATGTCCAGGTCACTTAGACCTGGGTCGTGTGCTGTGAGATGCAGCCCGCGGGGGACATCTTAGAGTCCTGAGCACAGGGTCCTTCCAGGCCCACCCAACTTGAGGGTCTAAGACATGGATGGGAAAGAGGAGCTTCATGGCTGCCCTGGGAATGACAGCGTGTGCTCCCCGCCTGGAAAAGGAGACCAGCTCAGAGCCAGGCCTGGCATCCGCCAGTTTCTTCCCTTCTAGGGAATGTCCCCTCTACCTAGGATTGAAGATTGTGGCTTTTCTGTTGGAAGAGAGATGTTTTAGCCCTACCAGGGTTGGGGAGATGGAGGCTTGGCCATGGGGGTGAGATCCACCTCCGGTAGGGAAACCCTGTCCAAGGCCAGGCAGGAAGGGAGCTTGGGGATCACTCAATCTCACCCTCTGATTTTACCAACGAAGAGACAAAGGCCCAGGAAAGGTAGCTGTCATCAGGTTTGCGCCTGCTGGTGGCATTCTCCTGTGGCCCCTGACTCCCGGGTCAGTGCCTTCTATCCACTCACCCACTGGCCATCAGGTTTCCTTGAGCATCTTTGGCCTCTGACCTCCCTGGCTCCTAGGCATGCGAGCCTCCACTCTTGATCAGTTTCTGGGCTACCGAGCCTCAAATGAAAGCTGTCACTTTGACTTGATAAAGGGTCCCGATTCTGTGAGGCTCAGTGGGCAGAGCTAAAACCACCGGGGTAGAGTTCTGAGGGGGCAGCCGCTTAGCAGCTGTGTGGCCGGGGCAAGTGCTTTATCCTCTCTGCACCACAGAGTCCTTATCTGAACACATGGAATGACTAGCCCCATATGCAGAGTTGTCATGAGGATTCAAATGAAATAATCCATGTGAAGGTGCTTAGGGTCATGCCTGTCACTCTAAGTAGTAGCTGCTATTACTGTTCTTGTTGCTGTCTAACTTACCTAGAAAAGCAGTTTAATGTTAAAGTGACCAGGATGAAAATGAGCTGCCTTGTGAAGTATTGAGATCCCTGACATTGGAAGGGCCCAAACCAGAGTTACCATGTACCAAGTTCCTGCGCTGGCCAGGAAGTGAGTCTAGGTGGCCCTGCAGTCCCTTCCTCTCTCTGTTGTCACTATAGAGGCAAACTTAGCAGAGGAAGTAGGCTCAGAGAGGTCACATACTGTGCCAAGGCCACACAGGACCAGAATCCAGGCCTCCTGCCTACTCCTCCCTTTGGCGGATTATTTGCAGCAGCTTCAAAATTGGGAAAAAAAGAGGTCTGGTAGGATCTAAAAGGAGATGGATGTTGCTCAGTCATGAAAAGGCATGAAATTTTGCCATTTGTAGCAACATGGATGGACCTGGAGGGTATTATGCTTATTGAAATAAGTCAGAGAAAGACAAATACTGTATATATTTACTTATATGTGGAATCTAAAAAATAAAACAAACGAATATAATGAAATAGAAACAGATTCATAGGTACTGAGAAGAGACTGCTGGTGGCCAGAGAAGAGAAGGTTGGGGGAGGGTAAAGTGGGTGAGGAGAATTAAGAGATACAAACTGCTGCATATAAAATAGGTTACAAAGATGCCATGTACAGTGCAGGAATGTAGCCAGTATTATGTGAGATTTTTCTTTTCCTTTTTGGTCACCCTATGTAGCATGTGGGATCTTAATTCCCTGGCCAGGATTGAATCCATGTCCAGTGCAGTGGACGCACAGAGTCTTATCCACTAGACCACCAATAGTCTTACCAATGTTACTTATAACATCTTTATCTGGAGTATGATCTATAAAAAATATTGAATCACTATGTTGTACACCTGAAACTAAATATTATAAGTCAACTGTACTTCAGTTAAAAAAGAGAAGGCAATGGGGGCATCCCCTCGGCTTTGAACATTTTCTCAGGCCAGCACTTGATGGAAATAGACTTGGGCTGATTTGTCTTCCTGGCCCTGCCCCCTCCATGCTCCATGATGCCCCAGAAAGCAGGGGAGCACGCTGGTTGCAGGTCTGCAGGCTGAGCAAGTGGAATTCACGGAGAACCAGAGAGCCTGCTGTACTATAACAAAATGCACTCTCCTCACTGCCTGCCCTTGGCCATGGTACCCGTGATTTCAGGGCCAACAAGTGGGGTGTTGACCTAGCAGGAAGGACAGGGACCATTGATTTGCCTTCACCATAGCTGTTCTGGGCCTAAAATAAAAGGCAGCTCAGAAAGAAAGACAGGTGAAAGATGGCTCAGGGCCTGGGTCGAGGGTAGAAGCACCCAGGTCAGAGGCTCTGGAGTTGTCATAACTCCGGAGGGGAGGGTCAGGGTGCCTAGGAGGAAGTCCACCAAAGGAGGCCCAGCTGGTGTGCCCTTCCCAGCCCTGGCCTCAGACACCAGACGTGGTTTGGTCTGGGAAATGGCCCCGAGTCTGGGCTTCCTTCCTGACTGAGTGACCCTGGGCCTGGGCAGAGATGGCAATGCAGCGAGGCTGACGTCACCAAGCAGTCACCACTCTCATTCCCACCAAGCCTATATGCAATCTCAGAACCTTCCTGAGAGTGATTCCGTGGGCAGTCACTATCAGAGGATTTGTCCTTGGACCAGGAAAGGAGCCCAGTTCGCTTCAGCCTTTGCCTTTGAAGGTGAGATACCAGAATCCCTATTTGACCTCCATCTTGGGGTTGTGAGAAGAGCAGTTGAGGTATTAATAATTTGCCAGTCCTGGACCAGAGACCACTGTTGCAGATAGGCTGGGTAGGAGGCGGTGGCTGCACACCCCAGGGAGTTGTGTGCAGCTGTTGGAAGCAACAGTTTCAATGCACATTTAGGTAGAGTTTGAAAACATGAGGCCTAGTGAAAAAAGTACAAAATGGAATAAGAGATTAGGTAATAATTTATGTAAAATAAAAATATACATGCCCACTGGTATAAAATAACACCATGCAATTTCTGTGGCCCACCCTGCAGAATAAACGGCCTGGGAAGTATTTTGTCAGACATCATTTATTGCAGGTCTGGCATTGAACCCAGGGAAGGGTACAAAGGGAATTGAAAGAATGATCTTTGCCCTCCATGAATTTGGAGACAGCCTGTATTTAGTGAGCAGCTACTGTATACCAAGGGCTTCCCACGTGGCTCAATGGTAAAGAATCTCCCTGCCAATGCAGGAGATGTGGGTTTGATCCCTGGGTTAGGAAGTTCCCCTGGAGAAGGAAATGGCAACCTGCTCCAGTATTCTTGCCTGGAGAATCCCATAGACAGAGGAAGCTGGCTGGCTACAGTCAATGGGGTCACAAAGATCAGACATAGCTGAGCGTGCATACACACACATACACACTGTATATACCAAGGCCCAGATATGCACCAAGACCAGTGGAGTGTGTAAGGTAGCAGCCAGTTAGCCACTGGGGCCAGATGGCCAGACACAGACCCCTTTGGGAGTTCAGAGGTCAGTGTGAGCAGATTTTCTGCAGTCCATGCCGAATTGGGAGAGAGAGAGAAGGGGCAGTTGGAGTTATTTCTCAGAGGAAACTTGGACTTCATCCCCTCCCTCCCCTCGGGCTGCAGGTCACAAGGACCGGCCTCTGTGCGCCAGACAAGGGCATTTTCTAGCACCTGTGAGGAAGCGGAATCTGGAGTGATCCTCTGTCCTACCTTGGTGTCTCTACAGAGACCCACATTCCTGGGACCCCTGTAGTGAACACATGGGGATGCCCACACCTCCCTGGGGCCTCCCTCTTGGCCTGGGGCTGGTTCCTGTCCAGGTGAGGGGTATCACTGATGATGCCCCCGTCCCCACAGTGTGTACCTGCTGCTCCACCTGCAGGACCCGGAAAGGTGAGTACACAGCCAGCCTCCCTGCAGCGTGCGAGACCTGCCTTGGGAGGAGGCTCTAACCGTGAGCTGGTGTCTGACCTTGGGGCTCCCTTTCAGCTGCAGGGTCAGGGGGTGGGGTGGGGTGAGGAGGTTAACTCCTTAAAATAGCAAGTGTGTATTATCTTGCAGCAAATTCAGGCTAGAATTTGGGAGCAGCTTAATTGGGTGTCTGTGGCTCAAGCACTCTCAAGAGTTATGGTCTGGGTGTCATTCAGGCCCACAGCTGTCTGAAGGCTTGGCTGAACATGGCCAACTTGTGGCTCTTGACTGGAGGCCTCAGCTCCTTTCCAGGTGTCTCTCTGGGGGCTGCTTGAGCATCCTCACCACGTGGTGGCTTCACCCAGGGTGAGTGATGCAGGAGAGAGAGGCCAGGTGGGAAGCCACAGCACCTTTTAGGACCTGGTCTTAGAAGGCACAAAACCACCACTTCTGCCTTGTTCTGTTTGTTGGAAGTGAGTCATTAAGTCCAGCCCATCCTCAAGGGGAGGGGAATTCATCTCCACCTCTTGGAGGGAGGAATATGGAGATACTTTAAAACCATCACAGAGTCATAGTTCCCTGTGCTCTTGGTGATAGGAGTGCCAGGCCCTTACCCAGGTCCCCGGAAGTGATGGAGCCCTGCAGTTCTGGGGGTTTCAGTCCTTGTGCAGCCAAGGGAGCCCTGGTCCTGCTTTGCCACTTACCAGCTGTGTAATTATGTGCAAATCACCTAACCACCATAAGCCTGGGTTTCCTTCCAATAGAGATAAAGCTCCCCGCTTCCCCACCTCACTGTGCAGCTATGACAATATCTGTGACAGGGCTTTTTGAAGAATGATGATGGTAACGATGCTGACCGTAATGGCCAGAAGGCCTCAGGGAGATGGGACTGGGCTCTCCTAGGCCTGGGCAGGGCACCTGCTGCCAGCCTCCCTGGGTGAGGGAGATGTCTGGGCTGTGTTGCTGTCTTCTGACCTGCTCCTGCTCTTTCCTTGATCTTAACATGTGAGGGACCAGAGATGGTGCTGGGCTAACCCAAGTCCCCCATACAACCCCTTGAAGGAGTTTCCTTTGGCTCAGAAGGCAAGAGGGGCCACGCCTGGCCTGCGGCTTCTGGCGGGTGTCGGGGGTGGAGGAGAAGGGAGACAAGCCCAGTGCCACTGTTGCCTGCACCCCCAGCCCTGTTGCTGCCGAGACATGGTTCATGCTTCCCACAGAAATGGTGAGCAGGAAGGCATGGAGCTGTGTTCTAAGAAGGATCCTCTCGTCCCTTTATTTCTTCAGTTTTAAGACGTTTCCTTCTTTTTTTGGCCACACCACACGACATGGGGGATTTTAGTTCCCGGACCTGGATTGAACCCATGCCCCCTGCGGTGGAAATGCAGAGTCTTAACCGCTGGACTGCCAGGGGAGTCCCTTAGACCAGTGGTCCCCAACCTTTCTGGCACCAGGGACTGGTTTCATGGAAGACAGTTTTTCCATGGACTGGGGTTGTGGTGGATGCTTTCAAGATGATTCAAGCACATTACATTTATTGTGCACTTTATTTCTATTATTATTCTATCAGTCTCCCCTCAGATCATCAGGCATTAGATCCCAGAGATTAGGAACCCCTGCCTTAGACATTTCAGCTCTTGGATTTTTAAAGGTCTGTAGAAGACCTGGGGGTTTCAGAGGCCATGAGCCTAATGAGAATAGATGGTCTAAAGATTCCTGAGCAGGAGGCTGTGGGGACCATTGTCCTGCCGGAACAGAGGAGTGCACATATGCTCAACAAGGATGAAACAAACCCAGGGGCTGCACATAGCTGTGTCCAGCACTAGCACATAATACTCAGGTCTGCTGGATGCTGCTGCTGCTAAGTTGTTTCAGTCATGTCCAACTTTTTGTGACCCTATGGACCATAGCCCATCGGCTCCTCCTGGGAAATGTCCATTACATTTCCCAGGCAAGAATACTGGAGTGAGCTGCCATGCCCTTTCCCAGGAGATCTTCCCAACCCAGGGATCAAACCCACATCTCTTACGTCTCCTGCATTGGCTGGTGGGTTCTTTACCACTGGTGCCACCTGGGAAGCCCGCTGGACACACCAGTTCGAGGAAAACAACCATCCCAGTGACCTCAGGCAGTTATGTTTATTTCTATCTAATCACCCTACAATTTGGAGTTTGTAAATACCTTAAGCCACTCAGAAAGCCTTTCCCCATGGGATCCTGTCATCTTGGGGACCTGGGAGAGGAGAGAAGCAGGTGGGTCTGCTCCATGCTGCCCTCTGGGAAGTCCCCCTCCCCCGCCACCCCCGCAACACCTGGTGAGTTCATCATCAAAGCCTCCCTTTCTCGGACATTAGAATAGAAGTTAAAATAGAATTATCACTGGTGGTGAGCGTTGAGTAGAGTCTGGCCTTCCCGGGAGCTGTGGGGATGGGGATTGTTGGGGATGGGGCCGCAGGTAGGGCTCGGTGGAGGCCTCAGGCCGGGGTGGACCTGCTCAGAGTCATGATCTGGGAGCCTCTGCCCCAGCCCTGCCTTTCTCAGCCTTCTGAACATTCAAGGCCCTGGAGTTCTACCCTATCTCCCTAAAGTATGCTTGCAAGGAAACAGCTAGTGAGTCATCTGCACCATTTCCCTCTGTGATGATGGGAAAGCCCCTTGACTCTCCAGGCCTTAGTCGCCTCCTCTGTAAAATAGGGTGAGGGATTAAACTCTCGGCTCCTGGGACCCTTCCAGCTCTGACCCATGCAGGGCGCTGGCTGTGAAGCGTCAGCAGATGGTGTTGGGAGAGGTGTGTCTCACATCTGGGGCTGGGGCACCGATGCTGCAGATCACAGATGCTCTGGTCAGAGGGGCCCTCCTGGTCCCCTGAAATGATTAAATGATTTTCATCCATGCCTCTCATGTCCCAAGAGAACTTTCTGCTCCATTCCTGCCTGTCACCGTCTCCTGTTGTTTCCTGCACATCTGTCTCTCTTTTTCTGTGCTTCTATTATTATCTCTGTCTCCCACCCCTACCGCACTTTCTCCCCGCTTTTCTCTCTGCCTGCCTTGATGTTATATAGAACTGAAGACTGAATTCTGTCACTGCTCGAAATAAGTCATAGAGGTGGGCCCCCCGCCCCCACTTTTTTAAATCAAGTAGATGGGACATATTTTTAAAAGCAGAATCATCCCTTTTTATCCTATTAAAAGAGAGAGAGAATTGCATCTTTTCATGAGAGGGGCCCTGGGGCAGTTTCTTCCCTCAGAGGTTTGGAGTGTGGGCAGTGAGTGAGTGAGTGAGTGTGTGTGTGTGTGTGTGTGTGTGCACGAACACTCACACACGTGTGTGAGTTTCATCCCCAAAGGTCCTTCCTTAACAGGATATTCTTTCCTTTCTCTTCGGTGGCTGTTGGGGACTCAAATGTAAGTGGTCCAGATAGGCGTGCTCTCCTCAAATGTGTTTGCTGACTTTGATTAATGGCTCCCACTAATGTGTGCTGTGTGGAAGTGTTCGCTAACCCGGAGTGTTTGCTGCACTGGGGGAGGGGTGTGGGGAGGCCTGGGGCTCCTGCAGATGGATCTGCTCAGCCTTGAAGGGCTGGGAGTTTCTCCCTCCTTGCACTCCCCACAGAGAGAAGAGGTGCTGCCGCTTTCCAGCCTGCTCTACGCACATTTGCTAACACAGAAAGTAAGCCAAGGCCATACACTCATTCCCCCACTGAGGAAAATTAGAGTGATGCCTGTCTTTTCCTGGAGACCGCCCAGCCCTGGCCACCGTAGTCAGCTCTGTGGGCTTAAGGGCTTGGCTGCCATCCCCTGAGGTTTGCAGGTGGCTGTGGCCATGACTTTGCATGAGATACTCCCCTCATACAAGTTGTCTTCAGGAGCCATCAGATTATTAAGATGTAGACAGTAGCACCCTTTTGGGTGAGGACCTGGTGGATCACAAATTCTGTTTGGATGTCCAGCAAGAGGAGCGCTGAGGAGGCCCAGCACCACATTTCTGCTCAGCCACTGATTTTCATCTGAGTGCCCATAAAGATGGGACCATGTTCATGGGTTTTATTTCTTCACTGATACTCCTCCCTGTACCCTAAGGGATTTAAGTCTGCTTGTGGAAATACAGATGATAGATCAAACCAAATAAGAAAAATGAAGCTTGGAGGGGAAGGGAGGAGGCAGGTAAGATGGAGTCAGAATGAGAAGAAAAATATAGGCGCTTGTCATGAAGTCATAGACAGTCTGAGATGCTGGGCTTCCTCGCAGCCAGCACAAAGAGGGAAATGCAGTTAAGCAGTTCATTGTCCAACTTCCCTGGTGGTCCAGTGGTTAAGGATGTGCCTGCTAATGCAGAGGACATGGGTTCGATCCCTGATCTGCGTAGATCCCACATGTCACGGGACAGCTAAGCTTATATGCCACAACTACTGAGTCTGTGCTCTAGAGTCTGGAAGCTGCAACTACTGAGCCCATGTGTTGCAACTATTGAAGCCCACATGCTCGGAGAGCCCATGCTCTGCAACAAGAGAAACCACCGAAATGAGAAGCCTGTGTGCTGCAACTAGAGAAAGGCCATGTGCAGCAACAAAGATCCAGCGCAGCCAAAAACAAATAAGAGATTCATTGTCACAGCACAGAAGACATCTGGAGGCTCAGAGGCTCAGCCTGTCTACAGTGTTTCGTCTCCTGGGTCCCGAGAGTCAAGCAGAATATTACAAACAACATTCTTGGCAAAAACTCTCCACGAACACAGTGACCAATAGGATTCTCCTCTTTTCAACAGGTTCTCTCTGTGTCTTCTATTAGAAGATACTTCTGGTCCCCGAGCTGCCCACACTGACTTCCTCACTCCCCACCTCTGCTGAGTTGAAACCTTATTTCCCATTCCTGCCTGGATCTCTGGACTTCCCTTGATCCATCACTCCTGGTGGCCCTTCTTTTCTACCATTTCGTCCATGCTAAAGGATGCGGTGGAGAACTAACTCAAAGCATTTTTGCTTCTCTCTTAGATGGCACTTGTTGTTATTATTGCTATTCTGACAGTGTGAGTTCACTGCTCAGTCCCAGTGAGTCCAGACTGGGTGGGCAGCCTGAACTGTTCCATGCCTGAGGATCTTTTGGTGACTCTGGGCTGCCTTCTGAACCCCAGAGTGATATGTTGAGGGAAAGCCTTGGCCCTGAATTTAGAGGGACCCTCACGTGCAGAAGCACAGACTCAAACCCTAGTCTGCTTTCAATATGGGGGATTTTGTGCTGGGGCAGACCTGGGCAGGTTGCTTCTGCCCTGGTCTTCTGGTCCTAGGCAGGCCCGCCTCTTTGTTCTCCTGTTAGGTGTTCAGAGGAATGTCCTTGTGATGGGTGTTGAGTTCTGTTTGGGACAAGGGTGGAGCCCTCTGAGATGATGTCAAGATTCCACCTCTTTTAGTGGATGGGTGGCCACTGTGGGCGCAGTCCTGGATCAGCTGCTCAGAGTGACCAAGAAGGATTAGCCATAGCTCAGCCCACTTTCTTTGAAGCTGAGGCAGAAACTGATGGACAGGAGAACTAGGGCTCGAGGCACAAGCCATGTGGTACACATCCCAAGACCTTTTGGGTGAGTTGATAGGCTGGGGAAGACCAGAGCATTCAAGGAGGGCCAGACTGACCAGTTTTCACATTTATCCATCTTAACGATGCAGCTGACTTGGGCAGGGGAAGGGACCAGAGAGAGCCTAAACCCAGAGGAAACAGGTTGGGGGATGCACAGGAGCAAAAAATGCAAAGAAGGGTTAACATTCTCAGGCTTGGCTCTATCCTGTCTCAGCTGGTCACTCCCAGTCTACAATTCGGCTTTGAGATTCTTGGTTAAGACAACTGTGTTCCCATGCTGCCCCCTGCTGTTTGTTGGGAGTATAGCAGCAACGACTGGGAAAGCGGCTCAAGACTAGGCTCCCGCTGTTAGTTTTATGAAGTCCAGACTGGATGCTGTCATACCCCTTTTGATGAGGAGAACACATTTGGTGGCTGAACATGTTTTTAGGGGAAGTAGCAGGGCGTCCCAGAAAGAGCTCTGGTTTCTGTCTGCAGGCCTCAGGTGGTCAGATCAGGTGATCTGAGGGACCCCGGCTCTGCTTTCTGTGGTTCTAGGTAAAAACAATATATGAAGCCTAGAAAGATATGTCTCTGAGTGTCAGATAGACTGGGACAGGAAGTATTTTATATCTTGACTGAGATAGGATCACGTGGCCAGATGACATGGAATATGCTCCACCTTCGATGTTGCAGAAATACTCAGTGATGTGAAGCTGAAGCTCCAATATTCTGGCTACCTGATTCGAAGAGCCGATTCATTGGAAAAGACCCTGATGCTGGGAAAGATTGAAGGTGGGAGGAGAAGGGGGTGACAGAGGATGAGATGGTGGGATGGTATCACCGACTCAATGGATGTGAGTTTGAGCAAACTCCAGGAGATGGTGAAGGACAGGAAAGCCTGGAGTGCTACAGTCCACGGAGTGGCAAAGAGTCGGACACGACTGAGTGAACAACAACAACAGTGACACAAATAAGTTCTGGAGTTTTCCACGTGCATTAGTCATGGCAGACCAAAACAGGAATCTCGCTGCTGCTTTTGAGGGGAAGACTGCTGCTAGGTTCTCTTTCCACCAGTCTCCTTTGCTTCTCTGTCTAGCACTTGGCCTTTGAAATGAAAAGTCTACATTGCTTAAGGTTCTCTCTGAAGGCTTCCTGGCATTTTACATCCTCTCTCCTAAGGACAGCTCGCAGCTGTATGCGCAAATACAATTAAGGCACTGTCAGCTTGTATGTATCACGCAGAAAACTGTGTCACTCCCCTCCCGAAGTCACTGCCACCATCCTTTCCAGAGGATATTCTTCCCCCCTGGTGTTCTTCTGGTGTGGCCTCTCAGCTCTAAGCTGTAGGGTGTGATCCATCTGTTAAGACAGAGGTACCCCCACCTGGACTCCCACCTCCCCCTGGTAGCTTGTCAGTACATTCTGAAGCCTGCACTTGTTCCTGTGCATAGTGTCTCACCGTTGCAGTGATCCTGGATCCCCTGCAGTGTCCTGGGAAGATGTCGGGGCCTCGGTTCTCCTAACTGGCCTGGCTTGCCATGCTGTGTGCCTAACCTCGGCCTGCCTGTCTTCACTCCTTTCTTCACTGATGCCACCTTGCTGTACTTTGTCTCCCCTGCGTAGATTGTAAATGGCCATTCAGTGGTTGAGGGCGATGTGGATGAGGGTGGTGTAAAGGCCTGGGGGCCCCACCAGGTCCAAAACCCATTGGCGTTTTCTGACGAGGAGGAGGAAGACCTGCTGGACTTCATGTACAAGTTTAAAGCACCTCGAAAGACGGAGCTCCCCCTGGAGGTACACAGTATCGGGGGCTGCGGGGTGGAGCGTGTGTTTACACAGAGGGCTTTGCCCTGGAGGTCTGGGCTCCTGGGAGTGGCATCTCTTGGGATACCCAGCATCTCCTGAGTGTCTGAGGAGGGGAGACCTCCCTCCAGCAAACAGGCAGGAGCAGCCACTAGGTAGCATCTAGCTACTTGCCAAGGGGTGAAAAAGACTCTACCACTTTTATTTGGGAATCGAAGAAATGAGATCATGTCTAGGGATTAAACAAAACAAACAAAATATCCAGCTACCAACTGAAGATGATGCGTGAGTGAAAAGCAACCCAAATGAGTGTTTTGGGGGAGAGAAAAATTCAGAATGTCTTACGATCTGTCTTTATAAATAGAGCTTGTTCATCTCTCTATCTCCATGTCACAATATAGTGACCGATACAAAATATTGGGTTAGCCAAAAAGTTTGTTCGAGTTTGGAAACACCCAGACGAACTTGTTGGCCAACCCAGTAGATGTTCATAAAATGTTATTAAAAGGGCACGGCCAAATGAGCAAAACAATACACTTGATATACGTACTCTGGCCAAGTGCAGACATAGATGGAATTTTGGCAGCTGGAGGCCAAGCCTAGAGCCTCAGGTCATTGCTCTGGGCAGGGTCACAGCCTTGGGCTTGGATGCAGGGCCTGCAAAATTGGGGGACCCCAGAGTCTTCCTCTCTGTTTCATCAGGTCTCCCCTCCTTCCCCTTCTGCTGAACGCTGCAACCTGAGAGTCCAACTGAGGCAAGTTGGGAGCCCCCCTGCCCTCAGTGCAGAGACCCTTGTGAGACTCAGGTGAGGCAGTGTGTGGACAAGCTGCCCTTCTCCAACACAGCAGCCTGACGGCCTGTTCCCACCAGGGTCACAGCTGTTCCACCGCAGAGCACATGCGTTCATCAGATTCCTTCCCAAAGTGGGGCACGCAGGGGTCCATTTTGAACTGAGAGGTTTTGGTAGAAGATATTCTGGGTTTGGACTCTGTCCAAGGAGTCCTTTACAACCCAGCCAGCCCCATGATGGGGAGAGGGACCCAGCCCGGAGGGCATGCAAGGTGCTAGAACCATTCTAGGTCTGGAGGGTTTGTGCTTTTTTTTTTTTTATGTGGACCATTTTAAAAGTCTTTGTTCAATTTCTTACAACATTGCTTCTGTTTTATGGCTTTGTGTTTTGGTTTTTCAGTCACGGGGCATGCAGGATCTTAACTCCCTGACCAGGGATCAAACCCACTCCCCCTGCATGGGAAGGGTCAAGTCTTACCCACTGGACTGCCAGGAAAGTCCCTGGTTTTGTTTTTTAAAACTGCCCACATTGCTTTACTGTTTTTGGCTAAACTGCCTGGGCAGGTCACTGATTCTTCCCTCACTCTGACCAGAGGTGGCTGGTAAACGCTCCCACCATTCAGGCGTGGTGGGAGGACTCACTGTTTGGAAGGCCAGAGCCTTCTGTTTGTGCCTGCTTTCCTCCCGCCTCCCTTCCGAGCACCCACTGGGCACGGAGCTCCTTGCTGGGAGATGGTGGTGCATTTCCTGCCCCCAGGAAGGCACAGTGTGGCCAAGGAAGACAGTGCGCAGAGCAGCACGCTCCCCCATGGGAGCGTGGGCATCTGTCTCTGATGCCCTGCCAGCTGCTAAACAGTGTGAGAACCAGGGAGTTGATCCTGGCTGTGACTGGGCCGTGGGGGTGGGTCTCAGGAGTGACTTTGGAGCTTGTTCCTAAGAGGACTAGAAATAACCAGACAGAGAAGGGAGAAAAGGCCTCTGGTCAGAAGGGATGGAGATGTGAAAGGAGAGTGTAGAAAACGAAGCTGAGTATGGAGAAGTGGACAGATGGGGGTTGAGGGTAGGTCAGGGCCAGTGGTGAATCCCCTTGAGGGCGCTATGCCAGGAGAAAGTATTCCCCTTTACTTTAATCATGACGTAGCATCCCCTGTGATCTGCGTCCCATGGGAGGAGGGGGTCCCTTGATAGCCATTGGTAGGGGAGATGAAGTAGAACTCTTCGTGCCTAAAGCCAGTGTTTCCTGTGTTGTTTGGTTTGCTTGTGCATGAAAGGATTTCACATCTGGAAATTCAGTGATGGAAATTTTAAGCATGTACCAAGAAAGGCGAGGCCAGTTCCCAAAGGAAATAACAAAGACCAGGGAAGCCACCGGGAGGCCTTTCTGTCTGCTGAGTCACTTGTTAAGATCATTTCGCTCCCAAGGCAGAAACAAGTTGTATCATTCTTCCATGCAACTGTGCACTCGGGAGGTGCAGAGACTTAGGAGAGCATGAAGACGGGGGCACTGGGCTCCTCCATTGGCTCAGCTCTATGGGGAATTGGGAGGCCACTCTGATTGCTGTGGTGGAGACCCCAAGGGGGTCCCCAGTCCCACCAGCCTGCTCACACACATGGACATTTGACCCGAGGAGCTGAAGTCCCAACACAAATCCTTCCAGGTACTGTCCTCAAACGCGTTCGTGTTTATACCAAACGGAGGGGTCAGTCCTGTTTCTGTTTTCTCTGCCAGGCACCGCCTAGAATCCTTCGATCTCGCTTCAGGAAGAAAAGTACCTCATCCTCGGCCACTGAAACCACGTGAGTGAGATGAGCCAACAGCACCGGATCCACAGAATGTTTCTTCTCTGCCTTAAAGAGCTATTTATTCACTAACCACATAGAAAACCGCAAGCTGGTGTGCCCTGTGACAGCCTCGGACGTGGCCTTTCCTCTCTCCCCTCTAAGAGCCCCCCCTTTCCTTTTCTTTATTTTGTTGGGGAGAGGATAAGGGAAAGGTAGTGTGTGGGGGGTGTGATCTTAGGTCTTCTGAGGTTAGTCATTTCCCACCATTGGATTGGCATACAGACAGCAGTGTTTTTAGAAGAGAATCCCCCCACCAAGCTGCTGAGATGTACATTTGTAACTTATTTGTTGCATACTTTGTTTTTAGTCCTATATATGCAAACAAAGCAATTTTTTAAAAACTTTTTTTTTTTTTGGTTCTTGATACTAATACTTTGGACTACGATGTACATATTTATGGCTTTTGACTTGATACCGTGGACTTGCAAAAGCTGCCAGAGGTTCTGATGTATAAGAAAACTGCAAAAACAGAAGCGTAAAAGATTAATTCTGGAGGGTGTCTCAGATGTGCTTACGAAGCTTCCAAACACACCTCAAGGACATCCGTTTTTCCTGTAGGGCGATGCTCCGTATTCTTCAGTCAGTATACCAGAGAAGTTTAGAATGGAGACATGATATTTCAGTACCAGAGGTGGGTATGAAGTCAGGGGAACATCCTAGAATAAGGGAAAAGTCACAGGAAGCTTGTCTCCCCCATGGGCACAGGATTAGGAGCTTCAGAGTCCTTCCAGGGTGGGGACTTCTCATTGCCTTAGGCAGGTTGGCTCACCTTTGGTAGAAATATTCGGGGATGTAAACTCCTGGGATTGTTGTGACAAATCATTGAGTGTTTATTTCTCCTTCATAGCACCCTGCGCTGTGACTGGCAAAAATGAACCAATCCACCCAAACAAAACCAACCCTAGAACCACGCTTTGTTTCAGATGCTCCGTGAAGCACATCTGAGACGTCTGGGTAACGATCCCAACCCTGGGTTCTAAGAGGTTGTAGAGGTTGCATCTTCACGAATGTGACCTGCTGCTCAGCTCCACGGGCAGCGGCGGCTCGCGCCCTCTGTTTGCTTCCTGGCTTGTGTGGAGTGTGAGCCAGAGAGAAGTGGCACGTTCACGGGCACTTGTATTTCATACAGGCCCACTTCTTTTAGGAAGAGAACAAAGCGCCATCTGAGGCGACTCCCTAATTAGACTGAGAATTTTATCTGAAATGAAGAATCTGGCTGTAATAGCATCTTGGTCAGAGGTGGCTGCTCCCCACTGGGAGCGCCGAGCCTAAATGTAGGACTCATCTACTTGTGCTTAGAATTGATGTTTCCTTTCAGTGTGATGCATGCAGTGGTCGCGACCCAGTTACTTATTATACTTGGATTGTGTTTGTTCATAGATAGGCCCTGAACACTAGAAAATTAGTGTCACGTACCACATAGAACCTACTGTCAGTCAGCTATAAGCAGGCCCAGTTAGAGACAGTGGCATGACTGAGCTACACAAACCTACATCAGTCTTTCCTGAGGACACATTGGCTGGATCTTAGCCACATCGGAAAGGGTTTTACTTGAAGTTGTTATCTACTAGATTGCAAATTTAAACCCCTTTTCCTCATAATGCCTCTGAAGGTGACTTGGTAATTTACAAAAGGATTTAGGAAAATAAACCTAAAAGCGTATGTGGGGTTCAGGAGGGCAAACAGAGGCTGGCTGTTTAATGTTTGTGCCCCATACCCATCAATACCTAAATCTGTTAGTGAAGACAGAAAACCTGTTTTCTTCAAGCTCACAGAGTAGTTTCAAACAGAGGAAAAATGTTTGAAAAATGCTTTAAAATGTATTTACCTGTTATTGGGAGTACCCAGAATTATCTGAAACAAATGCAAAAAAAAAAAAAAACAACTTATTAAGCAGCTTTTTAGCAACTTTTTTTTTTCTTTCCTGGCCAAAATAAATGCCTTTAGCAGCAGAGATTAAAATCCTATTGTACACAAGCTATATTTTCACCATTTTACAGTGGAGAGTTTTAACAAGTATGGGCTCTCAAGTTTGCACTCAATGATGCCAAAAACGAGTTTGAAGCACTCTACTCTCAGACAAGCTGTATTACTTCTCATTTAAGATTTTAAAAAATAGAAAGCACCCAAACTGCTGTCTTAATGTAACTATTTTTCCTTCAGGTGTTGCTTAGGGAGTTGGTTTCTTTCTTAAAAACACTCACAGTACAACTGAGAGCAGCTGTCATATTTCTGGCAAAATGTGTTTACTTGCCCAGCAAGCTGTATATTTGTGTGGACTGACGTAAAAATGTGAATGCCTCCAAGTGTACACATAGTGGTGTGGAGTTCTGTCAAGACGATAAAGTTGAATGTTTTTAATTTGCTGATTTACAGACACGGGCTGTTTACAAAATGCTAATGGAAAGTCTGTACCTTTCACGTAGTAAATTTTTCTTTGCTTTTGAGCACCTGTTCTGTTTCTGAGGAGACGAGAGAGGGTGTTGTACTTACAAACTGGAGAGTTAGGCATAATCCCTCCTGGCTTTGTGTGAATAGCTTGCTCACTTTGCTGGCCTCTGAATTGTGTGTTCTCTATAGTAAACTGTCCATGTGTCTGTGATAACAGTGCTTGTCAACCATGACCACCATTGAGTACCTTCCTAGTTGTTCATCTTGCACAGCACTGGAAATGGTAAAGGATGTGCTTCATTCGTGAACGGCAGGCACCAGAGGGCTGGTGTTCTGGATGGTGACTGTGCACACTCCCCCTTAGTTTATCTCTGTAATCCTATAGGACGATCTGTAATCAAATAGTATACTGGACTGTGCATCAAAGGGATGTAAAATTACAGTATTCCAAAGGTTGAAGTTCTGTTTTGTTATAATGCCTGATCTATATCTTGAATAAAGTCTTAACATGTTTCTTTTAAAAGATATCTTTGTAAATGTTGGGCTTATGAAAAAAGAGAACATCCTTTTAAAAAAATGTATTTGGGCTTCCCTGGTGATCCGGTGGTTGAGTCTGCTTTGCAATCCAAGGGACACCGGTTTGATCCCTGGCTCAGGAAGATCCCACATGCTGCGGAGCAGCTCAGCCTGTATGCCACAACTCCTGAGCCTGTGCTCTGGAGCCCACGTACCTAGAGCCCGGGCTTTCCAACAAGAAAAAGCACTGCACTGAGAAGTCTGTGCACTGAAACCAGAGAATGTGCGCCGCAGCCAGAGAAAACCATAATGGCTCACCACAGCCAACAAATAAACAATATCTTTAAAAAAAATGTATTCATGAGCAAGGAGTAGAAGCTGAATGTGTAGTCACTAACGGGCCTGGTGTCTGGGCTCTGCGCGTACTGCATAGAATTGTTGCAGAGAGGAAAAAGTAAATGCTATCAGTGCTTTGAAAACCAGTTGATCACATAAGCATTCATTTGGCAGTATGTTTGTTTTACATTTTTAAAGATCACCAGTGGAAACTAGGTAGCTGTGAAAGCAGAGCAGTTCTGCTGGAAGGCAGTTTCAATTGTGCAGACAGACCTTTGGTCTGCTGCCTTCCTTTTTGGAACCTGCTCTCTTATCTGCCAATGTGGGAGAACGTGTGCAGGTCAGAAGAGGGCATTGCACATGGAGATGCACTGGGTGGTGTGGAGGCCCTTAATGCCACTACAGCCCTCACCTTAAGACAGAAACAGGTACATACACGCTTCAGTGGGTGGTCACAAAGACTTAGAAACTCAGAAACATCACAATGAAACTCGCTTTTTCTTTGCTTGTGTAGTCCAAAACGTTTGACACGAGGACTGTAAAGCATAGGCTCAGAAGGTAAAGATGATGATTCCAAGACGGACAGAAGAGATCAAAGGAAGGCTGAAAATCCACTCATTCATTCATTTACTGAGCCAAGTCCATGTCGATGGAAATGCAATTAACCAGGTTAAGATAATGTAACAGAAAAGCAAAGTTATCAAATTTAAAAGCTGACTTGGTTCAGTGTCATGAGGAAGTGTTTAGTATTCACGGTGCTAGATTTCAGTCACTTGTGGATTTCAGTGTGAATTTTCAATGTTGTTGCAAGACTTGGAAATACACAAAGTTCCAAGGAGACAACCTGGGTTCTGGGACTCACTTGCTGTACTTTGAGAAATGTGTTTCCCTTCTGTGAATTTCAGTTTCTGCACATCTAAACTAGGGATGGATAGTGTCACCCTCTTTCTTGGAAGGGTGATAAGAGGGTTTGCTGTTTTGTGGCTACATGTTGAGACATAGTAGGTGCTTAATAAATTACACTTTTACGTATACTTGAATGTCACTTATATAGACCTTTAATAAGATATCTTGTTGTCAAACTACAAAATTAGTGTCTGATAAGTCTGCTACCCACAAAACAAAAATTATATATGTGAAAATTCCTTTTCCTAAATCCAGTTAGCCCTTCCACTTCAGTCCATCTCTGGCTGCTGGGCCCGTCCTTGTCTCTACCTCTCCTGTCACTGGCCTAGAGGGGAACCAAGGTGCTCTGAGTCCCCAAGACCTGCTTGTGCACACTGCATTAAGAAGTCACAGAGGCGTGGGAAAGGCTCTGTAGGGCACCAGCTGTATCCCGCTTCCAGGGGTGAGCAGAAGAGGTAAGGAGCCAGGCCAGTGAGAAATGATGGGGAGCCCTTGTGAGGGATGGGAAGCAAGTGGAAATGAAAACTCATCAGAACAGAAAGCCATCCCATGCTTCAGACTCTTGAGATTCTCATCTCAAATCAAATGTCTGTTCTTTTTCAACTGGTCCCATAAATAGACACACACTTGGTGGTGGTGGTGATGGTGAAGTTGCTAAGTCGTAACTGACTCTTGAGATCCCGAGGACTGCAGCCCACCAGGCTCCTCTGTCCATGGAATTCTCCAGGCAAGAATGCTGCAGTGGGTTGCCATTTCCTTCTCCAGAGGATCTTCCTGACCCAGGGATCGAACCCGTGTCTCTTGCATCACAGGGTGGTGTCTTGCATTGTAGGTGGATTCTTCACTGCTGAGCCACGAGCGAGACCTGACACACATTTGGCCTTGCAGTTTTAAAACACTCTGTTGTCACCCTTTTTCCTTTTAATGAACACACTAGTTTCAAGGAATTCCTCCAATAACCCAAGTCTGATATGCCACAGAATGTCAATTTGGTTATATTTTAATTTATTTGAACTACATCTTATCATCATCAACTATTAAAGGATCTGAAGCAGTAACTGAAGTATAATTGTATATAATAACGGTTTTCAGCCAGGCAAAATGCTGTTGTTTCAACATGCTTCCCAGATGATTCTGATGGGAGAGCTGAGAACCACTGCCCTAGACTGTAGCCATCCTGGAAAACAGAATTTTCCTCAGTGCTGCTTATCTGGTCCTCTTCAAGTGAACAATGCATCATGTATCATTTCTAAAAATGACTGAAATTACCTTTTCCCCTTTACATTCTACAATGTGGAAAATTCTGGAAAACATTTACCCTCACAGTTAAAAATGTGAAACCTCAAGGGGATAAATTAACTTTTATGAAATATAGTATCTTTTAACTCTTGGTTAAGAAGTTTTTGTCTCCATTTATATAGCCTCTTTATTTCATGAATGGGCATACTGACAGGCTATTTCATCTATGCTTCTCTCAACAAAAAATCTTGTTCCAGTAAACTCAGTGATAACTGTTTACCTGGTATACTAGGTGTATGTTATCACCCCAGGCTCACCTCTGAGGGAAGCTGCTCACATAACTATCTTTGGCTCTACGTGAACCTCGAGCATAATCAAATGAGCCAGTGTGGGCTCCTGACCTAAGAAAAGTCAGTTCTTACATAGATTGGTCAGTGACCCATGATGAAACCTAATATAAAAAGACAAACTGGTCCTATTAGAGTCTCTTGGTAATTAGAGACGGGAGACTGGAGCTGAGGGTCATGATGTAGAAAAGAACCTCAAAGGTGCAAGCTAGCATTATTATGAGGCAGCAGACACTAGAATAAACAGCAGCTGTGAATCAGAGGAGTTAGAGAGGAGAGAATGGAGCCAGTGATGTAAAAAGAGTTTAGTCACATGCATGGCAGACCACCCAAGCCTAAAGAGCCACTGTTTCTGCCGCTGAGGCCCCTAGAGGTGCCTTGGACCCAGGATCACCCTGTAATTTCTACTCTCCCTGAGGCCTGGGGGTTAGTTCTGGGTGGTGTGAGGTATTCCTGCATTTCTGACACATGTCCTTAAAATAAAGTCACACTGCTTGAACTAACTTGTTAGCTTTATAGTCTTTTCATGTCTGTCCCAACTGGAGATGCCTTGCAACTAAATAAGCCTAACTGGAACAACTAGTTAAGTCATTGTCATTTATTAAAAATAATCAATAATTTAAAATTTATATTTCCCCAAACAAATCTGGGAATGTTTAATCCATTAAGTTTTAAAACATTAAGTTTAATGTTGGTACCCCATGTTTCAAGTATCAGTTGGTACAATTTACATCATGTCTGATACCACTTCATCTTTGCAAAGACACCGTACACACACAAATACACAGTTAACAACTGAGAAATCATAGATCTTCTGATCTATACTTTCAAGTTTGTTCGATCATGATACATCTGATAAGGATCATCAGCATACCAGTTTCGCCTCTTCCAGAAAGACGTTGTCATTTTATCTAAGAGCTTACTCTGGGTTTTACTGCAGAAGACAAATTCCCTCAAGCGTCTTTTTCTTGCAACCGTCTTTTTCCATAATTTTTTCTTATAACCAGCCTGTTGAGATAATATTACAGAGACATTTACAACATTATATTATATAGAAAAAAACAGATTATCTTCACTACTTATGGTTTATAGGCCCACTGGGAACAAAGACTAAACTTTCATAGGGGCTGGTATGTTTTTTCAGAAAAATACAATTCTCAATGCAGGGGAGGCAGAGAAAGCATGCATAGTTTGTAAAACAAATATTAATAACTTCAACGGTTTTAAACAGATTATTTAAAGTCACAGAAAATAAAGCTAAATAAATTGTGGCTTGTGAAGTACAGGGTAATGATACACAATTTTAACGGCTAACTTTATATACATTACTTTATTATCTCTTGAACAGCAGTGTACTATTATTCTGATTTTATAGATAAAAGAGAAACAATTAGAGCAATTAAGTAGCAGACTGAGGTCCCAGAATTATTTAGAGTTCTTAACCGCTACACTACTCTCTTCCAAATGTCAAGGATGATGGAGTACTAGCTAACTGGTGACACTTATGTTCATTTATGGGAGCTAAGTATTACAAGGGCTGAGAAGCAGAGTTCTCAAGTATACTATGTCATTTATCCTTTTCATACATGGGGACTAGTTTCTATAATAAGTACTCTTTTGAGGAATAATGACTACAGGAAAACTATTAGGAAGAGTGCTGAAGGAATAGTTACTCCATATGTTTAACCCAGAACTGCCATATATATCATCCATACATTATTAATTTTGAAGAATCTCTGAAGAAACAGATAGTGAGATTGAATATAAAAACTATAATCATAGCCTATTTATTTTCTTTTCTCTTTTTTATTTTTTTGGCCTTGTGGCTTGTAGAATTCCCCGGCCAGGGATTGAACCTGGGCTCTTGGCAGTGAAAACATGAAGTCCTAATCACTGGACCTCCAAGAAACTCCCAATCATAGCCTATTTAAAGTAGAAAAGACCTCAGGTGCCATCCAGGTTAATGCTTGGCTAAAATCATACAGTAATTTACAGGGAAGGTTAGACTAGAACCTGAGCCATTGGTAAGAGTCAAGGGCTCTTACCAAGTGAACAAAGTGCCAAGTGAATTGGCAATTCACAAGCATGCCAAGTGAATAAAACCACAGCTCTCTGACGGGAAGGTGCCATGGGTTTCACATGCCTTAGTGTCATCGTGCGGTTAGCAACTTCTAGAGTACAGTGATGCTTAGAAAGAAGGAAGGATTATTTCAGAGTTTTGACTTTACAATGCCAGAGATTAGATGGTTACTTCTCATTACTTACAACTTTAAGTTGAAAGATTCAAAGCAAAATCCCCATTTAACAAGTTTTCTAGTTTGCAAGCCAAACTGGGTCCCTGTGGATCTGACAGCTAGCTAGCTAGCTTACTGTCCTGCCCGTCACCAAGGGAATTATCTCCTTCAAAGATTATTCTGTGGAATGTGGCCACTGAGAAAGTGCTTGAGACTTCTTAGACAGTCTCTAGGGTCAGAAATGGAAGGAGGGAGTAAAGACTAAATTAGGAACACTTGGCTGAAACTGCTGCAGAAAATAAGTTGTTTTTATACAAATGTTTTTATGTTTTTTTATATATATAAATATATATATTTATATTTACACTATTTATACTAACTTATATAAACATTTATACAAATGTTTCTACTAATGTTTTTATACATTAGTGTAAATTAACCCATCCGAATATTTTTGTTTTCTTCTTAAAATCAGATGGTGATGAAGCAGGCTGTTCTGTATATGGAATACTTTGGGGGGTCTTGAGTAGGGGCTAGGTATTATGACTGGGGAGCTTGACCAGGTCATTTATAATAGTGAGAGGGTTTCAGAGCCCAATACAAGGGATTGTGGAAAGGAAGGCAAGGAAGACCAGCCATTTCATTTTGTCTTGGGTCACATGTGGACCTGGAAATAATTACTAACAAAGGGGAAGGAATGTTTCCAATGGCACAGAATTCACAACTACCTGCTGAATTACTTAGTTCAGGTACTTAGGGATTACATGAGCTTCTACTGACTAGTGTAAGAAGTTAACTACCACAGGATTGTTCCAATGGAGAAATGAGCTAAGAGTGCCAGTCAAGTTATTTGTCTACAAATTTAGGATAGTTTATAAGACAGAAGATAATTCTTTCAACCCTTCAAATAGTGAGACCATCCTACCAATTATTTATTTTCACAGGGAAACAAATTTTGACCTTTAAAGAATTGTTTGTTAACTTCCAAATAGTAAAAGGGAATTAGGATTTTAATAGTTATCAAAAGTGTCCTAGAAAACTCAGGTCTTCAGCTGCTTTCTAATTATTACCCATTCTGCTTCCATGAATATTTAAGGACATGAATGAAAAAGCCCACATTCACTTTTACCACCTGTTGCTGCAGGAGAAGACAGAACAGGAATAATCTGTAATCTGTCAGAGTCCTCCTCTAGAGGCTGTGGTCCCTGGTCAGAATTAAGAACTAAGAGTTCTGTCTGATATGGTTGCCAGTCATACACACCAACAGACAAAAACTTGTAAAGTTAAAAAAAAGAAGGGGGGGCTTATGAGGGGCTACTATTCTGTCATAAAGATTAAGTCACCTTGAGAACCTAATCCAAGGTCAGCTGGAAGTGCTTCAGTCCCAAACCTCGCCATGGGGCTAAGTCCTTGAAGTCTCCTCTGCTGTTTCAATGCTTGGAGCTTAAACAGAGCCTCCCTACAAGATACTGCACATCAGGAGCCTCAAAGGAATTCTAGTAATCTTTAGATAAGCCAGATGTGTAAGAGACCTGAGATGAACCTGTTTTGCAGTATAGACTTCTGCCATTGTGAATAATATTTTGTTACATGAATGCTAAAACATGTTTTCTTCACATGGATTCGCTTACATGAAGAGATGCCCACAAAGCTGGGACTCAAGCACAGCACTGTAAGACCTACTGCTAAGATGTGGGGAAGATGTGTCAAGAACAGGCTAACTGAATTTTGCGTCAGTTTCATCTAACCTCACACTCCTTTTCTAAACAAGTCACTATGTGAAGACTCACCTTCCTTCTTAACCACAGGCCACTATGAAGTCGAAGAAACCTATAGATGACAGCTTTCACAGTCTTCCTCTTGCCTTTTCTTGAACTGTAGTATGTTACAGTTCTGACTGGTGGCTTCAGGACGTTTGGGAGCAAGAGGGCCATTCTAAAACACATTTAAAAAATTTAAACTCAGCAACAAGACACTAAAGGATAAAATCCACTTCGTAGAAATGAAAGAAGCAACTCCACTGGAATAAAGCTGACTTTCAATATATACTGCTACTTCAAATGATCCATGATGCTACCCATAAGAATAGCAATTATCATCAACTTGCAAGCCCTCCATAATCTACTCCCTTAATCCCTGCAGAAGAATTTATGCAGGTATAGCTTAATCACCTGATTTCTTACCCACCTGCCCACTAGATTATAAACTGCTTGAGGGAGACTTCTCTGGTGATCAAGTGGTTAAGAACCCGCCTTCCAATATAGGGGGCGTGGATTCGATCCCTGGTGGGGGAACTAAGATCCCACATGCCACGGGGCAGCTCCTGAGCCAGCCTACTCTAGAGCCTGTACCCTGCAACCAGAGAAGCCCACATGATACAACTAAGACCTGATGCAGTCAAATAAATAAATAAAAATTAAAAAACCTTCCTTGAGGGCCTCAACTTTTTTATCCTTGTATGGTTTCTGCCAAGTATGGTGCTGGCACCCAGGAGTGCTTAAACTAAATCTTGGCTGACTGAATGAGCACCATGTGCAGCCCAGCCTTGTTAAGTTGAGCATTTTATCCAGCATCTCCTTTGGCTGACAGCTTCCACCCAGGAAACCACATCTAGAACATCAGAAGTGGGTCCTGGTTGTTGTCTCTGCTAACATGCATATTCTCCAATCTTATCAAGCAAAGTCTATAATCAACTGTTGGTAGGCAGAGAATCTCATCTACTCCTAAGATATTGTGGTAGGCATGAAGATTTTAGAATTTTTGTCCAAGAGTCATGTCTACTGAAATATAATACTCAACCTATTGAGAACTGTAGCAGTCTGCCCACATGTCAGGTTTCTGACAGATGTGATCAGTCTGGGAGCAGAGGACACAACTGGTGTCTGAATATGACTGAAATGTCGGGAGGACAGTACAGAATTAAGACAGGCATTCTTGGTGCAGTTTCGATAGGCTGAAGATGCCAAAATGTTCAGGGGCCGTAAAATTCCTGCAGAGAAAGAAAAGCATATACACTTAATATGACACTCCAAAATATGCAACTAGGGAATTCCCTGGCAGTCCAGTTGTTAGGACTTGGTGCTTTCACTGCTGGGGCCTGAGTTCAATCCCTGATTGGGAAACTAAGATCCTGCAAGCCAAGGGGCACAGCCAAAACAAACAAACAAACACACATCCAGATATTTAAAATGAAGTAGCATCAAAGCAACCAAGTGTTCTAATTAATGGATCCTGAGCATCAGACTCACACATGGAGCTTTTTATCCTTATTGAGATATAGTTTATACACTACAAAATTACCCATTTGTGTACAAGTCAATTATTTTTTAAGTTAGAGAGTTATGCTACCACCACCACAATCCAGTCTGATATGTCCTAGTTCTATGGTCAACAGTAGAGGGCAAAGTATATGTAAAGTTAATTCCCACCACCAGATCTTGCACTGTGATGACACAGAACTCCCACACACAGGAAACAGCATGGCAGAGACATGAAAGCTCCACAGATCCTTGGAGACAGCAGAGCAGCAGAAAAAGGATTCATAAAGATAACATAAGAGGTACTTGAGCTTCCCTCTCGAAAATGAACAGGCCACAAGAGGAGGAGGCACAGACTCTAGGTAGGATAACACATGCAAAGGTCAGGAAGTTGAGACAAATCCTTGTTGGGAGCAGGGACCAGACTTAACATGGAGGAGTGGTGGCAGCTCAGAAGGCAGATCATGGAGGGTCTAGGTGTCTTCTCTATCAATCTTTCACACAATCACCAGACTCAGAGTCCATGGCTGCAAAGCAGAACCACTCACAGAGCTCGGGCTCCACTTGCAGATTCTGACACTAGTAAGGGACTCAAGAATGTGCACGTTAAAAGAAACCGAGTCACAGATGAAGAACACAATCTTATGGTTACCAGGGGAGAAGGATAAAGGAGGAGATTAGGACTGATATATACACACTACTATATATATATATAATAGATAACTAACAAGGACCTACTGGAACTCTACATACTCTGTAATGACAAAAGAGAGTGGATATATGTATTTGTGTGTATGATCCACTTTGCTATACAGCAGAAAGTAACACAACATTGTAAATCAACTATATTCCAATAAAAATTAGAATAATAATAATAAAGAGTGTGCATATCGATAAAACTCCACAGAATGATGGAAATGTTCGACAACTGGATGGACCATAGCCCACCAGGTTCCTTGTCCATGGGACTCTCTAAAACCGTATCTGAATGATCTCTAACCTTTACAAAAGTCTTCAGAGTGAAGGCAACCCTTCACTCCTGTCTCTCTTAGGACCCCTTGTAGCGGGACTGAGGGAACCAAACAGGCTCATCCCCTGCACACTGACTGAATCTCATACATACACCATGTCCCAGATAGTACACAAGGAACTTTCCGTGGATGCTGTTAGCCCTATTTTAGAGTCGTAGCCTCTTAAGTTCAAAGATATTAAGTAACACCTCAAGGTCAAAGGTTGGAATGACAGATCCTGGCCTTGGTGGAACTTTTCTGTCTTCCTCGCAACCCCCTACCACAACCCTCGTCCTTCGGGATTGTTTTCTAGGGAACGCGGAATGGCTACGAGCCGGTAAGGAAGAGGAAACCGGGGGAAACCCCAGGTCCGTGAGGGTCCAAGAATTTCGGGGCTCTCTCGAGCTGAGATCGAATATCGAATACAGGCCACTCCGCAGAAAATTCGGAACAAGCTTCTGTCCTCAATAACGACCACCTCTCCTTTTTTTTCCTTTCCTGTTAACCTCCACCCACGTTAAACATCCACTCCATCCCACGCCAGTCCCCGCTTCTATGAAAGCATAAACCGAGCGTGGCGCTTCTCACTGACCGGAGGCTGCTCTCACCGCACCGGCGAACACGGAGGCCGCCATCTTGCAACGCTGCCCTACGGCAGCCGCTTTGGGTCTAAAAGCCTCAGGACTAGACGTACTTTAGGAAAACTAACCTGGGCGGAGTCAAGAAAGGGAGTTAGAAAAATGAATAAAGGGACGGTCAGCTCTGCCTTTATTGAATGTCTTCTATATGCCAGGCTGTCCTCCAGCGCTGTAAAACAAGTGCCTATAGTATCAGTTCAGTTCAGTTCAGTCGCTCAGTTGTGTGTGTGCCTGGCATATAGCAGGCTCTCAATAAATTCTTACTGAGCATTTGATTGAATGATGTATTTTAGTACCAACACATTTGAAACATTTTCTTTTTGCTCATTTCATTCAATTTATTTGAGAATACAGTGTATCCTCCCAAAGCTGGTATATGTTAGGCTAAATGGATAGGAAATAGAGACATTATTAGAAATTTTTAAAAATTGAATTCCAACTCTAATAAAAACAATGTAAATATCCAGAGGACATCACACACACACACACACACTTTTTTTTCTCTAATCAATAGCACTGTCGCTTGGTAGAACAGCATCTCAACTCTTTCTGAACAATTTACATCCCTTATCTTATTCCTGAGAATTATTGATCACACATTAAAAAAAAGGTTCATTCAAACAGAAAATAAACAACTCTCTCCCATCCTCATTGTCTAAGATACTTGAGGCATATTCAATATATGGCACTATTTACAGGTTCCCCCCCCCCCCCCCCCCAGGACTCAGTGGTAAAGAATCCACCTGCAATGCAGGAGACATGGGTTCAATCCCTGGGTGGGGAAGATCCCCTGGAGAAGGAAATGGCACCCACTCCAGTATTCTTGCCTGGAGGATCCCATGGACAGAGGAGCCTGGCAGGGTATAGTCCATGGGGTCACAAAAGTCAGACACGACTTACTAAAGAACAGATCAAAAATACATGGCAGATAACTGACTCACAGGGCATTCAAAGTTAAAGAAAGAAGGCTTTTGGTTGAGGTGATCAGGGACAAGAAGATGGAATATAATATGGATCTTAAAGAATGCTGAGGATTTTAACAAGAGCAAGGTCACTATTGGTGGTAAGAACACCAGGAGCTAAGGTGAAAAAAGAGGGAGCCAAGAGAGAGACACACAGGATTTATTTAGAGCAGTGGCTCTCAAACTTTTCAGTCTTAGAACCTCTTTACATGCTTAAAAATTGAGGACCCCAAAGAGCTTATAATTATATGGATTATATCTATTAATATGTATTACATTGGAAAGTAAAACAGAAACTATTTATTTTACTAGTTTCTTAATGCTGTTATAACAAGTTAACTCAAATTTGGTGGATTAAAGCAACACAAGTTTATTGTCTTACAGTTCTGTAGGTCAGAAGTCCAACATGGGCTTCACAGTGCTAAAATCAAGGTATCCAGGGCTGTGTTTCTTCTAGAGGTTCTAGAGAAATTTGTTTCATTCCCTTTTCCAGGTTTTAGAGGCTTACTGCCTCCTTCCATCTTAAAGCGACATCACTCTGACTTCTGCTTTCATTGTCATACTTCCTTTTCAGACTCACCCTCCTGCTTCCCTCTTTCATTCCTAAGGACCCCTGTGTGGACATTTGGTCCATACAAACATTTCAGAATTATCTCAATCCCCATCTGAAGATTCTCAGCTTAATCACACCTGCAAAATTCTTTTTTTGCCATGTAAGGTAATATATTCACAGGCTCCAGGGATTAGGAGAACAAGGACCTGTTGGGAGATAAGTATTCTGCCTGTTGGTCTTAACTATTTTATTACAAAACAATTATAGGGATTTTCCCATCAGTCCAGTGGTTAAGAATCTGTTTCCACTGCAGAAGACAGGTTAGATCCCTGGTTCGGTTCAGTTCAGTTGCTCAGTCATGGCCGACTCTGCGACCCCATGGACTGCAGCATGTCAGGCTTCCCTGTACATCACCAACTACTGGAGCTTACTCAATTTCATGTCCATTGAGTCAGTGATGTCACCCAACCATCTCATCCTCTGTTGTCCCCTTTCCTCCCGCCCTCAATCTTTCCCAGCATCAGAGTCTTTTCAAGTGAGTCAGGTCTTCGCATTAGGTGGCCAAAGTATTGGAGTTTCAGCTTCAGTATCAGTCCTTCCACGAAATATTCAAGACTGATATCCTTTAGGGTGGTCTGGTTGGATCTCCTTGCTGTACAAGGGAGTCTCAAGAGTCTTCTCCAACACCACAGTTTGAAAGTATCAATTCTTTGGTGCTCAGCTTTCTTTATAGTCCAACTCTCACATCCATATGAGACTACTGGGAAAACCACAGCTTTAACTAGATGGACCTTTGCTACGAAAGTAATGTCTCTGCTTTTTAATCTGCTGTCTAGGTTGGTCATAACTTTTCTTCCAAGGAGCAAGTGTCTTTTAATTTCATGGCTGCAGTCACCATCTGCAGTGATTTGGGAGCCCCCCAAAATAAAGTCTGTCACTGTTTCCCCATCTATTTGCCATGAAGTGATGGGACCAGATGCCATGATCTTAGTTTTCTGAATGTTGAGTTTTAAGCCAACTTTTTCACTCTCCTCTTTCACTTTCATCAAGAGGCTCTTTAGTTCTTCGCTTTCTGCCATAAGGGTGGTGTCATCTGCATATTGGAGAAGAAAATGGCAACCCACTCCAGTATTCTTGCCTGGAGAATCCTATGGATAGAGGAGCCTGGTGGGCTGCTGTTCATGGGGTCGCACAGTCAGATACAACTGAAGCGACTTAGCATGCATGCATGCATTGGGGAAGGAAATGGCAACCCACCCCCGTATTCTTGCCTGGAGAATCCCAGGGACAGAGGAGCCTGATGGACTGTCATCTATGGGGTCTCACAGAGTCCGACAGTACTGAAGCAACTTAGCAGCAGCAGCAGCAGCATCTGCATATCTGAGGTTATTGATATTTCTCCCGACAATTTTGATTCCAGTTTGTGCTTCATCCCCAGTCTGGCGTTTCTCACGATATACGGCGTTTCTCTGCATATAAGTTAAATAAACAGAGTGACAACATATAGCCTTGACATACTCCTTTCCCAATTTGGAACCAGTCTGTTATTCTATGTCTAGTTCTAACTGTTGCTTCTTGACCTGCATACCAGATCCCTGGTAGGGAAACTGATATTCTACATTCTGATGTGGTGCAGAAAAAAATTATAAGCCTGTTACATATTAACAAATATTTTAGGAAAAATTATTTCAAAATTAAAAATTAATGAAGGCTTCCCTGGCTAAGATTCTGTGCTCCCAAGGCAGGGGGCCTGGGTTTGATCCCTGGTTAGGGAACTGGATCCCACACGCCACAACTGAAAAACCCTGGTTACAACTAAGACTCGACACAAACAAACAAGTAAATTTTAAAAAAATTAATGAGAAGAGTGGCATTGTTTAACCTCTTTTCAAGTCTCTGCAAGGTCTGGTTTAATAGAAAACTGGATTCTGAAATTTGCTTATGCATTCAATTTGTTGTGTTATCACCTGTCACCTAGTGTCTGGGAAAATGCTACAATTATGAATAATGAGTAAAAAACAGCAAATATCTAAAATTATGAAGGTTGCTTTGATTTTATGGACCCTCTTTAATGCTTTCAGGTTCACCAGGAGTCCTAGGCTACACTTTGAGAACCACTGAGTTGGTTATATTTCAGTTTCTCTGGGTTTTAGGGTAGACAAGAGGCTGATGAGCTTGAATTGCTATTGTTGCTATCTCGATCTCTGACCTACAGTGACCACTTTGAGCCATAAAACATGAACACAGGCTGGAAAAGTACTCTGAGACATTTCTTAAGGATCTTTGAATTGGCAGTGGGAGTCGCCTAAAGTTTTCAACGAGGGAATGAATTACATTTCTAAGTTACTTTAGGAGAGTCCATTTTAAAGCAAAAATAAAAAATCTCACATTGCACGTGGAAGATGAGGATTAAGGACTTGGTTAAACTAGAGGTTAGGAAACTACAGAAATTGATAGTAGTGGGCAGGGATGGGGTGGAGGGGTTGTGATGACAGTTCAAGAATAAGATTAATTTAAAAAATGGGATCTGCTCTGGAAGCTGTTAAGTGATAGCAGTATGAAATAGTGTAATATAACTACAAAAGTACTCTGAAAAGCAATGAACCTATACAAACATAAGAAATTACCTGATTTTAGATAATTTTCAAATCTATTTCTCTACTTTATAAATTGGATTTGGTAGCATTAAGACTTGATAGTCCTTTGCAAATGCAACAGATACACAAGTTTAGTTTCCACTATACTGTGATGGTAAGATCATTATTACGATTAATAGTATTAAATATGTTGCTTAATATTTAACATGTGTTACCTTGATTTTCATACTGTTCATGGGGTTCTCAGCTAAGATCAAGTGGCTCAGATGGTAAAGCATCTGCCTGCAATGCAGGAGACCGGGGTTTGATCCCTGGGTGGGGAAGATCCCCTGGAGAAGGAAATGGCAACCTATTCCAGTACTCTTGCCTGGAAAATCCCATGGTCAGAGGAGCCTGATAGGTTATAGTCCATGGGTTGCAGAGTCAGACATGACTCAGCGACTTCACTTTCACTTTCATGGGGTTCTCAAGGCAAGAATACTGAAGTGGCTTGCATTCCCTTTTCCAGTGGACCATGTTTGTCAGAACTCTCCACCATGACCCGTCTGCTTGGGTAGTCCTATACATCATGGCTCATAGTTTCATTGAGTTAGACAAGGCTGTGGTCCATGTGATCAGATTGGTTAGTTTTCTGGAATGCAAAAGTAGGAAGTCAAGAAATACCCAGAGTAACAGGCAAATTTGGCCTTCGAGTACAGAATGGAGCAGGGCAACAGCTAGCAGAGTTCTGCCAAGAGAACGCACTGGTCATAGCAAACACCCTCTTCCAAAAACACAAGAGAAGACTCTATGCACGGACATCACCAGATGGTCAACACCAAAATCAGATTGATTATATTCTTTGCAGCCAAAGATGGAGAAGCTCTATACAGTCAGCAAAAAGACCAGGAATTGACTGTGGCTCAGATCATGAACACCTTATTGCCAAATTCAGACTTAAACTGAAGAAAGTAGGGAAAATCACTAGACCATTCAGATATGACATAAATCAGATCCCTTACGATTATACAGTGGAAGTTACAAATAGATTCAAGGAATTAGATCTGATAGAGTACCTGAGGAACTATGGATGGAGGTTCGTGACATTGTACAGGAGGCAGTGATCAAGACCATCCCTAAGAAAAAGAAATGCAAAAAGGCAAAATGATTGTCTGAGGAGGCCTTACAAATAGCTGAGAAAAGAAGAGAAGCGAAAGGCAAAGGAGAAAAGGAAAGATATACCCACTTGAATGCAGAGTTTCAAAGAATAGCAAGGAGAGATAAGAAAGCCTTCCTCAGTGATCAATGCAAAGAAATAGAGGAAAACAATATAATGGGAAAGACTAGAGATCTCTTCAAGAAAATTAGAGATGCCAAGGGAACATTTCATGCAAAGATGGGCTCAATAAAGGACAGAAATGGTAGGAACCTAACAGAAGCATAAGATATTAAGAAAAGGTGGCAGGAATACTCAGAAGAACTGTAGAGAAAAGATCTTCATGACTCAGATAATCACGATGGTGTGATCACTCACCTAGAGCCAGACATCCTGGAATGTGAAGTCAAGTGGGCCTTAGGAAGCATCACTATGAACAAAGCTAGTGCAGGTGATGGAATTCCAGTTGAGCTATTTCAAATCCTAAAAGATGATGCTGTGAAAGTGCTGCACTCAATATGTCAGCAAATTTGGAAAACTCAGCAGTGGCCACAAGACTGGAAAAGGTCAGTTCTCATTCCAATCCCAAAGAAAGGCAATGCCAAAGAATGCTCAAACTACTGCACAATTGCACTCATCTCACACGCTAGTAATGTAATGCTCAAAATTCTCCAAGCCAGGTTTCAGCAATACATGAACCGAGAACTTCCAGATGTTCAAGCTGGTTTTAGAGGAACCAGAGATCAAATTGCCAACATCCATTGGATCATCAAAAAAGCAAGAGAGTTCCAGAAAAACATATTTCTGCTTTATTGACTATGCCAAAGCCTTTGACTGTGTGGATCACCATAAACTGTGGAAAATTCTGAAAGAGATGGGAATAGCAGACCATCTGACCTGCCTCTTGAGAAACCTGTATGCAGGTCAGCAAGCAACAGTTAGAATTGGACATGGAGCAAGACTGGTTCCAAATAGGAAAAGGAGTATGTCAAAAATGTATATTATCACCCCACTTATTTAACTTATATGCAGCATACATCATGAGAAATGCTGAGCTGGAAGAAGCACAAGCTGGACTCAAGACTGGTTGGAGAAATATCGATAACCTCAGATATGCAGATGACACCACCCTTATGGCAGAAAGTGAAGAACTAAAGAGCCTCTTGAAGAAAGTGAAAGGAGAGTGAAAAAGTTGGCTTAAAGCTCAACATTCAGAAAACTAAGATCATGGCATCTGGTCCCATCACTTCATGGCAAATAGATGGGGAAACAGTGGAAACAGTGGCTGACTTTATTTTGGGGGGCTCCAAAATGACTGCATATGGTGACTGCAGCCATGAAATTAAAAGATGCTTACTCCTTGGAAGGAAAGTTATGACCAACCTAGACAGCATATTAAAAAGCTCTGTCTAGTCAAGGCTATGGTTTTTCCAGTAGTCATGTATGGATGTGAGAGTTGGACTGTAACGAAAGCTGATCCCCGAAGAATTGATGCTTTTGAACTGTGGTGTTGGGGAAGACTCTTGAGAGTCCCTTGGACTGCAAGGAGATCCAACCAGTCCATCTTTAAGGAGATCAGTCCTGGGTGTTCATTTACAGGACTGATGTTGAAGCTGAAACTCCAGTACTTTGGTCACCTGATGCGAAGAGCTGACTCATCTGAAAAGATCTTGATGCCGGGAAAGCTTGAGGGAAGGAGGAGAAGGGGACGACAGAGTATCAGATGGTTGGATAGCATCACCGACTCAAGGGACTTGAGTTTGAGCAAACTCCCGGACTTGGTGAAGGACAGGGAATTCTGGTGTGTTGCAGTCCATGGGGTTGCAAAAAATTGGACACGACTGAGCGACTGAAGTGAACTGAACTGAATCTCCCTTAAGCAGGATGACTCCCTGAAGGGCTGTGAAACGAAAAGGAACGCGCAAACGGAGACCGCACCACTGTGGCAATGGTCTTTTGGCAAATCCATTTCTTTCTATGAAATATCCAGCTGACAGAAATGGCTAAGACAGTTTCTTGCTTGAATTATCGACGAGTCACACCTGCTCGGTTCCTGGGCGGACCAAAGCCCGAGTTTCATATCCACTGCCAGCGCTCGCGTTTACCTAGTAACCTACACTTGGGGTAACAGAGGCTACCCCTCAGCGCGACCCGGAAGGAGAGATCGCCCTTTCCGCCTGGAAAGGGCCCACCCTCTTCGAATGGCCGGGATTAGAGCGAGACGGGGCTGCGCGTGCGCAGTGGCGTTGGCTGCCCTTCCGGTACGCCCGGCGCGGACAGGCGGCGCGGACGCAGGCACGCACGGACGCACCGTCTCCCCTACACGCGCCGCCGCCCTAGCTCTCACTTACACCCGAAGAGGCATCAGCCCAGCAGAGATGCTGCGAGCCTGTCAGTTATCCGGCGTGACCTCCACCGCCCAGGTGAGGAAGGGGGCGCCGGGAGACAGCGCATGGTGAACTGACTCTCGGCAACCAGCGGAAAATAAGGGAGGCTTTGGCTTTGCCTAGGCCCCAGGACAGAGGCGTGTCTCCGGGCCGCCCTTATCGCGAGAGTCCTGGGTGGGCCCGTGAGGCAGTTAATTCGGGAGTTCGGTGGACGGGAATGACTGGAGGGTTATTGCTGAAACGGGATGGGGCGTGGAGGAGAGAAGGTGGCGGGGAGGCGGGCGTAGGACGGGAGGCACGGCTTTGGGCAAGTGCCATCCAATCAGCCCCTCGCTGCCTCAGTCTAGGACCAATCGAGGCTGCTGGCGCCCGGGTCGCCGGTTGGGCGCGTGAGAGGTTTCGCGGATCCAGTGGTTGAAGGTCGACGGGGGGAAAACTACGGTTCCCAGCGGGACACGCATATCCTTGGCTGGTTGCACCTTAAGGAGGTGCCTGGACTGCTTTAGACCGCGTTTTAGGGGTCAAGGTTGTAATTATCCAGGAAGGACTGCCTTTCTTTTCATAACTGAGAACGCCTCTTGAGTTATTCTTACTCTGAATAAAAACAGTAAGAGCTCGAGCTTCTAGAACTCGAGGAAGGTTAAGCACCTGACCTTGTGCTTGTTTCTGAGATTAGCCTGAGGATCTCTGTCTCTAGGTGCTAGGACAACTTTGGCAGACGTCCAAGGAGTTACTTGTATTTCTGCATAATTATCACAGTAATTTTGGAGAAGGAAATGGCAATCCACCCCAGTAGTCTTGCCTGCAGAATCTCATGGACAGAGAAGCCTGGGAGGCTTCCATGGGGTCCATGGGGTTGCAGAGTCAGACAGGACTGAGCGACTAAGCACACACATCAAAGTAGTTTCCTGAAATTTAAAATAGTAAACCTGCTTCCATTGCTCACAATTGAAAGAGAATTGGTATTTTGGCAAAATGTGGAATTTACGAAACAGGTTCTGTGACTCAAGCAATTGAGCTTAGTCCCTGGACACAGTCAGTTAGAAAAGTCAAATTTTTTTTTTCTCCCCACGTTTGCTTATCTTCCATCTCCCCTTTCGTTTCCAGGGTAAAAGAAGCAGGCTCTTCCATAGGAAAGTGGAGTGTGTATTAGTTTCCTATTGCTTTGTGTACATGGCAGGTACCACAGATGGAGCAGCTTAAAACAACACCCATTTATTACATTACTGTTTCTAGAGGTGAATGGTCAGGGTTATCTGTTTGCTGTCATACAGGGGTGCAGACAGACTGTGTCCCTGCTGTGATTCTCATTTGGAGCTCAGGGTCCTCTTCTAAGCTCCTTCCGTTTGTTAGCAGAATTCAGCCCCTTGCAGCTGTGGGGCTGAAGTCCATGTTTTCTTGCTAGCCCTCACCTCACCTACCTGAGGGCTGCCTGAAATTCTTTGCCACAAGATTCTTAGAAGCAGTTTATAGCATCAATGTTTACTTTCTTGCAGGCTACCATGAGCTTGTCTCTCAGACTTTAATATCTCTTCCCTGTTTCTGATTTCCAGACCTAGGTTTAAAAGGCTTATGTGATTAGGGCAAACCCACCTGGATAAATCCCTTTTGATAAATCAGGTCAACTTATTAGAAACCTCATTACATCTGTAAAATCCCTTTTGCCTGTACATCTCTGATCATGGGCTTAACCACTGGGGACAGAGATCGTGGGAGCCATCTTAGAATCTGGGCTACCAAAGTGCCCAAGTGGGCCTGGGAGGATGCAGGAAGCAGAGCAGCCTTTCAGGGGAAACTGTTGAGGTGTATCTTTGGGGCCCTCCTTTCAGGCCCACTCTTCATTATTCTGCCCAAAGGTTACAGCATGATTGTCACTGATCTGTCTCCTCTGTCTACCCTAGGGTCAGTTCTTTACCTTGTTGTTAACAAAGGCCTTTAAAAAAAGCACATAGACTGGACCATGCCATGCCTTCCAGTTTCATCCCATCATATCAGAATAAAATCTAAACTCTTTACCACATCCACAGGGCTCTTTGTGATCTGGCTCTTTGCATATCTTATTTTTTTTACTCTGCTTCATTCTGTTCTTCTGATTGCCTTTTCAGTTGCTGTTTGCCCTGAAGTCCTCCCACACATCTTTGCTTAGCTTACTGCCTTCATTCAGATGTTTTCTTAGATATCACTTTTCTTTCAGAGAGGCCTTCCCTATCTAAGACACCTCTGCTCGCTCTCTCCTTTGCATCCCTCTGGAACCTACCCTTACCCTCCTTGGTTTTACTTTGTAGCTCTTACACCACCTGACATACTGTGTATTTATTATGTGTTTTCCACATTAAAATGGAAGCTCCTCAAAGGGACTGTATTTACATCAGTACTCATAATAGCCCCTAGCTCCTAATAGATGCTCAGTAAATAAACATGTCACAAGTGTGACATGTTTGAATGAAAGATTAATGTGTTCTGTGAATTTTTCTTAATTTCCATAAGAAGATGTGACCTCCCTTAAACCTCCATAGGTGTTAGAACTTCTCTAGAGAAACTTGGCTCAGATGGTAAAGAATCTGCCTGCAGTGCTGGAGACCTGGGTCCAATACTTGGGTTGGGAAGATCCACTGGAGAAGGGAATGGCAACCCACTCCAGTATTCTTGCCTGGAAAATTCCATGGACAGAGGACGATGGGGTTGCAGAGAGTCAGACACAACTGAGTGACTAACACACAAAGAGAAATAGAACCGATAGGATGCGTTTATAGATAGACTTATTATAAAGAATTGACCCATGCAGTTGTGGAGACGGTCAAGTCCAATATCTGTAATGGAGGCTGGCAGGCTTGATATGCACATACTCAGAAGAGATGGTACATTTTCATTCTGAAGGCTGGCTAGCTAGAGACCCAGGAGAGCTGATGGTGCAGTTTTGGTTGAAGGCAGTCTGCTAGAGAATTGCCTCTTGCTTGGGCAGGCTGGTCTTTTTGTTATTGAGGCCTTCAGTTGGTTGGATGAGGCCCACCCACATTGTGAAAGGCAACTCACTTTATTCGTAGTTCACTGATTTAAATGTTGATCTTGTCCAAAAACACCTATTTTGACATATAAAATTAACCACCTCAGCTGACATCTAACTGATTCTCAGTGTCTGGACTTAGTCATCCATGTGGGTATTCAGCAGGAATGAATTGCTCTTTCTTTCCCAGAAATGAGCTTCACAGCTCTGATTCTTCCTTACTTGCCAGACCTGACACCATCCATCTTCTCTTAGTCCCAGGACTGCATGGCCAGGCCCAACCGTTTTTGAGGTGGGCCCGGGGTTTGGAGGACCTGTGGTTTGGAGGACCCGGGCTTTCAGTCTAGGCTGACCCTCTCCCAGACTATAAATTTGGGAGTAGTCACTGCATATGCATTGATCTTAAAAGAGAAGGAGACATCATTATTCTTGAGGATTGACTAAGCGAATTTATTTAACTAAGACCAAGTTTGATAGCAGGGCTAGTTTAAGACTGAACTTGTCTTGTAAATATTTTTAGCTATCATCTTTTAGAATTCTTTCTTTTCACTAGGATAATAAAATACTATTGCTCAGTAATATATGTAGGTAGCAAGGTGTACATGGTAGAAAGTAGTTTAATATATGATGCAGCCTGTTTACTTCTACGGATATTAGAATCTTTTTTTTATTCCTCATTTTTATTTCTCTAGATCAGTTGCTTTCAAACCATTTTGAAATACATTTTACGTCATGACTTAGAACACAGGATTGAAAGTATATAAGTAATATATATCCACACATAGATGCAGAGAAAACTAGGGAAATGTCATCTTCCTGCTTTTGCCATGCTGATGAATATCTGCCATTTTTTTATCATAACTAAAGAGCCCTTTTTCTTCTAGATCTAGAATATGAATTTACTGAGAAATAATACTGCTTTCATGTCAAATTTACTGTATTTTTGTGTGTGATAGATTTTTAATCTTAATGCATGATTCCTATAAAATATTTTTAGTTAACTATAGAAAAAGTTGTTGCATATTAATCTGTATTTCAAATGTAGAACTGGCCATTAATGTCTGGATGTCTTTTGTTTGTGTGGGAGGAATTCTTTTGACAGAATTCAAAAATATCAGTTACAACTACCCCCTAGTCTAGAAAGAAAACCTGCAACCTCTAGATAGGGTTTATATGAGGGGCCTTGTATTACAGTCTCTGTTTCCAGGATTGTGGTTTCCTTTTCTATGTTCACTTAGTTTGGTAGGGCTAAGGAATTAGTGGTCTGTACCAAAACATCACATGGAAATTGTGTGTTTTATCTCTCCTTTTGTTTGTTTGTTTTGTTTGCTAAAATCACAGTTTTATAGGTTGGAAGCAGCACTAACCTTAACAACATTTATTACAAAGTTATATGTCAAGACAAATTGTTTTGAAACAGTAATGTCTCTTCTGTATTATTGTTTATTATTATTATTAAAAGGTATTCCAGAATTAAGGTGTCCAGTATCTTTTGTGTTAAAGTTAGGATATTTAGTTTGTATGAATAAAGAGAGAGTTTAGTCTGGTGCTTAAGAAAGAGTTTTGGAGGTAGACCTTGGGTTTGGCAGTGGTTTCTTAACACAGGACACCAAAAGACATAAGATAAATTTGATTTCACAAAATTGAAAAAATTTTTGCATCAAATGACACAAGAATGAAAAGAATAGGAGGGACTATTTTCAAATCATATAACTGATGAAGTTCTAGTATCTGTAATATGTAAAGATCTCCTACAACTTAGGAACAAGAAGACAACCCAAATAAAAAATGGGCTAATGACTTAACTAGACATTTATCCAGGGAAGATGTATAAATGGCCAACAAGCACTAGAAAAGAGCTCAAAATCCTTTGACATTAAGGAAATGTAAATCAAAACCACAGTGAAATAGCCACTTTGTAGCCAACAGGATGGTTCTGATAAAAACAGAAAATAACAAGTGAGGATGTGGAGAAATTGGAACCCTCATACTTCACTGTGGGAATGTAAAATGTTGCAGAGTTAAACATAGAATTAACCGTATGACCCTGCAGTTCCACCCCAAAGAACTGAAAACAGGTATTCAAACAAAAACTTGGAGGTGAATGTTGATAGCAAAAGATAGAGACAATTCAGATATTCAGCTGATGTCTAGATAAACAAAATATGGTATATCTATACAACAAAGTAGTTCATACTTTGAACCCTAGTTCAAATTGAATGAACTAGTTTCATACTAATTTCACAAAAAGGAATTAAGTACGAGTTACATACATGATACATGTGACAACATAGAAGGACCTTAAAAACAAGCCACAGAAGGCAGCATATTGCATTATTCCATTTATAGGAAAAGTTCAGAACAGGCTCTGTAGAGCCAAGGTAGCTAATTGCTGCCAGGGGCTAGGGAGAAGGGAATGTGGGGAGACCTGATGGTACAGGAATTTGTTTTTGGAGTGATGAAACTGTTCTGGAACTAAATATTGGTGATGGTTGTATAGCATTGTGGATGTACTAAATGGCACTGACATGTGCACTTTAAATGGTGACTTTTATAAGTGAAGTTTACCATGCAGAGAAAAAGCACCAGGTAGTTGGAAATGACCTGATACATGAAGTGTGTGCATGCATGCTCACTCATGTCCAACTCTTTTTGACCTTATGGACTGCAGCCTACCAGGCTACTCTGTCTATGGGATTCTCCAGGCAAGAATACTGGAGTGGGTTGTTGTACCCTCCTCCAGGGGATCTTTCTGACCCAGGGATCCAACCCACGTCCCTTGCATCTCCTGCATTGGTGGTGGTTTAGTCACTAAGTCATGTCTGACACTTGTGACCCCATGGACTGTAGCCTGCCAGTCTCCTCTGTCCGTGGGATCCTCCAGGCAAGAATACTGGAGTGGGTTTCCATTTCCTTCTCCAGGGGATTTTCCTGACCCAGGGATCGAACCTGGGTCTCTTGTGCTGCAGGCAGATTCTTTACCAACCGAGCTACAAGGGAAGCCCTCCTGCATTGGTAGGCAGGTTCTTTATTACTAGCGCCACCTGGGAAGCCCTCCAGGTAGATATCTAAAGATAGATAAATAGATGTGTGTGTGTATGTAATAGTAAAGTAATATAACACATAATAAACTTGAAGTAGTATCCATTGGCCAAAATTGGGGCAATTTGAGTTTTCAAACAGATAGAAATTGCAGCTGGTTTAAATCCATCAAAAGTATTTAAATCTATGAGTTAAGAAAGATCCTGTTTTAGTTTGTGGTAACTACATAAGGCACCTTGAGCTTGGGGTAAAAGATTATTGCCTCACTCAGTTCTGGGGGTTTCCTGGCCTCAGGTGGCCAGTTTGGTCAGCATCCCTTGTAAGGCTGTAGTCAGGCAGTGGCTAGGGCTAGAGTCATCTCAAAGGCTTCCTCAGTCCCATGTCTGGCAGTTGATACTGGTGGCAACTGAGACCTCAGCTGGTGCTGTTGGCTGGAACACCTACATGTGGGGTTTTACGTGTCTGGGCTTCCTCACTGTTTGGTGGCTGGGTTCCAAGAGCAAGTGTGATGAGAGGCAGAGCCAGGCAGAAACTGTGTTCCCTTTATGTCCTGGTCTCATATGTCACAGAGTATCACTTTCACTGCCCTTATTAGTAAATTGATAACTTAGGCCTGTCCTAGTTCCAGGGAATGGTGCATAGATGTCAGTTTGATGGAAGATAATGAGTTGCTGGAAGAAATAATATCACAGGAAGTATTACTGTAGTCATATGGTCTGCCCTGTAGCCACAGCAACTTGAATACCTCCCACATGCAGATGTGTTCACAGTCTTCCTTAGAACCCTCCAGAACCTTATCCCATCACAGCATCAGACTTAGACTAACAGACCAGGATCTTGTCATCAAATCAGTTACCTTTGCACACAAAACATCTTGGGTGTGATCCCTTGGGTGCAGTTTCTTAAGTGCTTTTCCTTTCAGTCTAAAGACCTGTGAACTAAAGAGACAAGTTATCTGTTCCCCATGTGTCCTATGTACAATAAAGTGTGACACTCCCGTCCCAAAAGGCAGGAAAAAAAGAGACACACAGCAGTCACTGTTCTTAACAAATGTCAGATCTATCTGGCATGAGTTGCTGCTTGCTTATTTAGGACTTAGTTCTTCTGCTTGGGAATGTTTCTCCTTAACTTGGTTCTACCCTCTGGGCTTCAGGTTTCACTCCTTAAATTATCCTTCCTATTCTAGAAACTGTAGCCTGTTGGCAGCTGAATCGTTTTCTCAGACTGATGTCTGTCTGTAGACGTTCTGGAGTCCAGAAACTTCAATTCATTTTGTACTCTTTCCCCTTTAATCCAGGCTGGGCTCTTTCTCATCTTAATGACTTTGTGGGTTTCTTGTGGGTCTTTCTGGGGTTTTCTTCATTAGACAAAAGCCATACCCATAAATCTGACCAGGATAAGCTATTCTCCATTTTAGGCTTCCTGTGAGGCTGCTGTGGTCTAAAACCCCTAAGATTCTCAGCAGTCCTGTTGTTTAATGAAAGGAATATGGGTTGCATACTCTTAATGTTGTCCTTAGTGAGCCTATTCTCAGTGTAAAAAGTTCTATGAGGAGCACCTCCTGAGATCCTTCTGAGGTCTTAAAGGATCTTTGCTAACTGGAGAGGCTGAGAATGAGAAACAGTCTCATTTTTTAACCCACCAAGTACTGGGTCCTTTATATTTCCTTCAAATTTTGCTTGCAAGCTAAACAGTTTTTTTGGCTTATGTTTTAGAAGCTTGACTCTAACCTTATTATACTCTGCTGAAAGGAACCATTTGGCACTTGTGCACATTCTGCTTGATACTGCGTCTAGCTAAATCCATCAGTTCATTAGATAGTGTGTACTAAGTCGCTTCAGTCATGTCCGACTCTTTGCAACTCCATGAACTGTAGCCTGCCAGGCTCCTCTGTTCATGGGATTCTCTAGGCAAGAATACTGGAGTGGGTTGCCATGCCCTCCTCCAGGGGATCTTCCCAACCCAGGGATCAAACTCGTGTCTCCAGCACCTCTTGCATTGGCAGGTGGATTCTTTACCACTAGGGCCACCTGGGAATCCCCTTTCATTATGTATAGTGATGCCTACTTTTCTGTTTTCCACGTCTTACAATCGTGAGAGTTTTGATAAACTTCTACCACTACATAAAAGATTTCCTTTCTCCTCCAGGTTCCCAAAATATTTTTCATGCTTTCTTAAGCAAGCCCTCACCAAAACAGCTTCCGTGAAGATCATTAGGCTTCTGCTAACAGTCTCCTCAAGGCCCTTCCAACTTTCAGTTCCACCCCCCAGTCCCATCCCAAAGTCATTACCATGTGTTTCATGTTTTATAGTAGCACCCCATTTCCAGGTGCAAGCATATGGTTGGTTATAGCTGTATAACAGATCACCCCAAACCTAGTGGTATTAATTAACCATAACATTATTTGTTCTTTCACAGTAAATTATATTTATTATTATACAGATAAAAATTATATTGTATTATATATACATATGGTTCCCAGGTGGCGCTAGTGGTAGAGCCTATCTGCAAGAGATGCTAAGAGATGTGGGTTGGATCCCTGGGTTGGGAAGATCCCCTGGAGGAGGGCATGGCCATCCACTCCAGTATTCTTGACTAGAAAATCCCATGAACAGAGGAGCCTGGCCAGCTATAGTCCGTGGAGTCACAAAGAGTCAGACACGACTGAAGTGACTTAGCACACACACATGCATATATATATACAAGGAAATAATATATAAGTAAGTATTTATCTTTCATTTCTGAGGAGGTTACATTAGGAGGTTCTTGGGATCGTATAAGCTTGCAGGGTTCTGGGGAGGTGGCAAGGTTCTAGAAAAGCATGTGAAATGTGGCAAGTTTTGGAAAATACAGTCTGTCACAATAAATGAAAATCAAAAAATCCTGCAATTGTTCCTCATCAGAGGATAACTGGATATAAGGATAAAAAGAATAAACCATTTATCCTTCCTTTCCTCTTTAAACTCTACTGCTGAGTAACTAAATTGTAGATGAGGGTAAGCATCTCTTTATTGAATATGTCAAACTATAAATGAAAAATAGAATCAGAGTCCACTTTCGGCAGCTTCCAATAAATTAATGGATCTAGACATTGTAAATCAGCAGTTGATAACATTACAAAAAGAGAGACAGGCAGGCATTGTGTGCCTCCGTAGTGAAAGAAGACACTACCATGTAAAGTCTTGCCAAAGAGTAAGCCTGATTCTGGTCAAGTGTCTGGTTTCCGCTCCAGGTTGCAGGAAATACAGAGGACTGGCATGTTTTAAGTTGCACCTTGAACAGAATCCAGTCTGTGGAAAATTCTGCAGATCAAACAAGTAGATTCTTCCAACAGAATTATTGGAGGAAACATCTATAGAGTAAAAGACTTGAGGATTAAGAGACTTAGAAGATACAGGTATATATATATTTAGTAGGCAAGATTAAACTTTGTATCTAGGGATTCATACTTGTATGATAAAACTGTAAAAAGCTTCAATTTCCTGACTTTTAAAGCTCTATTTGGAATATAAAATTTATTACAGACTATGCAGGTAGCCAAGTTTTAAAATCAGGAGCCACTGTTTCAGATTTTAAAAAACCTATTAATTTGAGTCAAGATACAGTCAGGTTTTTTATTTATTTTTATTTTTTTTTTGGTATAGAGGTATGAAACTTACTGCTACTATTTTTTGGTCATAAAAGGTAATTTTTTCCCCACATTTAATCTCTTAAATCAGGGTGCATATTACAGTTGTTACAGTTGTTTAATTGAAAGCTCGGCTTTCAAAACAACAACAAAAGCAAGAAAATCCAGAAAAATTCTGAAAAAAAAAAAAGTAGTAGAAGAGAGGACTAGCTCTACCAGGTTAAAACCTGATTATAAGATGCAGTCGTTAAAACATTGTGTTGTCGATGAATGGAAGTGTGTGAATAGGGTGGGACAGTGGGACAAATTAGGAAATCTAAATTCATCAAGAAATTGAATATATTTTAGGGTGGCATTTCAAATTGTTGGAAGAAATGTATTTTTCAGTTTGTGATTTAGGGACAACTGAATAGACATTTGGGGAAAAATAATTCATACCATATACTTTACACTGGATTCAAAGATTTAAACATAAAAAAAAATGAAACCATCAGAGTAAAATCATGCAAGGATTATTTTATAATCAGTGTGCTAAGTGAAGTAAGTCAAAGACAAGTACTATATGATATCACTTACATGAATAACAGGACACTTGTGTACAAGTTTTTAAAAATTGCAGCATTACTCTTAGAAGCCCTGTGTGAACCTTCTCAATTGAATCCTCCTTTTCTCTCCAGAAAAAAGCTACAGCTTCCCTTGTAGCTCAATCGGTAAAGAATCTGCTTGCAGTTCAGGAGTCCTAGGTTCAATCCCTGGGTTGGGAGGATCCCCTGGAGAAGGAAATGGCAACCCACTCCAGTATCCTTGCCTGGAAAATCTCATGGACAGAGGAGCCTGGTGGGCTGCAGTCCATGGGGTCACAAAGAGTCGGGTACGACTGAGCAACTAACACTCACTCACTTACAATAAAAAGAAGCAGACCCACAGATAAAGAGAGCAGACTAGTGGGTTACCAGTGGAGAGAGAACCAGGAGAGAGGTAAGGTAAGGGTAGGGGACTAAGAGGTATAAACTTCTGTGTGTAAAATAATAAGCTACAAGGGTATATTGTACAACACAGGGAATATAGCCAATATTTTATAATAACTATGAATGAAATATAACCTTTTAAAATTTGTGAACACTGTTTTGTAAACCAGAAAGATAATATTTTACCTCAACTATGTTGTTGTTGTTGTTATTTAGTCACTAAGCTGTGTCTGATTCTTTTGCTACCACATGGACTGCAGCCCATCAGTCTCCTCTGTCCATGGGATTTCCCAGGCAAGAATACTGGACTAGGTTGCTGTTTCCTTCTCCCAGGAACTGAACCTGTGTCTCCTGTATTGATTGACGAATTCTTTACCACTGAACCACCAGGGAAGCCCACATCAACTATATACTTCAATTTAAAAAAAAAAAAGTGGTCTGGAGAATTCCCTGGTGGTCCAGTGGTTAGGACTCCATGCTTCTACTGCAGGAGCCCAGATTCAGTCCTTGGTCGGGAAACTAAGATCCCACAAGCTGCATGGTGCAGTCAGTGGGGGAGGAGCGGAGAGTGGTTTCATACTCTCTCTTTTTGAAATCTTGAAAATAGCCCCTTTTTTTGAAATCTTAAAAGTAAATTTTACATGAGTCTTGGGGTACAGGAAATATCACTGTTTTTATGGATCTGTAAATATGTTTCACGGTAAGTTGGTTTATGAAAGTAAAATTTTAAGAAAGACATTTATATTTGTAGTAAAAGGATTTACTTCCTGACCCTAAAAGCCTTCTAGGTTCCTGTACTATTGGTTGTAATATTATCTCCTTCCCCTCTAGAGTTGTCTCTGTGGGAAATTTGTCCTCCGTCCATTGCGACCATGCCGCAGATACTCCACTTCAGGCAGTTCTCGGTATGTCTCCCTGTAAACAGACTTTTAACTGTGTGCTGAAGTGTGTGTGTGTGTATTATGGGAATATCTGCTTAAAATCTTGATTTTTAAAGGGTAGAAACACTGAAGTTTTCTCATAATACCTTGGGAGCATATGTATTTGTAGGTGAAAATTTGTTAATGGTGCTCTTTTTGGCTCTGGTGGTTGGATGTCATCCAAGATAGACATCCCCCTCCCCCTGTACTGGCTTCCATTATATGACAAATAGATTTATATCTAGAACTCAGCACACTGGAACTTAAAAAGTATTTGTTAGTTCTTCTTAATATTTATTTCATTGTATTTACAGAAATGCTTAATTAAGGGAGAGGAGCTTTGAAAATTAGTGATACTTGTTTTTGGGGTTCAAAGGAAGCCTCATGAGTGTGAACATGCTAAGTTTTAAGTATGAAAGGGCCAATTGCTTCATTCTTCCTATCCTAGATATTACTGTATTAAGGAAGAGTTATCCATAAATGTTATTTTTTATTTTGGACATGTTAAACAACAAACCAGAGGAAGGTGATGTGCAGTGTGTGGAGATACACTGGGCTGCTGTGATCTGAATCAGTGGCAGAGAAGTGGAGCTTAAAGGTCTTTGAGACTTAGGCTGGTCTAGGAAGGAAGATTTAGGAGAGTCAAAAAAAAAACCTGTGTTTCCTGTTTCTTTCACTTAGATTGTCTGCTAGCAAAATTGCTGGAGCTGGCATTTTGTTTGTTGGCGGCGGTATTGGTGGCACCATCCTGTATGCCAAATGGGATTCCCATTTCCGGAAGAATGTAGAGAAAACCATACCTTACTCAGATAAACTCTTTGAAATGGTCCTTGGTACCCCACCTTACACTGTTCCATTGCCAAAGAAACCGGTAAGAGTTTTAAACAGTTTCAGTTTATCCTGTGGAATACTTTGAAAAGCAGGTTGTTTTCATCTTGCAAATGTTTTGCCAGCATTGTTTGTCATTTTTCTTTAACTTGAACTAATGTTTCGTAGAGCAGGATTTTTATCCCTTTGGAGTCCCGTAAGTGCTCTCATTTAGTGCACGTCACATAGAAAATAATTATGTGGCCCATAGGTTAAATGGAAGGACAGCTTGGGCAGACGTAACCCTGGCTGCCCTGCGGACCCAGGGGTTCCGTGTCAGCCTCCAGCACTGCAGCTCTCAGACTCAGAACGGTAAAAGCATAAACGGAGAATGGCCATGACACCAGGATCCCCATGTTATAGTTAGTCATGGCTCCTTTTAGATCCCAAAGCAGTCACAGAAATTTCAGCTACATAGCGATTCAGTAATGGGAATATCTTCCAGTATTCCTGGAACTTTGTGCATTTTCTTCAGTTTCATCTTTGTTTTCTCCATGAGGCTTACAATTTTTTTTTTTTTAAACATCATACTGGCTGACCAGTTCTTTGTTAGAAACTGGGTGGAGGTCTTTGCTCCAGTATGTAGCAAGGTCTTGAGACCAGACCTGTGATACAGTTACTCTGTGGAAAAGCAGGTGTCCTTTGACTTCTCCTGCCCCTACCCCAAATGATACAAAATGTTCTTAGTTTTCTACATGGTTTATTCATCCATGTGAACTTTAAAGTGTTTATGCTGGCTCAGGAAGGTAAAGTTGCAGCTTCAGTAGAAGCAGAATCCTATGGCTTCATTCTAAAGTCCTGAGTCTGTTTTGAGCTACGTGACCTGGGAGAAATAGCTGGAAGCATCTAGGAGCATAGAGTCAGGCTACACAGTTCAGAGTAGTGTTCTTTTCACCCTGGACATGACTTCCAAGTGTCATTCTCAATAGCCTTGACCTCTTCTTGCTCCACTTTTGCTACCCTGCTGTTAAAGGTCAGAAATAGGGTAAGAATGGTGGCAAGAAAAAGAATAAATATTAAATGAGAGGATTGCAAGCAAAATATGGGCAACTGTGAAGGTGAATCCAAGAATTCTAACCTAGCTACCTGATAGCATGGTACAATCATTAATATTTTTTTAAAAAAAGCAACTTAAGAAGAGTGCAAAAAAAAAAAAAGAGTGCAAAGGCTTCTCTGATGGCTCAGTGGTAAAGAATCCGCCTGCCAATGCAGGAGACACAGGCTTGATCCCTGAGCTGGGAAGATCTCACATGCTGTGGAGCTGCTTAGCCCATGTGCCACGACTATTGAGCCTGTGCTCTTCTAGAGCCCAGGAGCCACAACTGTTGAGCCCACATGCCGCAATAAGAGAAACTGCCACAATGAGAAGCCCACACATTGCAGCAAAGAATAGCCCCTGCTCACTGCAGCTAGAGAAAAGCCCATGCAGCAATGAAGACCCAGTACAACTAAAAATAAATAAAGTTATTAAAAAATAAGAAATTAAAAAAAGACTGCAAATTGTGAGGTGGTGTAATGCAGATATGCAGAGCTGACAGGTGGAAGTGCTCAGCAGGTCAGCAGTGCTGTTCCTCACTACACACAGTGTTTCTTTCCCACCTCCAGGCTCCGCCCCCCAGTCACTCTTAACGTCATCTAGGCTATCCTTTTATCAGTTTTAGAGAATCTTCTAGAATAAGTGTTGTGATGTTTTCATGATATTTCCATTGTATCACTTAATCAGGGACTTTGATTCCTATTGTTTTAAAGACAGAATATAAAAACAAGTAAGGCTTTGAGATTGTATTATGGTATGTATAAGAAAAGTGAAACCAAGAGTGGTTAAATGTTAGCCTGGGAGCTGGCGATTTGTTCCTTTGTTTCTGTGGTTTATGGTTTTTGCTGGTTCTTTGGTTCACACTCAGTACCCTTGGCAGTGTGGCTCTTGCTTACACTTCTGTCCGTATCTCTGTATGGTCCTGCACATAAATCTGTGCTCTCGTAGTTGTTTACCTTATGGATATGCCTGTATTTTTCATTCATTCATTTACTCAAATGTCAGTCAAGTGATTATTATGTACCAGGCGTTGTTCCAAGGTCCTTGGTAAAGCAGAAGACTAAACAGAGATCCTTTCTCTTTGTATACCTCTTCCCATGGTTGTCTTCTATCCAGAATGACTTCCTTTCTTTTGTCTTCTGTTGTTTCCTTCGAGACTGGCTTTCTTCACTACACAGACCAAAGTCAGTTTTCTGTCACCTCTAAATTCCAGTAGCAGTGTTTTTATTTTTATTTTGTCCCATTTATTGAGTACTCTCAGTGGTTGTGCACTGTTACAAACTTGTCGATTTTAGATACTATGCATTTCATGTGATGGTAACCCTTTTAGTGTCAACATGGTTATTTATGCATAGTCAGTAAATACTGAGAGAAGATAATCCTAAAATGTTTTTCACATATTAGTTTATTGTCTCATTACAGATACAAGTGCTGTATCTGAATTTAGTTTTCTTTTTGTTTCTTTTAATCAGAGAATAATTGCTTTACAATGTTGTGTTGGTTTCTGCTGTACAATAATGTGAATTAGCCTTAAGTATACATATATTCCCTCCCTCCTGAGCCTCCCCCCCACCCCTCCACCCCGATCACACACCTCCAGGTCCTCACAGAGCGCCAGGTTGAGCTCCCTGTGTTATATACAACTTCCCACTAGCTCTCTGTTTTACATATGGTAATGTATATGTTTTAATGCTGCTCTGTCAATTTGTTCCACCCCCTTCTTCCCCTGCTAAAATCTTTTTGATGAACGTAGATGATAACTTCCCTAAATGGTGACAAATGCTACGTACCTGGATAGAATATAGTACTATAAAAATGTCATTTTTCTTAAATATATGTTTCTCTCAAATCTCTTAAATATATATGTATTTGAGAGAAGTAATATTTTTATGATGTGTATGTGTGTTTATATAAATACACACACATCTAATAAAATTTCTAATTGATTTTTCCAGAGGGTGAAGAATTAGACAAGATTTAAAGTTCACATGGAAGAATAAGGAATGTACAAGGCTGGTCAAGGACATTTTGAAAGTGTTGGGTTAGGGATTCAGACGACACTTGCCTTTCCAGATACTGACTTTGTTATAATCCTACTGTTATAAACAAGAAGATTTTGACATAGGAATAGAAATTAGAGAAATAGAACAACTGAGTCTACAGATAGATCATATTTGTACACATACATGTTCATTTTGAGAGTGTGAGTTGCTAGAATCTCATGTGAAAGTGATATCTTAAAAATATACAAGCCCTCTGACCCAGTGTTTCTTGGGGCAAACTACCCTGCAGACATCATACTCTAGTGCTTTTCAGTTGTCTGTGGACAAGAATGCTTAACAAAGAACAGGAAACAGTTTGAATGTCCATAAATAGTGGAATAAGAGGCCCAGATTATGGAATTTGAAACTCCATTAGGCTATACAATTAAATTGGGATATTATTCAACTAAAAAGAATTTCTTAACCTGGAAACAAATAAGTTGTTGTTAAATGAAAAAAATATATTAATGTGTTGCTAAATGAAAAAAAAGCAAGTTATATGATAATTTGTATAATATAAATTACCTATTTTGGATTGTTTAATGAAATGAAAAACTGCATATGTGTATATATCTGAGCTCATGGGTGGAAGGATAGATTTCAGGGCATTAGTAGTGGCTCCCTGAGAAGGCTGGAAGGAGCAGTGAAGAGGCTATAAAACAATGCTTTTTCTTGATACTATTTTGCTTGTTATAATGAGCATGCATTTCATGAGATAAAAATAAATAAAATTTTAATAAGAAAATGGGTATATTTCTGATTTCTGGTAGTGACAAAATTCAGAACCATTTCTTTTATGGTTGCATAATCATCTTAGGATATCCGAGTCCCAATGCCAAGTTCTTGCAAAAAGAGAGACCACATAGGTGGTAAATGAAAATATTTCTGTTACTCAGTAGTTTTCTCTGGCGTATCATTTGACAACCCAGTTCATGAATGGTGCTTTAAACTTAAAGCATGTGGTTATTAACAAAGAGGAAAGCAGGCATTACAATTGCATCATATATCTTGGAAGTGCAGGTGCATGAATCTTGGAGATTAAAGAAAGGAAAACGAATTTTTATTTTTACTCAGAGCTTTTAAAAAAATGTTTGTTTCTAACTGAATGTATTTAGAAGACACCATAATTGGATTTAGAAAGTGAATGGAAATAGCCTTCTCTGTGTTGTACACATAAAAGTAATGGTATTTAAAGGGAAGGTCATATATCAAGTACATTACTTACCCTAGGAGTAGTTTTTGTTATTATTAAAATATGGACTACTTTTGGACTGCATTTTCCTAGTATGATGGGTTCTTTTACTGCAGTTAATAAAATACATTATTGTGAATTATTGATAACTCCCATGTTAAAAACTTGAAAAACTTGACTTTTTAAATAATACAAGTTACTGTATGCTGCCTTTTTAAAAAACACTATTATGTCTGAAACGTTAAATGTTTTTCATTTCCAAGATTCAGTCTGGTCCACTGAAAATCTCTAGTGTATCAGAGGTAATGAAAGAATCAAAACAGCCTGCCTCACAACCTCAAAAACAAAAGGGAGATACTTCAGCTTCAACAACAGGTACCTATATTCAGAATCCTTCTTTTAAAATTGTGGGTAAATGAATTGTTTTAATGTATTTGTACCCATGGTCAAGGGTGAGGGAGTCTGTCCCCATGAAGGAGTCTTCCCTCACCCTGGGGAAGGAATATTCTCTCGTGTCTTCTTGGGGCTGAGTGGGATATGGAATGGGGCTTTTGTTTTTGAACAGCTACTGAGTACTGGTAAGAACAAGAATTGGTCTAGCCTGAAACACAGTTACTTTTTTCCTTTTCTCTGACTCCTAGTTTTCCCTCTCTTTAGATTTTAAGATTTGCTCTTTCCCGACTTCTTTCTTCTATTTGTTCACTAATTCATTCTCCTGTCTTCTGTCTTAGTGGTTGAAGTGTCTTGATCTAGGTTTTGATATGCAGGTATTTTTTTGTCTTCATGATTCATAAGTAATCCCACACCAATTTACAGCATTTACCCATCCTAACCTGTTCAGCGGAGAAGGCAGTGGCACCCCACTCCAGTACTCTTGCCTGGAAAATCCCATGGATGGAGGAGACTGGTAGGCTGCAGCCCATGGGATCGGGAAGAGTCAGACACGACTGAACGACTTCACTTTCACTTTTCACTTTCATGCATTGGAGAAGGCAGTGGCAACCCACTCCAGTGTTCTTGCCTGGAGAATCCCAGGGATGGCGGAGCCTGGTGGGCTGCTGTCTGTGGGTCGCACAGAGTCAGGCACAACTGAAGCGACTTAGCAGGAGCAGCAACCTATTCAGCATACATTTGAATTTATTGTTTGTCTGTAGTCACTTCTGCCTTGATGAAATCACCTTTCATTCAGTAAATACTGAGTATCTCTTTTGTGCCAAGTGGTGCGTGTCTTCTAGGCACTGAGGTTATAGCCATGAACAAAATAGTAAAAACAAGCATACAAAAGCTATGCATATTTCTTAGTGGGATGAGGGGAGGGAAATTGTATATAAATGCACAAGTAATTTATGTATAGGATGGCATAAAATGGTAAATGTGGGAGGGAATATTGCAGTTTTAAATGGAGTGGGCAGGAAACGTTTCCTCTGGAAGGCAAAGACCAGAAAGAGATGAAGGAGTCAGTCATGTAAAAGACTGGTGGGGAAGAGCATCCAGGTAGAAGGATTAGCTAGTGCAAAGACTTGGCATGTTCTAGCAAGGAGTTAATGAAGCTGGACTGGCTGGGGTAAGCAGAGAACAGCAAATGAGGTCAAAGAGGGAGCAGAAAGCCAGCGTATCAGTTCTTGGTGACCACCGTAAGAGTTTTGCTTTCTAGTCTGAGTAAGATGGGAAGCTGTTGGGAGGGTTATGGGTCAGGGGATTGATATCTTTTATTTTAATGAGAGTACTGGCACTGGCTATTGTGGGCCTCCCTGGTGGCTCAGATGGTAAAGAATACACCTGCAATGTAGGAGACCTGGGTTTGATCTTAGGGTCAGGAAGATACCTTGGAGAAGGGAATGGCTACCCACTGCAATATTCTTGCCTGGAAAATCCCTTGGACAGAGGAGCTTAGCAGGCTGTAGTTCATAGGGTCATAGAGTTGGGCATGACCAAGCAACTAAGCACATGTGCCGACTGGCTATTGTGGAGGACAGATAAAGGAAACAAGGACAGAGCGAGGAGACCAGTTAGTGGGCTTTGTGATAATCCAACTGTAATTCTTAAATGGGACCTTCAATTTATTTAAGAAACTTTTTTCTCCATTTTATTGTCCCCTGCATCTATTCTGTCTTCAGAATTACTCACTTTCTTTTCCATCAATACTTTTATTTATAATTTATAGGCTCTTGATTTTTAAACCTTCCTTTCTTTAAAAATATGTCTATGGCATAAGTTTTTTGACTGAGTTCTCTAACTCACCATCTAAACTGTGAACCCTTTTTCTGTGTTTAAAATTGCCATCTTGTTTTTCTTCACACCTCTTCATTCATCTCTACCATTTTTCAAAGCAATTAAAAAATGGTTTGTGGTTATTTTTTTTTGCTTACTTTCTTCATCATAGGCTCCTTTTTCCCCCTTTGTTATTATTTTCACATGTTATGTAAATCTTATGTCCCCTTCTCATGTTAAGTATTAGTACCATTTAGTACTGTTACTAGACGCCTTGCCTGAGAATAATAGTTAGAATACATAGGGATGCTGACCAGATTCCTTTCTCTTGTGCTTTCCCAACCATTGTTCATTGCTGGTGGATTTATGCAGTGGACAGAGCCCCTGACTAATTTGTGTGTTTGAGGAGTGGCATCACAAGGATTTGTGTCTTTAAGGAGTTAGATATGAAGTGGCAGTAGTAGTAGTAGATTCCTGTGTGTTCTCTGTTAACCCAGGAAACTATATACCATGTGTAACATATATTTATAGCACCTACAGAGGCAGCTCAAATTATCTCTGCAGCAGGTGACGCACTGTCGGTCCCAGCCCCTGTGGTTCAGCATGAGGACCTTGTAAAAACCGATCACCCTGAAACTGGTGAAGGAAAACCCAAGCCTGCAACTTCAGGTAGTTAAATTCTCTGTACATGTGGTTTTATAAATGATGTGTTCATCGAACTATGTACTGTCTAGGCAATTGCTAAACACTCTTAAGTGCATATTTATACTGGCTTTAGGTCTGCAGCCTTGCTTAGCTAATTTTTGATATTTCAGAGAATAAATCTTTGAAAACAAGGGACTTTAGAGCTGACCCTGTATTTCTTCATGTTGGAATCATTCAGTCATGATGTGGTTTTATAATCTTTATCACAAAAATGCCCTCAAGTTGATATAGCTGGCAAATACAAATGATGGTGTTTTTATGTCCCCATTAGCTGTTGAAATTCTGTGCTGAAATTTGATTTCCTCTTATTTACTTTTGCTGCAAGAGGAAGCATCCTCAGCTTCTGTAAGGGAGCGGCCACCTGAAGAAGTTGCAGCACGACTTGCCCAACAAGAGAAGCAAGAACAAGTTAAGATTGAGTGTATGTAACCAGATGCTTTCTAAGTACTTGGGTCATGTCTCAGTTGCTTTCTTCTTCAACCTTCGTGCAAGTTTCTCATCTGTCAGCTGTTTGTGGTTTCTTTAGTGGCATTGCTCTTACTCACCTTTACTTACTCTTACTCACTCATCATTTGTGTTCTTTCCATCTACACTTTTACCCAGGTGACAAGGGGTTATTCTTAGTGTAAAATTGGTGTAAATTCCAAGTGATACATGTACTTCCTTCATTTGTTTTTAGTATGGTTAGTGCTGAAGATTCTATATACTTTGCAGAAGGGGAATAATTTATGTTTTGGCACCTTGCCTAAGAGTCTTCTAATTGTTACACTTATACATTTATTTGTGCAGGTTGGAAATGGCTCCTTCTCTAGTTTGTTACCTGGCCTCTGGACTCAGTGTCATTGTCCTCTTATATGACATTGTTGAGAGATGGACTGTTTCACACACTGCTGGTTTCCACCCAACTGAGGCTTATTCCTTTTTAGGTTTCAGTTTTATATTTGGTTTTTTGATGGTTTAAAGAAAAAAGATACTAGTTATCTAAAAATGTATTTTCCTGCCTTAAGGCACATGGAACATAGTTTATTGTATAATGCTGCAGTATATTGATGTCCCTCGAGGTAGTGTGCATGTAGTTTTTTGCTGGGCTGAAAGTTGTTAGTTTTAAACCCTTATGACAGCTGTTTGTAGGTGGTTTTTTGTCTTCTCTCCATTTATTTCTGTCTTTCTGCCTTTAGTGGTTCTCGGTTTCCTTCAATTTGCTAGTTCTGTCTTATTTCTAGGAAGCAAGTTGGTTAGAATTGTGTAAAGAGTAGATGGGCCAGTATAAGCACATTTGTTGGGCTTGTTTTGTGTGCAATTATGTAGTCTATCCTAGAGAATGTTCCATGCATACTTGAGAAGAATGTGTATTCTGATTTTCTGGATGTGATGTCCTATTGATATCAGTTAAGTCTTTTACTGTGTCATTTACAGTATCTGTTGCCTTACTGATTTTCTGTCTGTAAGATCTGTTCATTAATGGCAGTGAGGTGTGATAGTCTCCTATTAGTGTACTTGCATCAGATTCTCTCTTTATGTATGTTAGTATTTCTTTTATATATTAGGCTTTCCTATACTGAGTGCATATATATATTAATGAGTATAATATCCACTTTTTCTATTGATCCTTTTATCATTAGATAGTGTTCATCTTTGTCCTTCTTTATGGCCTTTGTTTTATTTTATTTTTGTTGTTGTTGCACTTTTTTTTTTTTTCCATTTATTTTTAGTAGTTGGAGGCTAATTACTTTACAACATTGCAGTGGTTTTTGTCATACATTGAAATGAATTAGCCATGGATTTACATGTATTCCCCATCCCGGTCCCCCCTCCCACCTCCCTCTCCACCCGATCCCTCTGGGTCTTCCCAGTGCACCAGGCCCGAGCACTTGTCTCATGCATCCAACCTGGGCTGGTGATCTGTTTCACCCTAGATAATATACATGTTTCGATGCTGTTCTCTCGAAACATCCCACCCTCACCTTCTCCCACAGAGTCCACAAGTCTGTTCTATACATCTGAGTCTCTTTTTCTGTTTTGCATATAGGGTTATCATTACCATCTTTCTAAATTCCATAAATATGTGTTAGTATACTGTAATGGTCTTTATCTTTCTGGCTTACTTCGCTCTGTATAATGGGCTCCAGTTTCATCCATCTCATTAGAACTGATTCAAATGAATTCTTTTTAATGGCTGAGTAATATTCCATGGTGTATATGTACCACAGCTTCCTCATCCATTCGTCTGCTGATGGGCATCTAGGTTGCTTCCATGTCCTGGCTATTATAAACAGTGCTGCGATGAACATTGGGGTGCACGTGTCTCTTTCAGATCTGGTTTCCTCGGTGTGTATGCCCAGAAGTGGGATTGCTGGGTCATATGGCAGTTCTATTTCCAGTTTTTTAAGAAATCTCCACACTGTTTTCCATAGTGGCTGTACTAATTTGCATTCCCACCAACAGTGTAAGAGAGTTCCCTTTTCTCCACACCCTCTCCAGCATTTATTGCTTGTAGACTTTTGGATAGCAGCCATCCTGACTGGCGTGTAATGGTACCTCATTGTGGTTTTGATTTGCATTTCTCTGATAATGAGTGATGTTGAGCATCTTTTCATGTGTTTTTTTGCCATCTGTATGTCTTCCTTGGAGAAATGTCTGTTGAGTTCTTTGGCCCATTTTTTGATTGGGTCATTTATTTTTCTGGAGTTGAGCTGGAGGAGTTGCTTGTATATTTTTGAGATTAATCCTTTGTCTGTTGCTTCGTTTGCTATTATTTTCTCCCAATCTGAGGGCTGTCTTTTCATCTTGCTTATAGTTTCCTTTGTTGTGCAAAAGCTTTTAAGTTTCATTAGGTCCCATTTGTTTATTTTTGCTTTTGTTTCTAAAATTCTGGGATGTGTGTCATAGAGGATCCTGCTGTGATTTATGTTGGAGAGTGTTTTATGGCCTTTGTTTTAAAGTTTGTTTCATCTGATATGAATATTGCTACTGTTGCTTTCTTGTTTCCATTCACATGAAATGAAAATATCTTTTTCCATTCCCATCCCTTCACTTTCAATCTGTGTGTATCTTTCACCCTGAAGTGCATCTTTTATAGGCAGCATATTGTAGATTCTTGTTTTATTTTCTAATCTGTAACTCTTTTTTTTTGGCTATGCTGGGTCTTTTTTTTTTTAATTTATTTAATTTTAATCGAAGGATAATTGCTTTAAAATAATGCATTGGTTCCTACCAAACATCAGTATGAATCAGCCATAGGTTTGCCCCTGTCCCCTCCCACTTGAACTCCCTCCTCCCTCCCTCCCCATCCCACCCCTCTAGGTGCTGGGCCTTTGTTGCTGCATGTGGGCTATTCTCTAGTTGTGGTGAGCAGACTTCTCATTGTACTGCCACTCTCTGTTTTTGTTAAGATTAGTCAGTCTGTTGACACCTAAGGTAATTACTGATGTATATGTATTTATCTCCATGTTAAACCTTATTTTCCAGTTAATGTACTATTTCTTTCTTCCTTTGTTCTCTTTTGTGATTTGATGGTTTTCATTTGTATTATGCTTGAATTCCTTTTTTTTTTTTTTTTTTTGGTGTTTGTGAATCTGTGGCGTGTTTTTTTGATTTTTGGTTACCAAGATTTTCAAGTATGTTAGCCCATTACTATATGTACTTGTGTTAGGCTGATAGTGATATAAGCTCAAACACATTCTAAAGATGTGTTTTCTTACTCCCCTCCCCCACATTTGTTGATTTTGACATCCTGTTTTATATCTTCATGTTTATCCTTTTGCTGTTCATTGTAGTTATAATTGCTTTCACAGAATTTTTTGGATTATTTTCTAAACTATGTACTAACTTACTTAAGTGACCTTCAGTCCTTTCATACATTTGTCTTTCCTGTTGTGATTTTCCCTTGTGTATAGAAAACCCCAGACATGTTTTATTTTGGAAAAATTCAGATATACGTAAAGGTAAAAATAGTATAATAACTCCCATAGATTGATCATCTAGATTCAATAAATTTTTTTAAAATATTTATTTATTTGGCTACACTGGGTCTTAGTTGCACCATGTGGGATCTAGTTCCCTGACCAGAGATCGAACCTGTGCCCCCTCCATTGGACTACCAAGGAAGTCCCTGGATTCAATAATTTTGTCATACTTTTTTAAGTGTAACTTTGATTCTATAAAACTGTATTTTGTTTGTTCATTTTGGGGGGGAAATGTGACACAGGACTCAACAGGTAAAGAGGGAAAGATTAAAGTAATTGGTGGGGAAGGATCTGGTCTTTAACTTTTTTTTTTTTAACTTCAGCATTAGCTAAGAGCTTAGAAGATGCTCTGAGCCAGACTGCCTGCATCACTCAGCAGGCTATTGTGGCTCAGAATGCTGCGGTGCAGGCTGTCACTGCCCACGCGAACATACTGAAAGCAGCCATGGATGATTCTGAGGTGGGCCAAGAATGTTACACGTGATTTCTTCTCCTAGGTTGGCTTTCTCTCACTAAGTGAAAGCAAACTAGAATGACTATCTTTTTAGAAAAACAAAGCAAAATGGAAAAAAAAAAAAAGAAAACTTGAAATGTTCTTTTTAATGAATTTTATATATGGTGCTTTATCTCACAACCATGATGTGGTGTTAGGATTAGTTCAGATTTGCTCTCATGTTTTTTAATACTGCTTGAATGTATTTGTCGTTTGGGGTTTTTTTTGTGTGCTTTAAAATTGCCAACCATTTTTAAAAATATACTTTTTGTGAGATATTTTGAGATTGATACACAGTTGTAAGAAGTAATACAGAGATCCCAGGGTTCCCAAAACACTGGCTACTTTAAATGCTTATGCTGATTATTTACTTTACATTGTACACTTCAAAGAATAAAGTAATTACACTAATTAAAATGTAATACTGAGACTTAGTAAATTTCCTTTGTTACATTCAGTTATTCAGTGTATAAAAATGCATCTTGACATCAAGTCATTTAAAGAATAAAATAAAGTAGAGAACCTAATAAATCTCAGGGATCAGGATTCTGCATCATCAGTAAAGTTATTTTGCCACCATGACTGAGGTTTTTTTAAAAAGTTAAATACACTTTACTTGCTTTAGGCATATGCACATACATCACAAAGCAGTTAAGTTATGCTTCTGATGCAAACAGCCAAGAAACTACAACCTTGGAAAAATTAAAAGAAGATTCTATTTTATTCAAAGTCCAAGAAGAAAGCTTAAATCTTAGAGTTCATTCTAAGAAACCACACAGGGAATATTTAATATACTGATTATACACATGTGAGAAAGCTCGAAGTTGCATGATATCAGGAAATTGAGTTTGAACCCAAGTGAGTTCTTTTAGAAGGACAGTGATTAGAAGCTTTAAAATGTCCATGATACTACTTTGGTGGAAGGCTATACATAAGAGGGTATTTCCTCTCCCCACTGAACATATAACATGTGGTGCATGTGGCTTGAACAGTACAAAATCTATTATAATTAAGATTTTACAACTAAGGGATCCCTTATAGTAGAAGTTAACCAGAATAGGCATAGTTAGCTGGCGTTAACAAAATAATCCAGAAAAATGTACGAGCACAAGTTATGGAATGTTAAAAATTGATGCCAACTCTGTTTCTTCTAGTAAAAAGCTGTAGGTGCATGTGGGCTCACTCTATAATATATACTGAGTTACTTTCTAAAAGGTAGTGCCTGTAAACAGTTGGACCAGGGGATCGTGGGGGAACCTAGTGTCTGTTTTATAGGACAGTTTATCTTTGGATCTCTACAAGTAGAGGGAGACACATTTTGGCCCCCAGATATGTCATTGACACTTACATGATTCATGAGTCTATTTGGGTTAGTTATGAAGAGTTATCCTAATATAGTATCAAGGTCTTGTAACAGCATACAGGAAGGTCTTGTAAAATTTTTTGCACATGACAAGATACTGACATGGCCCAAACCAGCATCCTTTCTTTTTTTTTTGGTAATTGAAAAAATTTATTTATTTTTGGCTGTGCTAGGTCTTCGTTGCTGTGCGGGCTTTTCTGTAGCTGTGGCAAGCAGGGCTGCACTCTAGCTGTGGTGTGCGGGCTTCTCTTGTTGTAGGGCCTGGGCTCTAGGCATGCAGGCTTCAGTAGTTACAGCACAGCGGTGCAGTAGTTGGTAGCTCCTGGGCTCTGGAGCACAGGCTCAGTAGTTGTGGCTCATGGGCTTACTTGTTCCAAGGCATGTGAGATCTTCCCAGACCAGGGGTCGAACCTGTGTCCCTGCTTTGGCAGGTGGATTCTTAACCACTGGACTACCAGGGAAGCCCCAGCATGCTTTCTTGATATATTTTGTTTTGCAGGATGGCTAGAGTGGTAGTTTACCTAAACCTCAACTTGATTATTTGCACCATGAAATACTGTGATTTGTAACTTTACCACAATCTATGTAAAACATAAAAAGTTCAAAAGTGAGATAAAAAGGTAAAAAAGAAAGTACCAAATATTTCTTCTAAAAGTTCTTAACCTCAGGTCAAGTCTGTGGATAGAATTCAGGGGCTCACTAAACTTGGATGGAAAATATCTTTATTTTCTCTAGCCTAAAAAGCTGTTCCTTCATTTATGAATATTGACAACAAGAGCCGTAGTGTTAGTAGTAATCATAACTTTATTTCCAAGAGAGAGCACAAGTATTTTCCTATCACATTGTGGTACTTACAGACTGTTGAAATATCATTTATGCTCATCACTACTTCTAGATTAGGGTACTTATTAGTCCTGCCACTAGACCTTGGTTTGTGTGTCACAGAATTAAAAAATACTTTTTTTTAAATCAAATTTCATTGTAATTGGGCTCCTTTGTAAGCTCGTAGTTTCATTTTAAGCATTTAAAAATGTTACTCAGAGAGGCTTCCTCAGACGCCACAACGGTCCGGTGGCAACCCTCCTTAAGGAACTTGGTTGTTTAAACTTTCTGTTGGTAATGAATGTACCTTTAAAATCAAGATCACACTTAATGTCAGGGGGAACACAAGGTTGAGAATTGCTTGTGAATGATCCAAAGCAGAGGCATTGCCGAGTCCTCTTCTCCTTCAAGTAGCAGGCCTAGGGCTGCAGAGGCAAAACCATTTGTGTTTCTTACAGGGGAAAATAAAGGTTGGTTATCCAAGGCCTGGGACACCTAATTCAGAGGGCACTCATGTTTTGGGTGTGCAGCAGCCCTTGCGGTGACTCTCTTTGGTGACTTGTGAACTATAATTATTGGACTACTTTAGTCATTTTTTTCCTTGACAATAAATATTTTATTTTCGGTAATTTAATATGTTCCTGTTTTTCACCAAGGTCCTGGTATAGTGTATAGTTACCCATCAGTATGTACAGGGGATTGGGTCCAGTATCTGCCAGGGATACCACAATTAAGGGATGTTCAAGTCCCATAATTGGCCCTTCCGCATCTGAGGATTGAGCCAGCTATGGACTGTGTAGTACTCTGCTGAAAAAAGATCTTCGAATAAGTGGTCCCATGCAGTTTAGACCTGTGTTGTTAAAGGGTCAGCTGTACTTTGAAGATAAGCCCTAAGGTTGGTTTTTTTTTCATATCTACACATAATATACTACTTTAAGCTATATCTACTTGGCAAAAGGAAAGGAAGAAAGAAAAGTCATTTAAAATAAGTATTAACTAATTTTAAAAGTAGTTTTAAAGAGTTGAAACAATTGCAAATAGCATTCTGCTCATTGTTTATATGATGCAGAGTGAGGGGCAGGATGAAAGCTGGACTCATCTGTGCCACGACTTCAGTTGCAAGAGTTCTCACACATCTCTTGTGTGAGCATCTTGCTGCACAGAGTGTGACTATTCTGCTAGAGATGGTTTTTGTTTTTGGTATGATATATGCTGTAAATATGAGCCAGCTCTGCAGAAGGTGGCAGTCAGTTCCAATGCTAGAGCAAAAAATGTTGAACCTGCCTAAGGACTTTCCAAGGGAGACATTTATATAAAGTCCACAGCTTTATATAAAGCTGTGTAAAACCAGCTCAAGGTGGAGTGGGGTTCTTGACAAGACTTGATTTTCTCCTTAAAGATTATGGAGAGTCATTCTTTGGGGTAGTGTTTTGGAGGAGTAGAGATTCCACAAGTGTGTAAACGTTCTATTACTAATACTAATATTTCAGTAGACCTGCAAGTAAGAAAATTTTAAGTACTGGTGCTTCGTTGAAGAAAGATTTAATCAGAGAGTTCATGACAAGTTGTTGTTCTTATTCATCTTTTCTGCTTCATATCTCCTTTTGAGAATCTAGTAAAAATATTATCTTTCCTTAGAGCATGTTTGTGCACTGGAACATACTCTTACAGTTTTGGTGGGTTGGTTGGATGGGAGATGATTCATGGACTTCTTTGAACCTCTCATGAACATTAGATTAAGAGTTCCTGTTTGGGAGACATGTTATATATACTTTTTTAACCTTTGACTTTCTGTATTTAGTCATGTTATTGTGACAGTACTAGTTGTTCATGTGTTCGTAACTCAAGTTTTTTGTTTAGGTTGCAGGTGACAAGAAGTCAGCTCAGTGGCGCACCGTGGAGGGTGCGTTGAAGGAGCGCAGAAAGGCAGTAGATGAGGCTGCTGATGCCCTTCTCAAAGCCAAGTAATTACTCATGGACTTTGACAAGTAATTGGGGCCTCCTGCTGGCTTTCTTTTGGCTCTGTTTTCTTTGTACTGTCTACATAGAAAGAGGAGGCAGAGAAACCCTTCCCTTCTCCACGCACTGTAGTTTGGTATTAGGAACATGAAAATTTAAAAGGAAGAGAGAGAATAAAATATATAATCTGGCCATAATAAATTTGGCAGAAACTTACATAAACAATCTTGTATAAAAAGCAGTTTCTCTGCAATATTACTTAGGTGATATGTCTCTGTAGTTCACAGAGATTCTGCCATTATTTCAAGGTTTTTCTGGGATGGCTTGAGCAGTTCTGTCAGAATTTAAGGAGTGTGTCATACTCTCTTTGCCTTAACTACCGAAGTAGTTAGCATATAATAGGTCTAGTTTTATGCTACCTTGACCTTGATTCCTGAAAGTTGGCTAAAACTAGAATCAAGCAAGCAAACCAAATATAAGTTCAATCTCTGTCAATAGGAACCTATATTTGAAAAGGGGTTCTCATCAACATTGTGGAACTGTTATTTGTCATTGAAAAATTTGTTGTCTTAACATAATATTTATAATTGATAGAGAAAGGGAAACTTTCTGATAAAGCCAGCATGTCTTTTAGGAGATTGACAGCATGATGTTCATCACATCAGTCAGGGCTCTGAGTTCTGTGTTTGTAGTTTGTAGATTATAGTCCATCCAGCCTGAATCGAGAGGGCTCCTGAGGACCCAGCTCTATGCTCAGTGAGCTCTTCGACTTGCTCCCTTGCCTTTGTCTTCCTCAAGCTCTCATTGGCAAGGGAATCAACCTAATCCTTGCAAAAGCTTCCATTTGTTGAGTGCTCTCGATGTAGCAGGTATTGTGCAAGGTACTGCTCATGAATTACTTCTAATCCCTATGCCAGGGTGAGCAACAAAGGACAGGCTGGTCTGGGAGCTAAATCCAGGTCTGCCTGGTTCTGAAGCCTATGTCTTTTCCTGTATACCATACTACTCACCTGGTCCACTCTTTAAATCTAGCTTGAGGTGCTAAAAAACCGAGGTGTTTTCAGTTGTTTGGTGAGGAAAACTTCTGTGCCTATTGAGTGTGAAAAAGCATTGAGGAGTAGTTTCAAATTAAATGTTTCATAGACTTAATTGTAACGTGTATTGATTTCTGTTTTTTTAATCAAGTTGACAAGGATTAATACTAAACCTTTGTTTTATTGGTTTCCAGAGAAGAGTTAGAGAAGATGAAAAGTGTAATTGAAAATGCAAAGAAAGAAGAGGTTGCTGGGGCCAAATCTCATATAACCGCTGCAGAGGGGAAGCTTCACAACATGATAGTTGATCTGGATAATGTGGTCCAAAAGGTGTGTTTTTCAGGTCTTTTATAAGTATTTTTTATTTTTTAATATAGTTGTTTTGTCAAGGGGTTTTTAAGAATTCAGGAAAATATTAAGAGTCCTGTCATCTTTCTTCCTTCCCCTGGAAAAGAATATTAGTTGTTACTAATTTTAGAAACTTACTTTGGACATGAAGTGGATTGTTCAGTATTGTTGATACATTTTATAATAGGTAAGTGTTTGCTTATGGTCATTACCGCTTATGGAAATTTCCATTTTGTAGCGTCTCTTTTGTCTGCGCTTCTGATCTGTGTGGTTAGTTTTTCCATGACCCAGAGAAAGAGGGACAGTGGCCTAAGGAGATGGGAAAGGGCTTATCCATGGCATTTGAACAGAATTAGATGGAAACAAAAGGCAAGACTTACATTCCTTTCTCTGACCTTTGGATTTCTGTGTATTACTTATATTTTCACAACCAAATGCAAATAAATACTTGAATATGACTTATATTTTTTGGAGTGTTTATGGTATTTTTTGTTCACTTTAACCACATACCCCTTGTATTTGTTCAGGTTCAGGCAGCTCAGTCTGAGGCTAAGGTCGTGTCTCAGTATCATGAGCTCGTGGTCCAAGCCCGGGACGACTTTAAACGAGAGCTGGACAGTATTACTCCAGAAGTCTTGCCGGGGTGGAAGGGGATGAGTAAGTGCAACTGAAGTGTTGATATTTTACTTTTTCAGGTTTTTTTTTTTTTTTTAAAACAACTGATCATCTGATCTAAACTTGTCAGCTCCATTCTCTAGTCTAAACCCCTCTGGCATGCATATTTTATCTCGTGTGCAATATAGTGTTTTCAGCATTTTATTTCAGTCATACCTGTGACAGGTGACACACCTGGTTTAGCAATGGTGAACACAAATTCCAGCCAGTGTAATTTGCAATCTTAGTGAGTGAAGTGACATTTTAATCTTGACTCTATCTGCCTATTATATATAAAATTATTGAAAACCCTTGGCACTTTAAAAATATTCATAATGAATTACATAAGGCATACCTTGTGACTGCTCTGTGACAAGCCTGATTGAGAACTCACCTGGGATGTTAGGTGAAAACAGAATTTCAGGCTGTGTGGCCTTCAGCTTGCAAATAGCTCAGATTACAGGGAATTTGGTGGCTAAACAATTACACATCTTAACTGCAGGGAGTAGTCACATCTGCATGAAGAGCTGTGCGCCTGGAGTCTCAACAAGGTCAAAATAGTACTTCCTAAATGCATTCAGTGTCTTTTAGAAACTGAATGTCAGGTAGCATTTGAAGAACTAGTGATACAGGCCTCCCTGGGGTGAAGGTGTCGAAGTTGCATCACAGAACCAAGGCTGGTCTGAGTAGCTCAGGTAATAGCCAGTGCAGGGATTTTTAACAGCTTCAGGGCCAACCAGGACGATTTAATGCCAAGAAGTAGAATCAAGGCTGTCAAAAAATAACTCAGACATGAAGTTAGTTTTTTTTCATGTGGTTGACTCACGTAAGAGGGAGATAGATAGCAGTTTCTCGTCAAAGCAGAAAATAAAATCAGGATTTGTATGAAAGGATTAAGTGGAGAAATACAGAGTTCAGTCTGGTTATAGGTTGAGACAACTATTTACCTTGTCCATCTTTGCCTGTTCTTCCTGCAGCATTGGATCAGCTCCCTATTTCTTTGGTTGAGAACCAGATTAAGTGGTTGACTTAATGGACTGTGACTTCCTGAAATAGCCTGCGAGCTAATGTGAAGTGGGGGAATAAACGAGAATTGTAGTTTCCGTGTAAAAATATAGTTGATTGCTTTACAAAAAGAGATGAGTCCCCAGAAACCAAAACTACTTTGAATGTCATTGACTGATTTTCTGAAATGTTAGAATTTACCCTGATTTATATTGTTTTATGATCCTTTAAAAGTTTTTTAGGAAATACACTCATCATTTTGCTTTTCAGTACTAAAATGTGCTTTTTCTATTACTGGCTTCTGGTTCTTGTTTTCTTTTGGATATTTCTGTGCAATGATTAATAACTGATACATGTACTTTCTTTTTCTCAAACCGTTGTTCTTTTCCTTTGTAGGTATTTCTGATCTAGGTGAGTAGTTACATGTATTTTATGTTTAAAGACTTGTGTTTTAAGTCTTAAAAAGGCTCGTCTTTATTTTGCCTGTGATTCTCTTACTAAACTATCAAAATTAATATAAAGTAGAATTATGTTGCATGCCATAAATCTAATTTGGATATTTTTGTCATCCATATGTTCTCAGGAAATGTTTTTACCATGTGATTGGCAACCTGTAGATGTGATATATGTGAAGATATATATTTTAAATTTTTATTTTATAAAATTTCAAACATTAAAAACTAAGAAGAAAATTGTAATGAACTCCTGTGGACCCGTCTCCCAACTTTGGCAATTACCAACACCTGGCTGGTTTTGTCTCATTTATTCCCCCAGCTTATGTTGAAGCAAATCCTATTCTTTCACTTGTAAAAAACTTCCTGTATTTTTTTAATGTTATCACCAAACTGTTGTCACACTCAACAACAATTCTTTGTGTTATCAAATGTTGCTTCAGAGTTCAGATATCCCCACTTTATAGAATGAGTTTTTTTTAGTTCTTTTTGATCAAATCAATATCTAAAGGAGCTCCACATATTGAATTTGGTCTATAAATCTCTTATTCTTTTTTTGCTTTTTGATCTACTTAATTGTGCAATTGCGTCATTTGTCATATGGTATTTCCCATATTCTTTATTTTACTGTTACAGCCGTAATTCTTAACCTGTGGTAATATCTCAGAACACTTGTGGAGTGTGAGATTGGGAAAGAAAAAAAAATAAGAGTCAGAATCTTTGAGTATGATTATTTTGAAAAGCTCTAAAAATGGTTCTGATGGACAGCTCTGGCTGCAGATGACCATCCTGGATTATATTACCTGTGTAAGAAAAAGTACAAAGCTCTGATTAGGGAAAAGTCTGAGAGAATTTGAATTTGAGTCAAGTTTTAGCAGAAAAGAATCTTTATTTGGATTCCTGTTATGCTTGAAAGAAAATGATTGTGTATGTAAGCTTGTCCTGAGAGACAAAATTATATTGAGTTATAAAACCAGTTTATAATTAGGTTAGATTGGAAGTACTACTAATTTGGGTTACTGGAAAAAAAAAGTGATTCTACACTTGAAGGCCTCCCTGAACAGTTTTGCTTGGAATTGAAAATATCTAGTTGTTGGCCATGAGCTGTGCATTTGATTACACTGCAGCCTCTGTATCTCTTATGAAATGTCAGCTCCTCTTATCTTTTCTTTCTAGCTGTGAAAATTAAATTGCAGTCAGTTGAGTCAAGTTACTTGGATATATGATTTGGGTGACGACATTGACATTTTCATGTGGTTTGGTTTAGCTGACAAGCTGTCTGCCGACGACCTGAACGCCCTGATTGCTCATGCGCATCGCCGCATTGACCAGCTGAACAGAGCACTGGCCGAACAGAAAGCCACAGAGAAGCAGCACATTGCCTTAGCCTTGGAGAAACAGAAGCTGGAGGAAAAGCGGGCGTTTGACTCTGCAGTGGCAAAAGCATTAGAGCATCACAGAAGTGAGATACAGGCTGAACAGGACAGAAAGGTGAAGAAATGAGTGCAGTTAACCAATATTTATGTGAATCTAGCTTGATTACCTACCTTGAGAAGATAATAGCAGCAGTCACTGACTTCAGAATACCAGCTGTCAATTAGGCCAGCCCACCTCCAGAAGCTTCTGGCCAGCCCAGAAGCTCCAGAGTGGAGCTTCTCCCCTTGCCCTTGTCAGAACTTCTAGGGAAGGACGGGTCTCACAGCGAGCCTTTATGTGGAGCAGATGCAGAAGTGCCAGAAAGCAATGAGCTGTGAGCATCCAGAGTTATCTAGCTTGTCTTTTCCCAGTGGAGCCTTTCAGCCCCTTAAGCAGTGTTGAAAGAGTTTCTGTGGTTTAGTCACTCAGTTGTGTCCCGCTCTTGCGACTATATATTGTCCCAGGGACTATATATAGCCTGCCGGGCTCCACTGTCCATGGGTTTTCCCAGGCAAGAATACTGGAGTGGGTTGCCATTTCTTTCTTGAGGGGATATTCCCAATCCAGGGATCGAACCCCCCTCTTGTGCATTGGCAGGCCGGTTCTTGACCACTGAGCCACCTGGGAAGTCCAGGAGTCCCTGTTGGACTCTAAGAATATTTTTCTCTGTGAGTGTTTCTGAGTGGTTGGTAGTTAAGCATAGATGAAATAGCTGTGGTCTTCTGCCTGTGCACATTGTGTGTTAAAGAGGTGTCTGCTAACTGATTAGGAACCTCGCTACTCATTCTACCTTCAGGTGTTCTCAGCTGCACAGCTGACCACTTACTCCTAAAAGTGCTTTCTTCCTTAGACTGCCAGATACCACACTCTGCCAGCCCTTCCCCCACCCCTCTTTGGCCTCTGTTGCTCAGCCTATCAAATATCAGCGTGCATTCGCATTGTCCTAAAACCTTTTATCCATCTTGCTACTTCCAGGTGCTCTTAGCTAGTCCTGTGGCCAATGTCACTGACATTTATTTTGGAGGCTCTGACCTCTGCCTTGGTTTCTTGGGCTGACTTGATGACTCCAGCTGGATTTTCAGTAGTCATTCCATGTTCAAAATGAATTTCTTGATTCTGTGCAACCTGTTTTCCAGCCCCTCAGCTTGTTTCTCTCTAAATAAATCTCTGTGCACTCAGTTGATCAAGTTAGAAATCGTGCTCAGTTAGTTGTTCCTCCATCAACTTTCGCATTCAGGCCATTGAGAGTCTACCAAGCTCTGCATCAAGAGTAAATCCCTGGAGAAGGAAATGGCAACCCATTCCAGTATTCTTGCCTGGAGAATCCCATGGACGGAGGAGCCTGGTGGGCTACAGTCCACGGGGTCACAAAGAGTCGGATACGACTGAGCGACTTCACTTTCACTTTCAACCCTCAGCTGAAAAGACTTTCAGCTGTTGTGTTTGCTATTGATTGTTTTCTTGAGTTCTCAAATTGTTTTCTTGAGTTCTCAAAGACCTGTGACCATATTTTTTTTTTAAGTTGCCTGTTTTCTAATTGCATCACTTTACACACTGTTGTCTAATAATATGTGGTATTTAGAATGCCTTCTTAATTATTTTGAGCAGCCATTGCCTGTATTTTCTTAGCACCTCCTTGGTTTTCTTACGTGAACTCATCTGACAGGGAAATGCAGCTTTTTTGTTTGCCCTCTCTGCATACTGGACCGTCTGAGTCAGTGTTCTAACTAATCCCTGATGGTCTCTGAGCTACTGTTCTACCAGACTCAGTAGTTATGTGCTTCAGGAATTTTTCGGTAGAATTGGTCCTATTAGGAGACTCTTGGTGTCACCTTTGTTATCTTAAAAGCTGGTTCCTTCGCTGAGGCTCTTAATTTTTTGAAAACTTGATGCTATTTCAGCTGAAAAAAATTGGCAAGGCTATTTTAAAAATTGAGGGAAGCCATTTAAGAAATTGACAAGTAATCGCAAACAACATTGGGTAGTTGTGACTTTCAGTCCCCTATCAGTTGAATTTTTGTGCTCCTTTCCCTGTGTACATGGTGGTTCTATTTTTCTCCAGTAAAACTTTTTATTTAAAAAAAAAGTAAATCCCCAAACTCTCCCCTAGTCTCTCTCTCAGTGACCACCACCTTAGTCCACATTGTCTTCTTGACAGGTTCTCTGTTTGCATACCCATCTTTCTTTGTTTACACAGGCAGGTGGTCTTTATTTATAAAATATATTCTCATCAGACACTGTGCTGCTGAAAATTCTCCACTGATTGCCCACTGCATTTAATATAAAATCCAAATTCGTAACTTATACCTGAAGAGCCTTTGATCTCATTCCTGTTTGCTGTGAGCCAGACTTCCCTTACTTGTTTTATTTCACAGGTTCCCCTGAGTTTTTTTGTTGATGTTGTTTCGGTGCCTTGACTACATCTTTTTGAAGGCAGAAGGAGAAGAGGGTAGTGGAGGATGAGATGGTTGGATGGCATCACCAACTCAATGGACATGAGTTTGAGCAAACCCCGTGAGTTGGTGATGGACAGGGAGGCCTGGCGTGCTGCATTCCATGGGGTTGCAAAGAGTTGGACATAACTGAGCAACTGACCAACAGCCGCCCGTTCCTATTCCCTTCCCTCTAAAGTAGAGCATCTGTATTACTTTTTTGTCTGTTGCCCTATTTATTTTCTTAAAAACAAGTATCATAGTCTGAGATGTCACTCATTCCTCTCTTGAAATGTATACCTTGGCAATAGTGCAAAAAGTTTGTCTGCCTTGAGCACCATTTCATTCACACTTATAGTGGGCAGTACCTGGCACAGGACTGGCACTTCATAAATATTTATGCATTGACTGAATGGATTCATTAACTGTATTATTTCTGAGAAAAATTAAGTTATGAATTCCAAGTAATTAGTGTTAAATAATTTGTAGCATGATTGATGTCTAATTGTTAAGCCAGACTTGATAGACTTTTCAGTTTTGCCTTGATTTGGCCTGTGTGAATCTAAATTCATATGAAAATCAGCAGTTTCAGAGCAGCTTTCTTTGTTGAGTGGAGAAGGAAATGGCAACCCACTCCAGTATCCTTGCCTAGAAAATCTCATGGACACGGGCCTGGTGGGCCGCAGTCCATGGGGTCACAAAGAGTCGGGCATGACTGAGCGACTAACACTTAAACTTCTTTGTTGAGAGAGATTTTGTTCAGTAACTGCCAGATGTTAGTTAATTTTCTTAACACTTCTGCATGGTAGGCATTATTATTCACAGAGGAGAAAATGGAGACAGAAGATGAATAATTTCCTTGAGGGCACATGGAGGGTTGCAGTGAAACTGTGTTTGATCTCAAATCTTTATAGTTGTTTTTTCTATGAGCTTGGATTTCTTAATTCCCAGGGGAGTTTGTGATTCAAGAAATGACAGTGTTTGTTTAGGAGGCAGCCTGGTGATATGGAAGAAACACAAGTTTGAGGGAGGGGTCAAAGAAGCCCCTGTTTGAATCTGATCTTGCCATAGCCATGTGACATAGCTGTGTGACCTTATTTGAGTCGCTTTCGAACACTTAGCTTTCTGATTCATATTAACATTCGAAGTAGAGTGTGTTCACATTCACGGCCGATCATAGGGGTTCCAGACCAAGAAGCTGCCATCATCGTGGTTACTAGTCTTTCTCGTTTGCTTAAGCATCTGTGCAGATTTGAGAACTCCTCATTACTGTGCTTGGCTTCACAGGTAGAGGAAGTCAGAGACGCCATGGAGAATGAAATGAGAACCCAGCTTCGCCGGCAGGCTGCTGCCCACACTGATCACTTACGAGACGTCCTTAGGGTCCAAGAGCAGGAACTGAAGTTTGAGTTTGAGCAGGTGAGGACCTGTTGTAAAGCATCGTCTCCTCTTCAACCTTCTTTTCCCATTTATGTTATAAACAGTCTCTGCTTTCATCTCACGTGCTCCATGTCCTTTGATATGAGGTGTGGAAGCATGGGGAATAGTTTCTAACGGTACCCATCGTGGAGTGCAGGGGAGGGGGGGAGCTTTTTTGTCTTGTAAATATTCATTGATTTGGCTGCGTTGGGTCTTAGTTGCAGTAATGTGGGATCTTTGTGAGGCTCACAGACTCTAGTTGTGGTGTGCAGGCTCAGCAGTTGTGGTGAGCGGACTTAGTTTCTCCTTAGTTGCTAAGATCCCGCATGTGGGATCTTAGTTCCCCGACCAGGGATCAAACCCTAGTGCCCAGCATTGCAAGGCAGATTCTTAACCACTGGACCACCAGGGAAGTCCTGATTTGAGGGGTGGGTGAGTGAAGTGTGGTGGGCTTTTGTATATTTGCAAATCTGCTCCTTTTTACATTAAGGTGTACCTGCGTGTTACTGATCTGATATGTGTTTTATATCTATGTCCTAGTCATTTGGAGACTTGAAAGCTTTGAGTATTGGTACAGGAGTTTCAGGTTTGTAGGTGATACTTGACACATGTATTTCCTGCTTTATCTCCACAAACTGTGGATGACGTAGTAGTTCTCAGATTTTTATGTCTGAGGAAACATCCCACAGAGGTGAAGTTTGGAAATACAGCAAATCATGAGGATACCTTTCATAATTAGTTTCTACTCAGGCCGTTTATAATACATTAACTTGTTATCTTGTCTCACAAGAAGGGAATGAGGTTTTCTAAGTAAGGAAATCTTCTGGAAAATTGAAATTTATGCCAATAGGAAAAGGTGTATTACTTTAAATTCTATTTGTTGAGTATTTTTCTGAGAAAAAAATGAACTCAAAGTAGAAAATACTGAATTCATTGTAAATATTGGTGGCTCAATAGTTACTTTATTTTCTAAAGTTGTCATTTTCTCATTTTAATAGACTTCTTCCTTCTGGTTTTCTTCATCTAATATTAGGTTCCACCAGTAAATTTGTAGAAGATTAAGGTTAAACATCAGATATAAGCTTTAAGAAATTTTTGAAACTGGACACACAGTGTAGGAGTTTCATGCCACCTGTTTTGAGATAAAGGCCCTCTTTGCTTTTGAATGCAGCCGTTGTTGGAAGACTTGGTGGCCCAGTAAGTGACACATGTGGAGGTAGCGCCACTTTTTTGTCAACTGTTTATAATTTCAGGACCTGTCTGAGAAACTTGCTGAACAAGAATTACAGTTTCGTCGGCTCAGTCAGGAGCAGGTTGACAACTTCACTCTGGATATAAACACTGCCTATGCCAGACTGAGAGGAATCGAGCAGGCCGTTCAGAGTAAGCATGTGGAACCTCTTACAGCTGACTTCATTCAGCCCTAGTTCTTAGAGTAAATTCTCGTTACGAGGATAATGGTGTACCTGCATTGACATTAGGGAATGAAGATGACAAAATCACTCTAATAAGTTTTGTTAATTTCTTAGAAAATTAGCCTCAGATTTGGTTAAGTTTGGATTACAGAGTTGTGAGAGGAAACTTAAAGGAGTCTAAAAGTTACAGTGTTGGTCACTGAGTCGTGTCCAACTCTTTGTGACCCCATGGCCTATAGCCTACCAGGCTTATCTGTCCATGGATTCTCCAGGCAAGAATACTGGAGTGGGTTGCCATGCCCTCCTCCAGGGGAGCTTCCCGACCCAGGGATCGAACCCAGGTTTCCTGCATTGCAGGCAGATTCTTTACATCCGAGCCACCAGGGAAGCCTAAAACTTAAGGAATCTAAAACTTAAACCTAAATACCTTGCAGTTATACTCATTATGTGACCAGCATGAGGTCACCATTTACATGGCAGCTTACCCTACACACGTTGGTTGTGTCCCACGTGCCGAGTGGAGAGGTCAGTGTTGTGGCCTCAAGGCTCTGCTGACCCATCTCCAGCCCTGCAGTCACAGGGTTAGCTGGGGATGACTTGCTCTTCCACCCACCAGATGGACAGTAGTTACACTGAAGCCTCCATGGCCACACTGAGAGGGAAATGTCCTGACGGTAAGATGTTATTAATGAAATGGGCTTCTTTGGGGTGTGATGGAACCTTTTTTTGTCAGATTAGTAGAACAAACTGAGTACTCATGAAATTTCAGGATCCAGTAGCCTTCCGTTCCTTTGTGGGAAGTTTCTGATGGCCTTAGTAGAAGTCTTAGCCTAGATTAAGAGTCATGTTTCTTTCTCACACATTTCTGGAGATAAACATATCTGAATTAGATACCATGTATTGTCCCAGATGTTACAGGGAGAGGGAAGGGAGACTCACTTGTGTACCTCCATCTGCCCCGCTCTCTCCAGGGCTGTAGTCAAAACAAGTCCTCAACCACTGATGGACATTGGGTTGTTTCCAGTGATTACAAATAAAGTGATGAAAATTTGTACAAAAAAACCACCACCACATCCTCAGCCAAGTACGTCTTGCCTTGTGGCCTCATGTGAAGAGGCCAGCTAGGAAAGACTACCAGAAGCAAGTGGTGGGATGGACGAGGAAGAGGCTCTGTCCAGCCCCATCTTTCCCTTTTGTGGACTCAGCTTGTTGAAGGTGCATCAGTTCTCTGCATGTATGAGGACATGTAGTCAGGTGGAGAAAACAGTCTCTTGTCTTTTTCTGTAGGTCATGCAGTTGCTGAGGAGGAGGCCCGAAAAGTGCACCAGCTCTGGCTCTCAGTGGAGGCCCTGAGGTACCGCATGAAGACGGCGTCTGCAGACCTGCCCACGGTTCCCCTGGGCAGTGCAGTTGAGGCCATCCGAGTCAGCTGCTCCGATAGTGAATTTGCCCAGGTGCTAACAGCGGCCCTCCCTCCAGAGTCCCTGACCCGTGGGGTGTACAGTGAAGAGACCCTTAGAGTCCGTTTCTATGCTGTCCAGAAACTGGCCCGCAGGGTAGCCATGATCGATGAGACCAGAAATAGCTTATACCAGTACTTCCTCTCCTACTTACAGTCCCTGCTCCTGTTCCCACCTCAGCAGCTAAAGCCACCAGCAGAGCTCTGCCCCGAGGATACAAATACATTTAAGCTACTGTCATATGCCTCCTATTGCATTGAGCACGGTGACCTGGAGCTGGCAGCAAAGTTTGTCAATCAGCTGAAAGGGGAGTCCAGACGAGTGGCCCAGGACTGGCTGAAGGAAGCCCGAATGACCCTAGAAACTAAGCAGATAGTGGAGATCCTGACAGCATATGCCAGTGCTGTAGGGATAGGAACCACTCAAGTGCAACAGGAGTAAGGCCTAGGAAGAGTCCCGTAAAGTCATGTTTTATATCAGAGGAAATTGGCAGTAATACCTGAAGGGTTTGCAACAGGGTCTTAGAATTGTCTAGAAGTGAGAAAGTTACAAGTACTGTTCCAAATGTTAACACCTGTTGCATTTATATTATTTCCACTTGCTATCATGTCAGTCAACTCCAGGAGTATTTTATTTGCAACTTGTGTAACATTTTCTGTTTTTCAGGTTTTACTGATCAGGCTGGTAAGCCAGTCAAAATAATGTTTGTGATCACTATTACTATTGATTTTGCCCTTGGAGCAAACTGAATAAAATAAAAAGATGACAACTGAGTAGCTCATCCCGTTTCAAACAGTACCATTTCTGGTTTGTTGTGTACATAAAAACTTTCCTTAAGAAGCAGCAACAGCAGAAGTAGGAACTCCTGGATGCTCAGTTTCTAGGCTGCGAGTTGGGTTATATAGATAAGCCAAAATGGCAATATATTTATAATTGGAAATACATCATTCCAGTGATTCAAAGGTACTAGAAACAGTATGTATCCCAAACTTTGCTTCCGCAGGGAAAAACTGTGTTTCACACTGGGGTGCAGTACATTCACACACACCATTATGTGCATGTATACCTGAAACAGTTTCTGGAACCACTGCTTCTTTTTTATTGTTAGCATCGTTTATTTGGCTGCGCTAGGTCTTGGTTGCGACATGTGGGATCTTTAGTTGTGTCACGCAAACTCTTGGGTTGGGGCATGTGGGATCTTATTCCTTGACCCAGGATCGAACCCGGGCTCCTTGCACTGGGAACGTGGGGTCTTAAGGCACTGGACCACCAGGGAAGTCCCTCTTTTCTACTGTGATGTACTCTGTTTTGGTCTGTGGCATTAGAGAAATGTGGGTCTCTTCTCTACCCACAAATTAATGCCACAGCCCTCAGAAGAGTTCCTGGGTCTGAGTTCTGACACCCTGGTAGCTACCCTTGCTCCTATCTGGTGTGTAGACTGTGAATCTCTCCAATGAAGTGGGGTGGTGAGCCTGGAATCTTAAAGGAATTTGAACGGGATTGCTGTAAAACCCAGAGAACTTGCTTACCTTGCTTCTCTGAAGACCAGAACAATTTCCTAGTGGATAAGCATTAACAAATGTTTTATCTTTTATTTTTCATTTCATGAAATTACTGAAATTCTAGGGTCATTTCAAAAATTACATTTTTTCCAAAATCAAAATTTTGTGGAGGCTTGTGTTCATAAACAGATTATTGAAGAGGCATTTTAATCTGAGCAACCTACCTGGAAATCATGAAAAAAGGAGACAGTTGATTATATATTTCTGCAGGAGTATACCAGCTGATGATTGTTACATGAACAGTATGAAAAGGCAAAAAGGTATGACACTGAAAGACGAACTCCTCAGGTCGGTAGGTGTCCAATATGCTACTGGAGAAGAATGGAGAAATAACTCCAGAAAGAATGAAGAGGGAGCCAAAGCAAAAACACCACCCAGTTGTGGATGTAACGGGGTGATGGAAGTAAAGTCCAATGCTGTAAAGAGCAATATTGCATAGGAACCTGGAATGTTTGGTCCATGAATCAAGGCAAATTGGAAGTAGTCAAACAGGAGATGGCAAGAGTGAACATCAACATTTTAGGAATCAGTGAACTAAAATGGAATGGAATGGGTGAATTTAACTCAGATGACCATTATATCTACTACTGTGGGCAAGAAGAAATGGAGTACACCTCATAGTCAATAAGAGTCCAAATGCAGTACTTAGATGCAGTCTCAAAAATAACAGAATGATCTCTGTTCGTTTCCAAGGCAAACCATTCAGTATCACAGTAATCCAAGTCTGTGCCCCGACCAGTAATGCTGAAGAAGTTGAATGGTTCTACGAAGACCTACAAGACCTTCTAGAACTAATATCCAAAAAAGATGTCCTCTTCATTATAGGAACTGGAATGCAAAAGTAAGAAGTCAAGAAATACCTGGAGTAACAGGCAGATTTGGCCTTGGGGTACAAAATGAAGCAGGTCAAAGGCTAACAGTTTTGCCAAGAGAACGCACTGGTCATAGCAAACACCCTCTTCCAACAACACAAGAGAAGACTTTTACCAGATGGTCAATACCAAAATCAGGTTGATTATATTCTTTGCAGCCAACGATGGAGAAGCTCTATACAGTCAGCAAAAACAAGACCAGGAAACTGACTGTGGCTGAGATGATGAATTCCTCCTTATTGCCAAATTCAGACTTAAATTGAAGAAATTAGGGAAAACCACTAGACCATTCAGGTATGACCTTAATCAAATCCCTTCTGATTATCCAGTGGAAGTGACAAATAGATTCAAGGGATTAGATCAGATAGAATGTGTGAACAACTATGGGCAGAGGTTTGTGACATTGTACAGAAGGCAGTGATCAAGACCGTCCCCAAGAAAAATGTGAAAAGGCAAAATGGTCATTTGATGAGGCCTTACAAATAGCTAAGAAAAGAGATAAGTGAAAGGCAAAGGAGAAAAGGAAAGATATACCTATTTGAATGCAGAGTTCCAAAGAATAGCAAGGAGAAATAAGAAAGCCTTCCTCAGTGATCAGTGCAAAGAAATAGAGGAAAACAATATAATGGGAAAGACTAGACATCTCTTCAAGAAAATCAGAGATACCAAGGGAACATCTCATGCAAAGATGAGCACAATAAAGGACAGAAATGGTACGGACCTATCAGAAGCAGAAGATATTAAAAAGAGGAGGCAAGAATACAGAGAAGAATTATACAAAAAAGATCTTTAGGACCCAGATAACCATGATGGTCTCATCACTCACCTAGAGCCAGACATTCTGGAATGCGAAGTCAAGTGGGCCTTAGGAAGCATCACTATGAACAAAGCTAGTGGAGGTGATGGAATTCCAGTTGAGCTATTTCAAATCCTAAAAGATGCTGCTGTGAAAGTGCTGCACTCAATATGCCAGCAAATGTGGAAAACTCAGCAGTGGCCACAAGAAAAGGTCAGTTTTCATTCTAATCCCAAAGGCAATGCCAAAGAATGTTCAAACTACGACACAGTTGCACTCATCTCACATGCTAGCAAAGTAATGCTCAAAATTCCCCAAGCCAGTCTTCAATAGTATGTGAACTGTGAACTTCCAGATGTTCAAGCTGGATTTAGAAAAGGCAGAGGAATCAGATATCAAATTGCCAACATCTGCTGGATTTTTGAAAAAGCAAGACAGTTCCAGAAAAACATCTACTTTTGCTTCATTTATTTAACTTACATGCAGGGTACATCATGAGAAACTCTGGGCTGGATGAAGCACAAGCTGGATTCAAGATTGCCGGGAGAAATATCAATAACCTCGGATATGCAGATGACACGACCCTTATGGCAGAAAGTAAAGAACTAAAAAGCCTTTTTATGAAAGGAGAGTGAAAAAGTTGGTTTAATGCTCAATATTCAGAAAACTAAGATCATGGCATGTGGACCCATCATTTCATGGCAAACAGATGGGTAAACAGTGGAAACAATGGCAGACTTTATTTTGGGGGGCTCCAAAATTACTGCAGATGGTGACTGCAGCCACGAAATTAAAAGATGCTTACTCCTTGGCAGGAAAGTTATGACCAACCTAGACAGCATATTACAAAGCAGACACATTACTTTGCCAACAAAGGTCCGTCCAGTCAAGGCTGTGGTTTTTCCAGTGGCCATGTATGGATGTGAGAGTTGGATAGTGAAGAAAGCTGAGTGCCGAAGAACTGTGGTGTTGAAGACTCTTGAGATTCCCTTGAACTACAAGGAGATCCAACCAGTCCATCCTAAAAGAGATCAGTCCTGAGTATTCACTGGAAGGACTGATGTTGAAGCTGAAACCCCAACACTTTGCCCACCTGATGCAAAGAGCTGACTCATCTGAAAAGACTCTGATGCTGGGAAAGATTGAAGGTAGAAGGGGACGACAGAGGATGAGATGGTTGGATGGCATTTCTGATTCAGTGGACTCAAGTTTGGGTAAATTCTGGGAGCTGGTGATGGACAGGGAGGCCTGGTGTGCTGCAGTCCATGGAGTTGCCAAGAGTTGGACATGACTGAGCAACTGAACTGAACTGAATTTGCTTTGTTGACTATGCCAAAGCCTTTGATTGTGTGAATTAGAACAAATTGTGGAAACTTCTTAAGAGATGGGAATACAGACCACCTTACCTGTCTTCTGAGAAATCTGTATGCAGGTCAAGAAGCAACAGTTAAAACTAGACATGGAGTAACAGACTGGTTCTAAATTGAGAAAAGGAGTGTTAAGGCTATATTGTCACCCTGCTTATTTAACTTACATGCAGAGTACATCATGCAAAATGCTGGGCTGGTGAACACAAACTGGAAGATTGCCAGGAGAAATATCAATAACCTCAGATATGCAGGTGACACCACCCTTATGGAAGAAAGTGAAGAAGAACTAAAGAGCCTTTTTATGAAAGGGGAGAGTGAAAAGTTGGCTTAAAGCTCAACATTCAGAAAACTAAGATCATGGCATCTGGTCCCATCATTCATGGCAAATAGATGGGGAAATAAGGGAAACAGTGACAGGCTCTATTTTGGAGGGCTCCAAAATCACTGCAGATGATGACTGCAGCCATGAAATTAAGATGCTTACTCCTTGGAAGAAAAGCTATGACCAACTCAGCATATTAAAAAGCAGGGACATTCCTTTACCAACAAAGATCTCAGCCTAGTCAAGGCTATGGTTTTTCCAGTGGTCATGTATGGATGTGAGAGTTGGACTATAAAGCAAGCTGAGCACCGAAGAATTGATGCTTTTGAACTGTGGTGTTGGAGAAGACTCTTGAGAGTCGCTTGGACTCAAGGAGATCCAACCAGTCCATCCTAAAGGACATCAGTCCTGAAGATTCATTGGAAGGACTGATGCTGAAGCTGAAACTCCAAGACTTTGGCCACCTGATGCAAAGACCTGACTCACTGGAAAAGACCCTGATGCTGGGAAAGGTTGAAGGCAGAAGGGGACAGAGGATGAAACGTTGGATGGCATCACTGATGCAATGGACAGGAGTTTGAGTGGGCTCCGGAAGTTGGTGATGGACAGGGAAACCTGGTGTGCTGTAGTCCATGGCATGCTGTAGAGTTGAACACGACTGAGCAACTGAAATGACTGTTGTCAAGTCTGCATGGCATCCAGTGTCCTTTGGTTTGGGAATCCAATAGGCTTTTTTGGCCTGGGTTGGGGTTAATTTTGGGGTGTGCTAGTTCTTCGTTGCTGCTGGAGGGTTTTCTCTAGTTGTGGAGAGCAGCGGCTACTCTCTAGCTCCAGCTCACAGGCTTAGTTGCTCAGCCGCATGTGGAATCTTCCTGGACCAGGGATCAAACCCATGTCCTCTGCATTGGCAGGTGGATTCTTATTCACTCTACCACCAGGGAAGTCCCTCAAGTCTTTCTGAGCTCTAACTGTTCTTGGGTTTGACCTTCTTTCTAAAATCTTTAAGCCCATGGTTGTGCAGGTCAACTAGATAACATTCTTTTACAGGTTAGTCTCTTTCCTGGGCTAAGCTGGAGACTCCTCCACCACCTCCCACCCTCTGCCCCTTTGTGTACCTTTCATTTCAGCATCCCATGCCCTAGCACACTGCCTTATCTCAAAGAAATAAGCCCATTTCTGGTATACTGCCACTCCACCACTAAGATCTAAATGTTTCTGTAAACCTTGCCTTACCTGTCCACACTAATGACTGCTATCTTATAGCTGGTCCTATTATCAGCAGTAAAACACCTTTACCTCATGACCAGGTACACTTACATGATGATATGATTACCAGCAACAGGCAATCATGTCAAGGAAACACTTCAGTTCTCTCATCAGAAGCCTTCATTCAGATCACTGGAAGTAGAGCACACCTGAGGAAGGTGCCAGCACTCAGAGAGAAAGGGAGAGAGGACACACTTGTGTAAGCCCCAAGCCCACTCTGAGACTGGGGTATACAGAAAGAAGGCAAACACACACATACATACCTTAGTTACAATATTTATTTACAGCCTTCATTTTCCCAGCTGTGCAGCCTAAAGTCCTGTAATTGTTCAGTTCTCAGATGCACCATGTTCCACATACAAACATCCCTGAACTTGGGATACTACTGACCCAGTATCAATGTGATGAAACTGCACAAACACTTCCTTTAGACCCTTTCTCTGAATTGGAGGAAGTGCCACTGCCACAGCATCAGCCAACAAAGGGTACAGTCCACAACAAGGCAGGGCAAATGGGCTGCAGGTGTGCGGAGCTCAGATGAGCCGCATCCCTCACCATGTGTCCAAAGAAATGAGGACAGGGGCGCTTCTGTTCACGTGGTAACCCTCACATGGAGGCTTAGCCTAGGAATCTAACCTAAATAAGCCAGTATGTATCAACTGTATTTCAAGGTTCACCAAATCTGTACCCTGTTTTCTTCAGATACCAACATCTCAGGTATCCGGTGTAATCACAGCTGTGCTTGGTCACAGCTGCTCCTGATTCACCCACTTCTTATTTGCCTTCGCTGATATTGCTATCACTGTCACTGTCGCTGTCACTGGTCATTGTGGTTAGGTCTCCCAGGGCTTCCCTGTAAGAAACATAAACAGGAGGGTCACACTGAAATGTAGGCTTAGGGGCTGGGGGTCTCTACAGCTCCACTATAGCAACAGAGGACAAGATCCATTAAGTCAACATATAGGCCTCCCTGACTCATATGACAAAAAAGATCATTAAACCAACACATCCTGACTTTCTGCAAAGAAAAGGAATTCAGGGCTAGAAAGCTACAGACATGTGAATGGGCAGACAGATGGACTGCTCCATCTTTAACTTTTCTTCATGGTGATGACACAGAGCCCAAGAGCCCACTTACTTCTGTTCTTGGCTGAGGCTGAAGTCAGCAATTAACCTCTGGGTGAGACCCTCACAAATAGGCAAGCTGAAGGAATTTGCCAGGTTAACGACCTCAATGGCCTGGGCAGGGCTGCTGGATGCTTTGGCACTATCCATAAACTCATTCAGCAACTCATTCCTGTAAAAGGCAAAATGTCAACATCTGCCAACTACACCCCTCACAGATTTACATACAGAATCTAGTATCTTACAAAGATCAGTAGCTTTGGAGAGAGTTACATGAAGTTTAAAGGGCTAATGAGATAATGAATACTGTTAATTCAACATGCCTTCATCCTCAACATCTTCAGCATCAAATTTACCATCTTCAACATGATTCAGCATGCCTTCATGTGGATCTATCCACAGTGTATTAACAACATGTTGTGATCACTGAGCACAGACTAAGAAAACTGCACTTGCCTCAGGATGCCTTAGATGGTGGGAGTGACTGTCCATTTGCTTGCCTAACAGAAAAGTGCCCAACTGCCACCACTGAGGTACATGAGAAAATTCCACACCGCCCCCCACCCTGTAAGAGTGAAACCCACATGGCTAATCTAGGATGTATGCAGGCAGGCCGGTTGACTTGAACTTACCTGGGGATCTTATTATGTTTCCTGAAAAGCCCCAGCATTTTCCTGTTCAAGATGAGACAGGAAAGAGATTAGGAATAGTAACAGAACAGATGGAAATCAAGTAACCAGAGCTATTTTCCCAGATGCAGACACTAAATGTCGTCCTCCCACCTACAGTGGAAGCTCCTAAAGACGTATGTCTGTAGGCTCCCAGCTCCCAGCTCCATCTCTACATGAGAATCACTCCAGGTGCCTCAACCCTCTTCTCCAACTTCATGTGTGAACATTACACACTGCCCAGGCAAATATGTTTTGTTATGAGCATTGAGAATTGCTGGGGTTCACCCTCCTCTAGAGGATCACTTCAGTACCCCCAAGGAGGGAATGTATCACGTGGGCAGTGGGAAAGGAGGCTGGCAAATAATGTACAATCTCTTCTGTCTTTTATGATCCAGCGTTTGAGTCCAGTGTGTCTTAAACTGATGTTATGAAGAGCAGGCTCAGATTAAGGCACAAGTTTCATGTAAGTGCTCACCAGCATCCTGCCACATGCAGGATGAAGGAGAAGCACATACACTCAGCTCCCATCATCAGCTGAGGTCCGTACCCCTGCGCCAATCATCACAGCCTGATTCACAACAAGAATGTGTGTCAACCTGCCCGAGTCAACGACTCCGAGCATCACAGGTCAGCACTGTGCAGCAGGCTGTGATTCACCACCAGTCAAGACCAGTTGAGGCAGCAAAGCCTCCACCAGCTTTTCCTAGAGAGAGTGAACACCCACACCTTGGACTGACAGTCCTATGTTCAAAATAAGGTCCTCTCTTGGGAACAACCATACACAACTACCCCCTCACTGGCCCTCAGAACTAACATTTACATCCAAAATAACACAGTGGAACCACGCAACTATGACCACCCCAACCAAGTATGCCTTTGTTGACGTCTCTTTTGGAAAAATGAATATGCATAAGATCTCCACTCACAATTAAACACTAGAAGTGAGTATGAGAACAAAGTGCCAGCACGAACACACAGAATACAGTGGCACAAACCAAAGATGGGTTCTAGTCAAGGCTAGGTTTAGTTGATACTGGTAAATGCCACTTTCCTCAAGTCCCAGTATACAGCCCACATTTTAAGCTGGGGCTGTGGGTGTGGGGAAACCATCCATAAATGAGATATCAATGCCCAAAACACTCTCAAAATTAAGATTCTCTGGTCACTGTGTTCTATTTAGGTGAAGAGAGATACAGAAAATGAAAATAAAGAGACTGAGCCCACTGAACCACATCCTCTCTTAAACACGCAACACTGATTCTTCTTTCCCAAGTTTGCTTTTAGTAGTATTTGTGCGTTCCCATAGAAAACTGATTACAGGGCTTCCCTGGTGGCTCAGTGGTAAAGAATCTGCCTGCCAATGCAGGAGACATGGGTTCGATCCCTGGTCTGGGAGGATTCCACATGCCATGCATCACAACTACTGAACTTGTGCTCTAGAGCCCAGGAGCCACAACTACTGAAGCCCGAGAGCCCACACTCCGCGACAAGAAGCCACTGCAGTAAGTCTGTGCACCACGAGGAGCCCCATTTTCTGCAACTGGAGAAAAGCGATGCAGCAACGAAGACCCAGCATAGCCAAAATTTAAAAAGCAAAACCAAAAAACACCTCATTATGTAGAAACTCAATTGTCTCCTGAGAAACCACACATCACACAGACATATTAGAGATGCTTCCAGTGACACGTGTGGTGCTTCGTGTACTCACCAGGCTTCCTGGGTTCTCCCAGCCCTTAAGAAGAGGATGGCTATGTAGTTCAGAGAACTGGCCGGCCACTCTGGAGCAGTCTGTCTGGCATCCTGGCTTTCGTAAGTCGATTTGATGTCTGCAGCACAGTCAGCAAATGCCGCCTGCAGCTGAGAGGCCCCGAGAGTCAGAACTGCCTCACTAGTTTTGAGTCACAACTGCCTCACTAGTTTTATGTCAATTTGAGAACAGGAGACTCCACAGGACCGTTATAATTTCTGACACTGCATTTTACCATTTGAACACATCGCATGTACAGCACATAGTGATACATATTAACAACAACAAAAAAAGGCAAAGCACCCGACCTTGATGTGATAATTTGTTTAGCCACATATTTCAAATCCAACCATGGGTTTTCTCTTTAAAGATAAAAAAGGAAAGAAAAAGGAAGGAAAGGTATTCTAATTGGTTATGTTGAGATGTGTCTTTTTTATGCTTTCAGCCACACCACACACATCCAATATCTTAACTTGGGCCCCCTGTTATGGAAGTGCAGAGTCTTAACCACTGGACTGCCAGGGAAGTCAGATGCGTAGATTTAAATCTGGGTTTAGATAGCAGAATTCTCCACAGAAATGAAACCATGAGAATTGCCCTCCCCAAGTCCTCAGTATTAGAGGATACGCTGGCTAGTGTATATCTAACAATGAGAGCAAAACAAGCCTACCTCTGGTGGGTGCTGATCCCTTGCCATGAGCATCAGAATCTCTTCTTTTAGGTCACTGCGATAAGTATGCCCATATTCTTTACTATCTTGAAACAAAAAGGAACAGAGTGAGAAGTGATCACCATCATTTAAAACCAACATTCTCTGACCTTTGTCCACTGTCAGCAGTCATCCCTACTGGGGCGGAGGAAGGGAGAAGAAAATAAGAAAATTCATTGCTGACATGTATTCCAGGATTCTAGAAACCAGCATGATTCACGGTAGGAAAAGGACAAGAGAGTAGTGAAGGCCAGCGCCAGTAACTGGCTGCTGGGCAATTGCTAACAGCATGTAGGCCACACTCAAGCAGACCCCCGCTCCCCGTGGTTTTACAGCACATGGGAATCATCAGTGCTCCTCATACATTATCATCAGAGCAGTCCTGTAAGGCAGGACGGCAGGGCTATGGTCTCAGTGTCTCATGTCAACTTGAGGCAAACAGGAACACGTTTTACGATCACAGTCACCTAGAGGGTGAGCTACAGCATCTTCTGCAGTCAGTTTACATGCATAAACCACACACACAAACCCAGTCATGGCTGTTCCTCAGAAACCATACTATCACCAATATCACTGTTAGCTACTGAAACACACAGATGCATCACAGTCCAGAGGAATGAATGGCACAGGCTTTGCAGGTTGAGATTCTGGGTGACCCATGTAACTAACACAAGTGCACAAAACCCAGCCTTTTCTGGTCACAAAGGAACCAACTGAAGTCCTTTCCACCCCACTGTTTCTCATGCAATCCAATATGAAACACAAGCAAGTCACCCTGAAGGTGACTTCAACTACAGTTTAATTTAGTGAAAAAATAGAAGCTTTCTTCCCTAACCACATTAACACACTTGTGAATCAAAACCTAAGACAACAGAGTAAGATGGGTCGGGACACACAAACTGAAACTGACCTTTCCAGATCTGAGGAATCATTTCTAGCCGATTGGCTACGTCTAATGCTTGGAGAAGATCTATTAACGTTTGGGAATGGGGAAAGAAGACCTGGTTAAGAAAAATACAAATACATTTTTAAAGTATTACTCAGCAAAGACACCCACAAACATCTACAATGATAAATGTTAAGTCATGAATCATCTTACCGAAGGTATTAGGTCCTTATACCATTTCAAGGTGACATCAATTTGTTCCATTAGACAAAGCAAACTAAAGAACTTGGAACTGTGATGGAGAAAGAAAACACATTTAGTCTGAAATCCCTACCTGGTAGGGGAATGATTACATTACAGCACAGTCATATAATGACATATTACATAGAATTTAAAGACAATTTATAAGTTACAATTTCAAGTGACACAGATCAATGTATGACTCAGGAGATGCTAACTGTGCTTTTTGGACTTTCCAGTTTGACACTTTCTTATCTTCAACTGGTCACTGGTATCTTCAACTGGTTTATACACTCTCAGCTCATGGTGGAGAGGAGTGAGGATACTACTCAACCAGTGTTCAGTGTGAAGAGAGGATTTGAACACATGGAAGAGAACCACCACACACCTTTCAACAGGCTGCCTCCTTACATTCTTGTTTTTATCTGCCTAAAAGCAAACCCATGTAAGGAGTCTCCTTGGGCTCTAACATCTTTAAAAACAAAAGAGGCTAAGATGAAAACTTTAGGGATTCACCCTGCTATGAATTCGAAAATATAAAATAGGAGGGTGTGGGTTCCTGAGTAGATCAGCTGGTAAAGATTCCGCCTGCAATGTAGGAAACCCCATTTCGACTCCTGGATTGGGAACATCCCCTTGAGAAGGGTTAGGCTACCTACTTCAGTATTCTTGGACTTCCCTGGTGGCTCAGAGGGTAAAGAATCCACCTGCAATGCGGAAGACCTGGTTCAATCCTGGGTTGGAAAACCAGATGCCCTGGAGGAGGGCATGGCAACCCATTCCAGTATTTGGCCTGGAGAACCCTCATGGAGAGGAGTCCTGCAGGCTACAGTCCACGGGGTCACAAAGAGTCTAACAGGACTGAGCAAATAAGCATAGAACAGCACAAGGAAAATATACATGGATTTAAAGTTACAAATAGCTTAAAAGATACACAGTGGATACCTCAGTCTGACAAATCAGTTTTATCACTGTTTGATCTACCAAGTGTTGACAAATCAGTTTTACCACTGAACCTTCCAAGTTTTCAACTAACTCATATTGTTAAGTCAGGATCATGCTATCTAAAATAAGGCTGCCAAGTCTCCCACCTGCAGAACTGACTACTGGCTGCATACAGGTGCTCCGTTAATGCAAAGGATACATTTCCAATGCACTTACTAATAAAAATTACGCCGAGGATCAGGACCAATGAATTTCCGGTTGTCTCCTGTGTTTAAAAGGCCATGGACCTGGTAAGCAAGCTCTAGATCTCTGAGAGAAGAGCACTGAAAATGTAAAAGCAGTAATAACCATCACTCAGTGATCCTTATCAGCCAAAGGTGGCTCATTACATAAAGCAAAACGGTAGATACCTGGGGAAACACGTATACTGATTTAACATATTACTGATTGACAGCAAATGAGTTATAAGAAATTGGAGGTGGGGATCAAATCACCAAGTTCGGTTAAATTTAAAACAAAATAATGTTCATCTAGTAATTACACCTTTATTTAGTATTAGACAAAAACACTTGGGATGCCATGCACAAGACAGATGGAGTGCTATCTCTAGCATCACTATGCTGGCAAAAGTCCCCATGAAATAACTCCAAAACCCACCCAAGGAGAAGTCATTCCCTTCTATGAAATACTATACTGCCATCAATAAACAAGATACCATGGAAATGAGTGTGGACATGCATGTCTGAATACCCAGAGGAAAGAACATGGAAAGATACACACTAAGTTGTGAAGCAATTATCCTCAGGGAATAAAACTGCTAAATTCATTCTGAAACTGCTTGAAAATTTTTCCTATGATTAGCATGATAAGCTGAAAAAACAAAATTAGACATAACCATCAATCTAATAAGTTAGCAACAGGCAAATATGAAATATTCTGAAACCTTATCTGAAGAAAGATATGAAAAAAGAACAAACACAATCAACACAGGGTAGGAATGCTGTGATTTTGCAGAGATTTTAGAGGAATAAAAAATTAGGACTAATGACATGAAAACAAGTTAAGAGTTAGGAAGTGAAAGAATCAGGGAGAGTCCTCCCAACCACCAATGACGAATTTAGGAAATGGATAAAAGAGGGGGAAAAAAAGGTTTTAAGCAAGAAATGGTACTTACAACCCTCATGGCTGACTGAAAAAACATATCTGAAAAATCAAAGTTCAGAAGAGCCTTGGTTACTATGCATAAAGTATGTTTTCAGGTCAGTAACATTAATTAAAAATCCTGTCAATGAAACTGGTAAGGTGTAGGACAAATCTAAAAAATGAAAACATAAGGAGAAGCAACATACAGCACAAGCCACTGACACGGTGCTTTCTCAGAATAATCACCCAAAGATGACTAAACTAAATCAAACGTCATCCTCATCATAAGGCTCTATAACCCAGCAGTCAGGGAAAGAGGCTGTCTGTCTTACGCCAGCAATTTCTGCACGTACCGTCATCGGGGTCCTGTGGAGAAAACTTCTTTCCCATTATTTCATCCATGATATCATAGATGATGAGGGATGATCCTTTTGAAGGGCTTTCTGCAGAAAAAAAAAGGCAATGGGGTTTTCTGAGGAGCCCACTTCCTGCACAACCATGGGGTAGGCAGAACTAGTCCTAAGGCTGCCTTTCTCATTCCTCCACCCAAGCCATGGAGCTGGCCAGGCACAGCCCCATGAGATGAATGAGTGCACCCTCTGCTGAATGCAGTTCTCCCCAAGGCCTGGGTCAGTTACAGTGCTCCCAACAGACTCGGCCCCTCCTTCTTAGTCCTCACAAGGCAGACTTGAACTGAAATGGGAGACAGACTGACACCTTCACCAAGCCTGCATACTTAGAAAAGAAGTATGTTTTCTGCTAATAAACATTTGTGCTCCTTTTAAATATGACCAGGATGAGAGCCAAGAAACAGAAAACTATAGAATTAAAATCCATCGATGACATTTCCAATTAAATGTTTCACATTATTTATCCATATTCCCTTCCCCACCTATCCACTTGTAAGTGATAATATAGTTTCAGTGACAGCATAGATGTACTTGTGAAGTTCTTCAAGGATGTTTACATTTGTTACAGTTCTAATTATTCTACTATCCTAATAACCTATTTTATATGTATCATCTCTTCATTATTTTAGGCTTTTTCCTTTGGGTAAATTCCTAGCAATTATTATTACAGACAGTCAATTTATATCCCTAAGTCACACTGACATTCCTACCCCTGTGACCCTGGGTGTTACTTAGGAAGCACAAGCACTAGGGACTTTAGTTAGCCAGGGTGATGTGTGATGTTGCAATGGAACAGGCTTTAGGGTGAGAATTACTTAGTTTTAGTACACCACCACCGAAGTTTAGTAAAATTTTATATGACAAAATTACTGTGGAAACGGTTCACCTGTTTTCAAGATAAAGTCATTAACTGCTCCTACTGTGCTCACTTCGGCAGCACATACATTAACTGCTCCTACTTCCCTATGTGTGAGATTGTGAATTTTGCAAGACTACCCTTCCAAAATAAAGGTTTTCTATTGTTTTCACACAAAAAGCCCATTACAGGAGAGAAAGACTGGAACTGCCATTTCTAAACCCAGGGTTGTTTCTCAGGTTGGGGCAAATGACTAAGAACCTACAGACTGTGAGTGCTTACTACATGCCTTCCACGCATGAACAGGGCACTATACATAATTCATTACATTGTGATGTCATCACTCAGGTAAGATATCCAGTCCCTTCCCACACATCTGGTAAATGGTAGAGATAAAATTTCAACTCAGGTGTGCCCTGCTCCAAAACCCATTCAACAGAGCACAGCTGACCTAAAATTAGGTAACAAATGGAGCCTTGAAGTTCTCCCATGAGGCTTCAAAATAATGTTAAGGCTTACTGTGGAGCAGCACTATCCAACAGCTTCCTGCAAAGATGGAAGTGTTCTATAATTGCATCACTGACAGTGCAGTCAGAAGTCCCAAGTGGCTACTGAGCACTAATGCTAGGAAGGAATTTAATTAAATTAGCCATGTGTGGCTAAGTGGCTACTGTGTTAGACAGCAGTTCTGCAGGGCAAAAGGAATCCCAAACTCAAGTACCTTCTGGCCAAAAACCATACACTGCCCCTGTTAGTACACTTAATGATCTTCCTCCACTCCGACTTAAGTTTTACATCACAAAAAGATGACACTACCCTCAACAGTAACTTTTTGCTCAGGCGGTAGACAATTCTATTATCCAATCTTAATTCATTGGCAGTGAAGTTAGCCTAATCTCTAAATAAATAACATAATGACATACATACCATGTTGATAAAACAGCTGAATAATATAATGGTATGTTGCAAGCGAGGGTTCTTATGTTACCAGGTACATAGAAAAAAGAAAAAAAAAAGTCAAACACAGCTATACGAAATATAGCTTACTGAGGTATAGTGAATAAAAACATTAATGGTGTTACTTAAGTAGAAGATGCATTCTGTTCTTCTGAACAAAGACATTTCCCAGCTGATATGATTACTCTAAAGGTAGAAAGGTGTCAAAGAGATAAAATTCCTCTTAGAAAGTCCAGACACCTATTACTAAAACATTACAGTCAATATTCTGTGAGTTTCATTTAAGAACACTAAAGGCTACTGAAGTGAACTGATTCAATAACATAAATACTGAAAAGCACACAATATACTAGCACACAATTGGGTTCAAATACTTAATTATACCAGAAAATGCCACAAGATTTTAAAACCAGCCAACTGTAAGTGAACAATTCTCCCCTGAATCAAGAAATCCATTAAAAAGTATCTAAAATCCTGAGTGTAATTTGCTATAAACAGCAAAAAGGATGATAGAGCTCCCATTATACTAAATATACATAATTAAAAAGTGTGAAATGGTGGAAAGGAAATTCCTACCATATTATGTAAACAGCACAGGAAAGTTTAGTCTCTCTTTTGATTGCCTGGACCTCAGGTCAGCACTGCCTTCAGAGAGGGACATGAGGATACACTCTCACCTATCCCGACGGCTTTCATTTCCCGGAAGGTCTGTAAGGCTGGCAATTTTCCAAATGCATAAAATCTTCGGAGGCATTTGAGAATAGTGTTAAAAGTCTGTAGATTGGGCTTCACGTTCTGTGCAACCATTTGTTTCAGTAGGTCCTAGTTGAATCAAAAGCAAGAGTATTATTTTTTTTTTAATGCCTGGTGGGTAATTTGTCCAATAAACTAACAGAACACACTAAAAGAATTGGGCTCTCTGCATACATTTAAAGCAGATTAATAAATAAGCCCCCCACTTAAGAATTATCTAGTGCCCCTGAGAGAACAAGGCCTTTTCAACAGTCACTAATCCCCACGTGATGTCAGTGTCCAACTGTCTTTAGCGGCCTAGTGAGTCTAAGATTGAAACAAAAGAAGAGACTAGAACAGACTGGTTTTTTCCTTTATACACAAGCAGTATGGTATGGTGTGCACTTCCCTGGTGGCTCAGTGGTAAAGAACCCAGCTGCCAATGTAGGACATGTGGGTTTGATCCCTGGGTCGGGAAGATTCCCTGGAGAAAGAAATGGCAGTCCACTCTAGTATTCTGGCCTGGAGAATCCCATGGACAGAGGAGAATGGTGGGCTACAGTACATGAGGCTGCAACGAGTTGGACACAACTGAGTGACTGGACAACAATGAACGGTACAGTGTGGTTTCTATTTCTGTTACTTTGTTACTGTGACTTCAATTTTTAAAAACTTTTCTAGTAGTTTTCTTCAATGCATGTCTTATTTTAATTAAAAAAAAAACACGATTATAAGGGAATAAATGAATATAATATAGCAAACTGGTCTTCCTGGATTCTAGCTGTATGCTTGGGTCACAGCTACTTAAACTAAGGGTTGCTAGAAGGGCGTGAACAGGTCACCACAAGTGGAGTGCCCAGTAGTGACCACCACAAAGATGCTCAGTGAATGCTCTCTCCATCCCAGGTACTCCTAGCAAAGGATGGTGGGTGGTGGTGGTGTAGCAGGTAAGTCATGTACAACTCTTGTAACCCCATGGACTGTAGCCCACCAGACTCTCCTGTTCATAGCATTTCCCAGGCAAGAATACTAGAGTGGGTTGCCATTTCCTTCTCCAGGAGATCTTCCCGACCCAGGGATCGAACTCGCATCTCCTGCATTTCAGGACTCCGAGCAAAGGATATTTTGGCCTATTAGTAGCCGAAGTGAGGGTTCCTCCTTACCAATATATTATTCCACTTTTCTTCAAATTTCTCATTCACCACCAATGCTGTTGCTTCAATCAATGAATTGAAAGTGTGCACATCAGCTATAAAAGAAAAAAACTACTTTAACAAAATTTGGGGTTGGTGATTAAAGGCCAAGTGTTCATGCACATGAGCCCACAAAAGTAGAAAACCATTCTTTTCTCTGGCTCTGGATTCTCGCTTCAATCACCAACATCACAGGAAAAGATTAAGAATGAGCAAATCATTAAGGTAAAATCCTATGATTTTATAGACTGCTGATATAAATGGTGCAGAGGTAAGAATGCAGAGGTGATGCAGAGGTAAAGAATTCACCAGCCAATGCAGGAGATGTGGGTTCAATCCCTGGGTTGGGAAGATCCCCTGGAGATGGAAATGGCAACCAATTTCAGTATTCTTGCCTGGGAAATCCCATTGACAGAGGAGCCTGACAAGCTACAGTCCATGAGGTCGCAGAGCTGGGAAATGACTGAGCACGCACACACGCCCACACAAGAGAAGGAAAGGAAGGACAGAGGGGAATTCTCCAAACACAACTCACCACGGAGTCTGTTGTTTAATAGTTCAGTGTACAAGCTTAATGCCTGTGTATGAGCTCGGTGCTGGAAGAGGGAAAGGATGGAAATTAAACACCATAAAAGTTGTCTTTAATAAATATTTGCATATCTACTGTTCTCAGAAGTAAAAGGATAGACCAGAATGGATAGTGTTTTTCCTTTTTACATGAGCAGTGTGGTATAATACAGTTTCTATTCCTGTTACTTCAACCCAGTGATTTCAATTTTTAAAAACTTTCCTAACAATTTTTTTCAATAAGTGTATCTTATTTTAATGAAAAAAACAACTCTGAGAATTACGTTGTCACAACTGGGGGATAGGAGGATGCATCACTGACATGAAGTGGGTAGAGGCAGTTCCCAAACATCCTTCAAGGCTCTGGAAACCCCCGATGACAACAAACTATGTGGCCCAGGTGAGAAGGGTTCTGAGGCTGAGAAACCCCAATTCAGTAGAAATTGAAGACAAAAACATAAAACTATCCAGAACAAATGTTACCTTCACCATTCCTCGAATCATTGTGCAGTAAGAATGTGCATTTTTCTCAGGCATCAGAGCAAAGATTCTCTCAGCATGGTTTTTGGCTCTAGACACAAGAGAGTAAACGTGAACCAGCAGAAACAGATAAAACCAGTAACGGCTACCACATGGAGTATTTGCAACGTTCCAAGCATTTTCTGCATATAATTTCAAGGAATTCTTTCCACCGAGAGAGGGAGATCTGGTTACTATCATTTTAAAAATGGGAAAAACTGAGGCTCAAAGACCTTAAATTGTCCAAAAATTTACTGGTTAAGTGGCAGAAGCAGGACTTGAAAGGTGTAATATATACTCAGCTTTGTCAACAAAAAGCAAACTGCACAGCAGGGTAAACAGTGAAGTTCCTCCACCCCCTTTCAACTGGATGTAATTAACAGAGGCAACCACAGACATGTGGTGTCCTGCAATCCTTTGTTCTATTCTAGCTTTTATAATCTGGCTCTTTCAGTCAGTCAGTCAATGTGTTCTGTTATACAAATCATGCTGCACCTTCATTTTCTCTGTTACCAACACATCTTGGAAAATAGAGCCTGGATTTGGGCCAAAATGGTACTCACAAGTCCCTCTCTTAACCACTATAAGAAATTATTAGTATCTACTGAAGAAAGTTTAATTTTTTTATTCTTTTCATTTTGATATTAACAGTAGTTTTCCTTTTCCAGATACCCTTATTAAATACCTTTCTTTTAGATAGTTTTACTCAGTTAATTTGAATTCTGAATCATTACATGATATTTATCTTTTGTTCAGTAGTGAATACCTGCTTGTTAGCCAGCAGTCTTAATTTAGAACTATGCCCTAGCATGCATGTATTCTAACATAATTTTAAAAATTCTGAACCTTTTTAGAATTAGAGGTATATAGTGCAAGTTCAACATTACTTTGCCAACAAAAGTCCATCTGGTCAAGGCTATTGTTCTTCCAGTGGTCATGTATGGATGTGAGAGTTGGACTGTGAAGAAAGCTGAGTGCTGAAAAATTGATGCTTTTGAACTATGGTGTTGGAGAAGACTCTTGAGAGTCCCTTGGACTGCAAGGAGATCTAACCAGTTCATCCTAAAGGAGATCAGTCCTGGGTGTTCATTGGAAGGACTGATGCTGAAGCCGAAACTCCAGTACTTTGGCCACCTCATGTGAAGAGTTGACTCATTGGAAAAGACCCTGATGCTGGGACGGATTGGGGGCAGGAGGAGAAGGGGACAACAGAGGATGAGATGGTTGGATGGCATCACTGACTCAATGGACATGGGTCTGAGTAAACTTCGGGAGTTGGTGATGGACAGGGAGGCCTGGCGTGCTGCGATTCATGCGGTTGCAGAGAATTAGACAGGATTGAGCAACTGAACTGAACTGGAGTGCAAGGTAGGACCACTAATGAAACTACCAAAACAACCATACCATTATGGTTACATGGAGTTAGGCGGGGGTGAGGGAAGAGAAATCAACACCAGTCCTGTACCTCTAGCTGGTTGGAGGTAAAGATCTAACAAAAAATGGTCCAAACACATATGAAAACCAACTGTGACATTTATATTGCACACAAAGAACAAATTGCATTTTAGAGTACTACAGGGTTGTATCTTCTTCAGGAGAGCATTCCACAACCCTACGGATCCATAAAAGTTCTAATTATACTGTAACATACCTCCAAATAACTCTAAGCTGATGGCCAGCTGCCTTCTTAGACTTCACGTGATCTCCCTCTTCGGCGGCCTCTTCCTGAAATGAGCCATCACCAACAGATATAAAACAGAATACAACAGAAAGCATTCTCCGAGTTATACTACTCAAAAGCAGTAAGGCAGAGGAAATTTTGGAAAAGCAAAGGAAATAAAGATTCGGTAGAAGGTAAAAAGAAGACCCAGTGTTTATTAAGAAATATTAATTTCTAGAGTATGCTCATTTCTCTCTGCCTACATATGTGTGAATTTTCAAGAGGGCTGGGCCAGGGGTTTTCCCCTCTGTCCCATGCACAACATATTGTCACTTTAAGGAACAACAAAAAAGGGTCCCGTCCAAACATTTCTGGTCACTGGTTTCTGCATGTGGCAGGTAAGGTCAAAATACATTTAAGGAGGGAACCAGGGTAAAACAATTGTTAAGATCCATCTCTTCCTTCACATCACATTTTGTCCAGGCTACATACTGTGCTACATCACACCTCAGCACAAATCTCTACCTTAACATAAGGCATAAGAACTCGCCTTGGAATGAGAAAGAATTACTATCAAAAGAAACTTAAAAAAATCATTACCAACTCTTCTGATTGTTCCTGTTGCTGGAAATTATAATTAGTGGAGGGTTCTTGGTTACCATAGTAACACAACAAATCCAAGAGACTGTTAGTTGTTTCCAGAGATACAGTGGTTCCTGTGGGTGGGGGAAAAAAAGGGTAGAGGGGAGAAACTTTGAAACATCAAAGAACTAAAGCCTACTGGATTAAAAGTCTTCACTCTTCCTATGAGGTGTGGCCCTCCTGGCTACATATCCAGTGTCATCTATTCTCCAAGGGTGAGTGTGCACCCCACATCAACTTAAGCATCTGGAGTGATGCAGACAGCACACAGTCCCTAACAGTGCTGTCTGATAGAAGAGATCAAATACAAGAGCCAAGTTTGACCCTGGGTTCATTTATTCTATGTACTCATACCCCCGGAGAAACTCTCATATCATTCTACCTATCATCTCTGAACTGAATGCTCTGGAAATGATTGACATGTAGCCCCCCAGGGCCCAGTTCCATCTCCACAAACACAATCGAACTCTTTCGCTTGGATCCAGGCCCTCGCTGAAATACATGCCTAAAGATAGCAGCCTTTAAAAATTACTGTCCCAAACATTATGTTCCCATCTTGACACTTATCAAGAGGGAGAAAAGGGAACAGGAAGAAGTATGAAATATAACTTAGTGCTTTAAAAAGAAAAGTAACTGCATTTTTCTTAAGAAAATATACTGATAATACAAATGCCTATCAGGAAACTTAAAAGCCTAAAAAAGACAAAATGGCACAGTGGAGAGGAAACAGGTGATGAAGTGTAACTTGACTGCCTCATAGCATCTCAGAGCTGTGTGACCCTGAAGATTACTTGAAGTCAGTCAGCTTCCTTTATAAATGACTACCAGCACACCAACTCATAAGGTGTTATAGAATTAAATGCCTACAAAGTGCTTGGCACTTATTAGAGCCTTGATAGTAAACTTTTCTGTATTTCCTCTCCTAGTATGTCAACTCATTCCACTACTCTGAATGAGTTGAGTGTTATAGCTCTGACCCTGTCTTTAGTAAGGTTCACTTAACAGCCACATGCACCTACACCACAAAGTGTGTAAAGCAGAGGAAGACAAGTCTTAATATAATGATGTTTATCATATTCAACAAGCAGAGTGAAAAGCCTCCCTAAATGACAATCTGCATCAGCAATTCATTTGTATACCTGATGCTTTAACAGGCTACACACCAAAATTCTTAAAAGTTTTCTGCAAATGGTTCTTGCCATATTCAAGACTATATTGAGTGATTCAGTCCAGTTTCTATCTCTTGTATGTTTGGCTGATTTTTATCCTAAACCACTGACCAGCACTCCATATTCCAGAACTTAAGCAATGCTGCTACCTTCCATGTCACCCCAGGTATATTCTCATCTCATGGTAGCTTACAAGCCCTGCCACCTATACCCCTGGAGGTTCATCCACATCAAATTCAGATAGCCACAGGATCTGAGAGACAGAAGGATTAAAGGAGTTGAGTTTTTCAAGGCTACAGTGCTAATCAGTGCCAGAACCTACCCAAGTTTCTGATCCTGCAGCTTAGTGCTCTTTCCTTTTTAAGTATTTATTTCTGGTCTGTTTTATACCTCTCAAACACACTTAAAAGAATAAAAGAAACGTGAATACAGCACGAACAAACCTGATGTTAAAAACAGAAGCTAAGGAAGAATGGCCGTAAGATTTCTCTACCTGCACAAGAGGACAACACACCAGCAAGAACAACTCTATCCTACCCACAATTTAAAAATGACACTAAAGCAGAACTTGAAACAGGACTTCTTGAACTATAAAAAATATAAACACAGCTACCAAGCAGAGGAAGTAGCATAGCACTTGTAACTCGTACTCACAACTATCTAGATCACGTGCACAACTGTGGCCTACTGCCATGCCCACATTCCCAGGGGAGCCTCACAAGAACGTGGGGGCTTCAAATGAACTCAGTCACCTGCTTGCAAAAGCTGATCAAATATGTCCACAGAAGCTTTGACTTTTTTGAGCTTGATTCGTTCTTGCAGAGCAGCCTCACTTATTTCTTCAATCTGAGGTTCAAAGTACTCAGGCATTAAACACTAGAAAATAAGATGGTTAAATGGAAACAGGTCAATGGGAAAGTACAACAAGATTTTGATTACACACCATAATATTCATGCTTCATGTATTAGATAGTACCTATCATTTTAACATGAATGCCTCTTTAGGTAATCTTACTTTACCTCTCCAGTCACCAAAATAAGATTACTTAGAGATCTCCTAAGTTGGGCCAGAAAATTTAAAAGCTCCTAATTACAGATGTTTAGTCTGTATTTGAAGAATCCTATATTGAACTAAATTCCCCAATTTCAAGCTTAACTTACTATTTTTCCTTTGCTAAAACCATCCTTCCTACGCTCCTCAATCTTGGTTGAAGGTTCCCCAGTATACCTAGTTTGTAAAGACAGAAACCTTCCATCCTTGATAACTTCTTTAACTGTAAACATTCAGTATTACCAAGGTATGTTGATTTTACCTCACTCACCAAATTATTCAAATACTTAGGGACCCAGGGAAGGCTTCAAGCAGAAGTGAACTAAACACAGAAGAGTAACTACTAGTCAGAAACATAGGAGAGGGTAGGCCCAACAAATGGTCATTCCACTGCTGTTACTGTCTTAGTTCAGGATTTCAGTATCTTTATGGACACAATCACACTGACATTCTAATTTGTCCCCAAGACTTACTGCTTGAGAAGCACAAGGGGTGTCTGGGTATGTGTGCTTAGAAAGTAGGGAGATGTGAGAGGAAGCAGTTTTAGACACAGTGAGTCTGAGTTACCATTTCCGCTACTTAACTCAGAGGCAGGGCCCACGTTCGGCTGCCCACTGTGTGACACAGGAAGCGCAATGCCGAGCACCCAGCGGGCGCGCCGCACTCACTCCTCACGACTACAGAACAGAGTGGACTGGAAAAACGCGTCTGGACTCCCAAGGAGAGACATCGAGGCCAACATACAAGAATGCCAAATGGAGTATAAGGGTTATTGAAGCAGGAAGATTCTAGTCAGAAAAAAAAGAGTGACCAAGTATGGAATCCTGAGAAAAAGACACCAAGGTTTGCGGAGTGGATGGAAAACCAACTAAGGGAACCAGAAAAGGAAGCCAGAGGTGAAGATCTGAGAGCCTGGTGTTGCAGAAGCCAAATAAAGAAAATAAAACGAAGAGCAAATACATGTAGTTTTAAAAATGATTAAATAAAGGTTAGTACTGTGAGCAATGATAACCATAAACATTAAAAGACTTTTCACCCAAATGCTGTAGGCATTCAAATGGCTACTTAAACGTTAGTTGTGACAGCTTAGTTTATATTTACATAGTAGTATCTAAAAATTGCAATTACCTCTCCTTACCGGTATATGAGGCTCAGCTATGTCTTTCTGAAAATATTTGGGATACGAATTAATAATAAATTTTGCTGCATTCTCTCCAGACTTCTTTGCCAACAAAAATGAATGCTGTTAAAGAAAAAGATATAGATGTAAATTGGTATTACATATAATTTAGATCAAAGTTACACCCTCAGCAAGAAGGTGCCCTCCCCCACCCGCCCGAAGAACACTGTAATACAAAGAATTCCAATTAGAAATTAAACTACCTCATTATTATTTACCCACCTCTGCTGAATGTGACATAATTTCAGGTTGGATCCTACATACAGCTTGAGGTGTGTAAAAACAACACATTTAAATTAAGTGAATTGCTCTGTGGTGGGAAAGATCTCTAAGTACTAAAAATCCAAACCAAATACCTTCTCCACAGCCAATCTCTAAAACTTTTTGATAAAAGAAGTAAAAGAATCAGAAAATCTACCAATTTATCTATCAGCCTCTATGAACTTTTCAAAGGTGTCTACAGGTAAAATAAGTCTTACGTGTAAGTCCTGTCACCCAAACCAACAAGGTAAAACATAATACTAGCTGAGTTACATAAAAATACTCACAGATTCCACAGAGGATGTCGGTATGAGGTAAGGATCATCCTGAAATGCATAAGGTGCAGCTGTGGTATCCTGTGGAGAAGACAAACAAGTCTCTTTAGCTGGGTTTTTATTAAGAGGACCTTGTGGAAGTTTTAACTATGCATGTATCACAGAAACAGAAATATGTATGTTGGTAGACACTAATACCTACGCTGTACCCTAGGCTCTGGGAGACTTGGTTACAGTTATGCACAATTTAAAGAAAACAATGGCTCAAATCCCCATGCATGGTTTTAACTAGGGGCTTCTATCAGCAGGGAAATCACTGTTTTAAATGCAAAGTCAAGAGCCTCTGAATTAACCAGCCTGGGCACCAGTTTCCTGAACTAGGGTGTCCCTTCAACACATGGTACTAACCACCCAAGAGGCTCCTTCAAATGAAGGATACTAATTATGGGGCCCTCTCAGGAAGTGGGAACAGCAGCAGTGTTCCCGTGTCCAGTTTCCCAAAGTTCCAAACTTCTTTAAGTTCTTTCAGGTAGAACCCTGAGCAAGATTAACTCTTTGGCACCAGCAGTCTCTCTTAGAAGGGCCCCCAAATTACTTCCTATATTCCCTCCTCTCCCCGAATTACTTCCTCTATTCCTCCCCTCTCCCTCACAGCCCCCTTCTCTGCGCCTCCTAGCAACTTTGTTTCACAGAAAAAACTCAACCTACATCCCAAATCTCTTCTGACAGTCCCCTTGCCACCCTGCACCCTGAAGTATTCACCTGGACTCTCTGGGGGAGAGCTTCCCTGTGGTTCTTAACAGGGATGCTCTGACCTAGGGCCTGAAAGCAGTACTTTTTGGGGCTCTCACTTCCTGATACCACTTTCAAATCCTGTATTCCCTTTACATTCCTCTGAGGCTCACTTCATGTGGTTCACAGGTGATCTCTGGGCTTCACAGGTGGCGAGAGTGGTAAAGAACCCGCCTGCCAATGCAGGAGAAGTAAGAGACACGGGTTTGATCCCTGGGTTGAGCAGATCCCCTGGAGGAGGGTATGGCAGTGTTCTTGCCTGGGAAATTCTATGGACAGAGGAGCCTAGTGAGCTACAGTCCATAGGATCAGAGTTGGACACGACTGAAACAACTTAGCACGCATGCATCCACTCTCTACCAAGATGTGACAGGTATGAAGGACAACTCAGAGGAAGCAGTTCTAGGATGGCTTCCTTGGACCATTACCCCATGATTCCCAACCACTGCCTGGTTCTGTCCTGTCCACCATCTTTATCAAATACCTGTTTGGGCCTCTAGATTTGGGTCAGATGCTGGACCTCTCTCACTTACTTATTCTTATTTGTTCCACACATTTTTCCCCCTCAGTGATTTCCAAGCCCTTAATGGTTTGAGAAACCACTCCTCAACTCTGGCCCTGTAGCTCAGATGCCTCACACCAAATCTACCCCCGACTGTACTTCTCTGACAGAGTCACCTCCCCTCTTATCGTCTCCATTTCAGTGAAGGATACCAAGCACTCTGCAACCCCAATCAAAGACCCTCTCCCGTTACTTCCATTCAACCAAGCTGTCATCAGTTGTGGCAGACTCCAGTTCCTTAAATCCTCTACCTACTCCACCATCCCTTTCCCCAGCCACCATTAGCTTAGTTGAGTGCCTGACTTATTCACTCACTCGGTATTTACTGAGCACCTCATACGTGCCAGGGAGACAACAGAATCCTATCCTCCACAGAACTCACAATCTAGTGGGGAACAAAATCTCCAGAAAACAAAGCAAGTAAAACATATAGTAAATTTAAAGGAAATATCTCCTACGGAAAAGGGAGGGAGGGAGGACAAACTGTCAGAGGAAATAAACATGCAATTCTACATGGTGTCATCCGGGAAGACCTCAAGGAAAAGATGTAAAGAGATAAAAGGAGGAATTTATAACAAATGAGAAGCCATTTGAGTTCTGAGTAGAAAAGTGATGTGAATCAACGTTTTAGCAGGGTCACTATGGCTGCTTAACGTGTGGAGGAAATCAAGAGAACAGAGGCTGCTGTAATTAATCCAACAGAGTAAGAGATGATGGTGGCTTGGATGACCTGGTAAGCACCATTAAGGGAAGAATGTGTGGTTCCTGAACGAATGAATAATTGTCCCCTGGATTTTATGAGCCCAAGCCCAAATCAGACAACTGTGCACATAATTCCACAACTTCTTTGATTTAAATGCGCGTTGGCTCAATCTCACTGAAAAACTGACAACAATCTTTGAGGTCTATTTCCCCGAGTTTACATTTCAAGTGCCTATTTATGGATATGTGAGCTGAAAATCTAAGTATCTTGCTAATATGGAGATGCAGTATTTTAAAAACAATCTCAGAAACTTCCAGGATGTATTTGGCCCACAAGTTTAACACCTACAATCGAAGAACAGTTCTGGAAATCTGTGACAACCACCTCAAGGAGGGTGAGAATCCACATAGATATTGTGGTTAAAAAAAAAAGAGAACTTGAAAATTCTATTTCTGAGGCATATACTATGGTTTCAGCTTATCTATCAAGACTACAGACCCTACTCTTGAATTGTGAAGGGAGGAATTTATTCACAAATAAATCGGATAGCTGGAGCAATAATAAAATAGCCAGTATTTACTGAGCATGTCCTTTGTGCCAGGTGATGTCCTAAGCCCTTTCACATGTACTAACTTATTTCTCACCCGAAACCTCAATGTTTGGTGCTCTAAGTAAACACCCATTTTACAGATAAGGAAACAGATTATCAACCAGATGTATTTTTCTAAAGTAAGTTTGATATAACATTCATAATACAAGCCATTAAAAAAAAAAGAAAAGGGGTAGGCAATTTTACACATCAAAACTAATTCCCTGATGTATCAAGAGAAAAGGTAACTTTGTGATAAAGATGAAACAGAGTATTTGGCCTCAAGACCCAGATTCTTAATCACTGAATTTCTTTCAGTATGGTGGGTAGGTACACTGTTCTCAAAGTGGTTCTACAGGTCACTTGCATATCACACCCACCCATTCCCTAGGAACATGTATTTCAACAAGCTCTTCAGGAGGTTAAAAATCACTGGCATAATATAAAAAGAAAGAATATGGAGGGGGAAAAACCATGGCACCAGGTCAAGGTTTTAATATCCTAAGCAGCCCTGGGCTAATCACTTTAAAAGCTTTAGATTTCTCATTTGTCTCATGAAGAGTCTGGACTAGATGGTGCTATGAAACTCTCTAGATCCACAACAGTTAAATTGTGAATAAAGAAGAGGTGTGAACATTAAGTTTATTATTAGCTGAATTAGATACAAAAACCTGAAATTCCTACTTACCCTGTGCACCGTGGATGCAAGTGCTTGAAGAACAGCCACTTTATCCCTAAGAATGAGAATCACAAGTTAAGCCTCACCAGGGCTTCTCACACTCACAACGTGAACAAGTGACTCTACTCTCAGAATGGACTGGCCATTAACAAAGACCATGTCTCAAGTAAAGCCAGTTCTGATCTCTAGAATAATGTCACTAGAATAGTAAGTTAGAAAATAAGAAAACTGTTCAATTCTTTTGACCAAAGGTGGTTAGTACATGTTCCTACTATGGTTTGCTACCCTCTCTGGCCTGGTCTCCATAAAACTGTTACCCCGGGCTAGCAATTTCCACCTTCATCTCATAAAACTTTCTTAACCCTGAATCTTACGTCCTATCCATTTTCCTCGGCATTCTTACTGCAGCTTTCTGTAATATTCCTGCCTTTATTATCTAAATTGGTGACTCCCAATTCAGCTATATATGGGAATAGACATATGAAAAAAAGAGAAAACATCTACAAAACTTTACATGTCAAGACTAATTCCCTGATGTATACAATATCTACTGGATTTTCTAAAATAGCAGTTAATGTAATTTTAGCGAGAAAGACATTCTTTCCTCAGTATTCCCTAACTAAATCTTTCATTAGCATATTTAAGTCTTATCAAGTGAGTACTCTTCATAACATACTCAACAAATCCAAGTGAAAACACTAAGAACATTCAAATCAGTCACCAGTTTCTTAAAGGGTTATTTTAAAAATAATCTCAGTGAGTACATTATACTGAAAAAAAAAAAAAAAAAAAAAAACTGGCAGAAAACAACCAAATTCTGTAAGGCAAGTATCCTTCAATTAAAAAATAAATTAAAAAAAAACTAGACTATTATATCTGATGTTATTTTGTGACCCCCTGCCCCCACTCTACTGTAGGTTTAGTGTTTATATTTCCAGAACTTTAGAGGGTACTTTTGCACACACACCACCATAAAAAACAAAACAAAAAGCATGTCATCATTCTGGGTATGTGTTCCATAAGTTTGCATTACCCATGTTACTATGTGCAAATCTAATTAATTTCTTTAAATGTTATATTGTATGATAACCATTTTTTAATCATCTCCTTACTATGGGCATTGGGGCCATTTCACTGTGTTATTCCCAAGTTGTAAAGAACACTCTCATCCATGTCTCTTTGGGTATATTTGCAAGTGTTCCTCCAGAATGGCTAACCAATTAGGTATTGCACATTTTAAAATGTGGTTCTGCCAAATTTCTCTCCAGTGTGTTGCTCCAGTTGACTGCTCTATCAACAAATGTATCTGAGTATCCATTTTCCACCTCTTCTGGCCAGTGTGGTAAACTTTAACATCCATTTCTTTCATGAGTCCAGTCACCTATGCACTGATCACAATTGGGCTCCATGCCCCCCCTAAAGTAACTACACAATACTGATTAACGTGCTCAAAATACTCTATCCTGTCACAGTTGTATGTGAAAACTCAGAATAACCCTCTACAATTTGTTAAAATCTTCTACAACACTTGTGATCTGGGAACTCACAGCCTTAAAAGATGCTTCATCTTTCAAATAAGGCAAGAGGAACTTACAGTCTTTATAGTTTCTTTTTGATCTAAAAGCACAAATTCTTGAGCCTGGAAAGCAGAATCTCTCTATTAGAGATTCTCTATCAATCACTTTGTCTCTAAGGGGACAGACAGTAAATATTTTGGGTTTTATGGGCCAGAAGGACTCTGTTACAACTACTCATCTCTGCCTTTGGAGCATAAAAGTAGCCACAGATAGTAAGTTATTAAGTGACTGAGGTTGTGTTCTAAAAAAGAAAAAAAAAATTTAATTGACACCGAAATTTGTGTTATGAAATAAGTCTTCTTTTAAACCCTTACTTAATGGGCTATAAACAAACAGGCCTCAATCTGTTAACCAAGGCTCTATATCAACTACCCTATTTCTCCTATTCTAAGAGCATTTTTTAGAGGCTGGCCTGCATGGTCTCCCACCGCCAGTTAGGTCATGATCACACCCCACCCTGCCTTACTGTTTTTCAGATTTGTGGGGCTTATACAGAAGAATTACCTGCAGGAACATGTATTTTAAACAAAATTCCCAGGTGATTCTGATGCCAATAAAATCATCTGACCCATTTTAAGGTACAGTTAAACAGCGTTTTCAACAAAGAAAAGTCAAAGTCACTCAGTTGTGTCCGACTCTTTAGGTGGGAATTCTCCAGGCCAGAATACTGGAGTGGGTAGCCTTCCCCATCTCCAGGGGATCTTCTCAATCCAGAGATCGAACCCAGGTCTCCTGCATTGCAGGTGGATTTTTTTTACCAGTTGAGCCACCAGGGAAGCAATAAAGTACAAAATATGCACTCTAACTAGACTGTAGGCCATCTGAACACACCCCCAATACACTTCCTCTCTTGTATTCCCCGTGGGACCTTTGTCAGAAGGGAAAGAGGCACAATGAGTTGGTAAAGCGTGCTGGACAGGAATGTCATTCAAGAAATGCCTCATTCAAGCTTATGTATATTCCTATTCTGATCTCGGCTCTGATTCTCTGGCCTGTGTTTTAGTTACTGGGTCATATCAGACTCTTTGCTACCCCATGGACTGTAGCCCGCCAGGCTCCTCTGTCTATGGGATTTCCCAGGCATGAATACTGGAGTGGGTTGCCATTTCCTTCTTGAGGGGATCTTCCCGACCTAGGGATTGAACCCACATCTCCTGCATTGGCAGGCAGATTCTTTACCACTGAGCCACTAGGGAAGGTAAAAATGAATCTGAATATATCCATACAATAAAATACTATGTAATCATTCAAAATTAAAATCAGAGTACAGAACAGTACATCTAACAAATCACTACTAAACTAAATGTCCACATACAACTTATATATAAAAAGTTATACAGCAGAACTTTAAAATAATAGCTGCCATCTACTGAGATCTGATTATGTGGTAGTAACTGTTGAAATGCTCATGTAATCCTCTGAGGCAGGTAGTATACCACCCACATTCTACTATAGCAAAGACAGATTAAGTAACTTGCCTTTGAATACAGTGATTGGTGGTAATTTTATTTCCTTTTTGCATGTTCAATTTATCGCACTCCCCTTTTGGCAATGATCATTAATTTGAGAGCCTTTTTTTAAAAAATGAGTCTGAATCTTCAAGTCATACTCAAAAAAGACCTAGTTTTTTTGAAGGATCTTTCAATGCATTCAGTAATATCATTACTATATGAATTTTTGTAAGTTTTAATTCTTACGTATTCAACAAATGTTGACTATGTATAAAGCAATTTGTTTAAGGATTTATCAAGTGGGTTAAAAAAGCTAAATTTTGCAGTCTGCACCATTTACCTACTAAAGATCATAAAGATAATTCTTTTTTGGGTCTCCTAACAATGTGAAACCTCCTTAAGAAAGAAAAACAGAAATTATTCTAATAATGATACTCATGACTGACCATCACTACGTGAATATTAACCCAAACTTAGTTCAGATAGGTCTTTTTAACTCTTAAGTAAATCTCACTCCCCATTCACTCACTACTCTCTACCTCCAATTGCTATTCCTGTCACTGGCTTCTTAGCTAACAACGTTTCTCATAAGCACTGAACCACTTTTTGAATGAACGCTGAATACTCACCAAGTTTTCTTTTTTGGAATGACTACTTCTTCAGTCCCTTAATGCAAAAAATAAAACAAAAGCAAATCAGTTTCCAATACTACTACTATAAAGAAGTATAATGCATTAACATAAAAATGGAGTCATTTCAATACATTTTTATATACCTGCTATATCAGCTCCTTCAACCTTTGGGACAGCTGCACTTCCAGAATAAAATCTGTAATAAATAAATAAATAAATAAATAAATAAATAAATAAATAAATAAAAGCTAATACTCATTAATGAACTTTCCAGCTCACCCCCAACTATGTGCAACTGAGCCAAAATTTTCCAATTACCACGGATCAAACTGATTGGATAATTCATTTCAAGGTATGCTGAGAAGACATGGCCTCAATGGCAAGTTCAAAACCATTACAAAATAAGTACAAAATACAGATATAACAGGGCCAACAATTTTTAAAATCAGGCAGTCTCATTAAATAAAATCATAGGAAAAAAAAGAAAAAATTTAGTAGTACTTGAACATCATTTTAACAGCTGACCTGAAATATGAAGGACTTTCAACTCTGAAGACCTAAAACACTGGGGCTAAAAGAAATGATTCAATGGGCTCCTGATTATACATGGATGATGATCTAATGATCATAATGATCTAATGATAATAAAAGACAAAGCCATTTAAAGCAAATTATGAAAGTAAGATCACTATGGTTTTTCATTCCACTTCCTTCAACACTCAGGAATGTACCAAACACCTGTATCCTAATATAAACTTGGAACTGTTATTCTTTTTTTAACCCAAAATATAGAACCACTGACCCCTGAATGAGTTTTAAAATGTTATCACGTTAAAAAAATAAGGTCAACATACCACACAGATCACATATATCTTGTAAGTATCTTCCTCCTAAACAGCACTGATACCCTTTAGAAAACTGTCAAGATGTGATTAAGATAGAAAATTACTTCCTTTCCTGGTTTTGGTCTCCAGTGTCCTCTTAAATCAACCCTTCTCTGCACTACCTGGTGGAGCGTTTTCTCTTTTGTGAGCCGAGTTGAGGGAAGGCCTTAATATAAAATGTATACTGCAAATTACACAACTCACTTATTCCTCACTGTTTTTCCATGGCTGCTACTAGCTCCAGTCTACACATAAGGAATTTGTCTACTATCACCTCGCAAAGGAAACGCAAACATCCAATCTAAAATTAGGTTATTTCCAACTTTCACAAGCAATTGCTGGCTTTCATACTTCCACAACGCTATTGCTTGTATTGAAAAGAAAACACACACACACACACAAATGATACATGTGCCAAGTTTTAACAATCACAGCGATTTCATTCAGATTGTGTTCACATCTTTTGGGCTTTCCTGTTTTTAAGAACACTTGGAAAATTTCTTCCGTCAAACATCCCCAAAACATCCAGGAGAACTCGTAAACTGCCTTTAATTTGAGAAAACCTGATATTCCCCCGTTCCTCCCGTGTGGGAGAAAACAAGTAAGGGCGGATAACGTTTGCCTTTTTTAAAAAATACGTGGAACGGGATGATTAATAGCCACACTTATTAGAATGCAGGATCCCCAAGAGAAGAATCCTAATCTCCCCGAGAGTTTAAACCCCGGCGTAGACCAGCCAAGTAAGAAATCTCCACCCCAAAAAAGCGCGTTTAGAGCCCTTGCGCAAAAACATGCCGCACCGCGTGCTGGCTTGCCGGGTCGCGCTGCCACGAGCGCGCGCATTCCACTCCACCGCATTTAGTTCTCCAGCACTAAGGGGGAAAGGGGATACAAAGAACCAAGGTGATCCCGATTCTTTCTCATGCGTCCTCCAAGCTTCCCTTACCTGCTACTAGGGCTCCGTCCACAGGGCCCTGTCCACCGAGCCGTCAGCGGTACGCAAAGCCCACGGCTGACCCTCAGCCACCTTGCGGACGCCAAGGACGCCATATTTGGCGTCTTCGCACAGTATGCTGGGAAAGCACGCCCTCCACCTTAAGGCGGGAGGTAGCAGGTGGGCGGGGAATAGCTCGGCTATTGGCTGAGACGGAACAAGAAGAAATCAATCATAAAATAGGTTACAAGCTCATGATGTGAAAGACTTTGCTTCAGAAGTTAAAGGCTCAGTAGGCCTCATTTCCCTCGAAATTCTTTCCTAAAAGATTATTTAAATTTCGTATATATGTTCGATTATTTTCCAAATACAGGGGCGCGCGAGAGTCGTGAAATTATTTTCTACCCCCCCCCCCCCCAGAGCGGAAATGATATTGTCCCTGTAAATCTCCTTAAGGCGAGCCTTTCTCGCGCGCAAGCGCAGTTTAAAATCACATGGTGGCAGACCGGAGGTGGTGTGAAAAGTACAACAGTGGTGACTGGGCCGTCTCTCTGGGTGTAGGAGCTCGGAACTGAACTGGAGGATGTTGGGCTCAAAGAACATGCCCTGGCGGCGGCTGCAGGGCATTTCCTTCGGGATGTATTCGGCCGAAGAACTCAAGTAAGGAGTTGGTGGGAAGCATGCAAGAGCCTCTTGGGGTCGGGGCCGTAAACTACTGTTCCCAGCAGGTCTTGCACCCGCTTTCTCCTCAGAGTCCATTGCTGTGTAGCGCATGGCCTGCTGGGACCTATAGTTCGGGGAACGTCTGGGACTAGTGAACGCTGCCTAGAGGCAAGTGTGACTGGTTTGCATTTGGGTAGGTGGGGGTTCCTAGGTGGAAGCGTTATCGTCCGCCAGTCTCCTCGTTAAATCAGCCTGGTTTGTGGAGTTACTGTAATGTCTCTGACGTAGTTTATTAAGCGCACGATGAGTCTCCTCTTGTCTGTAAGATGATTATGCCTCAAGACTCAATTCATGGGACAACTTCTTGGTTGGACCGGCTATATTCTCTGCCTAGTTACTAATACTAAATCAAAAAGACCCTCTAAAGTCCTCATTTTCGTCACCGTAACATTTGACAGAACTTTATTGTTTTCAGGTTCTTCTATTTCTGTGACATGTATTGTTTCCTTCCTAACTCAGTTTATCAACCTACTAACATTTATTGATCATCCACTTTTTGCCAGGCACTAAGCTAGGTGTTCATGAAAAGTGAAAATGTTAGTCTCTCATTCCTGTTCAACTCGTTGCCACCATGTGAACTGTAGCCCGCTGGTCTCCTCTGCCCATGGAATTCTCCAGGCAAGAATACTGGAGTGGGTTGCCATTCCCTTCGCCTGAGGATCTTCTCGACCTAGGGATCGAACCCAGGTCTCTTACATTGCAGGTAGATTCTTTACCGTCTGAGCCGCATTCCTGACGCACTGGTGGACAAGGTCCTTGCATTCAGTGGCTTATATTCGAATTCATCTCAGTCTCTTTAGCTGATTCCTCTTTTCCTTAAATTTTGCTGTTCCTTGAGATTCTATTCTATTCAAATAGCTTTTCTTTTCCAAAATGTCCTCCCTAGACAATTTCACCACTTTCATGATCTGTACTCTCAAATTTAAATCTCCAACCCAAATTTATTTCCCTGTTTTCTCAGGCTTGTTTTTTTCAGCTGCAGTTGGACATCTCTATTTGAATTTCACACTGAGATCTTAAACTCATATACCAAAAACTACACCTATCCCTACAGGGAGGGAGAACTTGCCCCTCCAAAATGGTATACCTTAATCTAGTGCAAAATGTTCACTATTTTGTGACAGGGCTGTAATTCTAGACCCATTTCTCTTGACATCTCATTTGCTTATTGGGATCTTATTGTGTGTCATCTATATATTTCTTTGTTCTCTACCCTCCTTTTCATCAGACCATATCTCTTGTTTGAATTGTCTTTTTCTTTTGTCTCCTTGCTCTTACACCACTCCAGTGCATCCTCTACCTTGCTGTTAAAATTATTCTTCCAAAGTGCAAATGTGATCATGCCCCTATTCCCCTTAAAATTCCCCAAAGGCTTTCCATTTCCCTTAGGTAAATAATACTTTCTTAGCTTAGCCTACAGGTTTACCCATGATCAGGCCAGTGCTGATTTTAGGTATAACATCATCCCTTCTTTCGCCCTACTAAACCACTTGCACATTCCATAAACTGCCATCAGGTTTCATCATCTGTGCCTTTCTTCAAGCTGTTTCCTCCACATGCATTATCCTCTCTGCCAGAGAGATCTACTTCCCTGCTTTCACCCTACCGCCCCCCCCTGGAGGCACTTGGAGAGCATCTCTTACAGTGAAAGTGCAGCTCAACCTCCCTCATTTCTGAGATCTTTCCACAACTAGTACAGTTGTATCATGGTTCCTCGATTACTTTTTGTGCTTATTTGGATTTTTGTCTCTCTCCACTGGCCTTTCTTTTATCCTCAGCTCTCATGACTGACTGGATGAATAAACTCCTGAGCTACAACAGTATGCTGCTCCTGAAATTTCAACTGTATCATCACTAGCCATAAATTGATACTATTTCATTCAAAAGCAATAGAATTGATTTTTTTAGAAGTGAATTGTGGAGTTTTCAGAGAACTGCATGAGTAAATTTATACCCATTACTAACATTTGATCTATTTGAGTCTAGGGTTGAGAAATTTCAGTAATTATGCTACCTTTTGTTGTGCTAAGTTCTAATAGCTTCCTAGCTCACTTGGAGTAAGAGCCAAGTCCTTAAAATGGCCTGGAAAGGTCATTCTGGCCTCTGGTATTTCTCTGAACTTACCTCTGTACTCACCCTGGCCTCCTAGCTCTTTCCAGAGTGCCATAGGCACACATCTATCTCAGGACCTTTGCACTCCCTGCTTCTTCCTCCTGTGAAGGTGACCCCCTGTGATGGCTGGATTCATCATCTTCAGGCCTTTGTTCAAGTATAAGCTTCTCAGTACGGACTCCCCCCAGCCATTGGCCCACTCTATCATCCTCCCCCTTTTCTTGCTTGCTTGCTTTTCTTCATAGCATTTTCTTCCATCTAATAAACTATGCGCTTACTAATTTTGGTTTTTGTCTGCCTGCTTTCAATAGGATGTAAAGCCCATGAGCACAAGGACTCTTGTCTGTTTTCCCAGCATCTAAAAGTGTGTCTGGCACATTAAAAGCATTATTTGTTAGGTGCGTGCATGGGTGGGCGGAGGAGCTGTCTGTTCCGCTCTTGGTCCTCTCCATTTTTACTACAACCGTTTGTGAGAGTGACTCTAGTTATAGGAGAGGAAATTCCTTTCCAGAGAATAGGGTGACTCTAGGAGGCAGCAAAGGTCATCCTGAAACCCAAGTTTGTTAGTCTTAAACTCTGTTCTCTCTGGTGGAATTCTTGCTGGTTGCCCTTCCTCTACATCCCATTCCTGCTATAATTAGAGGAATTTTCTCCTTTTCCCCAGCTAGAGAGAGGAGCTTTGTTCCTTACCATGGAAAGACTGAGGATGAAGACAAAAACATACATTCAGTTTTGGATATGAGCTCTTTGTATAGTCTTTATAAGCAGAGGACATAGTCCTGCCAATTGGCACAGGTCTGTGGTGGACCCACCGGCCTACTCTTTTTCTATCATTATAGGCTCCAGGCAAGGGAAGTGAAGTACCAACTTATGGAAGATGATAGAGGATCTAGTGGTAAAGGCTTTGCACCCAGACCTAATTAGTATTTGCCTCATTTTAATTAGTTTGTGTTTGCCTGATGCAGTAAATATTTTTATTTATAATTCCAGTTAAGTTTTAGAGCTCCAAGTGAAATGAGAGGCAGAAATGTAGATGAACATTTCTCCAAGTCCAGTGAAGAATGATTTAGCCTAAAGGTAGTGGGAGAAAGTAGTAATAGTAGTGAGTTTAAATCATTAAAAAATTTTAAACTATGCAAACAATATCATCAAGAAAGTGAAAAAACAGGACTCAGACAAAGTATGTGCACAGCATATGTCTGATAAAACGCATGTGTTCAGAATATATATAGCAGTCTTGCAACTCAGTAATAAAAAAGCAAATAACCCAGTTAAAAAATAGGTAAAGGATTTGAATAAACATTTCTCCAAAGAGGGTATACCAGTGGCCAATAGGTACATGGAGAAATGCTCACCATCATTAGTTATCAAACCACTGTGAGATACTACCTCATACCTGCTAAGATGACTGGAAACAGAAAGATCACAAAATATGCTGGCAAGAATTTGGAGATATTAGAGCCTTGCTGTGGAGAAGGAAATGGCAACCCACTCCAGTACTCTTGCCTGGAAAATTCCATGGATGGAGGAGCCTGGTAGACTACAGTCCATGGGGTCACAAAGAGTCGGACATGACTGAGTGACTTCACTTTCTTTTTATAGTTCCTTTTGGAGAAGGAAATGGCAACCCACTCCAGTGTTCTTGCCTGGAGAATCCCATGGACGGAGGGGTCTGGTGGGCTGCAGTCTATGGTATTGCAAAGAGTCGGATGCGACTAAGCAACTAACACACACACACAGAGCCTTGGTGTATTGCTGCTGGGAATATAAAATGGTGCAGCCACTTTGGAAAACAGTCTGGCAGTGTCTCAAAAAAGTTAAACATGTAACTCAGCACTTCCATTCCTTGGTATATATCCATGAGTAATAGACAAAATATATTCACACAGCAACTTGTATGCAGAAGTTTCTGTCACCTAGCCAAAGTGTAAAAGTAAGCCAATAAAAGTGGTATAGCCATACAGTGAAATATGGTGTGTACGTCCTCAGTCTCTCAGTCATGTCCAACTCCTTGCAGCCGCATGGACTGTAGCCCACCAGGCTCCTCTGCCCGTGGGGTTCTCCAGGCAAGAATACTGGAGTGGGTTGTCATTTCCTACTCCAGGAAACCTTCCTGATCCAGGAATCGAACCCTAATATGTTGTATCTCCTGCGTTGCCAGGCAAATTCTTTACCACTAACGCCACATGAGAAGCCCAAAATGGAATATTATTTGGCTATTAAAAAAAAAAAAGTATAGATAATAGGCTATAATGTGGATGAGCCTTAAAAATATGCGGGGACTTCCCTGGTGGCCCAGTGACAAGACTTTGTGCTACCAGTGCAGGGGGCCTGGGTTCAGTCAGGGAATTAGGTCCTGTGTGGTACAACTAAGAGTGGCACAGCCAAAATAAATAAAAATAAATATTTTTAAATAAATATTTTTAAATAAAAATGCATGCAAATAATAAGCCAGCTATAAGAGACCACATATCACATGATTTCCTTTATGTGAAATGTCTAGATGGGCAAGTCTCTGGAGACAAAAAGTAAATAAGTTACTGCCTAGGACTGGTGGAGGGAGGTAGAGATGGACGGAGAGTGACTGCTAATGTGTATACAATTTCTTTTCGAGTATGAAATGACTACCTACTCCAGTATTCTTACCTGGGAAATCCCATGGACAGGGGAGCCGGGCAGGCTATAGTCCATGGGATTGCAAAGAGCCGGACATGACTGAATGCTAATACTTCCCCTTTTTTGAACTGTGTGGGCTTTGGCATTAGGTCTGGTCTACGTCTTTCTCCTACCTTCAACACCACCTCTGCCATTCTGGGCTTTGTCACCTGGATTAAATCACCTGACCACTCTAAGCCTGTTTGTTCCTCTGAAAAACTTGTATTATAATGCCTCTCTCACACGTGCACCCCATTGTTCATCGCAGCACTGTTTATAATAGCCAGGACATGGAAGCAACCTAGATGCCCAGCAGCAGACGAATGAATAAGGAAGCTGTGGTACATATACACAATAGAGTATTACTCAGCCATTAAAAAGAATTCACTTGAATCAGTTCTAATGAGATGGATGAAACTGGAGCCCATTATACAGAGTGAAGTAAGCCAGAAAGATAAAGACCAATACAGTATACTAACGCATATATATGGAATTTAAAAATATGGTAACGATAACCCTATATGCAAAACAGAAAAAGAGACACAGATGTACAGAACAGACTTTTGGACTCTCTGGGAGAAGGCGAGGGTGGGATGTTCTGAGAGAAGAGCATTGAAACAAGTATACTATCAAGTGTGAAACAGATCGCCAGCCCGGGTTGGATGCATGAGACAAGTGCTCAGGGCTGGTGCACTGGGAAGACCCAGAGGGATGGGATGGAGAGGGAGGCGAGAGGGGGGTTCAGGATGGGGAACACCTGTAAATCCATGGCTGATTAATGTCAATGTGTGGCGAAAACCACTACAATATTGTAAAGTAATTAGCCTCCAGCTAATAAAAATAAATGAAAAAATATATATGTAATGCCTGTCTCAAAGGGTTAAAGTCACACACATGCATGCATGCTGTCATGTCAGACTCTTTTGTGATCCCGTGGACTATAGCCCCCCAGGCTCCTCTGTCCATGGAATTTTCCAGGCAAGAATACTGGAAAATCCTGGGTAGCTTGCTGCTTATAGAGCATTTGTCATGTAGTGAGTACTTAACTCCTTCGTATGAAGCCTTCCAGTGTGCTCTATTAGTGCAAGATGTGTCTAAATCTGGCTTTCAGAGACGTTACCACTCACTCTTCTTCATTCAGCCCCTGCTGTATGCAGGCCCTGTGCTAAGTGCTGAGCTGCAGTGAGGAGCAAGGCAGACACCAAGTCTGCCCTCTGGAGCTGTCAGCACAGCTGAGGATCCGGATGTTAAATCGTGAATTTGTAAGTGCTGAAGAGGAAACATCTGAGAAGTTGGGTAACCTTAGTCTTCCCTGCTGGTTTTTATCTCCTTAGGAAATTAAGCGTGAAGTCCATTACGAACCCTCGGTACCTGGATAGCCTGGGGAACCCCTCGGTGAATGGCCTGTATGATTTAGCTCTGGGCCCCGCTGACTCCAAAGAGGTGTGCTCTACCTGCGTGCAGGACTTCACCAACTGCTCTGGGCACCTGGGCCACATTGAGCTCCCGCTCACCGTGTACAACCCTCTCCTCTTCGATGTAAGTCCTGACCGGGCCACCCAGGCCACGTGGGTCTCAGGGCTTCAGGTGGGACTCGTGAGTGCCGGCCTGCTCCCCAGGGCAGGTGTCTCAGGAGGAGGTTAGCTCCAGACACTCTAAGTGAAAGTACTCTTTACTTGGAGATTTAAAACCTGGAGGAACCAGGTTAGCCTCTAGCCCTGCCTAGACGAACTTTCAATCTGATTCTTGTTGAGAATCGCCAAAGCTGGGTTATCTTTATGTAAAGCTAGGGGAAGGAAACGGAGGAAGAGGGACGAGGGGAGCAGTGTTCAGATCTATCCCCTTTTGTTTCAGAGGCTTTATGCCTTTCAGAAATGTGGGTGGGGTTTTCCTGGCAATAGAGCAAGAGTCCCTAACCCCCCAGATCTCATACCTGCTGATCTGAAGTGGAGCTGATGTAATAATAATAGAAATTAACTACACAATAAATGTAATGTGCTTGAATCATCCAGAAACCATCCCCTTCCACGCCATCGTCTGTGGAAAAATTGTCTTCCATGAAACCACTCCCTGGTGCCAAAAAGGTTGGGGACCGCTGCCATAGACGACTTTGGAATTTTCTAGGCCTCCCTGAGGCCTTCAGGCAGATTTGTAGGCTCTTGCTTAGTGACAGGAGGAACAGAGCACCAGAAGGCCCAACGCTGAGTTGAAAATGATGACCGTTCAGTCCTACTTAGACACTTCCAGCTTCTTAACATTGGTTAACTCAGCCTCCAGGATTCCCTTTAAGCTACTCAGATTAGTGTACATGGATGTGATTTTTGTCTTAATTGTATTAGGGGAAGAGGAATGTCTTGTTAAATACTAAGTATTTTAAACATTAAATATTTAAATAATTTTCAATATTTAAATAAGTATTAAATTTAGCATTTTAATAAAATAAAGGTAGTTCCCTACCTCAGATCCAAAGTAAAGTTCTAATGTTAATGGGTTAAAATAAAACTATGAGTGAAAAATACAGAAGAATATCTGTTAAGTTCTTAAAGCGAAGAAGGACTTTCCAGGTACATAGAGTGAGGTGGAATTCTTTTTCTTTTCCCCCCATACCCCAGCCCCAGCAACCCAGGGCTGCCTTGTCGATCATGGTTAAAAAAGGGCAGCCACTGAGGGGGCTGGTGACCCCAGTTATGCTCGATCACACATGCTCTGGCATTGTAGCCTGCCACGCCCAGGCAAGGTGGGGGCTCAAAGGCAACAGGTCAAAGTGGAATTCTTAAAGAGGTAAACTGCTCACATAGAAACAAAAATTGTAAGTATGTATGTTGAAAATCACTTTGACTGCTAACGTCACTTTCTAATATCCTGTCTCTGTTTATTCTCTCTCTTCAGAAACTCTACCTATTGCTCCGGGGCTCCTGTTTAAACTGTCACATGCTGACCTGCCCCCGGGCTGTGGTTCACCTCTTACTCTGCCAACTGAGAGTCCTGGAAGTTGGGGCCCTGCAAGCAGTGTATGAGCTGGAGAGAATTCTCTACCGGGTAGGTGATGTGACTGTCCTGGGAACCAGACAAGCCGGAGCAGAGGGCACAAGAGCTGTTTGTGTATGAATAGTCCCCTGAGAATAGTCACCAGGGCCTTCCCTGGTGGTCCAGTGGTAATGCAGGGTTCAGTCCCTGGTCTGGGAAGATTCCACATGCCTTGGAACAACTAAGCCTGTGTGCTGAACCCACACTCTAGAGTGTAAGCTCTGCAGCAAGAGAAGCCACTGCAATGAGAAGCCCCGAGCACCGCAACTAGAGAGGAGCCCCCCGCTCGCTGCAACCCCCACTCGCTGCCCCCACATGCACAGCAACAAAACCCTATGCAGCCAAAAAGAAAGGTCCCCAGAATTCTGGAGCTTTAAGTCTTGTGACTGGGTACAAATAACTAGGCTTGAAAATATGAAGCTATAAGAGTAATTAAAGAAATGTTTGTGAAAGCAACATACAAATAAAATTTTACCCATCAGTGAGCTTTTTCCCCCCCAAACCCAGGATCCAACCAAAGATCATGCATCACTTTGGATGATTATATCTCTTTGGTCTGCTTTCATGTAAAATATTTTAATACAGGGAATTCCTTTGCTTGACAATGACTTTTTTGAAGACATAAGACTAGTTGTCTTGTGGACTTCTCACATTCTAGATTTGTCTGATTATTTCCTCGTGAGATTCACAGTTTGGTAAGATTATACCTACCTGATGTAGGATCCTTTGTATTGCATTATTTTAGGAGGCACCTGCTGTCCAGTTGTCCCACTACTGGTAACACAGGGTTTGGTGATTTGGAGTGGATGGTGACCACCAGATCTCTATGTTGTAAAGAGACATTCTCTTCATGATTAATAATAACCTGGTGCTATTATAAATATCTTATTCATGATTAATAATTAATAACCTGGTAAAAAGTGAAAGTGTCAGTCACTCAGTCGTGTCCGACTCTTTGCAACCCTATGGACTGTAGCCCACCAGACTCCTTTGTCCATGAATTCTCCAGGCAAGAATACTGGAGTGGGTTGCCATTTCCTTCTCCAGGGAATCTTCCCAACCCAGCATTGAACCCAAGTCTCCTATGTTGCATGCTGATTCTTTACTGTCTAAGCAACCAGGGATAACCTGGTGTTATTATAAATATCTTACTTAAAATTCATTTCCAGTTGGTAGATCAAAATATTACTCACTTTTGTATGAAATAACCTGATTAAAGGGTTTCATCAATTCTGATACTTTATTTGTAGATTTTTTTCAGATTTTTGACACACTCATATTACTTGTGAATAATAGCAATTATATTTCTTTTCAGCCTTTAAATGTTTCATTTTTTGTTCAGACCTTGTTAGGGGCCTAGAATCTACATGACTTTGTTCAAGGGGCAGCATGCATCCTTGTCTTGTGTCTTATCACAAAGGGAAACCCTTCACCTTTCCTCTTCCCCTCCCCTTTCCTGAATAATTCAATCTTAATGACATTAGGTGAGCAGAGCAGATAGGCTTCCACACAGAAATGTGACCTGGTGTGGGTTGTCAGAGCCCAAACGAGGTGAGAAAAGCATTCAAAACAAGACCATATCTCTGTGTGCATGTGGCTGTAAAACTAATCTCAGGTCAGATTTGTCCAAGAGAGAGCTTGTGTGAGAGAGAGAAAAGGGTTTTCTTAAACCTTTACTCAGAGTAAATTATACTTTTTAGGAATCCCAGGTGTCCCTAGTGGTTAAAAAAAACCTACCTGCCAGGGCAGGAGACATGAGATGTGGGTTCCATCCTGGGTCAAGAAAATCCCTCAAGAAGGAAATGGCAACGCACTCCAGTATTCTTGCCTGGGAAATCCTTTGGACAGAGGAGCCTGGCAGGCTATGGTCCTTAGGGTTGCACAGAGTTGGACACGACTGAAATGACTTATCATGCAGGAATTTGTCCATTTTGTCTAAAGTGTCAAATCTGTTGGCATAAAATTATTCAGGATGCCCACTACCTTAAAATATTTTGGGGTGAAGTATACACACAGAAATGCATTAACTATACCCACAGTCCAATAGTTTTAAAGTAACCATCACTGGTATGAGCACCTTCAACATCAAACTATAGTCCATATTTCCAGAAACTTCTCTTTCTCCTCCTGGTGTGCTTATCTTTGACAGTTTGTCATTGTACTTGCTTCCCTGGTGGCTCAGTGGTAAAGAATTTGCCTGCCAATATAGGAGATGTGGTTTCAGTCCCTGGGTCAGGAAGGTCTCCTGGGGAAGGAAATGGCAACCCACTCCAGCATTCTTGGCCTGGGAAATCCCATGAACAGAGAAGTCTGGTGGGCTACAGTCCATGGGGTCACATAGAGTCTCACACAACTTAGCAACAACACTGTACTTAGCAAATTCTTTGTAGAAATAATTTGAGGTCTAGGATGCTGCCCCTTTTCTCCAGAGAGGCTTCTTACTGCTTCTGCCCTGTGCTTGGTGACCTGGGACCATCAGAGTCCACAGTCAAAGCTGAAGACTCCCTGGACTGCAGGCCATGGGTATCCAGGTGTTCTGTTCCAGGGCTCATCTAGTTCCTAGGGACACAGCCCTTAGGGTCCCCAGCTTCCCATGTTTGTGGGATGGGATGTGGCAGGAAGATACTTTGTTTGATTACTGTCCTTTCACTAACTCTAGGCTTTGATTTCTGTCCCATTCATCATTTAAGACCTTCAGAATGAAAAGTTCAAAATAACTCGATTGTAAAATGTTTCTGAGGCCACGCTGCCATGTTGTACAGCTCCAGGGAGCGTCCCACGTCTGTCAGCATCTTCCCCGGAGGGACATAGCTATGCTGAAGGCTGCCCCAGCGCTGGGCAGCGCGGCAGCCCTTGGCCCCTGGGCTCTTTGACCTGAATCCCCATTTTCCTTTTATTATGGCCTGGTTATCCCTCTCAGTTCTGACAACTCTTCAAAACTTTACATTTAAAAAAATATTTTATCCTGTTTTTGTTTTTTTTTTTACTTTTTCATTTGGTCTTAATAATCTGTGTGCTGTGCTGTGCTTAGTCACTCAGTCATGTCTGACTCTTTGCAACCCCATGGACTGTAGCCCGCCAGACTGCTCTGTCCGTTGGGATTCTCCAGGCAAGAATACTGGAATGGGTTGCAGTGCCCTCCTCCAGGGGATCTTCCCGACTCAGGGATTGCACCCAGGTCTCCAGCATTGCAGGCAGATTCTTTACCGTCTGAGCCACCAGGAAGGCTTAATAATCTAGCCCACTACCATTGGAAGCTGAATAATCTCATTTATGTATTATTTGTTTATTTGATCATGCTGTGTCTTTGGTGTGGCAGGTGGGATCTTCAGTCTTCGTTGTAACATGTGGACTCTTGCTTTTGGTATGTGGGATCTAGTTCCCTGACCAGGGATCAAACCTGGGCCCCCTGCATTGGGAACTTGGAGTTTTAGTCACAGGACCACCAGGGAAGTCCCAGGACATTCTCAATTTAGATTTTTTTTTTTTTTTTTTTTTTTAACCAGCAACATGACCAAACTGTTTTGAAAAGGCACCACAGCAGCCCTGAGGTTTCTCCTTTCTCTCCCCTCAGATAAAGCTTTCCCCTCCTTGGAGAGGCTGCCCCTGGTGCTGCTTGTCACGCGCTTGCTTTACTTTGATCACATGGTTTTTCTCTTGTTTTTCAGTTTCTGGAAGAAAATGCTAATCCTACTGCCTGTGAAATTCAGGAAGAGCTAGAACAATATACAGTCAAAATCCTGCAGAACAACCTCCTGGGATCCCAGGGTGCACAAGTGAGTTATCCCATCTCTTTGTTCCCTGTTTCGTTTTTAGCATAATTATCACAGTTCTGCTGCACTGTCTTTGAGTTATCCCTTGGCTCAGATGATAAAGAATCCCCCTGCCATGCGGGAGACCCAGGTTTGATCCCTGGTTGGGAAAGATTCCCTGGAGCAGGAAATGGCAACCCACTCCAGTATTCTTGCCTGGAGAATCCCATGGACAGAGAAGCCTGGCAGGCTGCACAGTTCATAGGGTTGCAAAGAGTCAAACACTTTTTTTTTTTTTTTTGGCTTCCCAAAGCAGACCTGGGTCAGCTTTGAATCCCAGCTCTGCCTCTTGTGAAGCCTGTGACCTTGTAAGTTGAAGCCTGTGACCTTGTAAGTTATATAACTATTCCCAAGCGACATGTTCCTCATTTTTGATGCCTGCCTGTAGAATTGAGAAGGTTAGAAGAAATTAGGTGCTTTGGGTACAGTGTCCAGTGAGGTTCTGACTTAGGTCTCACTTGGAGAATGAGGCCCATGTCCTGTTCCTGTTTCTCTCTCCAATGCTAAGTGACCACTGCCTCCCCATTCCCCCATAGCATCTGTGTAAGTATTAATTTGTTCAGCGAATGAATGGTGTAGGTAATCAACCTGCAGGGCTAATCTTGAGATCTGGTTCACCTAATGCCCAAGTTTCACACCAGAGATTATGACTTAATTGGTCTGGGTTGGGGCCCCACAGAGGGGGTTACAAAAGCCCCCAGGGTGGGTCTCATTTGCAAGACTAGCTCTGAACCACTGGTGTTGCTTAACTGTGGATGTGCCTTCCCTCAGAGCCCTGAGGTCCATCCAGGGGAGATAGCAGCTGCTGTCTCAGGTTTAATTTAAAATTAAAGTAGCATTTATTGATCCTTGCTTTCTTCCAAGCTTAACCACTGCCTTCATGATCTCTTTATCTTCGTAACAGCTTGGTAAGTTTCCCCTATTATGAATGAGGAAACTTGAAGAAAGAAGTCGCTTAGTGATTGACAGTGTTTGGTTATGTCAGGGTTTTGTGGAGAATTTTAAGAAATGGGGTGACTTCCTCTGATTTTTCAATAAAAGGTGAAAACTACAAAATATATTCCTACTAGATTCTCTTCAGGATCGCACTCAGGTTTTTTGACTTTTTTTAACAGGTGAAAAATGTCTGTGAGAGCAGGAGCAAACTCATCTCTGTCTTTTGGAAGGTACATATGACCGCTAAGAGATGTCCCCACTGCAAGTGAGTCCTAGTGTGCCACCTCCCCTCTGATTTTTTTTTATTTTGTTTTATGGATGTATAGTTGATTTACTATTTTGTGTTAATTTATGCTATATAGCAAAGTTGTGTGTGTGTGTATATATATACATATATATGTATTCTTTTTCATATTTCTCATTATGGTTATTGTAGGATATTGAATATCATTCTCTGTGCCGTTTATCCATTTTATACATAATAGTTTGCATCTGCTAATCCCAAATTCCCAATTCTTCCCTCACCTACCTGCCCTCTCCCTTGGCAACCACAGGTCTCTTCTCTAAATCTGTGAGTCTGTTTTTGTTTCTTAGATATGTTCATTTGTATCATATCTTAGATTTTACATTGTTGGGTTTTTTTCTCTCTCTCTCTTCACAACTGTCCTCATGTCTAGAACTGGGCGGTCAGTGGTCCGAAAGGAGCACAATAGCAAACTAACCATCACATATCCAGCCATGGTGCACAGGAGAGCTGACCAGAAGGACACTGAACCCCAGGGTAAGCAGGCCCTGGGCGGCCCTTGGTGTGTTTTTCATGTGTGACCATCAGATGTGTCCCAAGACTTGGGGATCCCTGGTCCTCTGTACCACATGCTTCTTGGCTGCGTGTTTGTGGTGGGCTAGCAGATGGTGGGTGTCCAGGGTCTTAGGAGCAATGGGCATCCTGGTGCATGCTCAGTCCTGGCCACTAGTGTAGAACCGCTAGGCTACAGTGCGAGGCAGTGCCCCACAGCCTGAAGGGGGCACCTCTTGCCACAGGTGGTCAGTGTTCTGAAAGATTTTTGAGGAAGAAGTTAAGAAATTTACTTGGTAAATAGTTCAAACCATTTTGTTGTCAAACAAGTGTGGATATATTTTGAACTAAAATGTAGGTGAGGGACATTTTCCTTGGTGGTCCAGTGGTTAAGAATCTACCTTCCAATGCAGAGGACGCTGGTTCCATCCCTGGTCCAGGAGATAAGATTCCACATGCCTCGGGACAACTCAGCCTGCATGCCACAACTATAAAGCCCGTGCACCACAACAAAGACCTAAGCGCAGCCAAAATAAAAATATATATATATTTAAAAATAAAAAATGTAGGTGAATTTTAAAGAAAAACTGTGAGCATCTAAAGAACATTAGCGCCTCCTGCAGGCTGCCCCTAGCTGTCCTCTCAGATCCCTGGAGTAGAGTGTCTCCCCTTCAGCTCTGCCCTCCCCTTAGGGGTACCTGGAAAGAAATTTGAGAGACTTAGTACTCCTGATTTTTCATTTTTGTAGTTTTAAGTTTGTTTAACAATGTTTTCTGGTTTTTCTTCTGAATTAGTACAGATTAAATAAGATTTTCCATTTGAAATATTGAGCCCAGTGCCTGCTATGTTGAATATGCTATGTAGATACTGGCCATTCATTTTTGATTATAATGCGGCCAGTGTGCCAGGGCAGAAAAAGCATCACCTGTTTTGGACACCTTGTGCCTGCGTGCATGCCAAGTTACCTCTGTTGTGCCTGACTCTTTTCAACCCCATGGACTGTAGCTTACCAGGTCCAGGCTCCTCTGTCCATGGGATTCTCCAGGCAAGAATACTGGAGTTGGGTGCCATGCCCTCTTCCAGGCGATCTTCCCGACCCAGGGATCGAACCCGAGGCTCTTGCATCTGCATTGGCAGGTGTATTCTTTACCAGTGATCCACCAGGGAAGCCCTTTCAACACATGAATCTTGAGGAAATATAAACGTTTAGACCATAGTATAGCAAACTTATTTATTACTTTAAAATAAATCTTCTATTTTAGACTAATTTTTAGATGTATAGAAGAATTGCAGACATGCTGCAGAAATTCCTATGTGTTTTTTTACTCAGTTTGCCCTGATGAAACATCTCAGATCACCATGGCACGTTTATCAAAACTAAGAAATTAACATTGGTATACTACTGTTAACTGACCCGCAAACTTTGTTTGAACGTCACCAGTTTATCCAGTGTGTGCTTGGTTGGTCAGTCACATCTGAGTCTTTGTGACCCCATGGACTGTAACCTGCATTGGCAGGTGGATTCTTTACCTTCTAAGCCATTGGGAAGCCCAGTTCATTCAGTAATGTCCTCCTTCTGTTCCGGGATCCAGTCCAGGATACTACACTGCATTTAGAAAATCTGTTTAATGCTTAACCATTAACAGACACAAGGATGGATTTTTCTACACTATACATAGCCCTTAAAACAATTTTTAAGGTTGGAAACTGCTACTCTAGACTTCAGGGCACTTTAGGGAATATTCATAGATTGAGAAGAAGGGTGGTCAGAATTCTAGAGGATAACTATTTGGGGCAAATATCTAACAGTTAGGCAGCCTTTAAGCGCCTTTGCCAAACCAATTCTTTGGAGTAATTGTCACTGCAACTACGAGAATATGATGGTGCTAACCAAAATCCTGTGCCTCAGAAACAAGTCAGCAGAGGTCTTGGACGGTTTTCGGATTGGATTGGTAGTATTTAGCAGGCATTTGTTTGTTGGGTACTCAGCCTTATGCCCAGGAACATCCTGTGGCTGAGCCCAGTGCCAAGCTGGGGACCTGACCTTGTGGCCTCCATTCTCAGGGAAGGCTGTGGGTGAGGCAGGTCAGTTACTGGGAGAGGTGATGCAGAGGCAGGTAGGCATTTGGACAAATGATCTGGCCACGTCCCTAGTATCTAATGGGGCCACGCAGTCAGGCCTGTGCTCAGTGGTCCCCACGTACTCCTGATCTCACTAGGAATGCTGTTAGCTTGTGAAATTCACACACTACCAGTGTGCTATTCAAGTCCCATTATGCCTGCTAGCGTTTTCAAGTGAGACATCTTAACACCCAAGGTGCTTCGCCCAGCATGATCCAATCTTCCTCACTGTTTGACTTCCCAACTTTTTTTTTTCCTTTCATACAGGAGCTCTTAGAGCTAAACTAAATACACGTTACAGTTGTTCTGAAGTCCTATGGAAGCAGATTTCATTTTTTTTTTTAAACAAGGTCAGCAGATAGTATTTGTTTCTTAATATTCATTTTTATTCATTTATTTGGCGGTACCAGGTCTTAGTTGTGGCATGCAAACTCTTGGCTGTGACATGTGGGATCTAGTTCCCTGACTAGGGATGGAACCCGGGCCCCCTCATTGGGAGCACGGAGTCTTAGCCACTGGACCACCAGGGAAGTTCCTGAGGCAAATAGCATTTTTGCAAGCTCAGAAAGTGCCTGGTTAGGAAGGGTGCAGTCCATGTGAGGAGGTGGCATTCTGCAAGTCTCTTCTGACTCAAACCTAGTGAGTGAATGACCTCCATCTGCCTTAATAGGGGTTAAACTGCGCTGGGGCCACTTCCTGCAATAGCAGCTCTTGAGTCAGGAGCTGAAGAGACCTACCAGATGCCGCTCATCTTCCTCAGCTCATCAAGCCAGCTTACTGAGACAGAAGTTTCCAGAAATGCCCACAGAATTGTCCTTTAGGTTAATGGGGTCTTTTCTCCCACTGAACACCCATAGCTTCCTATGTCTGGTTTATCCCCAAAGGTCAGAGCGTCTCTCCATTGCATTCCCCACACTTCCTTCAACTGCATTAACTGGTTGAATTGTTTTACTTTTATAAGAATCAAAATTTTAAATGTGTTAACTCTTGACCTAGCAGTCCCACTTTTATGATCTTATGCTAAGAATTATGCGTGCCCACAGTATTAAGTAGTTTTGAATTGAAAACCGCTTAATTGCCTGTTAGTAGAGACTAATTAAATAAATTATGGTACATTTTATTAATTGTTTTCTAAGTTACAGATTTCTATAAAAACTTTCCATGATGTATCTTCTACAGTTGGTAAGGAAACCAAGTAGAGAATTTGAGGTGAATGAAGCTGGGTTTTACAAATAAGAGTGGGGTTTTTAAATATAGATTATCTTATAGTATTTTGAACATGTGTATTTAAGCCAGTGAAAACTTAGTATCTGCTGGGTCCTAAATGCTGTTACTTGTTAGGAACACAGAGAAGACACAGAGCTACCCTGATAAGTGCATTAAAAAAAAAAATATTGAGTGATTTTATGGGGAGAGGTGGGTGCTGAGCCACAGGGTTTGTGGGATGTTAGTTCCCTGACCAGGGGTCAGAGCCAGGCCCTCGGCAGTGAGAGCACTGAGTCCTAATCAATAGACTGGCAGGAAATTCCCAAGCAGTATATAATTTCAATGAATGTGTTCCAAAAGAGGTTGATAGTTTTGACGGGAGGGGATATTCACCACTATACTAAGGCTGAAGTTGCTAGTTTTGAACCTAGAGGTCACATTACTCACTTTCTTAATCATCTAAATGCTTGGGGCCACACTTCCTGAATGTGACTTACTCTGGGAGTGGCTGATAAAAGAGTATCTCAGAGTGATCTTGCTTAAGCTGAGAAATCAAGAATCATCTACTTATCACCAGCATGACAGTTGTAAGAAGAAACTGAGTATACATTTATCCGTAAAAATGTTCATCTTCATTTATCCATAATTCTCCTGCTATGAACCTTTCTGGTAAAAGCCATGTGCATAAAGCTATTTATCAGTGTGACTTAATAACAGTAAAAAAAAATTGGGGTCAGCTCAGATGTCCAACTATTAGAGTGTGGTTAAGTCACTTACAAAACATCCTCTCAGGAATATCATGCTGCAATTAAAAATGATGGTGAGGGACTTCGATGGTGGTCCAGTGGTTAAGAATCCACCTTGCAGTGCAGGGGATGTGGGTTCAATCCCTGATTGGGGCACGAAGATCCCATGTGCCACGAAGCAAGTAAGCCTGCGCACTGCAACGGAAGATCCTGTGTGCCACCACTAAGTGACCCTATATAGCCAGATAAGTAAATAAGATAAAAATGATGGTGAGACTAAAGCTATAGGGCAACATGCAGAAATGCTCGTAAGATGACACTAAATGAGCAAAGTGGTACAAAGTAAATCCACACCTGAAATTATAATGATCTAAAACTGCATAAACCAAAGGACCAGAAAAGAATATATGAAAGTGGTCATGGTGATAACATGATATAATTGTGGGTGATTCCCCCCCCCCCCCCTTTGGCTCTACCTTTTAGGTTTCATACAATAGTTGTTTGGTTTCATTACTTGAAAAATTAGATTAAGGGGGAAAATATCCACCGCAGAGAATAGGTTGTCCTAGAGGTTGACTTTTTTAAAAAAAAATTTATTTATTTTAATTTGTTTCTTTGGCTGCCTCAGGTCTTAGTTGAAGCATGTGGGATCTCGTTCTCCTACCCAGGATCAAACCCAAGTCCCCTGCATTGGGAGTGTGGAGCCTTAGCCACTGGACCACTATGGAAGTCTCTAGAAATTGATTTTTTGGTCAGATTGCAGGCTTGGAGGAGTGGGGAAATGAATTGATAAATCCCATTATGGAAAGAGTGCCTCTAATTGACTTACTGTGCTCTATTACCCTCTTCCACTCCAGGAATTGAGGAAGCTCAGATGGGAAAACGAGGATACCTGACCCCTTCCAGTGCTCAAGAACATCTCATAGCTCTTTGGAAAAATGAAGGTGCTGTACCAGGCTAAAGAAACAGCCCATTGACTTCCTGGACTCCTTTACCCTGCCTTTTTATTTTTTCAAAATTGTGATTCTTGTAGATCTCTCCTGAAACTGAACCATAGATTTGGGGCAGGCTTAATGGTACATTGTCATTGATGATTTATAGTGTGGAAAAAGTCTTTATTCCTTGAACAATGAACTTGATGATTACTGTAACTGAGCCTGATCATTAAATGATAGCTGTGGGTGGGTATCGCTTAATACAGTTTGACATGTGTCTTGAAGGTGCAGTGTAACTCACCTAATTTTTTTAAATGTATTTTATTTGCTTATTTGTTTTTATTATTATTTTTTAATATTACATTTTTATTTGTTTATTTTTTTCGCTGCACCATGTGGCATGTGGGATTTTGGTTCCCTGACCAGGGATGGAACCTGCGCCCCTTGCAGTGGCAGCTCAGAGTCTTAACCACTGGACCACCAGGCAATTCCTTCATTAGTTTTTATTAAGACACATGGGATCTTACTCTCCCTATTGTCCTATATTCTGGGTTTTTTGTAAAAATTTTTGTGGTCATCCTTCCATGCTCTTAACGTATAGGTTTAAATGATCTTTTTGATTTATTTCAAATACAGGGTTCTTTCTGAATTACCTTTTTTTGGGACTGGAAGATGTTGGCATGGAGTCCAGGTTCAACCCCAGCATGTTCTTTCTGGATTTCTTGGTGGTACCACCCTCAAGGTAATACCCTTTCATTGGCTTTATTTCACCTAAAAAAGGTTTATGGAATAATTGAATAATGACCTCTGGGAGAGAAAGGAAGGGTCAAAGGTGCTGAAAAATAGAGCAGCAGTTCCACTCCCATGGCAGGTGCTGGGACTGTTTTCCTCTTCCTCTTTCCTGAGGGCAGGAGGAATGTGGGTTTCTTTTGGAGCTTGGGGTGTGTGAGTAGGGGTGGGTGAGAGACTGAGGGAAGTGTTCACTGATTCCACATGTCCTCCTGCAGGTATCGCCCTGTCAACCGCCTCGGGGACCAGATGTTCACCAACGGGCAGACGGTGAACCTGCAGGCTGTCATGAAGGACGTGGTTCTAATCCGAAAGCTTCTGGCACTGATGGCCCAAGAACAGGAGCTGCCAAGTGAGGTGGCAGCACCCACCACAGAAGAGGTCAGGAGCTGATGTCATAGTTCTAGCTTCCTACACTGTGGGTGCAGAATGCTATGGGTCCTGGGAGATACTGGTTGGCAATTCTGTATGGTTGTGTGTGAGCCATGAGTTTGGGAGGACCGGGCAGTGTCTGGGGGAAAGTATGGGTCTGAGCATGACCCCCGTGACCATGCCCAGTGACCTTGATTGACTTGCTTTGGTTTCTTGTTCTCATCTCCACAATAAAATGAGTGATCTATGGGGAGGTTTTATCTGTGGTTGTGGTCTGGGCTACCTGCTCTCACTGGCAGCTCTGGAAAGAACAGTGTGTGGTCCTCAGGCTCTAAGCCTGTCCCTACTGGGCTCTGGTACCAGAGACCCATGCCACCTAGCTCTGATTTTGGCTCATGAAGATCTCTAGCATCAGGGTCAGGAAAGCAGTGTTGGCATTTGGAAGTTTCCCGAAATAGGAGTGTCAGATTTGTGGCCCAGTTTTCTCCCCAATAAATGGTGGAGCTGAATTCCATTTTCCTGTTTCAGCAAACATTTCCTGAATCCCTTTTAGTGTCCTAGGTCTACAGTGGGTATAAGGATGAGTCAGGCACTCAGGAAGTTTGTTGAAATCGCTGACATCCTTCCCAGCTCTAAGATGCTTCCCAGATGCAAATAGGAAGGACTGTCTCAGCCTTGAGTATACCAGACAGGCTACCAGGCTCCCTTCCCCGGGTGGGACCCACCCGTCACCAGGTGGCGCCACAGTCTGTCAGGGACACCCGTGCTTGGGTAACTCAGCCTTTCTGCTTGAGTTTCTTTGGTTTTGCTTAAGTTTTCTGATCTGCCTGTGTAAATGTGCTTTTTAAAAAAATGCTCAATATTAGAGATATCTGCCATCTGCAGGTCCTGGTCTAGTTTCAAAGAGGTGGCCATAGGATTGCCACGTCCAGTGACCAGAGCTGAGGATTTCACGTTGATGTCTCTTGAAAGTAGGGTAGCCTTGGTCCAAGAAAAAAGCTAAATCTCGGCAGAAATGAGCAGCATCCTCTCTGATTCCTGAGGTCATTGCTGCCTGAAGTCACAGTGCCCTCTTTCCGTCTGATCAGTGGTAAGAGTTGTTTCTTCCCATACTTGCTCCACGACGGCCCTCTCATGAATCCTGAATGGCTGGGTGTGAATAGGCATGCACCATTCCAGGCACTGAGGATACACCAGTGAGACTGGTTTCACCCATTTCACAAGTAGTTGTGTGGCCCTGAGTCAGCTGATGCCTTCAGAAGTGGATTAGTCTGACAGGGGTGCTGTCATCATACAGGGGGCCCTGGGAGGCTCCTTCAGCCAGAATAGAAACCACACCTGTCTTCTCAGAAAACAGAAGTCTTCTGAGACCACAGAAGTCTTCTTTTCCTCAGGCTTGAGGACAAGCCCACTTTATCACCAGTGAGTTCCATGACATTCTCACTTACTGGATCCCCCTTCCATCAACGCTGACAGGTTTCTTCTCTCTTCTGATCCATTGGGTCAAGGGACCATCTGTCTCTCTCCTGTGTCATGCATACCCAGCCCAAGGGGGACAGTCCAGGTGGCCAGTCAGTAGGTGGTGCTCTAGGGCTGCTTACCGCCTCATGTGTTGTTGATACACACAGACAAGATCGATTTATGAGCACTTGGGCCACGAATCTATCAAGTTCAAAAGGCATAAAGGCCAACTTTAGAGTTCATAATTTGTCAGAGCTCAAGTAAAAAAGAAAAGTGGAACCAGGCCTGGCCTTCTTGAGGGCTTTCCATCACGCCCATTTTCTTGGTTGTGTCTTGGCAGGAAAAAGACTCTTCGATGGCTATGGACCGATCCTTTTTGAGTCAGCTTCCAGGGCAGTCCCTCACAGACAAACTTTACAACATTTGGATTCGCCTTCAGAGCCACGTTAATATTGTGTTTGATAGTGAGATGGACAAATTAATGATGGAAAAGTACCCTGGCATTAGACAGGTGAGCAATAAGTTGGATCCCCATTGCTAGCCAAAGGGGTTAAATAATAAACATATTTGTCTTAAGGAAGAAAATAGTAACCATACTTGTTTTTTTCCTAGCCTATGACTGTTTTATTTTAACTAATTGGCACTACTGTAGTTTTGGTTTACTTATTTTTATTTTATTATTTTTTTATGTAAAATATGAAAGATTTATTTTCAACTAGATAAATTAATTGAAAGAGGGGTAAAAGAAGATATTAATAAAAGATGGTCCTAACTGAAGAAGTGACTGAAATTAAAATTGCAGATCAAAAAACCTAAACATAATAAAGATGTGCATAGTATTGGGTTGGCCAAAAAGTTTGTTTGGGTTTTTCCATACTTTTTCGCCAACCCATTACCATTATACAAGCTTGTGGATAATAGAAGTGTCATCTTTCACGCTCGTGCTCAGTCACTAACTTGTGCCCACAATTAAATATGGCATATATATGTTCTAGAGCTGCCCTGGTGGCTCAGCAGTAAAGAACCCACGTGCCAATGCAGGAGATGCGGGTTCAACCCTTGGGTTGGACCGATCTCCTGGAGAACAAAATGGCAACCCACTCCAGAATTCTTGCCTGGAGAATCCCATGAACAGAGGAGACTGGTGGGCTACAGTCCATTTGGTCACAAAAGAGTTGGACACAATAACTAAAAAACAGCAACATATGTTTTCTAACAACTTCATATTTTTAAGTCTTGATTTTTTAATTTTTGTAATGATTTCTGTGGACTTTTCCCCCATAAAGATCCTGGAGAAGAAGGATGGTTTGTTCCGAAAGCACATGATGGGGAAGCGTGTAGACTACGCAGCGCGCTCGGTCATCTGCCCGGACATGTACATCAACACCAACGAAATTGGAATTCCCATGGTATGTGCTATTAGGTGGCAGATGGGAGTGGCGAGGGAGGGCTGGGGAGAAGGCGTGGGTGAAGACAGCATTTGCCTCTCCCCACATTGAGTCCTTAGAAGGGGACCCTGAGGCCACGGCGTGGCGTTGCTCTCACTCCCCACCAGGTCTCCAGACACCCTCCACCCACAAGGAAGACAGACCCCTGGGCTACCAGGGCGCAGCCCATAGGGTGCGTATCCCACCCACCTCTCCTCTTCCTGCCCATCTTGGTCTAGTTGTTAAACCTTCCTAGTCAGATGGAATACATGACAGAGACAAAGAGGACGAAGGGGGCTTTTTGTTCCGTGTACTTGCCTGGCATCAGGAGTCAGGGCTGCGGAGGAAGAGGGAGAGCCCCAGGGAGCAGGCATCACCCCTCTTCCCAGATCCTCAGGGGTAGGCGATTCGCCCCGTCCACCCATTAGTGTTTCCTCAGGGAACCAGTTTTCTTTTCTCACTTCCCCACCACTTGAGGCTGCGGTACTCATTAGCAGCAGCCCCTTCATCGACTTCCTCCTTAATGGGCCTTGAGGTCAGTAACAGAAGATGGTTTAATTCGCCCCGTGGAGAGGCTCGTTTCCTCGCACACGGCCCTGCTGCCACTCTCGGGGGAGGACTGGCAAGGAGCAGAGAGCAGAGCTCAGGTGTTCTGATGGCCTCCTGCATGCTGCCGCCTTGTCCCCCAGGCACACATGGGCTTCCCAGGCAGTGGCTCTCGTGTGAGGGGACAAGAGTCAGAGAAGAACACCCATTCCTGTGCCCACTGCCTCCTGGGCACCAGGGTCCTCTGCACCCGGAGGTGTCAGGGAAGAGCACTGGGAAGCCCAGTGGTGACTTTCCTGAGTCCGAGGCCCTGGGAGGAGAGGCCCGTGGCCTGTTCATTGCTTTCTTTGGACAGAGGAGAACAGGGACCTCTGTTGGCTTTAGCCTCATGGTGCCTCCAGGGTCCCCAGCTTCGGGAGAGACGTTTAGTGTTGCTCCTCTTTCCACCTTCAGCGGTCTTCTCTTTCTTGGATCTTGGTTCATTTGGTACTGGAGGGACTCTGAAGGTCCCCCTCTGCCCACATCCAGGCCTGCCCCAAGCCTAGGGCCACAGTGGCCTGTTGCTCACAGGATGGTTTTCAGGAGCAGAGTGTGTGAAACTGCCTGTTGGTCTCTTGTGCACACCCTTCCCATCGAGCACTCACTGTGGACTGGTGTTACAGAAGCAGAGGAAGTGAAGGTTGGGGGATAAGCTAGAGACCCAGTCGTGAACCAGACAGACTAGTGTGTCCCTGTGAGGCTTGTATTCCAGTGGTGGAGACACATAAACAGATAACACAAGTAAAGATATTCCTCTTCTTATGATGATGTGGTGGTAAGTTGAAAATGCCGTATGTCAAAAGTGCATTTAATGGACCTAACCTACTGAACAGCATAGCTTAGTCTAACCCACCTTAAACCTGCCCAGAACGCTTATGTTAGCCTACCACTGGCAAAATCATCCAATGCAAAGCTTATTTTGTGATAGTGTTGAATGTCTCATGGAAGTTATTGAACACTGTCCTGAAAATGAACAACGGGATGGCTCTAAGTGTATGGGATATTTATGATCCCAGGGCTGACAGCCAGCAGCTGAGGCTCACTGCCCCTGCCCACCTTCATAAGAATATTGCACCGTGTTTCACAGGCCCAGAAAAAGACCAGAATTCAAAATGGGGAGCATGATTTCTATCCAATACATGTTGCTTTCACACTGTCATAAAATCCGAAAAATCCTAAGCTGGGCACAGTCTGTACATAAGCGCTCTGTCAGGTAGTGGTCACTGCGTCGGCAGAGGTGGAGAGGGCCACAGGGCAGGGAGCACCGGTCAGGGTGGCGGGGATTGGGGTGGGGGTGCCATTCATGCAGAGACCTGGCCAGTGTTCAGCGAGTGCCTTTCCATGGGACTCCTCAAGAGTCTCTAACGTAGTTATATGCCTTTTGAAGCATCAGAGGGTTTTAATATTCAGTAGCTCAGAACTCGCTTCACCAGGGCACTCATTTTCCTTGGAGTGTGGTGCAGGCCTGGCTTGTCAAATGGAGCACTGCCATTTTCTCACGTATCAGGGGACTGAATCGGGTTTATCTCAGGCCAGGTAAAGAGATTAAGATGCCATGTCTGGGCTCAGGGCATGGCCACCATCAATTAGTGATGACTGCTGGGGGGTGAGGGGAGGGGAATTGTTGGTGGGGAAGGGTGATACTTGAGAGCAAGTATTCGCCAATTCTCTCAAGCTCATGTTCCAGGCTATATTCCATCTTTTGGGACTACGAATTTATTGGCAGACTAGGAAATGATGAAATTTTAAAATAGGTTAAAAAAAATTCTACTGCATAAATTACTATCCTCAGATAACTTTTTTTGGGCAGATTACTCTGCTAGAAAAGGAGACCTGCTCTCTTCCTTGGAGGGAGCAAATCTGGAAAAATGATTGTGGAAAAGACAGGGAGATGTTGCTTTTTTGGTTGAAGGACCTTTCTTGGCTCAGAGAGCACGTCCACATCTTAGGGGAAAAGTCACACAGCCTGTTGAGTCACACTGGGGGTCCTTCTGACCTTTTTCTGCCCACCCTGAATTTTCATATTCCCTCCTTGTTTCCAGGTGTTTGCCACAAAGCTGACCTACCCTCAACCAGTCACCCCCTGGAATGTTCAGGAACTGAGGCAGGCGGTCATCAACGGCCCCAACGTGCACCCCGGAGCCTCTATGGTCATCAACGAGGATGGCAGTCGCACAGCCCTGAGCGCCTCGGACCTCACGCAGCGGGAGGCCGTGGCCAAACAGCTCCTGACACCAGCTACGGGGGCCCCTAAGCCCCAGGGGACAAAAATTGTGAGTAACAGGCATATTTGGTCAGGGGCCTAGGCTGCTCCTTTTGGGCTCCCCCATCACTTCAGCCATGGTAGTGTAGGAGGGCTGTGAAAACTGTTCCTGCTCCTCCCACCCCACACCTACCCCCCACACCCCACAAGGGGCTGACCCCACCTGTGGGTATTCCCTAGGGCCTCAGCACCATGAATAAAACTTCATTTGATCATCCCATGCAGGCAGCACAATTCCAGTTACATACCAGGGGCTGGAGAAATGCCCTTTCATTGTAACTCCACAGTGATCTGCTGCCCTTAAACAGGGCTGCTCAAAAGTGGTCCTCGGCAGCAGCATTCCTCGAGCCAGTGGGAAATGCACGTTTGTCTCCCTTTTTTCCCCTTCCCTACCCCGAATTAGACTCTTTGGAAATGGAACACAGGAATCTGTATGTTAACAGGGCCTCTGGAGGGTTCCTCTGCATGCTGAAGTTGGAGAGCTGCCCTAGGAAGGAACCATTCTGTGTCTGTGAAAACTGACTGGTTTCAGCTGACGCTTCACTTTCTGGAGATTGCTAGTTCTCACCTGTAGCACTATGTTAAGGGATCTCCAGGCTTTCTCTGGGCTCCCACGGAAAGAGTACAAGATTCATTAGCAATGTCTGCTGAGGGCATAAGATGGGTGGGTAATATCATTTATGTTTGTGTCAGGTAACAGCCATTTCAGCTGGGAGGGGTATAGCAAACAACTCTCAACCAGGCAAGAGTCACAGAAATTGGAGTGAAACGGATTTGGGATTAATTTATAGTGACTGCCCAAGTCAGAGAGTGATGGAATGCGTCGTCCTTCCCCATCCACGTGTTTGTTAGGCTTCCCCTTGCCCTCTGACATGTCCAGACCCACTAGGTTTTCTTTTTGGTGGGTTCGAGCTCTGCAGAGGACTATTGACGCTTGAAGGGGCTTTGGTTGGAGAACAGAGAGGGAGAGGAAGCCTTGTCTCAGTGAGCACTGGTCCCCACTGCTCTTCACTGAGGCCTGTCCTCTTGCTTCCTCCCCATCTCACCATTGTCCCGAGGTCCAGTAGTAACAGGCCTTGAATCTTCTGCTTTGGCAGCTGGGGGCAGACAGGTCCAGCCACCTGTTCGTTCTTACGTGTTAAGTGACGTTTGTGTACAGATTCGCAGACTTATCCTGCCCCCTTTTTTTTTTTTTTTTAAATAATTTTATTCGGTTTTGAGTGTGTTGGGTTTTTGTTGCTGCATGGGCTTTTCTCTGCTTGCAGCAAGTGTGGGCTGCTCTGTGGTACACAGGCTTCTTATTACGGTGGCTTCTCTTATTGCAGGGCACCGGCTCTAGAGCACAGGCTTAGTAGTTGTGGCCCTTGGACTTAGTTGCTCTGTGGCATGTGGAACCTTCTGGACGGGGATTGAGCCCGCATCTCCTGCTTGGCAGGTGGATTCTTTACCACTGAGCCACCAGGGAAGCCCCTATTCTGCCATTTTTAAGAGCCCCATGTTTTGTTTGGAGCTATGTGAAAGATGCAAGAGAAATAAAGGTGTATTTTTCTTAACTCATGATGAAACAAGACAACCGCAAGATAACTTTCATACTATTAAGTCAAGCATGTGAGACAGTAGGACACTTTGAGAGAAAATTTGAGAGAGGAGAGCAGAGTGGGGTCAGGTGGTGGCAGGGCCCACTGCAAGCTCTGTGTTGCACTTTGCCAGGCACCATGGACAAGCTCTTGTTGCCCTAGGGTGGACAGCCTGGTGGGGGCACCCCCAGGGAATGAGTCCATAGGTGTGTCACCACTGTCGAGTGGTGTGGCAGACATAAGGGGACAGTGACGAGGGTGCTGACTGAACCCACATGATGCTGGAGAAGAAAGGAGGTGGGGCGGGCATGCAGGGCGAGTTTGGAGTCATCAGAAGATGATTGAGGACCAGCCTGGGGGCTGCAGGGGACCCCAGGGTGAAAGGAGGGTGTGTTTCCGAGGGAGAGGATGGGTTTGGGGGTAGGCTGCATGTCAGGGCTCTAGAAGAGGGAAGATGAAAAGGAAGCCATGGTTTCCAGTGCAGGAGATGGAATGCTCTGGAAGGAGGTGCGTCTGGGCCCCTCTAAACTGAGGTGATGGTGGAGAGCCTAAAGGCCTATCTCATGTGATAGGTAGAAGTATCGGACCTCAGTTAGGGGTCATAGTGTTAAGAAATGAAATTATCAGGACTTCTCTGGTGGTCCAGTGGTTAAGACTCCACACTTTCACTGTAGAGGGCACAGGTTTGATCCCTGGTTGGGAAACTTAAGATCTGGCAAGTCACATGGTGTGGCCAAAAAAAGAGAAATGAAATTTTCAGAGAATTAAGCTCTTTGAGCACAAAGTAGGACAGGCAGAAAGTGGGGGACCTGTGGGAGCATGAAGCAGGCGGGGAGGGTGGCCAGCCGGGCTTGCTCTCACCAGCGTCCGTCCCCCACCTGTGGTCAGGACCAACCCCAGAGTACCTTTGCATCTTCCCAAGGCACACAGAAGGTGTTTGTGGAATTAAATATGAAGTTTAAGGAGAGGGAGAAAGGAAGATGCATCAGATTTTGCCCAGACAGAAGCCACCTGTGACCCAGGAGAGCCGTTTGAACAAAGTGGGAGAAGTTGGGCCCCAGAACCTTTGTCATCTCCAACTAGAACAAAAGTAGAAGGATGGTGGGGTTCCTGACATTATTGGATGTGATGACGAGGCAGATACACAGGGACACTTCCTTCATGTGGCCTCTTTACATCTGTGAGGTCGGGAGTTGGCTTCAGAGAGGGCAGGTGGGCCTCACTGCACTCACTGGGCTGCTTACGAGAGGGGATGGAGATGAGTTCTGAGCTTCAGGGAAATAAGGGCGGTTGGCCTTATCTGTTTCCCAGCTGAAGTTCACATCAGCATACTGTCTCTGCTTCCTCCCCTAGCCCCACCTCTCAGCATCCTGTCCAGACTTGCCCTTCAGTCCTTGAACTTGCCGTGCCTGCTGGGAGCACTATCACTCCTCTAGGGGAGGAGCCTGCACACATTTTCAGCCAAGGTGCGTGTGTGTGCTCAGTCGCCCATTTGTGTCTGACTCTTTGCAACCCCCTGGACTGTAGGTGCCAGGCTCCTCTCTCTGTTCGTGAAATTTTTTAGGCAAGAATACTGGAGTGGGTTGCCATGCCCTCCTCCAGGGCATCTTCCCACGTCTCTTGCGTTGGCAGGCGGGTTCTTTACCACTGAGCCACCTGGGAACCTGAGAGGAAACATCTTAGGCTTTGTAGCCACGTGGTCTGTGTTGCAGCAACTCAGCCCCATTTTTGTAGCATGCACTGTGAAAGCCGCCAGGGCAGTGCAAAGCCATTGGATTGGGCCGTGTTCCCAAAAAACCCTAGTTATAAAGACAGGTGGTGTGCAGGTTGTCACTTTGACACTTGTGTGGGATCCCCCTCCCTGTGTGTCCCACCTCACCTCCCACCCTCATTGCCTTATGGGGTCATTCCATGGGCCTCCACCTATTCCACTTCAAGTCCTAAACCCCTGAGAACAAGGGCGGGGTATTAGACCCTCTACTCTCCCCAGCACCCAGCGTGGAGGAAATACTCAGGAAACCCCTGTGGACTGGACGGGTCCACGTTGAGGTGCAGGAGGCTCAATGGAGCGAGCTGAGGATGTGCCCCCCACCCCCCACCCCGCCCCGGGGCAAAGACAGGAAGGGGCCTTTTGAAACAGAAGCGCTCCTTATATCAGGACCTTGGGCTTCCCAGGTGGCGCTAGTGGTAAAGAACCTGCCTGCCAATGCAGGAAATGTAAGAGAGGCAGGTTCGATTCCTGGATCAGAAAGATCCCCTGGAGGGAGGGCATGGCAACCCACTCCAGTATTCTTGCCTGGAGAATCCCATGAACAGAGGAGCCTGGTGGGCTACGGTCCATGGGGTCACAAAGAGTCAGACACGACTCTAGTGACTGAGCATGCACGCACATATCAGGACCTGGGGACTAAGAATGATTCTTTTTAGTTTCCAAAACCTCAGTGATGTTATATGTAATGTTTATACACGTAGTCAGGTATATGTGCATTCACAGCCTACTTGTAATCTGTAAAGTAGTTTTGCTGAATACATTCCATATAGATAAGGACTAGGCCAAAGGACTGGGTTACGGGACTGGGAGGGAGAGACCCAGGTCAGGAGAGACTGCAGGTTCACTGGCAAGGGGGAGGAGTGGAGTCTCTGCCCCTTCCTCTGGCCCTCGTAAATGGAGGAGGAAGTGGCTGGGTTGGCCCAGCCTCATTTCCCGGTCCAGCAGTCAGCCCCAAGAGCAGCTTTTTGGCTCTGGGTCTGCTTCTGAGAACTCTGACCCGGGCACTGGAGCACACTAATTTTCACTGTGGTATTTATTTAGAGACAAGAGAAAGGAAGGGCCTCTGGTTTGGGTTGGCAAGGGGAGCACTCTGTGCTCCAGGGCTTCTGTTTGGATTGGCCGGAGCCTGCCAGATGGGCCTGCGAGCCTTCCCAGCTGTGGGGTTTGCTTATGCCGGAGGATGTCTTGAATTTGTGAGACTGTTCCGAGGCCCAGCCTGGGCTTCGGGGCCTGAGCCACAGGTCTGGGCAGTTCCTCCCTTGAGAAGCTAAAGAAATAGACCTTCAAAGTCAGCTCAGGCTCCATAACGTGCCCTGGGCAGACACTCATGGGAATCCTCAGAATCCAGGTCTCCTTGGAAACATGGATGTGGGGGCAGGAGAGGGATGGGTTTGGATTCCTTGAGGAGCAGAAAGACCGAGTTCCTGCTCACTGCTTTTAAGACTGCCTTTTAGAGTTTGAGGGGTTTGCTCTCTGCTTCCCTGAGTTGGAGGAAACTTTCAGCTCAGCTGAGCAGGAATGAGGGAAGGCCAGTAGGTGCATCTCTTGTTAACCTTTAGCCTCTCTCTATAACCAGCTCTCTGATCCAGCTTCATAATGTGGATGACGAGAAGAAAATAGACTCCGAGAAATTTGTTTCCTCCAACCTATTATCTGCTGAGTAATTTAGGGAAGACTTGGGATGGGAGGAGCACTCACTGAGTCTCCATAATTCCTCTGGACTGTTGAGGGCAGCCATGCGGAATGATTGGGGTAGCAGCTGCTTCATTAACTTTTTGGTTTTTTGTTTGTTTTATATTTTTGGCCACATTGAGTAGTTTGTGGGGTCTTAGTTCCCCAACCAGGGACTGAACACAGGCCCTTGGCGATGAGAGCACAGATTTTAAACCACTGGTCCCCAGGGAATTCCTGTGCATTTGTTTTTTAAAATAACATCTCTGTGCATCATTTAGGAAGCCCAGTAATTAATTATGCTGAAGCTCCAATACTTTGACCACCTGATATGAAGAGCCAACTTATTGGAAGAGACCCTGATTCTGGGAAAGATTGAGGGCAGGGGGAAAAGGGGACGACAGAGGATGAGATGATTGCATGGCATCACCGACTCAGTGGACATGAGTTTGAGCAAACTCTGGGAGGTGGTGAAGGGCAGGGAAGGCTGGCATGCTGCAGTCCATGGGATCTCAAAAGGGTTGTACACAACTTAGCGACTGAACAACAAAGATGAGAGGCCTTATACTAAAATCAGCTTTGTGGGAGGAGGTATCCTGTCAGGAGGACATGACCAATGGCATATTGATATTGGTAAAGAGCAAGAAAGTGTGAACAGTGGTTATCTTTGAAGAGTAAAACTACTTGTGGTTTTCATTCTCTTCTGTATTGTCTATATTTCCCCCCACAGTGAGCGTATCACTTGTGCAGTTTTTTGTGCTTTCTTTAGAAATAGTTGAAGATCTTTAAAAAAATTTTTTTTCTAAAAGTGGACATGCTCATTGTAACATGAATAGCACTAAGACATGTAAAGGTCCAGGTGGTGATCTTTCTCTTCTTCTATGTCCCCCTGCCCCGAGGATACCACGGAGCAGCTCAGCAAGGATCTAAATACCTTTGTCCTCGTGTGTATAAACAAGTAGAGTTGCATTGGGTTTAAAATCGCCTCATCCTGTCACCTTAGATGGCCTTCTCTGGTGGCTCAGATGATAAAAAATCTGCTTGCAGTGCAGGAGACCTGGGTTTGATCCCTAGGCTAGGAAGATCCTGGAGAAGGGAATGGCTGCCCACTCCAGTATTCTTGCCTGGAGAATTCCATGAACAGAGAAGCCTGCATACTACTGTCCATGGGTCTCAAAGAGTCAGACATGACTGAGCAACTGACACTAATACATCACCATAGATGGCACCTGGATGGTTTTTCTTTTACTGAAGTACATTATTGTCATTTCTTCAAGACTGGTCTACATTTAAATCATCCTTTTTAAAGGATCCCTGGCAGTCCCTGTTGACTCGGCTTCCACTTCTGGGGACCTGAGTTCAATCCCTGGTTGGGGAACTAAGATCCTGCATGCTCCATAGCCTGGACCCCCCCCCCCCCCCAACAAAATCCTTTTTCATCATTACATAATATTCCATAGTACATACTATGATTTATTCACTGATGCCCCTTTTTTGGGGCAGCCAGGTTTTTCCCAGTTTTTGCCACTGTTAACATGGCTGCATAAACATCATTCATAGAACCTTGCATTGGCACCTTTTTCGTTCTGAAAGCCCAAAGGAAATGAGTTTTTAATGTTCTAAAATCTGCTGTGAAATTACTTTCCCAAAAGACCATGGCAATTTAAACTTGTTATTAATTTTTAAGTGCCATAAAATACTTTCCGGGAGCATTGAACTGGGAATCAGGAACCCTGAGTTTCAGTCCTGGCTCTTGAGGATGAGGTTGGGCAAGTATTTCTGAAATGTGGAATTCACATTTGAACTAACGTACTCAGATGTGGCTACAGTGGAGATTCTAGAGGTCTGCCAGATCCTTTCAAGCCCAGGAGTTTTATGGTTATGTGTAGACCTGCTGTCTTAGGATGTGTCTATTTCTTTTTTCAGATTAATTCTCAGGAGAATTCAAACTCCAGAAAGATCATGCATGTCTGAAGAAGACAGACATTACTGGACAGGGGCTTGTAGCATCACTGCCTTATCCCTCCCCTGGAGGAGGAAATGGCAACCGACTCCAATATTCTTGCTTAGAGAATTCCGTGGACATAGGAGACAGGCGGGCTATAGTCCATGGGGTCGCGAAGAGCTGGACTTGGCTTAGCAACTAAACAACAGCAACAGTCTGAGCCCAGAGCTAGGACAGGACTCTGCTGGGTTAGCAGCTATTTCTCAGAGAACCTTAAGGCGTCTGTCTCGTAAACCAAAGAACCTTAACCGTGCCAGTTTGAGCCTTAACCATGCCTGGTTCTTGAGTTTGGATTCGGTAGTGGGGACCTGTTTCCTCTGCAAAGTGGCATTTTGGGATTCCTGGATGGCTCAGTAGTGAAGAATCTGCCAGCCATTGCCAAGAGACCTGGGTTTGGTCCCTGGGAAGATCCCCTGGAAAAGGAAATGCAACCCACTCCAGTATTCTTGCCTAGAAAATCCAATGGACAGAGGAGCCTGGTGGGCTGTAGTCTATGGGGTCACAAAAGGGTCGGACACGACATAGTAACTGAGCACGCACACACACTCTGAGACCCAGAGGGGCTTAGTAGTTATTTCTCATAGATTTCTAGGGTTTCACTCTGGACTGAAAGTTCCCCTTTTATTGAGTAAAACATGAGACAGACAGAAGCCACACTCAGCCTAGGGCGAGGTGAGCCCTTGGCATTGTAGCAGTGATGCCAGAGTGGCCGCTGCTCAGCCCGTCCTCTGCTGTGCCCGCAGGTGTGCCGGCATGTGAAGAACGGGGACATTCTCCTCCTGAACCGGCAGCCCACCCTGCACAGGCCCTCCATCCAGGCGCATCGCGCCCGCGTCCTCCCCGAGGAGAAAGTCCTGCGGCTCCACTACGCCAACTGCAAGGCCTACAACGCCGACTTCGATGGAGACGAGATGAACGCCCACTTCCCCCAGAGTGAACTGGGCCGGGCCGAGGCCTACGTCCTGGCCTGCACCGATCAGCAGTACCTTGTTCCCAAGGTGGGTCTGACCTTGAGGCCGTTCCATGGCCATCACCGGCTTCCAACTTGGCTGTTCAGGTCCAGGCCCCAGGCAGCTGCTGGAGTCAGTGGGGTCGCAAAGGGTCTTGGATTCTTCTGGGTGGGGTCTTCAGCCCCCTAGTTGCTTAGAGATAGGAGGTTTCGCTCTTGCTGCCTCTTAAGATGTCAGGAGAGAAATTGTAACAGTCATCCCAGGAAGCCGAGTTCAGTACCTGCATCTTAGGTCTTGTCTTCCAGCCTGTTTGGATTCTACAATATATCAGCCTCTGGCAAGCCTTAGCACCCCACCTATGAGGGTCCCCAGGGTCCACAGATGACTTTGATCCTTTAAGATAAGGAGGGTTTTAAGAGACAACTTAACCCCCAGGGTTTGATCCCTGGGTCGGGAAGATCCCCTGGAGAAGGAAATGGCAACCCAGTCCAGTATTCTTGCCTGGAAAAGTCCATGAACAGAGGATCCAGGCAGGCTGTAGTCCGTGGGGTCACGAAGAGTCAGACGTAACTGAGTGACTAACATAATCCTGAGGGTCCAGATGAAATTCCCTGCAGCCCATGAGGAATCTCCACTGTGAATCCCTTCTTTTATAAGCCGTTTGCATCGCACCATTAATTTGGGCTGTAATGTGGGGTAGTAATAACAATAAAGAACCGTGGCTGCTTGTTTACCAAGCACTTTTTCAAGGCCAGACACCATACATAGCACCTTGGAGGCCTCTCCTTTTCTCCTCCCCACAGTCCTTGGAGTAGATGCTGTTAACAGCCACATTCACATGTGAAGAAATGGTGTAACATGTCCAAGGACACAGCTGGAGTGGAAGCGGGTGGGGAGGAGGGGCCAGGAGCTCCCAGGTCTTTGTGGTTTTTCTTCTTTTTCCCAGCATGGGCCCTGCCACCCTTCCACAGGAGAGACAGAGGCATCTGCACCCAGGAAGCATAAGAGGCTGCTTAGAGATTGTCCCCCAGTTAGTGAGCTCTCCTCCTGGGAATTTCTCTTCCCCCATTCCACTAGGAGAATCAGGCAGGTGACCAGTATCCCAGCATTCCAGCCTCTTTTCCTCCCAGACACGCCAGCGTGGCTTCCTGTAGATCCAATTAGTTGAATATAACTTTCTTTCCCTTCTCTGCCCACCTTGGCTGGCTATTGATTAATGAAGGGGCTGACCATGAGCAGGAGGGGTTAAGGGCCCACTCAGGCCCCCCAGAAATTAGAAGAAATAGTTTGATTAATTTTTACTAACAGGGGTTTCCCTGATGGTCCAGTGGTTAAGACTTCGAGCTTCTACTGCAGGAGGTATGGGTTTGATCTCTGATTGGGGAACTAAGATCCTGCATGCCTTGTGGTACAGCAAAAAAAAAAAAATTAAACAAAATTTTTTATAATTAATAGTTTAGAAGAAATAATTATAAGGAAATTGACTAATTTGAAAATTGGCCTTTTGTGTTTTCATGTAAATTACGTCAGTTGTAGCTGTGATGGTGGTGGCAATAAAAGCCACTTTGCCCTGAGCACGCCGTGTGCCTCAGGTACCACTCTGAGCAGTCTGCAACATTCTGGCTTAGTCCTCACCACAGCCTTAGGCGGCAGGTACAGTTTTCAGGTGAGGAAACACAGGTGAGTGACTTGTCAGCCAGTGAAGAAGCTGGGACTCGAACCCAGCACCTTTGACCCCCCCAAGCCTGTGTGCTCAGCCTCCTGTGTTCTTAGTCCCCCAAGGCAAGGCTGGGCCTGGGTGAGGGTCTGTGGAAGGAAGTGGCTAACAGGACTGTGTTAGTTATCTAGCCTGCTAGAGAGACTATAACATTTCACCACAGTGGACACTACCAGTAAACAGCCGATGGTGCATTTTTCTTGCTGGCAGAGTGACCTTTGGATATTAGCCTCATGAAGAGTTGGGGTGCTCTGAAGTGCTTTTAGGCCAGTGAACCTGAGTATTCACTAGACCAATGTAAACTTGATTTTCATTGAATAAGATGGAATGGGGGACTTCATTGCTTACACCATGTCCTGCAAAGGACTGGCCTATTTATTTTATTATTTTTTTATTTTTATTTTTTCCATTTATTTTTATTAGTTGGAGGCTAATTACAATGTTTTGGTGGTTTTTGCCATACATTGACATGAATCAGCCATGAATTTACATGTATTCCCCATCCCCATCACCCCTCCCACCTCCCTCTCCACCCGATCCCTCTGGGTCTTCCCAGTGCCCCAGCCCCGAGCACTTGTCTCATGCATCCAGCTTGGGCTGGTGATCTGTTTCACCCTTGATAATGTACACGTTTCGATGCTGTTCTCTCTAAGGACTGGCCTATTTAATTCCAGATGTGCCTCATCACATGCTTACCTGCCTGTGAGTATAGGGTCAGAAATAGAACAAAAATAAAGTCTCATCAATAAATTAATTTCTTAAAAAGTAAAAAATGGGACTTTTCTGGTGGTTCAGTGATTAAGATTCTGAACTTCCCCTTCAGGGGGCAAAGGTTCTATCCCTGGTCTGGGAGCTAAGATCCCACATGCCATCTGTGCAGCTAAAAAAAAAAGAGAGAGAGAAATCAGGAAAAAGTAAGAAACAAAAACAAGACAATTCTAGGAGATGACCTAAGAATTCACTTTACTTTCAGACAACTTCTTTGGTCAACGGTAAAGAGCTTTTGATTCTTGATTAATTTTGTGTAGCCCTTAGTGTAAGTGCCAAGAGGAGAAATCCTATTCTTGGTGATAGTTATAAAAATGAAGGGCTTTCCAGGTGGTGCTAGTGGTAAAGAACCTGCCTGCCAATGCAGGAGACGTAAAAGATGTGCAATTGATCCCTGTGTAGGGAAGATCCCCTCCAGGAGAGCATGGCAACCCACTCTAGTATTCTTGCCTGGGAAATCCCATGGACAGAGAAGCCTAGTGGGCTACAGTCCCTAGGACCACAAAGAGTTGGACACGACTGAAGAGACTTAACACACACACACACACACACACACACACACATAAAAAGGAAACATGTACTTTGATGGCAAAGTCCTGAGATGGCAAGAGTCAGTTTTCTTAATCCAGGAAAGCCATTTTTTGTTAATTTTTCTTGATGTATCTTTATTTCCCTATTTCCTTTTCTCTTTGTTCATTGTCCCATTTCTTCTCTATTTTCAGGTTTCTTTTCCTTGACTAACCATAGTATCCAATTTAAGTACATTTTATTGCTAGTTTTATGTATTTAGTAGAGTTGCTTGTTGTCTTCTTAAAATAGATGAAGGGAATTTGAGATATTTCCTTTCCAAGAAAACAGTTAAACTTTTTCATTTACATGTTTCTTTGTGGATTCTTTTTTTTTTCCCTGTTCTGTTTGTTTTATCTACTAAGGGCCATTGTTTCATGGAAAGTTTTTTTAACAAGGCTTGAGACATACTTTCCTGACTTGGACTTACTCAAAAAATTCAAGTCACAGAATACGCTAATTCTCTAAGAATCCTGACCAAAGACATCGATTGTAATGTCATTTTGCTGTGATGTTAAGTGGAATAGGATAGCTGACAATTATGTGGGGTTTTGATCCAGATATGGTGTTTCTGATCCTAAGCAGATTTAGAAAATTCAGAATTAGAAGTAGACCCTTAGTAAATTGCTTTAATCAGCACTCCTTCCTAGAATTCATGATTATTTCATTGAAAGCAGTTTAGCCATTAAGGTAATTTTCTAGTCATGGAAAACTCTAGATGGAAAGAGAAGGCACTGACTAGATCCTGTAACTTGTAATTATGTTCTTTAAAAGGAAAAAAAAAGGGCAAAATCTATATCTGCCTCCAAAGACTGTTGTTGTTTAGTAGCTTAGTCATTTCTGACTCTTTGCAACCTCATGGGCTGTAGCCTGCTAGGCTCCTCTGTCCATGGGATTTCCAGGCAAGAATACTGGAGTGGGCTGCAATCTCCTTGCCTAAGGATCTTCCCCACCCAGGGATCAATGCCTGTCTCCTGCATTGCAGGCAAATTCTTTAACCACTGAGTCACCAGGGAAGCCCCCAAAGGGCTGTGGGATGAGTCAAATGCTTAATACTGTTTTCAGTTTTTCCCCTAAGCAAAATGAGACCTTGTCTTTGGAACAAGTTGCAGAGTATAATTTTTTGTCCGTGTTCATAACTCAAGGCCTTCATAAGAAGGGCTGAGTGCCCCATCTGATCTTGCCTTCTGTCTGCAACACCTATCTGGCTCCTCTGTAATAATTATCTCTGAGTTTACATAAACCCCATTGCCACAGTATTTAGACTGTTTGACAAGCATCCTTTTTAGCCTTTGAATTAGTGTGTGTAGCTAAATTCCTGGCACTTCTCCATGGCTGCACTTGAGAGTTCCTTAGTTATGCAATACAGCCATAATATTGGACAGTATTTAACAAATAAGCAAATGATAACAATCTTTAGATCCAAGATTTTTTTCTAGTTCCTATAAACAGGGAAAAGTTAGCAAAAACACCTTCTTAATAAATGTCAGTGGGCACATCTATTTTTACCCTAGTGTGCCTTATGTTGCCATGAATGCAGACCTGCAGATAGGGTTCAGGAGACTGGGGATCAGAAAAGATGACTGTATCCATCCAAACTGGGGCTGTTATAAAAGCCCTTGGGTTTGGGTTTTTTGGGGTTTTTTTTTTTTTTTGGCCCTGTTGCAGTTCTTGTGGGGTCTTAGTTCCCTGACGAGGGACTGAACTTGGGACCATGGCAGTGGAAGGGCTGAGTCCTAGCCACTGGACCACCAGGGAACTCTCTAAAAGCAAAATGTTTTGGCATCTGGTGGATAACAGCCTACCATGAATACATGCAAGATTGTGAAGACACACTGACATCAGGCCTTCTTTCCTTCAGTCACGTACATCAAAGCCCCCCTCCACCCATGACTCTCAAGGAACCTCTGCCCAAACCCCCCACTTTCTGCACTGGCTGAGTCCAAGTCACTCCGCAGGCCAAACTGCGGTACTGTACATGCCTCCAGAGAGACCATTCCTGACCATCGGCTCCTATCCCAAATCTATGTGATGACCCATCCCATTCTTTTCCTCCACAGGCGTTTAAAATTCTTTGTAATAATGCATCTCTCCAGTTATTTGTTTACCGTCTAGCTCTTTCTCGTTGTGAGGGATTGTGTCTGTTTCCGCCACTAAAATAGACTGAAGGCTGGTCTCACCCAGTGCCTCGGCGTACAGTAGGCTCTCCATAAATATTTGTTGAATGGGTGACTGGTTTAGAGGAGAACCAGGCCAGAAATGTGTGAAAAACACCAAAGCATAAAACCAAAATATAAAAACAAGAACACAGCCAATAGCAGCCAGACCAAATTTATCCGTAAATGCCAGAAATATGCCGAAGTTAACGAGAAGCAGATGGGATTAGGGAGAGAAGGCCAGGGGCCCTGCTTGAGTTTGAAGCACTCTTGCTATTAAACAGTGGGCAAAAGGCAAAGGTGGGAGCCGGTCAGGAATCCCTGGTCGTGTGCTCTGGGAGGCACTTTGCTCTCAAGATGGGAGGCCCAAGCACTGGCTAGGTGCGGCCATGACTGGACAACATGGGGATGTAAGGAGGGCTGTTGCTAGTGGGTGGCTCCCGAGCACAGGATTAGGAATTAGAAGGTGGTTTCTGGTTTGTTTGTTTTTTTTTTAATTTGTTCTTCTCTTTACCTGTTTTGACTTGTAGGATGGCCAGCCATTGGCGGGGCTGATCCAAGATCACATGGTTTCAGGAGCAAACATGACCATTCGAGGCTGCTTTTTCACCCGGGAGCAGTATATGGAGCTGGTGTACCGAGGACTCACAGACAAAGTGGGGCGTGTGAAGCTCTTTCCTCCTGCCATCCTGAAGCCCTTTCCTCTGTGGACAGGGAAGCAGGTAATTAGGGGGAAACAAATGGTGGATATTTATTTTAAAAAAAAGGAAACAGGCGACACTCAGTAAAAAGGTTTTGTTCCCAGGAGAGTCCAGGCCAGAAACAGAAATGACAAATCAAACAATAGTGTGACTTTCTCTTTAATGGAGTTTTTGGGTGTGGATGGTTTCAAAGGAGTGTCTACAACTGCATGTTTTCTGTCCTTTGCTTCTAACTGAAACTTCTAACTTGACACTGACCTCATCGTCTAGATATGGTGGTAATTGGCAGTGGTGCTGATGGTAGCAGTGGTTAACGTTTGTTGAGAGTGCTTCAAATATGTTAATTACTTAACCTTCACAACCAACCTGTGATGCAGGCACTATCATTATCACCATTCATCACCATTATCACCAGATGAGGATAATGAGGTTTGGAGAAGTTGTTACTTCTCCAAGTCCACAGGAGGTAGTGTTGAGATTCAAACTCAGGACTTTCTGACACCCAGAGCATCATATTATACTTAATCAATTATGTGATCTTGGCTCAGTGGGCCTCAGTTCATTATTTACAAAGCGAAAGTGTTCAGGTTGATGAGCTCTAAGGTCTCACACCCCTCTGCAGTTCTTTAAATCCATGGACCTGGTACTTGACTGGTTTTCTTATTAAGCCAACTTGTATTTCTGGGATAAACCTTACTTGGTTATGAGGTAGTATTTGCTAAATTTTTGTTCAGAAGTTTTTGCATCAGTGTACATGAGGAATTTTGATGTGTGGTTTTCTTTTCTTGCCATACGTTTACCTGGTTTTGCTATCGGGGTTAACATTGGCTTCACAGAATGAGTTAGGAAGTATTTACTCTTCTTCAGTTTTCTGTAAGAGTTTGTACAATATGAATATTATATTTTTCTTAAGTGTTTGGTGGAATTCACCAGTGTAGTCATCATTAGGAAAGCTATTTTTAACTGAAATTTCTGTTTCTCTAATTACATGTAGGGCTGTTTAGGTCATCTTTCTTCTTGGATGAGCTTTACTGCTTTGTTTTTTCTAGAAATTTGTCCTTTTCATCTAAATTGTTGGATATATAGGCATGAAATTATTCATCGTACTCTTTTATGTTCCTTTACTGTCTGTGGAACCTGAAGGTAGTCCCCCTTCTCATTCCTGATAGTGATAATTTCTGTCTTCTCTCTTTTTCCTCATCAGTTTGCTCTGAGTTTTATTCTCAAAGAACCAGCTTTTATTGACTTCCTCTATTTTTCTGTTTCTGTTTCATTTATTTCACTTTCATCTTTTTTATTTCCTTTCTTCTGCTTACTTTGGGTTTGATTTGCCCTTCTTTTTCTAGTTACTTAAGGTTGGAACTGAAGTCAGTAATTTGAGACTTTTTTCCTGTTTTAAAATTGGCATTTTATATATAAAATTTCTGCTGAATATATTGTATTTTCATTTTCATTCACTTCAAAAGACTTGCTAAATGCCTTTTTTATTTCTGTTTTTGACCCCTGAGATATTTAAAAGTCTTTGATTTAGTTTCCAAATATTTAAGAATTTTCCAGATATGTATATTACTGATTGCAGTTTTCATTCCACAGAGGCCAGAAAACATACCTTGAATAACTTGAATCCTTTTCAAATTACTGAGATTTGTTTTGTGGCTTCAAAGATAGTTTGTATTGATAAATGATCCGTGTGTCCTTAGAAATCACATGTATTCTGCTGTGTTGCATGAAGTGCTCTATAAATGTCAATTAGGTTCAAGTCTGAAGAACAGTGGATGGAAGTTCATGACCTTGTACAGGAGGTGGTGATCAAAACCATCCCGAAGAAAAAGAAATGCAAAAAGGCAAAATGCCTGTCTGAGGATGCCTTACTAATAGCTGAGAAAAGAAGAGAAGCAAAAAGCAAAGGAGAAAAGGAAAGATAAACCCATCTGAATACAGAGTTGCAGAGAATAGCAAGGAGAGATAAGAAAGCCTTCCTAAGTGAACAATACAAAGAAATAGAGGAAAACAGTAGAATGGGAGAGACTAGAGATCTCTTCAAGAAAATTAGAGATACCAAGGGAACATTTCCTGCAAAGATGGGCACAATTAAGGACAGAAATGGTATGGATCTAATAAAAGCAGAAGATATTAAGAAGAGGTGGCAAGAATACGCAGAAGAACTTCAAAAAAGATCTTATTGATCCAGACAACCATGATGGTGTGATCACTCACCTAGAGCCAGACATCCTGGACTGTGAAGTCAAGTGAACCTTAGGAAGCATCACTGCAAACAAAGGTAGTGCAGGTGATGGAATTCCAGCTGAGCTATTTCAGATCCTAAATGATGATGCTATGAAAGTGCCGCACTCAATATGCCAGCAAATACAGAAAACTCAGCAGTGGCCACAGGACTAGAAAAGATCAGTTTTCATTCCAATCCCAAAGAAGGGCAATGCCAAAAAATGTTCAAACTACTGCACAATTGCACTTATTTCACATGCTAGCAAAGTAATGCTCAAAATTCCCAAAGCCTGGCTTCAATAGTATGTGAACCGTGAACTTCCAGATATACAATCTGGATTTAGAAAAGGCAGAGGAACCAGAGATCAAATTGCCAACATCCATTAGATCATAGAAAAAGCAAGGGAGTTCCAGAAAAACATCTATTTCTGCTTTATTTGCTATGCCAAAGCTTTTGTGTGGGTCACAAAAAACTGAAAATTCTTAAAAGAGATGGGAATACCAGACCACCTTACCTGCCTCATGAGAAACCTGTATGAAGGTCAAGAAGCAATAGTTAGAACTGGGCATGAAACAATGGACTGGTTCCAGATTGGGAAAGGAGTATGTTAAGGCTGTATATAGTCACCCTGCTTATTTAACTTACATGCAGAGTACATCATGCAAAATGCCAGGCTGGATGAAGCACAAGATGGAATCAAGATTGCTGGGAGAAATATCAATAACCTCAGATATGCAGATGACACCACCCTTATGTCAGAAAGTGAAGAGGAACTAAAGAGCCTCTTGATGAAGGTGAAAGAGGAGAGTGAAAAGGCCAGCTTAAAATTCACCATTCAAAAAATGAAGATCATGGCATCTGGTCCTATCACTTCATGCCAACTAATGAGGAAACACTGGAAACAGTGAGAGACTTTATTTTCTTGGGCTCAAAATCACAGATTTTGACTGTAGATTGTGACTGCAGCCATGAAATTAAAAGATGGTTGCTGTTTGGAAGAAAAGCTATGCCCAACCTAGACAGCATATTAAAAAGCAGAGACATTACTTTGCCAACAAAGGTCCATCTAGTCAAAGCTACGGTTTTTCCAGTAGTCATGTATGGATGTGGGAGTTGGACCATAAAGAAAGCTGAGAGCCAAAAAATTGATGCTTTTGAACTGTGGTATTGGAGAACTCTTGAGAGTCCCTTGTACTGCAAGGAGATCAAACCAGTCAATCCTAAAGGAAATCAACCCTGAATATTAATTAGAAGGACCGATGCTGAAGCTGAAGCTCCAATGCTTTGGCCACCTGATGTGAAGAGCTGACTCATTGGAAAAGACCCTGATACTGGGAAAGACTGAAGGCAGGAGAAGGGGACAACAGAGGATAAAATGGTTGGATGGCATTACTGACTTGATGGACCTGAATTTGAGCAAGCTCCCTGAGTTGATGATGGACAGGGAAGCCTGGCATGCTGCAGTCCATGGGGTCACAAAGAGTTGGACACAACTAAGTGACTGAACAACAGCAAAACAAGGTTCGAGTCTACTATATCCTTGCTGTTCTCTGTCCTTCATTTCCTAATGCCCACTGTATTGAAACCAATGTTTCATATTCATGTCTGCTTTTGTTATTGTTATTTCTTGTGGATGTGAAATCAGGTCACCATGGCTCTATCCTGACCAGAAACAGAAGTCGATTTAACAGAATAGTAGGGGAATGTTGCAGTTTTAAGATTAAAATCTATAATTATGGATAGTCTAGTTCAGGAATTGGTAAGCTTTTTTTATAAAAACCAGATAGAAAATATTTTAGGCTTTATTGGCCATACGATCTGTGAATTACAGCTACTCAGCTCTGCCATGATAATGTGAAAGCAGACATAGACAAGGCTTTGGAATGAGCCTGACTGTGATTCATTTTGACTTCTTTTTTACAAAAACAGATGGTGGGCCACGTTTGGTCTATATGCTGTAGTTTGCTAGCCCCTAATTAAGTTGGATATATGTATTTGTCCAGGCTTCTCTGGTGGCTCAGTGGTAAAGAAATCCACCCACCAATGCAGGAGATGTGGGTTTGACTCCTGGGTTGGGAAGATCCCCTGGAGGAGGGGATGGCAACCCACTCCAGTATTCTTGCCTGGAGAATCCCATGTACAGAGGAGCCTGGCTGGCTACAGTCCATGGGGTCATGAAAAAGTTGTACAGAGCTTAGTGACTAAACAACAACAACATTTATTTGTTCACTAATTGTTCCTGTTTATAATTTTTTCATTGTTTCTTTTTTATGTATGTTTATTTTGTAAGCCATCTCAAGTTATCTTAGAAATAAAGGGATTTTAAGTGTTAAGTCAACTAAGATCATGGCATCTGGTCCCATCACTTCATGGGAAATAGATGGGGAAACAGTGGCTGACTTTATTTGTCTGGGATCCAAAATTACTGCAGATGGTGTTTGCAGCCATGAAATTAAAAGACACTTACTCCTTGGAAGGAAAGTTATGATCAACCTAGACAGCATATTGAAAAGCAGAGACATTACTTTGTCAACAAAGGTCCGTCTAGTCAAGGCTATGGTTTTTCCACTGGTCATGTATGGATGTGAGAGTTGGACTATAAAGAAAACTGAGCACCGAAGAATTGATGCTTTTGAAGTATGGTATTGGAAAAGACTCTTGAGAGACCCTTGGACTGCAAGGAGATCCAACCAGTCCATCCTAAAGGAGATCAGTCCTGGGTGTTCATTGGAAGGACTGATGCTGAAGCTGAAACTCCAGTACTTTGGCCACCTGATGCGAAAAGCTGACTCATTCGAAAAGACCCTGATGCTGGGAAAGATTGAGGGTAGGAGGAGAAGGGGACGACAGAGAATGAGATGGTTGGATGGCATCACTGACTCAATGGATATGGGTTCGGGTAAACTCTGGGAGCTGGTGATGGACAGGGAGGCCTGGCGTGCTGTGGTTCATGGGGTCGCAAAGAGCATGACTAAGCAACTGAACTGAACTGTACCATCCAGAATTTATTAGAATTTTGTTTAAACATAAGCAGTGTGTTCAAAATAGAACCAAATAATGGACAAAGACTACATAACTAGAGCTACAGGTATGTTCATCCACGTCAGTCTGAGAATCCAGCCAAAGGAAATCGTCTGAAATGTAGTATTGATAAAAGCTACTTGAAAAAAGTAGTCCATGACATCATGGTTTATAGTGGTGGAATATTAGAAAAACCTGGATACTCAGCACTGGGGCTGAGTAAATTGTGGGACATATATTTACTAAGATGTGCTGTGTTGTGCTTAGTTGCTCAGTCGTGTCCGACTCTTTGCAACGCCATGGACTGTAGCCCACCAGGTTCCTCTGTCCATGGGGATTCTTCAGGCAAGAATACTGGCGTGGGTTGCCATGCCCTCTTCCAGGGGATCTTCCCAATGTAGGGATTGAACACAGGTCTCCCACATGCAGGCGGATTCTTTACCGTCTGAGCCACCAGGGAAGCTTTGTGTAGTTTAAAATAGTGGCTTTAAAGCATTGTGTAACAGTCTGGAAAATTTTCAACGTAATGTTGAAAGAAGAAATAAACTACACAGTTCTATGCATAATAACAGAACCATGTTAAAAATGTATATGAGCAAAAATTTGATACAAAAAAGATTAAAATGATAGAATAATTTGGTTTGTGTTAGGAATAATTTAACATTTCTGGGCTCTGCTTACTGTATAACCAAGTAAAATTAGAAAATAGGCCCAGATTTTATTTATGTCACAGTTGAGATTTTTCCGGGTTTCTTGAAATGTTGGTACAGGCTGTTATTTCTGTACAAGTAGGTGAAAGAAGGGAACAGTTACTGCACTGCAGAAGAATTTGTTAGTGACCCAGTCTGATATTCTACAGAGAAAAGCCATGTTTTGAATCAGGAGAGAAGGAGCTTAGCTTGGGAAATTTTATTTGTACTGCCCTAAAAAATTAAGTCCTAGGCTATTTTTCCAGGGCATTTCATACAGCCTCTTGAGTGGTTTTCTTATATTATGTGACTGTACCATTATATACTTGTTCACTTTACCATTAATGGATGTTTGGGTTGTCTTCAGTCATCTTCATTTGACTGTTATTAATAGGGCTGCTATGAACATTCTTGTATATGTCTCTTATTGAACATATATATGCATTTTGATGGGTAAATACCAAGGAATCAAATTGCTGAGTTATAAGATTTACTTTCAACTATAATAGATAGTTTAGTAAACAGTTTTCCAAAGTGATTGTAGCAATTTATACCGCCGTCAGCAGGGCAGGAGGGTTATGGTTTCTCCTTATTCTCAGCAGTACCTGCCTGCCAATGCAAGAGAAGTAAGAGACATGGGTTCGATTCTTGTGTTGGGAAGATCTCCTGGAGGAGGACTTGGCAACCCACTCTATTGTTCTTGCCTGGAGAATCCCATGGACAGAGGAGGCTGGTGGGCTGCAGTCCATGGGGTCGCATAGAGTCAGACCTAACTGAAGCGACTTAGCACTCGCAGTAACGAATGAGTTTGAGCACCTCTTTATATCCTTATGGCCATTGGGATCTCACCTTTTGTGAAGTTCCTGTTCAGGTCTTTTGCCTTTTTTCGATCCTATGCCATTCTCTTATTAATAGGTAAGAGTTTTAGAAGTATATCCTTGTGTAGGTCCATTACCAGATTATAGGTATTACAAATACCTTCTACTTGATGGCTAGCCTTTTTGCCCTTTCACTTAATGCTGATCAGAAGCTCTTTCTAATGATCAGAAGCTCTTTATTTTATGTAATATAATTCACCAGGCTTTGCCTTTTATGGCTAGTTAGTCCTGTATAAAAATTATTTGCCTGCCCCAAAGTCATTAAGATATTTCTCTGTATCACTGTTTAGCAGTTTTATTGTTTTACCATTCATGTTTAGGTCTACTTATGCCCAGAGTTGGTTTTTGTGGGTGTGTTGATGTGAGGTAGGGGTCAGAATTCATTTTTTTCCTGTAGGACTATCCCATTGATGTGATGTAATTGATGAGAAGTGTTTGCTTTTCCTCTGCTCTTTAGTATTTCTTGTGTCCTAAATCAACTAATTGCATATGTGTAGGTCTACTCCTGGATTAATTTCAGTTCCTTTGGTTGTTTGATTCCATTGCACCAATACTATACTCTTAATTATTGTAGCTTTATAATAAGTTTTGATTTTTGATAGTAAGTCTCCAGCATTGTTTTTTAAGACTGTCTTGAATATTCTTGGCCCCATGAATTTCAAAGCATTCTTGTACATTTCTGCCAAAAAATAGCTACAAGGAGTTTTATTGGAGTTACATCACATTTACAGATCACTTTAGGAAGAATGGACATATTTCCAGTACTGAATATTCCATTCTTTCAGTGACATAGAAGTCTTGTTCATCTTTCCTTAGATTCATTTCTAGATATTGCTATTATAGATGATTTTATTATGGAATTTCCTATTTGTTTATGGTTAGTATATAGAAATACAAATAATTTTGTAGTATATAGAAATACAACTAATTTTGTATTGTCCTTGTATTCCACAACCTTGCTGATTTCATTTATTATATTAACTATAGAAGTGTAACGTAAGTTTTTATTTAAAGAGATAGTAATATCAAAGGAAAAAGGAAAAATTTCTTCTCTCTCCAACTCCATTGTTCATCTAAGTGCATACTCTCACAGAGAAGAAATAAAAATGGAATCATATACCTACTCAGGGGAACCATGAACCATGATTAAATTTGACAGTCAATTTTGAGCTTGTATTTAAAACTGCTTCTTTATCCATGTTATTCTGTTGCCTGAGACATGCATTTTCCTTATCCATAGGTATGTGGACCTCAGTTTTAACTGATCTGTAAGATGGCTTACTTTAAATGAGCTGTCAGGTCCTCCAAAGGGAATGCCATTATTTCCATTATTTCAGGAAATCCCATTATTTCAGGCAATTTGAACCACCCTAACATACTTCAGATGTGGCAAGAAGTTTATTTAACGTTTTCATGTGCTAGGGTAATAGAATGTTTCTTATAATTGTTTTGTGACATACTTAGTTCACTTAATGATCTATGAGTTTCTCAGAGGTCACAGTGATCAAAGAATCTGCCTGCCAGTGCAGGAGATGTGGGTTCGATCCCTGGATCGGGAAGATCCCCTGGAGTAAGAAATGGCAACCCACGCCAGTATTCTTGCCTGGAAAATTCCATGGACAGAGGAGCCTGGCAGGCTACAGTCCTTGGGATTGTAAAGAGTCAGACACGACTGAGTAGGCATGCTATGATATGGTCTATTGTGGGGTTCATCCTCTGTCTGTACGTGTAGATTGACTTCATTCTTCTTAACCCATTCTGTGTTTTACCCAGTAATATGGATATTCTATAGTTGATTTAACTGTCCCTCTAATGGCAGATATTTAATGAGTGTCCAGTTATTTTCCTTTTTGGCCACACCATACAACTTGTGGGATCTTAGTTCCCTGAGAATGTTGTGGTTGGTCTTTTATTCCTAGCATAGTTTATGACCAGAAAGTAAATTATACACTTCTACAATATTAGTGCAGGAAGAGACCTAGAATCTTGTCTGGCATCCTTGTTTGTTTTTTTTAATTGAGATATAATTCATACCATAAACTTTACCATTTTTAGTAAGTGTATAATTCCGTGCTTATTTTTAGTGTATTCTCTGTGGTGCAACCGTTTCTACTGTCTAATTCCAGAACATTTCCATAATCCCCAAAAGAAACTGTTCCTATTAGCATTCAGCCCTAATTCCTCCCTCCCCCATCCCCTGGAAATCACTTTCTGTCTCTATTGATTTGCCTGTTTGAGACATTTCATATAAATGTTATCATATAATAGGTACCTTTTTATGGCTTGTTTGTTTTAGTTAACATAATGGTTTCAAGATTTATTCATGTTGTAGCATAAAAAGTACCTCATTTCTTTTTGTGACTAAATAATATTCCATTGTATGGATATTCCACATGTTATTCACTTGTCAGTTGATAAATGGATAATTTGGCTTGTTTTCCACTTTTTGGCTATTACAAATAAGACTGCAGTGAGTATTTGTGCATAACTGGTGCATGAAACTGATGTACTCATTTATATGAATATGTACTTTCAATTCTCTTGAATATATAGCTAAGAGAGAAGCCACTGGGTCATAAGAGAATTCTGTATTTAACTTTTTTGAGGAACTAGCAAACCGTTTTCCAAGGCAGCTTACAATTTTAAATCCCCACCAACAGTACATGAGGGTTCTAATTTCTCCATATTCACTCCAACATTTATTTTTCTTTTGTTTTTAAAATAACCATCTTGGGGGAGTTCTCTGGCAGTGCAGTGGTTAGGACTTGGCACTTTCACTACCAGGGCCTGAGTTTGAACCCTGATCAGGGATCTAAGATCTTACAAGCTGAGCAGCACAGCCAAAAAATAATAATAATAATAATAAAATAGCCATCTTAGTGGGTGTGAAGTAGTCTTTCATTATGGTTTTCATTTGCCTTTTCCTAATGATTAATAATATTGAGCAGCTTTTCATGTGCTTACTGGCCATTTGTAATATCTTCTTTGGAGATATGTCTATTCATGCCTTTTGCCCATTTATTAATTGGGTGGTTTGTCTTTTTATTGCTAAATTCTAACAATTCTTTATATATTCTGGCTACCAGATCTGTATCACATATATGATAACACAGGTATTTTCTCCCATTGTATGGGTTCTTTTTTCCTTTCTTGACAGTGTCCTTTGACACATCACTTTTTAAAATTTTTATGAAATCCTATTTACGTTTTTTTGGTTCCTTGTACTTTTGGTGTCATATCTTAGAAACTTTTGCCAATTTCAAGGTCACACAGATTTACAGCTGTGTTTTCAACTAAGAGTTTTATGGTTTTATCCCTGACATTTATGTCTTTGATCCATTTTCAGTTAATTTTTCTGTGTATTATGAGATAGGGGTCCACCTTCATTCTTTTGTTGGTAGATACGCAGTTGTCTCAGCATCATTTGTTAATAAAACTATTCTTTCCCCATTGAATGTTCTTAGCACTCTTGTTAAAAATCAATTAGCCACTGAGTATGGGCTTACTTTTAGACTCTTACTTCTGTTCCATTGGTCAGTATGTCTGTCTTTGCGCCAATGAGTGCTGTGTGCTGTCGCTTCAGTTGTGTCCGACTCTTTGTGACCCCATGGACTGTATGTAGCCCGCCAGGCTCCTCTGTCCATGGGGATTCTCCAGGCGAGAATACTAGAGTGACTTGCCATGCCCTCCTTCAGGGGATCTTCCCATCCCAGAGATCAAGCCCATGCCTTATGTCTCCTGCATTGGCAGGTGGGTTCTTTACCACTCGTGCCACCTGGGAACCCATGTCCTGATTATTGTAGCTTTGTAGTAAATTTTAACATCTGGAAATATGAGTCCTTCAGCTTTGTCTACTTTCTCAAGATTGTTTTAACCGTTTGGGGTCCCTTGCATTCCCGTTTGAATTTTAGGGTCAGCTTGATAGTTATGCAAGTTGGAATTTTAATAGGGATTGCATTGAATCTGTAGATCAATTTGGAAAGTGTTGCCATCTTAACAACATTAAGTCTTCCAATCCATGATGTCTTTTCATTTACTTAGATTTTCTTTAACTTGTTTCTATAGTATGTTATTGTTTTCCACTTAAAAGTCTTAGAATTTTTTGGTTGAATTTATTCCTGAGTATTTTATTCTTTGTGATTCTATTGTACATGGAATTGTTTTTCTAATTTCATTTTCAGATTGTTCATTGTTAATGTATAGAAATATGATTGATTTTTGAATATTGATCTTATATTTTCCAGTTTTGCTCAAGTCATTTACTAGCGCTAACAAGTTCTTCTGAATTCTTTCAGATTTTCTCTGTATAAGATTATGTCATCTGCATTTAGAGGTTGTTTACTTTCTTACTCTCTAATCCAAAAGCCTTTTCTTCTTTCCATCCCTGATTGCCCTGACTCAAACCTCTAGAACATTATTGAATAGAGTGGCAAAAGCATGCTTCTTTCCTTGTTCCTGATCTTAGAAAGCATCACCTTTGCTTACTGAAAATGGCAGTGGTAGTTTTTGCATCAGTGCCTCCCCTTTATCAGGCAGATGATGTTGCCGCCTATTCCGAATCTGTTGACCGTTTGTGTCGTGAAAGGGTATTGAGATTGTCAGATGCTTTTCCTGCTCCCTTGATTTTACAGATGAAGTGGCAGATCTGTCTCCTTTCCTTAACATGTATTGGCTGCATGTGTTAGCCATCTCCCAGACTTTCCATCCTGACTGTGCCCAGCTGGCAGTTCCCACTGCGCAGGTGGCACTGTGGTTTAAGTGCAGCTCGTAGTCAGCATCCCAGGGAAGTCACCCTCCTACCTTTCCTCCTTATCTTCTGTCCTGGCAGTGCCGGCCTTTCTGAAGACTGAGGGCCAAGACCTTCCTGGTCATTTTCCTTGGAGATAACAAGGAGTACTGTCTGCTTTCTGTAACAATGTTGTTGCCAGTTGTCCCCCGTCTCCTGGTACACATGCATGAAGACAGCTGCTCTCGTAACTGCCCTGACCCCATTGTGTACATACAGATCCTTCTTTATGGGCCTGGTACAGGCATACAAAGAGCTGTCCATGCCAGTAGATGGCTCCCAATGCCTCCAACCCTGCCCCGCCTACCCACCCCCTCGCTGCTCCAGGATCTGTCCAACCGGTCTGCCTGCCTCAAGCCTATTGCTTCCTTGGGAATGCATGCCCTTGGCCTCTCCAGAACTGACCCATGGTCATCCCAGGTACAGCTGCTCCCATGTGGGCTGCTTGTGAAGTTGACCTCCTGTTGGTAGCTGCATAGGTAGTGTAGTGATAAAGAATCTGCCTGCCTATGCAGGAGATGCAAGAGATATGGGTTCAATCCCTGGGTTGGGGAGATTCCCTGGAGGAGGAAATAGCAACCTGCTCCAGTATTCTTGCCTGGAAATTTTCCATAGACAGAGGAGCCTGGCAGGCTGTAGTAGATGGGGTTGCAAAGAGTCAAACACGACTTTTTGAGCGTGTACACACACAGAGTGAATGAGAGCTTCCCAGATGGCTCAGTGGTAAAAAATCTGCCTGCCGGTGCAGGAGACACAGGAGAAGTGGGTTAGATCTCCAGGTCAGAAGGATCCCTTGGAGAAGGAAAGAACAACCCGCCCCAGTATTCTTGATTAGGAAATCCCATGGACAGAGGAGACTGGCAGGCTACAGTCCATGGGGTTGTAAAAGAGTCGTACACGACTCAGTGATTCGGCAGCAACAGATTGAGTGGATGGCCATACTGATTTAAGCAGGAGAAGGACTCCCCAGCCTTTCAGGTAGCCATAATTAATTCCAGTCAAATAAATCGATTTCTGGGATCAGCTCTGTAACAGTGAATCATGTGGAAGCCCATCGGGTGGCCAAGCTATCACCTCACCAGTGTGCCCTGTGATGGGCCTCACACAGAGACTCCGTCCTGCGTGCTTCCTGCTCACGTTGCCTTAATGACTGCTTCTAAAGTGCCAAGTCTTCTTGTCAGTGTCACTTGGGAGGCTTATTCTCTGCATCATTGATTTAGCCTCGAAGTCCAGGCCAGAAATGTGTTGGGTTGACCAAAAAGTTCATTTGGGTTTCTCCGTAACATTCTATGGGAAAACCCAAAGGAACTTTTTGGCCAGGTCAGTGTGTGTGGAACAAGGGATCCTGCTAAAAGTGAAATCTGAGCATGTCACTCCTGTGATCAAAACCTTCCAAATACTTCACACTTGAATGAAAAGCCTCCTGCCCAAAATGAATGATCTAACCTCCTCAGGGCTCCCGTCTCCGTTGTGGTAAGACCCTGCCTGTCTTATTCAAAATCCCAGGTATTCTCTCTTCCCTCTGCTCTACCCTAGCTGTTCCTTCCCCGCTTTATTTTCCTCCAAAGTGTGGATCCGCTTGGGACTGGAGGCTCCACTGAGGGCGGCGACTTTTTTATTCACCACTCCCCCCTAGTGCCTAGTTCGTAGTAAGCACTCAATATATAATTGCTGAATGAATGAATGGATCGTAACTGTATTCTATGCATGCGCAATGCTAAGGCTGAGAGCATAATCGTTTGCCCTGCAACTCACAACCAGTATGATGGCGTGGACATTGGGACACCCCCTGCATCTCAAAGCTTCACTTCAGTTCGCTTTTCAGTTAGATACTTGGGCCTCCTCTGTGAAGCTCTTTCAAGGGAAAGCTCTGAGTTCTTAGTCTTCACATTCTTTCCTCCTTAGCACCAGAGAGTCAACGCTATTCTGCAGAAGGATGTTACTGATTGTATGTGATAATTGTCACGTGCTTTGACGTGGCCTGAAAATGGGAGGAGGATGCTTCCGATGAGTGTTCCTGGACCTTTGCCCTGGTGCTGGGTCTGACATGTCAGCGCTGCCTCGGCCTCCCTCAATCCTGCTGTCCTTGTTTCTTTTCTTTTCTTTTCTTTTCCATTTATTTTTATTAGTTGGAGGCTAATTACTTTACATCATTACAGTAGTTTTTGTCATACATTGAAATGAATTAGCCATGGATTTACATGCATTCCCCATCCCGGTCCCCCCTCCCACCTCCCTCTCCACCCGATCCCTCTGGGTCTTCCCAGTGCACCAGGCCCGAGCACTTGTCTCATGCACCCAACCTGGGCTGGTGATCTGTTTCACCCTAGATAATATACATGTTTCGATGCTGTTCTCTTGAAACATCCCACCCTCGCCTTCTCCCAGAGTCCACAAGTCTGTTCTATACATCTGAGTCTCTTTTTCTGTTTTGCATATAGGGTTATCGTTACCATCTTTCTAAATTCCGTATATATGTGCTAGTATACTGTAATGGTCTTTATCTTTCTGGCTTACTTCGCTCTGTATAATGGGCTCCAGTTTCATCCATCTCATTAGAACTGATTCAAATGAATTCTTTTTAATGGCTGAGTAATATTCCATGGTGTATATGTACCACAGCTTCCTCATCCATTCGTCTGCTGATGGGCATCTGGGTTGCTTCCATGTCCTGGCTATTATAAACAGTGCTGCGATGAACATTGGGGTGCACGTGTCTCTTTCAGATCTGGTTTCCTTGGTGTGTATGCCCAGAAGTGGGATTGCTGGGTCATATGGCAGTTCTATTTCCAGCTTTTTAAGAAATCTCCACACTGTTTTCCATAGTGGCTGTACTAATTTGCATTCCCATATGCAAACCATATGATTATCTCAATAGATGCAGAAAAAGCCTTTGACAAAATTCAACATCCATTTATGATTAAAACTCTCCAGAAAGCAGGAATAGAAGGAACATACCTCAACATAATAAAAGCTATATATGACAAACCCACAGCAAGCATCACCCTCAATGGTGAAAAATTGAAAGCATTTCCCCTGAAATCAGGAACAAGACAAGGGTGCCCACTCTCACCACTACTATTCAACATAGTTTTGGAAGTTTTGGCCACAGCAATCAGGGCAGAAAAAGAAGTAAAAGGAATCCAGATAGGAAAAGAAGAAGTGAAACTCTCACTGTTTGTAGATGATGTGATCCTCTACATAGAAAACCCTAAAGACTCTACCAGAAAACTACTAGAGCTAATCAATGAATACAGTAAAGTTGCAGGATATAAAATTAACACACAGAAATCTCTTGCATTCCTATACACTAACAATGAGAAAACAGAAAGAGAAATTAAGGAAACAATACCATTCCCCATTGCAACAAAAAGAATAAAATACTTAGGAGTATATCTACCTAAAGAAACAAAAGACCTATACATAGAAAACTATAAAACACTGATGAAAGAAATCAAAGAGGACACAAACAGATGGAGAAATATACCGTGTTCATGGATTGGAAGAATCAATATTGTCAAAATGGCTATACTACCCAAAGCAATCTATAGATTCAATGCAATCCCTATCAAACTACCAACGGTATTTTTCACAGAACTAGAACAAATAATTTCTTTTTTTTTTTAAACCACATACAGATTTAAATCTTTCTGTGCTATGAGCCCACAGCAATTTATTTTCCTTTTCTTCCCTTGGTCTATTCAGGAATTTAATTTTCAGGTCAGGGGGTGATGCTCTCTAAGATGAAGTGAGGTTCTTAGTGGTGTGTGTTTGTTTCTAATCCTGTTGTTGTTCACTTGCTCAGTCATGTCTGACTCTTTGTGACCCCTGAACTGCAGCACACCAGGCTTCCCTATCCTTCATTATCTCCCAGAGTTTGTTCAAACTCATGTCCGTTGAGTCAGTGATGCTATCCAACTATCTCATCCTCTGTCACCCTCTTCTCTTTCCCTCAATCTTTCCTTGCATCAGGGTCGTTTCCAATGAGTTGGCTCTTCGTATCAGGTAGCCAAACTTTTGGAGCTTCAGCATCAGTCCTTCCAATGAATTCAGGGTTGAATTCCTTTAGGACTGACTGGTTTGATCTCCTTGCTGTCCAAGGGATTCTCAAGAGTCTTCTTCAGCACCATAGTTTGAAAGCATCAATTCTTCGGTGCTCAGCCTTCTTTATGGCCCAACTCTCACATGCTGTACATTATACATAAGTCACATAAGCAGAAAAGTAAAAACTGAGATCAGCTTGTCCCACAGACAAGAAACTGTCCCTTTGTTGGTGGTGGTGGTGGTGGTGTTTGGTTGGTTTGTTTTTTTCTGCTTCACCTACAGCTCATCAGAATGGAGTTGTCTGCCTTTCAGGATTAAGAAAGACAAGCAGACCTAAAAGGGAACATCTCAGCTTTTCTTCCTGCCATCAGCTTTGTCTTCTTTTTCTTTCCAGGTCGTGTCCACATTGCTCATCAACATAATCCCGGAGGACCATATCCCCCTGAACTTGTCGGGAAAGGCGAAGATCGGCGGAAAGGCCTGGGTGAAGGAGCCTCCTCGGTCCGTTCCCGGCTTTAACCCCGACTCCATGTGTGAGTCCCAGGTATGGCTGCCCAGCTGTGTACATTGGAGACTTCTAGTCCCAGGTTTAGGCAGCTTGACTTAAAACCAAGACAGAGAAGTCTTGCAAGAGGCAAGAGGAGTCATGCCTCGAAGGAAAGAGTTGTACTGATCTGTGTAGAGTCAACCACTAGCATTCCTTTTTAAATTTATATTTTTTATTTTCTTTATTTATTTGGCTGTAGGCTGTACTAGATCTTAGTTGTGGCACGTGGGGTCTTCAGTTGCAGCATGTGAACTCTTAGTTGTGGCATCCGGGATCTAGTTCCCTGACCTAGGGATTGAACCTGAGATCCCTGCATTGGGAGCTCAGACTCTTAGCCACCAGACCACCAGGGAAGTCCCCAACCATTAGCACTTGATTCTTACGTAAAGCTTATGACCAGCTTGGGAAGGTTCTTTCAGCAGAAGGCCTCAAACTTGACTCTGCAAAGCTTGGACATGCAGACCCTGAGACCCGTGATTGGCTGGCTATCATCACCTTGTGCTGAGGTTTCATACCTCCCAGCTCCATGGCTAGGAACCAGGCCTCGGCAGCATCTGCAGGACAGCCAAACCCCAGGGACACAGCACTGTTGCAGGAGAGTGAGACTGTGACCCCACATTGAAGATTTCCAGGGCCTCATATGCTCTTGGTGGGGAAGTATCCCCAGGGCCCCCGCTCACAAGGGCTTTGTCACAGGGTCTAATACACATGCCATTCATACTAGAACCCAAGCTGCCCCTTTTCTTTCCCTTCATAGATCATACGCTTAATGTGTACAGCACTCTTCTTTAAATTAGAAATCCTTTAAACTAGAAATTTAAATTGAGTTTTAAATTTAAACTAGAAATCCTTCTTTAAATTAGCTTCTGATGCTTGAAACAAGCTTTAGGGAAGTACAAATTCAGGCCTTAAAGGATATTAGAAAGGTTATCTTTTTCTTACTCCCAAGGTTCCAGGGAGGAAGTACCTAGGCCAAGGTCACGGTTACGAAGTTTAGACTCAAAATGTACTCCTTTTCAGTCACAAAGTTTTTGTCAAGGATGCGTGACCCCAAGTCAGAACGGATGGGTGATGGGAGTGGGGCCATGTTGGAACACACTGAACTGTCTATAGTTGGGGGGAGTGTAGTCCCCGAAAAGGAATTTTTTTTAATGTTCTTTTTTCTGTGCTATTTATTTTATTTTTGGCTGTGCTGAGTCTTTGTTGCTAGGTGGGCTTTTTTCTCTAGTTGGGAAGAGCCTGGAGGCTACTGTCTAGTTGTGGTGCACAGGCTTACTGCAGTGACTCCTCTGGTTGGACAGCACAGGCCTCAGTAGTTGTGGCTCCTGGGCTTTAGAGTACAGGCTCAGGTAGTTGTGCCTCACAGACTTAGTTGCTCCAAGGCATGTGGGATATTCCCATATCAGGGATTGAACCTATGTCTCCTGCATTGGCAGATGAATTCTTTACCACTGAGCCACCAGGGAAACCCTGAATGTTGTTCTCTATGTGCTCACCTGCTTTATCCGCTTCTTTGCATCAGGAATTTGAGGCAGGTGAAGGTTATAAGGTCAGTAAGACACTGAGTGAGGGAGGGGCTGGGTGCTCCCCCCCCAGCGCCAGTGGCCATCCGTCCGCAGGTGATCATCAGAGCTGGGGAGCTGCTCTGCGGGGTGCTGGACAAGGCGCACTACGGAAGCTCCGCCTACGGCCTGGTCCACTGCTGCTACGAGATCTACGGTGGGGAGACCAGCGGCAGGGTTCTCACCTGCCTGGCCCGCCTCTTCACCGCCTACCTGCAGCTCTACAGAGGCTTCACCTTAGGTGAGTCAGCCAGGTGGCTCTGGGGCCCCACCCGCCTCAGTCCGCTTCCCCATCCAGCACACCTGCCAGATTGTCTCTCCCGGTTCCAGGGGAACAGCCGGGCTCCCTTCGTGAGGCCATCTTCATGGGGCCACCAGTGACACTGCGCAGCCTTGCTTCTTCTCCGTGCTTCCACATCCCCCAACACACACCCATACACCCCAGTCTCTTCCTGTCTTCATAGAGCACAGAGTGACACCCCTTCCCCCATCTACATTTCCATTCTGTCCCTTTCTCAACACCTTTCTTTATGGTCTTCAGTCTCCTAGACTGATTTTTCTTCACTCATACCTCCATTCTGTCCTGCAAGTGCCCTTCCAGAATCTTCCGGGCACTCTGCGCTCCACCTGGAGTCTTCCTGTTGTCAGGACAGCCCACATCTCCCGACTCAGTGGGTTCTGTTGGAAACACCACGTTGAGGCAGACCTGTCAAGTGATCCTAAGATAGAAGGAGGAACTCTCTCCCTGGAAATGACAGCCCACTGTTTTAGGAAGTTGACTTTGATAAAGAAAACAAGGGGGCTGATATTTTCCATGCCGTGAGCTCATTCAGAGCCGTGTGTCTCTCGGTGTGCACAGCGGAGTCCAAGCCCTTCTGCAGTTTCCCATGCATGAGGAATGGGTGTCAGGCCTTGCACTGAGCAGGACCCCCAGCAAGTGTGGGAATCATCCAGCTGATGAGACTGAGTTCATGGACTGGCTCATGTGCACAGGGAGCCAGTGGGTCTACTAGAATTTGCTCATTGGCCTGAAGCAAGGCCATCATAATTATAAAATTTATATTGTGGAAAAGTCAAAATAAACACAGACATGAAAATAATTAAAAACCACCCAGCATTCAACTGCCAGAGATAACACCAATATTGACTTGATACGTGTCTTTATAGACTTTCCAAGTACAAACACTTTCAGGGAAAAAAAGGGGTTCCTACAGTAATACAGTGTTTTGTAATCTGCTCCCCTCTACCATTTACAGGTATGTTTATAAATGTCCTTCTGTAAGCAGATATAAACTGACTTCCTCAGGTCCGTGGCTATAAACTGTCCTGCTTTTGTAGATGTACCATGGTTTATTTTACCAGTTCCTGTTATTAGACATTTTAAGCTCTTTCCTGGTTCTCACAGTATTTCTCCGGTGAGCTTCCTTGAACAAATGTCTTTAAAAATGGAAAGTAGATGGACTTCCCTGGTGGCACAGTGGATAAGAATCCACCTGCCATTGCAGGAGACATGGGTTCGATCCCTGGTCCAGGAAGATCCCACAGGCCGCAGAGCAGGTAAGCCTGTGTGCCACAACTACTGAAGCCTGCACGCCTAAAGCCTGTGCTGCACAGAAGAGAAGCCATCACAATGAGAAGTCCACGCACGGCAACAAAGAGAACCCCCGCTCGCCACAACTAGAGAAAGCCTGAGCAAAGCAATGAAGACCCAGCACAGCCAAAAGTAAATAAATTTTAAAAAAAAAAAGTAGAGGAAGAATTCACACCCAGACCGTGATGAGTACCAAACCTAACAAGCAGCTATGCTCAGCATGTGATCCAAGGAGAAACTGACCAAAGACTGTCTGGTGCCGAGACTGAGAGGGAGCAGGGCCAAGCTGGGCGTCAAGCTTGAAGGGAAGTCCAGTCTAATGGAAGTGCCTTCAGCCCTTGCAGCCAAAGGTCACTGAAGGGACAGCAAGATGGCCTGGAGCTGACCCTGTGGAAGGGCCCATTGTCATGGTGTGGCTTGCTCACAGAGGGCAGATTCTTTCTCCTCAAGTTCTTTAGAGGCTCTCAGGCCTCTAGGACATTGCATGTGGGAGTCCCAGACATCTTAGCCCAGCTTTGCAATATGGCAGCCTTGAATTCCCTTCCCCCTGAGACCTTGACTGAGGGACTGTTGAGGTCAGTAGCTCTCAAATGTAGACAGAAAGTAGTTCATTGAAAAATGAAGTAGGAAGACTTCCTGCCTAAGATGGGGAACTCTTTAGCCCTTTGAAACCAGAAGGACAGGCTTCACTGAAGTGGCCCAGGCACTCTTCCTTCCAGAACAACAGAGAGAACCCTGCAGTTGTTGTCCCTGTCAGCCAGGCTTGGATGTGTCTGTGTGTGCTTGCCCACGGATTCTCACAGCTATATAGTGTGGTCCCTGCTGACATGTGATTTCTGGAAGTCAAAACCGGGATGTCTGCTTCCTCCCTCTTCTGTTTTCCTCAACCACAGAATGTCATCTTCACCTCTGTCCAATTCATCCAACATGTTTTTTTTTGAATGGAGGGCCTGTAGCTGGTGGCCAAGTATGGGACTTGGGCCTGGGTCGGCTTTCTACCTCTGTACCCATGGGCTCAAGTTTGAGCCTTAGCTTTGTCATTTGTAAGATGATAAGCACTTAAGAGATGGTAACAGTCTCTTTGAGGTGATGGGAATGTCACCATCATTATTTAGGTGCGCCCTGGGTGCCTGTCACCATGCCCCATGCCCCATGCCCTGACCTCACCAAGTTCACAGTCTGGTGAGAAGTCAGGCCTGGTTGCATCAAAACTGGTCTGTTTTACTTCACAGGAGTAGAAGACATTTTGGTCAAGCCGAAGGCGGATGTCAGGAGACATGGGATCATTGAAGAGTCCACCCACTGTGGGCCCCGGGTGAGAAGGGCCTGGGGGATACCGCTTGCCGCAGAGTCGGTCAGGCTCCAGCAGGATGGAGCCCACACCTTCCTCCCTTGCCTGCAGCCTCCAATGTTTCCTCTTTTAATCCTAGGCCGTCAGGGCTGCATTAAACCTGCCAGAGGCAGCATCATGTGATGAGGTCCGAGGGAAGTGGCAGGATGCCCATCTGGGTAAGGACCAGAGGGATTTTAACATGATTGACCTGAAGTTCAAGGAGGAAGTGAACCATTACAGCAATGAGATTAACAAGGTTAGTCCAGTGGCATGTGCACTTACCACCACCATTTTGAATGCTGTTTTGTTGTTGTTGTTTTTTAATTACATTTTGAGTCTCACTCTGGGCCTCTTGGAGCAATTTGACTGTTGGACAGCTGACTAGGTGAGACTTGAGATGGGGTGAGTAGAATTGATCACTTTGAAAAGCCAAGGGATTTGTACCCTCAGTGAGGGTCTGGAGAGGTTTTCCTTTGATTAATGTTGAGCATGAAGGCATTGCATTATTCTTTCTTTCTTTTACTTATTTATTTTTTGCCACAGTACCTGGCTTGTGGGATCTTAGTTCCCCAACCAGGGATTGAACCCAGGTCCTCAGCAGTGAAAGCGCCTTGTCCTAAGCACTGGACTGCCAGGGAGTTCTGCACTGGCTGTTGTATTAAATGTTTGTATTTTAGGGTAATGGCCTTAAAGGGGACTGAAGAAAGTCTTTTCCAGGGGTCTCTGCAGGGTGGAGGGGCACGGTAAAGGATCAGCACCTCCAGTGCTGCGTGTGTAGGAGAGCTGGGGTGAAGGCCCGTGTTTGAATCCTGGCTCTTCCATGGACTTGCTCTGAGATCTCCGGCCTTGTGTGATGTGAGCGATCTGAGCAAAGTGTCCTCCCCTGGGGCAGGGATGGGAGGAGCACCTGCTTCATGGATTTGCTGACAGAGTTCAGGAACTCATCTGTGCAGTGTCCTGGGTGAGGTCTGACCTTCCCGCCAGTCCTCCAAAGCCCCACAGCTGAGAAAGGAGAGGGAGCCCCATTCTTGCCCCAGAGCTGGGGCTCCCAGTCCTGCGGCTTGAAAGAGCCCGCCTGGCCCTCACCCCGGCCTCCTGGCCTTGACACCCCCCCTGAGGAGGAGGAGGGAGGACCAAGCCCAGCAGAAGTCAGTGTTTGCTGACTCAGTTCTGACTGGCTGTCAGCAGACCTTGTTGGTACAGTTCCGTCCTTGCGAGGTGAGGTTCCTTCCAGCCTTCCAGCATTGCTCGAGAACGGGGAGGCTCAGCTTCCAGGGCTCACTGGGGATACTGCACGTGGGGCATCATCTCAAGCGTCTCAGGATTACTGTACTTCTTTTCCTCTGTCTCTTCACATCCACTTTGTCTCTCCTGTGTGAGGGTGGATGTCTGCATCCCTAGGCAGAGGCTTAGATAAACTCAGAGCCACCCCCCACCTCTCCACAGCATCTCCCCAATCCACCTGGGGGCTCTGGCTACTCTTCTGCCCCAGGAACTGAAGTGAAGCACCTGTTTGCCACTTGGGCAGCATGTTGGCAGATAAGAGTATGACATGGGCACTGGTCATCATGGCTGCTTGTCCAGGGCCAGGCCATGCTCTGGTGGGTAAGTTCCCAAGGGCACCACCTTAGGTTTTATTTTTAATCAGCTGCATTTCAGCATCACAAACTAAAGATGGTTGCCCCTCTGCATCTGCCTTCCAGCTTCCCAGCAGAGGTGTTGAAAGCATGGCACCCGGAGCCACTCTTTAGACCTCTTTCCAGGGCTTCCATCCAAAAGGTTAATGACGATAAGACTTCTCCTTAACCTGAAATGGAATCTGGCACTGCTCTCCAGATTCATAGTCTAAGTGGGCTCCCGCATTTACCTTCTAAACCTGAGATTCCCAAGGAGGAGTCGCTGACTGATGTGTGTGTTCCATCCGCAGGCATGCATGCCCTTCGGCCTGCACAGACAGTTCCCAGAGAATAATCTGCAGATGATGGTGCAGTCTGGAGCCAAAGGTTCAACAGTGAACACCATGCAGGTGTGAGCAAAGGCGGGCTGGCCGCTTGGCAGAGGACTGGGGTGGTTGTAGGAGACACTTTTCAGATTTGTTTCTGTTTTTGAAAGAATCCATGTTCTATGTAAAGCATGGCAAGTACTGTGCAATACAAAAATATATATAGAAATCAGTACAGGAGCTAACCACTGTTAACATGCCAGTGTTGTAGACACATAGAGATAAATATCCAGATAGTGTATCGTGTGTGTACATGTTAAGTCGCTTCAGTCGTGTCTGACTCTTCGCGACCCCATGGACTGTAACCCACCAGGCTTCTCTGTCCATGGGATTCTCCAGGTAAGAATACTGGAGCGGGTTGCCATTTCCTTCTCCATAGTGTATCATATAGATGCCTATTATAAATTTAGATACTGTATGGTTATATATTTTCATGTTGCAGTGCTATCACAATGATTTCACAAATCTTAGCAACTTTTTTAAAAATTTGATGACCTTGAGAGAGTCTTAAGGACCATCTCATTGTTTGGTGAGTACAGAACAGTAGGAATGGGCTTTCAAGGCTCGAGGCCATCAGGAATTCCTTTTGACTAAGTAAAATCCAGACACACTGCCCCCAAGAGCATCACTAGGCAGTTTCATTCTCTTTTGACCTGAGAATATTCAGGATCACAATAAACTATATTTTCTGCTCATCTCAGTTTCCCCTTTAGGGAGGGTCCCTTTCAGATATAACACGAGATTATTCTGAAACATGGCTGCTTTTGCAAAGCACTGTCTATTTCACCTGACCCCAAATACGAAAATTCTAATCAGTAAGTGAAAGGAAGATACAGTTATTTTCCTGAAACATCAGCTTTCCTGGTTCATTAAGAAATGTAAGTTGACCTTCAGGAACTCCATTTCCATGCAGTTTTTCTTGAAGAGCAGGCGCTCCATCCTCTTCTGGGACAGAGTATCATTTAAGGCATGTGTGGGTGTTCAGTTCCATCTGGGTTTCCTTTCTCTCAGATCTCGTGCCTGCTGGGCCAGATCGAATTGGAAGGCCGGAGACCCCCTCTCATGGCATCTGGCAAGTCGTTACCCTGCTTTGAGCCTTATGAATTCACCCCCAGGGCTGGTGGCTTCGTCACTGGCAGGTTCCTCACTGGCATCAAGCCTCCGGTATGTATTTTTTGGTTTTTCCTTTTGGCTTTCCTCCTCATTTCTACGCTCAGGAGTAGGAAGCCTATGACCTTCACCAACAGCTTTAAGCAAAGATAGTCAAGAAATGAATGCCACCACATCCTTGCTTACCCTGTAGATGGCGGGGGCCCCTGAGGACTATAAGAGCCACATCATGTTCACCTTCGTAATGCCAGAGCCCAGCGTGGTGCCTGGCACATTGTGGGAGCTCGGGCAGGATTGCTGATGAGTGGGAAGATGAATAAGATCAGTCCCAGCTCGACCTCTTCCTGCCTCGTGCCTTCTCTCAGCCGGTTCTTCCCTGCCTCTGAGGGCAGCTGGGGCCAGGGAAGCCTTTCCCAGAGTGCTCTCCATTGCCAAAAGGAGCATCGCAGAGATTTAGTTTGCAAAGCTCCCCTAAGAGAGCCTCATGGCTCTTCCTTGACCCTGGGGAAACTGACCAGTTGTAGCAAATGCCTAGTTTTTCCTCCATCAACGATAGAACTCTCCTCTAAGAGAAAGGTTTTCTCCTCACACTTTGAGGTTTTCTCCTCACACTTTGAGAAATGGTTTTTCGATTAGTGCTTTCTGTTCCCTAATCCAGTGCATCTCTGCAAAGACGCCTCTTGTGGTCAGACAGTTAAGTCTAGGTTGTGAAGAGGACTGACCTTTTGTGTCAAGGCCATTGGCTACTCCCAGGGCTTCTCTCTTGGTCTCACACAGACTCTCCAGTGGTCGTCCATGGCCTCTGGCAAAGGGTGGTGGAGAGCTGATGTAGACCAGAGAGTTCTAAACTCTGGCTGCGACCCCTAAGTAAGTCATGAAACCATGGTAAAAGATAGCAGCTGGCTTTATGTGATGAAATAGAGTAGGGTGATAAAGAAGGCATCCGAGTGAGGGCTGGGGTTGTTTCATAAAGTTTCATAGTCTTAGCTTGACTTGTGTATCCTTATCTACACACGTGTGTGGATGTATGTACATGTTTGCTGATCATTGTTATAAATGCATGTCTCATTGTGGAAGTTTGGAAAACACTACGTGATGAGGCAAAAGTGCTATTTCTGTTTGAAAAATGGAGGGTGACCCTGAGGATGGACTCCTGAGAATGAGAACTGGCCCTTCTCCTCTACTTGTCCCCCTGCTCTCGGGCAGGATAAGACAGAGGTCACCGCACGGGAGGGCAGATGCCTCTGGTATCATCAGAGCTGTCAGAGCTGCTGGGGACATTGGCCTGAGCTGCCCTCCAGGAAGCAGGCTATCCTCACTGTGCCACCCCTGGACCTTCCCGCTTCTCCCACAGGAGTTCTTCTTCCACTGCATGGCCGGGCGAGAGGGTCTGGTGGACACTGCTGTGAAGACCAGCCGTTCCGGCTACCTCCAGAGGTAAAAAGCACCTGCCCTGCCACCTTTAGGTGGCTCAGTGTCCCAGGTCCATTCAACCTCTGTCACTTTTTCACATTTTCATTGCCAATTCGCTTAAGCTCCCTTTGGGGAAAAAAAAAAAAACTTCTGAAAAGTAATCCGTGGGTGTCCTGAGACAGAAAATAGCCAGTATTCTTCTCCTTCTAGAGGATTGGTCAGAGGTTTATAGGAAGGGCCTCGGCATCAGCAGGTATGCCCTTTCCTGGAGAGTGACTGGGCAGGCAACCAGGGCTGGAGATGGGAGCAAGGGTTGCACAGGGGCACGGGAGCCAGCCTGTCCTGGGGCTTGCTTGGCTGCAGAACAGCAGTCCCCTCTTCTGCGTCTGCCTGCCACCTGCCCCATCAAAGTCTGCTCCAAGAGGTGGGAAGTCCCAGTAAGCACTGAGCGAAGGATCTCTGTACAGGTGCATCATCAAACACCTGGAGGGGCTGGTGGTCCAGTACGACCTGACAGTCCGCGACAGCGACGGTAGCGTGGTGCAGTTCCTGTACGGGGAGGACGGCCTGGACATCCCCAAGACACAGTTCCTGCAGCCTAAGCAGTTCCCCTTCCTCACCAGCAACTATGAGGTAGTGTGCCGCCTTCCAGAGCTGGGGAGTTGGCAGGGTAGGGCCTGTGTGGTGGACCTCCCACCCTGAGCTTTGCCACCCAATCAGAGTGACCGCTGAAAACTAGAGTAGGGAGAATTTAAAAGCACCAAGCAATGAATGCCCTGGAACACCTGACTTGGCAGATGCTTCAAACAACTGCACTGTTGGGGGCATTTATGGTCCTAAACTCGAGTGCACTGTGGCTGCTGTCTGCCTGCCTCCTCACTGCTGCCTGGGCACATAGGGGCCCCTCTGCCCATTTTACAGCCAAGACAACTGAGTATCTGAGTTTAAGTGACGAGCTGGTGAGGAGCAGGACTTGTTTCTCCACCCAGACCCTCTGACTCACAAGCCCATCGTTTTCATTCCATGCCTTATTGGCCCAAGAGGGATCGTCAGCATTGGCTGAAGAGTCCCCCAGGTTTAGCAGTTTGGAAAACTGAAACTGACATGGCCTGTTGAAGGCCATGAGCAGGTGGTCAGATTGAAAGTTAAGGGCCAGCTCCTTTCACCGTGGTGCCTGTCCCCTCCTTTCTTCCCAGAAATACCCGTGTTCTGGAAGGACTCTGAGTGTCAGGGTTTCTGCCCCATGCCCTCAGCTCCTGAGACTGCCAGCTCCCGACTCTGGTTGGCATAGAGCGAGGCCCTGGTTAGCAGCGGGTGCTCAGCCCCCCAAGGGGCATCGTGAGGGCTCCACACGGGCCACCTCCTATGAAGTTGTGTGAATTGTGTGACATGGCTTTTGTGTTACACCCTCACCTCTTCATTCTTGCTTGTGTGATCTGTTTGTCTAGGTGATAATGAAATCGAAGCATCTCCATGAAGTTTTATCCAGAGCGGATCCCCAGAAAGCTCTCCGTCACTTCCGAGCCATCAAAAAATGGCACAGCAAGCATTCCAACACCCTCCTGAGGAAAGGTGCCTTCTTGAATTACTCCCAAAAAATTCAGGCGGCCGTGAAAGCCTTGAACCTTGAGGGCACAAACCAGAACGGCCGCAGCCCTGAGACTTACCAGGTGATGCTGAAGGAGGCGGGGGATCAGTGGGGTTGAGGGGATGAGGGGTGGTTTTCCTAGTGGAAGGTCCAGCCATGAAATCTAGCTTCATTCACTATTGGCCAGGAAAAATGGCCCTCAAATATCAATTTAAGGAGGGGAAATCTTTACAGAGTCCTCCCTGGTGGCTTAGAGGTAAAGAATCCACCCGCAATGCAGGAGACTCAGGTTCAATCCCTGGATCAGGAATATCCCCTGGAGGAGGGCATGGCAACCCACTCCAGTATTCTTGCCTGGAGAATCCCCATGGACTGAGGATCCTGGAGGGCTACGGCCCATAGGGTCACAAAGAGTCAGACATGACTGAAGCGACTGAGCACGCATGTCCACATCTTTACTAAGGCATGGGCAGGGTTCCAGGCAGCTCACTAGGGCTGGTAAGTTGGGTTCCCCAGCCTCCCTGAGGACGTGAACAGTCACCAGGAGGAGAGAAGGTGGCCGTGGGCAGAGACCACATGACAGGAGCCCTCAGTTGAGAGACTGGGGCTCAGAGACCCCTCAGGGTGGGGACTGGATGTCCAGCCTTACTCCTCCCTCTTTCCCCTCTTCTGCGATCTCCCACCTTCCAGGCATGGCTGAGCCAGGAGGCAGAGGAGCACTTGGAAGCAGTTGCTATGGGGCAGCTTTGGGGCATCAGGCGTGTGAAAGCCTGGACAGGGGACAGACGGGGATCAGCACAGTCACCTGGCTCATGGTGACTGTGTCCTTGTTGTCCTGAGGCAGCCCTGGTTTGCCTCTCATCCCAGGATGATTATTAATAACGTTGCATTTTATTCTACAAGTATCACAGTTTGGAGAGTAGCTTTCGTGGTCACCCTGCTTGTGCTTGAAGGGCTACAACGATTGGCTCCTAGAGTCGTGGTCAGGCAGTACGCCTTGGGATGGATTCGGTTTCTCTGTGCTTCCAATGTCAAGATGGCTTTCCTGTGCTGTCAGATTTCTCTCTCTTTCCCATGCTGTCATTTGAAGCAAAGGCCTTTGATCTTCCTCATCCTACTGGACACCCCAGGAAGAGAAGCCCATTCCTGGTGTTGTCCCACATAGCTGAGTCCTGTCCTTACTTCCAGATGCTGAGGATGTGGGCTGAGTTAGATGAACAAAGCCGGAGGAAGTACCAGAAGAAGGCGGCTCCTTGTCCCGACCCCAGTCTGTCTGTCTGGCGCCCGGACATCTACTTTGCATCTGTGTCAGAGACATTTGAAAAGAAGATGGACGACTACAGCTGTGAGTGGGCAGCTCAGGCAGAGAGGAGTTACGAGAAATCAGGGCTTTCTCTCGACAGGTAATAACACTGACCTTTTGCACCTGCAGAGGGAGACTCTGCTTCTTTCAGGCCCTTCCCTGCCTACTCCGACAGCCTCCTGGGTCTGAGACTCCAGTAGGAGGGAGGAAAGTGAAACAGAGGGCACCTTGCAATCCCTGAGGGCTGTGGGATAGATGAGAGCTTAGGCAGGAGTGCCTCCCCAACCTGGGCCAGGATGGAGGAGAGTGCTCTGCGGGGAAGGAGGCTTTCATAGTGCCCATTCTCTTGCGTGTGGGATGGTAGGTGTGCCTCAGTGAGAGGCAGGAAGTCTGGTCAGCAGCTGCCAACCCTGGGACCTGGCACAGATCATCCTTTGCCCTATGACACCACATCTCAGTAAGGAGCTGGGTCTGATGATTCCAGTGACCCTTGGAGCTTCGACTTTCAAGGCTTGGAGGAAGAAGGACCACATGGAGTCCCCAGCTTGGACTTGTTCACAGAAAAATAAAATGGGGAAAAGAAATTAATTAATATTTAAAGTTTTGTCAGCTGTAAATTTAGTATGGTGTAATGTGATATAATACATTATATTATAGCTCAAAGCTAATATAAATAACTGTAGTGATTATAAGTAGAATGTTAAGGAATTAATGAATGGCTCCTTGATCATTGCTGTCTTTGACTGCATCTGAAGTAGAGTTTGAGCTTGAGCTTCCCATTCCCAGGTGGCTCAGTGGTAAACAACCTGCCTGCCAGTGCATTAGACACAGGTTCAACGCTGGATCGGGAAGGTCCCCTGGAGAAGGAATAGCAGCCCACTCCAGTATTCTTGCCTGGAAAATTTCTTGGATAGTGAAGCCTGAGAGGCTACAGTCCATGGGGTTGCAAAGAGTCAGACACGACTTAGTGACTAGTGACTTAAGACAAGTGGGAAGCCAGGCATGGACCAGCACTGAGCCAGAGAGAATTGAAAGGTGACATGTGCCCCCAGGGAATGTCTGCTGGGGCACTGGTCTCAGAGCAGTCATCAAGGGGACCTTCCCGCTCAGTTCTCTTAGCCTGGCCTGCAGAGCTGGAGGCCTGAGATCATCTGCTCTAGCTTGGCTGCATGATGAAACCCTGCCAGATACACAGGGAGTCTGAGGGTCCAGGGAATGGGACTGTGACAGGGGGAGGAGCAAAGACAGATTCTTGTCTGGAGGACCTGGAGTGGAGGGATAGCTGTCACTTTTTATGCCTTAAACAGGTTTCTCCAGCCAGGCCTCAGAGGTATGAAGATGGAGTAATAAATCACAGGAGGTTGTGGTTTAGCTGCCAACTGGGTTTTCCCTAAAAGAGCAAGGCCCTGATTCCCTTTTACCTTCCTCCCTGCCGCTCAGGATGCTGCCATTTACTTTCAGAAGGACCATGTGGGTCCTCCCTCCAACTGTGCTGCATCAGGAGTGGTGCAGGCTTAGCCTTGGGGAGCATCAGTTGGGTTCAGCGGGCTGAGATGGGGAGGCAAGTGTGCTTCCATGACTCTCACAGAGGCTCTGTTAGCAAGCCCCAAGCTCTGGGGGCAACCCCAACATATTTGAAGGTTTTTTTCTGTCAGGAATACTGATATGCACTCAGACCTCACTGGTTTGAAGTAGTGGGGAGAGAATACACATCAGGTTAGTGAAAAGTCTGATTTTTATTAATAAAAAGAACTTGCATAGAAATGTAGTTTTATTACTTCCCTCTGCACTCACACATAATGTCCATTTAGTCTTGAATTATTGAGTCGATTCCTTGTCCTGTGTGCCGGGGTCACACAGTGTTCCTGTGGCTATTCTAAAAATAGGAAGAAGGGTTATTAGTAAGTTACAAATGTTATAAAATCATATGGCATGCATACTTCCAAAGTGGCCCATAGCCATTTGCACTAATTAAGAAGAGAAGTGCCCTACTCCTGCCTGCCCCACCTTATCCCCATGCTTGTTCCGTGAACCTCTCCCCAGTTTGTACAGAGGGAGGTTTCAGCCCTCTACAAGCTGTCATAGCCAGTGGGGAATAAAGAATTAGCCAAGGGAAATGTGAACAGTGAGTTCACAGGTTCCATGACATTCTCTGGGTAGACATGAGCAGTCTGAACGTCGACATCCAGAGCTTCAGCCACCCAGCTGGGCTCTGTGCTGCGTCATTTAGGGCATGTCAGGGTCATTGGCAGGAATTTAAGGCTTAGAAGGACCATTTGCCTGGTAAAACAAGCCCAGAAGGAGAGAGGTATCAGGTTCATGCACCCAGCTCACAGGGTCTGTCGTCAGCTCGTGACAGGCAGGTGGTATCGGTGTCCCTGACCCCTGATGTCCCCCCACCCTGTTTCCAGTTTGAGGACTCTGCTGCAGCTCAAGTGGCAGCGCTCACTATGTGACCCGGGTGAGGCTGTGGGCCTGCTGGCCGCCCAGAGCATCGGGGAGCCCTCCACACAAATGACCCTGAACACCTTCCACTTTGCCGGCAGAGGCGAGATGAACGTCACCCTGGGCATTCCGAGGTGGGCTTCAAGGGTACACGGGCTGGGTCTGTCCAAGCCTGCTCCTGGGAAGGAGGGCATTTCATTATTGTGTGAAAATGTGTGTGTGTGTGTGTGTGTGTGTGTGTATGTATGAGTGAGAGTGTGTATGTATGAATGTGAGAGTGAATGTGTGTATGAATGTATGAGTGTGTGGGTGAGGGTGTGTTTTAGTATGAATGTGAGAGTGGGGGGGTGTGTGTGTGTATGAATTTTTGAGAGTATGTGTATGTAAATGAGCTACAGGGTCATCAAAGTGGGGGGCGGGTCAGGGTTGGAATTTCCGGAGCCCAACTGGTTTCTGCACTTGGATCCATGCCCAGGCCTCTCAGCATCTCCATTTAGCTCTCCGCCAACTCCTGGATCCCAGTTTCCTGGAATGCTTGTGAAACTGCAGGCTCCCGGGATCAGGCCGTCTGGTTGCCCGGCTCCGGGGGCACCACTCACCTAGAACAGAATCCAGAGGGACCCTGGCTCTTCAGGTCAAAGTGTGCACCCTGCAGGTTGATGGCTGCTGGGCAAGGGGAAAGAACAGAGATGACACTCACCTGCCTGACCTGGCCGCTTTCTAGCTGAGTAACTCAGGCTCCTCAGCTCTCTCAGCCTTGGGGTTTGTGGGGAGGAGAAGGGCAGGGGCCACAGTGCAGTCTGGCCAGGCTGGCTCACGGAGCTGTGGCTGAGGCCTGGCCGTGGCCTTGTGCCCAGTCGGAGCCTTAGCAAGCACTGTAAGTGAGGCACAGGTGACAGGAAGCAAGAAGACACGGCCCTGTCCTTGAGCCCACACTTCAGTGGAGGAAGCTGACTGCAGAATCCCTTGCTGTCATACACAGGGCCAGAGCAGGGACACCCTGATCAGCGTATTTCCCCCTCAAGATCCTAAGGTCTCTTGCAGATCCTGAAAGAACTCCAGCATGTTGATGAGAAAGACTTCACAAAATAGAGACTCTGGGTGCTTCTTTGGCTCAAATGTGCCCTTGTTCCATGACAGGTTGCGGGAGATCCTCATGGTGGCCAGCGCCAACATCAAGACGCCGATGATGAGTGTACCTGTGTTCAATACCAAGAAAGCGCTGAAGAAAGTGAAAAGCCTGAAGAAGCAACTCACCAGAGTGTGTCTCGGGGAGGTAATGATCTCCTTCAGACCCAGCTGCGGGCGTTTTCCTGTGTCCCCTCCATCCATCCTCCCATCTGGGAAGAATGGCCTTTGTCAACTCTTCTGACCCTGGGCTCAGACTTCACCAGTGAGAGAGGCAGGCTTCCTCTGCTGGGTACTGAGCAGGGGTGGGTCAGGAAGCTTTGAAAGTAACCACTGGTTCTGCAGCATTCTTATGTGCCTTACAAACAAAGATACTTTCTGGGTTAACTTACCAGCCCCTCTTGAGCCCTCCCCCCACAGCCTCAGGCCCTTCTCAGGAGGTGTGACCTGCAGGATGGGGGTTCCTCTCCCTACCCTGAGAGGGATTTACATCAGCAGCGCACATTTGAAACTTTGGCCTGTGGTCCCAGTCCCTGTGCCTGCAAACTCAGTTTTCCCACTTGTAATGCTCAGTCCCAGGCATGGGGCACACTGGGCCCTATCTGTCTGTCTGGTTCTAGGTGTTGGAGAAAATTGATGTTCAGGAGTCCTTCTGTATGGGGGAGAAACAGAACAAGTTCCGGGTATACCAGCTGCGGTTTCAGTTCCTGCCACACGCGTACTACCAGCAGGAGAAGTGCATGAGGCCCGAGGACATCTTACACTTCATGGAAACCAGGTCAGGACTCAGGTCATTTGACTTTGGCAGATTCTTATTGTATGACTTTGTCATCAACCATGAGAGCTCCTGACCACAGAACTCCCAGGGCCTGAGGGCTCTTGCCCAGACGATTCGCCCAAGGGAAATGTTTAGGAAAATGGGAAGTCCTGCAGCTTCATCTGGCTTGTGGGTATGACTCCATTGCTCTGCCTGCCTCCTGCTCTCTGGCCCATGAGTTCCATCTACTTGTATTTGGAGGATTTAAGGTGTAGGAGTCCATGGACCATAAAGAGACCAGAACTTTATCAGAGTGATGGTGCTATGATGTCAGACCAGCATGTGGTATTCATTTCTGACATGACGTGGTTCCTAATACATTGATGTTCTGTCAGGAAGGAGCCCTGTGCTAACAACATGATGCTCTTAAACATAGTTCTATAACTGGGATTGACCTCCGAGTTTTTAAAATAATTTTATTTATTTATTTGTTTTGGCTCTGCTGGGTCTTGTCATGGTGCTGTGCGGCCTTTTGTCTAGTTGAGGCAAATGGGGGTTACTCTCTAGATGTGGTGTAGAGGCTTCTTATTGCAGTGGCTTCTCTTCTTTTGGAGCATGAACTCTAGGGCACTCGGGCTTCAATAGCTGCGTGGGCTCAGTAGTTGTGGCTCTTGGACTCTAGAGCACAGGCTCAATAGTTGTGGCACGTGGACTTAGTTGCTCCAAGACATGTGTTATCGTCCTGGATCAGGGATCAAACCTACGTCTCCTGCTTTGGCAGGCGGATTCTTTACCACTGACCCACCAGGGAGGTTCTACCTCCACCTTTTTATGGAGAAGATCTGGTTCCCTTCTGGTAGGAAGATTGAACATCCATTTTTCTCTCAAGTTCAAGTCACTGTCAGACACTGGACAGCACGGTCTGGACACTGGACACAGTGCTGAGTGCCCAGGATTCGGAAGGGGGTTTCCTGTCAGGGCTGGTGCAAGCCAGCAAGAGCCAGCAAAGCACTGCTGACTTGCCAGCTGACCTTGAATGGTGGAGCGCAGACTCAAATGGCTGCGGGGGTTGGCGGGTAAGAAGGCCAGTGAGGCATTTGGGAGCCCCTGGCCAGCTGGAGAGCACGTCAGCTGCCTCAAGAAGGCAGGAATGTGGGCCAGGGTGGCCAGACCTTCTGATTCAAAAAAAGTAATAAGAAAACTGCCTCTCATTTTTTTTCCTGTCTTTGGTTGGTTGGTGTTTTCTTTTGCGTGTGTGCTTGCTCAGTCATTTCAGTCATGTCTGACTTCTTGGCGACCCTATAGACTGTAGCCCACCAGGATCCTCTGTCCATTGGGATTCTCCAGGCAAGAATACTGGAGTGGGTTGCCATGCCTTCCTTCAGGGGATCTTCCCGACCCAGGATCGAACTCAGGTCTCATTATGTCTCCTGTGTTGGCAGGAGGATTCTTTACCTCACCTTTAGCATCACCTGGGAAGGCTTTGCTTGCTTTTACTTTTATAAATTAGTCTCTAATTTGTAAGCATTGACAGCTAAGTCATATCTTTGTAAAAGCCCATTGAGGCTCAGCTAGATATGTTAACAGGATTTGGCCTCAGACCCCTGGCCCCTGTCTTCAGTCTGGAACAGCCCTCAGGTCTTCCGATGCTACTCAGAATCAAAGAACCAAGGGCAGAGTAGAGGCAGGATGTCCACCCACACAGTGATCCCACAAATATTTGCTGAGTGCCGCCCACTCGCAGGGCAGTCCTGGGAAGCGTGGCCAGGAGGGAGCGACTGTCTTGCCCAAGCCCTCTTCTTCCCTCTCACCTGAAGACTCGTGCTGGCTGCAGTCTAGCCCCGCTAAGCAGGTGACGTGTAGGCCGGCCAGGGTTGTTTAGATGACCTTGGATATGAGCTCAGCCCTTTGGATGGGGCAGCCGGCTGGGCCCTGGGGAGCATGTGCGTCACCCCTCGCCAGGGTGGAGGACGCTCATTCTGTCAGGAGTGCTCGGAATGCTGGGTCACGTCGCAGGAGACCAGACGCCAGCTCATTAATTAACTGGGAGGAACATCCCTCCCAGCATGCCATGTGTTTGTGCTGGCCAGGCAGCCCTTGTCTGAGAAACGGGAATTAGGATCACGTGGCCTCTTGAGAATTACCGAGAGCGGGCCGATTGGCCCTGTTTCCATGCGTCTCAGGTGTAGGCTAGTAAGTCGCATGAGGTGTGCACCATGCTCTGCCCAGAGTTCTTCCTCTCTATCTTCATTTGGGGGGTTGAAAATCCATCACTGTTTAAAAATTTCTTCTTGTTAGGGAGAGCCCTGACTTCTCTTCTCAGTGGTGAAATACTTAGTTGGCTCCTACTTTGCATTTGGTTGGAGCACTTGAAAAGCTGTGATAAACAAAGCCATGTGCCCTCGCCCTTGGTGGAGCTACTCTGTGGCTTGGGCAGGCAGGGTTCAAGTGAGGGAGCGGCATGGGGGTGTGTGTGGTTGGGCTGCCTTTGGCAGGCCTGCCCCGTGTAGGCCCCATGCAGACCACGCGGAGATGGGAATGTGCCTTCAGAAGGGTGACCACCCCCTCTACACACCCCCAGAAGCTTTTTCTTTTTTCTTTCTCCTTCTCCCCTTTTTCATCTCTCTCCACGTCTTTTCTGTCTCTCTTCCCTTTTCCCCTCCTTTGAATCATGAGACTTTATTTTTTTGACCACACTGCACAGCTTGTGGGATCTTAGTTCCCCAACTGCGGGGATTGAACCCACAGCCCCTGCAGTGGAAGCATGGAGTCTCAACTGCTGGACTGCCAGGGAAGTCCCTCATGAGACTCTTTTTCCATAAATGAGAGAGGAAAAAGATAGACACACATGAGGTGCTTCCCTAATGGAGACAAATAAGTCGTGAAGCTCCCCTAAATATTCCTCCTGGCACCCATCCCTTTGGGTGTGTGTGTAAATGATTCAGAAGGCAGGCTGGGGATGTGAGGTAGGAAGGCTACTGAGCTCGGAGGCAGGAGGTGAGTTCCGACCTCCGGTCCCCAGCTGTGTCACACCAGTTGGCTTCTGTGAGGCTGACCTTGCACACGGCAGGTGGTGGAGCTGTTGGCAGGCACCTCGGAAACAGTCGAGAGTCATGTTCCCTGTGGTAATTAATTCATGTGGGAGGGAGGTTTCTCCACTGCTGCCCCCGTCCGGCTCCACCTCAGTTGTCACATTCCGACAGATGGTCTTCACAGAGTGATCACTGTGGGCCTGCAGTGACTGACTGCCCCCTGATCCTGGGCGTGTGGCGGGAGTGGTCCCCACAGTCGCAGATGAGGTCAAGGCCCTCGTCTATCTCTCTCGAGACTCTGGCAGAGCGGAGACCTGAACCTGTCCTTTCAGAAGCATCTCTTCCTCCCTCTCTTCCCAGTTGATTATATCTTTCTAAAGTCAAGCCGGGCATCTCCCTATCTGGCCCTCTCGTTCCTGTTCCTCCTGCCTGGTGACCAGGCTTTTTCCTGGATCAGTGGGTAAGGAGTCTTCCAAGGCAGAAACCTCAGCCAAAACCATGTGCAGCTTTAAAAAGTTGTGGGGGTGGGGGGGGGGGGGTGGAATTGGGAGGGAGAGTAGCAGTCTGTTGCTTTTACTGAACAAAATAGTAAACATGTGACCTGCCCATCCTCCAGTTAAGGCTCTGAGTGCCTGTCTTTTCATCCTGGCTTTGCCCCCCGAGCTGGCATGTGGCAGGCACATCACAGTTGCTCAGAGAACACAGGCTGGCTGACTGGGCAGATGAGGAACTGATAGTTTATATAATTAAAAGCAGTCTATGTGGTGTGCTGTTATAGCCTGACTCAGAAGACAGACAAGAGGATATATGAGGAAAAGAGCAGGGGACAGGAGACAGGGTGACGAATAGATAACCCAGGAGGAAGGGGCCGGGAAAGGCCTGCTGGGCTCTTTCTGCCTCACATTAGTCCTTTTAAATTCACTTGGTTCTGAACAGTCGATGGGCTTCCCTGGTGGCTCAGACTTTAGCTACCAACCAAACCCGTGGGTCGGGAAGATCCCCTGGAGAAGGAAATGGCAACCCACTCCAGTATTCTTGCCTGGCTATGGACAGAGGAGCCTGGCGGGCTACAGTCCATGGGGTCTCAAAAAAGTTGGACAGGACTGAGCAACTAAACAACAACCACCACAATCTGTTGACATGATTTACTACCATAAAGTACGTTACCACTGCCTTGGAGATTCTGTTAAGTTCTTCCACATCTTAGTTCTCTCATCAAATCGTCAGGGCTCCCACACCAAGGAGACAGAGGTTGTCAGCCCCAAGCACTTCCTGGAGATTCAGTAGGTGGGCTGGGGGCAGCCCTGGTCCCAGCCTTGATGCCCGTCCTACTGAAGGCCCTGCTGTACTAGTTAGATGGCCCCATGCGGTACCAACAACTGTCAGCCAGCCTACCAGGCCCCATGACATGTTTTGGTGGACGTGGGGGTGTTTCTGATCCCTAAAGCAAGATTGCATGACACCCACACTTTCCACACAAGAGAAGTAAAGTTCAGGAGATCATCGGTGGTGATCCAGGCCACACCCCTTGGGAATGGCCCAGGAGACCATTGGCGATGATCCAGGCCATGCCCCCTGCGAATGGGGAAGCACACTTTCAGCCCTGCCATTCTGATGCACCGTATGCCCCCACCCAGAAATAGCAAGAGGGGAAAAAATGAGCTGACTGGAGAGGCAAGGTCTCTGTCTCCTTAATCAGTCCCCAACATCACCTCAAGTGGGCGAAGCCCTTAGAGCATCTTATCCCTGCAGTGAAGGAAGAGTGGAGACGCTGGTACTGAACGGGGCTGCAGGGCTTTCTTCTCATTTTAGGTTCTTTAAAATTATGATGGAAGCCATCAGGAAGAAGAACAGTAAAGCATCGGCTTTCAGAAGTGTGAACACGCGGAGAGCCACCCAGCGGGATCTAGACAATGCTGGCGAGTCGGAGAGGAGTCGGGTGAGCGGGGGCCCCTTGGGGGGACCATCACAGGGAGGTCCAAGGCTGGGACCCTCTTAGGGTGGCGACTCACTGAGTCTGCTCTCCTGGGGTGGCTCTGTTTTCAGGGCTCCTTGCACCCCTTCCTAGGGTTGGCCCCTCTCTCTGCTTACCTTGGCTTGTGTGTGTATGGCCACATAGCATGTGGGGTCTTAGTTCCCCGACCAGGGATTGAACCTGTGCACCCTGCATTGGGAGCATGGAGTCTCAACCACTAGACCACCAGGGCAGTCCCTTACCTGAGGATTTATCTGCTGCTCTGAGTGCCAAGAAGCAGGGTTTCCTTCTTGGGTGTGGAGGGCCACGGAGGGGAGCTGCTGCTGGCAGCATGGCCTGCCTCGCCCGGGGTGCGGGCCTCAGCTCATCCATCTGTCTGCTCTCAGGACCCCCTCTCCTCTGTAGGTAATTTTTCTGTATCCTGAGGACACACTCAAAGTAATGATACCTACTAGACTTTTGGAAGTTTTCTATCTGTTTTCATTGGCTCTGCCTTTGACTTTCCAAGGCCAGATGAACTGAGACTCAGGGACCAGGGAGGCATTCTGAAGCAGGGAAGTTAGGCTCCAGTGATGGAAAAGGAAGGAGCCAGGGGGAAGCCATTGGAGGCAAAATAATCCAGGAATGATGATACCTTATCTGGGTCAGGAAGATCCCCTGGAGAAGGGAATGGCAACCCACTCCAGTATTCTTGCCTGGAAAATTCCATGGGCAGAGGAACCTGGCAGTCTACAGTCCATGGGGTTGCAAAGAGTCAGGCACAACTGAACGACTAAGATATACGTACATCTGCCCAGAGACGCAGAGGCAGTGTGGGGCTAGCTCCCTGGGTCTTGTCTGAGCCAACAGTTGGCTGTGCTCTACTTGGACAGGGGTGCAATGAAGACTAGTCCCATCCTTTTCCAGCTCCATGGTTTCAGCTATGACACCTCCTCTCTCTGGGCCTGTCTCCTCATCCCTAAAATGAGGGTCCGGCCTAGACAGAATGCCAGGTCTTCTGCCCTGGAGTCTACCAATTGGAATGTCTTTGGAAGGCTGCCCAGTCTTAATTCTTAAATCACCCAGAAGGAGATCATAAAGAACTAGGTGCCAGGGTCAGGAGAAAGAAATAAATATTTAGTTTCTAAAATGCCAAGGTAATTCTTTCTTTTCATCTCCACCCATGACATAAATACTTGGAACAATATTAGCACCATCTTCTTTATGACTTGGAAAGCCTTGGCACTTTTTTTTCCTTCTTAATACAAGGTTTTATGAGTGGTACGTGTAAAGATTCAGGCTGAAGAGAAGGAAATATGGAATCCAGGAGTGGGTAGGTGGGTGGAAGGGATGTAGATGAAATTGGGAAGGCGGTAGGTACTGTGTGATGAATGGATGGGTGAGAGGCAGGTGGGTGGCTGGATGGCTGAGTAAGGAGAGGCAGGTGGATGGGTGACCAGTTTGGTGCATGGATAGATGGATTCACCAGGCACGTGGTACTGGAGCTCATGTTTCTCTTCCTTGTCCCGGAACCCCAGGGAGGGCAGGAGGGCGATGAGGAAGAGGAGGGGTGCATTGTGGACGCTGAAGCTGAGGAGGGAGATGCTGACGCCTCGGATGCCAAACGCAAGGAAAAACAAGAGGAGGAGGTGAGGGGCCTTTGGCCGAGGTAACACCTCTGTCACACCTGAGGGCTCCCCCCACCCCGGTGCTTAAGGACATGCCTCTGCGTCAGGCTGGAACCATAGGGAACCTTGAAGCAAAACCGGCCTGCCTAGCACAACCACTCGATGGAGAAGGCAGTGTTCATGGGGTGGCGAGTAGGCAGCAGCTGGTCCAGGGCTGCCCTTCAGGACTGGCCATCCCTGTACCTGAATCAAACTGGGGGGGGTGGAGCCCAAGGCCTTCAGGAGGGAAAGTCAGGCCACCTTCTGTCTTTACCGTGAAAATGCATCCTTCCCCTTCTCAGTCCCGCTTTCAGCCACGATTGCTGCCAGGACAGAGGGTGGTGTGGAGGGGCCAGTGGGGCTCCCAGGTGAGAGAGCTGGGGTGGGGGCGCTCCGAGGAGGGGGCCCTGGGACCGAGGGGCTGTCGTCCCGAGGGGACAAACAGAGGGCAGAGGCCAGGCCGATAGAGCCGATGGGGCTGAGGTCGGCCAGCAGATGAGAGCTCTTCTCAGGGTGGGGGGACTTGTTCTGCAAGGTCAAGTTCAGGTCACTGGTCAGGCCCAAGTGACGTGGCCTGCACTCCATCCCCGCCAGGTTGACTATGACAGCGAGGAGGAGGAGGAGGAGAAGGAGGAGGAAGAGGAGAAGGAGGACGAGGACGGTCAGGAGGAAGGGGCCAGCCTCAAAGAAGGCGTTCAGCAGGAGCAGGAGGAAGGTGGCTGGGTCCCTGAGGAGAACTCGCTCCCCAGCGCCCCCCTGATGCGGCCACAGAAGCGCACCCTAAGCCGGGAGCCCCAGGGGGCTGAGGCGGTGGAGCGCCGGGTACAGGCCGTGCGCGAGTGCCACCCGTTCATAGAGGACTACCAGTACGACACACAGGGCGGCCTGTGGTGCCAGGTCAGTGCCCGTGAGGCGGTCAGTCAACCCCAGGTCACAGCCCCCTCCTGGGCCCACTCACTCTGATTTTCCAGTAACAGCATGTGGGGGTCCGAGCCATCAGGCCCTGTAGGTACTTTCACGTGGGAAGGGAACTTCAGTATAACCCGTGTGTTGATGCACATCACAGAGGCCGGCAGATGCTGCATTCCTCACACCACCTTTCTGCCTGGTCATCACTTCCAGGATTGCGGTGTCCCTGGAAGTCTCGCTGGTCTGGATGCCTAGACGTCTACACATAGACTGGCTTTAGTCCTTTCCTTTGATCCAGTTCAGTGATTCGTAAATGGTAGCACAGATACGAGTCATTGACCAGGATTACATGTACAGAGGGATGTGTGTTAACGCTTTGTGGTCATTGAAAGGATATCAAGGGTGATGTTGAATGGAGGTCATGTTGAGTGGAGGTGATTTTCACTAACGACATCTGTGAAAATGGTGCTCTGCCATTTTCACCTCAGTCTGTGGGACCGGACATGGCTGCCATGTGGTCATTAAGTCAGCCCATGTTCACGTGGGAAGCCAAGTCCACCACCCAGCTTGCCCCAGTGGGGCCCTGGAGGGGTCTCTCAGGGACCCTGAGTGATGTGGGGCTGGGTCAGCCCTGTCTCCTGGCTCTGCTTTCCTTCCTCTTGCAGGTGACACTGAAGCTCCCTCTCATGAAGGTCAACTTTGACATGAGCTCCCTGGTAGCATCCTTGGCCCAAGGAGCCGTAATCTATGCAACCAAGGGTATCACAAGGTGCCTCCTGAATGAGACCACCAACAGTAAGAATGAGAAGGAACTTGTCTTAAACACAGAAGGAATCAACCTCCCAGAGCTATTCAAGTATGCCGAGGTGCGTGTCTCCTCAGGGTCGCCTGCTGTCCTGCGGATGCGTCCTCACGCCAGCTGAGGCTCCAGCCGCTCTGTCCTGGACCTTCCTGGGCTATTCACACTTCTAACCCAGGGTCCCCAGACCAAGTCTGCAGCCTGGGCCACCTCTTGGGGATCTCCAGTGCACATGAGCCTAGTTAAGATTTGCAGAACAGAACCTGCTTAACTTTACTGAACCCAGAGTTTCCCACATTAATTTGTGTGCAGTTTCTTTTCTTTGAAATGAAAACCTCCGAACATAGACTTGTAAGAAATAGTTATACTGAGTGCTGGCTGGGGAGCTGCTTGATTTATCTGGTGAAGGGGGGCCCAGGCCTCCACACCCAGCAGAGTCCTATGTATCCCATTCCCCCTGCTTCCCAAGCACACCCACCCTTTTCTCTGAGCTCTCTCTTGCTTCCTCCCGGTTCACCTCATCTCCCAGAACCTTCTGAGATGCTCTCAACCCCCAGGCACAAGTTTTCCCCACTGCATTCCGAGTCGCTGGGACCAGCCCACTCTTCTCTCATCTGCACTAAGTTAGCAGGGCCCTCCAGCCTCACACACATCCTCCCACAGCATTGCCCCGCACACGCCCCACCTCTGCCCAGAGCCTTTCACCAGCTGCTTCTCCAGAGGACAGAGCGGGAAGGGCTCAGGCCTCCCCAGCGTCAGCCACTGATAGGGTGCACTCGAGTCATGCCCGTGGGATTTGTCTTAAGTCCAGGTGACCCGCCAGGGTCTCTGCTGTTTCCTGTGGGGGTGACATGCCCTAGCACACAGCCACTGTGAACCCTGCCCCGGGATGGCTGAATTGGAGCTGCAGGCCCCCGGTGAGGCCTGGCAGGCCCCCGTACCCGGGGAAGGAAATTGAATCTCTGCCAGGGAACTTGCCTCACCTACCAGCAGAGCCTCCACCCTCAGAAACAGGTCTCTCTGTTACACAAACACACACCTTTGTTCCTCACTCTGAAAGTGGGCGGCGAATCATCTCTCAGCCCTGGCTGATGGTGAGAGAGACCCTGGGCCCAGCCAGCATGCTGTTGGCTGCTCTGCTCACACCGCTGCTTAGGCTAGTCCTAGACTGCCTCACGCCCACTTTGTCATCAGCTGCACCTGAGCGCGCCAGCCGAGGAGGCAGCAAGGCCCAGGGGTGGGACGTGTCCATGGGAGGGAGCAGAAGGCAGGGCCCTCCACGCCGACCCCTCCTGCCTCCCCCAGGTTCTAGATCTGCGCCGTCTCTATTCCAATGACATCCATGCCATGGCCAGCACGTATGGCATCGAGGCTGCACTGCGCGTGATCGAGAAAGAGATCAAGGATGTGTTTGCTGTATATGGTGAGAGGGGATGCGAGTGGCAGGCAGGAGGCCCCGGGGTGCCAGTCTAGATCTTCAAGGAGCTGAAATATGGGTGCAATGAGGGTGGAGCCCACAGGGGACCCTCAGGGCCCCCATAAAGAAGGGTCCCTTGTGTATCAGTTTTGGCAGTCCCGTCCCCAAGGCCTCCCCACCCCCAGCATGTTTCTGATCTTGGCCTCAGAGGGAGAATCTCTTCCTCACCTCGCCTTCAGGATTTCAGTTCCCAGAGGCATACAGTATTGAGGCAGCTCGTGTCCTGCAAGGCTGCTGCTGCCCACGCTGCTAGATGCAGTCGTGAGGCCTGGGGACACAGGGCTTCCCACCGAGGTCGGGTCAGAGAGCTGAGTGAGTAGGTAAAGGAGCTGGGTTGGGGGGAGCCCTGGGGTTAGGTGATGCTGCTCCCCCCACCCCCTCTTCACTGCTGAACCCCCATCCTGCTGTTGCCACCCCTGTGACAGGCATCGCCGTTGACCCCCGCCACCTCTCCCTGGTGGCTGATTACATGTGCTTTGAGGGCGTTTACAAGCCCCTGAACCGCTTTGGAATCCGGTCAAACTCCTCGCCACTGCAGCAGATGACGTTTGAGACCAGCTTCCAGTTTCTGAAGCAGGCCACCCTCATGGGTCAGTTGTGGGCATGTCCTTGGCCTTCCCCAACCCCGCCTGAATCTCTTCTGGGCAGACAAGGCTCATCCCTCAGGCACCCTTCCACAGCCTCGCACTTTGGGGAGAGCCTGGGCTGTCACTACAGGAAGCGCTGGGGAGTGGGCACCAGACTGGAAGGCCACCTCTGCCTTTTGGAGGGGAGGGGAGGGTCTTCCTCTCTTCAAAATGCAGAAGCAACGCGGCCTCGTTCCTACCAGGCCCCAAGCTTCAGAACCACCCTCATGACTCTGGAGGTGCCCTAACCGCCAAGCCTCTTGCTGAGTGCCCCCCACACCCATCTCTTCTCCTCCCATCACCCCCAGCTACACCTCACAAGCGCTCTTGTGTCTCCCAGGATCCCATGACGAACTGAGGTCCCCATCAGCCTGCCTCGTGGTCGGGAAGGTCGTCAAGGGTGGGACCGGCCTCTTCGAGCTCAAGCAGCCACTGAGATAGCGCCCCCTGTGCACCAGCCCACCCGTCACAGGAGAGAACCGGGAGACCAGGGTCCTGGGCAGTTCACAGTGACGGCACAGGGCCTGGCAGTGACTTTGGGGGTCCAAAGAGCAGCTGGCCTTTGAGCTGGACTGAGATCACCTGGGAAGTGGATGAGTTGCTTATCCTCACCCCTTCCCATCTCAAGATGTGAATGAAGCCCTTACCAGATACCCCCGAGACCCCCTACCCCCGGCCCAAAGTGGCCGGGCCTCCCCCTGTGCTGCAGGACACTGCGGAGGTGGAACCCCCGGACACCCCAGGGTAGCGAGGTGAGGTCTCAGTGCTGTGAGCAGCCAGTGACTGCAGGCAGGCTTGCTGGGGGTTCACAACAGGCAGAACACTGCTGCCCCTTGTCCTGCTTCTGCTGGCTGCACCAGCCCCCTGGGACAGAGTTCTGTACGAGTCACTCCTGAGGCTCTCTGGACCAAGCACAAGATGATAGAGACCTCTCCCCACCCACTTTCTATGCCTGGGGCATGTGGCTTTACACCCCAGCCGGTCAGATCGGCCCTGAGCCTGGGGCAGGCCTCTCTGGAGCCCCAGCAGCTCGCCCCAACATGAAACCCTGACCCCTCAGCCGGGCTGCACTGTTGGAGGGAGTGGCCTGGCTGTCTTTCCCTAGCTCTGCTCTCAATCCAGCACTGGGTCCTGTGTCTCTCTGTAGGCTCTGCCCCATCCGGGGTCATCCAGGCTCCCTTGACCTCTGGTACCAGCAGCATGGGGCCCTGGCATGAACAGAAAAGTCAGAGGACTTGGACCCAGGCTTTGTAGAACCAGAGGCTGTTTCTATTTTCGTCTCATGTTATTCCAACTCAGGCTGAGTAATAAACATTGCTGGAACCAGCATCGGGAGGAGAAACATGGAAAAGACTTCAGGCTTTTGGTTTTGTTCTTCTTGGCTCTTTGGTTTATGGTTTCTGCGTTGTGATTTGAGAGCCCAGGACTGGAATTACTCAGTGCAGTCACAGCTCAGGTTCCTCTTCCTGTTTTTTTGGCAGAGGGTGTGGAAGGAGAACTCAGCCTTGGCAGCCTCCCCCTCTGACCCCAGCCAGTCTCTGCGGTGTCCCCCTTTCATAACCAGCTTCTAGCCCTGAGGCCAGGGGAGCAGAAGCTGGTGGGAAGGAGTGATGGCTGGGCTGGGAGGGGAGGCCTTGTCTGAGAAGAGTGACCACGCTGCTCCCTCCAGACACATGATGACCAGACTCAGCCTGTGTGTCCTGCACCAGCACCAGGGGAAACCTGGCAGAAACAGGACTCCCCTGGGATTTCCCTGATGATCCAGTGCCTAGGATTCTACTCTTCCACTGCAGGGGCCGCGGGTTCAATCCCTGTTTGGGGAATTAAGATCCTGCATACCCTACATGTGTGTGTGCTTGGTCGTGTCTGACTCTTTGCAAGCCTGTGGACTATAGCCCACCAAGTTCCTCTGTCCATGGGATTTCCCAGGCAGGAATACTGGAGTTGGTTGCCATTTCCTTCTCCAAAGGACCTTCCTGACTCAGGGATCGAACCCGAGTCTCTTGCTTTGGCAGGCAGATTCTCTACCACTGAGCAACAAGCATGAGTCTAATATGAGCAGGGTTGAGAATCACCAACTTATTAGAATAAGCCCTGGGTTGTGCCAAGTCACAGCCTGCATCCCCTCTAATTGGTGAGTTGACTTCTCCACGTGAGTCAGACACCTGATTTCCCTACAAAGATCTTAAGGTCTAATATCTGCCCTCAAGAAGCAGGTGTGTGTGTGTGTGTGTATGTGTGTGTGTGTAAGGTCTGATACCTGCCCTCAAGAAGCAGGTGTGTGTGTGTGTGTGTAAGGTCTGATACCTGCCCTCAAGCAGGTGTATGTGTGTGTGTGTGTGTGTGTAAGGTCTGATAGCTGCCCTCAAGAAACAGGTGTGTGTGTGTGTGTGTGTGTATGTGTGTGTGTGTATGAGATGAAGCTCTCATGGTGTCAAGAACACAGTGTGGTTCAAAGGACGCCTTGATTGGCTCTACCTGGAGCCTCAGCAAACAAAGAGGTGGTGATGCTTCTGGCCAGAAAGCGAGAGGTTCGTAGCTGCCTCTCAGCCCAGCACATCAGGGCACCTGCTCGCTCAACTTACAAGTTCCTAACAGCAGGGCTCCTGCAGGGGCAGGAGGAGGGGACATGAGCAGCAAGTGTTTCTAGAAGCAGCTCTGAGAAGTTCCTGTTTAAAAAGCTAAGCTTGAATTACTGAAAGAGAATTGTACCTTGAGTTCTTTAAGCAGCTCCTCACTTTTCCCTGGAGAAGTAATCAAGAGCTCTGTTGAGTTCAGACAGTCTGGTTTGTTCACAGCCTCAGGGAGAGGCCAGAACCTGGTACCAAGAACAGGGCTGAGCACCTCAGCTCACCTGGGCTGGGCTTGAGTGTCCCTGGAGCTGCTCAGCACTTAAGCAGTTGCTCCTCTTTCCCCCTCCTTCCCTCATCCTGCACTCACCCAATCTTTTTTTTTGTTTTTGATGTACTATCTTTCCATTCTGCATCTTTCCATGGTTATCTTTTTTTTTTTTTTTTTTCAGAAAGAGGTGGCAAGCTTCCCCAGTGGCTAAGCAGTAAAGAATCTGCCTGCCAATGCAGGAGACTCCGGTTTGATCCCTGAGTCGGGAAGATCCCCCTGGAGGAGGAAATGGCAACCTACTCCAGTATTCCTGCCTGAAGAATCTCAAGGACAGAGGAGCCTGGCAGGCTACAGTCCATAGGGTCACAAAGAGTCGGACACACCTAAAGCAGCTGAGCACAACAGGTTGTTTATTTTGTTTTTCTGACTGCATGCCGGCATGCAGGATCTTAGCTCCCTATTCAGGGATCAAACCCATGCCCCCTGCCATGAAAGCTCAGTGTCCTAACCACTGGACTGCCAGGGAATTCCTCCACACATGCAATCTTGATGCCCACTGCACCAGGCTCCCAAAGATAGGGGAAGTACATAGGCCCTGCTTTCACAGAGCTCAGTGTATAGGGCCCCAAACTGACAAGCACATGGGAAATTCAGACTGTGACCCAGCCAGAGGCTGAGGAAGTCACGAGACAGTGCATGAACATGCACCCTGCCCTCCCCTGCCACTCGGGGTGAGGCCCTCACCCTTGCAGCTGGCTTTGGGGTGAAGCCAGAGTGGGAAGGAAAAGTGAGGAGGCACTCGGGTGCCCAGAAACAGAAGGGAGGGGAATGAGAAAGAACCAGAAGTCCAGTCATCACCACCCTCCTCATGCACCCAGTCCCACCCAAGCTCCCCCACATTCTCCCTCTATGGTTCAGCCCCCCCACCCCCACCCCAAGCCTTTCTTTGCAAGTGGCAGTCAACCCTGTTCAGAGGTCAGGCATCCACTGACCACTGCTTTCCACATTGGCTGCCCAGCACTATTATCTCAGGGAGTGAAGCCAGCCAGAAACCACAGGCCTCGGGTCTTCTCTGATCCATGGTTCTTGCCTGGAAACATGAAGTGCTGGTATATTGAACCAGTCAAACCTCAGGAAGTGAACTGAGCAGCATGGCTGTGTTTCAGGCAAGAAACTAAGCTGTGAAATCAGACTCCTGGAATCTCGGGACCTCAGTTGGCCTCTCTGTGCCTCAGTTTCCTTATCTGTAAAACAGTGATTAAAATTAATTCAGTGTTCATAAAAGCACATGTGGCTATAAATGTTTACCTATATAGCAAGTGGCTTTTTAAGTGGGCGTGGGGGCCCCCTGGTCATTTGGCCATCCCATCTTTGATCATCACCGCTGGAGAGCAGGGGGCGCTACTGTTATCTAGTGGGTTGGGGCCTGAAATGATGCTACATAGCCTACACTCCAAGGACAGTAAAGAATTACCCCCCACTTTCTGCTTACTGGCAGGCTTCCCTGGTGGCCCAGTGAAGAATCCCCCCTGCCAATGCAGGAGACTCAGGTTCAATCCCTGGGTGGGGAAGATCCTCTGAAGGAGGAAATGGCAAGCCACTCCAGTATTCTTGCCAGGAGAATCCCATGGATAGAGGAGCCTGGTGGGCTACAGTCCACGGGGTCCCAAAAGTCAATGAGCTCGCAAAGGCCTATGTGGTCACAAAGAGTCAGGACACAACTTAGCCCATGAGCACACTCCCCTGGATGGCAATGCAGAGGCCCAGACATGCCTGGAGTTACTATAAAAGATGTGAACCAGCCGGAGTTCATCAGAGTCCTGGCAGCCTTCCTCACAAAGTCCAGGAAGCTGAAAGGTGGATGCTGTCAGGCTGGCCAAGCATAACGAGCTGCTTCCATAGCACAGCATCTGTACTTCCCAGGTTGTGCCGAGGTGGCTCCATGACCAACATCTCTAGAGAGTGTCAGAGAAACTCTGCCTGACCACTTCAGCACCAAGAGCAGGGCCCACCAGGTCCTCCTAGCCCTGGAGGGCCTGAAAGTGGTGGAAAATGACCAAAACGGGAGCTGCAAATGGACACGTCCAGAACAGAGATCTGGAGAGAATTGCCAGACTGGCGGCTTGTGTGAGTGCAAAGTGGCTTCAGTTGTGTCCGACTCTTTGTGACCCTATGAACTGTGTAGCTCACCAGGCTCCTCTTTGTCCATGAAATTCACCAGGCAAGAATACTGGAGCCCTCCTCTAGGGAATCTTCCCGATCTAGGGATCAAACCCGTGTCTCTTGCATCTCCTGCTTTGGCAGGTGGGTTCTTTACCACTAGCACCACCTGGGAAGACAGGTGGCAGCTGCCGACAAGAAGTATTACAACAGGGACTTCCCTGGCTGCTCAGTGGTTAGGACTTTGCTTTCCAATACAGGGGGTGCAGGTTGGATCCCTGGTCAGGGAGCCTCCAGGCCAAAAAACCAAAAGGTAAAACTGAAGCAATATTGTAGCAAATTCAATGAAATAAAAATGATCCACATCAAAAAAAAAAAAAAAAGCTTAAAAAAAAAGAAGCATTGCAACAAATGATACTGGGTTAATAAACTGCTTGATTCATAAAAAGAAAGACTGTACTTCCCTGGTGGTCCAGTGGTTAAAAACACACCCACCGATGGAGGAGACATGGGTTCGATCTCTGGTCCAGGAAGATTCCACGTGCTGCAGGGCAACTAAGCCTGTGTGCCAGAACTAGAGCCTGGGTGCTGCAACTACTGAAGCTGCGTGCTCTAGAGCTCATGCTCAGCAAAGAGAGAAGCCACTGCAGTGAGAAGCCTGCACAACTAGAGAGTAGCACTCAATCACTGTAACTAGAGAAAGCCCATGGGCAGCAATGGAAACTCAGCACGGCCAAATAAGTAAATGAATGGAATTTTCTGGCCCCAAATGTTGATGGTGCTAGAGTTGAGAAACCCTGCTTCCTACACATGTAAGGGGTTGGGGGTGTCAGGGGGTAACATTGTTTCTTTTACAAAATTGAATGATATAAATTTTAGCCACTCAGAGCCAAACAACAGCATCTCATTGTTGCTTTAGTTTGCAATTCCCTTGTCATAATTCTGAGCGTTTTTTCACAGGTGTATTGGCTAGTCTAATTTGCATTGTGAGAATTGTCTATTTGTATTGTTTGCCCATTTCCTATTGGTTGGTTTCCATTGACCTTTACTGTCAATGTTAAAGGGCTCTGATTTCTTACAGCTATTTTATTAGATAACCTTTTGTCAGCTGCATTACTTCCTCCCCCGCCCCCAAATTAAATGAATGAGATAAAGAGAAGTGAAAGTGTTAGTAGACTCTTTGCTACCCAGTGGACTGTGGCCCGCTAGGCTCCTCTTCTGTCCATGGAATTTTCCAGGCAAGAACACTGGAGTGAGTAGCCATTCTCTTCTCCAGCGGATCTTCCCAACCCAAGATTTGGGTCTCCTATACTGCAGGCAAAATTCTCCAAGCCAGGCTTCAGCAATACATGAACTGTGAACTTCCAGATGTTCAAGCTGGTTTTAGGAAAGGCAGAGGAACCAGAGATCAAATTGCCAACATCCTCTGGGTCATCGAAAAAGCAAGAGAGTTCCAGAAAAACATCTATTTCTGCTTTATTGACTATGCCAAAGCCTTTTATGGCAGAAAGTGAAGAGGAACTAAAAAGCCTCTTGATGAAAGTGAAAGAGGAGAGTGAAAAAGTTGGCTTAAAGCTCAACATTTAGAAAACTAAGATCATGGCATCTGGCCCCATCACTTCATGGCAAATAGATGGGGAAACAATGGAAACAGTGGCTGACTTTATTTTTGGGGCTCCAAAATAACTGCAGATGGTGATTGCAGCCATGAAATTAAAAGACGCTTACTCCTTGGAAGGAAAGTTATGACCAACCTAGATAGCATAGTGGAAAGCAGAGACATTACTTTGCCAACAAAGGTCAGTCTAGTCAAGACTATGGTTCTTCCAGTGGTCATGTATGGATGTGAGAGTTGGACTGTGAAGAAAACTGAGTGCCAAAGAATTGATGCTTTTGAACTGTGGTGTTGGAGAAGACTCTTGAGAGTCCTTTGGACTGCAAGGAGATCCAACCAGTCCATCCTAAAGGAGATCAGTCCTGGGTGTTCATTGGAACAACTGATGCTGAAGCTGAAACTCCAATACTTTGGCCACCTCGTGTGAAGAGTTGACTCATTGGAAAAGACCCTGATGCTGGGAGGGATTGGGGGCAGGAGGAGAAGGGGATGACAGAGGATGAGATGGCTGGATGGCATCACCGACTTGATGGACATGAGTTTGAGTAAACTCTGGGAGTTGGTGATGGACAGGGAGGCCTGGCGTGCTGCGATTCATGGGGTTGCAAAGAGTCAGACACGACTCAGCAACGGAACTGAACTGATATCGCAGGCAGATTGTTTACCGTCTGAGGCACCAGGGAAGCCCGAATGAGATCATACAGACCAAGAACTCATCACCTTGTGGTTAAGGAGGTTCACCGCTGGCTGCACAGAGCTGTGCTCACTCCTTGACTCTAGTTAGGACAGCTGGTCGTCTGCTGAGGTACTGAGCTTGACAAAGCAAGTTCTCCTTTGTGAGGAACTAACAAGAAATCTCCACATGTGACAGCATTTCCATGGTGCTAGAGAAGCCATGGTAACCACAGAAAGTTTCTGAAGTCAGGAGCAGAGCGTGGAGAGCCCTGCACTCCTGCGTGGCTGCTTTTAGCTGGGTTCCAGGCGCAGACACCCACTCTCCCCTGCATCTCATCCAGGGCGGTGAGGGATGCGGTTATGCTCCTCCTTTCACTGCAACGCTGCGCAGTCAACACATAGAAGCACGAGGAACTGAACCAGGCTGCTGGCTCGAGAGTCTGGGCTCCCGGTCTCCACACTGTGCCCACCCCCTCTGCTGAGGCACTGAGGAAAGGGTCTCACATCAGAGGAGCAGGTAAATGTGAGGATACCATATGCCTCCCCAGGCCAAGGAGCACCCCTTCTGAGTATGCCTCCTGGGTGTATAGACGGGACAGCCAGGTCTGGAGAGGGGCTCCTGTGCTTTACCTGGCTGGGGAACTGGCAGCTCACAAGATGAAACTGGAACGAACAAATGGCCAGCAGTCACCTTAAGGAGCTAAGAACTCTAATCTATGGCCCAAATCAAAGTGGAGGTAAAATTTTTTACTATTTATTATTTGGCTATGCTGGGCCTTAGTTGCAGCATGTAGGATCTTTGATCTTTGTTGCGCCGTGTTGTTCAGTTGCTAAATTGTGTCAGACTCTGCGACCCCATGAACTGTAGCATGCTAGCCTTCCCTGCCCTTCACCATCTCCCAGAGTTTGCTGAAACTCATGTCCATTGAGTCAGTGATGCCATCCAACTATCTCATCCTCTGTCTTCCTCTTCTCCTCCTGCCTTCAATCTTTGCCAGCATCAGGGTTTTTTCCAGTGAGTCAGCTCTTCATATCAGGTGGCCAAAGTTTTGGAGCTTCAGCTTCAGCATCAGTCCTTCAATGAATATTCAGGACTGATTTCCTTTAGCATTGACTGGTTTGATCTCCGTGCAGTCCAAGTGATTCTCAAGAGTCTTCCAGCACCAAAGTTCAAAAGCATCCACTTGCACCATGCAGGATCTTTAGTTGTGGCATGTGGGATTTAATTCCTTGACTAGGGATGGAACACGGGTCCCTGCATTGGGAACTCAGAGTCTTAGACACTGGACCACCAGGGAAATCCTTGGAGGTAAATTTTGAAGAGTTGGAGAAATATATCATGTGTGTTACTGGAAAGAATCTCAAAACCTGGGCGTGAGCCCTTGGCTGCCGAGGAGAGCAGTACCAGGTAGCAAGGATTCCTGTGATATTATCTGGTGTGATCCCCTCAGTCCAGCGGTACTCATCTTATCCACCCCATTTCATAGTTGAAGAAATAGATCTAGAGAAGGTGAGAGCAATGCTCTGGGGTCAGCGCAAATTCCAGGGAAGATGCCCAGGTCTGGCATCCCTCTTGGAGCTGAGCCTCTGCACATGCATCTCCTGGCAGTTGGAGAAGGCTAAGCACCAAAGAATTGATGCTTTTGAACTGTGGTGCTGGAGAAGACTCTTGAGAGTGAAAACATGGGCGTAAAACTCAACATTCAGAAAACTAAGATCATGGCATCCAGTGCATCACTTCATGGCAAATAGATGGGGAAACAATGGAAACAGTGAGAGATTTTATTTTGGGGGGCTCCAAAATCACTGCAGATGGTGACTGCAGCCATGAAATTAAAAGATGCTTACTCCTTGGAAGAAAAGCTCTGACCAACCTACAGAGCATATTAAAAAGCAGAGACATTACTCTGCCAACAAAGGTCCATCTAGTCAAAGATATGGTTTTCCAGTAGTCAAGTATGAAGGTGAGCATTGGACTATAAAGAAAGCTGAGCACCAAAGAATTCATGCTTTTGAGTTGTGTTGGAGAAGACTCTTTAGAGTCCCTTGGACTGCAAGGAGATTCAACCAGACCATCCTAAAGGAAATCAATTCTGAATATTCATTGGAAGGACTGACGCCAAAGCTGAAAGTCCAATACTTTGGCCACCTGATGGGAAGAACTGACTCATTGGAAAAGACCCTGATGCTGGAAAAGATTGAAGGCAGGAGGAAAAGGGGATGACAGAAGATGAGAAGGTTGGATGGCATCACCAACTCAATGGACATGAGTTTGAGCAAGCTCCGGGAGTTGGTGATGGACAGGGAATCCTGGTGTGCTGCAGTCCATGGGGGTCACAAAGAGTTAGATATGACTGAGTGACTGAACTCACTAACTGAGGATGAGTCTTAGGTTCTAATGATCAGATGGGTTTGTGATCTCCTTTGAAAATAGAAAAGGGAGCCCTGGGAAGACCCAGGTTGGGACCGGGTCGGGAGTTGGGGTCAGGGGGGAAGGTCCAGAGAAGTCTGATGGATGAGTCTTTGGGAAACTGGACGGCAGGGTTTACTGTGGGTCATGGGCAGGACAAGGGTAATGAGGCCGTCAAAGAAAAATATCACAACCTGGCTGGCCATCTAAGACCAAGGGCTGGCCATTCTCAGTGCCCACGGACCTCTGCCCTACTCGCTGAGCCTCTCAACCTGCTTTCCTGTCCTGCCTCCGAAGGCCTGGCCTGGCAAGCACCTTGGGGCCTGGCAAGCACCTTGGGGCCTGGCTGCTGCACCCGGCACAGTACTGTGTTAGGTGCCTCTCCCAAGACCAGTTCCTCACCCAGCAGTCTGCTGGCAGGGAACCAGCTGACCCTAGGTGAATGCTGCCCCAGCTTTGCACAGTGCCCTGGGCTCTCCCAGATCAGGGGTATTTTCCCTCCCCCAGCAGCTTGACTCACTTGGACTCCTCCGCATCCGGTCACAGCTCAGTCCCTGGGCAGTCAAGGTCTATCTGGTCAGTCTAGCCCAGACTCTGTGCTCTAATAACACATATCTGACGAAGGAGGAAGGAAAGAAATAAGAAAGGGAGGGGAGAGGAAAAGGGCGATGCAGGGAGCTCATGTGTCATGTCTTCAAAATAAGCACATTTTCTCCTCTGTTTTGCAGAGCCATGATTCTCAAAGTACGGTCCCCAGGTCAGCAGCCTAAGGGTCACCCAAGTGTGTGTAGAAACAAATCCTGGACCAGACCATAACCTTCCTGAGTCAGAGACTCTGGGGTGGGCCCCTGCTCTGTGCTTACAGCCCTCAGGGGGATTCTCAGTCAGGCTCTAATTTGCAAATCACTGCCCCAGAAATGTCAGGAGGAAGTGTTCTTACCGCACTGTCCTTTTTTAAAAAGCTAGTTCAGCCCCAGGGCTCTTCTGGCCTTCAGGAAACAGTCTCAGCTTTCCCAGACAGCTGCCCCTGCACTGCCCCGTGTTTGACCCATGAGGCAGGGTAGCATGTGGAGGGCAGCCTGGGCGGGGCGGTGGGTCTCCAGGAGGCTGCGGCACCTCTGTGTCACTCACATCCATTAATTCATTTGAGTTACCTGACAAATTTTTTTTTCTTTTTCTTTTTTTCATTTATTTTTATTAGTTGGAGGCTAATTACTTCACAACATTGCAGTGGGTTTTGTCATACATTGACATGAATCAGCCATGGATTTACATGTATTCCCCATCCCGATCCCCGCTCCCATCTCCCTCTCCACCCGATTCCTCTGGGTCTTCCCAGTGCACCAGGCCCGAGCACTTGTCTCATGCATCCCACCTGGGCTGGTGATCTGTTTCACTATAGATAATATACATGCTGTTTTTTCTAAACATCCCACCCTCCCCTTCTCCCACAGAGTCCAAAAGTCTGTTCTGTACATCTGTGTCTCTTTTTCTGTTTTGCATATAGGGTTATCGTTACCATCTTTCTAAATTCCATATATATATGTGTTAGTATGCTGTAATGTTCTTTATCTTTCTGGCTTACTTCACTCTGTATAATGGGCTCCAGTTTCATCCATCTCATTAGAACTGATTCAGATTAACGACTGAGTAATATTCCATGGTGTATATGTACCACAGCTTCCTTATCAATTCATCTGCTGATGGGTTGCTTCCATGTCCTGGCTATTATAAACAGTGCTGCGATGTACATTGGGGTGCACGTGTCTCTTTCAGATCTGGTTTCCTCAGTGTGTATGCCCAGAAGTGGTATTGCTGGGTCATATGACAGTTCTATTTCCAGTTTTTTAAGAAATCTCCACACTATTTTCCATAGTGGCTGTACTAGTTTGTATTCCCACCAACAGTGTAAGAGGGTTCCCTTTTCTCCACACCCTCTCCAGCATTTATTGCTTGTAGACTTTTGGATAGCAGCCATCCTGACTGGTGTGTAATGGTACCTCATTGTGGTTTTGATTTGCATTTCTCTGATAATGAGTGATGTTGAGCATCTTTTCATGTGTTTCTTAGCCATCTGTATGTCTTCTTTGGAGAAATGTCTGTTTAGTTCTTTGGCCCATTTTTTGATTGGGTCGTTTATTTTTCTGGAATTGAGCTGCAGGAGTTGCTTGTATATTTTTGAGATTAATCCTTTGTCTGTTGCTTCATTTGCTATTATTTTCTCCCATTCTGAGGGCTGTCTTTTCACCTTACTTGTAGTTTCCTTTGTTGTGCAAAAGCTTTTAAGTTTCATTAGGTCCCATTTGTTTATTTTTGCTTTTGTTTCTAAAATTCTGGGATGTGGGTCATAGAGGATCCTGCTGTGATTTATGTCGGAGAGTGTTTTGCCTATGTTCTCCTCTAGGAGTTTTATAATTTCTGGTCTTACATTTAGATCTTTAATCCATTTTGAGTTTATTTTCGTGTATGGTGTTAGAAAGTGTTCTAGTTTCATTCTTTTACAAGTGGTTGACCAGTTTTCCCAGCACCACTTGTTAAAGAGGTTGTCTTTTTTCCATTGTATATTCTTGCCTCCTTTGTGGAAGATAAGGTGTCTATGGGTTTGTGGATTTATCTCTGGGCTTTCTATTCTGTTCCGTTGATCTATATTTCTGTCTTTGTGCCAGTACCATACCGTCTTGATGACTGTGGCTTTGTAGTATAGTCTGAAGTCAGGCAGGTTGATTCCTCCAGTTTCATTCTTCTTTCTCAAGATTACTTTGGCTATTCGAGGTTTTTTGTATTTCCATACAAATTGTGAAATTATTTGTTCTAGTTCTGTGAAAAATACTGGTGGTAGTTTGATAGGGATTGCATTGAATCTATAGATTGCTTTGGGTAGAATAGCCATTTTGATAATATTGATTCTTCCAATCCATGAACACGGTATGTTTCTCCATCTGTTTATGTCCTCTTTGATTTCTTTCATCAGTGTTTTATAGTTTTCTATGTATAGGTCTTTTGTTTCTTTAGGTAGATATACTCCTAAGTATTTTATTCTTTTTGTTGCAATGGTGAATGGTATTGTTTCCTTAATTTCTCTTTCTGTTTTCTCATTGTTAGTGTATAGGAATGCAAGGGATTTCTGTGTGTTAATTTTATATCCTGCAACTTTACTATATTCATTGGTTAGCTCTAGTAATTGTCTGGTAGAGTCTTTAGGGTTTTCTATGTAGAGGATCATGTCATCTGCAAACAGCACGAGTTTCACTTCCTCTTTTCCTATCTGGATTCCTTTTACTTCTTTTCCTGCTCTGATTGCTGTGGCCAAAACTTCCAACACTATGTTGAGTAGTAGTTCACCTGACAAATTAAAAGACGCTTATTCCTTGGGAGGAAAGTTATGACCAACCTAGACAGCATATTAAAAAGCAGAGATGTTACTTTGCCAACAAAGGTCTGTCTAGTCAAGTCTACGATTTTTCCAGTAGTCATGTACAGATGTGAGAGTTGGACTATAAAGAAAGCTGAGCACTGAAGAATTGATGATTTTGAACTGTGGTGTTGGAGAAGACTCTTGAGAGTCCCTTGGACTGCAAGAAGATCCAACCAGTCCATTCTAAAGGACATCAGTCCTGAATATTCATTGGAAGGACTGACGATGTTGAGGCTGAAACTCCAATACTTTGGCCACCTGATGAGAACTGACTTGTCTGAGAAGAACTTGATGCTGGGAAAAATTGAAGGTGGGAAGAGAGGGGACGACAGAGGATGAGGTGGTTGGATGACATCACCAACTCAATGGACATGAGTTTGAATAAACTGCGGGAGCTGGTGATGGACAGGGAGGCCTGGCATGCTGCAGTCCATGGGGTTGCTAAGAGTCAGACCTGACTGAGTGACTGAACTGAACTGAACTGACAATCTGTGAGGGCAAATACAGCACCTCAGTTTAATAGACAGAAAAAGAGGCTCAGAGGGGTTCCCAACTCCTTGAGGGGCAAGATCTATGCCTGATAAGCAGTTTAAATAACCAGATAGAGAGACTTCCTGCACTTGAGTGGTAGGTCTGACCTCCTACAGCCCCACCTCTCCCCTCAGTAGGTGCGTGCCTGTGTACTAAGTCACTTCAGTCGTGTCCGACTCTTTGTGACCCTATGGATTGCTGCCCGCCAGGCTCCTCTGTCCATGGGATTATTTCAGCAAGAATACTGGAATGGGTTGCCATTCCCTTCTCCAGGGGATCTTCCAGATCCAGGGATCAAACCTGAGTCTACTGGGTCTCCTGCTTTGAAAGCAGATTCTTTACCGCTGAGCCACTGGGGAAGCACCTCAGCAGGTGAGGGGTGCCTAACTAGGACATCCTGGGGAAGGGGAGAAGTGAAGAACAAGGGGGACCTTGGGCCTCCTCCTACAGTGCTGGTGGGCAGCATTTTCCTCTGGACCCCAACAAAGCCCACCAATACCTCTCACCCACAAAAATTCCTCTATGTTAAAAATTCCTTCCAACAGAACAGTTCCACTTCTGGGTATATACACAAAAAATTAAAATCAGGGGCTCAGAAAGGTATTTGCATACCCATGCTCATAACAGCATTAGTCACAAGAGCCAAAAGGAGGAAATAACCCAGATATCTATCAATGGATGAATATGGTAAACAAAATGGGGTATATATATGCAGTGGGATATTATTGAGCCATTAAAATACATAATGACCTGAACCTAATCACTGGGTTGGGAAGATCTCCTAGAGAAGGGAAAGGCTACCCACTCCAGTATCCTGGCCTGGAGAATTCCATGGACTGTATAGTCCATGGGGTCGAAAAGAGTCGGACAAATCCAAGCAACTTTCACTTTCTTTCAGATACATGGTTCAAGAACTTTACTGGCAGTCCAGTGGTTAAGATTCCATGCCTCTACTGCAGGGAGTGAGGGTTTGATCCCTGGTCTAGGGAACTAAGGTCCTGCATGCTGTACAGTGTAGCCAAGAAAAAAAAAAAGCTTCTCCCCTCACCCACCACCCAAAACATGCTTGGGGCTTCCCTGGTGGCTCAGACAATAAAGGATCTGTCTGCAGTGCAGGAAACCAGAGTTCAATCCCTGGGGTGGGAAGATCCCCTGGAGAAGAGAATGGTAATCCACTCCAGCATTCTTGTCTGGAGAATCCCATGGACAGAGGAGCCTGGGGGGTTACAGTCCATGGGGTCACAAAGAGTCAGATGCGACTGAATGACTACCACTTTCCCTTTTTCAAAAACATGGTACAACTGGAAAGACATTATGCCAAGTGAAATAAGCCAGACATCCAAGGACAAATACTAAATGATTCCATCTCTACAGAATAAGGTAGTGAACTTCATAGAGACAAAAGGAAGAAGGGTATTGCCAGGGGCTGGTGAGAGGAATAATGGGAAGTTAGCATTTAATGGGTACGGAGTTTCAGTTTTGCAAGATGAATTTCAGTTTTGCAAGTCCAAGGTGGACGGTGCTGATGATTGTCCAACAATGTGAATGTACTTAATGCCCCTGAAACTGTACACTTAAAGATGGTTAATTTCATGTCATATCTATTTCACCACAATAAAAATTGCTATCCATTAATGAATCCCACTGCCCCCATCCCCAAATCCCCTGGAAATTGGAATAAATTTTGGGGAAACAAAGCATACAGATCATTTGGCAAATTCCCTACACAGCCACATGACTCCACTGTGACAAGAGAGAAAGTTCTGGACATTGGAAGCCCAGCCAGCTCAAATCCCACCTTTTTTGTGAAGCCTTTGGTAGCCTGCAGAATCGCTCACCGAACCACCTCCTCCTCTGTGTCTGATGTCGGGCACAGTCGTGCAACTTGAAAGAGTCAGATGGTGCTTTTTTTTTTAGAGTTTATTTTTTTAAATATTTATTTATTTGGCTGCCTTGTGCCTTAGTTGTGGCACACAGGATCCTCGATCTTTGTTGCAGTGTGTGTGTGTGTGTGTGTTAGTTGCTCAGTCGTGTCTGACTCTTTTTGACCCCATGGACTGTATGTGGAATTTTTAGCTGTGGCATGAGAACTCTTAGTTGAGGCATGCGGGATCTAAGTTCCCTGACCAGGGATCCAACCCGAGCCCCTTGCGTTGAGAGCATGGATTCTTAGCCACTGGATCACCCCAGATGGTGCTTTGCCAAGATGTCTCTCCTTTCACTCTGGTCACTTGACTCCTGGGAGCAAAGCCCTAGCAACTCACAGTGGACATGTCGAAACAAGCCTTTGTCATTGAAGCCTCTGAGATTTGGAGATTGCTTGTTTCCTTGGTGTAACCCAGCTCAGGGCTTTTGCAGCCTTGGCATCCCCTGGGGGCTGATTAGAGATGCAAATAATCAGGCCCCACCCTTGACCTACTGAACCAGATTCTGCATAAAGTGCTAAGCATGGCTTCTCTCCCAGAAAGGTGCTCAGTGGCTATTATTTCCTCCCCAGTCCTCTGAGGTTTCTACAGAAGACTCTGCTAATAGCCTACTTAAGAGTTGCCTTCCCCTTCTCCCTACTGAGAACCCAGGTTTCTGTTGTTGTTCAGTTGCTGAGTCTTGTCCGACTCTGCGAACCCATGGACTGCAGCACACAGGCTTTTCTGTCCTTCACCATCTGTGGAGCTTGCTCAAACTCATGTCCATGGAGTCATTGATGCCATCCAACCATCTCATCCTCTGTCGCCTCCTTCTCCTGCCCCCAGTCTCTCCCAGCATCAGGTCTTTTTCAGTGCAGCTCTTTGCATCAGGTGGCCAAAATATTGGAGCTTCAACTTCAGCATCAGTCCATCCAGTGTATGTTCAGGATTTATTTCCTTTAGGATTGACTGGTTTGATTTTGCTGTCCAAGGAACTCTCAAGAGTCTTCTCCAGCACTGAGGGACTGGCAATGTGCTCAGGTGAAAACACTCAGTTTCCCAGACTCCCTTGCAGCTAAGTGTAGTCATGTGACCTGGTCCTAGTCATGTTCATTTGGTTCATTTCTGACCCAAAGGAAGTCAGAGTAGGGCTTCAGGGACTTCTTGTCGAAGGCCACAGGCCCAGGTGGCAGGTTTCTCTGGCTTTGGGCCTTGTCCTTCCCCTTCCTTCCTGTCTGTTACTTCGACGTGGTGGCAGATTGCTACCCAGTGGCTCCCAGGACTCACACATTCCTGTGTTCACACCCTCAGGTCGCCCCCACCCACACTGGATCTGGGCTGGCCTGAGCCTAACTCTGACCAGTACAATGTGGTTGCAGTGAGGTTCCAGGGACTTTTTCTCTCAACCTGGGGCTTGCCTATAGGAGATCTCTTGATAGGAGATCACATTCCTGTCAGAGGGAGGGACATCCATCCAACCCATCATCCAGATCTGAAACCCGGGAGTCACCACACCTCCTTTTCATCTGCAGCTAATTGATCACCAGGACTGTCCCCTCCCGTGGCCCAAGTCCATCCCAGACTTGATCCAAGGGGCAGCCATCTACTGACCTCCTGTCTTCCTCCCGGCCTGGCTCCCCACCCCCCATCGAGCCTACATGTAGATGGATGTCATAGTGATCCTTCTAGGGAATTCCCGGATGGTCCAGTGATTAGAACTCTACACTTTCACTGCCAGGGACCCAGGAGCAATCCCTGGTCAAGGAACTAAGATCCTGAAAGCTATGTATTGCCACCAAAAAAACAAAAACAGAAGGTTGATCTTTCTAAATACAGATCTAAAGATCATTCCCCAATGCTTTATGGTAAGTCCCACGGCTCCAGCATGACCTACACATCCATATGTGACATAGCTACTGCCTCACTCTCCAGCCCCCTCTCTGTCCATTCCCCTCTCTAAATACCATGAACCCTGGACACGCCATGCTGCTCCCTGTTTCTCATACCAGCTTTGCCTATTGATAGCTCCATGTCTTTGCTTCAGCAACGACAAATGTCATCCTTCATGTTGACTCAGTATCATGGTCTGTTTAGGGTGCTCTAACAGAATACTACAGACTGGGTGGTTTAAACAACAGAAATTTATTTTCACAGTCTTGGAGGCTGGAAGTTCAAGATCAAGGTAGGTTTCATTCTCTATGTTTTTTTTTTTTTAATGTCTTTATCTTTTGTTCTACCTCATTTCAAGGAGATTAGCTTGCCTATTTGGAGGCCTGGGGTCCTCTGCTGTTGTTTAGAAGTTGCTCTGTAGGAGTTGTTCCATATTTTGATGAGTTTTTGATATATTTGTTGAGGAGGCAGGCAATCTCCCCATCTTACTCCTCTGCCACCTTCTTCTGCTCTCAAAGCATCTTTGTAGGTTTCATTCTGCTTCTTGTCTTGACTTGTAGGTGGCTGCAATCTGGCTATGTGCTCACATAATATGTGAGCATGGGGAGAGAGGCTGTGAGTTCTCTGGCATATCTTCCTTTAAGGACACTAATTCTATAAGATCAGGACCCCACCCTCATGACTTCACTTTGTCATAGTTACTTCTAGAGGGGCCCCATCTCTAATTACAGCCACCCTGGAGGTTAGGGCTTCAGTGTATGAATTTGGGAGGGAAACAGACATTCAATCCATAACATACATTCAATTAGTAGTGACTGGGAATTCTCTGATAGTCCAGTGCTTAGGACTGCACACTTTCACTACCAAGGGCACAAGTTCAACCCTGGTTGGGGAATTAAGATCCCACAAGCTTTGTGGCAGGGCAAAAAAGAAAGAGAGGGAGAAATTAGGAGTGGCTGCCTAGAGAAATGTGTCAAAAAGAATTCTGAGGTCCTTCCCAGATTCTGTGGTAAAAAGAGCAATGGTTGATTAGTCACGTCTACCTATGGTTGATTATTCATGTCTCCCTGGAGCTTCCCTGGTGGTCAGATGGTAAAGAATCTGCCTATAATACAAGAGACCCATCTTTGATCCCTGGTTCAGGAAGATTCCCCTGGAGGAGGGCATGACAACACATTCCAGTGTTCTTGTCTGGAGAATCCCCATGGACAGAGAAGCCTGGTGGGCTACAGTTCACAGGGTCACAAAGAGTCAAACATGACTGAGTGACTAATAGTTTCACTTTCATCCGGGGCTTAGAAAGGAGGGATTGTGGCGGCTCGTGTACTGTGTATTTTTCTTGTCTGTTTTATGTTTATCTTTTCCACTCTCTCTTTTGGCCCAAGCACAATGCCTGACACATTCTAGGCTCTCAATACATTTTTGATGAATGAATCAAGTGAGTAGTTGTCTTAAAGCACATTTCTCATCCATGATCTCACTTAAGCTTCACAACAGAATGTGAGGTCGGTCCGAACAATTAAAGATGCTTAGAAATCTCCTTGAAAGTGTTCACCCCTCTTTCTGTCTCTCACTCCACGCTGGAGTTGCTGCATTTGACCTAGAGGCTGCATGGATGCCTGGACCAGATTCTGTCCGGATCACAGGTGGCTCTTGCTGCCACTGTCTCCTAGAGCAGCTGAGGCCTTCGCCCTTCCTGCTGTCCCCCAACACCCCTGCATCCCCACTCATCCCAGAGCTGCCAACCCCATCCTCTGGCTACCAATCACTTCAAATGAGAAACAAACAAATACTGTGGCCTCTAAGTCTGATAGAGCAAGAGGGTGGGGTGGGGATTGATTAACCTTCTGATGGGAGTTGGGGGCACATGTTAACCATTGCTGTGATACAGGAAATTGAGAACAGGTAAGGGTATATGTAATGGGAGGAGGGTGTCACGCTTAAAGGGAAAATGTACTCAAGTCTCCAGTATACCACAGAGCTTTCCAGGTGACGCAGTGGTAAAGAATCCACCTGCCATAGGGTCACAGAGTTGAACGTGACTGAGCAACTGAGCATGCACTGAAGTCTCCAGTATCCCTGTTAGCAATGCAGCTCATGTAATTGTGAGCATGTGTCTGAGTGTGTGTGTGTTGGGGGGCTGCCTCTCCCCCACCTGTCACCCCTGTGCCCATGCTCAACCATGCTGCCTCTGCCAGCCTGGCCATGTGCTATGTGCCTGAGCCCCTTCAGGGCTGTGGATGGACACCCTGCCCTGGCATCGCTCCTGGTCTGCCTGCTAAGACTTCTCCCCACAGGGCAGCGCCATGCTTAGCCCTGTGACATGTGCTCCTGCCCAAGAGAAGCTCATGGCTAGTGTCAGCGGCTGGACTACCCTGGGCTGTGTTTGGGAAGGCCAGAGACTATGCCCCCATCTGGTTGGGTGGCAAGGACAGGTGAGCAGGCGCAGTGGTGTGTGGGTGTGTTTCAGGCCAGTGAACCCTGCTGTTTGCCTGAAGTCATGGTGGGAGCACGGAGCGGGGAAGGGGAGACCAGATCCGGAGGATTGTTGGAGGCACGTGCTAATGTGCTAAGTCACTTCACTTGTGTCCGACTCTCTGCAACCCTGTGTACTATAGCCCGCCAGGCTCCTCTGTCCATGGGATTCTCCAGGCAAGAATACTGGAGTGGGTTGCCGTGCCCTCCTCCAGGGGATCTTCCTGACTCAGGGATTGAACCCCAGTCTCCTCAGATTCTTTATTGTCTGAGCCACCAGGGAAGCCCCAGGCAGCAAAGAGCCAGCAGTAGCACCTGCTCTCTGGGCCTTGCAGCCTCAAGAACAAAGCAGGATTTCTTGCAGCCCTTTCACTCGGGATTCTCTCTGCTTACCATGGCCACTGTCTCATGAAGTTACTAATGGGAGAGAAGGAAGCTGAGCCCAGTTCTGCTACGTGCTTAAGGTGGGGGTCCAGGGCCCAGCTCTCAACCAGGGTGTAGCCTTTATCTTCCCAAGGCTAGATAAAGCTGGTGATCATCTCCCAGGCCCTTCCCAGGTCGTCTCAGGAGATCCACAAGGAGGGCGCTGGCTTTCCACTTCCTCAGCATCTTCCTGCAGGTCCCGCTAGTCCAGCCAAGAAGGCAGTGGAGCCCCTGGGGTGGAGTCACAGGGAGAAGGTGAGGCGCCCATGCTCTGGGGGACCAGCCTCACCACAGAGTACCCAACCCCTCCAGTGGTGTGTTGAGAAATGGTCAGGTCTCTGTTCAAAGCCTGCTTGTTGACAAACCTGAGTCCTGTGACAAGAACCCAGGGTGACTCACTCTTTATGAGGCTCCTGACTCCCCAGGAAAGTTGTTTCATGTTTATTGCTTTGTAAGAATGGAACTGGGGAATTTACTGGTGGTCCAGTGGTTAGGACGAGGTGCTTCTACTGAAGCGGGGTGAGGGTTCAATACATGGTCAGGGAACTAAAATCCCACAAGCCACATGGCTTGGCCAAAAAATAATTAAATAAAAAGTAAGAGGAATCTTTTCACAGCCATCTTCTGCCCATTATGTGTCTTCTACTGTGGGCTCCCATAATGGAGTCAGGGCTGTGCAGCCCCTATCAGCAACCCTGGGCCCCCTGCCTCCCTTACGAACAGAGCCCCACTTTCAACCAGGCTGCAATATACTCTGCTTGGTCTAAGCCAAGAGAAACTCCAATCCCTTTGCTCTTGACTCTGGCTGATGACAAGTAAGTAACTTCTGGGAAAATACATTTTTCACTTATATAGGGAAAGGGCCATTCTTATCATTCCTTTCCTGCTGTGTGTGGTCCTACAAGGGTATAGAGCTGAGGCAAACGTCCTGCCTGGAAGACCACATAACCACAGAGGTCCACCTCCGGTTGACATGATGGGGCCTGTTGTCACTGAGCAGGACCCTGTGGGGGCTTTCTGGGACAGACCTCTCCCCCATATCCTCTGCTTTAGCTCCTCTCTGTAGTCCCTAGATAATAGTATCTGATGTACACTTGCAGAGTTGTTTTACAGATGCTAAGACCCCAATCAAATGGAAGAAATTAACTAATCGATGACTAAAAGCATATAGCCCCCAGACCGACTGGTGCCTAAGGATTAATAAAGTTAACCCTTGTGACACCACCATGTTCCCTCACCATTAGCCAATCAGAGAACTGTGACGAGCTGTTCACATACCCTGGGACGCCCTCCCTCACCTGGCCTTTAAAATGCTTTGCTGAAATCCTTTAGGGAGTTTAGGGACTTTGAGCGTGAGCCATGTGATCTCTTTGCTTGGCGCCTTACAAGAAACATTGCACTCTGCCCCAGGCTGGTATCAGTAGATTGGCTTTACTGCATGTGCGTAAGAAGACCCAAGTTTGGTTCAGTAACATTGTGACCAATTTCAATTCTGCTTTGCATTTATTTAATTTATTTTTGTCTGTGCTGGGTCTTTGTTGCTGTGTACAGGCTTTCTCTACTTGCAACGAGCAGGGGTTAGTCTCTAGTTGCAATGTGTAGGCTTCTCATTGCAATGACTTCTCTTGTGGTGCTTCAGGAGTTGTAGTACACAGGCTGGGCTCCCCTGTGGCGTGTGGAATCTTCTCAGACCAGGGATCGAACCTGTGACCTCCACATGGGCAGGCAGACTCTCAATGACTGAACCAACAGGGAAGTCCTCTGCATAGTATTTTAAAGTTCACCTATTGCCATCACTCTTACATTTTACAAAGAGGACCATGCCTTTTGCTAATTTTCTAATTTTAAGAAAATCTGCACAGTTCTTGTATGTAAGTTGAGGAAATGAGAATGGATCAGTGAGGTCAAGAGAAGTTCACTATCACCTGGATCAGTGGATAAGATCAAATGCCTATCTAAATGAAATTTGAAATTTTATGTGAACAAATTAGAATCCCATAGACAGAGGAGCCTGACAGTCCTACAGTCCATAGGGTCCCAAAGAGTTAAACATGACTGAAACGACTTAGCATGCATGTGAACAAATTCAGTTTTCTACAAAAAATGTTCTGGTAAATATTGCTGGAATAAACATATTCTAGTTTCAAGGTTTTGTAAGTCAACATTTCAAGGTTTTGTAAGATTCTTAAACCTACGATTGCAAACCTTCCCTATTTCAGGAGAGATCTTGTCCCTCTCCATTAAGAAGTGAACCAGCAGAAACTGAATTTTATAATGAAATTATACCCCAAAAAGTATAGTTTTAACTTCAATTGTGTAGTAATAGGCATGTAAATATTTGCTTTTTCTTTATCTTACAAGATACAAAGGCTGGCTCAGGGCCTGTTTTCCTTAAGCATCTGTGTCATTGACTCCCATTCTGTCGAAGTTCTTCATTAACCTCAGGCTTGCAGCCTTGAACTTTAATTAAACTTGTCTAGCCAGGGCTGAATTAAAGAATATGTGGCTCATATAGTTTCCCCTTTCCACAAATTGCTGAACCAACTTGGTACTCCTGTTTTGCAGGCCTTTGTTATGCAATGTAATTAAACATCTTTATTATTAAACCCCAGTCATTGGGTTTTCTGTCACTAGCAGCCATTGCATTCCTGAATAGCAGAGATTTTCAGGAAGGATTCCAAGGAGATATTTCCCTTCTAGGATTCGCTGTCACAACTACTCACACCCAAAGCAGGAAGACACTGTTGACTCTTCCTTCCTTCACTGACCCCAACCCTCCCAACCTGTCACCTACCTCCCAAGTATATTTTATATTAGTTCATCTTTTTCTGTTCTTTGCCACTAGTGGAGTCACAGGAACTGTGTCATCTCTTGCCTCTGCTCTGTCATCTCAGTAGCCTCCCAAATGGTTCCCCTGCTCCCATACTCACCTTCTTTAAAGCAGAGTGAACTTTAAAAAATATATAGATTTGATCCTGACACTCTCATCCTTAAAAGGCCCATAGCTTCTCCTTGGACACAGGAGAAGAACTTAGATCCACAATAGGGTATATTAACTTTGTATTGGTTGCCTAACAAATAACCACAAACTTTATTTAAAAGAACACCCAAGTATAATAGTTTCCTTGAGTCTGGGCATGACTGAATTGGGCCATTGCTCAAGGTCCCACAAGGCTGCAGTCAAGCTGTCCACTGTCTGTGAATGCTCATCTAAGGACTCATCATGGAGTGTCTTCCTACTCACATTTCATTGACCAAAGCTATTTACATGATAACACCTAACTTCAAAGAAGGCAAGAAAATGCAACCCTGCCACTGATACCAAGCAGGACCCTGTAGGGTTCCTGGGCACAAAGGCCTTTCTGTGTCCCCCATTTATTTTTCATTTGTTGTTGTTATTCAGTCCCTCAGTCCTGTCCAACTCTTTGTGACCCCATGGACTGCACATACCAGGATTTCCTGTCCTTCACCATCTCCTGGAGTTTGCTCAAATTCAGGTCCATAGCATCAATGATGTCATCAGACCACAAAACCATCTCATCTTCTGTATTCCCTTTCTCCTCCTGCCATCAATCTTTCCCAGCTTCAGAGTCTTTTTCTAATGAGTCAGCTCGTCACATCAGGTGGTCAAAGGATTGGAGCTTCAGCTTCAGCATCAGTCCTTCCAATGAATATTCAGGGTTTATTTCCTTTAGGATTGACTGGTTTCATCTCCTTGCTGTCCAAGGGACTCTCAAGAGTCTTCTCCAGCACCACAGTTTGAAAGTTTGTTTTTTTTCAGTTCAGTCTTTCAGTCGTGTCTGACTCTTTGTGACCCCATGGACTGCAGCATGTCAGGCTTCCCCGTCCATCACCAACTCCCGGAGCCTGCTCAAACTCATGTTCATCAAGTTGGTGATGCCATCCAACCTTCTCATCCTCCAGCATCCCCTTCTACTCCTGCCTTCAATCTTTCCCAGCATCAGAGTCTTTTCAAATGAGTCAGTTCTTTGCTCAGGTGGCCAAAGTACTAGAGTTTCACCTTCAGCATCAGTCTTTACAATGAATATTCAGGACTGATTTCCTTTAGGATTGAATGGTTTGATCTCTTTGTAGTCCAAGGGACTCTCAAGAGTCTTCTCCAACATCACAGTTCAAAAGCACCAATTCTTCAGCACTCAGCTTTCTTTGTGTTCCAACTCTCACATCCATACATGACTACTGGAAAAACCATAGCTTTGTCAGCAAAGTAATGTCTCTGCTTTTTAATGTGCTGTCTAGCTTGGTCATAGCTTTTCTTCCAAGGAGCAAGCCTCTTTTAATTTCATGGCTGCAGCCACCATCTGTGGTGATTTTGGAGCCCCCCCAAATTAAGTCTCTCACTGTTTCCACTGTTTCCCCATCTATTTGCCATGAAGTGATGGGACCAGATGCCATGATATCAGTTTTTTGAATGTTGAGTTTTAAGCCAGATTTCTCACTCCCCTCTTTCACTTTCATCAAGAGGCTCTTTAGTTCCTCTTTGCTTTCTGCAATAAGGGTGGTGTCATCTGCATATCTGAGGTTATTGATATTTCTCCCAGTAATCTTGATTCCAGTTTGTGCTTCATCCAGCCTGACATTTATTTTTTAATATTTATTTATTTATTTGGCTGCACCAGGTCTTAGTTGCATCACCTAGGATTTTTGATCTTTGTTACAGCATGCAGGCTCTTAAGTTGAGGCATGCAAACTCTTAGTTGTGGCGTGTGGGACCTAGTTCCCTGAGTAGGGATCAAACTCCAGCCCCCTGCATTGGGTACATGGAGTCTTAGTCACTGAACCACCAGGAAAATCCCTGTTCTCCATTTCTTTGATCACACAAAATAGACTTTTTTCAGTCTCCATGACCTTCCCTGAGTTCCTACAGCAGGTTCAAATAGCTGCTAATTAGGGAAGGGAGGGGATGCAGAGACAGGAGTGAAAGTGTTAGTCTCTCAGTTGTGTCCGACTCTTTGGGACCTCATGGCCTGTGGCCCACCAGGCTCTTCTGTCCATTGGGATTCTCCTGGCAAGAATATTGGAGTGGTTTGCCATTTCCTTCTCCAGGGACTCTTCCCAACCCAGGGATTGAACCTGGGTCTCCTGCATTGCAGGCAGATTCCAGAGACAGAGACAGGGAAGTAACAGCCAAAAGAAACAATAGTGCTGGCTTGGGGCAAGGTTCTGGTTTCCCATCAAGGGATACACACAATATCTTTGGACTGTTTTACAGATACTGAAACCCCCACCAGGTGGGAGAAGTTAAAGGTTAATGATGGTAGACTGCCCACAAGCACAAAGACACCAGAAAGGTTGGAACCAGAAGGTAGAGGATGCTGACTCCCACTTATCTCACACCAACCAATCAGAAGAATGTCCACAAGTTGACCATGCCCTCTTTGAACCATTACTTCTCACTAGCTCCTCCAAGTTGGATCACACAGTTTTAAGAGCATTAGCCCACAGTGACCCTGTTTGCCTGGCAAAGCAATAATGCTATTCTTTTCTACTTCACCCAAAACTCTCTCTCCAAGATTTAGTTCAGTATTGGGGTTCAGATGCCAGATTCAGCCTCACTACATGGGTGAGAGGAGGAGAGAGGGAATCTTTGTGCACAGTGCTAATGCCTACCCCAGCTACTATGAGGGACTTTAGGATCCACCACTGGAAACCAATACACTGCACCTAATGCTCTTGGCCCATCTGTCTACAGTAGCTCTCTTGTCTATCAGCCTAGTGACTCTATAAAGAAAGAAAATGAAATTAGTTTGGCATGACTTAGTAAATTTAACACTGGCTCTGGGACCTCCTGTTGATCCAGTGGTTAAGAATCTGCCTTCTAATGCAGGGGACACAAGTCAATCCCTGGTCGAGGAACTAAGATTCCACATGCCACAGGGCAACTAAGCCTGAGAACCACAACTAGAGAAACCTGAGGTTGGCAATTACTGATCCTGTGTTCTGCAACTAGAGAACCCTGCGTGTCCCAACTAAGACACAGTGAAGCCAAAAAAACTCCAAAACAAAACAACACGACAGAAAAACACCGGCTCAAGTGACCAGTATATTCTCTATTTTTTTTATAAAAAACAGCTTTCTTTCTATTTTTGTCTGTGCTAGATTTTTGTTGCTGCACCGACTTTTCTCTAATGTGCTGCAGAGAGGGGGCTACTTCTAGTTGCAGTGCACACGATTCTCTTGTTGCGGAGCATGGGCTCTAGGGCGTGCAGGCTTCAGTAATTGTGGCTCCTGGGCTCTAGAGCACAGGCTCAGTAGTTGTGGTACACGGGCTTAGTTGCTCTGTGGCATGTGGGATCTTCCTGGATCAGGGATTGAACCCATGTCTCCTGCATTGGCAAGCGAATTCTTTACCACTGAGCCTCCAGGGAAGCCCTCTTCATTTTTTACAAACCTTAAAAATATTCTAATTTAATTTCCTTTTTTTTTGACATAAATTATTGAACCCTGCTTAATTTTCTATCTTTATCCTAAATCTGTTATTTTGAATATCATAGATCTAGGATTGCTAATGCCTGGTGATGACACAAGACCTCTAATAAATGAGCATAATGCTTTTACAAAAAGGCAATGCCCAATGTCACCAGGGTGGGGACCTAGGAGGCTCCTGAATTTCCCTCCTCTCATGGATCCACCGAAAGTACAGCACTACATGGAGCAATTCCCTGTAACAGAGATCAGAAACTGCTAAATCGTCTTCCAAAGTATGGTGCATTCTGCATTCCCCCCAGCATTGAATGAGAGCTTCGGCTATCCCACATCCTCATCAGCATTTAGTCTTGTTTTGTTCAGTGTATTGGCCATTCTAATAGATGAGTAGTGGCAATATTCAAGTTCCTTTTGTTTCCAATTTGTATTGTAAGTTATAACCGTCTAATGTGTAGCTAATAGTTCTGGCATTCTCTCAGGGATAAAAAGAAACTTACGAATCTATGGTTTCTTAACACATGCATAATCCACTGCCAAAAAAGTAATTGGATGATATTCATTGTAACAGTGTTGTAAAGGCATTTGTTTATAGTCAAGGCAATTACAGAGTCTGGGATGGATGATCAGAGTGTTATGAATACTCAAGGCTCTGTGTGTGTGTATAACCAAAGATGGTTGAAGCCAACTGAGGCTTAACTTCAAGGGTAGGAGAAGACTTGGGCTTTCTATATGGGTAGAAGAAGGCAGGTGGTGTCCTGATTTCCATGGGCCAGGTTGGGACTCCCCATCTGAAGATAAGCAGATCGTGCCGTGAGTGCACCTCTTAGAGGAAGCCCTTCCTGGTACTTGCTTAAGATTTCCAGTGAATGGAGATCAGCCCAGTCTCCAGAAATCCACGAGATGCTAACTTAACCTTTGACCTTTGACTCCGATGAGAGAGCCAGGGGTCCCAGGTTTGTCTGTGAAGAGGGAGGCTACTGGCACCACCGCGTGATGGAAGCAGACAGTGAATCCAGAGAATGGAGTGAAGAGGAGACACCAAGGGTCAACCCCTTGGCTTTTCTGGGATGGAGTTTGCTGAACTTCTGCACAGGCAGGCACACCCAAGTTCCCTAAGTGACCACGAGAGCTATCCAAGTGGGCAAGCACAGACTCTTTCATTGATGTGAACTCATTTATCCTTCCCTCAGCTCTCCCTCCTGGACTCTGCAGTCCTTTCTGGATCGTAGGAGTTCACTGAGAGGCGTCACCTTGGGCTGAGCGGGCAGGGACGGCTTACCTGGGGGTGGGATTTTTTTGTTTGGTTTTTGTTTTTTAATCTCTGGTGTTTTCTTTTTTTGTACATGGTTGCGCTGGGTCTTCTTGCTGTGTGAGGGCTTTTTCTAATTGCAGCAGGTGGGGACCACTCCTCTTTCAGTACTGTCATTTCAGCCTGTCATTGCAAGAGCATCTCTTGCTGCAAAACACAGGCTCTAGAGAGCAGGCTCAGTAGTTGTGGCACAAGGGGTTAGTTGCTCTTTGGCATGTGGGATTTTCCCAGACCAGGGATCAAATCCATGCTCCCTGCACTGGCAGGAGGATGCTTATCCACTGCACCAGCTGGGAAGTCCTGAGAGGTGGGATTTGAACTACATATTGATAAAAAGATGGAGCAGGTGAGGACTGAGGATTGGCAGGTCAGCATAGAATCTGATTGGTCAGGAGCAGGAAGTTCCTGGAAATGGTGGTGGGGGGGGGTTGGCCAGAAAGTTGAGTTGGGGACGAACTGCAGAGGCCTTGAAGGTCAGCTGAAGCTTTCAGATGTTTCACCAGGAAGCCATGGAATGCTTCTGATGTGGGACTTGACATCTATAAGCCTGAGTGAAGCCAAGACTAATCTGACAGTGAGCTGTGGAACAGACTGGACAAGACAGACTGGAGAGAGGGAGGTCTATCCTAGGCTATGGTCAAAGCCCAGAGTGAGATGTGCATGGGCCAAACTGGAAAAGGAAAGGGAAAGACAGAGACAGGGGTTTGATCCCTGCTCCGGGAAGATCCCACATGCCTCAGAGCAACTAAGCCCATGAGGCACAACTACTGAGCTGGTGCTCTAGAGCAGAAACCGAGACTACTGAGCTCTCATGCCACAACTACTGAGGCCTGTGTGCCTGAGACCGTGCTCCGCAGCAAGGGGAGCCACTGCAGTGAGAAGCCCGCGCATCACAACTAAGAGTGGCCCCCACTCACCGCAGCTAAAGAAAGCCCAGCTGCATGAACGGAAAGGAAATAAATACACCTTAAAAAAACAAACCTTCTGCTCACAACCCATATGACTGCTGGCTTTTAGGTAGCTCTGTTCTAAGAAAGAGAGCCCTAACTGAATTGGTAGCATATGTATATTTCCAACTCTTTAGAATGGGAAAGACTAACGATGTCTTCAAGAAAATTAGAGATACCAAGGGAACATGTCATGCAAAGATGGGCACAATAAAGGACAGAAATGGTAATGGTATGGACCTAACAGAAAACAGAGGATATTAAGAAGAGGTGGCAAGAATATACAAAAGAACTATACAAAAAAGATCTTAATGACCCAGATAACCATGATGGTATGATCACTCACCTAGAGCCAGACATCCTGGAATGTTAAGTCAAGTGGGCCTTAGGAAGCATCACTATGAAAAAAGCTAGCAGAGGTGATGGAATTTCAGCCAAGCTATTTCAAATCCTAAAAGATGATGCTGTGAAAGTGCTGCACTCAATATGCCAGCAAATTTGGAAAACTCAGCAGCGGCCACAGGACTGGAAAAGGTCAGTTTTCATTCCAATCCCAAAGAAAGGCAATGCCAAAGAATGTTTAAACTACGGCACAATTGCACTCATCTCACACACTAGCAAAGTAATGCTCAAAATTCTCCAAGCCAGGCTTCAACAGTGTGTGAACCGTGAACTTGCAGATGTTCAAGCTGGATTTAGAAAAGGCAGAGGAACCAGAGATCAAATTAGATCATGGAAAAAGCAAGAGAATTCCAGAAAAACATCTACTTCTGCTTTATTGACTATTCCAAAGCCTTTGACTGTGTGGATCACAACAAACTGTGGAAAATTCTGAAAGAGATGGGAATACCAGACCACCTGACCTACTTCTTGAGAAATCTGTATGCAGGTCAGGAAGCAACAGTTAGAACTGGACATAGAGCAACAGACTGGTTCCAAATAGGGAAAGGAGTACGTCAAGGCTGTATATTGTCACCCTGCTTATTTAACTTATATGCAGAGTACATCATGAAAAACGCTGGGTTAGAAGCACAAGCTGGAATCAAGGCTGCCAGGAGAAATATCAATAATGTCAGATATGCAGGTGACAGCACCCTTATGGCAGAAAGTGAAGAAGAACTAAAGAGCCTCCTGATGAAAGTGAAAGAGGAGAATGAAAAAGTTGGCTTAAAACTCAACATTCAGAAAACTAAGATCGTGGCATCTGGTCCCATCACTTCATGGCAAATAGATGGGGAAACTATGGAAACAGTGACAGACTTTATTTTCTTGAGCTCCAAAATCACTGCAGATGGTGACTACAGCCATGAAATTAACAGATGCTTACTCCTTGGAAGAAAAGCTATGACCAACCTAGGCAGCATATTAAAAAGCAGAGACATTACTTTGCCAACAAAGGTCTGTCTAGTCAAGGCTATGGTTTTTCCAGTAGTCATGTATGGATGTGAGAGTTGAACTATAAAGAAAGCTGAGTGCTGAAGAACTGATGCTTTTGAAGTTTGGTGTTTGAGAAGACTCTTGAGAGTACCTTGGACTGCAAGGAGATCCAACCTGTCAATCCTAAAGGAAATCAGTCCTGAATATTCATTGGAAGGACTTATGCTAAAGCTGAAACTCCAATGCTTTGGCCACCTGATGGGAAGAACTGACTCATTTGAAAAGATCCTGATGCTGGGAAAGATTGAAGGCAAGAAGAGAAGGGGATGACAGAGGATGAGATAATTGGACGACGGCAATGGACATGCGTTTGAGTAAATTCCAGGAGTTGGTGATGGACAGGGAAGCCTGGCGTGCTGCAGTCCATGGGGTCATGAAGAGTCTGACACGACTGAGCAACTGAAATGAACTGAACTATGTGGGTCACATTCTCCCAGGAAAATGGAGAGTTTCTTCCAAAAGAAGTACCCTCCCCACTCTCCACCCCCAGTGCACATGTATTGTTTTTTTCCTGCCAAAATAATCCTGGCAATCTTGAGTTTGGATACCTTGTGTATAATGTTTATCTCAAAGACCTTCTAGTTCTTTATCCACTTCCTGCCAGAGCCAGAGTAGAAGGTGGTGCAGGAAGACAACTGCCCTCCTTGACTCATGGCTCATCTGAGTCCCAGCAGGGGAGAGATGGCAAGAAAGTTACAGCTGTGTTATTGGAGAGAGCATAATAAACAGGATTTTTAGACACATGGGCGAGATGAAAGGAAAACAAGAAGGACCATGCAGCATCTCCAGGATAGAAACGTGGAGCGCCATCAGCTTGAAGGGACCAGGAGAGGAAGTGGTTAAAAGAACCCAGAGAGGCCTGTAGCTGAAGGATGGGGTTTCTGGAAAGCGGCTGGGTCCTTCCGTGTAGGAACCAGGTGTATAGCTGCCAAGCCATCCTCCGCTGGCAAGGCCGTTAGAATAGTCAATACTCTGCTGGCACTTTCCAAATCCCCTCCTGTTTCCTGCTGGTGTCTGCTGTGGGCTGAAATGAGCCAGAGCCCAGAAAGGAAGGGAGATCCAGTGACAACTGACACAGGTCAGCTCCTGAGGACAGAGCACAGTGGAGAAGAGAGAACAGATTTGGAGAGATGAAGGGAATATCCAGCACATTACTATTTGTGTTAGTTTCGTTTGTTTTTCAAATTTTTTATTTATTTTTATTTTTGGCTGTGTTGAGTCTTCATTGCTATGCGTGTACTCTCTCTAGTTGCAGTGAGTGGGGGCTGCTCTTTGTTGCTGTGCACAGGCTTCTTGTTGCAGTGGTTTCTCTTCTCCGGGAGCACAGGCTCTAGGCACACAGGGCCAGGGCCAGTGTTGGCTCAGTAGCTGTGGCCCAGGGGCTTAGTTGCCCCATAGCATAGTGCATTACTATTGACATACAAATCAAAGAAACACAGTTCAGTTCAGTTCAGTCGCTCAGTCGTGTCCAACTCTTTGTGACCCCATGAATCACAGCACGCCAGGCCTCCCTGTCCATCACCAACTCCCAGAGTTTACTCAGACTCATGCCCATCGAGTCGGTGATGCCATCCAGCCATCTCATCCTCTGTCGTCCCCGTATTCTCCTGCCCCCAATCCCTCCCAGCATCAGGGTCTTTTCCAATGAGTCAACTCTTCGCATGAGGTGGCCAAAGTACTGGAGTTTCAGCTTCAGATCAGTCCTTCCAGTGAACACCCAGGACTGATCTCCTTTAGGATGGACTGGTTGGATCTCCTTGCAGTCCAAGGGACTCTCAAGAGTCTTCTCAAACACTACAGTAGAAACTGGCTATTCTTTACTGAGCCCTGACTATGGACCTAGCATGAGGAAATGATGTCAAGCCAAGGCTGGTGAGTAAACAGGTCTTTCTCTTTGAAAGGTGGTCTGCAGGGAGAAGAGATGCTCCGAGACCCCAAAAAGCGGCCACCCAAGGGCATGTGGAGACAAAGCAGGATGAGGAACAATGTAGATCCATTTTCAGGGCCTGGTTTCAGCTCTCTGAGAGGGACTGAGGGCCTGTTTTCATGAAAGTCCCTGAATTCCATAGAAAAAGTTTCCCTTTTACATACAGCAGCTTGAGGGAGTTTCTATTTCTTACAACCAAAAAACTAGGGATACATTTAATTTGAAACAAAAGAACTTTAAGCACACATTTTCGTTTAACTCATGTAACAACCCTGAGAAGTAGGTTCCCTTGTTCCCATATTATTTTATTACTTTTTAATATTTATTTATTATTTATTTGGCTGTGCTAGGTCTTAGTGTGACACACAGGATCTTTTAGTTGCACCTTGCGAACACTTAGTTGCTCATGTAGAATCTAGTTCCCTAACCAGAGATTGAACCTGAGCCCCCTGCATTGGCAGCACAGTCTTAACCACTGGGAAACCAGGGAAGTCCCCCCATTTTATTGTATTTTTATTTTTTCCCCAATCAGGGACTGAAATGGGGGACCTTAGCCCTGAAAACATGGAGTCCTAACCACTGGACCCCCAGGGAATTCTGCTCTTATCGCCATTTTAAAGATGAGTCTATTCAAGGTTTAGGGTTTCTCAGTGGTGCAGTGGTAAAGAATCCGCCTGCCAATGCAGGAGACGCAGAAGTCTCCAGTTCAACTCTTGGGTCAGGAGGATCCCCTGGAGAAGGAAATGGCAACCCACTCCAGTATTCTTTCCTGGGAAATCCCATTGACAGAGGAGCCTGGCGGGCTACAGTCCATGGGATTGCAAAGACTGAGTGACGGAGCACGCACACATTCTAGGTCTAACATTAGGCAATCTTTATCTAGGGGTCTGGTACTTACACACTCAGGTCTGCCTGACTCCAACACTCTGGAATTTTCTAAGACTCCACGAGCTGGCAAGGCTGGTCAAAAGCACTTTCCAAAACCAGAAGGTAACTCCACCCTTGACCAAGGCACCCCATGGGAATGCTGGCCTCTCCATCAGCTTGCCAGCTAAAGCAGCTGGAGTCCTAGGAGGAGCCAGGAGGTGCGTCCACCCAGTGCCTAAATGTTTGAAAGGGACCAACCTTGGACTTGTAAAACTGCCGCCAAGTTTTTTTCAAGTACTCCTGGGAAAGCAGTGTATTTGCAAATGCCATAATTCCTCAGCTAAATACCAAGGACGAAGTTGAATGCACTTGAGATCATCTCTGTGCGCCCACATTGCAAAACCCCCAGCCCTAGAGGTAGACTGAGTTGTTGGAAGAGGGTGAGTGTCCCACCTCTGGCCCCCAGGAACCCGAAGGGGAAGGGCCTCTCAGCCTCCTCCAGCTCATCCCAGCCCCAGAACCACTCCCTGTCAGCCTCCCCATCTCAGAGCAGGAAGGTGAGGTGAGGTAACGTCTCTGCTGATCAGCAGCAGCCACGAAATGAAAAGAATCTCAGCAACGCTGTGTTTAATTTAAAGCAGACCCACCCGCCTTAGCCAGGCTGCAATTTCACTCAGAATAAGCAGTTTGTTTTTCTTGGACATTCCAGGAACTAACCAGCCACCCCATGTAAAACCCCAGGGGAAATGTTAGGGAGGGACTCTTGCCGGGGACCACATGCTCCCTGCCACCCCATCATTTGCTGCCTCGTTCTCCCTCAGGGACTCCTGCCTCAGGGGAGCTGGGCCTCTTTGGGAGTTGACTTGATGGCTGTCCCTTGCTCCCTGTGGCTCTTTTAGCTCCAAGCACCCGACGCAGTCCCCAGAGTTGTGGGGGTTAAAGGTTGTCAAATGGATAATAGCATCTGGTCCATTCCTCCAGGGTTCTCTGTGCCCTGCTGGGCTTCCCAGGTGGCATTAGTGGTAAAGAACCCCACTGCCAAGGCAGGAGGCATAAGAGATGCAGGTTCAATCCCTGGGTTGGGAATATCCCCTGGAGGAGGGCATGGCAACCCACTCCAGTATCTTTGCCTGGAGAATCCCAGGGACAGAGAAGCCTGGCAGGCTATAGTCCATTGGGTCACAAAGAGACAGATGTGACTGAGGCGACTTAGCGTGCACTCTTTACCATCCTGTCAAGTCCTTACCACATCCTAGTAAGGTGTGCCAAAAGTTTTGGTTTTCATTTTTTAATGTTTATTTGTTCATCAGGCTGTGTCACATCTTAGTTGCGACATGTGTGATCTAGTTTCCTTACCAGGGATGGAACCCCAGGCCCCCTGCTTTGGGAGCTCCGAGTCTTAGCCACTGGACCACCAGGGAAGTCCTATGTCAAGTTTTTCCTGCTCTTTTTTACAGATGGTATAGCTGAGGCTCACGGAGGTTACCTCACTTCTCCCAGGTTTCCAGCTGGAATTGAAGCTTTCCCGTGCCCCCGGACCCATCTGAAGCCCAGGATCCTCTGTTGCCCATCTGGACACCTCACTCCAGCCCCTGCCTGAGGGCTTCAAGGTTTTGCCTGAAGGCAGTGCCCTTGTTGGTTATATTATTATGTCACTCAAGTGACAGCTGGTGAGAAGGGGTGCTGTAGTCACCAAGTTCTGTCTTCTAATTGTTGTTCATGGTTTAATCGCTAAGTCATGTCCAACTCTTGCGACCCCATGGACTGTAGCCTGCCAGGCTCCTCTGTCCATGGGATTCTCCAGGCAAGAATACTGGAGTGAGTTGCCATTTTCTTCTCCAGGGGATCTTCCCGACCCAGGAATTGAACCCAGGTTCCTGCACTGCAGGCAGATTCTTTACTGACTGAGCTATGAGGGAAGTTGTTGACACTCCCACTTTGGATTGAGTTGACTTGACTTAGGGACTTCCAACCCCTGGGGGTGTTTTTGTTTCCAGGGATCTGCTGGACACCTGGTCCCAGCAGGACTAAGCGGCCCATGTGATGAGACAGTGTTAGATGGAGCAAGAGGCAGGCTTCTGGGATCTGGGTAAGTCCCGTCCCCTCTCCAGCAGCAGCTTCTTCTCTATAAGGTGGTGAATGGGGATGGAGAGGGAAGGGGCACAGACTTCTCAGGCCTCTTTTTAAAGAAACATATAACCCATGCTAAGGGCTTTGGGTTTTTGTCTATGTGTGCGTGAGTTCTCAGCCATATCCAACTCTGCGACCTCATGGACTATAGCCTGCGAGGCTTCTCTGTCCATGGGATTCTCCAGGCAAGAATACTGGAATGGGTTGCCATGCCCTCTCCAGGGGAGGAGGATCTTTCCGACCCAGGGATTGAACCTAGGTCTCCTGCGGCTCCTGCATTGCAGGGGAATTCTTTACCACCGAGACACCAGGGAAGCCCTTCTTAGGCCTCTTTCTATTTTTCACTTATTTTTTTTTTAAATTTATTTTTTGACTGCTGCATGGACTTTTTTCTAGTTGTGGTGAGCGGGGGCTACTCTCTAGTTGCAGTACCTGGGCTTCTCATTGCAGTGTCTCCTCTTGTTGTGGAGCACAGGCGCTAAGGCTTCTGTAGTTGTGACCCATGGGCTCAGTAGTTGCAGCTCCCTGGCCCTAGACTGCGGGCTCAATAGTGGTGGCACTCGGGCTAAGGGGCGGCACTCCGCCGCATGTGGAATCTTCTAGGATCAGGAATGGAACCCACGGAGAGAGGCGGGAGACAAGGACTCCCACACAATGTCCCCATTGACACTTGTGGATTGGCAGGTGGATTCTTCACCACTGAGCCACCAGGGGAACCCCTTAGGCCTCTTTTCAGATTCGTGCAGCTGGCCTAGGCTCCAGGAGCCCTGGGAGGGAGGTGATGGGAGGAGTGACAACCAGGGAGCAGCTTCCGGAGCAGTTTTCAAGGTTCAGGTGAGGAGAAGACAGTGGGCTGGGCCTCAGCCGAGCCCAGGCCCGGGTGGCCCAGATGGGTTTATTCTTGTGCCCCAAGGCCAGTTCCGGAGTCTGGTCTTCCTCCTCTAGGCCAACAGGACACAGCAGTTGGCACACTCTGGGCATAAAACTGCCCCAGCCAGAGGACAGAGACTGTAGTGCTGTGACCTACCAGCCTCCGGGGCCTCTCTGCCTGGCGTCTCCTGCACTCGCAGGGCTCAGGGTGGCTGGGAAATGAGCTCCCTGGCCTCACTGCTGGGCTGCCTTGGGTTTCACGGGGTGTGTGTAGGGAGAGCAGGATGGGTGGTGGCTCCCCGGGGGCCAGCACAGGGGTGGGGGGGGGCGGGGAGGGGAAGTGGGTGCCTCTAGTCGGGTGGGGAGCCTGGAGCCGAGGCCTGGCAGGGGGGAACAGTGATAAGGGCCCACTGAGGGAGGTCAGCTCAGGGGACAATGGGCTCAGTGTGGGAGGCCTGGGTTATTGCTTTCCCTCTCCACTCCCAAGAGAGGTTTCCATGGCACCCAGCCCCGACTTGGCCACAAGTGTCAATGGGGACATTGTGTGGGGGTCCTTGTCTCCCGCCTCTCTCCGGGGGGTGGAGGTAGGGGAGGGGAAACAGTCCTGTGAATGGCCCTTAGCGCTGTGCAGAGGCACCGTCTCCCCATCCCCTCCTCCACCTTGGGAAAGTGTGGGGATGTTGGAGGGCTTTCCTGGGACGGCACTGTGTGGGGTCTCCATTTAGGCTTGCTCATCCCAGGAGAGGGACTGCCTGGTGACACAGGTCAAAGGCCACTGGCCAGCGGATCTATTAAGCCATGTAAGATTCTCAAGGCTAGAATTTCTTTCTTTTTAAAATGAGCATATAATTTTTGTACTTAGGAAAAAAATTACATTTACCTTGTAAAAAATGGACTTTTGTTTGTCCATTTATACAGGGAGGAGGAAGGTGAGAGATTTTTGCATGGTCTCGGAAGGGACTGTGGGACAGGCGGTAATAGGTGTGTGGGGCTACATGCAAACCTATGACTCTGAACACCCGAAAGGCCTATACTCAGTCTCAGACAGAGAGACAAATCTCATAGATGTCATGTTGAGCAAGACATCCCCAAAGTGTACATCCTGCAGTATTCCATTTATATGAAATTCAGGAACAGGCAAAACTAATCTATGATGGAATCTGAATGGAGGTTACCTTGGATAGAAGGATTTGACCTGGGAGGGAGCAGAGGGAGACTTCTGAAATAGTCGGTGGTTATCTGGATGGTGCAAACCTGGGGAGCGGGATCTATCGTCTGTCTATCTATCTGTCTAATCTGTCTATCTACCATCTAGGTAATAAGTCATTTGGCCATACTATTGATGTGTGCTTTTAGCACTTTCCTGGTGGTTCAGTGGCTAAGACTCCATGCTCCCAATGCTGGGGGCCCAGGGTTTGATCCCTGATCAGGGAACTAGAGCCCACATGCCTCAACTAAAGATCCTGCATTCGTCAATAAAGACTCCATGTGCCACAACCAAGACTTAGTGCAACCAAAAAAAAAAGTATGCTCTTTATTACACATGTTGCATTAGAATTTTTAAAAAGACAATAAAAGGGCAATTTTCTTCTGAATTTTCACTGAAGTTCAGTAGGGATCTAGGCCAATAAAGTCATTGGCTCTAATGAAAGAACTTGACATTTTTCAAGAAGGCCAACAGAGACTTGAGGACCCCATTTTAGGCTCTGGGATTCCATTTTTGCCAGCTTTCTAAACTCTGCCTCTGAATTTCCTGATTCCCAGACCATTAATATCCTGCCCCACATGATAGGGACTATTTTTAGAGATGATTCAAGAACTTCCTCTGGACTCCTCCTATCTCTCTCCTGCAGAAAGGGATGCTGACTGAGCACAAGGCTCCTTGTGGGTGGTCTGCGCCTCGTGAAGACCTGGGTGATCTCTGGGCCCTGTGCTTACATTTAAAGACTGTTCAATAACGTATCAAGGGCTGCCTTGGTGGCTCAGTGGTAAAGAACCCACCTGCCAATGCAAGAGACGTGGGTTACATCCCTGATCCAGGAGGATCCCGCATGCTGCAGAGTGCATCACAACTATTGAGTCTGTGCTCTGGAGCCCAGGAGCCACAACGACTGAGCCGCTGTGCGAAAACTAGTGAAGCCAGAGCGCCCTGGAACCCATGCTCTGCAATGAGAGAAGCCACCGCAATGAGAAGCCTGTGCACCGCAACTAGAGAAAAGCTCCACACACCAAAAAAGACCCAGCACAGCCAAAAATAAATAAATTTGAAAAATAACGTATCAAACATGTTAAATACAACCCACAGTGACTATGATAGATGTATGCATAGGTATACATATAATATACTCACATATATGTTGTATATATTTTTTATTGCAAAGTGTTTTTAACTGGCTTTAATAATTTTGCTTTTTAAAATAGTAGGATATGAACAGCACATATTATTTCTTGGTGATCTCCACACACTGTTGCAAAGGAGAAAATGCTACTTTCATTTTTCAAATGTAATGAAATTATTATAAATACTAAATTTACCAGTTAATGTAGCTGACATAATGGTTCGCTTTGTAGGCATTTAATTAAACTTATATTCATTTTGATTATACAGTTTCTTTTTTTTTTTTTGTATACTTTGGAGCAAATTAATTTTTTTCCCTAGGATGCAAAGTTTTCCTGTGAGGATAGGGGTCAGTGGATAAACTGGATCTGCCTGGGCTCACCTTAAAGAGGCTTCCCATGTGGTGCTAGTGGTAAAGAGCCCACCTGCCAATGCAGCAGACATAAGAGGTGCAGGTTTGATCCCTGGGTCAGGAAGATCCCCTGAAGGAGGGCATGGCAACCCACTCCAGTATTCTTGCCTGGAGAATCCCATGGACAGAGGAGCCTGGTGGGCTGTGGTCCATAGGGTCACAAAGAGTCAGACTAGACTGAAGCAACTTAGCATGCATGCTGAGTCTCACCTTTTAGGCCAGGTGGGTGGGCCCAGTCAGGCCCGGAAGGGATCAACAGCAGAGCCCACAGCTGGGGTAGGCAGACAGGCTGTGGTTTGTGGGCAGTGAGCATGGGATGGTCTCAGAGAAGAGGTGGCCATTTCCTGGGAGTTTGTGAAAATCAACTTTTCTGCCCTGTGGTGACAAGGAAAATGTCAGATTTAGCAGACTCTCAGAATTACAGCATTCTACTGAGTCGGACAAAAATATGAACCTGATGAATCATTTTATTTAATTATTTATTTATTTGGCCATGGCTCACAGCATGAGGGATTCTATTAATAGTTCCCTAACCAGGATTGAACCCATGCCCCTGCTGTGGAAGCTCAGAGTCCCAACCACTGGACTACTAGGGAATCATTTCAAAACGTCCTCTCACATGGTAGATCTTTATGAACTGTATGTACACACAAGCACAGACAAATCTGGAAGAATGTACCAATGACTAGAAACACTGATTATATCTAGAAAGTGTAATTGTGGGGGCAGTTTCATTTTCTAAGTCACCCATATCAGTAATGTTTGAATTTTCACAATGATCATGTAAATCCATCTCTCTCTCTTTTTAAAAGTATTTATTTCTCTAGCTGTGCCAGGTCTTAGTTGCAACATGTGGGTTCTTTTTAGTTGAGACATGCTGGATCCATAGTTGCTGCATGTTGAATCTAGTTCCCTGACCAGGCATCAAACCCAGGTCCCCTGCATTGGGAGCATGGAGTCTTAGCCACTGGACCACCAGGGAAGTCCTGTTAATCCATCTCTTTTATGTGATGAGTAAGCTCTGAAATGTGCCAGTTCACTCAAGATGCTTACCTTGAAACTTCAAAATAAAGTTTTTCCTAAGAAAATAAAGAGAATACTAGTGATATGTTCCAGGAGATTGAAAATATCATGCCAGGAATGTCCTTTCTATCATTGATTAAAAATCAACAGAAAATTACCCATATAAACATATATTAATAATAATTTTTTTAAAAAAAGGCCACCTGGCAAAGAACAGTGAAGCTGTAGGTGGTGGCTTTGATCTATAACCAGTAAGAAAGTGTTTCTCATTTTTCTCCATTTTCAAAAAACTTGCTTCCAAAATATTTGTCATGGGTGACATTTCAGTCTTGGTCCTTTAAAAAAATTTGTGGCTCTGCTGTTTGACAAGGTGAGATTTGGTTGAAAGGTGAAGCTGGAGATAATTTCTCTAAGGGCTGACAACTTTTTGGTGATAAAGCTTTGGCCATTTCTTCATTGAGGACCTCCCAAGGGTACAGGCATGACTAGTCGCTTCAGTTGTGTCTGACTGTTTGCAACCCTATGTACTATAGCCCGCCAGTCTCCTCTGTTCATGGGATTCTCCAGGCAAGGATACTGGGGTGGGTTGCCATGCCCTCCTCCAGGGGATCTTCCCAACCTAGGGATCGAAACTGTCTTCTGCATTGCAGGTGGATTCTTTACCCACTGAGCCACTTGGGAAGCCCCCTCCCAAGGATATCAACTGACAATTTCTAGTCCTGAGAGCTGTACAAGCTAACCCACCCACCCGGGGAAATACACATTACAAATCATCATCTCCGAACTCCCACAGGACACAGCCTCCAGGCTAACTGGGAGCCCATGGCACTTTGCATTATGCTGTGATTGTCACCAGGCAAGTTTTTGAATTTGGTGGTCATAGAGAGGATCCAAAAAAGGGAGACAAGCAGGTTACCCCAAAACAAGCTCTGTATATTTTAAAGGAATTAATTTCTTTGGCAATTTTTTTCTAAAATGTGTAGATGAATACTATGTACGTTGATTAATCAGAGGAAGTTCTGCAAATAAAAATTTCAAAGGAGAGGCTTCACCTCTGGGTGTCCAACTTTCCACTGATTGATTGACTTATTCATTTATTTAGCATTGGCTGCCCCTAAAGGAAGGGCTGGGGGAGGCTGATGGAGCAAGTGGAGGAGATGTGTAGACAAGCCATGTATGACTGTAAGGAATTCACAGTCTAGGGATTTCCCTGGTGGTCCAGCGGCTAAGACTCTGGCCTCCTAATGCCAAGGGCAGAGGTTCAATCCCTGGTCTGGGAATGAGATCCCACGTGCCACAGCAAGGATCAAAGATCCTGCATGCTGCAACCAAGATCTGGAGTAACCAAACAAAGAAACAGTAAAAACAAATATCTTAAATAAATTTCTGTTGTTGGTAAGCCACTCTGTTTATGGTGGGTTTTTTTTTTTTTTCCTATAGCAGCCTGAACCAAGGCAGTATCACTGCGAAATTATAGACTGAATGTGATAGTCATAATTTTTCTAATACCCATTACAATAAATGAAAACTATAAAAAGTGGCCGAACAGCATGCAGGATCTTGTTTCCCAACCTGGGATGGAACCGGACCCCCTTAACCATCGAAGAGCCAGGGAAGTCCCTAAAATATTTTAAATACCAGCTCACATATCACCTTAAGGTATCTTGTGTGTCAGCCATGGTGTGAACAGCACTTGAGGAAACACTGACTTTGTAGAGGAAATTTGATACACATAATGTGTATTAATAATCATATCCTAAAACAGGGCCCAGCTCATAGGTGTGAGACCAGGGCAGTCACGGGCCCCATGGTCAGAAGGGTCCTGCATTGGGGGTTTAGTGCTTTGCTCTACATTGTCTTGAAGTTTCAAATTTCTTTTTAAGTTGAGATATAATTGACATATAACATTATGTTAGTTTCAGGTGATGCATGTTTTAGTTTCATAATGATTCTATATTTGTATACATTGCAGAATGTTCACCACGCTGTCTAGTTAACATCATTGTTCTTTGTTACTAGTTTTTTTTCTTGAGATGAGAATCTTAAGACCTTTATCAACTTTCAAATATGTAATACAGTATTATTAACTATAGTGACTATGCTGTACATTCCCATGGCTTATTTATTTTGTAGCTGCAAGTTTAACTTTACTCATTCCACCCACTCCCATTCCCACTCCACCCCCGCACTGTCCCACCTCTGGCCAGTCTGTTCTCTGTATGTGTGAGCTCAGTTTTGTGGATTTTTTTCTTTTTTTTTTTTGCTTTAGAATCCACGTGTTAGTGAGATCATACAGTATTTGCCTTTCCCTGTCTAACTCATTTCACTTGGCATAATGCCCTCAAGGTTCATCCATGCTGTTGCAAATGGCAAGATTTCATTCTTTTTATGACTGAGTAATATTCCATCGTGTATCTATCTATAGATAGATAGGGGTAGATAGACAGAGACCACATTTTCTTTATTCATCTGTTGATGGATGCTTAGGTTGTTTTCACATCCTGTCTATTGTGAATAATACTGTAATGAACATGAGGGTGCATGAAGTTTTTAATAATTTTATCTTTGAGTTCTTTTTTTAATTTAAAAAAATTTTGTGGCTGTGCCCCGTGGTGTGTGGGATCTTGGTTCTCTGAGCAGGGATTGGGCTTGGGCCCTCTGCTTTTTAAAAAATTTTAAAATTTATTTTTTACTGCATAGTGTCTTATTTGTGGCCCATGGGCTTCTTTCTAGTTATGGCATGCGGGCTTAGTTGCCTTGTGGCATTGTTCCTGGACCAGGGGTTGAACCTTCATCCCCTGCAGTGGTGGGCAGTCTTAACCACTGGACCATCAGAGAAGTCCCTTTGAGTTTCTGTTTTGTAAGTGAAGTCCAGTGAGACAATGAAGCATGTCCCAGTGGCTTGGAGCCTCGTCTCACACACCACACTTCCTCCTCCCTAAGATGTGGTTTTGGCTGCCCACTCTTCTGACTACCTGTGTCCTAAGCTCTTCCAACTCCCTTTCTTACCTCTGCCCAGAAACCACTGCCCCTCTCGGCCCTGGTGGAGGGTTCTGGGCATATGTGCCCTGCTGTGTCTCAGGATAGGGGATGGGGGCAGCCATCTCTCTCCTGGGCTGGTATCATGGGCCACTCAGCTCGGGCAGGGCTCTTGCTCTCCGCTGAGCCATGTACCTAGCACATCCCCCTTAGGATCACCTGTCTGCCAGGGGTCGGAGCACAGGCCCGCAGGGAGATGCTTGGCTCTCCATGTTGATCAAGCAGCTATGGTGGGAGGGGAATCAGACAACCAGTGATGTGTGAACACCCAGTTGAGGAGAGCAGGTTGGCTGGATGCCTGTGAGCATCTGCCATCAATATCCCCAAGCCTGAGGGACCAAGAACACTAAACAGAAAACAAAAGCACCATGACATATAGATGATCTTATTTGCAAAGCAGAAATAGAGACACAGACTTAGAAAACAAGCGTATGGATACCAAGGGGGGAAGGCAGGGATGGGGTGAATTGGGATTAACACATATACACAATTTTTAAAAATTATTTATTTATTGCTGCATTGGGTCTTTGTTGCTGCCCGGACTTTCTCTAGTTATAACAAGCGAGGGCGACTCTCTGGTTGTGGTGCACAAGGCTTCTCACTGTGGTGGCTTCTCTTGTTGCAGAGCACGGGCTCTAGGCATGGGCTTTAGTAGTTGTGGTTCACAGGCTCTAGGGCACAGGCTCAGTAGTTGTGACGTACTGGCCTAGTTGCTCTGACACACGTGAGATCTTCCTGGATCAGGGTCAAACCCTTGGCTCCTGCATTGTCAGGTAAATTCTTTACCACTGAGCCACCAGGGAAGCTTAACATATATACACTATTGATGTTCAGTTGCACAGTCATGTCTGACCCTTTGTGACCCCATGGACTGCAGCATGCCAGGCCTTCCTGTCCCTCACCATCTTCCAAAGTTTGCCCAAGTTCATCAAGCATTGGTGATGCCATCCAGCCATCTCATCCTCTAATGCTACTGATACTATGTATAAATTAGATAACTAATGAGAACCTACTGTATAGCACAGGGAACTCTACTTAATGCATTTGTGATGACCAGATTGTGAAGGAAATAAAAAAAAGAGGGGATATATGTTAACATACAGCTGATTCACTTTACTGCATATATTGTAAAGCAATTACACTCCAATTTTTAAAAGAAAAAAATAAACACCATGACAGATCAAGAAAGAGCTTTCAGCAGAGAAGAAAAACTTTATATTTTAGTACCTTTAATGATACATTTTCTTTTTTTTTTTAACAGGGGCTGCTATATTTTCCTTTTGTACTGAGTTCACAGGGCTTCCCATGTGGCACAGTGGTAAAAAATCTGCCTGCCAATGCAGGAGACTCGATATGCTGGTTCAATTCCTGGGCTGGGAAGATCCCCTGGAAGAGGAAATAGCAACTCAATCCAGTATTCTTGCCTGGGAAATCCCATGGACAGAGGAGCCTGGTGGGCTATAGTACATAGTGTTGCAAAGAGTCGAACACAACAGAGTACTTGTGCACACGCGTGTGCACACACACACACACACACACACACACACACACACACACTGAGCCCACAAAACATGCAGCCAGTCCTGACCCAAAGCAGCACCTGGGATGTCTTGCTGGGGCCATGCAGGTAGTTTCTGGGGGGCACTGGAGGATGTTTGCTGGAGGCTGGAGGCTCCAGGGAAGCATCAATGTAGATGGAGTCACTGCTTTGAGACTTGGAGTCAGATGGGATTTTAGACCTATAGGGCTGGGGCGAGGCAACCTCCAGAAAAGGAGCAGAGGTGGAAACTCAGGGTCTGCTCTGGGGACTGCAAAGGCATGGTCTGGCTGGAGCACTAGTCAGGGAACAGGAGCCATGGGAGATGACTCAGGAAGTGGGCGGGCTCCTGGAAACTGATCTGGGAAACTGGGCTTGGTCTGTGGTCACCGACAGGAAGACCCAGATAGTTTCTGATGAGGGAAACAATGGGTGTGAAATGTGATAATGGGGTTGGCAAAAGAGCCTAGAGAAGGAGATCTAAGTCTGGGAAGGGGCGAGATCAGGCCTCCTGTGTTGATCATACAAGTAACAAGTTACACTTTTTTTTCCAATTAAAAAATTTTATTTTTAATTTCTGGCTACGCTGGATCTTTGTTGCTGAGAGTGGGCTTTCACTAGTTGTGGTGAGTGGGGGCTACTCTCTAGCCCTGATGGGCGGGCTTCTCGTTGTGGTGGTTTCTCTTGTTGCCGAGCATGGGCTCTAGGGCATGCGGGCTCAGTAGCTGCACCTCTTGAACTTGGTTGCCCCGAGGCATATGGGATCCTCCAGGATCAGGGATCGAACCCGCATCCCCTGCACTGGCTGGCAAATCTCAACCACTGGACCACCAGGGAAGTCTCACACTAAAAAAACATGTGTGTCTATTTATTTCTTTCGTAACAGGTCTTGGTTGTGGTGTGATGGATACAGTGGGATCTAGTTCCCTGACCAGGAATCATACCCAGGCCACCTGCATTGAGAGTGCAGAGTCTCAGCCACTGGACCACCAGGGAAGTCCCCACAAGTTACACTTTTCTTTATAAACCCTGAGAGGTTAGGAACTGAACTGCAGCAAGAGGTAACTCTATGAAGAGAGCATGACACTAAAGGCAGGGTGGGGTGTTTCGCGAGTCCAGAGAGGAAAGAGGCCAGATGTATGTTATCCAGGCCAAGGAACAAAGATCTATTTATTCCAAGTCTCTCCAAACTTATTGGATCACACACTAATAAGATATTTTTGAGCACACACCCTAAGATCTGTATCTTATTTATGCATAAATTATGCACTTGCACAATTCTATTATGGTTGTTATGAAACAAAAGCAAAACCAACTTTTAAAAGGGTAACTGGGAAATTCCCTGGTGGCTCAGTGGTTAGGATTCTGGTCTTTCACTGCTGGGGGCCTGGGTTTGATTCCTGCTTGGGGAACTAAGATCCCAAAAGCTGTGTGAAGCAGCCAGAAATTTAAAAATAAAAGGAGTATAACCAAAAATGAGAATGGGCTTCCCTGGTGGCTCAGGGGTAAAGAACCCACCTGCCAATGCAGGAGATGTGGGTTAGATCCCTGGATCAGGAAGATCCCCTGGAGAAGGAAATAGCAACCTACTCCTGTCTGGAGAATTCTTGTCTGGAGCATTCTATGGACAGAGGAGCCTGGTGGACTATACAGTCCATGGGGTCGCGAAAGAGTTGGACATGACTGAGCAACTAAACAACAACAAATGAGGATAAAAAGAAGTTCTAAAGTCCTCTTTCAGCCTGCAGTGGGCTGCCATCTTTTCTCTGTTGGAGCCCGGGGCCTGATGTTCTACCTAGACACTGCTTGTCTCTCTCTGTGTTCCCTGTGGAAGCTCAGGACTGTCCTCCCAGATCTTCTCAAGTAGAAGGGGTCTGGGCTTCTAGGCAGGTTGTGTTTTCCATGTGTGTGAAGTGAGTTGTGTGCAGAGCTGCACAGAAGAGTTGGATGTGGGGGCAAAAGATGCTGACTTAGTTGAGTGTTAGAGAAATTCCTGGATGAGAAAGCCTCAGGGGATCCCCCCTAGCACCCTGTAGGCAGAAACTGTGGCCATTAGGTTACTAGGAGGATGCTGGGAATTTCAGTAACTCTCCAGAAGTCACACAACACGGACAGGCGTCGTCCCCAGGTTTGGCTGACTTCAGAGCCCATGTCTACCCCATCAGGCTGCATCACTTCCCCTGGTCAACTTTGGCTCAGGTCTACATTTCTGGAGGAGCAAATTGTTGGGGTTTTGCTCTGTTGCCTAGGGCTGGTTGTCTGGATGAGGAAGGCCAGTGGAGGAGGCCCTGCTGGGACCCTGCCCACACTTGCCAGGAACATCCATGTGCAGGCAGCCACCCCCATTCCAGGGCCTTGTCCTGGGGTTCACCAGAAGTCAAGGGACATGGGAGGACATCTTCCCCATCCCTCTCCTCTCAGGTGGGACAAGTCTGAAGTGTGGTCCCCATGCTCTCCTGGAGGATTCTTTACCACTGAGCCACCAGGGAAGCCCTACAGTACCTCTGTACATTTAATTGCAAATCTGAAATCATTTGTCCTACATGTCCTACATGTAATGTCTTTTGTTTTTTTAATATGGAGACCCTGATCATTGTTGTGTCTGAGCCAGACCTCCAGAGGGACTGAGGTGCTGTAGAAAAGCAGTGTTAAGTTAAGGGGTGTGAGTCACTGTTGCTGGCATTTCTGAGCCACTGGCCTCCATTACATCTTTGAGTTGGGCCTCCTTCTTTGGAAGGTGGGACTATCTAGGCCTTGGGGACAGAGTGATGCTTCCTTTCTAGTACACCCAGCACATTTGCATGCTTTCTTTTTGCATCTTGAACATTTCTGGGAAGTGCTACAGTTTTGTTTTTCTTTTTAAAAATATTTCTTAAACTAAGGAGTCAAGCTGCTGCATTTCCACACAGTTGAAATTTATTTTCATTCAGCACAGGTTGTAAGAAACCCGGTTTCTACTGTAGCTTCCTGTGTTTGGGATGCACACCTGGGGAGGTGAGGCTTCTGGGAAGAGCTGCTGGCACTCACCAGGAGCCAGAAATTTACCCCAGAAGCTTTTGCTCAGTGTCCTGTCATGCTCCTTGGTTGACCCCTCCCAACAAGTCAGCTCTGTGTAGATCCAACTGTTGACTTTTTAAGCCCAAGACATCTTTCCCAGCATGCCCCACATTTAAGATACATATATAATACCTCTTGGAAGGGTGACAGAAGGCTCAAGCTGGGTGTCCCTGAGGGCTGAGGGACAGGAAGATCCTAGACTCCAGGAATATCAACTTCCTTCTTGTCTGAGCTGTGGCAGCTCCTCTAGGTGATGTTCCCCCCATGACTGTAGGCTTCGCTTTCCTCTCATCTGGTTCTTCCATCTGAATCCTAGTCGGAGACGATGGTGTTTAAAATCCTGGATTTGCCTTAAGGTGGCGCAGTGGTAAGTAACCTGCCCAACAAGCAGGAGATGCAAGAGACGCAAGTTTGATCCCTGAATTGGGATGATCACCTGGAGTAGGAAACGGCAACCGACTTCAGTATTCTTGCCTCAAAAATCTCATGGACAGAGGAGCCTGGATGGCTTCAGTCCATGGAGTTGCAAAGAGTCAGGCATGACATAGCAACTAAACACAGACACAGAATTGGGACTAAGGTGAGGCAAATGAGGAAGCCAGGGCACAGAGTTAGGAGGCATTTGTTTTCAGAGTTGGGTTCCTCACCTGCTTTACCCTAGTCCCAGCTCTGGCTGCACAACAAATTACTCCAAAGTTGGTTGCTTCTCTTGTGGCTCAAACAGAGAAGAATCTGCCTGCAATGCGGGAAACCAGGTCTGATCCCTCGGTTGGGAAGATCCCCTGGAGAATGGCATGACTACCCACTCCAGTATTCTTGCCTGGAGAATTCCATGGACAGAGGAGCCTGGCAGGCTACAGTCCATGGGGTTGCAAAGAGTGAGTGAGTGACTAAGCATGCTCACACATTTGCCTGTAGGAAAGTCTTGGTTTTACCTCTTCTAAGAAGTGAGAGCTCCAGCCTCTTCCTCCTAGAGTAAATGTAGGGTTAAATTAAATGAGAGATCCTGGGAGAACTCTCACAGGGAGGCTTACCCTCAGAGGAGTGGGCTATCCCAGAAGGCAAGGCCGGTGACATGTGTTCACCACCTCAGTGTTCATATCTGTAAATGGTGATGGTTACGTTTCACTCACAAGAGATTTTTTTTTTCCTTTTTCAAAATCTTTATTGAATTTATTACAGTACTTCTTCTGTTTATGCTCTATGTTTTTTGGCCATGAGGCATGTAGGATCTTATCTCCCTGGCCAGGGATTGAGCCTGTACACTTTTCATTGAAAGACCAAATCTTAACCACTGGACTGCTAGGGAATTCCCTCAAGGGATTCTTGTGAAATGCAAATAAAATATTCCACGTAGAAAGTCCCTCCCAGTAAGTGGTGGCAATTAGTTCCCCATTGCTGACAATTGCTCTAGAAGCCTCTCTTGTCCCACCTAACCCCAGAGCTATGTGAACAGTGAGATTTGTGAGTCAGCCATTCATAGGAAAACTAATGGATACTGAGGACCAACCTAGTGTGAAGGACTGGGGATCAGAGGTGGAGGTGAGTGATGAGACACCGTGGTGTATTTAAGGAGCTGGCAGACAGACCAGAGGAGAAAGACAGACTGGTCCTCATCATCAACAAATGCTAAGAGAAGGTGTGCAAAACAGTGTGGTATTGCAGGATGGTGGGACCCTCTCCCAGGGGCCAAGAGCAGGCTCTTGTCTAACACTCAGAAATGAATTATTTGAGGAGACGTGTGTGCTGACAAAGGAGAGACTTTATCGGGAAGAAGCGCCCAGGCTGAGAACAGCAGGGTAAAGGAACCCAGAAAGACTACTCTGCCATGTGGCTCACAGTCTCAGTCTTATAGTAATGGGGTTAGTTTCTGAGTTGTCTCTGGCTAGTCATTCTGACTCAGGGTCCTTCCTTGTGGTGAAGGCATGGCTCAACCAAGATAGATTTCAGTGAGGATTCTGGGAGGCTGGTAGAACATATGGGCTGGTGTCTTCTCTCCTTTTGACCTTCCCCACGCTCCAGGTGTTTGGGAAGAGAGTGATGAGGATACCTGAGCAGGAAGTCACCTGGAGATGTGCAGGGAAGCTGTGCAGCTTGAAACATAAGACATGAGGTGAGGCTGGAGAAGTGCCAGGGTTTGGCTTTTGTTCCAGCATCGCTGACAGAACATCAAGGTCCCTGCCCTTCCCTGTTCTCTCTCTGTCTAGTGTCTGGGAGCTGCCACCCTGAGAAGAAAGGGTAAAGCAAGACTTGAAGGGGACAGGGAGACAGGGGCAGGGGTACGCTTGACACTTCTTGATAAAGAGCAATCAGAGAAGTCCTTTTGATAAGGTGACATCAAAAGTAAAGGAGCGTGTGACAATCTGGGAGAAACTGTCCTAGGAAGAAGGAGCAGGAAAATGAAAAAATCCTAGGACAAGAATGTGCTCAGTGTATCCAACAGGGGCCAGTGAAGCTGAAGCAGAGTGATGTGGGTAAGAAGGAAGAGATGAGGTCAGTGGCTTGGTGGAGACCAGATAATATAAGGCCTGTGGGCCATTGTAAGGACTTGGGCTTTTTTAGGGGGTGGTGCTGAGTGGCATGTGGGACCTTAGTTTCCCAACCGAAGATTGTACCCACACCCCCTCCACTGGGATTGAGGAGTTTTAACCACTGGACGGCCAGGGAAGTCCCAGAAATTGGGCTTTGGTTTCATACGAGATGAGAAGCCACAGGAGGATTTTGAGCAAAGGAGTAATTTGATCTGACTTGAGCTTTAAAAGGTTTTCGTTAGTTATTTGAGTGGATGGTAAAGATGAGAGCAGGGACAGGGAGACAAGGTCGGAGGCTCCAGCGATAATTCGGGTGAGAGATGGTCATGGCTTGGACCATGTTAGAAGCAATGAAACGGAGCACTGGGTTCTGATGTATTTTGAAGGCAAGCCAACATGATTTAGTATTTATTGTATGTAGGACATGAGAAGAGAGGGGTCAAGGATAACTTCCAAGGGTTGTTTCGCCTGAGCAACTGGAATTGTCCTTTTCAAGGATAAAGAAGGTCAGGAGAAACACTTGGAGGGATAGGAGGTGGTAAGTCTGGAATGTCCATTCGACATCTAAGTAGAGAGGTCACGTTGTAAGTTGGAGATAGAAGTTTGCAATTCAGGGGAGAGGTTTGGGCTGGAGATCTAACTCTGGGAGTCATTCAGTCCCTGAGAACTGGATGAGGCAGTATGAAGTGGTAGAGGGAAGGGTCAAGGGCTGAATCCTGGTGCGTCCCAGTGTTTAGGGTCAGGGAGATGTGAAGAATTGGCCAATGAGGAAGAAAATCCGGTGGGGGAGAGTGCATGTCCACACCAGGAGTGTGTCAGGAGGGTCGGGTGAGCTGCTCCATCAAAAGGTCAAACAAGATGAGGTCAGAGAATCACCCATTAGATTTGGCAACAGAAGGTCCTCAGAGGTCTTGACACAAGCTGTTTCAGGGGAGTGAGGCAGCAAAGCCAGTAACGTTAGCGTTCCAGCAGGAGGGGAGAAGAGGAATTGGCGATAGTAAATGGATAATTGTCTTAGGGGGAGCAGAGAAAGGAAACAGTGGGAAGTGGGATGAGAGATAAAGGGAGAGACCTCTGTGTTGTTTTGTTTCTCCATCTTGTCACTGAATAGGCCAGCTGTGCTCAGGTTCTGCCAGGCATATACAACAGAGGATGTGGGTGTGGGCAGGAAATTCTGTAACGATGAGCTGTGAATTCTACGTTGGGTCAGAAGGGGAAAGAGGCAAGGAAGGGGCTAGTTACCAGTGAAAACATGGTTGAGTCAGAGATTGTAGGTCTCAACTGGAAGAAGAGTTACTGGAATCTAAGAGGAGTGAGCTGGAAAGACAGGGTATGGTGCCTGGAAAGTGGGCCACCAGCAATGAAGATAAGGAAGACCTATAGTCAGTGGGGATGACAGGTTCCAGGGTGTGAAGGTGGGAGGGAGTGCTAGGGTTGGAGGTGTCATGGTCAGGAGTGGAGAGTAAGTCATGACCTGAAAGGACACTGCGTGATTGTGTCCCCTCAATTCTTTTCTTTAAGATTTATTTACTTTTTAAATTTATTTACAACCGCCCTGGGTCTTTGTTGCTGCGCGTGGGCCTTCTCCAGTTGCAGCCAGTGGGGGCTTCTCTCTAGTTGTGGTGCCTGAGCTTCTCATTGTAATGGCTTTCCTTGCTGTGGAGCACGAGCTCTAGGCACTTGGGCTTCAGTAGTAGTGGCCCATGGGTTTAGTTGCCCCGAGGCATGTGGAATCTTCTAGGACCAGGTATTGAACTCTAGTCCCCTAACACTGGAAGGTGGATTCTTTACCACTGGACCACCAGGGAAGCTCTCCCTTAAATTCTCACGTAGAAACCTAGCCCCCAAGGTGATGGTGTTAGGAGGTGGGCTTTGGGGAGGTGATTAGGTCATAAGAGTGGAGCCATCATGTGTGGGATTAGTGTCCTTGTAAAGAAGACCCAGAGCATTCCCTTGCACCTTCCATGAGGTGAGGACACAACAGAAAGATGGCCTGTTTCTAGGAGCCAGCAAGTGGGCTATCATCTGTGTGTGGCTGGATGGTTTGACTTCCCAGTGTCCGGAAATGTGAGAAATAATTTTCTGTTGTTTATAAGCCACTCAGTCTGTGGTCCTCTGTTACATCAACCAGACAGACAAAGTCACTGGGATGTGGAGAGGATCTTCTATGTGGGTGTTGAAATCATCATGAGATAAATAAAAGTAGTGTTGGAGATGGAACTTCCCTGGTGGTCCAGTGGTTAAGGGGCTTTCCAGGTGGCACTCATGGTAAAGAACCCACCTGCCAATGCAGGAAACATAAGAGACACAGGTATGATCCCTGAGTCAGGAACATCCCCGGGAGGGAGGTCATGGCAACACACTCCAGTATTCTTGCCTAGGGAATCCCATGGACAGTGGAGCCTGGTGGGTTACAATCCATAGGATCACAAACAGCTGGACATGACGGAAGCAACTTAGCAGGCAGGCCAGTGGTTAAAATTCCCAAAGCAGGGGCCTGGGGTTCGATCCCTGGTCAGGGAACTAGTCCCACATGCTACATCTAAAGATCCTGCATGCTGCAACTTAGACCTGGCACAGCCAAAAACAAAAAAGAAAGTAAAGTCGTGCTGGAGAGAGTGAGGTGTGAACTCAAAACCCTCATGGAGCCTGGGGTCAGCACGTGCTGGCAACAAGCAGAGGGGTCAGTAGTGAAGTTTGATGAGATTCAAAGGGCGATTTAACTGGGTGTTTTTTTAGGAAGGAAGGAGGGAGAATGGTTTGGAAGCAGCATTGAGGAGCTAAGATGACATTGCCCTTCTCTCCCCTGAGACCTGAGGTCTGAGAGCTGGAAAGCAAACAGGACTTGACTGGCTGCAGGAAACTAACAGCCTCTCAGGGAGCATTTTCTGAGCCTACAACTCAGTTTTCTACATCTCATTTTCACATCATCTAAATTGCTTGAGAGGTGGTACTTTCTGAACACACATGTGATACTGACATTGGAAGTCTCACCCCAAACAACAATTACCCACCCACATACCATTAGGACGGTTTTTCTCCTGCATTTACCCAGTAGGTATATATATAGCTGTCATCTTCAGAGCTCGTATTTTTAAATGACCTTTAAAAATCTTGTTTATGAAAACAAACCACTCTTTTTGTGGTGAGGTCTTATCCCCAGGGAGACTCACTCTATTTGTGTTTAAAATTTTTTGCCTATTTTTTTTCACCAGTGTCATCAGAATACCTTTATAAGCAGACAAACTAACACTGGTTGAGGTCATTTCAGGCTAAAACAGACTCTCCAGACAGTTGTCATCACTTAAGCAGAGGAAGGAAGAAAGAAAGGAGGGAGGGAGGGAGAAAAAAAAGAGGGAAGGAAGAGGGAATGAAGGAAGGGGTAGGAAGGAAGGAAGGCAGCATACAAGCAAGGACTCCAAAGTAAGACTCCTTGGAGTTAGTCTTTTCTGGGGAATCATTTTCAGAAAAAAACACCCTTGCCTTATATTCATCCATCTTTGGTGCTCATTTTTATAGGCTCAGTGTCTAGAACAATGCCTATTCGAAGAATGAATTATTACTATTGGTGTAGTGGTAAAGAATCTACCTGCCAAAGCAGGAGATGCAGGAGACATGGATTTGATCCCTGGGTCAGGAAGATCCCCTGAAGTAAGGAAGTGGCAATCCACTCCAGTATTCTAGCCTGGAAAATTTCACGGACAGAGGAGCCTGGTGGGCTACAGTTCGTGGAGTCACAGAGAGTTGGACATAACTGAACACATGGCACAATGATATTGTCTCCTAGCAAGGATTCCTTCTTGGCCCTTAGGACCTTGTGCCTATGGTCCTGAGAGAACCATCTTCCCCCCAACACCCACCCCATGCCCTATGTCTGCTCAGTTGCTGAGGTCTAACTTGCTTCTTTCCTCTTCCAACATGTGTGTTCAGAAGTTCTTTGGCTTTTATTAAATGCAACTCTCCTGTTAATCCATTACAGAACTCCATCTCGCGCCAGTCACACGCTGGCTCTGAACCCCACTGGGCAGAGGGCCAGGTGTGGAAGAAATTTCTCCCCGTCAGTGATGAAGTATGGTTAAAAGGTGAGATATTCACTGCCGGATGCAAAAACTCCAGAATGTTTTCCATCTGCATTGAGGAACCTGGTGATGGAGTTTAGAGGCCATCTCAACTGGGAGGGATGAGAGGCAGGAGCTATCATAGAAAGATATGAATAGGGCTTCTGGTAGCTCCGGTGGTAAAGAATCCACCTGCCAATGCAGGAGACACGGGTTCGAATCCTGGTCCGGGAAGATCCCACATGTGGCAGAGCAGCTAAGCCCATACGCCACAGCTACTGAGCTCACACCCCATAAAGCCCATGCTTCACAACAAGAGAAGTCAACACAATGAGAAGCCTGTGCACTGCAACTAGAGGAAAGCAGCAGAGACCCGGCTATAAATAAATAAGTGATATTTTTAAAAAAAGAAAGATGTCAATAAAACATAACTGAGGGCAATCAGAGAAGCTGGGTCTGGACAGGAGGAGGAGAAAATAAACTGTGTTGCTAAAAGCCTCTCCAACCTTCTATGTCCCTAACCCTATCTCTCTCTCCAGGAAGCCTGTCAGTGAAAATTCAATGAACTATCAAGTTAAGAAGGAAAAAAGAGAAAGACTTCCCAGGCAGTCCAGTGGCTAAGACTCTGTACTTTCATTGCAGGGGGAGTAGGTTCGACCCCTAGTGGGGAAACTAAGATCCCACATGCCACACACAGCGTTACCAAATATAGGGGGCAAAAAAAGAAGAGAATTTTACTTGAGCCAAACTCAGGATTTTAACCTAGGAAGCAGATTCTCAGAAAGCTCTGAGAACTGTTCCACTTGTTAGAAGTCAAAGGCACAATCATACACATCTTGGAGTCAAAGCATCACACATTAAAATGACATATTGCTATTTTACATAAAGTTCATCAAGGATACATAGTTCAAGTAGCTAGGTACAAAGCAAGCAGCAAGTCACCTTGCTGCTCATGACCTGCTACAGAGCTGGGGAAGAACCTTCTTTTAAGAAGTAAACCAGTGCTGTGATGACCTAGAGGAGTGGGATGGGGTTGGAGGTGGGAGGGAGGCTCAAGAGGAAGGGGACATATGTATACCTGTGGGTGATGCATGCTGATGTATGGCAGAAACCAACACAATAGTGTAACTATCTTTCAATTAAAAATAAATAAATTATAAAAATAATAAATATAACAAAAAAAGAAGTTACATGGCTCACATCAGAAGAAAGGAAAAAAATGGATCTTGTGTGTCGGATCAGGCCCCCCATCTTTGAGGAGTTCTGGTTAATGGGTAATGCAGATACACACTGCAGATTAGGGGGAGAGGGGGCCCAAACACACAGAAAATTTTATATTTAACTTTTTTCTTGTCTTACCTTAAAACTATAAATTTTATTTCAGCGAGCAATTGTCTGGAGTAGAGTTGGCTTTGAGAGTTCTGAGGTTACACATTCTGATAACATATAATGAGTTTCTGTAAAGTGAAAGTGAAAATGTCATCACTCAGGTTTGCTCAACTCTCTGCGACCCCATAGACTGTAGGTCCTCAGGCTCCTCTGTCCATGGGATTCTCCAGGCAAAAATATTGGAGTGGCTGCCATTCTCTTCTCCAGGGATCTTCCCAACCCAGGGAGTGAACCCAGGTCTCCCACATCACACAGGCAGATTCTTTACCATCAGAGCCACCAGGGAGCCCCAAATCATATTGAGGTGGTTGTCATCAAGGAAATATATGGCTCATTTTGCAGCCTCCTGTGGGGTTGGGTAGCTTTGTTTGGTTCCACGAAGCGCTGTTTCGACCATGAGGGCACAGGGCTATGGTTTGGGGAAGAGTCCTCACAAGCCATCCCATTGGCTCTTGAGTGTATGATACAATCCTCATCTGATGACCAAAATGCTTATGTTCTCCAGCAAGATGAAGAGGAGAAACTTTCAGAGTGAGGCTCTACAAGCACTTTTGAGGATACCCTAGGAAACATCAATCAATAATAATGATGCAAAGGGACTTCCCTGCTGGTCCAGTGGTTAAGAATCTGCCTTCCAATGCGGGGGACATGGGTTTAATCCCTGGTCAGAGAACCAAGATCCCACGTGCCTCGGAGTAACAGGAGAAGCCCATGTGCCGCAACAAAGGGCATTCATGTTGCAATGAAAATCCAGCGCAGCCAAAAATTTAAAAAATAATAAAGATTAAAAATCAGTAATAATAGGGTTGGAGAGGCAAGTGTTCTTCCCATCTCTACACCTGTCTTTCTGGAGTCTGGGAATTCCTGAGACCTCCACAATGCACTCAAGGCTGAAAGTGAAAAAAAAGTGTTAAGTCACTCAGTTGTGTCCAACTCTTTGTGGCCCTATGGACTGTAGCTCACCACGCCCCTCTGTCCACGGAATTTCCCAGGCAAGAATACTGGAGAGGGTTGCCATTTCCTTCTCCAGGGGAATCTTCCCAACCCAGGGATCAAACCCATGTGTCCTGCTTGGCAGGCAGATTCTTTACCACTGAGCCAAGACAAATACAACTTTAGCATAAAAAAGTAGAGAAAAAAATGCTGGCAGGAGGTTGACTCTTTGTATAATTGAACATCTAATGCTATAGATGCACTGCCACAAAGCTGATCCTTACAAGACCTAGTCAAAGCCACCATCCCACCTCTTACCTCTCCTTGCCCATTACCAGTCATGGAACCAAACATGGCTGGGAAGGACCTGCCATCCATACTGGAGGCCGGGTGCAGTGGGAAGCATGTAAAAAGGACCCAGGGGCTGGAGGTGTCGGGAGAGTAAGAAGTAGGGACTCCAAAGGAAAGAGAAGGTGGTCTATGCTTGTGGACACATCAAGAGCTCTGAGTTTTCCACGCTGGGACACATTTTCCATAGGGACACATTGAGTGGGATGGGGGATCACAGCAAACCCTGATACTCTGTGGCTTCTCTGGGAGACACCAGAAGCCAGGGATCCTGGGAGCCCCTGGCATGATGGAGGCCAGGTGGAAAGATGGTTTGGCTTGTGCCCTGGGCCACCGCTCCCTTCACAGCAAGAGCCCGAGTTGGGGTTACTCTGACCTTGTTGACTGCCTGCTGCGTGCCAGGTACTCTCACACACGTTGTTCCCCCCAGCTGAGAGAAGCTACGTCCCCTGGCCAAGTTTCCATGGCAAGTGACATAACAGGGCAGCGGCTGAAGTCAGGCTGATGTGTGTACCACAGATGAAGCCTTCTTTCTTTCTTCCTTCCCTTCCTGCCTCCCTTCTTTCCTTCTTTTCTTCCTCTCTTACTTCTTTCCTTTCTTCCTTCTTTATTTCACAGACTGAGGCCCACCTTTGAGACCCTGTCACACCTGCCAAGTCCTCCAGTCCAGCTGCTTTCCTTCCTGGCTTGCACGTGTGGAGTGTGAATCCATTTCACATCCCTCTCGGATTTGTTCCATGCTGCCAAACATACCACACCTATTGTGTTCACTCTGGCATTCTGTTGAAGGCAAAAAAAAAAAAATGTTGGATGAAAGCTGGGAGAAAAACCAAAAAAGAAAAAAAGAAAAAAAACACATTCTTGATGCAATTTCTTCTTTTCATCCTATTTCCTCCTTGGCAAAGACCTTGAGCACAGATCAGCAGTCCTGCCTTGGGAAAGGCAAGATTAACAGACACCGTCCACACACATGTGCTCTTATTTGTTCCCTTCTCAAACCTTGTTGTGCCAATGAGGCACCTGCAGAGCCTGCTAAAACACTGCTGGCCCCCCACCTCCAAACTGAAGTTTCAGTAGGTCTGGGTTGGGGTGGGGAAGAATCATCATTTCTTTTTTTTTTTTTTTTCTTTTTTTGGCTGCACTGAGAGGCATGCAGAATCTTAGTTCCGTGACCAGTGATGGAACCTGTGCTCCCTGCAGGAGCTGAGTCCTAACCACTGAACCATCAAGGAATCCCTAGAATCATAATTTCTGACAAGCTCCCATATGTATATAATGGGGTTCAGGATGTGCATACATGCTCATTTGCTAAGTCATGTTCAACTCTTTGCCACCCCATTGAGTGTAGCTTGCCAGACTCCTCCATTCATGGGATTTCCTAGGCAAGAACACTGGAGTGGGTTGCCATTTCCTTTTCCAGGGGATCTTCCCAATCCAGGGATTGAACCCAAATCTCCTGCTTTGCAAGTGGATTCTTTATCACTGAGCTACCTGGGAAGCCCTGGGTTCAGGACATACTACACCAAAATATTGCACTTTGACATGTTGAATACCTTAAACTGAGTCTGAGAAAACGGCAGGTCATTCTGATCACTGCCCACTTCTTGCCTGAAACAAGTCATCAAACTCCCATGTGAAAGGTCCCTAGGAAGAAGGAATACATTCTCATCACCAGAGACAGGGAACCAGGGCCAAGAAATCTGTACAAACACTGTTAAATCAACCCTTATCTTCCTAGCTAATTCTTTACCACTTATTGCCCCTAGCCCCAACCTCTTTGTTTTGTCAAATCTTCACAAATAATTTCTTTGTCTAAGGACATAGAAGTTCTTGCTCTGGTCACTTCTTTGTGTTTTCATTCTCTTGTGAAGGCTCTATGTGCATATAAAAGTTCAACAAATTTTGTATGAATTTAATTTCCTGTTAATCTGTGTTTGTCCATTTAATTTCCAGATCCAGTCAGGGTAAACCCTAAGAGGGTTGAGGAAAACTTTCTCCTCGTCCACACATTGGCTGTTAGTCAGCAAGTTTACTGAGTGGCCCTGCCTTAGGTCAATTATAAGTGGACCCTCTTGCATCCTGGCTGGATTCGTCTGCCAGTGCTGGGAGAACCTATAATTTTCTAGATTGTCTTGACGGCTCCTGGGAAATGTGGTTCCTTAGGGTGTTACTCTCACCCAGGAATACCAGACTATTTTCACCTTTCTTTTCTTCAAAACAAGCTTGCTGAACAATCATTTTGCTGAGACCATATCTGAAAAGGTTTGTAAGAAAACAATAGCTGTGTTTGACCCAGATCTTAAGACTTGAGGTTGGACATGCATATTAGTTTCCTTACTAGTGAAATACAAAAAAATTCTACTACCTAACTGTTAGGATTAAAGTCACAAATAGTAAGTGAAGCACCAGAGCCCAAATCTGGCTTCTCAGACTCTCAGAACAGTGCATGTATTAGTAACAACAGTATTAGTGGTTCCCATGGACTGAGTCCAGGCACTGTGCTAACTGCTCCACAGACCATTTAAATCTCACAATACCCCAAAGAGGAAGATATTAGTCTTCCAGCACCTTTGCAGAAGCCCAAGCTGCGAGATGAAATAACTTGCCGCTGGTCTCAGAGCCAGGGGTCCCACCCACCATAAGGTTGTTACCACCTCATTAATTCTATCAGTGGCAGAAAATAGAAGCTAAACATCAAAGTCAAGTTCAAGTAAAAAATACGGGGTCCTGACATTTTCTGAATCAAGATCCAGATTTCCTGGGATTCACTTCTTGCCACATGGTGTCTCAGGTCCTAAGGAGGCTGTAAACCCTGCCTGTGTGCTCACCACCCCTCAAAGCAGAAATATGCCTTTCCCTTTGCATTTAGTGCCACTAAAGACAGATTTATTTGCTGTCCATTTACTATAGAGTGAGCGCCTATGGGGTCCAGGCATGGTGTTAACTGTTCCATAGACAGTGTTCCATTTAAATCTCACAATACCCCAAGGAGGAAGATACTATTATTCTTATGGTACCTCTGGGGTGCCATCAGTGTCTCTAAGTAAATTGTCAGACTGTCTGCAGCCCCAAATAGCGCTGGCAGTGGGGAGACTTGGGATGCGGTACTGAGTTTGCTAGCTTTTCCAGGTGGCTCAGTGGTAAAGAATCTGCCTGCAATGCAGGAAACATAGGAGTCTCGGGTTTGATCCCTGGGTTGGGAAGATCCCTGGAAGAGGTCTTGGCAACCCACCCCAGTATTCTTGCCTGGAGAATCCCATGGACAGAGGAGACTGGTGGGCTACAGTCCATGGGGTCGCAAAGAGTCAAACATGACTGAAGCAACTTAGCACGCACACACACGCACACACACACACACACACACACGCACTGACTTTGCTATCACAGAGCTGTGAGGGCATTTCCCTTGTCTGGACCTGTTCCCTTACTGGTACACTAGTGTCTAAGGCCCCTTCAGTGCTAGCATGTCTGCACTCTACTACTTTTTCCTTAGGGCTTAGGAAACAAGTTGGGTTCCAGAACTTTCTCACACTGCCCTGGAACCTCCAGGATTCCAGCAATAAACCAGGTCTTAGAAGACTACTTGCTGCTGTTGCTGCCGCTAAGTCACTTCAGTCGTGTCTGACTCTGTGCGACCCCATAGACGGCAGCCCACCACGCTCCACTGTCCCTGGGATTCACTTAGATATCTGTAGTTCTCCTCCAGATAGCAAAGAAGGGACATCTGCATTAATGAAAAATTTAAAAATCTAGATTTAAATACAAAAATTTTCTAAGAAAATACAAATTACCAAAATCTATACAAGGGGACATAGAAAACTTGAATAGACCAATAAACACAGAGGAAATTAGAAGTCAAAGTTCTTTCCCTAAAAAAAAAAAACCCTTAACAGGTTAAGATGGTTTTATTGGCGAATTACATCTAATTTTCAAGGATCTGATCATTTCTACAGTGCATAACTTTTTCCAGAGTCTAGGAAATGAACAAGACATCACACCAAGCTGGAAAAGGTAGCGTGTGTGTGTCAGCTGGGGCTCTGGGAAGCAGATGCTGACTGGAAATGGGCGTGCAGTTTTAGGGCAAGTAACAGCTGTGAAAGGGAAAGGGCAGAATCCAAACTGGGTGGGGAAAGCTGTCAGGCCAGGAGGTAGATCTGACCAAGTCTTTGCTAGCCTAACAAGAAGCTCCAGAGCAAAGACTGCATTAGAGCAGGGGTCCCCAACCTCTAGGATCTAATGCCTGGTGGTCTGAGGTGGAGCTGATGTAATAATAATAGAAATAAAGTGCGTAATAAATGTAATGCCCTTGAATCATCCCGAAACTATCCCGCCAACCCACCCCACCCCCACATCCCAGTCCGTGGAAAGATTGTCTTCCACAAAATCAGTCCCTGGTGCCAAAAATATTGGGGACTGCTGCCTTAGAGGATCCTACAGAAATGGCCAGGCACTTGTATCTTTTTTAGTCTTGCTTAGTCATTACCTGGAAGCACCCTGAGAAAAGCGTGACCTTGGTTCACTATATCCCATTAAGGAAAGATAGAAGGAAAGAAGGAGGGATGGAAGGGAGGATAGAAGCAAGGGAGGTAAGAAGGAAACTAATCATACTAAACACTTAGAGGCAAAAATTCTCAATAGACCATTAGCCAAGGAAATCCAATGGTATTTTAAAAGGGTTATATGTAAATAATCCAAAGATGGTTTTAAGCAGAAAACAATTAATTTGCTATAGGAATAGATTAAAAGGGAGCACATGTATTCCCATTACAATAAATGTTTTGAAAAATGAATTAGATAACACAGACACCTATTTCTAAGTAAGAACATAAAATTCTCGGGAAGCTAAGGCAGAAGGGACTTTTCTTACCCTGATAAAGCCTAACTACCAAAAGCTGTTTGTAATTACCCTATTCGATGATGAAAAATCAGACATTCCAGAAAAATCAGGAAGGAGACAAAGTTGACCATGATCATCATCACTATTAAACAGTCTACTGGTGACACTAACCAATTCAATAAGGGAAAATTTTTCTTTTAAATTGCCATTCATTTTTCTGAAGTTGATTGTGGTGATGATGGCCCAACTCTGTGAATATACTAAAGAAACATTGGATTATATCCCTTAAATAGGCAAATTGTGTGGTATGTGAATTATATCCCCAAAAGCTGTTAAAAATCAATATCTTCTCTACAAGATTCTATTACTTAGAAAATACTTCTCTACTTAGCAAATCAAAGAGAATAAACTTAAAAACTAGTAGCCAATTTCAATGGCTCAGCAGGTAAAGAATCCGCCCACAATGCAGGAGACACAGGAGACAGAGGTTGGATCCCTGGGTTGGGAAGAGCCCCTGGAGAAGGACATGGCAACCCACTCCAGTACTCTTTCTTGGGAAGTCCCATGGACAAAGGAGCCTGATGGGCTACAGTTCATGGGATTGCAAAGAGTTAGACATGACTGAACACTCCACAGCCCATTTCAAAGCAACACAGAAAAAGCATCGTATTTACTACACATAAAACTAAGAATAGACCCAATAAGAAATGTGGAAGACTTAAATTAAAGAACAGATAGGTCTTTCCTTGTGATCTAGTGGCTAAGACTCTGCACTCCTAATGCAGGAGGTCTGGGTTCAATCCCTGGTCAGGGAACTAGATCTTGCATGACTCAACTAAGACCTGGCACAGTCAAATAAATAAATAAAAATATAACAAAGTAACTTTAAAAAATAAATAAAAACAACACAATTTTTATTGCCAGAAACAAACTGAGGTGTAGAGCATTTTCCCTGTGTGCCCCTCCCCCCCATTCAGGAATGGCTGTGGGGAGAATTCTTTTTAGACGTGCCTCTGGACCTCACAGGGACCGTGAAGCATGTGACTAATGAACTACTTTAAACACCTGGCACAAAGTCTGGGAAATAGCATTTAACAAACGTTAATTATTTTTCCAGATTCCATGCATGGCTAGAACTCAGGGTCACAGAAATCAAAAGTTGAATTTGATCCAGTGGTGTTAGTGGATTGGCTGGACTGACAGAAATACTCAGGAAGGAGTGTGACATTTCTCTGAATTAAATATGCCACTGAGATGAGGGGGGCTGACTGAAGGTAGGGCTTCCCCGGTAGTTCAGCTGGTAAATAATTTGCCTGCAAGGATGGAGACCCCGGTTTGATTTCTGGGTCGGGAAGATCTGCTGGAGAAAGGATAGGCTACCCACTCCAGTGTTCTTGGGCTTCCCTGGTAAGAGATAGGAAGAGATTGGACGTAAGAGCTCATAGGAAAATGAGCCATTATAGTTTAGAAACAAGACTCACTCAGTGTGTGTGTGCTGGTGGGGAGAGCAGATCATGAGAACATGGGGCACCCTTAAGTGCATCCCCAAACACCCCAAATTAGCGACTATTCCAGTCTCCTCTGCATGGCATATTAAGCTCAAATTCCTCTCTAGCTGTAATCTGGCCCCACACGGTGGACAATGCCAGTGCTTAGCTTGACTTTCTTAAAAAATCACTTTGTTCTCCTTCCCCCACTGCACCCCCCAACATCCAGCACCTGCAGTTCATTCTCAGAAGGCCATCCTGAGGCTACAGAGAGCTGAACATGCCTGGGAATGTACTTTCCCCTAACAATTAACAGAGTGCTACAGCGACCTCTGTTCCAGTAGGTTGGGGTCTGAATTAATAAGGATAAAGTACTGGTGGCTCAGACTGTAAAGAATCTGCCCGTAAGGCAGGAGATCTGGATTTGATACCTGGGTCAGGAAGATCCCCTGGAGAGGAAAATGGCAACTCACTCCAGTATTCTTGCCTAGAGAATCCCATCAACCAAGGAGCCTAGTGGGCTGCAGTCTGTGGAGCTGCAGAGTCAGAAATGACTGAACGACTAACACTTCCATTTTTTCAAGATGCTGTAACAAAAAATGTAGAGAGACTCAAGGATGAACACAGCTTATTTTTCAGATAATGTCTAAAGTGGATATCCCTGGGATTTCCCTGGTGGTCCAGTGGTTAAGACTCCGCATCTCCAATGTGAGAGATGTGGGTTTGATTCCTGATCTGGGGCTTCCCTGATGGCTCAGATGGTAAAGAATCTGCCTGCAATGTATGAGACCTGGGTTCAATCCCTGGGTCGGGAAGATTCCCCGGAGAAGGAAATGGCTACTCACACCAACATTCTTGCCTGAAAAATTCCATGGACAGAGGAGCCTGGTGGGCTACAGTCCTTGAGGTTGCAAAGAGTTGGACATGTCTGAGCAACTAACATTTTCACTGGGAATTATAATCCCACATGCCACAGGCTTGACCAAAAAAAAAAAAAAAAAAAAAAAGAAGACCACAAAGTGGTTATTCCTGATTTGTGATTGGGTCTCCTCTAAGCAGGCATCTGGAGCCCAGGCTCCTCCTTCTACACTTTGCCCTCTGAATGCATGTCTTCCAGAGTCACTGTTTCAAGTTAGAAGAGGGAGAAAGAGCACGAAGGGACTTTGTGTGAAAGATTTGGGGGTTGGCTGGGAAATGACACACACCACTCTAATTACAAGGAGGCTGGGAAATCTAGTCTAGGTGTCTATCCAAGAAGAAGAGGAAATGGGTTAGGTTGCACCACATTCACTGTTAATTATTTTGGATGCCAAGTCCAGGCAGAGAATATAAATTTGAAGCTATGCTTGAATTGTAACTGAGACACCTTGAAGAAGATTTTTAACCTTTCTGAACCTCAGGTTTTCTTTAGCCTAGAACAGTGATGAGAATAATGATAATAACAACCACTTCAGGGTTATACAGAAGGCTGTTGGCTAAAGTCACCTATAAGCATCAAAATCCCCTGGACCTGCTCTTCATCCATTTGCCTGGAATTCACTGTCCCCTCATCCCCAGCCTTTATCTAATTTCTATCCCCCATTCAGAGGCTGGGTCTAATTCCCTGCTTTTTTTGGTTTGTTTATGGAGTTAGGTAGTATGTTATTATGTTGTTCAGTCGCTAAGTCATGTCTGACTCTTTGTGACCCCATGGACTGCAGCATGCCAGGCTCCTCTATCCTCCACTGTCTCCTGGAGTTCACTCACATTCATATCCATTAAGTTGATGATGCTATATAACTATATCATTCTCTGCTGCCCCCTTCTCCTTTTGCCTTCAGTTTTTCTCAGCATTAGGGTCTTTTCCAATGAGTTGGCTCTTTGCATCAGGTGGCCAAAGTACTGGAGCTTCAGCATCAGCATCAGCATCAGTTCAGTAGCTCAGTTTTGTTCAACTCTTTGGGATCCCATGGACTGCAGCATGCCAGGCTTCCCTGTCCATCACCAACTCCCAGATCTTGCTCAAATTCATGTCCATCAATCAAGTCAGTGATGCCATCCAACTATCTTATCCTCTGTCTTCCCCTTCTCTTCCTGCCTTCAGTCTTTCCCAGCATTGGGTCTTTTCCAATGAGTCAAGTCTTTGCATCAGGTGGCCAAAGTATATGCTTCAGCATCAGTCCTTCTAATGAATATTCATGACTGATATCCTTTAGGATTGACTGGTTGGATCTCCTTGCAGTCCACGGGACTCTCAAGAGTCTTTTCCAACACCACAGTTTAAAAGCACCAATTCTTCAATGCTCAGCTTTCTTTAGGGTCCAACTCTCACATCCATGCATGACTATTGGAAAAATGACAGGTTTGACTGGAACAACATTTGTCAGCCAAGTAATATCTCTGCTTTTTAATATGTTGTCTAGTTTGGTCATAACTGTTCTTCCAAGGAGCAAGCGTCTTTTAATTTCATGGCTGCAGTCACCATCTGCAGTGATTTTGGATTCCAAGAAAATAAAGTCTCTCACTGTTTCCATAGTTTCCCCATCTATTTGCCCTGAGGTGATGAGACCAGATGCCCTGATCTTTATTTTTTGAAAGTTGAGTTTTAAGCCAGATTTTTCACTCTCCCCTTTCACTTTCATCAAGAGGCTCTTTAGTTCCTCTTTGCTTTCTGACATAAGGGCGGTGTCATCTGCATATCTGACATTACTGGTATTTCTCCCGGCAATCTTGATTTCAGCTTGTGCTTCGTTCAGCCTGGCATTTCGCATGATGTACTCTTCATGTAAGTAAATAAGCAGAGTGACAATATGCAGCCTTGATGTACTCCTTTCCCAATTTGGAGCCAGTCCATTGTTCCATATCTAGTTCTAACTGTTGCTTCTTGACCTGCATACAGGTTTCTCAGGAGGCAGATAAGATGGTCTGGTATTCCCATCTCTTTCAGATAAGATGGTCTGGTATTCCCATCTCTTTCATTCCCATCTCCACAGTTTGTTTTGATGCACGCAGTCAAAGGCTTTAGCGTAATCGATGAAGCAGAAGTAGTTACTTTTCTGGAATTCTCTTGCTTTTTCTATGATACAGCGGATGTTGGCAATTTAATCTCTGGTTCCTCTGCCTTTTCTAACTCCAGCTTGAACATCGGGAAGTTCTCAATTCATGTACTGTTGAAGCCTGGCTTGGGAATTTTAAGCATTACTTTGCTAGCATGTGAAATGAGTGCAATTGTGTGGTAGTTTGAGCATTCTTTGGCACTGCCTTTCTTTGGGATTGGAAAGAAAACTGACCTTTTCTAGTCCTGTGGCCACTGCTGAGTTTTCCAAATTTGCTGGCATATTGAGTACAGCACTTTCACAGCATCATCTTTTAGGATTTGAAATAGCTTGGCTGAAATTCCATCACCTCCTCTAGCTTTTTTCGTAGTGATTCTTCCTAAGGCCCATTTGACTTCGAACTCCAGGATGTCTGGCTCTAGGTGAGTGATCACACCATCATGGCTATCTGGGTCATGAAGATCTTTTTTGTACAGTTCTTTTGTATATTCTTATCACCTCTTCTTAATATCTTATGCTTCTGTTAGGTCCATACTATTTCTGTCCTTTATTGTGCCCGTCTTTGCATGAAATGTTCCCTTGGTATCTCTAATTTTCTTGAAGAGATCTCTAGTCTTTCCCATTCCATTGTTTTCCTCTATTTCTTTGCACTGATCACTGAGGAAGGCTTTCTTATCTCTCCTTGCTATTCTTTAGAACTCTGCATTCAGATGAGTATATCTTTCCTTTTCTCCTTTGCCTTTCATTTCTCTTCTTTCCTAAGCTATTTGTAAGGCATCAGCATCAGTCCTTCCAATGAATGTTCAGGGTTGATTTCCTGAACATTGACTGGTTTGATGGTAGGCAGTATGTATACTTATTATTCATTTATTTATTTAGCTGTGAGGAATCTTCGTTTCAGCATGCAGGATCTAGTTCCTTGACCAGGGATTGAACCTTGGCCCCCTCCTTTGGGAGCATGGAGTTTTAGCCACTGGATAACCAGGGAAGTCCCCAGTTCCCTATTAAGAGTGCTAGAGTCCCCTATTCTAGCAACTATGGCCCTTTGAGTCCTGGTCCCAGTAAAGAGAAGACAAAATCCAGATTCCTTTGAAGTAGTTTGGGACTTTTTGTTTTGTACTTTTTTTTTCTCTTCTTTTTTCTGGTCACCCGACGCTGCCTGTGGGATCTTAGTTCCCTGACCAGGGATAGAACCCACAGCCCCTGGATTGGAAGCTCAGAGTCTTAACCACTGGACTACTAGAGAAGTCTCAGCTTGAGACTTTTTATTACCTGGGAAACCTGTGAGCAATCCGGGCCACTCCAGCATGTGTGTTATGCTAAGTCACTTCAACCATGTCTGACTCTTTGTGACCCTATGGACTGCAGCCTGCCAGACTCCTCTGTCTATGGGATTCTCCAGGCAAGAATACTGGAGTGGGCTGCCATGCCCTCCTCCAGGGTATCTCCCTGACCCAGGGATCAAACCCACATCTCTTCTCTTTCCTGCATTGGCAGGCAGGTCCTTTACCACTAGAGCTACCTGGGAAGCCTTGGATACTCCAGCACTTACTCCTAACTCAGAAATGTTTGCTTCCTCTCCTGGTGAGCTTTTGACAATATGTGACATTCCTCCCAAAATACTGAATTCTTGACCAAGTAGCCAAATCCAAGAACCAAGAAGGTGAATTACTCAGCTTAAGAAACATAGAAACAATGCTAGAGACTTTTTAGTGCTTCGTATTAGAAGAGCTATGACTTCAGGTCCTCCCAGAGGTAAGTGGGGTGCCTACGGCGGCTCTCTAATCCTCACGAATGTCCCTTTAACAGCTGCCTCTTTGATAAAATATTCTCAAATGTTTCCAGCTCAAATTAGGCTCCCCTTTCCCCAAGGGATTGAGTTTCCTAAATGTCACAGGACAGAGCTCCCACTTCAAATCCTTTTCTGGTTAGTTTTCCTTCTCACAGAGATTAAGTTACTGGAGATCAGGGACTGTGTCTTTTGATTCCACACTAAAGATATGAAGATTTCAGTAAAAATGTGTTAGTCAAGGACATTCCATGGGGAGTGTCATTCCTGGAATGGGACGGTTGTGTTCTGATTCTAAACACCCAATATAATGGTTAAGATATCAGGATCTTTGAAATGTGATCTTCTTGAGCATTTATCAACCCAGGTGTGTGCGTGTGTGTGCGTGCTCAGTCGTGTCTGACTCTTTGCAACTCCATGGACTGTAGACTGCCAGGCTCCTCTGTCCATGGAATTTTCCAGACTAGAATACTGGAGTGGGTTACCATTTCCTACTCCAAGGGGTCTATCTTCTCGATACAGGAATTGAACCTGCATCTCTTGCATTGGCAGGTGGATTCTTTACCATTGGCACCACCTGGGAACCCTGCAATATTTTTAGATACCAACAGAAATTAGACAAACAAATCCCTGGTGGCTCAGACGGTAAAGAATCTGTCAGCAAAGCAGGAGACCTGGGTTCGATACCTGGGTTGGAAAGATCTCCTGGAGAAGGGAATGGCTACCCACTCCAGTATTCTGGCCTGGAAAATCCCAGGGACAGAGAAGCCTGGTGGGCTACAGTCCATGGAGTAGCAAAAAGTTGGACTCGACTGAGCGACTAACAACCCAGGTTAGCACTGACTCAAATACATATAGTATGGCTTCCCTGGTGGTTCAGAGGTTAAAGCATCTGCCTGCAATGCAGGAGACCTGAGTTCGATCCCTGAGTCGGGAAGATCCCCTGGAGAAGGAAACGGCAACCCACGCCAGTATTCTTGCCTGGAGAATCCCATGGAGGGAGGAGCCTGGTAGGCTACAGTCCATGGGGTCGCAAAGAGTCGGACATGACTGAGCGACTTCTCTTTCACTTTTCAAATACATAGTACCGCTCAAAATTGAACAGAGAAAGGGTGAATGATAGAAGAGTGTTCATTCACTCCACTCATTCACTCATTGAACAAATAATTATTAGGTTCTAAACTGTTCCTAGGGCTTCCCAGGTGGTGCTAGTGGTAAAGAACCTGCTTGCCAATACAGGAGACCTAAGAGACACAGGTTTGATCTCTGGGTTGGGAAGATCCCCTGGAGAAGGAAATGGCAACCCACTCCAGTATTCTTGTCTGGAAAATCCCATGGACAGAGGATTCTGGTGGGCTACAGTCCATAAGGTCGCAAAGAGTCAGACACGACTGAAGCGACTTAGCATGCACGCATGCAGGCAGGCATGTTAGATAGTTCAGTTCTTAGCATTGGCAAGGACCTTAAAGAGAAAAGGGAGAGAAAGACTCATGTTCCAGTCTAGTAGAGTGAAACAAGGACAGAAGAGACTGATAAAGTTGGACAAAGGACTAGACAAGCAATTTAGAAGCAAGGTTGGGGGTAGGTAACTTTAGGGGCAGGCATGCACGAGCATGACCCAGAAGGAGGCCCAGAATGGAACAGATTTCAACAGCTGTCTTCTCTTTTCAGGCTGGCAGACATTTAAAGACTGACAACACCAGGTGTTGCCAGGGTGTGCAGAGCCAACACACATATTGCTGGGTTGGTGTAAATTTGGGCCAGTCTTTCCACAGGGCAACTTCATACAATGTGCCCGTGTTGAAAATGCATATACACATGACTCAACAATTCCAAACCAGGCCTACGGGAATGAAAATGAAAAAAGATGTCTGTGCCAGTATAGTATATTCATTGCATCATTACTCAAAGAGGGGGAAATTGTAAGCACTGGATTGGGTCATGTGCCCTTATGACAACCAGAGGGATCAGGTCCTCTGACTGGCTGAACCTCAGTCATGCATCTCTCCTTTGTTGCCAGGGGATGGAGGAGAACCATGATGGACAGGATTAGGACTAGGAGAGGGGCAGTTCCCCCAAAGGAAAAAAAATAAAAAAGAAGAGTACTATTACAGAATACTGAGGATGAGGAAAAATTATTGAATAAATAAAATTTATAGGTACTTCCAACCACTATAGCAGGAGTAACTGGGGCAGAGAGAGAGATGTTTCGTTTAGAGAGAATATCGTTTTTTAAAATTTATTTTTATTAATTTGGTTGCACCAGGTCTTAGTTGTGGCATGCAGGATATTTGATCTTCACTGAGGCATGTAGGGTCTTTAGTTGTGACACGCGAACTCTTAGTTGTGGCATTTGGGATCTAGCTCCCTGACCAGGGATTGAACCCAGGTCCTCTGCATTGGGAGCATGGAGTCTTGGCCATTTGACTACCAGGGAAGTTCCTATCCTATTCTTAACAGATCCTCAGAGAGTCTCTATAGTCTGTGATGACGCTCCTTTCCTAAGAAGATGAGAAGGGGCATTGGGGAAGGTCAAGCCTTGTGAAGAAGCTGAATTGATAAATCCAGACACATGAATGACTGAATAACTTGAAAGATGTGGTTGAGGTCAGGGGAGGGGGCAGTTTTTAAGAAAAACACAAACAGGACAATTGAGAATGCTATGAGTAGGATTAGGAAAGGTTCGGATGGGCTCGTGTTATGTCCACACATGCCAGTGTGACATTGGCCAGCAGTGCCTGGTCACCTTGAACAGATGATTCAATGATTCAATCACTCAAAAACTGTTTCTTTATCTCGAAAACTGAGAGAAGTAACCAATCTCATGGGCTGCCTGGGAGAATTTCATGAGACTGTGCAGGTGGAAACCTCTAACACTATGTGGTTTGAATCTAAGGAGAAGGGCAGACCAGAAGGAGCCGTCAAATTTAAACAAAAGGAAAAACAATTTGCACGGAAGACATTAATTATGGTGGCCCCAGGAAGTCTGAAAGGCAGAGCTTTGTTCTGGGGCAAAGGGATCCTGGAATTTAACTTGGGCTCAGTAATAAGGGTTACAAGTAATAAGGGTTACAAGTCTACTTGTGACCTGAAACTATGTAGAAAAACCAGAAATTTCCCTTCTGCAAGCTCTTAACTATGTACAAATGGAACAATTGTTTACTTTTATGTTTTTACTTTTCATGTGCACTTTGGCTAGCTGATTAAACATTTCAGGACAGGAGCCACTTAAACTCCCGGAGGCAAGGATCTGGCACCCACAAGCCACTACCCTGTTGTTCCACTCTGCCCTGCGCTCAGAGCACCGTGGGCTCTGCTTCCACCTTGAATGTCTTTTCTCAGGACAGAGATGGACCACTCTTACAGGGACTGCCCCGAATTTCCTTCATCTCAAGCTCAAAACCAGTGAGTCACATGCCACCAGGGTGGCCGGCGTGTGTTGCTCTGTCCAGGAGTGAAGGAGAGGGGACTCCCCTGGGAAGGAGAGGAACGGAACAGATGCTTCCATTGCTTCTGACCCCCACGTGGTCCAGTCTGTGTACAGTGAGCCTTGAACCAGCGTGATATGGGCCAAGCCCCAGCCCCTTTCTTCACTCTGAACATGTCGGCCATGCTTTCTCAGAGGGCAGCCGTGGAGAATGGGAGAAACCCTGTGATGACAGAGCCTCATAAACAGTGGGGTCTCAAGCAGGTGCCTGCTATTATCACCCTGCCTCGGCCCACAGGGTTTCCAGGGTGTCAGAGCTGCCGTCTGTGTCCCAGGATGAGAAGCAGGTGGTCGATCTGGGTCAGATTACCAGGCACGAAGCCAAAGAACCAGCAGTCATTTCGGAGAGCCCGGCTTGGCTTTCTGTCTGGGATCCAAAGCAGGGTTGTTGCCATGGACACCAGAAGTCCCTTGCCTGCATCTAGAGGGAGAACTGAAGTGGCGGCCAGGAACTCTCAGAGCTGGTTGGGGAGTAGGATGGAAGCAACTCAGAAGCGAGTGCCCACGGAGAGCAGCAGGGAACAGAAGAGGGAACAAGGAAGGAAGCAGAAGAGAACTTTCTTTCCCATCCTTGGCTCCTCATCACACGTCCAAGGCACAACCAACCCTAGTGTCAGAGCCCCAGCTGAACCAAATGGCCCCACCTACTATCTAGCTTTGGGCTTTCCCTAGAGCTGAGGAGGCTGTTGCTGCTAAGTTGCTTCAGTTGTGTCCGACTCTATGTGACCCCATGGACTGCAGCCTACCTGGCTCCTCCATCCATGGGATTTTCCAGGCAAGAGTACTGGAGTGGGGATGCCATTGCCTTCTCCAGAGCTGAGGCAGGGGCTCCATCAAAAGATGGTAGGGCCCCATAGTCTAACAATGCATTCCAAGCTGCACACAGGACACAATTCTTTGTACCTGCCCAGTACTTGCTGCTTTGGGAAGAAACTGCAGGCCCAAGAGAAAGGACCTGTGGCCACAAGCTACTCATAACAAACAGCTGTTTTTGTACTCCCAACCCTGGAAAGGGGCTCCCCTAGGTCTAAGCCACCAAGCAACATAGGTGCTGCTAGGCTCACTGTCAGGCTTCCCAGGTGGTGCTAGTGGTAAAAAAGCCAATACAGGAGACATGGGTTCGATCCCTGCGTTGGGAAGATCCCCTGGAGGAGGGCGCAGCAACCCACTGCAGTATTCTGCCTAGAGAATCCCATGGACAGAGGAGTCTTATGGGCTACAGTCCATGGGATTGCGAAGAGTCAGACATGACTGAAGCAACTTGGCATGCATACCTGAGCACGCTCACCTCCAGGTCCATCGCTGGTGTCCTGACCAGAGGGATGGCCTGAGCCCCCAGCCAACATGGAAAAGGTCCTCTGTAGGTTGAGACAGATTAGTTAGCTTGAGAAAAAACACCAGATCAGGATAGGGCAGATTCAGCAGAAGGAAGCCTGGGCCACCAAAGGGTGGCAAAGGCTCCATCAGGAATACGAGGAGCGGGCAGTTGACAAGGGGCAGGGCCCCTGCTTGCTTATGGCTCCAGAGGATCAAGTCCTCTTCCTTCCCTCCCCTCATGCTTCCTCTTCCCCTTTTTCTTTCTTTCCTTTGATTTAGCAGCTTAAAAAAAAGTTATTTTTAAAATAGTATTTATTTATATTTATATATTTATTTGGCTGCCCTGGATCTTAGTTGTGGCACGTAGGATCTAGTTCACCAACCAGGGATTGAACTTGGGTCCCTGCATTAGGAGTACAGAGTCTTAGCCGCTAGATGCAGTCTAGCAGCTTCTGACTCAGTTATTTCCCAAATAAACAAAGCCACCCCAATGGTTCCAGTTCTTCAATACTCCTTGGTTGTTCAAAATCATTTCTTCTGAGGTGAAAGAGCAGCTGTGCCTCTCAGGCTTCTGTTGATCTTGTGTCAGTTGACTCCTATCCCGGGGTTGGGGGAGACTTTGGGAAGACACGTCCTGCCACAGGAAACCACGGGTCTCATCAATAGCGTGCAGCCATCTCTTAGGTGGATCATTTCCTTGCAAGGTCATAAACTTTATCCAACTCCCTGGAGTGTTGCTGTGACACTCTGGACCACGTGGATTGATTCATCCCCTCATGTATAGAGGCATAAGAACTCTGTTTGCCTCTAGGCTCTTCCTTGGGTCATCACATTATCACAGGGTGATATTTGCCTGAAGTTTAGCTGCTTGGAGTGGAACCAGACTTCCAAGTGGCTGGGCACACCCAGACTGTATAGTTCCTGTGGAACTCATGCCCTGGTGTGTCGAGACCTGACTGCAATCTTTTTAGACCACAGACACATTATCAGCCTCCCTTATGTCCTCGACCACCCCCAGACTGGCCAGAACTACTTAAAATGCCCATCTGAGCCATCTGTCCAGTTGATAAGTATATCTGATCTTCACTGTTACATCTGCATCTCAATTGCCCTTTATTCTGCCCCAACAAACTGCTCAGAATACTCTACCTTCCCTCCTGCCAGCACGCACTGCACCCAGCACTGGTTCCTAATGACATCCTGTGTGCACACACCGTGCCTCTCCTGGAAAATTGGTCCTTATCCTCCTAGATCCGGAGCAGAAGTGGTTCCACCTTCTCTTTCCATGAGCATGCTTGTCACTCTGTTCTCAGAAGCTTGCTGTGACTTCCACACAGGGCCTCAGTGCCTCAGCTCTGAGTGCTGAGTGCCCCCATGCCTCTACCAGGGCAACCTGAAGGCAGGGGCTGAACTTAGCACCTGGCAGGTGCTTGTTACTCACCTATTGCTACAGATAAGACAAGGCTCAGTTGAGTTCAGTTCAGTCACTCAGTCATGTCCAACTCTTTGTGATCCCATGGACTGCAGCATGCCAGGCTTCCCTGTCCATCACCAACTCCTGGAGCTTTCTCAAACTCATGTCACTGAGTTGGTGATGCCATCCAACCATCTCATCTTCTGTCATCCCCTTCTCCTCCTGCCTTCAATCTTTCCCAGCATCAGGGTCTTTTCCAATGAGTCAGTTCTTCCCATTAGGTGGCCAAAGTATTGGAGCTTCAACTTCAGCAGCAGTCCTTCCAATGAATATTCAGGACTGATTTCCTTTAAGATGGACTAGTTTGACCTCCTTGCTGTCCAAAGGACTCTCAAGAGTCTTCTTCAACACCACAGGTCAAAAATATCAATTCTTCGGCTCTCAGCCTTCTTTATGGTCAACTCTCACATCGTACATGACTACTGAAAAATCATAGCTTTGATAATACAGACCTTTGTCAGTAATGTCTCTGCTTTTTAATATGCTGTCCAGGTTGGTCATAGCTTTTCTTCCAAGGAGCAAGGGTCTTTTAATTTCAAGGCCACAGCCACCATATGCAGTGATTTTGGAGCCCAAGAAAATAATGTCTCTCACTGTTTCCATTGTTTCCCCATCTATTTGCCATGAGGTGATGGGATGGGATGCCATGATCTTCGTTTTTTGAATGTTGAGTTTTAAGCCAGCTTTTCCACTCTCCTCTTTATCAAGAGGCTCTTTAGTTCCTCTTTGCTTTCTGCCATAAGGGTGGCATCATCTGCATATCTGAAGTTATTGATTTTTTTCCTGGAAGTCTTGATTCCAGCTTGTGCTTCATCCAGCCTGGCATTTCCCATGATGTACTCTTCATGTAAGTAAATAAGCAGGGTGACAATACGCAGCCTTGACGTACTCCTTTCCCAATTTGGAACCAGTCCATTGTTTCATGTCCAGTTCTAACTGTTGCTTCCTGACCTGCATACAGGAGGCAGGTCACGTGGTCTGGTATTCCCACACGTGGTCTTGTATTCCCATCTCTTTCAGAATTTTTTACAGTTTGTTGTGATCCACACAGTCAAAGGCTTCAGCATACTCAATAAAGCAGAAGTAGATGTTTTTCTGTAATTCTCTTGCTTTTTCTATGATCCAGCAGATGTTGGCAATTTGAGATCTGGTTTCTCTGCCTTTTCTAAATCCAGCTAGACTATCTGGAAGTTCTTGGTTCACATACTATTGAAGCATAGCTTGGAGAATTTTGAGCATTACTTTGCCAGTGTGTAAGATGAATGCAATTGTGAAGTAGTTTGAACATTCTTTGGCATTGCCTTTCTTTGGGATTGGAAAGAAAACTGACCTTTTCTGGTCCTGTGGCCACTGCTGAGTTTTCCAAATTTGCTGGCATATTGAGTGCAGCACTTTCATAGCATCATCTTTTAGGATTTGAAATAGCTCAGCTGGAGTTCCATCACCTCCACTATCTTTGTTCATAGTGATATTTCCTAAGTACCACTTGACTTGGAACTCCAAGACATCTGGCTCTATGTGAGTGATCACACCATCATGACTATCTGGGTCATTAAGATCTTTTTTGTAAGACAGACACTAGAAGCTCTATTTAGAGAAGAAGATAACAGTGCATCGAGGGATCTTCCCTGGTGGTCCAGTGGTTAAGAATCTGCCTTTCAATGCAGGAGATATGGGTTCAATCCCAGTTGGAGGAACTAAGATCCCACATGCTAAAGGGCAACTTGGTCCACTTGATAACAATTACTGAGCCCATGTGCTCTGGAGACCATATTCCAAAACAAGAGAAGCCCAAGTGCCACAACTAGAGAAAGTCCTTGCACCGCAAAGAAGACCCAGTGCAAAAAATTGGGGACATCCCTGATGGTACACTGGATAAGAATATTGTACACTGGATAAGCCTGCCAGTGCAGGGCTTATGGGCTCAATCTCTGGTCTGGAAGGAGTCCATAGGCCTTGGAGCAACTAAGCCTGTGCACCACAACTACCAAGTCTGTGTTCTAGAGCCTGGAAGCTATAACTACTGATGGTTGCACGCCCTGGAGCCTGTGCTCTGCAACAAGAGAAGCCACCACAATGGGAAGCCTGTGCGGTGAGAAGCGTGCCCTGCAGGGAAGAGTAGCCCCAGCTCATCACAACTAGAGAAAACCCACACACAGCAGTGAAGACCCAGCACAACCAAAAATAAATAAATAAATAAAGTTGTGTGTGTTTTTTTTTGAGTGCAGTAAGTACCTACTATATATCAGGAATTATTCTACGTTCAGTTAATGCTCAGAACAGCCCCACGAAACAAGTACCATTCCACTCCTTACTTCACAGTTAAAAAAGCAAGGACTGGTTATGTAACACATTAAATCTCTCAGCTACTAAGTAATAAAGCCAGGATTTGAACCCACAGTTTCCACTCTTAACCACTAACATGTAAGGCTTTTCAAACTAAGAATGGTCAAGAACTCAGTTTTAGAAGTCTAGAGCCCTCAGCAAATGGACCAGAGTAAAAATTTTGGTTCTGATCTTGACCTTACTCAACCAGACTAAGCCTCAATCTCCTCAAATGTAAAGTGAGCACAGGGACTTCTCTCGTGGTCCAGTGGCTTAGACTGCAAGCTTCCAGTAAAGGGGGCCCAGGTTCAATCCCTGGTCAGGGAACTAGATCCCATATGCTACAACTAAAGATTGTGCATGCCACAACTAAGATCTGGCACAGCCAAATAAATAAATAGATTAGATAAATTAATATTTTTTGAAAATCTTTAGGGACTTCCCCGGTAGTCCAGTGGTTAAGAATCTGTCTGCCAATGCAGGGGACACAGGTTCAATTCCTGGTCTGGAAAGATCCCACTTGCCTCGAAGGAATTAAGTCCATGCGCCACAATTCTAGGTGTGAAGCCCGCATGCCTAGAGCCCATGCTGCATAAGAGAAGCCACCACAATGAGAAGCCCTCCCACCGCAACTAAGAACAGCCCCCACTTGTCGCAAATAGAGAAAGCCCTCAAGCAGCAAAGAAGACCCAGCACAGCCAATAAAATAAAATAAAGTTTTAAAAAATCTTTAAAAAATGAGCACAGTAATAGTATTTTATCCTATTATTTAAAAAGTTTTAAAATTTTAGTTGCTCAGTTGTGTCTGACTCTTCGTGACCCCATGGACTATAGTCTGCCAGGCTCCTCTGTCCGTGGAATCTTTCAGGAAAGAATACCATTGGCAAGGTAGCCATTCCCTTCTCCAGGAGGTCTTCCCAGCCCAAGGATCAAACTGGGCCTTCTGCTTTGCAGGCAAATTCTTTACTGTTTGAGCCACCAGGGTGATTTGAAAACTGCAGATCTGCTCTGTTCTACAACTGCAATGCCGGGGTGTGGTGGCCTTGTGAGGCTTTTAGATTTGAACTACTACCGCCAGCTCTAATCTCAACCCTCACGGAGAATTTTCTGGAGAACACTCAGGGTATTTATCCTTCAGATTTGATGGAGCCAGACTGTGCACTTGAGTTCAAGGCTATGCACTTGAACTCCTTTTTTTGGACACTGACTTTCCCTACAAGTCTTTCACTTGCTTCCACGACTGTTGCCCTTGGGTTCAGGGTCCACACTGTGTACTTGAGATGATTGGGTTTCTTGTGGACACTGGTGGTGGACACCCTGAACATGACTCAGTGTCCTTTACGTGAGGGTCATAGGGACGCCTCTCTACCACAAGTGTTGTCTTCATTGAAGGCACAATGCTAAAAGGAGGGGAACTGTTTTGAGCTTCAGTTGCTGGTATTGCTTAGGCTGAAAATAGTCCTTGTTTGGTAAAATATTTTGATAAACTGTGAGGCATGGGGTAGGAGCCCAAGATCTGTGTGTTACCATATATATGGCCAAGCAGCTTAAGCTATGGCACAGTCTACTTTGCCTGAGATAAAGAGGGGAATCTAACCTCTGAGAAAGAGAAGAGGAAATTCAGCAAAGCCAGAGGAGGTATGGGGAGGGATGTCCGTAAGGTGATGGGTGAGGTGAAGGCCAGCGGCTGGGGGACTATATTAATTTGCTAGGGCTGTCACAACAAAGTACTGTGGGCCAGGTGGCTTAAAAGAAATTTAATTTTCTCACAGTTCTGGAGACTCAGTCTGAGATTAAGGTGGCCACAGGGTAGATTTCTTCCAGGTCCTCTTTCCTTGGCTTGCAGGTGGTTGCCATCTCCCTGTGCCCTCACGTGGCCTTCCCTCTGTGCCTGCCTGTGTCCTAATCTCATAAGGACACCAGTCATACTGGTCATACATACCAGTCATACTTCTAGTGACCTCATTTTAAACTTTATGATTGTGTATTTACTTTTTATTGTTTATGAAAATTATTTTATTTTAAATTAATTTTTATTGGAGTATAGTTGCTTTACAATATTGTATTTGAGTCTACTATACAGCAAAGTGAATCAGCTATATATATACACCCATATCCCCTCTTTATTGGATTTCCTTTCCACTCAGGTCACCGCAGAGCACTGAGTAGAGTTCCCAAAGTTATATGGTAGGTTCTCATTAGTTATCTATTTTATACACAGTATCAATAATGTATGAAAGTGAAAATGTTAGTTGTTTAGTCGACTCTTTGCCACCCCATGGACTGTAGCCCACAAGGCTCCTCTATCTATGGGATTTCCCAGGCAAGAATACTGGAGTGGGCTGCCATTTCCTTCTCCAGGGCCAACCTAGGGATTGAACCGGGGTTTCCTGCATTGCAAGCAGATTCTTCACTCCCTGAGCCACCAGAGAAGCCTAATGTCAATAGTGTATAGAGCATCCCTGGTAACTCAGTTGGTTAGAATGAGACTCCGCCTGCAATACAGGAGACCAGGGTTCTATCCCTGGGTTGGGAAGATCCCCTGGAGAAGGAAATGGCAACCCACTCTAGTATTCTTGCTTGGAGAATTCCATGGACAGAGGAGCCTGGCAGGCTACAATCCATGGGGTCTCAAGAGATGGACATAACTTAGTGACTAAACCTAAACCACCATCCATCAATAATGTATAGATGTCCATCCCAATCTCCCAATTCATCCCACCACCACCACCCCTTACTTCATCTTTAAAGACACTATCTCTAAACACAGTCACATTCTGAGGCACTGGGCTTAGGACTTCAATGTATCAATTTGGGCAGGGGAGTTTAGCACAATTCAATCCATAACCAGAGCCAAAGGATATTTGAAGACCACCCTCCATCTTCCCAACCTTGTCTTCCTGTGAAAATCTTCACTAGCTACTTTGTGTGAGTGGAATCTTTTGTAGAAGTCAAATAAAAGGTAAGCCTTATGTCTGGGAGCCATGTGGAGGGAAGGTAGCGCTTGTGGGATCAAGAGCCATGAGAAAGAAGGCTCCAGGGTAACAGAAGGAAACTTGGGACATGCTGCAGACTTCCTAGGGCCTGGAGACCTGGACTAGTATCTGTTTGTGTCACTATGTTTCCTTCTTGGTTTTCATTGTCAGGAAACTCAGGGTGGTACTGGAAGTCCCTTGTAAGAAATGTTCAGGAACTTGTGCGGAATTACTCCCTAAGCCTCATCCTGCTCTTTGGCCTTGTTTTCTCTTGCCCCTCTATTGTGAACTTTTCTTGTCTTTGTCTATTCAGCATTCCTTCCTTGAAAGCACTTTACCCACCTTCATATAATCCCTACAGAGCTGTCAATCATAGTTCCGGGGCCCCTCCGCTCCCCTCATTACCTGCTGACCCAAGTGCCCCACCCACATGGTCACTAGGGTGGTCATGTGACTCAAGATAAACCAATCAGAGAATTACCTGAAATGGATACAGGGAGACAGATGTTCTCTTAGCTATTTGCTAATGTGAAAGGGTAGCAATCTCAGGCTTCCAAGAACTATTTTTCCCACCATCTGGACACAGGCTGATTTAGCATGAGGCCAAGTAGAAGCAAGCTGAACTGAGAGATGAAAGACAGAGTCTGGACATCGTTTAAGCTTCAGGATCTAGCTTGGCTTATAATCAGGTCTGGGGCTTCCCAGGTGGTGCTAGTGGTAAAGAACCCCCTGCCAATGGAGGAGAAATAAGAGACATGGGTTTGATCCCTGGTTGGAAAGATCCCTTGGAGGAGGGCATGGAAACACTCTCCAGTATCCGTGCCTGGAGAATCCTATGGACAGAGGAGCCTGGCTGTCTACAGTCCATAGGGTTGCAAAGAGTTGGACATGACTGAAACAACTTAGCACACACTCACACACAACCAGGTCTATCACTGAATCTACCTGTAATTGGACTTAATAAATTGTCTCTTTCCCCAACATGCACTGGAATACAGACTGGAGGTAAAGGTCAGAGTAGCTCTGTTTCTTCTTTCAAGTTCCTGAGACAGCCCTCAGTTAGAGCATGAGACCAAAGGGGCAATGCTTATCTCCGAGTCAGAAACCATAGGGGCAAGTCCAGTTCCAGATCTATGGCCTGGATAGACCTCTGGAGTAAGTTATTAGATAACAGAGTTTGTAAACTCAAATAGAATACATGACCACTAGGACTGCAAGGATGTATTTCCAGAAAATCCCCAAGTTTGGCGAACAGTGGTTTTGCTCAAACCCCAGGACAGTCCAGGCCCTTCAAGGATGCTGAGAAGAAGGGGCCACTAAAGCAGTCTCTGACGGGGAGTCCTCCCCTACACTGTAGTCAGCAGTGGCCTTGGAAAAATCCCTAGACAAGGGGTGTCCTTGAAGTTAGTAGGAAGGGGGGCGGTTGGGTTGGCTGGCCTAGACACTGACTGCTTTGCCTGGGATGTCCCTGTTTCTGCCCTTTAGAGCATGGAGCATTCTAGGAGCTGCTTTGCATGGTTTTCCCTTCTTTTCATCTAATGGAGTGAACGCTATATCAATTAGTGTGGAATTCTATGCAAGTCAAGCATTTTTGTATTGTGCAAATCATCAATATTCCTACTGATTTTTAATTTTTATCTACTTGGCCTGTAAATTACAGAGAAATGTATTAAAATCTCCTCATGATGACAGATAAGTCCATTTCTTCTTGTTATTCTAATTTTTGCTTTTCATTTTTTTAACCTTTTGTTTTTTTGGCCACTCTTCAAGGCATGTGGGATCTTAGTTCTCCAACCATGGATTGAACTTGCACCCCCTGCATTGACAGCACAAAGTTTTAGCCATCTGGATCATCCAGGAAGTCCCTTGCTTTCCATTTTTTAAAAAAAACTACTTTTTAAGAGCAGTTTTAAGTTCACAGCTAAATTGAGCAGAAGGCATAGAGATTTCCCATATAGCCACTGTCTGCACACATGCATAGTGTCCCCACCATCAATATATTCCACCAGCATGGTACATTTGTTACAACTGATAAATTTACATTGATGCATCATCATGCAAAGTCCATAGTTTGCATTAGTGCAGCTTGGTGTTGTATATTCTATGAGTCTGAACTAATCTGTGGTATGTATCCACCATTAGAGTCTCATACAGGATTGTTTCACTGTCCTGAAAATCCTCCTTTTATCTCATCACTCCACTGCTTTATTGCCCATGGTTCCCTTACTCAAGGTCCAAGTTGGCTTCTGGAACTACAGCCCTCACACCTCTATTCCAGTCAGTTGGATGGTGTAAGGGAGGGATAGACTCTATATGACATAAAGATCCTTTGTGTTCACAGCTCTGCCTTCTCAGGTTCTTTTCTGTCTCTCATCCTCCATGGCCACATCTGGGTGGGCACTGGAAGGCCTGCTTCTTGGAGCTGCATTGCCTTCATGGTCTGCTTCTGCTGGTGCAGACTTGGGGTTTAGAGTGTGCTTTGGAAATGAGTGGATTAACTCTCAGAGGTTGTAGCAGGCCAGTCTTGGGATTTTTTTTTTTTTTTTTGCAATAAAATTCCCTTGAAAACTTAGTAGGCTTCCAGGCTTTTTTTGCTTTCTTTGGAACCAAGATTGTTTCTTATAAACCTCAAGACCATCATCTTTCAGTTACTGTCTCTGTTCTGTCCATACTTCTCCCCTTGAAATAGTCCATTTCATTGCCTCCCTGGAACAACTTTCTTGAATTTTTCACTGAAAGGTAACATATGTATATAAAAGCATACAAGTTAGAGTAAACATTTTGACAAATTTTCACAAGCTGATCACACCTGTGTGACTGATACTCAATTCAAGAAACAGAACATTATCCATAGTATAAATCTTCCAGTCACTACTCCCCTCAAGGGCAACCACTATCCTGACTTATGGATTTGTTTTGAATATTTTAAAATTATATAAGATTATGTATAAATAGAATAATCTGTGTACATTCTTTTTGTGTCTGGATTGTTGTTCAAAGCCCTAAATGTTTGTGGATATCATGTATGTTGTTGTGTGTGACCATGATTTGTTTATTCTTATTGTTATATAGCATTCCACTGTGTGAATATACTGCAAATTATTTATTCCACTGTTGATGGGCATTTTGAGGGTCACCAGCTTGGAGCTAGTACAAATAGTGCTTCTATTCTCATATTTATCTTTTAATGAATTTATGTACACGTTTCTGTTGGGTGTTGTCTCAGTTATCTATTGCTGCATGACAGCCTGATTGTGTTTTATTCTATTTTTGTGGCCATGCCCTGTGGCTTTTGACAGAATTCAACACTCATTTATGATAAAAACTCTCAACAAAGTGGGTATAGAGGGAACCTACCTACATATAAAGGCCATATTTGACAAATCCACAGCCAACATAATGTTAATAATGAAAAGTTGAAAGCATCCTTGCATCCCTGGAATAAATCCCACTTGATCATGGTGTACTGTGCCATGTTAAGTTGCTTTAGTCGTGTCCAACTCTTCGTGACCCTGTGGACTGTAGCCAGCCAGGTTCCTCTGTCCATGGGATTCTCCAGGCAAGAATACTGGAGTGGGTTGCCATTCCCTCCTCCAGGGTGATCATGGTGTAAGAAACCTTTAATGGTCTGTTGAATTCAGTTGTCTATTATTTTACTGAGGATTTTTGCATCTATATTCATCAGTGATGTTGGGTAGTAATTTTCTTTTTGTGTGTCTTTTCTGGTTTTGGTATCAGGGTGATGCTGTCCTCATGGAATGAATTTGGACGCATTCCTTCTCCTACAATTTTTTGAAATAGTTATAGAAGGATAAAGGTTAATTCTTCTTTAAGAAGAATCACAGTGTTTTGTAGAATTCACCTGTGAGGTCATCTGGCCTTAAACTTTTGTTTGCTTAGAGATTTTTAAATTGCTGATTCAATTTAATTACTGGTAACCTGTCTGTTTATATTTTCTATTTCTTCCAGACTCAGTCTTGGGAGACTGCATACTTCTAAGAATTTATCCATTTTTTATAGTTTGTCCATTTTATTGGCATATAATTGTTTATAGTCACCTCATTTTGTATATCTATAGTGTCAGTTTTAACTTCTCCTCTTTTGCTTCTTTTTTTTTTATTCTCCAGAGACATAAATGGTTTAATGGATAGGGGAACTTACACGTCTGAAACAAGGCACTGGAGTGACACCCTACCATGTGCAACAGACAGTGGTAGCAGTCTTTGTTCTCATTCCAGATTTTATTTATTTGGGCCCTCTCTTTTTTCTTGATAGCTACCTTTTCTTTTTTTTTTCCTTGATAGCTATTGTTGGTGGCTCAAGTGGTAAAGAATGTGCCTGCAATGTGGGAGATCCGGGTTTGATCCCTGGGTTGGGAAGATACCTTGGAGAAGGGAATGACAACCCACTCTTGTATTCTTCCTTGGAGAATCCCATGGACAGAGGAGCCTGGTGGGTTATAGATAGTGCATAGGATAGCAAAGAGTCAGACATGACTGAGTGACTTACACTTTGTTTTGTTTCTTGATGAGTCTGGCTAAAGGTTTTGCATTTTTTTCAAACAAGCAGCTCTTAGTTTCATTGATGTTTTCTATTGTTTTCCAGTCTCTGCTTCATTTATTAATATTTATGCTCTGATATTTATTATTAATTTTCTTTTATTCATTTTGGGTGTTGTTTGTTCTTCTTTTTCTAATTCTTTAAGCTGTAAAAGTAGATGATTTAATTGAGGTTTTTGTTGTTTCTTGAGGTAGGGCTGTGTCACTAAAAAATTCTCTCATAGAAATGATTTTGCTGCATCCCATAGAATTTGTATTGTTCTGTTTTCATTTTCATTTGTCTCTGTGTATTTTTAAAATTTTCTCCTTGATTTTCTTTAGTGGTTTTCAATTTCTCTTTTTATATTGTTACATTTGCTTTATGTATTTAAGTGTTCCTATTTAGGGTGCATACATATTTTCCAGTGCCATCTTATTTTTGTATTGATCCATTTATCATTATATAATGTTTTTCTTTGTCTCTTGTTTTAAATTCTATTTTTTTCTGATGTAAGTATTGTTCCTTCACCCTTCTTTCTTTCTTTTTTGCCATGCAGTTTGCAGGATCTTAGTTCCCTGACCAGAGATTGAACCTGGACCATGGCAGTGAAAGCCCAGAATCCTAACTACTATCATCAGGGAACTCCCTTCTTTTCATTTCTGTTTACATGAAATACCCTTTTCCAAACCCTAACTTTGAGTCTCTGTGTATCTTTAGATCTGAAGTGAGACAGCACATATGTGGGTCTTGTTTTTGTATCCATCCAGCCTCTCTATGTGATTAGAACACTTACATTTAAGCAATTATTGATATTTACATTTAAAGCAATTACTGATAGCTATTAACTTATTGCCATTTTGCTAATTGCTTTGGTGGTGTTTTCATAATTCTGTTTTTGTTCTTTTCTTCTTGTTTTGCTCTCTTTATTTGTGATTTGATTTTTTTTTTTTTTTTTTTTATGGCCACACAGCTTCATAGTTCCCCAACCAGGAATCAAACTTGCATGTTTTTCTAGTTCACCCACCAAGAGTTTTACATTTCAGAGGACTGGTTTGATGAAAGAGTCTCTAATCCTACTGTCCAGACCACACAGATTCCGAAACTTGCTCCTACTGCCAGTACATAAGACCTAGGACAATACACAAGCTCTAGGCCCTCAAGGATTGGCAGGTGTCTTCTGGATGAGTTCGAACGTTAGCATTTGCTCAGCCCTGTATTTCAGTTTTCTCCTCTTGAACCTTTTTACTTTCCTTCTACTTTAACTCTATATTTTCAAAGATGTTTGTGAAAATATTGTATCCAGCATTTCTGGGTGGTCTAATTGTCAGGGTTTCTCTAGCACTTCTGCTGGGAATGGTCACTTTTGGATGGCTGCCTGATGACAAATCCAGCTCCAAGTTGACCTGAGCATGTCCAAATCTATCAGGTGATCAGAGCTGAACCAAAAGGCCTATTGCATAACAGATTTTCTTCTTTATAAGGCAGTTGTGGTTGATCATAAAAATTTTCCCCTGCTGTTACAGTTCATACAAACGATTTCACAATGATGAGCTGCTCTCAGAGGGGGGAAATTTTGTGCCTTCTTTCCCTACAGGAGACATTTGGCAGCGTCTGAAGACATTTTTGGTTGGCACAGTTGAGAAGGGGATGCTATTGGCATCCAGTGAGTAAAGGTCAAGGTTGTTGCTAAACAACCTATGATACACAGCTCCCAGGCAACAAAGATGATCTGGTCCCAAATGTCAAAAGAAATTTTGGAAAATAACTATAATATCTCTTAAAAATCTTCCTATCTCAAGTACAAGATGTGACTGCTGTTTATTCTAACTCCTCTAGCTTAGATATAAACTTTGAAAATGTTTATTTGTCAAAAAAGGATGAAGGAAAATGAACATTGCAACCATTGACAGACCATCTTTTCTGCTTCAGGCATGGTGCTAAATGTGTTAATGAAGATAGTATCACTCATTTCATCATTTTCTCCAGTACTCTGGGTCAAAAGTTGACATAAAACGTTCAGATAAAACCATAAGTAGACTGCAATTTTCAAGTAAATTATGCAACTCAAAGCAGAAACAACTTTAGTTAAATTTCTAGGAATGAAAACATGTGGCATTTCTTTTTAAAAAATTTTTATTTGTTTTTGGCTGTGCTGGGTTTTCATTGCTGCTTGTGGACTTTCTCCAGTTGTGATGAGTCGGGGTTATTCTTCACTGTGGTACTCAGGCTCCTCATTGCAGTGGCTTCTCTTGTCCCGAGGCACAGGCTCTAGGGTGCTCAGGCTTCAGCAGTTGTAGCACATGGGCTTAGTTGCCCCTTGGCATGTGGAATCTTCCCCACCTAGGGATCAAACCCATGTCCTCTGCATTGGCAGGTGGATTCTTAACCACTGGCTCGATCACCAGAGAAATCCTACCTGTGGCATTTTAAAGTTTAACTTTACAAGGTCAACGTATCATGCTGTGATCAATGTAACCAAATAACTTTCTTCTGACTTTCAGAAAAGCTAGAGATGCAAACACAAGCCTGACTTTGCAGCATTGTGGGTCAGGCTGCCGGTAAGAAATGCTCCTAAGATCACTCCCAGGCCTCCATCTTAGACTCTACCTACGTCAGCCTGTAAGGTCGTCCTTACAGGGTCTCCCTTTCAGGGAAGGGAAAATCAAATGATGACTTGAAAATCTGATCGGTAGCATTGAGCCCACTTGACTGGTTAGAAAGAAAATAAGAGAGGGCTTCACTGGTAGCTCAGTGGTAAAGAATCTGCCTGCCAGTGCAGGGACATGTGTTTGATTCCTGGTACAGAGAGATCCCACATACCCAGGGGCAACTAAGACCATGTGCCGCGACTGCTAAGCCGATGCTCTGGAGCCCAAGAACCTTAACTACTGAAGCCTGTGCTCTACGATAAGAGAAGCCACCACAATGAGAAGCCTGAACACTGCAATTAGAAAGCAGCCCCTGTTCGCCACAACTAGAGAAAACCCAGCACAAACAGCAGAGAAGACCCAGTGCAGCCAAAAGTAAATAATTTTTCTTAAAAGAAAGAAAAAAAAGAATAGATATCATCACAAATATAGTGCCATTTGACTTGAGGAATCCCACAGGGTTGTCCAGAGAGCAGGGCAGTGGACAGGGATGGAGCGAGCAGGTATGAATAACAAATGGAATAAAAGTTGTATCTTGATTAGGAAGGACTGTGTAGGTTATACTGAGAATGATTCTGAGGTAGTGTCCAAATCCAATGGGAAAGAGTACAGTTATTAACTCAGGATAGTTGGTTTATGTCTTATTTGTTTTGTCCGCTCTCATGTCCTGATTTCATTTGAGAAAGGCACAATTAATCAGGAAAAATTGATGGTCTCAGTTATGCTATTGATACAGGGTTAGGAGAGGAGTCATTACACAGTAGAAAGGGTATATATCCTGCTGAGTGTTGGCTCATGTCATCAAAGTCATCCACACGTCCTCACTGTCTTATAACACTTTGTGGCTTTCATCTTTCCTGGACCTAGAATTGGTGGGATTCACATTTATAATCTTGGTAGAGACTGCCAGATACCCTACAGCAGTATCACTCAAATTTTTTTTAACTCCCATCAGCAGTAGATGACTGTGCTTGTTCACTCACAACCTGCCAAACTTGGGTGTTGTCATTCTTCTTAATATTTGCCAATCTGATGGTTGAAGATAGCTGCTGATTTTGATCTAGTCTTGTTGGCTCAATTTTCAAGCTTGTGTTCCCATGTTCCTGCCCCTAAAATTACCCCATAGTCTAACTTTTACCTAATCACTGTGTGATTGACTGATTGAGTCACTATCACGAGAAACAGATCTCAGAGATCAGGATTCTTCTATTTCAAAATTTCCTGTCTTCTTCCAGGGCCTTAAATATCCTGTGGGGGGTAGAGGAAAGTGAAAGTGAGAGTTATTCAGTCAAGGCCAACTCTTGGCTACCCCATGGACTATACAGTCCGTGGAATTCTCTAGGCCAGAATTCTGGAGTGGGTAGCCCATTCCCTTCTCCAGGGGAGCTTCCCAGCCTAGGGATCGAACCCAGGTCTCTCGCATTGCAGGTGGATTCCTTGCCAGCTGAGCCACAAGGGAAGTCCAAGAATACTGGAGTGGGTAGCCTTTCCCTTCTCCAGGGGATCTTCCTGACCCAGGAACAGAACCAGGGTCTCCTGCATTGCAGGCAGATTCTTTACCAATTGAGCTATCAGGGAAGCCCTATGTGGGCAGCCCCTGAAATCCTTCTTAAAATGAACGACCTTGGGCCAATGTACATGTGGAAGAAGAGTTTACTGTTGGCTCTCGCACGGTTGGGAATTGGGTGTGTTCAGCAGATTTGGGATGTGTAACCCCCAAAGACCTTTTAATTGGGAGGTTATCTGCACCCTTCCAGAAAGGTGGGGGCAGCCTGAGTGACCATGTTTTCCCGGGAGACCCACCTTTGGCCATAACCAATTAGACCACAAGGAAGAGCTGATCCAAGCTGAGCAAACTAGATTTTCTGGCATTCACAGTAAGAGACACAGAAACCAATCTATTGTGTTATTTTGTGGGCCACAGGAGTTGTAAGATCATGCAGGGTTGAAGCTGTTCAGGGTAGCATGGTAACCCCAAAACAATGAGTTATTGCAAAGCAGGAGATATCGAAAGCCTGCAGAAAAAATTCTTAACTTTGAAGCAGAGACGAAAGAACTCAGGGAGAGAGGGGTTGAGGGGGGTGGGTGGGTGGAGGAAGCAGTCACCAGATTAGAATTCTGGCTTCAGGAGGTGTGCTCCCTGAGGTTACTGTGAAAGTGAAAGTGTTAGTCAGTCCTGTGGACTCTCCATAACCCCATGGACTGTAGCCCACCAGGCCCCTCTGTCCATGGGATTCTCCAGGCAAGAATACTGGAGTGGGTTGCCATTCCCTTCTCCAGGGGATCTTCCTGACCCAGGGATTGAATCCAGGTCCCCTACAATGAAGGCAAATTCTTTACCACTGAGCCACCAAGGAAACCTTACAATCAATCCTCTTTGTATGGACCCATCCTGACCAAGACTATGAAACAATTGCCCAAGTCCAGCTCTTTTTGCTCATTTTTCACAGTACTCAAACAACCTTCTGAGAACTGCCCTTGACATCAGGACATAGGAATACACACCTACCTAGGTATGTTTGCTCATCATAGGTGTATGATTACCAAGGGGTTACTGAGTAACCTCAAGTGTCTAGCACTAAGCTAGGGGTCAGGTACACGGCAGAAAAGCAGAGGACATAGTTCCTCACTCCAGGGAGTTAAAGTGGGAGAGAAAGCTAATATATGAAAGAATTATACCCCAATCTCTCATAAGGGCGTGGCCAAGGATGCTGTTGCTTGAAAGCACTGCTGAGATCAGACTGACATGTGCCAGACCCAGCTGGAAGGGCAGCTATTGGGTCAGGGCAGCCCTAACAAGGAGACGTCAGGTTGTACCTGGAGAGACCATACTTCGTGCATCCACCCAACACCCAGCCACATCCTGGTGACTTGGGGACCTCCCAGGAGGTTGATGAGCCTTCTGGGGAGCAGCGCTAAGGGCCAGTATGTGTGTCTACAGTCAGGTTGCTCAAAAGACAGTCCTTTGAAAGGAAGGAGTTATTATTCTCTTATTTGTCTTGGCACAGTGACAGGGAAGTGGCAGGGGGCATCGAGCTTACGTGACCAGATAGGATGGAGGGAACAAAGAAACTGACACACTCCAGGCCATGGACACCCCAGGTGAAAAGTCTTTTTTCTCTAAAAAGGAGGACATTGTGCTTCCTTCACAGGAAAAGTTTTAAGACTTTGGCAAGCCAAACTGGAAATTACATTGCCACTCTCAAAATGCTGCTTGAAAGAGCATTGTACCTATCCTGTTGATAGTGTTGAATGTATTCTTAATTTATTTATTTATGTTTGGATTGGCTGCACAGCTTGTGGGATCTTAATTCCTGAGCCAGGAATCAAACCCAGGCTCCCAGAAATCCTAACCACTGGACCGCCAGTATTTTTTATTTGACACTGAGTGCTTCTTTGAAGGTAGCAGTCTATTGACTAGCTGCAAGTCCAGGCTGCAGGCCGAGCCTGTTCCCCCTTTCTGGAACCACTTCTGACCTGGGATTTAGGGGCCCAGTAATGGCTGATATGAATGGACACATCATATGCCATACAGTTCTAGGTGTGCTACATGCATTATCTGTCTCCATCCTGCAGAAGTAAGCATTACAACCATTCTACTGAGGTAGAGGAGGTCAAATGACCTTCCAAACGTCACACAGCTAGGAAGCTTATCCTGCAGCCCTTGCACTTGATTCACTCATTCTGTTGCCCTTGGAAACCTGCCTGCCCACATGCTTCCCTCCTGATCCACGCCAGCCTCATGGGCTACCCCGGCTGTCATGTGCTCCAAGCATTCAGATTTGAGAAATTCCTTCCCACTCTCTGAATAAACCCATTTGTCTCTTGCCTCCAGGTCTTTGCACATACTGTTCCTTCCTCTTCATTAAGAGTTTACTTGAGGAGCTTCCCTGGTGGCTCAGTGGTAAAGAATCTGCCTGCCAGTGCAGGAGACACAGGTTTGATCACTGATCGGGAGGATCTCACATACTGTGGAGCAGCTAAGCCCATGTGTGGGCCACAACTATCGAGCCTGTGCTCGAGCCTGGGAGCCACAACTTCTGAAGGCTGTGTGCTCTAGAGCCTGTGCCCTGCAGTGAGAAGCCACCACAATGAGAAGCCCGTGCACGGCAAATAGAGAGTAGCCCCTGCTCCCTGAAACTAGAGAAGAGCTCTCATAGCAACAAAGACTCAGCACAGCCATAAATAAATAAATAAAATTATATGTAAGAAAATAATTTATTTGAACAACTTTCCCAGTTGTCAGGGTCTCAGCTTAGATCATATGCCCTCTGGAGAAGCACTTCCTGAACACTCTGGGTCTGAATCGGTGAACCTACTCTGGGCTCTGACAGCACTCCCCCTATTAGTGGGGCTTATCACTTTGGATTGGAATTGCCTTTTTTCCTCCCTTAGGCCATACCGGGGAGCATGAGGCATCTTAGTTGGCCAGCCAGGGGTGGAACCAAGCCCCCTGGCCAGGAAGCACAGAATGTTAACCACTGGACACCCAGGGAAGTCCCTGGAATTGCCTTGTTACATTTCTGTCTACCCTGCAGTTAGCATGAGTGCTGCCTACACTTCCCCCAGGGGTTAATCTTGCTCCCTAAGTATCCTGAGGGGTTAGTACAGTGCCTGGCACATAGACGTACCATAGGCACTTGCAGGAGAAGGAAATAACCGATGCCTGCTTGGCCCCGCCCCCTCACTGTCAGTCCCCGCCCTCTCTCCATCTTCGACCTCCTGCAGGCTCTCTGGGTTCCTGCGCGATCAACATGGCAATGGGGCCTACTGGTGTTTGGTGCTGACTGCTGGCCCAGAGCCTGCCTGTTGCTGTCCAGCCACCCCTGCCCCCAGACCCATTGTTTGTCTGCTGGACTGGATGCTCTTTCTGTGCCCCGTGTCTGCCCCACCTGGAGATTAGGTCTGGCAGGTAAAAGTTCCTCCTGGGACTCTGGGAGGTATTCAACTGAGTATCCACCTATGGCGCCATTCAGAGATGGGCTTAATCCATACATAAACAATCTATGTTTGACAATCTTAACAGACTGAAAAGAGGGCAAAGCTACTTCTCACCCATTCCTTGAGAAAGGGAATGAAGAATAAGGGAAATACGAATAACAGATACATCGCTTACTCCCAGCCAAACACAACCCAGGACCAGAGTCTGGGGCTCTCTTGTTATGCAAAGCTATAACCCTTTAGTTGCTGAATGTGGGGAGCCCAGGATAGGGGCCAGAGCTGAGGGAGTGTGGTCTTCAGGTGGAACAGGACAGCAGATGTATGACAACCAGTATAGAATAATTTCAATACCTTAACAACCGATAATAGCACCTTGCTGTGGTCTAGCTGAGTGTGTTGTTTCTTCTACGAGTGACTGTGGTCGTCGGCAGGATGGTACGGAACTGGAGTGATTGGGTTGAATGACTGAAAGGACAGCTTGTCTACTATTGCCTAAAATAGCATCATCCGTGTGCATCAGCAAGTTATTCATGGTCCAGATGGGGAGAGAACAATCCACTCTGGTGATGTTTCCTTGTGACTTGGGGATTGAGAAACACACTGGGAATACAAAAGCTAGTATCGACTCTGTTCCTGCCCAGAACAAGCATTGACAAGAGTCGAGTGTGTGTGTTTGTCTAGATACGTATTGTATGTGTGTGATGTGTGGTCTGTGTGTGCATGTGATGTGGGGAGTAATATAAAAGTTTCTAAACTGGGTGCCATGGTTGTGGTATGAAGGTGTGGTTGTGTGTACAAGGCCCTGCATTCTGGATGGGACTGTGAAGATGGAGTCTGGGGAAAAAAAATGGAGGGAGCCATCTCTTAGCCAAGCCCTTAAAGTGAGTTGTACACCATCATCCCAGAAGGCCAACTGAACAGGAGACTGACTGGGACCACCTAGCAACTGACATCATTCAGTGGTGGTCCCCCTGCTTGGGTGGGCTCCCTACCTCAGCAAGAACATTTTGACCAAAAAGGAGAGACAGGACATCCCAGTTTTATTTGTAACTTCTCTACTGTTTCTTGTTAGTATGCTGGGTTTTTTTTTTTGTTGTTTTTTTTTTCAGTATAGCTTTTTGCCAAAAGAACTTGCCCTAGAGAGCTTGTGAGGAAAACTTAAGGCCTGAGTCAGTCTCAGACCACATCAGACAAAGCAAAGCTGGCCCAGAGGAGAAGGCTTTGTCTCGTTTCCCGGCAGTGACAGTAGCACAGGGATTAAAAAGGATTTTGGTCATGGGAGTATTATAAAGAACAACCTGTTCTAGGAGCCTGAGGACCCGGATAGATCCCAGGAGAGGCAACAAACACCTTGTCCAAGGTCACTGCACAGCTTCTCTCTGATTGAGTGTTGGCAGGGCTCGGGTGGAGTTACTGGTCAGCGTAGATGATTGAGGGCTTCCCAGGTGGCCCTAGTGGTAGAGAACCCGCCTGCCAAATCGGGAGATATAAGAGACACCAGTTAGATCCCAGGGTGGGGAAGATCCCCTAGAGGAAGAAATGGCAACCTACTCCAGTATTCTCACCTGGAGAATCCAATGTAGATTGTTGGAAGAGCGGAGTCTCACTCTGGGCTCCCTGACCCCCAGCTAACAGGATCCTCCAATTCCCTGGCACCTTCAGAATCTCATGGATCATGTGGGGCTGTGACCCAATTGTCATGGTCTCTCCAAGCCCCAGGTCTGAGGGCTTGGACTGTCTTGGTCCTCAGTAAGGGCGCACCATGGGGCCTTGACATAAATGTCACCAGTAATGACATGTGAGTTTACTGAGGTCCACTTGTAAAATTAGGGGCTTCCCTGGTGGCTCAGATGGCAAAGGATCTGCCCACAATTCGAAAGACCTAGGTGCAATCCCTGGGTTGGGAAGACCCCATGGAGAAGGGAATGGCTACCCACTCCATTGTTCTTGCCTGGAGAATTTCATGGACAGGGGATGCTGTCAGGCTGCATGCCGTCCATGGGGTCGCAAAGAGTTGGACACAACTGAGAGACTAACACTTTCACTTGTAAAATTATTTTAAGAAACGAATTGAATGGGCCTCATTCTCCATTTTTGGAAAACCCCTTCCTAAATGATTAACTGATGATACAAAATGAAAATGTTTCCAGCTGGTTTCTGACCACGTTATCAACCATGTCTCCAGCTCAGAGGTCTTTGATGTCTCCATAAATGTTCAGGACACAGTTCTCCCAAGTTCAGTCTTAGACCATTTGAGGAATAGCCTGATTTTTTAAAAAAATCTTTTCTATTGAGGTATAATTTACACACAGTGAAATGCTCAGATCTAACCTATAGAGTTTGATGATTTTTGACATATATTTACAGAGTGGAACCACTACACCAATCAAGACATAAAACATTTTTATTTCCTGGAAAGTTCCTCTTTGTTATTTTCCAGTCAATCCAATTCTTCTAACTTCTATCATCATAAACTGTTTTTTCTTTTTTCTCGTGTCTATTACGGACTGAATGTTTATATCCCTCCAAAATTCATATGTTGATGGTATTAGGAGATGAGGTCTTTGGGAAATGATCAGGTCATGAAGGTAGAGCCTTCATGAATGGTAGTGCCCTTATAGAAGGGATCCTGGAGAGATCCCTCACCCATTCCACTATGTAAGACACAGTGAGAGCATGGAAACGCTATGAACCAGGAAGAAAGCCCTCACCAGACACCAAAACTGCTGGTGTTTTAACCTTGGACTTCCCAGCCTCCAAACTGTAAGAGAGAAATTTCTGCTGTTTTTGTCACCCAATCTGTGGTATTCTGTTATAGCAGCCCAGATGAACTAAGATTGTGTAATATAAATGAAATCAAACAGTACATAATCTTCTGTGTCTTGTTTCCTTCACTCAGCATAATATCTATGAGATTCATCTATGTTGTTTTATATATTGGTAATTCTTTCCTTTTTATTGCAGAAGAGTTTCCCATTGTATGTATAGTCCACAATTTGTTTATCCATTCATCTGTTGATGAACCGTTGGGTTTTCCCAGCATTTGGCTACCAAGAATAAAGTTGCTATAAACATTTACACAGATTTCTTTGTGTGGGCTGGATAAAAATTTTCTTTGTCTAAGGTTAAAGTATCTAGGAGTAGGACTACTGTGCCATAAAGCAGGTGGATATTTAACTTTACAGGAAAAGTATGGCTTGTTTTTTAGATAACTATTGTGAGAGGATGTTTAGAAATCAGCTTGCAAAAACCACATCAAAAAAATCTATACAGGGAGAAGGTGGTAACAGAGAGGTCACAGCTTTTATGAAAATGGCCGTTTTAACCAACTCCTGAGTATGCGCTGAGTTTGGACTGTACTCAAGAAAATGCTGTTCACATTACTAATGGAACTGGACTAAGTAGAGTGGCAATACTGAGATACACAAAAGGTTATTTGTGCCAAAATGTTGACCAAACCTTTCGGAATTTTGCCTTAAGCTCAACCAATTACAGTTTAGCAGGTTGATTTATTGAGAATGTAAACTCTGGAAAGGTCACACTTTGAAAAGCTCATCTGAGTTCTAAATTTTCACTTCTGTAGACTCCGTCTTACCCCAGGAAAGATAAACAAGCTTTTCTGTGATTTGAGGGTTTGGCTAACTGGGCCTTCACTGTCTGCCAGATGTACTGTCAACCCTTATTCTATGAGACAGCAGCTCTAGGAAGCTTTTGCATTTGGGGGACTAAACAGGAGAAATGCATCTGACTTTGGCTGGACCCTTGGGAACTGGAGTAAGGGAAAATGATGGCTGGTCCCACATGGGGGAGTCCTGAACACAATGGAGACCCTGCTTCTCTGGGGAAGACCTCCAAGAAACCAACTACAGGGTAGCTGGTGAGGTGGGGAGCCAGGAATTGTGGCCTAGAAAGCTTATGTGAGAGGCTGGACTAGCCTTGTTCTCTTACCTGGAAAGTGGGGCCGTCAGAAGTAGGAAAGTAGAGCATGAAACCACAGTTAGAGAAACAGCAGCACCGGTAGGCTCCTGGGAGGTCTCAGGGGACCAAAACCACGGATACTGCCTTTCCTGGCAGTGTTAGTTGTTCTCTGCCATGGGATGAATCATTGTTTACTGTTTTTCAGACTGTTCACGTATTAGAGTTTTATACTTGCATCCTAACTTGTGACTCTGCAGTGGTACACATTAGTATGAAGGAAATATACTTCTGCCTTTGATGTTGGCATGGCCACGTGACCAGTTTTAATCAATGAAGTGTGGGCAAGAGGTACTCACGAGGCCTCAGGAGGCATCAAGGGTCTCTGCTCATCTTCCTGGGCTCCTGCCACTTGCCATGAAAGGAACGTGCCCTGGCAGGGCCGGTTCAAAGGAAATAAAGAGAAAGGTGGATGTGAGCCAGTTTGAAGGCTTAATCCACGCCCGGGAGGTTGTGGCTTCAAGCAGAGCTTTCCCAGCCAAACTACAGATCTGAGAGAGAAAAATCAATGCTTGTTGTTGTATGCCATTGAGTTTTGTGTGATTTGTTATGCAGAATTATTATAGCATTTGCGACTGATACATAACACTAACATTGTTCTCCTTTTTTTTCACAGTACTGCAAATCCAAGTTTTCACTTGGGCTTCCCTCATGGCTCAGACTGTAAAGAAAATGCCTGTGATGCAGGAGACCTAGGTTTGATCCCTGAGTTGGGACAATCCCCAGGAGAAGGAAATGGCTATCCACTCCAGTATTCTTGTCTGGAGAATCCCATGGATAGAGGAGCCTGACAGGCTACAATCTGTGGGGTCACAAAGTTTTCACTGGCTCTTTGGAATAAAGCTAAATACCCCAGCTTTCCCTGCAACTAAATATGGTCATGTAATTGAGTTATGGTGAATGAGATGTTAATAGAAGTGTTGTGTGGTAGCTTCTGAGACTTTTCTTTGAAGGCCAACAACATGCAATGTTCATCCTTTCTGCATCCTGCTATCCAGAATAAGGATATAATGGCTGGCGCTCCAGCTATTTTGGATCCTGAGGAAGAAGGCCATATCCTTTCTCCTCTGGCACTCTCTTCCCTCTGGCCACCCTCTCTTCTGTCAGCTGCCCCAGTTGTTCAGCATCCCTGCCCACTCTATTTTGCAAGCATTCTTATCAGAAATATAAGAAGATATTTGACTGATATAAATTAACATATGACATAATTGCAAGTAGTTTTCCCTACATTGCCAGGTACCCAACTCCCAAGTGTGCCTCCCCCACCACTAAGGGTGATGAGAGGTGGAAAACCCCTCCATCATCTGCGGGGCTTTCAGTTGACAGCAACACACATTTATGGGCATTTTCCTACAAACTGGTAAACTTGATGAATTCTTAGATGCATCTAACAAATTTCCCCACAATCCATAGAATATGTGCACTGATGAGCCCATTTTATAGATAAGGAAACCAAAGCTCAGTGAGGTTAGGGAACCTACCCAATTCTTACAGAGTGTGAGTGACCAAGCCAGGGTCCCAGCCCAGGTCTCCCAATTCAAAGTCCCACATCCTTTTCCTTATTTTGCACACCCATTTGTTTCTCAGTATCCCCTTGGGGTCTACTGCAGACCTGGAGCAGTGGAGATGTTCAGAAAGGGGGTGAAAAGGAGCTGAATGAAAGCTTATCTTTGCCAGGTTGCTCAAAGGTTTTTTTTTCTTTAAAAATTTTTTCCACTTTATCATTTATTAATTTAATTTATTTTTGGTTGTGCTGGGTCTTTGTTGTGGCACACAGGGCTCTTCATAGCTGCATCAAGGGTTTTCTCTAGTTGTGGAGAACGGGGGCTACTCTCCAGTTGTAGAACTAGGGCTTCTCATTGCAGTGGCTTCTCTTGTTGTGGAGCATGGGCTCAAAAGCGTGCGAGCTTCAGTGGTTGTGGCTCCTGGGCTCTAGAGCACAGGCTCAGTAGTTGTGGCACAAGAGCTTTGCTGTCCTGCGGCCTGTGGAATCTTCCCGGACCAGGGATCAAACCCACGTCCCCTACATTGCCAGGCAGATTTTTAACCACTGGACCACCAGGGACGTCCCAGGCTTTTTTCCTTCATGTAAGATGAATCCATCTTCATCACCAACATACACATGTGTGACAAGAAGGCTCACTCTGGGAGATTCATTTGCAAGAGAAGAGTACCCACTGCCCTGCATGGGCACAGTTGGGGACATAAAATGGACAGTAGAAAGATGCAGGTGGGGAGAAAGGCCCAAAAGGTGTTGCTTGCTCTTCTGAGAGGCAACAAGAGCTGCTTAAACATCTGCTGAGAAGATGGAGATAGGAGCCTGAGAGAGGAACCCCTTGGGAGAGTTTGAAGGAGATTGAATGTCAAGGAAACTCAGAAACCACAGAAAGAAAGGGAATGTTGGAAAAGGCACAAGCTGGCAAAATGCAGAAACTCTGGTAAAACTAACATCCTATCACGTCATCTGTAACATCTGGCCTCTTTCAAACTGGATTGTAAGTAACTGGATGCTAGACCCTCTGCTTGCACTGTGGCCACTGCTAGCCTAGGTACTATGAATGCCACCAGACACTGAATGCCTTAGCCATCAGTCCCATCAGAAGGAATTTCCATTACATTGTTCAGCCTGAATTGAAAATACCAAGTGAGGTTCTGATGGGTTATACTTAGTTCATGTGTCTTTGCTCCTCCTATCAGAGTTCAAGGGGAGCTTTTTCACCCCTTCGGGCTCCAGAGGCAGACCCTCACACAAGGGCAGATTCCCCACAATCAGGAAGCAGGCTCAGATGCTACACAAACTATTAATCACCGCTCTATAATCCTCTCCAGCACCACATGTCTGGGACAAACCACCGAGGGACTGCCAGCTTCCACTGCTGTGGACCATGCCTTTGCAAACCTCAGCAGCCAGTTCATTTAAAGCTGCCATCTTTTCCACATTTGTGTTTGCTAGGCTGGCTTGCATTTTATGCAATTGGTTTTAAATCAGTTTTCTCCCCCTTTGCCTAGGAATATTGGCAGAAGTAAACAAGAAGTAAGTGAGAAGATGCCAAAGATGGATGGGATGAGAGCAAAACCATTTACAGGGTCATGGTTGATTTGCCATGACACAGCCTGGCAGGAGATGGGTCTTTAACCATCAATTTTCCATTAATTCTTGGAACCAGACCCTCTGTGGCACAGTGGTGAGGAAGGCAAGGTTGATTTTTATGCTCAAAAATGTTGTGACTGGGAATTCCCTGGCAGTCAAATGGTTAGAACTCTGTGCTTTCACTACTGAGGGAAGCGTTCAATCCCTGGTTGGAAAACTAAGATCCCACTAGCTGCATGACATGACAGAAAAAAAAATGTCGGGACTGGAAGGGACCTTAGAATTATCTAGCCCACGTTTTTTTTGTCAAGCATTTTTAAAGCCTTGGAATTCATGCTTTAAAGCAGTGGTCCCCAGCCTATTTGGTGCCAGGGACAGATTTCATGAAAGACAGTTTTTCCATGGACCAGGGCTTGGGTGGGGGGGGGGGATGGTTTGGGGATGATTCAACCATTTATTGTGTAATTTATTTCTAATCTAAAGCTGCTGCTGATCTGATTGGAGGTAGCGGTCTGAAGCCTGGAGGTTGGGGACACCCGCTTTAAAGGAAATCTTCATGAAAGCCCAAATTCTAAAAATAGATCAAACAGGAAGCACTCTGGCTAAAGTGATATTGAAGGCCCAGGGTAGCTAAAGAATCACTGAGTCCACAGAGACACAGAAAACAAATATGTGATTACCAAAGAGGAAAACAGTTACGGTAGGGAATAAATCAACAGTATGGGATCATCAGATACCAGTCAATTCAGTTGCTCAGTCATGTCCAACTCTTTGCGACCCCATGGACTGCAGCACGTCAGGCTTCCCTGTCCATCACCAACTCCCGGAACCTGCTCAAAGTCATGTCTGTTGAGTTGGTGATGCCATCCAACTGTCTCATCCTCTGTCATCCCCTTTCCTCCTGGCTTCAATCTTTCCCAGCGTCAGGGTCTTTTACAGTGAGTCAGTTCTTCCCATCAGGTGGCCAAAGTATTGGAGCTTCAGCTTCAGCATCAGTCTTTCCAATGAACATTCAGGATTGATTTCCGTTAGGATTGACTGCTTTGATCTCCTTGGAACCCAAGGGACTCTCAAGAGTCTTCTCCAACACCACAGTTCAAAAGCATCAATTCTTCAGAGCTCAGCTTTATTCATGGTCCAACTCTCACATCCATACATGGCTACTGGAAAAACCATAGCTTTGACTAGACAGACCTTTGTTGGCAAAGTGATGTTTCTGCTTTTTAATATGCTGTCTAGGTTGGTCATAGCTTTTCTTCCAAGAAGCAAACATCTTTTAATCTCATTAGATATAAACTATTATATATAAAATAGATAAGCAACAAGTTCCTACTGTATAGCACAGGGAACTGTATTCAATATCTTATGATAACTATAATGAAAAAATATATATATGTTCATATTCATATATGAATTACTTTGCTATACATCAGAAATGAACACAACTTCCTTTCACTTAAAAACCAAAAAAACAATAAATGCAAATCACTATGATCAGGGGCTTCCCTGGTGGTCCCATAGTTAAGAATCTGCCCACCAACACAAGGGGCACAGATTTGATCCCTGCTCAAGATCAGTTCCGTTCAGTTCAATTGCTCAGTCGTGTCCGACTCTTTGTGACCCCATGAATCGCAGCATGCCAGGCCTCCCTGTCCATCAACAACTCCCGGAGTTTACTCAAACTCATGTCCATCGAGTCGGTGATGCCATCCAGCCATCTCATCCTCTGTCGTCCCCTTCCCCTCCTGCCCCCAGTCCCTCACACCATCATGTGGGATCAGTTAAGGTCGCACATGCCTCAGAGCAGTGAGATCATGTGCCACAGCTGCAGAGCCTGCGTCCTGCAACCACTGAAGCCCTCGTGGTCTATAGCCCATCCTCTGCAGCTAGAGAAAGCCTCGACACAGCAACAAAGGCCCAACACAGCCGAAAATAAATTTTAAAATTAATAAATAAAATTTTTTTAAAAGAGAAAAAATGAACAATGCAAAAAAAAAAAAAGCACTAAGTCCAACTCTTGTATTACAGATGAGGAAACTGATACCTAAATATGAGAGTGACTTACATAAGGACACGGAGCCATTTAGTAGCAGAGACAGCTCCCAGACCCAGGCCTCTCAGGACTCCTCCTCTAGCCTCATGCAGGTCAAAAAGAGGCTATTTCAACTTATAAATTCTAGAAGACAGTGGAGCACAAGCAGTACACTGCTGAGACCCCCTCTAACAAAGGGACACAGAGTGGGACACAGCCTCTCTCCCACGCTGAGGTAGGCACTAGACTGGGCAGGACTGGGTAGAATTATTGGTCATGCCCAAAGGGAGGTGGGGTGGTCCTGAGCATGTATATCCAGTGGAAACAGCAGTGGTCAGGGTTCTAACAGGAAACAAATGGCATCTCAAACTGAAGAGAGTTTGAAGAAGGACCATGTACAAAGATGTGGGCAGTGTGAGGGGCTTCCCAAGTGGCCCAGTGGTAAAGAATCTGTCTGCCAGTGCAGGAGAGGTGGGTTTGACCCCTGGGTCGGGAAGATCCCCTGGAGGAGGAAATGGCAATCCACTTCAGTATTCTTGCCTGGGAAATCCCCTGGATGGAGGAGTCTGCCGGGCCACAGTCCATGGGGTCGCAAAAAGTCAGACCCGACTGAGTGACTAAGCACGCACGGGCAGTATGAAGGGAAACTTCCAAGGGGTGAGGAATCCCAGGGTGAGCAGGCTTCATCTCTCCTAGACCTGAAGGCACAAGTGCTGAAGTGGTTAGAATATGGCCACCTGGTCAGAGCTGCAGCCTTTGTTAGGAGAATTAGACAACTCACTGCAAGTTTGAGTAAGCAATAACTTCCTTTCCCCAGTGCCTTCCATTGGCTGAACCTGACCAGATGCCAGGGCCAAGTAGACTTGGATGAGGCCATTCACAAAGGTCAGCATTGCAGGACACCGAGCATGGCTGGAGGGTGGGGAGGTGGTCTGGAGGGGCAAGGGGAAGACACCTACCACAGTGTGGTCTGGTGGAAGCACAGGGTCCAGTAGACCTTTGCGTGTTCATGAGCACACCCCCCAGGGGCTCCCAGAAATTCTCATGGGGCACAGGCGCTTTGCAGGGGAGGATGCTGGCAAGAACTTGGGAAACAAGGTCATGAATGTGACCTCATATGTACCTACAGGGTCTGGGGAAATTCGCATACTTCATTACTGAAGCCCAGCTCCTCTCATGTTGGCAGTGGAGGAACATGCCCTGTTTGCAAGTTCAGGTGAGGTCTGTAAAGGTACATTTTGCCCTTGGAGATTTCCTCATCTCCAGCACTTGCTACCATGGCAGCCTCAGGGGACTGTGGCTTCCTCTTTGCTTTTCACATCTGCATTCCTGCAATGTAACTCCCATCCCACAATATGGGATCTAGGTTAGCTCAGACTCCACAGGCTAAGGGCACAGTCTCCGATGAGACTGCCTTTGTACCACAAGCAAGCCACAGATTTGGATTGGGGGGGTTGGTCCTCAAGCCACCCAGATTTCTGAATAACCAGCTAGATATTTGGGGGATCCCACTACCCCCTCAGGTTGATAATTCACTAGAGTGACTCAGAACTCAGGCAAGTACTAGACTTAAAATTTCAATTTTATTATAAAGGATACAAATCAGGTGGCATTAATGGTAAAGAACCCACCTGCCAATGTAGGAGACATAAGAGATGCAGGTTCAATTCCTGGGTTTGGAAGATTCCCTGGAGGAGGGCATGGCAACTCACTCTAGTATTCTTGCCTGGAGAATCCCATGGACAGAGGAGCCTGGCTGGCTACAGTCCATGGGGTTGCAAAGAGTCAGACAGGACTGAAGTGACTTAGCACGCATGCACGTAAAAATCAGGACCAGCCAACTGAAGAGGCACATGGGGAAATGTCTGGGAGGGTCCCAAACTCGGAGCTCCTGTTTCCTTTCCAGGTGGAATCCAGAGCACATCGCCCACCCAGCACGTGTACATATTCACTAGCCAGGACTTCAGCTGAGCCTCAGGGTCCTGAGTTTTTCTTGGGGTTTCATTACACTGGCTTGATTAATGGAATCACGAGCCACATAACTGAACTCAATCTTCAGCCCCTCAGCCCCTCTGGACCAATATCACCTGACTCAAGCCCCAACTCTGTAATCACACAGTTGGTCTTTCTGGCTTGGCCAGAAGCTGAAGCTCTGGGCCAGCCTGAAGCTCTCTAGGGCCAATCAGAAGTCACCTCATCAGCATGAACTCAGGTGTGGCCCCGGTGCCCCCTGCAAATAACAAAGATACTCCTAAGTCAGGGAATGCCAGGAGTTTAGAAACAGGATCCCAGGAGTCCAGGACAAAGACCAGATAAATTATTATACAACGATATCCCATAACATGGTTGTCACAGGCTGAAACATTTACTTTGGGCCTGACTAAAGGTGAGCAGGGGGATGGTTAGGATTTTCCTTGGGTCCCTACCTACCATGATTTCAGTGATGACAGAGTGCTATGCAGGGTTTGGGGAGGATATTCTGAGGCCACATCCAGGATCAACTGGAAGGAGTGATATGATTAACCAGCCATATCAGTCTTGAGGAATTCCCAGGTGACTCAGTGGTAAAGAATCCTCCTGCCAGTGCAGGAGATGCAGGAGACCTGGGTTCTATCCCTGCATCGTGGAAGATCCTCTGGAGGAGGAAATGGCAACCCACTCCAGTATTCTTGCCTGGGAAATCCCATGGGAAGAGGAGCCTGGCAGGCTATGGTCCATGGGGTCACAGAGAGTCAACTTAGTGACTGAGCACGTACGCATGCATGTCAACTTTGGCATAGAAGAGGATTGAAAGGGGAAGGCAAGATCATACAGGTACTTACTAGGGATAAAGGGATAAAATTTTTAAAAGGGAATAACCTCAGAGTAATAAAAATGATAATACTGTTTGCAAAGACTGCTTGTTAGAACACACAAATCCAATCCCACTTTGGCTCCCATCCTACAAGCAGTGGGTACCATGTTTAACTTGTACCACCCAGGAGGTCATATCTTTTAATTTCTCCTCCTTAAAATCTATCTTTATGAGAGAGAGACTCAGAGAGAGATGGGAGTGCCTCTCTTGCCCACCATATTCTGGTTTCCAAGCTAAGGAATCACTTCTACAGCCGAACAGCTGTCCTAGTGGATGTGGGTCCTCTTATGTCAACCTACTCTGGGCTGATATGCACTAGTTGCCGTACAAATTGTTAAAGAATCAAACACTTCATAGTACTAGGACTTAATCACTTCAGTCATGTCTGACTCTTTGTGACTCTATGGACCATAGCCCTCTAGGCTCCTATATCCATGGGATTTTCCAGTCAAGAATACTGGAGTGGGTTGCCATTTCCTCCTCCAGGGGATCTTCCTGACCCTGGGATCAAACCTGTGTCTCTTACATCCATCTACTGCACTGGCAAGTGGGTTCTTTACCATTAGCACCACTTGGGAAAAGCCCCAAACGTTTCATACAGGTTGGTTAAAAAATTGCTGCTTCCTATTTCTAGAATGCACTTCTACTATTCTTTCATAGCCCCTCCACTGGACCAGGAAGGTTACCTACAATAATTTCCAGAGCTCTGTGCAAAATAAAAATGCAAGGCTCCTTGTTTAAAAATTATCGAGGGTTTCAAGACAGAGTCAGGTGAGCATTAAAGCAAGCACAGGACTCTTCTGAGCACATGTGGGTCTATGCGGCTGCACAAGTCACATGACCATGAAACCAGCCCTGTCTGGGACCCCTCCACACCGCCTCACAATCTCAGAAAAGAATTGATCCTGGCACACCTGGCACCTCCAGGATCTTGTCCAGTTCCACAGCCAGCATCCTTGTGATGAACTGTAGTTGGCAGAATACGTCTCCTACCTCCCACGTTGCTACCAATGCAGGAGGAGCAGGGAGTGTGAGCAAGAAATAAATCTATTTTAAGATGCTGACGGAAGGTTGATTGTTACTACAGCATAAAATGGTGCATCCTTTTCTTTCTTTCTTTTTTAAATTCTGGCTGTGCTGGGTCTTCATTGCTGCATAGGCTTTCCCAGTTGCGGAGATGGGCGCTACTCTTTAGTTGCAGTGCGTGGGCTTCTCATTATGGTGTCTTCTCTTGTGGAGCATGGGCCCCAGGGTGTGTGGGCTTCAGTAGTTGCAGACATGGGCTCAATAGTTACTGATCTCTAGAGCAAGGGCTCAGTAGTTGTGGAGCAGTGGCTCAGTTGCCCCGAGGCTTGTGGAATCTTCCTGGACCAGGGTTCGAACTGGCATCCCATGCATTGCAAGATGAATTCTTAACCACTGGACCACCAGGAAAGCCCACAACCTGGTGCATCCTGACAAATACATACCAATCCTGGGTGTTCAGTGTAATCATGTCCAACTCTTTGCAACCGTATGGACTGTGGCTCACCAGGCTCCTCTGTGAAATTCCCAACTCAGGGATCAAACCTGAGTCTCATGTGTTTCCTGCATTGGCAGGCAGATTCTGTACCACTGAACCACCTGGGAAGACCAATATGTATTGATATTCTATACATTCTTACATATTTTGACAGTCATCTTGCCCATGTGGGTGTCTCCTTGATGCCCAGACAGGACAAGCCGGGTTGTGTATTGTGTGAGCAGAAGAAAAGAACAAAGCACTGAGAAATGCAGCCTCCTCTGGAAGCTCCCAGCCCTTTCACCCCCTCCCCACTCCATCCCAGTGAAGAAGAGCACAGAGGCAGATATGATGGGTACATCAACTTTTTTTTTTCTTTTTTCTTTTTCATTTATTTTTATTAGTTGGAGGCTAATTACTTTACAATACTGTAGTGGTTTTTGCCATACATTGACATGAATCAGCCATGGATTTACATGTGTTCCCCATCCCAATCCCCCCTCCCACCTCCCTCTCCATCCCATCCCTCTGGGTCTTCCCAGTGCACCAGCCCTGAGCACTTGTCTCATGCATCCAACCTGGGCTGGTGATCTGTTTCACCCTTGATAGTATACTTGTTTCAATGCTGTTCTCTCTGAACATCCCACCCTCGCCTTCTCCCACAGAGTCCCAAAGTCTGTTCTGTACATCTGTGTCTCTCTTTCTGTTTTGCATATTGGGTTATTGTTACCATCTTTTAAAATTCCATATATATGCGTTAGTATATTGTATTGGTGTTTATCTTTCTGGCTTACTTCACTCTGTATACTGGGCTCCAGTTTCATCCATCTCATTAGAACTGATTCAAATGAATTCTTTTTAATGGCTGAGTAATATTCCATTGTGTATATGTGTCATATCTTCCTTATCCATTTGTCTGCTGATGGGCATCTAGGTTGCTCCCATGTCCTGGCTATTATAAACAGTGCTGTGATGAACATTGGGGTGCACGTGTCTCTTTCAGATCTAGTTTCCTCAGTGTGTATGCCCAGGAGTGGTATTGCTGGGTCATATGGCAATTCTATTCCCAGTTTTTTAAGGAATCTCCACACTGTTCTCCATAGTGGCTGTACTAGTTTGCATTCCCACCAACAGTGTAAGAGGGTTCCCTTTTCTCCACACCCTCTCCAGCATTTATTGCTTGTAGACTTTTGGATAGCAGCCATCCTGACTGGTGTGTAATAGTACCTCATTGAGGTTTTGATTTGCATTTCTCTGATAATGAGTGATGTTGAGCATCTTTTCATGTGTTTCTTAGCCATCTGTATGTCTTCTATGGAGAAATGTCTGTTTAGTTCTTTGGCCCATTTTTTGATTGGGTCATTTATTTTTCTGGAATTGAGCTGCAGGAGCTGCTTGTATATTTTTGAGATTAATCCTTTGTCTGTTACTTTGTTTGCTATTATTTTCTCCCATTCTGAGGGCTGTCTTTTCACCTTGCTTATAGTTTCCTTTGTTGTGCAAAAGCTTTTAAGTTTAATTAGGTCCCATTTGTGTATTTTTGTTTTTATTTTCAATATTCTGGGAGGTGGATCATAGAGGATCCTGCTGTGATCTATGTCGGAGAGTGTTTTGCCTATGTTCTCCTCTAGGAGTTTTATAGTTTCTGGTCTTACATTTAGATCTTTAATCCATTTTGAGTTTATTTTTGTGTATGGTGTTAGAAGGTGTTCTAGTTTCATTCTTTTACAAGTGGTTGACCAGTTTTCCCAGCACCACTTGTTAAAGAGGTTGTCTTTTTTCCATTGTATATCCTTGCCTCCTTTGTCGAAGATAAGGTGTCTATAGGTATGTGGATTTATCTCTGGGCTTTCTATCCTGTTCCATTGATCTATATTTCTGTCTTTGTGCCAGTACCATACTGTCTTGATGACTGTGGCTTTGTAGTAGAGCCTGGTCAGGCAGGTTGATTCCTCCAGTTCCATTCTTCTTTCTCAAGATTGCTTTGGCTATTCGAGGTTTTTTGTATTTCCATACAAATTGTGAAATTATTTGTTCTAGTTATGTGGAGAATACCATTGGTAGCTTGATAGGGATTGCATTGAATCTATAGATTGCCTTGGGTAGTATAGCCATTTTCACAATATTGAGTCTTCCAATGCATGAACACGGTATATTTCTCCATCTATTTGTGTCCTCTTTGACTTCTTTCATCAGTGTTTTATAGTTTTCTACATATAGGTCTTTTGTTTCTTTAGGTAGATACACTCCTAAGTATTTTATTCTTTTTGTTGCAATGGTGAATGGTATTGTTTCCTTAATTTCTCTTTCTGTTTTATCATTGTTAGTGTATAGGAATGCAAGGGATTTCTGTGGGTAATTTTATATCCTGCAACATTACTGTGTTCATTGATTAGCTGTAGTAATTTTCTGGTAGAGTCTTTAGGGTTTTCTATGTAGAGGATCAGGTCTCCTGCAAACAGTGAGAGTTTTACTTCTTCTTTTCCTATCTGGATTCCCTTTATTTCTTTTTTGGCTCTGATTGCTGTGGCCAACACTTCCAAAACTATGTTGAATAGTAGTGGTGAAAGTGGACACCCTTGTCTTGTTCCTGACTTTAAGGGAAATATTTTCAATTTTTCACCATTGAGGATAATGTTTGCTGTGGGTTTGTCATATATAGCTTTTATTATGCTGAGGTATGTTCCTTCTATTCCTGCTTTCCGGAGAGTTTTTATCATAAATGGATGTTGAATTTTGTCAAAGGCTTTTTCTGCATCTATTGAGATAATCATATGGTTTTTATCTTTCAATTTGTTAATGTGGTGTATTATATTGATTGATTTGCAGATATTAAAGAATCCTTGCACTCCTGGGATAAAGCCCACTTGGTCATGATGTATGATCTTTTTAATATGTTGTTGGATTCTGTTTGCTAGAATTTTGTTAAGGATTTTTGCATCTATGTTCATCAGTGATATTGGCCTGTAGTTTTCTTTTCTTGTGGCATCCTTGTCTGGTTTTGGTATTAGGGTGATGGTGGCCTCATAGAATGAGTTTGGAAGTTTGCCTTCTTCTGCAATTTTCTGGAAGAGTTTGAATAAGATAGGTGTTAGCTATTCTCTAAATTTTTGTTAGAATTCAGCTGTGAAGCCATCTGGTCCTGGGCTTTTGTTTGCTGGAAGATTTCTGATTACAGTTTTGATTTCTGTGCTTGTGATGGGTCTATTAAGATCTTCTATTTCTTCCTGGTTCAGTTTTGGAAAGTTATACTTTTCTAAGAATTTGTCCATTTTTTCCAAGTTGTCCATTTTATTGGCATAGAGCTGCTGGTAGTAGTCTCTTATGGTCCTTTGTATTTCGGAGTTGTCTGTTGTGATCTCTCCATTTTCATTTCTAATTTTGTTGATTTGGTTCTTCTCCCTTTGTTTCTTAATGAGTCTGGCTAATGGCTTGTCAATTTTATTTACCTTTTCAAAAAACTAACTTTTAGCTTTGTTGATTTTTGCTATGGTCTCTTTTGTTTCTTTTGCATTTATTTCTGCCCTAACTTTTAAGATTTCTTTCCTTCTACTAACCCTGGCATTCTTCACTTCTTCCTTCTCTAGTTGCTTTAGGTGTAGAGTTAGGTTGTTTATTTGACTTTTTTCCTGTTTCTTGAGGTAAGCCTGTATTGCTATGAACCTTCCCCTTAGCACTGCTTTTACAGTGTCCCATAGGTTTTGGGTTGTTGTGTTTTCATTTTCATTTGTTTTTATGCATATTTTGATTTCTTTTTTGATTTGTTCTATGATTTGTTCATTATTCAGAAGCATGTTATTTAGCCTCCATATGTTGGAATTTTTAATAGTTTTTTTTTTCCTGTAATTGAGATCTAATCTTACTGCATTGATTGTGGTCAGAAAAGATGACTGGAATGATTTCAATTTTTTTGAATTTACCAAGGCTAGATTTATGGCCCAGGATGTGATCTATTCTGGAGAAGGTTCCATGTGCACTTGAGAAAAAGGTGAAATTGATTGTTTTGGGGTGAAATGTCCTATAGATATCAATTAGGTCTAGCTGGACCATTGTGTCATTTAAAGTTTGTGTTTCCTTGTTAATTTTCTGTTTAGTTGATCTGTCCATAGGTGTGAGTGGGGTATTAAAGTCTCCCACTATTATTGTGTTATTGTTAATTTCCCCCTTCATTCTTGTTAGCATTTGCCTAACATATTGTGGTGCTCCTATGTTGGGTGCATATATATTTATAATTGTTATATCTTCTTCTTGAATTGATCCTTTGATCATTATGTAGTGTCTTTCTTTGTCTCTTTTCACAGCCTTTATTTTGAAGTCTATTTTATTGATATGAGTATTGCAACTCCTGCTTTCTTTTGGTCTCCGTTTGCGTGGAATATTTTTTTCCAGCCCTTCACTTTCAGTCTGTATGTGTCCCTTGCTTTGAGGTGGGTCTCTTGTAGACAGCATATATAGGGCTCTTGATTTTGTATCCATTCAGCCAGCCTTTGTCTTTTGGTTGGGGCATTCAACCCATTTACATTTAAGGTAATTATTGATAAGAATGGTCCTGTTGCCATTTGCTTTGTTGTTTTGGGTTCACTTTCATACAACCTTTCTGTGTTTCCTGGCTAGAGAAGATCCTTTAGTATTTGTTGAAGAGCTGGTTTGGTGGTGCTGAATTCTCTCAGGCTTTTGCTTGTCTGTAAAGCTTTTGAATTCTCCTTCATATCTGAATGAGATCCTTGCTGGGTACAGTAATCTGGGTTGTAGGTTATTCTCTTTCATTACTTTAAGTATGTCCTGCCATTCCCTTCTGGCCTGAAGAGTTTCTATTGATAGATCAGCTGTTATCCTTATGGAAATCCCCTTGTGTGTTATTTGTTGTTTCTCCCTTGCTGCTTTTAATATTTGTTCTTTGTGTTTGATCTTTGTTAATTTGACTAATATGTGTCTTGGGCTGTTTTGCCTTGGGTTTATCCTGTTTGGACTCTCTGGGTTTCTTGGACTTGGGTGGCTATTTCCTTCCCCATTTTGGGGAAGTTTTCAGCTCTTGTCTCCTCGAGTATCTTCTCATGGCCTTTCTTTTTGTCTTCTTCTGGGACTCCTATGATTCGAATGTTGGGGCATTTCACATTGTCCCAGAGGTCCCTGAGGTTGTCCTCATTTCTTTTAATTCTTTTTTCTTCTCTGCTTCATTTATTTCCACCATTTTATCTTCTGCCTCACTTATCCTATCTTCTGCCTCCGTTATTCTACTGTTGGTTCCCTCCAGAGTGTTTTTGATCTCATTTATTGCATTATTCATTTTTAATTGACTCTTTTTTATTTCTTCTAGGTCCTTGTTAAACATTTCTTGCATCTTCTCAATCCTTGTCTCCAGGTTATTTATCTGTAACTCCCTTTTGCTTTCAAGATTTTGGATCATTTTTATTATCATTATTCTAAATTATTTTCCAGGTAGATTCCCTATCTCCTCCTCTTGTTTGACTTGGTGGGCATTTTTCATGTTCCTTTACCTGCTGGGTATTTCTCTGCCTTTTCATCTTATTTAGATTGCTGGGTTTGGGGTGGCCTTTTTGCATTCTGGTAGTCTGTGGTTCCTTTTTATTGTGGAGGTTTCTCCCAGTGAGTGGGCTGGGTGTTTGGCTTGTCGAGGTTTGCTGGTTAGAGAAACTTGTGTCGGTGTTCTGGTGGGTGGAGCTGGATTTCTTCTCTCTGGAGTGCACTGGAGTGTCCAGTAGTGAGTTTTGAGATGGGTCTATGGGTTTGGTGTGACTTTGGGCAGCCTGTATATTGACGCTCAGGGCTATCTTCCTGCGTTGCTGGAGAATTTGCATGGTATGTCTTGCTTTGGAATTTATTGGCTCTTGGGTGGTGGTTGGTTTCAGTGTATGTATGGAGGCTTTTGGATGATCTCTTGTTAATTAATGTTCCCTGTAGTCAGGAGTTCTCTGGTGTTCTCAGGTTTGGGGCTTAAGCCTCTTGCCTCTAGGTTTCAGTCTTATTCTTTCAGTAGCCTCAAGACTTCTCCCTCCATACAGCACTGATAATAAAACTTCTAGGTTAATGGTGAAAGGATTCTCCACAGTGAGGGACACCCAGAGAGGTTCACAGAGTTACATGAAGAAGAGGAGAGGGAGGAAGGAGATAGAGGTGAGCAGGAGGAGAAAAGGGGGGATTCAAGAGAGGAGAGACAGATCTAGGTTATACTCTATTCCCTACGTGTTCTCCACAGCCCAGAACACCCATAGAGATTCACAGAATTGGATTGAGAAGAGAAGGGGGAGGGAGGAAACAGAGGTGATCTGGGGGAGAAAAAGGAGAATCAAAAGGGGGAGAGAGTGATCAAACCAGTAATCACACTCCTGAGTAAAAATGGGTACTGAAGTTTGGATTCTTAAATGTCCAAAATTGATATCAAATACTGAAAAACAAAGATTAAAAATCTAGAATATAGGTTAGACTCTTAAAAATACAATAGTAAAGACCATTACAGTATACTAACACATATATATGAAATTTAGAAAGATGGTAACGATAACCCTATATGCAAAACAGAAAAAGAGACTCAGATGTGTAGAACAGACTTGTGGACTCTGGGATAAGGCGAGGGTGGGATGTTTCAAGAGAACAGCATCGAAACATGTATATTATCTAGGGTGAAACAGATCACCAGCCCAGGTTGGGTGCATGAGACACATGCTCGGGCCTGGTACACTGGGAAGACCCAGAGGGATCGGGTGGAGAGGGAGGTGGGAGGGGGGACCGGGATGGGGAATACATGTAAATCCATGGCTAATTCATTTCAATGTATGACAAAAACCACTGCAATGATGTAAAGTAATTAGCCTCCAACTAATAAAAATAAATGGAAAAAACAAAAACAAAAAAAATACAATAGTAAAAAACCACAAAAACACACAAAAATTTAAGAAATATATATGGAGTTCGCTTTAAAAATAGGGTCCTTTTTTTTCTTGCCAGGTTATAGTGGGTTATAAAAATGAAAATTAAGGAGTAATAGAGGACTTTTTTAAAAAAAGAAAAAGTAAAAAAAGAAAGAGAAAAAAAATTTTTAATTAAAAATAAAAAAATAGTAGTAAAATTATATCTAGGAATTTCTCTGGAGCTGTTGCGGGCAGTGTGGGTTCAGTTCAGTTTCAGATAGCTCCTTGTTTGAGCTTACACTTCTCGATATCTATAGGCCCCTTCAGTGTAGTCGGTGTTAACTACAGGGATTTAAATCTGTTGCACCTGTCACTTCTGAAGCGGTTCCCTTTGTTTATTTGGCTTCTGTTTGCAGGTCTCTTCAGTGTCTAATTTCTGCCCTGACACACGCGGGCAGAGGTGGTCTCTTGTTCAGGTTCGCTTGTTCAGTCGTGCTGTGGGGAAGGGGGGCGCTGCAGACAAGAGTCACTGGCCTGGGTGGGGAGCACTCGTGGTTTTCCGGCCACACGGGGTTTGTCCCCGCTCACGGGAGTGTGTGCTTTCTCTGTCTACACTGCTCAGGCTCCAAGCTGCTCTCCAGGGAGCAGACCCTGCGTTGTGTGGACTTCCCAGGCCTAAGCTGCTCAGATTCAGGTTTTCGGGTACTCCACAAAAGCACAGACTCGTTGGGCCTGCGTTTTGTGCCTTCCCCGGCCGGAGCAGCTCAGGCAGCCAGGAGCTTGACGAGCGCAGTCTCCCAGGGTGCAGGGTGCCTTCTCCCCTCCGCGGTCCCAGCCTCAGTTTCTATGCGAGCCGGTTGGGTGCGCCTTGTGTCAGTTCTGGGGAGCTGGACTCTAGCTGCGACCCTCCCGGCAGATGTCGACCATCCAGAATCTCAAGGAAGTCTTTGGTTAGAAGCTGGAAGCCTGTTTGCAGTTTGGTAGGGGTGCCGTCTCTGGGGCCGAGTTTGCCCCTTTCCCCTCCCCCTGCCTCCTGCCTCCGGTGGGGGATTGGCTGGTCTGCTGCTGGGTAGCTCTTCTGGTATTTGCTCAGTCCTTCATTCTGGGAACCGGCGGGTAGTGCCTAAGTTTAGGGCTTTTCCCAACTTAATTCTCTCTCTCTTGCTATCCCACAGTTTAAGTTGCTATCTCAGGTTAGCTCCCTCCAATTGCCCTCAGGGCATTCAGGCCGGGTCCTTACCCTAAGCACTGCGCCTGCTCCTCTCCGTTCCGCCCCCACTTGCTGGTGGCAGATGCGGGCGTCAGGGGTACTTTTCTGCTGGGAGTTGCTTTTAGGCATGTAATCTGTGGGTTTTATTTATTTTTCCTCCCAGTTAGGTTGCCCTCCGAGATTTGAAAACTTCCCCCAGACCCGCCAGTGAGAGGGTTTCCTGGTGTTTGGAAACTTCCTCTATTAAGACTCCCTTCCTGGGACGGGTCTCTGTCCCTAACTCTATTGTCTCTCTTTTTATCTTTTATATTTTGTCCTCCCTCCTTTCGAAGACAATGGGCTGCTTTTCTAGGTGTCTGATGTCTTCTGCTAGCGATCAGAAGTTGTTTTGTGGAGTTTACTCAGCATTCAAATGTTCTTTCAATGAATTTGTAGGGGAGAAAGTGGTCTCCCCGTCCTATTCCTCTGCCATCTTAGTTCGATTCCAATACATCAACTTTTAAGTAGAGTGTTCAAGATTTAAAAACTAAACATGTTATGTTAAGTTACTTCAGTCATGTTTAACTCTTTGTGACTTAATGGACTATACTTGCCAGGCTCCTCTGTCCATGGGATTCTCCAGGCAAGAATACTGGAGTAGGTTGCCGTTTCCTCCTCCAGGGGATCTTCCCAACCCAGGGATCAAACCTGTGTCACTTAAATCTCCTGCATTGGCAAGCATTGGCTCTTTACCACTAGTGCTACCTGGGAAGCCCAGCACCCCGCCCCCCCAAACTAAACATAGCCAGAGGAATTTTTTTTTAGGGCAGTGAAAATATTCTGTATGACATTTTAATGGTGAATCCATATTATTATACATTTGTCAAAGCCCATAGACTGTACAGAACAAAGAATGAACCCTGGACTTCCCTGGTAGTACAGTGGTTAAGAATTTGCCTGCCAATGCAGGGGATGTGGGTTTGATCCCTGGTCTGAGAAGATTCCATATCCCCCAGGCAACTGGGCCTGTGTGCCACAACTACTGAGTCTATGTTCTAAAGTCTGTGTTCCACAACAAGAGAAGCCACAGAGATGAGAAGCCAGCGCACCACAACTAGAGCGTAGCACCTTCTGGCTGACACTAGAGGAAGTCTGCATGCATCAAGGAAAACCCAGCACCACCAAAAATAAATAAAAGAAAATTAAAAACAACTACAGCAACCAAAAAACCCTCTCCGCATTTACCTTTCTTCAGAGTCCTAAGGAGTGGCAGGTTGTGGGGAGCCCTGTGTATGGGAAGCCCAGAAATGGACATAAATGGAAACTCTAAAGCCGGGTCACCCAGTTGCAGAAGAGGAGAGATGGCCCAGCTCAGCCACAAGGTCAAGGCTCGGAACACATGTGGAGCTGAGCAGTGTTGCTTCCTGAATGGCAGAGCTACGGTCACATATAAGAATGTAAATGGCTTTAGGCTGCTGACATGGCTGGGGGTATCCAAGACAGAGTGCCTGATGCTCTTGGCACTTCCACTCAGGCGGCTGAGACCACTGAGTTTTGTGCCTGCCCATGTGAGGCACGAGGAGGAGGTGAGTCCATCCACTTCTCATCACCTTTTGCATGGCTTATTTGCTGTTTCAAGAGCACGGCCAAGTAGGTGCCCTGAATGCACACAGGCCTGTCCCCTGCACTTAACTTATGGTATGGCCTTGGGCAGGATGCAGGTGTGGGGAGTTGGTAGTGGCAAGTAAGATGCGTGGGCAACTCTCTCCATAGAGATAAACATCTCTCGGCCCACTAGTGTACTTACAGAGATGCTTTGTGCGGAAGAATCTGAGGGAGAAATAATAGCAATAACATTTTGGAAGTAGGAAAGCAAACCAAGGTAGAATAACTGGCTAGGCAGCCTTTCGAACCCAATCCCAAGTATAACTTGGAAAGAGATAGAGCAAATGTTTCATACCACAGACTCCTCAGAGGGAGGAAACTGGAGCCGCAGGAACTTCTGGGTCCAGCAGGCAGGAGTTATGTGGTTAATTGGGTGAGGACTAGGAGAAGCATGGTCTGAGGAGTAGTCAGAATATGTGAGTGGGCTTCCCAGGTAGCTCAGTGGTAAAGAACACACCTGCTAATGCAGGAGACAAAGGTTCAATCTCTGGATTAGGACAATCCCCTGGAGAAGGAAGTGACAACCCACTCCATTATTCTTGCCTGGGAAATCCCACAGAGATGCACAGTCCATGGGGTAGCGAAGAGTAGGTCATAACCTCATGACTAGAACAACAAGAACAAACAACAAGTGTAAATATATGTTTATAGATGCAAACCAAGCTAGGATATGTAAATTACCTTGAGCTTATCAAAAGCAATGTTTGCGCTTGGTAAGCAATCTATGAGTATCTACTGTTACTGTCTTTCCTAGGTCCCTTAAAACCCTTTTGATTCCACTGGGCACTTTCTACTTCTTGCTGAAGTAGAAATCTGGAGTTTCACTCTCTGCAGAGGGTAACAGAGTGGGTCTCTGGATTGACGGCCAAAAGACTAGAAAATGTGGCATGTAGAACAGAAGGATGGAGGACTCATGCCATTAATTTCTAAATTCAAGGACTTACAATTCTTCTTGCTGCTCAGGGTTCAGAATATGCTGGCAGCCTGACCCACCTTTCAGGAAGGAATCTGGAAGATTTTCCTCTAGGAGTCTGGGCAACTCTGGGCTATGTGGGAAACTGCCCACCCAGATCTCCTACAATATGATCAGGCTCCATCCACACAGGCTGGACTGATGAGGAAGTGCCATCTGAGATAGCTCTTGGGAGGTTTTAAGAGGGAAGTTAAAGAGTTGGGGTGGAAGGAATAGTATAATAAATATAGGTGAGGATAGGTGAAGATAGGTGAGGCCTTGGAGAAAGGGGGTGAATGGGAACTGGGCCAGGGAGCAGGGCAAGAGTAGGGAGAAATGGGAGATGAGGTTGGAAAGAGTGTCTGGGATCAACAGGTGTCTGACAAAGGGATGAGTGAGCAGGAGCAACCAGTTCATCTGCAAGTCTGTGCTGGTTGTTGCCTTGGGGACCAGAGGGAAGAAGGCCCTTAAGACCAAGCTTATGAGAAGAAAGCTATTTCAGTAGATAATAAGGAGCCTGATGAAAAGTTTGCAAACAGGAAAGTGATGTGCAGAATTGATTAAGACTTGAAAGATGAATTAATTTATGAACCAGATGCTGAGCAAGGCGATGTGTAGCTACACCAAGGTTAACTGGGAAACTCTTGGATGAAACAGTGTCCATATTTAGAGGATGAAGAAGAGATCAGAGACTACAAAACAGAAATTGCTCAAAAAGGAATTGAGCCCCTTGGACAGGAAAGAAGAACTCTGATGGAATGCAGGAGAAAGGATTAAGCAAGAGAGAAAGAAAGCAGCTGCCAGCCATCCGATGAAAACAAACACCTTGAACTCGACAGGCGACTTCAAATGTTACTAAACTTTTTTGGCAGCCTAACAAGGAATGCCAGGAAAGACTCATTTCCGTTTTTCACTGATGTGGTCTCTTTTCAGCTTTCCAACTGAAAACAGCCTCATGGAAGCATTAACTTGTTTAAAGCAGCTTACAAATGGAGGAAGTTTGGGAAGTTGACTTTCCTAGCGAGTGTTTTGTCCTTGGAAATTCTTTTCCCCTCAGCGTTCTGCACGGGACTTCCCTGACTACGTAGGTAATTACTAGGTCCGTCCTTTTGTGATGAGAGGTGGCAATGTCAGCAAAGTAGCCCATGAAGGAAACAGGATCCTCCCCTCCAACTGGAAAGTTGGGTTTTCCCACCTGCCTGCAAACTTGAAATTGATCCCCTTCTCTTTTCTCTGAATAAAGGCATGGAGGTCTTGGTTACAAGGGCAAATAGTGGTTCGAAAAGGGAAACAAAAAGTTCGTTACTCACCATTTACACCTTGGTTCATGTAGCAGGGCCCAAAGGAAGGAAGGCCTCCCAGGATAAATAGTAATTCATACTGATCACACTTGAGAGTAAATTAAAGACTTCCACACTCATCATCTTGATCCTCAAAGTAACAATGGGGGTCTTGTAAGAGTATCATCTCCCGCTGACAGCTGAGGGAGTCAAGACCCTGAGAAGTTCAGTGACTTGCCCAAGAGCACACAGGGAGCTGGCACTGGCAGAACAGGTGTGGAGGTGGACAGTCTGGGGCACCCTCCCAGGGTTCTGTGAAGTGGCAGGACATCCAGGGGACCTTGGGCACAACACCACCTTCTAGGGTTGAAGCCACATTGTTTGTTTGTTTAGTCCCTAATTCATGTCTGACTCTTTGTAACTCCATGGACTGCAGCCCTCCAGACTGCTCTGTCCATGACATTTCCCAGGCAAGAATACTGGAGTGGATTGCCATTTCCTTCTCCAGGGGATCGTCCTGATCCAGGGATTGAACCTGTGTCTCCTGCATTAGCAGGTGTGTTCTTTACCACTGAGCCACCAGGAAAGCCCTGAAGCCACATTAGGCTCCCATAAATTTCACTCATTGCCAAGGCCTCTTCCTTCTGAGTGAAATAGAAAAAAGGAAAGAAGAGAATCATGGGCAGTAAACCCCAGACCACCCATCAACCCTGAAACCCACATCTCCATTCCAGTTCTTTGTTCCTCTGTGGGAGAAGGTTCTGGAGATCCAGGCCTACAGTCACTACCTGCTCCAGATTTCCCTCCAAGAGCCAAGATTTCTGCCTAAGAACCTGGCCCTTTCTGGGAATTCTGTCCTCCTGACATGTGATCACTTTAGTTCACAGTCCAAGGTACCTGAGGTGCTCAGAGCTGGGAGTTGACTGCCAGTAGGTCAGCCCACCAAGATCGGTAAACACAGAGGTGGCTCCAGACCTTCTCCAGAAAGGACTTTGTCCCCCAACCTCAGGTCCTGGATGGACGTTCATAGGAACTACATCTGAAGAAGGCAAAAACATGGCCGTGACTCTGGATTCAAATAATCCCAAATAAGTTGCCACTATGACAAACTTTCCCAGGCTTCCCAAATGGCACTAGTGGTAAAGAACCTGCCTGCCAATGCAGGAAATGCAAAAGACATGCGTTCGATCCCTGGGTCTAGAAGATCTCTTGGCATGGCAACCCACTCCAGTATTCTTGCCTGGAAAATTCCATGGACAGAAAAGACTGGTGGGCTATAGTCTGTAGGGTCGCAAAGAGTTGGACATGATTGAAAGGACTTAGCCCACACGCACATGTCAAACCTAGACAGCATAGTGAAAAGCAGAGACATCACTTTGCTGACAAAGGTCCATCTAGTCAAAGCTATGGTTTTTCCAGTAGTCATGTATGGATGTGAGAGTTGGACCATAAAGAGGGCTGAGTGCCAAAGAATTGATGGTTTTGAACGGTGTTGCTGTATGACTCTTGAGAGTCCCTTGGACTTCAAGGAGATCAAACCAGTCAATCCTAAAGGAAATCAACCCTGAATATTCATTGGAAGGACTGTTGCTGAAGCTGAAGCTCCAATACTTTGGCCACCTGATTCAAAGAGCCAATTCATTGGAAAAGACATTGGTGCTGGGAAAAACTGAGGGCAGGAGGAGAAGGGGGCGACAGAGTATGAGATGATTAGATGGCATCATCGACTCAGTGGACATCAATTTAAGCAAACTCTGCAGATAATGAAGGACAGGGAAGCCTGGTGTGCTGCAGTCCACGGAATTGCAAAGACTCGGACAAGGCTTACGACTGAACAATAGCAACGAGGCCAGTGCTACTCTTCCTCAGGATCCCCATGGCAGATCCTTGCAGAGAGGAAAAACCCAGCTGTTCAGCTGATAATTTGCAGAAGCTTTGACCCAATCTCAGATGTGGAGCTCAGCAAGCCTGCCTTCATTGTCAAGGCCACAGGAAGGAAGGAATGAAGGACGCATAAGTGTTCTTTGGAGCCGAGCCCCTCTGGGAATTCAAGGAGAGCTCTGAGGCTTCTCCCTGTCCCTGCCCCCATCCACACTTCCCCAAGGGGCACCCTCACTCGACAGCTTGCAAGGGACCACTGGGGTTTATCGGACCAATGCTGCCCATCTGAGGACCTTGGCTAAAGGACCCAGGACCCATAATAAAACTGGATGATTGCTTCCTTGCCCCTTTACCTCAGACCTCAGGGGAAGAATTAGAGACTGGAAAGAACCCCGTCCCCTACCTGGGACCCCACCCTTGACTCAGACCATCTCATCAATATATCATTTGAAAATAAATAATCATTAAAAATGCCCAGAATGGGGGTTCTCTGATGGCTCAGTGGTAAAGAGTCCACCTGCCAATCCCGGAGACACAGGTTCAATCCCTGGTCTGGGAAGATCCCACATGCCGAGGTAAAACTATGTGGCCTATGTGCCACAGCTGTTGAGCCTGCACTCTAGAGCCCAGGACCCACAACTCCTGAAGCCCTAGAGTCCATGTGTACAACAGAAACCACCAGAATGAGAAGCCCGTGCACTGCAACAAAGGGTAGCCCCTGCTCGCTACAAACTAGAGAGAAAGCACACCCACAGCAATGAAGACCCCGCACAGCCAAATATAAATGAATGAATGAATAAATGAATAAATAAAAAGTTTTAAAAAATGACCATGATAGGCATTCATCTGTGACTCATCAGAGTATCTTTCACATCTGAATGCTCTTGATGGCCCAATGAATGCAATTTAATTCAACATAGCACAGTGAAGGGACTATTTGAGTCAGAAAGAGGAATACAGCATGAGCATTCAAAGCAGCGATCGCAGCGTCATCAGGAAAACACATACACACTAGTGGCCATCCAGGCCAGTTATAAGTTAAAGTTTTGGAAGAACAGGAGAGGCAACCATTCTTTCTGGATGGAGGAGAAAAGTTGGGCAGTGGGCTGAGAAAGGAAGAGGTATTTGGTTAGAACTTTGGGCCTCTGCTGGGAAAGGCTTGTGATCAAAGCAGAGATGTGAAGTACAGGTGTGTTTGAGAAAAGGTGAGCACTCTGGAAGGGCGATATAGGACTGATGTGAGTGTTGAGTTAGGGGAGAGAAGGAATGAGCCAGCTGTGGCCCAGGTAGATCCAAGACCCAGCAGCAAGTGGAGCAGGGCAGGGAAGGGAGTATAAGAGCGAGATTTGTAAGCAACATGGAACACTTGGGCATTGTTATCAGAACAGACCGGTTTTCCCCCTGAGAAATAACATATATGGTGAGAAGGGCATTGAATCAGGGACTTCCTTGGTCATCCAGTGGCTAAGACTCTGGGGTCCCAATGCAGGGGGCCTGGGTTCTATCCCTGACTGGGGAGCTAAATCCCACATGCCGCAATGCTGCAACTAAATGCCATAATGAAGACCAAAGATTCCAAATGCTGCAGGTAAAACCCAGCGCAGCAAAAGAAAGAAAGATTTAAAAAAGAAGAAGAAGTGCATTGAACCAAGAAGGCCATTCCTAACTCTGGCACTCATAGCCAAGGGACCTTGGATGAGTGGGTTCCCTCTTGGGTATCAGCTAGCTCCTGTATAGGTGGAAGGAATGAACGCTTTCCATTGGTGATGCTTGACATCACATCCCTCCTAGCAGAAAGTAGATAGCCCATGAAAGGGGGAAGCTGACGACAGCTCAGTGAAGAAATTGTTGACCAAGTGCACGCATGCTAAGTCATTTCAGTCAGGTTGGACTCGGTGCAATGCTATGAACTGTAGTCCACCAGGCTTTTCTGTCCATGGGATTCTCTGAGCAAGAATACTGGAGTGGATTGCCATGCCCTCCTCCAAGGGATCTTCCTGACCCAGGGATCAAACCCACGTCTCTTAAATCTTATGCGTTGGCAGGTAGGTTCTTTACCACTACTGCCACCTCAGAAGCCCAATTAAGGGAGCCAAAAGGAGAAGGTAAAATGCCAGAGACTTGCAACATCTGGAAGCCATTATCACTCCTTGACCTGAAGGGATATGTTGAGAAACCAGAAGCTGGTGTTCTTAATTAAGAATATGCTGATTAAGACCTGCAGAGTGCAGAGGCAGAGCCACTCCCATGGGGGTCGGTGGGGGGCGGTTGCCAGGATGGAGCTCCCTCAGCATCCAAACTTCCACTTTGAGGAAGTGAAACCCATGGGTCATGTTGATTGAAGGCACAGTTTCAATACACCTACACAAAGTAAGTAGAGTCATAAGATTTATTACTGTCAAGATTCTAAGAGCTGGGGGAAGGGGGTGGGGGAAGGCCAGTCATCCATCGAAAGGTCATGAATGGGCAGGACAGACAGAGCAGGTCAGCAAGCACCTAATACTTACAAGATAGTGAATGTGGAGGTTACTACGTTTTCCAGCACTTAACTCTGAATGGGTATTTAAAAATATATATTTATTTATTTTTTTTTTTTTTGGCTGTGCTGTGTGCAGGCTTTTCTCTAGTTGCAGCAAGCAGGGGGTACTCTCTGGTTTCTGTGCACCAAGCTTCTCATTGCGGTGATTCTCTTGTTGGCAGAGAACTGGCTCTAGGGAGAGACGGCTTTAGAAGTTGTGGGGCAGGGGCTTAGTTGCTCTGTGGCAAGTGGAAACTTTCCGTACCAAGGATCAAACCCGTGTCTTCTACACTGGCAAGTGAATTCTGAACCACTGGACTACCAGGGAAGTCCTAAATGGTCATTTTAAAGCTGCCTCTGGGAATTCCCTGGTGGTGCAGTGGTTAGGACTCTGCACTTTCACTGCTGTGGGTCTGAGTTTGATCCCACATGCCATGCCGACAAAATCAGTAAGAACACAAGTAAATAGATAAATAAATAAATAAAGCTACCTCATAAAGCAGGAATCCTGAGGGCAGGAATCCTAAATTCAAGTCCGTGTGAGAGTTGGACCATAAAGAAGGCTGAGTGCTGAAGAATTGATTCTTTCAAACTATGGTGCTGAAGACCCTTGAGAGTCCCTTGGACTGCAAGGAGATCCAACCAGTCAATCCTGAAGGAAATCAACCCTGAATATTCATTGGAACGACTGTTGCTTTGGCCACCTGATGCCAAGAGCCAATTCATTGGAAAAGATACTGATGCTGGGAAAGATTGAGGGCAGGAGGAAAAGGGGGTGATAAAGGATGAGATGGTTGGATGACATCATTGACTCAATGGACATGAATTTGAGCAAACTCTGGGAGATAGTGAAGGACAGGAAAGCCTGGCATGGTGCAGTCCATGGGGTGGCAAAGAGTCAGACATGACTGAGTGGTTGAACAATACTAAAATGTCCAGACTCTGAGTGTGAGCAGGACTATCATACTGTAAAATACCTAGGCAGCAACTCAGAAAAAAACAAAAATTGCTTTTCTGATCACAAGGGGTGACAACATGAAACTATTAGCTGTGAGAGAGGGTCTGCAGGACCAAACCTGTAGCCTTTGGTAGAGAATATGGCCACTGACAACTGGGGAAGAATAGGTCAGAGGCCAGAGCTGTGAACACCCTGATCTGCAGTTACCCTCCGTGGCTCTCAGCTGAACACACGCAAAAGCCAGAGAGCAAGGGTGCAGGTGGAGGCGGTCTGCAAGGCTCAGCTTCTCATTCAGAGCAAGGTGGAGATGGACCTGAAGGAGGTGTGGGGAATGTCTCACACAGGTAGCAGGCTAACAAATTAAATAGCTATGTGTTTATTTTCATGTGTAATAGAGAGAATATAGCTATCATATCAAAGCCATCCATACATTCACAGCTGTCATTGAGTAGGGAAAGGCTGGAGCAGATCTTTCAGGGATAAAACATTAGATGGTTGAGAGAAAAATATGAAGTGATGGTAAGGTCAAGGCTATGGTTTTTCCAGTGGTCATGTACGTATGTGAGAGTTGGACTGTGAAGAAAGCTGAGTGCCGAAGAATTGATGCTTTTGAACTGTGGTGTTGGAGAAGATTCTTGAGAGTCCCTTGGACTGCAAAGAGATCCAACCAGTCCAACCTAAAGGAGATCAGTCCCGGGTGTTCATTGGAAGGACTGATGCTGAAACTGAAACTCCAATACTTTGGCCACTTCATGCCAAGAGTCGACTCACTGAAAAGACCCTGATGCTGGAGGGATTGGGGGCAGGAGGAGAAGGGGATGACAGAGGATGAGATGGCTGGATGGCATCACCGACTCGATGGGCATGAGTTTGAGTAAACTCTGGGAGTTGGTGATGGACAGGGAGGCCTGGAGTGCTGCGATTCATAGGGTTGCAAAGAGTCAGACATGACTGAGCGACTAAACTGAACGGAACTGAACTGAACTGAAGGCAGTACAAAAATATGGCAAAAATCACAGAGACAGCATTTCTACAACTGAAGTTTGGGAAATTCTGGGCTGGATGATATATAAGATTTCTTCCCTCTCTGACTCTAAATTTCTAAGTGTCTCCATGTAGCTGTAACTGAGTGCAAGAACTATGTAGGTTCAGTTAAATGTTATGATCATTTAACAGGGTGGGATGACACTGGGACTTCTAGTGACTTCAATACTCTTTTAAGACTGTTCTTGCTCTTCTTCTCTTTTTTCAAGTTGGAAGATTTAAAAAATTTTTTAATTTATTTGTTTTTGGCTGCACTGGTTTTTGTTGCTCATGGGCTTTCTCTAGGTGTGGCAAGCGGGAGCTACTCTTCCTCGTGGTACCCAGGCTTCTCACTGCAAGGGCTTCTCATTACTGTGGCTTCTCTTATTGCAGAGCACGGGCTCTATGATGTAACGGCTTCAGTAGCTGAGACTCCCAGGCTCCAGAGGGTGGAATGAATGGTTTTCCACGGGCTTAGTTGCCCAGTGGCATGTGGAACCTTTTCAGACCAGGGATCAAACCTCTGTCCCTTGCATTGGAAGACAGGCTCTTAACCACTAGACCACCAGGGAAGTCCATTCTTCCTCTTCTTGAAGGTTAAAAAAGCATAAGACACAGAGGTAGAGAACAAACTATGAATACCAAGGAGGAAAGGTAAGGGGTGGGATGAATTGGGGGTTTGGGACTGACATATATGCACTACTGATACTATGTATAAAATAGATAACTAATGAGAACCTACTGTTTAGTACAGGGAACTCTACTTGGTGCTCTGGGAAAGAAATCCAAAAAAGAGCAGGTACATGTAAACATATAGCTGACTCACTTTGCTGCACAGCAGAAATGAATACAACATTGTAAAGCAATTATACACCATTAAAAATCAATAAAAAAATAAAATGGAGATAATAATAGTACTCACTGACTAGGGTTATCATGAGAATCATAACGTTTCCCATTACTGTTTTTTAAATTGTTACTATTTTTTTAAAATTGTTATTATTGTTGTAATTGGAATGTCTTAAAAAAAAAGTTGTGTCTATTTATGTGCCCACAAGCATATTTTAAGAGTATTGCCCGATTGCTTCAGAAAGAATTATAAAGGAATCAGGAGGAAAAAAGAAAAAAAACACAAACCAAAATACATGAACAAGAACATTTACAGCAGCATTACTTGTTATAGTCTCCAACTGGAAGCAATCTAAACATCAATCAAGGGGATAAAAAAATGTTATATATCCATAATAGGCAGCAATGAAAATGAACACATTTAAGCTGCATGTGGCTACATAGATGAAATCCACCAACCCAACACTGAATGAAAGGAACCAGACAGAGTGGGATTTCTTTTGGAAACAGGTAAAACACAGGCTAGACAAATCTATGAGGTAGAAACCAGAAGAGTGGCTACCATCACAGGGAGGAGGGTGAGTGAGGGTGGTGACCACAAGAGCATGAGGCTTGCTTTGGGAATGTAGGCAACACTCTTCCCCCTGCCTACCTCTCCGCCCCGCCACAATAACTACTGTTTATTGAGCACTTACTATGTACCAGGCTCTTTACACATTACAATCCTCCAACAAGCCTACAGAGCTGACATTGGATTTCTGTTCCATTAACGAGGACATGGAGGCAGAGTTACCATCTGCCAGGGTCAGTATGTTCATGTCCGTGTTCCACCATCACAAAGACTACTGTTTATTGAGCATTTACTATGTACCAGGCTGTGTACACGTTGTTGTTTAGGCTCTAAGTCATGTCTGAATCTTTGTGACCTCGTGGACTGCAGCCCACCAGGCTCCTCTGTCTGTGGGATTTCCCAGGCAAGAATACTGGAGTGGGCTGCCATTTCCTTCTCCAACACTCTTTCTTGACATGGTGTCTTCACTGAGACAGAATTCATTGAGCTGTACATTTGTGATTTTTAATCTTCTTGGTTGGTCTCATACTACAGTAAAAAATTTTAATTTATGTGTATAGATAATAGAAAAGTTGTGATGTTTCCCTCGTTGATCTTAGTAAAATGGCCACAAAGGATGAATTGTCTCTCTGGGTGGTGTGCTGCTAATGATCAAAGGAACTTTGTGGGAATGGTCTTCGGCTTGGGTCTATGAAGCATGTCCCTAGAGGTGATCTGCTTGTTACAGGCATCTGAGAAAACCATCAACCTGGGACCAGTTTCAAAGGTTTTGGGGGAACTTCCCTGTGGTCCAGTGGCTAAGACTCAGTGGTATCTACGCAGGGGATCCCCAAGCCTCATCCCTGGTCAGGGAACTAGATCTCACATGATGCCATTAAAACAACGAAGATCAAAGATCTGTGCTGCAACTAAGACCAATCGCAGCAAAATAAATAAATAAATATTTAAAAATAAATAAGAAAAAGGATTTTGGTTCCAAAAGTGATATGATTTCCAGCCCCAAACCTGCATGAGTGCTGGCTTTTGGTTGGAATTCTCTGAGGAAACCTCTTTATTTTGGTTCCACTCTGAAATAAAAGTAGGTGTGTGTGTGCTCAGTCACTTCAGTCATGTCCGACTCTTTGCAACCTTGTGGACTGTAGCTCGCCAGGGTCCTCTGTCCATGGGGATTCTCCAGGCAAGAATACTGGAGTAGGTTGCCATGCCCTCCTGCAGGGGATCTTTCCGACTCAGAGATCAGACCCGGGTCTCCTGTGGCTCTTGCATCGAAGGCAGATTCTTTTATCGCTGGACTTCTGCTGAGCCACAGGGAAGCCCAAAAGAAGGTATCTTAAGGCTAGTAATTATCTATGGTGAGTATCCCACTGTTTCCCTTGGGGAGTGAGATCTGACTACATCTGTTGAAATTTCCACCCTTTGAGGGTTCTGGGTACCCATAAGGATCTCCAAACAGTTTTGACTCCGTCTCTGATCTACCTGGCCAGAATTAACAGATGGATCCAAGGCAACTCTGACTCCTGCTCATCTTTCTGTAGGCACGTTTTTTTCATTGTTTCTGCCTCAGAGGAGCAACTTAGCCTTCCTGTAAAAATATGCTTTTGATAGTTTCCTCAGCAACTTAAGGATTTTTGACAGATTTCTACAGCAGCTAGCCTGCCGTATTGCTGGAGCATGGCATTCATTTATTTATCTTCATTTTCTGACAGTCCCTTGGAATCCTTTGCTCATCCTATTTTCTCTTCCTGGATTGATCTTCTTCATTTTCTCCATTTGCTAAGTCCTACTGGAGAGCAAGGAGATCAACCCAGTCAATCCTAAAGGAAGTCAGCCCTTAACATTCATTGGAGGGACTAATGCTGAAGCTGAAGCTCCAATATTTTTGCCAACTGATGCAAAGAGCCAATTTATTGGAAAAGACCCCAGTGCTGGGAAGGATTGAGGGCAGGAGGACAAGGGGGCCACAGAGGATGAGATGGTTGGATGGCATCATCAATTCAGTGAACATGAGTTTGAGGAATCTCTGGGAGATAGTGAAGGACAGGGAAGCCTGCCGTGTTGTAGTCCATTAGGCTGCAAAGTCAGACAGTACTGAGCAACTGAATAAGAACAACAATTGTAATGGGCAGAAAATTCTAAAACAGCTCCCAAATCCCAAGCCTCTGGTGGACACATACTTTCTCCTGGTTCTTCAATCGAACACCAATCTAGGTTACTGTGAACAGATTTTCTAAGTGTAATTAATGTCGCAAGTCAGTTGATCTTAAAATAAGGAGAGAAGATGGCGGAGGAATAGGACGGGGAGACCACTTTCTCCCCTACAAATTCATCGAAAGAACATTTGAACGCTGAGCAAATTTCACAAAACAACTTCTGATCACTAGCAGAGGACATCAGGCGCCCAGAAAAGCAGCCCATTGTCTTCGAAGGGAGGTAGGACAAAATATAAAAGATAAAAAGGGAGTCAAAAGAGCTACGGCCGGAGACCCGTCCCGGGAAGGGAGTCTTAATAGAGGAAGTTTCCAATCACCAGGAAACCCTCGCACTGGCGGGACTGGGGGAAGTTTTCGGCAATCTAACTGGGAGGAAAAGTTAAACAAGGCCCACAGATTACGTGCCTAAAAGCAACTCCCAGCAGAAAAGTACCCCAGACGTCTGTACCCGCCAGCAACAAGCGGGGGTGGAACGGAGAGGAGCGGGCGGCATTGCTTAGGGTAAGGACCAGCCCGAAGACCCTGAGAGCAATCGGAAGGAGCTTTTTTAAACTCTGGGATAGCAAGGGTCAAAATTAACCGGCCCGAACACACTGCCGGCGGATCGCAAAACAAAGGGACTGAGAAACTCCAGAGAAGAGCCGGCCCATCCCCGCTGGAGGTAGGAGGCAGGGGGGAGGGGAAAAGGGCAAACTCAGCCCCTGAGAAGCCACCCCCTCCCACACTGCAAACAGGCCCCCGGTTCCTATCTAAAGACTTCCTGAGACCCGACTGGCGGCACGCGCTGGGGCCGCGGAGGGGAAAAGCGCGCCGTACCCGGGGAGAGTGCTCCCAAGCCTCTGGCTGCCTGAGCCGCTCGCTGCGGAGGGAAAAGGCGCGCCGCATCAGGGGAGAGTGCGCCCAAGCCTCTGGCTGCCTGGGCCGCTCGCCGCGGAGGGATAAGGCGTGCTGCACACGGGGAGAGTACGCCCAAGCCTCTGGCTGCCTGAATCGCTCAGGCCGGGGAAGGCACAAAACGCAGGCGCAACCTAATCTGCGCTTTTGTGGAGTACCCAAAAACTGGAACCGCACTCAACGCAGGGCCCGCTCCATATAGAGCAGCCGGGAGCCTGACCAGGGTAGACGGGGAAAGCACTGACACCCGTGAGTGGGGCAAACCCAGTGTGGCCGGAACACGGTGAGTGCTAGCCACATGGAGCGGTATCTGTCTGCAGCGCCCTGCCCTCCCCGTAGCAGGACTGAACTGAACTAGCGAACCTAAATAAGAGATCACCTCCACCCACCTGTGTCAGGGCGGAAATTAGACACCAAAGAGACGGCAAACAGAAGTCAAATAAACAAAGGGAACCGCTTCAGAAAGGACCGGTGCAACAGATTAAAATCCCTGAAGGTAACACCGACTACACCGGAAGGGGCCTACAGATATCTAGAAGTGTAAGCTGGAAAGAGGAGCTATCTGAAATTGAACAGAACCTACGCTGACCGCAACAACTCCAGAGAAATTCCTAGATATATATGTATATATATATTTTTAATTAAAAAATTTTTTTTTCTTTCCTTTTTTAAAAAAAATTTTTAATTTTTCTCTTTCATTTTCTTTTAAAATTCCCTATTACTCCCCCATTACTCCTCAACTTTCATTTTCATATATTTTTACGATTTTTTTAATTAGGGGAAAAAATTTTTTTTCTTTTTTTTTATTTTTTTTTTCTTTTTCTTGTTTTTCTCTCCTATTTCCTTTTAAAGTCCTCTAATACTCCTCTATTATTCCTTAATTTTCATTTTCATTTCACTATAACCTTGCCATAAAAAAGAGAGAGAGAAACCCTATTTTTAAACCGAACTTCATATACATTTCTAAATTTTTTGTGTGTTTTTGTTTTTGTTTTTAAATATTGTATTTCAAAGAGTCTAACCTCTACACTAGATTTTTAATCTTTGTTTTTCAGTAGTATGTGATATAAATTTTGGTCATTTAAGAATCCAATATTCAGTTCCCATTTCTATTCAGGAGTGTGGTGATTACTCTCCCACTTTTGACTCTCTGTTTTCTACCTCAGAACACCTCTATTTCCTCCTTTCCCCTTCTCTTCCCAATCCAACTCTGTGAATCTTTGTGGGTGTCTGGGCTACGGAGAACACTTTGGGAACAGATAACTGCGTAGATCTGTCTCTCTCCTCTTGAGTCCCCCTTTTCTCCTTCTTCTCACCTCTATCTCCTTCCTCCCTCTCCTATTCTTCATGTAACTCTGTGAACCTCTCTGGTTGTCTCTCATGGTGGAGAATCTTTTCACCATTAACCTAGAAGTTTTATTATCAGTGCAGTATAGTTGGAGAAGTATTGAGACTATTGGAAGAATAAAACTGAAATCCAGAGGCAGGAGACTTAAGCCCAAATCCTGAGAAAACCAGAAAACTCCTGACTACACAGAACATTAAGGAATAAGAGACCATCCAAAAGCCTCCATACCTACACCAAAACCAACCACCACCCAAGAGCCAATAAGCTCCAGTACAAGACATACCATGCAAATTCTTTAGCAACGCAGGAACATAGACCTGAGTGTCAACATACAGGCTGTCCAAAGTCACACCTAACACATAGACCCATTGCAAAACTCATTACTGGACACTCCATTGCACTCCAGAGAGAAGAAATCCAATTCCATGCACCAGAACGCTGACACAAGCTTCCCTAACCAGGAAACCTTGACAAACCAATCGTCCAACCCCACCCACTGGGTGAAACCTCCACAATAAAAAGGAACCTCAGACCACAAGAATACAGAAAGCCCACTCCAGACACAGCAATCTAAACAAGATGAAAAAGCAGAGAAATACCCAACAGGTAAAGGAACATGAAAAAAGCCCACCAAGTCAAACAAAAGAGGAGGAAATAGGGAATCTACCTGAAAAAGAATTTAGAATAATGATAATAAAAATGATCCAAAATCTTGAAAACAAAATGGAGTTACAAATAAATAGCCTGGAGACAAAGATTGAGAAGATGCAAGAAATGTTTAACAAGGACCTAGAAGAAATTTTAAAAAGTCAATTAAAAATTAATAATGAAATAAATGAGATCAAAAACACTCTGGAGGGAACCATGAGTATAATAACAGAGACAGAAGATAGGATAAGTGAGTTAGAAGATAAAATGGTGGAAATAAATGAAGCAGAGAGGAAAAAAGAAAAAAGAATCAAAAGAAATGAGGACAACCTCAGGGACCTCTGGGACAATGTGAAACACCCCAACATTCGAATCATAGGAGTCCCAGAAGAAGAAGACAAAAAGAAAGGCCATGAGAAGATATTCGAGGAGATAATAGCTGAAAACTTCCCTAAAATGGGGAAGGAAATAGCCACCCAAGTCCAAGAAACCCAGAGAGTCCCAAACAGGATAAACCCAAGGCGAAACGCCCCAAGACACATATTAGTCAAATTAACAAAGATCAAACACAAAGAACAAATATTAAAAGCAGCAAGGGAGAAACAACAAATAACACACAAAGGGATTCCCATAAAGATAACAGCTGATCTATCAATAGAAACTCTTCAGGCCAGAAGGGAATGGCAGGACATACTTAGAGTAATGAAAGAGAATAACCTACAACCTAGATTACTCTACCCAGCAAGGATCTCATTCAGATATGAAGAGAACTCAAAAGCTTTACAGACAAGCAAAAGCTGAGAGAATTCAGCACCACCAAACCAGCTCTTCAACAAATACTAAAGGATCTTCTCTAGCCAGGAAACACAGAAAGGTGGTATAAACGTGAACCCCAAACAACAAAATAAATGGCAACAGGACCATACCTATCAATAATTACCTTAAATGTAAATGGGTTGAATGCCCCAACCAAAAGACAAAGGCTGGCTGAATGGATACAAAAGCAAGACCCCTATATATGCTGTCTACAAGAGACCCACCTCAAAGCAAGGGACACATACAGACTAAAAGTGAAGGGCTGGAAAAAAATATTCCACGCAAACGGAGACCAAAAGAAAGCAGGAGTCACAATACTCATATCAGATAAAATAGACTTTCAAATTAAGTCTGTGAAAAGAGACAAAGATGGACACTACATAATGATCAAAGGATCAATCCAAGAAGAAGATATAACAATTATAAATATATATGCACCCAACATAGGAGCACCACAATATGTAAGGCAAACGCTAACGAGTATGAAAGAGGAAATTAATAGTAACACAATAATAGTAGGAGACTTTAATACCCCACTCACAACTATGGATAGATCAGCTAAACAGAAAATGAACAAGGAAACACAAACTTTAAAGGACACAATGGACCAGCTAGACCTAATTGACATCTATAGGACGTTTCACCCCAAAACAATCAACGTCACCTTTTTCTCAAGTGCACACGGAACCTTCTCCAGAATAGATCACATCCTGGGCCATAAATCTAGTCTTGGTAAATTCAAAAAGATTGAAATCATTCCAGTCATCTTTTCTGACCACAGTGCAGTAAGATTAGATCTCAATTACAGGAAAAAAATTATTAAAAATTCAAACATATGGAGGCTAAACAACATGCTTCTGAATAACCAACAAATCATAGAAGAAATCAAAAAAGAAATCAAAATATGCATAGAAATGAATGAAAATGAAAACACAACAACCCAAAACCTATGGGACACTGTAAAAGCAGTGCTAAGGGGAAGATTCATAGCATTACAGGCCTACCTCAAGAAACAAGAAAAAAGTCCAATAAATAACCTAACTCTACACCTAAAGCAACTAGAGGAGGAAGAAATGAAGAACCCCAGGGTTAGTAGAAGGAAAGAAATCTTAAAAATTAGGGCAGAAATAAATGCAAAAGAAACTAAAGAGATCATAGCAAAAATTAACAAAGCTAAAAGCTGTTTTTTTGAAAAAATAAAATTGACAAACCATTAGCAAGACTCATTAAGAAACAAAGGGAGAAGAACCAAATTAACAAAATTAGAAATGAAAATGGAGAGCTCACAACAGACAACACTGAAATACAAAGGATCATAAGAGACTACTACCAGCAGCTCTATGCCAATAAAATGGACAACTTGGAAGAAATGGACAAGTTCTTAGAGAAGTATAACTTTCCAAAACTGAACCAGAAAGAAATAGAAGTCTTAACAAACCCATCACAAGCAAGGAAATCGAAACTGTAATCAGAAATCTTCCAGCAAACAAAAGCCCAGGACCAGATTGCTTCACAGCTGAATTCTACCAAAAATTTAGAGAAGAGCTAACACCTATCTTATTCAAACTCTTCCAGAAAATTGCAGAAGAAGGTAAACTTCCAAACTCATTCTATGAGGCCACCATCACCCTAATTCCAAAACCAGACAAAGATGCCACAAAAAAAGAAAACTACAGGCCAATATCACTGATGAACATAGATGCAAAAATCCTTAACAAAATTCTAGCAAACAGAATCCAACAACATATTAAAAAAATCATACACCATGACCAAGTGGGCTTTATCCCAGGAATGCAAGGATTCTTTAATATCCGCAAATCAATGTAATACACCACATTAACAAATTGAAAGATAAAAACCACATGATTATCTCAATAGATGCAGAAAAAGCCTTTGACAAAATTCAACATCCATTTATGATTAAAACTCTCCAGAAAGCAGGAATAGAAGGAACATACCTCAACATAATAAAAGCTATATATGACAAACCCACAGCAAGCATCACCCTCAATGGTGAAAAATTGAAAGCATTTCCCCTGAAATCAGGAATAAGACAAGGGTGCCCACTCTCACCACTACTATTCAACATAGTTTTGGAAATGTTGGCCACAGCAATCAGGGCAGAAAAAGAAGTAAAAGGAATCCAGATAGGAAAAGAAGAAGTGAAACTCTCTCTGTTTGCAGATGACGTGATCCTCTACATAGAAAACCCTAAAGACTCTACCAGAAAACTACTAGAGCTAATCAATGAATACAGTAAAGTTGCAGGATATAAAATTAACACACAGAAATCTCTTGCATTCCTATACATTAACAATGAGAAAACAGAAAGAGAAATTAAGGAAACAATACCATTCACCATTGCAACAAAAAGAATAAAATACTTAGGAGTATATCTACCTAAAGAAACAAAAGACCTATACATAGAAAACTATAAAACACTGATGAAAGAAATCAAAGAGGACACAAACAGATGGAGAAATATACCGTGTTCAATGACTGGAAGAATCAATATTGTCAAAATGGCTATACTACCCAAAGCAATCTATAGATTCAATGCAATCTCTATCAAACTACCAACGGTATTTTTCACAGAACTAGAACAAATAATTTCACAATTTGTATGGAAATACAAAAAACCTCGAATAGCCAAAGTAATCCTGAGAAAGAAGAATGGAACTGGAGGAATCAATCTGCCTGACTTCAGACTATACTACAAAGCCACAGTCATCAAGACAGTATGGTACTGGCACAAAGACAGAAATATAGATCAGTGGAACAGAACTGAAAGCCCAGAGATAAATCCACGAACCTATGGTCACCTTATCTTCGACAAAGGAGGCAAGGATATACAATGGAAAAAAGACAACCTCTTTAACAAGTGGTGCTGGGAAAACTGGTCAACCACCTGTAAAAGAATGAAACTAGAACACTTTCTAACACCATACACAAAAATAAACTCAAAATGGATTAAAGATCTAAATATAAGACCAGAAACTATAAAACTCCTAGAGGAGAACATAGGCAAAACACTCTCCGACATAAATCACAGCAGGATCCTCTATGACCCACATCCCAGAATTTTAGAAATAAAAGAAAAAATAAACAAATGGGACCTAATGAAACTTAAAAGCTTTTGCACAACAAAGGAAACTATAAGCAAGATGAAAAGACAGCCCTCAGATTGGGAGAAAATAATAGCAAACGAAGCAACAGACAAAGGATTAATCTCAAAAATATACAAGCAACTCCTCCAGCTCAACTCCAGAAAAATAAATGACCCAATCCAAAAATGGGCCAAAGAACTAAACAGACATTTCTCCAAAGAAGACATACAGATGGCTAACAAACACATGAAAAGATGCTCAACATCACTCATTATCAGAGAAATGCAAATCAAAACCTCAATGAGGTACCATTACAAGCCAGTCAGGATGGCTGCTATCTAAAAGTCTACAAGCAATAAATGCTGGAGAGGGTGTGGAGAAAAGGGAACCCTCTTACACTGTTGGTGGGAATGCAAACTAGTACAGCCACTATGGAGAACAGTGTGGAGATTCCTTAAAAAACTGGGGATAGAATTGCCATATGACCCAGCAATACCACTCCTGGGCATACACACTGAGGAAACTAGATCTGAAAGAGACACGTGCACCCCAATGTTCATCGCAGCACTGTTTATAATAGCCAGGACATGGAAGCAACCTAGATGCCCATCAGCAGATGAATGGATGAGGAAGCTGTGGTACATATATACCATGGAATACTACTCAGCCATTAAAAAGAATTCATTTCAATCAGTTCTAATGAGATGGATGAAACTGGAGCCCATTATACAGAGCGAAGTAAGCCAGAAAGATAAAGACCATTACAGAATACTAACACATATTTATGGAATTTAGAAAGATGGTAATGATAACCCTATATGCAAAACAGAGAAAGAGACTCAGATGTATGGAACAGACTTGTGGACTCTGTGGGAGAAGGCGAGGGTGGGATGTTTCAAGAGAACAGCATTGAAACATGTATATTATCTAGGGTGAAACAGATCACCAGCCCAGGTTGGGTGCATGAGACAAGTGCTTGGGCCTGGTGCACTGGGAAGACCCAGAGGGATCGGGTGGAGAGGGAGGTGGGAGGGGGGACCGGGATGGGGAATACATGTAAATCCATGGCTAATTCATTTCAATGTATGACAAAAACCACTGCAATGATGTAAAGTAATTACCCTCCAACTAATAAAAATAAATGGAAAAAAAATAATAAAAAAAATAAATAAAAATAATAAAAATAAATAAATAAATAAAAATAAAAAAAAATTAAGGAGATTCTTCTGAGTAGACTTGAATTAATCGTATGAGGTTTTTAAAAGCAGAAAGTTTTGTTCGACTGGTAACAAAAGAGAAAGTCATGGAGCTCTGCTCTGGCTGGCCTGGAAGGAAGCAAACATCTGTGTTGTGAACCTCCTAAAGGGCCACAAAGCAAGGAACTATGGGCAGCCCCTAGGAGCTGGGGGTGGTTCCTTGGCCAACAGTGAGCAAACAACACAAGGACTGCAAGCCCATAACTATGAGGAAATAAACTGTGCCCCAAAACCAGTGAGCTTGAGTGAGGATCCCAAGCCCACATGAGGACTGCAGCCAAGGCCAACATGTTGATTTCAATCACATGAGACCCTAAGAAGAGAATCCAGTCACACTGTACTTGAACTTAAATTGTGAGATAGTGCGAACTTCCCTGGTGATCCAGTGGTTAAGCCTCTGTGCTGCCAACGCAGGGGGCATGGGGTTGATCCCTGTTTGGTCAACAAAGATTCTGCATGCCATATGGTGCATAATGTGTTCTCCCCACCTCTCCTCCCAAAATCTGTGAGATAGTAAATTTGTGTTGTTTTAATCTAAGTTTATGGTAATTTGTCATACAGTAACAGTAAAACTAATACAGCCCCAAATTAATGTAGCTACCTCTATATTTACCTTAACTTTCAATGCCACATTCAAGTTTCACCCCTCTAAGAGGTGTCCTTGAGCCCTCAGGCAGATCCAGCCATGTCTCCTTGGGGCTCCCTTGGTGCTTTGTTCACTGTCTTTCTCTTATATCTCACTGTGTGACCGATTTTGTTTGTTTATTTATTCTCAAGTGTCTTTCTCTTCCATTTGGTCCAGAAGGTCTTAAAGGTCCTGAAGCAAGGACCAGTGTCTTAGGTGGACTCTGGAGTCCGATGGCTTGGGTTCGAACCCTGATTCTGCTACTTCTTAGCCATGTGATCTTGGTGGGTTATTTTCTTTCCATATGATCTTGGGTAGTTTATTTCCTTTCCCTAAGTTTCTCCTTAGACAAGATATACTTCCCTCGAAGGGAAGTTGTGAAGATAAAATGCAGCTCAACATCTTGATTAGCATACCTTATGCTAATAATAATTATGGCACGTAACAGGCACTTGGCAAATGTTTGTGCAATGAACATACAGGTGGAGGATGGATGGAATGAGGGCCTGCTTGAATCTCTGTGTGTGAAGACGCGTCCCATAGCTTCCAAAAGGATTCAGTCTCTGCAGAACTCTTTCCTCAATAAACTGCCCTCTGCCAACAGTCTCCCCTGATGCTTTTGTACTCTTTCCCTCCCTTGTTTGTTTTACTCCTGCTTCTCCCTTGATTGTTCGCAGGAAACATTCCTAGAAAAACCTCAAGGGACCAACTTCCTTTGTGCTTCAGGTCAGCAGACAGAGTCTGTGTTCTGTTGACTGCAGCTGTGCACCAGCCTCTGGGGACTGAGGGAAGCACAGAGTCCCCAAAGAACTTGAATGGGAGTCTAACAGAAGGTGAAACCCACCAGGGGTAAAAGATGAAGACAATCCCTGGGCCAGAACCCCCAGGAGGCAGTGGTGGAGGGGGAGGGATTCCTGAGCCCCCAATTCACACACATCCTCAGCCTTGGTTGCTACAACTTCCTTCCTTCCTTCCTTTCTGGCCACTTACAAAATAGTCACATCAGCATCATCCCTAGCAGTTTCAAGGATGCCAGTCCCTGGGGAAGGTGCAGCTTCTGTCTTGGTGTCAGACGATAGTCATTTGGCAGGAGAAAATAGAGCATCTGGAGAGGCCTCTGTTATTGTTATTGTTCAGTCACTAAGTCGTGTCTGACTCTTTGCAGCTTCACAGACTATAGCACACCAGGCTCCTTTGTCCTGCACTATCTCCTGGAGTTTTCTCAGATTCATGTCTATTGAGACAGTGATGCTATCTAATCATCTTATCCTCTTTTGCCCCCTTCTGCTCCTGCCCTCAATCATCATCATCATCATCAGGGTCTTTTCCAGTGGGTCAGCTCTTTGCATAAGGTAGCCAAAGTATTGGAGCTTCAGCTTCAGCATCAGTCCTTCCCATGAATATTCAGGGTTGATTTCCTTTAGGATTGGCTAGTTTGATCTCCTTGCAGTTCAAGGAACTCTCAAGAGTCTTTTCCAAAGCACAGTTCGAAAGCATCAATTCTTTGGTACTTAGACTTCTTTATGGTCTAGTTCTCACATCCGTACATAACTACTGGAAAAACCATACCCCTGAGACCTCGGTAATTTGAACCAACAACTTCCCTGTTTTTATTTATTGTAAAAAATAACATTTAGCAACATGGAAGTACATTTCTTAAAAAAGGAAGAAAGATTACTCATGACCCCATCACCCTTATCCCATAACTGGTTTCTTTTTCCAAGTTATCTTCCAGTTATTGGCCACATGGAAAAATTTGCATACAATCTATCCTTTTGTTTGTTTGTTTGTTTTCATTTAATGTATGTCTTGAAACTTTTTCAGTGTTGGAATAATCTTCACATTGATCTCTGTTTTTTAACTGAAACTATTCCAACCAATTTGATTGAAGCATGATTAATGATTTCTTACCCTTTTAGGACGTTATTCATTCCCTTGAATCTTTAAAGCTGGTTCTGGGCAACACTGGAAATGAAAGGAAGTTTGTTTTCTAAGCCCATTTGCATGCCTTACAGATCTTCTTTCTTCCCTGCTAGCAATTTTACCTCAAGAGTTCTCTCACCAAGGGAGCAATCTGCACTCCCTTTCCAACCTGCTCTGAGTCTGTGCCCCCATTCACTGAGCTATTAAAAAAATAAGAATATAGTTCTACTTTTCCTCAACATAAAAGTGATACATGCTCAGGTCATCCAATTTGAGAATATATGAAAACAAAAGAAAATAAAAATCTGTTGTAATCTCGCTAGTCAAGATCAGATGCCATGGTTCTTTGTTCCTCTCAAAAATGTTGGCACTTTTGACGCTACTCATCTGTGTTAGGTTTTTTACCTCCCAGAACCTCCTATGCCTTCCAAATTCACCTTACAAGCTAATTTGTGTTGTAGTGATTACAGCTGAATGAGTAAACCCTAGAAAGCATATTATCCAGAGGCCTTAGGCAGCTGTTGAGGAAAAAAAAACAACACAAAAAAGTACATAATGCAGTAACAGAAGGCATGTAAGGTTGGCTAGTTTAACCACAGTGGAATTCATTGGATTATAAAACTGCAAGGATGGACTGCAGGTCTGATTTGATCAAGTAGCTCAAAATGTCAAAAAGGCATAGTTTCTTTCTAATCTCTCTCTGTATTTTCTCCACAACATAAGTTCTTACTTGAAGGCCTTATCAGTAATCTCTAGGACTACACATTGCCTGGCCCTTGTCTAGCATGGTATGAGAACATCTCTCTCATATGATCTGATAAATTCCCACAGTCTTCTGTGATTGGAACAGCCTGGTTCCTGTGGCCATCCATGAACCAATCCTACTGGCAAGGAGAATGAGAAAAATATGTGTGGTTGAAACCAGTAAGTCTTAAACTCTAGTCTCAGGACTCCTCTACACTCACAAAAATTAATGAGGAGCCCAAAGAATCCTTTAAATGGAGATTTTATTTATCAATACCAAATTAGAAAGTAAATTCATCAACATTGAAGAAATACAAAGGATCATGAGAGATTACAACAAATAATTTTATGCCAATAAAATAGATAGCCTAGAAGGAATAGACAAGTTCCTAGAAATGTACAATCTCCCAAGGCCAAACCAGGAAGAAATAGGAAATACGAACAGCCCAATTTCCAGCAATAAAACTGAATCAGTAATCAAAAGCTACCAACAAGCAAAAGTCTAGGACCAGAAAAAACTTCATGAATTCTACGAAACATTTAGAGAAGAGTTAACACCTATCCTTCTCAAATTATGCTAAAAAATTACAGAGAAGGAATAGTTCCAAACTCATTCTATGAGGCCAACATCACCCTGATACTACTACCAGAGAAAGATATCACACAATAAAGAAAAGTACAGGCCAATATCACTGATAAACAAAGATGCAAAAATCCTTAGTAAGACATTAGCAAACTGAATTCACTAATACATTAAAAGGATCATATATTATGATCAGGTGAGATTTAGCCCAAAGATGCAAGGATGGTTCAATATCCACAAATCAATCAGTGTGACACACCACATTTACAAATTGAAAAATAAAAATCATACAATCATGTCAGTAGACGCAGAACAATCTTTTGATGATATTCAACACTGATTTGTGATAAAACTGTCAATAAAGATGGTATAGAGGGACCATACTTGAACATAATAAAGACCATGTATGACAAGCCCACAGCTAACACTACACTCACTGGTGAAAGCTAAAAGCATTTCCTCTAAGATGAGGAATAAAACAAGGATGTTCATTCTAACCATTTTTATTCAATATAGTATTGGAATTCCTAGCCATGGCAATCACATAAGAAAAATAATTCTGTTCAGAATCCAGGCTTCCAGTTCAAGATAGCAGAGTGGAAGGACATGTGCTTATCTCCTCCTGTGACAGCACTAAAATTGCAACTAGCTGTTGAACAACCATCAGCCGGAGCATGCTGGAACCCACCAAAAAAAAAGATACCCCACATTCAAAGACAAAGAAGAAGCTGCAGCAAAATGGTAGGATTGATGCAATCATGATAAAATCAAATCCCATACCCACTAGGTGGGAGAACAATAATACAAAGAATTTCTCACACTATTGTGAAGATTCTGAACCCCACATCAGGCTGCCCAGCCTGGGGATCCAACAAAGGGACTGGGAGTCCCCAGGGAATCTGGAATTGAGGGCCAGTGGGATTTGATTATAGGCTTTACAGAGGACTGAGGCAACAGAAACTCCAGGGCACAAACAAAATTTTGCATGCACCAAGACCTAGAGAAGAGGAGCAGTGACCCCACAGGAGACTGAACCAAAACACTTGCTAGTGTTGGAGGGCCTCCTGTGGAGGTGTGGGTTGGCAGGGCCTCACCACAGGGATGGTGGCACTGGAAGTTCCTCCTTGGTATAAACCCTCTTGGAGTTTGCCATTAACCCTACCATAGAGCCTAGGGCTAGGTCGCCTCAGGCCAAACAACTACCAGGGAGGGAGAGCAACCCCATCCATCAGCAGATAATTGGATTAAAGTTTTACTGAGAAAGGCCCTGCCCACCAGAGCAAGACCCAGTTTTTCCCATTGCCAGTCCCTCCCATCAAGAAGCTTACACAAGTCTTTTAGCCTCATTCATCAGAGGGCAGACAGAAGAAGCAAGAAGCACAGTCTCGCAGCAGCTAATACAAAAACATATTACAGAAAGTTAATCGTGATGAAAAAGCAGAAAGTTATGTCCCAGATGAAGGGACAAAATAAAGTCCCAGAAAAACAGCTAAATGAAATGGAGATAAGCAATGTCCCAGAAAAAGAATTCAGAATAAGATAGTGAAGATGATCCAGGATCTCAGGAAAAGAATGGAGGCAAAGATTGAGAAGATGCAAGAAATATTTAGCAATGGCCTAGAAGAACTAGAGAACAAGCAGAGGTGAATAATACACTACAAGGAATTAATAGCAGAATAACTGAGGCAGAAGGACAGATAAATGACCTGGAGGACAGAAAGATGGGAATCACTGCCACAGAGAAGAATATAGAAAAAAGAATGAAAAGAAATGAAGACAGCCTAGGAGACCTCTGGGGCAATATTAAATGCACCAACACTTGCATTATAGGGGTCCCAGAAGAAGAGAGAGAGACAAAGGACCTGAGAAAATATTTGAAGAGATAATAGCGAAAACTTTCTGAACATGGGAAAGAAAATAGTCAATCAAGTCCAGGAAGCACAGAGTACCAGGAAGAATAAACCCAAGGAGGAACACACGGAGACATACAGTCCTCAAACTGACAAAAATTAAAGACAGAGATAAAATATTAAAAGCAACAAGGGAAAAACAACAAATTATATACACGGGAACTCCCATCAGGCTATCAGCCAATTTCTCAACAGAAACTTTACAAGCCAGGAGGGAATGGCATGATATATTTAAAGTGATAAAAGAGAAGAAACGACAACCAAGAGTACTCTACCGCAGCAAGACTCTCCTTCAGATTTGATGGAGAAATCAAAAGCTTTCCAGACAAGCAAAAGTTAAGACAATTCAGCACCACCAAACCAGCTTTACAGTGAATGCTAAAGGAACTTCTTTAGGCAGGAAACACAAGAGAAGGAAAAGACCTACAGAAAATAAACCCAAAACAACTAAGAAAATGGTAATAGGATCATGTGCACATGCTAAGTCACTTCAGTTGCGTCCGACTCTTTGCGACCCTACAGACTGTGGCCTGCCAGGCTCCTCTGTCCATGGGATTCTCCAGGCAAGAATACTGGAGTGGGTTGCCATTTCCTTCTCCAAATAGTATCATTCATAGCAATAATTACCTTAAATGTAAATAGATTAAATGTACTGACCAAAGACATAGACTGGCTGGGTGGATGAAAACATGTGCATATATGTACTTCCACTTACAACATCACTCTACTTGACACCCCTCCAAAATTGTATGTAATTATTTTATATTGTTAAGTTAATCATGTTCCCATTATGGCTTGTAATTGTAAATATCTTTTATTTTTTGTCTGGCTATTTTATCAGTGAAAACTGATAAACATCTTTTACTATTGTGATTATGTAACTATTACTCACTTAATACCATTGTATCATGATTGGTCAACAGAAAAAGAATAGAACTCTATATCACCAAAACTAGGATCTAATAGAAAAACCTGTAATCACTTTTTAAAATCCAGATGCATATCAGAAATTATCTTGAAATTTTTTGAAAAATACAAAAGCTCAGGTATTGCTTTTTTTCTCCAGAGCTCCTCTAATGAGCAGTCATGTTTAAAAACAACTGGACTATATGATGATCTTTTACTTTTATTTAGTTTGTTTCACTTTTTCTATTTCATATTCAGTGTTCCCATTTCATCTAGTTTATGTTCTCCAATTTCTCCATCTCTACTTATTTTTATGTTCTTTCTCAAGTCTTTATCAAGTGTAATAGAAAAGCTTTTGTATAGGTTTATATATAAATATGTTTAATATATATATTTTAGAAAACATGAATTTTTGCCTAAAATTTTATGACACTTTGATTCCATTTATTTGACTTAGTATGAATAGAATGCTATATTTCTAATTATAACATAGATATGCAACAAGCAACAAAGGTTTACTGTGTAGCATACAGAACTACAGTCAATAACCTAAGATGGAAAATAATTTTAAAAATAATATATGTGTATTTGTATAACTGAATCACCTTTCTGTGCACCTGAAACATTTTAAGTCAACTATATGTCAATAATATATACATATATATATATATATATATTTTAGAAAGAAATAGAATCCAATTGGAAAGGAAGAAGTAAAATAGTCACTGTTTGCAGATGACATGATACTATACCCAGAAAGTCCTAAAGATGCTGCCCAAAGCTACTAGAACTCATTAATGAATTCAGTAAAATTGTAGGATACAAAATTAATACACAGAAATCAATTTCATTTCTTTACACTAATGGTGAATTATCAGAAAGAGAAATTAGGAAAACAATCCCATTTACAGTCACATTAAAAAGAATAAAACACCTAGGAATAAATCTAACAAAAAAGATTAAAGACCTATACTTGGAAAACTCTTAAGATTCTTTTGAAACTGAAGATGACACAAACAAATGGAAAGATATATTCACAGCCTAGAACTAATATTGTTAAACTCACCACGCTATGCAGGGAAATCTGCAGATTCAACACAAAACCCAACAAAATGCCAATGGCATTTTTCACAGAACTAGAACACACAATTACAAAATTTATATGGAAACACAAAAGACCCTAAGTATCCAAAACAATCTTGAAAAAAAAAAAAAAAAGCTGGAGGATTCCAAACTACAAACCTTCAGTAGTCAAACCAGTATTGTATTGGCACAAATACAGACACGTGGATCAATGAAACAGAACAGAGAGCTCAGAAATAAACTCACATTTACATGAGAAATTAATTGATGACAAAAGAGACAAGAATATACAATGGGGGAAAGAAGCTCTTTAGTAAATGCTGTTGGGAAAACTGGACAGCTACATGCAAAAGAGCCATACTGAACTATTCTCTCACACCATGCACAAAAATAAAGTAAAAATGGATTAGAGACTTAAATGTAAGACCTGAAAGTATAGGTAGTATGCTCTTTGACCTCATAGGTAATATTTTCGGGATATGTCTCCATAAGCAAGGAAACTGAAAGCAAAAATTAACAAAAGAAACTACATCGAACTAAAGCTTTTGCGTGGCAAATGAAACTACCAACAAAATGAATAGGCCACCTACTGAATGGGAGAAGAAATCTTCTGCCATTTGTAAACAATATATTCAATAAGGGTTTAATACCCCAAATATACAAAGAACTCAGACAACTCAACAACAAGAAAACAAACAATGTATTAAAAAATGGGCAGAGAATCTGAACAGACATTTTTCCAAAGAAGACATACAGGTAGCCAACAGGAACATGAAAAGAAGTTCCACATTACTAATCATCAGGGAAATGCAAATCAAAATCACAAAGGAATATCACCTCAAACCTGCTAGACTGGCTATCATCAAAAGACAACGAATAACAAGTGTTGGCAAGGATGTTGAAAAAAAGGGAACCCTTGTGCACTGTGGCAGCCACTATGGAAAACAGTATGGAGATTCCTCCAAAAATTAAAAATAGACCTACCGTATGATCTAGCAATTCCACTCCTGAGTATTCGTCTAAAGAAAATGAAAATATTAACTCAAAAAGATACATGCACCCCTATGTTCACTGCAGCATTATTTACAATAGCCAAGATATGGAAGCAACCTTAGTGTCCATCAATAGATAAATGGGTAAAGATGTTTTATATATACATATATATGTATATATAAAAAAAGATGTTATATATACATATATATGTATATATAAAATGGAATACTGCTCAACTGTAAAGAAGAATGAAAGTTTGCCATTTGTAACAGCATATATGGAGTTAGAGGGTACTATGCTAAGTGAAATAAGTCAGATAGGAAAAGACAAATACTGTATGATTTAACCTTTAACCTACATGTGGTATCTAAAAAACAAAACAAATAAACATAACAAAACAGAAACAGAGTTATGGATACAGGGAACAAACAAGTTTTTGCCAGAGGGGAGAGAAGTGAAGGGGGAAAGAAATAGGTGAGGGTGATTAAGAGATACAAATTTTCATTTGCAAAATAAATGAGCAATTGTTATATAAGGTACAGTGTGGGGAATATTGTTGTTCAGTCACTCAGTCCTGTCCAATTCTTTGTGACCCCCATGGACTGTAGCACGCCAGGCTTCCCTAACTTCACAATTTCCCAGAGTTTGCTCAAACTCATGTCCATTGAGTCAATGATGCCACCCAACCATCTCATCCTCTGTCGCCCCCCTTTTCCTCCTGTCTTCAGTCTTTCTCAGAATCAGGGTCTTTTCCAGTGGGGTTGGCTGTTAGCATCAAGTGGCCAAGGTATTGGTGCTTCAGCTTCAGCATCAGTTCTTCCAATGAATATTCAGGGTTGATTTTGTTAGGATTGGCTGGTTGATCTCCTTGCAGTCCAAGGGACTCTCAAGAGTCTTCTCCAGCACCACAGTTTGAAAGCATCAGTTAATTCTTCAGCGTTCAGCCCTCCTTATGGTCCAACTCTCACATCCATACACAACTACCAGAAAAACCATAGCTTTGACTATATGGACCTTTGTTGGCAAGGTAATGTCTCTGCTTTTTAATATGCTGTCTAGGTTGATCATAGCTTTTATTCCAAGGAGCAAGGGTCTTTTAATTTCATGGCTACCATCACCATCTGTAGTTGATTTTAGAGCCCAAGAAAATAAAGTCTGTCACTGTTTCCATTGTTTCCCTATTCATTTACCATGAAGTGATGGGACTGGATGCCATGATCTTAGTTTTTTTGCATGTTGAGTTTTAAGTCAGTAATTATGTAATACCTTTGTATGGTGACAGATTTTAACCAGACTCATCATCGCGATCATTTTGAAATGTATAAAATATTGAGCCACTATATCGTGTAACAGAAGCTAACATAGTGCTGTTGGTCAAATATACTTTAAAAACAAGCAAACAAGCAGACGCACAGAAAAAGAGATGAGATTTGTGGTTACCAAAGGCAGAGAATGGCAGGAGTGGAATTAGATGAGGGCAGTCAAAAAGTACAAACTTCCGGGAAAAAAAAAGTACAAACTTCTGGTTATGAAATAAATAAGTATGAGGGATGTAATGTACAACATGATAAGTATAGTCAACACTACTGTATATTACACACGAACATTGCTAAGGGAGTAAATCCTAAGAGTTCTTACATGAGGGAATAATTTTTTTCTATTTCTTTAATTTTGTATCTAGATGAAATGATGGGTGTTTACTAAACTTATGATAATCATTTCTTTTTTTCTTTAATTTTTTTCATTTATTTTTATTAGTTAGGGGCTAATTACTTTATAAACTTATGATAATCATTTCATGATGTATGTAAGTCAAATCACGTTGTACATCTTAAATTTCTACAGTGCTGTTTGTCAATTATATCTCAATAAAACTGAAAGAAAAAACAATTCTTTAAAAATAATAAAATAATTCATATAAATAATAAAATTGCATATTAACATGTTGACAAAAAGGCTGATGTTTCAAAAACAAAAAGATGGTGAGAAGAATGGTTTTTAAAAAAAAACACATTTGCAAGTCTCTTTAAGTATGGCTTAATAGAATACAGCTGGATTTTCATATCTGCTTTTGCATTCAATGTTACAAGTTGTTTTGGTTAAATTATGTGAAGAAAACCTACTTCACATTGATACAAAATTGGAAAAGCAAAGAGTACTTTAATAGTCTTTCAGGAATATTATGGATATTCTTCTTTGATAGTACAGCAAAACTCTACAAGAGGTTATTTCTTTATTTATATAATTTTATTTATTTACTGATTTATTTATTTTTGGCTGCACTGGGTCTTCCTTGCTGTGGATGGGGGCTACTCTGTAGTTGCGGTGCTCAGGCTTCTCATTATGGTGACTTCTCTTGTTGGAGAGCATAGGGTTTGAGTACTTGGGCTTCAGTAGTTGCAGCACACAGGCTTAGCTTTTCCAAGGCATGTGGCATCTTCCCAGACCAGGGATCAAACCTGTCTCCCCTGCTTTGGTAGGCAGGCTCCTAATCACTGGATCACCAGGGAAGTCCAAGAGGTAATTTCTTAATGGTTCGTTGCATTGTGGAATCTGAACTCTTACTATAAACTTTGCTGCTACCGCTGCTAAGTCGCTTCAGTCGTGTCCAACTCTGTGCGACCCCCCACAGATGGCAGCCCACCAGGCTTTCCCGTCCCTGGGATTCTCCAGGCAAGAATACTGGAGTGGGTTGCCATTTCCTTCTCCAATCCAACGCATGGAAGTGAAAAGTGAAAGTGAAGTCGCTCAGTCGTGTCCGACTCCCAGCGACCCCATGGACTGCAGCCTACCAGGCTCCTCCGTCCATGGGATTTTCCAGGCAAGAGTACTGGAGTGGAGTGCCATTGCCATGTTGCCAAATTAAAATCCACTGGGGAATTCCCTGGCAGTCCAGTGGTTAGGACTCCAAGCTTCCATACAGGGGCCATGGGTTCAATCTCTAGCTGGGGACTAAGAGTCCCAATGCAGCGTGGCATGGACAATAAATATAATCTGCTTTATATTAAGAAAATAAAGTTTAGTTTGCCTTGCATTGAAAATAGATCTTTTACCCATATATGATTTTGCAACATCATACATTAGTCATTTGAAAAACATCGATTCACTAAGTAAATGTAGGTCTTCCAAATATTGGCACACAATACATTACCCAATAACTAAAACTTACATTCACTTATATTACCATTGATCTCATCAGAAAAGTCCCTAAATACTGAAAAACTATCAAGTTGACAGTGACACAAGTTTTCCAAAATTCCAAATTTCTTTTGAAATCCAAAATTTTTTCAAGATTGGTAACAAGTAGTCAATTGTTTTCCTTGAAGAGATAGGCTTGCTTAGTTCATTTGCAAGAAAAAGTCTGCCAAACACCCAAGTTGAGATAACCATAATCTGTCAGTTGTTTTCTCAAGTAAGAATGGAGTTCCAAGAAAAAACAAAAAACCCACCAGCTATTTCAGCTTGCAACTCAAATGACTTCATGAGTGCTTCTTCTTGCATAACCATCACGTCAATTTGCAGCAAGTGTTTTATGTGCAGTTTCCATGTAAAATATTTACAAGGTGTGTACTCAAGAGAGACTGAGCTTTTAATGAGTTAATCACATTTTTGCTGCTCCATCCAGAAAATTCTCAAATGAAACCGCCTTTCTTTTTTCCTACCATGAGTGTGTGGTGATGAAAACACTACTACAGTTGGGTGCCCTTCCTTTGGGAAAGCACCAGAACACCTTTTGCATACCTTTGCTTTTGCACTATCATAAACAAAGGAAAATAATCTCTTAGATTACAATGAAATAATTTTGACTTCAGAGATTCTTTGAAAGGTCACCCCTGAAAGGTTGTCTGAAAGGGACACCCCTGACCAGAGGTCTGTGGACCATACTTTGAGAACCACTGACTTGGACCAATCAGAGCCCAGTCATAGAGCTAAGAGTGGAGCAGGCTTACCTTAACTGTATGTTGCATCACAGAAGGGGGAAGATGAAATGGATGTTGGAATCAATCACAGTATCTGCTATGAGAATGACCAAAGTAATGAGCATAAAGTAATGAACAAATTACAAAATTGTGGATGCTGTCCCAAATTCACAAGCAGCCTCACCATTTTGCTAGCCAGGGTCCAAAGGTTTTTCTGAGACCAGTATCTGTCTTGAGGTCTTCCCAGGTGGAGCAAATGTAAACAGTCCACCTGCCAATGCAGGAGACTCAAGAGACATGAGTTCGATGCCTAGGCCTGGAAGATCCCCCTCAGTAGGAAATGGCAACCTGCTCTGGTATTCTTGCCTGGGGAAATCCCACAGACAGAGGAGCCTGGTGGGCCATAGTACATTGGGTTGCAAAGAGTCAGATATGATTGAGCACACACACACCTATGAGGCTTTGAGATCCAGTGGCTGATTCTCATCTATTGTTTGGGGATCTCTGTCATAACCCTGAACAGTAACTAAGGGTGGTGGGGATTTCCCTGGCCATTCAGTGGCCATTCATGCTTCCACTTTATAGAGTATTTGGGGTTGATTTCCTTGGGGAACTATGATCTCGCATGCTCTGTATTATGGCCAGAAGTAACTAAAGGTGGCCCTGCAGCTTAGTGGAAGGAGAATTAAAAGCACGGCTTATCTTGTTGCACAAAGTCAGTCTTTCTCACAACCTTCCAAGCCAGGGTACTGCTGAGCCTCATGCCAGCCATAAAGGGTATCTGGTTCTTGCCTGCCTCAGGGCAGCTGAAATGTGGAGGTGGGTGGATGAGGTCTCTGCACAGGAGAGGAGAATGGGGGTAAGGCCTCACCATGGTTCTGCTGGGCTCCCTGATGGCTCAATGATAGAGAATCTGCCAACCAGTGCGGGATACAGAAATGGAAACCCACTCCAGTATTCTTGCCTGGGAAATCCCAAGGACAGAGGAGTCTGGTCTACAGTCCATGGGGTCACAAACAGTCTGATACAACTGAGTGACTGAATGACTAAACAACAACAATGGTTCTGCTAGTGGTGGATTGACTGGAAGATCAGCTGTACCCATTCTAATAAATACTTTCAAATGAGGTCTGGCTTTATGAATAAAGAATATCTGGGAGAAAAGCAGAAGAGCAGCTGAGGCAGATAAAAGTAAAGAGTGTCTGATAAGGCAGGCCTCTGCTTATCTCCAAGAGAGGGGCTGAGGTGCTTAGCATTCTCCTTGCAGCTGTCACTTATCCCAGAGAGCTAGGCCTTGGCTCTGCTAGACAGCCTTGGCCAACACCCAGGATACAGATCTCCTAGTGACAACTTTTCCTTCAATATTTTAAAAATGCTCACATGTCCTCACCTTTGAATAATCAATCGAGAAACAGTTTTAGGACAAAATCCTTTTGAAAGGTGTGAAGGCAGTCCTTCCATCATTTCCTTTCCAAGTTTTCCCTCCTGATCTTTGTTACACAAGATCCCACATTTTCCCCCCAGTCCCTCTGCCCCCAGCGGGGGAAGAGCACAGACAACTCCAAGCCCTGTTTAGAACTGTGCAAACCGTGTGCAAACTGTTGCAAAAAAAGAGTGACAAGACTCTCCGTTTATGCAAATATATTTGGCTCCGTGTCTAGGATCCTGCTTTTCAAACTGGAACCGGAACCTACATCACAGGCACATGACCGGGATGCCCTGTGTTCGCCAACCCCAAAGGAAATTCTGAAAGCAGAACAACTTCACTGACCTTACTGAAGAGTCAACAAGTCCTACCGCACAGAAATGTCGCAAGGCGTATTATACACACCTGGCTGTATTAAAGAAACAACATATCCGTGCTTTCAAGTCTTTTAATTCCTGAACTTGGGGATTCACGAATATTCACGCTTTTAAAAACTGTGTGACAGTTCCTCTCCAGACTCAAGGGGAACTCCAGAGATTAGGAAATGAGCACTCCAAACGCAGGTTCGCATTCATACTCTGCCACTAAAACATTTAGTGTGACTCACTTCTGCAGTCTCAATAACCCATCCACGAAACTAGTGCTCTCTCACTTTTCTCCAATACTTGGAACAACATAAAACTGTTCAGCAAATCCCCAGATACATTCAGGCAGCTCTCGTTGTCTCCAGGGCCCGAGGAACTCCAATCCAGTGTTGTCTGCTGGTCCATCCTAGAGAATAAAGCACGTGACTCCATAAAGCCCCTTCATTCAGCGGCTCCGCGTCTACGAGTCCTCTGCGCAGTAAAGCCTACGCTCAGTCCAAACACCTTTTGTTCCTTCACCATCTAACCGCGCGCAGAGATCTCGAGGGCGGTGGGTGCCCGGGAACCCCTCCAGGGTCAGCACACAGCCCGACGTGCGTCCAGCTGGGGGCGCCCGGCTCCCCTAGCCCCGCAGGGTGGAGGGGTGCGAGTCCAGGGAGCGAGGCAGGCTCGGGAGCCCTCGCGCGCTGTGATTGGTTCTAGTATCCTCGTGACTCCCGGCCCCGCCCCACGCCCCTCCTCCGCATCCGAGCCGGGGAGCGCTCTGTCCGGTACTGAATGGGCGCTAGCGAGGCGCTGGGGGCGGGCCGGGGCGCGGGGCCCGGGACTAAAGGCAGGCTGGCGCCCGTTCCCTAATATGCGAAAGAAGGCGGCGGGCGGCGCGGAGCGGCGTCCCCTGCAGCCGCGAACCGAGGCGGCGGCGGCGGCACCTGCCGGCCGAGGTACGTGGCGCAGACCCCTCCTCGGCGTAGCGGGGCCCGCTGGCCGGGGGCGGCGGCGGCGATCGGTCCCTGCCCCCGAGTGGCTGGGCCCGGCGGCTCCGCCCCAGCCTCCTACGGGCAGCGCCCAGGGCACGGCTCCCCCAAATGCGCCTGGCGGGGGCACGGGCTGGGAGTCGTGGCCTCGCGCGGAGCGGACCGGCTGGGTACGCCGCGGCCCGCGCAAGTGTGGACGCGGTGGAGACGGAGGGGTGAATGGCCGGGATGTGCGCTCCAGGCGCGGTGTCCCTTTCCCCTCTGTGTTCCGCAGCGACTTGGGGTTTAATTCATTGCTCGAAGCTTCCGAGCCAGGAGAGCCCAGTTAACTCATTTCCCCGGGACATGACTGGGGGACCCTCGGTGACTAGCAGCTCCGGCGGCTGTCTTTCACATCCATCGGGAAGGCGTGATGTGCAGTGTCTGCAGGTAGAAATTCGCCAGTGACCTTTCGTGCCCACTCTGTGCGGCCAGCCCTGTGGAAGAGACACATTTTGGTGACCTTTGGTGTTTCCTGAATTGTAAGGAGTGGCTTGACGTGGGCATGCATTCATATGCCCCTTTAGTGTGTTAAGTAATATAAGATTTTCTGAGAGCGTCTTCGAATAGGAAGAAGATAGGTCCTGCCCAACCCCACAAGAGGTGGGTGACCTTGGCCAACGTGTAAGACTCCCATCTCCTAATCTGTAGTGGGAGGCTTGACCTGCGGATGGCCAAGATCCCTTTCAGGCCTCTGGTTCTCTGGTTCTGATGGCAAATGTGTTCACCAGTGAAGAGGGTCCTGCAGAATCACTAACTCACTGGAAAGACAAATTTTATGTCCTCATGTCTTAGTTCATGTCTGTGGCCTTTGCTTCATTAGGTATCAGTCTGTTTAAAAGGGAAAATGGTTTTTACCTGCCAGCCTACATCTGCCCCTTTGGTTTACCTGCTCATCAGGCCAAGCATGGATCTGACTTTGGGATTACAAACAGGAAGGAGAAGTGGCTCCTGCCCTCTGGTGTTAAACGGAGCCCTCTTGGTAATCTGCTTCCGCAGAAGAGAAAAACCTTGGGGAGGAATCCTGTCTGCTGAGTGAAGGGGCACAGAGTCAGAAACTGTCAGGTTGGGTTGTGGTTTCACTTGCCTAATCCTGAAAGCTTGACAGGTTAGGAGAATGTCTTACATTTCTGGTCGTAGAGCCAGGAATCACCTGAATTCCAGCCAGGGCTTGGACGAGGAGAGACTGATGTGAACTGGCAGAGCCCTGTGACCAGGGTATAGTGAACCTCTTCATAGGTCTCTCTGTTGTCTGAGGAATGCTGTTTCTGTGAGATGAAATGAATCTTGGTTATGATTAGTTGTTGGGTGTTCCTCTAGGCAAGAAAAAAAGTGGGTGAGGTGGGAAGGCATGAAGGTGTTTGTGGAAGGGAGAGGTAGAGGGCTGACAGGCATTAATTATAAACATGCATATTAATGACTGCCTGTTTTGAAAATGCTTATAATTTTGGAGTAAACTGCCAGATTGTTTCATATTACCACAATAGGTTAGTATTGAATTTTTTTGAATTAATTTATTAGTTCTTATTGGAATATACTTGGTTTACAGTGTTGTGTTAGTTTCTGCTGTACAGCCAAGTGAATCAGTTATATATAAATATGTATTTGTTGTTGTTTAGTCACTATGTCGTGTTCGACTTTTTGCATACATGCTAGACTGTAGCCCACCAGGCTCCTCTGTCCATGGGATTTCCCAGGCAAGAATATTGGAGTGGGTTGCCATTTCCTTCTCTAGTGTATGTTCCCAACCGAGGGATGGAACCTTGTATCTCCTGCATTGCAGGTAGATTCTTTACCGTGGAGCCACTGGGGAAGCCATATATATATATATATATATTTTTTTTTTTTTTTCCATATAGACCATTCATTATACAGTACAGAATAAGAGTTCTCTGTGCTATACAGTAGGTTGTTCATCTGTCTTATATATAGTAGTGTATATATGTCAATCCCAGTCTCCCAAGTAACCCTCCCCTCTTCTTTCCCCCTTGGTAACCATAAGTTTATTTTCTACATCTGTGATTCTATTTCTGTTTTGTAAATAAGTTTTTTTAGATTCCACATATAAGCGATATCCTCTGATATTTGTCTTTGTCTGACTTGCTTCACTCAGTATTACAGTCTGTAGGTCCATATGTGTGGCTGCAAATGGGATTCAGTTCAGTTCAGTTCAGTCACTCAGTCGTGTCCAACTCTTTGCGACCCCATGAACCACAACACACCAGGCCTCCCTGTCCATCGCCAACTCCCGGAGTCCACCCAAACCCATGTCCATTGAGTCGGTGATGCAATCCAACCATCTCATTTTCTGTCGTCCCCTTCTCCTCCTGCCCTCACTCTTTCCCAGCAATTTTGTTCTTTTTTTTTTGGCTGAGTAATAGTGTTGAATTTTAAGACTATGTTCAAGGCAGGATAAGAAAAAAACCCTTTGTTCTTTGATGTGCCTCCTCCAGTCCTCCCCTATTTGCCCTGCTGGCCTGTTTGGCAGGAGTTTGTCTAGCAGGTTGGCTCTTGGGAGGTGAAAGAGACAATAGAAGAGGTTTCAGGTCTTCTATGGGAGTTCATCCAGGTGCTGGGGGCAGAAGGGAGAGTCTTGGAAGAAAGGTCACGGCTCCCTTTGCACACCCTTCTAGTTCCTGAGAAGCAGTTTTAATCGATTTAATCTGAATTGCCTGTGGAGGTGCTCCCAGAGGGCATGCTCTGTGTTTTGGTTCATCTGGGAAGCCTTGGCAGAATGAAAGCAACTGGAAGTATACGCACATTAACAATGGTACGCACTCCCTGTCTGCCGAGAAGCAGCAGCAAGGGGCTGGATCAGTGTGAGAGGTTTAAGGTAGCAAAGGCATCCAGAAGTGGGTGAATCACTGGCTTAGTGTGGGAGGAAACCATCACTGTGGATGGTGACATGTAGGCCATCAGGGAGAGAGACCCAGCTTGAGCATAGATGCAGAGGGGGAGCAAGGAAGATGTAGCGAGCAGAAGAAAAACGAGGTTAGAGAGGTACAAGGACATTACCAGGCTTGTCTTACTTAGAAGAGTGTTATCTTGTTTTTCTAAGTATAGCATACATGCTAGAAAAGTAGGCCTAAGTGGATTACTGTCCAACAGATTTTACAGATTCAGCATACCATGCTCTGAGATCAAGAAGCAGGAGCACCCCATGGGTCCCCTTTGAGTCACTACGTCCTGGAAGAGAACCCCTGCTGACTCTAGAACTTGTATCCCTGGAATTCTGCAGCGTCTGTCTTCTTTCCTTCAGACTTGGGTTTCTGAGACTCACAACAGATGCTGCCTCTCGCTGTAGGGTGCTCATTCTCATTACTGATTGGGCCTGTGGGTGAATAATATATTATATCTTTGTCTTTGCACTGTTGATGGACACTTGAGAAGTTGGCAGCTTTGGCTATTACAGTTAGTGCTGCCGTGACTGTTTTCATACCTGGCTTTGTGTGTGTGTGTGTGTGTGTATACATATTTCTCTTTTTAACAGCTTTTTAAAGTATTATATTTATTTAATTTTTTTTATTTATTGTGGCATGTGGGTTCTGGTTCCCTGGCCAGGGATTGAACCCAGGGCCCTTGCATGGGGAGCATGGAGTTTTGACCACTGGACCATCAGTGTACTCAGTCACTCAGTCGTGTCCAGCTCTTTATGGCCCCATGGACTGTAGCCCACCAGGCTCCTCTGTCCATAGAATTCTCCAGGTAGGAATACCAGAGTGGGTTGCTGCTTCCTACTGCAGGGTATCTTCCAGACCCAGAGATCGAACCTGTGTCTCTTGTGTCCGCTGCATTGACAGGCAGATTCTTTACCACCAGTGCCACCTGGGAAGCCCCTGTATGTGCATTTCTGATGAGGGTCTATGTAGGGGTGTGATTCCTGGGTCACGGGTGTGTGTATACTTAGCTTTGCCTGGGTAGTTCCTCACTACTAACTGATTAGCTCAACACTGACTTTGAACCGGGGAGACTGAGGAAGGACTTGTGCCAGGAGCCGCGATCAGTTACCACGTGGCTGTGCGCTGTAGATTCTCGGCTAGTGCAATCACCTCCAGGCCACAGGCCGCCCTGGGTCAGGCCACAGGACCCTGGGTCAGGCGGCAGGACAGGCTGAGCCCTGGGGAGCCCTTTAGCTCCATGAGCCTCTGTGGTCAGGAAGTGGTTGTCTCTGGCCAGACTGGCACAGACACCCCAGGGAACTTCTCCTCCCTTACCTTTTCTAAGACCGCACTTTCTCTGCTTTGTTTTTAGTTATGTGACTTGTGTTCCCTGTACCTCTGGGTTTCTACTTAAGAATTCCCCCACGTCCTAGAGGAAAAGCCTATTTCTTGTTTGGTCTTTTGAGGCCATGCAAGACATTTTTGTTGCCCTTTAGAGTGCAGAAAAATATCCAGAATTAAGTAATATTGGATGGTTCATCAACTTCTTATACCCATGAATTCTTCCCCTTTTCAAGTTTTAAATATCTGGAATTAATGATTCCGTTTCATGTGATGTGATATGATTAAAGAGGGAAAAATAGATACAAATAACACATTTGAAAAGTCTGTTTTGATGGAATAGGATGTTGTGTTTTGAACATGAAGTCTGCCTTTAAGACGAGGTGTCATTTTCATAATTAAAGGCTTATATGTGTTGAGCTTAAAGCAGAAGCTGTTTTTCTGTTATTCATGTAGTGTTCCTTCTTCTCTAGTCTTTTCTCTCCCCTCAGCTTCTACTTTTATATCCTCTTGTTTCTTGTTCTCTACCTCATTTCTGCTTTTCACAAACATCTTGTTTTCATTTCCAATCTAGACTCCAGCAACAAAAGAGGAAGACAGAGTTGTGGTACTTTTTTTTTTTTTTTTTCAAATAGGGCTGCCAACACTCTCTGTGTTTTGCTTGTCATTTTCTGCAATCAAGTCCTTACCAGGATTTGGTACCTGATTATCTTGTTTATTCTTCCTTTGGAGTGGCTCTGTCTAGTAGAAATATAACCCAAGCCATATATATATAATTAAAATTTTCTAATAGCTACATTTAAAAAATTAAAAGGAAACCAATGGATCAAAGTTTTGGTTTCCCAGGAAGATTAAAAGAAAAAAAAAAAAACTAGTATGCACCTAATAATACAGCTCCAAACTATACAAAGTAAAAAGTGACAGAATGATAAAAAAAAGTTGACAAATGTGACAACATAATGAGAGATTTTAGCATATCTATTTCAGTAACTGATGGAACAAGCTAACTAAAAACCAACAAGGGATTGATTTAAGAAGCAAAGCAATTAGTAAGCTTGATCAAACCAATTAAATAGAAAACATGGTTCCAGCAAGTGAAGAGTATACTTTTACAAAACTTGAACATACACCAGGTCATAAAGTAAGTTCTAACATATTTAAAATAATTAGTATCATATTGACCAAGTTCTCTGAATTCAACAAAACTAAATTATATATCAGTTTTAAAATATAATTTAAAAACATATTTGAAAATTTAAATTTGAAAGTATTTAGATTTAAATGATCAAGAAGTAACAGCAATGGAAAAAGATATGTCAAAATTTGTAGAATGAATTGTACACCTAAAGCTTGTGGGTTGCAACTAAATAAAGTAAGGGAAATATGCAGTCTTAATGACTCATATTAGTAAGAAAATAGGCAAAAATTAATAACCCAGTCAACTAAATTAAGTTAGGAACATAGCCAAGAGATTAGAGATTAAACCCAAAAGATTAGAAGGATTTTTTTTAGACAGGTGAATTAATTTTAATGATTTATTTTCATTAAACCAATATGTATAAAATATTATTAATCAATACAAAAGTTGTTATTGAGCTATTTTACATTCTTCTCGTCAAACTTAAGCCTTCAAAGCCTTGTGTGTATCTTACATGAGAACACATCTCAGTTTGGATGGGCTATATTTGAATTACTCAGCAGCCACATGTGGCTCATGGTATCTTTGCCTCCTATAAACATTGAAGATATTTATGGTGATAAAGAGGGCAGTCAGAGCTAACAGTAGAGGGGTCCAATTATCTACCAAGCGAATGGAGATTCATGAGAATCTAAGAGTGTTTTGTGGTTCACAGAGGGTGACTCTTTGAAAATCTTATATACTACTCTCTACAACAAACCCACATGCTATAAAATATAGGACAGAAATAAAGATAAATGCTGTACTGACTCACTATATCCTTACCTGTATTAGACATATTATATATGTATATGTATAGGCCATGTTATATACATGTTATATATGTATATGTATAGGCTGCGTGTTGCTGCTTGCTATGCCCTCAGGCACATATATGTTATATTATGTGTATACAGACATATATGTATGTATGTTCTTTTAATGTTCACAGAAGCCATACAAGTTTGACACTGTTATTATCCTCATTTTACAAATGAGGGCACTGAGGCTCAGGGAGGTCAAGAAACTGTACGGGGCAGAGCAGGGATTCAGACTCAGGCAAACTGACCTGGAGGTGGTGGATGAGGCAAACGCATCTCTGTCTTTGCGGCACTCAGCACATCACACCCCACCCATCAGAAGAACTCCCATCGAAATTCCTGAGAGGTTGATCTGAGGTGGTCCCTAGTCCAGGTTCCTGCGTTTCCAGGCACAGCATCCTCACTGTGTCGGGTCTCCATGGCAACTTCCTCACTGGTCCTGCTTCACAATAGGACTTCCACATCTCCAGTCCTGCCTCAAGAGGTGTCTCTCCAAAATCCAGTTGCAGTTGAAATCCCCATCCCACAGTTGCTTCTTTTATCTTAGGATAAAATTCCAGCCTACCATGGCATGCGCTGCTTCCTTTTGCAGCCTCTCAGTATGTTGTTCCCTCCGGGGCTGGACCTTCAAACACTCACTGTAGTGCCAGCTATCCCTGCTCAGGGGCACCTGCTTCCCCAACCCCCACCAAGTCCTACCCATTATTCCTTCCAGAAGTGGGGGGAGCCTTTTCTAAGCTCCCTCCCAAACACACAATACACCCATGTCCCCCAAATGTAAAATATCTCCTAACACTGCCCTCATATCCAATGTAGAATAAGTTAACAAGAAAATTGAGGAAAATAATAGCATTGGTGATGGATCTACTTGTCTAATTTTACAAATGAGATGAGAGCTCTTTAAAAAACAGGCTATATCTGTGTTGCTTCTTGCTATACCCCCAGGCACATACTCTCTGCCTGATTAAAAACGAGGTTACATGAATGACAGTGTGCCTGTTTGGGATCCTGCCCAAGAGCTGGTTTTCCAAATTTTCGGAGCAGAGAGTAAAAGGGATGTGTGATTTAGACATAAAAGGAAATTGTATGTTTTAGTGTTGCTTCTCACAGACCTGAATGCATGTTGTCGGTTTTAGGAATTCAAACACGCTTAACTTGTTTTGAGCTTAAAACAACTCAAACAAAACTTTCCTTTGTCTTCTGTGGTTGTTCCTCTCTTTCAGGCTCTCAAAGGCCAGGGCCTGTCAACCTTCTGGTTGTTCCCAGTCAGTGTTCCTCCAGTTCCTTTTCTGGGGTCATTATCACTTTCTGATTTGTCGTTTTATATGACTACTTTGGTTCTTCTGTTCCTAAAGGACACAAAGTGTTATTGAATATAGTCAGCCCTCCATGCTGACCAAGTGCAGATCAAAAATATTCAAAAAGGAACATTTCCTGAAGTTCCAGAGAACAAAACGAGTTTGCTGTGTGCCAGCAGCTATGTACATAGCATTTATATTGTATTAGGTATTATAAGTAATCTAGAGCTGATTTAAAATGTATACGGGAAGATATACATAGATTATATGCAAATACTGCATCATTTAATATAAAAGACTTGCGCATCCATGGATTTTGGTGTCCAAGCAGTGGAGGTGTACCTGGAACCAATTTCCTGTAGATACCAAGGGACCACTATACCAGATTACTGCATAAACTGCCTACTGAATCCTCCACCTTGCCTTCCCCACTTACCAGCTATCTGCTCCCTGAGGAATATTGCTAAGGTCCTATTTGGTGATGTCTCTTCATAATCTCAAAGCATAAGAACCCATACCCTGACCCTTTGTTTTGGGAGGAGAGATCTTGGTTATTTTAGAATTTACACACTCGCCCATTATACTCCAGTTTAGGGAAAGGTCCCCATATTGAAGCTTATTCATATTGGATCCCAGAGTTACTGTTGTTAAGTGTTCATTCTACTGACTTTTGCTTTTTCCTATTAAGTATTATTTATTCAGCCTGACTACTTGTATTCCCTTTAGATGAAGAGGGAGATCTTCCACTGAAGAGGTAGCTTTTAGATTTTGCTTTATTTGTGGCATTCAGGAGGTTGCCACAGATGTGTTCTGCTGTAGCATCTTCTGCATGTCTAATTTGCTGTCACATGGGGGCCCACCGCCCAAGAGATATTGCATAAGATGTTTTGTTAGAGCTTGGAGGGACCTGGGCAGTTCTCCTGGCAGTTACCTCAGTTTACTCCAGTGTCCTGTCTTATCCCTTCTGGCCTCCTCCTCGCATCCCCCTCTGGTACCCCTGCCTCAGTCGTGAAATTGTCTCAGTGCATGGTGGAATGGTGGCAGCTGGTGGGGCCTTCTTGCATGCTTTGCTTTTTTTTTTTTTTTTTCTATTAGCAGCCTGAATTTGTTATGCAGGCTGGATCTCAGCAGGCTGGGTGCTAAAAGAACAGCTGCTGCCAGCTCAGTCACCAAGTTCTGTGGCCTCTTCCTTCACCACTCTTTGTCGGCCCCCATCTCTCCATCCCTGCTCTGGCTCAGCTGCTCCATCAGCCCTGATGGCTGATGGTCATCAGAGCCCCTTGACCATCCCTCCTGTGGCCTCTTACATCCCTGTGTGAGCCCTCTGCCCTCCTGTTTAAGGATCACTTAGAGTCACCTCCTCCTCTGAGGCCAATTTGGAGGCCCTCATTCTTTCTTTTCTAAATTTTTGATGTTTATTTATTCATTTATTTGACTGTGCCAGGTCTCAGTTGCAGCACAAAGGATCTTTAGTTGGCATGCGAACTCTTAGTTACAGCACATGGGATCTAGTTCCCTGACCAGGAATTGAACCTGGGCCTCCTGCATTGGGAGCACAGAGTCTTAGCCCCTGGACCACCATGGAAGTCTAATGATTCCTTCTTTGCTACATCTTCTCCCACTTTCCCCCAGACCCTCTGTGATCTGGCTGGAGCAGCCATCCCTGGGCATCTTGGCATGCCCGTCCTCCCATCCGGAATACCTGCTCTCTCTCTCCTTTCTGTCTCTGAGGTCTAGTCTATGCTTAAAGGACCCATCTACAGTTCATCTCCTCAGGGATGCTTCCCTGATTTCATCTGATGGCACTAGTGTTCCGTTGCTTGGGGCACCCCAGGCGTACTGCCACGCCTCCGCTTTTTGGCATTTTGAGTATTTAGGTATTTTTGTTTTCCCTGGATGGATTTTTCATTTCAAGAGAAAGGCTATGTCTTAATTTTCTTTATATTCCCAGTGCCTGGTATATGCTTATAACATGTCTCTTTAAAGGATCATTAGGTGAACAAAGCAAATTATATAACAGTTCAGACCAGCCCTCCCCAGCTGGGGCTCTACAAGAGGATTAAGCCTGAATGCTCTAAGGTCATCATCATATTGGGTTGACCAAGAAGTCCATTTGGGATTTCCCATAATATCTTACAGAAAAGCCCAAACGAACTTTTTGGCCAACCACAATATATTATGAATTAACTTCTCTCCCATGCTTCTGGAGTGATTCGAGTTATAGACCATCCTTGAGAAAATTAAAATAGACACTCAGTCCTATTGTATAACATGGAGAACTCTGCTCAATGTTGTGTGGCAGCCTGAATGGAAGAGGAGTTTGAGGGAGAATGAATACATGTGTATGTGTGACTGAGTCCCTTTGCTTTTCACCTGAAACTATCAAAGCATTGTTAATCGGCCCTACTCCAATATAAAATTAAAAGTTAAAAAAAAAGAAAATAGACACATAAATCCTTTTCTGTAGGGCTTAATATCTAGTGGAACCCAGCCTGAAGGTGTCTAGTATAAGTAATATGATCCCAATCCTGATAAAATATACATATGCCAAGAGGAAAGGCAGATGCAATATAGAGCATAGTGTTAGGGATGTGGACATCACTGTGTTGTAGTGTAACAACCAGTGTGTGAATTCAACATGTTCTTTCTGAAGCTTTTAACTTTGTGATAACAGAGTTTTAAAAAAGTTTTTTTGAATAAGCCAAATTGGAGGTCCTAAACCTGGCTGTTCTTACTATAAGGCAATGGAGAGTTCAGTTCAGTCGCTCAGTCATGTACCACTCTTTGCGACCCCATGGACTGCAGCACACCAGGCTTCCCTGTCCATCATCAACTCCCGGAGCTTACTCAAACTCATGTCCATTGAGTCGGTGATGCCATCCAACCATCTCATCCTCTGTCATCCCCTTCTCCTGCCTTCAGTCCTTCCCAGCATCTATTCCAATGAGTCAGTTCTTCACATCAGGTGGTCAGAGTATTGGAGCTTCAGCTTAATGGAGGGTTAGTGTTTTGTTTTTAAATATAGGACCACTATGGGAACTATATTTAAAAACAAAATCTCAAGTTTGCATTGCCTTATAGTAAGGCACAGCCAGGTTTAGGAACTCCAGTCTGGCTTATTCACAACCCACTCCAGCATTCTTGCCTGGAGAATCCCCATGGACAGAGGAGCCTGGCAGACTACAGCCCATAGCATTGCAGAGTCAGAACCAACTGAAGCGACTTAGCTTCACGTGCACCAATAGTGGACCAGAAATCCACTGTGACCCTTCAGCAGTGGCCTTGGAGAGCCAGGCCTCCATGTGAGGATGACGAGCTGTCAGACCTCTGAACTTGGGTGTTGCCACTGCTCTTTGTAAATGAAGGGCCGTGTCCAGCAGGCGTGACTCACATAAGAGAACCCAGCATAGTAATAAGTACTTACAGAATACTTTCAAAAGCAAATCTAGAGATATTTTTTCTTAACAGCTAAGAGTAAACATTAGTTGTTGTTCAGTCGCTAAGCTGTGTCTGACTCTTCATGACCTCATGGACTATATAGCACGCCAGGCTCCTCTGTCCTTCAGTACCTCCCGGAGTTTGTTCAGATCACGTCCATTGAGTTGGTGATGCTATCTAACCATCTTATCCTTTACTACCCCTTTCTCCTTTTGCCTTCAGTCTTTCCCATCATCAGGGTCTTTTTCAGTGAGTCATCTCTTCGAATCAGATGGCCAAAGTATTGGAGCTTCAGCTTCAGTCCTTCCAATGAATATTCAGGGTTGATATCCTTTAGGACTGAACATATCCTGGGGTTATTAAAATTAAGTCTGAGACAGAAGTCTCAATGCTTGTTCTTGCTCATCAGCTATTGCTTCAGCCAGCTCTGGGGTTTTTTCCTTTCTGAAGTTTGACTTTACTTGACTTCACACAGAGTTTTATCCACATGCTGGCTGCTGAAACCAGTAGATCAGATGAGGAACAGGATAGTTACTTAGTCTCTAAGTATCTCCCATCAAGTTACTTATTAACTACAAAGGGAAAAGAGTAACTTGATAGTGGATAAATTTGCCTTACACAACTTCGACCAATTGATTTTTCATCAACGGTATTGGGACAAAAACAATGTCAGGGGCCTCTGGAGAAAACACATCTGGACGGACCAGCACCACTTCTGGGAAATTCCTGCCTGAAATGTGTATCTTGAATCTAGTCATGAAGAAATGGACAGATCTCCACTGAGGGACATTCTTCAAAACAACTAGGCTGTACTTTTCAAAAAATGCCAAGGTCAAGAAAGATAAAGGAACTGTTTCTGATTAAAGGAGGCTAAAAAGATATGACAGCTGCATGTCACATGCAGTTCTGGACGTGTGTTCCTGTTTTTGCTCTGAGGCCATCATTGGGACTGCTAAAGAGATTTGTCTGACGTCTTTAGAGTAGAGAATAGTATTAAAACAATAATAATTTCCTGATTTTTATCATCATACTTTGGCGTGTCTGGGAGTGTCCTTTTTAGGAAATACTAAAACATTTAGAGTTGAATGTCATTGTGTCCTTCAGCTTACTTTCAAGTGGTTAAAAAAAGTAGTATGGATATCGTAAAATAGAATCACCAAGCAAATGTGGTAGAATGGTAACAAGCAGGTTGTCTGAGCAAGGCGAATTCTTCGTACTCTTTTGGCAGTCTCTCTGTGTATTTGAGGTTACGTCCAAAAATAAAGTTTGCCTGAAAACCTCTGGGTCGTGGTGTTGCAGCCAGTGTAGCATCAGAGGCCAGGGCTCGCGGTGGCTGTCCTTTCCAGGGTCACTACTGAAATCATTTCCGACCACACAGCTCTTTTCAGAACTGGTTTTGTAGAGAATGGGTTGGAGACCACTCAGTGTGGCTACACCTGAGAGGAAGTTCTTTCCCCAACTTCCTGTTGCCGTCTTCACCACTGTGTCCCAGAAGGCATCATGCCTGCTCTTCTCCCCTGGGCATCTGGTCAGCCAGCTCTAATCCACACATTTGCCTGACTAGACCTACAGCTGCCAAGGTGACTTCCTAGGCAGAGTGTAACTTCACATTATCACCCAACCTGCTTTGAACATACTAGCACACATCTTCAGAGAGGTGACTTGGCCACCATGTAACAGGCAACAGCCAAACAGTTAAGTATTTTCTCTCTTTTTTCTTGAAAAACAGAACCAGTTGCTTTTTTTTTTTAAGTTGTTTTTCTCCCTCAGCTTTATTGGGATATAATTGACATGCAACTTGTGTAAATCGAAGGTGTACAACATGTTGACTTGATACACTTATTTGCTGCAAAATAATTACCACCATAGCCTTAGCTTAAACCTCCATTGCATCACATAATTATTATCTTTTGTGTGTGTGTGTGTGGTTAGAACATTTAAAATTTATTCTCTTAGCAACTTTCAAGTGTGCAGTACACTGTTATTAACTATAACCATCATGCTGTGCAATAGAGCCCCAGAACTTACCACCGCAGGCTGACACCTCCACATTGCTCCCACTCCCCAGCCCCTGGTAACATCCACTCTATTTTCTGTTTCTGTGAGTCCTGCTTTTTTAGAGTTCACCTGTATATGGTATTCCAGTTGCTCTTTCATTTCCGTGTTGGTGGGTGGGACAGTCATGGGATTATGTTTATCCCCCTTCCTCACCGTACACACACAGAGATTCCTGATGGAAAAAGAATTCCCATCAGTGCTCTCTATGTGCTCTGGACGCTGCACAACCAACCAATGAATGTGACATCTGGACTCATGGAAGGATCTAGTCTTCGCGTCTGCCTCTTGTTAGGATCTTGCTGAGTTTGGGTTAGTTTTTCTGTGTGGATCTGGCTGCAGGCCACTGATCAGCGCATTCATGTATTCATTGGCTCATTGGTTCAACAAATATTTAAGGGCCTTTTACATGCTAGGCACTGTTTTAGGATTTGAGGTAACTGCAGTGAACAACATTGACAGTCCCTTCTCTAGGAATCTTGTGCTTTAGTGGGGAAAGCAGAAAGTAGGCAAATACGGATGAATCCTGATAAGTGTATGAAGTATTCATTGATTCAACAAGTATTTAAGTGCCTTTTACATGCTATGCACTGTTTTAGAATCTGAGGCAGCAATGAACAACAACAACAGTCCCTTCTCTAGCAATCTTATGTTTTAGTGGGGAAAGCAGAAAGTAGACAAATATGAATGGATGAGTTGTGATGACTGTATGAAGCAGAAGAGTGAATCATTGGGCTTAGGGTGGGAATGCAGTGCTACAGAGGGTGATCAAGGAGGCAACTTTTGAATAAAAACCAGGATAGAGATGGTGCAGGAGGACCATGGATTTGTCCCTGCAAGACTTGCTCTCCTCTTCTTTTTTTTTTTTTTTTGGTAATCAGTATCTGTTTTCTTTCTTTTTTTTTCCATTTATTTTTATTAGTTGAAGGCTAATTACTTTACAGTATTGTAGTGGTTTTTGCCATACATTGACATGAATCAGCCATGGATTTACATGTGTTCCCCATCCTGAACCCCCCTCCCACCTCCCTCCCCATCCCATCCCTCTGAGTCATCCCAGTGCACCAGCACTGGGCACTTGTCTCATGCATCCAGCCTGGGCTGGTGATCTGTTTCACACTTGATAATATACATGTTTCGATGCTGTTCTCTCAGATCATCGCACCCTCGCCTTCTCCCATAGAGTCCAAAAGTCTGTTCTATACATCTATGTCTTTTTTTGTCTTGCATATAGGGTTATCGTTACCATCTTTCTAAATTCCATATATATGCGTTAGTATACTGTATTGGTGTTTATCTTTCTGGCTTACTTCACCCTGTATAATGGGCTCCAGTTTCATCCATCTCATTAGAACGGATTCAAATGTATTCTTTTTAATGGCTGAGTAATATTCCATGTGTATATGTACCACAGCTTTCTTATCCATTCGTCTGCTGATGGACATCTAGGTTGCTTCCATGTCCTGGCTATTATAAACAGTGCTGTGATGAACATTGGGGAACACGTGTCTCTTTCAGTTCTGGTTTCCTTGGTGTGTATGCCCAGGAGTGGGATTGCTAGGTCATATGACAGTTCTATTTCCAGTTTTTTAAGGAATCTCCACACTGTTTTCCATAGCGGCTGTACTAGTTTGCATTCCCACCAACAGTGTAAGAGGGTTCCCTTTTCTCCACACCCTCTCCAGCATTTATTGCTTGTAGACTTTTGGATAGCAGCCATCCTGACTGGCATGTAATGGTACCTCATTGTGGTTTTGATTTGCATTTCTTTGATAATGAGTGATGTTAAGCGTCTTTTCATGTGTTTGTTAGCCATCTGTATGTCTTCTTTGGAGAAATGTCTGTTTAGATCTTTGGCCCATTTTTTGATTGGGTCATTTATTTTTCTGGAATTGAGCTGCAGTAGTTGCTTGTGTATTTTTGAGATTAATCCTTTGTCTGTTTCTTCATTTGCTATTATTTTCTCCCATTCTGAAGGCTGTCTTTTCACCTTGCTTATAGTTTCCTTTGTTGTGCAAAAGCGTTTAAGTTTAATTAGGTCCCATTTGTGTATTTTTGCTTTTATTTCCAATATTCTTGGAGGCAGGTCAAAGAGGATCTTGCTGTAATTTATGTCGGAGAGTGTTTTGAGTTGCTGTGTTCTTAACTAACATCTTTTGTCACTTCAGTGAAACCTTGAAGGAACAACATCTGAAGTTTCCAGGCATGTTCTCACTTTGGAAAATGTTTATGTAGTCCAAGGGCTCAGACCTAACTTCCTTTAATGCTTTTAAACCTATAAAAAACAGGCAATTGAATGATAGTCATCATGTATTCTCAACATTGAAGTATACCAGTTAATTAGAAGTAGATTACAAAGCATACCTCAGTCGTCTTGCGAGTGTTTGCATCTTGGTAGGTGGTCAAAATTAGAGTATAGACTACATATCCGGGTTTTCCAGGTGGCGCTGGTGATAAAGAATCCACCTGCCAATGCAGGAGACATAAGAGACTCAGGTTTGATCCTTGGGTCGGGAAGATCCCCTGGAGGATGGCATGGCAACCCACTCCAGTATTTTTTTGCCTGGAGAATCCCGTGGATTGCAAAGAGTTGCAAAGGGTTGCAAAGAGTTGGACATGACTGAAGCGACTGAGCATACATGCACACAGACTACTTATTCACAGAGCAACACTTTTAATTTTCTATCTAGAAGATAGGTCCTCATAATTTTTACACAGTTTGCAGGCAGATCGGAAATTCTTTAGGCTAAACTCTATTGTTACTCACAGCTGTGCAAACTTGCTGGTGAGCAGTTTCCCAAACAGCCGCACCCACCCTCATACCTTGGAGGGATCTTGCTTAAAAAGCAGATTTGGTATCCTCTCCTGGTCCTGCCAGGCAGAAAGGTCTGGGGATGAGGTCTGGGGATCCATGTGTGTTACAGCAGTGAGTGGTTCTCCTGCACTGGTCAGGTTGGAGGATCTCAGGCCGAGATGGGTGGAGGCCCTAAACATTTAAATTGAACGAAGACTAGAAGATATGGGATGATGATTGAGCGTGATCTCAGCATCCATGCTCTCACCAGCAGGTTTGCTGTGGTTTTGACCTCATGAACGAAATTTCACATTCCTAAAATAGAACTGAGCCACTGCCTACCCAACAGAAATAGGAAGGTCCCATAGAACAGAGGTTTCCCACCTTTGTTGGTGGGAGTGCAATGAGATGATTAAGTTGTGTGGATCCAGGAGTGAAAGCAGTCCTTCTCCCCACCAACCCCCGCACACCTGTGAACCCCACCTCTGCAGGCTGGTATCTGAACGCAGGCCTGTCTGTGCCTGCCAGTTGGTTCCTGTCCCATGAGAGAGGTGAGAACAGCACCCCATACCTTGATGAGTAAACATTTCTTGAGATTATGCAACCCAAACCAAATCTAGAAAATTATTAGATAAAGTTCAAGCAACAGCAGTTTTTAGCCCACAGTCTTCAGTTTTTGCATTGCTTCATTACCTGAAATACTTTAAAAATACAGCAGTGTTGGGACTTCCCTGATGGTACAGTGGATAGGAATCTGCCTGCCAATGCAAGGGACACAGCTTCAATCCCTGGTCCAGGAAGATCCCACATGCCGTGGAGCATCTAAGCCTGTGCTCCACAACTACTGGGCCCATGCTCTAGAGTCTGTGAGCTGCAACTACTGAGCCCTCATGTTGAAGCTACTGAAGCCCATGCGCCTAGAGCCTGTGCTCCACAACGAGAGAAGCCACCTCAATGAAAAGCTCGAGCAGGGCAATGAAGAGTAGCCCTCGCTTGCCACAACTAGATAAAGCCTGAGTGCAGCAATGAAGATCCAGTGCAGCCAAAAAAATAAATAAGTACAAACAACAACAACAACAAAAAATACAGCAGTGTTGAGGTTTTAATATATAGAGAGACTTTATCCCAGTGGGTTAAGTCAAGAGACAGTGGAGACATTTTTGATTGTCACAGCTGGGAGAGAAGGGAGGACCAGAGATGCTAGCAGCATCTGGTGGGTAGAGGCCAGGGATGCTATGAAACAGCCCACAGTGCACAAGGCAACCTCCTGCCAACTACAGCAAAGAATTGGTGGTTTAGTTGCTAAGTTGTGTCCAATTCTTGCAACCCCATGGACTGTCCCACCAGGCTCCTCTGTCCTCTGTCCATAATTTTCTGGGCAAGAATATTGGAGTGGGTTGCCATTTTCTTTTCCAGGGGATCTTTCCAATCCAGAGATTGAACCTGTGTCTCCTGCATTGCCAGCAGATTCTTTACTGACTGAGCCACCAGGGGCGCCAATAGCGAAGTATTACCCAGCCCCAAATGTCAGCAGTGCCGAGGCAGAGAAACCCTGCAAAAGATCAACTCAGTGCCTCTTATCTGTGTTATATGTTAGGGTTCAAAATGAGCATTCCTGTTGGAAAAAAAAAAAAAAAGAGTTCCACAGCTGAAACTGGTTTGGAATTAGCCTCCTAGCTTGTATGAGGATGGCGTTCTGCTTGGTCAGGCAAGGTGCACAAGTCCCCAAGACTCCATGCGCCCCAGGGAAGACACTGACTGGTGTGCTCTTGAGCTTTTCCAACTTAACTATACCCCTCCTCCCACAGCTTCCCCTCCCAGTCGGGTCAGGGTAGAGGAAAGTTTACTTTAGACCTTCGTTCTCACCTACTGCTTCTCAGCTTCTGGATCCTAGCCCCATGGCTTTTGTGACAGTGCCCTTGGATGGGCTTTGGTAAGACCACACTGTGTCTGTGTCTGTGCTGTGTGTCAGGCACCACACCTCTGAACAGCCTCCTTCCCCACCACTTTCCCCAACACCATTTAGTCACATTCTTGTCATTTCCCTGGACCTTAGGTTTCTACAGTGCGGACTCAATCCTTCATTTCTCTCTCATTTTTTTTTCTTTTTGGCCAAACTGCACAGAATATGGGATCTTAGTTCTCAGGTTAGAGATAGAGGCTGTGCACCCTGCAGTGGAAAGCAGAGTCTTAACCACTGGACCACCAGGGAAGTCCCTCAATCCTTTATTTCATCTCAGTCTCCCCACAGAGCACACTGGAGGAACTGACGAAAGTAGAAGTCATCCTTTTTTGTGTGTACAGTGGTGGTTGTCATTGTTCAGTCACCCAGTCACGTCCGACTCTTTGTGACCCCCATGGGCTGCAGTATGCCAGGCTTCCTTTGTCTTTCACCATCTCCTGGAGCTTGCTCAAACTCATGTCCATTGAGTTGGTGATGCCATCCAACTATCTCATCCTCTGTCATCCCCTTCTCCTCCTGCCTTCAGTCTTTCTCAGCATCATGTTCTTTTCCAATGAGTCGACTCTTCACATCAGGTGGCCAAAGTATTGGAGCTTCAACTTCAGCAGCAGTCCATGCAGTGAATATTCAGGGTTGATTTCCCTTAAGATTGACTGGTTTGATCTCCTTGATGTCCAAGGTACTTTCCAGAGTCTTCTCCAACACCATAGTTCAAAAGCATCAATTCTTCGGCACTCAGCCTTCTTTATGGTCCAACTCTCACATCCATACATGACCACTGGAAAAACCATAGGTTTGACTATATGGAACTTTGACAGCAAAGTGATGTCCCTGCTTTTATATACACTGTCTAGATTTGTCATAGCTTTTCTTCCATGGAGCAAGGGTCTTTTAGTTTCATGGTTGCAGTCACCATCTGAAATGATTTTGGAGCTCAAGAAAATAAAGTCTGTCACTGTTTCCATTTTTTCCCCATCTATTTGCAATGAAGTGATGGGGCTGGATGCCGTGATCTTCATTTTTTGAATGTTGAATTTTAAGTCAGCTTAGTGGGGACACCTGTATTACTTTTTTAGGTTAAAGCAATTCAAACTGCATTTTGTTTAGGAACTATGTACTCCTTTCTTAAATGCTTGAATGTCTGGAGTGTTATGGGCTTGAATTGTCATGCAGAGTCACAGATTTTACTGAAGGTATCCTTGTCTGATTTCCAGCAGCATTTTCCTCTTCTCTCCAATCCCTGGAAGGCTCTGCTCTTTGTTCTTCTTCTTGGGGATCTAATCTCTGTAGAGCAGCCTTAATTGTCCCTTTATCCAAACAGCTCCATGCCCTTATCAAGGCATCGATGGCCCTACTTCTGACTCTGAAATATTCCTTGTCTCCACCCTCCTCACTGGCAGGATTCTCATTCCATGCAGGAAGCAGCCTGTGCAGCATGTGAAACCTTCCTGGAAGCTGGGGGTGGTCACGTGATGCAGTTCTGGCCAAAGGAACAGAACTGGCAGACTGTCAGGGATTTCCAGGAGTTTTTCCTCCCCTGATGGAGGTGCCTCCCCTTCCTCTCTGGTTCATCCCTCACCTCCTTCCAGCCTGGAGTTTGGAGCAGATACTGGTGGGAGCCGGGAACACCAACGGCTTTGAGAGCCCCTGTGCCAGACCTGCTCTGTTTGTCCCTGGACTTCCCGTTCTGTGAGAAGAAGACACCCCCGGGGACTTCCTGGGGGATCAGTGGTTAGGATTCTGGGCTTCCACTGCAGAGGCCCAGGTTCGATCCCTAGTCAGGGAACTAAGATCCCATATGCCTCAAGGTGCAACTAAAAACAAAAAGAAAAGATACGCTCTTTTAGCTGAAACCCTTGGCTGAAACTCCAGCTCAGATCCCTCCCCAGGGCTCCAAGCATGGGGTCTATCAGCCTGATGGCCCACAGGCCCTGGGGATTCACCTGTCCTTCTTGTGACATCCCTGACACTTGAGTTCTCCTCCATCCTGCCTGCTCACCACATCTGACCTACCTCAAGCCCATCTCTTCTGCAGCCCTTCCTGTCCATCTGGCCACCAGCATGGCAACCAGGGCACAAGGTCTGCTGCTGAGGCCAGCCCTGTCTCAAGCTCGCCACTTCCATCACATCCCTGCTGCCTCCCCAGTGATGCTTGTGCACATATCATGACCCCTACCACCACACCGAATAAAATCTTCAAGGTTTCTTCTCATGATTATCCATGACCTTCTGCCGTCATCCATACATTGACCCTGCAGACATAATGGTGTATCTTAGGTCAGGTTCTCTAGAAAGTGAAACTGTTAGTTGCTCAGTCATGTCTGACTCTTTGCAACCCCATGGACTGTATAGCCCTCCAGGCTTCTCTGTCCATGGGGATTCTCCAGGCAGGAATACTGGAGTGGGTTGCCATGTCTTCCTCCAAGGGGTCTTCTCCACCCAGGGATCAAACCCTGGTACCCTGTGCTGCAGGCAGATTCTTTACTGTATGAGTCACGCTTCCCTAGAAGCAGAGCCTGAAATAGGAATCGTCGTCTCTGCTGTCCCCCAAGGAGCTTGAATTGCTTGCTCAAAGTGATCCCAAGCCTTCTGTACCCCGTTAGTCATTGCCTGGGGACAGAAGGCACATCCGTGGAGAAGCAGGTAGTTGTGTGCTGTGTCAACATTCACAGCCGAGATGTGGCGCCAGCCCTGGAATGTCCAACAAACCCACAGTATTGCCCTTAACTCCTGCCTATGCCCCCACCCAGACCATACTTTCTCAGTTGCACCCAGCTCACTTGCTTCCCAAACTCCCCAGACCTCTGCTTTGCTCCTTCTGCCCACAGGGTGGGTCTCCCCTCCTCACCCAGCTGCCCCTGCTCCTGCTTGGCACCAGGGAATGTTTAATCTCTGCACATTTCAGAGCCGTCTCCTCCTGGGGCAGGCTTTCTATCTTTCCTCCTGTCCTCTTTTATCAGGTAGAGCTCTTCATCTAAAACACAAACCCCAAGCACAATTCAAGTAATTATCTTCTCTGCTTTCCTGTGGTTGGGTGTGACTTGTACCAGTTGAGGTTCACAGGAGAGACGTGAATTGACTTCATCTTGTTGACTGGCTCAGGATGTCACTCTCAGACCTGCTGAGAAAGGCTGGCTGGAAGGGTGGGTATTCTGTGGAGCCCAGGGGGAGCATTTCCAGCTGCCTCTGGGGTGTCTTTGTCTAGTTATTTATCATCTCAAGTTCCTCATATCATCATCAGTTCAGTTCAGTCGCTCAGTTGTGTCCGACTCTGCAACCTCATGGACTGCAGCATGCCAGGTCTCCCTGTCCATCACAAACTCCCGGAGTTTACTCAAACTCATGTCCACTGAGTCAGTGATGCCATCCACCCATCTTATCCTCTGTCATCTCTTCCTCCCGCCTTCAATCTTTCCCAGCATCAGGGTCTTTTCAAATGAGTCAGTTCTTCACATCAGGTGGCCAAAATATTGGAGTTTCAGCTTCAGCATCAGTCCTTCTGATGAATATTCAGGACTGATTTCCTTTAGGATGGACTGGTTGGATGGATCTCCTTGCTGTCCAAGGGACTCTCAAGAGTCTTCTTCAACACCATAGTTCAAAAACATCACTTCTGTGGCACTCAGCTTTCTTTATAGCCCAACTCTCACATCCATACATGACTACTGGAAAAGCCATAGCTTTAACTAGATAGACCTTTATTGGCAAAGTAATGTCTCTACTTTTTAATATGCTGTCTAGGTTGGTCATAACTTTTCTTCCAAGGAGCAAGTGTATTTTAATTTCATGGCTATCGCTTGTCGCCCTTTTGGCTAAGATCAAGTGTAATTTCATGGCTGTAGTCACCATCTACAGTGATTTTGGAGCCCCCCAGAATAAAGTCTATCACTGTTTCCACCGTTTCCCCATCTATTTGCCATGAAGTGATGGGATCAGATGCCATGATCTTAGTTTTCTGCATGTTGAGTTTTAAGCCAACTTTTTCACTCTCCTCTTTCACTTTCATCAAGAAGCTTTTTAATTCTTTGCTTTCTGCCATAAGTGTGATGTCATCTGCATATTTGAGGTTATTGATATTTCTCCCGGCAATCTTGATTCCAGCTTTTGCTTCATCCAGCCCAGAATTTCTCATAATGTATTCTGCATATAAGTTAAATAAGCAGGCTGACAATATACAGCTTTGACGTACTCCTTTCCTGATTTGAAACCAGTTTCTTTTTCCATGTCCAGTTCTAACTGTTGCTTATTGACCTGCATACTGATTTCTCAGGAGTCAGGTCAGGTGGTCTGGTATTCCCATTGCTTTAAGAATTTTTCACAGTTTGTTGTGATCCACACATTCAAAGACTTTGGCATAGTCAGTAAAGCAGAAATATATATTTTTCTGGAACTCTCTTGCTTTTTCAGTGATCCAGTGGTTGCTGGCAATTTGATCTCTGGTTCCTCTGCCTTTTCTAAATCCGTCATGGTTCACGTACTGTTGAAGCCTGGCTTGAAGAAGTTTGAGCATTACTTTGCTAGCATGTGAAATGAGTGCAATTGTGCGGTACTTTGAGCATTCTTTGGCATTGCCTTTATTTGGGATTGGAATGAAAACTGACCTTTTCTAGTCCTATGGCCATCATCACTAAACTACAAAAGTTGACTTCCATTCCTGTTTCTTTCCGTAACCGGGACCCAAATTGGTCTTGGCCTGCATCTTTCGGTGCAAGTCTTCGTGATTTCTCTATCCATGTCTGTCCTCATCCTGTCTTCTTTCTCAGCTGGATGTGCCTCAGGCTACCGTTCCCCTCAAGCACCCAGCATCCTGCTCCGCTGTCCACGGGCAGCCTGGTGAGGCTTCCTTCTCTCCTGCTGTGCAGTCCTTCTCAGACACCTCGCACCTAGAAGGGCATGCTCTTTTGGCTGCCATGTTAATATCTAGGCTGTACCTGTTCATCTTCCCAGACAAACCATGTCATTTTTATTTACTGCTTCATCAGCTTTGAGTTTTTGCTTTTAATAATCTTGCACGTGTGCACGTGTTCAGTCACTCCAGTCATGTCCGACTCCTTGCAACCCCATGGGCTGTAGCTTGCCAGGCTCCTCTGTCTGTGGGATTCTCCAGGCAAGAATACTGAAGTGGGTTGCCATGCCCTTCTCCAGGAGATCTTTCCAATCCATGGGTCAAACTGGTGTCTCCTGGATGTCCTGCTTGCAGGCAGATTCTTTACCACTGAGCCACCCGGGAAGCCTGCCTTTACTGTTAAAAAAATAAAAACCCAAAAAACCCTTCACATACAGGTCTACCACCTATTCCAATACCTACCCTCCCTAAGCAACCCCTACATGGAAGGGCATGGATAAAGATGGTTGGAATTCTCAGCCCGCTACTTCTCCATGTGTGACTTTCAGCAGATTAAATTTATCAGGTTAAATGCAGATATCAGGCCAGTGAAGTAGGTGTTTTAGTGATTTAGGACTTAATGATATCATGTGTTGGATTATTCCCCCCAATAAATGTTAGTGCCCTAATCTTTGTTGCACCAGTAATTGCCTGTGTAGTTTATCTAACAATTTTTCACACACTGCTTTGCAGTATATGTCGTACTCTTATCTTGGATGGTTAATTCTTAATTTGAAACCATTAGTGCCAATCTACAAGCAGACTGAAAGCCTGGACCTTGCCCTAATGTTTCTTCATCAGGTCTTTAATAAGAGTGATTTGCTCATTAGATATATAAACATTTGAGAAGCAGCTGTTACATTTTTATATGTGAGTGGGAATATGTAATTTTGAAAGCCAGGTCTTTTCTGCACAGAAGGGATTAGTGGAGGCTCTTACCCTGGCAGACTGAATGAAAGGAGGGAGATATTCATCAGTCCTGGGATCTTAGCCCTTGGAAGGAGTGGGAGGAGCTGCCCATGAAGGAGATGGACAAGTTGGGAACCAGGAAAGTGCCACAGGGCAGATGGTGATGGCCTGCCAACACACGTCCTTGGAGGAATGCCTGAAACCACCATCACCTCTGAAACCTTGTAAGAAACGGAGTATCTATTCAGTAAATAGGTATTAGTTGCCTATTATGTCCCTCTTAGCATCCTAAGCACTGTGAACTCAGTGGTGAGCAAAGACACCTACTCTCTTGGAATCTATATTCTAGTGGGGAAGACAAGAGAGAAATGTCTATTCAAAAGAAAAAATTATGAGTAACTTGTCTCATGATAAGTGTTCTAATGGAACCTTCAATTGCATGCCATCGTCCACCAAAGAGAACACTTTTAGAAATTGATTTATATGTCTTTGTTGCCATGCCCAGGCTTTTCTCTAGTTGTGGAGAGCAGAGGCTACTCTCTACTTGCAGTTCATGAGCTTCTCATTGCAGTGGCTTTTCTTGTTGCACACACTCTAGGGTGCACAGGCTTCAGTAGTTGTGGTGCACACAACTGAGTTGCCCCATGACATGTGGAATTATTAACCCACTGGATCACAGGAAAGTCTCAAACAGAACATTAAAGACCAAGGAAATGTGTGGACACAGTGCAGATGGTGTAGAGATGAGCATGATTATAAACCCCTGGGTTCTCCGAAGGAGCACCTTAATGCCACTTAACTGTATGTCAGCTGTAAGTCTGTGAAGACAACTCAGGTTGGCCCTCCTTTTGTTGTGTTGAGGGACATAGACTCCAAATGGTCCCTTCTAAGTTGAAAGAAGATATTCCAGCCCAAGTGAAACTTCGTGGGAAATCAAATTCTCCTGGTTTGAATAGATACACCCCAGAACATGATTACATGTATTTATGCATTGGAGAAGGAAATTGCAACCCACTCCGTATTCTTGCCTGGAGAATCCCAGGGACAGAGGAGCCTGTTGGGCTGCCATCTATGGGGTCGCACAGAGTCGGACACGACTGATGTGATTTAGCAGCAGCAGGCATGTTAGAAGGGCTTCCCAGGTGATGCTAGTGGTAAAGAACCTGCTTCCCAATGCAGGAGACCTAAAAGACCCAGGTTCAATCCCTGGGTTGGGAAGATCCCCTGGAAAAGGAAATGGCAACCCACTCCAGTATTCTTGCCTGGAGAATCCCATGGACAGAGGAGCCTGGTGGGCTACAGTCCATGGGGTTGCAAAGAGTCAGACACTATTGAAGTGACTTGGATGCATGTATGCAGGTGTGTTAGATAGTTCAGTAGAGTTTACATTTTACTATTTGCTCTTATAATTGCTGTTCACATTCAGTTTTAATTTGAATCTTAAATATCATTGGGAAAGTACATTTTGGTGGTGGGGAGTTTATCTTGTTTGATGACAGACTACAGGCACATAACACATATTCATTCCATGTGGGATGTTTCTTTCTTTCTTTCTTTTTTGACTGTGCTGGATCTTTGTTGTGGCATGCAGGCTTTTCAAGTTTCAGCATGCATGTTCTCTAGTTTTGGCACATGGGCCTAGTTGCTCCACATCATGTAGGATATCACTTCCCAAACCAAGGATCAAACCCAAATCCTCTCTGATGGAAGGCAGATTCTTGACCACTGGACCTCCAGAGATATCCCTGGGATGTTTCTTAAGGTCCTGCTCTGTGCCAGATCCTACCCCTGCAGCTCAGTCATCCAAGCAAAAGGGTAGAGGAAACCTAAAATGTACACAGGAAGTTTCTGTTCATAATGGTAAATAGAAATAGGGGAGTGCCCCGGGGGTGATTATGGTGTTTAAAATGAGCTTCACAGAGAAGGAGAGGGTTTAAGGATGAAGGAGCTTCCTGCTGGCTCAGACAATAAAGAATCTGCCTGCAATGTGGAAGATCCAGGTTTGATCTCTGGTTCGGGAAGATCCGCTGGAGAAGGGAATGGCAACCCACTCCAGTATTCTTGCCTGGAGAATCCATGGACAGAAGAGCCTGATGGGCAGCAGTCCATGAGGTTGCAGAGTCGGACATGACTGAGTGACTAGCACTTCCACTTCTGCAAGGAGAAAATGGTGCAGAGAGTGGGGGCCGGGACCCTGGAGTCCTGTGCCATGCATGGGGGAGTTGATGATTGCAGAGGTGGGAGTGGAGGTGTGGTTCTAAGGCACCCAGCGTGGTTTGCAGACTGAATGAAGGAGCAGCTGGGCCGTCATGGTGGGAGGAGAGACCCATGAAGGAAGCTGGGCATTTAGAAAGGGGCTGGGGAGAGAGAACCTGACCAGAAACTGACAGGGTGAGCACAGAAGGAGCTTCCAGAAGATGCTTCCTGTCCAGAGACACCAGGAAGGAACGTGGACAGGATTGAAGAAAGGCCTCTGATGGAGCTGGATTGGAAAACTGTGGCCAGAAACCAGAGTGCCTAAAGGATGCAGGTTACTTAAGCCCTGAACCATTGGGGTGCAAGCCTGGAAGGCAAGGGCAGGGGCCAGTGACCAGGGAGCTACTGTCACCCTGGGCCAAAGCTCGTACTTGTCACAGAACTGTTGGAGGTGCTATCCTCTCTATCAGGTAGAAACCTATGATGCTGGCAGCCCCAGCTGCTACTGGAGTTACCTGCGCACAACCCCATCACCTCTGCTCCCATGTCATGGAGCCAGGGAAAAGAAAGGCTGCCGCCTCCTGCCCTTGCCTTCCAGGCTTCCACCCTGATGGTCCACAGTTACGACTCAGCAGGAAGCCAGGTGGCACAATGGAGAGTCTGGGAATGCAGTTTGCAGTCTGCAGTGGCCAAGAGGAGAGAGAGAGTAGAGGCCACAACCCACAGCGCTGTCCAGGGTGCAAGCCGTAGGCAAGGGCAGAATCCAGGTTCTAATAGCACCGTCTGCTTTGTTCTCGGGAGGTCCACTTGGGCATGAAGTGTCATTCTGTTCATAAAAACACAGGCGTCATAGAAACTTCCACTTTATAAGTGTCTTGGTAATAAGCAGCCCCTTGGGACCCTCCACTTGGCTGACTGTGTTCAAGTAACCACAGAGTTATGGTGGTTGAAAACCTTCCATGGTCTCAGTTGATCTCATTTCTCCTTTAAGAATTCAGTAGATTCCTCAACAGAAATTTGCTCATGAGGCCCTTGGCATGTTTTTTTTTTCTTCTAATATTCAAATGGAGTGACACAGGTCTATGAAAATTCTTACATTCTAGTGCTGCACGGTTAGAATTGGAGTTGAGGGAGAGTGTTAATGATAGCAAAACATCAAATACTTGAATGTCAGTTGGAGAAAAGTTTTCTTTTTTTTTCCCCAAAGAAAATGTCACAACGCTAATGGGGGAAATGAAGTGAATAATGAGATATAACTTCCTCCTGGCTACAAGATTAAGTATAGTAAAGATATGACTTCCTAAATTAATATATAAATGTACCATGATGCTATAGGTGCGTATACTAGCTGAGATTTAAGTAACAGTTTCTTAAATAAGACAGAAGTTTATTTCTGTCATGTAAGAGTCCAGAGACAGGTGGTCCAAGGTGGATTGGTGGCTCTGTCCATAGGGGTGGCCCTGTCCATAAGGGTGGCCCAAAGACCCAGGTCTCTTCTCTCTTATTGCTCCTCCATCCCTTGGGTGATGTGCTGTGTGTGGGCCAGAGTGGCTCATCGGGTTTCAATATTTCAGCCATCAGGAAGAGGGATAAAGGAGAAAGGAAAGTTCGCCTAGAGATGCACCCTCAAGTTGTACAAGTCACTTTTGCTTGTTTTCCACTGACTGGAACTTAGCCATGAGACTATACTTAGCCACAAAGGAGGCTGGGAAATGTCGTCTTTATTCTAGGAGGCCATGTGCCCCGCTAAAAATCCAGTGTTCTGTTCAACTGAGAGGAGAGGGGAACCTGATATGGGGGGAGATGTTTCAATGTCTACTACAATACCCATTGGAATATTACTTAGAAATTGAGAATCTGAGAATAAAATTAATTGAAAAGATGAAGTAGGCAGCGTACCGCAGAACATGCATATTTTTTAAAGAAAAACTTCTTTTAAAATTACCGTGTTTTCTTTTTTCCTTAGTGTAACCCTCCTCCTCTGTGTACATTCCTTTTTAACGTACATTTTCTTTTTAAACTTTTATGGTACAAAATTTCAAAGATCATTGAGAATTGTATAGTGAGCCCTGTGTACCCATTGCCTAGGTTCAATAGCAGTTTAAGGTTCATCCTGTTTCAGCTATTCCCATACACACTTATACCCTTCCTGTTTTTTGAAGCAGTTTTTTCACGTCTCCTGTTTTGTCTGTAAATAGTTTCATATGTATCTCTAAAAGGTAAAGGCTCAAAAAAAAAACTAGACTTAATTTTTGGATAGTTGTAGAGTCACAGGCAGTTGTAAGATATAACACAGATTACTCCTTTTCTCCCCAGTGGTGTGTGTCTGTGTGTGCTCAGTTTTGTCCAGTTATTTGTGACCCTATGGACTGTAGCCCTCCAGGCTCCTCTGTCCATGGGATTTCCCAAGCAAGAATGGATTGGAGTGTGTTGCCACTTGCTACTCCTGGAGATCTTCCCGATCCAGGAATCAAGCCCAAGTCTCCTGCATCCCCTGCACTGGCAGGAGTATTCTTTACCAGAGAACCATCTGGGAAGCCCCTCCCCCTAATGGGAGCAAAACTGTAGATTATTGAAGCTGGGATATCGACAGGCATACAATCAAGAAACAGAATATTCCCATCCCCACATGGAGTCCTCATGTTGCCTTTCCACAGCCACTTCCATCATTCCTTCCCTTACTCCTGACCACTACTAATCCGTTTACATTTCTGTAATTTTGTCATCTCAAGAACATTATGTAAATCGAATCCTACAGTGTGTAACCTTTTAGTATTGGCTCAGGTGGAGATTCATCCGGTTACTGTGTCTATCAATCCATCACTCCTCTTTCTGGCTGAGTAGTATTACACGGTACGGCTGTGCAACATCAAGGCTTCTTAGGGAATTCCTGGTGGTCCAGTGGTTAGGACTCTGTGCTTTCACTGCTGAGGCCCCAGGTTCAATCCCTGGTCAGGGAACTAAGATTCTGCAAGCCACACAATGTGCCTCCCAACCCCACCCCTGCGAAAAAGGTTTCTTTAAAAGTTTCATCTACCAAACTTACTTGCCTCTTCCCTTCCTCCTCCCTCTCCTCTCTCATAGCAATGCCAAGTGACCACAGCCGCGTGAAGCTGAGAGGCGATTGCTCACGGCCCTCCCTGCAATGGTACACCAGAGCTCAGAACAAGATGCGAAGACCCAACTTGTTGCTAAAAGACATCCTCAAGTAAGACGGGGCCCTCGGGCCACAAGAGGCCTCTGATTTGGGCAGAACTGGGAGAAAAATTCAGTGAGAGCCCCTTGGTTACACTTGGTCACAGTCATTTAAAGGCATGTCTGAGTCGGGATTCAGAGCACATGTGCCCCAGCTGCCTGCATCAGGTCATGCTTGGTGGCAGTGCAGTGCTGGCCTAGGGGGCCGCCAGGCCCTGCAACTTCCAGGTCACAGCCCTTCCCACTGCTGTCCAACAAAAGAGGGCTTCCCCTTCGCTATTTCCAATGAGTCTAAAAATGCGGTTAATTAAAATGCCCTGCAGGCATTTGAATAACATTTAACATTCAACACTAAAACGCATGAGAAGTATTCCACCCAGATCACCCTTCCATCCTAATAAGAAGTGTGAGTGTGAGCATATGTGTTCATTCATGTATCTGACTCTTTGGAAACCCATGGACTGTAGCCCTCTAGACTCCTCTGTCCTTGGGATTTTCCTGGCAAGAGTGGGTTGCCATTCCCTTTTCCAGGGGATCTTCCCAACCCAGGAATTGAACCCGGGGCTCCTGCCTACAGGAAGATTCTTTACCACTGAGCCACCTGGGAAGTCATTAATAAGAGAAAGAATTGTTAAAGGGGTGATCTTTTCGGTTTTATTTGGTACCAGCAAAACCAGGTGGTAAATTACCCTTTTTTTTCATGTCTCTGGTTAGAAATCCAACCCTGAAATCTAGTCTCTCACCTCATTTTACTAATTTGGGAAGGACATGGGTAGAAAAGAAAGTGTATATTAATAAACATCTCCTTTTATCATCAACCAGTAATCATCAAGGCTTCCACATGCCTGGCCCTGTGCGGGGTACCGGCCAAGTGGGATATAGACCCAGGACCCCAACTCCATACAGTGTGGATGGGACAGACTCACAGTCAGGAATTACAGTGCAGCAAAATCAGTGCTGTAAACACTGAACCTGCTACTAATCTTTTCTTCCTTCCTCTTTTTTTTTTTTTCGTCCATGCTGCATGACTTACGGGATCTTAGTTCCCCTGATCCCCTGCATTGGAAGCTTGAAGTCCTAACCATTGGGCTGCCAGGAAATTCCCCCCTTTTTTCTTTTCTAATCAAAATAAAGGAATTATTAATACACTGAATATAATACCTTTACTGAGGGCTGAAGAAAGGAATAGGTAGTAACTGCCTTCACAAGATTCAAAACAGATTAAAGATACTCATCATCTCTGCTCCCCACACGTCCTCTTTCCACTTAAAGATGACTAGTATTACCAGTCTTGTGTGTGTAACAAATACTCTTATGTGTGTATTTCCCTCCCCACACCTTCAGTTCTTTACACAAATGGTTGTATCCCACTCACTTACCCATTTTTACACAAATGGGTGCATCCTACTCACTTACCTATTTTTACCCAAATGAGTGCATCCCACTCACTTTTATACAAATGGTTGCATCCCACTCACTTCCGTATTTGATCCCACAGAAGAATTGAGATACTTGTTCAGGTTTCATGGTGGACTCTGTTGAAATGTGAATCAAGAAGTCTTTTTGTAAATTTGTTTTTAAATTGGAGGGAAATTGCTTTACAATGTCGTGTTGGTTTCTGCCATACAATAGTGCAAATCAGTGCACCAGCCCTGAGCACTTGTCTCATGCATCCAACCTGGGCTGGTGATCTGTTTCACCCTAGATAATACACATGTTTCGATGCTGTTCTCTCGAAACATCCCACCCTTGCCTTCCCCCACAGAGTCCAAAAGTCTGTTCTGTACATCTGTGTCTCTTTTTCTGTTTTGCATATAGGGTTATCGTTACCATCTTTCTAAATTCCATATATATGCGTTAGTATACTGTATTGGTCTTTATCTTCCTGGCTTACTTCCCTCTGTCTAATGGGCTCCAGTTTCATCCATCTCATTAGAACTGATTCAAATGAATTCGTTTTAATGGCTGAGTACTGGGAAGACCCAGAGGGATGGGGTGGGGAGGGAGGGGAGGGGGGATTGGGATGGGGAACACATGTAAATCCATGGCTAATTCATGTCAATGTATGGCAAAAACCACTACAATATTGTAAAGTAATTAGCCTCCAACCAATAAAAATAAATGAAAAAAAAACAATAGTGCAAATCAGCCATAATTATACATATATCACCTCCCACTTCCTAGTGATACTTTCTTGTGTCATAATCCTCAGATACTAGGAAATATTTCGCATCTACTGTGTACAATATACTATTCTAGATGCTGTATTTTTTAAACTGTCCCTTTCTTTAAAAAATAGATTATTTTCCCCTTAAGGTTATTCCTTCACTTTGTTTTTTCAATAACACAAATTATTTAAAGGAGTGCTTCTTAAACTTGATTTAAATTTTTTTAACCTTTACTTTGTCAGTAACCCTTGGGGAGCTTAGTAAAACGAGATTTCTTAGGAATTCCCTGGCAGTCCAGCAGTTAGTACTTGGCATTTCACTGCCTGGCCCCAAGTTCAGTCCCTGGCTGGGAAACTAAAATCTCATAAGCCTCATGGCCTGGCCAAAAAGAATGAGATTTCCAGAACCAGGACTAAACTCAGTTCTTTTCTCCCAGTGTGTGTGTGTGTGTGTGTGTGTGTGTGTGTATTTAACTGTAGAATAGTTTTAATTTATTAGGCTTTTAAAAAAAATTTATCAGAGTTTTAAAAATTGTTTTCACAGGTAGTCTTCAAGGTGACTAGTGGTACTGTCTTAGTTCATTCTGTCTCATTTCTGGGTATAATTTTTTAGAAGACTAATAAGTAGATTGTTTATTTTGTTTTCTTTTTTTATGGAAGAGCTCACAGTATTTTCTCCCAGTTTTTTTAAATTATGGTAAAATATCTTAGATTTACTGTCCTAACCATTTCTAAGTGTACAGTTTCATCAGCATTAAGTACATTCACACTGTTATACAACATCACACCATCCACCTCCAGAACTCTTTTCATCTTGAAAAGCTTGATCCTTTGTACCCATTAAACACTACCCCATCCTCCGCTTCCTCTAGCCCCCGGCAACCAACATTCTAGGTTCTGTCTCTGTAATACATTTTGACTAGGTGCATCTCATGTAAGTGGAATCTTACAGAATTTGAAGGGCTATTTTAAAGTAGCAAATGATTAAAGATGAGGTTCTGTAGCTCAAAATTTATTAGCTGTTTTTGAAGTCCAGTAATATTTATTGTGATTCAGATTTTACTGTGGTGCCTTTGCAGAAGAAAACTTTTTCTTGTTTATAACAAAGACAGTCATAAGTGACTCATTTATCTTGTTAGGAAAATAAGAAATGCCACCCTACGAGGTCATCTTAAAGGCTGTACTTTCTTGCTGCATGTCAGACAAACTCAATTTGGATTAGGTTTTCAGTTATTTCACGTGTTCTCTCTTGATTATTTCATGACAGTGTCATTGTGCCTCATTAATTTTTTTTCTAGGTGTACACTGCTTGTATTTGGAGTGTGGATCCTTTTTTATATCCTCAAGTTAAATCATACTACTGAAGAATGTGACATGAAAAGAATGCCTTTCATGGATCCTGATCGCATAAAGGTTAGCTATTCCATCAGTGTGGTTTAAATTAAAATATTTCCAAGTGTATACTTAAATAGTAATATCATCTTTAAAGTGTTATAAGTAAATGTTCATGAAAGTTATAAGCAGAAGGGAAATCACTTAACCTTTGCACTTCAAAGCACCCACCTCACCCTCCTTGTTCTTCCTTCATTCACTGAAGTCATGGGGTAACATGAGTTCTATTTGATCCTATAGGGCAGTGGTCCTCAACTTTTTGAGCACTAGGGATGGGTTTTGTGGAAGACAGTTTTTCCATGGACTGGGGTGGGAATGGGGATAGTTTTGGGATGATTCAAGCATATTACATTTATAATATCATTGCTGATCTGACAGAGGCGGAGCTCAAGCAGTAAGGCGAGCAGTGGGGAGCGTCTGTAAATAGAAATGAAACTTTGTTTGCTTGCCAGCTGCTCACCTCTGGCTGTGTGGCCCAGTTCTAACAGATCATGGATTGGTTGGCCTATGGCCTGGAGGTTCGTGAAGTTAATATGCTGTGATGCTGTCAATGTACATGTTCTTAAAGCAGATCAGGAAGAAATTCTTTTCCTATTGTGTGTCATTTCTGTGTTTAATTTTTTTGTTTTAATGATTTCACATTGTATTTCAGGATTTTTCCTTCAATGTGTATTTATTTTTTAAAATCAATTGACATATTAAATGCTAATTCCACTGATGGAGTTGCAAATTATCTGATAATGTTCAGCCCTGGACAAAAGATGAGATGATTTTTAGTAAAGTATCATGGTATTAATGATGACTGACACATATCGGTGCTTTACATATATTATCTTTGTAAATTAAATTATATTTAATTGTCATGCAGTGTTCTCTGCATCATACAGATGAAGCCCTGAGAGGTTAAGCTGCTGGCCCAAGTTCACACTTAGTTTCAGTTCAGTCACTCAGCCGTGTCCATCTCTTTGTGACCCTAAGGTCTGCAGCATGCCAGGCTTCCCTGTCCATCATCAACTCCCAGAACTTGCTCAAATTCATGTCCATCGAGTCAGTGATGCCATCCAACCATCTCATCCTCTGTCATCCCCTTCTCCCCTTGCCTTCAATCTTTCCCAGCATCAGGGTCTTTTCCAGTGAGTCAGTTCTTCTCATCAGGTAGCCAAAATATTGGAGCATCAGCTTCAGCATCAGTCCTTTCAATGAATATTCAGGACTGATTTCCTTTAGGATCGACTGGTTGGATCTCCATGCAGTTCAAGGAACTCTCAAGAGTCTTCTCCAACACCACAGTTCAAAAGCATCAATTCTTTGGCACTCAGCTTTCTTTATGGCCCACCTTTCACATCTATACATGACTACTGGAAAGACCATAACTTTGACTATGCCAACCTTTACTGGCAAAGTAATGTCTCTGGTTTTTTAATATGCTGTCTAGGTTGGTCATAGCTTTTCTTCCAAGGACAAGCATCTTTTAATTTTATGGCTGCAGTCACCATCTGCAGTGATTTTGGAGCCCAAGAAAATAAAGTCTGGCACTGTTTCCATTGTTTCCTGTCTTATTTGCTGTGAAATGATGGGACTGGATCCATGATCTTCGTTTTTGTGAATGTTGAGTTTTAAGCCAGCTTTTTCACTGTTCTCTTTTCACCTTCATCAAGAGGCCCTTTAGTTCCTCTTCGCTTTCTGCCAAAAGGGTGCTGTCATCTGCATATCTGAGGTTATTGATATTTCTCCTGGCAATCTTGATTTCAGCTTGAGCTTCATCCAGCCCAGCATTTCGCATGTTGTTTAGTTTAGTTAGCTAGTTTAGTTAATCTAGTATATTGTGTGTGTGTATGTGCACGCACGCGCACACGCTTAGTCATATCTGTAACTCTTTGTGATCTGATGGATTGTAGCTCACCGGGCTCCTCTGTCCATGGAATTTTCCAAGTGAGAATGCTGGAGTGGGTTGCCATTTCCTTTTCCAGGGGATCCTCCTAACCCATAGATTGAACCCACGTCTCTTGTGCATCCCGCGTTACCAGGTGGATTCTTTACCGCTGCATCACCTGGGAAGTGCATATACTGTGGAGCTCTTCTAAAAATGATTTTGCAATATAAGTTCATTTGACCCTGATTATAGTCCTGGAGATAAAGCTATTGTTATTATCCCTACCTGATAGCTGAGGATATGTAGGTACAGCAAGATTAAATAACCTGTCTAAGGTTACCTGAGTGCTTGAGTCAGGGCTTGGACCCAGCAGTGTGGTTTCAGAGTGCAGGCTCCTGGTGACTCTGCTCCAACCTGGGTAGAAAGTGTCCACAAAGAAGAAGCCAGAAGTTATAGGTAGTGTGATGCAGAGAGCAGAGAGCTTCAACTTTGACCTGGTTTCAAATCTAAATGCCACTCAGTTACAGTGAGACCTTGGGCAAGTGACTTAATTGTTTGATGTGCGTGCCTGCTAAGTTGCTTCAGTCGTGTCCGACTCCTTGTGACCCCTTGGACCATTGCAGCCCTCCAGGCTTCTCTGTCCATGGGATTTTCCAGGCAAGAATACTGGAATGGGTTGTCATGCCCTCCTCCAGGGGATCTTCCCGACCCAGACATTGAACCTCGGAGTCCCTATTTTCTCAGCTGTGGGGAGCAGATAACATCATGTGTGCAATGGAGTGGTCATCAGAGTCCAGTAAGATAACAGGCACAGAGCCCTTTTTCTAGTTATGGTTTTTACTCATGTGTTTCTAATCTGTATATGCTTGGAAGTGCCTCAGATTTTTTTGTGGGACAAAGAGGTATAAACGTACATGAAAAGAGCATAGATAATAAATGCACATGTGGCTTGTGCAGAACCCTTGTGTCTCAGTAGTCTTGCTGATCATGGGGCCTTTCTTTCCTGCTGTTTCTGTCCTTAGACGTTTGCCGACTCAGTTCATCCCAGGAGCATGACTTGGCTCCTGCCAGTCTCTTCAGCCCCTGTGTCACCCCACCGTCCCAGCCCTGCCTGTATCAGGCAGGAAAAAACCCCTTAATCTACAATCAAGGTGTAGCTCTTCACCTGCATGTGAAATGTCTATTCACATTCTCCACCCAATTTTTAACTGGGTTATTTGTCTTTTTATTACTGAGCTGTATTAGAGGAAGGCGAGAGGTTACATGAACGACGGCGTGATGTCTCCTCTTTGAACTCCAGATTGTACAGATAACCCATGGTTAAGTTTTAACAGGCAATTTAACGGTAATATGTGTGTGTTCGTGCTAAGTCTCTTCATTCGTGTCCGACTCTACGACCCCATGGACTGTAGCCCGCCAGGTTCCTCTGTCCATGGGATTATCCAGGCAGGGATACTGGAGTGGATTGCCATGTTCTCCTCCAGGGATCTTCCCAACCCAGGAATCAAACCCGCATCTTTAACATCTCATGCATTGGCAGGTGGGTCCTTGACCACTAGTGCCACCTGGGAAGTCCCTACAGTAATATACATTACATTTAATATTCCTTTGAGGAATAAGACAGATACCTCCTCTTTGACTCTTCATAATTCCCAGTAGACAGAAAAAAAGCTCTCCCTCCTCTTCCCCCTAAGCCATGCAACATGAATTCCCCCTTTAGACTGGTGGGACCAGTTTTAAACTTAAGTTCACTGTTGAACCAGTAACAGCCTCTTATGGGTGCTAGTGCCCTGTCCCAGTTGGCTTCAGTAAGGATTCCTGACTAGTCCTTGAGCAGGGGTGGAGGGAGCAGGGTACCTCCTGGAGCCTGCTGGAGAAGGGATGATGACACTGCGGTTCCCGAAGAGGAAGGGACAGGAAATGGAGACCCAGGAGGCAGCCCAAGGGACCAGCCACATCAACCCAGTTCTGAAAGACTTCTAAAAGATCATTATCTTTTCCAATTAGAAAGTGCCCCATAATTGTGTGGAAAGGAGGAGGAATGGGGATGTGGTTGTGTAAGTCAAACAGGTTTGTTCAAGTCTCAGTCTGGAAATTAATAAAGTAGAAAGTGAAAACCTGCTCTAATCATGGTGAGATGAGGGGCATCTTTTATTCTATTACTTGACACTTTTAAATGTTAGCACTGTTGACTCTGTCAAAATGCCCTGCTTCTCACAGTGGTCATGACTGTGCCAAAAAGCACCTGTCTCAGCAAGCATGGCCAAGGAGAGAAACAGCAAGAGTTAGATGCTGCTAAGGATATCGGGTGGGGAATAGCAGGATATGAGACTGAAAGGAGACAGGACCAGAGCATGAAAAACCTTGAATTCCACCCTGTTGTTCAGTCGCTCAGTCCTGTCCGACTCTTTGTGACCCCATGGACTTCAATGTGCCAGGCTTTCCTGACCTTCACTATTTCCCGGTGTTTGCTCAAACTCATGTCCATTGCATTGATGATGCCATCCAACTATCTCATCCTCTGTTGCCCCCTTCTTCTCCTGCCATCAGTCTTTTCCAACATCAGGGTCTTTTCCAATGAGCTGGCTCTCCTCCTCAGGTGGCCAAATTATTAGAGCTTCAGCTTCAGCCATCAGTCCTTCCAATGAACATTCAGGTTGATTTCCTTTAGGATTGACTGGTTTGATCTCCTTTCTGTCCAAGGGACTCTCAAGAGTCTTCTCCAGCACCACAGTCTGAAAACATCCATTCTTCAACCCTCAGGTTTCTTTTATGGTCCAACTCTCACATCCATACATGACTATGGGAAAAACCATAGCTTTGACTAGACTCTGAGCAGCTCCTAAATTTGATATCTGGTCCCACATCACTAAACAGGAAGAGAAACCGTTGTCTAAGTCCCCGTTATAGAGGAAGTGGATGGGAAACTGGCTGGTGTGAATGGCTGGGAGGTGGTGTTCAGTATGAGCTCCCTATAGAGAAATCTCTGTGTCCAGGCTTTGGTGGAGACTGACCCGTCCTACCAAGAGCGCTTGGATGAATCTGATGATTGTGGTTGTATATCAGCAGGAGATCTCAGAGTCATGTGAGTGGGGCCCTGTTAGCTTTGTTGACAACATTCAGCAGCTTGCAAGACCAATAACCCTGTTGGACTCTGAACGTCTGATTACATTCTGCCAGTATGAGTACAGCAGAAGTATAGCTGTGGCCAAGTGTTTGCGTGGGTTTTGTATTTTCTATTTAAAATGTCTCTTAATATGCAACTTATGCAAAAAGACTGATGGTGGTCTCTGCAGTGTTGCTAGGACAGTTTGAGTGTGATGCAGGTGCCAAGTTGCATTTAAGAGATATTTGAAGAGAGACAAGGTCATAGTCACATCAATTTAGGTTGGCACCACTTGGTAGCACCATTTTGAACTTGACCTTCTCTCGGGAACTAAAGACCACACATCATCACCCTGGGGACTGCATTCTGGGCTGTTCATCAAGGCCAAGTTTATGTCTTTTCTCTGACTCCATAGACCCACACTCAGATATCTAAAGTAAGCAGAGTATTCCCTGGTGGTCCAGTGCTTAGGACTCCATGATTCCACTGCAGAAGGCCTGGGTTCAGTCCCTGGTCAGGAAACTAAGATCCTAACTGCCACACAGTGCAGCCAAAAAATAAATAAATAAAAAATGAACTAAGCAGAGTAACCCTGGGCTGAGTTTTAAATCAGTCCAGGCATTCACACTTCCAAACTGATCCTTCTCTCCCTGGTGTCCTTACTTTCCCCCGACTATCCTTCAGTGGTCTCACAGAGGTGAGGAAACCGAAGCCTAGACCTCGGGTTCATGCTTTAACCGAGTTTATACTACAATAGCAGGGAGATCAAACCAGTCAATCCTAAAGGAAATCAGTCCTGAATGTTCATTGGAAGGACTGATGCTGAAGCTGATGCTCCAATACTTTGGCCACCTGATGTGAAGAGCTAACTCACTGGAAAAGACCCTGATGCTGGGGAAGATTGAAATCAAGAGAAGGGGGCGACAGAGGATGAGATGGTTGGATGGCATCACTGACATGAGTTTGAACAAATTCGGGGAGATGGTGAAGGACAGGGAAGCCGGGCATGCTGCAAAGAGTCGGACACAACTCAGAGACTGAACAACAACACTATGGTAAAGAGATCTGGAACTGGGTCTAGATCCAGATTGTCTGATTGTTTTCTTCTTAAAAGTGTCTTTTGATAAAATATACATGCCATAAGACTTACTCCTCCTTTTAAGCACCCAGTTGGAGGAGTGTTGTTGATATTGGATATTTCTCCCAGCAATCTTGATTCCAGCTTGTGCTTCATCCAGGCCAGCATTTCTCATGATTCACTCTGCATGTAAGTTAAATAAGCTGGGTGACAATATACTGTCTTCACATACTCCTTTCCCAATTAGGAACCAGCCCATTGTTCCATGTCTGGTTCTAACTATTGCTTCTTGACCTGCGTACAGATTTCTCAGGAGGCAGGTAAGGTGGTCTGGTATTCCCATCTCTTGAAGAATATTCCACAGTTTGTTGTGATCCACACAAAGGCTTTGGCATAGTCAATAAAGCAGAAATAGATGTTTTTCTGGAATTCTCTTGCTTTTTCTGTGATCCAATGGATGTTGGCAATTTGATCTCTGGTTCATCTGCCTTTTCTAAATCCAGCTTGAACATCTGGAAGTTAATGGTTCATGTACTGTTTAAGCCTAGCTTGGAGAATTTTGAGCATTACTTTGCTAGTATGTGAGATGAGTGCACTTGTGCGGTAGTTTGAATGTTCTTTAGCACTGGAATGAAAAGTGACCTTTTCCAGTCCTGTGGCCACTGCTGAGTTTTCCAAATTTGCTGGCATATTGAGTGTAGCACTTTCACAGCATCATCTCTTAGGATTTGAAATAGCTCAACTGGAATTCCATCACCTCCACTAGGTTTTTTTGTAGTGATGCTTCCTAAGGCCCACTTGACCTCACATTCCAGGATGTCTGGCTCTAGGTAAGTGATCACACCGTCGTAGTTATCTGGGTCATTAAGGTCTTTTTTGTACAGTTCTTCTGTGTATTCTTGGTACCTCTTCTTAATATCTTCTGCTTCTGTTAGCTCCGTACCATTTCTATCCTTTATTGTGCCATCTTTGCATGAAATGTTCCCTTGGTATCTCTAATTTTCTTGAAGAGATCTCTAGTCTTTCCCATTCTGTTGTTTTCCTCTATGTCTTTGCACTGATCACTGAGAAAGGCTTTCTTATCTGTCCTTGTTATTCTTTGGAACTCTGCATTCAAATGGGTCTATCTTTTCTTTTCTCCTTTGCTTTTCACTTCTCTTCTTTTCTCAGCTATTTGTAAGGCCTCCTGAGACAACCATTTTGCCTTTTTGCATTTCTTTTTCTTGGGAATGGTCCTGTACAATGTCACAAACCTCTGTCCATAGTTCTTCAGGCACTCTATCAGATCTAATCCCTTGAATCTATTTGTCACTATCACTGTATGATCGTAAGGGATTTGATTAGGTCATTCCTGAATGGTCTAGTGGTTTTCCCTATTTCCTTCAATTTAGGTCTGAATTTTGCAATAAGGAATTCATGATCTGAGCCACAGTCAGCTCCCAGTCTTGTTTTTGCTGACTGTGTAGAGCTTCTCCATCTTTGGCTACAAAGAATGTAATCTAATTTCAGTATTGACTGTCTGGTGATGTCCATGTGTAGAGTCTTCTCTTTTTTTTTTTTTTTTAGAGTCTTCTCTTGTTTTGTTGGAAGAGGGCATTTGCTATGACCAGTGCATTCTCTTGGCAAAACTCTGTTAGCCTTTGCCCTGCTTCATTTTGTACTCCAAGGCCAAATTTGCATGTTACTCCAGGTGTCTCTTGACTTCCTACTTTTGCTTTCCAGTCCCCTATGATGAAAAGGGCATCTTTTCTTAGTGTTAGTTCTAGAAGGAGCATCTAGTAAGTTTATAGTTAGTTATACCTCCATCACCACAATCCCATTGAGAACATTTCATCACATGTTAATTCCCTCTCACCCCTTCTGTGGCCATTCCCTACCCTCAACTACCAGCCCCAGGCAACCACTGGCTGGTTGAGATTTTATCATACTGTTCTCTCTGTGACTTGGTTATTCAGATTTTTCTGCCTTTAACCAGGTAAAAGCTATAGACAGCTAACCCATGGGTGTTAAGCCAGAGTTTACAAACATGGAAGTGAAAGTTTCATAACGTAACCCATACCTTCGGTTCATGTGGTCTGTGGCTGAGTTGGGTTCCTACACGTGTCTGGTTAGCTCCAGACCTCAGACCCCCGTCCAACCCAAATACTGCTCCCTGTCCTGGGTTTAAATCGATAAATAAAACATTGCCTTTTACTCAGAATTATGCCACTTACCTATATTTCTGAGAAGGACTGTCCTAAAAATTATGGGGTAGAACTGAACATGGAGATTCTACTGAAGAAAATTCACTTTTTAATACCCCTCTGTGGGTTCTCACTTTGTGGTTTTCCGTGGCAGATGGCTGTGTCATTGACAACTGAAGCTGCCTGATGTCTTTTATTCTCAGTCATGGGCAGTCAGCAAGCTCAGCCTGGAAGTCTTTCAGAAACTGAATCTCCTGTGTCCCTGTGTCGATTCGGGAGCAAAGGGGCCTTCCTGTGTCTTTGAGAGAGTCCACAGTCCTCTGCTTGGCAGTGGTCCTAACTCAGGATGGATGTCAGACAGACTCACCGTGTCCTTCCTCACCAGCCTGCTCCAGCTCCCAGCTTTGGCGCTGTCTGCAGCAGAGAAGAGGAAGGTTGTGATGCTTCTGGTCTTGACTACAGCTCTGCAAGGCGAGCTGTCCTCCCTGGGCATTTTTCTTCTGAGCTTTGAAGCGGGGAAGAGGAAGGAGGGAGGCTGAGACTTTTGTGGGGCGTGTTACAACATGTTTCAACAAATTGAAACGAAAGAGGAAAAGGAATTGCTGTGGTTTTGGTCATTTCCAGTGGCACTGAGGACATTGTCTCTGGGATGGGTTTATTGCACCTGCTGTGAATGAAGGACAGGAGGGGTCACCGTCAGAAGGGGCTCTGCTCATGGTCTAGAAAATTCACTTTGAAGCCTGAGATGGGACTCTCTGCCAGAATGGAAATTTCACTCCTTTCAAATTAAAGAGAAAATTCGGCAGCCAGAAGAGTCACGCTCCGGTCTCTGACTCCATCACCTAACCTCTCTTTCCGGTCCTGAGTCAGTCATGAGGCTTCTGTCTCCTGATACTTTTCTGATATTCTTTATTACCCCAGGAGATTTGTAAAACAAGATGCTTGGGATGTGCTTCCGTAATGAAGAATTAGACCTTTTGTTCTCTGAAAACTGTTAATAACCCTCAGGCCTGGGGTCTAGAGACAAGTGTGTACAGTACACGTGGTCCCTCTGCTTGCCCTGCCCGCACAGTCTGGCGTTAAGTGCCAGTGGTTGCGGAGTGTCACTGAACTTGGAGGCCTGGTCATGGTGAGGCCTCCGTTCAGGGTCTTCTTGGGTCACAGCTGGCTTCTTGCTTGGCTTTCTCACTGATTCCTTGCAAAGATGCCAGTTCAAACTCTTGCTCTCAATGGTGATTGTCAGCTGCTGACTGTGGGCAGAGGCTAGGATCATAGGAGCCTGGGACTAGGTGACCTGCCAGCTCAGCTGTGTCCTTCTGGGTGAACTGCCCTGAACCCACAAAGTGAAGATAGGACCATCTTATGAGGTGTCCTAGGTGTCATGCTGGTGACCTGAGACTGTGACTATGTCTGCAGCATTGTCCGAGGTTCCAAAAACATCACGTCCCTTCTCCAGGCACGGGGCCAGATCCTCAAGATGTAAAAGATATAAACAGTGTGCTTTTTCCAGTACTAAAAACTTTTTGAAGCTGTAATTTTAAAAATAGGGAGGGGGTTCTGCTATATTCAGAGAATTGTTTCTACAAAAATTTTATCATGCAAAAATCAGACATGACTTTGAGAAACATGGTTGAGGCAAACATTTAGAACTGTATACAGCAATAATAATCCTCGTAACAGTACTGACACGGTTCAAAAGACATGTTCAATACTAAAAATAAATATCCCAGCAAATAGAGGACCACACACACACACGCGCGCGCGCGTGCATGCACACACACACACAGGCATGCACATGCAGTTTGATGGGAGGAGGGATAAGGCAAGGCCAAGGCTGCGGCATGTGATGAGGACATAGAGCACAGAGATGAAGGAGAACTTCCTGCCAGACGGTTCCAAGGCAGCGTTTGGCCAGACTGAGCCAAAGGGCAGACTGTGGGGTGAGCGGCCATTTATTCCATGTTTGTCCGTGTCCAGCTGCCTTCAGCCAGGCTAGTGTACTTGGCCTTTAGCAGTCATTTCTTGTTGATGCAAAACATTAATGTTGCAGGGAAAATTGTATACAAAACCAAGGCAACTTCTTTGTTGACAGGACAAAGTTGTAGGTTACACCTAATTTCCATTCCAGGCTGTGAAGCTTGTTACCCTAACAAGATAAATAATCCTGTTTTTCATCCCACTAGATAGGAACCTGAAACAGGAAATCTTTTTTTCTTTTTTTCTCTTTTGGCTACGCTGTGCGGCATGTGGGATCTTAGTTCCACAACTAGGGCATAAACCCGGGCCCCCTGCACTGGGAGTGTGGAGTCTTAACCACTGGACCAGCAGAGAAGTCCCTAGGAATCTTTTTTCTTTTAAACTATGGTTTAAAAAAACACCATAAAATTTAAATTTAATTTAAAATTTACCATATTTATTATTTTTAAATGTAGTTTAGTCCTGTTAAATATATTCACACTAGAACATTTCCATCTTGTTAAACTGAAACTATCCCCTCCCCCCAGCCCCTAGTATCACCAGTCTATTCTAGAATAGAATAGAAACCCCCATTCTTTCTATTTCTGTGAATTTGACTATGTTAGATACTCTCTGTAAGTGGAGTTCTACAGTACTTGTCTTTTTGTGACTGGCTTATTTAGATGAGTCTGTCTTTGAGGTTCATCTGTGTTATAGCATATGTCAGGATTTTATGAACCATGAAATCTTCTGAGAAGATTTTAAAAAATGAAATCTTAAACACCTTTTTGAATCCTGGATTTATTTGCACGAGCCAGGCTGGAAGGGTGGGAGGTGAGGGCCTTCCTGTTTCACTCATGCGATGAAACATCTTAATTGAGTTTATCTCCTTTTCATGTGGTTCTCCTAGATTTTTCTCTCAAATGTCTAGCATAAATTGGCTCTTTTTAAAGTATTTTTAAAAGTTTATTTATTTTTGGCTGTGCTGGATCTTTGTTGCTGCACATGGGCTTTCTCTAGCTGCAGAGAGTGGAGACTTCTCTCTAGTTGCCATGCAAGAGCTTCTCCTTGCGGTGGTTTCTCTTGTTACAGAGCACAGGCTCTAGGCCCAGGGGCTTCAGTAGTTACAGCGCTTAGGCTCAGTAGTTGTGGCTCCCGGTCTCTAGAGGGAGCCACATAAAATCCTCAGTAGTCGTGGCTCACATGCTTCATTACCCCTCACCAAGTGAAATCTTCCTGGACCAGGGATCGAACCCTCATCCCCTGCGTTGGCAGGAGGATTCTTAACCACTGGGCCACCAGGAAAGGCCCATAAATTTACTCTTAAATGCAGTTGTTTTGTGTTACAAGTCAGTCATCCACAAGGGAGCTACATCAAACACCGCAGGGCCCAGTGTCTTGTCACCTGGCAGGGTGTACTTCTAATGCCTACAAGCCTTTGACACGCAGGTCTGTGTGCTTCGTTCCAGAGAGCCCAGCAGTATGCCCAGCAAGTCCTGCAGAAGGAGTGCCGGCCCCAGTTTGCCAAGAGGTCGATGGCACAGCTCTTTGGGAGCAGGTATAGCTTGGACCTACCACCGTTCGTGATGAAGGTCCCCTCAGAGAGCGAGGCTGAGTACAAGTATGACCCTCCTTTCGGATTCCGCAAGTTCTCTGGGAAAGTCCAGACCCTCTTGGAACTCTTGCCAGAGCATGACTTTCCTGAACACTTGAGAGTCAAGAGCTGCAAGCGTTGTGTGGTCATCGGAAGCGGCGGGATCCTCCACGGACTGGAGCTGGGCCACGCCCTGAACCAGTTTGATGTCGTGATACGGTACGGTGGCTTGAAGACCAGCCTCTGTCCTCTAGGCTGTAGCTCACTGCCGTGGGTCAGGGCAGCACCAGAAACAGGAAGCACCCAGAACAACCCCACATGTCCCTGCCTTCCAGGGACTCACGTTTTGAGAAGTTGAAACAAAGACATGAAATGATTGGATGCTCCAAACTGTGCGGTACTGACCCTCATTTTGGTAAAAACCTTTTCAGTGGAGTTGAGGGTTGGAAGGATGGATAGATTCAAATAAGCCAGCGAAGGAGGAAGGCTAGGCAGGGCCTGGAGGAGGATGTGGGGAAAGGGGGCATACTTGAGTCAGTGGGACACCTGGCTTCTAGGAGTTGGACTTCGGGTGGGTGAATCTGGAAGGTGGCCCTCACTGGGACCAGAAAACACACAGAAGCATTTAAACACCAGATCGCCTGGAGGAGGGCACGGCAACCCCCTCCAGTATTCTTGCCTGGAGAATCCCATGGACAAAGGAGCCTGGTGGGCTACAGTCCATAAGGTTGCAAAGAATCAGACATGGCTGAAGCGACTAATCATGCTCACTACAGGCAATAGGCAGTCATCCTGAATTACAGAATTTGCTGATAGTTTGACAGTCATGTTAGGAAACACCAGGATTTCCAGTCTGAGGTCTAAGATGTTGGTGGAACCACTTGGATAGTTGAGGAAAATCTCTGGCTAGTGACGAAGGATGACAAGATCCATCGCAGACATTTTGAGCCTGAAAGTGGTGATATGTCTACATAATGCCTTTGTCACCAGTAGCTGTGATCTCAGGCAAGTTTCCTCACTGTCCTGTGCCTTGATTTCCTCATCTGTAAATGGAGGCCATGATGGCACAGAGCTCATGGGGTTACTGTGAAGACAAAATGAGTTAACAGGTGTAAAACATGTGGAACAGTGTCAGACTTGTGGTAGATGCTCGGTGAAAAATGAAAGTGTTAGTTACACAGTCATGTCCGGCTCTTTGTGACCGCATGGATAGTAGTCGGCCAGGCTACTCTGTCCGTGGAATTCTCCAAGCAAGAATACTAGAGTAGCTGTTAGGAGCGATGTTTGGAAGATATATAGGAAGGAGGAGGAGCTATGGAAGAAAGGGGAGGGGGTGTAAGAGGTTTCTAGGAAAGAACCAGACTTTTTTGTAAGGGCCAAGAGAGTGAAGAAACAAGGAACAAGTTTTAAGGCAAAATGTGTGAAGTATGGGAGTGGGGTCAGGGCTTCAGGGGTGTGGAAGTTGTTGAGGTGAGGGAGGATGTAACTGCTTCCTTCCTGTGGGGGCTCTCTGTGTGCCAGACGCTGTCATGGGCTCCGGTGGGTCTCATGCCTTGGTGAAGCCATCCTGTTAGCCAGCGTCAGAGATGAAGACATGGAGGCACCATAGGGCCTGGAGTTCTGACCAGACCCTGACACTCCAAACGCAGAGTGTTGAGGCTTCCCGAACCTCAGCCCCAGCTCTGTGTGAGCAGCTGAGTGATGTTGTGCACAGGCTGCACTGGAAGAGGTAGACGGACCCTGTGCCCATCTTAACGGTGCACACGTGGGATACGGGAGGAGACAGAGTGAGAGACTGGGGTGCACACTCTGGCCAGAGGACAGATGCAGTGGACGAGAAGGGCGGCCTTGGGCTGACCTTGAGGAAAGGTGGGATTTGGCTAATGAGACAGCTTCAACACAGAACGAGACTCTTCAGGGACTTCCCTGGTGGTCCAGTGGCTGAGACTCTGCACTTCCAATCCACGAGTCCCAGGTTTGATCCCTAGTCAGGGAACTAAATCCTGCATGCCACAGCTAAGACCTGGCGCAGCCAATAAATAAGTAAAAATTAATTAATTAAAAATTTTTTAGAAGAAACAAAAAATGAGAATATTCAGAGCACGTGACAGTGTCTGGCTTACAGGAAGCAGCCAGAACTACAGGAAGCGGTTTCATCTTCTCTCACCCCGATATTGTTCACAACCCCTAAAAGAAAGGTGGTATTTGACCTTGAAGAAAGCAGGCAGGGAAATCTGGGTGAGGAGCCCTGCCTGGCAGGAGGAGAGAGAGAGAGGGAACAGGGGCTGGCTAGACGCCCAGTGATGATGGGGCCAGACTGGGAGGCATGAACGTCATGCATAGGCACTGGGACCTAAGGAGGGAGTAAGGGAAATCAGTTGAAAAATTTTTGGTGGGTAACTTTCAGGTTTAAAGCAGTTCTACAATTAACAGAAAAGTTGCTAGAGTCATACAAAGAGCTCCCCTTTTCCAAGATTCCCCAGCTGATAACACTTGATCACACTGGCTTTGTAATTTTCTCTCTTTATATTTTGTTATTCTTTTCTGAACCCTTTGAGAGTTAGTTGCAAATTTCAAGCTCCTTCTTTACACCTAAATACTTAAGTGTGCATTTCCTAAGAACAAGGACATTCTGTTATAGAACTACAAGATGATAATTCAGAATAAGGAAATTAACACTGATGCAGTAGAGACTTATTTACAATCCTTATTCAGATTTCACCAGTTATTCCAGTAGTGTCCATTATTTAAAAAAAAAATGGAGGGGCTTCCATGGCAGTCCAGTGGTTAAGGACTCTATACTTCCACTGCAGGGAACATGGGTTCAATCCCAGGCTGGGGAACTAGGATCCCACGTGCCTCACAGTATGGCCAAAAAATTTTTTTTAATAAATAAAGGAAAAGAAAAAGAATGTAACTGGTTCAGGATCATTCTTTGCATTTAGTTGTCATGTCTAATAATATCTTTTAATAATCTAGGACTTAGGTATCTGAGATCTAGAAGAGGAAGTGGCAGTAGAATGGAAAAGAAAGGTTTATACAGATGTGTAAAGACCAAACAGACTTTTCTTGAGATTTCAAAACTGTGTACCTGGGTGAGTGATACTGCTTTAGGAAGAATTCTTAGGCCCCCGACCATCCATACTGGCAAAGCCTCCTTCTATCTAGCAGTGGTCAGTGCCCCAAATTCCTACTTTAATTTAAGACCAGGTTGCACCCTGGTAGTTTTAGCTGGTAAAGAATCTGCCTGTCATGCAGGAGACCCTAGTTCAATCCCTCGGTCAGGAAGATCCCCTGGAGAAGGGAATGGCGACCCACTCCAGTATTTTTGCCTGGAGAATACCCTGGACAGAGGAGCCTGGTGGGCTACAGTCCTTGGGGTTGAAAAGAGTTGGACACAACTGAACGACTTTCACTTCACTTTACACTTGGGCCCAGTGCCCTCCTCGGGCCCAACCCCGTCTGTGTAACTATGGTTTGTGTCTGCTTTGCCGCGGTTTCTAGGTTTTCTTTTCTGATTATCTTTTTGAAATTCTGGCAAGAACCGCTAATATCTGAGCACAATGGAAAGCTTTCAAGGAAACATTACTAATGCCCAGAGAACACACACAGTGTAATGTGTTTAGGTTGGCTTAACATGGCAGGGCTAGATGGAATTGCTTGTCATTCATAGATTGGATCTGGGTGGATGTTGCGAGTTCGCAGACTGAAGACTTCGCTCATCAACACCTGGAAAGGGCAGAGCTGAGGGATGATGGGGCTGGCTGGAGGGGAGGCACCCTATCCCCAGCCATACCCTCATTCCCAGTCCTTAAAAAATGTGAAAAATACGCTGCAGAAATTTTTCACATGATTAAGTGGTTAATGTCAGTTTATCTTTGTCCTTTTTACTTAAATAGGTTAAACAACGCACCAGTTGAAGGATATTCGGAGCATGTTGGCAATAAAACTACTATAAGGATGACTTATCCAGAAGGTGCACCTCTGTCTGACCTTGAATATTATTCCAGTGACTTGTTTGTTGCTGTTTTATTTAAGAGTGTTGACTTCAACTGGCTTCAGGCAATGGTCAAAAATGAAACCCTGGTAAGCACTAGAAATTCACCCATTGGATGTGTGCCTTTGTAAAAAGTGAAGGACTCTCTAATTGGAATTACAGGTTTTTTGGGTTTTTTTTTTTCATTTTTAAGTTAACATTCATGCTTTTGTGTTGTCTTTCAAATAGCCACTCCTTTTGTCGAAGCCCCTCAGAACTCCCCCTGGGAAATTACTTTCAGAATCCAAGTCACACATGGAAACCAGTATCATTACTTAGTGGAAATAAAAAGTATGGGACCAAAATTGCTATGGTTGAGGTTGACCACCCAGCTGATTTACCAGACTTGAATTTACATGGCTTCTGGCTGTTTTCAGAAATTAGACTTATGTGCATGAGTATAAATTATTATCAAGGCTGCTCAGAAGAATATCCATAAATTCTCTGAGGGGTCCTTTCAAAGAGCGTCTCCAAAAATGCTTTGATTGGTGGTGCTCTTGTTGGAGTCAATTCATAGCGTTCCAGAAGGGCAGATGTGGATAAGATGGCCCTGATTTGGTATTCCTTTTGTTTGTCTTTATAGTAATTGATCACCCTACTTTATGAGGCCCCCCCCATTATATTGAAATAAATTTTAGAGGTCAACTTTTAAAGAGTGTGTGTGCATTTATATGCACTTGCACAAACTGGCTGACTGTAAAATTAATAGGACGTATCAAACTCTTTAGAGAAGCTTCACATGATGGAGAATTTGTGTCTCCAAAACTTCTTGGGGTCCTCTGGATTTCCTCTGGGTAGTTTTTCTAGTTGAAACATGAAGCACATATGAAATGATTTACAGTCAGACGAGATATCACCAGACAGGAAGTGGAGTAAGTGGATGGGGGCAGGGGCGTGGTGGGGCCTGAACACAAGTGGGCCTCAAACTGAATCTATTTACTTGATCTTCCCTGGACAAAATGATGGCTTTGGATCCTGAAAAGACCTACCATCTGAGGCCATTACCTTAAGAATTTCGTTCCCCAAACCGATGAGTTGCTTCTGCCGTTCCTTTCCTTGTCCAGTGCCACCTTCCTGAATCAGATCCTTAGAGTTGCATGGCTCTGGGACTTCTCCACAGAATGCAGAACACACACCCATGTGTGTGTGTGGGTGGGCCACACCCACAGCTTTGCCCTCATTAGCAGGGGCCACATTCTCCCCCTCCTCCGATAACTTGATTGACTCCCGCTAATGATTGCTTGCTCTCTTTCCTTAGCCATTTTGGGTGCGGCTCTTCTTTTGGAAGCAGGTGGCGGAAAAAATTCCACTGCAGCCGAAACAGTTCAGGATTTTGAATCCAGTGATTATCAAAGAGACTGCCTTTGATATCCTTCAATACTCAGAGCCTCAGTCAAGGTTCTGGGGCCGAGATAAGGTATTTTTGTCACTGCTGATACGTAACTGTTCTTCTCTGTGTTGGAAAGGAGCCGTCTCTATGCCTTTCAGTTAAGCTCAGCTGTAGACCCAGGACCATCTTCCAGAGATGACACCTCATCGTTGATTAGATGTTCCGTGTGTGTTTATCTCTCGACATCTTGACCTTAGGGGCTCCCCATTGTTTAATCCTTTCACCCCCAATGGCTCGGCTCTTTAGTATAGTTAGCACTTCGATCACTGAGATGTTATTTAAGGTATTCTTACTCCAGAAATACATAAAAAGTTACTCCAAGACTCCAGAAAAGTTGTCTACATTTTAGCACTGCAGGCAACTTAAGAGAAAATTGACATTTATCATCAGTCCCGAGGACCCTTATAAGCTGCAGTCTGTAGGGTTGCCAAGAGTTGGACATGACTGAGCACGCACATGCACGCATACATAGGTGATGGTAAATAGGCAATTTCTGTAGATCAGGGGTCTACAACCTCTAGGATCTAATGCCTGATGATCTGAGGTAAAGCCAATATGATAAAAATAGAAATAAAGTGCACAATAAATGTAACGTGCTTGAATCGTCCCGAAACCATCCCTAACCCCCAGGTTCGTTGTCTTCCACAAAACCGGTCCCTAGTGCCAAAAAGCTTGGGCAACCCTGCTCTTGAGCAGTGCTTTTCAGTTGATGCCTGAGTCCCACACCCCAAACATTCTGATTTCATTTGTCTGTGCTGTGGTCTGTACACTGGGATTTTCAAAGTTCCTAGGCAGTTTTATTTTGCAGCCTACTCTGAGAACCTTTGTGCTGTAGATGGTTCACTGCAGTAGATTCTTTACCTGCAGTCTGCTTGTGTGGCTCTGGTTGGAGATGCCTTTTTTACTTGTTTCTTCATGATCTAAAGAACTGTCTGTCCTAAGTCACCTCAGTTGTGTCCCACTCTTTGTGACCCCAGGGACCGTAGCCCACCAGACTCCTCTGTCCATGGGATTCTCCAGGCAAGAATACTGGAGTGGGTTTCCATTTCCTTGTCTAAGGGATCTTCCCAACCCAGGGATCAAAGCTGCATCTCTTAGGTTTCCTGTATTGGTAGGTGTGTTCTTTACCACTAGGGCCACCTCCTGTGTCTCTAAATAAAACTTCTGTAAAACCAGTGGAAATCATTTTTAAACAGAATATTAAGCAGAACATTTATATATAAGGGAAAGCAAGGAATTTTTAAATGTGAGGTTCTGCTACCCACACCAGGGGCCTGAGATACCTCCTAGGAGGTGGGACTGATCCAGGAGGGAATTTGCAACACTGAACTGGACTCAGGAGTCCTCATCCAATAGACAGATGAGCAGCTTTGTCTATTTGCCCTTTGAACCAAATTCTAAATAAAAAGATGATTTAACACAGCTATATAAATTTTAAATTAAGAATTCTGTGGTTGTTAAGTAAAGTAAGTATCTGAATGTTGTTGTTTAGTTGCTAAGTTGTGTTTGACTCTTTGTGACCTCATGGACTGTAGCCCAACAGCCTCCCTCTGTCCATGGGATTTCCCAGGAGAAAATACTGGAGTGGGTAGCCATTTCCACGTCTGGGAGATCTTCAGTAAGAGCTGAATCTGACTCTGGCTCCAGCCTCGGGCTTGGGTACCCAGCTCAGGTGAAACAGTTCATATGGTGGAAGTGGTTCCCTTCAGAGGCTGCCATTTTCCTCTGGGGCTCTGCCCTCCATCCATGGGGAGCCCAGGAGGGCCATGTGATTCCTGCCATTGCAGGAACATGTGCAGGACCCGTGGTGCCTTTTCCTTCTCAGAGGAAAGTGGCCCTATCCCCTACCAGTGACTGTCAGGTCTCTGACTGGCTCTAGCTGGCCTCCCCTACGTGGAGCACGTGCGGTCCCCCAGAATGTGAACTTACAATTTTTAACCTGTTGGCATCACTTTTAACAAGACAATTTTTCTAAAAAAAGATAACATACTGCAGCAAGACTCTTAAACTAAGTTATAAAGAGATTTCACTATAAATATACCTAGATTTCTATATCTTTTAAATGGCCTGGTTTCTTTATTAGATAGTATTAATAGAGTATTTTTACTTTATTTTACTCCATAGTATTATTTAAGCACAGGCTTTGTTTGCAGGTCGATTTTATTTTAAAAATAACCTTTAAAAATTTAATTACATAAAATATGAAATTGCTAAATAGAAAAGGATATCAGAAACAAAGTTAGTGGGGGGAAAATTATAGAAACAATGGAGTAAATACTCTCAAAACATTAAGTGAAAGTGAAGTCGCTCAGTTGTGACCCCATTGGCTGTAGCCTACCAGGCTCCTCTGTCCATGGAATTTTCCAGGCAAGAGTACTGAAGTGGGTTGCCATTTCCTTCTCCAGGGGATCTTCCCGACTCAGCAATCGAACCCAGGTCTCCCACATTATAGGCAGACGCTTTACCATCTGAGCCACCAGGGAAGATCTTATTAAATCAAAAAGAAAATAATGAGCCAAAAAAGAAATGGGAAAAGAATTTGAACAGACATTCACAAAAGAAATTAATTCAGCCAAGGAATAGATGATAAATTGTTTAGCTTCACCAGTAATCAAATAAAAGGGAATTAAAGCTACAATGACATTTTTTTCATGTTTTCTTAGCAGAGATTTAACAGCTTGATAATGTCCTTGTTTGGCAGGAATGTAGGTAGAATTTAAGTTGGCACTTTTTCTGGAGGGTAGTTTGGCAATGTATATATCAATTTAAAATATGAATAGGGAAATTGGAAAGGACTCTAAAATTTTTATTACTCTAAAATTTTTATTATAAGGAAATTAGACATAATCTGCAAGGCTATTCTAGGTGGTTCATCATAGCTAAGGTCAAATAGCCAAGGATTAAAATAGCCTATTGAAATTGATGCTTTCAAATTGTAGTGCTAGAGAGGACTCTTGAGAGTCCCTTGGACTGCAAGGAGATCAAACCAGTCAATCCTAAAGGAAATCAACACTGAATATTCATTGGAAGGACTAATGCTGAAGTTCCAGTACTTTCGCCACCTGATGGCAAAGAGCTGACTCGTTGGAAAAGACACTGATGCTGGGAAAGATTGAAGGCAGGAGGAGAAGGGGACAGCAGAGAATGAGATAGTTAAGATAGTATCACTGACTCAATGAACATGAATTTGGCAAACTCCAGGAGATAGTGGAGAACAGAGGAGCCTGCTGTGCTGCAGTCCATGGGGTCGAAAAGAGTTGGACACAACTTAGCAACTGTGACTGAACAACAACAAATTCTTGACCTGCTGGGTGCCGAGCTGGCTGCAGTGGAGAAGACGGGACACCACCTGAGAGTCCTAAGCCCATGCCACAGACAGGCTTTCTATGGATCAATTTCCCTTGGTTTCTGTTTGCAAACCTGCAAAATGACTGTTGAGTTCCTTCATAATAAGGGAGGCTGACTTGAGAGGTAGACACGGCACCCTGGGCATCAGGAAGCAGTTTTTACTGAATGGTGGGCTCCCACGATGTTTCCTAATCCCACCTTCATCTATGAACTCTGAAGGGTTCCCTGTTGTCCTAGTTGACAGAAAAGGACAGTTGCTTGTAGAAGCCACAGACTCAGCTCAGATGAATATGTTAGTAGATGCAAAAGAATATCAAGTAGTAGATAGATGGGCAGTAGCCTCCAGGAAGTCTCTCTATGTTCCTGTCGGCCACCCTGTGTGTTATCTTTATCTACAAACTGCATTGGAAATTCAGAGAGCATGCTTCTAGGTATACTAGCAGCAAGATGTCAGACATGAAGAGGAAACTGCGATACAGTCAGAATTCAGAATTGGACATTTGGCATTCTAGCCCAAAGTCAGTAAGGGTACATTTGAGGGGGAAAAAACCCAAATGTGAAAGCCCATAATTTGAGGTTTAAAATGTACTTGCTTAATCAGAGAATAAGCAGAAATTGACTGAGCAACAGGACATGTGAAAATTACCTAGGGACATTATTTGCCAGGAAAACAGATGGGGGCCTTAACCTGTAGGTAAGGGGTGAACACAATCTTCACAGGGCAGGTTCTGAGTCCCCTCTGTTCTCAGGCAGAAGCTGTATGGAGCCAGGAGCCAGTCAGGACAGGGTGGGCTCCAGAATCCATGTCCCAAGAAGGGCTATGGCCACTTATCCCAGAGCAGCCCTTGTGAACTTTTGTCATGTGAGAGAGGACATGAGTTTGATTTGCCATTATGGGCATCCTTTGTAGGGCTGGTGGGTGAAGGTTTTAGAAAGAATACCTTTTAGCTTGGTGCTTAAAGGACCCGCCAGGCTGCTTTTCGCTGATATGTTCAAAGAATTTACATCAGGACTTCCTTGGGGGTCCAGTGGTTAAGACTTCATGCTCCTAATGCAGGGGATCCAGGTTCAATCCCTAGTCAGGGAGCTAGATCCTACATGCTGCAACTAAGAGCTCATGCAGCCAAATAAATAAACAAATACTTTCGAAAAGAAAAAAGAATTCATATCACAGACCATGTTTTAGAGTCCAGATTCCTGACTTGAATGGCAGGTCAGACTTTAGAATTGGCTGATACGTAAAATGGTGTGATGTATCAAGTTGCAGTCCCAAGTACATATTTGTGCATGTAGCGAACCTGGAAAGCAGTGACTGTGCTAAGGCCTTTTTTCTTTGTCTCTTCTCCTTTGCAGAACGTCCCCACGATTGGTGTCATTGCCGTCGTATTAGCCACGCATCTGTGTGATGAAGTCAGTTTGGCGGGCTTTAGCTACGCCCTGAACCAACCCAGAACCCCTTTGCACTACTTCGACAATCTCTGCATGGCTGCCATGAACTTTCAGACCATGCACAATGTGACGACAGAGACCAGTTTCCTCCTGAAGCTGGTCCGAGAGGGCGTTGTGAGAGATCTCAGTGGAGGCATCTATAGTGAATTTTGAACCCAAAAAACCTCACTTGAAAATGCAGCTCTGGGGGACTTCCCTGGCCATCCAGTGGTTAAGACTCCATGCTTCCAATGCTGGGGGCCCAGGTTCAATCCCCATTCTGGGAACTAAGATCCCACATACTGTGAGGCACAGCCAAAAAAGAAAAAAATGCAGCTCTGACCCAGAGGGCTGTTTTTCACAGCCTTCTTGATGAATCTCGTTCTGCAAGTACTTTGAAGTGCAGCCAGTGTTTTTTAGCTTTTAATTTAAAAAACAAAAGCAACCACAAAAGTTCTGCGTTTCCCACTTTCTCCCCCTATTTATTTGAGGCCAGTGTTTTTGCACAAAATTTTGTAAGTTAATTTTGAGAATGGGAAAGATTTCCCAAAGAGAATTGTATGTCATGATGTTTTATTGTATGGTAAGGAAGTTATTTAATTTGTAAAAGCTCTGTTCCTGTCTACTGCACACAGAATCCCAGGTCATTATGTGGAAGAAGGGAGGTGACTCCTTTGATGACAGTCCCGAATGCCTGATTCTGGGTCTCTGTTAGTCTGTTTGGTGGGACAAATGTCGCACGCACTTTCAGGGTGACATGCTCGGTAGTTAAACCACTGGTTGGGCCAAGCTAGTGTGTGAGGCCTGGGCCACTTGGAGAATTCACGGTCCCTCTCTCTTGATCTGCCTTCCACCAGAAGTCTTAGAGGAAGCAAGCAGGAGAAATGTCCTGGAAGCCTCTGGTCAGGGAGGGACACTGAGACTCTTTTCTGTGTCCTCTGAGCACTGCTGCAAAGCTGCCCTGGGTGGCAGAAGCCACGATCTTCCCCGCAATTAGGACAACTCTTAGATTTCTGGGAATTTTTAACTTGCCCTTCCAAACACTTAAGTGTTCATCCAAATTATTCCACTGTCTTCTCTGAGGTGGCTTATAAAAATTAGCACAAAACCTCTAATCTCTGGAGTCGTAGGGGAGTAAACTCTTTCTAGGAATGTTTTCGGAAACACTGAAATGAAATCTTCCCGGTGTTATAAATTGCCTATTTAAAAAAAAAATTTTTTTTTTTGAATGCCTACTTGGCAGTGTGTACCAGGCAGTGTGCCGGTCAAAAAAAAAGAATAAAAGCTTTTGAGGAACTCCTACGAGCTAGTTAATTTGAGTGTTTTTTTTTTTTTTTTAAAGAAAAGAAGTTTATAAGTGTAGTAAAATGTCCTTCTTGGATGCCCCTGCCAGGCAGGACCTCACTGTAGGGACAGTAGAGGGGGGATGAAGGGACCTCCCGCTCCCCCTGTGTCTCTTCTCCAGCTCTCTAGGTACCGCTGCCCCCTCCCCCTGCAATTCTTATGTCACCCACAGCCCTGGTGCAGCTCTGATCCCCAGACAAGGCCAGTGGCTCCCACATCTGCCAGCTTCTCGGCCTGGGCAGGGCAAAGAGCTGGGTCATAGCCCTGAACAAGTCCCTCGGATCTCCAGGGGTCTGGGGCCAAGCTCAGAAGGGCCCGAGTAGCTAAATAGCATTTCTCTGATTTTATATCTTTTCTTAAAATTTTTCTATGGATTTTGCTTTCTACTCTTTAAGACACATCTCACCCATTAAATGGTGAGACTTAAGGGCTTCCCTGGTGGCTCCGTGATTAAGAATGCACCTACCAATGAAGGAGACATAGGTTTGATCCCGGGTCCGGGAAGATGCCACATGCCTTGGAGCAAGTAAGCCCGTGTTCCACAACTATTGAGTCTGCACTCTAGAGCCCAGAGCAGTGCAGCTACTGAAACCCACATGCCTAGAGCCCATAAGGGAAGCTACAGCAATGAGAATCCTGAGCACTGCAACTATGGAGTAGCCCCCACTCGCCTCAGCTAGAGAAAAGCCTGCGATACTGCAAAGACCCAGCAACAGCCAAAAAAAAAAAAAAAAAATATATATATATATATATATATATATGTATTTAGTGGTGAGACTTAGCTTTGAATATTGAGACTCAGGAAGATGGTCAGCGTCTGTTCTGTGATTCAGGTCGGTCCAGGCCTGCACCACGCATCTCCACCCCCTCATCCTCAGGGGCTACTTAGAGAAGACCGCATGGACTATAGCCACCAGGCTCCTCTGTCCATGGAATTCTCCAGGCAAGAATACTGGAGTGGGTTGCCATTTCTCCAGGGAATCTTCCCAACCCAGGGATTAAACCCACATCTCCTGTGTCTCCTGCAATGGCAAGTGGATTCTTTACCTCTGAGCCACCTGGGAAACTAGAGAAACCCAGATGTTTATTTAAGAAGATAAGAAGCAGCTAGGGCCTAACGCTTGGACAGCTTTCCCAGTGTTGTGTCCACCACCTCATGGGTGTGTGTGGTCTCCTGTGCCCCTGCCTTGCACAAGCGTTAGGAAGCAGTCAGTCCAGCACTTGCCAGCTTTCATTTAAGCTAATGTCAGCCCTGGGCCCATGCCTCTCAACTTTTCATTTCTAGCAGGCATTACGTGATCTAAATCAGTGGTCCCCAACCTTTTAGGCACCAGGGGCTGATTTCATGGAAGGCAATTTTTCTACAGATCAGGGGGATGCAAGTGATGGGGAGCAGCCATAAATATAGATGAAGCTTTGCTCAATCGCCCTCCACTCACCTCCTGTGTGCAGCCCAGTTCCTGACAAGCCACGGACTTCTTAAGAGTTCCTTGGACTGCTAGGAGATCAAACCAGTCATTCCTACAGGAAATCAACCCTGAATATTCACTGGAAGAACTAACGCTGAAACTGAAGCTCCACTACTTTGACCACCTGATGAAAAAAGCCAACTCATTAGAAAAGACCGTGATGCTGGGAAAGATTGAAGGCAGGAGGAGAAGGGGGCAGCAGAGAATGAGATTGTTGGATGGCATCACCAACTCCATGGACATGAGTTTGAGCAAACTCCAGGTGATGGTAAAGGACAGAGAAGCCTGGCAAGCTGCAGTATATGGGATCGCAAAGAATCAGACACGACTTAGTGACCAAACAACAACAACAAATGAAGGTCCCCGGTTAGCTGCCTGTGGGACCAACACCCACTTCCCAAATGCTGACCCTCAAGATGGACCACATGCTTAGCTCTTGAACTGAAGTACAGACCACCAGGTGAAGAGACTGAGGACTTAATGCACTACCTGCCCTTCCCTGGAGGGCCAGACACCCTGACCCAAATTTCTTAGTCTCTTTCTCTTCTTTCCTACATCCCAAGGCCATTCTAGCCTGTTTTTGTGTTCACAGAACAGGGAATTTATCTGTATTTACTTACAACCAACACACACACACACACACATATATGATTTATAGATATATATATTTAGCAAAGAAAATCAGTTTCAAGAAAATTGGTTTTAAAGACAAAGAATTCCCTGGTGGTCCAGGGGTTAGGACTCTGAACTTTCACTTCCAAGAGTGGGGTTTCAGTCCTTGGTCAGAAACTAAGATCCTGCAAGCCTTGCTGCTGCTGCTGCTAAGTGCTTCAGTCATGTCTGACTCTGTGTGACCCCATAGACGGCAGCCCACCAGGCTCCACTGTCCCTGGGATTCTCCAGGCACGAACACTGGAGTGGGTTGCCATTGCCTTCTCCAATGCATGAAAGTGAAAAGTGAAAGTGAAGTCACTCAGTCGTGTCTGACTCTTTGAGACCCCATGGACTGCAGCCTACCAGGCTACTCTGTCCATGGAATTTCCCTGGCAAGAATACTGGAGCGGATTGCCATTTCCTTCTCCGGGGATCTTCCCAACCCAGGTATGGAACCCGAGTCTCCTGCATTGGCAGGCAGATTGTTTTTATCACTGAGCCATCTGGGAAGCCCATAAAATGCTGGTTAGGTCCTTGATATGAAATACCTCTCTAAATTGTCAGATGGTAATTAGCAGAGAGAAAATGTGCAGATGAGAGCCATTAATGACTAAAATCAAGCTCAAAAGTAGTTTCATTTTGTTACCTATAACATACCCAGATATCCTCTCTGGATAATTCATTTGGGGTGGGAAGAAATTGACTATCAGTCCTAAAGCAATGAGAATTTGAGAGTACATCCGGAACTAAGTTATAAACTCTCAAGTGACAGAATTTTATACTTTATTTCATCTCTAGCACCCACATAGCTCAACGGGCTTCCCTCATAGCTCAGTCAGTAAAGAATCTGCCTGCAGTGCAAGAGACCCAGGTTCAATTCCTGGGTTGGGAAGATTCCCTGGAGAAGGAAATGGCAACCCACTCCAGTATTCTTGCCTGGAGAATCCCATGGGCAGAAGAGCCTGGCAGGTTACAGTCCACGGGGTCGCAAGAGTCGGACACGACTTAGCGACTAAACCATAGCACCCACAAAAGACCTTGCCTATTGTTGGCATTAAATAAATATGTTTGATGTTTTAAGATTTTTCTTTCTTCCTTATGGCTGCACTGGATCTTCACTGCTGCACACAGGGTTTCTCTAGCTACAGCTAGTGAGGGCTACTCTTGATTGTGGTGCTCAGGCTTCTCATTGTGGTGGCTTCTCTTGTGGCGTTCTAGGCACTTGGGCTTCAGCAGTTGCTCTAGAGGGCTCTAGAGCACAGGCACAGTAGTTGCTGGGCACGGGCTTAGTGTTCTGAGGCACGTGGGCTCTTCCCAGACCAGGAATTGAACCGATGTCCCCTGCGCTGTCTGGTGGCCACAGAGAAGTCCAAATATGTTTGAGTTTATTTGATATCTTTGGTGGAATTTGAAGACAGTCAGCTGATGGTTTAAGATTGTTAACGGTGAACTCTTGGGTCTATAAGCTGGGTTAAGGCAGTCTTTTATGCTAAGGGGAAGGGACATATAGGTGATTAATGCAATAAATAAATGCGGTCACAGTAAGCACTTTGGGCAGGAAAGAGCTCTCTGCAGAGGTCCCTTGCACTAATTTTAAACCAGGCACCACCCATGCTCTACTCACTTCAAGCCCTCACACACCTTTCAGATCTTTTGATCACACAATACCTTGCCTAATGTGTTGGTTCTTTCTGTTGATCAAAGAAGCAGAAATGAAGAATAAGTGCTAATAATTTACAGATGACCAGATAGTGTCCCTCCTTTCCTGCTTAGTAATCTTGAGAACAGACTGTGTGAACAAGAGAGCACCTAAAGAAAAATCACAAGAAGTCGGCAAGGCTGCACACCATGGGAGATGGCAAGGACTCTGACCCCCTGTCTCAATGATTAACTGAGATTACTTCCCCTTTTTCCCTTCAAAAACTTTCACGGCCGAGCATAACCTTTGGAGATGGTTTGAGGGGTGGCATTGAGTCCAACATCTCCCCAGATGGCTGGCATTCTAATTAAAAGTAACTTTCCTTTCTACCAACGCTTGTCTCTGTCTTGCCTATAGATTTTTAAAAATATCTATTTTTAGCTATGCTGAGTCTTTGTTGCTGTTCTTGAACTTTCTCTAGTTGCGGTGAGCAAGGGCTGCTCTTTGTTGGGGTGCTTAGACTTCTCACTGTTTTGGCTGCTCTTGTTTTGGAGCACAGGTTCGGTAGTTGTGGAGCACCGGTTAGTTATCCTGTGGCATGTGGAATCTTCCCAGATCAGGAATTGAACCCATGTCCCCTGTGTTGGTAAGCGGATTCTTACCCACTGGACCACCAGGGAAGTCCTCATATATTGACTTTTGAGCATCGAACAGCTGGACATGAGTTCTATAATACCACTTTTTCTTTATATAATTATCCTAACGATTTAAATGATTTTAAATAATGTGTAAAAACTTATTAGTTCTATTTAATGGCTGTATCATGCCCATATGTTTTTGAAAACCAATTTATTGCAGAAGTTTCTAAAATAGAAGTTTAATCTGTGTACCTTATCTTTTCAAATACCCACCAAGAGGTATGTATCGCAGTGTGGGTTGGGGTTTCTGACTCTTAACAGGAATTCCTGAATCAAAGGTTCTATGTTTTGCATTTAAGGCAGTCTTAGTGAGTTTATTATATGGAAATGGGAAAACCAAGATAATACATCTCTATTTTACCTACACATTTCTCTTTAAAAAAAAAAAATATATATATATATATATATATGCACATGGTTTACTCCATAAAGATTATTTTTAAAAGATGATAGAAATAAAAAAGAGATGATGGGGACTTCTGGTGGTTCAGTGGTTAAGAGTCTGCCTTGGAAGGCAGGGGACTTGGGTTCAATTCCTGGTTGGGGAACTAAGATCCCACATGCTGCGGGGCAACTAAATCTGCAAGTTTTAAATTACTGAGTCCACAAACCACAAGTTTTAAATTACTGAGTCCACACACCACAACTAGAGAGTCCCTGCACTGCAGTGAAAGATCCTTTATGACATAATGATGATCTGGCATGTCACAAGTAGACTGGAGGCAGACAAATGAATAAATATATGCAAAAAAGAAAATTGCGAAAGATAGGATGCATTTTGAACTGGACAGTCTTTAAAATAATAGTGGACACAGGAATTCCCTGTTTGTCTAGTGGTTAGGACTCAGCGCTTTTACTGCTGGGGCCCAGGCTCAATCCCTGATAAGGGAACTAAAATCCCACAAGTCATGAGGGGGCAGCCAAAAACAACCTGCCTTCTGACTCAGGTCTTGTTCTGGAGCTGCTTCCTCTTCCAGTATAAAGAGTGAGTGAGATTCAGATTACACATGCATACACATACTCCAAACAAGCAAAACTGTAGATTCCAGTGTAAACCAAAAGTCTTGTCCTGAAACAAAAGATTGAGAGGAATGTCCCAGCAGTGTTCTTTTCCTCCCTGTCTTGCCTATGGCTCATTTATGTCACTTTTCTTAGCAAATTTGACCTAAATTTAGGGACACAGTGTGCACTGTGATCCTGAGGGTTGAGCTGAGGAGAAGTCAGAAGGACAGACCCTCTGTCCTCTTACTAACCTCTCTTGCTCTCTCAACACCACCACCATACATGATCTGGAAGCCTAATCAGGAACAGGAAACCATCTGGGCGACCTTTTGCTCTCCAGGCAAACATTTCCGGTTCATGCATGCCGGCCTGGAGCCCCCATCTGGAAGGGGTGGTCAGTCTCAGTTCCAATTACACTGTCCAATTAGCAGGTCAAATATCCTGATTTTGGCTTTAAACAGTATAATCACCATACTCATTGTTTTATATACTTATTCCTAGTGACCTGTTTTTTGTTTCTTAAAAAGTATTTATGAGGCTTCCCAGGTGGTGTAGTGGTTAAGAGTCTGCCTGCCAGTGTGGGAGATGCAAGAGATTCGGTTCGATCCCTGGGTTGGGAAGATCCCCTGGAATAGGAAATGGCAACTGGCTCCAGTAGCTTACCTGGAAAATTCCATGGACAGGGGAGCCTGGTGGGCAAGAGTTCATGGGGTCACAAAGAGTTGGATACAACTGAGCGACTAAGCATACACACACACACACACACACACACACACACACACACACCAAGTATTGACGCCAAGACATTTGGAGTAGCTTTCAGAAAGGGTTCTCCTGACCCTTGCATCTCAGCCTGCAGCTGCTTCAAAGTCTTTCCAGAATTTCCCCCAAACCTCTCTCTATAAAGAGCTAATACTGATTTTCTTCCTGTCTTCCCTTTCCTCTGCCCACCCCACCCCCTGTTCACATCCTGTACTGAACATTGATTTAGCATCTCTCCAGCTAGAAAGAATCCTTCCTCTTCAGGAAGTTGGCAGAATTGAGCTGACAACTGAGGAGTTTCTGGCCTGCAGAGGGGAGCCAGATTTAAAAACCACAGACTTGTTTCTGTTTGTCAAATGTCAAAACTTCCTGCAGAAACAAAAGACTATCTGATTTCTGTTGTCCAATTTTGGATACTTCTGGAAAAATAAAAAACAATGTTAAATATAATTTAGCACTGAGATATGAAATAGAAGAAAAGCTAATTTAGATCATTTTTCATTTCCTTAGCCTTTTTGAAGTCTCTGTGTATGACCTCCTTTGCATAACAAACTTGTGTTGCAGTAACCCTGCAGCTGTCTGGCTTATGCACTGAGGAAATCTAAAACCTCTATTAACACCCATTGGTACCGCTCTTTTATTTATTTATTTTTTTTGGTGGCAGGGGGAGGGACGATGCTGCACTGGGTCCTGGTTGCAGTGTGTAGGATTTCTCTAGTTGTGGCATTCAGGCTTAGTTGCTCCGAGGCATGTGGGATCTTAGTTCCCTGACCAGGGATCAAACCTGCGTCCCCTGCATTGGAAGCCAGATTCTTAACCATTGGACCACCAGGAAAGTTTCCAGCCTCGTATGAGAGAAAAGAGTGGGAAATATTTTGAAGTGTTGATCCTATGGGCCAACAGACCAAAGTTGGTATGTCCACAAGCAATCGCATGCTTTCACATTATTGTCATTGTCTGGCTCAAGGGTCTGCTGTCTCCATCTCTGGGAGAGGGTCTGACCAAGTCAGAACAAAGACCATGTTGACTCCTACCTGCTCCAGATGCAGCCCCACATTCTCCAAAACTTGGAATTGAAACCAAGTTTCAGTTTTTTTTGTTTTTTGTTTTTTGCCCACACACTGAAATATACCAGCTCCTGGAATACAAAGGTAAGAGCAACAGTGAGGGGTCCTTCTGCGGACTTGATTCTGTGGCTCTGGCTAACCATTCTGGCAGACTGTTCTGTACTGAACACCATTTGTTCAAATGCTGAAAACAGCTGATGCTCTGCTTGTGGTTCCAAACAGATGTTCTTGGCTGTATCTTAGTACTCAGTGGCCTGGCCCCTGACGATCCTGTCCTGTGACACCGGGTGCTGGCCATCGCTGCTCTGCCAGCACAGTCATCCTTAGTGCAACTGCCTTCCTAGAACCATGACTGGACCCTGATGGACAGGCTGCAGACAGAATGGACCCTGGCTTCCCACCCCACTGTTGAGTCTCGAGGGGAAGGAAACATTAAAGACCTGAACATGACCACACAGGCGGTAGAGCAGAGGGGAGGGCATTGTGGAGAAGGTAGGGGATACCCAGGGAGTCAGCCTGAGACCAAAGGGGTCGGTGGGGGAGAGGAGAAGAGCCGGGAAACAGAGCAAACGGACTGATGAAGGTGGCACCGCACAACCAGCTTTATCAGAGCAAACCCAAAAGGCAAGTGTAGATAGACTCAGAGTCAAGCTTCCAGAAGCAGGCAAGCCCTGTCGGCCACAGTAAGATGAATATCAGGGTAAGATGGAACCACCAGAGGGTGTTCATGGTGTGTTCAACCTGATTTAGTTTATACTGAAACGTATCTTAGAGGCTGGCTGCAGGTGGAAGGATAATGGAGGTGGGGCAGGTGGGGAACCCTGAAACAGAAAGGATAGGAATAACCAAGAAAGGTGATTTCACTGCTGGCAAGACTGAAAAGTGCGTGGTGCTGGAGAGCTGGGCCTGGTGAGTAACTCGGCCCTACTTCGGCCATGACACCCCTGTGTGCTTTGGGACAAGCTACATCCCTTTCTGGGTTTCTCATCTGTTAAAGATGTTCAGGCTGGATTTAGAAAAGGCAGAGGAGCCAGAGATCAAATTGCCAACATCCATTGGATCATAGAAAAAGCAAGAGAACTCCAGAAAAACATCTACTTCTGCTTCATTGACTATGCTAAAGACTTTGTGTGGATCACAACACACTGTGGAAAACTCTTAAATAGATGGGGATACCAGACCACTTTACCTGCCTCCTGAGAAACCTGTATGCAAGTCAAGAACCAATAGTTAGAACCGGACATGGAACAAGACTGGTTCCAAATTGGGAAAGGAGTACGTCAAGGCTGTATATTGTCACCCTGCTTATTTAACTTATATGCAGAGTACATCATGTGAAATGTCAGTCTGGATGAAGCACAAGCTGGAATCGAGATTTCTGGGAGAAATATCAATAACCTGAGATATGCAGATGACACCACCCTTAGGCAGAAAGCAAAGAGGAACTGAAGAGCCTCTTGATGAGAGTGAAAGAGGAGAGTAAAAAATCTGCCTCAAAACTTATTCAAAAAATTAAAATCATGGCATCTGGTCCCATCATTTCATGGCAAATAGATGGGGAAACAACGGAAACAGTGACAAACTTTATTTTCTTGGGCTCCAAAATCACTGCAGATGGTGACTGCAGCCATGAAATTAAAAGACACTTGCTCCTTGGAAGAAAAGCTATGACCAACTTAGCATATTAAAAAGCAGAAACATTGCTGACAAAGGTCTGGCTAGTCAAACCTATGGTTTTTCCAGTCGTCATGTGTGGATGTGAGAGTTGGGCCATAAAGAAGGCTGAGCACCAAAGAATTGATGTTTTTGAACTGTGGTGTTGGAGGAGACTCTTGAGAGTTCCTTGTACTGCAAGAAGATCAAACCAGTCAATCCTAAAGGAAATCAGTCCTGAATATTCATTGGAAGGACTGATGCTGAATCTGAAGCTCCAATACCTTGGCCACCTGATTTGAAGAACTGACTCACTGGAAAAGACCCTGATGCTGGGAAAGAGTGAAGGCAGGAGAAGGGGACAGCAGAGGATGAGATGGTTGGATGGCATCACTGACTCGATGGACATGAGTTTGAGCAAGCTCTGGGAACTGATGACGGACAGGGAAGCCTGGCGTGCTGCAGTCGGACATGACTGAGCAACTGAACAACAAAAAAGAAGGCGTGCGGAGGGAGGGTTGTGGGGAGGGCAACACACATTAATTTCTCTTTGAAAGTGTTAGTCGCTCAGTCATGTCCAATGCTTTGCAGCTCCACGGACTGTAGCCTGGAAGAAATTGTGCGTGCTTCCTCAGTTGCATCCAACTCTTCGTGACACCAATAGATGGTAGCCTCCCAGGCTCTTCTGTCCATGGAATTTTTCAGGTAAGAATACTGGAGTGGGTTTCCATTTTCCTTCTCCAGGTGATCCTCTCAACCCAGGAGTTGAACCCGAGTCTCCTGCGTGGCAGGCGAATTCTTTACCACTGCACCACCTGGGAAGCCCAGTAGGGAGAAAACCCCGACACTAAGAGGAGTGGCTGTTAGAATGGGCCACAGCGCCACCTCGTGTCTATATGGTGTATGGCAGCTCTCACAGCACTGGGCTTCCAGAGCAGGGAGTCGGCCCCTTTCCTGTGCAGGTCAGGCCTCCCTCTTCAGCTAGGGTTACTTCCCTCCTTCCTGCACTATCTCTGATCACTTCTCCTTGGGTTCCCCTTCCCCCTTCCAAGTCTCTGCTCTTGATCTCTTTTTTTCCCCCTTCCATTGTAATCTCTTCCTGAGAAATCATCCATTCTCACAGGTCACATTGGCTCTCTTTTCTCCCACACCCAGGTCTGGAGTGGGGCCTCCCCATCAAGTCTTCAGAGCCACAGCCTAGCATGTCTGTCTCCTACAGGACATTGCCTCCTCCCCAGCTAGCCTGGATCTCAGACTCCAAATGCAGAAAATTCCAGGGCTCTTCCACTAAACGACTCAGTTTAGGCAACTGATAGGCAACATCTCACAGGTAACAAATTCCTGGTGACTCTGATGGTAAAGAATCTTCCTCCAATGCAGGAAACCTGGGTTCAATCCCTGGATCGGGAAGAGCCCCTGGAGAAGGGAATGGCAACCCACTCCAGTATTCTTGCTTGGGAAATTCCATGGACAGAGGAGCCTGGTGGGCTACAGTCCATGGGGTCACAAAGAGTCAGACACGACTTAGCAACTAAACAGCAACATCTGTAGCATCATCTAATATTTTGAGGGAAGTGTGCTACTCAAGATCATGATCTTATAATGCTTGGTCAAAAGTAGCAGAGACCTTTGATCTATGACAAACCAATTTCAATCCTGGGTATATAATTTAATTGCTGATAAATTCTCACACAGGTCTAAAAAGGAAATATGTTAAAATATGTATCATAGCATGTTGGTGGGTGCAATCTAGGTGTCCACCCTGGAGAAGGAGATGGGTCCAGTGTGGTCCATGTACACCCCATGAAGTACCACGTAGCAGTTAGAGGCAACCAGACCTGATGTAGATGCTACAAGATGGATCTAACTTCAAATCAAAGAGCTGAGCACAAAAAGCAAACAACAGAATGAGACCTTTGTCTATCCAATGGGCAAAATGGAAAGCACTGTAAATATTTTAAACAGAGAGGCTTGAACACAGAGCATTAGTGATAAAGGGGTTGGATTGCTATAGGAACAAAGTGGAGGTTAAAGCTACTTACAGATTCATGCCTGCAGGAAGCAAAGAGCAACAGTGTTACAAGAACCACCACCAGTGCTCCTTGGAGAGCTGCTCCCAGTAGCCCCCACTCCTAAAAAGCCTTTTCCTGTCTCCCCCTTCCAGTCTCCCTCCATTGCCTCCCGTCATCCCCAGAACCTCACAGGTAGAAAGGCAAGAGAGTCAGGGACCATGGTTTTCAGATTTCCAGACCCTGCAGTGGAGACGATGGTCTAGACAAGCGATCAGGAGACAATGCATGTGACCCAGCATAGCCCACGTCTTTGCTCCTCAGCATCCATGATTGATTGATTTAGTTGCTAAGTCATGTCCAACTCTTGAGACTTCGTAGACCGTAGTGTGCCAGGCTCTTCTATCCATGGGATTTCCCAGGCAAGAATACTGGAGTCGGTTGCCATTTCCTTCTCCAGGGGATCTTCCTGACCCAGGAATCAAACCTGGATCTCCTGCATTGCAGGCAGATTGTTTACCAACTGAGCTATAAGGGAAGCCCAGTACAACCCATATTTAAATCTGAGTGACAGTGATCACAACACCCTGACAGCAGGAGGCAACCATCATCATACTTTTGTGGACACAGTCACTGTCCACAAAATATTAGACACCAGGTTCCCCTAGTCACTGCCTCCATCTCTGGGCAATGATAATTTCTCTTATAGTTCAATCACCAATCCCACCTGAACTTTCTGTTACCTAGAAACAATCCTGGAGGGATTTCCCTGGTGGTCTAGTGGCTAACTCCCAATGCAGGGGCCCGGCTTCAATCCCTGTTTGGGAAACTAGATCCCACAGGCCACAACTAAGAGCTTGCAGGCTGCAACTAAAGATCCAGCATGCCACAAGGAAGATAGACTATTTGGCATGCCCCAGCTAAGACCTAGGACAGTCAAATACATTAATTAATTAAAAAAATTTAAAGTACATGGACGCTCATTGTATTATAAAGGTAAAAAAGAAACAATACTGTTATGTTAATATCATCGTTCCTTATTTTAGGCAAATTTTTTAAATTAATGTGTTTATTAGAAAAAAAATTTTTTTGGCTGCTCTGGGTCTTCGTTGCTGTGTGTGGAATCCTCTCCAGTTGTGGCGTACAGGCTTCTCGCTGCAGAGCGCAGGCTGTAGGCACATGGGTTCAGTGCTGTCCTTGTTGTTCAGTCGCTCAGTCCTGTCCAACTCTTTGTGATCCTATGGGCTGCAGCACACCAAGTTTCCCTGTCCTTCACTGTCTGCTGGAGTTTGCTCCAACTCTTGTCCACTCAATCAGTGATGCCATCCAACTATCTCATCCTCTGTCTTCCTTTTCTCCTCCTGCCTTCAATCTTTCCCAGCATCAAGGTCTTTTCCAATGAGTCCCTGTTTGCCTCAGGTGGCCAAAGTACTGGAACTTCAACTTCAGCATCAACCTTTCAAATTAACATTCAGGGTTGATTTCCTTTAGGATTGACTGGTTTAATCTCCTTGCTGTTCAAGGGACTCTCCAGAGTCTTCTCCAGCACCACAGTTCAAAAGCATCAGCCCTCTTTATGGTCTAACTCTCACATCTGTACGTGACTGCTGGAAAGACCATAGCTTTGACCATACAGACCTTTGTTGGCCAAGTGATGTCTCTGTTTTTTAATATGCTGTCAAGTTTTGTCATAGCTTTTTTCCAAGAAGCAAGCATCTTTTAATTTCGTGGCTGCAGTCACCATCCACAGTGAATTTGGAGCCCAAGAAAATAAAGTCTGTCACTATTGCCATTATTTTCCCGTCTATTTGCAGTGAAGTGATGGGACTGGATGCCATGATCTTAGTTTTTTGAATGTTGAGTTTTAAGCCAGCTTTTTCACTCTCCTCTTTCACCTTCATCAAGAGGCTCTTCAGTTCCTCTTTGCTTTCTGCCATTGGGGTGGTGTCATCTGCATATCTGAGGTTGTTGATATTTCTCCCGGCAATCTTGATTCCAGCTGAGTTTCATCCAGCCTGGCATTTCCCATGATGTATTCTGCATATAAGTTAAATAAGCAGGGTGACAATATACAGCCTTGATGTATTCCTTTCCCAATTTTGAACCAGTCCATTGTCCATGTCTGGTTCTAACTGTTGGTTCTTGTCCTGGTTTCTCAGGAGGCAGGTAAAGTGGTCTGATATTCCTGTCTACTTAAGAATTTTCCACAGTGTGTTGTGATCTACACAGTCAAAATCTTTAACATAGTCAATGAAGCAGAAGTAGATGTCTTTCTGGAGTTCTCTTGCTTTTTCTGTGATCCAATGGATGTTGGCAGTTTGATCTCTGGTTCCTCTGTCTTTTCTAAAATCAGCTTGAACATCTGGAAGTTCTCGGTTCACACACTATTGAAGCCTAGCTTGAAGGATTTTGAGCATTAACCTTCTAGCATGTGAAATGAGTGCAATTGTGCAGTAGTTTGAATATTCTTTGGCATTATTCTTCTTTAGGATTGGAATGAAAACTGGCTTTTTCCAGTCCTATGGCCACTACTGAGTTTTCCAAATTTGTTGGCATATTGAATGCAGCACTTTCACAGCATCATCTTTTAGGATTTGAAATAGCTCAACTGGAATTCCATCACCTCCACTAGCTTTGTTCGTAGTAATGCTTCCTAAGGCCCACTTGACTTGACACTCCAGGATGTCTGTCTTTAGGTGAGTGATCACACCACCATGGTTATCTGGGTCATTAAGACCTTTTTTGTATAGTTCTTCTGTGTATTATTGCCACCTCTTCTTTATATCTTCTGCTTCTGATAGATCCATACCATTTCTGTCCTTTATTGTGCCCCTCTTTGCATGAAATATTCCCTTTGTATCTCTAATTTTCTTGAAGTGATCTCTAGTCTTTCCCACTCTGTTGTTTTCCTCTATTTCTTTGCATTGATCAGTTAAGGTTTTCTTACCTCTCTTTGCTGTTCTTTGGAAGTCTGCGTTCAGATGGGTATATCTTTCCTTTTCTCCTTTGCCTTTCACTTCTCTTCTTTTCTCAGCTATTTGAAAGGGCTCCTCAGACAATCATTTTGCCTTTCTTTTTCCTGGGGATGGTTTTGATCACAGCCTCCTATACAATGTTACAAACCTCCATCCCTAGTTCTGGCACTCTGTCAGAACTCATCCCTTGAATTTATCTGTCACTTCCACTGTATTATCATAAGGAATTTGATTTAGGTCATACCTGATTGACCGAGCAGTTTTCCCTACTTTCTTCAATTTAAGTCTGAATTTTTCAATAAGGAATTCAAGATCTGAGCCACAGTCAGCTCCCCGTCTTGTTTTTGCTGACTGTATAGAGCTTCTCCATTTTTGGCTGCAAAGAATATAATCAATCTGATTTCAATATTGGCCATCTAGTGATGTCCATGTGTAGAATCTTCTACTGTGTTGTTGGATGAGGGTGTTTGCTATGACCAGCGTGTTCTCTTCCCAAAACCGTGTTAGACTTTGCCCTGCTTATTTTGCACTTGAAGGCCAAATTTGCCTGTTACTCCAGGTATCTCTTGACTTGCTACTTTTGCATCCCATTCTCCTATGATGAAAAGTATCTTTTTTTTTCAGTGTTAGTTCTAGAAGGTCTTGTAGGTCTTCCTAGAACCATTCAACTTCAGTTTCTTCAGCATTAGTGGTTGGGGCATAGACTTGGATTACTCTAATGTTGAATGTTTTGCCTTGGGAATGAACTGATATCATTCTGTCACATTCAAGGCTGCACCCAAGTACTGCATTTTGGACTCTTGACTATGATGGCTAACTCCATTTTTTCTAAGGGATTCTTGCCCAGAGTGGTAGATACAATGATCACCTGAATTAAAATCACCCATTCCCATCCATTTTAGTTCACTAATTCCAAAAATGTTGATGTTCACTCTTGCCATCTCCTGTTTGACCATTTCCAATTTGCCTTGATTCATGGACCTAATGTTCCACGTCCCTATGCAATATTGTTCTTTACAACATTGGACTTTACTTTCACCACCAGACACATCTACCACTGGGTATCATTTAGGCTTTGGCTCAGCCACTTCATTCCTTCCGGAGCTACTTCTCTGCTCTTCTCCAATAGCATACTGGACACCTACTGACCTGGGGGATTCATCTTTTGGTGTCATATCTTTTGCCTTTTCATACTGTTACTGGGGTTCTCAAGGCAAGAAAGCCGTTCATCAACTATATCTCAATATCTTTAAAAAAGAATCCTGAAGACATACATTTGAAGGGAAAATTGGACTTGAAGCAAATGTATACAAAAATTAATAGATATTAAAAAAAAAAAAAAGAAACCCCTTCCCTATTTGTGCTGAGCACCAAGGAAGTGGGGCAGGTGGGGGTGCAGACAAGCTCTCATTCACTGGTATAAAAGTTAGCGAAGTGTGAGCCATTCCCCAGGAACCTCAGTGCAGACCCTGGAAACCCAAGCCCCAGAGATCATCCAGCACTGTGGGTAACAGTGTAGCCTCTGTAAGAAACAACTCAGGTCCAACCTGTACAACCTCCTAGATGTGTGGCTTTGAGCCAGTTCCTGACTTCCCACTGTCTCGTGCTTTTGAACTATGATGCTGGAAAAGACTCTAGAGAGTCCCTTGGACAGCAAGGAGATCTAACCAGTCAGTTCTAAAGGAAATCAACCCTGAATGTTCATTGGAAGGACTGATGCTATAACTGAGGCTCCAATACTTTGGCCACCTGATGTGAAGAGCCAACTCTATGGGAAAGACCCTGATGCTAGGAAAGATTGAGGGCAGGAGGAGAAGGGGATGACAGATAGCATCACTGACTCAGTGGACATAAGTTTGAGTAAACTCTGGGAGATGGTGAAGGGCAGGGAGGCCTGGAGTGCTGCAGTCCACAGGATCATGGAGAGTTGGACAGGACTGAATGACTGAACAACAACAATATCTGGAATAGAAGATGGAATGAGATCATCTGCGTAAAGTACTCCATAAATATTAGCTATTTGCATTAATAGCCATCTCTGTGAATAATTTTTTTAAGTCTGAGAATAGACCACAAAGGACTACTTAGATTTTAAATTAATATTCCCTTCATAACATAGAAATTACCTAGTTATCCTCAAGCTGTTATGTTCAGTTTATAACTCTTGTTATTCTGTTTATAAATATGGCAACATGAGTCTAGTGCCTTTCAATTCTAGTTGATTAATGATCTATTAACTTGAGGACACTAAGCTCTTTTGAAAATTCATTTACAAACTTAATTAAATTCCCCTAAACACTTTGAACTGCATTCATAAATTTAATATATTTTATTTTCTTTGTAAACACTTTGGTGGCCTAACAAAGCAAAATATCTCCAAGTGATAAATTCTCATGGTGCTTCCCTAGTGACTCAGATGACAAAGAATCTGCTTGAAGTGTGGGAGACCCAGGTTTGATCCCTGGGTCTGGAAGATCCCATGGAGAAGAGAATGACTACTTGCTCCAGTATTCTTGCCTAGAGAAATCAGTTCTGCTTTGGTTCTCTAACAAAGCAAAATATCTCCAAGCAACAAATTCTTATAAGCCTAAGAAATAAGATGTATTAATATAATGAAGCACCAGCTTTCTTTAAAATCTCAAAATATTCACAAAAATGGAATCAAATTTTCTTTCCCTTTCCAACTGAAACTCAAAAGTCTAAATACTATTACATATTTAAAATGCATGAGGCACATAATAAAAGCTATATATGACAAACCCACAGCAAGCATCACCCTCAATGGTGAAAAATTGAAAGCATTTCCCCTGAAATCAGGAACAAGACAAGGGTGCCCACTCTCACCACTACTATTCAACATAGTTTTGGAAGTTTTGGCCGCAGCAATCAGGGCAGAAAAAGAAGTAAAAGGAATCCAGATAGGAAAAGAAGAAGTGAAACTCGCGCTGTTTGCAGATGACATGATCCTCTACATAGAAAACCCTAAAGACTCTACCAGAAAATTACTAGAGCTAATCAACGAATACAGTAAAGTTGCAGGATATAAAATTAACACACAGAAATCTCTTGCATTCCTATACACTAACAATGAGAAAACAGAAAGAGAAATTAAGGAAACAATACCATTCACCATTGCAACAAAAAGAATAAAATACTTAGGAGTATATCTACCTAAAGAAACAAAAGACCTATACATAGAAAACTATAAAACACTGATGAAAGAAATCAAAGAGGACACAAACAGATGGAGAAACATACCGTGTTCATGGATTGGAAGAATCAATATTGTCAAAATGGCTATACTACCCAAAGCAATCTATAGATTCAATGCAATCCCTATCAAACTACCAACGGTATTTTTCACAGAACTAGAACAAATAATTTCACAATTTTTATGGAAATACCAAAAACCTCGAATAGCCAAAGTAATCCTGAGAAAGAAGAATGGAACTGGAGGAATCAATCTGCCTGACTTCAGACTATACTACAAAGCCACAGTCATCAAGACAGTATGGTACTGGCACAAAGACAGAAATATAGATCAATGGAACAGAATAGAAAGCCCAGAGATAAATCCACGAACCTATGGTCACCTTATCTTCGACAAAGGAGGCAAGGATATACAATGGAGAAAAGACAATCTCTTTAACAAGTGGTGCTGGGAAAACTGGTCAACCACCTGTAAAAGAATGAAACTAGAACACTTTCTAACACCATACACAAAAATAAACTCAAAATGGATTAAAGATCTAAATGTAAGACCAGAAACTATAAAACTCCTAGAGGAGAACATAGGCAAAACACCCTCCGACATAAATCACAGCAGGATCCTCTATGACCCACATCCCAGAATTTAGAAACAAAAGCAAAAATAAACAAATGGGACCTAATGAAACTTAAAAGCTTTTGCACAACAAAGGAAACTATAAGCAAGGTGAAAAGACAGCCCTCAGATTGGGAGAAAATAATAGCAAACGAAGCAACAGACAAAGGATTAATCTCAAAAATATACAAGCAACTCCTCCAGCTCAACTCCAGAAAAATAAATGATCCAATCAAAAAATGGGCCAAAGAACTAAACAGACATTTCTCCAAGGAAGACATACAGATGGCAAAAAAACACATAAAAAGATGCTCAACATCACTCATTATCAGAGAAATGCAAATCAAAACCACAATGAGGTACCATTACATGCCAGTCAGGATGGCTGCTATCCAAAAGTCTACAAGCAATAAATGCTGGAGAGGGTGTGGAGAAAAGGGAACCCTCTTACACTGTTGGTGGGAATGCAAATTAGTACAGCCACTATGGAAAACAGTGTGGAGATTTCTTAAAAAGCTGGAAATAGAACTGCCATATGACCCAGCAATCCCACTTCTGGGCATAGACACCGAGGAAACCAGATCCGAAAGAGACACATGCACCCCAATGTTCATCGCAGCATTGTTTATAATAGCCAGGACATGGAAGCAACCTAGATGCCCATCAGCAGAGAATGGATGAGGAAGCTGTGGTACATATACACCATGGAATATTACTCAGCCATTAAAAAGAATTCATTTGAATCAGTTCTAATGAGATGGATGAAACTGGAGCCCATTATACAGAGTGAAGTAAGCCAGAAAGATAAAGACCATTACAGTATACTAACACATATATATGGAATTTAGAAAGATGGTAATGATAACCCTGTATGCAAAACAGAAAAAGAGACTCAGATGTATAGAACAGACTTGTGGACTCTGGGAGAAGGCGAGGGTGGGATGTTTCAAGAGAACAGCATTGAAACATGTATATTATCTAGGGGTGGGGGACCGGGATGGGGAATACATGTAAATCCATGGCTAATTCATTTCAATGTATGACAAAAACCACTGCAATGATGTAAAGTAATAAGCCTCCAACTAATAAAAAATAAATGGAAAAAAAACAAACAAAAAAAATAAAAAATAAAATGCATGAGGCTAATCTATCAGTCTTCAATGTGCTAGAATCTCTTAACTATTATAATACTTTAAAGAAACCACGATCCAAGGGTTGGGCTTCCCTGGTGGTTCAGCAGTTAGGAATCTGTCTGCAATGCAGGAGACACAGATTTCACCCCTATGTTGGGAAGATCCCCTGGAGAAGGAAACAGCAACCTATTCCAGTATTCTTTCCTGGGAAATCCCATGGACAGAGAAGTCTCATGGGCTACAATAAATACAAGGGTTACTCCTAAACTTAATAGTTTGATCCTTAGGGCTTAATTTATCTTTTCATCTTCATGTTTAAACCTAAACTTTCCCGGGTTGGAAAAGGACCCTTGAAGAATCGAATGCACTGTTTCCAGCAGGCCAAGGGCACCACCCTCAGGGAACTGGTAACATGGCTGATAGTGTATGGCCAAGTGGTGGATGTTTTTTGGTCAGAACTTCAAGACAGAATTGTGGATCTAGTAGCTCCAGAGTGCAGAGGGCTGCAGTTTGGATCCACCAGGCCCTTTGTATATTTTGAGATGCAAGTGGTCGTCACTCAGTCGTGTCCAACTCTTTGCGACCCCATGCGCTGTAGTCTGCCAGGCTCCTCTGTCTATGGAATTCTCTAGGCAAGAAAACTGCAGTGGGTTGCCGTTTCCTTCTCCAGGGGATCTTCCTGACCCAGGGATCGAACCCACATTGCAGATGGCTTCTTTACCTCCTGAGCCACAAGGGAAGCCCTGAGATGACAAGGAGAGGCCCCCAAGTTCATCCCTTTCAGATAGAAATGGCTTTGCAACCTAGGCTCCTTAGGCATTTAACCCTTTACCCGGATTTCCATAAACTCTTTTTTCACTTTTATTGGCTTAATTGGAACATGAATTAGCATGTTCCATTCCTCATGACCCCTCCCTCAGGCTTCTTCTTTTTTTTAGTATTTATTTGGCTCTGCCAGGTCTTAGTTGTAGCACGTGGGCTCTCTAGTTGCAGCACATGAGAGCTAGTTCCCTGACCAGGGATGAAACCCAGGCCCCCTGTATTGGGAGCACAGAGTCTTACCCACTGGTCCACCAGGGAAGTCCCTTCCTCCCCCAGGCTTCTTCAGTTGGATTGAATCAACCTGCTCACCCACTTCCTTGGTGGCTCAAATGCAGAAGTTCTGCAATGCAGAAGTTCAGTTCAGTCCCTCAATCATGTCTGACTCTTTGTGACCCCATGGACTGCAGCATGCCAGGCTTCCCTGTAGTTCATCAACTCCTGGAGCTTGCTCAAACTCGTGTCCATCGTGTTGGTGATGCCATCCATCCATCTCATCCTCTGTTGTCCCCTTCTCCTCCCGCCTTCAATCTTCCCCAGCATCAGAGTCTTTTCCAATGAGTCAGTTCTTCGCATCAGGTGGCCCAAGTATTGGAGCTTCAGATTCAGCATCAGTCCTTCCAATGAATATTCAGGACTGATTTCCTTTAGGATTGACTGGTTTGATCTCCTTGCAGTCTAAGAGACTCTCAAAAGTGTTCTGCAGTGCTGAAGACCCGGATTCAATCCTGGGTCAGGAAGATCCCCTGGAGAAGGAAATAGCAACCCACTCCAGTTTTCTTGCCTGGAGAATTTCATGGACCTAGGAGCCTGGTGGGCTCCATGGGGTTGCAAAGAGTCGGACACAACTGAGGGACTAACAACACAACACAATCTGCTCACTGATGGACCCACGTCTTGTTGGCTTCAGCTGCAGCAAAAAGATCACTTCAAGTACATAGCATTTTCCCACAGGCACAACTTGCTGCCCTGCAGAGTTTAGGGGGGCAGGAGCTTTTCCCGAGATAATCATTTACCCTTTGTTCTTAATCTGTTTTCCTCCCCGTATTCAACCTACCTTTCCTGCTTTTATTTTCAGGATCTGGAACAATTTAAGGGAAGTGGTCTGGGGGTTTGGGGAGAGGAGAAAGAGGTGGTTTGGGGAGAGTGGTGGTCCAGAGTAGCAGTGCCCACCAGAAGGGACAGAGCCTCAGGTGGCAACGGTAAGCTGTGTGGGACGTCCGGGGAGCACGTGGGTGTGGTTCCAGGCCCTGGGGCTGCTGATCTTGGTGACGAAGCAGCAGAAACTCCTGAAGGCTTAAATGTGAAGCTCTCACAGTGGCCCCCACACACTGAATATTTCCCTTGCCTCCCCCTCCCCTTTTTTCTTGCATCCCGTTAGGCTCCTGGTTGCTTGCACGGGCCTAGGGAGGAGGAACCCCACCTCCAAAAATAAGTAACAGCGAATGCTTCTTCAGCCCTGGCAAGGTGAAGTCAGGTCTAACTTGATTTTTTTTTTAATTGAAGTATAGCTAATTTACAGTCTGGTGTCTCTGACGGTAAAGAATCTGCCTGCAGTGGAGGAAACCTGGGTTCAATCCCTAGGTTTGGGAAGATCCCCTGGAGGAGGACATGGCCACCGACTCCAGTTCTCTTACTTGGAGAATCCCATGGACAGAGGAGCCTGAGGGGCTATGGTCCATGGGGTCGCAATATATATATATATATATATATATATATATATATATATATTCTTATGTATATATTCTTTTTCTGAGTCCTTTTACTTATGTGTGTGTGTGTCCAGTCACTAAGGAGTGTCTGACTCTGCGACCCCATAGATTGTAGCCCACCAGGCTCCTCTGTCCATGGAATTCACCATGCAAGAATACTGGGGTGGGTTGCCATTCCTTTCTCCAAGAGATCTTCCCAACCAAGGGATCAAACCTGAGCCTCCTGCACTGCAGCTGGATCTTTACCACTGAGCCACTTGGGGAGTCCCTCTTTTTGTTTATAGGTAATTACAAAATATTGAGTATAGTTCCCTGTGCTATATAGTGGGTCCTTGTTGACAACCTATTTTACATATAGTAATGTGTATATGTTAATTGCAAACTCCTAATTTATCCTTCCCCCACCCCAGGTCTAATTTGATTTTAACGAAATAGGGAAGGGCACTATTTCCAGCGTTTGAGTCCTATGATATTTACATAAAATGATTCTTCCTGGAATAGGAGGAAGAGCATCGCAGGGTGGGAGGCGAGAATTCTGTTACCGAACCACCAACAGAACAACACCACTGCAGGGCAGGTCTGGCTCAGCCATTCGACAGCAATTTACCTCACTTCTCCGACCCTCAGTTTTCTCATTTGTAAAGCAGAAATGGGTTTCACACCTACCAGGTCCCTTCCACGCCAGGGTCTGGCCCGCCTGCCCAGTCCAGGGATGTGGAGGCCCTGCAGGTGGCAAGTGTTACAGAGTCACTCTGCACCGAGGCGCAGCCGATGCCAGCCCAGCCTGGCCAGCAGAGGGCACTGTCATGCCGTGTAGCCTGTTTCTGCCTCAGCCTGCAGGACTCATCTCAAGGAGGCCCCCAGCACTCACAGCTGTATGGAGCAGATGTGCTATCCAGCATCCACCCCCCCTCCCCTTTCAGAGGAGCTGTCTGGGTGCTCAGGGCTGGTGCACTGGGATGACCCAGAGGGATGGGATGAGGAGGGAGGTGGGAGGGGGGTTCAGGATGGGGAACACATGTAAATCCATGGCTGATTCATATCAATGTATGGCAAAAACCAGTACAATATTGTAAAGTAATTAGCCTCCAACTAATAAAAATAAATGAAAAAATAAATTTAAAAAAAAATAAATTAAATAATTAAAAAAAAAAAAAAAAACCCAGAGGAGCTGTCTAATCCCTGGGACTAGGTCACTGGGTCTCCACTCAGGCCAGCTTCCAGACTCTCTGGAGGGTCCAGGTCAACACAACCGTGTGACTCCTCTTTAACCCCACCATCAATTCCACTCCCATAATATGCCAGGCCTGCTCAGACCCCTCATGTCACTTAATTTCAAAGAAATGAGATACAGACCATCACCCTGTGGGGAAACTGACACAGGAGAGGCAAAGTGACTTGCCAAGACCTCATGGAACTGCACTGAAACCCAGACCTCTTTGGATTCCAAAGGCCATGTTATTTCCACAACAGAGTTGAGCCTCTTGAACGTGGGCCCAGGGGTTTGGGCTGTTTGGGGGAAGCAGGATGGCGGGGGTTCTAGTTGCCTAGCAGAGGTCTAGATGGTGCACTGTGCAGGTACAGGCCAGCATAGCTCAAGCTGAGGTTGGCATCATGTGGAGCATGGACAGGCCTGAAGATCAGATGCCCATTGTAGGCAGCTTGTTTGGGGCAGCCCCATCAGAAGGAGCTCAGACCCTGTGAGGTGTCTGTCCATCCCTGAGGCTGAGCAGGGCTCCTGGAAGGCCCTGATGACAGGACAATTAGGGAAATTAAAGGCAGGGGTGGGCAGGGGAGCCCAGGCCACACTCTCACTGTCCTGTTTCCTGGGTTGGCGGCCGATGTCAGCACCAGGCAGTTGGCACCCACCTTGTCCCCCAGCTCCTCCGAGCAAGCTGGCTCCAGGCCCTTTTCTGTTTCCCTCTTGGAGGTCACCAATGTGATGTCACCCAACAGCCCAGATTTACCATCAGTGAAAATTCAATTCCCCCAAATGGGGATTCCTGTCTGCACGAGAGACTGGGTCAAACCTGCAGGGGTTTTGATGAGGGACCAGAATGAGGGAGATGAAGACATCCACAGCTCAAGGTGGCCCAAGGCCAAGGGGATGGGAGACCTGAAGGTGAGGACAGTGTGGGGTACCCTGTCTGGTGGGGAGGGCCTGGGAGGACCTGACGCACTGACTGATGGTCAGCAGACAGAGCCTTGCGCTAGGAGAGGGGCTGAGCCCAGGCTGAGAGGTGACAGGAGGGGCCCAGGTTCAGAATCAGGAGAATGTGTGGTGGTGGGGAATGTTCAAAGGCGTTTGTCAGGGATGAAATAGGGAAGACGGGCAGGGGGCAAGCGTGGGGAGCTACGTGTCAGGCTGAGGATGCCACGAGCACATACAGCTGACCAGCACTTCAGGAGGGCAGCAAAGCACCTAAGACTCTGAACCAGACTGCCTGGGTTCAAGTCCCAACCCAGGCAATCACTAGCTGTGTGACCTTAGGTGAGTCATTGGGTTCCTTGGTGTTCTAGTTTCTCACCTAAAATGTTGTTCAAATATGACAGCTACTGTGAGCATGAAAGAAATTCAACTGTGTGCAGCACTTAGCAAGTGCCTGGCTATTACAGCATATAAATAATAGCAACAGCTATTTGGGCAGCACATAGGATGCTCCAGACTCTGAGCTGTTTCCCTGTCTTCCACATCATCGCTTTAACCTTCACAGGAAACCTCAGAGGTACTATCACCTTACAATGACTGCACCCATTTTACAGATGGGAAAAGATGGTCACAGTCACAGAACAGCAAAGTAATGAGCCTGTCTCCACACCCCTGCCTGAACACCCGGCCCACTTCTCCTCCTCCCTCCCCCACCTGCCTGGTTCTAGGGACCTTCTAAGCCACCATCTCTCCGCTGCCAGAGAAGGGTCGTGGGCCATGGTCTCTGTGGCTTATAGATCCTGAGATTAGGAGAAAAAGTTCAGTTCCCCACTCCCTTCCGCCCCTCTCCGCCCCCTCCAGACCCCTCCCCAGGTCCATGCCTAGCAGCCTAGGTTTTAGGCTACACATCAGCCCCTCCCTGTTCAAAGCAGGACAGGGGGAAAGGCGTGGAACCCTTAAAACAGTGCAAATGTGTCCCGCGCCTGATTCTCCCGGAGCCCGGCGCGCACAGACAGAAGTTGTGTACACAGGATTTTAGTATTTCCTCTCCGGCTCCAGCCCCAATTTGAGGGCCTGTAAAAGCTTGAATGGCGTCCAGTGCGGCGTGGTTTGCCTAAGCTCGGCTCCCGGCGCAGAGTCAAAGCAGCCCACACAGGGCTGGGGCGCCCGCGGGGGTCCCTGGGGGGCAGAGGGCGCCCATGCCCAGGCCGCCGAGCCTCCCCCCAGCCCCCCCCAACCCCCTTCCCCGCCCTGGTGTGGGCGCTGAGGGCGGGAGGCGAGGGCCGGACTGCCTGCGTGACCCACTGCTTCACCCCCCCCCCCCCTCCCATGCCGCCTGGAGGAAGAAATTACGAGCTGGAAACCTCTCTGATTTCATGGGGGTGGGGAGGGCTCCCGGTGACCGAGGGGCTGGTCTAGGCTGTACCCGGGGCGGGGGCAGGGGTGGGGGAGGTGGGGGGAGGCTTGTCCAATGCCTGCTTTTAAACCTGCCCACAGCACCTCCACCTTAGTCCGAAATCATTCAGCCTCTTTCCCTAACTGGCTGTGTGAGTCTATACAACTCACTCACGCTCACTGAGTTTCTGTTCTCTCACCTGTGACAAGGAGCTGGTGTGGCTCCATCTCAGGCTCCTGCCAGCCCCAGCCCTTGGCATCTTGGGGTCCCAGGAGATTGTGAGCTACCTGGGCTGCAGGCTGTAGCCCATCTGAGGAAGAGAGGTCTGATCCCCTCCCCCAGGGGCTGTGACACTGGGGGGTGGCGGCGGTGTCTCATGGCCAGAAAGAGATCCCTGGGGACCCCTCATAGTCAGGGGCTTTCCAGGGGTCACTCGCACCCTGAGCACAGCGATCTGTGGTGGATACAGCCCCGGTCACATGGGTATCTGTGCATGGAGGATTTCAGCCTGTCCTCCACAGTCTCTGCTCTGAAGTTCCCTCTCTCACATGTGTGATGTTCGGGGCTGCATTTGAGCTGAACAGAACTCATTTGGTGACTTGAACTGCCACTTAACAATCGGTCTGTGGAGACACGGGTTCAGTCCCTGGGTGGGGAAGATGCCCTGGACAAGGAAATGGCAACCCACTCCACTATTCTTGCCTAAGACATCACATGGACAGGGGAGCTTGGCAGGCTACAGTCCATGGGGTTGCAAAAAGGTGGACATGATTGAGCGACTGGGCACACACACAGTTTCTGCCTTAGGAGCTCCATTTTTAGGCAAAGTAAAGAAAGCTTGGAGGAATTAGACAACTTTCCCCAAATCACTATGTTGATCATGAGTGTTGTTCACTGGCCATTTCCACTCTCTCTTCCAGGCATGTGGTAGGATCACACCTCAGGGGCCCCTCTGTTGTTGGGTGGGGCCATTACTGCAGGTGGTGACTGCAACCACAAAATTAAAAGACGCTCCTTGGAGGAAAAACTATGACCAACCTAGACAGCATATTAAAAGCAGAGACATTATTTTGCCAACAAAGGTCCATCTAGTCAAAGCTATGGTTTTTCCATTAGTCATGTACTGAACTGATTTATGTGACTGGTCCCGACCAGTGAGTTGTGAGTAAAAATTATATGAGTCTCTCCAAAGTCAAAGCATTTAAATGCCAGTCAGGACCCTCCAGATCTTTCCTGTCCCTCTGTTCCAGCAACCAGCAAGTTCAAATTGGTGGCCATTCATTAGCCTGCATCCCAGTTCAGTTCAGTTCAGTTGCTCAGTTGTGTCCAACTCTTTTTGACCCTATGGACTGCAGCACGCCAGGCCTCCCTGTCCATCACCAACTCCTGGAGTTTACCCAAACTCATGTCCATTGAGTCAGTGATGCCATCCAACCATCTCATCCTCTGTCGTCCCCTTCTCCTCCTGCCTTCAATTTTTCCCAGCATCAGGGTCTTTTCACATGAGTCAGTTCTTTGCATCAGGTGGCCAAAGTATTGGAGTTTCAGCTTCAACATCAATCCTTCCAACGAACACTCAGGACTGATCTCCTTTAGGATGGACTGGTTGGATTTCCTTCCATCCCATAGTGGGGAGAAATAGAACAGAGATCTGAGTAGATTCATGATGGACATTTAAAATGAACAAGATACAAAACAGAAAAAGAGACACAGATGTATAGAACAGACTTTTGGACTCTGTGGGAGAAGGTGAGGGTGGGATGTTTCGAGAGAACAGCATTGAAACATGTATATTATCTATAGTGAAACAGATCACCAGCCCAGGTTGGATGCATGAGACAAGTGCTTGGGCCTGGTGCACTGGGAAGACCCAGAGGGATCGGGCAGAGAGGGAGGTGGGAGGGGGGATCGGGATGGGGAACACATGTAAATCCATGACTGATTCATGTCAATGTATGACAAAACCCACTACAATATTGTAAAGTAATTAGCCTCCAACTAATAAAAAAAAAATAAATAAAATAAAATAAAATAAAATAAACAAGATAAATCTTTGTGTTTAAGCCATTATAAGCCATTACACTTTTTATTTATTTATTTATTTATTTATTTTCATTTATTTTTATTAGTTGGAGGCGAATTACTTCACAACATTGCAGTGGGTTTTGTCATACATTGACATGAATCAGCCATGGAGTTACATGTATTCACCATCCTGGTCGCCCCTCCCACCTCCCTCTCCACCCGATTCCTCTGGGTCTTCCCAGTGTACCAGGCCCGAGCACTTGTCTCATGCATCCCACCTGGGCTGGTGATCTGTTTCACTATAGATAATATACATGCTGTTCTCTTGAAACATCCCACCCTCGCCTTCTCCCACAGAGTCCAAAAGTCTGTTCTGTACATCTGTGTCTCTTTTTCTGTTTTGCATATAGGGTTATCATTACCATCTTTCTAAATTCCATATATATGCGTTAGTATGCTGTATTGGTGTTTATCTTTCTGGCTTACTTCACTCTGTATAATGGGCTCCAGTTTCATCCATTTCATTAGAACTGATTCAAATGAATTCTTTTTAATGGCTGAGTAATATTCCATGGTGTATATGTACCACAGCTTCCTTATCCATTCATCTGCTGATGAGCATCTAGGTTGCTTCCATGTCCTAGCTATTATAAACAGTGCTGCGATGAACATTGGGGTGCACGTGTCTCTTTCAGATCTGGTTTCCTCAGTGTGTATTCCCAGAAGTGGGATTGCTGGGTCATATGGCAGTTCTATTTCCAGTTTTTTAAGAAATCTCCACACTGTTCTCCATAGTGGCTGTACTAGTTTGCATTCCCACTAACAGTGTAAGAGGGTTCCCTTTTCTCCACACCCTCTCCAGCATTTATTGCTTGTAGACTTTTGGATAGCAGCCATCCTGACTGGCGTCATTACACTTTTTTTTTAAATGTATCTTTTTTTTTTCCCCCAACTGTTTTTGGCTGAGCCTTGTAGCATGTGAGATCTTTGTTCCCGACCAGGGATAGAACCCATGCCTCCTGCATTGGCAGTGCAGAGTTTTCACCCCCAGACCTCCAGGCCAGTCCCTAAGCCATTACACTTTTAAGGGCATTTGTTACCACAACCTAACTCATCCTCTCCTGACTGATACAGCCACCAAGTTGAACTTTGGAGGGCCGATAACTCCGGCATAAGGGCACAATGGACTTGCCAGGAATGGAGGCAAGCCAAAGAGTTATATGGACAATACAGCCCCTAGAGCATATTGCTACTAGAACTCTCTGCTACTAGGAAACTGGACTCTGAGTGGCAGCAGTCCCCAGGCCCTCTGCACCAGCTCAGCTTGGAAAAGGCCCACAGGGTATTCAGCACCTGTGTCAGGTGACCCAGGGAGCCCTCCCTGCGCTGCTTAACGCCAGTCACACAGCAGCTGGATCTACTTCTAAGGGCTCCTGTTAGGGGAGATAGGGACTACCTGGGACCCACTGCAGCGAATCTCTGGAGTAGAAGTGGGGAGACACAGTGGACTTCACAGTGTCAAGTCCAGGAGCTTCTGCTTTCCTAATAAAAGGGGACAGATTCAGCTGATGTGGCCTCTCTCTTTTCATCTTTCTGTCTCTGTTTTGTTTTGAATGTGGGCATGATACCCAGGGTGCTTCCCTGGTGGCTCAGTAGGTAACGGATCCACCTACAATGGAGGAGACCCCGGTTTGACCCCTGGGTCGGGAAGATTCCCTGGAGAAGGAAATGGTGCTATACCAGTCATCTAAGACCACAAAGAAAAGGCCAGAAGAAACTCTCCTACACTGTTGGTGGGAAAGTAAGTTGGTGCAGCCATTATGGGAGAACAGTATGTTGTGGTTCCTTGAAAAAAACTAAAAACAGAGTTACCATATGATCCAGTAATCCCATTCCTGGGCACATAAACAGAAAAAATGAAAAGGCTAACTTGGAAAGATACATGCACCCCGATGTTCATAGCAGCATTATTTACAGTAGCCGAGATATGGAGGCAAATTAAGTGTCCATCAACAGGTGAATGGATAAAGAAGATGTGGCATATATGAGAATACAGATACAAGAGAATATTACTCAACCATAACAAAGAATGAAATAATGCCATTTACAGCAGCATGGATGGACATACTAAGTGAACTAAGTCAGTCAGACAGAGAAAGACATCATATGATGTCACTTAAATATGGACTCAGAAAAATGATACAAATGAACTTATATACAAAATGGAAACAGACTCATAGACTTAGAAAACAAATTTATGGTTACCAAAGGGGAAAGGGAGCAGGGAGGGGTAGTTGGGAATACGAAGTTAACAATTACACACTACTATATATAAAATAGATAAACAGCAAGGACCTACTGTATAGCACAAGGAACTATATTCAATATCTTATAAAAAAACCTATATTGGAAAAGAATATGAAAAAGATGTAATCGTATATTTAACTGAATCACTTCACAGTACACCTGAAACATTGTAAATCAACTGTATCTCAATTGAAGAAATAATTAAGAAAAGGCCAGAAGAAACCTCAGAGTTGTTGAGCTACAACAGCAATGTTATAGCTGATTTCTGATTTCTCATTATGAGAAAAAGACCCCCTGGTGTGTGTAAACCTCTATAACCAGGCTTCCTGCCCCTTGCAGCCAAATACCTTCCTAACTGATACAGTTTCTAGCAGGGGAGTTGGAAGAAAGGGCTTTTTCTGGTTATCAGCCCCTGCTTTCCTCCCCTTTCCACACCTGAGGTTACATGGCCCCAGATCAATCCCGTCCCCAGAAGTTGTCCCCAGTCAGTTCCGACTGCAACAGGAAATAAGATTTAAGCACCCCACCTCCAGGGTGCCCCTTCACATCTGCTCCAGAGTTATCGCCCCCAAAACACAAACCTGAACATGGCGCTACTCTGCCCCAGAGCCTACCACCTTCTCTCGGACCCTGAGAATGGCACTCAGATGCTCTTCCAGAGCCCTCAAGGTCCTTCCCACCCTGGATTCAGTTTACCTTTGCAGCTTTAAATCCTTTCCTTCCTTACCATCCCCCATCCCCTTCCTAAGCCATCTCTGCCACCACCACGCCCCCCTCCCCATCCACCTTGGTGTAATGTGCTTTTCCTCTCTTTTGCATTCTTTGTCCACACTTTTGTTATAGCAAGTGATATTCCCCTTATAATAACTTGTTTGCAAGTTTCCTTCCAGAGATTGAGAGCTCTGAGAACGAGGGCCAATCCTTACTCTTTGTATGTACCTTAGCTTCCAGAATGTCTAGTACTCAAAACACAGCCTGTTGAATAAATAAAACCCCAGTGCTTTGGTGATACTTTGGATATTAACTGTGAGCTTTCTGTTTGGGTCTTATATGGAGCCACTCTTCAGGTAAACTGTGAAGTACCCCATGATAAGGAAAGAGCTTTCTTGGTTTCCTACTAAGCATATTTAATAAGCACCTACCATGTGCTTGTATCAGTTAGCTGTTACCACAATCATGCTGTGTAACAAACACGCACAAAATCCCAGTGGCATATAATTGTAAGTACTTATTCATCTATGACAAACCTAGACAGCATATTAAAAAGCAGAGGCATTATTCTGTTGACAAAGGTCCGTGTAGTCAAAGCTGTGGTGTTTCCAGTAGTCATGTACTGATGTGAGAGTTGGACTAAAAAAAAAAAAAAAAGAATTGATGCCTTTGAACTATGGTGCTGGAGAAGACTCTTGAGAGTCCCTTGGACAGCACGGAAATCGTCAATCCTAAAGGAAATCAACTCTACATATTCATTAGAAGGACTGATACTGAAGCTGAAGCTCCAATACTTTGGCCACCTGAAGGAAAGCGCTGAAAAGACCCTGATGCTGGGAAAAATTGAGGGCAGGAGGAGAAGGAGAGGACAGAGGATGAGATTGTTGGATGGCATTACCCACTCAATGGACGTGAGTTTGAGAAAACTCCGGGAAATAGTGAAGGATAGCAAAACCTGGTGTGCTGCAGTCCATGGGGTCACAAACAGTCAGACATAACTGAGCAACTGAACAACAATTTATTCATCACTTGTCTTTGAGTTGGCTGGGGGTATCACAAGTTGTTATTACAATCTTCACTTTTCAGACCAGAGGTGAAGAGAGGTAAAGTGACAGTCTTAAGTTTTCACAGTTGATAAGCAGCAAAGCCAGAATGAAAACCTAGGAGCGTGGCTCATAGCTGGATTTTAAACCATTACGTTGCACTGCCTTGCCCCTCTGCTACAGACTGAATGTTTGTGTCCCTCCTCTGTGTGAATGTACTTGTCGACACTTAATCCCCAGTGCCAAGGTATTTTGAGATGAGGCCTTTGGGAGGTGATTAGGTCATGAAGGTGAAGCCCTCATGAATGGGATTAGTGCCCTTATGAAAGGGGCCCAGAGAGCTCTCTAGTCCCTTCTGCTTTGTGAGAACACAGGGGGAAAACAGGCACCTATCAAACTGTAAGCAGGCTCTCACCAGATAATGAATCTGCCTGCTTCTTGATCTTGAACTTTTCAGCCTCTAGAACTGTGAGAAATAAATTTCTGTTATTTACAATCTACTTAGTTTGTGGTATCTTGTTGTAGCAGCCCCAACAGACTAAAACACTCTCCCTCTTGGGGAGCAACTGACCTCTATGCTTAAAGAGTTTGCTCATTTTTTTTTTAATGAGTAGAATCCACTTTGATGCCTTTTACACTTTTTTTTTGTTTGTTTGTTTATGCTGGATCTTCATTGCTCCAAGGGCTTTCCCCTAGTTGCAGTGCACAGGTTTCTCATTGCAAAGGCTTCTCTTGTTGCAGAGCACAGGCTTTAGGGGTGCAGGCTTCAGTAGGTGCAGCACATGGACTCAGTAGCTGAGGCTCCCAGGCTCCAGAACACAGGTTCAGCAGTTGCTGTGCACAGGATTAGCTGCTCTGCGGCTTGTGGGATCTTCCTATATCAGGAATGGAACCCCTGTCTCCTGCATTGGCAGGCAGATTCTTTACCACCGAGGCACCAGGGGAGCTGAGTTTTCTCACTTTTAAAATCACAACTTAGTATTTCACTCAATGGATGGCAATATATCATAATTATTTAGCCAGTCCCTACTGATGTGCATTTAAGCTGTTTCCAAATTTTCATTGTTAGAAACAATGCTATATGAACAATTTGTGCCCAAGTCATTCAGCCTTGGTGAAGTGTATCTGCAGGGAAAATTCCTAGAAGTGGAATTTCTCCGCCAAAGATATGAACCTTTATAATTTTGAATGATGTTACTAAATTGCCTGCCAACAATCTATGGGCTGGCAATTTCCCCACACTCTTTCTCACATGGTATGTTAGCAAGCTTGTTGATCTTTAATAGCATGATGATTGAAAAATACTATCTCTGTGTTTTTTAGTTTGCATGGTTTCCATTATGCATAGGGTTGAAAAAATAATAACGTTACCTCGTGGGATTATTGTGAGGATTAAATAAATTAAGACAATTAATAGGTATCAAGTTCTTAGGACAGTACCTAGTTCATGGTAACTACTAATAAATGTTTATTATGATTACTCTGAAATATTGTGGGAGTGTGGAGAAGGGCAAGCCACAGAGCAGTATGTATAATATGTGATTATTTGTGAAATAAAACAAGAAGTAAATATATACATACATATACACATATATGCATGCACACATATGTGAATATATGTATTTGCATGTATATATAAAACATTTCTCAGAAAAGATATACAAAAGTAGGAAATATTGATGCCTCTAAGAAAGGAACTGGGTGCTGGTGACAGCAGTGAGAAAAAATTTTTCCTTGCATTCTCTTTGTATCACACCATGTTTGAACCATGAGCATGAAACGTTTATTCTTCAAAAAGGTTGCAGTTACTGGTACTTCCTGTAGGAAAGCAAACTACACAGGTAAGGAGAAGGATTCCAGACCTATGGCTTTATTCTTTTTCAATTTTATTTAACGCAAGATATCCAAAATATAATTATTTCAACATGTAATCAATATAAAATGAGTTAATGATCTTCCAATTAAAATTTTTTTAAAAAAACCTTTATATAAGTGCTAAAACTAAATCATAGAAGATGCTATAGGAAAATATCTCTATTTTTTAGATAGGGTAGGATTTTTTAAGCAGCATGCCAAAAACAGTCATAAAGAAAAAGATTCTAATTTGACTATATTAAAATTAGGCATGTTTTCACTGAGCGACAATAAGAATATTTACATATAAAAATGCATTAATGATATTTTACTTTAAAAATACAAAAATCAAGTCACGATATAAGACTTTTAAATCTTCTCCGTCTATGGTGATTCTCCAGGCAAGAATACTGGAGTGGGTGGCCATTCCTTCTTCCAGGAGATCTTGCCAACCCAGGGATTGAACCCTCATCTTCTGGGTGGGTACTTTACCACTAGCGCCACCTAGGAAGCCCCTTCATTTGGATGGCCACGTTGAAGTTGCTTGTTAGGCACATCTGGCTACTGGATATGTACTTGAGCAGGACCCAGTGGGGCCTTCCCTGAACAGGCCTTCCCCGGTATCCTCACTTGAGCTCCTCTCTGAAGTACCTAGATAATACAATTTGATGCACATTTCCTGAGCCCCTTGGCTTTAGGCTTAAGTTCCCAGAAGGCGATGCAGCCCATTTTCCCACCCTGGCCTCTTGAGGGCGCCAGACTCACCCTAATGGTAGCACAAAAGACGGTTGGAGTCGCCACAAGCTGAAGAGTGGGAAGAGCTGTTCGTTCTTCTCCATTTGTCCATGCTCTCTAAGCTTAATCTCTCCATCCAATCCGCTCGCGGCAGGAGGAGGCACAACAGTGCAACAAGGGAGCCTGAAACCTTTGATACCTTCAAGACGCCTGATGAGGTCATAGAATTCCTGGATTTGGTGCCTTCATCCAGTCTCAGTGACACCACTGACCTCCTGGGCAGGTAAGACTCATCACCTCCCTGGGCCTGAGCTTCCTTGGAGTGAGAAGGGGTAACTGACACCCAGCCTACATCATAGGGTTTGAGTTAAATCAAATAAGCAATGTGAAGCCATATTGAAAAAAAACCAAAGCATGATGTTAGGCAGGCTTACAGAATCTGGGAGTGGAGGGTAACAGTGAGCATTCCTGACCCATCACCAAAGAGAGAGTCTTCTCATGGACTCCATGAGACATCTCTTCCCAGTATAAACTCCAGCCTGGGAGCCCCCCTTCTCATCCAGGAGAAAAGAATGAAGCACCTTGCCCAGTCAGTACTCGATGGCAGACACCACACAAAGGACAAATAGAACAAGGATGTAGGAAAGAGAAAAGCTGAGCCTGAAGAGAAGTCAGGTTGGGATGTGGAGACTGCTCAGAGGGGAAGAGAGGAGCAGTCAAAGTCCCCTGAGAGCGGTCCTCTCAGGTGGAGAAGGAAGGACATTCCTGTTTGCACAGATGTGGGGCCAGCTCTCTCTTGCCAAGGTCTGAGAGACCCCGTCAGGGCATGATCACTCGGGGAGGGGAGGCTTATCAAAGGGAAAGTGAAAGTTGCTCAGTTGTGTATGACTCTTTGCATCTCCATGGACTTTAGCTTGCCAGGCTCCCCTGTCCATGGACTTCTCCAGGCAAGAATACTGGAGTGGGTTCTCTTCTCCAGGGGATCTTCCCCACCCAGTGATTGAACCTAGGTCTCCCGCATTGCAGGTGGATTCTTTACCACCTGAGCCACCAGAGAAGCCCAGGAATACTGGAGTGGGTAGCCTATCCCTTCTCCAGGGGATCTTCCCGACCCAGGAATCAAAGTGGAGTCTCCCGCATTGCAGGCGGATTCTTTACCAGCTGAGCTACCCGGGAAGCCCATCAAGGAGAGAAGCACGTGTCAAACTCAGCATCAGCTCACTTTGCAGAGTCTTTATTAGGATCAAATTCAGCTGTTGTGATCGAGATCCAAAGCTTCCTCAATCGTATTCTCATCCTGGCACTCAGGGAAAATGACAACAGTTATTGGGTTGGTGAAAAAGTCCATTCGGATTTTTCCATAAGCTGTGTAGAAAAAAATCTGAATGAACTTTTTGGCCAGCCCAGTATATAGCTCCACTGGACCAAGGATGGAGACCATCAGTAGCTTCACACACCTGGTACCCACACACCAGGGAGGCTCAACTTTGCTGGGGAAGTTTTGGCTTTATTAAGGTAGATGTTCACTTCCCTGTCAGATGGAAGAGTGAGTTGTTATGCTGACTCTGCTCTATGAAGCCATCAAAGGCCTGGACCCCATCTGTATTGTTGCTCCTCCATCCTTAGCACATTGCCCTCACCTGAAAGATCCAGGATGGCACACCCCACACCCACCTTCCATCCAGAGAGAGGGTGAAGGGGAAGCAGAGGCTTGCCCATCCTCTTAAGGGTGTGTGTTAGTTGCTGCATAGAAAATTACCCCAGAACTTATTTAATTAAAGCAACAAGCATCTCAGTTTCAGCAAGTCATGAGATCAGAGGATGCAGTCGAGACACTGACCGAAACCAAGATCCTCCGAATGCCAGCTAGACCGAGGCTTGAGGATTCACTTCCAAAATGATTCCGGCATATGACTATTGGCAGGAAGCCTCAGGTGCTTGCCACATGGGCCGCTCCTTAAGGCTTCTTTTTCTTTTTTAGTTGACTTTCGGCTACACTGAGTCTTCGTCGTTGTGTACGGGCTTCCTCTGGTTGCAGCAAGTGGGGGCTACTCTCTAGTTGTGGTGTTCCGGGTCCTCATTGTGGTGGCTTCTCTTATGACAGAGCACGGTCTGTAGTGTGCACAGGCTCAGTAGTTGTTGCAATGCAAGCGCTCTAGGGTGTGGGCTTAGCTGCCCCGAGGCATGTGGGGACCAGGGATCAAACTCATGTCCCTTGCATTGGCAGGCAGATTCTTAACTCCTGGACCACCAGGGAAGTCCCAGAGGGCTTCTTGATTATCCTCATGACTTGGCAGTTGTCTTCCCCATTGCACTTATTACAAGAGAGAGCAAGGAGGAAGCCCTCTGCCCCCTCACTTCACATGTCACACACAGCTTCTGCCATATTCTACCCGTTAGAAGCAAGTCACTAATCCAAAAAGTATCTGCCCCCCATTATTCATAGAAGCAATACAATTGCCAAGGTGTGGAAGCAATCCAAGTGTCCATCAACAGATGAGTGGATAAAGAAGATGTGGTACATGTATACAATCGATTGTTGAAAGTGAAAGTATTAGTTGCTCAGTCGTGTTCAACTCTGCCACCCAGGCTCTGTAGCCCACTAGGCTCCTCTGTCCATGGGATTCTCCAGGCAAGAATATTGGGGTGGGTTGCCATTCCATTCTCCAGGGGATTCTCCCAACCCAGGGATTGGACACAGGTTTCCTACATTGCAGGTGGGTTCTTTACTGTCTGAGCCACCAAGGAATTCACCCATTAAAAAAAAGAGCAAAGTAATGCCATTTGCAGCAATGTGAATGGACCCAGAGATTACCATACTCAGTGAATTAAGTCAGAAAGAGAAAGACGAATACTACATCATATCACATATATGTGGAATCTAAACTATGGCACAAGTGAACCTATCTACAAAACAGAAACAAACTCACAAACACAGAGATCAGATTTGTGGTTGCCAAGGGGGAGAGGGGAAAGGAGAAGGAGGGACTGGGAGTTTGGGGTTGGTAGATGTTTACTGTTACATTAAGAATGGATAAACAAGGTCCTTACCATATGGCACAGGGAGCTATATCAAAGTCTTTTGAGATAAACCACATGGAAAAGAATATTAAAAAAAAGAACATCTATAAGTGTATAACTGAGTCAATTTGCAGCACTTCAGAGACTGGGACATTATAAATCAATAAAGAAATTTCTTTATTGTAATTCAATAACAAAAAATAAAATAAATCTAAAGTGTGGTATATATATGTGTGTTTGGTGTATATATATATATACATACATACATACATATATATATATATATACATACATATATATATATATATATATATATATATATATATATATAGGCAAGCACACACACATCGGACACACACTCAACCATAAAAAAAAGAATGAAATTTTGCCATTTGAAGCAACACAGATGGACTCGGAGGGCATTTTGCTAAGTGGAGCAAGTCAGACACAGAAAGACATAAATACTGTATGCTATTGCTTATATGTAGAAACTAAAAAACATGACAGTCTAATGAATATAACAAAAAAGAAGCAGACTCATAGATGTAGAGAACAAATTAGTGGTTGCCAGTGGGGAAAAGAAGAGGGGAAGGGCAGTATAGGGGTAGGGGGAAAGAGGGTTATTATGGAATTATATGAAATCATGTGTGTGTAACTTTTGAAAATTGTAAAGCACTATAGAATTTAAACAACCTTCCATTCAATTAAAAATTTTTCAGGAAAAAAAAAGGCATAAGTCCTTAAGTATAGCATATATCTAAGGAAGGGATGGGAATTAGGCTTTACCTTAATGAAATGAGTGTGAAAGAATTTGCGAACACATGTAAGACCGCCACAGGACACATCCAAACAGTTGCACATATTCCTCTTCTGCTCACCCGCTGTTGGCTAGAACTCAGTCACATGACCACACACAGTTAAGGGGAGCTGGGAGGTATCATTTTTGTTGTAGTGGCTGGACACCCAACCAAAAATGGGTGGTCTGTTACTATGGGAGGGAAATGGTACACAAGTAAAGTTTCTGCCTCCGAAGAAGCAAATGTGCAGATGTGCTGGTGGGGAAAAGGAAAAGAACGCTGTGGAATATAATTTACATTCTTGGAAAAGGGAAAGCATGTTTCTCATCATTGGCATCCTTGAAAATGCTTGTGACAGATGGAGGAGTGAAAAACACAGGTCGAATAACTGTGGATTCATTCAAGACAGTTGATAGACGCAGATCTTAATGGGCGCGGAGGCTGAGAGGTGATTGAGAGGATATTTGCCAGCCCAGTCATTGTGGGTATCTCCAGGTAACTGAATTACCCTCACAGTCATTTCATCCATTTCTGTCATTTTTCTGTATCATTTACTGTTTTTCCCCCAAACAGAAAAGAAACATACACAGTATTTCTTCCTATCCTTTCTAATCAACTCACCTCCCCAAGCTGGTCTAGAAAGAATGTTAGTGAGAAATTCCTGGGTGTCCTGCAATGAGACTTTCGAGGTAATCTCTCAGATCAGAGACAAGCCAAGCACAGGGCAGCAAAAGGGCAGGGCCAGGGGTCTGGTTAGACAGTGAGGATGGGCAAGCAGTCATAGGACCAGGGCTTGAAATTGCAGCTGAGTAGGGGGTGGGGGGCATGCCACTGGAACAGAAGTCAGAACAGAGAGTTAGTCCAAAAGTGGGAGCAGCCAAGGTGTGGTGTCCAAGGGGATGTGCCAGGGTGTGGGCAAAGCATCTAAGTGTCCATGCTGAGGACAGTGTTCGCAGTTCCAACGAGTCCAAGGGAACAGGAGGAAAAGAGATTTCAGAAAGTGATGCTTGGTATCAGTGATGGGTTGAAAACCAATGCAAGTTGTAAAGACCCCCCTCATTCAGGGCACTTTTGAAGAGGTACAGTCAACCAGACTGCAGCTGTGGTGGAGTCAGGAGGACACGGGAGAGCATGTTACTGCCCCAGCAAGAGCGGCCTTTCCAGGGCTGATGCTGACAGCACTGAACAAGGATTGGGCAAGTGGGTTTAATCTGCCTGCAAGCTCTGAGCTATGACTAGTCCCTCCCTGTACTCTTGCATTGAGAAAGGTTCTAAGGCTGAGTCTGGGCTTGGGAGGAACCACTGAAGCAATAATTAGTGATGTCTCCCAAGGCCCAAGGGAGAGAGCTATAAACCAAGCGCCGTGATTTCAATGGCTTATTCTTCTCCTCTAGGGACTCACTACCACCCCCTTTCCCCTCACTTGCCTGCCTCCCATAGTAGGGAAAAATTATACATAATCCCACGCTTTTCACTTCGGCTGATTCACTGCTAGAGTTTCTATATACAGAGATCCTTTTTATGAAGCTGTCATCAAAAGTACACCCTAATTGTAAATGTTTTTTCCATTTGGCATTACAACACAAGGATTTTCCTATGATCCTTTTTTAATATCTTTTTTTAAACTAACACGAGTACATTGCAGAAGAGACAAAAAATCAACAAGAAAAAAACACTTTAAAACATCTTTAATTCCAAAATGCACAGGGGGACTGTGCTGTGTGTCAGGGAAGGCAAACCAGGAGGATGGTCACTCTAGAACAATTGCTCCAACACTTCCATAAGTATCAGAATTGTATGGGATTTTCTTTTAAGAAATGAGGGTTCCCTCTGCAAACTCATTAGAAAAGGTAAATCTTCCCCCCTCCCACCAAAAACAAAAAAACAAGAGCAAAGGTTATAAACAAGAAAATTCACAAGTAAATAATTAAGAAGCATGTTCTTCTCTAATCAGTCAGGAAAATGAAAATTAAAACAATGAGGTGATTTTCCCCTCCCGCAGCATACTGGCATGAAGTCAAGTGTAAGAGCATCCAGCACAAGCAAGGCAATGGGCTTAAACTGCTATAGCCTCTTGGGAAAGTAATCTAGAGTTGTTTATGAAAATTAAAAATACTCTGTGTGTACATTTGTCAGAATGACCCTACTTCCAGGATCTCCTCTATAAAAGTTAAGAAAAAAACAAAATACAGAACATGAAGACATATGTACAAGGACATCTAGTGAAATACCCGCTCATTTATTCAATGAATATTTGTTGATTAACTACTATGTGCCAGGCACTAGGAATACAGTGACTAAAACATAAAAAACATCCCTGATTCCATGGAGTTTACCTTTCAGAGGGAGGAGATCATCCATAAAAAACAAAGGAAACCAAAGACCCCCAGGTACACTTGAAAGATATAGCGTGGAGAAAAACAGAACAGAGAAAAAAGATGGAGAAAATGCCAGGGGAAGAAGAGTGTGGGGTGGGGGAAGGGGTTCACTTAATAGAACAATCAGGGAAGGCTTCACTGAGAAGGTGGCATTTGATCCAAGAACTGAAGAAGGGGAGGAAACAAGTCATGGGGATATTTAGGAGTGGAGCATTCCAGGTAAGGAAACAGCTGATGCCAAGGCCAAGGAGCAGACAGATTCCACTGTGTCAGAGAACCAGAGTGAAGTCAGGGAGGTAATAGGGCAGGTGGGCCCATTGGAGGTCACTGCAAGGACCTGGCTCACTCTGAGTGGGATCTCGCCATCTGGGGGATGCAGACAAGAATTAGGAAGTCAACAACCTACAAAGGTCATGCAGTCTTGAGGGTGGGAGGGAGGGAGATAGCAGGAACTGAGGACCAGACCCCAGGGCATCCCAACCAGCAAAGGAGGCTAAGGAGGAGTAGCCAGGGAGGGAGGGGGCAACCCAGGGAGATTGGGCTGTGCTTCACGGCGGGGATGGATGGGCTGCGTCCAGTGTGCTGGCTGACAGATCAAGTCTGATGGGAACTAAGGACCAACATCCTGAAGGAGATGGGCTGGCCCAAGCCTGGTGGAGGACTTCTGTCACAGAGGGTGGGCACTTGTACAAGCCCCTTGGGCAGGGACGTGGAAAGAACCGCGAGAGCAAGGAGGACCAGGAGGACAGCAGCTGATGAGCCCGACAAGCCGTTGCATGGGGCAGCTGGCCGTCTCTGGAGAACAATGGAGGGCCCTGTGTCCTTGAGCTCCAAGGAGGCCGCCTCTCACCCAGGGCCGGGTGGCCGGGAGGGGAGCGGATCCCTGTGTTAATTAAATCCCATCAACAGCAAGTCGGTGCTTGCCAAGCTGCCGGGTGGGGCCTGATCTCAGTCCTGCCTCTGAGGAAGCTTCCAGGACGCTGGGACTGGTGCTGGCTCCTTAGAAAAGTGCTAAGGCTGGGAGGAGGAAATGAGTCCCCGACGAGGGCCGGGCCAGAGGAAGGCCACAGCCCTGTGAGGAGCCGGGCGGGGGGGCGACGGGGAGTTGCTGGGGAAAGGCCAGCGAAGGTCTGTCCTGAGTGAGAAAAGCAGATGCTATGAAATGCCTCTTCCTTCCTGATGTGGATGATGCCTGGAGGGACAGGGCAGGCGAATTTCAAATAGAAATGAAACAGATTTTCAGCTCACCCTGGGGCTGAGTGACATTTTCTGGACAGAGAAATTATCTAATTGTAAGAGGCCTATAGTCATTATGCCCATGAACCACATATTTTACAAATAGAGGAACTGAGGCTCAGAGAGTGGGAGGTGTTTGCCATGGGTCAAGCAGCCAGTGAGCAGCAGGGCTGAGAACCAGGATCAGGATCCCTGGCACCTGTACTTGCCGAGGGGGTGCCTGGGAAACAGTGCTGCCTCCTGAATCCATGGACTGAGGAAGCCAGGCTGGGGAGGGGAAAGCAGGAGACAGCGGAAGCCAATGGGCTCCAACAGAAGAGAGAGAGGCCTGGCTCCCTGCAGAGTGGACTCCATGAGCTCCTGATCATGGAGAGGGGCCTTGAGGTCTGAGAGGGTGGGTCTCAGTGGGCCCAGGACCTGGAGGAAGAGGCACATAGGCCCTGGGAGGAACAAGCAGCCTGCCTGTGGGTGTGACCACTTCACTTCAACCCTCTGAACTGAACTCAGAACCTCAATTTACTTCTGGAGTTCCCTTCCCTGTGAGTTCCATCCGGCTCCCACTCATTATTCATTTCCTGCTAAGGACTCTCACCATGTTAAGACTTTCTCCCTGGCCTGCATCTCTGTGGGGCTCTGCCAGACATCCTGGGCTGGAGTGGAATGACAGGGCCCTCGGGGCTCACCCCATAGCTTCTCACCAGGGCAAAGAAACCCCAAGAGCCCTCCCAGCTCAGGCTGTAGATTGAGGCCTCAGGGCCTAGGACTGTCCTGCAATGTGGTGACAGACAGACCTATTCTCTGCCCTCCAGGAGCCCACAGTCGAGCCAGCAAGATGGTTGGAGAGACAAGCCACAGAGCCACTAGGGGACAAGGAGCTGTCCCAACAGGCCCAAGGCAAGGCATGTGGAATCTGGATAAAGGCGAAAGGACCTTTCGCTGAGGGAGGGGCAGGTCAGGAGTCAGGGGAGGTGACCTCTACCCGGATCAGAAGGACAGCTACTCATTTATTTGTAATATCTCTAAAGATGCTCTGTTGGTGTTTGTTTTGTTTAACGACTCTGGAAGCTATCAGCTCCTTCCAGTTATTCCCTGGTTCAAAAGAATCCCTCAAGAGGAGAAATAAAGCTGTTCTAGCAAGAAGGAGGCAAGACCTCAGGCTCCGTGTGGTCCCGTGTGGGCTGTAATATGAGCCTTGAACTCAGGCATGCAGGCAGTTTGGGGCCCAGGTTGGAAATGAGCTACGAGCAACCTTGGAGGTCACAGAGCCACTGTCTACTTGCACTCAAGATGGGTCACTCGGGGAACTGAGGGTATGGCCAAGCTGGACCCCAGGTCTCTGGGTTCCCAGAGGGCCATGTTCTCCCTCAGTCACAGGGCACTTGGTTCTGGCCGGTTCCTCACTTGCTTTTCCCACATCCCTGTGCTTGGGAGAGGAGAGTGCAGGAGAAGGCCCACTGGAAATGGGCGTTGAGCCCAGTGGGTCTGCCTGTGGGAAGTGCTGATGGGAGGGGCAGTGGTTCAGAACAGTCCGTCCAAGCTCCCTGAGGAGCGGGACAGGGTGCACCTATGAGGCTGCCGAAAGGGGGCTGGGGCCTCTCAGGCAACTGCTCCCCTCAAGCTTGGCTCTGATCCAGTCCTGTCATCAAAGCCAAGGGAGGCCGCCCTGACAGATGTCACCAGCACGGAGCTGTCAGTCATCCCAGCAGGTCCCCACAGCACCCCCTCCACGGTCCTGTGAGGGCTGGAGAGCAAGGCTCTCCAGTGTGCACTCCCCTGAGTGCTGACGGCTGAGCCCCCTCTCCTAAGTCCTCTCAAAGCTGTAGCCTCTGCCTTCAGTTTGGAGACTCAGCTGGTCAGAGACCCTCTGGCAGTGCCTGGGGCAACCACATGCACAAGCAAATCCTAGCTTATCCAAAAGCCGAATGTTCTAGTGGCCCTGATACCAGCAGTCCCCAGATTGTGTTCCATGGACCTTGCCTTGCCAGTGGTATCCAGTGAGACGCATGTGTGAGTGCTCAGTCGTATCCAATGTTTTGTGAACCCGTGGACAATAGCCTGCCAGGCTCCTCTGTCCATGGGATTTCCCAGGCAAGAATACTGGAATGGATTGCCATGTCCTTTTTCAGGGGATCTTCCCAATCCAGGGATCGAACCTGCATCTCCTGTGTCTCCTGCATTGCAGGCAGATTCTTTACCACTGAGCCACCGGGGCCAGAGCGGGGGAAAGCTTGTCCTGTGAGAGGGGCATGAAATAAAGAATAAATACACTCTATCAGCAGATGAATGGAGAAATGAAATGTAGCATACATGTACAGTGGAACATTATACAGCCATAAATAGGAATATGCTCAACATGGATAGATCTGTTTTTTAATATTTATTTTTATTTATTTGACTGCACCAGACCTTAGTTGTAGCATGTAGGATCTTTGATCTTCATTGTGGCATGCAGGATCTAATTCCTTAATCAGGGATCAAACCCCGGTCCCCTGCACTGGAAGCGCAGAGTCTCAGCCACTGGACTACTAGGAAATCCCAATATGGACAGATTTTGAAAAATTATGTTTATTGAAATAAGCCCAACCGAAAAGGACAAATATTATATTCTGCTTAAATGAGGTACCTGGAATAGGCAAATTTACAGAGGTAGAAAGTAGGATAGAGGTTACAAGGGGTGGGGATTGGAGGAGGTGGGGAAGAGGGAAGTTATTATTTAATGGGTACAGAGTTTTTCTTAGGGATGATGAAAAAATCTGCAATATAGTTAGTTGTTATGGTTTCAAAACATCATATCTTATTTAGGGCACTTCAAATGATTTAAATGATAAATATTATGTTATACACATTTTATGGCAATAAATTTTTTTTTAATGTAGTGAGTGCTCAAACAAGTTTGGGAGACATTGAATTCTCAAATTTAAATGCAGGGGCCAAAAAAAAAAAAAAAGAAATAAAGGAAGGGCAATAGAGGGGTTGGGGATTAAATTTTTAAATTAAAAGCCTCTTAAATTTAAATTTTTATTTATTTTTAAATAAAAATTTAATTAAATTATTTTTAAAAAGGTTTCTTATGGGATTATATGAAATCATGTATGTAAAACTTCTGAGAATTGTAATGTGCTATAGAATTTAAAGAATATTTCATTCAACAAAAATAAATTTAGGACTCCCTGGTGGCTCAGTGGTAAAGAATCCACCTGCCAACAGAGACACGTGTTTGATCCCTGGTCCAGGAAGATCCCACATGCCACAGAGCAATTAAGCCCATGGGCCACAACTACTGAGCCTGGGAGCTACAACTACTGAGCCCACATACCAAAACTACTGAAGCCTGCACTCCCTAGAACCCGTGCTCCCAACAAGAGAAGCCACCACAATGAGAAGCCCATGCATAACTAAAGAGTAGCCCCTACTCACTGCAAAAGCCTACACAGCACCAAAGACCCAGCAGAGCCACAAAAAAAAAAATTTTTTTTTAAATGGGACTTCGCAGGACTTTTCAGAGCCTTTATGATGGGGAAATATTAGCTACAGTTCCCAGTGGAGAGGATCATTGAACTCTTTGTTTTTAAAAATCCTAGTCCTGTTCATCTTGGGGCTGATCCCAAATTACAGCATTTGACTTCCTTGGCTGCCTCTCACACCAAGAGGCACTAAAATTTTTGTTAAACCCCTTACCCTGATTTTTATTTAGAAAATAGAGGTCAACATAGCTATCCCAATGTGTACCAAATGCTTGCTTTTTTCTTCTATTTTCTTCTCCAAAAATGGTGATTTATTTCCTGGGACTTGGAAGGATTTTGAGTTCTTTATTTAAAATTAAAAAAAAAATAGGGTGTGAGTTGCATGCATATGTGTGCATGCAAGAGGAAAATTCTAGAAAGTTCTGGTTGTGGAAATGAAATCCCAGCAGAGGAACGCATGGTGTCTGTGGACCAGATGTCTTTGAAGGTGGTTTGGGGTATAGCCTTGGTACCCGGCTAAATTCAGGGCTCCACTTGCCTCTTAGGGCAGGGGCAGGCTCTGTCCTGTCCCCTCCTCTCCACGGTATTGCCAGTCAGCTGCCTCTGGACAAGCTTTGATTATAGGAGAGCCTAGGGAGAGGAATGTGGCTGGTCTAGGCCCTGCATCTCTTCTCCCAGAGGCAAGACCTGGATGCCTGCTCAGCTGAGTGTGGGTGAGAGGCCCAGCCAGCTGTCATATTTGCTTATGACCTTTCCACTGGGCATCGTATTTTATAGTCTCCTGTTTTCAGGCTGGGATTTGGTGGTGACCTGGGGTCGGGTAGGGAGATGTTAAACTGAAGAAAAAAGACTGGATTCAGCCCCAGCTGTGGGACAACTTCAATGAGTCACAAAGCAGAAATGTGGTGTCAGAGAGAGAAGCCAGAGGGGAAAATATTTATAACTGCTGGAAACATGATGAACCTGTCAAAAATACATGCAATCAGCTAAAGAAATTGGGGAGAAGTAGCAAGGGCTTGTTTGGTTTTCTGGAAGTGTAAACATTTTTTAAAAAAATCATCAGGAGAGAGAAAAATATTAATAATTCCTCTATACACAGCTGCCTTGTGTGAGTGATGTTTTGGGGAGATCAAGGGAAAGTGGCTGTGTTCCCCTGAACTGAAGCAGAGTAGAGAGAAGGGATCAGCCATAGGAAGTGATTGAGAGAGAGATAATTAGATCGGAGAGACAGAACCATGGGTTTCCCTCATGGCTCAGCCGGTGAAGAATCTGCCTGCAATGCAGGAGACCTGGGTTCAATCCCTGGGAAGATCCCCTGGAGAAGGACATGGCTACCCACTCCAGTATTCTTGCCTGGAGAATTCCACAGACAGAGGAGCCTGGCAGGCTACAATCCATGGGTCACAAAGGGTTGGACCCAACTGGGCAACCAACAAAGATAACTCTCAACTCTCAAGAGATAACCATGGGGATATAAGCCCTTAGAGAATCCTCAGAGATCTGGAGCAATAATGGGCTTCCCAAGATAGATGGAGCAAAGCAATGCTCTGATTTACATATGAACAGGAAAGATGAGCCTTCGGATGGGGGGACCTGAACCCAGGCCCTTGCTGTTGGGTTAAGCAGGTCCTCTCTGTCTGCCCAGGTTCTGGAGTTGAGAGAATTAAATTTCCCTCTGGGGAATCAGGGGTCTTGATGGATTAGATACAGAAGAAAGATTAAAAAGGAACTGTCTCTGGGACTTCCCCGGCTGTTCAGTGGTCAAAACTCTGCATTTCCACTTCAGGAAGCATGAGTTCAATCCGTGGTCGGGGAACTAAGGTCCTGCATGCTGCAAGGTACGGCCAAAACAAACAAATAAAAAGGAACAGTTTCCACAGCAGTAAACAGCAGCGTCCAGAAAGAATCGTGTTTTGGGGACAGCCAGAAGAAAAGGTACTGAGACATGGCTAAAAAGAGGGGCTGTTAAAACCTGGGGGCTGGATTCAGCCACATCCCTAGATGACCAAACTAGGTGTCACTGAGTCTAGGGAGACACTGGAGTCACTGGAGGTGGGGATGGGACCGTCTGTGACAAGTCCTATGGGCAGCTAAGGAGACTGGACTTTGCCTAGAGGTGACAGGCCCGGGGGAGGAACTTTAGCAACACACCTCCAGTTAGCAGTAGTGGAGGAAGGGTCAGCAAGGAACAGATCATAGAGAGGAGGCCAGTCATGGAGTGGCCACATAGCCCTGTGGACATAAGCAAGGCAACCTCCTGACATATCCTCCATCATGTCATCCCAATGGTGCCCCAGGAGGCTGGCCTGAGGGGTTCCCACCCATAGTTTACTCCAGAATGGCCCTAAGACTGGGATGACCAAGAAAGCACATCTCTTCAGTTGATTAATAGTGACTGCCTGGAGCACTGTCTTGAGCTCAGGCAGCTTCAGAGCCCCCCCTCCCCCCCCTTCAGACAAAGTGCCACAGTTGATTAGTGATACCTGAGGAGGGGTGTGGGGGTGGGGCTGCATTCATTCATTCATCCATCCACACACCTTGATAAACGTTTATTCAGCACCTCCTGCAGGCCAGGCACACGTGCTATGAAGCTCTCCTCTTTGCAGGAGTGCACAAAGGCTCAGCCACAGAAAGAGTAAAAAGCCTCAAGCCTGGGCTCCCCTCTGCTCTGGAGCTTCTCCCTTTGAGCCTCTTTAAAAGTGAAAGTGTTAGTGGCTCAATGGAGTCCTGCTCTTTGCTACTCCATGGACTGTAGCCCACCAGGCTCCTCTGTGCATGGAATTTCCCAGGCAAGAATAGTAGAATGTGTTGCCATTTCCTTCTTCAGGGTCAACCTAGGGGTTGAACCGGGGTCTCCTGCACTGCAGCAGATTCTTTACCATCTGAGCCACCGGGGAAGCTTCTTGAGCTTCTTTGAGTCCTTGGTAAAGGCCTGCGCCCTGTTCTCTCAGGGTCTTAACAAATTAGCTACTTGGTAGTTATTTGTGGAAGGAAGAAAATAAATGCGTAAATTATCATAGTTTTCATATTTTATCCATTTATTCAACAAAGAAACGGATATATACATTGTACAAAGCCTTTTCAAGGATTTGGAGATGTGATTGACCTAATCTCTGCCCTCTAGGAACTCACAGTGCCATCTGGAGATTAGACATGTGCCCAAATAGTTGCAAAACAAAGTCGTTATTTTTAAAGCCAGGTTCCCTGGGGTCCCTGGCTTCAGGGAGGCAGACACAGCTTGTCTGGGGTCCAAGAGACCAGGGGAGACTGTGAGAAGGGAGGATCCTTGGGGCAAAGGGTGAAGCCAGCAGCTCCCTTCCCTCCCCACCTCACTCAGGTAGGCCCCCTCCATCCTCCCTGTCCTCCTGGAGCCTGAAGACAGCAAGCCTCCATGCAGGTGGCAGAGAGTCAGAAGGAGAGTTGCTCCATGAATCTGCTGAAAGAGACACTTGGAGATGTCAGAGACTTGCTTTGAGAGGGCTAGGTTATTTGTCATTGGGGCTGCTGGCAATAGCCACTTTGTAGCTCAGGAAGCCAAGTGGAAGGTGGGAGGCAAGTGTAACCCCTACTCTAGATCCCTAGTGGACCCCCAACTGACCCCCCCCCCCAAGTACAGCCCTTGTGTTGTTGAATGTTAGCCACTCAGTTGTGTCTGACTGAGTGGACACAAAGTCACTCTTTGTGACCCCATGGAGTGTACCCTGCCAGGCTCCTCTGTCCATGGGATTCTTCAGGCAAAAATACCAGAATGGGTTGTCATTACATTCTCCAGGGGATCTTCCTGACCCAGGGATCGAATCCAGGTCTCTAGCATTGGAGGCAGATTCTTTACTGTCTGAGCCACCAGGGGAGCCCCAGTACAGCCCCAGCTCAGCCCAGTTAGTGGTACCCAGCTCTCTGCCCAATATCTTGGGCACAACGGAGCCCTGTCTGCACCTTTGCTCCCTACCCAGTCCCTGCTCATAGCTCTGCTGCCCAGTTCCCTGCGCCTGGGACCTACCAGCTCTTGTATCTCACTTTCTTGTGAGGAAGGGGACATGGGTGGGTGGATTAATCAGGAAAAGAAATGGGACATGATGAAGTGGTGGGGATTTGGGGAAGTCCAGGACCACACAGTGGGCCATGGGGATGGGAGGAAGGACTGTGTGGGGAGATGGAATCCACAGGGGCCCTGGCCATGCTATGACCCCAGAAAGTGGCCTGGGGACTTGTGGAACCCCTTCCCCAGAATTTACACCTCTCTTCTGGGACCATCTGAGGTTGGAACCAAGAAGGAGCATGCAGCCTGTGTGTGTGTTGTTTTTGAAGAGCCCGATGACACTCAGCCTTGAGCTTGGGGGGATCTCTGACTTCCAGAGCTCTTCTTTGTGGTTTTGCCCTTTGGAGAGAAAGAAGCACGCACACTGCAGGAACCAAGCATGAACCAGAGGTACACACGTGGACACGGTGTGTACACACATGGCCTCCCACATGGGTACACGCCCTCCATGACTGAGCCACCCCTGGTGTGTGGGGCCAGGACCCAGAGCAAACAATGGAGCATGGAGGGTATGTGTGTAAATGAATCTGCGCGGGCCCTGTGACCACACTCTCAGCTGAAACAGGACAAGTGCTCTCAAGGCTCCAGGAAGGTGGCTCTTTATCACTTTTATTTTGGTGAGGGTCTTCTTGCACTGTTATTTACACAAACTGTTGAGAAGGCTGCCAATGAAATGTGAATCCATGGGAAATGGATTTTTCTTCCCTGGGGGTGTACACAGTGGATATCTGGGCATGCATGTGCGTTCAAGAAGGAGTGTGTGTGTGTGTGTGTGTGTGTGCGCGCGCGCATGCAAAAGAATCAAAGCTGCTGTATTGGGGGAAAAGCTAGAAAAGAAAAGAAATAAAAAACGTGGAACTTCTTGTCACTCATATATGTGTATACATTCATACAGTCATCTGATGGTATCACAATTATTTGCTTGTCTATTTGTACACACACATACACACACACACACATATGTCCACATTTTTGGCACAGCCTGTATTCCACATCAGTGATTCTAAATCACTTTTTTTGTCAGTGATCTAACCCCACTTAATCCAGTAACTCTCCACCTTGCCTGCACATTGGAATCACTTGGGGAGCTTTTAAAAGTCCCAAGTGCCCAGATCAATATAGCAGAATTTCTGAAGATGGAACTTTGGCATTAACACTTTATGTCAATATTTAATAACCTCCTTAGGTGATTCTAACCTCTTTTGAGGGCTGAAGACTTCTCTGCATAGAAAGTTCTTCTTCCATTCCTCTGCTTAGAAAACTCCTATTCATCCTTCAAGACCTCTGCCCCTCCTACAGCCCTCCACCCTGACATTCCTTTTGGAGTTCTTTTCTAATTACCCCTCCCCCATCCCCATGAGGGCTTCCCTGGTGACTCAGTTGGTAAAGAACCCAATCCACCTGCAATGCAGGAGACCGCCTACAGCACAGGTGACCAGGGTTCAATCCCTGGATCAGGAAGTTCCCCGAGAGAAGGAAATGGCAACTCACTCCAGTATTCTTGCCTGGGAAATCCCATGGAGAGAGGAGCCTGGTGAGCTAGAGCCCATGGGGTCACAAGAATTGGACATGTCTGAGTGACTAAACCACAACCCAACCACCCCTGCTGGGCTGTTACTGTCCTATCCAAGGCCCACTGCAGCACAGGGATGGGAAAAAGCCATGCCAAGACCTTGGGCCAGAACTGGCTTATGGGGCTGAAAAAGTGTTAAGAGCACAGGCTTTGAAGTGAGGCCACCCTTGTGTGAGACCTGGCTTTGTCGCTGACCTGCCCTGTCTCCTTCTGTACTCAGGTTCCTCATATGTACAACGGGATAAAAAATTCAGTGCCCACATTATAAAATCACGGTATGGAGTAAATGAGGCACAAACAGAGAAAGCTCCTCACATGTTCCTGACCTGGCCTCCTCGTCACCAGTCCAGGCCAAGCCCATGGCGAGGGCCCCACCCCACCCCATCACACACACACACACACACACACACACACTCATTCACACACTGCTCATTTCTGAAGGACTCTCAACCTCTCTCCTCCCCCTGACTGACCGGCCAAAGTCCTGGTCACCCACAGAGTCCATCAACACAAGCAAGTGTTTTCTTTACACATTGGGGCTTTTACTTCAATTTGAAGCAGATGGTTGAGCACAGATGTGAACAGCTTTGGCCTTGTGAGCACAAGGAAAGAACAGGTCTTGGCTTTGAACATGCCTTCCTCCCCACATTACTGGCCCATTCCCCTGGTCCCTTCCTCCCCTCTGCCCCCCGGAACGACCGTCACAGACCATTGGCCTCCAGGCAGGGCACCATCTTGTGTGTTCCATCAGGAGGGCGGGCCCCTGGCAAGGAGTGGCTGGCCAGGCCAGCTGGGGGCAGGTCACCTCGAGGCAAGTCCCCGGGGTGGGGTGTGCGGGCGCTGCTCTCCCTACACACTCACTTCTCATGATGCTGAGGGCCCAAGAAGGAGCCTGGGCCCAGGGAACATGGAAAATCAAGGTCAGAGGCCTGGGCAGCCAGTGGGAAGGAGAGAGGGGCCGGGATCTCAGATCCCACTCCCCACAGGCGCCTCCAGCCTCCCGCTCACAGCCCCTAGAAGGTTTATCTTGTGTCCAGCCAGCTCAGGGCCCAGTGGAGAAAGACAGTTCCGGGTCAGGTCTGAAGTCACCAAACATCCATCTCTTCCATGAGTTCCTAGTGGAAATGTTGATTCGTCTTTGGCCTGAGATGGGACCCGGGCAACACGAGGAGCAAAGGTCACAGAGCCACAGTGTGGCTTTTCACTGTGGGGTCCTCTCACCCCCAGTTTATTCAGTGTCCCTGTTGAATCTTTGGCAATGAATTTCTGCAGCCAGACGGACGGTGGGCCTCAGGCCCGGGCAAGGCGAAGGCTTTGCTCTCCCCACCCCACCAGGCAGAGAGCAAAGTGCAAAGTCACCGCAGAGTGGCTGGGGGTGGGGGTGTGGGGAGCGGGTGAGAGGGAGGCAGGCTAGCTCTTGTCCTGAGAGGCGGTGGTCTGAGCATCCGGTGGCATCTTAGAGAGGAAGACGAGGCTGGACTTGGCAAGCTCCCCTTCTCCTCAAGCTTGACTTGGAAAGAGGGCCCACAGCAGCATCCTCGGGCTGGCCCGTGGTTGGTCACTCCTGAAAGAAACAGCCAATGGGAGGAAAAGGATAAATCAGGAGGATAGGATTAACATATACGCTACCATATATAAAATAGATAATCAACAAGGACCTACTGTATAGCACAGGGAACTCTACTCAATACTCCGTAATAACCTATATGGAAAACGAATCTGAAAAAGAATAGGTATATGTATAAGTAATCACTTTGTCGCACACCTGAAGCTAAAACAAGAGGCAGTCTCCTGCACTGCAGGCAGATTCTTTACCAACTGAGCCACCAGGGAAGCCCCCACATCAAACACACCCCAATACAAATAAAACAATAAAGCTAAGAAACAGACAAAAAATAAAATAGCTAAACTAAAAGGATATATTGTATGGTACAGGAAATATAGCCAATATTTTGTAATAACTTTAAATGGAATATAATCTATAAAAATTTTGATTCACTATATTATACAACTGAAAATAATATAATATTGTAAATCAACTATCCCTCAACAAACAAAAAGAAACAACCAATGGGGACATCCTGGTGGTCCAGTGGCTGAGACTCCTTGCTCCCAGTGCAAGGGGCCCAGGTTCCATCCCTGATCAGGGAACTAGATCCCACATGCCACAACTAAAGGTCCCACGTGCTGCAACTGAGACCTGACACAGTTAAATAAATTTTTTAAAAAAGAAAAGAAACAACCAATGGTCAGAAGCACCCCCCGCCCCCGACACACACACACTGGTCCTAACTCCAGAAGGCCAGCCTGTACCAGGTGCCGGCACCCGTAGCACCTGCTCTTACTTACCCTCATAGCTGCCCCAGGAAGGACCCATATGGCTCAGGCAGGGACTGCATCTTGAAAGGTTCAGTAAGGGATGGAGCAACCATTTGGACCCAGGACTGGCTTCCCCCCAGAGCCCACAGTGTCCCCTTACTCCCCACCCCACCCCCACTGCATTTCAGAGCCACTGCTGACTGAGTTGGGCTTCCCAGGTGGTGCTAGTGGTAAAGAACCCGCCTGCCAATGCAGGAGACACAGGAGATGTAGGTTTGATCACTGGGTTGGGAAGATCCCCTGGAGGAGGGCATGGCAACCCACTCCAGTATTCTTGCCTAGAGAATCCATGGACAGAGGAGCTTGGTGGGCTACAGTCCATGGGGTCACAGAGCGTAGGACAAGACTGAATCGACTTAGCACACATGCTGATTTAGTTGGTTTGGGGGATGAGAGGGGGTGTAGCAGGTAGAAGAAGCTCAGGGACCCCTGGTCCTGATACCCAGGTGTGACCTACAATCCCCAGGTCACACCTCCAAGGAATGTTAGAGTCAGCCCTGCCCCTGCCCCCAGGAATGGCATCCACATCTCCTTCTCCCCACATCCTTCAGACAATATACTACACCAGCAGCCAAGAGGCTGACTCTAGGTGCAGCCCATCCCCCCGCCAGCTAGGCCTGCATTCTTATCTATAAAATGACAGTGTCTTCATCTAGTGGAAATAAAATAGTAATGAAGTCTGACCTTGAAATTCTAATGCAGAAAACAGATAAGCATGGTTCTGGTCTATTTGAATCAGGAGAGGATGCGGGACACAGAGAGAAGGGGACCCAGAGTCTACAGTATTCCTTCCAATGTGGAGCCTTGAAGTCTCTGAGAACTCAGGTGCTTTGGGGAAAATGGGAAAGCCCTTAGGTTAGACCATCTTTCAGTCCCTTGTAGTCCTGACCTTCAGAAACTTCACTCTGGCCACTGAACTTGGTGTTGCTCATGAGAAAACTGACCAAAGGGTCGGATTTGCTATAGGAAGGGATAGGAGATGGGGAGAGGTCGTGGGGGCTGCCAGGGCTGTAGCTTTGGAGGGAGATCAGAGCTGGTGGGGAGGCTCTTGAGGGGCTCCAAGTCCACCTAAGAACACTCAGGAGAACAACCATCCCTTAACTGGGCACGCAAACCCCTAGCAAAGCGGTGCCAAATACCTCTCTCTGGCTTCTTGCAACAACCCTGAACAAACAGCTAAGCACTTATTTTTGGAACAGAACAGCTGTCAGGCACCTCCGACGTGCCAGGGAACCTTCTCACACCCCCCATCTCAGAGGTAAGTGCTACCTACGAGTTGGCAGCACCAGCATTTGAACCCTGATCGGAGCTGTTTATCCTAACACACGAAGGCAACTCCTGCTGAAAGGGAGGCTTGGGGAGCCGGGCTGGAGCCAAACCACGAGGCTGGAGGGGCTGCTAACCACAGGCCCCGGTGAGCCTCAGGCCTGGGCGGCCAATGGGCAGGCGGCCAAGGTAGAGGCTGGGGCAAGGCTGGAAGTGGGGTCCAGGGAGGGCGAGGGAGCCCCGCCAGGAGGAGGGAGTGTCCTCCGGCTAACAGAGGCTAAGACACGGGTAAAAGGAAAAGTGAGAGGAGGGAGCATCTTGATGTGGTGAGCTCGGGCTCACATTCTCCGAGCCCATAGTGCGTGCTGGCCCCAGCAGGAATCTGCTTTTTGTTACTGAGTCTGAAGAGGAGGATTAAGAAGCGGAAAGGAAACCCGTGGGGATGGCACTGGGTCTGTGGTCCACGGGGTGATTTACAGCCGCGTCATCCCGGCGCTGGCTGCCTGGGCGGGCCGGCCGAGGACTGGCCCCGCGTTCCTCCCTTGCTCAGTCCGCCTGTGGTCAGAGAAGGCGCGCAAGGCTGAGGCAGCTGGAGCCGGCCCACTGGCTGCTCTGTCAAGGCGCGGCCGTCCAGCCGGGCTCTGCCCCAAGCCATCAGTAGGGCTCTCAGACTCCACGGAAGCCATGGCTACCACCCGCCCAAGGCCTGACCTTCAGTTCTCAACCCCACCCTTTCCCGCGTGTCTATACTGGACCTGCCTTCCACCACCCACCTTGGACCAGGAATCCCACACATAACATCATCTGTCCAAGGAAGCGTTATGTCAACTGGGGTGTGGTGGGAGGAACACTGGGAGGTCTTAGGTGCCAGGACCTTTTCTGCAATTAACCAGCTGTGTGACCTTGGGAAGCTGATGCTTCCTCTCTGTGATTTAATTCCTTCACCTGTATGGCAAGTACAAGTCCATGCATGTGGATTAGCACTCCCCAAAGGGTTGCTCTGCAGAGTATGAGTCAGGTGAGGCATATCTCATGAGATCTGGAAACATCACAGACCTTGGCCCCACCTTGGAAAGTCACTGCATGGGCTTCCCTGGTGGCTCAGCTAATAAAGGGTCTGCCTGCAATGCAGGAGACCCAGGTTTGATCCCTGGGTCAGGAAGATCCCCTGGAGAAAGTCACAGTATATATGGACATATTAAAAGCTCTGAAAAATCCTACAGTCAAGAAATTTGTATGGTTTTATTTACCCAGCATTTTCTTTTGATTCTGTGATTGTGACTGAATTGTGGGGAGTAGAAACTCATTCCAATCTTTCCATTATTCAAGGTTACCCAAGGGGTTTCCCTGTGGTTCAGTGGTAAAGAATCTGCCCACCAATGCAGGAGACATGAGTTTGATCCTTGGGTTGGGAAGATCCCCTGGAGGAGGAAATGGCAACCCACTTCAGTATTCTTGCCTGGGAAATGCCATGGACAGAGAAGTCTGGTGGGCTACAGTCCATGGGGTCCCAAAGAGTCTGGCACGACTTCGCAGCTAAACAGCAATGAAAGGGCATTGCAGGGAGGCTAGAGGAAAGTCTCAGGAAAGCTTGCAAACCTCAAGGGGCAATCTATGGCCCTTCCCTCCAGGTGCCTGCCAACCACATCACTCGGCCACATCTAGGCCCTGCTTCTTTACTGCCTGTCTCCCCACTGATCCAGTCTCTCAACTATCCACCCCAAATGCCCAGTGAAGGCAGGCCACTGGTCCAGCCTCAGTCAGATTTCTTACCATGGACCCATCAGCTGTGGCTGAAAGACAGGAGACAAATCTACCTATGCCATCCCTTCAGAAGAGGCAAGGTGTGTTTAGGTGTGTGTGCACATGCACACGTGCAAGCATAATTGAAAATACAGAGGAGAGGGCTGGACTTAATTACTCTCCACTGTGACAACCACACCACAGACTCCTTCTCATTTAACCCCTGGCCACATCCTGCTCCAGGTGAGAAACACAGCTTGCATCTCATCCAGCTCTGTACTTTTTGTGGGTGGTTGTTTCCACTGCAGCCAACGCTCTGGGTATGGCTGGGTAAGGGTTTCATTGTCCTGAGGAGCCCCCTACACAGTCCCTCAACAAAGAAGATGCCCTTTAAATAGAGGTTCTGCCTCTCACTAATGTTGTTATTATTCAGTTGCTCGGTCATGTCCGACTCTTTGCAGCTCTATGGTCTGCCGCACGCCAGGCCTCCCTGTCCTTCACTGTCTCCTGGAGTTTGTTCAAACTCATGTCCATTGAGTCGATGATGCCATCCAACTATCTCATCCTCTGTCGTTCCTTCTCTTGCCCTCAATCTTGCCCAGCATCAAGGTCTTTTCCAATGAGTTGGCTCTTCACATCAGGTGGCCAAAGTATTGGAGCGTCAGCATCAGTCCTTTCAATGAATATTCAGGGTTTATGTCCTTTAGGATTGACTGGTTTGACCTCCTGGCTGTCCAAGGGACTCTCAAGAGTCTTCTTTGGCACTACAGTTCAAAAGCATCAAAAAGTCTCACTATCGTAAACTTTAAAAATGACTCGGCAAGATCCCTCCCAGGTGCCTTTCAGCAGGTCTAATGTGTGGAGTCCGACTGAGGTGATTTGGTCAGTGTGACAAAGTGGCTGCGTTTATCACATTCAGGAATCATCTTTTTTTTTTTTTTTTTTGGTCACACCGCACAGTTTGTGGGATCTTAGTTCCCCAAGCAAGGATGGAACCCGCAACCTCAGAAGTGAAACCGCAGAGTCCTAACCACTGGACCACCAGGGAAGTTCCAGAAATCATCTTTTGATTGTTCACTCATTTGTGGTCAGAACATCAGCTCCACAAGGCCAGGGATGTGGTCTGTTTTGTTGGCTGTTGTAGCCTCAGGGCCTAAAACAGTTTGGACACACAGTAGCATCTCAATAAATATTTGCTATTTGTTGGCCATGTGAATAAATATTTCCAGTCACTGCCATTTTATTTAATGTAGTGATTATGTGCCACAGATAGGTTTCCAATTTCAAATGTGTCACTGGACATTTTGGCTAATTGTGCCTGTAACAGTTGTGAATTCAGGAACCGTATTGCATCTTTCTGCTTTTGTTCACTTCCAGTTTTTAAATTTCTAATTATCCCCTCTGCTTACTAAGTTTGTCTCTGGCTTTAAGTGGATTGGTTTCCTCTCTTGATCACTTTTGTGTGCTACAGAGTAATTTTATCACTGTAGGGGCATTTTAAAAAATTATTATTTTTGCCTGTAAGTTATTTTACCCTTCAAGTTCATTTTCAGTCACTTTACTTACTTAACCATGTTTCACTGTTTTCAAATTATACATTTTTTCTATAGATAAGCAATTTGGATACAGCCTTTTATGAGCAGAAAAAGGCATCAAATGATAATGAAATGCTGAGTCTTTTTTTTTAATGGTTTGTCCTTAAAGGAGCAGTCAGATTGCAAATGTTATTTTAACACTAAAATATGAAAGACAGGGACTTCCCTGACAGTCCAGTAGTAGAGACTCCATGCTTCTAATGCAGCGGGAGTGGGTTCAGTCCCTGATTGGGGGACTAAGATCCCACAGGCTGCATGGCACAGCCAAAACATGAAAAAAAAGAAAAAGAAGAAGAAGAATGAGGCTTCCCTGGTGACTCAGTGGTAAAGAATTCACCTCCCAATGTCCCAGTGTAGGAGACATGGGTTCTATCCCTGCTCTGGGAAGATCGCATGTGCTGTGGAGAACTAAGCCCATGAACCACAACTACCAAGCCTGTGCTCTAGAGCCGTGCTCTGCAACAGCAGAAGGCACTACAATGAGAAGCCTGAGCAAGGCAACTAGAGAGTAGCCCCCACTTGCCACAACTAGAAAAAGCCCAAACACAGCCACAAAGACCCAGGGTGGGCAAAAACTTTTCAAATTTATTAATTTTTTAAAAATACTTAAAAAAAAAAAAAAGACAAGCAGGGAGGGCATCAGAGATATATTTTGCAAGACCCACATTATCAGGCATTATTTTACTTTCATCTTTTTTTTTTGGGGGGGGGGGAGGTGGGGTGGGGAAAGATGAGCTACAGGGCTTGTGGGATCTTAGTTCCCTGACCAGGGATTGAACCCAGCCGTTGGCAGTGAAACTGCCAAGTCCTAACCACTGGACTGCCAGGAAATTCCGTATCTTTCACTTTTATGTAAACCAATATGTAGGCGAAAAGGGGATTTTGTGTTTGGTTCTAAATGCTGAATGCTAGGTTTCATCTTGGCCTTAAAGTCGGTGGGGCTCTGGGGCCCTGGGGCCATGGGCAGGCTGATTGATCTCTCAAAGTCTCAGTTTACTCATCTTTAAAATGAGCACAGTAATGGTACCCACCTTTAGGTCAGTTGCAAAGAATCAATGGGACAAGGGAGCCACTTGTGCCTATCAGGGTCTGACCCACAGTTGAAGCACCAGTTCTCATTCCTGCAAAGATCTGGGTCCTTGGGGTGACTCACTGGTGTTTGAAAACATAAAATGGTATCATAGGCTGAAAAGTCTCAAAACAAGTAACCAGAAATAGTCACATGGAACCAACTGCCATCTTGGCCAGAAACATCCAGAACAGGAAGCAATAAATCTGTGCATGCATGCTCAGACGCTTCAGTCATGTCCAACTCTACAGCCCTATGGACTTATATAGCCTGCCAGGCTCCTCTGTCCATGGGATTCTCCAGGCAAGAATTCTGGAGTGGGTTGCCATTCCATTCTCCAGGGTATCTTCCTGACTCAGGGATCAAACCCATATCTCTTATGTCTCCTGCATTGGTAGGCGGGTTCTTTACTTACTAGCACCACCCGGGAATCCCAAGATGGTGTGTGTGCTAAATTGCTTCAGTAAGCACAATTTTTAAATTACTGAAATCACATTCATAGTGAATAAACAAGTGAAATGTGGTATATTCATACAAAAGAATATTACTCAGCCATAAAAAGACATGAAGTCCTGACACATGACAGAACTTGGATAAACCTGGAGAACAGTATGCTAGGTGAAAGGATCCAGACACAAATGTTCAAATATTACACGATTCCATTCACACAAAATGTCCATAACAGGGAAATCTACAGATTTGTGGTTGCCCAGAACTGGGAAGGAGACATGGACTGCTAAAGCATACAGGGTCTCTTTGGAGCTGATAAAAATGGTCTAAACTAGGGGTTTCCATGGTGGTCCAGTGGTTAAGACTCCACATTGCCAATGCGGGGGGCCCTGGGAGTTCTACTCCTGGTCGGGGAACTAGATCCCACATGCCACAACTAAAGATGCTGAGGCCGCACTAAAAAGAAAAAAGATCTCACATGCTGCAAAGCACATGGCAATAAATATCCAGCATGCTGCAACTAAGAGCCAGTGCAACCAAATATTAAGAGAAAAAAGGGAGAAAGAAAGAAAATGCTCTAAATTGGTGGTCGTGATGGCCACATTTTAGTGAAAATCCTAGAATCTACTGGATTGTCAGCTTTAAATGGGTAAACTATAATCTCAATAAAACCATGAAAACTTCCGTACATGCATAAGTAGTACAGGTTGATTGTAGAAAACTTAAAAAATACAGACAACTAAACAGAAGAAAACAATTTAGGTCACCTCCCTCTCCCCAGCTAGAGAAACCATGATAGCTATAGGTGATTGCTCGTCCACACACTTTTCTTTTCTTTTCTAGTTTTTAAATTTTTTTAATTTCTATTTAAATTTTATTTATTTATTTTATTTTTGGCTACACTGGATCTTCGTTGCTGCATGGGCTACCCTCTGGTTGTATTGCATGATCTTCCCTTTATGGTCACTTCTCTTGTTGTGGAGCATGAGCTTTAGGGTTGTGACACCCAGGGTTAGTCACCCTGAGGCATGTGGAATCTTCCCAGACCAGGGATGGAACCTATATCCCCTGCATCGCTAGGTGGATTCTTAACCACAGGACAACCAGGGAAGTCTTAAGGTGGCTCAGCGGTAAAGAGGTGAAAGCGGTAAAAAGGTGGCTCTGCCTGCCGAGCAGGAGACACAAGTTAGATTCATGGATCGGGAAGTCCTCTCGAGGAGGAAACGGCAACCCACTCCAGTATTCCTGCCTGGGAAATCCTATGGACAGAGGCGCCTGGCAGGCTACTGTCCATGGGGTCGCAAAGAGCTGGTCACAACTTAGTGACTAAACCACCACCACCACAGTTGATTTACAATGTTGTATTAATTTCAGGTATACAGCAAAGTGACTCACTTAGATATATATATATATTCTTTTTCAGATTCTTTTCCATTGTAGATTATTACAAGATATTGAATATAGTTCCTTATGCTATATGTCCTTACTATTTATCTATTGCATACAGTAGTGTGTATATGTTAATTCCAAACCCCTAATTTATCCCTTCCCATTGTTTTCCCTGTTAGTAGCCATAAGCTTGCTTTCTATGTCTGTGAGTCTGTTTCTGTTTTGTAAATAACCTCGCTTGTATCACTTTTGGATTCCACCTATAAGTGATATCATATGATATTTGTCTTTCCCTGTCTAACTTACTTCACTCAGTATGATACTCTCTAGGTCCATACATCCACACACTTTTCCTGTGCTTAGGCAGGCCTGTATCAGATTTCTTGGGAGTGAAATCAGCTTGCACAAACCGTACCGCAAGCGGGTGTTTGTGTTTTCTCGAACATTCCAGCCCATTCATCTTTGCATTTGGCAGACCTGCTTCCACATCTCCAAGGGGCCTGGCTCTGCTGAGGTTATTCTGGGCACATGCAGAGGTCTGGGCTTCTGGCCTCCAAACTTCTCAGGGAACTGGAAGCAGGTATGGCTCAGCCCACCCCCAGCGCCTCCTGCCTCGCCTGGCCCGGGCGCCATGGGTGACAGGCAGGAAATTTATGAGCAGTTGGAGCTGGCTGCTGTTTGCTGAGGGCGGGAACATGGTGTGAATCAAGGATCACACTGTGTCCTGGCTAGGAGGACTCTCAAGGTCTTAGAGCTGCAAAGTGATGGCCAGAGCCCCTTGTGAGCCGGAAGACTCCACCTAGGGACCATGAACTGGGGGAGAAAATTCACTGACTCAACAAAGATTTATTGAGTTCCTCCAGACTGTCAGCTCTGTGACAAGCACCGGAGTTCGAGGCCCTGCCCTGGGGCAGCTTACAATCTAACCCCAGGGCAAAGCTGAAACCACCTGTGGTTGAGTCACTAAGCCGTGTTCGATTCTTGGAGACCCTGTGGACTGTAGCCTGCCAGGCTTCTCTGTCTGTGGGATTTTCCAGGCAAGAATACTGGAGTGGGTTGCTATGTCCTTCTCCAGGGGATCTTCCCAACCCAGGGATCGAACCCAGGTCTCCTGCATTGCAGGTGGATTCTTTACCAACTGAGCTATCACGGAAGCCCACTGAAAACACTGTTGCTGGTAAATGCTGCCTAGTCGTCTTTCCCCTGTCCCACCAGGCTGCTCACCAGAGAAGTGAATTCAATTGTTAGGGGGCCCTGGGCTATAGGATGCTGTGGCTGCCTGTGATACAAGGAGGCCAGGTCAGGAGCATGGCTTGGTCCAGAAGTCCAAACTCCTTGCTGCTGGAACTTTCCGTGGTGGTCCAGTGGATAAGACACAGTGCTCCCATGCAGAGGCCCTGGGTTCAATCCTGGTCAGGGAATTGAATCCCATATGCTGCAACTGAGAGTCCACATGTCACAACTAAAGGTCCTGCATGTGGCAACAAAGATAAAAGATTCTGGGGCCTCAACTAAGACCCGGCACAGCCAAATAGATACATATTTATATAAATAAATAAGCCCCTTCGAACTGAGGCCAATGGATGTGTTCAGACCTCAGGGTCAGTCAAGCACATATGGAAGAACTTTCCTAGTGGTAAGAACAACAAGGGTTACTGTGCTAAGTACAGGGGATCCCTCCTGGGCTAAGATGCTAGAGGTGGAGCTGGGACGCAGGTACCAGGACCAGCACTGAGACATTCCCATGCAGTCCCCCTGTTCTGGTTACAGCCTAGCTTCCGGTTATTCCTGCCCACAGAAACAGAGACTCCAGGAGGGTGGGGTTCTGCTGGTCGCTGTGTCCCCAGTTCAGACAGTGAGGGCTCCAGATCCACCTCACTGCAGGCTGGGGATATGTGTTTCCCTTTGAAGCCTCCACGAGCTTCACACCGACTTCTCCTCTCTCCTCTGTGTCTGAGTTATGGTTGGTGCAACTGTCATCACCTGCCCGATCACCCCACACAGTGCCACCATGAGCTCCTGAGAGAGGGGGCCAGGTCGTCCTCGGCTCCCTGTCCCCCCAGACCTGGGGACAGAAGTCAGCGAATCCATTGACAGAGGCCTCATCTGGAGCCCGCCACACTCCTTTGCTGTTGTATGGCCCTTGGGAGGTGGCTGTTGTTCCCATTTTGCAGATGGGAAAATGGAGGTCCTAGGTCACATGCTAGGATGCAGCAGAGAAAAGCATAGCCCTAAGCCCCTACAAGGTTCAGTTTCTTCACCAGCAAAAAGGACTAGAAAGTCCCCAAGCCATCCACCCAGCTGCTACCTCCCTGGTTCTAAGGCAATCTCAACCTTCATCTACGGGGGCCTAAGTGAAGGTGGCTGACCATGGGAGGCCTAGCACTCTCAGAGTCAGGCCAGTGCTAGGAGGGAGCCCATGGGCCTGCAGGGGACCGGCAGGGAGACCCCAGGCCCCACTGTGTCGACGCCTTCTTGGGCTGCAGGCCACTCTCTCTGGCGGCCAGGCTCTGCTTCTGTCTCCATACTCGGCCTGTGTGTCTCGGTGCCAGCTATCTTGACCGCCCCTCTGTCTCTCTCCAAGTCCCTCAGCCTGTCTGTCTTTCTTGGCCCCCATCCCACCCCACCCCACAGTACAGGGCAAGGGTCAAGCTGGCCTGGGTGAGGCCTGAGCCCCAGCTGCTGCAGCCTCCCATCTGCTTCCCATCCTGGGAGAGTGTCCAGCCAACTCCACTTGGCTACACACTGCTCTTCCAGACCCCAGAAGCACAAGGAGCCCCTGACCTTGCCCCACAGACAGGCTGGAGGGGAGCAGACAGCTGGGCAGACAGGTGGCCCAGCCAGGTGAGGAAGGTTCTGTTCCCTGGAAGATTCCCATGGGCCCTGACTTATGACTCTCACACGATTTGCCACCAACACTACACACACACACACACACACACACACACACACACACCCAACCACAGTGTCAGGGATCCCCAGGGCTTAAGATCGCTCCCCACCACCCTTCTGCACATCTCCAGTCTCCCCTCCCCAATCCTTATAGCAAATTGACAGCAGGAGTGATGGGGCACCAGCCAGACAAGCCAATCCATGCCAAAGTGCCAGCGTGCAAACCTTTGCAAAGCCCACAGCATGTCTTTAGGAGACCCTCAGTAAGAGTCTAGCTGTTGATACTTAAGGGTGCACAGAGGCAATAATGGGGTGGCTGGAAGAAGTCATGAGGCCCTGGACAACCCAAATAACCAAATGATTTCTGCAAAAACAGTGTCCAAACCCCTCCTCTGGCCCTTCCCATTTTCCCTAAGCCCCTTATATCTAGACTCTGAAGCTACCATGGGATCCAGGGAGGGTTGGGGCATCTCTGATCAGGGCTCTTTACTCACCACCACTTGACTATCAGTGACACCACTGAGGTTCCAGGAAGAGAAATGACTCTTTCACCCACACATGTACACACACACACACTTAAATGCACACAGAGACACTCCCAAACACACACCCATCCCCACTGAGAGGCAAGGCAGCACAGTGGTTAAATGTTCCGGCTATGGCATCAGATGGACTCTGTGTGAAGCCTTACTTCCCCATTCTACCAGCTGTGTGAATCTGAGCGGTTACTTAACCTCTCTGTGCCTCTGTTTCTCCAACTGTAAAAGGGTAATAATAGTAGTCTACAGTCTGAGGTTGAAGAGAGGATTAAAGAACACAATGGCTGGACTTCCTTGGTGATCCATCGGTTAAGAATCTGCCTCCCAATGCAGGGGACACAGGTTCAATCCCTGGTCCAGGAAGATCCCACATCCCTTGGAGCAACTGAGCCCATGCGGCACAATTACTGAAGCCTGTGTGCCTAGAGCCTGTGCTCTGAAACAAGAGAAGCCACTGCAGTGAGAAGCCCATGGACCACTGCAAAGAGTAGCCCCACTGGCTGCAGCTAGAGAAAGCCGGTGTGCATCCATGAAGACTCACCCAGCACAGCCAAAAATTAATTACTTTAAAAGAAGAACACGATGGCTGGGAAGCCAAGCCCCTAGCGCTAGGCAGCCACACGATAGTGTGCATATGTGTGTATGCCCATGTCTCCCCCATCTGCATGTCAGTTGACTACGACAGGAACTGTCTCCCCATCAGGTGACCAGGGCTCCACTGGGAACTGGGCACCAAGGAGATGCCCATGGGATACGTGGAGGACTGCTGGAAACAGCTCACTTGCTTGGACTTCCACGCTTCCATTCATTTGGGGAACACTTATTGAGTGTTCAGACCATTCCAGGCTCCATTCAGAGCTCATGAGTGTCCCGCAGGGAGCAAAACAGACAAGGACCAACCCCCACCTGCCCAAGAGAAGCAGCCCCCGAGCTGAAGTGAGTCTCCCTAGAGAAGGAAACTGCGTGTTTTCTGTGCCCGAATGGCTTGGACAGGTCCCAGTTCTTGATAATGGATGTGCTTCCCTGCATTCTCCGTCAGATGCTACTGGATGTACTTTGACTTCCTCCTAACAACTCAAGGTCAACCCGGGGAACACCAGCCTACAGAAGACCCTCCAGGTCCCGGAGGCTTCTGAGCCCTTTACCCTGACACTGAATGGCTCCATGCCTCCTGGCTCTTCTGAGCCTCTGGCGTTGCTCTTTTTGTTCTTCTGTTTCTTCCCATCAGACCACTGGCTGTGGTTCTGGGGGCTCTCACTGCACCTGCTCCAGGAGCTGGCCTCCCAGCCGTTTCTGCTCAGCTGCTCTGACCTGGGACACCAGGGAGTCATGCTCGTATGAGCTGTCTGCAGACTCAGTACAGTGGGCTCAGAAGCAGGGCTTCCCGGTGAGCTTTCCTGTCTGGCCTGTGTCATTGACCCAGAGTTCCAAAGGGTGGGGCCTGTGTCGGTTTTGTTCCCCAAAGTGACCCAGTACCTAGGACAATTCCTAGTGTGTAGTAGGAATTTATTTATTCTTAAAGGACAAGGTGGGATGATTTGCAAGAATAGCATTGAGGCATGTAAGTACCATATGCAAAATAGATGACCAGTGTGAGTTCGATGTATAAAGCGGGACACCCAAAGCCAGGGCTCTGGGACAACCTAGAGGGATGGGGTGGGGAGGGAGGTGGGAGGGGCCATGATGGGGGGCACACATGCATATCTATAGTCAATTCAAGCTGATGTATGGCAAAAACCATCACAATATTGTAAAGTAATTATCATCCAATTAAAATAAATAAACTTTTAAAAACTATTTATTTTGAAATAAATGTAAAGGGTCCTTCAAGCTTGCTTCATCTTTTTGTCCCCATGTAGCTAGAGATACAGTAAATGACGAACCACAAGTAGATACATGTATGTGTATAGCTGAGTCCCTTCTCCGCTCACTGGAACCTATCACAATGTTGTTAATGGGCTATACCCCAATACAAAATAAAAAGGTCAAAGTCTGAAGAAAAATAAAAGAACTACTGCATGTAGTGGGTTGGCCAAAAAGTTTGTTCAGTCTTTTCTCCACGATCTTACAGAAAAACTGTTGAACTTTTTGGCCAACCCAATATATGCAGAGGAGGAGGGTTTTGCCCTTGGGTGCACAATAAACCTTTGCAAATAACCACACTGGCTGCCACCCACACCCTCTGTGCGTGCGTGGTGGTGATGCTGGTGGGGATGGATGTCAGGAATGCCTCACTGTCCTGAAGGCGAAGGCAGAGTAGTTCCCAGCAACACCTTGTCACTGTTCTCCGGGCTGTGGGTGGGGTCACTGGGCTGCCCCTGTGTGCCCAGCTGCCTGGCTTTATCCTGCCTGCTACAATGGAACCAACTCTAAGGGCTCCTGACCCCTTGGGAGAAGGGGGAGATTTGAAACCTATAAGTTCTGGGCACCTCCCCAGTGCCGGGAACTCAGCCCACCACATGTGAGGCCCTCTATCTGATCCTGGCAGATAGTGACTACTTATGCCCAGCAAACCTGTGCATGTATACACACACACACACACACACACACACACACACACACCCACACACGGCAGAGGGACAGACTTGATGTCCACTGCCTAGCAACCCAGTGTAAGTCACTGGATGGGGAGGGGACATGTGGGCTCCCTCTGCCTACCTTTGTAATGGACAGCAGTGACGTCTAGGAACACCAGTGACTAACGAGCGCATCCAGCTGACGAGGCTCTCTCATGGCCATCATTACCTTGAACCCTCCTTACCCGTGGACATCTCTAGCCATGTCTTACAAAGAAAGCAAAGCCTGGAGAAGGCCCGAGGCGACAGAGCTCACAAGTGGCTGGGCTGAGACTCAGACCCCAGTCCCCCAGCTTGGGGCCCTGCACTGTCAGACCTCTCACCTTGGGAGAACAGGGGCCAGTGATGGTCTAGACACAGAAGTGCCTGTTTCACAGAAGTGGATGAGCCTTCCTAAGTCTTGCCCGGCCACCCAGCTGGATGGGCCTTTGGCAACTTCACCCCCTAAGTCCCAGCCTCCTCATCTAGCTCAGTGAGAAATGTGGGTTTCAAGAGGTCACTGCAGGACTAAAGAGGATAAGGAGTGTGAGAGGCTCTGCGAACTGAAAAGCACTGTGCAGACTGATGTGGCCACCAGGGGCCCAGCCCGGTCACCTCGGTTCTCTGGACCTCAGTGCTGTCCAGTGAAAAGCGTCCATGCTAGGTCACTTCAGTCATGTCCAGCTCTTTGCGACCCCATGGAGTGTAGCCAGCCAGGCTCCTCTGTCCACAGTATTCTCCAGACAAGAATACTGGAATGGGTTGACATTTTCTTCTCCAGGGGATCTTCCCGGCCCAGGGACTGAACCTGCATCTCCTGCATTGGCAGGCAGGTTCTTTACCACTAGCACCACCTGGGCTACTGGCCCTCAATTTTGGGGGCTGCAGTGAGTAATGGCAAACTCACAGAGATGAGGTTCTGGTACTGTGGTTAAGGTTATGACACTATTTAGCCTCACTGGGAAGAAAATCACTCTGTCACAACTCAGGATCAACTTTTGAGAGATTAGCCACGTGGCTGTTGACCTGGCTGCCCTCCCAGCTGAGAGGACTTGATGTCTTCCTCTGTTTCAGGGAGAGCACCCCCTCTTTCAACCTGGGTAAGGGATGTCTGAAAAGGATTGGCTGAACTGGTGAGGAGACAAAAGCTCTTACTGACAAGGCCCTGCCCTGCCTTGCATGTAGTGTGTGGATGAAGTACTCAGTGCTGTGGCAGCCATTGTGTAGCCATGAGGTAAAGACCAAAAATGAAGCCTGAAGTCTTAGCATCACTGAAGACTCGGAGCCAGGGAATAGTTACCTCCCTTCACCTTTCCTAACTGTGAGAAGCAGGAGCCCTATGAGTTTAAACTGCTGCTGGAGGAGTTTCTGTGATCTAAAATGCAAAGCTTTTCTCACTGATTCAAGCCAACAAGAGCCGGAATTCCCCAAACAGGAGCCTGGGAGGAGTCCAGGGGCACTTCCGTGTCTGTGTCTTGAAACCCCTAGTTCATCCTTCCTAGAGTCTCAGCCTTCAGCCAAGGAACATTCAGCCCCAGATGTGTGGATTTTCATGGAAGGAATGTTGTGCATTATTTCGTGGCTTCCTATGGGGCTTCCCTGATGGCTCAGATGGTAAAGAACCTGCCTTCAATATGGGAGACCTGGGTTGGGAAGATACCCTGGAGAAGGGAATGGCAACCCACTCCATATTCTTGCATGGAGAATTCCATGGACAGAGGAGCTGAGCAGGCTTCAGTCCAGGGGGTTGCAAAGAATCAGACATGACTGAGCGACTAACACACACACACATATGTGCCAGGAGCTGGGACACAAAGATGAAAGGGCTCACAGTCCAGCTAGAAGGTACATTAAGCATACACTGGGTAATGTAATGTACTACAGAGTTTTTTTTTTAATTGGGGTATAATTGCTTTATAATGTTATGTTAGTTTCTGCTGTACAGTGAAGTGAACCAGCTATATATATATATATATCCTCTCCCTCTTGAAGTTCCCTTCCACATCACCCCTATCCCACCCCTCTAGGTCATCACAGAGTACCGAGGCTGAGCTCCCTGTTATATAGCAGCTTCCCACTAGCTATCTACTTTACACATGGTAGTGTCTATATGTCAATCCATAGTATAGAGCTTTAATATCACATAATTTATCAGGTAACAAATTATGTAAAAATATAATAATGACAAAAAACGAGCTCTAAAATATTACATAATAGAGGATCATGTAATATAATATGCTCTATCATAACTTCATAGTGTATCACAGGATGCTTGCCTGAATTAGACTCTACTCACCCCTGTGTAAGGGCATGGAGGTGGCCGTGCTTTGGGGCCCTGAGGGGGCTGCGGTGGGGGTCAGAGAGGGCTTCCAGGAGGAGCTGAGCCTTCCAGCACGAGCAGGAGGTGGCCAGACAGACGGTGGAGAAGGGCATTCCAGGCAGAAGGGACAGTATGAGCACAGAGGCCAAAAATAGCCCCTCTGGGTGAGGAGTTCCGTGTGGCTAGAGTGTAAATTGGGATACCCAGAGTGACCGGCTGGAGCCAGGTCACTTGGGGAGAGGGGCAGGCGACTGTGGGAAGCCCTTGAGGGGTCCCAAGCAGGACAGGGAGGCTGGCACACCTGGCTCTCCGCAGAGCTGCAGGGAGGGGTTCAGGTGGGTATGAACCGAGCTGGGGAGGAGCCGGGCAGTGGGGCTCCAGGTGGCCGTGAAATCTGGGCAGAGAACAAACACCTTGAAGGCGAGAGAGGCTCCCTACTTCACCCTCTAGAAACACTTACACCAGGAGGTCAAGGAAGGCAGCAATCTATACTTCCCCCTACTGCCTCTGGTCTGTGGGGGCAGGTAGAAAAAGGATGACCAGCTTGAGGACAGGTGGGGAACTAGGGCCTGCTGGCGCCCCCTGTGCCCAGCTGTCCATTGTACCAGGGGCAGGGGCTCAAGGCTGGGCAGTGGGCAGGACAGGCCTGGTCACCCCAGTGGGAAGGCAGCCTTGCCCCCCTGCCCCCCGCCTCTCCCTAGTCCTCTCGAAGCCCCTGGGCTAGAAAGCAAGCTCTGGTCACTGGACAGACTCCACATCATCACCAGAGGCCTGGGGCCAATGGCCACCCGTCCTGCCCTAGGCCCTCCTCAACTTCGGCCCCAAAAAAACCAGGAGACACAGGAGGAAAGGCAGAGCTCACAAAGGAATTCCACATCCTTTGTGTCACTGATCCCTGGAAAGATAGGGAGGCAGGCTGGCATCTCCCAGATAAGACAACAGAGCTAAGCCACCAGTTGCACAGCCCCCAGGGCAAAGCTGAGACCAGCCCCAGTGTCTAGACCACACACCTGCCCGCCCAGGCCTTAGCAGAGATGGGGGAAATCAGCCCATGCCCAGCCCTTCAGATCAAGAGACCAACTGCCCTGAAATTGTGATAAATCTCAATATTTTGTCCTGCGGAGCTGCCATCTCTCCAACAGAAAATGGGCAGAGAGGAGAAAGGTGTGAAGTAGCGGACCTGAGTAAAGCGCAGATGAGAGAAAACTCAAAGTGTAGTCGCTTAGTTGGGTCCGACTCTTTGCAGCCCCATAGACTGTAGCCTGCCAGGGATTCTGTCCATGGGATTCTCCACAGAATACTGGAGTCAGTAACCATTCCCTTCTCCAGATCTTCCCGACCCAGGGACTGAACCTGTGTCTCCTGCATTGGCAGGCGGGTTCTTTTACTGTTTTAGCCAAAGTGCAGATGAAATGCCCTCCAGAGCCAGAGCCTCAGCTGGTGAAGGAAGAGCCGACAACCCATAGCAGCATGGAAGACAGGTTTTTTCCACTGCTGGGGTGAGAGGTGGCTGAGTTTCTGGGTCTCATGGAATAGTGTGGGGGGTAGGCAAGGAATAAAGGTTTGTAGGAATTGAGAGAGGAAAAGGAAGCCCCCAGTTCCCTGCCCCTGACCTGTGACACCCCCATGCTGTAACCAGCATCAGACACCTGGGGAGGCGTCCCTGTCCCCACCTCCACCTGGTACTCTGGGCCTGAATCTCAGCTCCTCCTCAGGGGTCCAGGGGGTTCTGAGGGAGGCAGAGAGGCCTTGCCCTCTCCTTTCCTCCCTAGTGCGGGCCTCCCAGCGGCCAGTACTCCCCCAGCACCCCAAGGGCCCCTGATGACCCTCCCAGGAGGCGCCCAAATTCCAGGCAGACATCTCCCAGAAGTTTTTGGCAGCGGCAGCAGTTCTTAAAAAAGGCTTCATGTCATACTGCAATCAGCCAGGGAGCCCAGAACTGGGTGTTTCATTAATGCCACTCTTCTCCCTAAGCGTCTCCTTCTGATGAGCTGGTGGGGGTCTCTGCACCCTCTCTGCCCTCCATCCTTTCTCCAGTTTATGATTTTCTGCTGCCCTGCCCACACTATGCCCTCCCGGGCACCTTCTTCCTGCCCTGTCTCCTCCAGCCAAGGTTTTACAAAAAACAGTCACTTCTAACCATTCCCAATTTTAACAGCTTAGAGAACAGGGAAAAAAAAAAAAACAGTCGGGCATCATCCAGGAGACCTAATGAGGTGGCCTTCAGGCACCTCGGAGGAGCAAGAAAAGTCACAACTGGTGCAAGAAGAGGAAGAAACAACATTAAAAGCAAACAAGGGGAAACGAAATAAAAAGCAGAGATAAAGAGTCGGGAGAAAACAGCGGCGCCTGAGAAACAGGGATTCCAGCCGCCAACTTTTACGGCGTCCAGCCCTGTTATTCATAAGCGAGTTTCCTCTCTCACAAAGGACCTTTTGCACGGTTTTCCCTGCTGCCTCCAAACCAGCTGCTCGCGCTGTTGTATCGTGAGTGATGATGAGGCTCTGAAAGGGTTTTTTGGGAACAGATGGCCAGGGGAGAGCTGGGGAATGTGCCAGCAGAGCGCTGGGCGGGCTGCCAAGCCCTGCGGTGACTGAGTGCTTGGGCTTCCAGCTCGCGTGCTTTCCCTGCCCTCTGCCCTCCGTGGCGCCAGCAGGCCTTCCCAGCGAGCGCTCGGAACATCTGGAGTCTGGGGCTGCCAGGAGGGGGGGCCGCGGCGGCCGGGCGGGGGACCCTGTGTTCCAGCGGAGCTCCCAGGGCTTCGCCACCAGGCCTGCCTCGCGGAACAGCTAATCAAAACCACAGCGCCCGAATGGGAACCAGGCGCGCTCCCAGCTGCAGCCAGAGGCCGCCGGGCGACTTAACCCGGTGTCAGGCCTCACTGGCGGCGGCGGCGGTGCTGGGGGGGGCGGGGAGGGTGGGGGTGGATCGGGGCTGCTGACACCCCCACCCCCAGACCAGTCCACCCCCCTTCACCCCCAGCGGCGGCGGGCTATTGGCTCCCCGTGGCTAAATGGAGTTTCCACGCGCTGCAGCCGCAGCCGGGCTGCTTACATAAGAGCTGTTGCTCCCCTCACCCACACCACAAGGCCCTGTACCCCCATTTGCTGGGGGTCTCCCGGGGCATGGGCCACCCTGCTGGGCGGTATGTGAACTGTAGGACCCTGCTGCCCGCAGGAGCTGAAGCCCTTGGAGACTGGAACCAAAGCGGCTCCACTGCTTCTATAGCAAGACCTTGGGCAAGTTACTGCCCTTCTCAGGGCCTCAGTTTCCCCTCCATGCAATGGGGGAAGTGGTGCCAAAGCACAGGGTTAGCAAAAGGGGTAGAGATAAAGTATGGGAGGTGCTGGGCACCCAGTGGGAGCTCCCCACCCAGTCAGTGTGGTCTTTGGTGTTGGTGGTGGTATTCAGTCACTCAGTCACGTCCGACTCTTTCGTGACCCCCATGTTCTGTAGCCCGCCAGGTTCCTCTGTCCATGGGAATTCCCAGACAAGAATAGTGTAGTGAGTTGCCATTTCCTTCTCCAGGGGATCTTCCTGACTCAGGGATTGAACCTACATCTCCTGCTTGGCAGGCGGATTCTTTTACCACTGAGCCACTGGGGTGAGAGTCTGTTTAATAGCATTATGATCATGTAAAGGCACAGGTTATTGCTTGTTCTTTGGTTATGAATCCATGAACTTTGAAAGCCCATGAGTTTCTAGGCTGGTGAGATGCTCGCCCCCTTTAAGGATGCAGGGCCAGAGCTCTGCCCTGAGCACTGGACAAACAGGAGTCCCCCATTCAAAACAATTTGCCCTCATCTACCTTGGGCTGGTCCTTCATCCATTCTCAGCACTTCCTGTTCCTGAGATGACCCTTCCTCGGGTTCCATATGAAGCTGTTACCTTGTAGCTGTAAATTCATGAGATTTCCTTCCTGGCACTGAGAAAAGGCCAGCCCTTTCTCCTATGGGATGTTGTTGAAGCCATCCAGCAAGGCAGCAAGGAAGGTATGTAAGCTCTCCCTTCACACATGTGAGAACAGGGGCTCAGAGAAGTTAGGTAACACACCCAAGGTCACAAAGGCAGAAAGTACCACTGCCATCACTCAAACTCAGGTCTCCAGAGCCAAAGCCTACTCTTTGCCTACTTCATGGTCTTGCCAAGGATCTCCCTATTGCACGTGCCTTAAAGTTAAATGACAGCAGTACAGAAACTTAAAAGAACTGTAGGGTTCTCTCAACTGAACCCCCACCTATAGCATCCTGGATGGGAGACCACCAAGTCTTTCAAAGGGTTTCCAGGGTGTACCCTGGATCAAAGTGGTGCTCCAGGGGGTTCTCTGAGAGGTAGTGGCTTAAGCATCAGAGGGGACTTTCCATGGTCTCTGTGATTGTCTGAGTGTGAGACTTTGCTTCTTTCTCACCATCAGAGACCCTGAGTTTTCATTCACACACAGCGTAGTGGGGAGGAGGGCGAGGGTCTGTGAGTGAGGGGAGAGGAGGGGGAGGAAATGAAGGCAGTGTGAAAGGAGAGGGGAAAGCAGCGCCCCAGCCTCTCCCCCACCTCGGGACCACCCGGGGAACATCAGACGGCCACGTTCTGCGTCCCAGGGCAGCCAGCTCCAGCCTAACCTGGGAGGTTCCCTGGCCAAACGCACCCCCCAGATCAGTGCCTGCCAGGCCTGTGGACTCACGGTGTCAAATGTGAGAGGGGAAACAGCAGCTGAGAGAATGCTCCACGTTAGAACAAACAGCTGGCGACAAACGTCTGTGTAATTGGAATGCCAGAAAAAATAAATTGCATCCATTTTTATGACGAGAAGGGAATTTGATGGTGGTTTCCCACCCACCCCCCTTCTTTCCCAGCAGAGATAGGCTCCATGGACTTTTAAAGCACATGGTATTTAACTCAGTAACATGGCCCAGAGGATGTAGAAATAGAACCTCCTCTCACCATCCCATTTCCATGCAGGGGGCAGGACAGGGAAGCAGCAGGGCCCCCCCAACCCCGGCACCTCTTACTGGCCAGTTCCTCAGGCCTCTGAGCCTTGGATTCATTGTTCCTGGGACAACACCAGGCTTCCCAGATGGCACTAATGGTAAAGAACCCGACTGCCAATGCAGGAGACATAAGAGATGTGGGTTTGATCCCTGGGCCGGAAAGATGCCCTGGAGGAGGGCATGGCAACCCATTCCAATATTCTTGCCTGGAGAATCCCATAAACAGATTATCCTGGTGGCTACAGCCCACAGGGTTGCAAAGAGTCGGACATGTCTAAAGCAACAGCACTCACGCACAAGGGACACCAGTCTCCACCTTGAAGGGATGGGGGGAGGGAGGAGTCAACGGGGTGATCCATCAGAAGTACTAAATACCCAGCACCACGCCTAGTGTGTGAACCAGGCTCTAAGAAAGTCAGGTATTGTCAGTATTCTTGTGGTGCGCTGGGGTCCCAACAGTCTCTGTGAGTGATTTTCAAATCTGTGTGAAATGCCTGTGATGGGCAGAGGGGAAGGGAGCAAAACACATTTAGTCATTTAGATAGTTAAGGGGCTGAAGTGACCTCAGCTCGGCAAGTCTGACCAGAAAGGGCCATAGCAATCACTTCCAGGGTCAACTTGCCTTGGAGAAGTAGAAGCCAAAGCCCCAGTGGAGGTGACCATCTATGCGACAGGGGGACAGAGCTAGGACCATGCCACTCAGTGGGGACACAGAAGACACAGGAATTGTGGAGTTGCTGTCTCCCACACTCCAGGGCTCAGATACCAGACAGAGTATCTTGGCTCCCACTGACTCCCTAACCCCAAAACCAATGTGCCACCTCAGCTTGCCCCCAGAACCAAGACACAGAAGTCTGCACCTAAGATGTCCTTCCAAAGGGGAGTGCAACTACCCTCCAATCTGCCATCACCACCAAAAGCTCCCCCTGCCCAGAAAGCAGCAGGAAAAGGGGAACGATACAGATCTGATGCAGCCACACCAGCCTTGAGGCCTCCTCTGGCTGAAGACTGCCCAAAGGTGAGGAGCAGCCTCTAGACTTGCAGAGTCCACCTTCCCAGCCCGGCTGTCACTGACGGCTACCATCACAGCCTGGGATCACCAATCACTGCCCAGGTGACTGGTACAGCCCCGAGCTCAGCACACCATGACTGACTTTTCTCTGTGTGTGTCTCCATGGGGATTCTCCAGGCGAGAATACTGGCGTGGGTTGTCATTTCCTTCTCCGGGTGATCTTCCCAATTCAGGGATCAAACCGTAGTCTTCTGCATTAGTAGGCGGATTCTTTACCAGAGTCACCAGGGAACAGCCCCGAGGCCTGGGAGCAACTTGGTGGGGGACAAGAACTTACTGGCCATTTATCACCAGGGCTTAATCTATACCATCAACTTCAGTAGCTGCTGCTGCTGCTATTGCTTTTTTGTTGCTATTATTGTTGTTGTTATTGTTGCTGCTATTGCTTTTTGTTGCTATTATTGTTGTTGTTATTGTTGCTATTATTTTATTCAGTAGCTTCAAATCACTGGAAGGCAATGGCCTAGATTGTGGGAAACTGGTCTTCTCCTATTCTGAGGTTCAGCAATGCCGATCCGGCCCAGGTGTGGAACAGCTCTGCTGCTCTTTCTTCTCCTCCTCCTCAGAAGCTCCTAGGAGTCACTGCTTTAAAAACAGGAGCTGCGGAAACATGGCCCAGAGCCAGGCGCTTAAGGCGCGTTATCTCCGGCTGCGGCCTGAGTCGGAGCTGAGCTCTGCGGAGCCCTTCCACTCCTCCCACCTGTCTCTCAGCTGGGCAGCCTCCGATGGGCCTCTCTGCACGACTGGGGCTTCCAGATGGACCCTGGATCCTCAGAGTCACATCCTGTGAGGCCCAGAGATGGAGGACTCACCAGTCAAGGGATGTGGGTGCCCACCCCCAGCAAGGCAAGGCTGGGATGGGCAAAAGGATATGCTTGGGGCCCAGGGGGTAAGTCAAGTTCACTTTAAATCCCATTCTTAACACAGGCCTGGAGGGACAAGGCAGCTTATCAGTGGACACAGAAAACAATCTCTCAAGGAGGCGTCCTGGAAAAGGGTTACCCAGCCCCTGGGGCACATGAACTGTGAGGGAGCCACCCTTGAGTGGGACAGCTCAGGGTGCCATCGATGGGATTGCTGGTGATCATTTATGGAGGACTTCCTTTCAGCTGGTCACTTACATCAGAATGTTTTTTAGTTTCTTCCTTTCTTTATCCTTCATTAGAATGTAAGCCTGACTCACTTGCATCCCCGAACCCTCAGGTCGCCCTGAGTGGCTGCTGGGGACAGGTAACAGGGCTTCATCTGAACCCTCCCTCTCTCCGCCGCTCCGCTGCATCCACATGCTCTGTCCACAGAGACTGTGTGTGTATGCTCAGTCACTTCAGTCGTGTCTGACTCTTTGCGACCCTATGGACTATAACTCCTCTGTTCATGGGGATTCTCCAGGCAAGAATACTGGAGTGAGTCACCATGCCCTTCTCCAGGGGATCTTCCCAACCCAGGGATAGAACCAGAGTCTCCTGGCATTTTCTGCATTGCAAGCAGATTCTTTACTGCTGGGCCAAGGGGGAAGCCCATCTATAGAGACTCGGGAAGCTCAAATCTCATTGCTAACACCCATCATGGCACCCATGTGCTCAGGTTGGGATTTCCCAACATATAACTCACTGCCAGTGCTTGATAAACACTGAATGAATCAATGAATGAATGAACAAATAAAGGGATGTATTTCCAGGGGTTCTGATTAACAAAACAGTAGCCTATTCAAGCCACTCAGGGTCACTCGGTGGTCACTGAAGACCATCCTGAGAACACCTTGAAACTTACCTACCTGCATGATGACAGAGATGCAGGAAGGCACACACAGCAGGAATGGGGTGATGCTGTGGTCAGCCAATCTGCCAGAACAGTGGTGGGGCCTGAAGATGTCCCAACAGCTCCAGGACCCTGTTCCACCCCTCCCTCTAAGTCCTCTTGGTAATGGTGGTTGTCCAGGCACAGTCCTCGGGAGATGGCTGCCTCAGGACATCCCACTTGGCAGGAGGGGCTACAGGATGCCAGGGGCCCCTTGCCCTTCAGAGGTGAGGCAGGATCTCTACTTGGAAATCAGACTGCAAACAGCCTTGGAAATCACCAGTGCTTCCACATCCCCAATGATTGAAGAGAAAACTGAGGCAAGAAGCAGTTTAAAAATGGGTCCAAAATGACACAACTAGTAGGTGGTGAACCAGGCCTTGAACTCAGGGCTCTTTTATGCTCTTAAAAGTGAAAGTGTTAGACACTCAGTCATATCTGACTCTTTGTGAACCCATGGTAACCTGCCAGGCTTCTCTGTCCGTAGGATCCTCCAGGCAAGAATACTGGAGTGGGTTGCCATGTCCCTCTCTGGGGGATCTTCCCAACCCAAGGATTGAATCTGGGTCTCCTGCATTGCAGGCAGATTCTTTTACTGTCTAAGCCACTAGAGAAGCCTGTTTGATGCTCTTATCCACCATCTAACACCTGTTTCCCAATCTGGACAATGGGGAGGCTAGACCAGATGGGCTCTAAGGTGTGTTAGATTTGGGCTGATTTCAGGGGAAGCCAAAAACTCATCTCTGCTGGCCATCGTCACCCCACTTCCCTTTCTTCTCCTCTCACCTTCCAAGCGTCTCTCCTCTTCCCAAGCCCAGGACATTCTGCTCCACAGAACAGGGAAAGGGGGGCAGCACTTTGGCCTTTGGTGGGTGAGGGGAGGACTTGGGGTGGGGATGGGGATGAGGGGCATAAACAGGGGAAATGGAGCCTGCTCACCCTGCCCATCCACACCTCCGACCGCCCGAATGCCAGGGGAAGTTCACCCAGAGTTTACAACCCTCCTTTGTCACAGAGCGCTGCATGGAGCCATCAATCACGTCTTTAATTTATCCATGTCACTTCCCAGAGGAAGGCCGCCCTGCGAGCAGCCAGTGGTGCTTCCTTTCTCACCCACTAGATGAAGATTTCACCTAATTGGTCCATGTTAAATCACTCCCAGGATTGCAACACACCATCAACACAGCAGTGGCTGGTGGTGGGGATGTGCTGGCCCCTCCCTGCTGTGGGCAGGAGAGTCCACAAGGGTCTCTCTGCCTGGAAGCCTCTTGAAGGAGCCTCTGGAAGGCATGGAGAACCCAGAGAAGGGCCTCCTTGAAAGGGGGGCTGGGGCTCATGGATGGGGAGAGGGCAGGCCAGGAAGGAAGAAGGAGGTGGAAGGAAGGAACAGATGGAGGATGCTAGAGTCACCTGCCCGCACCCACACCCCCGCCACTCTCCCCATCCCTGCATGCCCAGGGGAGTCAGGCATCTCTAACCACCTCTACCCTTCCTATGGGTATGGGTTGGGTCCCAGCCTCTGTCTCTCTCCCTGTAGCTTCGTGTGCACGGAGATCCAGAGGGCTGCATCCCAAGCCCTGCTCTGCATTGTCTGGCAATGATCCTCAACTGGAAATGCTGGAAGCCAAGCCATCTGGGAAGCAAAGCTGTGCCTGACACCTTTCCTCCTGCCCATATTTCTCCTAACACATTAGGCTTTGTACACACTGTTCCCTCTGTCTCCAATGCTGTTCCTGCTTCATCTGCTCAGCAACCTCCTGGTTGTCCTGCTGGTCCCAGCTCAAACACCACTTACACAAAGGGGATCTTTCTAACTCCCTTGGGCAGGAAAGGCAGCCTGTCCCTCCTCCGCCTGGCCTTCCTGGAGCCCAGCAAAGGCTTCCGGGGCCTCCTGTCTATACTCTCCTGTCCTCATCCAGATGCAAGAGGGTCTCTGAGCATCTTCTGAGCTGCAGAGGTTCTGGGACTGCATGTTTATCATTTTTATACGCCTGCCCAGCAGGCTCAGCAAACAGCTGGGGCTCTATGAATCTCTTCAGAATGAATGAATGAACATGATTTACCTTAATGCACAGCCTCAGGTAACCCACAGGCCAAGTCATATTCCCAAAACATACTGAAGGGCTCTCTTGGGCAGTTACCAGCCCATGAGATCTCCCCCTAATATGACATTAATCAGGGGCTGAGTGGGGAACTCAGCACCAGAACACGTAAGACCAGAAAGAGCTTCAGAGATAAGCTGTCCTCATTTAAATGATGAGCAAACGCAGGCCCAAGCAGACTGTCCTTGGTACCCAGGAGCCCCATTACTAGTGTGCTGTGTGCTAAGTTGCTCAGTTGTGCCTGACTCTTTGCCACCCCATGGACTGTAGCCCACCAGCCTCTTCTGTTCTTGGGATTCTCCAGGCAAGAATACTGGAGTGGGTTGCCATGCCCTCCTTCAGGGGATCTTCCCAACCCAGGGATCAAACCCATGTTTCTCACATCCCCTGCATTGGTAGGTGGGTTCTTTACCACCAGCACCACCTGGGAAGCCCCAGGAATAGAGTCACACACAATCCCAGGGGCCTGAGGAGCCCTGAATCCCAGCAAACCTCCAAGAGGCTGGTCTCGCTGGTACCTTTGGAAGCCTCTGGACGCGAGTAAGAGGCGCCCTGGATACCAGTCCCTACCTCCCCATCCTCCCCAGAGGCTGCTGTCCGCATAGCTGGCACATACCTTGCGCTTCTTGGCGCGGCCCTCGGCCTGCAGGGTGCGGGTGCAACGCTGCACGCACTCGGAGAAGCTGAGGTTGCTGTGGTCGGCGCTGTAGTCGAGGTCGGCCAGCCGTGCCAGGGACAGGATGTAGTTACAGGCGATCCTCAGGATGGCCAGCTTGGACAGCTTCTGCCCATACGAGTAACACGGCACCTGGTAGGTGAGAAGGCGTCAGCAGGGGCTGCCCGGTCTCTACTGAGAAACGGCCCAGGGGGCACCTTGGCCAGGAAAGTGTGGGGCCATTCATGCCGCTGCTGGAGAGGGAACAGTTGGGCCACAGAGGTGGTTTGTCTGATCTTTCCACCCGGATTTTATTCCCTGTTCTAATCACCTGCTGTTTACACCCACACACAACCCGTGGGGGGCATCCATGTTCCCAGACTATACAGGAGGAAAGCCAGGCTCAGCTCTTGCCCGAATGTCAGTAATCACAAAGCACAGTGCGCTTCCCCCTGGGACAGAGTTCCATCCCCTGTGCTCCCTGAGAAGGAATCTTGGACAGAACAGATGTTTTTTGCTCTGAGAGTCTGTTCTCTCATTCAGGGACACCTGTCTTGCTGGACACTTGGGGTCTGACAACAAACAATAACTGGATTCTACCATCAGAGGACTTGCTCTCAAGACTGAGGTTATGGACCTCGCTGGTGGTACAGTGGGTAAGCATCCACCTGCCAGTGCAGGGAACATAGGTTTCGATCTTTGGTCAGGGAAGATCTCACATGCCATGGAGCAAACAAGCCCGTGTACCACAGCTACTGAGCCTCAGCTCTAGGGCCGGTGAGCCGCACCCACTGAAGCCTAAGTGCCGAGAGTCTGTGCTCTGCAACAAGAGAAGCCACCACAATGAGAAGCCCGTGGACTGCAACTAGAGAGTAGCCCCTGCTCGCTGCAACTAGAGGAAGCCAGCGCATAGCAGCAAAAACCTAGGACAGCCAAAAATTAACTAACTAATTAATTTTTAAAAAGAGGGATGCTTTAACATCAAAGCAGAGCTAGGCACCCAGACTCTCAGAACAGACCAGAGGAAAGTGCCAGTGCTCAGCTGGGAGGCCCATACATGATTGGATTATGCTTTTCTCTTTTTCTTTCTGACCTCTGGACCTGGGAAGCTGCTGGGCATACAACAGGTGCCTCTTAAGTACAGCTCCAACCAGACTTGACATCCTTGACATTCATCACTGACTTGTTCAGTCACTTAGTTCAGTCGTGTCTGACTCTTTGTGACCTCATGGACTGCAGCACGCTAGGCTTCCCGGTCCTTCACTATCTCTGGGAGTTTGCTCGAACTCGTGTCCTTTGAGTCGGTGATGCCATCTAACCATCTCATCCTCTGTCTCCCCCTTCTCTTCCTGCCCTCAATCTTTCCCAGCATGAAGGTCCTTTCCAATGAGTTGGCTCTTCGCATCAGGTGGCAAGTGGATAATCACAAATGGCACAGCGATTTGTATCAGGTGAAGAGATGGAATCTCTAACATCGTCCACCGATGTTTCCACTGCTTGAGCAAAAAGCTACATGGACTGCAGCACAGTTCTGTGTGGAAACATGGAGAGTGCATGCTAAGTTGTTTCAGTCGTGTCCAACTCTTTTCGACCCCATGCACTGTAGCCCACCAGGCTCCTCCACCCAGGCAAGAATACTGGAGTGGGTTGCCATGGTCTCCTCCAGGGGATCTTCCCAACCCAGGGATCGAAACTGAGTCTCTTTCGTTTCCTGCATTGGCAGGCAGGTTCTTTACCACTTGTGCCATGTGGGAAGCCCCCGTAATGTGGAGATGTCAGCACAAAGTCCACCTGTTGGTTAGATAGGTGCTAACTGATAGAGCTGCTCTGATGCGTCGTTCACCTAAATGGCTAATTGTGTATACCCAGCAACCAAGGCTGTGGCATCCTCCTCCCTACGGCTCTCCAGAAGCTATATGCGGCATCCATCCCCAACACTGATACCTGGTACTGACTAACCCTCATCTCACAGTGAGTGGGGCCCCCACGGCAGGATCGTTCAACACACACATGAGGCACTGTTCTGGACCAGTGGTTCTCAATCAGGGATAATATCATCCCTCAGCAGCAGTTGGCAATGTCTGCAGATGTTTTTTAGTTTTATTTATCTATTTTTGGCTGTGTTGGGTCTTCATTGCTGCCTGGGCTTTTTCGCTAGATGCAGTGAGCAGGGGCTACTCTCTAGTTTCTGTGCACGGGTTTCTCATTGCGGTGGCTTCTCTTGTTGAGAAGCATGGGCTCTAGGGCACACAGGGTTCATTAGTTGCGGCATGTGGGTTCAGTAATTACAGCTCCTGGGCTCTAGAGCATAGGCTCAGTAGCTCTGGCGCTTGGGCTTAGTGGCTCCAACGGCATGTGGAATCTTCCTGGACCAGGGATCAAACCTGTGTGTCCTGCATCGGCAGGTGGATTCTTTACTACTGAGCCACCAGGGAAGCCCTGCAGACATTCTTGGTCATCACTAGTGGGTAGAGACCAGAGAGGCTACTAAATGTCCTACAGTGCTCAGGATCCTACAATGTGCCCACAACAAAGAATGACCTGGCCCCCAATGTCAACAGTGCTGTGATCAAGACAGCTAAACAAGAGAGCTGCTTCAGGGACTTCCCTGATGATCTAGTGGTTAAGAATCCACCTTGTGATGCAGGGGACATGGGTTCGATCCCTGGTTGGGGAATGAAGATCCCTCTTGCCTTGGAGTGACTGGGACCTCGTGCTGCAGCTACAGAGTCCACGCACCAGAACAAAAGATCCTGCAGGATGAAACTAAGACCTGACACAACCAAATTAATTAATTTTTTAAAAGAGAGAGAGAGTTGCTTCAGATGAGAACTTTAAATGCATCCACAAATGGAGCCCATGTTAAAGCTCACTGTGTCCAAGAGCTTTCCCTGATCTGGCCCCCAGCCCTACACCAGGGGCTATGGGTACCTGCCCTTGATGGTGCTCTAATTGCCCCCATCTGTTCTTAACCCCTGATGACTGTGACTCATTTAATGGTCAGTCTCCTTATAAGCTGTTGGGGGAAGGTCTCTGTATGCAGAGCCTAACACAGATCCTGCCCATCACTGGCCTCCAAAGGATTTGTTGAATGAGGGACTGAATGAACAAATGAATGTTCTCCCCTCTCTCTGTTTTTTTGTGAGGAAGGCACACCGTGTGGCTTAAGGGAAGTTCGTTCCCTGACCAGAGATCAAACCCATGCTCTTGGTAGTACAAGCTCAGAGTCCTAACCACTGGACCACCAGGGAATTCTCCAAAACTGCTCTCTCTCTAAGGACGAAGATTTAGCTGTTTGGTGTGGAGGTGAAGCTTGTACATCCTTTGGTCACCTGGGCTAATTCCCGGCTCTAGACACAAACCCTGGGCAAGAGACATGATCATTCTGGGCCTGGGTGACCTCGTTATATCACTAACAGGCCTGGCCTCACAGTGTGGGAAGAACTAAAGGAGACGGCGCATGGGCTGCACTGCCCGTCAGGGGCATTATGTCCATGAGTATGGCAGAGTGTCCTAAGAAGGGCTCCAGAGAGAGTAAGAAGCAGGAGATCTGGAGCCAGGAAGTAGCGCCTGCTCATCCCTTACCCGCCCTCCCCCTCCAGGGGTCCTGAGACCACAGCCCAGGGCCCAGATGAGGTTTGCAGTCACCTTTCAACATCCTCCAGCAGCCATGGACTTGCCCCTCACCAGTCTAGGAAACCCAGGGAGGGGCAGGGAGAAAACAGAGGGACTGTCAACTCCCCCAACTCCCATACATTGCCCCCCACCCCCAAGCTCTGACCATGCCACCAAATCCATCTGAAAAAAAGGCCTGCAGAACAATGCACTTTGCCTGTTCTCAACCAGAGTCCAGAGAATCCTGCTTATCAGCCTGAACAAATAAACAAGGTCTGTGGGACAAAAAGTTTCCTGGGGGTCCTGGGACAACGGCAGGGGTCTCAGGAGCAGCCCACTCGGGAGCAGGGCTCTCAGAAGGGATCTGCTCATGGGGATCCAGGGTCATTGTGGGACCACAGAGCAACAGATGAGGTCAAGGCCAACCTAGGAGCTCCCGTGCCAAGTTCTGAGCCAGTTTTGTCCCAGATTTGTCACTCTGCCCCACTGCTTCTCTCAAAGTCCAAGTCTAACAAGAAAACCATTTATTGAGCTCTGGTTGTTTACCTGGCCCTGTGGTCACTATTCATAGGTAGTTTTAGCCCATTGAAACATTCCCCCAAATAAAGACTATTACCCCATCTACACACAAGGAAACAGAGAGGAGACATATTGGGCCCCAGGTCACTCATCTAAGACCTGACTGGAGCTACAAGCTTGTGTATCTATCAGTCAGGAAGGCCACCAGGCTCTCTGAGCTCCTGTTGCCTGAGGTGGCTGTATATGGGACACCAAGGATCCTTTTTGGCAGCTGACTCTGACTCCTCCTGCTCTCCAGGGCGGGTGTTCCTCAGCTCACCTGGTTAATTCCAGGTCCTTCTCATGCCCATGTCCCAGGATGCAGCAACCAGGCCCCCCAAAAAACTCAGCTCAGAGCACCCTGGCCTAAGGCAGATCTGATTCTGGGAGGTCAAGGTAAGGCAGAAAGAGCTGATCTGAATCCCAAACAGTAGGATGTGACTGTGGGCAGGTACCTTCACCTCTCCGAGTCTCAGTTTTCTTATCTGGAAGGTGGGAATAACATCTGTGTACCCTCCACGGCTGCTGGAACCAGGTCACCCCCTGCTGTTTCTCGCAATCTATTAAGGCCAGGCAAAGGATGGCTGTTGTGAGAGGTATTTGATGCCCAGGGAGTTTAAGCACTTCCAGTATCTCTCAGCTGATGAAAGAGGAGCTGGGATTTGAACTCACACCTTAGCTGAGCTCCTTCCAATCAGCCAGAAGCAACTGCTTGGGGATGTGGATGTATCTGCGTGTGTGTGTGCTAAGTCACTTTAGTCATGTGTGACTCTCTGTGACCCTATGGACTGTAACCTGCCAGGCTCCTCTGTCCACAGGATTCTCAAGGCAAGAATACTGTAGTGGGTTCCCATGCCCTTCTCCAGTGGATGTATCTTGTTGTTGTTGTTTAGTCACTAAGTCATGTCTGACTCTTTGGAACCCCATGGACGGCAGCACACCAGGCTTCCCTGTCCTTCACTATTTTCCAGAGTTTGCTCAAACTTATGTCCATTGAGTCAGTGATGTCATCCAACCATCTCATCCTCTTTCGCCCCCTTCTCCTCTTGCCTTCGGTCTTTCCCAGCATCAAGGTCTATTCCAATGAGTCAGCTCTGCACCATTGCTGCTATTGCAAGTCGCTTCAGTCGTGTCCGACTCTGTGCGACCCCATAGATGGCAGCCCACTAGGCTCCTCTGTCCCTTACATGGCCAAAATATTGGAGCTTCAGCATCAGTCTTTCCAATGAATATTCAGGGTTATTTCCTTTAGGATTGACTGGTTTGATCTCCTTGCTGTCCAAGGGACTCTCAAAAGTCTTCTCCAGCACCACAGTTGGAAAGCATCAATTCTTTGGCACTCAGCCTTCTTTATGGTCCAACTCTCACATCCATACAGGACTACTGTAAAAACCATAGCTTTGACAAGACGGACCTTTGTTGGCAAAGTGGTGTTTTTGCTTTTTAAAGTGGATATATCTATATGGTGTGGAGGTGGGCAGCCCACCCTTCTGAGCAGGAGCTGGAGAGTTCTGGACTTCATGGGACCCCAGCCTTACTGCATTACCTCTCTGAGCATCCACATAAGGCCCAGAGCCCAGCCACCACACCACCTGCAGGAAAGCCCAGAGTAGTCATCTGTTCAGCTTGCTCAGAGGACAAGGCCAAAGGAGGCAGCAGGGTCAGTTGGCTGCAACTCCTGAGGCAGCAAAACTTCCAAGAAAGTAAAAAAACCTGCCTGATGCTCAACTCACAAGAACTGTTAAGATTTAGGACTTCCCTGGGGGTCCAGTGATTAAGAATCCACCCGCCAATGCAGGGGACAAGGGTTCGATCCCTGGTCCAGGAAGATCCCACATGCCTCGTGGCAACTAAGCCCATGGGTCGCAATTATTGAGCCTGTGTTTTAGAGCCTGTGCTCGCAACAAGAAAAGCCACCACAATGAGAAGCCAGAGCACCACAACTAGAGAGTAGCCCCCACTCACCGCAACTAGAGAAAGCCTGTGCACAGCAATGAAGACCCAACACAGACAAAAATTAAAAAGATTGTTAAGCTTCAGAGCACATGTGGGGATTTTCTCAAGGTCCCATATACCTCTAAGAGATTCCATCCCACTTACTTACCAGACCCTCTTCTGGCTCCAACAAGTGGGAGAAAGCAGGAAGGACCCTGGCCTGAGATGCTGAGGACCTAACTCTACTCTGGGCCATCCACATGAGCTTAGGCAGGGCCACAAGCTTAGGGGACTCAGTTTCCTCACCAGTAAATGGACATGAGAACACCTGCTGCCTCAGAATGGAATCGCCATGGGCAGATGTAGGGAGGGGCTGGGGCCGTAAGTGAGCATTAGCCTCTTAGTCATGCCAAACTCTTTGCGACCCATGGACTGCAGCCCACCAGGCTCCTCTTACCATGGGATTTCCCAGGTAAGCATACTGGAGTGGGTTGCCGTTTCCTTCGGAGGGGCAACAGACAAGCACAGCCAATGCAGGGGCGGCCTGGAATCCCTCTTGCCTCTCTGCCAACTCCTACCCACTCCTCAGACCCATCCTCAGATGCCCACCAAGGCTTCTGGACCCACAGAGCTCCAGCATCACTGTGTCCTCGACACACAGCTGAGCACCTGATTCATTTGAAATTATTCTCTAATCATCTCATATCAGGGAGTGCTGGCTTCCTGGGGTGAAGTCTCTCCATACAGAGCTGTTCGAGGTCCTTGTCAAGTTCCGTCTAAACAAAATCCCAACCTGACTCCTAGCAACGAGGCCGAACCCTGAAAACCTGGGCTTAAGTTTTTATGAGCCCTGGCCCAGAGCCAGACTTGACAAAGCCTGGTCACTCGGTCCACTTCTGTAAGTGTCCTCACCTGTGAAGTGGGAAGGTGGGACTACATATGCATGACCACAAGGCCAGGTAAGGTACTTCACCTCCTGCAAAGAGGTTCAAAAGGCAGCTGCCCTGGTGACTGGATGAGAGGGGGCCGGAGAGAGGCTTCTGTCACTCCTGTTCCCTCCGGACGCAAGCAGGCCTGTCCCTCATTCCCTGAGGAGTGGGACACAGGCTGCCATGGCCCCCTGGCATCCTAGGGAGTCTGAGGGTGAGGGAGGTGCGGGGCTGGGGGCGCCATTCTCATGCCCCATTCTGGGCCACCCTGAGTTTACTTGTGGGGGATTCCCCAGGAGACCATGGCACCTTCCCTGGTGGCTCAGACAGTAAAGACTCCACCTGCAATGTAGGAGACCTGGGTTCAATCCCTGGGTCGGGAAGGTTCCCCTGGAAAAGGGAATGGCAACCCACTTCAGGACTCTTGCCTGGAGAATCCCATGGAAAGAGGAGCCTCTCAGGTTACAGTCCATGAGGTCAAAGAGAGTCGGACAAGCCTGAGGGACTAACACTCTCACTTATGAAGAGGCACCTCAGAAGGCCCTGAGGGCTCTGCCCTGCTGATCCAGGCCTCTGCCTGGCCAGAGTGCCATTCCTCCAGCACTGAGGGGCTTTACACTTCTCTGGGAGAGAGGAAATCTTGCAAGCACAGCAGATGCCCTGTGGGCAGGCACAGCCTGTGAGCCAGAAGGTTCTGTCAGGGAAGGCCGAGGCCCACAGGCTCGGGCCCCTCCCCTCCCCCACCCAGCAACACCAGGCTTTCCCTTGAACCCCTCCCACCTGGCCCGGAGCAGCCCCGCACATGGACCGGGCCCAGCTGTACACACATGGCCTTCACATGAGGCGGCGGGGAGGGCCCCACGCAGCTGGGCTGGTGGCATGTGGCCTGACCATCTGCCCTGCATACCCACCCCCCACCCTCCTGCCAGGGGGCCTCTCTCTCCCCCACCTGCACTTCTATGGCCAGGCAGCCTCCTACCCCGTTCCTTCCCTGGTTGAGAATATGGCGGGTTGGACAAAACAGGAGACTGGCGAGCTTCCCTGTGCTGGGGGTGGACAGCTCCAGGGCGATCACCAGGCTGGTAGGAGTCTGAGCCTTGGAGCGACTCACTGACTGATTTGAATCCAGATTCTGCAATGAAAGCGGCATATGCACCCTGGAGTCTAGTGAATGGCAAGTCAGGGAGATGTGCAGTGCAAAACCCATGAGGCCTGGTGCGGCAGCCAAAGGCTGGGAGACCGCCACCAATTTACAGAAGCTCTTTGAACCTCAGTCTCACCATCTGTGAAATGGGGGTGGGACGGGGGTGGGGATGGGACAACACCTATTTCGTTAAATGAACTAATACACATAGCACACTTAGCCCAGGACCCAGTACAAAGGATAGCAAGAACATCAAACCAGTCAAGCCTAAAGGAAATCAACCTTAAGTGTTCATTGGAAGGACTGATGCTGAAGCTGAAGCTCTAATATTTTGGCCACCTGATGGCAAAGAGTCATCGGAAAAGACCCTGATGCTGGGAAAGATTGAGGGCAGGAGGAGGAGGGAGTGACAGAGGATGAGATGGTTGGATAGAATCACCGACTCAACAGACATGAGTTTGAGCAAACTCCCAGAGATAGCAAAGGACAGGGAAGCCTGGCATGCTACAGTTCATGGGGTCACAAGGAGTTGGACGTGACTGAGTGACTGAACCCAGTTGCTTTGATTGCTGCCACAGATAGATGGCAGTTTCTATGATTGCTAAGAAAATGATTATAGCATTCTTATTTCTACATCTGCTAAGTCCTGTGCCCAGCATTGAGGACACTGTGGATGTTCAAGAAAGGTTCATTCCTCCTACGGCCTCCCTTCCTTTCTTCACTCGATGTTTGCAAAGAAGCTGTGTATGAGGTAAGCTTTATCACCATTTCCCAGTTTCATTAGCTGAGGCTCAGAGAGAAAGTGACTTGTCCAAGGTCACACAAGAGGCATACAGCAGAGACAGGACTCAAATGCTGGCCTCCAGACTCCCTGCTCATACTCACTGTTCCAGGAAGTTGCTCAGGGAAACAGAACTCCAGACCAGAGTCACAGTCCCACCACGGACCTCAGCGCTGCAAGGGCCAAGGTCTCATTTCAGGCAGAACCAGACTCTCACCTTTCGCTTCTTTCGCAAGGACCCATTTCCGATAGTCAAGCCTGAGCCTAGATCCAAGGGCTTCCCTGGTAGCTCAGTTGGTAAAGAATCTGCCTGCAGTGCAGGAGACCTGGCTTCGATCCCTAGGTCGGGAAAATCCCCTGGAGAAGGAAATGGCAATCCACTCCAGTATTCTTACCTGGAAAAATCCTATGGACAGAGGAACCTGGAGGGGTACTGCCCATGGGGTCGCAACAGTCGGACACGACTTAGTGACTAAACCACCACCACCAAGCCTAAATCCAGAGCCACAGCCTGTCTGGACAGGGGCACGCACATGGGTGTGTGGTGTGTGTGTGTGTGTGTGTACACATGCACACCTTCTACAGGAGAGAAACTGAGGTCCAGAGGAGGAAGGAGTGCCTCCAGGACACAGGACTTTCCCCATCAGACAGGGGCTGTGTGATGTGGACGTGGTGAGTGTGGCCTCCTGGGCCCTGGGCTCTGGGGACCAGAAGTGCCCTAGTGATTTCTTTTGCTCCCAGATAACAGACAGGTGCCTACCAGCAGCCTTTCTGGGGGAAGGACAGATGCTTCGGGCCAGGAGGGCAACAAACAAGAGTGGATGTCTCTGTCCAAGCACTTAGTGTGTGCCTAAGAGCACGGGTACTGATTGTGTGTGTACACACCACTGTGTGTACCTGTGTGTGTGCACGCACTCTCTCCCTGAATTTGTCCATTTTCTACAGAACTTTCCCACCAGAAGGGCAGAAGTGAAAGGAAAGCAGGATTAACAATCCTGTCTCAGAGAGTCAGGCTTGTGTCTGCCCTTCTTCCAACTACAAATGACACTGCAAGTCCGGCTGGGGGGCCCATGACACTGGTACATCCAATACTGTGAGAAGCATTTGGCCGGGCGGGCATTCTAGAAATTTCTATCATCTTTCCTAACCCACTAGGTGATTTGGGAAGAGTCCCCTTCCTTCTTTCTCCAGGCCCCAGTTTTACATTCCATTAAGTGGAAAGTTAATCCAACTGACAGGGATGTTAAGATCAGGTAAGATAGAATTTATTACTAAAAGAAGTTAAAGCCACTGGACAAATGAGATGCAGTTGAGTACACAAGACTATGAATATTTTCTCAGCATTGAAAGAGGCAGCTGGAGGAGTAAAAAGAACCCGGAGCTGGCAGTCAGAGGGCCTGGGTGCCAGCCCCGTCCTGCTGCTCACCAGTTGTGATGCTCTGGGCACCTGACCTCCCCAATCTGAGGGGGTTTTCCTAGCTTCAAGGTGAGCAGGTGGACAGCCATCTCTCTGTCATCTCAGCCTTCCATCCTGAGGGGCAGGTAGCAGGCTGCTACCTGAAGGTGAGACTGAATTCTCCACTTGGCCCACTGCCCAGTGTCCCAACTGTCTGTGACAGCTATCTGACCCCTCCACTCCACTCCACTTCACTGACCAATCAGCTCACCCATTCCCAAGTGAGACACTTTGGCTCAAAAGTCATAGAGCCTCTTTTCCCAGGAGTTCAATTTCTCTCCCAGGGATGAATACAGGCACTGCCTGACCCACTCACAGGAGGAAGCAGAGAGAGTGTGATCCAAAAATATCATATTTTCTGAAATCCTTTGTTACTGGCTAAAGCCCAGAGAGGGTGAGTAACTTTCCTGAAGTCACACAGGAAGTCCGCGGCAGAGCAAGCAGAAATCCTGACCATTCAAACAAATCACACCCACCTACCCCCTCAACCTTCCCCATGCCCTGTGTGAGGTGGAGGCAGAGGGCACTTACCACTCACTTCTTAGATCTCTCTTTGCTCTATGAAAATGAACAGTCTAGAACTCCTGGGCAGTCTCAATCTTGTCTAAGTGGAATTGTAAAACTGCCACTCCCCACTACAGGGAATTCTTGGGCAAATATTCCTCCCCATCCCCCCAAGAAGACAGTGTCTGGTGAGGACAGCTGCCACCTGCTCTAAACTAAGAAGCCCCTAACCCACTCCAGAACTAGTTTCTGAAGATCCCCTATCAACCAGTTCCCCGCTCAGCCGACCTGCCTCTTCCATGTGAGCTGAAGGTCAGCAATAAAGGGGACTCTCCAGGAAAGACTCTCTCCAGCCAATTCCCAGGGAAGGGTTATAGCCAGCGTCCTTAAGGACACCGAGGTGGGGCAGGGGCGGGGGGAGGTGTTGCAGGGTGTGTAGGCAACCTGAGGGCGGGGACAACCCTGCCGGGAGGCGGGAACTAAAAAGGGGTTGACAGGCTCCCCCAGAAGGCGGAACATTTATATTCTGGCAAAACCAGGACCACCCCTCAGCAGCACTCCGGGTCTGCCAGAAAAAGGGTCTTCGCCCTTACCCACCGGAGACAGATTCCCACATTTCCCCTCTCCAATCCTCACGGCGCCCAAGGGCCTCCGGGAGACAAATATTCGCTGCCATAAAAGTGAACTATGAGGGCTGAAGTCAGACTCGCAGACAGGGTCACCCCAAAGGGGATGAAGTGGCAGTAAAGAAGGCCAGAGATCTCGAACCTTCATCCCCACTTTGCAAACTAAGACCCACACCAAAATGTGGCAAAGGTCTCTGCGCCGGGCGGTCCCATACCTGTCTCGGCGCTGGGACCGACCGGGCGGGAATTACTTGCCCTTTAATCCACACCCTCACCCTCCTTAAAGTCCCACCACCCCGCCCGCCCCGCCACTTGCCCACCCACTCCCGCAGCCATCCCCACGCGCAGCGAGGATGTGTGACTGGGAGCCGGTACCTGCTTCCTGAGCGCCTCGAAGGCTGCGCTGATGGTGTGCACCCGCGTCCGCTCCCTGGCGTTCGCCAGGAGCCTCCGGGTCTGCTGCAGGGCTTTGATCTCCGAGGAGGCGGCGGTAGCTTCGCCCGGCCGTTTCCTAGGCGACGCGGAGGAATCCGGGTGGTTATTGTAAATTACGTGTGAAATTGACGAGTAAGAACTTTCCCCAGGGCGCGTGGGGGGCGCGGGGCGCACCGGGGGCTCTGGGGGCGCCGGGGGCGCCGACGGCGTGGGGCGTGCTGGCGGTGCGCACAGCAAGATGCGGGGACGCAGGCCCGGCTCCCGGAAAGGCTGTGTCTCGGGACCCCCAGGTACCTGGCCCTGGGGCGCAGGAGGCGGCGGCGGGGGAGGCGGCGTGGGGAGTCCCGGCCCCACTGCGCCCAGGGCGAAGCCGCGTTTCCGCGCGTCCAAGACCTCCGGCGCCCGGGCGCCTCCGCGCTCCCCGGCCGTGTCCGCGCCCCCACCTGAGGGAACGGCCGGCGCCACCCGGGCTGGCACCGGGGTCGGGACTGGCTGCAGCCGCTGGGTTCTGTCCCGCAGCCCGTTGGTGGCGGTGGCGCCGCGCTCGGGCGCTTCCAAGTCCAATCGGAAAGTTTTATAGCCGTTCGCGCGCCGCGCCGGCTCCTTGCCTTTCCTCTTGAGCTTCTTGAGGCCGTTCAGCTCCTTCACGCACACGGTCTTCCAGGGCCCGTCCTGGAGAACCGGGATGTGCTTCATGGCGCGGGTAGCGCGCGAGGCAGCGGCGTGGGGCTGCCCGGGAAGCGCGCCCGCCTGCCCCGGCGGCCGCCGCGCTCAGCGCCTCGGAGTCGCCAGCTCTCCCCCTGCTCGCTCGCTCCCTCCCTCCCTCCTCCCTTTCTCCCCCTCGCCCCGGGGCAGCTGCGCCGCCGGGCTGTCCGTTCCCGGAGCGCTCAGAGTGTCATCTGAAGTCGCTGCCGCCGTGCCAGCGTTTCTGGAGAACGCCCGCTGCGCTCCATCTGTGTTTGTTTAGCCTCAGTTTACACAGAAGCCCGGTTCCCCAGATCAGTCAGCGCCGCCGCCTCCCCAGCCCCGGCCGCCCGAGCCGCGAGCGCCTTTAAAGAAACAGGAAGCATTTTTCAAAACAGCTGGGCTGCCGGCCGCCTCCTTTGTCCGCGTCCTCTCTGCCTCCCCCCACCCCCAGCCCTTCTGCCCAGAACCTGCCTCCTCCGACTCTCCCTCCCCGCCCCCTCCTCGAGTCCCGGGCGCTTCTCTTTTCCCGCAGGACAGTCTGCTCCCGAGCACATGGCTTCTGGGCCCTTGGGCCCTTCCCCAAATCGGAGCTAGGCCTTCTTCTCTCGGTGACCTTCCGCACCCAGCACCTCCACGTCCAGCCCTCCCCCCAACCCTACCCCAGCTTGAAAGGCGAGAAAGAAACTGTATGGCGACTTCTTCTGGAAGAGGGTGAGGTCGTGGCGGAGTGTGGGGGGGGGGGGGGTGCTGAGAGGAGGAAGAAGGCTCTGGGGTTGCCCAAGATCCTCAGGCCCCCCTGCACCTCAGTCCCATTCGCTGGGTCACTCGCTGGAGCAAAGGGGAACCAGGAGCAGAAAGCCTAAGCGACAGGGAAACTGAGGCTCCAAAAAGGAATGGGCTTTTCCCACGGTCACGCAGCGAGTTTAAAGAGGCCGATCAGGGGGGAAGCTTCGGATTTCGATGCAGCATCTGTGAGAGTCTGAAGTCATCTCACCCCAGGCTGCCCGTTAAGCCCGGATTTACTCATCTATGAAATGAGAAATTCGGAGAACATCAACGCCTAAATCACAGCATGGCTGTGAGAAATTAAGCCCCAGGCACATGGGAGGGACCAGTCCGATGGAAGCTTTGGTTATTATTACTATTAATAACAGAGGCAGAATAGTTCCTAGAGGCAGATTTCCTGGCCGGCTCTGCCACTGACAAACTGAGGAACACTGGGCAAGTCACTGAACCTCCCTGTGCTTCCCTTTCCTCATCTGTAAAATGGAAGTAACAGTTGCGTCTCCAGGACTGTTGTGAAAGTTAACTGACCCTGTATGTACAAAGCGTTCAGAGCAGCCTGGTGCAAAGTGAGAGCTTTGCAGGTGCCTGCCATTATTGGCAGGGGACAGAGATTGACTTCCCAGATCCTTGGTCCTCAGGGCCATTCTACTGGAGATTCTGGGTGGGGGAGTGGGAACGTCAAACTAGTTGGCCCTCACTAAGCCCTGCCCACCCCCCCCACCCCCCCACCCCAGAGGCTGCCCCAAGGACCAGCACATACTCCTCAAAGGCCCTTTCTCTATAGTGGTTTCTCCTTAAGGTGGTGATGGGTGCTTTAAGTAGTTTGGGAAAAGATCGACCTTGGCCTGGGGCTCTGACCTCTGCAGCCGCTGGAATTCTTATCTTTCTGGTTTCAGTCCTTCACTCCCACCTCCTACACCGACCAAACTCAGTGGGGGTTTTCTTCAGGGTTCATCTGGAGTGCCTTCTCTCTCTCTCTCTCTCTCTCTCTAAGGGTGTGAGGAGGTAGATGACTCCGTGGCCTGTGTCATGCAGTGTCCTGGAAGGTAGGAGAGGGGTCCAAGCAGAAAGTTCAGGGTCAGGAGCACAGATTGTGCTTGGCTTTTTCAACTCTCAAGGCCTGTGACCCTGGACAAGACAGTTCATCCCACTGGAGTTCTGAATCTGTCCTTGAGGGTGACATTTCTATGCAGCCAACCTCTCAAGGTGGTTGGGGGAAATAAAAAGAGATCACAGACTTAAGAGGACTTTGACATCAGACTTTGACATCAAACATACCGTCATGTCTGCATACACATAGGAACACATACACATGGAAGCATGCAGTTTTTTGACTATGGCTGGCTGAAACACAGTACATATGTGCTTAGTCGTGTCCGACTCTTTGCCACCCCATGGACTGTAGCCTGCCAGGCTCCTCTGTCCATGGAATTCTCCAGGCAGGAATATCGGAGTGGGTTGCCATTTCCTCCTCAAGGACATCTTCCCAGAGATCGAACCCCAGGGATCGAACCCCTTGTCTCTTATGTCTCCTGCATTGGCAGGTGGGTTCTTTACCACTAGCGCCACCTGGGAATAGTAAATGCAAAACCTCATTTTTTCCCCACAGGGAATTGGTCCCAGCATGATAAAGTGATTGCTTCCTGAGGCACCCGCTTCCCTGGACACCCAGCATCTTCCCATACCTTACCTCTCTCCTGAAGACCAAGGGTAAGCCCCAGAGAGGAGCCCCCATTCCCCTGCTTTCCCCCCACCAGCCCCACACCCGTTGAAGAGAACATTCTTCTCGCTCTTGGATGACTGGCTTCAGTCTCCTCTCTGTAAACCTTGGCTGGTCATCACAGCGCCCTGTCACTCTTACTGGCCTCTGCTCACTCCCAAGAATTGCTGCAGCTTGTCCTCCACTGAAGTCCTGTCTGAACCCCTAGGTTTGTGAGGTCCTGAAACACCACTGTTTCTGGGACTTCTCTGATGGTCCAGTGGTTAGGACCCTGTGCTTTCACTGCAGAGGGCCTGAGTTCCATCCCTGGTCAGGGAACTAAGATCCACAAGCTGCTCTTTCCTTCCTCCCTGTCTTCCAGGAAACCTTTGCTGAAGCCCTCACTCCAGTATTCTTGTCTGGATAATCCCATGGACAGAGGAGCCTGGAGGGCTACAGTCCATGGGGTCGCAAAGAGTCGGACCTGACTGAGCGACTCACACTGCCTTTCACTGTCATGCCGTTTACATTTGCCAGCTCCCAAACAGAGTCTGAGACCCCAGCTAACCCACTCCTCACACATCTAGCCAGTCAGCGGCAGAGATGGGGGGAAAGCCAAGTCCTCCTCCCCAGAACTGCCGAGTTCCCCTCTGAACCTCAGTTTCCTCCTCTGTAAAATGGGGATCATAATGTTGTCTCCCAGAACTGACATGAGGTTTGAGTGAGACTGCATGTACAACAGTGAGCTGGAGTGACAGTGGCCTCAGGCCTCTGGGTTGGTGCAGCTGCCCAGACTCCTTGCATCGCAGCATCTGCCTCCCGTCTTGGAGTACACTTGCAGGCCGGAGGTGTCCATAGCTAGTTGGAGCATGTGGAAGTCTTGTAGCAGGACTGAAAACTGTCCCTAAAGAGGCCAGCATGGGCTCCAGGAAAATCACCTGCCTTTGTTGAATATCAAAAGCTCCACTCATACTGATCCTGAGCCTGTCACCAACTCTCTCAAAACAGGGGAGAAGGTCACTGTTCCCCATGGGAACAGGGGAGGAGAAGGGAGTGGATTGGAGTGGTCAGCTGCGCTGGGCAGAGGTGGAACAGGACTCAAACCCAGCAGGTCTTCCAGGACACGCTCCTTCCCCCCTGCCATGCTGCCTCTCCCGTGGGCCCAGGGGTTGGCATCAGGCTAACATAGGAGGAATCTGCTTTGCCACTTACCAGCTGTGTGGCCTTGAGCAGCCCCTTCACCTCTCTGAACTGTAGTTTGTTATCTGGGCATTACTTCCTTAGTCATAAGATGGAATGCCATGTACCAGAACTGGAGGGCCCAAGTGATGTGAAGGGTCCCTATTATTGTGATCTCAGCCCTACAAGTGGCAGACCTCCAAAGTCCAGGCTAACTGCCCAAGGTCCCCCAGCTTAAGGGCAAACCTGCCACCCAGGGCTCACTTCCCTTAGTCTCCTGGAAAAGTGGAGGGAGACCAGCCTGCTAGTGCCCTCTGGTGGTGTGATACAGTCTGGACTACACACAGCACAGCCAACTCCCCACAAGAATTTAAGAGCGCAGGACTAAAGTGAAATCACTCCATCATATCCAACTCTTTGTGACCCCATGGTTCCTTCACCCATGGGGTTTTCCAGGCAAGAATACTGGAGTGGGTTGCCATTTCCTTCTCCAAGAGATCTTCCTGACCCAGGGATTGAACCCTAGTCTCCTGCATTGTACGCAGACACTTTACTGTCTGAGCCACCAGGACTGGTAACCCTGAAATGAGAGTAAGATAGATTTTGTGAATTCATAGAAATGCCAGTGTAAAGGCTTTCAGGGCTCCAAGTGGTCTCACACCCTGCTTGGAATGGGGCAAGACACACACCCCTAGAAAACCTATGTGCGCTCATGCTCAATCTCTCAGTGGTGTCTGACTCTTTGCGAACCCATAGTAGCCTGCCAAGCTCCTCTGTCCATGGAATTTTCCAGGCAAGAATGCTGGAGTGGGTTGTCATTTCCTCCTCCAGGGGATCTTCCTGACTGAGGGATCAAACCCATGTCTCTTCCATCTCCTGCATTAGCACTCAGAGTGTTTACCTCTGAGCCACCTGGGAAGTCCTACATTAAAAACAACCACTAGGAGGTTCCACATCCTCTGTATGGCTGATCCAGGGAATAGGAATGAAGCTATAAAGGGACGTGAAGGCAAGAGCTTAGGGCTTGGGTCACTGGGAACAAATTGTCAAAAGCCAAGCAGTAATGCCACTGCACTGGGAGTGAATATAGGCTCTATTTCTATATAGGCTTAATTTCCTTATAACAACCCAGGGAAGTAAACCCATTGTACAGGTAAGGAAACTGAGGTTCCTAGACCAGAAAGAAAAAAAAGAAAAAAACTTGCCAATGGAAAAAAATAACAGAAGTGAGATTTGAACCCTGGCCAACTGACCCCAAAACTCAAGCTTTGAACCACTGTGTCTTATGGCCTCCTGAGACCTCAGTGACCAGCATCTGAACAGGCAAGTCACTGGGCCACCTACAGGGCTGGCCTCTCTGGCTGTCCACACTGGCCTCCCTGCATGTGCCACCAGGCTGGGTGAGCTTCTTGTTGTCCTCTTCTCAAGGGAATCCTCTGGCCTCCCTTGGACCAGCTCAGTGATCCTCCAGGTCAGGGGCATATGTCAGGGGTACTTCCTCTGGACATTTGATGATCTCAGGCATATGGATCCCAGGCCTTATCCAGGCACTGGTATCTCCTGGCATTGCTGGGTGGAACCTACCCAGCAGTTCTTAGTACATACACACCACCCATGGGTGAGGAGAGGATAACTCTGCCAGGTGGCACCCCATGATTGCCGTCTCCTTGGCCAAATGAGATGGGTCCTTGGATCCTTGCTACATGGAATGCTACATTCCTGAATCTGGAGTTCCCATTTCCGACCGTCCAGATTGTTCCAAAGTGGGTGTGTCTTCAATTCGAGCAAGGAAAAATGGAATTAGACTGCCAGAAGGCTACAGAACGCATATGATCACTGCCTTCTGGAGTTGTGCTCATATCCACCCTGGATAGGACCACCCAAGGGAGTGAGCAGAGAGTAGGATACAGCCAGCCTTGTGGCCCCCAATTCCCCTCCCTGCCTTTCAGTCACAGTACCTGAACTGTCACCATTAACCAGCAAGACATTGGATCCAGAGGACAGAAAGGAGATATCCAGTCAGAAAGCTCTCAAACTCCCTCTCCAGCTTTCCTTCTAGCTCCCTCTATCCAAGTGACCATCTAAATTGTGGAAAATTGAGAGACTTTGGGGCTGGGAAAGGGGCTGGATAAGGACATGACAGGAGGGAAGCAGGGAGGCCTTTAGCACCCCCTCTCTAGTACTCCCTCTCTGGAGTTCTATCTCTGGGATAAGCTTGGGTATCCCTTCTCAGGCCCAAGCACATGCTCTGTGGTAAATGCAGCAGACTCCCCTGCGCGAGGCAAAGTCCATAGGGCACACTTGGTCCTGACTCCTGTGGTCAGGAAGGAAATGGGAGGGGAGGGTCCAGAGAGAAGGGGTTCAGCAAGCGTGAGGGGGAGCCTGGTACAACAGGCAAGTGGGTACCAGGTTCTCACACAGTTGACAGGAAGTCCTTTGAAACCTAGGACACATCATGTCATTCCTTTGGGTGACTTCCCTTTTTTCTCACATGTGTTATGGGCTGCCAGCAGTCCTCTCCACCTGCAAGCATGCAGACAGGGGTATGTTCCTCCATCCTAGGAATCTGGACTGCCTTGGCTAATGGAGGCCTGCTGGAGTAGAAGTGATGCTGTGCTTTTAAGGCTGTTTCAGCTTCCTGTCGACGGGAGCCCTGAGTCACCATGTGAGGGGTCCAGGTTACTGTGTTGCCGGGAGAGGCCTCATGGGAAGCCCCATGGTGCCTGCCAGATCTGTGATGCAGGAAAGGGACCCAAACACCTGCCTTCAGATGCTTCTGGCCTCAGCCTCTATCTCTCTGTAACCACATGGAGAACCTGAGTGAGAACTGCCCAGTTGAGCCCAGTCAACCTCCAGAACCATGGAAACGTATCCCGAATTGTCATGTTAAGCCATTGCATTTTGGGGTGATTTGTTATGCAAGCAATAGAGAACTGAAACATTCCAGTAGGAACCAAGGTTGGCATCTAGTCCCCCTTTTCTCCCTTTTCCTCTCTGACCTCATCCCTCAGTTCTCCCCCATAACCCACCCCATCTTTCTGCTCCCACCACACTGGGCTTCTTGCTATACTTTGAACTTAGCCAGAAAGCTCCCTCCTGCCTCAGGGCCTTTGCACTGGCTATTCCCTCATTCTGGAATATTCTCCCCCAGGTAGCCTGTGACTCACTCCCTCATCCACCTCTGGTGCCTCTATGTCACCTTCTCAGTGAGACTGTCCCTGGGCACCCCATAAAATTTGTACCCCACCTTCAGAATCTTCTGCCTCTTCCCTGCTTTAATTTTTCAAGCACTTGCCATCATCTGACATATTCTATATGCATGTATATAACTGGGTTTTTTGTTTCTTTGTATCCCGGACTAGAACGTCAGCTCCATGAGGGCAGGGATTTTTACCTGCCTTGTTCACTGCTATATCCCAGCATCTAGAACAATCCTGGTACACGTGTGTGCATGCATGCATGTGTACTCAGTCGCTTCAGTCGTGCCTGACTTTGCGACCCTGTGGACTGTAGCCCACCAGGCTCCTTCCTCTGTCCATGGGTTTCTCCAGGCAAGAATACTGGAGTGGGTTGCCCTTTCCTCTTCCCTGGGATCTTCCTGACCTAGGGATCAAATCTGGGTCTCCTGCCTTAGAGGCAGATTCTTTACCATCTGAGGTTCACTGCTCAGTTTGGACCAGGTCTTACTCAACTATTCAACCAGCTGCTTTGATTAGAAGAAGCCAGTGGATCCAGAATTGATCATGTCTTAGAAACAATTGCTATGGCCACCGAGAACTGGTGGTTTGTCGAATTCACTTTCTTTCTCTTTGGCTTCGTGTCTCCTGGCCTGATAAACAACATGGAGGACAATGGGTGCAAATCAACAGTCATTCAGTCACTTGACAAACCTTGCCCCTGGCCAGGCCCCATGATGGGACTGGGACAGAGACATGAGGTATCTGTTGCCAGGAGCTCAAGTAAGTCCCACCTTTGACTTGGTCCACCTGTGGCAATTCAGTGCGCATTTGTAGACACCTGCTGAGTCTAGGGAGACAGCAGCGAACAAAGCAAAAACCCCTGCTTCGGGGAGCTGACGTTTGGTGAGAGGGCATGAGATGTCCACCCCAAGGAGCTCCAGGTCCAGTAGAGAGATGATACAAATCTAAGAGCAGTTAGACACAGTTTGAAGTGACACACACTTCAGGGAAAACTCTGGGAATTCCAAGTGTGGCAGAACCATTCTGGGAGACTTCCTGGAAGAAGAGGCATTTGGGTTTTTGTTTGTTTGAATATTTATTTGGGAAGATCCCTGGCAGCTCAGACGGTAAAGAATCTGCTTTTAATGCAGGAGATCTAGGTTTGATCCCTGGGTTAGGAAGATCTCCTGGAGAAGGGAATGGCAACCCACTCCAGTCTTCATGCCTGGAGAATTCCATGGACAAAGGAGAGCCTGGCAGGCTACAGTCCATGGGGTCGCAAAGACATGACTGAGCGACTAACACTCCCACTGTGTTTATTTATTATCTTTTTTGGTTGGGTTGGGACTTCGTTGCTGCACGAGGGCTTCCTCTAGTTGCAGCGAGTGGTGGCTGCCCCCTTGTCATGTGTGGTTCCTCATTACCGTGGCTTCTCATTGCGGAGCACAGACTCTAGGAGCTCAGGCTTCGGTAGTTGCAGCACCGAGGCTTAGATGCTCCATGGCCTGTGGGATCCTCCCAGATCAAGAATTGAACTGGGGTCCCTTACATTGCAAGGTGGATACTTAAACCGCTGGACCACCAGGGATGCCTGAAGAAGAGGCATTTGAACCAGGCTGGCAGGACAATGGGATTTTTAGCCAGGCAGACCTCCTCCCTGACAAATATCCATAACTCACTCCCTAACCTTCTCCCAGCCTCCTGTTTATGTCACCTTTCGCTAAGGCCTCCCCTCACCACCCACTTACAACTGGAACCGTACCCCTTTTCTCCTTGACATACACTCTATGATCCACTTCCATATCTATGGGATCCATTTGCCTATGTTCCCACCTGAAGTAGACAGGAAGCAGCAGGGAGCAGGGGTACCCACTCCTTCATGGAGCCTAGACGGTAGAGCAGAGAGGGGGTGGCAGCGGGGCCCCACCTCGACATCGGGGATTTGCTCAGTGAGGGGACAGCCAAGCCTCAAGGAGACTTGGGAGAGCACACCCCCAAGAGGATGTGAGTGTGTTCAGGCTCTGTGGTTTCCTCACCAGCATCTGCCTTGGCCTTGCCCTCTCTGGTCCTCTTCTGTCCTGCAACATCACACTGTCCCCCAGGTTCCTTCATTCCAATGAGCTCTGATGGGGAAAGTCCAGGGTCTTCAGTGGCTTCTCCTATGCTCCTCCTCTGCCCTCTATGTGCTCTGTTTCAGTAAAACAACGTTATCCGTTATTAACCCCATGTTGTTCATATGAATTGTATCACCTTTGTGCGTGCCTGTGTGCTAAGTTGCTTCAGTTGTGTCCAACTGTGTGCAACCCCATGGACAGAGGAGCATGGGATTCTCCAAGCAAGAATACTGGAGTGGGTTTCCATACCCTCCTCCAGGGGACCTTTCCAACCCAGGGACTGAACTTGGTGAACTGTGACTCCTGCATTGCAGGCGGATTCTTTACCACTGAGCCACTGGGGAAGCACATCACCTTTGTCGTTTTGTTTACTAATTTATTTCTTTTTATAGTTATATAAAAATTAAAAGTATAAAGCCTAAGAGTATAGCGATGTCCTAGGGCTCTGTGACAAGGTGTCACCGTTCAAGACAGGAGCACACATTACTCAGGGTTTGAGAAATTCCAGGCTGGATGTTATCAAAGTTGTCCTAAAGTTCTGACTTGGTGCTCTGGGTGTCGAAAAATGCATTCTCATACCAGGACCAGCGATGTACCCTTCCCTTGGGTATCTGCCTCCTGTGTCCTCCTGCCCTTGCAAACCTCAGTTTCTTCATCTGTAAAATGGAAAGAGTGAGAAGGTGATGGCTCCTACCTACCTGGAGATACTCCCACCTTTAACATCTCAGCGTCTGTCTTAAGCCTCTTCCAAATCCAGAGCACAACGGAGAGAAGTGAAAAGTTCACTGGCTAGAAAGAAAACTCTCTTGCAGGCCTAACCCCTATTGCAGGCAAGAAAAAGCTCTGTCATGGAGCCATCAAGCCCACTGGAACCCAAAGCCTGATCAGCCAGGGGGCGGGCAGAGAGCGAGCCAGGGGCCCATTAGTGCTTCCCTCATCAGGACCGAGTTGTCAACAGCCTAACAAGAACTGGCTTAAGCCAGTGATCTCCTGGGAGCTGTTACCAAGACTCACAGGCGTGCTCTGTGGCTAGATGAGAAACCAGTGTGTGATAACTTTTTTTTTTTTTAGGAGAACAACTTTCAATTCCCCAAGGATCACATTCCTTCATTGTGAAGTATTCCCTACCCATCTCCCCCATTCCCTCAGAAAAGAAAGGAAATTAAAAAAAAAAAAAGGCTTGGCTGCTTCTTCTGTACAAGCTCCTTGAAAAACTATTTTTACAACTCTCTGAAAAAGTCCTCTCTGATGGCGGCAGCCGGAGCCCATGGGGGGCATGGCATAGCGGAGCTGACGCAATGCACGTTTATTAGCAGTGAGGAAAATTTAAAAGGTACTGCTCTACTATAGCCGCCCCACAGACCTGGGAAGCCCCAGGGACAGCTGTCGATCTGGTGGTCTCTGGGCTGAGTCCTCAGACACACTTAATCAGTTGCAATCCTAGATCGGCACAGCCGGAGGGAGGCTTGGAGATCATCTAGGGCACTGAGGACAAATGCTTTTCATCATGCGTGCCAAATCTAATTGATTGGTAGGGGCTGCCTGAAGCCCCATGTTGAAAAGGATTCTGAGGCTGCATCCGGGTCCCATGGGAATGAACACTGTAATTGATTAGCAATGTCTGCCATGGAGAGGGCAGATTCATGCCATGTGTTGGCCACTCCTGGTCTAGTCCAGCCTTCCCATTTTATTGATGGGTAGGGTCTCTCCCAGCCTTTTGAGGGGCTGGCTGTTGTCAGTGGTGTGCCTGTGTGAGTGCATGCATGCTCAGTCCCTTCAGTCATGTTCGACTCTGCAACCCCAGACTGTAGCCCACCAGGCTCCTCTGTCCGTGGAATTATCCAGGCAAGAATACTGGAGTGGGTTGCCATGCCCTCCTCCAGGGGATCTTCCCAACCCAGAGATTGAACCCTCATCTCCTGCATTGCAGGTGGATTCTTTACTCACTGAGCCACCTGGGAAGCCCTGTCAATGGGGTGTGTGCGGGCGGGGGAACTTAAATATTTGTGAGGTCCAAAGATGTGTCGAAAGACTGCCTCTGAAAAACCAAAAGAATGACAGGGTTGGGTCAATTCAGTCAATGGCTTATTTCCTGGAAATAACTGGTATAATCAGTTGTCTTGTAGGATTGACAAGTGAGTTCAACCCATGTAGATGACCTGGCAGACCAAGGTGACCCCCACACAGTGTTTACCTAACATTAATGGTTAGACGGTCAAAAAGAGTCCATGAGACTTCCCTGGTGGCTCAGTGGTAAGGAGTTCGCCTGCCAATGCAAGAGACACGGGTTTGATCCCTGATCCGGGAAGATCTCATGTGCCTCGGAGCAACTAAGTAAGCCTGTGTGCCACAACTATTTCGCCTGTGCTCTAGAGCCTGGGAGCTCTAGAGCTGCAACTACGGAAGCCTGCATGCCCTCAAGCCCATGCTCCACAAGAGACGCCACCACAATGAGAGCCAGCTCACCACAACTAGAGAAAAGCCTGTGCAGCAACAAAGACCTAATGCAACCCAAAATAAGTAAATAACTAAAATAAAATTTTTAAAAATCCATGAATGAGGCTAATCATTTGGCCTCAGGACAATAAAATCCTCAAATGACCAATGGAATCATTCTAATCAAATGGACAGCTATCCTTCTGGTGTTTACCTGACGAGCTTGGATCTAACCATCCTGTCCATACTCCCTCCCCTCCCCCCCATCTTTTCCTCCCTGCCAAGGCTGGCTTCTTTCCTTCTCCTCTCCCAAGCCTGAAAGAGACCCTGAAATAGATCTTGCTTTCTCTAACCAAGAATCTTTCTGTGGTGGGTCAGACACTCCCCACACAACCAATACCTGCATATCAGTTCTGTCATTTTAGTTTCCCTCCTTCCATCTGTATGACAGCTCAGGGACCATCCAGACCATTCCTCAAGGTACAGACTCACTTGACACCACTGGGAAATACTGGCCCCGCTGGGTCCCCCGACTACCTCTCAGGTCGTGCTGAGTGCCCGAGATACATCCATTCTGTCGGGTCCAGCTGGGTTTACATGCACTTCTCACAGTGGCAGATAACTACTGAGGACCCCTGAAGGGGGCAGTCCCACAGTGAACATTTGGGGTGGGAAAGAACTTGGCATGTAATGGGGTGTGCTGAGGAGTACAGGAGGAGACCCGGGTCATTGATAAGGTGAGCCCGGCTGTTGGAGAGGCCTGGCTTGGTAGGAACCCTGGCAGGACTGCCCAGGGGCCCAGCTGCCACTTCTGGGAATGATGAGATGAGGCAAATTTTGCTCAGATCTCTCAGAACTTGCCACACTGCCCTCTGGGAGGTCTACCTTGTCATCTTAGATCCCCAACTCAAACTTAGCTGTTCTTTTTTCTGGGGGTAAAAAAGACAGGCCCTTACCTAGAGAACTTGGCTAAGTGGAAAAAGACCCTCAGTGGTCAGGAGAAGTTAGACTTTATTATGGGACAACTCTGAGCTGAACCGGGCTGGCCACGTACCAGCTGGGAGCTTGACCAAGTCCCTAAAAGCTCTGGTCCTCAGTGTCCTCATTTGCAACGTAGGATAGAAAGACCACTGACCCTCAAGGGTTGCTGGGACGATACAGGGTCATCAGTGAAAGGGCTCAACACAGTCTCAGCCTGGGGTAGCTAACAATCTCCTGAACACCTCTTTTCTTTTCAATGCAACACATATGATCCTTGACTTTCAATGGTTTGACTGAAGATTTTTTTATTTTTATGGTGGTGTGAAAGTGATAAACATTCAGCAGAAACTGTACCTGAAATTTTGTTCTTTTCCTGCACGCACGGTGCTTCCCTGGTGGTTCAGGGTAAGGATTCCACGTGCAATGCAGGAGACCTGGGTTCAATTCCTGGGTTGGGAAGATCCCCTGGAGGAAGAAATGGCAACCCACTCCAGTATTCTTGCCTGGGAAATCCCATGGACCAAGCTCTGAACTACAATCCATGGGGTCCCAAAGGTCAGACATGACTGAGCGAATAAACCACCCCCACACGAAGCGATACTCTCTTGAGATGCTCCTCAGCGGCAGCCGCCGCTTGCAGACAACCACGTGATCACACCAACGCACAGACGTTCTGTCCCCAGACGACTTCTGTTTTTTCACTTTCTGTCCAGTGTGCCATAAACTACATAAGAAAGTCCATGCCATGTGTGCGCCCTGTCATGTCCAACTCTTTACGACCCCATGGACTGTTGCCCGCCAGGCTCCTCTGTCCATGGGATTTTCCAGGCAAGAATACTGGAGTGCGTTGCCATTCCCTTCTCCAGGGTATCTTCCTGACCCAAGGATCAAACCTGCGTCTTTTGTGTCTCCTGCATTGGCACGTAGATTCTTTACCACTCTGCCACCGTTACAAAATAGGTTTTTATTTGTTAAAATGGGTTTGTGTAGGCTAATGGAGTGTCCCAAGCATGTTTAAGGTAGGGTAGGTTAAGTTGTGATCTTTAGTAGATTGGCTGTATTACATACATTTTTTGACTTAAAAGTACTCTCAACTACTGATGGATGTATTAAGATATAATCCCATCATAAGCAGAGAAAGACTTGTACTTCATACTCAGGGCTGGGACCCTACTACACCTCCTCTGGGGAGCCTTCCCTGAAAAACCTCAGCCATTCATGCAGTCTGCATGACAGCTCAGGGAGCATCCAGACCACTCCTCAGGAGACAGACTCTCTTGACCTCACTGGCACCGCTGGTCTCCTGACTCCAGCCAGGGAACTTCCAAGCTAGCCTGACTGCTCTGTGCTGAGACCCTTGTTTCTCAAAGAGCCTATGAGTCACTGGGAGCTGGGGCAGGGGACTGCATCTCTCCTTGCTCCAGAGCACCCCCACCCTGAGCTTTAGGCAGAGGACACAATGGGTGCTGGATAAAGTGGCCACACAGATCCTGGCACCATCTTCCCACCCCCACCCACCTAATCTCTCTGGTTCCCCTGATTTTTCCAAACCTCTGTCTAGTTTCTTCCTAATGCTTCTGTCTCCACGTCTCCAGGGCTCTGTTTGCATGAAGGAAAAGTCTACACACACACACACACAGACACGCACACACACACAGCTCAGAAAGCATTCAGTTGCTCCCGGGCGGGCTGCCAGCGATTGAGTGACCTGCAGCTCCCCCCCTAAATCGCATTCCACTGGCACGGATCTTGCCCCGCCTGACGCCAGCCTCCGAACTCGCCCCCAGAGCAAACATTTCCAGTTGGCAGCCCAGTCTTGTTTTTCTGAGGCCCTGATTCAGGCTCCCTTGTAGAAAACAGAAAACAAAATGCATGGGACCAAAAAGGAATTCAAATCAAATGTGAAAGGAGTCAGGGGAAGGCGGGTGAGGTGGAGAGGCGTTGGCTCCAAGGCCCAGGGGAAAATAGGAGCCTCGGGATGTGCAAAGAGTTTCTAAAAAGCAAACACACATGCTCACAAGCCCTCCTTCCCTGCTGGCTGGGAGGCTGGGATCACTTCATTCAGGCCACTGCCTCCTGCTAAAGGACTTACTCTGTTCTCATTCACAGCTGCGCCGGGGAGGACCAGGGATGGGGGGGCAGGTGGTGGGGAGGCTGTGGATCTGAAAGGAGAGGGTGGTCGGTGTTACAGAACTGGTGTTTGTTCTAAAGGGGAAATTAAAGGAAGAAAAATAAACACGGCCAGCCGGGTTTTCACGCCAGCGCGTGCGGCGTCAGCGCGAGGAGAGGGGTGTGTTTTGCCTTCTCAAAATAAGAGCTGCTCAGTGGAAAGATGTCACAACCCAGGCTTGGGTGCTGGGGGACAGTTCAGTCAGGGAGGGCCCAGGCTGGTGCCCAAGCCTCCCCATGGGGTCAGGCAAAGGCCGGGTGTCAGGGCAGGGGTGCTCAGCCAGGACCCATTAGTCAGGGCTGAGCGTGTGGGGACCAGACTCAGAAGGTCAGCCCCAGATGGGGCGGTTCGTCCTTGGGGAAGAGATGGGCTGAGGAGTGTTACTAGGGGAGGGTGGACTCTGGCCTGGAAGATGGGTGCTCATCTCAGCCAGGAGGGAGAGATGGGAGAGGCCCACAGGATGGGAAGGGGCTAGGTGGGGTGGTGGGGTGGGAAAGGGGATAAAAAAGGATGCTTTGCAGACTCTAGAGTGAAGGTAGACTGGCCGCAAACCTGGCTCAACCACAGAACTGGTCACCAGGGCTACAAAGAACCTCCTGCCCAGGGACAAGGGCCCCATAAGGGCACCGGCGGGGATAGAGGGATCCTGGCTGCTCAGATGGTAAAGAATCTGCCTGCAATGCAGGAGACCCAGATTCGATCCCTGGGTCAGGAAGATCCCCTATAGAAGGGAATGGCAACCCACTCCATTATCCTTGCCTGGAGTATTCCATGGACAGAGGAGCCTGGCAGGCGATAGTCCATGGAGTGGCAAAGAGTCAGACATGACTGAGCGACTAACACACACAGGCCTGAAGGCATGTCGAGGCCTGGGCTGGGATGTAGAGTCCCGGCCCAGGAGAGCCTGAGAGGAGTTGTCAAGCATCAGGGGCCCCAAGGGAGTGGGCTGTCACAGGAGGAGCTGGGCGGGACAGCTGGGGAGGCTGTGAGAGGGAGGATAAGGGCAGGCAGCTCAGACTCACACTGGGACCCATGCGACTGTGTCCCTCCTCTGTGGTACCCGCTTCCTGCATAGGAAAGGGCCTGGCATCTTAAAGGGAGCTAGCAGTAGTGAAGAGGTCCCAGAGTGATGGGGACTGGTGAGGTTTGCAGAAGATGTGTGTGCTCAGCTGTGACAGTCCACGCTGCCGGAGCAGGAAGTCACAGAGACCAGGAGGAGAGACTCAGGGACCCTGGTCCAGTGTCCCCCGAAGATGGTAGCAGGACAACTTGCATTTGAATCACCCAGAATGTGTAATAAATGTATGTCTCTGGCATGCTTTCAACTTGCTGGATCCAACTCATCTGATCGGGTTGGAGCTGTACTATGGAAGGCCAGCCCAGAGGGTTCTCCTGACCTCCATGATGGTGCCATGATCTTTCCCCTCCAGCCTTTCTTCTCTGGCTGTACCCCAACCTGTCCAGACCCCAGGAACCACAGGACTCTCCATTTTCCCTTTATCACAATCTGAGTGGGACGTAGTTAACAAATCTTTCCCAAGTGTACCTTGACTCAAATTAAGGACACCTCTAACCTGAAAGAAATGAGTCTCTAACGGTGGAAATTCAGAGCTGGAAAGAGTGAGAGGGAGAGTTTGGGGAGTACGTGAGAAACCTTCCAACTAACCCTCAACTTTACTGTATCATTGAGAGGCCCCACGGGTAGCTTTTAAAAAACTTCTTTTCCCTTTATTTATCAGTTCTTAGAATAGTGAGTTATTTTTCTCTAAGCATCCTCCAAATGTCTTTTATTATTATCATTTTAATTTATGGATTTTAAAAATATTTGATGTGTTTCAATTCACTGCAAGGTTTTTATTTGGTTGGTTTTGTATTTGATGCTCCTTGATGTTGGCGTCTGAGCCCTTTTGACATGAGCCCAGTGAGGTTTGACAGCTTTCTTAACTTCTGATAAAAGATACTCTGAGTTTATCTTGTATAATTGTTGCTCTGTACCTGAAAACAGCCAATTCTCCAAGAAGACCTGTTTCCGTTCAGTGAGAAAAGATGCTTGCATATGTTCTCAGTCTCTTCAGTCTTATCAGACTCTTCGTGATCCTATAGACTGTAGCCACAAGGCTCCTCTGTCCATGGGGATTCTCTAGGCAAGAATACTAGAATGGGTTGCCATGTCCTCCTCCAGGGGATCTTCCTGGCCCAGGGATCAAACCTGGATCTCCTGCATTGCACGCAGATTCTTTACTGCTGAACCACCAGGAAAGCAGCAAAAAGGTGATTAGAGACCACTATTTGGTCACTATAGGTGCTCAGTCAAAGACAGCTTATTTCAATTTCTCAATCTTCTCCAAGTAGAACTTGAGTCTGGGCCCAAGGGCATCTGAAAGATACCAACCACTACCCTGTTAAGTATGTCTCTCCTTCTTGAAGGTAAGCTTTCTACCCACCTGAGGCAGCTTCACCCCACATACACTCTATCCCACCCCACATACACATACCCACCCACACGTACACTCTGTCCTCTCCTCAGAAATGAACCTCAATCCCCCAGGCTGCCCAGCAGCCCCAAAGCCCTCTTCACCATCTTTCTTGGATGCATACTATAGTATGAGGAACATAGATAAGAAAATCTTACCTCAAGGGAGTTGCCATAGTTTTATGCCATAGTTTATTCACCTGCAAAGTGAGGTCAAAAAGTATTTTAAATGAGACAATTCAGGCAAAGTTCTTAGCACAGTGCTTGGCAAATAGTAAGCACTAGAAAACTTCATAGATGTGGAGCATTCCTACTAGAGGATCCTACAGTCTTCATGTGCAAATGGAGTTTCTCTGAACCCTTCCCTGACATTCCCAAAGCAGGAGGACCTGTAGATCCTCACTACGCTACAAATCAGAGACACAAGGATGATTTGTGCTGGTTTTAGGTTTGTTTTGTTTGTTTGTTTTTGGCCACACCACATGTCTTGTGGGATTTTAGTTCCCTGACTGGAGATTGAACCTGGGCCCTCAGCAGTGAGAACACATGGAGTCCTAACCACTGGGCTATTAGTGAGTTCCTGGCTTTAGACTTTTGAGAAAGGGAGTCCCCAGAGGAAAGGAACATTCAAAGGAAATAAGTCTCTAGAGTCCCTAGAGGGAGATTTGGTGTTTTTTTTTTTTTTTAATATTTATTTATTTGGCTTTCCTGGGTCTTAGTTATAGCACTCAGGATCTTTGATCTTCATTGCAGCATGTGGGATCTTTAACTGTGGCCAGAGGGATCTTTAACTGTGGCCAGAGGAAACTTTAGTTGCAGTATATGGGGCTTCCCTGATGGCTAAGCAGGTAAAGAATCTGCCTGCAATGCAGGAGACACAGATTCGATCACCGGGTTGGGAAGATACCGTGAAGGAGGAAATGGCAACCCACTCCAGTATTCTTGCCTGAAAAATCCCACGGACAGAGGAGCCTGGTGGGCTATAGTCCAAAGGGTCAGACACATCTGAGTGACTAAACACACATACACATGTGGGATCTAGTTCTCTGAACAGGGATGGAACCCAGGCCACTTGCATTGCAAGCATGGAATCTTAGCCACCGGACCACCAGGGAAGTCACCAAGGGAGATCCTAAGTTGCAAGAAATAAGCAAATGTGTGTGTGGAGATGATGGGCATTGCAAGACAGGTGTGGGATAATAAGGGTGATGGGGATCTTGTGTGAGTACAAACCACAGCATGGCAGGGCCTCATGAAATCTGGACCTGTGGGGTCTGAGGCTTCTCTGGGGACCAGCTTCCCTCTCTGTGGAATCAATAAGGCTGGTCACAAATTCAAATTAGGCACAGCCATGAGGTTTGCTTTAGCCAATGAATTGTAAGCAGAAGGGGCATGTGTCACCTCTGGACAGAAGTTTTAAAAGCTGACATGCAACTGGCTGAATTTCCTTCCCCTACCTCTGCAATTGTGGAAGCCTGGGTCAAAAGGGAGTCTCTGTTGCTCTGTGTTCTCATGTGGCCACAGTACACAGAGTCTTTCCTGCTCACAGGTGACAGGTAAGTCACGTGGGGTCAGGAATAAACCTTTGTTGGATTAAGCCACTGAGATCGGGGGGATGTTTGTTTCCACAGCAGAACCTAGCCTATCCTGACTAATGGTTCTCCACCTCTTTTTCAGGGGCTCACTCCCCTTCTCTCTTCTGCATAACTTTGCTTGCTCAACATTCTCCTGTGGCCCTGTCTCTGCCTGTAACCGCTTCCTTCTTCAGGATGTCTCAGTTCAGAGAGACAAAGGAAGACTTATTGCCTCAGCTCATCTCTTCATGCCAGCCACATGTGGGTTGTTGCCCAGCTTATAGACTGGCTCTGTGGGCTAGATACTAATTCCTGGTCCACATAACTGTAGGGGAAGGAGACAAGTGGGGTAGGTGGTATCACACAATACAAATCACAACACCTGCCTGAGGATTTGGGTAGGACATGACGACCTGGAAGGGACTAGGAGTGGGAAGACACCAGATGGTGGGCAGGGGAACAGGGGTGTTTGCTTTTAAGCATTAAACCAGCTTAACCTTGGATCTACAATATAGTCAACATCTGGCTGAAACAACACTTCGATGGAACATCTGGATACTTACTCTGCACAGTGTGAAACAGCAGGACCTTTGGCAGCATCTGTGTGAGTAACCCATGTGGGGTCTCCTCTGTGTGTTTAACATCACGTTTGTGCTTTCCTCTGCCTGTAACAGAAAACCAGACTCAAACTGGGTTTAAAAGTTTTAAAGGGAAATTCTTAGCTCCCTGGGCTGAAAAGTCCAGAGAAGAGGCTGGCTTTAGGTAGGTGTTAATCTAGCAATGAACAATATTACCAAGGACCCAGTTTCTTTGTATTCTGCTAACAGCTTTATCCCCAAACTGACTCCCCTCAGAGGACTCCCAAAGGCTATCAGAAGCCCCCCTGGTTGCATTTACCTTGTTCAGTCACAAGCATGGAATTGTATCTGTCTCAGCATCCCTAGTAAAAGGCTTGACATCTATTCTGGTTGGACAGAATGGGGTCATGTATTACAACCGATCCCTTCACTATGACCTAAGGGTACTGGAATGGGCTGATGTACTTAGTCACATGTTCCACCTTTGGAGCTGGAGAAGGAGCAAGCTTCTTCAGAACCCCAAGGACCTCCAAGTACCAGCTGGAAAATGTTAGGTAGGTAAAAGGAGCATGAAACTTTACATCCTGCTAGATATAGTGACTGAGATGTAAAAAATCTGCCTGCCAATGCAGGAGATGAGGGTTCAAACCCTGGGTTGGGAAGATTCTCTGGCAACCCACTCCAGTATTCTTGCCTGGGAAATCCCATGGACCGAGAAGCCTGGCAGGCTACAGTGCATGGGGTTGCCAAGAGTCAGGTACGACTTAGCAACTAAACACACACATAGAACTGGGACTAAAGTGAGGCAAATGAGGAAGCCAGGGCACAGAGTTAAGAAGGCACTCATTTTCAGGGTTGGGTTCCTCACTTGCTTTACCCTAGTCCCAGCTCTGGCTGCACAACAAATTACTCCAAACTTGGTGGCTTCCTTTGTGGCTCAGATGGCAAAGAGTCTGTCCGCAATGCAGGAGACCAGATCTGATCCTTGGGTTGGAAAGATCCCCTGGAGAAGGGCATGACTACTCACTCTAGTATTCTTGCCTGGAGGACTCCATGAACAGGGGAGCCTGGCGGGCTACAGTCCATGGGATAGCAAAGAGTCAGATACGACTGAGTGACCTCTTTCACTTGATGGTTTCAAACAAGAAACATTTATTATCCCATGGTTTTTGTGAAAAGATCAGCAATTTGAGAGTGGCTTAACTGGGGGTTTCTGGCTTGGGGCTCTCTCATAAGGTTGCAGTCAAGACGTTGGCTGGGACTGCATTTATCTGAAGACTTGCCTGGGGCTGGACAATCCACTTCCAGAATGGCTTCTTCACTCAGCTGATTGTAGAATGTTGAGCTCTTCCCCCTTGTGGACTTCTTTGTAGGGCTGCTGGAGTGCCTTCATGGCCTGGTGGCTGGCCTCCCCAGAGAAAGTGATCCAAGAGAGAGCAAGGAGAAAGCTGCAGTGTCTTTTATACTTAGTCTCACAATTCACACACCATCACTCCTGTCATTTTCTATTCATTAGAAATGAATCACTAAGTCCAACCCCCAACTCAAGGGGAGGGGAATATGCTTCCACCTTAAAGGAAAGATTGCCAAAGGATTTGTAGACATATTTAAAGATGTCATGTGAGGGCGGGTGGGAGGGAGGCTCAAGAGGAAGGGATATATGTATACATGTAGCTGATTCATTCTATTGTACAACAGAAACTAACACAGCATTAATAAAGCAATTATACCCCAATAAAAAAATTTAAAAGTTTTAAGAAGATACCATGTGAGGCAATAAGATGACTGGGTCACTAAAGACACCCTGTATAATTGTTTCTTTATGTCGCATTATCTAAGTCCAAGAGGACACATGCTTTATCTCCTATGCCAACTTTGACTGATAATAACAGTCAGAAAAGGAGATCTGTAAGTGATTAGTAATGTTTGCCCTAAGCCTAACCAACAGCCATGGCTCCCTATAACATGGGGGCCTATTTCTTTGATAAAAGAAATTTATCTATTCAGAATCCAGTTGCTCAGAGAATGTGGGCCCCAGATAATGAATACGGATTGACCTAAACCAACCATCCCATGGGAATGGGTAATGCCATTCTCCTTTGCCAGAATTTCATTGGGGGACATAGATGTAACCCAGTCTAGCCAAATTTGAATTGTGGTGCTGGAGAAGACTCTTTAGAGTCCCTTGAGTGCAAGAAGAACAAATCAGTCAATTCTAAAGGAAATCAACTCTGAATATTCATTGGAAGGACTGATGCTGAACCTGAAACTCCAATACTTCAGCCACCTGATGCAAAGAGCCAACTCATTGGAGAAGACCCTGATGCTGGGAAAGATCAAAGGCAAAAGGAGGAGAGGGAGGCAGAGGATGAGATGGCTGGATGGCACCACTGACTCAATGGACGTGAATCTGAGCAAACTCCAGGAGATAGTGAAGGACAGGGAAGCCTGGCATGCTGTAGTTCAGGGGGTCGCAAAGGGTCAGACACAACTGAGCAACTGAGCAATAACAACAATCTAGCCAAGAGAAGGGGAATTCTGATGGAGAATTTCTGGGAAAGGTTATCCTCTCAGTTAAAATGTTACACTGATGAGGAAAATACTTCCTTTGAAAGCAATTTTAGGAGGATATAATGCTTAGAGGTCCAGTTGCTATCTTACAACCAAACAGAAAAGCTATGAGAATGTCTGAAAAATGGAATCAGAGCCCAGATATCACACAGCTATTGAGTTAACTAATCCTGGAACTGCCCTCCTCTGGACTTCTCGTTTGGGAAGATAACAAATGCTCTTACTGAACAGTCTGATTGGGTTTATTGTTACTGATTGCCCAAAGCAACCTAGCTGATGTGTGAGATGGTCCCGTATTTTATTTTATTTTTTTTCCTCAGTCCTGTATTTTATGTACCTTCATGTACCTTGAGGGAAACTGGACAAGTTCCTTCCTTACATCCTGGCTCAGTATGACGTCACACCCATCTTCGCAACCTCCAGGTACACTCCGGAGCCTCTTCTTGACTAAGTGGGAGAGTGTTGATAAAACCCTGCACTTGATTTTCTTTCCTTTTTTTAGATGCAGGCCTTCTCCAGAGACCTCACCGAAGTATCTATAGCCCACTTCTGGTCTGGACTCCAGAAGCAGGTTAATCAGTCTTTGAGAAGAGAGAGGACTCTTGACCCCCAAGGAACTTGCCTAAGGCAAACCCTTAGACCCAGTCATCCTGGGGGGAGCCAGGTGTGCCGGGAAGTCAGGTCTGGCCATGAGTACAAGCTGCTCCAAAGGGTTTTAACCCTCCTTCCCTTCCTGTCCTGTCCGCTCCTCCTTCCAAGAGTTTCCTTTCCTCTTTATCTTCCTGTCCCAATAGCCAGTCTCATTTTTTCTCATTCTTTACAATCTGGACACAGGGATGCTCAGAACAACTACATTTCCCAGCCTCCCTTGCAGCTAGATGTAACTGTAAGATGTAGATGTAGGGAGCTGGCAGGAGAAGTCGTGTGTGCAACGCCCTCCTGGGTCTCTCTTGGGCCTCTCTTGGGCATGCCCTTCCCCCACCCCTTCCTCCATGCTTCAGGTTGGAATTGTTAGGGGTGGTGGAAAAAGAATGCGAACCTGGGTTCCAGCTTTAGCCCTGGACCCCCTACCTACAGCTGTATGTGGAAGAAACCACCATCGTGTTTAAGCCTCTGTTATGTTGAGGTCTCTTACCCGTAGCCTTTTCTCTCACCTCTCCGCCCTCTGTCTCTCCTCTTCCCTCTACTGTCCTCTTCCTTCTCTGTTTCCCTCCTGATCTTCAGACCCCCTCACCTTCCTTTGCTCTCTTCTCTCCAATCCTCTGTGTGTGTGTGTGTGTGTGTGTGTGTGCATGCACAATCAATCGTGTCCAACTCTTTGTGACCCCGTGAACTGTAGCCTGCCAGACTCCTCTGTCCATGGGATTCTTTAGGCAAGAATATTGGAGTGGGTTGCCATGCCCTTCTCCAGGGGATATTCCCCACCCAGGGATTGAACCTGTGTCTCTTGCATCAGCAGGCAGATCCTTTACTGCTGAGCCACCTGGGAAGCCCCTCAAACCCACTGGCCCCTTGCAAAGTAGCAGGTGGTGACAGCAGGGAGCCAAGAGCCCAGATGGCTCTCTTGCTCCCCAGTCCCTGTGAATACCACCATTCTGTCCTGAGGGTCATGACCAGCCAGGGGCTTGTTCCCACTCCAAGGTGTCTCCCATCATGTCCAGCTCTGTGGTCAGACCAGTCTGCTCCAGAGAGGCGCAGAGAGCCAGCCAGGGCACCAAACCCAGGCAGGCCATCCTGTGGCCCCATGCCCGGTATCCAACTCCTGTCTCATGATTCCACAGTGACCGCTGTGATGCCCAGCACTGGAGGCTTGCCTGGGCTAGAGCCCATCTGGCTATGCCCTCTGGCTTCCCCAGAAGGAAATGCTCTTGATGTCGGGGAAGCCAAAGCCAGCCTGAGCCGGGGCGGGGGGTGGCTGACCACTTCTAACTTACTCTTCAGCTCCAGGTCTGAACTCTGCACAAGTGAGTGAGGGTGGCAGAAGAAGAGAGGGCAACAAGGGTACTGTCTCCCCAAGGGCAGCAAACCACCCACAAACCACTATGACTTCCCCCCTCCCAGCCCTGCCTCCTGTACCGTGGTGCCAGCCTCCTGTCCCTGCTCAGCCCTCACAGGCAACAGATGGTGCCTTGAAGACAAGCCCTGGGTCCCAGCCCGGGTGCGGATGTCAGCTGTGGCGGGACTCCCCTTTCACTCTCCGGCCCGGTGGCCAGGGCAGCCCCCAGTCATCACCTGGCCCAGCAGGCTTGGCGGGGCTAGCAGAGCTGAGCCCAAAGAAGCCACAGGCAGAGTGTTAGTGGCCTACTAGGGGTGGCGATCTGGCCTGTGTGGGAGGAGAGGTGCCCGAGGCCCCAGGGCAGGCAGGAGAGCTGCGGGAGAGGAGCCAAACTGGGCCTTGCCCACGGTGCGGGATGTGGGTGCAGGGCCTCTGCTGGGCCCAGTTCATAGGAAGAAGATGGACATCCATTGGCCTCTGAGCTGCTGCTGGTGAGGTCCTAGACCCCCAGAAGGCCCCGCCCTGTGCCACCAATCACCACCCCACCCCCCCCGCAACCCAGCCAAGCTCCTTGACCCGAGCCAGCCCTGGGCAAGGGGCAAAGCTGGCGATGAGTCCACCTGGCCACTCCCGGATCAGTTACTGACCGTCAGCGCGATGTTCTGACAGCGTGATGTCACGTCAGAATTCTCGAAACACTTTCCATCTGGAGTCAACCATCCCTGCAGCTGCTGTGAGGGCCGCGCCCCACTGCCAGCCATGGGATGGGATCGAGTGTCCTGGTGGAAGCCAAGCTTAGGACAGGCTTAGGAAGAACAAAGTCATAGCGGGGGCTGCTGGGGGAACAGGGAAGCCCTGGTGGGGCTCAAGTGCAGAAGCTCCGAGCCTGTGGGGAATAGGCAGAGGCCCATAGCAGTCAGGTCTGGGCCAAGAGCCCCCAGGCAGGGGCTCAAGGGGGGAGTCAGAGGCCAAGGAATGTTAGGGAAACATACATAGAGCCTCTTTCTCAGTCTCTGTCTCCTTCCCCCTGCCTCTTTCACACACACATGTACCTTCGGCCCCACACCAGCCTTCTGTGCTTTATACTCTCAAGTCTTTGGGCTTTGTTCACGTAGTTCTCCTGCCAAGAGAGCTCTTACTCCTTCTGGTGAACTTCTGTCATCCTTCAGAGGGCAGCTCAAGTGTCACCTCCTCAGTGACACAGCCCCCTACACTGACCCCACTCTGCCCCTCCTCCACTAATAGGGTCTCCAGAGTCCGTCTCTGAGCTCCTCAACCACCTGGCAGTGTTGGCGGACTGTTCACTGCCCACCTGCCCACCTCCGCCGCTGACGAGGGGCATCCCAGGGGGACGCCGAGGCAGCCTGCAGGAGCTCAGATGTGACTTGGTTCTCCACAGACATATGGTCCCAGGGCCTGCCCTTGGCGGGGGGTTTACACACAGGCATGAGGATTCGCTGGTGGGCTCACTCCATTGCCCCATGCTGAGCACAGGGGTTCAAACAGAGAGTTACTGATTGCATACATTTTCAAAATTTATTTATTTTTAATTGGGGGCTTCCCCAGTGGCTCAATGGTTAAGAATCCACCTGCAGTGCAAAAGATACAAGAGATGTGGGTTCGATCTCTGGGTTGGGAAAATACCCTGGAGAAGGGCATGGCAACCCACTCCAGTATTCTAGCCTGGAGAATCCCATGGACAGAGGAGCCCGGCAGACTACAGTCCAGTGGGTCGCAGAGTCAGACATGACTGAGGCAAATGAGCACACACATGCATTTTTAGTTGGAGGATAATTGCTTTACAATGTTATGTTGTTTCTGCCATAGATCAACACGAATCAGCCATAGGTATACATACTTTCTCTCTCTCTTGAACCTCCCTCCCACTTCCCCCCATCCCACTCTTCCAGGTTATCACAGAACACCAGATACAACAACTTACCATTAGCTATATTATGGGTCTCCCTGGTAGCTCAGATGGTAAAGAATCTGCCTGCAATGCAGGAGACCTGGGTTCGAGCCCTGGGTCAGGAAGATCTGTTGGAGAAGGGAATGGCCACCCACTCCAGTATTCTCGCCTGGGAAATCCATGGACAGTGGAGACTGGAGGGCTACAGTCTATCTGTTTTGCACATGGTAATGTATATTTGTCAATGTTTCTCTCCCACCCTCTCCTTTCCTCGCTAAGAACAGACTTACATAGAGAACAGACTTGTGAATGCAATTAAATAGGCCTTTGTCCGAGACCCACACACGACTCGCAGATCTCCTTCTCTTCAAAGTCTGGGAGTTATTTGGAGGTCAGTCCTCAGCGTGGGAAAAAGGTGCCGTGAAAGCAGTTCAGTTTTGTTGGAAAAAACAAAGTCAAAGCTGCCCAGGTGTTTCTGACATCACAGAAGCCCCAGGAAGCAGACAGAGGCCTGGGGGCTAAACGCCAGAGAACCCGATGGAAGCCCCGTTCACCACTCATTAGCCACATGGGGTAAGCCTCAGTCAGAGTGTCAGTTTCTCCCTTGGTCCAATGAAAGTGTCTATGATAATAACATTCCCAGTGTTGTTATAAGAAACAAGTGAGATAATATGCAATTAAAAAAATGTGACACACTAATGCCATAAATTGTCATTCAGCCCCACCTCCCACTTTTGTATTTATCTTTCGGCTGCATACATGTGGGATCTTAGTTCCCTGACCAGGGATTAAACCCATGCCCCCTGCAGTGGAAGTGCAGAGTCTTTCCAATAGACCTCCAGGGAAGTTCCCATCTCCCACTTCTTTAATTTCTAGTTCTAGGAAACTGGTGGAATAGGAATGCATTAATGTCCTAGATGCTGGAAAAGATTGAGGGCAGGAGGAGAAGGGGAAGACAAAGGATGAGATGGTTGGATGGTATCACCAACTCAAACGACGAGATTTTAAGGCAAACTCCGGGAGATGGTGAAGGACAGGGCAGCCTGGTGTGCTGCAGTTCGTGGGGTTGCAAAGAGTCGGACAGGACTGAGAGACTAAACAACAGACGTCCTAGAGAAGACAATACGGGAAATTTCTTGGCAGTCTAGTAACTGGGACTCTGCGCTTTCACTGTCAAGGACCTGGGTTCAATCCGTAATCAAGGAACTAAAATCCCATAAACTGTGCAGCCAAAAAATTAAAAAAAAAAAAAGACAACAAAAAGGTAGAAAAACTGATCCATATTAAGAATTCATTAAAAGTTTATTGGTGAGATTATATTTTAGAATGATTTCTAACTCCAAAAGTGTAAAATTTTAAATGCACTGACAGTGGCCCTTATTTAACCAGAAAGGCTTGGTTAACTGAACTCTAGCCTCTGGGAACCCTGGGTGGAGCCACACACACTGAGCCCCCAGGTCCTCGTGTGCGCTTCCCCCCATCCCCTGCCCTTGGCCATGCTGAGGACCATTGCCTAAAAGCACTACCTGGGCTTAGTCTGCCCAGAAAGAAATTTTCTGGGAATAAAATGAAAGATGGGTAAGGAGCCCCACATGACCCAGGCATTCTCAAGGCCAGAATATAGCACACCTGTGTCCACAGTGCCGTGGAATGGGCACCACAGAAGGCTGCTGGACTGCAGGGGGCAGATAGACCTGTGACAGCATCCCTAGGGCCCCCATCAACCCCACTCCATTCTGCAGCCATCTTGGGAGAGGACAGAACTTCAGGGAACATGCAGGCTATCAGCCAAGAATGAGTCCAGGTTGTCAGAATTACCCAGACAAGCCCATTACAGATTTTAAGGGGCGGGGTTTGGCTGGGTGGAGACCTGGGATCCCACTGAGATAATCTCCACTGGGATAATCCTGAGAGCCTGAGTCCCTGGTTTAGGAAAGGAGCATCTGCATCACCGACTTGGTGGACGATGGACGTGAGTTTGATTAAACTCCGGGAGTGGATGATAGATAAGGAAGCCTGGTGTGCTGCAGCCCATGGGGTCGCAAAGAGTCGGACACAACTGAGCGACTGAACTGAACTGAACTTGTCCAATCTGTCCTGCCATCCCCGGGGATGGAGGACTGTGACCACCATTGTAAGGAGTGGGAGGTGAGGCTGGGTCTTCTCTCCATTAGATTTACTGGAGCCCATTGACCTTGACACTTGACCCTATAATCATCTCCCAACTAACCTCCCTTACCAGCTTACTGAGCCCAGGTTAGGTCTGCTTCAACTGTCCCAACCCACACCCTGATGCAAGATTTAAGAGATGCAAACTTCACAATTTCTAGAACACTTGATATTCTCATTGTTTTTGTTTAGTCGCTAAGTCAAGTTCTCTTTTGCAAACCCAGGGACTATGGCCCAACAGGCTCCTTTGCCCTTGGGATTTTCTAGGCAAGAATACTGGAATGGGCTGCCATTTCCTTCTCCAAGTGACCTTCCCAACGCAGGGATCAAACCCACATCTCTTGCATTGGAGGCAGATTCTTTACCAGTGATCCACTGGGGAAGCCCATTCTCATAGTATCTAATACTTTTCAAACAGGGGCCCTTTATCCTTCTAGGCCAGAATTTTCAGACTCTTTGCTTCAGCTCACAGGAAAAATGACTCCTGCAGACAGACATACTCCTTTGGGTCACTTCTAAGCTAAGTACCTAAAATACTAATTCTAAGTCCCTAAAACATAATTCTGCCCCTCTTTCTCCCGCTTTGCCCTGCCACTAAATCTCACACCTGTATATATTATTGCAGTTTACACAGTGTACCTTGGTTATTTATTTCTGTAACAATGTCGCTTGGGGGTAAGACCTGTTTGGTGGTTTGTTTTTTTTTTAATCCCAGTGCCCAGGCCAGCATCTCACATGCTGTCTGCAGGAAGTATGTGTCCCTGAGCTGTCTCCTCACCAGCCAAGATAGGACCTGTTTTGTGGAAGATGGAAAAAGTGCTCTGGGAGGAGGATTGTGAAATGATAGGGATGACGTGAGGGGCTTTCGAAACCCCGGGAAGGAGTACCCACGTGAACTTCAGCCCCTGGCTATTCTTGGCCACCAGCAGTTCAGGCTTTGGGTCAGGACAGCTGCCCCGCGCCTGCAGTCAACTGGGGACAGGCCGCCCAGCCAGTGCCGGCCTCTGCTGCCCCCTGGTGGCCCCCAGCGCCTCTGCTAAGCAGCGTCTCCAAGTCCCCCGTTTCTGATCTCTGGGAAACTAGTCAACCCCAATCCTGAAGACAGGACGCTTCTGTCTTCAAGACAGAAATCTTGAGATTTTCCACTGGAGCCCCCACTTCACAGCTGTCCAGGGCCTCTTTTGCAATATGGCGCCAGGAATAGCTAAGAACCGGGCCTTAGGTATCTTTTCAACTCCGCGCTTTGAGGTTTAACTCATGGTATGATCTTCAGTGGCCTCCTTCACTTATCAAAGGCTGTTTTCTCATCCATAAAATGGGAATGATAATATGGATCCTTCCTCATGTGGGTTTTGTGAAGACTAAAGAAAATAATGCAAGACTTCCCTGGTGGTCCCGTGGTTGAGACCTCACTTTCCAGGGCATGCTGGTTTAATCCCTGGCGGAGGAGCTAGGATCCCACATGGCTTTCAGCCAAACAAAACCCAAAACAAAAAACAGAAACAATATTATAACAAATTCAATAAAAACTTAAAAAATGGTCCCCATAAAAAAAAACTTTAAAAAATAAATAAATTTTAAAATAAAGAAAATAATGCATGAAAATCAATTAGCACAGTGCCTGGCACACAGTAAAGACCCAAGTGGTAAGTATTACTATTATTATTAACAGTGGGAATCTTGACGACCCTCTGTTTCATTCTGCCACCTCTCTCTGTCACCTTTCTCCAGGAGACCCTCTCTCCAGTGATCTGTCTCCCCCAGCCCACCTCTTGCCTGCTACCACCTCCCAGTGCTGGCAAAGAATCTGCACCCAAGGAAATAATTATGGTGCCCATGGTGGCCTAGACATCTACAAGATCAAAATCTGATGACAAGTGAAATGCACCAGGCCTGGCCCAGGGACTCCTGGAGAAGCTTGGCTGGGAAAGCTGAACAGAATTGCTACACTCCTCCTGGCCCACCCAGGACTGCCTACTTAGGGAAATCAGGCCTTGTGCCAGTGTTTTGTGGCTTGGGTGGTCTGGAAGCCCAGAACTTTGCCAGTTTGGGGAGGTGGGGGTGAGGTGTTCAGAGGAAGGAGTTATTGCTACCAACACCCTGGGAAGGTAAATGGAGTCCATTTAGGAAAAGAAAATTTTCTGCACCACATCCCCCATTGTTTTCCCTTTTCTTTTCCTCATAAGAAAAAAAAGTTAACTTATCGTGATGATGCAATTAAACAGGTTATTGTAGAAATTTTGGAATATACAGGAAGGTATAGAGAAGAAAATAAAAACAACTTATAATACGTTTACATATTCAACAGATACTTGCAAACAAAAACAAGATCCTGGGAATAGAAAAGTAAATGAGAGACCCCATCTTAACCCTCCCAGAGTCACACTCAGGCAAGGGGATTGCATCCGCCTGGGACAACCAGCCACTTAAAATAATCTGATGTGCTTCCTTCAAGTCTTTTTCCTAAGTAGATCTAAATCTATATCTAGTTATTTCAAATGACACTGAGGTCATATTGTCTATATACATGCTGTGTGTGTGCTAAGTCACTTCGGTAGTGTCCAACTCTGTGCAACCCTATGGACTGTAGCCCATCAGGCTCCTTCGTCCACGGGATTCTCCAGGCAAAAATACTGGAGTGGATTGCCATGCCCTTCTCCAGGGGATCTTCCCAACCCAGGGATCGAACCCATGTCTCTTACATCTCTTGCATTGGCAGACAGGTTCTTTACCACTAGTGCCACCTGGGAAGTAAAGCTGCTATCTATCCCAAAATTCTGGCATGGATTAATAGCTGAGTATCCCAGCGTATAAGTGCAATATAATCTAGCCAATCCCAGTTTATCAGTATTATTGTTTCCAATTTTCTTGGCAGTTCTAAATAACATTATGCAAAAAATTCTTTTAGATAATTTTTATGATCTGCTCTGACTATTTATCTAGGGTATTTTCCTAGGAAATGAATCATTGAATCAAATGAAATAAACATTAGAAACAAAACAAAAACAATACTGAATTTTGGTTATAAAGTGATACATGCATTTTGAAAAATAATTGACCAAATACAGAAAAGTACAAAGAAGAAAATAATGTTCACCTATAATTCTATTACCTCCAGGTAATCACTGCTAATATTCTTGAGACTTATATTTCCAGATTTGTATCTGCACATAAAGGTTTTAAATCCACGCTGACAGAATTCATCTGGTAACTAGAATAGTACATTTTTCTTTGCACATATACACAATATTTTTCCAAAATAGGATTTTACGGTAAATATTTTTATTCTAATCTGTTGGTGATACACTGTGAGTTACTTTTCACTTGCATAAATACATTTCTACCACATCATTTTTTAACAGTTGTGTGATATTTCACTATAGTTGTATACTATGTTTTATTAAATTACTCTTCTATTTTTAGACATCTAGGTTATATAAATAGAAATCATATTATGATAAATACTCTTATATGTGCATCTTTATGCATTTTTAACATTTTATTTTATTTTTGGCCTTGCTGTGCAGCAAACAAGGTCTTAGTTCTCCAACCAGGGTTCAAACCTCTGCCCCCCACAGTGGAAGCATGGAGTCTTAACCATTGGACCATCAGGGAATTCTCAGTTTTTAAGATTTTAAGACCACTTGCCCTTGGGCTTCCCTGGTGTCTCAAATGGAAAAGAATTTGCCTGCAGTGCGGGAGACCCAGGTTCAATACCCAGAAAGATCCCCTGGAGAAGGAAATGGCAACCCTCTCCAGTACTTTTGCCTCGAGAATTCCATGGACAGAGGAGCCTGGCAGGCTACAGTCCATGGTGTCATGGGCTACAGTCCATGGTGTCCAGAGTCAGACACCACTGAGCAACTACCATGCACACTTATCCCTAAAGTTCTCTAGTTACCTGTTTCAAGAAATTAAAAATATACATATACTAAATATCCCATAAATATATTGTGGATACTATATTTCTTGAAATCTTCCTCTTTTTCCTACAGTGACTTTATTTCCCTTTGTAAGCTTGTTCTTCTGCTTGTGTTTTGTTTTCTCTATTATTTTTTTGGTTTTCTCTATTATTCACACAGAGCCTTTCCTCAATCACTAGCTGATCTTTGCTTGTTCATCTATAAGAGGGTGATATTAAAAAACTGATTGGAAGTTTCCAGGTTAAGAGGCCAGGCTGAGAACACACACACAATGTTTCTCCCTCCTATACCCTCACCAATATTATAGTAAAGAGATTAAGTGTGGGGAGCAGGGCAAGAGAGAGAAACCAAAGGGCAGAGAAAACAAGAGGGAGAACCACAGCAGCCAAACCTGAGATGCTGGAAAGCATACACTGAGGAGGGGTTGATACGACACAGTGCAGGAGGAGCTGATGCCAGAGGTTTGTTGTTGTTCAGTCGCTAAGTTGTGTCTGACTCTTTGCAACCCCATGGACTGCATGCAGCCCACCAGGCTCGCCTTGTCCTTCACCATCTCCTGGAGTTTGCTCAAACTCATGTCCATCGAGTCGGTGATACCGCCTAACTATTCTCATCCTCTGTCATCCCCTTCTCCTCCTGCCCTCAATCTTTCCCAGCATCAGGGTCTTTTCTACTGAGTCAGCTCTTTGCATCATGTGGCCAAAGTACTGGAGCTTCAGCTTCAGCATCAGTCCTTCCAGTGGATATTCAGGGTTGATTTCCTTTAGGATTGACTGATTCGATCTCCTTGCTGTCCACGGAAAAATTACTAATTTATTGATTTTTTTCCAAAGTGTATTAAGAGATCTTTTTAAGATTACAAAGGTGGAAAAATGATAGTAGCATTGAAAAATTCAACAAAAAGAAAAAAACACTGAGAAAATTTCCCAGAAGTAGAACAAAAAGACGAAAAGAGAAAATTGGAGAAATCAGAATAGGAAGTCCAACATCCAAATCACTCTGACTTCCAGAAAGAGAGATCAAGGAAAAAAAAAACAAAAAGAAGGAACCAATGAAGAAACAAATTAAGAAAATAATTCAGAACTAAATAAAGGGTATACATTTCTGGATTGAAGGGGCTGGTATATATCCAGACAAATAAATTAAAATGGAGGTACACCAAAGTGCACTACTGTGAGATTTGAGAGCACTGGAGAACCAACGGGAGATCCAGACAAGCTTCAGAGAGAAGAAACCGACGTGTGAAAAAGGATCAGAATCAGACTGGCCACAGCTACTTAACTCCCAGTACCCTAGAGCCTGTGCTCTGCAACAGGAGAAGCCACTACAATAAGAAACCCATGCACCACAACTAGAGAGTAGCCCCGACTCACTACAACTAGAGAAAGCCTGCACGCAGCAATGAAGACCCAGCATAGCCATAAAGAAAGAAAGAAAGAAAAACTTTTAAAAAATAGTACCGTAAAACGTTAACTTAGACATGGAACATTCAGATACAACTTTATTTTTGCTGCCCAATATCCACTCATCTTCTGGAATTTTTATTTTAATTTCCTTCTGAGATCAACCTCCCCTCCCAAGGAATTTCTGGGGTCATGGACCCCACCCTTAGCTGAGGTGGGGGAGAGTGAGAGGGCCTGAGCAGCACAGTCCAGGCTGGAACATTCAGGGCCCTAAATTCCCTGGCTCTGGGATTAGTTCAGGCAAAGGAAAAAAAGGACCCAGCACAAGCAGTTACAATCCTGCCAGGTTCCTGGGCAAGAAACACATACTCTTTCCTGCACAAAGGAAGTGGGGCTCAAGCTGAGGCTGCCATCTTGGCTCTCAGGGAAAGGCTTGTCTGAAGAGAGACATGGGATAGGGAAGAAACATCATCTGAGCTGAGTCAACTTACACTCCTCCCCTGGATCGCCTCCACATGTCGTACCCACTTCCTGGTCTACCCACTTCTTGTCACAACCCACACTAAAGGGGCTTTCACTTCCACCAGTGGAGCAAAAACTGCTTGTGTCACATCCAAGGTCACTTTCTTACTCCTTCAGAAGACACTCTTTAGCAGCCTCTCCCACTTCTAAAATCCCTGAGCTGACTATGGCACATACTCCTCTGGCTTCTCCTCTTCTGCTTGGCTGGCCGCTCATCCTCCCCTCAACCTCATGGTGATGGGGTCCCAGGGCTCAACCCTGCACCCTCTCACTTGTCTGCACCTTTCCCTGAAGTGAGCCCATCCACTCCCAAGGTGTTCTTCACTACTTTTTTGATGACACCCAAATTTGTATCCAGCCTAAACCTCTTTTCTGAGCTCCAGGAAGCTTGCATAATTCAGTTACCATCCTTGACATGTCCAACCTTTGTATTCTGGACCCCACTCAAAACTTGTTTTATACCCATATATGCCTTAGCAAATGCAAACATACACAGATGTTAAATCAGGAACATTTAAACCAGGAACCTGGAATATCATCTAGACTCTGCCCTCTGCGCCCCATCTCTCTACACATCACTCATCAGTAAGACCTGTATTTTTACTTCCAAACATATCTTGAATTTATTCACTTTCTCCACCTTCACTCTCACAGTTTGGATGGGTCATCAGTGTGGTCCAGGTTTTCTCCCCCTGGGGACATGGGATGATGGCACTTTTCCAGCCTATTTGAAGTTAGGCATGCCTGTGTGACTTACTTCTTACATGTGAGAAGACGAGGCATCTGTCGCTTCTGGTGGGGGATTTTAAGAGCTAGTACACAACCCTTCCTCCTGCCATGGGGATTATGGAAATCATATTGAGGTGAGGACCCTGACAACCTGAATCCCTGAGTAACTAATACGAGCATAGCCCTCCTGCTCACTGGCAAAAAAAAAAAAAAAAAAAAAACACACCCTGAAAATAAATATTTGTTGTTAAGCCATTGAGGTTAAGGTCTGTTTGTTACTGTAGCACAACATAGCGTATCCTGTCTGATAAACTATCTGGTCCAAGTCATCCAAGCTCCTGCAGCAGCCTCCTACTTCTACTCCTCTCTCCTACCACGCAGAGTAACCTCTTTACAACTTTATTGTTGTTGTTTAATTACTAAGTCATGTCCGACTCTTTTCAATCCCATGAACTGCAGCAAAACAGTCTTTCCTGTCCTTCGCTATCTCCCGGAGTTTGCAAACTCATGTCCATTGAGTCAGTGATGCCATTCAACTATCTCATCCTCTGTTGCCTTCTTCTCCTCCTGCCTTCAATCTTTTCCAAGATCAGGGTCTTTTCCAATTAATCAGATATTTGCATCAGGTGGCCAAAGTATTGGAGCTTCAGCATCAGTCCTTCCAATGAATATTTAGGGCTCATTTTCGTTAGAATTGGTTGGTTTGACCTCCTTGCAGTCCAAGGGACTCTCAATAGTCTTCTCCAGCACCGTAGTTCGAAAGCATCAATTTTTCAGCGCTCAGCCTTCCTTATGGTCCAACTCTCTCATCCATATATGACTACTGGAAAAACTATAGCTTTCACTATACAGACCTTTGTTGGCAAAATAATGTCTCTGACTTTTAACACGCTGTCTAGGTTTGTCATAGATTTTCTTCCCAAGGAGCAAGTGTCTTTTAATTTCATGGCTGCAGTCACTGTCCACAGTGATTTTGGAGTCCAAGAAAATAAAATCTGTCACTGTTTCCACTTTTCCCCTATCTATTTGCCATGAAGTGATAGGATCAGATGCCATGATCTTAGTTTTTTGAACATTGAGTTTTAAGCCAGCTTTTTCACTCTCCTCTTTTACTCTCATCAAGAAACTCTTTAGTTTCCCTTCACCTTCTTTGCAATTTAAGTTGAAGAAGGAATTCATAGGGCCTGGATTTCATCTTAGGCCTGTCCGTGCTAATCATGCTCAGCCGCCTCTCCAATGGACTCTGAACTCTCTGCTTAGTGCCTATGGGAATGACAATGGAAGGATAAGACCCCCTCTGGACAGGGAAACCTTGAAGATCATATCCAGGTTACTTATCATCTAAGAAAAAACATACACTAATCACCCCTGCCTCCGGACAGTATCTATCAGAATGTAACCACAGGCTTATCGGTTATTAACTGGTTGGAATGTAACCGTGGGCTTATTGATTATTAACTGTTTAACACATAACACATGAATGATGGGGTTATTGTGATTATATTTACCCTTCCTTTGTAAGTCTCAAGGAATTTGGGGTGGTGGGTTCAGATACGTACACATAGGGTATAAAAGATTTCCACAAATGCTGGTCGTGGTCCTTGGCTAAGAGGAGACTCTACCTTGGGCTATAACATTTGGTGCATTGGCCGGGAAAGACCTGATCACACCTTCCTTAAAGCCTTTTGGCAGTTTCTCTTATACTTAAAGAAAATCCACACTCTTTCCTAGGGTCACAGGATCTGACCCCTGCCTGTCTCTCTGACCAGGTTTCCCACCCCTTTTTCCTCACTCATTACATCCAGTCCCCCAGCACTCCTTGCTCTCTCTGAGGCACGGAGCTCTTTTCTGCTTCAGGGCTTTCACGGATGCTGTTCCTCTACCTGGAACTCTTTCCCACATTATTCACATAGCTAGCCCTTTCCCATCTTTCAAGCCTCAACTTAAATGTCACCTCTGCCAGAAGGCCCCTACCGCTATACTCTGTTCATTTCCTTCTTAGCTTTTACTAGAAGTTGAAATTGCGTTTGCTCTTCACATTTATTTACTTGTTTATTCACAAGTAAGCTCTATGGGGGGCCCTGTCGGCCCTCAATACCTATTTGTTGGATGGAGGAATGACTGAGTGAGAAGGAATTGCAAAGGCTCAGTGGTAAAGAATCCGCCTGCAATGCAGGAGATGAGGATTCAATCCCTGGGTCAGGAAGATCCCCTGGAGAAGGAAATGGCAACCCACTCCAGTATTCTTTTGAAATTTATTTAATTGGAGGATAATTACTTTACAATATTGTGATGGTTTTTGCCACACATCAGTATGAACTGGCCATAGGCATACATGTATCCCCTCCACCCTGAACCCCCCCACCTCCCTCCCCACCCCATCCCTCCAGGTCATCACAGAGCACGGGGTTTAGGTTCCCTGTCTTATACACCAAACTTCCACTGGCTCTCGGTTTTACATATGGTAATGTATATGCTTCAATGCTATTCTCTCAAATCATCTCACCCTCTCCTTCTCTCACTGAGTCCAAAAATCTGTTCTTTATTCTTACCTGGAAAATTCCATGGACAGAGGAACCTGGCAGGCTACAGTCCATGGAGTCGCAAAGAGTCAGACACGACTTAGTGGCTAAACAACAACAATGCCTTAAGTAAACATAACGCTGTAGTGCTCATGGGGCTAGTAAATATCACAGGCCTATTCAGCCTGCCCTCGAGAAGGAATTCTTTAAGGTGACTAGGGGCCCAACCTCACAAGATCTTTTATTCTCCTTGGGAGCTAAAGTGCCCCTGAGACACAAGGCCTCTCCAGAGGGCCCAGCTTGGGCTCTGCCCTCCCCCTCAGCTACCACAGCTCACCCAGGGACAGCCCAGGCTGGAGCAGGTCCAACTGGAGCTGAAGAGTGAGCAGCCAGTCCCCAGGGGGAGGTGGCCAGCTGCTGCCGTCATGGAGAGCGTGGCCTGGCCAGCTCTCTAGAAATAGCCCAAGGTCAAGGTGGGGTGCTTCCGTCCACCACAGATGGAGAAATCTGAGAGGAGGCCAGTCCCGGATTTCCTTCCATCCCACTACCGGGATCCCTGACCTTGGTCTGGAGCTCCCCAATTTCCAGCCACTTCCCCATAGACCCCTCCACTCATCTCTGCTTTCAAAGAACCCTCAGGCTTCCAACCCCCTCTCCTCCCAACATACCCCTGAGATGGACCAGGTGGGCCTTATCCCATGTCAAAGCTCAGGAGGTCAAGGGTGTCTTCCAACTCAGCATGTGAGTTGACCGACAAACTGGAATTCAGTGCAGAGCCCCACTCTAGACTCAGTGCCTTATCCCAGTGGAACCTTCCTCAGTGGGGGGACGTGCCTAGCAGAGTCCACAGCCTCTGCCCTGGAATTGGTCACAGCTACCTGTCACCTGCTCTCAGGGACCCTTTGTCCTGCCGACTCTGACCCTGTTCATTGGCACTGAGAGCAGTGTAGCCTCGTCAGCTGCTGCCGTCAGCTGCTGGGACTAAATCCACAGCAGCCACTTCCACTTTGGGTGCTGGATACACTGCCTGCTGGTCCAGCTCATTCACCAGACCTCACAGCTGGCCCGACCACACAAACCCACTATCCTCACACCCACAAAACTATTCCTATCCCCCAACAAGGAAGGCTAAGGTTCTCGAGCATCCAGCCACAAGCTTCATCAGTCCCTTGTGGCAAGCAGGGCTCCAGACTCACTTTTCTTGAAGGTTCCCACAGGCCTGGGAGAAGGGAGTGGGGAGGTACCTCAGGGAGACCAGATGGATGGTCTGGAACAGACGCAGGAAGGGTTGCTGCCCGGGGATGGCCAGCAGGGCCGGAGACGGGGGAGGATGGGAGGAGCCCACACAGGGGGTGACTGGCCCTTTGAATAGAACAGGACAGGGTGGGCACCTGGTAGACTTCTGCTAATCAGATTACAGCAGGCAGAGCTGAATCAGGAAGTAGGAGAGAATTATAGGTGGGATTTTTGTTTTTTTAGAAATACAGCATTTGTTTTTAAAGGACTTTCAATAGGTCCAAATAAAAGCTGGTAGAATGTCCTGTAGTAGACAGTCTTTGGAATTTGAATGACCTGAATCTGTGTGCACACCAGGATTCCATGTGTGGAAGCCCAGCAAGCACACTGCACAACTCTAGGGCCCCCTTCACATCGCACAGATTGTGAACTTGTATACTTATCACAGATCTCTGGCAGGTGACAGCCAGGTGTCTTAAGGAAGGAAGGAAGGGCATCTTTTCTGATCCTTTTGGGCTAATGGTAGGGCTTCGAATACGTACTTCCAGCAAGCTTGAAATTAAACTTCAAAAATTAAAATCTCTCTAGCGTAAGCGTGCTACTCCTACTCATTTGCATGACAGCCTTTTCTTCCTGAAGTATGCAAAGGTGGAGATTAATTAGCATGCATTCTTAATTGCAGAGCCCCAAATTCAGGAAGACAGATTTTTTTCTTACATGCTTTGGGATTGTAGGAGGTAGGGTGGTGGTGGGGAGGTGGTATTTAAGAACTCAATGCTGTCAAAAGCACCAGTAATTCCTAGGCCTTATTTTAAGCAATATTTAAATTTGGGTATTATATGATGATTCTCTCTATGCCTTTACATAGAGAGTGCTTACAAACTTTTCTGGAATTATTTTCTTCACTGGCTGCCCATGTGAATCTTTGTTCCCAATGTCCACACATTCCAAACCGGCAACCCTATAGCTTTAGTTAAATGAAGCACTGACTGCTCAGAACCCATTCACTTCTGTTTCCTTTTTTAAAATTTATTTGGCTGCACCAGGTCTTAGTTGAGGCATGCAGAATCTTCTAGTTGCAGCGTGAGAACTCTTAACTGTGGCATGTGGGATCTAGTTCCCTGACCAGAGATCAAACCCAGGCCCCCTGCTTTCAGAGTGCAGAGGTTTAGCCACTGGACCACCAGGGAAGTCCCAGAAACCATTCACTTCTAACCCCACAGATCCTTAACAGACAGACCCTGAAATGAGTATTCTCAGAGTCATGAATACACTCACTCTCTGAGAATCACCAAAAGCAGACCTAGCAGGCAAAGTTTCCCCAACAAAGATAAGGGTCTCCAATGAGCTGAAGAAATGCTTTCCACATAGACCAGACATTAAAGCATTCAATGCAGGAGTGGCTGAGGAAGGTTCAGAATTGTGGGTAGAGGCCAGGTGTCCACAGGCTGTCACCTGGGAGCCTTGTGTTATCGACCATATTGACCACTCACTTCCTGGGCAACAGTTTCTGGTCAACATGAAGACCTCTCTCTGGAAATTTCTTGAAGATAACAGTTGGCAAGTAAATAGCAACTAGGACTGTTTGCTGCCTTTATACCAAGTAAAAGGGAACATCCCCGCGTAACCCAGCCCTCAGTGGCAGCTTCCCCAGGCTTATCCATTGGGAAGTCCGGTGCTAACCCTGATGTGTCACCCTGCCACCTGGGATGGAAGCTGCTTCCCACAGTCCCCTCCCTCGTGTGCTCCCAGGTTAGACTTTGTCAATGAGAGAATCATGCCCTGGACTTAGACGGCAGGAGGGAAGCAGAAGCCATTTTCCCAGAAGCTTGGTTAGGTGCAAGCGCATCACAGAACTCCAAGGGCCCCCACTTTTCCCCTCACACTTCTGGCTGCAGACTGAGATCCCCAAGTCACAGAAAAGCTTCTGTTTTTCTGACCACCTGATCAATGCTGAGGCCCTCAAGTTCTCTCTGCTCTCTGATTTAACCCTCAGCCTTACACAGGGCCTCCCGTGACTCCATTCCCACCCATGCTCAGCACTGACCCACATGGAGAGCTCAGCTCCCTTCCTCGAGGCTCTGTGCATGCAGCAGACCTCACAGGATGCCTAGAGGTTACCTCACATCAGCACTGATGACATGAAGAAATGTCATACTCCATGATTCTTAAAAGTGGCTCCATCCGTTTTCTCCACCCCTACTCAGTCTGACCACCTGATGAAAAGAGTCAGTTCATTGGAAAAGACCCTGATGCAGGAAAAGATTGAAGGCAAAAGGAGAAAGGGGTGGTAAAGGATGAGATGGTTAGATAGCACCACCAGCTCAATGGACATGAATCTGAGCAAACTCTGGGAAACAGTGAGGGACAGGGAAGCCTGGCGTGCTGCAGTTCATGGGGTTGCAAAGAGATGGACACGACTTAGCGACTGAAAAACAGCAACTCAGCTTCAGGCCTGCTTCGTGAGCCCTGATAAAACAAAAGCCACCTACTCTAGGTTGTAAGGTTCAACAGACTGAAGAGCTGCTAGACACCTTGAAGTCTGCACCTTTCCTTTCTCCAGCCTCCACCAACAGAAAGGAATAGCATACAGAGTGATTTCTCCACCACCCTAACCTCATCCTCCCTTAGAAGGAAAATGCTGCTATACTTTCTATTTTTTTCATTCATTTTCTCCTCCTGCACTAGAGTTTGTCTTCAAATTGGATATTACTAACTCTGAATTATTTTATTTTAGGGTGGTGCGTGTATTTGTCATCAATTGCTGTGTAACAAATTACCTCAAAACTTAGCTGCTTAAAACTCACCATTATTATCTCACCATTTCTGTGGGTCAGGAGTTAAGGACTGACTTAGTTGAATGGTACTGGCTCAGGGATTCCCAGCAGGGGGTGGACAAGATGTGAGCCAAGACTCCAGTCATCTGATAGCTTGCTTGGAGCCAGAGGGTCTGCTTCCAAGATGAAAGTGAAAAGCAGATTCTTTACCATCTGAGCCACCAGGGAAGCTTCCAAGATGCCACCCCCACAAAGCTGTTGTCAGCACATGGCCTTTCCCTAAGGCTGCTTGGGTGTCCTCATGGGCATGTCAGCTAACTTCCCCAGAGTGAGTGATACAAGAAATAGAGCACTCATGATCTAGTCTCAAAAGTCACAAACCATCAGTTCCTCCAGATTGTACTCATTTGAAATGAGTCATGAAGTCCACCCACACTCAAGGCGAAAGGAATTAAACTTCACTTTTTAAATGGAGGCATTTCAAGGAATATGTAGGCATATTTTAAAGCCACCAAAGTGTGAAAGCAATGCAAAGATAAGGTGTCAAAATACCTATGTTCTCTAGAGCCTGTTACAGAGTGAAGTAAGTCAGAAAGAGAAAAACAAATGTCGTTTATTAGTACGTAGTATAGAATCTAGAAAAATGGTACTGCTGCACCTATTTTCAGAGCAGGAGTAGAGAAGCAGATGTAGAGAAAAGACTTGTGGACACAGCAAGAGAAGGAGAGGATGCGATGAATTGAGAGAGTAGTATGAAAGCATATACATTACCAAATGTAAAATAGATAGCCAGTGGGAATTTGCTGTTTGATGCAGGAAGCTCAAACTGGTGCTCTGTGACAACCTAGAGGGGTGTGATGGGGTGGGAGGAAGGTTCAAGAGAGAGGGGACATATACATATATACTTATGGCTAATTCATGTTGATGTACGGCTGAAACCAACACACTATTGTAAAGCAATTATCCTCCAAATAAAGATAAATAAATATAAGAAAAGAAGCAAAACAAAACAAAAGATAAAGCATCAAAATACCTGTGTTCTCTAGAGCCTGTTATATAGAGTAAAGTAACTCAGAAAGAGAAAAATAAAGTGTATTAATGCATATACATGGAATCTAGAAAAATGGTACTGATGAACTTATTTACAGGGCAGGAATAGAGCAGCAGATGTAGAGAACAGACTTGTGGACACAGAGAGAGAAGGGAGTAGGATGAACTGAAAGAGTTGCATTGACATATACACACTACCATGTGTAAAACAGATAGCTAGCAGGAAGCCGCTTTCTGGAATAACACACGGAGCTCAGCCCGGTGCTTTGTGACAACCAAGAGGTGTGAGGTGGTGGGGGTCTGTGGGGTGAGAAGGAGGCGTAAGAGGGAGGGAATATATGTATTGCCTGATTCACGCTGTTGTCTGGAGAAACAAACACAACATTGTAAAGCAATCATCCTCTAATTAAAAATTTTAAAATTGCTAGATTAAAAAAAAAAAACGTGTTCTAATTTTACGTCTAAATGCTGAGGGACATCCCCTCGTCCCTAGATGAGATCTATTCTCTAAATCTATTTCCCCAGGATGAGAAGACAGACTTCAGTGACCACTAGGGTTTTGTTTCCAGTTAGTAGGTGTGTCAGTGTTCCAGCTCCAGCACTCAAGATCCTAGGACTTGACCCCAGACATCAGGCATCCCTCCTTCTCCTCCCCTTCTCTTGCTGCAAGCTCTTGGCCCCAGGTGCATCCACCACCCATTGGAACCCAAACCGAGTTCATCAGCATCTCTGGGTGGTACCCAGGCATCAACAGGTTTTATGGCTCCCTGGTGGTTGAGGACAAGGTTGAGGACCACTACTCTAACTGCTCAGTGGGAACCCTGAGCAGAGGGATCTTTTCAACAAATAAAACAGTTGTTGTTATTGTTGAGTCGATAAGTCATGTCTGACTCTTTGAACCTCGTGGACTGCAGTACACCAGGCTTCCCTGTCCTTCACTATCTCCTGAGGTTTGCTAAGATTCATGTCCATTGAGTCAGTGATGCTATCTAACCATCTCATCCTCTGCCCACCTCTTCTCCATTTGCTTTCAAACCTTTCCCAGCATCAGAGTCTTTTCTAATGAGTCTGCTCTTCGCCTCAGGGAGCCAGAGTATTAAGCTTCAGCTTCAGCATCAATCCTTCTAATGAATATACAAGGTTAATTTCCTTTAGAACTGATTGGTTTGATCTCCTTGCTGTCCAAGGATAAATTACTTATTTGTCTTTTTCCTTTGAAGTATATGCACATCAAAATACAGGTGTTCAATGTCCAGTTAATCATTCCTGGGGTCTGATTTTTCTAAGAGAACACTTTGCTCCTTGTTACCTCAGAGAAATACTTAGAAAAGTTTAGAAAGAGAAGTTTGCAGAAATTGTTCAAGGCCAGGATAGAACTTTTTATAGAAGTTTTCCTTGCTCAGGCTTTCTCATCATGGTATTGTTTCTGTGGGAAAATTGACCCAATTTTTATCTTTTTGACTTACACCACCTTTTCCTAGAATATAACCTGCTATAAGTTTAAACAATGCCTGCCTTTTGGTTTTTTTTTTCTTTTTTAGCTTGTGTATGTGCATGTGTGGGTGTGAGAAAAGTCAACCATCTCCAAGAGGGTAGAGCCCAGTGCTGAGAACGATGCAGGCTAGGAACACTCTGGGAAGAAATGCCTCTTGGAAGGCTGTGGGTGTGAGGCTCGGGTGTGATGCTAGAAACAGTCAGCTGGGCTTTTTGATCGTGACTTAGCATCTTTCCCCACGTGTCCTCCACATCAGTAAGTCATTGGCCCAGCTTACCGAGGCCTGAGGGGTTTCCTGGGATGCAAGACTTTTCAGTGTTAAAATTGGGAAAATTCCAGAAAATTAAGACAGTCAACCTCCTACCAGTGTTGGGAACTTCTAGCACTTTCTCTGTCTTTTAATAGTTCTAGAAGTTTCTTTGGAGCAAGATGCTTTCAGACTCCTGAGCATGGTGAATGCCTGCTGACTTCCTGAACACGTAGCGGGGAAGGAATCTTACCTCCTACCAGTTTAAGAGGCAGGGTGGAGCCAGGCATGGTGCTTCACTCACAGAAACAGGGATATTGAAAGCATCCCTCTGATCCATGAGGCTCTTAGATGCCAGTGGCAGAGCCCAAGGCCTAAGAAATGGAGCAAGCTGCCTTCTGTCAGCTGGCTCCAAACATTGGGGTGCCTATCATGGAGAAACGGGGTGTGGCCTGTTGTCTGTCCTGAGACCTGTGAGTGACAGTCCTGCACACACATGGGAGATTTCTGATTGCTTGGGTCTGGGGATTTGCACACACATGTACATTTCTTTGGAATAGGAAATGGCAACCCACTCCCTATTCTCACCTGGGAAATTCCATGGACAGAAGAGCCTGGCGGCCTCCAGTCCATGAGGTAACAAAGAGTTGGACAAGACTGAGCATGCATGCAGGTATACATTTCTTGATCTTTTCCATTTCTAGGCAGGAAATTTCTCCCTGGCTGTAAAAAAAAAATTGTCACATGTAAACTTCTCTACTTCTTTCTCTGAGGTTACCTTTCGCAAAAAATGACCTTGATGGGGACTTTCCTGGGGGTCCAGTGGTTGGAACTCCATGCTTCCAGTGCAGGTGGCAGGAGTTCAATTCATTGTCGGGGAACTAGGATCCGCATGGCACCTGGTGCAGCCAGAAAAAGATAAAAAAGAAAAAGAAAAAAATAAAGAAAGATGACTTTGATGAATCAGACCTTTTTGCTGTATCTGTGGAGGTCAGGTTATAAATTCTTTTTACAGGAGATTCTAAAGCAAAAGAATGGGATGGGGAGGGAGGTGGGAGGGAGGGTCAGGATGGGGAACACATGTGCACCCATGGCTGATTCATGTGAATGTATGGCAAAAACCACTACAATATTGTAAAGTAATTAGCCTCCAATTAAAAAAAAAAATTTTTTTTTAAATCCTGTGATAAACCTCAATGGAAAAGAATATTTTTTAAATGTATATATAGATATAAGTGTATCACTTTGCTGTACAACAGAGATTGGCACAACATTGTAAATCAACTATACTTCAACTAAAAAAAAATGTTCAAACCACTCTTGACCATCTGTGAGTACACAGAGTTCATTCACGGGTGTGGATGTATGTCCTGGATTCTCTTCCCTCCCAGCTCTCTCCTGGGCTTCTCCTCACCTGGATCCCCAGCTTCAGGAGATTTTCTTGGCTCATCCTCTTGGCCCCATCTTCTCTTGTTTCTGTCATTTCTGGGATCAAGAACTTCCCCCACCCTCAGATGGGGGTTGGGAGAGAATGGATACATGTATACGTATGACTGAGTCCCTTCACTGTTCCCCTGAAACTATCACAACATTGTTAATCGGCTATACCCCAATACAAAATGTTTTGATGTTAAAAAAATGTTTAATTAAATTTAAAAAAAAAAAAGAAATTCCCCCACCCACAGCTCAGCCGAAGTGAAGGATCCCACATGGTCATTATGGACCCGCCTTACCTGGCGAGCCCGTTAGATGCAGGGTTGGGGGATGTGGGGTGGGGAGTGGGGAATGCTGGCCAGCCTGGATAGAACACATTCTCTGTCTCTAAAATCCGGGGCTCAGCCTTAGGGCCTTTGCTGAGCCTGCTTCGTGTGCTGTATCTAAAAGTTTGTGAATCTCAGGGCCTGTGGTTGCCACGTGGAGAAGGAACTTTTGAGGTCCTTGAGCAACAGTGATCAAACTAAGAGGCCAGGTCAGTGGGTGAACAACAGAGACAGATGACCAGGCAGCCTGGGTGAAGGAGACAGAGACAGTGACTCTGAGCCCACTCTGTTCCAGAAGCTTCCTGGCTCCCACTCTCATCCTCCTGGTAACTTCAGGTCCTGCAGGACCCTTGTTCTAACTTCCTCTTTAGCTGAGCCAGCTTCATACGTTTCTGTCACTTGCCACTCACCAACCCCCCAGAGAGTCACCAGTGTCCACTGCCCACCACCCCAATACACACAGGTCCCTTCTTGGGAGCCTAAATCTGAGCCTTTCCTGCACCAACAAGATGCCCTGAGCCCCATCTTTTGCGCTCCCTTTCAACTCTAGAGAGGACCTGCACCCCCGCCTTGTGGGTCTGTTCCCCAGGAGTCAGGGGGAGATGACCTCCTCGCCGTGGCCTCTGCAGTGTCCTTGCCCCCGTCTCCAGTTCCCATAGCCCGGCCTCACCTCCCTCATCATCTTGCCCCAGAGACACTTTAGAACACGTTTGCTAGAACACTTGAACAAAGTAAACAGTGGTTTCCTCTCATTCCTGTCAGCATTTGTTTTTCAGAGACTGAAGAGTGTTGAACCTGAGGGCACTCCCCTCCCCACTCCCCACACTGTGTTCATGGCTCTTGCCTGAACTTTTGCGGGGAAGGGGTGGGGGTGCTCAGGGTCGCTGAGCTTGGACAGCTGTTTCAGGTTGTGCATTTTTAGGCCTTCAGAGTCCATGTTCATCGTCCCCTCTCAAACCCTCCTCTGGCTCTGGACAAGTGACAGGACAGGGCACTCCGCGCTCAGGATCAGACGGCCTTGACTCCTCACCACAGCACTGCCCTGCCTCCTCCTGTCGCAGCCCCAGGCGGCCCCTTGGGCCTCATTCTCAGCAACGCCTTGACTTTGTCCCAACCCCATCAGGGTCCAGGGACCTGGCTTCTCCTCTTCTAGGATATGGTGTGGACCTCAGGGGAGACTTAAGAACAATGCTGGGCCCTTATCAACAGCTAATCCCATCCTGGCCGGCTCCTGGACTTCCCTTCTCAGAAATGCCAACTCTTATTTTAACACATGGCGTGTTCCCTTCTGAGTCACCTCAGCCCCGATTGTGTGCAGCCAGAGCAGCCACAGTCCCTCCCTAACTCACACCTCGGTCAAGCTCTTCCGCCAGAGCACAGAGCAAACACCTTCAAGTCCATCCGGAATGGGCCTGGCTTCCTTCTGACTTGTCACCAGCTCCTGGCGCCACAAAGTGCCGGAGACGGAAGGGACCCTAGAAATCATCGGTTCTCACCCTGTCCTTCACAGCTGAGCGCACTAAAGCCCGGAGAGGGCAGGGTGTTGCTCAAGGTCACACAGCAAGGTCAGGAGGCCCGGTCCAGACCCTTGCTTTCTATGCATGTTACTTCTCAGAGAACATGAGGAGAAGGGAGAAAAACTGGGGGGGGTGGGGGGAGGAAGGGGAGGAGGGAGTTTGTGGCTGTTCAAATTTCTTCCTATTTAAGCCTCCATCCTGCGCTTCCCAGGTGAGGCTCAATGGTAAAGCATCTGCCTGCAAATGCAGGAAATGTGAGAGATGCGGGTTCGATTTCTGGGTCAGGAAGATCCCTTGGAGAACCCTGGAGTAGGAAATGGCAATCCACTCCAGTATTCTTGCCTGGAAAATTCCACAGACAGAGGAGCCTGGTGGGCTAAGTCCACGAGGTAGCAAAGAGTTGGATGCAATTTAGCAACTGAGCATGCATGCACAAGGTAAGATATTTGCTGAGGTTTCAGGGAAGAAAGCCTTCTCTGACCACCACCAGAGCTTCCAGCAGAGCCCCACTCCCTTCCTGGACAGTGTGTGGTGAGACTGTGACACCCAGAAAGCAGAGGACAGGCAGGGAGAGGAAGCCAAATCTTAGTGACATGAGTCGGACACGACTAAGTGACTGCACGCACACAGTTCTTCATCCTACACTTGCCCAGAAGGAGTGCTTGTTCCACTTCCAGGGTCAGCACTGGGGCTTCTTTCAGCAGTAAGAACAGGCTTAGGCAATCCTAGTATGAGGAGGGACTTTGCCCAGAAGGGAGAGTATCGGAAACCCCCATGAATCAGAGCCTCCAAGTGTCCTGACTGTGGTACTTAACAGGAGAAACTGCTAAGTGGCCGGGTTGTTGTTCAGTCGCTCAGTCGTGTCCAACTCTTTGCGACCCCGTGGACTGCAGCACGCCAGGCTTCCCTCTCCTTCACCATCTCCCAGAGCTTGCTTTTGGTGATGCCATCCAACTATTCTTGTCCTCTGTTGTCCCCTTCTCCTCCTGCCCTCAATCTTTCCCAGCATCAGGGTCTTTTCTAATGAGTCGGCTCTTTGCATCAGGTGGCCAAACTACTGGAGCTTCAGCTTCAGCATCAGTCCTTCCAATGAATATTCAGGGTTGATTTCCCTTAGGGCTGACTAGTCTGACTAGGTAAATGGTTAATAATAAAAAGAGTTGCAGTCATGGGGAAGTCCAGGCACCAGGCCTTGCAGCCACACCCACACTCCTGCAGGGTGGCTGCCAGAGCTCCTGCCAGTGCTTGGGTAGCTCTGATCCTGTTCTATGCTAAAACTCAGAGAGGAGTTCTACCAAACCCAGGAGAAGGGACTTCCCTGGTGGTCCAGTGATCAAGAATCCACCTTCCAGTGGCTCAGATAGTAACGAATCTGCCTGCAATGCAGGAGACCCAGATTCAGTCCCCGGGTTGAAAAGATCCCCTGGAGAAGGGAATGATAACCCACTTCAGTATTCTTGCCTGGAGAATCCCATGGACAGAGGAGCCTGGCAAGTAACAGTCTACGGAGTCGCAAAAAGTTGAACACGGCTGAGTGACTGCTCCTACTACTTCCACCACGGCGGTTGCCAGAGAACTAAGATGCTGTGGGGCAGCTAAGCCCATGTGCCACAACTAAAAGGATCCAGAGCAGCCAAAAAACCATCACCAGCAACAAAAAACCCAAGATGGGTTGGAGGACAACCCCCACTTACCTTGCATTCAGCCCCACCCCCTGCACCTTCTAACTCATCAGCATGTGGCCTCTGGAGGTGGCCTGAAAACCTGGGCTCAGATCCTAGCCCCACAAGTTACTAGCTGTGCATGTGAGAGAGAAGACCCTGGGCAAGTCTGTCACCCTCTTCATAAACTGTGTATAGTAATAGACCCTTCTTCTAGGGGTTGGATCAAGCATAAAAGCATTGGCAGGTGATCACTCAGCTATCATCATCATTTCATTGCTATTATCTCATGCCTCAGCAGATATCATCTGCTTCCTTTATCCCATTACCTGTGCCACCCAAGGGCCAGCATTATGAAAGCAGGAAATATTAAGTCCTATGATTCTCAGGGCCACACTATGTGCAGTTCTGGGGATGTCTGTGAAATGTGGGAACATAAGCCAGAGCAATGGTCAGAACATTCCAGAACAGAAATGGAGGGTTTGGTCAGTCTGTGGTGTGTTCTGAAAGTGAAAATGTTAGTCACTCAGTCGTGTCCGACTCTTTGCAACCCCATGGACAGCAGCCCGCCAGGCTCCTCTGTTCATGGAATTCTTCAGGCAAGAATACTAGAGTGGGTAGCCATTCCCTTCTCCAGGGGATCTTCCCAACACACAGATGGAACCCGGTCTCCTGCATTGCAGGTGGATTCTTTATCATCTGAGCTATCATGGAAGCCCCACAGGGTGTTCTACAATTCCACTAAAACGTCGTATGCATATATACGTGTGTCTTGCTCAATACATGCCCCAATATTTCCCTTCTTTTTACTTCTGTGTTGTGATAAAAGTAGAGGTTTTCATCTCACAGATTGGGCTCTGGCCTAAGGGAGGTTTCAGACTTTGGATAATCAGAAACCTGATACACACTTTGTAATGCCTTTTTAAAAAAAATTATAAGTACAGTTGATTTACAGTCTTGTGTTCGTTTCTGCTGTACAGTGATGTGATTCAGTTATACATATATATATATATATATATATATATATATATATATATATATATATTCTTTTTTACCACTAGTGCCAGGCTTCCCTAGTGGCTTAGATGGCAAAGAATTTGTTTGCAAAGCAGGAGACCCAAGTTTGATCCCTGGGTTGGGAAGATCCCCAGGAGAAGGGAATGGCTACGCTTTCCAGTTTTCTTGTATGGAAAGTCCCATGGACAGAGGAGCCTGGTGGGCAAAAGTCCACGGAATCACCAAGAGTCGGATATGACCGAGCAACCAACACATTTTTTTTTATATTCTTTTCCTTTATGGTTTATCACAGGACACTGAATACAGTTTCCTGTGTTATACAGTAGGACCTTATTATTTATTCATTCTATATATAATACTTTGTGTAAAGCCTTTTAAAAAACATTATCTATGTATATTTCATACAATCTTGTTTTTAATTTTATTTTTCATTTTGAAATAATTTTAGACTTGAGAAACTTTGCAAAAATAGCAGGAAATATGCCTAAATACCCTTCACCCAGCTCTTAGCTCAAATGTTAACATCTTCGATAACCAGAGCATAATTATCAAGACCAGAATATGAACAGGGATTCCCAGGTAGCGCTAGTGGTAAAGAACCCTCCTGCAATGCAGGAGACATAATGAGATGTGAGTTCAATCCCTGGGTAGGGAAGAGCCCCAGGAGGAGGACACAGCAACCCACTCCAGTATTTTGCCTGGAGAATCCCATGGACAGAGGAGCCTGAGGGGTCACAGTCCATAGGATCACAGAGTTGGATGTGACTGAAGTGACTTAACACGCATGCAGGATATGAACACTGATACAACACTACTAACTTATCTTCAGATGGTATTCCAGCTTTGTCCACTGCCCCTGTATTCTTCTTCTCCCCAGGATCCCATGCAGTCTCAAGCAGGGCACTGAGTTGTCATGTCTCCTTAGTCTCCTCCAGTCTGGGACAGTTCCCTCAAGCTTTCCTGATCACAGCACTTTTGAAGAGCAGTGGCCAGTTGCTCTGCAGAATGTTCCTCACTTTGGGTGTGTCTGGTGCTTTTCCAGAATTAGACTAAGGTTTTGCATTTTTGGCACAAATGCCTACAGAAGTGATTTTTTTTAACTTTATTTATTTGCAAGATGTTACTTCCCTGACCAGGAACTGAACCCATGCCCCTTCCATTGGGAGTATGGAGTCTTAACCACTGGACCTCCAGGGAAGCCCCCAGCAGGGATGTTGTCTTCTTCTCGGCACATCACACCAGGAGGAACGTGATGCTCATACATCTCATTTCTGCTGATAGGAAATTTTACCCCTTAGATAAGGTGGTGTCTATCAGATTTATCCATGGCAAAGTTACCCTTTCCCCCTTTGTAATTAATAAGTATTTTGTGTGGAGATATCTTGAGACTATAAACAGAAGCCTTTTTTTTTTTCATTATACTTTTACCCACTAATTCTAGCACTCATCAGTGCTTCTTGCCTGCAACAATTACAGTGAGGTTAGTGTTAGTCGCTCAGTCATGTCCAACTCTGTGACACCATGGACTGTAGCCTACCCAGGCTTCTCTGTCCACGGAATTCTTCGGGAAAGAATACTGGAGTGGGGAGCCATTCCCTTCTCCAGAGGATTTTTCCAACCCAGGGATTGAATCCAGGTCTCCTGTATTATAGGTGGATTCTTTACCATCTGAGCTACCAGGGAAGCCACTGTGGGGTTAGCCAAACAGCAATTTCCTATTTCCATCATTCCTTCTATATTTATTCATTGGAATTCTATTGTAAGAGTCTTCACTTCATTAATTTCTTTATGAAATTATTTATTTATATGGATGTGGAGTCATGGATATATTCTTTATTCCATGAGTTATTATTTATTACTATTATTGTTTATTTTCTTACTAAAATTGTCTCAGATCTGGCCATTGGGAACCCCTTCAATGTGAATCCTATGTCTTTTAATAATATCCTCATCATTCCTGGGTTGGAAAGATCCCATGGAGAAGGAAACGGCAAATGACTCCAGAATTCTTGCCTGGAGAATTCCATGGACAGAGAAGCCTGGTGGGCTACAGTCTATGGGGTCGCAAAAAGTTAGACACGACTGAGCAACTAACACACACAAACACACACACACACCACTTCTGAGCATTTTTTCTAGCACTGCAAAGTCTCCTGTATTCATTTATATTTTTGCTGCTCCAGCCCTAGAATCAGCCATTTCTCCAAGGAGCCCTAATTTTTTTTCACTGGGAAATGGTACTTAGAAACCAAGATCCAGAGACTAGCATACTCATAGCTACTGTGAGTATACTCATAGCTACTGTCATTATTTCCAGTCCCTTACAAAGGACAAAGCTAGGGAATATACATCTGTATGCACACACACATACATATACACCTATATCTATTTTAATATCTATATCTAACCATCCATGTATATAAAACAATGTTGTTCAGTCGCTAAGTCGTGTCTAACTCTTTGCAGCCCCATGGACTGCAGCATGACAGGCTCCTATGTCCTCCACCATCTCCTGGGGTTTGCTCAAACTCATGTCTATTGAATTGGTGATGCTATTTAACCATCTCATCCTCCGCCACCCCCTTCTCCTCCTGCCCTCAGTCTTTCCCAGTATCAGGGTCTTTTCCGGTGAGTCAGCTCTTCGCATCAGGTGGCCAAAGTATTGGAGCTTCAGCTTCAGCATCATTCCTTCCAATGAACATTCAGGGTTGATTTCCTTTAGGACTGACTGATTTGATCTCCTTGCTGTCCAAGGGACTCTCAAGAGTATTTTCCAGCACCACAGTTCAAAAGCATCAGTTCTTCAGCAATTAACCTTCTTTATGGTCCAACTCTCACATCCATACATGACTACTGGAAAAACCATAGCTTTGACTATACAGACCTTTGTTGGCAAAGTGATCTCTTCTTTTTGACACTGTTAATTTTCCTCCAGTAGGTGGCAGCACTTGTACCAACACTTTTGAGTGGATTCCAGCTCCATTTAGTAATAAAGTCATCACAGCAAGTCACCCAAGTCGGCTGGAGACAGAAAGCAACTTCAGGGTTAATATCCTCACCTGAACCACAACTTTTAAAAAGGGGAAAAAAGCCCACATCTAAGGAAGTCTGGGAAGGGAATTCAAGCAAGTCTGTCCAAACCCTGCCCAGGCCACAGGGCAGCTATTCCCCTAAGTGGGGACAGCTGCGCCCCCCAGCCTCAGATCATCATCCGTAGGTGGGGCTGAAGGTGGGGGGCAAGATGGACCAGACTTATTGAAGGTCTCATGGCCCTGCCCCTTCATACTCTGGGGTCCCAAGAGCCACAAAAGGACATGATCCCTTGTGTGTACCTTAACTCTCCCTGGTTAGAGTTTCCATCTGAAGCAAGAAACAGAGACCCAGTCGACCTGGCTACAGAAGAGTTGGAGGAGGGTGGGCGCTGCCCGGGAATTCTGTGGCAAGGGAAACCACAGATCAAGACATTCAGACTCAGGAAATCAAGGTAGCTACACAGAGTCACTGTCCCCCATCCCTGCCTGAGGGCTGCGAGTCCTGCTTCCTGGAGTGGCAGGAGAGGACAAGAGGTAGCCTGGGCTCCAGTCCCAGATGTGCCACCTCCGAGGTGTGGGCCTTGACCAAGTTACTTACCTTCTCTGCCCTTTAATCTCCTTATCTGGAAATTTCATAGGGATTTGGGGTGTTTATGAGGACTGTGTGAAATTATACTCTAAAGTTCTTAGAACTGAGCGGGTCACAAAGAAAAGGCTCAACAAAGCTTAGCTTTCATTTTTGTTAACACAAATATTATTGTTGTTATTTCATTTTCATGCACTGCTTCATATGGTTCCTGATCCCCGATAGTTCCAGCTTGCAGCAGGTATTGCTGCCCAGCCCCAAGACTTTTAACTTTAAACAGACTCTCACCTCCAGGTGTGTTAGTTCTAATTCTAGATCAAGGGCTCTGATTGGCCCAGCACATCGCTGGAAGCCTGGGCCGGACACCAGGCTCCGCCCATATGGGCGTCTCAGGTCACAAGGTCACTGAGGGCAGCCAAACTTGGAGAGTTTTCTTCCAAAAGGTGGACAGCCAGGAACAGACTAGTAAAGCCAACACACACACAAAACATTTTTCAAAGACATGTACATGCTGTTGTGAATAAAATGAAACTGAAAGTCCTGTGGGACTCTTTGCGACCCCATGGACTATACAATCAACGGAATTCTCCAGGCCAGAATATTGGAATGGGTAGATTTTCCCTTCTCCAGGGGATCTTCCCAACCCAAGGATTGAACCCAGGTCTCTTGCATTGCAGGTGGATTCTTTACCAGCTGAGCCACAAGGGAAGCCCAAGAATACTGGGGTGGGTAGCCTATCCCTTCTCCAGGGGATCTTCTGGACCCAGGAATGGAACTGGGGTCTCCTGCATGCAGGCAGATTCTTTACCAACTGAGCTACTAGGGAAGCTTGTGAATAAAATATGAATGTATTTAAAGGTGTCATTGAGCCATAGTACTTTTCTTAACTATTCCTGTTATCCATAATATATTCATATATTATTATATTACTATTTTATATTAATAAATATAAATGACCATAATTCACTTTCTCAATACAACTTAAGGTGCAAATCTTACCATGCTCAGTTCAGTTCAATCACTTAGTCGTGTCCGACTCTTTGCTGCAGACCCCTGTGTACTGCAGCATGCCAGGCTTCCCTGTCTATAACCAACACCCAAAGCTTGCTCAAACTCATGTCTACTGAATCAGTGATGCCATCCAACCATCTCATCTTCTGTCGTCCCTTTCTCTTCTTAACCTTCAATCTTCCCCGGCATCAGGGTCTTTTCCAATGAGTCAGTTCTTTGCATCAGGTGGCCAAAGTATTGGAGCTTCAGCTTCAATATCAGTCCTTCCAATGAATATTCAAGACTGATTTCCTTTAGGATTGACTGGTTTGATCTCCTTGCAGTTCAAGGGACTCTAAAGAGTCTTCTCCAACACCACAGTTCAAAAGCATCAATTCTTCAGTGTTCAGCTTTCTTTACAGTCCAACTCTCACATCCATACATGACTACTGGAAAAACCATAGCTTTGACTAGACGGACCTTTGTCGGCAAAGTAATGTCTCTCCTTTTTAATATGCTATCTAGGTTGGTCACAGCTTTTCTTCCAAGGAACAGGTATCTTAATTCCATGGCTGCAGTCACCATCTGCAATGATTTTGGACCCCCCAAAATTAAGTCTCTCACTGTTTCTATTGTTTCCCTAACTATTTTCTATGAAGTGATGGTCTTTACCATGTTGGTCTTTATTAAATGTCTTGATTGTAAAAACAGTCTTCATCCATCCTCAAATATTTGGTATATAATCCCTCAACATTATGTTGGGCTGCTTCCGGTCCACCTTTAAAGTAGCTGAATGAGCCTTAAATCTCTGGACCAGTCCACTCTCCTCTCCGGTACCCTCGCCTGGCTCCAGGCACAGAGGCTCCAGGGTTCTATTGGCCTGGGATCCATGCCCCTCCCCACTCTTAGTCTCTGCCTGTGAGCATGCAGCCTGCAGTGTCTGGGTGCTGTGATTATTAGACGTACCTATAAGCGCTCTCCTGAGCATCATCCCCGCTCCCCAAAAAACATCTCCTTGGGTGGGAATGAACTGGGTGGTAGGGGAGGGGCATCCGGCATCCATTCTGAAGATGCAGTGATTCTCTGGTCCTCTGCAGGACCTTAGGGAGGGGTGGTAGCATCTAAGAGAGAAACATAAGGCAGGCGTGCGAGATGAGTCTTGTGCCTCAGGACAGGAACCCATCTCCAGGCTCCGGGTTTCTGGCAACTGCTGGGATAGGGGCTGAATCTGCAGCAAGGCAAGGTGATGACTCCAGCTCTTCTCTGTGATACAGCCTGCAGGAAGGTGTCTCATTCACCATGGACAACTTCGATTCTCACCGCCTCATCCTCTGCCTAAAATTCTTCACTCCCAGCATCTTCTAGGTAATGCCCCATCTTCCAGGTAGCCTCTTAGCACAGCTTACACTATGCTAGGCACACACATGAGTTATCTAAGCAGAGCAACGTAGGAGTCTTGCAAGTATTGTTGGTTCTATCAGATAAGCAAACCAAAGAGGCAAAGAGGCCAAGATTAACATCATCTGAATGAAACCAAGACCTGTCTGGGGCCCTGGCCTGTACCCACAGGCAGTACTCTTGAAGCCTGTTAAGTAAACTCCAAGGTTCTCAACCTGAGTATATGGGAAAGCACATCTTACTTAGAGACAGGCAAGCCCCTAAGACCAGGAAATCCACAGTTCCTGATTCCCGTCAGAGAAAAAACTTCCTATTCAGAAGTGCCTCAGAGACAGTACTGGCTTCCCAGGTGGCGCCAGTGGTAAAGAACCTGCCTGCCAATGCAGGAGACATAAAGTGAGGCAGGTTTTATCCTTGGGTTGGGAAGATCCCCTGGAAGAGGGCTTGGCAACTCACTCCAGTATTCTTGTCTGGAGAATCCCATGGACAGAGGAGCCTGGAGGGCTACAGTCCATGGGGTCTCAAAGAGTCGGACCTGATTGAAACAACTTAATGCACACACACGCAGAGGCAACACTCACCATCATTACAAGCTGGACTGGACATTTGACACTTTGGTCACACAGCATCTACTCTTCCTTCCTAATAATCACTCTAATTTCCTTTGAGGAATTATCTGACAACTACTGTGTACTGTCTCGGTGGACAGTAACTCATCTAGCAATCTATCCTCCACTTCATAAGCCAGAACAGTCACCCAGATCTCCTAGAGCATGACTTCCTTTTCATCACCTTAGAACAATCAAAGTCAAGTATCTGATCTAAGCTTGGCTGGTTGAATTTTCTTTCCTAGGAATTCAGCTTTGGAGCAGGAGACACAAGGACAGAGTAAGCTCATTGTGGAAATTCATTCACCCCAATGACTGCACCTGGGTGAGACTGAGGTGCTCTCCCTGCTTCAGAGGACCCTCTGAGCTGCCTAGCTCTTGTCCAAGTTCTGTTCTAGGTCTTCCCTTCCAACCTGAGGCATCCATGGCTACCCAATCACTTCCCTTTCCTTAATTTAGCCTGAGTCAATTTCTGTTGCTTGTCATCAATGAATCTGGCTGATACACCAGCTCATGCTAAGGAAGAAAGAATTCCCCATTTCCCTTCTGCATAAGGGATTCAAAGACCAAGTGTTAACTGGCCAGGATTCCTTTTTATTTTATTTTTGGCTGCACTGGTTCTTTGTGGCTGCATGCAGGTTTTCTCTAGTTGTGGCAAGCAGGGGCTACTCTTCATTAAAGTGCATGGGTTTTTCATTGTAGTGCCTGTCTTGTTGCAGATCATAGGCTCTAGGCTTGCCGGTTCCAGTAGCTGCAGCATACCAGCTCAGTAGCTGTGGCTCACAGGCTTAGTTGGCCTCATGGCATGTGGAATCTTCCCTGACCAGGGATTGAACCCACATTCCCTGCATTGGCAGACAGATTCTTATTCACTGCACCACCAGGGAAGTCCTGCCCAAGACTCTTAACCAAAAAAGAAAAGAAGCCTATAAAATTTGCTAGCCCTAACCATCTGCCAGAGAAGGCAATGGCAACCCACTCCAGTACTCTTGCCTGGAGAAGCCCATGGACGGAGGAGCCTGGTAGGCTGCAGTCCATGGGGTTGTGAAGAGTCCAACACAAATGAGCGACTTCACTTTCACTTTTCACTTTCATGCATTGGAGAAGGAAATGGCAACCCACTCCAGTGTTCTTGCATGGGGTATCCCAGGGATGGCAGAGCCTGGTGGGCTGCTGTCTATGGGGTTGAAGAGAGTCAGACACGACTGAAGTGACTTAGCAGCAGCAGCGACCATCTGCCAGGTGGCAACTTCCAATTAGAACACAGAAAGCCTGAATTTGTTACTGAAAGGGTATGGTGGGTCTGGCTGCTAGCTACTCAAAAGCCAATAAACAGGCCAGGTTGGTTGAAAGGAAGTTTGCTTTATTTTAGATGCTGGCAACTGGGGGGTGGGGGGAGGAGGCAAGGGTGGTGGACATCTGTCCAAAGGCCAACTCCACCCCCCACCCCCAATAAGCAAGGGGTGAGAGCTTTCATAGACAGGGGTGGGCAAGGTGGGTCTACATGCAGAAACAGCACAGTCATCTCTAACAGTCATCTTTAAACTGGTCACCAGTGGTCTGACCAGCATCATCTTGATTGTTTTAGGTACAGTTAATCTTCAGTTCCAGGGTTCATTTGTTCCCATTTCTTTGAGGTCAATTCTCAGAATTGTGACAGCTCATGTCTCGGGTACAGTATGCTCATCATGTTAACTTCTCCACCTGGTGTTTCAGTATTTATAAGACAGCTCACAGGATATGGTTCAGAATATTATCTATGTGCTGTGCTGTGCTGAGGTTAGTCACTACTAACCTACTCTTTGTGTCCTACTCTTTGCCACCCCATGGACTGTAGCCCTCCAGGCTCCTCTGACCATGGGATTCTCCAGGCAAGAATACTGTAGTGGGTTGCCATTCCCTTCTACAGGGGATCTTCCTGACCCAGGAATGGAACCCAGGTCTCCTGCATTGCAGGTGGATTCTTTACTGTCTGAACCACCGGGGAAGCCCAAGAACACTGGAGTTGGTAGCCTATCCTTTCTGCAGGGGATCTTCCCAACCCAGGAATTAAACCGTGGTCTCTTTCATTGCAGGTGATTCCTTACCATCTGAGCTACTAGGGAAGCCCCCAAATTATCTCCAGCCCTTGAGAAGGAACTAAAAGTCCTTGACTATGCTTAATGGCTACATTATTATTTAGTCTCCTTTGGACTGTTTTCCTTTGTTTCAGCATTTCTCACTTCTCTGATTAAACTTATTCTTTGACTAAAGTTTTCCACAGGCAAAAGGCAGGCAGAAGACACGGTGGGGATGGGGCGAGGACCATAAGGTCTTGCTCCATTTCAAGTTCACTTGACAAAGTTAGGCCACCTGGATGAAGGGAGGAGTGGAATTTCAAGTGTTTACTCAACTCACAAGGAAAGCCTAGAGGTTACCTACTCACTATTGCAGCAGTCCTCAGATTTGTTCTGGGAACAGAATTCCACAGTGGAAGTTGTGGTGAAAGACATTTGGAAGGAGAGTGATAACTTCCTTGGACACATAAGGCTAAACTGTAAGCTGGCTAATTTGCTGGAGAGAAAGCAAAGAAAGAAAAACCTGTGAAGAGGCCCCCTTGGTTCAGAAAAAAGTCTCTATCAGTGACCCATGAAGGACTTAGGTTTGACTGGGCTTCATAAAGCAATTTATCCCCTGGGACATTGTTGAAAACAATAGAGCAGTCAGCCAGAAATGTTGGAGATTCACAACAAGGTGTTTTGAGACAAAGAGAACCCTTCCCAAACTTCTGTCATCACAGGATAGTTGTGGTCATGCTCAAGGCTGTACCCTTGAGGTGCAACATCTGAGACATCACACTATGAGGGGTGGAGGGACCACACTAAAATTACCCAGTCAGTCACTAAACATGAAAACAAGCAATTCATCTCTAAAAGGCAGTAACATACCTGGGGAGGTAAGTGTGACCAGTAGTCATGTTTGCTATAATGTATTATCTAAGATAACCAGTCTCCAACAAAAAAATCACAAGACATAAAGAAATAGGAAAGAATAGGGAATTTCCTGGTGATCCAGTGGTTAGAACTTAGCCCTTTCACTGTCAGGTTGTAGGTTCAGTCCCTGGTCAGGAAACTTAGATCCCACATGCCAAGAGGCAACAAAGCCTGCGTGCTGTGACTAGAGAAACCCCCAAACCCAAACACAATGAAGACCCAGTGCAGTCAAAAATAAATAGGAAATCTGAATAAACCGTAGACTTTAGGAAAAACAAATAAATAAAAATTATGTGGAAATTGATTTCATCAATAGAGAACCCACACACTTATGGCCAATTAATCTACAATGAAGCATGCAAGAATACACAATGAAGAAAAGACAATCTCTTCAACAAGTGGTGCCAGGAAAACTGGACAGCTACATGTAAAAGAATGAACATTTTCATTTTGTCATATATAAGCTTAAATGGATTCAAAACCTAAATACAAAATCAAATACTATAAAACTCCTAGAGGAAAATGTAGGCCACTCTTTGACAAAACTTGCAGCAGTAGTTTTTTGGATCCATCTCTTAGGGTAATGGAAACAAAAGCAAAAATAAGCAAATGGGACCTATTAAACTCTAAATTGTTTGCACAGCAAAAGAAACCATAAAATGCAAAGATAACCTATGGAGTGGGAGAAAATATTTGTAACTCATACCAACAGCAAGGGCTGAATGTACAAGACATAAAAACAGTTTACACAGCTCAATAAAAAAAATTTTTTTTAAAAATCAAAAATGAGCAGAAGACCTAAGTAGACATTTCTCCAAAGAAGACAGACAGGTGGCCAACAGAAACATAAAAAGATGCTCAACATCACTAATTATTAGAGAAATGCAAATCAAAACTACATTCAGGTAGTTTTTATGATGGCCATCTGACCTCACTCTGGTCAGAATGGCCATCATCAGAAAGTCTACAAGTAATAAATCCTAGAGAGGGTATAGAGAAAAAGGAACCCTCCTACACTGTCAGTGGGAATGTAAATTGGTACAACCACTATGCTGAACAGTAAGGAGGTTACTTAAAAAACTAAAAATAGAGTAACCATATAATCCAGCAGCCCTGCTTCTGAGTATATACCCAGAAAAGACAACTATAATTTGAAAATATAACATGTACCCCAATGTTCAATAGCACTATTTATAATAGCCCACATCTTTATCTATTCATATATATATATATGGAGCTTCCTTGGTGGTTTAATTGGTAAAGAATCCACCTGCAATGCAGGAAACGCAGATGACGCGGGTTTCATCCCTGGGTCAGGAAGATCCCCTGAAGGAGGGAATGACAAGCCACTCCAGTACTCTTGCCTGGAGAATCCCATAGATAGAGGAGCCTGGTGGGCTACAGTTCATGGGGTCACAAAAAGTCATACAAGTCTGAGCAACTGAACAACAACAAAACCCTAACCCAAATGGTCTCTTCACCTGGTCTGAGAGTTCCTGGGGGTATATTTGTGATGTACCCCAGGTTCTTGGAGTGACATGCAATGCAATAATTATTTCATGACCACATGTGTGAGAGCTGCTGAGTTGTCTTGTTCACCACTAAATCCGTAGCATCTAGAACCACATGTGGACCTACAACATGTTTACTGAATGAACTTATGAGTCAGATGAGAGTGCTCTCTCTTCTGAAACCCAACAAAGCAAAAGAAACTGAAGCAAAAGTCTTGCATGATATTTTATTCTGAGAGGGAAAGGCAGTGGAAGGAGTTCAGTGAGAGAAACTGGAGAGGAGACTCCTGGATTCAGGAATGAAGAGCAGGCAGAGGATGCTGGAGTTTCTGTGCTTTTTCCCCAGGGTGGGGTCAGGGGACCCAAGGATCAGATGAGACCTAGTGTGGAGAGAAGAGACAGGTTGATCAGGGCTCTGATTTCTCCACTATCTCAGTCTCAGGCCATTTCCTTGGTGTCAACCTCATCTTACATGATGCTTTCATTCAATCCTCATTTCAACCTCAGAAATAGAAATCATTATCGCCCTTCCATGGGTAAGGAAACTGAAGCTCAAAGAGGTTAGGTTACTTGCCCAAGGTCACATAGCTGAGGAGAAATGGAGACCTGATTTTACTCCAGGATTGTTTTCGGGAGTGTGGGGAAGGGCAGGGGAAGGTTGCCTCAGGCTGTTAGGAGTTTCCCTTTCATAGGAAGGCTGTCAGGGAATGAGTCCCTGCTGTTGCCTCTGCACATACCTGCCTTGCTTGTGCACAGCCTGATGTCAAAACAGATGGCCTGAGGCTTTTTTCCATCTAAGATGTCCAGAGAGATGACACGGAGAAATCTCTTCATGATTGACTTGCACACACCACTCAGCAACTTCATCTTGCTGCACACCTTGGAGGCCGCCTCTCTGATGGTTTTCTGTAGCAGCAGCGCCAGGGTGGGAAACGGGCCTCAGGTGAGTCTTGCTGGGCGCTGCCTCTCTGCAGGCCCTGGCAGACTTGGGCTCTCAGCGGGTCTGACAGTGGGAGTGCTGGGTCCCGGGAGTTGGTGCCAGGTGGTAGTGGGAGCAGGGACTTGAGAGACAAGGCTCAACCCCCCTCTCCATCCCAAGCCTGGCCAGCAGGGGCTCTGGAAAGGACGATTGACCCTGCCATGTCTTAGCTCCTCTATACCCGAGCCCTGTCTTCTGGGTGGCGAGTGGTGCCCAGACCCACTTTAAAGGCTCTGCCTATATAGCTTCTGGGTCCAGGGCCAGACTGCGGGCTCCATCTGCTGGGGGTGGGGGGTGTGGTGGGTTAGGAGGGGATCCAAGCTTGGAGCCTTGGGCCATTGCTTTTGAAATATCTTCTTCTGACATCTCCCATGGAAGGGGATAAATCTGAGTACCCGAAGGTGAAGGTGGTGATGCTGAGCAGGTTGGGGGAGCCAAGGAGAGGGAGGGAGGGAAAGTGAAACTATGGTTCAGGTGATGATACATCCACTTGCTAAGTATTCACTAAGAGCTAAGTACATCCCACTTTCCAGCTCATTTAAAAAGCCTACGAAGGGCTTCTCAGCCCTCCCCACTCCACTTGGGGGCACCTCTCCACCCGCCAGGTTCCAGAAGTCTCCCGTCTCACCTCATTAGGCTGATCTCCCACCATTTCCTCCAGATGTTGTATTATCTTCCGACAGTTATCACAGAGTAGGCCCAGCTCCTCTCTTTGGAGCACCAGGTCACCCTATTAGGAAAGGAAGCCCCTTAGGGTGGGCTCTCAGATACCCCAACTTCATAAGGGCACCAGGAAGTGTCCCCTGGGAGCTTTCAAGCCAGTAGGATGACCCATGATCTGTCTGCCCATATGAGGACCTGAGCCAGACTGGCTGGCCCCCGCCCATCTCTCCGCCTGTCTTAGAGGGGCTGAGAGGCCCCATGACCTGCCCCCACACCCACAGCACCATTCCCAGCCCAATATCTGTTCTACCGTCAGACAAGGAGGAGGCTCTTGGGGAGGGCCCAGCCACCAGTGTAGCCCCCACCCCACAGTCAGGTACCAATGTGCACAAAACCAGCATCTTCAGCTCCCAGCCCTGCCTCCCCACCCCCTGGCCAGTTCGGTCTCCAGGCCCTTGCCCCTGGCACTGCCCAGGGAGGAGAGGAAGGAGAGGGATGGTGGGTGGGCAGCAGGAAGCCATCCGTGTACCTGGGGATCCTCCGGGGACAGGCCCTGGCACAACTCGTCTCCTTCACACAGATGGGCCGTCGCCTGATCGTGGTGCTCAGGGGTCAGACCGGAAAAGGCCAGCCCTGGGGAAGAAACAGCATCAGCAGCCCTCCACAGACAGAGGGAGAGAAGTCACTTCTCCTGGCTGGGGAGAGCCCAGGAGGCAGCTGGGGCCCAGGAGAGGGAGGCGGCCTTGTGAGGGGTCCCGGGGGCCTCCTACCCTACTCTGCCCTGGGGCTGCTCTGACCCATGCCAGGTGCCCTTGGAGCTCATGCTCGGGTCCATCAAATCTGAGAAAGCAGGGCTGGGAGGAGGAGCCATCTGGATCTATCCCAAGGGGAGCGTCCTCACCTGGGGCGACCAGGAGCACTGAGGCGATGAGCAGGACGGCCCAGGAGGTCATGTTGAGGCTGCTGCCCAGGCTCCCTCCACAGCCTGTTTTATAGAGGCCGGGAACCTGGCAATCTGACCAGACAGGGTCCTCTTCCTCTTGTTGGCCTCCTCCCATGTCACTGGGTTTACCACAAACACTGGTGCCGGTATGTGGAGAAGTGGGGGGAGGAGTGTACCTCAGAGCTACCACACACCCCTCTCCAGCCCCCCTGCCCAGTACTAGGACTTTCTGAGCTGAGCTGGTGTTGATGGACAGCATTGGCCGCCATGATGCCCACCCTGCCCTGATGTGGTAATGGGAGAAGTCCCCACTCCCGAGGGGTCGGGTAGAGCCCTTGGCCAGGTGAGCATCCGTGCCCCTCTGCCTTATCTCTTCCTCCCACCCCAGAGGTCTGGGCTGGTGTTGCTACGTCATCCTTCTCCTCATATCCCAGGTCTCCTTCCAGTCCTTTAAGCCAATGTAGCACTACATGATTCAGATGCAGGAAAAGCTGCCCTCAGGGTAGATCCTGACAGCACCTCCTCCCAGCCCTGCATTCTCAGGCTTCATGGACCCTGATCATGAGCTCCTTGGGCACCTCGGGTCCCCTAGACCCACGCCAGCCTTCTCACCATCCCCAAGGAGGCTGGGCCTTTCCCTTAGAGCACCCGGCCTGGCAGTGACCTGTCTGATGGACAGAGAGAGCCAGTGGGAAGGACGGGAGCCCCAGCCAGGAGTCTGGTCCCAACTTCTGGGCCTCTGAATAGTCATCGGTAAGGCCATTGGCCCTCATCTGTAAGAAAAATACAGGCTACCCAGTTAAATTTGAATATTAGATAAAATTAATTTCTTAGTATCCATATGTCCCAAATATTGCATGGAATATACTTACACTGAAAAATATTTGTTGTTTACCTGAAATTCTAATTAAACTGAGCATCCCATAGTTTGTCTGGCCCCTTGAATCCTTTCTGGTTTATTACCCCAATCCCAGGGTAGCAGACACACTCACACTAACTCATGTCACACACTTACACACAGTTACAGGAACTCAGGGGCATACACTCTCCAAAGCACTGACAAATTCACACACACTCATAGCCACTCACACTCCCAGATACCCACACACACATACTCACATATTAATTCACAACCACATACTTTCAAATACTCATAAATTCACACATAAACACACCACCTTTATTCTTGCCTATTGTGGAAGTCGCTGAATGCCACATTAAGGAGTAAGGGATTTAAGCATTTTTAAGCACTTTGGCTCTCTTACTTTTATTTTAATTGAAACAAATTTTAATTATATAAGTAAGAAACAATAAATGAAACCACTTACAAGTTCACCAAGCAGATTTACAGGAATATTGACAGATGACAACTAGACTCATAGTGGTCATCATTTTTAAATTTATAGAAATATTGATTCTCTATGTTGTGTACCAGGAAATTCATACTGTTGTCGGTCAATGATACTTTAAAAACAAACTCTTAGAAAAAAGAGGTTGGATTAATGGTTACCAGAGGCTGGGGTGGAAGGGTAAGGGGTAGGATTAGATGAAAGTGGTTGTCAGAAGGTACAAACTTCCAGTTATAAGATAAGTAAGTACTAGGGATATAATGTATAATATGATAAAGATAATGAACACTGCGGTATATTATAAGTGAAAATTGTAAAGAAAGTAAATCCTAAGAGCTCTCACTTCAAGGAAAACTTTTTGTCTATTTAATGTTGATTTCTATGAGATGATGGGTGTTCACTAAATCCACTGTGATCATTTCATGATGAATGTAAGTCAAATCATTATGTTGTACACCTTAAAATTATATAATGCTGCATGTCTGATATCTCAATACATTGGAACTTAATTAATTATTAAAAATTTATAGAAATATCCATTTATACATTTAAATGAATATATTTATAAATAAGTATAGTTTATATAAAGTTATATATCACAAAAAATGCTTTGGGACAGCTTTTTAAATTTAACAAGATATCATGAACATCATCCCAGTCAATAAATTTAGATTTCCTTCATCATTTCCATTGGTTGTCTCATATTCTATTTTAGGGATGAACTCTAACTGGAGTCCTCAATTTTGGGACTCATGAGGCTTCCACTTGCAGAGCAGAGGGGGAGAGCCCTTCAATAGCTGGTGCAATAGTCTGGGTGAGTGATACGAATGCCTTCTTCAGACTGGTTGCCTCATAATCTCAAGACGACTACTGTAGCCCCTCCAGGTCCTAGGGCCCCAGCCCAGGTGGAAAAATTAGAAGAGTGAAGCATGAAACGGAGGTACTTATGTATATTTTAAAAAAGCAAATATTTCCCAGAGACCTTCAGCTTGTCTCATCAGTATGTCCCAGCAGGTACCCGCAACTGTGAAGGGCTATACAGAAGGATGCCTTTGGCTGGACTTTGAACAAAACTGAGATTCTGCCAGGAAGGACAGATGAGAAGTCAGGGGAATTAGGTAGGTAACAGCAGTGTCAGCTACAGAAGGACTTCTTGCTAAACAATATTTTGAAGGAAAAATTGATGGGATTTTGTAACTAATCAGATACAAGAGACAGAGGACACAGGAGGCCAAAGTTTTAAGTATTTGAAGGCTGAGGGGCCAGTGGTGAAGCAGGAAAATTAGGAAATGGAGCTTGTGTGTGAAAGCTGAGTTTGAGGTGTTGCATTTGTGTGGTGTGCTTGAGGGCGGAGTTGCCTCTGCTGTCAGATCCACCCTTGATTCCTAGAAGTGCCCTGAGACCAGATAGTCAGCTAATGGGTTCGCCTCCTATAAGGAAACTGGGACTCTAGAGAAGCCCAGTGAATGCTCCAAGGACACACAGCTCAAACCACGTAAGTCTGGGGATTTGAACTCAAACTCCAAAATCCAAGTTCGTCCTCACTCCACATTGGCCCTATCTCTAGGTTTCTAGGCCAAAGTTGCTTGCCATCTGGCCGCCAGGCCAGTCGCTGTCCCCGCTCCCCTCCACAGGCCTCCTCTTCCCTAACCACGAGAAGAGACCATGGTGTATGTGTGGAGACCACATTAATGAAGGGGGAAAAGCCCAAGAAGGTGACTCATGTCTTTCTTTACCGAATTCATTAAACATATATATCAGTAAATACACACATATACAAATATCTTTGGGGAACTCAGTAAGATCAGATAGTCCAACAAACCCTTTTCTGGGGTGCTAAGGGGTATGGACAAGGGGTCCTGGGGTCCTACGTGACAAGAACCTAGCACAAGTCCACAAGTCCGATCTGTTTGTGGTCGTGGGGTCCCATGGACCAGCCCACTGCAAGTCAATCTTCTTCAAGAAATCTCTGATTTCCCCAATGTCATGAAGATATCCTCTTGTTTCTTCTAGGAGTTTTATAGTTTCCTACATTTAGGTCTGTGATTCATCTCAAATGAGCTGGGTTGGAGTTCTGTTGCTTCAGATCAATTTGTTGAAAAGATTTTTATTTTCCCGTTGAATTGCTTTGACATCTGGGTCAGAAATCAAATGACTGTATAAATGTGGGTCTGTTCATTGGTTCTTTATCACAGCAAGTACTGTATCAATAATAATAGCAAACACTCTGACTCTTTTAAATGGGCACAATATTTGAACAGTCACTTCATAAAGGAAGAATAGCCAATAAATATTTGAAAAAGTGTTAAATACAATAACTCATGAGGGAATTCTATGTTAAAACTACCATGAAATGATGGTATCAAAATGGCTATAATTAAAATAACAAGACTTTGCTTACGTGTGGAATCTGAAAAGGAAACAAACAAAAGAAAACAAAAAACCAGAACTCATAGAAACAGAGCCCTTTTCTGGGCGTAGGGCACGATGTGGGAAGAGGGCAAAATAGGTGAGAGTGGTAAAAAAGTACAAGCTTCCAGTTATAAAGCAAGTCCTGGATGTGTAACACATAGCACAGTGACTATAGTTAATAATACTATATGTATATTTGAAAGCTGCTGAGAGAAATCTTAAAAGTTCCCATCACAAGAAAAAAATTATAACATGTGGTGATGAATGACAACTAGGCTTCTGGTCATAGTATATTTGCAATCTATATTACATCAAACCATTATGTTGTAAACCTGAAACATATGTCATATGTCAATTACATCTCCAATTTAAAAAATGAATAACAATATCCATTGTGCAAGGATGTACTGAGATATTAAAAATCATATTAAATATTTGTCATATGTGGGGGGAGAAAAAGACAAACAATACTAAGTGTTAATAAGGATGTGGAGCAACGGGTACTTCAAAAGTTGTCAGTGAGAATATAAAAAGAACTTTTTAAATGTAGATTGACAACGTTTCATAGAGTTAAGGATACACATGCCCTATAACCTCTAATGTCTACCCACACTAATGAAAACATATGCACATACAAAGATTATTACAAAAATGTTCACAGAAACATGACCCAGCACCTACACTCCTAGATATATACTCCAAAAAACTGAAAACAGAGATTCAAAGAGACACTTGTTCATCAATGTTCATCAAAACATTATTCAAAATAGCCAAAAGTGTGAATGACCCAAGTGTCCATCGATAGATGAATGGATCAACAAAATATGGTATATATATATACAATGGAATATGATTCAACCATGGAAAGGAATAAAGTTCTGATACAGGTAACAACATGGACGAACCTTGAAAAAATTAAGCTAAATGAAATAAGCCAGATACAAAATAATACATATGATACCACTTACATGAAATATCTATAAAAAGTAAATTTGTAGGGATAGAAATTAGATGAAGGATTAACAGGGGCTGAGCGGAGGGGAAAAGAGGGAATTATTGCTATTGGTTACTGAGTTTCTATTTAAGGTCATAAAAATAAATTTTGGAAATAGTGATATTTGCAGAATATTTAATTAGTGCCATGAATTGTACATTTTGAAATGGCTACAATGGCAAGTTCGTGTTATATGTATTTTACCACAACAACAACAACAAAAATAATAAAGAGATAATGCTCTTAGAAACTTTCCCACAAAAGCCAAACATCAGAAATAACCCAAATGCCCACCAACAGGTAAATGGATAAATAAAGTTTAGCCATACAATGCAACACTACTTGGTGATAAAAAGAAATAAAATACTAATATATGCAACAAAATAGATGAATGCCAAACACTGAGAAAAAAGATGCCAAACACAAAAAAACTACACTCTGCATGATCCCATTGATATGAAATTCTAGAACAGGCAAAATTCACATATGGTGAAAAACAGCAGAAAAATGATAGGAGGTGAGAAGAGGGTGTGGGGGTTTTGGGGAAAGTACACAAAGGGGCTCTCTCAGGTGATGAAAATGTTTTCCATCCTGACTGGGATGTGAATTTCATGGGTACATGTATCCATTAAATCTCATCACTCTCTGTACTTAAGATTTATGCATTTCACTATATGTAATCACATCTCAACAAAAAGATTATCCAAAAATGCTTAAGTTACAATCTCATGGTTCCTAATGAACATTAGGGATTCCCTGGTGACTCAGTGGTAAAGAATTGGCCTGCCAGTGCAGGAGATGCAGATTCAATCCCTAATTCGGGAAGATTCCCTGCAGAAGAAAATGGCAACTCACTCCTATATTCTTGCCTGGGAAATCCTAGGGATGGAGGAAACTGGTGGGCTACAGTCCATGGGGTCTCAAAAGAGTTGGACACAACTTAGCAACTAAACAACAATGAACATTATCAAAATATATTGAATCAGTACCAAAAGTATTGTATCAGTTTACACTGCCATTACCTACAAGTTTGCTGTACTTTCACCAGCATTAGATGTTACCATAGTCTTTAATTTGCAAATGTAATGAGTAGAAATAGTAAGTACATTTAATCTCCACTTATGACTGCAAATTGTTTAATATTTTCCCAAATATTTCTTTACTGTTAAATGCATTTGGGGAGGAGGACTTTCCTAGTGGTCCAGTGGTTAAGAATCCACCTCACAATGCAAGGAATGTGGGTTCGATCCCTGGTCAGGGAACTGGGATTGCACAAGCCACTGAACAGCTAAGCCCTCCCAAACACAACTAGAGAGTCCCTGCACAGCAACAAAAGATCTCACATGATACAACGAAGCTCCTGCAACTGAGACCAGAGGCAGCCAAATAAATAAATATCTACATATATTTTTTTAACTTTTTATTTAGGGGAGTTCTCTTTCTTATTGTGATTTTTGTCCCTTGCCCATTATCTATTAGACTTTACTATTTTTTTTTTCAATTTCTAAGGATTCTTTTTCTTTTCTTTTTTTAGTTCTACCAGTTTATTGCTCTATGTAGTAAGTATATTAATGGTATGATTAAACTACTCTACTTGGGGGAGGAGAGAGGATTAAAAAAGGCAAGAGTAAACATTAGAAAAATAATATAAAATAAAATACTCCAAATGCTTTGTCACTTCATAGCTTATCTTTAAATGTTGGTGACATTTTTCTTTTGTTTAGAAATGTTTCATTTTCTAAAGTCAAACATATCTTTTCTTTATGAGATGTTTTTTCCGTTTAGAAAGTTGTCATGTCATTACTGCTTTTTACCTAAAAAAAATTTTTTTTTTCAAATTTTGCTCTTCCTTAGTTTTTTAATGTGCTATTCTAATTCTCTGGAACTTTATTTTAGTAAGATATGGGGGAATCAAATTTTATTCTTTACAAAATGATATATTCAGTTAATTTAAATTGTTGATGGTATATTTTCCCTGCTCTCTACTGATTTGAATTTATTCTTTTATGATATATCAAGTTACCTTTAATAATATCAAATTCTGAGCTATCTCTTCTGTCCCACTGGTCTAAATATTGAGTGTTCTATTTAACACCACATGGTTTAACTACTGCAACTTTCTTTTTCAGATCTTTCTTTAATATTACTTTACTTTAAAAGTATACTTCAAAAAACAAGAAAATGTATCTTTAAAATATTTTAAAAACTTTAATACTTTATTTTCCAAAAGTATGTATAAAGTATATTGTGTGTGTGTGTGTGTGTGCGCACGCGCGCACAGTTGTGTTCAACTCAGCGACCCCATGGCCCGTAGCCTGCCAGGCTCCTCTATCCATGGAATTTCCCAGGCAAGAATACTGGAGTGGGTTGCCATTTCCTATTCCAAGGGATATTCCTGACCCAGGGATCAAACCCGAGTCTCTTGAATCTCCTACACTGGCAGGCGGATTCTTTGCCACTGTGTTAATACTAAATACTAAAGATGACAATTTAGAAATTTTTTTAACTAATAAACTATCACAATGAAATTCTCATACCAAATTTTATTAGAACTAAAAATTAATACAGAAAAAATTCATCTCTTTACAGTCACTTTTCCAGCCATGAGCATACTATGACTTTCAGTTTTTCTTTCTTTACACCTCTCAAAAAAGTTTTAGGAAGAATTCGAACTCAGGGACACTGAGCTCCATCGAGTGGCCGAAGATGGTGACTGCAGAACACGACCCCCACCCCCACATCCCCGCGGCCACCGTAGGGACCCACCGCCTTCCGAGGAAGGTGCAGCTTAGAGGCCCTGCGCTCGCACAGTCCCACACTTGACACGTGGCTCTGAACTTGCTCACGGGGCATTTTCGTATAACGAAATGAAATGGTAGAAAAAGAAAGAGATCGTTAGAGGCAGTAAAACTGAAATAAATAGGAAGATCATCAGCCCGCTGGAGAAAGTAGGTGGTGTAAAACAGAGTGAAGCAAGGTTTTATATTTCAGCAGGCCACCTGAAATTTAACTAACAAATGACTGCTCTACAAAACAAAAACAAAGAAACAAAAAACCTTCTCTTTCTTTAGAGAGCTGCTCTATTCAGTTCGTTACATGAAATAAATCAGCCCCTTGAGGTTAAAAGCAGCCCCTGTCTGCTTTTCTTGATTATACTTGGAAAAATATTAAAGAGCCTCACACTTGGAATAAGAAGGAAAAAAATACCCACCAAAATTGTATGGAGTATTTTGCTTTTCACTGGTCTTCGTGGATCTTTTTCTTCTGTAAACATTTCTGTTGTATCGTATTTCAAGAATTTAGTACTTTAAGGCATTAGATTTACTGAGTACTATGTCTGCCTATTTATCTAAATTATTTCCTTGACTTACAGCTTTTTGCAGTCATGAGTTCTCCAGTTTTCCTTTTTAAAAATATTTTAAAATTTATTTATTCATGAATTTATTTACTTGGCTGTGCCAGATCTTAGCTGCAGCATGTGAACTCTTAGTTGTGGCATGCAGAATCTTTAGCTGCAGCAAGTGGGATCTAATTCCCTGACTAGGGATTGAACCCCAGCCCCCAGCATTGGGAGAATGGGGTTTTAGCCACTGGACCATCATGGAAGTTTCTCCAATTTTCCTGATAGCATGTATAGATTATTACCCAAATTTCTCTAAAGTCATCAAGTTTCTGTGTATGTCAACACTTAGTTTTATTTTTATCTACAGTATTTTAATTTGAATTTCAGACCTTGCTTATGCTTTGAGAGCTCTGACTATCTACTAAAACCTGAAGACACAGTGTGTTTAGTCTTATCAATGTTCTTTTGATTTCAGCCTTCAGGGCTACTGCCTGTCATTTTCCATGGTGATGATTTTATTTATGACGTAACCTCTGGTCAGAAGTCATTATCCTTGTATAGGTAGGCTATTTAGGGTAACTTTCCATATGAATGAGACTATCTTCTCTTCCCTTTTTATTCCATTCCAATTATAATGAGAGCTCTAAAAAATACTTTTGTCCAAGCTCATTATCTGTTTTCTTGGTACCTGGTAACCATCAGTGCTACTTCAAATAGTCATCCTTTTACTGAAAGTACAGTCTCTGCCATATTTGAAGAGGAACATTCTTTGGTTCTACTTTGTCAATAGTTTCCTTACTGCTACAGTGGATTGGTTTAATTGTCACAAGCTTAACTTAAGAGACATCATTTTGGGCTTCCCTGGTGTCTAGTGGTTAAGAATTGGCCTTCCAATGCAGGGGGTGTGGGTTCAATCCCTGGTGACAGAACTGTGATCTCACATGAGGGTCAACTAAGCCCCGAGCCGCAGCTACTGAGCCTGGACACTCTAGAACCTGTGCTCCGCAATAAGAGAAGACTGAGCAACACTTAGATAAAAAAAAAAAAAGACTGCATACCACAACAAAGATGCTGCACAGCCAAAAAACCCAGCACAGCCAAAAAAAAGAAACATCACATTACTTGTGGTTCCATTTCTCAACTAGAAATGCTGTTTTGTCCACTTATAATTCATAATCTTGAGCAACCTGAAAATAATCAATAATATATCAGAGAAATGCAAATCAAAACCACAATGAGGTACCATCTCACGCTGGTCAGAATGGCTGCTATCAAAAAGTCTACAAACAATAAATGCTGAAGAGGGTGCAGAGAAAAGGGAACCCTCTTACACTGTTGGTGGGAATGCAAACTAGTACAGCCACTATGGAGAACAATGTGGAGATTCCTTAAAAAACCTGGAAATAGAACTGCCATACAACCCAGCAATCCCACTACTGGGCATACACATCGAGGAAACCAGAAATGAAAGAGACACATGTACCCCAATGTTCATTGCAGCACTGTTTACAATAGCCAGGACATGGAAGCAACCTAGATGGCCATCGGCAGGCGAATGGATAAGAAAGCTGTGGTACATATACACAATGGAATGTTACTCAGCTATTAAAAAGAATGCATTTGAATCAGTTCTAATGAGATGGATGAAACTGGAGCCTATTATACAGAGTGAAGTAAGTCAGAAAGAAAAACACCAATACAATATACTAACACATATATATGGAATTTAGAAAGATGGTAATGATGACCCTACATGCAAGACAGCAAAAGAGGCACAGATGTAAAGAACAGACTTTTGGACTCTGCGGGAGAAGGCAAGGGTGGGGTGATTTGAGAGAATAGCATTGAAACATGTATATTACCATATGTGAAATAGAGCATCAGTCTAGGTTCGATGCATGAGACAGGGCGCTCAGAGCCGGTGCACTGGGATGACCCTGAGGGATGGAAGAGGGAGGGAGGTGGGAAGGGGGTTCAGGATGGGGGACACATTTATACAATGGCTGATTCATGTCAGTGGATGGCAAAAAGCACTACAATATTGTAAAGTAATTAACCTTCAATTAAAATAGATTAATTAATTTTTCAAAAAAGAAAATAATAATAATTTTAAAATATTTTAACAGCTTAGTTTTAACATTAAAACTAATCAAAACTTACAACAATAAGAATTATAATCATTAAATGAGCTAGAATGATGACTCAGCACACACAAAAATTAACTGAACTGTAGTTTTTCCCCCACCAATTTTTATACCTTTTCATAATGCATCTTTTGGGGCCATGATACTATTTATTAAATAATGTTTTCCTTTAAAAACAAAATAATTCCGCAAAAGTGTTTATATCTGTTCAGGAACATTGTACCTTACAAATGCTAATTTGCTGTTAACACAAAAGTAAAATGAGTTAATTTCTGTTAACTTTTAACTTTGCTGAAGTTAAGTGAGTTGACTTCTGGCTATACTGATGTTTGTACTACCCAAAAAACTTGGATGCAAACTGTTCTGTAAATATGAGATTCATGTAAACTTTGGAAACGAGCCATTAAAACATTTTAATCAAAATTTTTATTATGGATCTACTGTATAGCACAAAGAACTATATTCAACATCTTATAATAACCTATTATAGAAAAGAATCTGAAAAAGAATAGATTCTATGTATATTTATAACTGAATCACTTGGCTGTATATATGCAACATTGTAAATCAACTATATGTCAATTTAAAAAAATCTTTTTTTAAACCTCTCAGCAGCAGCTTACCACTCAAAATATAAATGTGAGAGAGGAAAACAAGAAAAGCCAACTTGGGTGGCTATTATGCTTAGACTCTCTCACCTTCTTTTTTTTCCTTCCTTCTATCTGGAGAGGTTGGAAAGTTACAGCAACACTTCCCAGAATTCATTGCAACTTGGGTCTGGGTGCGAAACCCTGTTTACAGTTAGAGGCACTGACGTGGGTCTTGGGAGGTTGACCCCAATACCATCTTTCTATTCTCTTTTGACTATTTTGTCTGCTGGAAAGCAAGGTCATGGAAGTGTTACATTTGGGGGCAGGAGCATGTCCAGTATCAAAAGTCTTCTTGAATTTGTCTTTCTAATCCCTGAACAGCAATTTATTCCTGAATGTATGTTTTTGAACTCTGAGCTTCAGAGCCAGCTTCAAGTTGCCTTTAGCATCAACTATTGAGAATAACTTCTGAATTTTTCAAGGCCCAATTCAGAACCTACTTCTTTAGTCCCACATACAATTTTTAAAGTCCTAATTTCCTGTGTAAAATCCTCCTGGAAAAGAAAGGAGAAGTGGGTGGGATCTAATTTATTCTGCCAAAGAGGGGCTTCTCTGTACCTGTACCTGCAGATGTCCTCTATATCTTCAGGGAACCCTGAGAGTGTGGTACACACACACGCACACTCACACACTCACACATGTAGTTTTGTCCTCTTAACCCCATAATTTAAACTGCCGGGTCGGTGGTTAACAAGGATGTGGCTGAAGCTTTGAAGAGAAGATCAGTCTTAGAAGTGACAAATTATCTTAGAAGTACAAATGCTCATCCTTCCCACCACCGCCCCTATCTATTAATAGATGGAACCTCTCCGTGTCCTTTTGTGTCTCCATCTTGCTCCCAGAAGCCCCTGACCCATGGAGCATTGTCTTCAAGGACACCCTTATACAATAGGCTACAGGATCACTTCTATATTCCATGTCAGCCCGTGGCTATATTAGTTTTTTCTTGTTGCTGTGACAGTTATCACAAACACAGTGCCTTAAAACCACACCCCATATAGACCCTCCAGGGAGCTCAGGGCTTCTAGGGTATGAGCCACCCATCTCCTTGCATGGCCCTTTAATAAACCTTTCTCTGCTCCAAACTCAAAAACAAGCAAGCAAAAAACACTCATTTAATGATCTGACAACTATAGGTCAGAAGTCTGAGTGGGTTCAATTGGTTCCTCTGTTGTAGGTCTCATGAAGCCAAAATCAAAGTGTTGGCTGGGTGGACTCTTATCTGGGAAGAATCCACTTCCAAAATCATTCAGGATCGCTTCTCGGCCTTTTGGCTAAGATCAAGTGTAGTATCAAAGTCATTCAGGTTGTTGGCAGAATTCAGTTCCCCATGGTTGTAGGACTGAAGTTTCCTTTGGCTGTCATCTGAAATTCATTCTCAGCTTCTAGAGGCCGCTGGCATTTCCTGACTCATGACCCTCTCTGTCCTCAAAGTCAGCAATAGCAGATCAAGCCTTTCTCATGCTTTGAATCCCTCAGAGGCTCTCTCTGCTTCATCTTCCTGTCTTTCACTTGACATACACTTACTGACATAGATACACAGGCTATCCTGCCTGTTCTTTCTTCTTCTCTCCTCGGGTCCCCATTTCAGCACCTACAGTTGGCCAGTCCCTCCTTTGCTTTATTATCCATGAGTTCATGATTATGCTTTTTAATTTTATTTAAGAACTGCATGAGGGAATTTACATTTTTTAATGAAATGTATAAGGAAAACAAGTAAAAGCTTCTACTGTCCCACCTTCCCTTAGTCCCTCTCATCAGAGTAAACTACTGCTAAAACTCTTTTCTCTTTCCATACAAGCATAGCACATACACATTGCTCCATTCTCAGTAATGAAATGTAAAGCATATTCAGAAATGTGCACAAAACAAAATGGACAGTTGCTTATTAGGAAGCAAATAGGTGCATAACCACAACCCAGGCCAAGAATGCTGCCTGCACCCAGAAGCATCCTAATTTCCAGACCCACTTTCCCTAAGCTAATACTACCCTAACCTTAATGATAATCCTACCCTTGCTTCTTTATAGTTTTACCATCTGAGCACATACTCTTAAACACAATAGCTCTCTCTTCTCTGGTTTTGAAACATGTATAAATAAATCACAAACAATGGATCTTCTGGTGTGGCTGTTTTGGGGGAGCACACTACATGGCATCCTAATTGCCCAACCAGGAATCAACTCCATGCCCCCTGCATTGGAAGCATGGAGAACCATAGGAACACCAGGGAAGTCCCATGTCTGACTTCTTTTAATTATCGTTAAGGTATGTGAGATTTACCCACGTTGTTGTGTGTATGAAGAGTTTGTTCCTTTCCATTGCTGAGCACCATTCCCTTGCATTAATATGCCACATACTTCATCCATTCTCCATTGATGGTTGTGTGAGTTGTCATCAGTTCTGACCGACAGATATACACTGAATCCTTCCTTTTTCCCAACTTTACTGAGATATAATTAAAGTATACTCACCAGCATACATCTGAAGTGCACACCTTCTATCACTTTTGACACATGTGTATATGTGTGAAAATATTATAGCAGTTGAGAAAATGAATGTGTTCATCACCACCTTGTGTCCTTTTGGGTAGATGAATGGATGGATGGATGGATGGAGGGGAGGGATGGAGGGAGAGAGGGATGAATGGATAGATGGGTGAATGGCAGACAGACTGGAAGGAGCCTCACGTGGCATAGTTTCATCTTACTATTTTGAATGTGGGCTTCCCTCGTGGCTCAGACAGTAAGGAATCCACCTGCAATGCAGGCAATATGGGTTCAATCACTGAGTCAGGAAGATCGCCTGGAGAAGGGAATGGCTACCCACTCCAGTATTCTTGCCTGGAGAATTCCATGAACAGAGGAGCACAGACTACAGCCCATGAGGTCACACAGGATCGGACATGGCTGAACAACTAACGTACACACATTTTGGATGTACTTCCCTCAATATCTTCTAAAAATTGATGTTATAGGACAGTTCATGCATAAGCTGACTCTGTGGATCCACCCTGGTACCTGGGAAGCCTGTTGACATTGGAAGCTTGACTGGTGCTTGATAAATTATAAGCCTGCCTTGCTTTGTGTCTCAGACAGAAGCTCCTGAACACACCGCTCTGGCCAATGAAAGACAGGTCAGATGGAGAGGACAGACTCTGGAACCTCTCCTGCTTGTTGTTGATCAGAGCTCAGGACACACTCCTAACCACACAGCCACCACCATCTGAGTCACACTTCAGGGTGTGATACAAAAGAGAGATTAGCAATCTGTCACAGACTCAGCAGACCTCATCTGGATTGCCCATAACCAGTTTCTCAAGCTCCCAGGCCGCAAGAGGGGCCCAGTCTTCACTGAGGCCTCTCTCTCAGAAATTCATTTTCTTAACATCACCCTTTCTCCCTTGTATCCACCTTTTACTCATCTTCACATCACTTCACAGTCCCTGGCAACTTCCATCTCTGGTTTCTAAGGTTGATGAGACCTTGGATCCAGAAACCATCTAAATGGGGTTCTCACAGTCCCCTCTGAGCCCTCACTTGGACCCCTTCCCCATCCTCACATCTACCAGCTCCATCCCAGAATCACCCAGTGACTCCAGCTTCCCCTGCAGCTCACTTAGACAGTGACCTCTGCTGCTGGGTTACCTGGTACCTGACCCTTGCCACATCCACCACATGTGGCAGGACAGCAACACTGCTGTCATTCTTCTGGAATTTTATTCCCCAGCCCAACCTTCCAGGTTTTGGCATTCAGTCTTCTTACCATTGACTCACACCAGTTCTGCCTCACCACATAACTAAAATAGGATAATATCTACAGTACCTTGAATTGTTCTCAAATAGCTTCTCATTTGCTAGTATACCTGAGGAGCGAGGTAAGCTTTCCTTTCTTTTGTTTCAATGTTTTTAAAGTATAGAGACAGTGGGTGATGATCAAACACCAAGAAATAGCTTCAAGAAAGCTTCTACCAAGAAATAGCTTCAACCAGTACCATCAGCTGGTCGATACACTACTTGTCTTTAGATTTTTTTTTTTAATTGTTACTCACTGTGAGTAAATTTGAGAGAGTGACATTTATGCATCACAGGACTCCTACATATTGCCCTCCAGCTATTTCTGTGACTTGATCACTTACAAGTCAGGCCAACTGCACTGTGTGTGGCCACGCTGGGTATCACCTTTTCCCAAGGGTACTTAGTGATGGGTGCTGTTCCTTCTGGGCTTTCCAGGTGGCACTTGTTGTAAAGAACATATCTGCCAAAGCAGGAGACTCAAGAGATGCTAGTTTGATCCCTAGATTCTGAAGATACCCTGGAAGGGGTCATGGCAAACCACTCCAGTATTCTTGCCTGGAGAATCCCATGGACAGAGGAGCCTGGTGGGCTACAGTCCATGGAGTTGCAAAGAGTGGGACATGGCTAAGGTAATTTAGCACAACACAGCTGTTCCTTCTGCACTGCCACCAGGGCCTGCTGGCTACCATCTCTGCCAGGGGTTCAAAGTTGGGCCCCTGAGATCCCCAAACACCAAGGGTTCTAGTGTAAAGTGAGGAAAATCTCTTGCACCATTATGGCTTCTCCATCTTTTAGGAGACATGAACCAGCATGTCCCAGGTCTTTTAGGCTTTATTTTAATTTATTTGGCTGCATCAGGTCTTAGTTGTGGCATGCGGGATCTTCATTGCATCATGCGGGACCTTTCGTTACAGTGATTGTGCTCTTTAATTGTGGCACACGGGCTCCAGAGTGCGGGGGGTTCAGCAGTCATGGCGCATGGGCTTAGTTGCTCTGAGGCATGCGGGATCTTAGTTCCCTGACCAGGGATCAATCCAGTGTCCCCTGCACTGGGAGGTGTATTCTTAACCATTAGGCCACTAGGGAAGTCCCTGTCCCAGGGAGTTTAGCTGAAGCATCTCTTTCAGTGTTTACTCACAGACATCCTGTCCCTGGGACTTGGACAAGGGTCCCTGGGGGTGGGGCTGGGGGCAGACCTGGCTGTTTTCAGATTTGTCCCAGCCTGGCACACTGGAGCTCTGCTACAGACTAGAGTTTCCAGCTGCTTCCTTCTTCCCTGAGAAGGTGAACTCTCCCAGCAGCTGCTCAAGTAGCCTCTGGATAGTACCCCCAGCCAGTCAGTAGGACACGCCCTGAACCAGAAGCCCTGCCTCAAACCCCATCCATGTTGTTGCTATTGTTCAGTCACTAAGCTTTGTCTGACTCTTTGTGACCCCATGGACTGCAGCACACCAAGCCTTCCTGTCCCTCACTGTCTCCCAGAGTTTGCCCAAGTTCATGTCCATTGAATCGGTGATGCCATCCAACCATCTCATCTTCTGTCACCCCCTTCTCCTCCCGTCTTCAACCTTTCCCAGAATCGGGGTCTTTTCCAATGAATCAGTCAGCTATTCTCATCAGGTGGCCAAAGTATTGGAGCTTCAGCTTCAGCATCAGTCCTTCCAATGAGTATTCAGGGTTGATTTCCACATCCATTTTTCCAGCAAATACTAATGAATGTCTACTCCTTTCCACATGTCCCACCAGGCACTGAGGATAGAAAAGTGAGTAAAGTCTAACCTGGGCCTGCCTTCATGGAGTTTACATTCTACTGGGAAAGAAGACAACAACCATACATCTAAGTGTGAACAGAAGAAACAATATTTAAGATGCCATGATGCAGGCTTCCCTTGTGGCTCAGTGGTAAAGAATTCACCTGCCAATGCAGGAGACACGGGTTCAATACTTGGTCTGGGAAGATCCCACATGCCACGGAGCAATTATGCCCATGTGCCACAACTACTGAAGCCCGTGCACCGTAGGGCCAGTGCTTCACAACCAAAAAAGCCACGGCAATGAGGAACCCATAACACCACAACTAGAGAAATGCTCTCGCAGCAATGAAGACCCAGCACAGCAAATAAATAAACAAATAAATTAATTTTTTTTAATGCTGAGAATCCCAGGTATCCGGTGTTGCAAGAAGTAACAGGAGGGAATTTCCTGGCTGTCTAGTGGTTAAGACTCAGCGCTTCCACTGCAGAGCTTGGGTTTGATTCCTGGACAGGGAACTAAGATCCCACAAGCCCTGTAGTGTGACCCCCCTCCCCCTAAAAAAAAGAGGCTTTAAAAAAAATCTGCCTGTAGTGAAGAAACACCTTCCTCATCAGGGCACAGACACATCTATGGTGTGTGGAACCTGGGGTGCAGAGAGACTGAACCCCCAGGGTGCTCCGTGTTCAGTGTATTAAAGCCACCAGGGAAGGTGTAGCGCCACCTCTGCACCTACTGGTCAGCGGTGGAATTGCATGCCATGTCTGCCTTCTGTGTGGCTGGGGCACTGCCACATCTGGACAGGGCATCTGAGCAGAGGTCAAGTCAGAGAAGGGCAATGCCAAAGCATATTCAAACTGCCGTACAATTGCACTCGTTTCACATGCTAGCAAGGAAATGCTCAAAATCCTTCAAGCTAGGCTTCCACAGTACGTGAACAGAGAAATCCTAGGTGTTCAAGATGGATTTAGAAAAGACAAAGGAACTAGAGATCAAATTGTCAACATTCGTTGCATCATAGAGGAAGCAAAGAAACTCCAGAAAAATATCTACTTCTGCTTCATTGACCAAAGCTTTGACTGTGTGGATCACAACAAACTGTGGAAAATTCTCAGAGATGGGTATGCCAGACCACCTTACCTGCCTCCTAAGAAACCTATATGCAGGTCAAGAAGCAACAGTTAGAGCCAGTTAGAGCCGGACAGGAACAACGGACTGGTTCAAAACTGGGAAAGGAGTATGTTAAGGCTGTATATTGTCACCCCGCTTATTTAACTTCTATGCAGAGTCCATCATGGGAAATGCTGGGCTCAGTGAATCACAACCTGAAATCAAGATTGTTGGGAGAAATACCAAAAATCTCAGATATGCAGATGATACCACTCTAATGGCAGGAGGCAAAGAGGAACTGTTATAAAAAGCCTCTTGATGAGGGTGAAAGAGGAGAGTGAAAAAGCTGGCCTGAAGCCCAACATCAGTAAAATTAAGATCATGGCATCCAGTCCCATCACTTCATGGCAAATAGAAAGGGAAAAAGTGATAGCAGTGACAGATTTTTATTTTCTTGTTCTCCAAAATCACTGCAGACAATGTCTGCAGCCATGGAATTCAAAGACACCTGTTCCTTGGAAGGAAAGCTATGACAAACCTAGACAGAGTATTAAAAAGCAGAGTCACCACTTTGCCAACAAGTGTCCATTTAGTCAAAGCTATGGTTTTTCCAGTAGTCATTTACAGATGTGAGAGTTGGACTATAAAGAAGTTGAGTGATAAAGGACTGATGCTTTTGAAATATGGTGCTGGGGAAGACTCTTGTGAGTCCCTTGGACTGCAAGGAGATCAAACTAATCAATCCTAAAAGAAATCAACCTTGAATATTCATTGGAAGGACTGATACCAAAACTGAAATTCCAATACTTTGACCAACTGATGCAAAGAACTGACTCATTGGAAAAGACCCTGATGCTGGGAAAGATTGAAGGTAAAAGGGGAAGGGGGCAGCAGAGGTTGAAATGGCTAGATAGAATCACCAACTCAATGAACATTAATTTGAGCAAATTCTGGGAGATAGTGGAAGACAGAGGAGTTTAGCATGCTGCAGTCTATAGGTCTCAAAGAGTCAGATGCAACTGAGCAACTGAACAACAACAAACCATCTGCCAGCTGGCAACTTCTGATAAGAACACGGAAAACCTGAGTTCCCTTGACAAAATTAGGCCACCTGTATGAAAAGAGAAGGGAGTGGTGGAATTTCAAGTGTTTACTCAATTCACAGGAAAAGCCTAGTGATTACCTACATTCTATTGCAACATTCTTCAAATTTGTTCTGGAAACTGAGTTGGGTCAAGCTCACTGCATCCTAGGAGGGAGGAAATGGTCAACATGGTCAGGTTCTTCATTTTCCTGTCACCAGCCATTTCCAATGTATGCAGAACATTCTCATCCTGCTGTTCCTAAGGACACATGCCCAGGTTATTTACTATGCTGGACATTTATCCTAAGTTACAAGGGAACCCAAACCTCCATCACTTGAGAAAGGCAGCATTTGTAGAGATAGCTCAGACTGCCTAGGTTCAAACCCCAAATCTGACAAGGCTGTGGGAGCTTGGCATGTCTTTTCATCTCTCCATGTCTCAACCTCCACGTTTGCAAAAATGGCTTCAGAATCAATATGTGGGAAGCATTTAGCATTGGAAACACAGTTACTCCACATCTCTGTCTTCCTGACCTTGCTGTGACATCGGGCCATCAAACAAGCAACCAAACCCTAAGTAGCCTACTGAAGCTACAAGACTTGCCTTCTCTTGTTTATCTGCAGTTACATATGTCCAAATAAAACACTGAAGGGAGTTCAACTTCTGGCCTGGCACCATGAGCTGCCACCCAGAGAAACTGGTGAAAATTATTTTAAACACAACTATTTAAAGTCTCTTGAAATTGACCTAGAGAGCAAATGAAAAACAAAAATTTGTTCAAAAAAATCTATTGGATGTCCCTGGTGGTACAGTGAATAAGAATCCTCCTGCCAGTGTAGGGGACACAGGTTTGATCCCTGGTCTGGGAAGATTACACATGCAGCAGGCAACTAAAGTCCATGCACTGAAACTGTTAGGGGAAGCACACTGACTGAAACTTCCCACCCTGGCCATGCACTATAGGAACCATTTGCATGAGTTGTTTTACAACAGGAGGTCCTGGTAAGGAACATGGAACTAATAAGCCACTGCCAAGCGGAAGAGTTCGGGAAAGGTCAAAAGGAGACTCCACATGTCCAACCACCTCCCAGAATCCTCCTCACTGGCATCCATCTTGGATGAACAAGGCTTGCACTACCAGGAAGGACTCTGAGTCTGAATGAGTGGCTAAAGACAACCCAGAAACTAATCCCATCACCATAAAACCTGAGACTGTGAGCCACGTGGTAGAGCAGTTCTCCTGGGTTCCCTTACCCTACTGCTCTCCCCCCAGGCACCCTTTCCCAATAAAATCTCTTGCTTTGTCAGCACATGTGTCTCCTCAGACAATTCATTTCCAAGTGTTAGACAAAAGCCCAGTTTTGGGCCCTGGAAGGGGTCTCCTTCCTGCAACAAAGTTATTGAAGCTTGTGCACCTAGAACCCAAGTTCTGCAACAAGAGAAGCCACTGCAATGAGAAGTCTGTGCACTGCAATGATAGTAACCCCTGCACATTGCAACTAGAGAAAGCCTTTGCACAGCAATGAAGACCCAGCACAGCCAAAAATAAGTAAAATAAATAAATGAATTATTCCCCCCAAAAAAGAAAATCTTGTAAAATTCAGTAAGAACTACCCAAGTCTGTGGTATTTGAAGCAAAACTCACCTTCTCCCCCTTCTTCCCAGCTCAGTAAGATGGTAGCTTCCCTGGTGGTACAATGAATATGAATCCGTTCCAGACTTGTACAGACAAGAATGTTGCCCCCAAAGCCTTGGCTTTCTCTACCCCTGACTGAGACTCCATGTTGAGTGTAGCATGAATGAAAATACTGAGGCCACAGTTTCCTTCTGCTCCAGTTCGTGGAAAGCAGGAAATTCCTAAAGGAGAGCAAAACCTGGCGCTGCTGCCCCCCTTCTCCACTGAGCACTCAGCTCCCAGAGTAGAAGTGTCACAAAGAGAGAAGCTCATCATTGTCCCCACCTCCAGCACCCAAGCCTTGGCTCAGAGGTTTCTGCCATAAGAAAGAAGCAAGCTAGAAACAGAGAGCTCCAAATCCCACCCTAAAAAGCTGACCTCAATACCCTAGCGTTCACTGCAGCATTATTTACAATAGCTAGGATAGGGAACCAACCTAGATGTCTATCAACAGATGAATGGATAAAGAAACCATGGTATGTATACACAATGGACTATTACTCAGCCATAAAAAAGGAATGCTGAATAATAGAGTCATAAAAAGTTCTAATGAGGTGAATGAACCTAGAGTCTATTATACAGAGTGAAGTAAACCAGAAAGAGAAAACAAATATCATATATCAATGCATGTATATGGAATCTAGAAAGATGGTACTAATGAACCTATTTGCAAGGAAGCAATGGAAACACAGATATAGACAGCAGAGCTTGTGAATACAGGAGAGGGTGGGACGAATGGAAAGAGGAGCGTGGAAACATATATACTACCATATGTAAAATAGATAGCCAGTGGGAATTTGCTGTTTGACTCAGGGAGCTCAAACTGGTGCTCTGTGACAGCCCAGAGGGGTGGGGTGGAGTGGGAGGTGGGAGGGAGGCTCAAGAGGGAGGGGACAGATGTATACCTATGGCTGATTCATGTCGATGTATGGCAGAAACCAATACAATATTGTAAAGCAATTACTTTCAATTAAAAATTAAATTTTTTTTTAAAAGTAGAAAGGCTAGCTTCATTTGGAACAGAGTGTGGGAGGTTCAAGCTTCAAGGTGCCCTCAAAAAGAGTAGAAGTTGTGGTGAAAGACATTTGGAAGAAGAATGATAGCTTCCTTGGGGACATGAAGCTAAACTCTAAGTGGCTAATTTGCTGGAGAGAAAAACACAGAAAAAGCTGTGAAGAGGCCTCCTTTGATCTGAGAAAAGTCTCCATCATTGACCTCTGGTACTATCCCTATAAGGGATTTGGGTTTGGTTAGACTTCACTGTAAAGCAATTTATCCCCTGAAGCATTGCTGAAAACAGTAGAGCGGTCAGACAGGAGTTTGTGGAGATTCACACAAGATGTTTTGAGAGAAAGAGACAAAAAGAACCCTGCCCAAACCTCTGCCATCACAGGATAGTTGTGGGCATGCTTAAGATTGCACCCCTTGAGGTGCAACATCTGAGGCTTAACACTATCAGGGGTGGAGGTACCTTACTAAAATTATCCAGTCACTAAACAACAAGCAATTCATCTCTAAAAGACAATAGCGTACCTGGGGAGGGGAAGGTGAACAGTATGAACAGTAGCCATATTTGCTATAATAATATATAATATTTGCATGTTATCTAAGATACCCAGTTTCCAACAACAACAAAAGATTAAAAGACATAAAGAAATAGGAAAGAATAGGGAATTCCCTGGCAGTCCTGTGGTTAGGTGCTTTCACTACCAAGGCCTGGATTTGATCCCTGGTCAGGAAACTTAGATCCCAAATGCCAAGCCTGTGTGCTGCTACTAGAGAAAACCCACATACCACAATGAAGACCCAGGGAAGCCAAAAATAAATAAATAAATAAACAGGAGATTCCCTTATAGCTCAGCTTAGTAAAGAATCCACCTGCAATGCAGGAGACCTGGGTTCGATCCCTGGGTTGGGAAGATCCCCTGGAGAGGGGCAAGGCTACCCACTCCAGTATTCTGGCCTGGAGAATTCCATCTATAATCCATGGGGTCGCAATGAGTTGGACATGACTGAGCAACGTTCACTTTCATAGACTTTAGAAAAAATAAATAAAAATTGTTTGGAAATTGATTTCATCAAGAATAGAGAATTCACACACTTATGGTCAATTAATCTACAACAAAGTAGACAAGAATATACAATGGAGAAGACAGTCTCTTCAACAAGAGGTGCTGGGAAAACTGGACAGCTACATGAAAAAGAATGAAATAGAACATTCTCATTCTGTCACATACACAAAAATAAACTCAAATGAATTAAAAACCTAAATGTAAAATCAGATACAAAATTCCTAGAGGAAAATGTAGGTTGAATACTCTTTGACAATAATTGCAGCAGTATCCTTAAAAAACTAGGAATAAATCTACCACATGACCCAGGAACCCCACTACTGGACTTATGCTCTGAGAAAACCATAGTTGAAAAAAATACATGTACTCCAATGTTCATAGCAGTACTGTTTACAATAGCTAGGACATGGAAGCCACCTAGATGTCCACGACAGATGAATGGATAAAGGAGCTGTAGTACACCCAGACAATGGAATATTACTTAGCCATAAAAAAGAACAAATTTGAGTCAGTTCTAGTGAGGTGGGTGAACCTAGAGCCTGTAATACAGAATGAAGCAAGTCAGAAAGAGAAAAACAAATACAGTATTTTGACACATATATATGGAATCTAGAAAAATTATACTGTTGAGCCTATTTGCAGGGAAAGAATGGAGATGCAGACATAGATAATGGACTTGTGGACACAGAGCTGGAGGGAGAGGGTGGGATGAATGGAGAAAGTAGTATCAACATGTATATGCTATCAGGTGTTGCTGTCTAGCACAGAAAGCCTGGTCTGTCACTCTGTGATGACCAGAAGGGATGGGATGGGGGAGGGAAGGGAGACTAGGGGAGAAGGGTATGTATGTACACTTATGGCTGATTTGCATTGTTGTAAGGCAGAAACCAACACAACATTGTAAAATTTTAAATAAAAAGAATAAAAAATTACAGCACTAGTTTTTTGCATCCAACTCCTAAAGCAATGGAAACAAAAGCAAAAATAAACAAATGGGACCTGATTAAACTTAAAATTGATTGCTGAGCAAAAGAAACCATAAGCAAAATGAAAAGACAACCTATGGAATGAGAGAAAATATTTGTAAATGATGCAAACAACAAGAGCTTGATTTCCAAGATATACAAACAGATTATACAGCTCAATAAACAAACAAACAAATCAAAAAGTAAGCATAGGATCTACATAGACATTTCCCCAAGGAAGACACACAGATGGCTAACAGGCACAAGGAAACTTGCTCAACATCACTAATTATTAGAGAAATGCAACTCAAAACTACAGTGAGGAATCACCTCACACTGGTCAGACTTTGTTGTTGATGTTCACTTGCTAAGTCATGTCTGGCTGTTTGCCACCCCATGGACTTAAGCATGCAAGGCTTCCCTGTTCTTCACTGTCTCCAAGAGTTTGCTCAAATTAATGTCCATTCAGTCCGTGATGCTATCCAACCCATCTCATCCTCTGTTGTCCCCTCTACCCCCTGCCCTGAATCTTTCCCATCATCAGGGTCTTTTCCAAGGAGTCGGCTCTTCGCACCAGGAGGCCAAAGTATTGGTGTTTCAGCTTCAGTCAGTCCTTCCAATGAATATTCAGAGTTGATTTCCTTTAGGATTGACTGGTTTTATCTCCTTACTGTCCAAGAGACTCTCAAGACTCTTCTCCAGTACCACAACATGAAAGTGTCAATTCCTTGGCTCTCAATCATTTTTATGGTCCAACAGTAATAGCATACATGACTACTGGAAAAGCCATAGCTTTAACTATATGAACCGTCAGCAAAGTAGTGTCTCTGCTTTTTAATATGCTGTTTAAGTTTGTCATAGCTTTCCTTCCAAGGTGGTGGTGGTTTAGTTGCTAAGTTATATCTGACTCTTGAAACCCCATGGACTGTAGCTTGCCAGGTTCCTCTGTCCATTGGATTCTCCAGGCAAGAACACTGGAGTGGGTTGCTATTTCCTTCTCCAGGGGATCTTCCCAATCCAGGGATCAAACATGGGTCTCCCACATTGCAGACAGATTCTTTATCGACTGAGCTGCAAGGGAAGCCCTTTCAAGGAGCAAGCATCTTTTAATTTCATGGCTATAGTCACCATACACTGTGATTTTGGAGACCCGGAAAACAAAATCTATCACTGCTTCCACTTTTTCTCCTTCTATTTGCCATGAAGTGATAGGATCAGATGCCATGATCTTAGTTTTTTGAATGTTGAGTTTTAAGCCAGCTTTTTCACTCTCCTCTTTCACCCTAATCAAGAGGTACTTTCAGTTCAGTTCAGTTCAGTTCAGTCGCTCAGTTGTGTCCAACTCTTCACGACCCCATGAATCGCAGCACGCCAGGCCTCCCTGTCCATCACCAACTCCCGGAGTTTACTCAAGCTCATGCCCATCGAGTCGGTGATGTCATCCAGCCATCTCATCCTCTGTCATCCCCTTCTCCTCCTGCCCCCAATCCCTCCCAGCATCAGGGTCTTTTCCAATGAGTCAACTCTTCACATCAGGTGGCCAAAACATTGGAGTTTCAGCTTCAACATCAGTCCTTCCAATGAACACCCAGAACTGATCTCCTTTAGGATGGACTGGTTGGATCTCCTTGCAGTCCAAGTGACTCAAGAGTCTTCTTCAACACCACAGTTCAAAAGCATCAATTTTTCGGCGCTCAGCTTTCTTCACAGTCCAACTCTCACATCCATACATGACCACTGAAAAAATCATAGCCTTGACCAGACGGACATTTGTTGGCAAAGTAATGTCGCTGCTTTTTAATATGCTACCTAGGTTGGTCATAACTTTCCTTCCAAGGAGTAAGCGCCTTTTAATTTCATGGCTGAGGGGGAGGAGCTAAGATGGCAGAGGAATAGGATGGGGAGACCACTTTCTCCCCTACAAAATTAATCGAAAGAACATTTGAACGCTGAGCAAACTTAATTTCATGGCTGCAGTCACCATCCACAGTGATTTTGGAGCCCAAAACAATAAAGTCTGACACTGTTTCCACTGTCTCCCCATCTATTTCCCATGAGGTGATGGGACCAGATGCCATGATCTTAGTTTTCTGAATGTTAAGCTTTAAGCCAACTTTTTCACTCTCCTCTTTCACTTTCATCAAGAGGCTTTTTAGTTCCTCTTCACTCTCTGCCATAAGGGTGGTGTCATCTGCATATCTGAGGTTATTGATATTTCTCCTGGCAATCTTGATTCCAGCTGTGCTTCTTCCAGCCCAGGGTTTCTCATGATGTACTTTGCATTTCCTCTTAAATTTCTGCCATTAGAGTTTTATCATCTCCTTATCTGAGGTTGTTGATATTTCTCCCAGAAATCTTGATTCCAACTTATGATTCATCCAGTCCAGAATTTCCCATGAGGGACTCTGCATAGAAGTTAAATAAGTCAGGTGACAATATACAGCCTTGATGTATTCCTTTCCCAATTTTGAACCAGTCTGTTGTTCCATGTCTGGTTGCTAACCAGACAGTCCATATAGTCAAAGTTACAACTTTTCCAGTAGTCATGTATGATATGACTGTTGGACCATAAAAATGATTGAGAGCCAAGGAACTGACACTGTCATATTGTGGTGCTGGGGAAGACTCTTGAGGGTCCCTTGGACAGCAAGGAGATCAAACCACTCAATCCTAGAGGAACAGTTCCATGTCTTAACTGTTGCTTCTTGACTTGCATACAGGTTTCTCAGGAGACAGATAGATGGTCTGCAATTTCCATCTCTTTAAGAGTTTTCTAAAGTTTGTTGTGATCACACAGTCAAAGGCTTTCTCATAGTAAATGAAGCCGAAGTAGATGTTTTCGGGAATTCCCTTACTTTTTCTATGATCCAATGAATGTTGCAGTTTGATCTCTGCCTTTTCTAAATTCAGCTTGTACATATGGAAGTTCTTGGTTCACATACTGCTGAAGACTAGGTTAAAGGATTTTGAATATTACCTTCTAGCATGTGAAATGTGTGCAACTGTATAATGGTTAGAACATTTTATGGCATTGTCCTTCTTTGGGATTGGAATAAAAACTGACCGTTTCCAGTCCTGTGGCCACTCCTTTTTCCAAATTTGTTGGCATATTAAGTGTAGCACTTTAACAGCACAATCTTTTAGGATTTGAAATAGCTCAGCTGTAATTCCATCACCTCCACTAACTTTGTGCATAGTAATGCTTCCTAAGGCCCACTTGATTTCACACACCATGATTTCTGGCTCTAGGCGAATGACCACACCATTGTGCTTATCTGGGTCACTAAAATCTTTTTTGTAGAGTTCTTCTGTGTATTCTTGCCATCTCTTCTTAATCTCTTCTGCTTCTGTTAGGTCATTACCAATTCTGTTCTTTATTATGCCCATCCTTGCAAGAAATATTCCCTTGGTCTCCAGTTTTCTTAAAGAGAGCTCTAATCTTTCCCATTCTATTGTTTTCCAGTATTTCTTTGCATTATTCACTTAAGAAGGCTTTCTTTTTTTAATTAATTAATTTTACTTTACAATATTGTATTGGTTTTGCCATACATTGACTTGAATCCGCCATTAGTGTATATGTATTCCCCATCCTGAACCCCCCTCCCACCTCCCTCCCCATCCCATCCCTCTGGGTCATCCCAGTGCACCATCTCCGAGTACCCTGTATCATGTATCAAACCTAGACTGGTAATTCGTTTCACATATGATACTTTACATGTTTCAATGCCATTCTCCCATATCATCCCGCCCTTGCCCTCTCCCATAGAATCCAAAAGACTGTTCAATACATCTGTGTCTCTTTTGCTGTCTCACATACAGGGTTATCATTACCTTCTTTCTAAATTCCATATATATATGCATTAGTATACTGTATTGGTGTTTTTCCTTCTGACTTACTTCACTCTGTATAATAGGCTCCAGTTTCATCCATCTCATTGGAACTGATTCAAATGTATTCTTTTTAATGGCTGAGTAAAAACTTCCGCTGGATCATCAAAAAAGCAAGAGAGTTCCAGAAAATCATCTATTTCTGCTTTATTGACTGCCAAAGCCTTTGACTGTGTGGATTGCAACAAACTGTGGAAAATTCTGAAAGAGATGGGAATATCAGACCACCTGACCTGCCTCTTGAGAAACCTATATGCAGGTCAGGAAGCAACAGTTAGAACTGGACATGGAAAAAACTGTTTCCAAACAGGAAAAGGAGTACGTCAAGGCTGTGTATTGTCACCCTGCTTATTTCAGTTATATGCAGACTACATCATGAGAAACTCTGGGCTGGAAGAAGCACAAGCTGGAATCAAGATTGCCAGGAGAAATATCAATAACCTCAGACATGCAGATGACACCACCCTTATGGCAGAGAGTGAAGAGGAACTAAAGAGCCTCTTGATGAAAGTGAAAGTGGAGAGTGGAAAAGTTGGCTTAAAGCTCAACATTCAGAAAACTAAGATCATGGCATCTGGTCCCATCACTTCATGGGAAATAAATGGGGAAACAGTGAAAACAGTGTCAGACTTTATTTTGGGGGGCTCCAAAATCACTGCAGATGGAGACTGCAGCCATAAAATTAAGAGATGCTTACTCCTTGGAAGGAAAGTTATGACCAACCTAGATAGCATAGGAAAATCAGAGACATTACTTTGTCAACAAAGGTCCGTCTAGTCAAGGCTATGGTTTTTTCAGTGGTCATGTATGGATGTGAGAGTTGGACTGTGAAGAAAGCTGAGCGCCAAAGAATTGATGCTTTTGAACTATGGTGTTGAAGAAGACTCTTGAGAGTCCCTTGGACTGCAAGGAGATCCAACCAGTCCATCCTAAAGGAGATCAGTTCTGGGTGTTCATTGGAAGGACTGATGCTGAAGCTGAAACTCCAATGTTTTGGCCACCTGATGCGAAGAGTTGACTCATTGGAAAAGACCCTGATGCTGGGAGGGATTGGGGGCAGGAGGAGAAGGGGATGACAGAGGATGAGATGGCTGGATGACATCACCGACTCGATGGGCATGAGCTTGAGTAAACTCCGGGAGTTGGTGATGGACAGGGAGGCCTGGCGTGCTGCGATTCATGGAGTCACAAAGAGTGAGACAGGACTGAGCAACTGAACTGAACTGAACCGAATATTCCATTGTGTATGTGTACCACAGCTTTCTTATCCACTCATCTGCTGATGGACATCTAGGTTTCTTCCATGTCCTGGACTATTATAAACAGTGCTGCGATGAACATTGGGGTACATGTGTCTCTTTCGATTCTGGTTTCTTCAGTGTGTATGACCAGCAGTGGGATTGCTGGGTCATATGGCAGTTCTATTTCCAGCTTTTTAAGGAATCTCCACACTGTTCTCCATAGTGGCTGTACTAGTTTGCATTCCCATCAACAGTGTAAGAGGGTTCCCTTTTCTCCACACCCTTTCCAGTATTTATTGCTTGTAGACTTTTGGATAGCAGCCATTCTGACTGGCATGAAATGGTACCTCATTGTGGTTTTGATTTGCTTGAGCATCTTTTCATGTGTTTGTTAGCCATCTGTATGTCTTCTTTGGAGAAATGTCTGTTTAGTTCTTTGGCCCACTTTTTGATTAGGTCTTTTATTTTTCTAGAATTGAGCTGCAGGAGTTGCTTGTATATTTTTGAGATTAATTCTTTATCCATTGCTTCATTTGCTATTATTTTTCCCATTCTGAAGGCTGTCTTTTCACCTTGCTTATAGTTTCCTTTGTTGTGCAGAAGCTTTTAATTTTAATAGGTCCCATTTGTTTATTTTTGCTTTTATTTCCAATATTTTGGGAGGTGGGTCATAGAGGATCCTGCTATGGTTTATGTCGGAGAGTGTTTTCCTCTATGTTTTGCTATGCTTTCCTCTAGGAGTTTAATAGTTTCTGGTCTTACATTTAGATCTTTAATCCATTTTGAGTTTATTTTTGTGTATGGTGTTAGAAAGTGCTCTAGTTTCATTCTTTTACAAGTGGTTGACCAGTTTTCCCAGCACCACTTGTTAAAGAGATTGTCTTTTCTCCATTGTATATTCTTGCCACCTTTGTCAAAGATAAGGTGTCCATAGGTGCGTGGATTTATCTCTGGGCTTTCTATTCTGTTCCATTGATCTATATTTCTGTCTTTGTGCCAGTACCATACTGTCTTGATGACTGTGGCTTTGTAGTAGAACCTGAAGTCAGGCAGGTTGATTCCTCCAGTTCCATTCTTCTTTCTCAAGATTGCTTTGGCTATTCGAGGTTTTTTGTATTTCCATGCAAATTGTGAAATTATTTGTTCTAGTTCTGTGAAGAATACCGTTGGTAGCTTGATAGGGATTGCATTGAATCTATAGATTGTTTTGGGTTGTATATTCATTTTCACTATATTGATTCTTCTGATCCATGAACACGGTATATTTCTCCATCTATTTGTGTCCTCTTCGATTTCTTTCACGAGTGTTTTTATAGTTTTGTATATATAGGTCTTTTGTTTCTTTAGGTATATATATTCCTAAGTATTTTATTCTTTTTTTTGCAATGGTAAATAAAATTGTTTCCTTAATTTCTCTTTCTGTTTTCTCATTGCTAGTGAATAGGAATGCAAGGGATTTCTGTGTGTTAATTTTATGTCCTGCAACTTTACTATATTCATTGATTAGCTCTAGTAATTTTCTGGTGGAGTCTTTAGGGTTTTCTATGTAGAGGATCATGTCATCTGCAAACAGCGAGAGTTTCACTTCTTCTTTTCCTATCTGGATTCCTTTTATCTCTTTTTCTGCTCTGATTGCTGTGGCCAACACTTCCAAAACTATGTTGAATAGTAGTGGTGAGAGTGGGCACCCTTGTCTTGTTCCTGACTTTATGCGAAATGTTTTCAATTTTTCACCATTGAAGATAATGTTTGCTGAGGGTTTGTCATATATAGCTTTTATTATGTTGAAGTATGTTCCTTCTATTCCTGCTTTCTGGAGGGCTTTTGTCGTAAATGGATGTTGAATTTTGTCAAAAGCTTTCTCTGAATCTTTTGAGGTAATCATATGGTTTTTATTTTTCAATTTGTTAATGTGGTGTATCACATTGATTGATTTGTGGATATTGAAGAATACTTGCATCCCCAGGATAAAGCCCACTTGGTCATGATGTATGATCTTTTTAACATGTTGTTGGATTCTGTTTGCTAGGATTTTGTTAAGGATTTTTGCATCTATGTTCATCAGTGATATTGGTCTGTAGTTTTCTTTTTTTGTGGCATCTTTGTCAGGTTTTGGTACTAGGGTGATGGTGGCCTCATAGAATAATTTGGAAGTTTACCTTCCTCTGCAATTTTCTGGAAGAGTTTGAGTAGTATAGGTGTTAGTTCTCTAAATTTTTGGTAGAATTCATCTGTGAAGCTGTCTGGTTCTGGGTTTTTGTTTGCTGGAAGATTTCTGATTACAGTTTCAATTTCCATGCTTTTGATGGGTCTGTTAAGATTTTCTATTTCTTCCTGGTTCAATTTTGGAAAGTTGTACTTTTCTAAGAATTTGTCCATTTCTTCCAAGTTGTCCATTTTATTTGCATAAGTTGCTGATAATAGTCTCTTATGATCCTTTGTATTTCTGTGTTGTCTGTTGTGATCTCTCCATTTTCATTCCTAATTTTGTTGATTTGATTTTTCTCCCTTTGTTTCTTGATGAGTTTGGCTATTGGTTTGTCAATTTTATTTATCTTCTCAAAGAACCAGCTTTTGGTTTTGTTGATTTTTGCTATGGTCTCTTGTTTCTTTTGCATTTATTTCTGCCCTAATTTTTAAGATTTCTTTCCTTCTACTGACCCTGGAGTTTATAATTTCTTCCTTTTCAAGTTGCTTTAGATGTAGAGTTAGGTTATTTATTTGACTTCTTTCTTGTTAATAAGGCTTTCTTATCTCTCCTTGCTGGTCAGAATGGCCATCATCAAAAAGTCACAAGTAATAAATGCTGGAGAGTGTATAAAAAAAGGGAACCCTCCTATACTTTTGGATGGAATGTAAATTGGTACAGCCACTATGGAGAACATTATGGATGTTCCTCAAGAAACTACAAATAAAGTTACCATATAATCCAGTGATCCCACTTCTGAGTATATATCCAGAAAAGACAAAAACTCTAATTCAAAATATAACATGCACCCTAATGTTCATAAAGCACCATTTACAATAGCCAAGCATGGAAACAACCTAAATGTCCATTAACAAATGAATAGGTAAAGAAGATGTGATACACACACACACACACACACACACACACACACACACACACACAATGGAATATTACTCAGCCATAAAAAAGAATAAAGTAATGCAATTTGTGGCAACATGGATGGACTTAGAGATTATCATACTAAATGTAGTAAGTCAAACAGAGAAAGGCAAATATAATATACTACTTATATGTGTAATTCAAAATATGATACAGCTTTCTGCCCATGAGTAAGCATCTTTGAAGTTTCCCCCCTCCACTGCCATCTAAGTCAGAGTCAAAGTCTAAGTCAGTCTTCCAAAGAGCCAGAAGAGCTGTGGAAGCTCTTCATTGGAGGACTGAGCTTTGAAACAACAAATGAAAGTCTGAGGAGCCATTCTGAGCAAAGTCGAACACTCACAGACTGTGTGGTAATGAAGGATCTGAACACCACGCCCTCCAGAGGCTTTGGGTCTGTCACATACATCACTGTGGAGAAGGTTAATTCAGCCAGGAGGGCAAGGCCACACAAGATGGATGGAATATTTGTGGAACCAAAGAGGGCCGTCTCAAGAAAATATTCTCAAAGACCTGGTGCCCATGTAACTGTGAAAAAGATATTTGTTGGTGGCATTAAGGAAAACACTGAAGAACATCACCTGAGAGATTATTTTGAACAGTATAGGAAAACTGAAGTGATTGAAATCATGACTTATTGAGGCAGTGGCAAAAGAGAGGCTTTGCGTTCATAACCTTTGATGACAATGACTCCATAGATAAGACTGGCATCCAGAAATGCCACGCTGTGAATGGCCACTACTGTGAAGTAAGGAAAGCCCTATCTAAGCCAGACAGAGATGGCTAGTGCTTCATCCAGCCAAAGAGGTCGAAGTGGTTCTGGAAACTTTGGTGGTGGTTGTGGAGGTGGTTTTGGAGGGAATGACAATGTTGGTCATGGAGGAAACTTCAGTGGTTGAGGTGGCTTTGGTGGCAGCCATGATGGTGGTGGATATGGTGGCAGTGGAGATGACTATAATGAATTTGGTAATGATGGAAGCAACTGGGAGGTGACAGAAGCTACAATGATTTTGGTAATTATGACAATAAATCTTCAAATTTTGAACTCATGAAAGAAGGAAATTTTGGAGGCAGAAGTTCCAGCTCCTATGGTGGTGGAGGCCAATACTTTGACAAACCATGAAAGCAAGGTGGCTATGGGGGTTCCAACAGCGGCAGTAGCTATTGCAAGGGCAGAAGGTTTTAATTATTGCCAGGTAACAAAGCTTAGCCAGAGAGGAGAGCCAGAGAAGTGACAGGGAAGCTGCAGGTTACAACAGATTTGTGAACTCTGCCAAGGACAGTGGTGGCAGGGCCTCCCTGCTACAAAGAAGACATGTTTTAGACAATACTCGTCTGTATGGGCAAAAAATTCAAGAACCATACTTGTGACTAATCATGTGTGTGTGTTAAGTTGCTTCAGTCGTGTCCAACTCTGTGTAACCCTATGGACTGTAGCCCACCAGAGTCCTCTGTCCATGGGGTTCTCCAGGCAAGAATACTGGAGTAGGTTGCCATGTGCTTCTCCTTTATCAAACCCATGTCTCTTGGCAGGCAGGTTCTTTACCACTAGTGCCACCTGGGAAGCCCTTTGGCTAAATGTTCTGTTCAGTTCAGTTCAGTTCACTCAGCTGTGTCCAACTCTTTATGACCCCATGAACTGCAGCACATCAGGCTGCTCTGTCCATCACCAACTTCCAGAGCTTGCTCAAACTCATATCCAGTGAGTCAGTGATGCCATTCAGCCATCTCACCCTCTGCCATCCCCTTCTCCTGCCTTCAATCTTTCCCAGTATCAGGGTCTTTTCCAATAAATCAGTTCTTCACATCGGGTGGCCAAAGTATTTTAGCTTCAACTTCAGCATCAGTCCTTCTAATGAATATTCAGGGCTGATTACCTTTACGATTGACTGGTTTGATTTCCTTGCAGTTCAAGGGACTCTCAAGAGTCTTCTCTAACACCACAGTCCAAAGCATCAATTCTTTAGCACTCAGCTTTCTTTACGGTCCAACTCTCACACCCACACATGACTACTGGAAAAACCATAGCTTTTTTTCCCCCCCTTCATTTATTTTTATTAGTTGGAGGTTAATTACTTTATAATATTGTAGTGGTTTTTGTCATACATTGACATGAATCAGCCATGGACTTACATGTATTCCCCATCCCGATCCCCCCTTCCCCCTCCCTCTCTACCCGATCCCTCTGGGTCCCATAGCTTTAACTAATTGTATAACAGGTTAACTTAGATTCTGTTCTGTGGAAAGTGTAAAGTATGCCAAAAAAGAATTTTAATGTAAATTTCTTTTTTTTTTTTGGCACCCATGCTCTTAATTGCTAAATGTAATAGTCTGATTGTGATGCTGACTAAATGTGTCTCTTTTTTTAAAATGTGCCATGTAAAGTTAGTTAACTACCCCAACAGTGTGAAGTTAGAATTCCTTCAGGGTGATCCCAGGTTTAATTCAAAATTTATTTACAACCTGCTTTGGTGGAGAAGTTGTTGTCTTCAGAAACTTGATGTAGTTGACAATTACTGTGTTGTGACATTTCACCTTTAAAAGGTTCACCCACTCAAAGTCATGGAGTTTTTTGTTTTTTGGTTGTTAATGATCACTGGCACATCCTATGCAATATATATATAAATTGAATTATGATATCAGATAAAGTTGTAGATGGGAATGAATCTGGTGTATCAACCTTGTATCATGTGTAATCAATAAAACATTTAGTATCCTCTTAAAAAAAATAAAAGAATAAAATATGATACAAATTGGTAGAATCCACCTGCCAATGCAGGTGACATGGGCTCAATCCCAAGCCCTAGAAAATTTCACATGCTGCAGGGCAGCTAAGCCCATGTGCCACAACTACTAAGCCTATGCTCTAGGGCCTGTGCTCTGCAACCAGATAAGCCACTACAATGAGAAGCCCATGCATTACTACTAGATAGCAGTCTATACTCTCTGCAACTAGAAAAAGCCCATGTGCAGCAATGAAGACCCAGTGCAACCAAAATTAAATAAATAAGCAAGAAATAATGAAAAATAAAATATGGTACAAATGAACTTAGAGAAATAGACTCACAAACGTAGAAAACAGACTTATGGCTACCAAAGGGAAAAGAGGGGAAGGGACAAATCAGGAATATTGGATTAACAGATACACATTATTATATATAAAAATCAATACCAATGACCTACCATATAGCACAGGGAACTATATTCAGTATCTTGTAATAACCTATCATGGGAAAGAATCTAAAAGAGTATGTGTATATATATAACTGAATCACTTTTCAGTACACTTAAAACACTGTAAATCAACTATACTTCAATTTAAAAAAAAAGAATAGAGAAATATTAGAGGAAAAATATCTTCCAAGGGATCTTCCCAGCCCAAGGATCAAACCCAGGTCTCCTCAGTTGTGGCAGATTCTTTATCATCTGAGCCACCAGGGAAGCTCAAGAATACTGGAGCGGGTAGCCTATCCCTCCTCTGGGAAATCTTTCTGACCCAAGAATCAAACTGGGGTCTCCTGCATTACAGGCAGATTCTTTACCAGCTAAGGGCATGGCAACCCACTCCAGTATTCTTGCCTGAATAATCCCCATGGACAGAGGAGCCTGGATGGCTGCAATCCATGAGGTTGCAAAGAGTCAGACACAACTGAATGACTAAGCACAGGACAGTACAGAGAAAAAAACCAAAGAAACCAGAAACTGGTTCTTAGAAAAGATCAACAAAAGTGAAAAGTTTACCTAGACTTACCAAGATACAAAGAGAAAATACTCAAATTATTAGAATCGGAAATAGAAGAAGGGACATTATGACTGACCCTACAGAGAGGAACAGGATTATCCCTACTATGAATAGCCTCCAAACACCTGGGTCCAGCCGGCAGGTCAAACTGGAGTCATGTCTTTTTGATGACACCCTTAACACCATCTATGCATTTGCTAAGGCCAAATAACTACAAGTCATTTATTTTCACCTTTAAATAATTTCAAATTTAGAGAAAAGTTGCAAGACTAGTACAAAGAGTTTCTGTTAACCTTAACCACATTCCCCACTGTTAGCATTTTACCACAGGTATGTGGTAAGTGTCTTTCTGTGTGCTACTGTTGTTCATTCGCTAAGTGTTGTCTGACTCTTTTGCAACCCCATGGACTGTAGCCCTCTCGGTTCCTCTGTCCATAGGATTTCGCAGGCAAAAATGCTGGAGTGGGTTGCCATTTCCTTCTCCAGTGGATTTTCCCAACCCAGGGATTGAACCCGCATTTCCTGCATTGGCAGGGAAGTTCTTTACCACTGAGCCACCAAGGAAGCCCCTTTTCTATGTGAACATATCACGATTCCTTCTAAATCATTTGACAGTAAATTGTAGAAAATGGTGCTTTACATCCCCTCTTGATACTTCAGTGTGTATTTCCTTACAAGGACAATCTCATACATAATTTAATACAACCATCAAAATAAAAAAACTAACATTAGCATAATATTAGCATCACAGACTCCAGTCACATTTCATAGATTGTCCCCAATGGTGTCTTTTATAGGTCTGGATCCCAAACAAGATCATGTATTGCAATTAGATCAATGTGTCTCTTAGTTTCCTTTGATCTGGAGCAGTTCTTCAGTCTTTCCTTGTCTTTCTTGATCTTGGCATTTTTGAAAAGTATAGGCCAGCTACTATGTAAGATATCAGTTTGAGTTCATCTGATCTTTCCTAATGATTTATGCTTATTGTCAGAAATGAGTTGTACATTCTTCTCATTGTATTACATCATGAACCCCATGATGTTGACTTGTCCATTAGTAACATCCCCTGTCTGCTAAGTTTCTCCGCTGTCAAGTTAACTAATAATGGAAGCTGCTTTTCTTCCTTGGCCATGCCTCAAGGTTTGCAAGAATCCTATTTCCCGGACCAGGGATCAAACTCGGGCCCACTGGAGTGAAAGTGCTGAGTCCTAACCACTGGACTGCCAGGGAAAACCCAGAAATTAATAAATTTATTTATTAATTCCAAGGGACTCCATTCTTTCATTGCTGAGGGTGGGGGTTCTATCCTTGTTCAGGAACTGAGATCCTGCAAGCTGCATGGTGCAGCCAAAAATAAAAAAAAAATCTAATTAATAAGTATTTTGTGAGATAGATTTATAACTATGTCTACATTTATTCATTGGTATTCTACTATAGGGTAACACTTTACATTTCCCTTTGCTTATTATTATTTACATGACTTCATTGGGCTTCCTTGGGAGCTCAATTGGTAAAGCATTCTCCTGCAATGCAGGAGACTTGCATTCGATTCCTGGGTCAGGAAGATCCCCTGGAGAAGGGATAGGCTACCCACTCCAGTATTCTTGGGCTTCCCTCATGGCTCAGATGGTAAAGAATTGGCCCATAATACAAAAGAGACCTGGGTTCAATCCCTGGGTTGGGAAGATTTCCTGGGGAAGGAAACAGCTACCCACTTCAGTATTCTTGCCTGGATGGGCAGAGAAGATTGGCAGGCTACAGTCCAGTGGATCACGAGGAGTCGGACATGACTGAGTGACTTTCGCTTTCATGAATTCTAACTTATTCAGTGGGTTATAATCTATTACTGTCATTGTCTTTTTTGATACTCAAATTGCCCCAGATTTCATCATTTGAATTCTTTTTCTGATTGAACTCTTTATTTTCCCCTCTTTGAGCCTCAATTTCTTCCCAAATTTTCATGTCCATTCTCAACCAAATGATTCGGGTGGGCTGGACTCCGTCTCAGTCACAGGGATGTACCCTGACTTGGCTTATGCTAACCATTGTATGCCATGCCCCTGGACACACTGGTTGGTTCAAGATGGGCAGCTGACCCCTTTGTGGATAAAAATGGGGAGATGTCTGATGGGGTTTCTGGGAAACAAATTTCTTTTCCCTTCCAAGGGAGCTACTAAAAGAGAGGCTGCCAAAGAACCTTCTGTCTCCTGTTGACACACTGGAAAGATGGCAAGTTTTTATCTAATGCAGCCATTTCTGCTGCTGAAAAGGAAGCTGGCCTGAGGTCAATTTTAGCATACAGAGGTGGGAAGAAAAAAGAAAATGCTATGACCACAGGAACGAAGCTCTGGTGACACCACAGATTTCTGGATCATTCTGTGCCTGAAGCTCTGTGGACTGGTTAAGTATCAGTGCCATTAAATTACCTTTTTTATTTAAGCCAGAATGAGCTAAAACTTCAGTTGCTGGAGGGCAAAAGTGCCCTAAATAATACACTCCCCCAAAGCAGCAAAAGAAGGCTGCCTGGGAATTCCCTGGTGGCCCAGAGATTAGGACTCTGTGCTTCCACTGCAGGGGGCACAGGCTTGAACCCTGGTTGGGGAACTAAGATCCTGCAAGCCTCAGTTCAGTTCAGTTCAATCGCTCAGTCGTGTCTGACTCTTTGCGACCCCATGAACCACAGTACCCCAGGCCTCCCTGTCCATCACCAACTCCCGGAGTCTACCCAAACTCAAGGCACAGCCAAAAAAAAAAAAAAAAAAAAAAAAAGAAGAAGGCTGCCTTCTGTGAGAAGTAAAAAGCTAAGTTTCAGTTCCTAATATCCAGAAGAACTCTAACCCTAAGAGTGAAAAAGCTGGCTTAAAATTTAACATTCAAAAAATTAAGATCATGGCATCTGGTCTCATCACTTCATGGCAAATAGATGAGGAAAAAAATGGAAACAGTGACAGACTTTATTTTCTTGGGCTCCAAAAAAGCCCTGAGAGCTCCAAAAAAGCTCTTCCAAAAGCACTGAGGACAGTGACTGCAGCCTTGAAATTAAAAGATGCTTGCTCCTTGAAAGAAAATCTATGATGAACTTAGCATATTAAAAAGCAGAGACATCACTTTGCTGACAAAGGTCCGTATAGTCAAAGCTGTGGTTTTTCCAGTACTCATGTAAGATGTGAGAGTTGAACAATAAAGAAGGCTGAGCACTGAAGAACTGATGCTTTCAAACTGTGGTGCTGGAGGAGACTCTTGAGAATCCCTTGGATATCAAGGAAGGCCAACCAGTCAATCTTAAAGGAAATCAACTCTGAGTTTTCATTGGAAGGACTGATGCTGAAGCTGAAGCTCTAATACTTTGATCACCTGATGCAAAGAGCCAACTCATTAGAAAAGACCCTGATGCTGGGAAAGACTGAGGGCAGGAGGAGAAGTGGATGACAGAGGATGAGATGGTTGGATGACATCCCTGATTCAATGGATATGAGTTGAGCAAGCTCAAGAAGACAGTGAAGGACAGGGAAGCCTGGCATGCTGCAGTCCATGCAGTGGCAAAGACTCAAACACAACTGATTGACTGAACAACAACAAAACCCTAACCTGGATGTTTTCCTCAGCTGGTCTGAGAGCTCCTGGTGGTATATTCATGGTGTACTCCAGGTTCTTGGAGTGACATGCAGCACAATAAGTATTTCATGACCACATGTGTGAGAGCTGCTAAGTTGTCTTGTTCACCACTAAATCCCTAGCATCTAAAATCACAGGTGGACATACAGCATGTTTATTGAATGAACTCATGAGTCAGATGAGCATGCCTCTCCTCTGAAACCCAGCAAAAGAAAAAAAGCTGCAAAAATTCTTGCTTGATATTTTATTCTCCTGAGGGGGGAAGGCAGTAGAAGGAGTTAGATGAGAGAAACTAGAGGGAAGACTCCTGGATTCAGGAAGGAAGGAGCCGACTGAGGATGCTGGAGTTTCTGTGCTTCTTCCCCAGAGTGGGGTTGGAGGAACCAGGGGCTCAGGTGAGACCTGGTGTGGAGAGAAGAGACAGCAATGGACAGATGTGTGGGGCCTCTGGAGGGGATGGAGACCCAGAGCCACCTGTCCTTGTGGTACACAAGCAGTGTGCCCTCCTAGAAACCCTTCAGGAGCCTGTGTGGGTGGTGGGGCTTTGAAGATAAAAGCCACAGGAAATGATGGGGACCTCATACTACTGGGTGATCTGCAAGCATCAGGCCACAAAGCATCAGTGAGAGTGGATGAGCTGCCAGACCCGAACTGAGGACCCCTTCCCCGGCCCATCTCTTGTAGCCATTGCCTGAAATTTCCAGGCATGGCCTGGGCAGCCCTAGCCCTCCCCCCACCCCATGAGATTCCTCCATCCCAGCTCTTAGACCTCTATCATAGAGAAGGATGTGGCCTCAGCTCCCATTCTGGGATCAGGTCGGGGCTGGGGGGTTGGAGTTCAATCAGGGCTCTGATGTCTCCAGTATCTTAGTCTCAGGCCATTTCCTTGGTGTCAACCTCATCATACATGATGGTCTTATTCAGTCCTCACCCCAGCCTCAGAAACAGGAGTCATTATCCCCCTTTCACAGGTGAGAAAACTGAAGCTCAAAGAGGTTAAGTCACTTGCCCAAGGTCACACAGCTGAGGAGAAATGGGGACCTGATTTTACTCCAGGACTGTTTGCGGGAGTGTGGGGAGGGGCAGGGGGAGGTTGCCTCAGGCTGTTAGGAGTTTTTCTCAAATGTTTGAGAAAGGACTTTGGTAGGAGCCTAAGTCCACCTACCCAGCTGCTCCATGCTGTCCCTTTTGGGAGTGGTTGGAGCGATGTGTCATATGACAAGAAGGCTGGGAGGGCAGGTGTGAGCTGTTTAGGAAGTTCTCTCTGACAGATGCCTTCCTGTGTTTTTAAACTCTATTGCACATTCATGGGGAGGCTGTCAGGAAATAACTCCCTGCTGTTGCCTCTGCATGTACCTGCCTTGCCCTTGCACAGCTTGATGTCCACACAGATGGCCTGAGGCTTCTTCTTAGCCAAGATGTCCTGAGAGATGCGATGGAGAAAGTTCTTCATGATCATCTTGCACAGGATGTTCAGCAGCCCCATCTTGTTGCACACCTTGGAGGTCGCATGGATGATGACATTCTGGAGCGGCAGCACCATGGTGGGAAACGGGCCTCAGGTGAAGCCTGCCTGGCATTGCCTTTCTGCAGGCCTTGGCAGCCTTGGTCCCCGGGCGGGTCTGGCAACAGGACCACTGGCCGGGGAGCTGGTGCCTGGTGGCCACCGAAGCGGGGACTGGAGAGACAGGGCTCAGCCCTTACTCCCCATCCCTGAGTCCTGGCCCGAGCCTGACCAGCAGGGGCTCCCGAAAATACAATTAGTTCTGCCGAGTCTCAGTTCCTTTATACCCAGGCCCTGTCTTCTGGGTGGAGAGTGGTGCCCAGACCCACTTTAAAGGCTCTGCCTACATAGCTTCTGGGTCCAGGGCCTGACTGGGGTCTCCATCTGCTGGGGTGGGGTGGGGGGGGGTGAGGTGGGTTAGGAGGGGATCTGAGCTTGGAGCCTTGGTTCATTGATTTCGGAGTATCTTATCCTGCCATCCCAGTGGAAGAGGATAAATCTGATGATCCCGGGATGAAGGCAGAGGGCTGAGCAGGTTGAGGGAGCTAAGAGGGGCAGGGGGGTCAGGGGGAGAGTGAAACTATGATTCTTGTGATGATACATCCACTTCTTAAGCATTCACTTGAAGCTAAGTACATCCCACTTTTCAGCTCCTTTAAAAGGCCTAGGTAGGATTTCCCTGGTGGCTCATGGTGAAGAATCAGCCTGCCAGTACAGGAGAGGATCTGTGGTCCAGGAAGACCCCACATGCTGGGGAGCAAGGAAGCGGGTGAGCCACAACCACTGAGACTGTGCTCTAGAGCCCAGGAGCCTCAACTACTGAGCCCATGTGTCTCAACTCCTGAAGCCCATGTGCTGAGAGCCAGTGCTTCGCAACAGGAGGAGTCACTCAGTGAGAAGCCTGAGCACACCAATGACAAAGTAGCCCCCGCTCAGAGCAACTAGAGAGAAAGTCTAAGAGGCAACCAAGACCCAGCACAGTCAAATAAATACATAAATAAAATCATCTGTTTAAAAAAAGTCCTAGGCAACTTGGGGTTCTTGTCCATCCCATTCCACAGATAAGAAAACTGAGGCTCACAAAGTGTTTATGACTTGTCCAAGCCATACAGCTCGGATGTGGAGAACCTGGGACTTACCGTTCCTGACTCAGGCTTGATCTGGAACCAACCTCCAGAGCCCTATCCTGGACATAAATGGGAGGTCCCTACCTTCTCTGGGGATAGGTTCCCTTCAAGAACTTGATGTAAACCACACACCCTTTCCTCCCACTTTCACACTCCCAGAATGCCACAAGTTGAGGGAATTCTCGAAAGTCCATTGGCCCACATTTGAGGGGCCCACAGAACCTCAGCCATTCTGGCAGCCCTCCTCACCACCCCTCACCTTCCCCACCCCTCTTGGGGGCACCACTCCACCCACCAGGCTCCACAAGCCTCCGGTCTCACCTTGCTGGGATTATTTCCCACCATGTCCTTCAACATCTGCATTATCTTCTGACAATAACCACAGATTAGGTTCAGCTCCTCTCTTTGGAGCACCAGGTCACCCTATTAGGAAAAGAAGTCCCTCAGAGTGGTCTCTCGGACACCCCAACCTCGGAAGGGCACCAGGAAGGGACCCTTTCAAGGCCAGTAGGATGACCCATGATCTGTCTGTCCATATGAGGACCTGAGCCAGACTAGCTGGCCCCTGCTCATCTCTCTGCCTGTCTTAGAGGGTCTGAGAGACCCCACGATCTGCCCCCACACCCACAGCACTGTTCCCAGCCCAACATCTGCCCCTCTTCTGTTCTACCATCAGACAAGGAGGAGGCCCTTGGGGAGGGCCCAGCCACCAGTGTAGCCCCCACCCCACAGTCAGGTACCAGTGTGAACAAAGCCAGCATCTTCAGCTCCCAGCCCTGCCTCCCCACCCCCTGGCCAGTTCAGTCTCCAGGCCCTCGCCCCTGGCGCTGCCCAGGGAGGAGAGGAAGGAGAGGGATGGTGGGTGGGCAGCAGGAAGCCATCTGTGTACCTGGGGATCCTCCAGGGACAGGTCCTGGCACAACTCATCTCCATCCCACAGATGAGCTGTTGCCTGGTCGTGGTGCTCAGGGGTCAGACCGAAAAAGGCCAGCCCTGGGGAAGAAACAGCATCAGCAGCCCTCCACAGACAGAGGGAGAGGAGAAGTTACTTCTCCCAGCCGGAGAGAGACCAGGAGGCAGCTGGCACCCAGGACGGGGAGGTAGCCTTGTGAGGAGTCCAGGGGGCCTCCTACCCTGCTCTGCCCTGGGGCTGCTCTGACCCACTTTCAGGAGAAACACATGCTCTCAAGTTCCTTGGAGAGCAAAGAGGATAAGTCCCCCCAAGCATTACCATTGCACCACCCTCTCTGTTTCTCTGTCTCTCTTGTCTGTCTCTGTCTCTCTCTGTCTCTCTCTCTCCCTCACACACACACACACAGATCTGGGGCCCATCTAAAAGGAAACTTCCCTCATATTCCTTCAAGGGATTGTTTCTCTTTTTCTCTTTCCTCAAAAAAAAAAAAAAAACACTTCATGTCAGGTGGTCCAGCCCAACCTGCTCTCCCCTCCAAAAGGGTCCTTACGCTCAGCTAAGCCCTTAGAACTTACAGTGAGCCTGGGGAACTGGGAGAGAGGAGGTATGGGAACAAGGGAGTGAGTCTGGAACAGTGAGAGGTCCCCATTCACTCAGATGCCCTGTCATCACCATGGCCGTTGCGGGCCAGAAGAACCCTCAGACCCACTGGTGGGTGAGTGATCTTCATGACACAGACAAAGAGCCAGAGGCCCAGGAAGGGAAAGGGATCCCCGGGGGCCCCACAGCCTGAGCAGTAGAATTGGGATCAGACCCCTGGCTGGGGCTCCCTTCCTTCCCACTGGCTCTCTCTCCCCATTGCCCATGTCACAGCTAGGCTGAGCTGAACCTGGCTCTGAGGGTAAGGCCCAGCCTCCGTGGTGATGGTGAGAAGACTCTGGGGCCTGAGGTGACCTTGGAGCTCATGCTTGGGTCCACAAAGCCTGAGAAAGCAGAGCTGGGAGGAGAAGCAGTTGTCGGGATCTACCCTGAGGGGAACGTCCTCACCTGGGGCAACCAGGAGCACTGAGGCGATGAGCAGGACGGCCCAAGAGGTCATGGTGGGCAGCTGCCCAGGCTCCCTCCACAGCCTGTTTTATAGAGGCTGGGAACCTGGCAATCTGACCAGGCATGGTCCTTTCCCTCTTATCAGCCACCTCCCATGTCACTGGGTTTACCACAAACACCAGTGCCAGTCTGTGAAGAAGTGGGGGGGAGGAGTGTACATTCATTAGAGCTTCCACACACCTCTCACCACCCCACCATCCAGTACTAGAACTTTCTGAGCTGAGCTGGTGTTGATGGAGAGCATTGGCCGCCATGATGCCCACCCTGCCCTGATGTGGTAATGGGAGAAGTCCCCACTCCCGAGGGGTCGGGTAGAGCCCTTGGCCAGGTGAGCATCCGTGCCCCTCTGCCTTATCTCTTCCTCCCACCCCAGAGGTCTGGGCTGGTGTTGCTATGTCATCCTTCTCCTCATATCCCAGGTCTCCTTCCAGTCATTTAAGCCAATGTAGCACTACATGATTCAGATGCAGGAAAAGCTGCCCTCAGGGTAGATCCTGACAGCGCCTCCTCCCAGGTCTGCATTCTCAGGCTTCATGGACCCTGATCATGAGCTCCTTGGGCACCTCGGGTCCCCTAGACCCACGCCAGCCTTCTCACCATCCCCAAGGAGGCTGGGCCTTTCCCTTAGAGCCGGGTTCAGCCCAGCCTGGCAGTGACCCGGCTGATGGACAGAGGGAGCCAGTGGGAAGGACGGGAGCCCCAGCCAGGGGTCTGGTCCCAACTTCTGGGCCTCTGAATAGTCATCTGTGTCATAAAGGCCATTGGCCCTCATCTGTAAGAAAAATACAGGCTACCCAGTTAAATTTGAATATTAGATAAAAATTAATTTCTTAGTATCCATATGTCCCAAATATTGCACGGAATATACTTACACTGAAAAGTATTTGTTGTTTACTTGAAATTCAAATTAAACTGGGCATGCCGTAGTTTGTCTGACAACCTTAAGTCAACTTCTCCATGGTTCAGATGAGAAAACTGAGTGAACGGGAGGGACTGACAGGAGTCACAACGCTGAGAGGAGGCACTGTAGGGACTAGAACTCCCCTTCTGTCTCCTTCAGGCCTTTCACCTCCAGCTGCCGAAGTGGCAGAGGTGTCCAGCCAGGACAAATTAGCAACCCCCTTCGGCACCTCATGTGTGCTTAGTAGCTTCAGTCGTGTCCGACTCCCTGTGACCCCATGGACTGTAGCCTGCCAGGCTCCTCTGTCCATGGGATTCTCCAGGCAAGAATACTGGAGTGGGTTGTCATGGCCTCCTCCAGGGGATCTTCCCTACCCTGCATCTCCTGCATCTCCTGCATAGCAGATGGATTCTTTACCTCCAAATTATGGGGGAATCCCAACTCCCCTTTAGTGTTATCTCTAATAAGCCACCTCCTCCCACCTCCCTAGGAATCCCATCAATGTCTGAATTTCAAGCATCAGTTGAGTCTCTTCCTCTAAAATGTTGTATGTTGGGACTTCCCTGGTGGTCCAGTGGCCAAGAGTCTATGGTCCCAATGCAGGGGGGGCAGGTTTGAGCCCTGGTCAAGGGAACTAGATCCTACATGCTCCAACTAAGACCCAGCACAGGCAAATAAATTAAAATAAATATAAATAAAATATTAAAATATTTCATGTTTCCTGAACCCTTGCAAGGCCAAGCTTTCCATTGAGCTTCTACTGAGAAGAAAAAGGATGGAGTCCCAAGACAGGCTAGCCTCTTATGAACTGGGGGTGCCTTAAGCAAAATACTCCATCTCTTAGCTGCCCTGGCCCCTTCTCTGTAAAAATGTATTTAGTGTTGTCTCCTCAAAGGGCCCCAAGGGGGCGTGTTTGTGTGTCTGAGGAAGCTTGGTAGCCTGAGATGTGCTGGCACATATAGGCTGTTAACATGAACTAGAGGATAACCCCAACACGGGTTCTGTAAATGCTGGATCTGTGGGAGATTAATAGGTGCTATCAAGGGGAGTGGGAGGCAGGGCTCCAGTTCTCATGTGAAAATGCAGGGCTAGAAGATTCCACAGGTTTAAGCGCTGCCCATGGGACTTCTCAGCAGCCTTACCATGACAGGTTGGGCTGTGGATCCTGAGCTGAGTTCTCAGCCTTCCCAACAACTTTGGCCACAGAATCATTTGATCAAGAAGGATTTGAGGACTGAGCCATGGTAGCTGATTCAGCCACCTTCTCAGGCCTGTGTTACCAGGAAGGTCACTGGCCTAGCAGCTTCTGGGGCCCAAGCAGCAATCTTCATGAAAACAAGAAACAGACAAACAGACAGACGTGCGCCACCGCAGATGGTGACAGTCTCTGCAACTGTGAGTGACAGTGGGGGACAGGACCCTGACTGTCCTGTGAGGGGAAGAGCTGGTGTCCTCCTCACTGTCGCTTGTTTTCCTCTTGAAGAGTCGAGAACGGGGGAAGCACTCACAGTGCTGCAGCCTACAATGAATTGGGCTGAACTGAGAAGGGTGGGGAGCCCCTGAATCCTTTCAGGTTGTTCACCCCAACCCCAGGGAAGCAGACACATTCACACTGACTCATGTCACACACTTACACAGGGTTACACGAACTCAGTCACACACTCTCCAAAGCACTCACAAATTGACACACTCACACACACCCTCCCGGACACCCACATATTCACATATATTCACACTAATTCACAGCCACACACAGTTACATAATGCTATATGTCAATTATATCTCAATAAAACTGGAAATTAATTATAAAAGATTTGTAGAAATACCCATTTACACCTTTAAATGCATATGTTTATAAATATATGTTTATGTATAATTTTATACCATAAAATGGTTTTTAAGTAGCTTTCTTTAAATTTTCTTTTAAATTTTTTGACAGCACTGGGTGTCCGTTGCTGCATGTGGGCTTTCTCTACTTGCAGCAAACAAAGCCTAGTGCATGGGTTTCTCATTGCAGTGGCTTCTCTTGCTGAGGAGCATAAGCTCTAGGGCACGGGTTCAGTAGTTGTGGCACACTGGCTTAGCTGCCCCCTGCAGGTGGAATCTTTCCAGACCAGGGACTGAACCTGACACTCTTACGTCTCTTGAACTGGCAGGCAGGTTCTTTACCATGAACACCACCTGGCTTCTGCTGTCTGATCCGTCCTTAATTTCTAAGTCCATATAGTCATCTGATGTCAAACTGGTTCACCTCATATAAGGAAACCAGGACTCAGAGAGGTCCAGTGAATTTTCCAAGGACACACAGCTCAAATCTAATAGGTCTGGGGATTTGAACTCAAACCCCAAAGTCCAGGTTCCTCCCCAGTCCACACTGGCCCTATCTCTAGTTTTCCAGGCTAGAGCTGCTTCCCCTATGGCCAACAGGTCAGGTACTACCCGCAGCTCCCACCCACAAGCCTCCTCTTTTCTAACCACATGAGAAGACCATGGCTTGTATGTGGAGACCACATTAGTGAAGGGTGAAACGCCCAGGAAGGTGACTCATGTCTTTCTTTGCTGTATTCAGTAAATACATATACCAGTAAATACACACATATACAAATATCTTTGGGGAATTCAGCAAGATCAGATATTCCAGTAAGCCCTTTTCTGGGGTGTTAAGAGGTATGAACAAAGGGCCCTGGAGTCCCATGTGACAAGAACAAGTCCTATCTGTGTCTGGTCATGGGGTCCCATGGACCAGCCCATTGCAAGTCAATCTTCAAGAAAACTTTGCTTTCCCCAGTGTCATGAAGATATCCTCTTGTTTCTTCTAGGAGTTTTATAGTTTCCTACATTTAGGTCTGTGATTCATCTCAAATGAGCTGGGTTGAAGTTCTGTTGCTTCAGATCAATTTGTTGAAAAGATTTTTATTTTCCCGTTGAATTGCTTTGACATCTGGGTCAGAAATCAAATGGCTGTATAAATGTGGGTCTGTTCATAGGTTCTTTATCACAGCAAGTACTGCATCAATAATAATAGCAAAATACTCTGGTTCTTTTAAACAAGCACATTATTTGAACAGTCACCTCATAAAGGAAGAATAGCCAATAAATATTTGAAAAAGTGTTAAACACCATAACTTATGAGTTCTATATTAAAACTACCATAAAATGATGGCATCAAAATGACTACAATTAAAACAACAAGATCTCCCTTACATGTGGAATCTAAAAAGGAAACAAACAAAAGAAACCAAAAAAACAGAACTCATAGAAACAGAGAATAGATTGGTGGCTGCCAGAAGCACGATGTGGGGAGAGGGCAAAATAGGGATTTTGTACTTTTAAGCATTCAGTCAGTGCAGTTCAGTCGCTTAGTCATGTCCGACTCTTTGTGACCCCATGAACTGCAGCATGCCAGGCCTCCCTGTCCATCACCAGTTCCCGGAGTCCACCCAAACCCATGTCTATTGAGTCAGTGATGCCATTCAACCAGCTCATCCTCTGTCGTCCCCTTCTCCTCCTGCCCTCAATCTTTCCCAGCATCAGGGTCTTCTCAAATGAGTCAGCTCTTCGCATCAGGTGGCCAAAGTACTGGAGTTTCAGCTTCAACATCGGTCCTTCCAATGAACACCCAGGACTGATCTCTTTTGGGATGGACTGGCTGGATTTCCTTGCAGTCCAAGGGACTCTCAAGAGTCTTCTCCAACACCACAGTTCAAAAGCATCAATTCTTCAGTGCTCAGCTTTCTTTATAGTCTATCTCTCACATCCATACATGACTACTGGGAAAAAAAAAAAAACCCATAGCCTTGATTTTTCTATTTGGTTCTAGAGGGCTCTAAATAAAATTTTATTTTAGTTAGTTCTTGCTTGTTTTGGGAGCTCCAATTATGTATTAAAATCTGAAGACAGAGTTTGTTTAGTCTTTGTCAGCATTCAAGGCTACTGCCTGTCCTTTTCCATGGTGATAACTTTATCTATGACTTACAACCTCTGATCAGAAGTTATGATCCTTGGACAGGCTATTGAGGATAACTTCCTGTATGAATGATGACTATTCTCTCTTTTCCCTTTTTATCCCTCTCCAATTATAATATGAGCTGTAAAAAATACTCTTGTCCAAGCTTATTATCTGTTTTCTTGGTAATCTGTGCTACTTCAAGTAGTCATCTTTTTACTGAAAGTACAGACTTCAGCATTTTTGAAGAGGAACATCCCTTGGTTCTACATTGTCAATAGTTTTCTTACTGCTACAGTTGCTTGGTTTAATTGTCACAAGCTTAATTTAAGAGACATCATACTGGACTTTCCTGGTGGTCCAGTGGTTAATAATTTGTCTTCCCATTTGTCTTCCAGTGCAGAGGATGTGGGTTCAATCCCTGGTCAGGGAGCTAAGATCCTACGGTCTGCAGGGCAACTAAGCCCTTGGGCCACAACTACTGAGCCTGAGCCCTCTAGAGCCCATGCTCCACAATAAGAGAAGCCTGAGCAACACAACTAGACAAAAAAAAGAAAAAGAAAAAACCACACATTTCAACAGTGGCCCAGAACATTCAAAAAACAAAAAGAGAGAGAGAAAGAAAACATTATTTGCAGTTCCATCTGCCGACTGGAAACGCTGCTCTATTCACTTACAATTCATAATCTTGAGCAAATTGAAAAGTCAATAATAATTCTTTTATATTTTAACAACTTAGTTTTAATATTAAAGCTAATCAAAACTTACAACTGCGACAAAATCATAATTTTTAAGTGAGTTAGAATGAAGACACAGGACATACAAAATGAACTGAACTGTAGCTTTTCCCCTCTAACTTTCATACCTTTTCATAATGCATATTTTAGGATCATGATACTATTCATTAAAACAGTCAAAACATGATAATTCCAAGAAACAATTTATACTTGTTCAGGAACATTGTATATTACAATGATTTACATTACAATCATTTTACAATGATATTACAAATGATAATTTGTAATGAGTTAAATGAGTTAATTTTGTTAACTTTTAACTTTATTAAAGTTAAATGGGTTAATTGGAGGATATACTGATATTTGTGTTAACCGGAAAACTACCGAATACAAACTGTTATGTAAATATGAGATTCACTGCAAACTCAGCATATGGGCCTATATAAACATTTTAATCAAAAATATTATCAGTGACCTACAGTATGTGTGTGTTAGTTACTTAGTTGTATCTGACTCCTTGCAACCCATAGACAGTAGCCCACCAGGCCCCTCTGCCCATGGGGAGAACAGCGTTCTCCAGGCAAGAACACTGGAGTGGGTTGCCATTTCTCTCTCCAAAAGGAACTATAGAAAGAAAGTGAAGTCGCTCAGTCGTGTCCAACTCTTTGTGACCCCATGGACTGTAGCCTACCAGGCTCCCCAATCCATGGAATTTTCCAGGCAAGAGTACTGGAGTGGGTTGCCATTTCCTTCTCTGACTGACAGTATAGCACAAGGATTTATATTCAATATCTTGTAATAACCTATTACCAAAAAGAATCTGAAACAATAGATCTCTATGCACATGTATTACAATCATTGCTGCACACCTGAAACACTGTATACCAGTTCTGACAAAGTGAAAGTGTTAGCCATTCAGTCGAGCCATTCAGTCGCATACAACTCTTTGTGACCCATGGACTGTAGCCCACCAGGCTCCTCTGTCCATGGGATTCTCCAGGCAAGAATACTGGAGTGGGTAGCCATTTCCTTCTCCAGAGGATCCTCCCAACATAGGGATCAAACCCAGGTTTCATGCACTGCAGGTATATTTTTCACCATCTGAGCCACCAGGGAAGCCCATATCAACTCTATTTCAGTTAAAAACAAAACAAACTTTTAAACCACTCAGCAGTAGCTTACCACTCAAAATATAAATGTGAGAGAGAAAAACCAGACAAAGAAACCTTTGGGTGGCTATTATGGTTAGATTCTCTCACCTTTTCTGAGGTTGGAAAGTAACACCAACACTTACCAGAATTCATTGCAACTTGGGTCTGAATAAGAAACCATGTCTACAATTATATGCACTGACGTGGATTTCGGAGGCTGACCCCAAGACCATCTCTCTATTCTCTTTTGGCTATTTTGGCTGCTGGCAAGCAAGGTCATGGAAGTGTGACATTTGGGGACAGGAGCATTTCCAGTACTAGAAGTCTTCTTAACTTGGCTTTCCAATCCCTGTATGGCAGTTTTGGATGTGTATTCTTGAACTCTGAGCTGTAGAACCAGCTTGAAATTGTCTTCAGAAACAATTGTTGAGGGCAAGTTCTTAAAGTTCCAGGAGTATTCCTTGAAGCCCATTTCAGAACCTGCTTCTTCAGTCCCACAACCATTTTAAGGACCCAAATCCCTGTGTTAAGTCCCCTACTCTCAAACTACCTAGGGTTTTTCTCTTTCCGGTGTTGAACACTGACTGACCCAACTTTCATAATCCCAGTAGTCCTCCCAGAGAAGAGAGGAGAAGTGGGTAGGGTCTAAAGAACTCTGCCAAAGACAGGCTTCTCTGGACCTGCACTGTGTCCTCTATGTCTTCAGTGGACCCTGAAAGTGTGGTATACACACACACACACACACACACACACACACACATAATTTTGTCCTCATAACCCTGTGGTTTAAACTGTCAACTCTGTAGTCAACAAGCATGTGGCTGAAGTTTTGAAGAGTAGATCAGTGTTAGAGGCGATAAATTATCTTAGAAGGATGAATGCTCATCCTTTGCACCACTTCCCCTGTCCATCTGAGCCGGTGGGGTTGACAGTGCAGCCCCTCAGTCAAAGTCCTTCATTAATCTGTCTCCATTTTGCTCCCAGAAGCCCCTGACCAATGGAGCATTGTCTTCAGGACCCTGTTATTAGTTGTTGTTGCTCAGTTGCTAGGTCGTATCTGACTCTTTGTTACCCATGGACTACAGCACATCAGGCTTCTTTGTCCTTCACTACCTCCCAGAGTTTGCTCAAACTCATGTTCATTGAGCTTGTGAGGCCATCCAATCATCTCATCCTCTGTCACCCCCTTCTCCTCCTGCCCTCAATCTTTCCAAGCATCAGGGTCTTTTCCAATGAGTCGGCTCTTCTCATCAGATGGCCAAAGGATTGGAGCTTCAGCTTCACAACAGTCATTCTAATGAGTATTCAGGGTTGGTTTGCTTTAGGATTGACTGGTTTGATCTCCTTGCTGTCCAAGGGACTCTCAAGAGTCTTCTCCAGCACCACAGTTTGAAAGTATCAATTCTTTGGTGCTCAGCCTTCTTTATGGTCCTACTCACACACCTATTTTCTTGGGCTCCAAGATCACTACAGATGGTGACTGCAGCCATGAAATTAATAGATACTTGCTCCTTGGAAGAAAAGCTATGACAAACCTTGACAGCATATTAAAAAGCAGAGACATCACTTTGCCACAAATGTCCATATAGTCAAATCTATGGTTTTTCCAGTAGTCATGTATGAATGCAAGAATCAGACCATAAAGAAAGCTTAGTGCCAAAGAACTGTTGCTTTCAAACTGTGGTGCTGGGAAAGACTCTTGAGAATGCCTTGGGCTGCAGGGAGATCAAACCAGTCAATTCTTAAGAAAATTCACCCTTAGTATTCATTGGAAGGACTGTTGCTGAAGCTGAAGCCCCAATACTTTGGCCAACTGATGTGAAGGGACCCTCGTTGGAAAAGCCCCTGATGCTGGGAAAGATTGAGGGCAGGAGGAGAAGGGGACGACAGAGGATGAAATGGTTGGATGGCATCACAAGCTCAATGAACATGAGTTTGAGCAAACTCTGGGAGATAATGAAGGACGGGGGAGCCTTGCATGCTGCAATCCATGGAGATACCAAGAGCTGGATACAATTTAGTGACTCTACAACAAAAACAAGAGGTCAAGTGTGTTCCTTTCTGAGCTGGAGCGTTTGCCAGCCAGTGTGAAATCCTCAGGGTTCTCTTTTCCTGGCATGGTGAGTGAAAATGTTCAAGATGGTGCTCTGTGTCAGCCTGTTCCCCAGGGAGGGCTGTGATAAGCTAGCCCCTGGCCACCCACCATGCACATGAACTTGAACATGAAACAGACCTCTGTGATCTTAAATCACTAAGCTTTGGTCATAATTTCCTGAGCTTGAGGCTCCTGATGTGTGAAGAAATAGTTATCAGGGTTTCCTCTCTGTATCTGCTGTCTTCCTTTTGTGTCACTATCATGAATTTAAGGGCCCTGTCCCCCGTCACTTCAGTCATCTGCCGGGACAGAGCCTGACTCTTCCCAACCAATCACTTGTGTCCCATTTCATGGCACAGTGATGGACTCAGGGGTGGGATGTATCCCAATTTCAAACTTGCCTCCCAAGTGGCTCAGGGGTAAAGAATCCGCCTGCAATGCAGGAGACATGCGTTCGATCCTTGGGTGCGAAGATCTCCTGGAGAAGGGAATGGCAACCCACACCAGTATTCTTGCCTGGGAAATCCCATGGACAGAGGAGCCTGGCTGACTACATTCCACAGAGTCACAGTCAGGCATAACTTAGCAACTGAGCTCGCACATACAATATGAGATATTTGCTGTGGTTTCAGAGAAGAAAGTCTTCTTCTGAACACCACCAGAGCTTCCAGCGGAGCCTACTCCCTTCCCAGACAGTGTGTGGTGAGACTGTGACACCCAGAAAGCAGAGGACAGGAAGGGAGAAAAGCCAGATCTTGGCGATATGATTTGAGATTCTGGATCAAGCTTTGCCTTCAACTACTTGATCTATTTCTGGACTTTTCAGTTACATGAGCCCAAAATTTTCTTTTTTTAAGTCAGTTTGAATCAAGTTCTATGTTGTTCGCTATATAAAAATATGTGATATAAGCATTTTTGCACACACAAATTAATTCATGAACACAAAAATAACAAAAATACTCCCCAAAGTAAAACTCTTACTTTGCTAGCTTTAAGAAAGCCTGTGAAGAACAAAGCTGGGTCATTTGTAGAGACATGGATGGACCTAGTCTCTCATACAGAGTGAAGGAAGACAGAAAGGGATAAACAAATATTGTATATTAACACATATATGTGGGATCTAGAAAAATGGTATGGCTGAACCTATTTGAACCAGGGCAGGAAGAGAATAGATGCAGAGAACAGACATGTGGACATGTGTTGAGGGGGAAGTGGAGGGTGGGATGAATTGGGAGATTAGGATTGACATGTACAGTATCATGTGTAAAATAAATAACTAGTGGGAAACTGCTGTGTAGCACAGGGAACTCAGCTTGGTGCTCTGTGTTGACCTGAAGGGTGGGGTGGGGGGTGGGGGGGATGAAAGCTCAGGAGGGAGGGGATATATGTAGACATATAGTTGATTCACCTTGTTGTACAGAAGAAACTAACAACATTGTAAAGCAATTATACTCCAGCTTTAAAAAAAAAAAAGTAGCCAGTCAAACGGGGAAAAAAAAGGAAAGAAAACCTGTGATTTAGCAGAAATTAACATAATATTGTAAATTAACTATACTTCAATTTTTAAAAAGAGAGAGAGGATGCTTTAAAAAATTAGAAAAAGACAGTCTGTGATTTTAGTTCCTCCTATGCCTTCCTATTTCTAGTTTCTGAATATAACAGAAGTGCCATGCTGAACAAGGTTCGTGTGTTAAATGCTAACATCCTGAGCAGGATTACTGCATCAGGACTACCTATTCAGGAAGTATGTTTGTGCACCCACTATGAACAGAGCCTCACCAGGGGTGCTGTGAGAGCACTGATAGGAATTAGATAAGAGTCCTGCCCCCAGGGCCCAGGGTTCAGTGAGATATACAGACACCTGGCTCCCTAAACAGCACCTATTGGGTGGGAAGTTCCTTGAAGGTAAAAACAATACTGAGTTTATTCACAGATGCATCTCCAGTGCCTAGAGCAGTACCTGGCACATTGCTAGTTATGTATCACTATATCTTTCTTAATTCAGTGTGTGTGTGCTCACTCAGTTGTTTCCGACTCTTTGTGATCCTATGGACTGTGGCCTGCCAGGTTCCTCTGTCCATGGAATTCTCCAGGCAAGAATACTGGAATGGGTTGCCAGTTTCTACACCAGGGGATCTTCTCGACCCAGGGATCAAAGATGTGTCTCTTACATCTCCTGCATTGGCAGGTGGATTCTTTTACTGCTATGTCACTTTAGAAGTTCCCTTACTTCAGTGAAATAAATAAATAGAGTCATTATTTCTTCAAGTCATCCCATGCTTGATTACTCAGTTATGTCCCACTCTTTGTGACACCATGGACTGTAGCCCACCAGGCTCTTCTGTCCATGGGATTCTCCAGGCAAGAATACTGGAATGTGTAGCCATTCCCTTCCCCAGGGGATCTTCCTGAGCCAAGGATCGAACCCATGTCTCCTGCATTGCTGGCAGATTCTTTACTGTCTGGCCCACAAGGGAAGTCCCAAGTCATCACAACACAGGCTTAAAAATGGAATCAATGCCAGCATAATAAGTTGAACTTCCCGTATCTCTCCCTCACAGTTATTGCAAGAATCTCAGCCCTTCCAAAGTCTCCTCCACTCTTTGTATCTCAGGAGTTTCTGAGCTCACCCTGGTGTCCGGGAAGGCAGTGAGCACTGTGGTTTAAGCTCCCAGATCATTACCTGTTCTTTGGTCAAATGAATGAACAAATGAAAGTTCTTTCTAAACTCCAAGTTCCATTGCCCTCCCTCCCTCTTTTCCCCTCTCCCAAATAAATTAATTTCTTCTTTTGAAAGAAAGTAAAATACAAGAAAAAACTATACTGGGACTTCCCTGATGGTTCAGTGGTTAAGACTCCACACTTTCACTGGAGAAGGTGCAGATTAAATCCCTGGTGGAGGAACTAAGATCTTGCATGCTATGCTGTGCAGCAAACAAAATAAGATAAGTAGATAGAAGAAAAAGGGAGAAGGAAATGGCAACCCACTGCAGTATTCTTGCTTAGAGAATCCTGTGGACAGAGGAGCCTGGTGGGCTTCTGTCCATTGGGTCGCACAGAGTCAGACACAACTGAAGCGACTTAGCATGCATGCAGGCATTGGAAAAGGAAATGGCAACCCACTCCAGTATTCTTACCTGGAGAATCCAAGGGATGGAGAAGCCTGGTGGGCTGCCATCTATGGGGTTGCATAGAGTTGGACATGACTGAAGCGACTTAGCAGCAGCAGCAGAAGAAGAAGAAGAAAGAAAGAAAAGACTGTGCTGGGAAACATTGTATTTGCCTTGTTTTCTCCCATGGGTTCTACTCCAAACCCAGAAGCTATATTCAAATACATTTCACTAGGACTTCCCTGGTGGTCCAGCCGTTAATAATCTGCCTTTCAGTGCAGGGAACAGGGGTTCAATCCCTGGTCTGGGAAGATCCCATAGACCACAGGGCAACTAACTTTGTACATCAGAACTATTGAGCCCTTGTATTCTAGAGTCTGTGCTCCTCATCAAGAGAAGCCACCACAATGAGAAGCCCAAACACTGCAACTAGAGAGTAGCCCCTGCTCTAGACAAACTAGAGGAAGTCTGCACGCAGCAACAAAGGCCCAGCCCAGCGGAAAATAAAGAAATTAATTCATTAATTTAAAAAGCACACCCCATAAAAGAACAGAGGCGGGAGAGGGGAGGAAAGTCACAGACCCTGATGAGTCACTCCCAGAGCAGTGCTGGGGAAGTGCAGCCTGAAACCACAAAAGGAATCAATAGGAATTCTCCTTTTCACTTTCATCTCTCAGAGGATACAAAAGTGATTTTAATATGCAACATGTAACAACACTTGGCTGATCCTCTTGGGTCTCAGCTTTGAAGGCTCTCAAGTCCTCACTTTGGAGCCTCCTGTTTCTCACAATCAAAAGAAAAACGGGGAAAGAAAGATGAAAACAAAAGACAAAAAGAAAGAAAGAAAAACAGGGAAGGCCAGTAGTTAAGACTCTGTGCTTCCATTGCAGGGGGTACAGGTTTGATCCACAACCAGAGAACTAAGATCCCACATGCATAGGAGCCACAGAAAAAAAGAAAAGGAAAACTGTTTTTCTCCCCTCCAGCTTGACTTATTTCTCTCCGTCTCTTCTCTCCACCCCACCCCATTTCTTTTTAATTGGAGTAAAACATTAAATTTACAATTTTAGCAATCTTTATTCCCTGACCAGGGATTGAACCTGCACCCTCCAAATTAGAAATGAGGAGTCTGAACCTCTGGACTACCAGGGAACTCCCATTGTAACAATCTTGAGCATATAATTCAGCAGCATTAAGTACATTCACAACATTTTATAACCATCACCACCGTCCACCTCCAGCATTTTCTCATCTTGCAAAGCTGAAATTATGTCCCCATTAAACATTAACTCACCATTTTTCCTCCCCTCGGCCTCTGGCAAGCACCATTCTACTTTCTGTCTATGAATTTGACTGCTCTAGGAATTTCATATAAATAGAATCATACATTATTTGTCCTTTTCTGTCTGACATTTCACTGAGCATCTTGTTTTTAAAGTCCATCTATGTTGTAGCATACATCAGAATTTTGTTCCTTCATATGGCCACATACTATTTCATTGCTGGTTTCCTGGTGGCTTGGTGGTGAAGAACCTGCCTGCCAATGCAGGAGACACGGGTTTGATACCTGATCCAGGAAGATCCCAGATGCCGGCAACAGAGAAACTAAGCCCAGGCACCACAACTACTGAACCTGAGTACCCTAGAGCCCAAGTTTTGCAAGAAGAGAAGCCACCACAATGGAAGCCCTCACACTGCAACTATTAATAGAGAATAGCCCCTGCTGGCCACAGCTGGAGAAAGCCCACACAGCAACAAAGACTCAGCACAGCCAAAAATTAATTAACTAATGAAAAAAATAATGAAATCAAAAAAATTTGTTACTAAAAAAAAAAAAGAAGAAGAAGACGTACAGATGGCCAAGAGGCACATGAAAAATGTTCAACATCACTAATTATTAAAGAGATGCAAATAAGAACTATGAGCTATCATCTCACATCAGCTAGAATGGCTATCACCAAAAAATCCACAAACAATAAATGCTAGAGAGGATGCAGAGAGAAGGAACCCTCATACACAGTCAGTTCAGTTCAGTCGCTCAGTCATGTCCAACTCTGTGACCCCATGAACTGCAGCATGCCAGGCCTCCCTGTCCATCACCAACTCCCGGAGTTTACTCAAACCCATGTCCACTGAGTCAGTGATGCCATCCAACCATCTCATCCTCTGTCGTCCCCTTCTCCTCCTGCCATCAATCTTTCCCAGCATCAGGGTCTTCTCAAATGAGTCAGCTCTTCGCATCAGGTGGCCAAAGTACTGGAGTTTCAGCTTCAACATCAGTCCTTCCAATGAACACCCAGGACTGATCTCCTTTAGGATGGACTGGTTGGATCTCCTTGCAGTCCAAGGGACTCTCAAGAGTCTTCTCCAACACCACAGTTCAAAAGCATCAATTTTTCGGTGCTCAGCTTTCTTTATAGTCCAACTCTCACATCCATACATGACCACTGGAAAAACCATAGCCTTGACTAGACGGAACTTTGTTGGCAAAGTAATGTCACTGCTTTTTAATATGCTGTCTAGATTGGTCATAACTTTCCTTCCAAGGAGTAAGCATCTCTTAATTTCATGGCTGCAATCTCCATCTGCAGTGATTTTGGAGCCCCCCAAAATAAAGTCTGACACTTTTCCCACTGTTTCCCCATCTATTTCCCATGAAGTGATGGGACCAGATGCCATGATCTTAGTTTTCTGAATGTTGAGCTTTAAGCCAACTTTTTCACTCTCCTCTTTCATTTTCATCAAGAGGCTTTTTAGTTCCGCTTCACTTTTTGCCATAAGGGTGGTGTCATCAGTATGTCTGAGGTTATTGATATTTCTCCCGGCAAATTTGATTCCAGCTTGTGCTTCCTCCAGCCCAGCGTTTCTCATGACATACTCTGCATATAAGTGAAATAAACAGGGTGACAATACACAGCCTCGACGTACTCCTTTTCCTATTTGGAAACGGTCTATTGTTCCATGTCCAATTCTAACTGTTGCTTCCTGACCTGCATATAGGTTTCTCAAGAGGCAGGTCAGGTGGTCTGGTATTCCCATCTCTTTCAGAATTTTCCACAGTTTATTGTGATCCACACAGTCAAAGGCTTTGGCATAGTCAATAAAGCAGAAATAGATGTTTTTCTGGAACTCTCTTGCTTTTTTGATGATCCAGTGGATGCTGGCAATTCGATCTCTGGTTCCTCTGCCTTTTCTAAAACCAGCTTGACCATCTCGAGGTTCACAGTTCATGTATTGCTGAAGCCTGGCTTGGAGAATTTTAAGCATCACTTTACTAGTGTGTGAGATGAGTGCAATTGTGTGGTAGTCTGAGCATTCTTTGGCATTGCCTTTCTTTGGGATTGAAATGAAAACTGACGTTTTCCAGTCCTGTGGCCACTGCTGAGTTTTGCAAATTTGCTGGCATACTGAGTGCAGCACTTTCACTGCATCATCTTTTAGAATTTGAAATAGCTCAACTCGAATTCCATCACCTCCACTAGCTTTGTTCATAGTGATGCTTCCTAAGGTCCACTTGACTTCACATTCCAGGATGTCTGGCTCTAGGTGAGTGATCACACCATCGTGATTATCTGGGTCATGAAGATCTTTTTTGTATAGTTCTTCTGTGTACTCTTACCACATCTTCTTAATATCTTCTGCTTCTGTTAGGTCCCTACCATTTCTGTCCTTTATTGAGCCCATCTTAGTGGGAATGTAAATTGATACAGCCACTATCAAGAACAGTATGAAGGTTCCTTAAAAAACTAAACATAGAGCTTCTGTATGACCCTGCAATCCTACTCCTGGGCATATATCTAGAAAAAAACATGATCCAAAAGGATGCATACACCCTAGGGTTCATTGCAGCACTGTTTACAACAGCCAAGACATAGAACCAACCTAAATGTCCATCAACAGAGGAATGGATAAAGAAGATGTGGTACATATATACAATGGAATATTACTAAGCCATTGAAAAGAATAGACTAATGCCACTTGCAGCAACATGGTTGGACCTAGAGAATGTCATGATGAGTGAAATAAGTCAGACAGTGAAGGAGAAACATTGTATGACATCCCTTATAATGTGGAATCTAAAAAGAAATGATATAAATGAACTTACAAAATAGAAAGAGACTCACAGACTTAGAGAACAAACTTGTGGTTTCAGGGTGTGGGTGGATGAGGAGGATAGGGGGAAGGGATAGTTAGGGAGTTTGGGATGGTCATGTACACACCACTGTTTAAAACGGATAACCAGCAAGGAATTCTGCTCAATGTCATTTTGCAGCCTAGATGGGAAGGGAGTTTAGGGGAGGTGGATTCATGTATTTGTATTGCTGAGTCCCTTTGCTGTTTACCTGAAACTATCACAACATTGTTTGTTAACTGGCTATTCTTCAATACAAAATAAATAGTTAAAAAAAAATAAGCGAGTCAGGACAACTAGCTGTAGAGCACATCTATGCAGGCTCTCCCTGTAGAAGTCCAATGTTATTTTCTTTCTTTTCCTTTTATTTTTTTTTGTTTCTTTTCTCTTTTTTAATTTATTTTTCATTGAAGGAGAGTTAATTTACAATGTTGTGTTAGTTTCTGCTGTACAATAAAGTGACTCAGTTATACACATGTACATTTCTTTAATATTGTTTTCCATTATGGTTTATCACAAGATGTTAAAGATAGTTCCCTGTTCCATACAGTAGGATTTTGTTTTTTATCCATTCTGTATATAATAGTTTGCATCTACTAACCCCAAACTGCTCACCCACTCCTCCCTCCTCCCACCCCTGAGAAGTAAAATTTTAATCAGAGATTGAGATTCAGGTAACATCGAAGCGAGAAAAACCAGAGACCCATCCAGGGACCATGAGGCCAACAATCTCACCCCTGCCCTGGGCCAGGGCAGCTCAGCCAATGACTGGTTTTGTGTGTTTATTTTATCCTCTTGGATTGCAGCTCTAAAGAGTGTGGTGACCCGGACCTCTCTTTGAGGATTTGGGGGTGAAGGGGTGCTGAAGTAGAAGAGAATAGCTTTATTACTTTGCCAGGCAAAGGGGGACACAGTGGGCTCCAGCCTCAAAAACTATGTGTCCTAACTTGGAGAAGATGGTGATAAGTTTTATAGTAATGGTTCATACTATACATACAATTCATACAATGGTTTATATAAAGGGTGTGATCAGCTCATGGACTTTCTTCTGATGAATTTGTGGTGAAGCAATTGGGAGTCAGCATCATTAATCTTCAGGTCCAACTTATCTGGGGTCTATATGCTTAGGGGCAGCATACGAGTTAACTTCTCACACTTGAAGGGGTTTCAGTATCTTTACTTCAAGGTAAATGTCTGAGACATTTGGTCACCTTGTAAAATGAAAATTCTCCCTGTCCCCCACTCCTGCTCCACCCACAGAAGCTGCCTAGGCCAACTTTATCCTCCTGCCATAGCAATTGGTTTGGAAACATGTGACCTAATTAGAGCCAAACGTAGGCTTCCCTGAGATTAATTCATGAACCCTGGAAGAGACTCCCCTTCGTCTTGAGTTGCCATGTCAAGAGGATGTGAGTCCAGAGCAGCAAGCATCCACAGTGCCTAGTTTCAGGACTTAATGAAGCTCAGATTATTGATGTCTCATTGCAGACAGAATTCAGTAAGAGACAAAGTGAAAGGTAAGAAGTGGATTTATTTAGAGAGAAACATACTCCACAGATAGAGCATGGGCTATCTCAGAAGGTGAGAGCAGCTTTTTGAGGATTTGATGGAAGCCACGGACACACTATCCAGAAACCACCCCCAGAACACATAGTGTTCTGTTCAGCATGGTGTATCTGAGACAATGCCATGTGTCCAATCCCAGGTCCTATTCCCCTGGGTGCCCAGGAGCCTGGGGTCTCCCAGCCTTCCCGCCATTAAGTAGGACAGTGTGATGGAGTCCTGGCCCATGAACTGGGAGCAGAAATGAAGGCCCTTGGGCCTGATCCTCAACCGCGCCCCACCCCACCCAACCTTCTGCTGTCCAGATACAGAGGAACCAGGGGAGGACCTCAAGCTCTGGGGAACAGCAGAACAAGGGGAAGGATGGGCCTGGGCCCCAGAGTGACTGCATGACCCTGAGCCTCCCCACTGAACAAGCCTGCCCTGCGGTGTGCTGTGAGCAAGAACAGTTAGACACCCTGATCAATACCCCGGAGGCAGCCCCCACCCTCTGCGGCTAGGACAGTCCTGAGTGTGCCCAGGGAAGCTCCTCTGTTAAACGCTCACCAGTCCCACCTTCTTGGGAGGAATGGAAATCATGGGGACCCATCTTTATCACACATTTACACACACTCTTGGTCGACTCCCGTGATAGCAACCATTTGTCATACTGATGAGGGCTTGAGGCCAACAGAACCTGCCCGAACCCCTGTGTGACCTTGAGAGTCATTAGGCTATCCTGAGTCCAGTGGTACTGATTCCCACTTGCCTGAGCCAGGAGTAGCACCCGTGATCCTCTGCTGGAGAGGGCACCCCAGGACACAGCCACACTGGTGGCCGCAGTGGTGGCCACGAGCCAGCGCCTGACTCCCTGCTCTCAACCCTCGTGTCTGCCCCTCGTGAGTGGTCAGCTTATTCTGGGATGTGCGCTGCCCAGGGGGGCCTGACCAGGCAACTGCAAAGGAGCTTCTTCCCCCTAAACTGCCAAGCTGTGCCCCTTGTCTCAGATACTTGGGACACTTTGGTTTTTTTTTTTCTTCTCTTTGCTTCATGTAAACACTCTTGTGACTGACGCCGGCCATGTTCTCAGAGAAGCAGAGGAGTTTTCTGGAGGAAAGAATAAGGAGAGGGTGGTGGTAGGTGGCCATCTCCAGGCTCGCCCCTCCAGGGCTTGCCCCTGGTCAAGAGCCAGGCAGGAAGCTCTTAAGAGTCATTGCTCAAGAGGAGAGGAGGCCAGAGAGGCCCCGGGTAGAGAAGGGAGGGGAGTCACCCTGGCTACTCTGGTCCTGTCTCAGTTTCCCTTCCATAACCCAGGGAGATGGGATTGGATGTGAAGGATCAAGAGCCCCCAGGCTGGAGGGAGTCCAGGCCCCTGAGAGGAAGAATGTGTGTGTTGGGGGTGGGAGGGCAGCAATGGGAGCAGGGAAGTTCATCGGGCAGGATACGGCAGGGTGGGGGCGATCATGGGGGCAGGCAGGAGTGTCACTGCTGGGAAGAGGTGGGGATCAAAGCATCTGAAGGGCTCTCTAGGGAAAAAGCAAACACTGAGGTCACCGCTGCTCCCACAGAGCCCTGCCCCCACACCCCAGCCCCCAGCTATAAGGGCCCCCGCCCCAAGCAGGGTGTCCAGGCTGTGGAGGTGTCATGGCCAAGTCACACCTGCTGCCATGGCTGCTGCTGCTGCCCACACTCTGTGGTCCAGGCACTGGTGAGTCCCCCCAGTCTCCCCTTGCCTCCCCACTTCCCGGAGCTAGGTGAGGAGGGGGCATTGCAAACTTCTCCACCATTCACTGAGCCTTGGCTCTGTTGCAAGCATTATCCTTAGTCTGGACATTATCTTCCTTTTAAAGATGAGGGAGCCTTGACTCAGAGATTCCAGGGCTTGTCCGAGGTCACACAGCTGCTGGGCACTAGAGCAGGTAGAGGGCTTCCCAGGCGATGTTGTAGTAAAGAACCTGCCTGCCAATGTAGGAGATGCAAGAGACGTGGGTTCAATCCCTGGGTCAGGAAGATCCCCTGGGGAAGGGCATGGCAACCCACTCTAGTATTCATGCCTGGATAATCCCAGGGACAGAGAAGCCTGGGGGGTTATAGTTCGAAGGGTCTCAAAGAGTCGGACATGACTTAAGAGTCTTAGCACACACACACAGAGCAAGTAGAAGCCAGAATTGTCTGACTCGAGCAGGTTTAAGAGCCATGCATCCCAGTAAAATTGGGTGTGGAGTTTGGGGGAGGCCAGTGCACCAGGTGTGGCATGGATCCCAGGGTTTCTCTGGCTTCAAACAGCAGCTGCTGGGACCACCTACTCCCTGGCCTGTGCCCAGGGCCCTGAGTTCTGGTGCCAAAGTCTGGAGCAAGCATTGCAGTGCAGAGCCCTAGGGCACTGCCTGCAGGAAGTCTGGGGACATGTGGAAGCCGTGAGTACTACCCAAGGACGTAGGGAAACAAAAGGGCTCAGGGTAAAGGGTCCTGGGTAGACTCTGGATGTGCCTGATGGATTGGAGCCCCCGTAGGGGATAGGATGGGATGGAGTGGAACGGGATAGAATATGATGGATAGGGTGGGGTGGGATGAATGGGATGGGATGGATGGGGTGAGATAGGATGGGATGGGATGAGATGGATGGGATAAATGAGATTGGATGGGATGGGGTGAGATGGGATAGAATGGGATGGATGGGGTAGGATGAGTGGGATGGAATGAATGGGATGGGATGGGATGGACAGGGTGGGATGGGATGGAATGGGATGAATGGGATGTCATGGGATCATGGACACTTGCTTGTGCCCTGGAGAGCCCTGTCAGCCTTAGCCACCTGATCTGGGAGCATGCCCCCCATCATGTGCTCCACCTTGGGGCCCTCTCCTCAGGATGACCTGTGCCAGGAATGTGAGGACATCTCCCGCATCCTCACCAAGATGGCCAAGGAGGCCATTTTCCAGGTAATGAGGCCCAGGCCCTGAATTGAAGCTTGGAGGGTAAGAGATGGAAGAAGAGGTGAGCCTCTTAAAGGAGCATCTCCAGGTTGGAGGTGATGCCTGGGTTTACCAGGGGTCTCCTGGTCAGGAGAGGGCTCTGGGAGTGATCTCAGCATCACAGTCTTTCCTAAGGGGAGCTACCCTGCCTGTGCCCAACCACACAGCTCCTTTAGCACCCTCCCAACTCCAGGGCCCTGGGAGAAGGTGACCAGTCAGCTGGGCAGTGGCCCCATTCCAGGGGTTCAGATGGGGCAGACCTCAGAGAGGCCAAGCTAACGGTCCTCTCTCTGGCCTGCCTCCCAGGACTCAGTGCGCAAATTCCTGGAGCAGGAGTGCAACGTCCTTCCGCTGAAACTCCTGGTGCCCCAGTGTCGTCACCTGCTGGACACCTACTTCCCTCTGATCATTGACCACTTCCAGAGCCAGATGGTGAGGCCTGCCCACCTTGCCTCCAGGCTGCCTCCCTCACAGCCTTCATGCCTGCCCTTTCCCAGAGTTACCCCCACATGTGGTACTCCAGCACACACACACAGACACACACACAGAGATACACACACGCGCGCATCCTACCCACACCCAGTCCAGGAAACTCAATGCCCCTCAGCTGGTGCCCAGATCACAGCCCCACCCAGTAAGCTATACACAGTGGGCCTGCCCACTTACAAACACCTACACACACCCTCACACTCTTCATACAAACATACACTGGGTCACAAATCCATACTACAGACACACAGTCTCAGGTAAAACTCACACCATCCCACAAGAATAACAAATTTCACTTGGTGCTAACTCTGAGTAGGCTCTAAGCTTTAAGTCCTTAAAATATTGTAATTAACTTCCAACAACTGCTTCAGAGAAGTTAACACCCAAGAATGTGTGTCCTTAGTCACCCAGTTGTGTCCAACTCTTTGCAACCCTGCAGACCAGGCTCCTCTGTCCACGGAATTTTCTAGGCAAGAATACTAGAATGAGTTGCCATTCCCTTCTCCACGGGAACTTCTTGACCCGGGATCAAACCCCAATCTCCTGCATTGCAGGTGAATTCTTTACCACTGAGCCACCAGGGAAGCCTTGGTGGCTCCAGTGGTAAAGAATCTTCCTGCCAGCATGGGAGATGCAAGAGACACAGGTTCGATCCCTGGGTCAGGAAGATCCCCTGGAGTAGTTAATGGCAACAAACTCTAGTATTCTTGCCTGGAAAATTCCACAGACAGAGGAGCCTCGAGGGGTACAGTCAGTCCCATGGATATGACTGAACACATAAATACCCAAAGATACACAGATAATAAATGGTCAAGCTTTAATTTTGACCTCTGTCCTTTGAATCCACAATTCACATTCTTGATTAAGGAAAGGCAGCTCCCATGTCGTTTAATATGTGGGTCTAAAGGCTTATTACAGAAAATGCATAAGGAATAACAATTTGCCTAATAAAATGTGAGTTTCTCCTCCAGAACAAAAAAAAAAAAAACCCACATCATCTGCACACTCACACAAAAGACACAGTCTCATGTACTTATACTCATTCATTCTCACAAACATCCATGCTCACACTCATTCACACACATCCTCAGCCTAGTGCCCCAAAGCCCCCACATGACCTCCCTCTCTGCCTTTGGTCTCCCCCATCCTCTCCACAGAATCTTAAACCACAACCCCAAACCAGCCTGCTCCCCTCATTCCAGGCCAAAGACAGTGACCTGGTTTCGGAATCCTTGAGCCAGACTGAGCAGGAGTGGGGTTCCCTCCCCCACCTTAATCACCCCCTCACCCTGTGTTGTGCCCTAGAACCCGAAGTTCATCTGTCAGCACGTGGGCCTATGCAAGCCCAGGCAACCAGAGCCTGGGCAGGGGCCAGAGCCATGGGGCCGTCTGCAGGACATGCTGGTCCTCCCCCTGCTGCCAGGGGCCCCCCAGGCCAAGCCTGGGCCTCAAACACAGGTGAGGTGGGGATCCAGAGCACCAGGGCCACAGCTGAGGCCCTGGGGGCCGGGAGCACCTGACCTGGGAGGGGCAGAGACAGGAAGGGCACCAGCAACTACAGACAGGGCCTAAGGCGGGAGCAGGAGGAGAGGAGTTGGAGGTGAGGCTGGTGAGCAGAGCCTGGGCGAGCCTGCTGTCCAGCCTGCCTCCAGCTTGATTCTTCCGCCAGGACCTATCCGAGCAGCGGTTCCCCATCCCCCTCCCCTTCTGCTGGCTCTGCCGGACTCTGATCAAACGGATCCAGGCTGTGATTCCCAAGGTGAGTCGTCCAGGCCGCAGGGCTCCCCACTGCTTCACTTCCCCCATCCCTCCTCAGAAGTTAGGAGGGGTGCCATTTGTGCAATGTTCCCACCCAAGGCACCCTGCACTAGGGCTGGGCCTCGAAGTGCCAGGACTAGAGTTTCTTCAACAATTGTGAAGCCGTCACCAAGTGCCAGGCACTATGCGTGTGTTCTCAGTCACTCAGTCGTGTCCGACTCTTTGCGACTCCACTCTGTAGCCCACCAGGCTCTTCTGTCTATGGAATTCTCTGGGCAAGGATACTGGAGTGGGTTGCCATTCCCTTCTCCAGGGGATCTTCCTGACCTAGGGATTGAACCTGCGTCTCTTAGGTCTCCTGAATTGACAGGCAAATTCTTTACCTCTGTGCCACCAGGGAAGCCCTCCAGGCACTATGCCAAGTGTCAAAATACAGAAAAGAATCTCAGCTGTCTTTGTGGAAATGGTGCTCTCAAGTTTTCTATTCAGCCTGAGGGTTGGGATATGTATGTATCAGAAACAAAGTGAAACATTGTTCCAGTAAAATCTATACCAAATTGCTGGGAAAGAAAGAAAGAAAAAGAGAGAGAGAAAGAAAGAGGGAGAGAGAAAGGAAGAAAGGAAAGAAGAAAAAAGAGAGAAAGAAAGGGAGAGAAAGAGAGAGGAAAAGAAGGGAAGGAAGAAAGCAAGAAAAGGTGTTTTCATTTTACAAAAGAAGCATTAGATGTACACCCCATCCTTGCCCACCCTGAACATGGAGCCTTCCAAACTTTGTAGTGACCATCACCCAACAGCCCTGCCCTGAAAGGGGGCCCAAGTGAGGAGAGACCAGCCCTGTTGGCCTTTCCAGATGGGGCCAGTATGGCCACCTGCTCACTGACAGCGTGTTCACCCGCCTGAGTCTGCGTTGCGGTGGGAGAGATTTTTTTCAGGCAGTGATGAGTTCAGAGCAGAGAATTAAGACAGATGAGGGAAGGAACAGTGATAGGAGAATGAGGGGTGGGATGGTTGGTCAGGAAGCGTCCCCAAGGAGGTGATGGTTAAGTTGGGACCTGGGGCACAACAAGGACCGATGGGCAAAGGGTCTTAAGCAGAATGAGCTTGGGCTGCAGCGCGCAGCCTGCGGGGAGAGGTTGAGAAGGGAGCAGAGGGTAGGCCAAGTGAAGGGACCCTGGGCTTTGTTCCGCATCTTCTTTTTTACAATTTTATTTATTTGTTTTTGGCTACACTGGGTCTTTGTGGCTGCACAGGATTTTCTCCAGCTGCAGTGCTCAGGCTTCTCACTTTGGCGGCTTCTCTTGTTGCAGAGCACGGGCTCAGTAGTTGTGGCACATGGGCTTAGTTGCTCCGAGGCATGTGGGATCTTCTTAGGGAAGGCAGCAAACCCGTGACTCCTGCACTGGCAGATGGATTCTTTACCACTCAGCCACTAGGAAAGCCCTGGGCTTTCTTCTGAAGGCAGTACACAGCTGTGGAAGGGTTTCAGGCAGGAGGAGCCATGACCGGATTTACACTTTAGCAAGATCTCTCTCCTAGTGTTTGAAGATGGTATCAGGCATAAGGGAGAGAAAAAGGAGGGCAAGGCTAGTCCTTAGGAGACCACGGCAGGAAACACGGTGGGCCTGGAACTTGCAGGGGGACTGAGGTCTGTCTGGGAGGTAGGCTCTACAGGATCGGTGATGGAGGGGACCAGGGGCGTGAAGACAAATGGGGAGTCAGCCATGACTCTCTGGACTTTGGCTTGAGTGACAGGCTCTTTGGAATACCCCCCACCCCCCGCTGAGATGGGTGGATTTGAGAAGAAACAGGTCTGGGCAGAAAAAGTAGGACTTCTTTCCTGACCGTGATAAGTTCGAGTCGCCTGCACAACATACGGGAGGAGACGACAAGCAGGCAGCCTGCCAGATCACTGGCCAGGTCCAGAGATGTCAGTCGTGGCTACAGACAATGTTTAAGTCCAAGATTTAAATCCAGGGGTGTGGAGTGGACCAGGTGGAGGAAGAGGAAAAAGCCAGCAAAAGAGCCTGAGGACGGACAGCCAGGGAGGTGGGGACACCACAGCGTGAGGATGTGGAGCCTGAGAGAAGAAAGCACTTCAGCATGGAGGGCGTGGTCCCTGGGGTGAAATCTGCTGAGGGGTCGACAAGCCATGACCACGGGTTGCTGGTGACCTTGAAAGCTGTTTTGGAGGTGTTCCGGAGACAGAACTACAGCATTCAGTATAGACAACTCTTTTTGAAGTTTTTCTGGGAAGGGAAAAGAAGATGGGTGAGACTTTGGGATTTTTTTTTTTTTTTTTTACTTTTTGGCCTGTGGGATCTTAGTTCCCTGACCAGGGATTGAACCCGCAGGCCCTGCAGTGGGAGAGCAGAGTCTTAGCCATAGGATCCCCAGGGAAGCCCCAAGATGGGTGAGGGTTTTTAATGACAGAAGTATTTTTAGCATGTTCACATGCTGATGAAAGGGAAGGGCAAGAGGGAGAAGCAATGAAGCAGAACAGAGGGGGATGCAGGGTGGACCCTGTGCACAGGAGATGGCTAGCCTTTGACAGAGCTGGGGTCCCTCATCATAGCGGGAGGAGAGGATGAGTGTGGGATCTGATGCAAGCAAAATGGGTCCTTGTAGTGAGATGTGTCATTTGGAAGGTGTCACATCCCCAAAATATATATGTCCCCCTGTTCTGCTCTTTCCTTGGCCATCCTGATGCTGAGGGACAGTGGGGGCTTCAGGCAGGAACAGGGCCCAGGCCAGCCTGCCACATATCGGTCCTTTTTTAAAAATTGAAGTATAGTTGATGTACAAGGCTTCCTGATGGCTCAGCAGGTAAAAATCTGCCTGCAATGCAAGAGACGCAGGAGATGCAGGTGCGATCCCTGGGTCGAGAAGATCCCCTAGAGGAGGAAATGACAACCCACTCCAGTATTCCTGCCTGAGAAATCCCATGGATAGAAGAATCTGGCAGGCTACAGCCCATAGGGTCTCAAAGAGTCGAACATGACTGAGGTAACTGGGGACATACACACAAACATAGTTGATGTACAATATTATATAACTCACAAGTGTACAATATAGTGATTCACACCTTTCAAAGGTTTATATATATCCACTTATAGTTATTATAAAATATTGGCTATAGTCCCTGAGATGTGCAGTAGATCCTTGTAGCTTATTTCACGTATGAAAGTTCTTTACATGAATTGGCTGAATGACTAAAGGAGCGGAGGAATAAGCGTGCCTGCATCCTCTCTCCTTGCTCTTCAGCAGGGAGGTTGTGTTTGCAATCAAAGGTGGGGTGGGGTGGGGGAACTCCTTACTTCCCCATGAGGCTCCTGACACCAGGGACTTCTTGACTCTGGGAGCCACAGACAGGAGCTTGTCCACCTGTGGGGGAAGCATGGCACCACAAGGTCAGGAGGGAGAAGACTCGGGTTGGTTCTGCCTCTGCCCCAGGCTGCCATGTGGCCTGAGCAATGTCCACCTCTCTGGGAAAGGGAATTTCAACAATTCCAGAGTCTTTGAAGTCAGAGTGGGGGTCTGCGGCCTGGTTCTCGCACCAGCTCAGTGACTCTGGACAAGTCCCCCTGCTGTTCAGTGTCTGTCTGCAAACAGCATAGTAATTCTCCAAGGCCTCCAGGAAAGGTCTACAAAGCGCCCTGAGCAGGCCTTTCGGGGGAAGGTCCCACCCTGTCCTTTCTCGTCCCCCACCCCAGGGTGTACTGGCCATGACTGTGGCCCAGGTGTGCCACGTGGTACCCCTGCTGGTGGGCGGCATCTGCCAGTGTCTGGTTGAGCGCTACTCTGTCATCCTCCTGGACACGCTGCTAGGCCGCATGCTGCCCCAGCTGGTCTGCGGCACTGTCCTCCGGTGCTCCAGCGAGGACAGCGCTGGCCCAGGTGAGCCTGCCGCCCTAGCCCCTGCCCGTCACCCGCTCCCATCTCCTCCCCTGCCAGCCACAGCCCTGCACGACCCTCCCCTTCTCGGGTCCACCTGCGCTGCACCAGTGAGAACAGATACGCAGCTGTTTTTTCTCTCTAGCCCTCCCTGCCCTGGGGTCCCTGCCTGGAGAATGGCTACCACAAGACTCTGAGTGCCAGCTCTGCGTGTTTGTGACCACCCAGGCAGGGAACAGCAGTGAGCAGGCCATGCCACAGGCAATGCGCCAGGCCTGCCTGGGCACCTGGCTGGACAAGCAAAAGGTGAGGGGCAGGCGTGTTTGGGGGGGTGGGGGGACTTGGAACCCAGGGGCTGCCCGAGGTGGAAGGTTGGGTCCAAGACAGGTTTCTCAGACATAGACACACAGAGTGGGCTGGACCTCTGCCCTTAAGGTGCTCAGATGCAGAGAGGACGCAGGCCAAACAATGATGTCGTTGTAACTTAGGGCAAAAGGTCCGGAGACGTCTCTGGACCAGGGGCATGGGCTCAGGAGGACAAGCAGGCCTCCCTCGAGGACCAGGAGAGAGGCCCGGTCATCTGCCAGGAGATGAGTAATGCCAGGGCCAGCTGAGCAAGAGAAGGCCTGGCCTCCTCTCCAGATCCCAGTCCTGTCCCTGCCCCAGGGCTCCTCCCAGTGTGACTCAGTGGGGACCAAGCCACTGGCAGGAGAGGCCTGGGCCTGGGGTCCCAGAGCCCTGGTGTTCTCTGAGAGTGGGTGACACGCCTGCTGACTCCTGGAGAAGGCTGCTTTCCGCACCGTGCTCCCCTCCTCAGGTCTCTAGGACCAGACGAACTTCAGGTGTCTTCCAGAACTGAAATGGAGAGGGGAGGGAAGGATGGGGCCAAGATCCTGCCCCTCAGTCTCCATCTCCGAGGTCCCTGGTTTTCCTGACGGAAACCCCCACTTCCACCCAGTGGCTTGTTCAGTCTTACAGCCAGAATTGCTCACTAGGGGCCGAGGGCTGGACCCACACCAGGCCCAGGGAGCTCTGAGGGGATCCAGATAAGTGGGGAGGCCAGACGGTAAGGCAGGAGGGCCCTGCCCCAGGCCTGCGTCCACCCAGCCCTGTGTCTGTCTCCTCCCTCAGTGTGAGCAGTTTGTGGAGGAGCACGCGCCCCGGCTGCAGACTCTGGTGTCCAGCGGCTGGGATGCCCACAGGGCCTGCCAGGTATGCTCACTCCTGCCAGCTGGTTCCAGGACTTGCCTCAGCACCGAGTCCCCCGCTCCCCCAGCCCCAGTCCATAGTTAGTGCAGGGCAGCCCCAGGAGTGCCGGCCCACGACCGGGAGGTGCCCGCCTATGTTTTACTATAGACAAGGCAGTCTCAGAGAAGTCAAGAAAAAGCCACAAAAGAATGAAAAGAGAGGAGTATGGGAAGGAAGGGGCTTCCCAGGTGGCGCTAGTGGTAAAGAACCTGCCTGCCAATGCAGGAGATGTAAGAGATCTGGGTTCAGTCCCTGGGTCGGGAAGATCCCCTGGAGAAGGAAATGGCAACCACCCCAGTATTCTTGCCTGGAGAATCCCATGGACAGAGGAGCTTGGTGGGCTACGGTCCAGAGGGCTGCAAAGAGTCAGACATGACTGAAGGGACTGAGCGCTCGGGAAGGGCGGGGCAGCGGTAACGAGTGTGGTCTGACGTGTTTTCTGGGACGGGGGTTGTTCAATGAGCAGTGTGTGCTTACTGGGGGTGGGCGCGGGTACAGATTGTGTGTCCTGGGGCAAGTGTGCCCCTCCTCTGGCCCCAAGCCCTGAAGGCCTGTGGCTTGGAGGGTGGCCTGAGGGACCCACAAGGTCACACCAGGAGCTCTCGCCAGGTGGCAGGTGGAGTGCGAGCTGCCCCTATGGGGGTCGGGGGAGCATCCCCAACCTCTTAGAGCTGGGAATCAGGGGTGCGAGGCCTCAGGGCCCTAATACTGTCCCATGGCAGGCCCTGGGGACATGTGCGACTCCGTTCAGTCCTCTCCAGTGTTTCTACAGCCCCCACTTCTGATGAGAACGCACAGCCATGGCAGGTGAGTCCAGACTCCCACTGATGGGAGGGGGGACGGTCCTGCCCCCATCGGGACAGGGGGCTCCTCTGTCCCCAAGCCGGAAGAGGCAGCCTCCAATCTTCCATCCTCCTCCTCACAGGCTGAACTCAAGGCTCCTGAGGGCCCCAGCAGCATCATCTCGACTGTCCTCTCTCAAACCCGCTCATCCCCCTGCCCAGAATCCCCATGGCGTTCAGTGCCAGGCCCAGCTCCCAGCTTGCTGGCCCTCCCACAGCCCAGAAGGGAGCTTCCGCGGCTGAGCATGGCTTTCCCCTCACAGATCACCCTCTGCACTCACTTATCCTCAGTACAAAATGTGCTTACACCAAGGCCTGCCTTTCCTGAAACTCAGGGGACACCAGACATTGCTCCCTAAAGACGCCAGGAACTCCTCCATCGCCTGACTCCTCCTACCTGAGACTCCTCCCTGTCTCCCTCAGTGTCACTAGGTCAGAGGTCAGAGGTGACTCCTTAGGACAGAAGGGCAGGTCAGATGCCTCCGGAGATGGAAGCGCCCCTGAGAGCAGACTTCACAGTTCTGCCCAGAGCTAGACCCCCAACATGAAGGTCATGTATTCATCTCTTTTCACTCATTTTTTTACAACGCAATGAGTATCTGTGACCAGGCCACATTCTCAGAGCAAGGGCTAGAGGTGTGAATAAAACAGTGAGCAACACCCCTCCCCCCGCCAACCCTCCTGGAGCTCATGCCCCAGGGCCCATCTGCAGGTGGGGGGGAGTCCAGCCTGCTCCAGACACCCTGGAGAATCACGAGCCCCTGGGGGAAGTGGTGGGGAGGAAGTGTCTGTGACAATTCAGACCCTCCCTGCAGGGACAAGTTTAAAGTCATCCCTCCTCATTGATGCCAGCTGCTGGGGCCGGGGGGCGGGGGCAGAGGTCAGGAAGCTGCCAGAAATAGCTGGGCCTTCCAGCCCTATTGAAACAGGAAGAGGAGTGGTTGGCACAAAAGGCCTGGGCTCTGGTCTGAACTCTGCCAGCCCTTGGCCATGGGTCCCCAGCCAAGACACACCACCCGTCTCTGGCCCTCACTCTTCTCAGTGACAAAGGCAGAGTTGGGTGAGGTGGTCTTCATGACTCTCCATATGACTAGACCCCACCTCTGGCTCCCTGCCCTGCCCACACTGAGAAATGTGGGCTTCATTCCCAGGCTCCCTTTTCCCAACTCCTTTCCTCCAAAAGCTCTGAGGCTGGTAAGCCACAGGCCCGCAGATGGTGCCTTCAGTCCTGGGTCAGCCTGGTATATCTAATCTCTAACCACAGCCTGGAACCAGTGGCACTTCCGTCCACTTTGGGAGTGAGGGGTGGCCAAGGCCTCATCTTCTGGACAAGGAATGCCCACGGGGCTTCCGGCCCAGGGCCACCTGCACATCCCACCAGAGCCAGCCCAACTCCCACTGGGCTGAGGGGATCTTGTCGTGGGCCCCCAGTCCTTCTCCAAGTCCTGGCATCAAGGGGACAGTGGAAGGAGAATCCTGTGCTGGCCTCACTCCCATCTCCATGTGCATGAGATACTGGCTTTTACAATTCCTCTGCTAACACTTCCACAAAATTAAGAATTCAGAAGAATAAAAAAATGGGAACAGAAAGTCCCAGAAAAGACAGACACGTGAAATCCTTAAACTTTTTTTAAACATCAGGAAATCCCTGGTGTGGTTGAAAGTGGGCACAGCGGGGCTCAATCCTGGTGGAAGGTGATTGGGCACATTCATATGTGAATGTTTTCTTGTTGCTTTTTGTTAAGACGTAAGAGGGGGTTTTCTTTTTATCTTTTTGTACGGTTGGTATTCAGTTGTGTGTGACTCTTTGCAACCCCATGGACTGCAGCACTGTTGAACTTCCAACTTTTGTTAGAAAAGTGAGGGTGGCCTGACTCCTGCTGTGATTTATCTCCTCAAAGCTCGCCTGGGGCTGGGCACACTGAGGATTGGTTCCCATGTAACACAGTGCCTGTAACGATGCCAACAAAGTGCCATCTCCTTGTCCTGAAAGGAAACACACTGCCCTTTAAGATGCTGCGGAAGCCGCAGCCCCTCCCTGAAGGTAAGCCAGGCTGGGGACTGCCTCACTCTGCTCCATGTTGGCGAAAGAGATGCCCACGTTGCCTCTTTCTCCTGTCACTGCTTCCAGCCTGATCCCTACCTGTGACCCCACCCCCACCAGAGTCTTTCCACTGAGATGAGGTGAGGGGGTTAGGGTGCCCCAAACTCAAAATATACCCTGCAAAATTAATCTTAAGCATTAAAGACCTAAATACATGAAAGTGTCCCTTCACTTTTAAAAGAATTTTTGTCATTTTATTTCCTATCATAAAAGAAATACACATTTTTGGAAAGGATCCTGATGCTGGGAAAGACTGGGGGCAAGAGGAGAGAAGGGGACAACAGAGAATGAGAAGGTTGGATGGTATCACCGACTCAACAGACATGAGTCTGAGCGAACTCAGGGATATAGTGAAGGACAGGGAAGCCTGGTGTGCTGTAGTTCATGGAGACGCAAAGAGTCAGACACGACTTAGCGACTAAACAACAATGACCACACATTTATTGTAGAAAATTCAGAAACTGCAGATGAAAGAAGAATAGAAGTCACCCACAATCCTACCGGTCCCAGCAGAGAGCTATAGCGGATGGAGACTGCCCCGGAACTACAGACTTTTTCAGTCCATCTAGCTGCACTTTGGCTCTACCCTGTATGGCTCCACTGTTCAAGCAGGCAAAGCTTATTATACAACCTGCTGTTGGGGCAGGGATGTTGGACACAAACCCTTGGCCTCAGAATTTGAAGTTTTAAAGAAGTCTTTTTGTAAATCTATAGCAGACCTTTTGTCTTGAATGTCATCACTTCCATTAGAAGTTCAAGCTCTCTGAGACAAAGAGTGTTTTACATTTTGAAAAAAGCTGGGTTGGGAAGATTAAAATCTACAGCTTGGAGAAGAGGAGGCATTAACTGTCAACCCTGAAAGCAAGCATAAGAATGAGCTCCTGATAGCTGAAGAGGGGGCTTCATTCAAAAGGTCAGGAACTGGAACTTCCCTGGTGGCCCACTGGTTAATAATCTGCCTTGCAATTCAGGGGATGCAGGTTCGATCCCTAGTCAGGGACTAAGATCCCACATGCCATGGAGCAACTAAGCCTGTACACTGCAGTTACTGAGCCAGCACGCTCTGGAGCCCAGGTGCCACGACGAAGGACCCACATGATACAATGAAAATCCCATGTGCCACAACCAAGACCCAATGCAGCCAAATAAATAAATGTTTAAAAAAAAAAAGATCAGGAGCTGATCAGCTATGGGAAGAGAGAATTGGCAGGAAGAGCCTACAGCTAAGACACGGGAGCCCCTGAGATGTGTTCAGCACCCTGCACTCCCAAAAGAAGGTGAGAAGGAGAAGCCTCAGGAGGGGTTAGGGCCCCAGTGAATGGGGGGCTTGTTCTTCAGTTGCCAGGGTATGGCCTGAGGAGGACACATCAGAGTGGACTCTGGGGAGGGACCTAGGTGGGAGGGCTTGGGGGCCACCTCAGAGGGAGCCCCTCAGTCAGTCAGTTCAGTTTAGTTGTTCAGTCATGTCTGACTCTTTGCAACCCCACGGACTGTAGCATGCCAGGCTTCCCTGTCTATCACCAACTCCAACACATCACTGCTAATTGCTCCACGCTTTTATTCTTGATAAAACCTTTTTGTTTTTTAAAGCAACTATTATCAACAATGTTGTAAAGAATAAAAATCTTGACAGTAACATCTTTGTTTACCAGTCCAATTATTTCCTTAGAATCAGTTCCAACTCCAGGAGCCTACTCAAACTTACGAGGTGATGCCATCCAACCATCTCATCTTCTGTCATCCCCTTCTCCTCCTGCCTTCATTCTTTCCCAGCATCAAGGTCTTTTCCAATGAGTTGGCTCTTCACATCAGGTGGCCAGAATATTGGAGTTTCAGCTTCAGCATCAGTTCTTTCAATGAATATTCAGGACTGATTTCCTTAAGCATTGACTGACTTGATCTCCCTGCAGTCCAAGGGACTCTAAAGAGTCTTATCCAACACCACCATTCAAAAGCATCAATTCTTCAATGCTCAGTTTTCTTTATGGTCCAACACTCACATCCATACATGAATACTGGAAAAACCATAGCTTTGACTAGATGGACCTTTATCAGCAAAGTAATGTCTCTGCTTTTTAATATGCTGTCTAGGTTTGGTCATAGCTTTTCTTCCAAGGAGCAAGTGTCTTTCAATTTCATGGCTGCAGTCATCATCTGCAGTGATTTTGGAGCCCAAGAAAATAAAGTCTGTCACTGTTTCCATTGTTTCCCCACCTATTTGCCATGAAGTGATGGGGCAGATGTCATCATCTTTGACTTGATACAGAAGAGCAAGCACACCCCACAGCCCAGAGGCCATCAGGATTGGCTTTATGCTTTTTTTCTAATTTCTAACAAGATGGGTGGGTTCACAAGAGCCCACAGTTGGTGATGAAGCAGTGAAAGTTTCAAGGACCTGGAGAGGATTAGAAGTCATACTTGTGTAGCCAACACGAGATAGTAAAGATAGGCAAGAGGAGTGACTTTTGGGGGAGGGGACCTGAAGGGCCAGGAGAGCACAGTTGCCAACATTTCTCCTCAAGACAGTGTGACCTGTCAATCAATCTCAGGGGAAACAAAAGGAGGGCTCAGTGGTTAGTCACCCAAGATGAACTGGCTGCATGTTAAACAAGAAGGGACTGGGTTGTTTTCAAATGGAAATATTAAGTATGAGGAACTTACAAGCCAAAATGAGTTCAGTTATAGAGAAATAAAGACAATTATGGTTATGTCCCCCTGCTTAATAACTGAAGTTTTAAATCTATAACACAATCATTGTAACGTTTATAACATATATAACATATTATTCCAAACCTTTCTCCACATGTGCAAAGATAGGAATAACAGACTGACAAATATGTGAATATCCTATACACATTGTTTTGTGAACTACTTTGTTCATTTAAAATAATCTTTTCTATAAAATTAACAACAAAGACCTACTATATAGTACAGGGAACTATATTCAATATCTTATACCTAGAATGGAAATATGAATACCTAGAATGGAAATATGAAAGAGTATATATATACATATATATGTGTGTGTGTGTGTGTGTGTGTATGAATTACTTTGCTGCTCACCTGAAACTAGCACAACATTGTAAATCAACTATACATCAATCAAGGAAAGTAAACAATTTTTTAAATTAAAAAAAAAATCTTTCCATGTTAATAAATATAGATACCTATCATCACTGCTAACTGCTCCATGCTTTTTTTCTTGACAAAAACTCCTTGTTTTTTAAAACAACTATTATCAACAATGTTGTGAAGAATAAAAATCCTGGCAGTAATATCTTTGTTTACCAGTCCAATTACTTCCTTAGTATCAATTCCAAGACATGAAATTCTGGGGACAAAAACCATGTACATCTTTACTTCTAATACAGTCTGTATTATAAATCTGGCTCTGTGCCAGCCATACCAATTTCTGCCTCACCAGTAAATAAGTGCCTTTTTTCCACTTTCATCAACCCTGGATATTAGCAATCTTTCAAATCTTTACTAAAGTTTAAAAGACCTCTAGTTATTCTAATTTGCACTTCTTTGGTTACTAAGTAAACTATTTTTAGCATGTTTTTTGGCCATTTATATTTCATCTTTGGTGAAATGCCTATTTGGGTTTTTGGCATGATTTTTTTAAATTAATTAATTAATTTAATTTTTGGCTGCGCTGGGTCTTCATTGATTCCACTTGCTTTCTCCAGTCGCTGTGAGCGCGGGCCACTCTTTGTTGCAGTGCACAGGCTGCTCGTTGTGGTGGCTTCTCTTGTTCCAGAGCACAGGGCTTCAGTAGGCATGGCTCATGGGCTCTAGAGCGCAGGCTCAGGTGGTTGTGGTACACGGGCTTAGTAGCTCTGTGACATGTGGGATCTTCCCAGACCAGGGATCACACCCATGTCCCCTATATGACAAGTGGATTCTTATCCACTGCACCACCAGGGAAGTCCCTTGCCTGATTTTACACTGGGAAAGTCTTTTCATTGTCTTGCCAGTAAAAATATATCAGGTATATTTATTTATTTACTGTCCCATTCACTGCAAAATTTTCCCTAGTATAGATCTTTCAAATTTGGGATGTGTTTTCCACACATGTTGTGACAGCCAGCTAAGAAAGCATGGATTTCACTTCTTTCCCATCTGCGATTCTGACTGGCCAGAGCTTGAGGTCTCCAAACAAGAAGCATCTGCTGAAATCACAGCTGTAAAGACACATGAGCCCAGACCCCAGTTTAGACAGTTGTGGTGAGAACCAGCCACATATCACCCACAAAGGACCACAAGCTACTACAAGACATGACACTCAGACTGAACAGTGGTCCTCAACATTTCAGACAACTGCATTTATTGTCAACACTTTTGTTGCTGTTGTTCTTCAGTTGCTAAGTTGTGTCTGACTCTTTGTGACTCCATGGACTGCAGCACCCCAGGCTTCCTTGTCCTTCAATATCTCCTGGGACTTGCTCAAACTCATATCCATTGTATCAGTGATGCCATTCCACCATCTCATCAACACCTTGGGAGGGGTGTAAAGAGACAAAAAAAAAATCATCTCTGCAAAAGAAGGCTACAAAGAACACAGACTCAACACTATGCCATTTGCTTAATGGACACTATTAGTCATTGACTCAAAGGTGTCAAGCATTTCCCTAGAAAGTGAAAGTGTTCTCAGTCGAGTCTGACTCTTTGCGACCCCATGGATTGTAGTCCACCAGGCTCCTCTGTCCACAGAATTCTCCAGGCAAGAAAACTGGAGCCATTTCCCTTCTCCAGGGCATCTTCCTAAACCAGGAATCAAATCCAGGTCTTTCTGCATCGAAGGCAGATTCTTTAGAGTCTGAGCCACCTATGACTAGGCACAAAAGAAATAGTTCCTGACTGCTTTTTTGGAAGTCAGAGTCTAGTTGAGGACACAGACATTAATCGCAGAATCACAGAAAACAAAATGGGAAATTTCAGGTGCCATCAATTAGAGCTATGCATGGTATTGAGCAGACACAGGAGCCAGAGAGGTGAAAGTAGAGTGGCAAAAAGAGAGAGCACCCCATGCAGAGGAAGCAGATGGCACAAGGCCTGGTATCTGGTGGTACATTTGAGCAACAGAATGAAAGCCAGTGAGTCTGGGAATCAAGATCAGAAAAAAAGTCCCGAGAGGTGAGACTAGACAGGCTAAGGATTTCAGTCAGTATTGTAAAAGCCAAAAAGTGTCTTAAGAGGGAGATCAGGGTGTGGGAAAGAAATGATTCAGTTAGACTTGTGCTTTAAAATATTACCCTAACTAAAGTGCATGTGGCGAGAAATTTGGCAGTAGCTTAGACAAGAATGACAGTGGCAGAGGGCCTGTGCGGAAGTCACATGGATCTTAGGGAGTAACTTCAGACAATCATAACCTCAATCAGATGCTGACTCCAGTGGAAGATGTTGTCCCAGATGTAACAGCATCTTTACTGACACAGCATCATCTTTACTGATACTGCATATCTACTGATCTATGCCTTTACTGATACAGCACAGCCTCCGCCACTTTGTATGCCTCATTCTCCACGCTAGTTTATAAAGGTCCTCAGAAGTCATGTGCTTCTCCCTGGTAGGGCCAACAGTATACCTTCACATTTTTGCATAAGAACGATGTCGATTCTCCCACTCTCTGTCATCAAAAGTCTACAGACATCTTGATCATCTTGACATCCTACAGAAGTTAACAGTAGTCCACTACATTGATGACATTGGATGTCATAAGGTCCAATAAGCAGGAAGTACCAACTCTTTTATTATTTCAATTTTATTTATTTTTGGCTGTACTGGGTCTTCATGGCTGCACACAGCTTTCTCTAGTTGTGGTGAGCAAGGGCTACTCTATAGTTGCGGCGAACAGCATGGACTCTAAAACGCAGGACCAGTAGTTGTGGCAGGTGGGCTCAGTAGTTGCAGCTCAAGGGATTAGGTGTCCCACATGGAATATTATCAGACCGGGGATCAAATCCATGTCCTCTGCATTGGCAGGTGGATTCTCAACCATCCCATATCAAGTATTTTTAAATGTCTTAGTGAGACATACACAATGGCAGAAACCAACACAATATTGTAAAGCAATTATCCTCCAATTAAAAATAAAATTAGAAAAAACAAGACACACAAACAAGACAATGGGATTTAACCCCAATACAATTCAGGGACTGGTCACCTCAGTGAAGTTTCCTGGGGTCAGTGGTTGAAAGTATGCAAAGCAGCTCCACAAAGGTGCTGTACCTCATATGACCTAACACACAGACACACACACAGGCAATTTAGTAGGATTTTTGAGTTTTGGAGACAACATGTATCACATTTGAGTGTGCTACTTTGATCAATCTAGGAGCCACTTGCAGCTATATAACTGTAGCTTCATGGAGACCAGAAAAAGAGAAGATTCTGAAGTAAATTTAGGTGGGAGAACAGATACTTTACTTGGGCCTTATTACCGAGGAAATCTATGATATCTTGAAGTGTCCATGGCAAGCAGAAATGCTTGCTGTATGGAGCCTCCAGCAAGGACAAGTGGGAGAATCACAGTGCAGAACTCCAGGATTTTGGAGGAAAGCTACGCCCTCTTCTGCAAATACTTGTTCTCCTTTAAGAAATAGTTTACGGCAAGTGGTAGAGATGGAGCACCTAACAACAGGACATCAAGTGGCCGTGTAGCCTGGACCTCCCCTCATGAACTGGCTGCCGTCTGACACCTTGCCATACTGGGCATGTACAGCTGCAAACTACCAGTAAGAGGACCGAGCACACAAGACCAAGGTCAGACAGGGCCAAAGCCCCAAGTTAACACGAGAAGATCCCTTTTTTAAAAAAAAAATTTCTGCACTGGTCTTCATTGCTGCTGCACAGGCTTCTCACTGTGGTAGCTTCTCTTGTTGTAGAGCACAGGCTCCAGGGTGCCCAGGCTCAGCAGCTGTGGTACACAGGCTTAGCTGCCCGGCAGCACGTGGAATCTTCCCAGATCAGGCATCAAACCCATGTCCCCTGCACTGGCAGGCGGATTCTTATCCACTGAGCCACCAGAGAAGTCCTTGAGCAGATTCCTGTGATACAACTCCTGTTGCATTGCCTCCTGGGGGTGTTCTTTCAGGTCAGTCGGCCAAGAAAAGACAAAACTCAAGCCAGGCTTATGGATGGATTTGTACATTATGCTGGCACAACCAGTAAGCGGACAGTTGCAGCACTTCATCCCCACTCAGGGTGACACTGAAAGACAGAAATAAAGGAAAATCCTCTAGTGGCCACAGCCTCAAGCAGTATATTTGGCTGTTCACTGTTTGGAGTGTGAGATGGCCAGAAGAATAGATCTAGACTAATTCAGAGGCATTTGCCAATGATTTGGCTGGATGATCAGGAATTCAGAAGGCATAGGATTGTAACATTAGTGAAAAAGAAGGCTGGGGAAGAGGTATATGGATGGACAACTTGAGTAAGGCTATTCACAATAATAGTTGTGTTCCATATGAATGCCCACCAAAAGGCATCTGCTGCATTAGAGATCCTTAATAGTCAGGGGTACACAAATGAGATGCTTTGTGGATGTCACCAGCAGCTTCTTCCTCCAGCTGCCCCTAGCACTTGCTCAATGACCTCATGAGCTATGGTGGCAGGGACAGAGACTATGCATGGGCTCAACAATACAGGCTACCATGATCTGAGTTGTACTTATATTGTTGTTCAGTCACTCAGTTGTGTCCGACTCTTTGCGACTCCATGGACTGCAGCACGCCAGGCTTCCCTGTCCTTCAGCATCTCCCGGAGTTTGCTCAAAACCACGTCCATTGGGTCGATGATGCCATCCAACCATCTTATCCCCTGTCATCCCCTTCTCCTCCTGCCCTCAGTCTTTCTTTCCCAGCATCAGGGTCTTTTCCAATGAGTCAGTTCTTCACATCAGGTGGCCAAATTATTGGAACTTCAGCTTCAGCAACAGCCCTTCCAATGAATATTCAGGGTTGATTTCCTTTAAGATTGACTGGTTTGATCTCCTTGCAGTCCAAGGGACTCTCAAGTCTTCTCCAGCACCACAGTTCGAAAGCATCAATTCTTCAGTGCTTAGCCTTCTTTATGGTCCATCTTTCACATAACTACTGTGAGTACACGACTACTGGAAAAATCATAGCTTTGACTATACCGACCTTTGTCAGTGAAGTGGTATCTCAGCTTTTTAATATGCTGTCTAGGTCCGCAGATCTGGATCTAATTTGCAAGTCCAGTGATTAACACTGAGTGCCCAGTATGGCCACTATTCCTTATGGGGATTGGCCAGCCACCTGGTGCCAGGTTGATTACCATCTTCCATTATTGGAGGAGCAGAGGTCCAACCTCAGAGGAATAGAAATGTGTTTTGGATACGGATTTACCTTCCCTGCCCATGTTTCTACCAGCATCACCATCTATGGACTCTCAGAATGCCCTATTATCATGACATTCCACACAGCATTGTATGTGATCAAAGAATTCTTCTTTATAACAAAGCAAGCGCAGCAATGGGCTCATACCCATAGGATTAATTGGACTTACCACATACATGTCATCATCTGAAAGTGGGTAGCCTAATTGAAAGAATCACCAGAGAGTTGCCTGGCGGTCCAGTGGTTTAGGACTTAGTGCTTTTATTGCCAAAATCCTAGGTTCAATCCCTGGTTGTGGAACTAAGATCCCACCAGCCACACAGCATGGCCAATTAAAAATAAATGAGCAAATAGGTCCTAAAACAAACAAACAAAAAAGTTATAGTACCACAGTGCTTGTTTTACGGGATGTAATATGTGCTTTGAATCAGAGACCACTGTATGGTGTTCTTTCCCCCGTAGCCAAAATATTCGTACCTGGGCCTAGAAAATAGGTGGATGTCAGAGTGACTCCTCTACTGCTAACAGACTGGTTTGGGGATCTTAGTTCCCAAAGAAGGAATTCTCCCATTAGAACACGCAATGGTTCCACTGAATTGGAAGATGAGACAACCACCTGGACATATTGAGCTCTTTATGCTAGTGAACCAACAGGTGGCCAGGGGGTGGGGGGAGTGCAGCGGGAGAGTGTAATCTGTATTTGTCTGAATGACTGATCCTGATTACCAAAGGGAAACTGAGTTGCTTCTACACAACGGAGGCAAGATAGATTATGTTTAATGTGCCTGCATGCTCAATTGCTAAGTCATGTCCAACTCTTTGTGACCCCATGGACTGTAACCCACCAGGCTCCTCTCCTCCATAGGATTTCCCAGGCAAGAATACAGGAGTGAGTTGCCATTTCCCTCTCCAGGGTATCTTCCCAACCCAGGGATTGACTGGAGTCTCCTGCATTGGCAGGTGAATTCTTTACCACTAAAACACCAGGGAAGCCCATGTCCAATAGCAAAGGTTAATGAAAAACTACAGTGAGCAAAATGGGGGGAGGGGGGTGGCGGGCCAGATGATTAAGGAGCCAGGCCCTTAGAGACTGATGATTCCGGTCATTGCACCAGGTAAATAACCTGAATAGCTGTGGTTTGAACTAAGAGCAGAGTAAACACAGAGGTGTGGTGGAAGAAGCAAACATTGGTATCAATCACGGCATGGTGACCACTTACAGAAATGAGGACTCTAAGTAGCTTTGCTCATTTTCTATTTGCTTGTTACATGTACATGATAATCTGTATGTACTAACCATTTTTTCTCTTCTTCCCATTTTTAAGTTACCTTGTTAACTCTACAACCAAAAGCTTTAGGGAACATAATATTCAGTGTGGTTGTGACTGATTTGTGGAGTAATATAACTAGCCCCTTCAATGGATCACAGCCTTGGTGAGGTGAAGAGGCTTGCATAACTCATTGAAGCTATGAGCCATAAGATGCAGGGCCACCCAAGACAGATGGGTCATAGTCAAGAGTTCTGACAAAATGTGGTCCACTGGAGGAGGGAATGGAAAGACTAAAGGCAAAAGGAGAAGGGGGCAGCAGAGGATGAGATGGTTAGACAGCATCACTGACTCAATGGACATGAATTCAAGCAAACTTGGGAGATAGTGGAGACCAGAGGAGCCTGGCGTGCTGCAGATCATGGGGTCGCAAAGAGTCAGAGGTGACTTAATGACTGAACAACAACAAATATATAAATATCAATGGACACATGACTCTTGGAGCTGCATCTCAGTTTGAGAAAGGTTCATAACTGTTCTGTTGTAGGAAGGGCAGCTGTTTTTGTAATGCATAAAGACAGCTGTCTTCTTCATTGCAGTGGTAGTAGTATTCTAGTTCAAGGGTGTGCCAAAGCACATATGGTGGCTGAGTCATCAAAGGGATGGGCTGGGCCACTTATCAATGTAGTGGCCCTCAGCTCCAAATTCACCTCTTGCCTGCTCTGTGAATGGACTGGAGCGTTTAGATTTCCACCCCCAGCTGCCACTGAGGCTCTATCAGGAGAGGGTGGTGGAGACACAGCACAGGAAGAAAGGGCTTGGTTTCCTGGTTCCTGTGGGCTCCCTGGCAGGCATCATGCGCAGCTTTCTCAGCAGCAGGCTCTGGCCACGCTCAAAGAGCCTCCAGAGCCTGGATCCTGTGGTACATGGCAGCCAGTGGCAGCCAGCAGCTTCACCGGGCACGGCCCCCCTCCCCAAGCAGTTTGGTAGCACATCAAGAGGCCTCGCTGTAAACAGCTTCCCTTAGTGCACTAGAGAGCATTCCCGACAGGTTCCAGTGGACAGATTTTCAGCAAAGTCTGATTTCAGCCTTGGACACTCCATGTCACCCCCAGGGGCAGTAGCTGTTCCTTCTATCTGCTATTCCTATTCTTTTGTGGTGCGTACTAATTCACTTCAGTCGTGTCCAACTCTTTGCGATGCTATGGACTATAGCCCACCAGGCTCCTCTATCCATGGGCTTCTCCAGGCAAGAATACTGGAGCGGGTTGCCATGCCCTCCTCCAGGGGCTCTTCCTGACCCAGGGATCAAACCTGCATCTCTAACGTCTCTTCCTTGGCAGGAGGGTTCTTTACGACTAGCCACATCTGTGAAGCCCTCCTATTCTCTTATTTCTAGCCAATCCTGCATTACTCCAGTCCCATTACAGTTAATAATTCCTGAAATCAAACTTTCCCTGATCAAATTTTTACAGTTTCTCTCTCCTGATTGGACCTTGATTAAGCTGGGACTTACTGTGATTGCTGCTGTCACTTCAGTCGTGTCTGACTCTGTGCAACCCCATAGACGGCAGCCCACCAGGCTCCTCTGTCCCTGGGATTCTCCAGGCAAGAATACAGGAGAGGGTTGCCATTTCCTTCTCCAATGCATGCATGCGTGCTAAGTCGCTTCAGTCGTGTCTGACTCTGTGCGACCCTATGGACAGCAGCCCACCAGGCTCCTCTGTCCACAGGATTCTCTAGGCAAGAATACTGGAGTGGGTTGCCATTTCCTTCTCCATAGTGGTGACTAAACAGTGGGAAAAATGGAAAGAAGTGGGGAGATTCAAAGATACAAGAGAAGTGGAGAGATTCAAGAGATATAAAGTAAAGTAAAAGATAAGACTTTGTAATGGATTAGACAAAGGAAGTAGAGGTAGATGGAGGATGACTCCTGGGAAAATATCCAATTTATAGACTAGATGAACAGGGGAACCCTTCACCTACACAGAGACTTTCAGAAAGGGGTCACAATTGAGGAGAAAACTTACAAGTTCAGTTTTGAACAGTGTTGAGCTTGAGTTGACTTTAAGATACCCAAAACATACCAGGTAGGCAGCTGGCTCCAAAGTTCAAGAGTTTAGTGGAGTCTAAGATTAACAGCAGGTTTCAATGCTGGCTTAGACAGTGAAGAATCCGATTGCAATGTGGGAGCCCTGGGTTCAATCCCTGAGTTGGGAAGATCTCCTGGAGAAGGAAATGGCTACCCACTCCAATATTCTGGCCTGGAGAACTGCATGGACAGAGGAGCCTGGTAGGCTACAGTCCATGGGGTTGCAGAGTCAGACACGACTGAGCTTCTTTCACTTTACACTTACTTAAAGATTAAGAGTAAGTCATTAAGATTAAGATTAAGTCATCTGGCATTCCCTGGTTCTCCAGTGGTTAAGACTCCATGCTTCCACTATAGAAAGCATGGGTTAGATCCCTGGTCAGGCAAGTTCCACATGCTGTGAGGTGAAGCCAAAAAGAAAAAAAGAAAAGCCTGGGATCATCTCCCTTAAATTGGTAAATAAAGCTGCAGGCATAGCTGAAATGACCCAGGGAAAAAGTGAACAGTGAGAAGAGAGGCCCTGGTGAACCTGCAAAGGGTTGTTGGAACTGTAAGAGGTGGAGGAAAACAAAGACGGTGCAGTTGGCCCCCCACATCTGCAGGTTCTGCACTTGTGGATTCAACCAACCTCAGATTGAAAATGTTCAAGGCAAAAAAATCGCAGAAGTTTCCAAAAAGTAAAACTTGAACTTGCCATATGCCTGATAACTATTTACCTAGCATTTACATTGTATCAGGCATCATAAGTAATCTAGAGGTGACATAAAGTAGATTGGAAGATGTGCGTAGGTTATGTGGAAATACTACACCATTTTATATAAGGGACTTGAGCCTCCTCAGGATTTGGTGTCCAGGGGTATCCTGAAACCAAGGTCCCAAGGATACCGAGGGATGACTCTATTGTGTCCTGGAAGCAAAGAATGGCAGCCCGAGGTGCAGGGCTCCGACATGCCACATGGAGAAGGAGCTGCAGCTGACTGACTGCCACCCACACTTGTATCTCCAGATCGTCTGTATCTTCAGGTCAGCAACAGTGCCCAGGCCCAGGCCACACTTCCTCCAGACAGCTCCTAATCAATGAGTGAGCTTGGCCGAAAACCACTTCTGCTTGATGTTCCTGTGGTCCAAGTCCCTGCTGACCTGGCCGAGATGTTCTCAGAACTGTACTGTGGTCAGACACTCTTCCTCCCTCCTTCCCTCTGTCCTTCCTCACAGAGCCCTGCACTGCAGGCTGAAACTGCCCACTTCCAGAGTTCCAGCTAAGACTGATAATGATTTATATCTTTTAGTCAGATACTGTCTTACTTAGAGATGGATGCATCCTAACTGACACACCATGCACAGGCTGACAGGAAGAGACAATCTGTGTGATGTCCACCAGATGAAAGATCACAGGGGAGACAGTTTGTGAGGACTTTCTTTTTAATCCGCTCTTAGGCAGAAGCCCAAGGGAATGATATGAAACAAGAGGCTGGTTTAAAAACAGGAAAATATTTAATTCATCCCCAAACACATATCAAGAAATGAAGAGAACCACAGGAAAACTAACTACCTATGATGGAAGAAGGGCGTTACTGGCTTCAAGCTCTAAATCCTATAATCCTGAGGCTTTGATGCTTCAAGGAAACCCATCTAGTCCTTTAGCTATTCCTGGCTATTCGGAAATAAATTACATACATCTGTAAAAGAGTTCTGGCCTGCTAGAAGGGAGCTAGCCAGGGAGGAGAAAGGGGCACCAATCTACTATAAATGACCAAAGACCAGTTGAGTGAAAGCACAGAGCCATCTGAGGCAGATGGACCACTGATGCTCTGGTGAGAACCAGAACACAGGGCTGGCTCAGGGGCTTGTGCCATCCACCTGTGCTCAGAACCATGTCAGCCAAAGCCCCTGGGAGCAAAGTTCTAAATGTCTCCTTCATGCGCCCTGCTGGTTGGTTTCATCATTATCTCGCCTCTTCCAAATCTGTAAAAGAAATGAATACAATAGATACTTAGGAGCCTGTGTTCCATCCAGAAATATTCATCAAGCACCTAAATCTGTGCTAGGAAATGAACAAACTATCACCCCAACTGTGTATTTGCTAAGTCCCCTGAAACTAACTCATAATCTTTCAGAAAATTCCCTTTCATTCAATTTTCACTTTTCTACCCATCCTTCTCCTCCCATGCCAAACTCCTTTTCTGAAAAAGGACTAACAGTCAGGCCTGCAATTTTAGACAAAGTTACCAAGGAAAGAGTTCTCCTTGGAACAAGCAGTGTCTCTCTCCTTTTTTATAAAGCTGTGGCATTTTCTTAGCCTCAGTCTTCCTTCTCTGCAGGGACTAGGACAGTTAGAAAGAGAAGACAGGGGACATCCTTGGAGGTCCAGTGGTTAAGACTCTGCACTTCCACTGCAGAAGGCATGGGTTCGATGCCTGGTTGGGGAAATAAGATCCCAAATGCTTCACAGCATGGCCAAAAAATTAAAATTTAAAAAAAAGAAGAAGAAGAAAGAGAAGATGGAGTACCTCAGCTCCATGAACTCCCAACACAGTGGAAAGAAAGGACAGTTAAAACATACAGCTGCTGCTCTATAGACATGGGACAGTGCTGTGGGCTCACAAAGAGTGCTGACTTTGCCCAGGGAACTGGGGAGAGCTTCAGAGATGACTCCGGACGATTCTGAGCTCTTCCTCCTTGAAATCAGACCACACACTTGCAAAACTGACCTGGTTGACCACACACAGATAACCTCCACGCTCACTCATAACTTGTTCATGCTTTCCTGTCCTTCTCTTCACTGAAGATCACTCCTGGCCCCGCCCCACTCCCCACTGCATGTCAAAAGGCACCCAAGCTAACTCAGTCCCACTCCCTGCCTTTACCCACAACACTCCTCTCACCAGCCCCCACACCCCATCACCTCCATGCTCATTGAGTGAAGCCAACCCACCTGAATGTAAGCCTCCGACAGTGTGATCATCTGGGGAAGGATGTCGGTCACCTGGAGGTCCTGTAATTCATACCATTTGCCTGTCCCCTGCAAGGAGTATGAAGAGCTAGGTCAGTCTGCTCCCGGAAACCAATAGAGTTTTACAAGGAAAGAGATGCAGCCAAAACCTAGAAAAGTCAGAACAGTCACTAGCCCATCACCCAGCAAGAGTTGTAAGTAAGAAAGTACAAGACCTCTGTGGGCATCATTCAACATCAAGAGCTTTTAGGGTGTTGATCCTGACAAACAAGTTCTGTGAGGACTCATTAAAGCACAGTGGAGTCTCAAACACTGTTCGTCTTTTAGGAAGAGACTAGGAGGACAGCACAGAGAAAGAAGAGGAAGCCCTTGCTCCTCACCTGAGATGTCCCCTTGCTGCTCCAAAGTGACAGATCAACACATTCACTTAGAAGGTGCAGCATTAACCAAAAATGGACATTCCCACTCCTGCCCCAGAGGACATGGCAAGAGCTGGACAGAAAAAGACTCCTTGGTGGACACTGTCCCTCATACTAACCTGTTTCCTTTGGCCTAAGAAGCAGTGCTGCAAATATAGCAAAATCTACCTCACTTCATGCTTCTATAAACAAAGAGGAAAAGAGGTTTCTGGGTTATGGCAGGGATACTTCTGGAAGCTCACCTGCCTCATCCATCCCAACTTTCAAGAAATGCCAAAGACAGATATATTCCAGTTATTCTGGATATTCCAGTAGCTCAAATAGGATACACAACAAAAGCTCAGGATCCCATAATGAAAATCCCTATTCCTGGTGCGAGGACTGGTTAATAAGAACACAGAGAAACCAAGTATCAGGTTCAAATGCCAACTCTGCTAACTTCAGATCAGTTACTCCAACTCTAAGCTAGGTTCCTCACTTGTAAAAAGATGGTATTATCACCTGTGTTGGAAGTGTGTTTTAGGGATATAAACAAGATGAACATACATGAAGTATGTGGCATACTATCTAGCACACGGACAAGTGCTTGATAGATAGAAGCTGGTTATTATTAAACCCGGATGCTCAGAAGACTCAAGTTAGAACAATTTGTGCCAGTAATCTGTATGATAACAAATACATCCTAAGCACATGTTTCCCCTATTTTCAGCAAATTCACAAAATTTTTTTTAGCTGAAAGGGAACCTCTCTACCACTACTTTGTAAAGTTTAATTTCATACCCTTCAGAGGCTCTTGTTAACAGGTAGACTGTGATTCAGGAGGTATCTGAGGTGTCTGAGGTTCTACGATTTCTAACGAGTTCTCATGTGATGTCAATACTGTGGATCTAAGGCACTTTAGGAGGTAGGTACTAGTCTAGGACAGTGCTTCTCAATCTTGGCTACACACTGGATATCTGAGAATTTTAAAACCATCAAGATGCCTAGTTCTCACCTCCAGATAATCTAATCAAGTCTTAACTCCAACATTTTGGACCAGAAAACTCTTTGCTGTGGGGGCTGCCTGTGCATTGGAAGATATTCAGCAGCTTCTCTGGCTTCTGCCCCAGTGGAAAATCAACAGGCACAAATTACATTGTTTTCACGTAACTGGTCTGGGATGGCCCAGGCTTCAGCAGTCTAAAACCTGCCCCCAGGGAAGTCCCATGTGCAGCCAAAATTGAGAACAGTTGCCTTAAACTGGTCACTGACAACTGTTTCTCACAGAATCCCAAAGTCAAGGACAAGAAAGAGCAAAGTGAAAGGAGCTACCTTCCAAAGTCAGCCCTACTCACGTGATGGAGCACATGGATCCGGTAGGAGCCCTCGGAGGGTTTGCCGTCATGTACAATGTTGGCGATGAGATCGTAGGTGGTATTCTTGTGTACTGCCTGCACTTCTTCAGACAAATACTCTCTCAGGTCCACATTTCTGAGGATGATGAAAATAAAGTGAAGATCAGACAAAGTCTACAAGGTTAGCCCTGTAGAGGTTAACTGTCCTCCCTAAATGGACCATGAAGCTGTAGAACCCTATTTCAGGAACCTAGATCTAGGTGGGTTTGAATAGCTAGGGAGCCCAGGTTTGTGGAATTTCACATAGTTTGCCACAAAAATGAGTCAAACTAGGAAGACTGGCTCTATGGGAAAAGCACATTTTAAAAGCATGCCTAGGGCTTCCCTGGTGGCTCAGTAGGAGAGAATCCACCTGTCAATGTAGGAGACAGAGGTTCAATCCCTGGTCCGGGAAAATCTCACAAGCCGCAGAGCAACTAAGCCTGTGTGCCACAACTATTGAGCCCACAGGCCTCAACTACTGAAGCCCAGGTGCCCTAGAGCCTGTTCTCTGTAAGAGAACTACTAAAGTGAGAAGCCGGCCCATCGCAACTAAAGAGTAGCCCTCCTCTCACTGCAACTAGAGAAAGCCCACATGCAGGAATTAAGATCCAGTGCAACCATAAATTAATTAATTAATTAATTTTTTTAAAAATGCATGCTCAGAGACGTTCCTGGTGGTCTAGTGTCTAAGACTCTGCACTCTCAATGCAGGGGGCCCTGGTTCAACCCCTGGTCAGGGAACTAGATCCCATATGCCACAACTAAGAGTTTGCAAGCTGCAGCTAAAGATCCTGCAACTGAAAGATCCTGCATGCTGCAACTAAGACCCCGCACAGCCAAATAAATAATATTTGTAATTAAAATTTTAAAAATAAATAAATAAAAGCATGCCTAGGGGAGTCATATCTGGTGGTCTCATGGTTGGACTCCATGATTTCACTGCCGAGGGCCCTGGTTCAATCCCTGATTCGGGAACTACAATCCTTCAAGCCATGAGGCATGGCCAAAAAATATTCAAAAATAAAAATTAATGCATATCTAGCAGTCTAAAGTACACAACATGGAGTCATTCAGACCTGAGCTGGAATCGAGGCTCTGTCACCTCAGAGTTGTGTGTAAGTTTAAGCAGGTGACATAAGCTAAGGCTCTTCTATATGAGAATGAGAGTCACCATCTCCTCTGAGATGAGAACAAGGGTAACCACTTCACCCTCTGCTCTATCAGGGAATCGGTTGCAGTGGCAGTGTTCAGGGGGTACCTGGTCTCTGGACTCAGGCTACAGAAGCCTGCTCACTTGATCATGTCAGTTATCACTGTATACAATCACGGTAACAATTTCAGTGTGGCAAAACAGGACTTCCCTGGTGGTCCAGTAGTTAAGAATCCACCTGCCAATACAGGGGACACAGGTTTGATCCCTGGTCCATGAAGATTCCACGTGTTGCCAGGCAACTAAGCCACCCCTAAGTTGTGGTGTGCAACTACTAAGCCCACGAGCTGCAACTGAAGCTCTAGAGCCCGTGCTCCACAACAAGAGAAGTTACCACAATGAGAAGCTCCTGCACCGCAACCAGAGTAGCCCCTGCTTGCCACAACTAGGGGAAGCCCATGCACAGCCACAAAGACCTAGCACAGCCAAAATAAATATATCAATTAACTTTTTAAAATATGGCAAACCAGGCAGATCATTCAGATTTGTTTTTTTGACTTTATGGGACCGTGTTTATTTGATTATTTTGCCTTTAGTCAAGTAGGCAGAATGGTTACAAGTAACAGAAATCCACCTTGGGCAGCCCAAGTACAAAAGGGGGATTAACTGATTCAAGGTTTCAGACTAGGAAATGCAGCAGAAACCAGGCACTAGAGAAGCAGCAAGATCCAAAAGTTACCTGCCCTCTTTTCTGCTTTGACACCAGCTTTTTCCTTTTCCCATCCAGCTTTCTCTCCTTTACAGAACCCACCTTGACTCCCTCACAGCTTCCAAATTTCTCAGTTCTAGTTGTCAATAGAGACTACTGACTAGGTTCCTTCAATTGGGACTTAAAAACATCAAATTTATTTTTAACACTTGAACACTCATTTTTTTAAACACAGAGAAGCATTCTTGATGTACTTGGAATAAAACCTCCTTTTGTGTTTTATTTGTTGAATTCTATCAGTTGATGTATAAGTGTGGTATAAATGTGTAACAGCTTTTATGAAGTCAAGAGCTATAATACAGGCTTACTGTGAAGACGGCAATGACAATTACCAAGAACTTTCAAATAGGGAATGGCAACCCACTCCAGAACTCTTGCCTGGAAAATCCCATGGACGGAGGAGCCTGGTAGGCTACAGTCCATGGGGTTGCAAAGAGTCGGATACTACTGAGTGACTTCACTTCACTTCTATAGGGAAATAAATTGACAGTTAACGCAACTATTAGGAGAAAGCTAACTACACTATTTTCAGGAAAAATATAACCTTCTGATGTCTATAAATATTTATAAAAATTTAAATACAAGGTAGAATAAGATAGAGTATGTGTGTGCTCAGTCACTTTGTTGTGTCCAACACTTTGTGACCACATGGACTGTAGCCTGCCAGGCTTCTCTGTCCATGGGATTCTCCAGGTAAGAATACTGGAGTGGGTTGCCATTCTCTTCTCCAGGGGATCTTTCCAACCCAAGGATCGAACCCGCATCTCCTGCACCGGCAGGCAGATTCTTCACTACTGCACCACCTGGGAAGCCCAAGAGAGATTATATCCTTTTCTCATCTCTAGAACTGTCTGCTATGCTACCCACTCATAACATGAAACACAGTGCTATCATCTCTAGAAGGATTTACAATAAATGCTAACAGTGGTCACATCCGGGGATCACTTCCAGATATGTATCTCCTTTTGAATTTTACACTATGAATTTATGAATATATCATCTGTCCAAAAATACAAAAAATTTCAATGTAAACCATGTATTAATAAGCAGGCAACTTTGTTCTAACTATATTATGTAGCTTTCCATGTGTTAAGGATAGCTATTTATTCCCAGAGACTGACAGCGTCCCATATAGATTGCAATAAATAGTCGTTGTTGTTTTGGGGCTTTTTGGATTTTTTTTGGCCCTGCCACGCAGCTTGCAGGATCTCGGTTCCCCAACTGTGAAACACAGTGAAAGTGCTGAGTCCTAACCACTGGACTGCCAGGGAAGTCCCTAAACAGCCGTTGTTAAAATACATTTTAGATATGAGTCTGAGGAAACCTATGAGGGCTCAAGAGAGCCAAAATGCCTGCCAGCTGCCAAGAACTGACTTCTCATATTGTCTTCTCAGCTTTAACAACAGCTGTTTAGACTTCTTTGAACAAGTCCTAGAGAAGTCTTCAGAAGTATTTATACTCAAAAATTTCATGACTGAATCCAAATTGTCTCAGTGGCAAAAGGGAATAAATTGATGTTAAATCGTTTTGCTTTAGAAAACAGTCAGTGGGAAAAACCCTATTTGTTCCCCCATGAGAATAGTCCAATGTTGAGACCACCTAACTAACTGGAAGTGAAACTTTACACCTGTGCCCCAGAAATCCTATCTCCAAACAAGCAGGGGGCTGCAAATCACTGCACATCTGATGGATCTCTGCTATGAACAAAACACAGGAGAAAAATTAAATCTGACGAAGGGTTTTTCAAATGGGGACTTGAGCATAATGAGAACTGTATTAGTCTAAAATTGATGACAGTGCATTAATAATCAAAGTCTAGGTTTCCAGGATAGTCACACAGTATAATGGTCTCCATCGGACTAGTGGACAAGTAATCTTTTTCTCAATTTCTCCAAAGCTTTCTGATAGACAAGCTACTGAAGTCACAGTGACCAAAAATCCAAATGTAACTTGTGGCAAAATAAACATACTCCAGGTTCATAATATAAAAGAAACTTCCTACCAGTGAAAGGAAATTTCTGTGCTGATTGAGCAGGAACTACCATCAACACAACAGTCCTGCCTTGGAAGCTGCCTTAGAGTCAAGAGGGCTTCTTCCTCCCAGGAACAGACTGGTGACTACAGCAATTCACAAAAGTCCAGCTCTGAATTAAAACCCCTAGTCTTTCAGAGAAAGCCCCTCTGTGGTCCTACTCAAGTTAGCATACAGCTGGCCTTCATATCCCCAGATTTCATTCTACTTGTCACACAAACAAAATATTAGAGAAGAACAGGAAGAAAAGTGCATGAAAAGAGAGAAAGAAATTCTCCTGTAACCCTAACTACTACAAAGGTTTTCTCTCCTCATCCACCACTGTTCACAGACTCGTGGTGATGCTGGAACCAGAAATAATAAAATGCTACATCTGGAAGGATCCCTAGGGCTCATCTAGTCCAGGCCTCTCATTTAATCCAGGAGAGAGTATACAAAGGACCTGTGCAAGGGCACACGGATAGGACAACACAGAACTCAAGACTTCTTTAATTTAAGTTGCCACCCTCTTAAACGCTACACAGAATTAAGAATTGGTACTATTTTCAAAGGAAAACACTGGCAGTTCAGTCTGGGCAACTGGAAACTGGAGGGGATGGAAGGACAAAGACAACAGAAGGAGATGACCATGTGCCCATTACAGCCCCCCCAGACTACTTTCTGAGGTTTAAAAATAACCACACTTCTGAGCTAAACAGCATGGTAATCCTATCTTCTAACCATTCAAATCCTTCCAGTAAGAAATCACCTTAGGGCTCCTACCTTATCTAAACGCCCACACACAGATGCACCTTTTTTCATGCCAGCCCCACCACCAAGCCTCTAGGGAACTAAAAACCAACTGTCTACCCCCAAAGGGGTCCTGCAGGAGCCTTCTACAGCTCCTCCAAATTCCCCATTAAAATACTTGGAAACAGAGATGCAGATGTAGAGAACAGACATGTGGACATGGGGCGGGGGGGGAGGTGGGAGAGGAGGAAGGAGAGGGTGGGATGAAATGGGAGATTAGGATTGATTATATAAATACACTGCCATGTGTAAAATAGCTAGTAAGAAGCTGCTCTATAGCACAGGGAGCTCAGCTCCATGCTCTGTGATGACCTAGAGCAGGGGATGGAGTGGAATGTGAGAGGGAGGTCCAACAGGGAGGGATATATGTATGCACGTGGCTGATTCACTTCATTGTACAGCAGAAACTAACACAACATTGTAAAGCAAATATACTCCAATAAAAAAATAAAGGACACATACTGAAAAGCAAAACTTATACAAATATCTGCAAAAAGACAACTGCATGGTCAATTAAAAATAAGACTATATATCAAAATTTATAACTTTCTCATCAAAAGGCAGAAATTGAACACACTCCAGACTATATCCTCTAGGGAAGAAATAAGATAGTAGGGTGCGAAGAGAGTAAGGCAAATCTAGAGCCATCCCCACTGTCCACACTTTTAACTATAGCACACAATGTGCAATGATAGGCAGATAGACGTATAGACTAACTGCTCAAAATTACCTTCAAAGCCAGGAGAATCCTACCTGTCCTACTTTTACCGACTGTTCATCCTACTTTTACCGACTGTTCATCCCTATACTGAAAGACTATAATTCCCAGCAGGCAACAACGAGAGAAGACAAAAGGGGAATTACCTCTAAGTAAACATTCATCTTTGAAGTCCTAAAATGTTTGTATCCTTCCCATAGAAACCTTAACTTATATAGTGTAGGTATGTTTCTTATAATCTCCAACTAATATAGTCCAATATTAAGAGTGGCACAAAGAAATAAAAAAGGAACTCAAGCTCACTGCCCCTAATAGGAAGTGAAGGAAGGGAACACTCACGTTATCGGGAAGTTGACAATAGTCGGATTCTTCTCCACAAAGAAATTGTTCTTAGTGAATCTCTTAATACAAAAGATTAGATATGGAGGCAGCTTGGTGAGCTGGAAGCGCTTCAGAAAGTTCTCCTTGTAGGTCTTATATTCCTAGAGAGAGAAAAGAAAATGATCAAGTTAGTGTTGCAGCATTAGAGCAGGAACACGAGTTTTGTTTTCGCTTGGTTTGGGTTTTTTAATAGAATTTTGTCTTTCACTTAGAATCCAGAAGACACCTGACCCCAGCAACCACCTGAAAGGGTTAAGAATAGCTGTTTGGCCAAAGCCAAAGTACCTCATCTATGGGCTGTGTTTCAGCCAGCACGTGACCAAACTGTTGAACTCTAACCATAGTTATCCATCTACATTACTATCTACCATAGTAATGTAGATATTTGTTTCTATAAGCAAAACAAAAATGTCAAGTGAAAAAGAGAATTTGTTGAAAGTTCAGAATTTAAAAAACCATGAGTTGCTGTTTTAGTCCCTCAGTTGTATCCGACTCTTTGTGACCCCAGGGACTATAGCCCACCAGGCTCCTCTCTATGTGGGATTTTCCAGGCAAGAATACTGGAGTGGGCTGCCATATCCTTCTCCAGGGGATCTTCCTGATCCAAGGATCAAACCTGTGTTTCTTGCATTGCCAGGCAGATTCTTTACCACTGAGCCACTTGGGAAGCCCCTAAAAAAATTAAGAGTTTCACTTAATTCAAAATAAAGAAGAATGTGCTGACCATTTGACCATCAGACACATGCACCATGGAACAGGCACTTGTGACCAACAAGGAGCCCTGGAAAACTGAGGGTTTTCCAGAAGAGCTGTCAACTGACATGCCACGTTCCTTCCTCCTCCCAGGCCCCGAGACTCGTAAGTCAAGTACAGTCTGTTGAGCAACACTTCACTGAGGCCTCACTCAGGACTTCAGTATCTCACTTTCAACAGGGGACCACCAGGCAGGGGAAACAGAAGACCTGAACAACATTATCATCAGGCCCAAAGTTCCACCGCCATCAGCATAATGTACATTCTCAAGTGCACATGGAATGATCTCCAGCAAAGACCATGTGCTATCCCGTAAAACAAACTTCAACAAACATAAAATATAGAAACAACACAAAGTATGTTCTCTGACCACAATGGGATGAAATTATTAACAGAAATCAGCAACAGAAAGAAACTTGCAAAACTCACAAATATATGGAAATTAAACAATATATTCCTTAATAAGTGATGGGTTAAACAAAAAAGAGATAAAAAGGGAAATTAGGAAAGAATTCAAGATGAATAAAAATGAAGATACAACATATAAAAACTTATGGGATGTAGCTAAAGCAGTGGTCAAGAGGTAAATTTATAAATGCCTAGACTGAAAAATAAGATCTCAAATCAATAACCTTCCACCTTAAAACATTGGGGAAAGAGCAAACTAAATGTAAAGCAAGCAGAAAAAAGAAAAAAAAAATCAAACCACAAGTTAAAAAAATACAGAATAGAAAAACAACATTTCAGAAAAATCAAAACCTGTTTCTTTGAAAAGACAAGCCTTTAGTTAGTTGAACAAGGCAAAAAAAAAAAATTCAAATTACTAGAATCAAAAATGAAAAAGGGAACATTATTAGGAATTTTACAGAAGTAAAAATGATTATAAAGGAACACTATAAACAACTGTATGCCAAAACAGTAGATGAGTTAGATGAAATGGATAAATTCCTAGAAAGACACAAACTACCAAAACTTAAAAAAAAACAATCTGAATAAACCTACAAGTAAAGAAATTGAATTAGTCATTAAAAAACTACCCACGAAGAAAAGTCCAGGCCCAAATTTCTTCACTGGTATTTTCTACCAAACATTTAAAGAAATAACACCAATTTTTCAAACACTTTTCCAAAAATATAAGGAGGGAATACTTCCCAACTCCTTTCACGAGGCCAACATTACCCTGATACCAAAACTCAGCACAACTACAGATCAGTATTTCTATGAATATGGATGCAAAATTCCTCAACAAAATACTAATAAACCAATTCCAACATAAACAACAACAAAGAATTATACACCAATTATACATGACCAAGTATGATTTATCCAGGAATACAAAGGTGGCTTAACATCCAAAAATCAATTAATATCATGTACCGTATCATATAATAACAAGAAAATAAGGCAATAAATAGCAAAATAAGACAACAAATAGCAATAACCGAAACCCACACAATCATCTCTGTAGATACAAAAAAGCATTTGACAAAATTCAACACCTTATCATGAGAAAAACACTCAATAGAGACAAGGGAACTTCCTCAACCTGATAAAGGGTATCTATGAAAAACAGATATGTGATGTTATCCACAGCTAACATCATACTTACTGGTAAAAGCCTGGATGCTATCCCTCAAGATCAGGTACAAGATAGGATATCTGCATTTTCCACTTCTATTTAACTCTGTACTAGAGATTCCAGCCAGAGCAATCAGGCAATAACACTTAAATAAATATGAAGCATCCAGATTAGAAAGGAAGAAGTAAAACTATCTCTGTCTGCAGATGATATGATCTTGCATATGGAAAATCTTGAGAAATCCACTTTAAAAGTTTGGCAAGGTTGCAGGCTACAAAAATCAATATAAAAAAATCAACTGTGGGGTCTTCCCTGGTGGTCTAGTGACTGAGAATCCACCTGCCAATGTAGGGGTCATGGGTTCGATCTCTGGTCCAGGAAGATTCCACAAGATCACAACTAAGCCCATGAGCCACAACTACTGAGCCCACTAGACCTAGAGCCTGCACTCTGCAAATAGAGAAGCCACTGCATTGAGAACCCTGCACACCACAACGAAGACCCAGTGCAGCCAAAAATTAAAACAATAAAAATTTATATTAAAATAGTTCAAAACTTATACTCCAAAAACTATAAAACACTATTGAAGAAAATTAAAGAATATAAATAAATAGAAAAATAACCCATGTTTATGAATCAGAAGACTGCTATTATTAAGTTGGTAATAACTCCCAAACTAATCTATAGATTCAACACAATCCCTGTCAGAATATCAGCTGGCTTCTGTGTAAAAATCCACAAGTTGATCCTCAAACTTGAGAAACTGCAAGGAACCCAAAATAACCAGAACAATCTTGTAAAAGAATAAAGTTGGAGAATTCACAGTTTATAATTTCAGAACTAACTACAAAGTAGTAATAACCAAGACTGTGTTCCGGACATATACATCAATGGAACAGAATTGAGAATCCAAAAATAAACCCATGTGTCTGTGGTCAAATGATTTTTCAACAAGGATGCCAACACCATTCAATGGAAAAGAATTGTCTTGTCAATGAATAGTGCTGAGACAACTAGACAGTCACATGCAAAAGAATAAAACTAGACTTTGTACTTTACACCATATACTAAAATTTAACTTAATACACTACTGAACCCACAAGCCGTATCAGTATGTTTCTAGAGAGTGATACAATAAATACTAACGTGTGAAGTTGTTAGAGCTTAAAACTGATGAAGGGTTCATTACACAACTTATGATTGTCATTATCATTTATATTTTTCTGTTAGGTATTTGTTCCAGTGAAAATTTTTCAAAAATGATGCATCATGAAATTTTAAGTGAAGAATAATTTTTCTGGGAATTTTATGCAGATATTTTCTCTGATTGTCTGAGTGATATATACACTAGTGTCTCAGAAAATGACAGTTCTTCGGAATATAGTTCTGATTCAGATGATGTGAATATTAGACCAACAAAAAGACAAAAAACCTTAGTGATTGATTCTGATATGGAAAGTGTAAATGAAACTCATGCTGCTGGAGAGGGCTCCTTTGCTTCTGCAGAAGAGTGAACTGAAGACACTGCAATTCAATTAGAAGATTCTACAGGCGCGTCAGGTGTAACTATTGAATGTAATAACTCACAAAGTGTTAGTGAAATAACAGAATTAGTTTCAGGCTAACCAAAATAAACTTACTGACCACAGGCATTAGTTCGTTTCTGCAAAAATCCCCCATCCTTGGTGGCTCAGATGGTGAAGAATCCACCTGCCAATGCAGGAGATGTGGTTTCTATCCCTGGGCTGGGAAGATCCCCTGGAGAAGGAAATGGCAACCCACTCCAGTATTCTTGCCTAGAAAAATCCCATGGATAGAGGAGCCTGATGGGCTACAGTCCATGGAGTCATAGAAGAGCTGGACGTGACTTAGGGACTAAACAACAACAACAAAGGCCTGAAATGTAAGAGCTAAAACTATGAAAGTCTTAGAAGAAAACACAGAAGTAAACTTTCATGACCTGGGATTTAAGAATGGATTCTTTCATATGACAGCAAAAGCCCACACTATAAAAGAAAAACTAAATAATTTCATCAAAGTTAAAACCTTTATGCCTCAAATGATACTATCAAGAGGGTAAAAATGCAACCTATAGAGTGGGAAAAAATATTTGCAAATCATACAATTTGATGAGTGACTGGTATCGAGACTATATACGGAAATCTTACAACTCAATAATGAAAAGATAAACTAATTTTTTAAATGCACAAAGGTTCTAAATAAGCATTTCTCCAAAGATGATATACAAATAAGCACATGAAATCAATCACCAGGGAAATACAAATTAAAACCATAATGAGATACCATTTCACACCTACTAGGATGCCTAAAACCCAAAGATAAACAATAACAAATGTTGGTGAAGATGCAGAGAAACTGGAATACTCGTATACTGGTGGTAGGAATATAAGACAGCGTAATCACTTTGGGTCGCTTAGTCATGTCTTTGGGACATGCTCTTTGGGACCCCATGGGCTGCCACTCGCCAGGCTCCATGGAACTGCCCCAGCAAGAATACTGCAGTGGATTGCCAATTTCTTCTCCAGGGAATCTTCCCGACCCAGGGGTCGAACCTGCATCTCCTGCACTGGCAGGTGGATTCTTTACCGCTAAGCCACTAGGGAAGCCACAGTGTAGTCACTTTGGAAAACAGTTCTTCAAATGGCTAAATGTAAGAGTTACCACCCAGCAATTCCACTCCTCAACATCCAGCCAAGAGAAGTGAAAACTTGTCCATAACAAAAACTTGTAGACTGACCATGATCTCAAAGTTTGTTTCAAAATTTGCAAGCATCAAGTGTCATTCAAAACTGATTAGTTGCTGTCTAGGGCAGGGGGACACAAGGGGGTTAAAATGATAACTAAAGGGTGATTAAAAAAAAAAAAAAACAATGATGAAAGTACTCTAAAGCTGACCAGATCTGTGGTAGCCCAATCTGTGAATATAGTAAAGCAAAATAAAACAAAACAAAAAAACCTGCACGGGTGGAGGAAGAGGAGGAATTTCACACTGGACATCAGTACCGCATTCACAAAGCCAGGTTTTAGCTAAACTCACATTACAACAGTGCTATTAACCAGTTTTACTGATTTCAAAGTTTTGTTTATATAAAAGTTGGTTATAATTTAGTACTTTCCTTAAAAACCATAGGTATGAAAAGTGTATACCAATGTTGATGTTTACACTGATTTAAGTAATACTATCATAACAATAAATGTAAACCAATACTGAGGGTCCACAGGAATCTCAATATTACTTATATTTGAACAAACAGTAATAATAGAGACCATGTGGTATAACTGAAAAAGTCAGATGAAAAATCTGACTTTAAATCCCCAGCTCGGTCATGTAAAATCAGTATAAAATAAAACCAAATAAAATAAACAGATCTAGATAAGCCCTAAGGTCTTTCACCTCGCCCAAATGAAATGAGTCTAAAAGAGAGAGGGAAAAGGGTCCGGAATGAGGCGTCAAGTAAAAAAAAATTTTTTTTAAGTTTAAAAGAACGAAAAAGGATTAAACTTATCTAGGATGAAGAAAGGAATTAAACCAAGAAACAACTAACTCTGCAGATAAAAAGAAACTTTCAACTTGATGAAAGGTAATGTTATATAGTAAGAATACATTTTTTCATTTTACTTGTATTTTAGTGTTTTTCTTCTGTTTTAATATCTACATTATATTTTTTAAAAGACAGGAGTTTTTCCTACTTTTGTGAGTTTCTACTCTCCTAAATACCCTCTCCTTTCTCCATACTACCCAGAGGCATTTTAATTCAAGCTGAAGTGTGAAAGTGTTAGTAGCTCAATCATGTCTGACTCTTCATGACCCCATGGACTATGGTCTGCCAGGCTCCTCTGTCCATGGAATTTTCCAGGAAAGAATACTAGAGTGGGTTGCCATTTCCTTCTCCAGGGGATCTTCCCAACCCAAGGATCAAACTCGTATCTCTTGCATCTCTTGTTTTGGCAGGTGGATCCTTTACCACCTGAGCCACCGGGGAAGCCCCCAGGCAAAGAATCCACCTGCAGTGCAGGAGACCTGGGATTGATTCCTGGGTTAGGAAGATCCCTTGGAGAGGGAAATGGCAACCCAGCCCAGCATTTCTGCCTGGGAAACCCCATGGACTGAGGAGCCTGGTGGGCCTCAGTCTATGGGAGCACAAAGAGTCAGAAACGACTGAACAACTAACACTTTCACTAACCTTTCAATTCAAATTGAGTTGAAGGTAAAACAGCAGAAAGTCTGGGAGGCTCAATAAACACCATACACTTTAAAATACATGCATTACACACATGTGGCGATTTTCAAGTATAAAAAGAAAAACGTCAAAGTGAAAAGGTTGGACTTTCCTGGTGGTCAAGAATCCACCTGTCGATGCAGGGGATACAGGTTTGATCCCTGATCTGGAAAGATTCCACATGCCACAGGGCAACCAAGCCCACAAGCCACGAATACTGAAGTCTATGCGCCTAGAGCCTGTGCTCCACAAGAGAAGCCACCACAATGAGAAGCCCACTCAACACAAGACAGTAGCCCCCACTTACCACAACTAGAGAAAGCTCACAGGCAGTGACAAAGACCCAGCACAACTCCCCTCCTCAAAGAATAATATATTTAAAAAAAGAGAGAGGAAGAGAAAGGGTTATGAGCAGGGCAGGTGTGCAAGTGGGCTACCTTCTCAGTGATGCCGTTGAACTTGGCCAGGATGTTGAAGAGAGGCACCTGGGGGATAATGAGCTGCTCCTTCTCATCCTTGTACAGGGGGGCGGTGGGAAGGTCCAGTGTTAGGTACATAAACGTGGACTCCACCATCGTCTCCTGGTACTCGTCATTATGCAGCAGTTGCTCTTTCTCTTCCGCTGGCTAGAAGTGAGGGAGAAGGAAAAGGAGGGAAGGAGTGTGAGCAGAACAGAATACCACAGCTGGAAAGAAATGAAGTTTCTGGGACGCTTACATTTACTTCATTTAATATTGAAGGCAGAAGGGGTACCCAAGAGACTGTGCAATTCCACAGGCACTTGCACAACCTGTTTGCATGCGTGTGTGCTCAATTGTGTCTGACTCTTTGCATCCCTGTGGACTGTAGCCCATCAGGCTCCTCTGTCCATGGGAATTTTCCAGGCAAGTGTACTGGAGTGGGTTGCCATTTCTTCTCCTGGGGACCTTCCCAACCCAGGGATTGAACCCACATCTCCTGCATCTCCTGTATCTCCTGCATTTGCAGACAGATTCTTTACCACTGAGCCACCTGGGAAGCTCTATAAATTAATGCAGAAACTTGTCTTTCATCTTCAGACAGATATTATTTAAATACCAAACTAGCTGAAATCTAGAAAGTTTATCTGAGCTTTTGGAAAAAACACACTAGCACCACCTAGTGGCCAGAACACTGAACTCAGTCATCCCTCCTTATATATGGTTGCCTCCAGGACCTGCCTTGGATACCAAATTCCACAGATGATCAAGCCCCAACCAACTGCTAAATGTACACAGAGTGCTTTTATATATAGAAAAAAATCCATGTATAAGTGAACCAGTGCGGCTCAAAACTGTGTTGTTCAAAGGTCAACTGTACAATCAATCACCACCTCCCAAACTTAGCACACTGGTACACAGGAACACTTGGCAGGCGCCTTGCAGAACCTCTTCCTGGAGCAAAAGACTGTACCAGTTATCTAAGCATCTTTTTGTCAACTCTGAATCCTCTCGGGCAATATAGACCAGTCCAAGCCACTCACCAGATCAGGATGAGGCAGTTTTTTAGTGAAGATCCTCATGGATCCCTGGAAAACGTCAGTTACAATTGCTGTACAAACAGAAATCAAAATGTAACTTCTGTGTTGAAAGCATTTCCAAAATTCAGTCCTAACTCCTACATTTCTGAAATAAATCAGCATCTTACAGCATAAGACCCAAAGCTCTCACTTAGAAATACTTTTGTAACACATACCAAAAAATTATACCTTTCTACTTATTTATGTAAATAATTACTCTAGGGGACTTCTAAGACTCTGTGCTCCCAACGTACGGGCCTTGGTTTGATCCCGGGTCAGGAAACTAGATCCGACATACCAAAACTAAGAGTTTGTACGCCACACGCAACTGAGACCTAGTGCAGCCAAATAAATAAATATTTTTTAACAATTATTCTATGTCTTTCTTCTCCCCAAGATGGATGGGGTGCGCAGGCTGAAGACACCTAAAGAGGGAGCAGGGCCATCTCGTAAAAAGAGCACCAGGCCATAATCCCACATCAAGAAACCAACACCATCAGAACACAGAGAGGAGAAAACTCCGTTAGGTCTCCAAAACAACTTACCTGGTTCAGCAGTCTCTAAGCTAAGAGTTATTTAAGGCATTCATGAAAAATGTCCAACTACCGCTAAGCCAACCTGGATGCTAAGAACACAGGGACTTGAGGTCTGACTCTACAGGGAGGCCAGCCTATCTCTCCAAGTATAGGCTCAAGGCAAGAAACTAGGTTTTAGTCTGTTATTCTGAAGCAGCAGCCAGGACTGAGGACTATCCACTAAGTCTTCACTCTGGTCCCACCAGCCCACCAGCATGTCTACAACCCATGCCCAGCCTCTCAGTTTAAAACTAGGTCAGGATTTCTAGAGTATAACCATATCCATTTCTACTTTTTAAAAATACCATTATATACAAGCATGCTCTAATAAAGAAAAATGGAAAGGAAGCTATTCAGGAACAAGATTTAGCCCATGTGTACAGAGACTCTACCCTGACACAAAAAATACACAGGTAAGAAGAAAGGATGAAAAGTTGCACAGTGTTTCCAAAAGGAAGCAAACAAAAAGTGCTCTCCTTCACAAAATAACATGACTTACTCTTTTTTTTCTTCTTTGTGCCCCCCAGAGCTGAGTGTAGAGCATTCAAAAACCAGGACAGAAAATCAACTCCATCCCCTGGAAAAGGAGAGGTGGGACATCAGACTGAATGAAAGTTCAAACCACACTCTGGTTGGCATGACTCCACATTCTAAGTTTTCCTCCTTCCTCTCTGGCCATCCCATCCCGTGGGCAACCTCCTCTATCTGGCCACTACAAACTGACACTCCTCAAGGCCAAGATCTTAGTCTTCTGACCTTTACTCACCCCCTAGACTATCTGGCTCAACCAGAACCTTCAGTCATCATCTCTATTCCAACCCTGAGTCTCATCACCCATCAAAAGTCATTACTGGGAGTTCCCTGGGAGCCAGTGGTTAGGAATCAGCACGCTCACTGCCATGGACTGGTTCCAACCCTGGTCAGGTAACTGAAATCCTGAAAGCCACACAGCTTAGTCAAAATATTAAAATAATAATAATAGCCATTACTGAATTTCTAAGTCACTCAACAAGAATGTTTTAAAACAAACATGTGACAGCATATCTTCACTTAAGAGCTTTCACTGACTCCCCACTATTATCAGGATGTAATCCAAGTTCCTTATAGTAGTGGAAAATAAACCCAACCACTTGGTCCATCTCGGCACTCATTGTTGGATCCAAAGGTCCGGCTACAAGCAGTCCTCTCTCTGTGCCCGGCACCTCCAGGCTCCTGTCCAGTGTCCTCTCTACCTGGAATGCCCACCCCCAGCCTGTCTCCCCACTACCTAAAACTCAGGTGTCTCTTCCTTCTCTCTGAATCTCAGCTCACCTCCCATGTGTTCAATGGGCCTCTTTGCTCTATGAACCCTCACACAGCATGCTGTGCTTCTGCTATCACAGCACTTAACACCTATAATCATCTTTCTACAGAACTATCTTCCCCACTAGAACAGGGGCTCCTAGAAGGAAAAAACTGTGTTTTTTAACCCTGTAGCATTAAAACCTAGCACCATGAGTGAATGGTCAATCAACTGACCTGGAAACTAGAGAGTATCATATCACATCCAGGGACTATGAGCTACTCGTGTGGCAATAAATCACTAGGTTTGGAGGGATAAAAACAGTCAGAATAGAACAGTCTGCAACATGACAAAAAGAGAAGCAAAAGTGGCAGGCACTTAATAATGGTTGGTGCCTTTTCCAGCCTCCTGGTTTTCCCGAGTCATAGTTTAGTTCAGCAAATGAGACAGACTTCCTATTCAGCTGACAACCCCTGGGACTCTGGGCAGGGCAGGCTGATGAAGGAAGAGTGAGGAACCTGAACATGCTATGCACTGGACACTCGCTCCGGCTACAGGAGAGTTCACTGCAAAGTAGAAGTAAATGTGCTCACCAAACTAGTGCTGTTGCCCAAAAGTCAGAAGACATGAATTACTCCTTCCTTACCCTGTTTTGTGATCTGAAAAGTCTTCTTGCTGCAGAGGACAACAGCCTGCAGCATTTCATGGGGAGAGACGTGTGCCTTGAAATTGCGAGGGTTCCAGAGTTTTCTCATCAGCTCTCCAAAACGCTGGACCAACAAGAACATGATATCCCCAGGAGGACGTTTGATATTCTTATAATTGTCTTCTTCCAGGAAGTAGTTCCGGAGAGGAGGAACATTAGACAGAGCCTGGAAATCAAACATTCCAATTAATCCACAGCCCTTCGGCCGGACCCCTGGGACTTAGGCTCATCTACTTAAGCTCTTCTAAAAACTGTTACACCTTAAAGAATCAGAAGTAAAGGTGTCTTTCCCACATGTGGTATTAAGAGGGTGGTAATAAAGCCATACAACTGTATATAAAAATAAATGTACTCTGTTATGATGGATAGTCAAAGAGTTTAAGAGAATAGAAATTAATTTTATCTCATTAAGCAAAAAGATAAAGACCCACCATGTTAGTTCAAGAAGAAACACATGCTTATTAGTGTGATATATGAAACGGGGAAGGAGACCACAGAACAGACTCTAAATAAATACAGTCTCTGGTCTTTTCTGATAGGGTCATGAATTCTCATCAGCGTTGTGCTTACCATGAGCACAACTTTCTTAGACAAGGTAATCCCTTTAGCAAGGAGTATGGAAAAATGCTGCTAAATATATAAACCCAGGCATCTCTGGGGAAAACAATTCAGGGGGCAACTCAGGATAATGATAGAGGTGATCAGGAAAGCCTCTACAAGTTTGGGGCTTCTCTGCAACGCAGGAGATGCAGGTTCAATCCCTGGGACAGGAAGATACCATGGAGGGGGAATGGCAACCCACTCCGGTATTCTTGCTTGGAGCATCCCATAGACAGAGGAGCCTGGCGGGCTACAGTCCATGCGGTAGCGAAGAGTTGGACATGACTGAAGCAACAGCCCGAAAGTCTACAAGTTTAGCTCAGCCAAAGAAACAAGGATTTCCTGCTGAGAAACTGAAAGTAAAAGTTGCTCAGTTGTGTCCAACTCCTTGCGACCCCATAGACTGTAGTCCATGGAATTCTCCAGGCCAGAATACTGGAATGGCTATCCTTTCCCTTCTCCAGGGGATCTTCCCAACCCAGGGATCGAACCCAGGTCTCCTGCATTGCAGGTGGATTCTTTATCAGCTGAGCCACAAGGGAAGCCCTTCCTTCGGCGAGTTACTCTTAAAAGGAAAAGCGTGTGGATAAAGTTTATCCTAGTTCTGTTATCCATGCTCCACTATGGACAGAAGTTACTCCCTGGCTTCAGTAACAACACAAATAGCAGGTGTCCTCAGAGAGAAAGTAATCAGCTCTGTGGAGTACTTGGTCCATTCAGTAACATTCCAGTGGAAACATCACAGAGGATTTGTTCATCTACTTACATGTATAAATAAAAAGAACTTCCTATAGGGGCTAAAACCCATCACAAAGTCACAACTTCCCTGACTGTATTCAAAACCCTATCTGTCCTCGAACAGTCTTCACAAAGCCATGAGAGGCTATAAGAGGAAAAGTCAGCAAAATCTCTCTCCGTCTAAGAACTCAACCTTTCCAAGGACCAGAAACATTCAAATACTAAGATCATGGCATCTGGTCCAAATACTTCATGGCATATAGATGAGGAAACACTGGAAACAGTGAAAGACTTTATTTTCTTGGGTTCCAAAATCACTGCAGATGATGACTGTAGCCATGAAATTAAAAGACACTCGCACCTTGGAAGAAAAGCTATGACAGACCTAGATAGAGTATTAAAAAGCAGAGATATCACTTTGCTGACAAAGGTCTGTATAGTCATAGCTATGATTTTTTTCCAGCAGTCATGTATGGATGTGAGAGTTGGACCATAAAGAAGGCTGAGCGCTGAAGAATTGATGCTTTCAAACTGCAGTACTGGAGAAGACTCTTGAGAGTTCCTTGGACTGCAAGGAGATCCAATCAGTCAATCCTAAAGGAAATAAACCCTGAATATTCATTGGAAGGATTGATGCTAAAGCTAAAGCTCCAGTACTCTGGCCACCTGATGCAAAAAGCTGACTCACTGGAAAAGACCCTGATGTTGGGAAAGATAGAAGGTAGGAAGAGAAGTGGACAACAGAGGATGAGATGATTGGATGGTATCACCAACTCAATGGACGTGTTTGAGCAAGCTCTGGGAGATGAAGGACAGGGAAGCCTGGTGTGCTGCAATTCATGGGGTTACAAGGAGTTGGACACAACTTAGCGACCAAACAACAACAAGGGACCAGGCATGACACCAACGGCAGACAGCAAAACTCAGAGAGATGTTTTTGCAATGTTTTACCTAATTCTTTATGCAAAAATACCATACACAAAGTTTAAAGGCCAACCAAATAAGAACTAGAATATGTGCAACACACACATACACACACATATATATATAAATATACACATACTTTTAAAACTCAATATAAAAAAAATAAAATAAAACTCAATATAGTGTAACACAGAAAAATGAGCATAAGGCCCACAACTCGTGAAAAAATATAAGACTCAACTTTAGAAATTAATTTTAAAAAGTAAGTTAAAATGGAGATACTTTTGATGGAGTTCTTCCATCAAAATGGAAGGACTTTTTTTTAATGGTAACAGTGACAATGGGACACCCCTTTGGGAATCCTCCTACACTGTTAGTAGGAACATATCAATAAATTAGTGTAGCGACTATGGAGAACAGCATAAAGATTCCTTAAAAAACTAAAAATAGAGTTACCATAAGATCCAGCAACTCCACTCCTGGGCATACATGCACCCTAATATACATTAAAGCACTATATACAATAGCCAAGATATGGAAACAACCTAAATGTTCATCGACAGATGAATAAAGATGTGATACACACACACACACGGAATACTACTCAGCTGTAAAAAAAAAAAAAGAATGAAATAATGCCATTTGCAGCAGCATGGATGGACCTAGAGATCATCATACTAAGTAAAGCCAGAAAGAGAAAAATTCCATATGACATCACTTACATGTGGAATCTAATACACAACACAATTTATCTATGAAACAGATTCACTGACACAGAAAACAAATTTATGGTTACCAAAAGGGATAAATGAGAAATTTTAGATTAGCAAATAAAAATTACCATATTTAAAATAAACAACAAGGTACTACTTTATAGCATAGGGAACCATATTCAATATCCTGTAGTAAATCATAAGAGAAAAGAATATGAAGAGGAAAATAAATATCTATAACTGATTCACTTTGCTGTTTATCAGAAACTAACACAACACTGTAAGTCAACTATACTTCAATTAAAAAAAAAAAAGAGCAGCCTTTTCTGTGGCTGGTGGGTTTATAAACCACTACAACTCCTCTATAGCCTAGAATCAAGGCTCACAGTGCATTAATACAAGAAGTGGAGGTTGAATGAATCAAATTCAACAAAATAGAATGACATGTAATCATTAAGGGTGCTGCACAAGAATATTTATTGATTTCACAACAGGCTTTTAAGTTGAAATATATACAAAGATACACACATATACTATGTTACTTTCTAGATTAAAAATCCAAGTATTTGAAAAGTCTAGAAAAGAAATAAAACAAAATGTAAGAGTGTCACAAAAAGTGCAAGACTATATATACTGAAGGATACACACTGCAACACTGGTAACAGAAAAAACCCTGAGACAAGTGAAATTTTATCTATCAATTGAGGAATAACAAAATAAACCATAATATTGCCATATGACATTATGCCTCTGTGTGTGTGTGTGTCTCTGTGTGTGTGTGTGTGTGTGTGTGTGTGCATATGTGTGTGTGTTTAGAACAGTTCTGGAGCTCTCTATACTGTTAACTACCCCAGGACAGAGCACTAGGGAAAGGAATAAAGCTCTCATGTTATACTTTCTGTATCTTTCTTCCCCACTCTCTGCAATTTGTTTGTAGTTTAATCATTTTTTTTTTTTGAGTGAGGCAGAATTACTATTAATTTTCTTATTTACACTTATCAATATTTTCTACAATGTACACTATTACTCATGTAATTTTTTTTAAAAGCAAAACTTAATTGCAAATAGGACAACTTTGGCTTTCTGCTTTTCCCATTTCAGGGTTTACACACAGGGGCAGGAGAGTGACACCTCAGAGCCAACACAATGAACATCTACACCATGGAAAAAAAAAACATCACCTAGCACACGTCTCTTATTCGGTCCTGCAGGCCACATGCAGATTCTACCCCTCATTCCCCGTACACTCCAGAGGCTGAAACAGGCCCACCATTTGGCAGCAGCCCTCAAGCAGACACAGGAGAGTTCTGCTTGGTGCAGAACAAAGAGGCCAGCAGAGTTCCCAGCAAAGAATCAGGATCTGAGGACCACCAGACTCCACCAGAAAGCAGTCGTTTCCTGGCTGACCTTCAGTGTTCCTAGGTTGCCCCCACCCGCACGGTTCCCATCTCATCCTACCCTACCTGAAGGACGGCGTTGGCGTAGTCATTGGCCTTTATGTTATTCAGGCCCACAATACCTGGCAGGTAAGTGGTGCCGTCATATGCCCGGGACAACTTGGCTTGCTTGTCCAAGTTAGCAATCTGCTGCTTTGTGAAAGTGGGCTTCAACACATACTGCAAAACAAAAGAAAATTCCAAGCTGTTTTAGGACAATCTATAGAGCTGATAGGACATATTTGCAACAGCAATTTCTACCAAAAGCAAAAAATACTTTGCCATGAACAGCCACCCAAAGGGTTCCCAACAGTAGGTCTAAGGATGGAGGTGACATGGAATGGGCCCACTGAACAGTGCTCATCCATAAACAGGTAAATATCAAAACCCCGAAATCACTGAGTCCCAGGCCTTCCCTCAGAGAGCATGTCTGGCCAGCCCCGTAACAAACAACAGTGAGAAACTGCAGGATACTCAAGTCTGCAGGCGGCGGGAGTCTGAGTCCCAGGTAGGAGCTCACGCAGGGTCAGCACGAGGGCCCGTGCATAAGCAGGAATGTCGTTCCCCCTCTCTGTGGAGGTCTGAGATGCTGTGACTCCCTGCGACTGGAGGGGCAGGATTAGACCCTTCCCAGTCCTAGAGCTACGAGGGTCATTAGGTCACAGCCTGGTCAGAGGGTGCCACTGACTCACTGTGTTTCTGTTTTATGTTTTTGTTTTTTGGCCGAGAGGCATGTGGGATCCCAGCTCCCAGACCAGGGATCGAACCTGTACCCTCTGCATTGGAGGCATAGTCTTGACCACTGGACCACCAGGGAAGTCACCACTGACTCACTTTGAAAGCTTGAATTAAAAAAAAAAAAAGCTTGAATTCCTTTCAGTTTCTCCCTCTATGCACAACCACTTAAAACTTCAATTTTAACAGGACTATGAAACTTATGGAAGTGGGGTAAGTAGTGTTTCAAACACTCTGAACACCAAGCTTTCCTTAAATAGAGCATTCCACTCTACTGAACATGCAGCCACTTGCTGAAAAGGAAAACAATAATCAACAGTTCCAACAGTAATCAAAGCCCAAGATGATTTTCCAGGCTCCCCACTTAAGTACAGGGGCTCCTGGCATAAGGCACAAATTGGAGCCTGCAGGTGGAACATGTTGGCCATTTTGGCCACATCATGTCAAAAGGAGCCATGCATGCGTGCTAAGTCACTTCAGTTGTGTCCAACTCTTTGCGACTCTATGGACTAGAGCCCACCAGGCTCCTCTGTCCATGGGGATTCTCCAGGCAAGAATACTGGAATGGGTTGCTATGCCCTTCTCCATGGGATCTTCTCCACCCAGGGAGTGAACCCGTGTCTCCTAGTCTTCTGCATAGGCAGGCAGGTTCTTTACCACTAGGGCCACCTGGGAAGTCCAAAAGAAGCTGTGAACTGGCATAAATCTCTGTCCTACACCTGGCTACACCAGGCTCAATTCACATCACTACACCTATGTGTGGAAGGGTAATTTATTTCACAAAACTGCTTTCACTCCAATTAGAAAGGAGCCTTATTTCCTCAGTCCTAACTAAAAACCAAAATGATAGCTAGGCTGCAGACCATGGGCCATGTCTACGAATTGGGGGACTTCCCAGGCGGCTCAGTGGTCAAGAATCTGCCTGCCAATGAAGAAGAAGTAGGATTGAGCCCTGGGTCAGGAAGATCCCCTGGAGGAGGAAATGGCAACCCACTCAAGTATTCCTGCCGGGAAAACCCCATGGACAGAGGAGCCTGGTGGGCTACAGTCCATGGGATCCCAGAGAGTCAGATATGACTACGCGACTGAGCACACATGACCTCTTTCTTCAGTTTCCCTGGTTCCTCCCAAAGGGAAAGGAGATTCTCCAAATCCAAAGGACTGAGACTCTTTCCTGACCTTGAGTGGGGCAGACCCCCAGGAGCCCTGAGGTAGCTCCCAAGAGAACTAGTTCCAAACCAACCCTCTTGGACACACACCGTGATATCCTCTAGTGAGGAATCGATGATCTCATAGTTGTCAGGGAGGCAGTAAAACTTGAGGGTGTGGAGGTTGAGGAAGACATGGTGACTAAACTGGACACTGTGAATGTAGGCGTGAGACTTCAAACCCCGGCCTGCAGGAAGGAGGGAAGGCTGTGAGAGAAGCGCAAACTCCAGAAGCGCACTGATCGCGTGTAATTTTCCCTTCTTCATTTTGTACCAGAACATGCTAATATCAGCAAAAACAAAGTACTACACCATTCATGAAAATTCATCTCTGCATGAACTCCTCTCATCATACAAGTTAGCAAGAAAGAATAGCACTTTATTCTCTAGACAGCATAAAACATAGGGGGACTAATTTCACATACACGAATACAGAAAACGTGTGGGTATCTGTGAGTATGTGCATATGTGTATGTATGTATGTGTGAATATGTATATGTGTATGTATTCAAGCTAGTTTCATGTGCTATCAAGAAACTAGGGATATGCATATATATATTATAAATAATACTTGTACATACACATATGTACGTATCTCCATCATCATTAGTCCTAATTTTTCAGCTGCCCACATTCAGGACAATCCCATATCTATGTAACCTTTGTTCACATTACCACTCCTTTCTAGAATATTTCACCCTTCACCCATTCAAACTCTGTATATCCTGCATACAGGGAACAAGTTTCTCCTCCACCTCCTTCATGAACTTGACACAAACATTCCAGCTAACAGTGATCTTTTCAACTCCTATCGTCCTTATTTATTTACACTCAGTGCCACATGGGCCAGCAGTAATCTTTATGGTCTTAAGAGAGTTTGCTGATTGTTTTATGTGTTACCCTTGACTACTTATAAGATCCTTATAAGAGCAAGGAATGTACTTTACATTTCTTCTAAATCCTCCACTATACTGTGCAAATAGCACTAGCCTGGTCTGAATAAACTGATATAGTTAATTTTCAGAAAAGGACAGGATGAAAAACTCCTTACAGTAAAAGAATTCTCAGAAAAAGACAGAGCATAGAAAAATATCAGAGATTAAAAAAAGCAGAGCCGGTCAGCACCAGGGGCCAGCCAATCCCAGAGCTCTCCCCAGCAGTCGGTTCACAGGCCAAACAACCAAACAGAAAAGTTAAATAAATAGCAACAAGGCCAGAAGCAGTGGGGCTGGAGACAGCAGGGCATCAGTGGCCTCGCCTGTCCTCATTCACTGGTGACAACCAGCATTAGGCAGAGAAAGCCACCACCTTAAAAAAATAACAATAAAACTAGAGCTTCTGAGATTTCCCACAAAGTCTCACACGTGGTGAGTTCTTTCTCCTTTTCACATGTATTCAGATTCCGACAGAGAACCTCCTATGGATTTTCTAAGAGTATTCCAATTTCCTGGGAACAAAGATAAGGTTTATTAGACATGACTCTTAACAGCAACTTACTCTCTTAAAAAAACAACAACAAAAACCCACAGACCTGTGGCTAATGCTGAAAACACAATGCAAAATATTTACTTACCTTGAAAATACTTGCCACACACCAGACAAGCATATGCATTGATGTGCGAGAGGGAGATGGAACACAATTTCTCAAAGTCAAAGTCCAGCACACTCCTAAGAGGATGAAAACAAAACAGAAACAGTTAATGGTGATGGCTGCCCAGGTGAGCACCTGAGTAAAGCAGCACTGTTGGCTCCATGCTTCCCAGAGTCATGCAGCATCCTTCCAAGAACAGATCAACAATCACATGCAAATTGTGGGGAACGTTAAGTTAACTCTTCCTTACTTAGACATTCGGGCTTTCCTGGTGGCTCAGATGGTAAAGAATCTGCCTGCAGTGCAGGAGACCCGGGTTCAATCTCTGGGTTGGGAAGATTCCCTGGGGAAGGGAATGGCTACCCACTCCAGTACTCTTGCCTGGAGAATTCCATGGACAGAGAAGCTAGTGGGCTACAGTCCATGGGGTTGCAAAGAGTCAGACACAACTGAGCAACAAACACTTTCACCTAGACATTTAATATAGTGCCCCAACTCACCAACCCCCAAAGTAATGCAAAGGTATTTCTACAATGACCCTCTTCAAGTATCCACAACCAGTTGAGAATCTCCCATTACTTTCTCTGGAGGAAAAGCCACAAGTAGGACTAAATTAGCAGGGCACCAACAACATTCCAAAGTACAAGACATAAAATGAAGGACATAAAAAGAGTGAATAACCCCTTTCATAAAAGAAAATTTTATTTTTGTCCATTAAAAAAAGTCAGAAGCCTGAAGAATTTTAGGGGAATACCTACAAAAAGATCTATCTGTTCAAGTGCAAAGTCACAGTGAGTACCAGGCAAGTTAAGTGATTAAAAAAAAGTTACCTCTACTAAATCCACAGGTGGCAAGGGTTTTCCTTCTCAAGCATTAACTCTAATTAATCACTAATGGCCCCTGGAAAGCTGCACTGTCCACTAAAGGGACCACTAGCCACACACAGCTATTGATGTAAAACAATTAAAATTTAAAATTCAGTTCCTCAAGCCACATTTCAAGTGCTCAACAGCCACAAGTGGTTTGTGCCTGCCACAGTGGACAATTTCACTGTTGCAAAGAGCAATTCCAATGTTGCAAAAAAAGTCTAGTAGTCAAGGCTACACTAGAGCCTAAGTGAAAAAACCTGTAATGCATCTGGGACCAAAGAATGCATTGGGATGAAATGACCACCTCTGCTTTAGGACATGTCTTTGTCTGTTTTTTCTTTGCTGAATTCCAGGCACCAAGAGCAGTACATAGCACATCATGTGTGTTCGTGCTCAGTGGTGTCAGACTCTGCGACTCCATGGACCGTAGCCTACCAGGCTCCTCTGTCAGTGTGATTTCCCAGGCAAGAATATTGGAGTGGGTTGCCATTTCCTCCTCCAGGAGATCTGCCTAATCCAGGGATTGAACCCAAGTCTCCTGCATCTCTTGCACTGGGAGGCAGATTCTTTACCCACTGAGCCACCTGGGAAGCCCCAGCATATACTGAGTGCTCAATAAAAATTTAAACTGGCGATTGCCATTGATCCTTTTATTTCCTCATACAAATTCAAAACGAGCTGAAAGCTCTTTCTGCATGTGCCACCCTAAAACAACATGCCCTCTGACACTTTAAAAGGGGGAAGATTAAAAAACCTGGCAAGAAGCACAGTTTTCTGGGCAGAAAGCTTTAGAAGAGATAAAGTTTCTGAACATATCATACAATACAAAGAATTTTCTACAAAGATTCCATTGTATGTCTGCTGTCCCAGGCATCCCTGTGCTACCCACCTGTTAATGGTATCCAGGTACGGGCAGTGGCGGCTCCTCCGGTCCTCAGAATCCACGCGGCCATTCTTTGCTGAAGGGAAAATCATCAAAAGCTCTGAAAATGGGAAACCCATACTCACGGTCAACTACCAGTACAAACAAACACAAAAATGGGAAAAACTAATCAGGACAAGTTCTGTTACAAATAGCCTGAAAACACCCCAAAATGCCCACTTTAACGGAAAGGGAAAGTGTTAGTTGCTCACTCGTATCCAACTCTTTGCGACCCCATGGGCTATAGCCCTCCGTCCATGGGGTTCTCCAGGCAAGAGTACTGGAATGGGTTGCCATTCCCTTCTCCAGGGGATCTTCCCAACCCAGGGATCGAAGCCAGGTCTTTTGTGTTGTAGGCGGACTCTTTACAGTCTGAGCCACCAGGCTACAAACTGAGACAATATACTTGAAACACATAAAACCAACAAAGAAATTGCTTGCAGTTACATAAAGAAATCTGGTGAAGGGTTTTTAAAAAAGACAACCTAACAGAAAATGAGGAAGACAGCCCACAAATAAATGAAAAGATGCTCAGCTTCACCAGTAATTAAGAAAATGCAGATTTCCTTGCACAATAATATACCACTTCACACCTACCAGAGAGAATAAAACAAAATCAAGCAATTCCAAGTGTTGGCAAATATGAGGAGCAATGAGAAGGCTCATAGACTGCTGGTGGGAATGTAAACTCTTATAATTTCTTAGAAAATAGTGCAGCTAGACTGAAGCTGAAAATATACAGACCCTTTGACCCAGCAATCTCTCTTCCATTAATACTTATATCTACCCTAGAGAACTTCTGCACAGGTGCATCAAGAATATTTTACTAAAAAATATTTATAGCTAAAATATTTGAAAGAGATCCAACTGGAAACAACCAAAATGCCTACCACATACCAAAAATGGGAGAAATCGGGTTTGATCCCTGAGTCAGGAAGAGAGGAAATGGCAACCCGTTCCAGGATTCTTGCCTGGAAAACTCCATGAACAGAGGAGCCTGGCAGGTTACAGTCCATGGGGTCACAAAGAGTTGGACAGGGCTGAGTATAAACACACGTATCATCAATAGAACACTTTGTTGTCATGAACATCTACGTGAATGAACCTCAACAATATGACTAGTTTTTTTAAAAAAAGGGCAAAACAGAAGACTATATATAGTATGATTCCATTTATAATAAAAACAAAATAAAATACAGTTCTACTTAGGGATCTATACGAGGTAAAGCTATAATTTACCTCATAATATACATGAGGTAAATACATATAAACTATAAAAGTTTATAGTTTATATATATAGTTTATAGTTTTACATTTATATAAACTATAAAACAATAAAAGTAGAAACAGAAAAACTTCAGAACAGTGATTACCCCAGCAAGCAAGGAAGGCAGATGCAACTGGGAAGGGGCCTGTTGGACCTTCTAAGGCACTGGCTTAAACCTCAACATTCAAAAAACTAAGATCATGCCATCCAGTCCCATCATTTCATGGCAAATATATGGAGGGAAAGTGTAAACGGTGGCAAATTTTAGTCTCTTGGGTTCCAAAATTCACTGTGGAAGGTGACTGCAGCATGAAATTAAAAGATGCTTGCTCCTTGGAAAAAAAGCTATGACAAACCTAGACAGCATATTAAAAAGGAGAGATATCATCTTGCTGACAAATGCCTGTATAGTCAAAGCTATGCTTTTCCAGTAGTTATGTACAGATGTGAGAGTTGGACCATAAAGAAGGCTGAGTGCCGAAGAATGAATGCTTTCAAATTGTGGTGCTAGAGAAGACCCCTGAGAGTCCCTTGAGAGCAAGGAGACCAAATCAGTCAATCCTAAAGGAAATCAACTCTGAATATTCATTGGAAGGACTGATGCTGAAGCTCTAATACTTTGACCACCTGATGCAAAGAGCCGAATCACTGGGGGCTAGCAAACAGGAAGTGTGGCGTTTTACATCCCGAACTTTCCAGGAGGCCATGGAGGCCTACGAGCAGGTTCAAAGGGGGCCCCTGAAGCTGAAAGGCGTCGCAGAGCTCGGAGTGACTAAGCGGAAGAAGAAAAAGAAAGACAAAGACAAGGCGAAACTCCTGGAAGCGATGGGAACGAGCAAAAAGAACGAGGAGGAGAAGCGGCGCGGACTGGACAAGCGGACACCGGCCCAAGCGGCATTCGAGAAGATGCAGGAGAAGCGGCAAATGGAAAGGATCCTGAAGAAAGCATCCAAAACCCACAAGCAGAGAGTAGAGGACTTCAACAGACACCTGGACACGCTCACAGAGCACTATGACATTCCCAAAGTCAGCTGGACCAAGTAGCAGGCCCACCCTGGGTACCGGGTGGCATCAAGGAGGAGCAGAAGGCAACGTCGCGGTTATGTTTGGGGCCTTGGTATTTTCTAGAAACGTTGTTGTGCACACATCCTTGCGTCTTCTGCTGAGACAGTGCTTTTCAAAGCTGTGTGTCCTCATTCTGGAACTTGATTAAAGTAAGACTGTCCTTTTCCTCAGTTTTGATTTCTCAGTAGTGCATAGAAGAGAGACCTCTTTAGTTTGGAAGGTTTATCCAGAGATGAAGGTTATTTCTGGGTAAGTGCCATGGAAAAGTGTTCTTAACCCCAAATTGCCTCTGACTCTTTGACAGCCAGCCAGCTGGCTTTGCGTGGATAAAACTGACTCCAGAGAACAAAGAGCTGATGTCGTCACAGCCCTGAGTGTGCACATCCCTGTAGGGCCCTGCATGGCCTGCACTTCTAAGTTCCTTCTGGCTTGGAGCTTGTTCTCTCCTGGGGCCTGGAGAAGCCACTTGGAGCTCCGTAGCCTTCAGACTGCTTCCTCCCGGCCAGTGAGGCCAGAGAGCCTGGGAAGCAGAACCACCACCTAAGGCACCGATGGGACACACACCTTGTCCCTTTCTGATCCTGTGGCCGGCGTGTAGCCTCTTCTCCCAGCATCCCCATTCCAGACATGGGTCTAGTGGTGTCACCATGGCAGACATTGCCGGTCAACACAACTTTCTTTGTAAGGGAACCCAGCCAGACACAGCCTGCCATTTTACCCTCAACTGTGGGCTCCAAGCAGCCCCCGTATTTATTCAGAGTTGGTACTTTACACATTTGGCATTCACCAAGGCAGAGCCCCAGCACAGACAGACGTGCACACAGCTGAAAGGAAGGACTCGGGTCCCCATGCTGCAGAGTCAGATCTTCGAGGGCCTCTGTGTGCCCACCACATGGGGATCAAATTGCATTTGCTATTGGGAGAGAGTGTGCTGACAGAGATGCTGAAGGAATAAGAAAGGGAAGAAAAATCAAAGGACTGCTACATGTGGAATGCAGAATAAAACAAAAAAGTTATTAAAAAAAAAAAAAAGAGCCGAATCACTGGAAAAGACCCCTAATGTTGGGAAAGATTGAGGGCAGGAGGAGAAAGAGGCAACAGAGAATGAGATGGTTGGATGGCATCACTGACTCAATGGACAAAAGTTTGAGCAAGCTCCAGGAGATGGTGAAGGACAGGGAAGCCTGGTGTGTGGCAGTCCATGGGGCTGCGAGGAGTCAGACACGACTGAGCAACTAAACAACAAGGTATTAGTTAAGCACCATGTCTGAAGCTGAACAGTGTCAGGAGGCAATTCTGCATTGCTCTCTCCTGTTTCTGCATATACTGTGACCAGAGGTACCGACCACCTCCAGACTATCTCACCAAAGATGCTTGTATAGTGAAGTTTGTTTGTACAGCCTTGGAAGTCAGAGATCATCTGTCCTTACAGAGCAAAGGTGAGGCAAGTTCAAGGCCCACTGTAGAAGACTTGGGTTCTCTAAGCTCAGAGTTATTGTCTTGTGCGCCCACTCCCAGTGTGTATGGATTCTCATCATGTTGCACTACAGGAACTGACTCAGGAAATGATGATAATTGCTATATTCTGGCTACTGTTATTGCTGCAGAATGCTGTCTGAGGCCCAGTAGTTCGATGCCTTCCAACAGCATCCATGAAACCGTGGCAGGCTAACTTGGTAGTGCACAAATAGGGTCAGACCCTTCACAATCCTTGACAAGTGGTAGATTTAAAGCTATATATCCACACTCTTCTTTAAACTATACATGTGCGTGACATTTAGTCTATCTTAGTACCTATGATTTATTTCACAATAAAAATAAAGGAAAAAAAGAAATAAGACAGTAACCACAACTGGTATCCTAGTATGTCCCAGAGAAAACAATCTCCTGACTACAACTAAGCAAAATATCTAAGAAACAATTTCTCTTTCAGAGAAAGGGAAACCTGAGGCTGACAGAATATATAAGTAAAAGAAACCAAAGAATACCCTGAAATTATTAGATTATTCAAAGAATATTTATCAAGTACTTTTCATGAGCAAGGTGTGATCCTAGACTTTTTGTATAATATATGTCAAATGTAAAACCTTAAGCAAGAAATTTAAGAGTTAATATAAGAGTATAACCTTTAATTTATTTTATTTATTTGGATGTGCCAAGTCTTAGTTATGGCATGCAGGCTCTTCGATCTTCACTGCAACATGCAAACTCTTAGTTGTGGCATGTGGGATCTAGTGGCATGTAGTTCCCTGACCAGGGATCAAACCTGCTTTGGGAGGGTGGAGTCTTAGCCACTGGACCAGCAGGGAGGTCCCCAAGAATATAATCTTATACAGATAAACAGGCACAGAGACAGAATTATAAAGTCTTGGAGAATGAACAATCCTGGAACAAAGAACACTGCCCCTACAGTGTGGCCTAGTGATATGTTTACCTGCTAACTCACCAGAAAACAAGTATATAGAAAACACGTTCAAATCAGAAGTTCCAAGTTCAGATATGGAAAAGATTAACTGAGCTTAAACAGGAAAAGCTTCAGACGTGATGGAAACCTACCTAGTGACTGGTAAGATATCAACAAGTCGGAAAAGAGGGTACGCACTCCAGAGTACCAAGGCTGGGCCAAAAGATCTCCAGCAATTACCAGGAAAAGAATGAGTCCAGCAGAAAGTAGAGCGTACAGTCACAGAAGGGACTGACAGGGCTCTCAAAGCTCATGGGTTCCAGGGCTCCTTCCATCGACTTAAAGAGGGACAGACACATGAAACCCACATTTCCCAAACCAGTGACTCAGTCTCAGAGGCCGGACTAGAACCCAAACCTCCTGGCAACTACAACTCCAAGTGACAGGGCAGTATAGTCCAAATGCCCAGAATTCAGGCTCTCCACTCTGAATGGTCTGATTTAAGGAATTACAGCAGGACTCATTTCTCAGGTGTTTTGTAAAAACTCAAGGAGGTAACACCTGTAAAACAACGAGCCTGGCCCCGAAGCTAGGCACTCGATAAAGAAAAGCTGCCGTTATTATTAATGTTGCTAGAAACATTAGAGCTACGATTACTAAGACAAGTAAAGTCCTCATTAAAAAGCAGTCGAGTTGGATCGCGTGTAAAGTGTGACTTTCCCGCGGGGAGAGAAGGTTGGAGAGAAAAAGAAAAACGCGAGAGAGGAGCCCGAGCCCGGCCCCGCGCACCTCGCACCTCCCGCTCAGGTTCCGAGTCCTCGTCGGCCTCGCGCTCCCGCTTCACCCGCACCGCCGGGACCACCGGCGCCGGGGCCTCACGCGCGCTCGCCGGCTCGACCTCCCGCTTCACGCGCACCGGGCTGCCTCGGGAGCTCGGCGCCTCGGGCTCCCGCTCCCGATCTCGTTCCCGTTTGACACGAGCCGAGCTGCTCCGCGACTCGGACTCGCGTTTCCCGCGGGTGGAACCGCGAGACTCCCGCTTGGACCGGCTGGACATCGCCACTACCGGTCGAGTCGCCGTGCGCAGCCTCCAGACGAGACAGAGCGCGCGGCAAGCAGCCAATCAGAAGCTACGCTGTTATGGAGTCCAAGGTTCTCTACGAGTCGCCGACCGGGACAAATCACGCCGCAGAGAACTTCGGGGAAGTACTCTGCCTCTATGGCGTCTTTGCTGCTGCGTGCGCACCGGAGACGAGTAGGCGGGCCTACTGCACTTTACCCTTTTCCGGTTTAAAGACGTAAGAACCTTTTACCGACTGCGGAATTTCTGGAGAACAGATGCTGTCATTGGACCCCCGGTGTCTTCAACACACTTTGGGTCCCGAAACCAGAATTGGGAGGTCGTCTCCACAGTCTCCGCTCCTCAAAGATCGACACCCCTGCACAGAACCAGGCGACATTCCCAAGTCACACCCTTTTTGGAGCAACCTGGCGACTCTTAATTCCACATTTAGAGGATTCACAGAAAAATGCGAACGACGAGCAGAGAGAAACTAGAGAGTGACGTCAATAAAGCTGAAGCTTCAGGGCCTGTGACTTTCATGACCCCTTCCACAACCCTGAACTACTTTACACTTCTACTAATGTGTGACTGATATACAATAAAATGCGCGTTTAAAGTGTTCAGTTCTCAGCATTGAAACATGTATATTATCTAGGGTGAAACAGATCACCAGCCCAAGTTGGGTGCATGAGACAAGTGCTCGGGCCTGGTGCACTGGGAAGACCCAGAGGGATCGGGTGGAGAGGGAGGTGGGAGGGGGGACCGGGATGGGGAATACATGTAACTCCATGGCTAATTCATTTCAATGTATGACAAAAACTACTGTAATGATGTAAAGTAATTAGCCTCCAACTAATAAAAATAAATGGAAAAAAAAAAATAAAGTGTTCAGTTCAGTCGCTCAGTCGTGTCCGACTCTGCGACCCCACGAACCGCAGCACGCCAGGCCTCCCTGTCCATCACCAACTCCCGGAGTCCACCCAAACCCATGCCCATAGAGTCGGTGATGCCATACAACCATCTCATCCTCTGTCCTCCCATTCTCCTCCTGCCCTCAATCTTTCTCAGTATCAGGGTCTTTTCAAATGAATCAGCTCTTCGCATCAGGTGGCCAAAGTATTTTAGTTTCATCTTCAACATCAGTCCTACCAATGAACACCCAGGGCTGATCTTTAGGATGGACTGGCTGGATCTCCTTGCAGTCCAAGGGACTCTCAAGAGTCTTCTCCAACACCACAGTTCAGAAGCATCAATTCTTCGGTGCTCAGCTTTCTTTATAGTCCAATGCTCACACCCATACATGACCATTGGAAAAACCATAGCCTTGACTAGACGGACCTTTGTTGACAAAGTAATGTCTCTGCTTTTTAATGTACTGTCTAGGTTGGTCATAACTTTCCTTCCAAGGAGTAAGCGTCTTTTAATTTCATGTCGGCAATCACCATCTGCAGGGATTTTGGAGCCCCTCAAAATAAAGTCAGCCACTGTTTCCACTGTTTCCTCATCTAGTTGCCATGAAGTGATGGGACCAGATGCCATGATCTTAGTTTTCTGAATGTTGAGCTTTAAGCCAACTTTTTCACTCTCCTCTTTCATTTTCATCAAGAGGCTCTTTAGTTCTTCTACACTTTCTGCCATAAGGGTGGTGTCATTAGCATGTCTGAGGTTATTGATATTTCTCCCAGCAATCTTGATTCCAGCTTGTGCTTCCTCCAGCCCAGCATTTATCATGATGTACTCTGCATATAAGTTAAATAAGCAAGGTGACAATATACAGCCTTGACATACTCCTTTTCCTATTTGGAACCAGTCTGTTGTTCCATGTCCAGTTCTAACTGTTGCTTCCTGACCTGCATACAGGTTTCTCAAGAGGCAGGTCAAGTGGTCTGGTATTCCCATCTCTTTCAGATTTTTCCACAGTTTATTGTGATCCACACAGTCAAAGGCTTTGGCATAGTCAATAAAGCAGAAATAGATGTTTTTCTGAAATTCTCTTGCTTTTTCGATGATCCAGCAGATGTTGGCAATTTGATGTCTGCTTCCTCTGCCTTTTCTAAAACCAGCTTGAACATCTGGAAGTTCACGGTTCACATATTGTTGAAGCCTGGCTTGGAGAATTTTAAGCATCACTTTACTAGCGTGTGAGGTGAGTGCAATTGTGCAGTACTTTGAGCATTCTTTGGCATTGCCTTTCTTTGGGATTGGAATGAAAACTGACCTTTCCATTCCTGTGGCCACTGCTGAGTTTTCCAAATTTGCTGGCATATTGCGTGCAGCACTTTTACAGCATCATCTTTCAGGATTTGAAATAACTCAACTGGAATTCCATCACCTAGCTTTGTTGTACATTTTGCTGAATATTGATGGAGGTATGTATATACTCTGAAACCACCACCACGATCAAGATAATGAACGTAGGGATTTCTCTGGTTATCCAGTGGCTAAGATTCAGCTTTCAAAGCATGGGGGGGCCTGGGTTTGACCCCCTGATCAGGGAACTAGATCCCACATGCTGCAATTAAGATACGGGGCAGTCAAATATATTTACTTACTTGTATATATTTAGATGTATAAAATGAATTTAGTCACCATTCACCTAAAGTGTCTTCCTGCCCTGACCATTGATCTGCTTTCTGTTGCTACAGATCAGTGTCACTTTCTAGAGTTTTATATAAACGGAAACACACAGCGAGTCCTCTTTTTAATCCCTGGCCTGTTTTGCTCCGCCTATTTGTTTTGCGATTCATCCACCTTGTTGGGTATATAACAACTCACTTCTTTTGGTTGCTCAGCGGCATTCCACTGTGTGGATGTACCAGTCTGTCTACTCAAGAACTGGTTTTGTCTCTTTTTCTTTTTTTTGTCTCTTTTTAAAGAGGATTCAAAAATGACACAGGCTCAGATGTCTGAAAGGCCCTGGGGCCACCCACGGGCAAGAGTTAAGACACCGGCCCGGTGGGCGTCGAGATGAACCAGGCGGCGGGAAAGTACGCAGAACTCGGGCGTTGGGCGGGATGGGAGGGGTGTCCGCCGCTTGTGGTCCCTGGAGGGCCGGGGGCTGGGCTGCGTGGCCAGGGCGCCGCTGTGTGCCCAACCCGTGCACTCGCCTCCTCAGGATCTCTTTGGAGGGAGCTGCTGTCAGTGCCCCCACTTACAAATGAGTAAACTGAGGCACGGCTGGGTTCAACAGTCGGCCTATGCCACGGCTGGTGATGGAGTGTCACACATCCCAGCAGAAGAAAAGGGAAGGGAAGGCTCTACAGCGAATTCTGAGGGTGTGATGGGTGCTTTGTGTTTTTCTAGATTTTCTGATATATCAGCAGTAAGCCTAAATCCTGTTTTCCTATTGATAATGTCACAAAAGGAAAACCCCGGCAGGAAAAGGGAGTTAAGCTTGCAGTATTTTGGTCCGCTCCGCGCCGCCCCGGCCCGCCCCCACGCCCGCCCCTACGCCCCGGCCCGCCCCGCCCCGCCCCGCCCCGCCCCGCCCCGCCCCGCCCCGCCCCGCCGGCGCCTGGAACTCTGCGCGCAGAGAAGCTCGGCCCTGCCCGCCCTTTTTCCCGACGTCAGGGCTAGTGGCCGAAAGTCGAACGAGGGGCGGTGCTGAGTTTCCGGGAGGGAGGGTGGCCGTTGGGGGCCTTGAGGCGGGGACGGCGGCGGCTCCGCGCACGGGGGTTAAGATGGAAGCGGCGCCGGGTCCCGGGCCGGGACTCTGTTGCAAGCCTGGAGGGCGACTGGACATGAGCCACGGCTTCGTGCACCACATCCGACGGAACCAGCTCGCCCGGTACCGCCCCGCCCCGCGCCACCGCCGCCAGCCCCGGCCTGGCCTGGCCCGGCAGTCCCTGACTCCCGCTCGGCTCCCCGCAGGGACGACTACGACAAGAAGGTGAAGCAGGCGGCCAAGGAGAAGGCGAGGAGGCGGCACACGCCCGCGCCCACTCGGCCCCGAAGGCCCGACCTGCAGGTGTACCTGCCGCGACACCGAGGTGAGGCCGCCCACCCGCCTGCTTCCTCGAGCCCGCGCGCTCTTTTGGCCCCGGCTCAGCCTCAGTGCACTCTTCTTTCCTGTATGGGAAAAAGCTACTTCTTAGCCCCCAAGGCTCAGTTCATCTCGTCCCTTCTTGGAACATCTACCTCGTGTCCCCAGTCGCCGCTAGTGATTCTCCCCGTAGAACAGAGAGGGCTCAAGTTAAGCATCGCTGTTACCGGACAAACCTGGGAGTCGGCAAGAAGTTGTCTTTCGCTTTCTCTCCACCACACTATTTTCGTATTCCTGTCACCTAACAGAAAATAAGTTTGGCACTGCTCTAGGCGACAAGGACATACTTGTGGAATGAAGCCCAGACCAACTTAATGGCCTTTTTTCCTTCATTTCGACCTAGCAGTTACAGTAGATAACATATGATGCTAAATTTGTTGATCTTCCCGAAGAGTGCCTTTAGAGGTTGTATACATTTCATTCATTTAGCTGTCAGAGGACCCCATAAGATGGGAACCATTATCATTTGTGTTTCACAGTCTGCAAAACGGATACAAAGAGGTTCAGTAACTTGCCTGAGATCTCAGGGAAGTAAATGGCAGAGCCTTGATTTGAACCCAGGGAGAGCGCAGTCCGCCTCTCTACCACCTTCCAACACTGTAGACCATTGTGCGTTGTGTACTTCCCATGTGATGTGACTGTGCTGGTGCTAGGGCAGAGGTGTAAAGGTGAATAAAATCCCTCATAGGCGGCACATTTCACACACACTTTCTGAGTCCCTGAGAAGACCGGTGCTTTTTTTTCCCCCTAAATTCAGCCTTTTTTCTTTTTTTAATTTTATTTATTTATTTTTGGCTGTGCTGGGTCTTCATTGCTGCCCACAGGCTTTCTGTAGTTCCAGTGAGCAGGGGCTCCTCTCCACTTGCAGTGCTTTGGCTTTTTATTGCGGTAACTTCTCTTGTTTCGGGGCTCGGATTCTAGAACACAGGCTCAGTAGTTGTGTTCTAGAGCGCACAGGCTTAGTTGGCCTGAGGCATGTGGGATCTTCCTGGACCAGGGATCGAACCTGTTGTCCCCTGCTTTGGCAGACAGATTCCCTACCACTGGATCACCAGAGAAGTCTGGGGTTTTCTTTACAGTCTGTTTTCCTGTATCATCTCTGGGCAAGGGTTCCAGCAGCCTTCTTTTCTTCTCTCTCATTCTGGTTCATCCCTCCAGATGGTTCTACCCACCCAAGCAACCCAGACTGTGAGGAGTCCGGTGAAAGCAGCAGTAGTGGCAGCTCTGAGCCAGAGCCTCCTGGCCATCAGCTTTTCTGCTTAGAGTATGAGGCGGACAGCGGAGACATCACCTCAGTTATCGTGTATCAGGTACGCCTGGTGGAAACAGCTGCAGCCTGAGGGTCCTGGGCCGTGGTGGAAATCACTGTGAGACCCGGAGCCACTGTTTTCCTCAGGGACTGGTGGGCAGTATCTGTCCCACATGGGAGCACAGACTGCTAGGCGATGCTTTTGAGCACAAGCCACTCCCATCACAGTGATTCTCAGCGGGCGATGGGAAGGGCACATGGCCCACAGTCGAGAATCATTATTAAGGGGACACCTGGGCAATGACAGGCACTGGCAAGAAGTTGTGAGTCCCACGGAGATCTGTGAGAGTGTTGCCTAGGGACAGGGCAGGCCACCTTTCCAGAAGAGGCCGGGCCCTGAGCTTCCTGACTCTTCCTCCACGTAGGATGATGATCCAGGAAGGGTGAGCGAGGAGGTGTCAGCCCACACGCCTCTGGAGCCACTCATGCGAGAGGCCCTCAAGTTGCGCATCCAGGAGGAGATTGCAAAGCGCCAGAGCCGACACTGAACAGACTGGAGTCACTGCCCAGGGAGCCATCCCTAGTTCGAGGGTGCCGGGACCAGTCTGAGCTGATCTCAAGACGCCCTTGTACCCCCACCAAAGCTGCCACATCCACAGGAAAAGGGTGTCACAGGGACTGGGCCTGGCCATCTCCCTTGTAGCCGTTTTTTCTTATATGTTGGCCCATTTTACCAGCCTAATATTCTGAAAATTTTTGAGAATTTTGTTTGGTTAGCTTGGTTCTGTGGAAGCAAAAACTCTGGGGAGAGTTGAGGTTTATGAAACCCTGTGCCAAATTGCTGCTTTCTCACCAAGGTCATGTCCCCCAGGGCACCTGGCCGCTGCTGCTCCACCCAGCTCCTTGAGCCCTGTTTGCTATTTTATGGTTCCTTACTTCTGTGCCTTCTGCTCACTTCCATGTCTGCATTTTCTAGATCTTCTTTTCTGGCGTTTCTTTGTTCTCTTCTTTCATTCATCTTTTTTGTCTCCCCATGCATCAGTCACAATCCCCCCCACCTCCCACCTTTAGCTGCTAAGGATTTTGGATGTGGGGGTTCTGGCCTCTGCCTTTCTGGCAAGCTCTCCCAGTACTTCTGATACCAGTCAAGGGAGACTTTCTTTGATGCCTACATGCAAGCATGTCTCCCTCCCCTTACGTGGCTTTTGCAGGTTTCTCCCATGCTCCATCACTTCGCCCAGTCTCAAAAGATGATGCCAGAACTCAACTGTGAGGTTTTCTTGCCGCAAAACCTGCCTGGGCTAGGACTACATAATTCCAGCTTCCCACCTGATCCCTAGCTGTGAACAAACCATCTGTGCTCAGGCTAAAGGAGAACTCTCAAAACAAGCCAGAAACTGTGTTTCCAAATGTGATTTAGCAGTCTTGAGTGTACGTACAAAGGCAAATTCAACATGAACAATTATTGCCTGTTGGAGCCCTGGGGTGCAGACAGTAAAGAATCCACCTGCAATGCAGGAGACCCAGATTCAATTCCCTGGGTCAGGAAGATCCCCTGGAGAAGGGAATGGCAACCCACTCCAGTATTCTTGCCTGGAGAATTCCATGGACAGAGGAACCTGGTGGGTTACAGTCCATGGGGTCGTAAAAGAGTCAGACACGACTTGGCAACTAACAGTTTCTCTTTCACTTGGAGCCCTAGTTGGGAAAAGGAGGGGAGCCTGAAAAGTCTCCTGGAGGGAGCTAAGCAAGCCTCTTTCATCTTCCCTTCCCCTGCTCTTTCTCCCGTCCTACCTCCCAAGAGTATGTAAAACTCCTAAGAGACCTTAATACTAAAGAACCCGGGAATATCACTGCTTTCACTGAAGTGAACATTCTTCCTAATGAGGGTTGGACTAAGGTCTGAGAAATCCACCAGCCGTCCCGTACACGACAGTACCAAGCCTCTGTGGTTTTCCAGCAAATGGGCCTAACCTCAGTGACTTGAAGTATGGGATTTAAGGGAGCCCATGAGCACTGGGACTTCTTCAGACCAACACTCCCCCTGCCCCAGAGGTTTCACCTCAGGGTCTCAAGATCAGTCTGGCCGGTCCCTCTCAGCAACTTTGCTCATAAAGGACATCTAAGGGCACTTTTGCTTTGTGCCCTACAGCCCTGAAAATCTACCAGCTCAGAAATGGGGCAAGGCAGCTACTTCAACTACATCATTAAAATGCAGCAAGTCACAGCTCTCTGGGAAGGTGAGTGAGGTGGATAAATTAGAAGGGCCTGGTTGTGAAGGCAGACAAGGACCAGCAGATCCTGACTCCCAGAGCTGCCCAAAGTCAAATGCCTTCAACTTGCCAGTGCTGGGCTCAGTTCTCTTCCAGTGGAGCAAGTCTGTCCTCATTCGGCCAGGCTAGAAGTGCCTTTTAACTCTTAAGGTTAACTACCCTCCAGAGCCGCCCAGGTCGAGGAGACTGCGCCATACTCTGTCCCCTGTCTTCCTGCAGCTCAGAGCACCAGGCATTTTAGTCTTACAGCTCTTCAGCTGATCTGCTGACTTGGACATAGGATTTCACCGAAACTCTTAGGCTTCCTAGTCTGGAAATACTTTTTTGGGTTTGTCTTCTCATAGCTGGATGGCCTGTTTTCCTGGATTTATTATAGAATTTAGAAACAAGTCCATGGGGGCATGACCCCTGAGAGTTTAGCCTTCAGCCCTGTTTTGTGAGACTCATGTACCAATTCTGTCCTCCTGTGTGTTGATCGCATAATCCTCACACTCTCAGGTAAGAGACTGATGGGAACATCTCATGTGTAAACTTGTTGAGGTGCTTTGCTAATCGAGTGCATATAAAATATCTTCCCAAGAAAGCATTCTAATTCTTAGCTAGTTTATGCTGCACAACTCTAGGAAGCACTAAGCCTGGTACTTAAATGAGAGGTTGTCCTTCAGGCCAGGCCTAGTGGTGTTGATGCTGCCGTGGCTCCAGGTGTGTCCGGAATGCTTCTCTACTAACAGCTCTCAGCCCATTGACAGCCTTGGAGCTCCGCTCATTGCTTCTTACCCCTCACTGCAGTCCAAGATGGTGTCCTGCTCTCCAGTATATTTACTGGACTTGCCTCCTGATGTCTTTTCAGCCATCTTCAGTTGTTGGTGCCTTGCCCTCAGGAGCAGTTTCCAGGGCATTTCCCAGAGGCCCTCGAGCTGTCTCAAAGAGGACTGTCCCTGCTGTTTCGTGCATTGGCTACAGCATTAGACTAGCTTTCTGGCAGACTGCCTCAGGATCAGCACTTATTTGACTAGATATAGTCTCAGCTGCCTGGGAGTCTAATAAGCATATTTCATGTTCATCCAAAATGAAGCATTCTTCATTTACTGAGGCTAAGCCTTGGATGTTAAGGCATTGTGTGTCCCGGGCCACAGTGGGTGATGTTACTAATAGAAGGAAGCTGGGTTTGCAGGGGTTTGGGGCTGTGCGAGAGTAAACACTAAAACACTTGCGTTCCAGCCAGCTGGCAAGGATGAAAGTCTTTGAAGAATGTAATACAAGATGGGAAAAGGAGAACGTAAAGCTTTTTGTCCTGAATGAGAGTAGGAAACCAGCCAGTAGGACCAGCGTGGGCAATAAGAAATGCTTCTCTCTCTGGACAAGCCTCTGAAAAGGGACATTCCATCTCCACTGGTCCACTCCCAGGGGCACTGCCGTGCAGAGATTAGCCCACGAAACTGGAAGAAACCCTTTGGAGTGGTGGGTATCCAGCTTACTGTGCATGTGGCACCGTCTGTTGGTGGTAAGGTAGGGCCCCCAACTGGTTCACACATGTAAATGCAGCCTTTTGCAGACAAGAGTAAGGACAGGTGGCTTTCCTACCTCTGAGCCTTCTTTGGGGAGGAACATCAAGGAAATGTTGACAGTTATCTGAAACATTTTAAGTTCCCTCATTGAATTCCTATCCTGCCCCTGAGGAATCATATGACCAAGAAACCACAGGCACCCACCCCAAATTTCCCCAGGAGGTGGAGTGATGCCAGAAGGGAAGAGAGGGAATGGCCCCTCTGCCTTCCCAGGGCCACCAGAATGAGGAACTGGTTGTATAACATATGAGAAGCCATACTTTCTTCTGTTTTCTCATTTCCAATGTTCCTGCTGTATGGATGAATAAAATGACATGTTGCAAATTTATTTGAAAATCCTGGAAGTAAGGTACTTTGCAAATACAGCATTCTTTTTAACCAATAAACATACTATTTTTATAAGCACTGTTTTTGCCAAGAGTTGTGAAATCACTTGTGTACTTAGGGAAGAGAAGACTACGTGCTCTCCTAAAGTCATTCAGCACAGAATCAGCACTGAAAATCTGATCTCTTGTTCTGCCTGACTATTTTAAGGACTGTCCTGGTTGGAGCATAACAAGTAGATTCACATGGCATTGGAGCTGGAAGGGCCTTTTAAAGACATCTGGTCCTACTTTCTACTGATATGCAACTCATCCCTATCAGCATCCCTTGAAGAGCCCTTCTGTCTCGGGCTAATTCTCTGTTCTAGGGGCTACTTAGATTGTTGTATTAAGTCAAAATCTGCCTCCTTGTCAAGGCTCTGGACTGCTTGCCTTACCCCCACTTTAGGATAGAACAGACAGTTTAGAACCTGAGTAGTCCTCCTGGGCCTTCTCCACAATCATGGCTAAAAAGGAACACAGACCAACTCAACAGGAGATAGTAAGTGTTGACTAAGAATCGCTAAGCTTCAAGGCTATGGTTTTTCCAGTGGTCATGTATGGATGTGAGAGTTGGACTGTGAAGAAAGCCGAGTGCCGAAAAATTGATGCTTTTGACCTGTGGTGTTGGAGAAGACTTGAGAGTCCCTGGGACTGCAAGGAGACCCAACCAGTCTATCCTAAAGGAGATCAGTCCTGGGTATTCATTGGAAGGCCTGATGCTGAAGCTGGAACTCCAATACTTTGGCCACCTCATGCGAAGAGTTGACTCATTGGAAAAGACCCTGATTCTGGGAGGGATTGGGGGCAGGAGGAGAAGGGGACGACAGAGGATGAGATAGGTGGATGGCATCACCGACTCGATGGGCATGAGTTTGAGTAAACTCCGGGAGTTGGTGATGGACAGGGAGGCCTGGCGTGCTGCGATTTATGGGGTTGCAAAGAGTCGGACACGACTGAGCGACTGAACTGAACTGAAGCTTCCAAAGAGGTAGGAAATACTAAGGGCTCACAGCACTATTTGGCAGATAAGAAAAATTGCCTGCTCCCAGGGGAACACCCCTGGGCAAGAAGATGGTGATCTCGATAAATTAGACAGAGGCACTCCTTTGTCCTGGGGCACAAAACCTGGCCAGCAGAAGGCGGACTGGTTTTATACCTCCCTGGTTCTTCAGCCAGGTGTTCTTGTACAGGGTCGCTCTGCACTGCCATGGTTCTTGACCCAGTTTTAACTACTCACCCTGATGCAGTTTGGAAGAGGGTCCTCCAACAGGCTTCCTGGTTCCATTTTTACCTTCTACTAGGTTCAGAAAGGTTTCTCCTTCCTCAAGCCATTGTCCAATTAGTGTATCTACTCCATTTCCCCCACAGTCCAAGGCCATTTCTGACTATTACCTTTACGTCACCAGTCCTGCTGAATTTAAGCTCCCTGGTTCCTGGCAGCATGGGCACAATGCTCCTTTCAGTAAAGATCTGTGGGCCCTGGTGTTGCCTCATATGGACTCCAACAGACACTGGACTGCCAGTTTGAATACTTTCCTGCCCTTTTAATCATAAAAACAATGTCCAGGAGGGCACTCTTGGCCTTAAAGTGTGGATGGAGTGTCACCTGCCCTATCAGTAAACAAAGGATGTGGCCATCAAGGCAGTAGCCACTGTAGCCACCCCCAACTGCACCCTGAGGGGACTCAAGGTGGAGAAAAGCAGGCTGTTAGCCCCAAATAGTTGAGGTGCATATCAAAGGAATGCTTTCAGTGAGCCCAGACTCTTGTATCTTCCCCAAGAAAAACACTAAACTCATTACGTCTGGTTACTGGTCTTTAATTAACAGTAAAGCTTTTGATATTCCAACTACCAGCTTTTTGTAAAAACTACTTTATAGCCTGACTGCTCCCTTGCCTCTTTGGAGCAGTCCCACAGAGCTATCTGAGAGGCTGCCTCCCGGGTTGGAATCCTTAGAAAGTTTGCCAAATAAAACACAATTCTCAACTTTTGGGTTGTGCTTTTTTTTTTTTTCCCCAGTCAACATAAGGTTTGGTGAAGCTGTTGGGTAATTTATCCTCACACTAGCCTGTTTGCTTTTTCCCAGATTGCTCTGGGTCTCCAGCCTTCCTCTCCTCTTTTCCCTCCCAAACCCTGGCCATGGGGGTGTCCTTAGAATGGATATTGTTTCAAGCCAGTGCTCAGCAGTCAGGAACCCTATTTTGGACGCTGACTTCTGGACCGTACCCTGTGTACAAGTACCCTTGAAAATAAAATGTATCTGATGAAAGTAGCTCTCCTCCAGACTTTGCTGAGTCCGAGGAAAGCAGAAGCCAAATAATGCAGGGCGCTTGAATTTCTTAAGGAACAACCAGAACTTTGTGCCCTCTGCCCTGCAGACCGGCCTCGCCTTGGACAGAGGCAGGCACGGGGCGCCACACTGAGGGAGGCTGTCCGAAGTCCCCGTCGGCCAGTCCAGGTTGCAAAATGTGCCCGGCGGCGGCGAAGGAAGGCATCCTTTAGCCACGTGTGCAATGACAATCACAGGTGCAGCTGGAAGGAGGCGCAGACCCCGGAGCTTCCCGCCTCCCGAAGCTTCCACCACAGGAGAAGGGAAGACGGGGTTATCTTGGTATCTCCGCATCAGATCCTCCTCGGCTGGGGTCTCACGCCGCCGCCCACAGAGCCCAGGTTCCCCCCCAAGTCGGGGCACCGCCCACCGTTCCAGCATGACGCGGGCGCGGGGACTCGGGAACTGTAGTTCCCGGCTCGGTTTGCGGCGCCGGGGCGGGGGCGGTGCGGACTCCAAGTCCCGGCGGGCGGCGCGGCTCAGCCCGGGGCGCTGGGGGTGGGGCCTCCCGGCCCTTTAAACCATTCAGGGTCGCTCCGAGGGCCGCAGCCGGGGACGGCGCCACGCGGGGGCCGAGCAGGAGGCGACGGCGGGGCGCTCCGGGGAGGTGCGTACGGGGCCCCTTCCTCCCTCAGACCTCCAGAGACCACCTGCGAAGACGCAGGTGCTGGGGGCTGCGGGCGCCCAGGCGGGCGGGCGGGGGACCGGGCTGGGCTTACCGCGTGAACCCGCCCCTTTCCCGCGGCGCCGGCGCTCAGGTAGCTGCCTGCGCCCGGCTGATTCTCCGCCCATCCCCGGACCCCTTCGCAGGCTTTTCTTGGCGTGACCCGCTCCGGATTGTCCTGACTCCAGCCCCTCTCCCAGCCCGGAACCCTCAGGCCAGGGAGGGTGGCTCCCTTTCCAGAGCTTAGGGCCCCGCGGCGTCTGAACATCAGGCTGGAAGGGGGAGGACCCCCGGTGAATGACGGAGGGTCCCCGGTGAATGCCGGAGGGTGTCCACGTTGTGGTGGAGGCTCAGTCCCAAGCGTGGGCGCTCAGAGCCGCAGAGGGAGCCCTGCATCTAGTGCTGACCACCTTTCTCTCCCCAGCACCTGCTTTGGTCAGTCACTAGACCCTGGACTTTGACCTGTCTCTCTCCACCAGGCCCGGGCAGCTGATGGTTTTGACGAAGTATCTTAAGGTAGCCGGCCCACCCCCTCTTCTCCTGATACCTCTTGTCCTCCCCCCCCCAATCACCACCACCCTGGCTTCCCTCCCTCATGACCGCCTGGATCCTCCTTCCTGTCAGCCTGTCAGCATTCTCCATCACTGGCCTATGGACTGTGTGAGTACGGAGGGGGATGGGGGGTAGGCAACGAGGGAACAAAATGTGAGGAGGGACAGGGCCCAACCAGGACCCAACAGGAGCCTGATGGTACACAGAAAGCCCCCTTGTCCTGTGGCAGGCTCCAGGGTGGCACCCAGGGTCACTCTGGCTGTCTCCAGAGCCTGACCTGGTGCCTGGGCCCACAGCCCCTTGGGACAAGCTGGCACCACTGCTGTCCAGCGGGGTAATGCAGACAGACACATTTCTAGCCAGGGCAACTTCCGGAAGTCCTCTAGTTTGGGACCAGGCTGTGGGTTCTAGAGTAGCAGGCCACCCCAACTCAAGTCCCCAGAGAGGAGAGTGAGACTGGATGAAGGAAAAGAGTCGGTGGGGGAAGGCTGGGCGCATCGTGGGGCAGGGTGACAGTTGTGCTCCCGCAGGTATGCCATGGCTGTGATGAACCACCACGTGTGCCCCGTGGAGAACTGGTATGGCGCACTCTGCAGACAGCCTCACTCTAAAGCTCCCTTCATCTCTGTTCCCTCTTGGGCCGGGGCTGCCTCAAGCCAGATGGAGACACTGGGCCTCACTGCTCTTCTCTGACATTGGCAGCGCCTGCCCCCTCCCCAGGCATGGCTTTGTGCCCACCTACCTGCTTCCCACCGTCATTTGCCCCTTTGGCTTCTGTCTCAGGGGTCCTGGGAAGTGGGCTCTTCTGCCCCTGCCAAGGGAGGTCTGGGAGGGTGTCTCTGAGAGACCTGAGGGAACCCCTTCCCCCCAGGCTATGCTCTGTCCTACCTAACAGGTCTTACAACGAATCCTGCTCTCCTGACCCCATGGAGCAAGGGGGCCCCAAGATCTGCTGCACCCTGGATGACATCCCCCTCATCAGGTGAGGCCTAGAAACCTGGGAGGTGATGGAGACCCAAGGCCCAGCTAGTCTCCCAGCCAAGTGCCTCAAGCCAAGGCATATCCCTGGGTCCCAGAAATAGTAATTCCATTAAGAGCATACCAATTACTATGAGCCAGGCCCTGCACTGAATCCTTTACATGTCTAAGATCATTTCACCTTCCCAGCACTGAGGCAGCTATTGTTTTCATGACTTTATAGGCAAGGAAACTGAGACTGCACTATGTCACCCATCCAGATCCCTCAGCTAGTGAGTGGAGGCACCTATATTTAGGTTCCAGCTTTCTGCCCAGCCTAAGCCCTGGCATAACGGAAATCAGACCCACTGTGGACCTTGACAGTCTCGGATCCCAGGGAGCCGTGGGGTCCACTAGGCAATCCTGGGCTCTCACAACTCCAGCAAACACCCAGCACTCTGCCTTAGGGGGAGGTGTGGTCAGCCTGGGGCCACTTGTTTGTAAGGGACACTGGCCTTTATCCATCAGGGTCTGGCCTACGAAGGAACAGGTGCACATAAGGCTAGAAAGAGCAAGTGGGCCAGGAGGGGGGCTTTCCAGTGGTTCTGCCCCTCTCACTCTGTCCCCACCCCCTCCTCTCAGCAAGTGTGGCTTGTACCCCCCTGAGAGCTGCCTCTTCAGCCTCATTGGCAACCTGGGTGCTTTCATGGGTGAGTTGTGCCCTCGGCGCCCCACTACCACCCCACCCAATCCAGCCTACCCTCACCTCCACTCCCCAGGAAGCCCTGGCTTTGTGCAGCCCACTGCACCAAGGGCTAAGGCCAGTGGGGCCACTTCACTTCCATTCCATGAAGGCCCAAGGCTGACTCCCACACAACCACCCTGGTATAGTACAACCCCTGCCTGTCCATTCCCTTCCGGCCCTCAAGAGCATCTGGGGAAAGCTAGCTGGGCTGGGTCAGGGCCAGAGAAGGCGCCAGAGCCAGCCCCCGCTGTGCTCTCCTCCCCCAGTGGCCCTGATCTGCTTCCTGCGCTATGGGCAGCTCCTGGAGCAGAGCCGTCATTCCTGGGTCAACACCACGACGCTCATCACAGGCTGCACCAATGCTGCGGGTCTGGTGGTGGTGGGCAACTTCCAGGTACGCCCGCCTACCTGCCTTTCAGCTTCCCCTAGAGGAACAGCAAGGTGGGGCGGGGAGGGGGTGAGGTGGGGGGTGGGAGATGAAGGGGTGGAGGGGAGGGGCTGATCTGTGCTCGCTCTCTGGGCCCAGGTGGACCACGCTAAGTCTCTGCACTATGTCGGAACTGGTGTGGCCTTCACTGCTGGCCTTCTTTTCGTTTGCCTGCACTGTGCCCTCTCCTACCACGGGGCCAAGGCCCCTCAGGACCTGGCCGTGGCCTACCTGCGGATTGTGCTGGCAACCATCGCCTTTGTCACTCTGATCCTCAGTATCCTTCCAGGATGGGGTGGCCAGGAACTCCTCTTGTAGCTCAGGCCCTCTACCACCCAGGATGCTGGGGGAGTGGGGGGAACAAACACCCCTGCCCAGTCTGGTCTTCTGCCCCCTACTCCTGGGAGATGAGACCTGGTCCTCTGCCCCAGCCTATATCCAGGAAGACAGGAAGGGTGTCACCAGGCTCCCGCACCTCCTCCCTGATGTTTCCTTAGCCCCTTCCCAGCTGGGGTCTTCTTCATCCATGAGAGCTCTCAGCTGCAGCATGGGGCAGCCCTGTGTGAGTGGGTGTTCGTCATTGACATCCTCGTCTTCTACGGGACCTTCAGCTACGAGTTTGGGGCGGTCTCCTCAGACACACTGGTGGCCGCGCTGCAGCCCACCCCCAGCCGGGCCTGCAAGTCCTCTGGGAGCAGCAGCACCTCCACCCACCTCAACTGTAGCCCTGAGAGCGTCGCCATGATCTGAGGTCTGGGGAGGGTGGCTGGCCCTGCCTCCGCAGCTTCCCGCGTCTCCTCTGCATTTCTTTTGTACCAAAAAAACCCGATTTTGCGAAAAGTATTCTGTTGGGACATAGGCTGCCTCACTCCTGGAGGAGGGGCCATCCCACACCTGTGCCATAGAGGAGTGGGCCTCTTGGCAGGCTGCCCAAGCCACACACAGCCCGCTCCCCACACCGCAGTGTTGTCTTTATGTTTTAAAGGTCACATGTCATTCACCCAGCCAGCCCTTCAGGTGCCTTCTACTCCCTCCCTCAGTGCCAAGGCTGGACCACTGGGATTTCCTGCTGCAGGAATTGGGGGCTGGGAACAGCAAGAGGGCTACCAGTCTCAGGGGTGGGGGTGAGCACTCCTTAGTCTATGGGAAGGCCCCCTATGGGCCCACTGAGCTGCACTGGGATTTCTTCACTCTGCCCCTTTCTTTAGGGCAAATAACACAGCAGAACCACGTGGGTATTTTAGTATTTTTTTTTATATATATATATCTATTAAAAGAATTCTAATTTGCATGTTTGTAGTCTGTCCTGAAGAAGAGGGCCTTATGCAGAACAGCTTCGCCTGGACAAAGGATGGGAGAAAGCCCCTGCCCACAGGGAGGGTCCTGAGTGCCCATCGAGAGCAGAGCTGCCAAGAACAAAGGATGCCAAGTGCTATCCAAGTACCCTTGAAGGGCTTGAAGCCCTTTCTGGGCCTCTAAACAGTCTGAAGAGCTGACCTGATTATTTCACACTTCCTACCCTGCTCAGGGGCTCCCCTGGTGGTTCAGATGGTAAAGAATCTGCCTGCAATGCAGGAGACCCCAGTTGGATCCCCAGGCTGGAAAGATCCCCTGGAGAAGGGAATGTCTCACCTACTCCAGTATTCTTGTCTAGAGAATTCATGGACAGAGGAGCCTGGTGGGCTATAGTCCATGGTGTCGCAGAGTCAGATACAACTGAGCAACTAACACTTTCACTCTTTTTCACCCTGCTCAATTGTCTGGCTTGAAGACTGATTCCATACTAAGGGATATGACAAAGGACAGGGTACAGAGAATAACTTGAAAATGTTAGAAGCAATCTGCAATGAAGCTAAAGAAAGCCCTGGGGACTCTAACACTGACTAAAGATTGCAGTTGGGAGGAAGAAATGTGGGGTAGTTTTTGGTTACCATTTTTAAGTCACTACTAGGTGCCCTGCCTGACACATGTTTTCCAACCACAGACATGTAGGCCCAGGCTGTGGCTGGTCTGGTAGCCAGGTTCTTGACCTGGGCCCTATTACCCTTGGCCCAGCAGGCTTGGTAGGGAGGGATACCCAGCCTGGGACCTTCTACGGTTCAGGACCCCATTCCAGTAGAGACCCAGTGGAGGGCACAGAGCCCCTGCCCATGCCTGAGAGCAATCCAGCAGCAGGATGAGTGAAGAAACCTTTAATGAGAATTCAAGATGCAAGAGGAACATGTTGCAGAGGACCAGTGTCCAGCCCTAGCCACCTCATGTATACATGGCTCCGTGGAGGTTCTCGAGGCGGTGCTTCTGCTGCTGCTTGCGAGCCTGAAGCAAAGAGTGCACACTGGTCGGGGGCCATCCCCAAAGGCCTGTGGGTGAAGGGATAGGGCAGCCATCGTGGGGCTGGCTCACTGTTTTCAGGCCCCTAGCATTTTGGCAGGAACATTGCCAAGGCCCTTGCCCCTCACCACAGTCACTGGGAAGGTGGCCAGAGTCATGGACTGTGAGCCTACTCAGGCCTCCTAAGGTGGGGAATGAGAGCATCAGGAACAGGGACTCAGGGAGCCCTGTGACCACCCCCTCCACTTGCCCAGCCCCCTACCTTATCTCGCTTGTGCTCCTCATAAGTGTCATCATCAGTGGGCAGCTCATGGCGGCACAGAGGGCAGGAATTGGTCTGGGAAAAGCAGTGCAGTGTACCAGCCCGTCTGGTTTTCATAAGCGCAAAACAACCATCCCCAGCTCCCAATTCCCTACCCTTACCCCTCTCCCATCTCTGATCCCACACCCCACCCCAAAGGTCCATCAATAGAAAGAGGCTTGAGGACTAGGCCCAAGGCAGGGTGAGGGCTGGGAGAAAGGAAACAGTACCTTGCTCAGCCAGGGCAGAATGCAGTTGGAATGGAAGAGATGATGGCAAGGCATCTCAATGGCAGTCTCCTCCTCCTCAAATTCCAAAAGACACACGGGGCACTTGAGCTCTTGAGGAGGGAGTGCTAATCAGGAGAGCTGCCACAGGCCCCACCTCCCAGCTCCCACTCCTGAAGGACACACTTGCCCCAGCCTGACCTGGAAAACTGAAGGGCCAGACTCTAATCTGGCTTCCAGAGTTGGTCAGTCTGGCAGACATGCCCCAAAGAATTAATGGAAAGACTTAGTGTTCTCACCAGCCTGAGAGCCCCTGATGACTGTCCTGGGAAGGTTCTCAACTGCAGTCTTGGCAGCGGGTGGAGGCAGGTGGTGGTCCCAATCTACTACCAACCCCAAGTCTTCAAAGTCCATCCTATTGAAAAGGGACCTGGGAAGAAGGATGCAAGGTCAGAACCAAAGAATCTTTGCCCAAAGAATCTTTGCCCCCACAATCCACTACACATTAACAGACAAATACTCTGCCCGACAAGTCATACTAATAGCTACCCCTCAGTAGAGCTCACTAGACAAAAAGCACCGTGTGAAATGGCTTACAGCAGCTATCAGACAACCCCAGGCCATCAGACACCCCAAGCATGCAGGCTATTTATTCCAGTTTTACACAAGAGACAACTTAGAGAAATTACTCGGGCCACTCAGGAATGACCCGATAAAGCCAGATTCCAAGTGGCAGTGTGGCTTCCGTGCTTGAAGTGCCTAACAGATATACCTACTCCAGTCCGGACACCCCCTCTTCCACACTCCGATCTCTTTTTCCAGAATTCCCTTGCTCTGGCCCGTCCACGGATGACCCAAATTATCGTCTTCCTCCCGAATCTCACTGCGGAATTAACTGTGCATATTATTTATCCGTTTTACCCAGAAACTGCTGCCCCAGATAATCCGTGTTCTCCAGCCAGCCTTAGCCTAGACACCTGCTGTGTGGGCCCTACCTTTCAGCCCCGCACACCCACCTTGCAAGCTCCAGCAGCATGTTTGTTCGGGGATCCCGTTCGCGATCCAACGGCTCACAGTCGTGTTCATCGAAATAGGACGCCATGGCAGCCGGGCTGTCTGACACAGTCCTCAGACCCGGCCGGACCTCAGTCTTGTGGCGCTGGCCAATAAACTAGCGAGTTGAGGGAGGGCGACCAATCAGAGTCCCCGAAAGGCGGGCACAGTGGCTCTTTCACCACATAGGAAGAGGAAGTATTCATTTTGTCACCTCTCATTGGCTCGAATAAGTCAGGTGACCAAGGGCTAAAGCCAATGGCAGGGACCGAGGTGGGTCAGAAAACGGTCCTCAAAAAAAAAAAAAAAAAAAAAAAAATGAAAAAGAAAGAAAGAAAACGGTCCTCTTGGAGCCCCTGTCTAGGGTAGGTTTCTGGGAGGCACGAGCGGATCGCATAATCTTGAGAAGCCAAATGTTTGGACTATAGGGGTCCTCTAACCGCTCTGCGACTCAGAGGGTCTCGGCAGGTCAGATCTTACAGGCCTGTCAGAGAGAGGGAGGCGCTGACTCAGGGGTAAGGGTTCTGCGAGCCTAGAGAAGCCTGGAGTCGGGGCTTCCCGCGGCTCTGCCGCATCCTCGCCGGGCACTTCAGCACCCGCTGCACTCTGGTCGGTTCAGGACTAGACACTTGACGCCACCTTGACTCCCTTAAAACAAACAAAACTTTCCTATTCAGTTCTGCTGTGTTAGGCACAATAATAAAAGGTGGGGTAAACTCCCCCGCCCGAGTAGAGGTCTACCAGCTCAGGGAACTATCTATCTGTGTGATCTTTTAGCCCATTGCTCAGCTTCTGTAAAATTAGTGGCTTGAATTTAATAAGTAGTTTGCATCCCTGGCACCCATGAATCTCTTGGAGGAGGAAAGGAGAGGTTGCAGCTTTAGGGGAAAAAACAACAACAAAACTCCACATCTGATGTTTAGTCTCAAAGATCAAATTTAACTGATCTAGGCCTGGGTGTGTGTGTGTGTGTGTGTACTAAATGATTTGGCTCTGTGTGTGTGTGTGCACTAAATGATTTGGCTGCTAGCTAGCATTCGCCTGGGGGTGTGTGTGTGTGTGTATACTAAATGATTTGGCTCTTTGTGTGTGTGTGTACTAAATGATTTGACTGCTATCATTTATTTGGCAACTAGAACCATTACATTTATATTGTACACAGGGTATAAATATAAATACTCCTCACAATTATCCAGGAGCTAGTATCATTATTGTCAAAGCTATGGTTTTTCCAGTAGTCATGTATGGCTATGAGAGCTGGACCATAAAGAAGGTTGAGTGCCAAAGAACTGATGCCTTTAAATTGTAGTGCTGGAGAAGACTCTTGAGAGTCCCTTGGACTGCAAGGAGATCAAACCGGTCAGTTCTAAAGGAAATCAACACTGAATATTCATTGGAAGGACTGTTGCTGAAGCTCCAATACTTTGGCCTCCTGATTCAAAGAGCTGAGTCATTGGAAAAGACTGATGCTGGGAAAGATTGAAGGAGGAGGAGAAGAATAGGGTGGCAGAGGACGAGATGGTTACACAGCATCACCGACTCAGTGAACATGTATTTGGGCAAACACTGGGAGATAGTGGAGGACTTCGGGGCCTGGCATGCTGTAGTCCATGGGGTCGCAAAGAGTCGTATACTACTTAGTGACTGAACAAGAAGTATCATTATTGCTTTTACATATGTAAAAACCCAAGTCCAATTCCACAGGACTTCTAAGCAGTGTTGCAGACCTAAGTGCAGTGCTCGGTGCTTCCCTCCATCTTTCCCAGTAAAGGCTGATGGTGGTGAGCCTAGCGGAAGTAACCTGCTCTGTGAGGGTACAGCTCCACACAACTGAAGGGTTTGTTCTTGTTTCTTTATCAGTAGCCCTCACTCCCCCTAACAAGGAACTGCTTCTGTCACACACTTGACCCCGAATTCCTCTTCCTACCTACACTTGAGTTTGAGATGCAATTAAGTAGCTCAAGTGGTGGCTGCCCTGCTTCCCAGGTTTTCGTAGGACCTTTCCTTCTTACTTGGCCTTTACCCAATGCTCTTTCCTGGTGTTCTGAAGGCACTGCCTCCCTGGCCCTGTGCAGTCCTAGAGCTTTGAAAAGCCCGAATTCTTTCCCACAGGGCAAACTCCAGGCCATCCTTTGTGACTCTGCACCTTACAGCATCACATAGGAAAAAGCTCTTCCCTTTTCCTGCCACCTGCTACATCTGTATGGGCTTCCCAGTGGTGAAGAATCCGCCTGCCAATGTAGGAGATGCAGGGGACTTTGGTTCAATCCCTGGGTTGGGAAAAGATCCCCTGGTGTAGGAAATGGCAACCCACTCCAATATTCTTTCAGGGAAAAATCCCATGGACCAAAAAGCCTGGCTAGAGTCCATGAGGTAGCAAAGAGTCACACACAACTGCACAACTGAAAATATACGCATGCTGCATCTGTAATCTGGTGTAGAGCCTGAGGAAGAACTTGGGGGCAGAAACTAGAGAGGAGGTACCCAAGGGGGAAGAGCCTCTCTGAAGGTGAGAGCCTTGTGAGATAAGATCACCGGAGTGCCTTCCTCTTTGTCACCCTATGGGTCTTCTGAACAACCCCAAACTCAGAAGAATAACAGATTTCATCCTCAGGGAGACAGGGCACCAGCTGAAGGTTCTGGTTTGGGGGCTATTGTGTCTTTATACCTGCACCCTAGAGGGATCTGTCTGTAAGACTGGATCATGGGGAAGAAAGAAGAAGATGCCACCTCCCAGGGCTGGAGTCCTTTGGGTCTTTCTCTTTTCTAAGCAGCCATGGGGGTGGAGGCAGAGCAGGATGAACCAATCTGAGGATCTTCAAACACACACATTAAGTCACTTCAGTCATGTCCGACTCTGACCCCATGGACTGTAGCCCGCCAGGCTCCTCTGTCCGTGAGATTCTCCAGGCAAGAATACTGGAGTGAGTTGCTGTGCCCTCCTCCAGGGACTCTTCCCAACCCTGGGATCAAACCCACATCTCTTTTGTCTCCTGCATTGGCAGGCGGGCTCTTTACCGCACCACCTAGGAAGCCCTCAAACACACACACACATACACCAGTTTTTACCCAAACAGTGGTTTTTACTAAGTTCCAGGTGGGGCTGGCTTGGCATAGCCAGTGCAGCAGGTTGCCCTCAAGGGCCAGTCTGTGGTATGACAGGAAGTAACCAAGGTGCACACATTGAGGCTGCCCTCCACGCTCACTGGGGTGGCTCAGAGGGGCGCAAACTCCAGGGTTCTCTGAAGATAACTGACCAGCGTGGCTCTTTGGCCTTTTTTCCAGGCCCTGCTGGGTCATTCCCCAGGCCCCAAGGCAGGGCCTGCATCCTGGGACTGTGGGGCGCTGCTGCCCTTGCTGCTTTGTGGGAGAAGGATGGCCAGCAACACAATCAGGAGGATGAGCAGGGCACTGCCCACTGCCAGCCCCACGTAGATCCGGCACCGGGCATTCTCCCAGCGCTTCTTCTGGGCCAGAGTCTTGGTTGTCTTGCTGAAGGCTGAGCTCTGCAGACACCCCCCAGACACAGGGTGGGAGTTAGGGTTTTCCCCAGAGCCCCAGACCAGCTCCTACCAACCCCATCCCCACAAGGGGTCTCCTTGTCTCCTTGCTCAGCCTCCCCAACCTGTCAGCTCCCTTTCTCCACAAAGCCTCTCTTGGGACCCTCCCAGCCTGACTCCTGGTCTAGACACTGGTGTAGCCCCCGACTCACAGCCCTGCGGGTTCATTCCCAGTTAACAACACCAGTCTTCAACGTTTTAGGACGATCCACAGCTTCAAACCAAGGCCTTCATCCTTCACGAGGCCTCCCCACCCATTGCCAGCTGGGCTCAGGGCCCTCAAGAAACCCACACTGGCCTTTGGGTAAGCATCAGGCCCCACCCATGGCTGGGAGAGCCCTGGGCACCGTCTGAGTGCTCCTTACGAGGGTCCCTCGCCCTCGCCCTCCCTGCTTCCCCAGGCCTCACACCATGTCCAGGAGTTGGTCTGAACGCTGCTGCAGCTCCACCAGCTTCCCGTCACGCTCCAGGACCTTGTCGAAGTTGTTGCGCATGATTTCTGTCACCTCATCCGCCTGCTGCTGGCATCGCTCCAACTCTTTCCCTGCCTGGGCACCAAGCCCAAGGTCAGGGCTATGTGATGCCCCCATATGGCCCTCATCTGGCCATGAGACCCAGAGGCCTCCTTGCCCCCGGTGTGTGTGTGTGTGTGTGTGTGCAGTGTCTGAGTAAGGGGAACAGCATTATAACAGCATTATTCACATAAGGGTCTGATATGGGCTGAATGAAGGGCTGATCTCTCGGGGTGTATGGCTCGTCTTTGGCTCCCCCCTCCCATGTCCATCAGGGCAGGTCCTAGGTCAGCCTTGACTTCCAGCATCTCACCTTCATCTAAGGTGCCCCAGGATGAGACCTTCCCAGGACCTGACCACCCTCCCCCAAAGCAGACACTCGGCTCACGTGTTCGAAGTGAAGGGAAAGTCACTCAGTCATGTCTGACTCTTTGTGACCCCGTGGACTACAGGCCGCCAGGCTCCTCTGTCCATGGAATTCTCCAGACAAGAATACTGGAATGGGTTGCCATTCCCTTCTCTGGGGGATTTTGCCCACCCAGGGATCGAACCTGAGTCTCTTGTACTGCAGGCAGATTCTTACTGTCTGAGCCACCAGGGAAGCCCCACCTGTTCTAGGATGGCCTCAACTCAGGGTGCACCTGCCTTGTGGTTTCCCACTGGCTTAAAGAGGCGCTGAAGAACAAGCAACTGAGCTACTTGGCCACAGCCAGACAAGAAGGAGATCCAGCCCACAGAGCTAGAGAGGTCATTTTGGACCACCACATCTTATATAGCCTCTGCCCAACCCTACAGACACACACTCAGATTAGATCTCCCTTCCTTCCTTCCCCAGCCTCTGACTTGTCAGGCCAGTTCTGCTTCCTGGCCTGACTCTACTCCCGCATCAGTGCTCAGAGTTGACTCCCTGTCTGCCTGGGAGCCTTGGCCTTCCTGGCCTCTGGCCTCCAGCTTTTCAGCTATAGCCAAGGTCTTCTCTGGGATTCAGCTCTTGGATTTCCCAGCCTGGGCAGCAGCCTCATCTGACAAAAGAACCTGGCTCATTTCAGAGGACTGGGAAGGGAGATGCAGGGTCCAAGCTGGGGGAGAGGTCAGGAAGAGGAAGAAAGCATGGGTCACAAGCAAGGAAGAAACTGGGCTTCGGATACATGCACCAGGGAGAGACCCATGGCAGGAGACTGGAGTCCAGAGACATGCTGCCAGGAGGAGATGAATCCCAGCAGATTAACAAACCACAGCAACTCCCTCCTCTTCCGGCCCAGTCCCCCAGAGCCCAACCCTGTTCTCATCTCCTCCCCACAGAACATGGGCCAAGCTCACTTTCCTGCCAGACTATATTGCCCATTGTCTGCAGCAGACATTTCAGCATTTGACTGAATTCCACTTAAAACCAGAAAAAGGAAAGGGATCTGGTGGTCACAGAGGGCCACCTCCTACTCAGGCAAGAATTCCCATTCAGGATCCTCGCAGCTTCCTTGCACATAACCTCCAAGCATTCCCAGTATATGAGTTCTCTCTCCTCAACTGGACCACAAGCTCCCAGAGGGAGGGCAGGGGCCAGTGCCCTGCCTTTGTCTGCCACCAGCCTGGGGACCCAGGAGGCCAGCACACAATGCTGACCATCGCAGGGAGTCAGTGAGTGGGCCAATTGCATTATAACTTATCCAAATGCAACTCTGATGCTCAAGTTTGTTACCCCAGTGTATTTCTCTAACCCAGCAGGAGTTTCGAGGGGGCAGGCATCTGAAACCCAAGTAGGTCAATATTTACTCATGAGCTAGAAAAGCAACCTGTTTCGAAAGGGGGAGCAGCAAACCACAATAGAAGGGTGCATTTGGACTGGGGAAAGCCATAGTTGGGGAACGAGGAAATATCATGAAGCAAGCTGGAAAGTTGTACTCATCTCTATCTCTTCCTGAGTCAACCACCATCACCATTATTATTACGGCTATATGAATAATCAGCAAGTCTCCATTACTTGGGCTTCCCTTGTGGCTCAGCTGGTAAAGAATCCGCCTATAGTGCAGAAGATCTGGGTTCGATCCCTGGGTTGGGAAGATCCCCTGGAGAAGGGAACGGTTACCCACTCCAGTATTCTGGCCTGGAGAATTCCATGAACTGTATAGTACATGGGGTCGCAAAGAGTCAGACACAATTGAGTGACTTACACTCCGTTACTTGGAATCTCTCATATTCAAATAGTCCAAGGCATTCCTACATTCAAATAGTCCAAGGCAAAAACCTGGGAAGGATTCAAAAATGAGAACCTTGTGGTTCACTGGTAAAGGATCTGACTGCCAATGCAGCAGACATGAGTTCAATCCCTGGTCAGAGAAGATCCCACATGCCCTGGGGCAACTACTGAGCCTGAGCTCTAGAGCCCCTGAGCCGTAAGTACTGAAGCCCACGTGCCCTAAAATCTGTGCTCCGCAACAAGACAAGCCACTGCAATGAGAAGCCCGAGCACCACAACTCAAGAGTAGCCCCCACTCTTGGCAACTAGAGAAAGCCCACACAGCAATGAAGACCCAGTGCGGCCCAAAGAAAAATAAACGAATAAACAAAAACTTTTTTTTTTTTTTTAAATGAGAACCCCTGCTAGAGACTGTGGAATGCTGCACGTCATTTTTTTTCCTACTCTAAATGCTACAGCTGTTGTTATCTTATTCTCCAGCATGGGGTGATGTTGGGTCACATTCTTCTGGAGAGCTGGCTGTGCCTCCCACTGCAAGCTGCAGCCTCCATCCCCCAACCGCAAAGCCAGGCCTGTCTGGAGCCTAGATGGGCCCAGGCCTAAAAGAACACATTCACTCCAGGGAACACACAGGCCCGAGGTTCAAGTCTCTGGGCCTCCTTGGCCTTTCTCAAGCAGAGGAAAAAGGACACTATATGCACGAGTCTCTGCTGGCAATGATTAAAATAAAGAACTGCGGGATTTAAAAGGAGATAAGAGACCAGAGGGCAGGATTCCTGCCATACAGAACTCAGTGTAATGCTTGGCACACAGTGGATGTGTGGAAAATATTTTCTGAATGAGTTGGGGCTGTTCTTGAAAAGATGGCTATAGGCTGGGGAAAAGAGACGTATATGATACAATTAGAGGAGAGCAATGACTTCACACCATGAGATACAAATAGGGAGTGTTGGAGTTGCCGACAGACAAGTGATTCCTGAGAACCAAGATGGACCGGGTAAGGTGGAGCTTGGATGCTCCTGCCACAGGCAGACAGAAACATACTCCAGACAGAGTTAAGGGTGGAGGGGCAGGGTGGGGCCTGAGAAAGCCCCAAAAAGTCAAGAAGTAGGACTTCTCTGGTACTTAGTGGTTAAGATTTGGCGCTTCCACAGCAGGGGACACAGGTTTGATCCCTGGTCTGGGAACTAGGATTTCACATGCAGTGTGAGGTGGCCAAAAAACACAAGGATGCTCTCGCAGAGGGAGAAATGGATGAATCAAGAACTAGCGTAGGTTTCTGAGCCTGGAGGAGAACTTCTGTGTTGGTGGTAGATTGGCGTGGATGAAAGTGAGATAACTGAGGCCAGAAGCCACTAGAAGGCATGTAGAAGTGCCATCAGCAAGGGTATGTGGAGATGTCTGCAGGCTGGGGGAGGGAGGAAGGCAAGAGAGGAAGGATGAGTGAGAGAGGAAGGGAGGGTGAGAGGCACTTCCGAGAGTGGGGGCAGGGGTGGGGGGCAGCGTTGCTGGCGGACAGACGGTGGTAGTTAAACTGGAAATCAACAGACCGTTTTCCTGTGTGCAGAACATGCCTCCTTCATTTCTCAAATCTCCCCTCAGGTTTTTCCGGCCAGAAACAGCTAGTTCCTCGGAAAAACAAAGCTCTCAAAAAACCTCCCATTCAAACATTCCTGTCTGCCCTTTTTCCTGGTTAGTGCCTATGGCCAGCTGTCACGGTTGTCATCCTTAGAGAGACCCACCCAGGCAGTGACGTGGGGTATCAACTCCTTCCTGGGTCAGTTCACACCTGAGCTCAGAGCTTAAGAGCTGCACCCTGCATTACAGCCACCAGCACCTTCAAATCCTGCCTCTGCTGCTCAACAGCTGAGTGACTAAGGACTGGGGACATGACCTTTCTGACCCTCCACTTCCTCATCTATTAAGTGGTAACAATAACATCTCCCACATTAGCTGAGGCATGTGACCTATTAGAAATAAAATGCCTAGCACAATTCCTGAATGCTCAATAAATAACAGCCATTATTGCTATAAGATCCCCTGGAGAAGGGAATGGCAACCCGCTCCAGTATTCTTATCTGAAGAATTCCAAGACAGAGGAGCCTGGTGGGATATAGTCCATAGGGTCTCAAGGAGTTGGACACAGCTGAGGAACTAACACTTCATAAATTTCTATAGCCCAATTTTCCCTAGTTTTTTTTTTTTTAGCTGTCAGATCCCAGGAACCACACAATACTTGTGGTTAATAAATCCTCTTGGGTGTAACTACTGAAGCCCACACACCTAGAGAAGCCACCGCAATGAGAAGCCCGCGTGCTGCAACTAGAGTAGCCTGCGTGAAGCAACAAAGACCCACTATGCTCCAAAAAATTTTTTTAATAAATAACAAGATAAAATAATAAATAAATGAATCTCATTTTTTTAAAAAATAAAATTCAAATATTTTTACAAAATACACAGCCAAGCAAGCTCTTCCCTATGGCCAACTTATGCACATAACTGTTTCTAACCTATATATAGAACTTGACATGGGCCTTTGATAACCTACATCTAGTGCATTTCCACCAGGCATTGCAGGCTGTTGAGAAGGTTTTACATCTTGACAGTAATAACAGCTCCCAATCAATGGGCATGTACTCTGAGCTAAGCATTGAGCTGCCAGCTGACTGCTCACTTTATCTCATTAAAGCCTCACAACAATACACTGAGAAAAGTACCCTTATCCCAGTTTTATAAGAAACTGAGGTTCAGAGGGGTTAAATCACCCCCATCCAAGGTCACAGGGTCAGTGAATAGAAGATCTAGGAGTTGAACCGACTTAGACTCCAAGGATGACATTCTTAACCCTAGTGTTAAACTGGATGGCGGTAAAGGGAGGTCAAATGCTTTAGCTGACTGGCTAAAGACCCATCAGACCTTTTGATGCTGTCTCCTCAACTTGTGTGCAAATGAGGAAGGCCTGTGGCTCAAAAACCCACATTGTTTGCACAGTGCGTAAGCGAGGACTGTCTATAAGATGAATGAATCAAGTCAGTCCCCGCTCAGTTTCTACCTTTCCCATCACTATTTTGTTTCTACTCTATTCCCTGTACCGGTCACCATGACTAGCAAGGGAAATGCCCAAGAAACAGTTGTTAACTGAATGAATCAGCAAAGAAAACGACTTCTCTGGTGGTCCAGTGGTTGAGACATGGATACAGTCCCTGCTCTGGGAGGATTCCTCATGCCTCAGAGCAACCAAGCCCATGCACCACAACTACTGAAGCCCACACACCCTAGAGCACATACTCTGAGCTTAGCTCAGAGTGCTTAGCATGTGCTCCGCAACAAGAGAAGCCACCACAATGAGAAGCCTGTGCACCACAACTAGAGAGTAGCCCCTGCTCTCCCCAGTTAGAGAAAAGCCTGAGCACAGCAACAAAGACCCAGAGCAGCAAAAAATAAATAAATAAACATTAAAAAAAAAAGAGGAGAAAAGAAGGGAAAGGAAGAAGGAACAGGTAGGGAAGGACCAGATGGGAAGCAGAAAGGGATGGACAAAGGGGCAGGAGTGAGAGAAAATGCAGAAGGGAAGGGGCCAGGAGATGGTTGAGAGAGAGATCAAGTCTCAGGCTCAGATCCACTATTTGCCTGAGATGAACCTGTGAGAGTCCCAGAGTTTTCCAGTACCCCCCAGTAACTGATCCCATCCTCAGCCTTCATTTCAGGAGTTTCCTCTTCTCACCAAGTGCTAAGGGCCAGCTGCAAGCCCATCCTAACCCTGCCTGATTCCTTGCTCTGCATGCTGGGAAATGGGCTCCAGGCTCTGTCCCATTCTCCAGGCCTCCCTAGGTTTCCTGGCCCAGCCTTAGAACTCATTGCTACCTTCCTGCCTGGCTTCCTCTTCCTGCCTCCAGTTCCCTGGAGATGAGGCCATCTTGGCACCTCAACCCCCAGCCAGACCACATCCATCATACCTCTGCTGCTTCTCCATGGCAGGATCTTTTTTTTTGGCCACACCATGCAGGATCTTAGTTCCTTGACCAGGGATCGAATCTATGCCCCCTGCATTGGGAGATCAGAGTCGTAACTGCTAGACCACCAGGGAAGTCCCTGCATGGCAGAATTTTAAAGCATTAAGCCTGCTTCCTGCTGGACACAACTTCCCATGAGTTCCAGGCAAGGGGAGAAGTGACTGACACCACCAGCTTCTGACACCTTTGCCTTGGAAATGACAAGCAGGGACAGAGGCCGGAGTCTAAAGCACGGAGTAGGGCATGACTCAACTCAAGAATGTGTCCCTTAGGTAAGGCTTAGAAGTGAGTCAAGCTATGCCCCACTGATAACTTCAGTGGAAATTTTATTGTAAACATCTTCCTTTCACTTTCCCCAGGAGAAGGAGTTTGCCCTCCAACACCCTGCCACAGGGCTGACCCGGCCTCTACCACCCCATCTGCTCAGGTTTCCAACTCCTGGGCCAGACTTGGCTCCTCACGGCCCCAGGAAGGGCTGCAGAGTTCATCATATTACCCACCACTTCTCAGGAGCAGGTTCTGAGCACCAGACAAATCTCTGCCACTGTTATCTCCTTCAACCTCCTAAGGACCCAGCCAGGCAGGTACTGCTGACCCCACTTCACCATGCGGAAAAAGAGGCTCAGGGAGGCTAAGTGACTTGCCCCGGGGTCACAGAAAGGGTAAGTGGCCGCCACCAGGACCTCAGCACGGAGTCTCACTCCGAAAGCCGGTGCGTTTAACTACTCGGCTCCGGCAAGTCCCGCTCACTCACCGGGCGCGGGGCAGCCAGGATCGGCAAGCGCAGTACTTTCCCTCCCGGGATGCGCGTGGGAAGCGAAGGGTCCGGACCGGTCCTGGCTCCCGGCCGGCCTTCGTCACCTCGCCGGGGAATGGGCGCGGGTCGCAAAGGGTGCCCCCGCCCTTGGACTTCGGGCTGCCGCCCCGCACCCCCACGCTCGCCCTCCGCCCCCTGCCCCGCCCCGGGCCCTCACCATCGCTGCAGCCGCCTCGCTCGCTCCGGCTCTTCTGCCCAAGTGGCCGCAGTACCAGCGGCCCCGGAGGAAGCGGAGGGCGGGGCGGGGCCTGCCCGGAGGGGGTGGGGGGCGCGCCTCCTCTGAGAGGCGACAGAGACCGGGTCAAATCGAAAGCGGCTGGCGATGGCTCGCGGGATCCGGGCACAGCGCCTCTCTTGGGGCCGGCGGCGCCCGGCTCGGGAGGATTCCCCGGCCTCGTGAAGTGGGGGCTCCACCTAATAAGCCTGGTGCCAGATCTACACCTCAGGAGTCCTGTGTATGAAATGGTCACAGTGGAGTAGGCTCGGGAACGCGGGCTCAACGGGTCCGCTCTGGAACTGCATCCAAATCAGGTAGACGAGTTCACCTGGACAGGCATCATATGTTCATTCAACAGGCGCTCGAGGGAGCGCCATTGTCCCCCGCTGTGCTAAGGTACTGAAGATGCAGTGAAGAGTCCGGCCAGTGTCTCTGCCACCTTGGTGAGTGCAACTCACCCATAACCAAAAACCGACCCCCACCCCTCCAAAGTTCTGAAACTGAATAAAGTTTATTCACAATAAATATCATGAATGCACCGCCTGACACTGGATTGTACATTTGTGTGTGATAGTTGCACAGTCTGTGTCTGATTCTTTGCGACCCCATGGACTGTAGCTCACCAAACTCCTTTGTCCATGGGATTCTCCAGGCCAGAACATCAGAGTGATTAGCCATCACTTTCTCCAGGGGATCTTCCTGACCCATGGACCAAACCCAGGTCTCCTGCATTGCAGGCAGATTCATTACCATCTTAACCACCAGGGAAGCTCAGATTGTACACTTGAAAAGGGTTGATTGCATGTTTTGTGAATTTCACCTCAATTAAAAAAGCAGACAGACTCCAGTGGGGAAGGTGCTAGCCCTAACTTTTTATTTCCCCTTCACCACATGGGCCATGGCAGCCCTGCCCTCATAGGACCCGCTTCCTCAGTTGGAAGATGAGGGAGGCTGGCGTGTCTGTCTGTCCAGAGCCTTCCTGAGCTGAATCTGTCCATCTTCAGCCTCTCCTTTCACTGCTCCACAGAAGCCAACACCACCCAGTTCTCTACCCGGCCTCATACCAACCCAACATCTCACATGTGGCCCCTCTTGAGGAAGGAGGTGTTGACTTCCCTCTCCCAGGTTGAGGCCCCTGTGAGCAGACCCCACCCTCACCCTGGAAGGTCTAGGTCCCACTCACCCCAGTTGCTTGGACTTTGAGTCTAGGAGTGGACTGAGAAGGAAGAAGATGGACATGATGGTGACCAAGACTGCCCCCCAAAGGGCTCTTCGGTGCTTTCCTCCCTTCCTAGTTGTCAGAGCATGCTTCTAGAACTGGACTGGCTAGTACTAGTCCCCTGTCCTGTCTCCCAACCCCGCCCCTTCCAGACTGCTTACTCCAAAGAGGGCAGAGATGACAAGAACCCTCCCCCCAAACCAAGATGCACTGGGCACTGGAAAGAGTAACAATGATGGTGGGACCTGGTGGGGAGGAGGGAGGCCCAAAGACAGAGAGGTCCATTGTCCAGGAGGGGAAGGAAAGCCACAGGCCCTGTCCTGTGACACTGACTGTGTCCAACCACGGGACACAGGGGTGAGAAATGCGCACCCCCTCAGGACTGCTAAGACCCAGAGGCTCTGCTAAGCTCCAGAAGGCCAGTGGCAGACAAAAAACAAATAGAACTTGCAGAACCACAGGAGAAGGAAGAGCAATTTAGTTCCTCCACCCTCCCTCACCCCTCCCTTCTAGAGTACAGCAGGGCCATGGAAGAGAAATGCCAATGATGGTGGGGTAGGAGGGTGGGGGGAGGGGAGGATTTAGATTTCTAAATGCTCTGCCTGGGAACATTGCATGTCTCAGCTAACATTTCCAGCAGAAAGTAATAAAGAAAATGGCACAGGGCTTCCCTGGTGGCTTGGTGGTAAAGAATCCACCTGCCAATGCTGGAGACACGGGCTCAATCCCTGATCCAGGAAGATCCCATATGCCACAGAAGAACTGAGCTTGTGTGTCACAACGATTGAGCCTGTGCTCTAGAGCCCAGGAGCCACAACTGTGGAAGCCCAAAGGCCCTAGAGCCCATGCTCTGCAACAAGAGAAGCCACTGCAATGAGAAACACGCACACCGCAACTATAGCATAACCCTTGCTTGCCACAGCTAGAGAAAAGCCCACTCAGCAATGAAGACCCAGCACAGCCAAAAATTTAAAAAAAAAAAAGAAAAAGAATGAAAGACAATGGCACGACCCACAGAGGACACTTAGGAGTCTTATATACCACCCTAAAATGCTGGGAACGCCTTGAATTTTCCATACTCCAAGAGTTCCAGAAAATCCCTGCTCTTGAGACCCATGATGGAATGAGGGGCGATTAAAAAAAAAAAAAAGTTTCCGTTCTTCTTCTCCAATCCTATATTCTCCACCCCTCCAACAGTCTCAGCCTCTGATGGGAGAGTTCTGCCAGAGAGTGTCCTGGGGAGAAACAAAATAGAAGGGCCAAAGGCACAGTGAAAAGGGAGAAAGGACATCACACACATAGGGATACTGAAAGGTCTTTATTGCCCACTGGCCACCCTCAGTTCCATCAGTTTTCCAGCCATGTGCTAGGCTCTCTGGGTCTCTCCAACCAACTCTGAGGACCCCTGAAATGCAGCCACAGTCCAGCTCTCTCTTTCTGGGGACAACCGTGTTCCCTGGGGCAGACAGGGGGCTTCAGAGTGCGGGGCGGCAGGACCAAGCAGCATTCCACGTGAAGAAGGACAGGAGAGAGGGCCCCCCTTGGCATGCACCACGGAAGGTGGCAGCCGAGGAGGAGGGCAGGGAGGGAGGGGTTCCCTAAGTGGGGATGGCGCCGGTGGCAAAAAGCACGATGAAGAGGACGATGATAAAAACAATCACACAGATGAGGACAATCATCTTCACGTTCTTCCACCAGAACTTCCGAGCCACCTTCTGTGACGTGGTCTTGAAGTGCTCTGACTGTTGGGGATAAGGCAGACAGAGACCCACATGCCGTTCCATCTAAATATTGAAGTGCTAAGTGGAGCTAACAGATTGCTAAGTAAGACAGCTTATGTCCTCCTATCTTGACAAATGTACCTTCAGAACCATCTGGTGGGCCAAGTTCAAATTTAGAATTCGTGGGGCTCCCTCTGGTTCCCTGTCCTCCACATTGGGCTTCTGACACATGCTTCCACCCAGCCTTGTGACAACAGCAGCACAACCTGCCCTTAGGAAGGCAGACAATCGGGCTGAGGGGGCGCAGGCTCCAGGGGGGATATATCTTCCTGGTTCTATGATTTCTGGCCCCATGAGGACTGCCGAAGCCAGAGGAGGGGCTCAGGGCCGTACAGAGGCTGGAGCTGAGGGCAAGTGTTCTTCCTTCTCCCAACATGAGTTGGAAAAATTGTTTCCTTTGGCCCTGCTCCCCAGATCAGGCTGAGGACAGAAACACTAAGTCCCCAGAAGTTAAATGAGCAATACTCAAGATTACATGCAGGACTCCGAAAGCCACTGCCAGTCTCTCCCTGTGGACATGGGATCTTAGGCTCCAGCCCTCTGCTGAACTTTAGAGTCACTCCTTCCCTGAGCAGCTGGCTTTGGCCTCTAGCTGGAGAGACAGGAGAATATCTAGCCAGATGTGTGGGAGATGTTATTCTAGCCTTCAGCTAGCAGAAGAGCCTGGGATCAAAGACTTTTTTACTGCTCTTCCCAGCTTCTTTTTAAAGCTGGTTCAGCAAGACTCTTAACAGTTTTCTACCCCCTGCCTAAAAACCCTGGGGAAGGCCAGCAGCCCTAAGAGGATGTTCTGGGGCCAATATTTTTGTCCTGGGATGGTCAGATCCAAATGAGAGTCAAGGGCAGCCTTCAAAGGGAAAATCAGTTTCATAGGAGAGAAACCTAAGAAAGCACAGGCTGACTGAGCTGTCTGTCTCAGAAAATCCCTCCATGGATCCAGCCCCGCACCCCCAAATCTGTCCTTAAACTCAATTCCAATCAGTGGAGTATAGCAGAATCAGAAGTGGGGACTCAGCTCACGTCAGTTCCCAACACACATGAACAGACAGACTTCCCTCCTTCACTCTGCCACCACGATCACCACGCCCCCAGTAATCTTCCTTGCCCCTCTTCCTCGCATCCCCTGGGAGGGGGTGGGGGAGCTCCCTGGGGGATAGGGTGAGGGGCTCCCTGTCATCTCACTGTGGCTTCCAGATCCTCTGTCTTGTTGCGAAGGTGGTCCAGGTTCTCTCCCCGGGCCAGGATCCGCTCCACATTCTGGGTCATGATATTCTTGACCCCTTCCACTTCATTCCGGAGGTTCCGCACACGGTCATCTCCTCCACCGCCACTGGCCTCCTGGGCAGCCACACAAGGGGTTAATTAGGCCAAGAGCTGGAGGGACTGAGACCCAGCCTCAGAGGCCAGGGGAGGGGGAGACCTGAGGTGGACTTTAGCTTTTTGCAATGCTTGATCTGTTTGCAAAGAGAATGTTTTTCTGAAGAACTCGGGTAATCAAAACCAAATGCCTCTATAAGCCCCAGGTGGTGAGAGCCATCCATGTTAGGAGACAGATAGGACCCAACTTCTTTGTGGATTCTCAGGGCCCTTGACAGAACAAGAAGCAACCCTCAAACCCCTCTCCACTGCTTCCCTGTTCCTCAGAGAGGGTCAGAGGAGACGACTAAGCCAGTACCTCCCAATGCACAGCTCCACCACTATGTATGAAATTCCCAGGTCCCACAGATCCTCATTAAAAATGCCTGTGCTGGGTGCGGACCACCCTCACCAAGCCCACCCTCCCTCTCAGACAGTGGCTGGAGAGCTGCTCCGGCCTCCTGGGCAGCCTGATGGCTGTGACCCAGAGCTATGGCAACCAGGCTCCAAGTCCCTCACAAGGCCCCAGGAGAGAGAACAGTTGGGCCACAAACTTCTGCTTTCCCCACCACTTAGCACCACGCGCAAGCACCAGGCCATGGCCTGCTCAGGCAAGTATAAAAAATACAGACAGCCTGGGCGTTGGGGGAAATGGAGGGCAAATCCTCCCAGGCTGCAGCCTCATCCCCAGGCTTCATGATAAGGTTTTTGAACAGGGAGGGGAAAACACTGTTAAGCTCCTCCCTCCCTGACCCACTCAACTTCCAGAAACAGACCAGGGGTAGGGGTCGAAACTATTGATAGATAATCACAGAGAACCAATTTCTGAGTCTTTTACAAACCCTCAGCTCTCTTCCCCGGGGGAGGGGGGGGTAGATTCCCTGGACTCAGTTGAGAGACAAATTCTTTGGGTTTCTGTACAGAGGGGGATTCCAGCCGATAGGCTGGGCTCTGCCTTCGGAACTGCACAGGCACAGCCCAGGAATGTCACAAAACCCGCAGGCCGGCAGCGGCTGGAGGAGGGGATGAATTAGGTTCCAGCCACCCGAAGCACCGAAGCCCACTCCAGATCAGCTCAGGGGTCAGGAGAGGGAGGGAGCAGAGAAGGAGCAGGAACACCCACCCAGGCAGCTCAGACCTATTTGCAGCCAAGCTGTCAAAGAAGAGACCTCTCGGCAGCCTCTGGCCCAGCCCTCAGACTTTGCCAACCAACTTTCCCTGGGTAATCCCCGGCCCCCAGCCCCCTCTGGCTGGCCTTGAAATCTGCCCCTTTTTCGTTTCCAGCTCTCTCACCATGTTTCCAAGCGGCTCGGGCCTGCCGGCAGCCGAACTCGTTCACTACTCCGTTTCCTCCCAGGCGGCCGTCGGTTCACTTCCTGCTTGTCCAACTTTCAGCCCGCCCCCGCCCACCTCGCGTCCCAGCGGCTCCGGCCACACCTCGCTCAGGTTCTCCAGGTAGGCGGGCACCCTGAGCTGTCCTCCCAGTCTCCTCCGGAGCCGGGGCTTAGGCTTAAAGCGGCAGGGTTCCCGGGCACCACATTTCTTCTAACTTAGGAACAAGAAAAGATCAGGCAGCCCTCCTAGGTTTCCTGATGTAGAAAGGGCAGCCTTTTTAAATTTTTAAATTTTTCATTATTATTTTTTGGCCCCACCCGCAGCATACAGGCCCTTAGTTTCCCAACGGGGCTCAAAACCGCGCCCACTTCAGTGAAAGCGAAGAGTCAACCAATGCACGGTTAGAGAAGTACCTCACTTTAAAAAAAAATTTTTTTTTTAATGTCCTCAGTATCTGATCCCCAATTGTTAAAGAATGAAATCAACCCTAAGCACTCTGTCAGACCTTGTTCATGTGGAAACAGAACGCAGATATGAACATTTCTTACTGGACAACCTTGTTCCCAAGTTGTTTTAGTGCAGAAAGCACTGAAACCCCCAAAATCTGAAATGCTGTGATCCTGGGCTCTGGTGTCAGAAGCTGCAAACCTCGAGTGAACCTCTCCACCTCTCTGGTCTTTGCAGGTGCTGATCCTGACCTCAGAGGGTGGTGGTATGGAGTAAAAGAAAAGCTTACGCCATGTACCTAGCACAGCCTGGAACAAAGGGCTGCCCACTGCTCCAGTCAGGAAATGCTGGGTCACCAACTCTCCTATTCTAGAGTTCAACCGTCCTGCACGTCCCTTCGGGGGCCACCTCCAGGGTTAGGGAACCCCAACAGAAATGAGCAGATGACTGCCCTATGGACCAGAGAGGGGGCCCAGGGCAAAGGATTTTTCCACTGACCTGGCTGCAGGCCAGAGAAAATCCACCCTTCCCGGACGGTATTTATCAAGACAGAAGAACAATAACAGACCCGTTCAGAAGGAAACAAACATTCCTGTCCCATCCCAGAAGTAACAGTTCCAAGAGGGAAATGGCAGCTTCTCTTGACAAATGCTTTTTTTTTTTTTTTTTTGACAAACACTTTTTTAAAGAGCTTAGTAAACTTTGGACATCCGTAGCATTTGGAGACCCTTTTTTCTAGCTTCCCAGGTGGTGCTAGTGGTAAGGGATCCATCTGCCAATGCAGGGGACAGAAAGAGATGCAGGTTCCATCGCTCTGTCGTAATATCCCCTGGAGGAGGGCATGGCAACCCACTCTGGTATTCTTGCCTGGAGAATCCCATGGACAGAGGAACCTGATGGGCTACAGTCCACGATCTGCAAAGAGTCACAGACGACTGAAGTGACTTTGCATGCACGCACCTGAATTTTGGTGGATAGTATCAGCCTGCTTTCACAGAGAACTGTGATACCCCACTACTCATCATTCTTAGAAAGGCAACAATGAAGCCAAGCAGAGGTGGGTCAGTATCTTTGATCTATCCTTTCTTTTTAAAATTATTTTTAATTTTTTTGACTACACTGGATTTTCCCTGGGGCAAGTGGGCTTTCTCTAGTTGTGGGATGCAGGGACCTCTCCATTGCAGTGCTCAGGCTTCTCTTGCTGCGGAGCATGGGATCTAGAGTGTGCGGACTCAGTAGTTGCCCCTCGGCATGTGGGATCTTAGTTTTTGAACCCGGGATCACATCTGCATCCCCTGAATTGCAAACTACAAGTCCTAACCACTGGACCACCAGAGAAGTCCCTGTTGATATATACTATCATTGTCCAGTACAGTAGCCCCTGACCACAAGTAGCTGTTGAACATTTGAAATGTGGCTCATCTGACTGAGGTGTGATGTAAAACACATGCCAGATTTAAAAGATTTATTATGAGAGAGAGACTGTAAATATCACTTTAGTAATTTTATATAATCATCAATATATAAAATTGAAATAATGTTTTGGATCTTTTTCCTTTTTCCTTCTTTTTAAAAAAATTTGTAACTTGCTTTATTTATTTATACTTTTGTTCATGCTGTACAACATGCCAGATCTTAGTTCCTCAATCAGGGATCAAACCCATGCCCCCTGAAGTGAAAGATCAGATTCCTAACCACTGGACCACCAGGTAAGTCCCAAGTGCTTTATTTTTTATTGAATTATAGTTGATGTACAATATTATATGTTCAGTTTAGTTCAGTCGCTCAGTCGTGTCCGACTCTTTGCGACCCCATGAATCTCAGCACACCAGGCCTCCCTGTCCATCACCAACTCCCAGAGTTTACTCAACTCATGTCCATCGAGTGGGTAATGCCATCCAGCCATCTCATCCTCTGTCGTCCCCTTCTCCTCCTGCCCCCATTCCCTCCCAGCATCAGGGTCTTTTCCAATGAGTCAACTCTTCACATGAGGTGGCCAAAGTACTGGAGGTTCAGCTTCAGCATCAGTCCTTCCAGTGAACACCCAGAACTGATCTCCTTTAGGATGGACTGGTTGGATCTCCTTGCAGTCCAAGGGACTTTCAAGAGTCTTCTCCAACACCACAGTTCAAAAGCATCAATTCTTCAGTGCTCAACTTTCTTCACAGTCCAACTCTCACATCTATACATGACCCCTGGAAAAACCATAGCCTTGACTAGACAGACCTTTCTTGGCAAAGTAATGTCTCTGCTTTTTAATGTACTGTCTAGGTTGGTCATAAGTTTCCTTCCAAGGAGTAAGAGTCTTTTAATTTCATGGCGGCAATCACTATCTGCAGTGATTTTGGAGCCCCCAAAAATAAAGTCTGACACTGTTTCCACTGTTTCCTCATCTATTTCCCATGAAGTGATGGGACCAGATGCCATGATCTTAGTTTTCTGAATGTTGAGCTTTAAGCCAACTTTTTCACTCTCCTGTTTCACTTTCATCAAGAGGCTTTTTAGTTCCTCTTCACTTTCTGCCATAAGGGTGGTGTCATCTGCATATCTGAGGTTATTGATATTTCTCCCAGCAAACTTGATTCCAGCTTGTGCTTCTTCCAGTCCAGCGTTTCTCATGATGTAGTCTGCATATAAGTTAAATAAGCAGGGTGACAACATACAGCCTTGACATACTCCTTTTCCTTTTTGGAACCAGTCTGTTGTTCCATGTCCAGTTCTAACTGTTGCTTCCCGACCTGCCTACAGGTTTCTCAAGAGGCATGTCAGGTGGTCTAGTATTCCCATCTCTTTCAGAATTTTCCACAGTTTATTGTGATCCACACAGTCAAAGGCTTTGACATAGTCAATAAAGCAGAAATAGATGGTTTTCTGGAACTCTTTTGCTTTTTCGATGATCCAGCGGATGTTGGCAATTTGATCTCTGGTATTGTATGTTACAGGTATACAATATAATGATTCACAATTTTTAAAGGTTATACTCTATTTATAGTTATTATAAAATGTTGGCTGTATGCCCTATGTTGTATGATATATCCTTTTAGCTCATTTTGTACATAATAGCTTGTATCTCTTAATCTCCCACTGCTAAATTTCTCCTCTCCCCTCTCTTTCCCCACTGCTAACTACTAGTTTGTTCTCTATACCTATGAGTCTGCTTCTTCTTTGTTAAATTCAGTAGTTTGTTGTATTAATATTTTTTAGATTCCATATATAAATGATATCATACAGTATTTGTCTTTCTCTGTCTGACTTATTTCACTAAACATAATACCCTTGAGGTCCATTCATGTTGTTTTTTAAAAGGAAAAATTCCATTCTCTTTTATGGCTGGGTAATATTCCATTGTGTGTGTGTGTGTGTGTGTGTGTGTGTATACCACATCTTCTTTATCCATTTATCTGTTAATAGACAGATACTTAGGATATATTGAGTTAACTTAAAAGATATTGGTGAAATTAATTTCACCTGTTTCTTTTCTGTTTTAATTTAGCTAATAGAAAATGTTTAATTACCAATGTGGCTCAAATTATATTTCTATAGACACACTGATCTATCCTTTAACGTTTTTGTGACACTGGACAGATCTATGTAACACATCTAAGTTTTAATTACCTCCATTCTGTGCCTGGTACTTAAAAAACTGTCAGTAAATGGTGGCTTTTGTGATTACTAAGAATTCCAGATGCTAAGTGAATTGGTGGGTAAGGGAACATGAGGGATACCAAGAAACAAAGACCAGAGTAGGATGTTTGAGGGGAACAGGAAGAAATGGAAGAGGATTCCCTGGATGGGAATTCCCTGGATGTTCCTTGTTGTAAGTAGAGTTACAACAGTTGAGGAGCTATCGGGTCTGGTATGCCACCGCAAGCCTTGGACATACATTGATGTTCCTGAGGGAGCTGACCCTTGGCTTAGATCCAGCAACTGTCAGGGAGATTCAGCAATGCCTATGGTTGGGCCTGTAACCTCTTTGTCCTCATCTTCACCTTACAGAATTGGGTCCTCGTCTTCACTTTACAGAACTGCTGCACGCTTAGCCTCACCTGTACAAACACTGCATTGTTATCCTTTATCAGAAAACTATCTGGGGGCTTCCCTGGTGGCTCAGTGGCAAAGAATCTGCCTGCTAATGCAGGAGATGTGGGTTTGATCTCTGGTCTGGGAAGATTCCACATGCCTTGGGGCAACTAAGCCCTGTGAGCCACAACTACTAAGCCTGTGCTCTAGAGCCTGGGAGCCACAACTATGGAAGCCCGTAAGTCCTAGAGCCCATGCTCTGCAACAAGAGAAGCCACAGCAACGAGAAGCCTGCCCACTGAGACAGAGTCACCCCCAAGAGCCACAGCTAGAGAAAAGCCCGCACAGTAACGAGGACCCAAAGACAACCATCTGGGAGTTCCCTAATGGCCTAGTGGTTAGGACTCTGGGTTTTCATTACTGTGGCCTGGGTTCAATCCCTAGTTGGGGAACTGAGATACCACGAGCTGGTGTGGCCAAAAAAAAAAAGGAAGAACATCTGGCTACCACCCTCACAAGGTAAGACATTCAGGAAGGCACTGAATGGTACTCGATGAGCAGAAATAGTGCTGTGGGCAGGGAACAAGAGAACAGAAGTCACTGATTCCTTTAGTCAAGGGAGGCTCTATCCTAGGAGGAGGGGAGTGTCAGTCACTTTGTAAGGAAAAGACGCCATGTGGTAGGAGCTGCAGCCAGAGAAGCAATTGGAGTATGCTGAATAGTCTTTTCAGTCCCTGTGTGATCGGATTTGGGCATCAGTCCTCCTGCTGCCTGGCTGTGGCATCTTTGTGTACTCAGTCAATTCAGCCGTGTCTGACTTTGCAACCCCGACTTTGCAACTGTAGCCCACCAGGCTCCTCTGTCCATGGAATTCCCCAGGCAAGAATACTGGAGTGGGTTGCCATTTCCTTCTCCAGGGAATCTTCCTGACCCCGGGATCGAACCAGAATCTGTTATGTCTATTGCACTGGCAGGCAGGTTCTTTACCACTAGAGCCACCTAGGAAGCCGGTTGTTGTGGAGTCTTAGGCAAATCACTTCCCTCTGGGATCTTTGATTTCTTCATCTGCAAAATGGGAACAAGAATGAAAGCTGTTTTGCAGGATTATTATGAGGATTAAATACTACGGGTATATATATCTGTATTTCTGCTAAAGCATATTACAAATGAAAAAGGAGACTGGTAGAACAAATGGAATGACAGAAAGGAAGAGGACTATAAACAGCCTGCAAAACAATCAGGCAAGCTTTGCTGTACACTGGCATATACCCCAGTCTCATTTATGGCCCTAGTGGGCAGCTGATTGCTGTACCTTTCAGGGGAAAGGCTAGAGGAGGAAGCACATTCAGGAGGCTCAACTGGAATTGCTCCTGAAAGATCAGAAACCTCTCACCGCTGCCAAGGCCTCTTTGGTCTCCAAACCCCTCTTTATAGACAGTTACACAACGAGTCACCCCCATCTCTCCCAAGGTGCTCTCTTTCTTTCTGACCTTGCCCTTAGAACTGGAATGTTCTGCCCTTGGCCATTTTCTGACTCCACCCTCTCTCCTGGAGCAATAGTTCTCTGTGGGGTTGACCTTGCCCTCCAGGGAATGTGACAATGTCTGGAGATATTTTTGGTTGACACAACTGATGGGGGGAGTGGTGCTACCAGCATCTAGTGGGAAGAGGCCAAGGATGCTTAACTTCCTACAATGTCATAGATAGCCCACAACATCCACCCCAAAGACAAAGAATATACAGACCAGATGTCAATACTGCCAAGGTTTAGAAACCTTGCTCTCCCTAAGGAAGTGTACTCAATGCCTTCACAGTTTCAACAGCCATTTAAGGATGATCCCCAAATCTGTGAGTGTGTGCATGCTAAGTCGCTTCAGTCGTGTCTGACTCTTTGAAACCCTATGGACTGTAGCTCACCAGGTTCCTGTCTCCCTGGGATTCTCCAGGCAAGAATACTGGAGTGGGTTGCCATGCCCTGCTACAGGGAATTTTCCAGACCTAGGACTCGAACCCTCATCTCTTCCAGTCTCATGCATTGGCAGGCAAATTCTTTACCACGAGCACCACCTGGGAAGCCCTGAGCTACCTGAGAAGGACCGCCCCCCCTCCAAATGCCATACCTCTCTCTAACTGCCACTGCTGCCTCTCCAATGTCCTGGCCAATCTACAGACACAACTGAAAGCCAAACCAAACCCTTTATCTTTTACCCATGTTCCTCCTCCTGAGTAGTACTCCCATTCTACCACTGTCCCAAGTTAGGAACCCCTAAGCCATCCTATACACACATTCAGTTCAGTTCAGTTGCTCAGTTATACCCAACTCTTTGTAACCCCATAGGCTGCAGCATGCCCGGCTTCCCCGTTCATTACAAATTCTCAGAGTTTACTCAAACTCATGTCCATCGAGTTGGTGATGCCATCCAACCATCTCATCCTCTGTCTTCCCCTTCTCCTGCCTTCAATCTTTCCCAGCATCAGTGTCTTTTCTAATGAGTCAGTTCTTTACATCAGGTGGCCAAAGTATTGGAGCTTCAACTTCAGCATCAGTCCTTCCAATTAAGGACTGATTTCCTTTAGGATTGACTGATTTGATCTCATTGCAGTCCAATCAACTCTCAAGAATCTTCTTCAGCACAACAGTTCAAAAGTATCAATTCTTCGGTGCTCAGCTTTCTTTATGGTGCAATAGTCACATCCATATATGACTACTGGAAAAATCATAGCTTTGACTAAGACAGACCTTTGTTGCCAAAGTAATGTCTCTGCTTTTTAATATGCTGTCTAGGATGGTCATAGCTTTTCTTCCAAGGAGCAAGAGTCTTTTAATTTCATGGCTGCAGTCACTGTCTGCAGTGATTTTGGAGCCCAAGAAAATAAAGCCTGTCACTGTTTCCATTGTTTCCCCATCTATTTGCTATGAAGTGATGGGACCAGATGCCATGATCTTAGTTTTTTGAATGTTGAGTTTTAAGCCAGCTTTTTTCACTCTCTCTTTCACTTTCATCAGGAGGCTCTTTAGGTCCTTTTCGCTTTCTGCCATAATGGTGGTGTATCTGCACATCTGGGACAACACTAAGTCTTAGTCATGTCTCTCAAATATACCGCATCCTTTTCGTACCAGCTTCTGCTTCCTAGGTAATGCCAGGATGATCTCTTCTCTGATCCACCTCCAAACTATCTTCTCCCATCCATTCCTTCTATGGTTAGTTGCTCCTTATCTTCCTAAAACACCAATTTGAGAATGCTGCACCCTACCCCCAGGGTAAAGCCTAAACTCCTTAGTTTGGCATTCCAAGATTGTTCTAAACCTGCTTTTTGAAGATTATCTCTCAAGAGACTCACCTTCCAGCCCCCTCAGTTCAGTTCAGTCACTCAGTCGTGTCCGACTCTTTGCGACCCCATGAATCTCAGCACACCAGGCCTCCCTGTCCATCACCAACTCCCAGAGTTTACTCAAACTCATGTCCATCAAGTCGGTGATGCCATCCAGCCAACTCATCCTCTGTCATCCCCTTCTCCTCCTGCCCCCAATCCCTCCCAGCATCAGGGTCTTTTCCAATGAGTCAACTCTTCTCATGAGGTGGCCAGAGTACTGGAGTTTCAGCTTCAGCATCAGTCCTTCCAATGAACACCCAGGACTGATCTTCTTTAGGATGGACTGGTTGGATCTCCTTGCAGTCCAAGGGACTCTCAAGAATCTTCTCCAACACCATAGTTCAAAAGCATCAATTTTTCAGCACTCAGCTTTCTTCACAGTCTAACTCTGACCATACATGACCACTGGAAAAACCATAGCCTTGACCAGACGGACATTTGTTGGCAAAGTAATGTCTCTGCTTTTTAATATACTATCTAGGTTGGTCATAACTTTCCTTCCAAGGAGTAAGCGTCTTTTAATTTCATGGCTGCAGTCACCATCTGCAGTGATTTTGGAGCCCAAAAAAATAAAGTCTGACACTGTTTCCACTGTCTCCCCATCTATTCCCCATGAAGTGATGGGACCATACTAAATTACCTGTCCTTCCCAAAACAAACCATCCCCTTTTACATCTTTGCTCAAGTGGACTTGTGTCATTGAGACAATTGAATATCCTGCTTCATTCATCATTGCTTCCATGAATTCTTCCAGATTTCCCCACTGAAATTCAATTTCTTCCTCTTCTGATCACCATCACACTGTATCTTTTAGAAAATCTACAATAAGCTTTACCATTAACTGCATGTGCATGTGTGTGTGCTAAGTCACTTTAGTCATGTCCGACTCTTTGCGACTCTATGGACTGAGCCTGCCAGGCTTCTCTGTCCATGGGATTCTCCAGGCAAGAGTACTAGAGTAGGTTGCCATGCTCGCCTCCAAGGGATCTTCCCCACCCAGGGATCAAACCCAAGCATCTTATCCTGCATTGGCAGCCGGGTTCTTTACCACTACTGCCACCTCGGAAGCCTCATAAACTGCATACACATTTTTAAAAAATATTTATTTGGCTGTGGTGGGTCTTAGTTTTAGCTCATGGGATCTTCCTGGAAGATCAAGGGCTTCTCTCTAGTTATGGCTTGTGGGTTCAGTAGTTGCAGCAAGGGATTTGTTGCCCCACAGCATGTGAGATCTTAGTTCCTCAACCAGAGATTGAACCTAAGTTCCCTGCATTGGAAGGTGGATTTTTTTAAAAATACATAAAAAATTATGTATTTATTTATGGTTGTGCTGGGTCTTTGTTGCTGCATGCAGGCATTTTCTAGTTGTGGCAAGTGGGGGCTACTCTGTTGTGGTGCATATTTCTCATTGCGATGGCCTCTCTTGTTGTGGAGCAGGGGCTCTAGGCATAAGGTCTTCAGCAGTTTGCAGCACTCACGTTCAATAGTTGTGGCCCAGGGGCTTTAGTTGCCCTGGAATTTTCCCAGACCAGGAATCGAACTGATTATCCACTGTACCACTAGAGAAGTCCCCTGCATACACATTTTTTAAAATTTATTTTTACTGGAGTATAGTTGGTTTACAATGTTGCTAGTTTCTGCCATACAGCAAAGTGAATCTGTTATACATCTATCCATTCTTTATTGTTTTCCCATATAGGTCATTACAGAGTATTGAGTAGAGTTCCCTGTGCTGTACAGTAGGTTCTTATTAGTTATCTATTTTATATATAGTACTGTGTATGTGTCAATCCCAATCTTCCAATTTGACTTTTCCAAGACTCTTAAATTCTGTGAAGGCAGGAGCTATGTCTTTAACTTGGTACCCCTGGTAGAAAATAACATATATCCTGTACTTAGTAGGCACTCACTAAAAGTTCAGGGTATTGAGTTGAAAAATCTGAAAGGGGGGCTTCTTTCTCTACCGTGCAGACAGAAATATAATTTTTCATTAGGAAAGAACCACAAAGAAATTCCTTTTGTTTGTTGTTTAGTTGCTAAGTGGTGTCTGGCTCTTTTGCAACCCCAGGGACTGGAGCCCGACAGGCTCCTCTGTCTATGAGATTCTCCAGGCAAGAATACTGTGTGGGTTGCCATGCTCTCCTCCAGGGGATCTTCCCGACCCAGAGATGAAACTTGCATCTCCTACATTGCAGGCAGATTCTTTACCACTGAGCCACCACAAGTTTTGGAGTATTTTTGGGTAAGTGAATGCTAAGTGCCATGAGTCTCCAAATTTTGGTCCTGAAAGGGTAAACCAGAAATCAACTGCTTGAACAAAAACAAGTTAAAATCATGGGATGGAGAGGTGAAGAGTTAATACATCTCATTTATTAACTGCATTTCTCTACAGAGAATGCTCTCAGTTCACCCAGGCTATTCAGAATTTTTGACTTCCCTCTCCTCTCAAAATTGTATTCATTCTTTTAGGCCCAAGTTTTCAAAAAATTTTTTTCTGATTTCTCCAGTTGTAACCCATTTCTTCCTAGTGCTCCTATAGCACTTTGAACCTCATTTAAAACTTATGATTTCCTATATTCTATTATTATTTTATTATTTCTATATACTTTTATTATTATACTCCTTTAGGACAGAGGCCACAACTGAATCATTTGGTTCCTCCTTTGTAACTTGTCCAGTTCTTCGCACATAACATACGATCAACACTGAACATAATGGAACCATCTAGGGACTTTCCTGGTTGGGGAACTAAGACCCCGGATGCCACACAGTGCAGCCAAAAATTAAAAAATAAACAAAACAGATGTCCAGTGGTTTTTAATCTGCCTCCCAATGCAGGGGATATGAGTTTAATCCCTGGGCAGGGAGCTAAGATCCCACATGCCTCGGGGCAAATAAGCATGCAGCTACTGACCCTTGTGCTCTAGAGCCTGTGCATGCAACTGGAGAGAAGCCCAGGTATTGCAAGAAAGATGCAACACAGCCAAAATAAAAATGTGAAAAGTGCTGGTCGCTCAGTCATGTCTGATTCTTTGCGACCCCATGGACTGTAGCCCACCAAGCTCCTCTGTCCATGGAATTCTCCAGGCAAGAATACTGGAGTGGGTTGCCATGCCCCTCTCCAGAAGATCTTCCCAACCCAGGGCTTGAACCTGAGTCTCCTGCATTGCAGGCGGATTCTTTAACATCTGAGCCACCAAGGAAGCCCCTGTGGCTCAGATGGTAAATAAAATAAAAATAAATAGTTTAAAAAAATGGAGTCATCTAGTATTTTTTAAATTTTTATATATTTTTGCTTTCGCTGGGTCTTCATTGCTGCTCTCGGACTTCCACCAGTTGCGGAGAGGAGGGGCTACTCTCTAGTGGTGGTTCTAGTAGCTGCAGCACACAGGATCAGTAGCTGTGATGCTGGGGCCCAGTTGCCTGAGGCATGTGGAACCATCCCAGTCCAGGGATAGAACCCACATCCCCTAAATTGGCAAGTAGATTCTTAACCACTGGACCACCAGGAAAGTCCAAAGCCATCTAATTTTGAGTGATCCTAGAAAATCTGGCTTAAATTTCCCAATCCACAATGTATTCACCTGGACTGGGATTTGAGAGTGGATTAAGAGATGCATCCCCTATATATTAATAGACCTATGGCTTCCAAAGTATTGTATCAGGATGACCTACAAGTGGGCCAGACTTCAACAGCAGCAACAGTTGGTGAATCCACCTGTCAGACACATCTGTGCCCAATAATCTCTACTACATCTACCCCTGCCAATTTTTTCCTTTAGGATTGTGGTTCTCAGCACATGGTCTGTGAACCCTTGAAGTCTTCAGGGGCAAAACTTACTATAATAATACTGAAATGTTATTTGCCTTTTTAACTGTGTTAACATTTGAACTGATAATGCAAAGAAAAATGGGCAAAACTGTTGGCAACTTAGCAAGAGCGAGACCATGGTACCCAATTGTAGTAGTAGTCACTGGATCCCTCCTCGCAATGAGCTTACCACATTTAAAAAATGCCAATATCAAGTAAGAACACTCTTGGAGCTTCCCTGGCGGTCCAGTGGTTAAGGCTCTATGCTTCCACTGCAGGGGGTGCAGGCTTGATCCCTGGTCAGGGAAGTTGCTCACACCAGGAGATGCAGCCAAAAAAAATTAAAGAAAAAGGGGAAAAAAAGTTTTATAAAAAGAACGCTGTTAGTAAAGCAGTATAAAATTATTAATTTTATAAATTCCTGTCACTGGCGTACAGATCAATTTACTATTTTGTGTGAACTAGAAAATATGAATACAATGCTTCTGTATACCCAAATACAATGATAGTCTCACAGTTATTCTGAGAAAGAACACTTGGGAAATTAAACTGTAAACTCAGCTCATCACCTTTGTTTTCAAACTAATAGATTTTTTTTTTGAGTAGTAGTTTCCATACACCCTTCATGCTTTCCCTGTTTCTCCTATACTAACATCTTGTATTAGTGTGATATATTTGTGACAACTGATGAGCTAATATTGATATTAATAACAAAGCTCATGGTATACATTAGGGTTCACTATTTTTTTTAATTTATTAAAAAAAATCTTTTAAATTTATTTTTCATTTGGCTTTGCTTCTCAGTTGCAGCACGCTGGATCTTTGATCTCTATTGAGCATGCGAACTCCTAGTTGCAGTGTATGGACTTTAGTTCCCTGACCAGAGATCGAACCCAGAGCCCCTGCATTGGGAGTCTTGGCCACTGGACTACCAGAAAAGTAGTCCCTAGGGTTCACTCTCTATATTATACATTCTATGGGTCTTGATAAATATATAGCAACATGAATTCATCATGACACCATTAGAGTATCATACAGAATAGTTTCACTTCTCTAAAAATCCTCTGTGCTACATCTATTCATCTCTCCCTTCCTCCCCCACAACCTCTGGCAAACACCTATCTTTTTGCTATCTCCAAAGTTTTGCCTTTTCCAGGTTATCACATGGTATGTAGCCATTTCAGATTGGTTTCTTTCACTTAGCAATATGCATTTAAGATTCCTCCATGTCTTTGTGGATAGCTCATTTCATTTTATCACTGAATAGTCCATCATATGGATGTGCTAGTTTATTTTATCCATTTACTTACTGAAGGATATTTTGGTTGACTCCACGTTCAGACAGTTATAAATAAAACTGAGGTACATTCCTGTGCAGGTTTTGCATGGGCATAAATTTTCAACTCATTTGAGTAAATACCAAGGAGCACAATTGCTGGATCATATGGTAAGAGTATGTTGAGTTTTGTAAGAAACTGCCAAACTGCCTTCCAACTGTTTTGTATTCCTACCAGCAGTGTAAGCCGAGTTTCTGTTGCTCCATTTCCTGACCAGCATTTGTTGTTTTCAGAGCCTTGGATTTCTAGAATCTCACTGTTGTTTTTATTTTTTGGCCATGCTGTGGGGCTTGTGGGATCTTAGTTCCCAGGCCAGGGACTGAACCCAGGTCATGAAAGCGAAATTGCCCACTGGATCACCAGGGCATTGCCACATTTGCAGTATCCTAATAAGATGTCAAGCATCTTTGTTTTTGTCTTTTTTCTTTTAAAATGAAGTACCATTTTACTTGAAAGGACATTGGACAGAAGAACTATGATTATTCAAACTGGTGCATTTAGCAAATACTTTATCAAAAATGAAAGGAACCTGTTGATTCAAGAAAACAATAAATGGTATTTGTTGCCAATGGTAAAATTTGAGCTTTCAAATGACAATTAAAATTTGAGAAAACTTGTATCTGCCATTGTGTGCCTGGCAGCTTCCCAACACTTAAGAAACTTTACATTTAGAAGAGCTGCACGGCTTAGTTTTTAGATGGTCAGTATTTTCCAAATGACCATCTGTATGATTTTGTAAAATTGTCAGGAGTAAAAGAACCATTCAAGTACAAGATATACTAACAATTTTTTAAAACTTTCTATTTTTTATTTGAGTATAGTTTATTAACAGTGTTGTATTAGTTTCATGTATATAGCAAAGTGATTCAGTTATACATGCACCTGTGAAGTGAAAGTGATAGTCACTCAGTAATATCTGACTTTTTACAGTCCATGGATTTCTTCAGGCCAGAATACTGGAGTGGGTAGCATTTCCCTTCTCCAGGGGATCTTCCCAACCCAGGGATCCAACCCAGGTCTCTTGCATTGCAGGTGAATTCTTTACCAACTGAGCTATCAGGAAAGCCCATACATGCATCTACTCTCTCTCAAAATTTTTCCCCATTTAGGTCATTGCATAATATTGAGCACAGTTCCCTGTGCTACACAGTAGGTCTTTATTGGTTATCCATTTTAAATATAGCAGTGTGTACATGTTGATTCCAAAGTCCCTAACTGTCCTCCCACTCATCCTTTCCCTCTGCAAGATATACCAGTGATTTTAATGTGTGTGTTAGTCACTCAGTTGTGTCCGACTCTTTGTGACCCCATGGACTGTAGCCTGCCAGGCTCCTCTGTCCATGGGATTCTCCAGGCAAGAATAGTGAAGCAGGTTGCCATTTTCTCCTCCAGGGATCCTTGACCATCCAGGGATCAAACCCAGGTCTCCTGAATTGCAGGCAGATTCTTTTAACGTCTAAACCACCCAGGGAAGCTCAATTTAAATGTAGTAGAGTGTAAAGTTCATTATATGTTTTCCAATCCCACATCTGATTGCACACATGCTAAGTCACTTCAGTCGTGTCTGACTCTGCAACTCCATGGACTGTAGCCCACCAGCATCCTCTGTTCATGGGATTCTCCAGGTAGGAATACTGGAATGGGTTGCCATGCCCATCTCCAGTGGATCTTCCCAACCCGGAATTGAGCCCTTGTCTCTTATGTCTCCTGCCTTAGTAGGCAGGTTCTTTACCACTAGCACCAACTGGGAAGCCCCCACATTTAACTAACCTTTAAAAAAACAACCACTTGTAAGTTTAGGTGTAGTATCAAAGAATATCCACAATTATCTAAAGAGCCTATTAACATACTTCTCTTTTTACCAACAGTACTTGTGAGACCAGATTTCCTTCATATACTTCAATCACAACAGATGGAATGCAGAAACAGAAATGAGAATCCAACTTTCTTCAATTAAGCCAGGCATTAAAGAGATCTGCATGTAAAACAATCCTATTCTCATGTATTTTTTAGTGTGGGAAATATATTTTTTCATAAAAATGTTATTTCTGTAAACATGTAATGGGTTCATTACTTTTTTTCCTTTTAGTGAATCAACGCATATTTCAAACATTTCTCAGGGTAAATTTCCAAGAGGGTAAATACGGAAAAATATAACCTATTATTCATAAAAAGCTCTTTAGGGTTCTCAATAATCTGTGTAGCAATGTAAAGGGGTCCTGAGACTAAAAAGTGTGAGAACCCCTGCACTAAGATGCCTTCCTCGGATCCTGCTTGTCAATTCCAGGGCAGAGAAACAATGTTACAAAGCTGTTCAAGACTCACCTTCCCCAACCAAACTCTATTCACTGCCCCTACTCTGCATTCTTTCTGCAGTCAGGTCGTTCCGGTTTTCCTGCTGCTTTCAAACCTCTGGTTCTAGGCCGGGACAGCCATCCCAGGTGCATCCTCAACTGGGCGGGAAACTCTTCTACGAAGAGTCTGACTTTTTGCGCCCGCTCCGTTCACACATCTGCAGCGACCTAACAGGGGCGGGAAGGGACCCAGAGAGGTCGTGGGCGCTCAGGGTCTTCTTTAGGTTGATAGAGCGGAGAGGGCTCGGGAGGCCTCAGGGACGGGACTTGACAGAAAAAGAGACAGATCCGCGTACACCTTCACTCCTCGGTCACCAGGGAAGGTGGGTTCTGACCACGCCCCCTTGCGACCTCGTTGCCCCGCCCCCAGGCCCCTCGCTCCGCCCTCTGCCGCCAAGCAGGGAGTCCGGCGCGGCCGACTAGGGCCATTCACGACAGTCTCCGCGCTTTCCGGCCAGCCTCGCGCGTGCTGATGTGTCGGGGAGGCGGGGCTTTGGGGATTCGCCCCTGGCGACGCCCCCGGGCTCGGAGGCTGTTGCTGTGGCACATCTACCTTCCCGAGGCCATGGCGGTCTGTGCTCGGCCCGCGCGGGCCCCGCGGGGCTCAGGTAGGCTCAGAGCCCCGCCTTGTGGCGGATAGAGAGGGGCGCGGCTTTCAGAGGGGTTGGAGCGGGATGCCCTGCGGGACCTGACTGGGGAAGGGAGCCTCGGGTGGGAAGGGTCTTGTAGAGAGATTGCAGTCTTCGGTTTCGGGGTGGGTGATGACATTCAGGGCTCTTTGCCATTAGGGGGCTGCAGTCTGAGAAAGGTTCTGGGGCACTGGGGGATCCTGGAGGAGGGGCTGCAGAAGCCCTAGACGGAGGTTTTTCTGATTTGAGAAGCAGTCTGTTTTAAAACATCTCCATTCCCATACGTGCACCTGCAACTTTCTCCATTTATTCGTTGCAGACAAAGTAAAGAAAGACAAGGCTGCACAGACTTCAGGGCCCCGTCAGGGCAGCCGAATGGGGAAACTGTTGGGTTTTGAGTGGACAGATGTGTCCAGCTGGGAGAGGTTGGTGACCCTGCTAAATAGACCCACGGATCCTGCAAGCCTGGCAGTCTTCCGTTTTCTCTTCGGTAAGTCCAGTGTCTGGGAGGTGCCAGCGTGGTTGGGGGTGAGAGAATGACAATGGTCCCGTGTCTGTTTCTTGGATACTTACTTGCTTAGTGGGCTAACCTTCCTTTTTCTAAGAGCTGAAGTGATTAATATCCTGGAAGAACTCTTTGTAACCCAGTTTTGTCTCCTCTGATTAGGACTTGGAGATCAGAAGTGCTTTGATCCGAGGCTACAGGAAATACAGAGACAGAGGAACAGGAACCCATTTTATTTGTGGAATGAAGTCTTCCAGTAACTATGCTAAGGACTAGACTTCAGAGAAATGGCTGGGGTGACAGAGCAGCCATTTAGGCTGTGACTTCCTAGTCCAGACCTTTCTAACTCATAGGCCACAGCATGTATGTTTGGAATGGGTTACAGACACGCTGAGATATTACTCTCCTTAACACAGTGGTTCTCAACTGGAGGCGATTTTGCTGTCCAGGGGACATTTGGCAATGTCTGTAGATATTTGTATTTGTCACAACTAGGTGTGGGGGGAGAGGAAGAGGTGGTTACTGGCATCTACACAGAAATCAGGGATGCTACTGAATGACCTATGAACCACAGGGTAGACCTCCAGCAAATAATTAACCAGGCCAAACTGAATTGTCCTGGGTTTGAGAAATCCTGCATTAATTTGGAGCTGGCTTCCTGACCTGAGTAGCCCTTCTGTTTACCCCAGTGTGCTGGCCAGATACTGCTGTGCCAGAAAATAAAAGAGGCTGAGGGCGCATCACCCCAGAGCACTTTGTGTAGCCAATAGGACAGACCTTTACATACATGACTATCAAAACCTGAATAGCTTCGATAGCACTTTGTATGCTTCTTTCATTTGATCTTCTCTGAGACCCTGCAAAATATTATAGCCCCTTCTCACAAATGGGGAATTGGCTTAGGGAGGTACAGTGGCTGACATCCACAACTGGCATAATGCCTAGCACAGAGTAGGCACTCAGCCAGTTCCCAGGTGGCGCGAGTGGTAAAGAACCTGCCTGTCAATGCAGGAGATGCGGGTTCAACCCCTGGGTCAGGAGATCCCCTGGAGGAGGAAATGGCAACCCACTCCAGTATTCTTGGCTGGAGAATCCCATGGACAGAGGAGCCTGGTGGGCTCCAGTCCATGGGATTAGAGTCAGACACGACTGAAGCAACTTAGCAAGCATGATTATTGTTGATTGAATTCTTTCTGGAGCTGGGTGTGCTCGACTGTATTCTAGTACGTTCCATGTTTACCTTTGCTGAGGCCTATCGGCACCCTCCCCCTCTGCCTTCTCAGGGCTGATGATGGTGCTGGACATTCCCCAGGAGCGGGGTCTCAGCTCCCTGGACCGAAGATACCTAGATGGCCTGGAGGTGTGTCGCTTCCCCTTGCTGGATGCCCTGCAGACACTGCCACTTGACTGGATGTATCTGGTCTACACCATCATGTTTCTGGGTGAGAGAAACTGCAGGAGAGATGGGTGTATTGACTGGCCTACCTAAAACCCAGAAATATGAAGCATGCTGGTGAATGACCAGGGTCTTGGCTTTCATTTTTATTTTTGGCTGTGCCATATGGTTTGCGAGATCTTAGTTCCCTGACTGGGGATCGAACTTAGGCCCTTGGCAGTGAAAACACTAAGTCCTAACCGCTGGACTGCCAGGGAATTCTCTAGGTTTTCTTATTTCACTTCTTCTATAACTTATAATTTCATCCTGCTAACCTGTGTGTCATCTGAGCTGTGACCCCTTAACTCTTTTTAAAATATTGAAATAACATTTAGTTGAAATTTATTTTTATCTGACTGTAAAACATCTGATGATTTTCTTAACCCCACTCATAGCTTGTCCCAGGGGAGCTGGGCCTGTGGTGACCCTTTGACCTTTTAATCCTCTCCTCTACCAATCCCAGGGGCACTGGGCATGATGCTGGGCCTGTGCTACCGGATAAGCTGTGTGTTATTCCTGCTGCCATACTGGTATGTGTTTCTCCTGGACAAGACGTCGTGGAACAACCACTCCTATCTGTATGGCTTGTTGGCCTTTCAGCTGACATTTGTGGATGCACACCACTACTGGTATGAGTCTAGGGGGAACGAGGGAGGGGTTGGCTGTGTCAGGATGGTCCCCAGAGGTAGGGGCCCAGTAAGGTCCTAGCACTTGTCTCAGCAAGTATATCTTCAACCATGCTTTGCGGAGTGAAGGTAACTTGTAAACAAGTAAAGGTAACTTGGATGGACTCGGGAGGGGCAAGAGTCAGCACGGTGGGAGCTCTGAGGGTGACCACAAGCAGAATGGCTCCATTCCCACCCCTTCACTCTTTCCCTATCTCCCCAGGTGCCTTGATCTGTCCACTTCCTGTAATCCTCTTAGAAGAAGAGAAGACTAAAGCCAGACATAGCTGTTTTCAAATACTTCGAGGGTGGTCATGTGGAAGAGGGAGCAGACTTTCCCTGTGAGGGACAGAATTAGAGCCAAGAGTAGACACTGCTGTGGGGCAGAAGCATGTCAGAAGGAGAGGGCCCACCAGGGCTGCTCAGCAGTGCTGTCCCTGGAGGAGGTAACCCTCCCCCTCCTCTGGCTTATGTGACCATCTTTCAGGGGAGGTGAAAAAGGGATTTGGAGACAGGGTGGCAGAGCTGATGATCTTTAAGGAGTCCTTCTATTACTAAGTGAAAAGCAAGTATGAGCTGTCAGTAACATGGGCATGGGAAGAAAAACTCAAACACTGGATTCGTTGGTGATTTATCAGTCATTAATTACATGTCAATCTTCAGTACATCTATGCAGATATCCCCTTTTTGTAAACCTTTACATTCATTCAGAGTGGCCAGCTCTCATCATAAAGAATTGAGAGGCAGTTGAGCTTTCCTGGTGGCTCAGATGGTAAAGAATCCATCTGCAATGCAGGAGACCCAGGTTTGATCCCTGGAAAAGGGAATGACTGGTATTCCTGCCTGGAGAATTCCATAGACAGAGAAGCCTAATGGGCTACAATCCATGGGATCACAAAGAGTTGGACATGACTGAGTGACTAACACTCTCTGACAGAATACCCCAGAAAGTCTCATTTTTGTGATTTTTTGCACAATTTGAAAAAATACTGATCATTCACTGAAGACTTTCCACATGCCAAGCACTATGCTAAACACTTTTGCTTTTTCCATGTTATAACCCCATGAGGTCCATTGTGCTGTTCCCATTTTATAAATGAAGAAATTAAGGCTTACAGAAATAAAGGATTTGCCTAAGGTCACCAAACAGTTAAGAGGCATAAATGAGACTTCAGGTCTCCCTAATGGCAGACTCCAGTACTCTTGAGCACCAGTATAATAACCTGCCCCTTTCCTGGCTTCTCTGCTCATTCTGTGTCTTCTTGAAAATCTGCTTTGCTTCTGCCTCCCCAGAATACATCTAATCTTAGTAGCCTGGTTTTGTCAGTTCTCAGCCTAGGTAAGCTGTTAACAGATACTCTCTGGCCCTAGATCCTAGCATCCAGGTCTGTGAAATGTCAGTTTGTCTTGAAAATTGAAACTTTGCTTTAAATGTACTGTGTATATTTTCGTACACCAGCTTTTCAAACATTTCCTGAAATTCCTTCTTTTTCAAATTTAGTCATATTTTAGCACTGTAATCTTTTTTCTTTTTGCGTATCAGTGCTTCTTTATGCCCTTCTCCCATGCAGTGGATGGGGCAGCAGGAGGAGCAGGGGGAAGTACACCTTCCCTCATGCAGGTAACAGGAGGTCAATGTATACTAGTCTTACTGCCAGCTGCCTTACTGCCATGGGGTGGGGAATGGAGGGTCTACAGCCCCTTTCTTCTGGGGTTTGTTTCCCGGTTTGTTTTATGAGGAGAGACTAATTTGCTAACTAACAGATGTTAAACACTGAATTTTTTGTTGTTGTTGTTATAACTCACTAGTAGGTACAACTAGTAGTTTCTGTTATGACTGGAAATAATCGTTACAGGTTGCTCAAATAATCTGAAAGGGCCTCAGAATAGCCCAGAGAACTGAGAAAATGTGGGAGACCTCCTAGAGTAGAGACATCATTACAGAGATATCCTGGAATAGAGAGATGATGACATTTAAAAAGCAAGGTATAAATGGGACTGGACTAAGAACCCGTCCTCCACCCTTCTCCCTCTCACTGCAGGTCTGTGGATGGCCTGCTGAGTGCCCGGAAGCGGAATGCCCATGTGCCCCTTTGGAACTATGCTGTGTTGCGTGGCCAGGTACCAGATCTCAGGAGAGAGGGGGTATTCTTCACAGCCATTGACAGCATGGCCGCCCACTGCCAGACTTCACTCTGCTCGGCCTACCTGAATCTTCTCCTCCTCCCCCCTCCTTTTGAAACTCAACTATTTAAACAATTTTTTACGTATTTATTTTATTTTTGGCTATGCTGGGTATTCATTGCTGCATACGAGTCTCTCTTTAGTTGTGGAGAGCAGGGGCTACTCTTCAGTGCTGTGTCTTAGTTTCTTAGTGTGGTGGCGTCTCTGATTGCAGAGCATGGGCTCTAGGCAAGAGAGCTTTGTGGGCTCTAAAGCGTGGGCTCATTAGTTGTGTGGTGCGTGGGCTTACTTGCCCCTCAGCAGGTAGGATCTTCCTACATCAGGCATTGAAGCCCTGTCCCTCGCATTGGTAGGTAGACGCTCATCTACTGGACCACCAGGGACATCCCTCTTTTTCCCTTTTTGCTGGAAAGCTGGACTGGCTTCTCCCTGTTTTCTAATCTAATCTACTTCCTAATCTCTGGGGTCTCTCACCTTGTCATACAAAGAAAGAATAGAGCTTTATTCCCACTAGATTAGAATCTTCATGAGGAAAGAGTAACCTCTGTGCTTCATGACTTTCCTTTTTCCTTCATGACTTTTCCTTCAAAAGTGAAAGTGTTAGCTGCTCAGTCCTGTCCGACTCTTTGCGACCGCATGGTCTGTGGTCCGCCAGGCTCCTCTGTCCATGGAATTCTCCAGGCAGGAATACTGGAGTGGGTTGCTATTCCTTTCTCCAGGGGATCTTCCCAATTCAGAGATGGAACCCAGGTTTCCTGCACTATAGTCAGATTCTTTACCATCTGATCCACCAGGGAAGCCTGACTTTTCCGTCCTGACTTTGCCTAACACTGTGCCTGACATCTGTAGGATGTTAGGTGAGTGAACGTCTGGGATGAATGAATAGAGTGGATCTCGTCTCTCAGGCCCTGGACTGAGGTCAGAACTGATTTGTGACTGTCTGTGGAGGATGAGGTTCTGACTTCGTTTGAATATTCGTTTTGCATATCGTGTTTGCAGATCTTCATCGTGTACTTCATTGCGGGCATAAAGAAGCTGGACGCAGACTGGGTGGAAGGCTACTCTATGGAATACCTGTCGCGGCACTGGCTCTTCAGCCCTTTCAAGTGAGCAGCGGGGCAGAGGCCTAGAGTGGCCAGGTGCAGGGTTGGGGGGCTCACCTCCTTCAGGTCTCCGGTCATAGCTGCTGCTCCCACTTTGCCTAAATTTGCTGCATGCTTCATTCTGTCCACTCATTTCCCTCTTCAGCAGAAGGCAGAGTTGATGATGTCAAAAGATCTAGGCTTAGCTGCCCCTGGGAGACTTACAGCATGGGCCGGAGCGAAGGGAAGAGAAATAACAGAAAGGGAAGTGCCAGCGCTAGGTGACTTGGAGAGTGAGTCAGTGCCCCAGCAGTCACTGTGATGGGGCCTCTATCCTTGGGTGGCTGCCCCAGCCTCTTGCCCAGATTCCTCAACTGGCATGCCAAGAAGATGGACAGTCAGCTCCCCTTCCCCAACAAAACCATTGTTAATAACTCTTCCCAAAGCAGAGCCGCTTCTCTCTGACTTCTCTCTTCCTCCCATCTCTTCTTCCTTTTGCCTTCCTTTTTTTACTCTTACTTTTGGCTGAGCGGGTCTTTGTTGCTATAGACTTTCTCTAGTTGCGGCAAGTAGGGGCTGCTGTCTCGCTGTGGTGTGTGGGCTCCTCATTACTGTGACTGCTCTAGTTGCAGAGCATGGGCTCCAGGTGTGTGGGCTCACAGTGCAGGTGTGTGGGCTCACAGTCACAGCACGTGGGTTTAGTTCCTCCATGGCTGTGGAATCGTCCCAGACCAGGGATGGAACACGTGTCCCCTGCATTGGCAGGCGGATTCTTAACCACCGGACCACCAGGGAACCCCCATCTTGTCTTACTTTGTACTCTTCCATCTGCCCTGACGCCTCCCAGTTCCGGAAGTTTGACATCATTATATCAGCCAAGCGTTCCCCTTTTAAAGTTTCTCTTCTGGTATACCTCCAGGAAAAGCCTGCCCTGCACAACACACACTGCTCAGTCAAATTTTGCTCTGGGAGCTCTGCCCTTGCTTATTACTTAGGGCATGTTGAAAGAAATTGGACACCTGAAGTATGTGAGATTCCTTGGTGGCTCAGATGGTAAAGAACCAGCCTGCAACACTGGAGACCCGGATTCAATACCTGGGTTGGAAAATTCCATGGACAGAGTAGCCTGGTGGGCTATAATCCCTAGGGTCGTAAAGAGCTGGACATGACTGAGCGACTAACAGTCTTAAATTATGTGGGAATGAAAAGGGGTTGGAAAACCCTTCCAGAGGATGTCTTTGTGTGGAGTTCTCTACCCACCTGCCAGGGTGGATCAAGCAGCATGGAGAAGGTAGCAGAGGTGCCTCAATTGTGAGTATTCCATGCATGCTAGTGCCTGAGCTTTGACCCTGGTGTCTGCAGACTTGTGTTGTCCGAGGAGATGACGAGTCTACTGGTGGTGCACTGGTGTGGATTGCTGCTCGACCTCTCAGCCGGTTTCCTGCTCTTCTTTGATGCCTCAAGACCCATCGGCTTCGTCTTTGTGTCCTACTTCCACTGCATGAATTCCCAGCTTTTCAGCATTGGTCAGTTCCTATAATCTGGTGGGAAACAGGAAGCCACAGGTGTGCAGGGGAGGGACGAACCAGCGGCCCGTGTGGCAGGGGGAGATGGTGACAGGAACAGGAGCTAAGCTGAGCCTGATGTAATCTCTGAGAGATGGAAACAGATGAGAAGGGGGCCAAGGGCTTTTGGGCTCAGCTAGTATGTTTTGTAATAAGTTTCTGTGGGAAGTAATAGGCTCCAGTTGAGGACTTCTTTCATCATAAGTGGAATACCTGGGGGAGGCTGCCTAGGGGAAGGGGGTGTGTGGAGGGGATGAGCCAGGTTTTCCAGCCAGACTCCTGAAGTGCTGGTTTCCTCCCCGCTGTTCTAGGCATGTTCCCCTATGTCATGCTGGCCAGCAGCCCTCTCTTCTGCTCTCCTGAGTGGCCTCGGAAGCTGGTAGCTCACTGCCCGAAAAAGCTGCAAGAACTGCTGCCCCTCAAGACCGCCCCTCAGCCCAGCACTTCCTGCATGTATAAGAGGAGCCGAGCCAGAGGCAGTCAGAAGCCAGGGCTGCGCCACCAGCTGAGCACTGCCTTCACCCTGCTCTACCTCCTGGAGCAGCTCTTCTTGCCCTATTCCCACTTCCTCACCCAGGTGTGTGCGGGCTGGGGGTCCGCTTGGATAGTGGCAGAGGGGACAGTGCTCAGGAGAGAAGCGGGCAGATATGGGGACCTCTCTGTGCAAAGGACAGCGTTAGCGTGAAGCGCATGGAGCTGATTCCCACTGCCCTGCCTCCTCAGGGGTACAACAACTGGACCAACGGGCTATACGGCTACTCCTGGGACATGATGGTGCACTCCCGCTCCCACCAGCACGTGAAGATCACCTACCGTGATGGCCGCACCGGCGAGCTGGGCTACCTCAACCCTGGGGTGAGATGCCACTAACTTCCTGGCCTTCAGAGGCCCCCTTGAGCTTTGGGCTCTGGTCTCTGTGGGTCCACTTTGCCCTTTCTCTGGAGCCAGATGGAACCTTCTTTTGTGGGGGTTGAAATGGGGCAGTGTCATTCACATCCCTCAATTGAGATGAGACTTAGGAAAGGTGAGTACCACTAGCCCAGCGATGAAAAAAATTCTTCCACGAAGTTTTTTGCTTCTCATTTTTTTTTTCTTCCCTGTCAAAACTGGCAGCAGGCAGGGATCTTTTTGTGCCTTCTGCACTGCATGACCTGTCTCGGAGCTCAATAACAACGAGGTGGGACTAATGTGGGGGTTTGGGGCAGGTATTCACACAGAGCCGGCGTTGGAAGGACCATGCAGACATGCTGAAGCAATATGCCACTTGCCTGAGCCGCCTGCTGCCCAAGTACAATGTCACTGAGCCCCAGATCTACTTTGATATTTGGGTCTCCATCAATGACCGCTTCCAGCAGAGGTGGGCAAGGGGAGCAGAGAAGGGGGAAAACGTGAAGTCCAGTTTTTTTTGGCCAAGATAACCAGCCTGTGCTCCTCAGTGTTGTCTTGCTTGCAAGGCTGTCCTCTGGTGCATGTCCCTGTTGACCTGGTTGTGGGCATAGCTGATTGCATCCAGCAGAGGGCACCATCATCCTGAAGAAAAGGGAACTCATTCTCTTAGAAGCTGTTAACTCTCCTCAGGCGGCCACTAACCCCCATTCTTCCCAGTGCTCCAGAATCTCTTTCCCCTCTTCTGTCTCTCTGTCCCCAACTGGCAGTAACATGCTGACATAGGCTGTTTCTTCTTTCTGGAAAACCCTGTTTGTCCTATCTGGGAACAGTGATGAACAGAACTGGAAATTCCAGTATTTCGGTGGCTATGGCCTCCATAGAACATGATTTCCTTCCCCAAGGATTTTTGACCCTCGTGTGGACATCGTGCAGGCTGCCTGGTCCCCCTTCCGGCGTACACCTTGGCTGCAGCCACTGCTGATGGACCTGTCTCCCTGGAGAACTAAACTACAGGAGATCAAGAGCAGCCTGGACAACCACACCGAAGTGGTCTTCATTGCAGATTTCCCTGGTATGGAAGAAAGCACAAAGGCTTTGCTGTCTCCCTCATGGCCTCCTAGGCCAGGGACACAGTGTGTGATGGCGCTGGGAGGATCTGCTCCTGGTGGGAGGCTGGTTTTTGAAACCCGAGGTGGAGGTGGTGGTGAAGTTGTGATTTCTCTGTTCTGACTGGGAGTGAGTTCACGCCACCTTGGGGTGGGATGGGAACTCTTGCCCCTGGCAGGGCTGCACCTGGAGAACTTCGTGAGTGAAGACCTGGGCAACACTAGCATCCAGCTGCTGCAGGGGGAGGTGACCGTGGAGCTGGTGGCAGAACAGAAGAACCAGACTCTTCAGGAGGGAGAAAAAATGCAGGTGTTTGGCTTGAATTAACAATGATAGAAAACTTTCGATGAGTGCACTTGATTTAGTATAAACACAAAATGCTTTAATGTAACAGTAACGCAGTTGGAGGCTTCCTTGGTGGCTCAGTTGGTAAAGAATCCACCTGCCAATTGCAGGAGATGCAGGTTCAATCCTAGGGTCAGGAAGATTCCCTGGAGAAGGAAGTGGCAATCCACTCCAGCATTCTTGCCTGAAAAATCCCATGGACAGAGGAGCCTGATGGGCTACAGTCCATGGGGTCAGGAAAGAGTTGGACATGACTTAGCAACTAAATAGCAACAATGCAGTGGGGCTGAAAAGCAAGGGCCCTGGGGGCTATAAATAGCCTCATTCAGCATTCTAGAGGTCAGTTCCTTTGGATTCCAAAATACAAGAAAAAAGATGGAGGTGGGAAGTAGAGGGAGGCCATAGACTGGCTAGGGAAAGGCTAGAGAATGAGAGATCCATTTCTTCCCCCTTGTCAGTTGCCTGCTGGCGAGTACCATAAGGTGTACACAGTGTCGTCCAGCCCTTCCTGCTACATGTACATCTACGTCAACACTACAGAGGTTGCACTGGAGCAAGACCTGGCGTATCTGCAAGAATTGAAGGAGAAGGTGGAGAATGGAAGTGGTGAGTATCTGAAGATTTGGGCTAAGAGAGCCCACTTTACAGGAAATCGGGGTCACGATCAAAGATCTGTCCACTTAAAGAATGAACTTGAAGTGTCTAGCTGGGGAAAGAGGAGTTCTAGAAGAGAGAATGCTCTTTTCTGAGTGATTCCTCTTTTTGCCCTCTTCCGTACAGAAACAGGGCCTCTGCCTCCAGAGCTGCAACCTCTGCTTGAAGGGGAAGTCAAAGGCGGCCCTGAGCCAACACCACTTGTCCAGACCTTCCTTAGACGCCAGCAAAGGCTCCAGGAGATTGAACGCCGGCGAAATGCCCCTTTCCACGAGCGACTTGTCCGCTTCTTGCTGCGAAAGCTCTATATCTTTCGCCGCAGGTAAGCTTTACCCAATAGTACGTGTCTTTGTCATCAGATGTTTGCAGGCTAGGTCACTGTTCTCTGATGAGAGTAACAGTAGGGACTCTTTCCCAGGAGAGGACAATCCAGTGCTAAACCTCTCCCTTTTTCCTCTCTCCTTGCTCCTCTTCCTGATTGATTGGGAGAGCAAATGGTGTGTCTGATGGGCGCTGTCTTGTTCTGACTCACCTTATTTCCTGTGGGTTATTCCTACGTGACTCTGGAATCCTCAGTCAGGCTGTGTAAAAGTGGGGTGCCCTTCCAGCTGGGATGGGGGTGTCTAGGGGGAGATTCTTATCTGTGGGTGAAAGGCCAGGTGACCAGGTGTCCTCTGAGGGCTTTGGCAGGATTGCCTGTGTTGAAATAGGAGTTTGAACAGCTGGCCTTTTCCCATCTTTTTCAGCTTTCTCATGACTTGTATCTCACTTCGAAATCTGGCATTAGGCCGCCCTTCCCTGGAGCAGCTGGCCCAAGAGGTGACTTATGCCAACTTGCGACCCTTTGAGCCAGTGGGAGAGCCGAGTCCTGTAAACACAGATTCTTCAAATTCTAACCCCCCTGAGCTGGATTCTGGCCCTGTCCACTCAGAGTTCTGAAGGAGGCCAGATGTGGAGTACAGATGTGGCAGCAGCCAGTCACAGGACCGTTACCTAGGCAGTGGACATGTGAAAAAACTTCAGATTTTTTGTTTTTCCTCCATATCCACGGCTGTAATAAATTCCGAGAGGATAGATTAGAGGGACAAGGAAATAAAGCAAGGATAAGATTTATGAATTCCAAGGTTGAAGGGCTTGGGCAGTGGGGCTAAAAAACAATGTGAAGATGTCTTTCAAGGGGTAAGAATAAGGTTTAAAGTGACTTGCTCCTTGCCAAAAGAGAGTTAATGTTCCATGAAAATAATAGCTGCTGTTAAGTGCTTGCCATATACAGGCACTATGTGAAGCCCTGTGCCAGCATTATTACACTTATGCCTTAAGAGCCATAAGCCCTATTTTGTGGTTGGGGAAACTGAGGCTGAGGGATAGTATAATTCACTCAAAGACGTATACCTAATAAGGGATAGACTGACTGATGGTCCGAACCTCAAGTCTTAAGGTCCTGCACTCTGCCTCTTAAAATTTTCAGAATCACTGACAGTAATTTTGAAATAACGTAGCTTAAAACTTGTCTGGTTATAATGTGTGATTAGGATGTGATCAGGTTTTAGATGCAGGGTAATTTTCTCTTCACTGCGATTTTGATTCTTTTTTTTATTCCTATTGTTTATACAGCCAGTTTTTCACTAGGGGTTATGAGCATAGAATAGCAGAAAGTTAAACTGATAACAGAATTTAGATGATTAATAGTGGTATATATCTAAAAAATAAGCTGAGTATTTAGCATTATTCTAGCTTTCAATGAGCAGGAGGTGATGTAAAGTGAGATTTAACCAAATGTAATGAAATGAGGGGATGTTTACAGTCATGATATATAAGGTTTGGATGTGATTCAGGAAGATCCTCAATTCTGTGAAAATTCAAAGGCCTGGCACTGGGCTAGGAAGTCAGAATGCATAATTAGCAGTAGAAACAAACAAAAATAAAACAGGCCCTGTTTGGGAACCCTGTGTGGAGGCAGAGACCAGCGGCAGCAGGCTGGCAATCCCAGTTACTTTGATAAAGGATCGCATTTGTTTTCAGTCTTCTTTTCCCATGCTCCACTCCATCCAATCGCAGGGTTCTTTCCTAGGTGGCTGCCTTTTCACCATACACACTTGGGATGATTATGTCTACTCCATGGTTTCCAGGGATGCCGCTGCTTAATTTCTTTGCTGTGCTCTAGACCTGTTTATCTAGCTCCACCTGGCTATCCCAGTTTTTAACTGTCATAACAGAAGATGCGTTCATCCACGACTCAGACCTGCTTTATTACCAAATGGCAGCTGTTTTTTTTTTATTCTTCCATTTTCCTTCCATTTCTTAAGATTTCAAGGCCCATCAGTTCTACCTCTTACTTTTTGGATCTGTTGAATTCATCTCTCCTACTTCTGTCCATTCAGCCTTTATACTGGAATCCAGTGAAACAGATCAGAGCAGGGCTGCCAGGGAGTTGTGCAGATTGGGCCTAAGTGCACTCAAGTGATCCATGTGGAGCCTGGCAGTAAGTTCCTGTGATTCACACAAGGCATTTTGTGGGTTAGAGATGGCTGTCGCACAGGGCACTTTGCTAAGAACCATGCATGGGAACACTGGTTTTCAGTCTTTCTGCAGATCCCCTGTGACACGATATACCTTGGCACTGTGTCCTTCCCCATAACTGCTGCCCCACCCTCCTTTTTACTTGGTGGAAATAAAAGTAGTTCTTCATTTTGGAAGGGAACGCTTACAGAGGTATTTTTCTTGATACAGGCAAGGATGTTACTTTCCCCCAACTGTTAGTGTACCACCTGTCTCATTTTCCAAGTGACAATGTTGTGGGTACCTAATACTGTTAACTGTTCACTGGAGAAAATCTGGCTTCTCCAGGTTTCAGTATTCAGACCCAGGGTCTGAACTGCAACAAATTCAGAATACACATCCTAACTGCAGTTTTGTTTAAACTCCCTCAGTTCTGTTTAAAAACATTTTTCAAACTATAGTACATAACTTGTAGCCTTTAACCCATTTATATACAAGGTGAACTTAAGACATCCAATTTACATTTTCAAAACACTGAAAATTGGTTTAAAATATCACTCTTCTCACATGATACTCATTTTAATGGTTTTTATGCTTTTAAAGCACTGCTGATAGTGCAGAAATGACTGTTGTAAGACATGAATTTTGCCCACTGTGTTGGCCAAAAAAGGCAGTGCTGAACAAACCTTGAACTTTCTCCTTAGTTCATTTATGAACCTTTTAAACACCATGCCTATAGTCAAGATTGAAGTGATTTCCCTAAACCATGGGTTGGATTACAATTACTCAGGGTTAAAATATGTTTAATTCATACTCATACTAAAACACTTAAGAATAATGGCGGGAAGAGTTCCCTGGTGGCCAGGATTCAGTGCTTCCACTGCAGAGGTCCACGTTCAATCCCTGGTTGGGAAACCATCCCACATACCACCAGAATACAAATAATGGACACAGGTAAGGTAGAACCTAGCATTTTATTTAGATCTTCATTAAACTGTTGGAATTGAGAGCCAGACATACGTAATAAACCTCCAAAAATAGATCCTGAAAGGCACTTTCTGCTTAGGGCAAGCAGTCATGGAATAAGCATGTAAACAAGCTGGCTTCTCTGTACCACACCAGCCAAGTCAGCTTTCTCCATGGCCAGCTGCACCAGCTCTGCCCTCCCTTCTGTTAACACCAGCCAGAACCCCTGTAGGTCTAACCCAAGGTTTTTCTGTAGGACACCTTGGCCTACCTGGGAATGCTGGAAACATGTTAAAGGAATCATGGTGTTGAGGAAAAAAAAAATCTTTTAAAAGCTGCCATCTGAGGTGATGGCTTCTCTGTACTTACGCCATACCCCAGAATACAATAAATAAGCAATTAGAAAATGTTCAAGTATGAAGGGATTTCCTCCTCCCCGCCAAAAGCACTGCTCTCTGAAGGAAGCTGGTTTCTCTGTAGCTACACCAGCTGTCCAGAAAGCTCATTGGACCTGGTTTTGAAAATAAAACAAAGTTAAAACCCTGGGAGGAGTTCTTGTGCAGTGTGGAGTACTCAGTCTTTCTTATAAAGAAAAAAAAAAGTTATCTGGTACCAAAGTGTGCAACCTACAGACCCTCAGGTACTGCCCTGTGACTCCTCTGTATGACATCACAAGGGTGCCAAGTGCCTGTTTTTCTAGAGCTAGGAATTGGTGGTTTGGCTAGTGCTGAAACCATGCATAGGATTGGTTTACTAAATTAAAAACCTTATTACGTACGTCCTCCAAAAGACAGCTGAAGTGGAGAGATTCTGATTTGGTGCTGTTTAAGAGATGGCAATTAAGAGCATAAGCACCAGGGAGATGGTTTAATGGTAACTGCCTTTTTTTTTTTATGTCAGGCTAGAGCTCCAACTGGAACTTGCGTTACATGCAAGAATGATTGGATAGGGAACACTCCCTGACAGAGCTACATAATTAGAAGTGGATCAAGTTATAGGGAGGATAAGGGAAGGCTTCACATTCATAATAGAGCTCAAGACATTACAAATTCATGCTGACAGGGCTGTGGCATTGCCAGACGAGAAGCTATCATGGAACTACAAGTACTTTACGTGCACATTACAAGGACATTTTCAGCATTTGGTGGGAGAGTCAATGCAATTAGGATTTTAGAAGGTTGGGTGATAGGGCACAAAGGTTCAATTTCAAAGCATTATTTACTACAATGCTGTTGATTTGTTTCTAGGCAGTTACACGGATCACCTATGCTCACTAAATTCATTATAATGGTGAACAAAACACCTAGGGACAGAATAGCAAGCCCAACTTACAGTCCCCCACACAAGCTAAAATTCATGTCATTGACTATAGAGTGACTGCAACTGATCAGGAGCTGAAAGAGGACAGGAAAATTTAGGAAGAAGGGCCCTTTCCCGCAGAGCTTGAAGGCTTCTCTGTAGCCTACGCCAACAAGTCTGGGGAAAAAAGGCTAACACTTTCAATATTTAAGCTTTTTGGGCACTTCCCATGGGAAGCTGTCCCTACCAAAGTGGCCATAGGCTGCAGTCCTCTGATAAATTGGCTTCTTCAGATCCAGATCCCTGGAATATACAAGTCCGTAACTTAATATGTAGCATTCAATTAAAGTAAAGCAAAACAATCAGCAAGACTCATTTTCAAGACTTCTGGCAAATGAGTTCAGTTCTCTGGGGTATGCTAGGAAAGAAGTTTGTGGCAAAATATTTGTTACTTCCCTGGTGTCCAAAACTCCTTGCACAGTCCTTATCAGTAACTATAGTTCTCGTTTTTCCGTCCCTGGCTCAACAAATATGAAAACTTGTCATTATTTGGAGAAATTTCAAGTATCAAAAACTCATCTAAAGTCATGGAATACTTACCAAGGTGCCATGCCCACACCCTACCAAGGTTATTTTCTTTGTAACAGCCATGTACATCCCATTTATCTGTACTAAAAATTCTTTTAAGTAAACATCCCTCAGGTAACAGGAGCACAAGTTGGTATCAAATGTGGAAAACTTTTCTAGGGTGGTTAGTCTAAGCCATGGAGCACTAGAATTTTAGATTCTTCCTAATAATTTAAGCCTCTACTGAAGGCAATTTTCTAAGAAGATATTAACACATTCTAGGAATTAAGATGTTTCCCCACTTGAGTCTTCCTTCACACCTTCGCCTTCCAAGATTTGAATATATCAAGTATATATACACACCCACACCCTCAATGTTTTTCACTAGCAATAGGCTTTACCATCTTTACCTGACAATGACCCCAGGGCGGAGGTCAAAATTCTTCTTCACAATCTCTAATAGCTCTCTCTCACTCTTCTGAGAGGTGCCATAATGGAAAATGGAGATAGACAATGGATGAGATACTCCAATAGCATAAGAGACCTAAAAGAATTTAAATATCATTAAGAAATCAGTGAGCAAAAGACCCACACACTGTGTAACAGACTGGTATAAAAAAAAGACAAGTAGTTAACTGCTAAATATCCTCCCACTTACACACCTTTTAGTGAACCCAGTAATAGAAAAATATATACCTGAACAAGAACCCTTCTGCACAGACCTCCTTTAACAAGGGACTTTGCCACCCAACGAGCAGCGTAAGCAGCTGAACGGTCCACCTTGGTATAATCCTTTCCTGAAAAGGCACCTCCTCCATGAGCTCCCCAACCGCCGTAAGTGTCCACAATGATCTTCCGGCCAGTCAAACCAGCATCACCCTGAAATTACAGAATTTAAATTACTTTATGCCCAATCCTTTCCAGTGGTTCTAGATCAGGCCTGCCTGTTAAATGCTTATTCAGTATCACTTGGCAAACATCCTCAGGAGATTCACACGCAGGCTTCAAAAAACCTAGGAAAAAGGTGGAAAGTAGCCAGGTTTTTCCAAGTAACCATGACAGATTAAAAAAAAAAATGCAAACTGAAATTGTAAGGCCTTACCTGAGGCCCACCAATAACAAATCTGCCACTTGGCTGTAGATGATAGATTGTGTCCTCATCAAGGTACTTCGCAGGTACAACAGCTTTGATGACTTTCTCCTTTAGGGCATCTCTCATCTCATCAAGACAAACTTCTTCATCATGCTGAACAGATATAACAATTGTGTGGACTCTGATGGGAAGCACAGCACCTCGATCCTGCATATACTGCACAGTCACCTTGAAAGCCAAACATCAGAACATCAGTCTACTAAACAATAGCTTTGTTCTTGGTTCCCTACCCTACATTACAGAGAACAAATGCTATTCTTCTCTTAGCTTTAATCAAACCACCTTACTGATGTCCTGTGCCAGTGTTAATGGGTGTAGGTTTATGATGTTCATCACTTACTTGAGTTTTAGAATCTGGGCGTAACCAAGGCAAAGTGCCATTCCGGCGTAGTTCAGCCAGTTTGGCATTGAGCTTGTGTGCTAAGACAATGGTTAAAGGCATACATTCCTCAGTTTCATCAGTGGCATAACCAAACATCAAACCCTATAAAAGGAAAAGTCATCAATGCAATCAATCCAAGCTTCAAAAGTTGTTAGAAGAAGAGATGCAAACAGATGTCTACCAAGATACCTGGTCTCCTGCACCAATGTCTTCCTCGTTTCGGTCAAGATGAACACCTTGAGCAATATCTGGTGACTGTTGCTCCAAGGCCACTAGCACGTTACACGTCTTGTAGTCAAACCCTATAAACAAAACAACGTGTTTTTTTTTAAGGGCCATAGCAATATTTTTAAATTTACAACAATTATCTGGAACTCTAAATGCTGCTAAAGAAATAAAATATACCTAAATGTAGTACTTTTAGAGGAAAGCATAGGGCCAGAACAAAAGTACAGTAAAAGTATACAGGTGGAATTAAATATTCCCAGGAACACTCAATAAAATAGAACTAAAGAGGACTGAAGAAAATATCTGAAAAAATGAGGTTAGAAAGTTAACTCATTAAAACATACCTTTGGAAGAATCATCATATCCAATGTGTTTAATGGTTTCACGAACCACTTTCTGGTAGTCAACAGCAGCTCTGGACGTAATTTCCCCAGCAAGAAGGATCATTCCAGTCTTAGCAACAGTTTCTAATAAAAGAGATGTTGACACTCAAACATCATTTTATAAAGTTAACTTTCAGGCTATCTTTTCATCATGTGAGAAGTGTTCTGAACCTACCACAAGCCACTTTGGCATCAGGGTCCTGCTGAAGGTGGGCATCAAGGACAGCATCACTGATCTGGTCACAGATCTTATCTGGGGGGGGAAAAAAATTCCTGGCTCAATTTCTTTAATATACTACTAATATAAGTATGTCATGCCTCCCTCTCTATAACTATAGCTGTTAAGTTCTTTGTGAATGCTTTCTTCCAAAATTGTGGCAGGGATTCCCTCCATGCAGTGGTTAGGACTCCACTATTCCACAGGAGGGGGCAAGGGCTCTATCCCACAATGCCCTTGGCATAGCACAGCACCCCACCCCACCCCCTACAAATTGTGGCAAAACCTATGTAACATAAAAGTTATCAATTTAACCATTTTCAACAGCATACCTAACTGTCATCTAAGTAAAGCATTCCTTCTGCAGAAACCATTTTCCTGAAGAGTGCTGGATACAGTGATACATGTCTCCAACTTGACACCCTGGTTTTTTTTGCTATAGCTGTACAACAAGATCACTAATTCAGGTAGGCCAGCAGAACACCTAGCATGTTTAATACAACAAGGACATCAGTCCCGTCTTTCCACTATTTCAAACATTTTGAAAAACTAAGTTCCCAGCAAAACCAATTTTCATTGTTATATAGAACAGCCACAGAACAGCCACATAACGGAGATTCAAATGAAAGTAGAAAGAAAAAGTGGCTTTCTTCCAATCAAAAGCAAAACAAGGAACATTTATCTTTACCGTATTAATTTTCAAAGACAACAATACTTACATTTTAAACCCCAAGTTTAAAATTCTCATTATAAATCTAAGGCAAAGTGTGGTCTGTGTTATCAATTTCTCCATGATCCTCTAAGGAACACCAATTAGGGAAGTGAGAGAAAATGTCACTTAAAGAGTTAAATGATGAAAGCAAGGACACTTCACGAACAAAGGGGTAACAATTTGATTATCGGCAACAATTTGATTCTGTGTTGAGTAATCCAGGATCAAGAGCTGAGTAGGTTGGAAAATACCCAAATGTATTCTGAATCCTTGGTATTCCACTCATTTATACAGCTCCCCAAATATTACTTTCCTAAGTTTTCTATAACCATCCAAAAAAATCTTAAGTAAAACGTGTACTGCACTCATGCCATAGGCTAAAACAATCCAAACATTTTCGAACGCCTGCAGCTTTAACTTAATAAAAGGTGGGTCAAACACACATGTTCCCAGCACTGGGAAAATACAAACAAAACCACCACACCACATCTGACCGTCACTCACTAGGACCTCAGGGTCTGTCCTCCCGTAGACCACTAGGTCGCTCGTGGCGTTTCACCATCGGCACGGTAGGCTTACTAGAGAGAAATGGCTCCTTAAGCCATCAGACGACATCTGTCATTGTGGTCATCCTAATAAAGATCTGGATCAGACTAGTAAAACTGTGATCTTCACCATACGAGGTTTTCAGGCTGCGACCGAAAGTCCCTTGGTATTGCTTCACTCCTTCGCGTGTAAATTGATCCCCGTAATGGCGGACCGCTGGACAAAGCCCGTAGGACGCGTGGAGTAAAACCCTGCTTAACGGTCAGCTCCATCGCAATGGCGCCTCGCACTCAATTCATGTTTCCTGTCCTTTTCACGCGCGATCCAAATAAGGCAGGGCTCCTCCGACAAGGGCTATATTTAGCTGGAGGCTGTCACCTTGACGCCAAACCATATACTGGCTAAGGGCACGTCGTATCCTTCACCGTAGCCAAGGAATTAATGGAGAGCGCGGACTCCCCGAAGCCCGGGCCGCGCTCTGCAAACCGGCCGGCTCCCTCGCCCAGAAGCCACATGCGGCAAACACGTGGTTGCGGCTGCAATGCGGGGCGCGCGCTCCCGCGCGCCGGACGCGAGCACGCGGGGCGGGTCGCCCACTCGAGGTGGCTCGGCACGCAGGGCGGAGAGGAGGAAATAGAGCCCTCCTCGGCAGGAGCACGAGCGGCCGCGGCCCCCGCCCTTCTCGTTTTCTGGAATCTTCCGCATGCCGGGGCGCGCGGCCGGATGGGAAGAGGGGAAGAGAGGCGGGGGAGGGAGCTGCGGCCACGCGCTCCGCACTGGCGGCGCCACGAGGAAGGCGCGCGGCCGCCGCTCTTACCACCACCAGCCGGGAAGAGAGTCACTGGCATGGACACCGCGGGTAGCGGGTCCTACCAGCCAGGTCCGATCCCGCACCCCGCCCCTCGCTTGGCTCCAGGGCCCGTCACCTCACCTGGGTGGCCTTCCCCCACGGACTCGGAGGTAAAGAGGAACGTGCCCTCCTCGATGAACGCGTCGTGGAAGCCGTTGAGCTGTCCGTTCATGGTGGTGGTGGTGGTGGTGGTAAGTGAAAGTGGCGTAGAGAAGAAAAGGGAGCGGCAAGACTGCGAAGTGCGCGAGCAGAAGACAGCAGTCTACTTAGCTCAGGCGGGCGGCGCGGAGCAAACGAGACGGCGGGCGGCGCGGCCCAGTATTTATACGCGGGGCCCGCGCGCGCCCGAGCCGAGCCCCGCCCCTCGGCGCCCGGCGCCAATGCGCCACTCGCGCGGGGACGCGGGAAGAAGGAAGGGGCGGTGCGCAGAGAGGAGCTCGGGCCGAACCACTGTCCCGGGCAGGGGGAGGGAGCGGGGGTAACGCGCCCCTCCTGCGAATATTCGCCATCTTAAGCACTAAAAACAAGAGGTGGGGGGAAAGACAAGAATACAGGGTCACCGTACTCTTCGTGAGCCACGGGGGAGGACGACAGACAAGGGCTTAATGGGCCTGCTCCCCTGTGCTGTGACATGGCACCTCCCTCCCGACCGTTGGCCCGGCTGTCTGGCCGTAAGGTCGCGTCCCCCAGCGGTGGCCTAGGGAATCGACGAGGGTTTTGTCCTCTGGCTCTGCCCGAGGGTCTTTCCGGCTGCCCTGCCTGGGGACGCCCGGGTGACGGGGAGCCTGGTGGCCCACAGCCACGTGAAAGTGGCCATCTTGGCCGGTCAGCGTACGAGCCTTCGCGCGGCCTTGTGCCTCCCTTCCTTGCGCGCTGCCGGCGGCTGGCAGTTCTGCGGGGGGCCGTCCAGTGGCTAGCAATGTTTAAGTTAATGGTTCTGTGATGAAAATGGCCGAAAAACGGAATAACGAGAGTTCTGGCATCAATTTTAACGACTGCCGCCCCCCGCGCTAGAGTTTTGGAGAGAGGCCTTACCCTTTGCAGACCCTACAGCAGAGGCTGCGCTCGGCCTCTTGGGCTCCAGCCTGTCCTCGGAGAAAGGAGGCTGCTCACGAGGCTGACCTTGCACTTGCTGACTTTAATGTCTTGGAGGGGACAAAAAGAGTCGATGTTTAGAGGGTCGTTTCAGTTTTCTGTGCAAGAGACTGTTAAATATCGGGGGGTAGGGGTGGGGGCGGGGGGAGTCTCTTTCGCCCTTGTATGTGATTCAGCAGATCAAGGTGAAACGAATGGTCTGTTTCCCGAAGCTTTCACTTTATATAATGTCCACCTGCGTGTGTGCCAATTTTGCCCATTAAAGGAATTCTAGGGAAAGAAAAAAGAACAAAACCAAACTTGAGCCAGCGAGGAGCAGGGAGTCGGGGACTGGCTTCACGGATCCCGTTCGGAAAGACCCACAAGTGGTAGGTGGGCCCGTGTCACTTCCTCCCGCCCTTGGGGCAGCGGACACGGTGCAGGGCCGGGAGGGGGCCGAGGATGGGGGGTGGGGGGTGGAGGGGGGGTGGCTGCTGCTGTTGCGGTGACCCCGAGCGCGTGAACATTGGCTTTAATGATGTTATTAGGAAACCGCCTGCTTCTAGGATAAGATGCTTGTTACCCTTGGGAGAAGAATAAGACCCCTTGCAGCAGCTCCAGCTGCTTGTGGCTCAGAAAATTAGAGAAGTTCGGAAGAACAATCCTCTCTTCGGTTTTCGAGAGGCGAGGGGGAGGCGGTTTGCTGTTTGGGAAACAATGGAAGCACTAGGGATTCTGACAAAGAACTTAAAAAAAGGGCTCATCTTTAGACTTTGTGACCACATCCGTGTTCCCTCGAAGCAGGGAACAAGAAAAGGCTAAATCACAAAAGAGACAATATATGTGCTGTTTTATTGGTTTATATTTTTCAGACTAACTTCGTGGAAAAACTAATACTTTCATAATTTATTGTTTGTTTTAGAGTATTTCACCTTTTTTTTTTTTTTAAAACAGAATGCCAGTTAGCTTACAATATGTAATAAAATTTGCAACAGAAACAAGTTGCCTGTGTAGGCTGGTCAGTGCATGATCTTCCAGCAGAAGAATCTATAGAGGAATCCAGAATATAATTAGAAAGTTATTTGATTAATATGGAATCAGAACAAGGGGATTAAATTCAGTTATTAGGTCATTAAGCCTTTATATACCCGTATGCTACCAACTCCACAGTGAGACTAGTCCTTCCAAGGAGATTAGAATCAGCTGTTCATACTTGCTTACCTCCTCTTTCTTGTTCCTAGCATCTGTACTTTAATGGTTAAGAGTAGGGGTTTTGGAGTCAAGCCTCTGCCACTTTTTAACAGTGTTCAGTAAACAACTTACCTTCTCTATCCCTCGGAGTCCTCAGACTGTAAAATTGGGATGATAATTGTACTATCATAGAATTGCATCAAGGATTAAAATCACGCAAGTAAAGTCTTTAGCACAGCAGTAAAAAAAAAAGAACCCTTCAGTGGCTTCCAGTTGTGTGAGGATAAAGACCCAAATCCCTACCTAGCCTTACAGGCCTCAGTGTGATTTAGCTGCTATTTCTTTAACCTCATTTGTGCCACTTTCTCCTCTCTGTCTTCTGCTTTGAATTTCTTTGAACTATTAACAGTTAAATTTCTTAATTGATTACGCACAGCACAAAGCAGAGCACATTTTCAGATTTATATTTTTCACACGGTCCTTTCTTCCCACAACTATTTATGAGCATTTCTGTCCAGCGGACCCAGGATTGGTGCTATGACAGTCTGGGTCTCTGCCCACCCAGAGCTCTATGTGAGGGGAGATGCCTGGCTAATTGTTTCCCATCATTCCCATCTCAGCTCAGCTGCTGTTTCCTGGATGTACCCTTCAGCTGCCTCTTTCTGGATGAAATGTTCACCTACACAGATTTCTCACTGGGTCCTCTCTTTTCCTATATGGCACTCAGTGCTCTTTGAAATTACAGATTTGGGGATTATTTGATGAATGTCTCAACTCCCAATTAGATTTGTAAGCCCCATGACAATAAGAAGGTGGTCAGTTTTGCTCAGGCTTTATCACTGAGAGTCTGATTCACAGAAGGTGTTTAAGAATGTATATGTGAGAAGGAGAGAGAGGGAAAAAGAAAGAGACAAAAGGATAAATAGAAGGATTGGCACAAAGAAGTGGGGAAATTAAAAACCCAGGGATCATGTAAAATCAATGAAAAGAGCTGCGGCTTTCTTTTAGTCACCAGAATTGTAATTAATAACACTGAAAGCTCTTTACTGACAGGGGAGCTCATTGCCATCCTGTTCTGAGAGGAATGAAATTTCTGATTCTATACATTAGTTGACTTCCTGGGTGACTCAGTAGTGAAGAACCTGGCCGCAGTTCAGGCACTGGAGACATGGGTTCAATCCCTGGGTTGGGTCAATCCTGTGGTGGAGAAAATGGCAACCCACTCCAGTATTCATGCCTGGGAAATCCCATGGACAGAGGAGCCTGGCAGTCTACAGTCTATGGTGTCCCAAAGAGTTGGACACCACTGAGCATGCATGTATGCATGCATATGTTGGTGTTCCAAGGCTGAAATAAACTAGGAGGAGTTGTTGGTTTATTTCATATTCAATGTGAAAGATTTGTTGAATGTGAAATGTAAAGCACATAGAAAAATTTAATCACCTAAAGGCTCCAGATCTCAACCTCAAGAACATTAATGTAGCAGGAGTTCCACAAAAGAGTCAAAACCGGTGGGTGGACAACCTAGACAGCAGATATAATGACTCCAGGTCTTATCCATCTGCCAGTCAGGGAGAGAGTACCAGTAAGGAAGAGAAAGTATTTGCAGTGCAAGAAGCTGTTGATTTGGCAGGAAAAGAGAGGGAGATGACACTGTGTGTATCAAAAAGCAATAGTGAAGGTGCAGTGTTGAGAAGAGAGCTCCAGACTACCTTCTATGTCATAACAGGCAAAGAAGAAGGAAATCTAGGCCAGCTATCTCCAAAATGGTGCCAGTTCTTTAGGACCAAAACTCAGACATGGCCTCAGAAGCAAACGAACTCTGCTCTGGGACTTTCCAGGCAAGAATACTGAAGTACGTTGCTATTTCCTACTCCAGGGGATCTTCCTGACCCAGGGATCAAACACACATCTCTTGCGTCTCCTGTATTGGCTGGCAAGATTCTTTACCACTGCTCTACCTGGGAAACTCTAATGGGTTCTGAAACAAATATTGGGTTGGCCAAAAAGTTCATTCAGGTTTTGCTGTACCATCTTACAGAGAAACCCAAATGAACTTTTTTGGCCAGTCCAATACTATGTGACTCCCCTCAGTGTGAGGCTTCTCGTAACCTGTTTTTGTTTCTCTGTTTTTCTCTTCTGATAATCAAATCTTTTGACAATTCTATCAAATAGTGAGAGATGGAAGAATGCATAGGGTACAATGGAGAAGACACTGATGGAGACAATACTCTAATGAGGACAGCATCTATAATTTATTGTGACAAGCACTGTCCTAACATCTTTTCTGTGCCTTACAATTCCGATGAGGAATTCCAATTCTGCGCCTTACAATTCCAATGAGGCAGATGCTATTTCTCTTCCTGTTTTATACATGAAAAAACTGACGTGTAATTCACCCAGGTAGTGGACTTGAGCCTGGGTCTGAGCTCTGAATTCATGCTCTTTGTTACATGTCAAAGGATAGATATTTCACACTCCCTGAGGGAATTAACTTTGTCAATAAAGGTCCATCTAGTCAAGGCTGTGGTTTTTCCAGTGGTCCTGTATGGATGTGAGAGTTGGACTGTAAAGAAAGCTGAGCACCAAAGAATTGATGCTTTTGAACTGTGGTGTTGGAGAAGACTCTTGAGAGTCCCTTGGACTACAAGGAGATCCAACCAGTCCATCCTAAAGGAGATCAGTCCTGGGTGTTCATTGGTAGGGCTGATGTTGAAGCTGAAACTCCAACACTTTGGCCACCTGATGCAAAGAGCTGACTCCTTTGAAAACACCCTGGTGCTGGGAAAGATTGAGGGCAGGAGGAGAAGGGGACGACAGAGGATGAGATGGTTGGATGGCATCACCTACTCGATGGACATGGGTTTGGGTGGACTCCGGGAGTTGGTGATAGACATGGAGGCCTGGCGAGCTGTAGTTCATGGGGTCGCAAAGAATCGGACATGACTGAGCGACTGAACTGAACTGAGGTAATTAACCACAAAATTTGGTTTGTATCCATCCATACCTATTTCTGTGAACACACCACACACACACATTTTAGCTGAAACATGTATTTTTTTCTTAACAATTTTCATGGCCTTTTCTCCAGGACACTATGTAAAGATAGAAATAATTTTAATTTTTTTCTCTTTTTAAAAAATTTTGGTAAAATAAACCTAGCATTTACTATTTTGGACATTTTAAAGCATGCAGTTCTTTGGAATTAAGAACATTCACACTGTTCTGTAAAATCATTCTTTTATAACAATGAAACATACTGTAGTATGATTCTACCATATAATTCATTCAGCTGTTGCCTTACTGGTTGATATTCACGTTGTTTCTCAGTTTTTCCCTACACAAAATTCTGGTGAGAGTAACATCTTTGTACATATACTTTTGTGAAGCAGTATGTTTGTTTTTGTGAAAAAATTATCTCAAAGTGGGATTGCTGAGACAAAGGATATGTGTATTTTTACATGGTAGTAGTTACAGCCAGATTACTTTCCAAGTGGCTGTCGAAACTCACATTTTTACCTTTCTAGAGAATATCTGGAAACCACCAAGGAAAAGACTGATAGATTCAACTACATAAAAATTAAAAATTACTGTACAAGTAAAGTTCAAAGACAAACAATAGAAGAAAACATATTTCAACACATATGACAGGCAAAGAGTTAGCACCAATTGATAAGAAAACTACAAACAGCCATTTTGGAATGGCTAGGAAAACTAGGAAGAAGAGTATAGGTGAGTAATTCACCCAGGAGGAAATGCAGACATATGAAAAGATGTTCAACTTCATTGATAGGGAAATGGATTAATTCATTTGTATATTGAATTTGGGACCAACAAGCCTTGTGGAGGAGAGGGAGGTAGAAGGAGGACACTAAATAACAGGAAGCTCTGTCTCTAGCTCCCCCATTAGTTTGGCGTTTAGTGGAGCTTTCAGGGTTTTTTTCAGATAATATATCCTTATGTGGTTTTTTATTATTTGGGGGGCATTTAACTCAAAAAGAATTGAAGATATGTAGTAAAATTGCCCTAACAAAATCCCTTCCCTATTTACTTGTTTATATAAACAAGGTTACTTAGTGTTTATGTCTATAAAAATGAAAAATAGATCAGTAATGTATCCTGTCCCTCCTAGCAGTAAGTAATATTCTTTAATGGACCTTAAACTAGTGTATCAATACATATACACATGTATGTTTATATATTTTTCCTTTTTTTATGGATAATTATAAAAATTAGAATATATTAATATATATTTGATCAGTTGTATACTGATTATTATATTAATAAATCAAGCCAAAGGAAATTTTGCTAACTCTGAGAAACTTACAGTAATAATAAGCATTTTCTAATATATATATTTTATTTTATATGCATATTTCGGTACAGAATAGGTAATAAGGTGATCAATAAAAGACTTTCAAGATAAAACATAAAATATATTAATTCGTATACAATTTTTCTGAGGAAGTAGCTTGGAATTCACAGAGAAAAAGGAATAATACAAATTTTTACACTGTTAAAGAAGAATTTTTTCATGTATTTTACATTTTTATTTATTAATTGTTCATTATTTTTATTTATTCATTTATTTACTTTTTGGTTATGCCACACAGCTTGTGGGATCTTAGTGCTCTGACCAGGGATTGAGCCCAGGCCCTTGGTAATGAAAAGAATGGAGTCCTAACCACTGGGCCACCAGGAAATTCCGTATTGTATGTTATTTTTAAATGAATGATTGTGGGTATTAACTCTCTATGGTATATAGGTTCCATTGGCTCTATTTATGAGTGATGGCGTATTATATTTTAAATGACAATATTTACAATATGCTGAAAGTTATAACCTTTCAGCCATTACTTAATGATGGAAAGAAAACTTTACATGACTGCTTCAAAACATGCTTGTAGCATATAATTTTTAAAAATTATTTTTGGAGTCAAAAGGCCACAGAAATTTAGAGAATACCTACTTAGATCCATTTGATAAGAAAGGATATTCTGAGAATTCATCCTCAAATTGTTTGTGTATAGATTTCTCCACAACATTGTAAGTTAACTATACTTCAATTTAAAAAGAAAAAGAAAAGAAAGAGATTTCTCTAAGTTTGTGTAAAAGTGATTGTAAAGCAGAAACTTCACGTGAGCCAGGTCCAGGTAGCATGTGAAGCATCAAAAGTGTGGTGACTCTCTAGTCCAAAATAGCGTGTAGATGCTGCTAATCAGATATTTTGCAGTTTCTCCAACCTTAGTGTCAGTGCCATTTTGTGCTGGAGAATTTTTTATTGTAGGGAGCTATTCTGTGCACTATAGGGAATGTAGCACTATCCCTGGCCTCTACCGTCCAGATGCCAGTAGTGTGTGCGTGCTCAGTCACTTCAGTCATGTCTGACTCTTTGTGACCCTATGGACTGTAACCCACCAGGCTCCTCTGTCCCTGGGATTCTCCAGGCAAGAATACTGGGATGGGTTGCCATACCTTCCTCCAGGGGATCTTCCTGACCCAGGGACCAAACCTGTGTCTCCTGCATTGCAGGCAGATTTCTGTACCCACTGAGCCACCTGGGAAGCCCAGATGCCAGTAGCACCCCCTCCCCCAATTGACAGTTGAAAATGGACTCCCCAGTTGAGAACCACTGAGCCATTGGAAACGTTGCAGGATTATGGTTGATGCTAAAGTTCTAAAGTCAAGGTCCAAATTATCTGTGCCCTGTGGCTCAGATGGTGAAGAGTCTGCCTGCAATGTGAGAGACCCGGGTTCCAATCCTGGGTTGGGAAGATTCCCCTGGAGAAGGAATGGCAACCCACTCCATTATTCTTGCCTGGAAAATCCCATGGACGGAGGAGTCTGATGGGCTACAGTCTATGGGACCACAAAGAGTTGAACACGACCTGAGCAACTAACTCTTTCTTTTGTCTAGAAGGCAGCCTTGCTTGCATTCTCTGAGGATTGGGATTAACTTGTAAGTCCCTAAAAGTCTTCCTTGATGAAGCCCACAGCCCTGTGTGGTGGAAGGCCCTTATCTGTGGACTACCATTGACTTGAGTCTCTAAGAATAGCCTGACAGGGGATAGTCCCATTTGGCAAGACTTTTGGACCTGGATGTTGGAGCCACATGGGTGAGGAGGGGTTGTGAAACAGACTGGAGGCTGGCCACTGCCCTCACTGCCTAGAAGCTGTAGGTACCATGGAGATGGCCTCCCAACCTGAGATCCAAGAATACCAGCCAACCACACACATTGTGGTTTAGTCACCAAGATGTGTCCAATTCTTTTGCAACATCATGGACTGTAGACTGCTAGGTATTTCCCAGGCAAGAATACTGAAGTGGGTTGCTATTTCCTTCTCCAGGGGATCTTCCCAACCCCAGGATCAAACTTGAGTCTCCTGCATTGGCAGGCAGGTTCATTACCACTGAGGCACAAGGGAGGCCCTAACCATCTGGACACACAGGAAGTGCCTGTGGCCATGACTGTGTGTCTGTGGCAGTCCACCTTTATTCTAGGGCCAAGACATTCTTGTCTGTGCCACTAACTGCTCTTCTTGCAGGTGGCCCTGGACCTGGACAAGAAGGGTAACCCTTGCTGGACAAGTCTTTGCTCAATAAAATTGCTTAAAACCTGCAAATTCACTACTGTGTTCTAGAGCCACAGGGAAATGCCAGCTCCCTGCAGCTCAGTGGTTGATAACCTTTCTTGTAGGTCTGCAGAACACTGGAGATCTCTCCGTAGAAACATGCAGCATATATACACACACACAGTTCTGTACATAATTTCTGAAGCTCAATTGTATATTAAAAGTTAAGAATCCTTTATAATATCTCATGAATTTAAATTCATGTTCCCTAGTATCCTGCAGACCCACCTCTAGAAACCTGGTCTAAAGAAATATTAGCATTTGATGTGCAAGTATGTTGTGTGTTTATAACAGCATTTTTTTTTTTTTTTTTTTTTTTTTTTTTTTTTTTTTTAAATTTTTATTAGTTGGAGGCTAATTACTTTACATCATTACAGTAGTTTTTGTTATACATTGATATGAATTAGCCATGGATTTACATGTATTCCCCATCCCAGTCCCCCCTCCCACCTCCCTCTCCACCCGATCCCTCTGGGTCTTCCCAGTGCACCAGGCCCGAGCATTTGTCTCATGTACCCAACCTGAGCTGGTTATCCGTTTCACCCTAGATAATACACATGTTTCAATGCTGTTCTCCTGAAACATCCCACCCTTGCCTTCTCCCAGAGTCCACAAGTCTGTTCCATACATCTGAGTCTCTTTTTCTGTTTTGCATATAGAGTATAACAGCATTTTTATAATAGTAAAAGAAATAGCATATAGAAAGAGCTTAAATGGATGCTAGCAGGGAGATTGAAATATTGTTCATTCATTCATTCACTCATAATAGAATACTACACAGCTATTAAAAGGACTGAGGTAGAACTATAAATACAGATTGAAAATAGATCTGTGATATTCTTCTGTATAAAAAAAGCATGTTGAGGAAATTCCCTGGTGGTCAAGGGATTAGGACTTTCACTGGGACTGGGGGCAGTATCCAGGGTGTGTGTGTGTGTGTGTGCGTGTGTGCGTGGTTTGGGGATGGGGAGAAAGGAAGAGAAAAAGATTTGGGAGGAGTGAGAAGTCTGTTTTGGACAGTATTTTGTAAAGTTTGTATATTTAAAAAAATTTAAATTCAGTGGTAGCTGAATTTGCAGTAGCTTTCACTGTCACGTTAGAGGTTCACTGCTTGGTCAGGCTTGAGATCCCTCAAGCTGAGCAAGGAGGACAAACAGACAAACATGTTGAAACAATATAGAGTATCATCTTGTCTTTGTAAAAATTATTGCACATGTGTAAATACGAATGTGTGTGTGTGTGTATATATATATGTGTGTGTGTGTGTATATATGTGTATATATATATATATATATATATATATATATATATATATATATATATATAATATTTTTGGTTTCATAGGCTATATTCTGGGAGTCTAAGCACCAAAATTTATAGCAGCTATTTCTGTGGGGTGAGATTTACTCTTTTCCTGTATTCACTCCTGTGTTGTTCGAAGTTGTAAAAACTTGCAAGAATTATTTCTATAAGTTGAAAAAAAAAAAAAAGATTAACAGCAACGAACAGAAATGAGTTATCTCTAGGGTGTGGAGTATGGTGGATGAACCTGCTTCCGTCTTGTCAGGCCCCCAGGCTGAGTAGTCATTTTCTATGGCACAGATCCCACGGGAAGGTTCCAGATACCAGACGACCTGCTTCTGAGGTGTCAGAGCCACTGCAGAGCCCTCTGTGAAAAGGACAGGCCCCTTCATGCTCCGTTAAGTTATTCTTTGAAGTCATTTGTCCCTAGGGAGACCACTGAATTTAAACTTTTTTAGATATACAAACTTTACAAAATACTGTCCAAAATAGATTTCTCTCCTCTCCCCAATCTTTTTCTCTCCCTTTCTCCTCAACACCGCCTCCAACCTCACACACACACACACACACACACACAGACACACACAGACACACACATATACATCCTGGATACTGCCCACAGTCCCAGGTTAAGTTACAGTGTTCTGATATCCTATATCAGAGATACTACCCTAGGCATTCTTTTGGATTGAGAATTAAGATTTTTTTTAACTTGGAGACTGGACCGAATTCATGGTTTCTGGACTCTGGCTAGGCCTTAAGAAACACTTCTCACTAACTACCCCAGGAGTAGCCTTGCAAACGTGGCCTGGTATGTACAGACTCTGCCCTCTCCTTGGACTTTTGCCCATGCCAGGCCCGTTGCTGCCACCAATGACACTGCCAGGCTCTGACCGTCTCCCCTTGGCCTCTGGCCATGCTTCCATCCCGACATTCCCTCAGAAACACTTGGGAGCACAGTGAAGGCAGTGTGTATTAGACTCTTGTGTAATAGTCAACTTTTATTCTAAACAATCTTGGACTGCAAGGAGATCAAACCAGTCAATCCTAAAATAAATCAATTCTGAATATTCATTGGAAGGACTGATGCTGAAGCTGAAACTCCAGTACTTTGGCCACCAGATGCAAAGAGTTGACTCTTTGAAAAAGATCCTGATACTGGGGAAGATTGAAGACAAAGAGAAGGAGGTGGCAGAGGATGAGATGATTAGATGGCATCCCCAACTCAATGGACATGAATTTGAGCAAACTCTGGGAGACAGTGAGGGACAGGGAAGCCTGGCGTGCTACAGCCCGTGGGGGTCACAAAGAGTCAGACACAACTTAGCGACTCAACAACAACAAGCAGCCAAATCACCAAAGATAGTTTCTATTAGTATATGGACCCTATGTAGGTTTTACTTTTGGGAGCTGAACATAGATGCAGCTATCCCTTCTTCACAGTCATTTTTTAGGATATATATATATATATCATATTAAAGAAAATTTGGAGGAATAGGATGGAGAGTCCAGTAATAAACTCATACATCTATGGTAAATTGATTTTCGACAAAGGAACCAAGATCATTCAATGGGTAAAGAATAGTCTTTTCAAAAAACAGTGCAGGGACAGCTGAAGAGCCACATGCAAAAGAATGAAATTGGGCCCCTACCTCACACCATATACAAAAAATTAACTCAAAATAGATCAAAGATGTCATTATGTAAGAGCTAAATCTACAACCACTCCTAAAAGAAAACACAGGAGTAAATCTACGTCGTCTTTAACCAGGCAATAGTTTCTTAGATCTGACCCCAAAACCCCAAGCAACCAAAGTAAAAAATAGATAAATCAGACTTCATCAAAATTAAAATTTTTTCTGCATTAAAAGAAACTTTTCAATGAAGTGAGAAGACAACCCACAGAATGGGAGAAGATATTTACAAGTTATATATCTGACAAGAGTCTAATATCCAGGATATACAAAGAACTCTTACAACTCAACAATAAAGACAAGAAGTCTAATTTTTAAATGTATATAGACATTTCTCCAAATGAAAATATGGTCTAAATCATTAGTCATTAGAGAAATGCAAATCAAAACAATGAGATACCAATTCACACTCACTAGCAAAGCTACAATAAAAGATGCAGATAATAAGTGTTGAGAAGGATGTGGAGAAATTGGAACACCCCATTATATGGAACATATATTACTGGTGAAAATGTAAAATGGTGCAGATGCTATGGAAAATGTTTGGTAGTTTCTCAGAAAGCTGAACGTAGAATGACCATGTAACTCAGCAATTACACTCCTAGACATATACCCAAGAGAGTTGAAACATATGTTCACACAAAAACTTATACACAAATGTTCATACAGTTTTTTCCTAACAGCCAAAAGGTGGAAACAAACCAAATGTGTATCAATAATAAACAGAATGTGATCTATCCATACAATGGAATATTATTTGACCATAAAAAAGAATGAAATACTGATACATACTTCAGTGTGGACAAACCTTGATAACATTATGCTAAGTGAAAGAAGCCAGTCACAAAGGATCACGTATTATGATTCTATTTACATTAAATGGTCGGCATAGGAAAAATCTATAGATTCAGAAAGTAGATTAATGGTGTCTAGAGACAGAGGAAAAGGAAATGGAAATGATTTGCTAATAGATATGGAACTTCTTTTGGGGGTGATGATTGCACAAGAAGTAGGGAGTGGTCAGCCAATCAAGCATCAGTGGACAGGAAGCTCCAAGGGTATATCCTAATGTAAACTTTCTGGAACGACCCCACTATCATCTTTGATTGGTTGAGGTTCCTGTTTGGGCAAAATTGAAATTCATGGAATTCTATCAATCTGTTATCATCTCCGGGAGAGACTGTGGTTCACACACCCAGACTCATAAACTTAACCAGCAAATAGGCAGAGGATGTGAATCTACAAGAAAAAGAAATAGCGAATAGACATGTATTCGGATTTCCCAGGTGGTGCTTGTGGTGCTCATAAAGAACCTGCCTGCCTGTGCAGGAGACAAAGAGATGCAGGTTCGATATCAGGGTCAGAAGGATCCCTTAGAGGAGGACATGGCAATCCACTCCAGTATTCTTGCCTGGAGAATCTCATGGACAGAGGAGCCTGACGGTCTACAGTCCATAGAGTTGCAAAGCACTGGACACAGCTGAAGCAACTTAGCCTAGCCTAGCCTAGACATGTATTCAGCCTCACTCATAGTTAAAGAAATGCATCATACAGCAATGAGATTGGCAAACAAAAGTCTAGTAATGCCCAGTGTTCACAAGCTTATGGGCAAACAGGCACCCTCATACACTATTCCTGGGAGCATAAACAGATTCAACTCTCCTGGAGGGCAATTTAGCAACGTCTGCAACATTTTGAATGCTTATTCACAGTGATTTAGCAATTCTACTGTAGAAATTTGCCTTTGGGATATACTGGCAAAATTATGCCAAAATCATGCACAATTATGTTCACAGCCACATTGTCAGTAGTAACAAAAATTTGGAACACACCTAGACATCCATCAACAAGGGACCAGTTAAATACACCCATGTAATGGAAAAGTATGCAATCTTAAAACATGAGATAGAACTGTATATGCTGATATGGAAGGATCTCAATGTGTTTTGTTTTTTAAAAAAATAAACCAATGTGCACAACCATGTGATCTCCTTTGTGTTAAATTGAAAAATAGAGCTACATAGACTTTTTCTTTCAGAAACGGTGCATAAGAAATGGTAACTTTTGGAGGGTGGTTTAGGGGTTGGCAGGAGGAAAGATAACTTTTGTCTTTTATTTGATGCTTTTCTATACTATTTTTTTTGTCATGTGAATGTAAGATTTAAAAAAAATAAGTATTTTAAAAGCAGACAAGGAACATGAAGGGATAAATGAGAGAGAGAAGAAGGATCCCTTAGGTGGGAGTTTATGGTTTTTCCTGACACAGGGCAAACTTGTTTTCTCTGTATTGGTGAAAACATTGTGACCCATCATTGGGGTTTTAGGAAGACCTCCAGGGCAGTAAGCTGGAGGGTGGAGGGGAGTTATGGTCAGAGTCAGGGGGACTGGTCAAAAGAGTGGGGTTCAAATTGAGAAGGTGATGGTGGAGGTGGAAAGACAGCTTCAAATAGGAGAGTTGTTAAAAAGGGAAGCTGACAGTCTTTATTAAAAAAAATATTTATTTATTTGACTGTGACGGGTCTTAGTTGTGGTGCTCAGGATCTTTGTTGGGTCTTGCGGGATCTTTTGTTCAGGCGCCAGACACTCCAGTTGCTGACTCGTGGGCTTAGCTGCTCTGTGGCATGTGGAATCTGAGTTCCCCGACCAGGGATCAAACCCCTGTCCCCTGCATTGGCAGGCAGATTCTTAACAAGTGGACCACCAAGGATGTCCTTGGCTGATTTTTTTTTAAGCTGATCCTTCACCAGTGCCAACTGCCTTGCTTTTGCCACATCTGCCCAGCAACATCCCAACCCTGGGTTTTCTGTTTATGGTCCGGAAAAGGCCACCCACCAGTGAGAACGTGCCACTCCAGGATCATGGTTCATAGCTCTGCGGGCTTCTTCCTGTACCACCCATCGATTTATTTCTACCTGTCCTTGGTTGGCTCTGGCTCTCATTCCCCATTTATTCCAAATTTTCACCATGTTCACTTCTCACACTTCATTCCCACTCTCATCTATGTGGCCTCTCTTGCCTTCCTACTTCAGGGAACAAATGAGGTGCTCAGGGTTGAGTGCCTTTAACATCTCAGCCCTCTCTCTATAAGTGTATCTAAAACAAGATTTACCTTCTTTCCCTAGTATTCAGTCTTAGAGAATGATGTTCAGCTCTTGTTTAGTTCTGGAGTCCCTCCAGGACATTTCACTGACCGTATTCCATCCCTGAGCCTCAGCTACTTGCTCCTTCTTCTGTGTGTATGGCTGTAACAGACATTGTTTATTTCAGTATCATGACATTTACCTTGCTGAAAAAAGTTATCTCCCTCTGTCTCCTCCAATTAGCTTGATCCTGTTCATGATACTCTTCCCCCTGTGCTGTGCTCAGTTGCTCAGTCATTTCTGACTGTTTGCTACACTGTGGACTGTAGCTCACCAGGCTCCTCTGTTCATGGGATTCTCCAGGCAAGAATAGTAGACTGGGTTGCCATTTCCTCCTTCAGGAGATCTTCCCAACCCAGGGATCTAACCCAAGTCTCTTGGGTCTCCTAGAGTGGCAGGCGGATTCTTTACCACTAGTGCCGCCTGGGAAGCCGTGATTTTTTTCCCCCTTAACATTGTATTAATATATAACATCCAAGCAGAAAAATGCACGTATTCTAAATGTATAGCTCACAGAATTTCCACAAACTGAATATACTCATGCAATCAGTCCCCAGGTGAAGAAACCAAGCATTATAGCTACCAAAGCATTCCTTGTGTTCTTTTACATGCTCCATATCCCTCCTCAGGGGAGCCAGTGTATAGTCTTTACTTTTGATTTTTCAAAATTTTTATATGGCTATGCGGGGTCTTCCTGGGTGGGGGATCAAACCTGAGTCTCCTGCATTGGCAGGCAGATTCTTTAGCATTGAGGCACCAGGTAACTCCCGCTTAAACAGCATAGATTAGCTTCATTTCTGAAAATTTTGAAATAGACCTGAAATAATAGGTACTGTTTTGTGTCTGGCTTTTTGATCATCACATCCATGAGAGTCATCCATATTGTTGCATGCAGTCATAGACAGTTCATTTCCATTGCCCAATAATATTCTCTTGTGTGACTAGACCACAATTTATTGATCCATTCAAATGCCCCATTTGGGGCAAACAGCAGGCACTGTGTTTTATTTATCTCTGCATCTCCAGCATTTCATGCATGCTTAGTATAATGGTTTGCGTGCGAGCAGGTTAGAGAGCTCAAGGAGTATTTTTCCACTGTGTTCTTGGGTGGTCAGATGATAATACCTGAGATATGAGAGTCAAGCCTGGGTACCAAGTTTAAAATGTTTACAGGCCCATGGACAGGTCTGATTGTCTATTGAGGACAACCATGGCAGTTGTCTGGAACCCATGCAGTGGCAGCCATCAAAGACGTTTATTATGGAAATGAGAACAAAAGCAATCAGACATGGACCTGGTTGCTTTTAAAGACAGAACTGGGCCAGTGGCTAAATATTTGAGAGAGGCAGCTTTCTGCTCAATAATAATCATGATATTGGCTCATATTTAGAAAGCACTTACCATAAACCAGACCCTGGCATGTGCTGAGGGCTTGGTATCCATGAGTTCAATATAAGAACGGTTTTTTATTTTTTAATATATATTTATTTATTTGGGTGCACCAGGTCTTAGTTGCAACACACAGGATCTTCAGTTCTCTTTACAGCATGCAGGATCTTTTCATTGCAGCATGCAAACTCTTACTTCCAGCACATGGGATCTAGTTCTCCCGACCAGGGATCAAACCTGGGCCCTCAGCATTAGGAGGTGGAGTCAGCCACTGGACCACCCAGGAAAGTCCCCAAAATGGCTTTTTATAGGCTGAGAATTGAGCTCGAGCTGCTTGGTGAAACCATGATGACTTCATGGCTTCAGACACTAGTGATCGTGAGCCCTGGGAAGTTATATTTATAGAGTCACAATTTTACTGAAAAGCCGTCCTCTGACTAGTCTCCCTGCCTTGCCCCCTTCCTTCTTTCTAAAACTATCTTCTTTCTTGAGACCAGCCTCCTGCAGCTCCTCTGTGGGTCCCCTCACAGCAAACAAATTATTAGGTGTTTCCACCAGTACCTTCCTTCCACTCCAACCCCACCTGGCCTGGCCAGGGCCTTCTCCTTTCCACTCCCGGGATGTCTCTCCTTCCAGTGACTCAGAACTCTCACCTGCATGGATGATGACTCTGGTCAGAGCTGTGGCCACCTCAGGCCTGACCCTTCAGGCAGCCAAGGGTCATTCTGAATTACCCTAAAGTTTGTTTGTGTCCAAAAGAGTGAGGTAGGAGCAGTGGAATTTAGAAAGTATCTGGAAAAAAGAAAAAAAAATGCTACAGAAACCCTTTTTCTAGATGTAGCCGTCCAGTTTAGGTCTCCCAAATAAGCAAAGCCCAGACGAATAAATCTGAGAGGCTGAATGCAAAAGGTGTTTGTCAGGAGAAGAAAAAATACTGCCATCCTCCCAGGATAAGCTGTGCGATTGGCCCTGAGACAAGATTCTTTATCTCACCGTTGGCGCCTGAGGCCCGAGGCCTGGCAGCAGCCGCAGAATCACCAAAAAGACAGTGGCCTGAGTTAGACAAGCAGGCCTTGTTGAAGGGCTGAGGACTCAAGTCCCCACCCCTCTCTGCCCTCCCTCGCCACTTCTCTGTTCTGTTCTCTGCCCCAGCACCCTGCTGTCTTCTGCCTCCTATTTCTACTCAGCACTCTATTCTTTGTTTTCTGAGAAGGGGTCTCGTGGGGGGTCCAAGAGTTAGGAAGCTGTACAACCTATGGGCAGATCCCCAGAGGCCCCGCTCTCCCCCATGTCCACGGCCTTAATTTACATCTTCTATTTCTTCTCTTCTGCCAGACAAAGCTGAGCACACACTAACAGTGTTAACACGATAAATATCAGCAGCTCTGACCTTTCTCTCTTGGGTCCTGGAGTCACCCTGACTCCCAGGCTCCGACTCGCCTGTGCTTAAAGTGGATTAGCACTTCCGCTAGGCTGCAGGGCCCTTCACTTAGGCTTGATGGGAATCAAAACAGAGATTACCTTATTTGACTTAAAAAAAAAAAAATTTCCATTTGAAAGATAGAATCCCCCAGAGAAGTACACTGGGGCTTACACATATACAATTTTAAATTGGATTTTAAAAATAGTTTGCCAGCTGTTTGCTAGGTCGGGCCTTGGGTCTCGTCCTTGATTGATGTTGCGGCCATTGGGAAATGAGGCCAAGAGGGGACAGAGAGACTGGCAAGGCAGCAGGATCCCGGATGCCTGAGGCTGTTCCCAGGAGCCCAGGCAGTTGTTGCCATGGGCCTTTGGAAAGCCTTGGAGCCCTGGCACCAAAGTCTATTTCTCGCCCAGAGAGACTGAAGGAGCTTGGATCACCTCCCCCAGACCTCATCTCATCCCTGCACTGCTGCTTCTAGGCCAAGGTCTGAAAAAAAAGAGCGATGAAAGAGGACTGCTCTCAGCTGGAAGGGTCTTTCACATTTTTTGTGGCTAAATACTTATTTTAGCTCCTGTGTCACCTTCGAATGATACATACATGGGCCCTGCTCAGAACACTCATCCCCCTGTGCTTTTTTCCTGCCTGACTGCTTTTCCTCTCAGGCCTCACCCAGGATGTCACTTTCTGAGGGACAGCAGAGGGCCAGTATGCTGGGGTTTAAATCCTGGCTGAGGGGACTTCCCTGGTGGTCCAATGGTTAAGAATCCATCTTGCAATGTTGGGGACTTGGGTTACATCCTTGGTCAGGGAACAAAGATCCCTCACTTAGACTCCCCCCACCCAGCACAGCCAAAAACAAATAAAATAGCATTGTATTAAAGAGTAAATAAATCACATATTTAAAAAAAAAATCCTGGCTCAGCACTTCCTAGCTGTGTGACCTTGGGTTGGTCACTTAACCTCTCTGTGCCTTGGTTCCCTCATCTGTAAATGAAATGGGGATAGCAATAGCATCTACCTTACTAGGATTCTTGAGAGGACTCAGTGAATTCATATATGGGGATAGAATATCTAAAGTGCCTATATGTTTACAATAACCAAGACATGTAAGGAACCTAAATGTCCATTGACAGAGGAATGGTTAAAGAAGGTGTGGTAAATATATACAATGGAATATTATTCAGTCATTAAAAAGAATGAAATAATGCCATTTGCAGCAACATGGGTGTACCTAAAGAGTGTCATGCTGAGTGACGTCCGACACAGAAGGAGAAATATCATATGACATCCCTTATATGTGGAATCTAAAAAGAAATGATACAAATGAACTTATTCTCGAAACAGAAAGAGACTCACAGACTTATAAAATGAACTTACGGTTGCCGGGGGGCAAGGGATAATTAGGGAGTTGGGGATGGTCATATGCACACTGCTGTATTTAAAGTGGATAACCAACAATGGGCCTATTGTACAGCACGTGGAACTGTACTCTGTTATGTGGCAGCCTGGATGGTAGGGGGGTTAGGGGAGAATGGATACATGTGTATGTATGGCTGAGTCCCTTTGCCATTCACCTGAAACTATCACAACATTGTTAATCAGCTGCATCCCAATACAAAACAAAAAGTTCAAAAGAAAAAACTATGTAAAATGCCTAGAACATAGCCTAGCACACGGTAGCCTCTGCTTTTATTAACCTCCAAAGCACATCTCCCCAGGCTCAGTTGTCTGCTGCTGCCCTGCGTTCCCCTCTGCAACCCTGCCCCTCACCTCCTGTAGCACCTGGCCTCCGTTATCGCTATTGCTTAATTATGTAACTGTCTTCTCCTGGAGGGCAGGAAGCATGTCTTTCAGTGGCCAGTTCTCATAACCTAAACCCATCCAGCTTATGACATACTTAAGAAATGTAGTATGGTTTTGTTTTGTTTTTGAGTTATTCTTTAGCTCCTTTAAAAAAAAAAAAAAGACTTTCACAATTTCAGCTCTCAATCATTTTTATTTCCTTGTATTTTGACAATAACAATTTTATCCATACATGAGGTTGCTTTTCACAATTCATTATACTGTCTACCTCTTATCAAACTAGCTGGTTTATACTCTCATGCAAAAAAATCTTCTTACCATAGGCTTCACTATCTGCATTATTATTTTCTTTAAAAAATTAAAAAAATATGAACCTTCCTGGTGGTGCATTGGATAAGAATCCACCTGCCAATGCAGGGGACACAGATATGATCTGTGATCCAGGAAGATCCCACGTGCGGTGAAGCAACTAAGGCTGTGACTCACAACTTCTGAGCCTGTGCTCTAGAGCCCATGAGCCACAACAACTTAGCCTGTGTGCTGCAACTACTGAAGCCTGGACACCTAGAGCTTGTTCTCTGAAATAAGAAAAGCCACCGCTAGAAGCCCACACACTGCAAGGAAGAGTAGCCCCCACTTGTGGCAACTGGAGAAAGCTCTTGCAAAGCAATGAAGACCCAGTGCAACCAAAAAAAAAAAAAGAAGAAAAAAAAATTTAATACAGTTTTAAAAGGTTACTTTCCATTTACAGTTTATTACTAAGTCTCGGTTGTATTCCCCACGTAATACATCTTCAGCCTATCTTACACTAAGTAGTTCATGCCTCCCACTACCCCCCAAGAAATGCTTTTGACCACAATACTAAATGAAAAACAAAAAAGAACAAATGCTAAAAGACAAATGGGATCCAGAAGACAGAGTAACTTGGGGTCCTGGGTCGTTTTTCTCCATCTTCATTTGCTCTGTATATGTACTTGGCCTTTTCATTTTGTTTGTCTGACTGTTAAAGAAAGAGCTGATGAGTTGTGAGTTCTGGAAGTATGAGAGTAAAGCTTTGCAATCACGTCTTTTGCAGGAGACTTCTGCCCCTATCTTGTTTTCCAAAATCTAATTAAATATTAAATGCGTATAAAAGAACAGATCATATGAGAAAACAGAAAAAATTAAGACCCAACTACCTACAACCCAGCTTAAAATAGAACTTACAACCTGTACCGTTGAAGCCCCTTTGGTGTACTTCTTCCAATCCCCAGGCCCCTGCTAAATTTTTGTTACTTATTCTCTTGCATATCTTCATAATTTTACCCTAAAATATCCATCCCTAAACAGTATACTGGTCTTGCATGCTTCTAAACTTTATATAAGATAAATCATATGGTATGTATTCTTTTTTTAATTTTTTAAAATAATTTTATTTATTTTTGGCTGTGCTGGGTCTTTGTTGCTGCATGGGTTTTTCTCTAGTTGTAGTGAGCAGGGGCTACTCTCTAGTTGTGGTGCTCAGGTTTCTCATTGCAGTGACTTCTCTTGTTCCTGAGCATGGGTTCTAGGGCACGTAGGCCTCAGTAGTTGTGGCTCCTGGGCTCTAGAGCACAGGTTCAGCAGCTATGGTACACAGACTTAGTTGCTCTGGGGCAAGTGGGATCTTCCCAGACCAGGGATCGAACCCGTGTCTCCTGCATTGACAGGTGAATTCTTTATCACTGAGCCACCAGGGAAGTCCCACAGTGTGTATTTGATTTGCTTTTCTCACCACTCAAAGTGATATTTGTGATGTTCCTTTCTGCTGTGGTCTGTAGTTGTATAATATTCTGCTACATGAATACTCTGCCAAGTTTGTTTTTTTTCCCTCCATTTGACTCTCAATGCATCTTTGGATTATATGCAGCTTTTTTTTTGCTATCGCCAGCAGTGTTGCTATGAATGTTCTTGCATGTGACTGCTGAGGCCCATGGTCAAGAGTTTCTCTAGGGTTATTTCTGGGACTTAAGGTTTACACATTTTCAACATGTCTAGATAATGCTAAATTGATTTTCCAGAGGGATTCCAGCTTCCCATCTGGTCCCAAGCCTCAGTCCCTGCTCTGTTCATCCTCAAGTTCTAGCAGACCTATTGGAAAAGAACCTTTTGCAACAGGGCCAGAGAGAAGCCTGTCAGCTTGTACTGCAGTGACCCCCACTTCTGCTCATAGGAGGTGACAGGCTGGCCTGGGCAACCTGGGAAATCTCCCCTGGTGGCTGGGTTGGGGTCTCTGGCTACAAGCATCACTTAGAGAGCCACACAGAGAGGAGCAAACTGTGTTGACCCAAAAAGGCCAATGAAAACCAAACAAATGTCTGGATTCAACATTCTGCCTAACGTATTTCTTCTCAAGATAACAGAAGTTTTAATACTTCTTCGATTAAGTAGAAATGGTACCAAAAAAAAAAAAAACCCATTAATTTCCTTGTTATAGGTTACCTTTAAATTTACTAGTTTTAAAATCCCAAAGTGTCTTGAGTATAGTAGGCTTTCCACAAATATGGACTTTTATTTGGGACATTTGCCATGTTGGTCAACAGAATTAATCAGGCATGTAACTACCAAAGCCAAAAAGAGAAATATTTGATTTCTCTTTTTCATTATTTTTGTTGCCCTTTGATTATTATTTTTTTTTTATCCTTATAATAATAATTTAAAAAAAAAGAACTTCCCTGGTGGTGCAGTGGTTAAGAATCCAGCTGCCAATGCAGGGGACACAGGTTCGATCCCTGGTCTGGGAAGATTCCATATGTTGTGGAGCAACTAAAGCCCACATGCCACAGATACTGAGGCTGTGCTCTAGAGCCCAAGAGCCGCAACTACTAAAGCCCATATACACTTGAGCCTGTGCTCTGTAACAAGAGAAGCCACTGCAATGAGAAGCCAGAGCACCGCAACTAGAGAAAAGCCTATGGGCAGCAACGAAGACCCAGCCCAGCCAAAAAATAAATAATTTTTATAAAATGAAAAAAGATGCAACAGTGAGACCTGATGAATCCCTAGGGCCTGTCGTGACTTTCTCCTGGAAATCCTTTCATGTTTGGCCGTCAGCTCAGTACAGTGCCCTGGCCCAGTTTCTCTGTCTAGGAAGAAGTTCAAAGCTTATTGGTCACTCATGTCTCCTTTGGAAAAGGCACATTGATCCTTCAAGAAAATGATCTTTGGGATTTGTAGGCAAAATCTGTTGTTAAAAGGCTATAGAAGTAAACCAGTATTGTGTGTAAACCTAGTTATACCTAGCTTGGGCTGATTGGTCACTTTGATTCGCTAATACGTTCTTTTTCTCCCATCACACATCGTCACAAACTTTTGCCAAGTTGTCTTGGATAACGTTTCTCCTGCCCCTCCCATTGTTGTGTTTGGCCTTTTTTTACCTCATGCCTGAACCGTAAGAGACTAAAGTCATCTCCCTGCTTGAGTTCCTGCTTATTCTAACACACCACCGCCAGCCGAATTAAGTTTTAAAAAATGAAAACCAAACAACAGTGACAAAACCCATACACAGCTAACTGTTTTCCCCTTGATTTGTCACTTTCAGCTCCCAAACTCCTTGACTTCGGTGGAGTAAAGTCCTGAAGTTTTAGCCAAAGGCTCTGCCCAAACTCCTGACCATCTCTACCGAAGCCTGCACGAACACACCCCAGATGCAGCACACCTTCAGGGTTCAGGGCCCCTTAAACCAGCCACAGCCCGGGTTCCACGCCCCTTCTCCACGACAGGACCCTGACAACTCAGAGCTGTTGTTCCCTCTGCCCCATCTCTTCTCCAGTGTTTCCCACGTGCCGAGTTTGTCGGACACAGCCAGCCCATGTTGACCTCTGCATCCTCTCCTGGAGCTTCTCCCCACCCAGAACCCATTCCTCGGCTTGGGTCTCTCAGGTCTCACCCGTTCTTTTGGGGCCCCACCTCAAAAGCAAACTGATACATTTCTCTCAGTGACTCAGATGGCCTAAGAAAGATAAATAAACAACTTGGACCTGAGACAAAAGGTTGTTAGCTACTGAGAGAAGCAGTCCAGGAGCTTCTGAATCTAAGCTGAGCCAAGCCTCAGGGTTGAGGGTGGAGTGGGGGGCTGGGGGATGGAGTGAGGGCATGGGGTGGGGAATAGTGAAAAATGTTTTACTGTTGAGCTGGGTCTGCAAAGTGACTTGATAATAAGGGAAAGCTGATCACAAAGCCCCCCAAAAGTGCCAAATTGAACCTGAGTGGTCATCTCTGAAATAACCAATAGGTTAATTGTGGGCTTCCCTGGTGGCTCAGATGGTAAAAAATCTGCCTGCAATGCAGGAGACCAGGGTTTGATCCCTGGGTTGGAAAGATCCCCTGGAGGAGGGAATGGCAACCCACTCCAGTATTCTTGCCTGGGAAATCCCATAGACAGAGGAGCATGGGGTTGCAAAAAGTTGGACACAATTGAGTGACTGAGCATGCAATTTTGTGTAGGCACAATGTGGGGTTTGTTTTCTGGCTTCACCAAGTGGTATGTGGAACTTCCCTGACCAGGGATTGAACCTAAGCCTCCTGTAGTGGAAGCCTGGAGTCTGAACCACTGGACCACCAGGAAAGTCCCTCTCTATTTTTTTAATACACACACACACACACACACACACACACACACACACACATTTGGTCACTGAAGTCTGACAAGTGAGGAAAATGTGGTTGAAATCCACAAGGCCTCAAGCAGAGAACCCTATCTGATTTGGGACCTGCAGGGCTGTGACAGTCATCTCACAGTAGTATAAAATTCTCATTTGGAAGAATAAATAAACCTCATTTAAAGGGAAAGCAAATATTCTGGGAGGGGTCTGTCTTTGGCTGAAGGTAGAACCACCTATACGAATTCATGGGTTATATTGCAAATATTGAAAAGTGAAGGTGTTAAATGCTCAGTTGTATCCAATTCTTTGTGACCCCATGGACTGTAGCCCACCAGGCTCCTCTGTCCATGGAATACTCCAGACAAGAATACTGGAATGGGTTGCCTTTTCCTTCTCCAGGGGATCTTCCCCACCCAGGGATCAAACCCCAGAAAAAGAATCTCTTGCATTGCAGACAGATTCTTTACCATCTGAGCCACCAGGGAAGCCCCATTGCAAATATTGAAGTTTCTTTAAAAGAGTGAAAAAAAAAATTGTTTTTTTTCTGTAGCCTTTTCATCACTTCATCCTGCCCATGTGCGCAAAACGCATCTTTCTGAACAATCCACTTTCACCTTGGAATTCTGCTGAAAACTGTGTGGTGGCTTTCTGTTTTCTATTGCATGAATGTAAACATTATCGAGCCCCACCTAAAGGCCCCAGAAATCTGGCCCCTTCCTACCTTCTAAAGCTGTCTCCCCCTCCCCACAGCCAACCTTCTCCCTGCTGGGTGCCCCTGCTTAGCGGCTGCACCCAGTTCCCCTGGAGGCCCAGGTCTTCCTTGCAGCCTGATGGAGGTGTTCCCATGCATGGCGAGCTTGGAGATTCCTGTGAGGCACCTAACGTGGCAATTATAACCCCCCTAAACGATTTTCTGTGTGTTACACTTAGCTCCCTGGTTAAAGGGTAAAGTCCTCCAGGGCAAAGACTGGTCTTTTCCAACTGTGAACCCAACTTCTGTGTCTGGACTGGTGCCAGCCCAGGGTGGCTCTTTCATGCCAGGTACCCTGGAACATCTGGCCCTCATCTATCTTGCCCCCTAACTGCTTTCTCCCAAGACCTCAGCGGTAAAGAATCCGCCTGCAATGCAGGAGATGCAGGAGATGCCGGTTCAATCCCTGAGTCGGGAAGATCCCCTGGAGGAGGGGCATAGCAACCCACTCCAGTATTCTCGCCTGGAGAATCCTATGGACAGAGGAGCCCTGTGGGCTAGTCCATGGGGTGGCAGAGTCAGATACAACTGAAGTGACTGAGCACAAGACCTACACCGTTCCTCCGAGTCTCAAATCAGGGTAACTGTCACTGCCCCCTCTTAATCAGATGGTGAATAATTAGAGATGATGTATTTAAAGAAGCCTTGGGGGGTCAATTGCCAAGAGCTCAATTTCATTTACAAGGGACTTTCACTGTGATCTCCTACTTAAGTAAAGCAAACAACCCCCACTTACAGACCTGATGAAAACAGAGGGATTAAATGTTCTGTTTAAGGTCACATGTATAGGGTGTTTCAGAAGTGGCATTTAAAGTCAGGACATGTTTTACAAAGCAAACATGGTCTCACAGTCTTTGGAAACAAACTGATGGTTCCCAGAGGGGAAAGGTGAAGGGGGAGGGATAAATTAGGAGTTTGGGATTAACATACATACACTACTGTATATAAAATAGAAGGACTTCCCTGGAGGTCTAGAGGTTGAAACTTCACCTTCTGATGTGGGAGGGAATGGTGGTGTGGGGTGGGGATGGGTTCCATTCCTGCTCCTGGAGCTGGGATCCCACAAACCTTGGGACCAAGAAACCAAAACATAAAGCAGAAGCAATATTGTAACAAATTCAGTGAAAGAGTTTTAAAGAAATGATCCATATCAAAAAATCTTAAAAAATAGTCAACAAGGACCTACTGTATAGCACAGGGAATTTTACTCAATATTCTGTAATAACCTATGTGGGAAAACAATCTGAAAAAGAATACATACATGTATGTATATATATATCTAAATCACTTTGCTATACACCTGAAACTAACACAGCATTGTAAATCAATTATACTCCAATATAAAATGAAATTTTGTAAAACTTAAAAAAAAACTAATAAAGTCAGGACATGTCTGACAACTAGAGAAAAGCCTGAGCAGCAAAGACCCAATACAGCCAAAAATACATAAACAAAAAAAATTTTTTTTTTAAGATAGCATGTTATTTTTAGGCATTACTGGAATCATGAAACTTAACATATTTATTTTTAAGACATGTTTGTTAAGTGCTTTACATCTACTATAAACTTAATGAAAACTCTGGAATGAGTGTGTAAGAACTGGCCTGTTCAACTCCATTATAAAGATGAGAAAACCAAGGCCTCAGCCGGTATGATCAGGGCCACCCAGCTAACTCATGGCTTCATCAGTCAGGGTTTTGGCAGGAGGACAGAAGATACATTCTAACTGGGACATTTCAGCAGAATGCAATAAAGGAACTCTTTACAGAAGTGGGGAAACTGCAAGGAACAGTGTGGAGTTTGGGGGAGCAACCTGGGCCTGCAAAAGAGAGAAGAGGATGCAGTTACCAGAACCTGTAGAGAGACACCTGCAAGAGAAGGAGACTACAGCCCGTGGAGACCCAGGAAGGAGTTGGGGAACTCACAGCCAACCTCCCTGTCCTCCTAGAGATCCCCATTGGCTTTCCTTAGGCCAGAGCACAGGGAGCCTGTGGGTGTCTGTACAGGTCAGTCTCCAGGGGCTCAGAGCAGAGCAGAGTTGAGCAGGGTGTGGCTCTGGGGTGAGTTAAACAAGCAGAGAATTTCAGAGACGATCCCTCCAGAGACCACCCTTAGGCCCACAACATCCCTCAGCCTTAGACTTGGAGCTTGTTTCCTAAAAAACTTCACTGTGAGTACTGGCCTCTACACAAGGACACACAATCCAATGGGACCTCCTAGTCAGATGGAGTCAGGCAGCTGGTGTGCAGGCCCGGCCAAGATGGCGGAGCTGGCAGGTGGAGAAAGCTCACGCTGAAGTCATCGCTGGTTCTTGGCCATCACATCTGGGCAGAGATGCCCCAGAGCCTTTAATGCAACTACAATGGGCATTAGCCACAAGGCTGGAAAAGTTTCAACAAGCAAAGAGTCTACTGTCTTTTGCATCTGGCAATTAAAATATCTTGAAAGAAAGATTTCATCTCATAGCATGTTATGGACTCATTGTCCATAACAATGTAATTGGCACTGGGTTACTCTGGCTTCATTTTTATGTAATGTCCCTGGCATGAAACTCTAGGTTTTATGAAAAGGAATTATCTTGGGGTGTTGGAGCAGTCTACTCTGGATGAGTTCTTTATTCACCTTTATCCTTGGTTTGATGGGGGTGAAAGCCATAAAAGAATTTAATGGCAGTGACCACTTCCAAACCCAGGAGCTATGAGAGCAGTGTAATGAGAAATGCAAAACCCAGTGTCCTCACAGAACACAAACTCAGCCACAAGTCATGGAGAAAGAATTCTCAGTTCCTGTCCTAACAGAATTGTTTCCAGAGAAATGAATTAATGGTCATGTGCAGCCCTGTGGTCTGAGTGATCACGTTCCCCATAGAAGTATAACTGCTAGAGTCTACAGTGACCTTTCTGAGTTCAGCAAAGCCAGGTCGCTCCTCCTACCCCTCACCCAAATAAGACCCTCTGCTCTGTGTATTGCCCCTCAGAGCTGAGGAAAGTTTTTCCCAGTTCCACTATTAGCAGGCTCCCTAGTACCATTGCTACTAGTACCTAGAACCAGGGCTTCCCTGGTGGCTCAGATGGTAAAGAATCTACCTGCAATGCAGGAGACTGGGGTTCAATCCCTAGGTCGGGAAGATCCCTTGGAGGAGGGCATGACAACCCACTCCAGTATTCTTGCCTGGAGAATTCTGTGGACAGAGGAGCCTGGCGATCTACAGTCCATGGGGTCACAAAGAGTCAGACATGACTGAATGACTCCCACAACACTAGTACCGTTGGAACTGACCAAAGAGACACAGAAGTAAAACAATGGATTCTCATGGCAGTGGCTCTGGCACAGGGGTCTCCTGGCAAATTCTGCCTCTGGGCTTTTGCACTTGCTGATCCTTTTCTTTGGACCACTCTTATCCCAGTTTTCTGCATGGGGTGAGTGTATACCCAGAAGTGTAATTGCTGGATCAAATGATAATTCTATGCTTAATTTTTTGAGGAGCTACCATACTGTTTTCCACAGCAGCTGCAGTTTTACATTCTCACCAGCCTCCTGGTCTTCCTAGGTGGCTCTAGTGGTAAAGAACCCACCTGTCACTTCAGTAGATGCAAGAGATTTGGGTTCTATCCCTGGGTCGGAAAGGTCCCCTGGAGAAGGAAATGGCAACCCACTCCAGTATTCTTGCCTGAAAAATCTCATGGACAGAGGACTCTGGTGAGGCCACAGTCCATGGGGCTGTAAAGAGTTGAACACGACTGACACACACACACACACACACACACACACACACACCAGCCTACTACCTAACCAACTTTTATAATACTTATCTATCTTTTGTAGTGTCTCTACCCTTACTTGAATGTAAATTTCACAAGGGGAGACATTTGCTCCCGAAATGCCTAAAACCTTACTTGGCACCGGTAGTTGGTGATTAGCAAGGATTTGTTAAATGAATGCAACTGTCTCGGTGCCTCTGACCTCATTTGCATCATCCTGAACCTGTTAATGCCAGCTTCAGGCCAACGGAGACGTTCTCAGCCCACTTTGTCAGAGGCTTCTTCCTCTTTCACATGTGCCTCTTGCAATGCTTCTTCCTTTCTGCTTGGTATTCCGGTTGTCTGCAAACTTGCCCCATCTCTCTCTCTGAATCCGAGGCTCCTCGGTGTTAAGAGCACAGTCTGTTCATTGTTGCCCTTCTGCCATGTTTCTAGGCTGGGGTATATTTAGGCTCAACCCACACTTGTCAGAGGAATGTTCCAAACACCTGAGCAACACTGTGGGGATGGGCTTGTGCACTCCAGAGCTCCCTAAAACCAGTTTCCCCAGGAGTCCCAGGCTGTATGGCCTCTGCACATGCCTCATTCTGAGTCTAGTCTTCCTGGGTCTGATGAGGACATTGGACAAATGATTTCTTGGGTTCCCCTTATATTAGGTGTGCCGTGGGGCCACCCCTCTGACAGAAAGAGCATGGACCTAGGGACTTCCCTGGTGGTCCAGTGGTTAGGACTCTGTGCTTCCACTCCAGGGAACACGGGTTCAATCCCTGGTCAGAGAACTAAGATCTAGCACGTGGAATGGGGCAGCAACCCCACTCCCCCCTCAAAATAAACACCAGAAAAGACATGGTCCTCATATTTGAGAGCCCACAGTCTGATATGAATAAAATACACGTGTCAAAAAAGGTTAAGGAATCAGAGGAAACCTGTGCCCAGAGACGTCCACCAAGGAAGGTATATCCTGCCTCTCCCTCCCCTAGTCACACACACACAGGTGTGCTGCTGGGGCTTCAGAGCACAAAACACCAGGAAACTCAAGGAGAACACATTTCTTCTTCTGCGGGAGAGGAAAAAAAAAAATCTCTACAGCTCATGTGATTTCATGGGTTATTTTAAACTGTTTGTTTCTCTGTCCCATCCTCAGGGAATAAACATTTGCAGGCAAAACTTGGACCTTGGCTTTCTCCCCCCACCCCCACCCCCCGCCACTTCGCTTAGCTATTTGTGTATAAATATGACTTGAGTGAAATCTCTGAAGAACTGCCAACCCTGCCTACCCTGCTCCCATCCCCTATTCTTTCCTAAGAAAGCCTTAAAGAATTTGTACCCAAGAATGGAATGTTTCAATGACATTTAAAGCCCTCCATGTACTTAAAAAAAAAAAAAAAAAAAAAAAAACCTCTTTTCAAATGCACAAGCAACACACTCACAAAATTTACAGATTTTTAAACAAATCACTCATAATCCAACAACCCTGACAAAATACTTTTTATATTTCACTGATCTCCTTCCAGGTTTACCTTTATGAGTACATGGTTTATACCATGGTCATAACATAATCTTGCATTCTATATTTTTCTCTTAACATCTAAAAACAAATACAAATGTCAACAAATGTATTCTTCTAAGGGCTTCCCTGGTATCTCAGTAGTAAAGAATCCACCTGCCAGTGCAGTTTTGATCCCTGGGTTGGAAAGATCCTCTGGAGTAGGAAATGGCAACCCGCTCCAGTGTTCTTACTTGGGAAATCCCATGGACAGAAGAGCCTGGTGGGCTACAGTCAGTCCACAGGGTAACAAATGTATTGGACACAACTTAGCGACTAGAGAACAACAACAACATTCTTCTTAAATATCACCATTTGGTAAATCCAGGTCAGATCTATAGCTCAGATTGATAGCTGAGTGAGTGGGTACTGAGCTGTATATAGGACACCGAAAAATAGAAATTGTTCTTGCCCTCAGGACTTCCCTGGCAGTCCAGTGGTTAAGATTGTGTTTCCAATGCAGGGGGCATAGGTTTAACCCCTCATTGGGGAACTAAGATTCCCACATGCCTCAAGGCCAAAAAAAAAGGAACTTGTCCTTGCCCTCAAGGAGTTTACAGTCTCAGGGAAAAATAAGACATACATACAGTAAACAGCTGGTAATTACATGGAAAGATGTGTATATGTATAGATGACGATGCCCTGATGGAAAGCAGGTGTTCTGGGTTGTAGAGAATTTATCAGGGGTTGGGGAACTGAGAGAAGTCTGCCTCCCCTTGAAGGTGAGAGGGTGATGTGGTAAGCCATGCTGAAGAGGCAGAGAGAAGGGAGGGTAGAGATAGCTCAGATGCAGATGAATGCACAAAGGCGCTGAATACAGGAGACATACAATTAGTTTGGTAGCCACTGGGGCAATTAACCCAACAGGTAGAGAAGGTGACTTTGTCAGGGAGTGGTAGGACCAAAGACACGAAGGTGCTGAGAATGAGGAAGAGAGTTGGAGTTTCCCAGAAGGGGGACAGAATACAAAGTTGACGTGACTTGGATGCCGGAGAGGATTACAGGGGAAGGAGTGCTGTTGTTTGATTGGTCTGTCGGAGGTGCGAGTGGTTGCTGCTGTTGTTTTTGAGATAAAGGGCATCTATCTAGATGTAGTCAGTAGATCTGGGAAGACTTAAGATATTGGGAGCAGGAAGTTGCAGGGAAGATGGCACCAGGCCTTGCTGAGGGATGGCATGCCGGAACACAAATCAATGTACAGGTCAAGGCTGGACCTCATTCATGGGGTTCACGACTCTATTCCCCTCTAGAGAAGTGCCTGGTGCCGAGGGAGCCCTTATAAATATTGCTTGAATGAGAACTGAACCAAGGAACTTCCCTAGTGGTCCAGTGGTTAAGAATCCCCCTTCCATTGCAGAGGACTCAGTTTCATTCCCTGGTCAGGGATGCCATCCCACATGCCATGGGGCAACTAAGCCTGAGCACTGCAACTAGAGAGCCCATGAACCGCAACTAAGAGAAGCCTGTGCACCACAACGAAGAGTAGTCCCCACTAGCCCCAACTGGAGAAAGCCCAAGTGCCACAACAAAAACCCAGTGAAGCCAAAAAACCCCAAAGAACTGAATCAAGTCTGGTTTTGCAAAATTTTTGTACAAAGTTCATCAAATATCGATTCCTCCTCCAGGCCTCTGTGTCAGCTCCCTAAAATGGAGTTGTTTTTCCAAGTGCTCCTTGTGGCCCTTTTGAACCGGGTCTGGCCACGAGGCCACATGAGTCTCAGTAATCCTGAGCCATGCTGAGACCTGTAAGGATTGGCACTGGGGGATGATGACCTAAGATCCCAGTTAGTCATCCTGGCAGCTGCTTCCTGCCTCCCTGCCCTCGTTGCCTTCTGTTTGGGCTTTGCTTGGGTGGTAAGAGGATATTGTCCAGACTCATCAGTTATTACCACTGGAAGGCAGCTTACCCAGCGGCACATGCACCCTCGTCGTTAGAGGAACTGAGTCAGGCCCAGAAGGGAGTGGGGCTGACCCAAACCCAGAGCTGCCTGGAATCAGCTTACAGGCCAGCCTCATCCACGCAAGAATTTCACAAATATCACTGAGGCTGTGCTATGTGTCAGGTGCTGCTTCAGTGCTGCAGACACAGCCGTGAGCAAACAGGCCAAACTTCGGAGGTGGGGGGCTCCATCAACCGGCTAATTAAGGTGGGTGGTGAGAGGAGTCAGGGAAGAGGCAGAGAGTGGGTCTTACAATTGTAGGAAGGTGGTCAAGGAAGGCCTTAGCGAGAAAATGACATCAGAACAGAGTGTGGAACAGGAAGCAGGAGGGAGCACAGGGCCATCTGGGTGAAGAGTGGTGCAAAGGCCCTCGGGTAGGAGTGGGCCTGGTACGTTCCAAGTACAGTGAAGAGTGATGTGAGTGGAGAGGAAGAGGAAATGAGCCTGGAACTTCCCTGGTGGTCCAGTGGCTAAGACTCTGCTCCCAATGCAGGGGGCCTGGGTTCAATCCCTGGCCAGGGAACTAGATCCCACATGCCACAATTAAGAATACTGTGGGGACTTCTCTGGTGGTCCGGTGGCTAGGTCTCTGTGCTCCCAATGCAGGGGTCCCAGGTTCATTCCCTGGTCAGGGAACTAGATCCCATATACCGCAACTAAGACCCAGCACAGGCAAATAAAAATAATTATTAAAAAAAAAAAAGAATACTGTGTATGTGCTTAGTCATGTTCTCTTTGTGACCCTATGGACTGGAGTCCACCAGGGTCATCTGTCCATGGGATTCTCCATACAAGAAGCCTGGAGTGGGTTTCCATGCCCTTCTCCTGGGATCTTCCCGATCCAGGGATCGAATCTTTGTCTACTGTATCACAGGTGGATTCTTTACCCACTGAACCACCTAGGAAGCCTCCAAGAATACTGCATGCCAACAACTAAAGATCCCCAGTGCTGCAACTAAGACTCAAGGCAGCCAAATAAATAAATATTCTTTAAAAAGAGAGAGAGAAAGAAAAAAATGAGTTCTGAGGGGTAACTGGGACAGAGGGCATGGGGCCTCAGAGTCCCCATGTAGGCCTTTGACTTTAAGAATTGAGTTAATTTTTATGGGAGTATAGTTGCTGTGCAATGAATCAGCCATACATAAACATATACCCCTTCCCTTTTGGACTTCCTTCCCATCGAGGTCCCCACAGTGCATTAAGTAGAGTTCCCTTTGCTGTACAGTATGTTCTTATTTGTTATCTATTTTTTATACAATATCAATAGTGTATACATGTCAATCCCAATCTCCCAATTCCTCCCACCACTACCCGCTCTCCCCAGGCCTTTGGCTTTTTTTCTTCCCACTCACTGCCCACTGTCTAATTCATGACCCTGTCTTTTCCTGTCGACTCAAGGGCGCTGGGACTTCTGTGGGCAGAGAGGAGAATGGGGCAGGCAGCAGGGCTCTTGAAAGCACAGAGCAGTGGCGTGGGCAGCTGCCTGGGCCACCTGTGCCAAGCCCGTCCCTATGCCCCTGCTCCAGATGTCTTTAGACCGACAGGAGAGGGTGGCTCCCCATTTCAGGATAAGGAGAAAAAGCACAGAGGCAGAGCCAAGCCAAATCAATCGAGGATGCAGCATCCTTGTCATGTCGGAGGAGAACAAATTCATAGCTGAAGCCAGCGCAACAGGCTGAGTCGGACTCCAGCAGTGCCCATGCCTTACCTTGGTTGAGTGAAGAATAGAACCAGATATATTTATGTAGAATGTACCTGGCAAACACTGATGTCCAATGGCAACCATTTGATTAGCTTAGTCTTCTGATCTCTAGTGCCCCATGCTTCCTGTCAGTGATCCATATGCATATGAATGAGGCTCCTGCTCCAACTGGTTTGTCAGGGACCAGTGTGGATGCCAGGCCCTGGGTGGTAGCCCTGGGGTGATTACTACTGTAGGTTTAGAGCAAGCTCCCGCCTGTCAGGGACCCACTGCCCACAAGAAGCTGTCACATGCCCGGGGCACGGGGGCACGCAGAGCCAGTGGGCAGATCTGTTTCCCTGATCATATCAGTCCCTCCTGGTGACCATGCCCTCTGCTCTTTGATGACCTGAGAAAGGGCTGGGTAAAGCTGGAATCAAGGGCCAGAGCCTTATAGAGTGGTCAAGCTGATCTTGAACCCTGGCTCTGGCTGTAATCCTCACGTATGTTCTCTCTTCCATCCCCCAGGAGGATCTTATTCGGGAATTAAGGCCATCACTTCTTTTCTAGCTTCCAGGCGCTTTACCTGGGGCAGGAATATTAAGGCATGAACCTTGATAAGGCATGAACCTTCTCTTCAGAGATTTGAACCTATTGTATATGTGTGTGTGTGTATGTATATAATGCACACCTGTGTGTGTATGCTTATTATCTCACACATGCTGTGGGAGGCTCCCCGGGATATTAGTAGGAAGAATCCTGAACGTGAGTGAGGTGGCTTTGTCCGAAGCACCCGGGGGCCTTTGAGTCTATCACTTATCTTCTCGAAGTCTTGGATTCCACTGCTGCTCAGCAGGGATAATGAAGCTTGCCCTGTCTGCATCAGAGTGCTTGTTGGGAGAATGAGATGGGGCAATGTCAATAAGTGATAAAGTACTAAATGCACTCAGGGGATTGCACTGGGAGCAGGGAATCTTAACCACTGGACCACCTGGGAAGTCCCCTGTTGTTCAGTCTCTAAGTTGTGTCCATCTCTTTGCAACCCCATGGACTGTAGCACGCCAGGCTTCCCTGTTCTTCACCATCTCCCAGAGTTTGCTCAAACTTGTGTTCGTTGAGTCGGTGAAGCCATCCAACCATCTCATCCTGTCGCCACCTTCTCCTGCCTTCAGTCTCTCCCAGCATCAGGGTCTTTTCCAGTGAGTCGACTCTTTGCATCAGGTAGTCAAAGTATTGGAGCTTTCAGCATCAGTCCGTCCAACGAATATTCAGGGTTGATTTTCTTTAGAGTTGACTGATTTGATCTCCCGGTTGTCCAGGGGACTCTCAAGAGTCTTCTCCAGCACCACAGTTCAAAAGCATTGGCAGGTAGGTTCTTAACCACTGGACCACCAGGGAAGTCCCTGGCCTCCTATTTTTCCATTAAGATACTTAGTCTTTCCATATCATGTCACCAGTTCCCTGTATTAAATCCCCTCTGCTCAAATAGAAGACTTTCCATTTGTTTGAGTGGATCTTTGCTGATATTCAGACAAAATGACTCTAGAGCTCATAGTCTTAATCTTTTCAGATGAGAAAACTGACTCAGACTTACTTCAGGTTGTAAAAGCTATGAACTATGAAGAAAAGAGCCAAGAAAAGTTGGGGAAAGAAAAAAAAAAATGAGAGGTTGTCCTTTTAGATATCAAAATATACCTTGAAGCTGTAGTAATAGAAACAACATGGGCAGATGTAGAATCAGTAGAACAAAACATTGAGAAAGAATACAATCAGAAATAACTGTAAGAATAAAAGAATATTTTACTTGTTAAAGGAAACATTTCAAATAAATGAGGAAATGCTGCTGGAGGGATTAATCCACCCATAAATTTGAGAAAAGACCCCAAATAAGTTCCAGATGGATTGAGGAACTAAACCATATGAAACTACTAGAAATAAATACAGGAGAACTTTTTTTCTTGTTTTAATCTTGAGATTAGGAAAGCTCTTTCCAAAGAAAATTGAAAATACAAAACAGCATGAAAGGATGAAGTTGACAGGCTTACAGTTTATATAACAATTTAAAGCATAAAATTTTGGTGTGGAAAAGAACTCAGAGATCTAAATAAGTTCTTGCCTAATTAGTGTAGTGTGGAATCGCTGAAGTGGTCTGAAAATGGGAAGGGAAGCTGGAACTGGATTTCTTGGGTTCTCTTCCTGTTCCTTGATTGGGAGGAACTATACATTTCTATCCAGTGGTTCATCCAGCTTAAGGCACAAGGAGTCACCTCACAGAGGCAGGGAGATCCTACCTGTGCCCTCATGAGCAACTTTCCCTGAGTCCTTAAGCTGCAAAAAATGAGATAAGCTCAAGCCAGAGATACTTGGAAAGTGGAGACGAAGAAGGCAGAAATTCTGTACTCTTTTAAAAGAAAGTTATCCACTTGGCCTATTTATTAGATCATGAGTACTTGGGAAAGGACTAGAGAATGTTCTGATTAATGGATCAGTGGGCATCCAAAGCAGATGGCAAGAAGCATCACTTAGAGCAGGGGAACAACTAAATGGAGTACTTAGTTCTTAATCAGTTTATTTTAAGAAATGTGATGCTTTTCTTCCTATGTTGTAAACTGGGTCTTTAAATGGTTTAAATTATTTTATTTCTAGTTTATCATTTCCCACTCTATTATTTTTTGAATTAGAGTTTCTCTTTATATTATTTATATATATACAGCAACAAGTAAAATAAGTTCAAATGTCGGAGGCTTCTGGTTCAACTGTTAATTAGCCATTTTATCCTGATTCAGAGCACTGGACTTTTTGTCAAAATGTGATTTGTCCTAAGATTGTGGGCTTATTTATTGAAATATTCAAATAATGAGGCTTGTTTTGTTTCAAAAAAATGGAAAAAGAATATGGTAGATCTACAGGTTCGATCCCTGGGTTGGGAAGATCCTCTGGAGAAAGGCATGGCAACTCACTCCAGGATTCTTGCCTGGAGAATCCCATGGACAGAGGAGTCGGTGCATATGGTCCATAAAGTTGCAGAGTTGGACATGACTGAAGTGACTTAGCATGCACACACAGTGAGACGATATATGTTTTGTTTGTGGGTTGATGATGTGTGTGGTACAATATACATAACATAAATTTACCAGTTTAACCCCTATAGATGTATAGTTCATTGCCATTAAGTATATTTATAGTGTGCAATCAACAGCACATGCATACCCAGAACTTTTTCATCATCCCAAACTGAAACTCCAAATCCATCAAATACTGACTCCTCATTCTCCCATCCAGCCCCTGGCAACCACTATTGTACTTTCTATGAATTTGACTACTCTAGCTATCTCATACACGTAGAATCAAACACTATTTGTCCTTTCGTGACTGACTTATTTCACTTAGCACAGTGTCTTCAGGGTTCATCCATGCTATAGCATGTGTTAGAATTCTTTTCTTTTTAAGGCTGAAGTACAGTATTCCATTGTATGTATAGCATACCTGGGTTTTTCATTCATCCACTGATGGGTGCTTGAGTTGTGTCTGCTTTTTGGCTATTGTGAATAATGCTGCTATGAACGTGGATCTATGAATATCTCTTTGAGTCTCTGCTTTCAATTCTTTTGGAAAGTCTCTGCTTTCAATTTACCTAGAAATATCTGTAGTTTTAAGTCACTAAATTTGCGGGTAATTTCTTACATAGGAATAGATAACTAACAGAGGAGCAGATTTGAAAGATACCACAAACAGAAACTTTTTACCCCAATATTTTATTATGAAAACTTTCCAATGTACAGCAAAGTTGAAAGAACTCTTCAGTGAACATGCATATATCACCACCAAGGTTAAACTACTAACAGTTTGCTGTATGTTCTTTGTAAACTAGGTTAAATCAAATGTAATTGTTGTTCTTATAGATTAAAAATGATGTAATATTGGCAAATGTCATATTATTAAATCTTGTATCTTTTTATATTTTTTCTGAACCATTTGAAAATGTGTTGCAGACTTCATGATATTTTACCTCTCAATACTTAAGCACTGGGACTCTCCCGGTGGTTCAGTGGTTAAGAATCCACCTTGCAATGAAGGGGGCAAAGTTTGATCCCTGATTGGGGAACTAAGACCCCACATGCTGCAGAGAAACTAAACCAGTGCACTGCAACTAAGACCCAAATAAATAAATTAATAAGAATCAGGATTATTAAATAAATAAATAATAATCATGAGCCAAATAAGTAAATAAATATCAGGAAACAAATACTAACTATCTCCTAAAAATCTTTAAGCATCCTCATAAATAAACACCATCATCACCACATCAAAAAAAATTATCCTAATATCACCTGAGAAAATTCCTTAATGAAATTTAGTATATATATATTCCATATTCAAATTTCTCTAGCGGTCCCCGAAATGTGTTCTGTAGCTGAATTTCAGAACGAGACAATAGAGTTCGTTACTACATTTGGTAATTACGTCCTTTCGATCTCATACATATTAATTCTAGAAGAAAGATTCTCAACCTTGTGTCCATGGTCTTCAGAGGATCTCTGAGAGTCCTGAGAGTTAATACAAAATTGTGTATGTGCCCGCCCATGCTTGCAAAAGTGAGGGTAGATTAGATTCTCTAAGTGACGGTACACCAAAGGTTGAGAACTCATGATGTAAAAATAGTAGATGATTGACTTGAAGAGGGAGAAAGGCCAAACACCATGACTGAGCAACAGTTCACCAGGAGGCTGGTTTTGGGGAGAATGACATGTCTTTGGACAAATAACATAATCTCTTTGTCCATTTCTAATTTACGAATAATAATATTGATCTGCTTACCTCAGTAGAAGGTGCGTGTGAAAATACTTTGCACATCAGAAATGGCTCAGAGGGACTTCCCTGGTGGTCCAATGGTTAAGAACCCACCTGCCAGTGCAGGGGACACAGGTTTGATCCCTGTCCAGGAAGATTCCACATGCCTCGGAGCAACTAGGTCCGTGTGCTGCAACTACTGAAGCCTGCGTTCTAGGGCCCATGCTGTGCCACAGGAGAAGCCACCGCAATGAGAAGTCTGTGCACCGCAACTGGAGAATAACCCCTGGCTCGCCACAACTAGAGAAAGCCTGCTGGTAGCAATGAAGACCCAGCACAGCCAAATAAATAGATACAGTTTAAAAAACAAAAGAAATGGTTCTGAGATCATCAAAAAGCTATACAACGTTAGTTACTGAAACTACAGAAAATTCAAGTTTCCGAAAATTTTGCATTCTGATCACTACCCACATTGCAGCAAGGAGAGAATGTCAGTTGTCTTAAGCCAGTGTTCTGCAGTTTCCTGTCTAGGCACGTTCTGGATGACAGAACCAGGAAAGGGTTTGGACTCTCTCTTGATTGGGGTAAATATTAATACCTGTCCGTTCACACATCAGTTGCTCTTGCATCGTCTGGCTGAGGGTCTGCCTTACAGCCTGGGCTGGACTCCTGCCTAGAAATAATTGGAGTGGGAATAGGACAGGACTTGTTACTCCCAATGGAGTCTTTTCTCAGAGACTTAACTTCCCTCTCTCACCAAAGGTAGCCTGTACAAGTTGCTTCAATACCCTTTCTATGGGAAAAGGTAATCTTATCTTTCTATGCTTCCTCCAGGGGCCCTGGACTATTGAGAAATTTATAAGAGAATTTGTTCCCAGGCCAATCTGGGTGTGGGGAAAGAGCTGGAATCAGGACCCAGACTTCTTTGGCCAGCTGTTTCAAGCAAGTAAGGTAAGAATGATGAATACCAAGTGACCCATGAAAACTGGAACTCTGGCCCAATGGAAGTTGCAGTTGAGGAGAAAGAGCTATAAAGCCATAATGATCTCTATTTAAATGAAAACACCCTCTTTATTGATAATAAGCTTAGGAAGATTTAGTTGGGAAAATTCCTAACAGTACTTCCTTCAAGTTCTGTGCCAGCTTTTGTTCTCAAATGCCAGGTATAAATTTCTCAATGTAAGATCTTTCTAAAACATGACAAGTTTAAACACAGCCATTCTCCTCCTGCTCACCTCTAAATTCTGCCTTATGTTCTCAAAATGGTTAAGATTTCTTAGAGGGTGGCAATTAATCTTTCAGTAGCCTTCTGTTTAATTGCTAGGAACTTGACAAAAAACTATGTGATCCTTATAAAACATTTGATGATTTGGGAGCCAGTGAGAAGATGAAGCCCAACAGATGTGATTTGGGATTAGCTGCTGACCTAATAGCTGGTAAGCTATTTAACATCTCTAAGCTTTGGTGTCATCACTTGTGTAAAAGGGGGACTCAAAATTTGCTCAACAAACACATTTTGAATGTTTACCATGTGCCAGGCACCGTTCTAGGCACCAGGGAAGGCTCCACGAAGAAACATGACAGTTGTACTTTCTGCTTTCCTTGACTTTATCTGCCACAGCATGTGAATACTGAATGAAAGATTGTATAATTAAGTTTATAGTTAAGATTATATAATACCAATGGCAATAACAACTACCTCAGCAGATGTTGTGAGGGTTAAAAGAGTCAGTCAGGCAAATTCAAGACTGGTGTCATAATACTAGTTATTAGTTTTACTAACAATCCTAATTAGTGTAAATATGTGTTGGGTATTAGTTCCTCTTCTGTTTGGGGGTGTATATTTAAGTGGTTAAAAGTAACAGCTACTGCGTGACTTAGATGTCTGTTACCCTTATAGGAAATGGGAAGGCAAACATTCCTGCTAGTGTTAGGGACATGGTCTCCCCAGCTTAAGGAAAGAAGCTGAAGTAGCTGTTCATTGCTGTCAGGAAGAACAGTTTTAATATTAACATTAACTAGTGTTAGTCACTCAGTTGTGTCTGACTCTCTGCGACCCCATGGACTGCACCCTGCCAAGTTCCTCTGTCCATGGAATTCTCCAGGCAAGAATACTGGAGTGGGTTGCCATTCCCTTCTCCAGGGGATCTTCCCAACCCAGGGATCGAACCAGGTCTCCCACATTGCAGGTGGACTCTACCATCTGAGCCACCAGGGAAACCCCACAGCCTAGCCCTGGGAGTAGAGGATATGGGCACAGAATTTTGCAAATGGTCTCTGAATCCTCATGCACACCAAGTGTTCTATGTAGAATGAAAACATATTGTGCCCACATATGGACATTACTGTAATTATAGATGCTGATGTGATTCATACAGTACAGGGTGCTTTAAGTGAATTCCTGAAGCCTTACTAGCATTTTTTTTCATTATGTATTTTCTCATTCAAATCTTATCCTGCCTCTTGCTGACTTAAACCCTTTAACAGCTCCTCATTGCCTGGGATAAAGTCCACATTCCCTCCCCAGCACTGCCCTGCCGACCTCTGTCGGTAACTACTCCACCCCCATCCCTGTCTATTCACCAAGCTCTGACATGCAGGCTCTTCCAGGCCATGACTTAGAGCCTTTGGCGCTCAATGTACAATTTGTTCTGGCATGAACAGATCCAGCTTCTGAGTAGGGAAAGGTATCATTGACCCTTCCCACAGGCGTCATGTCATTTTGGGGTAGTTATGGGTCCACTCAGGCCCTGGATCAAGCCGGCCTTGCCGTGGGTCAGTCAGTTCTCCATAGACCACCTCTTCTCCCAGGCTCCTGCTCCATTCTCTGTACCCCTCTCCCTCTGGGAGTCAGCAAGGCGCAGATGGAGGTAAAAAATCACTTGTCGTCATTTGTCATTTAGTTGCTCAGTCATGTCCAACTCTTTGCGACCCCATGGACTGTAGCCCTCCAGGCTCCTCCGTCCATGAAATTCTCCAGGCAGAATACTGGAGTGGGTAGCCATTCCCTTCTCTGGGGGATCTTCCCGATCCAGGGATTGAACCCAGGTCTCCCTCACTGTGGGCAGATTCTTTACCATCTGAACCACTAGGGAAGCCCCTGGTGGAGGTGAGCTCCTCCTAGCTTCTTCCTCTGTCCCTGTTGCATCAACACTCCAAACAAATACACAAGCCATCTTTCAATGAAAGCCACTTTCCTTTCAAGGGTTTCAAAACTAAACCATTTGGAAATCAGAAACTTCTTGATGTAGATACTGATGTCTACAGTGTTATATGGAAATCCAAGGTCCATAATGCCCTGTGCCTTCACACACTGTGTATGTGAGTTATTCAGGTCCCTGGAGAGAGGAGTCATTGATAAAACATGTGGGGGAAGCATTTTTTAGTTCTCTCCTCACACTTAAAACCCTCCAAAGAGTGAAGAGACACAACTCCATTTTTAAATGATAAGGAATAGAAGAAAGCAATTTCTCCATTTTTTCATGAAATATCATGTAAACAAAAGAATGTACTTAACATATATGTACAGTTTAACAATAACAGTAAAATGTACCTGCCAACCAGCTTTAAAAATCCAATTTAACTAGTGCTTTAGAAGGTCCTATGTGGACTTCCCCAGTCACACCCCTTTTTTTCTCCCTCCAGGCAGTAACTATTTTGCTGAATTTTTACTTAATCATTCCCTTAGTTTTCTTTAGAAGCTTACTCTTTTTCTTTTTCTTTTTTTTCCTCTCTTTTTAAAGTTTTTTCTCTCCCTTTTAAAAATTGAAGTATGGTTGTACAATACTACTTAAGTTACAGCTGTAAAATATAGTGATTCACAATTTTTAAAGATTATGCTCCATTTATAGTTACTATAAAATATTTGTTCTATTCCATGTGTTGTACAATATATCCTTGTAGTTTATTTTACATATAATAGTTTGTACCTCTTAGAGTTTTACTCTTTATGAATATTTTCCTTTGCAATATATTTTAATTTGGGAAAGTTTTTGCATTTTATTGAACTTATATAGTATATATTCTTCTTGTGACTTACTTTTTTTCACTCAACAGTATGTTTTTGAGACCCATCTATAATGCTGTGCACACCTATAGTTCACTCATTTTTTGCTGGCAGATTGTGTTGAATTGTATGAATTCAACAATTGTGTTGAATATGTGTTGAATTGTATGAGTATGTGTATGAATATGAATTGTATGAATATGTGTACTTATCTATCCTCCTGGTATCAGTCATTTGTACATTTCCAGCTTTTTGCTATTCAGTACTGAACATTCTTGTACCTGTCTCCAGCTTCAGTGACATAAGGAAGCTGTATACTGTCAAGTAAAGGCAAGGACACTGTTCTGGAAGGCTCATCTTAATGGTCCCATTGTTTAGAACCAAAAGGCGAGCAGCTGGAAAGATTCCAGAGAAGTAACTCCACCCCATAAGACACAGGAATTGGGGAAGTGGAAGTAATGCAGAAGCCGTGTATAAGCACCATATTAATTATTCATGTCCCTGACTCTTAGCTGAGGGGACCTGCTGGGAGAAGGGGAGATGGGAGTGGGGAATGAGGGAACGGTATGAGAAAGTATGCTCTACACTGAATGTTTGTGTCCCCTCAAAGTGCATGTGTTGAAACCCAGTCCCCAGTGTGCTGATATTTGGAGGTGGGACCTTTGGGAGGTGATTAAGTCATGAGGGTAGAGCTCTCATGAATGAGATTAGTGCCCTTGTAGAAGAGACCCCAGAGCTCCCCCACCACTTCTGCCCTGTGTGGACGTAGTGAGAGGACAGCGGTGTGTACACCAGGAAGCAGGCTCTCACCAGACACCACATCTGCTGGTGCCGTGATGTTGGACTTCTCAGCTTCCAAAACTGTGAGAAATGTTTGTTGGTTAAGCTACCCAGCCTATGATATATATATATATATATATATATATATATATATTTTTTTTTTTTTTTTTTTTTTTTTTTTTTGGAACAGCCCAAACAGACTAAGACAAAGGCTGTCTTAGGGAGTATTACCACACTGATTCCCTTAATCTTGAAAACCAGGAAGAAAACAAATTTGCTGATACCGTGTTTAAGAGAAAAGGTCAGTTTAAAACTGTTGTCTGTCCAGATCACTTGCCTCATCTTTTTCTAAACTAATTTTTAACAAATATCTGATCTGTTTCAAAGATAAGCCATGACCAGAAAGACATGCATAATTAGTGCAACTTCTGGTTAAACAAACTGGAAATTTGTTTTTAGGCTTCCCTCCCCCAAAACCCTACTAAAATGATACTGAAGGAATATAAAAGGGCCTAACCCCCACAGGAGTCAGGAGATATCAGGAGAGGGGGAAATTTCAACCAGTTTTTGAAAGACAGAGATGGAGTAGAGAGAGGCACCTAAATTAGCCCAGTGGAGGAAGACTGCGTTTTAACTGTCTGCTGACCCCATGAAGCAGTACTGTGTAAAGTGGGTCAAGAGACACAGGGTGAAAACAGCAGAACATAAAGATAGATCAAAGGCCCGTTCCTCCTCCCCTTAAAGCAAGGTGACTACCAGACCAAGCAGGAAACTGTAGATTCAGTGTATAGAAACTAAATCGTAAAGATGTTGCTGATGTCATGTAGAATTAGAAACACAAAGATTAAGAACACGTCTGCCCTGTTGTATGATTCAGCATACTACTAGCTGTATGCCCAAGAGAATTAAAAACATATGTCCGGGGCTTCCCTGTTGGCTCAGTGGTAAAGAATCTCCCTGCCAATGCAGGAGACACAGGCTTGATCCCTGATCTGGAAAGGTCCCACATGCCTTGGAGAAACTAAACCAGTGCACCACAACTGCTGAGCCTGTGCTCTAGAGCCCAGCAGCCTCAACTACAGAGGTCCATGCACCTTAGAGCCCGTGCTCTGCAAAAAGAGAAGCCACTGCAATGAGAAACCCAAAACCTAGAGAGTAGCGCCAACTCACTGCAACTAGAGAAAAGCCTGAGCAGCAACAAAGACCCAGCACAGCCAAAAATAAATAAACAAAAACTAAAAAGAGAAAAATACATGTCCAGGGGAGGGGAGGGATACATTGGAAGACTGGGATTGACAAATACACACTACTAATACAAGGTGGATGACTAATGAGGACCAACTATGTAGCACAGGGAACTCCCTTCAATACTCTGTAATGAACTATATGGGGAAAGAATCTTAGGAAAAGAGTGATGTATGTAGATGTATAACTGATACACTTTGCGGAACAGCAGAAACTAGCACAACACTGTATATCAACTATACTCTAATAAAAAAATTTTTTAAAGTTCATGCAAAAACTTGTACACAAATGTTCATAGCAATATTTTCGTAATATCCAAGAAGGTGGAAACAACCCAAATGTCCATCAGCTGATGAATGGATAAACAAAATGTATATGTATATTAATACAATAAAATATTATTTGGCCATAAAAAGAGTTAAGCGCTGATACATGCTACAATGTGGGGGAACCTTGAAAACATGATGTTAAATGAAAGTGGCCAGTCACAAAGGACTACTTATTATATAATTCCACTTATATGAAATGTACAGAGTAGGCATATAAATAGAGATAGACAGTAGATTAGTGGTTGCCAGGAGCTAGGAGGACAGAAGAATGGGAAGGATGCTGCTAATCGATATGAGGTTCCTTTTTGGAGTGATGCAGATGTTTGGAAATAGATAGTGGTAGTTGTACAACTCTGTGAATATACTAAAATCCACTGAGTTATACAGTTGTGAAGTACAGAGTTGTATATTTATTTATTTATGATTTTCAATGTTGCTCCATACAGCACGTGGGATCTTGGTTCCCTGACCAGAGGTCAAACCTGCACCCCTCGAATTGGAAGCATGGAATCTTAACCACTGGACCACCAGGGAAACTCCACAGAAGTATACTTTTAAATGATAGATTTAATGGCATGTGAATTATTTCTATAAAGAAAGCTGAGTGCCGAAGAATTGATGCTTTTGAACTGTGGTATTGGAAAAGACTCTTGAGAGTCCCTTGGACTTCAAGGAGATCAAACCAGTCAATCCTAAAGAAAATTCAATCCTGGAAGGACTGATACTGAAGCTGAAATTCAAATATTTTGGCCATCTGATGCGAAGAACTGACTCATTGGAAAAAACACTGATCCTGGGAAAGATTGAAGGCAGGAGGAGAAGAGGACGACAGAGGATTAGATGGTTGGATGCCATCACCAACCCGAAGGACATGAGTTTGAGCAAGCTCTAGGAGTTAGTGATGGACAGGGAAGCCTGGCATGCTGCAGTCCATGGGGTTACAAAGAGTTGGACTGAGCGACTGAACTGAGCTGAATTATATCTCAATAAAAAAGAGACAGAGTGCTCTCGGCCTTAGCACCATCTTTTGAGAAACCTCTGCGCCATGAGAGCGAAGTGGAGGAAGAAGCGAATGCGCAGGCTGAAGCGCAAAAGAAGAAAGATGAGGCAGAGGTCCAAGAAAACTTGTACACCCATGGAAGCCACAGAAGCAGAAACAAGGGAAGCCAGAGGCCAGGGATGCTGGTACAAATTGTGGACTGCATGCCTACTATCTAGAACTTCTCAATGGATCTGGAACATCTATGGCCATTCTGATCGCCTTGACCACCTTTGAGAGACCTACCTTGCTCGTATCAAAGCCGTCCCTTTTGGTCCTTTGCCCTGGACCTGTGATAACTATGGACTAGTTCTCTTCTCAGTTGTGGCTGAATGTAACGTGTACAATAAATCATCTCTTTTGCTGTCTTAGCTGAAGAAAAAAAAAAGAGAGAGAGAGACAGAGTGAGAACCTAGGAGATCCTTCACAACTTTAGCTTTGAATCTAGAGAGTCACAATAAGAGATTTTAAATTATGCAAGTTTGATTACAATGATAAATTACTGGAAACAATGGGATTGTCTCTATTGTCCACCAATAGAGATTAGGTTACAAAATATGATATATCATGCCAATTGAATGCAATGAAACTACTTTAATAATGTGGGAGAAATATATTTAATGATATAAAAACATTTTTGTGATATAAGACATGAAGGAAACAGAATACTAAACAGTATGTATATTGTCATCTCATATTATAAGGAAAAATTGTGTATATATCTGCCTGCAGAATCACAATGTTAAAAATGGGACCAAAAAAGTCAAATCTGTCTCCTGAATGGTGGAGCCTCTCAAGAACCCTTCCCTTACTCTGCTCATAGATCTTAAGTGGCCATTCCTCCTCCCAAAGGAGAGACAAGTACGCGAAAAGCAGATGATTACTTCATAAGTCAGAAGGAGAAAGACAAATGCCATGTGATAACAGTTGTATGTGGAATCTAAAATGTAACAAATGAATTTATCTATGAAACAGAAACAGACTCACAGACATAGAGAACAGACTAGTGGTTGCCGAGCGGGAGGGGTTGGGGGAAGCAAGGATTGGGAGTTTGGTATTAGCAGATGCAAACTATCACATATCGGATGGATAAACAAGATCCTACTGTATTGCACAGAGAACTGTTTTCAATATCTTGGGATAAACCACAATGGGAAAGAATATTTAGAAGATGTATGTGTGTGTATAACTGATTCACTTTGCTGTACAGCAAAAAGTAACACTCACTGTAAATCAATTATAATTCAATTAAAATAAATAAAATTTTAAAAAGAAAAAGAAGAGGGATTTCTTTAGGAAACAGAGTCAAGTGAATAATTCTCCATGACCTCAAAGAATGTAGTTGAAATAGTCTCTCCTTGACAGGAGCACTCGAGGAAAGATGCAAGAGTGCAAAGAAGAGATTCTAAGGGCACAGAATGAGATGGAAAGCAGACTGGCCTAGTTTTGGAAGAAAGGAAGAAAAAAACAGCTTCATCAGGGTAACTATTATATTAGGAGCAATAAAAACTGGAATAAATAGAACTAAAAAGTTTTTCTGAATGAATACAATTGAGAACACAAATGAAAATAAAGTGAAACAGAAAAAAGCCTTGTAAAAATATTTGGAGGAAAGATTATTCAAATTGAAGACATGTACAAAGAATTTGAATATAAACACAAAGATTAAAATAAAAAAGACCCACATTCCTAAGGTAGAAAACTATAAATAGAATAGAAAATATATTCACAGATGCTGTAGAAGAAAAATTTCCTGAAACAAAGATTTGCACCTACAGATTGAAAGTACAGACCATATCCTAGGGAAAAACTGATACAGATGGATCATAACAAGGATTGCTAATTTTTTCCAGTATTAATTCTCCCTTCTTCCATAATTGTAGTTTTTTTTTTTAGCTGAATATATAGTCATTGAGAATGAAGAGTATATTTTTCAGTATTCCCTGCAGTTAAATAGGGTCATATGACCAAGTTCTGACCAATGGGATGTGAGAAAGATTAATATTTACACTTCTGGGCTTCCCAGGTGGCACTAGTGGTAAAGAACAGGCCTGTCAATACAGGAGACAAAAGAGACACAAGTTCAATCCCTGGGGTGGGAAAATCCCCTGGAGGAGGAAATGGCAACTCACTCCAGTGTTCTTGCCTGGACACTCCCATGGACAGAGGAGCCTGGTGAGCTAGATTCCATAGTGCCGCAAAGAGTCAGACATGACTGAACCGACTTAGCATGCATGCATACACTTCTGGGTATATCCTTAAAGGGAAGGAATGTGCCCTTCCCTTTCTCTTGTCCTCTTTCTATTGGCTGTAATATTCATGTTGGTCTTTGTGGACAAGGACCACATCCTAGGGACAGTAGAGAAACAAAACAGAAAGAGCCTGAGTCCCTAACAGTTTCATTAGAGCATTGCTGCTGTATCAGTTTACATCATTAAATGAGAAACAAATACATTCTCCCTTAAAACCACTATTACTTTGAGTTTCTGTCTGAGTTTAAATCCTAAACAATACAGCAATTAAGGTATGTATTGATGAAGTTGCTGAAATTTAGAGATAAAGAATTTTAAGTATGTCCAAGTAGAAGTAAGTCATGAACAAAGAGTAAGGTCAGTTATCTTTAAGGTTTTCCCAAAGCAAAACTCAAGTCAGAAAACAAAAAGCAAGACCTAAAAAGATCTGAGGGAAAGAATGAGCCAAGAATTTTTACCCAATTTGCCCTTTTTAAGTATAAAAACACAGGCCCTTTGAAACATGCAAGAATCCATGAGACCAATATGAAAAAAAAAAAGACTACCTAATACCAAAATGAAGAGTTGACTCCAAAAATAAAAATGGAAAAGTCATGGTAAAAGAACAGTAATGAGCAGCAGATCCACTTAAATACAGAACCAATCAAACAGCTATGGGAATTGTGGTAAAAGAATGGAATGTAAATATCATTCATCTTTCCTATGTGAAGATGATACAACCAACAAAATTATTAATAAAAGGAGGAGTCAAGGGGAGAGGAGATGGAAGAATATACATGTGTTGATTTCCTCATGTGGTCTTGGCTGGAGGTCAATCGATTATCTAAAACTGAAACATGTTTTTAAAAATGACTCTAAAATCATAATGTTATCCTTTTTTAAGAAAAAGGACAATTTTTAGGAAGCTGCATGTTTTGGTATCAAGAAACATTTTCTGAAGTTCAAGAATTCCTTCAAGTTTTTTCTCCTGATAAATGTCATGCTTTGTTTAAAAGAAAAATGTGATCCCACTTTTTGTAATGCTATTGTAGGTATTTCCATTTTCTGTGAAACTTTCTGTTTCTCACCTCCAAACACAAAAACAAACATACACTTTCATTTTTATTTTTGTCTGTATGTTTGTATATAAACCCCATTAACTAGACACCTGAGAATCCTCTGGTTGTCTGCTTTTTACTCATTCCACATCTAACCTATGATAAGCCAGCTTTAGTCTCTCCAAGCTTTTCTCTCCTTCCCATCCCTATGTGATCCCTTGCCTAGCTCAGGTTAGAAATACAGATCACTTGAACTCTTGGCTTGGCCCTAAATCGGTCACTGTGCATCCCATGTCCCGCCCCCCCGAACCCTGCTTTAGCTCATTATTTCTCTCACTCCATTGTTCTTTTTTTTTTCTCTCACTCCATTGTTCTTTTTTGAACATAGGGTCTGATCTTATGATAGCCCTGCTTATAAATCTCCATGGCTTCCTATTCTCTCCACAAAGACCAATCTTCATTCTATGGGGTTCTGGTGACATTTTATCACCTTATTTTGGCCTTATCTTCTATCAGGACTCTGACAACTCTGTTTTATTTTTTATTATTATTATTTTAAGTTTTCCTCTGCACTCCAAGGCACATTAGACCTTAGTACACCAACCAGGGAACAAACCAGCACCCCCTGCATTGGAAGGTGACATTTTAACCACTGTACCACCGAGGAAGACCCCAACCGTATTTTAAAGACATGCAAAACAAATCAAAAACCCCCAAAGAAGCCATCTGTTTTAATGTTTCTCTTTAGACATGCTCCTTCTTGCCCCTGGTATGCTTTCTCTACTGCTCTGGATTTCTATTCTGTTTAAGGACCAACTCAAAAACAACAAACAAATAAAACCCAGAAAAAAAAAAGAAAATAAGAGAGAAAAAAAAAGAGGCAGTTCAATTGTCATCTCTTCTCTAGGAATCTTCCCTGTCTCTCTAGATAGAGTTCATTGCAACCTTATTTCTCATCCCACAGAGCCTTACAAATGTTCACATCAAAAATTTTTTTACGTTGTAGCATGTCCAACTCTTTGAGACCCCATGGATTATAGAGTCCATGGGTTTCTCCAGGCCAGAATACTGAAGTGGGTAGCCTTTCCCTTCTCCAGGGGATCTTCCCAACCCAGGGATCGAACCCAGGTCTCCCACATTGTAGATAGATTCTTTACCAACTGAGCCACAAGGGAAGCCTAAGAATACTGGAGTGAGTAGCCTATCCCTTCTCCAGGAGATCTTCTCAACCCAGTAATCAAACTGGGATCTCCTGCATTGTAGATGGATTCTTTACCAAATGAGCTATCAGGGAAACCCTATATAATATTCAGTTCAGTCTTTCAGTCGTGTCCGACTCTTTGCAACCCCATGAATCGCAGCACACCAGGCCTCCCTGTCCATCACCAACTCCCGGAGTTTACTCAAACTCATGTCCATCGAGTCGGTGATGCCATCCAGCCATCTCATCCTCTGTCGTCCCCTTCTCCTCCTGCCCCCAATCCCTCCCAGCATCAGGGTCTTTTCCAATGAGTCAACTCTTCGCATGAGGTGTCAGAGTAGGCCTTCCTAAAATCTTGTGAGTTCCTTAAGAACAGGGACTGTATCATCTTCATCTTTGTAGTTCTTGGGCCCAGAAGCACCTGACACATAATGAGTATTTGTAGCAGAAATTGCTAGGTGCCTACCTCATTATTCCTTCAACATTTCAATTGGGGTAGCAGCGTACCCAGCTAAAACACTTTCCTATGTTCCTTTGTAGCTGGGTGTGTTCATGTCATTACATTCAGCACATTAATTTTGTAAAAATAATTTTATTTATTTACTTTTGATTGTGCTGGCTCTTCATTGCTGTGCAGGGGCTTTCTCTAGTTGTGGCGAGTGGGGGCTACTCTTCGTTGTGGTGCTTGGTGTTCTCACTACAGTGGCTTCTCTTGCTGTGGAGCACAGGCTCAAGGCATGCGGTCTTCAGTGGTTGTGGCCCAAGTGCTTAGTTGCTCCGAGGCGTGTGGAATCTTCCCAGATCAGGAATCAAACCTGTGTTGTCCCTTGCATGAGCAATTGGATTCCTATCTACTGCACCACCAGGGAAGTTCCAGCACATTAAAATTTAAGTGGAAGTATTCCTTGTGGCATCCTGGAAGTTTTCTTAAACACAGAAGGGAAATACCCTTCTCACCCTTTGTTGTTACTTCTACCTGGAAAGTGGTATCCATAGCTTCAGCAGACATAATGAACAACAGGGATCTTGGGTCTCTGATGACCAGAAAGTTGCCCTATTAGCCCTGATTTCCTGACTTCAGACTTCTTATACCCTCAAAAGAAACATATTGTTTGTTATTAGCTTTTTTTTTTCTTCCAAAAGTAGCCAAATATAATGAAGAATGATTCAATTAGTCAGTGAGTACTTTTTGAATAGGGAGCATCTCCAAAATCATGTGATTTCTGTTTTGTCCCACCTACCAACAAACTTGGAACAAAAGTTAGCACTTCCTTGTATCAACTAATCATCACAGGTTCCTTAAAACAGTCATTTCTTTGACTTTTTTACTTGAGTTCTGGTCTGTAGTTTTTAATTGAGTTTTTTGTCTATAGTTTTTAATTGTGTTTAGTTAATTGCAAAATTAATATCTTATTAATCCTGTAAAGTTGATTCCAATTTGTCTAAGATGTAGGTGAGATAAAACTTAAAAATAAATCAACTCGCAATTTGAAGAGTGGGCAATTCAAAGAGAAAGTCCAAGATGGGGGAACAGTAGAATCACACCTAAACCCAAGAAACTTGGAGTTCCATGCTCCCCCACCCCCTCCCCCAGGGATTGCCTGAGCAGGTTCCTTCCATTCAGGGTTTCCCAACATCTTTCACTGTGACGAAACACAGACTAGGACACCCCACCCCCTCTCCCTGCGCAAAGGAAGTTCGGTTTTGGTTAATGGGTGTGGCAAGGCTAAGTAGGAAAGAGAGGAGGTGAAGAAAGTGACTTTTGAAAAATGTATAGAATCAGGACTTCCCTGGTGGTACAGTGCATAGGAATCCACCTGCCAAGGCAGGAGACACAGGTTCTATCCCTGGTGCAGAAGACTGCATGCTGAGGCACAACTAAGCCTGTGTGCCACAGTTACTGCAGTCTGGAATCCAGGAGCTGCAACTACTGAAGCTCCTGTGCCTAGAGCCGGTGCTGCAGCTAGAAGCCTGTGCACCACAACTAGAGAGTAGCCCCCACTTGCTACAATTAACGAAAGCCCTCGCAGCAACGAAGACCCAGTGCAACCAAAAAATAAATAAATAATCTTTAAAACAGTAAAAATAAAAAATTTTTTTAAAGTGTGTAAAATCAAAGAAGTGGGACTTGTGGCGTTGGGGAGCTTGAGGACCAATGATGGGAAGTGACTCACCAGAGATCACGTGGCTATTAGCTATGATTCTTTCAGTTTCAAGCAACAGAAGACAACTCTGACGATCTTAAGCAAGTGTAGAGAATTCATTAAAAATCAAGTGATGTTGCACTTGGAACCCATGAAAGAGTTCTAGGCTGCATATATTGACCCATCACAATGGAGGGTGAAAACTGACTGCCACTCCTTTCTCCCTAACCTCAGTTGAGGCACGGAAATAGTTTCCTTTTATGGCACAATTCTATCATCCCCAGAGTTACTAAATATCTTCTTTTTTGTTTGCTTGGTTTTCAATGTTTTTGTTGTTGGTTGTTTAGTTGCTAAGTTGTGTCTGACTCTTTGTGGGACTCCATGGACTGTAGCCCACCAGGCTCCACTGTCCATGGGATTTCTCAGGCAAGAATACTGGAGTGGATTGACATTTCTTTCTCCAGGGGATCTTCCTGACCCAGGGATCAAATTGAGTTTTCAGTGTAGTTATTGCTAATTCATTCCAAAACTCCCCACTCCTATCAGAGTGGTATTGAATCTTCCAGTGTGTTCAAACACATGGTGTTCTATCAGTTTCATCTCCTGGAAGAAATCTCTCCCACTGCCTTTGATCTGATCTTGTCTGATGGGCTACTCTTTAGGGCTGCTGTATAGGGTGGCCTTGGGGCCAGGATCTTGGACTGAACCCATGCCCTCTGCAGTGGAAGTTCAGAGTCTTAACCACTGAACCACCAGGGGATTACCTAGTTGTTTTAAATTTATGTAGAGAAATACATTTGATTCTCTCAAACCTGGTCCAGAAATCCTGGGGAAAGGGCTTCTCTGGTGGTCCAGTGTTTAAGACTGTGCACTTCCACTGCTGTGGGCATCAGTTCTGTCCTTGGTCATGGAGCTAAGCCAGCATGCCCTGTAGTGTGGTAAAAAAAAAAAAAAAAAAAAAAACCTAAGGAAGTGAGCATTAGTCAGGTGTCCCCCCACCTCGGGCTTCCCAGGTGGTGCTGGTGGTAATGAACCCACCTGCCAATGCAGGAGAAGTAAGAGACATGGGTTCGATTACGGGGTAGGGAAGATCCTCTGGAGAAGTAAATGGCAACCCACTCCAGTATTCTTGCCTGGAAAATTCCATGGACAGAGGAGTCTGGTGGGCTACAGTCCTTGGGAGTTACAAAGAGTCAGACACGATTAAAAGATTGAGCACACACCTCTTAGACCAATTGATTTTGCCCAGGAGAGTAAAGCACCACAAGTGGCTTGGGAGTAGACTCTTGTCCCAGTCAGGACCAATAGTGTGGCAGGAGGTGGAGTCACATTTTGCTAACATGGCAACTCCTATAGTCCCAGAGATGGGCAGGAGCAGTTCCTAGGAAAGGGGCTCTAAAGGGATAGTTCCTTAGGATCTATTATAGATAGACAATGGACTTCCTAGGTGACACTAGTGGTAAAGAACCCTCCTGTCAGTGCAGGAGACAGAAGTGGGTTCTATCCCTGGGTTGGGAAGACCTCCTGGAGGAGGGCAGGGCAACCCACTCTAGTATTCTTGCCTGGGGAATCCCATGGACAGAAGAGCCTAGTGGGCTACAGTCCATGGGGTTGCAAAGAGTCAGACACGACTGAAGTGACTGAGCACACACACAGAGATAGAAAATAGAAGGTTGGAATCTGGGAGTTTTTTTATTTTTCCCATCTTGTTGGTCAGTCAGGAGGCAGAAACCAAGGGATAGGACAGGAAAGAAAAGGCCCTTCACCATTCCTGGGGTAGGAACTGAGTGCCCATAGGAAACCTGTGATTCTCTGCTGCTACTGGGTTAGAAGAGGGAGAGGACAGTTTATGCACACAAGCTGGAGCAGGCAGAAAGACACTGTGGGGTCTCCAAAGAGAGACTGGAGTAAGAAGGCTGAGATACATTCTTTGTCTCCCGGCCCTGATGCCCAAGCCTGATTCTCTCTTATACACTAGCTGTGCAACACCAGTTCCTGCAAAGTGCTCATGCAGAATTTCTGGGAATCTTTTGAGGTGGCTCACAAAGACTTAGGAATACGTGGGGGCCTCTCTGGTATTAGGACTGTCCTGAGACCCCCACCAGGCATCTTCTGGGATCAGCAGCTTCTGGAAAATGCTGGTGCTTTGTTAAACTAACACAGCAAAATGCTCTATTGTAGAAAGAGGAAAGGCTTGGTTCATCCCTATTATATTACATTCGTTGGAGGGGCCCTAAAGCTACTTCTGGCCACACCAAAATTTGAAAAATAAAGATGTTTTTCTACTTTTGTATTTGTAGTCTGAAATGCACTGTGCCCATCTCCTCCCATGACCAGAGTTTTTTTTTCCTCTACTGGGCCAAGATGGTCATGAATTAGTAACTCATTGATATTTTGGGATGAGAGTTTTCCCAGAAGTCTGTTCAGTCACTCAGGCAAAAAAGCTGCCAGAGACACTCTTGCATATCTGAGTTCCAGTTTTTGCTCCAAATTATGTTATCCCAGTCTCAATATGTTCAATGTGTTTTCTAGCATGTGTTGACTAACATTAGGGAAAACTAACTAAGGGGGAATCCAGTTCTGCATCTCTGACTCCGCTGGAATTGCAAATTAATGAGGACAATCATATGTGTTTAAGGACAATCCTTTATAACTAGCTTTATTACTGCTTTTAGTTGCAATAACAGAATACCCAACTATTGGAGCTTAACCCAGGGGTGAGCAAACTATGCCCTGCAGGCAAAGTCTGTACTTACCTGTTTTTGTAGAGTGCAAGAGCTAAAAATAGCTTTTACATGTTTAAATTATTGAACAAAAGTTAAAAGAAGATTAAGACTTTGTCACATGTTAAGATTGTATGAGAGCTCAGCTCAGTGCTCTGTGATGACTTTCAAAGGTGGAATGGGCTGAGGGGTGGAAGGGAGGCTCTAAAGGGACGGAATATAGGTATACCTATAGCTGATTCACTTTCTTGTACAGCAGAAACTGTCATAACATTTTAAAGCAACTATACTCCAATAAAGAAAGATTATATGAAATCCAAATTTCAGTGTCCATAATAAAGTCTTATTGAAACATAGTCATGTTTATTCCTTTCCATGTTGTCTATGGCTGTGTTCATGCATGTGTTCAATAGTCAAGTTGAATTGGTGTGAAAAGACACTGTGTGGTCTGCTTAAATATTTATTACCTGGCCCTGAAAGAGTATGCTAATTGCTCACTTGACACCCCCCCCCAAAAATGCGCTATTTACTTAAGAATCTGAACACAGCCATTTCTAAGATTTAGTTCTGCAGTTCTATAAAGTCCAGGTGCTGAATTGGTATCTCTAAAATTGACTCAGTCTTTCTCTCATAGTCACAAGTATCTCTAAGTATCTCTTAGTATCTAAGTAGCTCTAAGTATCACATACAATATCACATCCAAAGGCAGGAAACAAGGAAACAATAGGGAGGCAGTGAAGGGCCTCATTAGCAAGCTTCTTTAAATTTATCAGAGAATTTCCCCCAAATTCCACTGAAAATTCCACTCAATCTCACTGGCCAGCATTAAGTCACTAAGTCACATGACCCCCGCTGCAGTGGAAATGGCTAAAGCCACTGTATACCTTTGAATGACTGCCGCATACATGAGCTATAGGCTATGGCAAGGTGATGGATTAGTAGCAGTGGTGTGACAGCCAGTTGTGCCTATCTCTTTCCTATTCTGCATTTTGAAGTTTGTTGAAACTGATGATAGGGGCAGTATTTACACCACAAAAATCAACAAACACTATAGATTAAGCAGTTTTATCTGCAGATCACTGACTAGGGATTTTCTTTTGTTTTGCATTTGTTTTTCTAAGTTTTCCACAATGAACATGAAGTTTACAATTGAGAAAAACTGTGCTTTTTAAACAAAAGAGTCTGTGCCTTATGCCATATTTTAAAAATTAACTGAAAATGGATAAAAGACCCAAATTTAAAGCTAACTTTAAAAGAAAGCATAGTTTAAAAGCTTCATGATGTAGGATTTGACAATGATTCCTTAGATATAACACGAAATGCACAGACAACAAAAGTAAGATATATAGAGACTACACCAAAATTAAAAACATCTGTGCATCAAAGGACACAATCAACAGAGTGAAAAGGCAACCTATGGAATGGGAGAAGCTATTTGTGAATCAGATGCCTGATAAGCTGTTAATATCCAGTATATAAAGAACTAAAATTTGACAACAAAAAACAGAACAAACAATTCCATTTAAAAATGGACCGGGGTATATCTATGACTGATTCATGTTGATATATGGCAGAAACAAACACAATATTTTAAAGCAATTACCCTCCGATTAAAAATAAATAAATTTTTAAAAATGAACCCTGGACTTGAGTAAACATTTCTTCAAAGAGAATATACAAATGGCCAGTAAGCACATGAAAAGATGCTCATGGAATTCCCTGGTGGTCCAGTGGTTAGGACTCCGCACTTTCACTGCTGAGGGCACAGGTTCAATATCTGGTAGGGGAACTAAGATCCCACAAGTCATGCGAAGCAGAAAAAAAATAAATAAATAAAAGATGGTCAATGTCACTCGGAATATGATTAGGGAAATGCAAATCAAAACCACAATGATATACCACATCATACCCATTAGGATAGCAACTATAAATAAGATAAAGTGTTAATGAAGATATGGAGAAACTGGAATCCTCATACACTGTTGGTGGGAATATAAAATAGTACATCCACTATGGAAAATAGTATGTGCTTCCTCAAACTATTAAAAAATAGAATTAGCATGTGATACGGCAATTCCAATATCCCAAAGAATTGAAAGTAAAGTCTTGAAGAGATGTTTGAGTATCCATGTACACAGCAGAATTGTTCACAATAGTCAAAAGGTGGAAGCCATCCAAGTGTACATTGGTGGATGAATGAATAAACAAAATACGGTGAATATATGCTTGCAATGGAATATTACTCAGCCTTCGAATGAAAGGATAAGAGGCTACAATGTGGATGAATCCTGAAGACATTATGTTAAGTGAAATAAACTAGTCACAAAAAAGCAATGTATGATGCCATTTATATGAGGTTCCTGGAGTGGTCAACTTCACAGAGACAGACTAGAAGGGTGGTTGCCAGGGGCTGGGGGAGGGGCCAGGGAGCTATTGTTTAATGGGTATGGAATTTTAGTCTTAAAAGATGAAGAGTATCCTGGAAATTGGTTGCACAACAATGTGAATGCACTTTACAGAACTGTACACTTGAGAAATGGCTAAGATGGTAAATTTTATAATATGTGTATTATCTTATCACAACGAACAATATTTTGGGGGGGAAATTCCCTGGTCGTCCAGTGGTTAGGACTTGGTGCTTTCCCTGTAGGGAAAATGAAAGTGTTAGTCGATCATTCATGTCCCCCATGGACTGTAGGCAGCCAGGCTCCTCTGTCCATGGACTTCTCCAAGCAAGAATACTGGAGTGAAAAAAAAATTATAAATGTTTATAATTTTTATTTAAATTAAAAAACAAAATTTTAAATAAAAATTATAAAAATTTTAAATTAAAAAAAAAAAAAGAATACTGGAGTGGGTAGCTATTCCCTTCTCCAGGGTATCTTCCTGACCCAGGAATCGAACCCGGATCTCCCACATTGCAGGCAGATTCTTTACTGTCTGAGCCACCAAGGGGCATAGGTTCAATCCCTGGCCATGGAACTAAGGTCCCATAAGCCACATAGCATGGCCTGTATATAAATGTACATATACTTATATATGTATATATGTATGTAATTTTTTCCTCTGGGTGCATGGTCTGGAGGCATTCAGACCATGGGTCTGAATTTGACATATGATATATCAAAGCATTTGATATGTCTAGCATTTGACATATCATCATAGGCTATCCTACCCAACTACTCCCCCAGTAATAGAATCATTTACCTTTACACCAAGAAGGTTAAGAAAGTACTAGAATCTGCACATGGCGTGTGCTCAGGCCGACTTCGAGAAGTTTGTGCTGTGAGATCTAAAGTTCTTATGAGATTGTCTGAAATGAAGAAAGTATGGCCACAGGGCTTCCAATGGTTCCACGTCTGCTAAATGTATCTGTGACAGGATCAAGTATGCTTTCCTTATTTATTTATTTTTTAAACATGTTCCCATCCTCCAAAGTGCGTTTCCCTAGTAAACACAGCAAACAGATGAGAGTCTTATTTTTTATTTTTTGGTCACACCACTAAGATTGCATGTGGGATCTTAGTTCCCTGACCAGGGATTGAACTTGTGTCCCCTGAAGTGGAAGCATGGAGGTTCACCACTGGACCTCCAGGGAACTTCCTCCTGAGAATTATTTTTGCTTCACGTTTCCTAAAGTCTAGTCCTTAGTCTTCTGCTCTTTTCTCTCTGCACAGATTCAGCCATTACATCCATGTAGGTGCCTTTGAAATCCCAATTCCCCCAACCTTTCCGGTGACTGTAAACCCACACATCCATCTGCCTGAGAAAAAGTTCCACTTTGCTGTCGGGCCAACACTGGCCCCAGAGTTCAGTGCTCCAAACTGACCTCGTCGTTCTTCCTTGCTTGAAACCTAGGAACTGTTTTCCACTCCTGCCTCTCCCTTGGCACAGTTAGTCACCATGGCGGAGTCACCCCCTACTGCCAATGGCTTTCACACTCATCATTGTAAAGCTGTGGGTGTGCGACCTTTCACACAGACTGGGCAGAATGGGTCCCCACCTGGGATAGGCTGGTGTCACTATAGATGTCTGTTACAGACATCAGAAGTGGTGTGTGACAGTGGCAAGGGCAGGGGAGATGAGGACCGGGGCAATGGGAGGAGAAGGAGGAATGTGGTCAAGGTCAATGCCAGATCCCTAGGGTAAGAGGGGTCAACAATCAGGGCAAGCATAAAAATTGAAGTCAAGACGGACTTCCCTGGTGGTCCTGTGGGTAAGAATCCACCATCCAATGCAAGGGACATGGGTTCCAACTCTGGTTGGGGAACTAAGATCCCACATGCCTCAGGGCAGCTAGCCCAGATGCTGCAACTACTGAGCCCACAAGATCTAGAGCCAGGGCTCCACGACAAAAGAAGCCTGCATACCGCAAGTAGGAAAAGCCTGCACACCAAAACAAAGACCCAGGGCAGCCAAAAAAAAAAAAAAAGTCATGAGCCAAAAGGAGACCCAGGAGCTGAGTTGGTGGGGCTTGTAGGACCGAGCATAGGAGCTTTCACTGGCTTCTAGGGACAGAGTTTGCTTTGGGGGCCAAGGGTGGGTTCCCCTGGGGGAGGTCCAGGTCTGCAGTTTCTCAGCTTTGTTGTGTGCACCTGTCAATTCCCTCCTTTCCACCCTCCTGCTCCAAACCCAGCTCAGAGCAATCCGTTTGTTGTTGTTGTTTGTTGTTCAGTTGCTAAGTTGTGTCCAAGTCTTTGAGACCCCCATGGACTATAGCACACCAGGCTCCTTCACTATCTCCTGGAGTTTGCCCAAGGTTATGTCCATTGAGTCAGTGATGCTATCCAACCATCTCATCTTCTGCTGCCCTCTTCTCCTTTTGCTCTCAATCTTTCCCCTCATCAGGATCTTTTCCAATGAGTCAGCTGTTCTCATCAGGTGGAGCTTCAGCTTCAGCACCACTTGCCTGAAATTTGGGAACAGTTTCTCTGCTTGGCATCAGATCATTATGCTTTGTAGCCTCTGAAGAAAGAGCACAACATCTACCGCATACCTGCCAAGGCCTTTGTGTATTTTATCATATTCATCCTGGCAGCCATACATGATGGCAACACCTGACATTTGTTCAATGCCTCTGGTTTTTGTTTTATTTTCACAAATACTAACTCATTTGACGCCATGGTAACCTAGTGACGTTGTCAGAGCTCTATTTGGTGGATGAGAAAACTGGGAGCAGAGGGATTAAACTGATGACCCAAAGGCACCCAGGTCCTTGTGACTCCAAGTCTAGCCCATCTGTATCACCTGTGGGCTTGTTAGAAACACAAAAGCTTAGACTCACCTTGTTGTTGTTCAGTTGCCCAGTCATGTCCAACTCTTTGCAACCCCATGGACTATACACCAGGCCTCCCTGTCCCTCACCATCTCCCAGAGTTTGCCCAAGTTCATGTCCATTGCATCAATGACGCCATCCAGACATCTCATCCTCTGATACTGTCTTCTCCTTCTGCCCTCAATCTTTCCCAGCATCAAAGGCTTTTTCAATGAGCCTGCTGTTCAAATCAGGTGACCAAAATACTGGAGTTTCAGCTTCAGCATCAGTCCTTCCAGTGAATATTCAGGGTTAATTTCCTTTAAGATTGACTGGTTTGATCTCCTTGCTGTCCAGGGGACTCTTGGGAATCTTTCCAGCATGTTCAAAGGCATCAACTCTTTGACACTCTGCCTTCTTTATGGTCCAGCTCTCACAACTGTCTGTGACCACTAGGAAGATCATAGCCTCGACTATATGGACCTTTGTCGACAGGGCCCACCTAGGCCACCCAATAGGAATCTGCATTTTAAGAAAACCTCTCCTCCCCAACCCAGGGATTCTCTAGCCCGGGTGGTTGTTGGAGGAATTTGTACTGGAAATAGCCTTGCATGGCTAAGTCGGCCCCAGTTAGCAGTGTTTGACACAAACAGGACAAGGTTACATGCAACTCTCTGGGTCGAGCTCTGCCATTGGCTGGGAATGAAACTGAACAGGTCAGGGATTGGATGCTGAAAGAAGAGGTGAAAGAGGAAGTTAAGCTGAGGGGCATTTGTGGAGGTTCTGCTGGGTACCCATGACTGTGGCTCCAGACACACATAGCAAGGAGGCCCTGGAGCTGAGTGTGATTGGGGAGCAAGATGTGGGAACCCATCAGAGAAGATTGCAGCCCAACACCTGGGCTCAGTGGTGTGACTGGACAGTTAGTGCTGGAGAAAGTGCCAGTCCACTGGGAGTGGATCATCCTGAGCGGAGGCAGAAGGAAGATGGAAGGTAGGCACCTAGGCCTGGGGTGGGGAAGGCCTTTCAGATCAGGCAGGGGAGTGCAGAATCAGTCTGCCGGGCAGCATTTGAAGGGTCTTGGCCGGAGAATGTCCTGCTCATTTCTCTATCCTTTGTCGCTCTCACCAGTCTCCCCTTCTCAGGGAAAGGTCTATGTTTACTTCTCTCTTAGGACTTTGCAGCTGGATGAGATGGTGGGAAGGCATCACCGATTCAATGGACATGAGTTTGAGCAAACTCCCGGAGATGGTGAAGGACAGGGAAGCCTAGCATGCTGCAGTCCATGGGATCAAAGAGTCAGACATGACTGAGCGACTGAACAAGAACTGCTCCTTGCCAGTTCTCAGCATCTAGATTTGCATCCATCAGACCTCCCTCCTCTGTCTGAGTCTTGACAAAAACCACTGCCCTTTTTAATTTTACTTTTTAAATTTATTTGTTTATTTTGGTTGTGCTGGGTCTTTTTTGTTGCATGTGGGATTTCTCTGTGGTGCGCCAGCTTCTCATTGCAGTGGCTTCTCTTGATGCGGAACACAGGCTCTAGGCACTCAGGCTTCAGGGGCTCATCAGTTGTGGCTCAAGGGCCCCAGAGGATTCAGGCTTTGGTCAGTGCAGCACCGGACTCAACAGCTGTAGCTCCCAGGCTCTAGAACACAGGCTCTATTGTTGTGGCAGATGGGCTTAGTTATTCCGCAGCATAGGGAATCTTCCATGGATTGAATTTATGTCTCCTGCGTCAGCAGATGGATTCTTATCCAGTGCTACCAAGGAAGTCCAAAACCACCACCTTTTACCCAGTCACTCAGCCACTCACTTAGGGAGTGAACCCTGACTCCTCCCTTTTTATGACCTCTACATTTAGCTCAATTACCTCTGCTCTGAATTATCTCTAAGAACACTCTATCTGAAAATGGTTTCCTTACCTTCAGTATCCCTGCCTCCTACGCAGGAGTCTTAGAGGTTTCCTTTGATGATTCTAGATACCACAACCTAGCTGTGGCTAGTAGCCCTCCACATATTCCTCCACCTGACTCTATGTCTCGCTTGCCCCAGTGTTCCTATTGATTTGGCCACCCCTTCCCCTCTCTCCCCTCACTCAGATCCTTCTTGTCCATTTCTGCTGGCATGCCTCTACCCAGGGAGACTTCCTGTCTTTGTGTCTTCTATCCAAAGCCTGCCCCTCTTTTTCAGTTTAGTTCAGTTCAGTCACTCAGTCGTGTCCAACTCTTTTCAGCCCCATGGACTGCAGCACTCTAGGCCTCCCTGTCCATCACCAACTTCCGGAGTTTACTCAAACTCATGTCCATTGAGTCGGTGATGCCATCCAACCATCTCATCCTCTGTCATCCCCTTCTCCTCCTGCCTTCAATCTTTCCCAGCATCAGGGTCTTTTCAAATGAGTCAGTTCTTGGCATCAGGTGGCCAAAGTATTGGAGTTTCAGCTTCAGCATCAGTCCTTCCAATGAATATTCAGGACTGATTTCCTTTAGGATGGACTGGTTGGATCTCCTTGCTATCCAAGGGACTCTCAAGAGTCTTCTCCAGCACCACAGTTCCAAAGCATCAATTCTTTGGCGCTCAGGTTTCTTTATAGTCCAACTCTCACATCCATACATGACAATAGGAAAAACCATAGCTTTGACTAGACGGACCTTTGTTGGCAAGGTAATATCTCTGCTTTTTAATATGCTGTCTAGGTTGGTCATAACTTTTATTCCAAGTGCTCCATGACAAAAGAAGCCATTGCAATAAGCCCCCAAACTGCAACTAGAGGGTAGCCCCTGTGCAGCACCAAGGACCCAGCACAGCCAAAATAAATACTTAAATACACATGGGTGATTCTACTAGCATCTTGTCCAGTGTCTAAGAGGAGTGGTGTCATGATGGCTACATGAAAGAAAGGCCACCATTTTTAATGATCAATTTTTGAACAAACCAGTTCCATTTAATTTAATGGTTAAATTAAACTCAACCATTTATTTTAATTAGCCATGCTCTAATCCCAGTCAGGTTCCCCTGACCTCCCACAGCCACAGTGATAGAAATCTAGAGGGAAGAAGCACTGGAGGGTGGAGGGGAGCAGGTTTGGTGGGGGAGACCATGGTTGGAATTCCAGGAAGGCAGCTGGGGCCTGAGATCCCATGATACAGCTTTGGTCTCCTTGGAGCCTGGTGAGACTCAGATGAGATATGAGCCCAGACAGAGTGCCCTGGCCCCTCAGGATAGTGGTGCCTTGAGCTAGAACGAGGAAGCAGGAAGGGAAGCCAGATCTCAGAGCAGAGAAGTCCTTTGATTTTTAGCGTTAGTCACGTCACTCAGTCACATCTGACTCTTTGCAACCCCATGGACTGTAGCCCACCAGGCTCTTCTGTTCATGGAATTCTCCAGGCAAGAACACTGGAGTGGATTGCCATTACCTTCTCCAGGGGGTCCTCCCGACCCAGGGATCGAACCTAAGTCTCCTGAATTGCAGGCAAATTCTTTACCATTTGAGCCACCAAGAGTCCCTCTCTGTGACCCCTGACCTGGCAGACCTTGGAGTCACCATTTCTTCACCTATCTCCCCAAGCAGGATTCCCTCTCTGATTCCCATTCTAACCTGCCCCACTTCCATCTGTTTTTCTCCCTCTGGCAGCAAGGCCTTCCAGTCCTCTCAAATCAGCAGGCCCTCTGGTCCATGGGCTTCTCTGCCACCACCCCATCCCCAGAGTCCTTCACCTCACAGACATCCTCACACCCACCCTAGAGCTGAGCCTGAGTTCATACAATAGCCACAGCAGATACTGTCTGTTCTCTAAAATAAATAATGTCTCCCCTTGTTCCTGCTGTGTCCAACTCATACCTTCTAAAGCCACTGGCCCTTCTCATTATCCTGCTTTCTAAGCACAGAATCCCTCTGGGCACTCTGTGACCTTTATTTCTTTATTTAAAAAACAATTTTTTTTTTTTTTTGGCTATGCCATGAGGCATGTGGGATCTTAGTTCCCCAACCAGGGATAAAACCCTCACCCCTTGCAGTGGAAGCATGGAGTATAAACCACTGGACCACCAGGGGAGTCCCTTTGTGACTTTTAGAGAGAGAGAGAGACCTGCTTTACCTAAGTGAACTTTTATGTAAAAGGTTGGAAGATGGACCTGGGCTAATCCCAGAGAAAGCCTGAGGATCACAGGGGTGGGGTGGGGAGGAAAGGGGAGAGATGATGACGGAGGAAGTCACCTGTCTCCAGCCAGAGAACAGTGCACCCCGTTTCATGGAAGAACAGTATCTTTTTGTCTTGCAGTTGTAATTTGCAGCACTCTCTACAGTTCACAGTACACAGCATTCCTTCTCGGGATGATTCTATCCCTGGGAAGCCAATCCACGGCCTTGCTTTCTGAGCAGTGGCATTAACCGAGACAACTGGGTAAGAAGAAAACCCGTGAGGCACGGGGCCTGTGGGTCAGGGAGTGTGGTGGGTAGGGATGGGGGTGTGTCCAGGTGCAGGCTGCAGGGCCTTGGAGTGACCCTGCAAGAACAGCATGTCCTCTGCCTCTCTCACTTGCTTCAGGCAATGTCATTGGCTGCTGCAGAGGGGCCTCACAGGGTCCAGCTCAGAGTTCATCTTGGAAGGGGCAGAAGAAGAGTCCTTGCCCCTGCCCTGGAGACGTCCATAGTCTAGTTGTGCCAATGAGATAAGAACTCAAGGTTGTTTGGAAGACAAAGGGAAGATATTAAGGAGGTGGGGTGATGATAGAGGAACACTGGGGTGCCCCAGCTTTACAGGACTATCTTGAGTCTTCTTAGCCTCTAGGCTCCTCAGCTTTCCTCTCTAAGAAATGAGGTCAAGGCTGTCTGCCCTTCCTCACCTTGGCCTTGAGCATCCACATAGCACAGGTGGAGGTTGGGGAAGGGGAGACACAGTTGGAACCTGGGCTTTTATGGGAGTTTCTCTCTAGTCATGTGCTGTCTGTTCTCAGGACTGTTCAAAGCTGGGGAGTTGACAATTCTCTGTATTGACCTATATGGGAATAGAATCTAAAAAAATGTTTAAAAAGTGGATATAATATATGTGGGCTTCCCTGGTAGTTCTAATGGTAAAGAACCCATCTGCCAATGCAGGAGACAGGGTTTGATCCCTGGGTTGGGAAAATCCCCTGGAATAGGCAATGGCAAGTATTCTTGCCTGGAAAATCCCATGGACAGACAAGGAGCCTGGAAGGCTATAGTCCATGGGGTCACAGAGAGTCGGACAAGACTGAAGCAACTTAGCATGTACGCACATATGTATATGTAATGTATCACATTCATTCTGCTTTATACCTGAAACTAACAAATTATGTCAACTACTCTCCATAAAAATTAATAATAATTTTTTAAAAAGCAAGGCAGTTGATCCTTCCTCCTCCCAAGCAGAAAAGTTCATCAGGATGTGACCTTGTTAGGTGAGCCCCGATAATCAAAACTGCAATGGGTGATGTAGCCTATCTCTGGAAAGATACACAAGGAACTGGTAGCACTGCCTTCCTCTGGGGAGAACCAAGGCAGCAAAGCGAAAGAGGTGGGGGAGGGAGGCTTGTTTTTCTCTGGATTATATCCTTTTATGCTGTTTTCATGTAATACCATGTGATCGCAATATCTAATAAAAAATAAATATACTTCAAACTTGAAAGTAATTGTAGTGGTTCCAGGAACCGGTTCAAGGTTGGGCAGAGCCAGGAACTGGCTTTCCTGGGGTTTTCTCCTTTAGATCCCCCTTCTTTGACCACAAGGGGTAGGTGAAGGAATAGGAGGGTAGATGAAGGGTTTGGAGGGTCCTGCAGGCCAGGCCTCAGGTGGCCCCTGGAGCTGGGTGTCTCGTCACTGAGGGCTGCCAATGAGAAGAGCACACCTGCTCCCTTTCCCCTCCGGGTCCTCACAGACCTTCCTGCCAGGCCCGAGGGCCAGGACAGGGGCGGGGCGGGGGGGGGGGGGGGGCAGCTGGCACAGGCCGTACCTTCCCACACAGGGCACTGTGTGCTCACCACGCACCAGCCCCGAGCAGTCTGAGTGCACCGGCCTCAGAAGTTACGTCAGTGACGAGAGCCACTGGGAAGGTGGGGAGGGTCATGAAAGTGGGCGTGTGGCCACTCAGGGAGGTCAGGCATGGCTGATGGAAGGGGGCAGGCCAGGGTAGAATGGGGCAGATGAGGCAGACAGTTTCATTCAACCCTGGCTTCAATGGGGAAGCTGGAGGTGGCCGCTGCCACTGCTCCTGGGCCAAACCTGGAGGGCGCATTACATCAGCCCCGGCCCAGCAGGTGCCAGCCCCTGGTCAGCATGGCCAGTGAGCCTCGGTCTGAATGAGCAGCTGAGGTACAGGAGCTGCAACCTCTGTGCCCCCTTCCCCCAGACCTTAGGGCTCCCCAGGAGGTCTCTAGGTCTTCCTACTGTGCCTCGGCCCCAGATCCCCCAAGTCCTGTTCTCACTGCTTCTTCCACCTGCTCCTCCTTCTCCTGAAACAAGTCCCTTCCTCTGTCTAAAGGGGGCCTCCAGGGACTTCCCTGATGGTCCAGTGGCTAAGACTCAGCGTTCCCAATGCAGGGGGAGCCAAGGTTCAATCTCTGGTCAGGAAACTAAGATCCCGGATCTCACAACTAAGAGTTTGCATGTTGCAACTAGCGCAGACCTGGTGCAGTCAAATAAATAAATTTATTAATAAGAGTTCACATGCTGCAACTAAAGATTCTGCTGGCCACAACTAAGACCCAGCATAGCCAAATAAATAAATAAAATACTAAAAAAATAAACTGGGTCTCCAGTAAGCCTGCTTCCTGTTCGGGTGTATACCTGGGAGGCAGGATAAAGGTAGCAGGAGGATATGGTGACACCTTGTGGGCGGGACTCCTGGTTCTGCCACATAACTTTCTAGGCCTCAGGTTTTTCATCAAGGGCCTCCCTACGTCACAGCATTGTCACCAGGATCCCTTGAGGTGCTAATTCATCCTGAAAGCACTTTGTAAAATAAGGCGTACGTGTCATCTGTGTTATGTTATTGAATATTAGGTTACTGTTACTGGCTCATGGGGATGCGTGTCATAAGTGGATGCTCGTTGTAAATGGATGCTTGTCCTAAACCAATGCTTAATGAATCTTCATCTTGAGCTGATGATGCCTTGAGGGTGCCTAAGAGGGTGGGTAGCCGCCCCCCCCCCCACCCCCTAGCATTCTTCCCATGGGTCTAGGCTCTGAAATTGAGAGGTGAGGGCAGGTAGAGGAAAATCCACCCTTCTAAAGGAATAGGAAGAGCTGGAGACTTCTTCCTAAAGAAGTGGACTGCTGGCAGGGACAGAACCTGAGGGCCCAGGGGTGCCCAGGCCCTGCCTTCCCATTGGGCAGGTCCAGGTCCCAGCCTCGTTCACAGGCCACCCATGGAGAGGAGCAGGATTGAGTCAGAAATGCTACCCTAGCCCCAGGTAGGGTCTGCTCCCAGATTCTCAGGGGGCCCTACTCTGCTTGCAGAGAAGAGGAGCTGGAGACCTAGGAAGGCCAGAGCACAGGGAAGTGGATGGGTGTGTTTTCCAGGGCGGGTGGGGCACAGGAAGCTGTGTGTGCCAGGGACAGGCTGAGTTCACCCACCCCTCGCCTTGCGTCAGCAGCCGAGCTGGCTGCCAGGCCCTGGGAATTAGGCAGGAGGCTCCCAGGAGATTCCTGGCCTTGCCTCCCGCTCTCGGGGAGAGGGTGGCAAGGAGGAGCTGGCATCCTGGGTCTCCTCCACTTCCCGGTCACCCAGCTGCCCCAGCTCCTAGCTTCCCAGGCCGTGAATGGCCCATGTGATCAAGAACAGTACATGCAACTCTGGGTGGCAGATGCTTACCCTGCCTGCCCAAGGTCTCCTTACTAAGGAAGACTTCCTAGAGTTGGTGGCATCTCCCAAATAGATTTGGGGACTTTGGAGCTGGTTTCTCTCTGACCTCCAACATCTATGCTTTAAAAATGACCGTCTACCTACAGCAGCAGTGGCTACAAAGTGGGCAGGATGTGTATTTCAACGTGGCCTTCCACCTTGCCCTTGTTCTATTAATGATTCATCTCAAGTTAATAATGACAGGAGATTCACAGAGGGACTCCTGACTATGGTGTTTTTCCCAGGACCCAGCTCCACTGTTTGGGATTTAGTGCATTGGTGAGAGCTGCATGAGGGCTTCCCAGGTGGCACTCATAGCAAAGAACCCGCCTGCCAATGCAGCAGATGTAAGAGATGCAGGTTCGATCCCTGTGTTGGGAAGATCCCTGGAAGGAAAGCATGCCAACCCACTCCAGTATTCTTGCCTAGAGAATCCCGTGGACAGAGGAGCTTGGCAGGCTACAGTCCACAGGGTCGCAAAGAGTCGGACACGACTGAAGTGACTTTGCACTCATGCATGTGAAAGCTGCTGGCACCTCTTCTTGTCCCTGGATCCTTTTGGGGTGCAAAAGTATATTGCCTGGGCAGCAAGAGTCTGGATTTTTTTTTTTTTTTCTGTTTTCGGTTGTGCCATGATACTTGTGGGATCTAAGTTCCCTCACCAGGGATTAACTCTGTACCCCCAACAGTGGAAGTGCAGATTCCTGACCACTGAATTGCCAGGGAAATCCCAGGAGTCGGTTCTATGTGTAAGCACTGCAACAGTCCCCTTCACCTCCCCAATTCCAAGGGTTTCTCAACAAGAGTAGGTGGAGTTTAGGGGTTCTCTAGAGGGCACTGATCAGTCCTCCTCACTCTCTGTCTATCTTACCAGCCTCCTGTGGAGAGCCCGTCTGGGGCCCACTTCTGGGTTGTCCAGAGAGCTAAGCTGAGGTCTATGGACAAAAGAAAGGTGACCCGAGCAGGCACCAGAGCAGAGACACAGGCGGGAGCAGGAACATAAGAGCTCGTGGGGGGCCTGGATCAGCCCTAACTTAGTGCTTCTAGTCTCTTCTGGACCTGGTTTCCAAGTCTCTCGTTCTCAATTCCTCTCTCTCCAGGCCTTATCTCCCGCTGACGTGGTGCTAGAGTGAAAAACAAACATGCCTCCTCCTGCCACCTGCCATCCATCCTCCTCACCTCCCATCCCCTCAGTCAAAGACCTCTCTGCCCTCCTGGGGTCTTAATCTTCTCATCTACACAATGAGGACACAGGACAAGGTGGGCTACAGCTCCCAGTTCAGGTGTCTAGGACGTCATCCTCCAGCCAGAACTTGTTTCTTATGATGTTCTTCCCTTCTCAGCCCACTTCTCAGGCCTTGTTCTTGGTTTTTCCCCTCCTCATCTTCTGTCCTTCTAATTTGATTCCCTCATTATCTCGGGGTAGACATGAGGCTCTTCAAAACTCACCTTTGCCTTTTACAAACTCTGTCTCCTGGGTTATCATGTCATCCAGACTGCACTGAAGATGGGGCGCTTCTCCCCAAGGAGCACAAGGAAAGCTCAGCAGGAGGTCAAACCCGGTGGGGCTGAGCAGGGTGGGCTGGTGAGGAGATAACGGGGGCGGGGGAGGCAGGCCAGGCGGTGACAGAGACACAATCCCAGGCAGTGTGTACTTGGCCCCAGGCCTGGGGAAGCTGGGACTATCTAAGTTGGAAAAGCCCTTGGAAGTTATCTAGGCCAACCTCCCTGCTCCTCCCACCCCATTTTAAAGATAATAATATACAATGCGTTAATCACTCAGTCATGTCCGACTCTTTGTATCCCCATGGATTGTAGCCCACCAGACTCCTCTGTCCATGAAATTTTCCAGGCAAGAATATTGGAGTGGGTTGTCATTTCCTACTCCAAAAATCAAGTGAAAGAAAGTATAATTTAATACCAAAAAAAGAAAGAGAAACTTGATTTTTCTTAAAAGGTGGTCCATTAAATTGTCCTGCTTCATTGAATATGTGGATACAATGAACTGTGGAAAATTCTTAAAGAGACAGGGATACCAGACCACCTTACCTGCCTCCTGAGAAATCTGTATGCAGGTCAAAAAACAATAGTTAGAACCAGATATGGAACAACAGACTGGTTTCAAATTGGGAAAGGAGTAGACAAGGCTGCGAGGTGTCACCCTGCTTATTCAACTTATATGCAGAGTACATCATGCAAAATGCCAGGCTGGATGAAGCACAAGCTGGAATCAAGATTGCCAGGAGAAATATCAACAACCTCAGATATGCAGATGATACCACCCTTATGGCAGAAAGTGAAGAGGAACTAAGGAGCCTTTTTATGAAAGTGAAAGAGGAGTGAAAAAACTGTCTTAAAACTCAACATTCAAAAAACTAAGATCGTGGCCCCTGGTCCCATCACTTCATGGCAAATAGATGGGGAAACAATGGAAACCGTGACAGACTTTATTTTCTTGGACTCCAAAATATCTGCAGATGGTGACTGCAGCCATGAAATTAAAAGACGTTTGCTCCTTAGAAGGAAAGCGATGATCAACTTAGATAGCATATTAAAAAGCAGAGACATCACTTTGCCAACAAAGGTCCATCTAGTCAAGGCTATGGTTCTTCCAGTAGTCAAATACAGATGTGAGAGTTGGACCATAAAGAAGGCTGAGCGCCAAAGAATTGATGCTTTGGAACTGTGGTGCTGGAGAAGACTCTTGAGAGTCCCCTGGACAGCAAAGAGATCAAATCAGTCAATCCTAAAGGAAATCAACCCTGAATATTGATGCTGAAGCTGAAGCTCCAATACTTTGGCCACCTGACTTGATGAGCCAACTCATTGGAAAAGACCCTGATGCTGGGAAAGATTAAAGGCAAAGTAGAAGGGGGCAGCAGAGGATGAAATGGTCAGACAGCATCACCAACTCAATCAACGGCCATGAATTTGAGCAATCTCTGAGAGATAGTGGAGGACAGAGGAGGCTGGCAGATTGCAGTCCTTGGGGTCACAAAGAGTCAGACATGACTTAGCCATTGAACAAAGACAACAACAATTAAATGGAATCATTTTGCTGCAGGAAGAACTCACTTCTCAGGTGGTGTTTTTCTCCTTTTTTGTCACCCAGTTGTGACATCTTCATCATGGTCCGTGGGTGTCTGAAAACTAGACTTTCCTTAAATCCTTCTGCTCCCAACGCCCCTCTCTCTCCTCCATTAGATTTGCACAGTGGAGAAAGGAAACATCTGAGAAAACTTCAAAACATTTCCAAAATGATTTCAGCAGGAATTCCCTGGATGTCCAGTGGTTAGGACTCCATGATTTCACTGCGGGGGGGCCGGGTTCAATCCCTGGTCAGGGAACTAAGACCCTGCCAGCTGTGCAGCCAAAACAAAATAAATAAGAAATAGATAAACAAGGATTTTTTTTTTAATAGCTCAATATTTGCATGAAAGTGTTAGTTGCTCAGTTGTGTCTGACTCTTTGTGACCCCATGGACTATGGCCTCTGTCCATGGAATTCTCCAGACAAGAATACTGGAGTGGGTAGCCAGTATTACCAAGAGGAGGGGGATAGGAAACCCAGGTGGGCAGAGAGAACAATAATTATAATACCAATGATGCCTAAAGGTCACATGTGTATGTATGTGTGTGTTGAGGAAACAAGTCAGGGAGCCCCTGAAAGTGGAGCATGCAGTCAGGAATGCAACCAGGCTTGACCTATATTCACAGTTGAAAGTGAAGTAAAAGTGTTAGTTGCTCAGTTTCCAACTTTTTGTGATCTCATGGACATTAGCCCGCCAGGCTCCTCTGCCCGTGGAATTCTCCAGGCAAGAATACTGGAGTAAGTTGCTATTCCCTTCTCCAGAAGATCTTCCAAACCCAGGGATTGAACCCAGGTCTCCTGCATTTCAGGCAGATTCTTTATCATCTGAGCCACCAGGAAAGCCCATATTCACTGTTGGGACTGTTATTAGGTACCAATCATTTGACTCTAGTACACGTCAGGGTGTGTTAGGCTAAGTATACATTAGATAGATAGATAAAATTTCTTACTCTCACAACTCTAAAAAGTAGGTATTAACTGCCCCATTTTAAAAGTAAAGAGACCAAGGTTAAGGTCACACAGACATAAAGCAACTGAGCCTGATTCAAAGTTAGGTCCTTTAGCCCCCAAATCCCATGTTTTTTCCCAGGGATCAGACTGCCTCTTTATTTATTTATTTATGACCATGCTGCATGTCTTGAGGGATCTTAGTTCCCCAGGGACTGAACCCAGGCCCTCAGCAGTGAAAGCAGCAAGTCCTAGCCACTGGACCACCAGGGAATTCCCAGAGTGCCTCTTTAGAAACCAAAGTGAAAAAGCATGCTGGCGGGTTGCACAGAACACAGGCTGAGCCCCACAGTGTGGTCTTGTGTGGGAGCAGCCACACTTCCAGACCCTCCCCAGCTGCAAGCCTGCATGCCACACCCTGTGCCTATTGGCCCTTCCAGGCCACTAAAGACAGCAAAGCACTCTGGGTAATCCACAAACTTCGTCACCAAATGGCATTTCTCCAAGACTTGATCCCCCAGTTGGTGATCATGCTTAGAATTTTCTAGAGTCTAGTTCACTGGATGAGGGGAAGTGGAAAGGGGGTATTTGGAGGGTGACTGCCATGGTGAAAAACAAGGGGTGTCATCTCTCATCCGGATCACAGAAATATGTGCAGCCCCAAACTGTTCTCCCTGCATCTGTGCTGCCCTCAAACCCACTCAGCGCTTCACAGCTGAAGCGATCCTCCCAAAATACCATCCCTCCAGCACCCTCATCCCCCAGCTCAGAGCCTCAGTGGCTCCCCTTTGCTCACACTCATTACGGAGGACCCAGCTGCCACCACCTTCTCCAGATTTCTCTCTCACCACTTGGCAAGTTAAGAGACATAGAACAATTGGATAGCCATGAACTATATGTGGCTATCTGAATTTAAATTAATTAAACATTAATTACATTATAGGGAATTCCTTGGCAGTCCAGTGGTTAGGACTCTGTGCTGTCACTGCCATGGCCTCGGTTCAATCCCTGGTTGGGGAACTAAGATCCCACAAGCCACATGGCACAGCCACCACCACCCCCCCAAAAAAAAAACTTGAGAGAAAGTTAATTACACTATTGTTAAAAATTCAGCTCCTCGGTCACTGTCACATTTCAAGTGCTATTGTGGCTAATGGCTTCTGTAGTGGACAATGCAACTATAAAATATTTGTATCATCACAGAATGTTCTATTGGAAAACACTAGGTTAGATTTTCCTCTTACAAAGTAAGCCCTGACAAGGAACATTATGAGCTTCAGAGAGATCCAGAGTAGACTTGACCTATTCAGTGACTCTCTCAAGAAATATTTGGCACCTACTGTATCCCAGGTCCTGTATACACAATAGTGGGCAGTTGTGGCAGTTGGTCCTTTCCTGGGAGCGAAAAGGCACTTGCTTGCGATGTATTAGCTGCCCAAGCCCGGGTGGGGCAGCTAGGAAGGCTTCCTGGAGAAGGGGACATTTAAGCACACTCTGCAGTCTGAAGAGGCACCAGTGAGGCTGAGCTGCTCTCCAGATCATGTTCTTTTAGGCCCTCTGGATCTCTTGTCACAGATTGTCCCCACTGCCTGGACTGCTCCCTCCTCTTTTTCCTCAGGGAAGGAAGGAGTGAGACTAGTTCCCTCAACTGGGACCAAGTAGAGTCTCTCTTGAGCCACTAACTGCTGAGCTCTTTTCTGTGGCCTCTACTCTCCTCCCACAGGCCAAGTGCCTTCAGAGCTAGGTAAATTCAGGACTTGGTGAAAAACAACAACAACAACAAAACCAGGCACTAGGGTGGAGGACTCCTCCTGAGAAGTCAAACCTGCATATCTGGTGAGGGATGCAGGAGTCTGTATGTGTTGCCGAACTCAGGTTCAGCTGCTCACCACTCAGGAGCCAATAATTTGAGAGGCAAGTGTCAGTGAAAGGAAAGTTGCTTTAATCAGAGAAGCCGGCAATCTGGAGAGAAGGTGGACTTGTGTACTGACACCAGCTGTGAAGATTCTGCTCAGCCATACCAATTTTTAAAGGGAAAAATTGGTGGGAAGAATCTCAGTGAATCATCTAGACAGGAGGTTGGGTTCTCCATCATTCTCCATTGTGTACAGACTGGTGACTTTGTCTTCAGATGCTATCTTGCCTGCATGATCTGCCTGCAGGATTACTAAGTGGGTTATCAGGGGTATACAGCGACTCATTTTGTTTTTTCATTTATTTGGCTGCAATGGGTCTTAGTTGCAGCATGCAGGATGTAGTTCCCTGACCAGGGATGGAACCCTTACCCCCTGCATTGCCAGTGAGGAATCTTAAACACTGGACCACCATGGAGGTCCCCACAGAACTACTCATTTTTTAACTTCTTAATTTTTCATTCTTACTTTTTTCATTTAGGAAAAGAATCAACAGTTTAGACAAGGCTTGGGCTTCCCAGGTAGTGTGCTAGTGGTTAAGAACCCACCTGCCAATGCAGTAGACTTAAGAGGCACAGGTTCGGTGCCTGGAGGAAGAAATGGAAACTCACTCCAATATTCTTGCCTGGGAAATCCCATGGACAGAGAAGCCTGGCAGGACACGACTGAAGTGACTTGGCAAGTATGGAGTGCGTTCAGGAGAGCTAAGTCAGGAGTAAGTTTCAATTGCTTAGTGATCTCATTCTTATAATTGGGTTCTGTTAGAGAGGAACAGAAGTGGGCCAACAGGAAAGGGGTGAAAGAGCTTTCAATTCCCCACTGCCAAACATCATTTCATATCTTAGGGACTAGGGGGCAAAGATCCATCTTCTGTAACTTCTTTATGCTGACAATGGGCACAATATTTATTCTCAGAGTGGAAAATGTTAACATGGGTCTGTAGCCTGTCTTTGTTGACAATTTTAGTTGCCTGCTGACATATATGGTCAGAGTAAACTTCAGTCAGTTTGATGCCCACAAAGATATAGGTTATTTTGAGAGATGTATGTTAATCCCATTCTCGTGAGGCCAGTTCTTAGACCTGTGCTAGCCATGGATTCAGTACTGCTCAAGACGGAGCCGCTTATGTCATGGCTACAGTCTGTTCATTATGCAGTTAGGGTTTTTTTCTCTCTGTTGGCAGTTATAATATCTGTAAAACAACTCAGGAATGTGCATCAGACACTGAGTCTGTGACTCTATTGTCCTCATCAGTAACTGCTTGGTTTGGTCCAGGGAGAGGGGTGAGGGAAGGGTGGGGCCACTGCAGGGTTCTAATAGATTCCATTAGTATCCTGAGGCCCACTCTAAGGTGGGTCCCCACCCTCTCCTACCCTGAGTTCCTGCCTGAGTCAGCCTGGGTAAAGTGTAGGGAGCAGCCACTCCCATCCACAGTCTGGAGGGAGCCAGGGCTAGCTAACAGAGCAGAGGGAGGCTCACTTGGAGTCCTATTGTAACAGGAGGGAAAGGGGCAGGGCACAGCTTTTGAAAGAGTGACATAGCCCAAGGACATAACATAAACCGATTAGAATCAAATGGGACCAAGACGGCAGACAAGACTAGACCTTAATCCTCAATCAGCAAGTGAAATGACACACCCAGAGGTGCCATGACAGTTCCAAGGCACTGTCAAGACTAAGGAGTGGGCGGTGGCCCAAATCCTAGAAATCTCTGCCCCTTCCCAAAAATAGTTGGAATAATCCTCCCACTCATTAACATATGAAATGATGGCCACTTATACAAACTAACCGCACCCCATTTGCTGCTGCACCCCACCCCCCTTTGCCATGGCCTACACTCTGTGGAGTGTGCCTCTCTCTGTAGCTGAATAAATTCATTTCTCACCTGTCACTTTGTCTCTCACTGAATTCTTTCTGCCATGTGACATGAAGAACCGGAGCTTCATAGGTCCTAAAACCAGGTGCTGTGGGTTTTGGCTGGGTTAGAGTCCCAGCCATATGGGTTCAAGTCCCAAGCAGGGTTTTGTCTGGGTTCAAGTCCCAAGCAAGGTTTTGACTGGGTTTGAGTCCCAGCCACGTGAGTTCAAGTCCCCATCTGTGGTAAAAGGTTTCACTATTATCCCCCTGCTCTACTAGAGCCCAGCTGCTAGTCCCCTCCCCACATGGATGCGCAGCAGCACCCACCCCTACCTCAGCCTGCGCCCTCTGCCCATCCTGCTCCTCCTCCTGGTGCCCTGGGCAGAAATTACATCCGTGCCTGGTGAACACTGAAAGTGGCAATTCACTGACCCGGATTCACACGCGTGTTTCTGAGGGGAAAGCAGGGTCAGAGTGCAGCCCATTAGGCCCTGCACGGTCCTTATCTTCCACATGGTTCACCTCACTCAAACCTCCCAACCATGGGGCAACTGGTAGGGAGGATTATCTTCACCTCCGTTACAGGAATTAAGGGTGGGAGGGGAAATTTGCCAGAGCCAACTGTGGTGAAGGCAACAACACTTTCCTGGACGCCTAGCCTGGGCCCCCGTAGCGGCCACCCAGCCTCGTGTTTGCATTTCACCCGCGTGCCCTCCTTCACCACCTCCCCCTGGCTCCCGCCCCGGAGCCCCAGCCTTGGGGGGGCGGGGGGGCGGGGGGGACGGGAGATTGGGGATCAGGGGGTCCCCGCCCCGCCTGGGTGCGCAGGGTCAGTGGGCGCAGAGCTCGGGCTATGGCTAGGAGCAGGGGTCCGAGCCCTCCGTGCCAGCCAGAGCGCCGCTGGAGACCGCTGAGCCGCCTTTTGTTTCGCGGCTTCTGCGGAGTCACGGTCACATGCGCTTCCGGCACGGGGTGTTCCGGGCGCAGCGCCAGAGCCCGGGGACTTGCCCGCCCCTCGGCCCAGCCCGCGCGGGGCCGCCCTTCTTCGCTCTCGGGCCGCCGGCTTATCTCAGAGCCTGCATCCCTGGAGCCTCCCTCCCGGGGGCGTGCCTGTGGGCAGCTCAGCTCCGATGGCCTCTTGTGTTTGAACAACGCGTGGATCCTTCCATGGCGGCCTGGCGCGGTCCATACCCAGATGTTTCCTGGGGTCCGCCCGTCTGCCCCACCTCAGACAACACCCGGCACGCAAAATCGGGCGCATCCCTCCCCGATGGAACGCTAGGCCGTAAATGTGTGGTGGACAAGTACTGAGCTCTGTTCTCGTCATTTCATGGGGGTGGCCGAGCAGCACCGAGCCTTTCTCTTGCCCCATCCCTGACTCCCGCAAACAAAAAGAAACAAAACTCAGCCCACCCAGGGCGGCCGCCACAGACCATCTAAGGGCCAAAACCCCAGCCAGGGGGCAGAAAAGGGGCTGGCCCTTCGGCCGGCCACCACTGCTCTAGTACTCCCAGGCTCAGGCTGTGCCCTGGGACACTTGAGAACCCTGGCGCCTTACGGAGGAGGCCGTCTCTGCTTCGCTCAACAGAATTCAAGAATTCATTCAACAAATATTTATTGAAAGCAAAACTATGTGCAGTGCCATCAAGTCTCTCCCAGAGGCAACTCCCTGTTAAACCTCTTATAAAATGCCGGTGGATTCTCCTTGTGTTCAAGCAGGACTGCCCAGACTCTCCGGTGAGGTTCAGTTTCCCCCAGAAGGGCTTCATTCAGAGCAGCTTGGGAGGCCATGCCTGGGGGCCGGGAACAGGGGCCCTGCCTGTCCCCTGCTTCCCAATGGAGGGGGGAGTAGAGTAGCAGTGCCAGGCTTTGGGTGAGGATGGAGTGGGGACTTGGGGACACTTTCTGTCTCTGGGCCATCCTTCCCAGGGGCCTGGAGGGACTGGGACAAAGGATGGGGAGTCTGGAGGGGGGGTATGGAAAACTGGAAGAGGCGAGGGAGACAGCCCAAAGGGGCAAACTATGGGGCCAGAGGTGAGGCTGCACATGTGCTGTGGCGTCAGGGCTTGGTGGGGAAGAGCAGGCAGGTGAGCTGCCGGCTGCCACTCTGTCTGTCCAGGAGCGGTAAGGGATGCTGCGTGTAGTGCTGGACCATGGCGGCCACGGAGGAGAAGAGCTGGACAGGGAGAGGAGGGCATCAGTGAGGCCCCTGAGTCCTGTGCCAGGAGAAACTTCCTGAGGGAGCTGGGGGGCTCTGGCAAGGGTGCTTTTGGACATTTTTCTACATATTTTCCTTCCTGTTTGCCCCATGAAGCTCCACTGTATCCTGCTGCCCCATTCCAGGCCTTCCCTGTGATGGCACCAGTGAGCATTTCCCCAAACAACTCTGGGGCCTCTGCCCGGGAACTCAGGTATGGGGACCTGAGGAGTGACTGTCTCTGGTTCGCACCCTAGCAGATGCTGGGTGCAAAGTTGAGTTCTTGGTGCAGACAAGAATCTGGACTACCTGATCCCTGCCCTCTTCCCAGCTGGGTTCATACAGGTACAAATGCCCTGACCTGAGAGCCCTGGGCAGGCTGGGCCTTGCAGGAGGGGGCATCTCCTCCAGAGTAGAGTGGGCCTCTTCTCAAAGTGCAGGATTTGGGAAAGAGTTCAGACTTATGGCCAAGGATATTGATCACCCTTGGAGAGGATGAGATGGTTGGATGGCATCACCAACTCGATGGACATGAGTCTGAGCAAGCTCAGGGAGTTGGTGATAGACAGGAAAGCCAGGCATGCTGCAGTCCATAGGTTTGCAAAGAGTCAGACACAACTGAGCGACTGAACTGAACTGATTGATCACCCACTCCAGACAAAATGTGGGGTTTTCCCCAGGGAAATGCTCCTGGCTGGGCCCAGGGGCTGCTCTAATGAGCTTCACCACTTCAGCACCCACCTCTTCGTGGTTCCTGCCCTCCCGGCCCAGGGCATAGTGGCGCCCGTCAGCCAGCCGCCTGATGGGAATGTTGAAGACTCGGCCATGGAGAAGTACTGCCAGGGTGAAGGGCTGGGTGCCACGAGGGCCTGAGCTGGGGCGCACGGTGTAGGCTCCATCCTGGGGAGGAGCACCCACCCATCAGCCTCACCTTTCCAGCTGCAGCCCCGACTCCAATCCCTGCCCAGCTGCTCCCACCTGCCAGCCACAGCCCCTGAGCAGAAGGGGTTTCTGAGAAGGCCTCGGGGGTCTGCAGTGGGTGGCCCACCTTCTGGCGTCGGAGCAGGGCGCTCTCAGCAGCATGGCGGTCACAGTTCCCTGAGTACCAAGGCTGACCCAGCAGATTGCCTTCCTGTACACACACCCAGCAGATCAGTGATATGCCAGGGCACCAGATTGGGGATGGGGAGCAGAGAACACCCTGGCGGCGTGCAGTTATTTGTGTTCCTGTCGGTCTTCCCCAGGCTGAGTCCACGAAAGCTCAACAAAATATGTCCTGTCTAGAGCCGCGCACACACATCCAGCCCAAGAGGGCTGCTGGGTGTGGACCTGGGCTCTGCTCCTGAGGTCCTCCCCTCTGCCCCACAGCTCACTCGCAGCCCCTCCTCACCTGGGCAGTTGAGGTGCTCTGGGCGGCAGCTATAGAAGAAAGAGAGGTTCTTCTTTCTGCCGGAAGAAGCAGATTATAGCCCTGGGGCTGGCCAGGGATTAGACCAGGGAGGCTTTGGGCCCAGCTGCGAGGGTGGGGGAGGTCCCAGGAGGTGCGCAAAGGCTTGAAGGCCAAAGTGGGACAGCCAGTGCTTCACCCCTCCCCTCCTAGGGCTCCCGGTAGGACCCACCGGCTGGGCCACGCGTGACCTCCAAGTGAGGAGTGATGTTACGATACGGGCTGGGAGCTTCCTGATTCGGTACAGACCCTGAAAAATGCCCAGGGGGGTCCTCTCAGACCTGCTCTCAGCTGGAGTCAGAGCTGCAGGGACCCCCTCAACCAAGCAGGGTGCAGGGGGGCTGGGAGGCAGTCTGTGGCCTGCAGGGCTGTGGCTAGGGAGGGCCCGACGTGAGTGTCTGGGTCCATGCTGGCAACGCCTGTACTCACCTTCAGAGGTGGCCTTTGATGCTCCCTAGGACACAGAATGTTGAGTCAGGACTGCTCCTTTGGGTGGGAAGTCCCACTCTGAGCCTCCCTCTCCCCCTCACTCCCAGCTCACCTCCACGCCCCCCCGCCCCAACTCCACCCCAACCCCAGCCTCTTACATTCTGAGCTTCTTGGGGGGTTTTGGTGGGCCTGTGGGGAGCAAATTGGGAAACAAGGGCTCAGGGCCTTTACCGCCTTCAAAAGAAGACGTTCAGTGACCCCAGAGATCTCAGGGTCAAGGCTGGGGAAGCCTGGGTTGGCCATTCCACTCCCCCCCCTCTCACACACATACAAACTTGGGGCACTCACCTGGTCCCCACGGATATCCTTGGTAGGAGGACTGGGGCTGTCAGGACTGGGGAACTCAGAGTGTGAGTAAAGGCTGGGGCTAAAACAGCAGGGCTGAGCATCAAGCAGGGAACTCTGGGAGGCTGGGCGGGGCTGGAGGGCAGCTGCAGAGTCTTCTCTGCTTCTCTGCAGCCTGACCTTTGGGGAGTCTGTCCAACCAGGCAGCACACTGTCCTGGCCACAACTGGGAAGCCCCCACAGCCCCTGCTCTAAGGGGGTCCCCTCCTTGGCAGGTACAGTGTGGGTCACTCTAGACCAGAGGCATCTGTGCGTGTGTGTGTCTGAAGGCAGATATGTGTTGCTGGGGTACTGAGAGAGGATGGGGCAGACAATGGAGCCAGAAGACTGTGCTGTGCTGCTGGCGGGCAGCCGAGGGTCTCAGGGCAGGGCGGGCCAGGGTGGAGGGAGGGCTTCACCTGGACTGCGCTCACACTCCACATAGATGTCCTCATCGGGCTCCTTCGCAGGGCCTGGCACCTAAGATAGGGAGGGAGTATGGTACCCAGGGTTTGAGCAGTGAGTGGTAAGGAGGACAAAGCCATCACTTGGGGGAGCTATTGGTGCCTCACCCCCCCCCCCATCCCCCATCCTAAGTGGAATCCGAATGACTAAAAGTGCTCCTTTGCCCGGAAGAGGGCACCCATGAGCACCTCCTTCCCATCCTGGGCTCAGAGAGCCTGAGAGTCCAGGATGAGCTCTGGGCAGACACCTCCCCAGGACACTGGCTGATGCCCTGCCAGAGCCTCTGGCCAAAGGGGAAGGGTCCTGCTCCAGGCCTTTTCCCCTGGTTTTAGGGATGTTTCCTGGCCCTCCCACCCCACCCCACGACCACCAACAACTTCCTAACCACAGCCCTAGAGTGAGGGGCCACTCACCGCTCGGGCCGGTTCACCCAGTTCTGGTAGGAAAAGGAGAGATCCACCAGTCAGGAGCAGCAAGGAGAAAGGAATTCAGTGAAACTTAGGCTGGAAGAGCAGAGCTTCCTTGGAGCTTCTCGGAGGGGATCCTCAAAGCCAGCTTTGAAGTCCCAGGAGAAAGCCCTCTTCACCCCTAATCGCCTTACTTCATACCCCAGGGTGCCCCTCACGTGACCCAGAGACCTCAGAAGGTGCCCAAGGGGCTGAGGAGTCAGGGACTCTGAGTGAGGGCCTCAGCCTCCTCCCAAACTGCCTGCCCTAGGGGGATCAGCAGGTAAAAATGACGAACAACTAGGGGGATGCAATGACTGGGCAAAGCGTGAGGCCAGCTCCACTCTTCCCCCTAACCTCATGGAAGCCAGGATTCCCCTTCTCAGGGCAGGGAATGGGTGGGCCTTGGAACGAGACTGGCCATCTCTATTACCTCGCCTTCCAAAGGGCCAGCTCTGCTTCAGGGCCTCCAGTGGGCTCAGCGCTGCTTTGGGCTGTGGGCACAGTGTGGTGGTGTGAGAGAGAATGGGGTTCAGGGAGCAGCAGCATCAGCAGGGCAAGACTAGCAGGGTGGGCTGCAGAAGGACTGTGTATATCTGTGCAGCTTAAAAAAAAAATACCCAACTCTTCTGACCCCGTGGACTGGCCCACCAGGCTTCTCTGTCCATGGATTTCTCCAAGCAAAAATACTGGAGTGGGTTGCCATGCCCTCCTTCAGGGGATCTTCCCAACCCAGGAACTGAAGCCAGGCCTCCTGCATTGACAGGCAGATTCTTTCCCTATGGAGCTACCAGGAAAGCTCCTGCCCCAAAAAACTACAACACAAGCGTTAATGTGCAAAGGAGGTGGCTCTCCTCTTTGCCTCTCTTCTGTGGCTTTCTTTGTTGTGAACCTCTTTTTATTCCCATACAACATAGGATGAAAGTGGCAGCTCTCAAAGCCCACACCCGGGATCATGGAGGGATGACAGCTGGCAGTGACTGGCAGCTGAGCGAGGGCTTTCTTCACTCCACAGGCGGGGGTGGGGGTGGGGGGTCCTGAGGAGCCCTCAGCTTCGAGAGGTAGCAGAGCTTCAGCGCATCCACCCACCACTACTCCCCACTCCCAGCCCAGGAGAGAAGGCTGTCTTAGGTGATGCTGCTGGGGAGGGTGCAAGGACCAGACCAGGCAGGTGGGAGGAGCCACTCTCAACAGGGCCCTGGCTTCTGATGCAGCTAATTTTTCAGGGGCCTCTTGAATGCAGATGTGGGGGAATCTTGCATATGGGCTGCCTCTTAGATTTACTCACTGGAAAATGGTATGCTGGGGTGGGGCGGGCAGGGAGGCTGTGTACCATCTCCGGCTGGGGCTGTGGTGGTGGCAGTGGTGATGTGGGAGGGCCCAGGGGAACCGAGTGATCTGGAAAACACTCCAACATTGTGACTCCGTGGGCTCCTCCCACGTAGGTTCCTGTTTTCCTCTGGCCCCCTCACCCAGTCTCTATTCCTTCCTCCCTCCCTCCCTCCCCTCCCTTGCTCTCTGGCTTCCCGACTGCCCGTCACCATGGCAACTGGAGGCGGCCAGCTTCCCTTCCCCCACCTGACCGAGCTGGGCGCTGTGGGGGTGGGATGCCAGCAGCGACTGGGACTCTCCTGGCATCCCTACCCTGGCTCCAAGTTGTACAGGGATCTCGGAGGGGGGTCGCCAGGCCCCAGGGACCCTGGCAGGCCTCCTGCTTTCCCGCTGTTGCCGTGGTTACACTGCCCCTCCAGGCTTGTCACCCCTTCCCACTCATCCTTCCTCTCCCCTCCTCCCTCCCTTCCTCCATCCCTCTATGCCCAGCCAAGAGGCCTCAGTGACTGCCAGCTGAGACCTCCCCTCACTGCCCCAGGCCAAACAGAAGGGGACGAAGCAAAACCTGGGCCTTCTCCCCTTGTGGGGACCCTCCCGTTCTGCCTGATCCCTACCTCTCTGCCTCAACTTCCCAGCCCTCACCCAAGTACAAAGAGTCCTCCTCAGTGCCAGAAAGTTGGGCAGGGGCAAGGTGGCGGAACAGAGCCTCACAGGGGGGCAGCTCATATTTATCCTCCTCCTCTTCCTCCTCCTGTGGGGCTTCCAGGAAGGGATGCTGAGCACAGGAAGGATAGAAGGGATACAGGAGCAGTGGCAGCAGCCGCTACCTCCTCCCACCCACCAGCTCCGGCTCAGCAGCTGGACTTACCCTGTGTCTCCAGGTCCCTGGGACAGACAGAGGAGATGGGCAGGGTTCATCTTTTCTCCAAGCTTGGGAGTCTGAACAGGAGATTGGTGAGACTGGCCTCATCTCCTCCCCACCCAGCCCCTCTCTAGCATAAAGACTTGCTCTCTCTCCCAGATATAATAAACTATCTGCAGTTTTCCAGAGGCCTCAAAGGAACCATTCATGATGGGCTTTTCCAACACTGCAGTAGGACCAGTGAGGCATTTTGGAGATAAGGGGCTCTAACGGCCTGTTCCACCGATGCCTGTCCTCCACCCCATGCGTGCGTGCGTGCCAAGTCACTTCAGTTATGTCTGACTCCTTGTGACCCCCAAGGACTGTAGCCCACTAGGCTCTTCTGTCCATGGCAAGAATACTGGAGTGGGCTGCCATGCCCTCCTCTCCAGGAGATCTTCCCAATCCAGGAATGAAATCCATGCCTCTTACAACTCCAGCATTGGCAGGCAGGTTCTTTACCACTAGCGCCACCTGGGAAGCCTGCCAGTCCTCCACCCCATGCAGCTCTAATTGTGAACCAGACAGATGAAAGAGCTAGGCCCAGTAACTTAGAAGCGCTGAACTATAATGGGCAGGAGGAGGTATCCAGAACCCCCAGGAGAGACTCTGAAGGGACCTCTGCACATCCCAGGCTACAGTACATGGAGTCACCAAGAGTGAGACACAACTGAGTGCACACACATGCACACACTACACATCTGGGGCGGGGGGGGTGATCACTTACTTGCACATCTTGGAGGTGGAAGCGGTGGCCCCGACCTGCAATTGGACTCTAGTCAGCTCTGCCCAAGGGGCCCTGAGTTTGTGTCAGCCAGACCTCACACATCCCAGGAACATTCACAGACATGGCAGTGTGAATGGCGCCCCCTGGAGTTGTGCGACAGCAGCCTGGGACGAGTGAAGTGGGAGGAAGAGTCTGGGGGCAGAGCTTATACCCCTGGGTGCACTGCTTGAGGAATTGCTGCTCCAGGGAAGCTGGCAGCAGGGGAGCCCTTGTGTTCCCTGGGCAGTGGAGGCACATGAATGATCTCGCTGGTCATGGAAGGACCAGGCAGAATCAGCCCCACTCTAAGGATGGCTGTGCCCAGGAAAGGTGCAGTGAGGTAGAAACGAGAGGACTGTGGAGAAAAGAGAGGAGCCCGAGGACTCACCTGGCCTTTCTTCTGCTGAGCTTCTCCTGAAAAGGGTCAGGGAGGGGAGTAAAGGGGTGATCAGTACATCTAGGATGACTCTCAGTGTCCGGAGTCCTGGGCCCCCAGGGCGGGCAGGTCTGCATATCAGAGGCTACCCCAGAACCAAGTCTCACCATGGCTAGGGTGAAGGAGCTCTGCCTCCCCAGAGCCCAGGTTCTACCACAAATGGCCTGGGGACAGGGGCCCTATTGTTCCTATCATTTGCATCTCCCAAGCACCAGGAAGGAGGACCTGCTGTGGCCTCCAACCCCAGGCTAACTTCACCCATGTCACGCCCAGCCCTAGCTTCCCCCACCTCCCTTTCATGCCTCTCACAGCTGAATCTCTAGCCCCTCTGCCCCGCCCTCCCCTCAACGGGAGGAAGAACTCCCTCTTCAAAGCCCTGGCCCGCAACACTGGACCAAGGGCCCCCCAGTTTCCAGATCAATGTTCCCCTCCTCCTAGAGTTTGAAACTCCACTCAGGATCAGCCAGCCCACACCCTTTCCCAGTTCACAGAAGAAGGGCATTAGATCCAATTAAAAACAGGAGATGGGCTTTCCCTGGTGACTCAGTGGTAAAGAATCTACCTGCCAGTGCAGGAGACAATGGTTCAATCCCTGATCCGGGAAGATCCCACATGCAGCAGAACAACTAAGCCACATCTATTGAGCCTGTGGGAAGCCTAGGAAGCTCAAGCACCCTCAGGCCCATGCTCTGCAACAAGAGAAGCCACTGCAATGAGAAGCCCGTGCACAGCAACCAGAAAGTAGCCCCAGCTCTCCTCAACTAAAGAAAACCTGCACAGCAACGAAGACCCAGCACAGCCAAAAATATATAAATAAATAAAAATTAAAAAAAAAAAAACAGGAAACGATCCCTGCAGACACTCTTCTTAAATCCTTTGTGCCTGCTGTCTGGTGACTGGTGATTGATGATCAAGGAGATGAAAGTCACTGAAGCGCGCAGAAATACATAGTTGTATTTAGTTTGACCGCTTTCTTTTGATTTATTTATTAATTTATTTTTGGCTTTACTGGGTCTTCTGTGCTGTGCGTGCTTTTCTCTAGTTTTGGGGATTGGGGGCTACTCATTGCAGTGCTTTCTCTTGTTGCAGAGCTTGGGCTTTAGAGCGTGGGCTAAATAGTTGTGGCAGACTGGCTGAGTTGCTCCGTGGCATGTGGGATCTTCCCGGAACAGGGATTGAACCTGTGTCCCCTACATTGGCAGGCAAATTCTCAACCACTGATGGCCAGGGAAGTCTCCGATTCCTTTCTTGATGGATGTAGTTATTCATTCAATAGGTAGTTATTGAATGTCCACTATATACCAGGCACCATTCCAGGTGCTGAAGGTGCTGCAAGCAAGCTGAACAGGTAAGCATTACACACACATTTCCTCACTGGATTCTCACAATAGCCTCGTGATGTGGTTCCTAACTGTATCCCTGCTTTGCCGATGAGGAAAAGGAGTGTATTAGTCAGCTCAGGCTGCCATCAGAGAGTACCCCAGGCTGAGTGATTTAAACAACAGAAGTTTATTTCCTCACTGTTTTGGAGGCTAGAAGACCAAGGTCAAGGTGGCGTCAGGGTTGATTTCTGGCTAGAACTCTCTTGCTGGCTTGCAGACAGTCAGCTTCTTGCTGTGTCCTCACATGGCCTTTCTTCTGTGCATGCAGGGAGAGAGAGAATTCTGGAGAGAGAGGTTTCTTTTTTTAATGTGGAACATTTTAAAAGTCTTTATTGATATGTTACAGTATTGTTTCTGTTTTATCATTGTTCAGTCACTAAATCATGTCTGACTCTTTGCAACCTTGTAGACGGTAGCACACCAGGCTCCTCTGTTCTCCACTATGTCCCAGAGTTTGCTCAGATTCATGTCCATTGCGTCAGTGACGCTATGTAACCATCTCATCCTTACTACCCCCTTCTTTTATCTTCAATCTTTCCCAGCATCAGGGTCTTTTCCAATGAGTCGGCTCTTTGCATCCAGTGGCCAAAGTATTGGAGCTTCAGTCTCAGTATCAGTCCTTCCAATGAATATTCGGGACTGATTTCCTTTAGAATTGACTGGTTTTGATTTCCCTGCAGTCCAAGGAACTCACAAGAGTTTTCTCCAGCACCACAGTTAGAAAGCATCAATTCTTAGGCCCTCGGCCTTCTTTATGGACCAACTCTTACATCCGTACATGACTACAGGAAAAATCATAGCTTTGACTATATGGTTTCTGTTTTTTGTTTTTTGGTGGCAAGGCATGTGGGATCTTAGCTCCCCGACCAGGGATCGAACCTGCACCCCCTGCATTGGAAGGCAAAGTCCTAACCACTGGACCACCAGGGGAGTCCCTACAGAGAAATTTCTGATTTCTTCTAGTAAGGACACCAGCCCTATTGAACCAGGGCCCCATTCTTATGATCTCATTTACCCTTTTTTTTTAAAAATTTTCTCATTTGCCCTTAATTACCTCACTAAGGGCCCAGTCTCCAAATACAATCACATGTGGGGTTAAACCTTTGACATATGAATTTGGAGGGAGACACAATTCAGTCCAGAGCACTGAGACTCAGAAATGAAGTGACCTTCCCAAGGTCATACAATTGGTAAGTGTTGGAGGTGGGATTCGATGGAAGCTTTGCACACACCAGAGCCTATGCACTAGCCACTGAGGATCCTGTACCGCCTTGATCCTCCTTTCCTGTGATAGAATTAGAAACGTCAGTAGTCACATGTTTCCTTCAGATGCCCATAACATCCTAGTGCTCTGTTGTTTAGTTGTTAAGTTAGGTCTGACTCTTTTGCGACTCCATGGACTGTAGCCCGCCAGGCTCCTCTGTCCATGGGATTTCCCAGGCAAGAATACTGGAGTAGGTTGCCATTCCCTTCTCCAAGGGATATTCTTGACCCAGGGATCGAACCCACATCTCCTACATTGGCAGGGGGATTCTTTGCCTCTGAGCCACCTGGGAAGCCCTGGTGCTCTGTTACCTGAGTGAACTTTGGAACTCTAACTTCCAAGACGGACAAAAGTCCAGGCCAGACCTTGTGTTGGGCTCTGTTTAGACAGGAAATGAGGGGACACAGGTGAGGAACTTTCTAGGGCACTGTAACTTTCCTGTGCTTTTTATTTTGGTGACGTCCTAGCTGTTGGCTCAAAGGAACAATGAAGTCCATGTGCTTGTATCTGTGGAGGCTGGGCACACTGGGGAGAGAGCCCAGGGCTGGAGCTGGCCACAGACAATAGACAGGAAGACTAGATAATTCTTGGGACCTGCAAGCAAAAGGACACTTAAAAAGCTATGAACTCAGCAATAGGAAAAGGTGAAATAAGGAACTTCCCAGGTGGTCCAGGGGCTAAGATTCCGTGCTCCCAATGCAGAGGACCCAGGTTCGATCCCTAGTCAGGGAACTAATATCCCACATGCTGCAACTAAGACCCCACACAGTCAAAGAAAGAAAGAAAAGGGTGAAATAATGCCATTTATAGCAACAGGGATGGACCCAGAGATTATTATACTAAATGAAGTAAGTCAGATAGTAAAAGATACATATTGTGTGATATTGCTTATATATGGAACCTAAAATATAGTACAAATTGAGAATTCCCTTGTGCCCTGGAGATTAGGATTCCTGGCTTTCACTGCTGTGGCCTGGGTTCAATTCCTGGTTAGGGAACAGATCCTGTAAGCCGTGGTGTGGCCAAACAACAACAACAACAACAAATTAATAAATAAATAAAGATTTAAAAAATAGTACAAATAAACTTTTTTACCAAACAGAAACAGACGCACCAACATAGAAAACAGACATATGGTTATCAAACGGGAAGGCGTATGCATGCTTAGTCGCTTCTGACTCTGTGACCCCATGGACTGTAGCCCACCAGGCTCCTCTGTCTATGGGATTTCCCAGCAAGAATACTGGAGTGGGTTGCCATTTCCTTCTTCAGAGGATCTTCCTGACCTAGGAATTTCATCTGCATCTCCTGCTTGACAGGCAGATTCTTCACTGCTGAGCCACCTGGGAAACCCTAAAGAAGGAGGGAGGGATAAATTGGGAGTAGGGAATTAACAGATATACACTACTACATATAAAATAGATAAACAACAAGGATTTACTGCATAGCATAGGGAGTTATATTCAATATCTTGTAACAAACTGTCATGGAAAAGGATCCAAAAAATAGAATATGTATATATATATATATATATATATATATATATATATACACACACATATTTACATGTATATATGTATACATACATATGTATGTATATGTGTATATGTGTATGTACACATATGTATATATACATACATATGTATAGCAGAGTGATTTGGTTATATAAATATATACATGTATACATGTGTGTATATATATATACAGTATATATATAATATATATATATATGAAACTAATGACATTGTAAATCAACTATACTTCAAGAAAAAAGAAGTTGTGGAAAGTCATTGGGGTGGTTTGAGAGGTGCCCATTTGGTGTTGTAGGAAAAGCTAAAAAGAAAATCAAGAAAGAATCCAGGCTTGGAGTCTGGGATAGGGGTTTCCTCCTGACCACCCCTCCCCAGCTGACCTTTGTTCTACATTTGGACCATCAGGCAGGGGGCAACATCCCCCCCACCCCAAAGGGACCTCCTGTCAGACTCAACAGGATTCTCTAGACACTATCCTGATGCAAACCTCAAACTGAGTGGTCTTCCCAGTCCAGACAGCCCTGGCCTCAGCCACCTCCTCTCCTGTTCGGGGTTTTGCATAGGCAAATGCCAGGGCCTGGGTGAGGGAAGGAGGATGGAATGCATGCCTTCTGGGTGGGGCCACTGGCTTGGCAGATCAGGGAGCAGGGGATGGACAGAGGGTGTCTCATGGCCTTGTGTCACTGCAGCCAGGCCTGTAGCACCAGCTTCCTGCTGATGGCACAGTCAGATTTGGACAGCCTCTTTCTCCATCTTTGGCACAGCACTATCTTGTGCACATAGCTATAGCTATTCCTTTGGGATGAATTCCTAGAAATGGAATTGCTGGAAACTCACATTTTAAAGGTTCCAGTGCCCCACTGTCTGGCAGCATCTGAGTGTCAATTTTATGGTCCTCCCACAGCTCCCAGTGATTCTCTGCATATTCCAGATCTCAGCTGCTGATCTCCAATGATAAGAGGCCAACATCCTCAGGCACAACATAAGCTAAACCCACCCTAAGAAAACAAACAGCTCTGGAGAGCAGTGTTCCCCCCATTTGTATGATCACAAGAATCACTGGAAGGCTTATTAAAGTCTTAGGTTCCCAGACCTTCCCTGAGATCTTAAGAATCAGATGTTCTAGGAGGGAAGTGGGAATCTATATTATTTTAAATAAACATCCTAGATGATGCTTATAATCATTCAAGTTTGAGAAACACTGCTGTAAAGAAATGCTTCTCATTCTGAGAAGATGCAACTCCTAGGACATCTGTAGAATCACAGACAGCCTTTAGCTCATTGGGAACACGGGGGTCACCAGCAAAGAAGAAACGTGACACAGAGCCCGCCCTCCAGAGGTCCCTCCCAGTGATAGAGAGGACAGACCCCAGGAGACGTTCCATCTCGCTAGGCTACAGCTGTCCTCTGTGTCAATGGGAATGAGAACAGGGCATTCCTTGTGGTGTAGGCGCTTCTGCTGAATAAGATGAAGCACATGAAACACACATTGGGCTTCCCCGGTGGCTCAGTGGTAAAGAACCTGCCTGCAATGTAAGAGAAACGGGTTCAATCCCTGGTCAGGAAGATCCCCTAGAGAAGGGACTGGCAACCCACCCCAGTATTCTTGCTTGGCAGGCTTCTTGCAAGTCCACGGGGTCGCAAAGAGCTGGACACGACAGAGTGACTGACTGAGGGAGTTACGCGAAAGCAGGACCTCTGAGGGGTAAGGGAGAATGAATGAGTCTTAAGGATTCCTAAGGATATTTTTACCTGAGCGGATGGTCTAGTTAGAAGCCCAAGAAGCAAGTAGGAAGAGGTGTTAGGCCAAGCGAACTGTCTGCAGTTGGGTTAAAGTTGGCTGGAGGCAATCTTGAAGGAAGGTGGTTGGCAGGAGGGAGAGGAGTCTTCCTGGACTGAAGAGAGGAGGGCAGTGTGGGGGCTGGCTTAGCACAAGCTGGCAGAAGTCCTCCCCTACCCCCTCACTCCACTCCTGGCTGCCACCCTCTCAGGCTTGCTGACTCAGCTTCCTCTGGTGGCAGCTGTGACATGTGATGGAGGCTGACTGAGGACACACAGACCAGCCTCCTAAGAGCAGTCTCTGGCCCCTATCCCTCCCTGACACACCTTCATTTATGGCTGCAGCTTCAGAGCTTTGTGAGGAGCCCTCCCTCCATCTCGCTGAAGGTAGAGAGAGAACTCCGGTGTTCAGTTGGTATTTTTCTAGAGAGCAGAGCACTAGCTTTCTATAGATTCAGCAGTAGTTAGGGTTGCTGCTGAAAGCTGAGGTTGGCCTTCTCTGGTGTCTAGGGTAAAGCCAGGTCTCTGTACCACCCACCCTGCATTTCCCTGTTCTGGATCAGGAACTCACAACAGATTCGGTCATGACCCAGCTCTGCCTGGAACCCTTGCACGACCCTCCCCCACCCTCTGACCCCTTGAATGGAGACAAAGGCTTTCTGTTATCTTGTAAGATCAGCCCTACCTACCTCTCCAGCCCCACCTATCTCTCCAGCCCCAGCCTTTCCATTTTTCCCCATGGATGCACTTTTGCTCACCTTCTGTCTGTGGTTCCACCATGACTGGGCCCCAGGGGCCCCAGCTGCACCTTGTTGACTTTAGGAAATTTCATTTGGAAGAAATTTAGATCTTTACTGTCCTTACAGAATGTGGCAAAGAAGGAGGGCACTCTAGGGACCTCCCTGACTGTCCAGTGATTAAGACTCTGAGCTTCCACTGCAGCGGGCATGGGTTCCATCCCTGGTCAGGGAACTAAGATCCCACGTGCTGCACAGTGCAGGGTGGGGTATGGGGAGAAGAGCGGACACTCTTAAATGCAGTTTAAAAAAGAAAGAAAGGAAGAGGGACCTCCCTGGTGGTCCAGTGGCTAAGACTCTGCATTCCCAATGCAAGGGCCCAAGTCTGATCCCTGGTCAGGGAACTAGATCCCACATGCCACATCTAAGCTGCAGCACAGCCAAATAAATAAATAAATATTTAAAGAAAGAAAAAAGGACTTTCTTATATGTATGTTCTACTTCAAGAAATGTTACCATCCCTCCCCCTAATTCACTCTTATCGTCTCTGCAACTGGCAAACTTCACAGATGTTGTAATCACCCTGTCCCTCCCCGCAGACTCCAGCCTTCTCCCTCCTCAACTCCTTAACATGCAGATCGCCAGAGCTTCTTTAGCTGCCCTTAAACTTGATGCATTAACCCACTGCCCAGATTCTACCTGTGGGAGAGCCCAGCAGGGGTCCCAGTAGCAGGAAGCCTGGATGAGGTGTGGGCAAGGAGGCTTTCCTGGTGGGTCAGATGGTAAAGAATCCACCTGCAATGCAGGAAACCTGGGTTCCATCCCTGGGTCAGGAAGATCCTCTGGAGAAGGGAACGTCTAACCACTCCAGTACTCTTGCCTAGAGAATTCCATGGACAGAGGAGCCTGGCGGGCTACAATCTATGGGGTTGCAAAGAGTCGGACACGACTGAGCGCCTAAGATGCACTTTCACACACAGGGTGGCTGCCAACACGTATAATGGTACCTGGCTTGGTTCATCCCTTTCTAGTCTCAAACAGGCTCCTTACCTGGGGGCTGTGCACTTGCCTTTTTTCTACAGGAACGACTCCCGCCCCTTGCATCCCTCTTCCTTCAGGCCTTGACTCTCAGCAAGGGTCCCAGACCAGGGTAGTGTGTCCCACACACACATTCTTGGGGCTTCCACTGTAGTTAAATCTGTGGGTACATTTCAGGGCTAGACTGTGAACTCCCACTCAACTATAAGAGCTCTACACGGGTAGCAACTGTGTCTGTCCGGTTCATTACCGAATCCCAAGTGCCTGACCCACAGCTTGGCACATACCAGGCTCTCAAAAACATTTGCTGTAGCTGCACATTCAAATGTTACTCACTCTTCACTGCCTGCTCAAAGCCCCGCCCCTCCCTGCAAACAGCCTCCATCTCTTCCCTGAAAGGCCCATGGCTTGCTCCTTTCCTGTCACGGGACACCAACGACAGGCCTAGGCTCAGCACAGTTTCCCTGTTTATGTGGGTGCAGAGTCACTCAGTCGTGTCCAAGTCTCTGTGACTCTACAGACTACAGCCTGCCAGGCTCCTCTGTCCATGGGATTCTCCAGGCAAGAATACTGGAGCGGGTTGCCATTTCCTTCTCCTTTCTCTGTGTATCTGCTTCTTTAAATGCAAATGGTTACCAACAACTCTTCTCTGGGTACCTTTGACCCTGCCATCACCCTACTGAGTCCTTACCTACTGGGTCTATTTACCTTAATAAGTGGAGGCTGGGCATCTACTTCCCCCACTTTCCCTACACTCCACCCCTCTCATTCCCCAGTCCCACCTGCACCCCCTCCTTGGCCAGATATAGAAAGGCCCTACTTAGGCTCCTATCTGGAGAGCCAGGCATCTCCTGTTGGCATTGCTTCCTTGTTCTTTCCGCACATGACTGATGAGCCAGAAGGAGTATGGAAAAGCGACCTGGCCTTCAATCTCCCCCTCAGGAGAAACCTGGAGCTGCCACTCACGGATGTGTCTCTGGTCACACATCCTTCCTTGATGGGTGTGGCGAGCCCTGAGATCACACTCCCCACCTTTACCAACGGAAAAGCTGAGACTAGAGCGGAGATGAATGCTGGGCCTTGGGCCAAAGCCATCTGATTGTGTACACAAGGCCAAAGCCCTCAATGCCCTCCACCCTGTCCCTGCCTGCCACAGGGACCTGAGCAGCTGTTCCACGGCAAAGGACGACCCCTGGTGGTGACAAGAGGCACGGCAGCCTGTCCCTCACCCCCTAGATGCTAACGGGGGGAAAGGGCGTGGCCAGCAGGACGGCAGACGTGGTCTTCAACCAATTGTTGGTGCAAGGACTTTGCTTTGAAAGATCAACAGAAATTTTTGAAGTCCTACGCAAATGCACGATTAAATATATACATACATATATATATATATATAAAAATATATACATGTATATATATATATATACATACAAACAGTATTCAAAACCTTAAAGATAAATTCAACTATAATTTCACTATAAGTGGAAGATATTACTAAAATAATGAATTTTTTAAAAAATATTCACTTATTTATTTGGCTGCATCAAGTCTTAGTTATGGCATGCGGGCTCTAGTTCCCCACCAGGGATCGAACCTGGGCCCCTTGCATTGAGAGTGCAGAGTCTCAGCCACTGGACCCCCAGGGAAGTCCCTGTTTATGGTTTTTAAATGCTAGTTTAAACATACTTTTATTCATGTGCCAAGGATATCTCTGCCAAAATGGGAATCTTGCTCTTGCGCCCAGCTGTGTAACCAGGATAGGTGAAAGTACTTTCATGTACAGAATATGTATGTTTCTGAGTTGCTCCCAACGTCCTAAGCAGAAAAAATCCCAACTTTTTTCTTTTAATTTTTATTTATTTATTTTTGGCTGCACTAGGTTTTTGTTGCTGCGTGTGGGTTTTCTCTGGTTGCTGAGAGCAGGGGCTATTCTCTACTTGCTGTGTTCAGGCTTCCCACTGCAGTGGCTTCTCTTGTTGCAAAGCATGAGCTTTATGGTGCGTGGGTTTCTGTAGCTGTGGCTCACAGGCTCAGCTGTCCCACAGCACATGGAATCTTCCTGGACCAGGGATTGAACCCATGTCCCCTGGACAACAGCGATCGAACACGTCTCAACCACTGGACCACCAGGGAAGCCCCAAAAGGACCCAGCTTTTGGTGCACCTTATCCTTAGATATATTTTCCATAATGACTTAATAATATTGCCCTGTGATTTTGACTGTACCCTGCCGGTTGGGTCTTCAGGAGGCAGGGTTAGGCATTAAATGGCTTTGGCATATCCCTGGCAGTCACACAGACTCTTACTGATTCAAGAGTCTGGTGCTAAGTCTTGGAATGCAGAAGAGAATGGGCTCTTATAGAGTGCCAATGACTGTCTCCAAGTTTCTATAGCACCTATCTTTCATCTCTAGGGGCAGTGGGGCTACTCAACAAAAGATTGGTTGTTCTGTTATTGAGCCCAGGTTTGGATGCTCGCTGATCAGAAGCCAATTATTAGAGAGGCAAGCTTCCCAGGTGGCGCTAGTGGTAAAGAACGCACCTTCTAAAGCAAGAGACAAGTCAGGAAGATCCTCTGGAGGAGGAAATGTCAAGCCACTCCAGTATTCTTGCCTGGAGAATCCCATGGACAGAGGAGCCTGGTGCGGGCTACAGTCATGGGGTCGCAAAGAGTCGACTGAAGCGACTTAGCATGAACAAGCAGCACAAAGAGTCAGTAGAAAGGAAAAGTGACTGATCTGGGGAGAAGGTGGACTTGTGTCCAGAGACCAACTCCAAAGATTCTGCTTAGTCATGACAGTTTTTTTAATTTTAAATTTAACTGAAGGATTAATCCGCTTTACAGAATTGTACTGGTTTCTGCCAAACATCCACATGACAGTTTTTAAAAGGAAAAATGTGGGGGAAGAATCTCAGTGAATTGTCTAGGCAGGCCGTTGGGTTCTCTATCGTTCTCCATTGTGTACAGACTGGTTGACTGTCTTCAAATGTCATCTTGCCTACATGATCTGCCTGCAGGATTGCTAAGGGGGCTTTTGGGGGTAAACAGCTTAGTCATTTTTAAACTGCTTAATTCTTTAATCTTCTTTTATCTAGGAAAAGACTCAACAGGTTAGAGCATAAGTCAGGTGTTAGTTTCAATTGCTCAGAGAGCTCATTCCTGTAACTAGGTTCTTAAAAGGTTAGAGGGTGGGCTTTCCTGGTGGCTCAGACGGTAAAGAATCAACGCAGAAGACCTGAGTTCAATCCCTGGGTCGGGAAAATTCCCTAGAGCATGGAATGGCTATCCACTGCAGTGTTCTTGCCTGGAGAATTTCATGGACAAAGGAGCCTGGCGGGCTACAATCCATGGGGTCACAAACAGTCAGACACCACTGAGCGACTAACACTCTCACCAAGTTAGAGGGTAACAGAAATGAGCAAACAGAAAAGGGGCTAGAGACTCCCCTGATGGTTCAGTGATTAAGAATCTGCCTGCCAATGCAGGGGACATGAGTTCAATCCCTGGACTGGGAAGATTCCACATGCCTCAGAGCAACAGAGCCTGTGAGCTACAACTACTAAGTCTGTGTTCTAGAGTCTTCCAGCCACAACTAGTGAGCCCAAGTGTTGCAACTACTGAAGCCCGTGTGCCTAGAGCCTTTACTCCTCAATAAGAGAAGCCATCGCAATAGGAAACCATCACACTGCAAAGAAGAGTAGCCCCCCACTTGCCAAAACTAGAGAAAGCCTGTGCAAAGCAATAAAGACCCAGTGCAGTCATAAATAAATAAATGAAAAAAAAAAAAAAGAAAAGGGGCATAAGAAATGCTATTTTGTCTTAAAAGAAATACTTGGAAAACCAAATATTTAAGAACTTCCCAGGGAGCAGTGGCATGCTTAGAGACCACCCCACATTTAATATGACCCCTACTCCAGTTACCAAAAGGAACCTGGGCGTTTTGCTTTCAATATCCTCTCTGAGTTGTTTCTAACTGTTCCAAGATTAAATGGAATATTTATAGAAAGCAGCTAGTCTTCATCTAACTACAGAAGAATAAAATCTCATTGTGACATTACAGGATTATGGTTATACCTTCTTGTGTGTGTGTGTGTATTTTAGTCGCTCAGTCTTTTCTGATTGTGACAGGATCACGGTTATACCTTTGTGTGTATGTGTGTTAGTCGTTCAGTCTTGTTCGACTGATTGTGACCCCATGGGCTGTGTAGCCCACCAGGCTCCTCTGTCCATGGGATTCTCCAGGCAAGAATACTGGAGAGGGTTGCCATTTCCTCCTCCAGGGATCTTCCAGACCCAGGGATGGAACCCAAGACTCTTGTGTCTCCAGCATGCCAGGCGGATTCTTTCCCATTGCGTCACCTGGGAAGCCCTAATACCTGCATAAACTAGGTGTTTTCCACCTTGATGATCAGGGAACAGCAGTATATGGCCAGATCAGAAAGTGTAAAAGCTGAAAATGGGGTTGAAGACAGAAAGTCCAATGTGTTGCTGGCCACTGCGGTGTCAGTGCTCTCGATACAGGTGTAACCTGAACCCTCACTTGGGAGCCAGAAATCAGCTGAGAAGAGGCTTCGGGAGAGAGACTGCCCTGGCCCCGGAAGGTGGATGAAGGGGGGCCTCATCCCACAGACAGGCTGGACCCTTGAGTTCCTGACTGGCACCGACAGGGCCTGGGTAAGTCCTTGCTATAGTGTCTCAGCGGATCTTTATGTAAGGAGGGGAGTGCTGGCGCTAGACGCTAGGGTGTGAGCTGAGCACTTTGAGACCGAGCATACCGAAGGAAAGTGCCCTGGTTATTACTTCCTGGCAGCCCCTCGGCCTTATCTGGCTCTGCCATATACAGCTGATGCCGGGGTGCAGGGAGCTGAGAGCGGTTAGACACCGTGGACCAAATATCCGGACCTACATCCCAGAACTCGGAGAACGCTGGCCTTCCCTGGGCTGCTCCATGAGATGTGCAGGCCACACAGAGACCCCCAACAGGCTTAGTTCTGCCTCAGGGTCCGGGCTACTCCTCCCTCCGGGAAAAGGGAGTTCGCTTCAGGCGGTGGAGAGAGGGTTAAGGAGGCAGACTCTGCGAACCAAGGCTACTGGCCCAAGCGCCCACCCGCCATCCGCTTCCCCGGCAGCCCGGTCGGGAGGGCGGGGCTCAGGATCTCGGAGAGCAGCTCGGGTCGGCGACCCCACGGTGAAGCAGCGTGTGCAGCGACCCGGAGCCGAGCCTCGGGCAGAGAAGGGACCTCTTCCACACGAGGCACGGAGTGCCCCCACCTGGAGCCGGGGGATCCCACCGCGCCCGACACTCGCCTGACACGCGCTTCCGGTCGGGAGCACCTCCTTCCTGAGGCCCCGCCCCCACGTCCACTGCCTGCTGGGATTTGTAGTTCGTAGAGGCGGGACCAACAGGCCATGCGCGCCTATGTGGGTCTGTGTGTTTGTGTGTGTGTGTGTCTATCAGCGTGTCTCGAGGTCCGCTGTGGCGTCCCCATCCTTTTAACCTCGCCCCCGAGGGCTCACTGCACTTAGGCAAGGCGCAAAGACCGCAGGCCGGTGCTCCCGAGGTCTGGTCCCACCCCGCCTACTCCTGCTGGGATTTGCAGTTTGGACTGGGGTCTGGCCTCGGTGGGGCCGGGAATCGGAGTCCCACCTGGGCCCGGCCTGGTGCCGTCCTTATTCCTGCTTCCTTCAGCGGACCCTGGATCTGCATAGTAGGCCTGGCGCGGGTCGCAATCTCGGCCAAGCTCCCCCTGGTCCTTCCTATCGGCCTCCACCTCCCACCCGCTGTTCACCAGCTCGACCTTCGTGCCGGCGCCTATGGGACCAGCGGCCAGATTCGCAAACCAGAGCATGAAGAGGGGCGCGGTCTGGGAGGGGTGGAAAGCCCGGAGAGAAAGCCAGATTGAGGACTTGGCCTGGGAGCCCCAGCGCAGCTCTGCTGAAGCAGGCGATGATCCAGGGCCCTTTCAGACTTAGAGAGTTTGTGATCAACGGTGTCCCAAAATGATGACCAGACCCGCCCAGGACTGGCTGGGCACATTAGAGCTGATTACCCTACAGGGTTGACAGATCAAAATTTTTATTTGCCAAATTTAGCAACCCTACAGGAGCCCAGAAAATGGCAACCCAACTCCAGTATTCTTGCCTGGGAAATCCCATGGACAGAGGAGACTGGCAGACTATGGGGTCGCAAAAGAGTTGAACAGGACTTAGCAACTAAACAACCACAGGATACCAGGGAGGGAGGAGGGCTCTTCTGAATGAAAACTAAGAAATAGGTCAACCCTGGCCCACAGGTTTGCTTTGAGGATCAAGTTGGGGGATGTGGGTTGTGCGTGGAGAGGGTGTTTTGTAAACTAAAGCATGGGGCCTGGGTGAGGTGTTCTCTGCACTCTGAAGTACTGGAGGAAAAGTGCTGGGGCTTCAGAAGCTCGCTTTAAAGGGGAAGGTACACTTAGTGTGGACTCCCTGGTGGCTCAGCAGTAAAGAATCTGCCTGCAATGGAGGAGAGCTGGGTGTGATCCCTGGGTCAAGAAGATCCCCTGGAGAAGGGAATGGCAACCCACTCTAGTAATCTTGCCGGGAGAATTCCACAGACAGAGGAGCCTGGCAGGCTACAGTCCATGGGGTCACAAACAGTCAGACACGACTGAGCAACTAACACTTTCACTTTTCACACTTAAGTGTAGTTAAGTAAGATGTCACCGTTAGGAAAAGCTGGGAGGTATTTACCTGGAACCTCTCTATACAGTTTTTTTAAGTGGGGTGTAAATGGGTGGAGGCTGGTCTTACCAGTCAAAGGTTACAAAGCCCTTTCGCTTCTCATTTGGTGACAACTTTATTGGGTGTACAATTCAGTGTTTTTTTTTTAGTGTATTCTCAGAGTTATGCAGTTATCACCACAATGTAACTTTATAACATTTTCATCACCTGCAAAAGAAATCAGCAGTTGCCCCCTAAAGTTCTCATCCCCTGGGATGCTAAGCAACCACTAATCTACTTCTTGTTTCTATAGCTTTGCCGATTTTGGACATTTCATGTAAATGAAATCATATAATATGTGATCTTTCATGACTGGCTTCTTTTGCTTAGCATGATGCTTTAAAAATTCAGGTTGTAACATGTATCAATACTCTGTACTATTTTTGTAAATTCCTGTGAGTCTAGAATTATTTTGAAATAAAAATTCTTTTTTTTTTTTTAAAAGCATGTTATCTAGAGGATGAGCAGAGGTAGCCTTTTATGTGTGAAGGACTCAGAGCTGACACTAGCATTAAATGCTGAGAGCAAGAGAGGCCTTGGGAGAGGAGTAGAGAGAGCAGGGCCAGGCAGGGAGGAGAAGGGCAGGTCTCAGTTCCGATGCACCTCCGGAGATCAGGGAGGCTGGGGGTCCTACCACCTGGCTCTGTATTTACTGAGGGTGTCTTAGAGCAAGTTATTTCAACACCACTTTGCCTCCATTTCCTCATCTGTAAAATGAGGATAATAAAAGGATCTAGTTTAGGACTTCCTTTGGTCCAGTGGTTAAAAATCTCCCTGCCAGTGCAGAGGACAAGGATCTGGGAAGATTCCACATGCCTCAAGGTAACTAAGCCCACAATCAAGCCACAGCTACTGAAGCCCGAATACCTAGAGCCTGTGCTCCTCAACAAGAGAAGCGACTGCAAAGAGAAGCCCACACACCGCAACTAGAGAGTAGCCCACACTTGCCACAACTAGAGAAATCCTGCTAGAAGCAATGACAATTCAGCGCAGCCAAAAAGAAAATAATTTTTTAAAAATAATCTAAAAAAAAGAGGATCTATTTTAGAGGGCAAATGGAAGGATTAAATGAGAAACCCATATGAAGGACAGCACCTGGCACTGAGTGCCAACACTCAAAAGAGTGTCAGCTATTATCAGGACCTTAGAGTGGTGCTGAGGATCCAGTGTGGTCTTACCTGGGCAAACCTGTCCTGTCTCAGGCACAGTGCTCCACCTGAGCTTCTCTTGGCCTGCTCATTTGTGCTGTATTGGACAGTCCCATTTTCCCAACCGGTCACCAAGGAAATTTGGGACATCACCATCCAGGAAGCCTCCGAGTACCCTTCAGTGCTTGAAAACAAACTTAAAAAAAAAAAAATCTATTTATTTGGCTGTGTCAGTTCTCAGTTTTGGCACATGGGATCTTTATTGCATCATGTGGCATCTTTCATTTGAGGTGCAGGCTTCTCTCTATTTGTGGCCTGCAGGCTCAGTAGTTGCCGCACGCAGGCTTAGGTTCCCACAACACGTGGAATCTCAGTTCCCTGAAAGTGAAATAAGTGAAGTGTTAGCGGCTCAGTCGTGTCCAACTCCTTTCGATCCCATGAACTGTAGCCTGCCAGGCTCCTCTGTCCATGGAATTCTCCAGGCAAGAATACTAAAGTGGGTAGCTATGCCCTTCTCCAGGGAATCTTCCCAACCCAGGGATGGAACCCAGGTCTCCTGAATTGCAGGCAGATTCTTTACTGTTGAACCACCAGGGAACTAGCCCATGTCCCCTGTATTGGAAGTCAGATTCTTAACCACTAGACCACCAGGGAAGTCCCAGAAACAAACTTTTAAAGTGTGAGCTTTATCCAGAAAATGGGCTTCCCTGGTGACTCAGATGGTAAAGAATCTGCCTGCAATGCAGGACCCAGGTTCAAACCCTGAATCAGGAAGCTCCTCTGGAGAAGGGAATGGCAAACCACTCCAGTATTCTTGCCTGGAGAATCCCAAGGACAGAGGAACCTGGCCGGTTATGGTCCATAGGGTCGCAAAGAGTTGGACACGGTAGAAGTGACTTAGCCTGCACATTCAGAAAAGATAACCATCCAGACTCCTGGGTATTCCTCAGAGCAGAAGAAATGATCTAGAAAACTTCATTGTTGATCAGATTTAAAGGCTAGTAGCATCCTGAGTCAATGTTTCTTCAAATGAACATTTTGGGAGAATGTGATATGGGATGTTTAGGTATTGTGACAGAACCCTGCCATCCCCCCAGGCTGAGGAAATGCAACAGTTCAGCCTGATCTGCTCTTCTGGACTGGAGTCAGAAGAGCCAGAAGAGGGTGGACACCAGGTGGGAGGATAGTGTCTAAGCATTCCTCAGGAGTGGAGTAGAGTCCCTTGGTGTTGCCCAGATGGAAGCAGGTAGAACCAGGCTTTGAATTGTTTCCCTTATACTCCACCAGACAGGTGGTGCTAGTGGTAAAGAACCCACCCGCCATTGCTGGAGATGTAAGAGACACAGGTTTGATCTCTGGGTCAGGAATATCCCCTAGAGAAGGGCATGGCAACACATTCCGATATTCTTCCCTGGAGAATCCCATGGACATAGGAGCCTGGCGGGTTACAGTCCATGGGGTTGCATAGAGTCAGACGTGATTAAAGCAACTTAGCATGCGCATATCAGACCCCATGCATCTGGTCCCATCACTTCATGGCAAATAGATGGGGAAACAATGGCAACAGTGACGGACTTTATTTTCCTGGGCTCCAAAATCACTGCAGATGGTGACTGCAGCCATGAAGATTAAAAGATGCTTGCTCCTTGGAAAAAAAGTTATGACCAACCTAGACAGCATATTAAAAAGCAGAGACACTACTCTGCCAACAAAGGTCCATCTAGTCAAAGCTATGGTTTTTCCTGTAGTCATGTATGGATGTGAGAGTTGAACTATAAAAAAAGCTGAGCACTGAAGAATTGATGCTTTTGAACTGTGGTGTTGGAAAAGACTCTTGAGAGTCCCTTGGACGGCAAGGAGATCAAGCCAGTCTGTCCTAAAAGAGATCAGTCCTGAATATTCATTGAAGGACCGATGCTGAAGCTGAAACTCCAATACTTTGGCCACCTGATGCGAAGAACTCACTTATTTGAAAAGACCCTGATGCTGGGAAAGATTGAAGGTGGGAGGAGAAGGGGATGACAGGGTATGAGATGGTTGGATGGCATCACCAACTCGATGGACATGAGTTTGAGTAGGCTCTGGGTGTTAGTGATGAACAGGGAAGCCTGGCATGCTGCAGTCCATGGGGTTGTAAAGAGGTGGACACGACTGAGCAACTGAACTGAACTGAACCAGACCCCATCAGTGGGCCTTGGAGAAAGTCCTACTGGTTGCAATTTTCCAAGCTGCTTGATAAAGTCCTCTTACTTCTGGGTCAAGGGGCCATGCCCTAATCCTGGTGCCTCTTGTTAGCTGACATCTTGCAGGGGTTGGCCTGCTGTGTATGGCTCTCTTCATTCAAAAGCCAGCGTGGGAGTGTGGACTGTTGGTGGTTCACTTAAAGAAGACCTGGCCTCCAAGTATGGACCCTGGCTGGGCTGTTTCCCTCTGAATAAAAAGAAGGGTGGGGTGTTGTATCTCCTGCACCAGTTTGAAGCCACACTAGCCTGTATTAGAATCCTGGTTCTACTACTGAACTGGCAGTGTGACCCTGGACCTGTGACCCACCGTCTCTGAGCTCCCAGAGCATCTATTAGGCAGCATAACGACAAATAGTTGTGAGGACTGAACGAGGTCACGTTTAAAGCACTAAATACAGGGACCTCCCTGGCAGTGCAGTGGTTAAAACACTGAGCTTCTGCTGCAGGGGGCATGGGTTCCGTCCCTGGTGGGGAAGTAAGATCCCAAATTCGGTGCGGGGCGTTGGGGGGGTGGAATAAATAAATAAAAGATTTTAAAGCAAGGAGTACAAAGCAGGCACTAAAGGAGAAGTAGCTATTCCAGCTTAATCCAGCTCAGGGATCTAACAATTGAATGGGATGTGAACACAGTCTTGCTCTGGCCAAGTTTACCACATAGTAGGGTAAACTAATAGTTTCCCTAATACTAGCCCAAATTCTCAGCCCCTCTCGGTGCCGAGCCTCCACCGGCGGGATGACTGCGAGGGGCCCGGCCCTCCCCTCTGACTCACTCGGGTAGGCGGGGAGGCTTCCAGCCGTTCACGTCGGGGACGGGGGCGGGGGCTGGGCTGGGGCCCGGGAGGAGAGGAGGGGAGGGTAGCAGAGACAGTGCCCGGAGCGAGCCAGCGAGGCACAGACAGGCAAGTAGCGCTTGGGGTCTGACCAGCAGGCGCCTGAATTCCCCCTGTAGGCTTCTGAGGGGCTCAGCTGGTCACGGTGCATCCTGCTCCCCCCTCTTTTCTTAGGGGTACATCCGCGTGTCTAATCACCTCTCCTCCTTTCCCCTAAGGAGGGGCTGGGGGAGGGCCGTGCGGAAGAAATGTTTATTTTACTCCATTTGGGACCAACTGAGCATCTCTCATGGGGAGACGGGAGAGGGAGGAGAAATATGAGTCTGTTAAAAAGAAGTTTTAGTGTTTGGTTACCAGATAATGTCAATGATAGCATGTGTACTGTTAAGAGTCCCAAGAGCCTTGAGACTCCTAAATTCTTTTAAACGACCTGCTCTTTTGTTTCCTTGTTAGTTTGCAAACCCTCCTCCACCCTCCTCGGTGATGGGGCCATCTATTTTTTCAGCCAGGTGAGGCTCCAGTGTAGAAACAGAGCAGTGAGTTGGATTCATCCTTGTGCCCTTGGTCACTGCGGAGTCTAGAGCCCCAGAGCCACTCAGGTTCTGCACTGGTGCACACTGGAGTGGACCAGCCTTGCTGGGGCGGGGTTCTGGAAGGGCGACAATGGAAAGTCAAACCCCAGGAGTGATCTGGGGTTTAACTTCCCATCTCTCTGCTAAATTGTGAACTGGGGGAGGAGGCAGGAGGATTGCTTCCAGAGATGCTGGGCACATGAACTGGGGTCCCAGGATAAATTCTCTGTTGGCCAGAGAAAGCCATCTAGGTTTATTGAGCACCTATTATTTGTTTAGTTGTTGCATAGTCTATTGGTCATGTCCTAATCTTTTGTGAACCCATGGACTGCAGCCCGCCAGGCTTCTCTGCCCATGGGATCTCCCAGGCAAGGATACTGGAGTGGGTTGCCATTCCCTTCTCCAGGGGATCTTCCCAACCCAGGGATCCAACCTGCTTCTTCTGCAAGTCTCCTGCATTGCAGTCGGATTCTTTTACCACCGAGCCATCATCTATTATTTGCTCGTTAATTACACCATCTCATTTAATCTGCTTGCTTATCTTCATGCCCATTTTACAGATAAGGCACAGGGAGGCTACAGAAAGTTGAGTCACTTGCAAGAGGAAGCAAGTTGTGGTTCAGTTGCTCAGTTGTATCTGACTCTGCAATTCCATGGACTGCAGCCTGCCAGGAAGATGAAGCAGAATCAATAGTAATCAAACTGTTCAGTCTTTCCATTACACCAGACCCTCTTTTTAAGGACCTGGAGACACTCAGGTATCAGCTAGAGTTTGTGTTCTTTGAAGAGAACTTTTAACTTCTCATCTTGTTCTGGTCCAGAAATTCTAACACGTGAATTGATTTTGTTCCACTGCCACTCCCTGGATGGGGCCCTGAAGGCTGAATCTTATCTTAACTAGTCTGTTGATTAGCCCTGGGCCAGGCCTGGCCTGTATCTAGGGCAGATGGGCCAGAGTCCTGGGCTGAAAGGCCCTTAACTTCCTTCTGGAGTGTGTACAGATTCTAGCTGCATCTTCCCATACAGATTTAGGAGGGCATGGAAGCTTCTTTCCTTGCTCTGCCTGCCTCCCCCTGTGTGATCGTGGGCCAGTCACTTGTGCTCTCAGGTTCCCCCAGCCTCCTCTGGGAAGCAAACAAGCAAATTGGACCGACTAGCTCCAGGGACTTATGATGTGCTGAAGGCGAGATGGCCTCTGGGTAGAGCCAGAACCATGATTATTTTTATTGCTGTCCCTCAGAGCGCCTGAAGCTGAAAATGTCTGATAGTCAACATCTGGTGAATGAGAAGCTGAGCAATGGTAGACTTGAGAGGTACCCAGCATGCGTGAGTGCCTGCTAAGTCATGTCCGTCTCTGTGCCACCCTGGGGACTGGAGCCCACCAGGCTCCTCTGTCCATGAGATTCTCCAGGCAAGAATACTGAAGTGGGCTGCTATGCCCTCCTCTGGGGGATATTCCCCACCCTGCATCTCTTATGTCTCCTGCATTGGTGAGTGGGTTCTTTACCTCTAGCGCCACCTGGGAAAGGCGTAGTGACTACAGGGCATTAACAGACTAACTTGCACCCTTAGAATTACTATTGACTCATTAGGAATTTGACCAAGGATGTAAGCAGTCAGTTAAGAGAGATTCAGATTCAGTGCTTGTTCCCAATGTCTGCGTGCATGCTAAGTCGCTTCAGTCGGGTCCCATTCTGTGGGACCCCATGGACTGTAATCTGCCAGGCTTCTCTGTCCATGAGATTTTCCAGGCAAGAATACTGAAGTGGGCTGCTATGCCCTCCTCCAGGGGATCTTCCCTACCCAGGGATTGAACCCGCATCTCTTTTGCCTCCTGCATTGACAGATGGGTTCGTTACCTCTAGGACCACTTAGGAAACCAGCATGCAGGACAGTGCAAAGTCTGTGTCGCCCACCTCTGCCATTCCCTGGGAACTGAGCTTCAACGACTACAACAACAAAAGTCAGATATAGTCATTCAGGCAAGGAGAAGGACAAGCCAGGGAGGAGGAAAAAGTGGTGCCGAGGCAGTGACCCCACCCAGGAAATGTGACTAATTCAGCTGAAGCCAGGGCCAGGCAGTCATGCCTGCCCCGGGCTGGTAAGCCGGGGAATGTGGCCAGTCTCGGCTTTCCTGTGGTTTTCCCTGCAGGCCCCAGACTCAGAGCTGCTAGCTCTGGCCTGCCACCGCTGGCAGAGGCCACTATGATGGGGAGGCTCGGAGCCAGGGTGGGTTTCCAGCCTCCGGGCAGTGGCGGGGCAGTTCTCTGAAGAGCCAGCCTGGTCGCAGTGTTGCTCTCCTCTGTCGGGCCCTGCCTGGCGGCCCAGCACAGTCCACCTCTTCCTGTGGAGGCCAGACCTCAGCACTAGCTGGGGCAGGAGCCCAGGGGTGGGGCTGATGGGTGGGGCCACCTGGAGGAAGAGCTGAGGGAAGTGAGAGACTGAGGTGGGGCTGGAGGAGCCTGAAAAGCAGAAGCGGGAGGAAGCAGAGCTGCGTGGAACAGGTGAAAGTGGAGGAAGGCTGAGGGAGGTCTGGTGTGGGGTGGGCTGGCCGGGACCCTCTTAGGTGGGCAGATGAGGGCAGACACAGAGACTCATGTTTCTGGAAGGCGCTTTGTCCAGGACTGGTGCGCCCCCTCCCCCAGCACACACACAGACACTGCTGTCCTGTCCAGTCCCTGGAGCCCTGTGGCTTCCCTGGGTGGGGATGAGGGACTCCTGGACCAGGGCTTGTCCTGGCTTGTGGAGAGGTGGTGTGTGCCCTACCAACAGAGGCCACCACACTGAGTGACCTGACCAGACTCCTGAAGGCCGTCTGCCAGCCCAGAGGTGCATTCAGCTTTGATGATACTTGTTCCTAAGACAGGATGGTGGCGTGACAGCAGATGGGTGGGCTGGAATGGGGGAGGGGGCAGGCCTAGCATTTGAATTCAGACCAAACTATGCCTCAGGGTTCATTATTTTTGCAAATTTAAGAAGAACCCTGATGGGGATCTGGCCAGCTGCCTAGGGTAGGGTAGGGGGAGGTGAAGGTGGAGCCCGGAAAGGGTGGGTGTGTGTACATGTGCATGCTCAGTCTTGTCTGACTCTTTGCGACCCCATGGACTGTAGCCAGCCAGGCTCCTCTGTCCATGGGATTTTCCAAGCAAGAACACTGAAGTGCGTTGTTATTTCCTACTCCAGATGATCCTCCAAACCCAGGGATTGAACCTGTGTCTCTTTCATCTCCTGCATTGGCAGGCGGGTGCCACCAGTTTGCACCTGGGAAAGGGTGGGAGTCCTGCTTGGTGTCTGGGGAGGGAGCACTGACTGAGGATCCCCAGGTGAGGCTTCTAGACCCTGCAGCTCCTGTGAAAGCCCAGGTTCCTGGCTGGGAATAGTGGTGTCAACTCTAGTATTGACACTCACCCCGACTCTTTCTTGGGGAGAGGGGTAGGAGCTGTTGGCATTTCACACCTAAGGGCAAATGATGAAGGGACCTGTTGGGAATCAGTGGAATCAGAATCTGAGAAGGGTGCAGACAGCCTGGAACACCTGTCATCCTTACAGCTGATAGGCATTGCTGGAAAGGTCTGCATAACCAACTCCCCCACTCCCAATGTGTCCTCAAAGGCCGACTCCTTCCTGAGTCAGGACCTTGGGATGGCCAGCAGGGCACCCATCCTCCCCTCCATCCCTGGCCCCTGATTTCTGCCTCCAGGACTGCTCCTCCCTGTTGAAATCCTGGGTTATCCCTTAGGCTCCATCGGATCTAATCATTGGAGCTCAACAAGTCCAGTTAATCCTGAGTGCCTGCAGGCTACTGACCACAGCCCAAGGTTCCAGGCCAAATATGGTTCCTTCCTGAAAGACCCTTATAGTCGAGTCGGGGAGTTGGCCAGGCCTGTAACTCTGCACGCCATGGCAGAGTGGGAAAAAGTAAAAGGTTTTAACATAAGAAGTGTAGAAGCGGCTCCCCGTGAGGTGGTGAGTTCCCCACCAGGAGAAGTATTCAAGAAGAAAATGATGAGGGATGTAGGGATTTCTGTGCTGTGCTCATGTCTGGGTATGTGTTGGGAGGCAGATCTGGAGTGTGTGTGTGTGTGTGTGTGTGTGTGTGTGTGTATGTTAGTCTTTCAGTCGTGTCCAATTCTTTGTGACCCTATGAACTGTAGTGCGCTGGGCTTCTCTGTCCATGGAATTCTCCAGGTGAGAATACTAGAGTGGGTAGCCATTTCCTTCTCCAAGGGATCTACTGGATCCAGGGATCGAACCTGGGTCTCCTGCATTGCAGGCAGATTCTTTACTGTCTGAGGCACAAGGAAACCCAAGTATTAAATAAACCTTCTTCTAATGCTGACATCTGATTCTGTGACATTCCGCACCTAGGGGAAGTTTGCTGTGGTCCCCTGGAAGTGATGGCTTCCTGCTTCACAGCCCATCCTCTAGAGACCATGAGACTTGTGGGTTGTTTTTCATTTCTGGGCCCCTTCCCAATGCCAAGCTCCCAGCAGAGACCTAGAATGGAACTGAATAGACCTTGTTGTGGGCTGCTTGAGGAATGCAGAAGTGCCAGGCGTGTCCCCTGCTCTACCTGAGACAAGGAGCTATCAGGTCACACTCTAAGACAGCCTGTGGGCAGAAGTGAAGGTTATGCTCCCAGGTGAGGGAGCTGAGAGAACTCCCAGAGAAGGACAAAGCCGCCAAATGACAGCTGAGGCTTGAAATGGGTCTGGAGGAGTGGCGGGGCTTTGATGGTCCTAAGGGTTGAGGTTTGCACTAAGGAAGCTGAGGGGCTGTGGGCTCGGGCAGAAGGGTTGTGGGGAGAGGACGAGTGACAGGCCAATGTCAGTGGGTGCTTGGTGGAGGCCGGGGAGCAGCGTTAGAGCCGCCTGAAACTTCTCTAGCACTGATACTCAGGCTCCACCCTGGAGTCTGGTTTTAACTGGCCTGGACATGGGGATTAAAAAAAAAAAACCCAGATGACTCTAATATGCAGGCAGATAGAGATGCTGTTCTGGACACAGTTAACTGGCAGAGTCAGAACCACCTGGGACATAGTTCAAATGCTGATGCCCCACTCCAGACCCATGGAATCAAGACTCTAGGCCTGGGCTTTGAAGTTTTTGTAGGATCCCAACTTAGTTCTTCTGCTGTGCAGGAGCTGCAAGAGACATGCGTTCAATCCCTGGGTGGGGAAGATCCCCTGGAGATCACTCTGGTATTCTTGCCTGGAGAATCCCATGGACAGAGAAGCCTGGTGTGCTACCATCCATGGGGTCGCAAAGAATCAGATGTGACTGAAGTGACTTAGCACACGCACTCACAGCGTAATTCTAATGGGTGGCCAGGCTGGAAAGCCAGAGGGATGAGGGGCAGGCAGCCAGCCACTCTCAACAAAACGCTGCGGTGGCTCTCGGAGGCCGGCAGCCCCACGTATGGTCTGCCTGCTGTTGAGTTATGGCCTGAGCTCTTAGGTCAGGAACAACAACAAAAAATAGCTGACAATGAGCACGCCATTTCTGTCCCTGAGCTCTAACCCCTCCCCCCACTTGTGCTTGGGGGTGGCCACCTCACTGCTTGGGGCCTGAGTCACAGGCTGAGCTGTCTGTTGCAGGGGATGTGGGCACAGCATGTGACCCTCTGTGGGATTGAGAATCATTGTTTCCTCCCCCAAGCCTCCCACTCACTGCCTGCCCCCCTCCCTTGGGGAAGTGTGATTCCAAAAAAATGCCTTCAGCTGTGTTTTGAGTAGGGCTTCCCCCGTGGCTCAGTGGTAAAGTGTCTGCCAGTAAAGGAGCCCTAGGAGACTTCCCTGGATGGGGAGGATCCCCTGGAGTAGGAAAGGGCAACCCACTCCAGTATTCTTGCCTGGAGAAACCCCATGGACTGAGAGGCCTGGTGGGCTAGAGTCCATGGGGCTGCAGAGTCAGACATGACTCAGCACACACGTCCTATGTTGTAAATTAGGAAAGAAAAGCAAAGTCGTTATTCACGTGGTATTTTACACCCATGGCCGCTGCTCCTATTTCTTTTTTGTTTCCTACTCAGACTCCACACCCTCTGCTCTCCCTAAAAGCATTCTCTGCACTTCCTGCTTCCCCAGCCCCCAAAGAGTCTCCTGATGGTGACTTTCAACCCTGAAATTCTCCAGGTCCTTCTCTTGGACCACTGGGGCTCCCACTGTGTGACAGTTCTTGACTGTGTGACCTCTGCATTTTCAAAGAAATCCTCTAGAACTGGGCACATAGGAAAGAGAGTGAGTGAAGCTATAGCTACTGCAGTTGCTAATTTTTAGAAAGATAACATTAAAAAAAATTATTTATGTATTTATTGGCTACACTGGGTCCTTGTTGCTGTGTGCAGGCTTTCTCTAGTTGCTGAGAGTTGGAGCTACTCTCTAGTTGTGGTGTGCGGGCTTCTTTTGTTATGGAGCACGGGTTCTAGGGTGCTCAGTAGTTGTCGCTCCCGGGCTTTAGAGCATAGTCTCAGAAGTTGGGTCCCACAGGCTTAGTTGCCCTGTGGCATGTGAGATCTCCCTAGACCAGGGATCGAACGTGTGTCCCCTGCATTGGCCAGCGGACTTTCAACCACTGGACCACCGGGGAAATCCAGAAGACAATATTTTTTAAAATGCTTGCCTTGAGCATTTTTTTTCCCCTAAATAACCTTAGTCCAAAAAAGGTTGCTCTTACTGTCCTACAGAATAAAGATGATATTCATCATCCTGGTATTTGAGGGACGCTGGGCATATAGAAGTGATAGCTAATGCCTGGGAATGGAGGAAATTCCCTAGGTAGGCAGTTTAAAATTCGAGAAGGCGCTAAGTCTAATGTTAGCTGTAGGTTTTTCTGGTTTTTTGTTTCTGAGATTTTTTTGTTCAGTTTTGGTAGATGCCTTTTATTAGGCTAAGGACATTCCCTTCTGGAACTCCCCTGGCGGTCTAATTGTTAAGACTGTGCTCCCATTGCAGGGATAAGACTGGTTAAGACTGGGCTTCCCTTGTGGCTCAGCTGGTAAAGAATTCACCTGCAATGAGGGAGACCTGGGTTCAATCCCTGAGTTGGGAAGATCCCCTGGAGAAGGGAAAGGCTACCCACTCCAGTAGTCTGGCTTGGAGAATTCCATGGACTATGTAGTCCATAGGGTCACAAGAGTCGGACACAACTGAGTGACTTTCACTTTCTTTCCCATTGCAGGGGCCATGCATTTGATCCCTGGTTGGCGAGCTAAGATCCCACATGCCCCACAGCATGGCCCCCCCAAAAAGAGGAAATTCCCTTCTATTCCTAGTTTGCTGAAAGCTTTTTTTAAATAAAAAATGGATTAGAATTTTTCTAAAATGGTTTGTCTTTATCTATAGAGATGATTTTATGTTTGTTTTTATGGCTTGTCAATAGGGTGGATTACATTGATTTTTCAGATGTTAAAACCAACTTTGCATTTCTGGAGTAAACCCTGTTTAGTCATAATGTTTCATCTTTCTATATATTTCTGAATTCCATGTGCTAAAATTTTGTCAGGTTTTTTCCTGTGTTCATGAGGGATCTTGGTCTAATCTCCTTTTCTATATTTTTATCTGATTTTGTTACATCAGGAAAATGGTGGCAGCATGGGATGGATTGTGAAGGATTGGCATTATGCCTTCCTTAAGTTTTTGGTAGAATTTATCTGTACTTGAAATTTGGGGGTGGGTAGATTTTAAGTACCATTTCAGTTTCTTTTGGGATTCCCTAATAGCTCAGTTGGTAAAGAATCCACCTGCAATGCAGGAGACCCCAGTTCAATTCCTGGATGGGGAAGATCCACTGGAGAAGGCATAGGCTATCCCCTCTAGTATTCTTGGGCTTTCCTTGTGGCTCAGCTGGTAAAGAATCTGCCTGCAATGCGGGAGACCTGGGTTCAATCCCTGGGTTGGGAAAATCCCCTGGAGAAGGGAAAGGCTACCCACTCCAGTATTCTGGCCTGGAGAATTCCATGGACTATATAGTCCATGGGGTCTCAAAGAGTCAGACACGACTGAGTGACTTGTACTTTCACTTTCAGTTTCTTTAGTAGATATTAGAAGCCTTCAAATAATCTATTTCTTCTTATGTTTTAAAAAATTATTTATCATTTGGCTGTGCTGAGCCTTAGTTGTGGCATGTGGAATCTTTAGTTTTGCATGTGGGATCTAGTTCCCTGACCAGGGATAGAACCCCGGGCCCTCTGTATTGGGAGCACAGAGCCTCAGCCACTGGACCACCAGGGAAGTCCCTCTAGTTCTTGTTGAGTGAACTTGCATAATTTGTGTCCTTCAAAGACTTTGCCCATTTCATATAAGTTGTTGACTATATTGGCATAAAGTTTTTGTGACATTCTGTTTATCCTTTTAATACCTGTAGAATCTGTAATGGTGGTCATCTCTCTTGTTTCTGTATTGGAAATTTGTGTCTTTTCTTTTACTTAATCAATTTGTCAAAAGGGTCATCAATTTTTTTCGAGGTTTCCAAAACCCAGCTTCATTGATTTTCTCTATTTTTTTGATTTCCCATCCATTGATTTTAAGTTATTGATTTTAGGCTTTTCAAATATAAGCCATTATTGCTTAAAGAGGCATATCCCAGCCTCATGCAATGCCCAGAACTAGGACTCCTGTCTAGAAGCAGCAGAGGTCACAGCAAGGGGAAGACCCTGGCCCAGGGAGCCCAAGACCTGGCTTTCATTAGCCACTCACTAGTCACTGTGTCACTTGGGATTTAGACTCTCTGAGCCTTAGTTTCTTTGCCTGAACAATGGAGCCAGGCAAAGAAATCTGCTCTTGGAGATGAATTAGTTGATGAATAGTGAAGCACTTGGCCTCGCAGAAGGACCTCCCCAGACCAACATGAAGGCGGGTACTCATGACATTTATAATCATAATGGCTTTGATTCTGTCTTTGCAGATCCAGAAACAGCATGTACTCACCCATCCCCCAGAGGTAGGCTGTGCACCCCTTCCCCTTTCACCCCTCTCCTCTTCACTTCCAAGGGCGGCCCCTCCTCTCCCCCACACCGCAGTCCCCAGGCCTGCCCCAGGTCTCTCTGCTTGTCTCCACCGCATACATACGGGCCTCGGCCTTCACCAACCCACTCCCCTCCCACAGCGGCTCTCCGTTCCCACCGACCGTGAGGCTCCCTGGCCTGCACATATGGAGGGTGGAGAAGCTGAAGCCAGTGCCGGTGGCCCCTGAGAACTACGGCATTTTCTTCTCGGGAGACTCCTATCTGGTGCTGCACAATGGCCCTGAAGAGCTGTCCCACCTGCACCTGTGGATCGGTAAGGGAGGGAGCTGGGAGGCCTGGTGGTGGGGGATGCTGGCCCGGGCAGGGGTCAGGTCTGGCCTAGATCTCACCAGCAACTTCCCCCCACCCCAGGCCAGCAGTCTTCCCGGGACGAGCAGGGGGCCTGCGCCATGCTGGCCGTGCACCTCAACACCCTGCTTGGAGAGCGGCCCGTGCAGCACCGAGAGTCACAGGGCAATGAGTCCGACCTCTTCATGAGCTACTTCCCCCGTGGCCTCAAGTACCAGGTCAGAACCACTGCCCACACCCTCTCCTGTGGGTTCTCCCTGAGCTCCCCTCACCGCTGGTCGTGACCCTGCAAAAGGCTCAAGGCCACTCAGGGCTGGGGCCTCCCCCCACCCGTTTCCTGCTTGCCTGCTTTCCTTCCTGCCCAGTGGGAGGGGGCATGGGTTGCTGGCGGGAGGGGACGGCGGGGGGCCCACTCAGGCCGACCATCCGGGCTGCAGGAAGGCGGCGTGGAGTCGGCATTTCACAAGACCTCCCCAGGGACCACCCCGGCCGCCATCAAGAAACTCTACCAGGTGAAGGGCAAGAAGAACATTCGTGCCACCGAGCGGGTGCTGAGCTGGGACAGTTTCAACACAGGGGACTGCTTCATCCTGGACCTGGGCCAGGTAGGTGGGCAAGGCTGACTGAGCACCGACTCATGCTAGCACTGTGTGAGTCTCTCTTTTTTATGCCTGTGCTGGATCTTAGTTGTGGCATCAGGGATCTAGTTCCCTGACCAGGGATTGAACCTGGGGCCCCCTGTGTTGGGAGCCCAGAGTCTCAACCATTGGACTGCCCAGGAAGTCACTGAGTTGTTTTTTTTTTTTTTTTTTTCCAGTCACACTGTGCACACAGCTTGTAGGATCTTATTTCCCCAACCAGGGATTGAAATGGGGGCCACAGCAATGAAAGTGCCAAGTCCTAAGCACTGGACCGCTGGGAACTCCTTGGTGCTGTTTTAAAGGGCAGGGACTGGGAAGCCATAGCAGAGGGAAAGGGGCTGAGAAGCTGTAAGCCCATTCCAAGTGGGATCACTGTGACTGTTAGAAGACATCCCTGTATTTGCTTGGACAGAAACCTCCCTCTGCTGTCTAGTCTTGGCCTCTAACCCTGAGTCTACTCTCTAGTGCTCCTGGAACCTTTGAAGCTCTGAGCTAGCTGCGTTCCATCCCATGTGTTAATCAGTTCATTTATCTCTTCCCTTGGTGAATCTATGGCACCTGCTCTGAACCAGCATGTGTGCGTGCTAAGTCACTTCAGTCATGTCCAACTCTTTGTGACCCCATGTACTCCGCCAGCCTCCTCTGTTCATGGGATTCTCCAGGCAAGAATACTGGCATGGGTTGCCATGCCCTTCTCCAGGGGATCTTCCTGACCCAAGGGTTGAACCTGCATCTCATATGTCTCCTGCATCGGCAGGCAGGTTCTTTACCACTAGCGCCACTTGGGGACCACAAGTTTTTGGCCCAGGGCAGGCAGCCAAGGTGGGGCCTGTCACTGGCTGTATTATAACCCATGACAGGATGTGATGAGGGTCCTCTTAGGAGCAGTGGGATGGACTGGGGGAGCTTATGGCAGTGAGGGGCCTTCTAGGCCAAGCCACTGCCCCAGGAAAGTGCCATTTGACTAGACTAGGGGAAATGCCATTCCAGGGGAAGGTGATGGGTGAGTTGAGGCACTGAGCAGGAGAAGGGCACAGACATGCCTGTCGACAGCCAGGAAGGATGCAGCCTGACTTGGACCCAGGGTGGGGACAGGACCAGTGGGAGTGGAAAGTGCTAAGGAGCTGGAGGAGACTGAGTCTTTGAGGGTCTGGACTGCACCTGTCATGCTAAAGATTTGGAACAGGAAGAGGAACCTGGATGCTGTTTAGAAGGAGGACTGGAAGCAGTGAGATGGAGGCAGGGGATCTGCTCAGCAGAGCTGATGAGGGCCATGCCTGGCGAGTGCGCAGAGGCATCTGAGATTCTGGGCCCAGGGCTGCCATTCTCCTGTTCACCCATTCATCCTTTCATTCACTCATTCATCCTTTCATTCACTCATTCACCAGTTCATTCATGCATAAATATGTATTCTGGGCCTAAAGATGTGCCTGTTTCTGTTTGTCACTGAGCATATAGCAGTGGGTCTCAAGTCATGCCAAACAAAACAAAACCCCTCATGCCCTAATGAGGCTTACTTTCTAGTCAGGGAAGATAGATTATTAATAAGATAAAGATGTTTCAATATATGACACAAGTGATATGGAAAAAAATAAAGTCTGTGGAAGATGGGGGTGTGGGGCAGAGAAATGCTGTCTCAGAGACCGTCATTCCTGTCCCCAGAGACCTTGCTTCCCTTGCCTTCTTGCTTGTCTTTGATCATCTTGCCTCAGTTCTGCAGAGGTCAGGATGCAAGTGGCTCTAACCTGAGCCTCCCCACTTCCTTCTAGAACATCTTTGCCTGGTGTGGTGCGAAGTCCAACATCCTGGAGCGGAACAAGGCACAGGACCTGGCTCTGGCCATCCGGGACAGCGAGCGGCAGGGCAAGGCCCACGTGGAGATCGTCACCGATGGGGAGGAGCCTGCCGACATGATCCAGGTTGAGAGATGTGGGGGTAGCAGGAGGGTGGCCTCCGCTTGAAGCCACCGAGAGGGGCAGTGATAACAGCAGGGTTGTAGGGGCATCTGGGGCCCTGCTTAGGGCTTGGCTGGCTCATCAGGTGCCTTGGTGGGACTCAGAGTCAAGTACCCCTTGGGATGAAGGGACTGGTATCCAGGGACTGAGCCCTCCCCAGCTCTGCCCGGCCCCTTGTGCAGACATGGGTGTGGGGGTGGGAGTGAGGGGGTGGTCCTGGGCATGATAGGTGCCCAGGAATCCCTGGAAACGTGGCCTGCCCTCGTCCCTGCAGGTCTTGGGTCCCAAGCCCTCTCTGAAGGAGGGTAACCCTGAGGAAGACCTCACAGCTGACCGGACAAACGCACAGGCTGCGGCTCTGTATAAGGTGGGTGCCCCGGGCCTGCCCTGGGACCAGGCAAGGGTGTGATCTTGGTGCCTGTGGGGCTGAGAGGAGAGGAGAAAGCAGTGGGCAGGTGGGGCCAGGCCCCAGGGTGGTTTATCAGGGCGTGGAGTGAGGGGAGGACGGGAAGTGGGTGCTCGGCCCTCCTGGGGAGGTGAATGTCACTTCCCTTCCAGCACATTCTTAGATATGGAGGTTTGAAAGAAGCCAATGCTAAACTTCACTGTTTTTTTTAAAAATATCTATTTATTTATTATTTATTTGGCTGTGTTGGGTCTTGGTTGTGGTGCACAGGCTTCCCTAGTTGCAGCCCACAGTCTTCTCTACTTGTGGCATTTGAGCTTAGTTGTCCCATGGCATGTGGGATCTTAGTTCCCCAACCAGGGGACGAACCTGCATCCCCTGCATTGCATATACTGGAAGGAAGTGTTAGTTGCTCAGTCATGTCCAACTCTTTGCAACCCCATGGACTGTAGCCTCCCAGGCTCCTCTGTCCATGGATTTCTCCAGGCAAGAACACTGGAGTGGGTAGCCGTTCCCGTCTCCAGGGGATCTTCCCGACCCAGGGATTGAACCCCGGTCTTCTCCATTGCAGGCAGATTCTTTACCATCTGAGCCACCAGGGAAGTCCCTGAACTGTACCTTTTTTGCATTCTTTGCATTTACTTGTTAATTTGGAGTCTACTTAATTGCCACGGATTCAGGGACTCTGGGAGGTGGTGACTGAGGCTGAAGTGGGGGTGGGGGTTGTCTGGGATTTGCCTATCAGCTGTCAGTTCTTCCCCTTTGTCCGGTGTGCTGTTCAGCCTGGGGTGGTGGGTGGGACATCTACTGGAGAGGGGCTGCTCCTTGGTGGAGGTCAGAGCTTTGAACTGCAGGAAGGAGGGTGACACAGCACTGCCCACTCTCCCCCAGGTCTCTGACGCCACTGGACAGATGAACCTGACCAAGCTGGCAGATTCCAGCCCCTTCGCCCTCGAGCTGCTGATACCCGACGACTGCTTTGTGCTGGACAATGGACTCTGCGGCAAGATCTACATCTGGAAGGGTGCGTGTGGCTGCTCCACACCAGCCTGAGGCCCCTGTGGCCTCTCTAACCAGGAAGGCTTCCCACGGGAGGGCTCAGCCAGCCCATAGGCACCTGGCTCAGTGAGCCTCCATGGCTGACGGTTAATTCCTGGCAAGGGATCTGCACCTTCAGCCCACCTCTGAATCACCTGAGGGCCCTGTTAAGACCCAGGGCGAATCGCACCCCTGAGACTCTGATTCTCGAGGTCTGGGCTTCCCAGGTGGTGCTAGTGATAAAGAACTCACCTGGCAATGCAGGAGACATAAGAGACACAGCTTCAGTCCCTGGGCAGGGAAGATCCCCTGGAGGAGGGCAGGGTAACCCACTCCAGTACTCTTGTCTGGAGAATTCTATGGACAGAGGAGCCTGGTGGTCTACAGTCCATGGGATTGCGGAGAGTTGGACATGACTGAAGTGACTTAGCACGCATGAGACTTTGCAGGCTCTGGGAACCATCTATCGGGTTCCCAGGTCTTGCTGCTGACTTTGTGTTGAGGACCACTTGCCACAGAGCTCTCCAAGGCCTTCAGTGCCACTGGCACCCCGGCTTCTGCCTGTCTGCCTTGACTGTGACCAATTCTAGATATGAAATCTCACCTTATGCACTGGGTAGCAAACTGGTAGGGCTTGTTTTTCTAAGAGGTTGTATTGGCTGGAAATGAAACACCCTTGGGCAGAAGCCTGTTTGCTAGATCAGACTCTGAAAATATTGTAACAAAGCTCTGAGTCTGTGAGTAATTCTCTGTGCTTGTCTTTTCTTGTGTCCCGTCCCCCCCCCCCACTGCTATGCTGGGTCTTTGTTGCTGCATGCAGGCTTCCTCTAGTTGCAGTAGCAGGGGCCTGTTCTTCGTTGTGATGCTTGGGTTTCTCATTGTGGTGGCTTCTCTTGTTGTGGAGCACAGGCTTTAGGTGGATAGGCTTCAGTAGTTGCAGCTTGCGGTTGTGGCTCATGGGCTTAGTTGCTCGGAGGCATATGGAATCTTCCCAGAGCAGGGATCAAAGCTGTGTCCCCTGCATTGGCAGGTGGATTCTTATCCACTGTAACACCAGGGAAGTTCTGTGTCTTCTTGTTCTTGAATGTGTCTCGACTGCCCAGATTATAAACCTCTTGAAAGGAATCACATTCTCTCTAGTGCCTTGACGAGATAGCATTTGCTCAGTAAATATTTGTGACGTGAACCAGGGCCAGGAGAAATTTCCAGCCAGGATGATGGAGAAGTGTTAGGTGTTGTAACTTGGCAGCTACTAGGCATCACACTCTTGCCTCAGGGAAGGACCAGGAGTGGCAAGGCACAGAGCAGGTTTCTAAGAGTTGAGAAGGATGGTGGTGGAGGCAGGGGGGAGGATTGTGCTGCTGGGGCTGTCTTTGCACGCCAGGCTTCCCTGTCTTTCACCATCTCCAGGAGTTTGCTCAAACTCATGTCCATTGAGTCAGTGATGCCATCCAACCATCTCATCCTCTTCCTGCCCATATTCTTTTCCAGCATCAGTGTCTTTTCCAATGAATCATCTCTTTGCATCAGATGGCCAAATATTGGAGCTTCAGCTTCAGCATCAGTCTTTCCAAAGAATATTCAGGGTTGATTTCCTTTAGGATTAACCGGTTTGCTCTGGTTTGGAAGTGTCTTTAGCCCCAAGTGAAGAATGGAGAAACCAGTGGGAGAAACAGGAAACTTGGGAGCTGGGAAGAGAAGCATCAGGCAATCACAGAGGAAGGATACAGTGCATTAATCTCAGATATGCTGTGGCTAACTAGAGTTTTAATAGACTGACTGAAGAGCCAACCACAGTTGACAACATTGTTTCCTTGGAAAAATGCCTCCAGGTGGAGCAGGGTTTGGTTAAAGGTGAGAAGGGAGGGCACTGCTGTTCCTTTTTACTGATTCTTAGTTGGTATAACCATTAGGCTGATGTTGGCATCTAGCTTTGTAGGAGTAAGATTGCAGTAAATCATGCCCTTTTTTTCTGTCCGATTTACTTTTGAAAGAAAGGCTTGATAACAGTACAGTTGACAGACTCAAAAGGCGAGGGGCCCTGGAGAGGGAGAGAGAGGCCTGAGTGTCTCATTCGAGGGCGACATTAGCTCTCCCTGAATATCCGTGGGGTCCTGGCCTGAGCGAAGACTCTGATGATTGGAGCGGGCAGAGGACAGTTGCTGTGAGTTGGGAGAGGCTGACTTCTTACTGAGCCCCCTCAGGGTGTTCTTAGCACCTCCTGGTCCATTTATTTTTAAAGTGCCAGCTATTTTGTGGGCGTGTGTGCTCCGTTGCTTAGTTATGCCTAACTCTTTGTGACCCCATGGACTGTGTAGCCCACCGGGCTCCTCTGTCCGTGGAATTTGGACCTCCTTAAATCTCGAGACAAATGGGATGTGGGCTCGAGAGGGTCCCTGCTCTTTTAAAATTTCTCCTCCTTATGATCCAGGGCGCAAAGCTAATGAGAAGGAGCGGCAGGCGGCCCTCCAAGTGGCCGAGGACTTTATCGCCCGCATGCGGTACGCCCCAAACACTCAGGTGAGGAGCCCTCCCTGGGCCAGCGCACCCTCTTCCTAAGACTCTTCCCTGGCCCCCTGCCCCTTGGACTGGACAAGAAGAGTGAGAAAGCCCAGGGCACAGTCATGAGCAGTCAGACCTCTCCTCCCAGAACCACCCAGTGGGAAGGCCCTTCCCAGTCCTTCAGAGTTTTACAGTACATGTTATTTCCTTTCTTTCTTTTTTTTAAACTTGTGAATGCACTTAAAAATTTTTTTTAAATTTGTTTTTAATTGGAGGATAATTGTTTTACAGTGTTGTGTTGGTTTCTGCCATTCGGCAATGTGAATCAGCCCTAAGAATACATATGTCCCCACTCTCTTGAATCTCCCTCCCACCCCACTCCCCCCACACTCCATCCTACCCCTCTAGGTTGTCACAGAGCCCCAGGCTGAACTCCCTGGGTTACACAGTAACTTCCCACTAGCTATTTTTACACGTGGTAGTATATATATGTCAATGCTGCCCTCTCAACTTGTCCCAGCCTCTCCTATCCCTGCTGTGTCCACAAGTCTGTTCTGTCTGCATCTCTGTTCCTGCTCTATAAATAGATTCATCAATATCATTTTTCTAGATTCCATATGTATGTGTTATTATACTACATTTGTTTTTCTCTGACTGACTTCACCCTGTATAACAGGCTCTAGGTTCATCCACCTCACTAGCACTGATTCAAATGCGTTCCCCTTCATGACTGAGTAATATTCCACAATGCATGTCCTTTTCTAAGAGGATGATGGGCAGCGCTCCCCTGGGAGTCCTGCTAGCCGAGTGTGCCTCTGGATGACTCATGTGGCTCCTCTGGGCCATGGTTTCTAGCTCGTTCTGCCCCTTCTCACTGTTTTCTCAGCCCATGTCCCTGTAATCTTTCTTGTCTCTTGGCTTATCTGGAAGAGCATCACTGGCTGGAAGGCCTCGTGCCCAGCACCCTCCTCCCTGGCTCTGGAAGAGGCAGAGGTGGCAGCCTTGTGAGCCAGACTCTCCCCTGCCATCCCTACAGGTGGAGATTCTGCCCCAGGGCCGCGAGAGTGCCATCTTCAAGCAATTCTTCAAGGACTGGAAATGAGGGTGGGCGTCTCCCTGCCCCACCTCCTACCCACCCGCTCCTCTGGCCTCCTGGTCAGTGCTGAGGTGCCCCTGCCCATGGTCAATAAAGGAGACCAGTGCTTTTCTCGCTCTTTGCCTGCATTGCCTGCCCTGGGCTAATACTCCCTGCCCCACTAGTCACCCAGCTCCTCCCCGTGCTGGGCAGAGTAGAGGCGTCCTATGTGTGCTAAGTCACTTCAGTTGTGTGTGACTCTGTGACCCCTATGGATTGTAGCCAGCGAGGCTTCTCTGTCCATGGGACTCTCCAGGCAAGAATACTGAAGTGGGTTGTCACTTCCTCCCCCAGATCTTACCAACCTAGGAATTGAACCTGCATCTCCTGTTGTCTCCTGCATTGGCAGGCAGGTTCTTTACCACTAGCGTCACCTGGTGACAATTCCACAGCCTGTGAGAGGCCAGAGATGGCTTTGCAGAGGGGCCAGCTCCTGAAGGGGCCAGGCGCTCCCAGTGGGCCTGGTTGGCACTACTGCAAACCCAGTAGGGAGGTGGCATGGGGCCAGGGCTGGGATCACTTTCAGCCTGAGGTTCAGTTCAGTCTCACATTCCCGACTGGGGGCAGGTTGTGCAGCGGGCATGTGCCTCCATCCAAGCTGGAATTTCCTCAGGTGCTCCAGTGAACCGTTGCCAGGCAGCTTCCAAATGATGTATGTTCACCAAGCAAGAGCATAGCTCTTCACATCCATGCAGGAGGTCAGCTCGTTATGTCCTCAGTACACGGCATGGACTCAGGGCCACGTGGGGTCATGGGAAAAGCACCAGCCTAATGTTGAGGAGGGTTGTGGGTTCAGGTTCTCACCTGCCTCTCTTTGAGCCTGGGCAAGTTGCTTTTCCTCATCCAGGTCCTAGTTTTTTTGGTTTTTTTGGCCATGCTGCACAGCATGTGGGATCTCAGTTCTCTGACCAGGGATCAAACCTACACCCACCCCTTGCAATGAAGTCTGCAGTCTTAACCACTAGACTACCAGGGAAGTTTCCCTAGTTCATCCTTTTGTGTACTGGGGTGGTGACTGGAATAGCAGAGAAACTAGGGAGCTAAACAGAGGGAGAATGGAGTAACCCCAAAAGTCCCACCCTGGGGTGTGACCTGGGGGCAGGAACAAGGTGGGAGCTGGGTAAGCCTGGACTGGACAAACCAGAGTCCTAGAGGCTTGGCAGGGCTGCAGCCATCCTGACCCACAGTCACTCCAGGCCCTCAGATCTGTATGACTTTAAAGCCCTGACATACTGGATCTTCCATCTGAAAAAGAGTGGTAGTAGTGTAGTGTTAGTCACTCAGTCGTGTCCGACTCTTTGGGACCCCATGGACTGCAGTCCACCAGGTTCCTCTGCCCATAGAATTCTCCAAGCTAGAATACTGGAGTGGGTTGCCATTTCCTTCTCCAGGGAATCTTCTTGACCCAGGGATCCAGCCCGGGACTCCTGTATTGCAGGAAGATTCTTTACCATCTGAGCCACCAGGGAAGCCTATTCCAAACAGAAATTCTGATCAATTTCATCTCAGTGGTTTTGTGCTGAGAAGCACAGAAAAATCAGCTCTTTGCATATCCCCCTTGTTCTCCAACTTTCTCTCCACACAGAGACATCCCGGCCATCCCTCGATAGCCGATGCAAAGAGCACGTGCCAGGGGTGAATTTTCAAAGGGGAAAGAGGGATGTTTCCCCTAGAAACTGAAATATTTAGCATTGTAAAGCATTTTGGGTCTCTCATGAAAAGCCTTGAAAGGTTTTTCCCAAGAAAAATGCACAGATTTAAGATTTTTGTTATCTATTTTCAGAGGGTTTAGGCATCCCTCCACAACCACAGAATTCTGTCCATCTGCAGAATCGCAGCTTAATCCCTGGACAGTTATTCCTAATGTCTCCAGGTCCTAAAAGTCCTAAACTGTATGGAGAGCATCCCCCTGGCAGTAACACAGAATAGGCTTCTGCAGGGGCCACTGGCCTCCCCTCCAGCCAGAGGCTCTCTTGGGCTGGTCCCTGCCATGCCAGGGGCTGAGCACTAATGGTCAAAGTCTGTTGAGGTGGCCTCCAGGTCTCAGAGCAAGGGAATGGAATCTGCAGGAATCACTAAACTTGACACTCCAAAGTTGGGATTGGGTGGGGGAGGGTTACATTCTAAGCCCACCAGGCCCAGTAATCTCTCTGCTGCCATCTCTGCTGGTCAGGACGAAGGAGGAGGGCACAGGATTAGTTCAGGTCAGGCAAAGACAAACAGCAAACAGCAGATCCGTTACCAGCCCTACCCTTGAGGCATCCTGCTGATGGGTTCCTTCCATGCTTGGGTGGCTGTCTGTCATCTTCACCTTTGTGATGGGTCCCTCTGTACCCGGTCAGACTTGGAGATGCCCGCGGGGGCTGGACAGCTATCTTCCATGACTCTACTTGAGGGAGGTCAGAGGATAGGAGAGAAGCCAGGTGGGGCTCTCGCCTGGCCCCTGTTCCCTAGCTCCAAAGCCCTGGAGGCCCCTTTGCAAGTGAAAAGTGACAGGTAGCTTCCCCAGAAGCAAATATGGGAAAAACCCTGTGTGCATGCCTCACAACAGCCACCCTTAAGAACAGCCAGGGCCACCTCGACCAGTGGCTACAGTGTGCAGGGTCTCTGGGTCTGTAAGTGCAGCAGGATGAGGCTGGATGGCCTGTGAACTAGGCAGGAGTGTGGCCAGGGCACAGTAGCCTTCTCTCCCGGGGCCTGTGACCAGTGCCGACAACAACCAGGCTGTCAGCTGGCCAGAGTGCCTGGCTCTAACGGGGGACCCTGGGATAATGGCCACAGGATGGTGCAAAATGTGTCTGGAAGGAAAACCCTTGAGATCCTAAACCTAGAAGAATTATTTTATTCAAAAACTGCTGGTGTGTGAATTTCCTCCTTCCTTCAACCAGGCCAGAAAACCAGCCCTGATGGGACATGTGCAGCCTCCAAGAGGGAAGCCCAGCTGCAGCCTGGTTCCCTATCTCAAACAGTGGGAGGAGGGATGGGGAGAGATGAGGGTGGGGTGAGCGCCAGACCAGAAAAGGCTTGCACTCTTAGCTCACACCGCCCCCTGTTGGCTGCTGCTGCGACTACCCTCTCCCTTCACATTCTAACTACTCAGTGCCCGTCTGGTCCCTGTCCTGTGGACTCCAGGGCCTGAAAGACCCACTGCCAGGTTCTAGCGCTTTTACTTGGGAGCATCTTTGATGGAGAACTGTGTGGAACATGCATATGGGGTCTCCCACCTGATGATCCATTCGCTATCACTGATACTACCTGGAATCCGACTACGGAAGCTGTCGCTCAACTAGTAATAAAGCAAAGCTCTCCTCGCCCTGAAAGCAGGGCTCCAGAGAGTGAGTCTAATCTAATGGCCCCCGATGTCTCAAGCAGGTGAGGGCCCCTGGCTCCACCCACCAGGCCCAGGGGCGTCCTACATTCCTGCCGCTAGGACCGGAAGGGGCGAGGCCCAGCCAGGATCCGCCCTCTGAAAGCCCCTCCAAGGCTTCCTCGCCAGGGGCCACCGGGGTTGGTCAGATCAGCCACGTCCCTTCGGACGAGTGTGATGACAGGTCACACACGCCTGTGAAAGTGAGATCCTTGGAGTGAGGGGCCTGTGGCCCAGAGCACTTCTGTGTCCCCAACAGGGAGGCCTGTCCCTTTGACACTCCAGCCAAGTAGATCTCCAGGGTTTTGAGCAGCCGTTTGGGGCTCTTCTTGGCCGACGCCTCCAAATCTGGAACAGAGAGGATTGGGGAACAGAAGGCTGGGGGAGGAGGCTCCTGGATGCACCACCCAGAGGCTCTGGAGAAAAGGGGGAAGGAATCTTCTAAGATGGACAGCTCACCAGAGATCCAAGACACCAGACTCGCGCACAGGGGCTACACACTCTGCCCGGTCCGGGACAATCTCAATTTTGAACAGTCAGTCTAACTGAGCCAAAAGTTGGGCCCAGCTTTTGATTCAGAAAATACAGTCACCAGAGTTGTTTGGCCAGAAAGGGAGGAGAGCGGCAGGCTCCCAAGGGTGGGGTGATGGAGACTTGGGATGATGGAGACTTGGGGAAACTGAAACTTGAGAGGGTATGAATGGGGGGTGGGGGGAAGGGAAGCCGGCCAAAACCAGCTGAGCAACCACCCTGGGGTCCCTGAACCCAGGGACTCTAGGAGTGCAGGAGCTAGGCACCCCCAGAAGAGCGAGCGCACCCTTGAGGACAAAGCCTGAGTCTGAGATGGTCTTGTGCTGTGTCCTCCAGACGTGCGCCAGGCGGAGGAAGGTGGCGGCATAGAAGCTGTTCACCACGGGTATCACTTTCTGCTGCCGGTTACACTCCCTGCAGGACGAGGATGGGCACCTGCTCAGCAGTGGACAGACACCTGGGGGTGCCTATACCCTGTCCCCCAAGGGACCCTTCCCAGGGCAGCCTTCACATCTGAGGTCAGGGTGAGGAGGAGGAAGGGGTTGGGAGGCTGGTGCGGGGGTAGTCTGTCCAGGTCCCCTGGAGCCAGAAGGTTTGGAAGAGAGCTGGGGGGATAAGATGGTGGGGGGGATGAGGTGGTGGGGTGAGGGGACCAGGCTCTGACAGCTAGGGCAGTGAGCAGCGTGAGGACTCACCTGGAGAGACACTCCTCCCTTAAGGCCTGGATGGCGATACGCGTGATATTCACAGACATCAAACAGAAGGGGAATTGCTAGAAGGGATGGGGTATCAGGTCAGTGGCATTCCAGATTCTCACCTTCTGTGCTTCCCACTGCCCATAATCTAGACTGGCCCTCGGGAGATGACAACAATCACAGCCAGAGGCAAGCAGCCGGCATTATTGATGCTTACACTTAATTTTCACCACAATATTCCCATTTTACAGATAAGGAAACTGAGGCCTAATGACCTTAAGTAACTTTCCTAAGGCACAGAACCAGGATTCCTACTGAGGTCAATGCACTCCAAAGCTGGTGCACAAACCTCTGTGCTAGTTCTCAGCCTCTTCAGCATCCCACCCCCTAGCTCTCCTTGGCTTTCATCAGACCCATCCTGTGTGCTGCCTGTGGACCACAGCACCCCCTGGGGTTGGATGGACACAGGATGGGTGAGGTGCAGTTATCTAACCAATTCAGAGGTTCTTAAAAATCTCTTCTCCCTTCTGTAGGCTTCCGGTTATGTCACTGCTCATAAGCTCTTCACCCAAAAGCTGACAGAGAAAGTACAAGTAGGCAGAGAGTCAGCCTTGACTTGGGGTGCACCCCGACTCTTGGTAACACAGAGGCCTGAGAATGGGCTGTGCAGGTCACACTCCTGAGAGGGGCAGCCGGGGTCCACCAGGGTGCTTCACCAAAAAGGGCCTCGGAATTCCCCGTGGGGTTCACATGAATGCTGTAGTTTTAGAGTGGCCACTTCCTATTTTTTATAAAAGATTAAAAAAAATAATTTTATTTATTTTATTTTTGGCTATGCTGGGTCTTCACTGCTGTGTGGGCTTTTCTCTAGTTAGAGCATGTGGAGGCTACTCTCTAGTTGCAGTGCATGGGCTTCTCATTGCAGTGGCTTCTCTTATTGAAGAGCATGAAGCTCTAGGCATGTGGGCTTCAGTAGTTGCAGCACATGGGCTCAGCTGTTACAGCTCCCTGGCTCTCGAGCACAGCCTTATAGTTGTGGTGCACAGCATACAGGATCTTCCTGGACCAGGGATCGAACCTGCATCTCTTGCACTGGCTGGCGGATTCTTTACCACTGAGCCACCAGGGAAGCCTCTTTCCTATTCTTTAACAACAAAAACCCAACCAAATGAAAAGGGGCTGTTCCCAGAGGATCTGCAAATATTACATGTTAGTTTCCACCACAGTACCCACAAAAGGACGTTGGCTGAGAGCAACACGTAGACCAGTGTGTCCCTTAGTTTAGAACAAGAACCAAAATTTACATATTCCATCTGCTACCCCCCAAAAGAAAATCTGTTACATTATGATGTAGAACTGTGCTGTCCAGTACAACAGCAAATAGCCACATGAAGCTCCTGAAATGTTAATTAATTGAAAATTAAGTAAAATTTAAAATTCAACTCCTTAGTCAAAGTAGCCATATTTCTTTTTTTTTTTTTTAAAGATTTATTTATTATTTTTATTTATTGCTGCACTGTGAGGCATGTGGGATCTTAGTTCTCTGACCAGGGATCAAACCCACGCCCCCTGCATCCAGAAGGCAGATTCTTAACCACTGGACCACCAGGAAAGTCCCAAAGTAGCCATATTTCAAGTGCTCAACAGCCACACGTGTTTAGGAGCTGCTACACTGGACAGTGCAGACAGAATATTTCCTTCACTGCAGAAAGTTCTGGTGGACACATTGAACTGTAGAGGGTCATCTGGTTCCACAAGGATCTTTCTCAGGGTCTTCCATGACACCTGGATTCCAGATCTTGGCCTGGCCATCTGTGAGCTGTGTGTCCTCAGGAAGGCCACCGAAACTCCCTGAGACTTGGCTCTCTCTTCTCTCGAAACCAAAAAGGAAATAAACATTGAGTGCTGGGGCTTCCCCGAAGGCTTAGTGGTAAAAGAATCTGCCAGCCAATGCAGGGGACATGGGTTCCATCCCTGACCTGGGAAGATCCCACATGCTACGTAGCAACTAAGCCTGAGCACCACAAATACTAAGGCTGCACTCTAGAGCCTGGGAGCCGCAACTACTGGGCGTGCGCCCAGAGCCCACGCTCCACAAGAGTGTGTGTGCTTAGTCACTCACTGGTGTCCTACTCTTCGACTCCACAGACTATAGCCCACCAGGCTCTTCTGTTCATGGCTTCTCCACGCAACAATACTGGAGTGGATCACCATTTCTTCTCCAGAGGATCTTCCTGACCCAAGGATTGAACCTGGGTCTCCTACATTGCAGGTGGATTCTTCACCATCTGAGCCAGCAGGGAAGGCCCACAGCAAGAAGCCTGCACACTGCCACTAGAGAGTAGCCCCTACTTGCCGCAACTAGAGAAAAGCGCTCATGGCTATGAAGACCCAGCACAGCCAAAAATAAATAAGTTAAAAGAAAAACCAAAATACCTTGAGTGCTGTGCAGAAAATAGTGAACAAAGCAGACCTGTGGCTGCCCTCCTTAGAAAAGCATGCTTCGAAGGCTGGCATCTGGGAACCTGGATTTTGAGAAGGTTCCCACCACTCCCCCAGGCTGACTCACTGTACCTCATCTGTTTGTGCAAACCATGTGGTTCATGCTGAACACCTGCTTTCCATCTGATTCTGGAATTCTGGTACATGTTACACAGATGGTGGGCTTCCCAGGTGGTGCTAGTGGCAAAAAACCCACTGCCAGTACAGGAAACATAAAAGATGCAGGTTTGATCCCTGGGTTGGAAAGATTCCCTGGAGGAGAAAATGGCTACCCACTCCAGTATTCTTGCTTAGAGTATCCCATGGACAGAGGAGCCTGGTGGGCTATCGTTCACGGGGTCACAAAGAGTCGGACACGACTCAAGCAATTTCACACACACACACACACACACACACACACACACACACAACAAAGAGTTGGACATGACTCAAGCAACTTCACACACACACACACAGATGGTGCCTGCATGACCAGCCCCCAGTAGAAACCTCAGAAATTGAATCACTAGTGAGGACTTGAAAGGGTAACAGGCAGGAAGGCCACAGGTCTCCAAATGGAGGAAATAGGCAGCAAGTGTCAGACTTTTTTATTTATCTCTCTCTTAAGCGGCAGGAGGAAACAAACTACAAGTGTCAGATTTTTTCCCCTTCTCTATACAAAGTTAAAAGGTTTCTATTAAAATTCTGTGTTGCCATGACCACACCTGGTTCCACCTGAACTTAACTTTTCTCAAACCTTGAGCTAACAAATGCATTTTTCTTATGGAAATGTTTTTCTTAAGCTATGTTAATGAACTGTATATTTACCCTAGACTGTCTTTCTTCAGGTAGGTTCCTGCTTAAGACTCAGAACCCAAAAGGGTTCAACAAACCAGTATGCCATTGTTCTCCTAATCTATGTTAATGAAACTACATATTTACCTGGAAATCTGCCTTTCTTCAAGACTCATGTCAATTGTTTTATGGCCCGGGATGACTCACCTTGTGCCAGTGTTATGGCAAAATGCATGTTGTGGGTGAGGGGCCTGGTGCCACTCTGAGTTTTGAGACATTTCCTTTCTCTAATTAACAGCTTGCTGATAGGTATATAACATACTGCTAAAGGCTAGCAGAGGGGCACTCTTTCTGCCCCCTTCTGATGTCTATGTCAGAAGCTTTCTCTATCTCTTTTATACTTTAATAAACCTTTACTACACAAAAGCTCTGAGTGATAGAGCCTCGTCACTGGCCCTGGATTGAATTCCTCTCCCTTGGAGGCCAAGAATCCCGGCGTCTTTCACGGCTCAGCAACAACCTTTCAGACCCTAGTTGGCAACAATCCACGTGTTGGCCAATGCTGGAATTCCGTGCATCCCATGTGCCTCCACGGGGAGAGGAAGCTCCTGGAAGCCTGTGTCTGGTGTCCAATGGATTTTGTCCACACACTTCTTCCCTCTGCTGATGTTGCTTTTGCTGCAGTTAATCACAGCTGAGAGAACAACTATAGGCCAAATCCTGAGAGTCCTCTCAGTGAACCGATGAACCTGGCAGTAGTCCTGCGGACCCTGACACATGAGCCATGCTGGGTGGAGTCAACTCGTTAACCATTACACAAACTCTCTGAGACAGCGTTTATGATCCACAGGCTACATTTTCTACTAGCCCACAACCTGCCTCACAGAGCTGCTCTGAGGAGTCATTTAGATCACACGGGCAAAATGCTAAGCGCAGTGCTGGCCTGAGGAGGTGCTAACAGATGTTCATAATTATCCATAGCTGAGGTCAGCAGCAGTGCATCTGTACATTCAGGTATTGACTACTTAATTATCACAATACTTGTGTAGTATCATGCCTTCCCTTGATTTCCTTCAGTCTAAAAATAAATATGCAAACAAGAACATGTAGTAACATAATTAACACAGGATCTGAACTTAGCATTCATTCACTCTTGGGAACATTCTTTTTTTTTCCAAAGTACTTTATTTTGTACAATATCTTTTTTTTTTTTTCCTGGTTGTGTGGCTTGTGGGATCTTAGTTCCCCGACTAGGGTTTGAACACAGCCTTCACCTCCAGCCCCAGAGTGAAAGCACTAGTGCTAACCACTGGACCACCAGGAAATTCCCTGGGGAACATTCTTATAAAAACTTACTAAAAAGCCATGAAAAACTGGAATTCGGAGCAAAATATCTTCTTTCCTTCAGCAGTTCCCTTGGACCTGAAAGGTGTGGCTTTGAGCTAAAACATTACACTGAGGTGGTGTTTTGGGAACTGACTAAAAGAACAGCAGAGGGAATCAGACCTAGACACGTCTGAGTCTTCATTTGAAATTTCATTTCTCTTCATGCCTCACCTCTGAACCCTGAAGCAGGAATCCAGATTGGTTGGTTATTTTTGTGGCAGCTGCTGCCAACACAGCCCCACCCCCTGGAGATTCCAGTTCAGTAGTTCCGTGGAGGGAGGGGCCTGGGCACCTATATTCCCCCAGGTGACTGTGAGGTGGGCTGCTGGCCAAGATCCCCACTGTAAGGAGCACAAAGCTGGGCGAGCTGTCAGGAGACGGGGGTCCTCACGCCAGCTTCAGCACTTCCTAGCTGTCCAACTTTGTGTAGACACATTTCATCGCTCTGATTCTCATGTTCCTTCACTGGGAAATGAAGATTTCCAAGAATCATCTCTGCCCAACCTCTTGGCAGGCTCATCATGTTGATAGAATAAAATAACAGGTGGAAATGGCATGGAAGATGATACCAGTTGTTGACTGTGAGTAACTATTGTGGTGAGCTGCTTCTCTGCCTGCCAGCAATCAGCCCGATATAGCCTGCATCTTGCCATCTGAACTGTAGGACTCCCCGCCTCAGGACAGCATGGATCACATGCTTCCATGGAGTCCCAGGGTCCTCCAGCATCTGTAATGTCTGGCCAATTCCTCTTTAGCAGGATGTATCATTGAGGCTTCAGCTCTCTCCTTAGGGAACTATGCTGTGCTTGGTTGCTTCAGTCATGTCCAATCTTTGTGACTCTATGAACTGTAGCCTGTCAGGCTCCTCTGTCCATGGGATTCTCCAGGCAAGAACACTGGAGTGGGTTGCCATTTCCCCCTCCAGGGGAATCTTCCTGACCTACGGATTGAACCCACGTCTCTTAAGTCTGTATTGGGATTTTCCTGGTGGCCCAGTGGTTAAGACTGCATTCCCAATGCAGGGGACCCAACTTTGATTCTTGGTCAGGGAACTAGATCCTACATGCCTCAACTAAGAGTTTGCATGGCACAACTAAGACTCCATGCAGCCAATTAAAGAATACATAAATATTAAAAAAAAAAAAGTCTCCTGTATTGGCAGGCAGGTTATTTCCTACTAGCACCACCTTGTGGCTGACTGTATTTGGCCTTAGGGTAAGTTCTTCCAAAACTGAATGTCGAGCCCTTAAACTAATGCACTTTCTTTCCCCCCAAATATTTACCAGCTGTTGTTTCAGCCTCTGAATTAGGCCTCTGGTTTTCTTTACTCTTGGCAGTCAAAGGTCTAACAAAAGTCAGTCCAAAGTTAGGACTGGCTGCTGGCAGGGCTGTGTCCCTGAGCTGTTCCTGTGGCTGCCTACGTGCCTCCTGGAAAACTGTATTTTCAAGATTCATAAGGGCTTGAAGTGAAGTTTTAAGACACTGAAGGAAAAAAAAAAAAAGAAAAAGACACTGAAGGACTTAAGAGTTCAAAGAACTATGAAGGTGGAAGGGACCTTAGGATCATTTAGGCCAAATCTCTTATCTCATAAAAGAGCAAACTGATACCCAGAGAGGGTAAGTGCATTCATGCTAAGTCGTTCAGTCGTGTCTGACTCTGTGTGGCCTTAGGCACTGTAGCCTGCTAGGCTCCTCTGTCCATGGGATTCTCCGGGCAAGAATACTGGAGTGGGGTACCGGCTCTCCTCTAGTGGATCTTCCAGACCAAGCGATTGAACCCGAGTCTCTTACATCTCCTACATTGGCAGGTGGGTTCCTTACCACTAGTGCCACCCAGGAAGCCCATAGGTGACTTGCCTCAAATCACAGCTAAGTATTCATACCGCAGGTGGAACTAGGATCTAGATTCCTGACACCTACACCTGCCCTCTTATTATTTTAAGCTGCTGTTCCTTTTATTGTCTGGCATGCATATTGTGGAGTAAATATAAATTCACTATAAATTACACACAGGCCAGTGGGCAAAGGGATGACGAACAGGTTAGTCAAAGTGGTCAGGCTGGTCCGTACCCAGATGGCCCTGTACCCAGGGCTCCTCTCTCGTCTTGCTCTTCCCTCAGCCTGGCATGTTCTTCCCTTGGATATCCAGGGACCTGCCCCCTTCACCTCAGTCAAGCCTGTCCTTGAAAACAAATGAGGGATGCTGAACTTGAAATAACCCTCTACCCTGGTTTCCCTGTTTCTACAGGAAGGTCTTACAAGAGAGCCTTAATACCCCACCAGAAGGGAGGTACTGAGCTCTGAGATGATTTCTAGGAAATACTCATGAATTGTGGGACCCTGGGCAAGCCGTCTTCCCTCTCTGGGTCTCCACTTCCTCTACAACAAGAGGCTAACCCATGATTGCTAAGCTACCCCTCAACCTTCAGGACACTTTTTCTTTTTTAATTATTTTTTATTTTTGGCTACACTGAGTCTTCATTGCTGGCCACAAGCTTTCTCTAGATGTGGTGAGCAGGGGCTACTCTCTAGTTGCGGTGCACAAGCCTCTCACTGTGGTGGCTTCTCTTGCTGTGGAGCATGGGCTCAAGAGCTCGGGCTTTAGTAGTTGCAGCGCACGGGCTTAGTTGCTCCATAGCTTATGGGAATCTTCCCAGACCAGGAATTGAACCCATGTCCCCTGCATTGGCAGCCAGATTCTTAACTACTGGACCACCAGGGAAGTTCTGGGACTCTTATGATGAAGCAGCACTGCTGCAGGAGATTGCACTGTTTCATAAGCTAACTGATCTGGTTCTTAAACTTGACCCAGACATTACCTCCCTGCATCATGAAGACCACAGAACACACCCACATTCTCAACTTGTGGGTCCTGATCTATCTCAGAACCAGATCCTCATGAAGTGCCCTCTTGCCTCCTCCAGTGTCTCCTGGAAGAGACAGGTGAATGTGAAGTCATCAGATGTAATCAGTGTTTTTTCCCCAAAAGATAATAGAGATATTCAGTGAACATCAGAAATGAGAAAACTGCCCACGTGATAGGAACTGTGTGATTATTTGTTTTTGTAGTCCAGGTGGCGCTAGTGGTAAAGAATCCACCTGCCAATGCAGGAGACATAAGAGACAAGGGTTTGATCCCTGGGTCAGGAAGATCCCCTGAAGGAGGAAATGGCAAACCCCTCTAGTATTCTTGCCTAGAGAATCCCATGGACAGAGGAGCCTGGCAGGCTACAGTCCATGAGGCCACAAAGAGTCAGATACAACTGAGTGACTAAACACACACAAGAAGTTTTAGATTCAAATGAATCTACTTTACTTTACAATGGCTGTATATATACGTGTATGATGTCGTGTGTGTGTCTGTGCACGCTCGTGCAAGTACAGATACAATTTTGAAAACACGATTATGTATTACATATGTTTACATTATCCATAAGATGTATATAAAAATGTATTTTAACTCATGGAAATCAAAAGTTACTAAGATAACTAACATACTCCTTGAGTGACTAATGTGCTTAGCACTTTATACAGTTTTTCTCCAACTCAGCATAAATCTATAGGGTTGGAATTATTTTCTCATGTTACATAGGAAGAAGCTGAGGTTCTGAGAATTAAGTGATAATGACCAACAACATGGTTATTGGAGCTGTCTGTTCTTGCAGCACAGGCTGGCCTGCCCAGGCTCTAAGACACAGTGATCTGATGAAAATGCTGCAAGTCTTACCTTTAGTTACTCATCCTCAGCTCCTCTCTCATTACACCCTACTTCCTGTTCTCTGTGAAGTGTGCTGGCGGCTGGGCAGGTCCACTTACCCCTGGAGACCATTCCTATTAGAGTCGAGGGAATCAGTGACACATACACATCTCCTAAGCTCTGGCCGCTGAGAGGGCCTAGAAGCAGGGAGATCGTAATGGCAGTGGGAACACCAGCATTCAGATCTTGGTTTTCTGATACCATTCTCCAACTAAAGAACAAAAGCTCGCAGAGAAGTGTTTGGTTTCAGGGCTGGGAATCACACAGGGAAAATAAAACATGAGCTGAGGGTGTCTTCTCAGATCTAGAAAGTAGAAAAGTGCTCAAAAAGGGACAGGGCATGTTCAAAGGGCACAGGTACCAACCTGAAAGAGCTCTTAAAGTGGACATGGCTGGAGCAATTTGAGCAACAAAATACATAATACATAATGATAGTACTGGATTATAACCTATAGATAAAATAAATAAAAGTACCTGAATAAATACATAGCACAGATACTTCTTTCTTACAGAAGAATTCCAACTAATAAATGTAAGAGGAAAGAGGAAAACAGAAAGTCACCATTAGAACCAAGTCTGAGGAAAAACAGGATATTTATATAGTTTCAAGGTATCATCCTCCAAGACAGTGATTAATTATGGTGGCTCAAATGGTAAAGAATCCGCCTGCAATGCAGAAGACCCAGGGTCAATCCCTGGGTTGGGAAGATCCCTTGGAGAAGGGATCTTCTACCCACTCCAGTACTCTTACCTGGAGAATCTCATGGACAGAGGAGCCTAGTGGGCTATGGTCCATGGAGTCGCAAAGAACTGGACACAACTGAGTGACTAACATGTTCATGTTCAAAGTATATTCCCCCAAGAGTGATTATTTACAAAGGGAAAAATAGTGACTTTACAGAGGAGAGGCCTGGCTGGTACCACCTTAACCATGTGCTCCAGGTTAACCTCACCAGTGGCATGGGTGCTTCCGATGTGAGGGCTGTCACTTTTGTAGGGTTCTTGCCCAAAATGCATAACCTCAATCTAAAATTCATATGGCAAATGGAACCCCCGCCCCACACTTGCTCTTTTCCATTTCAGTTGGTTGCCACTCTGGGTTTGCAGCTGCTCAAGCTAAAAACTGACTCCTCTCTTTTTCTTACACTTGCATGCAATCCATTCAAAAAATATGCTGGCTGTATTCTCTACAGCCCATACACTCAATATTCTATACCCAGGATCTGATCACTTCCTACCTCCTCTGAAAAATACTCTGGACTAAACCACCATCACCTCTAGCTTGACTGTGAAAGTCCTCACGGGAGACCACTCTCAACCCACTGGCTGGTAGGATGCATTCAAGAATGTAAGTTGGACCCTGTCACTCCAGGCTGTTCAAAACCCTCATTTGAATCAGAGTAAAAGTGAATGTCCTCATCACAGTCTATCAGGTGCGACACCACCTGGTCCCTATTACCCCATCACCTCCTTCCCACTGCCCTCCCTGCTCCTTCTGCTCCAGCTGGCCTCCTGCCATCCCTTCCTATGAGACACACTCCTTCCTGGAACCTTGGCTTGCGATGCTTCCTTTGCACAGAATGTTCTTCCTCTAAACACCAGCTTGGCTAACATCCATCCCCCCAACTTCAAGGCATGGTTTAAGTCTCACCCTTTCATGAGAGCTACCCTAATACCCCATGAAAACTGTAATCCCAGGACTTCCCTGGTGGTCCAATGGTTAAGAATCTGCCTCCAATGCAGGGGATGGAAGTGGGTTTGACCCCTGATTGGGGAACTTAGGTCCCACAAGTTGCAGGGCAACAAAGCCCAAGTGCTGCAACTAGAGAGCCTGTAAGCTGCAACTACTGAGGCTGCGCCACAACTAGAAAAAGCCCCCATGCTGCAATGAGAACTCAATGCGGCCAAAAAACCACTGTAATCCACCCATATTCTCCCAACCTTGTCTACTTAGCACTTAACACACCCTATTATTTATTTATGTATTAGACTTACTGTCTTGTCCTCCCTGCTAGATGGATCTCATTGATGCATCCCAAGCACCAAGAACAATAACTAGCACAGGGAATGCTGAATAAATATCTGTTTAGTAAATGAATGAATTCCAGGCCCCATGAATCTGGGATAGACAAATGGCAGGAAACAGGTCAAGTTTGTTGTTTAAAATCAAGGGACTACCATCTTTACTACAGGGGAAAACCCTGAAGAGAGGCCTGGACAGAACCTGAGGGCTACAGGAGCCACTTCTGAGCTTTCAGTAAGCCCATGTGGGTCACCCGGCCCTAGGAGGCAAAGCCTCTCCTCTGGGCACGTAAAGGCCGAATGCCCCCTCCCCCAGGGTCAGGAGAACATGCTGGTGTCGGGAGGGCAGTACGCTGAAACACTGACACCAGGGCTGTGTCCCGTGCTTGTGTACATTACCTCATTCAACCTCCCCAGCTACACAGCTGAAGTTTCCATGATCTCCTCTCTATGGATGAAGAAACCAAGGCTCTGAGCAGTTGAGGCACTAGCTTGAGACATACACTAATGAGTGTGGAGCTCAGGTTCCAGCCAGGTCAGGGAAATGGGGGTACCCATGCCTGTTTGCCTTAGTTCTCCTGAGGGCCCTCAGCAATTGGAGATCTACCCACGAAGCTGTCCCCCCTACTCAGGACAGCCCTGTGCCCAGGTCCTAGCCCTGCAGCCTTCTCTGCTGGCTTCTCACCAAAGCCCCACCTGGATATGATGACGAGACAGGCGGAGAATCTCCCGGGCCATCAGCAAAGTCTTTGAGTCCATCACCAGGTACAGGAGATGCAGGAGGGCAAGGAAGCCTGCTCCTCTGAGGTCTGTGGCTGGATTTGTTCCTAAGGCAGAAACCAAGAGAAAACTGAGGGAGTTTAATGAAACCCTTGGACAGCAAGGAGATCAAACAAGACAATCCTAAAGGAAATCAACCCTGAATATTCGTTGGAAGGACTGATGCTGAAGCTGAAGTTCCAGTATTTTGGCCACCTGATGCAAAGAGTCACCTCAACAGAAAAGACCCTGATGTTGGTAAAGACTGAAGATAAAAGGAGAACTCTGGGATGACAGAGGATAAGATGGTTGGATGGCATCATTGACTCAATGGACATGAACTTGGGCAAACCTGGGAGATAGTGAAGGACAGGGAAGCCTGGTGTGCTACAGGCTTTGTGTCCCAAAGACTTGGACACAACTCAGTGACTGAACAACAATAAAATCCCTGCTCCCTGAGTCAATGACCTTGATCACGGCCCAGGTGGTGAATCTAGACTTCCTCTGACTGACTGCAATGAGGTGGCCCTCAGCTCTGCCAGGGCAGTCAGAGATGCAGGGAAGGGGCTTTTATCCTTCCCTGGTGCTAAGGAGCCCACCAGTCTCTATGGGATGTCAGGGGAGGTGACATGCGAACAGCAATGAGGCACCCCTGCCCCTCCCAGCCAGTGGTATTAGTGGAGGCTCAGTGGGATACTTGGATTTCTATCCCCACCTGGCAATAATGAGGTGACATCACCTTTCCCCCCACTGCCCAGTGTCACAGGAGGCCTGCTACAATAGAAGATTTAAAGAAGATTCACAGTGTCATTATATACTACCCCAAATGTCTAGACAAAATTAAAAAATCACTTATTACACCAAGAACTAGGAAAATCTCAACTTGAATGACAAAAGACAATTAATAGCAACATTGCTGGGGGAAGGATGAGGGAAGGATAGAGTTTGGGATGGTCATGTACACACTGCTATATTTAAAATGGATAACCAACCAGGACTTACTGTATATTACAGGGAACTCTGCTCAATGTTATATGGCAGCCTGGATGGGAGGGGAGTTTGGGGGAGAATGGATACGTGTATATGTATGGCTGAGTCCCTTTGCTGTTCTTCTGAAACTATCACAACATTGTTAATTGGCTATACCCCAATACAAAATAAAAGGCTTGCACAGCAAGGGGGAATCAAGATTACAGTCAGAATGAAGGCTGCCAATCAGGATAGGGAGACTACCCTCGCTATTTGGCTGGGCCCAATGTAGTCAGTCATGTCCAACTCTTTAGGACTCCATGGACTATACAGTCCATGGAATTTTCCAGGCCAGAATACTGGGGTGGGTATCTATTCCCTTCTCCAGGGGATCTTCCCAAAGCCTGTGATCAATTCCAGGTCTCCCACATTGCGGATGGATTCTTTACCAGCTGAGCCACCAGGGAAGCCCAAGAATACAGGAGTGGGATGCCTATCCCTTCTCCAGTGGATCTTCCCAACCCAGGAGTCGAATGGGGTCTCCTACATTGCAGGCAGATTCTTGACCAGCTGAGCTACCAGGGAGGCTAGTAAAGTAATGCTCAAAATTCTCCAAGCCAGGCTTCAGCAATACGCGAACCATGAACTTCCAGACGTTCAAACTGTTTTAGAAAAGGCAGAGGAACCAGAGTTCAAATTGCCAACATCCACTGGATCATCGAAAAAGCAAGAGAGTTCCAGAAAAACATCTATTTCTGCTTTGTTGACTATGCCAAAGCCTTTGACTGTGTGGATCACAATAAACTGTGGAAAATTCTGACAGTGATGGGAATACCAGATCACCTGACCTGCCTCTTGAGAAAACTGTATCAGGGTCAGGAAGCAACAGTTAGAACTGGACATGGAACAACAGACTGGTTCCAAATAGGAAAAGGAGTATGTCAAGGCTATATATCATCACCCTGCTTATTTAACTTATATGCAGAGTACATCATGACAAATGCTGGGCTGGAAGAAGCACAAGTTGGAATCAAGACTGCTGGGAGAAATATCAATAACCTCAGATATACAGATGACACCACCCTTATGACAGAAAGTGAAGAAGAACTGAAGAGCTTCTTGATGAACATGAAAGAGGAGAGTGAAAAAGTTGGTTTAAAGCTCAACATTCAGAAAACTAAGATCATGGCATCCCATGGTCCCATCACTTCATGGGAAATAGATGGGGAAAGAGTGGAAACAGTGGCTGACTTTATTTTTCTGGGCTCCAAAATCACTGCAGATGGTGATTGCAACCATGAAATTAAAAGACGCTTACTCCTTGGAAGGAAAGTTATGACCAACCTAGACAGCATATTAAAAAGCAGAGACATTACTTTGTCAAAAAAGGTCCACCTAGTCAAGGTTATGGTTTTTCCAGTGGTCATGTATGGATGTGAGAATTGGACTATAAAGAAAGTTGAGCACTGAAGAATTGATGCTTTTGAACTGTGGTGTTGGAGAAGACTCTTGAGAGTCCCTTGGGCTGCAAGGAGATCCAACCAGTCCATCCTAAAGGAGATCAGTTCTGGGTGTTCATTGGAAGGACTGATGTCAAGCTGAAACTCCAATACTTTGGCTACCTGATGCGAAGGGCTGACTCATTTGAAAAGACCCTGATGCTGGGAAAGATTGAGGGCAGGAGGAGAAGGGGACAACAAAGGATGAGATGGTTGGCTGGCATCATCCACTCAATGCATATGAGTTTGGGTAAATTCCAGGAGTTGGTGATGGACAGGGAGGCCTGGTGTGCTGTGGTTCATGGGGTCTCAGAGAGTCGGACACAACTGAATGACTGAACTGAACTGAATGTGGTCAGAAGAACCCCTAAACGTGTGGCAGGGAGGTATAAACACAGCATCTTCTGAAAGAGGGATGTGAGGACAGATTCAGCTCTGAGAGATGCTGTGTTCCTGGCTTTGAAGGAGGAGGAATGTGGGAGGCCTCTAGAAGGTGGAAAAAGCAAGGAAATAGATTTTCTCCTGGAGAGTCTAAAAACGAATACAGCCCTGTGGTGACCTTGATCTTGCCTCAGAGAGAATGCGTCAGACTTCTCAACTACAGAACTAGAAGGTGGTAAATCTGTGGGTCTTTTTCCTTTTGGGGATGTACTGCGCAACATGTGGGATCTGAGATTCCCACTCAGGATTCGAATCTGTGGCCCCTGTGTTGGAAGCACAGAGCCTTAACTGCTGAGCTGCCAGGGAAGTCCCCCATATTGTATTAAGCCACTAAATTTGTGGTAATTTTCTGCAACAACAATAGAAACCTACAAATGCCTTTGATAAAGGTCTCAGTAAAGAAATATCAGATGTAAAGAACAAAACAGAAACTTTAGGACTGAAAAATATAATAACTAAAATTAAAAACTCACTGGGAGTTGCTCAGCTCTCGCCTCAGGTCTAGGCTCTGGCCCTCATCGCTACCCGCACCCACGCTCACCCCCTTACCGGATCATGGCCCACGCGGAGCGCATCTTTACTGCTATCAAGCCCGACGGCATGCAGCGCGGCCTGGTGGGCGAGATCATCAAGTGCTTCGAACAGAAGGGATTCTGCCTTGTGGCCATGAAGTTCCTTCAGACCTCTGAGGACCTCCTGAAGCAGCACTACATTGACCTGAAAGTACGCCCATTCTTTCCATGGCTGGTGAAGTACATGAACTCAGGGCCAGTTGTGGCCATGGTTTGGGAGGGCCTGAATGTAGTGAAGACAGAACGAGTGATGCTTGGGGAGACCAACCCAGCAGATTCTAAGCCAGGCACCATTTATGGTGACTTCTGCATTCAAGTTGGCAGGAACATCATTCATGGCAGTGATTCAGTAAAAAGTGCTGAGAAAGAAATCAGCTTGTGGTTTAAGCCTGAAGAACTGATTGAATACAAGTCTTGTGCTGTTGACTGGATATATGAATAGGAGATGGTCAGAGCATCAGTCCCTTCAGGCACCACTTCCTGTGTTCCTGGGCACAGCTCTTCATTCCACTGATATGGAAGCAGCAGGATGGATGTTTCTTTTCTAAAGCATATTTACCAATAAAGCCTTTAAAAATTGAAAAAAAAAAAAAACAAACCAAAAACTTCACTGTGTGGGCTCAACAGCTAAATAGAGACAACAGAGGAAAGAACCAGTGAACTTGAAGATGGAACAATATAAACAGCCCACTCTGAACAACAGAGAGAAAAAACAAAACAGAATGAGCAGAGCCTTGGAGACCTCTGGGCTATACAGACATCCCCTTAAAACAAACAGAGCCTCTGGGCCTAAGAGGAACAGTAACAGAAGATCTAGCATATGTGTGGTTAGAATTATACAAGACATAAGAAAGAGAAGGAATGAAAAAAGTACTCAAAGTAATAATGGCTGATAATTTACCAAATTTGCCAAAAGACATAAACCTACAGATTCAAGAAATTGAGCAAAACCCTAATAGGATAAACCCAAAGAAATCTCCACTAACACATATCATAGTCAAACTCCTACAAACAAAAGAAAAAAGTAAGCAAAAAAGACCCTGAAAGTAGAGACAGAAACCACTCCTCATCTACCAAGAAGCAATAATTCAAGCGCCAGCAGAATTCTCATCAGAAACTATGGAAGCCAAAAGGAAGCAGCCTATTTATTTTCAAGGGATGAAAGAAAAGATCTGTCAACCTGGAATTCTACATTCATAGAAATTATCCTTCAGGAGTAAAGGGCAAATCGAGACATTTGATGACATTAGATGAAGGAAAGCTAAGAGGATTTATGCTGGCTGACCTACTTTAGAAAATGGCTAAAGGAAGTTCCTGAAACAGAAGGGAAGTGAAACAAGAAGGAATCTTAGAAGATCACAAAGGAAGAAATAATAAGGGATAGAGTAAACATATGGGTAAATACAACAGAATTTCCTTCTCCTCTTGAGTTATTTAAATTAATGGTTGAAAGAAAAATCATAACACTGATGTGATTCTCCATGTACAAGTCAATTATATTATAGACGAGGGAGGGTAAAGGGACTTAAACACACCATCAATACCAACAGAGCACCAATAAATTTTGAGCATAAAAGTTTCCTTTTCAAATCAAGATCTTTTCCTGTTTTACACAAATGTAATTTTATATATGGTTTAGAAAAAAGATGGACAATTGAAAAACAGGTGAAATAATTTCGTTTCACTCAAAAAGTGAAATAATGTAAAACACAATTATCATCAACACTAAAAGAAAAGAACAAAAAGAAAACACTACAGGACTTCCCTGGGGGTCCAGTGGCTAAGACTCCAAGTTCCCAGTGGAGGGGGCCTGGCTTGGAACCCTGGTCAGACACAAGATTCCACATACCACAGCTAAAAGTTCCTGTGTGCTGCAAGGAAGAATGAAGATTCCACGTGCTGTAGCTAAGAACCTGAGCAACCAAATTAATTAATTAATTAAAAAAAACCAACAACACTGGATCCTAAATCATATAACTCCCATGCTTTCCATTCCACTTAGAGTAAATGTTTTACACTGGCCTGCAAGGCCCTGAGTGAACTATTCTTGTCCACTTCAGCCACTGCTACTTCTCAGAAGGCCTCAGGGCCTTTGCATTTGCTGTCCCCTCTTCCTGGAATGCTCTGCCCCAGATATTCCGTCTAATGGTGCTGGCATAACAGGAAGAGGACTATCTGGGTTCTCACGCTAGTCTTGGAATAAGGAGTCAGGGAGAAGATGAACTGTTTCTCTCTCTTACCCTGAAAGCCCAGATCTTCCCAGTGGTCTCCATGGAGGGCACAGTCAAACTTGGAGCCAGTCAGCTTCTTATAGATGGTCTGGAGGACTCGGCCATGCATGGGATCTTGGCTATCCAGGCCACCTGCCCCAAAACACAAACATGCTCTGCTGGATTGGCCCTCAGGGGAGGACAGAGTGCTTCCCAGAGAACGTAGAAGCCAAGACAGACCCAGCCTGGACGCCCACACCCGGCCCTCCCCAAAACGTGGTTAATGCAAGAGCCTCGGTTTAGTCTCAGTCACAGGATGGACAAACCGTTCTCTCTGTCTGACCGCTCATGCAGCACCTGCCTTATGGCCATGCACTCACACTGAGCGATGGTCAAGACCAAGTCCCTTTCTTCACGGAGGCCCTGGTGGAGCTTCGGAGGCCCGAAGAGGCAGTGCCGGAGGGCAGCGAGCCCAGTCCTTCGGATGGTGGGCTGGATTCTTTTCTGGGGAGAAAGGTACAAGAGTGGGCAGTGCTGAGTTCATTTGCTCTCGTGAACTTACCAGGAGGCTCAGTACAGGACTGGTCTTACAGAAACAAATGGTTCCCAACTAACTGGCTGGCCTCTGAGCCAGGGAAACAGGGCAGAAGCTATGAAGCATCTGCTATTAATAAATCTCCAGGGGACTTCCCTGGCAGTCCAGTGGTTAGAACTTCACCTTCCATTGCAGGGGGTGTGGGTCCTGGTTGGGGTGTTTGATCCCTAATTGGAGAGCTAAGATCCTACATGCCTCTAAGCCAAAAAACTGAAACATAAAACAGAAGCAATATTGTAACAAATTCAATAAAGATTAAAAAAAATAAAAATAAAAAAATAAATCTCCAGGGACAGGTTCTTCCAGCTCTCAGGTTCTTTGTAAGCAGTGAAAGAGATGTCCCTAAGCCCAGATCTAATCAGCCTCTATTTAGCCTGTATCAGCCTATATCAGTCTGTATTTAGCCTCTGGGCTTTTCCAGAAATGGCTCTGTCACTGACTTCCAAAGAAGCTAGAGGGCATTGGCTACGGGGACTGGCATCTGATAGACAGACAGACAGACAGACGCCAGGACGAGTCTCCCAGCAGGGCTGCTTCCATCCTTTGTATGTCTGTGTTTGTCTCTCTCTGTAAAAGACACATAGTCTAACGGCCCTCTCAACTTCCAGGATAAGATAGTTGGTGAGAAGGGGAGTCTAGGGCACTTTCTTGGAGCTGGATATCCCTGAGGGGTAGCCGGCGCCTTCTGGCTACACCAGCTTCTGCTGACGCCTCTGTGTTCAGAGCCACTGCTGCAGGGCTTAGGATACTCTGATTTCAGCAGCTTCTGGCTCTCTGGGATCAGTCTGATTCCTATCTTCAGCCTCTCTCCTCGAGCCAGGCTTTAGGTTGAACATTTGAATTCACAGTCCTCTAAACTTACTACTAGGCACTCAAGATGTCTGCCAGCTTTTCATTTCCTTAGCACTCTTTTTCCAACCCCACATATTTTTTAAATTCCCAAAGAACTTCTAGTTCCTCTAGGATATGGAAAATTTTCCTGTATTGGCCATGAATCACTCAGCTCTCTGCAGGCCACCCTGCTTCCTCGAGGGACTTCTAGCATCTGATTCCAGACTCCCCCATCCCTAGGACGGGAGAGTGGGGAGCAGCTCCACGGACCCCCATAAGACAGGACCACTAGAGCTCTGGAGACACAGTTCCTGAGATCGCACGACACGTGCGACACGTGCACGACACTTGTGATCCTGTACCCTCAGACTTCTCAGTTGGGACAGAGCCCTCGACTGGAAGCTTCCCTCTTGCCTGCCCAGTGCCCTGTCCTGAGCTTAGTCGCTCAGTCGTGTCCAACTCTTTGCTAGGCTCCCCTGTCCATGTGGATTCTCCAGCCAAGGATGCTAGAGTGGGTTGCCATGGCCTTCTCCAGGGGATCTTCCCGTGGCCTATCCTGATGGGGTAGAAACCTGGCTTCAGGCAAGAAAGCACTTTGCTCAAGACCCAATCACCCCACCCCCCGTGGTGTCATACCTTGAAGGAGGAGAGGTCCACTGTCTGGAAATGCTGCAGGGCCTCACTGAAGGAGATGAGCTGCCCAGGCTGGTCCATGCTGGCCCGGCTCCCTGTGGCAAAAGGGAAGACACTCCAGGACTTGTGACTCTATCAGCAAACATGTACCAAGGGCCTTCTGGTTGTCACCTCTAAGCCCACACAGGCTTCCAGCTGTCAGTGTCAGACACCTACAGCGACAACCAACCCGCTGTCAGGGGGCTGGTGTTGTTCACAGGGCGGACTCCCTTTTAGAGCTGGCTGGGTGGAGGTGGGCCAGGCCGAGCCCTGCAGAGCCGGGCTGATCTGTAGGAGCCCCTAAGTTCACTCATCCCTGAGTGGGGTGTGTCACTGCCTGGAGGAGCTACCCACACAGATGCATGCGACAGGTCTGTCTAGGGGCCTTTCCTGGTTTCTACTTCACCCCTTCTCATGCCCTGGAGTTGAATGATCTCTCCTCCAGCCTTTGTTCCAGGGAATTAACTCATCAACCAGCAATTCAGGTGATGGCTGATACAGCCCCTGTAACATCTTGGCAGGTGCTCAAGTGGGGTTCAGGTTAGATTTAGGTCTCAGTCCTCCCCTCCCACAGCTCCATCCAAACCTCCCAAAAGGAACGATACACAGTTCTGACATAGCCCTCAGAGCCTTTCAGCATATGGCCTCAACCTCCATCTCCAGAGATTTCCTTGTACAGTGAACAACCTGCTCAACCTGATGCAGGGGTCCTGGCTGCCCACCTCCATCCTCTGCCCGACCTCATCACCCTGCAGAAGCTGACCCTGACCATGGTCCTCCTCGTCCTCTCTCAGACCCTGTGGCATTCATCTCCCTTTCCTCCAGAGGTTGGAGGGCATCACCTTTGAATTGGGAAAAGAGGTTTCATTCTATGTCACAAATCAAAAATGAGAACACTCGGGAATTCTGTCTCCTAATCCCAGAGCATCAGCCTCGTGGGTGGACAGTGCCTTTAGCAGCAGCGGGCTGTGTGGAGAGGGTTCCATTCCTCTACTTACCTGTCTCCAGGTGGATGCTGTCCACAGCTTCCCATTCTTCTTGGGCTTGGAGGACTTCTGTACTCACAACTGCAATAGTGAGACAAGGACACACCCTGAGATCTAGGTATGTCTGGATCACTGTCATAGTGCCTGGCTTTATCTGCTTGTCTTGCCAGACAGTTGCCAAAGTGAGCTTTCAAAAAGGCCAGACCTGATGCCAGCCCACTGCACGGAACCCTCTATGGATTCTTCATAATTCTCACAATGAAACCCCAACCCACCTTCAGCTCCAGCCCCTCCTGGCGCAGCTCCATCTCAGCCTGCAGCTAACTCCAGCACCACCCTCCCCTGGCACCTTCTTTAGCCTCTGGAATCTGCTTTTAGGAGCAGCACCATGAGAGTCCCCGACACTCCCTTCTTGTCACAGTGTTGTAACTGTCCTGCCTGCTGCACTGGGAGCTACAGGAGGGCAGGGTTCTTGGGGTTCAATGGGTGCACCATGAATGTTTCTGTTGCTGTTTTTGTTTGTTTTTGGCCACGCCACCTGGCATGCGGGATCTTAGTTTCCCAAGTACCTGGGATCAAACCTGTGCCCCTTGCAGTGGAAGCATGGAGTCCTAACCACTGGACCACCAGGGAAGTCCTCATAATGAATGTCTGATGAATGAATGAAAAGCACAATGAAAGGAGGGGGGACAGAAGAAAAAAACAGCAGCAGGACAGGCTCTCTATAATCACTGCACAGCCCTTTACTAAAGAGGACACAGGCAAACAGTGGGGAGGATGGGGAGGCTTTTGTTCAAACCAAACTGGTGAGCCTTCCAGCCTGAATAGTGTAAGCAAGTTAGGACAGCTCCCCTCTGCCTTGCAACCAGGGCTGAGGACTTTCTGTGACAGTGGACTGTTTTGGAAGTACACTTGCAAAAGGGCTTCCCCAGTGGCTCAGACGGCAAAGAATCTACCTGCAGTGCAGGAGATCTGGGTTTGATCCCTGGGTTGGGAAGATGCCCTGAAGAAGGGAATGGCTACCCACTCCAGTGTTCTTGCCTGGAGAATGCTATGGATAGAGGAATCTGGTGGGCTACAGTGCATGGGGTGTAGAGTCAGACATGACTGAGCGACTAATACACACTTGCAAAATTAAAGAAAAACCTACCCCAAACTCAAAACACTAATGGATAATGAGGATGAGGAGGCTGCTGGGGAGCAGGAGGGGACCACAGTGAAAGCACCCTGTAGAGCCAAATGGCTTGTGAACTTTTTAGCTCCCTCACGAGCTGTGCTTCTTCAGGCAAGTTACTCAACCATCTGTAATCATTCTTGAGATTACTATGAGAACAGAGTCTAGGGGAACATGCGGCCCAAGGTCACTTGCTCAATACACCTCAGCTAGCATGGCCGACCCAGTTGTGGACTCAGGTCTAGCAGGATTGTAGATGTTGGTAGCAGATGAGATGGATCTGGACTCTAGGACATTCAATCTTGCCAGTCCTTGCCCAGGGTAGCAGATGGTACAACAGGGCTTCCAAACTAGGTAACTTCAACAGAACACAGGATATTCGACCTGGGACAATGAGGAAAATAAAGACTTACGTCCAGCACGCTGGACCCTTGGGAGGTAAGCTACAAGGACAAAGGGGTTGAACAAGAAGAGTGGAATGGCAGCCATGGAAGTTTATCAGGATGATAAGAGCTCCCCCACCCTTCACCCCTCATCTACATCCAGCCTCACTGACTTGTTAACCTTCAGATCATCACAATGCAATTAATCTTTTACCCCATTCATCCTTGCCTATAAACAGGTTGGTCAAAGGTTGTGAACCAGGAGTAGGAACCTCATGGGCAAGGGTGTAGGAGTTTACTGTGACAGCAATGCAATTAAGAGGAAGCACATGGTCTCAAGGGGTAACTTCAATCTGGTGCCCGAACTAGAGACAAACACCCAACCCATGTAAGAGCATATTGCTCCTTTCCCAGTTCCTTTAGGACTCAGGGAGACGACTCCCACCTCTGCACACAATCCTGACGTAAATACTGTTTTCCCCACACGAACAGAAAAGCGTGGAGCCAAAACCCAAATCTCCAGGAAGACAAAACCAGTTCACGTTAGTATGGCTCTTTATCATTTTTCCTTTTGTCAGTTACCTCCTTTACTTAAGCCCTTTTCTCTTTATTCACATAGTAAACGGCACTGCTGATTTACTCAGCCTATTAATTTAAATTAGCTGAGTGCAGTCTGGAAAAAAAATGTAATTGTTCAAACGCGTACGTGCGCGTGCTCAGTCATGTCCAACTCTTTGTGACCTCAAGGACTGTAGCCTGCCAGGGTCCTCTGTCCATGGAACTTTCCAGGAAAGAAAACTGGAGTGGGTTGCCATTTCCTTCTCCAGGGGATCTTTCTGACTCAGGGATTGAACCTCAGTATCCCCAGTCTCCTGCACTGACGGGCGGATTCTTTACCACTTTACCACCTGGGAAGTCCAGTGTAATTGTTCAGTATGATCAAAAATATCTGGGACATAACTGCCAGTTGTACTGAAACAGAAGATATTTTGGCATTTAAGGCAACATCTCTAATCAACGTTAGGTTTGTCCACATGTGGTAAAGACAAAATTCAATTAAAAGAAACTTTACAGGGACTTCCCTGCCCATCATAGTGATTGAGACTTTGTATTCCAACACAAAGGGTATGGGTTGGATCCCTGGTTGGAGAGCCAAGATTCCACATGTCTGAAGGCCAAAAAAATCAAAAACATAAAACAGAAGCAATGTTGTAACAAATTTAATATCCATATGGTAGGGCAGGGGAGGGAGGTTCAAAAGGGAGGGGATATATGTATACTTGTGACTGATTCATGTTGTTTGTGGCAGAAACCAACACAACACTATAAAGTAATAATTCTCCAATTAAAAATAAAATTTAAAAAATGGTTCTCTTTAAAAAAAGAAACTTCTGAGACCTTCAAATAATTTTTCTACACTTGAACTTTTTTAATAGACTCCCATATTCTTGGAGATTACACATTCAGTTTGCAAGGTTTTAAGATAACAAAATACACCAATGAGTGCTTGCTATGATTCTGTGTGCTAAGCACTTTCCATTATCTTGTTTAATCCTTATAAAATTTATATCATACAGGTTCTGATATAACCCCAGTTTTACAGATAAGTAAAGTGAGGGTTAGAAAGATTAAGTCCCCCTCCCACCAAAAAAAAAAAAAAGAAAGAAGATTAATTCCCTTGCTCTGGGTCATGGAGCTGGTGGGTGAAAGAGTCAAGACTTAAGCCAGAGACATCTGACTCCAGAAGTGGTCCTCCTGAATTGGTGGAGTATGCTTTCTCGTACAGTATATTAGCAGGCAGAGTGAGCTTTAAACAGAGTATGGGAAGCGCCATGTCAAGCAGGTAAAACAAGATTAACTTTTCAAAGCCTTTATATCTACTCTGTATCATTTCAGTATCACAACATCCTTTAGAGCACAGAGAAGATATTTATATCTCCACTGTAGACAAAGAGATAGTATGATTTTCCCAAAAGGCAAATAAGCCACTAGCAGGGCTTTGGGGACCAAGTCAGAACTCAGGTCTCTCAGGACTTCCCTGGCAGTCCAGTGGTTAAGACTTCGCCTTCCAAAGCAGAAGATGTGTGTGGGTTTTATCCTTGGTCAGGGAGCTAAGATCCCACATGTATTGCAGCTAGAAAACCAAAACATGTGACAGAAGCAATGCTGTAACACATTCAATAAGAGACTTTAAAAAATGATCCACATCAAAAAAAAAACCCTTAAAAAGAAAGAATGAACTCAGGTCTCTTGACTCCTAATCCAGTGTCAGTTCTAATTTCCCTTGAAGAAGGATAAATCTATAAAATTCTATAGGAAAAGTAGTGAGAGAAATTCAAGGGAAGAAATTCAAGGGAGGAAAGGAAAGACCCACGTGCTCTGCCTTGAGTCCCACCCAGGCTCTGCGGGCCCCGAAGGGGACCTTACCACCGGGCTCCCAGCCGTTCGCCTCTGCTGTCAGGGCCTGGAGGACGCTGTGGTTCTTCAACTCTGAGATCTGTAGGGGCAGGTGACCTTTAGTGTGAGGGTGGGAGTCCACGTCCTCCTATCCACACACACACATGCTGCCCACTGTACCAAATGTTCTTGAAACTGGAGGCCATTAGAATCTGTCTTCCCAGATGCGTTGGTTAAAGCCAATCTTAATGAGTCCATGCTTAGTCGCTCAGTTGTGTCCGACTCTTTGAGACCCCACAGACTGTAGCCTGCCAGGCTCCTCTGTCTGTGGAATTTTCCAGGCAAGAATACTGGAGTGGGTTGCTGTTTCCTCTTTCAAGGGATCTTCCCTACCCAGGGATTTAACCCATGTGTCCTGCATTGAAAGGTGGGTTCTTTACCACTGAGCCACCAGGGAAGCCCAATCTTAATGAGAGGTACCTGGAAAATATCAACTATGAAGTAGAAGTTGGGGATATGGGGACAGTATATGCCCTCCTTGAAGAGTAAATGGATAAAAATCTACTCAACTGAGACAGTGGTGAGCTGTTGATATCCCCACTGCACTTTATATTCTGCTTCGTTACAACAATTTTCTGATTAGGCAGAGATTGCTTTGCATGTCTATTCCCACTCCTACCCCCAAAGTATGTACTATTGGAGGGCAAGGTCTGTGCCATCCTATGTCCCGACACCTGGCACCACATAGCGGCATGATACAAGAATGTCTACTGATGAGACACTGGACTGTGGGCAGTACGTACAGAAACTCCTCTGAAAGCCAGAACAGCACTGCCGTCCTTGTCAGGTGGTGGAGCGCACCCAGCAGACACACTTCCAACCTGCAAGGCAAACGAGAGTCAGTCTCTCAGACACATATCAGTCCCCCAGAGATGAAAGCTTGAACAGCACACCCTTTCCCTTAACACACACACACACACACAATGCATTAACCCTGGAGAAGTCAACTACAAGTAATACTGTACAGACAACTCCTGTTTAACCTGGTCTGCAAAAAGCTTAATGTTAACATAATCTCATACAGATTTCATGGCCCCGTTCAAAGTCTCAGGGCTCTGAGTAAGTAAAGTTGAGTGAGGCGGTTTCCTCATGTTCTGCTCAGCCAAATCTTTCCGCTGCTGGAGCTTAAAAACTACTCAACAAACCTTTTGAAACTCATATCAAAACACATGGCTGATTTTCCTGTCTTTGGTGTTAAGTTGCTAAGTTGTGTCTGACTCTTCGCAACTCCAGGGACTGTAGCCCACTAGGCTCCTCTGTCCATGGGATTTCCCAGGCAAGAATACTGGAGTGGGTTGCTATTACCTTCTCCAGGGGATCTTCCCAACCCAGGGATCAAACCCAGGTCTCCCACATTGTAGGCAAATTCTTTACTACTGAGCCACCTGGGAAGCCCTAATGCTCTTAATGTTAAAAAAATAAAATAAAATCCTACAAGTCAGTAAGAGAAAAAAAAAAAAAAAAGAAACCAGCAGAAAAATGGGCATGGATGTAGATGGTCTGCATAAAACAAAACACAAACAGTTCTTAAACATGTGAAGAAACACTCAACCTTACTCATAATAAGAGAAATGTCAACTAAAACCAACTAACACTGCCCTTGAAATAACATTTTTCACTTACCTTGTTATCAAAGATCAAAAAGTATGGTAACACTGTGCTGGCTAGAGGACCAAGAGCTATAAGACACTGGAGAGTGAACTGTTACCACCTCTCCAGGTTGATAATATCTGACACAATCAAGTATGCTGTGTCTATTTGGGGCCTGCAGCTGCCTTTGAGGAATTTATCTAATATATATACTCATACATGTGCAAAATGCCATGCTTACAGTGTTATTCATGGCTTTGTTTGTTTTTGTTTGTTTTGGCTACACTGGGTCTTTGTTGCCATGCCATTTCTAGCTGTGGTTCGAGGGCTTCTCACTCCGGTGGCTTCTCTTGTGGAGCACGAGCTGTAGGGCACATGGGGTCAGCTGCCCTGGTGGCATGTGGGATCTTCCTGGACCAGGGATCGAACGCGTGTCCCCTGCATTGGCAGGCAGATTCTTAACCACTAGACCATGAAAGAAATTCATGGTAGCACTGTTTATAAAAGCAAAAGGCTACAAAAACTCTGAATGTCCACTGATGGACTTCTTATTTTACTTTATTTATAACCGCTCCCCCCCAACCCCGCCCCACCATTTCACCGAGATGTATTGACATATATCACTGTATAAGATGCAAGGTGCACAGCATAATGACTGGATTTATATAGATTATGAAATGATGACCAGGATAGGTTTAGTGATCATCCATCATCATCTCTTGATACTACATCAACAAACAAAAAAATTTTTTTCCTTGTGATGAGAACTCTTAGGACTTATTCTCTTAACTTTCATTCTAACATACAGCGGTGTTACCTTTATCATGTTGTACATTATATTCCTAGTATTTATTTATCTTCTAACTGGAGGTTTGCACCTTTTCACTATCTAATCCCCCTTCCCCTACCTCTGGTAGCCACAAATCTAATCTATTTTTCTACGAGTTTGTTTTTGAGTTATAATTCACTTACAACATGATATTAGTTCCTAGTGCACAACACAGTGATTTGATATTTCTATACATTTCAAAATGATCATCATGATAAATCAAGTTGTCACTAGTGAACTAATTTTAAATAAATCAAAGCATATCTGCTTAATGAGATCCTATACAGTCATTAAAGAGTAAGAAAGTACTTTATAAATGATTTGGAACAGTCTTCATGATATTAATATATTAAGTGAAAAAGCAAAGGTCAGAGTATACTTTACCATTGGATTTTCTAAAAAAAAACAAAAAACATACATAAATATATTTGCTTGTCTTTACAGAGGCTATTTCCAGAATTACAGTCTTCAAGGAAGTACTAACTTTGCCTCAGCAGGAAAACAGGGTGGCTGGGGAACAAGAGTGGAAGATAGTTTTTTCACTATATGTACATCCTCCATACTTTTGGATTTTGAACCTTGTGCAGTATTATTTTCTCTAAGGCAGATAAAAGAAAAATAATGATAATTAAGGGAAAATAACTAATAAAGGTATCATTGCTATGTCAAGGCCCTGGAATCCCAGACTGTCCTGTTACTCTAATCCTGCTTTACATATTTTTGCCAACTAACACTCCTTAGACACGACTTTGAGTTTTTCACTTCTTTTTGCCTTCATTTTTGCCAGAAGAATGAACCCATAAACACACCACGGCACAGCTACTCCTCCACAACTGGCCTCCTGATATCTAAGCACCATTACTGCCCACTTAGCTAAAGTGAACACACTTGCTGCAGTTCCTCTCACCTCCAGCCCTTGGGTCATGTGGTCTTGCCCCCACCTCCACCTTCTCAGTGTTTTCTGGGCCCTTCAAGATCAGTTCCATCTCCTCAGGGTAGCTGAGCTGCAATGGTTTCCTGCAGTTACAATGGTTTCCTCACATCTCTAAGTCCCATAGCCCCTCTGTATGTGGCACAAGGTCCTCTGCAAAAGACCTGTCTCCCCAGTCAGACTCTTCTGGTATATTTGTTTTATATTTCTCAGACCATCTGCACAGCACTAGGCTTAAGATGGGCTTCTCTGGTGGCTCAGACGGTAAAGAATCCGCCTGCAATGCAGGTGACCCGGATTCGATCCCTCGGTCAGGAAGATCCCCTGGAGAAGGGGATGGCTACCTACTCCAGTATTCTTGCCTGGGAAATTCTATGGACAGAGGAGCCTGGCAGACTACAGTCCATGGGGTCACAGAGAGTCAGACATGCTCACAGGCTCAAGATATGTTCTCAATAATATCTGGTGATTCACCATGCTGCACAACTCCCTTGAGGAGACTGTGTGCTCAGGACTCATTGCATCTTTCTCTTCCTCTAGTGCCCAAAGATAAATGCTCTCTGGAAGAACAGTTCACCTGTCTTAGGAAGTGAAGAAAACCTCCCTGGACTCCCAAAGCACAGGCTTTGTCCCCATTCTGCCCACTGAACCCCAAAGGCTCCATTTAAGACCATTTCTGGGCAAGGTAGGGAGAAAGATGGGGAATACAGGGTAAGCTGCCAGGCTCACACAGAGACATAACACATGGAACCAGGAATCCTGAGGATAAACAGGTCAAAATGGGCGTTTGAGAGAGAAAGGGCCAGTACACAACCCAAACTGATTGAAATACATATTTCCTGGGAGATTCTAATTGAAACTTTCCTCCCACCCAAGCAAATCCAAACCCAAATCCTATAACCTACTCTGAAAGCAAGCCGTCAGGAAAGGCAATTGACCCAGAAGTGACTAGAACTTCTTTTAAAAGAACAAGAGAACTGTAAACAGAATTTTTCCTACACATTTCTAAAGGTCCACACCCTCTTGATATATGCTCTCTCTTATTATTATTAACAATACATCCCATACCAACACCTTCTTTCCCAAACAGATATACTTGCTTACCTGTCCATCTCTTAATTCTTTCTCGTGGAAAGAGTGAGAGTTTTCATTCATGACTCAAACTCATTTGTTCAAGTGACTTTTGTCCTTGGGCTCAGAAAGGAGTTTAACAAGGTCTGAGATTAGAAGCTATGGGGAGAGCCTGGGATTTGACTGTTCTACTGTTGCCCTCCTTCTTGGCAGTCGTTCAGACTAAGAACAAGAAAACAGTCCCTGTGTGTCATCACCAGGGTGGAGGTTTCTGTGAGTCCTGAAAGAAGTCCTTGAGGACTCACTCTGGAGTCTCAGCCCTGAAAAAAAAATCAAAGAAGAAAACTAGTTTCATCATTCAGTTATGCCTCTGACTTGAAAAATCTTCAAGCAGGTACTTCCCTGGTGGTCCAGTGGTTGGGACTCTGCTCTTCAAATGCAGGAGGCACTGGTTTGAACCCTGGTTAGGGAACTAAGGTCCCACATGCCACAATCTGTGGCCAAATAAATAAAAATAAATAAAACAATTATGGGATTTTAAATCATTAAAAAAAAATCTTCAAGCAGATGTAAACATATTCTGAATAAGCAGGCTGCCTTAGCGAATGCCTGTCTCTTACTACCCATGTAATGGAACAGAGAGAAGGGGTCCCTGCAGGAGTCTAACGGCTGGATTCTCAGTGTCCAGAAGGTAGCACCATTGTAAGTGGTGGGGATCTGTTTTTCTATCTGCTTTTTCAATTTATTCTTAATTGGTGGATAACTGATTTACAGGGATCTGTTTTTGACAATGAAGTTACTGAAATCTGGGGCAATATCTAAAAGTGAAAGTGTTAGTCGCTCAGTCTTGTCCATCCCTTTGTGACCCCAGGGGCTGTAGCTTGTAGCTTCCTTTGTCCATGAAATTCTCCAGGCAAGAATACTGAAGTGGGTAGCTATTCCTTCCTCCAGGGGATCTTCCAGACCCAGGGATCAAACCCAGGTCTCCTGAATTGCAGGCAGATTCTTTACTGTCAGAGCCACCAGGAAAGTCCACGTGTTTCAAAAGGGTGAGGATAATTTAGGGTGACACATTGGTGGGTGGTCTTAGCTGAACTGTTCAAGCTTTAATCAGGTCTCAGACCTGGCTGGGCCTAATACTCAATTCAGTTCCTATGACGGTATTAACAGAAACTCAAAATGCAATACAGTGCCGCCCCCTCCTCGTGAGCACCAGTACTGTACATGTGGATGCTTCCTGGCCAGTGAAGCTAACTCTAAGTATTTCCTCCCATGAGTCCACCTCAGGAAGTGAGTTGGGCAGGCCCACACCTCACCATGGGAGAACTGGACATCATAAGTGCCTGTCACAATAAGAACCTGGGTAAGTGGGCAGGTGACAGATAGTCATACCTCACAGACTTGGTTTACCTTTTTTTTGGCTGCACTGTGTGATTTGCAGGATCTTAATTCCCCAACCAGGGATCGAACCCTGGCTCTCTGCAGTGAAAGCATGGAGTCCTAACCAGTGGACCACCAGGGAATTCCTCAGTTGACTAAGAAAAGCTGACTAAGAAAGAAAGGTGGCATTGCTTTGGGGTCAGCTCTTCAGAGAACACAATCTGGGTTCCCTACAAACTGGAGGCCAGTAACAAGATGGATTCTGTCAGGGAGCTGGACGCACTGACTGTTCCTAACACCAAGAGCCAGAATACCTCATGATTGCTGGACTGGACACCTGGCTTACTGTAACAAGGGGAGGACAGCGTCCCGCAGTTATAACAGCTCAGGAACCAACTCTCTCCGTGTCCTCTGGCGCCTCAGCATCTGCCTCCTTTTCCACTCCTTCCCCCTTGACCTTCTCAAGGGTTCTGCATATGACAAAACACGCACACATCTACCAACCTTGGGAAGATGATTGGCAGGTATGGCTACCACAAGCTCAGGGAGGCTCTTCTATTACTGGGCTTGAATTGAATCCAGCAGTGCTGAATCATGACCAGCTTTACACACCTGCTAGTGCCTCAGTTCTGGCTGGAGTCCTGCCGGGGACTCCAAGAGGGACATTCGCGATCTGTATTAGAGAAAGAAATGAGCAGAAACTGTCAAACGAGCAAGTACTAGAAGTTATAACATCACTCCTAACAATATTAGGGAAGATCCTTAATGGCTTTCCTATAAAGATGGATCCTTTTGAAATTCAGTATTTATGGTGCACCCATTGTATTTTGTTACTTTTTTTGTGTGTATTTTGTTAATTAAAAATTTAAAAAAAAATTGAAGTAGTGGCTACCCTGGTGGTCCAGTGGCTAAGACTCCACACTCCCAATGCAGCTGGCTTGGGTTCAGTCATTAGCCAGCGAACTAGATCTCACATGCTGCAACTAAAGAACCTGCATGTGGCAACTAAGACCTGGCACAGCCAAATAAATAAATAATTTTTAAAAATCGAAATATAGTTGATTTAGAATGTGTTATTTTCCGGTGTATAGCAAAGTGATTCAGATATATAACACATATATGGGCTTCCCAGGTAGCACTAATGGTAAAGAATCTGCCTGCCAATACAGGAGATGGAAAAGGCACCGGTTTGATCCTGTGGGTGGGGAAGAGCCACTGGCGCAGGAAATGGCAACCTGCTCCAGAATTCTTGCCTGGAAACTTCCATGGACAGAAGAACCTGGCAGGCTACAGTCTATGGGGTCGCAAAGAGTCAGACACAACTGAGCCTATCTACCTATCTATCTACAAAACTGAATACATTCTTTTTCCGATTCCTTTCCATTACAGATTATTCAGTTCAGTTCAGTTGCTCAATGATGTCCGGCTCTTTGCGACCCCATGGACTGCAGCATGCCAGGCTTTCCTGTCCATCATCAAATCCCAGAGCTTACTCAAACTCACGTCCATAGTGTCGGTGATGCCATCTAACCATCTCATCCTCTGTTAGTACAAGATACTAAATATAGCTCCCTGTGCTATACAGTAGATCCTTGTTAATTTTTATGGTGCACCCACTTTAGGAAAGGAGCTACATTAAAGCGAATGATTTTAAGTTTAAGCTTGCTGGGGCTTAAACGCTAAATGGGTATTTAATATGGAAATTGGGGCCACATCTTAAGTATAAATGCACACAAAGGTAGGATAGTCCTTTCATCGGCCTTGCCGCTGGGCGCTCCCCGCCCCCTCCAGCCCCTACCCGACCCCGGCAGTAGGCGTCGCCATCCCAGGGTGCCCGGGCCAAAAACTTATTGACCAGTTTGAGGGTCCCAGAATCCGGTGCTCGTCGGCTGCGATGCGCGGATCTCAAGGGAGATCTCAATCCAGCGAGACACCGAGCCAGACAGGAGCTGCGTGGGGACTCTGACCAGAAACTTTCTCAACTGTTCGGCGGGGAAAACAGGAAAGTAACTTGCCACCGGTCATCCAGCGAGTCCGCGGCAGAGCGCAGACCACAACCCAGGTCTCCTGTCTGCCAGGATCGGGAGTTTCTCTCGGTCATACAGCTCTCAGCCTTGTCTCGCCCCAGGGCGACCATTTCCGCCCCACATTCCTCCTCCTCTGACCCCAGCCCGGGGATCGCCGGCCGAGTCCCCGAGTTCCCAGTTCTTTGCTATTGGGGTCTCTCAGCCCCTCCAGGCCTCCTCTGCGCAGGAGCACTGCCCTCCGCGACGCAGACGAAGCGAGTACGGGGAGCCGCGAGGGTCAATCTCCGCGGGCGACTTCGCTTCTCCGCGTGCAGATCAGTGGGCATGGTTGACTCCGCCTTTCTGGTGGGAGGACTAGTATCACTGCCAGAGCTGAGGCCCCGATCCCAGGCGCCGTCCAGGCGAAAGAGTTCCCGGTACCCGGCGCCGGCGCGATGTGGGTGTCGCTGCTGCTACTGGCTGCGCTGCTGCTGGTCATCCTCAGCAAAGTTTACAAGGGGCTGTTCTCAGGCAGCTCCCCGAACCCCTTCTTGGAGGATGTCAAACGGCCACCCGCACCTCTGGTGACCGACAAGGAGGCCAGGAAGAAGGTTCTCAAGCAAGGTGAGCGGGGGAGACACCCCGGGGACCTAGGCTGCACCCGAGCATCCTCACGGGTTAGCGTTTCCCAGATGCAAAGTGCTGGGAGGGCATCTTTGCATGCGTAGGCCCCCGCTCTAGAATCCACTCCTGGCGAGAGCCTTGGTCCCCGCAGGCCCGGGGAATCTTGGCCTCTGGGTCTCGGGCATCGTCCTCGGCGAGCCGAGTTCTTGTCATAGCCACGCTCAGACCCTGCCACTTGGTATAGCGATGGCTAACGGTTTAAACAAGAAGAGATCTTTCCGCCTCTTTGACTTTAAGACCGTAACATTTTCACTTATCTTCCCCAGGGGTTCAAGGGCGTGGGAGAGCTGTACGGAAACCTTTGTAGGAAATTGCATTTGGTTCATCAAGGAATGTGACTGATTGATTATGCTGGTCCCATCTCTTGTGGTTGAAGCAAGGCTCAGGGGGGTGCCTCGGGCTCAGAGCTCTTTGTTTAAGGAGGGTCGGTACGGTCATCTTTTAAAAAGTATTTGTGGGTTTCTTTTAGAGTTTAAAGAAAGAGTTCCGCTGCTTAAAAATAAATAAAATAAAGCCAGTATTGTTGTAAGTGGAAGGCCTATTATTTCTGAAATCAGAGGTTTAACTGGACTCTGTCACTGTCTCTGCCGGAGAGTCAAACAGGACTGAGCAACTGAACAACAAATAACACTTATTTACTCTGTGAAAAAAAATGAAAGTAAAAGTGTTAGTCACTATCCGACCCTATGCGACCCCATGAACCGTAGCCCTCCAGGCTCCTCTGTCCGTGGCGTTTTCCAGGCAAGAATACTGGAGTGGGTTGCCATTTCCTTCTCCAGGAGACCTTCTCCACCTAGGGATCAAACCCCAGCCTCCCACAATGCAGGCACTTTTTCTACAGTCTGAGCCACCAGGGAAGCCTGATTTACTGTGTGAACATTAACAAATCACTCCATTTATCTGGATTGGTCTAAAGATGAGATGATTAGTTTATTTTTCAAACCAAGTTTTGATCTCTCCTAGTGGGTCATGATATCAATTTAGTGAGTTGCAACTAGCATTTTAAAATTCAGTCGAATGGAAAACATCAGTGTAGCCTATACAGTTCTGGTAAGTATTGTGAAACTTCTTTATATTATATACTGATGTATGTTCTGGATTATGAAATGTATTTTTCACTGTAGGTCTTTTAAAAAATGTTTGAAAAGTTCAAAGTTTACCGAGTTCTCTGGCAGCTTGAAAAATTCCAAAGCTCAGTTCTTCTGCAGTGATCTTGAAAGAATAGATCTTGTGGAGAAAGTGCCCATACGGCACCATGGGCTGTCCAGTTTTGTCTTGTTTAGGTGCCTCCTCCTTAATCCCACATCCAGGCTTCCCCAGTGTGAAGGGGTGGTGCTGTAATTTCTCAGAAGAGCTCTGTCCTGCCTCTGTATCAAGATCTTTAAGAACCAAGATCTGAGTGGGCTGCACCACTACTGCCTGCTGATCCTGCATTTTCTGAAGATAATCTGCTTGTGAATGGACGGTTGGATGAGCCACCATCCAGCCCCACGACACTCTTCTCCTGTCCCCCACCTCCTTGTTTTCTTTCTTCCCTAGCTCGGTCTCTGACTGCACTTAGGATTCTCTACTTGGATCATGGTCAGCATTTGTGTGTGTGTGTGTGATAGTTTATGAATTATTCTTTCTTTGCAAGTAGGGAAAATCCTCAGCTATGTAGTGGTTTTGGTCTGAATCAGTTCAGATCAACCTAAATCACTTTGTTCAACCTTCTCCGGTGGGTCCTGAATATTTCCCAGGTAAAATGTTTGAGATATTTTAGTGAGGAGCTCTGTGCCAAACTGCTCTAGAAATTTTCTGGAGCATCATATAAGCTGAACATTTTGCCTTGGTTTCCACCTCATTGTCCTTTCATTGCCCTCTCCATCTCCTCCTTTTCTGCAGCTTTTTCAGTCAGCCGAGTGCCAGAGAAGCTGGATGTGGTGGTGATTGGCAGTGGCTTTGGGGGCTTGGCGGCAGCTGCGATCCTAGCCAAAACTGGCAAGCGAGTTCTTGTTCTGGAACAACATACCAAGGCAGGAGGCTGTTGTCATACCTTTGGAAAGAATGGCCTTGAATTTGACACGGGTAAGGCTGCCAAGGCAAAGGGGTGGGAGCAGGAGGTTTGGAGCAGCCATAGAGGGACGATCCTGGGCTTTTCAGTGGTTTTGAAGGCCTGGGTTTTCTCCCCAGGCACTGTTGGTCTAACAGCTTTCCTGCCCAAATTCCTTTTGAAAAATTCCAGTCTGATCTCAGATGAAGGGAAAAGGGGTTAGAGACACACCACATGTATCTCCATGGTCTGATAGCTGTACCTGCTGACCTGGGCAGGGATCTGGTGTTCTGCTGCAACTCCCCTTTACAGAAAGGGTGGGTACCTCCTCTGTGAGTGTGGACTTGGCCCTGTAGGACGCCTCTTTCACCTTGTTTCCTTGTTGGAGCCTTTCCAGGGCTTAATTCCCTTATCCCTATCATGCCTTGTTTTTCTGTCTCTCAACAGGAATCCATTATGTCGGGCATATGCAGGAAGGCAGCTCTGAGCGTTTTATCTTGGACCAGATCACTGAGGGGCAGCTAGACTGGGTTGCCTTGTCCTCTCCCTTTGACACCATGGTACTAGAAGGGCCTGATGGCCGAAAAGAGTTTCCCATGTACGCGGGGAGGAAAGCCTACATTCAGGGCCTCAAGGACAAGTTTCCCCAGGAAGAAGCTGCCATTGACAAGTATATGAAGCTAGTTAAGGTAACATGGACATGTGTTATTCCCAACAAGGCTCACCTTCCTCATTAGTGGAGTGACGGGTGAAGGAGGCAGGAAGGAGGAACAGACATGTTTGTCTGGAACTCGGCTCCGGTCCGAGTTGACCTCTGTGCTCAGCCAGGCCCTCTCTCTGGAGCCTGGGCTCAGCAGCTGCCACTCACACTCTGGCCTGACCAGACTGGCTTCCATCTGGTTACATCTCTAACCCCTTTTCACTTCATCTGAGACCAGATTGGAATTTTTCAAAAGGAATTTGGGCAGGAAACTGAAAAGCAAAAAAGGACTCATCTGAGGGGGAGAATGGGAAAGAAAAGAAAAAAAAAACTTAGAGTACAGAGTTTTATGATCCAAATTTAGCCAAGTTCTGCTTCCCTGATAGCTCAGAATCCAGTCCAGGAGACCGCCTGCAATGCAGGAGATGCAGGTTGGATCCCTGACTTGGGAAGATCCCCTAGAGAAGGAAATAGCAACCCACTCCAGTATTCTTGCCTGGAGAATCCCCATGGACAGAGGAGCCTAACGGGCTATAATTCATAGCGTGGAAAAAGTCGAACATGACTCAGTGGCTAAACCACCACCACCAAGTGCTGTTGGTCCCTTGGACTGTGCAGGCTGTTGGACAGGCAATTCTGTCACAGCGGGTCTGGAGGTGAGTCCTGTTCCTCCGTGCTTACTCCCCTCCCAGGTGGTATCCCGTGGAGTCACTCATGGTATCCTGCTGAAGATCCTCCCGCTGCCTGTGGCTCAGCTCCTCACCAAGTATGGGCTGCTCACCCGCTTCTCTCCGTTCCTTCGTGCATCCACCCAGAGCCTGGCTGAGGTCTTGCGGCAGCTCCCCGCCTCTCCAGAGCTCCAGGCCGTGCTCAGCTACATCTTCCCCACTTACGGTGGGTCCTGGCCTTGGGCCCTGGGCAGCCCCTGGCTCTTAGTCTTTCTTCCTGAGCCTGGTTTATTCAGTCGCTCAGTCATGTCCAACTCTTTGCGACCCCATGGACTGCAGCACGCCAGGCTTCTATGTCCTTCACTACCTCCTGGAGTTTGCTCAAATTCGTGTGCATTGAGTCAGAGATGCCATCCAACTATCTTATGCGCTGTCACCCCCTTCTCCTGCCTTTAATCTTTCCGAGCATCAGGGTCTTTTCCAATGAGTTGCCTTTTTGCATCAGGTGGCTAAAGTATTAGAGCTTCAGCTTCAGCATCAGTCCTTCCAATGAATATTCAGGACTGATTTCCTTTAGGATTGACTTGTTTCATCTCCTTGCTGTCCAAGGGACTCTCTAGAGTCTTCTCCAGCATCACAGTTCAAAAGCATCAATTCTTTGACTCTGAGCCTGCCTAGCTGACTGAAGTGGAGCTGCACACACTCCAGGTCCTCTGGAGCTTAGGGAAGATATGCCTGTCTTCCTCCCTGCTGGATACCCTGATAAAAATCCCCCTCATCAACGTCCTGGATGGTTTTCTTTCCAGTCTACCCTCTCCTCCCTGACAGCATGGCAGTTCGCAGGGAGGTCATTCCTACTGGCCCAAGACCTGGAACGCTCCCTGTTTGCCTGTTTGCATAGAAAGAGGCTGCCCTAAGAATCACTTGGATCCTGGGAGGCATAGACTCAGGTTGCATGTTTTTTTTTTTTTTTTTTGTCACACTATGCAGCTTGCAGGATCTTAGTTCTCCAACCAGGCATTGAACCAAGGCCCCCCACAATAGGGAAAGCACCTAGACCTAACCACTGGACCACCAGGGAGTTCCCAAAGGCTGCATGTTTTCTGACAGGAACCTGTGTTCCTTTTTTAAATTTATTTTTTCATTGGAAGAAAATTACTTTACAATATTGTGTTGGTTTCTGCTGTCCAGCAATGTGAATCAGCCATAATTATACATGTATCTCTTTCCTCTTGAGCCTCCTTCCCCTCCCCCGACCCCATCCCTCCCATGTTCTGCTCTGGAATAGTGTTGCTGCCTGCTCTTACCTCATCACCCCCTCCTTCCTTCTGCAGGTGTGACCCCCAGCCACACCACCTTTTCCATGCATGCTCTGCTGGTTGACCACTACTTAAAAGGGGCCTTTTATCCCCGAGGGGGCTCCAGTGAGATTGCCTTCCACACCATCCCTGTGATTCAGCGGGCCGGGGGCGCTGTCCTCACAAGGGCCCCTGTGCACAGCATCCTGCTCGACTCAGCTGGGAAAGCCTGTGGTGAGAGCCCTGCCGTCTTCACAGTCCTTGGCGCGAGTGGGAGAGACGGGGCGGGGTGGGGGTGGTGGTGGTGGTGAAAAGAAGGCTCCAAGGGCAGAGACCTCCAGATCAGGGGTTACAGGCTGGAATCTGTCACAAGCTGGGGCTGCCTGGGAATAGCCGTTGACCTGGTCAGGAAGTGAAACGGACACAGGAAAGATAAAGGGTGGTATGGTCCCCAGAGAACAGTATGTCATCATTTATTCAATAGAGACAAGTAGTTATCCTTTAATCCACAAGTTCCTTGAGTGTAGAGGCGGTGTCTTTTTTACCTTTATGTCTATAGACCTTAGCGCATACTGGAGCCCAGTAAATGTTTGTTCAGTGACTGATGGAGTGAGTTGTAACCTGGGTGCTCCATAGGGTGGTGTGGAGGCCGCCAGGATGCCCTGTAAATGGCAGAGTGGGGCTCAGACTCTACCCTGGCTCAGGTGTTTGCTGTCACCTGCGCAGAGAGTCAAAATTCCACCGAGGATAAACTCTTCGAGGAGAGGGTCTATGCAGGGAAGGGCTCTGGTAAATAGACAGGCCATCAAGGATAACTTCAGAAGCCTCAGTGAAGGGAGAAAAGAGAGGCCTGAAGGAAACAGGGCTGGTGTGATGGTGAATTCACCCGAGTAAGCTTTCAAGGAGGAGGTGGTGAGTGGGTGGCCCAAGGCACCCAAAAGTCAAGGGAGAAAAGGCCATCAGTGATCTTTGAGGACCTATCTGTAGAAGAGACTGGAAAGTTCCCAGCAGTGAGGCAGGGGTGGCCATCAGCTGCGCAAGACTTTCTCTCACAGTCACAAACCAGTTTTCCTTCCAGCCGTCAGGTGGTCTGTGAACCAAGGAGGGTCTATCAGTTGAATGAAATTCAGTTCTGGATATATTTATGTTTTTCACATGCTATGTGATAAAAGATGGAAGTAAAAGATAAGTAAATCCTAATCTCTAACTCAGAAAGTTTCCAGTCTCAGAGGGCAGATGACTGAGATATAATCAAGGTGCCGCATGGAGGCACGCACTGAGGCTGGAGTTGGCACAGGATGGTGGGACAGGGAGTCTCCAGAGGGAGGTCGTGATGGGTGAGAGGAAGCTGGTCAGAGGGGAGAGGAGGTCATTCCAGGCAGGGGGAACAGAATGTGCAGAGGCACAGAGATAAGAAAGAGCTGAGTTTCTTTTTTCTCTGTTTTGGCTGCACTGGGTCTCAGTTGCAGCACATGGAATCTTTGGTCTTCTTTGTGTCATGTGAACTCTTAGCTGTGGCATGTGGGATCTAGTTCCCCGATCAGGGATCAAAGCTGGGCCCCCTTCATTGGCAGCTCAGTGTCTTAGCCACGGGACCACCAGAGAAGTCCCATGAGCTGAATATGTTTAGGCATCTGAAAATGTTAGGTTGAATCATAAGAGACTGTCACATTTCTAGGTTAAAAAAATGATTGACTGTCAGCTCTTGGGGGCTTCCCAGATGACACAGTTGGTAGAGAATCCATCTGCAATGCAGGAGCTGCAGGAGATGTATGTTTGATCCCTGGGTCAGAAAGATCCTCAGAGAAGGAAATGGCAACCCACTCCAGTATTCTTGCCTGGGAAATCCCATGGACAGAGGAGCCTGGCAGGCTGCAGTCCATGGGGTTGCAAAGAGTCGGACACAATTGAGCATGATTGCACACACATGCTATTTGCATATCAGGTCAGTTCAGTTTAGTTGCTCAGTCGTGTCCAACTCTGTAACCCCATGAATCGCAGCACACCAGGCCTCCCTGTCCATCACTGACTCCCAGAGTTTACTCAAACTCATGTCCATCGAGTCGGTGATGCCTTCCAGCCATCTCATCCTCTGTCATCCCCTTCTCCTCCTGCCCCCAACCCCTCCCAGCATAAGGGTCTTTTCCAATGAGTCAACTCTTCTCATGAGGTGGCCAAAGTATTGGAATTTCAGCTTCAGCATCAGTCCTTCCAATGAACACCCAGGACTGATCTTCTTTAGGATGGACTGGTTGGATCTCCTTGCAGTCCAAGGGACTCTCAAGAGTCTTCTCCAACACCACAATTTAAAAGCATCAATTTTTCGGCACTTAGCTTTCTTCACAGTCCAACTCTCACATCCATACATGACCACTGGAAAAACCATAGCCTTGACCAGACAGACCTTTGTTGGCAAAGTAATGTCTCTGCTTTTTTTTTTTTTTTAATAATATTTGTTTTTATTTATTTCTTTGACTGTGTTGGGTCTTAGTTGCAGCATGTGGGATCTACTTCCCTGACCAGGGATCAAACCCTGGGCCCCCTGCATTGGGAGCATGGAGCCTTAGCCACTGGACCACCAGGGAAGTCCCCTCTCTGCTTTTTAATATGCTATTTAGGTTGGTTATAACTTTCCTTCCAAGGAATAAGGGTCTTTTAATTTCATGGCTGCAATCACCATCTAGTGATTTTGGAGCCCAAAAAAATAAAGTCTGACACTGCTTCCACTGTTTCCTCATCTATTTCCCATGAAGTGATGGGACCAGATGCCATGATCTTAGTTTTCTGAATGTTGAGTTTTAAGCCAACTTTTTCACTCTCCTGTTTCACTTTCATCAAGAGGCTTTTTAGTTCCTCTTCACTTTCTGCCATAAGGGTGGTGTCATCTGCATATCTAAGGTTATTGATGTTTCTCCCAGTAATCTTGATTCCAGCTTGTGATTCTTCCAGCCCAGCGTTTCTCATGATGTACTCTGCATATAAGTTAAATAAGCAGGGTGACAATATACAGCCTTGATGTTTTCCTATTTGGAACCAGTTTGTTGTTCCATGTCTAGTTCTAACTGTTGTTTCCTGACCTGCATACAGGTTTCTCAAGAGGTGGGTCAGGTGGTCTGGTATTCCCATCTCTTTCAGAATTTTCCACAGTTTATTGTTATCCACACAGTCAAAGGCTTTGACATAGTCAATAAAGCAGAAATAGATGTTTTCCTGGAACTCTCTTGCTTTTTCGATGATCCAGCAGATATTGGCAATTTGATCTCTGGTTCCTCTGCCTTTTCTAAATCCAGCTTGAACATCTGGAAGTTCATGGTTCATGTATTGCTAAAGCCTGGCTTGGAGAATTTTGAGCATTACTTTGCTAGTGTGTGAGATGAGTGCAATTGTGCGGTAGTTTGAGCATTCTTTGGGATTGCAGTGAAAACTGACCTTTTCCAGGCCTGTGACCATTGCTGAGTTTTCCAAATTTGCTGGCATATTGAGTGCAGCACTTTCACAGCATCATCTTTCAGGATTTGAAATAGCTCAACTGGAATTCCATCACCTCCACTAGCTTTGTTTGTAGTGACGCTTTCTAAGGCCCACTTGACTTCACACTCCAGGATGTCTGGCCCTAGGTGAGTGATCACACCATCATGATTATCTGGTTCGTGAAGATCTTTTTTTGTACAGTTCTTATGTGTATTCTTGCCACCTCTTCTTAATATCTTCTGCTTCTGTTAGGTCCATAACATTTCTGTCCTTTATTGAGCCCATCTTTGCATGAAGTGTTCCCTTGGTATCTCTAATTTTCTTGAAGAGATCTCTAGTCTTTCCCATTCTATTGTTTTCCTCTATTCAAATGGGTATATCTTTCCTTTTCTGCCTTGCTTTTCACTTCTCTTCTTTTCTCAGCTATTTGTAAGGCTTCCTCAAATAGCCATTTTGCTTTTTTGCATTTCTTTTTCTTGGGGATGATCTTGATTCTTGTCTCCTGTATAATGTCACATATCTCCGTCCATAGTTCATCTGGCACTCTGTCTATCAGATCTAGTCCCTTAAATCTATTTCTCACTTCCACTGTATAGTCATAAGGGATTTGGTTTAGGTCATACCTGAATGGTCTAATGGTTTTCCCTACTTTCTTCAATTTAAGTCTGAATTTGGCAATAAGGAGTTCATGATCTGAGCTACAGTCAGTTCCCAGTCTTGTTTTTGCTGACTGTATAGAGCTTCATCTTTTGCTGCAAAGAATATAATTAATCTGATTTCAGTGTTGACCATCTGGTGATGCCCATGTGTAGAGTCTTTTGTGTTGTTGGAAGAGGGTGTTTGCTATGACCAGTGTGTTCTCTCGGCAAAACTCTATTAGCCTTTGCCCTGCTTCATTCTGTACTCCAAGGCCAAATTCGCCTGTTACTCCAGGTGTTTCTTGACTTCCTATTTTTGCATTCCAGTCCCCTATAATGAAAGGGATAACTTTTTTGGGTGTTAGTTCTAAAAGGTCTTGTAGGTCTTCATAGAACCATTCAACTTTAGCTTCTTCAGTGTTACTGGTTGGGGCATAGGCTTGGATTACCATGATATTGAATGGTTTGCCTTGGAAACGAACAGAGATCATTTTGTCATTTTTGAGATTGCATCCAAGTACTGCATTTTGGACTCTTTTGTTGACTGTGATGGCTACTCCATTTCTTCTAAGGGATTCCTGCCCACAGTAGTAGATATAATGGTCATCTGAGTTAAATTTACCCATTCCAGTCCATTTTAGTTCACTGATTCCTAGAATGTCGACGTTCACTCTTGTCATCTCCTGTTTGACCACTTCCAATTTGCCTTGATTCATGGACCTAACATTCCAGGTTCCTATGCAATATTGCTCTTTACAGCATCGGACCTTGCTTCTATCACCAGTCACATCCACAGCTGGGTGTTGTTTTTGCTTTGGCTCCATCCCTTCATTCTTTCTGGAGTTATTTCTCCACTGATCTCCAGTAGCCTATTGGGCACCTACCGACCTGGGGAGTTCCTCTTTCAGTATCCTATCATTTTGCCTTCTCATACTGTTCGTGGGGTTCTCAAGGCAAGAATACTGAAGTGGTTTGCCATTCCCTTCTCCAGTGGACCACATTCCATCAGACCTCGCCACCATGACTCAACCGTCTTGGGTGGCCCCACAGGGCATGGCTTAGTTTCATTGAGTGAGACAAGCCTGTGATCCTGCGATCAGATTGGCTGGTTTTCTGGGATTATGGTTTCAGTGTGTCTGCCCTCTGATGCCCTCTCACAGCACCTGTCGTCTTACTTGGGTTTGTCTTACCTTGGACGTGGGGCATCTCTTCACGGCTGCTCCAGTAAAGCGCAGCTGCTGCTCCTTACCTTGGATGAGGAGTATCTCCTCACGGCTGCCCCTCCTGGCCTTGAACATGGAATAGCTCCTCTCGGCCCTCCTGTGCCTGCGCAGCCGCCACTCCTTGGACGTGGGGTAGCTCCTCTCAGCCACCGCCCCTGGCCAGTCCTATCTAATAGTTTGGTGAAAACGGTCAGACAGTCAGAGATGAGGCTGGATGCACAGAAGGGAGCACATCACAGAAGGCTGATACGAGAGTCTAGAGTTTAATTGGAAGTTGAGGTGTCACTGGAGGGTTTAAAAGAGAGTGTGTTGGAACCAAAAACTCTGGCAACAGTAAAGAAGGACCTGGCATTCTAATGAAGGCTGTCAGCTCACAGGCTCTGTCTGAGTTAGTGTGGAGGTTGACTGGTAGCTAAAGAGAAGAGCTCCCATATCAGGTAGAGAGAGAGCTAGAAAGCCAGTGTGGGGACTGTGGACCTTTTGGGCCTTGTAGGCAGTGCTTTGGGCTGATCCCTCACTCTGTAGTTTTAGCTGGGGCCCACCTGCCTGGGTCAGTGTGGGAGAGATGGGGGTGGGGTAAGAATGGGGGCCTTTCTTGTCTTCTTGGAGTGCACAGAACCTCAGCCAAGCTCTTGTGCCTGCAGGTGTCACTGTGAAGAAGGGTGAGGACCTGGTGAACATCTATTGCCCCATCGTGATCTCCGATGCGGGATTGTTCAACACCTACGAGCGCTTGTTGCCAGAGCAGGCCCGCTGTCTGCCAGGTAAACGAATGAGTTGCGTGGCTCTCCTCCAAGTGCCCTGGACCTGCCCTCTGCTTCCAGCTGACTCAGCCTGGCTGATGCTTCCCTCAGCGTCAGGGCTGCCCTTTGACCCTCCTTAGGCAGAAAAGGTGAGCACACCAATTTCTGTTAGTAACATCCATCCCCAGCAGGCCTCTGTTTAGGGGGTGGGATCAACTTCCTGTGTACTGTATGCTCCCCAAGGACCCTTTAGTTTTTGTCTCCCATTTCATCCTTGGCAAATTCACACCCCTTCCCCTGATAACCTCAACCGCATTTCCCTTTCCTCTTTCAAGTTTCCAGTCCCAGTTGCCCATTTCCGGTTTCCCTTGACCTTAGATCATCTCCCTGATAGTTAATGATGGTGGATTGAGTCTTAAAGGAATGTTTCCTGGGTTTTTCATTAAGTTTGCCCTGTGAATTCTGCTTCTTTCCTTAATTTTGCACTTGTTTGGTGTGGCGAAGTCTGGCCTGACATTGCTGTTAAGGGAAGGGAAGGCTGGAGTGGAGACAAAGGTCTTGATATCATTGCTGTGGGCCTTATTTGGGACCTAAGGTTATATTTTCCTGCCTCTGCAGGAACCAGCTTTGTATTGGTGCTGAGGCTGCAGGGGTACCCTCCTGGCTTCTTCTGAAGCCCTGCTCTCAAAACCTGGGACCCAGATAGAAATAAGCTTCAGTCCAGTTATCTCTGGGTTTCCCAGGTGGCTCAGTGGTAAAGAACCCATTTGCCAGTAAAGAAGATGCAGGAGACTCGGGTTCAATCCCTGGGTGGAGAAGATCTCCTGGAGGAGGAAATGACAAGCCACTCCAGTATTCTTGGTGGGATAATCCCATGGACAGAGGAGCATGGTGGTCTACAGTCCGTGGGTTTGCCAAGAGTTGGACATGATGGAGCACACACACACATGCCAGTCATCTCCACTGACAGGTTGTGTCCAAAAATGAAAGCTTGTGGTTTTGGGTGGGGAGGCATGTTTGTGTGCAAGCTTTACCTTTGTCCTTGCATTTGATCCTCAGCTGCTGGGTAGAGAGCTCATGTTGATGCAGGGGAAATGGAGGCACATAGGTGAATCGCTGCCCAAGGTCCACCCAGCTGGAGGCAGCCAAGTGGAGAGGAAGAGGCTGATGTTTCTGACTCCTAAGCCTGGACTCCTGGTCCCCTCTGGGCTGGGAAACATGGCTTCCAGTGAGAAGGCCTTAGTAGAAGGAGGAGGAGAGCGGATCAGCTCACAAGGGACAGAGTGGCTGAGCCAAGGTTAGCTGGGGCGTCACCATTTGGAAATGGAGCTGGCAGCTCCCCATATGATTGAGGGAAGGAGGCCACTGGCCAGGAGGGGGCCAGCGATCTAGGAGGGTGAGAGAGAGGGTTCTGTGTCCAGGCCTCTGGCTGGGGCGGGAGGTGGGGAGTAAGGAGCAGCCCAAGATGCGTTTGGGGTGGAAACCTGAGGAGGAGCCTAGAGCCCAGTACAAGGAGCATCCACTTTGGAGGGTTCTTGGGGAACTCAGGAAGGAGGCCCAGTAGAAAAGTGAGGTCTTGGCTTTCCTGGTTGGGGAGAGGGTCGGTGGCTGCTGTGACTGTCTCTGGGGTACAGGACATGTACTTGGGAAACAGGCCCTCAGCCCCTTGCCTGCTTTCACTGGGCCTCAGCCAATGTCTGCTGCCAGCGAAGGCCTCCCCTCTCTCAGGCTGGATGAGCTGCGTGGCGTGAGGTAGAGACCGCCCAGTGGCCTTTGGCACTTCCAAACTCCCTCTCTCCCAGGACCTTTGAACCCTGACGCTGTCTCCCGATGGGCCCAAGTGCTCATCAAATGCACTTCCTCAGGTGACAAAAAATTCACAAGGGAGGGAATGCAAATAAGTGACATGGAGTTATTGGAGGGACACCTTAAAAAAAAAAAAAGCGAAAGTATTTTCCTGCCTAGAATGATTCCTAGTCTCCTTTGAATCTAAGAGGCATTAAGAACATAATTTGTGTTTTGTTTGTGTGTGTGTGCTCAGTTGTGTCTTGCTCTTTGCAACCCCGTGGACTATAACCTGCCAGGCTCCTCTGTCCATGGGATTCTCTTGGCAGGAATACTGGAATGAGTTGCCATGCTCTCCTCCAGGGAATCTTCCCCACCCAGGGATCGAACCCGAGTCTCCTGTGTCTCCTACATTGGCAGGCGGATTCTTTACCCCAAGCCACATGTGTAAAGAACGTAATTTCTTTTACACTTAATGTTCATACAACCTAAGTGAATAAGGAAAGGACCCTATGAGGGAGTTCTGTATTTTCTGAAAATTCCTTTCTGTGTTTAGAGATAGAGGGGAAGATTAGTCCTGTATTTGTGGGCTCTCCTTGTTCCAGCTAGTTATTGTTTAGTCACTAAATTGTGTCTGACTTTTTTGTGACCCCATGGACTGTAGCCTACCAGGCTCCTCTTTCCATGGGCTTTCCCAGGCAAGAATACTGGAGTGGGTTGCCATTTCCTTCTCCAGGGGATCTTCCCAACCCAGGGATCGAACCTGGGTCTCCTGCATTGTAGGCAGATTCTTTACCAACTGAGCCACGAGGGAAGCGCCACCTTAGTCAACCTCTGCCCGCACCCCCCCCCCCAAAGACAGTACATGGTTTTGACTTGGTTATTCCACTCCAGCCTTCTTTCCCATCCCCAAATTCTATTTTGGTCACATGGTGCTGGTTGCAAAAACAAAAAAGGGAGCTTGCCCCTCCTTCACTGGCAGGTACAGCTTCCACTGCTCCTATGTATCTCAGCCCTGAAGACAGTCTCCTGTGCCAGCACCTGCCTGAAGGACCAGCCACCCCTCCTGAGTGGGAGTTGGATGAATCCCAGTTTGAGAACATTTCAGACAGTGGTGGCAGTGATGGTCAACCTAGAGGCCCCAGAGACTCCTGGGGTTCCTGATGTTTCCAGCTGTTTGGGGTAGAGATTCTGACAGTTCTGTCTCTGTCTCTGAGAAGGAAACAGGATATCTGGTGGCCTTGGGGACAAGGCAGTGCTGGTTGGGGTCGAGGGTATGGAGGTGAGGTGGTCAGACCGAGCGAGTCTTTGTGAATAGGAGTGCCTTTCTTAAATTCTGGGGCTGAGCTTGGACATTATTGGGGATGTTTTGAAGAGGACATTTTTTTGAGTGAGGAAGACTCATTGACAAAATAAGTAAAGGAGCTGAGACTGGTCTGGAGCAGTAGGGTTTGGTCTCATCGTTGTGTGACTGATTTGAGACCCAAGGTTCTTTTTTTTTAATTGATTTTTTTAATGGAGTATAGTTGCTTTACAGTGTTTTGTTACTTTCTGCTGTAGAACAAAGTGAATCAATTATATGTACACATATATCCCTTCATTTTTAGATTTCCTTCCCCTTTAGGTCACCACAGAGCACGGAGTAGTTTCCTGTGCTATATAGTAGGTTCTCATTAGTTATCTATTTTATGTGTGTATGTGTGTGGGGGGTAAGTTAGTCGCTCAGTCCTGTCCAACTCTTTGTGACCCCATGGACTGTAACCTGCCAGGTTCCATGGACAGAGGAACCTGGCAGGCTATAGTCCATGGAGTTGCAAAGAGTCAGACATGACTGAGGGACTAACATTTTCACTTTTCTTCATTAGATGGTTTGTATTCAACTTAATACTGAAGCCAAGGCTTATAACAGACTACTGTTCACAGCCGTGGTCTTTGTCATGTGGAGCCCTGTCCTCTGCTCATAACATTTATTTATTGGCTGCGCTGGTCTTTGTTGCTGCACGCGGGCTTTCTCTAGTTGTGAGCAGGGGCTACTCTTTCTTGCGGTGCACAGACTTCTCAGTGCAGTGGCTTCTCTTGTTTTGGAGCATGGGTTCTAGAGCGCAGGCTCATACGTTGTGGCAAATGGGCTCTGAGGTATATGGGATCTTCACTAACCAGGGGTTGAACCTGGATCCCCTGCATTGGCAGATGGATTCTTTACCACTGGACCACCAGGGAAGTCCCTGCTCTTAACTTAGACATTAAGGTGACAATGGGACCATCACGCAGACGCTGTGAATGGCTCAGGGAGCTGGCATCTCTGCTTCTCAAGGCACTCAGAGCAGATGTCTGGGGCCACGGCCATCACAGGCAGGAGACTGAGGAGCAGGCCGAGTGGTCCAAACAGCTGAGGCTACAAATGAGGCGAGCAGGTGTCTGAAGGCTCCCGGGGTGGCAGCAGATCTTGGTGGTCTCCTTTTCACGGCCCTCCTAACTGTCTGCAGGTGTGAAGCGGCAGCTGGGGATGGTTCGGCCCGGCCTGGGCATGGTCTCTGTCTTCATCTGCCTCCGAGGCACCAAGAAGGACCTGGGGCTGCCGACCACCAACTACTATATTTATTTTGACAAAGACATGGACAAAGCGTAAGGCATGGGTGTACATGTGCAGGAAGGGTAGCAGCCTGGTCCCCCAGAGCCACAGATGCTAGGGGAGAAGCAGCAGGATACAAGATGGGAGGATATGGGCAACAATCTACTCCAAAAGGACTTTTTCCCACCTGGGCTGTGCCTTGGCTTCATTCCTTGGGGATCCCTGGGGATGAGCTGTGCTGGGGGTGGGGCTGGTGGCTGGGGGGAACATGGCTGGGACCAACAGCCCCTCTCCTGCCCAGGATGGAGCACTATGTCTCTCTGCCTGGGGACAAGGCCGCTGCACACATGCCTATTTTCTTCATTTCCTTCCCATCGACCAAGGACTCAACTTGGGAGGACCGGTACCCAGGTGAGGCTTGGTGTGCTGGGAGCTGGGGCTTGGGTGGGTAGGGGCAGTAGCAGTGACCCGGCTCTGCGTCCCCAGACCGGTCAACAGCGATCGTGCTAGCGCCCGCCTCATACGAGTGGTTCAAGGAGTGGCAGGACGAGCCCCAGGGAAAGCGGAGCAGTGCCTACGAGACCCTCAAGAGCTCCTTTGTTGAAGCTGCTATGTTGGTCTTCCTGAAGCAGTTCCCACATCTGGAGGAGAAGGTAGGAGGGCAGAGTTGGTGGTTGGTGCATCTCTGCCCCTTCTGTGGGGCTGGGAATGAGGCCTGGGGTGACTGAGCTCCAGGGGAGCCCATGCTGGCTGGCAGCTCGTGCAGGGGCAGGGAAGGAAGAGGCGAGGGTCTCACAAGGTCCCCCTCCCACTCTTCGGCCACCTCTTTTGCCTCTTCAGGTGGACAGTGTGACTGGAGGGTCCCCGCTGAGCAATCAGTTCTACCTGGCAGCTCCCCAGGGGGCCTGCTACGGGGCTGACCATGACCTGGGCCGCCTGCATCCTGGTGCAATGGCCTCCATGAGGGCCCAGAGCCCCATCCCGAACCTTTACTTGACAGGTACGCTGAAGGCCCCATCCTGCCAGGAAAGCTGGGCCTCACTGTCGCTCAGAGTGCTGTTTCTGTTGCCTTGGTGGCTGGGGACCCTGGTCCTAGTCTGAAGGCATCTCTGTGGCCCTGGCTTAGGGGCCCCTGTCCTCCCACTACCCTGCCTGGAGGTGGGGTGGAGGGATGCTCACAAGCCTCCGCTCTTGTCTCCCAGGCCAAGATATTGTCACCTGTGGGTTGGTTGGAGCCCTGCAAGGGGCCTTGCTGTGCAGCAGTGCCATCCTGAAGCGGAACGTGTACTCAGACCTTTGGAAGCTTGGCTCGCGGATCCAGGCACAGAAGAAAAAGAATTAGTTGGCTCAGGGAGGAGTCAGAGGAACTGGCACATCCCCTGCCTCACCTGTGTTTTTCTGCATTAGTTCCTTGATCACGTAAAGCACTCTAATTATTGTTTCTCATTTTTGGATACAGGTCCAACACACAGGTCTAGCATAGATAGTGGTTCTTAAACTGAAGCTCCTTCACACCTTTTAGAACATGCTGTTCCTACAAAACGCACAGTGTGGGCTACAGACGTGGGTGGCTTTCATGACCTGTCAAGCTGCGCTCTGCATCCCACACCCATACCTCCTAAGTCTGAGCCATCAAATGGAATATTCTCATCAGGTGGCTAGAACCCTTGAGAGCTTGGGTCGGCTGAAGCAGGGGGGTCCTGTTGGTTTGAGGCTTCTCCTCCGGTTCCCCCTTAGTGCCTCACTGCAGGAGTTCTACGCAACAGAGAGAAGGTGTCTGGTGAGCATGGTTTGGCTTGTAGTTCCACAGGATCAGAGGATGCAGATCCTATTTTTCTGGTTCCAGTGGCTCTTCTGAGTGTGGGGAAACTCCTGTGATATGGCCCATGTGGATGTGGGGGCTGGCAGTGGACAGGACGTGTTAGCTAGCAAGGTATATACGTTATGGGAGAACATCCAATTCATATGCGGCAGGGGCCTAGGCTTGTTTTCCTTATGATGGGGGTCACGCTGGGTTCTCACCGTGTCAGCACCAGGATACCCTCCCAGACCTCAGGGCCTGAGCCCCAAGGCGTAGCTTACTAAAATACACAGCAGTCGGGGCAGAGGCCTAGAAAGACAGCTTCACTAGGGTTGACATAGGCGGAAAGCATTCCAGCCAAGGGTACAGCAAAGGATAAACACTGGGAGGTAACGAGTGTATTATGACAAGCAGCCCAGTTACCTCTGACCTAGAATCAGGGCTGCCTGGTGAGGAGGAATGGGGTTGGAAGTAACAAAAAGGTCATGGAAAGTTACAGAATGTGTGCAATGCTTGGGAATGCGTTTCCAGTGTGTTGGAACTTACATGGGGATCGGGTGGGAAGGTGAGTGAAGGTGCTAAAGGTTAAAAAAAAAATGACCTTTTCCTTATTAACATGCCTTATTTCAGTCAATTTTAATGCAGTACTAATAACCTTAATATTTAGAGCAGGATTAAGAGGTACAATATAATCATTAATACTAAAATAACTTCATATGGGGACAAATGGTTACTAGACTTATTGTGATCAATTTTGTAATGTATACAAATGTCAAATCACTATGTTGTACACCTGAAATTAATACAATGTATATCAACTATACTTTTTTTAAAAAGAGGAAAAAATTAAATTTATTAATTTTATAGCTTTAATATTTGAAATTTATTTTGGTTTCTGTGCAGAGATACAAAACTACGTGGTGATGGCATTCACAGAAGCTCAGTAAAACATTATATGGAAAAATACTTATCGTTGGACCAAATAAGCTTTAAAGAAATAACTCATCATTAAGTTACAAGCTAGAAAAATAAAACATTGCAAAACAGTGGTATTCTGCTAATTGGGTGAACAAAAAAGAAGGGAACAACTTCAGCAATCAACCATTTATTGAACACTTTAAAGAGTTCTGAATTAAAGGAATTCCAAAGAGTGTGAGGAAGCTGGCCTTGTTGGTAGCTTGAAACCTGATAAAGCTCAGACCCAATGCTTTTATGAGGAGTTTCAAGATTGGGGTATTTGGGAAATCCACATGTGACTTCATGAAACTTGGCTGAGATTCAGTCCTGGTTCTGGATATAGTTAAATTTGAGAAATCTCTCCCCAGGTTTCCTTCTTAAGCAAGGCAAAGCCAGATACAATGGTCCCACCCAGAATGTTGAGGAGATAGCTGGCAGAAGTACAGGGTCTGGTGTACAGTGTACTCTCCTCCCTGCTCAAATGATTCAGAACATGTGCAAGGTTTGCCAGTTTTCATCTCACATGCAGCAGCATTCCGTACCAAGTTACCCTCCCAAAACGAGGGGCAGGCTTGTGAATTATATGATGTGAAGTGGGAGGAGGAAATGAGAATCACTATTGGGAATTTGAGAAGTTTAGAGGTCTATCACCAAAAGTTTCACGAAAAGTCATCATGTGGCAAGAAATGTGAGTGTACAGAGCTAGTTGTCAGGTCTTTCTGAGTTAACTTAGCCTTTTTAGGTAGACTCTTCAAATGATTCTAAAGCACAGATTCCTCCAAATAGAAACCACTCTTCAACCAAAAACTGGGCGGCAAAGCAAGCACAGAGCTGACTGGATAGGGCAACTCTCCTGCCTGCCCCGCGCCCCACCCCTGGCTAGAGAGATCCTTCCCCTACCACCAGCTCACCCTTATCTAAACAATCTCTAGGAAAACACAATTCAAAGAGTCTATCTTCAAAATGACAATGACCCAGAAGACAACTTTTCCTTTGGTGTGGGAGATTTCTTTCAGTGCAATTTCTAAAGTGAAACTTAAAACTGTATTCTTTCACAGAAGAAATCATCCTGCTCAGAGGCTCAAAAAGTGAAGCTACATGGACTCCACAATACGTATGTGTCCACCTGGTGCCAACCTGCTCTCGGTGCCTGAAACCAATCTTGCTTTCTGCTCTCCTACTTTCTAGCAAAATCCATCAATAAGGGCAACAACCAGCAGCCGGAAAGCGGTGTGTGAGGCATCAGTCAGATCACAGCCAGATGTCCTAAAGAAAAAGCATGTCTCCATTGTGAGAAGAAATGAACTCAGGTTCCCAGGGACTGCCCCATGTGAGGCAGATTTGCAGATGGTGCCATGGGCGCTCCTGCGAGGAGCTTCATTTTCTTGGGGAGATCAGACAGAGATGTCAGATACTGACTGCTCTGCTCTAGTTCCAAAATGCACAAGTGACATTCTGTTTACTGGAGTAAAACAGAAAGAGCTGATCAGGTGAGGTGGGGGATTAGGAAGGTGCATGGGCAAACTGGAGCTGGGGCCTGAAAAAACAGGTTTTGGGGAGGCAAAGGAAAGAAGAGAAGGGGGTGTGCCCTAACTGAAAAACAGCCACCAGAAGTCAGGGACTGGAGAGTGTAGCAAGGATGTCGAGGCCTGATGGTTGCCTGACAAGAGGGGCCTTAGGCCCTGGAAGGATGCAGGGAAAGATGGGCAGGACATCACCAGCCTGCAGAGCTGTAAACACCAGGGTCCATGAGCTTGATTCTCAGAGCCACAAGACAGAAGCTTCGGATCACTCTGGTCTCTACACACACAAGACGAAGTGGACAAGAGATCAATGAAGGTGGCTCCTAGGGGGAAAAAAAGATCCAGAAGGATAGTGAAATGGGTGGGGGTGTGGGTCAGGGAAGCAAGGAAATTGGAAAGAAAGACTGTAGCTAGAGATATTTTTCTTTTTAATGGATAGGAGTTTTGTGCCAAGAGATAAAAATGTCAGCTCGGACTCAAGATGATTAAAAAGACTGGGCAATTGAGAGGGGCAGCTTAATGTGTAGAAGAAGAGAAATTTTGTTTCAGTGATAACAGCGTGACAAGCTGAAATGTTCACCACACGGCAGGACAGGGTTCTCTGGGAACTAGGCCGAAGATAGAAACTTGGGAGTCACTCATCCGTCACTCATCCAGAGGCTAAAGAATGAATAAGTTTCTGAGGAGACACAGATAGACCTGTCTTTGCAGGCATTCTCCGCCACCAGCGCAGGGAAGGCAGAGGAGTTCTCAGAAGCCAGGGCACAGAGACCACAGAGGGGAGGCTGAACTTGGATGGTGTAGGTGTCCAATTCTGTTCAGGACAGGACTAAGCTTTGAGAACAAGCCACTGGATTTGGTGATCTGAACCTCTGGGAAAACATTCTTGGCAGAAAGACAGGGACTAATGAATTTGTAAAGGTTATGAGGAGGATGAATGGCAAGGGAATGGAAGCTATACTTCCTGGAGAAGATGAACAGCAGAATGGACCACAAACAGGATGGATGGGAGCAGAGAATCTGGGCACACACATAGGTGGAAGGAAAATGGTGCCAGTGGAGACAGGCAGAAGTAGACAACATCAGAGGGGAGGAAGAAAGGCAGGGAAGAGGGAGACAGAGAAGGAAATAAAGTAACCATGGTCTTAGGGGATGATGTCAAGAGTCTTCATTCCTCACCTTTACAAATGTCACCTGGAGAGGATGAAAATCTCCACTCAGTCATGGGCTGTTTTAAGTGAGGTGGAAGATACCGTGGCAAACACTATGGCCCCTTTTTCCACCAGACTTCTTCAACAGCCCAGAACTTACCCTCTTCCTCTCACTTCTTAACTTTCTTAGAATTTCCCTGAGATTAGCTATTCTCTTTCAGGATCTTCTTTGCAGAAACAACTCTCTTTAGGCTCTCTATAATAGGGTAGCACAACATTTAAATGAAACTTCAAACAATGGTCTTATCTAGGAGGTTACCCTTGGTTACCCCCCAGGGAATTCTCTAAATTTCTTAAACTTTAATAACACCTGACATGGGACAGAGGGGGGAATTTTTACTAATTAGCCTTGCCATTTTATATCAGATAAGAGGACCCTTAACTAGACTTAGGTAAATAAGGGAGTATAACCAGTTTGTAAATATAATACAAATATTTTAGGCAATAAAGGCAAAATAAGAATTTGTGGGAAGCCTGTTTCTTAAAAGTCCTTTAAAAAAATGCAGACCCAAACCAAACAGTCCTACATGCTTTCAAAGCATGAACTCACTCTACTTCAAAAAGTTCTTGTAAGGGTGGTAAGCAGGCATAAACACAGTGTTTCGATATCGTTAACTGTTATTTTTAAAACATCTGTGACAGGGAACAGTGGCTTTAAGCTTTCCTCCCAGAATCCCCAAGTTCAGTTTTCTGCTCAGTACAACTAAATGCAACTGGATTCACTTTGTCTTAAGTGATATGAAACTGTCAGAAGAGCATGAAGAGCCTGCACTAGGCAGGCTGGATTCGAGGGCAAGAAAACCCGTTTTGGTTTGCTGCTGGAGACTTTGAAGAGAATCGTTTTCACAGGAGCCCTGAGGCCATCAGCAGTTACCATCTTCTCTATCTTTTGTGGGGTACACATCCCCACAAAGGAAAAGGCCTTGGGAGCAATGGGCCTTAACCTGCAGTTTTCTCCTAGGCCCTCGAAGGTAAATAGTGTTGAGTGCAATGGTGTTTTCAAGGGCTAACCACCTTTAAGCCAAGGCCCCAGGCAGGGCACCTACCCAGGGCCAGGATCTCCCTTTGGTCACAGCTGGGTGCCCACATGCTCCGCCACTCACACTCAGAGGGGGACAGCCTGGAAGACACCAGCATAAATAACGGGAACACAGGAGGACAAACTCACCAAAGTGCAGGTGCAAAAACGAAAGCAATGCCCCTTCCCCACCTCTGCTAGCCCCGACCTGCCACCAAACCCTGGAGGAGGGGGTGTCTCTTAGGTCACAGTGTTTTTCTCTTCGTTATTCTTGATTTAGAGACAAATCAGCAGGGAGGACAAGGTTCTCAAGAACAGCAAAAATCAAATCTGAAACGAGAGCAATACAATCCATTGGTAACTTTCATCTGTTTTCAGAGGAATATATCTTACTGCTGGGATGCTAGGGCTGAGGGGAAGAGATCTCCTAGGATTTTCAGTTCAGTGGAAAAATTCAAAATGAAGACAAACTGACCCTCACTGTACAAAGAGCAACAGATAAAATAAAAGATTTTAATCCCAATTCTCAGGGTGAGTCAAATGCCTGTTAAAACTTGTTAAGTGCTGGTCAAGTGTGAAAAGTATAGGCAGGGAGTCGAGGGAATTGCTCTGAGGTCTTGATTTTTCCAGAAACTAAGGAGGAAAAGATCACGTGTTTTGGGACTTCCCAATGGGATTGCATTGGTCCAATGGTTAAGACACTGCCTTCCAATGCAAGGGTGCAGGTTCGATTCCTGTTTGGGGAGTTAAGATTCCCACATGCCTCACCTGCCAAAAAAACCAAAAGGAAACCAGAAGCAACACTAACAAATTCAATAGACTTTTAGATAAAAAAAATATCACAGTGTTTCTGGGTCTGAGCTTCCTCATCTATTGAAGGAAGATGTTGCAGAGGTTCTGAGAATCTTCTAGCACTAACACTGCAGACGTGCTTACAGGGATGTTTGTATGCTGTGGTCTGGGAGGGGCAGAGGCAATGGCAAACAGCAGCCCCAGAATCAGCTGTTGCTGCTGTACCAAACACAAGCCCATGGCTGCGTCCATCTGAGATTGCGTATTCCTCCCTCCTCTCTTACCTTCTGGTCCAAACGTTGGTAGTCAGTGGCCTTTGGCCGCCGTGTAACTTTGGATCTTTTTCCTTCCAGGACGAAAGCTATAATCTGGGGAAAAGGACAAGAGAGTGATTAATAAGTGACTTTATGGTGACAGATTTCAGTCTCTGAAATTACAGGTAATCACCTGGCAGCCCATTTGTTAATGATCTTGACAGCAAAAACAGTAGGCCATTTACAGAAAGGCCCTATTGACAATTATAAGGAGAACAGGGCCTAGTTACATCAGAATCCTTTATCCTAAACAGGAAATGACAGGTGCAAGACAGCTGTTCTAGGCTCTAGTCAGCTGGAGTCTGTGTGATTTACTCAAGAGAATGCAGCCTATTTAAAAGCAGAAACATCACCCTGCTGACAAAGATCTGTATAGTCAAAGCTATGGTTTTGCCAGTAGTCATGTATGGATGTGAGAGCTGGACCATAAAGAAGGCTGAGTGTTTAAGAATCGATGCTTGTAACTGTGGTGCTGGAGAAGACTCTTGAGAGTCCCTTGGACTACAAGAAGATTGAGCCAGTCAATCCTAAGGAAAATCAACCCTGAATATTCATAGGAAGGACTGGTGCTGAAGCTGAAGCTCCAATACTTTGGCTACCTGATGCAAAAAGTCGTCTCACTGGAAAAGACCCTGACACTGGGAAAGATTGAGGGCAGGAGGCGAAGGGGGTGACAGTAGATGAGATGGTTGGATGGGATCATTGACTCAATGGACATGAGTTTGAGCAAACTCCAAGAGATTGTGAAGGATAGGGAAGCCTGACATGCTACAATCCTTGGGGTACAAAGAGTCAGATGGGACTTGGTGACTGAACAACAACACAGTGAAAAGAACTGCCAACTCCTCCCCAACTGAGACTCCTCCAGGCTAAGCAAGTCCCCCTCCTTTTATCTTAATATTAAGCAATAATTACTTCTAATCTGCAAATGTACTCTTTCACCCCACACTTTACTTCATCTGAACCTTACCACTCTCATTTCATACTTAAGGTAAGTCTCCATGATAAGCACTTGGATGTAGAATAAGGAATGTACCTTAAAAAAAAAATTTTTTTTCATGGCCATATTTATGTGGCATTGGGGATCTTAAGAACTCCAACCAGATATCAAACCTGTGACCCCTGCAGTGAAAGCACGGAGTCTTAACCCCTTAACTGTCAGGGAATTCCCAGCAATGTACTACTTTTATTAAATGTCTTCTCTCACTTCTCACAGTCCTAGGCCTTTTGACTATCATGAATTTAACCCTTAAATTTTAGACTATTAGAAACTACTAAATTCTTAGGGCTCATAAGAAATGCAATCATTTGGGGAAGAATCTGAAAATGAATATATATATAAAAACTGAATCACTGTCCTGTACACATAACACAACATTGTAAATCAACTACACTTCATGTTTTTTTACATTTCAGTTAAAAACAAAAAAAGAAATGCAATCATTTTGTCGTTGGGACTGGTTACTAAGCAACACAACAAACCCTGCTGAAGTAAAAGATGAGTATATTCATATGCAATTTCTGACCTTTCTTCTAATTAGAAACTCAGCTGCAGAACATGGACCCCTGGGTGCTCTACTGCTGGTATTAAAGACTCTGTAACCATTCTTTCTGTTTCTGCAGGTGGAAGACAAACGCTTGGGAGAGGAAGCTAGAAATAAGACGACAGGAAGCACTGAAAATAGGAAGATCACTGCTTTAACTACATACAAACTGTCAGGTCCTCTCTCAGGATGTGAAAGATTCTAAGTTCTAAGATTATGGGAGGAGACCTTCATTTGGGTCAAATCATAATAATGTACTAACCATCACATCTGATGCAACAGCAGAGGGTACTCAGAGGAAACAGATGTGAAAATAAATGATTTCTAAAACAAAGGGGAAAAAAAAAAAAGAACCATAGAAAATCCAATAGAGAACCCTGGCAGAATCTCAGGGAAAAAAAAACACGGAAGTTTATTAAATTCCCGGGGGGGGGGGGGGGTGGAATTCCCAGGGCTTACAGGCTGACGAGTGATGGATACTCACACACCAGGCTTTCTGGGGGGAGGAAATCCTACTCCTCCTCCTAAGGCCATTCTTGCCTTACCTTCCGCTTATTGTGGTAGGCGATATAGAGGACAGCGACGAGAATGGCTGCTGTCACCAGATATGCAAAAAAGTGGCTGCTCTCTGCACTGGCATTTCCAGGGTTATCCTTATAAAGGTCACTCTTCTTACTCCAGGTATTCGAAAGTGTCCCTTCACGGTTCTCCCTGGAGGCAGGGCCAACCATTTCTTTCTCTTCTTTGGGTGGTGCGTCTTCCTCTGGCTCTGTATCCCCTTCCTCAGGCTCCTTGGGCTCCACATCTTCAGTTAGTTCTAAGGGCTTACCTTCTCCCTCCTGCTGGGGAGAAGAGGGGTCTGCCAACACTTTTTCCCCAGGTTCAGTTCTGGAAGTCTGCAGAGGTTTGCCAGCTACTGTGTTTACATGAAGCTTGGTGGACTCCTTGTTATCAGAAGAGGGGCTGGAGACCAACTTGTTGGATTGGTCTGTGAGGGAATTGCCAGGGTCGGCTTTCCCGGGGTGCTGTTCGGTTCCCGAATCGCCAGCTTTCTCCAGGTGCTGCCTGGCTCCCGAATTGTCAGAGTCAGCTCTCTCGGGGTGGTGTTCGGTTCGCGACTCGCCAGGGTCAGTTTCCTTGGAGCCCTGCTTGGCTACCGAATTGTCGGCGTCGGTTCTCCCGAGGCGCAGCTCGTCTGTCGAATTGTCAGGGTTGGTTTTCTCCGGGCCCTGGTCGGCTCCGGCATTGCCAGTGTCGGGTTTCGCGTCGGTCTGGTTTACAGAGGTTTGGTTACTGGGTTCTTGCGACTGAGCGATCAAGCCGTGCTTCCCGGAGCTTCCTGTAGAAGCCTTATCTTCCTCTGGAGCGCCTGCTCCGGCGACTGGAGCAGAACTGAGCAGCAACTCTGAAACAGAGAAACTATCTGGCTGAAGAGAGGCAGTCGGGGAGAAAGGACTCCTCAGAATGTTGCAACGGGCAAACCGGAGGGGAGGGCTGGCGAGCGGAGCGGTGGCGAGGTTCGGGCAAGGAAGAAGTGAGGTCAGGGGCCGACAGGCCACGGTGAAGATGACGGGCCCGGGGGCGAGAGTGGGATTACTGGGGGCTGGTCTTGGGACTGCGGTGGGGTGGGGGCGGGGGGGAATTCTTACCCGCTGCCACGACGCTCAGTAACACGAACGAAACCCGGAGCCGCATCCTGCACTGATTGCGCTTCCGCCCCCTAATGCTCTCGCGAGATCAGCACGAGGGCTTAGTGTTATGCCCCGCCCCTTCCTGTGTGCGTCGCCGCAGCCCCACCCAGGCAAGGGGCAGGGATTGGCAAAAAGACCGGCAAGGTGGTGGTCCGCTGTTTCCCGAGAGGTGTGACAGCTTTTCCTGGTGGCGGGGCTGTATTGTTTCGTGTAGAAGGCGTATTTGTCTTTCCCTGCTCTCTTAGCTCCGCAGCGGCCGCTACAAACTTAGTCCCCCTTTCCTTCTTTGCTCTGTACTTACGAGACAATACTGGGTCGTTGGGGCCTGGCGCTTGCTCGCTCCCATCCTGTATCTGCCTTTCTATCTTCTCCCTCTCGTGGCTCTTTCCCTGCAACGCACAAACGTGTGGAAATCTGGAAACAGAAACCCACCCTGTCACCTTTGTAGCGGGAGTCTTCGCAACCCTGCTCCCTGCTGTTTTGATCCCCACGGAAACGGTGTCAAAGATCTTTTCTAAAAAGTTCATCTGTTTTCTGATCGTGTCAGTTACTCATTCATGCTAGAAAATTCACCGAATGAGTACAAGTAGAAAACAGAATCTCTGCCCCACGCTTCCAGAGTAGTGACTATCAACGTTTTAGTGTATTTCTGTCTTGCAAGCAATATTTTTGATTAAGTAATATGATCTAAGGTTGAAAAATCAAAGTGGGATTTATTTTTTGAAAAGTTCACATTAGAAAGTTACTGAAGCAATTATCTTTAAATAAAAAATCCTAAAAAGTTATTGTGGGATTTCTCTTGTGGTTCAGTGGTTAAGAATCCACCTGCGGATGAAGACGTGAGTTCTGTCCTTGGTCCCAGGGGGCAGCCAAGCCGGTGGGCCACAGCTACTGAACCCAGTGACACAGACAGAGCCAGCGCAACAAGAGAAGTCGTGGCAATGAGAAGCCCCTGTTCTCTGCAACAAGAGGAAGCCTGAGCAGATTAATAAATAAATAATAAAAGAATGTTTTTGCTCTCTAGCCCTCCTCCACAAGTTCCAATTCAGTGATTTTTAAAAACAAATACAAGTAGGATAAATATAAATATACTCCCGCCCCCTGCTTCTTAAGTAGTGTGTTTTCACAGTCTTTTATTCTATAATTATTTTCGCCCAAATTGCAATTATTGGATATATAGTTTTGTATCGTGCTGTTTAAAATTTATGTTGTGTTCATACAGACGATGGGAAGAAAATAGTGTGTTTAGGAGTTAAACATTTAGAAAGCTGTTGCAGTAGTCCTAGAAGGACTAGCATAGGTACAGTGAGAATGGAGGGAAGTGGTTGGACTCAATATAAATTTGGGAGGAAATACCAACAGGCCGTGGAGATAGATTGGCTATGGGAGGGAGGTGTGATGTGAGTAAGATGTGGAAAACCAGATTTAATACGATTGGGGGACTAAAACTGAATTTATTCTTGCCTATGAGACAGTCAAGTAGAAATAACAGAGAGGTAGCTGGAAACGTGAGCATCAAACGTGAGTAAAATGGCACTCTCCCCTAATTAATTTAAATATTGTCAAACATGACTGTTAATGGTTTCATAAAAATTTATATTTATCATTGATTTTGTGACAGTTTCCTTATTATTGGGGTTCTGAATTATTTTCCGTTTTCTTCTGTTAGTGATTACTGTTTATAATCAGGTACTGATTAGGTGCCTGAGACAGAACCTCAGAAAACTTAAGCAGCTTGTTTAAGTCATGCTATTATCTTACCCATCCTTGGTAAGTGACTATGCTTTATCTGCTAATTTGATAGGAGAAAAATAGTCCTGGTTATCTTTTTTAAATTAATTTTTTAAAAATTTTATTTATTTTTGGCTGTGCTGGGTCTTCACTGCCGTGCAGGCTTTTCTCTAGCTGCAGTGAATGGGGACTACTCCTCGTTGCAGTGCATTGGCTGCCACTGCTCAAAGTGGCAGTTTCTCTTGTGGAGCACAGGCTTCTCGGGCAAGCAGGATTCGGTAGTTGAGGCGTGTGGGCTCAGTATTTGTGGTTTCTAGGTTCTAGAGCACAGGCTTAATGGTTGTGATGAAGCCTTAGTTGCTCCAAGGCTTGTGGGGTCTTCCTGGACCAAGGACTGAATCCATGTCTCCGGCATTGGTAGGCAGATTCTTTACCACTGAGCCACCAAGGAAACCGGTTATTCTTTAATGTTTACTGCATAAATAATTCACCTGACTTTGGGCAATTAATTGTTTTAGGTATCAATTTCTTCATTATGAAGTGGGAATAAAAGTGTTGAGGGTGAGATAATTCATACAGTGTATTTAACAGTATCTAGCATATAATTGGAGAAGGCAATCGCACCCTGCTCCAGTACTCTTGCCTGGAAAATCCAGTGGATGGAAGAGCCTGGTGGGCTGCAGTCTATAGGGTCGCTAAGAGTCCGACACGACTGAGTGACTTCACTTTGACTTTTCACTTTCATGCATTGGAGGAGGAAATGGCAGTCCACTCCAGTATTCTTGCCTGGAGAATCCCAGGGACGGGAAGCCTGGTGGGCTTCAGTCTGTGAGGTCGCACAGGATTGGACACAACTGAAGTGACTCAGCAGCAGCAACGGCAGCAGCAGCAGCATATAATTAAGGCTCCCCCAAATTGTTATAATTAATACATTCACTATAGAAAAATTAAAAAAAAAAAGGATAAACCAAAGTAAGAAAATAAAAAGGTCCTGTTCAGTTCAGTCGCTCAGTCGTGTCCAACTCTTTGCGACCCCATGAATTGCAGCACACCAGGCCTCCCTGTCCATCATCAACTCCCGGAGTTTATTCAAAGTCATGTCCATCGAGTCAGTGATGCCACCCAGCCATCTCATCCTCTGTCATCCCCTTCTCCTCCTGCCCCCAACCCCTCCCAGCATCAGGGTCTTTTCCAATGAGTCAACTCTTCTCATGAAGTGGCCAAAGTATTGGAGTTTCAGCTTCAGCATCAGTCCTTCCAATGAACACCCATAACTGATCTCCTTTAGGATGGACTGGTTGGATCTCCTTGCAGTCCAAGGGACTCTCAAGAGTCTTCTCCAACACCACTGTTCAAAAGCATCAATTCTTTGGTGCTCAGCGTTTTTTATAGTCCAACTCTCACATCCATACATGACCACTGGAAAAACCATAGCCTTGACTAGATGGACCTTTGTTGACAAAGTAATGTCGCTGCTTTTTAATATACTGTCTAGGTTGGTCATAACTATCCTTCCAAGGAATAAGCGTCTTTTAATTTCATGGCTGCAGTCACCATCTGCAGTGATTTTGGAGCCCAGAAAAATAAAGTCAGCCACTGTTTCCCCATCTATTTGCCATGAAGTGATGGGACCAGATGCCATGATCTTAGTTTTCTGAATGTTGAGCTTTTAGCCAACTTTTTCACTCTCCTCTTTCACTTTCATCAAGAGGCCCTTTAGTTCTTCACTTTCTGCCATAAGGGTGGTGTCATCTGCATGTGTGAGGTTATTGATATTTCTCCCAACAATCTTGATTGCAGCTTGTGCTTCCTCCAGCCCAGTGTTTCTCATGATGTACTCTGCATAGAAGTTAAATAAGCAGGGTGACAATATACAGCCTTGATGTACTCCTTTTCCTATTTGGAACCAGTCTGCTGTTCCATGTCCAGTTCTAACTGTTGCTTCCTGACCTGCATACAGGTTTCTCAAGAGGCAGGTCAGGTGGTCTGGTATTCCCATCTCTTTCAGAATTTTCCGAGTTTATTGTGATCCACACAGTCAAAGGCTTTGACATGGTCAAGAAAGCAGAAATAGATGTTTTTCTGGAACTCTCTTGTTTTTTTGACGATCCAGAGGATGTTGGCAATTTGATCTCTGGTTCCTCTGTCTTTTCTAAAACCAGCTTGAGCATCTGGAATTTCATGGTTCACATATTGCTGAAGCCTGGCTTGGAGAATTTTGAGCATTGCTTTACTAGCATGTGAGATGAGTGCAATTGTGCAATATTTTGAACATTCTTTGGCATTGCCTTTCTTTGGGATTGGAATGAAAACTGACCTTTTCCAGTCCTGTGGCCACTGCTGAGTTTTCCAAATTTGCTGACATATTGAGCGCAGCACTTTCACAACATCATCTTTCAGGATTTGAAGTAGCTCAACTGGAATTCCATCACCTCACTAGCTTTGTTCGTGAAGATCTTTTTTTGTACAGTTCTTATGTGTATTCTTGCCACCTCTTAATATCTTCTGCTTCTGTTAGGTCCATAACATTTCTGTCCTTTATTGAGCCCATCTTTGCATGAAGTGTTCCCTTGGTATCTCTAATTTTCTTGAAGAGATCTCTAGTCTTTCCCATTTTATTGTTTTCCTCTATTCAAATGGGTATATCTTTCCTTTTCTGCCTTGCTTTTCACTTCTCTTCTTTTCACAGCTATTTGTAAGGCCTCCTCAGATAGCCATTTTGCTTTTTTGCATTTCTTTTTCTTGGGGATGATCTTGATTCCTGTCTCCTGTACAATGTCACATATCTCCGTCCATAGTTCATCAGGCACTCTATCAGATCTAGTCCCTTAAATCTATTTCTCACTTCCACTGTATAGTCATAAGGGATTTGATTTAGGTCATACCTGAATGGTCTAGTGGTTTTTCCTACTTTCTTCAATTTAAGTCTGAATTTGGCAATAAGGAGTTCATGGTCTGAGCTACAGTCAGCTCCCGGTCTTATTTTTGCTGACTGTATAGAGCTTCTTCATTTTTCGCTGCAAAGAATATAATTAATCTGATTTCAGTGTTGACCATCTGGTGATGTCCATGTGTAGAGTCTTCTCTTGTGTTGTTGGAAGTGTTTGCTATGACCAGTGAGTTCTCTTGGCAGAACTCTATTAGTCTTTGCCCTGCTTCATTCTGTACTGCGAGGCCAAATTTGCCTGTTGCTCAAGGTGTTTCTTGACTTCCTATTTTTGCATTCCAGTCCCCTATAATGAAAAGGACATCTTTTTTGGGTGTTAGTTCTAAAAGGTCTTGTAGGTCTTCATAGAACCGTTCAACTTCAGCTTCTTCAGCGTCACTGGTTGGGGCATAGACTTGGATTACCGTGATATTGAATGGTTTGCCTTGGAAACGAACAGAGATCATTTTGTCATTTTTGAGATTGCATCCAAGTACTGCATTTTGGACTCTTTTGTTGACTGTGATGGCTACTCCATTTCTTCTAAGGGATTTCCTGCCCACAGTAGTAGATATAATGGTCATCTGAGCTAAATTCACCCATTCCAGTCCATCTTAGTTTGCTGATTCCTAGAATGTCGGTGTTCACTCTTGCCATCTCCTGTTTGACCACTTCCAATTTGGCTTGATTCATGGACCTAACATTCTAGGTTCCGATACAATATTGCTCTTTACAGCATGGAACCTTGTTTCTATCACCAGTCCCATCCACAGCTGGGTGTTGTTTTTGCTTTGGCTCCATCCCTTCATTCTTTCTGGAGTTACTTCTCCACTGATCTCCAGTAGCATATTGGGCACTTACCGACCTGGGGAGTTCATTTTTCAGTGTCCCATCTTTTTGCCTTTTCATACTGTTCATGGGATTCTCAAGGCAAGAATACTGAAGTGGTTTGCCATTCCCTTCTCCAGTGGACCCGGAGTTATTATTAAGAATAATACTTTCTTGGTTCCCCCTTTGTATAGGCAACTATGGGCATATGATCAATTATTAACTGGAAACAAAGCAAGTCACAGAACCACACATGCAATTCTCATCTTGCCGGTCTCATTGTCACTTTAGTGACAACTAGTCATGTCACCTCTTTTGGGACACTAACATCTCCTTATTTCCGTTTCTTTACTCAGCATCCCTTGAGGGCTCACAATTGTCATAGAACTGTTTTCAGAAGGATAATGAAATTGACAGCACAGAGTTGAAGTAAGATAAGGAGTTATTAGGTATTTCAGTGGAGGAAGTGAAAGCTGGTTGCAGTGGGATAAGTAATGGATGGAAGGTAAGTAGAAACTACCTTTTCCTGGAAGTTTGAATGTGAAACAGAGGGATTCTAATATGGAAGAGGACTGAGTGTTTTTTTTTTTTTTCCATTTATTTTTATTAGTTGGAGGCTAATTACTTTACATCATTGCAGTAGTTTTTGTCATACATTGAAATGAATTAGCCATGGATTTACATGTATTCCCCATCCCGGTCCCTCCTCCCACCTCCCTCTCCACCCGATCCCTCTGGGTCTTCCCAGTGCACCAGGCCCGAGCACTTGTCTCATGCATCCAACCTGGGCTGGTGATCTGTTTCACCCTAGATAATATACATGTTTCGATGGGCCAAAGAACTAAACAGACATTTCTCCAAGGAAGACATACAGATGGCTAACAAACACATGAAAAGATGCTCAACATCACTCATTATCAGAGAAATGCAAATCAAAACTACAATGAGGACTGAGTGTTTTTACCTGACTGAGAGGAATAATTTATTAGACAGACCAAGATTACAAGACAGAGAGATATGATGACTGCTGGAAGGGCTGAGATTTAGGGGACAGTTCACCCCGAGTTGGCCTTGAGACCTGTGGAAAAGCAGTTAGAACGGCTGGAGGATGGGTGGATGCTTAGGTAGGGATGTGGGAGATCAGAATAGAATTTGTTTTTTAACCTTTTTTGGCTGTGTGGGATCTTATTTTCCCAACCAGGGATTGAACCTGTGCCCCCTGAATTGGAATCTTGTTGGAATTTTAACCAGTGGACCACCAGGAAAGTCCCCAGAATAGAACATTTTAGCTGGCCTCAATTTTCTTGGTATTCTAAGGGGCAACATAGTCTCTGAGAGGGAAAAGGTGGGGATTAACCTGAGGGCTTGAGGATGGAGGAGAGGAGTTGTTGAGCAGATTAATACAGGAAACTGACAAAGGGTAAGTGTAGTAACTGACAGCAGTGCTGACGGCCTAGCTCATGTTAGGCACACGTCTACTGTGGCACCTACTGCAGGTGTGTGGTTTTGCTCCAGGAAATGCTGCTAAAATAGGATTAGAGAAGGTAGATTTTAGAACTAACTTCTTACACCAATACTGGTTTAAGGGAATGATAGGGTCATAACTTGAATAAATCTTAAATTTCCTGGCACTTCTATATATAAAAATACTCAACAAACTTGGAAAAGCAGGGACCTTCCTCGACCTGAAGAGGGCATGTACAAAAACCTTACTACTAACATAATGGTAATGGTAAAAGACTAGATGCTCTCTCTGAGATAAAGAACCATGAATGACTGTTCTTACCACTTTCATTCAACTTTGTATTGGAAGTAGCCAAGATTAATTCAGCAAGAAAAGAAAATAAGACGCAGCCAGATTGAAAGGAAGAAGTAAAACTGTATCTATTTGTAGATAACATGATCTTGCCTAGAGAGAATCTTGAGGATTTTCTAAAAATTTATTAGGACAGGTTAAGCAAGGATATAAGAAGTGAGATCAATATATAAAAATCAACAGCATTCCTATACACTTTCAATAGACAATCTAAAAATGAAATTAAGAAACAATTCCATCTATAATAGTATCAAAAATAATAAATCCCTCAGGAATAAATTTATCAAAAGAAATGCAAAATTATACCCTGAAAACTACAAATATTATTAAAATAAATTCAAGAAGCCCTACATAAAAGGAAAGGCATTGCATATTCATGAGTTGGAAGATGTAATTGTTAGAATGGCTGTACTTCCCAAATTGATCTACCAGTACAATCCCTATTAAAATTCCTGGTGGCTTCTCTGCAGAAATTAATAAATTGATCCTAAAATTCATACAAAAATGCAAGAGACCCAGAATAGCTAAAACAGGTTTGAAAAAGAATGAAATTAGAGAACTCTCATTTCCCAATTTTAAAACTAATTACAACATTGATTAGGACAGAGTAGCACAGGCATAAAGACATATGGCTAATGGAATAGAATTGAGAGTATGGAAATAAACCTATATATTTATGGTCAAATGATTTTTAACCACGGTGCTGACTGTTCAACGGGGGAAAGAATAATCTTTCAACAAATGGTGTTGGGATAACTCACTAATGTATGGATGTTCACCATCATTAGTGTTAGTTGGATAAATGCAAATCAAAATTACAATGAGACACCACTCCACACCTACTAGGATGGCTATAATTAAAAAAAAAAAAAAGGAAAATGCACCAGGGAAATGCAAATAAAAAACCACGATATCATCTGACACCTGCCATAATGGCCGTCATCAAAAAGAACACAAATAGGACTTCCCTGGTGGCCTTCCCTGTGCCACAGCTGCTGAAACCAGTGCACCTAGAGCACATATTCCACAGCAGGAGAGGGCACTGCGCCAGCAGGCTAGCGCACCACAACTAGAGACTATCCCACACACAGTAACGGAGACCCAGCTCAGCCAAAAATAAATTAGATAAATAATTGTTTAAAAAACATGAAATATCCAGAGCAGACAAACGCAGAGACAGAAAGTAGATTCATGGTTGTGCAGGGCTGGAGGTGGTGGTGTGAGAAGGAGGGAGTGGAAGTAAGTTCCAAAGAGTATGGGGTTTCTTTATGAGGTCATGAAAATGTTCTAATGTGATGATGGGTACACAACTTTGAACACAAAACCACTGAATGGTACACCTAAAATGGGTGAATTTTATGAATTATATACCTCAGTAAAGCTGTACAACAAAAATGAATTCCAGTGCTCGGTGTGTGCAAAGAAACCCAAGGATACCCCTCCCATCTTGGCAATTACAAGAAGACAAATGAAAATAAAAAGATTCATCCCTTGGGATCTCAGTTATCTATACTGACTGGTCTGTGCACATTCAAGGCTGAAAACTGGATTAGATTTTTCTAGTTCTGTCGGGCATGACTTACATCCCCTTCCAATAGAGGCATTTCTCCTTTGCATTCTGTAAAAATCTTACACAGCCTTTGGTGTGAAGAAAGGGGCTTGAGTCAACAAAGGACTAAAATACTCAGCCAAGTCTTGCAACTGCAATTTTATTTTCTTTTGTGAAAATAAACAACTGGGAGTTTAAATTGCTCCAAAAAACCCCATAAAAATGAAAAGAAATACACACAGAAGAAGCATGTGAGGTGATTGGGGAGGGACGAGGGTCTCAGAGCTTTGGCAGATTGTGCTAGCACATTCCCGGGTGACAGGAGCCAGACCTGTCTGCCACTCCAGGGCTGTGAGGGGACACCTTGACTGGTAAGGGGGTGGAACACAGGCTTCTTCACTGAGGAAGTGGCAGGCACCTTGAGTCCCTTTAAATGTAGGGGAGAACCATTTTAGAGGACCTCTTCCTCCACAGAAAGCTGGAGGCTGGGGCGGGGGGGGGGGGGGGGGGGTGGGGGGGTGGGTGGGGGTGGTTTAGGGCCACTGAGGGAAAGGTGCGCTGATGGAGACAACGGAGGCCAAGGTGTCTTCTCACGTGGTGACAGCCTTACACTGGGCAGAGGACGAAGATGAAGGCATGAACCCACAGGAGAAAAATGTGGGCCAAGTAAAAGGGAATGTCAAGGAATGGGGTGTAGATGAAGAGGCTAGAAATGGCAACAAGGGCCAACGTGTAAGCTGGATTGAGGGGAGCCAGGAAGCAGGGGGTGGGGGGTTGGATGTGCAAGGACGATGGGAAGAGGAGGGAGGGCAGAGAGTCCAGGAGGTAGAGAGAGGGGTGCCTTCTGCCCAGGTCCATCCACCGCTGCACATACAGGAAGAATAACAACACTACTTTTCAGTTCTTGTTTTCTTTTTTTTTAAAGATTTTTGTTTGTTTGTTTTTTTAAAAAAGCCTTAAGATCAGCTACTGGTTACATCTACAAAACGTAAAGTGCTGCTGTTACCAGTCACTTTACAGAACAGTCCAGAGTGGTCAAATATTGACCAATAAAGTTTCCTTTTTTTTTTCCTTCTGCATCCTTACTACTCGATGAGTCACGTGACAGCCTGCATAGGTCAAGGGGGGCAGCTTAGTGGGCAGACTTGGTGACCAAGGACAGAGGCTGGGCCTGGAGCACCGGGAGGGCCTGGTGGGCGTGGAGTGTGGCCGGGAAGGATGGGGGGGACGTCAGCAGAGCTGTGGGCATGGACCCCAAAGGGAGGGGCCGGGACAGGAGTGGGGGCTGGCTGCCCATCTGGCCAGAAGAGGTGGCAGCAGCCTTTGATGACAGGAAGGCAGCTGAGTGGAGAGCCAGCTGGGCCCGGGTCTCTGGCTTGGTGGTGAGGGAGAGGGGCTGGGCTTGCTCCGAGTGGGTGGCGGCCGGGGCGGCCGGCGAGGCTAAGGCCGCGGAGGGGGTAGCTGGGGAGTCCAGCATGCTGCCGTGGGAGGAAGCAGGGCTGTCACAGGGCTTCTCGGGGGGCAGGTACTGGACACATGGCTTCTTGCTTTTGGAGGCCAGAGCACCTGCAGGCGGGGCGGGGGGGCGGGGAACAAACGGGAAAGAGTCAGCCGCTAGGAACGCTGGGAAAGGCGGAAGTAGTACGTATGACCCGGGAAACAAGCATGCGTACAGAGGGACGTGAGGCCCTGAAATGACGTCTAAGGCTTTCACGACACCTAGAGCATGGAGAAGGAAATGGCAACCCACTCCAGGGTTCTTGCCTAGGGTATCCCAGGGACGGGGGAGCCTGGTGGGCTGCCGTCTGTGGGGTCGCACAGAGTCGGACACGACTGAAGTGACTTAGCAGCAGCAGCAGCACCAGCAGAGCACAGAAAAGGGCCAGTGCCAAAATGCCAAAGACCCCATTCAGTATCTGCCTGGAGGGAAAATAGCTGAGCTTATCAAATTATCATGCTGTGCTGTGCTCAGTGATGTCCGCCTCCTTGCGCCGCTATGGACTGTAGCCCGTCAGGCTTCTCTGTCCCTGGAATTCTCCCGGCAAGAATAATGGAGTGGGTTGCCATTTCCTTCTCTAGCAACTTTTAATCTTCCTGCCTAAATCTTATCATTTGGAGGATGGATCTCCAGTTTGCTTTAAAATCTTTGGTTTATGATCCTCTTAGAGATAGTACAGCGCCTGCCAAGCACCAATTCAACAGATTTTGCGTCTATACGTAGTTAACTTATGTGTACTCCTATGGAGATGAATACACAAATTATAGAGATATTAGAAAGCTAGGAAAGGAAGTGAAAGGAAAGGCGATAAAAAGCACTTAGTGTGTGTGTGTTAGCTGCTCAGTCACATCTCACTGTTCACAACACTATGGACTGTAACTCACCAGGCTCTTCTGTCCATGGAATTCTCCAGGCAAGAATACTGGAGTGGGTTGCCATTCCCTTCTCCAGGGATCTTCCCTACCCAGGGATCAAACCCAGGTCTCCTGCATTGCAGGAGGATTCTTTACCAGCTAAGCCACCTGCAAAGCCCTTTAGATGGAACTAAACTAGTTCTACCCTTGTCCTGGAATGAGCGTGAGATGGGAGGTGTGAGTGAAATACTGGCCAAGGTATGGGCTAGTTTGTGCTGGGTGAGATTCTGATGTAAAAAGATATTTGTGGCACAAAGGGGCCTTCCTAATCCAAGCAAATGATTATTTCTGATATTTGGACAACCAAACATTGAAGGAAAACCTGACTCTACTGGATTCACTGTAAGGTGGTATGCTAGTGTCTAAGGGGCTGGGTTCCTAAGGGAATTTCAAGGCGCATTTCAACAACATTCAGTTTTTACTTTTACTGCATTGATTTTAGAACCTAACCCTCAAATAAGACGCAACTCAACTGAATTGAAGAGCACCTTTCGAGTGACAAAGTGCTGGACCAAATCCTCCCTCCATTTACCAAGCAGCATGACCAGGAAAGTCCTTTCACTTCTCTGAGCCTCTGAACTGATCATCTCCAAAAGAGGGGTAATAATAACACCCACCTGAGTATACCCAGGTGGTGCTACTGGTAAAGAACCCGCCTGCCAATGTATGTAGACATAAGAGACGCAGGTTTGATCCCTGGGTCAGGAAGAGCCCCTGGTGGAGGGTATGAGCCTGGTGGGATGCAGTCCATGGGGTCGCAAAGAGTTGGACACAATGGAAGTGACTTAGCATGCACGCACAAGTGTACATGAGGCAGAGTCCTTGAAAATGGCAGCTATTAATATTAAAACACAGCGTTGACACAGTGTCCATCAGAGATCAAAGCACAGGGTGCCAGCAGGTGTAGCTGGCACAGCAAGGAAAAGAAGTAAAGGCGAAGTCCCCTCCTGAAGACTCACCGTCTGCCTCTTGGACTTGCTGCTGCTGGGACTGCGTCTGGGACAGCTGCTTTTCTCGCTTCCTCTTCTTTTTCTTACCCTGAAAGATATGGCCAAAGGAAAAGGTAATAACCAGGGACAGAATAATGGCTTTTCTGATGGATTCAGTTATGAAGTGGGGAGACAGGATATTTTCTGTACCAGGCACCCAGGTCACATTCTGTGCAGCAGCCTCACGAGGAGGCATGGTGAGCCTTTCTGGGAGGGGCCGCCTCCCTCCCCTCAGCTCAGATAGGTCCTGACTTTCTTGGAAGGTCTCATTCTTTCCCTGCCCTGCAGGCTTAGTTTTCTATTTCTCTCTCTGGAACAGTGTCAGGTTCCTGATCTTTTTTGAGGCATCCCTGGTCTCACTGAAAATCTCATCCAGCTGGAATTCCCTGGCGATTCAGTGGTTAGGACTATATGCTTTCACTGTTGAAGATGTGGGCTCAGTTAGCACCAAAGGAGGAAAAAAAAAAAAACCTTACTCAGCTATCAAGATTTTTAGCAGAAAAAGAGCAAGTAAGAACATACATACAGGGATTTCCCTGGCAGTCTGGGGTTAAGAATCCACCTGCCAATGGGGTTCCATTACTGGTCTGGGAAGATCACACATGCTGTGGGGCAACTAAGCTCGTGTGCCACAACCACTGAGTCTGCATACTCTAGAGCCTGTGCTTCACAAGAGAATCCACTGCAGTGAGAAACCTTCCCATTGCAACTAGAGAGGAACCCCCTGCACATCACAACTAGAGAAAGCTCATGAAGCCCCACCAAAAAATTTTTTTAAAATAAAATTAAAAAACCTGTCCAGTTCCAGGGAGGTATCAGAAATGTAGGCAGTAGCTCATGGCATTGTGAGCCCCAGGTTGGGAACCCTTTGCTAGAGACACTGATCATCAGAACTAGCACACAGCTGACACCACACCCTGAATTATGGAATTAAAGGCTGAGTCCACTTCCAATTCCAATTGGCTTCCCCAATGCAGGAGACTTAAGAAACACAGGTTTGATCCCTGGGTCCGGAAGATCCCCTGGAAATGGCAACCCACTCCAGTATTCTTGCCTGGAGAATCCCATGGACAGAGGAGCCTGGTGGGCTACAGATCACAGAATTGCAAAGAGTCAGACACAACTGAAGTGACTTAGCATGCATGCATACCCCACTTGCAATGGGACAGGCACAAATTTAAGTCTGTCCTAAGGACACCAAAACCATGTCCTTGTGGCCCTCCTGAGAAATAAAGTGTCTTCCTCATTTCTAGAGAAATACAGACTTCTCCCTGGCCTTAAGCGTCCTCTATCACTGGAGTCAGCTTCCTTCTCCCCCAAATCCTCACTTGGAGGCTGCCCCTGGTGTCTGAGTGGGCACGTACGTAGTTGTCCCGGGCTGACCAGGTTGGGTAGAGCTGTGAGTGAAGCTGCCGCTCCTTCCGGGCCAATTCGTAGTACTTGGCCTGTTCTTCTCGGGACAGGTTGTGCCACTGTGGAGAGGACCAACAAGGACAGAGTGGTGAGCGTGGGGCACGCGGAGCTGCACAGCCTGGAACACAGGGGCGGCCCTTACCTTCCTCCCCAGGATCTGGTTGATGGCTGCACTCTCCTTCAGGGTGCACTCGGCCACCACCTTGGCCCTCATCTCCTTCATATATAACATGAAGGCATTAAGAGGCTTCTTCACGTGGGGCTTCTTTTCTTCCTCTTTCTTCACTGTGACTGGTGATTTCCTGGGAAGTCATAAGGCTGTAGGTTAGCATTTGTCAGCTGTCATCTCTCAAGGAGGCTAAGGGCTGACTGCCTCTGGGGAGGGGGATGAGCAACTTGGCAGCTAATGAAAGTTGCCCACGGCCACTTTCAGCACCTGGGCACCAGTTCCTAGTCTCTGACTGACCTCCAGCCATATTCTAGGAGAGGACAACTTCCTGACAAAGGAGCAGAGGGTGGCGGGGGGAGCTGACATAGACTGGCCCCAGGTGAGAAAGAGGAGGGGGCAGAGCACTGGAGGCAGAAACAGAGCGGGGGCGGGTCTCCTTGGCCATGAGATTTTGACTTTCAGTGGACAAAGCGTGGGCCATGGTGCTGGACTCAGCTCTGACCCAAGTCAACCATGTTGACTTGAGAAAATTCCCCTTGCAATTTTCAAGTGTTTGGGGGGACAGGGAAGGAAGCTAAAAGCTCTCTCAGTTTCTCTTTCACTTTCAAAGTCCTGATTGTAGGGCTTCCCCTACTGTGAGAAAAGATGTATGGTGTCTTTGAGAGGATGGGAATTCCAGGGGTCAAAGGGAACAGTTCGCAAGGAGGGGAGGATGTGGCTGAGGGAGCCGCAGGCTGAAGGTCCCCAGGAGAAGAATCAATGGCACTTGCTGCTCAGAGACTGGCCACCCACCACCAGGCTGCCCATTACTCACGCGCTCACAGCTGGGCTCAGGCTGGGGGGCGCTGGTTCCTGCTTGACGATGGGGGAGACGATGGCAGGGTGGGGGATCCCTGAGGTGGGCAGACCAGGATGGGCCGGAGCCACCATGTGAGGGGAGAACCGACTAGAAACCAGGCTGCATACCAGGAGAAAACAAAAACAACAGAGGAATTCAGGCTAAATGCTTGTCACTTGCAGAGGACCTGGTGGAACCCAGCCTTGATGGCAGAGGCATGTGAACATCTCTGCCATAGCAGAGTTGGAGCCAGAGAAGGCTATTTACTGACCTCGAAAGAACTCATTTTGGGAAACACCCAACAAACCTCCCTTCCCTCACAAACACACAGGGTTCCTATATCTGGTGCTGAAAGCATGTGGGATGAAAAACAGAAGATACAGGAGGTAGGAGGCCAGGTACACAGGGGAGGCGGGGAGGAAAGGAGAGCACCTGCCTCTTAGCTGACTGCCAAGAGAAAGCTGTCAGGGGAGCCAGTAGACAAGCATTCCCTGTGCTGCCGCTTCCCCGCTCACAGCCCCAGGACTCACCTGGACATCGAGGCATTCATGGCGAGGGCAGGGTAGGGGTGCCTGAAGCCACCAGGAGGAAGGGAGTACATGGGCTGTCCTTGCCTATAAGGGCCAGGAGTAAGGAAATCTGGTCAGGAAACTGGCTGAAATGGGAACGTTCATAGGGCCGGAGAAGGGGTTGGGAAGACAGGATAAGTAAAAGGCAATAAGTAGGAAGCGGGAGTTGGGAAGATGCTGCCTGGGGAACTTGTTCTGATGCCCTGGGGAAGTTCTGGGCTTGGTGAGAGGGCTCCACTGTGGGGATGGGGATTGGGGGGGGGGGGCATCTGTATTTAGACCCCAAAGACAGGCTGAAGGTACAGGAGGCAGAGCTCAGTGTAAGGAAGGAGGGATAAGAAAGGTTGTAAGTTTCCTTACTGTGGGACGAGCCAGCTGAGGGGATGTGGGATTTGCCCAACAGCTCCAGGAGACAGTGGGTAATATGGAGACAGCTCGGATGGATGAGGGGGCCGGGGGATTCCTGCTTCCAAGGAGAAATGTGTCAGACAGTTCCTTGACCCTACACCTTAAAGTCACATCAAACGGGAGGCTACCCTTTGTTCCCAGATGCTCTGCAGCTTGCAGTGCCCTTTCTTTCACTGTTTCTGCCCTCAGTCACCAGTAATTTCCAACTGCTCATATTGGAGGTGTCCAAGACACAGGCAGGAAATCTTGGACTGAGAAACTCAAGCTTATCTCTGGAGTCATCAGCTGGAAAAGCTGTTTCATTCGTGGAAAAATAAACTTCAGATTTCTGTGTAACAGGGAATAACAGTAGCTGATTCCACGTTGGATCTGTTTTTCTTTGACTTTAACCTTTGCTCTCCATGCTCTTGTTACTATAATTGTTGAAAAGATGCTGTATATAAGCTGCAAGCATACATAATGGCCTGTCTCAGGGAACCTCTGTTGGAAAGTTAGACTGTTCTGACCTGGCCCACCTGTGACTGGCTGCAAGAAGAAATTAACACATCTCTGTCCTGATGCAGGCCAAGCCAGGAGATATTCTGCAAGACTTGTGGCCTTTTTATTTTACTTCCTCCTCCTCTCTGTTCTATAAAAGAAACTGGCATCCAGACTCCGATAAGATGGTTCTCTAGGACATTAGTCCGCTACCTTCTTGGATACCCAGCTTTCTGAGTATTCCTTGCCTCCCAATTACAGGCCTGTCATGTGGTGAGCAGACTGAGCTTGGACTCAATGACATCCGTTCCACATTTATCCTCCCTGTTATCTGTAACTTGTAATAGCTGTCTAAAGAGCGACTCCAGAAATGCTCTGAGCCACAGCAACTCTGGGAATTTTATGAAAACGATGGCTCCCTCGGGGATGAACAGTGTGGGTGAGCAAGTTGAGAAAAAAGTCAACTCAGTCTCTTGCCTTGTATCTATACTTACAAGTGTGTTAGGGGAAACACACTGACTGAAACTGCCCACCCTGGCCAGGTACCATAGAAACCATTTGTGTGAGTTATTTTACGACAGGAGGTCCTGGCAAGGAACATGGAACTAATAAGCCACCACCAACCGGAAGAGTTTGCGAAAGGTCAAAATGAGACGCCATGTATCCTACCACCTCCCAGGATCCTTCCAGCTGGCATCCATCTTAGCGGAGCAATGTGTGCACCACCAGGAAGCACCCCGAGTCAGAACAATCGGCTAAAGACAACTCAGAAACTAACCCCATCACCGTAAAACCTGAGCCTGTGAGCCACATGTCAGAGCCCTCCTCGGCTCCCTTATCATACTGTTCTTCATGGGGGTGCCCCTTCCATAAAGACTCTTGCTTTGTCAGCATGTGTGACTCCTCAGACAATTCTATTCTGAGTTACCTGGGCCAGCCTGAGTGGCAGCCAACTCACCTGTCTTTGGATCGATCTCTGGGGAGAGGTGTGTGGGAGGGGAGCCGGGGGAGAAGTGGTCGTTGCTGTAGGTGATGAGGGGCGTCAACGGATGCATGTGGTGCGGGTGCTGAACAACAGGAACTTTATTAGACTGAAAGACAGAGAGAAAGAGACTAGGGCCAGTTGCCAAGGAGATGGAGTATAGACGGGCCTCAGAGATACTGCAGGTTTGCTTCCAGACTGCTGCAGAAGAGTGAAAGACACAATGATTTTGGTTTCCCAGTGCATATAAAAGTTACACTTATACTATTCTATAATGTTAAGTATGGGGAAGCCCTGGTGGCTCAGCAGTAAAGAACCTGCCTCCAGTGCAGGAGACTCAAGTTTGATCCCTGGGTCGGGAAGATCCCCTGGAGGAGGGCATGGCAACCCACTCCACTATTCTTGCCTGGGGAATCCCATGGACAGAAGAGCCTGGTGTTCTACAGTCCATTGGGTTGCAGAGTTGGACACGACTGAGCACATGCAGTGTTAGGTGTGCAATGGCATTATGTCTAAAAAAAAATACATTTGTTGTTGTTGTTCAGTCCCTCAGTCGTGTCTGACTCTTTGCAACCCCATGGACTGCAGCACCCCAGGCTTGCCTGTCCTTCGTCATCTCCCGGAGTTTGCTGAAACTCATGTCCATTGAGTCGGTGATGCCATCTAACCATTTCATCCTGTGTCATTATATATTATATATATATATATATTTTGCCTTTTTATACTGAGAACCCCATGAATAGTATGAAAAGGCAAAAAAAAAACCCCATACATACTCTAATAAAAAACACTTTGTTAAAAGGTGCTAATCATCAACTGAGCCATTAGTGAGTTGTAATCTTTTTGCTACGGTGACATAAAAAAGGACTGATCACAAGCCACCACAACAAATATAATAATAAGGAAAAAGTTGGAAATATTGCAAGAATCACCAAAATGTGACTTTGAAAAAGTGAGCAAAGGGTGTTGGAAAAAATGATGCTGATAGACTTGCTGGATAAACCTCTAATTCATAAAAAAATGCAGTATCTGTGAAGCACAGGAAAGTAAAGTACAATAAAACGAGGTATGCCTGTAAAATCTGTGGTTATTTACTGAGTTGACTATGTGCCAGGTATTTTCCATGCAGCATTGCATTCAGCCCTTGTAGAGAACTTAAGAGAAAGTAGCAGTCTATTTGACCCTCGGAAGAAAAGCTATGACAAACCTAGAAAGTATATTAAAAAACAGAGACGTCATTTTGCTGACAAAGGTCCGTCTAGTCAAAGCTATGGTTTTTCCAGTAGTCATGTATGGATGTGAGAGTTGGAAGAGGGCTAAGCACTGAAGAATTGATGCTTTCGAACTGTCGTGCTTGAGGACTCTTGAGAGTCCCTTGGACTGCAAAGAGATCAAACCAGTCAGTCCTAAATTAAATGAGTTCTGAATATTTATTGGAAGGACTGAAGCTCCAGTACTTTGGCCACTTGATATGAAGAGCCAACTCGCTGGAAAAGACCTTGATGTTGGGAAAGACTGAGGGCAGGAGGAGAAGGCGACGACAGAGGATGAGATGATTGGAAGGCATCACCAACTCAATGTATGTGGATTAGAGCAAACTCAGGGAGATAGTGAAGGACAGGGAAACCTGATGTGTTGCAGTCCATGGGGTCACAAAGACTTGGGTAAGACTTCATGACTGAACAACAAATACAGCAGAAAAAGAAACAATAGGATTAGAAGAGGGATTACACCCAGCCTCCTACATATCCTCTTCAAAACAGCCCACCATCACTCACTTCATGTACACTGTGTGCTAAATGGTACAGACTGCTGAATTATGAATCATGCTCTGTGTAATCTCAGTGAATTTTGAAAGGCTCAACACATGCTTGCCAAATAAACTTCTTAGAAATAGTAGCTCATGGGCTCAAGTCTGAGACTGGGAACAGAGCAGTGAGAGAACTGTCACCACCAGGCCACATATAACCACTTGTCATGTTCAAGGTTTACATTTACAGACACTACCAAGGGCACTTAGAACTGTTCTCTCTGGAGCATATCAAAATGTGATCTAATTATCACATTTCATTTTAAACATCAGCAGATGTAAGGAGCACATTTTATGTAACTGTTAAGAAAGCAAAAACAGGGACATCCCTGGTGGTCCAGTGGTTAAGACTCCACGTTCCAATGCAGGAGGCCTGGGTTCGATCCCTGGTCAGGAAACTAGATCCTACATACCACAACTAAAAGATCCTGCGTGCCAAAGTGAGACATGGTGCAGCTAAGTAAATAAATAAACTCTGAATTTTTTAAAAAAGAAAGTAAAAACTCAGGCATGTCACCAACACATCATGATTTCAGAAATGTTAAAAAGGGGGGGAAACCTGTGTGCCCTGGAATTAGTAAACTGAATTTTTAATTGTTTTAACCTAATCTCACTTAACAGTAAGGATTTTTATTACAAAAATGGCTAGCACCCTTATTATAACCTACTAAAGGAGCTATGATTATCTTGGTTTGAGGAATAAGGAAACAGAGTATGGAAAGATGAAGTGATGTAGCCTGAGTCACAGAGGTAGTAAGTTACAAAACTGGATTCATATTAGCCCTTTACATGCTAACAAACCAGGGTGTCTCCTCTTGCATCACCTGCCAACCCAACAGCCCAATCAAAACATCTGTCAGAGAAAGGACATATACTCATCTTTTTGGATAATAAGGTAAATGAGTTCCAAGTGGAAGAGAGATGTCTTTAAAAAAGAGATCTGTAAAAAGGATGATAATTTGATGGCATCTCAGGGGCCAGAATTCCAAACTTCTGTCTTTCCAGTTGAATGTTTCATTTCGTAGATTCCACGAGCACTTTTTGCCTTTTAGTTGATGCCCCTTTGGTGCTCATCATGCAAGCTACGATATGTACATCTCCTACATATTTGTGCACTGACAGTAGCCTTGCTGTTTTCAGTAGTCTAAGCAGAGATGAGAGGCAGAGTCCTGGGGCAAGGCTTGGAACCCAGAGGCCCAGCTCCTAGACCTGCAGAACCGAGACGGAGATTTCAGATGCTCGCAACTACAACCACTAGGTGGCGCTGGTACACGGCTGGGCTGTCGGAACCTCCTCTTGGACAACTTCCTATCGCTTCCCTTGGTGGGCTCCTTTGGCGTTGCATGTAGTTGCAGGTATATTCTAAAATTATTTTCTTCTTTCACCTGTTCCCTTACTGGCTTTTGAAGAGGTCTCCACGTACAAGAACACGTAACACAAATAAGAATGTTAAAAGATTATTTTAAGGTCAGATTTCTATTAACAGGATCCTGATGCAATCAATGATGCATTCAGGTTTCATGGAAGCAGCTTTGTCTGAAGGGCTATTTTAATTTTATTTACTTATTATTAACTTTTTTAAAAGGTGTTTTTTTCCTTCCCAAGGCATAATTTAGCTTTGGGAGGTTCTTAAAAAATGTTTATTTATTTGACTGTGTCAGGTCTTAGCTGTGGCATGCATGATCTTCAGTTGCGACATTCGGACTCTTACTAGAGGCACATGGGAACTAGCTCCCTGACCAGGGATCGAACTGGGGCCCTCTGCATTGGCGGCACAGGGTCTTAGCCCCTGGACCACCAGGGAAGTCAATAAAGGGAGATTTTTATATTATAAAAACCAATAGAATTATTACTAACAGTGATGGTAAATGATAAAAGAAATACACAGAATGAATGTGCAATTTTAAAATTACAGTTTTTTAAAAACATGTAAATTTTATGATAAAAAAATTAGAAAGACTAGTGGGTATTTCCTGGTGGTCCAGTGGTTAGGACTCGGCACTTCACTGCCATTGCCTGGGTTCAATCCCTGGTTGGGGAACTAAGATCCTGCAAGCTGCACATCACGGCCAAAAAGAGAAAAGAAAAATAGAAGCATACCAAAATGTAAACAGTAAATATATTTGAGGGTGGGAGTACAAATGATTTTGTTTTTCTTGTGTTTTCCAACTTTATTATGTATTAAAAATATACATATGATGAATGCAAATTTCCTAAGGAAAAAAATACAGGCTATATTATAAAACATTTAGAAGCCACAATCACACACACAATAAACCCCAACAACCCCACCATGCCCACAGTCACACTAGCATAACCCAGTACCTATTATCATTTTGACATATCTCCATCCACTTGGACTTCTTGTGCATCTGTTATTTACATCATTTATAGCCATCTTTTTTAAATTAAAATTTTCAGCTTTATTTAGATATAATTGACAAACAAGATTGTAATATATTTAACGTGTATTATGTGATAACTGAATATAGGTACACAGAGTCATCCTAAAATACTTAACGGTATTATGAAAGTAGGACTGGCCATGAGCTGTCTTCATCAGAAACTGGTAAACAACACTGAATGGGTGTCCGAGTTAAGCACAAAGCAGGGAAACATGAGTTATATTGGAAAATGCAGTCTCCTCACTTAAAACACTCTGTGAGTTATTACTGGTCCCCATTAGGTGGCATCATTGTCCAGAAAATGGACGGGAAGATGGTGAGTTCACAGAAAGAAAAAGGAAGGTAGACTTTTCCTTATCAGGCTGGGAATATGCAACCTCTGGAGATGATTAGCAAAACTCAGTCTCTTAGGCTCCCCTAGTGGTTCAGTGGTAAAGAGTCCATCTGCCAATGCAGGAGACATGGGTTTGATCCCTGGTCCAGGAAGATTCCACATGTCCCTAGCACCACAATCAACTGAGCCTGCTTTCTGCAGCCCGAGCTTTGCAACAAAAAAAGCCACTGCAGCCAAGAAGCCTCTGCTTGCCGCAACTAGAGAAAGGCCCCATCACAGTGAAATCCCAGTACAGCCAGAAATAAATAAACATATAAAATTATTTTTTTAGAGATCACTCCGTTAGGGCTGACTCAGGGAAAGCTCTCCTTGGAGGCTCTCATCCCAAGAAAAGTTTCCCACTGATTTTTCTCCTTTGCTGTCCTCCAGGGACATGATGTTCGCAGCACGAAGCCAGGTCAAGGATAGGGATGTGGAGAACCAGCAGACAGTTCCTGTTGTACACTGCAGAGAGCACGCACAAGCCAGGACACAGGTGTTCCCTGGGCAAGGAAACTAGCCAAGTCTAGTTTTACCCAAAGCAAAGCATCTCAGGCCTACCTTGTGCTCAAATCCTTCCGTCCCATCACACAGACTCAACCCTTTCCCAACGCAGGTATTCCTCGTCTATTCCCTGTTAATAGGGTGGTTGTTGTTCAGTCACTCAGTCGTGTCCAGCTGTTTGCGACCCCATGGACTGTAGCCCGCCAGGCTCCTCTGTCCATGGGATTTCCCGGGCAAGAATACTGGAGTGGGTTGCCATTTTACTTCTCCAGGGCATCTTCTCAACCCAGGGATCGACCCTGTGTCTCTTGCACTGGCAGGCTGATTCTTTACTGCTGAGCCACCAGGAAAGCCCCTTTCCAGGGTTGGTCCAAGCCAAAGTTCTGGGAACTCCTGGTCCCCAGGAAGCAATGTATCCTCCCTTCTACTGTTCATGACTTTATTCCAAGCTCTAAGTAAAGCCAATGCTCCACCACAGACGAACCAGCCACCTCTTCAAAAGCTGTTTCATTCAGTAACTGCTTTGCATTCAGGCGTGTTCAGTTGCTCAGCCGTATCTGACTCTTTGCGACCCCATGGACTGTAGGCCACCAGGCTCCTTTGTCCATGTCATTCTCCAAGGAAGAATACCAGAGTGGGTTGCCATTTCCTTCTCCAGGGGATCTTCCTGATCCAGGGATCAAACCCACATCTCCTGCATCTCTTGCATTGCAAGCAGATTCTTTACCACTAAACCACTGGGGAAGCCAGTGGTTTGAGGCCTTTACAAAGCCTCCTGCCTCCTAGGCTTCATTCACTATCTCCTTTTCTTCCTGATCTGAAGTTCAGAGATCAGAAAGATAAGGCTTTCAGGTCAGGCAAAGGGGAGCCTTAATTGTGATATCCATGTCCCGCAAAGCAGACATAGACCAGTCAACAGGCTGCCCAGCAAAGATCCCCAGAGTTGCGCTGGGTCACTAACTGTAACTGATTTTATATTTTTAAGAAATATGCTCTATCCACAACCAATTGTCTGTTGACTGCTTGAGGGAATCTTCTCTTAAAATTATTCTCAGGAGACTGCTTAAATGCAAGACTTCAGGGGAAAAGGAAGTTGGTTTGTTCCTAAAGCACCAGTCCAGGATTTTCCTGGTGGTCCAGTAGTTAAGACTCCCAGCTTCCACTGCAGGGGGCATGGTTTCAATCCCTGGTCAGGGAATAGGATCCCACAAGCCACACAGCACAGCCAAAAAAAAAGTACCTGTACACTCATAGTGGTGGATTAACATATAATAGAAGCAAAGGCAAATAGGAACCTAATGAAAATTGAGGGGGAAAACTCTAAGTAAACATACCTACCACTCTCTAACAAATACTGCTTAAAAGGAAAAATGTAAGTTCTTTGCTAATTCTGTCATCGTATCCTATTAAAGAAAGGAAATTTGCATGTATGTCTTCTATACAGAATTTTCCTGGCAATTCACACATTGATTTATTGGGTGATTGGCTGTGAAGACTGTCTACACAGCAGGCACTGAGTTGGGTAGCCAAAGGGCTGAAGGCCAACAGAAGAAATGGAAAGAACCTGGGTCTCCGACGGCATGGTTTGCTTGTTGAACTAACTGGCCTGGCAGAAAACATGACTCACAACAAGTATTCATGCTGTATCTACTACGTGCCAGGCACTGTTCTAGGTCTTGTGAATGCATTAGAGAATCTGTCTATCTAGACAATAATCCAAACAAATAAATAAGATGTCGCATGCTGCAATGAAGATGGAAGATCCTGTGTGCTGCAACTAAGATGCAGAACAGCCAAAATAAGTATTTAAAAAAAAATAAAAATAAAGGTGAGGCAGATGTAGGTTATAAGTTACACAGGCCAACCAGGGAAAGCCTCGATGAGAAAATGACTTCTGTTTCAGTTTTATTTATCTGACAGCACAGGGTCTCAGATGTGGCACGTGGGATCTTTGGTTGCGGCATGTGTGATCTAGTTATCTGACCAAGGATCAAACTCAGGCCCCCTACATTGGGAGTGAAGGGTCTTAGCCACTGGACCACCAGGGAAGTCCTCAGAAAATGACTCTTGAATGAATATATGAGGGCAACGGAAGTGAGATGTGTGGGCAGGGGAGGGAAGGGCGTTTGGGCAGAAGGCACCCGGAATGTAGTGGCTTCCAGGTAGACAGGAAGATAGGTGTGTTTGAGCAACTCCACGGGAGACAGTGAACGGGGCGCTGGGAAGAAAACAAGAGGATGAAAGTCTGTCTTAATGTACGAACACATACATTTTGAGCTTCTCAAGTAGGCGGCAAGCAGTGCGCTGCAGGCTGGGAAAGATGTGAACATAAATCCAGGATCTCTGGAGGGCAGCAGCATAGAGAAAATGCTTCGGGGAATTAGAATGTGCTCCAGGCTTCCCTAACGGCTTCGACAGTAAAGCGTCTGCCCACAATGCGGGTAGACTGGGGTTCGATCCCTGGGTTGGGAAGATCCCCTGGAGAAGGAAATGGCAACCCACTCCAGTACCCTTGCCTGGAGAATCCCATGGACGGGGAAGCCTGGTAGGCCTACAGTCCATGCGGTCGCAAAGAGTCGGACACGACTGAGCGACTTCACTTTTCAGGTCCTTCTTGGAAACAATGGCACATTTCTGAGGACTTTGTAAATTGGATTGGGCACAAAATTCTTGGGTTAAAAAACTTTCCTTATCAAAACTTATCTATGGCTTGCTGGCATTAAAGGCAGCACAAAAGAATCCTGTGTTTACCTTTATTTTTCTTCCTTTGATGCTGGCCTTTCCCCCTGTTGCGTAGATGAAAGTGAAAGTGTTAGTTGCTCAGTCGTGTCTGACTCTGTGTGACCCCATCAACTGTCGTCCTCCAGTCTCTGCTCATGGAATTCTCCAGGCAACAACACTGGAGTGGGTTACCATTTCCTTCTCCAGGGGATCTTCCCAACCCAGGGATCGAACTCGGCTCTCCTGCATTTCAGGCAGATTCTTTACCATCTGAGACACCAGGGAAGCCCTGCATAGATGCTTATAAGGGGAAAAAAAAATTAAACCCTTACAATTCTGATTGTTGCCAGGATGTGTCTAAGTTTATGTGAATTTTCATTTACTTTATAGAATTCAGGTGAGCACTTTCAAGCTATACACTTGAGTTTTTATTTATTTATTTTTAGGCTGTGTTGTGCAGCATCTTAGTTCTCCAACCAGGAATCGAACCCAGCCCCTTGCAATGGAATTGAGGAGTCTTAACCACTGGACTGCCAGGGAAGTCCCTAGTCTTTCGTTTTACAGCCCCGCTTTGCTTTCTTCTCTTATTGCCTGTTGTTTTCACTGGTTGTGGTCTCCTCTTAAGGAACACTATTTGTCGACTGTTTTTCAGTTGTCTTTTTCTTTTGTGTCATCAATGTACAGATGTGACTTGCCGCAGTGTCTACTTTGCTCTACACTAAGAATTACGAACTGGGAAATATGAGTTGTTGTTTAGTTGCTAACTCATATCTGACTCTGTGACCCCATGGACTATAACCTGCCAGGCTCCTCTGTTCATGGGATTTCCCAGACAAGAATTCTGCAGTGGTTTGTCCTTTTCTTCTCTAGGGGATCTTCCCGAGCCAGGGACTGAACCAACATCTCCTGCATTGGCAGGTCGATTCTTTACTACCGAGCCACCAGGGAAGCCTAGGAGATATGAATAAGGTTTCCCCACCAAGCTAAATCTCAGTGGCAGAAACTAATAAAGGAATGATGGCGGTAGATAATTACCAAGGCATGCCATGAATCGTGGGTGCAAATTTAATAAGAAATAGGACATTTATGCAGCTTCTAAGCCTCTGCCTACAGAGTGACTTATTAAGTACAAAAGGAAAGAATAACCTCAAAGAGAAAACACATGTCAAACATCACCTTAATTAAATGATCCAAGCCAACATCACTGACATTAGGACAAATAGGCATCACAGACCTGCCTCCCGAAGTGAGGCCCTGAGAGGGACACCTGATTGTGGTCGTGTTCTTGCCAAAACCCACAACCGGAATCTAACCACGAGGACATCTCAGATACAGCCAGATGGAGGGATGTTCCACAAAACAGCTAGTCTGTACTTCTCCAAAGAGTCAAGGTCAGGAAAAACAAAGGCTAAGAAACTCTGGGAGATTCAGTTCAGTTGCTCAGTAGTGTCTGACTCGTTGCGACCCCATGGACTGTAGCACGCCAGGCTTCCCTGTCTATCACCAATCTTTTTTGTAGAGTTCTTCTGTGTATTTTTGCCACTTCTTCTTAATATCTTGTGCTTCTGTTAGGTCCATACTGTTTCTGTCCTTTATTGTGCCCATCTTTGCATGAAATATTTCCTTGGTATCTCTGATTTTCTTGAAAGATCTCTAGTCTTCTCATTCTATTGTTTTTCTCTGTTTCTTTGCATTGATCACTTAGGAAGGCATTCTTATCTGGGACATTAAAAAAGACTAAAAGACATGACAATGAGATGTAATTTGTGATCCTGGGTTGAACTCTGGACCAAGAAAAACACATCTCAACAGACATTCCTGGGACATTTACAAAAACTTGAATAAATACTGTGAATTAGATAATAATCCACAAAATACATTGTGTGTGTTACTTGCTCAGTCATGTCTGACTCCTCTGTCTGTGGACTATTCCAGGCAAGAATACTACAGTGGGTTGCTGTGTCCTCCCCCAGGGCATTTTCCCAAGGCCAGGGGTCGAACTCAGGTCTCCTGCATTGCAGACAGATTCTTTACCACTAGTACCACCTGGGAAGCCCCCTTTATACACACACATACATTACTTTTCTGGTTTCAAAATAATTTAATTAGGGACGTCTGTGGCGTTTCAAGGCAGGGGCCGTGGGTTCTATCTCTGGTTGGGGAACTAAGACTCCATATGCCTCATGGAAAAATTTTTTGGCAGGGCCAAAAAATAAAAAAAAAATTTTTAAAAGATTTACTTAAAATTCCTGAATGCGAAGAGAAACTGGACCCAGGGGCAGAGAGGGGTTCAGAGGCGGGCATCTACCTGTACCCAGATCACTGATTCTCCAACCATTCATAAATGAGCCCTGAGAACCTATTCTGCCAGGCATTATGACAGTTGCTGTGTAAACAAATATGAACAAAACAGAGTGAATTTTATCTTGAATTGGTTATACCCTGGAAGCCAATTTATCTGCCTTGTGTGGTTGGGTACCATGTTCCATGGAGAGAGTGGAGGGCCTGAGAAGGGGCCGGGTATGTGAGGCCACAGTGAGGGGTCAGGGTAACAGTACACATGCAATAATCAGACATTACTACTTAGTTATTAGAGCTTGTTTTGAAGGCACACAAATTCAAGTGGTAATAACACTCAACTCCATCCCCAGCCTGGCCTCGTTACGGCTTGTTTATATGCATTTCCCTGACAGGCAGCTTCAACATGACTCACTCCATCTCTCCAAGTATGCAGGCTGTTTCCTTCACTTGCCCTTTCCCCAGGGCCAAACTCATCTTAAAATATTTCGCTCATGATTCCAAAAGAAATTTCATAATCAAGTCTTTTCATTTTTCTAAAAAAAAAAAAAAAAAAAAGTGTCCAAACCTCCAACTACTTCCGGTAACCTGGTTACCTGCTGACACCTCCAGCCTAGAAAACCTGACTGACAGCAGACCGAATGTTTTCTGGTCTCTGCTTCCCTTTTGCCTCTGTTTGCAGTGAGGGCAGTGATTCTCAATTCTGGTTGCCGCTGAGAACCTGCTTCCCTTTTGCCTCTGGTTTGCAGTGAGGGCAGTGATTCTCAGTTCTGGCTGCCACTAGGAATCTTCCAGAGAATCTTCTGGCTTGCGTATGATAAACTATGATATTAGCCACCACCCCAGACCAGTTTAATCATATTCTTGGGAGCACTGATGCTAAATTCTATATATACGCTTATTATCTCTATTATCTGTGTAATGTGTCTGGTCTGGCATCTAATTTCAAAATTCATCACCTTCTAGTCTGCTAAATAAACTGTATTTTTATTTTTAATTTTTAAAATTCTCACTTATTTATTTGCCTGCATCGGGTCTTAGTTGAGGCACGAGGAATCTTCACCGTGGCATGTGAGCTTAGTCATCCTGTAGCACATGGGATCTTTAGTTCCCTGACCAGGGATCAAACCTGCATCCCTTGCATTGGAAGGCGGATTCTAAATCACTGGACTGCCAGGGAAATCCCAACAATATTTTATTTAATTTCTTTCAGATTTTATTATTATTTTTAAAAAATATTTTTACTTATTTATTTGGCTGTGTCAGGTCTCAGCTGCTTCGTTGTGGCATGTGGGATCCAGTTCCCTAACCAGGGATCGAACCCGGGCCCCCTGCATTTGGAACATGGAGTCTTAGCCATTGAACCACAGGGGAAGTCCCTATTTTATTATTATTTTTTTAAATTGAAGTATAATTGCTTTATAATGTTGTGTTAGTTTCTGCTGGGCAACAAAGTGAATCAGCTATATGTATACTATATAACCCATCTCCCCAAACACTCCTCCCATCTCACCATGCTAGGTCTTCACAGAGCACTGCGATGAGCTCCCTGTGCTCTACATAGCAGCTTCCCATAACAGTATTTTAATTGTTCTTTCCCTCTCTTATTAATAGCAGTGCTTGAGGTGGTCGGCAATCCCAAAGAAGGGCAATGCCAAAGAATGTTCAAACTACTGCACAATTGCACGTCTCTCACACACTAGCAAAGTAATGCTCAAAATTCTCCAAGCCAGGCTTCAACAGTACGTGAACCGTGAACTTCCAGATGTTCAAGCTGGATTTAGAAAAGGCAGAGGAACCAGAGATCAAATTGCAAACATTTGTTGGATCATAGAAAAAGCAAGATAATACCAGAAAAACATCTACTTCTGCTTTATTGACTACGCCAAAGTCTTTGACAGTATAGATCACAACAAACTGTGGAAGATTCTTCAAGAGATGGGAATACCAGTTCATTTTACCTGCCTCCTGAGAAATCTGTATGCAGGTCAAGAAGCAATAGTTAGAACTGGATATGCAACAACAGACTGGTTCCAAATTGGGAAAGGAGTACGTCAAGGCTGTAGGCTGTCACCTGCTTATTTAACTTATATGCAGAGTACATCATGCAAAATGCCAGACTGGATGAAGCACAAGCTAGAATCAAGATTGATTAAAAAAAAGAAAAAAAAAAAAAAGATTGATGGGAGAAATATCAATAACCTCAGATACATAGATGACACCACCCTTATGGCAGAAAGTGAAGAGGAACAGAAGAGCCTCTTGATGAAAGTGAAAAAGGAGAGTGAAAAACCTGGCTTAAAACCCAGCATTAAAAAAAACAAAGATAATGACATCTGGTCTCATCACTTCATGGCAAATATAGATGGGGAAACAATGGAAACAGTGACAGACTTTATTTTCTGGGGCTCTAAAATCACCACAGATGGTGACTGCATCCATGAAAAAAACTGGATGCTTGCTCCTTGGAAGAAAAGCTATGAGCAACCTAGACAATATACTAAAAAGCAGAGACATTACTTTGCCAACAAAGGTCTGTCTAGACAAAGCTATGTCTTTCAAGTAGTCATGTATGGATGTGAGAGTTGGAGTATAAAGAAAGCTGAGCACCAAAGAATTGATGCTTTTGAACTGTGGTGTTGGAGAAAACTCTGGAGAGTCCCTTGTACAGCAAGGAGATCCAACCAGTCCATCCTAAAGGAAATCAGTCCCGAATATTCATGGGAAGGATGCTGAAGCTGAAACTCCAATATTTTGGCCACCTGATGTGAAGAACTGACTCATTGGAAAAGACCCTGATGCTGGGAAAGGTTGAAGGCAGGAAGAGAAGGGGACGACAGAGGATGAGATGGTTGGATGGCATCACCGACTCAATGGATATGAGTTTGAGCAAGCTCCAGGAGTTGGTGATGGACAGGGAAGCGTGGCGTGTTGCAGTCCATGGGGGTCACAAGGGGCTCAGTTCAGTCACGACTGAGTAACTGAACTGAACTGAGAGGTGGTGGTGGTGGTAATAGTAGCAAGCTAGCAGTTATTGAGGCTTATTTTGTGCAAGGCACAATTCTAAACTCATTACGATGCACGGGCTCATTTTCACACAACTCTGAGGTCAAATCCTCTCCTAATACCTATTTTATAGACGAGGAAAACCAAAGCAAAGAGAGATGAGGTAATTTCCTGAAGCTTCGCAAGTAGGAAGAGGCAGAGCTGGGATTCAAATCCACTTTATTACACACTCTCCAAGACACATCGTCCTCCCTGGGCATTTCAGGTTTGGCTCCCATTCACACACACGTATATCTCAGATAACAGAATGAGAAGTTCTGACTTGAAAATGGAAGATGGTGGTCTCCTTCCACTTTCTAGAATATCAAGTTCAGGTTTTCTCCTATGAAGTTCTCTTTAAGCGTTTGAGGCCTGTTTTTCTGCTTTTCTGTATGAGAGTACAGAGTGTGATAATATACAACTTCCTAGAAAAGTATCTATTTTTCTATCTACAATGTAATGTATCCACTATTCATGGTTTTCCACTTTCAGACATAACATGAGCCCCTGCTCCGCCAGCTGTGCTGAGATGTCTCCCAGTGGCTGCAGGTTTGTCTGGCAGTGGATGCTATGGGTAGAGAACCTTGTGGAGAGTTTAGGGATTTCATGTATTTTTATGTCACTTACACTGAGATAATAAGTAAGGATGAGTAGTTGATTTATTTGAGGAAAAGTGTCTAAAAAAAAAATGGAATCATAGACAGGGCAAAAAAATTTGGTAATGTATATTAATACAGCAATAGTCTTTCCAATACTCTGAATGGATGAGAGAGTTGGACCATAAAGAAGACTGAGTGCCGAAGAACGGACGTTTTCACACTGTGGTGCTGGAGAAGACTCTTCAGAGTCCCCTGGACTGCGAGATCAAACCAGTCAATCCTAAAGGGAAATCAATCCTGAATATTCACTGGAAGGACTGATGATGAAGCTGAAGCTTCTATATTTGGCCACCTGATGCAAAGAGCCAACTCACTGGAAAAGACCCTGATATTGGAAAAGACTGAAGGTAAGAGGAGAAGGGAGTAACAGGGGATGAGATGGTTGGATGGCATCACTGATTTCAATGGACATGAATTTGAGCAAACTCAGGGAGATAGTGATGGACAGAGAAGCCTGGTGCACTGCAGTTCATGGGGTTGAAAAGGGTTGGACACGATGTAGTGACTGAACAACAATAATCCATACAGTCTCCTGGGGCCAACAAAAGAATTATAGGAAGCAGAGGACTGAGAAAAGGTAGGCAAATGAGTGCTGTTAGGTACTAGGTGGCAAACAGATCAGGGATGGCGGTGGAAGGTCTAGCTCTTGTGTGAAGCTGGGTGGTGAATATCAGAAGGGAAATATAGGAGGAAGAGGAGTGCTCGTGGCAGGCTTTTTGTTTTATTTTTCAGAGCTGGATCACTCTGTGCAGCAGGAGGGATGGCAAACTCAAAGAGTCTATGTGCTTGTTTTAAAAATAATTCACCTCCTCTAAATGCAGATGGAGATTTTTGAAGATATGCAAACAACAGGATGTGAAGGATGCTGGATGGGGATGTGGCACAGGATGGGTGGGGGCATGAGCAAGGATTTGAAACAGTTAAAGAGGGCTTCCCTGGTGGCTCAGTGCTCAAGAGTCCACCAGCCAGTGCAGGAGACTTCAGTTCATTCCCAGGTCCGGGAAGATTCCACATGCCTCGGAGCAACTAAGTCTGTGCGCCACAACTCCTGAGCCGACGCTCTAGAGCTCAGGAGCTGCAACTACTGAAGCCCGAATGCTCTAAGAGTCTGTGCTCTGCAACGAGAGAAGGTACCGCCATGAGCTGAACACCACAGCTAAAGAGTAGCCCCTGCTCACTGCAACTAGAGAAAAGCCTGTGCAGCAACGAAGACCCAACACAGACAAATAAATCGGAAAAAAAATTTTTTTTTAAATAAATAAAGACAGATGGCTGTGCTGGGAGGGGGCAAGCCAGTTTTGTGGTGGTGATGGGGGTCGTTGGGATGCCCACTCCTCGACTGACCACTAGTGGGCACTTGCACCTCGCACTGGCCACCAACAGTTGTCTTGGAATCTAGAGGGTCACAGGCAACTTCCAGGCCTGCCCACCCCCGCCGTGGGGCGTGTTCTTTAGGCTGCTCAGATCTTGGTGACAGGCTATAGGACCTCTCAGGGCAGCCTGCTCCGGATGGCTGTGACAGTCACCTGAGAACTACACCGGACGTTGGTCAAGGGCTCAGACCCTGGAAGTTGGTCTCACGATTACTGGAAATCATACAAGCTCACCGTGTCATGACTTATCTCTCTAGAGATACCTTCCTTCTCCTCAACTAAATTCTAAATTCTTTTTGAAGCTTTTTAAAAAATATTATTTTTTATTGATGTATAATTCATGGGTGTGCTGTGTCCTCAGTTGCTCAGTCATGTCTGACTCTTTGAAACCCCATGGACTGTAGCCTGCCAGATTCCTCTGATCAAGGGATTTCCCAGGCAAGAATATTGGAGTGGGTTGCCATTTCCTCCTCCAGGGGATCTTCCTGACCCAGGGATCAAACCCACATCTCTTGCATCTCCTGCACTGGACTCTAAGCTTTTAATGAAAAAAGACTGTCAGGAGATCTTAAAATAAGAGGAGATGAAATATGAATGAGATGAAATTCTACATCTGGGATTTGCTTGCAAACAACCCAGCATGGTGGAAGGGGGAGCACGAGTGAGGAAAACCATTGAAATTTTACAGAGTTAAGTTTTAGAAGCATCATATATTCCCAGGTCTCCCTTCTACCTGTCTGCTCTGTGTTTCTGAGACTCACTGCACTTGAACAACACTAGTCAGCTTGTGGGGCATGTGGGTTGCCCCAAACTCCTAAGAAAGCCCAGGAAAGAGGGATACAGGGTCCTAGCTGGGTGCATCTCCTAGCCTACCAATTTCAGTCTGTCGCAAGCCCTGAGGTGAGGAGACCGATCCCATTGCGCCTCCTCCCAGGACCCTCCAGACCTTCCTTTGTGACCGTGTTGCCTCGGACATTGATAGAAAGACCTCGATTGCCCCTGGGGATTTTTGTTTGCATATATTTTAAATTAATTCTTTCCTATAACATCTGGTACAGAACAGCCTCTTCAACTGTTGCTATGCAGCTCCGAAGAGGAAGTGAGGGCTGTGAACTGAGCTCGAGTGGGAGAGAGAGAACTGGGCTGCCACGGTGGAGGGGAGGCGGAGGAGGACCAGGGTCACCAGCCAGGGGCAGGGCTGGCATTTCTGATCACATGACATCCTGGGTGGTGCGTGCGTGTGCCGAGGTGGTAGCGCTGGGGACATACAAAAGCAATACTCCTGACTGTCTGGCTCACACACTTGGGGCAGCGCTGCTAGACCTTGGGGAAGGTGGAGGCAGTGAGATGGGACAAGCTCAGTGACAGTGTCCCTTCTGCGCTTTAAGAAGAAACAGACTTACCAAGTGTGCTGGCGATGGTGACCTGGCGTCCTTGACTGTGGCGCTGGCGGGGACATCGAGGAGCGGCCATTTCATCTGCAGGTACTACATAGGGGACAGAAAACAATGTGGCTGGTGAGAGGGGGTCTCGCAAGAGCTCCAAGTGAGCCACGGCCAGGGGTGGGGGGTGGGGGGGCAGACATCAAGCTTCATTCGACCTGCATGCTCCTGACTGGGTCAACGTCCAGAGATTGGAACAGAGCAGAGCATACACCGACACCGCTGCCAACACCAGCCCCTCCATCATTTTGGGGTAAACGCATGACAGCACAACTAACCAAAGTATAATATTCAAAGACCCTACTGGTGAGAGTCATTAGGTGTGAGACAAGCAAGACTCATCAAGGGACCCAGGGCTCCAAGATGGTGATCCTGCCTGTTCAGTTCCATCTCTCACAGCATCACACACAACACTCCCCAGGAAACAGCCTCTCCAGAGCAGTCTGGGGAATGAAGGAATATGAACCATCTGCCTGACACCTCCAGGGTCATGGGGAATATCTGTCCTTATTCAAGGATGTGGATCTTTACTTCGCTGTAGTATTTCTTGATCTTGAAAAGATTTTCCAGTATCCTGCCTTCTCCCATGCATCACTGCAAAAATGCCAACCAAACCGTCCCTAACACACACACACACACACTTTAAATGAAAAGTGATCTCCTCAATGCCAGCCTAGTAGTCTTGGGCAAGAGTCTGGGAGAGAGTGGGTAGAGAGGCAGTGAGGGGCTCTGGAGCTGGGTGTCCATGGGCTCAGGTTCTCACTCCGCTAATTATGCTGTGTAACCCTGGATAAGTGTCTTGACAACTCTGAACTTCAGTTTCTTCATCCATAGAGCAAGGTGATTATCACTAACTTGACAGGTTGTTGGAAGGATTAGGGACAGTGTCAAGTCTTGAATACAGTCCTGTGCCCATGGATGGCGTTTGATAAATGGCAGCTATTATTTTCATAAGCAAACCATTAATCTTTGCCGGGAGCAAAACACACATGCTGGCTTAGTGTCAACACTGATACGGTGCTTCTGGGCAGCAGACCAGCCATGCAGGCTCTTTGCAGAATTCTTGAGGTTGCTTTGAAAATTTGAGCTCTCAGGGGAAGTGATGGCTCCAGGAAGTGTTCCCCCAGGGAGAGAGAAAGAAGCCTTTGAATTACCCCCTTGCTTCAATTTCAGGAGTGGGGAATAAAATCGTGTTTTGGCTTGAGCTCTGAGCACAGGTCAGGAAAAGAGGATGGGCAGTATCCCTTTGCTCTCCATCAACTACAAAAATATGACTGAGAGGGCAGGGACTGGCCTTGCCACAAGGTGTCCACAGGCAGGAATCACAACCCAAGGACACATTAGCCAAGGCCCAGGAAGTGGACAGACAGCAGCTCGGGTGGGCCAAGTGGGCCCGGCCATGGGAGGTAGAAATGAATGGGGAACCTCATGAATAAAGACAGGTCCACTCTGAGCCCTCTGGTACCCTGCCTCTCCCCCAACTGAGAGTCATCTCTGTCCCTACCTCCTGCCAATCTTATCTGCTTCCTTCCTTCACACCCCCACTCATCTATTTCCCTTCTCAGAGCCTACGTTTTGTAGATGCACTAACTGCGATTTAAATGCCTTTGGCAAGTCAACGGCACTGGACAAATGTATCATTAGTAAAAACTCATTTCCTCAGTGAAAAACAACATTTGTGACACCCTGACAGTTTTCACAGCAGACTCACATATGTAAACCAGTTTAATCTCCATGGCAACTCTACCATGACATGCTGGGGTGGCTACCCTAATCTGCAAGACCAGCTAATGGAAGTAAATTCAGGGTAGATGACTTGCCCCCGTTAGGAAGAGCAACACTCTTCACCACAACATGAGTCATAAAGCTTTTCTTAACACCATCTTCTGGAACATTCCACTGCCCCCCAGAGCCTTTTCTTTGCTCTGATGGGTTTTTCTCTCTTCTTTTATGTCTTGAACAGGGCTGGCCACCCAGAAGCTGAATGAATACATACATGGCAATGTATTACTGTAGGAACTCTTGAGGTGGCCGGAGCTTGCATGTGAGTACTAATTATCACACTTGTTTCTCTACAACCACAAATACCTGGTGAGGTGTTCCAAATTTACCCACCGCCACGTGAAACACCAGTGTTCCTAAAATCCATCAACTCTTCCAGCATCTGATTCCCTAACGACAGGCACAAGGGTCAACACTGAACACTCTTTACTCTTGTTGCTTTTCAGGGATGTTCTTAGACACACATGTTGGGGTGGTCCAGAGGAATTGATCTAAATCCTGATTTGGGACAGTGCTGGAGTTTGGGCTCTTTAAGAATACTATCTGCTGACCTTATGGGCTGGTAGACATAGCAAGCTTGTAGGATTCTTGCAGTTTCTCAACTGCTACACCATTGACATTTGGGGCTACAGAGGTCTTTGTTGTAGGGGCTGTCCTGTGCATTTGAAGATGTTTAGCAGCATCTCTGGCTTCTACCTACTGAATACCAGTAGCACTCACTCTTCTGCCTGGTTATAATAACTGAAAATGCCTCCAGACTTTGCCAAATTTCCACACTTCACTAGTATCTCTGGGAGGGGCAAAACTGCCTATCTGTGTGTTTGTGTGTGTGTGTGTGTATACATTCTTTTTCATTATAGGTTATTGTAAGATATTGAACACAATTCCCTCTGCTATACAGTAGGACTTTGTCTATTTTATACATGGCAGTCTGTATCGGCTACTCCCAAATTCCTAATTTAGCCCTCTCCCACCCCTTTTCCCCTGTGCTGACCATAAGTTTATTTTCTATGTCTGTGAGTCTGTTTAGTTTTGTAAGTAAGTTCATTTGTATCATATTTTAGATTTCCACAAAAGTGATATCATATAGTATTTGTCTTTGTCTGAGTTACTTCACTTACTATGATAATATCTAGGTCCATCTATATGGATGCAAATAGCATTATTTTACTATTTTTTATGGCTGAGTAATATTTCATCATGGGCTTCTTAGGTGGCTCAGGTAAAGAATTTGCCTGCCAAGAAGGAAGAGCATGTTTGACAGTGGGTTGGAAAGATCCCCCGGAGAAGGAAATGGCAACCCACTCCAGTATTCTTGCCTAGAAAATCCCATGGACAGAGGAGCCTGGTGGGCTATAGTCCATGGGGCCAAAAAGAGCCAGACACGACTTAGCAACTAAACAACAACAACAACATTCCACAGTGTATATGTACCACATCCTCTTTATCCATTTATCTGTCAACGGATGTTGAGGTTGCTTCCGTGTCTTGGCTACTGTAAATAGTGCTGCTATGTACATGGGGGTGCATGTATCTTTTCAAATTACAGTTTTCTCCAGATATATGAATAGGAGTGGGATTGCTGGATCATAAGGTAACTCCGTTTTTAGTTATTCCAGAGTGGCTGCTCCAACTTATATTCCCACCAACAGTGTAGGAGGGATCCCTTTCCCACACACAGGGTCCATTCTCACTAATTATAGCTGAAACCTGGAAGCTTGGAGGGTGGCTAAAAGATCTTTAGCGTGGTCCAATGCTGAAGTCTGGCTCCTCACAGATACAGCAGGCAGGCATGGAGAGGGGGTTCAGGGAATAGTATGCATCTTCCCAGGACGCTTCCAGCTCCAGCCGATCATGGAGGTTGAGGGTGTGGCACATGGTGGGCCTGTGTTCAGAAACAGTTCATTCCAAAAGGTAGGGAAATGGAGGGTTGTCATTTCCCTCTTTCTACTCTTTGGCTGTTTTTTTTTAAGATTTTGAAACCAGTGATGGGGGTAAGGAGTGGGGAGAGATCTGTAAGAGTTGGAGCCCCTGCAGCTTGGTGTCATGGAATATCTCTACATCATAATTCCGAGGAAAGGAGCTTTCTAAAGGGACAGCTGAGCTTCCCAGCACCACAGGCTGGGACAGAAGGAGCCAGCAACACCCCCCTGTAAGCCTTCTCAACCGTATCCCCAGACCTTTGGAGGTGTCTGTGCACTCCTGAATTCCTAAGCCAGGCTCAGCCCGATGTTCAGCGGAAATAAATCTCTCTTGGCTGGAATTCTCATGTGCGAGCGGCCAGCCCCATGGGGCTCATCACTCATTGGTGGAACATGTTCTTGGGGATTAAGAGATGTGTGGCTGAGCCTACATGCTCTGCATAGTGATGGCATGTGGGCAAAGGAAAACTGCTGGTTTCTCCAAGCCCAGCCTAGGCTCCATCCAACTGGCCACAGCTGGCTCCTGACCTGTGTATCATGGTCAGACTTCAGCACCTCCCTACTAGGGGATGCTCAGTGGGATGGAACACAAGGGACCTGCGGGGCCTCAATGCACCGATGGCCAAGCAATAGCAAGAGTCACCACTTATGGGATAAGCACTCTCTTTTGACTCTCAAAAAAACAGAAAGAATGGTGAAGACCCAAATGGTGAGGACTGCTAACCCTTGACTTACAAATGCTACTTAACATGCTGTTGTGTGCAGTGACTTTCTGAGACAGGCCGGGTAGGCAGCTTCCCAATCTTATTGAATCTAGGAAACTCTTTTCTGGGTGTGAGGGTTCCATGGAACACACGTGAGGTTTTTTAAGTGTTTTTTTTAAAATTTTCTTTTCTTTTGGCCTGGTCGTGCAGCACGTAGGATCTTAGTTCCCCAACTAGGGGTCACACCAGTGCCCCCGGCATTGGAAACGTGGAGTCTTAGCCACTGGACCACCAGGGGTTTCCTGCCTCTACTTTTTTATAGTTGATTTACAATGTTGTGTCAGTTTCAGGCGTATAGTACAGTGATTCAGTTATATACACACATACATATACATACACATGTATATAGGAAGATCTGGTATTGTGGTTCAGTTAAGTAGAATGAGGCTGTGGTTTAGAACATGTCTTTACCTTGTCAAGAAAGGATGATTCTATTCCTATTTTCAAATCTCTTTCACTGGGACAGTTGTTGACTTCTCTTAAGATCTACCGAAAAGGTGTTCTCTTATTTGACTCAGACTGGAGATTATACCTAGAAACAGATTTCCTTACATTGAAGCACCCTCGCATTTTCCAGGTAAATCCTATTCTATCACTGTGGCTTGTTTGTACTTCTGTGTATTGTACAATGGTAAACATGAATATTTTCAGATTTTTACTTCTATATTCTTAAGTGAGACTGAACAGTTTTCTTTCCTTACTCCCTTTCTTCCTTCCTTGCTGACGTCTTTATCCAATGTTGCTATCAGCACTGCCTGCCTGTGGGCTTGGTTGCATCTGACTCTCTGCAACCACATGGGCTATAGCCCGCCTGGTTCCTCTGTCCATGGAATTCTCCAGGCAAGAATACTGGAGTGGGTTACCATGCCCTTCTCCAGGGGACCTTCCTGACCAGGGATCGAACCTGTGTCTCTTACATCATTGGCAGGCAGGTTCTTTACCACTAGTGCCAGCTGGGAAGCCCCACTATCAGTGTTATTTTGGCCTTATTATTTATAAGGGGTGCTCCTGCTCTTTTTCTGAATGTTCTGGATCCTTTCAGCATCTCGGGCTCCTCCCCAGCCCCCTCCGTGGAAATAGCCCTTGGCCAGGTGGGAAGGGGCTTCCTTGGTGGCTCAGACAGTAAAGAATCCACCTGCAATGTAGGAGACCTGAGTTCAAACCCTGGGTTGGGAAGATTCCCTGGAGGAGGGCATGTCAACCCACTCCAATATTCTTTCCTAGGAAATCCTAGGGACAGAGGAGCCTGGCGGACTACGGTCCATGAGGTCACAAAGAGTCAGTCACAACCGAGCGACTAAGCACAGCACAGGTGGGCAGTTTCTGCTCAGGTCTAGCCTGGGGAAGGGTCCCTGTGTAGGGTCTCTCACTGGAGAACTGGAGCCCTCCTCCTGGAGGGAGGTGGAGCGCTGGGCCCGCAGAACCGTGTTGCGCCTGGAGACTGTGCAGCAGATTAATTGCAGCTGTGCCCTGGAATTTCCCCAGCACACAAATCTTCATGATGTAAAACAGCTGGGAGGAAATCCCAGCATGCCCTGTCCAGAGGCAGAACTGCCAATGAGCTCTGGAGGTTAACCCTCTGCCTCCCAGAAGGTAGGGACAGCCCCTTCCCTAGCCAGGCCCCCCAGTTCCAAACTTGCTGTGATGGAGACAGGACACTCCAGGACTCTTGGCAACGCCCACATTCTCCCCCATCTAAGTGTTCTCACAGAAAACCCTGTAAGCATGGCCAGGCAAGAGAGGAAGCAAAGCCTCATGGTACAGACGTAACATCAGTGTTCCCAGTTAGGGGCTCCTTACAGCCGGAAGCCAGAAGGCAAGTCAGCTCCACTCCACAGAATCCCTCCTCTTCTCCTTGCGGGGAGGGGCAGACCTGGCATAGAAAGAAAGGGCCCCTGTCTCTACCTTTCCTGTCTCATGGTTTTCATGTGTTGGAGCAGCTCACCAGCTTAGGTGACCAGTCTTTCCTGCCTCTCTGGTCCCTCATGGTGAATGAAGATTCTGGGACACTAGAATTGGGCCCCTTTTAATACAGAAAAGACCTTCCCAAGCCTCCCTCCCAGATCATATGGTGAGCCAGCCACCCAGGAACACAGGCCAGAGACCCACTCCCAAAGGCAGATGACCATCCACCGTACAGCAACAAGGAGACCATGCAAAACACTCTCCAATTCCTTTTAAAGGCGATTTTAAACATCAATAATTGTATCATAGGGATTTCCCTGGTGGTCCAGTGGCTAAGATGCTGCACTCCCAAAGCAGGATGCCTGGGTTTGATCTCTGGTCAGGGAACTAGATCCCACACGCTACAACTAAGAGTTTGCATGCTGTAACAAAAAAAATACAAGCTAGATTTAGAGAAGGCAGAGGAATCAGAGATCAAATTGTCAACATCCGCTGGATCATAGAAAAAGCAAGAGAATGCCATAGAAACATCTACTTCTGCTTCAATGACTACGCTAAAGCCTTTGACTGTATGGATGACAACAACTGTGTAAAAATGCTTAAAGAGATGCGAATACCAGACCACCTTACCAGCCTTCTGAGAAACCTGTGTGCAGGTCAAGAAGCAACAGTCAGAACAAGAAATGGAACAATGGACTGGTTCCAAATTGGGAAAGGAGTACACTCAGGCTATATATTGTCACCTTGCTTGTTGAACTTACATGAGGAGTACATTATGCGAAATGCTGGGCTAGATGAAGAACAAGCTGGAATCAAGATTGGAGGGGGAAATATCAATAATCTCAGATATGCACATGACACCACCCTAATGGCAGAAAGTGGAGAAGAATTAAAGAGCCTCTTGATGAAGGTGAATGAGAAGAGTCAAAAAGCTGGCTTAAAACCCAACATTCAAAAAACAAAGATTATGGCATCCAGTCCCATCCTATTTTATGGCAAATAGATGGGGAAAAAAATGGAAACAGTGACAGACTTAATTTTCTTGGGCTCCAAAATCACTGCGGATGGTGACTGCACCCAAAAGACATTTGCTCCTTGGAAGAAAAGCTATGACAAACCTAGACAGTGTATTAAAAAGCAGAGACATCACTTTGCCAACAAAAGCCCATATATCAAACCTATGGTTTTTCCAGTAATCATGTATGGATGTGAGAGTTGGACCATAAAGAAGGCTGAGTGCTGAAGAATTGATGGTTTCAAACTGTGGCGCTGCAGAAGACTTTTGAGAGCCCCTTGGACTGCAAGGAGATCAAACCAGTCAATCCTAAATGAAATCAACCCTGAATATTCACTGGAAGGACTGATGCTGAAGCTGAAGCTCCAGTATTCTGGCCACCTTATGCGAAGAGCCAATTCATTGGAAAAGACCCTGATGCTGGGAAAGATTGAGGGCAGGAGGAGAAGTGGGTGACAGAGGATGATATGGTTGAGTGGCATCATTGACTCAATGGACATGAGTTTGAGCACACTCCAGGAGATAGTGAAGGACAGGGAAGCCTGGCATGCTGCAGTTCATAGGGTCGCAAAGAATCAGACATGACTGAGAGACTGAACAACAACAAAACTAAGAAGATCCCACACATCACAATGGAAGATATAAGATCCTGAGTACTGCAACTAAGACCTGGCACAGCTGAATTAAAAAAAGTCGCTGAAAAAGATAAAATGAAAGTAGTAGAAGAACTGGCTTCCCTAGTGGCTCAGTGGTAAAGAATATGCCTGCAATGCAGGAGACACCGGAGACCCAGGGTTGATTGTTGAGTTGTAAGATCCCCTGGAGGAGGAAATGGCAAGCCACTCCAATATTCTTGCCTGGAATGTCCCATGGACAGAGGATCATACTCCATGGGGTTGCAAAGAGTCGGAGACGACTGAGTGACTGAGCATGCATTAGAAGAACTGGTTCCCAAACTCGATGGATTAGACACAGTTACAGGAGCAAAAGTATAAAAAACAAGGTTTACACTCTTATCCCTTATTTCCTTTATCTATAGATGAGTAGTTTTTGCATCTGCTTAATTTTCTGAATACCACTAAACCCCCAATACTATCACTTTTTTTTGGTTTTGCTCAAGTGTAGATGGCTGTGTTCCTTCTTGAAGTTTTGTTGGTAGGTGAGTTGTTACAAATAAATCCAATTAATACACCTATAAGGCCCTATGATAAGTGACTTTTCAATTTAATACGACAGACCCAATTTTCCTTGGAAAAGTTATTCAGAACCACATTTGGCTAGTGTTTTAAGCCAGGGAAGGGAATTTTGTCTCTCCAGCACCTGTCACAGCAACTTAGTCAATAAATATTTTTGGAGCCCCTCTGTGTGCTGGCATCAGGGGGGCTCCAAGAACATTCCATGCCTGTAGAGTAAACGCAAAAACAAGAGTGGGCTGCCTGGGTTTCACTTTCCCCATAAGTACCCATTTCCTGCCCTTTCCCCCAATAATTCCCCTTCTTTCCTGGATGGCCTCAAACTATTCTCTTCCCCTCCCAATTCAGAGAATCTGGCCATTTTGCCTACCAGATTTTTCCCCCCTTTTTTGACCACACCTTGTAGCTTATGTGATCTTAGTTCCCCAACTAGGGATCAAACCAGTGCCCCCTACATTGGAAGCACAGATTCTTAACCACTGGACTGCCAGGGAACTCCAAAGTGACAGATTTTATTTTCTTAGGCTGAAAAATCACTGTGGACGGTGACTGCAGCCACGAAATAAAAAGATGCTTGCTTCTTGGAAGAAAGGCTTTGACAATCCTAGACAGCATATTAAAAAGCAGAGACATCACTTTGCCAACAAAGCTTCATATAGTCAAAGCTATATTTTTTCCAGTAGTCATGTACAGATATGAGAGTTGGTCCATAAAGAAGGCTGAGGGCTAAAGAATTGATGCTTTTGAACTGTGGTGCTAGAGAAGACTTTTGAGAGTCCCTTGGACAGCAAGGAGATCAAACCAGCCAATCCTAAAGGAAATCAACCCTGAATATTCATTGGAAGGACTGGTGCTGGAGCTCTAATACTCTGGCTACTTGATTCGAAGAGCCGACTCACTGGAAAAGACCCTGATGGTGGGAAAGATTGAGGGCAGGAGGAGAAGGGGGTGACAGAGGATGAGATGGTTAGATAGTATCACTGACTCAATGGACATTGAGCAAACTCCAGGTGATAGTGGAGGACAGAGGAGCCTGGCATGTTGCAGTCCATGGGGTCGCAAAGAGGTGGATAGGACCTAGCAACTGAACAACACCAGAGCTGAATAATGAGTTGTTTTAAAAAATATCTCCACCAGAGGCCTATTTCTAGTGGTGAAAGGACAGACCACAACCTCTTTGAACTAGATCATCTCACCTTTTAAAATGAGACTGTTTCACGTCATCAGCCTGAAGCTTGGGACCCTAACCAGATGGCCTTCAATGGAAGAGAAATCAAATGCTTGTCTAAAGTGCAGGGGTGCCCGGGAGTAGAGCCTGAGTTGAGGGGCTCAATGGATGCAGAACTCGGACCCCCCACTTCCGAGCTGTGTTCCTGAGGACATTTCTTGACCTTGAATAACCTCTGCTTTCTCTCCAGTAAAACGGGAATAAAGGGTTTCTTATTTACAGGACTGGTCATCCAGAAGAGGACCAAGGTCGGGCACACGACAAGCTCTCGGGAAATATGTGTTTAGTCACTAAAACATAGTAATTTCTGTGCAACGAGCCTCTTACCCGCTCTTTTCCCAGGGGCAGGGAAGAGCTAATAAATAGGGTTCAGCCCCTCACTCATCTCCGGGTGCTCTATGGGGAGAGATCCTGTATGGGTAAACATTTAACAACTGGCTGTCTAAGTGAAAACAGAAAGATGAAGCCTGCTTCGCAGCACTTGCTGGTGAAAATCTTGCATAGTGAAAATCTTTCCACTGTGGCTGACTGTGAGCTCCCATGGTGAGTCGCTGACCGCAGTGTGGAGAAGAGAAGCTTATGACTGGCTGGGGCAACACCAGGGCCTGTGGGCAGGAGAAGCTGAGGGAGTCTCAGGTCTGCCTCCACTGGCTGGGGCTGCTGGCTGGGTCCACAGGTGGTGGGAAGGCTGCCACGCGTGGTCCTCAGCTGAAGTGGTCTTGAGAGAGAGCAGGACACCAGACCAGGCATGTCTTCTTGACTGCAGTGTCCTCCTCCTGGAGGGAGCAGGGGAACTCTGTCCCCGGAGCTGTGGGGGCTCCCACTCTGTGGTAATGGCCTCTGGGACGGAGACCTGGGCTTTCCAGAAAAGTCAGAGTCAAACTGCTTTTGGGTCCTCATTTCCAAGTCTGGAGTTACGCGCTTCCTATGTACCCTCTTGCAGTGGCTTTGACCTTGGGCCTGCTGGGCCCGGGAGCTTCCTCAGTGGCTCAGCAGCAAAGAATCCACCTGCAACGCAGGAGCCGCAGGAGATGTGGGTTCAACCCCTGGGTCGGGAAGATTCCCTGGAGGAGGGCATGACTACCCACTCCAGTATTCTTGCCTGGAGAATCCCACGGACAGAGGAGCCTGGCAGGCTACAATCCATGGGGTCGCAAAGAGCCTGACACAACTGAAGCAACTTAGCATGCATGCATGCTGCTGGGCCCAGGCAGTTTCTGTGCTCACTGCCTGACAACGGACATATCATAGAGAAAGAAGCTTCTTCACAGGGACTTATGTTGAAGACCTGGCCATCTGTTCCCTGGGCGGACCCCTGCCTGACCCCTTCTCCTCTCCCTTCTAGCTCTGGTCTTGTTGTGGCCATGTCTGGTATATACTGACAGCACACCCCTGCCTCCAGGTACAATCATCTGCCACAGCCCTGCTATGGCCTCTGCCCTTGCACCACCATCATGTGCACCTGGGGCTGATCACCCATCAGCACACGCAGAGCTGCCTCTTTCTGGTTAACGGGCCATGTTGTCCCAGCATGAAGGTAACAAAACCTTCTAACCAGCTGTATAGTCATAGACATATTCATTTTGTCACCATGAATAACCTCATCACATTGCTCATGTCTGAATACAGTTGTAGTACCTATTTCCAGTTTCGAGGGAACTGCTAGGTCAAAGGTATGCACCTTTGGCTTTTTAAAAAAATATTTATTTTATTTGGCTACTCTGTATCTTAGTTGCAGCACATAGGATCTCTTAATTGTGGCATGTGGGATCTAGTTCCTGGACCAGGGATCGAAAGCCAGTCCCCTGAATTGGCAGCACAGTCTTAGCCACTGGACCAGCAGGGAAGTCCCTGGACTCCTGGCTTTTGGAGAGTATTACCAAAGACCTCCCTGTCTACACCCTTACCAGCAATGCACAAGGGAGCTCATCTCCCCAAGCCCCTGCCCACATAGTGTTATTCAATGCAATGATCTTTGCTAGGGGGGCAGGTGAAAAACAGGAGCTCACCATAGTTTCCATGTGCATTTCTCTTATAAGTGAGGCTGGGAATTGTCACATGGACAGGTACTGATTTGAAAGACAGAAAAACCATGTGCAGCCAAAAAGGGCTTTACAGTCTGTGGGGGTGGGGCAGGGGCAGAGAAAGGCTGAGAGTGCGAAATGAGCAGGTGTAGAGGCAGGTGGGAGGAAGCCTAGGAGAGGGGTCTCCGGGGTTCCTCGTAATTCCAGATAACTGTGCAGTCTTTGTCGTATTCAACTTTCACTAGGAAGGGAGGCAGGCAGGTCTGATGGGAGCTCAGGACGAGTGGTCTATGGTGTGTGGACATGTGCAAAGGCAGCAGGCAGCCCAGGAAACCACTCCACTTCCACTTCCCACTCATCTCGTTACTATCAGGCCCCTGATGACCTGAGAAAGAAAATAAAGGCAACTGGCTTTTTATTTGCCAAATCCTATGGACATCTCTGGGGAAACACATTTCCTGCCCATAAGCCCTCCCCCATTGTGGCTCCTGTGGTTCTCGGCTCTGTGTGCCCCCTGGTTGGTCTACACTTACTGACCTACATAAATGTCTTGGGCAAACTGTTCAGTGAGAAGGGCCAGCTGTGGAACCCAGAAGGAGAGTCACCAAAATGTTCTCACTGGGTTTTGGCATTTCAGGCAATTTTACTTTCTTCGTTGTGCCTTTCTTACTCATTTGACATTTCCACACAGCCTGGCAGGTGTGGTCCATGGGGTTGCAAAGAGTCAGACATGACTGAGCAACTAAGCATAGTGCAGCACGCAGAATAAAGTATACTATTGAAATCGTAAGTAAAGCTATGAAAATAATAGCAGCTCTTGATTATTTTCATCCCCCCAAACTGCACCTTCAGTTTCCCCAACTAGAAACCCCCAAATCCACCACCTTAACACCTTCAGCCACCCCCCCCATCTCCTGTTGACCACCAAGTTCCATGGATCCTGAGCATCTTTCTAGATTCTAGGGTTCAGGTCCTCCCTATTTCACAGCTAGGCCACTGCAGGATCTGCATCTGGTCTCCTGGCTTCTGTTCAGTGTTTGCTCAACTATGCAGGAGGCGGGCCTTCTCAGGTGGCCTAGTGGTAAAGACGGCTGCCGATGCAGAAGACCCAGGTTTGATCCCTGGGTCGGGAAGATTCACTGGAGGAAGAAATGGCAACCCTCTCCAATATTCTTGCCAGGATAATTGCATGGACAGAGAAAGGGGTGAGGTGTGGGCTGCAGGTCATTTGGCCCCAGACTGACAAAAATGTCTGTTGTCCACATCAAAGAACAGGTTGTTGGATGGAGATTATGGGGTCCCAGTCCTCTTCCACAATGTCACCAATGCGTCTGTCTCTCTATCCATCTCTTCCAGCTCACCCTTCATTGGCCCTCTGGAAATATCTTTCTGAAACATTTTCAGTGCCCATAAATGCGTGCTTAGTTGTGTCCGACTCTTTGTGAACCCATGGGCTGTAGCCCACCAGCCTCCTCTATCCATGGGATTTCCCAGGCAAGAATACTGGAATGTATTGCCATTCCCTCACTTCTCCAGGGGATCTTTCTGACCCAGGGATTGAACCCAGGTCTCCTGCACTGCAGGCAATTTCTTTACTGTCTGAGCTACCAGGGAAACCTTCTAAAACATAAAACTGTGCTATTTAAAACTACCAGGTGTCTTCTCATTCTCACAGAGCTGCCTACTTGTGCTTATAAAACTGACCAAGAGGCAGCAAAAGCTCTGTGCAAAACACTCCATAAATGTTTAATGGGTACCTCCTCTATCAGGTGGTGGTTTATGTGCATGATATGTCACAGGGGAGATTTTTTTAAAGGTGTATAAACAACTGGAATATAAGTCAGCAGATGACAGGTTCAGAGAAGAGGATTGCAGTGGGCAGGATTCTCATGGAAACACTGAAGACTTCACACAGGAGACAGCATCTGGGCTGGGGCATGCAGGCAGAATACACTTCTGCAGTCACTTACTTGTGAAAGCACTTTAGTTAACTCATTTGATCTTGCTGACCCCTGGATAAGGATAAAGCAGATACTATCATTCTCATTTTAAAGATGGAGAGGGACATTCCTGGCAATCCAGTGGTTAAGACTCTGAGCTCTCAATGCAGAGGGTGAGGGCTCAATCCCTCGTTGGGGAACTAAGATCCTACATGCTATGTGGTACTGCCAAAAAAAAATTTTTTTTTGCCACTTTATTTTTTAATTGAAGGATAATTACTTTATAGAATTTTTCTGTTTTCTGTCAAACATCAACAAGAATCAGCCATAGGTACACCCATGTCCTTCCCTCCCTCCAGAGCCTCCCTCCCCATCCCACCCCTCTAGATTTTCACAGAGCTCCTGTTTGAGTTCCCTGAGTCATATAGCAAATTCCCGTTGGCTAGCTATTTTACATATGGTATTGTAAACTTCCATGTTACTCTCATGTTACTCCTCACCCTTTCCCTCCTCCTCCCGCTGTGTCCATAGGTCTGTTCTCTCCATTGCTGCCCTAAAAATAAATTCATCAGTGTCATCCTCCTAGATTCTGTATATATGCATCAGCATATGGTATTTATATTTCTCTTTCTGACTTACTTCACTCTATATAATAGGTTCTAGACTCAAATGTATTCCTTTTTTATGGCTGAGTAGTATTCCATTTTATTTATGTACTGCTGCTTCTTTATCCATTCATCTGTCGATGGACATCTAGGTTGCTTCCATGTTCTAGCTATTGTAAATAGTGCTGCAATGAACAATGGGATACGTGTGTCTTTTTCAATTTTGGTTTCCTCAGGATAGATGCCTAGGAGTGGGATTGCTGGGTCATATGGTGGTTTTATTCCTAGTTTGTTTTTTGTTGTTGTTTTTTTTTAAAGGAATCTCCATACCATCTTCCATAAAGACTGTGTCAACTTACACTCCCACCAGCAATGCAAGAGGGTCCCTTTTCTCCACACCCTCTCCAGTATTTATTATTTGTAGACTTTTTGATGACGGTCATTCTGACTGGTATGAGCTGGTATCTCATTGCAGTTTTAATATGCATTTCTCTAATGATGATCGATGTTGAGCATGTTTTCATGTGTTTGTTAGTCATCTGGATGTTTTCTTTGGAGAAATGTCTGTTTAGGTCTTTTTCCCACTTAATGATTGGGTTGTTTGTTTTTCTGGTATTGAGTTGTACAAGCTGCTTGTATATTTTGAAAATTAATTCTTTGTCAGTTGTTTCATTTGCTATTATTTTCTCCCATTCTGTGGGTTGTCTTTTCATTTTTTTCTTTGTAGTTTCCTTTGCTCAGCAAAAGCTTTTTTTTTCTGCAAAAGCTTTTAAGTTTAATTAGGTCCCACTTGTTTATTTTGCCTAAAAAAAAAAAGAACCTTCCTTCCTAGGACTTCCCTGGTAATCCAGTGGTTAAGACTTAGCCTTTCATGGACTCTGTGTCAACTGAGAGGGGTGGGATGGGGAGGGAGGTGGGAGGGAGGTTCAAGAGGGAGAGGATATATGTATACCTATGGCTGATTCACTGTTGAGGTTTGACAAAAAACAACAAAATTCTGTAAAGCAATTATCCTTCAATTAAAAAATAAATTAAAAAACAAATAAACAAAAACCTAGGCTTCCAGTGCAGGGGGTGGGAGTTTGATCTCTGATCTGGGAGTTAAGACCCCACATGTCTTCTGGCCAAAACATCAAAAGGTAAAACAGAAGTAACATTGTAATAAAGTCAATAAAGACTTTAAAAATGGTCCACATTAAAAAAATATTAAAAAAATAAAGATGGGGAAACTAAGCCTGCTGACTGCTCTTGGATTTACTCAAGGTCATAGACTAGCTGATGGTCCAGTTGGTATGGGAAATATGGGGCTTTGGACTTTTATGATATGACTCTGAGATTACAGGGAATGCTCTCTGTCCTCTAGAGGCTCCCACTTCATCTTGGAATCTAGGGATTCCCAAGTGGCTCAATGGTAAAGAATCCACCTACCAATGCAGGAGACACAGGTTCCATCCCTGGGTTGGGAAGATTCCCTGGAGAAGGAAATAGCATTGCATTCCATTATTCTTGCCTGGGAAATCCCATGGACAGAGGAGCCTGGTAGGCTACAGTCCACGGGGTCTCAAAGAGCCTACACAACTTAGCGACTAAACAACAACAATCTTGGGATAGCAAATATGGACATGGGTACTGCCACACACCCCTCGTGGACCCACTGCAGACACTGTTAATAGATCATATCACTCTTCCCAAATAATGTTGGGTAAGACCTCAGAATCCTCAACCCAGTACACCAGGCAGCCCCTAACACTTGGTTAAAATCGATCTGTGAGGTACAGTCTGTTTATTCTGATCTGAGCCTGAAGGTAGATATGGACATTCTGGCTGGCAAGAGGGAGAGGTGGGACCAGGCCTCCTGAACATTGCCTTGCTGGCCGGCACAATGAGAAACTAAGTTCCTAGACAGAGGGGAAGGAGCCACAGACAATGTGACTGGACAGCAAGACCAGCAATGACTGCAAAGCCCATTGACCAAAAGCAGGCCTGGGAATTCTGAAGTTTATGGATTTTCCCTGTGGGAGGAGAAGCTGGAAGGCATCCCAGGTATTGAGGAGACAGGAAGCAGGATCTGCGGATAATCAATGGGGAACAGGAAGCGCTTATCTGGGGCCAATAAAGCACACAACACAAAGGAACAGCCAGGCGGGTCCGAGCTGCCTCCCAGAGCACTGAGCTCCAAGGGCCTCTCTCCAGAAGTCCTCTCCCTGGCTCCCGCAAGCCCAGCAGCTGGCCAAAATCAACAACTCCTGGGCACCAGGAACTGGGAAACGTCTGCCGAGGTCCCTAAATAGGTAGGCAGCTCTGGGAGAGACCTCGGACCCCACAAGCAAGAGAGGATGCTGAGAATAATAAGGCCACACCAGCCACCTCTACCCAGTGACTCCTGATAAAGGAGCCAGGAGGCCGGCTCCTGCATCTGACTCTGCTGTGTATGCTTGAGTGGGTTAGTCATGTAGAGGGAACCAAAAATGATTTCATTTTCATATGGAAGCAAAGGTGGAGGAAATTAGAACAGGATAGTGGGAGGGCTAAGAAAGTAATGTTTCTGGTGGGTATATTGTATTTTGATACTTTATATGCATAATCACAGAGCTTCCCAGGTGGCTCGGTGGTAAAAAATTCACCAGCCAGTGCAGGAGAGGTGCATTCGATCCCTGGAGGAAGAAATGGCAACCCACTCCAGTATTCTTGCCTGGAGAATCCCATGGACAGACCAGCCTGGTGGGTTACAGTCCATGGGGCTGCACAGAGTCGGACTCGACTGAGCAACTAAGCAGGCATACAGTATCGCAATACCCAACTCATGCCGCCTCCTCCTCACTTCATGAAAGACTATAGCACCTCATTCCCAATTCCCATCTCAATTCTATTAAAAAAAATTGCTTATTTTTTAATTATTATTTTTTAAAACCTAGACAGTTTTAAAAAGCAAAGACATAACTTTGCCAACAAAGGTCTGTATAGTCAAAGCTATGGTTTTTCCAGTAGTCATGTATGGATGTGAGAGTTGGACCATAAAGAAGGCTGAGCACTGAAGAATTAATGCTTTCAAACTGTGGTGTTGGAGAAGACTCTTGAGAGTCCCTTGAAAGGAAGGAGATCAAACCAGTCAATCCTAAATGAAATCAACCCTGAATATTCATTGGAAGGACTGTTGCTGAAGCTGAAACTCCAATACTTTGGCTTCCTTATGTGAAGAGCCAATTCACTGGAAAACACCCTGATGCTCGGAAAGATTGAGGGCAGGAGGAGAAGGGGGAAACAGAGGATGAGATGGTTAGATGGCATCACTGACTCAATGGACATGAGTTTGAGGAAATCAGGGAGATAGTGATGGACAGAGAAGCCTGGTGTGCTGCAGTTCATGGGGTCGCAAAGAGTAAGACACAACTGAGCGACTGAACAACAACATTTTTTTCCTATTTTTTGGCTCCATGCAGCATATGGGATCTTAGTTCCTAAACCAGGGGTCTAGCACCCAACAGTGGAATTGCAGTGTCTTAATCACTGGACCACCAGGGAAGTTCCAACCTCTCCCATTTTTATTATTAAAATGAATAGTTTAATAGACTTTATGACATTAGAATACATATATATATATATATATTTGTTGGGTTGGCCAAAAAGTTCGTTTGGGTTTTTTTGTTAAGATGTTATGGAAAAACCTGAATGGAACTTTTGGCCAGCCCAATATACAGATGTGGAAAACTGGTTTCTTGGACATGGTTGCTTTCAACAAAGTTCCATTTTAAAAAGTACAGATAAAGTGAGTCAGTTCAAAGAAAAATATTAAGTAAATGCCATAGGTGCTATGTGGTAATGATTATGCACATAAGGGACATTTGAGGAACACACGGACATTTATGTGTTTATGGGCATCCGGAGGGTATACCAAGTTTCAAGCAGCAACCTTAGGAACTGGGAGAGGTCTGCACACAAACCCTGGAGTCAACATGGCCCAAGATACACCACTATTTTATTCCCAAATGCTTCTCACCCAGGCCCACCATCCTCTTGTGCTCTCCTGGGTCAAAACCCCAGAAATCTGTCCCTCCACCCTTTTCCTCACTGTTTGCTGGCTAAGCCCTGTCCATGGGCCACCTCAGTACTTTTCCATCTCTATCATCCCAGGCCTTGCAATGGCTTCCAAGCCCCTCTTGCAAGTCATGTGCATACCTTGTCACCCTCACTGACTTCCCTGCTCATAGCAAGGCTCCTGGATGCTCCCTTATCTCCCCTGAAGCTTCTAGGGCTCAGAAACTAAAACTTGTTTGTGCCCTGGGTGGCCACAGTCCTTGGCACAGCACGTCATTTGAGAGGTGCTTGATGGTTACTGCAGGGTGTTTCAGAGTTAACAGAATCAGACACATAAGTGCTTCTACCCTCTAAGTGTTGCTCCCTAAGTTCTAGGTGCAAATTGAAGACCCTACCCTTGTTGGCCTAGGACAAGAGCAAGGATAACCACAGCCTTTTGGGAAGACAGTGGATAGAGCCAGTGGGTCCATCCGCTGGCAGTGGGTGGTCCTGGGCTCAATCATGTCTGACTCTTTGTGACCCCATGGACTGTAGCCCACCAGGCTCCTCTGTTCATGGAATTTCCCAGACAAGAATATTGGAGCGGGTTGCCATTTCCTTCTCCAGGGGATCTTCCCAACTGAGGGGTCGAAGCTGAGTCTCCTGCCTCTCCTGTACTGGCAGGTGTATTCTTTACTACTGAGCCTCCTGGGTCTACCAGTTGATAAAGACTCCATTTTCTTAATACAATAAGAGTGATCAAATAAAAAAAATTCACTGATATCATATCTGCTTCCAAATATTTTAACACTTCCCTCTAGAGTTTATACACTGATCACAAAAAATAACCTGGTATAGCTTAGCTCTTCTGTAGGGGAGGATGACGCAGGGTTTTCCTGCCCAGCGTTGCTGTGCAGTGCAGCATTTCTGGAATTCATATTCTGTCTGATACTACCATTCACATAAGCAGGCAAGTAGGTGCAAAGCTTATGGGCAGCAGACTCCACGGAAGAGCAAATAGTTGTCTTTAGACATAACATTACCTTGTACCAGGCACTGTAACAAGCTTTTTCCACGTGTTATTTCATTTAACCCTTATAGCCTTATAAGTTGGTACTATTATTATCCCCACAGAACAAAGACTTTAAGTAACTTGCCTAAGTCCTAATTCTCAAAGGCCATATTCTTAACCCTTTCATTAAACTAATGTTGGAAGAGAAATAAAACACACCACTTTAACAGCCTATCCTGGCATTTCTCAGATAAGTGCCCTGTAGGAGCTGGGATCAGAACAACCCAGGTATCCTGACCCCTAGATGCAGACGAGCTTATATGGATCAGGTTATTTTTTTTTCAACCAACATATAACCCAATAGAGGAAAATATAAAAATAATCAGAAGGGGATGAAGTATTATGCAGAAAAAATAAATATTATGAATGCCAATCAGCAGAAGTGATATAACACATAACAAAGGAATAATTGTATTATTCAAGATTGTGTTTTGGCCAATCCAGACATTCCTAGTGTGGTGGTAGCTCCCCACTGCCCCCTGGCGGTTCCCAGGCACTCCCTGGGAGCAGGCCAGGACAAGGAGGAGCCTGAAAAAAAGGCTCTGATGAGGATCTATGTTGTAAGCACTGAAAACTGCATCAGGAAAAAGTCTCGGAAATCCCAGAGGCAGTAAAGCTCCTTTGGGCTAGGTACTTACCCAAACTAACCCAAAGTTAAAGGAAATCTCTGGGTTCCACTTCCATTTGTATGCAGAATTTGAGATAAAGAAGTTATGAACTCAGTAATGAGTTAAATACTCTCTGTGAAATTGGCTAAGGCTCTTTCCCTCTTTAATTACCATGGGCACCTTTTCATACCCTGTTGATGGGAGAGTAAATTAGTAAAGCTTTCTTGTGCAATTTGGAGGTATGTACCCAGCTTTCCAAAGGCTTACCACCCTTTAGAAATGACTCCTAAGGAAATAATTAAGGATGTGAGCAAATATAGTTCAAGAATGTGCACCAAAGAGCTATTTATAATAGCTGAAAGATATTCGGTACTTTACGCTACAAATATGATATCCAAGCTTATGAAGTAGGTGAATATTTACAGACGTGGAAAAGTGTATGTGCTGTTAAAATGAAAAAGCAGGCTACAAAACAGGTACAGGATCCTAGTTTTGAAAAAAGTATATATGTGCTGAAGAGAGGTCTGGAAGGATATCTATACATCAGGAGGTGAGCTGAACTTAGCTCTGGATGACGAGATTATGGGTGTTTATTCTTTTGGTTACACATACATTGCTTTTAAAATGTAAAAACAACTAGAGGCAAAAGGAATCGCTTTTTAATTATAAATTTTAAATACAAATAAAATTGATGCCCCCCCCCCCCCAAATGAGTAAAGTCTACATTCAAATCTCCAGTCTCTCATTTCCGAATTCCTAAAGGCTGTTTTTCCTTCAGCCGGATCCTGTCCCTGACAACTCTCCCCCACCATCCCCACTGGGGTATAAAAGCGGTGATCTCAGCCCCTTGAGAATCTCCACTTGTCTCTGAGCAAGACGTGCTCGGCCAGTGGTGACCAGCTGCACACTCCGTCCCACTCCACAGGCCCTGCCCCTTGACACGTCCTCCAGCTGTTTTCCTTCCCCGACTGAACAGATGGGTGCCCCAGAGGGGTCAAGTTTAGGTTCTATTTCACCAGAGGGGAAGGGCTTTGGAGACACCCAAGTCTACTAGAAATCAGACCTCCCAGGGACCTGCCTGGGGGAACTTGAAAACACTGATTTCTGTTCCCCTATCCCATCTATTCTAGGGTAGAGCTTCAGCATACCCTTCCCTTTTTCTTAAGCTCCCCAGGTGATGCTAAAGTGAGCTCAAAGTAATCCTCAGATGCTAACGACCCCTTCCCCCTAAGAACTTCCTGCAGTTTCTACTCACTAAGCTTCTTGTTAAAAGATGACTTTCCTGGTGGTCCAGTGGCCAAGACTCCATACTCCCAATGCAGTGAGCCTGGGGTTTGATCCCTGGTCAGGGAACTAGATCCCACATGCTGCAGCTAAAGTGTCCTCATGCTGCAACTAAGACTGAACACAGCCAAAGAAATAAACAAGTAAATGAATCCTTATTTATTAAAAAAAAAAAAAAAAGATGACCCCTGAGGATCTGATCCTGTTCCTTTGACACTCTTCTTACCCCCAGAGCCAGCATTCACCCACTCACCTTTTAAACATTTTTTTCATGCTTCTGACAAGATGTTGCTGTGAAAGTGCTGCATTCAATACACCAGCAACTTTGGAAAACTCAGCAGTGGCCACAGGACTGGAAAAGGTCAGTTTTCATTCCAATCCCAAAGAAAGGCAATCCCAAAGGATGCTCAAACTACCGCACAATTGCACTCATCTCACACGCTAGTAAAGTAATGCTCAAAATTCTCCAAGCCAGGCTTCAGCAATACATGAACCATGAACTTCCAGATGTTCAAGCTGGTTTTAGAAAAGGCAGAGGAACCAGAGATCAAATTGCCAACATCCGCTAGATCATCGAAAAACCAAGAGAGTTCCAGAAAAACATCTATTTCTGCTTTCCTGACTATGTGAAAACCTTTGACTGTGTGGATCACAATAAACTGGAAAATTCTGAAGGAGAAAGGAATACCAGACCACCTGACCTGCCTCTTGAGAAACCTGTATGCAGGTCAGGAAGCAACAGTTAGACCTGGACATGGAACAACAGACTGGTTCCAAACAGGAAAAGGAGTACGTCAAGGCTGTGATATTGTCACCTTGCTTATTTCACTTATATGCAGAGCACATCATGAGAAATGCTGGGCTGGAGGAAGCACAAACTGCAATCAAGATTGCCGGGAGAAATATCAATAACCTCAGATATGCAGATGACACCACCCTTATGGCAGAAAGTGAAGAAGAAATAAAGAGCCTCTTGATGAAAGTGAAAGAGGAGAGTGAAAAAGTTGGCTTAAAGCTCAACATTCAGAAAACTAAGATCATGGCTTCCAGTCCCATCAATTCATGGCAAATAGATGTGGAAACAGTGGCTGACTTTATTTTTTTGGGCTCAAAAATCACTGTAGATGGTAATTGCAGCCATGAAATTAAAAGACGCTTACTCCTTGGAAGGAAAGTTATGGCCAACCTAGACAGCATATTAAAAAGCAGAGACATTACTTTGCCAACAAAGGTCTGCCTAGTCAAGGCTATGGTTTTTCTAGTAGTCATGTATGGATGTGAGAGTTGGACTATAAAGAAAGCTGAGCACCGAAGAATTGATGCTTTTGAACTGTGGTGTTGGAGAAGACTCTCGAGAGTCCCTTGAACTGCAAGGAGATCCAACCAGTCCATCCTAGGGGAGATCAGTCCTGGGTGTTCATTGGAAGGACTGATGTTGAAGCTGAAACTCCAATACTTTGGCCACCTGATGTGAAAAACTGACTCATTGAAAAAGACCCTGATGCTGGGAAAGATCGAAGGCAGGAGGAGAAGGGGATGACAGAGGATGACATGGTTGGATGGCATAATTGACTCGATGGACACGAGATTGAGCAGGCTCCGGGAGTTGGTGATGGACAGGAAAGCCTGGCGTGTTGCAGTCCATGGGGTCGCAAAGAATCGAACATGTCTGAGAGGCTGAACTGAACAGAACTGTAGGCCAGGTACCATGTCTGGACTCTGCCTACATCCTTACCCAAACATATCTTTACTACAGAGAAACTATTATATGGATAAAGCTTAAAGAGGAAGTTTCTGCAAAGTACGGAGACTCCTTAACCTGAAAGCATCCACTACAGAGTCTAACAAATTAACCATCAGGAGTTTAGACAGGAGACATCCACACTGTGATTCCGGCTGATGTCACTGGGCAAATTCACTGTCACAGCCAGCATCTTTTAACATTCTTCCTGGCCTCAGCACAAGACGTGCCTTAGTGCTCTGATGGGAGAGCGGCTGTAGCACTTTCCCCAACCACTCCAACCAAATCGAGGACTTGGTCTTTATGGAATTTCAAGCATCTGGGCTAGGCGAGTTGGGTTGGGGCAGGGGGATACATTTCAGCACACAGAAGCCCTAAAAACATATCTCAAATCACACGTCATTTCCCAAGTGACCCGGTAGCACACCAGCTCTAGGCATAGCCTATGCGTGAGGCTGCTTACAGCTGTTTAGGGAGTGGGGCTGGGAGGCGATCAGGCTTCGTTCAGGGTCTGCATCTGATGACCCCAAGATTCCACATTTCTGCCACTTCCTTCCTGAGGCCCTGGTTCCCCTCCACGGACTCTGAAAGGCCATCACTCAACTGAGTGACAGCGCCATCTCCTTGTCCCAGGATCTGTGATGCACACAGAGCCAGACTGGCTAAATTCAGCTCTTCTGAATGATTTTGGCCAGTTGCTGGCCAAATTATCTATTTGATCCAGGTTTATTTTCTGTGTTACATTCCTAAACGCCCCACACTACTTATCAGTTCCTTGAGGTCTGGGTACTTAAACACCAGCTGAATCAAATTCCTAGAAATGGCTTAAACGGGTCATTAACTTCTTCTTCTCCATTTCCATTTTTCTCCCCAAAGCAGCAAAGTCAGTTCAGTTGGCCAGCGTCCCACAATTGGGTAAGTCCCTGTGGGGCTACCTCCCTCCCTTATTGTCTTTTTTGGGGAACTTCTCTGAAGGTGCAGTGGTTGAGAATCTGCCTGCCAATGCAGGGGACACAGGTTCGACCCCTGGTCGTGGAATTAAGACCCCACATGCCTCAGGGCAACTAAGCCGGTGCCCTGCAACTATGAGCCACAGCTCTAGAGACTGTGAGCCTCAATACTGAAGCTGATGTGTCCTAGAGCCCACACACAGCAACTAGAGAGTAGCCTGTGTTGCACCAGGCTCGTCAGAGGCTCCAGGGAACAGGGAGGTCATCTCCCAAGAGAAAGCCCTGAGCTCACAGCATACTCTTCGTAGCTTTGAAAAAGCCGGCTTCAACTCACCTTGATCGCTCAGGCTGGCTTTGGTCACAACTAAACCATCTCGCCCTTTCCTTATAAATTCTGGCAAGACATTTGGGTGCTGGTGGAATCACATATGGATCCGGCTTTTCAACATCCTCTCCACACTGTCAGGTGGATGGCCGTGGGCCCAACCTCAAATGCTTCATAATCCCAAACCCACTGAAAATGCCCCTTCTTTAAATGCCTGCATAGAGTGGCCACACAGAGAAGGGAATGGCAACCCACTCCAGTATTCTTGCCTGGAGAATTCCATGGACGGAGGAGACTGGAGGGCTACGGTCCATGGGGTTGCAAAGAGTTTGCACATGACTGAGCTCCTAACACACACAAATACAGAGTGGCCACAGGAGTGGAAATCCAGAGGACTGGGCTTTGTGGTACATCTCAGTAGAAATCAAAACGCCTTCATATATAGGCCTTATAGTTAATATCATGGTTAGGTATTATAGTTAACTTTTATGGTGGGTTTGAGGGGACAAAATAATTCTACTGATATTATTATCATTTAAAAAAAATTTTTTTTTGGATGTTCTGGGTGTTTGTTGCTGTGAGGGCTTTTCTCTAGTTGCAGAGAGTGGGGGCTACTCTCTAGTTGCATTGCATGGACTTCTCTTGTTGTGGAACACAGGCTCTAGGGTTCTTGGGCTTCAGTAGTTGTGACTCCTGGGCTCTAAAGGAGGTCAATAGTTGTGGCCCATAGGCTTGGTTGCTTTGCGGAATGTGGGATCTTCCCAGATCAGGGATCAAACCCACATCCCCTGCACTGGCAGGCGAATTCTTTACCACTGAGCCACCAGGCTCTTCTGTCCATGGGGATTTTCCAGGCAAGAATACTAGAGTGGGTTGCCATGCCCTCCCTTCAGGGGATCTTCCCAAGCCAGGGATTGAACCCAGGCCTCCCACATTGCAGGTGGATTCCTTACCACTGAGCCATCAGGGAAGCCCGTACTGGTATTATTATAAGTACATCTTATAGCTTTGGCTTTGGAATACACTCCCTCACATAAATACACACACACCAGCAGTAATTCCATAGGTAGTTAAGAACTCTAACGATGCTCTTGAGTATACATTCAAGTACTACACAGTAACTATAAATCACAAAGGTACTAATTAGAAATGGGAGAAAGGTTACGGGCAAGAAGGAGCTCAGAAGATGTGAACAGGGCCTGTCACGAGAAGACAGGATACCTGAGAGTGAGCAAATGCTTAGTGATTATAATGAAATCTCCAAATCCCAACAGAGCGACTTCTACATCCTGGAGTTGAGGACCGCTCTTTGGGGGTTCCACTACTTGGATGTACCTGTATCTGTGGTACAGGTCACAGCGTGATATTCAATACATCTTTACCAAACGACCGCTGAAACATCTTTCAAACAGGTGCTGACAATGACCACGCCCATCACACCATCTTTACATGACGAATCAGAAGCATGGACCTCTTTTCTTCAGTTTAAATTCCAGCCTCCCTACCCGTAAAACAAGGGTGGCAACACTGCCTACCGTACATGGTTATACTGAGGATTAAATGAGGAAAGGCACATCAAGTGTTGGCTCCTTGTAAATGTTCGACAGCCATTAAACCAGCATCATCTTCTTTTTTCTTAGTTAAAAATTTTTTTTTTATTTTTTCACCACCCCGAGAGGCATGTGCAATCCTAGTTCTCCAATCAGGGATTAAACCCGTCTTAACCATTGGACCTCCAGGGAACCACCAGGGAAGTCCCAATATCATTTCTTCTTGTTGATGTTACTATAGCACTGTGGACAGAGCAGGGTTTGCCTTAATATATAATGGTTGAGTCTGCAAGGCTTGTCCCGGGGGATTTTTTTTTTCCCCCTACCTTTTTGACCACACAGTATGAGGGATCTTAGTTCCCTGACCAGGGATTGAACCTGGGCCCTTGGCAGTGAGAGCTTGGAGTCCTAACCACTGGCTGCTGCTAAGTCACTTCAGTGGTGTCCGACTCTGTGTGACTCCATAGACAGCAGCCCACCAGGCTCTGCCATCCCTGGGATTCTCCAGGCAAGAACACTGGAGTGGGTTGCCATTTCCTTCTCCAATGCATGAAAGTGAAAAATGAAAGTGAAGTTGCTCAGTCGTGTCCAACTTTTAGCGACCCCATGGACTGCAGCCTACCAGGCTCCTCCGTCCTTGGGATTTTCCAGGAAGGGTACTGCAGTGGGTTGCCATTGCCTAACTACTGTACAGCCAAGGAATTTCTGTGGACGACTTAGTTCCAGGTGCTTCAATGTATAGTCCAGGAAATGGAGAAACCAGATAATCCTACAGTTTGGGGCAGGCACTGGGGGTCTGCTGGGGGAGCACCGTCCCTTCCTGAGGCCCCTCCCTCACACGTCTGGTGATCCAGTCTGTGCCCAGGAACACCCAGCCTCCTTTCTCTTCCCGGCATTTTACGCCTCTCCACCAGCATTTATTGTCCATTGTTCAGAAAAAAATGAATCAAGCCAGGACTTGAGGATTGAGTTCAACTTAAAAAAATTGTGCGGTTCTAAAGATCTCCATCCAAGTTTTTCCCAAAAGATTATTCTCCAACAGAAAAAAAAAAGAGAACAAAATGGATACATATCAAAAATTTTCAGTCTGTATGATCCCACAGCTCTCCTTAACCCTCTTGAGACATGATTTTCAATAGTAAACTGGGCTGAAGTTGGAAGGCAAGGCCTAGAGAAGCCGTTTAATTCCTACCACTAAAGACTAACTTAGGCTCTTTCACAATTCTCCCTCAGGCTGGCCCTCCACTTTATAGGGCCAAACCACTGACAGAATAAATGAATGCAAAAAATTTGCCTCCCAGCAGCGAACGCTAAGATTTTTGACAGATACAAATTCCCAAGCAAACCCACCCCAAAGATAATAAAAACGAGGGTTGGGTTTGATTGGGCTTGTTAGAGGCTGGGTGCCTGATTTTCTTTAGGGTCTGAATATGTTGACATGGGGTGGGGGGAGCTTACTGACACAGCAGTTTGAGAAAAATCAACACAAGCCCACAGAACACTAATTAGTCTGCAGGCAGCTCACCTCTCATTCCACAAATACTTGCTGTGCACCTACCGTGCTCATGCACTGCATGTGGGGACATGGGGACAGAAAGACAACGTGGCTTGGGATGGAGTCAGCCCAATAGAGAAGACAGGACTTGTGCCATGAGTGATAAATGTGAGAGGGTAATGCAGGCAAAGAGGTGGGACTTGACCTAGACTTTGAACATGGAGAGTACACGTTGCCACTTGACAACTTACACAGAGCAGGACTCTATTCTAGACCTAGTGTCTTAAAAAATATGCAAATCTTCTGAATGGGAAGGATCTTGGACCATGTCTTTTTCAAGACAGCTATGGAGGGGGTCTCAGAGGTTACTAGCTATGACCGCAGAAGAGGTGGCACACAGGTAGCCCCAGCTCTAAGATCTTGGGGCTCATGACAAGAAAGCCCATGCAAAGGAAAACCCATGTGTAACATTTAAAACTGAAAACTCAGGATAACAAACTGTTAAATATATTTCATCCTTCTGCCTTGACAAACGTGCCTTCCTAATGTTATGAAAAGTATCGTGTTAGTCACTCAGTCATGTCTGCCTCTTTGCGACCCCATGGGTTGTAGCCCGTCAGGCTCCTCTGTCCTTGTGATTTCCCAGGCAAGAATTCTGGAGTAGGGTGCCATTTCCTTCTCCAAATGTTATAAAAGGCTGGGCTAAAATTTAGACCTCCTAGACTTCTGAGTTCTGGACCAGAATGTGGTGGAGGGGGGCCTAATCCAAGACCCCTACTCTCTCTTCCACTTGCCAATTCCAACCTGTAACATGAGACCTCAGGACCACACATGGCAACACCTCCAGACATCTCAGCCTCAGGCAAGCCAGGAAAACCCTGACCCCCTCAATCCAGGGGTGTACACACCATGTTCAGGGCACACGCAGGAGGAGGGACCTATGCAAGAGACTGGAATTGGTCCTGGACTTGGAACTCCCCTGGTTCCTGGGGAGCCATGGCAGGGGTCCCTTCTGGCCAGCCTAACAGTGACAATGGGTACATGGAAGAATTCAGTTTGCTGGATGATGAGACATAGTGTCCTGTGGATATGACAATGCTAGAGGTTAACCTTCATCCCTAGATAATGATCACAATATCATGTGTGTGTGTGCCAAGTCCCTTCAGTCATATCCAACTCTTTGCAACCCCATAGACTGTAGCCTGCCAGGCTCCTCTGTCCATGGGATTCTCCAGACAAGAATACTGGAGCGTGTTGCCACGCCCTTCTCCTGATGATCTTCCCGACCCAGGGATCGAACCTATGCCAGGCAGGCAAGGCCTTGCAGGTCAGGAAGGAAGATTTTTATTTTTATTTTTTCAAAATTGATTTTTTAAAACTTTAAAAACTAAGGTATACATTTTATGGCTTCTCCAATGGCTCAGCAGGAAAGAATCCACCTGCAATGCCGGAGACCCAGAAGATGTTGGTTCAAGCCCCTGGAGAGAAGGAAATGGCAACCCACTCCAGTATTCTTCCCTGAGAAATCCCATGGATAGAGGAGCTTGGAGGGCTTCAGTCTGGGTGGGGTTGCAAAGAGTCGGACACGACTGAGCATGCATGTACACGCACACATACGTCTTATGTGGGGAAGTGCCCAAAACCTGTGTGTAGCTCAATGAATTTTTAATAGGTATAATATTATGTAACCACCACCCAGACCGAGATAATGTTTTAAAAATTGCTTGTAAATTGCAGAAGTAACACATGAATGCATTCTCCTTGTAAAGCATTCACACAGGACATGTAAGCTGACCCCCTTTGACCCCCCTCTCCCAGCATCCCCCTCCACACACAAGGCCCCACTGTTATAATTCAGTGTGTCCGGAAGCGGGGGGCTCCCCCCCAGCCTTCCCAGGCCTTCAGGCTGCTTTGCAGCCTGACCAAACAGGTTTGGGGTCTTTCTCCTAGAACATTCTCTCCTGTGCACCCCCACCCCCATCCAATTCCTGCAAGGGACAGAGAGCCTGTGATTCCTCCAAGGAGGACTCCCTGAGGAGTAGGGGGCCTAGAGGGCTGCGGGGACCTCTCCCCATCCTCAGGTCTTAAAGCAGCCTCACCCGGACCCCTCTGAAGCTTGGCTGCTGCAAACAAAGAGAGGCCCCTGGGTGCCTGGGCTGCTGGGTCTACACAAGGTGGAGGGAACGACTACGCGCGGGAGAGGGGGGCGCCAGCCCTGAGGTGGGGGCACGCCTAAGCCAGAAACCGCCCGAACTGGTTACATTCCAGCCAGATTAGCACAAGGCCCAGGCCTGCTCCTGAGCCCACCCCTCCCTTCTCCCGGACCGTGAATAGGAGATTTAACTATTTCCCTCCCACTTGCTGTCCAGCTTCACAAGTTGACAACGCTCCCTGCTGTTTGCACATTAACCTTCCATTTGCCAGGCAGCTTCTCAGGGACTGTGGATTAACACCCTCCACTAACCCAGACAATGGGCTCCAGGGAGGGAGGCAAGGGGCTCAGGCAAGGGCCCAGACAAAGGCTTGGGCCCCAGGCCCAGTCAATCACTGCCCACGTAGGGTGGGGCTCCCAGACAGACCCCACTCAGAGCTTGTGCCTAAGAAGCTGAAGCAAAGGCTTGAGAAGCTGGAGAAGACTCTTGAGAGTCCCTTGGACTGCAAGGAGATCAAACCAGTCAATCCTCAAGGAAATCAACCTTGAATATTCACTGGAATGACTGATGCTGAAGCTGAAGTTGAAGCTCTGATACTCTGGCCACCTGATGCGAACAGCAGACTCACTGGAAAAGACCCGGATGCTGGGAAAGATTGAGGGCAAAAGAAGAAGGGGATGACAGAGGATGAGATGGCTGGAGAGCATCACAGACTCAATGGACATGAGTTTGAGCAAACTCCGGGAGATGGTGATGGACAGGGAAGCCCACGGGTCTCAAAGAGTCAGGCACAACTTAAGGAGTAAACAACAAAGAAGCTGGGAAGTACCCCATCCAATCCTATCAGGATGTGCTGGCCTTTCGATGACTGAGTTGAAGTCTGAAAGGAACCCCCTGCTTCTAGGAGAGGCCTGCAGCGACCAGGGATAGGGAGCCCTCTGGCAGGCCTGGCTCTCCAGCTCACCAAGTTTAGCTTTTCTCCTGGCAAAATTGGTTTCTCAGGAGATGCAGCAGCAGGAAGCAGACGACTTTGGCCCCTGCCCTAAGGCTCCCAAGGAAGGTTGCCTGTCCTCTCCTTAAGCCCTGAGCGAGGCGACTAGTAGACACTGTCACGTCAAAGCCATCTTCCAATGTTCACGTGCAGATGCACCTGCATGAACATGGCAGAGAAGCAGAAGGGGAGGGTAGGGGTAGGGGAGAGAACAAGAGTATTAGGTGTGGAAAGGCGAAAATGTTAGTCGCTCAGTCATGTCGGACTCTTTGTGACCCCATGGACTGCAGCCCACAAGCCTCCCCTGTCCATGGAATTCTTCAGGCAGGAATACTGGAGTGAGTAGCCATTCCCTTCTCCAGGGGATCTTCCCGACCTAGAGAACGAACTTGGGTCTCCCTCTTTGCAGGCAGATTCTTAACCATCTGAGCCACCAGGGAAGCCCCATTATGTGTGGAAATGGTTCTTAAATTTGTTGCTCCTCAGCTCAGGCTACAAGATAAAGGCCTGGCCTCAGGATGCAAAAATTCTACTCCAGGTGATTCTAACGTGACCTTGTCCTGAAAAGCCACACCTCTGTTCATATGTGTCATCCTGGGATCTCATTAAATGCAGATTCTGGGTCAGTAGGTCTGGGGTGGGGCCTGACACACTCCATTTCTAAGGAGCTCCAGGGAAATGCTTGTCCAAGGCACTCACACTGCCATATCCACCAGGAGGTTGATTCTTCTCCAAACCCTGAGCAGTTAGTTGCCTGGCTTTGGTTTAAGTGGGATCTTAGCTCCCCGACCAGGAATCATACCTGTGGACCCTGCAATGGAAGCATGGAGTCCTCACCGCTGGACCGTCAGGGAAGTCCCCAGTTTGAGCCCTTTGCTCTTAAGGCAGCCATCCCAGTCCTTCCTTACCATGGAGACGATAATGTGACAATCCAGTCCCTCTTCTCTTGACTTGGAAGTTTCTGGGCTTCTTGAGAAAACCATTTGGCTTCCACTCCTATTTTCCCTGCAGGCCCTTGGCTCCTAGTCCTGGCCAGCAAGACCATTTTTCTGACCTTCATTCTGTTTATAGTACTAATACCAGACAGAGGGTGGGTGGGGGCAGGGTACAGATTGGTGAGACTTTTGGGGACTGGAGAGGGAACAGAGACCCCATCGGAAACAGAAACCAGAGTTCCAGCTCTGGGGCAGATCACACACAAGAAATTTAAGGACAATTAAAAAGCAACAGACACAATTAACAGGGTTTACACAGGCAAAAACTCATTAGTGTGGGTCAAGGTGCTGCAGTTTACCTTCACTGGGCAAACCCTTTCTTTACAGATAGTATAAATTAACTGCAAACAAGCCTGCAATGGGGGATATTTAAAAGGCTGTGAAACAACTTTTGTGCTCCCCAGATGCAGGCAGAAGAACCACTGACCTGCAACAGACACACACAGATCCTTGCTTGGGGGAGCCTTTGCCAGCCTGGCTCAAATTCCTAGTGAAGTTCAGATGCAATAAACCTGTGCTCCATTGGAAAGGTTTTCTAATCACCGTGCTCAGTCGCTCAGTTGTGTCTGACTCTTTGCAACCCCATGAACTGTAGCCCACCAGGCTCCTCTGTCCATGGGGTTTTCCAGGTAAGAATACTGGAGTGGGTTGCTATTCCATTCTTCAGGGAATCTACCCGACCCAGAGATTGAACCCATATCTCCTCTCACCACTGAGCCATCTTGGAAGAACTTTATAATTCCGAAGACTCCCTAATTCACACCGACCTCCACCCTGAGACCGAACCAACTATGTTTCCAGGCAGTGCCACCCTGGCCCCTGGGTACTGCTAATCCCTTAGCAGTACCTTAGTCACCTCATGGCCGCTGCTGCAGAGGAAATTTGAGCAGGGCTTATAACTTGCAGTGGCAGCAAGTCTACAAATGATTATCCCAAACAAGATGATGTTAAAAGCAACCTCAAATAAAGCGCTCTTCCGGCCGCCCTTGTGCTCCACGCCACTTTCTGCCCTTCCACCTGCTCCAACCCATGAGCCCTCTTCCAGGCTCCCAACAGCAAGAGACTGTTCTAAAGGTTAAAATGTCCCAAAGACCCCAGGGCTCCTGCAGACACCCCCTGCCCCCTTAAAGGTCATAGACCATAGTATGGTCTGACTGCGATAAAAATGCATCCTGCTTGCATCCCTTATGAACTGTATTGTTGTTGTTATTTTAGTTGCTAAGTCGTGTCTGACTCTTTGCGACCCCATGGAATGTAGCCCACCAGGATCTTCTATCCATGGGATTTCCCAGGCAAGAATACTGTAGTGGGGTTACTATTTCCTTCTCCAGGGGATCTTCCTGACCCAGGGATCGAACCCACATCTTCTGCACTTGCAGGCAGATTCTTTACTGTTGAGCCACCAGGGAAGCCCATGAGCCTTGGTCTAAAATTACCCTTTCTGAGCTTTGGTTCCCACTTGTTTAAAAGATATCACTATAACTCAGTTCATAAGGTTGTGTTGAGGTTTTTTTCTTTTTTATTTATTTTTAATCGATGGATAATTGCTTTACAGTATTGCACTGGTTTCTACCAAACATCAACATGAATCAGTCATAGGTTTACCCACATCCCCTCCCACTTGAACATCCCTCCCACCTCTCTCCCCATTCCATCCCTCTAGGCTGTTATCGAGCCCTGGTTTTAGCTCCCTGAGTCATGTTTGTTTGTTTTTCATTATTTATTTGGCTGCACCAGGTGTTAGTTGCAGCATGTGGAATCTTTTTAGTTGTGGCATGAGAAGTCGTATTACTTGTGGCATGCGAGCTCTAGCTCCCTGGCCAGGGACTGAACCCTGGCTCCCTGAATCCCGCTCCCTGGGAGCGTGGAGTCTTGCCCACTGGACCCACCAGGGAAGTCTCTGTGTTGAAGTATAACTGAGTTAAAGTTTGGCAAGCATAATAGGCTCTGGCTCCTATAATGATATGAAAAAATGGAATCTTGTTTATTTTAAGGTGGGAGGCTGGTCTCACACCCTTTTTTCTTTGAGACTCAAAAGACATCATTTTTCACTTGAGACACTGACCTTTTCCTGCCTTTAGGTCAGTTCAGCTACTAGTCTTGTTTCCCTGACAGTTAGGCAGGTAGGAAGTTTAAGGTCACAGTCCTCCTCATCTTTGGACTCCCTGCGATGCTCCACCCAATGCTTGCAGGCAGTACGAAGCTGCTGGGTACTTGTGGCTGATTTTCCAGCAAGAGTCAGCCAACAAAGGGCAAAGTATGGACCCCGTAACCAGGTGGGCCTCGTGGCAGTGCAGATCAGACCTCCCTCCCACTGTAAGCAGGTCTTAGTTCTGTCCTTAAAAACACCTGACAAAGAGGAACTGCATTTCTGATCTGGTGCCAAACTCTTCATGCATATGACTGCCAACACTGTATTTTAAAATCAAACACAAAAGAGCGACTTCCCTGGCAGTCCAGGGGCTAAGACTCCGAGCTCCCTATGCAGGGGGCCCAGGTTCAACTCCTGGTCAGGGAACTAGATCCCACTTGCCATAACTAAAAAGATTCTGTATGTGGCAGCTAAGACATGGTGCAGCCATAAATAAATAAATAAACATATTTTTAAAAAATCAAACACTAAGTGATATGTCAGTCACACAATGAGTAATTTTAAATCTCTGTAGTTTCAGAGGCCTGCTGATTCTTCTTCAGAAGTATGAACCCCGAATGTTTATGTTTAATGTGACACAAAATGCATCATTTAATAGTCTTTTTGCACTGTCCCTGTATTACTTTGTTCTTACAGAAATGGGTCATAAGGTAAGGGGCCACCTTCTCCTAGGCTGTGACAGACTTTGACAGGATGATCTCTTCTGGGGTGGCGTTGATCTAATTTTAGGCCTCCTGAGAAACTGCTGTGTTATCTTCCCCAGGCTTAACTTCCTTGAGTAGGCAACAAAGATGAAGTTTTTAGATTTTCTGAGGTTTTAAAATCAGTAAGCACTTCTGTCGGTTTGTGCTGCGTGCGTGCTCAGTCGTGTCCAACTATTTGCAATCCCATGGACTGTAGCCCGCCAGGCTCTGCTGTCCATGGGGTTTCCCAGGCAAGAATACTGGAGTGGGTTGCCATTTTCTCCTCCAGGGGATCTTCCTGACCCAGGGATCGAACCCATGTCTTCTGCGTTGGTTTGAGCTGTCATCTATTGGGCCCTGGAAGTTTCAGCCTGCCCTTCTGGGCACCAAGAGGGGCAGGACTAGCGCTAGGAAAGCTTCCCGTGGAGCTGGATACCAGTGGCTGAGCAGGTAGGGCAGGACTGGGCAGGCAGATGCCCATAGTTCTGGGAGAGCTCATGGGGCAGGCGGCTCAGGAACCACATGCTCATTCAGGTGACACTGTGTGTAGACACTTCTGGAACTCTGGTCAGGGGGACCAATAGCTCCATTACAACATACTCTCTCATGGCCATTTTCTCTCCCCTCTTGTCTCCGATCCATCACTCCCTCCCTGGAGCCAGGGACTCCCCAAACCTGCAGGCAAGAGCAGTGCTAGGTGGAGACTTCTTTTGGAGGGGTCCTGCCAAGGGGTCCCCCTGAGGCTTGGTTTAGGTGACATAGCAAGGAGACGGGTGGTGCACACTTGCTTTTGGGGCCTGCCTGGAGAGCTGTCTGCACGTTATAACAAGGATGTGTCTGTGACCATGTCTGTAAATTCTCTAGAAGTCCTGCAACTGTACAGGGGTCAGGTCCTCTGGCTGCCAATTCACACGCACGGCTATGGCTTCAGTGGAAGGGAGAGAGTGTTTCTTAGCTGAGAACCACTGAATACCAGAGGCACAGGTGAACCGCTGTGTGTGTGTGTGTGTACATGAACCTGTGGCTTCCTGTTCCTGCAAATGATCAATCACTTTTATTCCTTTCTGTTATACTATCTCCTTCCTGCCGACACACACACAGAGCATCTCCAGTAGGGAAACTTCCAGAATTTCTCTTAATTGCAGTCTGAACTAGAATGGGAAACTGTCTAATAGTTTAAGGGGCCAGCAGACATAGATGCCAGTCATGGGGAACAATCAAGAAGCAGAGACCTGCCATAGTGATTCTAGAGATGGAGGGCAGGCATCCAATACGAAGCTGTTGTCTGGTCCTCTCCTCCACTGCCTCTTAGGTTCACCTGGTCCCTTATGAGGCACTGAGAGAAGTAAACAGCATCAGGCCGGGGCCAGAGACTTAGGTTTGGTCAACTCTGCCCCACTAGCAGTGTGACTTCAGGCGGGTCCCACCCCTCCCTGAGCACAGCTGCTAGAAAAAGCCTTAATTGAGACAAACATGTATTAAGCACCCACTGTTTACACTATATGCTGTGTGCACAATAAAAGGCGGAGCCTTTTTATTTCTTCCCGGTAAGCCTGCTCTTTGTGTGTGGTGAGAACGAAGGCTGGTCATCACTCCAGACAATAATCCCATCCAGATATGGGTCATTAAGCCGGGCCATGACCTACCCACTTGTTACACTAACCTATTCTTGGTTATTCCAAAACATTATTCAGACAGCAAGAAGAAATTGCTTCATTTTTCTTTCCACTCCTAGATTGTTCAATTAGACCCAAGCCCCCAAAACAAACAAACCAAACAAAACTCCTAAATACAAAGTAGGACCTGGGTATTAACATCTGTTTCACTCCCACAAGGGAGGTGCAGTGCAGTGTGGGGAAAGTAGGGGCTGGGGTTCCCCCCTCCTTCACTCCCCCTGTGGTGGCCTCAGGCCATGCTCTCCCGCCTTTGGCCCCTAACTCTTAGCTGCTATTTAGAAATGTGCTAATTACTCCTTTACCACTTTTTGCTGCTCAGGCTGAACACTCTTATCCTCCAGGGCCTCTTCTTTCTGCTTTCCCTTTTCTAAGTCACTCAGAAAGGTCTCTCAAGGGTTACTTATCTGTCCCCCAGACTGCTGAATTCCGGGCATGCAGGGCTTCCTTTGGGAGACCATGGCAAAACCTGGGGGTTTTGGACGTAACACAGGGTAATACGAAATTGCACAGGCTTATTAGAAATCCCACTTTAGGGCTCCCCTGGAGGCTTAGTGGTAAACAATCAGCCTGCCAATGCAGGAGACCTGAGTTCGAGTCCTGGTCTGGGAAGATTCCACGTGCTGCAGGGCAACTAAGCCTGGGCATGACAACTATTGAGCCTGTGCTCTGGAGCCACGCCACTGAAGCATGAACAACCTACAGCCCGTGCTCCGCAACAAGAGGAGCCGCTGAAGTGAGAAGCCTCTCACTGCATCTAGAGAGTAGCCCCTGCTCACCACAGCTAGAGAAAAGCCCCTTGCAGCAACAAAGACCCAGCACAGCTTCTCCGGTGGCTCGGCGGTTAAGAGTCCAATGCCAATGCAGGAGATGCAGGTTGGATCCCTGAGTCAGGAAGATCCCCTGGAGGAGGAAATGGCAACGTGCTCCAGTGTTGTGGCCTGGGAAATCCCACGGACAGAGGAGCCTGGCAGGCTACAATCCATGGGGCCACAAAGAGATAGACATAACTGAGCATGAGCACAAATAAATAAAAAAATTTTTTTTTAAAATCTCAACTTAAACTATGGTTTTAAGATCTCATCACAGAGTACTTTCTAAAAAGGCCAAATTCCCATCTCCTATATGTGGTAGAGGGAAGAGGCCAGGGGCGCCTGCAGCCTTGTGGTTTCTGTCTCTCACAGACAGCTCCCAGCAGTGCAAGACCATCAGCTGGTCTGGGGTTATTAGCATCTCTTCCGAACCCAGGGTTCACTGTTGCCACACGGGGAGCTTGCAATCAGTCGTGTGGGAGTTTTAACAACATGGAAAATGACAGACACTACAAGTCAGGGCTCCCTTCACTCCCAGGACAGGTTGTTAAACATCTACCAGCTCATCATGCTTGTAACCCACCCCTCCCATCATTAATTTCAATGAAGTATTTATTGAGCATTCAGTCCACTACATTAGACTCTGGAACCCAGATGAGTGGAATAAGCTCATAATACAGAAAAAAATAACACTGCTAATGCCACACAAAACCCACAGTGTGTGTTGTATGTGTGTGCTCAGTCGTGTCCTACTGTTACAACCCCATGGACCATAGCCCACCAGGCTCCTCTCTCCACGGGATTTCCCAAGCAAGAATACTGGAGCGGGCTGTCATTTCCTTCAGCGTATCTTCCCAATCCAGGGATGGAACTGGAGTCTCTTAAATCTCGGGCATTGGCAGGTGGATTCTTTACCACTGAGCCACCTGGTTTAGCCACCCTAAAACCCACAATAATAACAGTTAACTTATTGCATCCAGTGCTGCCCTAAGTCTTTGCATATGCAAACTCACTTAATCCTTAAGACAACAGTGTGAGTCAAGAACTACTATCTTCTTATCTTCTCCTTTTCTCAGAGCAGGAAACTGAGCTCTCTTCCTTCCTCCACTGGAGCCCAGGGGTTTTCTATTGTCCCAGGAAAAGGCCTAAGTGTCCCTCAAGTGCAAAAAAAAAAAAAAGAAAGAAAAGAAAAAACCCCTCAGAGAAAGGCTCCAGCAGAGGTCAGATTCAAAAGCAAATCATTTTACAGAGGCCTTTGTGTCAGGAAGGGTTCTTGGAAGTGACAAAAATTATGTAAGCTCTGAGGAAGGTTCCAGAGACCCCAGGGAAGTCAGTGGAGTGGCAGTTTGGGCCAGCTTGAGAAGAGGGGTGTCTGCAATACAACAGGCCCCTTGTCACAAAGCCCCCTTCTCCTGGCTCACTTTGTCAAGCCAGGGAAACCCCTTCCAAATCTGGAAGAGAAAAAAGGAAGAGGGCACCGTGTGCGATTATGAGAGAACAAACACATCCTTAGATTCTCACAGCCGAACATCCAGAGAAAAGTCCAAGCCTTAAAGTGTCCAGAACCTGGGAGGTGCCAGAGCAAACACATACCCTCGGTGACTGCGAGAAACAGGGCCCACATCATCACGGGACAGTAAGGGGCCCTATTTTCCAAGCAGTGGTGGTGATGGTGGCAGTGGGTTTTCCTGCTGGGTTCCCAGTTGAAAATTCTGGAGAGAACCGCTTTCTGTCTTTAAGCATCCAAAGAAAGAAACTGCAATTGGTGAATAATAGAAATTACATTTCTTAACGCTATTTCAGAAGATGAAAATAGCCATATCCGGCAAACAATTAGACAGTGGGCTGGGCCTTTCCTTAGGATATTTAGGAAAGACAGAAAACCAAGTCCACTCCCCTTTTCTCGACTTCCTCCTGGATTTTTTTTTTTTTTGCCCAGGGAATGAGTCAAGTCAGTCAACAACTATTTATGGAGCGACCACAGGATTGCAGGGTCTGGGAGGAGACTTGGGTTGCTGGAAGAAGCCCAGGATAGCTCTCACTCCAGACAGTAAAAGGAAATGTCAATCCTCAGGCCAGGTCTAAACAGAGCAATGAAGAACTGACTGCCACCCTGGGTGGGTTTATTCTGGACCAATCACTCCCTTCTGGCTGAGCGGCCTGTGTTATCATAAGGCCAAAATGGGTGGGTCCGCCCTGATCATGCACATTTTTGGAAAAATACAGGCACAATGCGCACAATCTTGATGACTTTGGGGAGGGGACTGGCGGCTGGTTGGGATGCTCTCCTTTCCCTCAACTCCCAAAGGGCCCCACAACAATCAAAATTAAACAAATGTTGTCAGATGTTCACCATTTTATCCTCTGCAAAAGTCAATGTGTATGCACTAGAGGGGAGAGGCTAGGAAAATCTAGGGCCGATGGAAACAGTCTTCTGGGGACCTGATCCTCTTGAGTTTGGAAACTGGGTTGCATTTACTTGGCTCTTGCGGCTTTCTAGGTGGCTCAGACGGTAAAGAATCTGCCTGCAATGCAGGAGACCTGAGTTCGATTCCTGGGTTGGGAAGATCTCCTGGAGGAGGGCATGGCAACCCACTCCAGTATTCTTGCCTGGAGAATCCCATGGACAGTGGAGCATGGTGGGCTACAGCTCGCACGCACAGAGCCCTGCTACTCAAAGTGAGCTCCACGGACTAGCAACATCATCACCACCTGGAATTAGGTTAGAGATTCAGAGTGTCAGATACCACCCCAGACCCATGGAAGCAGAACCTGCATGAAATCAACAAGCTCCTCAGGAGACCCCCATGCGCATGCAAGTTTGAAAAGCACCAACCAGACAACCACACGTGCACGAGTGCTAAGTTGCCTCTGTCTTGTCTGACTCTGCAACCTTATGAACTGTAGCCCACCAGGCTCCTCTGTTCATGAAATTCTATAGGAAAGAATACTGAAATGGGTTGTCATGCCCTCCTGCAGGCAGTCTTCTAGACCCAGGAATCAAACCTGCTTCTCCTGCATTGGCAGGCAGCTTCTTTACCATAGCCCTGCCTGGGAAGCCCACGCAGTTGTCATTAAACTCTAAAGACTCCCCCTAAACTCACATTTAGGGAACACTTGTCTTCCATACTGCAGGGGGCCAGTGAGCAGGCTCCCTAGATTTTTCGTTCACAAAAAAGCAAGTATGAGGAAAGCCTAAAGATCTGTAATGATATTATAACTCCTGACTTATAAATAAGTCACCTGGTGGACTTTCCTGGTTGGTCCAGTGGGTAAGACTGTGCTTCCAACGCAGGGGGTGCGGGTTCAACCCCTGGTTAAGGAACTAAGATCCTGCATGCCACTGGGTATGGCAAAAAAAAAAAAAAAAAAGTCACCCAGGACAAGCCAGGTCAATTACATATTTGTTTAATCAACATTGGAAGATACCTTCTTGGAGATAAGCGGAACTGATCAGAGCTCACAAGGCACACTCACTTCTGCATTACTCTCCTCTAAAAGCACATGCCAGCCTAGATTTTCTTTGGTTTTAAATAGCCAAGTATGTCTGAATAACCTGTATGGTTACAATTAGGGTCAGTACATCCGGGGAGGTCACCACAAACCCCCACACATAAATATGGTGATTTTAATAACAAGTAACATGTTTGGAGACTGGAATATGAGAATGCAGGCAGAGGGAGCCACCGAAGAGTGTTAATTTGAATGTTCACAAAGGAATAGAATCCGGCTACAACATTTAATGCTGCATTCTACAGAGCCAAGTGAAGTGAAGTGAAGTGAAGTCGCTCAGTTGTATCCAACTCTTTGCTATCCCATGGACTGTAGCCTACCAGGCTCCTCTGTTCATGGGATTTTCCAGGCAAGAGTACTGGAGTGGGTTGCCATTTCCTTCTCCAAGGGATCTTCCCGACCCAGGGATCGAACCCTGGTCTCCAGCATTGCAGGCAGACACCTTACCGTCTGAGCTACCAGGGAAGCCCAGGGACTTGCAAACAAGCTCACCATGGGCAAGCTCTAAACTTAAGGTCAATTTTCAACCCCTCATGATTTTGTCTAAAACTCAAATTTAGCTGCTTGAGAAGGAGACTGGATTTTATTTGATTTACTGTGAATCCTGAAACACTGCCAATAGGGGGGAAAAATCCATTTTTTCAAGTTCTGTAAGTTAAAAACAAAGATTGGAATAGATTTGATGCAGGGTCTCCAAATATTTGCCTTGTGTTAAATCTCTTCGGTCATATCCGACTCTTTGCAATCCCATGGGCTGTAGCCCTCCAGGTTCCTCTGCCCATGGGATTCTCCAGGCAAGAATACTGGAGTGGGTTGCCATTGCCTCCTCCAGGGGATCTTCCTGACCCAGGGATCAAACCTGGGTATTCCACATTGCTACCAGGGAAGCCAAACCCTGTGTGGCAAACAGATTTGGTAAGAGCAAATCAATTAATTGTCTCAGTCATGGGCACAGATATAGAATCTAGAAAAATGGTACTGGTGAACCTGTATGTAGGGCAGGAATAGAGGTGCAGATGTAAAGACCAGACCTGTGGCCACGGGGGTGGAGGGGAGGGGAGAGTGGGATGAACTGAGTGAGTAGCATTGACATATATACACTACCACATGTAAAACAGCTAGCTAGGCGGAAGGTGCTGTATACAGCACGGGGAGCTCAGCTTGGTGCTCTGTGATGACCTAGATGATTTGGATGGGGGTGGGGGGTAGGAGGGAGGGGGCGTATTTATATTTGTATTTCAGTTAAGTTCAGTTGCTCAGTTGTGTCCAACTCTTTGTGACCCCATGGACGGGAGCATGCCAGGCCTCCCTGTCCATCACCGACTCCCAAAGTGTGCTCAAACTCTTGTCAAACTCATGCTGATCGAGTCGGTGATGCCATCCAACCATCTCATCCTCTGTCGTCCCCTTCCCCTTCTGCCTTCAATCTTTCCCAGCATCAGAGTCTTTTCCAAAGAGTCAGTTTTTTGCATCAAGTGGCCAAATATTGGAGCTTCAGCTCCAGATTATATTTGTATTTATATGTATACAAACAGGGGATTCACTTCACCGTACAGCAGAAACTAACACTAGATTGTAAAGTAATGTCAGTTGAGTTAAAAAAAACTGTCTCAGTTATGAAGGAAATAGCTAAGAAACCCTCCCACTCAAATGGCATATATCGCATTGAAAGCTACTGCCATTCACTCTTTAAAGAGAATGGTGGGTAGTCAGGGCCTATGGTGACAACAGCCACAGGGCAACCATCCCCTCCTACACATGACCAAGAAGGAAGGAAGGTTGCTTTTCATCCCCATCCACCAAGTAGATATGGGTCAAATCCTATGGGCTTGGGGTGCATGTATCAGATTATGACTAGGATGGCATGATTTTGTGAGTTAAAAAAAAAAAAATCTTGAGAGTTAAATGCTGAGGAGTCCTTAGCATTGCAACTCTGCTGAAGCCTTGCCCCATCTGTTCTTAATAAATGCCGGTGGCAATATCCGTGAATACACTTGTCAGAGGGGCTACTTCCTTTCCCCTTCCTCGTCCATCCTTCCCCACCAGATGTGGAAATCAGGAGACCCCGTGGAGGGTCTGGCCCTGCCAGGGGCAAATTCGTCAGCTGGATAAGCTCAGCTCATCGCCTATTCAACAGGCGTGATTACACCAGCTTTGATTAATTCTTAGAACTATTTGGAGAATCAAATGAAATAATGGATGTGAGTCCTTGGGTAAGTGAGTTAGCCAGGAACCCAAGCACCTTGGAGATAATCTGGTACTTCCATGGGTGAGGCTGGGTGTGTTGGGGGTGTTTCCTTCTTTCATGTCAGAAAAGACTCCTCAAAGTACTTCCCCCTCCCTGGCCCCCAGACAAATTTGCCTTTACATTTAACATATTTAGGATCCATTAAGTAACTAAATCCAGTTTTGATCTAATTGAGTTTCCTCCGAGGGCAGCTTAAGGTTTCTCTAAGCCTGTGAAGCTTATGAGTAATTGGAAGCTGGAACTCCACCCCACTCACTTGTGTTGAGAAGCTCATCATCAATTTTCCTCCAAGCATGACTTAGGCTCTCTGCACAGCTTTGTTACATCTGGAGGCCAGAGCCAAGCCAACCTCATTCACTAGCGGCAGCACGTGCTAAGTCGCTTCAGTTGTGTCTGACTCTTTGTGGCCCTGTGGACTGTAGCCCGCCAGGCTCCTTTGCCCATGGGATTCTCCAGGGAAGAATACTGGAGTGGGTTGCCATGCCTTCCTCCAGGGGATCTTCCTGACCCAGGGATTGAACCTGCATCTCTATGTCTCCTGCAGGTGAGTTCTTTACCATAGCGCCACCTCAGATAATACTATTGCATCGACTCAGCAGTATGGATGGTCCTGCCTAAGCCTCTGGTCAGAAAGAATGCCTGGCTATCTCTCAGATTGAGACCTTTCTAGGGGAAGGACAGCTGGGCTGGCTAGTCGCTCAAGAACCAAGGCCAGCACTGCTCTGCCCATGAGGGGCATGGCTGTCCTCCAACAGAATCCATCTGACAAATCCCTTTCAGCGTATTACAGTCGCTGGTTTGTTTTAAAGAGGCCACCTTCGGCCTGATCCTGGAGCTCAAAGATTTCTCACTGTGGTTCCGAGTTTCCTATCTGGGGCTCCTTGTTTGCGCTGTGTCCAGACAGGAGCCTCTTTAGCCATTCACTCCATCTAAGACTGCACGGGGAGTGATGACTGACCCTCCAAGCTGTCCCCTAGATCCGAGGCTCCTAAGTCAGTCCTGGACCACATGTGAGCATGCTAAGTCACCTCAGTCATGTCTGACTCTTTTCAACCCTGTAGACTGTAGCCCGCCAGGCTCCTCTGTCCATGGGATTCTCCAGGCAAGAATACTGGAGTCGGTTGCCATGCCCCCCTCCAGGGGATCTTGCTGACCCAAGGATGGAACTCATGTCTATATAAGTCTCCTGCATTGGCAGGTGGGTTCTTCACCATTGCACCAGTTGGGACAAGAAGCTTCAGTCCTCTCCACTGTGGGAGTGCAACACTGACCCAATGATGACACCAATCTCCCCAGATCAGGGAGTCCAGTGCAGATTCCAGGGTCTCTCCTGAGGCTCCTCAGTGGCCAGTCAGGCTTGGGATTTGGGGGAAGAGCCTCTTTTGCCCAGTGTCTACCTGGATGTTCCACTCTAGAGTCTGTCTTGCTTTCCAGCAGGGTGCTATGTTCATCTTGTGAACTCCATGGCAACCAGGCTCCTGAGGACCTCCATCAGCTCAAGCTCTATCCTATTTGGCCTGTAAGCGGCACCTGAGTAATCCCTTCCTCTTTGTCCACACACTCTTCCCTTGGTTCAAGGACCCCAAACTCTCCAGGCTCTCCTCCTAGCTTTTGGCAGCTCCCCTCAGTCTCCCTGGTTAATTCTTGCTTATCTCTCCAATTTGTGAAAGCTGCAGTGCCAGGGCTCAGCCCTTTGCCTGTCTTTTCCTCAGCCCTCACACCCCAGAAGTCTTCTGTCTGGGTACCACTGTTGTGCCAATGACTGTGAACGTCTCTTTAACTCAGGCCTCCTCCCTGAAGGGCTTCCCAGGTGGCACTATTGGTAAAGAACCCGCTTGCCAATGCAAGAGGCATAAGAGACACAGGTTTGATTTCTAGGTGGGGAAGATCCCCTAGAGGAGGGCATGGCAACCCTCTCCAGTATTCTTGCCTGGAGAATCCCCTGGACAGAGGAGCCTGGTGGGCTACAAAGAGTCCATGGGGCTGCAAAGAGTTGGACATGAGCCAAGCGATTTAGTACACACGCAGGCACTCCACCCTGAAATCAGGTATGCTACTGCCCATCACTCTTTCACTAAGTCAAAGTTGCTCAGTTGTGTCTGACTCTTTGCAACCCCATTGACTATACAGTCCATGGCATTCTCCAGGCCAGGATGTTGGAGTGAGTAGACGGTTCCTTCTCCAGGGGATCTTCTCAACCCAGAGATCGAACCCAGGTCTCCCGCACTGCGGGCAGATTCTTTACCAGCTGAGTCACAAAGGAAGCCCAAGAATACTGGAGTGGGAAGCCTGACTCTTCTCCAGCGGATCTTCCCGACCCAGGAATTGAACCAGGGTCTCCTGCACTGCAGAAGGATTCTTTACCAACTGAGCTATGAGGGAAGTCCACTGGCTGTCCCCTGAGAGCAGTTCAAATACAACGTTTCCTAAACAGAGCTCCTGGTGATTTCCTCTCCATATCTGCTCATCCCACAGTCTTTTCCATTTTGGTTAATGGCATTTCCATCCTTCCTGTCACTCAGGAGATATTCCTGACTCTTTTCCTCTTCTCATACCCTACCAGCAAATTCGACATTTCCCCTTAAAAACGGATCCAGAATGCGACAGCTTGTCCCATCCCCATTTCTACGGCCACCATCCAAACCACACTGACCCCCTAACTTGTCTCCAGTTTTCCACCTTTGTCCCTCTTCAGCTTTTTTAATCACAGCAGCTCTAGAGCTCTGCTGAAACCTAGATCAGATCATGTCACCCCTCTGCTCAAACCCTTCAACACTCCTTATCTCAGAGTAAAAAGACCCCAGTCTTTGCCACTTTCTACAAAGCCTCCATGACTGGCTCCCCGTGGGTTTTTATTTGTCTATTTTTGGGTGCGCTCAGTCTTCGTTGCTGTGTGCAGGCTTTCTCTAGCTGTGGAGAGCGGGGGCTACTCTCTAGATGTGGTGCGTGGGCTTCTCACGGCAGTGGCTTCTCTTGTTGGGGAGCATGGGCTTAGTTGCTCTGCAGCATGTGGGATCTTCCCAGACCAGGGATCGAACGCGTGTCCCCTGTATTGGCAGATGCAACCAACCACTGGACCACCAGGGAAGTCCTCCTGCTGCCTTTCTGACTGCACCCACTGACCCTGTCCTCACTGCTCCAGCCACACTGGTTCCCTTTCGTCTTCAAACAAGTCATCCAGGTTCTGCCTGAGGACTTCTGCATTTGCTGTGCCCTCTGCCTGGAATACCCTTCTCTCCATGTGGCTAGACACTTGGCTCCCTTTAGTCTTTACTGAAAAACCACCCCCTAGTATGGCTTCACAGGAGAAATGGGTTGTCTTTCTATTCAAACACCTGGGTCCCCTGTGAAGAGCACAGCTTCCCAGCATAGAGGCCCTTCACTCACCTCTATTGCCTTATCCTAAACATCCGCAGAGGTGGGTGCTGTGTCACAATTACCTCCTTGTGAGTAAGGTATAAACTGACAGTGAGGAACTCAAAATGAAGCAGGGCAACCCCATCTGAGCTATTGAGAAGCTTCCACTTGGCAACACCATTCCTGGCAATGAGCTACAAACACTCAATCTTCTTTACTCACCTCTGGGTGATCCCTGGGCTCAACGTCTCCTCCATCAAAACATGAAGAGACAGTAAGGGGATCTCTAGTACCTCATGACCCCAAGGAATAACCATTATGCTTTCCAGAATCAGGTCTTTTGCAATAATATGCCAAGCGATTATGAATCAACTTTGAAAAAAGCTGAGGGTAGAAAACCTGGAACTGAATGCATACCAGTCTTGCCCTGTTAACCAAGACCCATCAAGTTCAGCTGCAGGCCAACTCAAGCTACATGCTTTTATGTGTGCTTGCACAGTCTCTCAGCCGTGTCCAACTCTTTGTGACCCCATGGACTGTGGCCCCCACCAGGCTTCTCTGTCCGTGGGATTTTCCAGGCAAGAATACTGGAGCGGGTTGCCATTTCCTTCTCCAAGGCATCTTCCCAATTCAGGGATCGAACCCAAGTATCCCGAGTCTCTGTCATTGGTAGGTGGATTTTTTACTGCTGTGTGACCTGGAAAGCCCCAACTTACTGATGAATGACTACTGTGTGCTGATATCTGGCCACACTGAAGTCTGTATGGCTTCTAGGAGGCTTTACCTGGAGAAGTTTGTCATGTAAATGAAGAAAGGAAAACATGCACTTTCATTCAAGAGCTTTTAAAAAAATGCAACAGCAGACCAAGAAAGTCTGAGGCAAAATAGCCACTTCTAACAATAGGGAGGTTAAGAAAGAGGGAGAGAGAGGTGTTGGGGAAATTTCTTGCAGGAGACAGAGAACTTGCAAATTTGCAAAGAGAAGAAATAGCAAGAAGCAAACATCCCATATGGAAGGGGGGCTGCAAGCAGGGGGCTCAAGGGGAATGTCTCCAAGAAACATGAGTCTAGGGACAAGGCTTCATGCTTGCCACATACAAGCTACAACACAGAGCCCATTTAAGGAGAAGGACACAGAATCGAGTGCACCTTCTGAGGTCCTGAGACCTGGGGTTTGGGTTCTTATTGTTACAATGGCATGGTCGGGTTTGGAGACGAAAGTTAAGCTGACAATCTTCAAGGCAGTATAGGACCGTTTTTTCTGTTCTTTGAGGCATTCTGCAGAAACAGAAGGGAAAGAAATTCTTACGCGCATGTGTTCAGACACGGACTAGTGTGGATTTGGACAGTTGTTGGCATTGTACTGGGCTTGTGCTTTAGGTGACATGGGTTCTGTGTTTGCATTTGGCAGCCCAGGGGTAGGAGGAATGCTCTGGAGAAGCCAGTAGCCATAAGGTTGTCAAATCTTATGGTATCTGTGAAAGCATAAGTGTCAGAGATGGAGGAGACCTACTGGGAGACATCTAAGTCTCTCTCGCTCTGGAGCCTGTAGGTAAATGTTTACTTTGATTTGAAGCGATTCAAATAGTGAAGTGATTCAAATTAAAAATGCTTACTCCTTGGAAGAAAAGCTATGACCAACCTAGATAATATATTAAAAAGCAGAGACATTACTTGGCCAACAAAGGTCTGTCTGGTCAAAGCTATGGTTTTTCCAGTAGTCATGTATGGATGTGAGAGTTTTACCATAAAGAAAACTGAGTGCTGAAGACTTGATGTTTTTGAACTTTGGTGTTGGATTAGACTCTTGAGAGTCCCTTGGACTGCAATGAGATCAAACCAGTCAATCCTAAAGGAAATCAGTCCTGAATATTCATTGGAAGGACTGATGCTGGAAGCTGAAGCTCCAATACTTTGGCCACTTGATACGAAGAAATGACTCACTGGGAAAGACCCTGATGCTGGGAAAAAGATTGAAGGCAGGAGGAGTAAACAGAGGATGAGACGATTGGATGGCATCACTGACTCAATGGACATGAGTTTGAGCAAACTCCAGGAGTTGGTGATGGACAGGGAAGCCTAGCGTACTGCAGTCCATGGGTTCTCAAAGAGTTGGACACAAAATACTGAGCGACTGAACTGAACTGAACTGAAATAGTGGAGGATTTCTCTTCATTTTCTTAAAAGTTAAATGTTTTTAGACTCTGGGTGATTCAAAATCTTCCCTGGCCATAAAAAAGATACAAAGCAAAAAGAAACCTGAGAGGAATATTTATGGAGAAATAGAAGCAACTACTGCTTGTGCTGTGTGCTAAGTCACTTCAGCCGTGTCGGATTCTTTGCAACCCCATGGACTGTAGCACGCCAGTCTGCTCCCAGGATCCTCTGTCTATGGGGATTCTCCTGGCAGGAATACTGGAGTGGGTTGCCATGCCCTCCTCCAGGGGATCTTCCCGACCCATGGATCGAACCTGCAGTCTCTTGTGTCTCCTGCATTGGCAGAAGGATTCTTTACTGCTAGTGCCATCCTGGGAAGCCCAAAACTACTCCTAGACTCATGTAGTTATCCAGCTCCTAACGCTTAGGAGAGGTTAGTTAAAATACTAAAAATATGAAATACTAAAATACTAAAAAACAGTGACTGTATTTAACTTTAAAAAAAAAAAGTTTATAAAGGAACCAATAAAATAAAAATACACCTGGAACCTGAATTACCTCCTATGAACAGGGACTACTTATAAACACATCCAGTCCTCTGGGCCAAAGAAGGAGAAGCGCACCCTCCCCAGTGCTCCCGGCCCTTGAGGGCTGGTCTGTGAGTCATTCAACACACTTCCGCTGAGAGTTACAAGTAGGAGGCATGGTGGACAGGGCACCGGCAGTCAAGTGAGAAAACCCTAGGGTTCCAACTTCTGTTCCCACACTACCAAAGAAAGAATAATGACAACAACAACAAAAAAATGCTGAGCTCCAAAAGACACACTGTGAAAAATGTTGAAAAGGAAGACAAACCCTTTAAAGGGGTGACCTTGGGTGTGCCCTTCCCAATCAAGTTAAATGTCGCTGCCCTGAGAACTTGTACTTTCTGATTTCCTGACCCTGCAGAATGCAAAGCTAGCATAACGAATTTAAAGCTCCCAGCTTCCTTCCTTTCTCCGTTTCCTTAAAAACAAAAACAAAAGCCACAGGTTTAATATTTCCATTAAAATACAACCCAACAAAAAGCGTCATACACACTGTTTGTTATCGTGGTGTAGGGGAAAAAACACACCTTTTTTTCTTTGGCGGAAAGACTACTTTTCCAGATCTTAGTGATAAGCTAAATTCTGTCTCCTGAGTAATTTTAGTCCTTAAGTATATGTGCTATTTTAGGCGATTTATGGTTTTAATCGTCCGTGCATGTTTCTGTTATTTCTCACTACTAACACGGTGACTGTTAGAACCAGGAGGGAGAGTCCCACATCGGACCTCTGACTCCTACTCTGGCTTTCCCATCCACACCTTTATAAGATTCTAAATCTCCATCACAGTCCTCGGGCTTCCTCCGCTTTGTATTCACAACAGCCTCCTGAGGGAGGGACTCATCTCCATTGTGTAGAAGAGGAAAGGGAGGCTTCCAGAGCCACGAGGCCACTCCCACATGTGGCTTCTGAGCACCTGAAATGATGGTGCTCATGGAAAACACATGTTAAAAACTCAGTGTGACGTATGGCCGAGTCGCTCTGCTATGCACCAGAACCTATAACAACATTGTTAATTGTCTATGTGTGTGTGACTGCATGCAAAGTCGCTTCAGTCGTGTCTAACACTTTGCGATCCAATGGACTGCAGCCGGCCAGGCTCTGGCCATGGGATTCTCCAGGCAAGAACACTGGAGTGGGTTGCCATGCCCTCCCCTCCAGGGGATCTTCCCGACACAGGAATTGAATTCCAGTCTCCTGCGTCTCCTGCATTAGCAGGTGGGTTCTTTACCACTAGTGCTATCTGTGAAACCCTAATTGGCTATACCCCTACATATGTTTATGTAGGGGTATAAAACTCAATATGGAAGAAGAATATAAAGTACCTTGGGAATAACTTTTTATACTGAGTATGTGTTGAAATGATAATATGTGTGCTCAGTCATTAAGTCATTTCAGACTCTTTATGACCCTGCCAACTGTAGCCCTCCAGGCTCCTGTGTCAGTGGAATTTCCCATGCAAGAATACTGGAGTGGATTGCCATTCACTTCTCCAGGGGATCTTCCCCACCCAGGGATCGAGCCCGTATCTCCTGAATCTCCTGCAGTGGCAGGTGAATTTTTTACCACTGAACCATGGTGGAAGCCCTTGAATGATAATATTGTTGATAAACTGGGTTAAATATAATACATGATTCAAGTTCATTTACTTGTTTCCTTTTAATTCTTGTTAAATGTGGTTACTAGAAAATTTTTAATTACCTCTAGAGCTCACTTGTATTTTTATTGGGCAGCTTTGCCTTAGAGAGCTCCATGCAAAGTCATCTACTGGAACAACAGCAGGCCTCCTACTGCCTTTGGAAGGCCCAGAGTTTCCTAAGGCTTCAGGAATTGGGGAGAGCTTTGCACATAGATAGGCTTCCCTGGTGGCTCAGATGGTAAAGAATGTGCCTACAATGCAAGACACCTGAGTTCGATCCGTGGGTCAGGAAGATCTCCCAAAGAAGGAAATGTCAACCCACTCCAGTATTCTTGCCTAGAGAATCCCATGCGCAGAGGAGCCTGTTGGGCTACAGTCCCTGGGGTTGCAAAGAGCAGGACACGACTGAATGACTAACACATGTTCCCACATAGATGGGAGATGGTCTGCACTGTGCCCAGGAAGGAAGGGAAGGATGCCCTTTGTCTGTGTGCGTTGTAGGCACAGGGAGAAAACGATACAAGGGCCCTGGAGGGACAGGGGCTGACTGCCTGCTTGGGTCGGAGACTGCACAGGGGTGACAAGGGGACATCAGCCTGGATCCAGTGAAGGACCTGGGGCACATGCACCTCCAAAATAGGCACCTCTAAAGGACCCAACTCCTGTCCCTTCCTTCTATACCCTTTTGACTCAGTAGCTGCAGAACTGTTTTGAAATTTATATTGAAGATGAAGTCACAACTTACTACTTCAAATCCTCCAACCCATTTCTCTGCACACGGAGTAAAATCCAAACTCAACAGTTTGATCTGACATCCACCTTCCTCTCTGATTCTGCCTCCTACATCCCACTGCATGGCCTCCCATGGCCTTTTTAATTGTTCCCTCCGCCAGAGACACTCTTACCTGGATGTCTGGGACAATCCATCATCTCATCATCTCAACTTTGGTGTCTCAACAACATTCCTCCTTCCAATCTAGAGTCGTTCCTCAAACACGACGTGCTCCCCTGTTTTATTCTCTGCCCAGCACATCATTACTGATCAGTAGTGTTTTATCTGCGTTGCCCCCCACCCTCATCCAATCTGAATGTGATGTCTCTAAGGGCACTCTGGGAGCTGCCATCATCTGCATTTCAGAGGACATGCAAGAGTTCAGATCGGACAGTGCCTAGTGAGACATGTGTGCTAAGTCGCTTCAGTTGTGTCTGACTCTTTGTGACACCATGGACTGTAGCTCACCAGGCTCCTCTGCTGGAGCCTGCTGCCATTTCCAGGGGCTCTTCCCAACAGAGGAATCGAACCCGGGCCTCCTGTGGCTCCTGCACTGCAGGTGGATTCTTTACCACTGAGCCAGGTTTAAATCCAGACCTGACTCTAAACACCCTGTTCCTCCCAGCACTGCCACTGTTTCTTGCCTTTTTGCTCCAGCTCTTCCTCCCATACCTGGAAGAGAGGCCCCAGCAAGGCACTAAGCCTCCCCTCCCCTCCCCCCCAGCTCCCTGAAGCCTCTGCTCCCTCCTTCTCCCCGACACCCCCTCCCAGGACACAAAAGGCCAGGAGGGGAGTCATTTGTGTGCTGGCCTTTCTTCCCTACCAGCTAATGGACTCTCTGTGAATAGAGCCCAAGTCCTACAAAGGAGTCTCCACCCCCTGCCCGCTGCCACTGCACAGAACTGTCCTGAGAACTGTTCTCGGTATACAGCAGGAACCTAATAATCACTGGCTGCTGGAGCAAACAACCCGGTGGAGGAGAGCCCTTCTAGACGTTGACACCAGGGGCAGGGCCTGTCATCTGCCCCTCCCCCTCCCCCATCACCATTTCCATTCACTTTCCTTTCCTTCCTTTTCCTTCAAGGAGGCCCACACCACTTGGGCTTTTCATGACTTCTCATCACCCCTACTGTGTCCCCCACAAGAGAAAAAGCCCAGAGCTCACGTACACCCCACTACAGTCTTACCCGCCCCTCCCCCACCTGGCTCAGAGTCCTCCCAGGGCCCCCAGGGAGGCCCCTCGATGGGGCACTCTCCCTCCTCCCCCATTATCCTCGGCTCCCCCTCTCCCCCTGGACTGTTTACACAGCTGCAGAACGAAGGGACGCTCATTTCTCAGCTCCCCAAGCCCAGGGTTAATATATGTAGATTTCCGGCTCCCCACAACCTGGGGCAACTGGAACTGCTACCCCAACCCAGGCTCCTGTAAATAGTCAGTCTGCTGATGATGGCACCTTCGAGGGATTGGAAACAAATGAGGAACCGCTTACAGTGAGTGAGCTCGCAGACGCCAGCCCACTCAGGTTGCCTTTCCACCACCCAAGACCGAAGCAGCTGTTCCGCACCACCTGAGCCCCGTGAAATAAGCAATGGAAAGGTAGGCACACCGTAGACCTCCAGGTGACCTGGGGTCCAGCCAGGGACAACTGCAGTGGCATCTTTGCTTGAGTATCATAGGACCCAAGGCTTGACCAAGTTGTGGGCAAGTTGAAGGAAAAAAAAAACCCACTAGACAAACTGTCCAAATATCTTAGAACTAAACTAACTAGCTGGGCTTCCCTGGTGGCTCAGTGGTAAAGAACCCTCTCGCCAGTGCAGGAGACACGTGGGTTCGATCCCTGGGTCAGGAAGATCCCCTGGAGATGGAAATGGCAACCTGGTCCAGTATTCTTGCCTGGGAAATCTCATGGACAGAGGAGTCCGGCGGGCTGTAGTCCATGGGGTGGCAAAAGAGTCAGATACAACTGAGCAACTGACTAAACAACACAAACTAACTGAATAAATAAATGCCTGTAAAGTACCGTGTTCTCCAATCCTAAGAGGTGCCTCCAAATGATTGCCTCCTTGACCATGCTCTAAGCCAGATGGGAAAATCAAATTAGAAACATCTTGAAAGCACCCCCCTCATTAGCCTCTGTATAATGGAGGTATTCCAGATCAGTGTGGATTACACAAGATCAAAGTACAAATAAAAGAGTTCAAGATAGTGACTTAAGGTCTGAAGAATACAATTCCTGTAATTCCTGGAAAGCCAGGAAACTTTGTCTCTGACAAAGGATTATTACTTTGCATTCTGACTAACTTTCTCCAAGGAACTGGTGTGTAGCTCTCGTTACCTCCGGTGTTTCCACTCCTCAGGGTGACACATTCTCGGAGGGATAAACATACACAACCTCCCCCACCCCGAATTCACCTCAAGCCGGATCTTGGTACTGCAGGAATCAAGGGTTGCTTTCCTTTTCCACTTATGGAATAAAAAGATTCTTTTTCAAGGGATGACCTAACTTGTCTGATGGGGGCAGCCCTAGCCAGAAACCTGACAAGTCAGCTTTTTCTTGAAATATTCACTTTTACACTCTGGTCTCCAGGGACAAAGTAGCATGTTTATACTGTCCCATTTAGACGCCTCCGCCACACACCTAGGAGAGGAGCTCTGGGGGTCTGATCCCATCCAGGGTACTCCCTATAGGGAAACCTGTGGATGCCAGCTTGATTCTGTCTGTGACGTCTTCATGGGCAACTGTGGGCAACTATGACAACCCAAGTCAGCTCAGAGCAGAAGATGGAGGCTGAAAAAAAAAAAAACATGCTTGTACTCAAGAGAATGCCACGGGAACTAAATTGTTTACCATTACAGACAGAGCATAAGGTGAAGAATCACTGTAGTGCTTCGAAATCCATCTTGGCCCATCTGCAGGGTTGGCATGTAGCCAAAAAGGTGCATGGTTTACCCCTGTGCTTGAGATCCTAATGCCTGAGCTCGTGGAGAGGCTATCTGAGTTTCACACAGTCCTGGGTGTGAGTTCTGTTGTACAGATGAGGGACTATGCCCATGGTCCCACCAGAGTGACTCCCAGCACAGGGGCCTTTCCCTTAGGAACTGTACTCTGGGGCAACTCCCCAAGCAGGGATGACAAACCAATTCTGCCAGTGGGGCTGAGTTTTACATCACAGGATAAGGAAAAGGCTAAGCGGAGGGCAAGGGAAGGACAGACAGAATCTTTCATTAAATTAATCTCCTAACATCCAAGAGTTCTGAGTTAATATTGGTGTGTTATGTCAACTTAGTGTGGACCCAGGACCCAAACTAAGGGAAAACGAAAACAACTTTGACAGCCATTTCCTTGCTTTCTTTCTCCACCCAAGAGGCACCAGTAGTTAACAGTATGGTGGCAACAAGTGGGTCAAAGGTCAGCCCCTCAGCCTGAGCCGGTTTCCATGGAGATGGGGCCTATTCATCCAGCACACAGAGCCTCTTCATAGCCACTTACACACAATTGAGCTATTACTGAGAGCCCAGGAGAGCTCTGTCTGGAGCACAGTGCACTAGACAGGGCAGGGTTTAATGGAGCTGATTAAATGGTATTGGGGAATTATCCCAGAGCAGGATTTGGGGATGCCCTTCAGAGGCAAGTTAAATCTCCAAGCCTCATCGCAATCCCCCCCACACCTCTCCCTTGTACTAGGATAATGCCAGCGTCCACACACTCCTGTTCACCTCACTTTTCTTCCTACGTGTCCAAAGCTGAGGGCAAACCCTCAATCTGAGATTCTCAGAATTTGAGTATCTCTATCATTTGCTCAGCATTGCTACATTTTTGTGATTTAGAAACATATCAACCCAAAGGCAAAGAATGGATCACTTGGAGCATAAAATAAATTCCAGTGGATGGAGAATGTGGTTCAAAACCAGTACGTCCTAGAGGCGAGAAATTCTTCAGCATTTGTTTGGGAATTCTTGAAATCCTGTTTTTTTTTTTTTTTCCTTTTCCCAAAAGAATGGGAGCACATTCTTTTACAAAATGTAGTGCCATCTGCAATTTATCAGACATAGATTCTACCAAAACTCCCACAGTCTTTCAGTCAGAATAGAACAATAGAAGTGAAAAGTAAAATGACTAAATGACTAAAAAGTCCTATGAAAAGGGGTATTCTCTCACGCAAACTTTAGGTGAATGTTTAATACATAACCACCCCAAATCTGGAAATAATCAAAATATCCTTTGATAAGTACATGGATCAGCAAATACAGGCTCATCCATACAGTGGAATACTACGCAGTCATGAAAAAGGAAATGGTGATACAGACAGTGACAAGAACAACTCTCAAAAATGCAATCTGCTAAGTGAACGAAGGAAACCACTTATACGTCATTCTGGAAGAGGGAAAACTACAGGGATAGAGAACAGATCAACGGTTCCCACGATTTGCGACTGATTACAGGGCAGGGGTTGACTGCAGGGGATGCCCATGGGGAATCTGGTGGTGAATGGGCTTGTTCTTTCTGTTACTTAGTGGTACAACTCGTCAAAACCCACAGAGCTGTACTCACAAAGAGTGAATTTTATAGTATGTTTAAAAGAAACAAACTCAGGGCTTCCCTGGTGGTTCAGTGTTAAAGAATCCACCTACCAATGCAGGAGACCCTGATTCAGGAAGATCCAACATTCTTCCAAGCAACTAAGCACAACTATTGAGCCTATGTTCTAGAGCATGGGGGGCGCAACTACTGAGCCCGTGTGCCGAAGCTACTAAAGCCCACACACCCAAGAGCCCAAGTTCTGAAAAAAGAGAAGCCACGGCAATGAGAAGCCTGCACACCACGATTAGAGCGTAGCCCCTGCTCATTGCAACTAGAGAAAAGTCCTTGCAGTGACAAAGATGCAGCACAGGCAAAAGTAAAATAAATGAATAAACAAAATTAAAAAAAAAAATCTGAATTGAGTCTTTTAGAGAACAAGTAAGGAAACAGTAAACTGACTCTCCAGGTCAGGACAAAACAATAAAGAATCTGCTCTGTTCTAAGTAAGACCTCCCAAGCTCTAAGTGCAGTCCACTCTTTATAATCCCAGTTGCTGTTATCTCTCACCAGGTGAAGGTAAAGAGGAATATATTCAGGAACTGAAGCATGTCTCATTTTTTGTTGGTTTTTTGGCCGTATCACATGGTATGTGGGTTCTTTCCTGACCAGGGATCAAACCTGTGCTGACTGCACTGGGAGAGTGGATTCTTGTTTCCGTTTTTTGAGGCCTTCTCTTCCTGAGTATGATTTGGGAAGAAGAAATAGTGGAAGAAACAGGGCTTAGGAAGTAGGAGAGAAAATAGTGGAAAGAGGATGAAAAGAAAATATTTATGGTCTCAAGTGGGTTAGTGTCTGTAAGCGGAACAAAGAAGAACAAATTCAAAGTCTTTGCACAGAGGGTCCCTGAGACCTCACAGATGTCACTCAGCATTAGATCAGACATACAGGTGTCTACCCTGATCCCTGGAATGGCAGTGTCACCACCGCTCATAGCACCGTAGTGGCCCTGGTGGCCAGGACAAGATGGCGCCCATGTGCATATGACAGTATCAGTCAGTACTGTTGAGTGATGAATACGTGTGAGGTAGGAACTCACAGGCTCCCCAGGCCGACCTGAAAACATAGTGAAGATCTCAAAGCATCTCAACAGGTCAAATATTTCCATTGTCTCACAACATCCAGGCACTGTTTACTGTATACCAAATTCACTTTATCTTCATGACAATCATCTGTGGTGGAAAGTGTTAGTCCCATTTTATAGGTGAGAAAAAGAGAACATAGTGAAGATTTCAAAGCATCTCAACAGGTCAAATATTTCCATTGTCTCACAACATCCAGGCACTGTTTACTATATACCAAATTCACTTTATCTTCATGACAATCATCTGTGGTGGAAAGTGTTAGTCCCATTTTATAGGTGAGAAAACCCAGGCACCAGGAAGCTATCAACTAGCCGAGGGTGGGATCTGAAACCTATCCTGACCCAAGAGTCTGCATGCATAGCCCCTACACTACTGGAAAAAATGAGATAAACCCACGAAGACAAAGGTTCACAGAGATAAAGCCCTACACTCATAGGTATCTCAAGGCAAAGGGTAGGAAGGGCATGGAAGTGGGTCAGTTCTTCCCCATGGTGCTCGAGAAAGGAAGCTGCTTCAGTGTTTGAGGGTCCTCTCCAGCGCCCAGAAAATGATGCTCTGCTCCAGACCGGAGTGGCAGGCCAAGGATATTCAAAATTTTGTTGTCTGGAAAACGGTCGAGGTGAAGGGAAGACAACACAGGCAGGCTGTCCTCTGAAAGTGACAGGCTGTCGTGTGGACAAGCAGGAACTTCGTTTGCTCTGCACTGCCCTCATCACTGCAGGGGTCCAGGCAGAGGCCGGACAACAAGTGGTTGGACCAGACCGCTTTCTGCCCTCAGCCGATGAGGAATTATTCTCAGATGCAAAATGATTCTTCAGTCTCTGAGAGCAAGTGGGGAATGGAAAAGCCCACTTTTACCTCAAAGAAGAAATGCAAACCAGGCTGCTAGGAGGCGGTGGCAGACAGCTGGGGAGAGGTGTCCTGTTGGCCTGAGTCGGCAATGAAATTCCTCAGAGAACCCAGACAGACCCCACATTTCCCATGGGTGGGCAACTGGCAGGGGCTGTTCCTTCTGGCTGCCTCAGCCATCTGGTCCACTGGCAAGATTTCTGCCAACGTTTCAAAGAATTTTCAGTATACCTTATAATGGGTCAGCATTAATCCCCAAGATTTCAAAAGTCAAACTAAGACTAAGGTTTGGAAAGTTTAAGACATTTGTTCCTTTATGACAAACTAACAGTGAAACAGGGCTTTCCACGTGGCGCTAGTGGTTAAGAACCCGCTTGCCAATGCAGGAGGCGAAAGGGACATGCATTTGATCCCTGGGTTGGGAAGCTCCCCTGGAGGAGGGCATGGCAACCCACTCCAGTATTCTTGCCTGGGAAATCCCATGGACACAGGAGCCTGGTGGGCTGCAGTCCATGGGGTTGCAAAGAGTCAGACACGACTGAAGTGACTTAGCACGCATGCAACAGCAAATTAAAAGGTGATGTCCAGGGACTTTCCTGGTGGTCCAGTGGTTAAGAATCTGCCTGCCAATACAGAGGATATGGGTTTGATTCCTGGTCCTGGAAGATGACACATGTCTCGGAGCAACTAAGCCCATGAGCCGCAACTACTGAAGCCGGTGCTCTAGCCTGTGCTCCACAACGAGAGAGGAGTCTTCGCTGGCCACAACTAGAGAAAGCCCTCTGGAAGCAACAAAGACCTAGTGCAGTCAGAAAATAAATAACTGAAAAAAATTTTAAAGAGTGGTATCCACCCATCTCTCAGGCTTTTCCTCTGGCAATACAATCAAGTTGACTGTATAGGGTGGATGGCCTGGAAAAACTAGCAAAAACAGACAACTTGAAGCTTTTTTTTTTTTTAAGACTTTGCAATCCTACTGATTCTGTTCCAAAGAACTGGAGTGCCATGCAAGGGTGAGGGAGAAATAAGGCAGCTCCAGGTATAAACTGGTTCAGTCCACTGTAAGAAACTTTGGCAACATGATGAAGAACTTTGAAATGAGTTCTAAACTTCTACTCCCTGATTCCACATCTGGGAATCTAGGGTAATAACCCTAAATTTATAAAAATCTCCACACACAAAAGACCTGCACTGGACTATGGTTTATAAACACCAGAAAAACCCGAGTTTCTAAAAATGGGGGAATGCTTAAGTGTTATCAGCTGGAGACAAAGCCTATGACTAAATATTACGTGAAAAAAGCAAGACACCAAAATCTACCTCAGTATGGAGACACGGATGTTTGAAAAGAGAGGCAAGAACATAATTTACGCACCAGAAGAAAGGTCCAGCAGGAATTGGACCAATATATTTAAATGGTTATACCTGGGTGACAGGATTAAGAGGGAATTAAAAAAAAAAATCTTGTCCCAAGTTCTGTATTTTCTTTCATAAACATGCTTCTCTCTTCCTTTCTCTCTCTTAGAGTAACACAACTAAAACAAGGAAATATTCTCTCTCTACGTGCTTCCCCATCATCTGGTGTCAATCTTTTCCATTTCCTTTCAAGAATGTACAGTCAGGGACTTCCCGCCTTCCAACGCAGGGGACGTGGGTTCGATCCCTGTTGGAGGAGCTAAGATCCCACATGCTTTTGGGCAACTAAGCCCGAGAGCCACACTGCTGAGTCCATTCCACCACAACAAGAGAGAGGCCCCACTGCCACCACTAGGACATAAAGAAGCCAAATAAGTAAATAAATATTAAAAAAAGGATGCACAGACATAAACAAACAAGCACAAGTTCACATCTTTCTGACTCTTCTCTCCTCCTCTTCCCCCTTCTTCCTTTTTTCTTCCTTTTGGAAATATAAATTTTTATTTATTAACAAAGGTCTTTTGTAACAGCTTAGTTACATTCTAGCAAACATTATTAATAGAATCAGTTGGCATGTGTAAATATAATTCAACTAAATGTAGTTAAAAGGGTTACTTTTGGCTTTAATTTTTTTAAAAAAACATATAATTAACTTACTTTAGAAAAAAAGTCAAAGAGCCAACAAATACTAATTCAGTAAATCAAGTGTAAGTGTCCTTGTCCTGGGTCATATGGGACACTCTTTATAGTTGACTGGTTTAGCTGTCTAATAAATATCTTTTTTTAAACTTTATATTTTATATTGGCGTACAGTTCATTAACAATATTGTATCAGTTTCACATTATGTATACACATGTATCTATTCTTCTCCAAATTCTTTGACCACTTAGGTTGTTACAGAGTAGGAGCAGAGTTCCCTGTGTGCTACAGTAGGTCTTTGTTGGTTATCCATTTTAAATAAGGCAGTGTATACATGTCACTCGTGACTCCTCCTTTTTCTTCTTCTTTTTAAAAATTTAAACAAACGTGGGATTATATAACATTTTCCCACTTGCCCCTCAGCTTCCTTTAAAATAAGGTCTTCATTTCCAAGATCTCTGTGACCTTGGCAGTCCATTTCAACCTCTCCTTCCTTACTTGCTCTCACTAAATTCAAACCATCCTGCACTCCTCAGGAGCCTCAAGTCAAGATGTGAAGCTTGAAGCGGGTCCCGACCCACTTCCTCCCAACCTTCTTCCTTCAAGTTCCCCTAGAAGGCAGGAAGGATTCATTACTCACGTGGGCTGCCCTTCTCCAGCAAGAAGTCCTTACATGTAAATGGACACTGACATGGACCACTTGTCCCCTTGAAACGCAGTATTTCCAAGTTTGAGACACTATCTTTTTTTTTAAATATCTCAGTCCCTAAGACATTGCTAGACTACAAGGAGCTGCTCAGTGATTACCTATTGAATGAAAAACAAATGCCCAGATACCATCCAACTATTTATGACTGATTTTAAAGCCAATCAAGTATCAAATGTTGAATGAATAACTTCTCAATAAAGAGAGAGTCCAAGAACCCAAAGAGCTTATAATGAGAATGGGAAATAAGACACATGTGCTTTCAAAGGCATGGCACACACCAGTGGTTCCTGTCAAAATGGTAGGAAAAAAAGGACTGAGAGAAGTTAAATGTATACAATTTAAAGGACTGTCCTTTAGTCTGGGGTAAGTTTATTCTCTTTTTTGGTTACTGTTATTAAACTGTTCTTTTTGAAATGAGATTATAGAGATAGTAGGGGATAGCTCTTTCTTTTAATACCCTTACTTGGTAAAAATACAAACTGATGTTGTTCTGCCAACGCCTTCCCCTACCCATTTTTTGGAATCTGACTGTCTTGCAAACCCAGGAGTGGGATCCAAGTGGTAAAGATTCTAATACCTTGTGGGAAGAACGAATCCCCCAGCCTGAATGGGATGTTCTTTTAGTTGATCTCTGAGGATGAGTTTGATTTTTGAAAGCAGAGAGATCAAGCCAGTGATGAGAGCTGAAAGTTCTAAAGGATGCAGGTAAGAGAAGTCCAAAGATATTCAGTAGGTAATTTTTGTAAGAGTTGTCATAAGATGGTAGCTCAGATGGTAAAGAATCCACCTGCAATGCAGGAGATGCAGGTTCAATCCCTGGGTAAAGAAGACCTCCTGGAGAAGGGAATGGCTACCCACTCCAGTATTCTTGCCTGGACAATTTCATGGACAGAGGATCCTGATGGGCTATGGTCCATGGGGTCGCAAAGAGTTGGACATGACTGAATGACTAACACTAAATCATAAGGTGCTGGAAAAATAGCAAAAGAGCTTAGGAGTGAAGACTTAAGCATTCATTCACTCTGGAGACCAAAAGCTTATACTGTCCCAGGCACTTGATGTTTGTATTTTTTTGCAAGTTTGATCATCTCGAAACCCCCATTTTGCAGAGAAGATACCACAGATAAGTTGCAGGGTAAAAAGTGACAGAGATGCTACTCGAATCAAGGTCCACCTCCATCACCTTTGTATTCACTGTCCTGACAACAAGCCCCTACACTCAATGTATGGTCAATGAGGATGCTCTGAAGGTTTGTGGGCAGGACAATGATGTAAAGAATGTGGTACTCATCAGCATTTTTTTTAAAAAATGGCAATAAACAGGAGGCAAGAGCTGAAGTCAGGACACCACTGCAGTGAGCCAGGCCTGATGTCCACACCATGTCTTCTGGGGTATCTCTGGGGTTGGAGGATAGTTTCACAGAATCAACAGGGCCTGGAGACTGAATGGTGTTTATGGACCTTGAGGGAAAAAGGATCCGAAGACAGACAGCTTGGGTGATGGGGAGAATGGGAACTATGGGAGAATAGAGAAGCTGGGACGGGAAACATTTACTGTCATAGATTTTGCCAAAACACTACAGTGGCACTGACCTGAACAAGTGAAGCAGAGCACAACGATTAAAAGCCCAGGTTCCAGGTTTGTTCAGGCTCAATTCCTGCCTTGACAGGCACAGGTCACCTTAGGCAAGTAATTTACCTATGGCTGTTTCATCAAGCTTAAAACAAGAATAAAGAATCAATTTCCTGGGACTTCCCAGGTGGTCCAGTGGTTAAGAATCTGCCTTCCAAAGTGGGGGACGTGGGTTTGATCCCTGGTCGGGGAACTAAGATCCCACATGCTGCAGAGGAACTAAGCCTGCACGCCTCATTACCGAGCCCACGTGCCACAACAAAGACCCAGTGCAGCCAGAAAAAAAAGAAATAGAATCACTTTTCTGTACAGCAGAAATAAACACAACATTGTAAACCAACCACATGTCAATAAAAAATAAATGAAATCTATCATTAAAAAAAAGAATATCATGCTCCTCACAAGGGGGTTGGCTTTAAGGATTAAAGGACTTATTACTTGCAGTGCTGTGTGAAATTGCACAGCCTCCCATATTTGGCAGTCTCTTGTGCACTTTCCCCCGAGCTTTTGCTTCCCTTTTTTCTTATCCCTCCTTCTCATTCTTGGCACACCCAAAGCCAGTCCTCCTGGGGAAGTCCACATCCTTGCATGGCTTCTTGGAGACGCTTCTCCTGCAGGTCTCCTCCTCTTCCCTCCCTCATTTTTACTGGTCCTGCTCAAGCATTCAACTGCCTGGCAAGCACTCCAACTCTTATCTTGGATTCTTCCAGGTGAATAAAAATAAACTATATAACGCTTTTTATTTTGAAAAATGTCAAACATATACAAAAGTAGAGAGAATAATACAATGAAGCTGGTCAAGCCCTCACTCATGTTCCATGACTAGCCCATGGTCCATCTTGGCTCATCTATCCCCATCCACTCCAGGGCCAACCCAACTTGAGCCAAATTACTGTGAAGCAGAGCCCAAATAACACAACATTTCGTCCATAAATATTACACTGAGTATCTCAAGAAGACTGACATGATATGCAGATGATACCACTCTAATGGCAAAAAGTGAAGAGGAACTAAAAAGCATCTTGATGAGGGAGAAAGAGGAGAGTGAAAAGGCTAGCTTGAAACCTAATATTCAGAAAACTAAGATAAAGGCATCAAGTCCCATCACTTCTTGGCAAATAGATGGGGAAAAAGTGGAAACAGCAGCAGATTGTATTTTCTTGGGCTCCAAAATCACTGTGGATGGTGATGCAGAAATAAAATTAAAACGTACCTGCTCCTTGGAACAAACCTAGACAGCATGTTAAAAAGCACAGACAATATTTTGCTGACAAAGGTCCATACATCAAAGCTACAATTTTCCCAGTAGTCATGTACGGATGTGAGAGTCAAACCATAAAAAAAGCTGAGTACTGAAGAATTGATGCTTTTGAATTGTGGTACTGGAAAAGACTCTTGAGAGTCCCTTGGACAGCAAGGAGACCAAACCAGTCAATCCTAAAGGAAATCAACCCTGAAAATTCATTGGAAAGACTGATTCTAAAGCTGAAGTTCCAATACTTTGGCCACCTGGTGTGAAGAGCTGACTCATTGGAAAATATTCTGACGCTGGGAAAGATTGAGGGCAGGAGGAGAAGGGAGTGACGGAGGATGAAATGGTTGGATGGCATCACCAACTCCATGCACAAGAGTCTGCACAAGCTCCAGGAGATAGTCATGGATAGGGAAGCCTGGTGTGCTGCAGTCCAGGGGTCTCGGAGTCGCATATGACTGAGCGATTGAACAACAATCCTTAGGATGTCATTTACCACATCCTCTGAACCATGTACTTCTTGTAAACTAATAATGAGATCTAGAGGCTTCATCAAATTGAGGTTTAATATTATTTTATCTTAGGGAGAGGAAACAAAATTACTTCTTCTTCCCTTAGTAGCTGGGATACCTCTATAAAGATAAACCTTCCTCACTATTATCAGGTGGGCCAGTGCACACGGCACAGGTGGGACAAAAGTCCAATCTTTTCCTTTTATATATCGGGCTTGAAATATTGACTATGGCTCCTTTTTATCCTCCACAGGAGACCAGAGTTTTTTGTTTAGTTTCAAGTCATTAATTAAAGCTTTAAATAAATATGTTATTGATGTTCACACTAGTTCATCTTTTCTCTCTTGTTCAGAATGTCCTGAGCCTTTTTGACCTAGTGACTCTAGTACCCGAGTCTCTTGTAGGAGACTATTAGTATTTCAGTGGGAAATAGTATTAAGAGATCACAGTCTGAGCACTAGAGAGTCATTGCTACTCAAATGATGATTATTTCTAGGACTTTTCAGTGGAGAGGTTAGGAAAGAAATTTTCTCTTAATCTAATGAAAATAGATGATGAGTTTATAACTAGTCCTTCCAGTTTGCATTCAGAACTACAATTTTTTTCTCAGCCTTCTTGATCTTCCATTTGTACCTCTTTTTAGCATACTGAAAATTCTTTTCTCAGTGACACCAACATGATTACTCATTTACTCCCTTCATAAGACATACACAACAGACTCGGAATAACAACACTAATACCACTGCATCAATCTGGTTAATGAAAACAGTTCAGGACTTTTTTGGGGGGGTTGGGGTATATACCTTCTTCTTTAGCTCCTCAGGCTATATCCTTTCCCTGGTGGTATAGTGGTTAGGATTCAGTGTTCTCAGGTTATATCCCACTACGGGAGACCTGGGTTCAATCCCTGGGTTGGTTAGATCCCCTGGAGAAGGGTATGGCTACCCACTCCTGTATTCTTGCCTGGAAAAATCCCATGGACAAAGGAGCCTGGCAGGATACAGTATATGGGGTCACCAAGAGTTGGACATGACTGAGCAACTAACACTTTCACACACAGGGATATATAAATAATTGTGTTTGCACCAATGGGTTCTGCCGAGATCTCCTGATTTCCAGTCTGGTTCTGTCCCTTGGACTTAAGCTTGTCCAGCCTTTAGCTGGAGGCATGACATCCTGTCTGCTCTTGGGTAGCTCCAACCCTGAGTTGGACCAAAGCAAATCAGAAAGGTAGCATCATCCACAGCAGATACCTGACCTCAGACTTTGCTTGTCCAGAAATTCTGCATGCTCAGACACGCTTAGGTCTGGGATGGGATGGAGACTGAGCATGCCTCGCCCTTTGGGCAGTGATCTGGGTGGATGACTATTCCCAAGGGGGCCAGGCCTAAAGCTGACTGGGCTTTTCCTGCGGTCATGTCCATGGCCCACCTTGCTCTGGCAACTTTTGAAATTCCGATGTGCCGTGAGGTGATGCCGAGGCAGATGCTCGACAGGCGTCTATCAGGGAGAAGGAGGTATTCCACAATCCTTTAAGCAACAAAACACTTTCTTACAATAATTTTTCATTAAAGATAAAACTATATCATTTACCTAGGTCTCTGTAAAAAAACATTACTATTTAGTTATGGAACTATCTATAGATGATATTTTTTTTAATCGAGAAAATAACTGGAAACATCAATGGACTCATTACCCATACTGAATAATTTAACAGTTTCTCACAATGATCTCTGAGTTCTCCTGACATTTTTTCTAGAGAAATAAATTGTCACTGATACCCAGCTAAAGTACCCAATCTCAACCATCCATTTCCCCACCTTCTCAGAAGTAATTATTGTCCCAATGTGCTATTTATCATGCCTCTTCATATTTCTGTACTCATTACACATAAACTGTTATTATCCACAATTTATAGACTCAATTTGAGTGTTTTCTCCAACTTTTTTTAAGAAAAACTCCAAATTTACAAGAAAATAGTAGGAGAAGAAGAATGAAAATCCATTCTTCCTTCAACCAGGTTAATCATCATTACCATGTTTTCAAATTTTGCTCTATGTTTACCTTCCTCTGTATATACGTGGGTGTGAGGATATCATGACACCTTATCCTCTGTTGGCAAAGTGATGTCTTTGTTTTATGGTTCTACAATACCATAAAAGCCAGTGAAAAATTCATTTTATGTTGGTCCTAGTCAAAACTAAGATTTGTAGAACTGATCCTGAGTCATCAGAAACAAAATGAAACAAAAAAGATTCTATCTTCACTATTTAAGAAGTTAGAGGAGTGTAGGATGCCTTTTAGAAAATTCCCATCAAAAATTGGCTAAAGCTAACATTATTGTCTTGAAAAATAAGTATTTATTGTCTAGAAAACCAAATTCCTTAAGGAATAAAAGACATATATACGTGAATTTTTTTTACCCCACAAACACACAGTGAACACCTCTCGGGTACGCTTCTAGGCATGGGGAGAGAAGAACACCATTTCTGATAGGAAGGCATTAATGATCTGATGAAGCAGACAAATAAGAAAACAATGATTTTAATATAAACTGACTGGTGCTATTTGATGCCAGTATAGGCAATGGTGGAGAGGGGTACAGAAGTCAATAACCATCAAGAATAGGAAGTTCATTATGCTTGCCAGTGGAAGGGATGGGGCGGAGGGTGGGAAGGGATAGTTAGGGAGTTTGGGATGGACATGTACACTCTGCTATATTTAAAATGAATAACCAACAAAGACCAACTGTATAGCACAGGGAACTCTGTTCAATGTTATGTGGTAGCCTGGATGGGAGGGGAGTTTAGGGGAGAATGAATACATGTATATGTATGGCTGAGTCCCTTCGCTATTCATCTGAAACTATCATAACATCACAACATTGTTCATTGGCTGTACCCAATACAAAATAAAAACAACAACCAAAAAAAAAAAGAATAGGAAGTTCACTGGCTTAGCTGGCCCTGTCATTTATGAACATTTACTGCTGAGTGAATATGCCCCTAATGCATCAGCTTGTTCTAAGATAATGTCAGTGTCTGGAAGTAGTTAGGGCAGAAGGTGTCTACATGAGTCATGAGATTCACCTTCTGAATGAAAACGGTTAGCCTCTGAAAACGGCTGGTGAATCCCCAGCATTCTCTTGAGACAACAGGGCCACTAAGAAGGCAGCTCTCTCCCCTCCCCTCCCCAGGGTGCTCCTGTCATTGGAATGGCAGCAAGCTCAGGGGACCCTGGTTACAACTAGAACTGATACTTAGTATTCTCCTGCAGGGCTGGGCTCACACACCTCCTTATCAGGGCCCCCTTCACCCTTCCCAGCCTGAGCCGCTCCTATTACACATATTCCAGGTGACGTTTCACTCTGCTTTACGGTAAGGACTGGTCTTCCTGTTTGTCCCCCCTGCCTTTCAAGGTCCCATGGGCTGGGACCCTATCAGATTCTACTTGGTAACCCCAGAAGGTGTTCTGTAATTGTTAAATGGATGCATGCACACCAGGCATTCTTCCAAGGCAGGCGGGGAGCAAGGGGGCTGATAATGTTGGCCTGATTAATTTCACCACATGTACACGTTCTAGAAGCAGAAGAAAGCGTGGAAAATGTTTGTGGGCTGGTATGTTTGTTTTGATTTGTTTTATTCTCTGAGGCAGAGTGAAGAGGGTAAAAACACAGAGTTAACATCACTAACCACTCACTGGAAGTCGTTTGGAATCCATCATTTCCGAAAACTCGAAGCACAGCAGGACGCAAGGTTCCCAGATGGCAAGTGGGCTGGCGGGTCTTCACGGGCAACGGAAACGGGCAAATTGCATTTTGCACAGTCACATACCTTCCCAACGGATCCCAACTAGCATTTCCGCACCAGTCAAGTAATCCAAGGGCGGGAGCAGGGTGGTGGCGGGTGGAGGGAGGGGTGAGAGGGGGTGGTGGCAGGAGATAAAGGTCCCTGGAGACCTGTGTCAGGGAAAGGCTAGGCAGAGAGCGCTCCAACTTGCCCGTACTTTTTAGTTTCCTTTCATCCCTGTTTGAATAAAGTCTGCCTTCCTTTTCTCCGAGGACAGCCCCACTCCCCATCCAGCACAGCCCTGAATATGATGGAGCCCCTCAGGCCAAGCCCGGCAAGGAAGCTGAACCCCGGCCAGCGTGAACACAGGAAAAAGAAAGGCAGATTGTCCCCCTGGCCCGGCTCAAGCAGTCCATTCTCTTCCTAAGCCTCCAAACCCTAATTTGACCACAAAAACCTGGCCTCTGGTGTTTCTGTTATGAGTATCGAATTCCTTCGGCTGAACTTGGCTGTTCACTGCCTGAACAAATTACATTAACAATACAGAGAAATGTATACAGGGCCTTAAAAACACTGCTGAGCAGGGACCAAAACAAAGACGGCGGTGTCCTAGCAACAAACCTCACCCCCCCCTGCCAGGGACTGTGGGCCCTGGAACTCCGCTCTTCTCTGCAAACAATTAGGGACAGAGAAGTCACAATTACAGATGGGATTTACAGCCAGGGGAGCAATCTATAAATCACCAGGCTCCCACCCCCAGCCATTCCCAGCCAGATAATCAGAGCCAGATGTTCGCCACAGCTGCTTCAACGTGGGTACAAGGCTGTCCAACTTGAGCATGCTCCTCCTCTGAGAACCGGCAGAGGCTCCAGCCAGAGAATCCGGCCAAGCCAGAGGGGGCCTTCGCGCCCTGGAGCCAGCCCAACTGTATGAAAAGCTGGGTCGTGTGGGAACTCTCTGTTAGGAGCCACTGCAGAGGTGCCCGCTGGTGAGCCCTGTGGCTCCCCGAGTTCTCCAGAACTTTGCACAGTTTGGTGACAGCGGCGACAAAAACAATCATCACCAGCATCATTAACATTCATTATCACTTGTGAAGTACTGAGCACCCTGTGGGTCCTTTATAGGTCCTCCCTCACTGAAGAATGCTCTTAGGAGATCAGCAGAGACCAAGAAACTGAGCCTCAGAGAGGGGACAATGATTTTCTAGAAGGTTCCAGGGCTGGTAAGAGGCAAAATAGCAACTCCACAGCTGAGTCAGCTTGAAACTGACGCCCCAACCATCTCATTAAATTGTGCAGTGATGGAGACTCTGATTCAGGAGGAGGGGCTGGCAGTTTTCAAATTATTCTCTCGACTATCAACATGGAAGAGACTTGTCATGATTTTATTCCTCCAAAGTGGCTGGCGCTTTAAAATTTCTAGATTGAACCAAGTCAAGCTATGAAGACTTAGGGCCATGGAACAACAAACTCCAAGTGTGATAAAAGCTAGGCTGTTCAAATGTTGCCAAGGTACTTTTCTCTATGGCCCTCCTTTTTAATGCATGTCTAAATTTTTAAAAACTTATTTCTTGAGATAACATGCATGCAGTTATATGATATGCACACATCTTAAATGTACAGCAATTTAATTACAATTAATTTTTACATCTGTATAAACCCGTGTCACCGCCACCAGATCAAACTATGGAACATTCTAGAACCCATTCTGGAAGGTTCTCACATGTCCCCTCCCAGCCAATATTCCTCTGTCCCCAAGATGGCAAGTGTTCTAATCTTTATCACTATAGAGAGTTTTGCTTGATTTTGAGTATACGGATTCACACAGTGTGTCTTTGATATAAAGACGTGTCTTCTGTGCAGTTTTAGTTATTCTCTGGGTCAAACCCATGTTCCCAATTCAAAACTATCAATAGTCAAAATCTGAAGTTATATGATGAGTGCTCTCCACTATACCAGCTGTGCAAGCCAATTCCATGACACTTGAAATTCCTCTTTCTACTGCCCTGTTGGTGGTGTCTAAGATGCCCTGTCCTCAAGGGGTGGACAAGCCCCTGGCCATTTGTCTTTGGGCACTGCTGGTAACTGAATCTGGTAGTTAACAGGCTGTGTTTACTCCACTTGTCACCCTTCATCCTTCACCTGGTGACAGCCAACATCTTTCACCCCTCAGGAAGTGCAGGAGGAAAGGGAGGATGTGGCTGGGGGCTCTCAAGGCGAGGAGCAGGATTACCCAGTCGGAATGTCTGGGCTCTGAGTGCCCTCCACTTTGAGCTGTTCCTCACCCTCTCACTAGTCCATGAGGTCCTAGATTGGTGGAGGGAGGGGGACGGACAGAGGGGGGGAGTTTTCCCCCCTGGGCAAGAGGAGGTGCCCATTCACCAACCATGCACATGGGCCCCATGCAGGTGTGGGCCTCCCACTTAGAAACCTGGGCAGGAAAGCTAGGCAGGGTGAGCGTGGGGGTAGAGGTGATGCAAAAAATGCCAGCGCAACCGGAAGGTGCCCTGAACACAGTGCTGAGGGGCAGGATTTTCTTCTGCTGGCATTCTCCCCAGAGTCTTGACCTTGGCCCAAAGCACAGGGGTCCTCACCTTAACTCCTTGGCACTGCTCCAATTTCACTTCCCAAGGTGCTTATTTTTAGCTACTCGGAGCACCTGTTTATTTCCATGACTGCTTTAAAATTCTAAATCTGTGGGCATATTATGACACAGGACACTTCCAAAGGAGCTCGTGCTACCAGCCGGAAGTGGCAGATCCTCAGGAATTCATACTCTCATCCGAGTGTTTATGGCTGACACATAAAAACAGTGGCCTAACTTCCAAATAGAACTGTGGAGCACAGAATGCCACAAAGGATATTTTGGGGTATGACTTCTACATGCAACAAATAACTGAAGAGATGGAAATAGCTGAATTAAAGCATTCCTTTTTTTTTTTTTTTTGGTGGCACCAGGCAGTTTGTGGGATCTTAGTTCCCCAACCAGGGATAGAACCTGGGCCCCCAACAGTGGAAACATGGACCCCTAAACAATGGACTGCTAGGGAATTCCCTTATAGTATATTCTTGACTTGTAGGCTTATATCTGATTATCTGTGATGAGGACTGCTAGAGAATGTCAGAATTTGAAATTGACACAAACACAGGCCACTCCCAAGTTCAGCATTTTGAATGCAGTGGAAACAGCAACCCACTCCAGTACTCTTGCCTAGAAAATCCCATGGACAGAGGAACCTGGAGAAGGCTACTGTCCATGGGGTCGCAAAGAGTCAGACACAACTGAGCGACTTCACCTTCTTTCTTCTGTGACAGCACTCTGGCCCAAAAAGGAGCAGGGGCACATTGCCACACCCTGCCCTAAAAGCCCTCCCTGGCCCCTGGCATGTAGAAAAACTGGAGGTTTCCCATTTGAGGCATTTCCTGAGCTCCCCAGTCTCAGCCTATACAACTACATTCTGCCTCACCACCTACCCCACCCCACCAATTGCCAGAACTCCTCCTGGAATCAAACAGATTCTCAGGCTGGGAGATGAGATTTGTCCTAGTTCTGGGGTTTTCTAAAGGCTGGTCTATTTCCTAATCTGGTAACTGACACCGGTGTGAGACTTGGACCATAAAGAAAGCTGAGCACCGAAAAATTGATGTTTTCGAACTGTGGTGCTGGAGAAGACTCTTGAGGGTCCCTTGGACTGCAAGGAGATCAAACCAGTCCATCCTAAAGGAAATCAATCCTGAATATTCATTGGAAGGACTGATGCTGAAGCTTAAGCTCCCATATTTTGGCCACCTGATGCCAAGAGCTGACTCATCGGAAAAGACCCTGATGCTGAGAAAGATTGAGGGCAGCAAGAGAACAGGGCAACAGGATGAAATGGTTGAATGGCATCATCAGCTCAATGGAGATGAGTTTGAGCAAACTCAGGGAGATAGGGAAGGACAGTGAAGCCTGCTGTCCTGAAGCCCATGGGGTTGCAAAGTTAGACATGACCGAGCGACTGACAACAACAACTGACATGAGTCTTCCCACACCTCTCTTGGGACCCCAACAGTAAACCCGAGCACAATCTGCTGAGTGGGTGCTGCTGTCGTCCAGAGGGGAGTGTCTGTGGCCAACCTGTGACTGAGCATATCATTCTCCAGGACCTGAGGGTAGAGGTGCATCTGGCCCCAAACCTTGAACAAGGCACATGGAAGAAGGTGAGAAAACTTAGCAGATGGAAGGAAGGCTGAATGGTGGCTAAGTGGTAGAGAATGTGCCTCCTAAGCAGGAGATTCAGGTTAGATTCCTGGGTCGGGAAGATCTCCTGGAGGAGGGCATGGCAACCCACTCCAGGATTCTTGCCTGGAGAATCTCATGGACAGAGGAGCTTGGCAGGCCACAGTCTAAAGAATCAGATAGGACTTAGTGACTGAACAACAACAGAAAAGCAATATGCACCTTCCTACCTCCACAAGCTTTTACCCTTGCTGTTCCCCTGTCTGCTATCCTCTCCTCACTCTCCAAGTTCAGACTTGACTCAAAAGACAATTCAAAAAAAAAAAAAAAAAAAAGAAATCAAAACCCCAGACTGTGATGAGCTTTCCTTCCTTGGAACCACGGGTCAAACACATCAATGCTTCCTAAGACCAGGCACAGGGTAGTCCTGATAATAACAAAAGCCACAATAATCACACTCTGGTGTTTCCTGTGAGGTGGGCCCTGAGCCCAGGCCTTTCACATGGACTAAGCATTGAAGCCCACAGCAATCCTAGGAGGTGGATGTTGCCACTGCCCAGACATTGAGAGGTCAGGTAAGCTGCTCACGGTCATGCCACTGCTAAGTGATGGTATTGTGCATGCTAAGTTGTCTCAGTCATGTCTGACTCTGCGACACCATGGACTGTAGCCCACCATGCTCCTCTGTCCATGGGATTCTCCAGGCAAGAATACTGGAGTGGGTTGCGTGCCCTCCTCCAGGGGATCTTCCCAACCCAGGGATCAAACCCACGTCTTTTATGTCTTCTGCATTGGCAGGCGGGTTCTTTATCCCTCGTGCCACCTGGACAGCCCAAGCTAAGTGGTGGGGTCAGCGCTGAATCTGGCCTTGCTCTTGAAGCCCCAACACAACAAGGCCCTGCTGGAGGAGTAGGCTCGGACCACTGGAGGGGGGCTGCCACCTGTTACCCTACAGGAATCCGAGGCCAGCCCTGCTATGCCATGGATTTTTCAAAAAATCGCTAAGTTGTATCTGACTCTTTGTGACTCCATGGACTGCAGCACGCCAGGCTTCCCTGTCCTTCACTATCTCCCAGAGTTGGCTCAAACTTATGTCCATTGAGTCGGTGATGACATCCGACCATCTCATCCTCTATTGCCCTCTTCTCCTCTTGCCCTCAATCTTTCCCAGAATCAGGGTCTTTTCCAATGAGTTGGCTCTTTATGTCAGGTGACCAGGGTATTGGACTGCCAGGGAATTCCCATCAATTCTTTTTTTTTTTTAATACTACAACAAATTTTTATTTTTAAATTTTTTTCCATTTATTTTTATTAGTTGGAAGCTAATTACTTTAAATATTATAGTGGTTTTTGCCATACATTGACATGAATCAGCCATGGATTTACATGTGTTCCCCATCCCGATCCCCCCTCCCACCTCCCTCCCCACCCCATCCCTCTGGGTCTTCCCAGTGCACCAGCCCCGAGCACTTGTCTCATGCATCCAACCTGGGCTGGTGATCTGTTTCACTCTTGATAATATACATGTTTCGATGCTGTTCTCTCTAAACATCCCTCCCTCGCCTTCTCCCACAGAGTCCAAAAAAAATATGGAACGCTTCACGAACTTGTGTGTCATCCTTGCACAGGGGTCATGCTAATCTTCTCTGTATTGTTCTAATTTTAGTATATGTGCTGCCGAAGCGAGCACCCCATCAATTCTTAAATTAATTACTGAGGGGGCTGTTTATGTTTGAAAGGCTCTCAGTAAGAAATAAAGTACTCAGACTCCTGGATACCTAAATTCTCAGAGTTTGGGGGGTCATCCTGTCTGCCTTGAAGACTGAACACTGCTCTAGAGATAAAGGCTTATTCAGCAATATAACTCAGTAGTGTTTGCTAAACCCCTTGGTGGGTGAGGGGTGAGGGGTCCCAAAGTGGAAAAGCAAGGTGTCTCAGGGGATAGATCCCTCACACTGTGTGGCCAGAGGCAGCCCAGAGCAGACAGAGTGTGGATCCTGGGTTCCATAGCTCATGCACCATGCAATCTGGGCCAGTCTCTGCCTCCTCCACATTTCAGTTTCCCACCTACAACAAAGGGATGATGAGGCTGGAACTAATAGTGCTCACTAACTCACGGCTGCTCTGAGGGTTAAATTAGTTGAAATCTGTGTTTATAGCCATAACTGACATGTGGCAAACCTCCAAAGTGGTGTTAGTATTTAGAACCCTACATCAAGACTTCCCTGGTGGTCCAGTGGTCAAGAATCTGCCTTGCAACACAGGGGACTCGGGTTCAACCCCTGGTCTCAGAAGATTCCACATGATGCAGGACAACTAAGCCCATGCGCCACAACTACTGAGCCCTAGAGCCCATAAGCTGCAACTACTGAGTCTGTGCTCTGCAAAAAGAGACGCCACACCAATGAGAAGCCAGTGTACTACAACCAGAGAGCAGTCTCTGCTCACTGCAACAAGAGAAAGCCTTCAGGCAACAGCAAAGACCAAGCACAGCCAAAAATAAATAAATACTTAAATATAAATGTATACAGAACCCTATCAAGGCAACTCTGCCACCCTCCATGAAAGGGACAGGTCCTAACAGACTGGGTCAAAGAGTCTGGAAGAGCCTGGATGAACCCAGCCCTTCTGTACTGCCATCAGATGCTCCCTTGGGCGGTCTAGAGAGAACTTTCTCCTCTGGACGGGTCTCAGCTGGGTCTCATTGTTTATAGCGGGTTTTGCTCGATCTTCTTAGGTTTTCCAGGTAGATGATTTGCAAACAGGGATCGTTTTACCTACCATCTTTATTGTCATGGCTACTGTGTCAATGCAACCCCTCTCCATTCCTAGCTCTTCACATTTGTCATTTATTCAAAGGACAAAGCCTTACTTAGCAATGACCTGGGGTCACTGCTAGAGATGATTGCCAAGGGGAGAAATTGGAGGGCTCAGTAAGGGGCTGGCTGCAGCTGTGCTAGGTCAAAGGTTGCCCCAGCAGGGTGGGCAGCTCCTGAGAGAAGTAGGAATTCAACCCCTGGATGAGGACACTCAGGGCTTATGGAGTAGGGGATAGGCAGGAACGGAACCTCTCAGGAGGCAGAGGAGAGCCAGAGCTGCAGTCACCATAGGACCCAATAATGGTCCTGTGACTGGCAGTGTCCCCTACCGGACCGGACAAAGGGCTAGGACCCAAACATGCTGAATCAGCAGTGACCTGTGAAGGTTACACCCTGTCCCCACAGACACCACCTAGGACAAGGTCTTCTAGATGATCTCTCCCTCCAGGATTTTAGGTATATGGAGATGGAAATGCCTTAAAAAAAAAAAAAAGAGAGAGAGAGAGACACCCATGTCTCAAGTGGGAGATCCCATTAAAGAAGGTAAACAAAAAAAAAAACAAAACAAACAAACAAAAAAAGAAGGTAAACAGTTTCCTAACTCACTAACAATCTTACTGGGACTGTCCAGGTGGTCCAGTGGTAAGACTTTGTGCTTCCACTGCAGGGGGCGTGGGTTCGATCCCTGATTGGGGAACTAAGATCCTGCAAGCTGAATAATGTGGCCAAAACAAAAACAAACACACATACACCCACCCACACACACAAAACCCCCAAAACCAATCTCACTGATTTCCATGTCCAGGCCCACCCCAGGTTTACTAACCTTCCAGGACGGGACAGGACATATCGGTCATATATGTGACGGGAATCGTCTCATAATTTGGAAACGGAACAGTTGCAGCAGAAGGTTTCTGTGCAAAGGTGTTGCTTCGCATCACTGAGACCCTGTGTCAGCCCTGGAGATGGCCCTTCCATCTCAGTGCTATATCTTCTGCTTCTTGGGATGGCCCAGGAATCTGCATTTCGACAAACACCCAGGGTGCTTCTGGAGCAAAGGTCTGGGACCACACTATGAGAATCACTGTTCTGAGAGTTCTGCAGGCTCAGAGCCCCTGACCTTGTACATCCCTACTCCCTCCTCTGACCCAGGAGGCCCTCCCAGACATTCAACTGTGAGCAGCTCCCTTTGGGAGCACAGGCTCCCGGTCAGTGGACACACCACAGGAAAAGAAGCAGGCTGACCAGTGACTCCAGACATTGCATCTCCCATCCCCAATTATGGAGGATGGATAGGGCTACAGAACATCCAATGAAGCTCTCCCAGCTCATTCAAGTGCCAACTAGTTTCATGTGCACCTGTGGTCACGGCCTCAAGCAAAGGAAGGAGATGTCCCATGGGTTTCTGTGCTTTTGTGGGTCCTACACTGGGGTCCCCAAATCACCATGCTCCTCTGGGTTGCTGCCTGGGGACTGACTTCCTTATTCACCCTCAGGCCCTTCCCAGGGGCCTTGGATGTACATATTCCTCTGTCCCACTTGGAGAAAACTCTCCTAACCAGAGCACCCTCTTCACCTGTTCACCCTGTGGCACCTTTTAGATGAAGAGAAATGTTTTACCCTAATTTTCAATGACTCCTGTAAAACCTACGAAAGACGTGGAGGAAAAAGAAATCAATGACATACAAATGGGGTTGAACCTGCCAAGCTCAGAATATTTTGAAAAAAATAATCTTTAGCAATCTCTTATTAATTTCATATTGACTCCCATGGGGAAGAAGAAAAAAATTCATTTTTTAAATAATCTATCACTTCCTCAAGATAATAAAAAATGAACTGAAGATAGCAAGAATGTAGCCTATAAACATTTTTTTTTCTTCCTGGAATTGTCCCTTCCACAAAAAAAAAGGGAGTTCCAAGCATTCCAGAATCTTTCCCTCTGTATTTGCAGGGGATTGGTTCATGACCCACATCCGTGGATCATTGAGTCCTTTATAAGAAACAGAGTTGAATTTGCAGATAACCTAGGCACATCCTACTGTATCCTTTAGACCATGCCTAGATTACTTATAATACCCAATACAAGGTAAATGCTATATACAAAGCTGTCACTGTGTGATAAATTCAAGTTTTGCTTGTTAGGGCTTTCTGGAATTTTTTCCCTGAATATTTTAACCTGCAGTCGGTCAAACTGGTGATTTGAAAGCCGCAGATATGGAAGGCAAACTGTATTTGGCCCCAGATATGTGGGAAAACTAAAACTGCATGTGTGACAGATAAATGCATATCTAGAAATCACTCTGAAAACATGCTATGGTAAGAATTTAGCTTTTCAGCCACAAAAGAGATATGGCTCACCCCCTCACTTCCTTCGGCCATCCCTGCTATCTCAAACAGTAAAGAATCTGCCTGCAATGCAGGAGATTTGGATTCAATCCCTGAGTCAGGAAGATCCCTGGAGAAGGGAATGGGTATGCATTCTAGTATTCTTGCCTGGAGAATTCCATGGACAGAGAAGCCTGGCAGGCTACAGTCCATGGGGTGGCAAAGAGTCAGACATAACTGAGAGAATAACCCACTTTCACCTCCTCCAGGTCTCTGCTTAAAAGTCACGTCTGTGAGGCATTTCCTAACATCATACAACAGCATCCCAACCTTTACTTTCAGTTTTTTGCTCTCTTCTCTTTTCCTCATCAATACCTAACACACTGTTTATTTATTCAGTCTCTCTTTCAACCAGAAGGTAAGCAACTTAAAAGCTGACATTTTCTTCCCTGCTATATACCCAGTACCTTGAAAGTGACTGACAGGTCAATGTACCCAGTGAAGGACCCCGTCCATCTGCCCATCCGTCCATATGAGTGTGTGTATGCATGCAGATAAGTCACTTCAGTCGTGTCTGACTCTTTGCAACCCCAGGAACTGTAGCCTGCCAGGCTTATCTGTCCATGGGATTCTCCAGGCAAGAATACTGGAGTGGATTGCCATGCCCTCCTCCATGAGATCTTCCCAGCCCACGGATTGAACCTTAGTCTCTTATGTCTCCCACATAGCACCACCTGGGAAGCCCATTAATGAGTACTAAAATTCATTATCAAAATATGGGCTGAAATCCCCATTTGTTTCTGTATCAGTGAAGGTGCTCCTGAAATGTTTGAGAAAAACTTGGAATGAGGAGTAATGTAGCTAAACTTTTTTTGGTGATAGATCACCACCCTTCACACCATCGTTCAGAATGATGTTTCTGGCTGGAGAGTCAAGTCCACATTCCGCTTTGAGGGACTGGGTTTCAAGTGCTCAGTCTTAAAGACAAATCCGTAGAAGATTGGATTTTCTTTGTTACTAGGGCAAAATATCTTATACTGTTGTTGTTGTTCTTTCCTGGGACTCATTTTCTCCTCCTAAAATTACAATACATGCTACAATTTTCTGTTGCATAAGATGAACGAGAATCTCCTTATTAAACTATTAGCTCCTTGAAGGGAGGTATTAACTCTAGATTCACAGTACCAAGAATAGCGGCTGGCCCAGAAAAGAGCCTTAAAGCAAGTTTAATGAGATCAAAGAACCTCAGTTTAAAGACTCTGCCTGGTCTGGTTTAGCACAAATCCTGTTCTCAATTCGGTGTCTGCCTCATGCTGTAGGATTTCAGGCTCTGGAACTGATTTTCCAGAAAATTAAATGAAATGATAACTTACAAACAAGCATCCATTTTGAAGCCTGGGGTTAGCTTGGCAGTCAATCGGTAAGTGGCAGGGGTGACTGTTTTGTCCCTAAAATGCAGACAGAACCATGATTGTTCATGTAGCTTTTGCATTATCATTTTAAGTGTCCACCAGAATCTTGACTTGGCACACAACCCTAAACCCCACTAACACATTCTGTGGTCACATAGCCCCGTAGGGTCAGGGAGGAATGCAGCCAGTCTGGTCAAAAACTAATGCAAGAGGTCTCAGTGATAAAAGGGCCACCAACAAGGCGAGTCAGTTTGGCGTGGGTGGGAGAAAGGGCACCAACTTTCCCACAAGCTGGAGGCAATCCCAACAGAGAGGTCACCCTTGGGCCATACACTCCCGTTTTTCTACCGTGGCCCCTGCCCCAAGACTCCCCGGCCAGAGTACCTGAGCCCAGCAGGAGGGATTTAATGTCCCTAGGGCTTTACCTGCAGTTGGAAATGTCCTTCTCTGTCAAAGATAGAAGGTCAGTTGCAGACAGCATACTAAGAAAAGAAAGCCTCTAAGTAGGTGATTGGAGAAGGAAATGGCAACCCACTCCAGTACTCTTGCCTGGAAAATCCCATGGACAGAGGAGCCTGGTGGGCTATAATCCACAGGGTTGCAGAGAGTCGGACATGACTTACTGACTAAACAACAACATCAAAGTAGGTGATAGTCCTTATTGATGACTTATCAATCCCAGGATCCAACTAAAGTGCTAACATTTAATTTTTACATAATGTCCACTGTTTGATTCATGGATTGATTGATTGGGGCTTCCCAGGTGGTTCAGTGGTAAAGAATCCATGTGCCAATGCAGGAGACACGGGTTCTATCCCCGAGTCAGGAAGATCCCCGGGAGAAAGAGAGGGCAACCCACTCCAGTATTCTTGCTGGGAAATCCCATGGACAAGAAGCCTGGCAGGCCACAGTCCATGAGGTTGCAAAAGAGTCAGACACAACATTTATTTATTGGCCGAACCACAAGGCGTTTGGGATCTTAGCTCCCCAATCAGTGATTGAACCTGTGTCCCCTGCCTTGGAAGCCAGGTCTTAACGCTGAACCATGAAGTGTCTTCACTGTTCTTAAAATCTGTTAAAGTTGGGAATTCATTATATGAAAAATATCAAATAAAGGATGGGAGTTGACAAGCACTCCTGTCTGCTGCCCCCAAAGTCTTCTATCAATATATCCATCGCCCCTGAGTGCAGAGGCTCATGACAATTTATCTGGACAGGAATCTATCACTTCAAGACTAGAAATACTCAACCTTTGGTTGACAATCAGTTCTACAGATGTGTGGTATCTTTGCTGCCAGAAAACAGACTGTCAATACACACCTTTCCCGCTGCCCTCAGCTCTAAGGCCAGCACTGTACTGAGAGGGAAATGGGCAGTAAACTTCCTGTAAGGGCCGGGGGCCATTGTCAGATATTGTTTTTAAAAACATCTTTCTTGTTTTTTTCAATTTACAAAAGCAATATGTATATTATTATTATTTTAAAACAACCTGAAACATGACTCAAATTTAGAAAATGAAAAGCTCTCCAAACCCCATGAACTTCCAGGTAGTTTTCTATGCACAGATTAAAGAAAAAACCTAAAACATACCTTTAACAAAGATATTTTTTATTTGTTATAAAGAAAACCAAAAAATGAGGTACGAATTCTGCCCGTTGACTTAGTTTCAATTTAAAAAGTTGTTGAGAGTATGGAAAGTCATTGCCATGCTGTGAACAGAAGTATAATTTCTAGTCACATGTCTATTTACAGAAAGTCTTTCTAGATGGTATTTTGGCCAAATTTATTAAAATTTAAAATGCACACATACCATTAGACCCAGTAAATTTGCTATTAGGAATCTGTTCTAGAGAAAGACTAACTTATGGGCACAAAGAGACATGTACAAGAGGTTTTCTTCTTTCTTTTTTTTTTTTTTCGAATGTTTATCAAAATGGGAATGGTTCCAAGGTAATCTTTACTGCGGAATGTAACACAGCAGCTAAGAAGAATGAGGTTGACCCATATGTACTGATCTGGAAAGGTCTCTGAGATACACTAAGTGGAACCACACACACACGTTACTGAGTATGAATAATATGACTCTGTGTTAAAAAAAATTTATGAAATAATCATAGCAGCTATGTACAACTGGCCTTCCATATCCTCGAGTTTCGTATCTCAGGAATTAGCCAATTGCAAAACAAAAATATTCCAAGGAAAAAATAAATTCCTGAAAGTTCCAGAAAGCAAAGCTTGAATTTGCCATGCACCAGCCAATGCTATTTACACAGCATTAAAAAAAAAATTTTTTTTTCTTCACCAAGCCACTCGGCATGCAGAATTTTAGTTCCCCAGTCAGGGATTGAACCCTTGCCCCCAGCAGTGGAAACACGGAGTTTCAACTCCTGGCCAGGGAAGTCCCATACATAGCATTTACATTGTAGTAAGTATTATAAGTAATCTAGAAATGATTTAAAGTATAAGGGAGGATGCACATGGGTTATACACAAATATTACAGGCATACCTTCAGAGATATTAAGGGTTCAGTTTGAGACCACTCAATAAATAAAGCAGATGATATAATAAAGCAAGTCACATGGATTTTTTGGTTTCCCAGTTCATATAAAAGCTGTGTTGAGGTCCAGTTAAGTGTACAATAGCATTTTATCTATAAATAAGTGTACCTACCTTAATTAAAAACCACTTTATTTGGCTTCCCTGGTGGTTTGGTGGTAAAGAATCCACCTGCCAATGCAGGAGACTCAGGTTCAATCCCTTGTCTAAAAAGATCCCATGGGCCTCAGAGCAACTAAGCCAGTGCACCACAACTATTGAGCCTGTGCCCCAGAGCCCAGGAGCTGCAACTACTGAGCCTACGCAGAGGCTGTGCTCTGCAAGAAGAGAAGCCTGAGCGCAGCAACTGGAGAGTGGCCCTGCTCTCTGCAACTAGAGAAAAGTCCGAGCAGCACCGAAAACCCAGCACAGCCGAAAAGACAACCACAACAACAAAATTTTATTGCTCATCATCTGAACCTTCAGGTTATAATCTTTTTGCAACAATAGTATCAAAGAGCACTGATCACAGACCACCAAAACAAATATGCAAAAGTTCGAAATGCTGCTAGAATTACCAAAACATGAGAGAGACATGAAGTGAACAAACGCTGTTGGAAAAAGGTCACCCGAAGACTTGCTTAATGCAGGGTTGCCACACATGCAAAAAACGAAATTTGTGAAAAATCTGCCAAGTGCAATAAATCAAAGCACAATAAAACAAGGTACGCCTGTATGCCATTTTATGTAAGGGACTCATGCATCCTCCAATTTTGTGATCCACAGTAGGAGATCCTGGAACAAACCTACCACAGATAACAGAGGAACAACTGTATTTATGTGTTCAAATCAGCCTGGAAGCCCAGAGTGTGGAGTAAAATGAAGCTAGAAAGAGAGAGAAAGGAAGAAGAGGTCAAGACATAATTTTATTTCCCTTGTATTGTTTGAATGTTTTACTACAATTAGCATGCATGACTCTCATAAGTGTAAAAACGAATGATGAGAACACGCCTGGTGGTCCAGTAGCAAACACTCCATGCTCCCAAATGCAGAGGGCTCGGGTTTGATCCCAGGTCAGGGAACTAGAGCCCACATGCTGCAACTAAGATTCTGCATCCCGAAAATAAGACCCGGTACTGCCAAATAAATAAATAAATATTTTTACAAAAATCTATAAAAAATGATGAAACAAAATCTTTAATCCAGTTGATATACTTGATTTTAGCATGACGTAGGGATTTAGCTCCCCCTTCCAAGTCATCCTTTTCTCTCTATGTGCTTGAGCCTGTTTGAGTTCTTTAGTCCATTATCACATCATTATCACTTGCTGTGGTTTTACAGGACACTTCAACATCCTTTACAATACTTTAAAAAGTACCATTTAATTTAAAGTTCTAACATTTTAATCCATTTGGAATTTTCTTTCATGAAATAATTTCCTATTTAGTCTTGAGTCTGATCTATCCGTAATATGAACTTGCATTTCAGTGACTCTGGGCTGTCTAGCTACTCAAGAATTAATATCTTCATTTCTTAAATGTTATTTATTTATTTTTATTTTTGGTTGCACTAGGTCTTCACTGCTTTGCTCAGGCTTTCTCTAGTTGCAGCGAGCAGGGGCTCTCTAGTTGCAATGAGCTGCTTTCTTATTGAAGTGGCTTCTCTTGTTGCAGGGGCTTCCCTTGTGGCTCAGCTAGTAAAGAATCCACCTGCAATTCGAGAGACCTGGGTTCGATCCCTGGGTTGGGAAGATCCCCTTAAGAAGGGAAAGGCTACCCATTCCAGTATTCTGGCCTGGAGAATTCCATGGACTGTATAGTCCATGGGGTCGCAAAGAGTCGGACATGGCTAAGAGACTTTCACTTTCACTTTCTCTTGTTTCAGATCATGTGCTCTTAGGGTGTGTGGGCTCAGTAGTTCAGGCGCATGGGCTTAGCTGCTCCAAGGCATGTTGGGATCTTCCTGGACCAGGGATCAAACCCATGTCCCCTGCAATGGCAGGTGGATTCTTAACCACTGGACCACCAGGGAAGTCCCAGAATCAGTATCTTTAAACACATGATACTGGGTTAGTATCTCATCTGTGGTAGAGTGACTTGCAGTATTCTGGTCATTTTAGTTAATCTGATGTTAAGATGGACACAGTACCTGAGGCAGAGTGTTAGGTTTCAAATGTGAGAAGTGCTACTGGAGATCTTGGAGAATACACACTAAGCTTTCATAAGAGTAAGGAAGGATTTTAGCTTTCTATAACATCCTAGGGTCCGTATTTGCCTCTCCGTTAAAATAACTCAGTACCTCAAGTTTCTTGCCACGACAGTAGGAGGCTGGAGTCCTCATGTCCTTTAGCCTGCTTTACTGTTCTAAGATTATCAAACTGCCTTACACAGAAGGAAGCTGGAGCCCTAACTTTTGGGGATGATAAAAACCTGCCTGTCTGCCCTAAGTCGCTTCAGTCGTGTCCAGCTGTTTTTGACCCCCACAGACAGTAGCCTGGCAGGCTTCTCTGTCCATGGGATTCTCCAGGCAAGAATACTGGAGTGGGTTGCCATGCCCTTCTCCATGGGATAAAAATCTACCCCTTACATTAACCAAAGACCTCAAATGTAAGAGCTAAAACAGTAAAACTCTTAGAGCATAGACATAACTTTTCATGACAGGATTAAATGATGGTTGTTTAGATATTACATACAAAGCACAAATGACAAAAGAAAAAAATAAATTATCGATGTTTAAAACTTCTGTTCCTCAAAGAATACTATCGAGAAAATGAAAAGACAACGCACAGAATGGGAAAAAAATATTTTCAACTCACAAGTCTAATGAGGGTCTATTGTTTACAGTACCTGGGCTTCCCAGGTGGTGCTAGTGATAAAGAATCCGCATGCCAATGTAGGGGACATAGGAGACAGGTTCGATCCCCGATTTGGGAAATGGTATCCCACTTCAGTATACTTGCCAGGAGACTCCTAAGAACAGAGGAGCCTGGCAGGCTACAGATCACGGGGTGGCAAAAAGTCAGACACGACTGAGAATCTGAGCCCATTTAGAATACATAAGAACTCTTATAACTCAATAATAAAAAGACAAATAATCCAATTTTAAAAGATCAAAGATTTGAACAGATATTTTTCTAAAGAAGACATGCCAGTGGCCAGGCAGCACATAAAAAGATGCCAAACAGCACTGGCCACAGGAAAATACAAATCAAAACTATAATGAGATATCCACCCACACCCACTAAGGTGGCCATAATCAAAGGGACAGGCAGCAACAAGTGTTGGTGAGAATGCAGAGTCCTGGGATTCTCACACACTGCTGATGGCAATGTAAAATGGTAGACCCACTCTGGAAAACAGACTGGCATTTCCTCAAATTTTTTTTTTTTTTTTTTTGTTTTCAATATCTTTATTGTTTAGGAAATCACTACATTCTTGAAACATTTATGTATGATATATTCCAAATTAGTCAATATCCCATTTCCTCAAATTTTAAACAGAGAGCTGTAATATGGCCCAGCAATTCCACTCCTAGGCACTGATACATACCCAAGATAATTAAAAACACACAAAACCTTATACACAAATATAACCCCAATGGAGTGGGTTGCCATTTCTTCCTCCAGGGGATCTTCCCAACCCAGGGATTGAATCCGAGTCTCCTTTGTCTCCTGCAATGAAGGTGGATTCTTACCCACTGAGCCATCAGGGAAGCCCTGCACAAATGTAAGTATTCATAATTGTTGCTGTTCGGTCGCTAAGTTGTATCCGACTCTTTGACACCAGGGACTACAGCACACCAGGCTTCCCTATCCTTCATGCCTCCCAGAGTTTGTTCAGATTCATGTCCAACGAGTTGGTAATATTATCTAACCATCAAATCCTTTGCTGCCCTCTTCTCCTTTTGCCTTCAATCCCTCCAAGCATCAGGGTCTTTTCCAATGAGTTGACTGTTCACATTAGGTAACCAAAGTATTGGAGCCTCAGCTTCAGCATCAGTCCTTCCAATGAATGTTCAAAGTATTCATAATACTACTCAAAGTACAAAAAAGTGGAAATAATCTAAATGTTCACCAACTGATGAATGGATAAACAAAATGGGGTATATTCCTCCAAAGGAATATTATTCAGCCATAAAAAAGGGAATGTATACTGATTTACATTGTAATATGAATAAACCTTGAAAACATTATGCTAAGTGGAAGAAGCCAGTTACAAAAGGTCACATGTTGTAGGATTCCATTTATGCAAAATGTCCAGAATAGGCAGCTCCATACAAAGCAGGTGAGCGGTTGCCAAAGGTTTGAGGGAGGAGAAAAGTGAGTGTTCACCCAGTTGAGTCTGATTCTTTGCGACCCCACGGACTGTAGCCAACCAGGCTTCTCTGTCCAAAGAATTCTCCAGGCAAGAATACTGGAGTGGATTGCCATTTCCTTCTCCCTCTCTGCCTTTGAGGGAGAAGATAAGGGAGAGTGACTACTAACGGGTTAGGTTTCTTTCTGGAGGGATGAAGATGGTCTGGAATTAGATAGCGGCGATGGTTGCACAACTCTGTGAACATATGAAAACCACAAAATTTTTTGCCTTAATAAAAGGGTGACTGGTATGGTATGTAAATTATATCTCAATAAAGTAAATAAATAGGATTTTCAAGTTATTAAAGGAATGAGAGAAAATATCTTGTACAATATTTCTGGAAATAAGCCTGAATCTTTACATCCAACTGTCATACCCCAAACAATGCTCCTCAATCTTGGTCTCCCATGAGAATCACCCAGGGAACTTAATTTGAGCTTTCAAGAGTCCCTGGTGTTGGTTTAGATATCTGTTATTTAATCCTTTCTCATAAACATGAGACAAACAAAAAATTTAAATGGTTCATGGTTTCTGGCTTGTTAGAGCTGGGATTTTATTGTCTCTTCTACATTAAAAAAAAAAAAAAAAAAGATCAGTAGGTTGCCATTTTACAGCCAGAATCTGAAGTACAAGATGGCTAAGACACACACCGACATCACCACAGTGAGCTGGGGTGGAGATTGAACTACAGCCGAGTCCCTGGGAACCTAACTTACTTCTTTTAGTAACTTGGATGGAACATAGACTCGGCACCGGTATTGCTGGCCCAGGAGGATGGAGGATGGATGGATCCTCAGTCTGAGAAAACTGCAAATGCTCAAGTCCACCAACCTGACCTTCGGATTTGGTTAAATGGAGCCACTCCTCTGCCTCCCCCGACAACAAAGCCTTTTTCTTAAAAGGTTGGGAAGATGAGGCTATTTCACTTCCTCATCTCAGGTAAGCCACCTCTCAAGTGCTCATCTACCTAGAACACTGCTTGTCTGATTTTCATTTTCTTCCCTAAGCTGGTGAAACCCACGTCAGGTCGGCTTTAGGCTCTATGTTCGTTTAGAAACCCCAGAGCTGTTTCCAATTGGCAACGTCACGGCCAGTGTGTGTTGTTCATTAGTCTATTTGTGTGAGGCTATCCGGGCCCCTATCCAGCCCCCACCTGTGGGAAATTCCTCCCTGATTCAAGAACCCACCAGGCACCCCTGAGACCAGGAATGAGGTGGCCGCCTCCACCTCCCCTATGCTCTAAACGGACACACACACAGTGGCTGTTTGGGTTCTGATCTTGCTGAGGAAGCTCTCGATGATTCTCTGGGCCTTCTTTCTCTCTCACTGAGCTGTTTTATAAGTTGAATGCTAATCTGGGTTTCTTCACAATGTCGCCTTTGACGAAAAGCTAATAAAACCCCAAACGGGAAATCCAGGAGTCATGGAGATGCCACGTGACTGTAACCTAAGGTTGCTGGTCAACTTGATTGGGTTTTTGAGCTTGTACACCATCTGGGGGCCTCAGTTCCCCCATCCACCTTTGTTCAAATAAAGAAGATCTTTGTCTTTCCTTGCAGCAAATAAGGGGCCTGAACCTTTCTGAGGAGTTCTGCAGATCCAGGACCACTGCACGCCCCTCTCTAGACCTGTGACCCCACCAGGGCTCTGGGCAGAGGTCCCCAGCTCTGCCCACCTGAGCAGCCGCCTCCACAAGAGCCAGAGGGACCCCCTGCCCCAAAGCTGGCCACTCCACACAACCAGGAAGCTGCCAAACATGCAGGGAAGGAAACCTTTTGGTTAAGGAATGCAAATCCTCTACACGAAAACCAGATAAGTCAGTGAGAAGGATAAGTGTGTTTCTCTGTGTCCTGACATCCATGGTTATAAGGTTGGGCACTGTCTTCTATCAGTCACATCACCTAGTAATTTATTTCTGATTCTTGTTTTTAATGGAAGAGTGTTGAGAAAAACCTTGATTTTCACAGATAAGTGGTAGCAAATGCTAATAGGCTTTTAGGAGACTGCTCTCAGACCTTAGGAAGGTCTTTACTTAAACCAGTGTTTCTCAGCCTTTCTTTTATTATTGCCCACCCCCCTAAGGAGCTGTGGTGGACATTTCTATTTCACTGCGCCCTTCCCTCTTCCATGAAACACTGGGCACCGTTTACATGCAGTGACCCTTTGGAGGGCCATGCGCCGCTGCCATCACTAAATTTTCTTCATCTCCTCGGGGATAATACCTTTCTGGTTGAGAAAGCATGAGTTCAATGGATCCAAGTCTCTTTTTTTAAAAAAACATATTTATTCATTCATTCATTTATTTTATTATTAATTTGGCTGTGTCAGGTCCTAGTTGGGGCACAAGGACTCTCTAGTTGTGGTGCGTGGTCTCCAGAGCATGTGGGCAAGTGAGAGAGATTAGCTCCTTCACAGTCTGTGGGATCTTAGTTCCCTGACCGGGGATCGAACATGCATCCCCTGCATTGCAAGGCAGATTCTTGACCACAGAACTACCAGGGAAGTCCCTGGATCCAAATCTTGAAATAATGATAGAAAATTTTTGTTCCAAAGAGTCATTAAAACAATAATATTAGAAACAACAATGGAAAATTCTTATGTGGTATTTATTATTTGGCAGATGCTGTTCTAAGTGCATATATATATATATAAGCTTGTTTAAAAGCCTTGTAATATCATTACTATCACCGTTATATTTTGGTGGTGCAGCTTATGGGACCTTATCTCCCTGACCAGGAGCCCAGGCAGCAAGAGCACTGACTCCCATCCACTGGCCCGCCAGGGATGTCCCTCCTCATTTTATTTTATTTATTTTTTTAGTTCTACCACTTTATTGCTACCAACCCATCTCCCTCCACCCTCGTGCACACATGCTCAGTCATGTAATCCCAAGGACTTCAGCCCGCCAGTCTCCTCTGTCCATGGACTTTTCCAGGCAAGAATACTGGAGTGGGTTGCTATTTCCTTCTCCACCCTCCTCATTTTAAAAGATGAAGAAATTATGGCACAGAGAGGTTAGGTGACCTGCCCAAGACCACACAAGTGGTACACGGACTCATGCTCAGCCTCCACACCCTGAACCATTAGGCAATGCTGGCCTCCCGTGCTACTGCAACAACTGCTTATTTCCTCATCGGACATACAAAAGTCAAATAAGATGCAACCCAAACTTCCCACAAGCCTGAAACCATCCATCAGGGGACAATTACACAAGGTAACATACCACACTTAGTGGAGTGGCCACTGAACCATGAACACGCACAAGCCAACCTCACCAATAGAAGGTGTGAGCATCTAGATGATGGCCAGAGAGCAAACTGCGCATGCCTGAACCCTGAACAAAACTGGGGGCTGGGCTACAAGCGTCCTAACCAACACCACATTTACAAGGAATTCCAATATTGACAGAAAGTGGCAGGGGCCTCCCCTACCCTGACGTGAGCCTCCCCAGCAGCTTCATCAGCGCACTGGTGGTCTCTAGTACGTTGAAATGCGGAATATTTAATCACACATGTTTTACTTTGATTACTTGGTAAAAAGAGAGAAAAAAAAAAAAAATCAAGTCCAATGTTTGAGCAACTCTCAAAACACCAGACCCACGGAGAAGAATCTGAACCATGAGATGACCCTGCAAGGCTCTTGGTCTCAAGATCCAGCCTCGCACAAGGTCCCAGCACCCAGGTCCTGATACGGATTCCCAACTCTAGCCCCTCTGATCTTCCAGTCATGTCTCTCAGCCTCATCTTCCACCAAAGACCTGATTCAATCTGAGTCGGGGGGCAGGGACCCACCATCACTGGCCCCTAAGCTCCCCATGCACGCATGCTCACTTGCTCAGTCGTGTCTAACTCTTTGCGACCCCATGGACTGTAACCCACCAGGCTCCTCTGTCCATGAGATTCTCCAAGCAAGAATACTGGAGTGGGTTGCCATTTCCTCCTCCAGGGAATCATACCCACCACTCACGCATTTCCTGCATTGGCAGGCAGACTCTTTACTACTGAGCCACCTGAGAAGCCCCCCTATGCTCCCCAGGTGATTCCAATGTGTGGTGGGCTTGAGATCCACAGTTCTAGTCCTGTTTGTCTTGTTTTCAGTAGTTAACCCAACTGTGAGCAGGATCACGCTCAGCTGGTCCAGTCCCTCAAGTATACCTGAAAATACACCACTCGAACGTCTGTTCTTACTCCTCACCACCGTCAGAGGAGGGGACGAGCTCTCTTGACTTTCCACCTGAGTGTGCTCCCACTCATCACTGCTTTCTCTCCATTTATCTATTAGTTACTGAATGTCTCCTTAGTGTCAGCAGCTGGGAAATCAAAACATATGCACATATTCATGTGTTGCTTCCAGTGTTACAAAGAAAAAAGACAGTAAGGAGATCAAACCAGTCAATCCTAAAGGAAATCAACTGAATATTCATTGGAAGGACTATGCTGAAGCCGAAGCTCCAATACTTTGGCCACCTGATGTGAAGATCTGACTCACTGGAAAAGACTCGGATGCTGGGAAAGTTTGAGGACAGGAGAAGAGGGTGACAGAGAATGAGATAGTTGGATGGCAGCATTGACTCAATGGACATGAGTTTGAGCAAACTTTGAGAGATAGTGAAGGAAAGGGAAGCCTTGCGTGCTGCAGTCTATGGGGTCGCAAAGAGGTGGACATGAATGAGAGACTGAACAACCAAAGAAAAAAGAACAGGGTGGGGGGCGGGTAAGTGGGGATTAGTTATCTAAGCGAGAAGTGAGGGTAATAACCTTTTAGGCAAAGCAAATCCCAAGCCTGAGTCCCAGGAACAGAGGGGTTTGGACAATCTGAAACCAGGCTAATGAGGCTGGGAGCATGAAGGGCTGAGGATGAGGCGGGGGTTCCTCTGTGGAGGGGCTTGCTCCCCACACCCCCCACCATGATCATCCAGGAAGGCAGCAGTGAAATCACTGCACTGGGGTGTGTGCTGGGCGGTAAGAAGGCCTCACTCACTGTGGCTTGGCTTCCTGTCTGTCAGTTAAGAATAATCACAACGCCGATTCCAGGTGGGGGTGGTGATGAACTGCCATCTAGAAGCAGTAGTTCTTGACTTTGCCTACATGCTGGAATCACCCGGAGTCTTTTCAAGTCCTGGTGCTTGGGTCCCACCACCAGGTGATGGATTGTCAAAGCTCCCAGTGGATTCTATCCCACGGCTGGACTGAGAACCGCTGCCTGCAGAGCGGGATGAGCTCGAAAAATACAAGCTGCTACCACTGGAGTCCCCAGTCCTTCCTCCTACCTGTCTTTAAAAATGTTCAAGCTCCCAATCAGAAATATCTCTTAGCCTCCCTGTGCAGATGACTTCTGTGATAAAACTTTGAAAACTGTTTAGCAGCCAGATTCATAGAGACACAAGGTAGGTGGGGAGTTGCCTTGGGGAGTTATTATTTAATAAGTGTGGAATTTCAGTGTGGAAAGATAAAATCCTGGAGATGTATGGTGATGATGGTCAAATAACACTATGAATATACTTAACTGTACTAACTTATGTGCACTTGAGAATGGTTAAGATGGTAAATTTTATGCTATGGGTGTGTTACCATAATTTTTAAAAACCTGCTTAAAATATTGTTCATTGGAAGTCCCTAGCAGTCCAGTGGTTAAGAATCCGCCTGCCAGTGCAAGGGATATGGGTTCGATCCCTGCCTGGGAAGACTCCACATGCCTCGGAGCAACTAAAGCCTGCATGAGGCAATTACTGAGCCTGTGCTTAGAGCCTGTGCTCCCCAACAAGAGAAGCCACAGCAACGAGAAGCCCATGCACCACAACTAGAAAAAGCTCATGTGCAGTAACGAAGACCCAGCACAGTAATAAAAAAATTAATTAACTAAAAAATAAAATATTGTTTATTTACATTCACAATATCTTTCAGTGCCCACAGGATATAAGAAATGTTAACTTGAAAAACAATGAGAAGAATACATTTATCCTTTTTGTTTTTAAGAATTTGGCTGACAGAAATGTCACATTCGTATCAAGACACAAATATGCTCAGCGAGGCATGTTGCAATAGGGCAAAAAAGCATAAACAGCCTAGAAGTTGTCACCAAGGGAATGGTCCAATGAATCAACGACCATCTTGGGAATACTATGCAACCATGAAAAAGAAAGAGATGAGCTGTCTCTGGGGGTGCTGACATGCATGAATAATACTATTCAGGGAGAGATCGGGCCCCCTGGCATCTAAACTCCCTTCCCACGTTTAGGAATTCCTGCCGCCTTTATGAGTCCTGGTGGGAGGCAGGATCCACCTCTCACCCTGAAGGCTGCAAATAGTGGCAGTGTCCTCACCATTCCGGTTCTGTGGCATATTTGTGGCCACTGCCTGGGCTGCTGTCTAGTTTCCACAGTTTGAGTCCACAGCCTTCCTAGCAAGTCTGGGAACCACCCTGAGGTCCCTTAAAGAAATGCCTCTTCTGCTGATATCAGTCATTTGATATCTACTGCTTGCAATTAAGAACCCTATAAAAATATTCAGAGTAAGACTCTGGTCCCTCCTATTTTGGTGGAAAGAGCCCATGTTCAATGACCATTTCTCTCTCAGTTTATTCACCCTCTTCTCCTCTCATCACTCAGATAGTCTTCAGCTCCCCACTCCTAAAGGCCATGGTCCTGGGCCCTCTCTCTATCCATTCACATGCCTACCCTCACCCCCACCAAACACAGGGCAAAGGTTTCTAGAAACAGTGAGCCTATTCTGCAATAACTCTGACACCCAAGTGCTATTATTTTACATGAGCCCTAATCACATGAGGGTTATTTTTAACTTACAATTTTGAAATAATTTCAGACCTACAGAAAAGTTGCAAGAATAGTAAAATAAACTCCCTCCCCCTAAATACCCCAAATGTTAACATTTCATTTATCCTCCTCTCTCTCTCCACAGAGCTTTTTTCCCTCAGAAACACTTTAGTCTAAGTTGCACAGAAGATACCCTTTTGCCTCCAAATACTTCAGTGGTGCATTTCCTTAAAAAGACATTTTCTTATGTTACCAGGTTAGTTATTTAGTCAGGAAATTAACACTGATACAATGCTATCATCCAATCTGCAGACTTCATTCAAATGTTGCCAATTGTCCCAATAATGTCCTTTAAAGCAAGAATAAAAGAGAGAGAGAGAAAGGAATAGAAAAAACCCATGGTCCAGGATCCAATCCAAATTGAACAACGTTCAGACTGTACTTGCCAGTTTCTAGACATGTCCATCCAGATTGGATAAGCCCTTTCCTCTCTGGGCTCCACCCTTCCTCACCCATGAGAATAAAAGGTCAAAGAAGCCACGGGAACTTTAGTGACTTCTCTGTATGTTAAAGGCAATCAGCCAGTGAGGTCACCGCCTCCCTAGGCAAGGACATGATTCAACCAATTGAAAAAAGAGAAGCTAATTTTACTCAGTGAGTACTAGGTGTCAGTGCTGTATTTGTCAAGTGCATCATCTCACCTAAACCCCCTTCCTGCCCATTTCCACCATTATCCCCTTTTGCAGATAAAGAAACTGAGTTGGTAGGCGTTAATCTACTCAAGGTCTTTCAATACTTAAACTCAGAAATGAGGTGGGAAGAAAACACACCTTGTCATTCCCAATCTGACTAATCTTCTCTGGACTGAAATAAGTGCCCTAGATTGCATGCTCAGTCACTTCAGTCCGAGTCTTTGCAACCCCACAGACTATAGTCCTCCAGGAGCCTCTGTCCATATGATTCTCCAGGCAAGAATACTGGAGTGGGTTGCCATGCCCTCTTCCTCCAGGGGATCTTCCCAACCAGGGGATTGAACCTGCATCTCCTGTGTTGCAGACGGATTCTTTACCCACTGACCCACCAGGGAAACCTGCCCTAGATTATCGGGGAGCCAAATCTCCAAGGCTGCAGCAGCCTTGGATACAGCACAGAATCCCCTAGGAAGAGGGGACCTCAGTGGAAACAAAATTGAACCAAGGGGACTTCCCTGGTGGTTCCATGGTTAAGGATCCCTCTTGCAACACAGGGGATGTGGGTTTGACCCCTGGTTGGGGAACTAAGGTCCAACATGCCATGGAGCAACTAAGCCTTCACGCCACAACTACAGAGTCCATGTGTTACAATGAAAGATCTTGAGCGCTGCAACTAAGACCCAACACAATCAAATACATTAATTAACTTTAAAAATATGTCAAAACATATAAGTTAAAAAAAAAAACTATACCAAGTTCCATGCTCCAATATGATTTCTATTGGTGGCCTGGGGCTGAATGTTTGTCCCCTTGTCAAGAAGAGCTTTTCCCTGTGGAGCTAAATATAAAGTCTTGTCCCTTCCTGAGACACATCTAACAAAGAAAGGACTTTCTAAGACGCTAAGCGCTTCCCAGGTGGTGCTAGTGGTAAAGAATCTGCCTGCAAATGCAGGAGATGTTAAGAAACTTGAGAGATGCAGTTTTGATTCCTAGGTTGGGAAGATCCCCTGGAGGAGGGCAGGGCAACCCACTCCAGTATTCTTGCCTGGAGAACTGCATGGACAGAGGAGCCTGGCAGGCTCCAATCCATGGGGTGGCAAAGAGTCGGACATGACTGAGTGACTTAGCTTGCACAAAAGGCACTAAATATTAGAGAATTGACCACAGACTCTGACTCCATTGCTGACCGTAGGAGGGATCCCATTTCACAGCCAGGTTCCACAGAACCCACCCCAGGCTGAGCTGATCTTGGACCCAGGTCTGGGAACCCTCACGGAGTGCCTGCACCTTTCAGAACAAGCTGTTGGAGCCAGATGTTCTGAAGCTGGCATCATGATAAGCAGATCCACACCCCTCCAGTAGTCATGGAGCAAATCTTCTTCCTCAGCAGGAAAAGACCATGCATTTGTCCTAGTGGGTTCTCGACCACCTCCCAAGGTTATATGACACGTGTCCCTTCATGTCCTTGGCACAGATGCAGCTGCCACCCAAGCTACTGGCAGTTTGGAAAGTATTTCTGTTCGTGTGTTGCATTTCTCCAACTAAATCTCAAGACTTCTTAGTGTTAGTTGCTCAGTCGTGTCCAACTCTTGGAGTAGCCTACCAGACTCCTCTGTCCATGGGATTTTTTAAGATGTCTACTTTTTGAATATCATGGTCCTAATCAAAGTGTGTTATTTTCTTTTCTTCCTTTTAGATTAACACTTAAAACAGAGGTGAAAACTATGATGATAACTTGGTTCAGTGCACCAGAGTAACGCTTGTAGCAGCCATTCCTTTCACTATACTGAGCTCTTGTTTTCACTGAAGTTCTGCTGCTCACCTTGGGTAGTCCATATTTTTGAGCCTCACTTATTCTAGCTGTAAACAGGAATAATAATCTTAAAGTACTTAAAATGCACACAATGTATACATTTTACAAATGGGTGGGTGCATACACAACAGCATAACAGCTTAAGTCAAATGAAGTATTATATACAAAGTACTTAGCCCAGTGAATTCCCAGTACACAGAAGATTGTACCACTTCTTTGCCTACTACTGCAACTGTCTGCAGTTTATACTGGACAGCTTTGTAAAGTTGGAGGGCACTAAGCCTCCTTGGCATTTTGGCTGGTCATTTTCATTCCCTGAATGTTTTCAGCATTGTCCTAGGATGCCTGAGCCTCAGCGAGGGCACAAGCCAGAACTCAGAGCAAGTCTTTGAAGGTATTGGCTCCCACATGGCACAAGCTGTGCGTGTGTGCACATCGTTGCTTCAGTCATGTCTGACTCTGTTCAACCCTATGGACTGTAGCCCACCAGGCTCCTCTGTCCATGGGATTCTCCAAGCAAGAATACTGGAGTGGGTTGCCATGCCCTCCTCCAGGGGATCTTTCCCACCTAGGAATCGAACCCAGGGCAGGTTCTTTACCACTAGCGCCACTCAAAAAGCCCAGTACAAGCTACAGAGAATCAATTAAGTCCAAGCTCACAAATTCACATCTACTATATCTGGTTCCAAACCAGTCCAAGGAATGGCCCCTTCCTGCAAAGGGCCTGAGGCTGATGTCTGCAGGGGCCTCAGGCGCTCCTTACACAACCTTTCCAATTCCAGATGCAGGTATCTGGCAGCCACAGGACCCTTTGCTGTGGCCATATCCCATCTTGAAAATGTCCTGTGTCCGTTCAGGGTCTCATATCTACTGTCCTTCCAAACATGAGGTGAGCCCAGTTCTTCCAGTAGGCTGTCCGCACCCCAGGGCAGAAGATGCCGCAGCACTGCATGCCCTGTGCCAAAATGGAAATTTAATCTTCAAAAAGCATTTATCGTCTTGGGTATGTTGCGTCCCAGATGGCTCAGTGGTAAAGCATTTGCCTGGCAATGCAGGAGATGCAGGAGATGCGGATTCAATCCTTGGATGGAGAAGATTCCCTGAGAAGGAAATGGTAACCCACTCCAGTATTCTTTCCTGGAAAATTTGATGGACAGAGGAGCCTGCAGGTCTACAGCCCACAGGGTCACAGAGTCAGATACAACTGGTCACGCACGTACCTTAATGCCCTCGGGTATGCAGGACTATGATGGTTAAAAAGACAAGGTCTCCATTCTTAAGTAGGGGATCAGACGGGTGGTACACAGATAAGGGCCTAAGGTCAGAGCCAGAGATAAGCTCGAGCCAGCCTGAGCTTGTACATTCCTCCATCGTGGCAAGGTGTTCTTTCCCCTTGCTTCCCCAGCCCCCAACTGCACCAAATGAATGAGCCCCAAATGGCTGCCCAGCATCACCCCTCTGGGCTCACTCCTGGGCCCCGGGCTTGGGGAAACAATCGGGGGCTCCTGGAGGCAGGCTGAGCCGGCTCGTTCTCATGTGCGGGGCCCGCGGCGCCCTTCTCAGCTGATTGTGTCCAGGCGGCCGGGGTCTCCGAGGCGCATGAATGCCCTTGAATGGGCCCATTCAGGCTGATGGACAGGAGCTGAAAGCTGCACACACACAAAAGCCATTGGGCAGCCGGGAGGGCTCCAGCCCCAAGGGTTTGCCCACGGGAAGGGAGGCCGTCCCACCACAAAGAGCAGTGTGAAGACATCTCTGTGTTTTCAATGGCATCCTCTGGGTGTCAAGGGCCAAGCATCGCCCCCGCCCCCTCCAGCCAAGACCTTGAAGGCAGCAGAGGATGGCACTCGGTGGAGAAGGCTGTGAGGGGTACAGGCCGAAATGGAAATCCAACAAACAACAAATTAACAGAGTCCGTTTCTCTGGACAAGCAAGACGGGGCTCTGGGCCAGGGGTGCTGTATAGGGTGCCTCCACGAGCCTGTCGTGTACTTCGGTTAGCACTGCATTCCTGACACCCACAGTGACCTTCAAGAACTCTGGCTGACCTGAGATTGCTGAACATGTCACCAAGAAAAATTGCCTCCAAAGGACACGGACAACATTTAAACGCGGATTGGAGAAAACTGGTCCCCGTTCTCGTGTCACTTGGTTGGTGTTTTCCAGGAACGGAAAAAAAAAAAAAATCTCTGAAATGACACTTGGATTTTTAAATAGGGGCAGGAGTGGGGAGCCACCCACCTGGAATTCTTTTAACTGCTTCAAGGAGAAGGCAGGCTCTGACAGCGGCGGAGGTGGGGGTGGGGGAGGGTGGGCGGGGGGGGGGGGGGGGCAGAGAAGTCTATTTACACTGTTGTGAACAAATATTTTAAGCCCATTGTCAGATGGCCACTTGGGAAAGGGTGATTCTCAGCTCCCCACATCAGATTACTTGAGAAACAAGCACCCAAAAAGATAATTAAAGATAGTTTCCTCCTCATGATACAATTCTGTAATGAGCAATTAAAATTAAATTAGCTTGTCATAATAAAAAAGATGAATAGCATTCTTAGGTTTTCTGACCCAGAGTTACTAATCCATGGGAAGAAGCAATACATCTGTGACTGAGTAGTTTTACTAAAGAAGTAGTAAATGTGAAGACCGATTCAGTGAAAAGATCAAGATAACATGGGCATAGATATGCACCCTTGGCATAATTACTAGTTTTGCTGGTAGCTCAGAGGGTAAAGAATCTGCCTGCCATGTAAGAGACTCGGTTCGATCCCTGAGTCAGGAAGAAGGTCAAGAGAAGGAAATGGCAACCCACTCCAATACTCTTGCCTGCGAAATCCCGGAGGCAGAGGGGCCTGGGGGACTACAGTCCATGGGGTCACAAAAGAGTCAGACACAACTCAATGACAACAAGAAAACAACATCAACACAATCAGAACCAGGATACCGACATGGACACAACCCAGAGAATTCATTCAGATTTCACATTTTACAAGCACCGTGTGTGTGTGTGTGTGTGTGTGTGTGTGTGTGCGCGCGCGCGCACGCGCGCACATGCAACTTTGTGTAACCAATCAAGATACTACACCATACCATCACAAGACTCCCTCAGGCTATTCCTTATTAGGGACACCAATCACTCACTCCCATCATTAACCTCTGACAACCACTAAGCTGTTCTCTATGTCCAATTTTATTATATCAAGATCTATATAAACAAACTATTATAGTATGCAGCCTTTGGAGATTGATTTTTTTCCACAGAGCATAATTTCCTTGAGGTTCATCCACATTGTTGCATGTATTGATCATCTGTCCCTTTTTACAGCTGAATAGTATTCCACATACATGTAGATATACCATGGTTTGTTCAACCACTGACCACTGAAGAATATCTGGGTAGCTTCCATTTTGTGCTTGTTTTGAATAATGGTGCTATGATCTTTTGTGTACAAATTTCTTTGTAAAAATAAGTGAAAAGCCCTAAAAGAGGCCAAATAATTTTGAAAGTTATCCCTTTTTTCTCCAACTACAGTAATTGTGACAGCATGGTATTGGTTGAAGGCTAGACTCATAGATTAACAAAATAGAGAACTCACAATTGGCCCCACACGAATATGCCCAGGTGATATTTTATACTGTGCAATGAATTCAATGACAAAGATGGCTTTTTCAACAAATGATGCTGGAATAACTGGACACCCATATGAAAATTCCATACCAATAGAAAAAGTCACTCAAAATGGATGACGGATTTAAAACATAAACTATTAAACTTTTAGAAAAAAGTAGGAAACGTGGAGATATCTGAGCTCAGCTATTCACACAACACCAGGAAGTACCTCTCACTACATCTTCTCCTCTGGTCTCTTCCAAATGACTGAAATTCCACTATTAGACAGTCATACCTTTGGCTTAAGAGGCTCATCCACAAAATTCTTTTGGGAGATAAAACGTGAGCTTTAAATCTTGGGGTGAATCAGTATCTCCACTGAGAGCTGAGGGGGGCTCTGAAAGGATGTAAAATGAAAAAAGCACTAAGCACTTGGAGAATAGAGGAGGGTGAAAAAGAGTCAGAGGAAAAAAGACAGAATCCTGACAAGTTCCACCTGCTTGATAATGCCAAGGTCATTTCTTCCAAAATCTATCTGGTTTGACCTAACTAGCAACAGTGGTGGTGATCATGGGTTTTCACCAAGTTACACCTACCCAACATGAGCAGACACCCATCCAAGGTATCAACCAATTTATATGCAAAGACAAAAAGAGTGTGTATATAGGTATCAGGGGATTGTGGGAGGGGGTTGATATTCCCTCATTAATATAAGCACAACTCTAAGGCAAAACAAAGAATTTATATTCCAATCAAGGTAACAGTAAAGAAGATGCATTTATTTCCTATCTAGTATTTTCCTTCCTGAGTTTCTTATTTCTTTACGTAGCTATTTAATGGAACTACTTAGGCAAATGCCCTTTGAGGGACTTGTTCTTGGAGAACTCTCATTACAGATACAGTGGGTATTCCACCAACTTCGAAAGAATCAATCAAGTGCTTTTAACCCTAAAACTTTGTAGAAACAAAATTTTTACCTATGCTAATTCAGAAGGCACCATAAAAGCCATAGGGTCATGTAATCAAACCATGACTCTATCTCATATAACCTGAGTAACATTCATATAAAAACAACAGCTATGAAAAATTTAAATCCAGGATGTGCAGTCCATGTGAGCTATAGTTGCCACTTGCTTGCCATCCCATGGACCTGGGAACAATGTTCAGACAGAAGGCAGCAGGTCTCGATGGTGCCCCCTGAAGGCAAGGAGGAGCCACAGTTGCTTAGAGCCAGGCTCCCCAACCCCTGGACCAAGGACAGGTACTGGTCCATGGCCTGTTAGGAATCAGGCCGCACAGCAGGAGGTGAGAGGACATAAGCAACACACTTCAGGTGTCACTGTTTCCCATCACCCCCAAATAGGACCATGGAGTTGCAGGAAAACAAGTTCAGGGCTTCCATCGATTCTGCATTATAGTGAGTCGTATAATTATCTTATTGTATATCACAGTGTAAGAATAATACAGGAGAATGAGGGGACAACAGAGGATGAGATGGTTGGATGGCATCACTGAATCAATGGACAAGAGTTGGAGCCAACTCCGGGAGATGGTGAAGGATAGGGAAGCCTGGCATACTGCAGTCCATGGGGTCGCAGAGTCAGACACGACTTAGCGACTGAATAACAGCAAAGAACAATAAAGTACACAATAAAAGTAATGCACTTGAATCACCCCAAAACCATCCTCCCCACCTAAATCTGTAAAAAAAAAATTGTCTTCCCCAAAGCTGGTCCCTGGTGCCAAAAGGGTTGGGGACCACTGGCTTAGAGCAAGCCCTAGATTTTACCTGCCACTCTGAATGGACCCTGGAGCCATTTCCCCTGTGTTCTCTCCTGATTGGCAGGTAGATACTTATCTCCTCAGAAGATATGATCCTCAAGTTAAAATGAGCAAAGAGCGGCTTCCCTGTGGTCCAAGGGCCAAGCCTCTGTGCTCCCAAGGCAGGGGACACCAGGTTGGATCCCTGGTCAAGGAAAAAGATCCCACCTGCCACAACTGATATCCAAGGCAACCCAATAAATAAATACAATAAATATATATATTTTTTAATGAAGCAATAGAACACAAAAACAAACAAGGAGTCAGGGCCCCAACCAACATGGGCCACAGGCACCATGAGGGCTCTCCCAGTCTGATTCTCTTTCTTTCCACCAGCAAGTCACAAACACCCGCCTTCCACCAGGTCATGAGCTGCCACAGGTTAATGCAGGTGGCACCTCAAGCTGAGACACAGTCATTCTCTCCCTCAAGGCAGGCTCCAGAGAAAACTCACAAGCACAGACACGCCAACGCCCTCCAGAGCTGAGGCTGCCCTAAGCCCAGCAAGCTAACTGGTCGAGGGCCCTGGATGGCCTGAGGTTAAGTGCAAGGCTCCTGCGGGTCTGGCTCCTGCTTGGGGCCGGGCAACCCACCCAGCCCTTCTGAACCTCAGCTGCCTCCTCTCTAAAATACTGTGATGCGAACTCACAAGTCAATATGCAGGCCTAGGCCCTTGTGTTGTTGCTGTTTAGTTGCTAGGTTGTGTCAGACTCTTTGACTCCATGAACTGCAGCATGCCAGGCTTCCCTGCCCTTTACCATCTCCCTGAGTTTGCTCAAACTCATGTCCATTGAGTCAGTGATGCTATCTAACCATCTCATCCTCTGTAGCCACCTTCTCCTCCTGCCCTCTTTCCCAGTATCAGAATCTTTTCCAATGAACTGGCTCTTCACACCAGGTGGCCAAAGTTTTGGAGCTTCAGCTTCAGCATCAGTCCTTCCAGTGAATATTCAGGGTTGATTTCCTTTATGATTGACTGGTTCCATCTCCTTGCAGTCCAAAGGACCCTCAGGAGTCTTCTCCAGCACCACAGTTCGAAAGTGTCAGTTCTTCAGTGCTCAGCATTCTTCATAGTCCAACTCTCACATCTGTACATGACCACAGCTTTGACTATAGGGATCTCTGTCGGCAAAATGATGGCCCTTGGTACAAGCCGGTGATAGTGACTTCACTTCCCACCTTCATGCATACTTGGCTAAAGCTTATTTCCCAGGCATCTCCTAGTCCCTGCTATGGCAGCTGCATTCTTAAAAAATGTGAAATTCTTCATCCAGGACTGTGAAAGATGCTGAACCCTGGGATGAACTCCAGATGTGAGGTCAGAAAACCGAGACACAGGCAGACCTGTCACTCAACTGCACTGTGACACTTGGGGGCAGGCCCTTGACCTCTCTGAGATGCTGAGGGGATCAGAAGGAAGACTCACATGACAGCCCTCACCCCTGGCCATAGCAGAGCTCCTGGGCTGAATCAGAGGGCAACAGCTCAGCTTCCTGACACAGGCAGGCTCACGTAGGAGAGCTCACATATGAGAGCTGGGTGCTTACATAGCAGAACACAGCCTCTGAGAACCCACCTTGCCCTGCCCCACATCCCCTGGAACAGAAACATCAACGCGACCGCCCTCTCAGTCCAAGCCCAGAGAAAGAGTTCAAGTGTTGCGGGCTTGTCCTCACATACGGCCAGGACAGGCCAAGAAAGGGATGTGCTGATGGGATCACTTATACCAGGCTCTCTAAGTAAGGGACCTCAGCCTTCACAGAACTGAAGACAGTTAGGGCTTTGATCTGGATAAGGCCTTGGCTTAAAGGAACATTGTGGCTGGTTTGATCTTCTTTGCAGACCACTAAAACTTTCCTCGTATCAGCTATGAGGCTGGTTCACTCCCTTGTCATTCATGTGTTGACTGGAGTAGCAGTTTTAATTTCCTTCAAGAACCTTACCTTTGAGTCCACAACTTTGCTAACTGTTTGGACCAAGAGGCCTACTTTTCAGCCTCCCTCAGCTTCGGACATGTCTTCTTCACTGAGCTTCGTCATTTCTAGCTTTTGATTTAACATGAGAGACTTGTAACTCCTTTTTTCATTTGAACACTTAAAGGCCAGTATAGGGTCATTAACTGGCCTAATTTCAGTATTGTTATGTCTCAGAGAACAGGAAGGCCCAAGCAGAGGGACAGAGATGAGGGAGCAACCAGGGAGTGGAGCAGTCAGAACACAGACATTTGTAGATTAACTTTGCCATCATATGAGCACAGTTCCTGGTACCCCCAGATGACTACAACAGTAGCATCAAAGATCACAGATCACAGAACACCATAACAATAATGCAAAAGTCTGAAATATTGTGAGAATGACCAAAATGTTTCACGGAGACCCAGAGTAAGCAAACGTCATTGGAAAAATGACACCAACAGACCTGCTTGACAAAGGGTGGCCAAAAATTTTCCATGTGTAAAAAAAAACAAAACACAGTATCTGCAAAGTGCAATAAAATGAGGAATGCCTGTATTTGTATTGCTCTGGGCTCTACAAAGAGATTAGGCCATCGAGGATGGCCTGGAGCATGTTCTCTTGAATCGTCTAGCACAGACAGGTATGTAACACCTGCTGATTCACTCACTTTGATTTTATCCCAAATTGGGCCTGAACTACGTAACATGCCTATTCACCATGGCTAAATTCTAATTACAACACACTTGCTGGGGCCTCCATGGTGGCTTGGTGGTAAAGAAACAACCTGCCAGTGCTGGAGACACGGGCTCCATCTCTCCGCTGTGGAGCAACTATGCCCATGCGCCACAACTCTTGAGCCCAAGAGCCATAAAGCGAGCCTGTGCTCCACGAGAAGAGAAGTCACCACAATGAGAAGCCTGAGTACCGAAACTACTAGAGAGTAGCCCCCACTCGCTGCAACTAAAGTCCACGTGCAACAACGAAGACCCAGCACAACCATAAAACAAAACAAAACAAAACAAAACTAAGCATACATCTTTGTATACGAAAAACCCCAACACCTTCTGCCCTATACAAGCCAGCAGGGTTATAGGCTCTGAGACTCATGAGGCAATAAAAATGAAGCTAGACATTGAGCAGTAAGTAACTGGTAAGATGCAAAAAAAAGTCCACCATGTACAAGCTGGCTCCTGTTTGTAACTTGCTTCCACAGGCCTAAGCTATAAAGGCTGGACTGGGGATGCCAAGGACCATCCAACACAGGAACCTGAGTCTCAAATGACTCACACAGTGGAACCAGTTAGACATTTAATAATGAGCTCCATGAAGGTTTGGCCTTCTTGAAAGGCCCTGGTGCCATGGAGGTGGTAGCTATTTAGTCACTCAGTCATGTCCGACTCTTGAGACCCCATGGACTGTAGCCCACCAGGCTCCGCTGTCCATGGGATTTTCCAGGCAAGAATACTGGAGTGGGTTGCTATTTCCCTCTCCAGCCTGGTGCCATGATTAACTGCAAATCTTAGTTGACCTTCTCCACACATCTGAAAAGCATTTTGAAATCTACCGTTCTAAGCAGAGACCAATGAGATCAGGATCTGTGTTGCCCTTTTAGATGGTGGCAGAGACAATGCCATCTTACCTTTCTCCTGGGCCCACAAGATGACTCTGTTTCTCGGGCTCTCTTGGAGTTCAGTGCAGCCACAGTGACTGAATTCTGCTCCCTCTCATCCCTCAGCTCCTGGTTGGATGCAGAAGCTTCAGTGGAGAACTATGAAGCCCTAGAACGGTGGTTTGCAAAGTGTGGTCCCTGGACCAACAGCAGTGGGAACTTGTTCGAAATGCAAATTCTCAGGCCCCCCACTGTGGTAGGGGGGGCTCAGCAATCTGACTTCCCAGGTGGCACAGTGGTAGAATCTGCCTGCCAATGCAGGAGACAGGACACGAGGTGATCCCAGATTCTGAAGATCTCCTGTAGAAGGAAATGGCAACCCACTCCAGTATTCTTGCCTGGGAAATCCCATGGATTGAGGAGCCTGGCAGGCCACAGACCATGGAGCCGCAAAGAGTCAGCCATGACTGAGCACACACACATGGGACTTAGATACACACTCAAAGTGGGAAATCACAGTTCCAGAAGACGACTGAGCTCTTAGACGGGAAGCCCTGGGCTTGTGCTGGAGATAGGAATAAACCTTAACACCAATGTTGTGTTAAGCCATTTGGGAAGTTATTTTGCAAAGTAGATTTTCTGTCCCAATTAAAACAATTATAATCCCCAGGCTGCGAGTCCATCCACTCCTTAGGGCCACGTCCCACCTGGGGCTTTCCAATCCCAAAGGCTGGCAGGCCAGCAGGTGGAAGCTATTTTACATTGACTGTGAGAGCCTGCACTGGAACCCTTTCCACCCACTCATTCATTCATTCACAGTCTGGCTGGTATGTTAACAATGGGGGAAGTGGAAGTCGCTGTTGCCGCTGCTGCCACACAGCCGGGCCAGGATCAGATAGCAGCCATCCGCTGGAGTTAACACATTCCTGCCGCCCTGCAGTCCTCCTGACTGCCACAGGCTGCCTGGCAACCAGGCCAGCACCCACCTGCTCATCCATTAAGGGGGGTTCAGACCCCACATCTGTGCCCAGGAGGCGTTAGTGGTATAGAACCCGCCTAACACAGGAGATATGAGATGTGAGTTCGATCCCTGGGTCGGGAAGATCCCCTGGAGGAGGGTATGGAATCCACTCCAGTATTCTTGCCTGGGGAATCTCATGGACAGAGGAGCCTGGCATCTCAAAGACAACCCATGGGGTCACAAAGAATTGAACATGACTGAAGCGATCTGGCACACACACACACTGACACTGTGCCTGCAGCCCCTGCAAGGCCAGCAGCTATGGCTGGAGAACAAATCGGGTCCCAGGCTATCTTCAGAGACTTGGATGGCCGTCTTTGCATCCATGACACACGAGAGCTGGTCTCTCCTCACCATCTTCCCTTCATCTCCAGGAGAACCCCACTTATTCTTCAAGGTCTCCCCCACATCCTGCCTTGTCCACAATCAGCTGGCTTTCCCTCCTCCTGTGTCCTTAGACCCTCTATGTCTGACACTCATTGTGGCCCTTGATCTCACTGAGCCCACCCATGCCATTTTTACTGCTTTATACCAAGTTCTGTGTCTTCCCATTAAAACTCAGTTCTTGGAGAGGGGGATCACGTTTGCATGCCTCCCACGCACCCCCGGATTTGGCACTGGACACAGAGCTCTCGTTACACTTTCCTGACTGATGGGTAAGATTTGGGGAGAATGGCCATGCCAGGTGAACCCCATGATGACGTATATATACCCGCAGGATCAATGAACCTAGATGTATGATACACAGACACAGACAGACGAGGCTTCTTTGCTGGGGGCACACACACTGTGGCTCTGGACTTTCTCTTCCAGTTGGCCTCTATGTTCCTCTACGATTATTCAATCCCATAAAAGAATGGGACCTGTCTGAGGTTTCCCTGCTGTACTGAAAACTCTCTCTGCCAGAGTCTTTTTCTACGAGCTATTAATTTCCCAGGCCCAGGGCAGAAGCACACATACCTCTGCGAGCCTCCTATCCATCCTCTACCTTTCAAAGCAGGGCCTTTCCCTGGGCGATTTGAAAGGATGTGGCTTCCTTCCTTACACTTGGGTTTTTGGCCACCCACCAAACTGGACAAGGAATGCGCTCCATCCAACCTCCCCCACCCGAATTTCTGCTGGCTACTCCTGTTAGGCAGGTCTGCTCACCGGGTGATCCAGGTCTCTCTCAGGGGCCCCCTGCTCACAGTAGTACCTCTCTCTCTTTTGCAAGTCTCCTCCTCAACCCTCCCCACCCCACCCCCACCCCCCAAAGAAGCTCAGAGCCAAGCCCGTTGGCCTCAGGGCAGGCTGCTTGGAAATTTATGAAACTTGAAACCACCAGCCTCCTCTTCTCATTTTCCATCAGGAGAAAACAGTTGACTGCCCCAGTTGAGCAGCCACATGCAGGCAGAAGGGGAAGGGTGGAGAGGAGCACTCAGCAAGCTGCGTGTGGGATACACTTGTTTCAGACTTGCAGGAGAACAGGCGGTCTAGCTGCTTCTTATCTGCTGGCTGCAAGTGTTGAACAAATCCCAAAGAATCCCTCAGTTTCCCAGCTGTAATACTAACCTCCTAGGGCTGCTCCAGCGATTACAGGAGGGAATTAACACAGACACCTGGACCAGCACCTGGTGCATAGAAAGTGCTCCCAGCGCATAGAAAGTGCTCCTCAGGGGCCACTCTTACTCTTATTATGGTTATTACTTTTTCTTCAAGCCTCACTTCAGGAGGTCACTAACCTCTAAAAATGCACAAGGCAAGGAGCAGAGACCACTGTGAGCTAGAAGATAAAGGCAAAGGGGGAGCTCATGACCACATAACCTTCTAGAACTCCTAACCTCCATGGAAGAACATCTGGTGAACTCCACAAGAAAGATGCTGGGTGAAGCTCAGTCCTTTTGATCCAACACTGAGGAGTTAAGTCAAGTAATAACTGACCAAGCTGGCAAGGATGATCTTACATTTGTTGTTGTTCAATTGCTAAGTTTTGTTCAGCTCTTTGCAACCCCACAGGCTGTAGCATGCCAGGCTCCTCTGTGCTCCACTATCTCCTGGAGTTTGCTCAAACTCATGTCCATTAATTTAGTAACGCTATCTAACAATTTCATCATCTGCTGTCCCCTTCTCCTCCTGCCTTCAGTCTTTCCCAGCATCAGGGTCTTTTCCAATGAGTCGGCTCTTCACATCAGGTGACCAAAATATTGGCGCTTTAGCATCAGTCCTTCCAATGAATATTCAGGGTTGATTTCCTTTAGGATTGACTGGTTTGATCTCCTTGCAGTCCAAGGGACTCACAAGAGTCTTCTTTAGCACCATAATTTGAAAAGCATTAATTCTCTGGCACTCAGCTTTCTTTATGATCCAACTCTCACATTCATACATGACTACTGGAAAAACCACAGCTCTGACTATACAGATCTTTGTCCGCAAAGTGATATCTCTGCTTTTTAATATGCTGTCAAGGGTTGTCATAGCTTTCCTTCCAAGGAGCAAACATCTTTTCATTTCTTGGCTGCAGTCACTATCCACAGTGATTTGGAGCCCCCCAAAATAAAATCTGTCACTGTTTCTACTTTTCCCCCTTCTATTTGCCATGAAGTGATGAGACCAGATGCAATGATCTTAATTTATTTAATGCTGAATTTCAAGCCAGCTTTTTCACTCTCCTCTTTCATCCCGATCAAGAGGCTCTTTAGTTTCTCTTCACTTTCTGCCATTAGACTGGTATCAACTGTATATCTGAGGTTGTTGATATTTCTCCAGGTAATCTTGGTTCCAACTTGTGATTCATCTAACCCAGTAATCTGCATGATGCACTCTGAATAGACGTTAAATAAGCAAGGTGAAACCATACAGTCTTGTAGTACTTTTTCCCAATTTGGAACCAGTCAGTTGTTCCATGTCCAGTTCTAACTGTTGCTTCTTGAGCAGCATACCGGTTTCTCAGGAGACAGGTAAGGTGGTCTGGTACTCCTATCTCTTTAAGAATTTTCCAGTTTGTTATGATCCGCACAGTCAAAGGTTTTAACATAGTCAATGAAGATTTTACATTTAGAAGTCATTTAATTAAACATTAGATTTAATTCAACACATTTCAATTTTGCAGATTTCTTTATTTTGGAAAAAGTACACATGTGTATATAGTCATATAGATTTTTTTTTAAGTTTGCAAATATTCTTCACATATAAGTATGAGGGAAGACTCCCAGATGCTCAAGAATGTTACAGTCTAAGAGAAGCCCAATAGATCTCTCTCCTTTAAGGGGACTCAGTTTTGCCAAGAGAATGCACTGGTCATAGCAAACACCCTCTTCCAACAACACAAGAGAAGACTCTACACATGGACATCAACAGATGGTCAGTACCGAAATCAAATTGATTATACTCTTTGCAGTCAAAGATGGAGAAGTTCTATACAGTCAGCAAAAACAAGACTGGGAGCTGACTATGGTACAGACCATGAACTCCTTATCGCTAAATTCAGACTTAAATTGAAGAAAGTAGGGAAAACTACTAGACCATTCAGGTACGACCAAAATCAAATCCATTATGATTATACAGTGGAAGGCCTTACAAATAGCTGTGAATAAAAGAGAAACGAAAGGCCTTACAAATAGCTGTAAATAAAAGAGAAGCGAAAGGCAAAGGAGAAAAGGAAAGATATACCTATTTGAATGCAGAGTTCCAAAGAATAGCAAGGAACGATAAGAAAGGCTTCCTTTCTTATCCAAAGGAAAGACTAGAGATCTCTTCAAGAAAATTAAAGATACCAAGGGAATATTTCAAGCATAGATGGGCAAAATAAAGGACAGAAACGGTATGGACCTAACAGAAGCAGAAGATATTAAGAAGAGGTGGCAAGAATACACAGAAGAACTGTACAAAAAAGATCTTCAAGACCCAGATAATCACAATGGTGTGATCACTCACCTACAGCCAGACATCCTGGAATGTGAAGACAAGTGGGCCTTAGAAAGCATCACTACAAACAAAGCTAGTGGAGATGACAGAATTCCAGTTGAGCTATTTCAAATCCTGAAAGATGATACTGTGAAAGTGCTGCACTCAATATGCCAGCAAATTTGGAAAACTCAGCAGTGGCCACAGGACTGGAAAAGGTCAGTTTTCATTCCAATCCCAAAGAAAGGCAATGCCAAAGAATGCTCCAATTACCACACAATTGCACTCATCCCACACGCTAGTAAAGTAATGCTCAAAATTCTCCAAGCCAGGCTTCAACAGTACATGAACCGTGAACTTCCAGATGTTCAAGCTGGATTTAGAAAAGGTAGAGGAACCAGAGATCAAATTGCCAACATCCGCTGGATCATCGAAAAAGCAAGAGAGTTCCAGAAAAACATCTACTTCTACTTTATTGACTATGCCAAACCCTTTGACTGTGTGGACCACAAGAAACTGTGGAAAATTCTTAGAGTTGGGAATACCATACCACCTGACCTGCCTCTTGAGAAATTTGTATGAAGATTAGGAAGCAACAGTTAGAACTGGACATGGAACAACAGACTAGTTCCAAATCGGGAAAGGAGTACATCAAGGCTGTATACTGTCACCCTGCTTATTTAACTTATATGCAGAGTACATCATGAGAAACCCTGAGATGGATGAAGTACAAGCTAGAATCAAGATTGCCAAGAGAAATACCAATAACTTCAGATATGCAGATGACATCACCCTTATGGCAGAAAGTAAAGAGGAACTAAAAAGCCTCTTGATGAAAGTGAAAGAGGAGAGTGAAAAAGTTGGCTTGAAACTCAACATTCAGAAAACTAAGATCATGGCATCCAGTCCCATCACTTCATGGCAAATAGATGGGGGAAACAGTGGAAACAGTGGCTGACTTTATTTTGGGGGACTCCAAAATCACTGCAGATGATGACTGCACCCATGAAATTAAAAGACGCTTGCTCCTTGGAAGAAAAGCCATGACAAACCTAGACAGCATATTAAAAAACAGAGATATTACTTTGCCAACAAAGGTCCATCTAGTCAAAGCCATGGTTTTTCCAGTAGTCATGTATAGATGAGAGATTTGGTTTATAAAGAAAGCTGAGCGCCTAAGAATTAATGCCTTTGAACTGTGGTGTTGGAGTAGACTCTTGAGAGTCTCTTGGACTTCAAGGAGATCCAACCAGTTCATCCTAAAGGAAATCAGTCCTGAATATTCATTGGAAGGACTGATGCTGAAGCTGAACCTGATGGGAAGAACTGACTCATTGGAAAAGACCCTGATGCTGGGAAAGACAGAAGGCAGGAGACAAAGGTGATCACAGAGGATGAGATGGTTGATGGCATCACCAACTCAATGGATATGAGTTTGAGTAAATTCTGGGAGTTGGTGATGGACAGGGAGGCCTGGCGTGCTGCAGTCCATAGGGTCGCAAAGAGTCTGACACAACTGAGCAACTCAACTGAACTGAACTGAAGGGAGAAGGTTTCAAGGAAGACTCATGAAAGAGTAAGTACATGTGGTGGGCTGGCTAGAAGGCTTAGTGGCACCTAGGATAGCACATGGAGCTACCCTGTTTGGTTCAGATAGTTAAGAATCTGCCTGCAATATTTGAGACCCAGGTCAAGAAGATCCCATGGAGAAGGGAATGGCTACCCACTCCAGTATTCTTGCCTGGAGAATCCCATGGACAGAGGAGCCTGGTGGGCTACAGTCCATGGGATCACAGAGTCAGCCATGACTGAGCAAGCAACACATACACACACTGCATGGCGCATGCACCAAAAACTTGCGGCTTCTGTAGCCAAATAAGCAGAGGAGTGATCCAGACTGAGAACACAGAGTGAGCAAAGACTGGGCAGAGTGGACGTGTGTGGTGTGTTTGTTCAAAGAGCAGAAAGGAGTCAGGGGCAGACACACTGTAGATGACATGGTGAAAAGGCAGTTGGGGAGGTCAGGGCAATTACATCAACTAGTGTCAGCACATGGACTCAGCAAACATTTGTTTTGCTCCTGCTGTGGGGCAGGCACTGGGGACTCCATGATAGACATGACGGGCAGGGGTCCCTGCCATGTGCGGAGGACATTCTCCGAGGAATGCCAGGCACACTGGCTGCCTGAGCCCAGTATAGATTCCTGGGTCCCTCCCTGAAAGAGGCGGACCCAACAGGTCTGAGCAAGCCCCAGGGTCCAGGATCTTTTCAAAGCATCCCACATAATTTTCTTCCTTTCTTGAGGTGTAGTCGCAGTATGATATTTTGCAAGTTTCAAGTATACAACATAGACATTCACAATTTTTAAAGGTTATACCTCATTTATAGTTATTACAAAATATTGACTATATTCCCTGTACTGTAATAATATATCCTTGTAGCTTGTTTACTTCAGACATGATAGTTTGTATCTCTTAATCCCCCAGCCCTATCTGGCGCCTCCTCCTTCCCTCTCCCCACTGGTAAACACTAGATTGTTCTCTGTATCTGTAAGCACCCCACATAGTTCTGATGCACATGTGGAAAACATCCATGTGGAGGCACCTAACTCTCAGAAGGGCCTGAATGTGCTCAACAACATCCCTTCCTGAACTTGAATCCTTCCAGAGAAGAAGGGCTTGCTCCCTCTCATGCAAACACTTTGCAACTGTAAAATATCCCACAAGAAAAAAGGTGCTATTATTATTGATACTGGGCTATTAGTCTACCTTTGGACAGTCTGATCTTTGGATTGGTCATCCTTATAAAAAGCCAAATTTGCACATTGCAACATCCTTCAACCTCAACACTCAGTTGTAGTCCCCTCTCTCTCCTCCTTCCCTCCAGAACTCAGCAAAGCATCTTCTCCTCTGGTAAGGATTTAGACCCATGGCACCCTGACCACCCCTCCATAGGCAACCTCCAGTTGTCTAAGACCCTTTTAAAGTCTGAGTCATGACCTTGACTCAGTATTCTTCCAGGTGATTCAATGGGGCAAGTGCTTTGGGGGTCCCTCCAAAAGTCTTCCCAGACCCAGACCTGGACCCTCTGTGTTGGTCTCAGGATTGTTATTTACAAAAGTGAGATAGACGTGGAGAAGCTCCTATGTTCTCTATCAAAGTGACATAATGGGACTTCCTTGGAGATCCAGCGGTTAAGAATCTGCCTTCTGAACATACCTCAACGTAATAAAAGCTATATATGACAAACCCACAGCAAGCATCACCCTCAATGGTGAAAAATTGAAAGCATTTCCCCTGAAATCAGGAACAAGACAAGGGTGCCCACTCTCACCACTACTATTCAACATAGTTTTGGAAGTGTTGGCCACAGCAATCAGGGCAGAAAAACAAGTAAAAGGAATCCAGATAGGAAAAGAAGAAGTGAAACTCTCTCTGTTTGCAGATGACATGATCCTCTACATAGAAAACCCTAAAGACTCTATCAGAAAATTACTAGAGCTAATCAATGAATACAGTAAAGTTGCAGGATATAAAATTAACACACAGAAATCTCTTGCATTCCTATACACTAACAATGAGAAAACAGAAAGAGAAATTAAGGAAACAATACCATTCACCATTGCAACAAAAAGAATAAAATACTTAGGAGTATATCTACCTAAAGGAACAAAAGACCTATACATAGAAAACTACAAAACACTGATGAAAGAAATCAAAGAGGACACAAACAGATGGAGAAATATACCGTGTTCATGGATTGGAAGAATCAATATTGTCAAAATGACTATACTACCCAAAGCAATCTATAGATTCAATGCAATCCCTATCAAACTACCAACGGTATTTTTCACAGAACTAGAACAAATAATTTCACAATTTGTATGGAAATACAAAAAACCTCGAATAGCCAAAGTAACCTTGAGAAAGAAGAATGGAACTGGAGGAATCAATCTGCCTGACTTCAGACTCTACTACAAAGCCACAGTCATCAAGACAGTATGGTACTGGCACAAAGACAGAAATATAGATCAATGGAACAGAATAGAAAGCCCAGAGATAAATCCACGAACCTATGGTCACCTTATCTTCAACAAAGGAGGCAAGGATATACAATGGAAAAAAGACAACCTCTTTAACAAGTGGTGCTGGGAAAACTGGTCAACCACCTGTAAAAGAATGAAACTAGAACACTTTCTAACACCATACACAAAAATAAACTCAAAATGGATTAAAGATCTAAATGTAAGACCAGAAACTATCAAACTCCTAGAGGAGAACATAGGCAAAACACTCTCCGACATAAATCACAGCAGGATCCTCTATGACCCACATCCCAGAATTTTAGAAATAAAAGCAAAAATAAACAAATGGGACCTAATGAAACTTAAAAGCTTTTGCACAACAAAGGAAACTATAAGCAAGGTGAAAAGACAGCCCTCAGATTGGGAGAAAATAATAGCAAATGAAGCAACAGACAAAGGATTAATCTCAAAAATATACAAGCAACTCCTCCAGCTCAACTCCAGAAAAATAAATGACCCAATCAAAAAATGGGCCAAAGACCTAAATAAACATTTCTCCAAGGAAGACATACAGATGGCTAACAAACACATGAAAAGATGCTCAACATCACTCATTATCAGAGAAATGCAAATCAAAACCACAATGAGGTATCATTATACGCCAGTCAGGATGGCTGCTATCCAAAAGTCTATAAGCAATAAATGCTGGAGAGGGTGTGGAGAAAAGGGAACCCTCTTACACTGTTGGTGGGAATGCAAACTAGTACAACCACTATGGAGAACAGTGTGGAGATTCCTTAAAAAACTGGAAATAGAACTGTCATATGACCCAGCAATCCCACTTCTGGGCATATACACCGAGGAAACCAGATCTGAAAGAGACATGTGCACCCCAATGTTCATCACAGCACTGTTTATAATAGCCAGGACATGGAAACAACCTAGATGCCCATCAGCAGACAAATGGATAAGGAAGCTGTGGTACATATACACTATGGAATATTACTCAGCCATTAAAAAGAATTCATTTGAATCAGTTCTAATGAGATGGATGAAACTGGAGCCCATTATACAGAGTGAAGTAAGCCAGAAAGATAAAGACCAATACAGTATAGTAACGCATATATATGGAATTTAAAAAGATGGTAACGATAACCCTATATGCAAAACAGGAAAAGAGACACAGATGTACAGAACAGACTTTTAGACTGTGGGATAAGGCGAGGGTGGGATGCTCTGAGAGAACAGCATTGAAACTAGTATACTATGAAGGGTGAAACAGATCACCAGCCCAGGTTGGATATATGAGACAAGTGCTCAGGGCTGGTGCACTGGGAAGATCCAGAGGGATGGGATGGAGAGAGAGGTGGGAGGGGGGATCGGGATGGGGAATACATGTAAATCTATGGCTGATTCATGTCAATGTATGGCAAAAACCACTATGATATTGTAAAGAAATTAGCCTCCAACTAATAAAAATAAATGATTTCAGAAAAAAAAAAAAAAATAAATAAATAAAAGTTAAAAAAAAAAAAAAAGAATCTGCCTTCCAACACAGGGGACAACAGGTTCGATCCCTGGTCCAGGAAGATTCCACATGCCATGGAGCAGCTGAGCCTGTGCACCACAACTATTGAGCCCACGCTCTAGAGCCTGAACTCCACAATGAGAGAGGCCACCGCAATATGCACTGCAACTAGAGAGTAGCCCCCACTTGCCACAATTACAGAAATCCCGTGTTTGCACAGCAACAAAGACCCAGCACAGCCAAAAATAAAGTAAAATCAATAAATAACATAATGGATCCCAAGCATCAGAAACATGGAGTGTCTACTTACTCAAAAGTGAAAGTGAAAGTCGCTCAGTCATGTCCGACTCTTTGTGACCCCATGGACTGTAGCCTACCAGGCTCCTCTGTCCACAGAATTCTCCAGGCAAGAATACTGGAGAGGGTTGCCATTCCCTTCTCCAGGGAATCTTCCGACCCAGGGATGAAACCCAGGTCTCCTCCACTGCAGGCAGATTCTTTTACCGTCTGAGCCAAAACAAAACTAAAAAGCCCATTTATTGTTTTCAGCAAAGGTTTTCAGGTCTCAATTCACTTGGGAACCTCAGCCAGTGGAGGTGGCCATCAGCAGTCTGGACCTGGCCTTATAAGGAGGACTATCAGAACCAGGTCTCTTCAGCAGTCTTGCCAATGCCCATGGCCTAGAATGGGGCCTTTCTTAGCCAGACTCAGGGAAATCTCTTCTTTGTGACTGGGCCCTTCTCCTTGGCTTTCTCTATCACTCCATAACAGTCTCTCCCTCCCATTTCACCGGTATCCTCCTCCTCCTTCAAACTTAAGTCAGCAAATCTTCTCGCTGTCCTCTGATAACCATCAACTTGGCAAACATACTCTTTTCAGCAGCTGGAATACTCAGAAGTAATCAGGACTGTCAAGACCCTCAGCAGCATCCACACTGTTACTCTGGCCAGACAGGACAAATCCAGATAGGAAAGCTAAGATGCCAAGGCCATCAGAAGTTTCTCATGGGCCATGGGGAGCCATCAAAAGTTTTACACTCCCCAGGGAAGTGGGGAGCAGCCTGAGCCCAGAAGGTGCTAGGATGGCAATACAGTGGTGGTGGGAAGGGCAGGGAGGGAGGGAGAGAAACAGGAGACTGGCTGCAAACTACTATAATTATCCAGGCAAGACACAAGAGCAACCTAAGGAGGTGGCAGAGGCATGAAGACAAACCTGCCTGGGGTGTTTCTAGGGAGACTGCTACTGCTAAGTCACTTCAGTCGTGTCCGACTCTGTGCGACCCCATCCCTGGGATTCTCCAGGCAAGAACACTGGAGTGGGTTGCCATTTCCTTCTCCAATGCATGAAAGTGAAAAGTGAAAGTGAAGTTGCTCAGTCATGTCTGACTCCTCTCAACCCCATGGACTGCAGCCTACCAGGCTCCTCCTTCCATGGGATTTTCCAGGCAAGAGTACTGGAGTGGGGTGCCACTGCCTTCTTGGAGAGTCACTATTGTGAGGGCCAAGGAAGACAGTGGCATGGACAAGTGAGAAGATTGACCTGGATGGGGATTCGAAGCATATTTGAGAGGAGATGGTAATAAGCTGGGTTTCTGGCTATGAGGTAGAGATGGCTGAGGGCCGGGCAAGCAAACACCCTACTAGCAGAGACACCTCTGGCTTTACACACTGAGGCTCCAAAGTGAACCAAAGAGAGCACTTTGCAAACTGGAAGCCTCAGGACTCAACACAAAATTCCCAGCCCCACATCTCTCCTCCTGCCTGGACGGAGGTCTCCTGGCCCTCTCCCCAGTGCATCCTGACCAGCGACATCCTTCACAGGAGAGCAGGCCTCCCTCTACACACACACACATACACACACACACTCGAGGCCTTTAAAAATTAACTCACGAGATCTTCTGAGAGCAAAAGAAAGAGAAAATTGCTTAGAAGAACAGAGCGTTAACTGTCTTTTCTCATTCAGCATCTAACAATAGTTATGACTCAAAAGAAATGTCATATTTCTTTCTTTCCAAAAAGGATAAGAAATCTTTTTTATGCACTTACCACGGGAAATGCTTAGATCATCAGATTTCACATGCTAAGAGAAGCTACGGTTACAGTGAGCTTTTCTGCACTGGCTCACTCAGCCCTCTTCTAACCTTTACTGGAGGGGCTCAGCCTCAGGGAAGGGACAGACTGGGGTGCGGGGAACTCAGCCAGTCTCTTGGCTACTCTATGCTGCAAGAAAATAAATTCCTATTTAGACCATGGCTCTCTACCACACTGACTGTGTTGGATTTTGGGTGTGAAGATGGGAGCAAGGGACTTACCCAATGGCTCAGCAGGTAAATAATCCACCTGCAATGCAGGAGACGCAGCTTCAATCCCTGGGTCGGGAAGATCCTCTGGAGCAGGAGACGGCAACTCACTCCAGTATTTTTGCCTGGGAAATCCCATGAACAGAGAAGCCTGGCAGGCTACAGTCCATGACATCACAAAGAGTCGGACACGACTGAGCAGGCACAGAATCAACTTACTTCTCTTTTTGCTGTTACAGAGCAAAAGAAGACAACGTCTGAAGAAGACAACGTCTGCAGAACACGGATGGTTTTGGAGGGAAGGCAGCTCAACGCGTCTGACCAATAACAGTTCAGCCTGCCAGGATCCTTTTCTTCCCCAGGAGGGCCTCTGAAAGGCCTCATCCCATGGGTGGCCACTTTCTCTCATCTTGGGTTAACTGGCCCCTATCTGTTCCTATCTGCTTTCTTCTGTTTTTTGTTTTTTAAGCTTTTTCTTCTTCTTCTCTCTTTTTTTTTTGATGTGGACCATTTTTAAAGTCTTTTTTGAACTTATTACAATATTGTTTCTGTTTTATGTTTTAGTGTTTTGGCCAGAAGGCATGTGGGATCTTATGCCCCCCACCAGAGACTGAACCTGTGCCCCCTGCATTGGAAGGTGAAGTCTAACCAACAGACAACCAGGGAAGCCCCTCCACCCTCTTTTTGACGGTCTCCTCTACCCAAGCCCAACTCACCCACAACAGACCCCCGCAGAGCTGGCCAAATCTCCACAGTGACCCCTTCCTCAGCCCACACCATCTGTCTCTGGGGCTCTCAGAGCTTGGACAGAAGGGCTGGCAGCCACAGCCGAGCCAAGGCTCTACGAGGCCATGCCAACCTCTGATTCTAGTGAGTAACTCGGTTTTGATTTCCCTATCTATAAAATGGAAAAAGTACTGTCTAGGAAGAGCTCATTATATGACAGCATTCAGGCCTGGAGAGAGCACCTAGGATTCCAGCACCCACTGCCCTCCTACAAGGCTGCTCCCCTGTCCCTCAACACCCCCCATCACAGCCCCTTCTGGAACCTTAAGTGCACGGTGGGAATTCGATAAATTAAGGGGAGAGAGATGGAAGCAAAGAGCCCTGTGATTATATATGACTCAGGCAAACAGAATTGATCAGGAACGGTACTTGAAGGGAAAAGAAACTGCTAACAAAACAGACGGTGCTTACTATCATGGAAAGAAGCCAAAACAGTAACCAGCTAACATGAAACACAGGAAATTCCAAAAAGTATGTAAAAAGGGCACTGTTTTTTTTCCCCCCTCTTCTAAAACGTTAAAATGATTCCCAAACATGCTCCTTTCCCTACATGTGGTTATGCTCCTGAGAGCCAGGAAAGTAGCCCTACCTCATACCAATTCTTCCCCTGCCTCCAAGGTCCCTATTTCCTCCCAGGTACGGGGGCCCCCAACTTCACTGTTCTCCAGGCAGTGTCACAATTCTGAGTCTGTTCCTCTGAATGAGATGCACCCATCTCAATGCTCATTGCAGCTGCAAAACATTTGTTTTCTTAAGTCTTGGTCTTATGATGCCTAGAACTGTGGGGGAAATTATTATACAGTGAATGAAGAAACCGCCAAAGCTGGGTTACCAAACTGATTTGTTGTTGTTTTTCAGTTGCTCAGTTGTGTCCAACTCTTTGCAAGCCCATAGACTGAAGCATGCCAGGCTTCCCTGTCCTTCATTATCTCCCAGAGCTTGCTCAAACTCATGTCCATTGAGTTGGTGATGCCATCCAACTCTCTCGTCCTTTGTTGTCTCCTTCTCCTCCTGCCTTCAATCTCTCCCAGCATCAGAGTCTTTTCAAATGAGTCAGTTCTTCTATCAGGTGGCCAAAGAATTGGAGTTTCAGCTTCAGCATCAGTCCTTCCAATGAATATTCAGGATTGATTTCCTTTAGGATGAACTGGTTTGATCTTCTTGCAGTTCAAGGAACTCTCAAGAGTCTTCTCCAACACCACAGTTCAAAAGCATCAATTCTTTGGTGCTCAACCTTTTTTATGGTCCAACTCTCACATCCATACATGACTACTGGAAAAACATAACTTTGACTAGACGAACCTTTGTTGGCAAAGTAATATCTCTGTTTTTTAATATGCTGTCTAGATTTGTCATGGCTTTTCTTCCAAGGAGCAAGCATCTTTTAATTTCATGGCTGCAGTCACCATCTGCAGAGATTTTTTGATTCATCAGACTAAAGACAAAGGAAATACTCAAATGAAAATTGGTTGGTTTAGCTGATGGAATTATCATCCTTTTTTTCTACAATGTGATAGATATTGACCCCATGCTTAAAATACACAGATACGTGTGTGTGTGTGTGTGTGTGTGTGTGTGTGTGTGTTAGTTGCTCGGTCGTGTCCAACTCTTTGCGAGGCCATGGACTACAGCCCGCCAGGCTCTTCTGTCCACAGTGTTTCCCAGGCAAGAATACTGGAGTGGGTTGTCATGCTCTTCTCCAAGGGATCATCCTGACCCAGGGATTAGGCTTGGGTCTCCTCCATTGCAGGCAGATTCTTTACCATCTGGGCCACCAGGGAAGTCCATATATATACATATTTCTATTTTAATATTCCTATATATGTTCCTATTTTAATTCTCTTCTTTCTCTGTCCACTACTATCTCAGTAGACAATGATGCATATACATGACATATCAGGCTTCCAGGATCCACTGTGATCTTCCTTTGTTAACAGGTGACTTGCAGAAAACTGTATTTGACAGAATGGTGTGGGAGTGAGAAGGGTACAGCCCATTCAAGTCACCCTGAGACACCACGGTCTGATATGTGGGGATAAGGAGGAAGGTGAGATCTACACTGGGGGGCTCCAGAGTGAGACGATAACAGCTAAACACAGGGAAGAAACTCCCCCAGAAAGGGAGCTGTCCAACAGTGGAAGTTACCGCCAAACCCTAGTCTCCTGACCATGCAGATGTGTGGGGAGGAAGGCATTGAACAATCATCTCCCTGTGGGAACTGGTGGGCTCAGGTGCCTCCAGGCCTCGGTTCTTACCACTGTCTGCTTCTAGGTAAACACATGGTCAGAGGAAGATCAGAGCCCCAAACCAGATCTCACAAGGGCCTAGACCAACACACCAGAGCTTCCAGTCAGTTGGTGCCTGTTGGCCTCACAGTGGGCTAGGGTACACTTGAGGCAATTGAGCCTCTGGGGTTGGCTGGCTGCAGCCTTTTTGTTCATCCCAGTACACCCTACAGATATAATCATGTTATACCCTTCCCATGAGAGGGAAAGGTTGAGAGTGCCTCTCACTAGAGGCAAAGAGGAAGAGATGGTTTCCTACAAAAGCTGGTCAATATTTCATAAGAATGAAATCTGTTTTCATTGGAATTGCCTCATCTAGCTGTCCAGTCTCTAACTCCGATTTTAAGTGATCCATCTGATCATCTTCCCTTTTCTTCAAGAACAGCAGCTCCCCACCTCCCCCACCCTCTGCCCTCCAAAAGAGCTGACCTAAACAGGCCTGGTACCAGAGAGGCAGGAAAGAAGCCAACCAGAATGAAAGTGCAGGGGGCCTGTGCCCGGACAGTCAGAACAGAAGTGGCTTCTGTTACAGCCAACGTTTGTTTACCGGGCCTACAGATTCTCTTCCTGCTCTTCCCAGCTTCCTAATTTGATGTTGTTCTTATTCTGTTCACTATTATCTCAGCGGACAATGAAATCAGACATCAGAGGAACAGAGAGGCAGTGAAAAAACCAAGTTACCTGCTGATGTGGATTACCTGAGCCATGTGGAAAACAGAGAACGGCAATGGACAAAGAGCAGGCCGGCCTCGTTGTTACGGCTGCAGTTATCTCAAGTCACCCACTGAGCCCCAAGCCTAACCAAATGCTCACATCTGTGGCCAATAAGGAAGGGAACAGGAGTTATCAAAGGTCCCACTGAATGGTGCCCAGGTAGTGGCTGCAGTTCAGTAGAATTTATGCAGATGGGCAGGGTTACCAAGAAAAGTACTGACAAAAATCCAGGTTACTTTTTAGCGAGTTCAGCCACGCATTTTCAGGAATCAACAATGGCAGGTTAAAGCAGGATTCACAATGATTTAAACCTGGTCCCCCCGCCCAAAGACCATTGTACAGCGGAGCAGGTGCCTCCATTCACCCTTCCAGCCTCTCCAGTTACATGGCAAAGGGCTTGAAACTCTCAGACACCCAAGCAGCCGGCATTCAGAGAACCCACTGTGAGCTGTGCCTAGGGGATGCTGGGGACAAGGCTGCTAGGAGACACTGTCTGGCCATGTAGCAGTTATGGTTTAGTGGAAGCCATGATGCAAGACAACAACACCTATGGGGGAAAAAAATACACAGTAACAAGAAAACACATTTAAACACAGGTAAGAGTTTGAGGTCGGTTTGTCTGGTGGTTCAGACAGTAAAGAATCTGCCTGCAATATGGGAGACCTGGGTTTGATCCTTGGGTCAGGAAAATCCCCTAGACAAGGGAATGACTGCCCACTCCAGTATTCTTACCTGGGGAATTCCATGGACAGAGGAGCCTGGCAGGCTACAGTCCATGGTGTTGTAAAGAGTCGGACACAACTGACTGACTACTACTACTACTAATAATAATAATAACAGTTTGAGGTAGTAATGTCAAAAAGATCTGTGGTGGCTGTAGAAGTGGACCAGGATGCCTGGCAGGGGAGGGCACAGCTGGGGGGCGCTGGAGGCCCTTGGAGCTGACTGTAGAGAAACCAAGTGGGCAGGAGTGGAGACTGGAGGGTAGGGAGTAGAGTCCAAATTTGACTCACAGGTCAAAGAAGAGGAACACTGTGATAATCACACACATCATACACCAGCACAGAAAATCCACAGAAGTGGGAAAGGTCCACTTTCAGAGTGGACAACAACCTAGCTAGATGAGATGTCTACACCTTTGCAGATCCTCACACCCACCTGGGAGGTGGGCCACATCCCTCCAATGTAGGAGCAAGGAAGCCCCTTCAGCATCAAGCCTTTCATGACATTTCAACACGGCTCAGTGGCAGCCAAAAGGTAGGAAGATTGCGAATGCTTACCAATGAATGAATGGATAGACCAAATGTGGTATGTCCATACAACGGAATATTATTCAGCTGTAAAAAGGAAGAGTGCAGTTACATGCTACAACAAAGATGAACCTTAAGAACCTCACCCTAAATTAAAGCCAGCAAGATACAGGAGATCAAATGCTGCATGATTCCATTTATATGCAACATCCATAACACAAAAAAAGATAAGGTTGGGTAGAAGGGAGAATGAAGAATGACTGCTTACGGGGTGATGAAAAAGGTCCTAAACTTAAGTAGTGGTGATGGCTGCACAATTCTGTGAATATACTAAAAAAAAACCCCACTGAATTGTATCCTTCAAAAGGATGAATTTTAGGACATGGGAATTCGGTCTCAGTAAAACTCTTGCTTTAAAAACTGGCTTGACAGGAGTTTTTCTCTCTGTATTTGCTATCCCTGTACCTTCATATCCAGGGTGTATTTGATTCAACTTAATCTTTACTAATAAGGCCACTGTTTCAATGATCAGTCAATGAGCACCATATGCCACAATTAAAATAATGTGTCCCCCACTGAGGTGCTTCTCAACATCCCCGCATGGTGCCCTTTTGGGTTTCTGTCTTGGGCCCCCAGGGCTCGCTGTCTGGCTGACAGACAACACCTGATGAGTCAGGATGGCTCATCCCCCTGCATCTCAGCATCTCAGCACTGGTCCCTGCTTGTGCGGATGCTCAGAGCGAACCATCTCAATCAGGCCCCTGGGTGAGGTCCCTCTGAGCAGAAAAAGGTGGGAAGAAGATCATTTTGTCGTCTTCATTTTCCTTTAGAAGCAAAAACTTACCAGAGGAGTTTAATTTTTCTCTGGAACCAAGGTTTTTGTGGTAAAGGAAGGCAAATTCGGATTTCTTAAAATATTGCTGCCACTATTCATTTATTAAAAAATCTTTGTTGGGCACCTACTGTGTGCTCAATGCTGCTGACAAGCTGGTGGTGGCAAGTGCTGTGGAGTGGCATAAACCCAGGGAGGGGGAGAAAGAGGGCTGCAGTTTGAAATCGCATGTCCAGGAAACTGAGGAGGTGATAGTTAAACCATAAAATTGGGAGAGTGAGCCACGCAGACATCAGGAAGGATGTTCTGGTGGAAGCAGGCACACAGCAAGTAAAAAGGGCCTGAGACAAGAAGGAGTTCAGGGGGAACAGGAAGTATGGATGGTACAAGGTATGTGAGGGGGTGGAGCCAGAGGGGTCACGGGAGGTCAGCTCGGGTAGAGAGAACACTGGCTTCTACCTGGAGTGAGAGAAGGACTATCACCTGGTTATTACCTCAACATCACTCACCACCCGAACGTCACTTCCTGGTACCTTTCATACTGCCCTGCTGGGTACACCAAGTTGGACATACAGCTGAGCATGGCATGAGGCAGGAAGCACCCTGAGGAGCAGGGGGGGGGCTTGTGATGGAGACAAGACTGGAACCTACCTTCTGAAGGCAACATCAGGAGACATTTCCATAGCCCACCTTGTTGGATAGCCCAGGGGAATACACAGGAGCTGTAGAGACTGACCACTGGTGCCCCCAAGGTACCATTGGGACCTAAGCACAGGCCATGCCTCAGAGTGAGGAGTGGGTGAAGTTATCCCGAGGATAAAAGCAGAGCAACTGCTTACAGAGCCCCTCAACACACATGCGTGATCTCCACACCTTACAAGCCCCATCTTACAGGTGACAAGACTGAGATGGTGAAAGGCCAAATGACCTGGCCAAAGCTAGGAGGCTGGGAGAAGGGGGATGCTTGGCTCCAAGCCCAGGTGGTCCTCCTTTCGAGGCCTTTCTCTCAGTCCAGCCATAGGGAATTGTTGATCAGCAACTATTCTTGAATTATAAGAGAGGCAGTTTCATATGGAGAGGCTTGCCACTCCATACAGAAATGCTGAACGTTCCTGAAGGAGAAAACACTTCTCATTCAAGTCTACTGTCAGGCTCTGTGAGTTGGGAGCACACATCACAAGGTTTCAGGAGGAAGGACTAATGCTGAAGCTGAAGCTCCAATATTCTGGCCGCCTGATATGAAGCGAAGAGCCCACTTATTGGAAAAGACCCTGATGCTGGGAAAGATTGAGGGCAGGAGGAGAAGGGGGTAACAGAGGATGAGATGGCTGGATGGCATCAATGACTGAATGGACATGAGTTTGAGCAAACTCCAGGAGAAGGTGAAGGACAGGGAAGCCTTTGTGATGCAGTCCATGGGATCACAAAGAGGCGGACATGATTGAGCATCTGAACAACTGTCATCACAGTCACCCTAGGAGTCCTCCAGACGCCCAGCTCAGGCCTAACTGAATCTCAACACCCTTGGGGTCAAGTCCAGGCAGCTGCTTCCCATCATCCTGACACAATTCTTCCCCCCAAGACTGAAAACCCAACTGCCTCACTATTCTTTTGGCAAATGGAAATGAAACTAACTTCAAGGTGTGCCTTTTCCAAAGAGTTCCTAGACAAGAAAACCCAAGGGAGTTCTCTGTCCAGAGGCTACCAGCACGTCCTCCAGTTGAGGGTCTCATCAGGGAGTGAGACCTTCACACCTCCTGGCTTCCTGGGCAGACGGGAAAAACTAATTTTCAACACTCCACTCTGGGTGCGTTTCCCGGGCACCATGTTGCTTTCTTGAGATGTTCAGTACTAAGCTCTGTCTGCTCCAGTTAACAGACAGGTAGAAAGAATCAGATAGAACTCCTTCCATTCACTACAAGGAAACTCTGGACAGCAGCAGAAAGATGGTGGCAAAAGTGACAAAAAAGAAACTACTGGCTATAACTGGAAATTCTGGAGTGTTTTTTATTTATTAAAATTTCATTAATTATTTTTAGTTATTTATTTTTTAGCTGTGCTGAGCGGCTTGTGGGATCTTACATCCCCAACCAGGGATGGAACCTGCGGCCCTACAGAGGAAGCCCAGAGTCCTAACCACCGGGTAACCAGGGAGGTCGCCTGGTGGGTTTTAGAACAGATTGTGATGGTGACTGGAACAACCCATGATGAGGCACTCCAAACCAGAAGCAGAGTTATTTACTTCTCGTTTTTTTTTTAACATTTCAATTTTCTCTATGGCTCAAATTTCCTTCTGATGAATATGTATGACTTTCTCTCCACCAAACTGACTTAATTCTACAGTCAGATATGGCTCAGTTTGTTCAAAATGCTAGACATGATGCTTCTGAAAATAAGGCCTGTGTACAGAACACATGGTGTCCGCCCCAACCGTAAGATGACACAGCATAATGAAGTCAGCTCATCTCTCCACACTGATGGGAAGGTGATGTGGACATCGTCACTCACTGAGCTGAGGGAGCCTTCAGGAGAGTCAGCAAATATTTGACCCTTGGGATTTCATCTCTCACCCTCTGAAATTCTTATCCCCCAAGTCTACTTGCCCTAGATTTGAGTTTGCAGAAATCAGGTTTCAGCTATATCAACTTTCAATTCCAAGAAAATATTTTCTTTCCAATTCTGATCTTTCAATTATCTCCAAAAGACTTCAGCTGACTATCTCATACTCAAACAAAACCTAACCATTCCCTAAAATATACTGATTGCCAGCTCCTTGCATTCCAGGCTAATGACTACTAAGTAGACAGCCAGCAGTTATAAATTCCAGTTTGCTTTGTTAGAGCCTGCAGGATAAGGACCCAGACCAGAGCTGTCAGGCACTCCATGAAGGGGGCTGGCTGTACCCAAGGTGAACAAAATATACTGCACAGGCTCCCTGGCCTCCCCCTACTCAGGGAGACATGGCCTACATAGCCAACAATTAGGGAAGAACACAGTATGCTTTGTCTTATTCACTGATCATATAGACATAAGTAACATACAGAAGCTATGAAAACAAAATTACCATGATATCACAAACCAAGTGTGTTTGACTGTGAAATACACAAGGAAAAATGTGGCACTGGGCTAATCTGGAGTTCAGCTCATCAAAGCCAGGGTTAGAAAAGGGACAGGATGTGATGGGATGAAATCTGGAAAGGAAGCAGAGACACTTTAAGTGTGGGGAAGGGGCGGGGCTCAGAGACTGATGAATGACAGGTTGAGGACTTCCCTGGTGGTCCATGCATGCTCCACGCATGCTTAGTTGCTCAGTTGTGTCCGACTCTTTGTGACCCCATGGGCTGTATCCCGCCAGGCTCCACTATCCATGGGATTTCCCAGGCAAGAATACTGGAGTGGGTTGCCATATCTCCAGGAGATATTCCTGACCCAGGGATCAAACCCAGGTCTCCTGCATTGCAGGTGGATTCCGTACCATCTGAGCCACTAAGGAATCCTTGGTAGTCCACTGGTTAAGAATCCTTCTGCCAATGCAAGGGATACAAGTTTGGTCCCTGTTCCAGGAAGATTCCACATGCCAAGGGGCAACTAACCCCTTGAGCTGAGCCCTCCTGCCCTAGAGGCCGTGCTCTGCAACACAAGAAGCCACCTCAGTGAGAAGCCCTCACATTGCAGTGAAGAGTAGCCACTGCTCTCAGCAACTAGAGAAAGCCCAATGCAACCAAACAAGAAGAAGTAAGATTGACCTGATGGGGTGAGGTCAGATGTGGAAGGGAAAGGAAACAACTGCTGCTTTCCTGGAAGTGAAGGTATATGAGATGATGGTGTTTAGGAAGATGGATCTCACAGTATAGGGCAGGTGAGTTGAATGAAAGGTATAGAAGCAGGACATCTCCACCAGATTTTCTTCCTGGGATGGTAGGGACCTTGGTCTTCTGCCAAATTTGGTTTCAAAAATTATATTTACAAAAACATTTGAGGCCCTCTTCTGACAACCTGCATGTGGCTGCAGCACCCACGTTCCGTCTAAACCCCAGCTTTGCCAATCAGTAGCTGGTGCTTATGCTGGCAGCCATGTAGCCTCCCCCGGTTCCCTGGCACTGAGCTACCCTCTTCCTTTGGGCGTTGGCACCACCTCTGCCTGGGCTCCTGGAGCCTCTCAGGGTCTGTGTGGGGCTTGCCTGTCTGAACCAGCCTGCCCTCTCTTCCCTTCTCCAAATATTTTTCCGTCTAGCATCCCAGCACTCACTCTCAGGAGCTGGTCTTGCACTGTGTACTAGCTCTTACCCCCGAGGCAGTTCCGTGTTGCTAGAATCATCCTGCAGAGGTTGTGGCTGCAGGGTTAGAGAAGGCTAGCATCTCTGACTATAATCTTTAAGTTAGTGTTATTGTTTAGTTGCTAAGTCATGTCTGACTCTTTGGCTACCCCAATGAACTGTAGCCCGCCAGGGTCCTCTGTCTATGTGTCTCCAGGCAGGAATATTGGAGTGGGTTGCCATGCCCTCCTCCAGGGGATCTTCCCAACCCAGGGATAGAACCCGCATCTCTTGCATCTACTGCATGGGCAGGCAGTAGTATTATCACTAGTACCACCTGGGAAGCCCACAGACCCAGTAAGCACTGTTGTCCTGTATGGTTGGAGAATGGAGTGTTCCGCTTAATCAGATGTCCTGTAACTGGGAAATGCCGAAGTTACAATAAACACATGACTGGCTTTGGGGAAAAAGTTACCATCTTTATTTTCAGTGTACTCTGGAATTTGTATCAACTATCTTTTCTTCTACCATGACATCACAATAGCACCCGCAGCGAAGGGACTAACATTCCCATCCTGCCTTCAGAAGCCATGCCCAGCAGAGCAGGAGCTCAGTACAGTCAGTTGAGGGGCACAGGGAAGGATGAGCAGGGCCCCTGGGTACCCCCCACACATCAAGCTATGGCTTCTCCCCACAACCTGCACCATGTCTTCCCAGGCATCTGCCTAGTCCCTACCCGGCTCCTCATCCCCCAGGAGGCCTGGCGCCTTTCTCCAAACTCCAGGGAGCTGGTTTCCCTATTATCCTGACTCTCTCTCTTGCTTCACTCCCTCTCCCCAGCCCAGAGAAACACTCTGATCCCCCAGGACATGGGGAGCTGTGTCTACATAGTGCAAGCAACTTCGCCAGCCAGGACTCCAGCTGTGGGGCTCCAGGCCCAAACTGGGCCTTGTAAATGGTAACCACACCTAGCATTGAAGTCCAAATGCTCCAAAGGTCTCTGGACAAGTCAAATTACTACCTCCAGCCCCAAGGCTGATAGTTCTCTGATTAATGGAACAACTGATAATAATTCACTATGTGCCACACAACCAAGTTCAAGCACATGCTTGTAAACTGTTCTGTATCATGACTGTTGGGGTAGTTACATAAATCTCTAAAACCTCATAGAACTGTATAGACACATACACACACACATACCATCAAGGTGTGTTTTAAGTGGTGCAAACTGAACAAGGTCTGTAATCTAGTTAACAGTAATGTGCCTACAATGCAGGAAACTCAGGTTTGATCCCCGGGTCAGGACAATCCCCTGGATAAGGAAATGGCAACCCACTCCAGTATTCTTGCCTGGAGAATTCCATGAACAGAGGAACCTGACGGGCTACAGTCCACGGGGCTGCAAAGAGTCAGACGACTGAGAGACTAACACACCCCAAAATCAATATCCTGATTTTGATATTGAATTTGAGCTATGTAAGATGTTGTGCATGTGTGCTAAGTCGCTTCAATCGTGTCAACTTTTTGCAACTCCATAGAGTGTAGCCCAAAAGGCTCCTTTGTCCATGGGGTTCTCCAGGCAAGAATACTCAAGTGGGTTGCTATGCCCTCTTCCAGGGGAGCTTCCCGACCCTGGGGATCCCGACCCCTGCGTCACCTGTGTCTCCTGCATTGGCAGGTGGATTCTTTACTACTGTGCCATCTGGGAAACCCTTATAAGATGTTATCTAGGGACAAACTGTTGGAAGAGTTCCCAGGACCCTTATACTCTTTTTCTGCAACTACCTGTGAGTCTAATTATTTTGAAAGAAAAGTAAAAAGTGAAAAAACCCCTCTAGAACCCCATAACCCTAATCACCTTCGATCAAATCATTTTCACACCCCCAGGGTCTGTGAGCTGGCACCATGTTGTTTTTCCAGGTGACCTGGAACGGGTCCTCCGAGGCCAGCTCTCTTCTCAACAAGGCACAAATGCAAAGCTTGTGCATTTCCAGAGTGACCAAGAACACGCCCCTGCGTATTTAGCTCTGGGAAGAGTACATGGTTATTTCGCCAAAAGCCACTCTCAGTCCCACTCCCATGAAGACAGGGACTGGCTTCCCCAAGCAGGACCCAACAGGACTGAAGGGCAAACTTAAGGCTGGACTTGTTCTAAAATGTCTTCCTAATCCTTGATGTCTTTGAAAAGAAAATGGGTCCAAGTCCATGTGAGCGCATGTGTATACACAGCTTAGCCCAAGGAGCCAAAAATAAAAGTTTACAAATATTAACTAAGTCAGTGATTGTCAAGACTGTAGCTAGAACTATTTCCATTTATAGGATTTACCCACCCACTGGGGACCATGAGGGGTTATGACAAACACAAACCAAGGTTTCTAAACCTCTTCAGTGCCACAGACCCCCACCCTAGCCGGCAGCCTGGAGAAGCCTGTGGACCCTACTTAGAATAAGTACACAAACTAAATACATGGCATTATCCAGGAAACCGATTACAGAAACACGAGCTATCAAAATATTTCAAAATTGTGCTATGGTAATTAACACATTAAATAAGACCTAGTGGTAAGGGATTTCCCTGGTGGACCAGTGGCTAAGACTCTCCCAATGCAGGGGGCCAGGGTCAATTCCTGGCCAGGTACTGGATCCCACATGCTGCAATAAAAACATCTAGCATGCCCTTGTTGTTGTTGTTTAGTCGCTAAGTCGTGTCTGACTCTTTGTGACCCCGTGGACTGTAGCCTGACCTCTGTCTATGGGATTTTCCAGGCAAGAATACTGGAGTGGATTGCCATTTTCTTCTCCAGGGGATCTTTGGGACCCAGGGATTGAACCCAAGTCTCCTGCATTGGCAGGTGGATTCTTTACCATCTGAGTCACCAGGGAAGCCCCTCCACATGCTGTCATGAAGATCAAAGATCCAAGTGCCAAAACTAAGTCCCAGGGTAGCCAAACAAATATTAAAAAATAAATATGTGGTGAGTACCACAGTCACCTTAATTTTGAAGTACCAATGAGGATAATGATACATCAAGAGATTCAAAGTATCTGAAGTATCTCAAACATTAAAACAAAATCTCAGCAGTTCCTACTAGTGGCAATCATGGTACCGCTAACATCACCAAGGTTTGCTGTCTACATTCCCAATCAAAGGAAATGCAAACTTTCAGGTAGTGAAAATAAAATGTAACTTTTTTCCATCAAAGTTTTTGGAGCCACCCTTGAATTTTGTCCATGGGTAGCCTCATGTTAAGAACCTCAGGGATACAAAATGAAAAATAACCTATAGAATAAGAAAAAATATTTGCAAACAACACAACTGAAAAGATAGTAATCTCCCAAATGTATAAATAGTTTATAGGGCTTAATATTAAAAAAAAAATTTAAAAATAGGTAGAACAGCTAGACAAGACTTTTCTCCAAAGAAGATAATACAGATGGTCATACAGATGGAAAGATGCTCAACATTACAAATTATTAGAGAAATACAAATCAAAAACTACAATGAAGTACCACCTAACATTGGTCAGAATGGCCACAATTAAAGTTGACAAGTAATAAATGCAAAAGAGGGTGTGGAGAAAAGGGAACCCACCTACACTGTTGGTGGGAAGGTAAACTTTGGAGAACAGTATGGAGGCGCCTTAAAAAACGAGAGATAGCATGATCCCACAATCCCACTCCTAGGCATATATCCCGAGAAAATCATGGTTCATAAGGATACATGCACCCCAATATTCATTGCAGCACTGTTTGCAGTAGCCAAGACATGGAAGCAACCTCAGTGTCCATCAACAGATAAATGGATAAAGAAGATGGGGTACATAAACACAATGAAATATTACTCAGCCATAAAAAGAATGAAAGAATGTCGTCATTTGCAGTGACATGGATGGACCTAGAGATTATCATACCACATGAAGTCAGGCAGAGAAAGACAAATATCATATGACATCACTTACATATGGAATCTTTAAAATGGTACAAATGAACTTATTTTAAAAATCAGAAAAAGATCCACATACATAGAAAACAGGCTTATGGTTACCAAAGGGGAAAGGAGTGGGGAGAGAGATAAATTAATAGGAGTTGGGGATTAACAGAAACATAGTACTGTATATAAAATAGATTAACCACAGGACCTACTGTAGAACACAAGAAACTATAAACAATATCTTACAATAGCCTATAATAGAAAAGAACCTGGAAAAGAATACATATACACATATACATACATATGTATATAACTGAATTATACTGAAAATCAACTACACATCAAAAAATTTTTTTAATTAAAAAATTTAAAATCCAAAAAGAAAAAGACAGAAAAAGAACCTCAGGAGTGAGCAGCTGATATATGACTTGCAGGGCCATGAAACACATTTCCTATCCACACCCCCATCATTCCCTCACCATTTACCACTTACATACATTACACATGATAACGTATGTACATTCCAAAGACATCCCACCACCAACACAGAGCCTACATCCAATGAATTTTCACGCATCCATTCAAACCGATGTTTAACACTAGCACCTGATTCCAGCTTTTACCTGGGGCAGGGAGGCCCATCCACCCCACATAGCTCATCTCTTCATCTAGCTTCTCACCAGCTCCTGCCATTGTGAGGAAATACACCATCTCTGGGGGAGCCTGAACATAAACCATCATACTCCAAGTGTACCCAGAACCAGGGGACCAGATGTCAGGACCCTGGCAAGTTAGTGCTAGATGCTGAGAAATCACCAGCCCTGGGCTTCATGCTCTGTGTGATTTGAGAGTGGGAATAGATATAAAGAAAAACTATACTATCGGCTTTACAGATTAAAGGCTGCAGCTAAGAGACTTCCCTGGTGGTCCCCTTTCTTATGGTTAGCAATCCACCTTCCAATGCAGGGACAGGGGTTTAATCACTGGTCACGGAACTAAGATCCCACCTGCCTCGGGGCAACTAAGTCTGTGTGCCACAAATACTGAGCCCTCGCCCCACAACAAGAGAGAAGCCCTTGCTCTTTAATGAAAGATCTCACATGCTGCAGCTAAGATGCAGTCAAAAATAAATAAATATTCAAATAAAAATTAAAAAAACAGCTGCAGCTAAGGTGGAAAGCTTGGAGAAGAGTAGTTCAAGGTTGAAGAGGTGTTCAGTTGCTAAGTCCGATTCTTTATGACCCCATGGACTGCATCATGCCAGGCTTCCCTGTCCTTCATTATGTCCCAGAGTTTGCTCAAACTCATGTTGCTTGAGTCAGCTGAAGAGGCATGCATGCTAAGTCACTCAGTAGTGTCCGACTCTTTGCGATCCCACAGACTGTAGCCCGCCAGGCTCCTCTGTCCATGGCGTTCTCCAGGCAAGAATACTGGAGTGGGTTGCCATGCCCTCCTCCAGGGAATATTCCCAACCCTGGGATCAAACCCATGGCAGATTCTTTAAAACCAGTGGCACCTCAGAGTATGACTTTGTCTAGAGACAGGGTCTTACCAGAGGGAATCAAGTTAACAGGAGGTCATTGGAATGGGTCCTAATTCAGTATGTCTGGTATCCTTCTAAAGGGGGATTATTTAGACACGGAGGCATACCTAGGGAAGCTGTGAAGACACAGGGAGAAGATGACATCTGGAAGCCAAGGAGAGAGGCCAGGGAGATGCTCCCTCACAGCCTCAGAAGGAACCAGCTTTGTCAACACTTTGGTTTCAGATTTCTAGTCCCCAAAACTGTGACACAATAAATTTCTGTTGTTCAAGCCAACCAGTGTGTGGCACTTTGTCACAGCTGCCCTGGCAAGTTATTAACATTCAAAGTCACATATATGGCTTGAAAACAGGAAGGCCTTCGCTCAGAGCCCACCTAACTCTGTTTCTTATGTGCCACTCACCAGTCTGAAATTACATTCTGATCAGGAGTTGGTTTCTGGTCCCTGGGCAGAAAGGATGAGCAAGGCCAATGGAGGGGCTCAGGGAAACCAGAGGTCACTGTTGGTGAACCTACCTCCAGCCCACGGGCTTTGGGGGAGCCATCAACTCACCAGACAGAGACTGCTTTAATCCTTTGATTCAAATATTCAGTGAGGAACTCTGGCCTAGAGCAGTGGTTCACAAACTTGGATGTACAACGGAAGCCCCTGTGGAGCTTTAAGAAAATTCCACCCAAACCCGAGCCCCACCCCAGACCAGCCGAATCAAAATCTTGGGAGTCGGGGCTGGGTCAGAGCAATTTCTAAAAGCTCCCCAGATGATTCTAATGTGTAGACCGGGTTGAGAGCCTCTGGACCCTATGACCTTTGAAGGCCTTTCCTTCTCAGAATTCGGTGAGAGTGCACTCCATGTTTATTTTAGTGGTTCTCAGGAGCGTGCTGGGGGTTGCCTGGGGCTGGTTTCTTGGTCCAGACCACAGCCTCCTTTACTGGGTTTGGGTGAATGAGTAATTCTCATGAACCATGGGCCAGTAACAAAGAGGGGAGGAAATTTAAAAAGACTTTTGCCTTTTCATTAAAACATTAATTCAATGAGCTTTGGTTATGAAGCTCCTGAATATTCACTGGAAGGACTGATGTTGAAACTGAAGCTCCAGTACTTTGACCACCTGATGCGAAGAACTCATTTATTAGAAAAGACCTGAGGCTGGGAAAAATTGAGGACAAGAGGAGAAAGGGGCAACTGAGGATAAGATTGGATGGCATCATCAACTCAATGGACATGAGTTTGAGCAAACTCCGAGAGATAGTGAAGGACAGGGAAGTCTGGCATGCTGTAGTTCATGGGGTTGCAAAAAGTCAGACATGACTTAACAACAATAAAAGAAGCTCCTACATGCCAGGAACTCAAAGATGAACCAGAGACCAGCATCTAGACCTCCAGAAGCCTAGTCTCATTCCAGAAATAAACAGACAGCTGTTAAAGTGGGAATACCCCAACTGAGGTGTATATGAGAGCAAGGGGTCAAGACACCACCCCTAAAGCAACAGAAGGTGACCCCAGAGATGATCTTAAAGGAGAAACAAGAGCGTCTTCCATGAGGACAAAAGAGCATGGAAAGGCTTGATCCGTGCTAGGCTGAAATGATTTTGTTCAGCTAGAAACAGAGGAGATAACACATCTGCAGAGACCGAGAAAATGTGAGACCACTGCTCTGTGAATCAGGGATTTAAGAAGGGGTGGCCTGGTGTGGGTAAGGCACTACCCCACCTCCTTGTTCACTCACTGTCCACCTGGGCCCAGCTCTCTCTGGACGGACCCACAGAGCAGCCTCCAGATCCCACATCTGCCCGAGGCAGGGGGGTCTCCATATGAGCTACACACCAATATTTTAAAGGGAGCTCTTCATAAGTACATGTTCCAGAGCTCCACAAGCTAGAGATTCTGGGCACCTGTACTAGGCATGTGAACTTACCACGGGTTCCCTGGAATTCTGATGGGTAACTTTTTTGTTTTGTTTTCAACTTTTTATTTTGGAGTGTAGTTGATCAACAATACTGTGACAGTTTCAGGTGTAGAGCAAAGTGATTCAGTTATACATATACATGTGTCTATTCTTTTACAAATTATTTTCCCATTTAGGTTGTTACATAACATTGAGCAGAGTTCCCTGTGCTATAGAGCAGGTCCTTGTTGGTTATCCATTTTAAATATATCAGTGTTGTACATGTCCATCCCAGACTCCCTAAGAACTTTTCTTTTAATAAACACCTAGGAGTAGAGGATAAGCTTGATTCTGGACCAGCAGTTCTATAAATTTAGCATCTCTGATGGGTAATTCTTAACTTCAGGGGCACTCCTGGCTCTGAGCTCCAAACCTGTTTCCGAGGGCAGTCTGCCAGGCCTGTGGTCCACCACTGGTTTGCCTTGCTGGGCCTGCCTACTTACACCCTTGGCCTCTGTCTCCCACAAGGGGTGCTTACCTGGCTCCCACCCAGAAGGTTGATCCAGGAGCTGGAGTTCTCCCTAAAGGACCCCACCAGGCCCAGGCCCCCTCTAGGTCTCGTTCCTGCTCTCAGGCCAGAGTCTGGCACCAACCTAGCCACGGGGCTGCCCCAGAGGGCAGGCCCCCTGCCCAAGTCCATCACCACAAACCCTCATCCCGCAGTGTGGAATTTCATCCTCAGCCTTTCACATAAGCTGCATCTGCACAAGTGCAGGAGCCCCGGGTCCGCTCCCTGGGTCAGGAAGATCTCCTGGAGGAGGAAAAGGCTACCCACTCCAGTATTCTTGCCTGGGGAATCCCATAGACAGAGGAGCCTGGCGGGCTACAGTCCACGGGGTCACAAACAGTCAGACAGGACTGAAGCGACTGAACATGCATGCACACACGAGGGTACAAATGGGGACTTGTTGTATGTTCTGTGTGCTTCAGGTGTTAACAGGGCTCCCCACAAAGACCAGGATAACAGGGGTATAGGGTTCTTCGCACAAGGAAGTCACTCCTTCCCTGGCGGTCAACCATCCCATTCCAGAAGGCAGACATCCCAGGAGGATGTCTGGGCTGGAGGGAGGGCCTGGAGCACAGGGAACCAGCCCCACCCACCTGGGCACACCTCCCTTCACTTACAGCTCAGAACCTTACTTAGAGAAGACCACGGCCTTCAGACTGTCTTCTGTTCCTGTCTCACAAGGGCCAATCACTTCAAGCCCTGGCACTGAAAACCAAACACCCAAATCACATTTTATAGACTTTATTTACCCTAAAATATACCCTGCTTCCAAACCACCAAGGAACCTGGAAATTTACCAGGAAATTGGGCAACTGTAACTTCTCCTGGAGACTCTGGAATCAACACTTCATTAAATGAGAAAAATTTCTGCGAGTCAAAGCTGTCACAGTACTCAGAAGGATGTGGGCAGGTGAAGTGGGTGTTTTTTCTGAGGGCAAGGTGGTTGGCAAATCCTTAGCTAGAAGGATGCTGGCATGTTCCCCAAAGTCAGCCCAGTAAAGGCATTCATATGTCTGTGAGCTGATGGAACATGTCTGTGGCACTAATTCTTCCACACGGGCTTGGGAAGCCCAGACAGCCCTCGACAACCACACCCTGTCTTACTCCAATTAAACAGGAATGATTTGTGGGTTCTCAATACAAATGACTAGCAAGCGACCTTCTGGAATAAAATTAAGCCTCTTAACTTAAAACAAACAAACAAAATGCACCAAGACGTCAAAAAGATGAGCTCAAATCCACTGTCAAGAGTTTCCTGAGCACTTTTTTTTTTCAACTTGTCTTTCTCCCTTGGGCGATCTCCGGCCTAAGGTCATTGTTACACACAACATTCTTTTCAACTTAAGACTTCATCTATTTCTTCCTATAACACATAATTTTGAAGCACTGAGCTAAGGGAGGCATTTTTACAATGAGCAGGAAAACAGGGTTGCAATAGATAAAAAATGTTGATGCACAGAGGCAGCTGAGAATGGGGAGAAAGAAGGCTAGGTTAATGCTGACTTGGAGAAGTTCTCAGGGCTCAGCTCAATCATAATAAAGTAGAAACGAAGGTAGAGACTTTGAGTAGACTTCATTGTCATGCTTTTCTCTCGTACCAGTTAAAGGTATTGTTGTTTAGTTGCTAAGTCACGTCTGACCCTTTGAGATCCCATGGACTGTAGCCCACCAGGTTCCTCTGTCCATTGGACTTCCCAGGCAAGAATACTGGAGTGGGTTGTCATTTCTTTCTCCAGGGGATCTTCCCTGACCAAGGATTGAACCAACGTTTCCAGTTGGCACACACTGGCAGGCAGATTCTGTACTACAGAGCCACTTGGGAAGCCCATGACATTTATGGGAAGATGCAGTGGATGTGGACCACAGATCTCTATGGAGCACGTTGGAGGAGACAGTAGTGGTGGCTGGGGAAAAAGGTGGGTGGGAGAGCATGACTACAAAGTGGCTGCAGCACAGAGATTTTAGAGGTTTGGAACTAGCGGTGGAATTACAGGAGTCTATTTACATGAGTCTATATGTGTTCAAACGGGTAAAACTGTTATTATTACTATGTTATAGTATGAAAAAGAAAAAAAATCAACACCACCACCTCTAGATAGGGGAGAGAAGGGTAACACACTTCCCCCGTCACGTGAGGGGGTCCCCGGATCCCTCCGAGCACATGTGGATACTCAGCAAAGCTCTCGTCAGGGTGGTGGGCAGGCTTGGAAACCCAGCAACCCAGTGACCATCACCCAGAGCGCTGAGACCCCAGGGAAGCAGCAGAGATGCTGCGGGAGGAAGCTGGTCCCCTCAGTGACAGACGGAGAGAGGGAGCAGAGAAGGACTTGGAGGGGCAGAAGGAAACCAGCCGACGTGGCAGGAGGACGCTGCCAGGGCAGCAGGGCCAGGGGGATGCCTGGTCCCGGCCCAGGCCTGCTGCGAGGGGTCCTGGAGAGGAGCCAGATGTCCCACTTCTCCCCAGGCATCCCTTTCATCAGGGCTTCCATGGGCCGTGGGCCAAGAAAGCCTGAATAAGACCTTTAATTTTCTCAGGGCTTCTCCCTTCTCGGATGGCAAAAGGCCCAGCCCCCAAACCAGTCAAGAGGGCAGGCCCCGATACGGAAGGTGGTACAATGGCCAAACCTGCCTCCCTTCCCACCCCATGAGATCTCCAAATTGCAGGCAGCCACCGGTGCCCATCTCAGCTCCAGGGTTCTTTCTGCAGAGGACCTCACTGGGCATGCGCACAATGACCCACGCATAAAGTGCATGCGCACAATGACCCACGCATAAAGTGTGAGGAAAAGCTGAAGCTTTTCCTGGTTCCTTAGGAAACCTGAGCAGCCCAGCGTGAACCTGAGGGGCAAGGCACATCTCCCTGGACCACAAAAAGGGTGCAGACCGGGGTCTTGAGGGTAAGTAGTTGGGCCAGGAGCTCCAGGAGTCCAGAGTGGTTCCAAGAGAACGGGCTCCAGGGCTTCCCACAGACCATTTGAAAGGCTCCTGAGGGCGGAAGAGGCTGCAGAAGCTGCAGAAGAAACACCAGCGTTTCTGGTCTCCGGCACAAGCCTCCCTCCGGTTCCAGGAATCCCCTTGGCCTCATGCGGGCGCCTCCTGCTATTTATTTACACAGGCTGAATCCCACCTTCTAGGGCGCTGCAGAGCCCTCCTCCAACACAAAGCCCGATTGTGCTTCCACCTCCTCACAGCCAACTCGGAGACAGAAACTCGCCAGAGGGATGACAATTTGTACCAGAGATGGAGACGCAGGCAGATTTAAGGGCACGGTCCTTCAATAATGGCGATCTTTCTTAGGGTGGAAAACCACCTTCGGAGGACAGACAGGAAGGTGTGGCGGGGGGTTTCTGGTGCTAGGAGGCTCTCCTGCAGGTGAGCTCGGGCTATCCGGTTTTGGACCATCTCCAAAGAGCCAGGCCTCACGGCAGGCCTGACTGGGAGAGAAATTAGCATGCTACTCTACTCAATTATCCACTTACAGAGAGGCATGACAACATTTCATTAGAGCAGGACTTGCAAATGCAAAATGCATCAAGAGTAGAAAACCCCACTGTTGTGGGGGTTCCCCCCCCCAAAGAGACAGGAAACTTTATCATCTCCCAAAACTATGCTAGCCTAACCTAGAGTGATTTTGGCAATTCAGACACAATGATTTTTCTCAGGACTTGCCAGGTGGTGCTTTCTCTCTGTACCCAAACCTCTCTCAGCACAGGATTTGGATAACATTATATTTATTTCTTTAATTGTATCTGTTAATTTAGTTTTGGATGCACTGGGTCTTTGCTGCTGCACGTGGGCTTTCTGTAGTTGCAGCAAGTTGGGACAGTCTTTGTTGCGGCGCGTGGGCTTCATAGTGGTGGCTTCTCTTGCTGTCGAGCGCAGGCTCAGGAGTTGTGGCACACGGGCTTAGCTGCCCTGTGGCATGTGGGATCTTCCTGAACCAGAGATCAAATCCATGTCTTCTGCATTGACATATGGATTCTTAACCACTAGACCAACAGGAAAGTCCCAGACTTTATTTTAAAACAGGTTCTTATCTTCCCACAGCAAAATACACTTGAAAAGTGCTGAAACAGCCCTCAGGAAAGCTGGACTCTAGAGCTCTGGGTGGGTTTCAGCTTCCCACGGAGTCTGCAGATGGTCTTCGGGTACCAAACCCAGAAAGGCAGAGAGGTCCCAGACAGAGAGCAATGGGCGCCTATATTCTAAAGCACCCATGCCAGAGGGGACAAGGCAGCAAAATGCAGCCTGTTCATTGCTCAGCTCCTGGGGTTCTGAGGCCAGGTTAAGGGAACCTCTGGGCTGATGTTGTGGCCGCCAGCTTTCCAGCTGCTGCCCACGAAGCAGGCACTTAAACGGCAGTGTGGCTGGTTCCTTGTTTATACTTTGGATTGTTATTGTTCTTGCTCAGTGGCTAAGTCGTATCCGACCCTTTGTGACCACATGGACTATGGGATGCCAGGCTTTCCTGTCCCTCAGTATCTCCCGGAGTCTGCCCAAGTTTGTGTCCATTAAATCAGTGATACCATCCAACCATCTCATCCTCTGTCACCAGCTTCTCCTCCTGTCCTCAATCTTTCCCAGCATCAGGGTCTTTTCCTATGAGTCAGCTGCTCACATCAGGTGGCCAAAGTATTGGAGCTTCATTCCATCCAATGAATCAGGGTTGATTTCCTTTAGGATTGACTGGTTTGATCTCCTTGCTGTCTAGGAGTCTTCTCCAGCACCAGAGTTTAAAAGCATCAATTCTTAGGCACTCAGCCTTCCTTACGGTCCTACTCTCACAACAGTACATGACTACTGTATACTCTGGATACTAGAGTATATACCTCTAGCCCCCCCTCCCCTAGGAGGCTACTCTGTACCTTCCTTACTTCCCGCAGAATGCTTGCTTTCCTCTAACACTTTAAGTTTATTTATTTATTTATTTTTGTCTGTGCTGTGTCTTCATTGCTACGTGCAATCTTTCCCTAGTTTTGGAGAGCCAGGGCTACGCTCCAGATGCGGAGCACTGACTTCTGTTGTTGCGGCTCCTCGGTTCTAGAGCAAGGGCTCAGCAGTTGTGGCCCATGGGCTTAGCTGCCTCTCGGCATGTGGACTCTTCCCAGATCAGGGATCAAACCCACGTCCCCTGCATTGGCAGGCGGATTCTTAACCACTGAGCCACCAGGGAAGTCTCACATTCTCTCACATTCTCTCACATTCCCCAGCTTTTCAGCCATCCCTGGAGGCACCAGGCCACACCCACTGTCTGTGCACACGGTGAGTAATTACCACCAACTGCCCCCACCCCCAGCCCCGTCACCTCCTATGAAGCCCCAGGCCTCCCCTGAGCAGGAAAGGAGGGAGAAAGGAGAGAAAGGAAGGAAAACCAGCAGGGTCTCTCCTGTCCTGCCCCATCCAGCTCCCCGGGCCCAGGCAGGCTGACTTGCCACCATCCCTCCTACTCTCCCCTGCCCCTGCCCCAGAAGCCTCCAAGCCAGTGCTATGGACCCAGCAGGGGGCTGTGGGTCCAAAAACCCCTACAGGTTTCATAGCATCTCAGGTTCATAGGTTCAGGGCTTCTCAGAGACAATGCTCAGGCACTATTGACCATTTCCAAACTGCAGCCTCAGAAGGCAACCACTGGAAGGAGCCCCACAGGTCACCCCGCTCAGCGTCTCCACTGTACAGGCCATGTCCAGGCCACATCCCCCAAACTCATGAAGCCCCTCCCACCACCAAGTGGGAGGTGGTGCCCTGTGGGAGGAGCCAGCAAAAGTGGGTTCCAAATCAATCCCGTCCCCTGGAAGGCTGAGTGGCCTCAGACAAAGATCTTGACCTCTCTGAGCCCTGATTTCCTCCAGAGCAAAGCAGGAATCACAGTGCCCACCTGTGGGGTCATTCTGAGGATTAAGTGAGTTAATATATGCAATACTCCTCTGGGACACTGAACACCCTCAAGAAAGAGACTGTTATTTCTGCAAAAAAGTACTGCTCAGAAAGAAGAGAAATTCAGGTACAAGTCTTGCTATGTTTCCCTTTATTTTGGCCATGCCGTGCAGCATGTATATGCATTGTGCGTGTGTGTGTGCTCAGTCACTTCAGTTTTGTCCAACTCTTTACAACCCCATAGACTATAGTCTATCAGGCTCCTCTGTCCATGGAATTCTCCAGGCAAGAATACTGGAGTGGGTTACCATGCCTTCCTCCAGGGGATCTTCCCAACCCAGGGATCGAACCCTTGGCTCATGCATTGGCAGGCGGATTCTTGACCCACTAAGCCACCAGGGAAGCCCTTGTATATGCATATACACATATAATGACATACGCACATGCACACAGCCACATGTTTATGAGCATACACACACACGCATATGGTTTTATTCGTGTATGATACACTATGTTGTCTGTATACCAGGGTTTTGCAACCTCAGCACTATGAACATTTGCGGCAAGATAATTTTTGCTGTGAGGAACTATCCTGTACCTTTTAAGATGTTAAGCAGCATTCTTGGCCTCCACCCATGAGATGCTAGTAGTAACTTCCCACCGCCCCCACCACCAAGTCATAAGAAACCAAAAATGTCTCCAGACATTGCCAACTGTCCCCCGGGGGACAAAACTGCCCCCACTGGAGAATTAACTGTGTACACACACACACACACACATTCATATGACATGTGCTTTGACAGAGTGATGAGAGAAGCAAGGTAAGAACAGTAGAACTAAATTTCCGAGGACAGAGCCCTTGCAGTGCGCTCATGGAAACTTTACAGGGACTGCGACTACAAACATACACAGTACTTTTGAGCTTCTTTACATCTGTAAAAACGGTTACTGTGCTCGTAAAGACTGCCCGCAGACTTAATTTGGCTCAGACATACAGAGTCCCATTTAGTGGGTAAAATCACTGGGCCCCAAGGCTCCCCAGCTCCAGTCAAGAATATGCTTGGGAACTCGGCCTGGGAGGGGGAGAACACAGGGGGATCCTGTGTACTCTCGCCTCCCGTGCTGGCCTTGAGCTCCCTTGAGCAGGCCACTGGGGGCCATGCCCAAGGAAGGGGGCATTTTGTCAAATGTGCAATTCCCTTTTTACTTGATGTGATAGTAGACTGAACTAAATGTCCTCCTGCCGGGTGAACAAACTTGAGTACACTGACATGAGACCATATGTACACACCTACCTGCCTGGCTACCTGAAGTAAGAGTGAACAGTAATCATAATGATGGGCAGAGAGGTAAAGTGGAAGAGGGGAGGTGAATGTCTGCTTTAGAGAGGGGTCTGTTTACCCCAGTGTTGAAAAACAAGAATCCTGAACTCCATCTACCTCATTATGACTTCTTTAACATTTGTTTTTAATTTACCTGAGATCATAATCTCCACTGAGGACCACATGTGAGCCAAACTTGAACTTGAAAACCAAGCTGGGCCTTTTGTTCTGCCTGCGTTAACGCGTACACAAAGGGGCATCTGATTTCTCCCTCCCCCGTGGCCTGAACACCAGCTCTCATTTATGTAACTAATAATGTGACAGGGGGCTACAGGCTGTCTGGGGGTAATGGGCCCAGCGACAGGTATCATGAAATGAAGGTTCCAATCCCAGCTGATTCACTATGTGCCGCTGAGGCAAGAGATTTCAAAGACTGAGCCTCATATTTAAAAATATTGACAGTTTTCCTTGCTAGGTGGATGCACTGAGGACATTCAGTAGCATTATGAAGGTCTACCAGAAATCCAGTTATTCACACTGAAAGTGAAGACCAAGTCATGGTTCCCAAAGTGGGTTTGCTAGAGCTCTGGTCCTGTGAGATGCTATTCAGAATGAAGGGATCGACAGACCCTTCACTCATCCAACAAATATTTGTGAAGAGCCTTCTAAACTGGTGCTGGGCTTCCCTGGTGGCACAGTGGCAAAGAATCCGCCTGCCAAAGCAGGAGACATGAATTCGATCCTTGGTCGGGGAAGATCCCACAGGCTGAAGAGAAACTAAGCCCACACACCACAACGATTAAGCCCATGCTCTCGAGCTTGTGTGTGTGTGTGTGTTAGTCATTCAGTCCTGTCTGACTCTGCGATCCCACGGACTGTAGCCCACCAGCTTCTTCTGTCCATGGAATTCTCCAGGCAAGAATACCGTAGTGGGTTGCCATTCCCTTCACCAGGGGATCTTCCCAAACCAGGGATCGAACCTGGGTCTTCTGCATTGTAGGCAGATTCTTTGCCATCTGAGCTACCAGGGAAGCACTGGTCTAGAGCTTGGAAATCACAACTACTGAAGCCCGCACACCCTAGAGCCCGTGATCTGCAAAAAAAGAAGCCACTGAAGTGATAAGCCTGAGCTCTGCAACTAGAGTAGCCCCCACTCACCAAAAATAGAGACAAGCCTGTGTAGCAACAAAGATCCAGCACAGCCAAAAATAAACAAATGAAAAAATATAAATTCCTGGTGCTAAAATCCCACAGAAAACAGGCCCCTTCCCCAAGTTCTTCAGTGAGGTTAGGCTCCAGAGAAGACAAGCGCCTATTGGGTCATTGTTAAGTCACATATTCACCAGTAGAGCAATGTGCTCAAGTACAGGGAGCTCAGCATTTGCATCAGGGACCACATCTAAGGCTGGGAGCCAGGGACTATGAAGTGAAATGTGTGCATTGGGTGAGGGACACTGGGTAGATGGTAGTATTTCAAACACAAGGAAAGCCTTGGTCAAATAAGCCAGAGGACTCTTGCATAGCACACTCCCCTCTAAGAGACCACACCGGCATGTTAAAGTCTTGCAGAAATGAAGCAATAGTACTACCTCTTAACATCCCTAGGATGTTACTCTGGGAAATGCTGATAGAGGCTCTATTGTTCCCATAGCCTATAAGAAACTTCAGCATAAAACAAAAGCTCTTGTTTGTATAATTGGAAAACTACCATGTGTCCTCTCAGAACAGCCAAAATACCTTGGAGTTGCTAATGTAATTCTAAAGTATTTTCCTTGGCAAAGGCCTATGAAAACATATGGCTTCTACAACTGCTAACATACCCCCAGTATTACCGATGAAGGAATGTACACAGCTACATACCAGTGGGAACTCTGTCTCCAGCACAGACATCTGCTTCATTTTTAAAAGAATGTACAGCCTTAAACTGGGATGAACTGAAGAAATCTTCATAAAAAGTAACATTCAGGGACTTCCCTGGTGGTCCAGTGGCTAACACTCCACGCTCCCAATGCAGTGGGCCAGGGTTCAATCCCTGGTCAGGGAACTACTTCCCACATGCCGCAACTAAAGATCCTGAGTGCCACAATGAAGATCCCAGTGCAGCCAAACAATTTTTTTTTTTTTTAAGGAAAATTAAAAGGATCAACTACCAGTGATCAACTTCTCAAAGATCACACCCAGGATTCCCCTGGTGGTCCAGTGGTTAAGAAGCTGTCTTCCAAAGCTGTTGATGCGGGGTTGATCCCTGGTCAGGGAACTAAGCTCTCACATGCCACAGGCAACTAAGTCTGCAAGCCACAGCTAGAGAGAGCCCTGTGCTCTCTCTAGCAGTCCCCAAGGATGGCAGTCCCCAACCTTTTTGGCATCAGGGACCAGTTTCATGGGAGACAATTTTTCCACTCATCCTGAATGGAGTAGGATTCGTGCTCCTATGAGAATCTAATGCCGCTATTGATCTGACAGGAGACGGAGCTCAGGTGAAAATCCTAGGGATGGGGAGCAGCTATAAATGAAGCTTCACTTACAGCTGCTGCTCACCTGCTGTGCAGTCCAGTTCCTAACAGGCCCCACATCGGTACCATGGCCCGAGGATAGGGGACCCCTGCTCTAGAGCCCACGCACTACAACTAGAGAGCCCTCATGGCTCAAATCCTGAGCCCCCACGCCACAACTAGAAAAGCCCAAATGCTGCAACTAAGACCTGACATAATCAAATAAATAAATATAAATAAATAATTTTTTAAAAAACAAAGATCACACCTGAGCTCTTATTGTGCCTAGCACAGCCATGGCTCAGGGTCCCAAGAAGCACCTGAAACTCGTAGCAGCTCCAAAACATTGGATGCTGGATAAATTGACTGGTGTGCTTGCCCCTCATCCATCTGCCGGCCCCCACAGCTGAGGGAATGTCTCCCCCTAATCATCTTCCTAAGGAACAGACTTAAGTATGCCCTAACAGGAGATGAAGTAAAGAAGATTTGCATGCAGTGATTCATTCAGATCGATGGCAAAGTCCGCACAGATATAACCTACCCTGCTGGTTTTATGGACGTCATCAGCATTGACAAGACTGGAGAGAATTTTTCTTTGATCTATGACACCAAGGGTCGCTTTGTTATTTATCATATTACACCTGAGGAGGCCAAGTATAAATTGTGCAAAAAGAGATATTTGTGGGGACAAAAGGAATCCCTCATCTGGTAACCCAGGATGCTCGTACCATCTGTTACCCCGATCCCCTCATCAAGGTGAAAGACACCATTCAGATTGACGTGGAGATTGGCAAGATTACTGATTTCATCAGATTTGACACTGGTAACCTGTGCATGGTGACTGGAGGTGCTAACCTGGGAAGAATTGGTGTGATTACAAACCGGGAGAGACATCCAGGCTCTTTTGATGTAGTTCATATGAAAGATGAGAAGGGCAACAGCTTTGCCACACGGCTCTCGAACATTTTCGTTATTGGCAAAGGCAACAAACCGTGGATCTCTCTTCCCTGTGGAAAGGGTATTCACCTTACCATTGCTGAGGAGACAAGAGATTGGCAGCCAAACAGAGCAGTGGATAAAATGACCTCTACGTGATGTCTGGAAAAGTCTTTGTACTTAATTAAAGATAATATAAAATGGTTAATAAAAACAAAAAGATCACACCTGAAAGTTCTCAAAAGTGAATGATAAATTTCCCTTGTTAGCCTAACAATGTTCAGGAGGAAGCCAGATTTTTGCTGTTTATTATATATGCTGTGTTAAAATGAGGGAAGTGCAATTATACAAATAACCATATAGTACAGATTTTGTGTACAAGGCACTGTGCTGGGGCAACGGTGATCAAAAGGGAAATATGACAGCCAGGATTGCTAAGAATATGGGTTCTAGAAAACCAGCAATCCAAAACACAAGTTCATACAAGGAATGGTACAATACAGAGACTAAATTTCATAGGGGCTAGGGAGACCTAAAAAGCCAAGGTCACCAAAGTTGATAACGAGGTTACCTTAACAAAGTCCTTACTACGTACTCAGTATTGTTCTACATGCTCCTGAAAAACTTTATTTAATCTTTGTAACCATGAGGTAGGTCCTAAGAATATATAAAAATATGGCCTCGGCCTCGGCATTCAGTGTAAATCTGTTGTTCAGTTTCAGCTCCAGTCTTCGACCTGTACTTCTGCCTGATGGATGAGCATGTGGTCACAGAGGTGACCAATATATCTAATTACTGTCACAATGTGAGAAACAGAGAAATGAAGCATGTTTGGATTTGCTGTCATTATCTGAACAAACCCTTTCAAAAACAGGGAAGCATTCCACATGCAATCTGAGTGGAAATCTCCTTGTGAGCTTTATCCAGTGAAATACTAACAGTTGGCAGAAATAGATAAGCATATTTTATGGAAAGAATATAAGCATGAAAGATAGAAAACAATTCTAATGTACAACTACAATTACTAAATAGGAGGATTAATTAACAACATTATTAAGAGGACATTAAAAATGGAGAACATTAGGACTTTCCTGGTGGTCCAGTGGTAGAGAATCCACCTTCCAATACAGAGGATGTAGGTTCGATCCCTACAGAGGGGAACTAAGATCCTACATGATAAGGTGCAACTAAACCTGCAAGCCAACACTAGAGTGCCTGCCTGCCACAACTACTGAGCCAGCATCACAACTACAGACTCCATGTGCTGCATGGAAAGATCCTACATGATGCAATGAGGAAGATCCCACATGCCACGACTAAGACTCCACGCAGCCAAATAAATAAATAAATGCCAAAAAAAAAATAGAGAACATTACATACTTTTAGAACAAAAGAAGTGATTGTGTGTTTTAAAATCACAGCTATTACATTCTACTTTCAAATTCTACGGATTAGTTAATGCACTCATAACATTAAACAGAACACCCTTTGGGAGTTTTATATATGCACCCTTAGCATTCAGACTATGGTCTCTAAATAACATCTTTCACTGAAAGGAAGCAGAGAGCCTAGAAATATCTGGCCCCTGGTCTACGGCAGGAAATCCACAAGATGAACCTGGAACACCATACCAGTAATCCCGGAGCATCAAAGACCGCTAAGATTGTATACACAAAAACTCAGGAACCAACTTGAAAAGGCTCCCACTGGCTAAATATGTGGCAATTTGAGTTTCAATAAAGATAATAATTGTAAATCAGTTCAACTATACCAAATAGGTTTACATCCATGAATCTGTAACAATATTTAAAAAAAAAAACTTCAGTGGTCACCTTTGCAGGATAATAGGACAACAACTGAAAACTGAAGAAAGGATCAAACATTTAAACTGCTTTTTCCATATGATCTAGAGCAGGGGTCAGAAAACTGTTTCTGTCAAGGGCCAGATCTTTTCAGCAATGTGAGCCACTTATGGGGCTTCCCAGGTGGTGCAGTGGTAAAGAATGTGCCTGACAAGCAGGATCAAACTTGTGCCTGACAAGTTTGATCCTTGGATCAGGAAGATCCCCTGGAGAAAGAAATGGCAATCCACTTCAGTATTCTCACCTGGAAAATCCCATGGACAGAGGAGTCTGGCAGGCTACAGTCTATAGGGTCACAAAGAGTTGACTTTAGCGACTTTACGACTTAGCAACTGAGTGAGCATACATGCACACATGGGCCACTTATGGCCCCAACGGCAACTGCTCAACCCAGCCATTGCTGTGCAAAAGCAGCCATAGACAATAAGCAAATGAATGGGCATGGCTGTTTCAATGAAACTTTAATTATAAAAATAAACATTGGGTTGGATTTAGCCTGTGGACCTTAGCTTGCTGATCTCTGATCTAAGGTAACTTAGTAATTGATGAAAGGTAGTTTCTCTTTTTGAAAATGTTACAGCTGATAGATGGAGAAGCAATGATACAGACAGACTATGGCCATTTTGAAACTGCTCACAGGTGATGTGGGTGATGATTATCAGTGGTTGCTAATACTACAAAGAGACAGGCAGACCTTCAGTGCCTCTCCGTGAAAGGCCATTTATGAAAGAGTCATGTAAAAATAAAGTAAGAAGTAATCGACTTTCTATGAAAGTCAATTTACAGAACCCAAAAAATTAAAAAATAAAATAAATTTTAAAAGGAAAGAGAGAACCTTGGAGCCTGATCAAGAATCTAAATCTAGCTAACGATTTTCAAGAAATACAGGAGGCAGAAAAACAGGTTTAAAGACCCCTGGGGTTGCATTTGAGAAAATCTAGACAGACTGTGAGAAACTCCAGTCATCAGATAAGAACCTAAAAATCCCAATTAGGAACTTCTTTACATTCTATGAAGAACGAAGAACAAAATGTCAACTCTGCTACCTCAGTATTTCACAAGATCTCAAAATCATGAGTCGTTAAGTTCTTGGTAAATCACTGATTTATCATTGATGTTGGCATAATAAAGATCATAAAAACTATGAAGAACAAACTATTATTTTTTAAAAAGGACCAAAGTCATCTTGTTCCTTCATCTTAGTATTCACAAATATGATAAACAATTCAACAACTTACAGAGCTGAGAAATTGTTCCTGAGTTGAAATAACAAACTTTAAAAATCCAACCACCATACAATTTTCATCAAAAATACTAAAATAAATAAAACAAAAAATTTGGCCACTACCCCAGTGATAACTGTTTCTGGTAAGAAACATCAGTGGATACTAAAACCAGTAGTTGAAAGTGATAAACAATGCTATACTTACATAGTCCCAAAGTATCTCCTCATAAGATATTCATAATCACAAACAGTAAAAATAGTAACTTTCACATTGTAAAGAAACTATCATCCAATTAAAAATAAATTTAAAACACACATATACACACACAAAGAAGAAACATTAAAAAATAGTAAGTTTCTTGGATAAATCTGGTTCAGTTCAGCTCAGTCGTGTCTGACTCTTTGCGACCCCATGAATCGCAGCATCAAATTTTAACCAAATGATCAAAATTAACACCACCTATGAATGGGAAAAACAGATGGTACCTCTTAGGAGAAGCATTGAGAAGGACATCAATTTTGCAGTATTCTTGCCCAAAATCTACTTGAAGAAACATTGGGGGGGGGGGGGGGAGTTCAAGATCCTACAAAATAAATGGCTTGTATTCTTAAAAAGTCAATATAAGACACAGTTCAAAAATCTGTCCTAGGGCTTTCCCTGGTGGCTTAGTGGTAAGGAATTTGCCTGCCAGTGCAAGAGACAGGGGTCTGGGAGGATCCCACTTGCTGTGGAATGACTAAGCCTGTGCACCACAACTACAGAGCCTGTGATTGAGAGCCCCAAAGCTACTGAAGCCCACATGTCCTACAGCCCGTGTTCTGCAACAAGGGAAGCCACCGCAATGAGATGCCCAAGCACCACAACAAAGAGCAACGCCCCCCAATCGCTGCAACCGGAGAAAAGCCTGTGCAGTAACAAAGACCCAGCATGGCCATAAATAAATAAAATTTTTTTTTTTAAACTTTTCTAGTCTGAGGGAGACTAAAAATAAAATTATTTTTAAAAAAAACTATTTTAGACTGAGGGAGACTAAAAATATCTTATAACCAAGTATAGCACGTGGTCTTAGGCACCTTCTGGACACCTCCCATCCCCACCAAAAATTTTTAACATTTTCTTTTATGACAAAAGCCATTAGGAAGACAATCAGCCAACAACTGAATAAGGTCTGTAGTTGAGACAGTAGGGCTGTCTTTATGCTAATTTCCTGATTTGGATAATTATATCATGGTAAATGTCCTTGGTTTTAGGACAAACACACAAAACTATCTGTGGGTCACTTACTCTCAAATGATTCAGAAAAAGTTATAGAAAGAAAGATTTTTAACATGTAATAAATGTTAACATTTGGAGAAATCTGGAGGAAAGTATATAGAAATTCTCTGTATGAGTCTGCATCCTTTCCTATATCTAACATTATTCCAAAATAAAAAGTTAAAACTTGTGTGTGTGTGTATGAATTAGTTGTATGCACATCATCCTATTGATAGATGATCTCACACAAACCACTAATCTGTTTTGTTGCTTTTTTGATACAGATCACTTTTATTTAAAGTCTTGACTTAATTTGTTACAATATTGCTTCTATATTTTACTTTTTGGGTTTTTGGCCACAAGGTATAGCTCCCCAACCAGGAACTGAACCACACCCCCTATACTGAAAGCAGGGGAAGCTTTAACTTCAGATTTTGAAGGAAGTCCCCAAACCCATAATCCTTTGAAAGTCATATATAAGTCTTTTCAAAGGGAACTGAAAACCATGTAAACTTCAAAACCATGCACCAAGTACTGAAGTTGATGTACTAACTACTTTGTTTAAGCATTTCTGGTTCTCCCCTGATGATACCATTCCATCGTTTCCTAAAATATATTTTAAAATATTGCAAGAACGTATCCACATATTAAAATATTAGTTAAAATTTTTGGTCACTAAACATAGTAATAAAATTGTAATAATACTGACATTTCTTCTTATATCCCAGAGACTCATTCTATGATGTTGCTATTTAATTTAAGCCTTGAACAAATTCTGGTTTTAAAACATAGTCCATTCAGTCAAAATGTTAATTCAGTGACTCTCAAATACTACCACTATCCCTATTTTGCCTAAGAGGGCCCTGGGGCACAGGGGCACAGAGCCAGACCATGGCTGGGCTAGGGTCCAAGGTCTGACTGCAGCCAAACCCCAGTTGCAGACCCCATACATAGCCACAGACACCGCCGGTCACTGGAGGATGCTTTTCTACCCTTCAATCCTTGGGCTTCTCTCCACCCGTCCTCTCTCTTTTCAGTGCAAGGTGAAAGGAACACTTATTAAGGGACTCTGGCTAACTCTAGGCTCTCTTACCCTCTCCACTCCTTCCTGTATTAACTCTGCTTAGGAGGGCCTGGGAATACATGGGTGAAGATTTCTTTCCCACTTCAAAGCTTCAGACCAATGTCTCTCCCCCTGACAAGCATTTTATTAACAGAAACGTTTATGCTGTAAGTTAAATATGATGTGTTTTCATCTCACGTATCCCTAAGACTCCCACTATACCTCTCCTTTATGCAACCCACCTAGAAATGTTTAGATAGATGATATGATTAATAAGTAATGGCTGTATCTAATTTGCATACAAATACTCACACATGTACAAACAAGGGGGGCTGGTCAGGAGTGGCAGTAGGCAGCAGACAGAGTCACCAGTTGTACACACTGATACTGCATATTGCAGTATCTAAGGACCCAAGCTTACCTCCTCAAGATGTCAAAGCAAAACGCAAGGGAAACTGAAGGGGAAAAAAAGCAGATCACATGGAGCTGCACAGCAAAGACAAGCAAAGAAAGATTAAGATTGCAATGAATACTGTCTCTGAAACTATAAAGACACCCACCATTAAGGCTCTGACTCTACCCCAGGCAGAAGCAGTGATTACAGTTCCTCCTCTTAAAGGGCTGGGGATGCCACTGAAAAGAATGAATGTAGAGACATTGCTTATTACTCATTTTTTCACTTGTGCACCATTTCTTTGTATCTTGCTCCAAATGGCACTTTTACATTAATTTGGCCTGTCCACTTCCAGTAGGGGGGAAAGGGCAGCACTGTCCCTGGAATGATGGCTTCACAACCTTCAGGAGAGGTGACTCTGGACTCTTCCACTTACGCTCTCAGTCTCAGCATCCTCGTGGACAAAACGGAGATTGTACCATCAGACGTGGCCAGTTGTAAATGGTATAACAGAGCACCCTGCAACACTACAGGTGCCTACAGGCTGCTTTTTAAAAATATTGAGGTTTAAATATTCATGCTGTCAACATTCAACACATGTCTATGAATCATTCATCATGGGTCAGGTGTTTGAGTTTAACAAAGAAATATTTCGAGGTGCATTTGCTCCATAGCATTGCTTTCCGCCAGAGTTGCTGTGGATCTCCCTGAGGGGGGGAGGGTAAAACTCCAGGGGATACAGCTGAGCTCCCATCCTGTTTTCATCGCTCATAACTGTCTGATCTTGGGCAAGCCCACCACCTCCCTGAGATGTGCTGCTTATCAATGGGAGAGCTGGATGGTCCTTCTTGGCTCAGAGGGCTGCAGGGTACCCAAGCAGAGTCTTTGCACAAGAATCTCAGAGAGAAACACCCAGTGCACTCCTAGAAGGTATGTGTTATAAATCCATCTGATTCTAGTGAGTCTGGTATACTCTTTTTGGAATTTACAGAGAAGAGTATAGTCCCAAACATCAGAAATCACTACTGCCAACAAATCTGGATTCATAAATTGATCAGCTTTTCTTTTCCCCTTTCTCTCCCTTGTTGGTTATTTATTTTAAATACAGCAGTGTGAAACTGAACTTTTCATACTGCCATTCCTATTTCTTTTGCTTTTCTTCCTTATCATCAGATCCATCTATTTCTTAATCACAGTTACTATCTCATATTTATATCTCTGCTCTTCCACACTACATACTTTCTATAGACATTCCCACAAATAACGGCCCTGTTTACTTTACAAAGTATATAAGACAATTACCTCACTAAGATTAGTGCCTTGTAATATGCAAATTCCCAGGAGGGCTTAGCTTGGACTTCCAGAGCCTCCCCAACTTCTATTAACCATACTTCTGCAGTTAGCACTCAGTCATATCTGACTCTTTGCAACCCCTGGAAGCCCCTTATTATTCTTTCCGCCATGCTATTGTTTTCAGAAAGAGACCACCTAGAAGGTAAATTTGGGAAGTGAATGAAAATGTATCAGATTACCTGATTCCTAATTTTAAACCATATTACACACATGCGCGCGCGCACACACACACACACACACAGAAAAGGGGCGGTGATGGGGACTAACACATTGTCTGCAAATCTCTGAGTAAATATTTAGCATTTACTTCTTTCACAGTCAATTTACTCCAAGAATTACAAGTGATTGGGGGGGATTTTTAATTTCTAAAGAACTTGTTTAAAAGCAACCAATTTATAAAATATTTTACAAAATGCACAATAAGAAAATAATATTTGCATGCTTGGTTCACCAGAGCTTGGTTTGTTAACCAAACTATGTTATAATCCAAATCGCAGGGATAGGAGCCAGCCTGCTCCTCCCACCTCGTTCCTTGCAAGACACACTTGTGTATTCTTCCAAGCCTCACTGATTTCAACCAGGAAAGACAGTCCCTCAACCCTGTTCAGAAAAGTTCATGTCTATGTTAGCAGATAACCACGGTTTTCTCTGAAGGCAACAAGCTAGTGAAGCTCCTGGGGTTGCCCTCTAAAGGTTGCTTAACACCTGTGGAGCATAGACAGTATACTAGAGGAAGAATTTGAACCACAGCTGCTCACTCACTTATACAACTATTTATTTGGGAAGCTACCTTCTCAGGTCCAAGTTGGAACAAACCTACCCGCCCTTCACTCAAACTGATAACTCACAGATTCCTGAACAGAGAGACAAAGGTCACCTGCCCTTCTTCCAAGAGGAGGAGGAGGAGCTAGGGGCATCAGGCATGTGTAGAAAGTCACAAGGGTGGAAAGGGAAGACCCAGACTTTGCACTCACAACCAATTTCAAATCTTTGTGCTGTTAATGACCAGTTGTGTGACCTTAGCAAGACACTTGACCTCTACAAGTCTATCTGCCCAGCAGCAAAATGGGAATAGCAAGTATTTATTTCTTAGCAGGTCAGAAGCAGTGACAAGTGTTCAAGTTTTAGGAACCATTGCCAAGTGCTTTCCTGATGGGTGGGCTGTCAACAGCCTTCAAGAACAGCAACTAAGAACACCCACTTCACCACACATTTGCCATTTAACAGTCTTAGTAAGACAAAACCTTTGTTAATCTGGTGGCAAAAAAATGGTGGTTGTTTTTAACTATTCACATATTTAGTAGACATTCAATGTTTCTTCTTCTCTGAATTTTTTGTTTACACTTACTTTATACTTATTTTCTTCAACTGGGATGAAAATTTGGAGCTTTGTTCCTCCTTTAGAATGAAACACTGGGTTGACCAAAAAGTTTGTTTGGCTTTTTCTGTACGATATTATGGAAAAACCCAAACGACTTTTCTGGACAACCCAATAGATTTCTAAGGGGCTTCCCTGGAAGCTCAGTTGGTAAAGAATCCACCTGCAATGCAGGAGACACCAGTTCGATCCCTGGATTGGGAAGATCCCCTGGAGAAGGGACCAGCTACCCATTCCAGTATTCTGGCCTGGAGAATTCCATGGACTGTATAATCCATGGGGCTGCAAAGAGTCAGAGCAACTTTCACTTCCAATAGATTTCTAAACTGCTGGCATGGTTTGAAAGTGTGCCTGTGACTTCATTTCCTGTCCTGAGGACTCCAGGTGACTGAGTCTCATCCCTTACTACTTCCACAAAAACTCAAGAAAAGAGCCATGTTCAGGGAAACATTTTTATGATTTAATTTTCAAATTTTGAAGTGTATTTCTAAACTAAAAGGTCATTTGTCCCCTGAAAATCTGTAGGCTATACAAGGAGATCAAACCAGTCCATCCTAAAGGAAATCAACCCAGAATATTCATCGGAAGGACTGATGCTGAAGCTGAAGCTCCAATGCTTTGGCCACCTGATGCGAAGAACTGACTCACTGGAAAAGACACTGATGCTGGGAAAGACTGAAGGCAGAAGAAGGTGATCACAGAGGATGAGACAGTTGGACGGCATCACTGACTCGAAGGACACGAGTCTGGGCACACTCAGAGAGACAGCAGAGAACAGGAAAGCCTGGTGTGCTGCAGTCCACAGGGTCACAATTAGTCAGACATTACTCAGTGACTGAGCAATACACACAATGCAAAGAAAAGAATTCGGATTCTGAACCTAAAGCCTTTAGAACCTTAAAGGTGCCTGAAAAATTGAGGGAAAGCTCTGAGCATGTCAGAAAGAAGTTGCCCGGTACCCCAGAGACGTTCCCTGGGCAGCACACACAGTATAGAGGAAAAGGCAAGCCCCCTCTACCCACCCGCTCCCCCCCCCCCCCCGCCATGTTCCCGCATTCCCAAATGCCAAGGTTTTGGAAACTGCAATTATTTCATTGCTCCCTTAATCCAATCCAGTTTAGGAGAAGACAATAAAACATGGAACATATGAAAACCGCCTCTAAAAATACATTATTAGATTAGCCAACATGGGGCAATTTTCTACAAGCTTTTATGCGGTCAGTCCTTTCCCATCCCCAATTACTTATCACGTCCCAACATCTGGCCCTGACTGCAAATGAGTTGGGTTGTGGTCCCCCACCTCTATCCCCCATCAAAGTCAGCCAGCTCCAGACAATAAAAAGAGGAAAAATTTCCCAAGTGTGTGTCATATCTTTTAATCAATGCACAAACATTTCATTATTAACACGTAGCTAAAAGGTTCCCAACAAGTTTGGCTTTATAACTGGGTACAGAGAAAGGGCCTGTAGTTTGCTCACTGCCAACAAAAACCCCAGCCAACCTGCCCTTGGTTTTTCTGAGAATCTCAAAGCCATCTAGCCAACCAATGCACTCCGTCCTCAATTTCTGCAACTCCACCTCTGCATTTTTCTACATCCTCTTCAACTCTTGGGCTCGCCTGCCAAGTCAGGAGGACAACGCCTACCGTTTGGTAGATGGAGCTGCACAGTATCCTCCATCTCCTCCATCTATGAGGGAAGAAGACTGCCTTCTTCTCAAAGTTCTCAGTCTCATCTTTTCCTCCCTCTCTCTCCCATTCACCCTCCACCCTACCCTGTACAAACAAGCTCCCTCTCCAGCATCCTGCAAGGATTCTCCACAGCCTGCAGCTCTTCCCCTCCATCGCCACAGCACATCTGTCCAGGGTCTGGTTTTCCAACACCTTCCAGGTTATGGTAGACCGGAAGTGAAGTGTATAGGATACAAGGCTGCTCGTGTGTGTGTGTGTGTGTGTGTGTGTAGAGTCTGGTGTGGGTTCTGGCTGAGGAATGAGCGACGGGCCACACTGCAGAACCAGTCCTGGTGATAGCACCTGAACGCCTGACTGAGAAGCCTGAAGCTAGTATCTATCCCTGACTACCTACCTTTTTTTTTTAACTTCTCTACTTTTGGCTGCGCTGGGTCTTCCTTGCTGCACTTGGGCTTTCTCTGGTTTCACCAAGCGGGGGCTACTCTCCAGTTGCGGTGCACAGGCTTCTCATTGCAGTGGCCTCTCTTGCTGTGGAGCACAGGCTCTAGGCATACGGGCTTCAGTAGCTGTGGCACACGGGCTTAGTTGTTCCTTGGTATGTGGAATATCTCCTGGACTAGGGATCGAACCCATGTCCCTTGCGTTGGCAGGCGGATTCTTAGCCGCTGGAACCTGGAAGTCCCCTACCTACCTTTTTCATCACCACACACCTGAATACTGCTCTCTGTGGGCACCAGTTGCTTCCTGATTAGTGATTTCATAAAGCTCCTTTTGACTTCTCGGTCCTCTTATCGCCTCTCTCTGTGGCATCTGACCCCAAGGACACACCCCTCCCCTCTCTCTTCCCTCCAGCTTCTGTGCCATCACCATACCTAAGCTCTATTCCCTCCTTAGCAAGCGTTCCTTTCCATCCTCCCTCGGTGATTTCTCTGCTCTGATATTCCCCCTCCTTTCTTCTTCCACTCCTTGCATCATCCTATTTGCTTCAGTTTCAACTATTCCCTTAATATCCCCTCAAACTCAAGGTGCCGCCAATGAGACTAAGCAGTTCCTTCAAGTGAGAGCCTCTGATAAACTTGTGTGGGCTTTCATTACTCAAACAGTTCACGGTAAGCATCCATCCAGCACTGGGGAGGCAAAGATGGCAGAGCAGGGCCCCACCTGCTCCAAGTCACCCCCCAGGTCATCCAGGCTCAGACACTAGCAGTTACCTGTGACATCAGCCACCCCCTCCCTTTCTCCCTTCCTCCCTCCCTCCTTTCCATCCTTCCATCTACCATCTCTCCAAACACAAATTCAAGCAACCATGCCAGTCTCCCACATCCTACTCTTCCATCCCATTTAAATATTCTAAGCCCCTTTCACCTCACCCCTGGACTCCCCTGAGTGTCCCAAGCATTCTAGCTCCTCCCAGGTCCTCTCTCCACAATCACTATTATCCTTCTAAGCACAAGTGCAAGTCACATTGCCTCCCAGCAGAACTTTGGATGGTTCTCTGCTGCCTCTTAAATAAGACCAGATTCCTTCACTGGCTTTCAAGGTCTGGTCCTTTATCTTTTCAGGCCAATGGAAGAACTTGCATTGCCCAAACGGCCCTGACCTTTCCCTTCCTCTATGCCTGTGTTCTCCCTCTGCGGTCTTCTACCTCAAGACATGGGTGCAGAACTTCCACTTTTCATTCTAACCACCTTACTACTTTTAAGTTTTTTATTATCAACAAGAATTATTTTGTTACAATATTGTTTATTTTATCTTTTGGAGGTTTTTGGCCAGGAGGCATACGGGATCTTAAGCTTCCTAACCAGGGATCAAATCCATGACCTCTGCACTGGAAGATGAAGTCTTAACCACTGGATTACCAGGGAAGTCCCTCAACAAGAACTACTTTGAACTAAAGAATGGTGAATGACAGGGACCAATTTCAAACAATTTCCTTTACCTGCTTTCCTTGACCATGCCAGCCCAAAACAATTTTTCTATTCTTTTTATACTTCAAATTTTCCTCTGAACTAGCTTGACTCTTAACAAGAACCTTCCTAATGGTCTGTACTAACATTACTTCTTCCTAACTCACTTTTTAAGTCCTTCAGGGCAAAGTTGGTTCTAATTCATCCTAACTCTCACAGCCCCTTAGTCATTGGCCATGATAAGTCCTCAATAAACATCAGATGAAGTCGAGGAGTTACAACATTATCTCAAGGATGCCAATCTGAATTTTCCCAGCTTAGCCAGTAAAAATGGACTCAAAATGGAATATAAGTAGGATTTATGCATAATGCATTTTCCAGTGAGATAATCATTTAAATTCCTTTTTTATGCCACAATTTTTGGGTAACTGCACATCACTGTAAAGCCTGGGACACTCTGCGTTGTAGGTTAGATGTGTGTGTGTACAGGCACTAACCTACTTTCTCCTCAAGATTCCCTAGAAGTGAGATCAATGAAGAATGAAACCAACCCAAAACTTTCCAAAACTATAACAGAGCAAGCAGGCTATTCCCTGCCGGATCCACCCACTCAAAGAAAAGGGACTCCGCAGAGTCTGTCACTAACTGTCACCCCAGCAACCTAAGTGCCAAAACTTCAGCAATGCAGACAGGGCCCTCGTAAAGGCTCAATCCATGTGAAAAGACCTCATTAAACCCTGAGTTATATTTAGAAAAAAATGGAACAGAAGTTATATTTAGATGAAATGGCTTAAAAGAACTTTCCCAAAAGCAGCATGTTTATACTGATCTTTTACACTGATCTTCCAAAAGAAAAAGTTTGACTGGGCTTTTACATACACCTCCAAAAAAACCCCAGAAAACTTCTCTATACATACACAAAGATTTCTGCTTGGGTTTCTCTGTATCAGGTATCAGCAAGGCTGCCCATGGGATGCAATGGGATGCCAAGGACTTAAAAAATGGGCCCACGTTTAGAAGATAGAGGAACTGCATACAGAAATTTGAGTTGTGATGGCCTGAGAAATGTATGAATGAATAACTTGGAGCTTGAGCAGCACAACAGTAGTTCTAAAATTTATAAACAGGACCCCAAACTATCGATTTCCTCAGTGACTCTACCTGCAACCGTTCTTTTCCAAAATGTCATTAGCACTCACACTACGGTCACACTCAAAACTCCTATCACTTTGTAGCTCGCTCGCTGAACCACACTCCGCATTTTCTCTTTGGTTCTGACTCGTCAGGCTATTTTTGACATCTGCTTTCTTCTGCGTTGACTTACATTTTCCTAACAAAATTCTAGTCAACAGCACCGAGGTGGTTTAGTAAACTGGTGAAGTCTTTTCATGAATGAATGTATAATTTTTGGTGACTCTTGGAAGGAGTGAAAGGTGGTTTGCGGCAGTTAGTCCTCTCTTCAGAGGCCACAGGGTCCCCCCGGGCTCCAGAGGAGAATGAATCACAGCTCAGAGGCTTGGCACACGCCCCAGGTTAAGGGGACCTCTTCTCTAAAGAGGCTCAGGAAGAGGCCACTTCCCAGCCAAGCCAGATTGGAGGGCAAAGGACATAACGCGTGGGGAGGAGACAGCCAGACTGGAGGACTGGCTGGCCCCCAGTTGTCCCAGAAGGAATTTTGCCAGTGGGCGAGGGTGCTGCAGCCCTGCTGTTCGCTAGGTCAATTAATACTCTGAAAACACTCCAGCCAAATCTCATTTTTGCCTCTGGTTTGATATTTCCAAGCAGAAGAGAACTGAGGTTGCCTGGTTTTATACCCCTTATACACCTTAGAGCAGCCAGCCTAGGCTTGTGAAACTTGGAGGTGAAACCAAAAACGACCAAGGCTGCTAAACCAGAGAACAGGTCATACATTCCAGGCACCACTCCCCTCACCCTTCAGCCACCTTCCTCCCCCTTCTTTCCTCCCAATATCCACCTAAAACATTTTACCAGGGAGGGATCCCCACAGAGGGCCACTTTGTCTGCACCTATAGTTTGCCTTCAGTGAGAATCACATTAATTTCACTAATATAATCATTCAGCAGAAAAGCATCATCTCAATCTGAGAGTTCAGACAATCAAGTGCTTAACAGTCACTGATGTCCAAAGATAGGATCAAATTAGCAGGTTCTACTGATATAAATGCAGGAAATTTCAATGAACTCTGTAACCAGGCAGGTCAAAACCCAATGACAGACACATAAGGGGCACAGAATCCAAGGAGGCATTGAACTTACTTCTGCAAAGGCAATTCATCAGGGAGGCAAGATAGAAACAGAAGAATGAGATGAGACATACCAGGTCTCTTATGAAGGGTAACAGGGAGAGGGCGAGTGTTCTTGGAGGCTGAAAAAGCAGGATGGCAACATGGGCCCAGGCAAACAACAGCTGAAGGGATGAGCAGGAAAAAGTCAAAAGCATGCAGAGGGGAAAGTTCAGCTTCCACCAAGAAGGACTCCAAAAGTCCCATGCAGGTCTGGATATAGTAATCAGGAAGCCCCAGGACCAAAAAGAAGCAGCCTTTGGGAGCTCTTAGTAAAAGAAGACGTAAAATGGTAAAAAGAAAGAGGGGTGGTAAAAGATGGTAGCAGGAAGGAGGGGACTGACACAAACAAAATCTGTCCCACTTCAGGGCTCTTGAGGAGGAGGGGACGAACAGCATAGGAAGACAGGGAGCTGTCACCATTCTGTCACCAGAAACCCACTCCTGTATTCTTGCCTGGAGAATCCCACGGACAGAGGAGCCTGTCGGGCTACAGTCCATGGCAAAGAGTCAGACACGAATGAAGCTACTTAGCATGCAGTGAGAAAGGGGAAAGAAAGAGCCAGATCCAGTCAAATAACTGGTGATATTTGGAACACTTCTGGTGACTTTATCTGCATCAGGACATGGATCTGGATCGGTGCTGAGTCACAGAAATGCCAAACTCCTTTTCCCAGACATCTAAAGGTAAAAGGGAGAAAAGGGACTGCGGTAGTGTGACCTCACACACAATTACAGAAACCCTACTAAAACCTTCGGAACTGAATTACATCTGTGGACACCTACGAGAATCTGTGAAAACCTAAACAAAGGCTTGTTTTGCTCAACTTTTACTGACACCTTCTTTCTTTTTATATGAATGAGAAAAAGCAACAGACAGATGTCCCGTTTCAGGTCATAGTCAGGACTTATATTCGGGAGGTCCCAGGATGCTCCAAGGCAGGGCCAAGGATGCAGGGTCTTCCCTCCTTGAAAGGGGAAGCTGTGTGGCCCCACTCCGCTCTCGGTTGGTCAGAGTCCTCAGCCTCCACTTGCACGCCCCAGGGGCCTGCCGAGCGACCCCTCTGAACCTCCGCACACGTCTCCGCTCTCCACGGACCGCTGGACCATGACAGCAGGGACGGTCCATTCAGCACCAGCGTTTCCCAGGCAGCCCTTTAATTGTGATCGTCATTGAAGGGCAGCTTGAGCATAAAGTGAGTTTGTTCGGCCAGCTCTTAAGGAGCCAAACACCTCCCACCCCGAATCAAGCACGAACTGGCAGGCGCTGGGAAACTGGGCAGGAAGCAAAGAGAACCACTGTGCTGTGCGAGGCGCCCAAGCAGCTCTCGAGAGCCTGGCACGTAGTAGGTAGGCGTTCACCCAAGATCTGCCAGCGGACCTGGCACCTGGGCTGGGGGCCCTCGGGTGGGGTGGCAGCTCAGGGCACACACACACACACACACACACACACACACACACAAAACCCGGCCAGCCCAAAGGGCTGCAGCCCTCGCGACGCGGGGGGCGGGAGTTAGAGCCTGGGAGGGGGCGTAGGAATCCGCCCTCATTTGCACGTCGTCTGGGGCCCGGTCAATTTGCTTAATCACCGCTCTAAATGCCAGCGCGCAGCACACAATGCGCGCCCATTAACAGGTTTAAAGTGTCGCAGCGCTCGCTTTAAATGAGAAAAGCCAGCAACAAAGGGGGAAAAAGCCAAGTTCCTCAACTTGAAGAATGCCTCGATTCGCCCTCGAAATCATCTCGGCGAGTTTAAAATCCCGAGCTCTACAGAAAAGTTGAGGCCCCAGCGCGAGGGATGGGGGTGGGGAGGGGGTGTGTGTATGTGTGTGTGTGAATAACCCGCCACGAATACTGGGTTTCTTAGGAACCTACTCTTAGCCGCCCAGCGAAGCTGGAGTCGCGGGGCAGCGTCGCCAACCCACCTCCCCGGCCCCACTGCCCAACTGCCAGGGAAAGCGGACCGATTTCCAGGAAGAAAGCAAGACCACCTCCCCCCTCCACGCCCCGCTCAACACACACTCCCGCCCAACCGGCACAAATCCAAGTTTTTCTTTAGCGCGAGCAAAGAATTCTGGACACCAAGGAGAACGCCAGAAGTGGACCCCGAAGCGGCTCCCCAGCCAAAGGGGAGAATGTAAGGGAATGTTCCAGGCACTCCCAGCGCAGCCTAATCCTCGACTGCCGGAGTGGTTCATCTCCGTAAGCAAGTTCTGCCCGGGATCCTCCCGGGACGGCCCCATCCCCCACCCCGTCGCCGAGCCCGGGGGCGCATCACTCGGGCCCCGACCGCCCGCGCGCCGGGGCGCGGCGGGACGGGCACTCACCGTGCGCGCTCCTCCGGGAGACAAGGGTCCGTTGGGAAGGTACGGACTGCTCAGGTCCGGGATCATCAGGAACGGGTAGCCAGGGTAGGGGGGCCCCTTAAAGAACGCGCCGTCCTGGGGCCTTCTCACTGCCGGCAAAACCAAGGCGGGGGTGAGGCCGGGGCCCTCGGGACAGCGCCTCGGTAAGGGGTCCCGGGGCGGGGACCGGGAATCCAAGCGCCCCCCACGCGCGCCCCAGGACGTCTGAGGCCGACGGGGGCGAAGAGCAGGGGCACGGCCACCGGGGCGAGGGGGACCGAGGGCGACCCGAGCCGAGGCGCCAAGCGCAGCGGGGCCAGGAGCGGGGGACAGCCCGGACCCACACGTACCTTCGGCGAAATAGTCCCGTGGCTTCTGGAAAGCGTCCCGGGCGGGCTGCGGGCGCCTCTCCGCCTGCGAAGGAGACACAAAGGCGAGGGCGGGTGAGCGGGCGCCGGGCCGGGGTCCCGGGAGTCGGCCGCGGGGGCTTCCTCACCTCCGAGTCCGAGCTGCTGCTCTGGTTCTCCGACTCGTTGACCAGGGACGACTTGACTTCGTCCAGGTCCCGCTGCGCCGACGCGCTGTCGCTGCTCGGCTCCTGCTCCTCGCCTCCCTCATCCTGGAAGGGGATCAGCTCGTCGTTGGCCCCGAGGTCGTCCCCTCCGCCGGCTGCCCCGGCGCCCGAGCCGCCACTGCCGCCTCCCGAGCCGCCGCCGCCGCCGCCGCCGAGCTGGGGCATGGTGGGGCCGAGGGCCGGGGCCGCCGCTCTCCGAGCCCCTCGCCGCCCGCGCCCGGCCCGGCCCGGCGCCCGCCCCTCCCTCCCTCCCTCCCGTTCGCCGGCCTGCTCCGCTCGCCGCCCCGGCGGCTGCAGCAACAAAGTTTTGACAGGGCGTGGCCCGGAGGGAAGCGGGGCCGGCGCGACCGGACGGGGGCGGGGGCGGCTCGGCTCCGGCCCCTAGGGCAGCGCGGAGCCCGGGGCTCCCCAACTCGCTGCTGCCGCCGCCGCCTGCTCCACCGGGGCGTCCCAGCGCCTGGCCCGCCGGGGAGGGGCGAGCGGGGAAGGAAGGAGGGACCGGCGCGCGGGGCAGGGGGGCCGGAGGGAGGAGCCCCGGCTGCAAGCTGACACCCGCGCGCCTCGCGGAACGCGGAGAGCCCCGGCGCGCACACACTCGCCCTCACACTCGCACGCCGCTCGCTCACACCTTCCCAGGCTGCGCCTCCCCGCAGTGAGCGCACGGCCTGGCCCCCAGACTCACCCGGACCCCTTCCCCGAGCCCCATCCCGCACCCCCGCGGGCCTGCCCCCCGGCTCTGGGCCGACCGCTCGGGTCCCGCCCCCATCCCTAGGCATCCCCTAACTTTCTTCCCGAGAACCCCCAGAACTCCGCAGCAGCTCCACACCCCCTCCCACCGGATCCGCGCTCTAGCGGGCGGCACTGCCCCCTGCGGGAAAGCTTCGGACCTGCCCGGAGCTTCGTTGCCTGGAGTCCTCGAAGCGCTGGATCCCGCCCGGCTTGATCGCTCTTGCCTGCCTGGGGCAGAGGATTAGGGAAACGTCCGGCACCCGGAATATGCCCGGCGGCCTCCCGCTCCTCTCTTTCCTGTGGGGTTCCAACGCTCCCCCCGCCCCAGTTCAGGTTTTCAACTTTGTTCAGGTGTCCAGAGTCACCCAGGCTGAAATCCCCTAAATCACCTTCGCCCCATAGTTCCAGACCGGGTGCTTAATCGAGTAACTCGCGGTGCAGGGTTCAGAAAGAATTCGGATTTGATTCATTGTGAAGGATAATGACCCAGTGACCTCTGAAGCGTCCACGAGGCTGCCTTGGGAGCCAGTGATCGTGTGAAAAATGCCCAGCCGGCCGCATGCTTAAAGAAATGCCAGATGCCTCCTGTGATAACATTCAAATATCGTCTCTCCACCCAGTTCGGCAAAGTTTGAAAAAGTGAATCTTGTGTCTTCCGCAGTAGGGAACTATTGGTGAGAGCATCTGTTTTTAAAAGGCAGAATGGAATACTTAAAACAATTTTAAAGACGACTGAGAGAGGCGTTTTCTCCAGTGATGTGTACACATATGGTCAAAGTCACAGACACAAGGAAGTTCCAAGCAGCCTCTGTGTGTGTTTGTGTGTGTGTGTTTAATCGCTCAATCTTGGCCCACTCTGCGACCCCAAGGACAGTAGGTTCCTCTGTCCGTGGGATTTCCCAGACAAGAATCCTGGAGTGGGTTGCCATTTCCTACCCCAGGGGATCTTCCTGACCGAGGGATCCAACCCGCCTCTCCTGGATCTCCTGCGTTAGCAGGTGGATTCTTTACCACTGTGCCACCTGGGAAGTTGAAACCATCAGGGAGGTTTATAAAGAGTTCTGGGTCTTTATTAGGCCGTGGAACAAACAACCCACTGGGGAGAGTGAAGCAGGGAAGGATGCAGGAATGATTTGGAAGAAACACCCTTAAGTAAAAATGTGTATGGTACCCACTCTTCATTTTTGTTCTTGAAAAATGGCATACTGGCATTTGTTTATTCATAGAAAAAAGTGTGAGAAGATGCACACCAAATTATTATTATCAATAAATATTTCTGGGAAAAGGGATAAGTGAGAGGAGAGGGACAGTTTTGTTTTCTGCTTTCTACATATTTTATTATATACAGCAAGCAGATATGACTTACCTATATTTTCACACAATTAATACATAAATATAGTCTGATAAAGCTTCTTCAAACAATAGAGCTACATCTATGAGCAGTGTCTTGAGTAAAAAATAAGACTTCACTTGCTTAAAAAGTACTACCGCTTCCCTGGTGGTCCAGTATTTAAGAGTCCCACTGCTAATGAGGGGGTATGGGTTTGATCCCTGTTTGGGGAAGATCTCACATGCCGAGGAGCAACGAAGCCGGTGGGCCACGCACGACTACTGAGCTGGAGTTCTAGAACCCAAGAGCCATAACTGCTGAAGCCAGTGGGCCTGGAGCCTGTGCTCTGCAACAGAGAAACCACCACAGTGAGAAGCCCACACACCTCAGCTAGAGAGTACCCTCTGCTCATTGCAACTAGAGAAAACCCTTGAGCCACAACCACTGAAGTTCACCCACCTAGAGCCTGTGCTTTGAAACAAGAAAAGCCACTCAAATAAGAAGCCCAAGCACCTCAATGAAGAGTAGGCAGCGTTCGCTGCAACTAGAGAAAAGAGTGAGCAGCAATGAAGACCCAGCGCAGCCAAAACTAAATAAATAACATTAAAAAAATTTTTTTAAGTTAAAATTACTCTTTCCCTCCTTCCCACACCTCCCTGCAGTTAATCATTGTTACTAGTTTGGTGTATATTCTCCTAGATAGTTTCTTAAGCAGTTATGTACACATGCAAACACATATACAAACATACTGTATATGTTTACTCTCATGGAAATAGAATTATGCGGTTCATATTACTGCATGACATTTCATTTTTACAAGCTTTTAAAAGTCAGAAGGTTTTTCATGTGGTCCAGAAATATGTGAAAAATCCATTGCATCAGTTTCTCATGGTTGCTATAGCAAGTCATTGCAAACTTGGTGGCTTAAAACACCAGAAATGTATTTTCTCATTGTTCTCCAGGCCAGAAGTCCAAAATGAGTTGCACTAAATCAAAATCATGGTGTTGGCAGGATCACATTCCCTCTGAAGTTCCAGGAACAAGGTACTCCTTCCCTCTTCCAACTTCTGGTAGCTGCTGGCGCTCTTGCCATCTCATCACTCTAGTTTCTGCCTCTTTGGTCACGTTGCCTTCTCATTTGTCATTGTCAAATCTCATTCTCTGCTTCCTTCTTATGAGAAAGGACACTGTGATGTCATTTAGGGCCCACCCAGATCATCTTGATTAATCTCCCCATCAAGATCCTTAACTTAAAAAAAAACCCTTAACTTGTGGGAGGGGGGATCGGGATGGGGAATACATGTAACTCCATGGCTGATTCATGTCAATGTATGACAAAACCCACTGCAATGTTGTGAAGTAATTAGCCTCCAACTAATAAAAATAAATGGAATAAAAAAACAACAAACCTTTAACTTAATCATACCTGCAAAGACCCCATTTCCTTATAAGGTCACATTCACAGGTTACAGAGATTAGTACCTAGACATATCTTTGGGAGTGAGCCATCATCAACCTACCACACCCATCAACCTCGAAGAAATGCAAATTGAGACAGCAGAGAGAGACCATTTATCATCTATCAGTTGGCAAAGGTAGAAAAGAAGAACAACATCCAGCTTTGGCCCCAGTTCTGATAAACATACAGCTGCTGGGCATGCCCTTGTGTAATATTTCTGAAGAGAAGTGTGGCAATACCTGTGAAAAAAGTCTTTAAAAGTGTAAACCCTTTGACTCAACTCTGTGTTTTCTAGGATTTTATACTTAGGAAATAACCAGGTACATGAGGAAACCCGTAGAACTGTCATTATCACAGTGAACAGCTAGAAACAACCCCGAGGTCCCCAAATAGGGAAATGTTAAATAAAATCCTCTTAACCTGATTTTTATTTCTTATTTAACATGATGTGGAGGCTGGTAGGTCTTCCTGGGATTGACAATTGAACTGTATGTGGAAGAGGAAGATAAGAATGAGGGTCATCTCACAAAAAACAAACTTGTGGTTCCCAAAGAGGAAGAGGGAAGGGATAAATTAGGAGTTTGGGATTAAGAGGTACACACCACTGTATGTAAGATAGACAAACAGGGACTTCCCTGGTGATTCACTAGTAAAGAATCTGCCTGCCAATGCAGGGGACATGGGTTCAATCCCTGGTCCTGGAAGATCTCACATACCGAGGGGCCACTAAGCCCGTATCCTGCCACTACTGAGCCTGTGCTCTAGAGCCCATGCTTTATGACAGGAAAAGCTACCGCAATAAGAGGCCTGTGCACCACAACTAGAGAGTAGCCCCCACTATTGGAGGGACAGACAACTAGAGGGTAGCCCCCACCGCAACTAGAGAAGGCTCGCGAGCAAAAACGAAGATCCAGCACAGCCAAAAATGATTAAAACTGAATAAATAAATATAAGAAAACCAGGAGGGACTTTGGGGTTATAGGTGAAGAAGGAAGATCTTTTATTAAGTAATTTTTTCTTTATTTTTAAAATTGATTTATTTTTAATTGGAGGATAATTGCTTTACAATATTGTGCTGGTTTCTGCCAAACATCAACATGAGTCAGCCTTAGGTATTCATCTGTCCCCTCCCTCTTGAACCTCCCTCCCACCTCCCACCCCTCTAGGTTGCCACAGGGCAATGGTTTGAGCTCCCTTTGTTTAACGACATGTCAAACATATGTACACAAAACTGCAAAACAGTTTAAGTGCACAGTTGAATGAATTCTCACCAATGGAACATGTCGGTGTCCACCAAGATGCAGATTAACAACAGACTTCATGCTCATCTTTAGTTAGTTAGTTAGTTAGTTCCGTCACTCAGTTGTGTCCGACTCTTTGCGACCCCATGAATCGCAGCACGCCAGGCCTCCCTGTCCATCACAAACTCCTCATCTTTACCTTTCCCCAAAAGTAGTCCATATCCTGATGCTTATCATGAGAGATTAGTTTTGCCTGTTTTTGAGCTACATATAAGTGGAATCATACAGTATTTTTCATCCTCTTTTGGGTAATATTATTTCTAGGTGAGTGATCACACCATCATGATTATCTGGGTCATGAAGATTTTTTTAGATAGTTCTGTGTATTCTTTTTTTTTTTTTTTAGTTCTGTGTATCCTTATCACCTCTTCTTAATATCTTCTATTTCTGTTAGGTCCATGCCATTTCTGTCCTTTATTGTACCCATCTTTGCATGAAATGTTCCCTTGGTCTCTCTAATTTTCTTGAAGAGGTCTCTATTCTTTCCCATTCTATTGTTTTCCTCTATTCCTTTGCACTGATCACTGAGGAAGGCTTTCTTATCTTTCCTTGCTCTTCTTTGGAACTCTGCATTCAAATGGGTGTATCTTTCCTTTTCTCCTTTGCCTTTCACTTCTCTTCTTTTCTCAGCTATTTGTAAGTCCTCCTCAGACAACCATTTGAATTCAACCTCTTTGAATTCTTTTTTTCTTAAGAATGGTCTTGATCAGTGCCTCCTATACAGTGTCATGAACTTCTGTCCATAGTTCTTCAGGCACTCTGTCTGTCAGATCTAATCCCTTAAGTCTATTTGTCACTTCTACTGTACAATTGTAAGGGATTTGATTTTGGTCATACCTGAATGGTCTAGTGGTTTTCCCCACTTTCTTCAATTTAAATCTGAATTTGGCAAGAAGGAGTTCATGATCTGAGCCACAGTCAGCTCCTGATCTTATTTTTGCTGGCTGTATAGAGCTCCATTTTTGGCTGCAAAGAACATAATCAATCTAATTTCAGTATTGACCATCTGGTGATGTCCATGTTTGAGTAGTTTCACATTTTTTGGCCAATACAAATGATGTTGCTAGGAAGATTGTTTTCTACGTCATTGGATATTCACTTGAGTCCTAGAAGTGTAATGACTGGGTTATGGAATATGCATTTGTTCCACTTTATTAGATATTGCAGTGAGTTTTACAAAATGATCATATATCAATTTACAATCCCACTAATAGTATACAATAGTTCTATCATTCTACATTCTCTTCCATATCTGGTACTGTCAATATATATTTTATTAGCTTTAGCCATTCTGGTGGGTGCATATTAGAAACTTATGGTTTTAATTCATATTTCCCCAATGACTAATCTTGTTGACTACTTTTTCACATGCTTCTTAGCTATTTGGATATTTTCTTTTATGAAGTACTTGTTCAAGTCTTTTATCTATTTTTCTCTTGAATTGTTTAATTTTTTTCTTATGGATTATTTGTATGAGTTCTTTGTATATTCTTGGAGAAGGAAATGACAACCCATTCCAGTATTCTTGCCTGGGAAATCCCATGGACAGAGGAACCTGGCAGACCTCAGTCCGTGGGGTCACACAGAGTCAAACATGACTGAGCGACTAACACTTTCTTTCTTTTTGTATATTCTGGATATGAGGATCTTGTCAGACATATCTAATACAAATATTTTCTTCAGGTTTGTGGCTTGCCATTTTACTTTACAAATGATGTCACATGAATAAAAATCGTAATTTTAATGTAGTCTACTTTATCATTCTTTCTCTTTATTGTTAGTGCTTTGGATCCTATTTAAGAAATCTTTGCTCACACCAAAATCATAAAAATATTATCTATTATGTCCTAGAAACTTCATTGTTTTACTTTAAGTTTAGATCTACAATCCATCTGAAATACATCTTTGTGTACGGCTGGAATGAGAAGTCAAGGTCCTCCCCTCCATATGTATGGTTTCCAGGGCCATCCTTTCCCCTTCCATTGCCATCCTTTCCCCTTCCATTGCCATGGCGCCTTTATCATAAATCTTAAGTGTAAATGTGGTTCTGTCTTTAGACTTTTTCCTTAGTTCATCTGCCTAAATTAGCACCAATGACAGATTATAGATATGTAATAAGTCTTGAAATCTGTCAGTATAAGTCCTTTGACTGTTCTTCAAGCTCATAAATGTTATTTTTGGGATTTTACAGGCCATGTTGGTTTTTTGTTTTGTTTTGGCCATACAGCACAGCATTCAGAATCTTAGTTCTCAGACCAGGGATCAAACCCCTGCCCCCTGCAGTGGGAGAGCAGAATCTTAACCACTGGACTGCCAGGGAAGTCCCACCATATTGTTTCAAAACGTAGGTTTTTTTTTTATTTTTGATGTACCCTAGAGAAGGGCATGGCAGCCCACTCAAGTATTCTCGCTGGAGAGTTCCATGAACAGAGGAACCTGGCGACCTACAGTCCAGGGGGTTGCAAAGAGTCAGACAGGACTGACGGACTTTCACTTCACACAGTGAGACCAACAGACCAGGAGATGATTTTCTTTCAAAAGACAGTTTGTTACTCACAGTTCCAAGGGGGCGGGGCAGGCAAGGCCTTGCAGTGCCACATGAAGAAGCACCAGGGTTGATTAGGAGGCAGAAGGAACAAGGAGAAAGCATGGGCAGGAAGACTTATTGTGGTTTTACATGGGTAAAAATGGCTGAGACAGGGTAAGCAAGCTAAGCAGGTTTGGGATTGGCTTGTTTGAATAAGTTCAGCAAGCTCTGGAATATATAATCTGTCTTGAGCTATCTGGTTCCTGGCTCTGGGATGATTAAAGGCAAAGAATTACTGTCTAGAGTTTAAGAGCACAGTGAAAGTCACTCAGTCATGTCCAGCTCTTTGCGACCCCATAAACTGTAGCCTGTCAGGCTCCTCTGTCCATGGAGCTTTCCAGTCCAGAATACTAGAGTGGGTAGCCATTCCCTTCTCTGGGGCCCAGTGAGAACCTAGTAAAGATGGTAGCTGGGGAAGGGAGAGGGGGCTTTGGGTTGGTTGATTTGCATGTGAAAGGCTCCTCCACAGGATGGTCATTTGCTACCTCTAGAAATTAGCTTGCCTTGGGAGGGGCAGTCTCTCCTTGGGGATCAGCAAGGCCCCCAAGATATGAAAGCATCATAAAATTCAGAAAATAAAAAACATGATTAGTATACATGTAAATTTGAGAGTCAGCATGTTAAGTTCTACAAAAACTACTTCTGGAATTTTTTATTAGCTTTGTATACTGAATCTATAGATCAATTTGAAAAGATTTAATATTTTTACAATATTAAGTTTTCCCATGGATGAAACCAGAATATTTTTACTTTTTTTTTTTTTTAGCTTTATTTTTTTGAAATAATTTTTCCATATCCTGGGTCTTTGTTGCTGTGCACAGGCTTTCTCTAGTTGTAGCATTTAGGCTTCTCATTGTGGTGCCTTGTCTTGTTGTAGAGCACAGGCTTCAGCAGTTGTGGCTCAAGAGCTCTAGAACACAGTCTCAGTAATTGTGGCACATGTTGGCTTAGGTGCCCTGGGGCATATAGAATCTTCCTGGACTAGGAATCAAACCCATATCCCTTATTTTGGCAGGCAGAGTCTTAAACACTGGATCATCAAGGAAGTCTAATTTTTTAGTCTTCTATGTAGAGATTTGCATATCTTTTGTTCAACTGTTTTCTAGATGTTTGATATATTTTAATGCTTTCTAAATTGTATATTTTATTTTCTCATTATGTATTGCTAGAAATACAATTGATTTTTCTTATTTTGAGCTTGTGCTATCACATGAGTTGGTAATTATTCCTGGTTTGTTTGTTTTTTTTCTATTTTTTGGAAGAGTTTATGTAAGACTGTGCATCAGTTCAGTTCAGTTCAGTCACTCAGTCGTGTCCAACTCTGCGACCCCATGGACTGCAACATGCCAGGCCTCCCTGTCCATCACCAACTCCCGGAGTTTACCCAAACTCATGTCCACTGACTTGGCGATGCCATCCAACCATCTCATCCTCTGTCATCCCCTTCTCCTCCTGCCCTCAATCTTTCCCAGCATCAGGGTCTTTTCCAATGAGTCAGCTTTTCGCATCAGTTGGCCAAAGTATTCAAGTTTCAGCTTCAGCATCAATCCTTCCAAGGAGCACCCAGGACTGATCTCCTTTAGGATGGACTGGTTGGATTTCCCTGCAGTCCAAGGGACTCTCAAGAGTCTTCTCCAACACCACAGTTCAAAAACATCAATTCTTCAGCGCTCAGCTTTGTTTATAGTCCAACTCTCACATCCATACATGACTACTGGAAAAAACATAGCCTTGACTAGACGGACCTTTGTTGACAAAGTAATGTCTCTGCTTTTTAATATGCTGTCTAGGTTGGCCATAACTTTCCTTCCAAGGAGTAAGCGTCTTTTAATTTTATGGATGCAATCACACTCTGCAGTGAATTTGGAGCCCCCAAAAATAAAGTCAGCCACTGTTTTCACTGTTTCCCCATCTATTTGCCATGAAGTGATGGGACTGGATGACATGATCTTAGTTTTCTGAATGTTGAGTTTCAAGCCAACTTTTTCACTCTCCTCTTTCACTTTCATTAAGAAGCTCTTTAGTTCTTCTTTGCTTTCTGCCATAAGGGTGGTGTCATCAGCATGTCTGAGGTTATTGATATTTCTCCCAGCAATCTTGATTCCAGCTTGTGCTTCCTCTAGCCCAGCATTTCTCATGATGTACTCTGCATAGAAGTTAAATAAGCAGGGTGACAATATACAGCCTTGACATACTCCTTTTCCTATTTGGAACCCGTCTATTGTTCCATGTCCAGTTCTAACTGTTGCTTCCTGACTTGCATACAGATTTCTCAAGAGGCAGGTCAGGTGGTCTGGTATTCCCATCTCTTTCAGAATTTTCCACAGTTTGTTGTGATCCAGAGTCAAAGGCTCTGGCATAGTCAGTAAAGCAGAAATAGATGTTCTGGAACTCTCTTGCTGTTTTGATGATCCAACAGATGTTGGCAATTTGATCTCTGGTTCCTCTGCCTTTTCTAAAACCAGCTTGAACATCTGGAAGTTCATGGTTCACATATTGCTGAAGCCTGGCTTGGAGAATTTTGAGCATTACTTTGCTAGCATGTGAGATGAGTGCAATTGTGCAGTAGTTTGAACATTCTTTGGCATTGCCTTTCTTTGGGATTGAAATGAAAACTTACCTTTTCCAGTCCTGTGGCCACTGCTGAGTTTTCCAAATTTGCTGGCATATTGAGTGCAGCACTTTCACAGCATCATCTTTTAGGATTTGAAATAGCTCAACTGGAATTCTGTCACCTCCACTAGCTTTGTTTGTAGTGATGCTTCCTAAGATCCACTTGACTTCACATTCCAGGATGTCTGGCTCTAGATGAGTGATCACACCATCGTGATTATCTGGATCATGAAGATCGTTTTTGTACAGTTCTTCTGTGTATTCTTGCCAACTCTTCTTAATATCTTCTGCTTCTGTATGCTTGCACTAAGTTGCTTCAGTTGTGTCTGACTCTGTGTGACCCTATGGACTGTAGCCCACCAGACTCCTCTGTCCATGGGATTCTCCAGGCAAGAATACTAGAGTGGTTGCCATGCCCTCCTCCAGGAGATCTTCCTGATCCAGGGATCGAACCCGAGGCATTTCTTGCATCTTCTGCATTGCAGGCAGATTCTTTACTATTAAGCCACCAGGGAAGCCCTTCTAATGTTTGTATAGAGGAATCATCTTTCTTTAGTGTTTTCACCTTTATCTTCTTTCATCCTTTAGCTTTCAATTCCCTGTACCCTCAGATTACAAGTATAGGTATTTTAAGTAACGTATAGTTGGCTTTTAAAAATATGATCTAAGAATTTTATCTTTAAATTTGGAGTATTTAAATAATTTACATTAAAATTTTATTTATTTATTTATTTTTGGCTATGTTGGGTCTTTGTTGCTGTGCAGGCTTTTCTTTAATTGTGGCAAGCGGGACCACTGTTTAGTTGTCTGACTTCTCAATTCAGTGGTTTCTCTTGTTGAGGTTCTAGAGCTCTACGGCACAGGTTCAGTAGTTGTAGCACATGGGCTTAGTTGCTTCACACCCTGTGGGATCTTCCCAGACCAGGGATTGAACCCATGTCTCCTGCCTTGGCAGGCAGGCTCTCTACCACTGAGCCACTAGGGAAGCCCAATAATTCACATTTAATAGAGGTACCAATACATTTAATTTTGATTTACCATCTTCATGCTTTTATTTTCCCATTTGTTCTTTAATATTTTTCCTCTTTATTGCTCATCACTTTGTTAGTAACATGTTCTTTAATGATTCTGTGAGTGTTATCCTAAAGAAGATAATATGTATCCTTGAACTACTAGAGTAAACCTTAAATTAATACTTTTACAATATCTCAGCTAACCTTGGTACAGTTATTTTTTGAGGGTGGGGGCAGGGACTGAGCTGTGACACAAAAGGGATCTAACCTTTGCCCCCTGGAGTGAAAGTACAGAGTCTTAACCACTAGACCATCAGGGAAGTCCGAATCCTAGTACAGTTTAAATCCATTATCTGCTGTCTGCCTTTTGTGCTATCGTTGTCATGTGTTTTAATTCTACATGTACTTCAAACCACACAAAATATTAGGTTATTGTTCCAAACAATCAGTAGTCATTTGTATTTACTTGCTCATATCCTTATCTATGCTGATGCTTTTCATTACTTCCTGTTTCATCATGCTCTTACTTGGGATCCTTCTTATTCTTCCTGAAGAAACTTGCTTTAGCGGTTCTTCCAGAAAAGGTCTGATGGCAATAAATTCTCACTGTTTTTGGTTTTCTGTAGTTTCCTTAATCTTGCCTTCATCTTCATTTCAGTTCCAAAGTGGACATGTCCATTTGTCAAAGCGCAACTTGTATATTCTGTATCATAGCTGTAAGGGAGACTGGGAGAGTGAAAGCAACAAGAGCAGTCTTAGGCTAGGCTCTCAGGACACAGATTCTGAGAAGGTGATTTGTGTGCAGGTTCATTGGGCAGTAATCTCAGGGGCAACATCTGTAAATTAGGGAGGGAGGCAGAGTTGAGTCAGATGGAAAAGTTGAACTGCAAAGCAGTTGCAACAGAGGGCTCGTTGATCTCTAGATCTGGAGCCCTAGAGCTGGAATATTCCTTTAGACTTGCCCCCAAATGAGGCAAGAGGCCAGGCTTTGTACTCTCATACTGACTCGTCATTGAATGTGTTGTGTTGTGCACAGTCGCTCAGTCGTGTCCGACTCTTTATGACCCTATGGACTGTACCCACCAGGTTCTTCTGTCCATAGGATTCTCCAGGCAAGAATACTGGAGTGGGTAGCCATTTCCTTCTCCATGGGACCTTCCCCATCCAGAGATAAAACCTGGGTCTCCTGCATTGCAGGTAGATTCTTTACCATCTGAGCCACCAGGGAAGCTGCAGTGAAGTCATTGAATATGGACCGCCAAAAGAGTAGGGGCACAATCTTGGGCAAGATATCTCTCTTTTGCCCAGTGAAGTTTCTTGAGAAAGAGTCAGCTGTGAGCCACTGGCAGCCAATACTTCTAGCAGCTGAGGAAAAGAGCATTTTGGTCCTAAAGGGGAAATTTTGTGTGACACACCACAGATCCACTATAGTCTATACCTTGCACCACTTGGATTTGCTTCTTCTTTATAGTCAGTTTGCTTCATCTGCAAACAGCTCCAGGGTTCTGCGTTATCTTCTTTCCTGGGGAAACCTTTGAGAGAGAGGTTAGTGGGACGAAATACACCCCTCACTGCTTCAGCTATTTCAAGCCATAATCTCTAGTCTAGCCACATTCTGGTCTCAAATTCCAGCTTTCTGTCATCTTCAGTCTAGATAGCTTATCTGATGGGTGGCCCAGAGCCTCATTATTGGGTGGTTTGAGCCCACAGTTACTATACTTTTCTTAGACTTTGGCAGCATCCCTGTCCATTTACCATAAATACTGGGCAAGGAGTACCAAAATATTTCTTGTCAATAACTTGGGTGCAAAATGCATTCCTCCCCACCTCCATTGAGTAACAGTAACCCCATCTCCTTCTGATGATCACAAACATTTACTTACTCCTGACAGTGTGGTTATTTCTTTCCTTTCTTGCTAGTTTCTTGGCATGAGGAGCCCAAGATGATGGACAGTAGTGTAGGGAACTCTTACCAAGTCCTCTGGTGGAAGCAATCCCCCCTGGAAAGTAGATCTCGGACTGAAAATTGAAGGGATGTGGGGCTTCCCTGGTGGCTTAGTGGTAAAGAATCTGCTTGCCAGTGCAGGAAGCAGGGGTTCAATCCTTGGTCTGGGAAGATCCCACATGCCACAGAGCCACTAAGCCCATGAGCGACAGCTATTGAGCCTGAGCTGTAGAGCATGGGAGCTACAACTACTGAAGACTGCAAGCTTTAGAGCTCATCCTCTGCAACAAGAGAGGCCACTGCAATGAGAAGCCTGCACACCAGAACTGAAGAGTACTCCCTGCTCTCTGCAGCTAGGAAAAAACCCATGTGGCAACAGAGACCCAACACAGCTAAAAATAAATGACAAATTTTTTTTTTTAATTGAGGGGGTGGGAAACTTATATTCCCTAAATGGACCAATGGGAGTGATGGTAGGTGAGACCACTGCTACTTACATGTCTTGGTTTCCAAACTCCTGTAGTCTGTCTGTTGCGGACACAGTACTATGTAATGAACATTGATTTAGGGTATATACTGCATCCTGGAAAACAATGTCACATTCCTGTCGGGTATCATCTCTAAGCTAGTACCTCAGCTCTACCTTCAAAATGCTATTCTACCACTTTAAGGGTCCAGAAACTTCTGAGTGCTGTAGTATGTGTTATATGAGATTAGTGGGTCCCCTTGTCACATAGTGATTTCCACACCTCCCTTGCTATAAGTTAGGTTTCTTGGTCAGAGGTGAAGAGGGGATGTTATGCAGAATTGCCTACTGGCAGGTCACTCTTAAGTCATCAGATAGGGTGCTTCTGAAGGCACTGCAGGCAGAAAAGCAAGACTGTAATCTGGAACAAATGTTAATTCCTATCAAGATGAAGCAATGTACCTTCCAGAGGGGTCCAATGGTCAGCTTGGGTCCAAGTGGCTGGTTGGTCTCCTTGAGGAATTGTGCTGTCTCAGGGACCTGGCATAGGCCTCTGCTGCTGGTAGACAGGGCATTGCATAGGAGTAATGCTAATGGTGGATGCAAACTCATGTTTTAGGCTCATTCATAGCCACCAAACCTTCCACAATGACTATTCCAACCCTGAGCTGATTGTGCCAGCACTGGAATGGGTAAAAACAGAGGTTCACTGATGTCCACTGATTGAAGTGTTCTGTCTGATGGCTCTTCTGGGGGTAGATACTGAAATGTGGTACAAAGACGTTCACATTCTTTGCCCCCTTCCTTAGGCTCATCAGTACCAGGTGTTTGCAAACTAAAGCCCACAGACCAAAGCCACCCACTGCCTGTTTTGTAAATAAAGATTTATGAGGGGATTTACCTGGTGGTTCAGTGGCTAAGACGCTGCACCCCCAATGCAGGTGGCCCAGGTTTGATTCCTGGTAAGAGAACTAGATTCCACATGCCGCGACTAAGAATTTGCATGCTCAACTTAAAAAAAAGAAAAAAATCCTGCATGCTGAAACTAAGACCTGATGCAACCAAATAAATAAATATATTTTTTAAAAAGATATATGGGAACAAAATCATGCTCATGTATTTACATATCATCCCTATGGCTGCTTTTGTACAACAGCAGAGTGAATAATGGCAACAGTGACCATATGGCCAGTAAGTCTAAAATACTTCCTTTAACCATTTACAGAAAAAGTTACCAGGCTATTGATCTACATACCTCCATATATCTCTTGTCCACAATCTTCCAATCTTCTTCCTTTCAGGTCCTTGATCTAATGTGCCACTGCCTTTAAATCTGTATGCATTTTCACCTTGGGCCATTTGTCTTTCCACACAAAGAAGACCAGATGTACCACCCAAAACTCTGACCCTTGGGAGGGTTTCCCTTCAATCCTCTTTGAGGATCATCCCTGAGTGAGAGTGTACGGTATTAGCAGCCCATTTTTGGCTTGCACCAGGATATTCAGACAGTTCACCCAAGTCAGTCCTGGACTTTTGTCTCACCGCCCTGCAAACAAACTCAGGAAGAGGCATGAGTGCAGCAGTGGACGATGACATAGTGTTCTAGACCACTTACATGTGCAGATTATTTTGTCTTTGGCCCCTCCATGTTGTGCTATACTTCAATTTTTAAAAGCATTAATTTTTTTTTGGTTGTTTCGGGTCTTACCTGGGGCTCGTGCGATCTTCGTTGCAGCCCACAGGCTTCTCTCTAAGCTGTGGCATGTGGGCTGAGTAGGTGCAGTGTACGAGCTTGGTTTCCCCTTGGCATGTGGAATCTCAGTTCCCTAACCAGGGATCAAACCTGTGTCCCCTGCATTCGAAGGTGGATTCTTAACCACTGGACCACCAAGGAAGTCTCAATACTTCAGTTTTATAAAGGATTGCTGCTGGGCTTACTCAACCTTGTAACTTTGTAAGTCTTCTAGAAACCAAGCTCACAGTAGTCCACTTGGCCATGTGATGTCACACAGTCACATGTTGCATCTCTATGGTGATACAGGAACATGCCAGAGCTGTTTATTCAGTGGCACATAGTTGTCTTGGGTTTGCCATATTATACCCCTTATAGATCTTTTTTTCACTATAGTAATCTCTACTTTCACAATCTTCTTTATTACATGGCTGACATGGCAGAGTCACTTGTAATGTCACGTGAACCAGATAGTTGCAGAGCCCTTTCTTGCTCTGGACCCCACTCAAATTTGTCAGTCCTCCATGTGATCAAATAAACAGGTCAGAGCAGGTTTTCCCAGGATGAGACATACTATCTCCAGAACCCAAAGGAGCTACCAAGTATTGTGCTGCCTTCTCAACAGATCACTAAACACTTTACTGATGTAATGGCCCCCCAGAATCTTCCTAGGATTTATCTCCCATTCTCTGGAGAGTGTGTCTTTTATCAAGGCACCAACATACTTGCCACTTCATCCAATAAATATGATGTTATTGATGTGATGGACCAATGTGGTGGGCTTCAGGATGTTCAGATAATCTTAATCTTTTTATTTTGCAACTAACTAGGTCTTAGTTGCAATAACACAGGTCTTTTGTTGCAGCATTCAAACTCTTAGTTGCAGTATGTGGGATCTAACTCTCTGGCCAGAGATTGAACTGCCTCTGACCCCCAACTCTCCTACCCCCTAACCCCCACATTGGAGCTCAGGGTCTTAGTCACTGAACCACCAGGGAAGTCCCCAGATAGTCCTAATCTAACTGGCCTATATTATGATGGTGTGTGGACTTTAAAATATATCCACAGATTTGTTCATATTTTTGATTTAAAAGGTGGAGCTTAATTTTTCTCCCCGTGTGGATCATTTGTTCTCAGGGAGGTTAGTGGCATTTGCAGACTTTAAAATATGTCCTCAGATTCATTCATATTTTTGCTTCAGGAGGTGGAGCTTAATTTTTCTCCCCTTGTGGATCACTTGTTCTCAGGGAAGTTAGTGGCCATCTTGTGAGCAGACACATAAACAACCAATGGAGAGGCACATGTGATAAGGAACTGAGGCTTCCTGTCAACAGCCATGAATGAATCATCTTGAAAGTGAATCTTCCAACCCTCATTAAGACTTCAAGTGATTGCAGGGTCTGTGGATATCCTGACTGAAACCATGCGAGAGATACTGAACCGGAACAACCCAGCTAAATTACTGCTGCTCCCTGACCCACAGAAATTGTGAGATAATAAATATTACTGTCTGCTACAGAGTTTTTGTGACATAGTGCCATGGGATACCTGCAGAAACCTTCTCAGCACTCATGTATGTGCAGCCCTGAAGTGTGAGGTATCTTGGTCAATGGGGGATAAGAGCCAGTGGATAAAAGCTTCTCTCTTTCTTTACCTGGTAAATGGTTCTGAAGCACATTTCATATGGCTTCTCAGATGGTCCCACAGAATCAAGCGTTAGTTACCTATGAGAGTAAAAGTGAAAATATTAGTCACTCAGTTGTGTCCGACTCTTTGCTACCCCATGGACCGTCACCTTCCAGACTCCTCTGTCCATGGGATTTTCCAGGCAAGCATACTGGAAGGGGTAGCCATTCCCTTTTCCAGGGGATAATGGTGACCAATTTGTTAATGCATCCGTGTACTAGCTGTCCCTCTTTCTCTGTTCCACTTACTCTTTTTTAAAAAATTATTTTTTTTCCCTGGAAAAGGAAATGGCAACCCACCGCAGTATTCTTACCTGGGAAATCCACGGAGGGGCCTGGCAGGCTACGTCCATCACAAAGAGTTGGACATGACTTAGCAACTAAACAACAAAAACAACAAACAGCAATGGCAGTTCTAGCCAATATGTGAGAACAAAAAGTTGTAAGGAGTTGGGGGTTGAGGTTGAAACAAAAATCCTATTGTTACAGTATATTAATGCATATATATGGAATTTAGAAAGATGGTAATGATGACCCTATATGCGAGACAGCAAAAGAGACACAGATGTAAAGAACAGACTTTTGGACTCTGTGGGAGAAGGTGAGGGTGGGATGATTTGAGAGAATAGCATTGAAACATGTATATTATCATATGTGAAATAGATCGCCAGTCCAGGTTCAATGCATGAGACAGGGTGCTCAGGGCTGGTGCTCTGGGATGACCCTGAGGGATGGGATGGGGAGGGAGGTGGGAGGGAGGGTCAGGATGGGGAACACATGGACACCCATGGCTGATTCGTGTGAATGTATGGCAAAAACCACCACAATATTGTAAAGTAATTAGCCTTCAATTAAAATTTTAAAAAGTTTGTTTTAAATCCTATTGTTTATGGATGAGATTGTCTATTTAGAAAACCAAAATAAACTACAGGTGAATATTTAAACTTAAAAGTATTTCTTTATTTTTGGCTGTGTTGGGTCTTTGTTGCTGCATGAGGGCTTTCTCCAGTTACAGTGAGCAGGGGCTACCCTGTGTTGCAGAGTAGCTTCTCATTGCGGTGGCTTCTCTTCTTGCAGAGCTTGGGTTCTAGAGAGTGGGGTCTTCAGTGGTCATGACTCACAGGCTTAGCTGTCTGGGGGCATATGGAATCTTCTCGGGCCAGGGATTCAGACCTATGTCTCCTGAACTTGCAGGCAGGTTCTTAACCACTGGACAACCAAGGAACTCCATCTGTTTTACTTACTCTTATTTCTCACTCTCTTCCCCTGGGATTGCCCTCCCTAAAAGCTATTTGCACAGACTCCTTTGTCTGTTTTCAGGGGAACCCACAAGATAATGTAAAAAAGGCACTTGACACAATTCAAACTTGATTTTAAAGACAACTACCCAGTATTTAGCGTCTTATCTTATTACTGTGGAAATACTGAAATTAGAATAGAAAGAGTGTTACTATCTCCATTATGGTTTAACATCATTTTGGCTATATTAGCCAACACATATATGAGGGCAAGCATATTAGATAAGAAATATAATGTTGAAAAGAAAGAGATAAAATGATCTCTATTTAGCAGCGTGCCCAGTGGTCCCATCAATCTGTCTCTTGTTTCAACAGTGTTTGGAGGGAACTGACCTAGGACCCCATACTCTGACCACCCTCCAACCTCCTCTCCAGCCACAAGTCCAAGACCATCTTCTTGGTCATTCCCTGCCTCTGGAACCAACCAACCCTGATGTTAGCCCTTTATTGCCCACCAATCAGGAGCTCCAAACTTCATCAAGATTATTCCACTGAGATGGAGGCCATTGTCAATGGCCTGGTCAACCTGCATCTGCTGGCCTCTTATACCAACTTCTTTCTGGGCTTCTATTCTGACCACAGAGATGTGGCTCTAGAAGGTAGAAGATCCTTCTTCCGAGTGTTGACCAGAAGAAGCACCAGCGTACCTCATGCCTCTAGAAGAGGGAAAATCAGCACAATGACTACACCCTCTTCAGGACCTGCAAAAGCTGTCTCAGGATGAAAAGTGTAAAACCCTGGACACCATGGAAGACTCTATGGCCCTGGAGAAGAACTTGAACTAGGCTTGTGGGGATTTGCACACTGTGGGCTTGGTCCACCCAACCCCCACCCCATCTCTGTGACTTCCTGGAGAACCACTTCCTGGATGAACAAGGGAAACTCACATGTTGGAAGAAGTTGGACCACCACCTGACTAATTTCTGCAGGCTGTCCAGCCCTAGTCTGGACTGGGAGAGTGTCTCTTGAAAAGTCTTACCTTCCAGAAAGACCAGGAGTCACCGGAGCCCAGCAGCCTTTGAGGAGTCTCTCTGCTCCCCACCTGATGTCAGAGCTTCAGCCTGATCCTATATCTATAGGCAGGGGCAGCTCTTTAACCACCCTGGAATCTTCTCTCAAGCCTTAGACCAAATGGAAACATTAATGTTTTGCAGCAACAAACAAACAAAAGCCCTATCTCTCTTTGTAGACAATTGTTTAGTTGGAACACCCGAAAGGATTGAAAAAAAAACTATCACAAACAATAAAAAAATTTAGTAAAGTAACATGATATAAAATTAACATGTAGAAATCAGTAGCCTTCATGTATATACTAAGTAATCAGAAGATATAATGAAAGATAAGATACATTTAAAATAGCAAAAGTAAAATAAAATATCGACTGTAGATCTAAAAGACGTGCAAAACCTCTATGAGTAAAATCGATGAAACACACATGAAAGACACAAAAGTGGACTGGAATAAATCGATCCATCTCACTTTCGGATTGGAAGATTCAGTTTGTAAAGTTGCCAATTCTCTGTCAGCTAAGTGATGTACTTACTAGTAATGATCTCGGTGGAAATTATCATTGGGTTTTGATTGTTTATTTTGTAGGGTTGAACGAATGTATTATACAAAGTTTATTCTTCCAAAAGGAAAGAATAAACAAGCAAGAATTGCTAGTAAAATTCCTTAAGAGGAAAGTAGAGTCTAGCCCTCAAAGACATTAAAATTTTATAACTAAATGTTATAATTGAAACAGCATAGAAGTGATACATGAACAGACAGACCACTGGAATTGAATACAAATCCAGAAATAGACCTAGGTGCAAAAGGAAATTTGGCATACAAGAAAAGGTTGTATTTCAAATCAGTGGGGAAAAAACTTTTAACAAATGGTATTGAGACCATATGGAAAAAAGTAACATGAGATTCATTCTTTTGCTAAGCTGGAGTAAATGGTAAATGAATAAGAGATCTAAGTATGAAAAATGAAAACACATAAATACTAGAAGAAAATCTGAGCGCATTTCTTTATAGCCTAAGAGTGGGGTAAACATTCATAATTTCACAAATCAGAAGAAGTTGAAGGAAAAAATTGGTAACTTTCACTGAAAAGACATAAACATGCTTTATGGGAGATAAATTAGAGAGATAAAGAGACAGAGAGAAAGAGAACCATAAGTTTTCAAAAGACAAATTGACAAATAGGGAAAAGGTATTACAGCTTGCATCACAGAAGGCTAATATTTCTAATATATGAAGTGTTCCTGATTTTCAAAACAAGAAAAATATACAAACATAGTAGAAAAAGAAATGCAAATGGCAAAGATGCTAAGCCTATTTCATAAGATTGAAGGAAATGCTTGTTATTAAGGGAAGTGCTTGTTAAAATTACCCTGAGATAGTATTTCTCCCCTATCAGATTGGCAAAATCCAGAAGTTGACAGCATACTTTGATGGTGAGATAAAGGAAGTGAGGCTTGCCCATTACTCATGAAATGCAAAGTGATATAATCTTAATGGGTGGCAACTTGGCAATATTTAGCAGAATTAAATATGCATTTACTCTTAGATTTAGCAATCCTAGGAATCTATCACAGAGTGCATGCTTGCTAAGTTGCTTCAGTTGTGTCCAGCTCTTTGCGATCCTACAGACTATAGCTAGACAGGCTTCTCTGTCCATGGGATTCTCAAGCAAGAATACTGGAGTCAGTTGCTGTGCCCTCCTCCAGGGGATCTTTCTCACACAGGGATCAAACCTGTATCTCTTATGTCTCCTGCATTGGCAGGTGGGTTCTTTACCACTAGTGCCACCTGGAGTCACAGGTAAAACTATGAAATGACATACAAACATGGAGTTTATTGCAGCACTACCTGTAAACAATGCAAATATCTATCAATAAGGACGGGTTGAATATTGCCTCTATGAAAATGGAGTACTATACAGTTGTAAAAAGCAATGAGAACAATCTCCACTGCTATGATCTAAATTGTGTTCCTTCCCTCAAAATTCTTATGTTGAAGCCCTAACCCCAATGTGATAATATTAATATTTGGAGATGGAGCCTTTTGATAATTAGGTTTAAATGAGGTCATGAGGGTGTGGCCCTCATTATGGGATTAGTGACCTTATGAGAAGAGATACTGAAGGGCTTACTTTCCCTGCCATGTGAGGACACAGTGATCAGGCAGCCTTCTGTTAGCCAGGAAGGCTAACAGAGTTACCAGAAACTCATCATGCTAGTGTCTTGATCTTGAACTCCCAGCCTTTAGAACTGTGAGAAAGTTAGTTTCTGTTGTATAAGCTGCCCAGTCTACAGTATTTTAAAAATATTTATTTATTTATCTATTTGGCTGCACTGGGTCTTAGCTGCAGCACACAGGATCTTCGATCTTCTTTGCAGCATGCAGAATCTTTAGTTGCCGAAAGTGAACTCTTAGTTGGGGCATGTGGGATCTAGTTCCCTGACCAGAGATCAAACTCAGGCACCATGCAGTGGGAGAATGGCATCTTAGCCACTGGACTACCAGGGAAGTGCCTTTGTTGTGACAGTCCAAGCTGTTTAAGATACCTACTTACCTCTATCCAGTGATCCCAGGATATACTGCTCGATGAGAAAAAAAAAAAGTACAGGCTGGTGCACAGAATGTTGTCCTTTGGGTAAGAAAAATAAGGAAATATGAATATGCAAATGTATTTGGTGATATTTTTGTAAAGAAAAAATGAAAGCATAAATTGTAACTACAGAGCAATCTTTTCCAGTCTTTTTATTCCAAAGGAACTCTTACAATTATTTTTATTTTTTACAATCATTTTTAGATCGCAGGGGACCTTGCATAAAAATTATACCTATAGCTCATGATACATTAGCTTGCTTGTAAAATGTACATATAATCACCCAATAATAATTGACAGGGCTCTTTTGAGTAGAGAATGCTATTTTCCCCCGCCCTGGGAGAGTGCATTTTGCTTAACTTATTAACACAATCTTTTTTTGTGGTTTCTCCAGTCACAAATAACATTAACTCGAGTGCATATCACTGTTGTAGGTGAGGGAAGTTTTAAACTTCCTTAAAGGAAAGTTTCCTACATTTAAGTATTTAACGTTATCCAAAAAGATCTTCCCAGATGGCACTAGTGGTAGAGAACCCGCCTGCCAATGCAGGAGGTCTGAGAGACTCGAGTTCGATCCTTCATTGGGAAAATCCCCTGGGGAGGGAATAGCAACCCTCTCCAGTATTCTTGCCTGGAGAATCCCATGAACAGAGGAGCCTGGCGAGCTAAGGTTCATTGGGTCACAAAGAGTTAGACATGACTGTAGTGACTTAGCACACAACACAAAAAGATCTGAAGTTTTACTACAAATTTCTACTATACTAGATGTTAATGAGGTGTGATATGTGTTTGTGTTTTTTTCCCCACTGAAAAATAAAAATTAGTTTATAGCCAAACATTCTTTTTTAAAAAGTATTTATTTATATATCTATTTCTTTGGCTGCACTGGGCCTTAGTTGTACCAGTTGGGATCTTCATTGAGGCCTGTGGAATCTCTTAGTTGTGGCATGTGAGATCTAGTTCTCTGACCAGGGATCAAACCCAGGCCTTGGGATCTCGGAGTGTTAGCCACTGGACCACCAGGGAAGGCCTCAAACATTCTTGAAAAAAAAAAAACAATAAGGTAAGCTTAGCTAACCTTTTTTGAAATTAACTGGTTTCTTTCCTTTGCACAAAATTTTAAAGTTTTATTGAGATATGATTCACATACCATGCACTACATCCTTTGCAAGTGTACAATTCAGTGATTGTCAGCATATTGACAAGTGTATGCAACTATCATCACAGTCAATTTTAGAAAGTTTTCATCATCTCAGGAAGAAATCCAGTACTCTTTATTAATTTTTTATTTTTGGCTATGCTGGATCTTCATTGCTGTGTGGGCTTTTCTCTGGTTGCAGAGAGTGGGCACTACTCTTCATTGCAGTGGGCAGGCTTCTCATTGTGATGACTTTTGCTGCAAATCTCAGGCTCTAAGGCTCAAGGGATTCAGTATTTGCAACTCCCAGGCTCTAGAGCACAGGCTCAATAGCTGTGGCACATGGACTTAATTGCTGTTTCGCATATGGGATCTTCTTGGATCAGGGATCAAACCCGTGTCTCCTGCACTGGCAGGTGGATTCTTTACCACTGAACCACCAGGGGAGACCTATTTGAAGGTTCTAGTAGCCATGTACAGTAATTAGCCCCTTTATTTGTCAAATAGCTGTTGTTTGTATGTCAGTCAATTCAGTTGCTCAGTCATGTCTGACTCTTTGTGACCCCATGGACTGCAGCACGCCAGGCCTCCCTGTCCATCACCAACTCCCAGAGTTTACTCAAACTCATGTCCATCGAGTCGGTGATGCCATCCAACCATCTCATCCTCTGTCATCCCCTTCTCCTCCTGCCTTCAATCTTTCCCAGCATCAGGGTCTTTTCAAATGAGTCAGTTCTTCACATCAGGTAGCCAAAGGAATGGAGTTTCAGCTTCAGCCTCAGTCCTTCCAATGAATATTCAGGACTGATTTCCTTTAGGATGGACTGGGTGGGTCTCTTTGCTGTCCAAGGGATTCTTAAGAGTCTTCTCCAACACCACGGTTCAAAAGCCTCAATTCTTCAGCATTCAACTTTCTTTATACTCCAACTCCTACATCCATACATGACTACTGGAAAAGCCATAGCTTTGACTAGATGGACCTTTGTTGGCAAAGTAATGTCTCTGCTTTTTAATATGCTGTCTAGGTTGGTCATAACTTTTCTTCCAAGGAGTAAGCGCGTCTTTTAATTTCATGGCTGAAGTCACCATCTGCAGTGATTTTGGAGCCCCTCAAAATAAAATCTGTCACTGTTTTTCCATTGTTTCCCCATCCATTTGCCATGAAGTGATGGGACCAGATGACATGATCTTAGTTTTCTGAATGTTGAGTTTCAAGCCAAATTTTTCACTCTCCTTTTTCACTATTATCAAGAGGCTCTTTAGTTCTTCTTTGCTTTCTGCCATAAGGGTGGTGTCATCTGCATATCTGACATTATTGATATTTCTCCCAGCAATCTTGTTTCCGGCTTGTGCTTCTTCCAGCCCAGCGTTTCTCATGATGTACTCTGCATGTAAGTTAAATAAGCAGCGTGACAATATACAGCCTTGACATACTCTTTTCCCAATTTGGAACCAGTCAGTTGTTCCATGTCCAGTTCTAACTGTTGCTTCCTGACCTGCATACACGTTTCTCATATTTCCCATCTCCTTCAGAATTTTGCAGTTTGTTGTGATCCACACAGTCAAAGGCTTTGGCATAGTCAATAAAACAGAAGTAGATGTTTTTCTGAAATTCTCTTGCTTTTTCGTTGATCAAACGGATGTTGGCAATTTGATCTCTGGTTCCTCTGCCTTTTCTAAATCCAGCTTGAACATCTGGAAGTTCACGGTTCACATATTGCTGAAGCCTGGCTTGGAGAATTTTGAGCATTACTTTGCTAGCATGTGAGATGAGTGCAATTGTGCAGCAGTTTGTCATTTCCTTTCATTGGGATTGGAATGAAAACTGACCTTTTTCAGTCCTGTGGCCACTGCTGAGTTTTCCAAATTTGCTGGTATATTGAGGCAGGACTTTCACAGCATCATCGACATGTTTGTAGCTAAGTGTCTTTAAATTTTGGAGTCAGCTAGACTAAATGTGTTCCTTAACAATTCATACATTAAATCCTAATGCCCAATGTAATGGCATTTGACTGTGGGGCCTTTGGGAGGTGATTAGGTCACAAAGGCGGTGTCCTCATGAATGATTACTGCTTTTATAAAAAGAGATCCTTCCCCTGCCCCTTCACTTCCACACAGTGAAAAGACAGCTCTATGAACCAGGAAGCGGGTCTCACTGAATCTGCTAGTGCCTTGATCTCGAAATTACCGGTCTTCAGAACTGTAAGAAGTAAATTTCTGCTGTTTGTAAGCCACTTGATCTATGATAGTCAATCGTTGTTATTGTTTAGTCACTAAGTTGTGTCCAACTTTGTGACACCATGGACTGTAGCTTGACAGGCTCCTCTGTCCATGGGATTCTCCAGGCAAAAAGACTGGAGTGGGTTGCCATTTCCTTCTCCAGGGGATCTTCCCATATAGGGATCGGACCCACATCTCCTGCATTGGCAGATAGGTTCTTTACCACTGAGCCACCAGGGAATCCTCTGGTAGTTGATTATAGTAACCCAAATGGACTAAGAGCCATTGCTGAATGTGTCAGTTCAGTGCAGACAACGCACAAAGGAAGAGAACACCTCAAATCACCAGTCCATGTAAAACCCACTCATAAATATTTCTCGTCACAAAAATGTACTTTTTTTGTGTCTATTTTCCCCTGCTGCATTGAGAAAGCCCATATGCAGCAATGAAGACTCAGGGCAGCCAAAAATAAATAAATAAACAAAAGGACATGCATACAGAAATGAAAGGAATTTATGACCATTTTTAAGTCTACCATAAGTGGGGATATCTGTCAGAAAGCACAGAAGCTGTCAAAGACTCATGGAGCCATTTTAAGACGGCACAGGAGACAATCTTTCGGGGCTTCTACTGGCCTAAGATAGAACAATGGGATTTGCTTTAGAATACTCCAGAAACAAAATTCCCTGGTTGTCCAGTGGTTAAGACACAGCACTTTCATTGCTGTGGTTCAATCCCTGGTTGGGGAACTAAGATCGCTCAAGCCATGCAGCACGGCCAAAAAATAAAAATTCCTCTAGAAAAAACAAAGTTGGGATGTGAATAGATGAAATGTTTGGCCGAATGATGAATATAGTAGAAGCTGAGTGATAGACACATGAAAATTCATGTTAGTAGTTTCTTTGCTTTTGGTATATTCGAAATTTTCCTTAAGAAGAATTTTTTAAGTAATACTTATTCAGGATAAAAAAATGTAGAAAATACAGAAATAACCAAAATACAAAATTATTAGTTAATCCCACCACTCAGAGATACAGTTAATAACAGTGAACCATTCTTCTGGGCTGTTCCTATTCATGTTTGCAAACCCTGACCCATCCAGCATTTCTCGGGTGTCATTAGCCATCATTACATAAACACAGCCTTCTGCTACTCTCTGGGGAGCCGAACCTCATGGTTATCTATGAGAGAAGCAACTTGCTTGCAAATTGGCATCTATAACATGGAGGCTCTGTCCTTGGCACCGTGGCTTTGGGGCACATGTCCGAAACCAGTTTTTTTGCCCTGACTCAGGATTTTACCTGGGCGGATCCCTTCTGGCTGTCATACAGGTTTCCCCTCCAACTTGTCTAGCTGTCTATCTCTGCTCAGATTGTCAGTTCCTCACACCCACAAAGGGAATTGTGAGTATGCAATGATCTTACATCTGAATTCAGTTCATCTTAAACATACTCTACACATTTGGAGAGACTCTGCACCCCCCTACCCTTTTAATTTGGGGGAGTGGGGTAACAAGATGACTGAACTTTTGCTTAATTCATATGGATTCATTTTGCAAACTTAGAGCTTCAGTGTTAAAAGAATCTGCCTGCCAATGCAGGAAATGCAGGAGATGTGGGCTGTATCCCTGGACTGGGAAGATCCCCTGGAGGAGGAAATGTCAACCCACTCTTGTATTCTTGCCTGGGGAGGTCCATGGAAAAAGGAGTTCGGCAGGCTACAGTCCAGGAAGTCTCAAAGAGTCAGACACGAGTTAACAACTAACCACTCCAGTGTTTTTGCCTGGAGAATCCCAGGGACAGGGGAGCCTGGTGGGCTGCCGTCTATGGGGTCTCACAGAGTCGGACTCAACTGAAGCGACTTAGCAGCAGCAGCAACACATGCATTTTGCAAACTTAACAAATTGGGATCATATCCCCCCCTTTTTTTCTTGCTTTATATTTCCTGGAAATAATTTCACGTGCCAGTGAATACACTTTCTAACATGATTTTTAGTGGTAGCGTAATCTTCTGAAAGAAGAGTCTGCGTAGTATACATTCAAATAATTTTCCGTAGCCTTTTTGAAAAAATTTTATTTATTTGGCTGCATTGGGTCTTAGTTGTGGGCACATGGGATCTTTCACTGTGGCACTCTGGCTTAGTGGCTCCACAGCATGGGGGAGCTTAGTTCCCTGACCAGGGATCAAACCCAAGTTTCCTGCATTGCAGGGCAGATTCTTAACCGCTGGATCACCAGGGAAGTCCCCGCAACCTTTTTCACAGCTCTAAATAATGCCGCACTGAAAGTAACAAAACCTTCCACTGCATCTCCATTTCCCTGGGATAGGTTCCTAGAAATGAGATTACTGAATCAAGGTATTTGAACATATGCATGTGTGTGATACATCAAAAAGTTGTCAGTGTTCTATGTGAAAACGGTATTTTCCTTTGATTTGCTTTTTTTTTTGCTTGTACTTCTAATCTTTTTTATTTTTAATATAATTGCTTTATAATACTGTGCTAGTTTCTGATTCACAGAGTGAATCACTATATGTATAGACATGTCCCCTCTCTCTCAGCCCTCCCTCCCATCCCTTTTGTTCATCACAGAGCACTGAGCTGAACTCCCTGTGCTCTATAGCATCTTCCCACTAGCTATTTAGTGGTTGCTCAGTCGTGTCCAGCTCTTTGTGACCCCATGGAATGTAGCCCTGCCAGGCTCCCCTGTCCATGGAATTCTCCAGGCAGGAATACTGGAGTGGGTTGCTCTCCTCCAGGGGATCTTCCTGACCCAGGGATTGAACCCAGGTCTCCTGCATTGCAGGCAGATTCTTTACTGTCTGAGCCACCAGGAAAGCCATTTTACACATAATGGTAATGCGTGTATGTCTATCATCCCCCAGTTCATCCCACCCTCCCCTGCTTTTCTTTGGTTATTGGTAAACAAAAGAGGCATTTCAATGATTTGGGGGGAAATGTCAGGAGATATTAAGGGAAAAAAGGACACAAAGCTTTCTCCTTTGAAGGATACCTTTACTGTGCACTGCATCTGCTTTAGTGATTGGGAGGAGAGAGCAGTAAAGTGTTGGTGCTCCTAGGCAGGGGTCTTAGCCATTTCTCTATCTGTGAGAACAGAGTCACAGGAGTACTGACCCCTGTGTCCTGTTCTGATATCATGAGATAATCCACACGAGGCCCAGCTTTCTCCTACTGTAATGTAAACACATCACTGTCAGGGTCATGACATGAACGGATATTTGGAAATATCCCAAAATGTTAACAGAGTTTATCACCAGATAACAGCATTACATGTGATTTTGAGTTTTTCTTTTTTCCCTACCTTGTTATATATTTTTGAGGTTTTCTCTCTCTTTTTTTTTTTTTTAAGATGATGATCAAGTGCTACTTTAATGAAACAAGACTCTAAAACAGTTTGTAAAAATGAAGCAGTCCCAGCTGGAAGCCCTCATTACCCAAGATTGGCAAACTATTCAGCACCACAAGCTGGCCCCCCCTAGACACCTGACACCCAGAGCTACCTGCCCCTCCCCCCAGAGACTGCATGGGATTGTGTCTCAGGGCCAACTGCCCAGTGCACAACTGTGACCCCTTACACCCTAAGCTGCTCTCGCCATGGCAAACTGATGGGCTGGCTGGTGAGGAAGAGGGTTGTACTGTAGTTGAGCAGGGATGGGGAAGCTGAGGACTGCAGCAGAGCCCCAGTCCATCTTGTACCACCATCTGCTTCTCTGGCTTGGCAAGCCCCAGACGGCCCTGGATCATTTTTAGAATTGACAGAGGCCGTTAAGATCGCTTAGCCTGTGGTCCATCCTAGGCTTTGCGGGAGAATCAGTGTCTTAAAACACACAGATGCTCTGGCCTCACGCCAGTCCTATTAGATCAGAACTCTGGAGGTGGCCCCTGTCATCGGCAGGTGAGTCTGTTGGTCAGACTAAGTTGAGAACTACTCAGTCCAAACCCTACATCTTATCTGAGATGCTCTGCCATGCGGTATCACACGGCCTGTGATAGGACTTGAACACACACCACCACTGGTTATGCAGCTTGACTTATCACTGTCTTTCCTTATATCTTGAGGGTGCCTGGTTGTTTACCAAGTTTTTCTGAGCTATCATCTCTATTGGTCTACGTAACATAGGATGAGGAAGGCAGGCAGACATTATTATCTCTGGTCTGAAGACCAGGAAACAGGCCCACAAGGGTGAAGTGAATTGTAGGTCTGAGATAGAGCCAGAATTGTAATCTGACTTCATTTCCAAGACACCCAGTGGCAGGACCCCTTCCAAGGGGAGTCACCCAGATATGAATGCCTTGAGAGTCTGCGTTTCTGAGCCCTGCCCCAGACCCACTGTATTAGCACCCCTGCGTGTGGGAGGGAGTGAATGCAGTTTTTAGAAACTCCTGAGGGATTGTGATGGACACTGAAGTTTGAGGATCATTTCAAGTGCCTCCATGGTAGTTAACTGAAGCTACACAATAGCATACATGCCTGTGTGCATGTTCAGTTGCTTCAGGAGCGTCCAACCCTTCGTGACCCTGTGGACTACAGTCTGCCAGGCTCCTCTGTCCATGGGGTTTCTCCAGGCATGAATACTGGAGTGGTTTGCCATGCCCTCCTTTAGGGGATCTTCCCTACCAAGGGATTGAATCCTCCTTCTTTAATTTCTTAAAGAAAGGAATTTCTTTAAGAAATTAAAGAAGGTTATATAAGTGGAATCATACAGTGTATATTCTTTGTGAATAAACTTTTTCTACTCAGCATAATTCTCTGGAGAGTCACCCCTTTATTTTTCTGAGTGTTTTTTTTTAAAAAAAATCATGAATGGGTGTTGAATTTTTTACATGTTTTTTCTGCATCAATTGATATGATCACGTGATATTTCTTTTTTAGTCTGTTTACATGGTAGATCACATTGATTGATTTTTGATTATTGAACCAGCCTTGCATTCCCGGAACTCCACTTGGTCATGGGACATCATTCTTTTTATATATTGCTGAATTCTATTTGCTAATATTTGTTAAGGATTTTACATTTGCATTCGTGGGGGATATTGGTCTACCTATTGAGTTTTTATTTCAACCATTATGCCTCAAAATTTTTTAATTTTATGTTAGAGTATAGTTGATTTACAGTGCTGTTAGTTTGAGGTGTACAGCAGAGTGATTTAGTTACACACATACGTATATCTATTCTTTTTCAGACTGTTTTCCATATAGATTATCACAGAGTATTGAGTTCCCTGTGCTCTACAGCAGGTCCTTGTTGGTTATCTATTTTATATATAGCAGTGTACATGTGTTAATCCCAAACTCCTAATTTATCCCTCCCCTGATTATATTTTAAATTTCCAAACATTCTACTTAATTTGCTTCAGAAACTGCCATGTAACTGACAATCTCTTGTTGCTCTCTCATTTTTGTGTTTCTGTAGTGATAAGAGATTGTGAGCTCATATTTGTCTTATCTTGATCTGGGGGAAATCCCAAGGGTTTACACTGGGAAAGATTTCCTCCAAGTAGAATTGCATTTCTTTGTGCTTGGGGCGGGGGGGGGGGGGGGTCAGACAACCAGTCTCCTGGGTCCCCTTCAGCCCCCTTTGTACCCTCCCATCAGAGTTTCAGGCCCAGCTCCCCACCCAGCCCTTTTGTTGATGGTCTGATCTCCCAACTGCAGGGCTGTCAGCATTTACTGTCCAGGCAACTCTGCTTTTCAGGAATTTTCCCCTTGAAGATTTCTCTCTGCTTCTTGCAAACCCAGAAAAAACAATACAAACAATGATTTTTGTATTTGTTTGAGGTCATCTAAGAATTTCTAGTCCGCTACAGTGCTGGCAGCAGAATTAGATTCCAATTTCACACCTGTCAGAGTGGCAAACATTTCAAAAATTTCATGTGTTGAGGACATGAGCAAGTTAAACTCTTACACATTAGTGGTTGGAGCATAAATTGGGACAGCTACTTCAGAGAGCTAGTTATTATCTAGAAAACTTCAGTTGCACATATCTCACATTCTACTCTTGGTATATACTCTAGAGAAACTCTTCCACACATGTCCTGATAGACAAGTATAAGAACATCCACCATGCTTTGTTTATAAGAGAACTCATTGGAAACAATGTTCTTTTAAAAGCATACATTATGGTATATGTATACAATGGAATACTAGAAAGCAATGGAAATGAACAAACTAGAGCTACATGTATTAATAGGGATAAATCTCACAAATATAATGTGAGCAAAAAAAGGGACTTGCAGAAAAATACACATAATATGATTACATTTGCATAAAGACTAAAGCATGCAGAACAACAGCAAGTATGACTTAGGAATGCATAAGTAAGCAGGAGTATGAAGAAACACATAATGCGTAATACAACACCAAACTGAGACCAGCAGTTGCTTCTAAGAGGTAGGTTGAAGGGACTTCCCTGGTGGTCCAGTGGCTAAGACTTTGAGCTCCCAATATAGGCAGCTTGGGTTTGAGCCCTGGTCAGGAAACTAGATCCCACATGCCACAACTAAAAGAAAAGATCCTGCATGCTACAATGAAAATTGAAGATCTTGCATGCCTCAGCTAAGACCTGGCATATCAAATAAATAAGTACAATAGAAAGAAGGATAGGGATATAAATGGGGGGGGGGGAGGACCCAGGAGCTTCAAATGAATTAACATTTTTTTAAGTAATTTTATTTATTTATCTATTTTTGGCTGTGCTGGGTCTTGGTTGCTGTGTGGGCTTTTCTCTAGCTGTGGAGAGTGAGCGAGGTGGGGACAGGAGGCTACTCTTCACTGCAGCATGCAGGCTTCTCACTGCGGTGGTTTCTCTTGTTGCAAAGCACAGGCTCTAGGGTTAGCAGGCTTCAGCAGTTGCAGTTCCTGGGCTCTGGGGCACTGGCTCAACAGTTTGTGGCAAATGGGATTAGTTGGGCTTCCCTGGTGGCTCAGTTGGTAAAGAATCTGCCTGCAATGTAGGAAACCCAGGTCTGATCCCTGTATGGGAAGATCCCCTGGAGAAGGGAATGGCAACCCACTCCAGTGGTCTTGCCTGGAGAATTCCATGGACAGAGGAGCCTGGTGGACTATAGTCCATGGGGTCACAAAGGGTCAGACACAACTGAGCAACTAACACAGGCGTGGGCTTAGTTGATCCGTGGCATGTGGGATCCTACCAGACCAGGAATCGAACCCTGCATTGGCAGTGGATTCTTTACCACTAAGTCATCTGGGAAGCCCTGGATTAATATTGTTTCATTTCTTAAACTATGTGATGAATACATGACTGTTCACTCTATTATTATTTGTATTTTTTTTTTTTTAAAGTCTCATCTTGTCATTGAGCCACCTTGCTACCTCTGAGTACTTCTAATGGAGTGAACCCCAGAGTCTGCAGTGGTAATGAGACTGTTGAGTTCAGTCAGGAAGAAGGTGTGGTGTGAGAACAGAAGACAGCTGAGGTCCACCAACATCTCTGAAGGCTGCAAGGGGGAGGAGTTAGCAAGTGTGGTGTTTACAAATCCTCAGAAGAAGAGAATTTTGAGAATGCTTGCTTGGTAGGCAGCTTCCGAAATGGCTCCCAATGATCCCCCTCCTGCATTTATATATTTGGGTAATAACTTCCCACAGAATATGGGCTAGACACAGTCCCTTGATTCTAACAGGTGTTAGTCACTCAGTCATGTCCGACTCTTTGCCACCCCATAGACTGTAGCCCACTGGGGTCCTCTGGCCATGGAATTGCACAGGCAAGAATACTAGAGTGGGTTGCCATTCCCTTCTCCAGGGGATCTTCCCAACCTAGGGATCGAACCCAAGACTCTTGCATTGCAGGAAGATTCTTTACTCTCTGAGCCACCAGGAAAGCCCCTGATTCTAACAAAGAAGTGGGCAAATGCAATGGGATGTCTCTTCCCACCTTAGGCTAAAAAGAATGTGACTTCCATCTTGCTTGAATTGATCTAAGGAGAAACACACTTGACATGGAGCTGGGGGTGACAGTCAACAGCCAGAGATGAACTCAGTCCAACCAACTCTGAGGAATTGAATCCTATCAATAGCCACATGAAAGCTTGGAACAGACGCTTTCTATAGATAAGCCTTTAGGTGAGACCATAACCTGACTCACATTCTGACTGGAGTCTGTGATGGACCCGGATCCACAGAACTCAGCTAAGGCCAGCTTAGGTTTCTGTGGGCTTAGGTTCCTAACTCAACAAAACTATGCTCCGTGTCTCCTCCAGCCTCTCTGCTGATGGCTTCACTCCTCCTCCCAGGTTCTCTTTGCTCATTCTGTAAGAGCAACACCTGATCTGAATTAGGCCCCCAAGCTTTACTCTCTCCCCCAGAAACCCGACACTCAGCAGGAATATGGAAGAGGAAAGCAGTCTATGTTTTCTTGGACATTAAAAAAAAAGTTTTTTTGAAAATTTTTTGGCCTCACCATATTAGTTCCCCAACCAAGGATCAAACCCAATGCCTCTTGCATTGGAAGCACAGAGTTTTAGCCACTGGGCCACCAGGGAAGTTCCAAGGCCTTGAAAATTCAAAGGAAAGAAAATAGTCTGATTGTTCAGGGACCCTAACTGTCCTAGGATCTTCATCCTCTCAGTGAGAGGAGGCACTGGGTCCTCTGCAATGTTATTAATCTTTAGTCACCCCCTCCTGGCCAGACCTGCTGCCCAGCATCTCTGCTTATCAGCCTCTTCCCTAAGATAAAGGTTGGGCTGGGCGCCAGTATGATTGACAGCTGGAGCTCCCATGGGGCTCATTAAGAGAATTGGATGAGAGAATCCAATAGAGTTTGCCCTCTCTTGCCAACCCCAGACCCATCAGCAGTCTAGGATCATGGAGAAGAGTTCTCCTGGGCTAGATACTGTCTGCATCCTGCCAGCTCAAATCCATTGCCAAGAGCGGCTCTGCTCTTGCCCAGAAGCTGGCCTGGAATATTCCTAAGTACCAAAGCTTCCCCTCCCTGGAGCCAGGGGTCTCCTTAGACCCCCTGGCACATGCCCCTCTCTGCTTTCCATTCTAGGGACCCCACAAGCTACTCTGGACCACTCACAACCCTTCTTCCTCCTCTTCCAAGGGCTTTCCTTCCCTGATTTCCCAGTCTCATGACATCCTGAGCTGGGCTATCATGTTTCTGACTGGCTAATTTCATTTCCAAAGACCTGGTTATGACACAGAGTGTTTAAAACTAGCTGTAGACTTCATGCCCACATAACTATGTCCAAACCTGGCCTAATTTTCCTTTTCTGTTTATACTCTGCATTGTTCTAATAATTTTATGGCTCTTTTGTTACTTGCAACTTCTGGCAGAACAAGAGATATCTCCAGTTGGAAGGTCATTATTTTCTTTCCAAGTGATCAAGAGCAAGGACTCTGGAGGCTGTAGTATTTGAATTCCTCACCTGGGTGAATTTGGGCAAAATACTTCATCTCTCTGTGCTTTAGAATTCTCACCTGTGAAGCAGAATCAATAACCATTCCTTCGGCAGAGGATTGTGGTGAAGATTAAATGAGTTAATGGGTAAAAAGTTCTGATTGATATACACTACATCTTATAAAGGGATTTTTTAAACTATATTTTTATTTGGCTGTGTAGGGTCTTAGTTGTGGCACATAGGATCTTCTGTCTTGATGTGGAATGGGGGATCTTTAGTTGAAGCATGTGAACTCTTAGTTGTGGCATGTGGGATCTAGTTCCCTGACCAGGGATTGAACTGGGGCCCCCTGAATTGGGAGCAAAGGAGTCTTAGCCACTATCCCACCAGGGAAATCCCCACAGTATATTCTAAATAAATATTTTTTAAATAAAAATTTGAAATTCAGCTCAGCTGTCAGTGAAAGCAGGTAAGTCATGGGGTCCAATGGCTCCCATCTCAGCCCCTGCTTCTGTCTCTCCCAGCCCACTTGGGGCCCCATCTCCCCAGGCCCAAGTGTCAGAACTGGGGCCAGTTTCGGTTTTGACTCCAAACTATCGGCTCAGGACATGGCCTACCACTCAGGCCCACAGGTCCTGTGCAGCTTTCACTGCCTTTGTCCTTTGCCCACGAGCACCACGCTGCAGACCTTCAGGGCCTGTGCACAGGCCATCCTCCTCCACTTAACTTCAGGGTCACTGAATTCCCCTCCCTGCCCCTCTGGGGCCACTGTGGGACTGTCCTGACCCCAAAGCCTGACTGCAACCTCCTGGTCCTCCAACAGCATCATGCCAGGTCTTTAGCTCAACCAGCGTGCTGACACCTGACTATGGGGCATGGTTGAGGATCAAGTCCCAACCAAGTCCCAGTCCCCCTGCCTTGCTTGGTGTGGAGACTACTCCTGCTTACAGTGAAGCCCACGGTTCCCTCCTGAGGGCCCGACTCTGTCATTATCCTCTCTCAGCCCCACCCTGGTGCTGTTGAGATGGAGATGAACTCGAGGATTCATTCACTACTTGGCTATGGCTGAACTATCTGCTTCAAACTCTCTCAAGCAGTTGTTTCCAGGCTGTTGTCCTGCAGGTCTCAGGTCACCATTGGCTGTTGGCTAGAGGTCTACTGTAATTCTTTGCCATGGAGACCTCTCCACAGGGCAGCTCACAACATGGCATCAGGCTTTCCCTAGAAGAAGCAAGTGAGAGAGCCAGGGGGTGCCTGCAAGGTGGAAGTCAGAGTTGCTGTGTAACCAACAAGAAATATGTATTGGGTCTTTGGTTCCTGACACAGAGTTCCCAGATTCCAGGGAATTTCCTAGTAGGAGAGACAGCAATCTTTTGTTCTTTCAAGGCAACTCTTGGCAGCACCTAGATAGCTTCAGGGTGGATGTTGGTCACAGGAAGACAGAGGCATAATTAGAGGATTGGGATTTTCAGCCCTATCCTCCCAGTCTCTGGCGAAGAAGAAGAGGCTGGAGACTGAGCTAATCATGATAGCCAATGATTCAGTTAATCATGCCTATGTAACAAAACCTCAGCTGGGCTTCACTGATGGTCCAGTGATTAAGAATCCACCTTTCAACGCAGATTCTAGGGGACGCAGGTTCATTTCCTGGTTGGGACGCTAAGATCCCACACATTCATTGTTCAGTTGCTAAGTCATGTCTGACTCTTTGCAACCCTGTGAACTGAAGCACACCAGGCTTTCCTGTCCTTCACTACCTCCTTGAATTTGCTCAAACTCATTTCCATTGAGTCGATGATGCCATCCAACCATCTCGTCCTCTATTGCCCCCTTTTCCTTTTGACCTCAATCTTTCCCAGCATCAGGGTCTTTTCCAGTGAGTTAGCTCTTCATATCAAGTGGCCAAAGCATTGCAGGTTCAGTATCAATCCTTCCAATGAAAATTCAGGGTTGATCTCCTTGTGATCTCCTTGCTGTCCAAGGGACTCGCAAGAGTCTTCTGCACCATCGTGGGGCAACTAAACCCACAGACAACAATTAGAGAGCCTGTGTACCACAACTACTGAGCTTGTGCCCTCTCGAGCCCATGCTCTGCAACAAGAGACGCTCAGGTGTGCCACAATTTGAGAAAGCCCATGCAGTGCAATGAACAGCCTGTGCACCACAAGGAAGAGCCAGCACAGTGCAAAAAAAGAGAGAAAACTCCATAAAACCACAAAATCATGGCTTTCCAGGTTGATGAAAATATGGAGGTGCTGGGAAGGTGGTGCACTTGGGGAAGGTAAAGAAGCTCTGAGACCTTCCACCATCTCTCACCCTGTGCATCTCTTCCACTTGGCTGTTCCTGGGTTGTATCCTTTATAACAAATTCATAATAATAAATGCAGTATTTTCCTGAGTTCTGTGAGCCATTCTAGCAAAACGTGAACCTGATAAGGGGGCCACGGAAACCCATGATTTATAGCTGGTTTGTCAGAAGTACAGGTAACAATGCTGGGACTTGTGTGGGGCAAGGAGGACAGTCTTGTGGGACTGAGCCCTTAACCTGTGAGGGTCTGTGCTAACTTAGATAGTGCCAGAACTGAATTGAATTGTAGGATACCCAGTTGGTGTGAGAGCTGGTTGTTGATATGGAAAAATGCACAAATTTTGTGTTAGAGATGTTATGAATGGAAATAGCTTTAAAAAGACATAAAAGGCATCAACTGGAAAAAAAAGAAATAAAGCTTTCTATGGTCAGATGATGTGATTGTCTACATAGAAAATCTCAGGGTTTCCACAGAAGAAACTCCTTGAACTAATAAGTGAATTTAGCAAAGTCACAGGATACAAGGACAACACACACACAAAAATCTATATTTTTATTTGTTATCAATGTGCAAGTGGAAACTCAAATTTTAAAAAAGATCAATACCGGGACTTGCCTGGTGGTCCAGTGGTTAAGAATCTGACTTTCAGTGCAGGAGATGCAGGTCCTTGGTCAGGAAACTAAGTTCCCTCATGTCCTGCCTGATGTAAAAAAGATTCTGCGTGCCACAACTAAATCCAAATGCAAATAAATAAATATTTTTAAAAATCAATACCATTTTAAATACTAAAAATATAAAATACTTAGGCATAATCTAATATATGTACAGGATTGGTATGCTGAAAACTATAACATTCTAATGAAAGTCATCAAAGAAGACCTAAATAGAAAGGCATACCATGTTCATGAGTTAGCAGATAATAATTCTCCCTAAATTCTTTAAGCCTTTGACTATGTGGATCATAATAAACTGTGAAAAGCTTTTAAAGAGATGGGAATACCAGACCATCTACCTGTCTCCTGAGAAACCTGTATGCGGGTCAGGAGCAACAGTTTGAACCCTGTATGGAACAACTGATTGGTTCAAGATTGAGAAAGGAGTACAACAGGGCTGTCTGCTGTTTGTTTAATCTATACACTGAATACATCACGCGAAATGCCAGGCTGGATGAGTTGCAAGCTGGAATCAAGATAGGCGAGAGAAACATCAACAACCTCAGATATGCAGATGATATCACTCTAATGGCAGAAAGTAAAGAGGAAATAAAGAGCCTCTTGATGAGGGTGAAGGAGGAGAGTGAAAGAGCCAGCTTAAAACTAAACCTTATAAAAATTAATATCATGGCATCCGGTCCCATACTTCATGGCACATAGGAGGGGAAAAGGTGGAAGTAGTGACAGATTTCCTCTTCTTGGCCTCTAAAATTACTGTGGATGGTGACTGCAGCCTGAAATCAGAAGACGATTGCTTCTTGGCAGGAAAGCTATGACAAACCTAGACAGTGTGTTGAAAAGCAGAGACATTACTCTGCTGACAAAGGTCCATATAGTCAAGGCTATGGTCTTCCCAGTGGTCATGTATGGACCATAAAAAAGGCAGAGTGCCTAAGAATTGATGCCTTCTAACTGTGATGCTGGAGAAGACTCCTCAGAGTCCCTGGGACAGCAAGGAGATCAAACCAGTCAATCTTGAAATCAACCCTGAACACTTGTTGGAAGGACTGATGCTGAAGCTGAAACTTCAGTATTTTGGTCAACTGATGCAAAAAGCTGGCTCATTGGAAAAGTCCCTGATGCTGAGAAAGACTGAAGGCAGAAGAAGAGGGTGTCAGAGGATAAGATGGCTGGATGGTATCACCGATACAATGGACATGAACTTGGGCAAACTTTGGGAGATGGTAAGGGAGAGAGAGACCTGGCATGCTGCAGTCCAGGGGGTCTCAAAAAGTTGAACCCAACTGGGTGACTGAACAACAACAACAACAAATTCATTAAAACTCAATTCAACAAAAAACCCCAGCAGAATTTCTATAGAAATAGACATGATATTCTAAAGTTAATAAATAAAGGCAAAAAATAGCTAGCACAATGTTGAAAAACAAGAATGAAATGGAAAGAATTACAGTACCTATTTTAAAGCTTAAAATAGGGACTTCCCTGGTGCTTCACTGGTTAAGACTCTGCAATTTTCCAATGCAGGGGGCGTGCATGCATTTGATCCCTTGTCAGAGAATTAAGATCCCACATGCTCTGTGGTGAAGACAAAAAAAAAAAAAAAAAAGCTAAAATAACCCAGTGAAAATGAAAAGTGAAAGTCTCTCATTAGCATCCGACTCTTTGCGACCCCATGGACTATACAGTCCATGGAAATCTCTAGGCCAGAATACTGGAATGGGTAGCCTTTCCCTTCTCCAGGTGATCTTCCCAACCCAGGGAATGAAGCCAGGTCTTCTGCATTGCAGGTGGATTCTTTACCAGCTGAGCCACAAGGGAAGCCCTAAATAACCTAGACAATGTGCTATTGGTGAACATTTAGATACACGGATCAATGAAACAGGATAGGGAGAAAAATGGAGATTTGATTTTTGACATTGGTTTACTGGAGGAAAAATAATATTTCCAATAAATGATACTGGAATAATTCTATATCCATAGGCAAAAAAAAATGAACTTCATGCCTTATATTTTAAAGTTAAGTCAAATGGATTACAGAGACAACATTAAAAGCTTTTATACATCAAAGGACACTATCAAGAGGATGAAAAGACAACTCAGAGAATGAGAGAAAATATTTCATATAAATCATATGCCAAGTTTAAAAATGGGCAAACGGCTTAACTTGATATCTCTCCAATAAGATATACAGTTAGCCAGTAAGCACGTGAAAATATGCTCAATATTACTAGTCATAAGGAAAATGTAAACCAAACCCAGTATGAGATACCACTTCACATTAATTAGAATGGATATATTCTTTTTAATGGAAAATAACAAGGGTCAGTGAGAATGTGGAGAAATTGGAACACTGTGCATTGTTGCTGCAATTGTAAAATGGTGCATCTGCTGTGGAAAATAATGAAAATGATTAATTTTATGTTATGTGAATTTAAAATTAATAAAAATGGAATGTCATCAAAATAAAAACCTTCACTCTGTGAAAGAAACTATTAAGAGAATGAACAGATAAACCACAGACTGGGAGAAATTATTTACACAAATTATATGTGATAAGGACTTGTTTCCAGAGTATATTGGAAACTGAACCCAGTAAGAAGACAAACAAACCAATCAAGATGTGGATGGGCAAAATAAACATTTCACCAGAGAAGATATATGAGTGTCTAATAAGCATGTGAAAGATGTTGAATGTCATTAGTCAATTTGGAAAAGTAAATTAAAACCACATTGAGAGGCCATTATATCCCCATTCAAATCACTATAATTAAAAGAACTCTTGGGATTAAGCCAACTACCAACTGTATTTCCAACACACAGCAGGGACAAGGGAAATGCCCATGGGGTTCTACCAACCTCAGTGGACTTGCTGCAAAGTGGACATTGGCTAGAACTCCACTGACTCCCATTTACTCTGTTGCCCTACAGGCTCCTGTCCTTTAGGGGCCATGGATCTCAGGTTATCAAAGTCAACTGGGAATCCGTGGGCAAATTTTCTCCAAATTTTAGGTATTTTCCAATGCTTAATTACCCAGGTTAATAGCCATAGGTCCCATTTGGGAGAAGGCTAAAGGAATCATTACCATATCCAATTGCCATTCATCACCAGGGCCATCTGCCTGGAATTCCAGTTTCTTCTTTTATATTTTAATTTTTATTTCTTGGCCAGGCTGCAGTGCTCGATCTTAGTTCCCTTAGTTCCCTGACAGGATTGAATCCAGGTCACGCAATGAAAATGCCAAGTTCTAACCGCTGGACCGCCAGGGTTCCTTCCAGCCTCTTCTTTAGTCAATGGATTCTGGGTTCAAAAACTGCCTCTGTGTAGAAATAGGCAAAGGGGTGTGCCTTTATCAGGGATTCTCTGGTGGCTCAGAGGTAAAGAATCCAACAGCAGTGCAGGAGACGCGGGAGAAGAAGGTTTGATTCTTGGGAACAAGATTCTCCAGGAACATCCCCTGGAGAAGGAAATGGCAACCCACTCCAGTATTCTTGCCTGGGAAATCCCATGGACAGAGGAGCCTGGTGGGCTACAGTCCATGGGGTCACAAAGATTTGCACACGACTGAGCACGCATGTGACTTCATCATCGTCATCCTGGATTTTTCAGTTTGAGTACTGCTCTTGCTGGCTAGCCAACTGTTTTGTCCGTGGCTATGCCAAAATGTTTCTATCACCATCTCCATAGCTCCCTTCTGCTCTGGTTCATTGCTGGCTGCCACATCAGCCTTGGTGCTTGCAGGGTACTGCAACCTCTGGGGTTCAGGTGGTAAGTGCTACCACTTATTCTCTATTGTTTTGTAGTCCTTCCTGGCCCATTGTTGAGAGAACCCTTGCATAGGAGGAAAGATTCCACTACTGCTCCGGAAATTTGTAAAATAAGCGTACAAAGGGACCCCTTGGAGGCCTCCAAGAGGGTTGGGCAGTGGGTGGCTTTTCCATTTGGTGTTTATGCACTGCCCCCAGGTGGCCACATCCTGAACTTCATCCTTATTTCTTGAATGCAGGTTGGCTCTCCAGATTCTGTCTCTGCCTGAAGAACCTCCAACCTCACCCTGCTGGAACATACCTCATCCCACTGGCCAGTGTGACCTGGGACAGGTTGTGTATCCCTTCTGGGTCTCAGGGTTAGGTTCTTTGTAAAATGGGGTAATGACAGTGAATTAAATGAGATGATGAAATTATAAATCTAAATTCCTGGTTTAAAGGATAAGGAAATGGCAACCGACTCCAGTATTCTTGCCTGGATAATTCCATGGACAGAGGAGCCTGGGAGGCTACAGTCCATGGGGTTTCAAAGAGTTGAACATGACTGAAGCAACTGAGCACAAACTAAGGATGCAATAATAAACATTAGCTGGCACTAGTGGCAATGGCACCCCACTCCAGTACTCTTGCCTGGAAAATCCCATGGATGGAGGAGCCTGGTAGGCTGCAGTCCATGAGGTTGCTAATTGTCAGACACGACTGAGCGACTTCACTTTCACTTTTCACTTTCATGCATTGGAAACGGAAATGGCAACCCACTCCGGTGTTCTTGCCTGGAGAATCCCAGGGACAGGGGAGCCTGGTGGGCTGCTGTCTATGGGGCCGCACAGAGTCGGACACGACTGAAGTGACTTAGCAGCAGCAGCAGTGGTAAAGAATCTACCTACCAGTGCAGGAGGTGTAAGAAACACAGGTTTGATCCCTGGGTGGGGAAGATCCCCTGAAAGAGGGCAGGGCAACTCATGCCAGTATTCTTACCTGGAGAATCCCATGGATGGAGGAGCCTGGTGGGCTACAGTTCATAGGGCTGCAAAAAGTCAGACATGACTGAAGCAACTTAGCAGGCATGCATGGTGCTGGCAAGCTTAGTTCTTTTCTCTCTAAATAGGGAGATTCTCTGCAGAATCCATATTCAATATGAGGTCACCCCCTTTTCAAGGCTCCTTGAAAAATGTTCTGCTTGGTTCTTTTTAAAATTTATTTATTTATTTATACTTATTTTTGGCTGTGCTGGGTCTTTGCTGTGATGTGCAGGCTTTCTCTAGTTGTGGTGAGTGGGGGATACTGTGTTGTGATGCACAGGCTTCTCATTGCGGTGGCTTCTCTTGTTGCAGAGCATGGGGCTCTAGGAGTGTGACTTCAGTAGTTGTGGCTTAGGGGCTTAGTTGCACCTTGACCTGTAGGATCTTCCTGGAGCAGGGATCAAACCCGTTCCCTATATTGGCAGACAGATTCTTTACCACTGGACCATCAGGGAAGTCACTCTGCTTGGTTCTTGCTGGCTTGACTGGACCACAGAGTTGAGTAAAAGGATAAAGGTTGCTCAAATGATGCAAAACTTGGCTCAGAGCTGATTTTGAGACTGTTTAGAAACCTCTCACCAGGGCTTCCCTGGTGGTCCAGTGGTTAAGAATCTGTCTGCCAGTGCAGGGGACACGGGTTTGATCCCTGGCTGGAGAAGATCCCACATGTAATGGGCAACTAAGCCCATGCACCACAGCTGCTGAGCCCTAGGGACCGTGCTCTGCAATAAGAGAAATCACTGCGATGAGAAGCCTGTGCACCACAGCTAGGGAGTAGTCCCTGCTCCCCAGAACTAGAGAAAACCCACACAAGCAACAAAGATCCAGTGCAGCCAAATATAAATATAAATAAATAAATAAATAAATATATATATAAATATAAATATAAATAAACCTCTCACCAGGCAGTGCCTGCCTGCTTTTAGAGCCAGAAGGACAGACTTCTCCATGGGTGAGGTCATGGAAGCATGCATTTGCCCCAGACCTCTCCTCACTGACCCATTGTTGGGGCTTCTTGCTGTGAAACTGCCAGGTGACGCCACAGACTTGACGCCTGCTCATTGACACAGCTGGTCTCTGTGAGGAAGCTATTCGTCCCCGGATCTCACAGAGCAGGAGAGTCGGGCTCAGAGGAAAGATGCTGTGAAATCCCAGCCTCACCCAGCACTGGAATTCATTCCCCAACAGGGCACTTCCCAGCCCTCCTTGCCTCTTCATCAGCATGGAGTCCATTCACAATGGCCCTGCAGCCCTGCCACCACCTCCATCCTTCCCATGGCTGCGGAACCAATCCCTTCTGCCACGGACAAGCGGAAATTTTGCAAGATCTGCTATCTCAACTTCACAGGAATGAGGCAAGCTTGTCCATCTCAAGGACGGAAGAGGCAGCTGAAAGGTCAGGCTGGCAAATGAAGGCCTATGTGATGCGTCATGACCTTCGTGTTCCTCATGGTGATGACCTCCAGCCTCTGGAAACATCAGGGGCAATTTGAGAGGCAATAGCCCAGGTGCCTCAGACGGTAAAGAATCTGCCTGCAATGCGGGAGACCCAGGTTCCATCCCTGGGTCGGGAAGATCCCCTGGAGGAGGGCATGGCAACACACTCTAGTACTCTTGCCTGGGGAATCCCATGGACAGAGGAGCCTGATGGGCTACAGTTCATAGGGTCTCAAAGAGTAGGATACGACTCAAGTGACTTAGCACGCATGCATGTCTCATTAGCTATCATGCCAGATGAATTTTCCTTTGTCTAATTTGAGTCAGACCACCTGGTCAGTTTCTCAGCTCCAGCAGCGGTGGAGCCTGGGGAAATTTGTTTCATCTCTGCTTTTCAGTGTCAAGCATTCCCCAGGCAGCAGTATGGTAGCTGACAGGGCAATGAGGATTACCGCTTCAGCTGCCAGGCTGGCCAGCCACACTTCCACAGGTTGGGCTGCAAGTAGGTACTGAGCCCATGTGGATTTAGATCAAACATTACACACACAGAGAGCAAAATCAAAATCAGCATGGTGTCAGCAACTGCTGTCCCTACAGGACAACCCCGAGCTGGTGGTTTGAGTGACAGATGGCAGGGGTAGTGGGCGGCTCTTCTGTGCAGAAGCCCAGTCTCAACTTGAACCAAGCAGTTTTATGGACTGACTCAAGGGCTGCCGACGCATCCTTCTGAAAGCCAAAGAGACAGGTGGGAACCAGGGCGTGGATGAAAAATGGCCTCACAGCAGGCTCCTGAATGGTAGGGAGGCCCAGGTAGCTCAGCGGTAAAGAACTGGCCTGCCAGGAGTAGATGCAGGGTTTGATCACTGGGTCAGGAAGATCCCCTGGAGAAGGAAATAGTAACCCACTCCAGTACTCTGCCTGGAAGATCGCATGCACAGAGAAGCCTGGTGGGCCACAGTCCATGGGGTCGCAAAGAGTTGGACATGACTTAGGGACTAAATAACAATAACAGGTTATAAAGGGCCTTAGGGCAGCAACTCTAGGCAACTCACCTCCTGTTGACCTGTTACTGCAGGACGGTCCTGAAAGGTGCAGGTTGGAGTGTAGTTGAGGGGCACCAGGGCAGAGCTTCTGCTGGGCACTTAGTTTCATCATCTGTAAGATAGGGATAAAAGAATATCTAACACAGGTATATACATATATATATTTAGAGAAAATTCACATACAATTTACCATCTTAAAGTATACAATTAAGTGTTTTTTTTTTTTGAGTTCCAAATTATGATTTTATTAGAAGTAGATGCCTGGAAACAGTTGAGAGGCTATAAAAATAAATTATTCAATGATGAAATGTTTCCCAAATTAATTCAAATTGACATGAATAAAAATAAAACTATCCCAACAAATATGAAAAATACCTCCAGTACACACCACCACTTGCTAGCTTTAAAAAATATACATCTGATACCTAACCTATACAGCTGCCCTACAATAAAAGCCTTAGCTCTGTACATATTTAAACAGATTAAATTTTGTAAAAAGTTTTTTTCTTGAGAATATGTTACTGTTCTAACATCTTAATAGTCAATTATAAGAATTAAACCTATTGACAGCTGCACTAAGCACTTCTACAAAAACATCAGTTAACTCATTAGCTATAACGACTCTGGGAAGGAAGAAGCTAGAAATATAAGTAAGCAGCAGGTTTTCCGACTCCACCTGTCCTCATACATCAGACCATGGCCCCTTCTCTGGTGCAAACACATCAACACAGAATAAGCCTCTTACTTCACTCACAGTGCATACACAGATGGTGATAGGTAAAACTTGGAGAGCTCTTCTTGGACAACCATGAGATTATTTGCTGCTTCCATAATTTTCAATACCTTTTTGGAATGTCTCAAATAGTAAGATAGGGTGAAAGACAATGAAAAACACTTATTAATTATCACTAAATACATATGATGTCATATCTATCACTGTTTTCAAAAGTTCCTTGTACTAAAATAGGACCCTACATAGAGCAAAGTGTTAATTTCCTCACAAGAATGACATCCAAAATATGGTCTCTGAACTGCCTGTACTTTTCCTCCTTACCACCAGTGGAAGTGATAAACTACCCTAATGATTTATCAAGGAAGTGAAATCATTACCAAAAGTTAAGAGTATCTATTGTTAGTAGCAAGAGGTATTTTTTTTGGGGGGGGATGGGGTAGGCAGAACTTTTATAAGTTTATTTTGAAGAAGTTGCTTTTTAAAGTGTTCAAAATGTTTTTACAACTGATCTTGCAGTTTTCACAAACTGGAAAACTGTAAATGACATGCAAAGGCCGTTGACAGGGCGCTGGTTACAGAAATGAGAGTGGAGCCAGGAGCAGACTCTGACTGAGACACGGAAGGTGAGGACGGGCATGGAGTGGCGCACACGCTCCCCCCAGAGCAGAGGGACTCGGGTGTGCAGCGCAGTCGATGGTGGAGCACACGCCGTCTTCCTGGCCTAAAGCGCATTCAGAGGAGGGTGCCTGCTCCTCCAATATAGTTGCAATAATTTTGAGATCAATTCCTATGGAAAATATTAAAGGCCTCTCCTTGGATGAGGTCATCATATGTCCCTACCTGACTGCTGTAGACAAATGGATCTGAATTACAAATATTACTTTATCTGAGACATGAAAAATGTCATCCCTCCTCAAAATATAGATGTATAGGCTTTCACAAGCCTCTACATTTTCTATGGTACATACTCTTCGTTTATAAAATACATACATACACAGATACATACACACACATAAATGAATACAGAAAATACCTAAGAGTTCATTTCCTTATCAGCCATTTCTTTCTGCTTTTGTTTGGCAAGGTGATTGGCCAGGATTCCTTCCTGTAAGATTCTGGCATTCTGTTCTCCAGAAAGCTGGTTCTGAGCATCATGTCACTCTTCCATAACCTGATTCAGATCATTTCTCAGTCTTCAGTTCCATCTAGTGCTCTGAGAGTGAGTTCAAGTTGCTGTTTCATTTTAGCTTCTTTACTATATTGGTCTTCCTTTCTTGTTAACTGCTCCCTAATTTTTTCATATAACATATCAGCATTTCTTCTATTCTCTTCTTCTTGCTTTAAGGTCAATATTATTTCCATGAATTTCACACTCCACAATACTAACAACGTATTCTCCCCTTTATACCTCAAGCCAAGCGGTTCTACTTGCAATGTGGAAATCTTAAGAGTAAAGACATCACCATCCTGGGACGCACTTTCAGATGACTGAGTTCAGTCATTCAGGTAGCTCATGTCATTAATCTGTGCTTTGACCATATCTGAAGGCACTTTTGATCCTCACAGTGATTCTCGAAGAGAGGTAATGCATGAGGTCCTCTACACGGGGAAAGATGGGGCACAGAGAGGCTGAGGACCGTGCCCAAGCCCACAGCAGGTCACCAACAGACCCAGAATTCAAACCCAGGAAGTCTGGCCTCAACACTGCGGCTCCAAAGCATGCTGTGAATGGTTATTTTCATCTCCATCAGATTTTTCTTGTTCTTCCTCTCATGTCATTTCTAAGTCTAGTTCTGCTGACAAATCTGTAAGTTTTGTTAAAATTACCACTCACACGCCCCCTGCGGTGCCGGCTCGGCTCGCCGCTCCCACATTCCCAGCTCACTCTGCCCGCTCCCCACCCTGGCCAGGCTCGCCGCTCACCCTGCCTCCCTCACCCCAGTGCGCCGGGCCGTGCTCCCTGGCCGCTCCCACAATTAAGTGTTTTAGTATATTCACAGAATTGTGCAACTGTCTCCACTACCTAATTCTGAACACTCTCTTTACTTCAAAAACTCTGAGGACTTCCCTGGTGATCCAGTGGCTAAGACTCTGTGCTCCCAATGCAGAGGGCCCAGGTTTGATCCCTGGTCAGGAAACTAGAGCCCACATGCTACAACTAAGCCTTCGCATGTCACCACAAAGATGAAACAGCCCACATGCCACAACTAAGACCCGATGCAGCCAAATAAACAAACATTAATAACAAAACAAAACAAAAAGAAACTCTGCACTCATTAGCTGTCACTCTCCATTCTCCTGTATTCCTGGCCCCTGGTGACCACTAATCCACTTTCTTTCTCTGTGGGTTTGTCTATTCTGGTCATTTCATTTAAATGGAATTATACAACATATGGCCTTTTGTGTCTAGCTTCTTTCATTTACCGTAAAGTTTTCAAGGCCTATCCAAGTTGTAGCATGTGTCAGAAGGTCCTTCTTTATGGTCAAATGATATTCTACCACACAGACATATCCTGTTTTATTTATCCATTCATCACTTAAAGGACATTTGGCTTGTTTCTACTTTCTTGTTATTATGAGTAGTGCTGCTCTGAACACTCACATATACATTTTTGTGTGAACAAATGTTTTTAATTTTCTTGAGTATATACCTAGGAGTGGAATTGATGGTTCATATGGAGAAGGAAATGGCAACCCACTCCAGTATTCTTGCCTGGGAAATCCATGGACAGAATAGCTTGGTGGGCTACAGTCCATGGGGTTGCAAAAGAATCAGACACAACTGAGTGACTAAACAACAACAATGGTGACTATGTTTAACCTTTTGAGAAACTACCAAACTCTTATCCACAAACTGAGTGTTTTATATTGGTGTGAACCTTTAAAATAATAAAAATCACTCAATAGCATGTGGCCCTCAATAGTCATCCTTTCATCCCATAAATATTTATGGGGCAACTACTATGTGCCAAACATCATTGTACATGTAGGGATTTAGTGACAAATAATATTGACAGAGAGCTGGGACTTGTGTGTGTGCATGTATATATGTTTATGTATGTGCATAGGCATATGTGTTGATGCATATATATGTGTGTATATACACATGTATGTACATGGTTATATGTTTATGTGTGTGTCTGTATATATGTGTATGTGTGTATGAATGTATCTTTTTTCTTCCCATTTATTTTTATTAGTTGGAGGCTAATTACTTTACAATATCATAGTGGTTTTTGCCATACATTGACATGAATCAGCCATGGATTTACATGTATTCCCCATCCCGATCCCCCCTCCCATCTCTCTCTCCATCCCATCCCTCTGGATCTTCCTAGTGCACCAGCCCTGAGCACTTGTCTCATATATCCAATCTGGGCTGGTGATCTGTTTCACCCTTCATAGTATACTAGTTTCAATGCTGTTCTCTCAGAGCATCCCACCCTCGCCTTCTCCCACAGTCTAAAAGTCTGTTCTGTACATCTGTGTCTCTTTTCCTGTTTTGCATATAGGGTTATCGTTACCATCTTTTTAAATTCCATATATATGTGTTACTATACTGTATTGGTCTTTATCTTTCTGGCTTACTTCACTCTGTATAATGGGCTCCAGTTTCATCCATCTCATTAGAACTGATTCAAATGAATTCTTTTTAATGGCTGAGTAATATTCCATGGTGTATATGTACCACAGCTTCCTTATCCATTTGTCTGCTGATGGGCATCTAGGTTGCTTCCATGTCCTGGCTATTATTAACAGTGCTGTGATGAAATTGGGGTACACGTGTCTCTTTCAGATCTGGTTTCCTCGGTGTGTATGCCCAGGAGTGGGATTGCTGGGTCATATGACAGTTCTATTTTCTATTTTCAGTTTTTTAAGGAATCTCCACACTGTTCTCCATAGTGGTTGTACTAGTTTGCATTCCCACCAACAGTGTAAGAGGGTTCCCTTTTCTCCACACCCTCTCCAGCATTTATTGCTTATAGGCTTTTGGATAGCAGCCATTCTGACTGGCGTGGAATGGTACCTCATTGAGGTTTTGATTTGCATTTCTCTGATAATGAGTGATGTTGAGCATCTTTTCATGTGTTTGTTAGCCATCTGTATGTCTTCTTTGGAGAAATGTTTATTTAGGTCTTTGGCCCATTTTTTGATTGGGTCATTTATTTTTCTGGAATTGAGCTGCAGGAGTTGCTCGTATATTTTTTGCGATTAATCCTTTGTCTGTTTCTTCATTTGCTATTATTTTCTCTCATTCTGAAGGCTGTCTTTTCACCTTGCTTATAGTTTCCTTTGTTGTGCAAAAGCTTTTAAGTTTAATTAGGTCCCATTTGTTTATTTTTGCTTATATTTCCAATATTCTGGGAGGTAGGTCATAGAGGATCCTGCTGTGATTTATGTTGGAGTGTTTTGCCTATGTTCTCCTCTAGGAGTTTGATAGTTTCTGGTCTTACATTTAGATCTTTAATCCATTTTGAGTTTATTTTTGTGTAAGGTGTTAGAAAGTGTTCTAGTTTCATTCTTTTACAAGTGGTTGACCAGTTTTCCCAGCACCACTTGTTAAAGAGGTTGTCTTTTTTCCATTGTATATTCTTGCCTCCTTTGTCAAAGATAAGGTGTCCGTAGGTACGTGGATTTATCTCTGGGCTTTCTATTTTGTTCCATTGATCTATATTTCTGCCTTTGTGCCAGTACCATACTGTCTTGATGACTGTGGCTTTGTAGTAGAGCCTGAAGTCAGGCAGGTTGATTCCTCCAGTTCCATTCTTCTTTCTCAAGATTGCTTTGGCTATTCGAGGTTTTCTGTATTTCCATACAAATTGTGAAGTTATTTGTTCTAGTTCTGTGAAGAATACCACTGGTAGCTTGATAGGGATTGCATTGAATCTATAGATTACTTTGGGTAATATATTCATTTTCACAATATTGATTCTTCCAATCCATGAACACAGTATATTTCTCCATCTATTTGTGTCCTCTTTGATTTCTTTCATCAGTGTTTTATAGTTTTCTATGTATAGGTCTTTTGTTTCTTTAGGTAGATATACTCCTAAGTATTTTATTCTTTTCATTGCAATGATGAATGGTATTGTTTCCTTAATTTCTCTTTCTGTTTTCTCATTGTTAGTGTATAGGAATGCAAGGGATTTCTGTGTGTTAATTTTATATCCTGCAACTTTACTATATTCATTGATTAGCTCTAGTAATTTTCTGGTAAAGTCTTTAGGGTTTTCTATGTAGAGGATCATGTCATCTGCAAACAGTGAGAGTTTCACTTCTTCTTTTCCTATCTGGATTCATTTTATTTCTTTTTCTGCTCTGATTGCTGTGGCCAAAACTTCCAAAACTATGTTGAATAGTAGTGGTGAGAGTGGACACCCTTGTCTTGTTCCTGATTTTAGGGGAAATGCTTTCAATTTTTCACCATTGAGGATAATGTTTGCTGTGGGTTTGTCATATATAGCTTTTATTATGTTGAAGTATGTTCCTTCTATTCCTGCTTTCTGGAGAGTTTTTATCATAAATGGATGTTGAATTTTGTCAAAGGGTTTTTCTGCATCTATTGAGATAATCATATGGTTTTTATCTTTCAATTTTTTAATGTGGTGTATTACATTGATTGATTTGTGGATATTAAAGAATCCTTGCATTCCTGGGATAAAGCCCACTTGGTCATGATGTATGATCTTTTTAACATGTTGTTGGATTCTGTTTGCTAGAATTTTGTTAAGGATTTTTGCATCTATGTTCATCAGTGATATTGGTCTGTAGTTTTCTTTTTTTGTGGCATCTTTGTCTGGTTTTGGAATTAGGGTGATGGTGGCCTCATAGAATGAGTTTGGAAGTTTACCTTCTTCTGCAATTTTCTGGAAGAGTTTGAGTAAGATAGGTGTTAACTCTTCTCTAAATTTTTGGTAGAATTCAGCTGTGAAGCCATCTGGTCTTGGGCTTTTGTTTATGTATATGTGTGTATGAATGTATCTGTGTGTATACGTATGTATATACACATGTGTATGTATATATTAGGTTGGAGCAAAAGTAATTGCGGCCTTGCATTGTTGAATTTTTCTGTTTGATATTAGAATATATTCTTAAATAAATGTGGTTATGTTATACATCATTTTAATGTGCATTTCTTGCTTTATGTTTTGTTTTTGTTGTTTTTTTTTTTTTTTGCTAATAACTTATTACTTGCTGTTTTTTATATTTATTTTAGACCAGGGAAATTATGTTAGACAAAAATCTAATTCAAACGATTTTATTATTTGAGTTCAAAATGAGTTGTAAAGCAGTGGAGATAACTCACAACATCAACAATGCATTTGGCCCAGGAACTGCTAACAAACGTACAGTCCAGTGGTAGTTCAAGAAGTTTTGCAAAGGAGATGAGAGCCATGAAGATGAGGAGTGCAGTGGTTGCCCATCGGAAGTTGACAATGACCAATTGAGAGCTATCATTGAAGCTGATCCTCCTACAACTATAGGAGAAGTTGCCAAAGAACTCAGTGTTGACCATTCTGTGGTTGTTTGGCATTTGAAGCAAATTGGAAAGGTAAAAAAGCTTGATAAGTGGTGCCTCCTGAGCTGACAGCAAATTTAAAAAATTGTTGTTTTGAAGTGTTGTCTTCTCTTATTCTACCCAACAACAATGTATCATTTTTTGATTTGATTGTGACATGTGATGAAAAATGGATTTTCACAACAGTTGGTGATGACCAGCTTAGTGGATGGAGCAAGAAGAAGCTTCAAAGCACTTCCCAAAGCCAAACTTTCACCAAAAAAATGTCACGGTCACTGTTTGGTGGTCTGCTCCCTGTCTGATCCATGACAGCTTTCTGAACCCCAGAGAAACCATTACATCTGAGAAATAGGCTCAGCAAATCGATGAGATGCACTAAAAACTGCAACACCTGCAGTCAGTATTGTCCAACAAACTAGGCTCAATTCTTCTCTATAACAACGCCCAACTGCATGTGACAAAACCAAGGCTTCAAAAGATGAATGAATTGGGCTACAAAGTTTTGCCTCGTCTGCCGTATTTACCTGACCTCTTGCCAACTGACTACCACTTCTTCAAGCATCTGGAAAATTTTTTGCAGGGAAAATGCTTCCATAACTAGTAGGAGGCAGAAAATTCTTTCCAAGAGTTTGTTGAATCCAGAAGCATAGATTTTTACACTATAGGAATAAGCAAATTTCTCATTGGCAAAAATGTGTTGATTTTAATCGTTCCTATTTTGATCAATACAGATGTATTTGAGCCTAGTTATAATGATTTTAAAACTCACAGTCTAAAACTGTGATCTCTTTTGTACTAACCTAATATATGTGTGTTTAGGTATGTGCATGTGTGTATGTGTATATGTGTGTGTATGAGGGGGAGTCAGATGGTGACAGGAATGTTGGGGAAACAATGAAGCAGGGCGGGGAGTGGGGGAGTCTGGGGTGCGGGAATCACTGATTTTAACTGAAGGATCAGGAAGGGCCTCACAGACAAAGAGGAGGAAGTGAGGGAATGCGGATCTTCCAAGAGAAGGAAGTATGAATGCAAAGGTTCCCTGAGGGACATGGAGGTGGCCAGCAAATCTGAGGCCAGGGAGTAAAGAGATCAGCAGGGGATGAGCACAGAAGAGTGATGCTAACTGCATCCTGCAGGGCTCTGGGGCCACGGCAAGAACTCTGTCTTCACTCTGAGAGAGGAGAGTGCCTTGGGGGGGATTTGAGGGGCCAAGGGACCACATCTTCCCTGGTTCTACCAAGGTGGCCCAGCTGCTGCGTTGAGGACTGATCCTGAGGAGACGGGGATGCTGGTGGGGAGAGAATGGCAATGGCCTCGTGGGAGATGGTGGTGGCCTGGGCCCAATGGAGATGGTGAGGAAGGGTCAGTTCCTGGGCAAGCTGTGGAATTAAAGACAGCAGGATTTACAGGTGAAATGGCTGTGGAGACACACAGGGCGAAGGCAATGTGAAGACAGAGGCAGAGACTGGAGCAATGCGGCCACAAGCCAAGGAATGCCCGGAGCCACTGGAAGCTGGAAGAGGCAAGGAAGGGGCTGGAGCACCTCCAGAGGGAGTGTGGTGGCTGACACTGGCTTTGTGACCCCTGGTTCCAGGAAGAAGTGTGAGACTATACGTTTCTGTTACTTTAAGCTACTCAGTTTGTGGTATTTTGTTATGGCAGCCTCATGGCACCTCAAGTGCCATGGTAGGCACTTGAAAAAATAAATAAATGGATAGGAAATACAAGGAAACAAAGAGAAGAAAATGATTCCAGCTGATTTTGCCCTAAGCAACTGAAGAGAAAGCAATCTGGGGACCTCCCTGGTGGACCAGTGGTTAAGATTCTGAGCTTCTACTGCAGGGGGCACGGGTTCGATCCCTGGTCTGGGAAATAAGATCTCACATACACTGTGTGTGACCAAAAAAATAAAAAGCAAGCAGACTGCTATTCGGTATGCTGGGGACAACTCTGCCTTGTCCTCTGTAAACTCAAGTGCCTGAGCAGTGCCCAGCACTTAGGAGGGCTCAACACACTGAGTCAATGAACAGGTGGCAGGTGCTTAGGAGGGTCTTGGTTAATCTTATTCTTTAGACCTGTGGTCACCTGACCAAGAGGGATACCTCTCTCCTCTGACTGCAAACTCTTCAGTTAAAGACTCTTGAGTTTTTGTGACTTTTACTAGGTCACTGAGCTTCAATGGAGGTGGTTGCTAGAATCTCTTACAAGCATTAATCAATGTGCTGCCTTTGTAGAAGCTCGTGTTTTCCCTTGTCTGGGGTATGTGCCCAGGGGAATCTTCACATTGTTCTCTGTCACCTGACTGATCACGTACATTTATTGAATGATTATTTTGTGCCAGGCACTGACTGAGCATATTATTTAATATTATTAGTTTCATTTATTAGTGAGAAAACTGGCACAGTTTAATTAAGGTTAATTATCTCAACCAAGATCACACAGCTAGTAAGTGGTGGATCTAGAACTGAAACCCACATCTGTGCTTGTACCCACTGCACTTTATCTTCTCCCTGTCATTTTTAAGATGTATTTCCATGGGAACTCCTGCATTCAGAGGGCAATCGGACCTTTCCAATTCTGAACTTTAATCCCGCAGGTCCATTCTCCAGGTTTAAACTTCACTTTTAACTCAACTCCTTTTCAAGCCCCATCCACTGCTGTTGATTTGAAAGCATGCATCTTTTAATCCATGCAGTGAATTTCAAGTTCTAGCCTTTGATTAAGGAACACCATCATCTCCCCACACCTTCGAGGTGAGCGACAATCATTAACCCAAGGAATCCCCCCAAATTACAAACTCTTGATCAATGATTGCCCAGGACTTGTGTTCTAGTCCAGTCATGATTTGGGTACTTTTTTCCCTTTGGCTGTACCTTGCAACTTGTGTGATCTTAGTTCCCTGACCAGGGATGGAACCTGGACCCCCACAATGAAAGTGCTGTGTCCTAACCACTGGACTGCCAGGGAATTCCCTGACTTGGGTAATTTTGAGGTGGGAGAGGGAAACTTCAGGTGATGAACTGAACTCTAATTTCTTCTCTTTTAAAAAACTGATTTGGGATTGGGATGGGGAACACATGTAAATCCATGGCTGATTCATGTCAATGTATGGCAAAAACCACTATAATATTGTAAAGTAAGTAGCCTCCAATGAATAAAAATAAATGGAAAAATAAATAAATAAATAAATAAATAAATAAATAATTTATTTATTTTTGGCTGTGCTGGGTCTTTGTTGCTGTGCATGGACTTTCTCTAGTTATGGTGAGTAGAGGCTACTCTTCATTGCAATGCACAGGCTTCTCATTGCATAGCTTCTCTTGTTGAGGTGCACAGGCTTCAGCACATGGCCTTAGTAGTTGTGGCTTGTGGGCTTTGTGGAATCTGCCCGGACCAGGGATCAAACCCATGTCCCCTGCACTGGCAGATGGATTCTTATGCACTGCCACCAGGAGAGTCCTGAACCCCAATCCCCTGAACATTCATATACATTCTTATCATTCATTGCAATCTTTTCAACACTTCTCCTTTCCACCAATCTTATCCCACTCTTTTTCTTAACTATCATCTGTTATGGCAGTTAAAGAATTTATAATCATCTAAAAGCTGAAAGTGAAAAGTGTCCAACTCTTTCGACCCCATGGACTGTATAGTCCATAGAATTCTCCAGGCCAGAATACTGGAGTGGGTAGCCTTTCCCTTCTCCAGCAGATCTTCCCAACGGAGGGATCAAACCCAGGTCTCCTGCATTGCAGGAGGATTCTTTATTAACTGAGCCACAAGGGAAGCCCTCTGAAAGCTGAGCATTTTCCAAATACTTCATCGAAACCGCCCTAAATTCTAGATGAAATGCTCTATAACAATGTCTACCTTATAACAGCATAGTAAGTTGTGAAAAGTAATCTTTGTTGCAACTTTTAACAAAGCTTAGCCAATCCTTGGGTGCCTGGATTGAGGCACCCAATTTTTGATTGAGGCACACCTGGATTGAGTGCCCAATTAGGCACTCAAATTGCCTAATTTGAGATTGGGCAGGGTGAAAACAATGTCTGGCACCATGGCCACTGGACAAACACCTAGAAATCTATGCAGTGGGTTATGGTTTAATCAGATGGGCCTGTTTGGTGCTCTGTAACCTGGTGTGCTGCAGTCCATGGGGTTACAAAAAGTAGGACACAACTGAGTGACTAAACAACAAACCATAGAATGGTGAGCACTTGGGAAAAACACTACAAAGAATCAAAAGACTCATTGAAATATATGGAAGGTGTTCTTAAAAGATTCACTCCATCTTCCCTCCCAGAGACCCTCCTACCCCTCCCAAGAGTCTCAACCCCTAGAGCCCTAGGCTAAAGTGAAAGGCTCTTGTTCAGGGAGATGCCAAAATTTTATGATTTTCACCAATCACTTTCAATTCATTTTTATTCATTGGAGGCTGAACATCATGTGGCTGTTCAAAAAGGGAAAAACCAACAGCAACCAAAAGGCCAACAAGGGAACCTCTCTGTTAGTCCAGTGGTTAAGAATCCATCTACCAATGCAGGGCACATGACTTCGACCCTTGGTCTGGGAAGACCCTAAATGCTGCAAAGCAACTAAGCCTGCGTGCTGCAGGCACGTCCAACTACCGCATGCATCGAGTCCATGCTCTGCAACGAGAAGCCACTGCAATGACAAGTCTGTACACTGCAAGGAAGAGTAGCCCCCACTCGCTGCAACTAGAGAAAGCCCTTGCTCAGCAATGAAAACCCAGCACAGCCATAAATAAATAAATAAATAAATAAATTTAAAGCCAATAGGGAGTTTGAAGGGGGAAAAAAATTGTCGAGGAGCAAGCTTTGAACCTTCTCTCTGGTGGTGGGATTCGTGCTGTGCAGATAAAGTTCTGGGGTCTCCTCCCCAGTTCTGTCTCTGTAGTCTCACTTGTCCTGTGAGGCTGTTGAGTATATAACTATTCCAAGTTCCTTGTCTGGACTGAGCAGAGGCCCCACCTTCCCCTCTCTGGCTCAGCAGTCTTCATGGTCATCCCCAGTGCCATCGGCAATGGGTCTTAGGGTAACTTGGGTGGGTCCTTGAAAATTCTGCAGGCAAATGGAGCTAAAACCTCAGGGGTCACTGGAAACACTAACAAAACACACACACAGATGGAAGACAGAGGAGATAGGAGAGGAAGCAGAGAGGGCCAAGAGTAAGAGATCCATTGGGGCATTTTAAACTACAAAAGTTCCCTACAGAACAGTTAAAACACTGGTATCACAATGTCTGTTGTTGAGCCTTACTCGAAGATGGGAGCAACACAGTCACTGAAGCTCCACCATGAAGAAAATTAAAAGTGCTGTGTAGGGGTACTCTTTCTGCCCCCTTCTGATGTCTATGTCAGAAGCTTTATCTCCTTTATACTTTAATAAAACTTTATTAAAAAAAAAAGTGCTGTGTATAACACAAAGTTTGTTTATATATATGTACCCCAAAATGTATTCAAATCAGAACACAGATAAGCTGGGTGAACAAGTGATGATGTTATAAAAGATAATTCATATAAGGATTCAGTGTAAATTAGTCTGGGAGCCTGTTACAGTGTAATTTACTTAAAAACTTTAATTCAGAGTTGTCAGTGAACATGGTCGCTGTCATTCATTTGGGTCCACTCAAGCTCTTTTTTGCGAAGCAGCAAACTTTCATTAGCATGCTGTATATCCCAAAACGTTGCTTTTTATTGGTGAAACTAGTGTCCTATTGGGGCTTCCCAGGTGGCATTAGTGGTGAAGAACTACAATCCATATGGTCATAAAAGAGTTGTGCTTGGCTAGAACAGCTTATGTGACTAGGGTGTAAAAAATCTATGAAATCTTCAACTTGAAGAAAGCGTGGCTGAGGCCTGTTTCCTAGTTGGTCTGGCACACTTGCTGATTTAGTACTGCAAAATCTTACCTTAAGAATATTACTGCTTCTACCTCAAGTGTTTAAATCTGTTATCTGCAGTCAAAAGATCTAAAAGGAGCTGGGACTTCATCCAAGCTTACAGAATAGGATGTCCCAACAGTTTTTGTGCAGCTTTGGGCTTCCTTGGTGGCTCAGAAGGAAAAGCATCTGCCTGCAATGCAGGAGACCTGGGTTCAATCCCTGGGTTGGGAAGATCCCTGGAGAAGGGAATGACAACCCACTCCAGTATTCTTGCCTGGAGAATCCATGGACAGAGGAGTCTAGTGAGCTACAGTTCACAGGGTCTCTAAGAGTCAGACAGGGTTGAAGTGACCAACACTTTGGCTTTCAAATCCTGTCTAAAGCAGGATTCTAAACACTCACTCCAGTCTGACAAGATTTCAAGGAGTAGCTCCCTCACCAGATCAGACCTGTCACCTTTTCTACCAAATGCAACAGGCTTGGTGACCTTTGAAAACACTCCCAATAGAGGAAGACTCTTCTAGGATCATTTCTGAAGAATCCTCTTACGGGGGAATGTCTGTAAAAACTACAAGTTGTAAATTATGCTTAGGCTTAGGCCAAAGCTCTGGACCCACTGAGAGCTCAGTAAGTATGTATGAATGAGAAGACGGGGTGATGGTGGTTTATGCAGACAGAACAGGCCACACCCACTGTCTGCAAAGCAAAAGTACTAGGTTTCTGCTGGTTCATAAGGGATCAGTGAATTCTTCAGACTAGAACTCATCAGTCTAGGCCTGAGGAAAGCAACTCTAGGAGGGTGGGTGCACACCTGGCCCACAGGGCTTCAGGTCAGACACATACATTCAACTTTTGTGCACAATCTGTACACCAAGAACAGCTAACTAGGGATACAAAACATACTCAAGGGTTTCTTTAAATCATCTCTTTTACTACTGCTGTAAAGGTCTACTGACTTTATGAGACCTGAAACTTTGAGGGGAGCATTGTTCTTTGTGATTTGAGGTGGCTAACCAAGGCACTACCCACTTGATATCAACTAAGATGTCATGTTCTGGACCAGCCTCTCTGAGATGAATAATCTCTCATATTTGAATCTGCTAACCAAATTATGAAGGCTTGCTGTAGGGTTCCTTAAAGAAGGAACTTTCCAAGCTCATGTTATTTATAAACAACAATTACTTGAGAGAGATGGGTTGAAAATCAGAGTACTAATCAGAAACAAAGCCAAAGCATTGCTTAGGCATGGTTGAGGTCAATGGGCACAAGGAATTAGAGTTTTATACTATTCTGAGAAACAAGTCATCTAAACTTGGCTTTGGGATACTGTGATGAATTTAAGGCCATGTTTAAAAGCCAAAGAATCTTGTAACATTGTTACAAATGACCAGCAAGTCTGTAAACTGCTGCTCCATCTTATGTTCCAACTAAACCTCTCTCCACCTCAGCCTGGACCTGGGGCTTCAGTTAACCACGTCTCAGGGAGAGAGCTATTTGGGGTTTTTCAGTGCTTAGTGAAACTTCAATAAAGAGCAGGGAGTGAGTTCCCTGGCGGTTCAGTGGTTAGGTCTCACCGCTGTCACTGCCGGGGCCCAGGTTCAATCCCTGGTTGGGGAACTAAGATCCTGCAAGCTGCATGGCAAAGGTTCCCTGATCCCCTGCCTCCCCAAAATAATAAATAAGAGGATGGGAAAGCCTGACCCTTATGCCGGAATTAACACCAACTTTAGCATATAATTCTGGGAAAGTTTCATACCTGGCATTTTACTTATTGCACACGAAATCAATTTTGCATGTACCTCCAAAATTGTGTCTGCAAATAAGGGAGACATGGCAGCTCTCTCATGCTACAAAACAGATACGCTTGTTAAACAGCTTCTAGCACTCACTCCTATTACACTCAGATATTTTTTTACCCATTACTGTGCTAACCATATGAGACTCCAGTTACAGTACACTTACCTGTTTTACCAGATGCTTTCTGTGGCTGGAACTTCATTCAGAAGACCCCCTTTCGCCAACCACCTCCTCCCACTATCTTTCCTCTTGACCACCTTTCCTTATATAGCCTTAAAAAGAGCTATGAGATTCTGAAGTCTGCAAGGCTCCCAAGAGCCATGGAGTAAAATACACAAGTGGATCACTTGCTATGAGGGGTCATCGAGAGAACTCTGGCAACTCCTTACTTTTAACTATGGCCCACAGACCAGAGAGAGGCTTATTATAAAATCTCTTTGTACGTCACTGAAAACTCAAGTATCAAGAGGGAAAAAACTGGGGGGGGGCGGATAATGGAACGGATGGATTTTTGTCTTGCTTCTGTTAGTCTAGTAATGGACTGTAATGGAATCTGCTTTCCTAAACTACATTTCTTTGTGGGTTGTTCATTGGGAAAGGGTCCTTCTCTTATATTGCCTGAGTCTAATTATAAATGAAATAAGAATCTACTACATAACCTAGGCTTCAACTCTGTGGTTTAAAAAGAAAAATAAACAAAAGACTGATACAATCTAAATACAAATCCAAATATTTCACTGTAGCCAATCACAGAACTCATATCTTAGGACCATGGTCATAAAAGCATAGGCATTTCTATTTGTTCAAGAGAGCTTTAGTGTTTTAGAAAACTAAATGAATGAAAACCACCTGAGTACATCATGAGGTAGATTCTACTATTTCAGTCAAATTCCAAAATTCCATTGTTCTCAGTGATTAAATATCCAGGAGTGGGAAGCCCACGAATCCCTACCCACAGTTACAATTTAACAGGAATTAACTTCTGGATTCTTAAAACACAGTATATTCTAGTCCATATATTTACACAGAAATAGAAACAAATATAGTTTCAACATCCCCTGCAGGTCTTCCTCTTCACTAGTTTTTTTGGGAGGTGGGGGAGAAAGGTGTTCTAGAAGAATCATGATGTTAAATTTCTTCCCAGAGTATCTTGAGCAGAAAGATTTAAATAATTTCCATACAGGAAGTAAAGACAAGTACTGCAGAACACTTACAAACTTACACGCTAGACAACTCACTCAAAACTCAACCAAACCAAAACCTCTCAAAACTCAGGATCTTAAGAAACCTGAAGCCGTAGCCAAGATAAACAATGGTATATTGATTTTCTCTCCTCTACATCACAGTCTTCGCAATTATTTTTATTCAGTAATTCCAATAATACGATGTTAGTTAAGAAACTAAAGAAAAGGACACAAGAATTTGAAGGGCTTAAATATATTTTTTATATTGATAATCTGTGTCTTTCTACCCTAATACATTATTATTGATTACATACAGGATGAGGTGAGGTATTTGTAAAATATCTGGTAAAAAATAATATACAGTATTCTGTATGAGATGGAATTTTATGAACCTTTAGCTCTTCTGAAGTGTCAAATTGATCATCTAAGTTAAATTAAACTGCCCTGACTGGACTTAACAGCTGTTCCCTCAAACCATGTTTAAAAAAAGGAAGGATCTTACATTTTCCCAGAATTTGTGCAGAAAGGGGAAAGCACATAATTGACAATTTCTATTTCTCACATCCAAAGTAATGCATTCATACAAAATCAGGACCTCCAAAGTCAAGCATGAAAATAACAAAAACAAAAAACTAGGTTAGAGATATATTATCTCTGAATAATGGTTAGGCTAGTTCACCAACACCAAAGAAATCCAAGTGGCCAACAGTCTTGAAAATGCTTTATTGAAATGTGTGACGTATGTGCAGAAGATGTGTGTGAAAAGACCACAGCTTGAAAACTGGTTTTGGAAACGTCTTAACAACCGATTGAAAAAAAAAAAAAAAAATCCTACTGGACTGGGCTTCTAGTGTAACCAGAAGCCTGTGTAAATTTTCCTTTAAAACATTTTCCATCACAGAGACTAAAGAAAACAAAGCTAGGGTATCTGGAAATCATTGGAGGCTGAAGTTTCAGAGGAGGAGAAGCCACAGTTGCTTTTTAAGAAATGTGGGGTGACATCTTTTTTGGTTACATCTGAATGAACATGGACTTCACAGTTCTCAGGAGAACACCGGAGGGTGCTCGAGTCTGTATGCTTGTTGAAGAAACAGAGAAACACAGATGGAAGGAGAGAGGGGAGATGGAGGGAAGGGCTCAGAGGAGAGAGAGCTCTGGAACAAGACATGATTAGGTTAAGTCTAGTTATAAATTTATCAGAAGCTGTGCGCACCTTTTTTAAAAGTCCTAAATTTACATTCCAAAAACTGCCCCCCCCCGACCCCCAAACCCACTGTCCCTGCCTTGGAGCTATTGTGAAAGTCTATGCACAAAAACTGGAACAGAAAATAAAAAATATCCCGGCCCCTTCAAACCCCAAAACAAACCCAAAAAAGCTGTACATTTTTTTTTTTTTACACATAGGATTAATAATATAGGCATATAGGTGGCATGATTCAATTAAAAGGCTTTACTTTTTATGCTTGAAAAAAAAAACCCAATAAATAAAAAGGTGCTAAAGTTAGCATTAAGAATTTGGTTGTAATATATTGACAAAGTCTGGGAAGGCAAATCCTCAAAGCTCCCCTGATACTGATCTGTCTCAGCAAAACTATGAAGCAAATACATAAATAACGCAACATATGATTGAGAAGGTGAGATTTTCAAAAACAAAGACAACATAATCCAGGTTAACTTTGTTGAACAGTGAATAAATGAAATTCATCTACACCTGAATAGAACATATTTAACAATTGAAAAAATTTTCAACAACCACAAAAAGAACTTTTCAAACAAAGAGAACAGGACTTGTTTTCAGGACACACAGATGCCTGCAGCAGATTCCCACAGCAGCTGTACTGGTGTATCTTCTACGGATGAGTTAAGACAGGCTGAGCTCCACACGGAAGATGACTGACAGGGCGACGGGACAGTCACACAGGGCGGAGCGACACCGGCTGCGACCCCAGGCTCCACTGCAGAGCTGGCTTGTGCGGAGGAGGCACACAGAGAAAGGTGATTCAGGCAGACATTATTCAAAAGCTACTTCCTCAAGGGATTCTTTTGCCTCGTAACCATTGAATAATGTTTGGGAAAGCTTTGGGCTTTTATGTTTGCTTTAAGTTTTACTCCTTGTATTTAAATTTCTTAAATAACAAGGTCACTAAAACTCATGCACGCTGCAAAAAACCTCATGCAGTAGTTAAGGTAAACCATCCAAGCAGTTTTTATTCATTAATATTCATAAATACACACAGCAGCTTCATTAGAGATTTCCATTTTCCTCTTCAGTTTGAATGTGGAGTATTACGAGAGCCTTCTGCATGTCAGGGTGCAGGAAGCAGAGATCACCCCTGCACTGCTACCTACATTTACCTGCTAGAAGTAAAAATTAGTTAAGTGGAAATGATTATCATATATATTTTTCTCTCTTCCTTTTTGAATGTACACAATGTAACAAGAGTGACAGACCTGAAATTACAATCACCAAACAAACCCAAGATAGTTGTTGTCCACTTTCATTGGCAAATACAGCACAGAGGACATTGTCTGCGAATTGGGATGTCATCAAAGAGGAGGTGGTGGAGGCTCATTTCCTTTATTACTCTCTTTTAAATTTAGGTTTTCTAAAGCAACATCTAAAGGCATAATATCTACACAGCCCATAGCACCAAAATCTGCCATTTCCCCCCGTTCATCCTCGTCTGAGGACGAGCTCTCTTCGCGCACTAAAGTGGATAGAAGGAGCTCTTGGACAAAGAGGCTGCGGTCTGCGCGCTCACTTTCCATGGACTGGCGCTCTGTTTCAGACATTTTAGGATCATTCAACCTGTGCAAATTAAAAAGAAAAGATCTCATTGGTAAAAAGTCAAGGAACAATGGCATGGTCAGTTTCTACAATGTCCTACATTATGCGAGCTCCACAGAGTCTAAGACATATTATTGGAATACCCTGCTCTAATTTACCTCCTTAATTATGTGGCTGTGAATTCCCCACACTTGTAACAATACTGTTACCCTGAGGTGCAAATCTATGCTTTAATTAGATTCAATGAGAAGAAACACATTTGGACTTCCATACACCCTACAGAGAAAACTGGTGTGAAAAATCTCCTAGGAAAACAAAATTTCTAACAGATTAGATGCTTGGGGAAGTAGTAATTTCCTTAACCAGAATTTCACCAGTTGGTAGTAAAAAGAGGAAAAGTAGCAACACTGGTCCCAAAACCAAAATCTATAGCGACTAAAATAGTCAACTGAAAATAAATCCTAGTTCTCTTGGCTTTTCTCTATTATTTCTACCTAATTCTTCCGAAACAAAGACACGTCCAGGAGCATGAGAGGGCAAACACACATGTACAAACACACACGTGCACAAGCATGTACATGTACACCTACATTTCTCCTACCAAGGACCTTGTAACAAGGCTGACCTGAGACTTATAATGGCCCACTATGCTCAACTGACACATACACTTCTGAGACCTGTGTCATGCTGGGAACCTGGTTCATCAACACGGAGACCGGACAGATATTAGCATGTTCTTATTACTAACCTGTTAAATGAGTTAGGCAATATCCTGGTTAGTTTCATTGCTAATTTATCTACATTTTTTTAGTGTCCAAGAAAGGGAAACTGATTGAAGCACTGGGGTAGGAAAAGTACCAAACAGGAAGATGGTAATAGTGAAGGGAGGTCCAGCAGGCACGTGCGACCCCTAGGGGCTGCCAGGTGCACTTGGAACCCATGCTCACCTGCACCTGGAACCTGTTCTCTACAGTCCCACCTAGGCTGGAAGGCATGGGGGCATCTCAAAGTAGCAACGGAGGAGATGTGCTCGACACTCACTATGGGCTTTAAGTGTTTTTTGTATGGATAATCTCTTCTAATCCTACAAGTTAGGTTTCATTATTATCAATTTACGGGAAGAAGAAACTGAAGAGGTTAAGTGATGCTCAAAAATCTCATAGCTATCAAGTTCAAACCACTCAACCATTAGATTAACGGCTCAGAAAACAAAAGATCTAAATTTCAGAACTTAAAAACACAAAAGGTTCTGGAAGGTAACAACATTAGATCCACACTGAAAGGAAATGACTGATGACATTTAAAATTAAAACCAAATTAAGGATACAAGAGAGTATATACTGAAAGAGGAGACTGAGCAATAGGCTACATATTCTCAATCAAAACTTTGAAACTGCTAAGAAATGAAGTACATTCCATGTTCTCAGTTTTGGAAAAAGCATTAAAAAGAAAAATAAACTGAAGTCAAACCTATTATAAAGAGAAAAGATGCAGAGGCAACTATTTACATAGCAAACAGGCAAACTAGAAACATGCAGGCTGAGGCCCCCCAATCTTTGGAAATCATGTAATTCTAATATTACAGTTTTGATTTTTAAGAAATAACTGAGAATAGATTTCACTCCTGAAGGGGCGGGGGAGATAAAAACAGCACTAGGGCTAGATTTCCTGGTGGGCCAATCTTCATCTGGGATCTGGAAGTAACTGCAAAGCTTGTAAGAAGCTTCAAATTGGGGGTGAGCAAAACTAGCTGGCTCCATTGCCAAGAGACTGGAATCTGACATAGGCACTTACACGGTTGGTTTCTGAAAGGTCCATCACTGTTGGATCCCAAAGAAACTGTTGCACCATCAATTCCAAGACAATGGGAATAGGAATTGCCCCCAGTCAAACAGACCAAAGACAAGGCTTGAGCCCCACATCTATCACATTACAGTTGTGGGCCAGTGACAAGGATTTCCACTTGGAAATGTCACAGCCATTCTCCTGGCCTTGAAGATTCTCAGTGTGCACATTTATGTATTTCCAGTTGGAAGACACTCAACAGTAGATATACAAAGTTCCAGGGAATATTTTGAAGGAAATGCTGCCTTAAATAAACCTTGTAAGTCAGAATTTAATGACACAATGAAAGATGTGGAAAGCGGTCTATCAATTCCTAGGTACTATGCAATGCACAGTATCAGATGACAGAAGGGGGCCTTCCAGAAGCTACCACCAGGATCTAAGGAGAGCACTCAGAGGCCACTGTACTATTCCCTGGTTGCGGGGCTGAGGGTGGTGCAGAATAATTGCACAGAGAAAAGTCCCAGATCAAGCTCACTGAGGCTGGAGCTCCAAAAACAAAATAAAACCAGAGTGGAACAGAGGTGGAAGATGTCTCTTCCAAAGGGCAGTGGGACAGGACATTCATTCCACGCACAGGTCAGTGAACCTGCACCAGACAACACACTGGTAGGGTTCCTTTCTGAGGCTGGTACCCAACCTGACAAGCTGGAAGCCTGCAGTCTGTCAGTCCGTACTGCTAAATTATGTGGCAGGATGGATCCACCTGTGGCTCTGTGATTACTCTATGCTGAAGCAACATTTTCTGGTAATAATCAGGCATAGCTACTCACTTTACAGAAATAATCCAAAGGTAAACTTCTCACTTGAAATTTCCTTCTTAGATCCGTAACAAATGATAGTAAATAGTGCTAATTGGGCCTTTATTATATGCCAGACATTGAACTAGGGCATACACATACCAGTGTTCCCATTTCATCCTCGAAACAATTCTCACTCAAATGAGGCAAAACTCAAGGGATATTAAGATAGAACTTAATGATAGTCTGGAGAAGTAAAGTGATTTGCCTAAGGTCCAAACTGGAAAAAGCTGGAGCTCTTGACAGGGGTCTTATTTGCAGGAATTGGCAAGTATTTTTTATTCTGCATCCACAATATGTTATTTACAACTATACACATGTGCCACTGTACTACAAAGAGAAGTTTAAAAGCATGAGATAAAAGAAATATACATGGAAATAATGTTTTCTTCTAACATCTGTCACATTACTTTTTGGAGGTAACTGCTATATTCCACTAATTTTCCTCCTTTTGCAGTTTTTACTTTATATTCCTATTTATTCCACTAAAAGTCCAAATTAGAACCAGGTCCATTATCTGCTGACCCTGTGTCTACTCATCACTGCTCTTTCTAAAATTCCTTTATTTTTAAAAGTCCCATAAAATGCCCATGAGGTCTTGGCAGAGGAACATATTCAGTTGCTAATGGTAGCTTTCAGAACAAATATGAACTCTATTCCATTCAGCAGAGCCATTTACTGTGTGTTCTAAGTATTTTTTACACTGTGCTAAACCATTTTTTACAACAGTTACTTTTGTGTATGCTAACCACAAACATTTAAATTCCACTTCTTTAGAAATTCTCAGAAGAAAACCACCACACTATAAAATCTTCTCTTGTACTTTGGGGTATTTCAGAGCAGACTCAAACTGGCTATAAAAGGAAGGCAGTGTTCATTATGACAGTAACTATACCTAACATGTGCCATATATGTGATGATACTGTGCTTATGTTTTATGGGCAATGCAGGAAAGGAAATTCCTATCAGATGATGAGATACTGATAGAACACTGTTATCAGCATTCACAGGTGATCTAAGTGAAAGTTGCTTAGTTGTGTCTGACTCTTTGTGACCACATGGACTGTAAAGCCTGCTGGGCTCCTCCGTCCATGGAATTCTCCAGGCAAGAATATTGGAGTGGGTTGCCATTTCCTTCTCCAGGGGATCTTCCCAAACCAGGAATAAAACCAGAGTCTTCTGCATTGCAGACGGATTCTTTAGCTGGGCTATCACCATTAGTGCTACCTGGGAAGCCCAGTTTATCTAAAGTAAACAATTATTTTTCTTATTTTTGAGGCAATACTGAATACAGATTTTGATTAGATTTCTGTGAGTTTTAAAGGTCTGAGCAAAGGTCGAGGCTTTAAGAACACACATAAGGACAAAAGAGCAAAGGTCATCTCAGACTGCAGTGCTAACAAAATACTTATTGAAGTCATATTAATGAATGAACTACCTTGTTAAAAGAAACTGGGAGTTCTGGATCATTTGCTGACTGCTTTCTGTGTTAGCTGTGTTGGTCGTTGCTGTGGATTGCGTGATTGTAGTGGTGACACTGCTTGTGTTAGTGCGCCGGGTTGCATTGCGTGCGGTCTCCAGTTGCTGCCGTGCCGCCTGGGCATGCTGCCGTTCGAGCTGCAGCTGCATCTGCAATTGTTGTAACTGAGAAGCGGAAGGGCCAGAGGAGTTCAGCTGTCCTCCTGCAGAACGTCTCACTCCCGATAACTGAGATAAAAGCTCTGTCAGAGGAAGTGAAGACATTAATGTCCAGTGCAGTAGGAGAAAAACAAAATGCTACCATCATCCTTTTACCAGACGAACATTCAAAGCGATCATCAATGGGAAGGTAACCTGGGGCAACATACAGTCTCAGCTTGGAGCTTACTACCTTCTAGGATGCCTTCTGGAGGTGGGACTTGCGTGAGGGAAATGTAAACATATATATGATTATTAGTTCACATATAATTCTTTCTAATTGAAACACAGCAAATTGGTTTTTCAGTTGTTTGCATATGAGTTGATTTAGCTATACTTTCTCTCGGTATTTAGTATTTAAGGTGTTTCATCCACTGGTCCAAGCATAATATAAACTTTCTCAATATGACTTCCAAGAAAGCAGGGATCAAGTCTACTGCTCATAGCTTGCTCCTGGTTCTTAGAACAGTGTCTGACACATAGCAGGCACTCCAGCATTGATGTAATGATTGAATGACTCTCAGAATTAACTCCGAGAGAGAGACCGGCATCGTCTCTCACTGTGGTCGCTCTGCCTTCTTTCTCTCGAACCTTCTGGGACTGCTGTCTCAGTCACAGGGCACTGCTGCAGTGACAACCGCTGAGGCTGACGGCTCTCGGTCGCACGGCCTGTTTCACCTAGACTCCCGTTCGCAGTAGGCTGTGCTCACTGGGAGCCTCTCGGCCAAGGGAAGTGCAGCGCCTGCCTCCTCCCAGCGGCTTATGTGGAGTCGATGGCTGCCTTTCGGACATTCCCAGGCTGGCAAAGCTTTTCATCATTAACACTCATTTCCAGGGCGAGTTTCTGCCTTACTGCTCACTGTCGTTTCATCCTTGAGGTTCTTAACACCGTTTTTTCATATAGTCCATCATTAATATAATTTTCACTGACAGAAAAAAACTGAATAGAGAACATGTCTCAATTTTGAATTTTTCCCCCAGAAATCACTTAACATTTAGAGCCTGTTACCAAAAACAGCAGGTAAATATATTCCTTTTGGATGAAGCAGTGCTTTTTAAAATCCCTAACTGAAGTTTTTCTGGGGCTTCTTATACATCCAAATGCCCAAAGCACATCTGGAATTAGATTTTACATTGAATATCTCATAATTTAGAGAAGATTCTGAGTAACATGGTTCGTACTTTTGGTGACAGATTTACACTAGGCACATTTCAGGTACAAATCCCACTGTGTGCACACATTTTGGCCTTGCACAGGCTCCTGGACTCTTAATGCCTACCTGTGCTGGCGTGTCTTTCAGGGTCTCTGGCTACAACAACTTCTGACATTTTGACTGTCAAACCTTGTGCTCTGCTGCCAGTTGTCCAGGTTGACCATGCATTAGATCCAGGTACAAATTACATGTTCAAATCATTTTTTTAAGTAAGACTTTCCCAAGCTATTAGAACATGAATGTTTCATAACAATATAATTTTCAAATTAAGACAAGTACAAAACATTCCTACTTGACTTCATTCCATGAGAAGAGCTTATTTCTTTAGTCTTGTCAATTAGTTTTCTTATCTGTGTGCTTATGAAGGAGGTTGAACCACAGAATTTCGGAGGTCTTTCAACTCTGAAATCTTCTATGATTTTCTTGGGTTTCATTGGAGGTCACAAATAGAACACAGACGTTCCTTATCATTTTAAACCTTTAAGTACTTAAAGAAATGTCAGAGTAGTATGAATTACTTTACATGGTCTACTCGACTTTAAAAATAATTTTATTTTTTTGTTATGTGGCTTGCAGGATCTGGGATGGAACCTGGGCCCTCAAAAGTGAGAGTACCGAGTCCTAACCACTGGACCACCAGGGAATTCCCCACATGGTCTACTTTAAACATATCTTACACTTTTTAGAATTTCAGGGAATTTTGTCAAGGAACACAGGAGTGTGATGAGAGACTGAGACATAAATCCTACTCCCCAAATTTAAAGGGAGCCCCCCATCCCCAGCCATTTCCTTTAAGGATGTGAAACTAACTTACCAGCTATAGGATCCATGGCTTCCCTATTGCTTGGAGAATATGAACTCTGAGAAGAAGAAAGTCCACCAGTAGAACTGCTAGTAAAGTGCATGTTTGATCTGCGCGCACGAGGACCTCCTAACCCCCGGCCAGGGTGAAACATTCTACGTACATGTCGGACACCGCTCGACTCATCATAACTCCAAGGTTAAGAAAAGGACTCGGGTATTTCATAGTAAGAATAAAATACATATAGAAAAGAAGTCATGTGAGCCCTTGCAGGATAAGCACGCAGATTTCCCGAATTGCAAGCATTTTAAAACAGCACATTTAGAATACGAATGGCACAACTATGTCTATGAAGGCCATTAACTCTAAAAATGGACAAGGGAATATAAAGCAACATATGTGTATACTGTGTGTATATACTATATATGTGTGTGTGTTTTCAAAGAGAAAAAAAAGCTTCTCCAGATGGGAAGAAGTTTCTTTGCAGGTTCCAGCTACAAGGGCCAGAGTTAACATCACCTGACAAGGTGAAAGGTACCACCTGGTCAGATACCCAGAGGGAAATATTCCCGAACCCATATACATTCATATCACAGTAACCACAAATAATAACCAGTTTTTATATCTGGTGACAGTAGTGCTAATATACAGGCTAATCAAATCTCAGTGACCATCTGTAACAAGAAAGGAATAGTACAAATAATTTAAATTTCAGGAGTCAAAGATTCCTTTCAGCTATCAGTTTTAATCTGTCAATGTGTTGGGTTTTCTTTTGCCAATACTGCTGTTAAGCAGAAAACCAGATTTGAATTTCTTGTGTTAAGTGGACACACAGAAAGTTAACAGCACATTTATCAACAAGTCAAACCAGCTTAAAGTCCTGAGAAGCAAACAGCAGCCAAAACTTGTGAAGACAACACTGTGTCTCTACACAGGCAAGTGTGAGTATACAGGGAGGAGGGAGGCGAGGGGGCCTGGGGGAGCACATGTTACAGCAGAAGAGATTTTCTTTTGAAGCTGCCAATACATAGGAAAAGAATTCTAAAAAAGAGGGATATATGTGTAACTGATTTCCTTTGTTATTCAGCAGAAACTAACACAACATTGTAAATCAACTATACACTAATTAAAAAAAAAAATCCCCAAAACGCAAACAAAGCAGCCAACAGAACAGCTACATAATGCAGGCTAACTTTTGTGCTAGATTCCCAGTTCAGGAGTCATGTGGGGACAGGGTAGGCAGCCATAATGCACACTCTTTCATGGTATTCATGACACAGGCTTGGGCTCTACAGAAAGTGATGTTATGATCATCACACTTTATTTGTAAAAGTATAAAAAGTACACCTTAGGGATTTTCCTGGTGGTCCAGTGGTTAAGCATCTGCCTTGGAGTGCAGGGGACACAGGTTCGATACCTGGTTGGGGAACTAAGATCCCACATGCCTCAGAGCAACTAAGCCCATACTGCAGCTACTGAGCCCGACACAACCGGGGTCTCCTGCATTGTAGGTGGATTCTTTTTCAGCTGAGCTGCCAGGGAAGCTCTGCCAAATAAATAAAATATTTAAAAAAATAAAATAATAAAAAGTACACTTTAGGAAGAGTTCTATCAAAGTAGCAAAAAAAAAAAAAAAAAAAAGCCTGGTTACAAAGAGGCTTAGAAACAAGTCACTCTCTCATGTCAAACAAAATTATCACATAGTGGCACTTGAAAAACTTGTCAAATTAGTTATATTTCCAGGAAAACTGCTATGCCAACACTTTACTTTTTAGAATTTAAAGATAATAGTTGCTAGTAATCTAAAATGCAGCACATGACTTCTCTTATTCTCATATTTTACATAATTTATTTTTTCTTGGTAATGAAAGATTCATACACATCTACTGGATGTGGATGACAGGGGACATTCTATGGAATGGATGCTGATTTCACTAGAGGTCCTTGAACCTGCTGCAGAAGTGCAGAATAATGGCATGGTTTTTTAAAATTTTTTGCCTAGCTTCTCCATGAAGATGGAGTGAAGAATGGATCAAGTATAACTCTTCTGGGTATTGCTACAGAATTTTTTTATACAAAATGGGAAGTAACTAACAGGCTAAAAGTATTCTTGACCCATTTGGGTTTTCATGTTCTCTTGGGGGAAACAAAAAATAAGTAAGCACTGCTTTCTTCATTTTGCTTTTAGTGTCCCCTGCACTCAGGAGGGAGGAAGAGTGGGCTCCTCTGTTCATTCAGTACTTGCCCCAGGGTGGCTCAGACCAGGCTGATCTTATTTCTCAGGAAGGTTCCATAGCTTTATCTTTCCATTAGTTTCCACTCGAAAGTTAAAGTGTTAGTTGCTCAGTCATGTCCAACTTTCTGCTACCTCATGGACTGCAGCCTGCCAGGCTCCTCTGTAAGATTCTCCAGGCAAGAATACTGGAGTGGGCTGCCATTTCCCTTCTCCAAGGGATCTCCCTGACCCTGGTCTCCTGCATTGCAGGCGGATTCTTTACCATCTGAGCCACCAGGGAAACTTTCCATTAGTTTCCACTTATCTTCCCCCAAACTCTAAAGGGTCAAATTTCTAATAAGAAAATTACGTTCTGTGATCAAGGGCTGAGAGCTGAAAGACAGGAACACCAAGTCTAAGGTTGTCTTGTGATTGCCAGGAGGCAAGCAAAGGTATCAGAATGGAGTTTGGCAGGGAGAAAGGTTGTGATTAGCTCTTGATTGCTTCAGACTGCAATGAACACTAAAACCTTCCCATGAGCAAACAGCCCTAAGTTAACAGGTGATAGTTTTAGAAAAACAATTCATAACTTGAAATCAGAAGCACCGAGTCTACAAATAAATGTACTCTGGTGGGCCAGTAATCTCTTGGAGAGTATAGAGAATACTGTCAGGAACCATCATGAGACTGGCTTGGGAGGAGAAGCAGAAATCAAAGTGGGAAAGAAATTTAGAACTGGATCTGACCTTATGCTGTCCTACTCAGATGGGCAGAAAGCCTCACGGGGCACACCTGCCCACCATCCAGCCTGTAAGAAACTACAGCAACAGAGAACATGGATGGCGAGCAAGTACATCATCCATACAGTTAATGAACTAACTAGATTTTAATTTGGATTAGCATTTTCCGCTTTTATATGAAAACATCCTGAAAACTTGTAACCTAGTCAAATTGTCTTAAAAAATAATAAACCTGATGGCAAAGAACTGAAGATAATGAGCAAGTGAATTTCACTTACTGAACACTTTTCATGTAATGGTCACAGGGTGGGAAAAGAGAAATAAGAAATTGCACCTCAACGCTGTTATCACTTTTAGGAAAATGTCAAATCAACTAAGATAATTCGGAGGTTAATTTTTTCCTTGGGAATACTGCCGTTAAAAGTCATCACAATGACAAATATTACAAACAACTTTTTCCCTTGTTGCATCTCAAAAGGATATTAAATCTCTAGGGGCTCTGTGTTCAAGTGTAAGATGAGCTGCAAAGTCATCCGTGACATGATTAGGATCGCCTCCAGGTAATGCTGCACATATTGGACAAATCTGAAATGAAAGCAGAGAAAGCAGATTTACTTATCGATGAACATTAATCAGGTATCTTTCTGGATGAATATTTTATTGTAGTTTTTACCTTGACCAGGTTTTAACCAGGCAAAAATACAGCAGATCCTGAACTAGTGTACAGCGTAGAGGCTGAACAAGAGCCACAGGCCTGAATGTGGTGACTTTCCACTGAAGCAGACCACTTGTCGGGGTCAGACAGACAATTCTAAACACAGAGGTCAAGCCGGAGCTCCGGCACATCTGCCTGCATCGTCTAGCAAAGTATTTTCCACAAAAAAGCTGTTCAGTGTGCCACGTAGTGCACGTTCATGTCCAAGCCCCGACTGACTGGCAAACGCTGAGACCTAATCTTCCCTAAAGTAACCTAGACTCGAGGGCCAATCACCCAACAAGACAGTACAGCTCTTATTAAAAATGCAACTGCACAAACTGAAACACTCTGAATGGTACAGTAAGACAGACAATGACAACTGATAATATGCAAATATGCTCTATTAATTCATGAATGGGACTTCTAAGGGGGGAGAGAGGGTGGAGATAATTTTTAGAACTTTATTTCCCAGAGGGATAGGAGGTAGGACAAAAGCTTGTGATCAGAGCAGAGGAGGCTTGAGAGGTTGGGAGTGTGGTTTCTGAAACAGCAGTTTCAACAGAGGTGGTGAAATAGGAGGCAGGAGAAGAGAAGGACAGAAAGAACGTGGAATTTTCAGGGTTGAGGCCCTTACTTTTTCAGAGATCCAACTGGACAGATGATGGCCTAAAAGTGGGAGCCAAGCCCTGAAGAATGAACTTCACCCTTAAAGAACAGAGCCAAGAAGGAAGGCTTGAGCTAAGGAGCACAACCAAAGGGAGCCCAGGACCTGGATGGGGGAAGGTTTTGGCCTGTGCCCCTCCAGGGACAGGGGGGCTGAGGGTAGGATATGAGATTCAACTTTGCCGTTGTATATGTCACATGCCTAAGTTCTCTCGCTGGGAGTAAAACCAGGCACCTGACTGACCTTACTGCGGGCTCGCTGTAGAGTGGCGAAGGAGAGGCGCTGGAGAGGAGGTGGCAGGAGAAAGGTGAGACCTGAAGAGACAGTACTAGGATATGGGGCGGAGACAAGTAGTCTGATTTCTCCAGCCTGAGCCAACAGAAATCCCCATCTCTACTGACTAGAAATCAGAAGTCCCGGAGACTGTTGTGATCCGGTTCCTCCTAATGTGCAAACAGCCAGCTGTCCTGATGATCTGCCTCAGGACTCTAAGAAGCAGCCTAAAAAACATCTAAAGATGCTCAGGAAAAAACACTGAAGCACAACAGCGTGCAAAGGAAGGAGAGAGGTCATGATGGGATGGACCTCTGAGGCAAAGGAGAGAAAGAAGCAGACAGACATGCTTATGCTTCTTCCAGAAGATGCCAGAAAGGTAATCATTTTCTCTGTGTCAGAGAGAAAAGCAACTGGATCTGTTTATGTTTACAGATAATCAACTCTCTCCTTACCAGAAAGTTGGCTTTTACTGTGTAGCTTCCTGTGCTGTGTGACACTGTGGGGTAGAGTCTGATACACTTATTTTACTTTTCACATGTTTCTGCCTTGTCTATAGATTGTAAACTCTTTGAGAAATGCAGGACAGGGTGATTTCTTTCTTTGTGTGAACTGTGACCAGATTTGTTAAAAGCAAAAAGATTGACATGGTTTAGACAAGCAAAAACAATCTCCAGTTGCACGTATAAGATTTTTATCCAAAGAGAAAATAAAGGAAGGCATCTTCCTTCTAAGGTACTTCCCTTTAGATTGGCCTTTGGATAAAATCTATGCATAACCTGAACTGCACAAAGAAGACAGCTACAGAAGTTGCAGTCCTCTGATGATGCAAGTAAATGGACTGAGCTGAGAAAAGTCTCCTTGAGAATATGCATGTTTGTAAGGAAGAAAGAATGGGGAAGCACAGATACCAAATATTAGGAATGTCCTAGTAAGACTGATAATCTCTTGCAAACTAGAAAAGCACCCTTGAGTTAGAGATATAAAACAGAAAGAAAAATCAAGATCCTTCCATATAGTACTGTCTGTGAATTTCAGTTCTGTGACTTAGAATCTTAGATTTTACTACAGGGATAAGGCTGGATGCAGGTATACAGTCCACTCCATCCAGAGAGAAATAAAACAGAAACAAACACTTCCTAGGAACCAGGGGTAAAAAATCACTGGAGTGGAAGGGCCACCTAGCTCGGCAGCTGGCACAGGACAATCAGGAGACTAGATGAGAACCAAGTGGAAGATGCCGCCACCCTTGGGTCACATGAAGTTAACTCAAATGAGGACCTGGAAGGGAAAATGAAGTGTTGATGGGACCAGAGGCCCGGTCACCTTGCAAGTTTTTACATTTTATACTGAGCAAGCGAACTCATCTTTCAGGATAAAAACTTCGGTAACTCAAGGTTGTATTTTCTGAGACAATGCAGGGAACAAGAGGAAGAGGGAAAAACAAGAGTGAAGTGGGAACAGAGATGAAGTGAGAATGGAAAGAGGCAGATGCCACTGTGCACCCACGGGCACAAATGCAGCATATCTCTGAGTGCATCTTTATCTCCCCAAGACAGCGCCTAATATTTTTTTTACAAGACAGGCAAATTTCACACAAAGGATAAGCTACCGACCCCTAAAATTATGAGTCTGTCAACACTGATATTTATTATATTTCCACTGCCACATGATACAGAAGTACCTATCACTAGGACAAGAAAAGTCCATTAATTTACATTAACTCAAAATTATGACAATTAACACTGTAAATCAACTATACTTTAATAAAATACAATAAAAAAAAAATCACAACAATTTGCTGACATTAAGGCTGACTGAATTGGCCTAAGTGTTTCCTAAACTTGGCCAAGGATATTCATCTGGAGCATTTGTTAAAAATAGAGTTTCCTAGACCCCTGCCTAGAAAGTGATTCCAGGTTTGAGAATCTGTATTTTGACAAGGATCCCACTTAGTTTATAATTAGAAAGTTTGGTAAACACTGCTTAAATATACAATGGTATTGCAAAATAACACTTACCCTGTTGTGTGAAACATCAAATGCTGTCCCCCGCTACCCCCCACCTCCTTATTCACAAACGTCCTTGACAGTCTCAGTCTTTGCTTTCCCTAGAGTCTTCCCCCATCGCTTCATCCTGCCACTGAGTCACCATCAGTCTTGCTTTTTATCTGCAGCACCTGTGGGAGCCTCTGCCAATGTGCTAAGACCCCATGCCAAAAACATAACGGAGTTTCCATTTTTCCATATGGTCCCAGTGCATGATGGCCAGCGAGCGACCAGTCAGTACAGATCCTTAACATGGGTGGTCACCAGTGTGACCAGTGTCTAGAACACACCTCCTGAAGTCATTAGATAAAACGCTGTAAGTCACTACTGAACTTACAAGATCTTTTTCCCTGTGACAGGTTATGTCCATAAAAAAATAAAATAAAATCAGCATGCTTTTAAGCCAGCCCCCACTACAATTAGCAACCAGTCTAAACCAAGTTTGGATTTCCCCCAGCCTCTTTCTTGAACTGGAACACCCCCTCCAGATGGTGTTCTCTGTCTGGCTCTGTTCAGTGCTTTAAAACAAGAGAGGAAGAGTTAACTACCCATGATGTGGTGAGTTCTCTTCCTCTCTCCCTCCCCTTTTTTGGACAGACTTCACAATACGATTTTTGCCCATTTTGTTTACAGCTACAGAAAAATGCATTAAAAAAAAAACAAACTGCTTATGATCCAGCATATAACTTGGAACCTAGACTGCAGCATTAGAGAAATTGGTCTTTCACCGAATTACTCAGCACCTGCTGAGCCAGGCTGCTTCTTCACCAGCAGGACGATCCTCTTTGATGCACCATCTTCCCAGACCCCTTGACTCTGTCCTTCATCTCAGATCCTGGCACACCATCCTTCTTCTCAACAGCAAATGCCTTAAGTGAAATAACCGCCTTGGCAATCAGCACTTCTTGACTAGGTTTCTGGATCACAAGCTTGATTTCTTTTTCTGTTCTCATTTTAGATCCATGAGAAACATTTTCCTTTTGAGAATACGGGTTCAAAGGCTGTGATTTTCCTACATCAACTTCTACTGTTACTTTCTGATGACACTGGGTGTCTGAAGCATCATTTCTCTGATGATTATGCTCCTATAATAGGTAGCAAATGCTTCGGGGTAAATTCGAACCCTTTCTGGATTCATGTTCATCCACATAATCATTATATTTAAGTTCATCGTTTCAAAAGAACTACAGAATCACTCTAACCCTGCTATCCTTTCCTTCCCAGTTGAGAACTGAGATGGCATGAGGGTGGAGAAAGGTCATTCCTTGGTACTGGGGCAAACACTTCTACTCACTGTCCACCAGATCAAGTGGACAAATACTTTGGTTTTAAAGGTTCTCTACTACCTGGCCCCATTTGGCACATTTGATTTTGTTTCCCAACCCAGTTTGCAACAATCAGTGACTTTCTATCCTCTCTACCTACCATGTTCTTTCTCTCACTGAATCCTGCTTCATGTCTCTTCCCTCTGAGTAATGCCATTGCTTCCCATTCTGTCCACATTTTGAAATAACACCCATTCTCAAGGGCTGACAATCAAAATCCTGACTCCTTTTGGCATTTTTCTCCAGTTGCGTCAGAAAAGCCAGTTTGCTTTTTAGACATGCCATAAGGTGTGTATGGGTAGAGGCCGTGTTTTAAGTTTAGCATGCTGACAGCCATTGTGCTTTATACTCCCAGAATCTGATGACTCCAAAAAGCGCTACTTCACATGACGTATTAGAAGCAGTGCTCCTGGTTAATGCTTGGAGAGACACACTGAGAACATACAAGGACATACGATGTCTTGAGAAAGACCAGCAAATGCTTCCCTGTCCAAGCCGTTCTTAACAACGGACCCAGGTGTGACCTAGAACAGCCTTTCTTCTGACATTATCCACCAGGGGGCAAAGAAGTGGAGTAAAGTGAACACTGTGTTCTATCGGTTTCCTCAATTAGAGTTAACAACTCAGTTAATTTTTGCTCAGGCGCCCCCGCTTTTTCTCATACACAAGGCCTTCTGCAGCCCCTGCCCCATGTTTCCCTGTCATTTCTTGAAAACTCCTTTTCCATTCCTCATTCCTTTATTACAGCTGTGAGTCAACTTATGAAGTTAATCATGGTCAAAAAGATCACAAGTAATACCCTTGTCCCTGAGAATTTACAAGTTCTAAAGCACAATGAAAGTGCAGGGAAGAAGCCGTCTGCTGCCATAATTCTACTGTCTTCAGAAAAGCTCTGCTTATTTCTTCTTTATGTGAATGTGCTTCCTTCCAATAATACAAGAAAGAACACATAATTCTCCTGTGTTAATACTACACTAACTTTCTAGCATAAGGTTACTTAGGACTTCCCAAGCTAGCTTTGAAATTAAAGTTCACTTCATGAAAAAAACAAAAAACAAAGTTCACCACTTGATGTGTTCTGCCAACTTATATGCTTATCATGCTCTGAGTTCCAAACCAGGTGTCTAAAGGACATTTACAAAAATAGCCTCTTTTAAAAGTTGGCGTGGGTCCTTCTTTTTTTAAAACTATATATATATATATATATATATATATAAAAACAGATTATGTAGTAAATTCAAATAAAACATTTAAGTAAAGCCTTGTGTGTGTCGTTTAAGATAGGGGCAATTCCTGGAAGTGCAATAAGCACACTTCTTTCTATGCTGCTCTTTTCAACTGGGTCCTAATTTCCGTTAAGTTAAAGGACTTATGCTGTGAAGTCCAGATAAGTGGGTAAAGTTGAAGTTCTGACTGGTTATATTTGTTATACTGTATAGTTTTGCTACATGGATTAACTAATTAAATATGTACTGAGTAAATATTCAGGTACAATTTATGTCTGGGGCTTCCCAGGTGGTGATAGTGGTAAAGAATCTGTCTGCCAATGTAGGAGATGTGAGAGACGAAGGTTTGATCCCTGGGTTGGGAAGATCCCCTGGAGAAGAGCATGACAATCCACTCCAGTATTTTTGCCTGGAGAATCCCTATGGACAGAGGAGCCTGGCGGGCGACAGTCCACGGGGTTGCAAGGAGTCGGACACGACTAAGCATCTGAGCAGCATGTCTGGGACACAATTCATGTCTTCTTTTTTAAGGGGCTCTTAAATTCACCTCTATAAATAACCTAGGCTTATTCTCTAAGGCAGATTTTCTGGTCATCTGGGTGTTTCTGTTTTTATTTATTTGGCTGTGCAGGATCTTCATTGTTCTGTTCAGGATCTTCACTGATGCACGTGGGATTTAGTTTCCCAACCAGGAATCGAACTCTGGCTCCCTCATTGGGAGCACAGAGTCTTAACCACTGGACCACCAGGGAAGTCCCCAGTTGGGGGTGTTTTTAACAAAGTTTCTTTTACTGAAAAGTGATGATCCCAAAGAAGCTATCAGAATTTAAAACTATGACACACAAAACCCCTTACATGATTACATTTTAATCTTCATACAAAAAACAAAATGGACATTCTACTGAGCTAACAATTGCTAAGGCTAACTGGTAACTCCAGGGTTTTGGCTCTCTTGCCAAGTTAAAAGTAGTATATCTTATCAAAACTGCATATATAATGAAAATAAGACTGAAGGGTGAAGTTTTGCTTTGAGAAGATACAAAAAGTGGAAAATCTGTGCTACCTGGGCAATAAACCTTTGGGCCCTTCTCTAGAAGCATTTAGTTTGTAGCTATGTGCACCTTAGCCATCTGTTCAACACAGATACAGGTTCTTTCAAGAGCTGAGGGAGTACACTGTTTAACTCAATTATAATCTCGCTTTCTGTTGTTGCACTGGAACACTCAAGTTAACTTATAATTAAGTATGAGCTACTTCATACTGAATTTATTTTTCTCCTCAGTTCCATCTGCCCATTTTAATTCTTGGGTTATGACTGTCGCCTGCTTCCACACTTGATTTTAGCCAAAAGGCTGAGAAGCGATGTGTCGCCTGCTTCCAAAGAGCAGCATTTAGAATGTTGGGGAGTTTTTGTTAAACATAAAAATCTCAGTTTTCCCTTACATTTTTATCTATGGTTTAAAAGTACTAAATAATTAAAGTTTTGGTTTCAAACATGTTTCCTGACATAAATTTAAATTCTACGTGTATACTGATGTGTTGGGAACTCATAAAACTTGAAAAAACATCAATTTAGCCATAATGAAAAATAATTCCAAAGTGGTTGGAGCAGTCCCATTTCTTCATCCTGTTCACAGGTCACTCTGAATGTGAGCAATTATGTCCATGAACACTTAGAAGAAAAATCCCAATGTAAGCTTGACTGTTGCTTCCTTGGTGGCTCAGTGATAAAGAATTCACCTGCCCATGCAGGAGACTTCAGTTTGATCCCTGGGTTGGGATTTGAGTTTGATCCCTGGGTTGGGACGATCCCTGAAGAAGGAAATGGCAACCCACTCCAGTATTCTTGCCTCGAAAATTCCTGGAGAGAGGAACCTGGTGGGCTATAGTCCACGGGGTTGCAGAGTCAGACATGACTTAGCAACTAAACAACAACAAAGCTTTACTGTTTCCATCCATCCTGGGTAAGCTACGTATTTCACCTGCAGGCTTAGAGAAAGAAAAGGAAAGAGGCATCTCGTGTTGTTAAGTGGTGTTGGTAAGCACCTTCGAGCCACAGGGGGACAGGTACAAGGAGGCTGGACCCAAAGTCAGAGACAATTTTAGTGAAAACTCACAAATGACTCTACCTAATTTTGGGCGGCTCCAAAATCACTGCAGATGGGGATTGCAGCCATGAAACTAAAAGACTCCTTGGAAGGAAAGTTATGACCAACCTGGGTAGCATATTTAAAAGCAGAGACATTACTTTGCCAACCAAGGTCTGTCTAGTCAAGGCTATGGTTTTTCCAGTAGTCATGTATGGATGTGAGATTTGGACGGTGCAGAAAGCTGAGCGCTGAAGAATTGATGCTTTTGAACTGTGGTGTTGGAGAAGACTCTTAAGAGTCCCGTGGACGGCAAGGAGACCTAACCAGTCCATCCTAAAGGAGATCAGTCCTGGGTGTTCATTGGAAGGACTGATGTTGAAACTGAAACTCCAATACTTTGGCCACCTCATGCAAAGACTTGACTCATTGGAAAAGACCCTGATGCTGGGAGGGATTGGGGCAGGAGGAGGAGGGGACAAAAAGAGGATGAGATGGCAGGATGGCATCATCGACTCGATGGATGTGGGTTTGGGTAGACTCTGAGAGCTGGTGATGGACAGGGAGGCCTGGTGTGCTGCGATTCATAGGGTCGCAAAGAGTCGGACACGACTGAGCGACTGAAATGAACTGAACTGAAGTTAGTTAGGGTTTACATTGCTTATGAGTTTAAGTTAGAGCCTGACAATGACAGAAGCTCTGTAGGCTCCTCTTTGCCAGAGCTTAATGATGTCAAGTGAGGCTGAGTCTGGTAGGATTTCTTAGGAAAAAAATCACCTCAGCTGTGAATACCAAGATTGGCATCTTTAAATAATTTTCTTAACCAGTTTTCTTTTTTTTTTTTAAAACCTGAGGAGCACAATAGGAAAAGAAGGGGCACCAGGAGAAGAAGAGACAGGGTGGAAAAGTGCTTAAGGAACCTCCAAGTTACCTTACAATTTGCCAACAGCTGTCAGGGGGCTCCCATCTTTCATTTATACCACGCTTTCTACAAATTTTTCTGCAAGTCTTGAGAAAAGAAGCTCCATTACTATGCACTACCTTGAAATTAGCTGTCTGGACACTGAACGAGACAAACCAGTGTTTCACAGGACAAAGAAGAAATCAAACCAGTGGCCAAAGAAAAAAAGAACTCAAAACTAATGTCTCTACACACGCTGCTCTCTTCCCAGCCCTCCCCTTCATACTGGGTTATTTTCCCATTCTGAAAACAGCCTACTCATCTCCCCTATGGGAGTTTATTTCAACACAGAGGAAGGTACAGAGCAAAAAAACCCTACCCACAGTAACAATATACTCTGAAATACTAGGCATGACACCTTCTTGGAAAAACTATTATCATCTGATTCTCATAGTATTTTAAATGACTCCCCTTCTGGTTTTCACATCATCTAAAGGAACTAATTTTTCACAGAAATATCTTTTAAAATATCATGATGCCCATATAAATAGAATTATCCTAGAACAACCTAAAATCCCCAACACGCCTCCTATCATTTCCTTCCCTGCTATCAATATCAACTCAAAAATCTACTGGGAAACCAACGGCTATACCACCCTTTGTTGTTGTTCAGTCGCTCAGTTGTGTCTGACTCTGCGACTCCATGGACGGCAGCACACTAGGTTTCTAGTCCTTCACCATCTCCTGGAGCTTGCTCAAACTCATGTCCATTGAGTCGGTGATTCCATCCAACCACATGGTCCTCTGTCATCACCTTCTCCTCCCGCCTTCAATCTTTCCCAACATCAGGGTCTTTTTCAATGAGTCAGTTCTTTGCATCAGGTGGCCAAAGTATTGGATTTTCAGCTTCAGCATCAGTCCTTCTAGGGAATATTCAGCGTTGATTTCCTTTAGGATTGACTGGTTTGATCTCCTTGCAGTCCAATGGACTCTCAACAGTTTCCTCCGCAGTCCAAAAGCATCAGTTCTTCGACGCTCAGTCTTCTTTACGGTCCAACTCTCACATCCATACATGACTACTGGAAAAACCAGAGTCTTGACTAGATGGACCTTTGTTGGCAAAGTAATGTCTCTGCTTTTTAATATGCTGTCTAGGTTGGCCATAGCATTTCTTCCAAGGAGCAGGCGTCTTTTAATTTCATGGCTATAGTCACCATCTGCAGTGATTTTGGAGCCCAAGAAAATAGTCTGATACTGTTTTCATTATTTCCCCAGATATTTGCCATGAAGTGATGGGACCAGATTGCCATGATCTTTGTTTTTGAATGTCGAGTTTTAAGCTAGCCTTTCACTCTCCTCTTTCACTTTCACCAAGAAGCTCTTCAGTTCCTCTTTGCTTTTCACCGTAAAGTTGCTGTCATCTGCATATCTGACGTTATTGATATTTCTCCTGACAATCTTGATTCCAGCTTGTGCCTCACCCAGCCCAGCATTTCACAGGATATACTCTTCATATAAGTTAAATAAATAAGTAGGGTGACAATACACAGCCTTGATGTACTCCTTTTGGGAACCAGTCCATTGTTCCATGTCTGTTTCTAACTGTTGCTTCTTGACCTGCATACAGATTTCTCAGGAGGCAGGTAAGCTGGTCTGGTATTCCTGTCTCTTGAAGAACTGTCCACAGATTGTTGTGATCCACACAGTCAAAGGCTTTAGCGTAGTCAATGAAGCAGAAAAGTATATGTTTTTCTGGAATTCTCTTGCTTTTTCGATGATCCAACAGATGCTGGCAATTTGATTTCTGGTTCCTCTGCCTTTTCTAAATCCAGCTTGAACATCTGGGAGTTTGTGGTTCACATACTGTTGAAGCCTAGCTTGCAGAATTTTAAGCGTTACTTTGCTAACATGTGAGATGAGTGCAATTGTGTGGTAAGCTGAACAGTCTGGCATTGCCCTTCTTTGGGACTGGAATGAAAACTAAACTTTTCCAGTCCTGTGGCCACTGCTGAGCAGTCTTCCAAATTTTTTGCCTGAAGAAGTCCATGAACAGTATGAAAAGGCAAAAAGACACCACCCTCAATAAGCAAGAATATTACTACTGTCTGATTTTAAACAAGTAAATGTGCTCAAAATAACTATTATTAAAAATGTGCAAAGTTAGCCAAATACTAGAGATAGAAAAAAATGATTTATAAAATAGAAAGTGTTCTGCATCAAAGGTAATGAAAAGCACAAATGGTATAAGTACCAAATACCAGTCTTCTGTAATCTAAGTGCAGTTAAGCAGCAGCAAGATAGCTGCCTGCAGCGGAGGTATTTTTCAAGTCCTATGTTAATTCAATAAAATACCATTGTTAGTTCACAGAAAAGCAGAAACAGTCAGTCAAAGCCTATTTTTAAAACAAAGTGTATTTGGCTTTTAAATGCTTATTTTTCTTGATTACCTGCTTATAATATTATAAATTATAATATTTAAGAAAACGTACAAGATTGTATCAGCAGATTTGTAAAAATTATGGTTTACATCACTATTACTGCTTCTAACAAGGAAATACCTGTGTTGGGAAGTTATCAGCTCTATATGTCTATATGTTAAAATGGTCTTTCAATGAAATACAGATACTGTATTGATGGTCAAAATTTAAAAGTTTCATATGCCACTAAAAAATAGGTAACTTCTCATAGCCCTGATGTATAAACCATATCTGTCACATTATTTCGGTTTGCAGTTTATTTCATCTAATATTTTCCTGACTGTTTAATTTAGGAATCAAACACATCTAACTATTTATACACAAAATGCTACAATAATGAGGATAATTTCTATTCTGTGCTCTATGATTCCTTTTAACTGACATTCAATTGTCTAAATATTAAATTATCAGCTAAAACAGATTATTCTGACTCACTAAAAAAAGATTTAAAAGACCTTTTATGTCATCATGTTTCTCCAGAAGAATAATAAAATTGTCTAAAGTCTGATTACGGAAAATTTCTAAAATCATTCTTTTTCTTTGATTTTTACTTTTTTATCAAATTGGTATAAATGGAACACAATATAACCATGCTATTATTACAAAAACATGTAGGTCTTCACTAAAAAGGGAGGGACTGTATCACTTCCATGCATGAAGAGCGCCTCAAAAGCAGGAGACTGCCCTATGCTTCTTTCTGGAGATGAAGAAAACAGAGTAAATCAAAGGAAAATCAGAAAGTGAAAAGCATGCAGCAGGGAATACTAGAGAACTGATGTGACTATGAACAGCGTTAATATACTATAACACAGATTTCTAGAAGTGAGAAGAAAACTTTGGTGAACCCAAAAGTGCTTTTGCCTTTTAAAATGTAACATTCTTAGTATAAAATTGCAAGAATTTATTAAGCAAAGAACTGAAAGATTAATTATATATCATTAATCAGAGGTAAAGGTACATTTCACTTAAAAAACAACAGTAAAAACCCCTGAAGGCTTTCTAACAAGCTGCAGTGCTGGTCAGCAAATGTGAGACTTAAGAAAACTATCAGGAATCACACTTAATGTTTTTATGTTCAAGGCTTTCCTACCATGTTTTTTCCACACTCCTTGGCCACCTCCTCAGCAGATCCTTCATGTTTGCAATCCCATTTGCCTTTTAGTGCTTACTTCTACTACCAGCTGATAGATTTTGATAATTACATACTACTTCCATTTTTACCTCTTCCCACAACCAAAAACTAGTTGGTTGTCCCAATCTACTTGATTTCATAACTATTAGGGTTTTTAAGAACTTACACTTAATTTCAAAAATCACACTGTTTATCAGATTTGGTGTTTATAAAAAGACTCTTGAGATTATACCCAATTCACTTGTAAAATTTTAATCAGCTTCACTACACATTCTTTGTCACGTGTTGTTTTTCACGATATCTAGTTTTGAAGAATCCTCCATATCCTCACATCAAAAGCTCAAGAATTGGAAATTAACCTTAAGAAGGGAGGCGACTCTTAGGTGAGGGCCTTAGAGTTCCAAGTTGAAAAAAATGAGGCAAAAATACAGACAAGGACTACAAAGCTATTAACCTTCCACAGACTTTTGTATCAGCTATGCCAGGTATTAGCAAACACTCACTAATGATGACAGTAACATCTGCAGTGATATACCCTCTTGCCCCTAAACATTTCAAAGGGATGATGGTTAGAGGAGTGAGGTCCCAGAGGACGGTACAAGCTGGTGGTGCAGAGGATAGGTACAGTAAATGCAGGGGCAAAGAAGGACAGCACATTGAGCATTTATAAAGAAAAATATAAGTAGGAAGAGAAAAGGACATATAGTTATTATGTGATTCTTAATTCCTTACCTACCAGAATGACATGAGTCACTATTGAACCCCAGAATTTAAAAATGTCTGATTTACCATGACTTGGCAAAACAGAGGGAGGGAGGGTGTTGAGAGGGGACATGTAGTAAAATCAGGTGGATATTTACATATAACTGTAACACATCAGAGCTCATAACATGCTTTACATATATACCTAGAGGCATTCAAAATACTTAACTGGCATGTTATCAGCAGTGATCCCTAAGCACAGACCCTCAGCAGCATGCCACATGTGGTACACCTGCTGAATGCAGCCCTGGATCTGGGACACGACCTACTTGGTTCAAAGAATCAAGCATGCTTGTACCAAAGATTCTTGTTTGCTTGCTACTTTTCACTTTGAAATGTCTGGTATTCTGTGAATGGGAACAGAGGCAGATGCAGTGTTCAGGCAGACTAAGAGCTGATGAGGAGGGAGAAATCCTTCAAGTATTCCACATATACGAATATGAAAGAAATAGTATGGCCACTGCCTTGAGCTATGTTCCCAAAGTTGGGGAACTAAAGCAAGGTATATAATTGAATACAACTTATGAGAGACAGACCACAAAACCATTGTGTAGATGGTATCTAATTTTCAAACTACGTGTATCAGGTAGGTATAAAAGACTATAAATAAATTGTATTTACTTTTTGGAAAAATAAAGGCAAGGCTGCTGGTGGTTAACGCTCATTTTAAAAAATGAACAATTAGTTTTTCACTCATGGAGAGGACTTGAATTTTCACTGGACTTCCAATTTTAGATATGGAAAATGGACACACTGTCCTGTCCCAGTGGGGTGATGAAAGTACAGTACTACACTAGGGTCTATTGGCTAATACAATGACTTTAAGAATGCCTGGTTTACAACTGGGAAACCCTGCCTTATAATGATAAATAAATATTCAAACATAACAAAATTTAAACCAAAGAGAAATTATTTCAACTTTTCCATGCAACCAGGGTAGACATGCAGTCAAATCATCATTCTTCCCACTGTTATCTAGTACTGTTCCAGAAGGAAGCAAAATCACCTTTGCAGAATAAAAAGAACAAATTAAGTCAAATGTGACAATAGTGTTCTAAGGTTCCGCAAGGTATAGATGAGAGCACTTATGAGCTGTTAGTAAAATTTGATTTGAGAACTATATACTGGAAATTTACCAACTGTTTGGACTATAAACCTTATAATGACTTTAACATCATATTAACAGTGTACGTGGCAATAAGAGTGAACCTCACAGCTATAACAGCAGGGCTGTAGCAGAGATGGAATAAGACAGTGGCTAAGCAGGGACTCTACAACCCAGAGGGGCTCTGGCTAACCTCAAACATCTGGTTCTGCCTTTAACTTTCACTTAATGTGTTCTGAGTACGTTCAGGGGCTTTTGCAGTGAAGCAGTGTGAAGCAGTTTATGCTCAAGCTCTCCAAGTCCCACCCTATATGCCCAGCTCTCCTGGCTCACTCTATCTACTAGTACCAATGGGAAATGTGGGAAGCAGACTCTTTGAGGGTGACACATCATTTCTTGAAGTTGGAAATATGCTGACTCAGATGTTAGGTAAAATATCTACAATGTTTTCAAGGCAAGACTCGGTGTGTTATTCTGAGTCCTTGGCCACTGGCAAAGATAAAAGTAGGAGGAACTTCTAAGGGCTCAAAGCTTTGACCTATGAAGCAAGACATATGGTCTGATGAAAACCAAGTAAGGTCAATGATATGTTACAGTGAGATGTGACAGTGGATTACTACTTAATATGTGACTAAAGATTTTAAAATATCCTTATGAATGTTTCCTTTCAGAAGAGAAATCAACCAGGTAGCAAGAATACTATAAAAAGCAATGTGCTGGGCTTCCCTGGTGACTCTGTGGTAAAGAATCCACCTGCCAATGCAGGAGACATGGGTTTGACCCCTGGACTGGGAAATCCCAAATGCCATGGAGCAACTAAGCCCGTGCTCCACCACTACTGGCCCTGTGCTCTAGAACCCAGGAGCCGCCAACTATTGAAGCCTGTGAGCCCTCGAGGCCATGCTACACAGCAAGAGAAGCCACTGCACTGAGAAGTCCAAGCACCCCCACCTAGAGAGTAGCCCCTGCTCGCTGCAACTAGAGAAAGGCCCACGCAGCCAAAGACACAACACAGCCATAAATGAACAAATAAGTAAATTTTTAAAAAAGAGGAGAGAGAGATGTGTGTTTCAAGTCGGGGTGTTTTAAGCCTTTTCACCAAGTGTTTACTAAAGGCCCCTGAACTTGGTTAAGATGCCACACTATGCTTTTAGCAGCAACAGGGAAAGACAGGCTAGTGGGGACAAGAAGGGGGCACTATCTTGTACACATGCAGCTCCCCAAGATGTGTAAAAGTTGCCGTTAAGAGATAATTTTAACAAGTATCATGCAAACAGTATCCGTACACTTAGAAGGAGGCAGAACATAGTGACAGGGCTCTATCTTGTGTTAGAAATAATGTACTTTACCAGATGATTTAGACACAAGGCTGCTTCACTTACCACTTCTGTTGATGTTTCTGCGTGTTCAGAAGTAACATGTTCTTGAAGAGATGTCTCCGTATAGCCCATTTTTCCACAATAGGGACAAGTAAAAGACTGTGGCTGCTCTACGGAGAAAGCTTCCCCACCATAGTACAAATCTGAAAAACAGAGTGGAACTCCATTGAGAAATAATTACCAATTTTTTAAAAATACAGAAAAATGTAGCTCAGTCATATCTGATGCTTTTGCAACCCCACTGACTACAGCCCACACCAGGCTCCTCTGCCCCTAGGATTCTCCCTGGGTTCAATCCCTGGAGTCATGAAGATCCCCTGGAAATGGAGATAGCAACCCACTCTAGTATTCGTGCCTGAATAATCCCATGGACAGAGAAGCCTGACAGGCTACAGTCCATGGGATACGAAAGAGTCAGACACGGTGACCACATACACCTATTTTTTTAGTGTATCACTTCATTACAAACCTCTCATTATTTAACAGGAAACAAACACCTAATTTAAGAGGATAGGATCATTTCTGTGAGAAGAGAAAATGAAAGAAAGTGTTTATTATATGACAGATTTCTTCATTCTTTGGGAAATTTTGACTACCTTAAAAATACTTAAACCCATTACGTATAGACTGACCATTTATTATATGTATAAGACTTGCCAGGTGAATTTGGGATAGGAGAAGATAAATGTACTTAAATATTTTAGTGGAGAATCTAATCACAGTAGGCAAGAAGATGAAATGAAAGGCATCCAGGTGGAAAGAAAGAAGTAAAACTCTCTATTAGCAGATGACAGGATCCTGTATAGAGAAAATCCTAATGAATCCACTAAAAAACTAGCAGAACTCATAAACGAGCTCAGTGACATTACAGGATACAAGATCTATACCTGGGGAGAGGGGACTGGAAGACTAGGATTAATATACACACTACTGCATATAAAATAGATCACTAATAAGGACCTACTGCACAGCACAGGGAACTCTACTCAATACTCTGTAATGACCTATATGGGAAAAGAATCTAAAAGAGTGGACATATGTATACACATAACTGATTTACATCAACGTACACCTGAAACTAACACAACACTGTAAATCAACCATACTTCAATAAAAACAAAAATAAAACAAAGCAGCAGACACAGAAGCTCTGAAAGCTGAGAAGTTACTTTTCTGTACCAGGAAGAGAAGAGGTTCGGCGCTAAACCTCTAGAAACCGCTATCAAGAGAGAGGCAAAGATTTGAATTTACATAACAACTTAACTCTGCAAAGTTACCCTTGTTCACCTCTTATAACTGGCCTCCTCTCCACCCAGCTTCCCCAAATCTTCTTTTGTCTTTAGCTAAAGATGGTATTTAAGATGAAGGCTTGGGCCATTTCAGGGAGTTACTGTTTTCCTGGGCATCACTCATGTATACAGAAGGTAGACATGTTACCAAACTTCTGTTAGTTTTTTTTTTTTTTAATAAAAGATCTATGACAGAAACAAATTGTTTCTCTGTAACCTGGAGTGGCAATCTAAAAGAAAAATTTTTTTAAATTCCATTTACAATTGCAAAAAGAATAAAACATTTAGAAATACATTTAACAGCAGAAGTGTAAAACTTATACTTTGATAACTATAAACTTTTGTTGAAAGAAACGAAAGATGACCTAAATAAACAGAAAGACATCCTGCATTACAGGGTAGCAGACTTACTACCAAACTGATCTACAGATACAAAACAATTCCTATCAAAATCCCAGTTGGTTTCTTTGCATAAATTTGACAAGCCGATTCTAAAATTCACAAAAAATTCAAGGAATTGACAATACCCACAGTAAGCCTGAAAATGAACAAAGTTGGAAGACTCATACTTTATGATTCCAAAGCTTACTATGTAACTGAGACACATTAGTATTGGCATGCAGACATACAAATCAAGGGAACAGACTGAGAGTCCAGAAATTAAAAGTGACATTTAGGGTCAATTGATTTTCTTTTCTAACAGCTTTACTGATATACTTTGACAAATAAAACTGTATATATTTATGGTATACAACGATGTTTTGACATTATGTGTATACTGTGAAAAGATTACCACAATCAAGCTAATTAACATTTCTATCACCTCTACACAGTTACCATTGTGTATGTATTTATATGTGTTGAGAAGATTTGAGATCTATCCTCTTCAAAAATTTCCAGTACACAATATTGTTAACTATGATCACCATACAACAGCATATAACTATGATCCATCTTCCAGCAACATCATAAGAGAAGACTCTACACATGGACATCACCAGGTGGTCAATACTGAAATCAAATTGATTATATTCTTTGCTGCCAAAGATGGAGAAGTTCTATACAGCTTCTTGTCAGCAAAAACAAGACGGGGAGCTGACTGTGGCTCAGATCTTGAACTCCTTATTGCCAAATTCAGACTTAAACTGAAAAAAAGTAGGGAAAACCACTAGATCACTCAGGTATGACCTAAATCAAATCCCTTACGATTATACAGTGGAAGTGACAAATAGATTCAAGGGATTAGATCTGATAGACAGAGTGCCTTAAGAATTATGGATGGAAGTTCATGACACTGTATAAGAGGCAGTAATCAAGATCATTCCCTAGGAAAAAAAAAGACAAAAAGGCAAAATGCTTGTCTGAAGAGGCCTTACAAATAGCTGAGAAAAGAAGAGAAGCAAAAGGCAAAGGAGAAAAGGAAAGATATACCCATCTGATTGCAGAGTTCTAAAGAATAGCAAGGAGAGAAAGGAAAGCCTTCCTCAGTGATCAAAAGAAATAGAGGAAAATAACAGAATGGGAAAGACTAGAGATTTAAGAAATTTAGAGATACCAAGGGAACATTTCATGCAAGTGAAAGTGAAGTTGCTCAGAGTGCCAGACTCTCTGCGACCCCATGGACTTTAGCCCACCAGGCTCCTCTGTCCATGGGATTTTACAGGCAAGAATACTGGAGTGGGCTGCCATTTCCTTCTCCAGGAGATCTCCTCAACCCAGGGATTAAATCTGGGTCTCCTGCACTGCGGGCAGAAGCTTTACCATCTGAGCCACCAGGCACAATTAAGGACAGAAATGGTATGGAGCTAACAAAAGCAGAAGATATTAAGAAGAGATAGTAAGAACACACAGAAGAATTATACAAAAAAGATCTTCATGATCCAGAAAATCACGATGGTGTGATTAACACCTAGAGCCAGACATCCTGGAATGCGAAGTCAAGTGGGCCTAGGAAGCATCCCTACAAACAAAGCTAGTGGAGGTGATGGAATTCCAGTTCAGCCATTTAAATCCTAAAACATGATGCTGTGAAAGTGCTGCACTCAATATGCCAGCAAATTTGGAAAACTCAGCAGTGGCCACAGGACTGGAAAAGGTCAGTTTTCATTTCAATCCCAAAGAAAGGCAATGCCAAAGAATGTTCAGACTACCTCACAATTGCACTCATCTCGCATGCTAGCAAAGTAATGCTCAAAATTCTCTAAGCCAGGATTCAACAATACATGAACTGTGAACTTCCAGATGTTCAAGCTGGATTTAGAAAAGGCAGAGGAACCAGAGATCAAATTGCCAACATCTGCTGGGTCATCATAAAAGCAAGAGAGTTCTAGAAAAGCATCTACTTCTGCTTTATTGACTATGCCAAAGCCTTTGACTGTGTGGGTCACAACAAACTGTGGAAAATTCTTCAAGAGGTGGGAATACCAGACCACCTCACCTGCCTCCTGAGAAATCTGTATGCAGGTCAAGAAGTAACAGTTAGAACTGGACATGCAACAACAGACCAGTTCCAAATTGGGAAAGGAGTACATCAAGGGTGTGTACTGTCACCTTGCTTATTTAACTTATATGCAGAGTGCCTCATGTGAAATGCCAGGCTGGATGAAGCACAAGCTGGAATCAAGATTGCCAGGAGAAATATCAATAACCTCAGATATGCAGATGACACCACCCTTATGACAGAAAGTGAAGAAGAACTAAAGAGCTTCTTGATGAAGCTGAAAGAGGAGAGTGAAAAAGTTGGCTTAAAATTCAACATTCAAAAAACTAAGATCATGGCATCCAGTCCCATCACTTCATGGCAAATAGATGGGGGAAACAGTGGAAACAGTGGCTGACTTTATTTTCGGGGGCTCCAAAATCACTGCAGATGATGACTGCATCCATGAAATTAAAAGACGCTTGCTCCTTGGAAGAAAAGCCATGACAAACCTAGACAGCATATTAAAAAACAGAGACATTACTTTGCCAACAAAGGTCCATCTAGTCAAAGCCATGGTTTTTCCAGTAGTCATGTATGGATGTAAGAGTTGGACTATAAAGAAAGCTGAGCACTGAAGAATTGATGCTTCTCAACTGTGGTATTGGAGAAAACTCTTGAGAGTCTCTTGGACTGAAAAGAGATCAAATCAGTCAATCCTAAAGGAAATGAGTCCTGAATATTCATTGGAAGGACTGATGCTGAAGCTGAAACTCCAATACTTTGGCCACCTGATGTGAAGAAGTGACTCAGTGGAAAAGACCGTGATGCTGGGAAAGATTAAAGGCGAGAGGAGAAGGTGACGACAGAGGATGAGATGGTTGGATGGCATCACTGACTCAATGGACCTGAGTTTGAGTAAGCTCCAGAAGTTGGTGATGGACAGGGAAGCCTGGCGTGCTGCAGTCCATAGGGTCACAAAGAGCTGGACACGACTGAGCGACTGAACTGAACTGATGATCACCATGCTATACATTAGATCTCTAGAACTTACTCATTGTGCATAACAAAACTTTGTACTCTTTGACTAACATCACCCCATTGTCCCCTTCGCTCTAGTCAGCTGTTCTGCAACAGGGATGCCAAGACAATTCACTGGGGAGAGGATCTTCACAATAAATGACACTGGGACAACTGGATATTCACATGTGAGAGAATGAAGTTGGACCTCTAACTCATTCCACACACAAAAATTAAATCAAAATGGATCAAAGATCTAAATGTCGATACTAAAATTATAAAACCTTAGAGGAAAACATATTTTTACAACATATTTTTACACCTTCATGATCTTGGATTAGGTGATGGTTTCCTATATATATGACATTAGAAGCACAACAAAAGAAAAAAACAGATAAACTTGACATTATCAAAATCAAAACTTATGTGCTTCAAAACATATCATCAAGAAAGTGAAAAGACAACCCACAGAACAGGAGAAAATTTCTGCAAATCATTCACCTGTAAGGAACTTGTATACAGAATACACAAAGAACTATGAAAACTCAATAATAAAAGATGTATTACTCAATTAAAAAATGGGCAAAGGATTGGAATAGACATCTCTCCAAAGCAGATATGTGGGTGGCTAACTAGCACTAGAAAAGACGGTCAGCATCATCACTGGCCATCAGAGAAATGCAAATCAAAACCACGAGACAGTACCACTTCACATCCACTAAGATGTCTATAGTCAGACAGATAATAACAAGTGTTGACTAGGTAAGAAATTATAGCGTGAAACATTTAAAGGTTTTCTTATGCACTGACAGTGCCTTCTAATCAACTGTACAAATAATCTGCTTCCTGATAACTACAGCATGAAGATTTCTGTACTGTTAGCAAGAATAGTCAATTTAAACTTCACTCCTCCTTTACCGAGACACTCTTTCATCTCACACTTTGCCAGCTGTATTTATTTGTGAATGGCTTTCATAAGCAAACTGTAAGAGAAAATATTACTTAGAATAAAAAGTAAGATTTGTGCTATTTTTAATGAATTTGGAGCCTCATTATGCAATGGGGATAGTTTTAGAACATTTTGCCTTTACTTCCTCATACACGTACACAAAGTTCTAAATAATAATTCACTAAAATTTTAAATACGTACCAAAATCTACCCTTGTTAATATGCACTGCATTGGGTGGTCAGTTGTATGCCTTGTTGTTGTTGCACCACTTTCATAACAAGATGCACAAAGATCGTAATCGTAGCAAATTAAACACTTGTATCTGCGACCTCGAAAATTTCCTTTTAAACATGCATCACAGCTGACACCTATAAAAAAAGAAATATTATTAATTAGGAGCTGTAAAAGGCCACTCTTCATTTCATTTTTATAAATAAAAAGATGCACATATAACCCCAGATTTCTTTTCCAAAATGACTGAAAACAACAATGTAAAATCAGATATGAATTTCTGTTCCCTCAATTTACTCTTCTCATGGAAGTAACTTAAAATGTTTAACAAAATGTAAGCAAACTTTTAAAATGTTTTGATGAACTAGCAAGAGGGCAACAGTCAAGTGAAAGAGGAGTGAGTAGCTGGTCTCACTCAGGGAGGTGGGCAACTGCTTGGGAAAGTCTGGGCTTGCATGTTCACAGCACTGCAGGACAAAGCCCAGGTAGCAAAGACCTGCCAGGTCTGACATGGTAGGGTCTGAATAGGCAATTTCTCATAAAGGTGAGACCCTGATACACCCTCACTATACGTGTAAGCTAGCAATCCTTAGGGGATTACAAAATTTGCCCCCTGAAATCGCCTCTGCACAAAACACCACCACCACCCTGTAACTATCCGTACAAACCAGTCCAGATTTCACATAAGTGAAAAATCCAAATTCAGACTTCCAAATGGTTCTCAGGTTAAGAATTTAGAGTAGTTCTAAATAAGCACTGGCACCAAGCATTGGACAGAAATAAAATTTCAAGGAATGACAGTTCATGCACAAAATACCAACAAAAGCTTAGATACTACCAGAAAGAAGTTTGTAAGAACAAGCAGCAGAATCAGAATGGCAGAGTTGACAGCAGAACTGAATATGAAACACTAGCTCAAAACAATAAAAGAGGAGCTTAAAAAGAAGAGGCAACCAACATATTTGAAAATGAACCAAATATCTCGATATGCAAAATTTGAAACTTAATGGGCAGGTATAATAGCAAGAAAGCCTTTTATTTACATGTGATATGCCTGTTTATGTAGAAAACTCCTGCTAAATTATTAGAATTAAGTATTTTAAGCAAGGTAGCCAAACATAAACACCAATTTAATAAAATACTGATTGATTTTTCATTCCAAAAAGACAAGTATATTTTAAAACTGCCATTTGAGTCTACTTATATGAGGTACTCATGTGCTGTGTGCTAAGCTGCTTCAGTCATGTCCGACTCTTTACGACCCTGTGGACTCTAGCACGCCAGGCTTCTCTGTTCATGGATTTCTCCAGGCAACAATACTGGAGTGGGTTGCCGTGTCCTCCTCCCATATGAAGTACCCTTGGGAACTTCACAAAGAACAAAACAAGCCCCTCCCAAACCCAGAGCAGAACAGTGGTTAGCAGAGACTGGGTGGAAGGGGAGAGGAGGAGTACTGTTTAATGGGTTTCAGCTTGGGATAATGAAAAGATTCTGGAGATGAATAGTGGTGATAGTTGCACAACAATGTGAATGTATTAATTCCACTCACTGAACTGTATGCTAAAGGGTTAAAATGACAGATTTTATGTTGTGCATATTTTATCACAATAAAAAAATTACGTCATTTGTAGTAGTATTCCTGAAAAGTGCCTATGAATAAACCTAACCAAAGATATGCAGCCCTTTATGAAATAAATTAGTAAAAATGTGTTCAAAGACATTAAACAGCTTTAAAAAATAAAAACACCAGGTTCACTGACTAGAAGGTTCAACATAATAAAATACTAATTCTCCCCAAACTGATCGGTGGATTTAATACAATTCTAATAAAAAAAACAAACACAAAACGAATTTTTTGTGGAACATAATAAGCTGACTCAAATCTTTACACAATTTGCAAAGGGTCAAAAATAGCCAAGACATTCATGAAGGGTAACAAGATGGAGGGATTTACTTAACATAGCTACAGTAATTTAGATAGTAGGATACTGGCTTAGAGACAGACAAACTAACCAAAGCAACAGAACCGAAAGCCCCTAAACTGGTGCTCAGATGGTAAAGAATCTGCCTGCAATGCAGGAGACCCAGATTTGATCCCTGGGTAGGGAAAATCCCCTGGAGAAGGGAATGGCAACCCACTTCAGTATTCTTTAGGACTGACTGGTTGGATTTTCTCGAAGTCCAAGAGATTCTCAAGAGTCTTCTCCAATACCACAGTTCAAAAGCATTAATTCTTTGGTGTTCAGCTTTCTTTATGGTCCAACTCTCATATCCATACATGACTACTAGAAAAACTACGCTTTGACTAGACAGACCTTTTTGTTGGCAAAGTAATGTCTCTGTTTTTTAATATGCTGTCTGTGTTGGTCAGTTTTCCTTCCAAGGAGCAAGTGTCTTTTAATTTCATGGCTGCAGTCACTATCTGCAGTGATTTTGGAGCCTAAGAAAATAAAGTCTGTCACTGTTTCCATTGTTTTTGCATCTATTTGCCATGAAATGATGGGACTGGATGCCATGATCTTAGTTGTCTGAATGTTAAATTTTAAGCCAACTTTTTCACTCTCCTCTTTCAGCTTCATCAAGAAGCTCTTTAGTTCTTCTTCACTTTCTGTCATAAGGGTGGTGTCATCTGCATATCTGAGGTTATTGATATTTCTCCTGGCAATCTTGATTCCAGCTTGTGTTTCATCCAGCCTGGCATTTCACATGAGGCACTCTACATATAAGTTAAATAAGCAAGGTGATAGTACACACCCTTGATGTACTCCTTTCCCAATTTGGAACTGGTCTGTTGTTGCATGTCCAGTTCTAACTGTTACTTCTTGACCTGCATACAGATTTCTCAGGAGGCAGGTGAGGTGGTCTGGTATTTCCACCTCTTGAAGAATTTTCCACAGTTTGTTGTGACCCACACAGTCAAAGGCTTTGGCAGTCAATAAAGCAGAAGTAGATGCTTTTCTGGAACTCTCTTGCTTTTATGGTGACCCAGCAGATGTTGGCAATTTGATCTCTGGTTCCTCTGCCTTTTCTAAATCCAGCTTGAACATCTGGAAGTTCAGTTCATGTATTGTTGAATCCTGGCTTAGAGAATTTTGAGCATTACTTTGCTAGCATGCGAGATGAGTGCAATTGTGAGGTAGTCTGAACATTCTTTGGCATTGCCTTTCTTTGGGATTGAAATGAAAACTGACCTTTTCCAGTCCTGTGGCCACTGCTGAGTTTTCCAAATTTGCTGGCATATTGAGTGCAGCACTTTCATAGCATCATCTTTTAGGATTTAAATGGCTGAACTGGAATTCCATCACCTCCACTACTTTTGTTCGTAGTGATGCTTCCTATGAACCAGTCAATCCTAAAGGTAATCAGTGCTGAATACTCATTGGAAGGACTGATGCTGAATCTGAAACTCCAATACTTTGGCCACCTGATGCGAAAGCTGATGGACGGAAGAGACCATGATGCCGGGAAAAATTAAAGGTGGGAGAAGGGGACGACAGAGGATGAGATGGTTGGATGGCATCACTGACTCAATGGACATGAGTTAGAGCAGGCTCCAGTCTGTGGGGTCGCAAAGAGTTGGACTCGACTGAGTGACTGAACTGAACTGAACCAGTATTCTTGCCTGGAAAATCCCATGGACAGAGGAGCCTGACGGGCTACAGTCCAAGGGGTCGCAGAGTTGGATGTGACTGAGTGACTAACACACAAACAGATGCACACATGTTGAAATGTGTGTCACAACAGTAAGGTCACGAGAGATCAGAGGGGAAAAGAGGGAGTAGGCAGTAAATGGCACTAAGACAGGTGATCTCCTTGCCATATACGGGGACAATAGAGTTGGATCTCACCCACAGGTTCCACACACAAGTATCAATTCCAGATAGTTTAAAGACAAGTGTGAAAGGGAAGTGAGGAAAATCTCTGAAGACAATATAAGGGGAATATTTTTATAAACTCAAGAGTAGGAAACCATTTTCTTAACACACATACACACAGCCCAATAAACTCAACCACATTAAAATTATGACTTTTCCTTCAGTTTTAATATCCTAGAGTGATGGAAAAGACAAGGCCCAGAATCTGGTGATAAATACAACATACACGACAGACAAGAGTTAGGTATATAGGATACATTAAGGAACTCAAATATATCAGGAAGAAAATGACCAACATCCAATAGGAAAATGGGCAAAGACTTCAATGGGCACTATAAAGAAGAGCAAACAAAACGAACCAATAGATACACGAAATGACAATCTCATTAGCTATCAAAGAAGTGCAAATTAAAACACCATGAGCCATTATTTTACATCGACTGACTGCAAAATCCTAGAAGCCTCTTGATATCAAGTGCTAGTGAAGACAAGGAGCAACAGACAGGCTTCTATGCTACTGCTGGGGACTTGTATCAGCAAAACCATTTTGCAAATTTTGTTCACATTCTGGTCAAGTTAAACATGTACAATTACTATGTCTCTGCAATTCAATTCAAATCAATTCCCTGGGGCATCTTTTGTCCAGGAGCATCAGAAGAATGTAAAAGAATTTTTACAGTGGTTTTTGTAATTGAATAAAAAGGCTGTTAACAACCCAAAGGCCCATCAGACAGTCCATTACAGAATGAATTAAAAGATAATGGGGACTTCCCTGGTGGTCCAGTGGGTAAGACTCCAACCACCCAATGCAAGGGATCTGGTTCATTCCTGGTCAGGGAACTAGATCTGGCATGTCCCAACTAAGATGCCTGCTTGCCACAAGGGAGATTCTGTGAGCTGTAAAGGAGACACAGTGCAGCCAAAATAAATAAATATTTAAAAAAAAGAAAAAGAATAATGAATGACAGCCTAAAACAGTGGGTGAACACAGGCATAAAATCAAACTAAGTTATAAAACAAGTTAGAAGATACATGCCATGGAGAAAAAGAAGTAAAAAAGGATAAACAGTGTGGACAAAGAAAGCTCAACGAAAGGATGATGAGCAAAAAGATGGACTACTGTAAAATTTGCCTATTCAAAGCAGCCTTCAAGCACGACGATGCACAACACTGAAGATACTGAAGAGGGTAAGTACCTATTTAGGTTCACAAATGAAAGTTTAATTTAACAGGATATAATAACTTGGTCAAATAAAATGTAGCCTGAACTAAGCTACACCTCTTTAGGGTGCCAGAAAGGTAAGCTCAGGTTTGAACACTAACTTTTTGGAGTGTCCCATCTAACAAAAGGGCTTCCCAGGTGGCGCTAATAGTAAAGAACCCTCCTGTCTGTGCAGGAGACATAAGAGACATGACTTTGATTCCTGGGTTGGGAAGATCCCCTGGAGGAGGGCAAGTCTAGTATTCTTTCCTGGGAATCCCATGGACAGAGGACCTTGGCAGGCTACAGTCCATGGGGTCCCAAAGAGTTGGACATGACCAAAGGGAGTCAGCATGCATGCATACTGCATACAGCAAATGAAACCTAACATTTTTTAAACCCAGGAGACCTCACTGCTATCATCTAGTGGTCCTACAGCCTTGGCTCTTAAGGTGATATTTTATTTGACAACATTTGAACTCTTGTTTCTATTATAACATGATACTTTTTCTATAGGAATTTTGGTTTTCAGCATCGTAAATATTTCTTATCAATATTACCAGAAGCAAGTTCATTCTTCCTATCAAGGAACTGATCATTCTACATATGCCACATGTATGTTCTGTTTCAGATTTCCTGAGCCTCTTGGGACCAGGTAGAACACTGTTATTAACCAAGGAACTGTGCATTGAAGAGCTGGCCTGTTTTCCCTGTTAGGAAAGCACCTGGGGTAGACAGGAAGGGAGCAAATTTTGTTAGTCTGTGTTATAAAGTGAATTCTGACAGATATACTTAAAAGAGATTCTGTTCTGAGTGAGAAATCTGGGGTCCTTTTCTAAGCTAAATGAGATTTAGTCATTACAGGTGTGGGCAGAGGGAGATAGGATTGCTACTGAGAAACTGTAGCAAGCCTATGCATGCTTCCCTTCCATGCTTTTTAGAGACTCTGACTTTTAGAGAGACTTTTTAGAGACTATCAGCCTGGCGTGCTGTAGTGCATGGGGTTGCAAAGAGTCAGACGCGACTGAGCAACTGAACTGAACTGACCTGAGCTACTATCGAGAGAGGTGGTATGGAATCTTCTCTCAAGTCAGATACTGTCTAAAGCTTATGATAACAAATCAGAAGTGTTAATTGGCAGAGCTATTACAATGAGGAGTAGCAGAATATATGGAAAACTATATGTTAGAAAATATTTTTACTTCCCTGACTTCTTATTCATAGTACACTCATCACCAAAACACATCCCATATAGTATACTTGCCACCACAGATAATTATAGTTACTTTTACTTGTATAGTGAGAAACTCTGCTGAGAATTTACCTAACATAACTAATAGTCTGACTGAAATATATATTTTTTGTTTAAAATAGTGATCTTGAATCACAAAAGTTGTTAAATGTCTTTCAGTGTTTAAGAAGTTAAAAAATATACTTTGGGGGTGGGGGTGGGATGGGACAGGAGGCTTGGAGGATCTTAGTTTCCCAACCAGTGACAGAACCCAGGCCCATGGCAATGAAATCACCAATCTCTAACCCTGGACTGCCACGGAATTCCCAGAAAACATACATTTCAAAATGACTCAAAAATAGTAATTTTTTTAAAAAAAGAATTCCATTTCCTAATGGTGGTTTTTGTGTTTTGGGGGGCTGTACTGAGTCTGCACTGCTGAGCAGGCTTTAGCTGCAGTGCACGGGCTTCTCCCTGCAGTGCCTTCTCTGGCTGCGGAGTACGGGTCCTACGTGCACAGGCTTTGGAGTCGCAGCACAAGGGCTCAGCAGTTGTGGGTCCCAGGCTCCAGAGCACAAGCGCAATAGTTGTGGCACACGGGCTTAGCTGCTCCACAGTATGTGGGGTCCTCCTGGATCAAGGACCGAACCTGTGTCTCCTGTGTTGGCAGGTGGATTCTTTATCACTGAGCCACCAGGGAAGCCTGAACCCCAGTTCCTTGAAGGGCTAATAGTTACTTAATGTTAAAAAGCTTAAGGCAACTGTGGACAGTGGTACTACCATTCTCCAGGCAAGAATACTGCAGTGGGCTGCCACTTCCTTCTCCAGGGACTCCATAAAATATACACCCTGCAAAAACTGAGTTAACCAAATAATAAAATATGTAAGTCATCCTTGAATAATCTGGCTTTAGCCATACCGTCATAAACAAACTCGGACAATTATTACTTTGTACAATGGAAACGAGCACAAACTACATTAAAAAAAAAATTTTACTTTAAGTACAGCTTGTTTACAATGTTGTATTAATCTCTGCTATACAGAAAAGTGATCCAGTTATACACATGCATAGTCTTTCCTATTCTTTTCCATGATGGTTTATCACAGGATATTGAATATAGTTCCCTGTGACGTACAGGAGGACCTTGTTGTTTATTCATCCTATATGTAACGGTTTACAACTGCTAATCCCAAACTCCCAATCCTTCCTCTCCCCAACCCCCTCCCCAATGGCAACTACAAATCTGTTCTCTGTATCTGTGAGTTTGTTTCTGTTTCATAGGTAAGTTCATCTGTGTCATATTTTAGATTCCACACATAAACGATATCATATTGTCTCTGTCTGACGTACTCCATTCAGTATGATAATCTCTAGGTCTATCCATGTTGCTGCAAATGACATTACTTCATTCTTTGTTGTGGCTGAGTAATATTCCATTTATGTACAAACACACACATACCATGTCTACACCTGCACAAGCCACATCTTAAAGTTATGATAGGATATATGTGATTCCCCTTCAGACCACATTAAGACAAACAAAAATGCTAGGAAATATAGGGGACTTCCCTATTGGTCCAGTGGTTAAGACTCCATGCTCCCAACGCAGAGTACACAAGTTTGATCACTGGCTGGGGAACTAAGATCCCACATACTGCATTGCACAGCCAAAAAAAAAAAAAAAGCTGGGAAATATAGCTTAACCTCAATTTCAACACTGCCATGTGTGAAACTTACATAAAAACAATGGTGTATATTTGATGACCCCACCTATAACCTACGCATACATAAATATACATATATATATAGCTTAACCTCAGTTTCAACACTGCCAAACGTGAAACTTACATAAAAAGAATGGTGTATCTTTGATGACCCCTATCTATAAAAGGTGTATCTAAACACATTCATATCCTCAACACTTTTATATTTAGCAGTTCTGTAAAATAAATACATAAAACTTATGAACTAAAATTAAAGGAAAGAATGCCCTCTAGTGGGAACAGATGCTTAAAAAGCCACTAAAATAATAGTCTTCTCTTTTTTTAATTTTCTAAAATAAAGGCTTATTTATTTATATATATATAATATTACATGTACATTACACATACATTTATTTATCTTTTAAAAGAAAAACCTAGAGGTTGATATAGCTTTTCCTTAATAGAGAGGCAGTGTGAAGAGAAGGTCGATAAAGGGAAAGTTACCTGTCAAGATAAACAGTGAAAAGAACACAACAGGAAGAGACTGTACCCCTAATCTGAAGCCCTGGGATTATTCAGCATTTGTCACTGACAAGCTATCCTGACTGTCAGATGCCATGCAATCTTGAGCGAAGGTCTTCCTTTTACTAAAGTCAATTCTCTCTTCAGGGCCTATGGATGTTTAAATAAGTGTGACTTTTAAAAAATGAAAGTGTGTGTGTGTATGTTATATGTTATATTCCCAAAGAGGTTCTTTGCATTTAGATGGTTGAAAAATCGTGCAATCTTTTGAAGAGGTTCTCAGGTGAACACAGAAGCAAAGAAAGAAATGAACTATGGTAACTCAGTGAAAGGCAGTAGCAGTCAGAATTAAAGACAATGATCAAGGAATATTACTAGAAATAAAACCAATGGAACCTAAGACATATTTTATAATGCTTCCCAAGCTGGAAGCCTAGTTCAGGAGTAGAAAGCTTTCCCTCTTCTATTAAAGATGTACGTACAGGGGGAAATACACTCAATTGTGCGTTGCAAAGGTAAGGTAACTCTAGGAATTCATTTCTTTTTGAAGAAAAAGACACAAAAAAAACCCTACTTATTTTTAGACTCAGGAACAGAATCTTCCCCTGCCAATTAAATACACACATAACTTGATACATGTTTATTAAAAAAAAAAACTATGCCATATGACAAAGGGAAACTCAAAAGGAGAGAAAATTGGGTAGAGAGACCCATACAAATATACCCTTTAAGAAAAGACCTATAGTTAAAGGCATTCAAGGGGCAGAGAAAGAGAAATGAGAAAAACAGTACACAGCAGGGGAGGGTACGATTCAAAAGAAAGAGGCCTGGGTACTGGAGGGGAACTTTAGAAAAGAGGAAAACATGGAACAGTTTGGTAAATAGATTGTGCAGTGTATTCTTCACACTTAGCAGACTTGTTTGAATCTGTGAAATGGCTGGGCATTTAAAACAACCTTTTCTGTACTGGGATTTAGCTTTCTTTTACTTTATTGTTTTCAAGTGGAATTCCATGAGTGTGGTGACATGTCACAACAAGGAGTATCCATCTATCCTTCCATTATGTATAAGACACAGCAGCGAGTAAAGGCCTGTGCCACAAAGAGCTAACACCCCAGTGGTACTGGCAGCAACTTCCATCATTACTTATTGTAGCCCAGAGAACTTTCTTCATTACTGCATTAATTTTCACATCAAAGTCATAAGGTAGCTGGAAAATATGATAAAACTTCTTTCATGGTTATGGATGATTCAAAGCTAGTTCATATCTGCCCAACAAACTGGACAGAAAGGCAGGGGCTGGACATTGTATTTAAGGCATTCCTTCCTTATGCATTGTCTAATTCATTTCTAAAAGTTTTTAGTGTAGCAGAATTTGCTCCATTTTGGGACAACTGGATGTTTTGCTTAGGTTTAAAGACCTGTTCCATGCTCTTATTTCATAGAAATGCAATACTGGCCTGGGAACAGAAACCCATCTTAGTAACAATGAACTTGCTCATAAGCAAGCTTAGTAAGGAATAGTCTTTCAGAACCCCTTATCTGGAAATAGAGAAGCTTCAATCTACTATTATACTCAGCCATGATTAGAGCTATTTTCTGACTCACATAAAATGAAGGAAGAAGAGGTGTGTAAGGAATGCCTGGGACAAAGTAGGAATTCAGTGGGTATCTGCTGAATGAATGAAGTGGATGAAAAGAAAAAGGGACATTCTTCCAGAGTAATTAGATAAGAGCTCAAAAGAGAGAAGGGAAACAGGGATTAATCTGTGTCCATAATAGACTTCTTGATATAAGAATGACTCAATGATGAAAGTAGGGGGGAAAAAGAAGGGACTGAACAACAGGTACTTGTTTCCCGTAGGAGAAAAGAAAATTAAGTCAGTGAAAATGCTGTGCCAAATACTTCTAGGCATGAGCCCCCATTCGGCAGCATCAGCCCAGAAGACTTGGCTGCCAGCCATATAAGAGACGTGGTTGTTCTTGAGAAACACATTTTTCTTTCTTTTTTTCATTTATTTTTATTAGTTGGAGGCTAATTACAATATTGTAGTGGTTTTTGTCATACATTGACATGAATCAGCCACGGATTTACATCTCATCAGCCACAATTTTGTGTTGACAATTTCACATGTAAAAGCTGAAAATAAAACCTCCAGTAGTTTGAAATATGTGTGCATCTCCATTTAAGTTGCTTGAAACAATGCACACTAATCAGAATCACTGCCCTGTTTTTTTAAAAATTTATTTTAATTGGAGGCTAATTACTTTACAATATTGTAGTGGTTTTTGCCATACACTGTATATGAATCAGCCATGGGTTTACATGTGTTCCCCATCCTGAACCCCCCTCCCACATCCCTGCCCATCAAAGACCCTCCAGGAAGGCCTATGTGGCAAGGCAGAGAGCTCCAGCCCTCTCAAAAGACAAATGCCCTTGGAGAGGGTGTTGACTTTTATGAAAATGTCTAGTGGTCACACAAGCATTTTGCACATCGCTTCAGTCGTATCCAACTCTCTGCGACCCCATGGACTGTAGCCCACCAAGCTCCTCTATCCATGGGATTCTCCAGGCAAGAATACGGAGTGGGTTGCCATGCCCTCCTCCAGCGGATCTTCCCAACCCAGAGATCAAACCCGAGTCTCTTACGTCTTCTTTATTTGCAGGTGGGTTCTTTACCACTAGCACCACCTATAAAAAATATATTATGTTTCAAACCGGTTGGGGCCGGTCTGAAAAATTAAACCCTTAAAACAGGTATAAAATGCCATTGGAGACTCTTCCTCAGATCATCTCCACACAGCTTTGATCTTTCACTAACCAATTAGTGTTTAACTGAACGTGATGCCCCAGGCACCTGCGAAGGGCTTGTCACTGAACAAGGGCTTGTTCTTTCACATGTGAATAAACTGTGGTCCACAAGCACTAAGTGACCTGCTCCAAAGGCAGTCATGAAGTGACAAACAGAGCCTCTGATAACAGTAAATCTGTTATTTGTGAGTCTGTTTCAGAAGTAGATGTCTTCAGAACTTTTTATTTACTACGGCACAGAGATACACATTTAATATCACGTTTATTGTTCTTCTCTTAATTCTTTATTTTCTAAGACAGCTTAATTCTACCAATCATATAACTTCTCTAAAATGAAACTCTGAGCTTGAGGAATTACTTTCAAGGCAGGTGTTAATAGATATTTGCTTATTTATTCCCAGAGGTTGATAATCAGTCAAACACAGTTCTACCTGAAGTCACTAATTTATAAGTTCTTATTCTAGAGTACTATTCTCTTAACTTTTTGAAAATCCATGTCATATACTGGTAAAAACATTACTATCTCCTTTGTTTAAAATTTCAGTAAGCAAGAAACATAGCAGGCCTCACTCTTTCAAATCATAGCATATCATCAATATGATTCTCAAATATATATTTTAATTTTGTTTTTGTCAAAAGTATAAGGAATACACATACATACATCTTCAGACAAGGGAATTAACAGTCTATCACACATGACATAATTGCATAACGAAATTCTAGAACATTGTGCTCCAACAAATTGCTATTATCACATGTACGTCCCTACAAAAACAGGTCGTAAAAGGATACATACCACATGGAAGCACTTATGTAAGTTTTAAACTACACAACACAATGCTATATAGTTAGAGTTTATGGACACATACGTATGTAGAAAGCACGCTGAAATGTGGATGGAAAGGATACACACCAACTCCCAAGAAACAATGACCCCTGGGAGGTAGGGAGAAAAAGAAAAGAAACAGAATGGAATCAAGAAAGGGTACGAAATGGCAGCTGTCCGCATCAGCACTTTCTATATGCTTTCAATGTTTCATGAAGAAAAAAACCCCCAAACCTAATACAGACAAAACTCTGCCATCCCGTCTCAACTTGTACAGGAGCATGGAAGGGGTCAGGATGGCTGGTTTTACACTGAGGTATATAAATGGGTAAAACAGTTGACCCAGTGCAATTACAGAATACAGCTAGTGTCTTTTTGGCCTCAGAGATGGATTCTCTATCCCATACACGTTAATTTTTGCAGAAGTATAAACTCATCACTGAGTTTCAAGCCAAGCATTCACAGAATGACTTCTCCCAAGCACAATGCATCATCTGGGCATGCTGGACCCCATACAGACAACATGGAAAGCCTACTAGAGGGCAATGACAACGAGGCCCAGCTGCCGTTCAGAAAGCCTTCCTGTCACACACAGAGCCAACACAGTACAAGGAGCAGTAGGGGACTTTCTGCCTTTCCTAGAAAGACAGACTACACATATTTGTTAGAGAGAAGAACGTCACAACTAAAGGGTGAAACATGCTTAATGGGATTTGTGCCCTACCCCACCCACCTTGGGTAAAACAGTTTAAAACTTTACAACTTTAAAACTGATTTTCTGTAACTGTTTTAGGGTAAGCAGAAGAAAACTACTAGATCAATAGGGAGGGAGCAGAAAACATACTACTTAATGGTTAAAAGCCTCTCGATGAAAGTGAAAGAGGAGAGTGAAAAAGTTGGCTTAAAGCTCAATGTTCAGAAAAGTAAGATTATGGCATCTGGTCCCATCATTTTTCATGCGAAATAGACGGGGAAACAGTGGAAACAGTGTCAGACTTTATTTTTTGGGGCTCCAAAATCACTGCAGATGGTGACTGCAGCCATGAAATTAAAAGACACTTACTCCTTGGAAGGAAAGTTATGACCAACCTAGATAGCATATTAAAAAGCAGAGACATTACTTTGCCAACAAAGATCCGTCTAGTCAAGGCTATGGTTTTTCCAGTGGTCATGTACGGATGTGAGAGTTGGACTGTAAAGAAAGCTGAGTGCCGAAAAATTGATGCTTTTGAACTATGGTGTTAGAGAAGACTGTTGAGAGTCCCTTGGACCGCAAGGAGATCCAACCAGTCCATCCTAAAGGAGATCAGTCCTGGGCCTTCATTGGAAGGACTGATGCTGAAGCTGAAACTCCATTACTTTGGCCACCTCATGCAAAGAGTTGACTCACTGGAAAAGACCCTGGTGCTGGGAGGGGTTGGGGGCAGGAGAAGAAGGGGATGACAGAGGAAGAGATGGCTGGATGGCATCACCAACTCGATGGGCATGAGTTTGAGTTAACTCCTGGAGTTGGTGATGGACAGGAAGGCCTGGCGTGCTGCGATTCATGGGGTCGCAGAGTCGGACACGACTGAGCAACTGAACTGAACTGAATGGTTATTTGAGCTAGAAATGTCTACACACTTATTTGTGATAAATTCCCAGTGTGTATGTAACAGCTCTACTAGAGTGTAAAGGATTTGTCCTGCATGGATATGAGGAGATAATTTCACATTAAATTACCATAACAATATTATCTCAATGAACAGAAGTTTCTGATCACCTACAGTACCCATTTGTGCCTAAAGTTTAAAAGGGAAGACAAGTAAACAGGCAATTAAAATACAGTATGAAGGGTGAGTGGCAGAGAACTATGGGAACACATCAATAGATAAGAGCAACAAGATGACCTGTTCTGGTGAGAGGGTACAACAGAGCCCCACAGTTAGCACCACCCTGACACAATGCCCACACCAAGCAGGCCCCAAGCACCTTTTCCTCAAAACATTGAAGAATAACTTCAGGTCTCTTTGTTCCACATTTCTTCCATATAGAGCAGTTACTCTAAATCCAATCTCAGAAACCCATGCATAGCTTAAGACAAGAATCAAGTCACTGCGTCCTCTTTTCTTGTTGGACCAATTTCAAACCTAAAAGGTCTTCAAAAATCCTGCCTTCAACTGTTAGGTTATGTTTATGTCTGCTCTAGTTCCTTCACTGATTTTGAACCCAAGGGACCTATAACAGATATGAAACTCTGGAGAGACTAGGAATAATACAAAGTACAGAGACTGCTCTGGCAATGGAAGAGAAGCAGTTTATGCCTGGCTTAGAACACACATTAGCCTAACTTTGGATCTGAGGCGACGATGAGACAGGAAAGATACTATAAGCTGTTAGGCTGATCTTTGGGAGATTTCCTTTGAGAGAGGACATGTTTTTCTGTTATGGAGAGTGATACACAACTGTATGGAACAGAAGAAAGTAAAGGACTAAGCATAAAAGTAAATGAGAAAAATAAGCAGTGCATGTACAGTTTGAAGCAAATCTCTAGGAAACCAAGTTAAATAGTACTCAAAGTATCCAAAACTAAAAAACCAAACACTGGCTTTAACATAAATTTTTTTTGGCTGTGCCATGCTTCTCATGGCATTTTAATTCTCTGACCAGGGATAGAACCCAGGCCCTCGGCAGTGAGAGGGCATTATCACTGGACCACTAGAAAATTCCCTCACAAATATTCATGTTTCTTCTTCCCTCCACTTGTGAACATTTTTAGCCATGGTTCTGAGCATGACTCGGGTAGGGCAACATTCAGAAGATGTACCCAGGTTGACAATATATCCATGATGACTTGAAAATGCAACACTCAAAAGAACAGTTCCCCCACTTAAAACGGATGGCAATAAGGCATGAGGCAATAAAGATGGCAATAAGGCATAGCTTTACAAGCTAAAAACTCAAGTGCAAACTTCAAGAGGATGTAAATAAATAACTTTATCAGCAAGGATGTGAATCCTGCCTGAAACTACTTAACTAGTCTTTGCTTTCCTCATCAACCAGAGGAAAAAATGCACATACTAATCTCTGTATTGCAGGACTGTAACAAGCACGTGAGTGTTAACTTCTCTTCCCCTCCTTCACTTTCCAGAGTTGTGTGAAGTAAAATAGGGTGCTGGTCAGTACTACTGTTTCTCAGCTCCAAGCCTCCCCTTCTATATTGTTTCCTAGAATGCTGGCCCAGGAGGTTGTCCTTGATGGGGTCATTTTGCCTCCCCAGGGGATATTTGGCCACGCATGGAAACATGTGGGTGTGGGGTGGGTACTGGAATCAAGTGGATAAAGGCCAGGGATGTTACTAAACATCCTATGAAGCACGAAACAGCCACCTGGTCCAAGATGTAATGGTGCTGAGGCTGAGGAACAATGGTCTAGGGTCTGCAATGTCAATTATTCATATCCCCTCGGTAGCTGGCTCCTGGTTTACATCTGCCAATGGGAGGTTAGAGAGGGAGACAGAGCATCTCTCCACCAGCAGAGGGGTCTAGCATCAAATGCTCTGGCATTCTCATCACCAACTGGCTATATCCCAGACATGAAGTACCAACTATGCTGAGGTAGGCCCAGGGAAGTAGGGGTCTCTGAACTCTTAAAATTCTAGTACGCCCATCTTCTTCTTTTTTGCAATGACAGAAATATCTGTTTATCTGTACTGTCCAATATAACAGCCACCAGGCTCTGTAAAATCTGTAAAAATCCCTTGTCAGCTTACAGAGCACAGAAGCAGTGCTGGTCCAGCAGCAACAAGCCTATCAGGCAACCAGATCTGGTTTCCAAACAGCATTCTCCACTGGATGGATGGAGGAACTAGAGCTCCTTGGAGAAATGGATGACTCCAGAGGCATTACAGCAGGGCAAGCTCATAAGGAGGCTATAATGTCTAGTTCTAGAATGAATGATCCAGGAAGAACGACGGAGAAATATCAAAGAACACAGAAGAAACCTGAATGAGGTTTCCATGGTTCAAATCTGGGATAATTTGAGCATCAAAACCAATAATAAAGAAAAATAATGCCCACTGACAAGTACAGAAATCCATGTGTCCATACTGATATAAATGAATAAATAAATAAGTCAAGGAGAAGGAAAAAATTTCCATGTAGTAGATACACTGACTAGAACTTACATTCCAACTCATCATCAGCTGGACCTGATCATCAGCTCTGGACCTGAACTGTCTAGTATATGCTAGCCACTAGCCGCATGTGATCATTTAAATGTCATTTGTTAAAATCAAATAAAGACAATTCCCTGGTGGTCCAGTGCTTAGGGATCCAAACTTCCACTGCAGGGGGTGCAGGCCTGATCCCTGGTTGGGGAACGAAGATCTTGCAAGCTGCACAGCATGGACGAAACAAATAATAATAATAAAAAAAATTCAGTTCCACACTGAATTCCACAGCCTTATTTCAAGGTCTCACACAGTGCACTGGACAATGTATATGAGACTGAGCCATAATTCTGTGACAATAAGGTCTAGAACAGATAAAAAAGACCTAATTTTGTTCTCTTCTGAAAATCAAATTTAGTATTGGAATTTTTAAATTAATTTAATTGGAGGCTAATTACAATATTATGATGGTTTTTGCCATACACTGAGTCAGCCACAGGTGTACATGTGTCCCTCCACCCCATCCCAAACCCCCCACCCCCCCACCCCACGTACCTCCCTCCCCATCCCATCGCTCTGGGTCATCCTAGTGTACTGGCTTTGAGTGCCCTGTTTCATGCATCGAACTATTTCACATATGGTAATATACATGTTTCAATGCTATTCTCTCAAATCATCCCACCCTTGCCTTCGCCCAGAGTTCAAAAGTCTGTTCTTCATATCTGTGTCTCTTTTGCTATCGTGCATGTGGTGTCATCATTACAATCTTTCTAAATTTCATATGTATGTGTTAATATACTATATTGGTGTTTTACTTTCTGACTTACTTTGCTCTGTATAATAGGCTCCAGTTTCACCCACCTCATTAGAACTGACTCAAATGTGTTCTTTTTCAATAGCTTAGTAATATTTCACTGTGCATATGTTCCACAGCTTTCTTATCCATTCATCTGCTGATGGACATCTAGGTTGCTTCCAGGTCCTAGCTATCGTAAACAGTGCTATGATGAACAGTGGAGTGCACGTGTCTCTTTCAATTCTGGTTTCCTCGCTGTGTATGCCCAGCAATGGGATTGCTAGGTCGTATGGCAGTTCTATGTCCAGTTTTTTAAGGAATCTCCACACTGTTCTCCACAGTGGCTGTACTAGTGTGCATTCCCACCAACAGTGTAAGAGGGTTCCCTTTTCTCCACACCCTCTCCAGCATTCATTGTATACTTTTTGATGGCAGCCATTCTGAACGGTGTGAGATGGTACCTCATTGTGGTTTTGATTTGCATTTCTCTGATAATGAGTGATGTTGAGCATCTTTTCATCTGTTTGTTAGCCATCTGTTATGTCTACTTTGGAGAAATGTCTGTTTAATTCTTTGGCCCATTTTTTAATTGGGTTGTTTATTTTTCTGGTGTTGAGCTGCATGAGCTGCTTGTATATTTTGGAGATTAATCGTCAGTTGTTTCATTTACTATTATTTTCTCCAATTCTGAAGGCTGTCTTTTCACCTTACTTATAAAGACAATTTCATAAAGATAAAGAGAGTAAAAGTAAACAATAGCAACAAAAATTTGGAAGCTGGAAAGCAGATGGATGAGTGGTAACTGAGATAGGAAAAGATGAATCCTCATACAAAGGTAAAAGCAAAGGGTAAAAAGGAGAAAGCAAAGAAACCACCCAACGTTCAACACAAATTCAACAGTGTCCAGGGCTGGCAGTATCAGGTATTGCTGGAACTTGGGCTAGAAAGAACTGTCTAAAGATGAAAGAAATAAAAAACTCTTCCAGAAGCAGGTAAATTTGTACGTTGCCTTTCAGACATCTTCTACTTCAAGTGGAAACAAGAAATTTACTCATTAAAGGGTAAAACAGAGGGCCTCTGACCTAGGGAACTCAAGGCACTGTTGACAAAATAGTAATAAGCAGTTTACTGAAAAGAGAAGAGTTTGTGTTAAATCATAACTAAATTATTCTCAGAAGGCGAAGGTGAAGAGAAAAGAAAATAGAACATTAAAGAGAAGAAAACTGGAACTCAAGTGTCAAATAGCCTGAAGGCAACCTTACACATAAAGGAAGCAGAAAAAGAACAAACAAAAGACAAGCTAGTAGAAGAAATGGTATCATAAAGATGAAAGCAGAAATAAATGAGACTTAAAAAAAAAACAAAACAGAAAAAAGATCAATGAAACTAACAGCTACTTTTTTTTTTTGAAAAGATAAACAAAATTGTTAAACTTTTAGCCAGACTTCATCAAAGAAAAAAAAAGCCTAAATCAATAAAATCACAAATGAAAGAGAAATTACAACTAACACCACAGAAATACAAAGGATCATAAGAGATTACTACAATTATATACCAATAAAATAAACATTAACAACTATCTTTCTCAACCCACTTAAAAAGAAAAAGAAAAAAAAAACTTCATTGGAAGAAACACTTTTGAACTCATTCTACAAGCTTAGCATCACCCTGATGCCAAAACCCGACAAAGATATCACACACAAAAAAGGAAATTATAGACCAATATTACTGATGAACAAAAATCCTCAACAAAACATTAGCAATCTAATCCAAAAATACATTAAAACAGCAGTCTACAATCTTTCTGGCACCAGGGATTGGTTCCATGGAAGACAATTCTTCCATGGATTAGGGGGAGGGAAAGTGGGATGGTGCAGGTGGTAATGCTAGTGAAGGCGAGTGGCAGATGAAGCTGTGTTTGGCTCACCTGCCACTCACCTCCTGCTGTGTGGCCCAGTTCCTATTAGGCTGTGGACCACTGGTCTTCAGCCCAGGGTCTGGGGACTCCTGCGTTAAAAGATCATACACCATGATCAAACAGGATTTATCCCAGCAGTGCAAGGATGGTTCAATATCCACAAATTAATCAATGTGGTATACATCAACGAACTGGAAAAAAAAAATGACATGACCATCTCAATAGATACTGAGAAAGCTTTTGACAAAACTCAACATTCAATTAAAAAAAATTATCAACAAAGTGGGTTTATAGGGAACAAACATCACTATAATAAAGGCCACATAAGCATTATACTCAGTGGTGAAAAGTTGAAAGCATTTCCTCTAAAATTAGGAACAAGACAAGGATGCCCACTCTCACCAGTTTTATTCAGTATAGCACTGGAAGTCTATCCAGAGCAATTAGACAAGAAATAAAAGGATTCCAGGACTTATTTGGTGGTTCAGTGAATAAGAATCCACCTCCAATGCAGTTAGAACTGAACATGGAACAACAGACTGATTCCAAATCGGAAAAGGAGTACGTTAAGGCTGTATTGTCACCCTGCTTATTTAACTTCTTTCTATGCAGAGTAAGTACATCATGCAAAATGCAGGGCTGGATGAAGCACAAGCTGGAATCAAGATTGCTGGGAGAAATATCAATAACCTCAGATATGCAGATGACACCACCCTTATGGCAGAAAGTGAAGAAGAACTAAAGAGCCTCTTGATGAAAGTGAAAGAGGAGAGTGAAAAAGTTGGCTTAAAACTCAACATTCAGAAAACTAAGATCACGGCATCTGCTCCCATCACTTCATGGCAAATAGATGTGGAAACAGTGGCTGACTTTATTTTTTTGGGCTCCAAAATCACTGCAGATGGAGATTGCAGCCATGAAATTAAAAGACGCTTACTCCTTGGAAGGAAAGTTATGGCCAACCTAGACAGCATGTTAAAAAGCAAAAACATTGCTTTGTCAACAAAGGTCTGTCTAGTCAAGGCTATGGTTTTTCCAGTAGTCATGTATGGATGTGAAAATTGGACTATAAAGAAAGCTGAGCACCAAAGATTTGATGCTTTTGAATTGTGGTGTTGGAGAAGACTCTTGAGAGTCCCTTGGACTGCAAGGAGATCCAACCAGTCAACCCTAAAGGAAATCAGTCCTGAATACTCATTGGAAGGACTGATGCTGAAGCTGAAACTCCAATACTGTGGCCACCTGATGTGAAGAACTGATTCATTGGAAAAGACCCTGACGCTGGGAAAGGTTGAAGGCAGGAGGAGAAGGTGACCACAGAAGATGAGGTGGTTGGATGGCATCACCAACTCGATGGACATGAGTTTGAGCAAGCTCTGGGAGTTGGTGATGGACAGGGAAGTCTGGCCTGCTGCAGTCCATGGGGTCGCAGACAGTTGGACATGACTGAGTGACTGAACTGAACCAATGCAGGGGACATGGGTTTGATCCCTGGTCTGAGAAGATTCCACATGTTGAGAATCAACTAAGCCCATGCACCACAACTACTGAACCTGTGCTCTAGAGTTTGGGAGCTGCAACTACTGAGCTGCATGCTGCAATCACTGAAAGCCCCACGCCTAGAGCCTGTGCTCCATAACACAAGAAGCTGCCACAATGAGAAACCTGTGCACTGCAACTGGAGGAAAGTCCACACACAGCAACAAAGACGCAGCACAGTCACAAATAAATAATTTTTAAAAAAGGATTCCAAATTGGAAAGGAAGAAGTAAAACTGTCACTCCTTGCAGATGACATGATACCGTACACAGATGATCCTAAAGACACCACTGAAAAACTACTACTCATCAATGAATCTGTAAAGTTGCAGGATACAAAAAAACCTCTGGCATTTCTATACACTAACAATCATCAGAAAGAGAAATTAAGAATACAATGCTACTTAAAACCACATCTAAAAGAATACCCAGGAATCACTCTAACTAATGAAGTAAAAGACATGTACTCAGAAAACTGTTACATACTGATGGAATAAACTTAAGACACCAAAAACAGATGGAAAACTATACTGTGTTTATAGACTGGAAAAGTTAATATTGCTAACACGACCACATTACCTAAGGCAATCTACAGATTCAATGCATTCCAACAAAATACCATTGGCATTTTTTATAGACCAAGAGAAAATAATTTTAAAATTTATATATAAACACAAACTACCCTGAATAACCAAAACAATTTGAGAAAGAAAAGAACTGGATGAATCATGCTCCCTGACTTCAGACTATACTACAAAGCCACAGTAATCTAAACAGTATGGTACTAGCACGAAAAACAGACACAAAGATCAATGCAACAGAATAGAGAGCCCAGAAATGAGCCCACACAAATACAGGAAATTAATCTATGACAAAGCAGGCAAAGATACACAATGCAGAAAAGACAGCTTCTTCAATAAATGGTGTTGGGAAAAGTGGACAGTTACATGCAAAAGAATTAAACTACTTTCTCACACTATACACAGAAATAAATTCAAAATGGATTAAAGACTTAAATGTAAGACCTGAAGCCATAAAACTTTTACAAGAAAACACAGGCAGATAATGGAAAAACTACTGCAATGATGTAAAGTAATTAGCCTCCAACTAATAAAAATAAATGGAAAAGAAAAAAAAAAATAATGGAGAGAAAAACATCCCAAACCAAAAAAAAAAAAAAAAAAAAAACAACCACAGGCAGTAAGCTCTTTGACACTGGTCTTAATCTTATTTCTTTGGATATGTCTCATCAAGCAGGAGAAACAAATGCAAAAGTAAACAAATAGGACTATGCTAAATTAAAAAGCATTTTTGCACAACAAAGAAAAGTATCAGTATCACTGGACTTTCCTGGTGGCTCAGACGGTAAAGCGTCTGCCTACAATACAGGAAACCCGGGTTCAATCCGTGGGTCAGGAAGATTTCCTGGAGAAGGAAATGGCAATCCACTCCAGTACTCTTGCCTGGAAAATCCCATGGAAGAAGCCTGGTAGGCTACAGCCATGGGGTCACAAAGCGTTGGACACCACTGAGCAACTTCACTTTCTTTCAATATCACTAAAACAAAAAAGCTGCCTAGGGAATGGGAGAAGATATTTTGCAAATGACATATCCAATAAAAGGTTAATATCCAAAACATACCAAAAACTCATACAGCTCAACATCAAAACATTATTTTTTAAAAAAAGCCTGACTGAAACCTGAATAGATGTTTTCCCAAAGAAGATATACCGATGGGGGGAAAAAAAAAAAGAAAGATATACTGATGGCCAACAGGGACATGAAGAAAAACACTCAAATCACTAATCATCAGAGAGATGGAAATCAAAACCATAATGAGATCACCTCAAACCTGTCACTATGGCTATTATTAAAAACAAACAAAAAACACACACACAGCAAATAATAAGTGCTGGAGAGGATGGGGACAAAAGTGAATCCTCATGTACTGTTGCTAAGAATGTAAATCGGTGCAGCCACTATGGAAAACAGTATGGAAATTCCTCAAAAAGTTAAAATTAGAACTATCATACAATTCAGCAATTCCACTCCTGAGTATTTAGCCGAACAAAACAAAAACACTAATGAGGAAGGAGGGACTAGAGGTCACACATGATCAAGAGTCAGATATGTAAAAAAAAAAAAAAAAAGAATCAGATATGTGCAACAGAACACTGGACTGTAAAAGGTAATGCACTAATGTCATCAAACTTCCAAAGGAAAGAACTTCCACATTAAAATTATATACTTTGGAAAGTTGTAATTCAAGTATGAGGTGTTAACAATAGTGTTAACAGCACCTTCAGATTTGCTAAGTTTTAAAAAATTATTCCAAGTGAACCCTTCTTCAGAAACAATGAAGAGTAAGAGGAGGAAACAATGGGGGAGATCGAATCTAGGAAAACAGGAGATCCGAAATAAGAGAGAAACAGCTAAAATCACCAGGATGACGGTGAAGTGGGAACCCCCAGAACGACAGCCACGCTGTAGCTGGGGATAACCTGTCCACACCAGAGTGCTGACACTCAAGAGCCATGCACACTAAGTGGTCATCACCCAGATCCTGGGGCCAGAGTATTGTTTGTTTTACACTGTTTACTGAAGTGAAACACCATTTAGAAAAGTACACAAATCATAAACACACAGCTTGGTTTTCACAGAGTGAACATAACCTGTGTAACCAACACCCAGATCAAGAAACAGAACAAGTCTCCCTCATGCCCCCTCCAGTAACCACCCCAAGTTACTATCCTGACATCTAACACCCTGGAGTAATTTCCCCTGCTTTGCATGTACATATATAAACATGCATACGTACACAGCAATACTGGCAGTGCTTTCAGTCACTTGTGCACATCTGAGTTACTAATCGGCACATTCCTAGCTGAGCTCAGACAAGTGGCTTGCTCTGCCTTCCTGTTTCAATTCATCCTGTAAACAAACATCCTTTTCATGGTCTATGTACTGTCATGCATTTCAACTTTTTGTACTGTTTATAGGTGACTGCACTGTTTAAAATGGCCCCAGATGAAGCACTGAAGTGCTGTCTAGTGTTTCTAAGTGCCACAAAACTGACAACATGTGATAGATAAACTGTTTAGCCATGAGGTACAGTGCTGTTAGCTATGACTTCTATGTTTAAGAATCAACTGTATATTAAACAAGGTGTCTTTCAACAGAAACACACAGAAAACAAGGTTATGTATTGATCTGTTGATGGAAGTGTGACCGAAGGCTCACAGGAACCCAGTCCTATATTGCCATTAGGACCTCTGGTTCAGTATTTGCTAATTCAGTGTTCATGACAACTTTAGAGAATACAACTACCAAGAATAACAAGAATCAACTACACAGAGAGAGAGAGACAATCACATCTGCCTTTGACATGAGGACAGAGGATGCCTGGGGAGTCTGGTCCAGGGTCTGCTGCTCCCCTGGACTTGGCTGATGAAGTTCCTGCTCTCCCCTTCAGGAGGGAGGTTCCGCTGAGGACTCTCGCTTCACCCCCACATTTCTGCTCTGACCTGCTCCTGAGAGCTGGGGGTTGGCCAAGGGGAGCAGCTTCTTCTGACCACATATCTGCTGGAGATCCATCCTGGTCCACGGGAAGCCCAGCCAAATCCCTCGTGTGGTGGTCCTGAGCTTTCAAGGCTCACTGGTGACCTCGCCCAGTTGACTTCTGCAAAGGGTCTCTGGGAAGCTCCCCAGGACGTGGGAGGCAGACGGGGCTCAGCCTCTGCTCTCCTACGAGCTCGCGTCCCATGGTGCATACTGCCCTTTCCTCCCGGGGTGCACTCTGAATCTGCCCCACTGTGCTCCCTAACTAAAGGCTACGCTGCTGAGATAGGAAGGGACTTACTGGGGGTAAAACTAAAGAGGAAGGCGAGAGGATGATCAAGACGAAGGTACAGATAAGTGGTTATGGACATTTCTGTGAGATGGTCTATGTTTTAATATAGATGGATATTATTTACTGTCTTTTTAGTGAATACAGACATACTGCATACTTCTGAATGCATGACATATTTTTCACACATGCATAAAAATTTCTTTCTCAAAGAAAAGGACTGACTGGTTGGCATATATCTTAAAAATGGCAAATATGTTTTAATTTTTTGAAAAAGCTATAAACTTCTTAGAAGACAATATAAGAGGATCTTTTTATTTTACCTCTTGGTGTGTGATAACTTTCTAAGCAACACAGGAACACTTGAAATCATAAACGGGGCAAGGAAGCACAATGTAAATTTGACAATAGTTAATTACAAAACTCCAATAATGAAAAAGAGCCAGAAAAAAGTCAATTACAACAGATGGAGCAAGATAATCTGCAACAGATACAACAAACAATCTCTTCAAGATTAAGAAAAAGACCAACATGAAAAACAAGAAAAATGGGAAATGATATATGACTTGGGCTCTACTGAAAAGGAAGTATCATTCAAATACATCCCTGGTAATTTAAAAAAAGTGCTTCTAAAGCCCTCCAAAATTTTCAATTTCATTCATAAAAAGGCCTGATTCAAGAAAGGCTCATGCAATCTTAAAGCAGAAGTAGCAAGCATGTCCAGTTAAATGAAAGCTAAGCTAACAATCTTATGAATCACAGCTGGCTTCTCCAAAGGTAAACCTGACCCTCCAGAAATTCATTTGCTCTCATTCTGCAAGAGTTCTCTAGCTTAGACACCACCCCAGTTGACATGGAAGACTGAACCAAGGCCTTCACTCTATGGTAACAGCACTTTTTAGCTTCCTCATACAGTCAAATACTTGCTATAACTTCTTTTCACTTGCCATCTTGTGCCATGGTAAGATCCTGGACTTGACCCTGCTCTATGCAATATTTTTATTAGCATTTTAGAAAATGACAGAAAGCATACTGACAAGCTTTGCATAAAAGAAACCATTAAAACACTGGCGGACAGAATAGAAATGCAGAGGCGAATGGGTGTGCCAAAACAAATGAGATGAATTTTTAAAGGGATTCACATCAAGTCTTGCTGTTGGATTAAAGAGCAATTCATATGATATAAAAACAAAAGCAAACTCTGGGTGAATTAACTAAGCAGAACTTCGACTTCAGTATTAGATCAATATGGGATGCAGTTGCTTTAAAAAAAAAAACAAACAGGCAGGAAATAAACAAACAGGCTTAGGCTACCACTAACAGTCATGCAAGATACACAACTGCAGCATTTCCACAACATTTTGCTCCTGTCAGACCACATGTGAAGAATTGCATTCAGTTCTTGGTGACCTGTTTCAAAACGAGAGGACTTCCCTGGTGTCCCTGGGTTAAGAATCCACCTTCCAATGCAGGGGACAAGGGTTCAACCCGTGGTCAGGGAACTAAGATTGCACATGTTCTGGGGCAACTATTGAGTCCGCACACAACAAAAGATTCCACATGCCACAAGGAAGACCCTGGGTGCCACAACTAAGACCCGATGCAGCCCAATACATTAAAAAATAAAAGGAGAAACTAATACAGTATATTGACAGAATGATAAAAGATCTAGAAACTAGTGGGCAGAAGAGCAGAGGGCAGGCAGTGTGGAGAGGATATGCTGGCTCTGCACAGATCCAGTGCAGAGAAGGAGCCCACTGCTTTCCACACAGAGACTCAAGTCCAAACCAAGAGGCACAAAGAGAAACGTTGCATTCTGGACTGGATCCACAACATGAAAGGGATATAAGTGGAAAAACTGGTAAAATTTGACTAAGTCTATAGTTTCCAGAGTAACAATATACCAATGTTGGTTTCTTAGGACAAAAATGTGTCAAGGGGACACACCAACACTTCGAGGAAACTGCGTGAAAAGTACATGGGAAGTCTATCTTTGCAACTTTTCTATAAATCTAAAATCACTGCAAAATAAAAAGCTTACTAATAAACAGAAACAAGGAGGCAGATGGTTCAACCAATGACACTCAGTGTAGTGAGTGTGACCAAACTTAGAAGCTAACTGAATTTTACAAAGTATCTTTTTAAAGACTTTTAACACACACATTGAAATTCCCAGTAATACAACTGTTTGGGTAAACTGTTTAAAACCTGACACCAAGAGTTGTTCAAAAGAAACACTGATGGCAACATTGTTGACATCAGTCTCTAACACAACATGTCTACTATGGATTAGCATTTGAAGCTAGGTATTCAGTGAGTTTGCTGGAGAAGGGAATGGCAACCCACTCCAGTATTCCTGCCTGGAGAATTCCATAGACAGAGGAGCCTGGCTTCGGGCTAAAAGTCCATGGGATCGCAAAGAGTTGAATATAACTGAACGACTAACACATACACACACACATTTCAGTGAGTCATATGTAGGTACAAGTATCTGACCTCTTCTTTATCTCCTGTTAATTCAATTATGTCTGAGAATTTACATCTTGAAAAACATTATAAATTACTTCATTTTATTTCTCCTTTATGAGGCATTACAGTGATTTTTAAACAACTTTAATCATTGATGGTTTTTGTTTACTTTTAAAAAAAATGTTTATTTTAATTTATTTATTTGGCTGGACCAGGTCTTAGTTGTGACATGCAGGTTCTAGGTTCCCAACCAGAGATTGAATCCGGGCCTCCTGTATTGGGAATGTGGAATCTTAGCCACTGGACCACCAAGGAAGTCCTATAGTGATTTCTTGAAAGTACGTGAATCAGAGTTCTTTATAAATTACAATGAATAAACACAGGAAAAATAAAAATGGAAAAATCGACACCCTGCAACCACTATGTAACCAGCTGACATTAGTAACTGTGAATGGAGGGACATACGACATTTGAACCCACTGAGACAACCAGTCATTATGGTCCTCTTAATAGGATATAGTAATAAGTATTATAAAATAATCAGCACCTATAAAATATTCTATGAAGCAAACATCTGAATCAACCCTCTAGAACTGATTACCACTTAAAAGAAATATGGGGAATGAAAAAAATATGCTAACATAACATCATAAAAATGCAAACAAGAATGTAGGAAATACCATAAAGAAATGATTCAGTTTCAACAAATAAACAGCCTTTTTAAAGGGGGGAAAGAAAAAAATAAAATTAAAATAAAGAGGGGAAAGACCATTATAAAGAGACTTTGAAGGACATAACAATCAAATATAACTATGTAGACCTTTTTTGGATACTGATTTTAACAAACTAACTCATTTCTGAGACAACTGGGAAAACTGAACCATCTGGTATTATATAATATAAAAGAATTACTAACTCTCTGAGGAGTGACAATAATAAGGTGGCACCTGTGTGCCTGTGTAGTGCATCCCTAGCAACTAGGGATAAATACTGAAATATCTGTGGGTAGAATAAAACACAGGTCTTAGATTTGCTTTAAAAATGTTCAAACCCTCCTAAAGGAAATGAGTAGGAAACTGATATAAAAATGGCAAAATGCTGATGTGCTGAAACTGGGAAATAGAACAGGAGAATACATTATCAATGAGTTTAATCTCAGTCAATTGAAAAAAAACAACTCAAAACAGAAAAAAGATACAGAAATCACCTCCTAGTCCTCTCCTTACTCTAAAAAATTCAAAGTGCTAGTCGCTCAGTCGTGTCCAACTCTTTGTGACCCCATGAGTGGTAGACCACCAGGATCCTCTGTTTATGGAGTTCTCTAGGCAAGGATACTAGAGTGGGTAGCCATTCCCTTCTCTAGGGGATCTTCTGACCCAGGGATCGAACCTGGGTCTTCTGCATTGCAGGCAGATTCCTAACCATCCGAGACACCAAGGAAGCCCCTCTTTACTCTAGGTTGCCACTAACCTATGGATCAACACTGTGAGCTACTCCATCAGTGATGCACTCCTCTGACATCATCATCTAATATATTAAATATCCCGTCCACAATGACAATGACAGTCTTTACACACCTGAATGAAAGACAGTGGCCATGGTAACATTTTGATATACTAATTTAGAAGCCCAAGCAAAAAAGAGGTAAGTTTGGTATGCTTAGTTTTGGTATATATCCTCAGTGTATCCTAATCACTATTATCTCTCACAGGCCTTTTCTCTAGCGAAACTGTTTACTGCTGAAAAATTTTCCCGTGTTTACCTACCTTGGCCTTACTAAACACTCATCTCTGCTCATCCCACTGGTCCAGAATATCTGCTTCTACTCTATCCAGACAAATCCCTTACCCACAAAACGCTCAGACCTCTTCTCCTTAGTCCCTCTGCCTTCCTCTGAATCCTCAGATTCACAGAAGGTTAGAAGGTAAGAGACCATTCATAGCTTTCACTGTCCAATCATTTAAAACAGATAATGCCTCCTGGATTGTAAGACTTCTTCCTCCATTATAATGCAAATTCCTTGAGGGCAGGGACATTATTTTACTTTATATACTTGATCTTACCTTACTTCCTGTATCTTCTCATATATTCTGTATAACATTAACACTCAAATTATATGCACAGAACTTAAAAGTGTGGTAAACAACTGTTCTGTATGTCCAAGATGAAAATGATAATGATGGCTCAATGAATGCTTGCCATATGCCTGGCGCTATTGTAAACATATATAATAACCATCAAATACAACCACCTTAGCATTATGCCTTCATCATGAAATGACACACACAGAGGTAAACAACTTACCCATGGTCACAGTTTGTAAAGTAAGTAACCAGGCTAGGGTTTGAACACCAGCAGTCTGGCTCCAAAGTTCCATTGATGAATTTACTATTCAGCATCTTAGAAAATACTTGAGTAAACACAAAATTTTATCCACTGAAGAAATCTAGCCTCAAAGCATATAAACTAATAAACCCTCCGATCCTACTGTCTGGGGCAATTTCATTTCAGTAGTATAGACAATACAAAAGGAGTACGGAATAAAGAGTCATGAGATCTGAATTTTAGCCCTGTGATCTCAAGTAGTATGACTCAGCCTTTCTAAACTGCAATTTTATTTGGAAGAGGAAAAAAAAGGAGGTTGACTTCCTTCTGGACCAAAAGGTCTATTATTCTATCTTCTCTTGATTTTATTGGAGAGAAAAAGACTAAAATTAATTCATTATCCAACTGCCAAACTGGCCTAATTCCCACACTGAGCTCTCCTGGCCTGGACCGGTACCACTGCAACACTGGCGCAGGACACTCGCTGGGCTTGCCACCTCTGTGCTCCCTCTCTCGTGGCACTTTGGGGAGGAAAACAAGGTTCACAGGCCCCCACACAGAGGTTTACCTAATAAAAGGTTTGGGGACTCAAGCCACGGTAAACTGTAAAGAAGGGCAGTAGAATGACATGAAGTCTTGATGTTAAGATCCCTAATGATATTGCTGAGCGTGTGTCTGTTCACACTCACTCAACCAGCTCCAGTTTATTCATCACACATCTCCACTTGAACATCTAACACCTGAACATCTAACAGACATCTCTTACTTAATATGTCTGAAAAAGAACTCTTGACTTCTGCCTCCAAAAACGCACCTCCCCTCTGCATCTCAGTAAATGGCCCTCCTCTCACACAGTGGGCTGGCATGTATCCTGTTGGTTCTACATTCAGAGGACTAAACCCTAGCGCCTCACCAGCTCCTACAAAGCCCCACCTGTACCTCATTTGCCCTCCTCCTCCTCGCTGAGTCAGCTCCAGCCACCCCGTTCCTCACACAACCTGCTTTATTCTGACCCCAGAGCTTTTATACCTGAAGTCTCTGCTTGAGAGGTGTTACCTCTTGTGGAAGGCTTTCTTGACCACTCTTTTAAAAATTAACACACAGGTCATCCATTCACCTCCCATCATAGTCAATCCTTAATCCTTCAGTCGGCTTTATTTTCTTCAGAACATTTATCACTAACCAAAATTAAATCGTATGTTTCTTTTCTCTACACCCTCCCCATTAAAATGTAAGCTCTACAATAAGAAGTCCCTCTTACCTTTCATTACTCTATCTCCAGTTTCAACACCAGTACCTGGCACATTATTTACTGAGGGAACGACTTTTCCCAGTCTTCAGTATCAGTCTGTAGTATCTACCCTTGAGCGGCACACATCTCTCCTTTCCCTCAGCTAAATCTGTAACAGTGTTCCCAGTTTCTCATGTTCATTTGGAATTGAATACACTGCAATCTGGGTTCTAGCCTATGCTCATTAAGTTCTACAACCCTCCTCACTCTAATAGCCAAAGCCAAAGAACACTCACTCCTTATCTTCTTGACCTTTCTGCAGCAATACTGACTACATCCTCCTTCCAGAAAAATCACCTTCCTAAGTTTCAATGACAATACTCTCTCCTGATTCTCCTTCTATTCTCCAGGTACTCCCTTCAGCCAGTCTCTCCTGCTCCTTAACTTTAATGATCAGTCTCCCCACTGTAATCTATAGGTTCTAACCATCCCTAAGCAATCAACTCTACTACTATGGATTTATCTTAGCCCAGACTTATTCCACCTGAATTCCAGATCCACATGCTCAACTGTCCTTGGATATCTCTACCCGGATGTCCCACCGGTACCACAAATAAAACATGCTAAAAATGGAAGTCACTTCACTTTTCCTGCTTCCAATCTTGACCCTTAAAGCACGCTTCTTTGTCCTCGATACACATTCTGATAAACAGCACTGCCCTACTAATCAAGCCCAAACCCTGAGTTTTCCTAGACATTTCACTATTCCAAAATCCCCATGCCTCACTGTTCACCAAATAGGTCTCCTACTTGCATGTGTGTACGTGTGTGCTCCGTCGTGTCTAACTCTTTGTGACCCAATTTGCACTCATTACAGCAATTATCTAGTGGTAACTTACTTGTTCATCTCCCCACCCTGCCCTCTGCAAATCCATCCTTCAGAGCATCTCTTTCTAGAACACAAAACTCATACTGGTTTGAAATTTCTTAAAAACTCACTCCCATTTATCTACCCTATTGACAAGGTTCATTTCCTGGCATCAGCCCCTCCATTTTTGCTCCAGTGTTAAATTTCTTATGGTTTCCCCTCAAAGGAAAATCCTTTCTGCTCATCTCTCTGTCCATGGGATACTCTCCCCAACATCAGAGACAACTCAAACAAACACATAACTCCTTTTGGGATGTGTTCATGAATTCATCCATGAAACTGAGCAGCCTCCCATATCAATTCCTTCACTGTACCTTGCGAGTACAAATTTATTATAGTTCATACTATGATGAACTATCTGATTATAGTTCACGCTTTATAATCAAATCACATGTCTTATCTTAGAAGGCTAGAACTGGAATCCCCTTTGTGTTTTGTCCCAAGTCCCAACACAATGTCTCCACATAGAGAAGGTATTCAGTGTATATTTATTAAATGAATGGACAAAAGTAGAAGTCAGAAAACCATGGCCCATGGGCTAAACCAGGCTTACCACCTGTTTTTGTCCAATCTGTGAGCTAAGAATGGTTTTTGCATTTAAAAATGTTTAGAGAAGAAAAATTTTAAAGGAATATTCAGTGATGCCTGAAAAATACATGAAATTCAAATCTCAGTATCCACAAATAAAGATTTATTGGATCATGGCCAAGCTTATCTGTTTACGTTTAGTCTTAAGGCTGCTTTCAAATCAGGAGAGCAGAGTAGTTGCAGTTGAGAGCATGTGGCCTGCAAAGTCATACTTGCTATCTAGTCCTGTATAGAAAGTGTACTGACTTGAATGAAATAAAACGATCACAGACGTTTGGATGTGACAGAATTCAGTTCAAGTCCTGGCTTTACCACTTACTGCCTGGCATGTGTGTGCACTCAGTTGCTCAGATGTGTCTGGCTCTTTGCAGCCCCACGGACTGTAGCCTGCCAGGCTCCTCTGTCCATGGGGTTTCCCAGGCAAGAATACTGGAGTAAGCTGCCATTTCCTCCGCCAGGGGAACTTCCCGACTCAGGGTTCGAACCTGCATCTCCTGTGCTGGCAGGCAGATTCTTTACCACTGACCCTGCATGACCTATGACAAACAACCTGACCTTTCTTGCATGTGGGGGCATGCTAAGGTGCTTCAGTTGTGTCAACCTCTCTTACTTAGACTCAAATTCCAAATCTGTAGAATATGGTAACATATCTTGCTGGATTGTTTTGAAATTTTACTAAGCCTCATAACTGAGATCCCTGCTATAGGAACCAGTCTATAAAATGCCTGGTACAGAGTACAGCTTAAAAGACCTTGATGCTCGGAAAGACTGAGAGCAGGAGAAGGTGATGACAGAGGATGAGATGGTTAGATGGCATCTCTGATTCAAGGGACATGAGTCTGAGTAAACTCTGGGAGATGGTGAAGGGCAGGGAAACCTGGCATGCTGCAGTCCATGGGGTTGCAAAGAGTCGGACATGACTTAGGGACTGAACAACAACAATGTTGAGAAACCAGGCCTGGATTTGAATTCCAGCTCCATTACAGATTGTGTGATGAAGAACTTCTCAGTGCTTCAATTTCCTCATTCATTACACTGGGATAATATTAATAATATACACCTTACAGAACTGTTGTGAGAATTTAATAAGTTGGTACCTGTGAAATGCTGAGAACAGGGCCTTGCAGATGGTAAGCACTCCATAAACATTACTATTACTATAGCAGATGTTTGCTTTGTAGTGTTTCTCCCCTTCCCACCTCCTCTTCTACTCCACCTCTCAGCCCTATTCAAAAAAGCCTAGATCTAAAGGAGTAAGTCAATACTTGCATGACAAGTGCAATTATACCTTAAGGGGATGTTGAGGGGGTCATAACAACCTTGTGTTCACTCTCTGAGCCTCTCTTCTCCATACTTTCTTCCTCAGAAATCTAGCCTATCTGACGTCAATGTAGGGGGCAGTGTTTCTCAACTCCTGATTTCTCCCTAATGGCCTTACCTTCTCAGGGCATCTTCCTGACCCAGGAATTGAACCGGGGTCTCTTGCACTGCAGGCAGATTCTTTACCATCTGAGCCACCAGGGAAGCCTACCTAATGGCCTACCATCACCTTAAATCCAAAATGTCAAAAGCTAAAAACTACTCTTTTCCCCACCTCTCCCCTCCTATCTTCCCTAATATTCAGTTGAGTCGCTCAGTCGTGTCTGACTCTTTGCGACCCCATGAATCGCAGCACACCAGGCCTCCCTGTCCATCACCAAATCCCGGAGTTTACTCAAACTCATATCCATTGAGTCGGTGATGCCATCCAGCCATCTCATCCTCTGTCGCCCCCTTCTCCTCCTGCCCCCAATCCCTCCCAGCATCAGGGTCTTTTCCAGTGAGTCAACTCTTCGCATCAGGTGGCCAAAGTACTGGAATTTCAGCTTCAGCATCAGTCCTTCCAATGAACACCCAGGACTGATCTCCTCTAGGATGGACTGGTTGGATCTCCTTGCAGTCCAAGGGACTCAAGAGTCTTCTCCAAACAGTTCAAAAGCATCAATTTTTCGGTGCTCAGCTTTCTTCAGTCCAACTCTCACATCCATACATGACCACTGGAAAAACCATAGCCTTGACTAGACGGATCTTTGTTGGCAAAGTAATGTCTCTGCTTTTTAATATGCTATCTAGGTTGGTCATAACTTTCCTTCCAAGGAGTAAGCGTCTTTTAATTTCATGGCTGCAATCTCCATCTGCTGTGATTTTGGAGCCCCCCAAAATAAAGTCAACCACTGTTTCCCCATCTATTTCCCATGAAGTGATGGGACCAGATGCCATGATCTTAGTTTTCTGAATGTTGAGTTTTAAACCAACTTTTTCACTCTCCTCTTTCACCTTCATCAAGAGGCTTTTTAGTTCCTCTTCACTTTCTGCCATAAGGGTGGTGTCATCTGCATATCTGAGGTTATTGATATTTCTCCCAGCAATCTTGATTCCCTTAAGTGCCTGCTATTCTTCCAGCATGTTGACTGGTCATCATGAAATTATACTTTAGTCCTTGTTCTCTTGCAATGAGACTTTATCTCAAATAGTGTTGCTTTTTTTTTTCTTTTTGTTCCTGCCATCATTGACTAATTCAGGTCCTTTTAACTTCAAGCTCATGTCACCAAACAGTCTCTGAATGGTTCCTGCCACAAGCACCAACCTACTCCACATACACTATCACGCTAATCTTCCTGAAACGTACTCATCATGCTCTTTCTTTGCTTCAAACTTTGACCCCTTTTCCATCCCATAATCTCTATGGAAAAAGGAAAAGACTGACCTTAGTGTTGCAATCAAATCCTTCCCTATCTACCTTGCTCCAGTCTTAATTTCTAATCTTATCTCCCATAATAAAAAAAAATACCATCATCTTATATTTATGCAGTGCTTCATCCAACTTAGAAAACATCCCTACATGCCCTGGTATTTCATCTCCACAGCGACCCTTGGAAAGAGGCCAAAGCAGCAGTTGCATCCTTCTTTTACAGAAAACAGATTTCTCACACTGACTCAGAAGTCAGGACTTACAGATGGGCGCCTGTTCTAGAAACCCTGGTCTTCTCAGTACTGTCCCATAGACCTCTCTCTAACATGCTCTTCTTTTCTCAGCTCTGCAGTCTACCCCCTGCCATTCTCCTACTTGGCGGCCATCCCTGAAGTGAAGAGTGTTGGGGAAAGTTCATAAAGTTCTTAGAGATGCTGGAATGTGCTACATCAGGTGTTTAGCTTCCAGTCTCTGCCACGTATAGCCAAAAAGATCCCTCTAAAGAAGGGCTTCTATAAGCCTATTTCTTCAAGCACTCACAATCAAACATCCTCACCGCAGGCCACAATACAGAGTGTGCTGTGTCTGGACTAGTTACGCAGACTTCATTTCCTACCTCTTCCCCAACAACCACGGTCCTCCATCCACAGGGGGGTTCACTGCTGTTCCCAGAACATTCTAAGTCTCAGGGCCTCTGGACTTGCTGTATCCTCCTTTTCACATCCTTCACTTAATTCAAGTTCTTTCTTTCAAAGTTCCATCTTCAGAAAAGCCCTCCCTGACCATCGTTATCTAAAGTAGGCCCCCATTCTCTATTCCCAGTCTACAGTATGGGTTCTTGTAACAGCTGTCACCTTCTAACACTCTATTACCTACTTATTCTTTTATGGTCTTTTTCAGGGATTTACAAACTTTTCCTGTAAAGAGCCAGAGAGTAAACATGTTCAACTTTCTCTGTCATAACTCAACTGTGCATTGTAGCACAAAGCAACTTTGAGAATATGGAAATGAGGAGATGTGGCTGTGCTCCAATAAAACTTTATTTACTAAGACAGGCAGTGGGCCAAGTCACAGGCCATACACCCTTGGCATATTCCTTCTAATGGAGTGTGAGTGTCAGAGGAACAGGAAGCTTCTCTATTTTGTTCACTAAGATTTCCTTGTGGCCAGAATAATGCCTGACCCCAAGTACACATTCAATATATAAATATGTGTTGAGTAAAAAGAACTAGTCTGGAGTGGGGAGTTATGTTCCTCTTCTACCTTCTCAGGTGACAACAGCATGACATTCAAGGAGCATGAGGCCAAGGTCATCAGCTCCATTTCCGTTTGGTTAGTATCACACCACAAAAAGTGGTCGCACAACCATTGTGTGCCTGTCACCAGCAATAACCACCTCATGCAAACAATGCCTTTTATTACATAACCAGGTCCAGGAAGGAGTCTGTTAAAACACAGGCTGCTGGGCCCCACCCCCAGAAGTTGTGATCAGTAGGTCTAGGGTAGAGTCTAAGAATCTGCATTTCGAGCAAGTTCCCAGGTGATGCTGACAGACTGGTCCTGAACCACACGCTGAGAAGCACTGGATGACAGCGTCCCAACATAACAGTGTGTGAGTGCTCAGCTGCTCAGTTCCGTCCGCCTCTGTGCGACCCCGTGGACTGCAGCCCACCAGGCTCCTGTTCACAGAATTCTCCAGGCAAGAATACTGGAGAGGGTTGCCATTTCCTCCTCCAGGGGATCTTCCTGACCTAGGAACTGAACTTGTGTCTCCTGCATCTCCTATAATGCAGGCAGATTCTTTACTGCTGAGCCATCAGGGGAGACCCCAAAACAATAGTACTAGCATTTTTACACTATGGGGGGGGGGGGAGGGAAGAGCCACAGATTCCTGATGTTCCAGTGATCTGGCTGGAGGGGGACTGAAGGAAAAACAAAAACATAAAACTGACAGCTCAGTGGAACTGCTGCTCCAGTAAAATCAAGACAGAAAAACATTAGGTTTTTAATTTTTAACAGACTGTCTTCCAAATACTCTTACTTTCACTTGCAAATCTAGCTGTAACTGGCTTAAACAATAAGTCAAATAGGTAAAAGAGAGACACCACCAGTGGGTGGCTAACCTTGATAGTGGGCTAAGGATTATCTTCTCCATTGGCTCCATAATCAATATCCTTAAAATTAAAGAAGAATCATAGCCACTTGTCTTTCTACTGCTAGATGCCAGGAGCCTTTGAGAGATGGATACTGGGTATATAATCTATATGGTGAAAGCGTTAGTGACTCAGTTGTGTTTGACTGTTTTGTTACCACATGGACTATAGCCCACTAGACTTCTCTGTCCATAGGATTTCCCAGGCAAGAATACCAAAGTGGGTAGCCATTCCGTTCTCCAGGAGATCTTCCTGAACCAGGAATTGAACCTGCATCTCCTGCATTGCAGGTGATTCTTTACCATGTAAACCACCAGAAGCCCAACAAAACACATGAACAATAAATGACCAAGCCTAGTGGTCACTTTCTTCAAATGATGAATTCACCGTAATAAAACTTGAAATGGACTAGCAACAATTTTTCCAAATTCTACATTTGTCAACTCCAGGGACTTCAAAATAACCCCCCACACTCAAATTAAAACCACCCCAAAGCCATTACTTACACCTCATCAATCTGAACAGCCCTCAAAGGAATTAGAATTTATATACATTTGTAACTGTTTATAACATGGATTTCTACTGTGATGGGTTTTTTTTTCCATTTATTTTTATTAGTTGGAGGCTAATTACTTTACAATATTATAGTGGTTTTTGCCATACATTGACATGAATCAGCCATGGATTTACATGTGTTCCCCATCCCGATCCTCCCTCCCCCCTCCCTCCCCACCCCATCCCTCTGGGTCTTCCCAGTGCACCAGCCCTGAGCACTTGTCTCATGCATCCAACCTGGGCTGGTGATCTGTTTCACCATAGATAATATACATGTTTCGATGCTGTTCTCTCAAAACATCCCACTCTTGCCTTCTCCCACAGAGTCCAAAAGTCTGTACTGTGATAGTTTTATGTAGTTAAAGTAGGTTAAGAATAATATTAAGGTCAAAAAATAGGATAAAATCTAACTTCTTAGGAGGGAAATTCAGAAACAGAAATCAAGAATGTTCATGAATGGACAATTAAGTAGGTGGCAATACTGCATCAACATGTACTTACAAAAAGAGACAGTATTATGATCAAAATATGAATTAGCAGACTTCCAGTGTGTCTGGAAGTCTAAAGTGTTTCTCAGCTAAGACCAAGTAATTTTTTTAATGAAAATCTAGCATCTGAATTAAAATGTTTCAGTGTGGAATATATCCTAGACTTTTAGTGTTGTAAAGAAAAAAGAACATAAAAATAACTCATAAACAATTTGTACATTGGTTACATGATGAACTGTTATTTTGTATATACTGAGTTAAAGCATTAAATTATTAAAATTAATTTCACCCTCTCAGTTTTGTTACTGTAGCTCCCAGAGAATTTCAAATTACATGTGACTTGAAACTAGATTTCTATTAGACAGTGTGATCACGCAGCCCAATTGTGCAAGAAGATTTGCTATCTCTTTTTACCTTTGGGTAGTTTCCAAAAAGCTTGCAGAAAATGATAGGGAGCAACGAATAAGCATGCAGATATGCAGTATGTCTGACATGGAGTGAAGCTCTTTGATCCTGGCCTAATACAGGATCACCTCAGGCCAGGTGCTCATCCACTGTAACCTGAGGTTCTAATCACCATTTTTCCCAGGGGAAGGAAGACCAGTTCCACCTCAGCGACTACTGTCCATGTGTGTTTAGTCGCTAAGTTGTGTCTGACTCTTTTGCGACCCCCCAAGGACTGTAGCCCACCAGGTTCCTCTGTCTGTGGGATTTCCCAGCAAGAATACTGGAGGGGGTTGCCATTTCCTTGTCCGGGGGCTCTTCCCCACCCAGGGATCGAACCCATGTCTCCTCCACTGACAGGTGGATTCTTTACCACTGGGCCACCAGGGAAGCCCTCAGTGACTACTATGCATATTCATATCTGTAGCTATACAAACACATGAAATTCACGTCAAATTGCAATTAACTATATCAGAATTGTCAGCAGTATTAATAAGAATGAACATGATCTCTGACTATGAAATCTACCTGGTTTCCGCCACCCCCCACCTTCCAACATGTATTTCATTCTTACAGAGAAGGGACACATTTCTAACAACTCCTTTATATAATCCCTGCCCATTTCACTTCAGTGTCTTTAACTCCTGATTTAGAAAGTTTCTCATTTCCTTGCACTCACTGTCAAAACTCGACAATCAGAGGACACCAAAGCAGAATGCTGGTTGAGGAAGAGTACCAGAAGGAAGTAGGGTCCAGTTACTCACCCCAACAGTTGCTATATAACCATAAGGACGCCACAAAAAAAAAAAAACAAAAAAAAAAAACAAAAAAAAAAAAAAAACCCACTATACGGAATATAAAAAGTTTAATACCTTGAGCTCTCTTTGCTAAGTATCAAAAAGATACTTACGTGTGCAGATGTGTGTTGAGACCTTAAGTTTAAGGATAATATTGTTAGAGAAAGAAATGTACTGCTGGGCAGAATTAGAAGTGATTGTGAAGCTTGAATGAAAATAATGTTTAAAAAAAAAGGAGGGGGGCACAAATATTGCCAAAACATTAAAACACTTACATGATTTAATTACCCTGTCATAAAATATAAACTTCAAGGACTAATTCGAGCACACTGGAAAAGAGCCACAACCTATGCAACAGGAAAGAATTTAATTCCCCCACAGGTGTTTCTAACCCACTGAACATTATCATCCTGCAGCAAGGGTCAACAACTTGTGGCCAGCTCTGGAGATGACATGAGTGGTACTTGAGTAGGTAGCCATAAATACTCTCTGAATGAAAGACTGAATGAAGCCTGAAACTTACACACAGTGCAATTAACATGCAGATCTTCACAGCCAGTTTATCTGAAACCAGAGCCAGAGGGAGAACAAAACAGCACCTTGGTGTCCAGTCTCAGGCCATTCCCTAAGGAGTCAGCTGCCCTAAGTTATTTTCATTCTATGTACACAGAGTTTACTCATCCCCCCTTACTTTTATGAAAATAAGTTCTCTTTCCTACAATTTCTTTTCCTCCTAACCAGTTTCCCCATATAAAAGCAGGGATGCACTTTCGAGTCTTACCACTTTTTAAGACAAGTATTAAACATCTCTAACAGTCACTTGCAAATGTTCACTGGGCCTCCCAAAGGCCAGACCCATGCTAGGTGGTAGCATACAAAGATATAACACTATACCTATGTACAGCAGCCAGACAAGTGAACAATTACAGCATAAAAAAAATGCCTGGAGAATGATGCATGAGTGCTATTGGAAGGACTTAACTTTGCTGGGTGGGCTGGGAGGGTGACAGAGTCTTACGGAACAAAGGTAAAAGAAGTCAAAACCAAAAATTACAGTCTAATATACCTGCAACTGTTCTAATGGTCAACTCATCAAGTTATCACTCTAAAATGGCTCTTTGAATGAAGATCCTCTGACTACAGAAAATCTGAAGTTCATAACAGTGGCACTGACTACTGGCAAGAGAAGGAAAACACACACACACACATTCCAGCAGAAGAAAATGTGCAAACCTAATTAGTCATGATGTCAAGAGGCTTCACCCACTTAATGTCTGTCCCTCTAAGCTGAAGGTGACTTGACTGACCCACTCCTGTGATTGACTTCAGTTGGATTTCTCTCACAGTAGTGATGGATTCGCAAGAATCCATCCATACTTTCTCCCTGATACCTCTTGTGGCTACTGGCCAAGTCTGCTGGACTGCAGTTGGTACCATGGCCCTGAAGAGATAAACAGACCATGTATGTGAACAGGATGGACCCACACTCTGCTTTGGTACTATTCAGAGAGACAGTTAAAAACATGGATTCACGAACATGTGGGAGGGCAGTTAGAAAAGCAGCAAGGATGGCACCCGGGAAGGTGCCTAACAAGCAATTTATATCTTGCTATTTTCACAGGACCTTGTTTTTACCTCCTGGTACCCAGTTCTTAAGACATTTCATCAGGCATGAGAGTTTTCAGTTTCTGACTTCCTGGGGCTACAGATCATTCCCAAGCTTCATGACTGCCCTGCCTAACTTTCTTCTGCCATCACTCTCCTCGTCTCCTGTCCTCACCCTTGCCCAAACCCTCTTTTCACACAAAATACTCACTTCCTTCCCGTGGAACATAGGTGATGTGTTCCTCTGGAAACCGTCTGCCTTATCCAACATTTCCATCATCAATCAGGACACATAATATATAAAAATTACGACATTTTAAAAAATGCTCTGATCTATATATCTCTTATGGGTTTTTTCCTCAATTGTAATGAATAACTTTAGTGGCTAAAAAGTATGTGTGTTAGTTGCTCAATCATGTCCGACTCTTTGCAACCCCACGGACTGTCTATCAGTGGCTAAAAAGTATACCATACTATTTTAAGGAAATGAAAAACATCATGGCTCCTAGCACAGTACTAAAATTAATGTGAAATTAAACTTTCACCAACAAAGATTTTAATTACTAATGGCACTACTTTTAAATTTTATGAATATGAAGGGTAGGCAATTTTTCCGTATTCATGAAAGAAGCCCCACAGCAGTGCTTATAATGAAATTAAAAACATACTATTTTTAGGATAATATATCCTAAATGATACCTTAATCTTTACTAAAAACAATTTTTGGAACCTCCGCTCTAAAAAACTCCAAACCTCAGCAGATATATATGTTAGATGTTATGAAGCTGATGTTTTGAAAATTAAGTTATGACTCATAGGGACATGGATTTCTTTTTTGAAATGTTGCAAACCTAATGTGAAGGTCACTTCACATCAGAAGCTTCCTAATTTTCACAGTGAAAAAGTTCTCAATCTTTAAACAAGACTGCTGTTAATAAACGCTTAAAGTTCTAAGACTTACGGAAATTCCTTTCAAATTAAATTTCTAATATAAAACAAGGAAGTTATATTTTGCTATATTTTAACTTACACATGGATGTCAACAAATGAGGAGAATGGACTTCAAAATCAACTTTATACAAAATCATGGAATCAAAGACTCCAGAAATTAAAATATTTATGTTCTATCCTTTATTGAAAGTCAAAGTAAATGTAATAAATGATTCACTGAAATTTAAAGTCAAGTAAGAACGTCATAATCTTTTTAACAGATCACTTAGTGAAGTAAGTTGTCCGACATGATAGCAAAGAACTTTTCAATGGTAGTGAATTTACTTTGCCATAGGAAGGCAAAAGTCACCACGTTAAAAATCCTATGCTAAATGCCTATCCTGGCTTTCCAGTCCCTAAATCCTGAAAACAAAATTATTGCAATCCCCGCTGGGACTGTCTGCATGTTCATTTATAGCATTAGATAGCACTCGTAGAGAATAGAAATCTAACAAAAAAGTGATACAACTTCAAAAAATGGTACACCTTTCAAGAACCAGAGTAATGACAGAGTAAGTACTGCTGTACTTAACGTTTTGAAAATAGTCTCAGATGCTTTTGAGAATAACATGTTAGGATCACTCGTCCATGTATTCACTGTCATTGCTTACATATGGAAATCTTCAAAAACTTAGGGGAAATATAAATCAAGTAGAGATCAGTTCAAATAGGAGCTCTATTTGAAAGCTCAGATGATTTTATCCAAAATGAAGCTAGGAGGCACTCAAGAAAAGGAGTTAGAAATCACAATAGATTCCCTCTCTGAAATTGGGCAAAAATAGTAAGAAAAAAGTTGGTAATTACATTGTCATCAATTTGTTTATCCCTTCCTTATGGCATGTCTCACACTGTGCTGAGAAGCTGTGCACACATGCATCTTCCATCTTCCCCACCAGACTTAAGGTAAGGAGCTGTCTCTGCTTCATTCATCCTTGGTACCTAGCTCAGGGCCTTATACATAGTAGCAAATGAAAAAAGGGTGAATGATTTAAGGTAATAAAACATATTCCTAACTAGGTAATCAATTAGGCTCCAACTCATGCAAGAACATTTATAATTTCATTTTAGCTAATAAGCAGAGTAATTTGATATGTTCTTAAAAACATTTGCAAAGCTATTAAATGGATTTTAAGCTTTAAATAACATTTCTACTCTAAATGTATTTAAGAAGAAAGCATGTAGTGAAACATTAAAAAAAAAACAAACTTCTACCAATGAAATAGAAAATGATGGGTTTCACTGTATATAACATGGAACTAGATGGTGCTGTAGGTTGAACATAAAGTGACTAGGAACTGACATTGTAAAATGTTTGTTGATGTGACAAGAGCATTACAAAGTGAATTTTAAAAGGCCCTGGAATTCTGGTTGTGAAAGTAAAGACTGGCAAGCAGGAGACAATGTAGAGTACCACCAACTCCACTCCGACAGTGTCTGGAAAGGTGAGTGGGCAGTCTGTTTCTCCTGCCACATGAACAATAACTCTGATCACAATCTATATAGTGCTGCTGGAAACAGGTACAGAACTGGCTCAGACCATGGACTCACTCCCCATACCCCAAAGAAAATGATGGAATGAATACCAAGCAGAGTGGGCCCTTTCTGGACTCTCGACAATTCCAGTTCAATCAACTCTAAAACTAAAGTCTAGAGCTAAAGCAGGCAAATGATAGCCTGCAGGCCAAAACGGGCCAAATGTGGCCACCTCCAGTGTTTGTGCAGCCCTCAAGCTAAGAATGGTTTTTACATTTTTAAATGGTAAAAACAAAGAATCATAAAAATTATATGAAATTCAACGTCAGTCCCAAAAAGTTTTCATTGGAACACGGCTGTGCTCATTTCATTACATGTTGTCTACTTTTACACTACAACGGCAGAGGGGGCATAGGCGTGCCAAGCCTATGATATTTACTCCCCAGCCCTTCACAGAAAAAAAGCATGCTGACCCCTAGAACATGCCTAGAACAGTCTCTGTGCTTCCAGTTGCACCTTGTTTCTCTGAGGTAGTTCACTGCTTTGCAAGGTATAGACTAAAGCTTGACAGATGTCCACCTTGGGGTCCTGTTGTCCAAAGTTAAATGTTACACACAATACAGTGCAACTCATTAGGGCGGGCTCAAAGACAAAGTAACAAAGCACTGGCATAGAGAAGGCACTGAAACGCAAGCACGTTACAGGCGGGCAGCACAGTTCCGACTTCTTCCCAGACTACTACAGCCAGTTCTAGGTCATACTACTGAAAGGAAAGGGGAACTCCAGAGAATTTGGAGGTGGACAGATGACGAAAAGAGCTCAAAAATCCTACCACTAAAGAAATGGGATTAGTTGGCCCAAAGAAGAAAGGATGAGAAAAGAACGACACTACCGAGTGTCAATCTCTACATTTGTTGATAGGTTAAATTCTAACCAATGAAAATAACTGGCAGCCCCAACTAAAATTCCACACACCATGTATCTAATGAATTAAATGTGATTCTTCAGGAGACTGTCATTCCTGCCTTAGGCTATTAGCTACCCTTAAAAAGCAATCATTTGACAAATACTGTACTATAAATCTTCAACTGATGTATGGTAGGAATGTTCCTTTTTCAGAAACAGCTGGCATGCTCTAAGTTACAGAAAAGGTGTGCTATTCCTGTGCTGAGGGGTTCAGTAATATTCAAGTAACTAAAAGGTGAATGTAAGTCTCATGACCACATGTCTTTCCACAGGACCAAACAGGGGAAAACAGGCTTAAAGTACAGAATTTGTGCTACATTCAAGAATGTTCACACTGTGGGGTTTTAATTTCTCTAAAGGATTACTGAGGGTAAAGGAATTTTCCCAGGACACCATTCAATTACAAAACTCAGTCTGCAACTATCCAGATAGTTTCTTGAAGCAGAGAATGGGTCTCAAACACCCTTCTTCCATTGCTATGAAATCTGTAACTTTAACTCTCCCAGTTCTTATGAGTAAGAGAGCCTACAGCCATTGCTCACTTTCATTTTGTCCTGAAGGTGGTCACTGTACACACAACTTCAGGCTAAGATAAACTTTACATCCCAAATTAAAATTTGATTATCACCTTAATTAAACTTATTTTAAATTACAAGACAGGAATGTTTCCATTAAGTAAAAAAAAGGGGGGGGGGGGTGGAGGGGAAATAGGCATAGCTTCTAAATATTTCTATGAGCCTATGTACCTTATTATTTCAAACTGTCCAACACTAGTACACAGTAAGTGAAGAAAATAGTCTATTTCCTATTGGTTTTGTGATTTTAGAATACAGAAGCCTTGGACACAATATATTCTTGGATTTAATCTCAAATTACATTATAATTAGTAATTCAAATCCTGAAACTTGCTCTAAATATAATTTTGATCAATCTGAGTTTTTCCATCTTGAAACTCTAAGGCCTATATTTCCCTAAGAATAACTTTGCAACGTTGTGGTGCACACACACGAATCTGACTCACTAAACTTTCTCCACTCTTACATCACCTATATAGGATTTTAACATCAAGAGTACAAAATGTCTTCAAGCCACTTCTACAATCGTGCATTAACCTTACCAGGATAAACTTTTCCGCCAAGTCTCGTAAGACTTTTTATTTAAAGACCTGTGGTAGTGAAACAAAGAAAACACAACCCCCTCCCCCTTTTCTAAACCATATGGCAGCAAATTAAAGTTAACTTATTTTTTCATCAGCTCAACACCTCGACCTCGGCCCTAAACATTTTTCTCTTTGTGCCCTGGGATCGGACTAGAACAGTCTGCTGATTTGCAACTGTGCCCCCACGTTTTAAAATCACAAAACAAAGTCCCAAACGCCCCCTAACCACTACCAGACCTCACCACGGTCATTTACTAAAACCTGGTTTCAGGAGACCGTGCATGCCGGGCAAGGGGTCCGCCACCCGCCGGGAGCGAGTTCCCTTCCGACCCAGTGACCGAGCAGTGAGTTTGCTCGCCCGGCCGGGCCAGATCCGCCCCGGGAACTTGGGTTACCCGAGCCCAGGGACGTGCCGAGGCCTAGCCGCGAGGCCGGGGCGGGCTCCAGGCGACGGGGGCTTCCCGTTCCCCGGCCGCAGAGCCTTCCCGCCCGCCCCGCGGTCGCTCGCAGGCAGGGGCACTCCCCTTCGTCTCCCGGTGACCGGACTCACCCGCCGAGTCCCGGGTCGGCTCCTCGGTCTCCTGGCGCCGTCCGCGGCCCCGCTCGGCGGCCGCGCCGGGCCCTTCCGGGACGGCGGGAGCTCTAGGCCGCGCCGGGGCCCCGCGGCTCCGCGGCCGGCTGGCCGGGCCGCGGCGTCCGGTATCAGTTCCGAGGACCGGGCTCCCGCCGGTAACGGGCCCCGCCGCCTCCCCTCCCCCTCCCCCGCCCCATGACAGTGCAAACCCTCCGGCCGGCCCTGCCGCCCCGCCTCCGGCACCAGGCCCAGCTCAGGGCCGCGGCCGTGGCGGCGGCGGCGGTGGCGCCGCGGCTCTCCGCCCTCGCTCGCTCGCTCTCGGGCCCGGCGCCTCGGGCCCGTCTCGGGCCCGGCCGAAGTCTCCGCCGCTTCCCGGCCGCCCTCCGCGGCGCCCGGCCCGGGCGGGGTAGGCCGAGGCCCGGGCGGTGGGGGTGGGGGCGGGGGCTCCTCTCACCTTCATGTCGGGACATCCTAGTTCAGACGGTGGCGGCGCGGCCCCTCCCGGGCTCCGGCTGCAGTGTCCCCTGTGGGGTCCCGGCGCTGCCCGCGCCGGCCGGCCGACTCCCACTCGACTCCCGGGCTCGGCCGCGGGGGCGGGGTGGGCAGGGGAGCGCTCCCGCGGCGGCGGCGGCGGCGGCGGGGAGGCGGCGCGGGGCGGGAATGGGGCCGGGCCTGGCCGGGGCTGAGCTCCTCCAGGAGGCGGGTCCGACGCCGCGGCTCCGCCGGCGCCCGCCGTGACTCGGTCACTCTCGGGCCCGCCGGCTCCCGGCTGCGGCGCCGCGCTCCGCAAACCCCGCTCCTCCCCTCCCCCGGCCCACCCCCCGCCCCTCTTCCCCGGCTCCCGGCCGCCGCCTCCTCCTCCTCCTCCTCCTCTTCCTCCTCCTCCGCCTCCTTCCGCCGCCCGCACGCCGGCCCCGCCTCTCGCTGCCCGCGCCGGGCCCAGCTGCCGGGAGCCCCGCGGCCGGAGGGCGCGGCGGGGGCGCCGCGGTGGCGGCGGCGGCGGCGGCGACTCGGGGCGCGGCGTTTGGTCGCACTCGCCGGCAGGCCGCGGTCGGGCGCCCGAGCCCGGCCTCGGCTTGGCCGCCGCCGCGCCGCAGCGCCTCGCGTAGGGAGGAAGAGGAAACGCCCGGGCGCCGGCCCGCGCGGCCCCCAGCCCGGCCTGGGGCCTACCCGGAACCGGGCCCTAGGCGCTCCGCCGTTGGACCGGGCCGACCGCAGCGGCAGGTGCTTCCCGGCTGCGAGCTGGGACCGCGGGAGGCTCCTGCCTTCGGGCGCTTGGCCGCCGGGCCGACCGCGGGAAGCCCCCTGGTGCCCTCAACCCCGACGGGAGGCTGCGCACCGGCCGGGGACACGTGTTTGTGTTGCTTTTTAAGCCAGCGGCCCGGCAGGAAAGGCGGCTAACCTCCGGGCGTTATCCTGCGTTGCCCGGCCCGGTGACTCGCGGTCGGGGAGGGCGTGGGCGCGGGAGGCGGCTGGGCTTGGCTGCTGTGCCCCACGGCCGGCTGGCTCCTTGGGAACCATCCGGGTGGAAGACTGCGCTCCCGGGTGTCCGGCGGCCCCCGCGCAAAGTTTGTTCCAGCATCTTGGCTCAGCCTGAGTGCTCTGCTCTGAAAACTATTGGGGTGTGTGTGTTTTTTTTTTTTTTCAGTTCCTGAACTACTTTTCCGTTTTTAATCTAATATATTTTTACCACCATCCTTGTCAACTTCGTTTTCAGGCATTATTCATCAAATATTTATGCATCCCCTTACCACGTGTTTGTTGGCAGCGTGGTTTGGTAGAAAGAAGCCGCAGTTTGGAATCAAGACAGATCTGCCATGGATTCTGGATCTGATATCCTGTGTATAACCTTGGACAAGTTCATTGATCTTGCTGAGTCCCCGTTTCTTTGTCTTTTATTTGATTTTTGACTGTTATTTTAATTTACCCTTTTATATTTGAAATTCCTTTGTGTGTGTGCGTGTGTGCAAAAACCAGAACTGTGTCCTTTAGCTAAGTCTACCTAAATTGGATTCTAAAGTACTCCTTGCTTTGGGATTATTGTTATTCCTTTCCACCATTAGTAGCTGTGTTACCTGGAGAAAATGAGAGCCTTCTTGTGCTTTTCCCATCTTTAAAATGGGCTTAAAAAAAAAAAAAGGGCGTGATTACAGATGATGATAATAATAACAGCAAGTATTTGGTGAATTAAGAGCTAAAGTGTATGTAAACTAGCAGGGGACACAGTAAAAGCAGTTTGTTACCGTATTTCTTAAATCTGATTTAAGAGGCGTCTTCATTTCAAAAATATAAAAAGCTCATCTTAAAGTCAAGGAAATAAATATTAGGTCACTCGGCTCTACTCAAAGGCTTGTGTGTGTTTGGTGGTAATTAATGATCAGCCAAACTAAGGTTTAAACAAACAGGGCTTTAAATGAGGACTTTGTCACCAGAAATATTTCCAATGCATGTATGGAGCTTTTGCCTCAGTCCAGTCCCGCACAGCTTGAAGATGTTCATCAAGGCCATAACGGGGTTTGGTGGGATAGAAAGAATAGGGCTTCCAGGGATTTCCTGGTGGTCCAGTGGTTAAGACCCCGTGCTTCCAAGCCAGGGGACTATGGTTGGGGGCTATGGTTCGATCCCTGGTTGGGGAACTAATCTCCCACATGCCCTGTGGCATGGGGAAAAAAAATGGGCTTAGTTATCAAGGCTAAGATTAACTGACGATCGTCTCCTGCCAGTGACTTTCTATGCACTTTAGGGTATTGTGTGTGTGATCCAAGGTACCAAACTCTTAGTACCCTTGGCCTATAAAAGGAAAAACAGCAACACCCCATAATCCTGTGATAAGTAAATGATTTCTGTAAATATATTAAGTGATAGAGATTAAGGCATTATCAATAATATAGTCAGACAAAATGCTGGAGCAGGTAGGGGAGCTGACAGAAATATAACTGAACTCCAGGAAGGAGTAAGAGTTTGTTTCGGCTTGGGAAATTTTTAGCTAATCCTATTAAGGAGTGCATACAGATGACTGTCTAAACCTGAAAGGGATATCAGATGTTTGACAGTTACTGTTTTCAGTCAGGCAAGAGTAAGAAAATGAAGAATCTGATTAAAATAATATATTTTTTTCTCTTTGTTAAGAGTAAGCAAGAATATTATGATTATTAATTTAATTAATTGATTATTAATTATTATTAATTGATTAATAATCAATTCAGGGTTTTCATAACTGGACGAAACATTTCCTCAGTTCAACTTGAGTCAGCCCTTCAATTAAAACAACCTGCTTGCTCTCCTACCATGTAGGAGACTCCATTTGCCAAAGGATTAATGTTAACGTTCTTACCAAGTTGTTCATCAAATGATGTTTGTTCTTCAGAAATGTCTCCTCCAGTCCTTTCCCTGCACTTCCTTGAGTTCTCCTTCCATGTCTAAATCCATATTAGGGGCTTCCCAGGAGGCACTAGTGGTAAAGAACCCACCTCTTACCTCTCGCCGAGAGTCGGACAAGACTGAAGTGACTTAGCACATCCTCACATGTTCCTTGAAAGTGTTACTCACTCAGTTGTGTCTGACTCTTTGCGACCCCATGGACTAGTCCACCAGGCTCCTCTGTCGATAGAATTCTCCAGACAAGAATACTGGAGTGAGTAACCATTCACTTCTCAAGGGGATCTTCCTGATCCAGCAATCAAACCTGGGTCTGTTGCATTGCAGGTGGATTCTTTACCATCTGAGCCACCAGGGAAGCAATGTGCATACATCAAAACATTCATGACAGGCATGTTCAAAAATTATAGTAACCTTACAAGTTGGGGTGGTCAGCCAAATTTCCCTTTATAATAAGAAAAATGGTGAAATTATTTCTTGAATTTAAGTTACAGGTACTGTGCCAGATAAGCACACCTGTATCACCTCCTGGTGTTTAGTCGCTCAGTCATGTCTGACTCTGCGACGCTGTGGGCCGAAGCCCTCCAGGTTCCTTTCTCCATGGGATTTCCCAGGGAAGAATACTGGAGTGAGTAGCCATTCCCTTCTCCAGGGGATCTTCCTGACCCAGGGATTGAACCTCAATCTTCTGCATTGCAGGTAGATTCTTAACTGTCTGAGCCACCAGGGAAGCCCAGTTATGTTCCTTAAAGCAAGTTAATGCACATAAACTTTGGTGAAACCAGAATAAGGTCTGTAGTTAATTGCACTTATGTCAGTTTCCTAGTTTGATATGTTCTGTAGTTTTGTAAGATGTTACCATTGGATGGAGCTGTGGTAAGGGTATATGGGCTCTCTGCAACTTCTTGTGAGTGTATAATTAATTTTATAAAGTAAAAACTTAGGGAATATCCTGGTGGCCTAGTGGTTGGGATTCCAGGCTTTCACTGCCATGGCCCAGGTCCAGTCCCTGGTCAGAGAACTGAGATCCTGCAAGCTGTGTGACATGGCCAAAAAACAAACTTAAAAACAGAAATCAGATTAATAGTTACCTGCAGCTGAGAAGGTGAGGGTTGGGCATTGGCTGCACAGAACTTACTGAGGTGATGGGCGTATTGTCTTGGTTTTATTAGTATTTTCTGTATACCTTTGTCACAACTTACAGGTCTATAAACATAAAAGATTATTGCATTCTACTTCTGAGTAAATTGTACCTAACTAAACCTGTGCTTTGTTGTACTGTTTTCATTCCTGCCTCTGGTCCTGTGGATGTGCTTTTCCCTCTGCTTAAATGAGCCCAAGAAATCCAAGCCTAAATTCAAACTGCTTGTACTCTCAAGCCTTCCCTTGCCTCTGAGACCCACCAGTAAATTCTTCCCGTATGCTCACTTATGCTGTGCATAATTTTTAGTTTTCATCTGTTTCTTATCTAGTCTCCTCCAAGACAGCCAAGTCACACGATTTCTTTCTGTCGCTGGGATCCAGTAGTGTTGAATGGGTGAATGAATGAATGATGTAAAGCAGGAAGAAAGGAACTTACCTGGTCCAGTGGTTAAGAATCCCAAAGATCACACAAGCCCTGGGGCAGCTAAGCCCACTAGCTGCAACAAAGACCCAGCCCAGCCAAAATTTAAAAAATGAAGTTGGATAAAAGCTTAAAGCAACTGTTCTCTAAGTGTGGTCCAGGGTCTTTGAGACCCTTTCAAAGGGTCCGTGAGTTGCTTGGGTTTTCTTATAAATACTTGAGACAGCACAGCTCAATAGAAGGCAGAAGCAGCTAAGAGAATCCAGTTGTCTTCAATTAAGCCAGCCATTAAAGATATTGCTTGCAAAGATGTAAAATACTTTTTACTTGGAAAAATTATTTTTTCTTAAAAATACTAGGAAATAGGTTATGATCAAATTTTTACTCAGTTTTAATTTTCATTAAAATGCAGTAGATATAATACATGTTTTTTTTTTTTTTAAGTTATTTGGAGTCTTCAATAATTTTTAAGAGCATAAAGGGAATCTGAGACCAAAAAGTTTGAGAGCCTGTGCCTCAGAGACTGTTACAACCCCTTCGTTGTTCAAGGATATGATAGGAAATGGTAATGATGTTGACATTCAAGTAGTGCTCTGGTACACGTGGCAGGCCTTGTGATAAGCACTTTACCTGTCGGTGCTATTATATCTCCATTTTACTCCTGAGATCAGTGAGGCACAGAGAAGTCAATTGACTTGGCCACATACCTAGTCAGGATTTGAACCCCCATGTGTTTCAGAGGTCCTGCTGCCAACAGTTTTCTGCCGCCTTCCCAGAGGCCTGGGAAGGAGCGGAAAGGCTGGTGCTATCTGCTATGTCCCTGCTTTGTGCTCTCCGCTGACCTCACAGTCTAAGCAAGAGTCATAGAGGCCTCCAACTTTCCAGTTTTCATTTCAGACTCTGCCACCCTGAGTATTTTCAAGCACAGCCTTGCAATGCCTTGGTTTCTAACAATCTACCACGTGCACCTGCACTTCAGCCACCAATTCCTCTCTCCAGACCACACCCAGACACTATTATACAACTTCCTGTTTTATTGTGACTGCCTACTTTTCTGGTTTTCTTAAGTGTGAAAGTGAAGTCGCTCAGTCAAGTCCGACTCTATGACCCTATGGACTGTAGCCCACCAGGCTCCTCCATCCATGGAGTTTTCCAGGCAAGAGTACTGGAGTGGGTTGCCATTTCCTTCTTACCTGGTTTTCTTACCCTGGAATTAAAGCTATTCTTTTTTTTTTTTTTTTTTTTTTAATTTTTATTAGTTGGAGGCTAATTACTTTACATCATTACAGTAGTTTTTGTTATACATTGATATGAATTAGCCATGGTAAAGCTATTCTTTTACTTCTTCAGGCCGTCAATCTTGATATTTCCACTTGACTTTTTACCCCTTTTAACCCCATTCTCTTTATTTTTTTCCCTAAAAGATTTATTTATTTTTTGGCTGTGGTAAATCTTTGTTGCTGTGCATATGCTTTCTCTAGCTGAGGTAAGCGGGGCTACTCTAGTTGTGGTCCCTGGCTTTATTGTGGTGGCTTCTCTTGTTGTGGAGCACAGGCACTAGAAGTGCTGGGTCAATGGTTGTGTTGCTGTGACACTATTCTCATCTTCCCTCCCATGTCTCTGCTCTTCCTGGATCCCTTGTTGAATTAAGCAGAGTCATCATCAACCTAGTCAGTCACCCAAGATGAAATCCAGCCATCATCTAGATTCCCATTATCTCCTGTGGCCAACCAGTCACCAGTGGATTCTACCCATTAAACATTGGTCATATCTATCTCTTCATTCCCATGGCAATCAAACCATTCCAGGCTGCTACCCTCCCTCCTTGAGCCTCAGAGTGAATCTTGTCTCCTGATCACAAATTCATACCCCTTTCTCTCCTTTGTGCCACTGTGTGTGTGTGTGTATGTTAGTCGCTTAATCCAACTCTTTGCGACCCTGTAGACTGTAGCCCAGGGGCCCCTCTGTCCATGAAATTCTTCTGGCAAGAATACTGGATTGGGTTGCCATTTCCTTCTCCAAGAGGATCTTCCCAACCCAGGGATTGAACCTGGGTATCCTGCACTGTAAGCAGATTCTTTACCATCTGCACTTCTAGTTAGTATTTTTTCTGTTTTTGAATAAATTTCTAAAACTATAAAAGTAATACATACACATTGGAGAAATTCTGGCCGATACAGAGAAGTGTAAAGAGAAAAAGATCACTTAGAAACTTACCAACCAGAAGTTAACACCGTTATATTGTTTAAATGCTAAGTCATGTCCAACTCTTTTGCAACCCCATGAACTGGGCTTCTCTGTACATGGAATTTCCCAGGCAAGAATAAAGGAGTGAGTTGCCATTTCTTCCTCCAGGGGCTCTTTCCCACCCAGGGATCGAACTCTGGTCTGCATTGGCAGGCAGATTCTTTAACACTGAGTCACTAGGGAAGCCTAAACATTGTTATATACTATATACGTATATATATTTTTGGCCACACGTCATATGAAAATCTTAGTTCTCCGACCAGGGATAGAGTCCACACTCCCTGCATTGGAAACGTGGAGTCTTAGCCTTGGAACACCAGGGAAGTCCCAATTTTGTTATATTATGATATATTTTCTTACTAGAGCTATAGTTCAGAATCACAGATGGATCATATATTACTGCTTATTGTTGCTGTGGTCACTAAGTCATGGGTCTGACTCTTTGAGACCCCCACGGACTGTAGTCCACCAGGTTCCTCTGTCCATGGGGATTTCTCAGGCAAGAATATTGGAGTAGGTTGCCATTTCTTCCTCCAGGGAATCTTCCCAACCCAGGGATTGAACCCACGTCTCCTGCACTGGCGGGCGGATTCTTTACTGCTGAGCTACTGGGGAAGCCATTCCACAGCTTCAGTTCAGTCATGTCCGACTCTTTGAGACCCCATGGACTACAGCACGCCAGACTTCTCTGTCCATTGCCAACTCCTGGAGTTTACTCAAACTCATGTCCATTGAGTCGGTGATGCCATCCAGCCATCTCATCCTCTGTTGTGCCCTTCTCCTTCTGCCCTCAATCTTTCCCAGCATCAGGGTCTTTTCCATTGAGTCAGTTCTTCACATCAGGTGGCCAAAGTATTGGAGTTTCAGCTTCAGCATCAGACCTTCCAATGAATACTCACGACTAATTTCCTTTAGGATTGACTGATTGTGTCTCCTTGCAGTCCAAGGGTTTCTCAAGAGAATTCTCCAACATCACAGTTCAAAAGCATCAATTCTTCTGTGCTCAGCTTTCTTTATAGTCCAACTCTCATATCCATACATGACTACTGGAAAAACCAAAGCTTTGACTAGAGGGACCTTTATTGATAAAGTAATGTCTCTGCTTTTTAATATGCTGTCTAAGTTGGTCATAACTTTTCTTCCAAGGAGCAAGCATCTTTTAATTTCATTCTACAGCTTAGAGCCCTTCAAATGGTTTACCTTCAATGCTCTCATCTCTTAAAATCACTCAAATTCCTACCAAGGTATAAGTCCTGACAGGGTCTGCCTCCATGATATAATTCGTTAGACAGTTTGAAAGCATACCACGAGTATATTTCTAGCTGCTCTGAGTCTGGATAAACCATAATTTATTTAGGTTGTCCTCAATCTGTCTACAGAGTAGTTTCCTTTCTTTCCTGTCCCTGGAATGTCTGTACCTCATTTTTCTCAGAATAGCATTAGCCTAAAGTCATCTCCTTAGGGAATCCTTTCCTGACCACGTTATCTGATATAAGGTCCTTCCCCCACCACAGGTTTCTTTTTTTTTTAAGTCTTATTTATTTTATTAATAGAAATTCACATAAATTATTACAACCATTCCAAAACAGGATTTCAAAGAGCTGTAGAGTTTTGCCCAGTCTTTGGTACAGCAATCCCACTTGGACCCACTTGGTCTCTTTAAATCATGATTGATACATGCAAAGATTTTAGATACAAGGACGTTTATCACAATGTTCTTTTTAATATTTAAGATTGCAGACAACATAAATAAATTATGATTTATCAAACTCAAAGCAGCTAGAAATATATTTGTGGTATGTTTTCAATAAAAAAATCAGACTTCAAACATACACTGATCCTCTTCTAAATGATGTATATATAGCATGATGTCATTTTTGTTTTCTAGTCAAGCAAATACATCAAGACTGGATGGATAATATAAATGATTTATATTATTTGTTCAATTTATACATCTTTATTGGGATTCTTCTGTGTCTATTGAGGATACAAGGATGAAAAAGAAAATCATGTCCTTATTCTCAAGGCCTTTACATTCTAGTGAAAAAACTGAATTGCCATTGTGGTAAGTGTTCAGAGTGTCTTGAGAGCTTATGATGTGGTTAAGAAGGGCCTTTCCCCCTGAGTTTTGAAATTTTCTAAAGTGAACATGTACTGGTTTTAGACTCAGAAGGGCCCTTTTGCCTCCTGCCCTTTTGTTTCTTTCTTTTTCTTTTTTTCTTTTATGTTTAAGGAAGCTTCTCACTGAAATAAATGGGAGGGACTTCCCTGGTGGTCCAGTGGCTAAGACTCTGCACTCCCAATGAAGGGGGCCTCAGTTCGATCCCTGGTCAGGGAACTAGATCCCACAAGCCACAACTAAGAATTTACATGCTGCAACTAACACCTGGCACAGTCAAATAAATAAAATATTTTAAAAAGAAAAAAATGGGAACTAGAAGGTGGTAAATGGAGGGGTCTGGAGTGAAAGGGGCAGTTCTTACGGTTTGGGGAATGGGGGAGACTCCACTGTCTTGAGAGGCTTAGGGGAAAGTATGTATGTGTGTGAGTGTGTGTTCCTGTCTGTGCTTAAGTGGGAGAGAGGAGGACCCCAGGCGAAGAACTAAATCAGTTTAGGTAGAGCTGTGTCTCTTGGCCTTCATTTTCTCAAAATCAAGGTAAAGGTAACATCACACCATTTTGTGCCTCTGTGCTAAGTTTCTACTTCTTCCTCCTTTAAAAATCAGCCAAAGAGGAAGTTTCCTGATGGCCTACTGATGAGGATTCAGCAATTTCACTGCCGAGGCCCCCGGTTCAATTCCTGGTGGAGGAACAGAGATCTCACAAGCTGCACCCTGCTGTGCAGTGAAAAACTGCAAAACAACAGTAGACCTCTGCCCTTTGAACCATTTCCTTTCCCCTACCCTCAGGCATGCTGGGTCCACTTGCAGTAAAATCAACTTTACGTGTGTGTGGGGGGGGGGGGTGGCGGGGGGTGAACACTTGCTTAGACCTACTGGATCAGAATTTCTGAGTGGTAGGGACCAAGGATCTGCATTTGAAAGAACACCCAGGAGGATCCTGGCCATCATGCACAGTTGGAGACTAGCCCCACAAAGTGCTCCCAATTCATTTTGTAATTCTCTATAATTGGAATGAAACTATTCCCTTTTACCAGCTTGCCACCCTTGGGAGGGAGTGAGCACAGCCCTGCACTTGGCCATCAAGGAGGGTTTTGGGTGCTAATTTGTGAAATGACTGATACGTCCAAAACGAACCCAGGTGTCCTGATCCCCAAATCTACACTTGCTCCTCTCACATCATGGTTTATCCCCACAGGCCGCTGAATGCTTCATGAGACCCTTTCCTGCTTCAACTTTGCCAAAAAAATCACATGCAAACTAAAAACCTCATGAACTCACCTAGGAAGATATTGGGAAGAATGGGACTTCAAGAGAATGAGTAGCTGTAAGGAAAGCCAGAAAATGTGACCCTTTGAAAGTGAAGTGAGTGCAATCCACACCAGAGGGATGAGTCAGCCCCTGCTGCCGCCGGCGGGGCCTCTCAAGAGTGTCACCTGTACCCACCCCCCACCCCCCATCAAGGAGTTAAAACAAGCTCTGGAAAAGAGCTCTGGAATGTAACAGTTAATAAGGTGAGTGCTCAGCAGGCAATGAGTCATAACAAAAGGCTTGCACGGAATCCAGAAGAGGGGTGACCACAAGGTTAGAAATTATAGTGTGTCTCCCACACTGTCCAAGGACAAAGATGCTCTGATTGGTCAGAGCTGTTCATTTAGAGAGAATTGTTCAAAGGACAGTCAATTCATCTTAGGAGAAATGGGTGTATATCCTGATAACAGCTCATCCACTTTCTTTTATACAAGTCTTTATGGAGCACCTCCCATGGGTCAGGGGCTATACCAGCTGCTGGAGACATAACAGTGGGCAGCACAGGCATAGTACCTGCCCTTGAAGAGTCTCAGCATCATTTTCACTCACTCAGCTCCCAGCCTGTCATTAGGAACGCTTTGTGGACTGGCCTGGTAAGGGGAGAGAAGTCTGAGCAAATGACCAGAGCCAATTATTTTGCAATTAGGCCTCCTGTTCTCACATTAATAACATTCTAGTTTTGAGTCACTTAGACTCAGATGAGGGACAGGGAGGCCTGGCGTGCTCAAGTCTGTGGGGTCACAAAGAGTCGGACAGGATTGGGCAACTGAACAACAACAACAATGACTCAGATGAGAGTAAAATAGCCAGTTCTTCAGAGTTTCATTTCCTCTGGACCTGCGGATGAGCTGGACAAATATTCCTGGCCTGGTAAGCCCTGTGATGGCCGGCAGCCTGGCTTTAGTAGCTCTCAGTTCCCGCACAGCCTCAGCCCCACCCCCAGCACCGCTAGGATTGCCTGTGTACTTTCCTGCCCCAGTGGCCCACTGAGAGGTTGTTGGGAGGATTTTTTTTAATTACTGGGTGTCTTAAATTCCAAAACGATGAGCCAGCAGAAACCACTGCTTGCTGCCCACTCCACCCCCCAGCGCCCCCGGGTTGATTTAAAAGGCAAAGGCAGTAAAACCAGCTATTTGTTGTTGTTGTTCAGTTGCTAAGTTGTGTCTGATTCTTTGCGGACCGCATGGACTGTATCCCACCAGGCTCCTCTGTCCATGGGGTTCTCCAGGCAAGAATACTGGAATGGGCTGCCATTTCCTCCTCCAGGGGGATCTTCCTGGATCAGGGACTGAACCTTGTCTCCTGCACTGGCAGGCAGATTCTTTACCACTGAGTCACTAGGGAAGCCCCGAACCAGCTGATATTAAGTGAAGAATGAAAGTAATAGGAATGATTTTGAATGGCCACACCTGTGACATTGAGGGCAGCCCCGGGTTCTTAGATGCCTTGAGAGAAACCCTGAGAGCCCAAACCAGGATCCTTAGCTGCTTGTAATTGTTTCATAGACCTGACTCTGAGAAACATTCACTCAAAGGCAGATCCAGATTTTGGAACCTGAGGCCTACCTGTTTCTTAAGAAAGAAATACAAAATTAGACACAGGGTCTTAGGGACCCAGGGACCCTGAAGCATAAGGTTCGATAGTTTCATGGTAAACCACCTACATGTTCATGCTAGAATATAAAAATATTGGGTCTTTCTGATCCCAAAGAATTGGTGGCTTCTCAGGATACTTAGCAGAGAAGGCAATGGCACCCCACTCCAGTACTCTTGCCTAGAAAATCCCATGGACGGAGGAGCCTGATGGGCTGCAGTCCATGGGGTCGCAGAGTCAGACATGACTGAGCAACTTTACTTCCACTTTTCACTTTTATGCATTGGAGAAGGAAATGGCAACCCACTCCAGTGTTCTTGCCTGGAGAATCCCAGGGATGGGGTCGCACAGAGTCGAACACGACTGAAGTGACTTAGCAGTAGCAGGACACTTAGAGGAAAGAAGCAGCCCAGGATGATAGTGACTTAAATATTTTACCTCCTTGATCTTATTGATAAATCACACTTCCCTTTCTTCATACTTACATCTGGTTATAGATTCAAATGCTAGGCTCTTCGATACTCAAGGACAGAAATCACCTCCCATTCATCATTGAATCCCTCAGTTCAGTTCAGTTCAGTTGCTCAGTCGTGTCCGACTCTTTGCGACTCCATGAATCGGAGCCAGGCCTCCCTGTCCATCACCAACTCCCAGAGCTTACACAAACTCATGTCCATCGAGTCGGCGATGCCATCCAGCCATCTCATCCTCTGTCGTCCCCTTCTCCTCCTGCCCCCAGTCCCTCCCAGCATCAGGGTCTTTTCCAAAGAGTCAACTCTTCATTGCAGATGGTGATTGCAGCCATGAAATTAAAAGATGGTTACTCCTTGGAAGGAAAGTTATGACCAACCTAGATAGCATATTGAAAAGCAGAGACATTACTTTGCCAACAAAGGTCTGTCTAGTCAAGGCTATGGTTTTTCCAGTGGTCATGTATGGATGTGAGAGTTGGACTGTGAAGAAAGCTGAGCACCGAAGAATTGATGCTTTTGAACTGTGGTGTTGGAGAAGACTGTTGAGAGTCCCTTGGACTGCAAGGAGATCCAACCAGTCCATCCTAAAGGAGATAAGTCCTGGGTGTTCATTGGAAGGACTGATGTTGAAGCTGAAACTCCAGTACTTTGGCCCTAGTACTTAACAAATTTTTTGTTGTTGTTTTTCAGTCACTAAGCCATGTCCAACTCTTCACAACACCGTGGACTGCAGCCCACCAGGCTTCTCTGTCCTCCACTATCTCCCAGAGTTTGCTCAAATTCATGTCCATTGAATTGGTGATGCCATCCAACCATCTAATCCTATGTCGTCCCCTTCTCCTCCTGCCCTCAATCTTTCCCAGCATCAGTGTCTTTCCCAATGCGTTGGCTCTTGGCATCAGGTGGCCAAAGCATTGGAGTTTGTTTCAGCATCAGTCCTTCCAATGAATATTCAGGACTGATTTCCTTTAGGATTGACTGGTTTGATCTCCTTGCAGTCCAGGGAATTCTCACAAACAGCGTAAAGCAAAATACCTATTGAAGGGATGAATGGATGAATGAATAACTGCGTGAATGAAGTCTCTCAGGTGCAAAGAAATGACAAGTCCTGTTTATCCCCTACCCTTTCTTTCTCGTCTGCCTCTAGGTGACATGGGATGAGAACCTGGGCTCTAGAGTTGAACCCGACCTTGAATCCTGATTTTGCCACATACCAGCCTTGGGCATCTCTCAGCCTCAGTTTCCTTCTCCATTTTATAATGGAGCCAATAATCCCTCTGTGCAAGCTTGGGAGAATCAGCAATAATGTTTGAAAACTGCCTGCTACATGGTAGGTCTCAATGCTAGCTGTCCTCTTATTACTTTAGGTCAAGCCTAGGCAAACAGTGGCCCACGGGCCAAATATGGCCCCTACTGCCCTTTTTTTTTTTTTTGGCTTCCCTGGTGGCTCAGCTGGTAAAGAATCTGCCTGCAATGCGGGAGACCTGGGTTCAATCCCTGGATTTGGAGGATCCGCTGGAGAAGGGAAAGGCTATCCACTCCAGTATTCTGGCCTGGAGAATTCCATGGACTGTATAGTCCACAGGGTCGCAAAGAGTCGGACGTGACTGAGTGACTTTTACTTCACTTCCTTTTTTGTAAATAAAGATTTATTGAAACATGGCCGTGTGTGTGTGTGTGTGTGTGTGTGTGTGCGCGCGCGCGCGCTCACATGCTTAGTCATGTCCAATGCTCTGAGGCCCCATTGGACTGTAGCCCACCAGCTTCTCTGTCCATGGGACTTTCCAGGCAAGAATCCTGGAGTGGGTTGCCATTTCCTCCTCCAGGGGATCTTTCCAGCCTGGGCATCAAACATGCCTCTCTTCTGTTTCCTGCATTGGCAGCTGGATCCTTTCCCACTAGCGCCACCTAGGAAACGCATGGCCATGTATATTTGTTACATACTGTCTCTGGTGGTTTTGTGCTACCACGGAAGAGCTGAGTAGTGCTGACAGAGACTGCATGGTAAACAAAGCTTAAAATGTTGTCAATCTCTAATCTAGGCCTTCATCACTTTACTCTCAACTTGGGCTGTGCTAAATCACTTCAGTCGTGTCTGACTCTGCGATCCTATGGAGTATAGCCCTCCAGTCTCTTCTGTCCATGGGATTTCTCAGGCAGGAATACTGGACTGGGTAGCCATTTCCTGCTCCAGGGGATCTTCCAGACCCACAGATCAAATCTGTGTCTCCTGCATTGCAGGTGGATTCTTTACTTTCAACTGGCAGTTACCTCCTAACTGGTCTTTGCTCTTCCTCCCACTCTATTCTCTTTCTATTCTGCAGCTAGTTGTTTTCCTAACATATATGATCCTACTAAAGTTTTACTCAATGAAACCTCTGTTGGAGCCCCATTTTCTGCAACTTCTTTGTGTATTTTTAAAATTTGTTGGCGTCTGGCCGCTGTGTTTCCCTGCAGCCTCTCTCTCCCTACTCCCTTTCCTCTCTGTGTCCTGTACAACAGCCACATCACAACTCAGTGGCTGGTGTGGCTCTGTGACTCTACACCCCACCCACCTCCAAAATGTCCCTTTCTCTGTTTTCTGCTGCTCCTTGGCTTCATCTTACCAAGCATCTCTCTGAAACCTGTCCTGATGTCCTTTCTCTGTACTCTGAGATCAATCAGGATAAGGTCAGTTACATTACAGTAACAAACCCCCAAATCTCAGTGACTGAAACCTACAAAACCCAAATTGAACAAAGAATAACAAGTATACCAAGGTTCCACTCCTGAAGTGCTTGACAAGTATCTATGATTTTTTTTTTCCTCCCAAGAATAGAAAAAAACCCAACCTAACCTTTTTTTTCTCCCCCGTATACTGATCCTATTAACAGATGCTTGTCATTTTGCCTAAAACAAAGGCTCTTGTAGAGGTTGTAGTTGATAAAAATTGTAAAAGGGGAATTTCATTTAAGGAAGAAAGAATGGAAAGTCTGGATAGATGAACTGTAACTAAAGATTCAGGCTTCCCTGCTAGCTCAGCAGTAAGAATCCACATGCCAATGCAGGAGACACAGGTTTGAAGGTTTGATTCCAGGTTTGGGAAGATCTCCTGAAGAAGAAATTGGCAATCCACTCCAGTATTCTTGCCTGAGAAATCCCATGCACAGAGGAGCCTGAGAGGCTACAGTCAAAGAGTCAGATATGACTTAGCGACTAAACAGCAACAACAAATTAAAGAGTCATGCTTAGCACCACTTTTGGCCACAATAAAAGCTCAATAAGCACAGCATGTGGGATCATAGTTCCCCACCCAGGGATTGAACCTTCACCCCCTGCACTAGCAGCGCAGAGTCTTAACCACCAGACAGACAGGAAAGTTCCTCTCATCCAGTTCTTGAGCCAGTCCTTCCCAAGGCCAGGTCATGGGGTTGAAAGAGGAGGGAGGGAAGACCCAGTCTCTGTCTGAACCAGCGTGTGATGTGCTGTCATCAGAACCCCCTTCCCAGGGGGCAGACAACCACATCTGAGCTGCTCCAAGGGTCATGGGAGAATTTCTCCAGGACTCTCTCCTTTCTCTATTCAAAATGTCCTTGTCCTTGTCTTGCTCTCTGATACTTGGTTTCTGCCTCGTCCCTTCCTGTTATTCAGCCCACAGGGCACACCTTCATTCTGGGGGGCACATTAGGAGCAGATACAGCTCTGTGAGCCCTGGGCTGTTCCCTGAGCTCTTGTGTTGCTGTTCCCCATGCCTTCGTTTAATAATCTGCCCCAGGAGACTCTGGCCCACGGCCACCCACTGTGCCTATGTGTTTCGGAAATCACTTCTTGCCCTGTCCACGACCCCCCATCATTGGGCTTGGCCTTTTTTAAGGTGTTACTCTTCCGTCTTGCTCTCTCCTTTGTTTTCCCTTTGGACTCTGAACACCACCATCAGCTCTTGCCCTTGTTCTTCCAGGCAGCGCCACATCAGAACTCATGAAAAAGACAGGCTTGGAAATCCATACTGGCCTCATCTCTGATCTACATCCAGATCTGTGCCTCATCCCACCCCTCATTCCCAATACCTCTAGACCCCAGTCTTACTCCATATGCAGTCCTAAGAACTCTTGATGTAGAAGTGGATTAAATTTACCATGCTGGGGAACTTGCCTGGTGGTCAAGTAGCTAAGACTCCATGCTCCCAATACAGAGGGCCCAACTTCAATTCCTGCTCAGGGAATTAGATCTCACATGCCACAACTAAAGATCCCACATGCCACAATAAGACTCAGTACATGTGTGTGTGGTAAGTTATCTCAGCTGTGTCTGACTCTTTGCGACCCTGTGGATTATAGCTCAGCAGTGTCCTATGTCCATGGGATTTCCCAGGCAAGACTACTCAAGTGGGTTGCCATGCCCTCTTCCAGGGGATCTTCCTGACCCAGAGATTGAACCCAAGTCTCTTATGTCTCCTGCATTTGTAGGCTGGTTCTTTACTACTAGCGCCACCTGGGAAGCCCCAAGATCCAGTATAGTCAAATAAGTAAATATGAATATTTATTTTAAAACATAAATAAATGCAAAAAGAGCAAATGGCTGTCTGAGGAGGCCTTACAAATAGCTGAGAAAAGAAAAGAAGCAAAAGGTGAAGGAGAAAAGGAAAGACACACCCATCTGAATGCAGAGTTCCAAAGAGTAGCAAGGAGAAATACGAAAGCCTTCCTGAGTGAACAATGCAAAGAAATAGAGGAAAACAATAGAATGGGAAAGACTAGAGCTCTCTTCAAGAAAATTAGAGATACCAAGGGAACGTTTAATGCAAAGATGGGCACAATTAAGGACAGAAACAGTATGGACCTAACAGATGCAGAAGATATTAAGAGGTAGCAAGAATACACAGAACTACACAGAAAGGATCTTAATGACCCAGAAAACCACGATGGTATGATCACTCACCTAGAGCTGGGTATCTTGGAGTGTGATGTTAAATGGGCCTTAGCAAGCATCACTATGAAAAAAGCTAGTGGAGGTGATGGAATTCCAGCTGAGCTATTTCAAATCCTAAATATGAATGCCAGCCTGCAGCACTCCAGGCTTCTCTGTCCTTCTTTGTCCTTCACTATCTCCTGGAGTTTGCTCAGACTCCTGTTAATTATGATTAACAGTGATGTTACTTAACCATCTAACCAGGTTGTTGTTATTATCACCATATAATTAAACTAGGCATGGCTTGACCCCAGAAGAGGAAGACCTACATGGCAGTTAATAATCCTGGAACTTCCTTGGTGGTCCAGCTGTTAAGAATTCACCTTCCAATACAGGGAACACGGGTTCAATCTCTGGTTAGAGAGTTAAGATCCCACATGCCATAACTGGAGAGAAGTCTGTCCACTGCAACAAAAATACCACGTGCCCCCCAGAATAAATTAATTAATTTAAAAAATAATAATCTGGGCTTCTGTGGTGGCTCAATGGTAAAGAATCTGCCTGCCAATGCAGGAGACACGGGTTTGATCCCTGATCTGGGAAGATCCGACATGCCTTGGAGCAACTAAGTCCGTGCATCACAACTGCACTCTAGAGCCCAGGAGCTGCAACTCCTGAAGCCCATGTGCCGTAGAGCCCATGTTCTGCAACAAGAGAAGCCACTTCAGTGAGATGCCTGTGCACTGCAACTGGAGAGTAGCCCCTGCTTACAGAAACTAGAGAAAAATCTGGTGCGGCAACAATGACCCAGCACAGCCAAAAATAAATAAATAAATAAAAATTAAAAAAATAATAATAGTCTTATTGTGGGAGCTTCCTGGCAGTCCACTGGTTAGGACTCGGAGTTTTCATTGTTGGGGCCTGAGGTTCAGTCCCTGGTCAGGGAAATAGGATCTTCAAACCTTGCATCTCAGTCAAAAAAAAGCCTACTGTACAGGTAGTTGGACATCCCCTTACCCCTGCCATGTTGCCTTGAACTATGTTCCGTGCATTTGGATTGTAGGACTAACGGCCTTTCACAAACCAAGTGCTCTCTCTTGGTCTATTTCTTCCTCTTTGCTCTCAATTTGTAATGAATGATCCTTTTATCCAATCCTGTACCCCTATGAAGTCATCTCTCCTCTTCCTCACTACAGACGATCCTCTGTCTGAAGACTGAAAATTCTTAATTGTCCTTCCCCTAATGACTTTGGACAGTGTGAGGAGCTGGTGACTTGGAGAGCGCCTAACATCCCCTGGCTTCTTTCACTGTAAATAGACTGTGGGAAAGAGGTGTCTCTTAGGCAGGAATCCGGACTCCAGTGAAATAGACCTTGAAATAGGAAGACAGGAGGAATGGTCTTCAGGTTGTCAGGAGTTGCTGAGGCATTGCTGACAGATTCCAGGAAGGGATAAAGACCACTGTTGAGGTCACATGGCCACTGGGGAAAGTCAGCCTGGATGTGAGCTGGGAATAACTGAGGAGGAGGAACTTCCCTTGTGGTCCAGTGGTTAAGACTCAGTGCTTCTAATGCAGGGGATGCAGGTTCAAAAAGTGAGAGAGAGAAGGAGGAGAAGCTTTGCCAAAGGGAAGAGCAAACCTGAAAGAGAACTCATGCAGCTTCCTCAGGACCTGGTTCTGTGCCTGGACCATATGAGCAATGCAGACTGGATGGATGAGTGGGTTCAAAGGAAAGAAGGAAAGATAAAATACAAAAGGAAATATTTAACAAATCAAGTAAGTAAATGAGTCATAGCAAGATCTGGCTTCCAGTAACCTGGGACCTTCCTTCCCTGCCTCCCTCCTCCTCTCCCTTTCCCTCTCCTCCCTCAATCTCTCTCTCAGTCTCTCTTTCTTTTTTTAAATTGACCTTGTTCATATGTTAGAATCATGTTTATTTATTTATTTTTAAAAATTTATTTTGGCTATGCTACGTGGCATGTGGGATCTTAGTTCCCTCATCAGGGAACAGACCCAGGCCCCCTGGTTTGGAGGCACAGAGTCTTATCCACTGGGTTGCCAGGGAAGTCCCTCTGTCTCTTTCTTTAATGAGGTTATTTTCCATCCTGGAGTGGCTCTAACTTTTGTCCCCACCAGATTGGCAGCCTGGCTGAGTAGGGCACTGTGTACAGGAAGAAAGCCAGAGGGCTGGGCCTGGTGTGTGTGACATGGGGCCCACAGGAGGGAGAACCAGAGACTGAATCAGGCCCCTTTAGTAGCAGGGCCGAGCACAGAGCTTGGTTTCATAAAGGAACTAGCAGGATTAGCTGGACTGGAGGTTCAGGTGGAATGTACCAAAATTCTCTCTCTGGCATGAACAGTTATGGCAAATCCACAATGAAGTCTATTGATATAACAATGTGTAGCTGTTAAAATATTTCCTTCACATACCAAGAAGTTTACCATTTTAAAAGGTGAACCTACCAGTTTTTACTTATTCACAGAATTGTGCAACCGTCTCCACTATCTAATTCTATAATATTTTATCACCCTGAGTCTATTAGCGGTCACTCTCCATTCCCCCTCCCCTCAGCCCCTGGCTACCAATAATTTACTTCCAGTCCCTGGATTTGCTTATTCTGGACATTTCGTAGAAATTGAATCACACAATATGTGTGGGGCCTTTCGGGTCTGTTCTTTCACTTAGCACAGTGTTTTTAAGTCTTATCCTTGTTGTAGCATTTATCAGGACTTTGTTTCTCTTTATGGCTGAATAATTTTTATTATGTGGATATATCACATTTTGTTTACCCATTCATATGTTGTTAGATGTTTGTATTGCTTCCACCTTTTGGCTACTTGAATAATACTACTATGAACATTTGTTTACAAGTTGTTGTGTGGACACGTTTTTATGTGTCTTGAGTATATACCCAAGAGTAGGCTTTCTAGGTCATTTATGGTAGGTAGTTCTAGGTTTATCTTTTTGGGGAACTACCAAACTGTTTTCCACAATGGCTGCACAATTTGATGTTCCTGTCATCAGTGTATGAGGGTTCCAGTGTCCACACATTCTTACCAACACTTGTCACTGTGCATCTTTTTACTAGAACCATCCTATTGAGTGTAAAGCTAAACCTCACTGTGGCTTTGATTTGTACTTCTTTAATTGCCAGTGATGTTGAGCATCTTTTCATACATTTATTGGCTGCTAGTATATCACCTGTGGGGAAATACCTATAACAATGTATAACTTTAACTCTACACACATATATTTATATTCCCCATTATAGTCTGAAACTGTGCACAACTTCTGATAATTGCTTCATTGGCAGTCCAAGGGAAAGGGATTATCCCTGAGGCTTCTTGGAAGGAAGAGGAGTTTTGTGTGGGTTGATATTTTTCCTCAAGGTTGCTTTTCTTGGCTGTCAGGTGTCATATTACTTGGGGGATTAAATTTGGAGTTAATATGGATAGTGTGATATTCAGAAGCTCACACTGGTCAGTGATACCAGTTATTGATGAATAAGGTCTGCCACGAAGTTAAAAGATGCTTGCTCCTTGGAAGAAAAGCTATGACAAACCTAGACAGCATGTTAAAAAGCAGAGACATCACTTTCCTGACAAAGTTCTGTATAGTCAAAGCTATGATTTTTCCAGTAGTCATGTGCAGATGTGAGAGGTGGATCATAAAAAAGACTGAGTGCTGAAGGACTGATGCTTTTGAATTGTGGTGCTGGAGAAGACTCTCAAGAGTCTCTTGGACTTAAAGATCAAACCAACAATCCTAAAGGAAATCAACCCCGAATATTCATTAGAAGGACTTTTGCTGAAGCTAAAGCTCCAATACTTTGGCCACCTGATGTGAAGAGCCAACTAATTGGAAAAGACCCTGATGCTGGGAAAGATTGAGGGCAGGAGGAAAAGGAGGTGACAGAGGATGAGATGGTTGGGTGGCATCACTGACTTAATGGACATGAGTTTGAGCAAACTCCTTGAGATTGTGAAGCACAGGGAAGCCTGGCTTGTTTCAGTCCATGGGGTCACAAAGAGTTGGACACAACTTAGTGGCTAGACAACTAACAACAGCAAGGTCTGTGTCTGTTCTGATTGGTTGATGTCCATGCCATAATGGGTATTTAATATTTGGATCACCATGCCTGTATATAGAGTATTCAACTTGCATGTCTGGTGTAGGGTTGGTAATTGTTAACTTTCTTTTTCTTTCCTTCTTTTTTGGGGCTTTATTATGTTCCATCATCTCCAAGAGTTGCTAGTATCTCTTTTTCATTGTCTTATATCCCTGAGTTTTCACCTAATCCTGGCTCCTGGAGGGTGCTTTGATGCTTTTTGGTGGGTGTTCTGGTTCTTTTTCATGAAAACAAGATCTCAAGGACTCTCAATTACTCCTAATCCCAGAATCGTCTCATGCCATCTACTTGGTCTGTCAACTCAGAGACCCTTTATTATTATTATTTATCATTATTGTTATTAGCCATGCTGCTTGGCTTGAAGGATCTTAATTCCCTGACCAGGGATAGAACCAGTGCTCTCTGCAGTGGCATGGAGCCCTAACCTCTGGACCATCAAGGAATTCCTTGGCACACTTTTTCTGCAAAGGACCAGATAGCAATGTTTTAGGCTTTGTGGGCCATAGAGTCTCTGATGCAACTGTTCATCTCAGCAACTGTAGTGCAAAGCCCGCCACAAACAATATGTAAATGAATGGGCTTGCCTGTATGCCAGTAAAGCTTTATTTAGGTGCTGGGCTGTCTTTACCTGGAGTCCATGGTTTGCTGACAGTCTGATATGATATGTGGCTATGTGCTATTAAAGAGAATCAAGTAGAATTAGGTGTTTTGACAAAGATTTCCATCAAGTTGTTTAAATATTACATGTATATTTTTGTAGGGAGAGAGGGTAAAATTGCACACACCTTTGTGTGGGTCAGAAAGTCTCCAAGACGCACACCCAACTGTTAATAGTTGTCACACCTGGTGATTAGGACTGAGGAAGTGGGAGGTTAAAATAGATGAGCTCTTTTCCTGACTTTATGTATTTATTTATTTGTTTTTGACTGCACCTCCTGGCATGCAGGATCTTAGTTCCCTTACCAGGCATGGAATCCATGCCCCCTGCAGTGGAAGCTCAGCGTCTTAACCCCTGGACTGCCAGGGAAGGCCCTCTTGACTTTGTTGAAAGTTGTGCGCCGAGAGAACTTCGCTTTTGTAATTAAGTAAAATTCAATGGGGATTTTTTTTTTTTAAACAAAAGAATTTTTCTAGTCCTAGTCATACTGCAAATACGTTTGTATGCTACATAAGATAGAACAAGTTTCATAACTGTAGTAACCACACAATCTCCATTACGCAATATGTCTAAGGCATGGCATCTCATGGTTATATATGAGAGTCTACAGGGATCCATGGACAAAGAGGAGGCAGGCTGGTTGAGAAGACAGATCAGAACCTTTGTAGGAAGGCACCAGTCTGTGTCTGGAGCCAGGCGGTGAGGCAGGGCTGAAGACCGAGGTGTCAGCCTCAGCTCAGGCCTCCTTTAGTCAGCATGACGCCCCCGGCCTCCCCCTGACATCAAACCTCTTCTAGGTCTAAATGGTCTCAGGAATGTTCCAGCAGTTTCTGCTTTCTGGGTTATCAGCTGCACATTAACTGATCAGAAACCCTCGTTTGTTTCCTCATTCGCTGAAGAGCTGCTGTGGGCCAGCCAGTGGGTGCAGAAGGTCTTGTACCCCCACGGTTGGAGCAGGAAGGAGAACTCGTGAATGAGTGAGGTTCGCAGTCCTGGAATACGTGCACCCCAGAGGTGAGCGCGAGTGGGAGGGGATCTGTGTGTAAGACGTCACATCTGAGTCACAGCTGAGTCACTCTGAAGTGTGCATAGGCGTTCGCCACGTCAGCCAAAGCAGGGCAGGAAATTCCAGGCAGGCAGAAGAGCAGAGGTGAAGGTCCAGAGACAGGAAATACTGTCAAGGGCACCCTGAGAACTTTACGAACAGAGGTGAGGCTGAGAGGAGGCCACAGATCAGGAAGGGGAACTAGCAGAGAGTTGTGAGCAGGGGAGACAGGAAGTCAAATGTGAGCTTTAGAGAGATTTTCTGGTGGAGGAGAATGGGTGGGGAGATCCATTAATGATCTCTTGTCCACGCTGCCCTTACCTCTGGTCCGTTCTCAAAGCTGCCTACTCTACTCACTATGTCCCCTTCCCTTCTCTTGGCATAGCCAGTTCTCCTTTAAACTTTTAAAATGCAGGCATCATCCTACTAAGAAAAGTTCACTGAGGGACTTCCCTGGTGGTCCAGTGGCTAAGACTCTGCACTCCCAATGGGGGGCCTGGGTTTGATCCCTGGTCAGGGCACTAGATTCCTCATTCTGCAACCACAAAGATCCTGCATAACACAACTAAAACCCAGCACAGCCAAAAATAAATAAATAAATAAATAAATAAATAAATAAATAATTTAAAAAGAAAAGAAACATTCAGTTCACTGACATCCCCACCACTCCCAACCGGCCTCCTGCTCTGGGCTACATGAGGCCTGAAGCATTCTTTTGTTTCTGCATGAAACTCCTTGCTTTGTGATTGTAGTTTTGTTCCTAAATCATTAGAGTGTGGTTTTCCTAAGGCAGGGGCCAGGTCTCACTAGTCTTTGGTTTCCAATCCTTGGCATAAAAACTGGCACAGAAAAGGTAATTAGTAAATATTGAACTGGATAACTAAATCGATGAATAAAAGGTAAAGTTGGGAGATGAGAGATATTTGGGAGGTTGAATCAGGATAATTTGACAAGGTTTGTGGTAAGGGTGGGCAGTGTGGTGTGGCATCTAAGATCATGCCAGGTTTTCTGGTTTGGGAGTTGGGGAGGCCTGAGCTGTTTTTCCTTAGGATTCTCTGATATCAGTGTGTGGGTGTTTTCCTCACAATAGCCAATTCTCCAGCTCTCCAGATACTAGCTGGGTGTCCAGCGATTCAATTCAATTTTGATACTACTTACCTGGAGTTAGTGTCAGATCCCACAAGTTAAGTGTTCAGTCCTGCAAGCATGCCTCTACTTCAGATGCCAGTAGCAAGGCCCAGGTTCCCAACTGTATGCCTGACCAACCAGCTATGCATCATGGCTTTTTACCCGCCCCCACCCCGCCTTTCAGGTTCAGTAATTTGTTAGAGTGGCTCATAGAACTGAGAGAAACACTTTACTTGTCTCCACCAGTTTATTATAAAGGATGTGACTCAGCAACAGCCAAATAGAGGGGTTTTGATATTTAAATGTTGATGCAAAGACAAAACCCTCAAACATAGGGAAGTTGTAGAGTCAAGAAATCTCTTAAGGTTAGTACAGCTTTAGTCCTTATTCTACAGTTTCCAATTCTTCTTAGATGGAAGCTAGGAGCCCAATTTATTTATTTCTTCACTCATCTAATAAACATTTATTGATCACCTGCTCAGGACCAAACCCTGGAGCCACAAAGGTGGATAAGGCCCAATTTTAGCTCTTGTGGGGTTCACAGGCCAGAGCTGGGGAGACTGACCCTATCCGCCATTTGATGTCTGCGAATATTCCAGGCATAAAGGAAGAGTTTAGGAAGGAAGGAATCCCCTGTTCCCCTGGGGCTGAGTTGCCTGGGCAGGTTCTCGGCACAGTGGGGTTGAAGTCATCTCAGTTCCTGCCTGGAACATGTGCTCTGAATTGCAAGTGGGGGTTAAAGTTGGCATGGATTTTGTATAGGTAAATTTGACAGTAAGGAGCAAAAATTTTCCCAGAATTTTCCCTTCCGGGAATGTACCGTTCTTATATGTGTAAGATGTTACTTATGCACAGGTTTTTTTCACTGTAACACTGTCAGTAATAACAAAGACTGAAAATAATCTTAATGTTCAACATGAATAAAAGAGATGGTGCAACCACACAAAGGAATCCTATGCAACTATAAAATCGAAGAGGAACTGTATTTGTGCTGATTGGGAGCATTCTTCATGATACACTGAGAAGTGAAAAAGCAAGTGTCTGAACTGTGTTATAATAAGCTACCCTTTAAGAAAAAAAATATATTTAAGTATATTAAATCATATACATATATATATATGTCTTGTATATGTATAAACTAGCTCTAGGAGGAAACAAAAGAAGCATAGTTCTTTTGGGAAGAGGAACTGGGACAATGAGAGGGAAGTTTCAGTGTGAACTTTTTTTTTTCAAGATTTATTTATGTATTTTAGGCTGTGCTGGGTCTTTGTTGCTGCACATCGGCTTTCCACAGTTGCAGCGAGTGGGGGCTGCTACGCTTTGTTGCAGTGCACTGGCTTCTCAATGAGGTGGCTTCTCTCATTACGAGGCACAGGCCCTAGAGCACAGGATTAGCAGTTGTGGCTCATGGGCTTGGCTGCTCCAGAGCATGTGGGATCTTCCGGGACCGACTGGGGATCAAACCAGTGTCCTGTGCATTACAAGGCGGTTTCTTAACCACTGGACCACCAAGGAAGCCCACAGTGTGTACTTTTATCACTTAAATTTTCAACATATTGTCTATTTTCCAAAAGACTCCCTCTCCTTCTTTTCCTAAGGTGAGGACGGGAATGGGGATGGCAATTTGTGTCTCTGGGAGGGTGAGCTATTGCTCTGGGTGAGTCTATTGCAATGATCGCTTTATTCTGTAGCAGAAAGGCCACCTGGGGCATCTTTCTTCACGTGGACTCGGTCTGAACTTTCAGTGTTACCCATAGCTGCTCAGTCTAATGTCAGCTCTCATTTCCTGTTCCACTCCCTATAAAAGGCTCTGTGCTTTCACAAGCCTCAGGGTTTGGTCTGCATCACGTCCTGAGTCTCTGATCTCGGGGTCCCTGGCTGGTTCCAGCTGCTGGCAGCTGTGTGGACAATTGAGCATCTCAGGCTTATTGCTCTCCAGCTGTTTGAACTCAGCTCCCTGTGTCCTTGCTGTAGGGCTGTTCCCGTTGTCAACTCTTCCTACTCTGATGAGGAAAGTCCCCTTTTAAGCCACGTGCTTAAAACTGAAACCAAAGTGTAAGAGCTACAGGTTACCACCGGGGCGGGGTCTGTGTGTCAGTCGCTTCGTGCTGTCTTGACTGTTTGCGATCGATCCCACAGACTATAGCCCACCAGGCTCCTCTGTCCATGGAATTTTCCAGGCAAGAATACTGGAATGGGTTGCCATTCCCTTTTCCAGGGGATCTTCCTGACCCAGGGATCGAACCCAGGTCTCCTGCATTGCAGGAAGTTTCTTTACCAGCTGAACCACCAGGGAGGCCCTGGGTGGAAGTCTCAAGTACCCTCTAAACCTCACTGATGTTCAGCTCTGGTACCATGCTCAAGCCCAAGTTGGCTCAAGGAACCCAGTTCCCGGTAGTTTTGAAATCTAGACTTGTTTTCCCTCCAGGGAGGAATTTTGCCCCTTGCCTCTCTCCCCACTAAGCCTTTTCTTTACTGATTCACATTTTAAATTTAGCCAAGAATTGGAGAGCATTTTTTAAATTTGATTTTGAAAATATCAGATGGTAAAGAATCTGCTTGAAGTGCAGGAGACCTGGGTTTGATCCCTGGATCGGGAAGATCCTCTGGAGAAGGGAATGGCAACCCAGTCCAGTATTCTGGCCTGGGAAATCCCATGGAACCTGGTGGGCTACAATCTGTGGGGTCGTAAAGAGTCAGACATGACTGAGTGATTAACACTGTGTGGCAGGTATTTGCCTAGAAAATATGTAGAGTTTTAAATAAGAATATTAAGGATATTTCAGGGTTTCATGGTCTAAATGAGAAGATGGCTCATAAAGATGACTAGAATGCAAATGCAACAATTCTGTATTAGAGCTCTGGCCAAACAGTTTTTAAAGGAGAAAAGAAGCCACAGGAAGATTTATCCCCTCTCTCTTTCTCTCTCAAGCCAAAGAGGTGAGTTGATGAGCTGACTCCCTCATTGCCATTAGAAACCTTAACTGAGGTGTTGGGATGCACCTTTGGGGCCAGACAGGTAAAGCAAGTGCAAGTAGCCACCAGGAGTCAGGTAAGAGTGGTGGTGGGACACTGTGGAAGATCTGAGAGCCATGCCTTACACAGGAGGCAGTTACCACCCTGCTCCATCCCATCTGGGTATATGGATTTTTTTTTTTTTGAAAGGTGGAGGCACATGAGATTTTGATATGAAATGTCATGCATCTTTAAAACATTATGAGTGTCCCAATCCAGCGCTTCTGGATTGGAGCGCATCTTCCCTAGGAAAGCTGCTGTTTCTACCAGCTTTCTGGGAAGTCCCTAAGCAGGAAGCCTTTATTCTGGGACTAGTCTTAGGATGGTTGCATGATACTTGACCTCTGTCTTGGTCCATACAGGCTGCTAGAGCAAAATACCATAGACTGGGTAGCTTGTAAACAATGGACATTTTAAAAGTGTATTTATTTTTATGTTTATTTATTTTTGGCCTTGCTGGGTCTTAGGTGCTGCGGTGGGCTTTCTCTAGTTTCCGAGAGCAGGGACTTCTCATTGTGGTGGCTTCTCTTGTTGTTGAGCACAGGCCCCAGGTAGTTAAGGCTTCAGTAGTTGTGGCACATGGACTTAGTTGCCTCTTAGCATGTGGGATCCTCACGGACCAGGGACCGAACCCGTATCCCCTGCATTAGCAGATGGATTCTTAACCATCGGACCACCAGGGAAACCCAACAATGGAAATTTATGTCTCACCATTCTGGGAGGCTGGAAAGTACAAGTTCATTGAGCTGGCAGATTCAGGGATTATTGAGGGCTTGCTTCCTGGTTCATAGATACCTGTCTTCTTGCTGTGTACTTGTGTGGCTGGGGAGATCTATCGGGTGTCTTTTATATGGCACTAAATCCAATTCATGAGGGCTCCATCCTCATGATCCAATCACCTCCCAAAAACTCTTTCCTGCTAATGCCATCACCTTGGGGTTTCGGATTTCAGCATATGAATTGGGAGGGACACAAACATTCAGACCACAGAAACCTTATACCGGGCAAGTTCCCAGTGCCCTATGAAACCAAAAGCTATTTTATGAATATGGCGTCTCAAACAGAGATCAGCCCTAGATTTGAATGTTTTAATTTTTGTTTTGGTTTATTTTATTGTTTAATCTGTGTCTCTACCTTTCAGCATTTCAAAATTATTTAAAATTGCTTATGCCTTTTAAGATTGCTTCTCCCCCCACCACACCATTTACTGTTTTTAGTAACACTTGTATTGAGACAAAATTCACATACCCTCCAAATTTGCCTGTTTAGATCGTTCAACTCATGGCTTTTAGTAGATTCACAGAGTTGTGCAACCACCACAATCAGAAAGTGTTCATCATTTCCAAAAGAAACATAGCCAGCAGAACTCCACTGGAGAATACTGCAGTGGGTAGTCATTTATGTTTACTCCCTGGAAGAAAGGTTCCCCAGCCCCAGGCACCACTTTCATTTCCTATAGATAGATTTGTGTATTCTGTCGTTCCATGTGAATGGAATTAGGCCATACATGGCATTTGTCTTAAGCATAATATCTTCAAGTTTCATCAGTGTTGTGACATGCATCAGTACATTGTTCCTTTTTATTGCTGAATAATTGTTGTATGGACATACTATATATATATATATATATATATATTTGGCTGCACCTAGTGGCATGTGGAGTCTTAGTTCCTTGACCAGGGATCGAACCCATGCCCCCTGCATTGGAAGCATGGAGTCTTAACCACTGGGCAGCCATGGAAGCTCCCCGGATAGACTATGTTTTCTGTTTATCTCTTTATCAGTTGTTGGATGTTTGAATTGTTCCTACTTTTTGACTATTGTGAATAGTGCTGCTGTGAACATTCATGTCCTGTTTTTTCTTCATTGTGGTAAAGTATACGTAATGAAAATTTACCATGTTAACATTTTTAAATTATTGTAGAATTTTAAGTGTATAAAATAATTTGTTTACATTTATAGAACTGTATTCTTTTATATATTGGAGAAGGAAATGGCAACCCACTCCAGTGTTCTTGCCTGGAGAATCCCAGGGACGGGGGAGCCTATATCCACTCCTTTTAAAAGCTTTTGGTAATTATTTTTAAAATTATGATAAAATAGACATAAACATAAAATTTGCCATTTTAGTCATTTCTAAATGTACAGTTCAGAAGCATGAAGTCTGAAGTACTTTCACATTGTTGTACAGCCACCACCACTACCTATGTCCAGACTTTTCTTTATCTTCCCCAGTTGAAACTGTATCTGTTAAACAATAACTCCCCATTCTACCCTCCTACCAGCCCCTGATAATCACCATTCTACTTTCTGTCTTGGTGACTTTGCCTGTTCTTATTACCTCATTTAAGCAGAATCATACAATACTTATCCTTTTATGACTGACATTTTATCATGTCATCAAATTTCACTCATGTTGTAGCATGTATCAAAATTTCATTATTTTTTAAGGCTGAATAATATTCCACCATAGATATATACCTCATTTTGCTTATCCATTCATTATGTGCAAGTGTGTATGTGGACACATATTTCTATTTCTATAAGGAATATACCCGTGGGTGGAATTGCTGGGTATTGTGGTTATTCTATAATCATCTGAGGAACTGCTAGACTGTTTTCTAAAGTGACTGCACATTTTGCATTCTCATTAGTGGTGTATAAGGGTTCCACTTTCTCCACATCCTTGTCAACACTTGTTATTATCTGTTTTTTTGCATATAGCCAGCCCAGTGGCTGTTCTATTGACTTCTGTAAACATTTGGGATAGATAGAAAGGCACAAATGAGAAAAAAAACTACTCATAATCCTACCATCCTACTGGAGGTACACACTTTTAGCTTTTTCACCTTATTTTTTCATTTGTATGTGTGTGTGTGTGTGTGTGTGTGTGTGTGTAATATATGGAGGGCTTCCTGGTGGCTCAGTTGGTGAAGAATCCACCTGCAATGCAGGAGTCCCAGGGTCAATCCTTGGGTTGGGAAGATCCCCTGGAGAAGAAAATGACTATCCATAACAGTATTCTCCAATATTCTTGCCTGGAGAATTCCTTGGACAGAGGAGTTTGGATGGAGGGCTACGGTTCATGGGGTCACAAAGAATCAGACATGACTTAGCGACTAAACGACCACCACCACCATATATAATATTTACTAAGTGTCATTTTAGTCCTATTCCTTCCTATTTTGGGGGCATCTCCCAATGTATGCTATCTCACATTAGCTCCCTCAGATTGCCCTCAGGGCATTCAGGCCCAGTCCTTCCCCTAAGCAATGCCGCAGGGTCCTCTCCGTTCAGCCCTCACTTGCTGGTGGCGGATGCAAGCGTCTGGGGTACTTTTCTGCTGGGCATGTAATCTGTGGGTTTTATTTATTTATTTTTCCTCCTGGTTAGGTTGCCCTCTGAGATTTGAAAACTTCCCCCGGACCTGCTGATGAGAGGATTTCCTGGTGTTTGGAAACTTCCTCTATTAAGACTTCCTTCCCGGGTTGGATCTCCATCCCTAACTCTTTTGTCTCTCTTTTTATCTTTTATATTTTGTCCTACCTCCTTTCAAAGACAATGGGCTGCCCTTCTGGGTGCCTGATGTCCTCTGCCTGAGTTCAGAAGTTGTTTTGTGAAGTTTGCTCAGCGTTCAAATGTTCTTTCAGTGAACCTGTGGGGAAGAAAGTGGTCTCCCTGTCCTATTCCTCTGCCATCTTAGCTCCCTCCCCTCAGTGTATGCACTTTAATAGGGAGCAAAGTAGAACCTGAAAGGTGGCCAGATGCTTTGCCCCTGGCAGCCAGGTTGCTGCCATGTGACAGGCTCAGCCACTCCAGAGCTCCCCTCAGGCAGAAAAATCTAAAAAGACTGACACAAAGATGGCCGACAAGTAGAAACTTTTTCAGTAGCCATAGCAATGAGTACAAACCGCAGTTTCAAGTAAGTTGACCCAGATCTCAGACCTAGTAACTAGCAGGCCTATCTGACTCTAGACCTTGAACTTGTAACCACCACCCAATTTAAAGCTTTATTGAGATTTCTGAGTTTTCAAAATTTGCTGATATATTTGGAAAACTCAGCAGTGGCCACAGGACTGTAAAAGGTCAGTTTCACTCCAATTTCAAAGAAAGGCAATGTCAAAGAATATTCAAACTCTGTACAATTGCACTCATTTCACATGCTAGTAAGGTTATGCTCAAAGTCTTTAAAGCCAACAGTACATGAATTGAAAACTTCGAGATGTACAAGCTGGATTTAGAAAAGGCAGAGTAACCAGAGATCAAATTGCCAACATCTGTTGGATCATAGAGAAAATAAGGGAACTCCAGAAAAACATCTACATCTGCTTCATTGATTACACTAAAACCTTTGACTATGTGGATCACAGCAAACTGTGGAAGATTCTTCAAGAGACAGGAATACCAGACCACCTAACCTGTCTCCAGAGAAACCTGTATGCAGGTCAAGAAGCAACAGTTAGACCCTTACATGGAACAACTGACTGGTTCAAAATTGGAAAAGGAGTACATCAAGGCTGTATATTGTCACCCTGCTTACTTAACCTCTACACAGAGAACATTGTGCTAAATGCTGGGCTGGATGAATACCAAGATGAAACCAAGATTGCCAGGAGAAATATCAACAACCTCAGATATGCAGATGATGCCACTCTGAAAACAGAAAGTGAAGAGGAATTAAAGAGCCTCTTTTTTTTTTCTTCCCAATTTGGAGGAAATAAGAGCCTCTTGGTGAGAGTGAAAAGGAGAGTGAAAAAGCTGGCTTAAAAGTCAACATTCAAAAAACTAGTATCATGGCATCTGGTCCCAACACTTCATGGCAAATAGAGGGAAAAAAGTGAAAGCAATAACAGATTTTCTTTTCCTGGGCTCCAAAATCACTGCAGCAGTGACTGCAGCCATGAAATTAAAAGACACTTGCTCCTTGGAAGAAATGTGCGACCACCCTAGACAGCATATTAAAAAGCAGACACATCACTTTGCCGATGAAAGTCCATATGGTCAAAGCTATGGTTTTCCCAGTAGTCATGTCCAGATGTGAGAGTTGGACCATAAAGAAGGCTGAGTGTGGAAAAATTGATGCTTTCTAATTTTGATGCTGGAGAAGACTCTTGAGAATCCTTTGAGCTGCAAAGAGATCAAACCAGTTAATCCTAAGGGAAATCAACCCTGAACATTCGTTGGATGGACTGATGCTGAAGCTGAAGCTCCAATACATTGGCCACCTGATGTGAAGAGCTGACTCACTGGAAAAGACCTTGATGCTGGGGAAGATTGAAGGTAAAAGGAGAAGAGGGTGGTGGAGGATGAGATGGTTAGATAGCATCACTGACTCAAGAATATGAATCTGAGCAAATTCTGGGAGACAGTGAAGAGCAGGGAAGACTGGCCTGCTGCAATCCTTGGGGTTGTAAAGAATGGGACATGACTTAGCAACCGAACAACATAGCAAGCACTGAGTTTCTTAGGCCCTGAATTATTGAGCCCCATTCTTGGCTTTACTTTGTCTTCATCTTGGGCTTTTTTTTTTTTTTGCCCAAGTTTTAAATTTCTCTTTGGTTATAAGACTGAAAACTGCCTCAAACCCTTTCTGGAAGAAGATGACAGTTAGATGAGTAGATGTATATCATATAATTCAGTTCAGTCACTCAGTTGTGTCCGACTATTTTTGACCCCATGGACTGCGGCATACCAGGCTTTCCTGTCCATCACAACTACCAGAGCTTGCTCAAACTCATGTCCATCGAGTCGGTGATGCCATCCAACCATCTCATCCTCTTTCATCCCCTTCTCCTTCCACCTTCAATCTTTCCCAGCATCAGGGTCTTTTCCAATGAGTCAGTTCTTTGCATCAGGTGGCCAAAGTATTGGAGCTTCAGCATCAGTCTTTCCAATGAATGTTCAGGGTTGATTTCCCTTAGGATTGACTGGTTGGATCTCCTTGCAGTGTAACTCCCCCTCATATGTAAGTTGGAGTGCCTGAGCTACAGATGGTGTGAGAGACCTCTGGTTCTTGCACAATGAAGCCAAGACTGTCTGCATGGGTAAGGGATTCTAGTCTCCTGACAGTAATTATTGCTTGTCTTGGTACTAATAGCAGTGGAAGCCTTCATTTATTCAGCACATGTATGTTCAGTGCCTGCTATGTGCTAGTCAATGTTCTCAGTGCTGGGGAAATAGCCATGAGCAAAAGTAAAAAAAATCTCTGCCTTCATTGATCTTGCATTCTAGTTGTGTGATGGAAAATTTTCTGAGAGTGAAATTCCACCGCTACCATTTAATAGTTGGCCACAAATTTCTCATCAGAAAATTGAGGATGATGTCTAACTTGTAGTATTATAATAAGAGTAAATAACATATATAAATATCAGTAAATGAGACCCACATGATGGGAAGCAGTAGACCACAGTCCTCACTATTGGCATGACCTCTGGAGTTGGCTTCCTGTGTGTGTGGCCTTGGTTCACAAATTGCTTAACCTCTCTGTGCCTCATTGTCCTTAATTTAAAAAATTGGAATCATAATGGCACCTCTTTCATAGGACTGTGAGGATTAAATGGGTTAATAAATGGAAAATCTAGCACATAATAATCACCCAATAACTATTTTTCATTACGTTCAAGTGGTTAGCCCTGTATCTCATATTTCTTTCTATCCTCTAAAAATAAAATAATATAATAATTATATATAGATGATATGTAATCTTACCTATTTATATATATAAGTATATGCAGTTATTATGTAACCCTCCAGTCAGGGCTGTATATAGGGTAAAGAAAGATAATGAAGTTTCAAGTCCCAGGTGCACAAGGGAAGCTTGGAGTGGGTGTGAGATGGGGTGAGATGGAGGGTCGGTGGTGCTAGTGGTAAAGAACAAGCCTGCTAATGGAGGAGACATAAGAGATGCAGGTTCAATCCTTAGGTCGGGAAGATCCTCTGGAGGAGGGTATGGCAACCCGCTCCAGTATTCTTGCCTAAAGGATCAGGGGAGCCTGAAAGGCTACAGTAATAGGGTCACAAAGAGTAGGACATGACTGAAGTGACTTAATACGCATGCATGCAAGAGAAAATACTCTTGGGTGGGTAGAGCAGCCCACACTGAGAAGTTTCTGTGTAGGGTAGCAATCTGTTCAGATCATTCTCGTTACCAAAGAGAGCAAATCGATTTAACTGAGTTTTCTTCTCCACTCTATTTGGGTATCAGAAATGTCATTTGGAAGAACTGCTGATTCTGGGTAGCTTGTGTTACGTAGGAAGACATTTCAAATGCTGATTTAACACGCATCTCTGAATGTGTTGCTACACACCCTGTGGTTTTTTAATTAATTAATTTGGATATATTGGGTCTTAGTTGCAGCACACAGGATATTCCACTGAAGCTCTCAGGCTTAGTTTCTCCAGGGCATGTGTGATTCTACTTCCTTGACCAGGGATCAAACCCATGCTGCCTGCATTGCAAGGAGGATTCCTAGCCATTGGACCACAAGAGAAGTCCCCACCCTGTGCTTTTTTTTAATACATGATTCCATTTATATAATTTTTTGAAGGAAGATTAATCTATAGTGAGAGAAAGAGGATCACTGTTTGTTTTGGGAAGAAGCATAAATTTAAGCAAAGGTAGGGAGGAGGGTTTACAAAAGAACAGAATGAAGTTGTTCATTTCTTTGACTGTGGTGATTATTTCACAGGTGTATATACAAATGCCAAAATTTCTTAAATTAAATGTTTTAAGTTGTACAGTTTATTTTCTTTAAACTGCAATAAGTTGTTAAAAAATAAGAATGAAAAGAGAAAATAATTAAACATGATAATAAATTTGATCATATTGAGAGGTTTGAAAGCTTCAGAATGAATTGATACAACACTAAGTAAGGAAAATATGCAGCAATGACTAATTATAGGATAAACATTTGATCAAGAAAGGAAATGTAATTCTTTTTTTTTCCATTTATTTTTATTAGTTGGAGGCTAATTACTTTACAATATTGTAGTGGGTTTTGTCATACATTGACATGAATCAGCCATGGATTTACATGTATTCCCCATCCCGGTCCCCCCTCCCACCTCCTTCTCCACCCGATCCCCTCTGGGTCTTCCCAGTGCACCAGCTCCGAGCACTTGTCTCATGCATCCAACCTGGGCTGGTGATATGTTTCACCCTAGATAATATACATGTTTTGGTGCTGTTCTCTTGAAACATCCCACCCTCGCCTTCTCCCACAGAGTCCACAAGTCTGTTCTATACATCTGTGTCTCTTTTTCTGTTTTGCATATAGGGTTATCGTTACATCTTTCTAAATTCCATATATATGTGTTAGTATAGTGTAATGGTCTTTATCTTTCTGGCTTACTTCACTCTGTATAATGGGCTCCAGTTTCATCCATCTCATTAGAACTGATTCAAATGAATTCTTTTTAATGGCTGAGTAATATTCCATGGTGTATATGTACCACAGCTTCCTTGTCCATTCGTCTGCTGATGGGCATCTAGGTTGCTTCCATGTCCTGGCTATTATAAACAGTGCTGTGATGAACATTGGGGTGCATGTGTCTCTTTCAGATCTGGTTTCCTCAGTGTGTATGCCCAGAAGTGGGATTGCTGGGTCATATGGCAGTTCTATTTCCAGTTTTTTTAAGAAATCTCCACACTGTTCTCCATAGCGGCCGTACTAGTTTGCATTCCCACCAACAGTGTAAGAGGGTTCCCTTTTCTCCACACCCTCTCCAGCATTTATTGCTTGTAGACTTTTGGATAGCAGCCATCCTGACTGGCGTGTAATGGTACCTCATTGTGGTTTTGATTTGCAAGGAAATGTAATTCTTATATATGCTATACTGCTTTGTTGTGAATCATATTTATGTAGTAATAGTAAGATTTTTAAAATAAATATTTACTACTCAATTATCAAATAACTATATTGAGGATTTGGGGAAATAGTCTTTGTAGATGGTGGTATAAAGGAGATAAATGATACTCTAGTACACTAAGAAGTGTATATAGATATATATACACCCTGTTTTAAAAGAGAAATCATTAATGTGCTGCATTTGAAAAGACACTTTTTTTTAAGGCATTTAATGAATGTTTTTGATGAGAAAAGAATGAAATGAATTTCTTCTCTCTCTCTCTCTCTCTCGCTCTGATCTAAACTTTACATCTAAACTTTACAACTCCATTGGAAATTAAAAAAAAAAAAAAGAATGAAATGAGAGACCATCCTTAACCTGGAGGCTGAAACAAAGAAGGTTTAGCTAGTTTTTGTGTGAGTGAATCCTAACCACAAACTCAAGTACACAAGAAATGTAATTTTCTTTTTATCTCTTGCTATGTTACATGTGGGGATCCTAGTTCCCCAACCAGGGACTGAACCATGTCCCCTGCAGTGGAAGTGCATGCAGAATCTTAACCCCTGGAACACTGGAGTGCTGGGGAAGTCCTGAAGTGTAATTATCTGTACTTAAAAATTCAACCTAACTTCTATTTTTCAGTTAGGTTTCCTTGATTAATTTTTAGAGTTAGTCTGATTTTTGAGGAACGTGGAGGGGATCATGGCATCAGGTAGGGATCTGGATAAGGAGTCCATCCTTGCTGTTGTCTGTCAGACTGGTGCCCACTGTGGTGGACATTTTCCTTCAGGTCCATGAAGGTCACTGCTGTGTCGTTGCTTCTGCTGACCGAGGGTCCCCACAGGTCTGGTTCTATCACAGCTCCTGCAGAGGAGAAATTTGGCCATGCTTCCTCAGCACCAGCCTGGAAGGTCAGAGTCCTCTTGGGCCTCTTCCTGCTCCGTGTTCCTGTCATGCTGGGCACTGGGGAACTGCAGAGCCCCTCGTTCCCCAAGAAGGGAAAGGTAGGCCATTTTGCCCTTGGACCATCACACACCTCTCTGCATTACCCCCTTTCCTTGACCTCTCTTGAAGCTTGGGGGCTGCTGCAGACTGAAAGCTGTGTCCCTCCCCAATTTTTTTTTTTCCCTCCCAAATTTATATGTTGAAGACCTAATGCTCGATGTGATGGTATTTGCAGATGGGACGTTGGGAAGTGATTTAGGGTTGGATGAGGTCATGAGGGTGGGGCCTTCATGATGAGATTAGTGTGCTTATAGAAAGAGAAAGAGACATGAGATCTTTCCTTCTCCTTGTGCACACACCAAGAAAAGGCCATGTAAGGATGTAAGGAGAAGGCTGCTATGTGTAACCCAGGAAGAGGGCCCTCACCAGACGCAGAATCTATCAGCACCTTTTTAAATAATAGTAATTTAATTAATTTATTTATTTTTGACTGTGCTGAGTCTTCACTGCTGAGTGGGCCTTTCTCTAGTTGCAGTGCTCGGGCTTCTAATTGTGGAGGCTTCACTTTGTGCAGAGCATGGGCTTTAGGGTGCAGGGGCCTCAGTAGTTGTGGCTCCAGAGCTCTAGAGCACAGGCTCAGTAGTTAAAGCACAACGGCTTAGTTGCCCCACGACATGTAGGATCTTCCCAGATCAAGGGTCAAACCCATGTTTCCTGCATTGGCAGACGGATTCTTTTCCACTGAGCCATCAGGGGAGCCCTGCCAGCACTTTGATGCTGGACTTTCCAGCTTCTAGAACTGTGAGAAATCAATATTCGTCATCTAAGCCACCCAGTCTGTGGTGTTCTGTCAAGGCCACCTGGGCAGACTGAGATATTGAGACTCTCAGGTCTTTTTAATTCTCCTGCTTCCCCTTCAGCTTTTCTCTCTCACTTCAAGACATTTCTTCCCCCCTTATTCCTCCATGGAAAAACCTTACCAAATGGACTGAATAGTCTTCTAAATCATCTTTGAATTTTTAAAACCCCAAAGCCAAACCTCAGTCTCTTTTCTTCATTTCTCTATAATTGCTCTGCCATTAACCAAAGGGCTGAGTGATTAAGGCGATGGACTGCTAATCCATTGTGCTCTGCACCCATGGGTTCGAATCCCATTCTCATCGGCTTACAGCTTCCTTGGCACTCCTTACGTTGGGCTTTCTTGGTAGTTCAGTTGATGAAGAATCCACCTGCAAACCCAGGGAGACCTGGGTTTGATCCCTGGATTGGGAAGATCCCCTGGAGGAGGGCATGGCAACCCTCTCCAGCATTCTTGCCTGGAGAACCCCCAGGAACAGAGGAGCCTGGTGAGCTATAGACCATGGGGTCCCAAAGAGTCAGAAATGACCGAGTGACTAAGCACAGCACAGACATTAATCAAAGGAGGGGGAATACTCTTGGTTTAGCTGCTGGATAGAGAGGTTCATCGGGTATCAGGAAATCACAGGGGAAAACATTTATGGTTACTTATATTACAATGCTGGGGCTATCCTGGTGGCTCAGCGGTAAAGACTCTGCCTGTAATGCAGGAGATGTGGGTTCAGTCCCTGTGTTGGGAAGATCCCCTGGAGAAGTGCATGGCATCCCACTCCAGTACTCTTGCCTGGAGAGTCCCAGGGACTGAGGAGCCTGATAGGCAACAGTCCATAGGGTCACAAAGAGTCAGACATGACTAAAGCAACTGACCACACATATCACAATGCTATCCATCAATTAAATATTCAAATTTAAAAAAATTAACAGATCACTTTTAGAACAGTTTTAGAGTTATATAAAAATGAGCAGATAGCAAAGGGAGTTCCCACAATACCAACCTCCCACATAGTTTCTCCTATAACTAACATCTTGCGTTAATGTGGAACATTTGCTACAACCAAAAAGCCATATTTTCAATGCATTTTCAGTAGCTAAAGTCTCTAGTTTATATTAAGTTTCACTCTTTGTGTCTACAGTTCTGTGGGTTTTGCAAAGGATATAATGTCTTGTATCTACCCTTAAAGCATCATTTAGGATAGCTTTGCCATCCTAAAATCTCCTGTGCTTAATTAATCTTTTCATCCCCTACCCCTGAGCCCCTAGCAACCACTGATTTTTTTTTTTTTTTACCATCTCTAATAGTTTTTCCTTTTCCAGAATGTCAGATAGTTGGAATCATACAGCCTTTTCAGATTGGCTTCTTTCATTTGGTAATATGCATTTCAGATTTTTCCTTGACTTGATAGGTCAATTCTTTTTATCCATTAATAATATTCCATTGAAGCAAAAATATAAAATGGGAAAACAAAACAGTCTCCTCAGCAAAGTAGTGTGGGAAAGTTGGAAAGCTGCATGTAAATCAATGAAGAGAGAACACACCCTCACACTGGGCATGAAAATAAACTCAAACTGGCTTAAAGACTTATAAGATAAGACTCCTAGAAGAGAACCATAAAACTCCTAGAAGAGAACATAGGCAAAACATTCTCTGACATAAATCATAGCACTGTTTTCTTTGGTCAATTTTCCAAGGCAATAGAATAAAAAATCAAAAACAAACAAATGGGACCTAATCAAACTTACAAGTTTTTCATGGCAAAGGAAACCATAAACAAAATGAAAAGACAGTCTATGGAACGGGAGAAAATACTTGTAAATGATGTGACAGAAAAGGGCTTAATCTCCAAAATAAACAGTTCATACAACTCAAAAACAAGCAAACAAAAGCAAGTGACCCAATTGAAAAATGGACAGAAGACCTAAATAGATATTTTTCCAAAGAAGACATACAGATGGCTACCAGGCACATGAAGAGATGCTCAACATTGCTTATTATTAAAGAAATGCAAATCAAAACTACGGTCAGGTGCTGCCTCATACCAGTCAGCAATGGTGATCGTTAAAATGTATACAAATAAGAAATGCTGGAGTGTGGAGAAAATAGAACCCTTTTCCACAGTTGGTAGGAATGTAAGCTGGTGTAGCCACTATGGAACACAATATGGTGGCTCTTCAGAAAACTAAAGAGAGCTACCATATGATGCAACAATTCCACTTCTGGGCATATATCCAAGCAAAACTATAATTAAAAATATGCTTGTACCCCTATGTTCATAGCAGCACTATTCACAATAACCAAGACATGAAAATAATCTAAATGTCTATTGACAGAAGAATGGATAAGGAAGATTTGGTTCATATAAGCAATGGAATACTAATCAGCCACGAAAAAGAATGAAATGATGCCATTTGCAGCAACGTGGATGGGTCTAGAGATTATCATACTAAATGAAGTAAGTCTGAAAGAGGAATACCATATGATATCACTTATATGTGGAATCTAAAATACGAAACAATGAACCTACCTGTGAGACAGAAACAGACTCACAGACATAGAAGACAGACTTGTGGTTGCCAATAGGGGTGGGGTAGGGGAGGGATAGACTGGAAATTTGGAGTTAGTAGATGCAAACTGTCATATACAGATTGGATGGTCCTACGTTATAGCACAGGGAACTATATTCAATGTCCTGGGATAAACCATAATGGAAGAGAATATAAGGATGTGCATGTATAATATATATATATATGTGTGTAACTGAGTGACTTTGCTGTATAGAAGAAATCAACACAACATTGTATATCAACTGTACTTCAATAAATATTATATTCCTTGCTTCCAAGTCTTTGGCAATTATCAACAACTATAAATAAAAATGTCATAAACATTTATGTATAGCCTTTTGGGTTCAGAATTTTCAACTCAACTGAGTAAATACATAGGACTGTGATTGCTGGATTGCCCGGTAAGGCTGTGTTTAGTTTTATGAGAAATGGCCAAACTGTCTTCCAAAGTGACTGTACCATTTTGCATTCCTACCAGAAATCAATAAGCATTCCTGTTGCTCCACATTCTCGCCAGCATTTGATATTGTCAGGTTTATTTCTTATTGAAAACATTTTTTAGCCATTCTCTTGATATATGTGTGGTGCTCTCTCTGTTGTTTTAATTTGAAGTTCCCTAATGATATGACACCCCACTCCACTACTCTTGCCTGGAAAATCCCATGGATGGAGGAGCCTACTAGGCTGCAGTCCATGGGGTTGCGAAGAGTTGGACACGACTGAGCGACTTCACTTTCACTTTTCACCTTCATGCATTGGAGAAGGAAATGGCAACCCACTCCAGTGTTCTTGCCTGGAGAATCTCAGGGACAGCGGAGCCTGGTGGGCTGCTGTCTATGGGGTCGCACAGAGTCAGACACGACTGAAGCTACTTAGCAGCAGCAGCAGCAATGATATATGATGTTGAGCATCTTTTTATGTTTATTTGCTATCTGTATACCTTCTTTGATGTGGTATGTTTAGATCTTTTGCCCAATTTCTAATGGGTTGTTTGTTTTCTTATTGTTAACTTTTAAGGATTTTTGGTATATCTGAATACAAATCCTTTATCAGATGTGTATTTTACAAATATATTCTTCTAATCTGTGACTTATCTTTCATTCTCTTACTGTTTCTCACAGAGCAGAAGTTTTTAACATTAATGAAGTCCAATTTATCATTTTATTTCTTTCATGGATTGTGCTTTTGATGTTGTATCTAAAAAGTCATCACCATTTTCAAGATCATCTAGATTTTCTCCTATGTTATCTTCTAGAAGATTTATAATTTTGCATTTAGATCTATTATACATTTTGAGTTAATTTTTGTAAAATATGTAAGGTCTGTGTGTTTTTTTTTTAAACTCATGTCCATTCATTTTAGTTCCATTTGTTGAAAAAACTGTCCTTTCTCCACTGAATAGCTTTGTTCCTTTGTCAGATGACTACATTTGTGAGGGTTTATTCTGGGTTCTCAGTTCTGTTCCACTGATCTATTTGTCTATTCTTTTGCCAATACCACACATTGCCTTGATTATTGAAGCTTTAAAGTAAGTTGTGAAGCTGAGTAGTGTCAGTCCTCTGATTTTGTTTTTCCTCCTTAATATTGCATTGACTGTTCTGGGTCTTTTGCCTTTCCATATAAACTTTTGAATCAGTTTGAAGATATCCACAAAATAACTTGCTAGGATTTTGACTGGGATTGCCTTGAATCTATAGATAAGTTGGGAAAAACTGACATCCTAATATTAACTGTTATCCACGAACATATCTCTCCATTTATTAAAATCTTCTTTGATTTCTTTCATTAGAGTTTTGTGCATGTGTGCTAAGTTGCTTTAATCATGTCTGACTCTGTGTGACCCTATGGACAGCTGTCTGCCAACCTCCTCTATCCATGGGATTCTCCAGGCAAGAATACTAGAGTGAGTTGTCATGCCCTCCTCCAGGGGATCTTCCCAACCCAGGAATCAAACCTGTGACCCAGGGATTGAACCTGTGTCTCTTACGTATAACCTGCATTGTCAAGAGGATTCTTTACCACTAGCACTATCTGGGAAGCCCTAAAGTTTTTCAGTTTTCCTCAAATAGATCCTGTACATATTCTGTTACATTTATTCCTAAGTATTTATCTTTTGGAGATGCTAATATAAATGGTATCACATTTTAAATTTTAAATTCAAATGGTTTCATGATCCATATAGGAAAGTAATCAACTTGTATATTAATCTTCTTTCAACCTTACTATAATGCTTATTAGTTTCAGGAACTTTTTGCTGTTGTTGATTCTTTGGGCACATAGACCCTCATGTCATCTGTAAGCAAAGATAGTTTTATCTTTTCCTTAGCAATTCATATACCCTTCTCCCTCTTTTCCTTATTTTATTGCACAAACTAGGATGTGTATAATGCTCAATAAGATTGATGAGAACAGATTATCTTTTCCTTGTGTTTGATTTTAGGGGGAAAGCATCTAATCTTTCACCATTATGTATGATGTTCAGTCAGTCAGTCAGTTCAGTCGCTCAGTTGTGTCCGACTCTTTGAGACCCCATGAATCGCAGCATGTCAGGCCTCCCTGTCCATCACCAACTCCCAGAGTCTACTCAAACTCATGTCCATCGAGTCAGTGATGCCATCCAACCATCTCATCCTGTGTTGTCCCTTCTCCTCCTGCCCCCAATTCTTCCCATCATCAGGGTCTTTTCCAGTGAGTCAACTCTTCGCATGAGGTGGCCAAAGTACTGGAGTTTCAGCTTCAGCATCAGTCCTTCCAATGAAGACCCAGGACTGATTTCCTTTAGGATGGACTGGCTGGATCTCCTTGCAGTTCAAGGGACTCTCAAGAGTCTTCTCCAACATCACAATTCAAAAGCATCAATTTTTTGGCACTCAGCTTTCTTCACAGTCCAACTCTCACATCCATACATGACCACTGGAAAAACCATAGCCTTGACCAGACCGACCTTTATTGGCAAAATAATGTCTCTGCTTTTTAATATGCTATCTAGGTTGGTCATAATTTTCCTTCCAAGGAGTAAGCGTCTTTTAATTTCCTGGCTGCAATCACCATCTGCAGTGATTTTGGAGCCCCCCAAAATAAAGTCTGACACTGTTTCCACTGTTTCCCCATCTATTTCCCATGAAGTGATGGAACCAGATGCCATGATCTTAGTTTTCTGAATGTTGAGCTTTAAGCCAACTTTTTCACTCTCCTCTTTCACTTTCATCAAGAGGTGATGTTAGCTATAGGTTTTTTGTAGATATTCTTATCAACTTGAGGAAGTTCTCTTGTGCTTCTAGTTTGCTGGTTGGGTGTTCATTTCTTATGAATGGTTGTTGAAGTGGCCTCAGGCAGGGCCACATGAGGAAGTACCAAGGTTGGTCAGAAGGCAGAGGGAGTGAGAAAGCCTGGGGCAGAGGTTTTATTGTGTTTTCCATGGAAAAAGCAAGGCAAGTGAAGCAAACAGTTTAGGATTGGCCAGTTTGAATAATCCTGGTGGGCTTTGGACGTCAGGGCTATTTCTAGTTGTCCAGTTTTTGGCCCTGTATTGACTTAGGGACAGAGAAACATTGTCTTAATTTGTGAGAACTAGGTAAAGGGTACAGGCTGTAGATTGAAGAGGAGATGTAAGTAACCCTAATTATTAGTTTGTCCCTATGACTAACGGATGACATATAGATAAATACAAAATCTAAGAAAACATAGATCAGAAGTGTCCTCTCTGCTTCCATTTTCTGGAAGAGATTGTCGAGAATTGATGTTATTTCAAAAAATATTGGGGTAGACTTCACCAGTGAAACTATCTCAATTTGATACTTTCTTTTTTGGGAAGTTATTTATTATTGATTCAATTTCTTTAATAGCTGCAAACCTATTAGCATTATCTATTTCTTCTTGTGTGGCTTTTGGTAGTTTATGTCTTTCAAGGAACTGGTCTATTTTAATCTAAGTTACTAAACTTGTGGGTGAAGTTGTTCATTATATTCCTTTGTTATCCTTACAATAATCAATAGTGATGGGATCAGTAGTGATGACTCCTCTTTCATTTCTAATTTTAGTGGTTGGTGTCTTTTCTTCTTTTCTCTCTCTCTCTCTTTTTTTTTCTTTTCCTTGCTTAGCTTGGCTAGAGGTTTATCTGTTTATTGGGTGTTTTCAAAGAACCAGCTTTTGGCTTAATTGGTTTTCTTTATTGATTTCCTGTTTTCAATTTCATTGATTTTTTGCTCTAGTTTTTATTATTTCTTTTCTTCTCTTTCCTTTAGGCTTATATTGTTCTTCTTTCTGTAAACTTATAATATGAACCTTTGATTTTTTTATTTTTAGATATTTCTTCTTTTCTATTATATGCATTCACTGCTGTAAATTTCCCTTTAAGAACCACTTTTTGCATACCACAAATTTTGATAAGTTATGTTTTCACTTTTGTTTAAAATATTTAGAAATTTCTCTTGTGACTTCTTCTTTGACTCATTATTTAGAAATGTGCTGTATAAACGCCAAATATTTGGGGATTTTCCAGCTATTTTTACTCTTACTGATTTCCAGTTTGATTCTACTGGGGTTTGAAAGCATACTTTGTACAATTTGTATTCTTTTGAACCCACTGAGGAGTGTTTTATGGCCCAAATATGGTCTATCTTGGTAAGTGTTACACGTGAGTTTGAAAAGAATGTATATTCTGATGTCGTTGGATGAACTATTCTATAAATGTCAATTAGATCCCGTTGATTGATGGTGCTGTTCAGGTCAAATATATCCTTATAATTTTCTGCCTGATAGATCTGTCAACTACTGACAGATGCTGAAGTCTCTAACTAAAAGAGTGATTTTGTCTTTTTCTCATTGCATTTCCATCAGTTTTTGTCTCATGAATTTTAACACTCTGCTGTTAAGTATGTACATCCTCTTGGAAAACTGACCTCTTTATCATTACATAATACCTTCTTTATCTCTGATAATTTTCCTTGTTCTGAAGTCTGCTTGGTCCAAAATTAACATAACTATTCTAGCTTTCTTTTGATTAGGCTTAGCATGGTATGCTTTTCTCCATCCTTTTAATCTGTCTGTATCATCATACTTAAAATGAATTTCTTCTATACAACATGTATTTGGGTCTCTTAAAATCCACTCTGGGACTTCCCTGGTGGTGCAGTGGCTAAGAATCTGCCTTCCAATGCAGGAGATACAGCTCTGATTCCTGGTCAGGGATTAAGAGCCCACATGCCTTGGGGCAACTAAGCTCAAACACTTCAACTAGAGAAGCCTGAACACCAACTACTTTTAGATGAGTATTTGTTAAATTTTACTTTTCACAGCATATCAAGTATATTTCTTAAAAAATTTTTTTTACTGATTACTCTAGAGTTTACTGTATGCATTTACAATTAATCTAAGCCTATTTTAAAATAAGATTATACTGCTTCACGAGTATCATGAATAATGCAGGTATCTTAAAACAGAGTACTCTCAACTCCTCCCACTTGTCCCTTGTAAATTTGTGTCATTCATTTTATTTACCCAGATGCTATAATTGCCAAATACATTGTTGCTATTATATCCTTGAACAGTTATCAATTAGATCTATTTTTGATTTTCCACAACTTGAATATATGACTAGGTGTAGACATTTTGGTATTAATTATGATTGGTATTTGCTAAGCTTCTTGGATCGATTTTGAAAAATTCTCAACTATTACTACTTTAGCTATTTCTCTCCTCTGCTCTCTCTTCTTCTTGTGTTCCCATTACCTGTATGTTACATCTTTTGAAATTGTCCCACAGTACTTGGATCTCCTGTTTTTGTTTTTCTTTCTTTGTTTGTCTTACATTATGAAGTATCTATTGACATATGTTTAAGCCCATTGATTTGGCTTCCCTGATGGCTCAGTGGTAAAGAATCCACCTACCACGCAGGAGATGCAGGGGACATGGGTTTGATTCCTGGGTCAGAAAATTCGGAAATGGCAACCCACTCCAGTATTCTTGCCTGAAAAATCCCATGGACAGAGGAGCCTGGTGGGCTATGGTCCAAAGGGCTGCAAAGAGTCAGACACGGCTGAGCACACACACTGCTATTCATATGGCCATCAAAGGCAGTCTTCGTTTCTGTTATAGTTTTTTATTTCTAGCATTTTCTTTAGATTCTTTGTTAGTGTTTCTCTCTGCTTCATTATTCACCTGTTCTTGCCTGTTGTCTACCTTTTCCATCAGAAATCTTAACATATTATTCATAGCTATTTAAAATTCCCTGTTAATTTCAAGATCTGTGTCATATCTGAATCTCTTTTCTTTGTTTTTTTAACTGTATTAAAAAAATTTATTTTAGGATGACTTACAGTTTTTGTTGAAAGCTAGACATGATGTATCAGTGAGGTGATAGAAAGAAAGAAGCTTTTATGTGAAATGTTTATATTAATCTGGTGAGGTGAAGCTGGGCTTTGTTTAATGGATACTAAAGCTGTAGGTGCCAGAGGCTACAGTTTACTCTAATATCCTTAATTTTCCCCCTTTCATTGTTGTCTTTCGTCTTCTCTGATAACTCCTTTTTCTTGAGATGGTTACTTTTTTTTTTTTTTGGCCCTGCTGTGCAGCATGTGGGATCTTAGTTCCTTGACCAAGGATTGAACCTGTGTCCCCTGCATTGGAAGGGTGGGGTCTTAACCACTGGACCATCAAGAAAGTCCCATCTGAGAATTCCTTGTAAAAAACTGTGGCAAAACCCCCCATAAAACATAAAATTCACCCCCTCAACAATTTTCAAGGGTATACTGCAATACTGTCAACCCCATACAGATTGCCATGCAACTGATTCCTAGAACTTCTCTATTCTAAAAAAGAACCCTACATTAATAAACACCAACTCCCTACCTCCTATTCCCCTCAGCCACTGGCAACCACCATTTTCTTTCTATTTCTATAAGTCTGACTATTTTAGAGACCTCATATAAGTTCAATCACACAGTACTTGTCTATCTGAGATGAGCTTATTTCACTTAGCATAATGACATCAAGGTTTATCCATATTGTATTAATAGCATATGACAGAAATTCCTTCTTTTTAAAGAATGGATAGTTATGTTCCACTGTATGTATACACCACATTTTCTTTATCCATTCATCTGCTGATGGACCAGAGATTAAATCCATGTCCCCTGCATTGCAAGGTGAGTTCTTAACCTCTGGACCACTAGGGAAGTCCCTCTCTTCATTTTTTATTTGCCCTACCACCTCAGTATTTTGATGTATCTAAGAAAAATTGCTAATTTTGAGTTTATTTTTTTCTTGTTTAGAGGATAGGGTGACAATTTCCCAGGTGTTTGTGTTCTAGCTGAAACTGAAAGTCTTCATATTTTTTTTAAATGAAAACAAACATATTCAAAAGTACAGAGAAAAGAAAAGGAACCACAAACCCACTGCTCAGTTTCAAAATATATGAACATTTCCCCACATTTGTTTTGTCTCTTCATCTATTCTTTTGCATTTTGCTTCTTTTAGTCTCTATGGAAATAGTTTACAGCAAATACCAGACATCAATCAGTATGCAATCAGTTTGAAGCTCTAAAAAAAAAAAAAACCAGGTTTTTCAGGTTGTTGGTGATTTTGCTCACATAACTTTGGTTTTGTAGCACGTAGTTTTCTTGTTCCATTTTGCTGACAAATTTGATGGCTGAAGCATTTGCTTTTAAAAATTAAAATGTGATTTTTAAAAATGTTTTTATTATTAAATATTGAAATAGTCCTAAACCAAGTTTTCTACATGAAACAATATTTCTGAAAATGTTTACTCAGAAAACACTCTTACTGTGCCTGGTAACTCTTGTGAGTTTGGGTCCATTTTGCCACTAGCTCCTGGCTGAAACAATCTTTGTACACCAACACCTGCCTTGTTTTCTGTCTGCTGCTTTTGCTCGTCCCCTTCTATGACCTGAGGAGCTTTCCAGGTGGAGCCAGTAGTAAAGAACCCACCTGCCAATGCAGGAGACAGAAGAGATGCGGGTTTAATCCCTGGGTTGGGAAGATCCCCTGGAGGGGGGCATGGCAACACAGCATTCTTGCCTGGAGAATCCCATGGACAGAGGAGCTTGTCAGACTACAGTCCATGGGGTTTCACAGAGTCAGACATGACTGAAGCGATTCAGCACACACACACACAACCTGAACACAACTCTCACACTCACTTCCACCCCCGCCTGTTCCAACCTGAGTATTTCCTTTCCTCACTAATCACTCATTCATGGATTCAAGACATATTTGCCAGTATACATATCTATGGACTTCCCAGGTGGCGCTAGCGATAAAGAACCCTCCCGCCAATGCAGGTAGACTTGAGACACAGGTTTGATCCCTGGGTGGAGAAAATGCCCTGGAGGAGGGAATGGCAAGCCACTCCAGTATTCTTGCCTGGAGAATCCCATGGACAGAGGAGCCTGGTGGGCTACAGTCCATAGAGTCACACAGAGTAGGACATGACTGAAGTGACTCAAGACAAATTCATAAATATGTACACCACAACTTATGCCACCATAGATTTAAGGTGATTTAAAAAGATATTTACAATGAAACAAAATAAAAAAGAAGAAGACAAAACATCGGCCAAGGAGAGAATTGCAAGGATCATAAACACAAATATTCCATGCAAATTAATAATCCTTAATTTAAAAAAATGTTGACGCTCTGTGGCATCTTCACCTCTTACAAAGAGCTTGGGGAGTGGTCATTGATCCTAGATCTGCTTTTCTCAAAGCGCCTTCAGACCTGCCTTCGCATCTGTCTCCTAGGGGTGGTCAGCAGTAAGGGTGATAAAAAGGACCCATGTGTCTGGGTTTGGGACTCTACCCACTCAGATCAGGCTTGTGTTGAGAGATGCCCAATTCACGTGTGCGAGTGTGGGTGGAAAAGCAGCTTTGGGAAGGAGGAGAAGCCCCAGAGGCCCTGATGACTGTACTAACACTCTCTTGTCAGGGTCCTCCGAAAACCACCTCTAGGGAAGTTGTATCTCCATTTACTTCTAAATGCCTCTCAAGCTTAAAGGTAAACAAGTTATGCAGTGTTGAATAAGAATGCGTAGAAAGCAAGGATCTGGTAGGGAAGCTCCCTGGAAAATAGACCTCCTGAGAACCCAAACTTAACTCCAAAGTTGAGTCAAAGCAGGAGGCTTTCTAAGGTCAAGAGCTCATAAAGGATCCTCCATCCCCATCCCTCCCACCAGAGTGAACTGTTTGGGGAATATGGAGGAGGTCAGTTGTGATCAGAGAAGAGGGAATGTGTTGAATTTGTTGTTTCTGGACTTTAGGCTGTTTAGTTGCTCAGTTGTGTCCAACTCTTTGTGACTGGGGACTGTAGCCTGCTAGGCTCCTCTGTCCGTAGGATTTCCCAGGCAAGATACTGGAGCAGGTTTCCATTTCCTTCTCCAGGGTTCCTGACCCAGGGATCGAATCCACATCTCTTGCATTATAGGCTGATTCTTTACCACTGAGCCACCTGAGGAAGCCCCTAGATACTACACTACTCTCCGGATTCTTTTTTTTTTTTTTCTGCTTTGCTGAAGACCTGAAACAGAATTGGAGCAAAATACAGAAACGTGTCCCAGTTCTCTACTGCTACTCCAGAAATGGCCACAAGATGGCGCCTGTTCCCTCTTTAGGGTCTTCAGTGTTCCTTCCGCCCAGCAGCCACCACTTGCGCCCTGCTGCACCCGGAACCTGCTTGTGGCTGTGGTTTGAGTTCTTTCGTGTCCCTTCAATCTTGCATGAAAGAAGTCTGCTCTCCCTCTAACACATGCAGTGCTTCGGGGGGATGACAGAGGCACCGAGAATGGGGAGTCCAGGACCAGGGAGGAAGGGGCAACCCTTGAAATAGGGGCAGTCCAGACAGTGTTGATCTAAGTAAGGACAGGGAAGCTGACCCTGCAGTAAGGTCGGTAAGTTCTGTGTCCAGGGTCCACGGGCTTCCTGATGACTCAGTGGTAAAGAACCCACCTGCAATGCAGGAGACACAGGAGATGTGGGTTAAGTCTCTAGGTAGGGACAATCTCCTGGAGGAGGAAATGGCAACCCACTCTAGTATTCTTGCCTGGAGAATCCCATGGACAGAGGAGCTGGTGGGCTACTGTCTATAGGGTCTCAAAGAGTCAGACACGACTGAAGTGACTGAGTACATGTGCAGGTCCAGCGTCCAGTCCCAAGGGACCAGGGCAAGCCTTTCTTTGGGAACCTGGGCACCTCATACAGTGCTGATGGTCACTTTGGGGAGGGGACATCACCCCCCACATCATCCAGTGAGAAGGAATGGAGGTTGATGGCACCCCCCTCCTGCCTCTGGCAGGCATGCCTCTTTCCTCTGCAAGTTCCTAGGTGTGTTGTCCAGAATCAGCACCCCATGACCTTGCGGGGTCATGATCCCACATGTTTCATGGCTGGGAAAGTGATGCACAGGGGTGAAGCTGGGCATAACTGCAGACTACAGGAGGTGGAGGGGTCTGGTGAGAGCACAAGCTCTGGTGACAGCCCAACTCAAAATTTCATTCTTTCTTTTCCTTCTGCCGCACCGCTTGGCGTGCAGGATCCTAGTTCCTTCACCAGGGAGTGAACCCCCAAATCCTGGACTGGGAGCCCGGAGTCCTCATCACTGGACCGCCAGGGAAATCCTTCAGAAGTTCTTTAAACGCTGTGCTGGCCTGATACTGCATATCTCCAAGCCACTTATATTTAAAATGTCTGGCCCGGGATAGAGCCTGAATTCACCAGTATGACCCTGGGGACCCTTCACAGCTATCCCTGCCCTCCTTTTCCATCCCCATCTCAAGCACTTAGGCTCTAGGCAGACCCTACATGCCTTCCACAACCTTCACCCTGGGCGCAAATCCGTTGTCCAGATCCGCTGCTCAAGTGTGCCCACTCCCCCGCTGGCTTGTGGGGTCCTCACAGGCGGAGACAGGACCGCTGCATAGCTTCACTCCAAGGGGCAACTTTCCACTGGCCTCTGTCAGAACGGTGTCCCTCGGGGCAAGTTGTGCAACGCCGCCGCCAGGCACGGGGCCGGCTCTCGGTGTGACAAGTTACCGGGGTCACTCTGTCTGTGGCCGCCTCCACGGCCGGCCGCCAGTCGGCGCTCATCCTCCCCTCGGGGGCTCGGCGGCGGCGGACCAGGGAGGCGGGTCTGTGGCGCTTTTGAATCTCAAGCCGCCCTTTGCCCCTCATGGCCCTGGAGCCCTGAGCCCACTGGAGACTGGATTTAGGGTGCTTTCCCCTCCTTTCTGCCCCATGGTTGATTCTAAACACCCCCAGGCTCAATTCGTTTCCACGTAGACGGTGGTGCTGACTCAAGAACTGGTTATTGGAGTCATCAGACCGGCTCATGATGCTGCAATTGACAGTAACAGCCCTGCGCGTTCCACTTGCCTAGACCTGCCCTGTATCCCCCTGGGGGTGGCCAGGCTTGAGGAAGTGGACTAAGTGAACTGGCATCTAGATAGGCCAGGCAGACACCCTACCCCTCCACCCCCAGAGTGTGACCGAGGGGTTCAGGAAAGACCGTCTTAGCCCTCTGAGCCTGCGGGCAGAAGGGGGAGACACAGCCAGCCGGGCACCTCCAGGCGAGCTGAGCATAAGAAATGGGACAGCCTTGTCTAAAGGGCCATTCATCTGCCTTGTGTATATGTTCTTTGAAGCGAAAGTGTTAGTTGCTCAGTCGTTTCAGACTCTTTGGGACCCCGTGGACTGTAGCCTTCCAGGCGTCTCTGTCCACAGAATTCTCCAGGCGAGAAAACTGGAGTGGGTAGCCATTACCTTCTCCAGGGTTTCTTCTCCACCCAGGGACCAAACCCTCCTCCTGCAAGAGGATTCTTTACCATCTGAATCACCAGGGAAGCCCCTTTATGACCTTTAAGACCTCTAGAATTTCTAAAAAGAAGGAGCTAGGCAGCAATCTGTTTGGAAGAGGGTGGCCTATGGCATGGGAATGAGGGAGGCGCCTACAGACTTGCTTTGCAAGGATTCCCTTTTGTAGCTTAATAAAAAGAATAAGATTTTCTAACATTGCTTTTATTACATGTACCTGTATTCTTGTTCAGATGCTCATTCTTGTCCGACTCTTTGCAACCTCATGGACTGTAGCCCACCAGGTTCCTCTGTCCATAGCATTCACCAGGCAAGAATACTGGAGTGGGTTGCCACTTCCTTCTCCAGGGGATCTTTCTGATCCAGGGATGGAACTCATGTCTCCTGTACTGGCAGACAGATTCCTTACCACTAATGCCACCTGGGAAGCCCCAAGGATATTCTTATATGTGTTTGTATACTAGTTTGATAAAGATTGGACTTCCCTGGTGACTCAGGTGGTAAAGTGTCTGCCTGCAATGCAGGAGACCCGGGTTCAATCCCTGGGTTGGGAAGATTCCTTGGAAAAGGAAATGGCAACCCACTCCAGTACTCTTGCCTGGAAAATTCCACGGATGGAGGAGCCTGGTGGGCTACAGTCCATGGGGTCGCAAAGAGTCGGATACGACTGAGCAACTTCACTTTCTTTCACTTCTTTCTTTGATAAAGATTATAGTGGGGTTGGGACTTCCCTAGTGGTCTAGTGGCTAAGATTCTGTGCTCCCAATGCAGGGAGCCAGGGATGGATCCCTGATCAGGGGACTAGATCCCACACGCCACAACTGAAGATCCCACGTGCTGCAACAAAGAGACCTAGTGCAGCCAGTGACTCACACACACACACACACACACACACACACACAAAGATTATAGTGGGACAAACGTCCCTTGGTACCAACCATGTTCTGGGTGACAGATGTTTTGGTAAGCAACGCTGATGAGAAGCAACCTGTGATGGATTTAGCATCCATTAGGCCATCCCAGGGGGCTTCCCTGGTGGCTTAGACAGTAAAGAACCCACCTGCAGTGCAGGAGACCTGGGTCCCATTCCTGAGTTGGGAAGATCCCCTGGAGGAGGGCATGGCAACCCACTCCAGTATTCTTGCCTGGAAAATCCCATGGACAGAAGAGCCTGGCAGGCTGTAGTCCATGGGGCTGCAAAGAGTTGAACACAGCTGAGCAAATGAGCAGCAGGCCATCCCAGGAGGGAAGGGGAAGGGGTGGGGGTTGGGGAGGTGGTGGACCATTCTAAAGACAGTCACGGAGATTATGTAGATTAATGCCAAAAGAGAGGCTAGGGAGGAAGTGACAGGGGCTTCTCAGGTGGGTCAGTGGTAAAGAATCCGCCTGTCAATTCAGGAGATGGAGGAGAGGCAAGTTCAATCCCTGGTCCAGGAGGATCCCCTGGAGAAGGAAATGGCAACCCACTCCAGTATTCTTGCCTGGGAAATCCCATGGACAGAGGAGTCTGGTGAGCTACAGTTCGTGGAGTTGCAAAGAGTCAGACACGACTGAGCATGCATGCACACACAGGGAGGAAATGGCAGGACCTTCCGTTTCTCTAAAAACCCTGACTACAGAACTCTGACTAATTTCTCTCCCATCCTATTCAAATCTTACTCAATTTTCACCAGTAGAGTTTTGGCGTGTTCTGTACATTTCTTGCTTGACTTTTTTCCTAAGCGTGTTTTGTTCTGCTTTGCTGCTGAACAAAAAACTCAAATTAGTGGCTCTGCCTATTTTGCTATCTGATGTATTCTGTGGATCAGGGAAATTTTTTTACTGTGGTAAAGTGTACATGATGTAAAATTTCCCATTTTAGCCATTTTTAAGTGTAAAATTGAGTGGTATTAAGTGTGTTCAAAGTATTTTGTAACCACCACCACTATCTATACCCAAAACTTTTCATCATCCCCAACAAAAACTCTGTACCCATCAACAACTCCTGCACTCCTCCCTTCCTTTGATGGTTCAGCAGGTAAAGAATCCACCTGCCATGCAGGAGACATAGGAGACATAGTTTAGATCCTTGGGTCTGGAAGATCCCCTGGAGTAGGAAATGGTGACCCACTCCAGTATTCTTGCCTAAAAAATCCCATGGACAGAGGAGCCTGAAGGGCTATAGTCCACGGGGTTGCAAAAGAGTCAGACACAACTGAGTGACTAAGCACGCACTATTAGTTACCTCACTTCCCCCAGCCCCTGGTAACCGCTGTTCTATTTCCTGTTTTCTCTATGAATTTGCCTGTTCTAGGTCCCTCATACAAGTGGAACCATACAATATTTGTCCTTCTGTGTCTGGTTTATTTCACTAAGCATAATGTTTTCAAGGTTCATCCACGTTGAAGTAGGTATCAAAATTTCATTCCCAGAGAATAGCATTGAAATATGTATATTATCACTTGTGAAACAGATCGCCAGTCCAGGTTTGATGCATGAGACAAGTGCTCAGGGCTGGTGCACTAGGATGACCCAGAGGGATGGGATGGGGAGGGAGGTGGGAGGGGGGTTCAGGATGGGAAACACATGTAAATCCATGGCTGATTCATATCAATGTATGGCAAAAACCACTACAATATTGTAAAGTAATTAGCCTCCAACTAATATAAATAAATGAAAAAAAATTAAGGGAAAAAGATTTCATTCCCTTTCATGGCTGAATAAATATTCTAATATTCATATATATCATATTTTATTTATCCATTCATCTGTTGTTAGAATTTAGGGTTGTTCCCCCCTTTTGGCTATTGTGATTAATGCTCCCATGATCATGAGTGTGCAAACATCAAGTTCTGCCTTCAATTCTTTGGGATATGTATGTAAGAGTGGAATTGTTGTTGTTTAGTCACTCAGTTGTGTCTGACTCTTTGTGACCCCATGGACTGTAGCCTGTCAGGCTCCTCTGTCCCTGGAATTCTCCAGGCAAGAATACTGGAGTGGGGTGCCATTCCTTCTCCAGGAGAAGAGTGGAACTGCTGGGTCTTATGATTGTTCTATGTTTAACTTTTGGAGAAATCCCCAAGCTGTTTTCCTTGGTGGCGGCACCATTTTGCTTTCTGAGGGCCAAGAGTTTGAGCTGGTTCAGCTGGGCAAAGCTGCTCCTTGTCACATCAGTTGAGGTCACTTCTTGGTACTCAGGTAGCAAACAGGGTGGTCTAGAAGTTTCAAGGTGGTGTCATCACACATCTGCCCCCTTGATGGTATTGTGGGAAGGCTGTGCTCAACTGGGACTGTGGGGGACTGTGAACTGGAGTGCTGAGAGTGGCCCCTCCAACCTGGTGGCCACAGAGGGGAAGACTTCTTACCTGGCATATGGATGGGAACAGGCGTGACCTTTCCTGGCCTAGCCTTAGAAGTCAGCTGAATTCTATTGGTTCCCAGCAAGTCACAAGGCCAGACTGGGTTCAAGGGCTAGGGGCCTGAACTCTGTCTTCTATGGGGGAGTGGCCAGGACACACTGAGGAAGAGCGTGTGGAATGGGATTTACTGCTGTTGAGAATTTAAAAAATACAGTCTGCCAGAGTTTATTGAAAATATAGTCTGCTAGGTTTTCTTTTTACTTTATGAATGGCATTTGTCTGTATATATTCTAATTATTGCTGCAATTGATTTATGTTCACTTTGTGATCTAAATAACCTCACCAGATTCTCTGAATAATTCTAACATTTACTTACCAAATCTTACTTTGGATAACTATATTATTTGCAATTATGACATTTCTCTTTTTTATTTTTCATAATAAATTCCTCTTATTTCTTTTTATTACCTTAAAGTGATAGTTAAGACCTCCAGGATGATGTTGAAACACAGTGGGGCTAATTCACAATCTTATATCTTACCTGATTTTAAAGGGAACCATTCTGATGTTTCACCATTAGATAAGATGTTGGCTGTTAATATTAGCCAGATATTTTTAGTCCTTTTAAGAAAGAACTCATCTATTATTAGTTTACCAAGAACTTGAAAAAAATCAGATATAGCTCTCAAAATTATAAACAACAAACTTTGAGGCTCATATCGAGGTAAACATATTTTTTCCTTTACCAATGAATGTGCTGAATGATGACAATAGACTTCCTGATATTGAAATATCCTTGTATTCTTGTAGTAAACTTTAATTAGCAGCATTGTTGTAGTATTATTTTGATGTATTTAGTGATTAATTTTGCTAGTATTTTTATTTAGAATTTTGTAATGATATTCATAGTAGCTTTTGTTTATAGGATCGTTTTGGCTGTGTAAAATGTTTGGGTAGACATATGTTTTTTTTTCTAGCTACTGAAACACATTTTGAGGTATTGAAGTTACTGCTTTCTTGCAGCTTTGAAAGAAGTCATCTGTGAAACCATCTGGACCTGGCACTCTTCTAAGTGGTAACAGTGTGTGTGTGTGTGTGTGTGTGTGAGATGTTATTCAGTGCATAAAAGTTTGTGAAGGTTTTTAAGATAGTGGCAATATTAGACAACACTCTTTAATTGTTTACGATCTTCTGGCTTGAATTTTACTTTGTTTGTTAACACCCTAACTTTTTCAAAAACTGTTGCTGATGTGCTTTTCCTGAAAAAAAAAAAAAAAAAAAGAAAAGAAAGTGACCAAAATTGGTTTTGACCCAGTCTAAGTTAGAAGGATTTAAGAAATGAATTTATATTTATGGTTAAAATTTTTCTCTAGTCTTATTTCCATCATTTTTTGGTGGAGGGATGGAGCGCTGCACAGCTTGTAGGATCTCAGTTTCCCAGTCAGGGATTGAACCTGGACCATGGCAGTGAAAGCCCAGAATCCTAACCACTTGGCCACCAGAATACTCCCTTATTTCTGTCATCTTGAATTATGCTTCATTTTTAAAAAGATGGTTCCTTGTTTAGTACTTTATCATCTTAAATGAGTTGCATATTCTTTGGTTTTTGTATTGCATAGAATTAGGCTAGTATAACAGCTTCATATAACAGAAAATCCCCCAAATGCAATGACTTAAATATCACAGAAGCTTTTTCTTCTCCCTCAAAAGAAGCCTGTAAGTAGGCAACTCAGGCCTGGAGGCTAGGAGATTCTAGGCTCAAAACAGAGGCTTCTCCCAGATTTCTGCTCTGCCATCCAGGGTCAGGTGGGATCCAGATTTCTGTATTGGCTGTTCCTTGCAGTCAGCAAGGCTTGGTACTGCATGGACCTGTGCCCAGATCCAAGGAGACAATACCTGCTAGAATCTAGGTGCTTGAGAGGATGAAATGGACAATCAACCTCAGGCATTGTATGTGTGTGTTAGTTCCTCAGTCGTGTCCAACTCTTTGCAAGTTCATAGACTGTAGCCCAACAGGCTCTTCTGTCCATGGAATTCTCCAGGCAAGAATACTGGAGTGGGTTGCTATTTCCTTCTCCAGGGGATCCTCCCAACCCAGGGATCAAACCTGGTCTCCCGCACTGCAGGCAGATTCTTTGCCATCTGAGCCACCAGGGAAGCCTGTGATGATGATTAATATCTTGTTTCTACTTGACTAGTCTATGATGCCCAACTATTTGGTCAAACATAGTCTAGAAGTTGCTGTGGAGGTATTTTGTAGATGTGATTAACATTTACAATCAATTAACTTGAAGTAATTAATTTAAGCAAACTCTGGAAGATAGTGAAGGACGGGAGCCTGACATGCTGCAGTCCATGGGGTTGCAAAGAGTCAGACCTGACTTAATGACTGAACAACAACAAACTTAAAGTAAAAGAGATTATGGCTATAATGTGGGTGGGCCTCGTTCAATCAGTTGAAGGCATGAAGAGCAAATGTTGAGATTTTCTGGAGAAGAAGGAATTCTGCTGTAAGACTGTAACATAGAAGAACTGTCCAAGTTTCCAACCTGCAGTATAGAGATTGCATTTGCCAGTCTCCATGATCCTGTGAGCCAATTCCTTAAAAACTTTCTCTCCAGGGCTAGCATGAGATCTAGCTTTTTAACCTTATTTTACTTTTTGAAAATTAATTTTTATTAGAGTATAGCTGATTTACAATGTTGTGTTAGTTTCTGCTGTATAGCAATGTGACTCAGTTATACATATACATACACCCACTGTTTTTAGATTCTTCTCCTACAGAGGTCATTATGGGACCTAGTTTTAAACCAGGCTCTGTCTTGCCTTATCCTGGCCAGTGTAATTGTGTCAGGGATGGCCACTTGACCTAACTTGGGTAGTTGAAGATTAGGTCCAAGGTTTTTGTTTGAACTGGTTGAGGCTCTCTCTTCTCTGATGTTCTTACGCCTGAGAGGATGTAGTTGCTGGGCTCTAGCAGCTGTATTATCATCACGAGGGCAAGGGTCAGTCTGAAAAGAAGTTTGGTGAGAGATTGTGAGAGAGAGAAAGCAGGTCCCTGTGACTATTGTCACGTCAACATACCTGAAGCAGAACCTAAACCTACTTCTTGGATTTTTCATTGGTATGACTCAATGAAAAATTCTTTTTGCTTAAGCCAGGTTGGATAAGATTTTTAAAAATAAAAAACCAAAGAACTCTCATGATATGATCATGCACTTCACTGTTTTTTTTCTAAGAACAAGCCATATACAAATAACCTGGCATCTTAGTAGCAAGAAACAAAGTAAGAGACAGCCTGGCAGGAGATAACATTTGGATGAAAAAAGTAACTCAAAGAATGGGTTCTTTTTAGCCACAGATACCTCAGATGAAGATTTTGGGGCTATACTGATACAAGAGTGAGAATTTTCCTGTTTCCTAGAGAAGAGGATTTCTCCATAATGTAGGAAGTTTTCTCAACTGCGGTTTAGGTGCTCCGTAATCTTGCATAACATCCATGGGGCCAGTGGTTTTTATCTGCTCACCCATAACAAAATCCTTCTGATCTTTTTGATTTGTACGAACTGCATCAATTGAATAATACAGAGAGAGAAATGCTACAGAAATTCAGAGTAAATGCTGAGAAACCTCAGGGAAGAGCCAGCAGGGCCATCTCTCAGTGTTAAGCATTCAGTCTTTTGAAATTCACTGTGAAGTTAAGTAAAATAAGACTAGTGTCCTTTTAGTTTTAAATCAGAATATGGAGTTCCTGTATTTTGTCATTACTCTAGCTTACCTGTTCATCTTACCTTTGAGGGTATGAGGTCTGAGAAATTCCTTTTGTTTATCCCCAGCATACTTAGCCTAGGACCCAGTACTTAACAGATGCTTAATAAATTGTGGTTGAATAAATGGAGAAAGTAATGGATCAGTTGAGCTTGCCAGGTGGCTCAGTGGTAAAGAATCCGCCTACCAATGCAGAAGACACAGTAGACATGGGTTCCATCCTTGGGTGGGGACGATCCCTTGGAGGAGGGCATAGCAACCCACTCTAGTATTCTTGCTTGGAAAATCCCATGGACAGAGGAGCCTGGCAGATTAAAGTCCATGGAGTCGCAAAGAGTGGGACTTGACTTAGCAACTGAGCATGCCCATGCACCATGGATTGGTAATAGCATCCATGGATTGAACTATAGTATCTCCACTCTGACTGGCCCCAATAGCTTGCTGATTCTGGCCAACCTAGCCTGCTCTCCTCCCACCATATGCTTCCCCCAAGACTCCCATTGGTGTTTTGCCTGATGTAGATTTTAGGACACTGAGATGTCTTACAAGTTCACCCTGCCCATCCCAGGGCTCAGTGCCAGAGACACCCACTTTATCATGACCTCATTTTATTGTCTTTCTATACAATGTGCTGGTCATAAAATTAATTTATGATCCTTATTTGGGGCTTGCCTAGTGGCACAGATGGTAAAGAATGCACCTGCAATGTGGGTGACCTGGGTTTGATCCCTGGGTTGGGAAGATACCCTGGAGAAGGGAACGGCTACCCACTCCAGTATTCTGGCCTGGAGAAGTCCATGGACAGAAGAACCTGGCAGGCTACAGCCCATGGGGACGCAAAAAGTCAGGCGCGACTAAGGGACTTTCACTTATTTGTTGACTGTAAAATTACCCTCCAAGGTGATCTGTGTCTCCCAGTGTACTTCATGGGAAATGCCCCCAGGTTATCGGATGCTTTGATCTTCCATTCTTGAAGCACAGAAATGAAGTCGCAGAGATGAGCAAAAGTTTGTTTCTGTTTGCCTGTTTGTCAGATTGTGGCTTCTGTAACTGCCCACATAATCTGGAGTCTTACTAATCCTGCCTATCTGTCCGGGTTTCCTATGCACACAGCCAGGGGTGTGCTGAAGCCAGCTGGTGCCATCTTGCAAAAATCCAATTGTTGAATTTTCAGAAAGTGGACAAGCTGGTGGTTAAACTGTTGGTAGCTTGGTGTTGGCAATAATTGCTGTGCTGTGCTGTGCATAATCTCTTAGTTGTGACCGACTCTTTGCAGCCCCGTGGACTGTAGCCCACCAGGCTCCTCTGTCCATGGGGATTCTCCAGGCAAGAATACTAGAGTGGGTTGCCATGCCCTCCTCCAAGGGATCTTCCCAACCCAGGGATCAAACCGAGGTCTCCTTCATTGCTGCAGCTTCTTTATCATCTGAGCTGCCATAGAAGCCAATAGATGTTGGCAAACGCTACAAACCTGGCTCCTATCCACCTCCACCCTGAAGTGAGAACTGGTTGTGAAGCACTTACCAACACACCACTATGTGCAGGTCTTCCTCTCATTCAAGTCCTCATTACCTCTTTTTGTTTGTTTTGTTTCTGTTTGTTTTTTGTTTTGGCTGCACTGGGGCTTAGTTGCCTTGTGGCAGGTGGGATCTTAGTTCCCAGACCATGGATGGAACCCACGTTCCCAGCATTGGAAGATGGATTCTTAACCATTGGACCCATGGAGAAGTACCCTCATTAACTCTTGCCTGGACTATTACAATATTCTATATACTAACGTCTCTGCCCCCAGAGTCTTCCCATTCCAGGTGATTGTAGCATACTTTTGACTACCAGGAACAGAAAACTCAACTACAGATATCCTTGAATATCAGAAAAATGTATTGTTTCATATAACAAAAAGTTCAAAGATGAGACATTTTCAGGAAAACTTAGCAGCTCCTCAGTTACCCAGACTCTTCATTTTTCCACTCTCAGCATTTTGGCGTGGCTCTTTGTGGCTTTAAGATGACTGTTGTGGTTCAAGATTAACACGTTTACACAGTGACATGTGCAATTTTCCCTCATTTCCTCAAAGCACAATTACCATCATCTCAGAAGTCTTCCTGAGAGTTTCCTCTTGAGTCTCCCTGGCCAGAATTGCAACCCATATGTATTCTTTAGTTAATTTCTGCAAAGGAATGGAATTACCATGATTGATTCAGACCACTGGTTCTCAGCCTCTTAGAAACAACATCTCATTTTGTGTAAATATTTTATAGCACTCCTCTTTCCTGAAGTGAAAATCGAAGATTTCTATCCACACCCATACTCAAAAAACAAATCCTTACAAGTCCTCATTGGAAATATAAAAGTGAAATAAAGATAATTTATAAAAATTATATGGATATACATTTCAGTATATATGGTAAATTATATTAGGACTCCAAATTATTCCCGGCCTTTGCTATATCAGAATTATATATCCCAGCCTGATGGCAAGGGGCTTATATTGCCTCGCTCAATTGATGTCAGGCTTGCTTTATGATTTGCTTTGGTCAATGTAATGTGAATGGAAGTGTCACTTCTGAGAAGAGCTTGAAAATCCTTTGTGTGGTTCTGCCACTCCTCTTTCCTTCTGCCATGACAGCAGCATGTCTTAGATAAGGTTGCTCCTTTGGCCTGGCTTTCATAGTGAAACAGACATATGGAACAGGAGCAGAGCTTCCGCTGGTGTATATATGAGCAACAAAGACAAATCTTTGTCATTGTAAGCCATTGACATTTTTGGAGATGTTTGTTGCAGGAGCACAGCTGTCAAAAGCTGACTAATATGGCACACATAAAGAGGAATGAATTTGAGTCAGTGTAGTGAGGTGGATGAACCTGAACTTGTTATACAGAGTGAAGTAAGTCAGAAAGTGAAAAACGAATATCATATATTAATGCGTATATACAGAATCTAGAAAAGTGGTACTGTTGAACCTATTTGCAGGGCAGGAATAGAGACACAGACATAGAGAACAGACTTGTGGATACAGTGGAGAGGGTGGGATGAATTGAGAGAGTAGAATTGAAATATATATATTACCATATGTAAAATAGATAGCTAGTGGGAAGTTGCTACATAACACAGAGAGCTCAACCCAGTCCTCAGTGGCAGCCCAGAGGGGTGGAATGGTGCGGGAGTGAGGAGGGAGGTTCAAGAGGGAAGGGACATATGTATACTCATGGCTGATTCACGTTGTTGTATGGCAGAAATCAACACAACATGGTAAATAATTATTCTCCAATTTAAAAAAAAATGAAAAAACACAGCACAAAAATATTCTGCACATAAAAAAGCGGTCTGCACTTTATGTATGTTTGACCTGTATGTAGCATTACCTTGAACCTAGCAGCTTCAGGTGAAAACTGACACGACTGTGCTGTATCAACAATTAAAAACCAGGAGAGGTATTGCTCTCAGCACATTGATTTTCTGCAGTAGTGATCAACTCTTTGTAAAACTCAGCTTTAAAAAACAGCATCACATCCCTTAATTTAAATTTACATGATGGTTGCATTCTCAGAAAATGCAATGTAGAATAAAATTGTGCAAAATTTGTTGTTGTTGGAGTTAATGATTATAAAGAGATATTCATCTATAGAAATGTCTAGTGGTTTACTCACAAGTCATGGGTTCATTTATGTAAAGTTCAAAAGTGAGCATACTGGTGTACATTCTATCAGAAGTTAGGGTCAATGTATGGCTGGAAGTAGGCACTGAAGATTCATCAGGCTTATGACCTGTGTATTTTTCTCTATACATAATTACACTACAATGAAGAGTCTTTTAAAAGTCATGCAGGGCACAAGACAAATCTTTGGTGTGTGGGATTGTCTTGCGCATTGCAGGATGTCAAGCATTCTTGATTCTTGTCCATGAACTGACAACAGTGTCCCCTAATCACTGTGACAATCACACAGAAACAAAACAACCTCACAAATTTCTGTGATGGTGAACCCCTGGATCCCTAGGTTTACATAATCAAGACTCACTCCTGGGGCTGTGTCCCTTGAAGCTCATCAGCTGCTTCATATCTAAATACAACTGAGCTTCCATTGACCATGAAGAAGGCAGGATGGCAAAGAATAAGAAGTATGTGGTGATGTTAGACGTGGGGGTGATGGTGGTAGTGGTGGTGGTGGTGGTGGTGGTGATGGTGGTGATGGTGGTGGTGGTGGTGATGGTGGTGATGGTGGTGGTGGTGGTGGTGGTGGTGGTGGTGGTGGTGGTGGTGGTGGTGGTGGTGGTGGTGGTGGTGGTGAGGGTGGAATTGGTGGGGGTGATGGTGGTGGTGGTGATGGTGGTGGTGGTGGTGATGGTGGTGGTGGTGGTGATGGTGGTGAGGGTGGAACTGGTGGGGTGATGATGGTGGGGATGGTGATGATGGTGGAGGTGATGATAGTGGTTAGGTAGATATCCTCTGTGTCTGCCACAGCATCCTTTACATTCTATCAAATACATTCCAGATCACTTTGCCCCAACCTCAAATCTGCAGTGGCTCTCAACTGTCTACAGGATAAAGAGCTCAACTTACCTTTCTAGGGTAATTTTGAAGCTTCTTCTGTTTTCAGTGAACCATTGCTCTTTCCCCCCATGGAAGTGCTATGGTATCATTATGCATTACTCCTCCTTCTGTTAAGAAAGCCCTGCTCTCATTCTTGCTCCTCTGGGTCTTCATTCAAATGCTTCTTCCCCATGAAGCAAGCCTCCCATCCAGAGTTAACAGCTATTTCACGTAACTTCCTATGGTGCTGAGCTTTTCTCTCTCTTTACCATTTACTTCATTGCATCTTTCATAGTTGCTTTTGTCTTTTACAGCTTCCACAGGCTTAGTACAGTGATAAGCACTCACTGAGAGCTCAAAATATGCCGGCTGAATTGAACTGAACAAGAACAAAGCCTCTGCATTTCACAGAAATCAGCAACCCAATATCTAAAATCTTTGAACTGGTTGAGGCTCAATTACCATCTGGGTAATTAATAAATAGCTTTCCATCAATAGCATCATTGTGAATTCACTGTACTTCCCCTCATTGTCATAGGACTGCATCCTGTTCTGGTTCTGGGAGGGAAATGAAGCTGTTTGGCTTCCCTGCACCACACGCCCATCATGCTTAGGCCCTGTCAATGCACAAGAGAATCCACAGTAAGACAGTGGGGGGCCTGGTAGCAGCCTGGCTTGAGTGTGGACAAGATGGAGCAGGTGAGGTGGCCAGGGTGGGGTATTTCAGTGACAGTTCAATAAGTGTTTATTGATTGTTATTATACTGGCTACTATGGGAGTCACCAGTATCAATGAATACATATCTTCTATTCAGTCTAAGGAAGAAGGTGGTAGATGTGTGCAGGAACCAGTAGAGAGAGGCAGGTAGGACAGAGAGAATGCCATTGGTTGGGAAATCCAGGTGGGTTAGCTGGAAAAGGAGGTGATTTGTAAGGTTTTATAGGATGGCTAATATTTGACAAATTAGAAAAGAGATGGAGGGTCGTTCAAAGTGGGGAAAACACTCAAAGACAGGGAAGAGGAAAGAATGGGCCAGAGGAACGTGGTTTCCTTTTGCCCCTTGGAACCAGATACGGGCTCTGTTTATATAATTTTCTGCTTTTTCCTCTGAGCTAATAGTATGCAGTCTTACAAGCTGGGAACCCTTAGCTCTTCATGTGATTATAAAATCTTTTTACTGAAGTAAAACATACATATGGAGAAGTAATATGAGCATGAATGGTAAGTGTCCACCTTGATAACTTTTTACACACATACACACTCACATAGTGACCACTTTGGTCAAGGAATACAGTGTTTTCATCACCCCAGAAGGTACTGTTACTTGTATTATCAAAAGGTATTCTTGCCTTTTCTAGAATGTCATCCAAATTTAATCACACAATATTAGGTATCAGCACTTGGCTCCTTTTTACTGATGAGTAACTCAATGACTGACTGTGTGAATACATTAGATCTTTCTATTCATTCTGTTGATGGACATTTGGGTTGTTTGTGCTCTCACTAATATGAGTGGAACATTCTTGGACATGTCCTTTGGTGAACACATTTCTCTGGAATGCACCACTAGGCCTGGGGTCACTGGGTCATGGCGTGCTCTGCTCAGCCTCAGTCTATTAAATGCCTACTGTCAAGCCAGGCTTGCAGTTGGTGTCTGAAGTTGGGGGAGAGGGCAGTTTTGTGGCACTGAGCCCTTAACCTGCGCGCTCTGCTGCTAACTCTGGGTAGGCAACGTCAGAACTGAACTGAACTGTGGGACACCCAGCTGGTGTCCGGAGAATCAGAGAATTGCCTCGTGTGGAAAACCCATCCATTTGGTGACCCGAGGTAGCGTATTCTCTGAGTAGAGTGTTGCAGTAAAGAAGAAACAGGAGAGTTTTTCCTGAACATCTGGTTGAGCAGTGCAGGAACAGTAGAGAGGAGAAACACAGGAGGGATTTTCCCATTCAAGGGAAATGACAGAAGGTGGGGAAAAGCATGGGAACAAAGGCACTTAGCATTTTCTTTCCACTCCAAAAAGAATGTGAAGCAGCTTACAAAAATACCTCTAGGACATCAGTCGAATTATGGGAAAACAAGACAAACCTGAATTGAGATATATTCGGCAGAGACTTGACAGTACACTTATAAGAAGTGTCAAGGTCATTAAAAAAAAGGAGAGACTGAGGATCGATCACAGATTGCAAGAGACTAAAGAGAAATAACTGAAAGTTATGTGGGATCCTGGATAGGATCCTGGAGCAGAGAAAGGACATTCATGGAAAAACTGGTGAAATTTGAATAAGATCTTTACTTAGTTAATAGTAGGATAATTAAAATGTTTATTTTTAAGAAAATAAAGTATAGTTGAAGTATGAAGTATAGTTGATTTATGATGCTGTGTCAGTTTCTGGTGTCCTGCAAAGTAATTCAGTTAAATATATATGGAGTGGCAAAGAGTGGGACACAACTGAAGTAACCTAGTGAGCGTGCACACACACACACACACACACACACACACACATGCCATGTGTGCTTAGTTGCTCAATTGTGTCTGACTCTTTGTGACCCCACGGACTGTAGCCCGCCAGGCTCCTCTGTCCATTGGATTCTCCAGGCAAGAATGCTGGAGTGGGTTGCCATTTCCTTCTTTTCCATTATAGTTTATCACAAGATATTGAATACAGTTCCTTGTGCTATACAGTAGGCACTTGTTGTTTACCCATCCTACATATAATAGTTTGCATCTGCTAATCCCAAACTCCCAGTCCTTCCCTCCCCTCCCCCCACCTCCCCCTTGGCAACCACAGTCTATTCTCTGTATCTGTGAATCTGTTTCTACTTCATAGGTAAGTTCATTTGTGTTGTATTTTAGAATCCACATATAAGTGATATCATACGGCATTTGTCTTTTTCTGACCTACTTCACTTAGTACGATAATCTCTCAGTCCATCAATTTTGCTGCAAGTGGCATTATTTCATTTCTTTTAATGGCTGAGGAATATTTCATTGTGTATATGTACCACGTCTTCTTTATCTATTCATCTGTCAATGGATGTTCAGGTTGTTTCTATGTCTTCACTACTCTAAATAGTGCTGCTATGAACATAGGGGTGCATGTATCTTTTCAAATTGTAGTTTTGTCTGAGTATATGCCCAGGAGTGGGATTAATAATAGTGTAACATTAATTTCTTGATTGTGATACCTGGACTACGATGAAGTAAGATGCTAATGTTACGGGAAGCTGAGTGAGTGACCTAGAGAGACTATTATTTTAAGGCATCTAATATTACCTAAGAGAAAGTGTTTGTCTGAGGGTGAGAGAAGAGGGTGGGGGAGCGATCTGGGGGATTGGGAAGTGTTGGGACTTCCTTCTGATCTAGCCTAGGTGCTCCCTGAGGTGGCCTCCATCTGGCTTCCCAGCTCCAGCAGCCTGGGGCACATACAAGACACTGAGCACATGCTTAGTGAACAGGAGGTGGAGTGTGTGTTTGGGGACCTTCTGTCTTCCTGAGCACTCTGGTGCACCCTATGACAGTGGAAAGTCCCAAGCCCTGAGCCCTATTCACAACATGGAAGCCTAATTATCAAAGCTTGTCTTAGAAATGAAATAAGAAAATGAGAGACTTCTCTGTTGGTCCAGTGGTTAAGACTCTATGTTCCCAATGCAGGGGGTCTAGGTTCGATCCCTGGTCAGGGAACTAGATCTCACATGCCTCAACTAAGACCCAGCGCAGTCAAATAAATAAGTAAATAAATAAAAAGAAAATGAAACCAGGACTTCCCTGGTGGTACAGTGGATCGAAATCTACTTGCCAGTGCAGGAGACACAGGTTTGATCTCTGGTCCGGGATTATTCCACATGCTGGGGAGCAACTAAAGCCCAGAGTTGCAACTACTGAAGCCTGTGTGCCCTAGAGCCCATGCTCTGCATCAAGAGAAGCCACAGCAATGAGAATCCCATGCACCACAGCTAGAGAAAGCCCATGTGCAGCAATGAAGACACAGTGCAACCAAAAATAATTTTTTTTTTTTTTAAAAAAGGAAATGAAACCAGAAATTCAATTCAGGTGTGTTTAAAAAGGAACATTACAATTGTATTCTAGTTTCAAAGCAAGCCTCATTTTGTTATTGTACCAATAACTGGTTCCTGAATGCTTAGATAGGAGGAAAAGGGCAGAAACCAGTAATTCAGTATAACTTTCTCAAAGGTGTCACTATTCCCAGGTGGGGAGGAAAAAAAATGGTGGGATAAGGGAGGGAGGAGGGGGGTAAGGGTAGGCCTGAGGTGCTTCAGTGTTCTCTGACACCCCAGTTCTTGGTTCTGACACCCATAGGATTTCCTGGGATCAACCAGGGGGAAAGAGATGGGGCCTAGGAAGGTGGGCCTCTTGGCCAGTACTTGGCCTTTTGGGTCTGTCTTCTGGGGGTTCTACCATTCAGGCTGAGAGGTATCTAGATGAGCACCCCTTGAAACAGCTCAGGAGCCCGGATGGGGTGAGGAAGGGCAGCCTTGCCTCGTAAACCAATGCAGTGTGATCAGCTTTCTGAAATGGTAACTCACACCTGCTTTGCCCATCCGCATCTCCTTTCCCCACCGGGGCCGGGCCCCATTCGATCACTGTCTCTGAGTGGAAAAGCAAAAGTGTCTTAAATCTCCTCCTTATTTTTGTCTTCTTAAATTCTTAGGAAGAGCAAGGCTCTTATGGGCTCCCCACCACCTCAGAATAGAAAGGATTTCCTGGGGAGGAGGTGAGAAAGTCATGGGAATCTTCTAAGAAGAGGGTCACAGCAATGGGAATCTGAAGCTGTTCTCCTGGGTGACCCCACTGGGGACAAGGAATCGGTGGGATCTGGGGAGTAGAGGGCCTGCGACCTGTGTCCCAGATGGAGCCCCGGGAGAGCAGGCTGGTCCAGAAAGGGGCTTAGTGGGGTGTGGCCAGACAGGATGCTTCATCCCCATGAGGGGTGCCTATGCAGCACCTTGGGATGGGGGGACGGAATCCCTCAGCAGTCAACCTTCCAACAGTCCAAGGATGTCAAGACTTGCCCCCTCACTTCTTGGCCTCTCACACCTCAGCTCTCTAGGCCATGCCCATTCCAGCCCAGCTTTTTGTTCTTCCTCAGCTGCCACTGGGTGAGCATGCACTTGCTGTTCCTCCTCTAGGGAACATGCCTATCTTATCCCTCCAGATGTTTACTTTTCTCCTTCTCAAATCCCTAGATCTTTGTTGCAGGCCCCCTTCTCTGAGAGACAACCCCCTTGACCATCCCACGGAAAACAGCAGAGGCGCCCCCAATCTCTCTCACTCCAGCCCACTGATCCCCCATCCAGCTTTATCTTCCTCCAAAGCCCTCTTGCCCCGCAGACAACTGTGCTACTGTTTTTGAAGGTGGTAGTGATTTCTTATTTCCTTTTTCCTCAGTCTACCAACAATAGACCCCAACTGGTGCAATTACTAATGTTTCAAGGAGTGGATGCTCAGGAAACGGACACAAGAGATATATTGAATGTCCGGTTGTTAAGGTCCCCCAAAGAACCCCCTTGGCCCTACATTCTGGCTCCACTACTCACTGGCTGTGTGTCTTTAGCAAATTCCTTGTCTCTCTAAATCTTAGTTTCTCCATCAATAACATGGGATGATAATCATTCTGCCTTAATGCGTGCATGCATGCATGTGCGTGCTGAGTAGTGTCCAACTCTTTGTGACCCCATGGATTGTAGCCTGCCCATAGTCTCCTCTGTCCATGGGATTTCCCAGGTAAGAAAACTGGAGTGGCTTGCCATTTCCTCCTTCAGGGGATCTTCTCAACCCAGGGATTGCATGCATTAAGGCAGTGATCCTGCCTTAATAGTTTTTGAAAATTAAAGCTCTGAGCACAGTGCCTGGCCCATAGTACACATCCAGTAAAGATTAGTGTCCCTTGGCCTGATGGCTTCTGTGTGTCCCTTATTTCTCTTTCCCAGGCCCACTTAGCCTCCATAGCACAGGTCTCACTGTCAAGCCCCTCCACGTCAAAGGGGCAATAACTCCCTCAGCCTAGGTGTCCCTGATTGTGGTCCCAGAGGTCTTACCTACTGGATTTTAAGGTCCCTTTGGACAGGCGTCACACTTCAAATACCTGCCCTCACCCACCATTCAGCCACTGATTGTCAGGCAGTGCACTGTATGCTCAGCAGTTTCTGACTCTTTGGGACCCCTAAGGACTATATAGCATGCTAGGCTCCTCTGTCCATGGGATTTTCCAAGCAAGAATACTGGGGTGGGTTGGCATTCCCTCCTCCAGGGTATCTTCCTAACTCAGGGATTGAACCTGCATCTCCCTTGTCTCTTGCATAAGCAAGCGAATTCTTTACCACCGAGCTACTAGGAAAGCCTGATGGTCAGGCAGATAGGGGACAAATCGATATACAATGTGTTAGCACCACCCTCCTTTGAAGGAACTCCACCCCCCAACCTCCTCCCCCACCCAGAATCACAAGCCTGTTCCTTAAACTTCAGAAAGCCCCACCATATCAGGCTTTCCTCCTTCCTTGAGGCCTGCGGCTGGCCCGGCCCTTCCCTATGGGACCAGGGGTGTGACCCAGCAGGGTTCTGCTGCCCCTGCCGGCGCCAGCCCTCCCTCCACATCCCCACCCTTCCTGCTGATCACAGCACCCGAGGCTGCTCAGCCCAGCACTCCCTCTAATGGCTAACGCTTTTGAGCTCGGGTTAAAAGACAAAAAGCTAGGCTGTACCCCACAGCTCCTCTAGTTCTGGTGCTGGTTCCTCCAGTTCTGATATTCTGGCATTCTTTCCCTGGATCCCGCCTTTGTTTCTGTTCCCATGCTTCCTCTTTCAGGCCCCAAGAGAAAGCTAACGGGGGACTTTAGGTGACCTCGCCCAATTTCCAACATTCTGGATTCCCTCTTTCCCCCTCTTTCTTCTCTGACGTGAACTCTGTTCTTTCCTGGTGTTCATCAGAATTATGAGGCGGCCAGAAAAAAGCACAAAAACGGTGGGACTGGAAAAGCTTATCAAAAACAATTATGTCCTTTTGCCAAAGCGTTTTCCAAGACAGCTTCCAGGAACTGAAAATTGGGGTTAAATTTTGCATCGATTGCATTATAAGCAAGAATAAGTGGATAATAACCTTTGAAATCTTACGGAGGAACAGGCAAATCCAAAACTGAAAGATGGTCCCCTCCAAGCCAGCCCATTCTGCGACCCCCTCCCCCGCTCTGCGGCAAGAACTCCCGACTCCTGCGCGCCGCCGGGTTTCGCTGCAGCGGCACTACCCACGCATACTCAACTAAGAGACAGAGCACGCCAGCCATGCCACGAGGTGTGTTTTATTTTCATTAATCATACAAATAATTTTCTATAATATTCCAGGGCAAACCGGAGAAATTTGGCAGTCCGATTGGAAGGTCCCCTTCAGAGACCCGCGGGCCGGTGGCGACGGCACGGTGTGCCCGGGTTCACAGTGCAGCTTGTCGCTCGTGTACATCTTGCAGGTGGCTCTTCCTCCACATCACGGCTAGGGTCTCCAAGATGATGCGGTGGAGAATCCTCCAGGTTCGCGGGAAATTTCACTTTGCTTGCTTCTCCTGCTCAATGGCTGTGGAGAGCAGGAAATGGACACTGGGGGGATGGGGACCCCTGGCAAACCCCCCAAATGGGGCGCTTGCAAACCTGGTTTGGGCAAGGCACCCACGAGGTCTAGGGATTAAGAAAGAGGCGTGGGGCTGGGAAGAGAGAGGCGCTTTGTGCAACAGAAACAGGGGCTGAGGCCGCCCGATGGGAAGCAACTGCCGGATGGGGTGTGGGGCTGGGTTAACGGGAAGGGCGGGGTGGGGACTGGGCTGGGAGCCCGCGGACCCGGAGGCGGGGGCGGACTCACTCTCTTTGGTCGGCAGGGTGTTCTTCTCCTGCGTCTCAGTCTTCTTCAGCTTGGCCTTATCGAAGCTGTTGATTTCCCCCATGTCGGGCTTGTCTGCCATTTTCTTAAAACAATCCTAGCGGGCAAATCAAGGCGGTTGGCCGGAAGCCAGCGGCCCCCTCTGCCCTCCCCGCCTCCGCTCCACGACGTGGCACTCGGGCTGGGGCGTTCCCGACAGCCTGAGGCCGAGGATCTGGGCGCGTCCCGCACCCGGCTCCGCAGCCCCAGGGTGTGGCCCGCCCGCCCCGGCGTCCCGTCGGGGAAAAGGCGCCCGACGAGGCCCCCGCGCACCAGCCAGGAAAACCCGCTCTGACCCCACCCGGACTGGGCCTCCGCCCCAGAGAGCCACTCACCGAGAAGTTCCGCTTCCAGTCCGCGGTCCCGGGGCTCCCACTCGCGTTGCTGCAGCAAAAGACAAAAGAGCGGCGCCCGCCCCTCGCCTTATATAGGCCGCGCCCGCCACGCCCCTCCTCTCGCCCGCCGCAGCGGGGGCGGGGCCGGCGGCCGGGGGGCGGGGCCATCACGGGTCGCTCACTCCCCCACCGCGCCCTCCGCCCTGCTCCCTGCCCGGCTGGACCCTGCTCTTCCCGCGCGCGCGCGGTCCCTTTACCCAGTTCCCCCAGCTCCCTGGACCCCAAGGTGGAGGCAGCAGGAGCCGCCAGGGTGGGTGCCACGCCCTCGATTTTCTAGGGGGCTGCACTCCCTCCTCTCCGGAAATCCACTGCTCAGCCGCAGCAGGGGCGTGGGAGGTCGGCGGGGGGAAGGGCGTACGGTTGGGTGTGGGTGTACTAAGTGTGCAGTGTATCGTTGTTGAGTATGGATGTGCAGACGTGCTCGCGCGCTTTACAGCAGTCCCAGCTTGCAGGAGACACCCATCCCTGTGCAGTCCCCACGTGTTTTGCCTTTAGCTTCCCGGAAATCCTCCACCCCCTTTCCCTCTCCTGGAGGTGAACGCCTGCGGGGCTCACACTTAAAGAATCCGAGCCAGGGGTCCTAGAGATGGAACACAGGGAGATACAGATAGGTTTCCACTGCTCTTTGCTGCTATTGGGGGCCCATTGTCTCCCTTCTTTTCGAGATGGGCAGTTCCTGCCCCACCGCTGGTTCTCCTTTAGGACGCTTGTTACAAACATTGTCTGAACGGCGATGGGGAGAGCAGGCAGCCCCCAGGGGCTTGCTCTGTTCTTTTTCTCACAGGGCTCCTAGGGACGTAGTGTCCCAAGGTTCGGTTTTTCTCCTTGAATTAACCTTGAATATGTCCCTACAAAGGTTCTTGCTTTCGTTTTCAACCCTTTATAGTAGTATACTGCAACTATTCAAGTCTTTCTTAGAAAAGTTGTATCTTCATTCCGTCCAACATATTCAGTTCCATAAATGAACAGACCAGGGGGTGAAGCTGGCCATTGTTTATTTGCTCTGAACTTTCCAAATGTCCAGGAGCATTACTAAGCCCTTTTATTTTTTTATTTTTATTTTATTTTTTGAGGGGGTTGCACTGGGTCTTTGTTGCTGCCAGGTTGTTCTGTAGTGGCAGCGAGCAGGGGCTTCTCTTGAGGTGCGAGAGCTTCTCATTGTGGTGGCTTCTCTTGTGCAGCCCAATCTCTAGGGCACTTGGGCTAGAGTGCCCTAGTAGTTGTGGCACATGGGCTTAGTGGCTCCGTGGCATGTGGAATCTTCCTGGACCAGGGATTGAACCTCTGTCCCCTGCAGCGGTAGGCACATTCTTATCCACTGTGCCACCAGGAAAGACCAGCCAAGCACTTTTAAATTGGCATTTTGTGGAAACGTCCTAAGTTCTGTTCCAGCCCTTCCTGATTTTGCCTGCTTTTTTTTTTTTTCCACATTCCCTCAGTGCATTTGGCACAGAAGGAAATAAATTTCGGCTTATGAATTTGATATACCAAACTTCCTGTGTGCCCTTGGGCAAGTGTTTTCTTATACCTCTTCATTTATAAGAGTTTTGGCATAAAACTTAAGTGAGATGAAGAACAGCCATCAACTGGAAGCTTAACATGGCAGCCCCATGAGAGTGGCACACATACTTCATTTGTGTATCAGTCAACTGTTGCCACAGTATGCCGTGTAACAGACTATCACAAAAGTCAATGGCTAAAACAATAATCACTTGTTCTCACTCACTCCTCTGGATGTAGAAGCTGCTGTGTTGGGCTCAGCTGGGCCTGGTTCCACCATGTTTGCGGGATCCAGGTTTGCTTCTCAGGTGTCTCCTGCTCTGGCCCAGGATCTAGCTGGAGCTTGTTCTCAAGGTGATAAGAAAAGAGCAAGAGGGCTGTTGCGTAAGAGAGTGCAGAATTATTGAAGTGTGTATTAAAGCATACCATGTTACCTCTTGTCTGTTAACATCCCGTAGGCCAAACCAACCATCGCTGAAATGGAGATGTGTAGTCCACTCATGGTGGGAGAGGGAGAGGAATGAACTTTTCTTAAATAAACATCCAACTTCACAGGGTAGGCAAACAACCATAACAAACAGTTCCCAAACGGCCTTAATACAGTTAAAGTTTATTCTCCATTCATGTAGCAACATTTTATGCTCTTTCTGTTCAGATCATGTTCCTTCTTCTAGTGACTCGTACTCAGGCTTCTCTCTCATCTGAGGCTCCTCCCCTAGGTCCTGGATGTTTATTCCATCCAGGCAGTGGATGGGAAAGGAGAAAAGAGAGGACTGCACTAGAGTTTTTAGGGATCAGGCTTGGAAGTGCATGTGTGCTCAGTCCTGTCCAACTCTTTGTGACCACTGTGGACTGTTGCCCTCCAGGCTCCTCTGACCATGGGATTTTCCAGGCAGGAATACTGGGATGGGTTGCCATTTCCTTCACCAGGGGATCTTCCAGACCCAGGGATCAAACCCGCATCTCCTGTGATTCCTGCATTAGCAAATGGTTTCTTTACCACTGAGCCACCAGTGAAGCGTATTCCAGGCTTGGAAGTAGTCTCCATCAGTTCTGCCCTCATCTCTTTGGCCAGGATTCAGTCACATGATGTCACCTAAATGCAAGGGGGGCTGGGAAATATAGTCAAGCTATGTGCCCAGGAGTAAAAGACTTGGGAGCAGACTCTGCCATACAGGATGGAAGGATTTGCCAAACTTCAGCATGAAAATATCCAGATACCCAGAGATGTCGACTCTTCGGAGGATCTTGGTGGCACTGGATTCTTTTTCAGATGCATTGCCAAGTGTTATTTAGGTATTACCTTCCTGGGCCCCAACTTTGGCCTGTGAAGTTGTCCTAATTTGGTCCCATGGGGAAGTACAATTCCAGCTTCTTTTTATTTGGGAAACAAAAGAATCTGTTTCTTCTAGATACAGTTGTGGAGATGCATGTTTCAAACATATCAAGCTTGCAGGATTTCCAGACAAAGGAGCTCTGAGTAAACTTGCAGAATTCTTTTTTGTTTTGTTTTGTTATTTTGGCCATGCTGGGTAGCAAGCAGGATCTAAGTTTCTTGACCAGGAGTTGAACCTGCACCCCCTGCAGCAGAAGCACAGAATCTTAACCACTGGACCTCCAGGGAAGGCCCCATGTTCTTTATTCTCACTTATTCAGTTCTGTGGCTCATCTCTAAGAAAGCAGTGGGCCTCTCAGGCATTTGTTTCTTAAGAACAAAGGTCAAATCTTTGTCTAATTCAGTTCTATTGATGGTGGTTTTAAAACATCTGTATATTTCCTTGACACTTGTCCCTCCAATTTCTGAGTGTAGGTTATCCTTGGTGACTTTATTCTAGAGAATAAAATTCCAGAAATTATGCTTTTCCACTTAGGAGCCGCACAGCTCTGCCTGACTCTCAGGGTGCCTCCACATTCTGAGAAAACTAAGCACCTGTAAGGGTAGGTCACTTGCAGGCATTCTAGCCACAAGCCACAGCTGAGGTCTGAGCCAGCATCCACCACCAAGCACACAAGTCCATGGGGTAATGCAGAGACGACCACACAAGCTGTCTCAGGCCCCATTGCAGGTTCACGAGTAAAAGACATGCTGCAGTTTTTATAAGTCACTAAAGTCTTGGGAATTTTTGTTCTGTAGCAATACAATTCATTTTCCCATGAGATAGAAAAAAAGAGTTCCTTGGACTGCAAGGAAATCAAACTAGTTAATCCTAAAGGAAATCAATCTTGAATATTCATTGGAAGGACTGATGCTGAAGCTGAAGCTCCAATACTTTGGCCACCTGAGGCGAAGAGCTGACTCATTAGAAAAGACCCTGATGGTGGGAAAGATTGAAGGCAGGAGAAGGGGACGACAGAGGATGAGATGGCTGTATGTCATCACTGACTCGATGGACATGAGTTTGAGCAAGCCCAAAGAGATGGTGAAGGACAGAGAAGCCTGGGGTACTATAGTCCATAGGGTTGCAAAGAGTGTCACAACTGAGGGACTGAACAACAACAGCAACAGAACAATCATAACTTAGGGATGCCAGGGTCTTTGGTCTTACTGGGGAATTTTCCCCTAAATATCTTCCATAATACTCACACACATCCTTTTCGACAATGATTTATCGCTGTCCATGAAGTATCTGGCAGTGTTCTGGGTGTGGAAGATAGAAAGATGATGAGACTCTTACTGACGTCTAATGTAGTAACTAAATAACTCTGAATCAGTCAACAAGCTGTTGCACGTGCCCTGTGTTTCCTTATGTCTTGGGGCGTCATTTGTCTGACAACATATCAGTCTGCTGCTTGGAGCAGATTTTATTCTGTTCACAGATGGCATAGAGAAAGCAGAACCACTCAACTCCAATTGTATTTCCATTGAGAAGGAAGTGCTGGAAATTGAAGCAGTGATAAGAAGAACAGAAGGGAGTTTTTCCTTCTTTATACGAGATCTTAGTTCCCTGACCAGGGATCGAACTCAGGTCCTGCTGCAATGGAAGCACAGAGGCTTAAAACTGGACCACCAGGGAAGTCCCCCAAAGGCAGTCTTGATGACTGTTAATTTGTTGAGGGGGTTGGGAGAAGCCTTTGGAGATTTACCGGAGGACTCCAGCCCTCAGAACTGGCCATTGTGACTTTATTTTTAGGGACTTGAATGGAAATGTAGATAGAATGCTGAGTATGTTAATAATAGGGTGAAACACTGTAAACATCAAAGCAAGCAGGAGAAATGGACAAAATATGATGACATTGGCCCAACAGGATAGACACAGAGCCTTCTCAGCCTGACCAGTAACCCTGCAGGTACAGGGAGGCGTGAGTAACAGGATTAACTCTCAAGTGTCAAGGAGATTTGTGGCAGTGTAAACAGGAAGAAAGAGTTCAGTCCAGATTTCCTTGAATATAAGGAAGACATTTACACCTACTTTGTTCACTTCAGGCTGAAATGTTCATGTGAGATGTTCTTCTTAGTCTAGGTGTTCACATTGTGTCCTTTCTCTTTTCATGAAGAAAGCTGCTTGAGTGTCCTTGCCTCAGAGAATCTTCCTTGACCACTCCTATCATTCCCTAAATTTAACCTTGTTTCATTTTTCTTCTTAAAATCTGATAGAAGTTTATATTCAGGTATGGGGAAGTCATTCTGGCTTACACATGCATTAAGTTGAATTTTATGTTAATTCCAGTAGCCTATTTGTGGTCTATTAAACATACATTGTGAGTGTGTTAGTCGCTCAGTCATGTCTGAGTTTACGCGACCCCAGGGACTGTGTTCTGCCAGGCTCCTCTGCCCTTGGAATTCTCCAGGCAATAATACTGGAGTGGGTTGTCATTCCCTTTTCCATCAAACATACATTGTACATCTTTTAAAAAAATATTTTATTTATTTATTCGTTGACTGCGCTGGGTCTTAGTTGCTACACACAGGATCTTTGGTTGCCACCTTGGAGATCTAGTGCCCTGACCAGGGATCAAACCCAGGCCTCCTGTGTTGGGAGTGCAGAGTCTTAGCTACTGAACAACCAGGGAAGTCCCTACATCTGTTTTAATTATTGAAGAAAAGGGTGCATTGATGGGAAGTAAAGAATGCCCATATTAAAAATACAGATGAAATATTTCCCTTCCTGGGACACCAGTGTTGGTACTTCTTCAATGAAGAGATTCCCTTCCCAGGTGTCAAGGCCATACTGACTTACTGTTCATGTGCTGAATTTTTGTTTGTTTGTTTAAATTTTGAAGGAATGTATACCTGACTTGTTTAATGGTCTTTGTTGTGACAAGAAATAAAACCGTACTGAAAACCATGTTTCTCTGGAGTAGTTCCTTGGAATTATCTGAGAGGCTGTCTTCTGGGTTATAGTCCACAGTTTGTCTCAATAAAGCTCTTTTCTATTCCTATTACAGGTTGTTTATTGATTATTTCATCAACTAAGCTATCTCTACCAAACATATATTCATCTCTTTGTTTTTGTCTGTCTCACACACTAGGAAATGGGAGACCTCATGTGTCTCATTTACCACCAGCATCAAATGCAATGCTTTATATATAGTAAGTGCTCAATCAATATTCCTGGAATACATGCGTAAAATTCTTAACCAAAATGGAATAAGCTACTTTGGGGATAGTGATGAGTTCCCTGTCACTGGAGGCATTCAATGAGAAGTGCATAGCCAGGGGTGTAGGCTATGATAGGGATGATTCAGACCTTGGGCTCGAGTAGGTTCACTCGAGTACAATGAGTACAATTGCTTCTCCCTAGATGACCTCCCTGGTCCTTTTCAAACTGTTGTTCCAGTTGTGAAACAAACTTCCTTTTGGCTGTCAGTTCTGGCAGCCTGAAAAGAGCTGTGTGACTCTCACACCATGGAGGCTGAGGAAGCAAAGAAATCAACAAGTTGTGTCTGTGTTTTCCATATCATCAAAACACTGTTTTGGAGTTTAAGGATTCCCCAAGATAAAACTGTGAAGAAAGCAAAGCGGGCCTTTGAGGTTCAGCTTCAGTAATGATTGTCCTGCTCTGGAGATGTGTGAATGAACCCCTAAATCAAGCTTGGTACTTGCTGAGATCACCCAAGTGGCTAACAGTCACAGTGTGGGTGAGGATGTTATTGTTTCAGTTTTTATCTCTGGTGTTAGAATAGCAATAATAAAACCAATCTTCTTGAGTTGTCATATTCCAGGCCCTGCGAAAAGGATTTCATGTATTGTGTCACTAAAACCTCAGCAAAGCAGTGTGAAATGGCGTTATTTTGATCCACTCTGCTTTACAGGGTAGGCTCTGAGGCTTGGTCAAGGTCATACAACCAGTAACTGGCTAGAGCTTGAATCCAGTTCTACCTGATAGTAAACCCTGAGCTTTTAACCATGACACCACCCTTGCCTGGACTTGGCAGCAGGGTTTGTAAACTGGATCCATATGGTTTATATATTTTATTTGGTCACATTAAAGTTAACAAAAAACTTCAGCCAGTACTCAAATATTGGAAGATTTCCAAGTTGAAGATCTAGCAACTCTGGATCTATATATTTTTCTCATGTAGCATCATGATTAGCAGCTGCCCCTTGAAATGGGATATGTTTGCTTCCCTTTACAGGTTTCTCCACCACCCTCTAATGTCTTTGCAGCATGGAGACTGGTGTTAGTTGCCATTTATTGTATATGTATGGGTGTTTTACTTATAGTAGATAAATATTTCTTGTCCCCAGATCTCTATTTGTGGACATCTGCCTTCAAGATAGCCCCTAATGGTCCTACCTCTTATTCCCACTCTTGTGTCATCCCCTCCTCTATTGTACCAGGATTTGTCTGTGTGACCAAAGACATATGGTAGAAATGATAGTATATCACTTCTTTCTCTTTTTAAAAAATTTTTTATTTTTTAGCTGTGCCTCCAGCATGCCAGATCTTAGTTCCCTGACCAGGGATTGAACCTGTACCTCCTGCAGTGGTAGCACAGAGTCTTAACCACTGAACTTCCAGGAAAGTCCCAGTATGCCATTTCTGAGATTATGTTATAAAAGATGAACTTCTAATTTGATGCCTGGCTTTCTTGCTCTTTCTTTCCTATCTCTCCTTGGGGAAGCCAGCTGCCATGTTGGGAACAGTCCTATGGAGATGCCCATGTGGTGAGGAGCTCAAGTCTCGTCAACAGTCAGTGATGCGCTGAGACCTGTCAACTAGTGAGCTTGGGAGTCGATTCCCTGGCAGATTTGAGCCTTCAGAAGGCTGCAGCTTTGACTGATAATCCAACTGCAACTTCCTGGGAGATCCTGAGTGAGAACCACCCAACTAAACCATTTCTAGAAACCATGACATGATAAATGTTGTTGTATATTGCTATGATTTAGAGTAATTTGATGCCCAATTTGTTACTGGGCATCAGAAAAACTAATTCACTCTCAAAAGTGGTGACAATACATAGATCAAGAGTGCCATGTGATGCCCATCAGCAGACGAATGGATGAGGAAGCTGTGGTACATATACACCATGGAATGTTACTCAGCCATTAAAAAGAATTCATTTGAATCAGTTCTAATGAGATGGATAAAACTGGAGCCCATTATACAGAGCGAAGTAAGCCAGAAAGATAAAGACCAATACAGTATACTAACACATATATATGGACTTTAGAAAGATGGTAACAATAACCCTATATGCAAAACAGAAAAAGAGACTCAGATGTATAGAACAGACTTGTGGACTCTGGGAGAAGGCGAGGGTGGGATGTTTCAAGAGAACAGCATCGAAACATGTATATTACCTAGGGTGAAACAGATCACCAGCCCAGGTTGGGTGCATGAGACAAGTGCTCGGGCCTGGTGCACTGGCAAGACCCAGAGGGGATCGGGTGGAGAGGGAGGTGGGAGGGGGGACCGGGATGGGGAATACATGTAAATCCATGGCTAATTCATTTCAATGTATGACAAAAACCACTGCAATGATGTAAAGTAATTAGCCTCCAACTAATAAAAATAAATGAAAAAAAAAAAGAGTGCCATGTGGTTAAAAAAATTAAGAAAGAGCACACGTATCTGTTGAAGTAAAGGATATTTATATTGTTATGAAACCTACTATAGTAAGAACTGTGACTGATAGATGGGGAAAAGGAGTGATGACAATCTTAACCAGGCCTGTCTTACTTCTTCATACTGACTGCCTGGCTCCTTCTAGATCTTTGAGTCTCCAAGCCTGCCGTAGAGCAGTTGTTTTCAAACTGGTTTTAGCCTTGATGACCACCCTCCCACCTCCCAAGAAGTACATTAAGTACATTTCACATGGTGACCCAGGACTCACAAGAGCACACAAATGAAACAAAAGTTTCACCAGAACAATACTCACTTTTACTGTGAGTGCCCTCTTTCTCTGACTGGTTTTCATTTTAAAAAACTTTTACTTTGGAATAATTATAGACTCATAGAAAGTTGCAAAAAGTACACTGAAGTCCTCTGTGTACTTGATGGTAACATCTTGTACAACTGCAATACTGTATCAAACCCAGGACACTGACATGCTTGTGATTTACAGATTTTCCAGATTTTACCCTGGTGGCTCAAATGGTAAAGCGTCTGCTTGCAATGAGGGAGACCAGAGTTTGATCCCTGGGTTGGGAAGATCCCCTGGAGAAGGAAATGGCAACCAACTCCAGTATTCTTGCCTGGAAAATGCCATGGACAGAGGAGCCTGGTAGGCTACATTCCATGGGGTCACAAAGAGTTGGAAACGACTGAACGACTTCACTTTCACTTTCGAGATTTTACCAATAATTATATGTACTCTGCTGTATGTAGTTCCACGCAATTTTATCACATGCATAGATTTGTACAACCACCCCAATCCAGATACAAATATATTCCATCACCACAAAGGGAATTCCTGGTGATACTTTTACTTGTTCCTTGGAAGGAAACTTATGAAAAACCTAGACAGCATGTTAAAAAGCAGACATTGCTTTGCCGACTAAGGTCTATATAATCAAATCTATGGTTTTTCCAATAGTCATGTACCGATGTGAAAGCTGGACTGTAAAAAAGGCTGAATGCCGAAGAATCGATGCTTTTGAATTGTCTTGCTGGAGAAAACTCTTGAGAGTCCCTTGGACTGCAAGGAGATCAAATCAGTCAATCCTAAAGGAAATCAACCTGAATATTAATTGGAAGGACTGTATATTGTCACCCTGCTTATTTAACTTATATGCAGAGTACATCATGAGAAACGCTGGGCTGGAGGAAGCACAAGTTGGAAACAAGATTGCTGGGAGAAATATCGATAACCTCAGATATGCAGATGACACCACCTTTATGGCAGAAAGTGAAGAAGAACTCAAGAGCCTCTTGATGAAAGTGAAAGAGGAGAGTGAAAAAGTTGGCTTAAAGCTCAACATTCAGAAAACTAAGATCATGGCATCCGGTCCCATCATCTCATGAGAAATAGATGGAGAAACAGTGGAAACAGTGGCTGACTATTTTTTTGGGCTCCAAAATCACTGCAGATGGTGATTGCAGCCAGGAAATTAAAAGATGCTTACTCCTTGGAAGGAAAATTATGACCAACCTAGACAGCATATTAAAAAGCAGAGACATTACTTTGCCAACAAAGGTCCGTCTAGTCAAGGCTATGGTTTTTCCATTGGTCATGTATGGATGTGAGAGTTGGACCATAAAGAAAGCTGAGTGCCGAAGAATTGATGCTTTTGAACTGTGGTGTTGGAGAAGACTCTTGAAAGTCCCTTGGACTGCAAGGAGATCCAACCAGTCCATCCTAAAGGAGATCAGTCCTGGGTGTTCACTGGAAGGACTGATGTTGAAACTGAAACTCCAGTACTTTGGCCACCTGATGTGAAGAGCTGACTCACTTGAAAAGACCCTGATTCTGGGAAAGATTGAGGGCAGGAGGAGAAGGGGACAACAGAGGATGAGATGGTTGGATGGCATCACCTGCTCTATGGACATGGGTTTGAGGAGACTCCGGGAGTTGGTGATGGACAGGGAGGCCTGGAGTGCTGCAGTTCATGGGGTCATAAAGAGTTGGACACGACTGAGTGACTGAACTGAACTGAACTGAAGATTCTACAATATTAAATGGGTGAATCATATAGTATTTAATTAATACACATTGATTTACATTTACATTGTTTTCAGTAGTTTGCTACTACAAACTACTACCCTTAATGTTGGCAGATCCCAGGGCAAGAATACAAATGGAGACTCACATGCCATGTGTTGAAATATTTAATTTATAAAGCAAATTAGCATACTGATAGAGAAAATATATTTTATCCTCCTGCATAAGAGATTCAATTTCTTTTTTTTTTCCATTGAGATTCAATTTCATAATATAATTTAGAAAATGTGATAAGTGATGGTTTTTTTGAGTGAAAGTGGACAAACTATCACAGATAATTGAATTTGAAAAATAGTATGCAGCTCTGGGCATTCTATTCATAAACTGAGGACATTTAAAAGAAGATCACAATTAAGATATAGTAATAAAAACATTTCTAATAAATTACTGGAAATTTATTCCACAAATTTTTCTTCTATTCTCACTTAAGCATAATTACTAATTGTGTTGGAGTTTTACATAACTTGTGTTCCAAAGATAGTAATTAATATATTTATATATTATAAATATATAAGTAATATAATTATATATTATATACAAATATATAAGTAATATGGTAATATAATATAAGTAATATAATTATATTCTAAGTGTACAATTTAAACATACAGGTGATTTTCCTTATTCAGGGGAGTTTTGTACCATAAAGTCTCTGCCAATGCTGAATTGGTAAATATCAAACTATTGTTCCAAGAGGTAGTCAGTTTCCTGTAAACATCTGGTCAGAACATTTTCATCAGCTGATCCATACATAAGCTTGTTTTATGTGTGTTTCTGTTGAAAGACACCTTACTTAGGATATATTGTTGATTCATTAATGTTGAATGCACACAGCCAACAGCATAAAATGCCTGGACAAAACTTATGTAACAAGTGCATTTTTCTCTGTAAAACATGTCTCAATCTTATTCTCAAGAACACTAGACAGCACTTCAGCACTCTGGTTGGGCCATTTAAAACAATGAAATCACCAACAAAAATGAGAAAAATGAGCTACTAAATAGACTGCAAAAAGATATTTATTTATAGTATAAGAGCTGAAATAAGAAGGCAGAGTGTTGCCTTGTGTGGCCTCCTCTGGGGAACATGTGCCTTGGGAGCTCAAATATTCCAGCATTCTGTGTGTGTCTTCAAGTGACTACAAAATCGCTGTGAGCTTGATTTGGGGGTTAAAAATGAACTTTAGCCTGGAGAAGGAAATGGCAACCCACTCCAGTATTCTTGCCTGGAGAATCCCATGGTCGGAGGAGCCTGGTGGGCTACAGTCCACAGGGTCGAGAAGACTCAGACACGACTGAGTGACTTCACTTCACTTCTTCACTTCACCAGATACAAAATCGCTGGAGTCAAGATCTTGAACTTCTCAGCCTCGAAAACTGTGAAAAAATAAATATGTTGTTCTAAGTCACCCAGTTTTTTTTTTTTTTAAAGAACTTTAGCAAGTACATAATTCTCAACTATGGTATCCATGAATAGTGAGGACCAACTTTATTTTCATAAAACATCTGAATTCAATAGGTAAACAACAACAAAAATTCATTCATGTTTTAAATATTTTCTTTTATTCTAAAGCAGAATACAAATAATTATTAATAAATTTCAAAGTCATGTCAGCATTGTAAAAAATAATTAATATTTTTGTAGGCATAATTGAATTCAATGAAGAATTTTATAAAAATTAAACTATTTGCATTTATTGTATTCAAAGTCAATCTCGCGGCCATTAGAAAGAATCTGTATTTTGCTTCATAAGTATTATGTCCGGACCTACACATGCACAAATTAAAGAATAATAAGAGCTGTTCATTACTGCAAAATATTCCTTAGCTGTCACATGCAACTGTTGGGAATACTGTGCTAATCTGTGAGCAATGCCTGCAGCTGCAGGAATTCCTGTGCTAATTTTTGGAGGCGCAGACTGAAACAGGAAAAGAAGCGAGATAATGGGCGTGTGGTACTCCTGGGAATCATCGTTAAGCAAGAATCTATGAGAGAAAAAGTTTGAGTGACAGAAGTGCCTGGGTAAGTGCCTCTATCATTCCAGTCATCCCTAAACACAATAGCACATCATCTTCGGTGCTGTCAGCAGCACAGCCCGCAAAGCTCCCTGGCACTGAGATGCGGTCACCCTTTGCTTCCGGGACTTAGAGCCGAGGAAGCCTGTGAGGAGTCTGTTGGTGCTTGTGTGTGGAGTGTGCATGTGTGCTAAGTGGCTTCAGTCGTGTCCGACTCTTCGAGACATCACGGACGGTAGCTCACCAGGCTCCTCTGTCCATGGGATTCTCAAGGCAAGAATACTGGAGTGGGTTGCCATGCCTTCCCCTAGGGGATCTTCCCCACCCAGGGATCGAACCCAGGTCTCCTACATTGCAGGCGAAATTCTTTACCTTCTGAGCCACCAGGGAAGCCCTGTGTGTGGAGGGGCGTCTGCTAAGTGCCAGCGCCCCTTGCCAGGGTCTATGGAAAGCACCACCAGAAAGGATGCTGCGAATGATTTAAAGCAAACAAAACCCGCGCAAGCTTTGTGAAGAATAAATTCTCTCGGCTTTTTTGAATCATTGTTGTAGTTGTCACCGTTTTTCATTCATTTCTAATTTCTTTTTAATTTGCATAATTACTAGAAAACTGGCCCCTTCCGCATACTCTTTTTTTTTACCCTCCTACTTACAGAACATCCAAAATTTCTATTTTCTTTTTAGCTGTTTTGCTCATTTGAAAATTCATATTCTTTTTCTGTCTCTTTTATGCAGTGTGTTCCTCTTTGGCTTGGAGCCAAATTTAACAGCTTCCTCCCAGTGAAGCCTTACCAAAAGCCAATTACAAGCTTACTGGGAAGGGAATGACAATTTATAAGAGGCAAGTAGAAAAAAAAGGTTTTATTTATTATCTTTGTACCTTCAGAAAAGAACGTGGCAAATGTGTGCTTTCAGGTTGTTGTTCAGTTGCTAAGCTGTTGTTTGACTCTTTGTGACCCCATGAACTACAGCATACCAGGTTTCCCTGTCTTTCACTATCTCCAAGAGTTGGCTCAAACTCATGTCCATTGGGTCAGTGTTGCCATCCAACCATCTCACCCTCTGATGCCCCCTTCTCCTCCTGCCCTCAATCTTTCCATCAAGGTATTTTCCAATGAGTTGGCTCTTCACATCAGGTGGCCAAAGTATTGGAACTTCAGCTTCAGCATCAGTCCTTCCAATGAATATTCAGGACTAATTTCCTTTAGGATTGACTGGTTTGATCTCCTTGAACTCCAAGGGACTATCAAGAGTCTTCTCCAGCAGCATGATTCAAAAGCATCAGTTCTTATGCACTCAGCCTTCTTTATGGTCGAGCTCTTACATCTGTACATGAATTTCATGTAAAACTCCTCATTTCTAATAAAGCACCTCAGATAGCACGTGAGGTCAGGAGACCTGGGTCCCAGTGGTGGTACCTACTAACCCTGGGCTCTGGGCCAATCACTTCATTCTCTGAGCTTCAATTTTCTCATCTAAGAAATGAAGATAGTAATTGAGCTGTCATGAGGATCAGGGAGATCAAGTATGTGAAAGAATATTGTAGGTGAGATGTATTATATGAAAGGGAGTGGTTCAACTACTTTAGTTCATTTTTATAATTTTTCCCCACACTAGGCTAATTACTTCTCTGCAGCATTTTCTGAGCTACTTTCAGTATTGTTCTATTTGCATCATTACATGTGGCCCAATAAATGCTCCCAAGCTCAATATGAATTCTTCACAAGAGGTTTCTGGACATGTTAAAGGGGCAGGGTCATTTTGGGCATAGTGATGATGGGTGGAATAAACTGTCAGAGTCCTGAAATTAAGATCAGATGATATTTGGAACTGATGGGAAACTGTTAAAAAAAAAAAGAAAATGTTTACCAGGAAGTTATGGGAGAGTTCCAATATAGAAGTGGGAGGGGAAACAGGAACCGGAACTTGCCCATTGTGTTAGTTTGCTAGGACTGCCATAACAGAACACCAGAGACTGTGTCTTAAACAACAAAAGTCCATTTTCTCACAGTGTGCATGCTGGAAGTCCAAAGTCAGGGTGTGTGTACGTTTGGCTTCTTCCAAGACCTCTCTCCCTGGCTTGTAGACAGCTGCCTTCTCACTGTACCCTAACAATGGTCATCCTCTGAGCATGTCCATCCCTGGTGTCTCTCTGGGTATCCATATTCCTCCTTATAAGGACACCAGTCAGACTAGATTTGAGCCCTACTTTAATTTAATCAACTCTTTTAAGGCTTTATATGCAAGCATGGTTATATTCTGAGGTGCTGGGGATTAAGACTTCCAACATAATGAATTTGGGGAAGAGACACATTCAGTCCATAACGCCCATCAACATTTAAATCACATGCTTGTATAGGTGCCAGGTTTGGTCCAGGACAGGAACTCTGACTCCTAGCTCTCTGTCAACTGAAGCAAACATACAAATGTTTGTTCGCAAACCATAGGCCAATACATGCTGTAAGCAGTTGAGGAAATCAGGGAGCCCTCACCTGAGAACCTGAGTGTCACTTGCCCTGGCTCATTCTTTCATTTGCTCATATATTTATTCAACAAGCATTTCCTAGTGCCTGTCAGGTGCTGGGCAACAGACCGGGTGCAGGCATCTTGACCTCTAACTTTCATGTCTTCATGGTTTCTAATGGGAAATAGACACATAAATAAATGGATGTGATGACATGTGATGGATATAACAGAACAACTCCACAAGATTCAGTGGTGACATGGGCTGATCCACATGGCTGTGGACATCTGAGCTGAGTCTTAAGGACTGTGTGATGCCACCAATAATAACTGATATTTATGCAATCTTTTCTATGTGGCTTAAAGCACCAACTTGGTGCTTTAAGTTTTAATTATGTTATCTCAATAATAATCATCTCAGCCACAATTACTACTGGGTTGTTGAGTCCTTATGACTACCGTGGGGGAAGTATTATTACCTTCGTTTTACTAATGAGGAAACAAAGATCTAGGGAGTTTGTTAGGGACTGAATGTTTATGCCCCCCCAAAATACATATGTTGAAGCCTATAGCCTAGAACAATGATATTAGGAGGTGGGGCTGTTGGGAGGGAATTAGGTTTAGCTCAATAAAGGACAGAAATTGTATGGACCTAACAGAAGCAGAAGATATTAAGAAGAGGTGGCAAGAATACACAGAAGAGCTGTACAAAAAAGATCTTCATGATCCAGATAATCACGATGGTGTGATCACTCATCTAGAGCCAGACATCCTGGAATGTGAAGTCAAGTGGGCCTTAGGAAACATCACTATGATTAAAGCTAGCGGAGGTAATGGAATTCCAGTTGGGCTATTTCAAATCCTGAAAGACAATGCTGTGAAAGTGCTGCACTCAATATGCCAGCAAATTTGGAAAACTCAGCAGTGGCCACAGGACTGGAAAAAGGTCAGTTTTCATTCCAATCCCAAAGAAAGGCAATCCCAAAGAATGCTCATACTACTGCACAATTGCACTCATCTTACACTCTAGTAAAGTAATGCTCAAAATTCTCCAAGTCAGGCTTCAGCAATACGTGAACCATGAACTTCAGATGTTCAAGCTGGTTTTAGGAAAGGCAGAAGAACCAGAGATCAAATTGCCAACATCTGTTGGATCATCGAAAAAGCAAGAGAGCTCCAGAAAAACATCTATTTCTGCTTCATTGACTATGCCAAAGCCTTTGACTGTGTGGATCACAATAAACTGTGGAAAATTCTGAAAGAGATGGGCATACCAGACCACCTGACCTGCCTCTTGAGAAACCTGTATGCAGGTCAAGAAGCAAAAGTTAGAACTGGACATGGAACAACAGACTGGTTCCAAATAGGAAAAGTAGTACGTCAAGGCTGTATATTGTCACCCTGCTTATTTAACTTATATGCAGAGTACATCATGAGAAATGCTGGGCTGGAAGAAGCACAAGCTGGAATCAAGATTGCTGGGAGAAATGTCAATAACCTCAGATATGCAGATGACACCACCCTTATGGCAGAAAGGAAAAGAACTAAAGAGCCTCTTGATGAAGGTGAAAGAGGAGGGTGAAAAAGTTGGCTTAAAGCTCAACATTCAGAAAACTAAGATCATGGCATCTGGTCCCATCACTTCATGGCAAATAGATGGAGAAACAGTGGATACAGTGTCAGACTTTATTTTTCTGGGCTTCAAAATCACTGCAGATGGTGATTGCAGCCTTGAAATTAAAAGACGCTTACTCCTTGGAAGGAAAGTTATGACCAACCTAGACAGCATATTAAAAAGCAGAGACATTACTTTGCCAACAAAGGTCCGTCTAGTCAAGGCTATGGTTTTTCCAGTGGTCATGTATGGATGTGAGAGTTGGACCATAAAGAAAGCTGAGTGCCGAAGAATTGATGCTTTTGAACTGTGGTGTTGGAGAAGACTCTTGAGAGTCCCTTGGACTGCAAGGAGATCCAACCAGTCCATCCTAAAGGAGATCAGTCCTGGGTGTTCATTGGAAGGACTGATGTTGAAGCTGAAACTCCAGTACTTTGGCCACCTGATGTGAAGAGCTGACTCACTTGAAAAGACCCTGATGCTGGTAAAAATTGAGGGCAGGAGGAGAAGGGGACGACAGAGGATGAGATGGTTGGATGGCATCACTGACTGAATGGTCATGGATTTGGGTGGACTCTGGGAGTTGGTGATGGACAGGGAGGCCTGGCATGCTGCAGTTCATGGGATCGCAAAGAGTAGAACACAACTGAGTGACTGAACTGAACTGAACTGAGGCCATGAGGGTGGAGACCTCATGATGGAATTAGTGCTCTAATCTAAGAAAAGGGTGAGCATGTGCTTAACTGTGTCATCTCTTGGATTGGAGACCCCATAGACTGTAGCCCTCCTGGCTCCTCTGTCTATGGAATTCTCCAGGCGAGAATACTGGAGAAGGTTGCCAGATCCTCCAGGGGATCTTCCTGACCCAGGGATTGAAACTGTTTCTCCTGTGTCACCTGCATTGGCAGGTGGATTTTTTTTTTTTTTAAACCACTTGGAAATCCCCCATCTAGAAAAGAAGGAAACATGAAAACCTCCTGCCTCTCTCTGCACGTGCAGGGAGGAAAGGCCATGTGGGCACCAGTAAGAACGTGGCTGTCTGTAAGCCAGGAAGGGGACCTCACCAAGAGCTCAAATGGCTGGTCCCTAGATTCTAAATTTTTCAGCCTCCAGAGCTGTGAGAGATAAATGACTTTTATTTAAGCCACCCAGTCTACCGTGTTTTGTTATGACAGCCCAAGCTAAGATTGAACCAAAGGAACAAGCCCAGGATCTCTCAGTCCTAAGTGACAGAGCAGCGATCTGAATCTATGTTGATATAAATCTCGACAGAATTTAGGCAGAGGCGAGCATGGAAAGAGTCAGTGAGGGATGGAAGAGTCTGTCCAGGTAAGAGATCAAGAGGCGCTGACTCACAGAGTGGGTCTAGGGATAAAAAAACTTAAAGAATCTGAGAGTTGATCACCACAGAAAATAAGCAGTGGTGGGTGTGATATGTTAGTGTTGGTCGCTTCAGTCGTGTCTGACTCTTTGCAGACTCCATGGACTGTAGCCTACCAGGCTCCTCTGTCCATGGAATTCTCCAGGCAAAGAGAAGTTTCTAGCAGGTTCAGGTGATGTAGTGACATGAACAGAAATAACTAAAACTGTGTGTTAGGCTCTGTGCTAAATGTCCCTCCCTGTGTGTCCAAAGCCTCACCCAGCTTCATTATTTTTTCATAAAATTTATCATACCATGTAACTTATGAATGGGTGTGTGTGTGTAGATACATAGTTAATAAATAGCCAAGACTGTAGCCTAATCAAGAATCAAGGTGACACATTAAAAAAACCCATCCCAGGGACCCTGATGGTCCGGTAGTTAGAACTCAGGGCTTTCACTGCTGTCGCCTAGGTTCAGTCTATGGTAGGGGAACTGAGATCTCATATGCCATGCAGCAGTTTAAAAAAAAAAAAAAAGACATCACGGAAATTAGGCAATATGACCTTAGAGAGCATCTAGTTCCCTTTACCTGCATGATCAGCTCAGCATGTATAGAGGTCCAAGAATGCCCCAGGGCCTCCGGGAGAAATATAAAAGTTCCCTGAGGGATTGACTGATACGTTTGCAGAGATGAGGGTATCACTACGGTAGGGGAGAACTGACCCCATAAAAAGGGCCCCAGGGAAGGTTGCCCAAGCCAGAGATGAAAGTAAAGCGGCCTTCAGATTTCAGGTAATGTGCAAGTCAGGAGATCAGCCAGGAAAACAGGCTCTGGGCTGCATCAGTGGCAGATGCTTCGGTGACAGGTGAGCCTCTGGCTCTTGGACCTCTTTGGGGAGGAGGGAAAAAGAAAGAACCAGCCAACACTGAGCATTTCTCCCTGGTAGGTGGGAGTGTGGGGGGTTGAATGAAGTCCTAGAAGACTGCTTTGATCAGGAAGAGACTGAATTACTTTAACTGGCTCACCCACTCACTATCTGCTAGAGTGGGCTCCTCAGCCCTCCCAGAGAAAGAAAGCAAGCTGAGTCCCCCTCGCCTCACATGTGCTTTGCAACTTCCCCAGACACATACCATGTAAATGTCTCTCCCGTTTGCTTTGTCTTTCTTGTGGCTCAGCTGGTAAGCATCTGTCTGCAATGCAGGGGACCTGAGTTTGATCCCTGGGTTGGGAAGATCCCCTGGAGAAGGGAGTGGCTACCCACTCCAGTATTCTGGCCTGGAGAAGTCCGTGGACTGTATAATCCATGGGGTCACAAAGAGCTGGACATGACTGAATGACTTTCTCTTTCACTCTCCTGTCCCGATATCTGCGTTTCCTGTGAATAAGGTGTAGCAGTCCTTACTGTCCCAATAGGATGACTCTCTGGGTGACTGTATTAATAATGCTTTTTATTTGTTTTATTAAAAAATTTATCTGTTTATTTTTAACTGTGCTGGGTCTTCGTTGCTGTGAAGGCTTTTCTCTAGGTGCAGTGAGAAGGGGCTGTTCTCTAGTGGTGGTGTGTGGGATTCTCATTGCAGTGGTTTCTCTTGTTGTGCAGCATGGTCCGTATAGCAGGTGAGCTTTAGTAGTTGCGGCTCCTGGGCTCTAGAGCACAGGCTCAATAGTTATGTGATGCACGGGCTTAGCTGTTCTGAGGCACATAGGATCTTCCTGGATCAGGGATCAAACCTGTGTCTCCTGCACTGGCAGGTGGATTCTTTACCCCTGAGCCACTAGGGCTCAGGGCTGTAAAACTTTTTAGAGACAAGTAGTATCACATGTTGGGTTCCTGGGGAAGCAGAATCTGAGATGGTTTAAGGCGCAGGATATTTGCTAAGGAGTGCCCTAGGATTACCTCCTGTGGAAGGGGAGGAAGGAAGTGAGACTGGGCAAAGGGAAGAGAGCTAAGATAGCTTCAGTCTCCCTTTGGGGCTCTGGAACTAGAGTTATCCCAAGAGGGGCTGAGCAGGTGCCTTCTGCTGCTCAGGCAATACTGAAGGGCCTGACCCAAGTCTGCAGATAATGCCCTCAGCCAGCTAGGGCAGCTAACCCTCCCTTGAACTGGGACCTTTTTTTTTTTTTTTTAAATTTTTATTAGTTGGAGGCTAATTACTTTACATCATTACAGTAGTTTTTGTTATACATTGATATGAATTAGCCATGGATTTACATGTATTCCCTATCCCAGTCCCCCCTCCCACCTCCCTCTCCACCCGATCCCTCTGGGTCTTCCCAGTGCACCAGGCCCGAGCACTTGTCTCATGTACCCAACCTGAGCTGGTTATCCGTTTCACCCTAGATAATACACATGTTTCAATGCTGTTCTCCTGAAACATCCCACCCTCGCCTTCTCCCAGAGTCCACAAGTCTGTTCCATACATCTGAGTCTCTTTTTCTGTTTTGCATATAGGGTTATCGTTACCATCTTTCTAAAGTCCATATATATGTGTTAGTATACTGTAATGGTCTTTATCTTTCTGGCTTACTTCGCTCTGTATAATGGGCTCCAGTTTCATCCATCTCATTAGAAGTGATTCAAATGAATTCTTTTTAATGGCTGAGTAATATTCCATGGTGTATATGTACCACAGCTTCCTCATCCATTCGTCTGCTGATGGGCATCTGGGTTGCTTCCATGTCCTGGCTATTATAAACAGTGCTGCGATGAACATTGGGGTGCATGTGTCTCTTTCAGATCTGGTTTCCTTGGTGTGTATGCCCAGAAGTGGGATTGCTGGGTCATATGGCAGTTCTATTTCCAGCTTTTTAAGGAATCTCCACACTGTTTTCCATAGTGGCTGTACTAATTTGCATTCCCACCAACAGTGTAAGAGGGTTCCCTTTTCTCCACACCCTCTCCAGCATTTATTGCTTGTAGACTTTTGGATAGCAGCCATCCTGACTGGCGTATAATGGTACCTCATTGTGGTTTTGATTTGCATTTCTCTGATAATGAGTGATGTTGAGCATCTTTTCATGTGTTTGTTAGCCATCTGTATGTCTTCCTTGGAGAAGTGTCTGTTGAGTTCTTTGGCCCATTTTTTGATTGGGTCATTTATTTTTCTGGAGTTGAGCTGGAGGAGTTGCTTGTATATTTTTGAGATTAATCCTTTGTCTGTTGCTTCATTTGCTATTATTTTCTCCCAATCTGAGGGCTGTCTTTTCACCTTGCTTATAGTTTCCTTTGTTGTGCAAAAGCTTTTAAGTTTCATTAGGTCCCATTTGTTTATTTTTGCTTTTATTTCTGAAATTCTGGGATGTGGGTCATAGAGGATCCTGCTGTGATTTATGTCGGAGAGTGTTTTGCCTATGTTCTCCTCTAGGAGTTTGATAGTTTCTGGTCTTACATTTAGATCTTTAATCCATTTTGAGTTTATTTTTGTGTATGGTGTTAGAAAGTGTTCTAGTTTCATTCTTTTACAGGTGGTTGACCAGTTTTCCCAGCACCACTTGTTAAAGAGGTTATCTTTTTTCCATTGTATATCCTTGCCTCCTTTGTCGAAGATAAGGTGACCATAGGTTCGTGGACTTATCTCTGGGCTTTCTATTCTGTTCCATTGATCTATATTTCTGCCTTTGTGCCAGTACCATACTGTCTTGATGACTGTGGCTTTGTAGTAGAGTCTGAAGTCAGGCAGATTGATTCCTCCATGAACTGGGATCTTGACTGTGCTTCAAAGTGTCCATCCCAGGAGATTTAGGGTAAGAATGGCTTCGGGCTGGAACCTGACTGCTGCCAGCAGCCCCCTGGGAATTTTGAGCAGCCCCCTGGGAATTTTGAGCATCCCACAACTTTCATGATCCTTGTGTTTCCTGTCTGGGTCTGGCCTGCTCTTTCCTGGGCACTACCTGGATCACCCTCACTGTGTTCTTCTGACCAAGTTCCTGGAGGAGCTACTCACAATGACCTAGGTCTGGGATTCCCAAACCCTTCTGTGGGATACTGATACGAGAGATGCTAGCATGATCTTCACAAGCTGGGTGGTATGTACACACAGGTTCATACTCCTCCCCCTTCTTTTGTGTGTGTTTGCAACCCCACTCCTGGGCATATACCCAGAGGAAAAACATGGTCTGAAAGGATATATGCACCCCAATGTTCATTGCAGCACTGTTTACAATAGCTAAGACATAGAAGCAACCTAGATGTCCATCGACAGAGAAATGAATAAACAAGATGTAGTACATACATGCAATGGAATATTACTCAGCCATTAAAAAGAATGAAGTAATGCCCTTTGCAGCAATGTGGACAGACCTAGAGGTTGTTATGCTGAATGAAGTAAGTCAGATAGAGACGGAGAAATATTGTATGACAGTTCTTATATGCGGAATCTAAAAAGAAATGATGCAGGTGAAACTTATTTGCGAGACAGAAATAGACTCACAGACTTAGAGAATGAACTTATGGTTGCCAGTAGGGAAGGAAGGGGTAGGGGGAAAAGATAGGGAATTTGGGATTGACAAGTACACAGTGGGTATTTAAAATGGATAACCAATTAGATCCTGCTCTATCGTGCTGGGGACTCTGCTCAATGTTATGTGGTAGCCTGGATGGGAGGGGCGTTTGGGGGAGAATAGATACTTATATATGTATGGCTGAGTCTCTTTACTGTCCACTCGAATCTGTCACAGCATTGTTAACCAGCTATCAGTTTCACTCAGTCGTGTCCGACTCTTTGCAATCCCATGAATCGCAGCACACCAGGCCTCCCTATCCATCACCAACTCCCGGAGTTCACTCAAACTCATGTCCATCGAGTCAGTGATGCCATCCAGCCATCTCATCCTCTGTCGTCCCCTTCTCCTCCTGCCCCCAATCCCTCCCAGCATCAGGGTCTTTTCCAATGAGTCAACTCTTCTCATGAGGTGGCCAAAGTACTGGAGTTTCAGCTTCAGCATCAGTCCTTCCAATGAACATCCAGGACTGATCTCCTTTAGGATGGACTGGTTGGATCTCCTTGCAGTCCAAGAGACTCTCAAGAGTCTTCTCCAACACCACAGTTCAAAAGCATCAATTGTTCGGTGCTCAGCTTTCTTCACAGTCCAACTCTCACATCCATACATGACCACTGGAAAAACCATAGTCTTGACCAGACGGACCTTTGTTGGCAAAGTAATGTCTCTGCTTTTTAATATGCTGTCTACGTTGGTCATAACTTTCCTTCCAAGGAGTAAGCGTCTTTTAATTTCATGGCTGCAGTCACCATCCGCAGTGATTTTGGAGCCCCAAAAAATGAAGTCTGACACTGTTTCCACTGTCTCCCCATAACCAGCTATACCCCAATACAAAATAAAAATGAAAATAATTATCCATAATACCATTATCATCTTTAATAACATAAACAATAATTCCTTATAATGAACAAAAACCCAGAGTTCAAATTTCCCCTAAGTCTCTTAAATGTTGTCATTATAATTCATTTGTTTGGATTGGGAATCAAATAATGCCCAATTACTCTAATGGGTTGACGAGTCTCTCGCATGCCTTCGTGCTCCCAGTTGCTTCAGCCATGTCAGACTATTTGAGATGCTATGGATGGTAGCCTGCCAGGCTCCTCTGTCCGTGGGTTTCTCCAGGCAAGAATACTGGAGTGGGTTGCCTGTGCTCTCCTCCAAGGGATCTTCCCAACCCAACACGAACTCGTGTCTTCTGCATTGCAGGCAGATTCCTTACTGCTGAGATATTGGGAAAGCCTGACAAGTGTCTTAAGTCTCTTTAAACCTCTAGTTTCCTCTTCCTCTTTTCTTTTTTTTCCCTTATAATTTATTTGTTGAAGAAAACTGATCATTTGTCCTGTAGAGTTAGTGACCACACTAATTGAATTTTGCTATTTGTATCCCTGGTGGTGGTGTTTAACATGTTTCTGTGTTCCTTGTATTTTAAAGAAAAAAAAATCTAGTAGGAAAAATAATGATCTAATGTAATTACCTGAATAAAACTATTTTTATTCCTGAAAAAAATCTTCATAATGGAAGATATAAGCAAATATATCTCCTTACAGAAAATATGAGCTGGTGATGAGAGGAGGAGGTATAGTGAAGCAGGTCAAAGTCTGGATTCTGAAGTCAGAGTATGTGAGTTTGACTCCAGCACCTACCAGAGGTGGTGACTCGGACAAGTGACTTAACCTCCATATGCTGTACTCTGCTTCCCTGAACAAGGAGGGTGGGTCTTGACAGATGGGGACATTGTCCATATCCATGAGGTTGTTTTGTGGAAAAAATATCAAATATGAAGCCCAGGATGTATTTTTTTTTTCAAAGTTGTACATGTGTGTGTACAAGGGCCAACTGAAGAAAATAATTTTATAGATGCCTCATTTCTGGGAGACTGTAAAACACATTTCTCTCTGTAGATGTACCTCTGGTTTTGGACTAAGTGTGTCCATACACACATGGAGAGAAGCTGACCCTTGGACTGGAATTCTGGGCCACAAGGGAGATTAGATTAGAATCTAATCTTTGTTAGATTCAAACTCACAAAGAAGTGAGTTTCCTTCTTAGGAAGAAGGAAAATAAATCTGAGCCCCTGGGAAGGATGACTTATGGCCTACAGGTGAGAGGGGATGCAAGCAGAGACGCTTCCTCACTAAGGCTACCAACAGTCTGTGAAGCTGGGCTGCATGTTAAAAGACCTCAGGATGCTGGGGGGCAGCCAAACTCTGGCAAGAAATGAAGAAGCGAAGATGAGAAGCCTCCACTCTCCATCATGAAAATATCAGATGTCAGGGAAGCGGCATTCAAAGGCTGGTGGGGTCTCAGGGACCAGCTTGGGGTCATGGCAGAGGCCAGCAGAGAGAAGATGGCTGGGAATGCTGGTAGCACGATGCATCTCTTGAAAGAGGCCAGCCACTGAGGGCCACTGCTCCTAACAGATAAGTCAGAGTCACAAGAATACCCATGGTTTCCTCTGCCCTGCTTCTCTCCCCAGCACTCTTCCCTGCAGAATTATTTGTGGTCATGAGAAACGACAGGGAGGCCCTGTTGTGGAAAGCACTGTAGCTGCTGGGAAGAACAAGGCTTAGATTTTGAAGTGGAGGGATGTTCCCAACTGGACAAGCCACAGAGTGCTCAAGAAGCATTCAGTCAAAAAAAAAAAAAAATCATTAAGGGCTTCCCTGGTGGCTCAGTGATGAAGAATCCACCTGCCAATGCAAGAGATGTGGGTTTGGTCCCTGGTCCAGGAAGATCCCACATGCCATGGAGCTACTAAGCCTGTGCACCATTACTACTGACCTTGTGCTCTAGAGCCGGGAAGCCACAACTAGTGAAGTCCAAGTGCCCTAGAGCCCAGACTCTACAACAAGAGAAGCCACTGCAACAAGAAGACTGTACATTGCAATGCAGAGTAGCTCCAGCTTGATGCAATTAAAGAAAGCCCACGGAGCCAAAAAGACCCAGCACAGCCAAACAAAAAAAAATCAATAATTAAAAAAAATCATTAAAACTAAATGAATTATAAGAGTTGTGCTTGGTATAAAATAATCAGCTATACAGAAGCTCCCTGCAGTGGAAGCTCAGAGTCTTAACCACTGGACTGCCAGGGAAGTAATATAGAAGCACAGAGAATCAAAACGGAAGTCCCTCTGCAGAAGTCACGAGTTTGGTGTGAGCATAAAGATCTTCCTCATTTGTTCAAACAGCCGTGTAACTTTTCATTTTAAGGACTGTTTGAGATTGTTTTTTATTGTTCTAATGCTCCAGTGAGCCCAGCTTCACTTCTAATGCTTCAGAGTGTGTGTGTGAGTGCGTGTATGTGCATGTGTGTTTGCACATATGTGTCAATATTTCCCTTGGACAGATTCCTGCACTGGAATTTCTAGGTCAAGGGGCATCCACATTTTAAATGGTGCTGGACAGCGTTACACAAAACCTGTACATTTCGACTGAATGTTGCCACGCTTTTACTTTTGCCAATTTAAGTGGTGAAAAACTGTAATCCTTAGCTGTTTTATTTTGCTTGATTAAAGGAATATTATATCTTTTAAATTGTGGTAAAATACACAACAAAATTTACCATATTAATAATTTCTTAAAATCATTTTTGAGTGTACATTTCTGTGAAATTAAGTTTATGTTTATTGTTGTGAGACCATTACCATCATCCTTCAGCAGAAGTAATTTGTTTTTGGTTAGTTAACAAGGGGCTTCTCATTTATCCATTCACTATTGTATTTTTCTTTTTCTCTCTTTCCTCCCTCCATCTCTCCCTTCCTCCTTCTGTTTCTTTCTTCAGCCTCTTTATGATCTTTGCAGATTTCCTAACCTGGCTTATCCTTTTTTCTTTCTTCTCTTTTTTAAAGAGATGTGTATTTGGGCTTGCTCAGTCACCAAGTTGTGTCTGACTCTTTTCAACCCCATGGACTGTAGCCACCGGGCTCCTCTGCCCATGGTATTTCCAAGGCAAGAATACTGGAGTGGGTTGCCATTTCCTTCTCCAGGGGATCTTCTGATCAAGGAATAAAACCTGAGTCTCCTGCATTGGCAGGCAGATTCTTTATTACAGAGCCACTAGGGAAGCCCTTAAAAGAGATGAGATTTTCTATATTACCAGTATCATCTGTTTTTAGTTTTCTACATTTTGCTTGGTTCCTTCTGTGTTACATTAGTTCTTAATCTTCACATCTTTTACTCCCGTTTTGCAGATGAGGCAGCTAAAGTTTACTGAGTTTCCATGAGCTGACTTGCAAAAGTCCATAAGGGTAACAGGTGGCAGAAATGAGATGGGACTCTAGGTCTCTGACTTTTTCAGTTTGGGGCCAAAGGGAAGCTGCTTGACGCAGTAAGACTCTGCTAAGGGTGGGGAAGGAAATGGCAGCCCACTCCAGTGTTCTTGCCTGGAGAATCCCAGGGATGGGGGAGCCTGGTGGGCTGCCATCTATGGGGTCGCACAGAATTGGACACGACTGAAGCAACTTAGCAGCAGCAGCAGCAGCAGCAAGGGTGGGAAAGCAGGAGGAGTTCAAAAGACTTCAGGGGGAGGCTGCGGTGGAGGAGTCTGGGCGGATCTAGAAGAAGTGGGTGTTTCTAAGCATGGAGGAAATAAGAGACAGGCTCCTCTCTTCCCCTACTGCTCTTACAGTGTGAAGGGTCACCGCAGGACCTTAGAATTGAGAGTCTTGTGGCTGCTGAGTAAAAGCCAGAGGGCATGGTCAGGAGGTCCTTTCTGGGTGCTAATTCCAGGAAGTTTCTTGTTGTCCCTCTCCCCCATTCAACTCACCATCTAGTGCAGTGGGGTTTCACTTCCTTGTTATCACTTCACTTTTCTTCATCCTCTGCCAGGGCCTGGCCAGGGGCCTCCAACGTCTCTCCTAACTGGTCTTGACATTTCCATTCTGGGTCCCTCCAATCTTCCCTCCCGCCGTGGCCTGAGGCATCCTTCTAAAACTCACATTTGACAGCCTGGATGGGAGGGGGGTTTGGGGGGAGAATGGATACATGTGATGTATGACTGAGTCCCTTCACTGATCACCTGAAACTATCATAACATTGTTCATTGGCTATACCCCAATACAAAATGTTTTTGGTGCTAAAGCGCACATTTTATTGTGCAACTCCTTTGCTTAGGACTCGTGGGTGCTCAGCAGTGCCTTGTGGATGGGGGCCAACTCCGTCCAGCGCACAGGCCTTTCACCTACTGGTGACTCTTATCTCTCTGCCTCCCTATCACTTGCTTCCATTGGTGGGTCCATCAGGCTGAATTCCATGGACTAGGTAACTCTCACTCGTGCCTCAAGGCCTCTCCTGGAATTCTGTTATCCTACTAACTCCTACTCAAAACATAGGTCTCTGTTGCGATAACATTCGGCTGGGAGGCCCTCCCTGGAGGGAAGGCCTGGTTACGGGCTGCCTTAGATCTTTGTCACGTACACTCCACCACCTTATAATTTTCTTTTTGTCGGTCTGTCTCTTGATCCTGGCTGCATGTAGCACCACCAGGGCTTTTAAAATTACTGATGCTTGGGGAATTCCCTGGTGATCTGGTGATTAAGACTCTGCACTTTCACTGCTGAGGGTGTGGGTTCAATCCCTGGTCAGTAAACTAAGATCTTGCAAGCTATATGGTGTGGCCAAAAAAAAAAAAAATACTGATGCTGGGGCCCTAGAAGGTTCTAAGTTAACTAACTAACCAGTGGTGGGACCTAGGCTTCAGTAGATTTGGAAGTCCTCCTCTGATGTGCATCTGTGGATGAGAACATTGTTCCATCGTGGGGCCAAGAGTCCTGTCAGAGTCATCATTCTAAACTCTTCACTTGGCATTGAAATGCTCATGTATTAATATTTAGTAAGTGTGTTGAAGAAATGAATGAAGTGGTTTCTAGAAGGGATGCAGGAACCACTGGAGACAAAATACAATGCACACCATACATATGCTGGATAGCAAGTTAAGAGTTTTTGAGAGGTTTTAGAGAACAATTGGGGCTTCTCTGCTGGCTCAGCAATAAAGAATCCATGTGCCAATGCAGGAGACTCAGGTTCAATCCCTGAGTCAAGAACATCTCCTGGAGAAGGAAATGACAACTCATTTCAGTATTCTTGCCTGGGAAATTGCATGGAAAGAGTCTGGTGGGCTACAGTCCATGGGGTTGCAAAGAATCAGACATGAACGTTGCCACTGAACAACAACAACAACAAGAAGAGAACAATCACTCACCTGTCATGAAAAAATGCACCAATTATTCAGGTCACTTAAAAAAAATTGTAGTTTTGTTTAGATTCATAATAAAAATGACATTCAGACTGTTGTCACATGTGTGTGACTCATCCTTCTTTGGAAGCCTTCTTTCCTCCCCAGGCCTCCTTGAAGTCAAATGCTGCACTGTCAAGAGACCCCAAAGTTCACCTCCCAGAGACTGGTATGTAATTTAAATTTTACTGAAAATGTCCTGAATTTTTCATTACTCATGGACAATAAAACATGATAAAAAACCCTCTGACCAACACCCTGAGTTTCTTTCTTCAATAGCCTTCTGTGGTTTCCTTGTGTCTAGTCTTTTCATCTTTCCTCCCATCTCTGAAAAAAAATTTCTCTCCAATGTCCAGCAGTCCAGTTTTTTGCCTCTGTCTGTATATTCCACTGAGAAAAACCAGAGTCAGAAGCTGGCTGAGTGGTGACCACTCAGTTTCTCCAGCACTCTCCCAGAAGGCCTAAGTTCATCCAGATATATCATTAAGCCCCTTCTGTCAAAAATCAGTCACACAGGCACCATCGCTGTGCAGATTTCTGGGGACAAGGTATCATTCACCTCATCACTGAGTCACCCATGTGGAAAAAGGGAGGGAAGAGGTTGGAGAAGAGGAAGAGGGGCAGAGAATGGAAATATGCCAATATTGGGAGAGCTTCTCCCCACACCAGGTCTGACGTAAGCCGCTTGTGAAAACACAAGGGATGGCTTGCGGTGCTGGCCAAAGTGGCTTCAAGCAGAACAGTAGTTATCAACACCCTTCAGGCACAGACCACCAGAGACACAGCTGAAGTTGAATTAGTTGGATTTCTTGCTCTTTGCAACTAGGAAGAATGCATACTTTGAGGAATGTGTGTGCCATCTCAGAAAGAGGGTGTTGGGAGGGCTTATTAAAGGATTTGGCTTTGCTGTTAGGTGATCTTAGGAGAGGTTTAAGGAAGCAGGGCTTTGCTCTGGATTGAGTATTTTCAGGGAGTCAGTGTAATTCTAAAATTCTGATTGAGCATCTGTAAGAGTTTGCTAGGGCCCCATAGACTGGGTGGCTTGAACATCAGGAGTTAAAAAATTTTCATGTTCTGAAGGCCAGAAGTCCAAAATCAAGACATCGGTGGATTTAGTTCCCCCTGAGGCCTCTTTCCTTGGCTCAAAGATGGTCACATTCCTGCTGTGTCCTCACATGGTTGTCCCTCCAATCCCAAGTGCCCGTGTGTCCAAATCTATCATGTGTCCAAATTTCCTTTTCTTATAAGGACAGCAGTCAGATTAGATTAGGACACTGTGTGTGTCTGTGCTTAGCAGTCTCTGACTCTTTGCAACGCCATGGACTATAGCCCACTAGGCTCCTCTGTCCATGGAAATTTACAGGCAAGAACACTGGAGTGAGTTGCCATTCCATACTCCAGAGGATCTTCCCAATCCAGGGGTCGAACCTGTGTTTCTTGCATCTCCTTGCATTGGCAGGTGGCTCTTTACCACTAGTGCCACCTGGGAAGCCCAGGACACACCATAACAACCTCCTTTAACACAATCACCTCCTAAAGACCCTATCTTCAAATACAGTCACCTCCCGAGGTACTGAGGTATGTACTTCAGCATATGAATTTTAGGGGGACCAAAGTTCACCCTGTAATAGCACCTTAATACATCTTGTTTATAAAGTGGGGAAAATGATGGAGACCAGAGCTGGGATTGGTAAAAAAGCATTAGTTACTCATTCATCAGGATAGGTGCTGTTTAGTTCTTTTTGTGGTTTGGATAATACTCACATTTTGTCTGTGTTGTACAGTAATTGTGGCGTGGTCTTGTTTTTGTCTTTATCCAGCATAGTCACAGTGCAGCCTTGGCAGATGTTGATATTCTGTGAATTATTTATGCTCAGCAGGGGAACACCACAATCTGGCTATGGATATTGTACAGCAACACCAAGTCCTTGTTGATAGAACCAGGTCAGCTCCTGGCTGTCAGGAGATGTTTCTTCTTTCTTGAAATCTGTGTACTTACTAAGCCAATGCAGCTTTGGGATGATTGCCACCCTTTCCCATTTAGAAATTCTGGTACCAAACTTGGGTGACCAAGAGTATGGCAAGACTCTAGCCCCCTCCCAGGAATGCATGGAGCCTGGAGACCAAGAAGTGTAGGGAATCAGTCTTCAGCTGCCCACTTCTAAAACACACCCTGATGGTGGAGTGCCATGCTGGAACTTCTGGGAATTCCTTGGCACCCCACTTCACCTGGTATATTTGTTTTCTGTTACTGTGTAACAAAGCATCTCTAACTCAGTGGCTTAACACAGCACACACTTATCTTGCAGTTTCTCTGGTTCAGGAGTTCAAGCATAGCTCAACTGGATCCTCTCACAAGGCAACAGTCAAGGTTTACCCGGGACTGACTTCTCAACAGAGGCTCTGTTTCTGAGCTCTTATAGGTTGTTGGCAGAAATCATTCCCCCAAGGCTGTAGGACTCATGGCAACTCATTTTTCAAAGAGACCAAGGGAGACTTTAGCAAGCTTGTTACTCCATGGATATCACATCCCTCTTGCCACATTCCATCCCTTCTGCCACATTCCACTCATTAGAAGCAAGTCACAGGTCCTGCTCACACTTAGGACAGGGGATTGAACAGAAGTATGAATACCAGGAGGCAGCTGTTTGGACCATTTTTGGAAACCTGTTATGTAGTAAGTGACTCAGAACTTAGATGGTTGCGGTTTGGCACAGCCAGGCTGGGCAAGGCACAGAGGTGCAATGGAAGCCATGGCAAATCTTCTGTGTATCCTGAAAGCTTTGCTTTTGAGGAAAGATCTGATTTTGGGGAAAGAACAAGAAGATATCCAGGACATTATTTCCTCAGGTGACTTCTATGAAGGGACCAAGACTCACAGGGTGGTATAAATTCAGGAAGCTATCAGTAGGAGCACAAAAGAATTTAAGAGTAGGTGGATAGAAGGAGGGTTGCTGGGGTATCAACTGTACTTGAAGGAGAAACACAAAGGAGCAGGGGAAGACTTAAAATCGGGTCTCTGACAGTGGGATGTGAGTGGTATGGATCAAGAAAAATGTTCAAGTGAGGGAGTTGAACCAGATACAAAAACTTTCTGGAGAAGCAGAGAGCAGGCTACAGGGATCTTTAGCATCTCCTTCCTGACCATGAAGGGAAAGCAAGGAAGACCTTCAGCCCAGTTGCCTTTAGAAGGTAAGTGAGGACCAGGCCATCCCCACCTGCTGGTCACCAGGTCAAAGGCAGTATCCTAGAGTGATGGGGGATAATGTATGTAGGGTATATGTGATTCTACTGAACTTTTAAACACAGAATGACTTGTAGAATAAATCCTCTGTAATGATGGGTCTTGGGCTTCCCAGGTGGCACTAGTGGTAAAGAACCCACCTGACAATGCAGGAGACATGAAAAAAAAAAAAAAGATGTGGGTTCGATCCCTGGGTTGGGAAGATCCCTGAAGAAGGGCGTGGCAACCCACTCCAATACTCTTGCCTGTAGAATCCCATGGACAGAGGAGCCTGGTGGCCTACAGGTCAGAGAGACTCAAAGAGTCAGACACGACTGAAGCAACTTAGCACGCACTCAATTATGGGTCTAACAAAGGCAGGAAGTCCCACTAAAAAAGTATTAGAACCAAACAAATTTATCTATATACCAGATGTTTCAAATTCAGTGTCTGACCATATCCTGGGCCATGAAACAAATCCAAGTAAATTTAAAATATTTTAGATTATACTGAGTTTGTTCTCTTATTATAATGGAGTTAGATTAGAAATCAACAACAACAAAATACCCAGGAAAAACCCATAACTTGGAAATTAAATAACATTCTGCTAAACTATCCATGATCAAAAATAAAAAAAAATCAACAAGGAATCAGAAAGTATTCCCAACAGCATGGTAATGAAAATAAAGCTTTTCAAAATCTGTGTGATGCAGCTAAAGCAGTGCTTCAAGGGAAATTGATAGCTGTAAATAATTATATTAGAAAAGGAGAAAGTTTAAAAGTCAATGATTTGGACTTCCTGGTGGTCCAGTGGCCAGGACTCTCCATACTCCCAATGCAGGGGACCCAGGCTCCGTCCCTGGTCAGGGAGCTAGATCCCACATGTTGCAACTAAGACCCTGAGCAGCCAAATAAATATTTTTTAAAAAGTCAATGATCTAAGGTTCCACCTTAAGAAGTTATTAACAGAAAAAGAAGAGAAAAGTAAATCCAAAGTAAGTAGAAGGAAGGACATAATAAAGGTAAGAGTAGAAATCAAAGGAATAGAAAAGAAACTTTTCTTTTCCAAAGAGACTGGGCTTCTCTGGTGGCTCGGATGTAAAGAATCTGCCTGCAATGCAGGAGACCCAGGTTCGATCCCTGGGTGGGGAAGATATTCTGAAGAAGGGGATGGCTACCCACTCCTGTATGTTTGCTTGGGAAATCCCAAGGATAGAGGAGCCTGGCTGGCTGCAGTCCATGGGGTCACAAAGAGTCGCACTCGACAGAATGACTAACACTTTCACTCAGAAAAGAGACAAGAGAAAATTAACAAGCTCAATCATGTTTTCTGACACATTATTCCCCTCTCTCTTCCTTCTAGTCACAGCACATTGGATGAGAATTCATTTGGAGCGGGGGAAAGAGTATGAAATAATAGTTCCTTCTTTTGGAGTTCTTGATATTTGTATCTCACAACCAGAGAGAACTTTTTTTGCCAGTAGGTGGCGGCGCTGTCACCTTGAAAATCCAGACAGGCTGACTTCTGGGTGGCTTGGGGACCAAAGATAGCCTGGGGCTGAAAGGAAGGCATCATTTCAAGATCAGTTCAGTCACTCAGTCATGTCTGACTCTTTGCGACACCATGAATCACAGCACGCCAGGCCTCCCTGTCCATCACCAACTCCCGGAGTTCACTCAAACTCATGCCCATCGAGTCGGTGATGCCATCCAGCCATCTCATCCTCTGTCGTCCCCTTCTCCTCCTGCCCCCAATCCCTCCCAGCATCAGGGTCTTTTCCAATGAGTCAACTCTTCTCATGAGGTGGCCAAAGTACTGGAGTTTCAGCTTCAGCATCAGTCCTTCCAATGAACACCCAGGACTGATCTCCTTTAGGATGGACTGGTTGGATCTCCTTGCAGTCCAAGGGACTCTCAAGAGTCTTCTCCAACACCACAGTTCAAAAGCATCAATTCTTCGGCACTCAGCTTTCTTTATAGTCCAACTCTCACATTCATACATGACCACTGGAAAAACCATAGCCTTGACTAGATGGACCTTTGTTGGCAAAGTAAGTCTCTGCTTTTTAATATGCTATCTAGGTTGGTCATAACTTTCCTTCCAAGGAGTAAGCATCTTTTAATTTCCTGGTTGCAGTCACCATCCGCAGTGATTTTGGAGCCCAGAAAAATAAAGTCTCTCACTGTTTCCACTGTTTCTCCATCTATTTGCCATGAAGTGATGGGACCAGATGCCATGATCTTAGTTTTCTGAATGTTGAGCTTTAAGCCAACTTTTTCACCCTCCTCTTTCACTTTCATCAAGAGGCTTTTTAGTTCCTCTTCACTCTCTGCCATAAGGGTGGTGTCATCTGCATATCTGAGGTTATTGACATTTCTCCCAGCAATCTTGATTCCAGTTTGTGCTTCTTCCAGCCCAGTGTTTCTCATGATGTATTCTGTATATAAGTTAAATAAGCAGGGTGACAATATACAGCCTTGACGTACTCCTTTTCCTATTTGGAACCAGTCTGTTGTCCCATGTCCAGTTCTAACTTGCTTCCTGATCTGCATATAGGTTTCTCAAGAGGCAGGTCAGGTGGTCTGGTATGCCTATCTCTTTCAGAATTTTCCACAGCTTATTGTGATCCACACAAAGGCTTTGGCATAGTCAATGAAGCAGAAATAGATGTTTTTCTGGCGCTCTCTTGCTTTTTTGATGATCCAGCGGACGTTGGCAATTTGATCTCTGGTTCCTCTGCTTTTTTTAAAACCAGCTTGAACATCTGGAAGTTCACAGTTCATGTATTGCTGAAGCCTGGCATGGAGAATTTTGAGCATTACTTTACTAGAATGTGAGATGAGTGCAATATTTCAAGATAGGATAAGTCAATTCTGGAAAGTAAATCCTCACTTTTAGAGCAGGGAATTTAGAGATTATACATGCAAAACCACACACATGCAGAGTGCTGAAGCCGAAATCCCCGTGGAATCAAAGTTTGAAACACTTGCCCTTTAAAACCTGGGTTTCTGGGGGACTTCCCTGGCGGTCCAGTGGTTAGGACTCCAGGCTTCTGATGCAGGGTGTTCAGGTTACATTCCTTGCTGAGGAACTAAGACAATGCTTGCCACACGGGTGAGGCTACCCCCAAAACAAAACAAAGAACCCCAAAACAACCTTCCTCCCCCACTTAATTGGAAGTACTGTAGGCCCGAACCTGAGGCTAAGAAAACTCCCATTGTGTGCAAATCAGGGCCACCCTCTCCCCAACCGCCATTCTAAATTTCTATCAGATTTCCCCAAAACAACTGTAGTGCACTGGACTTAAAACAATTAAGATCCCCTGCCTAAGAATGCGGCATTAAACACCACTAATAAGTTAATCAAGCAGGAGTCTGGGCTGTCAAGGGAGGAGGTGGAGTACCCTCAGGCCTTGGGTGGGACGTGGGAAAGGCTGCCTTTATAATTTTTTTTTATAATTTTTTTCTTCCTCCACGGTCCCTGCTGTGAAAAGCCCCTTGGGGAGTTTGGAGTGGAAATTTTGCAGACCTACTGGGTGCATCTGCGTTCTGGTTAAGTCACTCAGTCGTGTCTGACTCTGCCATCCCATGGACTGTGGCCTGAAAGGCTCCTCTGTCCGTAGGATTCTCCAGGAGTGGGTTGCTCTGCGTTCCTCCAGGGGATCTTTCCAAACCAGGGATTGAACCTGTGTCTCTGGCGTCTCCTCTTTTACCACTAACGCCACCTGGGAAGCTCTACAGAGGTGCTTTCCCTAAATGTCCTCATTTAATCTTTGCAGTAATCCTTTTTATTACCTCTCCAAATCCCTTAAGAAGGCACTTAATAGAGTGCTTGCTGTCTTTCGTGGTTCCGGGTTTTAAGTGAATGCACACACTGATTATTCCCCTCTTTTACACTCACACAAGACTTCTGCGCGATTCCCTTCGTTTAAATGAACTTGCCTTTAAAAACAGCCTTTCATTTATTTCTTTGGTCTATTTCTTTCTAACAAGAGTCACCCTCAGGATTGGCAGCAGGAACGTAGACAGGGCAGGAGGCAGTACGATTTTCGGTTGAATTTAGAAGACAGTCCTGGAGTCTCACTTTTCCCTTCTACCCGGCTCACAAGGTATCGGGTGGCCAGGGCTAGATTTGGGCGGGAGAAGCCGGGCCAGAGCTCCCGAGACCGAGTCCGCGCGGGGCTGGTGGGCGGCAGAGCGGTTGAATGGGGTCGGGATTTAGCCCCTCGTGGCCGCCACCCGGCTCGCCCCAGCCCCGCCTGGAGGCGGCCGCGCCAACCGTGAAGGGAGCCGGCGAGAGGCTCCCAGGATCCCTAGTGCTCCACGGCCGGCGCTCGGCGAGTCCGCAGCCTCTAGGTCGCCGACTAGCTGGGCTGGGCGGCCACTGCTGAGTCCTTTCTTGCCTCTGCGTCCCGGGCCTCGGAGTCGCCGAGAGGAGGATGAGTCCCTGGAGCTGGTTCCTGCTGCGCACCCTCTGCCTCCTGCCGGTGAGCTCTGGCCCTCCGTGCAGCGTGCCCGCCTCTGCTAACTGCGAGCTCAAACCCCCAAATAAGGCGCGCGGTAGGCGCGGACGCTGCAGCCTCCTGGCACCTCCCGGGGGATGGGGTGGTTACCTCCCATCCTCGCCAAGCTCCGCGCTCTCGAACCCCGAGCCGACTCGGCAGGCCAGGCTCCCACCTGCCTTGGCGGTTCCTCCTAGCTCACACTTCTCGCCGCGCCCCCGGTTCCTCTTTACGGTGGGGGCGCAGCCCTCCGGCCACACGAGACTCTCTCCCCCAGCCCCGCCGTCTGTCAACCGAAGGGAGTCTCGGGCCAGATCTCCTGAGTCTCGCCAGCCTGCTTCGCTGGAGATTGGGGCTCGAACCTGCGAAGACCCGGTGGGCCCGGAACTTGGGCTCCTTTGAAGTTTGTTCTGCCCGTTCTTCCGTAGCGTTTCATTTCTGCTCTTACGGAAATGGTAACAAGCCCGCAGCAGTTGCTTGATTTAACCTTTTGTCTATTCAGTGCCTGAGTTAGAAAGGATTTGGAGACTTCCCTGATAGCTCAGTTGGTAAAGAATCCGCCAGCAATGCTGGAGATCTCGGTTCGATTCCTGGGTCAGGAAGATCTCCTGGAGAAGGGAAAGGCTACCCACTCCAGTATTCCGGCCTGGAGAATTCCATGGACAGTCCATGGGGTCGCAAAGAGTCAGACATGACTGAATGACTTTCACTTTAACTTAGGAGGGATTTGGGAGAACTGAAGTCATCCCCCTGATTTACTGATATGGGAAACTGAGGCTCACAGAGGGACATTTGGACTTCAGGTCACGGAGCACGTTCCTGGAGAGACCAGGTCTGACACGCACTGTACGCCTCGTTAGAACTTGACATCAGCGTTTTGGGGTGAGGGGAACCTAGGTGAGAGAGGCCCAGTGACCTGCTCGGGCCCACCCAGCCCTATTGGAGCAGAAGCCGAACGGAAACCCCGTAGGTCTGGCGTCTCCGGGGCTGGACTTCTTTCGAGGAGAGCATTTCCTTTTCATGATCAATTTTCTTACTCTCGGAATTTTCTGCCTTTCTAAAGTCCCTCTCTTATGAGCGGTGTGGAAGTTGAATTTTGCGAATTTGCATCAGTGGTTTCAGTCTCTGTGGAGCCCTGGTGGTCGTAGACCTTGCACCCTCGGAAGCCGAGGGCCAGAGTTCGGGTATCTGCCCACCTTCCGTGATTCCTGCGCAGCATCAGAGGTCGCGTGATTTTATTCATTGTCCTAACCTCAGCGAGGGAGAGGGTGACCTCACTGAGCCATTCCTGGCGCACGGGTTGCCTAGGAAGTCACGCTGTGTTCCTATGACGCCCTGGGCTAGGGCCCTGGGGAAGCTGTCCATCTAGTGGAGGTCAGACAGTCAGTGGCAAGGCTGTTTGAACACCTGAAGAGCGCTGTGGATGGGTTCTTCAGGGGATGAGATTGTAGAGTCAGGCTCTGGAATTTAGCCTCCCACCCCGTGTGGCTGCTTCCTGCTACATTCTGGAAGAACTGTGGCTTGAGAGCTGGCTTGGTTTTCAACTTTCGTTAATCACTAGGGAGATCTTCTGAGTCAACTTCAGCCACAGACAAGGCAGGCTTGACCCAGAGCACGGCACAAGTTGTTGATATTGTTTAGTTGCTCAGTCGTGTCTGACTCTTTGTGACCCCATGGACCGCAGCACACCAGGTTTCCCGGTCCTTCACTGTCTCCCAGAGTTCTCTAAAACTCATGTCCATTGAGTCAGTGAAGCCATCCAACCATCTCACCCTCTATTGCCCCTTTCTCTTCCTGCCTTCAGTCTTGCCCAGCATCAGCGTCTGTTCCAATGAGTAGGTTCTTCACATCATGTGGCAAAGTATTAGAGCTTCAGCATCAGTCCTTCCAATGACTATTCAGGATTGATTTCCTTTAGGATTGACTGGTTTGATCTCCTTGCAGTCCAAGGGACTCTCAAGAGTCTTCTCCAGCATCACAGTTCGAAAGCCTCAATTCTTTGGCACTCAGCCGTCTTTATGAGCTTTCTTCTTTCCTTATCAACATTTAAACACAACTCTAGAGTTCTTTACTACCCCTGCTGGAGTCTGTGCCACTTACTGTTTCTCCCCACAGATATCCACATGCTCCCATACTTCTAGCTGGGTTTTGCTCAAATTCTCTCAAGAAGATCCTTCAGGATTGCCTATTAAAGATTGCCTATTAAAGATGTCATTCTCATTCCTCCACCCACCTGCCCTCTTATCTGCTTTACCAGCTTAATTTTTTTTTACTTAAAAAAGTACTTATTTATTTTTAATTGATTGATGATTGGTTTACAATATTGGTTTGATTTCTGTCACACATCAACATGAATTTAGCCATAGGTGTACATTTGTCCCTTCCCTCTTGAGTCTCCTTCCCACTTCCCACTCATTCCCTCCACTCTAGGTTATTACAGAGCCCCCATTTGAGTTCCCTGAGGCATACAGCAAATTCTCATTGGTATCAGCTCACATATGTTAGTGCCTATGCATTCATGCTATTCTCTCCATTTATCTCACCCTCTCCCTCTTCTCCACCAGCCTTGCCCATAAATCTGTTCTCTATGTCTATGTCTCCATTGTTGCTCTGAAAACAGATTTGTCATTACCATCCTTCTAGATTCCACATATGTGTTAATATATGACATTTGTTTTTCTCTTTCTGACTTACTCTGTATAATAGGCTCTAGGTTCATCCACCTCTAGAACTGACTCAGGTGGGCTCCTTTTTGTGGCTGAGTAGTGTTCCATTGTATATATGTACCACAGCTTCTTAATCCATTCATCTATGATGGACATCTAGGTTGCTTCCATGTCTTGGCTATTGTGAATAGTGCTGCAATGAACGTTGGGGTACATGTGTTGTTTTCAGTTTTGGTTTCTTCAGGGTATATGCCTGGAAGTGATATTGCTGGGTCATATGGTGGTTTTATTCCTAGTTTAAAGGAATCTCCTTACTGTCCACCATAGTGGCTGTATCAATTTACATTCCCACCAGCAGTGTAGGATGGTTCCCTTTTCTCCACACCCTCTTCAGCACTTGTTTTTGGATTTTCTTGATTGTGGCCATTCTTGGGCTCCAGAATCACTGCAGATGGTGATTATAGCTATGAAATTGAAAGATGCTTGCTCCTTGGAAGAAAAGCTATGACAAACCTACACAGCATATTAAAAAGCAGAGACATTACTTTGCCAACAGACGTCTGTATAGTCAAAGCTATGGTTTTTTCAGTAGTCTTGTATGGATGTGAGAGTTGGACCATAAAGAAGGCTGAGTGCTAAAGAATTGATGCTTTTTTGAACTGTGGTGATGGGGAGGATTCTTGAGACTCCCTTGGACTGGAAGGAGATCCAACCAATCAATTGTAAAGGAAATCAGTCCTGAATGTTCATTGGAAGGACTGATGCTGAAGCTGAAGCTCCAATACTTTGGCCAACTGATGGGAAGAACTGACTCATTGGAAAAGACCATGATGCTGGGAAATACTGAAGGCAGGAGGAGAAGGAGATGACAGAGGATGAGATGGTTGGATGGCATCACTGACTGTATGGACATGAGTTTGAGCAAGCTCTGGGAGTTGGTGATGGACAGGGAAGCCTGGCATGCTGCAGCCCATGGGGTCACAAAGAATTGGACACAATTTAGTGACTAAACGACAATAACACAAAGCCGATTTACTTCAGTGTAATTGCAACTGGTCTCCTGAAGTGTCCTCTTGGAGAAGAGGAGATATCGCAGGTCCAGGAGCTGGGATGGGAGGAGCTGAGACAGGCAGTGGTTTAGGGTCTTAGCTCATAATACACAAGCTGTCATTGTGTGCCTTTGTTTGAGTGCATGGATTACACACGTGTGTGTTAAAATCTTTGGTGATTCAGGCAACAGAACTTCTTGTGTCTCTATCATCCATGGATAAGTCTTTTTCTTTTAAAAGAAACCTGTTCGTGGTATATGTTTTGCTTTGTTTTTTTTTTTAAATCATCAAAACCTTAAGATACATGGCTCTGTCTAGTAGTATCTGGGGGCCACAATTACATTGCAAGTAGAGTGGTAGAGCCATTTTGGTTTTTAGCTTTTTTGGAGACAAATAGCCCTTCCCTGAGGGTGTCTGTGTGAGGGAGGCAGGGACAGCTGCAGCTGTAAGGTTACTGCAGCAGCCTAGGGGATCACCTGTTTGCAAAGGTGAGGTAAGGACTTTTCGATCAGATGCCCTGATTACTTGTCTCTAGGTGGGCTAGTAGGGAGATATCTGTGGCCAGTGGGGGAGACAGTGTGCCCTTCTGGGTCAGAACAGAACAGAACAAGATAAGGATCATTTCTTTAAAAACACTTAAAAATCCTGGCTTTAAAAAAAAGTAAAGTCTCCCCAAGTTGTGTTATCCTGAAAAGAGAGATAGGAAAACTTGGTCCCCTGAGGATTTAAAGATGTCAATGTGGATTCAGCTCATGCCATGTGGCACAGCCAAAAAAAGGTAGATGCAGAGTCAGGTGGTCCTCCCGAGTGATGGCTAATTCGAGTACTAATTGAAAAAGATGTAAGTCTGATTGTCAAGTCATGTCTGTTGCATGTTAAGGCAGAATAATGTGGTGTTTAATACCTGGGGCTCAAGAACAAGTCTGCCTGGCTTCAAATCCTGGATCCATTACTCAGCAGAGATAAGACCAGGGGTAACATAATAAACTGCCCAAAGCTTCAATTTCTCCATCTGAAAATGGCCAGTGTCTTACTTAGGTGTGTATCCTCCTTCCTCCTCTCTTCCCCATCTCTCCTGCATGGACACCATTTAGGTGTTCACCCCCATCATGCCCCCAAAACCATTCTTGTCCGGTCCCCCACTGACCTCAGTGTTGCTGCAGCCAGAGGTCAGTTGTCAAAATCCTCAACTTGCTTGGTTCACCAGCCACACCCAACCCACTGGCATACCTTCTCCTCTCCAAAACTTTCTTCTGTTGGCTTCGTGTTCTGATTTTCCCAACCAGCTGGCAGGCTGCTTCTCTTTTTCTGGCTGTTCTTCTTTCCCTTGACTTCACAAGGTTGAACCATTTCTAGACCCATTCTGTCCTGTTTGCAATGAGTCCCTTGGAGATCTCCTCTCATCCTGTGCTTTAAATAACATCAAAGTGAAAGTGAAAGCAGCTCAGTCATGTCCCACTCTTTGCAACCCCATGAACTAGTTCATGGAATTCTCTAGGCCAGAATACTGGCATGGGCAGCTTTTCCCTTCTCCAGGGGATCTTCTCAACCAGGGATTGAACTGGGGTCTCCAGCATTGCAGTCAGATTCTTTACCAGCTGAACTATTGGGAAAATCATTTAAATAACATCAAGATGGTGACAAAATCCTCATTCTTATCTGTAGCCCAGACCTCTCCTGGACTCCAGACACATGCTTCTGCCTACCCCTTTGGCTTCCTCACTCTAATGGATGGTCTGCTTGACACTTCATCTCACAGGGCCAAAACCAAACTTTTAACCTTCCCTCTGAGTCTTATTCTACCCCATATTCTCCATCTGGGTTGATGATAACTTCATCCTTTTAACACATTATTGACTGGGGGATTTATGCAGAAACTAACGCCTGTGGCTGGAGATTTGTTATGTAAGTGAATATTGAAACATTCCGGTCAATAATGTTTGGGTAACAATAGATGTATTAATACGTCTCTGGTCAGTAAGTTGTTAATTAACTGATTCATCATCAAATCCTATTTGCTCTCGCTTCCAGAGTACAGCCAGCATCTCCGATCACTTCCCATCAATTCTGTCACTCCCACTCTGTTCTCTCTCTTGGATCATTTTGGTAACTTCCTAACTACCCTCTTTTGTCTGCCCTCTGTAGTCTGTTCATCACAGCCACCGGCATGGTCCTATCAGCATGTTAGCTCATTTCGCTTTTCTGATAAAAACCTGCACGGACTTCCATGTTGTTAGCATGAAAGACCCCACTATTCCAGGAGTTCGGGGGCCTGTGCGGTCAGGCCTTGCTGACCTCTGTGACCTTTGCCTCCCGCCTACCTCTTGAAATGCACAGCTTCGGTCATACTGGTCTCCTCTCTGTTCCTGCAGAAAATTGAGGGCCTTTCTGCCCCAGGGTCTTTGCACTGCTGTTGCCTCCTCCTGGAGGGAATACTCTTCTCTGAGATAGCCCTCTGCTTTGACCTCTTATCTCCGTGTTGGCAAGGCTTAAGCATTCTACGGGACGTTTAGGGACTTTCCTGCTCACCCTATTTAAGACAACATCCCCTTCCCCTCCACCAGTGCTGCCTGCTTGCTTTCTGCTTCTGTGTTCTCCTCAGCAGTTATCACTAAAATACCCAAGGCAGGGACCTGTGCTCCATTTACTGCAGTATTCCTGGTGCCACGTGCCTAGAGCTATGCCTGTGCTTGGTGGGCACAGCGTCAAAAGTTGGGAAACAAAGAAGCATTGAACAAATGCAGGGAACCATCCATGTGCCATGCCTGGATGGTGTCTGGCACACAGTCAATATCAGCCAGCTGCTTTCAGTATCATTACTATCAGCACGTGGCTAGATGCCAGAACATGAATATCTTCTTTAAAAAAATCTGAGCAGTTTTGGGGACTTCCTGACAGTCCAGTGGTTAGGACTCTGCACTTCCAGTGCAGGGGATGTGGTTCGATCTCTGGTTGGGGAACTGGGATCCTACTGGCTAAGGGGTATGCCCCCCCTCCACAAAAAAAAAAAAAAACCTAAAAAAAATTCTGAGCAGTATTCAGTGAAAATATCATACAGGGGCCCTATTTCTAGACTAACACTAGTTGAAAAGGCAACAATAAAATAAATAAGGAATAAACTAAAAATGGACACATATAATTGAACAGAATTTGTTTCTGAAGAGAAGTGCAGGTGTTATGAGTAGGATGGGATGTTAGGGAGCTTAAGTGTGTTGGGTGAAAATAAACCAAAACCAAATCAAAATGAAACATCCCCTCACTCCCCTACCTCACCCCCACACTATGATCCTGCAGTTGAGGTTTGTTTTTTCTGGAGATGTATTGGTTTATTATCATGATACCTGGGTAGGTGACAATGAATCAGGTGTGCATGGATTTAATAGTACTTCAGCTTTTTAGCGTGTCTTCCAGTTGGAAACTGTGTAGAAATCCTTTGGTAGATCATGTGGAACTACGTGACCAGATGCAGAGGTCAGTGGTCTCCAATCATATCATCATCCAGGCAATTATAATTATCTCCATTGGAAAAGATGAGAAAATAAAGTTGAATGGGACTTTCTTCATTTTAGAGATTAACAGTGGTTAAGAATTCGCCTTCTGATGCAGGGGACACAGGTTCGATCCTTGGTCAGAGAACTCGATCCCATAGGCTCCAACTAAAGATTCCACACTTGCAATGAAGACCCTGCATGCTGCAACTAAGACCTGGTGCAGCCAAAAAAAAAAAAAAAGGTTCATAGCCTGTGAGATGAGTTCTGTCTGGTGTGCTTGGCGTTTGAGAAAATTGAGACCTTGTTTTCCAGCTGGAAGAGTTTATTTAACATCAGGATTTTTAGTATCTGTGGAGAAGTCCCTTCTGGGGCACCAGGCCTGTTCCCCTGTGGCCAGCCTCGCTTGGGCTGCTTAGACAATGTCCTTTGTGGAGAGTTGTGGGCCACTGACTGGCCCCCCTTGTTATGTCACCCCCAGCCCATGTGTTTTCCTGCCTGCCTCTGCCCTCACCTGAGTGGTCAAATGGTGTTTTTGTGAAGGTGGCAGAGGGCCAGGTGGTAAAGAGCAGCCTGCATGCTGTGAGAGTAGGGCCTCTGCCCCAGCCAGCTCCACCCTCATCAGTCTTACATTTTGAGGTTCTGTGTAAGTATTTTACTTGAGACTAGACTGCTGCTGCTGAAACAGCCACACGGAAATGCAAAAATAGTCGATCCTCATCATTTGTGGGCTTCCCTGGTGGGCTCAGATGGTAAAGAATCTGCAATGCGGGAGACCTGGATTTGATCCCTGGGTCAGGGAGATCCTCCAGTATTCTTTCCTGGAGAATCCCATGGACAAAGGAGCCTGGCGGACTACAGTCCATGAGGTATAGTATAGTATATTATACTGTGTGTGTGTGTGTATATAGAGTATACTATATACAATATACAGTATACTATAGTATAGTATACTCTCCATGCATGTATAGTCACATGGAGACCTGCCCAAAACTGTGAAAAGTTTGAGTGGTCTGATGCACATGCTCCCAGCTGAAGTCCAGTAAGTCAACACTGTGTCTTGTCGTTTCAAACTAGGAACAAGTAAACAAGTGGACTTTTTGTGGCCTACTGAGTGCCACATTTTTTTTGTTTTGTTTTGCATTTTTATGCTTTTTAGAGGCGATTTGACTGTTTAAAATAAATTCAGGCTTAGCGCTGAAGTGCTCTCTAGTGTTTCTAAACACAAGAAGGCAGTGATGTGCCTTAGGGAGAAAATACATGAGTTAGATGAGCTTCATTCAAGCATGAGTTACAGTGTTGTTGGCTGTGAGTTCAGTGTTCGTGAATCAACAAAATATATTAAATAAGCTGCTTTTCAACAGAAGCACACTTGACAAGGTTTATGTATTGATTTGTTGATAAAATATCATGACCATAGTGACTCCCCTAGCGGTCCAGCGGTTAAGACTCCGAGCTCCCAGTGCAGGGGGCACAGGTTTGATACCTGGTTGGGGAGCTAAGATCCTACATGCCACACAGCGAGGCACCCCCCAAAAATGACATGACCAGAGGCACATGAGAATGTAACCCTGTATTTTCCCTAGGAGTATTTGGTAATTTAGTCTTCACACTGACTTTATAAAACATAACTATGACAAATGATGAGACTGATCATAAATTGAAACCCCAAAACCCAGGAAAGCATGTTGCATAAAAGGCTGCTGAAATGAAGCCTTTATAAAGAGAATGCATTCTAAATTTTCTTTCTTATAAAACCTGTATTTTCACATTTCTGCATTGCTGAATGTGTGACTCATTCCATGTATATATCTGATATTTACACTTGAACTTCTTTGCTTTTAAACTTTTAAGCTATGTCCCAAAGCATATGGGATCTTAGTGTCCTGACCAGGGATTGAACCTGGGCTCCCTGCATTGCGAGCAGGGGGGTCTTAGCCACTGGACCACCAGGGAAGTCCCTGTCAATTAAAGTGCATTAGATATCTCTAGGGGCCAGTGGAAATTTAGCAACATGAAATAGGTGTTCTTGTGTTGCAGACACTCTTTGGTTGGCTTGGTATGTTGGTTCTCAGAATAAAACCCATTCATCCCAGCCTGCAAATTTTTAAGTGCTGAAACGGAATTGTTATTTAAAGGTTTGAGGACATTCAAGAGCCTAAAAGGGGCTTTCCCAGGTGGTGCAGTAGTAAAGAATCCACCTGCAAGGCAGGAGACATGTGTTTGATCCCTGGGTCGGGGAGATCCCCTGGAGAAGGAAATGGCAACCTACTGTAGTATTCTTGCCTGGGAAATTCCATGGACAGAGGAGCCTGGTGGACTATAGTCCACAGGGTCCCAAAGAGTTGGACGTGACTGAGTACACATTCTCTGACTCTCTCAACAGCTTAAAAATGGTGTTCTGGAATTGAAAATGAAAATTTAAAAAATATTTATTCATTTATTTGACTGTGTCGGGTCTTAGCTATGGCACTGGAGAGCTTTCGTTGTGGTGCAGGGACTCTCTCTTTGTCTTGTGCGGGCTCAGTAGTTACAGGGCAAGGCTCAGTTGCTCCTCTGTATGTGGAATCTTAGTTTCCTGACCAGGGGTCAAACCTGAGTTCCCTGCAAGGCAGATTCTGGGGAAGTCCTGATAGTGAAACTTTTAGAGACTACCTTGCTAAAATTTTTTAGTATTAATAAATACTCAGATGCTAAAATACAGTGTTTGTTTGGCATGTTAAGATCTATAGACAAAACGGGGACCACTGATTGTATCAGTGACCCGAAGGTGTTTTCTTGCATTGTTTTGGAAACCCCCAAAGCCAATATTATAATTTTTTTATTATCTGCATTTAATACAAATGTTTTGAAAAAGACAGGTGCTTAGATTTAAAGGCTCATTGATTTTTACCTTACCAGTTTGAAATTTCTGAGCATTTTTACCTGAGCCAAAGCCTTTTGTACTTCCAATTGCAGGGGAAAAGGCTTGGAAGTAACATATTAGCTTGAGGAAGATATCTTTGTAGTCAGGTGTGTAGCATCATTTTTTTTAGTGATGGCTCTGAGAGACATTTTCAGCACTGTAATTATACACTAAGATGTCATGTTGATTTCATGGCATCTTCCTGAGGTTCATGTACATTCATAAACTAAGTTTCTTATAAGACCTTTTTAAAATTGAAGAATAATTGACTTAGAATGTTAATTTCCACTGTACAGCAAAGTGACTCAGTTACGCATATATACACACATTCTTTTTTGTTGGGTTGGCCAAAAAGTTCGTTTAGGTTTTTCCATAAGATGTTATGGAACGAGCTTTATGGCCAATCCAATATACTCTTTCCCATTATGATTTACGCTTGTCCATCCATTCTATACATAATAGTTTGCATATACCAACCCTAAACTCCCAGTCCATCCCTGCCTGACTGCCCTCCTCTTACGAGACCTTGAGGTTAAGCTAGTGAGGTTAGAGTTATTTAAATTTAGGAGAAACTTTATATTATTTGTTTCTAAGGCTCTTTTTTTTTCTTTTACTATACCTCCCTTACGTTTCATTTTTAGAGATAAGCAATAAAATATTCACAACCTAAGTGTCCGGCTCAATGTGTTTTGGCACATGTATATACTTACCACCAGATCAAGAAGATTTCCATCAGCCCAGGAAGTTGTATAAAGTTTTCACTGTAGCACAACTCTACAGAAAATTGCACTTGATGAATTTTCACAAACAAAAGCCACGTGCCCCCTGTCCAGGGCAAGAAACAGAACAGCTCCAGCTCACCGTAAGCCCTGTGGTCCTACCCTCGTCCCCACCCCAGGGATAACCCTTGTCCTGAAAAATTTTGAGCATAAGTTAGTTTGACTGTCCTAGAATGTCACATCAATGCAGGCACCCAGGATGTCCCTTTGGTGCTTGTTCTTTCACTCAGCTATACCTTTGTGACTCACCATGTTGTTGTGTGTGGTTGTCCACGGACTGTTCTCATTGCTGTGTCACATTGTAGAATTCCGTCTGACTTTCAGGGTGATGGTTGATGGAGGCTCCCTTTTCAGTAATTGAGATCGTTTGTCCTCTTTGTGGTAGAAGACAAACCCTAACTCATTCTCTGGGACCCCTGTCTTCTCTTGCTCATTTGAGGGCTGGCTGGTTCCTTTCTCCTTAATCTGTAGCAATCGCCTGTCGTTCTGAAGAAGGACATCATTGGGTGCTGACTATGCACTGAGAGAGGGAGATGGCCAGCCCTGTAGGTTCCTGAGCCCATTTCCCAAACTAGGAAGAGGCCAGAGAAGCAGGAGGAAGCAAACAGCAGAGCAGTAAGGAGAGTCAGAGTCTTGCCTTTGAGGACTGGGAGGAGCCCTGAGGCCTATGCGTCATGGCTTCTCACCTGCCTCTTGGATTGTGGGATATAGGGAGCTCAAGACTGAGCTCGTGGAGGAAGCCCTGGATCCAGAGCCAGAAGAGCTGGGGTTAGAATTCCCACACTGTCACTTACCAGGGTGTGACTTTGAGGGGGTTCACTTAACTTCTCCCAATGTTCTTTATTTATGGCTGTGCTGGGTCTTTATTGCAGCACGTGGCCTTAGTCACCCGGTGGCATGTGGGATCTCGCTATGCAGATGTAAGGGGAAGAGACCTAACCTAGAGTGCTCACTATGAGCCAGGCCTTGTTGGTAATGTTACTTTGAATCCTCAGGATTTTACAACATGGGCAGTATCATCCCTATTTTATAGATGAGGAAACCAAGGGACAGTGAGCTTCAGAGCACTGAAGAGGAGCCTCAGCTTGCCACAGCTAAAGAAAAGTCCATGCAGTAATGAAGACCTGGCACAGCCAAAAATAAATAAATAATTTTTTGACAAAAAGGCATGCTTGATCTGCCCTTCAGGTCCATAAAATTTAGAGTTGAAAAAGGATGTTCAGGTGCTCAAGTGGTTCCAAACATACATAAAAATTTTCCTCTTGACGCTTCAAGTATCAGCTTTCAAACTTTAATTCAAATTAATTAAAATTAAAAGTTCACTTCCTTTGTCATAGTAGCCACAATTCAACTACTCAACAGCCAACCTTACATGGCCAGTCACTGATGCATCAAACAACTTAGTCCAAAATCCTCTGCTACAACTCAGATCTCCAGGGTCTCACATTGACCACCATATTCTATTGGATACTCAAGGTCACCAAGACTTTTAACACATCTAGAATCAAATGCAAATTCCTCCATGTGTGTGTTTGCTCTGTAATCATGGGGCTGATTCTTTTTTTTATCATGCGAAGTTCATGCCTACTTGGTACTCCTGGCAGCATGGCCATTCCCTGTGTGAAGAAAGCATATCGATAGCTTTAGCTTAGCCCCCAAGATAATAGCTAAAAACCTTGATTTGGAATCCCAGCGAGTTCCCGAGGTGATAGATGAAAGCTTATGGTGTTCTACCGGATTTGTGGTCTCTGAAGGAGAAGATTTAACTCAGGGACCAAAAGACAGTCTCAGTCACTCAGAGCTTTGTGTAGTAGAAATTTTATTAAAGTGATAGTGACAGAAAAAATTTCTGACATAAATATCAGAAGGGGGTAGAAAGATCACCCACCTTGTTAGTTTAATCAGGTCTTTATATAGTTTTCTGCTAGTTACTGAGAATAGAAAAAAATACCTCAAGGTTATGAAAATGTTGCCCAGACCCTTTCCCGTAACATACATCCTGGGATGACATCACCACGAGATTAGCCAGAAGGAATGGGTTAATCCAGAGCTCAAGGCTGTGGAAGTTTTACCCAGACCTTCTCCCATAACATATGTTCTGAGCTCAGAAAAGCTTGTCCTTGAGCAAGAAATACTGCTGTCTATGAGGCCTACATGTCTAAGACAAAAGAATGTGAAAAAGAAAGAATGTGAAAAAGAAAGAATGTGAAAAAGAGTGTTCACCTCTTCCTTTTTTTTTTTTTTTTTTTACCTCTTCCTTAAAGAGGCTTAGGCTGGGACTCCTTATCAACCTGCCTAAGTTAACTCTCTTAACATGAGCTCAGCCATGGGTGTCACTTCACTTCCCTCTCCTTCTGAATAGATTGGTTCCCATTAAAGATTTTGAGTTTCTTAGAGAAGTGATCTTTCTAAATTCCATCTCCACAGTCACGTCCCATCAGGCATCTCTGCTCAAGCTCCAGACATGGTGCATTATGTACTTCCTCTAAGGAACTAACCAGAATGACTAACTGTCTAACCACAAGATTCCCCCTCCTGCTTCCCCAGTGAGGGACTGGCTGTCAGGGTGTAGTGTGGTGGGAATCTGAGACAGCCCCAGTCCCCTTGGCATTGGGGCCCAACCTTGGGACCCAATCACACTTGGGTCTGTGGTCTGAGTCATGGGATCTGAGAGCTGATATGAATACAGTCAACAGGTCTGGCGTTGCCCTCAGTGTTCCATGTGCAAGGCCTTGTTTCTGGGCTTCCAGTAGCCTAAGGCAGTTAGAGGGATATGAGTTCCTTGCAAACCTCACAGTGCTCTTTAGATGATATGTTTGTGTTCTTATTCTCCGAATTGCTGTTGGCAAAGAATGGTTCCTTTGTATATTGTTTATTCTTGACAGTGGGCTTCCCTAGTGTCTCAGATGGTTAAGAATCTGCTTGCACTGCAGGAGACCCAGTTTCCATCCCTGGGTTGGGAAGATCCCCCTGGAGAAGGGAATAGCTACCCACTCCAGTATTCTTGCCTGGAGAATTCTATGGACAGAGGAGCCTGGAGGGCTATAGTCCATGGGTCTCAAAGAGTCAGACACTACTGAGCGACTGTCACTTTCACTTTTTCATTCTTGCCAGTACATGGCACTAACGTATTTGCCACTTCAGCACTTCCTGTTTCTACAGTATGGTCCAGCAGTAGCTGTGTCACTACCAGTTCCTGTCCTTTTTATCCCAGGACCTAATAACTCCATCACTTTTTCAGCTAAGTTCTTTTCTTTTTTACAGAATGAAATCTTAATTAAAACAACAACAACTTTTGGCTCTACCACATGGCATGTGAGATCTTAGTTCCCCAGTGAGGGATCTAACTTGTGCCCCCTGCATTGGAAGGGTGGAGTCTTAATGACTGGACCACCAGGGAAGTCTCACAAAATGAAGCCTTAAATGATGGTTTCATCTGGTGGACATACTTGGAGGTGCGTTTCTTGAGTCACAGTTTTGGAGAAGATGTAGATCTTTCTTCTTTGGAGAAAGTGCTCTTTAGGCAGGTCAGTCACTTAATAGAAGAAGCAACTGGTTCTAGATTGGAGCACTGGAAGTGTCCAGGGCAGACGGAGTTGGGGAGGCAGCCCCTGCACCCAGGAGATCATGGTCTGGCTGGTGAGGCTGGGCAAGTTCCTCAAAAGATGCCCCATGTCTCTGTCCTTGGCTGAAGTTGGTGGAGGTTGGAGAAGAGGGAACTCGGGAGGTGCTGGCGAAGTTGGGTTGGTGCTCCCTCCCTTGAGATAGCTTCTGGTGGAGAGAGGGTCAGATTCTTTGTGAAGGAGGCAGACCCTCCAGGCCCAGGGGAGGCTGAAGGCAGGAATACTTCATGGTGCCTTGTTTCATACTTTGTAGTTCTCTCTGCATCTTCTCCCATCAGTGTGTTGGATCTTAAGAACAACCCTGTGGGGCTGGCAATTCTCTGTTCTCAGAGACCATGGAAAGAGTGAGGGTGGGTCAGCGAGCAGAAGCCACTGGGCACAGTTTCCTATTGGAATGACCCTGGTGTTCCACCTGGAGTCTCAGGAGACTGTGCAGGGCTGGCCTGCCCCCTTGGTCTCCAGTTTTCTAATCTAGTTCTGCCTCTGAGAACTGCCACTCTCCTAGATTTACAGTCTGATTTGTTGAGGGAGTTCCTGCTGCTCTCAAGTCATAAATTCCAGTAAAAGCAAGAGATCTTATCTTTGAGACTGACCATGTTTTCCATCATTGAGATGGAATGTGCTTGAAGATGGAGATCATGATACAAATAAAATTATTTACAAAACAGAAACAGACTCACAGACATAGAAGTCAGACTTATGGTTCCCAAAGGGGTAAGGGAGAGGGATAAATTTGGATCTTGGGCTTAGCAGATACAGACTACTATATATAAAACACATAAACAACAAGAAGCTACTGTAAAGCACAGGGAACTATATCCAAAGTCTTGCAATAATCTGTAATGGAATAGCATCTAAAGAAGAATGTATAGATATATATGTATAACTGAATCACTTTGTTTTGCACCTATATACTTTAATTTATTAAAAAGGTGGAGATCTTGATATTGCATCTTTCCTTGGTAGGTTTCATTTACAATAAAGACCTAGAAAAAAGTATGTGAAATCTCTGAAAGGGACGTGCGTGCTCACTCACTAAGTCATGTCAGACTCTTTGAGACCCCATTGACCACAGCCTGCCTGGATCCTCTGTCCATGGGATTTCCCAGGCAAGAATCCTGGAGTGGGTTGCCATGCCCTCTTCCAGGAGATCTTCCTGACCCAGGGATCCAACCCACATTTCCTGCATTACAGGCGGATCATTTACCACTGAGCCACCTGGAAAGCACTCTCTGAAAGGGAACCGGTTCCTAAAATACCAGCAGATTTGCTTTTGAATAAGAACATCCTTCCAGGAATTCCCTGGTGGTCCAGTGGTAAGGAATCTGTGCTTTCACTATGTAGGGCCTGGGTTTGATCCCTCGTCAGGAAAGCCAGAAAGAAAAGGAAAAAGAAAAAACAAAAGAACACATTTCCTAGCCTGGTGAAGGACTCAGGTGAGCTCACTGTAGGTACACACCGTTCCCTCTGCTGGGCACCTTTGCCATGCTGCACCTCTGGCCGACAGCTGAGTCAGCTAACATACTGTGTCCTCTGTGAAGGCCTCCCGAGCCTCAAGAGCCCTCTGCAATCCTCTCAATGTCCCCGTGGCAGCCTCTGCCCCTGATAACTGCCTCCCCCAGAGGTGCAGGCTTCTCCAAAGCGGGGCTATGGTCTCTTGGTCCTTGTACCCCAGCTTCTAAAAGGGCACCTGGTGCCTTGGAGGGGCTCATCGACGGCTGTTGGCTAACGAGTGAGCTACTGCTAAATGTGTCAGCCATCTAGGATGTGTGAAAGTCCGATCTCAGTGGGCACAGCTTGGAAAGAACAACGAGAAACCAGTGAACTTGTGGATACCTTGCTAAACTGGGATACAACTTGAGTGTGTGCTGATAATTTACAGGAGTTGAATATAGTCTTTCTGACAGCTGTTTATAATATATATAGACTGGCACCTTAAAATTCACATTAAGCTCAATCTTTCTTGCCCGTATCGAATTCTTTTGCTTTTTAAAGATTCTTTCCCCCACATTACCACATAATATTTTCATGTTCTTTTTTTTAAGTTAAAAAAATATTTTTTGGCCACACCACATGGCATGCAGGATCTTGGTTCCTTGATTAGGAATCAAACGCGTGCCACTTGCAGTGGAGATGTGGATTCTTAACCACTGGACCACCAGGGAAGTCCCTATTTTTGTGTTCTTATGCAGAGCTGGGTGAAGTGTTGAAGTTACTGTAAATGCCCCAGGAATGGTGACATCGCTTCCTTGATTTAACCTGTCCCTGCTTTCACATATAGCATCCACACAGGTGCTGCAGGTGGGCACAGTCTTCAGAAATTGGAAGTCTGGATTGGTCCATTAGCCAAGAAGAAGTTTTCCACAGCATTTCTTCACCTTGGCCATCCCTTTAATCCCTTGTTTTTTGACCAGTAATGGAAAATTGAATCAACGGTGTCCCTATGGCTGGCTGTGATGTTCAGATGCTGCAGTGTTCAGCTCTGTGTTTCCACCTGGGCACAGGCCTGCTTGGGACCTGAGTCGTCATTCCTTTCGTTTGTGAGTCTTTATTTGGGACACATCTTCTGAAGCACTCAGCATGGACTGGATTCTCTGTTTCTCATTTTCAGAATTCAAAGACAAAGTAGGTGTTGATCTCGCCTTTCCCTGGATCTCAGTGGCCCTTCTAAAGTCTAAAGTGAACTAAAAAAAAAAGTCTTTTTGTACAGGTGCCTGGATCCCACATGTGCTGCTGGGTTTCTGACCTCAGCTGCATCTGACCCTGCTTGGCTGCCTTTGGGGTTACAAGAGCAACACTTTAAGGGAGGCTGCAGTCTCAATTTGGCTCATTTTAACTTAATTACCTCTTTAAAGACCCTTCTCCAGAATTAAGAGTTGGACCATAAAGAAGACTGAGCACCAAAGAATTGATCCTTTTGACCTGTGGTACTGGAGAAGACTCTTGAGAGTTCCTTGGACAGCAAGATTAAACCAGTTGATCCTAAAGGAAATCAACCCTGAATATTCATTGGAAGGACTAATGCTGAAGCTGAAACTCCAATACTTTGGCTACCTGATGCAAAGAGGCTACTCACTGGAAAAGACCCTGATGCTGGGAAAGACCGAGGGCAGGAGGAGAAGGGGGTGACAGAGCATGAGATGGTTGGATGGCATCACCATCTCAATGGACATGAGTTTGAGCAAACTCTGGGAGATGGTGAAGGACAGGGAAGCCTGGCGTGGTGCAGTCCATGGGTTCGCAAAGAGTCAGACACAACTTAGCAACTGAACAATAAACCAGAGTCACATTCTAAAGGACTGGGTGTTAGGGATTCAACATAAATTTTGGGGAACATGATTCAGCCTGTAATAGGATCCAGGGTAAAGTTGCACAGTTTGGGCAGAGGGGGTAGATTTTGGCATCATTTCAAAGGTGTCTTGTTACAGGAACCAACTCAAGGTAAAAACCTAAATGCAAAAGAGAAAGCCCAGAGATAAATCCACGCACCTATGGACACCTTATCTTTGACAAAGGAGGCAAGAATATGCAATAGAGAAAAGACATCTCTTTTACAAGTGGTGCGGGTAAAACTGGTCAACCACTTGTAAAAGAATGAAACTAGAACACTTTCTTAACACTATACACAAAAATAAACTCAAAATGGATTAAAGATCTAAATGTAAGACCAGAAACTATAAAACTCCTAGAGAAAAACATAGGCAAAACACTCTCTGACATAAATCACAGCAGGATCCTCTATGACCCACTTCCTAGAGTAATGGAAATAAAAGCAAAAATAAACAAATTAGACCTAATTAAACTTAAAAGCTTTTGCACAATGAAGGAAACTATAAGCAAGGTGAAAAGACAGCCTTCAGAATGGGAGAAAATAATAGCAAATGAAGCAACTGACAAAGAATTAATCTCAAAAATATATAAGCAGCTCATGCAGCTCAATTCCAGAAAAATAAATGACCCAATCAAAAAATGGGCCAAAGAACTAAGCAGACATTTCTCCAAAGAAGACATACAGATGGCTAACAAACACATGAAAAGATGCTCAACATCACTCATTATCAGAGAAATGCAAATCAAAACCACAATGAGGTACCATCTCACGCTGGTCAAAATGGCTGCTATTAAAAAGTCTACAAAAAATAAATGCTGGAGAGGGTGCGGAGAAAAGGGAACCATCTTACACTGCTGGTGGGAATGCAAACTAGTACAGCTGCTATGGAGAACAGCATGGAGATTCCTTAAAAAACTGGAAATAGAACTGCCATATGACCCAACAATACCACTGCTGGGCATACACACCGAGGAAACCAGAATTGAAAGAGAATGTGTGCCCCACTGTTCATTGCAGCACTGTTTATAATAGCCAGGACGTGGAAGCAACCTAGATGTCCATTGGCAGACAAATGGATAAGAAAGTTGTGGTACATATATACAATGGAATATTACTCAGCTATTAAAAAAATGCATTTGGATCAGTTTTAATGAGGTGGATGAAACTGGAGCCTATTATACAGAATGAAGTAAGTCAGAAAGAAAAACACCAATACAGTATATTAATGCATATATATGGAGTTTAGAAAGATGTTAACAATGACCCTATAAGTGAGACAGCAAACGAGACACAGATGTAAAGAACAGACTTTCTGGGAGAAGGCGAGGGTGGGATGATTTGAGAGAATGGCATTGAAACATGTGTGTTATCATATGTGAAACAGATTGCCAGTCCAAGTTCAATGCATGAGACAGGGTGCTCAGGGCTGGTGCACTGGAATGACCCTGAGGGATGGGATGGGGAGGGAGGTGGGAGGGGGATTCAGGATCGGGGACAGACACATGTACACCCATGGCTGATTCATGTGAATGTATGGCAAAAACCACTACACTATTGTAATTTGCCTCCAATTAAAAAATAAACTAATTAAAAACCTATATGTGCATGGTCAGGGGAGGGGTTGTCTAGCAGCACTGAGTACATTGTAGGCACTTTCAGTGTGGCTGAATCTCTTGTAGCAACGTGATTTTTGAGGATGTCACTAAAGGATGTTGTCAGCTGGCAGAAGTAGTGGAATAAAATAGCAAGTTTCAAGAGATGTTAATATTTACAACATTAGAAGGCTCAGGGTGGAGCCCAAATGGAAGGAGATGTGAGAACTGCCACTGGTTAATTTAAAAAGTCCAAGTAGAAAAGGTGTCATCTAGCTAGCTGATTTTTTCTCATTTTGTGTTATAACTGATTTAAAATGGTGCCTTTAACCTTTTTTTGGGTGCACTGTATCAAATTGACCCAGTAATCCAACCTCTATGAATTTATCCCATGAAATGATGGAGCAAGTGACAAAGATGTATGTTGATTGTGGTTAACTGCAGTGTGTGGTGCAAACTATGGGCTCAGCCACTGAGAATTGGTTAAATTATGGTCTGTCCAGGCTGTTGAATCCAACACGGTTACTAAAGGTGCTTATGTAGATCATGGATCATAGGGACTGGGTAGGCAAAGGTATGCATGCACCTGGCCTGTGTTGGGAGTGGGGAGTGATAGGAACTATGGCATTTGGGGGGTGAAATTGCTAAGTGAAAATGACAGTGCTACTTGGTTCTAGTTGTTTGCTGGCCATTTGGAAATGTGCACCCAGTGTGGCCAGACCTTCCCATTTAAAAAATTTTTAATTTGGAAGAACATTATAAAATCTATTTATTTTTTTCTGTTTTAGTCAGATGGCTTCCCAGGTGGCTCAGTGATAAAGAATCCACCTGCAGTGCAGGAGATGCAGGTTGAATCCCTGGGTTGGGAAGATCCCAACCATAGGATCACAAAAGAGTGGGACAAAACTGAATGACTAAACAACAGCAACGACTACAAAATTGACATACAGCATTATGGAAGTTTAAGGTGTGCTAAGTGGCTCAGACATGTCTGACTCTTTGCAACCCCATGGACTGTAGCCCACTAGGCTCCTCTGTCCATGGGATTCTCCAGGCAAGAATACTGGAGTGGGTTGCTATTTCCTTCTCCATTAAGGTGTGCAAGATGATAATAATTTGATGCACATAGATTGTGAAATGATTATCACAATAAGTTTAGTCTGTTTTTCAGTCGCTAAGTCGTGTCTGATTCTTTGTGACCCCGTGGACTACAGCACATGAGGTTTCCCTGTTGTTTACCATCTCCCAGAGTTTGCTCAAACTCATGTCCACTGAGTTAGTGATACTATCTAACCATCTCATCCTCTGCTGCCCCCTTCTCTTTTTGCCTTCAATCTTTCCCAGCATCAGGGTCTTTTCCAATGAGTCGGCTCTTCACATTAGGTGGCCAAAATATTGGATGTTAAGTTTAGTTAACATTCATCACCTCCTATTGGTACAAAAAAGAAAAAAATGTACTTTTTCTTTGTGATGAGAACTCTTAGGATTGACTGTCTCAGGAACTTTCTTTTTTTTTTAATTAAAGAAAAATTTTGGTGGCACCACGTCTTTGTTGTGGCGCTTGGGCTTCTCCGTTTGTGGTGCACATGCTTAGTTGCCCCACAGCATGTGGGATCTTAGTTCCCTGACCAGGGATCAAAGCCACATCCTCTACATTGGGAGGTGGATTCTTAACCACTGGACCACCAGGGAAGTCCTTGACTCTCTTAAGAACTTTCATCTATACCACGCAGCAATGTTCATTGAAATCATCGTGTTGCTGGTTATATCCTTAGAACATATATTTATCTTATAACTGGAAGTTTGTACTTTTTGTCCACCTTCCATCCAATTCCAAGATTTTCTGTTTTTTTAAAAGAGAAGTCAGAAGTCTGGAGTTTTTGGGGAAATGTTCTGGTTTTTTAACGTTGGTAAAAGGCTTCCTTGGTGGTAAGTAATCCATCTGCCAATGCAGGTAATGCAAAATGTTAGTCCCAACTCCAGACTTCCTGAATTAGAGACTCTGGAAGTCTTGAATTTTCCAGACCAGAATACTGGAGTGGGTTTCCATTTCTTACTCCATGGGCTCTTCCCAGTCCAGGGATTGAACCTGCATCTCTTGCATCTCCTGCTCTGGCTGGTGGATTCTTTACCACTGTGCCACCTGGGAAGCTCCTCCTACTGTCACAGAATTCTTTTCTAATTGTTATCTGCTTACTTTAATAAGCATATGAGAATTTGAGCTGATTTCCAAGGAAAGGCTAGGATTTGCCCAGGTGGAAGAAACAGATAGTTTAGATGAACCAGCAGTACTGGCAAACCTGGCTAAAAGCCTGATGTGCTGACTGAATGGTAGTGGGCTGGGCTTGTAGGAGTGAGGTGGGTGATGAAGCTTGAGAATGAGTGTGAGGTGGGAAACCACCATGCTCCCTGAGGGCAGTGCCCCGTCTTTCAACCAAGGGGCGGGGATGTTAGGGGGACGACATGGCTACTTTCCAGGGACAGTGAGAGCACAGAGAGCAGGACTGTAGGACATGCAACTGGTAGCTGAGTGTGGGCCAGATGGGGCCAAGATGCTGGTCACTTCTGCAGGGCTGTCGGCGTTAGTTAGCCTCTTGGCTGAGTGCTTCCGTTGTGTTAGCCCAGGACCTTGGGCCATCAGGAGCGAGATGCCAGTGGTCTGGGGGAGAGAAGCAGGAGAGGAGGATGTCTGTCATTTAGAGTTGCTCTCTGTGTGGACTTGATCATGAGCCTCACGTAGGTTGTTGTATAAAGAAAAACCTACTACAATTGCTGATATTGGAGAAAATGCAAAATAAGAGAAAGGCCAGAAGCAGCATGGACTCCAGAAATGTTGACTACAGTAAAAACACACAAGGTGAGAGCTATGAGTTTGGTTTTATTTGGGGGCCTTACTGAGGCTGGTAGCTCAGACGGTAAAGAATCTGCCTGTAATGCAGGAGATCTGGGTTCGATCCTTGGGTTGGAAAGATACCCTGAGGACGGCATGGCTCCCCACTCCAATATTCTTGCCTAGAGAATTCCATGGGCAGAGGAGCCTGGCGGGCTACAGTCAATGGGGTTGCAAAGAGTTGGATGTGACTGAGTGACAAACTCTTCCACTTTCACTTTTCACTGAGGACTATAGCCTGGTCGGCAGCCTCTCAGACAGCTCTGAAGAACTGCTCCCAAGAGGTATGTGGGTGCAGGGGGCAGTCAGTATGTATGTGATTTTGATGAAGGGAAGATGTGTAACCAGGCACACATCTTGTTAAGAACATAGCTGCTAGTCACAAGGAACAGATGTCTCTGTTAATGATTTTACTGCTTTTTCTAAGTATGGGAAGATGTTGGAATCCAGGTTCATTAAACATTTCTCCTAAAAATATCTGTCTGAAGGCCTCTTCTGCCAGCTTTTCCCAGAGCACAGAATGCCTTGTTTCTGATCTCCACCCTGAACTCCTCTCAGTGTGGGTTAAAGGTCAGTGACTGCTGTGGTGAGTGACTAAACCACCCCCACTCCCCCTCCCTCTGCACCCCCGCCCCTGCCCCCGAGCCAGATGGTGGCGGGCAGCATTGTTTGCTTGGCAGAAGCAAATACAGTGTGTGGCTGTTCAGTGAGCTGCTGTCCACTTACCCCAGTCCCAGGTCCAGACATGGTTAAGTGTAAAGTCAGCTTTTTGTTCTTCATATGATTCTTTGTAGGTTATTGCTCCCAAGACTTGTCTGTCTTGTCAGAACTTTAAACAATTCAAAGGGACATTACCTTTCAGGGCTTTCCTGGCTCAGTGATAAAGAATCTATGTGCTTGCAGGAGACCTGAGTTCAATCCCTGGGTTGGGAAGATCCCTTGGAGAAGGGCATGGCAATCCACTCCAGATTTCGTGCCTGGAGAATCCCTTGGACAGAGGAGCCTGGCAGGCTATAGTCCATGGAGTTGCAAAGAGTCGGACATGACTGAAGCGACTTAGCACCAGCAGCCACCTTTCAGGGCAATGTAGAAATAACAAGAATGGAAATTTCTAGGAAGGGACTAAGACAGTCCTGAAGGGCTTAGCAGAGGTTGTCACTTTTACTGGGGCTTGGAGGTGGAGGGATTCATGTCAGTTCTTATTGTTACTCCAGCATCCTGTGGGATCTGGGGGGAGGAAGTATGCTTGTCTGCTTGGACTGCCATCATAGGATACCATAGACTGTGTGACATAAAGAACAGAAATTTATTTCCTCATAGATTTGGAAGCTCCAAGTACCAAATCAGAGTGCCACCTGGTTGGTTTCTGATGAGGCCTCTCTCTTTTGTTTGCAGATGGCTGCTTCTTGGTGTGTCCTCACATGCCCCTAGAGGGAGCAAGAGAAAGCTCTGGTGTTTCTTACTCTTCTTGCAAGGACACCAGTGTTACTGGATCGAAGCCCCATCCATATTATCCTCTGCTTGCCAGGTGGTGCAGAGGTAACGAATCCGCCCTCCAATGCAGGAGCCGTGAGAGACATGCATTTAATCCTGCGATTGGGAAGATCCTTCTGGAGTAGGGAATGGTAACCTGTTCCTGTATTCTTGCCTGGAAAATTCCATGGACAGAGGAGCCTGTTGGGCTACAGTCCATAGTGTTGCAAAGAGTTGGACATGACTGAGCACCCATGGGCGCTCCCATAATCTTAATGACCTTCTTAAAGTCCCGTCTCCAAATACAGTCACAGGAGGTTGAAGTTCACAAGAGAAATTTAACCTATGAACTGGGGATGGTGGGGGGCAGAATGAGGGAAATAGTTCAGTCCACATCCATAACAGAAGACAATGTGCTCAGTTACCCATTAAGTCAGGGCACATGTGGGCTGGGTGGAAGGAGAGGTGGTCGGGGGACCTGATCAAAGGGAGGAGAAGGCTGGGAGGATGTGCAGGAGGTGGCAGGAGGTGAAAGAGGAAAGGCCCAGTGTTCGCTTCCAGCTTGTCTCCCTGTGCTCTCCTGGAATTCAGGAATCGTCATCATTAACAACATGACACTTCTTCAGGTCAGAACATCACTGAACATCACTAAGTTTCTCTGGTCCTCACCTGAATCCGCTGGCTGAGGTGCTCTCAGGTTCAAGTTTTGAGAAGCATCTTTTCTTTCTGAAAGGCAGACCTCACATCCTGTGAAGTGTGGGGAAGCTTTAGTTCACAAGTCTGGCAGCATCTATTAACATGACAAGAAAAGGAGTCAAATTTCCCCCATCATTTTGCTATGAAGGGTCAGTTTAGACTGTTTGAAGGGCATGGTCCCTTTTTAGGCAAAGAAGAAAAGGGATTTTTAAGAGTGGCCAAGGGGCTTCCCTGGTGGCTCAGTGGTAAAGGATCCACCTGCCAATGCAGGAGCCTCAGGTTTGATCCGTGGTCTGGGTGGATCCCAGATGCCAGGGGACAAATAAGCCCACGTGCCACAACTGTTAGGCCTGTGCTCTAGAGCCTGGGAGTTGCAACTACTGAGGCCTGTGTCCCTAGAGCCCGTGCTCAGCAACGAGAGAAGCCACTGCAATGAGAAGCCTGCACACTGCAACGAGAGAGTAGCCCCTCCTCGCCCCAACTAGGGAAAAGCCCGCACAGCAAGGAACACACAGCACAGCCAATAAATAAGTGAATAAATAAATAAAATATTAATAAAATAAAAGAGTGGGTGAGAAAGGGTGAAGTAAATGAGGTTGAGGTGGGAGAGGTAAGGACCAGAATCCTCAAGGTGTCTTGAAAGATGATGTGAGGAATGACCTGAGGGTGAGAGAGAGCATCCTCTCTGCTCCCCTACTCTACTTCAAGGGACTGAATTGCCCACAAAAGTGAACTAAGAAAAATGAAGATGCAACAAGCCAGTGCCCCAGAAGGTGAGGACTGTGCCTAAACAGATGCCAGGGTCTTTGTTGAGAGGAGCAGCTGATGGGGTGGGCTGGGGCTGATGGGAGCCACATTATGGGTGGTGTTTTTCATATGCAGAGCAGCCCTTTGATCTGAGGGGTATGCAAGTGCTGGAAACTGGAGAGGCTCGGGTGGAGGGGGCCTTTGTCTTTGACAGAAAAAGCATCTGCCTGATTCCAGCTCCCTTGCCTGCCGCTTCAGCCTGTGGGCTCCCACAACAATAGCTCAACGGGAACCTGGGTCTCCACACAGCTGAAGAAGTCTCAGGAAAGAGAAAGAAGACTGCTGCAAGGGTTGGACAAGGAGCTTAATCAATTCTTTCCACAGCCCAGAAAGAAAGAGAGAGAAGAGAGGAAGTGCAGAGGCAAGCGGAGAGTGGGAAGGGAGACAGGGCAGGAAGCAGGGATGAGCGGCATTTGAACATGGAAATAAATGGTTGGATAATAAGCTTGCTGTCTTTCCCAGTGAACACGACTCTTCAGAAAAAAGTGCAGGTGGGACGAGTATGTGTCATTGGAGTGAGGGAGAAGAGTATTCAGCTGACAGGACATGGTTTTTGATGGGCTGATAATTCTTTCTCCCCCTAAAAGGCAGTATTGTTGCTGTTAGTCACAAAGTCGAGTTAGTCACTCAGTCGTGTCTGACTCTGTGACCCCATGGACTGTAGCCCACCAGGCTCCTCTGTCCATGGGATTTCCCAGGCAAGAATACTAGAGTGGGTTGTCATTTCCTCCTCCAGGGGATCTTCCCCACCCAGGGATCAAACCCGCATCTCTTGCATTGGCAGGCGGATTCTTTACCACTGAGCCACCGGGGAAGCTGGCTAATAGACAATATAATACAAGGCAGACACTAAAGTGAAAGCAGAAATCTGTTTATCTAGCTGTGTTTTTGCAGGGTGAAAGTAAGTCCCTGTATGTCTTTGCACTGTTAGAAACTTCATGCTATTTGGAATTTTATCACAATCACAATAATTTACAATAGTTCTTCCTTTCTTGCTGTTTCTTACCCTTCTTACAGTCTCAATTGATACAGATTAAGATACTTGAAACAAAGCAATGGCTTTTTGGCCTGAAGATGAATATTTTCTGCTTGTGGAGATTTTTGAGTGCCTCCTTTGGGGTAGATGTAAATCTTTGGGTGTATATCTCATACACTATTTGTATGAGCATGTCCACTCATATATATCTTTAAGTCAGATGTCTGCCCAGACATGGCATTTGGCATGGCATGGCAGACAGTTGGCATGGCCTGGGGTGGGGAGGGGACAGGCAGAATCGGATCCTATATCGGATTGTCTCTTTAGGGGCTCTGGTTTGGGTAGCAGTTTTGGAGAGCAGGCAGCATGGTGATTTGGCACTTCTTGAACACCTAGCAGAAAAGAAAGGTCTGAAATAAAAGAATGGTTTTGTGGATTTTTCTTTCCTCCTATAGGTGGAAATTGATCTGACACAGTGATCTAAGTGAGGGCCATTAATTAACAGATCCGGAAGGTGGATATGGGGCTGTTTTTGAATCTTTACACCTGAGTGGCACTGTTATAACCAGGATGGAACATTCAGGAGAAGTAGGCATACTGCTTTTGAAGTGGTGCTGGAGAAGACTTTTGAGAGTCCCTTGGACAGCAAGAAGATAGAATCAGTCAATCCTAAAGGAAATCAACTCTGAATATTCATTGGAAGGACTGTTGTTGAAGCTGAAGCTCCAATACTTTGGCTGCCTGATGAGAATAGCTGACTCGTTGAAGAAGACCCTGATGCTGGGAAAGATTGAAGGCAGGAGGAGAAGGGGGCAACGGAGGATGAGATGGTTGAATGGTATCACCTACTCAATGGACATGAACTTGGGCAAACTCTGGGAGATGGTGAGGGGACAGGGAAGCCTGATGTGCTGCCAGTCCACGGGGTCACAAAGGGTCGGACACGACTTGGCAACTCAACAACAACAAGAACAGGCATACTGCCTCTCCCTGCCTTAGGGGTACATGTGCTCTGAGGTGTCAGACCTTGCCTTAGGGGAAGTTGTCTTTGGACACCTTGAAGAGGTCAGGGTCAGTCCTGCTGTTAGCCTCACCAGCAGCTACCCAGCTTCTCAGTGGAAAGAATATGAAATTTGGAAAACATAGATCTGGGTTTGAGCCCTGGCTTCCCTGTTTCTTAGCATTGTGACCTTGAGCCATATAGTCCTTGAAAGATAGTCCTTTCTACATCTGACTCCTCATCTGTAAAATGGATGTGATGAAACAAACCTCATAGGATTGTAATGAGGAATAAACAAGAGAACCTTTACAAAGTGCATCAAAGACATTTGATAAAAGTTTGTTTTGCTTTGCTTCTACTACTGTAAAGTGGTTGGGTTTACCTGTAACTAGCGGGTTTACTCTTATACCTCATCCTTGCTGACACATTTTACTGAATAAAAATCTTTTCCCCCAGCTGAGGCATGTGGCATGCGGAATCTTAGTTCCCTGACCAGAGATCCAACTGGGGCTTGCTGATACATTTTAAACCCTTGGTTCCCCTTGCCACATTCCATTTCTTTATTCCTAGGCATTATTTTCAAACTAGCAAGAGAAACTGGAACAGGGTTGGGATTGAATTATATTTTTGAATCCAACAGCTAGCCATCTTACTTGTTTTTACTCTAAGTGTCCCTCTTGGAGTGATTGGTCCAGGACCCAATCTTCTTAGTGATTGGTTCAACAATCTGGGTTTAAGCCAGTCAGCACACAGTATTCCTCTGTCTACTTTTATGGGTGTGGGTGTGAGCGTGTGTTTTTTGTTGGATTCATCTGGTCAAGGAGAGGTTGGAAGGGAGTTTTTGTTGTTGCTGTTTTGTTTTGTTTTTTTTTTTTTGCTGAGACTGGTGTTGGATTTTCTGGTTATAAGTGCAGTTACATAGACCGGAGGAGTCCTGATCTTACTATGCTCCTCTGCTTTTGACTTTCTGCTGTGTGACAGTCTGTTCCATTATTGTTTAAGCCAATTTAATGCTGGGATGTTTGTGTTAATCGCTCAGTCATGTCCAAATCTTTGGGACCCCTGTAAACTGCAGCCCTCCAGGCTCCTCTGTCCATGGGATTTTCTAGGCAAGAATACTGGAGTGGGTTGCCATTTCCTACTGCAGGGGATCTTCCCGACCCAGGGATCAAACTTGGGTCTCCTGCACTGTGGGCAGACTCTTTACCGTCTGAGCCACCAGGGAAGCCCTGATTCTAGCTGATATCTGCTGTCTCTGTAACAGTCCCATATAAACTCCCTGAAGTCACCACATATGTATCCTAAACAGTGTGTTGTTGGTGTTGGTGTTTCAATTGTTGTATACATGCAATTACATGATATACATTCTTCTATGCCTTGCTGGTTTACTGAACATTTTGCAACATTCATTAATGCTAATCAATGTAGCCACGATTCGTTTTCTTTGTTGCATGGCATCTCACTGATAAATATACTATCATCTATCCTGTCCCTTTTTCATGTACATTTGAGCTGTTTTCAAGTTTCTGCTGTTTCTAATTATTTTGCTGTAAACATTGTGGTATTGTGTCCTAAAACATAGAAGAGTCTCATGCTCAGATTCTGTGGATTTCCTTTTATTTAGTTGAACTGAAGTAAGGAAAGCTGGAATGACACTGTAGGGATACTTCTCTAAGTCTGGTCTTCCTGCTCTCCTTTTTCTTTAACCTGCTTCAGAGATTACTGCCTTCTTGGTCACAGGATTTAGACCAGGATTTAGTCACAGGATTTAGGTACCTGTGATCTTTAGCCTCTTACCACCCTCTGATGTTCCTCTGCTCTTCATCACAGTCTTAGGCACACTGTACCTTCCATCAAGAGTTGGGGCACTTTTTAAAAAAATTGAAGTATAATTGATTTACAATGTTCTTATATAAGATATTCAGTTCAGTTCAGTTCAGTAGCTCAGTCGTGTCTGACTCTTTGCGACTCCATGAATCACAGCACGCCAGGCCTCCCTGTCCATCACCAACTCCCGGAGTTCACTCAAACTCATGCCCATCTAGTCGGTGATGCCATCCAGCTATCTCATCCTCTGTCATCCTCTTCTCCTCCTGTCCCCAATCCTTCCCAGCATCAGGGTCTTTTCCAATGAGTCAACTCTTCTCATGAGGTGGCCAAAGTATTGGAGTTTCAGCTTCAGCATCAGTCCTTCCAATGAACACCCAGGACTGATCTTTAGGATGGACTGGTTGGATCACCTTGCAGTCCAAGGGACTCTCAAGAGTCTTCTCCAACACCACAGTTCAAAAGCATCAATTTTTCGGTGCTCAGCTTTCTTCAGAGTCCAAGTCTCACATCCATACATGACCACTGGAAAAACTGTAGTCTTGACCAGACGGACCTTTGTTGGCAAAGTAATGTCTCTGCTTTTTAATATGCTATCTAGGTTGGTCATAACTTTCCTTCCAAGCAGTAAGCATCTTTTAATTTCCTGGCTGCAGTCACCATCCACAGTGATTTTGGAGCCCCCAAAAATAAAGTCTGACACTGTTTCCACTGTCTCCCCATCTATTTCCCATGAAGTGATGGGACCAGATGCCATGGTCTTAGCTTTCTGAATGTTAAGCTTTAAGCCAACTTTTTCACTCTCCTCTTTCACCTTCATCAAGAGGCTTTTTAGTTCCTCTTCACTCTCTGCCATAAGGGTGGTGTCATCTGCATATATGAAATTATTGATATTTCTCCCAGCAATTTTGATTCCAGCTTGTGCTTCTTCCAGCCCAGCGTTTCTCATGATGTACTCTGCATATAAGTTAAATAAGCAGGGTGACAGTATACAGCCTTGATGTACTCCTTTTCCTATTTGGAACCAGTCTGTTGTTCCATGTCCAGTTCTAACTTTTGCTTCCTGACCTGCATACAGGTTTCTCAAGAGGCAGGTCAGATCGTCTGGTATTCCCATCTCTTTCAGAATTTTCTACAGTTTATTGTGATCCACACAGTTGAAGGCTTTGGCATAGTCAATAAAGCAGAAATAGATGTTTTTCTGGAACTCTCTTACTTTTTCGATGATCCAGCGGATGTTGACAATTTGATCTCTTGTTCCTCTGCCTTTTCTAAAACCAGCTTGAACATCTGGAAGTTCACGGTTCACGTATTTTGAAGACTGGCTTGGAGAATTTTGAGCATTACTTTACTAGCGTGTGAGATGAGTGCAATTGTGTGGTAGTTTGAGCATTCTTTGGGATTGCCATTCTTAGGGATTGGAATGAAAACGGACCTTTTTCAGTCCTTTGACCACTGCTGAGTTTTCCAAATTTGCTGGCATATTGAGTGCAGCACTTTCACAGCATCATCTTTCAGGATTTGAAATAGCTCAACTGGAATTTCATCACATCCACTAGCTTTGTTCGTAGTGATGCTTTCTAAGGCCCACTTGACTTCACATTCCAGGATGTCTGGCTCTAGGTGAGTGATCACACCATCGTGATTATCTGGGTCATGAAGATCTTTTTTGTACAGTTCTTCTGTGTATACTTGCCACCTCTTCTTAATATCTTCTGCTTCTGTTAGGTCCATACCATTTCTGTCCTTTATTGAACTCATCTTTGCCTGAAATGTTCCCTTGATATCTCTGATTTTCTTGAAGAGATCTCTAGTCTTTCCCATTCTATTGTTTTCCTCTATTTCTTTGCATTGATCGCTGAGGAAGGCTTTCTTCTCTCTCCTGGCTATTCTTTGGAACTCTGCATTCAAATCGGAGTATCTTTCCTTTTCTCCTTTGCTTTTCACTTCTCTTCTTTTCACAGCTATTTGTAAGGCCTCCTCAGACAACCATTTTGCCTTTTTGCATTTCTTTTTCATGGGGATGGTCTTGATTCCTGTCTCCTGTACAATGTCACGAACCTCCGTCCATAGTTCACCAGGCACTCTGTCTATCAGATCTAGTCCCTTAAATCCATTTCTCACTTCCACTGTATAGTCATAAGGGATTTGATTTAGGTCATGCCTGAATGGTCTAGTGGTTTTCCCTACTTTCTTCAGTTTAAGTCTGAATTTGGCAGTAAGGAGTTCATGATCTGAGCCACAGTCAGCTCCTGGTCTTGGTTTTGCTGACTGTATAGAGATTCTCCATCTTTGGCTGCAAAGAATATAATCAATCTGATTTCAGTGTTGACCATCTGGTGATGTCCGTTTTTGTTATATTCATTCGTTTTTTTTTATTCCATATTTAACTGATAACATACAGCATTTGTCTCTATCTGACTTACTTCACTTAGTATAATACCCTCCAGGTCCATCCATGTTGTAGCAAATGGCAAATTTTCATTCTTTTTTAATGGCTGAGTTGTATTCTATTGTATTTATAAACCACATCTTCTTTATCCATTCATCTTTTGATAGACACTTAGATTGTTTTAATATCTTTGCTATTATAAACAGAACTGCTATGAACATTGGGATGTGTGTATGCTTTTGAATTAATGTTTTTCTTTTATTCAGATACAAACTCCGGAGTGGAATTGCTGGATCATGTGGTAGTTCTATTTAATTTTTAGGGGAACCTCCGTACTGTTTTCCAGCAAATGTAAATTGGCTGCACCAATTTACATTTTCACTAACAGTGTACAAGTGTTCCCTTTTCTCCACATCCTTGCCAACATTTGCTCTTTGTGGTATTTTTTATGATAACCATTCTGACAGGTGTGGGGTAATCTTTCATTGTGGTTTTGACTTACATTTCTCTCATGATTACTGATGTTGAACATCTTTTCATGTGCCTGTTGGCCATCTGTATATCTTCTTTGGAAAAATATCTATTTATATCTTCTGTCATTTTTTAACTAGTTTTTTTTTTATGTTCGATTCTGTGTGCTGTTTATGTATTTTGATACTAACCCCTTATTGGTCACATCATTTGCAAATATTTTCTTCCGTTTAATACATTGTCTTTTCATTTTGTTGATTGTTTCTTTTGGTGCACAAGAGATTTTGAGTTTAATTAGACCCCATTTGTTTGTTTTTGCTTTTATTTCTTTTGCCTTGGGAGATAGATCCAAAAAAAATATTGCTGCAATTTATGTCAGAGAGTATTCTGCCTATGTTTTCTTATAGGAGTTTCGTGGTTTCGGGTCTTATATTTAGATGTTTAATCCATATTGAGTTTATTTATCTTTTTGTGTGGAGTGAGAAAATGTTCTAATTTCATTCTTTTACATGTAGCTGTCCCCCAACACCACTTATTGAACAGATTCATTTTTTCATTGTATATCCTTGCCTCCTTTGTCATAGATTAATTGACCATATGTATGTGGGTTTATTTCTGGGCTCTGATTCTATTTCACTGATCTATATATCTGTTTTTGTGCTGGTACCATGCTGTTTAGATTACTGTAACTTTCTTTCTTTCTTCTTTTTTTTGATTACTATGGTATAGTAAACAGAAGTCAGAGAGTATGATACCTCAAGCCTTGTTCTTCTTTCTTAAGATTGCTTTGGCTAGTTGTGGTCTTCTGTATTTACATATGTATTTTAGAATTATTTGTTGTAGTTCTGTGAAAAATGCCATTGGTATTTTGATCAGGATTGCATTGAGGGCCCACCAATTTTGGAGTAGGACTAGCTCTTTCAAATTCTTCAAGAGAGAGCCAGCCCAACTGGGTTTTTAACCTGTAGAACCTGAAGTAGCTGTAGATCAGCTCATTTCATTTGTGGTGTCCTAGATCCTTCCCAGTGGGACTGTGGTGAAAGCAGGAGCGGATCTGTTCCCTAAGTATTAGTTTCCTAGTGCTGTGATGCCACAAACTAGGGTGGCTTAAAATGATAGACGCTTATTCTTTCACAGTTTTAGGGCCTAAAATTTCAGATTTCCTGAAATCAAGCTGTTGGCAGGGCCAATTTCCCTGAGAGATCTGGAGAAAACTCATCACTTCCTTCTTCCAGTTTCTGGTAGTTGTCAGTAATCCTTGGCTTGTAGATGTACACTCCAATCTTCACTTCTGTCAGCACATGACTGTCTTTACATTGTGTTCCCTCTGGGTGTGTGTGTGTGTGTATCTGTCTGTGTCCAAGTTTCCCCGTCTTTTAGGGACACCACAATGGAGTAGGGCCCACGTCAGTGACCTCATTTTAAATTGATAACATCTGCAAAGACCCTGTTTCCAAATAAGGTCACATTTGTATGTCCTGGGGGTTAGGATGACTTTGCCTTTTGGGGAGATAAAATTCAATCCGTAAACCCTCTTTTGCCCAGTCTAGTGGCTTTACACCTGGTTAAGGAGATGGATTTTGGGTTGACCAGATTTCCTTGTCCTGTGGTGACTTTCACCTGTCCTGTGGTGATGGTGACTCTTCTTATCATTAAATCTATCTTTTTTTTTCTCTTTACTTTTTATTTTATATTGTAGTATAGCCAATTATGGGCATGAGTTTGAGTAAACTCCGGGAGTTTGTAATGGACAGGGAGGCCTGGCGGGCTGCGATTTATGGGGTCGCAAAGAGTTGGACATGACTGAGCGACTGAACTGAACTGATAGCCAATTAGCAGTGTTTAATTGTGATAGTTTCAGGTGTGATAGTTTCGGGTGCACAGCAGAGCAACTCAGTCATACATATACATATATCCATTCTCCCTGAAACTCCTCTCCTATTCAAGCCGTCATATAACATTGAGGAGCTCTTTATATTTCTTTTTCCTTCTGGGCTTCAGCTTTGGCCCAGCAGACTCTGGCTTCCATTTTGCTCACTTACGGAGTGTTCAGTCTGCATGGTTGAGAAGAGAAGTCCCATCACCTGAACATTAGCTGCTTCCCTGGTGGTTCAGGTGGTAAAGAATCTGCCTGCAGTGCAGGAGATCTGGGTTCGATCTCTGGGTTGGGAAGATCCTCTGGAGGAAGGCATGGCAACCCACTCCAGTATTCTTACCTGGAGAATTCCATGGACAGAGGAACCTGGTGGGCTGCAGTCCGTGCAGTTGTGAAGAGTTGGACATGACTGAGCAACTAACACTTTCACCTTCATCACTAACTTACTATTAGATTGATGAAAAAGTAATTGCAGTTTTGGACCATGAATTTTAAGTCATAACTAGGCTCAAACACATCTTTATTAATCAAAATAGGAAACTCTACAATCAATACATTTTTGCCAATGAGAAATAAATTAGTGTATTCTTGTAGCATAAAAATCATTGGTTTAGAATTCAACAAACTCTTGGAAAGCATTTTCTGCCTCCCGCTTGTTGTGGAAACTTTTTCTCTGCAAAAAGTAGTCAAGATGCCTGAAGAAGTGGTAGTCAGTTGGTGAGAGGTCAGGTGAATGTGCGGGGGGTAGGGCAGAACTTCGTAGCCCAATTCGTCCAACTTTTGAAGTATTGGTTGTGCAATGTGCAGTCAGGCATTATTGTGGAGAAGAATCGGGCCCTTTCTGTTGACAAATGCTGGCTGTAGGCATTGCAGTTTTTGGTGCATCTCATTGATTTTCTGGGCATACTTCTCAGATGGAATGGTTTCGCCAGGACTCAGAAAGCTGTAGTGGATCAGATAGTCAGCAGATCACCAAATAGTGACCATAACTTTTCTTTGGTGCAAGTTTGGCTTTGGGAAATGCTTTGGAGCTTCTTCTGGGTCCAACCACTAAGCTGGTTGTTGCATAAAATCCATTTTCATCGCAGATCACAGTCTGATCGAGAAATGGTTTGTTGTTGTGTAGAATAAGAGAAGATGACTTCAAAATGATGACTTTAAAAATTTTCATCAGCTCATGAGGCACCCACTTACTGAGTTTTCACCTTTTCAATTTGCTTCAAATGCCCAACGGCTGTAGAACGGTTGACGTTGAGTTCTTGGGCAACTTCTGGTGTAGTTGTAAGAGGATCAGCTTCGATGATTGCTCTCTATTGGTTGTTGTCAACTTCCGATGGCTGGCCGCTGCACTCCTCATCTTCAGGGCATTTGTCTCCTTTGAAAAACTTCTTGAACCACCATTGCACTATACATTCATTAGGAGTTTCTGGGCCAGATTCGTTGTTGATGTTGCCAGTTGTCTCCTCTGCTTTATGACCCATTTAGAACTCAAATCGCTTGAATTTACTTTTTGTCTAATGTCTTTTCTATAATCTAAAATAAATATCAAATAAACAGCAAGTATATGCATAGTACATCATGAGAAATGCTGGCCTGGATGAAGCACAAGCTGGAATCAAGATTGCCTGAAGAAATATCAATAACCTCAGATATGCAGATGACACCACCCTTATGGCAGAAAATGAAGAACTAAAGAACCTTTTGATGAAAGTGAAAGAGGAGAGTGAAAAAGTTGGCTTAAAACTCAACATTCAGAAAACTAAGATCTGGGTCTCATCACTTCATGGCAAATAGATGGGGAAACAATGGAAACAGTGAGAGACTTTATTTTCTTGGGCTCAAAAATCACTGCAGATGATGACTGCAGCCATGAAATTAAGACACCTACTCCTTGAAAGAAAAGCTATGACAAACCTAGACAGCATTTTAAAAAGCAGAGACATTACTTTGCCAAAAAAAGTCCGTCTAGTCAAAGCTATGGTTTTTCCAGTAGTCAAGTATGGATGTGAAAGTTGGACTGTGAAGAAAGCTGAACACCAAAGAGTTGATGCTTTTGAACTGTGGTGCTGGAGAAGACTCTTGAAGAGTCCCTTGGGCTACTAGGAGATCAAGTCAGTCCATCCTAAAAAAAGTCAGTCCTGAATATTCTTTAGAAGGACTGATGCTGAAGCTGAAACTCCTATACTTTGGCCACCTGATGAGAAGAAAAGACCCTGATGCGGGGAAACATTGAAGGTGGGAGGAGAAAGCGTAGACAGAGGATGAGATGGTTGGATGACATCACTGACTCGATGGTCACGAGTTTGAGTAAGCTTCGGGAGCTGGTGATAGAGGGAAGCCTGGGGTGCTGCGGTCCATGGGGTCACAAAGAAATGGACAGGACTGAGCAACTGAATTGAACTGCACTGAAACAGCAAGTAACAGGTCATTAGCAAAAAACATAAAGTGAGTAATGCACATTAAAATGATGTATAGCATAACTACATTTATTTAAGAATGTACTTCAATATCAACTGGCAAAGTTCAACAGTGCAAAACTGCAACCACCTTTGCGTCTTCCTAATAGCTGTCATTGCAGTTGCCACACCCCTGCTGCCCCCTAGGGGAGGACTGACTCCTGGTGACATGCTGTAAGCAACCCCCAGGACAAGCTTGCAGGACTTATCCTCACAGGCCCCACCCCATGGTCATGCTGGTTGCACTTCCTCCTAGGTTCCTGGTGTTGCTGTGTTTGTCTTGGGCCGGCAGACTTGGTTGATGCCATGCTCAGAGCAGCTGCTGCATTCTCTGTGGCTACACCTGTTGTTGTCCCATTTGACGCCCTATAGGTTTCATGGTTATGGAAATGTATGTGCTTGGGATGGGTACACTGGCCCTGTGTTTTTTTGGTGCTATGTTGGATTCCCTCCTCCCAGCATAACCAGAAGAGGTGGCCCAGACACTTCAGGGACCACTTGGAGGTTCCTGATGGGCACCTGGTCCTGATCCCCTTCTCTATGGAGCCTCATGGCCAGTGCCGAGGGGAGGAGAAACAAGGGACTCAGAGAGGACAGAAAATGAGACAATAGTGCCTGCTTTTCCTGAGATGCACTTCCTGAGATGGAGCAACTCAAGGGCTTATAAGTAGAAGATCATCTGAAGCCATCACCTCCACTCTCCCACCCTGTTTGATGCAGGAATCCCCTCTGTTTGGTCATTCCAATTTTGATTGAACAGTCCCAGTGCCAGGGAGCACCCTGTTACAATTCCCCAGGGACCATTCTCATGGACTCACATATTTCTTACATACTTGTGCTCATCTTTCCTTTTTCCTCCCTCCTTTCTTCCTTTCATTTATTTGGCTGCACTGGGTCTTACTTGTGGCATGCGGGATCTTCAGCTGCACATAGGAACTCTTAGCTGCACTGCAGCATGTGGGATCTAGTTCCCTGACCGGGGATAGAACCCAGGCCACCTGGACTGAGAGCTCAGAATCTTAGCCACTGGGCCACCAGGGAAGTCCCTGTGCTCATGTTTCCATGGGAGAGATTCCTAGAAGCGGAACATGCACATTTTCCATTTGATGGTTAACAAATTACGCATGCGTGGAAACACACACTATCGATATACACAGAAAACAAGTACAGGGTAATCATGACAAGATACGGAGCTCAAAAAGTAGGAGGCACTTCCTAGTAGTTAAAAATGTCTCCAAATAGAGCAGAGCCCCTTGACTTGGTGTAGCAGGTGTTCAAAAGGTAAAGCTTGGCACACTCCGGAGAAGCACTGGGAACCTCTCCAAGGAGGCAAGTGCCCCAGTGGTGGGTTCAGTGGCCTGCAATCCTCCCAAATGCAATGCATTTTCCAGTGAGGCTTGGAGAACCGCAGAGGTTCTGCGGGACCCATCCCGAAGCTCCCTGAGCCCCTCTCTTTGTAGCCGCTTTCCCTGAGCTTTGCTTGTCCTCTGCTGCGGACATGGGCCTGTCCACTCTGTACCCAGCTGGGATGCCCTGGGTTCTGCTGGGACTCTCCATTGGCGGCCTCAAGAGATAAGCGAGTTTTCCCCAAAAGGCCGGAAGTCTTCCTATGAGCCCTCTTTCTCCCCAAAGCAGCTCCACCTCCCAGGGGACAGCCTGACTCTGCAGGGTGGGAGAGGGCTTGCTGCTGCTATTATCATTATCACTATGAATTAATTAATACATTTGGGACTGCATTGGGTCTTAGTTGTGGCATATGGGATCTAGTTCCCTGACCAGAGATCCAACCTGGGTCTACTGCATTGAGAATGCAGTCTTAACCACTGGACCACCTGGGAAATCCCTATTGATATTATTATTATTGTAAATACATCAGGCTGACCCCTGGCTGTCCCCTCCAGGTTGCTCAGAGTCCTAAGATTCCGCCGCCTCCACCTCATCCTCTCTTCTATAATGAGTCTTGCTTTGCTTTCAGGTGCTCTGAACAGATTGACAGTGAGTGACAAGGGCCTCTGTGAAGTCAGCTGCCCGGCAGTTTTCCTTTAAGAGAATCTGTTGATGCTGTGTCAGCACGGTAGTTTGGCAAGAGAGCAACCATATGGGAAACATTAGAGAGGAATTCTCGGCGCTTCCTGGTACATTCCCAAAGCTGGGCTGGAGAAGGTAGAATGTGGGTTTTTTTTAAATAATGTTTTACTTCTTTAGTATTTATTGGAGTTTGGTTGCTGTACAATGTTGTGTTAGTTTCTAGTGTACAACAAAGTGAATCACCTGCATGTATACATATATTCCTTTTTTGTCACATGTTACCGAGTCTAAGTTCTTGCTGGTCATCTCATGACAGGCCAATAATTCTGAGAGATGAGGTGTTGAGGTAAGCAATACAACTTTATTTGGAAAGCCGGCTGACCGAGAAGATGGCAGACTAATGGCAAACTAATAACTATCTTTTCAGGGTTCGAATGCCAGGTTCTTTTATAGAACAGAGATGAGAAAGTAAAGTAAAAAGGACATTAATCTTGCTAATACCTTCTGGAGTGGCCTGTGGAAGGGATTGTGTCCATTTCTTCCTTCTTTAGCCATCCACAGGTGGGCAGCATCTTGAACAAAGCCATTTTGATTTAACATTCAGGCAGAGGGGCAGGGTTCCCCGAGAGTGACAGAAGCAACAGGAAGCAAATGTTAAAGTAGAAGAAACAGGTGTAACATGGAGTCAGTTCTCTCCTGTAAAAACCACAGAGCATTGGGTAAAGTTCCCTGTGCAATACAGTAGGTTCTCATTAGTTATCTATTTCACACATAGTAGTGTATATATATCAATCTCAATCTCCCAATTCATCCCGCCTCCCTGAAATAATGTATCAGTAAGTTGAGTCCATTGAAAGGCTTACATTTGTGTGGAAAAACCATAGAAGCAGTACTGTTTCAGAAGCATGCTGGCCCCACCTGCCAGCACCCTGACAGCCCACATCCTTCCTTGTGAGGACATGAGTCAGACCTTGAAAACCCTGGTGCACTGAACTGTCAGTAAGGGTCAGAGGACTGGGCTGGGAACTGACTGCACTCTCAGGAGACAATTCATATCTGAACGAGTTGAGTCTGATCTGTAAGCATTTCTGGAGGTTCTTGGAGCTCTGACCTTGGCTGGATTCAGTCAATCGCTCCCAGCCTTGCCTGTGTGTCATCTGGGGGTGGTTGTAGGCGGTGATTGACACTGCCAGAGCACAAAGGAGGACAAAGTGGCCCAACCTAGGGGGCTGATGCAAGCGCTTGTCCTGGTCTACAGGCAGCCCTTAGGAAGCATGAGGCGACCCATGAAGTGCCCTGTGTGGACTGTTATCTGGATGAAAGGAGATGAACAAACTACAGAGCGGTGGGTGAGGCCTGCCAAGATTTCTGTCCACCATGACATGATGGATAATGAGTTGTAAACCATGGTTGGGAAAAAAAAAATTGGCTTAGGAGATTTCTGGGAAAAAAGCAAACCATCTGGGTATCTGAAAGGGAAGGCTTATTTGAGATCTTGAAGGAATGAGTCTGAATCTTTGTAGAATTGTATGAAATCGTCAACTGTCGACTTCTGCCTGGATTTCTCTTGGGGTCTGCCTGAGTTAGCCTGAGCCCAGAGCAGAGGTCCCATGACAGCATTGGATTAAGGGCCATGAGGTTACCTCCTGGGTGCCTCCGAGGGGCTTGTGCATCCAATCTGCTTTCTCACTGGAAAGACAACCTTAACTTTGTCTCTTCTTGCTCTCAGAAATTTCCCTTTTCCTTTTCTTAGATTTAGCTTAGTCACTGATACTATCTTGTGGATAGAAAGTCTCAGACTCCATTTACTTCAAGAAGAGTGGAGAGTGTCACTGTTTGCCGAGATTTGGCATTTTATTCCTTGATTGTTTTCCCTTACATTGTAATATACAGCTTCAGTATTTATTAATGGAAAGGTTTTTATTTGACTGCTTAAAAACCAAAGAAGCAAAAATAAAAACAAAAAAGTGGAGGAGATATCTCTGCTTCTCTCTCTCAACCGTCTGTCCATGTATGTATCTGACTGCTTTACATGGAGAGACTAATCTTAGAAAGAGATATAAGACACAAGCAGCAGTGATTACTTTTGAGGAGGGTGACTGGGGAACAGGAATGGGAGGGAGATTAATTTCTTTCTACTCTTTGAAATTTTTACCATATGCATGTGTGAGTGTGCTAAGTCACTTTAGTTGTGTTCGACTCTTTGCAACTCCATGGACTGTAGCCTGCCAGGCTCCTTTGTCCATGGAATTCTCCAGGCAAGAATACTGGAGTGGGTTGTCCTCTTCCAGGGGATCTGTCTGACTCAGGGATTGAACCAGCATCTCCTGCATTGGCAAGTGGAGTTCTTTACCATCAGTGCCAACTGGGAAGCCCACTGTATGCATGTTAACTATTTAAAAAAAAAGAGTAGAGCTGTCCTTGCAACTTATCGTGGCTCTTCTAAACTGGTGAGGAGTTCCTCAATGCTCTATAAAAATTATTTGTGTTTTATATAGTGAGTTTTTCCAGTAAGTGTGGCTTAATATTTTAGTTCTTAGAATGTATCTTCTCTATTAGTTGCAACTCAGTTCTGTTTTTTTTTTTGTGTGTGTGGACAGACCAACTTCCTCTTCCCTCACTAAACAAAAGACCAATGAGCTGTTAATCAAGCTGTTATCTCCATGGTATTACTTTGCTAAATGCACTGATTTCATAATTATGTGGAATCCTCTTGCTTTTGAATCTGTGTATCATATGTAAGACTGAATCTACTTAATAAACACTGAGTAACAAACTGAAAAAAAAGAATAGAGCTGAGATTGATATGTTTTATGAATTGACTTGTGTTACCAGATCTTACGTTGAAGTACTAACCCCCAGGACCTGTGAATGAGACCTAATTTGGAAACTGAATCTTCGCAGATGAGGTCATCAGGGTGGGCACTAATCCAGGATGAGTGTGTCCTTATAAAAAGAATAAATTAAGACACAGAGCTACCCACAAGAAAAACAAAAGCCACATAAATACTGGAGCTATGTTTTTACAACCCAAGAAACTCTCAGAAGCTAGGAGAGAGGTCTAGAACTCTAGTGCCTTCAAAGGGCGCGTGTCATGCCAGCACCTAGTTCCTGGACTTTCAGCTTCCAGAACTGTGAGACAATACATTTCTGTTGTTTCAGTTCCTCAGTTTGTTAAGACAGTCCTAGCAAACAAGTGCAACATGTGAGAAAATGTTCACAGAAACTGCAAAGAAAGGAACTGAATGGAGACAAGGGGTAGTGGGCAGGGAGGAGTTGCTTGGGGAGGAGGTGGGGGGCGGCGTGCATGGCCACTGACACTCGTTGGGACCCCTTGCCTGCCCCTTTGCCCCTTTCCTCTTCCTGATTGCCTCCTCCCACCCCGTCCTGCCCCCCATCCCAGCTGGACATGCCTCCCACTGCTCCTGGGCCTTCTGGTTGTCCAGTTAACAGTCATTGTGCCCCACTTGTGACCACCTGTTATTGATCCCATGGTGTAGGAATTTAGAACACTGACCTAAATATTCCAGGTTCCTTCTGAATGATCTCATCTGGATGAGATGGCTGAATGGGATCACTGATTCAAAGGACATGACCTTGGGCAAACTCCGGGAGATAGTGAGGGACAAGGAACTCTGGCATGCTATAGTCCACGGGGTCACAAAGAGTCGGACGCGACTTAGCAATTGAACAGCAACAACAGGTCACTGACAATGCCGGTCAGGAGGAACTTCCTGGACTTGGCCTTTGCGGTCAACTCAGTCAAACACAGCTGCTTCTGAGGATTCTGCTTCTCTGTGAGTCACATCCTGAGACCCCACATTTGTGAGACTGCCTCAGCCTCTGGCAAGCACAGCAAGGAGAGAAAATTACATGAGGATGATTGACAGCTGATAACCTTTTGGAGATGCCACTGCAGGTTTCTGAGGAGGCTAGGTCTGGCTCTCAGTGGCTTTAGCTGGGCTGAGTTTTGTTGTTGTTTAGTGGCTAAGTTGTGTCCGACTCTTTGTGACCCCATGGACTGTAGCCCACCAGGCTCCTCTGTCCAGGTGATTTCCCAGGCAAGAATACTGGAGTGAGTTGCCATTTTCTCCTCCAGGGGATCTTCCCGACCTAGAGATTGAACCCACATCTCCTGAATTGGCAGGCTGGTTCTTTACCATCTGAACCACCAGGGAAGTCTTCCTCTGGGTTTCTCTCAATGTGTTTCATGAAACAGATAACGAGCACTTGGGATCTGCCAGGGAGTACTGTGGGCCAGGCTCCTTCCTCTTTCCAGCCAAGAAAACACAGCCCTCTCCACCAAATCTTCTAGGTGGGGGCTTGAGACACAGTAGTCAGTAACTTTCCTGTGCTGACCTTTAATGTGTAAGATGCTTAAGGCCTCTCGGAAGTTGTTAGGCTATAAATAAGCACAATATAAAAGCTTCCAAGGTTAAGTTGAACCATTGTAGCAGCTCTAAAAGGAAAGACTCGGTGACTATAGGAAATTGTATTAGAGATTCAAAAAGGGCATTTGTGTATTTTTTTAGGAACAAGAGAAGGACTTAGCACTAACTCAGACACATGTCCAGTTCATTGTTCACACTTACTTAAAGTACACTGATTTGTAGTATGGCCTCCTCAGAGTTGCTGGGTGACACAAAATGATCTCCTTCCTGCCAAGGAAAAGCAGCAAAGGGCTAACTTGGGAAGTGTTTTGACTTGCTGTGAATGGATTGTCCCAGCAAGTCTGGCATCATCGACTAAAAGTTTATTTTGGGTCGCTACCTCTGGGAGGAAGATGTCCTTCTGTGATATCCCAGGTCCTTCTCCCCTCCCCGTCTTCTTGACACCACCTCCCCCACTTTCAGGTAAAATGAAACCCCAGGAGGGCAAGGATCTTGTCTTTCTTGTTCATTACTGTATCTTCAGTGCTCGGATCAAGTAGGCATCAGTAACAATTTATTGGCTGAATTAATGAATGGAAGAGGAATGAATGAGCTTCAAGAACTTTTAGCACTATACTTGCTGCTGTGATTCTGTTCTTCATTAGTTGACACAAGAATGGTCATTGACATTTCTCATGACACCTTTCATGCTCCGTTACACTCTCTTGTTCTTGACGCTGCTTTGCTGACCATCCACTCAATTTCCAGAATTCTACACTAACCCAGGATTATGATTGGCATTTTGCTCCCTAGCCTGCGCTCCCCCATCCCTATTCTCAGCCTCTGCAGTCCCCAGTCTTTCTGTGGCTTGAGGACCACAGGCTGACAGGGAACCTTCATGATGAGCACCACTAGCCAGGTTACTGTCCAGATGTCCTTCCACCAGGGACTGTGTGTAATTCTGAATAGGGATGCATCTGATAGCATGAATCTCTGTAATGCACTAAACTCCCCATCAACTGTTTTAATGTCTCAAGGACATTCTCTTTCCTCAGCAAATGGAAAGAATAATTTCCTAGCACCCTTAGGGATTAGGCAAGACCATGTGACTGCTGCTAGCCATTGAGTTGTGGGAATTCCAGGCAAACTATAGGTCGCCTGCCATGTCCACTCCGTGGCACCCCATGGAAACCATATATTGGGAGGGCAGTGTCACAAGATAAACAGAACTGGATTCCCAAGGGACTAGATGGATGAAAAAGCCACTAACTCACTCAGATTGTGTGAGCAAGCTAAATATATCTGCTAAGCCACTGAGATTTCAAGTTTAATTTGTTACTGAGACATAGCTTACCCAATTTTCCAGGCAAGAATACTGAATCCCCTCCTCCAGGGGATCTTCCTGATCCAGGGATCAAACCTGCATCCCTTGTGTCTCCTGCATTGGCAAGTGGATTCTTTACCACTGCACCTCTTGGAAGGCCCTTATCTTGACTTATACCAGGGGAGAATATGGGAGTTTAAGAGCATTCAGGCTTGGTCAGAACAAGCATTTAAGGAATAAGCCCAAATGCAGATATCTCAAAGCTGGCTGAGAAATAAGCTCAAATAAAACGTGAGTCTCTAGGGGGTGAGACTCACTCCCCTCCCCCATTAGCCCAGCATTCCTCCCTTGCCTTCACCCCCATTTAATTTTCAGAGAAATTTGACGGGTCTGGGTTTCCCAGAGATGCTTCCTGTTTGTCTTGGCTGGCGAAATTTTGCTGAGCTTCCTTTATGAGTCTCTAGCCCACCTGAGACTTCAGTTTTTGGCAGTCATTTCTAGATTTTATTCATTCAGCCAAAATTTATTGAATGTTTACAGTATGTCAGGTCCTGTGTGCCAGATGGGAAGAATAGAGAGGTGAGTAGGGCATGATTGCTGTACATGGGGTGACAAAACAGGGCGATGCCATTAGTGGTGTGATAGAATAGTCACAGGATGCTCTGGGCAAAGAGGAGATGGTCTCACTGTGTCCCAGAGTGCCCTCAGGACTGTGGCTTTCTGAGAAGGAGGTTCCCGTTTCGATATCCAAAGGACAAGAGTGTTATCTGTCATAGGGATGAGGGCAGGAGGAACCTCCCAGGCGGAGGGAACAGTGCATGTGCACGATCACAGCAGTGTGTTTGCACGGGTGCGTCACTGGGGGTAGTCGGTATGGAGGTACAGATTGTATTAGAGATGGAGCTTCTGTGTAAAATTGGCTTTGGGAGATTGTCTGTGTTACCACTTAATGTTTATTGAATCTGTTTTAATGGAGAATTAAATTTTTACTAACAAAGAAAAGCACAAGATAAAAGAAGTTTTTAGAAAAAAGAGAAATAATCTTTTAACTGGTTCATACCCATTGACTCAGTAGGCCTGGTCTTAGGAATCTATACTAAGGAAATAATTAGAAAATAGAAAGAACTTTTTGCTCCCGGATGCTCTTGATGGTGTTATTCATGATAGTTTAATTAAATGATAGCATGTAGTGTGATGCTAAGGACTCCATACTCTGGCGAAATGCTTACACTGTCATACAAAAAGTGTAGGATACTAAATTTTATATATAATGCATATATATATATATATATACACACGCACATACATACATACACATATAGTAATTTTATTTATAGGGATCCCCAGGTGGCGCAGTGTTAAAGAATCCACCTGCCAACGCAGGGAAGACAAGAGAGGTTGGTTTGATGGCTGGGTGGGGAAGATCCCCTGGAGAAGGGAATGGGAAACCACTCCAGTATTCTTGCCTGGAAAATTCTATGGACAGAGGAGCATGGCCAGTTACAGTCCATGGAGTAGCAAAGTCAGACATGAGTGACTGAACATGCAATAATTTTATATATAATACAATCAATTGCATAAAATAAATAAACTCAAAGGAAATAAACTCAAAATATACTCACAGGTTTTAAAACCAACTATAACCCGAGTGTTGAAATTATCGGCAGTTCAAAATTTCTTCTGTGTAACATCTTCTGTTTTCTAGATACAGTGTGCTTGCTGCACTTACCTGGATGGAAAAAGCTTTTGTGTGCCCTTCCTTCTGTCTCGTTTTCTGCCTTCCTCTTTCCTTCTTTTCTCCCTCTTGTCTCTCTCTCCCTCCTTCTTACCCTCCCTCTCTTCTTTCCAGTTTCAGACTCTTAGGTCTTTACTGTAAGCCGAATAATTTAAATTAGACCATGTGACAAAAGTCAGTTATGCAGCATACCTCGTGTACAGCATGGTGGTGAAGATCTCAAGTCCTGGTGTTGAACTGTTTCCGTTCACACACTTTGTGGGGACACTTTGGTTTACTAAGCTTTGTGATCGTAAGCAAGTTATTTAACTTCCTTTCCCCTCATTTTCTTCTTTTTAAAAATAGATTTAAAAATAGTTACTACTTCAGGATGTTGAGAGGATTAAATGAGCACAGAAGTGAACTATTTAGCAGGGTCTATAGTTAGCACTCAGAAAATCACTTATATTATGGAACTTATGGTTGCTGGGGGGAAGGATAGGGAGAAAACATAGTTAGGGAGTTTGGGATGGACATGTACGCACTGCTATATTTAAAATGGATAATTAACAATGTCCTACTGTATAGCACATGAAACTCTGCTCAATGTTATGTGGCAGCCTGGATGGGAGGGGAGTTTGGGGGAGAATGGATAAATGTATATGTATGGCTGAGTCCCTTTGCTCTCTGCCTGCAGCTATCACAGCATTGCTAATTGGCTATACTCCAATACAAAATAAAAAGTTTTTTTTAGAGGAAAATCATTAATGTTATTGGCTTGGTTTTGGTATGCAAACTTCTTTAAAGCTTAATCATCAAAAACAAAGACTAACATCCCAGCAAGTCTTTGTAAACGTCTCATGAACAGGTGGACACATGAATATGTTGAGAAGGGCCTGAATAAACAAAGTTCTTATTTAATGTATAATGTCCCTGCGACTTAGCACACACACACACACGCATGCATGTCCCATACAGTGCTCCCCAATTTGCAGACAACTGTGTCCATTGGAATGAGTGGCTCAGTCTTCTTTAAATACCAAGCATTTCAGAATCAGTGGCAACTCTTGGAGGAAGGTCTCTAGCAACAGGTAACTTGGGCTTGTCCCTTAATGTCTTTAGAACATCCAAAGCCATCAGCAGGTGTTTTTGAGCTGAGCCCAGGGATCTGGAGGAGTTATACTGAGATGGAACATGTGAGACCTTAGCCTGGGGCATGGCGTACCTGAGAGGTACTTCAGAATGCCTCCTGGCACTCCCTCTGAAGATTCCTTCCTCCTGCTGATCATAAGTCATTTAGCAATTCCCGGTGGTGAGGATAGGTCCTCATTTTAAGGTTTTGGAACCCAGAAGCTCATCTTGACTTTCCTCACTTAAACCAAAATTTGCAGACCTGTCAATGAATGGATGTATCTCCCTCTGTCAACTCATGTCACCAGCAGAGGGGTAGGAAGGGTGGAAACAGAGCATAGTTTTGATATGCATGATTGTTCAAAGTTTAATTATAGCAAAGACAAACATCCTAGTATGGCTTTGTTAGTTTCTCATGAATAGCTGAGAACCCTCAGGGCCCATAGAGGGTCCTGGCCCAAGACAGAAGAGGCTGATCTATAAATCCCTGGGGAGCTCACCTCTGAGAGCGGGTGGAGGAGGGAGCATGTGGAAAGAAGAGAGGAGAGTAGGGGATTTTATAAAGAAGGACCTGCCCCCTCCCTCTTTGGTTAAGGCCCTGATGGGGACAGAGTAATTGAGGGAGGAAAGGATGATGAAGGAGGGTATGTGGTAGGCAGGCCGATGCACAGTGAGTGGCCTGTGAGGAGCAAGGTGACAAGACTCCTGGCCTCTTGGCCACTCAGAATGAAGAGGAGAAAGCATGGAAGGAGAAGGAAGGGGATGGGGGCTGCACAGTGTCATTTGATGGCTTGAGACTTGCAATGTGTTATCTCCAGAGAATTGAAAACTTGCTGCTGAAGACCTCAGGGTCAGACAGGTCCCGCCTGCATTTGAGCCAAGTGGGGGTGGGGCAGGCATTCCAGCAAAGGCAATATCTTATACACTGCCTACTGGGCTTATCTGTCAAAGGTGATATATCCGCACGCATACTTGGGTGAATGAGAAAGAAAAAGCCACAGAATCTCTGGTGCTGTCAGAAGTCTTGTGGAGGGTGGTGGTAGTATTAGTTGCTAAGACATGTCTGACTCTTTGTGACCCTATGGATGCAAAATAGCCCTGGGGTTGCAAACAGTAGCACGCCAGGCTCCTCTGTCCATGGGATTTCCCAGGTAAGAATACTGGAGTGGGTTGCCATGCCCTCCTCCAGGGGGTCTTCCTGACCCAGGGATTGGACCCGTGTCTCCTGCATTGGCAGGCAGATTCTTTACTGCTGAGCCACGAGGGAAGCCCTGTGCTGGGTGTCTGACCCAGTTCCCACCTGGTGCCATATTCTCTGTCTTTCCCCCTCTGACCTAGCTCTCCAGTGCCACAGAGAGGCCACAGCTTCGTAAAACTCCTTGAGTCCCCAAAGCTGTTCTGGGCAACCTTCTTTTGTGATGTGTACCCGAAATTAGCTTGGGAAACCCAGCATGCCCTCCCCCTCAGGGCACTTTGGTGTGTCAAGACTCTGGGGAGTCTTGTAAGGATAAAAACCTGTTTGTCTCCCACATTGTTAGTGGGAATGTAGGTTGGTACAGCCAATATGGAAAACAGCATGCAGGTTCCTCAGAAAGCTAGAAACAGAATTATCATATAATCCAGCAATCCCACTCCTGACAAAACTACAGTTGAAAGATACTTGCATCCCTATGTTCATAGCAGCACTATTCACAATAGCCAAGACATGGAAACAACCTAAATGTCCATTGACCAATGAATGGATAAGGAAGATGTGGTACATATCTACAATGGAATATTACTCAGCCATGAAAAATAACAAAATAATGCCACTTGCACCAACATGGATGCAACTAGAGATTATCATACTAAGTGAAATAAATCAGAAAGAGAAAGACAAATACCATAAGATATCATTTATATGTGGGATCTAAAATATGACACAAGTACACTTGTCCTTGAAACAGAAACAGACTCATGAATGTAGAGACCAACTTGTGGATTCCAGGTAGGTGGGAGGATGTGGGAGGTTGGGGTTAGCGGATATTAGCTACTATATATAGAATGGATAAACGAAGTCCTACTACACAGCATAGGGAACTGTATTCAGTAGCTTGTGATAAACCACTATGGAAAAGAATATTAAAAAAGAATCTATCTATCTATATATATATGTATAACTGAATCACTTTGCTGTGCAGCAGAAATTAACACAACATTGTAAACAAACTATATATCAAGTAAAAAAAATTTAAAAAGATAAAAACCTGTTTGATTTTGTATAGCCCTCATTTCTCCTTTCTTGTGCCATAATAGAGTCATCCCAGTTGGCGCTAGTGGTAAGGAGCTGTAAGAGATGTGGGTTTGATCCCTGGGTCAGGAAGACCCCCTAGAGTAGAAAATGCAACCGACTCCAGTATTCTAGCCTGGAGAATCCCATGGACAGAGGAACCTGGTGGGCTACAGTCCATGGGGTCACAAAGAGTCGGACATGATGGTACACACACACACACACACACACACACACACACACACAGAGCCATAATAACTTTCATTAACATCCCGTGGACCTAATAAACTCATTAGCCTGCAAATGCTGCCCTGATGGTTGGGAAAGACCTGTGTGCATTGTGTATAATCCTGTCTGGTTGTTCATGTAATTCAAACCTGTTGGTATGTGTGTCTGTGTGTCCCTCCCTGCCTCACTTCCCCAGCTTCAGCCGGTCCTCACAAGCCAGCTTTTTGGGTCCCTCCCCTCTTGGTCACTCTCATGAGAGAGTTCCAGGTTGTCAGTCTCCCAGGTGTCATCTGATGGGCTGATGTGGGCAGAACTGTTTTTTTTCTTTGGACACCATCCAGGGATGTGAGTTCCTTTTTTCAGCAGCAGTGTCCATGTCCTTACATAACCAACACAGGTGAGGCTATTTGCCAACCATGGACAGAAGAACTTATTTTTGCTGCGTCAGTGGACTTAAAAGAGACCTGTGTTTTCTCCCCTCGATCATCTTTGCTTTGAACCAGACCCGCCTGCAGCAAGAGAGCCTATGAGCAGGCAGCCTTCAGGTCCCCTACACACAAAGGACCTCCTCAAACACTGTTAACTGTGGGGACCTCGGCTCCATCATCTTCAGCCATGACAGCTCCCAGAAGAGGGCCCTTGACCCCCGCCCAGCTCAGCACACATTTAAGTGCAAGAATAAGGACATTACCTGCTGACACCGGGACATCCTGTGTACAGAGGATGGAGGTCATGAAGAGCTCTAAAAATAACCGTGCTGATGTATGTATTGAGTGAGATGCTGCAGTCAACAAAGACATTCTTTAGGAAGCTGAGGGACAGTGGGGGCGTTGATGAGAATTCATTCCAGATGAAGTCAAAGGATAAAGCTTCATGGGACTGGGCAGCAGGCATCATGAACCATCCTGTAGAGAAGGGAAGGGTTCTGAGTCTGAAAGCTTCCTGGCTGACTTAGGTAATGTTTGAGAAATGACGGAGCAGAGTGTTGGCTGCGGCTTTTGATGGCTTTCAGAAACATGTGAGCACAATACAACAGGAAGTGTTCACGGTATTCTTACAACGGGGTCAGGGGGCACACAGAAGAAGCTGGGGAGGCTGCCAGCATTTCCAGACATGGATTGCATCCTGCAGTGTTACAGTGAATGTGGTGGAGCTAGTGCCATGAGTGTAGACATAGGACAGGCCTTACCTGGGGACCATCTAGGGAAGAAAGCGGTTGGCCAGGCCTCAGAGGATGGCAGCCTCGCTACAGTAGGGAGGTGGATGGATATTTGTTATGCTTTAATCAAGAAGCGTCCCTTGAGACAGACCCTGGCTTCCTTTCCTCCTCTACTAAGATCAAATGAAAGTGGTGAGTCCAGCCGAGCTTCTGATATGGGGGAATGTATTGTCTCCCCCACCTGTAGGAGGAAGAGAAGGAGAGAGAGGAGGGAGCTGGTGGGTGTGAGTGATGCTGTGTGGGTCTGTTAGATCTGGGAATCCTGTCATATTGAGTGAGTGTAAGATGCGAAAAAGGAATGTCCCAGGGAGAGGGACTTGCCCTGCAAATGTCAAAAGAGAAAATGAACTTTCCAGGGAGTCTAGAGTGGGAGGAAGTAAAACCAAGGCAAAGCAAACAAGAGGAAGGGGAAAACAAGAAATACACTCAAGAAAGCACAGCAGAGATTATGGTGCACTCTGAGTGGGGGTGGGGGAAGTGGGGCGAAGGGTCAAGATCAACTGGGAAATTAAAATTTGAAGCTGTAAATAGAAGTTAACATGGGCGAGGGGTGGGGCTTGCAAGTTACAATGGGCAGATGGCAAGGCTGACAGAGTCGTTAGTGGGTAGATGTCTCATGTGTTCCTCTCCTGTGGCTCTTCAATGCCTGTCCTGCTCCCAGCCCCTGTGGGTGATGTGGGGTGTGGAAGGTGCCTGCCCTTGTGGAATGAGGGCCAGGCGGGTGTCTGAGTGGTGTAGGTCCTAGGTCATACCTGGCATTTAGAAGGTGGGGCAGGATGGCAGGAGGCCACCACCTTGCACATTCGGGGCTGTTTTTGTGGAGAGGATACTGGGGCAAAGGGAGTGCTGTGTGAAAGAGAAGAGATTTTTGGGAAACAGACAAGAGGATCTTATGTAAATGACATGACTTAAAAAAAAAAAAGATGACAAAGGGGAAAATGAAGGTATTTGACTTGAAAGTGAGAGAATATCATTGCAAGGAAATAGCAGGACAGCTGTTATCCATAAAGCTGAAGCTGATGGCTCATTACAGAGAGTGAGGACTTCCTAGGTGGCACTAGTGCTAAAGAACCCTCCTGCCAATGCAAGAGACATGAGGCACAGGTTTGATCCACAGGTTGGGAAGATGCCTTGGGCTAGGAAATAGCACTCACTCCAGCATTCTTGCTAGGAGAATCCCATGGACAGAGGAGCCTGGTGGGTTACAGTCCCTAGGGGCACAAAGAGAGAGACATGACTGAAATGACTGAGCATGCACACCCACTTGCAGAGAGTGAGGATTTTCAAAAGGTCTTTTGGAGGTTCCTGGAAGTTGGAGAAGGAGGAAGGTAGATGTCTTTTTCTGTATTGGGCTCGGGCAACGGTTAAGGGGAGGAGAGGAGGGCGTGTCGGGGAGGCTGAGGTTTGGGGCTGGAGAGAGAAAGTGGTGTGTCAGCTTCACCTACAGCCACTGTGTTGCAAAAACCACCCCTGGTTGGCACAGTTTTGGTGTAACAGCACCCTGTTGTTAGCCAAAATACTGAAACTGGTTAACATGTGCAGCAGAATCAGGTGAAATATTTTACCAGTAGGGTAAAGAACATTGGAGAAAGCATGAGGGAGAAACAGGAATTAAAGAAATAAGGAAATATAAAGGCATAGAATTTATAAATCAGCTGAATGTCTATAGAATTTCCATGTATTTGGTAATTGAATTTAATGGTTGATTCTAAAGTATGTAAATATGTAGTTATTTTTATGAAAAAAATTGTGTGTGAATAAACAAGTTAAAACCATCTATGTGCTTGGAAGCAACCCAAGTGTTCACTGATGAATGAATAAAGAAGACATGGTACATTTAATACAATGGAATATTATGCTCTAGTAAAAAGAATGAAGTAATGTCATGTGCAGCAATGGATGCAGCAATCTCTAGGATGGACCTAGAGATTATCATACTGAATGAAGTAAGCCATACAGAGAACAAATATTATATATCACTTATATGTGGAATCTAAAAAATAATACAGAAGAATGTATTTACAAAACAGATTCACAGACATGGAAAACAAACTTATGGTTACCAAAAGGGAAAGAAAGAAGAGAGGCATAAATTAGGCATATGGGATTAACAGATACAAACTGCTGCTGCTGCTAAGTCACTTCAGTCGTGTCCGACTCTGTGTGACCCCATAGACGGCAGCCCACCAGGCTCCGCAGTCCCTGGGATTCTCCAGGCAAGAACACTAGAGTGGGTTGCCATTTCCTTCTCTAATGCATGAAAGTGAAAAGTGAAAGTGAAGTGGCTCAGTCGTGTCCGACTCTTTGCGACCCCATGGACTGCAGCCTACCAGGCTCCTCCATCCATGGGATTTTCCAGGCAAGAGTACTGGAGTGGGGTGCCATTGCCTTCTCCGAGATACAAACTTCTATACGTAAAATAGAGAAACATCAAGGATTCACTATATAGCACAAGAAACTATATTAATGTCTTCTAATAACCTATAATGGAAAAGAATTGAAAAAAATATATGTATCACTTAATCATTTTGCTACATACCTGAAACTAACACAGTGTTGTAAATCAGCTATACTTCAATTAAAAAAATAAAAAAACCAAACAACTGTGGATGTGCTGTGCACAGAAATTGTTTCCTTTCTTTCCCAACTCCCCACTCCCATCCAGGCTGGCACTTAACATTAAGCAGAGTTCCATGTGCTAACAATAGGTCTTTGTTAGCTATCCATTTTAAATACAGTCCCTTCAGCTTTTCACCTGAAACTATCACAACATTGTTAATCGGCTATACTCCAATAGAAAATAAAAAGCTTAAAGTTAAAAAAAAAAGAAGAAATTGTTTCCTTACAGAAACACATGGCATCAAACAGAACCATTTAAGTGGAAAAACAAATACTGTTTGAAATAGCCTAAGAGTTCTTTCAGGGCACTTTATTTAATATTTTTCGCTTGGGTTACAGGGAATGATATCACAGTCTGGAAAAACAGCAGGCAGGGGGCTCCCGGAATGGTGTGTCAATCTTTTTGTTTTTCTTGACAGCAACTTGACTCTTTGGGCTGGGTGATATGATGCTCAAAATTAAGCAACTTCACTCATAACTCTGTTGTCCTTATTTCTCTTTATATTGACGGAGGTTTTAAATTTTAATGCCACACTACCACTGTAGGCTCGCTTCACTGCTCAGGAGATTGACAGCTACTTCCTCTGGGGAAGGTTATCTACAAGAGAAAGCAGAGGAAAGGGAAGCGGGTGAAGGCCCTTTTGGAGGAGTTCCCTTGACAGAGGCTTTTTCTTCGCCTTTGGAGCTGGTGCGTTGCAGGTTATCTCTGATCAGACTCAGGACTCTGCTGCTTCTGCCAAGAAGGGGATATTGAGGGGGGCCCTGGTATGGGTGAGAGGAGTGATGCCTTCTTTGACTTTTTTTAAATTAAACTTTTTATTTTCTATTGGAGTATAGCTGATTAACAATGTTGTGATAGTTTCAGGTGGATGGCAAAGGAACTCAGCCATACATATGTATATTGTGTTCTCAGTCGTGTCCAACTCTTTGAAGTTCCATGGACTGTAGCCCTCCAGGCTCCTCTGCCCATGGGATTTTCCAGGCAAGAATACTAGAGTGAGTTGCCAATTTCTACTCCAGGGAATCTTCCCAACACAGGGATCGAACCCTCATCACTTGTGTCTCCTGCATTAGCAGGCAGATTCTTTACCACTAGCGCCACCTAGGGAGCACCAACCCTACATATACATGTATCTGTTCTCCAAACTCCCCTCCCATCCAGGCTACCACATAACATTAAGTAAGCAGAGCTCCATTTGCCATACAGTATGTCCTGGCTGATTATCTATTTTAAATATAGCAGTGTGTACTTGTCCATCCCAAACTCCCTAACTGTCACTTTGATGGTGTGAAACTTTGCTGGATGGGCTGGTGCCTGTTATGTTAGCTCTCTTTCCACGAGGGTTTCCTGATACACTCTCTGGCTGGAAAGGCCTTTACCTGGCATTTAATCCCAACTTTTTCCTGGCACCTTTCTGTGTTTTAACTTCCCCTAAAATTTTTCTTCTCTGTGCTACCTAACCGTGAGCCTCCCAAGCCTAAGGTACATCAGCTATTATTAACTATTAGTAGTATACATGGAAATAGACTGGAAAAATTATTTCCTTTTGTGGAATATTGAAATGTATTCCTGTATTTCTTGAGCGATTCTAACCTATCTTGGCAGCTTCCAGAATTAAGATGGAGATGCCAGAGGCTGGGTAATATGCAGAAGGAAGATTTGCTTTCTTCTTTCAGTTCTTCCACTTGCTTCTTGAAATTGGACTAGTCACCCCACTTGGTTTTTTTCTTACCAGATGCAGAGACTGGAGAGAAGCACTTCTGGAGCGGCAGAGTGAGTGATCTAGTGTCATCTCCTGGTCTCACGATTCTTAGCTTAATTATATCTGCAAACTACCTACCTGCCTTTTTTTTTTTTTTTTTGCCATGTAAGATTTCTCCCTGGTGGCTCAGTGGTAAAGAATCTGTCTGCCAATGCAGGAGACCCCAGTTTGATCCCTGGGTTGGGAAGATCCCCTGGAGAAGTGAATGACTATCCACTCCAGTATTCTTGCCTGGAGAATCCCATGGACAGAGGAGCCTGGTGGGCTACAGTCCATGGGTTTGCAGAGTTGGACATGACTTAGTGATTAAAACAACAATAAGATATTCACAGGTTCTAGGGGTTATATAATCAGTTTACCACAACATCTGAAACTCAATTAATGTATCTCATACTGATGGAATAAAGGACAAGAATGACAAGATCATCTCAATAGGTGCAGAAAATGCATTTGACAAAATGGAATCTTTCAGATAAAATCAGACTAGGAATGGAAGGGGACTTTATCAACCTGTTAAAAAAATTTCTATGAAAAACCCATAGTTGGTATCATATTTAATGAAGAAGACCGAATCCCTCTAAGATTAGGAACAAGACACAGATGTCTGCTCTCACCATTCTCTTTGACCTTGTGCCGAAGGTTGTGGCCTTCAGGGAAATTAGACAAGGACAAGAAATAAAGGCTATTCACATTGGAAAGGAGGAAGTGAAGTATCTCTTGTTTTCAGAAGACATCATCTTAGGTATAGAAAATCCTAAGTAATACACACACACACACAGAGAAACCTATTAAAACTATTAACTGAGTTCAGGATATAAGATCAATACAAAAATTGTGTTTCTATACCCTAGCAATGAATAATGTGGAAATAAAGAAACCAGTTCCACTAGATTCGATATCTCATAATAACCTATAATGGTAAAGAATCAGAAAAAGAACCCATCTATGTACAACTGAATCACTTTGCTGTACACTTGGAATTAATATTCTAAATTAACTATACTTCAATTTAAAAAAAAGGTTAAAAATAAAAGAAACCAGTTCTGATGCAACAGCACAAAAGGTTTTTAGGACTCAATTTAGTAATGAGCAAGATGTACAATAAAAACTAAAAACATCATTGGAAGGAATTAAAGAAGATCTAAATAAATAGAAAGACATCTCATGTTTGTGGATTGAAAGACATAATAGTGTTAAGATGAAGTATTCCCCAAATTGAGCTACACATTCAGTGCAAGCCCTATCACAATCTCAGCTGATGAAAATGTTTTAAAATTAGTGGTAAGGGTTGCACACACTTTATGAATGTTCCCCAAATCCCCGAATCGATGAATTTTATGTTATGAATATAATGTCCAAATGAAACTGTTTTAGGAAAAATAGTCAGATTTCTTCATCTTGTTTGTTGAAAAGTTCTACTTGAAACAAATGGCTTGGTAGCCCTGGGTGGGTCTGGGAGCAAGTTTCCTTCTCGTGAGTCCTGTATGCTGTAGTTGGATGGCAGACTGCTGTACTGCCCACATCAAGCTTGTCTCAATGAGCTGTCAACCATTGCTCTGCAGGTACCCTGACAAGGCTCAGGTCTTAAAGGTGTCTGTGGCTTGTCCCCTAGTTGGGTGGTGGAGGCTCTCTGTTAGAATTCGGAGCTGGTGACTTTGTTCCAGTAGCCTTGCTAGGTCTGAGAGATGAAACGAGAGAGCTGGGTGCTCAAGGCTGCCCGCTCCTTAGTGTGGGTTTCTGCCTCCCACTCCTGCTGACTTGGCTGATGTTTTAAGAGCTCCCCAGATGTCCAGTGCTGGGATGATGGGGTGCTGGGGGAAGGGACCAGGGGAGGCTCTGAGATGACATCGGCCTGCTGATGTGAGGAGGGCCGGCCCGCCAGATGGAGACTGTGCTGGATGGATGGCACAGGCGACACTGGGACACCTGGGATTGCCTGATTCTCAGGTGTGGTACTTCATACAGCTGCAGCTCTGGATAGAGACCTCACAGTCCCCGGGCCCTCCGGGTGTTGGGAGTGTCCTGGAAAGCCACCAGGGCTGAGCTGTCTTCACGGGGCTGCTTTCTCCCCCGTGTGTGTCCATTTCTCCTGGTGCCTTTCTGAAGGCTGAGTTGATCAGAGGGAACCACAGAAATTCAGAAATTTCTCCCAAACTCTTAATCTTGGCAGTGTGAGATTGAAAAACCTGTGTGGTTAGCACACTTTTAATTGTAAAGTGAGGATAAGCCCACCTCAGTGTCAGAGGTTTAAAAGGAAGCAGCAGCTTTTGTGATGGGGACCTGCAGGTGAAAGATGAGATGTGGCGCTTCTCTTTGGAGTAGGAGGAAATTGAAGTCATGCAGTATAATATGTTCCATAATGATAACAATTGCTGATAGGGACTGTTCATTCACTGGACAATTACTGTTTTCATTCCTATTTGGTTGAGAGTGTGGACGCTGGAGCCAGACCACCTGGGTCTGAGTTGCAATTTGCTTAATCTGTCTCTGCCTCTTCCTCATCTGGATAATGGGGTTAATAATACACCTGCCTTATAGGATGGTTGGGAGGGAGGTGCTGTGTAAAGCACCAAGAACAGTGCCACACACCTTGTAATGCTCAGGAAATGGTAGTTGTTTTTATTGTTGTGGTTTCTCCTTGTTAACATGGACTGGTTAAGGGCTAGGGAGGCAGGGGGTGAAAGCCATCCCTGTAGCACTCTGCAAGCTCAGCCCTCCTCCCCCAGTCTAGGCATACTCTGCACATGAGCTTGCTCACTTCTACACTGGGCCTTGCCAATGTTCTTTACTTCGGAGTCCTTTGCATGTTTGCATGCTCAGTCGCTCAGTCGTGTCCGACTCTTTGTGACTCTATGGGCTGTGGCCATCCAGGCTCCTCTGTCCATGGGGTTTCCCAGGCAAGAATACTGGAGTGGGTTGCCACTTCCTCCTCCAGGGGATCTTCCCAACCCAGGAACTGAGCCGTCTCCAGCATTGGCAGGTGGATTCTTTGCCATTGAGCCACCTGGGAAGCTCTGAGTTAGTTGCCCCTCTTCAATCTTGGGTTCCTAGACTGTGGCTGGACCCAAGAATGCAGTAGAGCCCAGTACCTTCTCCTCTAAATACCACCCTCAGGCTCCCCAGGTTCTAAGTTTCCTCTGCTTTTTATCGCAGTGGAGTCAGCAAGGGAGAGTATGGATGGACCTTCATTTGTTTTCCTGGTCTCTGGCTCTTAAGTATTCTGGTGTCAAAATTGCATAGACCCTGGGGCCAAGCTGCCTGCATTTAGGTTCTGCTTTGCTGCTGCTTTTTTTTTTTTTTTTACATTTTTATTTTTTTATTTTTTTTTCCATTTATTTTTATTAGTTGGAGGCTAATTACTTTACAACATTGCAGTGGTTTTCGTCATACATTGAAATGTTAGCCATGGATTTACATGTATTCCCCAACCCGGTCCCCCCTCCCACCTCCCTCTCCACCCCATCCCTCTGGGTCTTCCCAGTGCACCAGGCCTGAGCACTTGTCTCATTGCTGCTGCTTTGTGTGTGAAGTCCTGAACCTGCTTTACCTGTTTTCCATTTTCAAGTGGAGGTAATAACAATCCATCTAAGTTTTTTTTTTTCTCTCCTGGATCAGAAGATGGTATGGTGCAATTTAATTAGCTATTTAGGACATTAATGTGCCAACTGTCACAGAAGGGGACATCGTGACCTCGGAAGATCATGTCAGTTCTGAGCATCAAAGACTGAAATGGAAGAAGACCAATCCCAGGATCTACCCCTTGAAAATACTTATTTTAAGATGCCACTGTAAGCTTGTCTGGTTGATCTTCGAGGCTTTTTATTGAAAAAGAAAAAAGCGATATGAAATCCAGGTTGAGGTTTCCAGCTATGGTGGCTTCTGCTAAATGGAGGATTTTATTATGCATTTATAAGTATACCTAGGGCAGAAAGGGGCTGGGGTCTTTGAGATGCTCAGTTTACACAGAATGGTCAGGACTTTGAACACTGGACTCTGAGGTGGAAGGTTGGGACTCAGTGTCTCCTTGGCTGTTTGGTTCAGGGCAGCGCCCTGCCCACCTCTGATCCTGAGTCCTCATCTCTGAGACACTGCTTATTGCGCTCTGTGGCCCCATTGCAGAAGCTCTCTGAACTTCTGGGTTGGACAGAGGGAGGGGGTTGGCAGGGTTATTTCTTGGTCCTTGGGCATGTGTTTGGGGGTGTGTGTTTAGGGGCCACAAGAACTGCCACATTTCTGATTGTTTTTCTCACCACAGGGCATTTCATGGGCAACAGCACAGTTTTCCATGTCCTGTGGTATGAAGGCTGTGAAGTAGAACATTCCCCTGCTGGATGACCCATCAACAAATAACCTTCCTGTGCTTCAGTCCCGGTTGGGGAGCGGTTAGGGGAGCCAACTGCCCCACGGGGCTGCCTGGGCACCAGAGCGAGTGGTGTCCAAGGGGTTCCAAGGGCCCCAGCAACAGCCATTAAGCAAGCTCTTGGCCCCCGGGTCAGCTGGCGCCCCCATGTGGCTGGGACTGTGTCAGACAAGTTGGCCGGCGGAGCACTTTGGGCAGCAGAGAGGCTCCAATGGCCTTTTGTCAGCAGAGCTTGGGGAAGACACGAAGGTGAAGAGAATTCTGCTCTTTGGTCCTGTGTCCCAGGCCAGGTGATTCAGCTCAATGCTCTGTCTTTGACCTGGACATTTGTGAAGTTGTAGGGAGGCATGTGGTGGAGTCAGTCATAAAGTAAGGTGGAGGAGGGGTGGTGGGTGATGGTGGGGTGGTTGGGGCAGAGATGCAGGAGTGCCTGCAGACCCATCTCTGAGACAGCAGCAAAGCCCCTTCTCTTTGAGCTGTTTCCTCCCTCCAGGTCTGTTTATTTCTCATTTTTATGCAGAGTCAGCCTCCTGCCCTGTGGACCTTCTGTAAAGAATTCAGGAGGCCAGGATCCCTCACTCTCAGCAATGCTGCTGCCCCATGCTGGCCACCCTGCTAGTCTCTGCCCCGTGTCCAGTCCCTGTGGGCACTGGGTGGCCCTTCTTACCCACCCCGTAGGTCTGACTGGGCTACCATAACAAAACACCACAGACTGGGTGACTGCAGCAGTGGAAATTCATTTTATCATGGTTCTGGAGGCTAGAATCCAAGATCAGGGTGTCGGCACGTTTGGCTTCTCCTGAGGCCTTTCTCTTTGGCTTGCAGGTGGCCACCTTCTCACTATCCCCATGTGGTTTTTCCTCAATAGAGTTCTGGTTTCCCTGTGTCCACATTTCCTCTTCTAAGGATATCAGTCAGATTGGCCTAGGACCCACTCTGAAGGTCTCATTTTAACTTAATCTCCTCTTTAAAATTCTTGTATCTGAATACAGTCCTATTTTGAGGTTCAGGGGTTAGGGTTTCAGCAGGTGAATTTTGAGGGAACACAGTTTAGTCTGTAGCTCACCTCCCTCCAGATGGTAGTCACCAGTGCCCGCTCCTGGCAGAGTCCTCAGCTGTGGTGAGAGGACTCCAGGAAGAAAATGCCAGCCCCTGGCTGGGCTGAGGCGGGTGGAGAGGGGGATCCAGTTGTGGTGTCTGCCTGATGCCTGCCCTTCTCCAGGTGCCCTCTTTCTCTTCAGAAGACCCACTTTCACCTCATGTTGTCTCAGACCAGGTCTTCCGCCATCCCCTCACTCCAGAAGTTCCTCCTTGGGAATCCACTTTCCATCTTAGGAGCCAGGACTCTCTGGGTCTCCTTCAGCTGGAAGCTTGGCTACATCCTGGGCTTGTCTCACCCCCACCCCTCTCGGCATCCTGCATTCCGTGTATCAGTAAAAACGGTTCCTCACACAGTACTTTCTAGTTTACAAAAGCCCTCACCTAAGACTTCTCATTTTCCACCTTCACCAGGCTTTTGGCTTCTTCTAGTAAAACCTTTCTCAGATTTGCCCCCTTTGTTCCTAAGGTCATCATCCTCTGGTCACTCCTCCACCTTTCTGTGGGACTCATCTTACAAGTGTCTCTTACTCAGAAGCCTTCAGGGTTTCTTCTTGTTCTCTTTGAAAGTCCAGTTTCTTCATGCTGACACCTTGGCACCAAGACCCCATGTTTTCCCAGGTTCTGCCTCTGATATTCTGCCTCAGAAACCTATGTCCCTGCCGTTGCCTCTCCACCTATGTTAATGCTCTTCCTTTCCATTGTCTGCAGTGCCTTCTCCTCTCCTTTCCGCACTGAGAAAATCCGGCCCCAGGTCTTCAGCCATCTTTCTCTCCTATCCTTCTTCAGCTCTGCGGGGAGAGCCAGAGCTGAATAGAATCTGTGGATCTTTCCTCACCCCCTGGACTGAGTGCTTGGGCAAAGCAGAGTGGACTGGACCCTCTGATCATTTCTTAGCCTCTGACCCCAGGCTGACTGGCAAGGCTGGGATTTGTCACTCTCTCTTTGGGTTGTCAGAGTGTGGTAGTGAGTGTGTGTGTGTGTGTGTGTGTGTGTGTGTGTGTATGTGTGTGTGTATCGCTGCTTGCTCTCAGACTCCTTAAATCTGCCTCTAACCCTGACACCTGCCCCTGAGGGAAGAGAGCTCAGGAGTCAATATTTTAAAAATCTGTCCATGAGATTCTGATACACAATGAGGAACCAGTCCTATCATTTACTGGGCTGCTCACACTTCCTGGGGTGGAAGGAATATTTATGGATAGATTGGTGCTAAATGGTTCACACAGACCGCCAATCCTTAAAACTGTAACCAGGAGGGGTTAATTTTGAATTTACATCGGATCTGCTTCTGTGACTTTAACCCTTACCTTGCCACTTTTGTTATTATAGGCATTCCTAATAACCTGCCTCAGGGAGATACCTTTACCCCATCCACCTGTGAAGGACTGTGACATTCTTGAACTCTTTGTGTGGCAAATGGCGCAGCACCCGGTGCCTCGGTCTGCCCACTTAGTGGCCCAGAGATTCACATTTCGGGAGGCCAGAATCACAGATAGATATGACATCTTTGTTTGTTGATATGACAGGAGATATTCCATTTCACACCACCCATGAAATGACTGTAAGGAAGTGAAACTAACACATCCCCATATCTGAGGCTTGCCATTCTAGGAGATATTTGCAGGAATTAAATGGTCTTTTTACTTTGTTTCCTCACCTCCCCCCATCTCTGATCCATAAAAGAATCTGGCATTCAGGCCCTGACAAGATGGTTATTTTGAGGTTCTGACATACCATCTTCTTGGTCAGCTGGCTCCGGAATAAAGTCCCTTCCTTGTCTTAACACCTTGTCTCAGATTTATTGGCCTTTCATGTGGGGACCAGAGCAAGCTTGGACTCTGTAACGAAACCAACCTCTGAGGTGGTGGTTTCTTCTTACTGATGAAAAAACTGAAGGTGATGCAGCTCATCAAAGTCAGGAGATAGTTCAGAACCTTTGCTTGTACTGCCCTTCTCTTTCTGCCTTTTCTTCTCCTACTTTTAGCTTTCCAGCCCCTTCCTCTTTGTTCATGCAGTTTCCCCTGCCCGGGATCTGTTAGGGGAAGCACACTGACTGAAATACCCTGGCCAGGCACCATAGTAACCATTTGTGTGAGTTATTTTATGACAGGAAGTTCTGTTAATGAACGTGGAACTAATAAACCACCACTAACCAGAAGAGTTCAGGGCAGGTCAAAGGGAGACATCACATGTCCTACCACCTCCCAGAATCCCTCTCACTGGCATCCGCCTTAGCTGAACAATGCATGCACTACCAAGAAGAGCTCTAAGTCAGAATGATTGGCCAAAGACAACCTGGAAGCTAATACCATCACCATAAAACCCAAGACTTCGAGCCAGGAACTGAGCAGTTCTCCTGGGTTCCCTTACCCTACTGCTTTCCACCGGGGTACCCTTTCCAATAAAATCTCTTGCTTTGTCATCTCATGGGTCTCCTTGGGATAATTCATTTCTGGGTACTAGACAACCACTTACAGGCCCTAGAGGTTGTCCCCCTTCCTACAACAGATCCATTCAGTGCCCCCACCCCTAATTCTATCAGAGTCTGTGAGAACCAGCACAAAGACCTGGGTTCCCCTCTCATGTGATCCTCGGGAGTTTGGTGTATGTGGCTGCAGCAGCTGTCCTGACTGTGCTCTGTGAGGGTTGCATCAAAGAGTTTTCAGTGGTGATCTTGTCTGGAGTTCTCTTAGGTGAGGCCGCAGGGGAGCATGAGGTCTCCAAAGACGCTCCTCTTCAGGGAGATGAAGAGATGAGGGACTAACAACCCAGAGCCAGGGAGACACCCACAGTTAAGGGGTGGGTGAGGGGGCCTAGGGCAGTGGCTGTGGAGAGACTGCCTTCCTTCCTCCCCTTCTTGGCAGCCATGTGATAATTCTTAAGGATGATTCTGAACATATGACACTTGAATCTGGTCAGGGCTCCGTGGGTGTTAAAGAGCCTTTTTATGAGCAGGGCCCTTACAGGGACACAGGAGGGATTAATAGGGTTAAGGGCCACTTCAGCTGTTCTAAGTAAATAGCATTTAAATATTTTTCACCCCTCTTTAAATGTTGTAATCTTCAGTGACTTTCTAGACGGTGGTGATCCATTGTTAGGCAAATGCAGTAATTATAAGCAATTAACAAGGAATCTTACATTTCTTCCTAGAGCTAGGCCATCTGGAGAGAATATAATGATGGCATTTGAAGGAAAAACAAAGCTTCGAAAGTGGTCTCTTCTTCTCCTGGTGGCTTCCAGACCGCGGCCTCCCCAGCCTTCTTAAACTTTCACATTATCTGCCTTTGTGAGGTGCTGAGCCTTAAAGGTGTGGGAGGGCATCATGCTGTGGGACCTTCCTTCTATCCCTCGCCCTTCCTCTCCAGAAACCCATTGCCTCTTCTGCCATCTTGGCTACGGAAGTGCCCGCCCCTGAAGCGCTAGTACCGGAAACTGGGTCTATGGGGTGCTCACTGTCGCTGCCGCACATGTCTCTGTTCAGAAGTGCCCACCTGCCAGGGATAGCACAAGGAAAGTTCCAGAAGAAGTGGAGGCGGCCACAGCAAACGCAGGGCCTCCAGCAGTTTAGCGACCAGTGGGTCTGACTGGAAGAGAAATGAGGCAACTGGGCCGGCCAGAACCCCATCCCCTGATGGGTCTTCACTCGGTAAGTGCGGGTGAGCAGCAGTCCAGGAATGTGGGTCTTATTTGCTTAGGCAGAGGTTCAAAGCTGTGGTTGGAGTGTCCCCACCATTAGGGAGCAGCCTTTCCTGTTCCTCACAGCCCTGGGGGGCGTCTTCTGTCCACTCTGATGGAGGGGAACCCAGATTAAATTTAACCAGCCTTCACTGATGGAGGTATACACTGACCTGTTTATTACCTTCTCAGTCTGGGGTCTTTTCTTTCAAGGTGGCCATGCAAGCGTTGGGCACCTTACACCTGAGCTGAGCTGGAAGGACCAGGTGAGCCTGAGGTCATGGGCCTCTTGGCTTCTACTGTCTTGACCTGAGATGGCTGCATGGTATTCACACCAGACCCAAGCTGGGATAGGGGAGAGAGCCAGAGAGCCAGGGAGGAATCATACTGGCTTGGTGGTGCCTGTGTGTGGTCAGGGTACTTGCCTGACATTGCCCAGATGCTGATGATTAGCAAGTTTGAGTAACCTAGTTTTAATAATCCTTGAACCAAGAAGCAGAGAGCTGAGGGAGAGTCGTCAGTGTGCTAGTCTTAGCATCTGTACCATTTGGTTTTCTTGTGGCTGGGGTAAAAAGGCCGAGATGTAGGAAACCTATTAATATCTTGAAATCCAGTTTTGTCTTTGGAGGAGGGAGGTGGAAAGAAGCTGTGTAGGCCTCTGGGGGCCTCGGAGTGTCTAGTTGCTCCTGTTGTGCCCCAAGATTCTTTTTCTTTGTCAAAGAGTGCTACAGTCCCACAGCTCCAGGTCCCTATTCTGGACAGGCACATTTCCACCGATCTGTTGCTCCTCTTCCCAGGCAATAGCCCCACAGCTAGATGGTGGCCAGCAGTGCCTGCCTGTCTCTCTGGACTCCTGCATTCTTGGTGCTGGTGCTGGCTTTCCAAACAGAGACATACTTTCTATATTGACCAGAGGAGTCAAGCCAAGACCCTGACCCCTTGGACTTGAAGGACAGCCCTTCCTGTACTCCACTCTCTGGGCTGGCCCTGATAGGCACAACCCAAAAGAGACTCAGAATAAAAGCCAGCACTGATTCTTTTTTCCAAGGAATGACTTTAGATTATCCACCAGTGCTTGGGGGAAGTGTATACTTTTGTAACTTAATGAGCTGTGTGATAATAATTAATTGTAAGTGAATTATATGAAAATAATTTTTTTTGTGTAGATTTCCCCCTCTACATTGTGTATATCAATCAGACAACTCTTTTTGCTGACATGCTCTGAATCCCACCTCTGCTGTACTCCTAGCCCCACTCCTGGGCCTGCCTGCAGCCATGGACCTGCCCCTTCTTTCTGCCACCCTTCTCCTCATTGTCTCCTGGTTCTGGCTGCAGTGAAGACAGCAGGCCCTGGGACTTCTGTTCTGCTCCTCTCTGTTCAAGGTCTGGTGACTAGGGTGCCTTCTGCATTCTGAGTGATGCTTTCACCAGGTATAGTGTGTGAGGATGTTTTATCCACATGTGAAGACTGATGGATGGTAGGGTTTGTCAGAGGTGCTATGCGAGAAAGTGGTTTTCAAACTCTCCTCCTACCCTTGTCCTGTGTGTTATTTATTATTTATATGTCTTTGTGTTTTCCAAATAAAGTATTATGGAGAATATCTCTAAATAGTGAGTAAGAGCCAAACTGCCCTGATTGAGTCTGAAATGGAAACTTTCAGCTAATCTCCATGCACTCTCCCCCCGACCCCATCCTCCTCCCCAGGATTCACCTTGGTTATCGACCAGGAACTCCTACATGTGGCTGAGTTTCCTTATGGTTCTTCTGGGCCTCTGAGCAGCTCACAGAAACCCAGAGGGCCTACCCAGAATTTGGACCAGGCCGATAAGCAGCAGATGTGTTTGTTCCTAATCTTGTTTTGGTTACCTTGATTGCCTGGGCTTGCAGCTCTGCTTTTCTTTCTAGAGACTTTCTCTCTCTCTCTCTCTCTTTCAAGCTTTTTATTTTGTATTGGTGTATAGCTTATTAACAATGTTGTGGTAGTTTCAGGTGTTCAGCAAAGAGACTCAGCCATATGTATGTGTATCCATTCTCTCCTAAACTCCACTCCCATCCAGGCTGCCACATAATATTGAGTTCCATTTGTTATACATGTCCTTGTTGGTTACCCATTCTGAATATAGTTGTGTGTACATGTCCATCGCAAACTCCCTATCCTTGTCTCCCTGGCAACTGTAAGTTTATTTTCTAAGTTTATGAGTCCCAGAGACTTTCTTGTGGGTTCATTCTTTGTCATTTCCAGGGCTTGGAATGTCTATGGGGTCCCACAGAAAGAATAATGTGATGGCACTCAGGATCCATGTCTGCCACCTTTGCTCCACCCCATGCCCCCTGTGGGAGGGCTGGGGTGGGAGGGCAGAACTTTCACAGACACCCTTGCTGCTATGATCGAGAGTCTTCTCATGAGATACACTGAGGGAGATTCAGAAGGTGAAAGGGGCAGAAGACCTTTTTCTTCAATAGTGGTGACAGTTGTGTGCTGGCTCCAGCAGACACAAGTTTGTGCAGTGGCTAGGCTCTGCATGAGGTTGGCACAGTTTCCTGCAGCTTTCTGATTTTGGATTATAGCTGTTCAGTTACCTAGTGTCAACCATCACTTCTGCAGCTGTAGCCACTCCCATAGCTTAGGAAGTACCTCTTCCTTCTTGAAGCACCAAGAGGAGTTGCTGATTTCTGCACTGATGTAAGTGGTGCTCCTTGCTTCTCAATGACTTGAGTCTGTTCTTAACTTTGGTAGATAGCGGAATGAAGATGGGGTTGTTGTTGCTGTTCAGTCCCTCCATCGTGTCCGACTCTTTGCCACTCCACAGACTGCAGCACACCAGGCTTTCCTGTCCTTCACTATCTCCCGGAGCTTGCTCAACCCATGTCCACTGAGTCAGTGATGCCATCCAACCATCTCATCCTCTGTCATCCCCTTCTCCTCCTGCCTTCGGTTCTTTCCCAGCATCAGGGTCTTTTCAATGAGGCAGCTCTTTGCATCAGGTGGTCAAAATATTGGAGCTTTAGCATCAGTCTTCCAATGACTATTCAGGGTTGATTTCCTTTAGGATTGACTGATTTGATCTCCTTGCTCTCCAAGGGACTCTCAAGAGTCTTCTCCAGCACCACAGTTCAAAAGCATCAATGCTTTGGTGCTAAGCCTTCTTTATGGTCCAACTCTCACATCCATACATGACTGCTGCAAAAACCATAGCTTTGACTAGATGGGCCTTTGTCAGCAAAGTGATGTCTCTGTTTTTTAATATGAAGGTGGAAGAAGGGAGGTAAACAGGAGGGAAGGATTACTGTGGCTGATTCTGTTCTTTCAACTTCCTGTTAAGTGGGTGTCATGGCTTTCTCCAGAGGCCCACATCCTAGCTGAGTGGTACCCAAGTTCTTGGCTCATATTAGGGCCAAGGAAGCAACAGATTTTGTTGGCAAAATGGTTTGCAAAACACAGTGATGGTACAGTGGATAAGAATCCACCTGCCATTGCAGGGGACGTGGGTTCAGGGACATGGGTTCGATCCCTGGTCTGGGAAAATTCCACATGCCAGAGAGCAGCTAAGTCTGCATGCCACAGCTACTGAGCCTGTGTGCTGCAACTTCTGAAGCCCACATGCTTAGAGTCTGTGCTCTGCAACAAGAGAAACCACCGCAAGGAGAAGCCCACACACAGCAACCAAAACTAGCCCCCACTCGCCGCAACTAGGGAAAGCCTGGGCACAGCAGTGAAGATCCAGCACAGGCAAATAAATAAAAATTTAAAAAACAAACCACCCCGAAGTGGCTGCTCCATGTCAGCACTGGCCCAGCAACCTCTGAGGTGTCAGGGGCGCCAGTGCACCTGGGGGGGACTTGGCCAGTTTTCACATGAAAGTGTTAGTGGCTCAGTCATGTCTGACTCTTTGCAACCCTATGGACTGTAATCCGGCATGCTTCTCCGTTCATGGGATTCTCCAGGCAAGAATACTGGAGTAGGGAGCCACTTCCTTCTCTAGGGGATCTTCTCTTGCTTTGCAGGCATCTGAGCCATCTTTACCATCTGAACCACCAGGGAAGCCCAGTAATTTTATCCTAAAGTGGAAAGTTCCTCTGTACTTGGACAGGAGTGACCTGCTCTTTTGTGAGAGCACCAGAGGCTCTTCTAAGAATTGCAATCCAGCCCCACAGGGTGGAGGGATGTCACCGTGGGCCCAGATCTCATGCATTGGGCTTTTAATCTGGTCTAGAAGTTGAAGGACCTAGGGCCATGTGACTGACATGTACACTGGGCCTTTCATGTTCATGTAAAGAGGAAGGAAGCCCTGATGGATGAGGAAGTCCTGGGCTCTGACTCTGCCCAACCTCTTTCTGCCCCTTCATGCTGGGCCCAACTCGTTACAAATGGGAAGCTGCCTCTCACATGGGGGAGGAGGAGTAGGCTTAAGATGTGAGGGTAAACCCACTGCTTTCACATCAGAGTTTAAATTACCAGCAGAAAGAAAGAACTCAAACACTTTATTTGAGGTTATAAAAGAAATAAAAGCCACACTAGCTACGTTTACGTCAGATCACAAGTAAACCCCTTTTGCTTATTTGTAAGTTATGCAGAATTTTCTCCCCATTAGGGAAAGACCTCTGGTCTGGTTCTGAAGAGCACAGAGGTGGAATGTTTTCACTCATTTAGCTGGCAGAGTAAAGCCGATCCTTTGGCAATCCAGTAATCTTTGGACCGCTTGGAGGGTAAGAGGACGGTCACCACAAAGTTGGTTGAATGACCTAGTTAAGGATAGAAGGAAAAAGTGTTGTTAAAGAACAACCCCTTAATATAAAAATCATGGTACCAGGAGTCAAGACATCTGGGTTCTAGACCTGTCTGTGCCTCTAAAGAGACAACAATTCTCTGTGGATTTCAGTTTCATGCTCCATAAAATGAAGATGTTAGAACAAATGATCCTTTAGGACCTATCCAGTTTAGACCTTGTATAACCTTAGAAATTATGTTTCAAATCTCCCTGCAGTCTGTCTCCGAGCATTGCACTAGGAGATAGAGGCCTGAGCTTTTAGTGAGCCTCTGGGGATGTGGTTGGTAGGTAAGGCATCCATCCATTTGCCCATCTGATTGTCTGTCCATCCATCCATCCATTTGTCCATCTGCTTTTCCATTCATCCATCCATCCATCCATCCATCCATCCATCCATCCATCCATCCATCCATCCATCCATCCATCATCCATCCATCCATCCATCTATCCATCCATCCATCCATCCATCCATCTATCCATCCATCCATCCATCCATCCACTTGTCCATATGCTTGTCTCCCTCCATCCATCCATCCATTTCTCCATTCACCCATCCATTTGTCCATCTGCTTGTCTCCATTCATCCATCCATCCATCCATCCACCCTTTGTTCCACCCAGCAGGTAAGGCACTGGGGTCCTGAGTCATAGATAGTTTGTCCTCAGCTCTGAGATGTCTGAAGTAAGAGATCACTTTTGCAGTTTCTTCATTGTGGGCCTGTGTGAGGGGACCAAGACCAGGATGAGAAAAGAGCCTTGCCCTCAAGATGGGAGCTGCTATTTCTGGCACTCACAGCAAACTTCATCTGCCTGGAAGTTGGGGAAACTGGGGGTGTCTCCAGCAGAGAATGCCTACATCTCCCCTCTCCTTATCTTTGTATGTCATTCCCTGCATGTACCTTGGCGAGTGCTTGAGTAACATTTTATAGCAATATTACGGTAGATATATGTATAGTAACCATTTGTTAGATTTGAGATACAAATAAGGTCCGCATCTTGCAACAGTGATGTGTCTCTTGGATCTCTTTCGATTGGTAGATTCCCTCTGTTTCTTTTGCCACTCCTTTGTAATGCATTTGTTGGAACAACCAGCTGTTTGTCCCATAAGGTTTCCCAGAGTCTGGCTTTTGCTGACAGTGTCCCTTTGGTGATTTTACACATGTTTCCCTATCCCTGTATGAGTGGTCAGCTCTAAAGGCATGATCACATTCAGGGTTGAGGTTTTTTTGCAAGAATACTTCCTAAGTGGTATGCACTGCCATCAGGAAACGCCTCGTGTCTGGTTGTCTTTCTTTGAAAGGAGTGTCCACAGAAGCTAATTATTACTTGTTGTTTAGGTGCCAAATTATGTCTGACTCCTTTGTGACCCCATGGACTGTAGCCTATCAGGCTCCTCTGTCCATGGAATTCTCCAGGCAAGAATACTGGAGTGGGTTGCCATTCCCTTCTCCAGGGGATCTTCTCATCTCCTTCATTGGCATGTGGATTTTTCTTTACCACTGAGCCACCAGGGAAGCTCAATTACTACTTAGAGCCATTATTTCATTTAGGTTAAAAATTTTAAATTTTAATGGTGATTAAGTTCATCTGTGATTTAATTTTTATGGTGATATGAGATAAGGATCTTAGTTTGGCATAACCAGTTGTCCCAGGATCATTTATGGAATAAGCTCCTGCTTCCTGACCAATTTTAAATGATGCTGCTATTACATGTCAAGTTCCCCATATACACAGTGTGTTTCTGTGCTGTCTATCCAGTACAAAATTTGATCGTTTATTGAGTCTTGTGCCAGTGCATTGTCATATTAATTACTAGTTTTGCCTCTTCCTGAAAACCACAGATTTCCTGTTGGAATTTTAGCCAGTAATAAATAAAAGGAGAAGTGACTCTGTTAAAAAATGGATAAAACATTGGAACAGACACTTCATCTGAGAAGATATAAATAAGCACCAGAAAAGATGGTTACTGTCACTAGTCATTAGGGAAATGAAGATTAGATACCACTATATTCTATTATCTATCTATCATCAAGCTATCTGTCATCTATCATCTAAAATTAAAAGGACTGATTATACTAAGTGGTGTGAGGATCTGGAGGATCTAGAACCCCCATATACTGCTGGTGGGGATGTTAAGTGCTGTGGTGACTTTGGAAAACATTTTAGCTGTATCTTAAAACGTTAAACATATACCTACTGCCTGAGTCATCATTCCATTCCTAGATACTTATCCAAGATAAATAAAGCATATATCCCTACAAAAACTTGTAAATACCATATTAATTTTTAAAATACCTTTGAATAATGTGTGTTTTAGACTTGTCAGGGGAGTGGTAGATCATGTGACATGAGTGACTACCTTAGTTCTACTCTGTACCTTGCCCTGAGAGGACATCCTTTAACTGAGAAAAATAAATATCATTGGTATCTACACATCCTCCATTGAAATGAGAACAACTGTTTTAGTTCTTCTTGCCCTGCTCCTCCATCCGATATTTCTGTCATTTGGAAATTTAGTTCCAAGTTATTATAAATTCATTTTTATCATCAAACTATTAAAGATTTAACTCTGTGTGTGAGTTTTAAATAGAGGATCAGTAGTGATTAATATATAGACCTTGTATGTTCAAGACAGTTGTTATTACAACTTTCCTTTCAGATGATAATCTGGTTGCATTTGCCATTCTAGTTTATGGTTGTTATCTTCAACACTTTGCAGAGGTGTCTCTATTCTCTTTTTATGTGCACTGTGGATGATGAGACACGTCTGAAGTCAATCTGATTCTCATTTTCTGGAATTTTACTTCCAGCCTATTAATACATTTTATCTCTTTGAGAATTTTCTTTCTGATAATTATAAGTATCACTTTGATATATCTAGGTTTCTTTTAAAATTTGACTGTTTATTGGCTTGTTGTCTATTTTAAAAAATTACCTCTTCTACTTTGTGATCTCTCTTAACCTGAGGACTCAAGTATTTCTTTGGTTCTGGGAAATTATCAGCCACTTTTTCAAATATTATTGTTCTTCCATTTTTCTCTCTTTTCTCTTTCCAGATTACGTACTAGATAAACGTTGGAAATTTTGACTCTTTCCACAGTGTTACGTTAAAAAAAAATTGCTTTGAGCTGTATTTTTAGGGATTTCCTCAGTGCATTCTCTTTTCTTGGTTCACTCTTTAGCTATCTGCATTCAGTCTTTCAGCTTATCTGTTGATAATGGCTTTTTAAAGATCTAGTTCCTTTTTTTCAGGGCTGTATCTCAGTTTCAGGACTGACTGCTAAGATTTCCCCTTTTGTACCATGGCATTCATTTATTTATTTTAAAATCTCTTTCTATGCTGAGTCGCAATGTTTTAGTGTCTACTCAGTCCATCATTTTGAAATTAGGAGACATTGCTCAATAAACTATTTTTAACTCATTACCTCCACCAGACTAATAGAAACAAGCATTGGTCTTATAATATTAATCTATACTCAGCATTAAGATGAATAGAATTTACAGCATTGATAAATTTGTATGTTATAAGCGGCCTTATTTTAAGCCTGGCTAACTGACCCAAGACCACCATTTGTACATTTGTACATTACAAAAAAGCATTTGGATTTTGGTTGTAGTCTGCATTTAGTCATTATTTATATGCTGATATAAGAATGTCCTCACCTGTGGTTGAGAGGGTTCCTGCTCGAGCCCCTGTCTTATAAAGTGGGGAGTGGTAGAGTGTTGGGCTTGGCTCATAATTTTGTCGTGGTTCAAAATGCACCACAGGCAGCATTGGATTCATCTGTCCAGGCAGCGCATCTTCTATCACCATGTCTTTATTATCCCATCGAGAAGCATCCATGAACATCCCATGGACAAGAACGCCATCCTCAGGAGAGGGCAACTGAAAGATACGCAGACGTTCAGAGGTGAGAAGAGCAGGAGGGGCCACCATCTTGGGCCTCCTCAGTCAGTTCGAAGAACTATTCTAGAGATTCTCTTATCCCTCACATCTTAGAGAGGAAAATGCCAAGGCTCCAAAAGGTGAAATAACTTGTTCTTCAGTTTTCACCAAATCTCATACTCCACAAGGCGTTCACACTCCACGTTCACACTCCTCGTTCACACTCCACGAGGCTGTCTGGTACATGGTACCCCAGGGAAACCCACTGATGGGCTTCAGTCTCTGATACCATGATGTTAGGATCTTCCCCTTCTCATGGGAAATGGCCAAGAGGGCTGTGATTATCATCTGTTATTTTTAGCAAGGCCTTTCAAAGATCTGAGTGCTCTTCCAGAAGATAGATTATATAACTGTGACAATATTTGCAGAATGCTTATGGAAAAATTTATTTTAAAATAAATTTTGTGAGACAAAGAGACAGGGACAGAGACCCTATTCCTCAATGTCCTGTGGTTAGATGTCATCACTAGTGTCTAGTTTCTGCCAGGCGTGAGCTCTGTGTATCCTTCCTCAAACACTGAGTGAATCTGGCCAGTCCTGGGGCCCTAGATCTTTTTACAATTGGAGCTTCACGCCTGCAGACAGAGGACTAAGCGGTGTGGTTTTAAGTGGTATGTTTTATAGTGAATCAAAGGATGATAGGCTCTTTTTGGTTGGACTTTACTTTCTAGCATCTTGTAGTTTGTCCCATGGGTACAGCATGGTGCAGTGGGCCTTCCTGTTATTGGGGCTGCCACATACACTTGTGCAGGTTTGCCTGAGTAGAGGCTGAAACCATCCTGCCATGTACTTGTCAGGCTGTGTGTAGGAGTCATCTGCACACACCTCCTAAATGGCATCAAGGCGGCACTGGGCTGACAGTGGCCCTGTTGTTGGTAGCAGAACTCAAGTTGTCTAACAATCTCTTGCTGTGTTTTCTGGGAGGACCAAGAGATGGGCTGACTATACAATATGCAGTCTCCACAGAAGGCAGATTCCCAGGCATCACTGTAGCTCATTCTACATGACCCATGTGGAGACGTGTGTGTACTGGTGTGGCTGGAGGGCAGAGACACCAGTAGTTACTGTAAACTTCTGTCTGTCAGTTGGCCTATGTGGCAGATAGAGCACGCCAGGCACAGAGCAGGGCCAACATCCAGGATGGCCTGGATGAAGGCTTTTATGTGGGTATTGTCCTGCCCTTCTGCAGACTCATTATTCCTGACCTGGGCCCATGACACTCTCCTGGCTGAGAAGGGTCTCAAAATAACAGCAAGTGCATTTCTAAACTGATTTCCTCCCTACTTTTACATGCTAATACTTTAAGATAAAAAAAATTTGAGGCTAAAACAAATGTTCTTAAAGACAAACTCTTTCACTGTCATTTTAAGATACAGGCAATTAAGAGGCATGGGGAATTATAGTATTTTGTAGAATAATCCATGAATATGGGATCAGTCTTACTTTTGTGCATTTTTGCTAATCAGAGCAAAGACTAGATAAAGCAGATCTGAGTGGGGTGGATACTGATTAAATTACCCAGGAGAAATTACTATTAATACTATGATATTTTAAGGAAACTCACTAAAAGTCACTTATCTCATCTACACTGACCGGCTAGCAAACACACTCTTAGCAAAAGCAATCTGGAACAGATCTTTGATGTCATAGCACACATAGAAAATGACATTTATAAGCCCCACTGGGATGGACAGGTGCTCTGGAGGCTCCCCTGCCCCATTAATATCTCAGCACATTGGAGACAGGCAGTTCAGATGGGCAGCAGTGAGTCTCAGCCCTGGCTGTATGCTGGAAGCACCCAGGGAGCTTTAACAAGTAGATGACTGATGTCATCGGGGTGATTCTGATGCAACTGGATGTGATCTGGGCATCAGGATGTTTTTAAAGCTCCAAAGATGATTCTAACCTGCAATCCAGGTTGAGATATTCTAGAGTAGGGGTTCTCAAACTTGAGGGGCCAAGAACCCCATGGAGGACTTATTAAAATATAGATTTCTGGATCCCAGTCCAGAGTTTCTGATTCCATCTGGAATGGGTCCTTGGGACCGATAAATAAATGGTAATTTACTTTACTTTTTAAAAAAAATTTAAGTACGTTGTGTTAGTTTCAGGCACATCAGTTCAGTTATACATACATACATACATATATATATATATATATATATATAGGTACATGTGTGTATCTACTTGTATATGTGTATGTGTTTAGTTGCTCAGTCTTGTTTGACTCTTTGTGACCCTTTGGACGGTAGCCCACCAGGCTCCTCTGTCCATGGAATTTTCCAGACAAGAATACTGGAGTGGGTTGCCATTTCCTCCTCCAGGAGATCTTCCTGACTCAGGGATCAAACCTGCATCTCCTGTGTCTCCTGCGTTGCAGGTGGATTTTTTACCCACTGAGCCATTGAGGAAGCCTCATATACTTGTATATATATATACTCTTTTTCAGATTCTTTTCCCTTACAGATCATTACAAAATATTGAGTATATTTCCCTGTGCCACACAGTAGGTCTTTGTTGCTTATCTATTTTACATATAGCAGTGTATATGTCTTAATCCCGACCTCTTAATTTATCCCTTCTCCCCTCTCCCCACTTACTCTTTCTCCCCACTTTTATACATCTGTGGGTCTGTTTTCTGTTTTGCAAATAAGTTCATTTCCAATAAGTGCCCAGGTGATGCTGCTGGTCTGGGGATCACACTTCAAGAATCTCTATTCTAGAGGGAGTAAACCACGTAAGCAAAGAGCCTGGACTGCTTCCTTAGTACATTCCTACTGGTTATGTAATGTAGTTACAGTTACATGATGTGTGAAGTTAGCATATCAGTTCTGCTAGGAGACAGCTGAGAGAATGAGGCAGGTAAGTTTAACTTCTGGTAATAGTTATATACTGTGAGTGTACTACATGGTGGTCATGTGACACCTGCAGTCTCATTGACAATGCACTACAGCTCTGAAGTTGGTGGCACGAGCCCTGTTTTGCAGATGTGAACACTGAGGTGCAGACATGTTAATCATTGCTGTAGCACACACAGCTGGGGAGAGGGAAGGCAGAATTTACCCAGGCCTGCCTGATGCTGAAACTCTGGTTTTCAACCTCTTGTTACATTGCCTCCTCTGGTGGCTCAGTGGTAACGAATTCGCCTGCCAATGTGGGAGACGTGGGCTCAGTCCCTGGGTTGGGAATATCCCCTGGAGGAGGGAATGGCAACCCACTCCAGGATTCTTGCCTGGGGAATCCCATGGACAGAGGAGCCTGGCAGGCTACAGCCCACAGGGCTGCACAAAGTTGGAGATGACTTAGTGACTAGACAACAAATATTGCCTCCACATGAAAGAGAAAGTTACTGTAAGTATCTAAAGAAATAAGCAGTATTGATGTAAAATATATTTCTACAGATCAGACAAATTTAGGTGGTTGCCATCCAGTCACTGATAATTGGGAGCTTGTCTTGAGAGTCTGACATGACTGGAGTGACTTATTATTATTTTTTTTTCTGAAGCAACTTAGTATGCATGCATGCATGCATGCTTAGAGGTGTAGACCCATCCTGTCCTCTCTGACTCCTGCAAATGGAAAGTGGGAGGGGTGAGGGAGGGGAGATTGCTCGAGATCCTGATGACAGTAGATAGAAGTTGCTGTGCTGTAACAACGGTCAGGGGGACAGTACCTCTGTGTCCATGGGCAGTTCTTGTCCAAATTGCACTGTCTTGGCAGCTTCTATGACTGCGGCTTGATCCCGATAGACAGGAACCATGTTGTACTTGAAGCTCAGCTCATCTATAGGCAAATTGTATTTCCGAGCATGATTTTGAAGAGTTCCTGTAAATACGAAAGCCAGAAAGCTGAGGTGCTATTATCCAAACACAGCTTCCACTTGCCTGGACCAGGATGCTCTAGCATTAAAGAGCTTCCTCTCCATCCAGAAGACCCAACCATTAACATCTTACTCTGAATTACTGAGAGGGGTGGAGTCAACGCATGTATGAATTTTGGGCCTGGTGGGAAAGAGAGGGCCAAGTCTAAAGTGAACTGCTCTGCCAATGGGGGAGAAAAGCCGGCAAGGGTGTTTCAGAGCCCAATCTTCCCAACTTTAACATCTTGCTTAGCTTGTCCTGTATGGGCTGTTTCTGGGCTGTGTATGAGGGACTCGGGATGAGACAGATTAAGAGCTGGGCTAATTGGCATCTAGGGCTTCCCTGGTGGCTCAGCGGTAAAGAATCCACCTGCCAGTGCAGGAGATGCAGGAGATGCAAGAGATGAGAGTTCAATCTCTGGGTCATGAAGATCTCCTGGAGAAGGAAATGGCAACCCATTCCAGGACTTCTTGCCTGGGAAATCCCATGAACAGACGTGCCTGGTGGGCTATAAGTCCATTGGTCGCAAAGATTTGGACAGGACTTGCAGACTAAACAACAAAAAAATTAGCATCTAGGAGCCCAGAGGCTTTAGTGCCCTCTGGGGCTCTCTGGTCAGAATCCCTGAGGACCACTGCAGGAGCAGCAAAAGTATTTTTTTAGAGAGAAGCAAGCTTCTCAGAGTTGGAACCAAAGAAATTGGAGAGCAGGTGGTGTCCTGAGCATGGGTCCCATGGGGACTTGGGGCAGCTGTGTGCGTTCTCAGGGAAGCAGCGTTTAGACTTGTAAACTGAGAGCGGCTGGGATTAAGTTGTTGGGGGAACACCTGCTCTTTCTGCCATCCTTTTCCTCTGCAAGCGAGGGAGAGCAGGGCCTTGTTGGGCGCCGTATAATCAATTCCCCTTGGTTTAGGCCATCAGCAGTCATGCCATTTTCCCAGTTCCCAGAAACCCAGCACAACTCATCACACACTTACTGATTTTTTCCTATGGGGATTTTTCTAGGGAAAGCAGTGATACCTGTTAGAAATCCTTGAGGGAAGAAGAAACCGGAGATCCAGAAGGACTTGGGCTGTCCTCTTTTGAGCCACAGCTAAAGGAGAAACATTATACTATAATGTACTTTTTTTTGGTCCGAGATAGCAACTGTCATTTAAAGCAGAGTTATATTTCAGAGGGTCTCTTAGGAGGCAGAATCTAAACCGATCCTGAGTTATCACCGGCCCCATTCTTACTGCCTGCCCTGTCCCCCTTCCTCACCTACCAGGCTGACCATAAACCCAGAACCTGGTTATTAGGGAGGTTCTAGAAGAGGGAGATAACAGGAAGGTCACGCCTGGCCATTTGGACCCATGTCAGATTGGTTCTGTACCTCATGATGGGGATTCCATGAATGAGATCTGAAAGCCAAGGATGGCCTGGAATTAAAATGAAAAGTGGGGATAAGGGCACAGGGCAAACTATACTATAATCAGTGCAAGATTTTAAAAGTGATGCTATTCCAGAAGTTTCTGTTTCTTTGGATTCAGATGATCCCTCAGTGGTTGTCAGTATTTCAGTTAGTGAGGGCTTCCTAAGGACCCCAGGGCCAACCATGTCATCAGATTGATCAGACCCCAAAGAAGTAAATTTTCTTACGTCCACAAATGCAGTCCTCAGAATAAGGTCTTTGACCCAAGATCCTAGTGGCTTCAGGGATGGGTAGGCGGTATTGGACCATAGAGAGGGAACCTGGTTGTTGAGGAAACTGTTATACACCTTTTCCATTTCTTCAGACATCACCACCAATCCAGCAATGGCTTTGTTGAGTGTATCTAGAGAGGTCTGAAAGAACAAGAAAGGATTGGTGCCCTTCACAGATGTTGTTATCAGGTGGGAATGACCCTCGTTCATGGTGGCAGGTGTTGCCTTGGGCTGAAGGGCCTGCCTGGTGGCTTGTATCCTCTCTGCAGACCCTCTGCTGGGTCAGACCTTCCAATCTTCATGCAGTTTTTACAACCTGTGACATAGAGGTGTAAGACCTCGGAGTGGGCATGGCTTAGGCAGTTAGTAGCATGATACAGTGAAGTGGATAGAGAAGGGAAGGTGAAGAAACATCTCCCAAGCACTTTGAGAAGTGCCACTGTCCAGCTCTCCTCCAGGCTGAAGGAAGAATGAGCCTTACAGTTAGTGATCTGGGAACCACAGCAGGATTTGGGGACATGGGAAGTACCTCCAACTCTGCCCAGAGGATGCCTGCAGCCCCAGCAGTTATAGCAGGAAGGGGAGATTCTTAGATGAGACCAATCTTTCAGTTGATACCAGAGAGCTTCCTTATACTGGAAATACTTCTTTAAAGATACACTCCTTATCTCATCTCAACAAAAGACAGAGGCTGGCAGCAGTCCTGGGAGATGCTGGGCCAGCAGCAGCCATGGGAAGTACAAAGCAATATCTGCTATCAGGCTAAAGGTAAAAGCAGGGTATATAGATTTGTATAGGGATTTCCCAGTGGCTCAGCAGTAAAGAATCTGCCAGCCAATGCAGGAGATGTGGGTTTAATCTCTGGTCTGCAAGATCCCCTGGAGAAGGAAATGGCAACCCACTCCAGTATTCTTGCCTGGGAAGTCCCATGGACAGAGGAGCCTGGCAGGCCATAGTCCATGGCATCTCAAAAGAGTCAGACACGACTTAGCAACTAAACAATAACAACATAGATTTGTACATGCCTCTGGTGGGTTCCAGTTTTGTGAAAACTGCCGCCATATATGGGGGAAATATTACAGGAAGATATTAGAGGGCAAATTTATGTTGATGAAAGTGTCCAATTCTTTGCGAACCCATGGACCATAGCCCGCCAGGCTCCTCTTGTCCATGGGATGCTCCAGGCTAGAATACTGGAGTGGATTGCCATGCCCTCCTCTAGGGGATTGTCCTGATCTAGGGATAGAAACCTCATCTCTTACATCTCCTGCATTGTCAGGTGGGTTCTTTACTACTAGTGCCACTTAGGTAGCCCAAGTCCTAGGACCATATGCAAATAGTTCTAGAGACAAGGTGACATGTGGATAAGACAGGGCTAGTCATCCTTCTATTCCTTCATGGAGTTTTCCCCCCTCTTCTCATCTCTTGTCACAAGAGGCAGTGCTGGAAAAGAGGAGTTTTAAGTAGATATGCCCTTAGGATCTGAAGAACCATATTCAGCAGAGCAGAGGAAAAGGGCCTTTAGCCAGGGCCAAAACACCACTCGACCTTAGACACCAAAAATGGAAGAAGGTAGCAGAAGACATATCTAAGATGCCTGGAGAACACTTGAGTCAGATTGCTGGAGGGACCAGGCTGCCAGTGCGGTCTAGATCAATGGAAAGTAGACAGAGGTCACATTGCCGCCAGTTCTCCCAGAGGCAGCGGCTAACAAGAAGTCATGTTCAGCGAAAGGAATGCACTTCAGATCTTTCTCCCTTACATCTAGAAGCCTGCAGCCCTGAGAGACCTCATCTCTCCCAGGACCTGCCTGGTCTCACAGTCCCGTACCAGCGAGCTCACCAAGATGGCAGCCCAAAGCCCCGGATGCTCCCACCCTCCCTTGGCCTTTCTTGTTGCTGCCACAGTGCAGCCTTGCTGTTCGCTGGGTGAAGTGAAGGTGAGGCTGCAACACAGCCAGGGCCAGGCAGGAGTGGGCAGGTGTCAGGATGAGGGAGCCCAGCACCCCTGGTGGCCACTACCCTCCATCTAATGGGAGTGTTCAACTCTGACTCCTGATTGCCTTGCCGCTTGCTTCTCCTGGGGCTCCTCTTCTGCTTTTATTAGGTGAATTCTTCCATTAGTGGTGGACACTACTGTTTGACAGAAGGGATCACTTTGTTGATCCCATGGCACTCCTGAGAGCCATGTTAGTTCACTTGCATGTTCAAATATTCATGGAAGATTTAGGCTGTGTCAGGCACTGGGGAGACAGAGATGAAAGTGTTAGTCACTCAGTTGTGTTTGACTCTTTGTGACCCCATGGACTGTAGTTCATCAGGCTCTTCTGTCCATGGAATTCTCCAGTGAAGAATACTAGAGTGGGTAGCCACTCCCTTCTCCAGGGGATCATCCCAATCCAGGGATCAAACCTAAGTCTGTTGCATTGCAGGCAGATTATCTACCATCTGAGCCGCCCGGGAAGCCCCCAAATAGATATGAATTATGTATTAATACCAGTCCCTTTGTCTTCAAGTTCATTATCTGCTGGGGGAGCCATACTCATGGAGGAGTAATTACAAAGCAAGGTGGTATGTTGTACACAAATACAGTGATGGACACAAACATCTCAGGTGACGGAACCCTGAGAAGGGGGCCCTGTCATCTGGTGGTGGAGGGAAGGACAGGTGTTCCAGGAAGACTTTATGAGGAAGTGACATTTGGACTCATCCATCCTTAAGTGGGTGACCATGCATGAGGTGGAAGAGGCCAGAGATGAGCAACATCTATCTCTTCTTCTTCTTTTGAATAATCCGCTTGCCAAGCAGATGTGGGTTCAGTCCCAAGGTTGGGAAGATCCCCTGGAGGAGGAAATGGCAACCCACTCCAATATTCTTGCCTGGGAAATGCTATGGACAGAGGAGCCTAGCAGGCTACAGTCCATAGGGTCGCAAAAAAGTCGGACATGACTGAACGACTAACAACAACAACAATCACATTAGTTTTAGCTGGGCACAGAACAATCCAACACAGAGACTACATTTCCCAGGAACACTTGCTGCTGGAGTGCTGCCATGTGATCTAGTTTTGGCTAAAGGGATATAAGAAAAAATGATGTATGCCACTTCTGTGTGACATTTTTATGAGGAAGCTGCTCTCCCTTGGCCCTCTTTCCCCTGTCTCAGTGACTGGCAAAAGGGAACACTTGGAACAGCCCCCTTAGTACCAAAGGTGGAAGTCACCCGTTGAGGCTGGAAGAGCCAGCCATCCAGTGAGATTCCTGGTTAAACTCACAAAGCAAGAGTAACTACCTGCCTTAGGCAGGGCTTCCTCTAGGCTCTTCGCAGAGAAAGAAGTGAATTCCAATCTTGTTTTGGCCACTGCATTTGGGAATCTTTATCACAAAGTTTAATCTATACCCTGATTCACTCAATGTAGAAGGTGATGCCTCCTTGCTTACTTAACTTATATGCAAGAGTATATCATGTGAAATGTCAGACTGGATGAAGCACAAGCTAGAATCAAGATTGTAGCGAGAAATATCAATAACCTCAGATACGCAGATGACACCACCCTTATGGCAGAAAGTGAAGAGGAACTGAAGAGCCTCTTGATGAAGGTGAAAGAGGAGAGTGAAAAAACTGGCTTAAAACTTAATATTAAAAAAACTAATATCATGGCATCCAGTCACATCACTTCATAGCAAATAGATGGGGACACAATGAAAACAGTAAGAGACTTTATTTTCTTGAGCTCCAAAATCACTGCAGATAATGACTTTAGTCATGAAATTAAGATGCTTGCTCCTTGGAAGAAAAGCTATGACAAACCTACACAGCACATTAAAAAGCAGAGACATCACTTTGCCGACAAAGATCCGTCTAGTCAAACCTATGGTTTTTCCAGTCGTCATGTATGGGTGTGAGAGTTGGACCATAACAAAAGCTGAGTGTCAAAGAATGGATGCTTTTGAAGTGTGGTGTTGGAGAAGGCTCTTGGGAGTCCCTTGGATAGCAAGGAGATCAAACCAGTCCATCCTAAAGGAAATCAGTCCTGAATATTCATTGGAAGGACTGATGCTGAAGCTCCCATACTTTGGCTGCCTGATGTAAAGAACTGATTTACTGGAAAAGACCCTGATGCTGGGCAAAATTGAAGGCAGGAGGAGAATGGGATGACAGAGGATGAGATGGTTGAATGGCATCACCGACTCAATGGACATAAGTTTGAGCAGGCTCCAGGAGTTGGTGATGGACAGGGAAGCCTGGTGTGCTGCAGTCCATGGGGTCGCAAAGAGTTGGACATGACTGAGTGACTGAACTGAAAAGGTGATAAGCTCTGACCTGACTAGCTGGCCGTCTGGTACTGCTGTTTACCTAGTAGACGCAAGGTGAAGATGTCACGTATTCAGCTGATCTAGTGTCCCCTCACCCCCATCCCACGAGCCTGGGTATTGTCACACAACCAGAAACATCTGGAGACTTGATTTCCTAATAGGGAATAGTCAGTCTTTAAAAGATCTACCCTAGTGCTTCCCTGGTGGGCCAGTGGTTAAGAAACTACCTGCCAATGCAGAGGACATGGGTTCAATCCCTGGTCTGGGAAGATCCCACATGCCACAGGGAAACTAAACCTGTCAGCCACAACTACTGAGCTTGTGCTCTAGAGCCCAGGAGCTGAAACTACCGAGCCCATGTGCCACAACTACTGAAGCCCGTATGTCGAGCCCATGCTCTACAAGAGAAGCCGTCGTGATGAGAAGCCCATGCATTACAACTAGAGAAAGCCCACAAGCAGCAACAGAGACACAACACAGCCAAAAAATAAAAATAAAGTTCATTCACATAAAAAAAAATCTACTGTGGCTGTCCTCTCCAGTCTTATCACTGAGCCTTAATCCTGTGCCAGGTGTTTGGTTCCCAGCTTGGCAGTAAAACTTCCCCTGTTACTGCTCAGTAGTCAGTCTCTGTTTCCCTTATTAAAGTCATGCACAGAGAAACCAGGAAGTCCTGTAGCCATCATTACAAAGTCAAGGGCCTTCGGAAAGTATTCCTGAGCATAAGGCAAAAGTTTATTTTAAATAGTTAGTCTCAAATTTTAGTTGCAATGACATTGTCTGGGGGTATTCATTTAAAATTCACATTTGCAGGAATTACTCAAGATTCCTCACTCGGTAGGCCTGGAGTGGAATCAGGGGATTTATACTTGGAACACACAGCATAGTGGATCCTAATGCAGGTGTTTTATGGCCCATACTTAGAGAAACTTGATTTTCATAGTCTTCAGAAAGACTATGGTATTAAATGCTAACTAGACATTGGGCTTCCCAGGTGGTGCTAGTGGTAAAGAACCCTCCTGCCAATGCAGGTTAGACATAAGAGACGTAGGTTCTGTCCCTGGGTCAGGAAGATTCCCTGGAGGAGGGCACAGAAACCTACTCCAGGGTTCTTGCCTGGAGAATCTCATGGACAGAGGAGTCTGGTAGGTTAGAGTCCATAGGGTCCCACAGAGTAGGACAGGACTGAAGCGACTTAGCATGCAAGCAGACACTGGGAAGAAACACTGAATCTGAATCTCTCTTGATTGAGTGCTTAGGTCCCTGCTCAAATTCCTAACGTGTCAATCAAATTCTAAGGGTGCAAGTTAGGATAACGAAGGGTTTGTAATGCCCTGCAGTCATAAGCCATTATTAGAGAAAGGGAACACAGACTAGTGAGAGGAGGGTGAATTAAGGTTTAGACAAGTTGGGCTTGAAGGGTTGTTAGCACATCCACATGGAAATGTTCAAGTGATGGGAATGGAAACTTCACATTGATATACACGCTCCAGAACGCTTTGATCCCCAAGAGCAAGGATGGCAGTGAGCACTCATACGTGTATCAGCTTCAGCAGATTGTTAAACCGGTCCACTTCCTGTCCAAGAACAGTGGTCAAGGAGTTAAGGCGTCCTTGAGGATCCTTGACGAAAAGGCTCTCAGAAGCGCTTTCCATCTCCAGAATTTCTGAAATACACACAGCAGATTCATCAGATGGATTATCATTGATTTCTCGCCTTATAACATTGCACTTATCTTAAGCTTTCTTAAAGCCAACTTTTCTTGTCCCTGGGCCCAGGATGAACAGGAGTCAGGCTGTGCACACTTCAGGGGCAAGTGCTACATGGTAGACAAGGGACATTCCTGAGACCAGAGGTGCCAGGGGTCTCAAGTTGTCTCCTCTGCCTTGGTGTACACAGGGTATGTAAGCCTCACTCTTCCTTGCACACCCATGTTGCATCTAGTCACTTGGTCTTATCTGACTCTTTTCGTGACCCCGTGAACTTTAGCCCACCCGGCTTCTCTGTCCATGGGATTTTCTGGGCAAGATTACTGGAGTGGGGTGCTATTTCCTTCTCCAGGGCATCTTCCTGATCCAGGGATTGAACCCATTCTGTGTCTCCTGCTTTGCAGGCAGATTCTTTACCACTGAGCCGCCTGGGGAAGCCCTCCATGTTGCATCTAGGCATCTAGGAGAGGAAGGGTTGGGGGCAGGACACCCCCCAAGAGAGGAGAGACTTGGCATTTATCTTACTGTTGTTCAAAGGGGCTGACTGGATTCTGAAATGAGTCCATGGTTCAAACTGGAAGAAAAATTGTGCTCTTCTCTTTTCCTATAATCCACCTAGTGGGGGTTCATATAAGCTCTGAACAAAGAAGGACCTGCATTCTCCTGACATATCTGAGCAAAGCATGAGAAGACAAGTGGTTCTGAGCTATGTTCATTAAGTTCCTTCTAACTACTCATTTTGGCTGCTGTAGAAAAATCACACAGCAGTGTGGGTCAGTGCAAGCTCTTGGGTCCATAGGGCTGTGGTTTCTGGCCCTTGCTCTTCGCCTTCTGTCTGTCCCCTTGGGCTATTCCGAACCTCAGTTCTCTGGTTGAGCCAAATGTACCCCTGCCCCCTCAGTCTCAACAGATGGCATTGCTTATCATTTCACAGCAAAAGTACAAACTTAATGAAGCATGGAGAGAAAAACTTCCTAGGTGTCAATGGAACTCTATGAAATAAGAACCTTTACTCTCCATTCATCTATTCATCCATCTACCCATCCATCCATCTTCATCCCTTTTTCTACCCAGTTCTCCATCTCATGTTTATTAAAAAATGCTTTCTAAAATAATTCAGTTGCTTTGATATCTATAGAAATCTCTACTCAAGAAAAGATTCTTTTGAGGGCCTGTTTTAGGAGGAACATAACTGGCGTCTGAGGTCACATAGGTCTTTTTTTTGGGGAGGGCCTTTAGAGTATCGGTGGAACTTCACTGGTGGCTAGGATGGTAAAGAATCTGCCTGAAATGTGGGAGACCTGGGTTTGATCCCTGGGTCGGGAAGATCCCCTGGAGAAGGGGATGGCTACCCACTCCAGTATTCTTGCCTGGAGAATTCCATGGACAGAGGCTACAGTCCATGGGGTCCCAAAAAGTTGGACACAACTGAGCGACTTTCACTTCAAGAGTATTGGTAAAGCTTAATGTGATTGCATGCATGCATGCTCATTTGTGGCCAATTCTTTGTGACCCCAATTCTTTGTGAGCCCACCAGGCTCCTCTGAAATTGAGTTTTTCACACAAGAATACTGGAGTGGATTGCCATTTCTTACTCCAGGGGATCGTCCCAACCTACGGATTGAACCCGAGTCTTCTGCACTGGCAGGTGGATTCTTGACCACTGCACCACCTGGGTGTGCTACTGTATGTAATAAGAAATGTGCATTTTGGTCTTTGTCTCCATCTTCTGGCCAGAGTGCCTAAAATCCTTATAATTTCCTCATTGATAAGAGTGATAGGAGCATCTTTTATATAATTATTGGTTTTTTGACCCCAATTCCTGAAATAGCTCTTGATGGATAAAGGTGAAAGGGGCATCTTTTATTATTGATAACAAGCCCCTTTCAACCACACCTGAGTTTATGTTAAGGAGGTGACTCTAGTACCAACCCTAAAGATGAGGGACTGGTTGTCAGGCAAACTAACCATGTGATTAGAGATTTGGACACTCTAGCTTTATTCTCTGACTTCCTGGGAGAGGGGAGGCGCTGGAGGTTGAGTTACTCATTAAAGGCCAATGATTTAACCAATCATGCCTATGTATGGAAGCTTCCATAAAAACCTAACTGAAGGGGTTTGGAGAGTTTCTGGGTTGGTGAACACATCCATGTACCTGGAGGGTCGTGCACCCTGACTCTGCAGGGACAAAATCTCCTGTCCTTGGGACTCTTCTGGACCTTGTCTTATGTATCTCTTTATCTTGTTGCTTATCTTTATCCTTTATAATATTTTTTAAAATAATCTGGTAAATGTAATGAATTGTTTCCCTGAGTCTTGTGAGCCAGTCTAGAAAATTACTGAACCCCAGAAGGGGCTTGTGGGAATCCTTGATCTATGGCTGGTTGGTCAGAAATAAAGGTCACAGCCTGAGGACTTCCAGTTGACATTTAAAGAGTGGACAGTCTTATGGGACTGAGCCCTTAACCTGTGGGATTTGTGCCAGCTCTGGATAGTTAATGTCGTAACTGAGTTGTAGGACATCCAGTTGGTGTCCAGAGAGTTGGAGAATTGCCTAATGTGGGGAGGGGGGTAACCCATACACTTGGTATCAGAGTACTGTGGACAGAGACAGAAGCACAGTTTACTTTTATAGTCACTCATTTTTTTTCTCTGCCTCATCTTTTTCCTATAATGACATTTCCAACCATGAACAATAGATGAAGACATCTAAATCTATAGTCACTCTAAGAAAAGTGTGGAAGTGGATCTCTGTGATCATTCAGGAAGTTTCCTTAACTCACCAGAAAATGAAGTGAAATGATAAATTATTCTTCTCTACTTCTCACTTCCCAGGTGGCCTTAGTGGTCAAGGGCCTGCCTGCCAATGCAGGAGACATAAGAGATGCAGGTTTGATCCCTGAGTCAGGAAGATCCCCTGGAGGAGGGTATGGCAACCCACTCCAGTGTTCTTGCCTGGAGAATCCTATGGACAGAGGAGCCTGGCAGGCTACAGTCCATAGGGTCGCAAAGAGATGGACATGACTGAAATGACTTAGCATATATGCAAGCACTTCTCTTGTTGGAGAAAAAAAGTGAAATGGATTCTAGAGCAGGGCTGTCCAATAGAATATTTTATGATGATGGAAATGTTTTCCATCTGCATTGTCCAATATGGCAGCACTTAAAATGTGACTAGTGCAACTGAGGAAATGAATTTTAAAGTTTAAGTAGCCACATGTGGCTAGTGGCTACTGTCTTGGGCAGTACAGATCTAGAGACATTAGGAAACTCAGAAAAAAGTCTGTTTAAAGTTATATTGGGCTAGAAGCCGGCTTGCTCTTCATGCTTCTGGCTGTTGAGATGTCAAGGGGCTGCAGGCTTCTAATCTATAAATAGAGGCCTCTACATTGAAAGAGCTCTCTCTCTACAGAAAGAAAAACTTCTACATAATAAGCAGATTTGGACACCTGCCTATCACTCAGCTTTCTGAGTTTATTCCTAAAAGTCCCATTACCCACATAAGCCAACAATTATTTACTACCTGGAACTCTGGTCTGTACAGAAGCAACAAGTTCTTGGACAATTTCATCGTTGCTCTTTCCCTCTCCACCAGAAGAGGACCTTGGTTGAACGTCAAGTATAGTGTTGATCAAAGTGTTGGTCTCTTTGTACTATAATGGTGAGAAGAGACAGAACAGTGAGGACCCAAATTCTCAAAAATATAATTTTGCAGCACATACAGTTTATTACAGAAATAATAGCTGTTGCCAAAACCAAGGACATTTTAATATTTTATGTTTAAGACAGAGTTGGTAAAATGTGCTCATTGGAAATGCATAGTATTTCATCTATGGTGTTACAGTTAAATATTTCTGGTTGAACACTTTAATGTAACTGTCATTTAATCATATTTTTAAAAATGGTTAAAATGATAAATTTTATGTTATATGTTTTACCACAATAAAAAATGGTTAAACAATTTTTGGTTACTTCTTTAAAAGGCAGTTATGAAAGTGAGGAAGAAATAATGAGAATTCAGTTTTAGAACATACTTTTATTCAAATAATGTTATCTCAATTAGAAAAGTATTATAGAACATTATTAAAAATTTACAAAACACAGAAAAGTAAAAAGAAAAATTATTCATGATTTTGCTTTTAAGAAATATTTATAACTTTAGTTTACCTGCCCCACCCCTGAATTAGCCATCTGACTACCAGGGAAGTCCCCACTGGCTCTTTCTAATGTGATTTATTTTTCCTTTGATTTTATGCTTAGAAATTCCTATTCCATGATCAGTTAATATTGTTAATTTTTTTAGATTTTTCCTTTATTCAGAAACATAGTATCTTCTCATGTATATTTGTTGGAATCTCTTAGAGGTTTTCTTTATACTGGTCATAACACTCATCATTCACTTACCCAAGAAAAGAATTCAGAACCTAGAATTACAGATCTTGATTGTAAAAGTTATATTTTACATGACAGATCTTCTTTCAAATATTACTTTTGACATATTCATTAGGTCCTAAACAACTGTGATGTTATTTACTTAATGCTATAGTTAAACAGTTTGATTTCCTTGCTCAGTGCCAACCATTTAATAGTGACTTTTCCATTTTAGTTTGTGATTCCCAGGTGTTGCTGGTGGTAAAGAATCCACCTGCCAGTGCAGAAAATGCAAGAGATGTGGGTTCAATTCCTAGGTTGGGAAGATCCCCTGGAGGAGAAAATAGCAAACCATTCCAGTACTCTTGCCTGGAGAATTCCATGGACAGAAAAGCCTGGTCAGCTACAGTCCATGGGGCCACAAAGTGTCGGACATAAATAAGCACATACACTGTTTTAGTTCTTGACTTCCTGGTTAGTCAAAAGTCTTGAAACATTTAGAACAGCTAGGCCCAGCTTTCTTTACTGGTCTCTAGTATGCACTTTGTAAGTGTAGTTTGCTGAGCTGAGGAAGGAATCATTCATATTTTTTGCATTAAGACTCTATTGATGATACAGAATTATCTAACCTAAAGCAGAAAGAAGGGATATGTTGGCAGATATAGCTGGGAAGAAGAGAACTCAAGTCATGTGGGTTTCAGGCATGGATGGATCTAGCATTCTCTCTCCTGTTCATGTCTGGTTGTTTCTCTCATTCTTTCCTGTGGCAGATGAGCTTCTTCATGTGGTAGAGAGAAGGGGTCAGGGTATCAGGGTAAGGGCACAGAATGCTGCAGACATGCAGCATCTTAGTCAGTCGTTCCAGAGGAAAGACAGCCCTCTTCCAGTCCAGCATCTATATATCTTGTCTCAGGGAAGGACTCTCATTCTCCTAGCATGGGCTATGGGGCTACTCCTTGGACCAGGTTCAGTAGCTGGGTGATGCTGTGATGGCTGGGTCACATGCCCACCCCTGTGAAGGCAAAGAGTGGTTGGAGGTTTTACCAGAATCTAACAGAATGAGGAAGTGGAAGCTGTCCCAAAGGAAAGAGGTAGGAATCAGGTGCATACTGTGCCAGAAAAATGAAGGAAGGGAGGCTGGACAGAAAAATATACCTGGGGCCTCACCACATGCCTACTGTCTCATTCTCATTCAGAACTGATGGAGAACACAAAAAACTACATTCACAGGTATACATTGCCAAGAACGCTACTCTTCCCTAAAGTCCTGACTTCTCATTGAATGCAGCAAGTCTATCATTTCCACACTGTTCTCTCGCCTCCACATCCACCCACTCTAGGGCAAACAGTCAGATGACTGAATATTAACACTAGGTTTGGCCACCTCTTTTTCCTCCTGAAAGTAGAATCAGGAAAAATAAGATATTCCAACTCTTCACTGAATGTGCCGTGCTTAGTTGCTCAGTCGTGCCCAACTCTTTGCGACCCCATGGACTCTAGCCCAGGCTCCTCTGTCCATGGGGATTCTCCAGGCAAGAATACTGCCGTCGGTTGCCATGCTCTCCTCCAGGGGATCTTCCCAACCCAGGAGTCGAATCCAAGTCTCCCGCATTGCAAACAGATTCTTTTACCATTTGAGCTACCAGGGAAGCCCTTCACTGAACAGCAAACCAATTTTTAGGGCAGAGAGCATGACATAGGTTTTGGATCACCGAGAAGTTCCACAGTTGTTTTGTACATGTTCCTTGATATCTAGGCTGATTTTACCTTCTAATTTGTCTCATTGTAGAGACAAAATTTAAATTGCAAAGGTGATTCCCTTCAGCTTCATGAGGCCAATCTGGTCTCCAACATTTAGAGTATTCCCGGGCCCCAGGGACATACCTCTTTTCTTGGCTTTGGTTCACCTAAAGATTCCAGAACATGATAGGTAATAAAACTGGAAGGATATGGAAGGGACCGGTCATGGGGGAGTCTTGAGTGCCATGCTGAGGAGGTTGGACTACCCTTAAGTAATGGCATGGCATCAGAGGGTGTTGGAGGAGTAAGATTATCCATTTTGCTCTTTGGACCTACTGCTGTGGTCAAGTTGTTGTTATTCTGTTGCTAAGTCATGTCCAATTCTGCAACCCCATGGCCTGTAGCATGCCAGGCTCCTCTGTCCTCCACTATTTCTTAGAGTTTGCTCAAATTTGTGCCCATTGAATTGGTGACACTATATAACCATCTCATCCTGTGCCGCTCCCTTATCCTTTTCCCTTCAATCTTTCCCAGCATCAGGGTCTTTTCCAGTGAGTCAGCTCTTCTCATCAGGTGGCCAAAGTATTGGAGCCTCAGAATTAGTCCTTTCAGTGAATATCCAGGATTGATTTCCTTTGAAATTGACTTGATCTCCTTGCAGTCCAAGGGACTCTCAAGAGTCTTCCCCGGCACCACAATTCAAAAGCATGAATTCTCAGCCTTTGTTATGGTCCAGCTCTCACATCCATACATGGAAAACCATAGTTTTGACTATACGGACCTTTGTTGGCAAAGTGATGTCTCTACTTTTTACTATGCTGTCTAGGTTTGTCATAACTTTTCTTCCAAAGAGCAAGTTTCTTAATTTCATGGCTGTAGTCACTGTCTGCAGTGATTTTGGAGTCCAAGAAAATAAAATCTGTCACTGCTTCCACTTTTTCGTCTTCTATTTGCCATGAAGTGAATGGACCAGATGCCATGATTTTAGTGATCTGGTCCTATGACCTTGATGAACTGTGCTTTCATTTTTAAATTTTTAGATTATTTTTTAAAAATTAAGATATAATAGCTAGGGAACTATATTCAATATCCTGTGACAAACCATAATGGAAAAGAATATGAAAAATAATATATATATATGTATAACTAAGTCACTGCTATACAGAAGAAATTAACATTGTAAATCAATTACACTTCAATAATTTTTTTAAAATTATTGAGTCAAAAAAATTGAGGTATAGTTGATGTACAATATTATATGTTACAGATGTACAGCAGAATGATTCACTATTTTTAAAGGTTATACACTATTTATAGTTATTATAAAATATTTCCTACTTGTGTTGTACATTATGCCCTTGTAGCTTTCTAATTTTATACATGATAGTCTATACTTCTTAATCACTTACTCCTGTTTTGCCCCCCCCCCCCCCCACTCTTTCCTTTCCTCACTGGTAACCACTAGTCTGTTCTCTATATCTGTGAGTCTGCTTCTTTTTTGTTATCTTCACTAGTTTGTTGTATTTTTTGGATTTCACATATAAGTGATATCACACAACATTTCTCTCTCTCTGTCTTATTTCACTCAGCATAATGCCCTCCAAGTCCAACCTGCTGTTGCAAATAGCAAAATCAATGATCCGTGCTTTTGAAGAGCAGTGTTTGATTTATCTGCCTTGGATATTTGCTATTGTACTTTTATAACCTATTCATTTGTGGATCCATAAATCCTTGTATAATATGATATAAATATCCCCAGAATGGATAGAGAAGAACAAAAGAGAAAGGACTCTCTGGATTACCATCTAAATTCCCATATTATGGAAGACTAGCAGATAGATTATGGACCAGGCAGAGGCTGGAAGGTGAGGGGGTGGACAGTGACAAGAAGATACCTAACTATCTTAGGATTCCATGAAAGATACAGAGACAACAGGTGGCTAAATTGGAACCAAATGCTGAAGCTGAGGTGAACATTTATTTTATTTATTTAAGAAGATTATAATTTACACAAGCAGTGAGATGATTATGGATGTTTCAGGTTTATATACACAAAATGAATATGCATTTAAGTTGAAAGGCCACATACCTGGTAAACTAGGTTGGCATTTTCATGCATTCCAAATATTTCTGGGTCATCTATCAAAGGCAGGTTTTCAATGTAGTCTTTAAACTCTTGCAGGCTGTCAGCCAGGGGCGCAAAATAGATACCTGTTATTGAAAACACAGAAGGCAAATATGTCTTAAATAGATGACCTTTGAGTACTGCCAAGTTTGGTGCTTCTCTGTCTGTTCAGATGGTGGCTATTATCAGCTGCATCATGGAGAAACAGGGATTTTTTTTTTGCAAGCCCCCTAGCTTTCATTGTTGTGTCAGATTCCTTCGCATTTTCTGGAGGCCGTTAGCATCTATCAGTGTCCTAAGGTGTCACCTGCAGAACATTCCAAGATTCTAAGAATTCAGGGATGTGCTGCTGAAAGGTGTGCTCTGAAGTGATAGAACTTTGAAAACACATTTAGACAGAGTACAATCTATTTTAGACCAGAAATAGTTAAAAATGGTTATCACACAATAGATATCTTTGTACTCTAACAACCAAAGCTGAAGCTTTGACAATCCTGGACAGCATATTAAAAAGCAGAAACATCACTTGGCCAACAAAGGTCCATATAGTCAAGGCTATGGTTTTTCCAGTAGTCACGTATGGACATGAGAATTGGATGGAAGAATTGGTGCTTTTGAACTATGGTGCTGGAGAAGACTCTTGAGAGTCTCTTGCACAGCAATGAGATCAAACCAGTCAATCCTAACGGAAATCAACTCTGAATATTCATTGGAAGGACTGATGCTGAAGCTACAATACTTTGGCCACCTGATGCAAAGAGCCAACTCATTGGAAGAGACTCTGATGCTGGAAAAGATGGAGGGCATGGGGAGAAGAGGGCAACAGAGAAAGAGATGGTTGGGTGGCATCACTGACTCAACGTTCATGAGTTTGAGATAGTGAAGGACAAGGAAGCCTGGCATGCTGCAGTCCCTGGGGTCGCAAAGAGTCAGACACGACTTAGCAACTGAAAAAGGAACAAAGCAAGGGGATGGTGAATATGGGGGTCTAGGTGGTGAGGACTGGACACAGACAGCTCCTGGATGGAAAACTGAGGATGCTGTTAATGACTTCTTGGAAAAGGTCTTTTTCCATAGTATTGAGAAGTCACTCACCTGATTCAGAATATTTATAACCGTCTTGTAATGTTTCAGGAGAAAAAAATCTTTTCAAGACAGTACGAAGGCATCTTTGATCCCAGGTATCCGTAACTCTTCCACCATAGGTAATTTCACCTGAAAAGGAGTTTGCATTTAAAAACATTTGTTTTTAATTGATATGCATACCCACATTCTAATAGGTTTATTTATTTACACATTTGGCACATTGAGTGTCTTTCCACTAACCTATCCCTAAAGATACTAAAAGTCAATTTTTAAAAAGCAGAAAGAAGACTAGCATATGTTGTTGTTGTTTAGTTGATAAGTTGTGTCCAACTCTTTTGTGACCCCCACCTGAACTGTAGCCTGCCAGACTCCTCTGTTCATGAGGTTTCCCAGGCAAGAATACTATAGTGGGTTGCCATTTTCTCCTCCAAGGGATCTTCCTGACCCAGGGATGGAACCCTTGTCTCCTGCATTGGCAGGTGGATTCTTTACCATTGAGCCACCAGAGAAGCCCAAGGAGGTATATGTACTTTCCCCCAATTATTTTGCCTTTCCCAAATAATTGAAACTAAAGCAACTGAGCTCTGTTTACATAGTTCTTCCTTCTTGCTGTTTTTTTTTCCTTTGTTTAAAAAATATTGAAATATTGACTTTTGGCCTTATCCCATCACTGACTGTAGTATTGTAAAACATACCTACTTTGCATCAAAGACTGCTTTTTTTGGGGGCCAGTAAGCTAAATGGAACCAAAATATTTACAACAAGGCATTCAAAATCTATGCATACCTTATACATTATTGATGTACAAGGAGGAAAGGATAGATCCAAGATGCAAGAGACAATTTACATCACAGAAATTAGGTTATGGGAAATTAAAATTTATTGGTATCCCATCTCTCTTCCACAGAGAAGCTATGCTACATTGTCACCCCCACATTACAATAGGAAAGATAGTTACTCTGTGCTGTAGTGGTTGTATAATTGATGTGGTGGTTTAGTTGCTAAGTCATGTCTGACTCCTGTGACCCCATGATCTGTAGCCTGCCAGGCTCCTCTGTCCATGAAATTTCCCAGGCAAGAATACTGGAGTGAACTGCCATTTCCTTCTCCGGGGGATTTTCCCCACGTAGGGATTGACCCTGCATCTTCTGCATTGCGGGTGGATTCTTTACCCCTGAGACACCGGGGAAGCCCACTGCTGATATAATTCCTTGGAAAAATTCCAGACCCATTGCTACAATTTATTTTTCACCTCTGTAGTGCTCCAAGAAGAATTTTACCTATGATACTGATGTTGTCAGCTTCTGAAGCTTTTAAATGTTTATCTGCTCGTTTCCATCTCTTATTATGTCAAGATTTTTTTTCCATTCTCTTTCAAGCTGAGATGGTTGGTTGAGAGAAAGTTATTTGTGCTTGGATCTTTGTAGTTTATTTCTTCCAGGACAGCAATGTGCTAACTGGCATCTATCTTTCTTCTCCTGTTGAAGCACCTCTGATCAGTCTTTTTATTTTTAATTTAATTTCTTTATTTTAATTGGAGGCTAATTACTTTACAATATTGTAGTGCTTTCTGCCATACATTGACATGAATCAGCCATGGATTTACATGTGTTCTCCATCCTGAACCCCCCTTCCACCTCCCTCCTCATCCCATGACCTCAGGGTCATCCCAGTGTGCCAGCCCTGAGCACCCGGTCTCATGCATCAAACCTGGACTGGCGATCTATTTCACATATAATATACATGTTTCAACGCTATTCTCTCAAATCACCCCACCCTCGCCTTCTCCCACAGAGTTCAAAAGTCTGTTCTTTATATCTGTGTCTCTTTTGCTATCTCGCATATAGGGTCATTGTTACCATCTTCTTAAATTCCATATATATGTGTTAATATACTGTATTGGTGTTTTTCTTTCTGACTTACTTCACTTTGTATAATAGGCTCCAGTTTCATTCACCTCATTAGAACTGATTCAAATACATTCTTTTTTAATAGCTGAGTAATATTCCATTGTGTATATGTACCACAGCTTTCTTTCTTTCTTTTTTTTTCTCCTTTATTTTTATTAGTTGGAGGCTAATTACTTTACAACATTGCAGTGGTTTTTGTCATACATTGAAATGAATTAGCCATGGATTTACATGTATTCCCCATCCCGGTCCCCCCTCCCACCTCCCTCTCCACCCGATCCCTCTGGATCTTCCCAGTACACCAGGCCCGAGCACTTGTCTCATGCATCCAACCTGGGCTGGTGATCTGTTTCACCCTAGATAATATACATGTTTCGATGCTGTTCTCTTGAAACATCCCACCCTCGCCTTCTCCCACAGAGTCCACAAGTCTGTTCTATACATCTGAGTCTCTTTTTCTGTTTTGCATATAGGGTTATCGTTACCATCTTTCTAAATTCCATATATATGTGTTAGTATACTGGCTTACTTCACTCTGTATAATGGGCTCCAGTTTCATCCATCTCATTAAAACTGATTCAAATGAATTCTTTTTAATGGCTGAGTAATATTCCATGGTGTATATGTACCACAGCTTCCTCATCCATTCGTCTGCTGATGGACATCTAGGTTGCTTCCATGTCCCAGCTATTATAAACAGTGCTGCGATGAACACTGGGGTGCATGTGTCTCTTTCAGATCTGGTTTCCTTGGTGTGTATGCCCAGAAGTGGGATTGCTGGGTCATATGGCAGTTCTATTTCCAGTTTTTTAAGAAATCTCCACACTGTTTTCCATAGCGGCTGTACTAGTTTGCATTCCCACCAACAGTGTAAGAGGGTTCCCTTTTCTCCACACCCTCTCCAGTATTTATTGCTTGTAGACTTTTGGATAGCAGCCATCCTGACTGGCGTGTAATGGTACCTCATTGTGGTTTTGATTTGCATTTCTCTGATAATGAGTGATGTTGAGCATCTTTTCATGTGTTTTTTTTTTGCCATCTGTATGTCTTCCTTGGAGAAATGTCTGTTTAGTTTTTTGGTCCATTTTTTGATTGGGTCATTTATTTTTCTGGAGTTGAGCTGCAGGAGTTGCTTGTATATTTTTGAGATTAATCCTTTGTCTGTTGCTTCATTTGCTATTATTTTCTCCCAATCTGAGGGCTGTCTTTTCACCTTGCTTATAGTTTCCTTTGTTGTGCAAAAGCTTTTAAGTTTCATTAGGTCCCATTTGTTTATTTTTGCTTTTGTTTCTAAAATTCTGGGATGTGGGTCATAGAGGATCCTGCTGTGATTTATGTCGGAGAGTGTTTTGCCTATGTTCTCCTCTAGGAGTTTTATAGTTTCTGGTCTTACATTTAGATCTTTAATCCATTTTGAGTTTATTTTTGTGTATGGTGTTAGAAAGTGTTCTAGTTTCATTCTTTTACAGGTGGTTGACCAGTTTTCCCAGCACCACTTGTTAAAGAGGTTGTCTTTTTTCCATTGTATATCCTTGCCTCCTTTGTCGAAGATAAGGTGTCCATAGGTGCGTGGATTTATCTCTGGGCTTTCTATTCTGTTCCATTGATCTATATTTCTGTCTTTGTGCCAGTACCATACTGTCTTGATGACTGTGGCTTTGTAGTATAGTCTGAAGTCAGGCAGGTTGATTCCTCCAGTTCCATTCTTCTTTCTCAAGGTTACTTTGGCTATTCGAGGTTTTTTGTATTTCCATATAACTTGTGAAGTTATTTGTTCTAGTTCTCTGAAAAATACCGTTGGTAGTTTGATAGGGATTGCATTGAATCTATAGATTGCTTTGGGTAGTATAGCCATTTTGACAATATTGATTCTTCCAATCCATGAACACGGTATATTTCTCCATCTGTTTGTGTCCTCTTTGATTTCTTTCATCAGTGTTTTATAGTTTTCTATGTATAGGTCTTTTGTTCCTTTAGGTAGGTATACTCCTAAGTATTTTATTCTTTTTGTTGCAACGGTGAATGGTATTGTTTCCTTAATTTCTCTTTCTGTTTTCTCATTGTTAGTGTATAGGAATGCAAGAGATTTCTGTGTGTTAATTTTATATCCTGCAACTTCACTGTATTCGTTGATTAGCTCTAGTAATTTTCTGGTAGAGTCTTTAGGGTTTTCTATGTAGAGGATCATGTCATCTGCAAACAGAGAGAGTTTCACTTCTTCTTTTCCTATCTGGATTCCTTTTACTTCTTTTTCTGCCCTGATTGCTGTGGCCAACACTTCCAAAACTATGTTGAATAGTAGTGGTGAGAGTGGGCACCCTTGTCTTGTTCCTGATTTCAGGGGAAATGCTTTCAATTTTTCACCATTGAGGGTGATGCTTGCTGTGGGTTTGTCATATATAGCTTTTATTATGTTGAGGTATGTTCCTTCTATTCCTGCTTTCTGGAGAGTTTTAATCATAAATGAGTGTTGAATTTTGTCAAAGGCTTTTTCTGCATCTATTGAGATAATCATATGGTTTTTATCTTTCAATTTGTTAATGTGGTGTATTACATTGATTGATTTGCGGATATTAAAGAATCCTTGCATTCCTGGGATAAAGCCCACTTGGTCATGGTGTATGATTTTTTTAATATGTTGTTGGATTCTGTTTGCTAGAATTTTGTTAAGGATTTTTGCATCTATGTTCATCAGTGATATTGGCCTGTAGTTTTCTTTTTTTGTAGCATCTTTGTCTGGTTTTGGAATTAGGGTGATGGTGGCCTCATAGAATGAGTTTGGAAGTTTACCTTCTTCTGCAATTTTCTGGAAGAGTTTGAGTAAGATAGGTGTTAGCTCTTCTCTAAATTTGTGGTAGAATTCAGCTGTGAAGCCATCTGGTCCTGGGCTTTTGTTTGCTGGAAGATTTCTGATTACAGTTTCGATTTCCTTGCTTGTGATGGGTTTGTTAAGATCTTCTATTTCTTCCTGGTTCAGTTTTGGAAAGTTATACTTTTCTAAGTGTTTGTCCATTTCTTCCAAGTTGTCCATTTTATTGGCATAGAGCTGCTGGTAGTAGTCTCTTATGATCCTTTGTATTTCAGTGTTGTCTGTTGTGATCTCTCCATTTTCATTTCTAATTTTGTTAATTTGGTTCTTCTCCCTTTGTTTCTTAATGAGTCTTGCTAATGGTTTGTCAATTTTGTTTATTTTTTCAAAAAACCAGCTTTTAGCTTTGTTGATTTTTGCTATGGTCTCTTTAGTTTCTTTTGCATTTATTTCTGCCCTAATTTTTAAGATTGCTTTCCTTCTACTAACCCTGGGGTTCTTCATTTCTCCCTTCTCTAGTTGCTTTAGGTGTAGAGTTAGGTTATTTATTTGACTTTTTTCTTGTTTCTTGAGGTAGGCCTGTAATGCTATGAATCTTCCCCTTAGCACTGCTTTTACAGTGTCCCATAGGTTTTGGGTTGTTGTGTTTTCATTTTCATTCATTTCTATGCATATTTTGATTTCTTTTTTGATTTCTTCTATGATTTGTTGGTTATTCAGAAGCGTGTTGTTTAGCCTCCATGTGTTTGAATTTTTAATAATTTTTTTCCTGTAATTGAGATCTAATCTTACTGCACTGGTACCACAGCTTTCTTATCCATTCGTCTGACTCTAGGTTGCTTCCATGTCCTGGCTATTATAAACAGTGCTGCGATGTACATTGGGGTACACGTGTCTCTTTCAATTCAGGTTTCCTCAGTGTGTATGCCCAGCAGTGGTATTGCTGGGTCATATGGCAGTTCTATTTCCAGTTTTTCAAGGAATCTCCACACTGTTCTCTATAGTGGCTGTACTAGTTTGCATTCCCACCAGCAGTGTAAGAGGGTTCCCTTTTCTCTGCACCCTCTCCAGCATTTATTTTTTGTAGACTTTTTGATAGCAGCCATTCTGACTTGCATGAGATGGTACCTCATTGAGGTTTTGATTTGCATTTCTCTGATAATGAGTGATGTTGAGCATCTTTTCATGTGTTTGTTAGCCATCTGTATGTCTTCTTTGGGGAAATGTCTGTTTAGTTCTTTGTCCCATTTTTTGATTGGGTCATTTATTTTTCTGGAATTATGCTACATGAGCTGCTTATATATTTTTGAGATTAATTCTTTGTCAGTTGCTTCATTTGCTATTATTTTTTCCCATTCTAAAGGCTGTCTTTTAACCTTTCTTATAGTTTCCTTCATTGTGCAAAAGCCTTTAAGTTTAATTAGGTCCCATTTGTTTATTTTTGCTTTTATTTCCATTACTCTGGGAGGTGGGTCATAGAGGATCCTGCTGTGATTTACATCAGAGAGTGTTTTGCCTATGTTTTTCTCTAGGAGTTTTATAGTTTCTGGTCTTACATTTAGATCTTTAATCCATTTTGAGTTTATTTTTGTGTATAGTGTTAAGAAAGTGTTCTAGTTTCATTCTTTTACAAGTGGTTGACCAGTTTTACCAGCACTACTTTTTAAAGAGATTGTCTTTTCTCCATTGTATATTCTTGCCTCCTTTGTCAAAGATAAGGTGTCCACAGGTGCATGGATTTATCTCTGGGCTTTCTATTCTGTTCCATTGATCTATTTTTCTGTCTTTGTGCCAGTACCATACTGTCTTGATGACTGTAGCTTTGTAGTATAGTCTGAAGTCAGGCAGGTTGATTCCTCCAGTTCCACTCTTCTTTCTCAAGATTGCTTTGGCTATTTGAGGTTTTTTTCCCCATATAACTTGTGAAGTTATTTGTTCTAGTTCTCTGAAAAATACCATTGGTAGCTTGATAGGGATTGCATTGAATCTATAGATTGCTTTTGAAAGTATACTCATTTTCACTATATTGATTCTTCCAGTCCATGAACATCATATATTTTCCCATTTATTTGTGTTATCTTTGATTGCTTTCATCAGTGTTTTATAGTTCTCTATATACAGGTATTTTTTTCTTTAGGTAGATTTATTTCTAAGTATTTTATTCTTTCATTGCAATGGTGAATGGAATTGTTTCCTTAATTTCTCTTTCTGTTCTCTCATTGTTAGCATATAGGAATGCAAGGGATTTCTGTGTGTTAATTTTATATCCTGTAGCTTTACTATATTCATTGATTAGCTCTAGTGATTTTCTGGTGGAGTCGTTAGGGTTTTCTATGCAGAGGATCATGTCATCTGCAAACAGTGAGAGTTTTACTTCTTTTTCTGATCTGGATTGCTTTTATTTCTTTTTCTTCTCTGATTGCTGTGGCTAAAACTTCCAAAACCATGTTGAAAAGTAGTGGTGAGAGTGGGCACCCTTGTCTTGTTCCTGACTTTAGGGGAAATTTTTTCAATTTTTTCACCATTGAGGATAATGTTTGCTGTGGGTTTATAATATATGGCTTTTATTATGTTGAGGTATGTTCCTTCTATTCCTGCTTTCTGGAGGTTTTTTTTTTTTTAATCATAAATGGATGTTGAATTTTGTCAAAGGCTTTCTCTGCATCTATTGACATAATCGTATGGTTTTTAATCTTTCAATTTGTTAATGTGGTGTATCACAGGTTGATTTGCAAATGTTGAAGAATCATTGCATCCCTCGAATAAAGCTCACTTGGTCATGATGTATGATCTTTTTAATATGTTTTGGGATTCTGTTTGCTAGAATTTTGTTAAGGATTTTTGCATCTATGTTCATCAGTGATATTGGCCTGTAGTTTTCTTTTTTCATGGCATCTTTTTCTGGTTTTGGTATTAGGGTGATGGTGGCCTCATAGAATGAGTTTGGAAATTTACCTTCCTCTGCAATTTTCTGGAAGAGTTTGAGTAGGATAGATGTTAGCTCTTCTCTAAATTTTTGGTAGAATTCAGCTGTGAAGCCATCTGGTCCTGGGCTTTTGTTTGCTGGAAGATTTCTGATTACGGTTTTGATTTCCATGCTTCTGATGGGTCTGTTAAAATTTTCTATTTCTTCCTGGCTCAATTTTGGAAAGTTATACTTTTCTAAGAACTTGTCCATTTCTTCCAAGTTGTCCATTTTATTGGCATATAGTTGCTGATAGTAGTCTCTTATGATCCTTTCTATTTCTGTGTTGTGTGTTGTGATTTATCCATTTTCATTTCTAATTTTGTTGATTTGATTCTTTTCCCTTTTTTTCTTGATGAGTTTGGCTAATGGTTTGTCTATTTTATTTATCTTCTCAAAGAACCAGCTTTTGGCTTTGTTGATTTTTGTTATGGCCTCCTTTGTTTCTTTTTCATTTATTTCTGCCCTTATTTTTATGATTTATTTCCTTCTACTAACCCTGGGGTTCTTCATTTCTTCTTTTTTCTAGTTGCTTTAGGTGTAGAGTTGGGTTATTTATTTGATTTTTCTCTTGTTTCTTGAGGTAAGCTTGTATTGCTATGAACCTTCCCCTTAGCACTGCTTTTACTGAATCCCATAGGTTTTGGGTTGTTGTGTTTTCATTTTCTATGCATATTTTCTATGCATTCATTTCTATGCATATTTTGATTTCTCTTTTGATTTCTTCTGTGATTTATTGGTTATTCAGAAGCATGTTGTTTAGCCTCCATATGTTTATATTTTTAATAGTTTTTTTCCCTGTAGTTGACATCTTATCTTACCACATTGTGATCAGAAAAGATGCTTGGAATGATTTCAATTTTTTTTGAATTTACCAAGGCTAGATTTATGGCCTAGGATGTGCTCTCTCCTGGAGAGGGTTCCATGTGCACTTGAGAAAAAGGTGAAATTCATTGTTTTGGGGTGAATGTCCTATAGATATCAATTAGGTCTAACTAGTCCAGTGTATCATTTAAAGTTTGTGTTTCATTGCTAATTTTCTGTTTAGTTGATCTGTCCATAGGTGTGAGTGGGGTATTAAAGTCTCCCACTATTACTGTGTTACTGTTAATTTCCTCTTTCACACTTGTTAGCATTCGCCTTACATATTGCTGTGCTCCTATGTTGGGTGCATATATATTTATAATTGTTATATCTTATTCTTGGATTGTTCCTTTGATCATTATGTAGTGTCCTTCTTTGTCTCTTTTCACAGCCTTTATTTCACAGTCTATTTTATCTGATATGAGTATTGCTACTCCTCCTTTCTTTTGGTCTCCATTTGTGTGAAATATCTTTTTCCAGCCCTTCACTTTCAGTCTGTAGGTGTCCCTTGTTTTGAGGTGGGTCTCTTGTAGACAGCATATATAGGGGTCTTATTTTTGTATCCATTCAGCCAGTCTTTGTCTTTTCGTTGGGACATTCAACCCATTTACATTTAAGGTAATTATTGATAAGTATGATTCCATTGCCACTTACTTTGTTGTTTTGGGTTCGAGTTTATAAACCTTTTCTGTGTTCCCTATCTAGAGAATATCCTTTAGCACTTGTTGAAGAGCTGGTTTGGTGGTGCTTAATTCTCTCAGCTTTTGCTTGTCTGTAAAGCTTTTGATTTCTCCTTCATATTTGAATGAGATCCTTGCTGGGTACAGTAATCTGGGTTGTAGGTTTTTCTCTTTCATCACTTTAAGTATATCCTGCCATTCCCTTCTGGCCTGAAGAGTTCTATTGAAAGATCAGTTGTTATCCTTATGGGAATCCCCTTGTGTGTTATTTGTTGTTTTTCCCTTGCTGCTTTTAGTATTTGTTCTTTGTGTTTGATCTTTGTTAATTTGATTAATATGTATCTTGGGGTGTTTTGCCTTGGGTTTATCCTTTTTGGGACTCTCTGGGTTTCTTGGACTTGTGTGACTATTTCCTTCCCCATTTTAGGGAAGTTTTCAACTATTATCTCTTCAAGTATTTTCTCATGGCCTTTTTTTTTGGTCTTCTTCTTCTGGAACTCCTATGATTTGAATGTTGGGGCGTTTGACATTGTCCAAGACCTTTTGTCAGTCTTATTGGCTTAGCCACTTAGGGTGAGGGTGTAGCTGACTCCCTGTATCAACAGTTCTAAGAAGGAAGAAGGAGATGTTGTTGTACTTTCCTGAGAATATTCTTCAGTTACCCTCTGGGAAGTCTTGGAACACAAAGTTGGGTTAAATCTTTGTGGTCAGTTTATGGTCCTGGGGGCTAGATGGGAATATAAAGGTCAAGTTTCTTCAGTTGCATGATGATGTCTGGGAAAGGAGGGTGGCTTGGAAAAGTCAGGCTCCAATAATTAGTCAGTGGTGAGAGGAAGAGTTGTCCTAAAATGCATTATTCTAAAAAAAAAAAATTCAGAGACTTTCTTGGTGATTAAGTGGTTAAGATTCCATGCTTCCACTGTTGGGAGCATGGGTTGATACTTGGTTGGGGAACTAAGATCCTACATGCCTTGCAGCAGGGCCAAAAAATTTCAAACTACAATATCTACATTTTTGAGAAGTAGCATGGAAATTATTTGCCTTAGAAATGAGGCTTGGTGATTTTGTGTCCAGATTCAGTGTTACCTTGTTTGTTGGATCAAATGAGTAAACCAGGAACTCAAATAATTTGACTCAAGGTATCTGACTCACTTTTAGGCTTACTTTTAAGCAGCAATCTTCTGGATTTAGAAGAAGAACATTTGAGAGAAGGTGTCCACCACACATGCCCACCGCATGTCCTAGCCCTGGCATGATGGTTCCTAAGGGTCTCACTGCAAATCCTGATGTCATGGTTTTCCCCTTCTCTTCTATTCTTATCCCCACGGGTTGGTTCAGGGATGGCCTGATACAAACTGGACAGGCCTGAGGTTTGGCTTTGTCCTGGTCCACTCTGTGCTCAGATCTGATTCCTGGACTTAGGCATTGCTCTGGCTTACTCTGTAAAATTTTAAGGACCCCCCCCCCCCCACTTCATCCAACTCCAAACACCTTCTCATATTCAAAGCCTCCTTAATCTTTCTCTGTTTATTCTCTCCTGTCTAGTCTCCCCTTTGGTGTTGCTATAATCCACTTGTTCAGTTCTTCATCTTGCTTTTACTATAGCTTTGTAAATGATTGCACCTCTTCCCAGCCTAAAAGACTGTAATTGCCAACCACTGCTTATAAGGTAGAGTCCAAATTTATGAAGAACACACACAGGCTTTCAAGATGTGCCTGCAGATCACTTTTTTTTTTTTTTTAGTTTTATTAAAGGTAAAGCTTACTTCTATATACAAAACCTCTTTAAAAAAATGATTTATTTATTTAGTACTGGCTGTGCTGGGTCTTTGTTGCTGCATAGGCTTTTCTCTAGTGGAGAGCGGGGGCTACTCTCTAGTTGTGGTGCGTAGGCTTCTGATTGCTGTGGCTTCTTCTGTTTCAGAGCACACGTTCTAGAGTGCTTGGGCTTCAGTAGTTGCAATTCCCCAGGCTCTAGAGCACAGGCTCAGTAGTTGTGACGCATGGGCTTAGTTGCTCTGTGGCATGTGGGATCTTTGTAGACCAGAGATTGAACCTGTGTCTCCTGCACTGGCAGGTGGATTCTTTACCACTGAGCAGCCAGGGAAGACAACATCATCTCTTTATAGCCTGCTCCAGCACTACTGAACTATTCACAGTGTCTGCAGGCATAGCTCATCCTGACACTGCTGGGCTTTCCCATCAGTGTTCTCTCTGCCAGCGTGCTCTCCTGCCTCTTGTCTTCAACTGAGCCCAACCCACTTTTCAGCATCCCGCTCAACCATAACACCTTGGTGGAGCTTCCCTAGATTCCTCCAGGAGCATTATTATTGCTCCTTTTAAATTCCCATAGCATTGTCCTTACAACTTCTATTTTGGTAATTATACCATATTATAGTTTATTTATTATCTCCACCCATGAAGTTTTGGTAGAGGGGGGCTACATCATCTTTGTATTTCTGGCCTTTAACATAGTAGAACTAAGCTGTATTTCCTGGATTAATCCATAGATGACTGCCTAAAATCTCATCATGAGCAAATATCATTGCCTGGATACAGCACTGCCTTTTTAAAATAAGTTTTAAAATTTATTTTATTTTTGGCTGCACTGGGTCTTCATTGCTATGCTCAGGCTTTCTCTAGTTGCAGCTAGAGAGGGGGCGACTCTTTGATGTGGTGTGTGGGCTTCTCATTGCAGTGACTTCTCTTATTGCAGAGTATAGGCTCTGAGCTTCAGTAGTTGTGGTGCACGGGTCCAGTTGCTTGAGGCATGTGGAATCTTCCCAGACCAAAGATTGAACCTGTGTCCCTTGCATTGGCAGCATATTCTTAACCACTCTGGGCCACCAGGGAAGTCCCCAGCATTGCTTTTTCCTTCCTACTTTTTAAAAACCTTTTTAATGAGCTATACCTTGAACATCATAAAAATCACTTAAATTTCACATGTATAACTAGTTTTTAGTAAATTGACAAGATTGTGTAACTATCATTATAATCTAATTTTAGAACATTTTTATCATATTCCCCAGAATACATCTTGTGCCCATTTGCAGTCACAGTCCTTTTCTATTCTGCCCCATGCAATCATTCTTTCTGTCTGTCTTCTACTTTCTGTCTGTATACTTGATTTTTTCTGGAAATTTCACACAAATGGAATATACAGAATGTGATATTTTGTGTCTGGCTTCTTTGACTTAGCATGTTTTTGAAGTTTATCCATGTTGGAGCATGTACCAGTACTTTATTTATTTTTATGGAGCAATTATGGCTCAGCTGGTAAAGAATCTGCCTGCAATGTGAAAGACCTGGATTCGATCCCTGGGTTGGGAAGATCCCCTGGAGAAGGAAAAGGCTACCCACTCCAGTATTCTGGCCTGGAGAATTCCATGGACTGTAGAGTCCATGGGGTTGCAAAGAGTTGGACATGACTGAGTGACTTTTACTTTTCAATACTACATTGTGGGGTTTTCCCAGTGGCTCAGCCATAAAGTATTCACTTTCAATGCAGGAGAATCAGCAGACATGGGTTCCATCCCTAGGCTGAGAAGATCCCCTGGAGAAGGAAATGACAACCCACTCCAGTATTCTTGCCCAGGAAATTCCATGGACATAGGAGATTGCGGGTTACAGTCCATGGGGTCACAGAGAGTCGGACACAGCTGAGCACACACGTTGTCAATCTTACATTGTATGGAATATACCTTGTTTTATTCATCCATCAGTTGATAGACATTCAGGTTGTTTCCACTTTTTGGTATTATGAGTAATGCTGTTATGAACATTTATGTACAAGTTTTAGTGTGATATATATGTAGGAGTGGAATGGAATTTATAGGTCATATGGTAAGACTATTAAAATATTTTCCAAAGCAGTGGCACCTCATTACATTGCCACCAGCAATATATGAGAGTTTCAGTTTCTCCAGTTTCTTGATAACACTTGTTATGGTCTTTTTCTTTTATTATAGTCATCCTAATAGGTATAAAGTGGTATTTCAATATGGTTTCAATTTTTATTTTCCTAATGATTAATTGAGCATCTTTTCATGGGCTTATTAGGCATCTGTATGTATTTTTTTTGGGAAATGTACATTCAAATCTTTTGCCCATTTTAAAATTGGATTTTCTTTTCTTACTGTTGTAGGAGTTCTTTACACACTTCATAGACAGGCGCCTTATCAGATACATGACTTGCAAATATTTTCTTTCAGCATATGTTTTGCTTTTTCATTTTCTTGGTAGTGTTTGCTGAGGTGTAAAAGCTTTACATGTTGAAAAAGCTGAATTTATTATTTTTCTTTAATTACTAGTGCCTTTTGCACCATATCTAAGAAGCCATAATTAACCTAAAGTCATGAGGATTTATTTATATGCTTTCTCTTAAGAGCTTTATAGTTTTAGCTCCTACATTTAGATACACCACTCAGTTTGAATTAATTTTTTTGTATGCTATGAGATAAGGATTCAAATTCTCTCTTTAGCAGCTAGGTATCCAATTGTCCCAGCATCATTTGTTAAATTGTCTTGGTGCCTTTGTTAGAAATGATGATAAATATAAGCATTTATTTCTGGATTCTCAATTCTGTTCCACTGATTATATGTCTAACATTATGCCAGTACTATATAGTCTTTTTTAAAAAAAATTGAATTTAGTTGATTTACAATATTGTGTTTAAGGTGTACAGCAAAATGATTCAATTATACATATATGTGTATATATCTTTTTTCCAATTCTTTTCCTTTATAGTTTATTACAAGATATTGAATATAGCTCCCTGTGCTATACAGTAAATCCTGTCGTGATTATTGTGGCTTTGTATAACTTTTGAAATTGGGAATTATAACTCTTCTGACTCATTCATTTTTTTCAAGATTGTTTTTGGTTTTGGGGCCCTTCACATTTTCACAGATTTTATGATCAGCTTCAGCTGTTAAATGTGTCAGCGATTGTGTTAAATCTGTGTGTGTGTGTGTGTGTGTGTGTACTCAGTCGTGTCTGACTCTTTGTGACCCCATGGACTGTAGCCCACCAGGCTCCTCTATCCATGGGATTCTCCAGGCAAGAATACTGGAGTGGGTTGCCATGCCCTCCTCCAGGGGATCTTCCCGACTCAGGGATCGAACCCAGGTCTCCCACATTTCAGGCAGACTCTTTACCATCTGAGCCACCAGGGAAGCCCGTGTTAAATCTATAGATTGGTCCAGGGAATGTTATCACTTTTAACAATGTTGTATCTCTCATTTCATAAGCATGTCATGTCTCTTCACTAATTTAGATTATCTTTAAATTTCTTTGGCAATGCTTTGCAGGCTTCAGTGTACAAGTCTGCACTTCTTTTATTAAATTTATTCTTAAGCCATTTATTCTTTTTGATGTTATCATGAACATAATTACAAATATTTTCAAATTGTTCATTGCCAGTGTACAGAAAAGGAGTTGATTTTTGTATATTGACTTTGTATCCCACAGCCTTGCTGAACTCATTTGTTACTTCCAGTTTGTGTCTGTGTGTGTGAATTCTTTAGGATTTTCTGCATTCAAGATGTTGTCATCTGTAAGTAATTTACTTCTCCCATTCTAAACTGATGCCTTTTATTTCTTTTCCTTCTCTAATTTCCCAGGATAGAAACAACAACATTGAATAGTAGTAGAGAGAAAAGATATATCATTGTCTATTTCCTTTCTATGCTTTTCAAAACCCAGTTACTTTCACGGCAGTAGAAACAACTGAGCTAACGGAAAGGTCAAAGGTTCTAGGAAAGAAAGAAAGCAGAGAAAAGCTAGGAAGCAGAAATTTCAGGGTATGTTCAGGGTGGCAGGGAAGAATACTGTCTAGTTCACTGTTATGTTAAGCAATCTTGGCCCCACAGGGGTGGCTGGGGGCAGAAGTACAAAGGAGCTTCCCAGGTTCCATGCCCACCCTTCTTCGTCCAGCCTGGAGATAGGTCCTCATCCATTTTCACTGTTGTTTCACTGCCCTTCACTCAAGCATGTTCCAAGGTGTCACATGCTGTTCAAGTCTTTAGATCAGCTGACCCCTCTCTGCTGTTCCTCATTTCCTTTGCTGACCAATGAAAACCATCCATTCCCATTCTGCTCCTTTGCAGGCTCTCTCCCTCCCCCACCTCCTAATGGGAATCTTTTCTTCATTATTTGGGCCTGCATGGTCTACACTGGATCTAGTTTTATCAGTAAGATCTCACGGGGCCACAGTTAATATTTGCTAAAAATTATACTCCATAAAATATTTTTTCCTTTGTTGTAAGTACCCCTGACTCAATAGGTCTCTACTGGTGAACTATGTTCAGATTCTTTTGAATTTAAGAGCACAAACTCTGGAGGCTGGACTGCCTGCATTTAAATCTTGCCTTCACCCTTGTAAACTGTGTGCTTCAGTTTCCTTATTCGTAAAATAGGGATATAATGGTCTTTACCTTATAGGGTTCTTATGAGGATTAAATCTTCTAATTCATGGGCTGTGCCTGAAATGTGCTTGGCATGTAGCAAGAACTATCTAAGAATTCACTATTATTATCTGGGAAAATATCTGTCCCGTCTTCTCTGTATAAACATTCTTATGATATTCTTATCACGGTCTTATCTTCTCAAAGGGAATATCAGAAGTCATCACCACCCTCACCATACACTTGGGAGGACACCATCTTGGTATAAGCCAGGTAGGTGTAAACCAACAACCGTGTGGTGGAGAGCTGGACATCAGACCATGTGGGCATACTGACCAGTGATGTAAATCAGTGCATCCCAGGGAATCTTTCCTTCTTGACAGTAAAGGTTGAGGTTCAGTAGAGCGCATTCCCTGTCACTATCATTAAATTCATAGCAGATATTCCAACCAAGAGGGCCAAACTTTTTTCTCTCCTAGAACAGAAAATGAAAGTGGTCTTAAAATTTGATAAAATTAATTCTGCATAAAATACTTGAAAACCAGAGTTTCTGTTGAAGTTTGGCATCCTCATTGTGCAAAATGCCATTCAACTTGAGTGAGGCTTTCAATTTGACTTTCACCAAATAGGGCAGGCACCTCTTCCTCCAACTCTGGCCTTTTTCCAATTTTCCAAAAGATAATTAGATGTTACTGGAAATGTGAAATCATGACAGAACTGACAAAAGAACATTTGTTCTTTATGGTAAAATAAAATATTTCCCCATCAAAATAGGAAAAAATATTCCACCCTAGAGTCTTCTTGGTATAAAAATACTGATGCTAATCACCTGTCTGATGGAGAGAGCTGCCCCTAAATCTTCTCAGTAGTCTGTCCATCACGTAGACTTTTCAGTCATGCCTGATGGGTTGATTATACACTGACTTCTCTATAGAGATCTTTTAAAAAAACTGATATCCAGAATCTCAATTCCTGTTTCATGACTCTCCACAGGGAAATCTTTCCTGCTCTTTGTTATCGCCCTCTTCTACCTAATTTCTTAACTCCAAACTACTGATTATATCAGAGGATGGGTGCTATGTTCCCTCTTCTTTTTTTTTTTCAAACTTATCTTTTATAAAATTTTTAAAGGCTACACTCAATTTGCAGTTACTACAAAATATTGGCTATAGTCCCCATATTGTACAATACTTATCTTATACTCAACAGTTTGTACCTCCTGAGAGAGTTAATTCTCAGGTTGATAAGGAGTCCCTGGCTCTCAAGGAGGAGAAAAGGACAAGTTTTTTTTTCTCTACATTCCTTCATCTTAGTCACATAAGACATTATTTTCTTTCAGCCCAGAGCTAATTATTACACAACAAGACAACTCATCTTGATCAAGGGTATGTTTTTCCTTAAGCTCTGTACTAATGAGTATATAACAACAATGTATCTTGCTCAAGAACTTGTTTCTCCTTCTTAAGGAGAAACTTCTGTCTAATCCTGTTATCTTATGTGGGAGTGGGTCTGGTAAGACCTTTCTATTGTTAGTTCTAATCCTGTTATCTTAAGATGTAAGTTGTGGGAGTGGGTCTGGTAAGAACTTTCTATTGTAGAAACCAATTGTAAAAGTATATAAGGCCTTGATAAAACTATTGAGTGGGGTACTCTCTACCCCCTTCTGATATCTATGTCAGAAGCTTTCCTTATCCCTTTTTCACTGTAATAAAACTCTGCTACACAAAAGCTCTGAGTGATCAAGCCTTGTCTCTGGCCCCAGATCTAAATTCTTTCCTCCAGAGGTCACAAATCTGACACCATTCATCATAAACTATCACTCCTCCTTCCCCACCCCATATAGCCTCCCACCTGTAACCACTAGTTTGTTTTCTGTATCTGTGGGTCTACTTCTTTTGTGTTATATTTACTAGTTTGTTGCATTTCTTATATTCCATGTATAAGTGATATTATACAGTATTTGTCTTTCTCTGACTTATTTCACTTAGCATAATGGCCCTCCAAGTCCATCTATGTTGCTGCAAATGGCAAAATTTCGTTCTTTTCAATGAATGATTAGTATTCCATTGTATATATATATATATATATATATATATATATATATATATATATATCATCATTTTTATCCATTCATCTTTGAGGGACACTTAGGTTGTTCCCATATAATGGCAATTATACTCTATTTGCTCCTCTTGATTTCAAAATTTCCCTAAGTCTTAAACCACTTCCTACATCTCAGATGCTTTTGTAGTAGAAAAAAGGCCTCCAACATAGACCCTCTAATCCCAGAGTCTTTGATTTTCTCTAGGGTCTTGTTTACTTACTTATTCCATATCTTGCATATTTAGTCTTTGTTTTTTTCTCTACTAATTCTTTCTTGGCAGACCAAATACATTTGAAAACCAGGAGCCTACCTAATCAAGACAGGGATACAGAGCTAAAGTCAGAGTTCCTGTACAAGGCCACAGAATGGACACCAGGTTAGGGCAGTGAGTTTGAACAGAGGGAAGGAGAAAGTAGTGTTGAGTTGAAGGTCACTGGTCAGGGGACTTGGGGATCTAATCACAGGGAGGAAGCCATTAAGGGTGGTAAGCCCACTCAAACAGAAACAGGTGAGAGTGAAATTATTGTAATAAAAAATGAAAACTTGTTGACCCACATGATATATATGTGTAAAGGAGGAAGGATAAAAACAGTCCTGAAATTCTGATGGCAGGTGATTAAAAAAATGGGACTGCCGATTTCAGGAGTAGAGTCTGGAGGGGAAGCAGATTTTGTGAGTGAAGCATAGCTAAGGAGACAACTTCATGCTTTTGAATTTGACCTACTGCATTCATCCAGGACATGTGGCTCCTTAGGTCAGAACAGAGCTGGGAAGCAAAGCTGTGAGGTACAGAGGCAAGGGTCATACAGAAATCAGGGAGTGTGCATGTTAGTTGCTCAGTCATATCCGACTCTTTGCGACCCCATGGACTGTAGTCTGCCAGGCTACTCTGTCCATGGAATTCTCCAGGCAAGAATACTGGAGTGGGTAGCCATTTCCTTCTTCAAGTGAGCTTCCTGACCACAGGATCGAACCCAGGTCTACATTGCAGGCAAATTCCTTATATCTGAGCTACCAGGGAAGTCTAGGGACTGAGTTAAAACAACTTGGGTTCAGACAGAACAAAGACCTCAGCATTTCACAATGTCATTTGTAAGCTTTTAATTCTTACTTTTTATTGATTTAAAGTGTTAGTCACTTGGCCATATCCAACTCTTTGCAACTCCATGGACTGTAGCCCACCAAGCTCCTCTGTCCATGGAATTCTCCATGCAGCAATACTGAAGCGGGTAGCCATTCCTTTCTCCAGGGGATCTTCCTGTCCCAGGGATCGAACCTGGGTCGCCTGCATTGCAGGCAGATCCTTTACCATCTGAGCCACCATAGAAACCCCTTATTGACTTTTAACCTAATACACTTCTCCTTGTCTATATTTTAAAAATTAGCAAATTGGGTGTACCTGAATAATTGCATGGAAGAAACAAATGCCGAATATTATTTGTCTCCATTTTCTTCCAAGTATGTTTTCTTCAAAAAATGAAGGCATCATTTCAGTAAATGCACGTCTGATATTTGCACGTAAACCTTTTGGAGGCTCATTGGTTACCTGTATTTAGAGACACATGGCAGAGAGTGTAGCTGTGCATTTTTGCATTTTTTCCAAATAACACATATAGAAGCCAGCGAGGGGATGCAGCTTAACTGATGCCTGGGAGGCATTCCTGCCCTGTTCCTGCCAGCTCTGTATCTCTTTCAGCCTTGGCCTCTGGAGAATAGGGGGTCTTCAGGCCTACAGTGGGTGGGTGAACCACCTCCACAAGAACCTCAGACCTTTCCATTTGGTGTCCATTTTTATAACCAAAGGCCAGAAAGGATGCTCAGGCCTTCTGCACTGGATTTTCTGTTCATCTCAATGTCCACCATCACTCCACACTTTGCCTTGATGGCACGGGGCACCAGGGAAGAGACAACCCTGGCTCCCGAGTGATCATTTATATGCAGAAGTGTGTGTTAGTTGCTCAGTCATGTCTGACTCTTCGCGACCACATGGACTGTAGCCTACCAGGCTCCTCTGTCCAAGGGATTCTCCGGGCAAGGATACTGGAGGGGCTTGCCACTTCCTTCTCCAGATTTATGCAGAGGCTTCCCATATATGGAAACTTCGATCCCTAGTCGGGGAACTAAGATCCCGAATGCTGTGCAGCATGGCCAAAAAAAAAAAAAAAAGATGCCTTCTAGGACTTGCCATAGGGTCTCCAGCCCTCAGCTTGAAGGTCTATTTTCCTTAGTAAGTCTCTCTATCCAAGCTTTCTGAATTACGTGAAAGACGATCGAGGTTTCAATTCATCAGCCCTACTGCCTCTGGGCTTTCCTGTCTCCCACATGCTGAAACACTTTCTTAACTCTGGGAAGGGTTCTATTCTCACCTCTCTGCGTCCTAGACAATTTCTTGAAGAGGGGAAGCAGGGAGGTGTTGCATGACTGGCAGAAGGGCACACAGGTAGGGCAATGGCCTGGGAAGTTGTTTCCCTACTCACAAACTCCGGTGAATGGACACTGACTCCCACCTCCTCACCTTGGCTGACCGAACCCTGACACAACCCTGCACAGGCCCAGTGGGCTCCCTGGATCCACTCGGGGAGCATCCTGAGGCCAATCATGTCGCAGAGTTCAACCACGAGCATATGTTACCTTGACCGAATTTTGAAGGACTGTCACAGGAAATGTATTACTAGGCATGGAACTTAAAAAAAGTCGAAATGTGTCCTTGATAACAACATCTGTTTAAAACAAAGACAAAAAAGAAAATTCTTAATTCAGTAATATTTTTCTATAAGAAATAATTATTATAGGATAGAAAAAGATCAGCTTTGTTTAAGGACTAGTTTATCTTTTTAAAATATTTGATGTAAAATGTTCTAAAATGGAGGTGAGGGGACTCCTTCTAGAAGCTCTTCACCCAGGTGAGTCTGGCAGTCTGGATGTTAGCACAGTTGAGTAAAGAAATTAAGAACTTGTTCTTTTCTTTTAAAAAAAAATTACTAATTATTTTGACTGTGTTGGGTCTTCATTGCTGTGCATGGGCTTTCTCTAGTTGCAGCGAGTAGGGGCTACTCTCTGGTTGTGGTGTTCAGGCTCTAAAGCTTAAGGGCTTCAATAGTTGTGGTGCACAGGTCCAGTTGCCATGAGGTATGTGGAATCTTCCTGGACCAGGGATCGAACTTGTGTCCCCTGCATTGGCAGGCAGACTCTTAACTACTGGACCACCAGGGAAGTCCAGGAATGTTGATTTTCAATGCTTGATAGAAATGTTAAGGATCATTCCTCTGAAATTGGTAATTTTTCAAACAAAAAAAAAGGACAGTTTACTGTCTTTATGCTTGTGAAGTTGTTTTAGTTTTTGTTTGTTGTTCAACTTAGGGAAAATTGCATGAAAATGGTCAAAAATCCTTATGAAGAATAAAGGAATGTGTTCCTTCTGCAGAGAAGAAGCAAAGGGAACTCAGTGAGCAGGGAAATGGAGAGACCTCACAGGTAGCATCAAGAAGTCAATATGCTTCCTTTCTGAGTTGTGGACAGAGAACCTAAGAAAGAACAAGCTGCATTCCAGTTTCAAAAGGCCAGAGCAGAACTGGGAAAACCACTGTTCCTATCACAGGAAGACACAAGTATCATCCAAGGAGGCCTTTCTTGGCATTGGTCTCTAAGCAAAAGTGATGGTGTTCCTCTGGTATGCTCCTTAGGGGGAGCCCCCAGGAAGTAGCTGTTCTGTTTACTTGGAATGCTCTTCCTCTAGACTCCCCGACTTTTCTCAAGTGTTGGTCAAATGCCAACTTCTCAAAGAGGTCTACCCAGACCACCCCATTTAAAACTGCTCTCCACCCTTCCTCCTTACTCCCATTCCACCCCGACCTTCCTGTTCCTCCTTACTTTACTTTAAATTTTTCTGAAAGCACCGACCACATTCTATTGTACCATTACATTACTTATTTGTTATGTGGATTGTTTATGTGGTTTGTCTGTCTCCACTCACTAGCACGTAAGCTTGAGGAGGGCAGATGACTGTGGTTGCTTTGTTCACCAACATGCCCTAAGTAGCTAGAACAGTGTGTGGTACACAGTAGGTTCTCAAGTATTTATTAAATGAATGGCTGCAGATTAAAGTTGTATTTATGCTTCTTGGTTTAGTAATCTAAACTAATGAGCTACGTTAAATAGCCAAGATTAAGTTAGTTCTAGTATTGTTCTAGTAAAGTTAGTCCACTTTTTGTTGGACCAAAAAGTTCAAGGGAAGAACCCAAACAAACTTTTTGACCAACCCAGTGCAATTCTAGAGCAACATTAAAGTTGTTTCTGTGGTAAAAAGTTTTTCAGTAATCATGTGTGGATATGAGAGTTGGACCATAAAGAAAGCTGAGCACCGAAGAATTGATGCTTTTGAACTGTGGTGTTGGAGAAGAGTCTTGAGGGTCCCTTGGACTGCAATGACATCAAACCAGTCAATCGAAAGGAAATAAGTCTTGAATATTCATTGGAAGGACTGATGCTAAAGCTGAAGCTCCAATACTTTGACCACCTGATGTGAAGAACTGACCATTAGAAAAGACCCTGATACTGGGAAAGATTGAAGGCAGGAGGGGAAGGGGATAACAGAGGATGAGATGGTTGGATGGCATCACCGACTTGAAAGACATGATTTGAGCAAATGCTGGGAGCTGGTGATGGACAGGGAAGCTTGGCGTGCTGTAGTCCATGGGGTCGCAAAGAGTTGGACACTACTGAGCGACTGAATTGACTGACTGATTAGCATAGAAGTCAGATATCATAAAATCTTAGGGCTAATGATTTCATTAACCAAACACTCCCCCTTCTACCCCCCAAACAAAAAAACTGAAGAGTGAAAAAGGCCAGGCTTAGAGAAGCATCTCAAAAATCCTTTTTTTCTCTCATGACTGCAAAAGCATCAAGGATCTTAACATTTATAGACATCATAGAAGTTTAGAACTGGAATAGAATAGAAATCATCTTAGTAGCAGTGGGGCTGTGTAGTCACTTTATTTCTGAGGAAGCGGAGGCCCAGGTGTGATATATATAGTCAGGCAGTGGTGCGGGCCAAACTCTACTCAGGTCTTAGAATTTCAAGACCAGAGGCTTTTCCCCCCTTTCTTTCTCTATTTTTTCTTTCATTCACTTTCTCTTTTCAACTTCTTACCTGAATTTAATTTTTAAAAATATTTATTTATTTATTTGGCTGCTCCTGGTCTTAGTTGTGGCATGTGGGATCTAGTTCCCTGACCAGGGATCTAACCTGGGCCTCCTGCATTGGGAGCATGGAGTCTCAGCCACTGGACCACCAGGGAAGTCCCTCCCTGAATGTATTTTATTTTATACTAGTTCAAGTTAAACATTAGAACCCAAATGGTTATGTTAGTAAACAGTTGTAACAAGGACCAGAAGAGGATTTTTCTGTCCACTTAAGCACTTAAACTTCATCGACAACTTCTCTGACTTCCGTGGCCCATCCAGCCTCCTTGTAGGTCTGGCAAGGTCATTGTGAAGGTGAATGACTGGTTCTTATTCAGAAGGCTCCCATAGTACCTCTGCAGTAAACTGCTTTTTAGATGCTTTCTCTAGTATTTTTTCTTAATAATAATCCTAATCAGGATAAGGAATCTGATGATTCAAGTAGTAAACAACTTATCATTTTTCTTTACTTATTTAAATAGAAGTAAGTCACAGACCCCACAGGAAGCAAGCTGTCTCTTGTTTGTATTGCGAAGAGTGGAAAGAGTGGAGATTCTGGATGGCAGATGCTACAGACTCTGTCCTTGATGCAAGCAGTGTGTAGAAGGCAGGGCATGTGGCAATCAGGGAGTGAGGGATCTTTGGGGAAGGCTGCTAAGCCCTGTTGGTGGTTTGGTGACCAGTGCAGGCTAGCTGCTCTGTAAAGGAGAAGGTCTTCATCTTAACAGGCAATGATAAGGAAAGTCATCTGCATAGTTCTCACCTTTCTAGAAAGCCCTCTGTCAGGACACAAAAGAGGACACCAGAGAAAAGGCCCTGGATATCCCAGGCGGGCAGTTCTCGTCCATGACCTCCTGGGACAGTGAGGAAGTGTGTCCCACCCAGCTTATTATTATTATTACCTATCGTACAGTTCCTAAGGTTTCAACTATTTTTATACCACTGAATAAAAATGAGTCAATTCCAATTCCACTTCTTCTCTCTTTGCAGTCCATTATACTTCCTTGAGTGGTAAAAAAGGCAGTGGTAGTATAGTTAGTGGTGGCAATTATGACTTAGATGTTGGGCACACCCGTGGGGGTGTTTGTGTCTATGAGACACTTGTGAAAGTTAATTGTCATGTGGGTTATAGAGGATACAAAGTAGTAAAACACCACCATGAGAATTGGCGTTAACTTGAACTCTGTTCCTGAACTTCTCTCATTCTGTAGTGAAAAATAGAATTTTCTTCTTTTGTCCTAAGTCCATTTTCTATTTCTTGTTTCAATTAATATCACGCCTAGATGTTATTTATTTTGAATTCAAATGGTCTCCCATAGAAGGTAACATGAAACAAAAATGACCCAGTTCATTGTACCCTCAACTTGGAGCCTGAACATTTTTATTTGAATCTGGGTCGTGTAACCTAACTAAACCCCTCTGGATCTCAAATTTTTCCTTTTAATATAGGGTAAACAATGCCAATAGTAATTATTATAAGGATTGGACTCAACAAGAAAGGCCACATAAAAATTATATTATTATATAAATGCTATATGCTCAACATACTTGAATCTGTGAAGGTTTTAATTAGCTCCTCCATTGCCAACATCCAAGAAACAGCAAGGTGGCAGTTTTGCAGAAACACCCAGTTTCCTGATTTCATTGCATCTTTGATCATTCTTTCAGCAATAGGTCCTTGTCCTTGTCCCAGTGAAATTGATTGCACCCTGAATTCAAAAACAACAGTGAAATGCCATTTCATATTACTTATAAGTAATGCAACTATTAAGAAATGTAAATATGGTAGGCTTCTAGAATATGCATACATTTCAAATTCTAATTCTGATAGATGTAAAAATATTTTTTCCTATTTTTTTTTACTATAACACACAAAAGTGCATAAGACAGATATAGTTCTGTGTATACAAATATACAAATAAAAGTGCATAGAGGAAATAAACATCGGTGCTTGAGAAGAGAACTTCCCTAACACCCTAGAGACATCTCTCCTATCTCCTTTCTATTCCAATCATCTTCCCTTCCTCCATCCCAAAGGTACCCTTTGTCCTGACTTCTAATGCTATAGGTCAGTTTTCAAAAAGCTTTTGAAAACCCAAAGTCTAACATACACACAAAAGTACACAAATCATTAGTGTTTAGCTTGATGAATTCTCTCAAAGAGAATGTACACAAGAACCACCACCCAGGGCAAAAAAAAAAAGAGAACATCACTTGTACCCTGTCAATTAGTATCCTCCCTTTGTCTCAAAGGCAACGATTACTTTGAATTCTAACAACATAGATTAATTTTGCTTGTTTTTGAATTTATATAAATGGAATCATAAAGTGTATATTTATATTTGGTCTATTTCAATCAACATTATTTCTTCAGATTAATTCATATTACTGTGCATCTTTCATTTTCATTGCTGTTTAATACTCTACTGTATGCTTATATCACAGTTTATTCATCCATTATGCTCTTGCTGGACATTTGAGTTACTTCTGGTTCTTGGTTATTACAAACAATGCTGCAATAGCCATTCTCACAGATGTCTCTTGGCATACATGTGTACTTCATTTTGTTGTGTATATTCCTAGGAATGGAACTGCTGTTTGACAGAGTATGTGTATGCTTGATTTTTTTATAATATCAAATTGTTTTTCAGAGTGATGCCATCATTCCACATATGTACCAGCAGTGGGTGAGAGTACTTATTTTTCCATAACTTTGCTAACACCTGATAGATATATAATGGTATCTCATTGAGGTTTTAAATTATTTCCCATTTTCATAGATTTGTTTATTGGGCATTTGGATATTTGCTTTTATATTCTTCTCTCCCCTTTTTTCCTACTGGTTCACCTGTCTTTTTTTTTTTAATTGATTTCTAAGAGTTCTTTACATTGGATATAAACTCTTTGTTATTATTATTTTTTATTGTATTCATAGTTTTGCCTTTTCCAGAATGTCATATACTTGGAACAATCCAGTATATATAGCCTTTTCAGATTGGCCTCTTTCACTTGGTAACATGCATTTAAAGTTCTTGCATGTCTTTTCATGGCTTGATAGGCTCATTTCTTTCTAGCACTGAATAGTATTCATTGTGGGCTTCCTGGGTAGCTCAGCTGGTAAAGAATACACCTGCAATGTAGGAGACCCTGGTTCAACTCCTGGGTCAGAAAGTTCACCCGGAGAAGGGATAGGCTACCCACTCTTGTATTCGTGGGCTTCCCTGGTGGCTCAGATGGTAAAAGAATCCACCTGCAATGCAGGAGACTTGGGTTCAATCTCTGGGTTGGGATGAGCCCCTGGAGGAGGGCTTGGCAAGCCACTCCAGTATTCTTGCTTGGAGAATCCCCATGGACAGAGGAGCCTGGCAGGCTACAGTCCATGAGGTAGCAGAGAGTCGGACCTGACTGAGCAACGAAGCACAGAAAGCATAGCACGGTATCCATGTGTGGACACACCACAGTTTATTCATCCATTCATCTACTGAAGGACATCTTGGTTGCTTCCGAGTTTTGGCAATTATGAATAAAGCTGCTATGCCTTTAATGTAGGCTCTAGTATAAGGTAGGTTCTTGGGTGAACATAAGTTCTTAACTCCTTTGGGTAAATGCCAGATGGCTGATCATATGAAACACTAAACTGTCTTCCAAAGTGACTATACCATTTTGTATTCTCACCAACAATGAATGAGAGTTTCTGTTGCTAGTATGCATTAATGCAATCTATTTTAAGTCCAGTAACCTTGCTAAATCCACTAAAAATTAAGATACATTTTATCAGAGTAGAAGAATGTCCTATTTCTGTTTTTCTCTTTTTAAGACATGATTTTCAGATTCTTGATTTATTAGGACATTTCCCACCATGAATTCATGTTGAATTTTAACAGATGCTTTTTCTGCTTATGTTGAATTAATAGTTTTCTTCTTTAAGGATATTTTGCCATTACTCTTTCAATGTGGTGAATTAAATTAATTTTCAGTATTTTAATGCTTACATTACTGAAATAAACCCAGAATTCTGGGAAGGTTTTTAATAGTGAATTCAATAAAAAATTATTGAACTATTTATATATTCTGATTATTCTATTAATTTTTTAAAGGTGTGCTTTTGGAGGAATTTTCCTGTTTATCAACATTTTCAAATTCATTGGCAAAGTTTTCTTTTTAAATAATATGCTTTTATGATTATTTTAATGTCTGCAGGTCTGTAGTGATATTCTCTTACTCACTCATGATATAGGTTTTTTGAATTTATCTGTTTCTTTCTCTCTGTATCAGCAGTTTCAACAGATTTATATTTTATTAAATTTTTCAAAAAAGCAACTTCTGTTCTTTTAGATCTTGTCTATTGAATGTATGTTTTCTGTCACTAGTTTCTGCTCTTAGCTTATTATTTTTTCCTTCTATTAGAGCTTAACAACTAAGTTTTCAATTCAGTTCAGTTGCTCAGTCGTGTCCGCCTCTTTGTGACCCCATGAATCGCAGCATGTCAGGCCTCCCTGTCCATCACCAACTCCCGGAGTTTACTCAAACTCATGCCCATCGAGTTGGTGATGCCATCCAGCCATCTCATCCTCTGTCGTCCCCTTCTCCTCCTGCCCCCAATCCCTCCCAGCATCAGAGTCTTTTCCAATGAGGCAACTCTTCACATGAGGTGGACAAAGTACTGGAGTTTCAGCTTCAGCATCAGTCCTTCCAATGTATACCCAGGACTGATCTCCTTTAGGATGGACTGGTTGGATCTCCTTGCCGTCCAAGGGACTCTCAAGAGTCTTCTCCAACACCACAGTTCAAAAGCATCAATTTTTCGGCACTCATTTCTTTATGGTCCAACTGTCACATCCATACATGACCACTGGAAAAACCATAGCCTTGACTAGATGGACCTTTCTTGGCAAAGTAATGTCTCTGCTTTGTAATATGCTGTCTAGGTTGGTCATAACTTTCCTTCCAAGGAGTAAGCGTCTTTTAATTTCAAGGCTGCAATCACCGTCTGCAGTGATTTTGAAGCCCAGAAAAATAAAGTCGGACACTATTTCCACTGTCTCCCCATCTATTTGCCATGAAGTGATGGGACCAGATGCCATGATCTTAGTTTTCTGAACGTTGAGCTTTAAGCCAACTTTTTCACCCTCCTCTTTCACCTTCATCAAGAGGCTCTTTAGTTCTTTTCACTTTCTGCCATAAGGGTGGTGTCATCTGCATATCTGAGGTTATTGACATTTCTCCCAGTAATCTTGATTCCAGCTTGTGCTTCTTCCAGCCCAGCGTTTCTCATGATGTACTCTGCATATAAGTTAAATAAGCAGGGTGACAATATACAGCCTTGACATACTCCTTTTCCTATTTGGAACCAGTCTGTTGTTCCATGTCCAGTTCTAACTTTTGCTTCTTGACCTGCATACAGGTTTCTCAGGAGGCAGGTCAGGTGGTCTGGTATGCCCATCTCTTTCAGAATTTTCCACAGTTTATTGTGATCCACACAGTCGAAGGCTTTGGCATAGTCAATAAAGCAGAAATAGATGTTTTTCTGGAGCTCTCTTGCTTTTTCGATGATCCAGCAGATGTTGGCAATTTGATCTCTGGTTCCTCTGCCTTTTCTAAAACCAGCTTGAACATCTGGAAGTTCATGGTATACGTATTGCTGAAGCCTGGCTTGGAGAATTTTGAGCATTACTTTACTAGCGTGTGAGATGAGTGCAATTGTGTGGTAGTTTGAGCATTCTTTGGGATTGCCTTTCTTAGGGATTGGAATGAAAACTGACCTTTTCTAGTCCCGTGGCCACTGCTGAGTTTTCCAAATTTGCTGGCATATTGAGTGCAGCACTTTCACAGTATCATCTTTCAGGATTTGAAATAGCTCAACTGGAATTCCATCACATCCACTAGCTTTGTTTGTAGTGATGCTTTCTAAGGCCCACTTGACTTCACATTCCAGGATGTCTGGTTCTAGGTGAGTGAACACACCATCGTGATTATCTGGGTCATGAAGATCTTTTTTGTACAGTTCTTCTGTGTATTCTTGCCACCTCTTCTTAATATCTTCTGCTTCTGTTAGGTCCATACAATTTCTGTCTTTTATCGAACCCATGTTTGCCTGATATGTTCCCTTGGTATCTCTAATTTTCTTGAAGAGATCTCTAGTCTTTCCCATTCTATTGTTTTCCTCTATTTCTTTGCATTGATTGCTGAGGAAGGCTTTCTTATCTCTCCTGGCTATTCTTTGGAACTCTGCATTCAAATCGGAGTATTTTTCCTTTTCTCCTTTGCTTTTCACTTCTCTTCTTTTCACAGCTATTTGTAAGGCCTTCTTAGACAACCATTTTGGCTTTTTGCATTTCTTTTCCATGGGGATGGTCTTGATCCCTGTCTCTTGTACAATGTCACGAACCTCCGTCCATAGTTCATCAGGCTCTCTATCAGATCTAGTCCCTTAAATCCATTTCTCACTTCCACTGTATAGTCATAAGGGATTTGATTTAGGTCATACCTGAATGGTCTGGTGGTTTTCCCTACTTTCCTCAGTTTAAGTCTGAATTTGGCAATAAGGAGTTCATGATCTGAGCCACAGTCAGCTCCTGGTCTTGTTTTTGCTGACTGTATAGAGCTTCTCCATCTTTGGCTGCAAAGAATATAATCAGTCTGATTTCGGTGTTGACCATCTGGTGATGTCCATGTGTAGAGTCTTCTCTTGTGTTGTTGGAAGAGGGTGTTTGCTATGACCAATGCGTTCTCTTGGCAAAACTCTATTAGCCTTTGCCCTGCTTCATTCTGTACTCCAAGGCCAAATATCAGCCTGAGTTCTTAGTCTGACATTTCTGGAACCAGAAGTCATTACATATGTATAAATTTACACCAAGTGTCTTATTACTAAACCCTCCTGGTTTTTGATAGGTTATGTTGTTTTTGTCATTGTCCATTTATTAGAAATTTTCCAGTATTATTTCCCTTTAACAAACAAGCTGTTCAGAAGAACATTTCTTTGCTTTCCAAGTATTAAAAAAATTAACTTTTAAGATTTCTAAGACTTATTGTGGTCAGGGAATAAGTTTTATTCTTTTTGAAATACCTATGTCTTAGAAAATCATTAATTTTATAAATGCTGCATATGTATTTGAAGATCTTGCATTTGTTTTATTTGTTGAGTATAAAGATTAAGGCTCTTTATTTCACTATTAATTTCATCAGCCAAGTATTTTACCTTTATAACACCTTTATAACAAAAGATTATGTCACATTTATAACAAAAGTTATAAAGTTAATGTAAGTATCTACCCATACCCAGCTTCAGAAGTAAAACATTATCCATATGATCTGAGCTTGCATTATGCCCCTCCCTGTTCATTCTTTTTATTACCCAAACTTCACCTTCTACAAAGTCACTGCTCTCCTGGACTTGGTATAACTTTTATATTTTTCTTTATATGATTATTGCAAAAATGTGAATTCATAAGCAGTATATAATATATATCTGTTTAATAATTTTATATTATTTATCAAACTTCTCCAATATTGTATAATTTTTGTGCAGCCTAATTTATTTTGCCCAATATTAGTTTGTGTGACCCATCCATATTAATAAACATAGTCCTAAGTTATTTATTTTCATGGCTATAGGTATTATATTCAATTTTATGAATATGCCACAATTTATATAGTTTTTTAAGATGGACATTTTGGTTGTTTCCAGGTTTTTCTTTGTTGTTGCTATTATAAACATGTTTCTCAGATCACCAGCCCAGGTTGGGTGCATGAGACAAGTGCTCGGGCCTGGTGCACTGGGAAGACCCAGAGGGATCGGGTGGAGAGGGAGGTGGGAGGGGGGACCGGGATGGGGAATACATGTAAATCCATGGCTAATTCATTTCAATGTATGACAAAAACTACTGTAGTGATGTAAAGTAATTAGCCTCTAACTAATAAAAATAAATGGAAAAAAAAATAAACATGTTTCTACAAATGTTCCTGAATATGGCTCTTTGCCCAGTAACTGACTTTGAACATGCAAATTCAGTAGTGAATTGTTGGGGTATGGGGAATGCTCTCTGCAACTCTGATATACTGCTAATTTCTGTTCAAAATGATTTTAACTAATTTTTCACTCCCACTTGCAATATGAATATTTCTATAGCTCCCTGTCTTTGGTATGGTTTTGCTAGTTTGATGAGTGCGAAATATCTTCTTAATGGTTTTAACTTATTGTTTCCTAATTACTAGTGAGGTTGGACTGGGTCACACAGTGCCCGGACATTAAGTCAAACATCATTCTGAATGAGTCTGTGGGGATGTTTCTGGGTGAGATTAATATTTGAATTAGCAGACTGAGTAAAGCAGATTTTCCTCCTTAATGTAGATGGGGCCCACCGAATCAAGTGAAGACTTGAGCAGAAGACTTGAGGAAGAGGGAACTCCTTCAGCCTGACTGAGCTGGGTCATTTTATTTCTTTGCCTTTGGACTCAAATGAAAACACTGCTTTTCTTGGATCTTGAGTCTGCTGGCTTTCAGATTGGGACTTGTATCATTATTACTTCTGGTTTTCAGAGCTCTGGACTTGGACTAGAATTACGCATTGACTTTCCTGTGTTTCTTTCTTGTTGACTACAGATTTTGGAAGATAAGCCTCCATAATCATGTAAGCAAATATCTCATTTTATGTATAATATATATACACACATATATAGCATCATATAGTCAAGGCCATGGTTTTTCCAGTAGTAATGTACAGGTGAGAGAGTTGGACCATAAAGAAGGCTGAGTGCCAAAGAATTGATGCTTTTGAACTGTGGTGCTGGAGAAGATTCTTAAGAGCCCCTTGGACTGCAAGGAGAGCAAACCAGCCAACCCTAAAGGAAATCAACCCTGAATATTCACTGGAAGGACTGATGCTGAAGCTGAAGTTCCAATATTTGGACACCCTATGTGAAGAGCTGACTCATTGGAAAAGACCCTGATGCTGGGAAAGATTGAAGGCAGGAGGAGAAGGGGATAGCAGAGGATGAAATGATTGGATGACATCATTGACTGAATAGATATGAGTCTGAGCAAACTCCAGGAGATAATGAAGGACACAGAAGCCTGGCATGTTGCAGTTCATGGGGTCGCAAAGAGTTGGACATGATGGAGGAACTGAACAACAACAACAATAGGGTAATATATATATGTTATTTGCATAATATATATAATTTGTATTATATGTGTGTGTGTATATATATATATATATATCCATATATATCTGTTTCTCTAGAGAAGCTTGACTAATAAAGATTGTTGTTGTTTAGTTGCTTAGTTGTATCTGACTCTTTGAACTTCAAAGAACAGATGGAATTCATTGTCTTGTAATCTCCATGCAAGGGCCTGTTGGAGCTGGAGATTACCTCCTAGATATGAGACCCCTACTCTCACCTGCTATCCCGTGGTCTTGTGTACTTTTCTACCCATCAGAACACCATTTTGGGGAGGACTGGGGAAAGAAGGAGTCAGGAAGACTGAGTTTTTATGAGAAAGGAGTCAAAACAGCTTACTCTGGAGAGATTTAAGTCTGAAAAAAATATAATATTGTAAATTCACAAGTTTAAACTTCCTGCTCCCTTTCTTACTTCACAGAATAGAGGCTCAGGAGAAAGAAGGGATTAATAATACGACCTAGAGAGCTATGGGATTTTTTTGTATATTTGAGTATAAGGCGCAAACTACAGTCCTTTTACAGTTACATTAAAATAATGTCTTAAATAGCAAATGTTTAAATTATTATTTCATTAATTATGCTTCAATATTTAAACAATCTCCCCTTGTGAAGTTTACATCTGTTTTTATGAATTTACTACCACTTTAATCACATGCATAGCTAACATTAAAGTATTTTAACTTATTTAGTAAGGGATACCTGAATTACAAATTCACATTCCAAAGAGGGAAGGAAAAAAAAGGCAAATTTTAACTAGGCGATGTTCATATGAATGATTAAAACTGCACAATGTGACCTTACCTTTCTGAATATCCACTTTCCCGGGCAAACCTCTGAAATGCACCCATGGGATCTGAGCCTGTGCTTAAGATAAATACCAGGGGAGTGTTGTATGACATGTCTTGATACAGAGTGGGCAGGTCCACAGGTGGTGTCTCTATAAAGGCTTTCCCAAGATTTTCTATTACAAAGTCTGTAAGAGCAAAAACCACCTGAAAGTTAAAAGAAAAAACATTAAAAGACTATATCCATTTCAACATAGTATCAGAAGCTCTAACCAGAGCTATTAAGCAAGACAAAGAATTAAGGCAGCCAAATCAGAAAGGAAGAATTAAAAATGTCCTTATTTGCAGATGATATGATCTTATAGAGTCAACCCTCGAACAACATGAGTTTGACCCAAGATACGGGTTCATTTTCATTTTTCTGCATCTGAATATGCAATTTGCCCAACACAATTTATTGAAGAGACTATGCTTTCCCATTCTGTTTCCTCTAGTGGCTATACCAATTTACATTCCTGCTTATACCACTCATAAAAATAAACTCAAAATGAATTAAAAATTTAAATGTAAGACCCAAAACCATAAAACTCCTAGAAGAAAACAGTGGAAAGGCTCCTTGATGTAGCTTTTGGCAACGAGATTTTGGATATGACACCAAAAGCACAAATAACAAAAGCAAAAATAAGCAAGTGGGACTATACAAAATGAAAAAGCTCTTGTGCAGCAAAAAAACCAATCGACAAAATAAGAAGACAGCCTATGGAATGGGAGAAGGTATCTTCAAGCCATACATCTAATAAGGTGTTAAAATCCAAAAATATATAAGAAATTCATGCAACTCAATAGCAAAAAGATCCCAAACAATCCAATTAAAAAATAGACAGAAGATCTGAATAGGCACTTTTCCAGAAAAGACATATATCTGTCTACTTAGCATCATTAATCATCAGGGAAATGTAAATCAAAATCACAATGAGATATCATTTCATACCTGTTAAAGTGACTATTATTAAAGAGACAAGGAATAAATGTTGGTGAGGATCTGGAGAAAAGGGAACCCGAACTGAACTGAACGGAGGCATCGTTGCTAGGAATGTAAATTGATGTCTCCACTATGAAAAACAGTATTTATATTTTGCAAAAAGTTAAAACCAGAACTACCATATGATCCAGCACTCATAATTCTGGGTATTTCTCTTAAGAAAATGAAAGAAATAACTTGAGAAAAATACAGTGCCCCCCCGTGTTCACTGCAGCACTATTTACAATAGCCAGGACATGAAAACAACCTGTGTCTATCAAAGGATAAATAAATAAAGAAAATGTGATACACACACACATAGGAATATTACTCACTCATAAAAAAGAATGAACTCTTGCCATTTGCAACAATGTGAATGGACCTTGAGGGCATTATACTAAGTGGAATGTCAGACAGAAAAAAACAAACATATTATCTTTCATATGTAGAACCTTAAAAATAGCAACAACAAGGCAAAATATTCTGACATAAATCACAGCAATATCTTTTTTGACACAACTCCTGCAATAATGGAAATAAAAACAAAAATAAACAATTGGGACCTAATTAAACTTAAAAGCTTTTGCACAGCAAAGGAAACTATAAACAAAATGAAAAGACAATCCTCAGAATGGGAGAAAATAATTGCAAGTGAAACAATTGACAAAACACTAATTTCCAAAATATACAAGCAGCTCATGCAGCTCAATATCAGAAAAACAAACAACCCAATCAAAAAGTTGTTGAAAGACCTGAACAGGCATTTCTCCAAAGAAGAGGTCAATAAACATATGACAAGATGCTCAATATCACTCATTATTAGAGAAATGCAAATCAAAATCACAATGAGGTATCACCTTACGCGGGTCAGAACGGCCACCAACAAAAATTCTACAAAAAAATAAGTGCTGGAGAGAATGCAGAGAAAAGCGAACCTTGTCGCACTGTTGGTGGGGATGTAAATTGATACAGCCACTAAGAACAGTATGGAGATTCCTTAAAAAACTAGGAATAGAACTACCACGTGACCCAAGAATCCTAGCACTGGGCATGCACCCTGAGAACACCATCGTTCAAAAAGATACATGCACCACAATGTTCACTGCAGCACTATTTACAATAGCCAGGACATGGAAGCAACTTAGATATCTATCAACAGATGAATGGATAAAGAAGTAGTGGTATATATATACACAGAATATTACTCAGCCATAAAAAGGAATGCATTTGAGTTAGTTCTAGTGAGTTGGATGAACCTAGAGCCTGTTACACAGCATGAAATAAGCCAGAAAAAGAAAAATGAATATCTCATATTAACACATATATATGGAACCTAGAAAGATGGTACTGATGAACCTATTTTCAGGGCAGGGATAGAGATGCAGACATAGAAAACAGACTTGTGGACAATGAGGGGGAAGGAGAGGGTTGGATGAATTGAGAAAGTAGCATTGGATCATATACATTGCCATGTGTAAAATGGATAGCTAATGGGAGATTGCTATATATCACAGAGAGCTCAACATTGTGTTCTGTGACAGCCTAGAGGAATGGGATGGGGTAGGGGGTAGAAGGGAATTTCTGCAGGGGAGACATATGTATACTTATGCCTGAGTTGTGTTGCTGCATGGCAGAAGCCAACACAACACTGTAAAACAACTACCCTCCAATTAAAAAATAAATTTAAAAAATAGGAACAACAACAACAAACTTCTGGATACAGAGCATATACTGGTGTGTGCCAGAGAGGGGAAAATGGATGCAGAGGGTGAAAAGGTAAAAATAAAAAATGTAAAAAATAAATGTGTGTGTGTGTGAGAGAGAACACACTTCATTTCCCAAGATTGAGATTCTTAACTAGAATTAGATAATCATATGTGGAAGAGCATTTGTGTATTTTCTAAGAAGGCTTGCAACTTTCATCATATTCTCCAAAGGGTCCAAGAGACAAGAAAAAAAAAAAAACCAACAAAAAAAAAACCTCTCAACATTGTAAATCAACCATACTCCAATAAAAAATTAATTAAAAACAAACAAACAAAAAAATCCTTGTCCTCAGGCTGGCCTGGATTTCATGACTGGGAGGGGTAGGAAATCATTTTCTACCAAGCCCTTTTGCTCCTCCCCTCTCAAAGCCTAGGTGGTGCCTGAGGGGAGTGACTCCACCCACTTCTGGTGCAGGGCTCCACTCCATTTCTCATTCTATTTACTTCTTTTTTGTTCCCATGAGCAATCACTCTAACCACAGCTTGAAGGACCTGGCTCTGAGCTATTCCTGGCCCTTCTCCTCTGGAACCCTCTTCCTTCTCCCAACTGGTCTGCTCTCGAGTCTCTGCTAGGCTTCCCCACCCAGGGGCCCTGTTCCAGGTCTCCCTGCTGCTCCCCGGACACCCTCCAGTCTGCTCCCACAGGATGTTGGTATGACACAGGAAACGATTTATATGAGAACTTGAGACTATCACCTCTTCAAAGAGGTCCTCCTTGGCTTCCTACTCTAGTTTCCACTCTACTACTTTTATTGAAACTTCCATTTCATGTCCTTACAATACCTTTCTGCGAGCAGAAAGTATTTTATTCTTTCTGTCCCTTTTCTCTCCCACTAGAATACAAGCCTTTGGGAGTAGTTTTTCTTTTTCATAAGAAAAAAGAAGTTTTTCTTTTTCACAATTGTATCTTCAGTGCTTGGAATACAACAATTGCTCACCAAGGTATTTGTTAAATATTTTATGGACAGAAACTGAGGGACAGGTACTGGTCTTTAAACGATAGAAGGTGAGTCTTAGGTCTTTCCTGAGTCTGATCTTCTCTGGACCAGAGAAATGGGAATATTGGCTGTGAGACAAGGCCCCATGGCAGGTGGAATCTTGCATGGATGTAGCCCACCAGCATCTGTTTTCTTCCCTAGAACTCTTGTGTAGTCATATTTCTACTGCATGATGCAGTTTTCCTATCTGTAGCTGATTGGACCAGGAACAAAACTTAAGTTCAGCTGGACCAATCAGAATCTCTCTCTTGAGAATTTGAAACTAAAAGAACAATTTCATTGAGAGTTGAGTGCTATCAATGGCAATACTACAGAGTTATGTTCAGTGAGTTGCCCAGTGAGCTGCTCCTCCTGAAGTGTGATTAACTGGCTTTTCCTCAAATTTAAAGAGCTACCCCAGTATCCTTTTATTTTAATATATCCTTTTTAGTCTTGAACTTATTAAATTTGTTCTCTATGGTTATAACCTTAAGAACCTTAGCTCATACACAGAGACACAGAACCTGAAACAAAAACAACAAAAAGTTCCCATAGTCTAGAATTTTCTAGCCTGTGTCTCAATCTTTAAAACTCCTTTTTTGGGACTACTGCTGTTTAATCGTCCTTTCATCTTTGTCAGTATCCGGCCTGGTAGCCACTGTCCCATATCCACTGAAGACTTGCCACCTAGCTTATGGCTTCCTCTCCATTTATGTCTGTTCCAGTGATTTATCAACTGTGTCTCAGGCATTGTCTTGTCATCATCTGGGGTGACACAACCCAGGTTCAGGGTCCAGAAGGACCTCCCATATCCTAACTGCACAGTGCCTTGACCTCAAACTCTAGTGCACATCATCTTATCACTTTCTTAGTCACCCATACCTATGGCCACCCTTAGGACATAGTCACCACTTGGAACTTCTCATTAGAAGTTTTAAGCTCAACTTTGATCATAACCTCTCTTGTTCTTCTAACTGTGCTAGATTCCTAGTCCAACTACATTTGCTTCCAAAGAAACTTTCAAGGTTTTCCCTCTTCTTTCAGTCTATAAGCTTTTTCTTAGAGCTCTTCCCCTTATAGAACTACTTTTACCAACAGTCTCAATGACCTTCTGTCTTCCATTCATCTGTTGCAATTATCAGTTGTTCAGGCCAACCCCACAGCCTTTCTGTTTTCCTAACGAGATGGTAGAAAATCCAACAGTATAGCCTCAATATCTCCAAACTGTGGTTTGATTTTCTCCAGTGTGTTTTCTTTCTCCCATTTCTCATGGAACACCCTCCATTCATTACAATCTGTTGATAATTCTTGCTGTATTGAAACACTGCGCCTACTTGGTTTCCACATTATTTCTTTCTCCTGGTGTTCTTCTTGCCCCTCTGCCTCTTCCTTCTCAAGGGCTCCTCATCCTTTCTCTTTGTCTTTTCAAAGTTGGTGCTCCTCAGGGTTTCATCCTTTGCCCATCTGTCCTCTTAACCTATTATCCCTCTATGATTTTAACAACTCCTGTGATTTTACTTTCCAACTCAATGTTAATGATTCCCCAATCTCTATTTTTTAAGCTATATTTCTCTCTAAAGTTTTCTACCCAGATATTAACTGGTCCCCAGACAACTATACACTTTGATGTTGGTAGATACTGCAGACTCAGTGACGTCTTTATCTGACATGTTTCTCCTTTCACATTTGCTTAGTTGTTGATACAACTCTCCCCTTTGGCACCCACACAAAAACCAAGAGCTATACTAGTTGCCCCATCTCCACATCCCCCTCCATCTCTTTAATCTACTATCTCTATCTTAATTCAGGTTGCCATAATTTTAAAACAATTTTTATTGAAGTACAGTTGATTTACAATGTTTTATTAGCTTCAGGTGTACAGCAAAGTGAATTATATATATACATATACATATGTATATATCTCCATTCTTTTTTCAGATTCTTTTCCCATATAGATTATTACAGGATATTGAGTAGAGTTCCCTGTGCTGTACAGTAGGTGCTTGTTATCTAGTTTATATATGGTAGTGGGTATATATTAAGCCCAGCCTCCTAATTTATTATTTCCCTCCACATTTCTCCTTTGGTAATCATATGTCTGATTTCAAGATTTATGAGTCTGTTTCTGGTTTGTAAATAAGTTCATTTGTATCACTTTTTTATTAGATTTCACATATAAGTGATATTATAGGATATTTCTCTTTCTCTGTCTGACTTAACTTCACTTAATATGATAGTCTCTGGGTCTATCCATGTTGCTGCAAATGGTGCCATTTCATTCTATTTTATGCAAGCTGCCATAATTTCATACATAATTATGTCAACCATCTTCAAAATGGTCTTGGTGACTATGTTTTTTTTTTTTGTTCAAACGCCTCCTTCTCATTGCTGCCCAGTTCTGAAAGGCCCACTAGTGCCCTGCTAACACCATCCAGCAGAGCACTGACTTCCCTGGCGGGAAGCACACGTTCCCCATGGCAACATTAAGGAAGTTCCTCTGGGTCCCTGGATGACTCTCCAGTCTTTTCTCTCATAATTTCCTATATAGAATATTGTGCTCTATTAATAACACAAAGTCTCCGTTTCTTATTAACAACACAAAGTCACAAACTACTTCCCAAATTCGGCCATTGTTACTTTCTAAACAAATCTAATCAGTCCATGAATCATAACTGGCTGGTGAGCTTTATCAGAAATAATTATAACACAGTTCTTTAATGAAAAATATCCTACCTTTTCTTCTTTACAGCATTTAATAAGGATTAACTTATGGAAAGAACTTAGTTCTGGATGCCAAAAATTATAGCTTGAGGGCACCCTTTCCACTGTTATGAGTTGATCATTCTCCTTCACTGTAGAATAGGCGTCCCGATCAGGTGGGTTAATATAAGTCTCAAAAGACCCTGAAAACACAATTTAAAAACATGCTTTAATTACAGTTGCTATGACCGTGATATTAAATAAATGTGTGTGCTTAGTTGCTCAGTTGTTTCTGACTCTTTGCGACCCTTGGGACTATAGCCCGCCAGGTTCCTCTGTCCATGAGATTCTCCAGGCAAGAAAACTGGAGTGGGTTGCCATTTTCTCTCCCAGAGGATCTTGTTGACCCAGGAATCGAATCCACATCTCCTGTGTCTTCTGCATTGCAGGTGGATTCTTTACCCACTGAACCATTGGGGAAACCCATTAAATAAGTATATTTGGTAAGGAAGAAATTTCTATGTTTATTATCAATTTTTTATATTACTGCAAATGTAAATATATTAATCTCCCTCTACCCAACCTAATTAGGAAATACTGAATTCAAAATTGTATCAGAAAATGAATTCAAACCATTTACAAAACATTACGTTAAAACAAATGACAGAGAAGTTACAAATTAAAGGATGCATAGAGATATATCAATCAAATGTGAGAAAAAAAAAACAACCCTAAGTGATAAGAAGTGATAAGAGTAACATTGGCTATATTAGAATTCAAGGCAAACATAATTAAATGGGACAAAATAGGTCAAGTTATATTAAGTACAATACAAACTCAATAATAAAAATATAATAAAATAAATCAATATGTGCCAGACAATAGCATAAAAATACATCAAACTATCACTGCTGGGACTTCCTTGGTGGTCCAGTGTTAAGAATCTGCCTTCCTATGCAGGGGATGTGGGTTTAATCCCTGGTTGGAGAACTAAAATCTCACATGCCAAAAGGCAACTAAGCCTGAGTGCTGCAATTAGAGAAAGTCCGAGTGCCACAACAAAGACCCAGTGCAGCCCCACCTCCAAAAAAGCCCCCAGAACCCCCATCACTATTGGAGGCAGAAGAAAAAGCAGAAAAACACTTTGCAGTGATAGAAAATAACACAATTATTAGTGTGAGACAGATGAAGCAAATAAAATATTCAGGCATATATACTTTTTTACCATATAAATAACATATGAATAAATTGTGTATTATACATGAGTCCTGAAGAATCGATGCTTTCAAATTGTGGTGCTGGAGAAGACTCTTGAGAATCCCTTGGACTGAATGGAGATCAAACCAGTCAACTATAAAGGAAATCAACCCTGACTATTCATTGAAAGGACTGATGCTGAAGCTGAAGCTCCACTACTTTGGCCACCCTGATGTGAAGAACCGACTCACTGGAAAAGACCTGATGCTGAGAAAGATTGAGGGCATGAGGAGAAGGGGGCAACAGAGGATGAGATGGTTGGATGACATCATCAACTCAAGGGACATGAATCTGTGCAAACTCAGGGATACAGTGAAGGACAGGGAAGCCTGGCATGCTGCAGTTCACAAGGTGGCAAAGACTTAGACATGACTGAATGACTGAACAAGAATTAGCACTGAAATTCCTGCAGGGCACACAATGTGCTGCTGTAAGCCACTCAGCAGACCAACACGGCCATCTAGTGATGAAATAGGCTGCTGGGGTTGAATATTACACAAAATGGTTGGCTTCCATGGCAGGCTGGAAAATGACTTTCTCCAGCTAGTCTGTGGGGCTCTCCTCTGAGGGCCTAACAATAGCAGCTATAGAGCTGGTGACAGAAATTTAGTGACACTTAAGCCCATGACCTTGGAGCAGTAGGTAATTCTGTAAGACTTTTAATTTCTATGTGAAATATAGACAATTACATGGTATGAGACCACAGGGTATAGCACAGCACAGCACTTTTTAGTGGATGCGTTATTCCGAGAACCATTTAGTAGAAACATTTATTCCAAAAGGACTTCTTTTCTCCTCAGGTTCTCATTATTGTAATGATCACTAGGACTTTGGCTAATAAGGCAGGATAATTTAAAATTCTAACTCCCAACTAATAGAACATGAAACACACAGAAACCATCATAGGCACAAGATTAAGGCAATTAGGAAGCCTTTGAAGGTGAGTGGCTTTGAAATTAATTATTAAACTTCACCAGCAAAGTACCTCGAATAGCCAAAGTAATCTTGAGAAAGAAGAATGGAACTGGAGGAATCAACCTGCCTGACTTCAGACTATACTACAAAGCCACAGTAATCAAGACAGTATGGTACTGGCACAAAGACAGAAATATAGATCAATGGAACAGAATAGAAAGCCCAGAGATAAATCCACGCACCTACGGACACCTCATCTTTGACAAAGGAGGCAAGAATATACAATGGAAAAAAGACAACCTCTTTAACAAGTGGTGCTGGGAAAACTGGTCAACCACTTGTAAAAGAATGAAACTAGAACACTTTCTAACACCATACACAAAAATAAACTCAAAATGGATTAAAGATCTAAATGTAAGACCAGAAACTGTAAAACTCCTAGAGGAGAACATAGGCAAAACACTCTCTGATATAAATCACAGCAGGATCCTCTATGACCCACATCCCAGGATATTGGAAATAAAAGCAAAAACACACAAATGGGACCTAATTAAACTTAAAAGCTTTTGCACAACAAAGGAAACTATAAGCAAGGTGAAAAGACAGCCCTCAGATTGGGAGAAAATAATAGCAAACGAAGCAACAGACAAAGGATTAATCTCAAAAATATACAAGCAACTCCTCCAGCTCAATTCCAGAAAAATAAATGACCCAATCAAAAAATGGGCCAAGGAACTAAACAGACATTTCTCCAAAGAAGACATACAGATGGCTAACAAGCACATGAAAAGATGCTCAACATCATTCATTATCAGAGAAATGCAAATCAAAACCACAATGAGGTACCATTATACGCCAGTCAGGATGGCTGCTATCCAAAAGTCTACAAGCAATAAATGCTGGAGAGGGTGTGGAGAAAAGGGAACCCTCTTACACTGTTGGTGGGAATGCAAACTAGTACAGCCGCTATGGAGAACAGTGTGGAGATATCTTAAAAAACTGGAAATAGAACTGCCATATGACCCAGCAATCCCACTTCTGGGCATACACACCGAGGAAACCAGATCTGAAAGAGACACGTGCACCCCAGTGTTCATCGCAGCACTGTTTATCATAGCTGGGACATGGAAGCAACCTAGATGTCCATCAGCAGATGAATGGATAAGGAAGCTGTGGTACATATACACCATGGAATATTACTCAGCCATTAAAAAGAATTCATTTGAATCAGCTCTAATGAGATGGATGAAACTGGAGCCCATTATACAGAGTGAAGTAAGCCAGAAAGATAAAGACCAATACAGTATACTAACGCATATATATGGAATTTAGAAAGATGGTAATGATAACCCTATATGCAAAACAGAAAAAGAGACACAGATGTAGAGAACAGACTTTTGGACTCTGTGGGAGAAGATGAGGGTGGGATGTTTCGAGAGAACAGCATCGAAACATGTATATTATCAAGGGTCAAACAGATCACCAGCCCAGGTTGGATGCATGAGACCAGTGCTCGGGCCTGGTGCACTGGGAAGACCCAGAGGGATCGGGTAGAGAGGGAGGTGGGAGCGGGGATTGGGATGGGGAATACATGTAAATCCATGGCTGATTCATTTCAATGTATGACAAAACCCACTACAATATTGTAAAGTAATTAGCCTCCAACTAATAAAAATAAATGAAAAAAAAATAAAGAGGAAGACTGCAATGAAAAGGTCTTGAGTCTATGGGAGAAGGCGAGGGTGGGATGATCTGAGATACATCGAAACATGTATATTATCAAGTGTGAAACAGATTGCCAGTCCAGGTTGGATGCATGAGACAAGTGCTCAGGGCTGGTGCACTGGGATGACCCAGAGGGATGGGATGGGGAGGGAGGTGGGGGGAGTTCAGGATGGGGAACACATGTAAATCCATGGCTGATTCATGTCAATGTATGGCAAAAACCACTACAATATTGTAAAATAATTAGCCTCCAACTAATAAAAATAAATGAAAAATTAAAAAAAAAACTTCACCTGCAAAGATCTAAAGTTCTAAAAGTGAGAACACAAGCCATCCTATCACATACAAACCTTCATAATACTGCAGGATTTCCATAATCAATCTTGAAATTTAACAAATGAAAGCAAGGAAGTTGTTTGAAATTGCTAAAATTTTAGTCTCAGATGACAGTGATAAATGGTGCCTTTTGTCCAAACATGATGAGTTGTTTCAAGAATTACTTTGTCTTTCAGCCTTTACCTCTTTCTTTGCCTCTATGTTTATGAAGCTCCATCTAGCCGCTTCTGCTTTGGGTGTTTCCCCAACTGTCCATCACTAGACTTCTGTGAGTATTTTTCTTCTGTGTTTTACCTCTTCCTCTAGCCATCTTGTTTAATTGGTCCATAATATAGAAACACAATTTTCATTTGGTTTATTTACTGAAGAGTATTATATTTTTCCTAGTCTTTATTTAGAAATTAAATGAGCATATAAAGATCCCAGGATTTCTGGTCCACACAGCCTTTAAACCACCACAGTTATGGGTGTACTCAGGAAAAAACCCATTCATATGAGAAGCAGAAGAATAATTACTAAAAATAACAACAGAATACACAACTTCAAATCAGTACAAGGAAAATAAAAAAAGAATGTGGACAACTGACCTGTAGGCAAGAAAGAAGAAGTAAAAAATAAAGAAAAAGCATGCCAAGGAAAAAATCACTATAAATAAGGTGACAGAAGTAAGTCCAAATAAGTGAGGATTTTCTCAACCCTGCCACTACTGCCATTTGGTCAAGTGGTCATTTGTTGTGGAGCGTTGTTCTGGTTGTTTTGAGCATTGTAGGATGTTTAGTTACACCTCTGGTTTCTACCTACTGGATGCCTGTAGCACCACCCCAGTTGTGAGGTCCAATAATGTCTTCAGAATGTCCCCTGGGGAACAAATCTCCCCCAGTTGAGAGCCACTGAAATAGAGGTATAGCCAATTTTACAATAGTTGGATTAAAAATTGTTTGTTTAAAAAGAGACTGCCACATTGCTCAAAACAACAAAATCCTACTAAAGATACACTGAAACATGATGATGACCCAGAAGAGATAAAAATAAAGAATGTAGAAATATACAGAGGGAATACTAATGAAGACAATCCTGCTGCAATAATATTTAGTAATGTTAATATTAGAAAATGTATTTTAAGGCAAAAAGCACTATTCAGGTATATTACTTGTTAGGAAGATAATCACCCTAAACCTATTGATGCTTAATTAACAACATCGATTCCACAAGATATAATGGGAGAAATTCTAGAATTACAGAGACATTGTCATAGTGGTATACCTTAATATATCTCTCTTAGAAAATGACTGGTTAGGTGTAAAAAACAGTAAAATAGATGCCACAATTAATAGGTTTGAATTAAAGTTTACTTGGGGCTTCCCTGGTGGCTCAGTGGCAAAGAATCTGCTTGTCAATGCAGGATATGTGGGTTCAATCCCTGGATCAGGAAGATACCCTGGAGGAGGAAATGGCAATCTACTCCAGTATTCTTGCCTGGGAAATCCCATGGACAGAGGAACCTGGCAAACTAGAGTTTGTGGGGTGGCAAAAGAGTCAGACATGACTTAGTGACTAAACAACAACAGCAAAGATTACATACACATAGTAAAACATGGGGGGAAAGTAACATAGACTGTTATAATTCAAAGCAGGCATAACCTTTGGGAAAGAGGGAAAGGGTTCTATGAAGGAGTATAAGGGAATTCTGTGATACTAGTGCTGGTCTAGTTCTTGACTTAGGCAGTAGGTCAGAATTAGTATTTTATAACAGGCTGTTGATTTTGATTTGTGTACTTTTCCATATGTATGCTATCCCTCAGTAAGAAGTTAAAAAAACTACAACCTGCCATGCTCAGTTGTGTCTGACTCTTTGCCATCCCGTGGACTGTAGCCCTTAGGCTCCTCTGTCCTTGGGATTCTCCAGGCAAGAGCACTGGAGTGGGATGCCATTCCCTTCTCCAGGGGAATCTTCCCGACTCGGATTGAACTTGTGTCTCCTGCATTGCAAGAAGATTTTTTAACATTGAGCCACCAGGGAAGACAAAAACAGTATGAGGCGAAGCTAAAACAATACTTGGAAGTAAATGCATCTCCTTAAAATGGGTATAATTGTAAACATGAAATATTGAAAATTCATGGGCCAAACATTTACCTCAAGAAACTGGGCAAACAAGTAATTCAAAATGTCTTAAAAATGAAGACTTTCCTAGTGAAAAATACTGATACTGCAGAAGAGGTTAAAGGAGACTTTTAAAGTTAAAGTTCATGAATTTGTTTACAACCTCCTATAGCAGATCCTTTTTGATGTATTACCTATGCGTACGGAAATAGGATATAACACTATATATTGTGTAAGTCCTTTGAAAACTGGAAACAATTCTTCTAAGTCACAGCAGGCGAACCACATGGCAGTAACCAGCCAGGGAAATTCGGGCTTAGGTGGGCGTTCCTGTTAGAAGACAGAAAAAAGTGAATAGTAATTCACAAAGACAACCACAGAATATGCTTTCACCTTGTCTAAGTGAAAAATCAAGCTTTAGTAGCATATTAAAAAAAACCATTTGCCCAGGACAGATATAAGATATGGTGAAATAGATATGCTGTTCAATCAATTCTACCTGTTGGTGTTTGAAATTAAGTGCAGCTGATGAAAGCTTTTCATGTTGACATGTGCTGAAAATCATTGATCTTGTGAAGGGTTAACAATAAATCTGTAAAGTCTACCTGTAGCCTGTTCTCCAACATGCCACACCAGTCTCTCCCCACCCCTCAAATGTTCTTATATTGATGATTTTTTCCCTGGAGAACTAGTTTCCAAGTCCAGTTCCTAGATGTTCTCACTTCTAGGAGACAGGGAAATCTGAGAAGTAGAGCAAAATAAGTAGGAAGACAAGTAGTAATCTCCTTCCAGCTGGGCTGAGTGTATATGTCTAGTCACTTCACATATTCCCAGAAATTTCAGGGAAAAGTATCATATGCCATCTGGCAATATTCCATGAAGCTCTTACGTGTGGGTAAATAGTTTTAAAAGAGACAGAAAACAGCTATAATTGTAGACTGAAACTAGGTCTTTGAAAATTTAATGAATATTTGCCTGAGGCTTTTATCAGTTCTGAAAGTTCAGTTCAGTTCATTTCAGTCATTCAGTCATGTCCAATTCATTGAGACCCCATGTACTACAGCATGCCAGGCTTCCCTGTGCATCACCAACTCCCAGAGCTTGCTCAAACTCATGTTCATCAAGTCTGTGATGCCATCCAACCATCTCATCCTCTCTTGACCCCTTCTTCTGCCTTCAATCTCTCCCATCATCAGGGTCTTTTCTAATGAGTCAGTTCTTCCCATCAAGTGGCCAAAGTACTGGAGCTTCAGCTTCAGAATCAGTCTTTCCAATGAATATTCAGGGATGATTTCTTTTACAATTGACTGATTTGATCTCTTTGCAGTCTAAGAAACTCTCAAGAGTCTTCTCCAACACAGTTCAAAAGCATCAATTCTTTGACACTCAGTTTCTTTATGGTCCACTCTCACATCCATACATGACTACTGGAAAAACCATAGCTTTGACTAGATGGACCTTTGCTGGTAAAGTGATGTCTCTGCTTTTTAATATGCTATCTAGGTTGGTCATAGCTTTACTTCCAAGAAGCAAGCGTCTTTTAATTTCATGGCTGAAGTCACCATCTGTAGTGATATTGGAGCCCAAGAAAATAAAGTCTGTCACTGTTTCCATTGTTTCCCCATCTATTTGCCATGAAGCAATGGGACAAATACCTGTGAAAAGAAGAGAAGCAAAAAGCAAAGGAGAAAAGGAAAGATATGAGCATCTGAATGCAGGGTTCCAAAGAATAGCAAGGAGCGATAAGAAAGCCTTCCTCAGTGATCAATGCAAAGAAATAGAGGAAAACAATAGAATGGGAAAGACTAGAGATCTCTTCAAGAAAATTAGAGATACCAAGGGAACATTTCATGCAAAAAGATGGGCTCAATAAAGGACAGAAATGGTATGGACCTAACAGAAGCAGAAGATATTAAGAAGGGGTGGCAAGAATACACAGAGGAACTATACAAAAAAGATCTTCATGATACAGACAATCACGATGGTGTGATCACTCACCTAGAGCCAGACATTCTGGAATGTGAAGTCAAGTGGGCCTTAGGAAGCATCACTATGAACAAATCTAGTGGAGGTAATGGAATTCCAGTTGAGCTATTTCAAATCCTAAAAGATAATGCTGTGAAAATGCTGCACTCAATATGTCAGCAAATTTGGAAAAGTCAGCAGTGGCCACAGGACTGGAAAAGGTCAGTTTCATTACAATCCCAAAGAAAGGCAATCCCAAAGAATGCTCAAACTACCACAATTGCACTCATCTCCCATGCTAGTAAAGTAATGCTCAAAATTCTCCAAGCCAGGCTTCAACAATATGTGAACCATGAACTTCCAGATGTTCAAGCTGGTTTTAGAAAAGGCAGAGGAACCAGAGATCAAATTGCCAACATTCACTGGATCCTTGAAAAAGCAAGAGAGTTCCAGAAAAACATCTATTTCTGCTTTATTGACTATGCCAAAGCCTTTGACTGTGTGGATCACAATAAACTGTAGAAAATTCTGAAAGAGATGGGCATACCAGACCACCTGACCTGCCTCTTGAGAAACCTGTATGCAGGTCAGGAAGCAACAGATAGAACTGGACATGGAACAACAGACTTGTTCCAAATAGGAAAAGGAGTACGTCAAGGCTGTATATTGTCACCCTGCTTATTTAACTTATATGCAGAGTACATCATGAGAAACGCTGGGCTGGAAGAAGCACAAGCTGGAATCAAGATTGCTGGGAGAAATATCAATAACCTCAGATATGCAGATGACACCACCTTTATGGCAGAAAGGGGAGAACTAAAAAGCCTCCTGATGAAGGTGAAAGAGGAGAGTGAAAAAGTTGGCTTAAAGCTCAACATTCAGAAAACTAAGATCATGGCATCTGGTCCCATCACTTCATGGCAAATAGATGGGGAAACAGTGGAAACAATGGCTGAGTTTATGTTTTTGGGCTCCAAAATCACTGCAGATGGTGATTGCAGCCATGAAATTAAACGACACTTACTCCTTGGAAGGAAAGTTATGACCAACCTAGACAGCATATTACAAAGCAGAGACATTACTTTGTCAACAAAGGTCCATCTAGTTAAGGCTATGGTTTTTCCAGTAGTCATTTATAGATGTGAGAGTTGGACTATAAAGAGAGCTTGAGGGCCTAAGAATTGATGCTTTTGAACTGTGGTGTTGGAGAAGACTCTTGAGAATCCCTTGGACTGCAAGGAAATCCAACCAGTACATCCTAAAGGAGATCAGTTCTGGGTGTTTATTGGAAGAACTGATGTTGAGGCCGAAACTCCAGTACTTCGGCCACCTGATGCAAAGAGCTGACTCATTTGAAAAGACCCTGATGCTGGGAAAGATTGAGGGCAGGAGGAGATGAGGATGACAGAGGATGAGCTGGTTGAATGGCATCACCGACTCAATGGACATGGGTTTGGGTGGACTCCGGGAATTGGTGATGGACAGAGAGGACTGGCATGCTGCGGTTCATGCGGTTGCAAAGAGTCGGGCACGACTGAGCAACTGAACTGAACTGACTGAATGCTTAAAAGTACAAAATCCCTATTTTGCCCTCTCCCCACATCATGCTTCTGGCAGCCACTGATCTATTCTCTGTTTCTATGAGTTCTGTTTTTTTGTTTTCTTTTGTTTGTTTCCTTTTTAGATTCCACATGTAAGAGAGATCTTGTTGTTTTAATTGTAATCATTTTGATGCCATCATTTCGTGGTAGTTTTAATATAGAACTTATGAGTTATGGTGTTTAACACTTTTTCAAATATTTATTGGCTATTCTTCCTTTATGAAGTGACTGTTCAAATAATGTGCCTGTTTAAAAGAATCAGAGTATTTTGCTATTATTATTGATGCAGTACTTGCTGTGATAAAGAACCTATGAACAGACCCACATTTATACAGCCATTTGATTTCTGACCCAGATGTCAAAGCAATTCAATGGGAATTTGCGACCCCACGGACCGTAGCCTGCCAGGCTCCTCTGTCCATGGGGTCCTCCAGACAAGAATACTGGTGTGGGCTGCCATTTCCTTCTCCAGGGGATCTTCCCGACTCAGGGATCAAACCCATGTCTCCTGCATTGGCAGGTGGGACCTTTACCACTGAGCCACCTAGGAAGCCCTAAAATAGCTTATTGAGATACAATACAGATACCATGGAATTCATCCATTTAAAGCATACAATCCAGTTTGTTTTAGTATATCACAGTTATTGTAACTATGACCACAGTCAATTTTAGAATATTATAGAATATTTTATCTCCTTACACAGATACACACACAAAACCATGATGTGTTTAGCAATTTCCCTCCCACCTGCCCATGCCCTCTAGCCTTAAACAGCTAAAACTAGTTCTTTGAAAATTTAGTGCTTGGGAACTAAACTTTGAAAGCTTTCTATCTCTATAGATTTGCCTGGTCTGAATATTGCTGTTCATTTGCTAAGTAATGTCTGACTCTTTGCAACCCCATGGACTGGAGCATGCCAGGCTTCCTTGTCCTTCACTAACTCCCGGAGTATGCTCAAATTCATGTCCATTGAGTCACTGATGCCATCTAATCTCTGCCGCCCTCTTCACCTTTTTGCATTCAGTCTTTCCCAACATCAGGGTCTTTTCTAAATGAGTCGGCTCTTTGCATCATGTGGCCAAAGTATTAGAGCCTCAGCTTCAGTATCAGTTCTTCCAATGAATATTCAGGGTTGATTTCCTTTAGGATTGACTGGTTTCATCTCCTTGCTGTCCAAGGGACTCTCAAGAGTCTTCTCTAATACCACAGTTTGAAAGCATGAATTCTTCAGTGCTCAGTCTTCTTTATCGTCCAACTCTCACATTGCAACATGACTACTGGAAAAACTATAGCTTTGACTATATGGACCTTTAGTCTAACAAAACATGGTCCACTGGAAATGGGAATGGCAAACTACCCCAGTATTTTTGCCTTGAGAACCCCATGAACAGTAGGAAAAGGCAAGAAAACAGTGTTAGGAGAGGATTAATAGAATTTGTATATATGCAGGGAGGGTGAGGGTCAGGGAAGCAGGACTGTTGGGTGGAGAAGTCTTGCCTGGGCTTGACTCAGAGTGCTGGGTCAAATGAAAGCATGAAGTCCAATGTCCCAGTGATACATTGAGGCTCAAATACTGGCAAGCTCGTGCAGGTGTCAGGTCTGTAGGGGCCAAGGGCAGGGCTTCAGATGGACAGAACAAAGCCAAAAGTTTAGAGTTGGGCTGGATGGTAGTCAAGGGTCGGGTGGCTGTGCTTCTGATCTGTGAGTGACCAGGTCTGTGGTATGTGGGTGGGTTAGGCCAGTTAGAGGGACTGGAGCAAGTTAGACAAATATTATGTTATTACAGAAGGCAACAAGCAAGTTCTATTCTTCCCCATGTTTTATAATGAAAGATGCGTCCAGGCAAGAGAGGATAATGACTTCACAAACACTATGGTCAGATCTGTGAATTACTACTTTTACTGGATTTTAACTCTTCCCATTTGTAAATGGTCAACTTTTTAAAACATGTTTCCATCAAAACCAAGCAGGACCCTTGGGACTCATAGGCCCCAAACCTTTCTGTGTCCCTTGATTTCTTGATTATAGGAAATAGGCTTCATTCAGCCTTCATAACCTTCCATGAGTTCCAATAAGCAGGTTCAGTTCAGTTCAGTTCAATCACTCAGTCATGTCCAACTCTTTGCGACCCCATGGACTGCAGCATGCCAGGCTTCCCTGTTCATCACCAACTCCTGGAGCTTTCTCAAACTCATGTCCATTGTGTCTGTGATGCCACCCAACCATCTCATCCTCTGTCATCCTCTTCTCCTCCTGCCCTCAATCTTTCCCAGCATCAGGGTCTTTTCTAATGAGTCAGTTCTTTGCATCAGGTGGTCAAAGTATTGGAGCTTCAGCCTCAGCATCAGTCCTTCCAATGAATATTCAGGACTGATCTCCTTTAGGATGGACTGGTTGGATCTCCTTGCAGTCCAAGGGATTCTCAAGAGTCTTCTCCAACACCACAGTTCAAAAGCATCAGTTCTTTGGCACTCAGCTTTCTTTATGGTCCAACTCTCACATCCATATGTAACTTTGGAAAAACCATAGCTTTGACTAGACAGACCGTTGTCAGAAAGAAGCAGGTTCAATCAGCTGCTAATAAGGGAAGGGAAGGGATGTGGAGGCAAGGGGGAAACAGTCAAGAAACAATAGTGCAGCCTTGGGGCAAAGTCTGGTTCCCCTTCAGGGGATATACACAGCAGTATTTTTGAGGTGTTTTGCAGATACTGAAACTCCCACCAGGTGGGAGAAGTTAAATGTTAATGATGGTAAGATGCCCACAAGCATGGAGACACCAGAAGGGTTGGAACCAGAGGCTGATGATGCTGACTCTCACTCACCTCACCACCAACCATTCAAAACAACATCCACAAGCTGATCACACCCTCTTTGAACCATTACTCTTAAAACTCTCCACCATCCCCTCTAGGTTGGGACACACAGTGTTAGTTCACTGTGGCCCCCTCTGTCTGGAAAGCAATAAAGCTATTTTCTTCTACTTCACCTAAAACTCTGTCTCCAAGATTTAACTTGGTGTCAGGGTGGAGAGGCTGGATTTGGCTTCACCATATGCTACCTCACTGGTTACTTCCAACATCCCTTTTCTATAGGTGAGGACACTGCTGCATAAAGAGGTCAAATGTTATAGTCACTACACAGCTACTAAAGACAGGACTAAGTTATAGCCTGGGTCCCAGACTCCCAATGGGCTACACAGTTGAAGGTAAAACTTTCAGTTACCAGAGTCACCGTGGAGCATTGCTAGGTGCTTATGAACTCTATCTAATAACATTCACTGTCTAAACTTTAAACAGGTACCTTCTCCAGTCCTGCAGAACCTCGAAGAAAGAAATTCCATTCAGCTTCAGTTAATCTTCCTTGCTGACGCATGATCTCAACACAGAGCATAAAGCTATAGATCAGTTTATGTTGTTCAAAAAGTCCTCTTGACACATTGACATAAGCAGTAAGGAGAGTCTGTTCCAGCAGTATTTCCATGCGCTGCTGTAGATCATCAATCCTTACAGACGTCTCAATTGTTGTGTTGAACAACTGTGAAAGAGAACTCTATCAGCGTCTCTGATTTAATTCAATTTTGTGAAGGAAAAAAAAAAAATCCCTGCTCTTCACCCAGACTCCCCCAAATTCAGTGACTAAATGTGTCAGCATTTAGTGACATTTAGTGACACTAAATGTGTCAGCAGCACAGGAGGTGAATAGTGTACAATGAAAAAAGTCCAGGATTCATCCCCAATTCACACATTTATATGTAGTGTTCTGTGTGTTCCTTTTCCTCTCCCCATTTTCCAGAAATGGACCAATGCCAAATTCATGACTGTTCTGTAGGGATCATCTTGATGTGGGACAGAAAATGGAAAATGAAGGTGAGCTGGCAGAACCAGTTTCTCATATCCTCAAATCACACTTGATAAATCACTTTGGATGAGAGGTCTAAGTGAAACAGGAGAGAAGGGGGCAGGGCACAACCTGTAAAACAATGACATAGCGAGGACACAACATAAACTGATTAGAATCAAATAGGTTCAAGATGGCGGATTAGTTGACTTCCTCTAGACCTTGAGCCTCATTGTAATACATCAGCAAACTAAATGACACACCCACAGGTGCCATGACAATTCCAAGTGAAAGTCACTCAGTTGTGTCCGACTGTGAATTCTCTAGGCTACAATACTGGAGTGGGTAGCCTTTCCCCTTTCCAGGGGATCTTCCCAACCTAGGGATTGAACCCAGGTCTCCCTCATTGCAGGCAGATTCTTTACCAGCTTAGCCACAAGGGAAGCCCAAGAATACTGGAGTGAATAGCCTATCCCTTCTCCCGCACTGCAAGTGGATTCTTTACCAACTGAGCTATCAGGGAAGCTGACAATTCCAAGGTTGACCATAAATGTAAAAATGTGGGCAGTGGCCCAGTTCCTGAAATCCACTCCTTCCCCATAATAGCTGAAATACTCCTCCCACTCATGAAATTACCCACACCTATAAAAAGTGACATCCCCATACCCTGGGGCCAGTCTGGTCTTTTGAGATGTTTCACACTGTGTCTGTGGAGTATGTTTCTCTCTAAATACATTCACTTCTTACCTATCACCTTGTCTATCACTGAATTCTTTCTGTGATAAGACATCAAAAACGTGACCTTCATTAAGCCCTGAGACCAGGCCTGATCTCGGTTAAAAGACCATAAGTTCAAGTCCCATTCTGGGTTGCATGGTTTTAGCAGGGCAGGATGTCAGAGTCATGCTCTCTTCTTGGCATTTCCACAAGATAATTCTTAGTGTGTGGGAAGAATGTGCAAGACTTTTCTTTGAAATTTAAGAGAAACCAGTTTTAAAGGGGGCTTCCTGGGTGGCTCAGTGGTAAAGGATCTGCTTGCCAGTGTAGGAGATGCAAGAGACATGTGTTTGATCACTGGGTCAGGAAGATCCCCAGGAGAAGGAAATGGCAACCCACTCCAGTATTCTTGCCTGGGAAATTCCATGGACAGAGAAGCCTGGCAGGGGGTTGCAAGGAGTTGGACACGACTGAGCACACGCTCTCAATTTTAAAGGAGACTTTCACCCTGCTTCTCACATAGAAATTCTGGGAACAGGTCTACTTCCCAAAAGATGCCCTACACACATTACAAGAATATCAGGAAAGTGGCCGAGATGCTGGCATTGAGGTTTCATGTGAGAGGGACAGAAGCAGCCCCACCCATTTCCTGCCACTTCCAAGTAGTGCAAAGCAACGGGGGAGAGAAGATCCAAAAATTCCCAAGGGTCTCAGGCTGTGTGATGAAGCTGAGCAGAGCCTGAACTGATGGGCTTGCCTGGAAGTCGTGGGCAAGAGCATCTTGCAGTGGTGACTGGGGAGGGCCACCCATGTGGCTGCAGCTTTGAGGATCCACAGCACAAAGGGCAACGATGTGAGGCGAGGTCATGATGCCCAATCTTTTGGTCACCTTTAGAGGGGTCAAGATGCATTGCTCGTGGGGAGATCAGGTAGGTCAAAGGTGACTAGTTGCTGGAAGCCCGCTGAGGATCAAGGCAGATCGGGGTCAAGAAGTATGCTTCACTCGTCCCTAACAATGCTGCACAGCCCTTGTGCGGGCCTCGCTGTATCCACTTCTGCTAACAGGATGGAGTACAAGAGCTGACTCTCTCAGGCTCCTTATCAAAAGGCAAGCCTCCATTCCCTAAAATTAAAAGCCCAGGGAGCTCTACTCAATACCCTGTCATGACTTACATGGGAAAAGAATCTAGAGAAGACTCTTGAGAGTTCCTTGGACTGCAAAGAGATCAAACCAGTCAATCTTAAAGAAATCAACCCTGAATATTCATTAGAAGGACTGATGCTGAAGCTGAAGCTCCAATACTTTGGCCACCTGATGTGAAGAACTGACTCCTCCTTGGAAAAGACCCTGATGCTGGGAAAGATGAGGGCAAGAGAAGTGGGTGACAGAGGATGAGATGGTTGGATGGCATCACTGACTCAATGGACATGAGTTTGAGCAAACTCTGTGAGACAGTGAAGGACAGGGAAGCCTAATGTTCTGCAGTCCATGGGGTTGCAAAAAGTTGGACATGACTTAAAGACTGAACAAACAAAACAAAAATATGTGTATGTATAACCGACTTATTTTGATAAAGACCTGAAACTAACACAATACTGTAAATCAACTCTACTTCAATAAAATTTTTTTTTTTTTAAAGAACTTCAAGGGGGCATACCCTTATTCTTGAGAATTGGGAGAGTTTGGTCAACAAAGAATAATGGAATTGTTACTTTAACACACTCAGAAAAAAAGAGGATTGGGCATTCTTTAACAACCTGACAAGAGGCAGAGTTTAAAGTCCAGTGAAGAGGTGGTAAGTTCGGTGCTCAAATAAAACATAGCGAATCCTGACACACCCTAAATGATTTCAGTGTGAAACAGATTTATGGATGGTTTGGTAGAGGATGTCTTGGCCATGGCTGTCATCTGCAGTTGTGTTTTGGGTTTCTAGTTTCCCTTCCAAACTGAAAAATTCCAGTGTTTTGATGATTCATCCTACAATTTTTTTTTCTGTCAGTCCAACATATTTTCAGAGCATCTTCATTTTTATTGCTCAAAGGAGATTTTAAAATCTTGAAAAGCATGGAAATTCCCTGGTGATCTAGTGGTTAGGAATCAGTGCTTTCACTGCTGAGAGCCTGGGTTCAATCCCTGGTCAGGGAACTAAGATCCCTCAAGCTGTGAGGCATGCTAAAATGAAAAAACAAAAACCTTGAAAAGCATGAATTTCAAAATACCCAGGATGAGAAAAGCATTATCAGAGTCATTTAGGTGGAATGAAAGGATTTACCTCTCCTTAACTAGCTTGATCTAATGTGTGTGTGTGTGTGTGTGTGTGTGTGTGTGTATGTATGTATGTCTGTGCTCAGTCGTGTCCAACTTTTTGTGAACCCATGGACTGTAGCCTGCCAGGCTTCTCTGTCCATGGGCTTTCCCAGGCAAGAATACCAGAGTGGGTAGCCATTTCCTTCTCCAGGGGATCTTCCTGACCCAGGGATCAAACCTGTGTCTCTTGAGTCTTGTCCCTTGGCAGGTGGATTCTTTGCTACTGTGCTACCTGGGAAGCTTGGTTTAATATCCACCAAGTAAAGGGGGAGATGGCAAGCCCTTGTGAGAACAGCAACCCTGCCATTAGGAACAAGTGGAATGGCTTGTAAAGGCTGCTGCAGCAGATGCACGTCTTGTTGGAAGAGAGCCCAGGTGTGTCTATACAATGTGCCTCCTATTTCTCTCCGTTCATTACCATTCTCTCCTGCAGCTCCCATTGCTGCTAGCCCCCTGACCATACCAAGGGGACAAAACAAGACATCTAGAGGAACAACGAAGCTTGGTCTAGTGTATAAAAATTGTCTGAATATTTTAGCATCTTTTTTAAAATTAATTTTTATTGGAGTATAGTTTCTTTACAATGTTGTGTTAGTTTCTTCCTGTAGAGTGAAGTGAATCAGTCACAAGCGTTCATATATCCCCTCTTTTTTTGGATTTCCTTCCCATTTAGGTCACCACAGAACACTGAATAGAGTTCCCTGTGCTATACAATAGGTTCTCATTAATTATCTATTTTATAGTATCAACTGTGTGTATATGTCAATCTCCCAATTCATCCCACCCTTCCCTCGCCCACTTGGTATCCATATTGTATCTTTTTTTGGGGGGGGGCCACTTTGCAGCCTGAGGGGACCTTAATTCCCTGACCAGGGATTGAACCCATGTCCCTTGCATTGGGAGTGCAGAGTCTTAACCACTGGACCACCAGGGAAGTCCTCACTTATTTTTATTGAGGGTCAGAAATAGCCTCTTCGCTCCTGAAGTGGAAGTGAAAATCACTTCAGTCAAGTCCGACTCTTTGTGACCCTATGGACTATAGCCCACCAGGCCCCTCAGCCCATGAGATTCTCTAGGCAAAAATACTGGAGTGGGTTGCCATGCCTGTCTTCATTTCTCTCATGAGGCACTGATACATTTCTTTAACAACAACAATCACGCACTTACCTGTTTAAAATATTTTAGTGAGTACTGATACATGGGATCTATTTCTGAGAGGCTTGCAATGACAAAGTACATAACAGAGCCTTGAGTGGCCACAGGACGATACTTCTCACGAGCGATGTTTATCATCCGTTCAGTAGACTCGGCTTCCTTCAGTCTGATTTTAATGGCACCGGAAGTGATCTGAATAAACATAAGAAAACAAGTCCTTGATGTGCTTCCAAAAAATGGTGGGATTTGGGGAACATACCCAGTTAGGTCTAGGAAAGAAAGAAGATGACAAATTCATGACTATAATAAGGAGGCTCCCCAGACACATGACTCAGTCTCAGGACTCAGTGACCTCCTTCTAACTGAGCTGACCTCCTTTCCAGGTAGAGTTAGGGATGGGCAGAAGAAAATAGGCAACACAGGAGACTGGGGGAGAAGTGCAGCAGAATTTCTCTGAGCCTGGAACCTGGGTGCCTTCTGAAATGGCAACACTAACACATTGCTCCCTGGCTTCATCATGAGCAGTCCTCAAGTGATCCAGGGTTCCTGTAACGAAAGGAGATAGGAGGGGAGAAAGGATATCCATGAAACTGCTCACGAGAGGGGGGTGGATAGAGCCCGAAAGGCAGTGGTACCACATCCCACTCTGGAATAACAAGGAAATCTAATGTTCTCTCTCTCTTCCCGGTACTCCAGGTGTACATACAGGGAAACCCGGGGGTAGAAGCTGTTGTTTGAGAAGGGTTGTTGGTTCAGTGTTAAAGAATCTGCCTGCCAATGCAGGAGACACTGGTTCAGTCTCTGGGTTGGGAAGATCCCCTGGAGGAGGAAATGGCAATTCACTCCAGTATTCTTGCCTGGGTCTTCAGACAGAGGAGCCTGGTGGCCTACAGTCCAAGAGGTCGCAAAGAGTTGGACACGACTTAGTGACCAAACAATAACCGTAATTGTAAGTAAGCTAGAGATGTTGTCAAGGTCTCTCGCTGCCCTCTTGGTTTTCTGTCTTTTGGGTTTGTGGCTCTGGGAAGCCTTCTGGCCAGCGGGGTTTCCAAGATTCCTTTCTCTGTCTCCTTCAGTCTCTCTGCCTTTCCCTATTGCTCAGTCTCTCTGCCTTTCCCTATTGCTGTCTGTCCCTGTTCACCACTCTCTCATCTTCTTCAGGTGTGGACATCCCTAGGTTGGGAAATCCTAGGATTTGAAGTCACAGAGTCTAGGGCAGGGACCATGAGCAATCATTATAGAACTGCTGGCCTATGAACTATAGGCAGGAAGTGGCAGTAAGTGCAGCCCAGGAGCAATCAATCCCGACTCTACTCTTTTTTTAAAAAAAGAAAAATTTTAAATTTATTTTTTAATTGGAATAAAATTGCTTACAATGTTGTGTTGGTTTCTACTGTACAACAATGATGTCTCTACTCTATAGGAAGGATGTCCTCAAGGCAACACCCTGCAGACAGAAACTAGTTTACAGATACAGGTGATAGGATACTGGAGGGAAGTCCCCACTTGTGAAACTAGAGAAAGCCCATGCACAGCAATGAATACCCCACAAAGTTAAAAATAAAATAAACTAGCAGGACCCTTAAAGGGTGCAGTTATATCTTTTGAAGTAACACACTGTTTATAAATAAGAAAATATTTCACTTGCCTTTGAATCCTGGAGTGTGTCAATGAGTTCTTCATTGTCCAGAATATTTCCCTCAGATGTGAAGAGCAATTTCAGGATTTTCTCTTCAATAGCTTTCAGTTGGTTTTTATCAGTGTTGATCCTCACGATGAGCTTGATCCTTTGTTCTTCCAACTCAGGCCTCTCGAGTCGCACGACATCACTGGTGCCAAAGTGAATCCCTAAGTTAGGTCTTTCTCAGGGCTCTAAGGGTTCTATTTTTCTTTCCGAATATCTCATTGTTTGTATCCTGAATACTACTTACCTGAATATTAATGCTACCAGCCAAATCCTAGTGCATAGGCCCCTCTTCTGGGTGTCCCCAGTGACTATTTGCTGCATTACATACACGTTTTAATTCTTTATCTTAGATCTCAGAGACCTGCACCTGACCACAGTTCCCATGGCTTCTGCTCGTCTTCTCTTAGGAAAATCTGCTCAGTGCTTCATTTCTCTAATCATTCAATTTCTGTTTCTAATGGCTGCTTGTCCCAAGCTGAAAATGGTGCCTGGAACATTCTTTTCCTACTAAGAGGGGAGACTCATGAAATCCCACCACCTCTCTGAAACAATTCTTGGTTGCATCTAAAAAGGGGGCTTTATTCATGATGAGAAAGCACAGGATGCTGGCCCCAGATAGCTAAGGTGCATATCAAAGGAATGATTTCAGGGAGCCCAGATTCTTGCATCTTCCCATACATAGAAAAGCACTAGATTCCTTAACTTGACTTAATCCAGTTTTCTTTGGTGGTGGTGGTTTAGTCTCTAAAGTGTGTCCGACTCTTGTGACCCATGGACTGTAGCCCACCAGGCACCTCTGTCCTTAGGATTCTCTAGGCAAGAATACTGGCGTGGATTGCCATTTCCTTCTCCAGGGGATCTTTCCAACCCAGGAATCGAACCTGGGTCTCCTGCATTGCAGGCAGATTCTTTACTGACTAAGCTATGAGGGAAGCCCTTTTATGAGGGAAGTTTTCTTTAATTAACAGCAAACTTTTGGTTACTTTGTTGCAAAAACTCTTGTATATCCTGGCTCCCCTCCTTGCGTCTTCAGAGCAGTCCCTCAGAATGATCTGAGAGTCCTGTCTCCCAGGCTGGAAGCCCTCAGAATGTCCACCAAATAACACATAAATCTCAAAAGAAAAAGAAAAAGGGGGCTATACCTCTAGCTTCTCTAGTCTAAACATGCAAACTGATGTCTCCCTTCACTTGCCCTTTCATCATTTGCCCCCATACCTCTATTTGAAAGCTAATCTTTTTCTTAAGTCAAAATTTCTAAACAAAATATTAGGAAATCTTTGCTCTCCCCGCCACTCCCTCCCCAACCTGCCCTTTGTTTTTTACCTTAACAACTGATCCTCCAGACCTGATTTGGTTACAGTGAAATTGATGATGGTAACTTTGATACACACCTAGAAGAGAAGCAGAGAGTAACTGGTTCAGACTAATAATATATGGAAGGCTTTCTTTATTAGAACAGGGCTCATTATTGCCCAGCTGAATGTATTCCAGGTCTAATGGTGAACACACTTGCTACCCACACAAGGCAAGCAATAAAATCCTAGTCTCACTAAGTTCTTTTTTTAAAAAATTATTTAATTATATTATTTGGTTGCACTGGGTTTTAGTTGCAGCATGTGAGATCTTTGATCTTCATTGCAGCATGTAGAATCTTTAGCTGCGACATAATTGTGGCATGTGGGATCTAGTTCCCTGACAAGGGATCGAACCCAGGCTCCCTGCATTGGCAGTGTGGAGTTTTAGATACTGGATCACCAGGGAAGTCTCATGTCTCACAAAATCATAATGCAATTTTCTCTACTGCTGTGAGTGACAATCTTGCTCCTTAAATGCCACCATTAGAGAATTGTATTTTACGGAAAGGTGAGCTGTGAAGGGTTAGAAAGAAGCAGGCTCAAATTCTAGCTGTGCCTGTCAGTGTGTATGTGATGTAGAACAAGCCAGTCCATTCTGAGCTTCAGGTCCTGATCCTTAAAAATTGGGAAAATAGGGGACTTCTGTGGTGGTTCAGTGGCTAAAGATTAGTGCTTCCAATGCAGGGGGTCCAAGTTTGATCCCTGGTCAGGGAACTAAGATCTCACATGTCATGTGGTGCAGCCAAAAAGTTTTTTTTTAAAGAAGAGAAAAACTGGGAAAATAGGAAGCAACAATGCATAGGGTATTTGTGAGCTAAATGGGCTAATAAAAATCACTTATAGTGACTTTCACAATGTTTACCTTTGTTAAAAAGAAGCTATATGACTTTCACATAGTTTGCTTGTGTTAAAAAGAAACTGTTGATACTAGAGTATTATATACTTTTTTTTTTTAGAGTATTATATACTTTGTCTCATCATACTATTTTTATGAGAAGTTGTTGCTATAATATTCTGACATCAGTTGGATAGGGGAACTCGCTCAGTTGTGTCCGACTCTTTGTGACTCCATGGACTGTAGCCAGCCAGGCTCCTCTGTCCATGAAATTCTCCAGGCAAGAATACTGGAGTGGGTTGCAGTTTCCTTCTCCAGGGTATCTTCCTTACCTAGGGATTGAACCCAGATCTCCTGCATTGCAGTCAGATGCTTTACCATTTGAGCCACCAGGGAATAAGTCAACAGCAAAAATCATACATGTAGTGTTTAAATGTCATTTATTTTATAAACATTCTTACAAAATTTTAAACAATTTTGTTGACACATAGTTGGTTTAAAATGTGTTAGTTTCTGCTCCTTAGCAAAGTGATTCAGTTTTATACATATACATGTATGTAAACATTCACATTCCTTTTTATATTCTTTCCCATTTTATGGTTTGCCACAGGATATTGAATCTAGTTCCATGTACTATTCAGTAGGACCTTGTTTTTTATCTACACACATTATTCTTATTTAATCTTCACAGACAAATCCTTGAAGCAAGCTTTATCTCCACTTTAGCTGATTGACTCGATGATCCAAGAAGTGGAATAATCTACCTGCAGTCACAGAGCTCGGATTGGGGAGGTGTGTGATATTCTCCTGAAAGTTAAATAAGTGAGAAACTGAAGGCTGTGAATCAGCACGTGAGTAGTGCTCAGTCGCTCAGTTGTGTCTGACTCTTTGCTGCCTCGTGGACTGCAGTCCGCCAGGCTCCTCTGTCCATGGGGATTCTCCAGGCAAGAATACTGGAGTGGGTTGTCATGCCCTCCTCCAGGGGATCTTCCCAACCCAGGGATTGAACCCAGGTCTCCTGCACTGCAGGCAGATTCTTTATCATCTGAGCCACCAGGGAAGCCCAAGAATACTGGAGTGGGTAGCCTATCCCTTCTCCAGGGGATCTTCTTAACTCGGGAATTGAACCAGGGTCTCCTGCCTTGCAGTTGGATTCTTTACCAACTGAGCTTTCTTAAATCTAAAACGGCCCTTGGGAAGTGAGCTCTGGCAGCAGCTAGGCATTTAAACCCCTTGAGGCTGACAAGCAAAACTCTGACCTAGGCTTTTAAGAGCATTTCCCTCATTTTATGCAAGAAGGGTGTCAATTCAACCTGAATACATCTAGGGAAGACAGGCAGCTATGAGGATTCAGTCATTAAAATGAAATGATACTCTTTGGAATGTTATGTTCCAAGATGACTTTTAGTGGGAGTTTTAGAGGAGTGAATTTGAGGAAAATTCCCTTCTCTTACTCCTTGGACACCACTAGAGAATGGGTTGGGGCCTGTGGGGCTGGGAAGATCCTGCAGAGCTAGCGGCTGTGCCTGGAGCAGAGGCAGCCCCAGGCTATGAGGGGGTGGGGAAGGGAAGTGGGGATGGGTAGGTGGGTAGATGGAGCTGCCCCTCAGAGCTCCCTGTGGGGAGGGAGGGAGGAATCCCAGCTGTCTTCTTTTCTGTTACAACTGCCTCCGGCTCTGCAGCACAAAAGGAGGGAATCCTCTGGATCTTACTGCGGTTCAGAGACTTATGGATGGATGTGGGGTTCACACAGCTCCCCTCAATAGTCTGAGAGCATGAGGAAGGGGACAAGATGCCCCTCGCCCAGAGCTCTAAGTACAGACTCTAGGCATTAGAATCATGACCCTCTAATGTCATCGGTCACCAGGGTTCTCAAGCAGGCCATCTTCTCATTTGAGGCTGTCTGCTGGGTGCCAGCACACTTAGACATTGACAGATCCCCTCCACCCCTGGTGGCTCTCTTAGGCTCTGAGTCATTGCTCAGCCACAATAAGAGGGGACAAATGGCCTTGGTTCCAAGGAGAGAGAAGAATGATTCAGTTCAGTTGACTGAGTTGCTTAGTCGTGTTGGACTCTTTATGACCCCATGGGCTGCAGCACACCAGGCCTCCCTATCCACCACCAACTACCGGGTTTACTCAAACTCGTGATACCATCCAACCATCTCATCCTCTGTCATCCCCTTCTCCTCCCGCCTTCAATCTTTCCCAGCATCAGGATCTTTTCTTTTTTTTTGGAGATGCTATTTCTTTTTGTTTGTTTGTTTGTTTTTCATTTATTTTTATTAGTTGGATGCTAATTACTTAACAATATTGTAGTGGTTTTTTTGAGCCAGTTCTTTACATTAGGTGGCCAAAGTATTGGTATTTCAGCTTCAGCATCAGTCCTTCTGATGAATATTCAGGACTGATTTCCTTTAGGATGGACTGGTTGGGTCTCCTTGCAGTCCAAGGGACTCTCAAGAGTCTTCTCCAACACCACAGTTCAAAAGCATCAATTCTTAGGCCTTCAGCTCTCTTTATAGTCCAACTCTCACATCCATACATGACCACTGGAAAAACCATAGCCTTAACTAGATGGACCTTTGCTGGCAAAGTAATGTCTCTGCTTTTTAATATACTCTCTAGGTTGGTCATAACCTTCCTTCCAAGGAGTAAGCGTCTTTTAATTTCATGGCTGCAATCACCATCTGCAGTGATTTTGGAGTCCTAAAAAATAAAGTCTGACACTGTTTCCACTGTCTCCCCATCTATTTCCCATGAAGTGATGGGACCAGATGCCATGATCTTAGTTTCTGAATGTTGAGCTTTAAGCCAACTTTTTCACTCTCCTCTTTCACTTTCAAGAGGCTCTTTAGTTCTTCCCTTTCTGCCATAAGGGTGGTGTCATCTGCATATCTGAGGTTACTGATATTTCTCCCAGCAATCTTGATTCCAGCTTGTGCTTCCTCCAGCCCAGCGTTTCCCATGATAAACTCTGCATATAAGTTTAATAAGCAGGGTGACAACACACAGCCTTGATGTACTTCTTTTCCTATTTGGAACCAGTCGGTTGTTCCATGTCCAGTTCTAACTGTTGCTTCTTGACCTGCATACAGATGTCTCAGGAGGCAGGTGAGGTGGTCTGGTATTCCCATCTCTTTCAGAATTTTCCACAGTTTGTTGTGATCCACACAACAAACAAAGGCTTTGGCACAGTCAATAAAGCAGAAGTAGATGTTTGTCTGGAGCTCTCTTGCTTTTTCAATGATCCAACAGATGTTGGCAATTTAATCTCTTGTTCCTCTGCCTTTTCTAAATCTAGCTTGAACATCTGGAACTTCACAGTTCACATACTGTTGAAGCCTGGCTTGGAGAATTTTGAGCATCACTTTGCTAGCATGTGAGACGAGTGCAATTGTGTGGTCGTTTGACCATTCTTTGGCATTGCCTTTCTTTAGGATTGGAATGAAACTGACCTTTTCCAGTCCTGTGGCCACTGCTGAGTTTTCCAAATTTGCTGGCATATTGAGTGCAGCACTTTCACAGTATCATCTTTCAGCATTTGAAATAGCTCAACTGGAATTCCATCACCTCCTCTAGGCCCACTTGACTTCATATTCCAGGATGTTTGGCTCTCGGTGAGTGATCACACCATCATAATTATCTGGGTCGTGAAGATCTTTTTTGTATAGTTCTTATGTGTATTCTTGCCACCTCTTCTTAATCTCTTCTGCTTCTGTTAGGTCCATACCATTTCTGTTCTTTATTGTGCCCATCTTTGCATGAAATGTTCCCTTGGTATCTCTAATGTTCTTGAAGAATGTTAGATGATTAGAATTGATTAGAATTAGATGATTCATTAGAATGATTGGAAAGCAGAAAAGGAGCACAGGGAAGTGAGACAGGGTGGGGATTGGGGACCCAGCAGTGGGAGGGATTTGAGTCCCAATCAGAAGGTGAGCAGAAGGGTGACTGGAATCAGTCAGGACTCTGAAGAGAAGCGAGTAGAAGATGGTGGGAGGAGGGAGTGAAGAGGGGAAGAGGGATTAGGAGGAGTCATTCCTTTCAGCAAGAGGAGACCCATCACACCAGTAAAATCCTCTCAGGCTGGGGGTTCCAGGCTTGCAGCTTGTACCTCAGGCAGGTAGTGGGGGTTTGGTAGTTTGGTCGTCATGTAGAACTTGAAGTTTTTATCATAGTCAGTGTCCGAGTCTCCAAGGCGAATCAGCAGTCGTCCACCACTGATGAAAGTCTGTTTCAACAGGATGGGTTCCAGCGCTGGATCCAGGGTTTCTCTAAGCTTAAATATTAAAATAATAAAAAATATATTTTCAAACGGCATTAAATTCACGGCAGCAACTTTTTCAAATTTCTTATTCAAACTTTACTCTGAACAGACAAATTTTCAGTGATCTTATGGATATTTCTTAAACTCCTCTCACTCCCTCTAACAGTGTACATTTTCCAGAGTTTGTTTCCTTGACACTCTAGAGATAAGAACATGGGAATGTCATATATTTATTTGGGCTAAATTTATACACAGTTCATCAAGAGAAAGCAGCTAAGAAAGAAGAATCCACAGGGTGGTCCTTGAACAGGTCCCAGACAAAGGAAACTCTGTTCACCTTCATAGTTTTTTTAGGTCAGGAGCAGGCAAACTCCATTCTGCAGGTCGAATCTGGCCCAATGGGGCCTGTTTTTGTATAGCTCTTGAGCTAAGGATGGTTCTTACCTTTTTAAAGGGTTGTAAAACAAATAAACAAAAACCCCAAAGTAAACAAAACAAAGAAGAATATTTGTTCAGGGAATGTTTGTAGACAGATCGTGCATACTAAGTTGCTTTAGTTATCTCTGACTCTGTGTGACTCTATGGACCAAAGCCCACCAGGCTCCTCTGTCCAAGGGATTCTCCAGGCAAGAATAGAGTATGTGACCTGAAAAACCCAAAATATATGGTTCTTCACAGAAAGTTTGTAGATCTCTACTGAGCACCGAAAAATTGATGCTTTTGAACTGTGGCGTTGGAGAAGACTCTTGAGAGTCCCTTGGACTGCAAGGAGATCCAACCAGTCCATCCTAAAGGAGATCAGTCCTGGGTGTTCATTGGAAGGACTGATGCTGAAGCTGAAACTCTAGTACTTTGGCCACTTCATGCGAAGAGCTGACTCATTGGAAAAGACCCTGATGCTGGGAGGGATTGCGGGAAGGAGGAGAAGGGGGTGACAGAGGATGAGATGGCTAGATGGCATCACCGACTCGATGGGCATGAATTTGAGTAAACTCTGGGAGTTGGTGATGGATGGGGAAGGCTGGTGTGCTGCAATTCATGGGGTTGCAGAGAGTCGGACACGACTGAGCGACTGAACTGAACTGAACTGAACTCTACGTGACAGTAATTTGTACCCCCCCTCAAAGCAAATCTGATTGTTGGTAAGAACATGGACATGTAGACATTGCTAACAACCCTCATGATTAACATCTTTATATCAGCTTGTATGTGATGGGGGCCTGGGAGCTGCCAAAATTTGATGTACTTTATAGCTAACAAGACCTGGACTTCTCTGGTGGCTCAGGTGATAAAGAATCTGCCTGTAATGCAGGAGACTTGGGTTCAATCCCTGGGTCAGGGAGATCCCCTGGAGAACGGAATGACAACCCACTCCAGTATTCTTGCCTGGGGAATCCCATGGATAGAGGAGCCTGGGGGGCTACAGTCCCTGGGGTCACAAAGAATTGGACATGACTTAGATACTAAACAACAACAATAGCTAACAAATCTATTTTAAATTGCGATGTGGTACCTGAGCATGCAATTTCTTAAAGCAAAAGTTTATGAGATCAAAGTCCCTTACTACCCACAATACAATTTTGTGCTTTTATACTATTTTTAATTTTTTAAAAAATATTTATTTATTTGGCTGCACTGGGTCTTAGTTGTAGCACATACGGTCTTCTTTTTTGTTGCAGCATGTGGGATCTAGTTCCCCAACCAGTGATGGAACCCAGGTCCCCTACACTGGGAGCACAGAATCTTAGCCACTGGACCACCAGGGAAGTCCCCAGTTTTGTGCTTTTTAAAGTCTATTCTATGACATGTCCCTCATGGAGGAAGCAGGTGAAGCTCTGCTTGAGGATTAGTTGGCTACCTGTTCAACACTCTGTTTCCATTCCCTCTGATGATGTTTTCAGGTATTTCCTTAATTTTGTTAACATTTAAAAATCTGCATGACAAGAGAAAATAAGATTTCTTTCTACTAAGTGTGACACTGTGATACTTTTGGCACTAAAGTAGAGCTGGTTTTTCTTTTCTACTTTCATGTTGGCTTAACAGAATGAAGTAGTGTTTCTTGTAAGGTGTGTGTAACCTACATTACCTTCGTGGCCTGAAGTATTTAGCTATCAAGCAGATTCTTTAGTGGACTGGATCTTTTGTCACTGAAGTGTTCTGAAGTATTAATATACACCTTGATAGTTAAAAGAAAAATACTCATTAAAGCTGGGCTTCCCTGGTGACTCAGTGGTAAAGGATCCACAAGCAATGCAGGAGACTCAGGTTCAGTCCCTGGGTCAGGAAGATCTCCTGGAGAAGGAAATAGCAACCCACTCCGGTATTCTTGCCTGGGAAATCCCATGGGCAGTGGAGCCTGGGGGGCTACAGTCCAAGGGGTCACAAAAGAGTCAGACAGGACTGAGTGATTAAATAAGAACAATGACAACTTGTTAAAGTGACTTTCATCTTCTGGAATCTACTTTTTTAACCTCCCATCCCCTGCAGGGATCAAGTGCATGTGTCAAGCCTCTAGAAATTAGTGTGTTCAACTGAACCAACTTGATGGAAATAACTACCCATAGGGCCTGTTTTCCAAAGAAAAGTATTTTTTAGAGTGGCACGTTTATAAGTCTAACTAGGAATGTTGGAAAGCCGTTTGAAAAGTAACTCAGAGCAAGTTTTGTGAACGTAGTGCTTAAACCACATTCCAGCTTTAAAAGTCATAACAAGTGCAGATGAACTAAAAATACATAAAAATCTATTCTATCTCATTAAAAGATAGTGATTGAGATTGGTTAACTCTATTTCACACCCATGAATGGGTGGAGGCAAAATTTCAAAATACCACCCCACAAATATAGAAAGCAGTTAGGTGTATAATCTGAGTGACACCAACTCACAGAAAGCAAGAGAGACTCCCTGCCAAAGATTTTTGGAGATCTCACCCTCTCCTGTAACTTCAGGGTTTAAATGGGGGCCTGGGACACATTACAGAACCTTGCCCATTTTGGTCAAAGTCACAGCCACACATGGAGGATTCCTGTGCTCTTTGGAGCTCAGACTGGGAGCCTGGTAACTTGCTGTGGATTTTCAAGACAATCAAGGCTGCTCAGATGGTTTACTTCACATTTCTGTGTCTCAGATTCCTCACTGGTAAAATGGGATAACAGTAGTAACCACCTTGTAAGGTGCAGCGTGGATTAAAGAGTCCATATACATAAAACACCAACACCAGAGTCTGGTGTGTAGGAAGCATTCAGTGAGTGATGCGTGCTTGCTAAGTTGCTTCAGTCATGTTCGACTCTTTACAACCCTGTAGACTGTAGCCTGTCAGGCTCCTCTGTCCATGGAATTCTCCAGGCATGGGTTGCCATGCTCTCCTCCAGGGGACCAAACCCACATCTCTTGTGTGTCCTGCATTGCAGATGGATTCTTTATTGTTGAGCCACTGGGGAAGCCCATCAGTGAGTGGTAGCTGTTTTTAATATTAGCTGCACCATGCCAGGGTTGCAGCTAAGCTGCCCCAGGTCCTTGGTCTGTTCTGAGCTTCTCGCCATTCTGCTGCTGCAGAGATCCTTCTAGACACAGTTGCGTTGAGACTAAGCTCACAGTGTTCATTTACTCATTCTTCTCTTATACAACTAGTATGGGAAATTAAGTAAATAAACTACAATTGCCACCCAGTTTCTTTTGTGTCCAAGGCTGCTGTGCATGCTGTCCTCTTTGCCTGGAAAGCCTATCTTTCTGAGTGCTCATGGTGAGCTCATCATACAGGTCACAGCTTAAATGTTACCATTAGTAACCATGACCATAGTCAGCTTTCCCCACCCCACCTCCTTATTAGCTATGTCAGCACTGGGTTTATCTCTTCGAAGTCCCTCTTTGTCTCTTTCTGTCTCATTTTCTCTTTTTTCTGTTTATTGTCTCTGTCCCCAACTAGATAGTCAACTTATTAAGGGCAAGAACCATCTTTGTATTGTTTGCCATTATTCTCAAACAATGTGTGTTGAATCAATGAACAGTTTCAAAAACATCCACTCTTGGGAGTGATTTGATTCTGAAGAAATAAAGCACAAAGACTTAACAAATATATACTGTTCTAAAAAAATGAAAGTTTGTATCACACCACTTAATCGAATTCTAACTTTATGTCTAAGTGGAAAATAATATTTATACTTATTGGGGTGTTTTACTTGCTTCACATCACTGGTGCAAGGAGATATGCCCTGATGAAGTTGCTGCTTTGAATTTCTGGGGCTGCTAATGATCAAGAGTCACACGAAACCTGAGAATCAGCAGTGTTAGAAGAGAGTGACCATCCCACTCAACACCAAAGCAGTGTCTTCCAAAAATTGGTTCAGTGACAGATCATTCCCCATATGAGAGTGTATTGTTTAAGGAGCAAAGCAATTGGTTTGACCAGTTAGAAAAGGGAGCTGAATGGTGTCTTTGTCATAATGTAGGCATTACCTGTACAGGATTTCAGATATGGTCTGAAGGTTGGAAACTAACACAAGGAAAAAAAAAAGTGAAAAAGCAAACCTCTTCCAGTAAGACGGGTAAACCAAGTCGGATCGCATTTTCAAGAGTGCGTAAGAAATTACTATCTGTGAGCTTAATGATCTTTAAACCATTTTTGCTTTCTTTGTTTCTTATCCAGCGGTTTGCCTGCATGAGAAAGCACAGAGTAGGACACTTCAGTTTGTAAAAATGTGAAAGTTTTTAAAGTTTAGAAATTAGGTTCAATCTAGAAACAAGTTTGAAAGATTTTACAGAGCAAAGGAAATATTTTTGTTTAATGTTTTCATTCATTAAACAAAATGAAAAGACAACCCTCAGAATGGGAGAAAATATGTGCAGATGAAGCAACCAACAATGAATTAATCTCCAAAATATATAAACAGCTCATGCAGCTCAATATCAAGAAAAAAACAGACAATCCAATCAAAATATAGGTGGAAGATATAGTGTTTCTCCAAAGAAGATATCAGTTCACTTTAGTTCAGTTCAGTTGCTCAGTCATGTCCAACTCTTTGCGACCCCATGAATCACAGCACGCCAGGCCTCCCTGTCCATCACCAACTCCCAGAGTTTACCCAAACTCATGTCCATCTAGTCAGTGATGCCATCCAGCCATCTCATCCTCTGTCGTCCCCTTCTCCTCCTGCCCCCAATCCCTCCCAGCATCAGGGTCTTTTCCAATGAGTCAACTCTTTGCATGGGGTGGCCAAAGTATTGGAGTTTCAGCTTCAGTATCAGTCCTTCCGATGAACACCCATACAGATGGATAAAAATACACATGAAAAGATTCTCAATATCACTAATTATTAGAGAAATGCAAATCAAAACTACAATGAGGTATCACTTCACACACTTCAGAATGACTATCATCAAAAAAATCTACAAACAATAAATGCTGGAGAGGGTGTAGATAAAAAGGGAACCCTCCCACTGGTAGTGGGAATGTAAGCTGGTAAAGCCACTAGGGAGAACAGTATGGAGGTTTCTTAAAAAACTAAAAATAGAGTTGTCATATGATCCAGCAATCCTACTCCTGGGCTTATATCTGGAGAAAAACGATAATTCGAAAATATATCAATGTATGAATCCCAGTGTTCTTGGCAGCACTATTTACAATCGCGAAGACATGGAAGCAAACTAAATTTCCATCACAGAGGAATGAAAAAAAGATGTGGTACACCTATACAATGGAATATTATTCAGCCAAAAAAAAGAACAAAATAATGCTATTTGCAGCAACATGGATAAATATAAAGATTGCCATACTGAGTGAAGTAGGTCAGAGACAAACATCATATGATACCATTTATATGTGTAATATAAAATAAAAGGGTACTAGTGAACTTATTTAGAAAACAGAAATAGAATTACAGATTTAGAAAACAAACATGGTTACCAGAGAGTAAGTGAAAGTGAAAGTGAATTCCCTGTCATGTCTGACTCTTTGCGACCCCATGGACTGTAGCCTGCCAGGCTCCTCCATCCATGGGATTTTCCAGGCAAGAGTACTGGAGTGGATTGCCATTTACTTCTCCAAGAGAGTAAGTAGGGGAGGGATAAATCAGAAGATTGGGATTGACATATACACACTACTATATATAAAATAGATCACTAATAAGAACCTATTGTATAGCACAGGGAAGTCTACTCAATACTCTGCAATAGTCTATATGGTAAAAGAATCTTAAAAGGAGTGAATATATAACAGATTCCCACTTGAAACTAATACAACTTTGTAAGTCAATTATACTCTGATTTAAAAAAAAGATAAAAGAAAAATCACTCCCCTTGAAAATAAAAACACCTTTTAATTCTAATGTTTGTAATTCTTTTTTGCTGTTGTTCAAACTTGGGACAAATAAAGTTGGTTTTTTTTTTTTACCATCTAGGTTAAAAAAAAAGTTCACACAAGGTGTTCAAGATCCATCTATGAAAATAAAGCTAACACAAGGTGTTCAAGGTTGTTTCCCTTGCTTTCAAATTGACTCCATTTTCTAAACCCCATTTAGAACATGATGAGATGGTTAGATAGCACCACTGACTCAATGGAGATGAATCTGAGAAAGCTCCGGGAGATAGCGAAGGACAGGGGAAGCCTGGCGTGCTGCAGTTCATTGGGTTGCAAAGAGTCAGACATGATTTAACAATGAAACAACAACCATTTAGAACAACTGATCCAAGGACTTAGGAGTCAGATAACAGAATTCAGTAAATTCCAGGAAATCTGGCCCCAAATTCATCAGGTGAAAGTGAAAGTGTTAGTTGCTCAGTTGTGTCCGACTCCTTGCAACTCCAAGGACTGTAGCCCACCAGGCTCCTCTGTTCATGGAATTCTCCAGGCAAGAATACTGGGGTGAGTAACCATTCCCTTCCTGACCCAGGGATAGAATATGGGTCTCCTGCATTGCAGGAAGATACTTTACCACTAGCACCAAATTCATCATACCCTGAACTCCTCAGAACTCCTCATCATTCTGACTCCTCAGAACTCTTAGGGACAAGGACTATACAGGAATGAATTTCTGCTCCCATAGAAAACAGAAAACAACGGTCAGCTCTCTAAATAAAACCAACCAAAATCAAGTGTGCAGAGCACTTGGACTCTTCCCTTTTTACTTTCTCCATAAATTGAGGGATGTAAACTAGAAGACATATTGATGGCCTTGTAGGTTTACGTCCAAGATCTTACAAGTACATTGAAGTCTACTTTTAGAATTTGTAATAGAATGATATTAAGCAGAGTTAATAGGCTGCTCTTCATCTGGAGCACTGGTTACACACCTGATCTTGGGGATCAATCATCAAAGGCCACCGTCTGCCTTGAGTAACCAGAATGCCATTTTCTGTTGATATCAAGTCCCGGGGCAGCCCGTCTGTATTCCACTGCCGTATTTCATAGGGATCACCGAGAGTGTTAATGAGACTGAAGTCGGGATTGATTGGGATCTCCAGAGACTGACAGTCCTGGATCCAATACTCTATAAGCTGTGGAAGGAAAAAAGCTTACTTGTGAATGAGTTAGGAACACTTAGTAAATGAGGATCCACACAACAAATCCTACCAGGCTCCATAGGCATCCTGGAATCAGAGCCCAGGACATAAGAAGTAGACAAAGAATTAGGAGATCCGGGTGCTAGAACTACACCATTAGCTAGGTGTGACTTTGGGCATGTCATACGCGCTGTTGGGACCCCAGGTTTCTCAAGTATAAAACACAGGGGTTGTCATGGTAGTCTTCACTCTGGGGAGAGTCTGAGACCACGTGGAGAAGTTGGGGGTTCCCACAATGACCTTGGGTGATCCTGGGAATTAGCAGATGAGGCAGAAGGCTGTTAGCATTCACTTCCTTCAATGAGTGGTGCAGACATGCACAACAGGGACCTGTCTCCCCCAACAGCACTCCTGGCCCCCTTTGCTTGATTAGAATCAGTTGACCCCTGAGCTCCTGGAGAGTCTCTATGAGTCTTATGCCAACTAGGTTTTAGAACTCAAGTCAGGGCAAAACATTTTTTGAAAGGCATTTCATAAAAGTGTTTTGCAAATATCTCCAAATAATCCCTGCTCTTTCCCATTTCTGAGCCTCTGTAGCAGCTTCACCAATTCAGAACACTTCATCCTGGCTGAATTTGATGCCACTTCTGGTCCTATGGGAGGGAGACTCCCTGTCTCTTTTTCTTCTCCCAGGTTGCTATGTTGTGTAAGCAAAGCTGTGAGTAACTTTCTAAGGCAGGAGAGGAAAAGGAGGACTGTGTTAAGGAAAGCATAGGGGTACAGGGGAGTCCCTTGGACTGCAAGGAGATCAACCTAGTCAATTCTAAAGGAAATCAACTCTGATATTCAATGAAAGGACTGATGCTGAAGCTGAAACTCCAATACTTTGGCCACTTGATGGGAAGAACTGACTCACTGGAAAAGACCCTGAAGCTGGGAAAGATTGAAGGTAGGAGGAGAAGGGGGTGACAGAGGATGAGATGGTTGGATGGCATCACCAACTCAATGGACATGAGTTTGAGCAAACTCAGGGAGATGGTGAGGGACAGGGAAGCCTGGTGTGCTGCAGTTAATGGGGTAGCAAAGTGTCAGACATGACTTAGTGACTGAACAACAGCAATAGGGGAGGTGGTGGGTAGTGGAATGTAGACCTAAGTTTCCATCATGGAGAACCTCCCTCTAAACCGAGAAAAATGATGCACACATCCTGCCTCCCCCAGTATCAGTTGCTTCTCAGTCCTCATAGGAAGCACGTTTGCTCACCAATTGCCTGTACTGGGCTGTGAAGGCCCCGTAGTAGGCCACACAAGCTGCTGCTATGAACACATTCCCAACGACATTCGATATCTCCTCGTTGAATTTCTGGATGCTTTCTTCCCATCGGACTTGCTCGTCTCCTAACGCAGCCGTCAGTTTTCCAGCACGTACCAGACGTGCTTTGGTCAGTGCCATCGTCTTCGCTAGAAAATCGAACGAAAATCAGGTTATGTCATTCAGTATTTTCCTACAGTATGAGAAGTTTACTCATCTGCTTCTGCTTATAGCAGAATGAGCATTATTTGGTTAATGATGTCAATATATCTCTGGGAAACCTCAGGCCAATTTAGCCCAAGTTCTCATTTCAGAGCCACATCCAAGTTCTTTGAATTGCCTATGCAGGGAGTTCCTTTCATTTTATTTTAAATTAATTTTAAATTGGAGTATAGTTGTCTTACACAGCTGTGTCCGTTTCTGCTGTACCACAGAGTGAATCAGCCATATATATAAATATATCCCATCCTTTTTGGATCGCCTTCCGTTTTAGGTCATAACAGAGCACTGAGTTCCCTGTGCTATACAGTAGGTTCTCCTGAGTAATCTATTTTATGGGGGCTTCCCTGGTGGCTCAGTAAAGAATCTGCCTGCAATGCAAAAGACCTGGGTTGGATCCTTGGGTCAGGAAGCTTGTCTGGAGAATGAAATGGCAACCCCCTCCAGTATTCTTGCCTGAAGAATTCCATAGACAGAGGAGTCCAGTGGGCTATAGTCAATGGTGTCCCAAAGAACCTGACATGAATTTATACGTAGTATCAACAGTGTGTATGTGTCAATCCCAATTTTTCAATTCATCCTTCCCCGTTCCCACTTGGTATCTGTATGTTTGTTCTTCACATCTGTGACAGAGAGCTTCTTTTTGATACTCCTTTCTTCTGGCTGAAGACAGAACTTTCTTCCTGCCCCCATAGTATTTATTTTCTGGATCAAATTCATGTGCTGCTCTGTCTCATTCAGACATAGAAGTTGAATATATACAATATATTCAGTTCTTCTCATGTTATACTTGAAGGTTAAAGCCATCCATCTAATGCAAATATGCCCATATGTTGGATGGAAGCTGAGATTTGACTGCCTGAAAACACTGTCTTCTTTGGAACATCTGGCATTTCCTAACCAACACAAATTTTATGAGTTACTCACCCAGACTTTCTTTCTCATTCACACCTTTGTCATATTCATCTTGTAAGGCTTGTATTTGTTCTTCCACTTGTCTTAGTAATGCTTGCTTTTCTCTCAAAGTAGCCATAGTGATATCAAGTTCAGCCTAATAAAATCAAGTAAATATTTTAAGAATAAGCTCCAAAGAGGGTTGAATTTGCCCATTTATAATGGGCTATTTTTTTAAAAATCAGATTTACTTTCTCTTTCTCCCAAAAAGATTTTGATATGATATACAAAATTAAACCAAATATAAAATAGAATAAAATATAAGAGCAGGACAAAACAGAACAAAACAAAGCCCAATGAATCGCAGAAAGATCAGCAAAACAGATGTACGAAGCATTTGGAGATGAATTAGTTACTACAATGAACTATTAACTTTAAATGATAAAACAGGGCTTCCTTGTAACTCTGGAGCTAGGGAGTTGCACCTGCTGAGCCCACGTGCTGCAACTACTGAACGCCATGAGCCCGAGAGCCGTGCTTCACGACAAGAGAAGCCACTGCAGTGAGAAGCCTGTGCACTGCAACTGGAGAGTAGACCCTGCTCACCACAGCTAGAGAAAAGGCCTGAACCAGCAATGGTGACTCGGTGCAGCCAAAAGTAAATATTTTAAAAACGATCAAACAAATGAAATACTCATGCAATAGTGAAAACTAATCTTTCTTAACTAGTTCTCTAGAGCAGAGGTCTGCAACTATGGCTTGCAGGCCAAATCCAGCCTGCTACCTATTTTTGTGTGGTTACAGTTTTAAATGGTCAGGGGAAAAAGAAATCAAAGGAATAATATTTCATAACACATACTTGTATGAAATTTGAATTTCAATGACCATAAATTGAGTTATATCGAAACACAGCCACACTTATTCATGTTTGAATCTTTGTTTACTTATTTATTTGGCTATGCTGAGTCATAGTTGTGGCATGTGGGATCTTTAATTGAGGCATATAAACTCTAAATTGCAGCATGTGAGATCTGGTTCCCCAATCAGGGATCAAACTGGGCCCACAGCATTGTGAACATGAAATAACAATCTCTGCTAGCTATTTTGGGCTCAGATGGTAAAGAATCTGCCTGCTATGCAGGAGACCAGGTTCAACTGTTCAGTTGAGAAGATCCCCTTTAGAAGGGAATGGCAACCTACTCCAGTATTCTTGCCTGGAGAATTCCATGGACAGAGGAGCCTGGCAGGCTAGAGTCCATGAGGTCACAAAGAGTTAGGCACGACTGAGCGACTAACACTTTTGTGAAAATGAAAAATAATCTTCAAGAGGATGGTTACTATCTATATTGCATAGAGTCTCAGTGGCACCACACAAGAAGCTTGAATGTCTGATGATCATGGTCATTGATTCTATAAAATATCACAACCCAGACAATATACCTGTGCAGCACGGAGTTTCTGTCTCTTTGGCTCGACTTCTTTGATAACTCGAGAATACAAATCCATGGCTCTTACCCACATGCACATGGATTTACATGCTTTGGATACTTTCTCAACTTTTTCAGGCACAAAATCAGGATTATTAATATATTTTTGAAGTTTTGCCAGGATTTGAGGCTTAATATTTTCCTTATCATATTCTAAAAGTCTTCTTAGAAAGTTAGAGTCACCAAGAAGTTGCTTTGCTGTTGGCCAATCAGGTCTAAAAGACACAAATAGTAAGTTAATAGCATTGTAATAAAGGAATGTGACAACAAAAGAAATGTATTCCTTTGAGAACATTAAGATATTATTCTACAGATTAAAAAAAGACTTTATGTCAATTACACATGATTTCATGGAATTGGACTGCAAGGAGATCAAACCAGTCAACCCTAAAGGAAATCAATCTTCAATATTCATTGGAAAGACTGATGCTGAAGCTCCAATACTTTAGCCACTTGATGCAAAGAGCCAGTTCATTGAAAAAGACCCTGATTCTGGGAAAGACTGAGAGCAAGAGGAGAAGGGGATGACAGGATGAGATGGTTGTGGATGGCATCACCAACTCAGTGGATTTGAGTCTGAGCAAACTCTGGGAGATAGTGAGGGACACGGAAGCCTGGCATGCTGCAGTCCATGGGGTTGCAAAGAGTTGGACACTACCTAGTGACTGAACAACAACAGTGTCAACTGTCTATGTCATTAGTTATGTAACTAGTTTAACTTGCTCTGAGTCTTCCTATTATAAAGGAACTACAACACAATTTACTGAGAGCATTTTGTTAGACTTTAAGAGCACCATGAGTTACTACTTTTGTTTTCTAGGCATACATTTATGCTATTTACTTTCATAGTGTGTATAGCCTGTTTTTTCTTTTTAATGTTTACAATGATGTTTCTGAAAATGTTCTTATTTACTGGTTGAACGTGTTAGGCACTCAGTAGTGTATGACTCTTTGCGACCCCATGGACTGTAGCCCTGCCAGGCTCCTCTGTTCATGGAATTCTCCAGGCAAGTATACTGGAGTAGGTTGCCATTTTCTCCTCCAAAGTACCTTCCTGGCCCAGGGATCAAATGCAGGTCTCCTGCATTGCAGGCTATCTGAGCCACCAGGGAAGCCCCATTTACTGGTTGAACTATAGTTATAAAAACTCACTTTGTTTGTATCTAATTGACTTGCAAAATTTGTAGAATGACATTTATGTTAATTTCCACCCAAAATGAGTTTTGTTTTACTGCTACTATTACTATTGTCATTTCTAAGCAAGAGAGAAAATTGAAGATAGTCTAAAGAATGTATGGCAAAACCAATACAATGTTGTAAAGTAAAATAAATAAATAAAAAAATAAAATTAAAAAAATAAAAATACAGTATGCAGAGTCTTTAAAACAAACAAACAAAAAAAGAAGCTATAAGGATAGGTGTTTAATGATGTCCAATCTGTGTGTCACTTATAATTAAAAAAAAAATACTATTGGGACTTCCCTGGCGGTCCAGTCGTTGGAAATCTGCCTGCCAATGAAGGGAACATGGTCTGGGCAAATTCTATGTGCCGTGGGCCAGCTAAGATCGAGCACCACAACTACTGAAGTCTGCCTGCTCTAGAACCTGTGCTGTGCATCAAGGGAAGCCCCCGCAATGGGAAGTCGGCTATAACCAAGCTGGAGAAAGCAGCCCCTGCTCACCGCAACTAGAGAAAGCCCGAGTAGCAATGAATACCAAGTAGCCAAAAATAAAAATAATAAATTAATTAAAAAATACTATTAAAGTACCAATCAATTTGTTGGACGACTGATCCAATCAATGAGAGGGTGGAGAAAAGAATGAAAACATGTAAATGAGAATGAAGGAAAAAAGCAAAGAAATTCCACCAGGCATTTTGTATTGGGTGATTGTGAGGCACTCACTTGGCATTCAAAAGAATGGAGATGGCTTCCATCACGGTCATGACCATATCTGGAGGCTTTGTGAAAACTCTGATTTCAGATATATCCGCTTTATCTAAGGAATCCAACGCTTTGTTAGCAGCCTCGAGGGCAGGGAGCGCTTCTTCAAGATCCCGCTGAGCATCGTCAGCTATGGCTTGAGTCTCTTCAGCTTTCACTTTTGCTATTGCTTCATCTTCTTGAACAACGCTACGGACCTAATCATTGAAACATGACTGCTCAAGTGATCTCAGTATTTGAATTTCAATGTTTAAAAACAAAGTGAATAATGGATAACCAATAAGGACCTATTGTATAGCACATGGAACTCTGTTCAATGTTATGTGGCAGCCTGAATGGGAGGTGGGTGTGAGGGAGAATGAATATATGTATATGTATGGCTGAAACTATTACAACATTGTTTCTTAATTGACTATACTCCAAAACTAAATGAAAAATTTCAAAAGTAAAAAAAAAAAAACCAAAGCGAATAATAGTGAGTTATATTTACCCCTTTGAATCAGACCAATGATGAAAGAAGATTAGGTATACTGTATTTTATACTGTTCTTTGTCCATCTCATGCCATGATGATAAAATAATGGAGATAGAGTTATAAGAACAAATAATTAATTCATTCTTGGCAGAAGATTGGATGCTTTATATTTGTAGCTTATACTTTTCTTACAGCTTTCTCGGTCCCATTCATTGTATTTCCTCATTATCAGGGAGAGAGCCAGGATTAAAAGCATGGCTAAACTGATCTACCAGGTCATTGTTTTAACAACATATTTAAATTAAATTTAATAACATATCAAAAAAGTCCAATTGTTTATCATTGTGTGTAAGGGATCAGCTGGTGGTCAAAGCGTCCTCACCCACTGTCAGGTGATGCTGCATACCTGATCCGCATTTTCTTGATCCTCTGCCAATTTGTCCATCAGGGCTTCAACATCTTGTGATTTTGTTAAAAGGACAGGTTCTAAAGCTGAAAGGTCTAATTTCATTTTATCTACTAGTACATTTGTTTCTAATAGCTTGGTGAGGCCATTCTTCACCCGTTCACGTGCCTAAATGACAAAGAAAATAACTATTATGTTGAGTATTACAATAAACTATGAGTTTATTGGTATCTCTCTCTGATTTATGTACTAGAATTTTGCACTGGCAGAATTAGTGAATCAGTTTGTAAAACTTAACACTGAACGTACAGGAAACACATGCCCTGAAGTTCACCACAGTGGGTTTGGATCCCTGGCCCCTGGCCACGGGAGTAGGGCATCATTGAGGGATCACACTGCATTATTTTTAGCCCCTGTGGTAGCTTGGTAGCATGGTGAATGAATGAGGGACAAGTTCAGATAGAAATTCCTAGAGTTCACAGCTCTGGGAGCTTGTTTCCTTAGGATGGACCAGCAGGGCTGAGGCCCACTGGAGACAGTGTCCCAGATACTTATCTCTGGTTGCTGATGTGTCCGCAGGGGTAGGAAACCCTTGACTAGGATCAAAAGGCAGTATTTGGTAAAGAAGGCACCTGGGAATAACTTTTTTGAGGATGAGACAGAAAATGTGGCTCAAATAGACTGGTTTCAAAAATATCTGCTACATTATTTTACTAGGCATACATTTACCAGGTAATATCCACTGAAAAACATTTAAAATATCTAAATGATAAATGATAAATGATTCCACTTTTGTTATTTAAAATATTGAAAATTTTAGGTCATGTTATGTTATGTCATGCTTAATGATGATTACAACGATGACGATGTAGTAGGCAGTCACTATTCTGAGCACTCGTTTGTATCAGATCATATTCCAAGCACTTCACAAACAGTATCTTATTTAAATTCTACAACAATCCAAGAGGTAGATACAGATTTTTAAAACCTTATTTTAATCTAACATTGGGGTAGTTACAAAACCTGCTCAAAGATGTGCAGGAAGCAAGAGACAGCGTAGAGGTGCTACCTGGTCTGCCTGACACCAGAGATCTTGCTCTGAATGGGAATCACTGACAGGTAAGACAGCCAAACTCCCATCTCCATTACTAAACCATAAGTTTCCCTTCTTACTAAGCACTGCAGAGATGGCTAGATATGGGCTTAACTTTAATTCTGTTACAATGTCCATATCACATCCCCGAGTCAAGGACACTTATGTAAATGATAGAAGACAAAATATCAAGGAAGGGCAAGGCCTCTAACCCACCAGCACAATATACTTTTTGGTCATATTGTAGGTTGTCAAGGGCATGTTAGGATGGACAGATGTCCAACAGGCAAGATGGCAAATAGATATTCCACACATTCTGGTAAATGTTTTGAGATCAAGCAAAAAAAAATTTTTTTTTTAAAGTTAATAATATTAAACTTACAGAAACCAACTGCTTCCTCTTTTCAGTCAGCATAGACAGGTAGAGATTGATGAGTTCCAAGTAGGAGGTGGGTGTTGTGTAGTACCGTCTCCGGAGCTCTGCGTAATAGCGTTCTGCCATATTGGAGACACTCAGGTGGACATTCACACACATGAGGGAAAGCTTTTCTTTCAGTTCTTCATTTACAGCATCAACATTTGAGAAAAACGTCTTTGAAACAGAAAGAAGTGCTTCTCTGGGCCACTGTAAATAAAGATATGATTTGGAAAGTCAGTTGCTCATGTCCATAATGCACGGTTTAACTATTAAGAAAAATGCATTTCTCTGCAACTCTTCCTCACTTTGGTCCCCCTTCACTCTAACTCCTACTTGTGTCCATGATGTTTCATGAATTGAATGGCTGTGTTCATTAGACGGAGGTCTGGGTTTGCATTTGCTGACCCCAGCACAGTGTCTGCTACATAGAAATTATTCAATAACTACTATTGGTTGAATGAATAAGTTAGTCAGTTCAGTCACTCAGTCGTGTCGAACTCTTTGTGACTCCATGGACTGCAGCACACCAGGTATCTTTGTCTATCACCAACTCCCAGAGCATACTCAAACTCATGTCCATTGAGTCAGTGATGCCATCCAACCATCTCATCATCTGTTATTCCCTTCTTCTCCCACATTCAATCTTTCCCTAGCATCAGGGTCTTTTCAAATGAGTCAGTTCTTCAAATCAGGTGGCCAAAGTATTGCAGCTTCAACTTCAGCATTAGTCCTTCTAATGAATATTCAGGACTGATTTCCTTTAGGATGGACTGGTTGGATCTCCTTGAAGTCCAAGGGACTCTCAAGAGTCTTCTCCAACACCACAGTTCAAAAGCATCAATTCTTCAGCACTCAGCTTTCTTTATAGTCCAACTCTCACATTCATATGTGACTACTGGAAAAACCAAAGCTTTTGACTAGACAGACCTTTGTTGGCAAAGTAATAGCTCTGCTTTTTAATATGCTGTTTAGGTTGGTTGAATGAATGTCTAGGTTGAATGAATAAATGTGGCTGTTTTTAATTTCATAACTAAAGTAATGTACATTACAAGGATCTCATGTTCTCACTCTTGTCTATTATACAATTTGAACTTGGTATAATCACTGTCCTGTTCACCTCAACTCATTTGCTTCTCTCCTGACTTTGAGCTCACCTGAATGTCAGTCAAATGCAACTCTCTGTTACCCCATGTCTACAATCATGCAGCTAGCACAGCTAGAGAAAAACCCATAGTTGTGCTAACTGGTCTCATTGTCAATTCACAACAACTAGCTCAAGTGAGTGTTCAGTGCAGCCCAGAAAAACTTCTGTGTTGTCTCACCCATCACTTCTGTATCCCCCCGAGTATTTCACACCCTATGTTACTTCCTAAGACTGCTAACACTTCCTCTCTCCTCTTCACCATTCAAGACTTTGCTTCCCACATCATTAATAAAATAGAAGCAATGCAAATAGGACTTCAGTGAGCTTTCACCCTGTCTTCCCCTCTACCTGCATTTTATGCTCTGGGGTGAGTTGTGCAAGCTCCCTGCCCAGGTCAGCCCCTTCACTGGGAACTCCATTCCATCCCTTCTTGCCTATTCAGTCACATTGGTCCAGCAATGCCTAACTCTGTCTGCTGCACCATCAATATAATTCTGTTTCCTGAATAATTTCCATCAGCACACGTGTGTTGCTTGTGTTGCCCACTTAAAAATACTTCTCTCTTGACCTCACATACCCCTCTAGCTATTACCCATCTCTTGGTACTCCTTTTGGGCAAAACTCCTTGAGAGATTTGTCTCTGATTCCTCTTCCTTCATCTCTCTCGAAACTTCTTCCCTATCACTCCATTGAAATAACTCTTGTCAAGATCACTGATAACCTCTACGTTGACAAATTTAATGGTTTCCTTTTCTTTATAAATTCTATTTGCGTTTATTCAATGATTGTCATTGTCAATCCTTGCATGTAAGTAAATTCCCAGTGGGTTTTGAAGCTAATATAAGTACCCTTGAATTCTTAGGACAGTGTGTTACCTTTTAAAAATCAAGCAACTTCAGACATATACCTGAAAAAGACAAAAACTCTAATTCGAAAAGATACATGCACCCCAATGTTCACAGCAGCACTATTTACAACGGCAAGACATGGAAGTGACCTAATTGTCCATATACAGATAAATGGATAAAGAAGATGTGATACACACACACACACACACACACACACATGTACATATATACAATGGAATACTAATCAGCCGTAAAATAGAATGAAATACTGCCATTTAAAAGCAACATGGATAGACCTAGAGATTATCATACTAAGTGAAGTCAGACAGAGAAAGACAAATATCATATGATATCACTTATATGTGGAATCTAAAAAAATGATACAAATGAACTTACAAAACAGAAACAGACTCAAAGACATAGTAAACAAACTTGTGGTTACCAAAGGGGAAAGGTGGGGGCAGGGATAAATTGGGAATTTGGGATTAACATATACATACAATTATATATAAGTGGCTCAGATGGTAGAGAATCTTCCCTCAAAGCAGGAGACTGGGGTTTAATCCCCGGGTTGGGAAGATCTCCTGGAGAAGGGAATGGCTACCTACTCCAGTGTTCTTGCCTGGAGAATAGCATGGACAAAGGAGCCTGGTGGGCTACAGTCCATGGGGTTGTAGAGTTGGACACCATTGAGTGGCTAACACTTTCACATACATAAAACAGATAAACAACAAGGACCTACTGTATAGCATTTGCAGGGAATTGTATTCAATATCTTGTAATAACCTAAATGGAAAATAATCCGAAATATATATTATGTGTACATATGTATATATACACATATATAACTGAATATATATGTAACTGAATCACTTTGCTATACACCTGAAACACTGTAAATCAATTATACTTTAATAAAAAAAATTAAAGTCAAGTAAGTCCAACTTTTCCAAAGAGATATGTTGTGATGTCACTGACCTGGACAAACCAGTCAATGGTGCAGCAGTTCACAAGGGATGGAAACATCCGGCATCGGGACCGGAAGGCCTCCCCAACAGGGCTCATGCAGAGCACAATGTGCAGCTTCTGCCGGACTCTGCTGATGAAATACTGAAACACCTGGCAAAAAGAAAGATATTTTCAATTTAGAATAAGGCTGAACCCATGATGAAAATGAGTGTTGGCTAATACATCTGACTCTACCAATACCAAACTTTAAAAAAGTTTGTGGAGCGGATGTGTGAATTGTTTTAACATCCCATTCCAAGTCCTTTCTCATGCAGACGTGAAAGATTAAATGATATTTTTCAGACTCTTGCAACTTGGGTTTGGGATGTGATATGAGTACTTTTCATCAGTGGATTTAAGAGACCCCTTGAATAAAGTGGAGAGGTGTGTTCATACAAAGTTTTGCTTTGAGGTAGAAGACCACTGGGAGAGAGAGACATGGTGCAGGGCAAGTATTTTTGCAGGTGCAGAGTCCAGCAGAAATGGCATGGACCTGTTGGCACTATCACTGGATGTGGCTCCTTACTTCACACATGGCTTGGGAGCTGAAGCAGTAGCATTCGGGGTTAGAGGCTTCCTGGCTCAGCAGAATGACTGTGGCAGACACAACAGTGTCCTTGACTGTTGACTTCTACAGTGTCATTTCATAATCATTCCAAGGAATTCAGCGTGGCATCCCTTTGTTTAGCCCTCCCAATGTTAAAGCCACTTCTGCTCATAATAGTTGTCTGTGCCCATAAGTCCTGGCCTAGCAGCGGAGGGAATTCTCATGAAAGGACACAGAAGAGATAATGAGAAAGAGTGGCCAAAAAAGATAAGATGCAGAAAGAAGAGAAAGACCTGAGATAGATAAACAGTGGCTTAGAGAATCTAGCACAATGTTGGAGAAACAAGAGTAGACCACAGTTGTGTTTTGTGCATGTGTGTGTGTGAGAGAGAGAAAGAGAATGCATTTCATAATTCTGCTGATAGGCTATTATTGTTGTTTAGTTGTGAAGTCGTGTGCAACTCTTTTTGTGACCCCATGGACTCTAGCCTGCCAAGTTTCTCTGTCCATGGGGTTTCCCAGGCAAGAATACTGCAGTGGGTTGCCATTTCCTTCTCTAGGAGATCTTCCCGATGGACCCAGGGATTGAACCTGAGTCTCCTGCATTGTCAGGAGGATTCTTTATCACTGAGCCACCTGGGAAGCCCTCTTGCTGACAGGGCACGGAGTCAAAAGCCCTGAACTCCTCAGGCAGGGCACTGCGGGAGGGGTGTGTGTGAAAGAAACTTGTTTTTAAGAAGGATAAGAGAAGCTTTCCAGTTTGGACAGGATTATGACCCTCTGTAGGTAGTAGGGATTGTTTTGTGCTTTCCCTAACCATCTCTGGAAGTCTCATGAACTAATGCTTTAAATGCAGGAAATAAAGTACATAGGATTAAAAACAAATTACATTGAAAAAATTCTATCCATGGACTGCTTAAAAGGGTTTGTGGATGACTGGAAAAAGGCTGAGACAGCTTTTTCTTTTCCAAAATCTTATTACCATTTTGACATGTCCTACCTCATCTCTATTTCCCTCAGAAATTCCTACTTCTTTTGCTCTTGGTCTGGTGGCTGCTAAAACCTGCTCCAGTTCATCCTTTTCAAATAAATTAGGCACTTCACCTGAGTTCAGGATGTTATTTATATCTTCTAGAAACTCTTCCACTACAATCTGTAGAAGAAAGCAGAGTGGTCATTATAAGTTAGTCAAACATTTTACATTTACTTCCTATACACTATAAAACAAACATATGATCTAAAATTCACATTGAGTTAATTTTATCTTTAAGAGAAGAAAACCTTGGGGGATCAAACCAGTTCAATACTAAAGGAAATCAACCCTGAGTATTCACCAGAATGACTGATGCTGAAGCTCCAATACTTTGGCCATCTGATGCAAAGAGCTGATTCATTGGAAAAGACCATGATGCTGGGAAAGATTGAGGGCAGGAGGAGAAAGGGGCGACAGAGAATGAGATGGTTGGATGGCATCACTGACTCAATGGACATGAATCTGAGTAAACTCAAGGAGAGAGTGAAGGACAGGGAAGCCTGGTGTGCTTCAGTTCATGGTGTTGCAAAAGTCAGACATGACTTGGTGACTGAACAACTACAAAAATCTTGGGAAGTAGACAAGATGTTAAAGTAGGATAACCCTGAGCTCACCTCCTCCCATGGGCACACCAAAATTACAACTATTTACAGAGCAATGATGAATGAGAATGACCTACTTAATGCATAGAAATAAAAACAGTATTAGGCAAAATGAGGCAGCAGAAGAGTATGTTGCAAATGAAAGAAAAGTGAAAGTGTTAGAAGCTCAGTCCTGTCTGACTCTTTGTGACCCCATGGGCTGTAGCCTGCCAGGCTCCTTTAGCCATGGGATTCTCCAGGCAGAAATACTAGAGTGGATTGCCATTTCCAGGAATGAGATAAAATCCCAGAGGAAGAGTAAATGATGTCCTCTTCCAGATTTTATTGGTTCACTTTGGCAGAGATTGTTCTTTGCCAGTCAGCTCAGTTTGGGTTTCTGGACATGTCAACTGGTAACGCCTCTCAGCAGGTGGGACTTGCTATCAGTGTCTTTTTGGGGTGAGGACAATGCCTGAGCTCTGAGGTCATGGGTGATGCTACTGGCTGAGAACAGTTGGAAAGGACTTCTGACTTGGTTTTGAACGAGCAAGGCTATAGGACGAACTTTGTGATTGCCTGGGTTCTCTGATCAGGTTTCCTAGACTATAGGAACTGGGTACTATATTTAGCAGTAGGTCGGGCTAGGAATTAGCTTTCCTGTCCTGGCAGAGTGGAATAACTGGCTTCATATGCATCAAGGATGTCTGTGATCGCGACTCTAGCCAACCTGCCTGGCTGAGTGGGTCACTGGCTTTGCTGTGTGGATGATCTGCTCTTCCTGCCAGACTCTCCTAAGCACTGCTGGGCTACACAGCTTTCCAGGTGTTCTGGTCAGGTTCTTTGGCTGGGAAGGGCCAAGAGCTACACTCAGCAGTGATCAGGGTGTGACTCAGTTCCCCTGCCTGGGTGAGTGGGGGGCCTGACCAGGCTCCAGGGCTGGCAAGGTGCTTCATTTGAGGACTTTGAATCAGGCAGATCTGCATCTGCTGGGCTCCTTGGTCAGACTGACTCTGCAGATGAGTAAAGCTGCTGGCTTGGACCACTACTTGGGTGCTGAGAGTAAGAACTTGGTCTGTCATGATCGGAATGCTGGTTATTATATCCTCAAGACTTCTATGACACAACTGGATTCCTAAGGGTCAAATGCTGCAGAGTCTCTCACCATCTCTGTGATTCGAGACTGGGGTGAAACCCCAATGTGGCCCAGAACACTGGGGAGCGGGATGTCCATCCTGGCCTCTTTCTTCCCACTGGAGGAACTGGTAGGCTCGGGGGAGACCTCTTAATGTGGTGCTGTGATGGCCTGGGGTAGGGCAGTGTGGTCAGCGTGTAACTGCTCCTCTTATCCTTCTAACACGTCTGTCTCAGTCTCTGTGGCACAGGGGTATGCTTCAGCCTCACACCCATGTTCTAGGACTTTCTTCATGTCTCATCCATGAGTAACTGTTAGTTGTTCTTGTGAGGCAGAGCAAAGTGGGGACTGAGCTATATGGCCATCTTGGTGATGTCACTCACTGTCACTTTATTCTTGCATTATCTTCCTGATGTCATGAAATTGTTTATCTGTGTTCTCTTGTGACTCTCAGAGAATCTTTAGAACGATTATTTTGAATTCTTTCTGGGCCAACTTGTGGATCTCCATTTCTTGGGGCCAGTTATAGGAGATTTACTGTGGAGTTACATTCCCCTGATTCTTTGCGATCCTTGTAAACTTAAGTAGTGTCAGTGCATTCGAAGAAGCAGTCACTTCTTCCAGATTTCATGGGATGATTTCGGTAAGGGAAAACTTTTACCTGCAGGTTGGGACACACTGGGGTGTTAAGACTCCAGGTCTAGTGAGGCAGGGAATCAAATGTGGGGGCATGTGGGATGGGAAGGTTATGTCTCTTCCACTCAGGCTACTGCGGTCCACAGGATCAACAACTATGGGCACTCTGTGAACACTGCAGAAGGTTCACAGAGGCTGCAAGGGTCACTGACGTCTTCAGCAGTGCCTCCATGTGCCGCTACCAGGGCCCAGGGCAGGGAGCTGGTGGTGGCCACATACTCAATGGCGTGTCTTCTCATTTGTAAAAAATATTTACAAACTCAGATATAAGCTCACTGCACGTAACAGATGTTAAAAATATTTTTCCTATTTTGTGATTGTACTTAGTCATGTTTACAGGGTTTTTGAAACTAAAATAAAATATTTATGTGTCAGATTTATTACTTTTTCTTTGGTTGATTTCTGTTTTAAAAAATTTTAATTAAAAAATTTATATATATATATTTAAATTTTTTATTGGAGTATAGTTGATTTGGGAGAAGGAAATGGCAACCCACTCCAGTATTCTTGCCTGGAGAATCCCATGGACAGAGGAGTCTGGTGGACTGCTGTCCACGGGGTCGCACAGAGCCAGACACAACTGAAGCGGCTTAGCATGCATGCATGCATTGGAGAAGGAAATGGCAACTCATCCAGTATTCTTGCCTTGAGAATTCCAGGGACAGAGGAGCCTGGTGGGCTGCTGTCTATGGGGTCGCACAGAGTCGGACACGACTGAAGCGACTTAGCAGCATAGTTGATTTACAATGTTGTGTTAGTTTTGGGTGTAAAACAAAGTGAATCAGTTATACATATACCTATATCTACTCTTGTTTTAGATTCTTTTCCCATATAGGCCATTATAGAGTATTGAATAGAGTTCCCTGTACGGTACTGCTGCTGCTACTGCTGTTGCTGCTGCTACTGCTGTTGCTGCTGCTGCTGCTGAATCACTTCAGTCGTGTCTGACTCTGTGCAACCCTATAGGCGGCAGCCCACCAGGCTCCGCCATCCCTGGGATTCTCCAGGCAAGAACACTGGAGTGGGTTGCCGTTTCCTTCTCCAATGCATGAAAGTGAAAAGTGAAAGTGAAGTCGCAGTCGTGTCCGACTCTTCGCGACGGCATGGCATGCAGCCCACCAGACTCCTCTGCCCATGGGATTTTCCAGCCAAGAGTACTGGAGTGGGGTGCCATTGCCTTCTCTGCCCCGTACTGTACAGTAGGTCCTTATTAGTTATTTATTTTCCCTAATATTAAAATACCCAAGTGTAATCAATGTAGAAAATGAAGTGAAGTGAAGTGAAAGTCTCTCAGTCGTGTCTGACTCTTTGCAACCCCATGGACTATACAGTCCATGGAATTTTCTAGGCCAGAATACTGGAGTGGGTAGCCCTTCCCTTCTCCAGGGGATCTTCCCAATCCAGGGATCAAACCCAGGTCTCCCACATTGCAGGCAGATTCTTTAGCAGTTGAGCCACTTTATTAGAGAATAAATTCAAAATCAGTTAAATTGGTCGTGGTAGACATGGATGTAATCCTACTTTAACTTTTAAGTTAATTTAACTAAAATATAGCCATTATTTTTTCCTTTTCTTGAGTAAAGCATATCTCCCTAGTTGATTTCACTTAGGGAATTACTTTTTTATATTTACCTCCGCAGAAATAGTTTATCACCTTCTGCTGTCTACGTCCTTCCTCTCCAAGTCCTTTCTTAATGCTCTTAACCTCTGATTACATTTTCTTATGTAGAATTTAAAGGTGGAAGTAATAGTTGTTAAAAGAAGTAAAAATGTATTATAACAGTATTTTATAAGGTCAAAGAACTCTGTTAATAGATGGAAAGATTCCCTGAACTACATCATTCATACAAGCTATTCGAAGGGCACATGCGATTATAACATGTGTCCTTTTCCTCTTCTTGTTTTTGTGTGAAAGTCGCTCAGTTGTGTCCAACTCTTTGTGACCCCATGGACTATACAGTCCACGGAATTCTCTAGGCCAGAATACTGGAGTGGGTAGCCTTTCCCTTTCCTGTTCTTGTTCTTTGGCTATTTAAATATGTACCTGGGTGTCTGTGAAGAGGAAAACCATATTCTTGTCTTCTACACCAGCCAGTTTGTACAGCTTCCTCAGGTCCTCATGGAAACTGTCGTAATTGTATCCCCGGCTCAACTCGATCTGCAAACATCTATAACCGCATATGTGAGCTGCGAGCCTCGTGAGAGCCTGCTTTCCTGTGCCTCCCACTCCAACCAGCAGGGCGTTGCCTCTCTCCTGACGAATCGTGCGCGCGATCCTGTGGGAGACGAAGCAGGAAAAGGCTTCGTTACGGTACAAACTCGGCGTCTGCCCTGAGGGCCCGCCCCAGAGTGGGAGGCCAGTGGCTGCTGAGAGTTATTCCCCCGCCAAAGGCCACAGGAAAGAACAGGCTATGTCTGAGGTTCATGGTTGGGAGAAGAGCACTGGTGGTTTCCTTATAGCCATCTCTTGTCCATTTCCTACATGCTGCTGACCTGGGTCATGAAAATTGAGAAAAACAAAAATAATATATTAAATACATACATGTGGAATAAAAAAAATGGTACAGATGAACCCATTTGCAGGGCAGGAACAGAAATGTAGACGTAGAGAACAGGCATGTAGACAATGGCAGAGAAGGGGAGGGTGGGATGAATTAGGAGATTAGGATTGACATATATACACTACCATGTGTGAAACAGATACCTAGTGGGAAGCTGTTGTATAGCACAGGGAGCTCAGCTTGGTGCTCTGTGATGACCTAGAGGGGTGGGTTGGAGGGAGGTTCAAGAGGGAGAGGATATGTGAATACATATAGCTGATTCCCTTCATTGTTCAGCAGAAAAGAACACAACATTGTAAAGCAGTTATATTCCAATAAAAAAAATCTCTTCTCCCTTTAAAGTGGGAAGAGTCTTATCAGGAATGCTGGCTGATTTAGGCCGCGACTTACATTAATCATTATATTGGCAAGCAGGTCTTTATTTCTAAGGATGGGCAAGCAGAAAAATCACTGAACATAAGAAAAGAGACTGTAGCTCAATAAAAGATCAACAGGAACAATCTGAAGTGGATTTACTATATACAATTTCTGATTCATGTTAACAATAAAGATTTTTAAAAAAAAATGCCATCATGATACTAGAGTGAGTACTCAGAAATGGTGGAAAAAATTCAAGTTTAGGAAAAACTGATTGAAGATGGAAAATCTGACTACCAAAGTGAAAACATCAGTGGAAGATTGAAAATAGGATACGGTGAAAACTGAATGGGTAGAGTAGAAGACAAACTCAAGGCATTTACCCAGAACTCAAATAAAAAAGATAATGATATTAAAAATTGTGAGAAAAAATGGAATATAAGGATGACAAATCTAGGAGAAGCAAATGGAATCACAGAGACCACACTATAGGAACTGTAGAAGAAACGAAGGGACAGAGTTGAAATAAAAGAAAAAAACCTCAGAGTTGAACCCATTGATCTGAAGAAGTTACTGAGGGTCAGGAAAGAAGGCCAAAGAAGAGAAGCAAAACACAATGTTTTCTAAAAGAAATATAAATATAAAATAAACTCTGTGTGTGCGTGTGTGTGTGTGTAGGTGAATGGATGTATGCATGCATATATGAAATAGAAATCTATATATCTACATTCGACATAATTTTGCGAGCATCTAAAAAGTAGATATAATAAACTACTCCCAAGGGGGTTTCCCTGCTGGCTCAGACTGTAAAAAATCTGTCTGCAATGCAAACGATCCAGGTTTGATCCCTGAGTTGGGAAGATCCCCTAGAGAAGGGAATGGCTACCCACTCCAGTATTCTTGCCTGGAGAATCCCATGGACAGAGGAGCCTGGTGGGCTATAGTCCACAGGATAGTAAAGAGTCCACCATGACTGACTGAGTAACACTTTCGACTTAGCATGCATACATGAATCAATATATGAAACAGAAATCTACATTTTAGACATAACTAAAAATGTGTGAGGATCTAAAAAATAGATATACTAGATTACTCCTAAGGGGTCAAATAATTATAGGCTGGCCTCAAGCATCTCTTTTACAAGATGCCATTCCACAGTGGTTAAGAGGGAAAACTATCATGTTATTTCTCAGAGAATAAACCACCTGCAAACCTATCCTAAAAGGTTCCTTGAGGTATATAGAGAAGCATGAATAAAATTCAAACACTCAAGAAAGGGGAAAGGATGTCAGTATAAAAGTGAGCAGTTTGTATGAGAGTCAAGTTCACTGCTGTTAAGATAAAAAGGTAGGGACTTCCCTGGTGGTCCAGTGGTTGAGAATCTGCCTTGCAATGCAGGGGACACAGGTTTGATCCCTGGTGGGGGAACTAAGATCCCACAGGCTAAGGAGAAGTAATCCTGTACACAATGAGAGAGCCCACAAGCCATAACTGAGACCCTATAAAGCCAGATAAATGAAATAAATATTTTTAAAGGTCAAACTCTCCTTAAAAAGAAGTTGCAAATGTAAAAACCTTTTTTGAAAAATTATCACTGAAAATCTCAGATTGGACTATAGCTTGCTAGGCTCCTCTGTCCATGGGATTCTCTAGGCCAGAATACTGGAGTGGTTTGCCATTCCCTTCTCCAGGGGATCTTCCCAACCTTGGGATTGAACCCAGGTCTCCTTCATTGCAGGCAGATTCTTTACCATCTGAGCCACCAGGGAAGCCCCAACTGGATCATGAGAAACTAGAAAATCATGAAATGTTGTGTGTTTAGTCTTGTCTGACTCTTTGCGATCCTTTGGACTATAGCCCACCAGGCTCCTCTGTCCGTGGGATTCTCCAGGCAAGAATAGTGGAGTGAGTTGCTATTTCCTACTCCAGGTGATCTTCCTGATCCAGGGATTGAGCCTGAGTCTCCTGCATTGCAGGTAGATTCTTTACTGCTGAGCCATTGGGGAAAGCCCAGGAAATCATGAGAGAAATGTAAAAGCAGGTTTAATTTCTCCCTCTCAATCTCTGTTTTTTTAAGGAAAGCATCTTTCTATCCTCTATCTTCTTTATCTATTTCTAATTCATAATGCTGATAACCAAAAAAATAAAAAAGGTTCAAATATTTAAGAAGGATAGCAGCTTTATTCAGTTCAGTTCAGTCTCTCAGTCATGTCCGGCTCTTTGCGACCCCACAAACTGCAGCACGCCAGGCCTCCCTGTCCATCATCAACTCCCGGAGTCCACCCAAACCCATATCCATCGAGTCAGTGATGCCATCCAACCATCTCATCCTCTGTCGTCCCTTTCTCCTCCTGCCCTCAATCTTTCCCAGCATCAGGGTCTTTTCCAATGAGTCAGCTCTTTGCATCAGGTGGCCAAAGTATTGGAGCTTCAGCTTCAACATCAGTCCTTCCAATGAACACCCAGGACTGATCTCCTTTAGGATGGATTGGTTGGATCTCCTTGTAGTCCAAAGGACTCTCAAGAGTCTTCTCCAACACCACAGTTCAAAAGCATCAATTCTTCTGTGCTCAGCTTTCTTTATAGTCCAACTCTCACATATATACATGACCACTGGAAAAACCATTGCCCTGACTAGACGGACCTTTGTTGGCAAAGTAATGTCTCTGCTTTTTAATATGCTTTATTACTTGTTTAATTAAGAAAGTAAAATATGACAATTATAACTCATAGGAAAAGAACACTGCTAACCCTTTACCACATGAACACTCCATCATGAGGGTCTGGATACTGTCCTGTTCTCCATGGGAGTAGTGTATAGCTCATAGGTGTTGTTCAGTTGCTAAGTCGTGTCCGACTTTTTGTGATCCCATGAACTGCAGCATGCCAGGCTCTCCCATCTTTACCATCTCCTGGAGTTTGCTCAAATTCATGTCCTTGGAGTCGATAATGCCATCCAGCCATCTCCTTCTCTGTCACTCTGGTTTCTTTCTGCCCTCAGTCCTTCCCAGCATTAGGATCTTTTCAAATGACTTGGCTCTTCACATCAGGTGACCAAAGTATTGGAGCTTCAGCATCAGTCCTCCCATATTCAGGGTTGATTTCCTTTAGGATTGACTGGTTTGATCTCCCTGCTGTCCAAGGGACTCTCAAGAGTCTTCTCCAGCATCACAGTTTGAAAGCACCAATTCTTTGGTGCTCAGCATTCTTTATGGTCCAGCTGTCACACCTGTACATGACTACTGGAAAAATCATATCTCTGACCATACAGACCTTTGTCAGTAAAGTGATGTTTCTGCTTTTTAACATGCTGTCTAGGTTGGTCATAGCTTTTCTTCCAAGGAGCAAGCCTCTTTTAAATTCATGGCTTATAGTAAGTGCTTCATAAACAAGTTTATTTCTGTTGATTTGTATGTGTGTGTTCACAAAAATGCACTTAAACGCTACACCACATTTTGTTTTGTGATTGTTTTGATAAATAATACTTTATGGATATTCTCATGCTAGTTATAATGGCAGAGTTGAATAGGTGTGACAGGGACTGTAGCAGAGCCTAAAATATTTACCATCTGGTTATTTACCAAAAAAAAAAAAAAAAAAAGCTGTGGCTCCTTTCCTTAGGAACTGCCAGCTAAAAACTGATGCTTGCTATCTGGTTCTACAATAATGGAGTCACTTGTCACTGCAATTGCTGACCTTCAACACACCCTGAAAGGAGTTCAGGGTGGAGATCAGGTGTTGCCCTAAAGGTCCAGGAGCGAGCGACGAGAATGAAAACAGAACACAAAATCTGGTGCAATGGGTCAGGGGACCTGCAGCCTCTATTGGACTGAGGTGCAGAGTCCACTGTGAATCCAGCTCTTATTTCTAATTGCAGACTACAAAACTTTCTTTGATCTATCTTTCCCAAGACGCTACATCGACATAGTCCAGATCTCCTTGTTTATACTCCAGGTCGTTCCCTTCTGGGATAGTCTCAGGAACAATCAGCAAGTGCGTAGGCAGTGTTCATACCTAACTCTGACCCAGTGTTCCAAGGGCCATGATCCCAGTCATACTCCCTTCTGGGTCTGGCCTTGGGGTTTGTAGCAAGGAGATTATTCTTAAGAAAAACTTGGAAGATAACCATTAACACAGTTTCTTAATACATGCTGTTTTTCCAGGTGCGATTTCTGTGGAATTTCTCAAGGCTGTGAAAGTGCATTATTAGAAATTCCCACGTTCCCAATTCAGGAACGAGGCACTGTGTGCTCTGGGAAAAACTGGTAGGACAGGCCTTCAGATATCCATTTTCAGGAGATTTTATGAACTCAATTTCTTATATCTTCTCATATCTAGAAGAGCACTAAAATCATTAAAGGAGACATCTGCTCCTTGTGACTAGCAGCAGCCTTCTGTCAAAATGTGTGCCTGACTGCATGTATCCCCCTTCACTAAAATCACATACATGCTGACTTTCCCCCTATCTCTCTGGAGCAGTTCCTTGGAGTTATCTGAGAGGCTGTCTCTGGGGCTATGGTCCTCATTTTTCCCCAGATAAAACTTAATTCACAACCCTCACACTGTGCTTTTATTTTTCCAGTCAACACATCCTTTGCTAATTCCTCTCCCAAAGCAACTAAGACCCACAGGTACGATCTCTACTGCTATGTCTCCATCACAACATACATCTAACAGAAGACATTTCAGATCATCTGTTTGCTTATATTTCCTCAGTTACCTCCGAGAGTATAAAATTGAGGGTTCAATGGATATGTCCCAGTGTTTTGTTATTTTTTCCCATAATGCACCAGGGTGCTACAGTGGATAAATATTGAATATTACTAATATCTTGCACTATTTATGTTCCTTTTTCCTTTTTTCATTTACATTATAGTAATTTGTTACTTTCACTTGAGATTGAGAAAACAATGGCTTGTCCATCTGCTTACTAGTGTTATTTTTTTCTGTCAACTTACATATCAATGGGTAAAAACCTCCTTCCATTGAGAATCCTCCAAAGTTACATTTTCTCTACTGTAGAGGCAAGAGATACATTTCCTAATTAGCTGTTTAATTTTATTATTACTTAAAATTTTTTTTTTGGCATGATACACAGCATTAGGAATCTTAGTTCCTAGACCAGGAATTAAACCTATGCTCCCTGCAGTGGATGCCTGGAGTCTTAAGCATACTGGACTGCCAGGGAAGTCCCATTAGTGGCTTTAGAGAGAGATCCATTTGACCATCCTTGTAGTATGATGACAACTTTGGGGGGCATGTAACATAAATTGTCTGATGCAAACTGCTCTTTGAAAGCACAGGCTCTGAAGTCAATTTTAAATTTTCTGAGTTGAGAAAGCTTTTATTCAGTTATTCAATGCAACAAAAGCCTAGAATGTTAACAAATGGAAATGTACTATCTGTTATATTACTGAATATTTAGTATTTGCCCCCAAACTGCTTCCCACCATGGAAGCCCTGTTCATTGCTAATCATCAGTAGGTGTTTGAAGGCTCTTATTTCCTCTAATTCCTAACTACCAATCTTCTCTGGAGAAAACATCTACATCGTTATTCACATGGCAGTCCTTTCTGCCAGAAAACCAAATCTCCCCCATTCTACAAATGGTTTTTAATTTCCTTCTGTAATAATTTAAGCAAACTTTAAGTAGCCTGGTGATTCCCATTCATGAAAGTAAGAGAGGTTATAAATATAATTAAGCTGACTTTTCCTATCATGTGGTCTATTCTTCAGGAAGTTTCTCAGACCAGGATTCTGCTGTTAATTTATTTTCTTTCAGGCTTAGGGACTGCCTGAGCCATGGGAATAAAAGTTGTTAGGAGAAAGCGTGTGGGTATTTTGGCAGGGGGCAGATGGGAAGCAAGTGGTATCTTGACAACCCAATGATAAACTATTGTATTTTACAACCCTTGAGTTGTGATGAACATAAATCTTTGAATCAGAGTTAATTAAATAGCAGAAGTATGGGAAGCACAAAAGACTTGGCTTGCTTATGGTTATAGAAAAAAAATTCTGGAGATTTGTCAATCTTAATAAGGTCCAACAGTAAAATATAGTTGACAAGGGAAACAAACAAAGCAATTGTTGTCTTCCATGGTAGTAGCCTATGGGAAATCTTGCCCTCACACACATTTTGCACAGCTTATTCCACAGAATACTACATCAAATCTGGGTATCACATGTTAAGTGAAACATTGAAAAATGATAAAGGGCTCAGTATGTTGAAGACTGGAAATAATTGCTAACAGGAAAGAGTGAAAAATCTGGGATAATAGTGCCTGAAGAGCATAAAGTGAATCCATTTTGGGCCAAGGCATCTACTAGTGAAGCTAGAATCTAAGCACTGGATATGAACCCCATAGCTTGTCACTGGCCAGCTAGAGGCTGTTGTTGTTCAGTCACTAAATTGTGTCTGACTCTTTGCACCCCATGTACTAGAGCTGGCCAGGCTCCTCTGTCCATGGAATTCTCCAGACAAGAATACTAGAGTGGGCCATTTCCTTCTTGCCAGTTGCCATTTCCTAACTTTTAAGTTATAGCAAGATTTGGTAATAGACCTTTGTCCATCTAGCAGTCAATTTAAAGAGTTTGTATAACTTAATCCTTACCTTTTAATATAAAAGAAAATAGATCAATGCATTATTGGGTACTTGATGGCACTTTACCTGGAAACATGCTCTATAGCATCTTGGAAGAACACCAACTTTACTTCTTTGGGGTTTATAAGGTTATAATCATCAAGGTAGTCCTGTAGAACATTTGCAATTTTCTCCATATCAGGCATGTCATCATAAATCCGGTCAGATCTATCTGCTCCAAACTAGAAGATGATTTATTGGATAAGAACCAAGTTGGATCAGTTCTGATGTAAAAACATATATAATATACATAACCTTAGGAGGGGCCATTATTTTTATTTCTATTTTTATTTAATCATTTGCTTATATATGCTAGCAGGGCTGTAAAATGAAGGAAATGGGATTAAAGTAACTCAGATATTCATGGTTAACTGAAAAATTCATTCAATTCAACCTCTTCAAGTGAAACACAGGAATTTCAAATGATCTTTGCAATAAAATTCACACAAAGTTCAGAAAAAATTAAAAAAATTTTCTCACTTTTCTCTCATTTAACTTAACTCTGGTTTCATACTTTTGCTCCTAGGCTGTTGACATCAGAAAGCAAAATAGTTGAAAATTAGGTTTGGCAGACTGTTTTATTAAAAAATAATGCCAGAACTATATGTAGTTTTTAGATACTAGTTATTTGTTTAAATAAATCTTTGAGCATGGTATTTGGTACAAACTATAGGGCACTGAGTTCCTGTTTGGACCTATTGATAATTTATTGTCTTTGCCATAGCAACTGCCCTGGGGACATTTTATTGTGAAATCTTTGACTAAAATACACATAGTCAATGAAAGAAGAGTCCAGTTGCTCTTTTTGCTTTGCTTCATTTTCCTATTTGATAATACCACCATTAGAAACAAACAGGAAATATAATCACTACCTGAAAATAAACTTCAAACTTTTAAAAAGAAGCATTAAATAGATATAGCTCATAGAATAGATCATTTATTATTAGCATTTTTTTTTTTTGGGTTACCAGAATGGTGAGATATTGCACAAATATAAAGATGAATCCATTCATTTGTTTAAACACCACTGGTTGAGAGCCACTGCTGCAGCTCTATGTAGGAAACTGAGGATTTAGGTTGAACTAAACAGATATAGTCCTGCTTTCTCAGAGACACTAGTAGTGTTGTGTGTGCCCAAGCAAGAGTCAGCTTGGTAAAACAAGATGGCTGCCTGTCAACATAGGTATGGTAGTTAGTTAAGTACAAGTCTTTTAACCTAGAATAAGGTTATTCACCTATAAGAAGTATATTCTAGGTAGGTCCAGAAGGTAAAATTAGGGCCTACATGTAGATGTTATTAGGGGGGACAGACTTGAAGAACTTTAGTTCAGTTCAGTCGCTCAGTCATGTTCAACTCTTTGCGATCCCATGAGCTACAGCATGCCAGGCCTCCCTGTCCATCACCAACTCCTGGAGTTTACCCAAACTCATGTCCATTGAGTCAGTGATGCCATCCAACCATCTCATCCTCTGTCATCCCCTTCTCCTCCTGCCCTCAATCTTTTCTAGCATCAGGGTCTTTTCAAATGAGTCAGCTCTTCACATCAGGTGGCCAAACTATTGGAGTTTCAGCTTCAACATTAGTCCTTCCAATGAACACCCAGGACTGAGGCACTTAGTAAAAGGAAAATTTTGCTACTAATTAGAGCTACCCTGAAATGAAGAAGGCAGAACTGCTAACTAATTAGCTTCTCATCACTGGAAATATCTGAGCAGAGTCTGAAGAGCTACATAGACTATGGTAAGAGAATTCCAGTCCTGAGTTAAGAGACTAAACTTCTTTGCTTCCTTTCAAATGGAATACCTGATAATTCAGTCTCTGATTCACTATTATCAAAATGAATGTAACTAGATCAGAATCAGCGATCTTTTTCTCTCAAGAGCCATTATAGCAAATATTTTAGGCTTTGCAGGTCATATAGTGTCTGTTGCTAGTACTTTAGTCTGCCTGGTCATTAGAAAGCAACCAGATAAATAAGACAGAGTCAAATGGGTCTTGTGCTCCTATAGAACTTCATTTACAAAAATTAGTGGTGAGTAGATTTGGACTATGGACCATAGTTTGCTGACCACCCCCCACCCCCCCGTCTAGGTCTTGAATCTTCACATGTGCAAAGCCCCTGTAGAATATGAACTTGAGCTGGAAAACAGTAAATGTTTTATAAACTTCAAATGTAGTCAAGTCAGTACAATACACTTACCTTAATGAAATCTCCAAATATGATGGGCCTAGTCAAAAAATATTCCAGGCCTATAGCAATTCCAAAATGTTTGTCTATTCAAAAAATAAAATCGATTTTTAATATGATGATTAGCTTGAATGCAGGGTATTAATGGTAAGATATACAGAATAACTACCCCTGGTACTTTACTGAGAAGCCTGATTAATACACATGAAACTGAGAGAAAGCCCATGTTAACACCACATCACTTTGGTTTGATTGATAATCTCTTGAATTTAAGATTAAGAATATTTACTATTAATAATAATCATTTTTATTAAATAACATATATGAACACATATTAATAAATAAATACTTTAGAAGTATCCTGGCTTCTTACCTGAAAAAATGCTGTTTGTTTTCTACTTTCCCTCTACTTAAAATTCTATACTGAATTAAGAATACTAATCCTTCCTGAATTTCAACAAAATGATTTTCATAATATTTCACAAGTTGTTATGTATGTGGGTCACTGAAGAAAAAAACTTTTACTAATGAATGATTATAATTTATTTTGCTCATTTTAGAAACCAAACTGTGTCTCCTTGGTCATCTAATGGCTAGGATTAGAAAACAAATTGTTTTTCTACTAAAACAATAAAAATAACCCCTGAAAAAACCTAACTAAATAAAGAAGGATAGATTGATATAAAGATTGATATTTACTGGCCATTTCTGTCAAAATAGCATGGAAATAGTGCTTATCTTCATTATTAATCAAACGATCATGGAAGACTCTTTGACATTCATGGCAGAAGAGTCTGAAGATCTGTATTTCTTCTCTTATTGTTCCTGGGTCACACTGCAGAATACCTGTTTTTTCAGAAAGGGAGAAAAGAAAAACTCTACAATTGTGGAATATCTAGTGATAGTTTAATTAATGAGAAAATCCTTAAGTTCAACTTTATCCCATACTAAAGAAAATGGGTAGTTCCCAGTGGATATATAATCATTGTGACCTCATTTTTTGAAAGTAAAACTGGGGACACATTATCAGCGCAAATGAGGAGGGTAGCAGAAGGGGGATATGGGGCCTAAAGAGAACTATTATTATTATTTTTAATATCTTTATAGCTTATTTTATTTTTTAAAAAGTTTTGGACACACCACTGTGGCATGTGGAATCTTAGTTCCTTGACCAGGGATACGACCCACATTCCCTGCATTGGAAGGCAGAGTCTTAACCATTGGACATTCAGGGAAGTCCCAAGAGAATTGTGTCTTTTAAGATGGGAGGTATTATAGCAGAATTGTATGCTGTTAGGGATGATCTGACAGAAGAAGAAGCACTGACAATGCAGAAGAGAAGGGGGACGTATAAAAGCAAAATCCTAGAGTCAGCAGGAGGGGATGGGTTCAGTAGCAGGGGGGCTGTTGGCACATATTAGGGGCAGGGACAGCTGAATCACTGCAGTGGGAGAGAAGGCAGGGGCAGGGTATCTGGGAGATTTGGAAGAGGAGCCCCTTCTGGTTAGACTATTTTTTTTCTTTAAATTCAGTGAAAAAGAAGACAGGCCACCAGCTGGGAGTGAGAAATGGGATGGTGGTTTGAGGAAAGTTGTGAAGTAGTCAGTGAAGGGTGGGGGTGGAGGGTGACTAAAACAGGGATACTATAATGGAATTTCCGGGCAAATCTCAGGCACCCATGTACATACACTTTTATGCAGGGATGTGTGGGTAAATGGAAATGGAAGGAGGGTGCAGGCCAGGGAACGAGAGTTCCATACACTACCTTGCACACATTTAGATAAATCCCTCAAGTTAAAGACGTAGTGAGACTTGGCTGGTGTTGGCAGAAGATCAACACTCATCCTGTTGTAGATTTCAACTGAGGCTTCCACAATGTTGGATGCAGTTTGCTTGACAGCTGGTGTGAAGTCACTCAGAAAGCCGTTTAAGATGGCCTAGAACCAGAAACATAATGTAAGAGGGCTGGAATGTTTTTAACCAAAATTTATCTTTCAAACACTCCAGACTTGATGTTACTTTTTCTAATAATAGCAGAAAACCAAATTCCAGTGCAAGGACATGTGGGTGTTAAAATTCTTCTTTTCTGGGGAAAGGGGTAAATGAGGCATTTGGGCTTCCCTGGTGGCTCAGACAGTAAAGAATTCGCCTGCAGTGCAGGAGACCTGGGTTTGATCCCTGGGTTGGGAAGATCCCCTGGAGAAGGGAATGGCTACCCACTCTAGTATTCTTGCCTGGAGAATTCCAGAGACAGATGAGTCTGGTGGGCTACAGTGCAGGGTCACAAAGAGTTGGACATAACTGAGCAACTAACACTTTTCACAAATCAAGCACTTGGGATCAGCATATATGAATTACTGTCTATAAAAGAGATAAACAACAAAGTCCTACTGCAGTCCTATCCTCAGTAGGAAGATCCTCTGGAGAAGGAAATGGAAACCCACTCCAGTATTCCTGCCTGGAAAATCCCATGGATGGAGGAGCCTGGCAGGGTACAGTCTATGGGGTTACAAAGAGTTGGACATGACTGAGCAACTTCTCTTTCACTTTCACTGACTCTATGGGACATGAGTTTGAGCAAACTCTGGGAGATAGTGAAGGATAGGGAAGCCTAGGGTGCTGCAGTTCACGGGTTGCAAATAGTAGGACATGACTTAGTGACTGAACAACAACAACAGTTGTATATATACAAATATAGTATTTTACATACAAATATAGTTGTACATATATATTTGTATGTAAAATACTATATTTGATAGTATAAAGTACAGTTATATATATATATATAAAGTATATATTTATAGTTACATATGTATTAGTTTATTTATCTATATTATCTCTCTCTATGGTAGAAGATCTATGGAGACAGGGGTGACATCTATTTTGTTTAAAGTGATGTACCAACATCTGATGCATGGTTGATACTCATCAAGTATTTCTTTAGTGAATGAATGAAGGGCTATTAAACTGATATTCATAAATTAAAACTATCAGGTGACTATCAAGTTTACTGAGGATCATAGCTTGATATTCTGTCCAAAGATCTGGCTTATGTGAAATGTTTGGCAACTTTTAAAAGTTTTACTGAGAATATGCATACAACATACAGAACTTCCATAGCTTAGGGAAAGATGACTTTGTCATGAGAACATTAGTAATGTTTTATCGAGTTGATCATGGCTTTTAATCACTGCTGTTATATCTTTCTAATTAGAATTTACAGCTAAGTTCAGGGACTGCCCTGGTGGTCCAGTGGTTAAGACTCTGCATTTCCAATGCAGGGGTGTGGGTTTGATTCCTAGTTAGGGAACTGAGATCCCAGATGCCAAGTGCTCAAAAAAAAAAAAAAAAAAAGAATTTATATCTAATTTAGTGACAACATTATCAATTTAATTTGGTGTGTGCTATTCAATTTGCCTTCAGAATGTATAGTGATGCATATTTTTGCACAAAAAGTTCTAGCAGATAAACAAATAAAATGTGTGTGAACTGTGGTTCTTGATTCACCTACAACTGTACATAATCCAAATTGTGCAAATTGTGATCCATTGTTAATGGGACTCTCCCCACATATATGTGTAGTTTAACTAACTTAAAATAGACTCTCAAGAAAGTAGTGATATTACTGATTATTTTAGAACTAAGAGATGATTAAAAATATTATAAATACAAGCATATTATGTATCATATATGTATACATAATTATGTAGACTCATAGGTTTCTTTTATATAGTAAACATAAATCTTTTATATAGTAAATATAAAAAACAAAAGTTTATTTGTGTTGCTATCAACAAATTTACTTTTATTTGTTGATTTTGCTTTTTTCAATTCTTGTTTATCCCCAAGTTCCTTCTCCTCCACACAATCACAAAGGACAGGAAAGGTGGACTGTGAACTCTTGAACTCTGCTTAGATGGCTTGTGATTAAAAAGAAAGCTTGGAATCCAAGTCCTTTCTTTCTACAGATAAAATATCCAGTCCGTTCTGGCAATGAGGAAAACACATGTTTCCATGTGAACATAGTCCAACTTAACGGCCCCCAGAATCTCAGTTTTGTTGCTTTTCATTTCCATTGTGGCCTTAGTTAGTTCGGGTTTTAAATACTAGCCTCTAAGTTACAGCAGGAAGAAGCAATTGCTGCTTATTGTCACCTATGACATATTTGCTGCATGATGCTCCTGTAAGTGACACATTTCTGTGGATGTAACATTCCTACAGGCAGAGGCAGGAGGCTGAGTGTTTGGATCAATTTGATTTGAGGAGCCCAGACTCTATCTTCTTCTTCCCACCCAAGAAAGCATTTTCGAATGAGTTAAGAATGCCATTTTGTTGTTGTTGTTGTTGGGATAACTCTGAATTTGTTTGAATTTATTAAAATGTAAAATAATTTGTAAATTCAGTACTTTATCATCAGGCATAAGTTACTTGGGACATTCGCTCACCACTGATTACATCACAAGGGTGTGTTAGGACAGCATAGTTGTGAATCACTCATTTCAGAATTTAGAATATATACAGAAAGGTACTCAATAAAATGGGGGGGAAGTCTTCTAATACCTGTATTGGTCCCTGTTACCTGCTTCCTGTCACATTCTTTACTTGCTGTTTGATTATGGGAGATAAGCTCCCATCCTCCCCTATTCTAAATTAAAGCACTCTCTAAAAATTTTTCCAAATGTGGCATTTCTCATGTATCCTTTTAGCCTTAGATCCTAAATAGCTTATTGTAATGACTTCAAATTTGTTAAAAATAATTTTCCATGGATGTAAGCTGTTTCAGTATGAAAACTACTTTCCATAAACTGTTGTGTATGTGCTGGGTCTGGTCCTTTCTCTCCTCTAAGAAGGCCCCATTGGAAGGAGAGGCAGATGCTGGTAAATGTAGAGGCTGGTTAATGCCAGCATCACTGCTTCTCTGACTCCTGGGCAATGGTCACTAAAGCCAGTTTCTCCTGACTAGTCACCTTTCTTAAGCTACCCGGATGCCCACATTACCACTTCTGGCCTCTGTGACCACATTCACCTGTGTGTTTCTGATTCTCTCTGTCAATTTCACCCTGCAGGACTCTGCTCACCAGCTGTCTCCTCTAAGCATCTTTGCTATTAATAGTTGGCATGACATACTCGCTTTGGTCATGCTGCTTCAAGATCTCTCATTGTTCTATTCAGAATAATGCCGTGCACTTAATGAACACTTCTGCCGAGCACTTAACAAGGCAGAAACAGTTACTTGCCCCTTCTAAAGGACAAAGAAATGGTCTCCTGGGGAAGTTTGTACAGGTGGAAGAAATACCGGTGGTTGTTTCTCTTGGGAGGGTGGGGGCGGCAGGGGTGATGAATTCTGGGTTAGGTATGTTGAGCTTGAACTCATTGGTTATTGGGGCTTGCCTTTGCTGGGCAAGCGGACACAGACAGGGTGGTCAGGGAGGAGATGAACACTGAGGTGGGAGCTAGGTGGGGATGATATCTCCTGGGAGTCAAGGGCCCAGAATACAGCCTTCCTTAGAGGTATGGGAGGTGTTCTGACTCCCTTTCCTCATTTATAAGACTACCTCTGAGACTACTAACACAGAAGGTCATGATGCAAATGCCTATCAACCACTGCCCAGATGCCCCTGTGTTTACCTGGTTTCTGATTAGGCAAGGATGGATGGGCTCCTTAGAAACACAACAGGCTGTGCTGATTGTGTGTGAGCCTTGGAACAAATACATTTTCATTACCCCTTGTGCCCAGATTGGAATCCACATTCACCTGAAAAATCTGTTTCAGACTGTGCTCTGAGGGCATTGGAAGGCAGAGCATGCTGAAGTGCCGGATGAAGCGAGGGGTCACAGGGTTGCGGCCACCACCTGGAGGTGCACATGCTGATACGATTGTTACATCCTATATGGAGAGAAATCCACTTGGGTCACCCAGCAAAGATGGAGATGAGATCTACCCATCCCAAAGGCAGGACTCAACCAACATTTTTGGAGGACCTATCATAGAACATCCTGGTAGTTCAGTGGTAAAGAATCCGCCTGCTAATGCAGGGGACCTGGCTTTAATTCCTGGGTTAGGAAGAGCCCCTGGAGAAGGAAATGATAACCCACTCCAGTATTCATGCCTGGAAAATCCTATGGACAGAGGAATCTGGTGAGTCATAGTCCATGGGGTTGCAAAAGAGTTGGACAAGACTTAGTGACTAAACACACCATCATAGGATAATATTGTGTTGTATTTTCCTGCACATTATCTAACTTAATTCTCACAACCACCTTAGGAGATCACTGTTGTTACCTCCACTTTATAGATGAAAAAAAAAAAGGAAAAAATCAAGGTCCCAGATGGTTAAATAAGTTACTCAAGGTCATTCAGCTAACTCACTGACCTTGTAGAAATCCTCCTTTGTAAAAACTGAATTTTAAAAAATTGTAAGAATTTGTACCTGAGGTTAAAGTACATTCATTCAACAAATAGTAAGAATAGTCAATTCTTATTATTTGTGGTAGTTATGTTCTATAAAGTCACCAGGAACACCGAATTAATGCACCCCGAGCCATTGCTCCGAGGGGAAAAACAGAGCTAGGTTCCTGCGAGCCTCTGGTCATAACATGTTCAGTTGGTCAGTATCTGATACTGCAGGGAACTCTGACCTTGCCTCCTCTCTAGTCTACACCTTCCCTGAAGCCAAGGGGATCTTTCTATAACGCCTCCTCAGAGGCTCCCCATGACTTACACCAGTGGCCCCCAAACTTTTTGGCACCAGTTTTGTGGAAGACAATTTTTCCAACTACAATGTGGGGGATGGTTTTTGGATGATTCAAGAGCATAACATTTACTGTGCACTTAATTTCTATTATTATTACATGAGCTCCACCTCAGATCATCAGGCATTAGATCCTGGAGGTTGGGGACCCCTGTCTTAGAAGATAAATCTACATTCTTCTTCACGGCACTATGACCCCCTGCTCTGACCTCTGCTTCTCCTATTGCTTTGGTGCCCACATTCCACACCCTGCAAGTAATGTTCTACACCCTGCAAGTAGTGTTCCAAACTATCTGCTTTGAGATGCGAATAGCTCCTTTTCCTTGGTTTGCCCTGCCTCACCTGCAAAATCCTGTTCTGATATCACCTCTTCTAGGAAAGATTCTCTGACCATCAACCCACTGCCCACTCCTGCCTCCCTCCAGTCTCTCTCCACATTATATAACCCTGCATTACAAGCACACACTCTTCTATCCTCTGGAGCTAAGGAGGCCAGGGCTGTCACACTTCTCTATAAATCTCATGAATCAAGTATGGTGAGAACTCAATATAGATTGAATGAAGTTACACACGGGAAACATCGAAGCCATATGTCATGGGCTGACTAATGTGTCTGTCTGTACCTTTTTTCCACCACTCACATGCTGAAGCCTTGACTCCAGGTGGTGCAGCGGTAAAGAATCTTCCTGCCAATGCAGGAGATGCAAGAAACATGGGTTCCATCCCTGGGCTGGAGAGAGATCTCTTGAAGAAGGAAACAGTTACCCATGCCAGTATTCTTGCCTGGAGAATCCAATGGACAGAGGAGCCTGGCAGACAACAGTCCATGGGGGTGGCAAAGAGTTGGAAGCGACTGAGCAACTGAGCACACATATAAGAAACATCAAAGCCATTAGCCATGCGCTGACTGTCTCTACCTCCTTTTGGCCAATCACGTGCTCAAAATTCTCCAAGCCAGGCTTCAACAGTACATGAACCAACTTTCAAGATGTTCAAGGTGGATTTAGAAAAGGCAGAGGAACCAGAGATCAAATTGCTAACATCTGTTGGACCATTGAAAAAGCAAGAGAGTTCCAGAAAAACATCTATTTCTGCTTTATTGACTATGCCAAAGCCTTATCACAACAATTTGTGGAAAATTCTTAAAGAGATGGGGATACCAGGCCACCTGACCTGCCTCTTGAGAAACCTGTATGCAGGTCAGGAAGCAATAGTTGGAACTGGACATGGAATAACAGACTGGTTCCAAATCAGGAAGGGAGTAAATCAAGGCTGTATATTGTCACCCTGCTTATTTAACTTACATGCAGAGTACATCATGTTAAATGCCAGGCTGGATGAAGCACAAGCTGGAATCAAGATTGCTGGGAGAAATATCAACAACCTCAGATATGCAGATGACACCACCCTTATGGCAGAAAGGGAAGAAGAACTAAAGAGCCTCTTGATGAAAGTCAAAGAGGAGAGTGAAAAAGTTGGCTTAAAGCTCAACATTCAGAAAACTAAGATCATGGCATCTGGTCCCATCACTTCATGGCAAATAGATGGGAATACAATGGAAACAGTGAGAGACTTTATTTTTGGGGGCTCCAAAATCACTGCAGATGTGACTGCAACCATGAAATTAAAAGATGGTTCCCTCGGAAGAAAAGCTATGACCAACCTACACAACATATTAAAAGGCAGAGACATTGCTTTACCAACAAAAGTCTGTCTAGTGAAAGCTATGGTTTTTCTAGTAGTCATGTGTGGATATGAGAGCTGGACTATAAAGAAAGCTGAGCACCAAAGAATCGATGCTTTTGAACTGTGATGTTGGAGAAGACTCTCAAGAGTCCCTTGGACTGCAAGGAGATCCTACTGGTCCATCCTAAAGGAAATCAGTCCTGGGTGTTTATTGGAAGGACAGATGCTGAAGCTGAAACTGCAATATTTTGGCCACCTGATGCAAAGAACTAATTCATTTGGAAAGACCCTGATGCTGGGAAAGATTGAAGGTGGGGGGAGAAGGGGACGACAGAGGATGAGATGGTTGGATGGCATCACTGACTCAGTGGACTTGAGTTTGAGCAAGCTACGGGAGTTAGTGATGGACAAGGAAGCCTGGCATGCTGCAGTTCATGGGGTTGCAAAGAGTCTGACATGACTGAGCTACTGAACTGAACCTCCTTTTGGCCAATCATGTGCTGAAGCCTTATTTCATAGTATCCACAATCTGACTATATTTGGAGATGGGTATTTAAAGAAGTAACTTAGTTAAGAGGAAGTCATTAGGATGGGCCTTAATCCAGTATGATTGATGTCTCCTTATAAGAAGAGACGATTTGAACAAAGATGGACACAGGGGAAAATCAGAAGACATAGGGGGAACATGGCCATCTGTAAACCAAGGAGAGAGGCCACAGAATAAAGCAACCCTACTGATATCTTGACCTTGGACTTCCCTCTTCTAGAACTGGGAGAAAATAAATTTCTACAGTTTGAGTTACCCAATGTATGGTATTCAGTTATGGCAACTCTAACAAATGAGTGCACCACATTTCATTGCTGTTTATATGGAGACATACGAAGTCATTTAAAACCTAAAGTAACCTGTATATCTTTCCAAAAGAGTTTGTTTCTGTCATAAAATCCACCAAAATCTTGATATTGCCGAAGTAATTCAATGGGAGGCTGAGAGCCATAGCGATCCAGCCTAGGCATGTTTAGGTCGTCAACAAAAATCACAACTCGTTTGTTTCCTGGTGCTCCTAGGGAAAGAAAATGAGTTTAAGAATTATGATTTGTCTTCAGTAAGGTGGCTCAGATGGTAAAGAGCCTGCCTGCAATGCAGGAGACTCAGGTTCGATTCCTGGGTTGGGAAGATCCTCTGGAGAAGGGAATGGCAACCCACTCCAGTATTCTTGCCTGGAGAACTCCATGGACAGAGCCGCCTGGCAGGCTAATGACCATGGGGTCACAAAGAGCTGGACACAAATAAGTGACTTTCACTTTTGAAACTTTCAAAATGTAAGACAAAGCTTAGATAAGGCTTTGGACCCAATGCACACCATGTAGGTCATAATGAGCTCAGCTGTTAAGTGTGAGGAGGTCCCTAGGGGAATCCTGAGTTGAGGAGGAGAGACCTCCCTCTCACCCCATCCAGGCCCTAACAGGGAGCTATAGACTCAGCCAGGATACCCACATTATCAGATGGTCCCTCACCAAAATGGCAACTCTGACTCCAGTACCTTTGCCTGGGAAATCCCATGGACAGAGGAGCCTGGCAGGTTACAGTCCATGGAGTCGCAGAGTCAGACATGACTGAGCAACTGAGCATACATAATTGATTTACAGTGTTGAGGGATTTTTTTTGATTGCTCGAACCCTTTGGAAAATATGCTGAAAGTTGCAGGCCTTCTTAGAAAATGCATGAGTGATCTCCCAGATATGATTTTGTAATTCTAGGTTAAGAACCTCCATCTTAGGAAATGAAGTTCATTCTAAGCACAGCACTCACTCTCACCCTCCAGGTGCAGGATGATACCAGCACATCAGGTGACCTTCCTCAACCCCAGCCACTCCCAACTGTCCTCACCAACTGTGCAGCCTGCACACAGAGTGAAGAAGGTTATTTGGTTTTCACACTAGGAAGCAGACAGATCTCCAGGTTTCCTTACATAAATGCCATCCCACTACCCTCTATAGGGAAAACATGGCTGGATTTTCAAAAACAGGGATAGTGAAGGACAAGGAAGCCTAGTATGCTGCAGTCCATGGGGTTGCAAAGAGTCAGACATGACTGAGTAATTGAATAACGAACTACGTCAAAGGGAAATCCACTGGAGCTGTACAATGTCAACTTTAACTTAGAGTAAGTTAACATATACATTCAGGGGAAAAAAAAGTGATTAACAGATAAAAGAGAACAACTTAAGCAGAGGAAGTGACTCCACCCATGCTGGTATCTGGCATCAGTGACAACTGCAAAGGACATAAGGTAAATCTCATGCCCTCACCTCATTTTCTGGCCTCTGGAAGTCAAGTAGCAGGTCAGGGATATGGAAAGGTTCTAAGACAATCATTCATAAAAATTTGGGGCCCCCACCAGAAAGACTGGCATCTATTGCCCTGCATCTACCTGAGCAGGAAAGGAGGAACAAAAAGCGGTTGGTAGAGCAGCTGGCGTGGCAAGGCCTGTGAGATGATGGGCCATGTGGAGGGCAGCTGGGCCTGGGCTTGGCCTAGTGCTCCACCCAGGAGGGCTGTGGGCTGCGCAAGCGGACCATAACACAAGAGACTAGATGTGCCGTGGGAGGGTGGGACAGAGTGGGGCTGAGACCCTCATTGCCAACAGCAGGGAACTTTTCAATGGAGAGGTCAGGGAATCTTCCACTGGGGAAGAGGTCAGGGAAACTTCCTGTGGGGAGGTCAGGAAACCTTCCAGAGCAGAGGTCAGGGGAACCTTCCAGTGTGGAGGTCAGGGGAAACTTCCACTGGGGAGGAGGTCAGGGAAGCTTCCAGTAGGGAGGTCAGGGGAACCTTCCACTGGGGAGGAGATCAGGGGAAACTTCCACTAGGGAGGAGGTCAGGGAAGCTTCCAGTGGGGAGTTCAGGGGAACCTCCCAGTGCAGAGGTCAGGGGAACCTTCCAGTGCGGAGGTCAGGGAACCTTCCACTGGGGAGGAGGTCAGGAAAGCTTCCAGTGGGGAGGTCAGGGTAACCTTCCAGTGCAGAGGTCAGGGGAACCTTCCACTGGGGAGGAGGTCAGGGAAACTTCCACTGGGAGGTCAGGGTAGCTTCCAGTGGGGCAGTCAGGGAAGCTTCCAATGGGGAGGTCAGGGCTTGGCCTGCACATAGTTCTTTCAGGAATCCTTCAGAGGGCCTGCTCCTGGAAGCGTGTCATACCAAGGGCGTGGACAGCCGTCTGACCAGCAGAGAAGCAGAGACAGTCCACAGAGGCCCATCTAAACTTCATTTACAGAGAACCTTGTCCTTCCCTTCTCCTCCCATCTCAATACACTAGAGCCTCCCAGAGGCAGGGTGGGAAGAATAAAAGAGCACCCATGCTCCCTTCAGCCACAAACCTGGCTTACAACAAAGGAGAGGAAAAGCTTTTTTAAAAAGTCTTTATTGAATTTGTGACAACACTGCTTCTGTTTTATGTTTTGGATTTTGGCTGCGAGGCATGTGGGGATCTTAGCTCCCTGATCAGGGATCAAACTTGCACCACTTGCTTACGTCATTGGACCACCACCGAAGTCCCCGGAAGGAGTTTTAAATTGCGTTTGGGATCAATAAACAATAAGGCCCTACTGTAGTGCACAGGAAATTAGATCCAATCTCCTGGGATAAACCATAATGGAAAAGAATATAAAAAAGAATATACATCTGTGTATAACTGAGTCACTTGGCTGCACAGCAGAGATGAACACAATAATACTTTAAAAAAAGACAAGGAAAAAAAACGGTTTGGGATTGAAGATTTCATTGGATCAGATTCAAAATGACTGCAAGTGACCAGAAAGTTATGGTATTGATTGAAACAGTTGAAAAGGAAGGGTGAGGGAGATCCCCCAAGGCCTGGAGGCAAGTGCTGCCTGAAGAAACCCCAAAGCAGTTTCATGCTTATTCCCTACTGGGTTCAGGTAACTCAATGCACCAGATATAAAGAGGTTTGTTTGCTTTAAATAAGGGGAAACCAATGCAGGTTTGAAAGAAGAGCGAGTAGAGAGAGGGAGAGCCTTGGAGAGGTAGAGACAGATGTTCTGAGTTGAAGGTGATGACAGACATAAACTATTTGCTTGCTAACAGTAAGATATCTAGATCTAAAGCCATGAAAGAATATCATGAACGGAATTACCTTTACAAATAAATTAAGCAAAGGAAATATCCAATTGTAACTTTATTACATGTACTGTTTTTGTGAATTAGCTTCATAAATAATTTATGTGAGGAAAATGACAAGAACAAATCTTACCTAGGATATTTTTTCTTTTCCTTTCCAGTTTTGACTCAATGATCTCTTGTGTTCTTGAAGATGAAGTTTGAGCAGAAAAATTTAGATAAACAGGGACATAGCCGGCTGATTCTTGAATTCTATTTAGCAATCCTTTTGCAATAACAGACTTTAAAATAAAAAAAAAGATGTTAATTGATTTACACTCAATGTCTTTCAATTATGTATATCAGTAATAATCTGGTACAATGAGTAAAATCAGGATAAGAGGAGGGAGGGAGGTTAAAGCTAGATTGAAATGTCTTTTTCTTCCTGGAGAGTACATTTAATTACAGTTATCAGAACCACGGAAATATTCTAAGCAGCTCTATTTCAGCAAAAAAATTTATTTTCATTTTATACCCAAATCCATCTTGGTTACTATCCAAGTTAAATTGATAGCAAGAATCAGAGACTTAGAAATAATTTAGAGGGAAAACAGTGAGTCCCTATTCACATGGACTGCCCCCAAATCAAGATGACCAAAATAATCAGCATTTTCCTAAACACCATCACTGTGCTGAGTAGAAGTAAATGGGCAGGAGGCGAAAGAACTTCATTAATAATCTGCGGGGACACAAACAGCCTTGACAGGTTCCCACCCTAACTTGTGAAGTGGCAGCCCCAGAAATTTTCAGGGACACAACAGAAAAGCTCCCAAACACAAAAGATTGGTTCACAGGGTCCTCTGGTTTATATATATTATTGACACCAAGGATTTATTCAGAAAGTGGCAAACGAATTAATATAGATTCAGCATAGTTATATTCTTCCTGAAAAAGTGACACAAATTCAGAAGAAATTTCCCTGAGAAATAAGGTGTTATTTATGGGGCTCACAGTTCTAGGTTCATCATGCCCTCTGGACAGAGCTTCTTGTATGATGTGGGGCTTCCCCGTGGCTCAGATGATAAAGAATCTACCTGCAATGCAGGAGACCCAGGTTTGATCCCTGGGTTAGGAAGATCCCTTGGAGAAGGGAATGGCTAACCACTTCAATAATTCCTGCCTGGAGCATTCCATGGACAGAGAAGCCTGGCAGGCTACAGTCCACAGGATCATAGAGTTGGACACTATGAGCAACTGAGCAACTAACACTTTCTTGTTTGATGTAGGTTTCCTACCTTGCCAACTCCAGTTATTCCAGTAAACAACACTGAATGCTTGACTGCCAGTAATTTTTCCATTAGGTACCCAAAGCGCACTGTGTCAGCTGTGGGGACAAGCATTTCAAAAAACGGAGTGTCTCGGCTGTATTTGAAGGTGGGTATGATTCGTTCCCAGGGATCCAGCCGTTTGGTGTCAAAATCCATGTGAATGCTCCATAGGTCACCAGAACTGGGAAGCTAGGATACAAAATTAAAGACCACTATTGAAAGGATTGGCACACCGTCATAGAAACAGTTACACAGAAGCAAAGGCAGTCAGAGAACATGGATGGGTTTGGATTTCTTGTTGCTTTGTAGAGAAGTAGTTGCTTAAGTATCAGAGTCCACTTCTTTAAGTAATCATGAAATACTGTACAGTAAAAGCCTGATGTACTGACTATGTTAAAACTATATTACTATGACCCACATCCAAGAATTTTAGAAACAAAAGCAAAAATAAATAAATGGGACCTAATGAAACTTAAAAGCTTTTGCACAACAAAGGAAACTATAAGCAAGGTGAAAAGACAGCCCTCAGATTGGGAGAAAATAATAGCAAACGAAGCAACAAAGGATTAATCTCAAAAATATATAAGCAACTCCTCCAGCTCAACTCCAGAAAAATAAATGACCCAATCAAAAAATGGGCCAAAGAACTAAACAGACATTTCTCCAAAGAAGACATACAGATGGCTAACAAACACATGAAAAGATGCTCAACATCACTCATTATCAGAGAAATGCAAATCAAAACCACAATGAGGTACCATTACACGCCAGTCAGGATGGCTGCTATCCAAAAGTCTACAAGCAATAAATGCTGGAGAGGGTGTGGAGAAAAGGGAACCCTCTTACACTGTTGGTGGGAATGCAAATTAGTACAGCCACTATGGAAAACAGTGTGGAGATTTCTTAAAAAGCTGGAAATAGAACTGCCATATGACCCAGCAATCCCACTTCTGGGCATACACACCGAGGAAACCAGATCTGAAAGAGACACGTGCACCCCAATGTTCATCGCAGCACTGTTTATAATAGCCAGGACATGGAAGCAACCCAGATGCCCATCAGCAGACGAATGGATGAGGAAGCTGTGGTACATATACACCATGGAATATTACTCAGCCATTAAAAAGAATTCATTTGAATCAGTTCTAATGAGATGGATGAAACTGGAGTCCATTATACAGAGCGAAGTAAGCCAGAAAGATAAAGACCATTACAGTATACTAACACATATATATGGAATTTAGAAAGATGGTAACGATAACCCTATATGCAAAACAGAAAAAGAGACTCAGATGTATAGAACAGACTTGTGGACTCTGTGGGAGAAGGCGAGGGTGGGATGTTTCAAGAGAACAACATCGAAACATGTATATTACCTAGGGTGAAACAGATCACCAGCCCAGGTTGGATGCATGAGACAAGTGCTTGGGCCTGGTGCACTGGGAAGACCCAGAGGGATCGGGTGGAGAGGGAGGTGGGAGAGGGGACCGGGATGGGGAATACATGTAAATCAATGGCTAATTCATTTCAATGTATGACAAAAACCACTGCAATGTTGTAAGGTAATTAGCCTCCAACTAATTTAAAAAAAAAAAAGAAAAAAAATATACTAATGTACTAAAAAAAAAAAACTATATTAAAAAAGTATTTAATTCAACATTAAGCCCCAACATTCAGGGATTACTCTATGCCAAATACTGTGTTTGGTGTGGGGGAAAATGCTGAACGAGACCCAGCCTTTGCCTTCAATGACTTTATAATCCACCTTGAGGATGCAAGCACACTACTTAATACTCATGGAGAAGTAAGGGTTCTAATATAGTTTAGCACATCCACAGAGGAGGGATGGCTCATTTCTAATCGCAGGGGAATTGTAGTGGTGGCTAGAGATTTAGGTGGGCTTCCCTGGGGGCTCAGACAATAAAGAATCTGCCTGCACTCTAGGATTCGCAGGTTCCATTCCAGGGTTGAGAATATTCCCTGGAGAAGGGTAAGGCTACCCACTCCAGTGTTCTTGCCTGGAGAATTCTATGGGCAGAGGACCCTGGTGGGCTATAGTCCATAGGGTCACAAAGAGTCAGACAGGACTGAGTTACTAACATCTAACACATTAGCGGGTGGTGATGCTACAATTCAGACTTGAAAGATAAGCAGGAGTCAGATGGGCAGAGAAGGGATGAAGTGGGGATGGGGAAAAAGGAGTCAGGGTTCACATTAAGAAAACAGGTCTGGAAGCCATGGAAAGTGCCATGCATGTGGAAACGATAAGAGATAAGTCTGGACACACAGATGTGACCAAGTTATAAAAACCTCATTTGTTAAAGAGCTTGAAGCAAGAGTTCAGTGAAGAATTCTAAGTAGGTGGGTAACATGATCAGATTCCATTTCAGAAGGTTCATTCTGACAGCTGCACAAAACAATGGTGTTTCAAGCTTATTGGGCACTGACCCTTTTTAAAAAAAATAATTTTTAACTGGAGGATAATTGCTTTAGTGCTGTGTTGGTTTCTGCTGTACAACAGCATGCCCCTTCCCACCCCTCTAGGTCATCACAGAAGTCATCACTGGAGTGAGCTCCCTGTGTTATACAGCAGCTTCTCACTAGTTATCTACTTTACATGTGGTAATGTATGTGTTTCAATGCTACACTCTCAATTCATCCCATCCTCTCATTCCCCTGCTGTGTCTACAAATCTGTTCTCTATGTCTGCATCTCTATTCCTGCCCTGCAAATAGGTTCATCAGTACCATTTTTCTAGATTCCATATATATGCATTTACTATACAGTATTTATTTTTCTGTTTCTTACTTCTCTCTGTAAAACAGGCCCTAGGTTCATCCACCTCAGTTCAACTGACTCATATTCTTTCCTTTTTATGGCTGAGTAATATTCCATTGTATATATGTACCACAACTTCTACTTTATTCATTTATCTGCTGATGGACATCTAGGTTGCTTCCATATCCTAGCTATTGTAAATAGTACTGCAATGAACACTGGGGTATATGTGTCTTTTTCAAATCTGATTTTCTCAGGATATATGCCCAGTAGTGGGATTGCTGGGTCAAAATGTCATTTTTATTCCTAGTTTTTTAAGGAATCTCTGTAGTGGCTGTAACAATTTACATTCCCACCAACAGTGCTAGAGGCTTCCCTTTTCTCCATATCTATTTGTAGATTTTTTGATGATGGCCATTCTGAACAGTGTTAGGTGATACTTCATTGTACTTTTGATGTGCATTTCTCTAATAATGAGTGATGTTGAGCATCTTTTCATGTATTACTGGTCATCTGTATGACTTCTTTGGAGAAATGTCTGTTTAGGTCTTCTCATTTTTTGATTGGGTTGCTTGTGTTTCTGATATTGAGCTGCATGAGTTGCCTGTACATTTTTTGGATTAATCCTTTGTCAATTGCTTTGCTATTATTTTCTCCCATTCTGAGGGTTGTCTTTTCATTTTGTTTAGAGTTTCCTTTGCTGTGCAAAAGCTTTTAAGTTTAATTAGGTCCTATTTACTTATTTTTGTTTTTATTTCTATCACTCTATAAGGTGGGTCAAAGAGGATCTTGCTGATATTTATTGACAGTGACTCAATTTCACATGGTGATCTGGTACATACATATAGATGTGTTTGTTTAAATATGTATAATATTTACCCCAAGTATCACTCTATTTCACATTCTATTCTATTAAAAAAAACCTTATTTGAATTTTCTACATATTCAGTTATGTTTCCTTCAAATAATGACAGCTTTATTTCATTTCTAAAGTTTATATTTTATATTTTATTTTTTTCCCCTGCCTTACTGCACATGCTAGGATCTCCAATATAGTGTTAACTAAAAGTTGTGATGGCGGCTATTTAATTTTTTTTTTTTTTGGTTAAAAGTGATTTTTATGTGTCCATGTTCTCTTCTAGCCCCTGTGCATACATGTGTATAATTTTTAAAAGTCATAGAATGGGAATAGTTTTATAAGTTTTATAAAATATATAGATACACGGCACATGTATATAGGTATCTAAATATATATATATGATATGATTTTACAAACCACATTTTGTTTTGCTTACTTAAAATTATCACCAATATTTTTATCATTTGGTATATAATCTTTTTCATAATCATGGATGCTTAATATTTCAAAGTTCTAAGAGCTTTCTGTTTTATAACTCATTCAATCCTCACAGCAAGTCTATAAAATTGCCTTTATTTTCTATATTTGAAATTTTTCACTATTTCATTGGTATTTACTCTCATCTTTATTATTGCCTACCACCCACTTTTATAAGGTTTAATATTCTTTTTTGTTTGTTTTTAATTTTTTTAAAATTTTACTTGGAGGCTAATTACAATATTGTGGTGGTTTTGCCATACATTCACATGAATCAGCCATGGTTGTACATGTGTTCCCTATCCTGACCTTCCCTCCCACCTCCCTCCCCATCCCATCTCTCAGGGTTATCCGAGTGCACCAGTCCTGAGCACCCTGCCTCATGGATCAAACCTGGACTATAGATCTATTTCACATATGTTAATGTGCATGCTTTAATGCTATTCTCTCAAATCATCCCACCCTCACCTTCTCAAACAGAGTCTAACAGTCTGTTCTTTATATCTGTGTCTCTTTTGCTGTCTTGCATATAGGGTTATCATTACCATCTTTCTAAATTCCATATATATGCGTTAATATACTGTATTGGTGTTTTTCTTTCTGACTTACTTCACTCTGTATAATAGGCTCCAGTTTCATCCATCTCATTAGAATTGATTCAAACGCATTCTTTTTAATAGCTGAGTAATATTTCATTGTGTATATGTACCACAACTTTCTTATCCATTCATCTGCTGATGGACATCTAGGTTGCTTCCATGTCCTGGCTATTTTAAACAGTGCTGTGATGAACATTGGGGTACATGTGCCTCTTTCAATTCCGGTTTCCATGGTCTGTATGCCCAGCAGTGGGATTGCTGTGTCATATGGCAGTTCTGTTTCCAGCTTTTTAAGGAATCTCCACACGGTTCTCCATAGTGGCTGTACTAGTTTGCATTCCCACCAACAGTGTAAGAGGGTTCCCTTTTCTCTGCACCCTCTCCAGCATTTATTGTTTGTAGACTTTTTGATAGCAGCCATTCTGACTGGTGTGAAATGGCACCTCATTGTGGTTTTGATTTGCCTTTCTCTGATAACAAGTGATGTTGGCATCTTTTCATGTGTTTGTTAGCCATCTGTATGTCTTCTTTGGAGAAATGTCTGTTCAGTTCTTTGGCCCATTTTTTGACTGGGTCACTTATTTTTCTGGAATTGAGCTGTAAAAATATGTATATTTTTGAGATTAATTCTTTGTCAGTTGGTTTTGTTTGCTATTATTTTCTCCCATTCTGAAGACTGTCTTTTCACCTTGCTTATAGTTTTCTTCGTTGTGCAAAAGCTTTTAAGTTTAATTAGATCCCATTTGTTTATTTTTGCTTCTATTTCCAATATTCTGGGAGGTGGGTCATAGAGGAGCCTGCTGTGGTTTATGTCAGAGAATGTTTTGCCTATGTTTTCCTCGAGGAGTTTTATGGTTTCTGGTCTTACATTTAGATCTTTAATCCATTTTGAGTTTATTTTTGTATATGGTATTAGAAAGTGTTCTAGTTTCATTCTTTTACAAGTGGTTGACCAGTTTTCCCAGCACCACTTGTTAAAGAGATTGTCTTTTCTCCATTGTATATTCTTGCCTCCTTTGTCAAAGATAAGGTGTCCATAGGTGCGTGGATTTACCTCTGGGGTTTCTCTTTTGTTCCATTGACCTATGTTTCTGTCTTTGTGCCAGTATCATACTGTCTTTTTTTTTTTTTTAACCATACTGTCTTGATGACTGTTGCTATGTAGTATGGCCTGAAGTCAGGAAGGTTGATTCCTCAGTTCCATTCTTCTTTCTCAAGATTGCTTTGGCTATTTGAGGTTTTTTGTAATTCCATACAAAATGTGAAATTATTTGTTCTAATTCACTGAAAAATACCGTTGGTAACTTGATAAGGATTGCATTGAATCTATAGATTGCATTGCATAATATACTCATTTTCACTATATTGATCCTTCCAATCCATGAACATGGTATATTTCTCCATCTATTTGTGTCATCTTTGATTTCCTTCATCAGTGTTTTATAGTTTTCTACATATAGGTCTTTTGTTTCTTTATGTAGATTTGTTCCTAAGTATTTTATTCTTTTCATTGCAATGGTGAATGGGATTGTTTCCTTAATTTCTGGCTATTTCATTTCTAAAAACTGGGTTGTGACTCTTTCAACTGATTGCATGATCAATTAATGCATTGAAACCTGTAATTTTTAAAAATAATGGTGTATAGCTTAATCAGAAAGGACAGGACCAAAAGCAAAGAGATAATGAATTTGCCATTTTAACAACCCAGAAAAGAAATGAAAAGAATCTGAGTCATTCAGAGGCAATAAGGCTGAAGAGGAGGAGGACATGGAAACTCACTCCAGTATTCTTGCCTGGAGAATCCCAAGGACAGAGGAGGCTGGTGGGCTACAAGTTCATGGGGTCACACAGAGTTGGACACGACTTAGAGCAACTTACCATGGATGCATGCATACAAGGATGAAGAGAAGAGGCCATATTTGAAAAAGATTTATTAGAAGAAAAAATTCAGTCACTTTAACTCAGGTGAGTAAAGAAGGAAGAGTCTATATACTTATTGAGTCTGGCTACTACCATGTGGCTGTCAGACCATTTATTGAGGCAAGAAACAAAAAGCCAACAGCCCATTCATTTGGGACTTGCAGACAGAAGGAGGAATCCACCTTTTCATCTGGACTCCCTCCTGTTATCCAAGTAGCATTACCACTGCCAGGACAGGGGCTGGCCTGTCCTTCTAAACATCTTAGGTCATAATGCTTCAATAGCTTCTCATCACACCCAATGTGAAATCAAGGTCCTTACAATGGCCCATAAGGCTATATTTTTTGTCCCCCTGCTTACTTCCATGACCTCATTTTATACTACACTCCCACTTGATTTTTCCAATCTGACCTCGCAAGTCTGCTGTTTTTTTAAACTGTCAAGCAATCATTCATTGAGTAAAGGCATTCATATTTGCTTTTCCTTCTGACTGGAATGCTTTCCCCTAAGGAACCATTAGAGCTTTGACTTTCTTCAGAACTCTGTACATGACCTAATTAGCAAAGCTTTCCTGACTAATATTAATATATAAAACAGTTTCCCCCAACCCTCAGTACTGTCATCCTTACTCCGCTTTATTCATCTCCATGGCACTTAACTGTCATTGATGTATATATGTCTGTGGCTGACTCCCCTGACTGTAATGTAAGGTCTATAAGGCTAGGGACTTTGGTTACTTGATTTAGCTCCCATACCCAGAATAGTGTCTACCATGTAAGAGGTTTTCAACAGATATTTGTTGAACTGAATATTTGCCCTGGGCCATCTCCCACAGCCCTTTGATGAACCCAGATCATTTCTCTGGATCCAGAGGGATCTGTCTCTCATCTCAGATTCTCAGTTGTCCTCAGCCTGGTTCACCTCGTCCAATGATACAATGATCATTGGATAGGATACAATGATCTTGAAGATCCAGCAGGGTTTCATATCTACTAGAAGGTTCTAATCCATAGGCCTTAGTTTCTGATCTTAGGAATTTTTCTTTTGGTAACTTTTTATTTTGATATAATTTAAAACTTACAGAAAAGTTGAATAGTACAAAGAATTCCCATATATTCCTTATATAGATTAACTGACTGTTCACATTTTGCCTCTTTTGATTTAATGTTTCTCTTACTCTAAGATGTCAGTTATATACACTATTCTATATTATCCTAAGTATGTGAGCATTTCCTAAAAAACAGGGATATTTTACAACCACACTGAAATGATTGAAATCAGGAAATTGAATATTAATACAATGCCATTATCCAATTTACATTCTATATTCAGTACTGTCTATCAACAATGTCATTTATAGCCATATTTTTTTCAGTCTAGGATCCAATCCAGGATATTGCATTGCATTTGATTATATCTCTTTAGATTCTTTATCTGAGAGAGTCCCTCAGTTTTCTTCCATGACAGACACTGTTGAAGAATATGGGCCAGTTTATTTTATGGAATGTCCATCAGTTTGAGTAGTCTTGGTGTATCCATAGTCAGAGTTCAGTTCAGTTCAGTTCAGTTCAGTTCAGTTGCTCAGTCGTGTTTGACTCTTTGTGACCCCATGAACCACAGCATGCCAGGCTTCCCTGCCCAACACCAACTCCTGGAGCCTGCCCAAACTCATGTCCATTGAGTCGGTGATGCCATCCAACCATCTCATCCTTTGTCATCCCCTTCTCCTCCTACCCTCAATCTTTCCCAGCATCAGGGTCTTTTCAAATGAGTCAGCTCTTCGCATCAGGTGGCCAAGGTACTGGAGCTTCAGCTTCAACATCAGACCTTCCAATGAACACCCAGGACTGATCACCTTTAGGATGGACTGGTTGGATCTCCTTGCAGTCCAAGGCACTCTCAAGAGACTTCTCAAACACCACAGTTCAAAAGCATCAATTCTTCGGCACTCAGCTTTCTTTATAATCCAACTCTCACATCCATACACGACCACTGGAAAAACCATAGACTTGACTAGACGGACCTTTGTTGGCAAAGTAGTGTCTCTGGTTTTTAATATGCTCTCTATGTTGGTCATAGCTTTCCTTCCAAGGAGTAAGCATCTTTTAATTTCCTGGCTGCAATCACCATCTGCAGTGATTTTGGAGCCCCCCCCCAAAATAAAGTCTCTCACTGTTTCCCCATCTATTTGCCATGAAGTGTTGGGACCGGATGCCATGATCTTAGTTTTCTGAACGCTGAGCTTTAAGCCAAAATTTTCACTCTCCTCTTTCACTTTCATCAAGAGGCTCTTTAGCTCTTCTTTGCTCTCTGCCATTGGTTGGTGTTATCTGCATATTTGAGGTTATTGATATTTCTCCCAGCAATCTTTATTCCAGCTTGTGCTTCCTCCAGCCCCGCGTTTCTCATGATGTACTCTGCATATAAGTTAAATAAGCAGGGTGACAATATACAGCCTTGATGTACTCCTTTTCTTATTTGGAACCAGTCTGTTGTTCCATGTCCAGTTCTAGCTGTTGCTTCCTGATCTGCATACAGGTTTCTCAAGAGGCAGGTCAGGTGGCCTGGTATTCCCATCTCTTTCAGAATTTTCCACAGTTTGTTGAGATCCACACAGTCGAAGGCTTTGGCATAGTCAATAAAGCAGAAATAGATGTTTTTCTAGATTTCTCTTGCTTTTTTGATGATCCAGCAGACGTTGGCAATTTGATCTCTGGTTCCTCTGCCTTTTCTAAAACCAGCTTGAACATCTGGAAGTTCACGGTTCATGTATTGCTGAAGCCTGGCTTGGAGAATTTTGAACATTACTAGAGTGTGAGATGAGTGCAATTGTGCAACAGTTTGAGCATTCTTTGGGATTGCCTTTCTTTGGGATTGGAATGAAAACTGACCTTTTCCAGTCCTGTGGCCACTGCTGAATTTTCCAAATTTGCTGACATATTGAGTGCAGTACTTTCATAGCATCATCTTTTAGGATTTGAAATAGCTCAACTGGAATTCCATCACCTCCATTAGCTTTGTTGTAGTCAGAGTAATGTTATGCATTTTGGAAGGAATAGCTTGTAAGCAAGGCTGTATACTTCTCCATGTACCACATTAGAAGGCACAAGTTTGTGCTAATATTGATGATAAATCGGTGAGCTAGTTAATATTGTGTCTACAAGGTTTTTCAGTATAATGACACTATTTTTCTCTTTACAACTATTAAGTAATTTGTAGAAGATGTTTTGAAACTATGTAAATATTGTTTTTCAAGAAACCTTCACCTACTAGTTTTTGCAACCATTGCTGATTCTTGCCTAAATCAATTATTACTACAATGGTTGCAAAGTAATAACTTTCTAATCCCATCATTCCTCCTATATAGATTAACTGGTATTCTCCTGTAAGGAAGAGCTCTTTCTCCCTAGTTTAGTTATTCACATATATTTTTATGTGGATCAACTCACAGACTTTTATTTCATTCAATAGCTTGTAATCCACACCATCATTATCTTGATGCACAAATATGCCTAGATTTGTCTAATGGGAATCCCTTCAAATTGGCTCCTGTGCTCTTTTGACAGATGCCATTGTTCTTCAGGCATTTATTCACCATCTTACATAAGATATTCTGGGCTCATTTTGAACTTTCCTCAACTCAGTCCTGAAATCAGCCATTTCACTAAGGTGCTTTGGTTCCCTTTCATGGAAAAGAGTATTCAGAAATCAGCAACTAAGTATGCTCATTGCTATTGCTGTGTCATTGCTTCTAGTTTCTCTCAGCACACAGAACTAGGAAATTTGTGTATGTATGGATATATACACCATATACATATGATCTATTTATTTATCTATTCCATAAGTCCCAAAACCTCTAATTCCAATCCAGCAACACAAAATATATTCTAATCTTTCTCCTCCTCTATATTTGTATATCCCTTCTCTTAACAGTGAGAAACCTGGTTGCCATTATCTTCAGCATACTGATTCATTTGCTCAGTTTTAGAACACACAGAAAGTAGTTTCAGAACTGCTAAACCATAGCACTGTGAAAGTATAAATTTACTAGCTAGAATTAAATATTTTTGTTAATAGTAGGGAGTTTTTATCCACTTTTACACCTTACATTCTTCATATGGCCTGGAGAGGATTCCTAAAAAATTTTAATACAATAAATGTTATCGCTAGTTTAAGAAAGTGAATAATTTTAGAAACCTTTAAAATGAAGAATTTATATTTATACCAGAACTAAAGCTTTGAAAGTTTTAGTCTTGAAATTTAATTTTAATGATTCAAAGTTATGTTAAAATTAAATTTATTTGGCTCTTACCCTGGCATCAGGATTATCATCAAATTGTGTTCTAATAAATGTATCAAAAGAATCCCAGTAATTTTCAGTTAGATTTCCACCTAAAGACCATAAGTAACAGAATACAAAAGTCTGACACAGAACAGTGTTCAATTTTGATTGTTCCTGAAAGAACAAAGAGAAAAACTTTTAATATTTTATGTTAGCATCAAAAGAATCCTAAGTTGCAAAGTCTAAAGACTGTTTTCTCTTGTTTAGACCTATGATTTTTCAAAGGGCATGGTGCATGTTTCTTATATTTCACTCAACAGTGCACCAAGTGATGTCTTATAGTGGCATACATTTAAATACTCTGATGAGAAAATGAATGGCAAGAAGCATGGAAAACAAAAGTTCAAGGGTGTCTTTCAACTATTATAACTATGTCTATGCTTGTATGAAGTTATTTAAGTAGACACAACTGGGAATATATTACAGACTCTAAGGAAATTTAAACATTGAGTAGAGGAGTAAACTATAGTGTAAAATTCCTTCCAATTTGAGATTATACAAATCTATTCACATTCATTAGTCCCCTAAAAAAGTAACTTGAAAATCAAATAACTGTATGACAGAAAGTTTGGAATTGTTTATTTGCAAAGAATATATATGATAATCACATTTTCCTGGCTTTACAGCAGTAAAAAAAACTCTACCTACCATTGTCAAATTAACTCCATCTTTCTCAAGTATTAAAGACTCCAATAAGCAACAGAGTGTAGTAACTTTGCTGATGTCCACTTGTGGAATTGCTTGGTGGCATTTTTTATTGATAAAATTTAAACCATCATCAACATAACGCTGGAAAAGATTCAATATATATTCTTGAGTTTCTTCACTCAGCTGAAAATCAAACAAACAATATTTTAGCAAGACCAGATAAAATATATAATTAAGTTTAAAAATAACTGGTTCAAACTTGTATATTACATTATATCCTGTGACTTTTAGACTAAAGGATATAAGCATCACATGATATGAAACAAGTTACATTAAAAAAAAAAAGACATTCTATGGGAAGATTCTGGGTCACTGATAAGTGATCTTGATCTGGTAGTTGGTATATAGGTGTTTTGGGTCAGGAAGATCCCCGGGAGGAGGGCATGGCAACCAGCTCCAGTATTCTTGCTTGGAGAATCCCATGGACAGAGGAGCTTGGCAGGCTATAGTCCATAGGGTCACAAGGAGTTGGACACGACTGAAACTACTGAGTGCATGAGTACACACACACACACACACACACACACACACACACACAGAGGTATTTATTTATAATCATTTTTTAAACTGACAACATGTGTTTCATACAGTCTTCTATACTGATGATTATCTTTCATAATTAAGAACAATGAAAAAAGTATAAAAAGAAGCATTTTAAATATTTATTCAAGGTAAAGGACTAATTACCAAAGATTTAAAAAAGAATGTTGCCCCTCTCACCACTTTTATTAACATTGTACTGAAAGTCTTAGCTAATGTGATAGGACAATAAAAGGGGAAAAAAGTATACAGATTTAGAAGAAAGAAAAAAATTTTTCTTTACAATTGTCCATACAAAAAATCCCAAAGAATTGAAACAAAACTAGTAAGTAGTTATAGTAAAGTTGTAGGATAAAAGGTAAATATACAAAAGTCAATTGCTTTTTTATATCTCAACAAAGAATAATTAGAATTTGAAGATACAAAATCATTTAATTAGCATCAAAAATATAGGATAGGCATAGTTTAAACAAAATATTTCCAAGAGTAAATGTGAGGAAAACAACACAATTCTGATGAAAGAAAACAAAGAACATCTAAGTAAATGGAGAGGTTGTGCATGGGTAGACAGACTCAATATTGTGAAGATGTTAGTAATTACCAACTTGATCTATAGATCTGATGCACCTGAATCAAAATCCCAGTAATTTACTTTGGGGAGAAAAACAAAGTGAATCTTACATTTATAAGAAGAGGGAAAAGGCCCAGAATAGTGAACACAATATTGGAGAAGACAGTAGAAGAGCTGACTACCTGACAAGACTTAATGTAAAGCTACAGTAATCAACAGTGTGATATTGGCAAAAAAATGAGACAAATAGGTTAATGGTGTTAGAGCCCATAAATAGACTCATACAAATACAGTAACCTGATTTTTCACAAAGGAACAAAAGCAATCCAGTGGAGAAGGGATGGTGTTTTCAACAACGGTGCTGGAATTGGGCATCTGCATGCCAAAGAGATACACACAGAGAGAGAATCCAGACATTGATACTATGGCTTTCAGAAAAAGTAACTCAAAACGGATCATAAACCTAAACGTAAAATGCATAAACATCAACTCATAGAAGGTAACAGAGGAAAATATTTATTTAGGTGACTTTCGATTTGGAAATATTTTAAAATATAACACCGAAAGCACAAACCATGCAAGAAAAGTTAGACCACTGAATTTAAAAATGTGTGTTCTGTGAAATATATTGTTTGAAAAAAATGAAAAGAAAGTCAGACTTGGAGAAAATACCTGCAAAATACATATAAAGAACTTGTATCCAAAATATATAAAGAACTCCCAAAACTCAGTAACAAGGAAACATACAACCCAATAATAAGTGAGCAAAAGATGTGGACACCTCATCAAAGAAGATATATAGATGGCAAATAAACATATGAAAAGACACTCAACATCTTATATAAGAAAACTACTCATGGAAAGCAAAATGAGCTACAAATACATATGAGTTTTGTTAGTTGCTCAGTTGTGTCTGACTCTTTGTGACCCCAAGGACTGTACCCCACCAGGCTCCTCTGTCCATGGGGTTGTCCAGGCAAGAATACTGGAGTGGATTGCCATTATCTTCATATTAGAATGGCTAAACTCTAAAACACTACACCACTACATGCTGGTGAGGATGTGAAGTAACAAAGAACTTCTGTTTATTGCTGGTGGGAATGCACAATGGTGCAGCCACTTTGGAAGACAGATTGGCAGTTTCTTCACAGTTTCACCATATGATTGAGAAATCACAGTCCTAGGTATTTATCCATACGAGCTGAAATCTTATGTCTACACAAAAGCTTGTATATGAATGTTTATGTGAGCTTTATTAGTAATTGCCAGAACTTGTAAACTTTGAGATGTCTTTCAGTAGGTGAGTGGATAAACTTGGTAAATGCATACAATAACACTGAGTATTATTCAGTACCAAAAATGAGCCATCAAGCCACAGAAAGACATGGAGGAACTGTAAATGCATATTACTAAGTGAAAGAAGTCAATCTGGAAAAGCTACAGACAATATAATTCCAACTATATGATGTTCTGGAAAAGGCTAAACTATGGAGACAGGGAAATCAGTAATGTCAGGGGTTGGGAGAGGGTGTGGATGGACAAACAGGTGGATCACAGATTTCTTCGGAGGAGGCAATGGCACCCCACTCCAGTACTCTTGCCTGGAAAATCCCATGGACAGAGGAGCCTGGTAGGCTGCAGTTCATGGGGTCGCGAAGAGTCGGACATGACTGAGTGACTTCACTTTCACTTTTATGCGTTGGAGAAGGAAATGGCAACCCACTCCAGTGTTCTTGCCTGGAGAATCTCAGGGATGGGGTTGCACTGAAGTGACTTAGCAGCAGTAGCAATAACACAGATTTCTTGGCAGTGAAACTGTTCTGCATGATACATGATATATTCATTTATCAAAATTCATAAAACTGCACAACACAAAGAGTGAACCATAATGTAAACCATGGACTTTAGTTCACAAGCATGTAGCCATGTTGGTTCATCAATTTTAACAAATGTACCCACATAAATGTGCTTAGTCACTCAGTCTTGTCGGACTCTTTGCAACCCTATGGACTATAGTCCACCAGGCTCCTCTGTCCATGGAATTCTCCCGGCAAAAATACTGGAGTAGGAAGCCATTCCCTTCTCCAGGGGATCTTCCTGACTCAGGGATCAAACCGGTGTCTGCTGGCAGGTTCTTTTGCATCTGAGCCACCAGGGAAGCCCACCCACACCAAAGAAAAATGCTAATAAAAGTGGGGACTATGTTTGGAAGAGAGAAAGCACATGCTAATCCTCTGTACTTTCTGTTAAATTTTTCTATAAACCTAAAATTTTTCTGAATAATAAAGTCTATTTAAAAAGTAAATTCAGAAAGGTTTAACATCTTATGGCAGCCCATGATACTCTCAATTCTGAGAATTACTTTCTTTAACAAGGTTTTCTGTTCATTTGCTGTACACCTGAAACAAATATTGTAAATCACAATATTGTGAATCAACTATACTCCAGTAGAAATTTCAAAAAAATAAGGTACTCTAAAATGGTATAGACGAACTTATTTTCAAAGCAGAAATAGAGACACCAACATAGCAAATAAACATATGGATACCAAGGTGGGTACGGGATGGATTGGGAGATTGGGATTGACATGTATACACTAATATGTATAAAATAGATAACTCATGAGAATAAACTGTGTAGCACATGGAACTCTGCTCAATGCTCTATAGTGAGCTAAAAGGAAAGGAAATTCAAGTAAGAGGGGATATACGTATATGAGTGGCTAATTCACTTTGCTGTATAGCAGAAACTAAAAAAACATTGTAAAGCAACTATACTCCAACAAAAAATGTCAATTATACCTCAGTAAAGGTGTTTTTTAAGAAGCTGATTACGGGGAAAAAAGTAAGGTGCCCTGAGAGTAGGTCACAATATTCTTAAAATGTTGATGCCTAAGAGGGAGGAAAACAATAGTTCTCTGACTCATCTTTGGAGAAGGAGAGGCAGGAAGATGGCTTTCTCAGAATGGCGATTGAGATGAGATGGGGAAAAACATTTAAAAAGATTGCTTATTAAGTTAAGTGGAGTGGGCTGTCATTTCCTTCTCCAGGGGATCTTCCCAACCCAGGGATCAAACCGGAGTCTCTTGTATCTCCTGCACTGGCAGGCAGATTCTTTACCACTGAGCCACCTGGGAAGCCCTTATTAAGGTAAAGAGAAATCCCATTTTAGAATGGAGAGGATACAGAAGATAATATGGAACTGCATTGATCTGAATAATAATATAAAAGTTTTTCTTCACTTTGGATGGAATCCTACCTCTAAGGTTAGAACGCATCTTAGATAAGGGGCCTAAGATTGAGTCGAAGCTATGGTTTTTCCAGTAGCCATGTATGGATGTGAGATTGGGCCATAAAGAGAACTGAGTGCTGAAGAATTGATGCTTTTGAACAGTGGTGCTGGCAGACTCTTGAGCATCTCTTGGATAGTGAGATTAAACCAGTGAATCCTAAAGGAAATCAACCCTGAATATTTACTGGAAGGACTGGTGCTGAAGCTGAAGCTCCAATACTTTGGCCACCTGATGTGAAGAGCTGACTCATTAGAAATGATGCTGGGAAAGATTGAGGACAAGAGGAGAAGAGGGTGACAGAAGATGAGATGGTTGGATGGCATCACTGACTCAATGGACATGAGTTTCAGCAAACTCTGGGAGATAATGAAGGACAGGGAAGGCTGGGTGCTGCAGTTCATGGGGTCGCAAAGAGTCGGACACGACTGAGCGACTGAACAACAGCAACAACAAGGCTGAGTGGGAAGCTAAACTGGCTTTTTCTTCCTTCTGGCTCTCAGAGGCATTGTGGTTGTGCAGTTGCTAAGTCCTCTCCGACTCTCTTTGTGCCCCCATGGACTGTAGCCTGCCAGGCTTCTCTATCCATGGGATTTCCCAGGCAAAAACACTGGAGGGGGTTGTCATCTCCTTCGAGATGGGATCTTCTTGACTCAGGGATCAAACCAGAGTCTCTTGTGCATCCTGCAGTGGTAGGCAGACTCTTTACCACTGAGCCACCAGGGAAGCCCCTCAGAGGCATTCAGTTCCGTTCAGTTCAGTCGCTCAGTCGTGTCCGACTCTTTGCAACCCTATGGACTGCAGCACGCCAGGCCTCCCTGTCCATCACCAACTCCAGAGTTTACTCAAACTCATGTCCATTGAGTCGGTGATGCCATCCAGCCATCTCATCTTCTGTTGTCCCCTTTTCCTCCTGCCCCCAATCCCTCCCAGCATCAGGGTCTTTTCCAATGAGTCAACTCTTCGCATGAGGTGGCCAGCGGGGGCTTCTAAAATCTAAAAACAATGACCTGGCCTGGATTTAAGTGTTCTTTTCCTTTGTTGTGCTTCCCCCTCATTAACTCAAGCCTCCTGCAGAGTCTTTTTTTTTTTTTAAATGCCTTTCCTTGTTCTACCTGTGTTTGGGGAAACTAAAAGAAGTGTTTCTGTTTGTATGTGAGAGAACCCAGTTGGGGGTAGGGGAGGAGCAAGGCAGGGTAGGCAGAAACCAGAGTGACTAGGTGGGCTGGTGCGCTGAGATCACAAATAATGAAGACAGCTATGGGGAGTATACAGCCTCCTTGAAGGATCCCAAGAATTCAAGGGAGAGGGCTTAACCAGTTGCTCTCTGGGCTCCTGAGAGAAGGGTGAGCCTTGACAGATGGAAAGGGTGGGGAGTGTCCAGTTGCACTTACTTTTTTAGAAACACTCTGCATCCAGGTTTTAACATAAGGCATCCACTTCAGTTCTTCAGGATCCACAAACACCATTCCACATCTACTGACTGTTGCAGGAGAGGCAACCTTTAGATCTTGCACCTAAAATTTGAAAAAGTTGAATAAGAAATGGCTAACGTGATACTTCCCTGCCCCTCCCAGTTCAATGCTAATAAATCACGCATTTAAAGTTTAAGGTAACATACTGTTAGGTTTTGCATGCAAGAGAGTGAGAGAGTTATAAGTGATTTAAAATGGAGAAAAAGTTAAATGAGGCATTAGGAGAAATATACATACATATATATGTAAGTATAGAAGGATACTGGAGAAGGAGATGGCAGCCCACTCCAGTATCAGTATTCATGCCTGGAGAATCCCATGGACAGAGGAGTCTGACAAGCTACAGTCCATGAGGTGGCACAGAGTTGGAAAACGACTAAAGTGACTTAACAGCAGCACAGATGGATGCTGTCAAATTCTTATGGGAAGGTATACATAGTTATTCCCTTCTTTTTCCTTCTTACCTTTTTTATTCTTATATCCAATGCATAGCCTAATACCTAGGACACAGTAGGTATTCAATTAATGTTGGATGAATGAACACAGCAGGGGTGGTGTCTTCTGTAATATTTTTGTAAAGTGTATTTGACTTGCATTCCTTTTCTAATCCCATTACCAAATAGTCATACCACAGAGGGATGACTTATTCTTCTTAAATGGAATAATTATTTTTAACTTGGAAAGCATTTCAAATCATGTAAAGACACTAATATATATAACTACCTCCAAAGGGAAAGAAACAAGTACTGGTGAGGACAGAATTTATTTTATTTCCCATTTATAGAGAGATAGGAACATTTGAGAGACTCTGGTTGTCAGAATGGAAAATCTATTATAAAAGGAAAATTTGATAAATATTTAGTGTATAAATGAAACACCATGGTAGGCCTTACAGATAATCAAAGATAAATCAGTAAGAGAAAAAAAATTAATGATGTTATGCCAATCTAACAAATGATTTCACTCCACAGTAAGGAATATATATTTACCTCAAAAAGCATGTGGATTTGAGGTGTGAGTTTAATCCTTTCACTGTTAGCCAAGCAAAGCATCTTGTTATCATCCAGCACCGTATTCATATTTTCAATCCAAAGAGCGTCTACTGGCCCATCACTGACGATCCATTTATGATCTTCTGAAGTATCATTCACAGCCGCTCGGACACTTAGTGCCATTAAACCATCTTTCCATTCCAAGGTTATGTTATTAACTTCACCATACAATTCACCCATTGTAATTGATTTAGGATTAAGAACATATGTTTTAACTGGTTGGTAAAAGGGATTCTCTACACCAAGTTTTTGCAAATTCCCTAAAGTTTCTGCTAGTACTTGGTAAACTGTGGTCTTGCCACCTCCTGTTGGCCCAACTAACATTACCCCATGTCTTACTAGCATTGTTTCATAGAACTGTATCACTTTTTTAACCATACACGCTTCAGGCTGAAGATTCTTTTTCTTCATGACATCTATAATTGTTGACTGCAATATACCATAATCATGTTCTGGAATTTGGACTCCAGGAAAAAGGTCAGATATGATTCCACTGGAAAAACAAAATAAAATCAATTAGGAACCACTGGCCATTGATATCCACCCATGTTACAAATAATTTTTTAAACATTACCAAGGGTCTTATTTTTCTCATTATCTTTTCTTCTAAACACACAATGCTACATTGTCTTATGTGTTATACCATAATCTATCATTTCTCTAATTTTTGTATGATTTTGCTTGTTCCTTGTACAGTGGACCAATGTTCTTAAGTATATCGGGAGCTTTTTGAGATAGAGAACATTTCTTACATTTTTGTATTATACACAGTACATGGCACAGTACCAAACATACAGGCAATGATTTGTCAGTTTATTTTAAAAATTATATTTATATCTCAACTTTTCCCAAAAAGCACTTATGTGTGCTTATCAGTTCAGTTCAGTTCAGTTGCTCAGTTGTGTCCAACTCTTTGCAACCCCATGAATCACAGTACACCAGGCCTCCCTGTCCATATTTATAATGGTATATAAATATTTAGAAAAAAGAGATGGAAATGGAAATAGAAAACCAGTACTATCTAAAAAAGGGAGTAAAGGAAAAAATGGACTATTTCAATAGGAAACCAAATGGCTGTATGGGTAAAAAAGAAGTGAAACTCTTACATACACAAAAAAAGTTCGAGAAGCAGTAAAGAATTTAACATAAAATGACAAGAAAAGTACAAGATGGGGGAGATCAAGATGATGGAGTACGAGGATGTTGAGCTCACTTCCTTCCACAAACACATCAAAAATACATCTACATGTGAAGCAACTCTCACAAAGACAGACTGGAGACTTGCAGAAAGACTCTTCTACAACCAAGATTACAAAGAAAGATTCACAAAGAGTTGGGTAGGAAGGGAAGAGAAAGAAGCAATCAGGTTGGTATCTGTGCCTGTTGGAGGGGACACACAAGAGGAGGGGGCTTACATGGGCTTGGAGATCCTCCCTGGAGAGTGAGGGGTTTGAACCACATTGGGCACTGCCGTCCTGGGAGCTGATACTGGGAAGACAAGCCTCTTAGCTGATTTGAAAGCCAGTGAAACTAACAGCAGAGCTGTAAGAAACCTATATCCCACTTGTGAAAAGTGGTTGTTTATTCTAAGAGCAAGAGAGGAAACAAAATGAAACTGCCTAGGGCTCTACGCTGTTTCCCACAATCCTCACCCTTGACTTTGCGCCCCAGCTGACAATGAGCACCTGCCACAGAACTGCCTGTTCTAGCACAGCTCCCCACTAGGGTGAAGGGTGCTATGTCTAAGGAGAGTGCACAGTTAGAGGGAAGGAGTAGGCTTGGATCCAGCACTGAATCTGAGTAGGGCGAGGATGGCTATTACTGGAGCTCTTGGAGGCAGTGGTTTGGGAGTGTTCTAGAGCTCTGATGTGCTGGGACTACCCCAGTGCTTGCCCCAGCCTGCACTTGGCACCCAGTCTGGCCCCTCTTACTACATCACTGCTCCTCTAGAGTAAAGGTACTGATGCTGGGGGAGGTAGATGACACACTTGGAAGAGAACCAGCTCAGACCCAACCCTCAGGGCTTCTGCTCCAGTATCTTGGGACCTGCCCCTGCTCCAATAGGGCAGTGTTGACCACTGAGAACAGGACAAGCCATGGCTCACATCTGGCTCCGGCTCTAGCCAGAGAGAAAATTACAGGTCAATGTCTCTGATACTATACATGCAAAAATTCTCAACAATGATACAGCAAAGACCAAGTTGAATTTATTTCAGGGGTGCAAGAATGGTTCAATATTTGCAATTCAATCAACGTGATACACCACATTAACAAAACGAAAAATAAAAATCACATGATCATCCCAGCAGTCACAGAAAAAGCAATTAACAAAATACAAAATCCATTCATGATAAAAACTTTCAAGAAACTTCATATAGAAGGAACATAATTCAGCATAATGAACGCCACTTATGACAAACCCAAAGCTAACATTATACCCAGTGACAAAAAGCTGAAAACTTTTCCTTTAAAATCAGACCAAGATAAGTATGCCCACTCCTGTCACTTCTATTCTACATAGTATTGGACATCCTTGTCACAGCAATCAGATATGAAAAAGAAATAAAAGCAACCCAGATTAGAAAGGAAGAAGTAAAACTGCCACTTTTTGCAGATGACATCATATTTTACATAGAAAATCCTAAAGATGTCACAAAAAATCTACTAGAACTCATCAACGAATTTGGTAAGGTTGCAGGATACAAAATTAGCATACAGAAACATGTTGCATTTCTATACACTAACAACAACCTATCAGAAATAGAATTATGTAAACAGTCTCATTTACATTTACATGAAAAAGCATAAAATATCTAGGGATAAACTTGCCTACAAAAGTAAAAGACCTATACTCAGAAAACTATAAGAAACAGAGGAGAGAAACTGAAAGGCACAAACAGATGGAAAGATATACCATGTTCATGAATTGGAAGAATCAATATTGTCAAAATGATCATCTACCCTATAGATTCAGCGCAATCTCTCTCAGAATACCAATGGCAATTTTTCACATAAATAGAACAGTAGTTTTAAAATTTGTATGGAAATATAAAAGACTCCAAATAGCCAACAATAATCTTGATAAAGAAGAAAAAAACTGGAGTTATCACACTCCTTGACTTCCAACTATGCTAAAAAATGATAGTAATCAAAACAGTATGGTACTGGCCCCAAAACAAACTCATAGATCAGTGAAACAGAATAGAGAGCTCAAAAATAAACCCATGCACTTATGTTCAGTTAATCTATGACAAAGGAGGCAAGAATATATAAGGGAGAAAAGATAGTCTCTTCAATAAGTGGTGCAGGCAAAACTGGGCAGTTGCATGTAAAACAATAAAATTAGAACATTTTCTCACACCATATAAAAATGAACTAAAAACAGATTAAAGACATAAATGTAAGACTAGAAACCATTAAACTCTGAGAAGAAAACATAGGCAGAATACTCTTTGACACAAATTATAGCAACATTTTTTTGGAATTGGTCTCCTGTGCAAAGGAAACAAAAGCAAAATTAAACAAATGGGACCTACTTAAATTTAGAAGTTTTTCACAGCAAAGGAAACCACTGACAAAATGAAAGGACAACCTACCGAATGAGAGAATATTTGCAAATGATGAGGGGTTAATATTCAAAATACATAAATGGCTCATACAGCTCAATATCAAAAACAAACAAACCCAGTTAAAAAATGGGCATTAGACTGAAGAGATATTTTTCCAAAAAAGACATACAGATGACCAACAGCCTCATGAAAAGATGCTCAATATCACTAATTATCAGAGAATGAAAATCTAAGCCACAATGAGATATCACCTCACACCTGTCAGAATGGCTATCAATGAAAAGACCACAAATAACAAATGTTAGTGAGGATATGGAGGAAAGGGAACCCTGTAAACTTTTGGTGGGAATGTAAACTGGTGCAGCCACTATGGAAAATAGTATGGAGGGTCCTTAACAAACTAAAAATATAACTACCATATTATCCAATAATTCCACTCTTGGATATGTATTTGAAGAAAATGAAAACACTAATTTGAAAAGACATATGAAGCCTTATATTTATAGCAGCATTATCAAGAATTATTACAATAACCAAGGTATGGAAGCAACCAAAGAGTCGACCAACAGGCAGATGGATAAAGAATGTATGTATGGTATATATGTTGGAATATTATTCAGCCATAAAAAATGAAATTTTGCCATTTGAAAAAATATGGGTGAACCTGGAGAGTATTATGCTTAGTGAAATAAGTTAGACAGAGAAAGACAAATAATCTGTTATTACTTGTATGTGGAATCTAAAAAATAAAACAAACTAGTGAATATAACAAAAGAAATAAACTCACAGATATAGAGAACAAACTAGTGGTTACCAGTGGTGAGAGGGAAGTGGGAGGGGCAAGATAGGGGTAGTGGATGAAGAAGTATAAACTACTATGTATAAAATAAAGAAGCTAAAGAATATATTTTTCAGCACACAGAGTATAGCCAACATTTTATAATAACTTCAAATGAAGTGTAATCTATAAAATATTCAATCACTATGCTATACACCTGAAATTAATACAATATTGTAAATCAATTATACTTCAATAAAAAAGAGCAAGGAAAAAATACAAAAAGAAAATATAAGAAGTGAATTTATAGTACTGTGTTAAGAAAGTCTGTCTCAAAAAGATAAAAATTCTATAACTTTAAAACAGTTGGTAAAGCGAAAAAATAAAAACACACAAGGAAAAATCAAACTTCTGTGAGGTAAGAGGCTTTAAACGTAACTTAGAGTGAATTATATACTTAGAGAAATATTTCCAATGTTTTACCAGATAAAGTTCATGATTTCTCACAAATTGCTAAGTAAAAGAGTACAAGAGAATAATGTTCTAAGAATAATAAATATAAATGACTGATGAACAGAAAAAATGATGCTCAGTGGTACTAAGAAAATAATGTATAAAAATAGGCTACTATTTTGGTATCTCTCTCTAAAACATATAAAAGAAATGCATATTTTCATAAATCTGTATCTTTAAATGTAAAATGCCTTTGGAGGACATCCTTATAGGATCTATCTAAATTTAAAATGTCCATACCCCATGATCTCAGGAATGTACTTCCTAGAATCTCACTTATAGCAATATCATAAGTGTACAATCATTAATATACAGGAATTTTCATCATTGTGTTCTGCCAAAAGTGCAAAGACACATATTCTGGCAATCAGGGGATCTGATGGTGGACAAGGCAAAGAGGATCCCCAGTAAGGTCGTAAATATACATCCCAGGATGACAGATGTGTATGACTGAAGGTCGTTTTTGTTTTTAGGAGATTTATACTCTGGCAGAATTTTGAAATGAATTAGTGATAGAGGTATAGAAAAGTTGGTGAAGGAATAAAAAACAAAAATTAAGATAAATAATAAATGCAGGAAAAATAAGAAGCAAGGTACTTTAATAATAAGGGAAAGATGGCTCCGCTTTGGGTAATATTTATATCTCTAAAATAAATTACGGAAATCCTGTATATCTAGCTCTGGTTATATTGTCACATGACTACCCATAGAGGATAGGTTGGTGAGGAGAGAAGTGTGTCCATATCTTCATCTCTCTGTTAGTAACTTAATAACATCTAAAACTGAAAAGTCATGAAATAACACAAATATGGTACCAAAAGATATGGATAGAAATAGGAAAATGAAGGGATGAATAGATGAATTAAAAAGTTATTGTCTTTAGGAAGTGGGAGTTGGTAAAGGGCAGGAAACTATTGTTTTCCCTGAGAGTAACTTAAAACAGCATTTCATTTTTAAAACCACATACATATATGACTTGAATAAACATAAAACTTAGTAATGAAACTAGAAATAGAAATAGATAAAAGCAATCACATTTGTGTTGAGACCTCAATCTACTTCTTTTGAGTGTGGAAATTCTCTTATTTTGAGTGTGGAACTTCTCTTAGGTCAGGAATTTGTAACCAAATGCTAATTTGCATAGCATGCAGTTTGGTGGTCAATATGTTGAAAAAATAAATGATTGGATTGATGCTAAAACTTTAGTATCTTTATTTGAAACTAGCATTTTGAAAATTGCAAAAAGTATCTATAGAAAAGATAATACCTTGCTAGAGACTGACATGTTTGAAGATAAACTATCCTTCACCTTTACTCAGTAGCTATGTTTTCTCTGTAACACCTAGACATTTACCTGAATAGAATAGCATCATCTGTTAGGAATTTTGGCAAGTTAGAGTCCCGCAAAGCTCTTATCAACACCACATCTTCACTGAGGTCTGGGTTCTCTCTTTTTAAAGACCTAAATTTAAAGGAATAATTCAGATGATGTTGCAAGTACATAATGTTGAACATGATTTTCTAAATCTCTGGGCTAGGGATTCTGCTTGCAGAAAGCTGTGGAGGGCACCCCACTGCCAATTCCTACGGGAAGGATGGGACAATTTTCCTGGCATGCCCAGCGTCCATCTCCAAAACAGCACATGGACAAGTCAGGCACAGGCTGCTTTGCATTGAGGAAAATGATAAGGACATTTTCTCAAGGACCTCCTATCAATCCAGACTTTATCCAACCTGAATTGATAGCTCTCTGAATACATCAGAGAAGCCTGGTAGGCTACTGTCCATGGGGTCACAAAGAGTTGGACATGACTGAGTGACCTTTACTTTCACTTTCACATCCTGGCTCATGGTGGTTAAGCCTTTAATATGCTGAAACCCGTTATATTGGATGCATACAGGTGAAAAAAAAAAGCTAGCCAAAGCTTAATGGCAGCTATGTCGGTTCTCACAGGGAAGAACTGTTGTGGGATGAAGAGAGATGCCCTCTTTCACTGTGGCAGGGGGGGTGTCAAGGTAAGAATGATGACAACAGTGGCAGTTAACATTTATTAATCATGTTGCTGGGAAAGACTGAAGGTAAAAGAAGAGGACAACAGAGGATGATATGGTTAGATAGAATCACCGACTCAATGGACACGAACTTGAGCAAACTCCAGGACATAGTGGAGGACTGGGAAGACTGGTGTGCTGCAGTCCATGGGGGTGTAAAGAGTTGAACATGACTTAGCTACTGAACAACAACAACATGTTGCTTTAAGAGCCATCTGTGAATTACTCATGAAATGTATGAGTAATGCGTGACACAGTTTGGAACTCAACTCTTGCCCACTTTGGTTTCTTACCCAGCCATGACCAGAACAGACTTTACAGCTCTCATGCCAAAGTCATAGTGATCCTGCTGAGAGAGCTGTTCACTGCAAAGTTTATACATCTGGGTCATTTTTCTTGCTAATATCTTACTTGATTCAAATCCTTCAGAATATAGAATTACCTAGAATGGAAAAATAAAATGCAATGCCTGATTATATTATACTGATAACAACACAGTAGCATAATACCAATGTATTCAAAATCTAGTTAAGATATTAGATCTCTACAAGTGGTTGTTGTTGTCCAGTCACTCAGTTGTGCCCAATTCTTTGCAACCCCATGGACTGAAGCATGCCAGCTTTCCTGTCCTTCACCATCTCCAAGAGCTTGCTCAAACTCATGTCCATTGAGTCGGTGATGCTATCCAACCATCTGGTCCTCTGTCGTCTCCTTCTCTTCCTGCCTTCAATCTTTCCCAACATCAGGGTCTTTTCCAATGAGTCAATCCTTCACATCAAGTGGCCAAAGTATTGGAGCTTCAGCTTCAGCATCAGTCCTTCCAGTGAACATTCAGGATTTGTTTCCTTTAGGACTGACTGGTTTGATCTCCTTGCAGTCCACAGGACTCTCAAGATTCTTCTCCAGCACCACAATTCAAAAACATCAATTCTTTGGCACTCAGACTTCTTTATGGTCCAACTCTCATATCTGTACATGACTATGGAAAAACCATAGCTTTGACTACTTTTTAATATGCTGTGCTAGGTTTGTCATAGCTTTTCTCCCAAGGAACCAGTGTCTTTTAATTGCCTGGCTGCAGTCACCATCTGCAGTGAATCTGGAGCCCAAGAAAATAAAGTCTCTCACTGTCTCCATTGTTTCCCCATCTATTTGCCATGAAGTGATGGGACCAAATGCCATGATTTTAGTTTTTTGAATGTAGAGTTTTAAGCCAGTTTTTTCCCCCACTCTCCTCTTTCACTTTCATCAAGAGTCTCTTTAGTTCTTTTTCACTTTCTGCTAGAGTGGTGTGGATATTACATATGGATGTCTGAGAATTGATTCTGCTTTCTTTCTATAGATGAAGATATGGTCTTGTTATGTTTGGTTTGAGTAGCTGCAGAGCCCAGTGTGAAACATTCACATCATAAAGTCTGGATGGTGTTGTGAGCCTGAGTATAAAAGCAAGACTTGAACTTCCCTGATCTGAGTCAGGGATGAGTCAGTGATGCCCTCTATTTAGGCTCCCTGACAGTCAAGGAAAGCTATACAAAAATGTGCAGCCTCTTTCCTGCCCTAGGAGGGCACCATGCCTCTGACAAGTTTGTGCGCTCTTGGTTATATAAACCAATGATGATCGTGGAGGGGTGTGTGGACCCTTCTTTCAATGCATAATCTACTTGAGTCGCTGCAGTTGGCCTCAGAATGAGATCTGAGGTGATGCTGAGACTGCATGCTGGTGTCTGTTTTGCTCATTGCTCTATCACGACCTATTAACACAGTACTCTGGGCACTGAAGGTGATTAAAAATACTTATTGACAACAAACCCTGATTCATTTGATCTGTAACAACAATAGGAACAGCATTCAGGAGACTGGATTTTTAAATTTCTCCAATTGATTACTGAGTAATTTAACAATAGGACAGAACAGGAGGTGTGAATATGATGTTGGACTGAGTTTCAAGCCTGTGTTTTTCCCCTATCAGCTTTGGACAATGAGCAAGTCATTTACTGTCCTGTCCTCAGAGGGTCTAGAGAGAAGACGCCACTGTCTTAGCTGCCCAGCACCCCATCTTACCCACAGGGGCACTGTAGGACTCATGAGATGCTGTAGGCATTATATTAATACTATTAAAAGTTGTAATTTTTCTAATTATAGGATTTGGCATGGTCTATTCTTGGGAAGTTACTTTTACTTCATTTAGAGGAATATTTTAAATTAGCTGTTGTCAGAAATTTACTAGCCATGGGAGTAACATGTGCTTTCTGAGAAACTCCATTCTAAAAGAGGTGGTGTCCCTTGTGAACACTGAGCATGAAGGGCCTTCCAGAGTCTTGAAAATATCCTATATCTTGGTCTTGGTGATCACACAGGTGAATACGTATGTAAGGATTCACTCAGTTTACCCTTATGATCTGTGCACTTTACTATATGTAAATTATACCTCAGTAAAAAGTGTCAAGAAAAATACATTTAAGATTTAAATTCACTGGTTATTAGCTAGTATGAAGAAACAAACAAACAAAAAAAAAAAACCAGTTTAAATAGAAAGGTTCCTAGATAGAGAAGAAACAAATACAAACATAAATAATTAACTTATTAATGATGGCTATTTTTTCTTTTTACTATATTGATACAAACTAGAAACAAATCATTGTCTTTCATCATTAGTGATTGGTATTGTTTCTACTCAACACCCCTTGACTCTAATTAAGAAAATAATGCAGCAAGAGAAGTGAGAATAATATAGCCTTTTAAGGGTAATCTAGACATTTTAATTCCTAGAGACAAATTGATAAATTTCAATGAAATGGCTAATTAAGTTCATTTATTTATTTATTCCAGTTTTCAGGGCTTAAAATATTCCAGATGGCAAACTGGACTTTGGGGATATAGCAGTTACACACACACACAAACACACACACAACATTCTAAGTGGTAACAATCATATCTACACACTTAAGAGGAAACAATACTGTGTAACCTTGGCCAGAGTACATTCATAATGGAAACTTTCTACCATGACAGAAATCAAATACTAAATAAAAGAAACAAGCCTAAAGTTTTGCTGCTTTATAATGTGAAGCTCACCTCTGCAATCAAGGCATAATTTGGAACCATCATTGCAAAGGGTCTAAATAGGGCTTTCAAATTATCTGGCAATTCTGTTCTGCCTGCATATCCAGGATTCATTGTGATGAAGGCTGCACAAGTCATAACCAACTTTATTTCTCGCCCCTCAAACATGAATCTAGAGAGCTGTTGAAAAGAAAGAGAAGATATAAGTTAACACTTCTCCAGATATTTGTAAATTCTTCCCCATAATTACTACTCGAGTACAAAACTTGTGTGATGTGTATTCAAGCAAAAACTACTGAATCCTATTGTTGGGAATGTTTTCCTCCTGATTCTGTCCTACTCACTCTCCCTCTCTTCTGGGCTAAGTACTTCCTGCTGTCTGCCTCCTTGCCCCTGCCTTGCCCCAAGTGTTTCCTCTTTCTTGGCCCGGTCATAATAAAATAAATGAATAAATAATAAACTAAAATAAAATAATTAAAAAAAATCAAACAACTCGCAAGGTTGTTCTGGTTTGTACTGGCTGAATACCCGCCTGCCCTTTGGTGCCCTCATGACCTTAATTTTGCAAGGTCAACAAAACAGGATGGTGGGGGGCTTGGTCCTGCCCTTCACTGCCATCACTTTTCCAGTACAAAATCCTTCTTCAGGAACATGCTCAAAGGGGCTAAAACAGATTTGAAATACTGAAGCCACCCTAATATCTTCATCTGTCCCTACACTTCTTGGCTTTTCCAGTCCAGTGACTTCTGGAGACTCAAGGCCCCTTTGGGTCCCCCAGGATCCCTCTCTCATTTTTTTTTAACCAGCAACAGGCTGAGACTGGGGCCATGAGGAAGGCAGTGGAGCCCAGAAGAGGCAGAATTAGAGAAATAGAGCAGAGAAGTCAATGTCAAAGGCAAGAACAAGAAAAATAAGAGGAAAATAAGAGGTGGAGGACAGAAGAACAAGGGAGTACAAGCATGCATGTGTGTGTGTGTGTGTTGGGGGAGCAAAGAATAAGAGGGTTACATGAAAGCACAGACTGAGTCTCACCAACTCTATATCCCTAGGTCCCAGCACAGTGTCTGCCATACAGTTGTTTATTGTGTTGCCTGGATGAGCAATTAATTCACCCAACTCAGTTCCACTGCTGCAGTACTCACCAATGACACTGGAAACATGGACTAGAGAGGCTGAAGTTGGCACTGTCCTTCCTAAAATGCAACATGATGCAAGTTCATTATGAACTTCTTGTTCTTTAGTTGCTAAGTTGCGTCTGACTCTTTTGCGACCCCATGGACTATAGCCCACCAGGCTCTTCTGTCCATGATATTTTCTAGGCAAGAATACTACAGACTTAAGAAACATGATATCTACGGACTAGAAACATGATATCTATGCCCAGCCCCTTACCTTTGCAGCTTTGGCATTCCTGATGGTAATGAGCTGCTGAGCAATGACGGACAAAACTTCTATGTCAATCCTATTAAATTCATCAAAGCAGCACCAGGCTCCTGACTGCGCCAGACCACTGAAGAAGCGCCCCATCATCTGAAATCAAAAGAATGCCACTCAGCTCTGTAGTGTAGAGTTGAACTTCTCCCAAAGTTAAATTCTGAGCTGAGGTATTAAGAAGACAAGAGGTAGTATCTGCAAACAAGCAATAGGTTTGTGTGACTCCTGGGCCATGACAGATGTTAACACCTTTTTCTTGGAGGAAATATCTTTTTGCCGCTCTCTGAATGATTTGCAACTTATTTTTATTTTTAAATAAAATGACAATCTGACCTACTTTTTCATAATCCTCATTCACCTATGTAAATACAGATTCTCAAAGAAACTGACAGATAGAATAGACATACTTAAGAAAACCTTGAAAACTTTGCTGATGGAAACTTTCATCATCTTTACCAGGTACTACACATGGCAGGCAACATGCAGGAACAGCTGAGCAGAAGCACAGTCACTTGAGCATGCTAAGTTGCTCCAGCAGTGTCTGACTCTTTGCGACCCCATGGACTGTAGCCCACCAGGCTCCTCTGTCCATGGGATTCTCCAGGCAAGAATACTGGAGTGGATTGCTGTGGAAGATCCTCCTCCAGGGGATCTTCCTGATCCAGGGATCAAACCCACATCTCTTACATCTTCTGCATTGGTAGGCAGCTTCTTTACTACCAGTGCCACGTGGGAAGCCCATACACAGGGTAATGTAATGGTGGTTAATTTCTTCTACAGCAGAATCCTAGTGGTTCAGGAGAATGAATACATACCTGTGGCTATCTACAGAGGAAAGTTCCTTTAGAGACTTGAATTTTGGGTTAAGCATTAGTACAAATATTGCATCATACCATATCTCTATCTCTTTAAAAATAGAGCTAATGTTTTTTTGTTTCAAGGTGGTCAATGGAGCACATAGGGATAACATCCCTTTCTCTGAAATGACCATGTATGAAAGACAGAACTCTCTCCACTTCTGTGTCTGCATTTTTACCTGCACCTACCTGATAAAAACAAAATGGAAAGGAAAACCAGCAGCAGAAAGCAAGTTTTGAAAAAATATCCTGGAAGATGGAAAGTTCATAAATACCGATTACTCAGCTGAGAAGGGCAGAATTCAGCCCAAGCCAGAAGGAAGGAAGAACTACCCTTCAGGAAAGTCTCCAAGAAACTCTGAACCCATCAGCAACACATGCAAGGAAAGCAGACAAGGTCCCAGGGCAATCCTTGGAAATTAGTCAAAGGTGAGTACTTGCAGTGATCAGGTTTGTGGGCCCTTCCTTTCTCTGTGCTTCTCTCTTCTCATTTCAAGTAGAGTAAACAGGGCTCTTGAGGCTGGCATTGCTGAATTTTCTCTCCAGCATAATACCCAAGGACTGCCTTGTTGAGAAAGGGGGAGATCTGTCTTTGGGAGACATTAGGAGATACTGGGAGAAGACATACTTGGGAGATAACGAAAGCAGAGAAAAGAAAATACAGATAACTTCAGACCTTCACGTTACTCAATTGAGAGTCAAAAGGACAGACAGCTCCATCCATGAGCGAAACCCACTGAATTCTACTACTGTAGAAAAAAATCCTTATTATTTTGGTATTTATAAAAGGTTTCTGGCTTCCTGGCTGCCCATGCCCACATACTCTATGGTGAAGCCTGCCAGTCAAATATCTTACACTCTCACAAGAGATCACAGGAGCTCTTTCATTGAAAGCAGGGGTGAAACAAGTTATTCTAAATGATCAACTCAGTCCCCCATCCATGCTTATGGACTAATAAGTAAAGACCAACAGACGTTTAAGAAAAATCAACATCAAGAAAGAGAGGAGAAAAATAAACAAAATAAGCAACTCTGAAGAAAATGGAGGTAATCTGGGGGAAAATAGAAAAAATTTAAAAGTTCAAATGGAATCCTCAGAGAGATTTTAGAGGAAATTGCATTACTATAGCAAAACAAGATACTCTAAAAAGAAAGAGTCAGAAATAAGAAACAATCCTTGGAACTTAACTATAATACAGCCTAGATTACCAAAGTGAAATAGATGGACTGAACAACGGAACAACTAAAGACCAAGCTGGCATTCTTTTTTGGCTGAGCAGCTTGTAGGATCTTAATTCCCCGACCAGGGGACAGAGGACAGAAAGCTCACAATGATGTTGGTCATCCAGTCACAACCTGCTCATGGAAGAGCTTTCAATGGTATATAAGGACTGATGGCCAACAGGAGACAAAAAGAAGAAAATGAAACATGTCTCCACTGGGGTGATGCTATGCGGTCTGTACCACCTCTGTTAACCACCTGAAGTTACTACCTGCTGAAGTAAGCATGAGAAGTAGGACTCCAAAAAGGGGAGAAAGACATTTTTCAATAAAGGTGGGTTCCCACAGAGCTCTCTCTTAGAATCACTTAATTTTATTACTTTAAAAAGGGACTTAATTTTATTCCCTAGGCCATTTTAGCATGACATACAGGTTCCCCTAGTTTCAGAACTCAATGCTAATATATTTGGGGCACACCGGAAGCTCTTTCCCTTCATGTATGCTTCCTAAAGTCCACAAGAGGACTAATGTTTAATGTCAGTAACTGCTTCTGTTGTCAGCCACTTCTGTGTGGGAACTGACAGCTGGTTTGTCCTTCTCTTGTTTCTGCTCCTGGAAGAGGCATCCACATCCACCAGCCCTATTGGGATGGAAAAGGTGGAGGTGGCACAGTGTTTCCTCCACACTGAGAAATCTTTCTCCACCCCCGTGTCTGACTGGGAAGTTGGGAAGTTCCCAGGAATGACCTTTGTCTTTTTCTGAAGGTCCTCTACACCAGTGGTCCCCAACCTTTTTGGTACAAGAGATGGATTTAGTAGAAGACAATTTTTCCATAGACTGGGGAGGGGGGATGGTTTCAGGACAATTCAAACACATTACATTTATGGTACACTTAATTTCTAATCTAATGCCACGGCTGGTGGGTACCAGTCCATGGCCCAAAGGTTGAGGATCTCTGCTCCACACCCTTCAAGGGATGTACAACTCTCCAAATTAGACATTAACATGCTAAAACAGCAGTTTCTAAAGTGTCATCTGGGGAGCCATGCAAGTCCCAGAGTTTCTTTTAGGGGGTCTGTGAGGTCAAAGGACTCATTATAATGCTAAAATTTTATTTGCCTTTTCAGTCTCATTCTCTCAGGAGAGAGCAGAGTATGAAAAAGTTATTGATGTTGTTTCAGTTCCCACATCACAAATAATCTTTAAGAAACTGCCACTTGTCAAATTTTGGTATAGTTTCAAAGAAGAATATCAGCAGTTATCTGAAGAAGCTATTAACCTATTCCTCTCTTTTAGTGTGTATATCTGTGTAAGACTAGATTTCTCTTCAAATACTCAATCAAAATAACATATCTCAAAAGAGTTGATGCAGAAACAGATATGGGAATCTGGCCATATTCCATTATACCAAACAAGAGATTTTAAAATATATAAAATAGTGTCACTCTTCTCACTAAATTTTTTGTTTTGAAAAATGGTTATTTTTCTCAAAATATGTGTTTATGCTAAGATGTAAATAATTGATTATGGTTATTTTAAAACAGATAAATATTTAAGATGCATCAATTTTAACTTATAACATGGAAAATATCAACAGGTATGACCCATACATATAAACAAACACTCTTTGGAGGCTCAATAATTTTTAAGAGTGTAAAAAGGTCCTGTGATCAAAAAGTTTGATAACTACTCAATGAAAAAATCTTTCCCTGAATTCTCACCTCCTATGCATTTCATTTTTAATACACAATTCTGAATTGCTCATCTCTCTTTTAATATTAATTTATTTATTTGGCTACACCGGATCTTAGTTGTGGCACGTGGGGTCTAGTTCCCTGACCAGGGATCAAACCCAGGGCCCCTTGCATAGGGAGTACAGAGTCTTAGCCCCTGGACCACCAGGGAAGTCCCTACTCTTCTCTTCATGTAAGCTTATTCCTTGTTCCTAGATTTCCTTGCTAGTCTGTCTTACACCTCATTTTTGCCACCATTTGACAAATCCTGGCCTTGATTCCTACCTGGCCCACCCAGACTGCCTTGTGTTGACTACTCTCCCTTGCTCTATTTACTCCACTTTAATCATTCCTGTCCCCACTAGTTTTCCCCAGTTTGCCATCACTCCTTTTTCTCCTTTTGCTGTGTCACACTGCAAACAGAGAAAGCCACGTGAAGCACTTAATGTTAGCGTTCATATGCCAAGACTGTACCTTGTAGTCCAAACCATCAGAGCAGTTAAAGACCACACACTGGATGGCAAGGGCTTTTGCGAGGTCTTTGGTGGTCTCCGTTTTCCCAGTTCCAGCAGGACCAGCTGGTGCGCCTCCCAGGTCCAGCTGCAAAGCCCCCATGAGGCAAAGGTAGCAGCGATCCTGAAGAAATGGATAAATTGTCATTATTGAAGGCAACTGACACTGGCCACAAATTTGAAAGTACTTTCTATAGTAGGAGGGTCATTACCTATTTAAAAAAAAAAAAATATATATATATATATTTTTATTACGGAGGATTTTATTTTATTTTATTTTATTTCATTTATTTTTATTAGTTGGAGGCTAATTACTTTACACTATTGTAGTGGGTTTTGTCATACTTTGACATGAATCAGCCATGGAGTTACATGTATTCCCCATCCTGATCCCCCCTCCCACCTCCCTCTCTACCCAATATATTTTTAAGTGGAGGATAATTGCTTTACAATGTCATGTTGATTTCTGCTGTATGACAATGTGAATTAGTCATAACTAATATCCTTCTTCTTGAGCCTCCCTCTCACCCACCTCCTTATCCCACCCCTCCCCATCTAGACCATCACAGAGCAACAAGTTGAGTTCCCTGTGCTATACAGCAGCTTCCCACTAGCTATGTTTTACACACAGTAAGCTAAAGCTAAGTCACTTCAGTCGTGTCTGATTCTGTGCGACCCCATAGATGGCAGCCCACCAAGCTCCCCTATCCCTGGGATTATCCAGGCAAGAATACTGGAGTGGGTTGCCATTTCCTTCTCCAATGCATGAATGTGAAAAGTGAAAGTGAAGCCGCTCAGTCGTGTCCAACTCTTAGCGACCCCATGGACTGCAGTCTACCAGGCTCCTCCGTCCATGGGCTTTTCCACATAGGAGTACTGGAGTAGGGTGCCATTGCCTTCTCCATACACACAGTAAAATGTCTGTCAATGCTACTTTCTCAATTCACCCCACCCTTTCTTCCCTCCCTGGGTCTACAAGTCCATTCTCTATATCTGCTTCTCTATTCCTGCCCTGCAAGTAGGTTCATCAGTACCATTTTCTTCTAGATGCTATATATATTCATTAATATATAATATTTGTTTTTCTCTTTCTGACTTACTTCACTCATGAAAGGTTCTACAGCAACTGAAATATACTAAAAAATTCAGGCACATGGTCAAATAAAGTAAATAAATCTGCTATACAAAAATGTATTCACAGCAAATTCTTTCAAGGTTTAATCTGAGAAATGTTCCAGAACTATTTTGGTGGGGAACAAAAGCAGTCATGAACCTAATGGTCAGTAACTTACCGTGAGAGGAGTAATAACTAATCTTGGGCATGCACCTAAATACTCATAGCCATAGGTGTACTGAGAGAGCGCCATCCTCGCCACACAATTGTCCAGGTCTACATCCCAGTAATAGCGCAGCTGTCTCTGCCAGTCAAAGGAGTCAACCACCTCCACCTACATAAGTGATGACAATGATACACTTGGTAGATGCATTAATTTTAGAAAGAAACATACGATTTTATTTGAATGAAACAGTTACCTTGGCTTGAACAAGTTCAGTGACTATGTCTCTTGCATGTACATCAATAGTAATTAAGGCAGTTATGATGTTTCTGTGTAATTTAGGAAGAGTGCCTCGGACTATTGCAGCTAGGGCATTTAATCTCTACAAACGAAAAAAAAAAATGTGATCATTAATTTTCAAAAATCAGTTTACATGTATATCTTTTTACTATTAGGTTTGGAATAGATATTTGCCAGAATTATCTATAAAACTCAGTATCTATAAAATTAGATCATTTTAGGACTTCCCTGAAGGTCCAGTGTTTAACATTTTGTGATTCCAGTGCAAGGGGCACAGGTTCAATGCCTGGTCGGGGGACTAAGATCCCACATGCCATGTGGCATGGCCAAGAAAATATAACATAAAATAAAATAAAGATGACAAATTTATTAATATTTAAAAAATTAGACAGATTTGACAAGTGTCTATTCCAAATTTCATAAAAATCTGTAATTCTGTGACCAAATAGGACAACAGTTTAACTTATTTAATTCCAATACGACTTCTGTGACGTACATACTAGATTTACCCCCATTTCACATGAGAGGACTTCCCTGGTGGCTCAGATGGTAAAGCAACTGCCCACAAAGTGGGAGACCCAGGTTCGATCCCTGGGTTGGGAAGATCCTCTGGAGAAGGAAATGGCAACCCATTCCAGTATTCTTGCCTGGAAAATCCCATGGACGGAGGAGCGTTGTAGGCTACAGTCCATGGGGTCGCAAAGAGTCGGACACGACTGAGTGGCTTCACTTTCTTTCACATGAGAGGAAAGTGAAGGTCAGACAGGGTTAGTAAACTGGTGGCAGTCACAGTCAATACAGTGGCAAAAAAGAGACTTAGGTAGACATTTGCCTTGAGGAAAGCTCTTAACCATTCTGTGATGATGTCTCCAGAGAAGACTGTTCTCAAAAATTAAATGTGATTAAGGTAGTGCTTCTCATTTATAGGGCTAGTTTCTTTTATTTTTGGATATTCAGAAAACTCAGGCATTTTAACCAAGTCAATGACTGATTAACCAAAAGCATTCACGTTAAGTCGTTAAATCTTTTTCAAAGAAGGGCAGTGACTCTGAAAACCTTGATCGGCTGAATTTTCACTCAGGCTGATCCTGATCAAGGGTCACCTCTGTAAAGAGATCAGTGGGACTTTCCTTAGTGAGTCTTCTCTCTGGAGCTCTCTGAGGTGAAATTCTATTGAGAACCTTATAAGAGAGTTTTATTTCAAGGAAGCTCTTTCCTCCTTTTTCTAAGTGTGATTTTCTAAAAAAAAAAAAAATTATTTTGGCCATGCCATGCAGAATGCAGGATCTCAGTTCCCCAATCAGGAATCAAAGCTGTGTCCCCTGCAGTGCATGAGCAGAGTCCGAACCACTGGACCACCAGAAAACTCCCCTAAAGGTAAGTATTTAAAAATGCAATATTGCTTGGAAGTAGAATTGAATTTGGAGTCGAAGATTTGGCCCTGCTGTAAGCTACATTTTCTAAAGATAGCTCAAGAATTTGTGTAGAATGGTATTTAATTCATTCAATCTTATGGCTTTATTGATCATTGCCTGAGGGTTCTATAAAACAGTAGAAAAGTACGTGCTGGGCTTAAGAACAGAAATCTTGTGGTTTTCCTGGATTAAATCAACTTCTGGGAGAGACATCAGGATCCAGTATATCATTTCTCCTTAAAGGTGGCAAACCCTGATAATCCTGACATTTTCCTTTTGAATTGCTTTTTTTCCCTTCTATTTTTAAAAGTATTCATATAAATATAGCAATGCAGGCGACATGGGTTTGATCCCTGGGTTGGGAAGACCTCCTGGAGTAGGGCATGGCAACCCACTCCAGTATTCTTGCCTGGAGAATCCCCATGGACAGAGGAGCCTGGCGAGCTTCAGTCCATGGGTTCACAAGGGGTCAGACATGACTAAGCGACTGACCACACACATAAATACTATGCAAACATCAAGGGAGTATTGCTGAAAAAACTTGAACAGAGATAGTTTTTGTGAGCACCCCAAATCTTTGGATGTCATCTCAGAGCCTTACAATTTTTTTTAAACAGTTAAAAGCCATTCAGCTTTATTAATTAATATATATTTATTTCACATAGTCAAAATAGAGCCTTTTACAATTCATTCTGTGATCTTTGATTAAAATACAGATTACAGGCTTTCAGAAACATTTTTATTTGTGACATAATGACGTAATGACACTTCATGATTTCTATGATTTACAAAACGGAGGCTAATCATTTAGTTAAGTAATGTTTATGATTTCTCTCATCGATATTAGAAAGATGCAGCAAGATTTTAGTAACCTGTCACTGTTTTATCCTTAGAAGAAGAGCATTACAATTTCCGAAGTAGTGAATTTGTATCAACCACTCCCATAAGGGCCACTGGGACCATCTTGCACAGCGATACATCTGATATTAACCTGCCCGTATTCTCACCTCAAAGTTCACTTTTTCAAAACGTTCCAGGGCCTCTAAGTGATTCCCCTCTTCTTTTTCCAAACACTCCGTCAAATCGCGGCACCACATGATTTGAGAAACAGTCAGGATCACCTGCAGGGAAACACCCTCCTTCAGTGTGGGCTTCCTCTCAGCCGAGTAAGATGCAGAGGTGGAGATTTAAAGGCGCCTGTTACCTGAGAAGGGTGGCCTGCGACCACCCACACGGTTCTCTGTTTCCCCAGATAGTCCGCGATAGCGGCTTTGCTCAGGCGGCGCAGAGACGTGAACATGGCTTCCTCCACTTTGCCCAGCCACTCCTCCACGTTGCCTCGGGCCTTTAGGCCTTTCCCCAGGCTCACCTGGGAGGTAATTAGAGAGGTGATAACATGCTCCATACATCCCCGACAGAATCCTGAGGTATTGCTATTCCACTCTCACTTTACCCACTTCTACTTAAAAAAAACAAACAAACAATTGTTTGGCTATGCCTCATGCGGAGAAGGCAATGGCAACCCACTCCAGTACTCTTGCCTGGAAAATCCCATGGGCAGAGGAGCCTGGTGGGCTGCAGTCCACGGGGTCGTGAAGAGTCGGACACGACTGAGCGACTTCACTCACTTTCACTATACCTCATGCAGAACTTTTAGTTGTGGCACGTGGGATCTAGTTCCCTGACCAGGGATCAAACTCATGCCCCCTGCATTGGGAGGATGGAGTCTTAGCTGTAGAACCTCTAGGGCAGTACCTATCCACCTCTACTTAGTGTGTTACTTCACGGCTTTCCTTTGGGGCCAACTCTCGGAAAGAGGAGGTATGTGTGTGTGTGTGTGTGTGTGACTCAGTTGTGTGGAAAGAGGAGCCATGTGTGTGTGTGTGTGAGTGTGTGTGTGTGACTCAGTTGTGTGGAAAGAGGAGCCGTGTGTGTGTGTGTGTGTGTGTGTGTGTGTGTGTATGTATGTGTCACTCAGTTGTGTCCAACTCTTTGCTCATTTGTATCCTACCCACCAGGCTCCTCTGTCTTTGGAATTCTCCAGGTAAGAATACTGGAGTGGCTTGCCATGCCCTCCTCCAGGGGATCTTCCTGACCCAGGGATGGAATATGGTCTCCTGCATTGCAGGCAGATTTTTTACTGTCTGATCTACCAGGAAAGCCCAAAGAAGAGTTTATGTGTGCTAAATGAATTCCTCCACTTTCTTTGCCTACCTTCTGCCATATGATTTTTGGCTCCAACCATTCCTCTAAACCTGCTCAGGTTATTAAGGTGATCAGGTGGGTGCGTGCTCAGTAGCATCTGACTCTTTGGACACAAGCAGACTGCAGCCTGCCAGACTTCTCTGTCCATGGATTTTTCAGGCAAGAATACTGGAGTGGGTTGCTATTTCCTACTCCAGGGTATCTTCCCAATCTAGGGATCAAACCTGTGTCTCTTGCATTGGCAGGTGGATTCTTTACCACTGAGCCACCTGGGAAGCCCCTAAGGTGACTAGTGTTCTCCCAATTGTTCACTCCAATTGACAGTTTTCGGTCCTTTTCACATTTATTTCTTGGACTTTCAATGACCTGCTGCTGCTGCTGCTGCTGCTGCTGCGTCATTTCAGTCATGTCTGATTCTGTGCAACCCCATAGACGGCAGCCCACCAGGCTCCGCTGTCCCTGGGATTCTCCAGGCAAGAACACTGGAGTGGGTTGCCATTTCCTTCTCCAGTGCATGAAAGTGAAAAGTGAAGGTGAAGTTGCTCAGTCGTGTCTGACTCTTCGTGATCCCACGGACTGCAGCCTACCAGGCTCCTCCATCCATGGGATTTTCCAGGCAAGAGTACTGGAGTGGGTTGACTGCCTTGCTTATCTGGGTTCCAGAATCTGCTCACTTCTTCTACCCTCACTTTACATGTCCTGTGTTCCCTGAATCCTAGCCTAGGTCTTTCCTCTCTCCTGCACTAGTGATGAGCAAAGTCTTTTGCCAGAGAATCAATTTAGGTCAAGTAAAAAATATTATTGAGGTATACTTGGTTTATAATATTCTGTAAGTTTCAGGAATACAACATAATGATTCAATATTTTTATAGATTCTACTTCATTTAAAGTTATTACTTTAGTGGTTAAACTGCCCTGTGCTGTACAATATTTCCTTGTTTATTTATTTTATGTATTGTATTAGTAGTGTGTACCTCTTAATCCCCTACCCCTATAATACCCTACCCTCCTTGAGTCTTCCCACTGGTAACTAATTTGTTTTCTATATCTGTGAATCTGTTTCTGTTTTGTTATATTTACTAGTTTGTATTATTTTTTAGATCCCCTATTAAGGGAAAATATACAATATTTGTCTTTGTTTATTTCCCTTGGCTAAAACCCTCCAGGTCCATGTATATTGTTGCAATTGGTAAAGTTTTATACTTTTTTATGGATGAGTAATGTTCCATTACTCTGAATGGCATTACTGATGCAATGGACATGAACTTGGGCAAACTCTAGGAGATGGTGAGGGACTGGGAGGCCTGATGTGCTGCAGTCCATGGGGTCACAAATAGTTGGACTGGACTTGGCAACTGAACAACAACAATGATATATATATATATATATTCACACACACACACACACACACACATATATATATATATTCCCATCTTCTTTATCTATCCATCTGTTGGTGGACACTTAGTTTGCATCCATGTCTTGGCTATTGTAAACAGTGCTGCTATGAACACTGGGGTGCCTGTATAGTACAAGTAAAATGTCTATGGGCTCTTACTGATCCCATAGATATACTACTGTGTTCTAACTGGACTAAAATCCTTGGCATTTTCCTGAATGATGTGTCTGTGTGGAATGCTCTCCCTTCCACGTCTCCTCTCCATTTTCCTTGGCTGCCTCTGTGTTTGTGTGTGTGTGTGTCTGTGTGTGATTCTCCTCTGTGATGTCACTTGGTTCCCCATAGTCTGCTAGTTCATTCAATTGATGCCTACTGTATTCCAGGTACTGTGCAGAGCCTAGGAGACACTGCAGTCAAACAGTGACAACTAATACTTCATAGGACCTGCTTGGTGCTATTCTGAAGTAATGTACATACAGGAACACCTGAAAAATCCCTAGCAACTCATTAATTGGGCACTATTACTAATCCTCATTTTATAGCTGAGATTAAATATTGGGAATGGAATCCAGGTGACCAGACAGTAGAACCAGCTCTTATCTATGCTACTTCTTTGCTCCTTGTGGAGAGTTAAGACTTGGCTCCAGTTCTTTCCACCCTGTTTCCAAGAACAGAGCACATACCTCTATTATTACATTTAGTATGGGACTTTTCAGTTGTTTGACTATGTCTCTGCTGGACTTTAAATTCTTTGAGGGCAAGAATTTAATCATGGTTATTTTTGAAATTGTTGAGCCAGCCCAAGACCAGGGCATGTAGCACTTGATGAATGCTTAGCATGCTGATGAATAAAATCTCCATTCTCCAACCCTGGAAGAGTAACAAAGTTTACCCATAAAGAATTATTAACAAGAATACCTTACCCTTTCTCCCTCTGGTGATAGCATCGCTAAAATATCATTAGTGTAAACCTTTTCTGGCTCTCCATCCATTCCAGGAATTTTTCCCTCAGTAGGAGGCAGGAGAGCAAATTCAAGCTTTGAAATGGAGTCGAAGCATTTCCTTAAGTGTGGCTGCACAGCTTGGGGATTTCGTGTCTGGGCCAAAATCTCCAAGAGCTCATCATTTGACAAGAAGTAAAATCTAGATTAAAGAATATACTTAAAATGTAACTTGAAATTGAAGCAAAACTTTATATAGGCATGAGAGGTGAATCCCTTGCCCACATCTCTTCCCCATCCACTGATTTCCTGGACCTATTGGTTTGAGGTTTCTGGAGAAGCCACACATCTCTAAATATGATTATTATAAAGATTAGTGTGGCTGCATCTCAAGCTTCTGGAGTTAGTGCCTGGTACATAAAAGGTGGAAATTTTTCATAAAATTTGTAAAAATGCTAGCACTTGCTTGTGATACTGATTTGGTCATGTGTCTGTTAGTTGGCTGAGCTCCTAAAGTGAAGGTATATTATTTGTTTTCCCTAGAACCCAGCCTTGTACCTCATATATACCTGGTACTCAATACATAATTTGTTGAATAAATGAATGCGTGGTTGCTGGAACCTTATTTGATGCTGTGACTACACACATGTGGGCTGTGCTGATGTGAGCTGGCAGAGAATTTTCTTAGATCTTGCCCAACAAGGCCATTTGAAGGCATGAAGATATTCTATGAAAAAAAAAAAAAAACTGGAGAAGGGGCATACCTGGATGCTGAGGGATGAGAGAGAGGGATGAGCGTCTGGCTGGAGAAGACACTTTACTCCTATGGAGGAAACTGCCTGTGAGAGATCCCTCAGGACTGGAGGAATCTCATGAGCTCATGGAAGGCCCCATGTGAGAGAGGGGGCCAGGTGGGTACCAGCCAACTCAGATTTCTCCTGCTGTACTGCCTCTCCTCCCTTCCCTGCCCCAAACCTGGAGATCCCAGAAACCTAATAGGAAGTAGGGAGGGTTGACCATTATACATCCTTATCACCACTAAAGGCTTCAGCCTTGCAACAGGCCTGGACCAGAGAAGGGAGATGTTTTCACTTTAAAGAATTTAAAAGAATTTTAGAGTTTCGATGATTACAGATTGTTTAGTGGGTTAAGGCAACAAGAGAATTTTTTTGCATTATTATCTGAGAATGGCTAGAAAATTCATGAGGTCTGCTTAAGATTCTGAGCAGGAAGAGACTAGCCCCTTGAAGGGAATGCAGAGGTAGTCTTTAGAAATAAAGATGTTTTGGGGTTGCACTCTATCAGTCCTACCAGATAGAATAATTCATCTCCTTTTTCAACTAATGAAACAGACAACTGTCAAGATTGGACTATGAACCCTGACAGAGTAGGAACTATGCTGCATTCCTCTTGTGTCCCCAGGATCTAACTTGTGGCCCCAGGAACTAATTCATATGGTTCATAACATGTCTTCATTAAGGCTTGGAAAGTGAAATCAATGGTGCACAGAGCCTCTTGACCTAATAAACACTGCAGAGCTAGTTGACGTAGTTCTAAACAAAAGGAAAAAATAAAAGCTGATGCTTTTGGTGTTCAGCACTATCACAGGTAAATTTGTGTCCAGGTTTCTTTAAATATCAGAAGCAGTGTACAGATTTTCTCTGTACATTGGGGAGACCCAAGCTGGGAGCCACTGATTTAAGAATGAAATAAAAGGTACATCTCAAACATATTCCTCTATCTTTTCCTGTGTTGCCTGAATCTGTTAAACTCAATCAAATCTTCCAGATCTTGGGTATCTTGTGCATACACATACCCTAGCATGGTACCCAGCAACAACCCCTCTTAACCAAATAACCCACGTAAGCATGTAACACTGGTTGACTTGGACAGAATTTATCAACCATTTCTTTTACAGCTAGCAGGAAAAATCCACAGAAGATGAACATTTTGTGATATTATCTATGTTACAGTACAGTGTGCCCCAATGAATGAAGTCTGGAGCTCTTGTGATCATCAGGTAGTCACAGTCTGTTTGTATATAATTGCACCAAAACAGTGTATTTACATGACTGCCCACGTGCTAACCACGAACTCCATTAGAGCAGGGATCTGGCCTTTTCTTCTTGTATCTTTAACACTGAGCAAAACATTTGGTATGTTTCTAGAATGAATGGATGAGTAAAAAATTTCATTTGAAATTTGTGAAATGACCTTTTAGATGACTTCTACAGTGACCCTCTTAGGCCATCAATTAGCCTAAAGAAATCAGCTCAGGCAACAAAGGTCTCTAACTTTTTACAGATACATCCGTGGACACATGCACACATGCAGGTGCACACATACACACCCAGCAGTGAAACAATGCTGTGATCAAGAGTTCTTCCAGCACCTATCCACTTAAACCAAACACTGTATCTTTATCCTTGACACTTACACTCCCCAATCAAGATATGAGCTGCATTGCTATTATGAAATATATTTCCTGCTTCCCTTTTTGGTCCCCTAATATTTTGAGATTATAGTTTGTTTTAAAGTATATCTTCACAAAATCATGGAAACCCAACTACTAAAAATGTTGTTGGTAGCTTTATAAACTTACCTTGGAAAGATAACTCTTTTTGATTCTAAATATGCCTCTAGACACTTCTGAATTTGGTCAAGTAATGCATTATTATTTTGAAAAGTCTCCAGAAGTCCTGCTCATTGAAAAAAGGTATTAGTAAAGTCATGTTGAAATAAATAGAGAGTATAATTTTAAATATGATATCAACTCTTTAAAAAGCTTTGGTTTTATTTGGTAAAAGAATGGTCTAATAAATTCAAATTTGGGAAGGTTGGTTAAGACTGTTAAGTATTATTTAGCATCTATCTTATGCTACTTTTTAATTTAAGTATAGTTGACTTACAATGTTGTGATAATCTCTGATGTATAGCAAAATCACTCAGTTATACACACATATACATTCCTTTCTTTATCTTCTTTTCCATTATGGCTTACCCCAGGATACTGAGTATAGTTCCCTACGCTATACATCAGGACCTTGTTGTTTATCCATTCTAAGTGTAATATTTTGTGTCTACCAACTCCAAACTCCCAGTCTATCCCTTAATAATGACATTAATTTTAATATTTGCCACAGAAGAAAAAGCATTTAATTTGAAACCTTTTTATCTGGCATTACCCACTTCTGGGGATTAGGGTTGCACAAACTAAAGCCAAACAACTGCCTCCTCTTGACCCTCCAGACAAAGCCATTCTCTAAATGATGCATATTCTTGGTCACTTCCTTATTCATGTCTTCTATTTCTTCTGCCATCTTTAGATGCTGAAATTGTGGCAATCGCATCCTATTTCTTCATCACTAAACAGTAGCACCTTAAGAAGCAAGATTCATGTCTTACTTGACATTGATGTTCTGGTGCCTATCATATTACCTGACTTCCATACCTGTTGAGGAATCAAATCCAGTCTTTTCCACGGTCTCCAGGGCTCTATGTGATCAGTGACCCAATCCAATCTCAAACGCACCACCCAAGCACACTTACCTCTCTGGTCTCACTCCTCAGCCCTCTCCTATGTGCTGCTCTCCACCCTGCTCTGGCTTCCTTGCTGACAGGAGTACACGCCAAGTGTGCTTTTACTGCAGGGTCTCTACCTGTGTTCTCTCCGATGTTAGCAATACTCCCTTATATCCACAAACATATTTCATTCCTTCATTCTTACAGATTTCTACTCAAAAGCAGTCACTTTATCAAAATATCCTTTCAACACACACACATACACAGCAGGCCCCAGCTATTCTTTTGCCATATTACCCTGCTTAATTTTTCTTCACAGCTTTATCATCATCTGAAATTATATATATATGTATACATGACAGTGTAAGTCGCTTAGTTGTGTTTGACTCTTTGTGACTTGATGGACTGTAGCCCACCAGGCTCCTCTGTCTGTGGGATTCTCCAGACAAGAATACTGGAGTGGATTGCCATTCTCTTCTCCAGGGGATCTCCCTGACCCAGGGATCGAACCCAGGTCTCCTGCATTGCAGGGAAGTCATGTATGTGTATATATATATATATATATATATATATATATATATATATATATATATCTCCACACTTCTGTATCTTACGGCAGAAAATGAAGAAGAACTAAAGAGCCTCTTGATGAAAGTGAAAGAGGAGAGTGAAAAAGTTGGCTTAAAATTCAACATTCAGAAAACTAAGATCATGGCATTCGGTCCCATCCCTTCATGGCAAATAGATGGGGAAACAGTGGAAACAGTGGCTGACTTTATTTTTTGGTGCTCCAAAATCACTGCAGATGGTGATTGCAGCAATGAAATTAAAAGACGCTTACTCCTTGGAAGGAAAGTTATGACTAACCTAGACAGCATATTAAAAAGCAGAGACATTGCTTTGTCAACAAAGGTCTGTCTAGCCAAAGCTACAGTTTTTCCAGTAGTCATGTATGAATGTGAGAGTTGGACTATAAAGAAAGTTGAGCACTGAAGAATTGATGCTTTTGAACTATGGTGTTGGAGAATGCTCTTGAGAGTCCCTTGAATTGCAAGGAGATCCAACCAGTCCATCCTAAAGGAGATCAGTCCTGGGTGTTCATTGGAAGGACTGATGTTGAAACTGAAACTCCAATACTTTGGCCACCTGATGTGAAGAGCTGACTCATTTGAAAAGACCCTGATGCTGGGAAAGACTGAGGGCAGGAGGAAAAGGGGCAAAGGAGGATGAGACAGTTGGATGGCATCACCGACTCAATGGACATGAGTTTGTGTAAACTCCAGGAGTTGGTGATGGACAGGGAGGCCTGGCGTGCTGTGGTTCATGGGGTCGCAAAGAGTCAGACACAACTAAACAACTGAACTGAACTGAACTGAACTTCTGTATCTGAAATCCCTGGGACTAAATGTATTTTTGAAATCTTTTTTTTTTAATTCCAAAAGTTATACAACAAAAGTCCAGTAGGGACTGGGGCAGCACTCTGCAATAAGGCAGATTAATATTATTGCAGCAAAAGGTTTGAATATGCACATTGAGTGGGGGGGGGTGCTAGACAAGATAAAAGGTCTTTCAGAGATATCCATGTTTTAATCCCCAGAACTTGAGAATTTATTAGTTTTTATGGGAAAAGGCACCTGGCAGATGTGATTACATTATGGATCACAGGAGGGGGAGATTATCATGGATCATGCAATGGGCCCAGTATAATCATGGGGTCTTTATAAGAAGTAGAGAGGGAGATGTGATGGCAGAAACATAGATTGGAGTGATAATAACTGTGGCTGAAAGGGGAATGGGAACCAAGGAATATGGGCAGCCGCTTGAAGCCCCCAACTTTTAAGGTTTTCAATTCTATCATCCCATAGAGTTTTTCCTGTCTGTTTCTGTAAGAGTCTTTGGGCAGAGAGCACAGGCCAGCAGCTGCTTCTGCCTGAAGGAAGCTCTCTGGGTTATCACCAGGACAGACCATGTGCTGCCATTTACAGAACAACAAGCCGTTGAGCTGAGGCTTTGATAGAAAACATGAAGTTCAATCACTGAGTATGTGCACTCCGAAAGATTTTGATTCTACATCCCTAGAAACAGAACATATTAAAACACATTTCAACTGTAAAACACTGAGGACTCTACTCAATACTCTATAATGACCTATATGGGGAAAGAATCTAAAAAAGAGTGAATATATGTTTATGTATAACTGATTCACTTTGCTGTATACCTGAAACTAACGCAACACTAAAAATCAACTGTACTCCAATAAAAATCAACTAAAAAATAAATAAAACACATTTCAACCCTGAGATTAGAATTATCATTAGTGGCATTATTCGTAAGCGGTTGTAATGAATTACTTAAAGAGTGGAAATTTTTATGGTTAGAAGTCTGTAAGAACTTTAACAGAATGGGTCAGCTGAATGTAAATGCATGTTTTGTAATCTAAATTGTGAGATGGAAGCATCAGTGATACTGTGTGAGGCAACATTCCCCAAAGCTACACACAGCAAAAGAAGTAGATGCTTGTGTGCCAAAACTATGAACTGAGCTGAAAGATAATGATGGATAATACATTAATAGTAATAAAATAACAAGTGCTCAATTGACATTGCTTAGCAAGAGTGTCAAAGGTACTACAAATGTTCCTGGTCATCAGCGCTGACTAGATCAAGGGTTGAACGTACCACATATTATTAGAATCTTACAGGTGATAAATGCATTGGATGATTGTAAAGTCTCTTTGTGTGTTTCTCTCCTACCTGGTTGCGTAGCTGCTCGGAGAGCGTTAGGCAGCCGGTTAACCTTCCTCATGATTTCCTTCCATGACTTGTCCACTTGAAGGAACATCTTGGCCTCTGCAGGCAACTGCCTTTGAATATCTGGAGCATTAAAAATACTCTCGAGGTAGAGCCAGTTTCTCTGGCAGTTCAACCATTCTTCCTAGGAGAAAAATAAGGACATTAGCAAATTTTTTCACCCAAAGTGGAAAACACACAGCTATGTTAAAAATAACTACACGAGGATTCACTTTATTTTCTACATTTTGGCAGTGTCTCACGGGCCTTAATTTTTCATTAAAATTTTTTTATTTTATTTTATATTGGAGCATAGTTGATTAGCAATGATATGTTAGTTACAGGTATACGGTAAAGTGATTCAGTTAAACCCACAGAAGCATCAACTGTTTTTCAAATTATTTTCAAATTATTATTACAGAATATTGAAATGAGTTTCCTGTGCTGTGTAGTAGCTCTTTGTTGGTTATCTATTTTAAATTCAGTACTGTATACATGTCAATCCCAAACTCCCAATCTATCCCTCCCCTGGCCCCCACACTTCCCCCCCATAATGATAAGTTCATTCTCTATGTCCTCACAGCTCCTTTGAAATAAAACTTCTTTAAATATCCAAGACTCATCTTAGCCTAATTCCAACTCAGTTTTTTGGTATGAGTAGTGTTATAATGGACCCAAAGAAAGAGGATTAAAATGCCCAGAGGAGACATTCTAGGGGGAAGCAAGATGCTTCAAGGAATCTGAAGGGTTGGGAAGCTGTTTAGTGACTGTTTCCAAATATATAAAAAAGGTTCTTTGCCCCAATGATATCCATATTCTTCCCTCTCCCTCCTTTTAAAGAAGAAATATAATTCATTTTATTCAATTAAAAGAGTAAAACTTGCTTATAACAGAACATGTGGCAAAGACATAAGACTTGGGAGAAGAAGAAAACCATATACTATCTCTCCTCTTAGAGATGATCACTCTTAATCAAAGAAAGCACAAGTGCAGGGTCAGATCTAAAGTCTGTAGACCTCACCTTTCCACTGTGCCTCTTATCATCACATGTGCAGGCCTGAGATTTGTAAAAGAGCATCTCCTACCTCACTCTAGATTTGGGGGCTATGCCTAAGCCCTAATATCCCAACCACTCCCTGGTTTATTTCAGGTTCATACTTTCTATGCAGTTAATTCTCTGGAGGGTCCTTGTTATTCAGGGATCAGATTATAAGGTGTAAATTGAAGAGGATGGATTCCTGAAAAAGGTTTCTATAAAATAAAGATGAGACAAATTGTCTTTTCCTACTTGGTGCCTGTATTAATTCACAGATAACTTTTCATATTAGAACATATAGGGAATTGTCACCCAGGCATGTCCAGCTCTTTGTGACCCGCTAAGCTATAGCCCACCAGGCTCTGTCCATGGAATTCTCCAGGAAAGAATACTGGAATGGGTTGGCATTTCCTTCTCCAGGGATCAAAGGATCTGCCTCCTGCATTGCAGGCAGATTCTCTACTGTCTGAGACTCTAGGGAAGCCCCAGAACATAGAGGAACCCCAACATAATTCAAGATAAAAAACTGAAGTCAAAGAAAGACATTGGATGGGAAAAATATTAGAGCAGAGTAAGTGGGCTCTTTGTTTTATTATGGGATAATCTGAGGTAGAATAAAATAAAAAGGAAGTGTGTATGAAAGGAAGGCCACCATGGAGACTTCGAGGAACAGTAATAGTCCAGTAAATATGAGCTTACTGTGATAAGACTCTTAAGGTGGCCCCAGGACCTGGGTTTCATGTCCTTGTGTGATCCTCTCCCTCTGAGTGTGGGTGCCACCTGTGACTTGCCTCTAGTTATGGAGAATGTGGTAAAGGTAATAGGATGTACACAATTAGGTGTACAGTACACAAGGCTATAGCCTCCATCTTGCCTAGAGACTTTCTCTTCCCTGCTATACCGATGAAACAAGTCATCTTGTTGAGGAAGTCCATGGAAAAAAACTGAGCAACATGGAGGAGGTGAGGATGGCCTCTGACTGACAGCCAGTGAGAAACTGAAGCCCCTGGTCCTGGAATTGCAAGGAAGTTATATCTGTCAGCATCTTCCCTTAGTTGAACCTCTGATGGGAACCCAGTCCTGGCTCACATCTTGATTGAACCCTTGTGAGACCCTTAAGCATAAGACCCAGTTAAGCCATGAACACCTGACCCACAGAAAACTGTGGGATAATAAATGTATTTTGTTTTATACTACTAAAGTTTGTGGTATTTTGTTTCACAGTAATAACAACTAATTATTGATGGTATAATCTTATTAAAGAAGAGCTCAAGGTATTTGCATTCTCCTTATATTCTGAGAATAATAAAATGTCAGTAATTGAATCTTATATCTAAGCTCTATACTATCTAACCCTAAGTGAACAAATGACTTCTAAGGTCCTGTGACTTTCCAATTCTCTGAGTCCGTGAATTGAAATTATCCTTACTCACCAGTGTTTGATTAAATAAAGCAAGCTGTTTCTGCCATTCATCTACTCGAGCTTTCAGTGGGCCAACATAACGTGACGAAGCAATGGTTGCAATGTTGATAGTGCTGTCATCAAGAAGGACCTTTCAGGAAAGGTGAAGAAAATAGGTGCAACGTCGTATGTTAGTGCTCTCAAAGATAATTATAGATATTTAACTCCAAGAGTCTATTTATTTATATTTTTACCTAAAAATTTTAATTTTATATTGGAATAGAAATTTCTATTGGATTTACAACGCTGTATTAGTTTCAGGTGTATAGCAAAATGATTCAGTTACACACACACATATATCCATTCCTTTTCAGATTCTTTTCCCATCTAGGTTATACAGAATATTGAATAGAGTTCCCTGTGCTATACAGTAGGGTTCCCTGTGCTATCAACAAGGGTTGATTATCTATTTTATATATAGTAGTGTGTATATGCTGGGACTTCCCAGGTGGTGCTAGTGATAAAGAACTTGCCTGCCATTGCAAGTTAGACACAGAGATGTGGCTTTGATCCCTGGGTCCATAGTGTCGCACAGAGTCAGACATGACTGAAGTGACTTAGCACACATGCACCCAGTGTGTATATGTTAATCCTAAACCACTTAAAAGCCAACTTTCTGAATTAACAGCTTAATCCCACTCATTATTTCCCATCCGCCCACTTCCTCTCCTTCTCCCCTTCATCAGGATTTACAACCCGCTATGATGTTTTCTTCAGTGTCACCATGGAGCTTCTGGTTGTCAAATCCTGGCTACTTCTGTCATTATTAATGGCACACATTTCTGTTTAGCTCAGCCCTTTTCTTCAATCTCCCCCTACAAGTTATCTGGTACTTTACACCACTTTGTCATCCAGGTCTTTATTTCTCAAAGTGCTTAAAACTTGAAAAAGTAGCAGCCTTCTTTATCCAATGAAACATCATTCTCCCTCAATTATCTTGATGAAGAGGAAAAGTGAACTCATTCATGTCAAGCTCTGGACGATTATAGACAAGTTTTCATCTACCTCCTTTCCCTACTCCTTCTCCACATGCCACAGCAACCCTTGCAGAACATGTACATTTTAAAAAACGTGTCTGCTAAGCTAAAGAATTTTCATTGCTCTATTTAAATTATAAACTTCTTCAGAGCAGAAGCCCCATCACCTGTAATTACCTGGTCTCATACTGACTGATTTCCATCTTGGGTCTGCTCTCCCCTTCACCACCCAGAATGCTGTCTGGTCTTGCTCTTCCAAACTATACCTGGCAAAGACATTTCATCTCCAATTCTAGTTTGGGGACACACTAAGAGAATGGGGCTTTGCCTTAAAAAATATTTTCTTGAAGTATGACTGATTTAAAGTGTTGTGTTAATGTCAGCTATACAGCAAAGTGATTCAGTTATACGTATCTATAATTTTTCACATTCTTTTCTATTATGACTTATTACAGGATATTGAATATAGTTCCCAGTGTGGGATTTGCATTTTAAATTGAGTCATAATCCACAGATTCCTTTGCTAAACAAATATGCCTTCAGATATTAAGTCACTAAGAATATTCCAAACACATGGGTTAGATTTATCTGCTTTTGCTGTTAATAGAGCATGACCATCTACTCCTAATCTCAAAAATTTCTAGTGAATTTAGCTTCTCAGTGTGCTATAAACCTGAAATGCTTATTCATGCTTCTTTGCCTTATTTAAATGGTTTGAAGTGCCTTCTATTCTCATCTATAACTATTAATATCAAACTCCCATATTTTTAAGGTCTAGAATGTCTTAACTGATCTAGCAAGGATTCTCTGATCACTTCAGCTACAACTGATTTCTTTGCTATTCCAAATTCTCCAGCAGTTACTGACTATAAGAGTTTAAACTCATATGTATATATACAGTTGATAAATTAATATGGAATGAAATAATGGAAATAATGGAAAATGCCATAATTACCCTAATCTCCTCCTAATTGCCTTTAAAATTCTTAAAATCCTCTTCTCCATTAGATGACACTAATTTGCTTAATTTTATTGAAGAGCATTAATGCATATGAAAACTTGTGATACTTTAATGTGTATTCCTTTCCATCTTATGCTTTGATTAAAAGGAAAAAATTCTTTATATATATATATATATATATATATATATATATATATATGTCATATCTATTGCTTTGTTAAGTATTTCATTACAAGCATTCATGTCCTGGTGGGTCAGTGGTAGAGAGCCTGCCTGCCAAAACAAGAGATGTGGGTTTAATCCCTAGGCTGGTAAAATTCCCTGGAGAAGGAAATGACAACCCACTCCAGTATTCTTGCTGGGGAATCCCATGGACAGAGGTGCCTGGCAGACTACAGTCCATGGGGTCTCAGAAGAGTTGGACATGACTTGACGAGTAAACAGTTATTCATATTCATATTTTGCCTTCTCACTTAGATTTCTCCCTGACAATTCTCATATTTCAGTCCTTCATTATAATCTCCCATAGGATATTTAGGACTAGGTCTGGCAAGAACCTTCACCATAAATTTCAATAATCCAGTTTACCCACCTGTATATCATCTGTGCCACCCAGGATAAACACATCTTTGGAGTCACGGTGAAGAAGGACGACAAATTCAGTTGTTTTCCAAGAATCCTCCACCTAGGAAATTGTTCAAGTCTTAGTATATCTCAGTTCATTTATGTTTAGGTTGATAAATGAATATGGAATGAAATAATGGAAAACTCCATTATTATCCTAATCTCCTAATTGCCTTAAAATTCTTAAAATCTTCTTCTCCATTAGATGACACTAATTTGCTTAATTTTATTGAAGAGCATTAATACATATGAAAACTTGTGATACTTTAATGTGTATTCCTTCCCATTTTATGCCTTGATTAAAAGGAAAAAATTCTTTTTACATAGATCCTTGGTAGATGTGTATTTTTAGAGTAAGGAGGTTAAACATCCTAAATAGAGAAATCTCAATGTGTTTTTGAAGCATTTCATAGTTAGTCTTCTGTAATATGTACTTTGAAAGATAATATATTTTGGCATAAGAGATCTTCCTTGGTCTATGGTTCTTTACACAAAGCATGCAAATGTGTTGCCATCAAGTTCCTGTTGGAGTATAAGCTAAGCAGAAAGAAGACATGTATAGAGGTGATAACAATAATAATGATAATAAATGTAGAGAAACAGCAGAAAGATAATTGATAATGAGACGGTGGAACTTGCAATGTTGAAAAACAGAGTTGATGATCTTCCCACTGAATAAGAAAACCTTTATATCTCAGGACCTTCAGAATACACATTTTTCAGGTTTACCTTTTTAAGGATTGTTTCTAAGGCAGCTTCTCCAGAAGCCTGTCCAGAAATGTCCTGAATTTCTTGGCCAAAGTCAAAAACATGCAACTCGGCGAGCTTCTCCAAAGTTAATGGAACTTCAAGGTCCACTAGGGTGGCATCAACTGTTTGTTCAATAGCTGCCCAATGTCTAGGCTTCAGAGTTGGGTTCCTCAGGTCCATGATAACTGGAAGCTGGAAAACACACACCCTCTGAGGCACCATTCTTTTTATCCTAAAAAATACAGTCCAATTTGGGCATGTAAAAAGCTGGAAAGAATATCACTGATGTATGTAAACAATGAAAAATCTGGACAAACTGCAAATTAATGACTTGTATTGAATTCATCAGAAAAGTGAGGTTGCAGCAAAACCAGCTAACTCAATATTTAGAGAGACACTGGTACCCATAGTTTTCTCCACAGGAAGAAGTTTCTGAGAATTTGTTTACCTAGGAGAGATGCCATGGGTTGCCATTTAAGCTAGTTAGAAGATGTGGCTGAATTTTAAAAATAAATTGCTAAGACTGAGTGTAGGGTAGCATGAGTGTGAAGTCTTGGGGGCAACAAATACATAGAGGGGTACACAGAGAAGATTGGAAGAATCCTAAGAAAGCGTATCTTATGGTGTGGTCAGAAATAAGCAAGTAAAAAGGTAATAAGAAAATACTTTTACATTGTTGGAAGAAAACACAAAATCTGCCCACTCAGAATTATATGCCAGTGAAAATATCATTTAAAATAAAGGATAAAGACAAAAATTTGGGGAGCTCTTTGCTAGCGTACCTACTCAGTAAGAAATATTAAAGGAAGTTCTTCAGGCAGCATGAATGCTATGAATCAGAAATTTAGATCTCTAGAAAGAAATAAAGAATATTGAAAATGGAATATATGTAAAATAAATTTCATTTTATTTCCCATTTTTATTCCTTAAAATGTAATTATATAAAACAAAAATAGTAGCAACATGTTGTGTTTATACTACATATAAAAGTAAAATACATGACAACATTAATACAAAAGATGAGAGGGAGGAACGGGGAATATGGTATTATAAAATCTTTATACTCTACATTAAGCAGTATAATATTGAAGGTTGATTTGGATTAATTGAAAACCTAAAAATTGCTTAAAACAGGTATGAACAATAACTCCATGGAGAAGATAAAATGGAATAAAAACACATACAATTAAATCAAGAGAGGGAAGAAAAAGAGGAAAAAAGAAACAACAAACAAATTAAAAAACCAGCATGACAGCAGTTTTAATCCAATCAGATCAATAATGCTTTAAATATGAATGGTCTAAACATGTTAGCTAAAAGACTTAAAAAATCAGATTGTATAAAAAAGCAGGAACCAGTTATGCACTGTTCAAGGAATCCTCTTTAAATATAAAGACAGAAAAATTAAAAATATAAAGATGGAGAAAGTCATATTGTGCAAATTCTAAAAGGAAGCTATACTATATATATATATAAATTAATATATAACTATATTAATTTCAGACAATTCAGACTTTACAACAAGAAATCTTATAAAAAATAAATGAAGCCTCTCAGAAAACTAGGAAACTTTGTTATCTTAATATAGGGCATCTATAAAAATGTTTGACTAACATCATACTCAAAAAGAGATTGAACATTTCCCCTTTAAGATCAGGCACAGGACAAGTATGTTTTCTCTCATCACTCCTATTCAATATTGTATAGAAAATCCTGTCCAGTGCAAGAAGGCAAGAAAAAGAAAGAAAAGACACACAGATTATAAATGAAAAAATAAAATTGTCTCTATTCACAGCTGAAGTAATTTTCTATGTTGATAATTATGAATAATGTACAAAAGCTCCTAAAATTAAAAAGCAAATTTAGTAAGATTACAGGATATAAGATCAATATACAAAGGTCAACAGTATTCCTACCTACCAGAAATGAACAATTAGAATTTGAAATTAAAAGCAGTATCATTTAAGATAACATAAAAGAACAGTTTTAAATCTAACAAAGTATGTGCATAATCTGTGTGCTGAAAATTATAAAACATTAATGAAAAGAAATATAAGAAGACCTAACTAAATGAAAGGGTAGGCTGGTGGGAGATTAGAAAATTCTATCTTGTGAAGATGCCAGTTCTCCTCAAAATGATCTAGTGATTTAACACAGTCTCCCCCCAAATCCAAGCAATTTGTTGTACATATTGAAAAGCTAATTTTAACATTTATATGCAAAGGTAAAGGAATTAGAATTGACAAAATTGTGAAAAGAACAATGAAGAACTTACACTATCCGATTTCAAGATTTTCCAGCTATGGTTATCAACACAGTGTGGTACTGGTGAAAAAACAGACTTACAGAGCAACAAAACAGAATAAAGTATTCAGCAATAGACTAAAAAATATAGTTAGCTGATTTTTCACAAAGATGCAAAGACAATCAATGGAGAAAGAATACTCTTTTCAAATAATGGTGCTGGATCAACTGAATATCTACATGCAAAATGTAAATAACTCAAAATAAATCATATATCTTAATTTTAAAAAAGCAAAACTATAAAACTTCCAGAAGGAAATACAAGAGAAAATTTTTGTGATCTTTAGGTTTGGCAAAAAGTTGTCAGATACTAACTAAAAAAGTAATATGTAAAATAAAAAATATAATAGGACTTACTTCATTCAAATTTAAGCCTGTTGTTCTGTGAAAGTCACTATTTAGGGACTAAAGACAAGTCACTGACTGGGAAAAATATTTTCAAGTTACATATTTGAAAAATGATTTATATCAGACTGTATAAAAAAATCTTAAAATTCACTAATAACAAAACAAACAAGCCAATTAAAAATTGGGCTAATATCCAGACAGACATTTCAGCAAAGAAGGTGGATGAATTGCAAATAGACATGGGCAAAATGCTCAACATCACTAATCATTAGAAAAGTGTAAATCACCATTATGAGATATTACTACACATTATTAGAATAGTTAAAATTAAAAACAAAGCAAACCAAATTTTAAAAGAACTCCTTATTGATAACAAGTGCTAGTGAGGATGAGAAACAACTAGAATTCTCATATTATTCAGTTGCATGATTTGCCCAGCTAATGAGAAGGATGCAGTTTGTGCCTCTGCAGTAACTGAATTTGTCTGTTGCTTCTTCTCTCTGCAAAGGTAGTTTAAACAGGGAAGAATTCCTGGCTTTGGTAAGTAGTAACTTGAGTAAGTAGTAACTGATTGACCTGGAGTTTCTGAAATAATTTCGTCTAAGCTTACCTTTTCTTTCATTTTTTCCACCTTACTTTTTAGCTGGGGCACGACACTGTTGGGTGGCAAGCCTTTTTCCAGTTGAGTCACAAATTTGGCATATTTAGAAACTTGACCATTTAGAAATTCTGGATCCAAGGAGTCAAATTTGGACTGTGAAAATTAGGGGGAAAGGAGTTAAGACATATGATAAAAGGCAAACTTGAAATAGTAAAAATTTCTTTACTCAGATTTTCTGGGAGCTATGTTGTCAAATCAAATCAACTTTATGCTTTTTTAAATGGCTCTACTTATGAAGATTTCTAATAGTAGACCAGGCATTGTTTATTACTTTCATGTCAATTTCTCACATGCCATCAAATGCAATATTGCAATCCCTGTAATTTATTACTGAGGGCCAATCATTGTAAAGTTACAAATAGCTAATTTTTATTCTTGTGACCTAGAAACTTCTTACTCAGTAGTCTCCTATTATATTTGATTATGTAGACCTTTAATGTAACTTATTTAAACATGTACTTCAATGTATGCGTGTATCTATATTTATCAGTTACATAAGCATGTAAGTGTATATGTATCATGTCAGATGGTCATATGGATTGAAGGCAATAGAAAATTTATAAAAATGAAAAGATATTTGATGCTCATGGATTGGAAGAATTGATATTGTTAAGATGCTTATATCACCTAAAACAATCTACAGATTCAATATGATCCTTATCAAAATTCCAATGGCATTTTTTTTTCACACAAATACAACAAACAATCCTAAAATTTGTGTGGAATCACAAAAGACCCTGAATAGTCAAAACAATTTTGAGAAAGAATAACAAAGATAGAGGTATCAACCCCTTGATTTCAGACTATGCTCCAAAGTTACAGTCATCAAAACAGTATGGTACTGGCACAAAAACAGACACATAGATTAATGGAACAAAAATAAACCCACACATATATGGTCAATTAATTTACAACAAAAGAGTAAAGAATATATAATGCAGAAAGGACAGTCTCCTCAATAAATGGTGTTGGGAAAATTGAACAGCCACAAAACAAAGTAATGAAATTGAATCACACACAAAAATAACTCAAAATGGACTAAAGATCTGAATATAAGACCTGAAACTTTAAAACTCCTAAAAGAAAACATAGGTATTAAACACTTTGAGAAGGGTCTTGGCAATGATATTTTGGATTTGACATGGAAAGCAAAGGCAAAAAAGTAAAATAACAAATGAGAGTCTAACTAAGAAGCTTCTGCACAGCAAAGGAAACCATCAACAAAAGAAAAAGTCAATCTATTTAATGGGAGAAAATGCTTGCAAATTATATGTCTGATGCTAATATCCAGAAGTCATATAATTCAATAGCAGAAAAACAAATAACCTGATTAAAAGTGGGCAGAGGATCTGAATAAACATTTCTCCAAAAAAGATGTAAGAGATATCCAACAGGTACATGAAAAGATACTCAACATCACTAACCATTGGGAAATTAAAATGAAAACCACAATGAAACATCACCTCATACCTGTTAGAATGGCTAGTAACAGAAAGACAAAAAATAAGCAGTGGAGAAAAGATATGGAGAAAAATGAATACTCGTGCACTGCTGGTAGAAATGTAAATTGGCACAACCACAATGAAAAACAGTATTAAGATTTCTCAAATAATTAAAAATAGAACTACCACATGACTCAGCAATTCCATTTCTGGACTTTTATCCTAAGAAAACAAAAACACTGATTTGAAAAGACATATTCATAGCAGTATTATTTACAATCACCAAGAAACAGCGACAACCTAAGTGTGTTCACCAATGGATGAATGGATAAAGAAAATGTGTTATATGTATACAATGGACTATTATTACACCATAAAAAGAATGAAACTTTGCCATTTTGGCAACATGGATGGACCATGAGGGCTTTATGTAAAGTGAAATAAGTCAGACCAAGAAATACCATATAATCTCACTTATATGTAGAATCTAGCACAAAACAAAGCAACAGTCTAAAGTAAAACAACCAAAACAGAATAGATTGGTGGTTTCCAGAGAAAAGGGGTGGGTGGATGTAATGGGTGAAGGAGGTCAAAAGGTACAAACTTCTAATTATAAAATAAATAATTCATGTGAATGTAATGTACAGAATAGTGACTAGTTAATAATAATGTATTGCATATTTGAAAGCTTCTAAAAGAACAGATCTTGAAAGTTCTCATAAGAAAAAAAATTATAATTGTGAATGGTAACAAATGTTAATAGACTTACTATGGTAATCATTTTACAATACACACAAATATAGGATTGTCATATTATACACCTGGAACAAATACAGTGTGTCAAATATGCCTCAACTAAAAATTTATAAACATTCATTTTTTTTCTAGATACAATGTCTATTTTTTGTGCACTTCCTGTGGTAAATTTGTCCCACTTCAGAAGACACTACTCTAATCTATGGTGGGAATCAGAGCATTCTCTAAGCTTCTTCTTTACTACTCAGGAGCATTTTCTACTTCTGAGATAACTGATAAATGAGTTATACAACAGCACCTAAAATTCTCTGTTATAATAGCATATATATGTTTGTTTGTTTCCTGCTTTCTTCACCAAAAGGTAAATTCTGTGAGAGTTTAGACTCTGTCCCTTTTATTGTCCAGTGGTATCCACTGTATCCAGAACATTATCTAGGAATCATTCTTGTGTCAGTGTGGTTTAACCTAGATGTGTGACTTCTAATTATGGGTACCAACACAGGGAAGCTGAACCAGCAAGTGTAAAGCAATATTTGTGAAGTTGATGTTATTTCTAGTATGTGCATATCACACTGGAAAGAACAGATGGTCATATATTCTGTCTCCTAGAGGGTTAATCCTTGTTAATGTTTGAATACAAGAGTAGACCCTAAGAACCAAGCCCTATGATACTTGACCCCCTAATTTACTATGATTAGAATTTACTAGTGAACTCTCAAAGAAAGATCCTAGATCTCATTACCATGCTTCTATTTTATCACAGGGGGGAAAAATGGCTTCCTTAAAAAAAAAAAAAAAGACAATGAAAACAGAACCTCAGCCAACAGAAATCTAAAGTTGTAGATCATAAATAAAATTCTACAATCCTTCGAAACATCCCACCCTCGCCTTCTCCCACAGAGTCCAAAAGTCTGTTCTGTACATCTGTGTCTCTTTTTCTGTTTTGCATATAGGGTTATCATTACCATCTTTCTAAATTCCATATATATGTGTTCGTATACTGTAATGGTCTTTATCTTTCTGGCTTACTTCACTCTGTATAATGGGCTCCAGTTTCATCCATCTCATTACCCAGAGGGATCGGGTAGAGAGGGAGGTGGGAGGGGGGATCGGGATGGGGAATACATGTAAATCTATGGCTAATTCATGTCAATGTATGACAAAAACCACTACAATATTATAAAGTAATTAGCCTCCAACTAATAAAAATAAATGAAAAAAAAATTCTATAATCCTTAATAACACTTGGCTGTATGTATCAGGACAACACTGTATTCAGAAACCACAAAGCAGTTAAATGCCATATGGTAAGGTCCTTTGATCCCTCCTTCATTTAGTGTTCTTAAACAGAAAACCTGAGAAGCCTGCCTTAAAATAAAGCATTCTTTGTGGTACTTAAAGATTTGTGTAGTAGAAAGACCTCTGTGCATTTCACTGGAAAGCTGATAAATTCCCACAAAATTATAATATTGTATATTTTACTGAAATACACCAGATTATTTAAAAACTATAATCCATACTACCATGATTTTAAAGTTAAATAATATAAGAATGATTTAAAAATTAAGAGTTTTTCTTTTTTTTACCTTTAACCATTCTTGCTGAAGTTGATCCCATTCAGATAAAGAATCCCAGAGCAATTGTTTAAGCTTCAATTCAGCACTAACTTCTTCCAAAGCATCAAACTTGGACACTTCAACCTTTAAAAATATAATAAGCAAAATGTACAATTTAATTTTCAGATATAGAGATTTCATGTTATCTTCCTATTAGTAATTTTTGTTTTTCATTTGTTTCTATCTAAGAGAAACAAATGAAAAAAACAAATGACAAAACCCCACACACATTCAAATTTCTCTTTGAGGGACAAAATAAAACTATATATCCTTAGAATTTAGAAATTCTCGAAAGACACAAACATTACAGAGTTTTAAGGGCATTTTCTCTTAAGTTGGATCATACCTGACTGGTTTTTCACATAGATAGATGAATCCTCAGAGGCATCTATATCCTTTCAGTTCAGTTGAGTTCAGTCACTCAGTCATGTCTGACTCTTTGCGACACCATGAACTGCAGCACGCCTGGCCTCCCTGTCCATCACCAACTCCTGCAGTTTACTCAAACCCATGTCCATTGTGTCGGCGATGCCATCCAACCATCTCATCCTTTGTTGTCCCCTTTTCCTCCCACCTTCAATCTTTCCCAGCATCAGGGTCTTTTCAAATGAGTCAGCTCGTTGCATCAGGTGGCCAAAGTATTGGAGTTTCAGCTTCAACATCAGTCCTTCCAGTGACTATTCAGGACTGATCTCCTTTAGGATGGACTGGTTGGATCTCCTTGCAGTCCAAGGGACTCTCAAGAGTCTTCTCCAACACCACAGTTCAAAAGCATCAATTTTTTGGCACTCAGCTTTCTTTATAGTCCAACTCTCACATTCATACATGACCACTGGAAAAACCATAGCCTTGACTAGACGGACCTTTCTTGGCAAAGTAAGTCTCTGCTTTTTAATATGCTATCTAGGTTGGTCATAACTTTCCTTCCAAGGAGTAAGCATCTTTTAATTTCCTGGCTGCAGTCACCATCCGCAGTGATTTTGGAGCCCAGAAAAATAAAGTCTGACACTGTTTCCACTGTTTCTCCATCTATTTGCCATGAAGTGATGGGACCAGATGCCATGATCTTAGTTTTCTGAATGTTGAGCTTTAAGCCAACTTTTTCACTCTCCTCTTTCACCTTCATCAAGAAGCTTTTTAGTTCCTCTTCACTCTCTGCCATAAGGGTGGTGTCATCTGCATGTCTGAGGTTATTGATATTTCTCCCGGCAATCTTGATTCCAGCTTGTGCTTCCTCTAGGCCAGCATTTCTCATGATGTACTCTGCATATAAGTTAAATAAGCAGGGTGACAATATACAGCCTTGACGTACTCCTTTTCCTGATTTGGAACCAGTCTGCTGTTCCATGTCCAGTTCTAACTTTTGCTTCCTGACCTGCATACAGGTTTCTTAAGAGGCACGTCAGGTGGTCTGGTATTTCCATCTCTTTCAGAATTTTTCACAGTTTGTTGTGATCCACACAGTCAAAGGCTTTGGTGTAGTCAATAAAGCAGAGGTAGATGTTTTTCTGGAACTTTCTTGCTTTTTCTATGATCCAGTGGATATTGCATCCTATATCCTTTAGGGCTTATATGTAGATGGTGGAAGAAGGATGATAGAAGATGGAGAGAATGCTTGTGTGGTAGTTGGTGGAGGGGAGGGGGAGATTTAAGATGGAGAGAACATTCTGGTTTCTCACCTATTTCTAACCTAATGGACTGTTTATGAACCCTATAGAGAGAAAGGTTCCAAGAAAATCTAAAGAAGCCGTTTTCATGGCTTAGAGGTTAGTTGCACAGAAACTATGAACCTTGAGATAAGCCAGGATTTCAAACATTCCACAGAACAGCAGTAAAATACACACTCTTATCAAGTGCAGTCAGAACATTCCCCAGGATAAATCATATGACAGGGTACAAAAGAAGTCTTAACAAGTTTAAGAAGATTGAAATCATACTAAGTATTTCTTTTAGCCACAGTGGTATGAAACTAGAAATCAACAACAGTAGGAAAGCTGGAAAATTTACAAATGTGTGAAAACTAAACAACACAGCCCTGAACAACCAATGGGTTAAAAAAGGAAATCCAAGGGAAATAAAAAAAAATATTGAAACAAATGAAAATGGAAACAGCACACTATGAGTTGTTGCAAAAGCAGTTCTGAGAGGCAAGTTTTTAGTGATAAATGGATATATCAAGAAAATAGAAAGATCTCAAATAACATATCTTTACACATCAAGGAGCTAGAAAAAAGAGAACAAGCTAAGTCCAACATTTTCAGAAGAAAGGAAGTAAGTTCAGAGTGGAAATAAATAAAATAGGGATCAGAAAAATAATGGAAATGATCAATGAAACTAAAAGCATTTTTTAAAAAGATAAATCTTTAGCTAGAACAAGAAAAAAAGAGAGGTGATTCAAATAAACAAAATCAGAAATGGAAAAGGATACATTACAACTTATACCACAGAAATATAACTGTAGCCCACCAGTCTCCTCTGTCCATGGGGTTTCCCAGGTAAGAATACTGGAGTTGGTTACCATTTCCTTCTCTAGGGGATCTTCCTGAGCCAGGGATCGAACCCATGTCTCCTGCATGGCAGGAGGATTCTTGACCACTGAGACACATAGGAAGCCATGATCATAAGAGATTACTATGGAAAACTAACTGTCTACCAACAAACTGGATAACTTAGAAGCAGTGCACAAATGCCTAGAAACGCATAACCTATTAAGACTGAATCAGGAAGGAATAGAAAATCTGAGCAGAAAAATAAGAAGGAGATCAAATCAGAAATTAAAAACCTCTCAGCACAGAAAAGCCCAGGACCAGATGACTTCACTGGTAAAATCTACCAAACATCTATGGTGGGGGTGGGGGGAAGAATTAATGCCAATTTTTCTCAAACCTTTCCAGGACATTAAAGAGGTGGGAACACTTCCCAACTCATTTTACAAGGCCAGCATTACCCTGACAATAGGTATCTAGCCTTGTCTTCATTAAGAATTAGAAACGATTTCCTATACCTCTTAGGCCTTCACTTCTATCCCCCTAATAACCAAGAGCTGGAGAGGAAGGTTGGATATGAGGTCATCCTATGCTGTGCTGTGCTTAGTCGCTCAGTCATGTCCGACTCTTTGTGACCCCACGGACTACAGTCCCCCAGGGATTCTCTAGGCAAAAATACTGGAGTGGGTTGCCATGCCCTCCTCCAGGGGATCTTCCCAACCCAGGATTGAGCCCAGGTCTCCCACAGCACAAGCAGTTTCTTTACCATCTGAGCCACCAGGGAAACCTGAAGTCATCCTAAAGAATCATAAAATATAGATACGGAGCCTGGAAGGAGGGAGACACACTTCTATTTCAGGCTCTGGTTCAAGCTACACTATTCTTCCTGACCCAAAGGAGTGCCTACCTGCTATAGCTTTTTATCAGGTAATGTTTCATCCATAGTTCCCTTCCTACTGCACACTTTCCTGTCTAATAGGTCAGTTAATTCAATCTGGGAACAACTCTGAACCATAATTCTCTCATGCACAAACCTCCTGCCTCAAGTATTATGTCAGTTGCACTTTCTAGTGCCTAGGTTATTATTTTGCAGGTTGCTCCACCAAACCTCAGGTCTGGAGTGGAGACCTGGAGGGCTCAGGTCTCAGAGCCCTCAGACCACTTTCTGGTCATCCATCTGGGGCTCTGGAAGGAATGGATGCATCTCCATGTGACGTCCAGGCACTTCTCTGAAATTCGGGGGAGACTGTTAACACTCCCTCATTGCTGGTGGCCTCTGTTTTTGGCCCCAAGAATTTCTCCTATTTGCTTTTCTCTTTGTTCTCTATAATACCTATTCTGATACTTTAGCTCCAACACTTTGGCTACCTGATATGAAGAACCTACTCATTGGAAAAGACCCTGATGCTAGGAAAGATTGAAGACAAAAGAAGGGGGTGGCAAAGGGTGATATAGTTAGATGGCACCACTGACTCAATGGACATGAATCTGAGCAGGAGACAGTGGAGGACAGAGGAGCCTGGCATGCTGCAGTCCATGGTGTCACAAAGAGCTGGATATGACCTAGTGACCGAACAACAACAATATCTGTTCAGAGCACTTAAAACTCTCACTCATTTCTTTTCATTTTGGGGTGGGGGTGCATATCGTTTAGCTTTTTAATTTTTTGGAATCCATCCTTTCGCTGGCTTAGTCAAATTCTCTTCTTTCATCAAGCTGGCACATCAAAACCAGAGTAAATGAGGCAATATTGATGGAATCAATAATATACACATGAATGAATGTAAAAGAAGCTTGAATATTAAGAAAGAATCAAGGGGTTTCAATTGATTACATTTAAAAATCTACATGCATTTTAACATAGAAACTACAGTTCCTGGTCAGAGTATTTGTCTATAATTCACAATTACTTTTTAATAAAGAAAGATATTTTGCCTCTCATGTATCCTAATCTTTAAATACTTCAAAGGCAGAGAATATACTATATTTTGTATTTCAGATGATTCCAGTACAGTGACTAGCACATAGGTGTCTAAACATTGAGCACGATTGAAAATGAGTGTGCATCAATGTCACTTCTGTGCATACACAAAGATATATTTTATAGTTCTATATTTTAGGAACAGATGTGTAGCACTGTCATTACCTTAAAATTCTTCTGATAGGATTTATATTGAAAAGCTCGTTTTTGAAGATCATCCAGGACTAACAGCAGCTCATTCAACATGACCTTTATTTTCTCTTGGTCAGCATTAATGTCCAAAATCTGTGGATCCTGTAAAATTAAGATAGCTTTTGATTAGTCATTCCTACTTTTTGAAGTATGCCATCAAATTACATGAATAAACACTTTCAAAACATATTTTTGCTAATTCCCTCTAATTTTTAGAAGATATAAGAAAATGGTTGCTTTTCTTGAATTTTAAAATAATGCAGATACATTGTAAAAAGTACAGAAATGTATAAGTAAGTACTATGGGGATAATATTGTTTTTAAAGAGTATATAATGCATTTTCCTTTATCTTCTTTCTATATTACATTTTTCTTTCAACTAACGAGACTTCAGTTAAGGGGAGGTGAATACAATATGGAAAAGAATGAAGGGACTATAAGGAAAATTATCATTTTACAGTAAAGGAATGATTATAATTTACAACAAAGGTAGAATTTTATTTGATTGAAGTTCAAAAATAGGCAAAAGCAATTTATGGCTTTAGAATTCAGGGTAGTGGTTGCTTTTGGAAAGGAAGGAAAGGTTAGTGACTAGAGGGCACCCTAAGGATACCAAGAACAATAGCTCTTGACTTGAGCAGTAGACATATGGATGTGTTCACTTTCTGAGAACTCACTGAGTTGTATAGTTATTACAGTTATGTACAGTTTTTTTCTTGAAAATACAAAAATACTTCAGTACAAAAGTAAAAGCAATGTCAAGTCCTTTAGACTAAAAGTTTACATATAGTAAGTACACAATAAATGTTAGCTACTTTTAGCCATGTCAACACATATAAATGCATGCTGTAATCTTCAACATCGGTATTGTATTCCTTTGAGTGGAAGTACCTCAACACATTTTATTATTCTGTTGAAGGACACTGAGTTTTTCCCATTTTTTTTCTGATTTGTTCATAAGTTTATATGGCTGTGGGCTTCCTTAGTGGCTCAGCTGGTGAAGAATCTGTCTGCAACGTGGGAGACCTGGGTTTGACCCTGGGTTGGGAAGATTCCCCTGGAGAAAGGAATGGCTACCCACTCCAGTATTCTGGCCTGGAGAATTCCATGGACTGTATAGTCCATGGGGTCACAAAGAGTCAGACACAACTGAGCAACTTTCACTTTCACTTCACTTTATATTGCTTTAAACTTTTGGGATAAGATTTAGTCAATGTTAATAACTAAATAGTAGATCATTATTATATGATCTATTTTCATGTTTGCTTCAGTTAAGAATTATCCAGATGTCTATTCTAAGTTCTTAAAAAATTCCTTTTATATCTTTAGGATAGTAAAATTGGTGCAAGTTAATCAAACATTCCTTATCACTTATTAATTTATACTCTGCCTCTTTCTAAGATGGAATTTTCTAATATGTGACTAAGAAAACTCTAAAATTGTGACAATAGCTATAAAATATGCTAATAGGATGTAAAAACACTAATTTCAAAATAATAAATAGAAGCTAGGAAAAAGAGAATTCACTTCTATTGAACTGAGTTTTTCCCACTTTTTTCTGATTTGACCATAAGACTTTAAAAAAATTTTTATTTAATTGGAGGATAATTACTTTACAATTTTGTGATGGTTTTTGCCATACATGAACATGAATCAGTCATGGGTACATATGTGTCCCCCTATCCTGAAACCTCTCCCACCTCCCTCCCCACCCCATCCCTCTAGGTTGTACCAGAGCACCAGCTTTGGGTGCCCTGCTTCATGCATCAAACTTGCATTGGACATCTGTTTTACATACAGTAATATACATGGGAAAGGAGTACATCAAGACTGTATATTGTCACCCTGCTTATTTAACTTATATGCAGAGTACATCATGAGAAACGCTAGGCTGGATGAAGCGTAAGCTGAAATCAAGATCGCCGGGAGAAATATGAATAACCTCAGATATGCAGATGACACCAACCTTATGGAAGAAAGTGAAGAGGATCTAAAGAACCTCTTGATAAAAGTGAAAGAGGAGAATGAAAAAGCTGGTTTAAAACTCAACATTCAAAAAACAAAGATCATGGCATTAGGTCCCATCCCTTCATGGCAAATAGATGGGGAAACAATGGAAACAATAACACATTTTGTTTTCTTGGACTCCAAATTCACTGCAGGTGGTGACTGCAACCATGAAATTAAAAGATGCTTGCTCCTTGGAAGAAAAGCTATGACCAACCTAGACAGTATATTAAAAAGCTGAGACATTACTTTGCAGACAAAGGTCTATCTAGTCAAAGCTATGGCTTTTCTAGTAGTCATGTATGGATGTGAGAGTTGGACCATAAAGAAAGCTGGGCACCAAAGAATTGATGCTTTTGAACTGTGGTGCTGGAGAAGACTCTTGAAGAGTCCCTTGGACTGCAAGGAGATCCAACCAATCCATCCTAAAGGAAATCAGTCCTGAATATTCACTGGAAGGACTGATGCTGAAGCTGAAGCTTCAATACTTTGGCCACCTGATGCAAAGAACTGACTCATTTGAAAAGACCCTAATGCTGGGAAAGATTGAAGGAGAGAAGAGAAGGGGATGAAAGAGGATGAGATGGCTGGATGGCATCACCAACTCAATGGACATGAGTTTGAGCAAGCTCTGGGAGTTGGTGATGGACAGGGAAGCCTGGTGTGCTGCAGTCCATGGGGTCACAAAGAGTTGGACATGACTGAGCAACTGAACTGAGCTGAACTGAATGTACATGTTTCAATGCTATTCTTTCAAATCATCCCACCTTTGCCTTTTCCCACTGAGTCCAAACAAGTCTGTTCTTTACATCTGTGTCTCCTTTGCTGCCCTACATGTAGGATCATCATTATGTCTTTCTAAATTCCATATACGTGCATTAATATACAGTATTTGTCATTCTCTTTCCGACTTGACTCTGCGTAATAGGCTCTAGTTTCACCCACCTCATTAGAATGGACTCAAATGTATTCCTTTTTATAGCTGAGTAATATTCCATTGTGTACTTTTGATCATAAGTACTAAAGCAATACATACATCTGTTAGTTGCAGTGGCCTGGAATTTATTCAGTACCTCAGAGAGGTTCAGAAACACTTTACATTTTCAGTAGCCGCTCAAAGACATTGTTAATTGGTTAGAATGAAGCATAAACAAAATGAAAGTTAGACTAGATTAAAATGAAATATGCTTTCTAAATGGTTTATTAAAATGTAATAGCCTTTATATAGATTATTTTTAAATTCTGCTTCAGCTTACCTGTGCTAGCAGCTTTACTTCATTTACTTCATTGCTTAGATCTTCAAGATCTCTACCCAAATGCAGACAAAATTGCTTAATGCTTGTTTCTCTGTCACCCACAGATTTATCAATGGCATTCCGAACAGCAACGAGGGATGGCTTCATAGTTGCAAAAACGGCAAAGTCTTCAGGAGGTGTGGGAACCTGATACTGTTCAATTAGCTTGTACATCTGAACAACAACATCCCCTTCATCTTCAAGGCTTTCAATCTAAATGGAAACATCAGTTGCTCATTAAATAAATCAGTGTCCTGTTACACCTGTTAAGAGTGACTGATAGGAGACAGTTGCTGTGCACCACGTTGTAAAGAGCCAGCACACAGAGGAGTGCGTTTAATGCAGGTCAAATTGGATGGAGCTGGCTGGATGACAAATACAGTCATTACCACGATGCAAACAATTAGCTAGGAGGTAAGCTGTTCAGAACTGAGCACAGTTAATGTTACTCTGATAAGTATTTACTTTTTCTCTCTCCTTTGTTCCCTAGTAAATTAAATAGTGCTCAGTCGCTTTAGTCGTGTCTGACCCTTTTCGACTCCTTGGACTGCAGCTCACCAGGCTCCTCTGTCCATGGAATTTTCCAGGTAGGAATACTAGAGTGGGTTGCCATTTCCTCCTCCAAGGGATCTTCCCAACCCAGAGATCGAACCCTATCTCTTATGTCTCCTGCCTTGGGAAGCAAGAGTGCAAGAACCACCTGGTAAGCCTCAGATTAAATAGTGCCAATATTTAAAGTTTTCAGAGATGGCAGGTGCTGTGAGGATGCTCAACTGTAACATCTTAGATTCCAGGCAAGTGTGCTGAGCAGTGACTGTCCCAGGGCAGGCCCTGAGGTGTGCAGACCATGTACCTCTCTGTGTAGACTCAGAACCCTGATCAATGGTAAGCATCGTGCTACCCTCTAATAAAGGCTTCTACTGCCACTATTACTGACTCATAAACATCTCTGCTCTGATGCCCTCGACTCAGTGGACAGTGTCTTTCCTAATTTTCTGGCAAGGTCTCTCCAGTTTCAAGGGAACCCTCCTGGCCACCACTCTGCCACAAGGTTATAGAGGAAGCATCCAGGTTCTATAACTTGACCCACCTCCTGGCCACAACTTAACCAGGGAGCATCAAATTGGGACCGAGTGAATCCAGCTCAGTCTGACCTTTCTCTTGACCTTGGGAAGAGTTAGATTGTATCTGTGGGCAGAGGACATTTGCTTTCACGGGTTAACAAAACAGGTCCTGAACAGGAGAAGAAAACTGTGGAGAGGCTTTAGAGAGATGGTTCTCAACCTTGAGCTGCGTCCCAATCACCCTGGCAATATTCCACTACTGTCCTCTATACAGTATGGTACAGTAAAGTACACAAAAGCACAACCGCTTATGGAGGATGCACACATGTTACAATGTATGCCAGATATGTGAACTAACTTACCGTGATTGGATAGCAAACGCACCTTCACATCTTTGAAAATTCCCAAGTTGAAAGTTCACATGTAAGGGATTTACTATAGAATTGCAATCTAGATAATAGTCATAATAGAAGCCATGATCCTTCTTAATCTATATTTGCATAATAGTCAGGAAACTTATTAGCAGGAATGAAAGAAACCCAAGTTAAACTAGTTTAAGTAGGCAAGTGGGTTAGGGAGACAACAGCAGATATAGAGACTCTTCTTGCCTGTTCGCTCGATGCCAGCCCCTATATGCCAGCTGTTGTCCTGCACTTTTCAAGGTACTGTACTGTAAGATTAAAAATGTTTTCTTTGTTTTTTTATGCATTATTTGTGTGAAAAATATTAGAAACCTATTACAGTATAGTACTATATAGCTGATTGTGTTAGTTGGGTACCTAGGTTAACTTGGTTGGACTTAGGAAAAAATCGGACTTAAGAAACTCACTCAGAACAGAACTCGTTTGAATTTAGGGGACTTACTGTATTATCATTCATTACAAATAAGAACTGCAATAAACTGGGGTTGAGAGCACTGGCTTTGTTGTCAGAGACCCAAATTTGAATTCCAGCTGTACTGCATACAGGTCTGTGATCTTGGACACAATGACCTATTTTGGTCCTCATTTGCTTCTCTGCAGAATAAGAATAAAAATTATCTATACTTCTTTCTGGTGACTGCAGCCCTGAAATTAAAAGACTCTTGCTCCTTTGAAGCTATGACAAACCTAGACAGCATATTAAAAAGCAGAGACATTACTTTGCTGACAAAGGTCTGTATAGTTAAAGCTATGGTTTTTCCAGTAGTCATGTATGAATGTGAGAGTTGGACCATAAAGAAGGCTGAGGACTGAAGAACTGATGTTTTGAACTGTGGTGTTGGAGAAGACTCTTAAGAGTCCCTTGGACTGCAAGGCAATACAACCAGTCCAGCCTAAATATCAGTCCTGGGTGTTCATTGGAAGGACTGATGTTGAAGCTGAAACTCCAATATTTTGGCCACCTTATGTGAAGAGCTGACTCATTTGAAAAGACCCTGATACTGGGAAAGATTGAAAGCAGAAGAAGGGGACGACAGGGGACGCGATAGGAGAGGTTGGATGGCATCACTGACTCAATGGACATGAGTTTGAGCAAGCTCTGGGAGATGGTGAAGGACAAGGAGGCCTGGCATGCTGCAGTCCATGGGGTCGCAAAGAGTCAGACATGACTGAACGACTAAACAATACTTCTTAAGCTTTTGTAAGGATAAAAAATGTAACATATGTAGAAAATGTAGTACATGCCTGACTAGTAGTGATCAATATTAGCGGCCATTACTACTGTGAGGTAAGCCATCCACTTCCTTTGCCTGAAAGTGTTTCTGATATTCTGAAAGTTGTATCTTGACCTTCAGTCCCTCAGTTTCTCTTATTTGCCTTCTTTCCCATAAGATTTGGAATAGTGAGTTACACAAGAATCAACTCACCCTTTCCTGAATCTCGTCAAGAAATACTAAGCTGTTAACATATTCTATGGTAGTAGTTGGGACAAAGTCAAGCTTGTATTCTGCATCTTGTGCCTCAGAGATGATGGCATCCACTTTTTTCTTGCTTAGACGAGGAAGCATATAATTCAGCACCTAGGAAAGAAGAAGGAAATGTGAATTGTAACTACTTGAATATTTCTACTTTATTACACATTTTAGATAAAGTCTAACTGAATGTCTGTTAAATCAGCAGGTAATGGAAGCAGCAGTATATGAAAGGGCTTTTTTTTTCCCCCACACTAAAACAATAGGATTAGTTTTGAAGATTATTTCCAGAATAAGCTAGATTGCACAACTTATTAAAAAGTTTACCTAGGGACTTCTTTAGTGGTTCAGTGGTTAAAAATCTGCCTTGCAATGCTGGGAAAATGGATTTGATCCCTGGCTGGGGAACTAAGATCCCACATGTCACGGAGCAACTAAGCTAGAGCGCCACAACTACTGAATCCTGTGGGCTCTGGACTATGTGCACCACAGACTAGAGAGCCCACATGCCACAACTAGAGAGTTTGCGTGCCACAAGGAAAGATCCCACATGACTCAGCCAAGATCCCATGTGCTGCAACTAAGACCTGATGCAGCCAAATAAATAAATAATTTTTTAAAAAGTCTGCCTAAATGCCCTGATATTTTGTAAGTATCCTTTCTGTTACTTTGTCCTGTATAGTGAACATTGTGGTACCATCCTCAGTATCAACTCCATTTCTTTTGTGTTGGGTGGTAGTAATGATTCAGAGGAAGGTGATCTCTCCTTTAGAAACAAAGATTGAGTTGAGTCATAAGGTAAAATGAGCATGGCTTTCTTTGGCTAGTGTGATTGGATTAGGGTGAACCTCTGACATTAGCTGATCCAATTAAGTAGAAACCCAAGATTTTTGTTTAAGGCTGAGAGATCTCTCTCTCTCTCTCTCTGGACATGAATAAGGAAATAATTATCCTATGGAGGCTTTGACTACCATTTCAGAAAAGTGAGGGTATACGAGCTTTAGGATGAAGCAGGCACATCAGAAGGAAGCTGGCACATAGTGAATGGAAAAAATCAGGTCTTTAGAAACCACTGAGTCACTAGATCACACCTTCCTGATGCCTATCCACCCTCTGGACTTTTTAGATTCATACATTTTCTGATTGCTGAAGCCAGTTTGAGGTTTTATTTTTTTTTTTGGCTTAGTATACAGTAGTACTCATAGTGCTCAGAAATGTTTGCTGGAATTGACTGTACTTCAATTCCCTATTGTTTTCTTTTCCAACAGATGAAGCAGAAAAGCTCTATAAAGAAGGCCAATGCCATACAGCTAATTAGTGACAGAAAAGATATGAGCACTCAGGCCTGCAGCCTTTTAGACAGAGCACTGTCTTCTTTCACCTGCACCAGGGGTCAGCAGGGGTTTTATGTAAGGGCTAAATAGTAAATACTTTAGATTTGCAGGATATACGGTCTCTATCACAACCACTCAGCTCTGCCTTTGTAGAGCAACCATAGGCAATACATAAGCGAACTGCCATGGTACAAAACAGGTGGCAGGCTGGAATGACCTTGTGGGATATATTTGCCAATCTCTGTTCTATACCATTGTGTCTCTAGAGGTATTTTTTAGAGTCTTTATTGAATCTGTTACAATATTGTTTCTGTTTTATGTTTTTTTGGTTTTTTTAGCTGTGAGGCATGTGTGATCTTAGCTCCCTGACCAGGGATTGAACCTGGACCCCTTGCTTTGGAACGTGAAGTCTTAACTACTGAACCACCAGGGGAGTCCCTTTGGGGTGGTATTTGATGGTATATATGACTAAAGGAAGACCTGAAAATTATTGTAGAAGCAATCAAATCTCCTCAGCTCTACCACTCACTAAAACACAATCAGACCTTTAGGGATAGTTTCAGATCAGGAAACCTCAGTATCTAGGATACCTCAGTATCCTAGAGTCAACCAGCATTCCTACTAGGACTCTGAGCTGTTACAGCAATGTCTCCTCTGGAGGAAATCTTGAAATGCTCCAACAAAGGAAAAAAGAGTGGATGTAAGAGACTAGTTTAAGGACTTTTGTTCCCTCACCTGAAATTCACTATGCTTGGGACAGAAAGAAAAACATGGAACTTTCCCTACAAATTAAAGATGCTGAATAGACTTAAGTTAATTTTAAATAGCTGCAATACTAGAAAATAAAGATAGGCTATTTGCAGGAGAAAAATCATAAAATAGTTGTAGAGACCATAATTAAAATTTTTCCTAGTTCATAGTTACCTCCAAGCATCGCAAAGGTGATGGAATTAGTTTTTCTTTTAGTTGCTTAGTGTCAATGAGCAGCAGTCCTACATTCCTGGTGGGTCTCAGAGCTACTGCATCCTTGTGCTGTCTGTGATATTTTTCCAGTTGTTCACTAAAGAAATTAACACCTACATAGAATAATTCATATACAGCAAAGAATATATGTTAGATTTTAAGGGGCCATTACACAGATATATCAAAAATCATTGCATTAATACACTTATATATGTATTTAAAATGAGCTATCCATAGGTAGAGAACCTTGTATAATTTTAAAATGTTAATTCATGATGCTTTATATTTTATTCTTGTAATGAAGAAACTAACATTTCATAATGTAAATATATTTTCTGGCTTTTGCTAAGAATAGCTCATGAAAATAACTTATAATTGCATTAGAGAATTTAGTCTATAATGGAGTAGATTCTAGAATCAGACTGGTTTGAAGTTCACTTAATCTAATGGCTCTTCCACATTGTATGTCAAAATAAGTATAAATATGCATCTTTAGTTGTATTTGATTCTTTGTGACCCCATGGACTATAACCCACCATGCTCCCCTGTCCATGGGATTTTCCAGGCAAAAATACTGGAGTGGGTTGCCATTTACTCTGCCAGGGGATCTTTCTGACCCAGGGATTAAACCTGCATCTCCTGTGTCTCCTGCATTGCAGGCAGATTCTTTACCAAGTATATAATGATATTAACAACAGAGAAAGATTGAAACTCAAGAGATCAGGCATAGCTAAAGTTATTTCCATTCCTCTTCCCAATACCTCTGCCAACCCTGCTCCCCACATCAAAGTTAAGGCCATTGTTAACTTTGTCTGCCAATGCTGCAGTTGCATTTTGATAATCTTCCTATCTCCAATTTCTCCCTTTCCCAAATCACCAGTGGAAGTCTGATTATCTTGAAATCATACTACTATCAAAAACAGCTCTTATTAATACACATATAATACAAAACAACTCCTTGTCTTTAAAAATTCAGCTAACTTTATTTCCAGTTGCTCCCTCCACTTGAGTCAGACTGTTTTCCCTACCGCTTCCTGTTCTTCTCTAACCCTCTTCCACCATCCCCAAGCGAAAAAGTTGTTGATCCCTGCCTTTATTTCCATCACCTCCTGTCCTGGATACAAGGGGCAGTTTGACACAGTATAAAGAACACATCAGACAAAGTCTTAGAAGACCTAGGCCCAAGTCTTTAACCATTGGGTAAGTTACTTAATCTTTCTGAGCTTCACCTTCCTCAAGATACAAAAAAAAAGGGATTACAATTATCTGTCTGACTCATTTCAGAAGGTTTTGATGTGTTTATTTTTGAGAAATGAAAAAATTAGGATATCAAATGATCTGAGAAAAACCCTGGTGAGGAAAGCTGTATAATGTTGCTTGGTCAAGTATTCTCCCAATTTATTTGAACACAGAATCTTTTTCATAGTATCATGTAATATCCTTCAGAGTAGTGGTTCAAGGAATACCAATTTGGGAAACACCAATTTAGTCCAATACTTTCATTTTATACATAAATAAATTTAGATCACTCAAAGTTAAATGACTTAGCCGTGGTCACATTTATCCATGTTCAAAGGGAAACAAAAGAGTAAAGCCAACAGAACGGCACTCTCTTGATGAGATGGAGGTGGGATGGTTTGTATAACAAACTCTCAAGTCAGGGGAAACAATTTCTAAACCACTTACTCACTGTATAATCTTGGAGTTGCCTTATCTCTGTGTTTCCACTTACCTATTTATAAAATGAGAATACTTGCCTATATAGAATTATGAGGATTAGATAAAATATATTAGATGAGACAGCACAGTACCTATCATAAGTGCTTAGCAAGTATAGAAACTATTAGTAGACACTGACTTTTATAGAAATTTAGTGGCGAGATATAGCTGATTATTTCAGAAAGCCAGACCTGTCTTCTGATCACCTTCTGGGGCTAAACAAAGGGCAGTCTGGCTAAAAGTTTGGTTAAACAGGCATTTATTAAGTATAATAAACTATAATATATCCTAGGGCTTCCCAGATGGCACCTGTGGTAAAGAATTCCTCTGCTGATGCAGATGCAGGTTCAATCCCTGGGTGGGGAAGATCCCTCTGGAAGAGGAAATGGCAATCCGCTCTAGAATTCTTGCCTGGGAAATCTCATGGACAGAAGAACTTGGAGGGCTACAGTCCATGGAATCACAAAGAGTTGGACATGACTGAGCATCTGAGCACAATATGTCATAGGCAGTGTTATAGTAATTTGAGGGAATATGATATAAAAGGCAAGGCATGGTATCCAAGGGGCAAAGCTACATTCTAATGGGAAATAACCAGGTTCAGAGGTTTAGGAAGTACCAGAAAGTTCCTAAAAGAGGAAGAAAACAACTTTTAGGAGTCCAGGCCAATCTACTCCAGATTCCAAGACAACAAATGGCTAATACCTATGATACCCTGGTTCAGAGATTGAGACAGGATTGACAAGCCAAGGCAGGACTAGATGAAAGGCAATCTGGGAGCTTGGTGGCCTTATCCAGTTAGGTAACTGGTGAGCGAGTAAAGTTATCCAACTTGAGGAACATGCTAACAGGAGACTCAGAGGCCTTGGCTCAAGGCTGTGAGTAGACGATCTAGATGGTTAGAACTGGTTATTTGGATTAGTCTATTTCATGTGCTGAAATGCCATGCTCCACATCTTACTGTTACCATCGTGCCACCATAGAACCTGTCAGTTCCCTTCAGTTCAACACACACTAAGTCTCAGTGTGACAAATGCTGGTGAAGAATGGTAGAAATGAACTTGTCTAATTCTTTTTTTAATTTCTTAAGTAGAACCCCACTTTTGTTTCTTGAGCAAGTTAGTGCTTTGGAAAAAAAAGGTCTGTTTCAACTTTTCAAAACTTAAGAGACATAAAAAGTAAATACAGTGTCTATTCTTGGATTAGATTCTGGGCCAAATCAGCTGCAAACTGCTTCATTTGACATTTTCTGAATATGGACTAAAGAGATTTTTTTTTTTCAGGTGTGAAAATATTTTGGTTCTGTAGGGACATGCTTTTTGAAGATGCATATTGAAGTATTTCATTTAGGGACTGGCATGTCTAATTTGCTTTAAAATACTTCAATGTAATAAAAATAATGAATTGAAAGAAAAACACAAGAATTTCCAGAAAAAAATTGTGCTCATTCATGAGGCAAAGTATCAGAGTAAACATTTTTGTGCATGAGAAAAAAAAAAGAATAAAACCAGTTAATGAAACAAACCAAAAAAATGAATGATATGCTTCACATTTTTAAATGGTAATAATGAATGCTATATACTTAATTTTCATAATCATTTGGAAACTTTCTTGCCTGAAATTTCACTTGGGCATTGTATTTTATTTTCTTTGGTTAAAGAAAATAAGTTTAATAAAATAACTTCTCCATGGTTCTAATCTCATGACTAAGGTGTCGATTCATAGATTCATACCTACCGGGTTGCAGCAGGGCTGTACAAATAGAGTAACTTGAATTCCTGAGACAGAATGAATTCCTGAGATACATGTTACACTATGTAAACATTTTTTAAGGAATCTGAGGGGAAAACATTCCTTTCAACTCCTTTCCATATAGAGGCTATATGACCTTTGCACTGATACAGTTTCATACTAAAAGATAAGCTCTTGGGGAAGAATGCCTTCCCATAATATTCTGAAATAAAACATAACAGTGAAACTAAAGAAAAAAGTGGTTCTACAGAAAATAATCTAGAAATGAATAAACTCTTGTGTTTTGTCAGGCCAACTCTTTTGGGCTACCATCTCTGTACACACCACAAAGCGGAAACATAGACCATGATAAACCTTGATATGACTCTTAGACATAATTAGCAAGGACAAATGAAAACTTACCAGGTTCTTGAAGTTTAAGAGCTTCTAAGTCAAGACTTTCATTTTCCTTGAAGAATATTTGAAACTTTTCAAATGTAGCTGCATATAATTGGGCAGATTCAAATGCTGCCTGTATGGCTTCCTACACATTATATAAAATAAAAACAGACAAAACTATATTTTTCCTGAGCAGAATTTAATTCTATACAACTAAAAAATGCAGGTGCACACTGTGCTGTGACCTATATGTGATATATAAGTGAGAGAAAAGGTACCATCCTTGATGACAAAGGGCAGTTAATAAATTCTCTTATGAAACTTAAAAAAAAGATACATCTTTAAATGTGACTTTCAAAGAATCGTTCCTTATGATTAAAAAGAAGTAAACTTGTAATTTTTTAGCTTCATGGTGAACTTATACATCACTAGTAGATATATGGCAAGAGACAATGTCTATTTATTTTCCAAATCACAAATTTTATATCTTGGTTTAAGTGTTTTTGAGCCAAGGCAGAGCCATTTAGCATACATGCAAAATTACTTGCCTAATCTCGTTATTAAATTCTCTATGCTGACAAGTTTCCTATTTCAAAATGTCTTCAGAATTTGCCCTAAAATATTTCAGGGCAGAATTTTCCCTCACTTTGCTTAAACTTGGCGCCAACCTCCACTTCCCTACAAGACTTTTCCTATAGTACCATGTCAGTACACATTATCATAGTTCAGTGGCATCATAATGCCTACAAATGGCAGTTAGGACTTGTTTCTTGTTGATCTTGGCCTATTACTCCTTGGCTGCACTCCATTGCCTTCTCTTAATATTTCCTACTAAGACTTCTTGCAAATGACTGCAATTTGTCACAAGGAAAACTAGAGATGACCAATGGAATTGCCATTCCCAACACAGCAATGCTAGGGTAGGTGGCTCAGACTCTTGCTTTACATAGTGGGTAATGGTAGAAATTTTAATTACAAACAATAGCACACACCCTAGATGGCTATATTTAGATATTTGTCCATTTATTTCCTTTCAATAGGCTTCTTATATTGTCGGGGAATGTTTGACGGGAGGATTCCTACGTGCGGTCTCTCATGAGTCCTCAGTCCCTCTTCAAGGGGAACAGCACGCTGCTCCCAGGGACTGAGGTCATTGTGTGAGGCAGGCTTGGGTCTCCTTTAGTAAACATTCTCTTTAGGACAAAACTGCTTAGTCTTGTTCCCCTTTCTTGAGATATGGATTGTGTCCTGACCGTGTGACTAACATTACCCCTTGTTCCCTTGGTAACGGTTGCCGTACATTTGGTTTTCTGATCTCTATCATTCCCGAAAGAAGTTTCTTGTACCACAGCCTATGTATACTCATAGAAAAATCATTAAAGCACCTTTGCTCCATTAGAGCTTAGGTCTCCAGGTCTTTTTTTGTCTCCCTCTTTCATTTTTTCTCTCTCTCTATCTTTTTCTGGCTGACTCTCTGGAGTGTGGAGAACCGTCGTGCTCACTTTTCTGCCCGGGCTTCTAAGACCCCACTCGAGAGGGCGCCTGGTACCTTGGTGAGTGATGCAAGCCCTGTGTCAAGGACAATATTGGTCCTCTGTGTAAACCAAGGGATATCAGCCTCTTTCTCTCTTTCACTTTCTTGTTGTCGACTCCGTACCACAAGGTTCCGGTCCATTAAAGGACCCCAACATCATATAATATTCCAGAATGTTTCTGCTGTTTATTTCTTTACATTAAAAATTGAAGGGAAGATACTATGTCAAAGTATATCTCCTTTGAGCAGATTTAATAGTGTCTCTGGTACACGATCATGCAAGTGTTAGGCAGAAACACAATGGGTGACCCAAAAGTGTAAAGATCTACCAACATGTTGAAATATGGTTTTTAAAACCTCACAGCATAGTTGCTGGAATAGTTCAAAAAATTCCACATACTGTCACTGAATTCCTTAAATTTTAATAATATATCACATTTGCTTTATGATTCTCTCTATATTTCTGAACCATTTGGAAGAAAGCTGCAGACACAAGATATTTCTAACACTAAATATTTCAGGGTTTATTTAACAAACATAAAAATATTTTCTTAAGCTGCCATAGTATTAATATAATGACTTAAATCAGGAAATTAGCATTGATATTAATACTATTATCTAATTACAGACCTTTATACAAATTTTGCCATTTCTCCTAATAATGCCTTTCATAGCAAAATAAAAAGCTTTTTTTCCCCACTGGCCCACTATCCTATCTAGGATCAGGTATTGTATCTTGTCACATATCTTTGGTGTCCTTTAATCTGAACCAATTTCTCAATCTTTGTCATTCATGATCTTTACCTTTTTGAAGAGTAACATGTGTGTGTGTGTGTTTGTGTAACACTTCTTAATGCTTACATTCAGTTATACATTTTGGCAATAATACAACAGAAATGATGTATGTTCTTCATGTATCATGTTTAAAGGCACGTAATGTTGATTTGTCCCATTACTGGTGATGTTAACATACTAAAGTGGTATCTGTGAGGTCTGTCAATGTAAACTTACTATTTTCTCTCTTTAAATCAATAAATATCCTATCCAGAAATGTTTTGAGATAAAAGTCCTTTTTCTCACCATACCTTTGCATATCTATTTCAGTATGCATTGGAGATTCTCACCTATTTCTATGGTTGCTGTAGTGGTGATCTTTTTTTAGGTTTTCCTTTTACATTTACTAGTTGGCATTTTACTGTAAGGAAGAACTTTCCATTCTCACTCCATCGATTCATTCATTCATTCATAAAATATGCTTATGTATTCTCATTTTATTCAAACACTGTTATAACCATTACTTATTTTAATGGTCAGATTGTTCTAGGGAGACCCTTCAGGTTGGCTTTTTAATCTTTTCTGCATGTCTCCATTAGTTCTTATTTGTGTGTGTTAGGGTGGGGGTGGCGGAGTTTTCCTGGTGGCTAGATGGTAAAGAATCTGCCTGCAATGAAGAAGACCCTGGTTCAATTCCTGGATCGGGAAGATCCCCTGGAAAAGTAAATGGCAACCCATTCCAGTATTCTTGCCTGGGAAATTCCATTGACAGAGGAGCTAGGCGGGCTATAGTCTATGGCGTCACAAAGAGTCAGACATGACTAAGCAATTAACGCTTTCACTTTTCACTCATATTTTGGTTCAACACTATGCTCTGGGCTATTCTTGTACTTCGGTTGTCCTAGGAATAAGCAATTTCTTCAGACATAAGGATCTTTTGCTTTGGAATGATACATAGAAATCAATGTGTGGACACTAAATGGGCTCATCGCTATTAGGATGTCACTGCTTCTAGACCATCTCAGTGAGCAGAACAAGACACACACACAACCCCCCACAAATATACATACATACATACACAAAACCCTATATATAGTTCTCTTTCTATTGATTAATTAAAAATCATGAGTTCATAATTCCATTTCCAATATAACACCATTCTGGCCTTTTCTCTTCCATATTTGTACTTCCCTTTCTGAGGATGAGTAGCCTTATTTCATTATCCACAATATGTTTAGTTGTTTGCTAAATGCCAGAATACACAGAAAGTCATTTCAGAATTGCTAATGCACTAATACCACTGCGAAAAACAAACGAATTGGAACGTAATATTTGTTATAATTACAGTGATCTTTAGCTTAAGGGTATACCGGCAAAACACTGTATTTAAAAGTTACTTGTTTTACGTGTTTCCCCCTTCGAAATATAGAAAAGTTCATTTGTTTTTTTACTGCATTCTATTTTAAGATTTTGTTTCCTCATTCTCATAGCTTTCCTGTTGTTGTTATTTAGACACTAAGCTGGGTCCCACTCTTTTGTGACCTCATGGATTGTAGCCTGCCTGGCTCCTCTGTCTATGGGATTTCCCAGGCAAGAATACTGGAGTAGGGTGCCATGTCCTTGTCAGGGGATCTTCCTGAGCCAGGGATCGAACCCACGTCTCCTGCATTGGCAGATGGATTCTTTACGACTGAGCCACTAGAGAAGCACATACATTTTTAAAGAACTATACTGGACTATACTAAAAGGTCTTTTAATTTCATGGCTGCAATCACCATCTGCAGTGATTTTTGAGCCCCCCTCCCCCAAAATAAAGTCAGCCACTGTTTCCACTGTTTCCCCATCTATTTCCCATGAAGTGATGGGACCAGATGCCATGATCTTAGTTTTCTGAATGTTGAGCTTTAAGCCAACTTTTTCACTCTCCGCTATCACCTTCATCAAGAGGCTTTTAAGGAAAGTTATGACCAACCTAGATAGCATATTAAAAAGCAGAGACATTACTTTGCCAACAAAGGTCCGTCTAGTCAAGGCTATGGTTTTTCCAGTGGTCATGTATGGATGTGAGAATTGGACTGTGAAGAAAGCTGAGCACTGAAGAATTGATGCTTTTGAACTGTGGTGTTGGAGAATACTCTTGAGAGTCCCTTGGACTGCAAGGAGATCCAACCAGTCTATCCTAAAGGAGGTCAGTCCTGGGTGTTCATTGGAAGGACTTATGCTGAAGCTGAAACTCCAATACTTTGGCCACCTCATGTGAAGAGTTGACTCATTGGAAAAGACCCTGATGCTGGGAGGGATTGGGGGCAGGAGGAGAACAGGATGACAGAGGATAAGATGGTTGTATGGCATCACTGACTCAATGGACATGAGTTTGAGTAAACTCTGGGAGTTGGTGATGGACAGGGAGGCCTGGTGTGCTGGGATTCATGGGGTTGCAAAGAGTTGGACAGGACTGAGCAACTGAACTGAACTGAATTGAACTCATACCAAAAGGTATGTTTAGAACTAAGTGTGACTCTTCTCATCTTTTCTACTGCAAACCCACCATCCTGCCTACACCATTCCCACTGTCTTCTCTAGGGAACCAATTTCCTTAATATCTGATTTATCTCTCCTCCTCCCTATTTTCTGACATAAAGAGTAGCACACTATAGATATTCTTGTCTAACTTAATTTTTCCACCTAACAGTATATCCTGGAAATCACTCCATATTTAATAAATTTTCATGTGTACTTAGGTTTTCTGGGCTTTTTATTCTATTTCACTGGCCTGATAACTATGCATGCGCCAATACCACAATCTTTTAATTATAGAGTTTATATTTAATACTTAGCTAGCATAGTACCCCAAATAACTTTTCTTTTTTAGGGTTTTCCAAGCTTCCATGAATGTCTATTATTCCTTATAGGCTTTACTATAAACCTAACATGCTCTACAATAAGTTTATTAGTATTATTATTTTATTGGCATTTGTATTACATTTATAAATTAACCTAGGGAGAATAGAAGCCTTTATTATGTTGAGTCATTCCATCTAAGAACATTTATCTATCTTTGTGTCTTCCAGAAGCATTTAAGAAAACTTAAAGATATTCTTATATAGGTTTTTTTAGCATTTCCTACTAAGGTTTACTCCTAAATATATTACCTGCTTTGTTGCTATTACAAATGGAGATTTTTCCACCAGGGATTTTCAGTATTCTGGAACAATTTATGTGATACTGTGAATATATGGCCTTTGGTGAGTTGATCTCTTTATATACGGTATTTTGTGAATATATGGTCTTTGGTGAGTTCCCCTGTGAACCCATTTGGGCCTGGTGCTTTTTATAAGGTATTTTTTTTTATAACTTTAATAACTTCCTCTGTTTCTGTGGATACTGGCAAGCTTTCTATTTCCAATGCTATTAATTTAGATACCCAAGTTTCCCTAAAAATACTATCCATTTAATCTAAGTTTTCAAATTTATTTGGATAAATGTCTGCAAGGTTTTCATATTTATTTAGACAAGTAAATTTTTATTTGGATAAAAATCCCTCATGTTTTTTTTTTCTGTTTCAATGGTTATTTCTTTATTATTTATCATTGATTATGTTAGTTAAGAATTCTATATCCTAATTTCCATGTTTCCTACTTGATCTGCTTTCTGATGAAAGCTCCATGTTAAAGGCTTCTGTTCACAGTAATTCTGTTTATGTACCATTTATGTCACATTGCATCTCTTTCCCTTTTGCATATCCTGTACTATTTTGTGCACAGAGATTTATAGCCCTGACTCATGGGACCACAAGCCTTGCCTTCTTATGGTTGCATTTGTCTTTACAATATTGAACACTACTCCATATTTTCTTTCTCTGAATTCTTTGTCTTACATTGCCCATTTGTTCTTGCATGCTGTGTGTCTTATCCATTAAAGCTTTCAGCATATTAATCATCAGTTCAGTTCAGTTCACTCAGTCATGTCCAACTCTTTGTGACCCCATGGACTGTAGCACGCCAGGATTCTCTGTCCATCACCTACTTTCGGAGCTTGCTCAAACTCATATCCATCGAGTCAGTGATGCCGTCCAGTTACCTCATACTCTGTCATCCCCTTCTCCTCTCGCTGGAAAAACCACAGCTTTGATTAGATGGACCTTTGTTGGCAAAGTAATGTCTCTGCTTTTTAATATGCTGTCTAGGTCAGTCATAGCTTTTCTTCCAAGGAGCAAGTGTCTTTTAATTTCATGGCTGCAGTCACCAATGTAGTGATTTTGGAGCCCAAAAAATAAGGTCTCTCACTGTTTTCATTGTCTCCCCATCTATTTGCCAAGAGGTGATGGGACCAGATGCCATCATCTTAGTTTTCTCAACGTTGAGTTTTGAATATTGAATTTGAATAAACGTTGAATATTTTCACTCTCTTTTTTCACTTTCATCAAGAGGTTCTTTAGTTCTTCTTCACTTTCTGCCATAAGGGTTGGTTCATCTGCGTATCTGAGGTTATTGATATATTTCCTGGCAGTCTTGATTCCAGTTTGTGCTTCATCCAGCCCAGCATTTCTCATGATGTACTCTGCATAGAAGTTAACTAAGCAGGGTGACAGTATACAGCGTTGACGTACATCGGAACGTATACAGCGTTCCGATTTGGAACCAGTCTGTTGTTCCATGTCCAGTTCTAACTGTTGCTTCTTAACTTGCATACAGATTTCTCAGGAGGCAGGTCAGGTGGTCATCTCTTTCAGAATTTTCCAGTTTGTTATGATCCACACAGTCAAAGGCTTTGGCATAGTCAATAAAGCAGAAGTAGATGTTTTTCTGGAACTCTCTTGCTTTTTCGATGATCCAATGGATGTTGGCAATTTGACCTCTGGTTCCTCTGTCTTTTCTAAATCCAGCTTGAACATCTGGAAGTTCATGGTTCACATACTGTTGAAGTCTGGCTTAGAGAATTTAGAGCATTACTTTACTAGCGTGTGAGATGAGTGCAATTGTGCAGTAGTTTGAGCATACTTTGGCATTGCCTTTCTTTAGGATTGAAGTGAAAACTGACCTTTTCCAGTCCTGTGACCACTGCTGAGTTTTCCAAATTTGCTGGCATATTGAGTGCAGCACTTTCACAGCATCATCTTTTAGGATTTGAAATAGCTCAACTGGAATTCCATTGCCTTCACTAGCTTTGCTCGTAGTGATGCTTCCTAAGGCCCACTTCACTTTGCATTCCAGGATGTCTGGCTCTGGGTGAGTGATCATACCATCGTGGTTATTTGGGTCATGAAGATCTTTTCTGTATAGTTCTGTGTATTGTTGCTACCTCTTCTTAATATCTTCTGCTTCTGTTAAGTCCATTCCATGTCTGTCCTTTATTGTACGCTTTGCATGAAATGTTCCCTTGATATCTCTAACTTCTTGAAGAGATCTCTAGTCTTTCCCATTCTATTAATCACAGTTGTTCTATTAATCATGCATGCATGCTCAGTCACTTCAGTCGTGTCTGACTCTCTGTGACCCCATGGACCATGGCCCGCCAGACTCCTCTGTCTATGGGATTCTCCAGGCAAGAATATTGGAGTGGGTTGCCATTTCCTTCTCCAGTGACTATTAATCATAGTTGTATGATTATTCAATTATAGTTGCTTTAAATTCTGGGTCTGATATGTCCAATACCCCTGACATGTTTCGGTCTGATACTTGCTCTGTCTTCTAATTTTTTCCCTTTTTAATATACCTTGTAACTTTTTTTGATAACTGGATGTGATATATTTGGTAAAAGGAATGGCTATTAATAGGTCCTTAGTTAGAGGATGATACATGTCAGGGAAGGGGATATATTTTACCTTCATCCTTTGATTAGGCCTCAGTCTTTTTTTGAGCCAGTGCCTCTGGACTGTATCATAAATGTCTTTCGCTTTCCCACCCGCCCCTCTCTCCTTAGGTGGGACAGGATGGCTAGAGTAGGCTGGAGTTGTGTATTTCCCTTCCCTCAGGTCAGTAAAGACCTGACAATACACTAGCAAATTAAACTCTGGATAACTAATTTCCTCTAAGGGCAGGCCTTGTTAAGAACAGAGTGGCCTGACGTATTTCAAATTATTTCTTTTCCCCTCTCCCTGCTGGAAGCATGAGGAGATCTTTTTCTAATATTTACTGTGAGAACCTGGTTGAGCTCCTGCAGGTAAATTTCATAATACTGTGGGAGTCTCCTATAACTGGGTCCCCTGAGTGTTTTACTCTGAGTTGTTAACACTGAGCCTCCAGCAATGTACCAGTTACAGTTTTGGTTTTCCCCTCCTGGCACTGGTTCTCACTGAGATTTCTGTCCATGAGTCTCTGCTCTCAGAACCATGACTCCCTGTATATATTTCTCTGTCCTTTCAATCTTGAGGGCTGTGGTTTTTCCCTATGTCCTCGCCTCTCTTAAAGACCCATTAACAGTCTGTTCAGTCAACGTGTTCAGCTTTTTACTTGTTAGGATGGAGTGGCAACTTCCAAGCTCGTTACATGTGGATCTACAAATAGAAAGATCATTCTTATTACCAGCTATCTCTTGGTTGGATGAAACTCATCTTCGTTCCACAAAAACTCCCGATCAGCGTCAAGTTCTCCAGGGCATTGTATTTCTAAAACTGCTTTTTCTGTAACCTTGCTACTTGAAGGACTGGCTTATCTAGATAAAAATTCTTGATTCACACTTCTTTCCCTTGAGTTTCATTAAAAAGTGCTGTTCCATCATCACTTTGCTTTATATGTCATTTTTGAGAAGCCTGATGCTGGTTTAATTCTCTTACTTCCATATGTTATGTTATTATTTTGCTTTGAGACCTGGAGGAAATTTTTTTTCTTTAAAAGATAATAGTTTCAAGAGTATGTATCTCAGAGTTAATTGATGTAAGTCAATTTTCCAAGGTACTCTGTATATAGATTCACAGTTTCTTTTCTCGGGCTATAGTTATTTGCCTGTTCTACCCCTTGTTTTGTTTTTCTTCTTCAGAGACTTCAATTATATGTATATTATTTCTTCTTTGCCTGTTTTCTATTTTGATTATTTTCTTTCTAATCATTTTTTTTTCTTATATCTTGTACAGTGGTAAAGAATCTTCCTGCCAATGAAGGAGACACAAGAGATGTGGGTTCTATCCTTGGGTCAGGAAGATCCCCTGGAACCCACTCCAGTATTCTTGCCTGGAACATTCCATAGACAGAGGAGCCTGGTGGGCTACAGTCCATTGGGTTGCAAAGAGTTGTACAAAACTGAGCAACTGAGGACATGCACAAACACTAGCTTATTTTCATTCTCTTAGTTGTTTTCTTGTCTTTTAAATTTTAGTTTCAGTTTATTCTCCTTTGGACACTATGCAGTTTATTCTACATTTCTGAGATAATTTTGTCTTAAAACAATACCATTTATATTTTGAATTTTTGAGGTGTTATTTCATGCATATTCAGGCTTGAATATGTGTTTGAGGTTGTATACTTGAGTTTACAGTACAGCTTTTGTTTCATGGCTTTGAGGGGGAAGAGAAGGAATATTCATTAGCTTTTTAAATCTTCATTTTTCTGATTTTTCCTTATGGTAAGTTCTCATGTATTTAATATATTTTCATTAATTCAGTTCATGGATTTCGAGTAATTTATAAGATTTATACTTCAAAGGCATTCTATTTTGTTAAGTGTAGCAATGTGCAGATTACTTTATCTTCTGGTTGTGGGGAAAGAGTTGGGTATATTCTGATTTTTTGGTTCTTTTTTGTTTAGCAGGACCTTAAGTTTTCCTCAGTTGCTCTATTTCTTCTGCACCACTCAATGCTCAAATAATGACTCTTCTTCCTTTTTTAACCTTATTTTGTCCCCTAGAAGTTACGCCATCTTGAACAGCTTGTTCCTTTATGTCTTTTTCCTATCATCAGTGCTCTGATATACTAGGACTTTAAAAAAATCTCTTAACCATCTAGAGATTAAGTAGCACTCAATTTAAAGATAAGACAGGAAGAAAATATGTTGCTCAGTTAATTAAAAATTTAAAGTATTGTAAAAATGGCTTTAGTAAAAGAAAATATACCTTTATTAGGAAGATAATTGTGTGATAATTCTTATCATCATCAAATACTGCTGATAAGCTTGGACCAAACCCACAAGTTTTTTCTTCCATTTTGTTGTTAATGTAAGGGCTGGTGAAGGCATCAAAATACGAATCAGGCACGAGATTAGGAACTGATAATACAGTGTCTTGGGAATGATTAATTGCACCTGAAATACCATCCTGTTAGAGAGAAAAGCACAAACAAAAATGTAAATACATATATGGGTATATTCATAAAAAATTTTGAATTTTCTAAAATATTAAAATAAATAAGAATAATTCATTCAACCATACCAAGTACTACATTGACTCTAAGTATATGACAAATCAGAAGACATAGCCCCTGTCTTCAGGAACTATGTTTTCTAGTTGAGAGAGAAATTGATAAGCAAAAAATTGCAACACATTAAGATGAATATATTACATTCATTTGAAATATGAACAAAACCCTGAAAAGTCATAAGGGAAAGAAAGCCAAGATGGGCTTAAGCAAATCAGGGAATGTTTAAAGGGTGGCTAGGTCTTGCCAGGTGGTGTTAGTGGGAAAGAACCTGTCTGCCAATGCAGGAGACATAAGAGACACAAGTTTGATCCTTAGGTCAGGAAGGTCCCTTGGAGATGGGCATGGCAACTCACTCCAGTATTCTTGCCTGGAGAATCCCATGGACAGAGGAACCTGGCAGGCTACGGTCCACAGAGTCACAGAGTCAGACACGGCTGACTAGCAGGCGATCAATAAAAGTTTATATTCTTTGAGCAGTAATTTCCATTCTAGATATCTAACTTTAGAGAACAATTAGGTATGTAAACAATGATTCATGTGGAATGGCACTCACTGAAGCAATACTTATAGTAAAAACTAATTAAAGAAATACTTTAGTGTTCAAAAATTGAAGAAGAGTTAAGTTATAGTATATTTATACAAATAAAAATTAGGCACCTTTTCAAAATGGTGTCTCCAAAGATTGATTAATGAATGACGTGGGGAAAAGTTTATAACGCTATAAAGCTTATAAAAAAAAAGAGAGCAGGATAAAACTGGTGATAAATCCCATTTTAAAATGCATGTGTAAAATCTCATGGCAAGTTAAGTCTGTTTGTATATATCAGTATGTACTAAAACAAAATTGGAGAAAACGTCTAAATATGTTAAAAGGTTATTTCTATTTGTGGCACATGGGATGACCAATGTTGCTAATAACGTCTTTCTGTGTCTTTCACATTCTCTTCAGTGAGCACAAGTTAATTTTTAATTCATAATAAATATAAAATCTATCTAAATGATATAAAGAAAAGGTACTTCTTGAGATGAACCTTAAAAGATGAGCAGGAGCTTCTCAAGTATACAAGATGGGAGGAGAGTTCTTGTAAGCCGTTGTATGTGACAGGCCCAAGGAGGGCAGCAGGACTGTGTGCTGGAGTGTAAGTGCCAGTGTGCTAAAATGCAGTTAGCCCCTCATGAAAGGCCTTGTGAGTGATGCTGAGCTAGTGGCCCAGCATTCCCCAGATTGTGACCATGGACTACCCAGGGTCAGATAAGTTTGGGAAGAAACCTCAGATTAAGCAAAGCTAAACAGGATTTTCCTCTGGATCTGTTAAAAAGATGTTTTCATATTTGTTAATATGTACATGCATATCACAACCCCCTGTCTCCTAGAATGTCTATCAGTATCTTATACAGCATCCTTTGAAAATGCTACTATAGACAACGGAGAAATTTAATTTTAAGTGACATGATAAGATATGCCTAAGAAATAATCTTGCAGTCAACAATGTAGAAAATGGACTAGAAGGCAGAGAGGCAGGCAGGTGAGAAAAGACTGTCACAGTAGGGATGGGGTTCTCATTGAAGAGAGGTGCAACTAAGGTCAACACACAGGACTTGATCCCAAAGAGTAAGGGAGGATCGGCTTTCCTGATGGCTCAGTGAGTAAAGAATTCGCCTGTGGTGCAGGAGACACCAGAGACACTAGTTGGAACCTTGGGTCAGGAAGAGCCCCTGGAGAAGGAAATACCAACCCACTCCAGTATTCTTACTTAGGAAATCCTATGGACAGAGGAGCCTGGAGGGCTACAGTCCATGGGGTCACAAGAGTCAGACATGACTGATTGACTAAGCACAGGATGACTCCTAGATTGCTGGCTTGGGCATCTGGATACTGCATTTCATTCAAATCCAGAAGGAAAAGTAAAAGTAAGTTTTGGAAGAAGCTGATAAGTTTAATTTATTTTGGTGTGTGTGTGCTCGGTTGCTCAATTGGGTCTGACTCTTTGTGACCCCATGGACTGTGGTCCGCCAGGCTCCTCTGTCCATGAGATTTTTTAAGCAAGAATACTGGAACAGGTTGCCAGTTACCCCTCCAGGGGATCTTCCTAACTCAGGGATCAAACCTCCATCTCTGTTGTCTTCTGCATTAGCATGTGGATTCTTTACCTCTGTACCACCTGAGAAGCCCTTATTTTGGTGAGTTGGACTTAACTGTGGAGATTTCCAGATGGCTCTAAGTCTGGAGCCTAGAATAAAAGTACTGGATGGAAATATACATTTAAAGATGCCATTCTAGAAGCAGTATTTAGAACAATGGGCACAGACACAAGCACCCAGGAAGAATATATAGCATGTGAGGAGGAGGGAGCCTTTAAGGATCACAACAGTCAAAGGTCAGACAAAAAAGATGCTCCAAATAGAGGACTGGAAAGGATGAGATGTGGCACAGGAGTAAAACCAAGAGAAATTTAACCAAGGGGGACTCTATTTCCAGAGGTGGGAGCAGTAAGTAAGAGTCATATGCAATCAGAGGTCTGTCAAACACAACAGGAACAGGAAAAAATTGAAAAATGTGTGTTGGATCAAGTATTCAGGTCAGTTCAGTTCAGTCTCTAAGTCACATCCAACTCTTTGCGACCCCGTGGACTGCTGCACACCAGGCTTCCCTGTCCATCACCAACTCCCAGAGTCTACTTAAACTCATGTCCACTGAGTCAGTGATGCCATCCAACTGTCTCATCCTCTGTCGTCCTCTTCTCCTCCCGCCTTCAATCTTTCCCAGCATCCGGGTCTTTTCAAATGAGTCAGCTCTTCGCATCAGGTGGCCAAAGTATTAAGAGTTTCAGCTTCAACATCAGTCCTTCCAGTGAATATTCAGGACTGATTTCCTTTAGGATGGACTGGTTGGATCTCCTTGCAGTCCAAGGGACTCTCAAGAGTCTTCTCCAACAGTTCAAAAGCATCAATTCTTTGGCGCTCAGCTTTCTTTATAGTCCAACTCTCACATCCTTACATGACTACTGGAAAAACCACAGCCTTGACTAGATGGACCTTTGTTGGCAAAGTAATGTCTCTGCTTTTTAATATGCTGTCTAGGTTGGTCATAACTTTTCTTCCAAGAAGTAAGTGTCTTTTAATTTCACGGCTGCAGTCACCATCTGCAGTGATTTTGGAGCCCCCCAAAATTAAGTCTGCCACTGTTTCCACTGTTTCTCCATCTATTTGCCATGAAGTGATGGGACCAAATGCCATGATCTTAGTTTTCTCAATGTTAAGCTTTTAAGCCAACTTTTTCACTCTCCTCTTTCACTTTCAAGAGGCTCTTTAGTTCTTTGCTTTCTGCCATAAGGGTGGTGTCATCTGCATATCTGAGGTTATTGATATTTTTCCCGGCAATCTTGATTCCAGCGTATGCTTCATCTAGCCCACCATTTCTCATGATGTATTCTGAATATAAATTAAACAAGCAGGGTGACAGTATACAGCGTTGACGTACTCCTTTTCCTATTTGGAGCCAACCTGTTGTTCCATATCCAGTTCTAGCTGTTGCTTCCTGACCTGCATGCAGATTTCTCAAGAAGCAGGTCGGGTGACCTGGTATACCCATCTCTTTCAGAAGTTTCCATGGTTTATTGTGATCCACACAGTCAAAGGCTTTGGCATAGTCAATAAAGCAGAAATAGATGTTTTTCTGGAACTCTCTTACTATTTCGATGATCCAGCAGATGTTGGCAGTTTGATCTGGTTCGCCTGCCTTTTCTAAATCCAACTTGAACACCTGGAAGTTCACGATTCACATATTGTTGAAGCCTGGCTTGGAGAATGAGCATTATTTTACTAGTGTGTGAGATGAGTGCAATTGTGCGATTGTTTAAGCATTCTCTTGCGTTGCTTTTCTTTGGGATTGGAATGAAAACTGATCTTTTCCAGTTGTGTGGCCACTGCTGAGTTTTCCAAATTTGCTGGCATATTGAGTGCAGCACTTTCACAGCATCATCTTTTGGATCAAGTATTTGGATCAAGGAGTAGAAGACCATAGTTAACCCAAGCAAGAACAATGTCAGATGTCAAGACTTCAGTATATAATTTTTCCTTTAGATGAAGCTCTATGCACATATGTGTGTTTGAAATGCTAAGACTAATGACCAAAATAAGAGTGAGAAAAAAAATAGAAAATTCATGATTGACAGTACTATTTTTACTGCCATTGGCTAATTTGGGGCTTCATGAAGCAAAATCTTATGTGTGGTGTGAACATATGAACGTGCTTAGCCTACGACTTATCTAGGAATGAAAAATACTCGTGTTGGGCTTCCCTGGTGGCTCAGATGGTAAAGAATCCACCTGTAATGCAGGAGACCCGGGTTCAGTCCCTGGGTTGGGAAGCTCCAGGAAAGGCTATCCACTCCAGTATTCTTGCCTGGAGAATTCCATGGACAGAGGAGCCTGGCAGGCTGCAGTTCATGGGGTTGCAAAGAGTGGGACACAAATGACTGACTAACACTCATGTTGGGAGTAGGGTCCTACAACAGGAAAGATTAAGTGTTGAAGTTTTCAAGGCCTATCCCTTGACACTTAAGGAGAACAGCCAGCTGCGAGCTGGAGAAAGCTTTCTTGTGTTATCTCCTGTACTCTGTCTGCCATGTTAAGGCTATGAATATTCTGGCCCAGACATGAAAATCCAGTGGCTCTCTTATTGGGAACTCCTGAGAGAGAGTCCAACCACAGGGACCTCAGCAGTCTGCTCATTCTTGTACCCTAAACGAGCCTGATGATCTCATAAATTACAGAATCAAAAATTGTTGCAAGAGGAAGCAACCTTAAAACTCACCTGCCTCCTCATTTCACAGATGCATGTACTGAACCTCAGAGAGGTAAGTGGTTTCCCCAAGGTCAAAGAGCCTACTAATTGAAAAGCCAAGACTAGAATCTAGAGATTCTGATTACCAGTGCTTTTGCATCACAGTACACCAGCTAAGGACAGAAAATATAGTCTCTGGTTGGTCTATTAACCTGTGCTTGTACCTGGAGGAAAGCAGAATTCTAACATATCTTCCCGGATCCACCCTCCCTGGTTTACATGCCCTGTAAAATCCCCTTCTCTTGGGTATGGGCAGTATCTGTGAACATGATGGATGGCACAGTCATGATGAGGTTACATTATAGGGAAAGACAAAGGGACTTTGCAGACATAATTGACTGTGCGTCAATCAAGAATGTGATGGGACTTTCATGGCGCAGTAGTTAAGAATCTGCCTGCCAATGCAGGGAATACTGGTTCGATCCCTGGTCTGAGAAGATTCTACATGCTATGAGGCAACTAAGCCCGCTTGCTGCAATTATTGAAGCCCGCAAGCCCTAGAGCCTATGCTCTACAACAAGAGAAGTCACCGCAGTGGGATGCAAACACACCACAGTTAGAGTGTAGCCTCTGCCCACCACAACTAGAGAAAGCCTGCATGCAGCAAAGACCCAGCACAGCCAAAAAGCCATACATAAATAGACATATTTAAAAAAGAAAGGATGTGCCGAGCCACAGTAGACCTGACTGAATCAAGTGAAAGTTCTTAAAAGAGAGATTGGGCCTTCTCAAAGGAGATTCTCCAGCTGGTCTTGAAGAAGCAGACATACATATTGGAACTGGATGGTTCTCAGCTGACTTCTCTCAGGAAACCAGGGACTTCAGTCCTATAGCTGCTTAGAGATGAATTTTCACAACCTGAGGGAAACTGGAAGTAGATCCTTCCCCAGTAAAGCCTCTGAGGAAACCTCAGCCCAGACAACACCCAAAGGGCAGCCTGGAGAGGCCCTGAAGCAAAGAAGGAGCTAAAAGGTGCCCAGACTCCTGACCCACAGAGATGGAGGTAAATATTGCTTTAAGTGGCCAAACTAGTAGCAATTGGCTGCATAGCATAGCAAAAACTGGATGTATGGAAAAAACCAACACAATATTGTAAAGCAATTATCCTCCAATTAAAAAATTAAAAATAGATACCAAAACAATAAAATCCTTTTAAATGTGACATATTTAAAAAATATTTCAAAATGGTATTTACAACAGTGATTGCTTGGACTCACATTAGAAGGATGCCTATAAGTGAGTGAGTGAAGTCGCTCAATTGTGTCCGACTCTTTGCGACCCCATGGACTGTAGCTACTGGGCTCCTCCATGGGATTTTCCAGGCAAGAGTACTGGAGTGGGGTGCCATTTCTTCCTCCAGAGGACCTTCCCGACCCAAGGATTAAACTCAGGTCTCCTGTATTATAGGCAGATGTTTTAACATCTGAGCCACAAGTGAAGTCCTCTAAATTCATATACAAACTATATTCTCCTGAGAGTATACCCTATCAAGCCCCTAATCTGTCTCAAATGAAAGAAAACATGCTAAACTTTCAGATACTTTTTATGTAGATGCTGTACACAGAACAATGCTCTTTTTCTTATGATCATTTTAGAGAAGTGACAATAGTGAAAATGCTAATCATTTAACAGTAGAACAATTGCTTCATTTTCCAAGAAGTTATTTATACACAGACATTAAGGGAGGAAACACTTACCAGAAAATCTTCCAAAGAAGGCTCAAAGAGCAGTGACTGGACTGTCAAAATCAGTTCCGTGAGAAACATCGGAATGAGAGACTCATCTTCTTCCTGCTTCTCCAAAACAGGGACCCCCTGCAATGAGCACATGTGCAGTGTTATAAAGCTATAAGTTGTTGGTTGGTTAGTCAGTAAGTCATGCCTGACTCTCTGCGACCCCAAGGACTGTAGCCCGCCAGGCTCCTCTGTCCAAGGAATTCTCTAGGCAAGAATACTGGAGTCGGTTGCCATTCCCTTCTCCAGGGTATCTTCTTGACTCAGGGATCAAACCCATGTCTCCCGCATTGGCAGGTGGATTCTTCACCGCTGAGCCACCAAGGAAGCCATAAAGATATTAAGTATCAAGGTCTAAAATAAAAAACCTCTGTATTACAGAAGGCACATAAACTCATACAATTAGCTGATTTTATAATGTTGGCATGTCTTTCAAAGAATACTACCATTGAAATTAAAATATAAAGGCAAATATGGAAAGATTATGTAATTATGTAAAACTTCTTTTCTTGTAAAAAAACTATCAACAAAGTGGAAAGGCAAACCACAAACTGGAAAAAATGTATCAGTAACGGATATAGCAGATAGAAGGTTGATTATATTTAAATAGAAATTACTTGATATAGTCAAAAGGAATATATACTAATAATATGATCACTGACAGTAAACTTAAATAGAAAAATGGGCCAAGGTCATAATCTGAAATTTTTTAAAGGAAATGCCAGTCAACATCCTCTTCTTTCTCTTTCTCTTGATACTTTATTCAGTAACATTTCTCGAGTATTTAGTGATTGCCAGACAGAGCTGAGTATTCATGTAAATTGCATACCAACCATATGTAGTGGGTATTAGTAGGTATCATTATTACTGCCATAAGAAAATAGGATCTGGAGAAAGTAAAACATTTCATTCAGGACATACTGCTTCATAAATGGCAGACCAGAACAGACACCCAGGTTTTTCTCATCACAACACCTATCCCCTTGTCCTTGTACAGGGGTGGTAGTAAAGGAACATAACACTTTAAAGTAGTGATACACTACTTTACATCCATCAGATAGACAAAGACTGAAATGAATGCTAACATCTAGATTGCATGTGAGCAAAAGTTCATACTTAAACCTTGCTAGGAAGGTTGTAAACTGACACAAAAATTTCTGGGAATTTATACATCAGTTCCAAAAGTCTTAATGAGTGAGCATATTTCTGACCCAACAGTTCCAGACCTAGAAATTTCTTCTAAGGGGAATAAAATCAGAGATGCATGAAAAATGTATAGACAAAGATGTTCTTTGCAGTATTATTTAGAGTAGTGGAAAAGTGATCAACAATAGAAAACTATTTATGAGATGTATAATACATTTCTATGTGAGAATGTTATATGGAAAAAAATACAAATTGACCTGGGAGATTTTTCATAATATATTGGGAAGTGGAAAAAGCAGCTGATAAAGCAGTAAGTAAAGTATGATTCTCTTTTCACCCTTGGAAATAGATGTCTTGGTATAGTAGAGAATGCTTTTCTCTGTGTATTTCTGTGTTTTTCAAATTTTCTGCACTCAGCATATATTACTTTTATAATTAGAAAGATAAATGTTACTTTCAAAATGCGATAGTATTGAGAAAAAAAAGGAACTAGGAACAAGGAAGGAGAGAAAGTAATGAAAAGGCATATGCAGTTAAAATTCAACTTTTAGAGAAAATGAAAACTATTACAAAGAGCACCAGCCCTTGAAATTGCATAGTTGGGTTTCCTGGGGATATATAGATATGGAGGTAGGAAGCTTGATGAAACCAGATAAACATGTTTGGCTGTGTTTTTAGGTACCTGGTATGGCACCATTTTTCATATCTTTTTGCCTTTTCATACTGGATGTGAGAGTTGGACCATAAAGAAAGCTGAATGCCAAAGAATTGATGCTTTTGAATTGTGGTGTTGGAGAAGACTCTTGAGAGTTCCTTGGACTGCAAGGAGACCAAACCAATCCATCCTAAAGGAAATCAGTCCTGAATATTCATTGGAAGGACTAATGCGGAAGTTGAAGCTCCAATACTTTGGCCACCTGATGCGAAGAACTAACTCACTGGAAAAGCCCTGATGCTGGGAAAGATTGAAGGCAGGAGGAGAAGGGGATGACAGAGGATAAAATGGTTGGATGGCATCACCGACTCAATGGACATGAGTTTGAGCAAGCTCCATGGGTTGGTGATGGACAGGGAAGCCTGGCATGCTGCAGTCCATAGGGTAGCAAAGAGTCAGACACGACAGAGCAATTGAACTGAACTGATGGTGTCATAATCCAGGATCGACTAGGGAAAAGTTTATTGGGATAACAGATAACATGCCTTCTCTCTAGAATGCATTGCTACTATTCATTTGTACTATTTAATCTCAAACATCTCAAATTACTCTAAGATCAACATCCTCCCAAGAGATTATGCACTGAAAGCACCAAGGTTTGCTCCCATGATTTTCTTCTTCTTGCCTCTAAACCACTGTTTATCTCTTTCATTTATACCACTTTACCTGCTTCTCTGCCAGTTCATGCTCACAATGACACCTGAACTATAAGCTTCTTGGGGGCAAGTATTCTGTCTATGCTTTTTATCACTCTGTACCCAACACTGAGCATAGGGATTGGTACACAGTAGATACTTAAGGAATATTTATGGAGTGAACACATGAGGAACCTTTAGCAAATGCCTGTGAGAGTGACTGCAATATTCAGCACAATAGATGTTTTCTCTGCTATTAGATACTTGTTGATATGCTGATTTTCATACTTCCATTCCGTATGTGCACAGTAGACTGTTTATACTGTGAAACCCTCTAAGCATTTCTCCTACGTTTTCCAGTACACAAAATATAGCATAATTCACAGAGCATAGCAAGCACTTCTCAATGAATCTTGCCCAGTGAATTTTCTTAATTGTATCTGAATTTACCTTTTTATCAGTGACTTCAGGTTTCTCTTCTGTAATCCATTTCTGAATGACATCTGCTGAAGGTGTTCGTTTTAATTTGTCAGTGAGGTAATTCAAAAGAGAGCTAGCAGAATTTACTGTTAGGACATGCATTGTATTCTCAATTAGATAGTCATTTAGACGAATAAAGCTTGAAAAGAAAAAAAAAAGCTTCAGTTTTCCATAGTCACTGCATATTTTTGAAAGTGACTCTAAAGCAAGTATTTAAGTTTTAAAATATAATTTCTCTTTGACTTTCTACTTATATTGTGATATCAGGGATTTATTGTCCAGAAGAGTTGTTCTTAGACATTCTTCACTCTAAAACACAAATATACAGCATCAATTTAGCTAGACGTTCTAACCATTCAATAGGGTATTTAATGAGCAATACAGTTATGAAAAAAAGCACATAGCTCATCTAGCCAAAGGGGCCATAAGATGTTTTTTTAAAGATGCTTTAAAGAAGAAATTAGTAAATACATGTCTGTGACTTACATTCTAATGGTAATGGAATCTTTGCTATTCAGTAATTGTTGCTGGAGAGCAACTGCTAACCCCAAGATGAAAATTTAATGCTTCCCTACTTGAGTGCTTAGAATGCAAACTGAGTCAGCAAGGCATTAGGAATAACTTTTCATTCTGCTTAAGTGGAGCCTAAGGTGCCTCTAGCCTGTGATAATAGGCTCAGGGACTGCGTCACTGCTTTCTACTGCAATACAAGCATTATTATTTGATTATCTCACATTTAAGTGTTAGTCACTCAGTCGTGTCCAATTCTTTGCAACTCCATGGACTGTAGACCACTAAGCTCCTCTGTTCATGGAATTCTCCAGACAAGAATACTGGAGTGGGTAGCCATTCCCTTCTCCAGGAGCTCTTCCTGACCCAGGGATCAAACCTGGGTCTCCTGCATTGCAGGCAGTTTCTTTACCATCTCAGATACCAGGACTGGGACACAATTAAGGTTAATCAAATAGCTGTAAAAGCTGGACCAAGTTAATGAGCACAGAGTAACAGTCATCAGTGTTTTCTAGTGCCACATACACTCTTCAGGTAATATTTGGTTATTTTGTTTGCAAGGGTTACTTGCAGTGATAAAGTTTTAGAATGATGCAGAATCCAGTTGGGTAAGCAGGTGGGTCATAGCTCAGTTGGTAAAGAACCCACCTGCAATGCAGAAGACCCCAGTTCGATTCCTGGTCAGGAAGATACTCTGAAGAAAGGATAGGGTACCCACTCCAGTGTTCTTGGGTTTCTCTTGTGGCTCAGCTGGTAAAGAATCTGCCCGCAGTGCAGGAGACCTGGATCCCTGGGTTGGGAAGATCCCCTAGAGAAGGGAAAGGCTACCCACTCCAGTATTCTGGCCTGGAGAATTCCATGGACTGGGTTGCAAAGAGTTAGACATGACTGAGCGACTTTCACTTTCACTTCACTTCAAGCAGGTGGAAGGTCCTGGTGAAGTCTGGAAGGCAAACTTTCTTCCCTGGTCTCCTGGTGACAAAACCTGACTCAGAAAGGTGGTGGAACTTGGTGTGGCCACACAGCTGCCTGTAATTCTTTAGGGACCAAGACAGGTGGAGCAGGCCCTCCAGAGCCATTGGAAAGTCAAAGTGCCAGTCGCTCAGTTGTGTCCAACTCTTCGTGACCCATAGACTGTAGCCCGCCAGGCTGCTCTGTCCATGGAATTCTCCAGGCAGGAATACTGCAGTGGATTACCACTTCTTTCTCCAGGGTATCTTTCCAACCCAGGGATTGAACCCGGGTCTCTTGCATTACAGGAAAATTCTTTACTGTCAGATTCACTGGAGAAGACTCCAAATCTCTATGTGCCTGGCTTCTTACTACCACCTGCCTGGTGCTCCTGACTGGGCCAGAGGGAGACAAAACCTTAGAGATCAACAAGGAGTTCTTGGCCCTTGGACATACCCACCACTCTTTCTGGATGCTTTGCTGGGTGGCAGCTGGAGAGGTGGGTTTCTGGGGCCTTCAATCAGGATACTGGGTCCCCCAAATCCCTCACCACTACTAGCAAATCCTGTGATAAAGCTTCAACTTTAAAAAGTTTTTTTTTTTTTTTTTTTGCTGTGCTGTGTGGCATGTGGGATCTCATTTCTCCAACCAGAGATCGAAACCTCACCCTCTGTACTGGGAGTGTGGAGTCTTAACCGCTGGATCACCAGTGAAGTCCCGAAGGCTTTGACTTTTAATGAAACCTGAGAATGATGGAAGCTCTAATTTTTCCTGAAAGAAAGAATAACCATTTACCATGTCAGCCTCATGCAGTGATGCCTTTTGCTGGCCTGCTCTGTGTAGGTCATTTTATCAGAGTCTCCTGCAGGCAACTCAATGAGACTTCCGCTTTCTGGCATTTTAAAAGGACCTACGAACAACAGAAGAGGCAGTAACAAGAATCCTTCTGTAAAAATTCCATTTTTTTCAATATGGATTAAGAGACAAGTAAAATTTAAAACTTACAAAATGCTTTGGTTCATGAGATATTTCAGACGCCAGGAAATAACCCAGTTATCCAAACAAATTCCACATCAAAGGATTTCAACTCAACAAAAGACGCTAGACAGCTTACTCACATCCGTTTTAATAGGATCTGATTTTCAGGAACACTTTTACTCTTCTTTTCTGCCTGCATAAAATTTTCCTTTAGCCTTCCTGCCAGGTGGGGCCAGTCCTGAGATTGTCTATACTAATTGGTCGAACATACATTTAAGCAGAGAGACCCTGAGTCAACTATAAAATGCTTGTGAAAGAAAGGTTCTGTAAACCAGTTTAGAAATACTATACACAAGCAGGGGTAATGCAAAAAAGATTTAGTATTTACTGTTTTCCCCCACTTTATAATATACAATGAATTTATAATCTATCAAGCAATGTTTGGAAGAACTGAAATATAGGATCATTATTTTAAACTTAGGGCTTCCCAGGTGCCTCAGTGGTAAAGAATCTGCCTGCAATGCTGGAGACGTGGGTTCGATCTCTGGGTCAGGAAGATCTGGAGAAGGAAAAGGCAATCGACTCCAGTATTTTTGCCTGGAAAATCCCATGGAAGAGGAGCTTGGCGGGCTACAGTCCATGGGGGTGTAAAAGAGTGGGACATGACTTAGCAACTAAACAACGGCAGTTTAAACTCAAGAAAAGTAGAAAGAAAACAAGTTAACATTTCAGAAAGCCACCACTTCCAGTCCAGCGGCATTCTTTCCCTTTCATACCCTCAGAAGATTCACGTGCACAGTCATCAGGAATAAATCCTGCAGCACGCAGAGCAACTCGACAAGCTTTTCTGACCACATCTTTTGCCTCGTTTCGAAATTCTTCTAGGCGCTCTGTCACCTAGACATTGATGAATATATATCATTAGTGGCACCAAAGCATCAAAAATGGGGGAAAAACTCTTGTAACAAATTTTCTCACCTCTGCTAGCCGTACAACTTGTGCAGCTTTAAATTCTTGCAGGGTGTAGGTATGACATTTTTCAATAGAACATAGTCCCATAAAACTCAATTGATAACACAATTCATTTATTTTAAGGAGAGCTGGTCGCAAATACTGAATGAAAATAAAAAATTATCGTTTAGTTAAAAAAAAAAGCTCAACTTTTAAGGTATAAAATATTTAGAAAAATAAATAGCTCTATATGTTAATTTCAGCTACAACTACAAAGAACATACATTAAAAAGGGACACTTCTGAAATTCTGTTCTGGAAGTATTTTTTGAGTTATCAGATTCAATTTGTCTGAATTCCTTTCTTTTCATTTTGAATACACATGCTTCAGCTATGAAGTTGAGGGCAAGAAACAGAGGAGTGGGCAATATCTTAAATTTTACTAGGTTTGACTAATAGCTAGTAAAAGATTCTTAGTGTTCCTGAGGACTTTACAATGTCCAGTCACCATGATAATGGAGGTGCCCATCTATTGATCTAAAAGGTTATAGTATAGAACAAAGACAAAATTTACTCTACAAGTTCAGTGGGTAACAGTCACCATTAAGAATCTATCTTGCAGCGTGGTCTGGGAGAATGAGTGGAATTATTTGTGGAATAATGTCACATAATGTAACTTAATCTTCCGCTATGCCATCATCATAAATCTGGGTTCTAGGATGCTGGCTTTGAAGGCACATGTTCCACGATTGTTTCTAGGTCATTCCTTTCTAATCTAATCAGAGGAGGAACAGATAAATTATATTTTTTTAAAAGTTTAATTTACTTATATGTGACAGTGGTTTAAGTATTGTATACAGCACACTCTTGGACTCCTTTCCAGGAGTTTCTAAAACAGGACAAACAATAGTCATTTAGACGTCATGAAATAGTGCTTTAATTATTTATTCAAGCACAAATAAAAGGAAGTTACAATTAGTAGAGCCCTCAGTGAAGAGATTTATTTGAGAAAACATCTAGGAAGTCATTTAGTCCCTAAGATTCATCTCATGGAGGAATTTTCATGATAAAAGAAGCAAAATACAATATTGTAAATCAACTATGCTTCAATTTTAAAAAGAAGCAGAAGTTTACAGGCAATGTCTCTGAGTTGAAATAAGATATTAAATGAATTAATATGAAAACTGAAGTAGAAATGAGACTGTAATCAAAATTGGGCAGCAAAAGTAAGAAAGCCCAGTGTACTGTGCAGAAAAAGTCTTAAACCAAAAATATAAGTTCTTTTAGTAAAGGGATAATTAGCTAGGATCCAGGTGGACAGCAAAACTGGTATTGATGGTCTGCCAAAAAGTGAGAGTTTGACAGTGGGAATTTGGGATATCTATCTATCTATCTATATATGCATATAGATAGATATATACACACACACACACATATATAATCTGAGAAATTGCTTTGGCTTAACTTAAATATCTGGCTATCAGCATAAAGGACAAAAGAGAAAGTTGTTGTGAATGTAAGAGAGACTGAAGGTGTTTTGTTTTTTTCTCTCATGATTAGTTTCCGCTGTTAGCAAATTTCAGATGGAATTTGGGTTAGGTGGTTCATTCCTGGGCTGGTATATCAAGACTGCCCATTGAAGGTGATAAGCATTAGCATTATTTTAATATTTTATAATAAGCATAAGTAGAATATAACCTTTAAAAATTGTAAATCACTATATTATACACCTGAAACATGTAATATTATATGTCAATTGTGCCTCAATAAAAATTTAATTAATTAACTGAAACACAACAGTCAAAACTACTAGAGTCAATAATAAATTCTGCAAAATTTTAGGAAATAGGCTTGATATACAAAAGTCAATTGTATTGCTATATAGAATATATATATATACACACACACACGTATGCTGTTTATATATGGGGCCTCTCTGGTGGCTCAGACAGTAAAGAATCTGCCTGCAATGCGGGAGACTGGGGTTCAACCCCTGGGTCAGGAAGATCCCCTAGAGAAGGGAAAGGCTACCCACTCCAGTATTTTTGCCTGGAGAATCCCATGGATGGAGGAGCCTCTTGGGCTCCTCCATCCATGGGGTCACAAAGAGTAGAAAATGACTGAGAGACTAACACTTCAACTTTCACACTTTATACATATATCACTTAGACATATTCTACAATACACATATATTCTACATATATTCAAAATGAAAAAATCCAAAGTGAAATTTAAAAAAACAATCCCACTTACAATAAATAAAGAATAAATAAAAATTTAATAAATAAATAAATATTTAATAAATAAAAATTTAATAAATAAATAAATATTTAATAAATAAATATTTAATAAATAAATAAATATTTAATAAATAAATAAAAATATAATATTTGGGAATTAATTTAACAAAAGAAATGTAAAATATATACACTGAAAACTACAAAACACTGTTGAAAGAAACTGAATAAAACCTAATAAATGGAAAAAGACTCTATGTTCACAGATTTGAAAAGTTAAAGCTGTTAAAATGGCAATACTTCCTAAATTGATCTACAGATTTAAAACAATTCCTACCAAACTGCTAGTTGGGTTCTTTGTAGAAATTGACAAATTGATCTTAAAATTCGTGTGGAAATTCAAGAGTCCCAGGGAACTTACACTTCTTAATTTTAAAATTTACTACAAAACTACAATATTCAAGAGAGTGTGGTGCTGGCATAAGGATAGCTGTAGATCAACAAAAAAATAGTGAGAGTTCAGGAATTCTCACATTTACAAGCAATTGCTGACAAAGGTGCCAGGACAATTTAATGGAAAAAGAATAGTCTTGCAGCCAATGGTGCTGGGACACCTGGACAGCCACATGCAAAAGAATGAAGGTGAACTCCTACCTCCCACCATCAGTAAAAATTAACCTGAGATGGATTGAAGTCCTAAATGTAAGGCTTAAAACTATTAGAAGAAAATATAGGGGTAAATCTTTGTGATGTGAATTGAAGCAATAGTTTTTTAGATATCATACCAAAAGCACAAGCAGCAAAAAAATGGATAAATTAGACATCATCAAAATTAAAAAATTTTGAGCTTCAAAGGATAGTATCAAGGGAGTGAAAAGACAGCCCATAAGAAAAGTTTTGCAAATCATTTCTCCGATAAGGGGCTTGTATCTACAATACAGAAAGAATTTTTGCAACTACAGGTAACCCAATTAAAAGTGAGAACAGTATCTGAATTGATAGTTCTCCAAATAAGATTTACAAGGGACCAAACTCATATGAAAAGATGCTCACCACTGTTAGCCATCAGTGAAATATAAATCTAAACCACAATGAGAGGGGTGGGATTGAGGAGATGAGAGGGAGGTTCAAGAAAGAGGGGACATATGTATACCTATGTCTGATTCATGTTAATATTTGGCAGAAAACCACAAAATTCTGTAAAGCAATTATCCTTCAATTAAAAAATTAATTAAAAATATAAAATGATGTGAAAAAAGAAAAAACAATGAGATACCACCACCGCACAACCAGTAAGAAAGACTATAATGAAAAAAGGCAGATGTAATAATGGTGAGAAAATGGGGAAACTGCAGCCTTCCTATTTTGTTGGTGGTAATGTAAAATTGTGCAGTGGCTTTGGAAAACTGTTTTGCAGTTCCTCAAAAGGTTAAACATAGAATAACTGGGCATCTGGCTATTCCACTCCTAAGTATATACCCAAAGAAATAGAAACATGTCTAGACTAAAACTCACATATAAATGTTCATAGTGGCATTATTCGTAATAGCCAGAAAGTGGAAGAACCCAAATATCTGTCAATACGTAGATGGATAAATAAAACATATGTATCCATACAATGGAATATTATTTACCAGTAAAAAGAAATGCCATGCTACTACATAGATGGACCTTGAAAACATGCTAAGTTAAAAAAGTCAGTCACAAAGAACCACATATTGCATGGTTTAATTTATTTGAAATGCACCGAGTGGACAAATCAAGAGAGAGAATACGTAGATTGGTGGTTGATCAGAGCTGGGGCAGGGGTTGGGCTGGGGGAGTCAGGGAAACCTGAGGTTAATCAAGGAGAGTGATCACTCTTTTTGGAGTGAGAGAAGTGTTCTAAAATAGACCATGGTGATGGTTGATCATTCTATGAATATATTAAAACCATTCAATAGCATACTCTAAATGAATGAATTGTAGGAATATATTTCAACAAAGTTGTTATAAGGAAATGTGGGCACAGATGCTAATACATCTGTGGTTGGTTACTAAAAATAATAAAAAGAAAAATTTCAAGGATATCCCTTCAACATGGTCAGAGAAGAATGAAAAGAACCAGCCCTCCTAGTTAACTTGTAAATATACGACTAGTGGTGTGTGGTAGTGATAGCATCTAATATTAATAGATATTTAAACAAACAAAATGAGTCTTTTGGTAGTATCAACCTAAGATTAAAATGATGTGAACTTTCTAGTCTGCTTGGACTACATTAAAAAGAAGATATTATCAAGGTTAAAGGACTATTGGTATGAATGGTGGGCAAAGAGAATGGCAATCTCAAGCACATGATATAAGGAAACAAGCTTAAGGATTGAGAGGCTAAAGGAAGGAAGAACTATTCTATTTATCTAGGAATAAATTAATGAAATATATAATGACCAAGATACAGTAAAAGATGAAAGATGGTAAAACAGTGGTAAAATAGGTTCAAATGATTGATAGATCCTTGGTGAAATTAGAGGTCTAGGGCTGAGTTTGTATCAAGAAAGATTAGAATCTTTTCGACAACTCAGAATGCTTGATTGGATGGAGGACTTGAGATGGTACATCTTATATACCTGTCTTTGTACTAACATCTTATGTGAGTTGTATTCCTTTCAAGTTCATTTATTGTGCAACTGATGTCTTGATCAGATCTTTCAGACTACCATATGCAAAGAGAAGGAAATGACCAGTAAAATGCAAACTTGAAGTTTCTGATGTGAGAGGGTGGTGATTCAGTGTCATAAAATAGACATAAAATAACAGTGATTACAGTTCATTCCCAGGGGCCAATCAGAAAACTTCTCCTGCAAGTTGAAATTCAAGAAGTAGAGATTTTAAATATGGCCACATGCACTTTAATAGTTCCTTTCCCATGATTATCCCTTCCTCCAAAGTAAACACTAAAAATTTCCATACTGTTTGAATTCATGATTGAAAATACATGTTACATTGGGAGATACTGGCCCAATGAAAGCAATGAAAGCAAACCCACAAATTATTTTGGACCATATAGTCCAGAGGGTCTCAAAGATAAGAAGTAATAGGAGTTGCTAGCCTGCTCTGAATTCAAGAAGATACACAATTTTCCTGATCAACAACAAAAGGAATCGTGAATCCAAACCTCTAAGGCTGCTTCTAAACAAAGGGGACCTGTGCAAACCCTAGGTAAAATGTAGAAACACATTAGACTGCTAGACCCTTAAATGACAAATAGGACAAAAACTGTCAATTCTCTTAAAAGAGGAAATATTCTATTTTGGAGATTAATTTTTTTCTGTTAGTAATTATTTTAAAATATGATTAACAAATACATACATGATTAACAATAAACAGATCTTTTTGTAGAGATTTTCGACATCCACTGATTTTTTTGGAGCGAACATTCTTCTTCCACACGCTAAAAGCCTTCCATTTCCGAAAAAGTGAAAATATGGGAATCTTAGTGAGTTCTCTGTGATATAGATATTCCTGTTCCCATCGATCAATTTCGATAAATTCAATGTCATTATTATAAACATGTGTCACTGCCTTTTTGCTAATAGTATAATAGTCATTTTTATTGATGTTCTCATAATTCACAACCCTATGAACAAACAAAAATTGGAGCAAATGAATACAGTAGTCAACATAAAATTAAGCAATTGCATTACTATTTTGTTTTAAAAAGGTAAAAGATTTATGGAAAATAAATGTTTAAAATTTTTTTAAATTCTAACAGGCCATTTTGAGACTGAATAAATTATTCAAGAAAAGGGAGCTACTTTTAACAACAGTTAGTATTTCACAATTTTGGCAGTATGTTTGATAATTTCAGTTATGTGATTTTTACAAAAACAAACCAATTGTAGATTTTTAAAGTGAAAGATACCTGGAAATAAGTTTTGATTTATCATTGATTGTTTAGAAACTATTCAATAATAATAGTGTGAAAGAGTTTTACTCTACCCAATATTGACAGAACTATGAAAAAGATCAAAACAAGAAAATAAGAATTGGATTAGAATCAAGACCCAGATTAAACTTTAAAAAGTCCAGTTTATCACCACATATCAAAATAATTGTTAATGGGAAATTGTTTATTTCAAGATATTCCTCTTTCAACTGTCATTAAGGGTATTCTTCAATCTCATTCATAATAAGAAATAGATCAAGCAAAGGAGTGAAGCAAGAATGGGATAAACACCAGAGCAAGGATAGGAGCGGGAAGCAAAGAAATGAGAATAGAAAGGCAATTCCCTAAAACTTCTTAAAATCTTGCTTACAGACACAAAGATATTTGTAATTTTAACTATAGCACTGAAATATTGGATATTATTTAAATGTTTATTAACAGACCAAGTGCAAAATATGACATGGCAAAAACAAAACCTCAAATTGTTTCTATGTTAAACTATGCAAAAATTGCAGTTATGTATGTTATATAATAATTCTAAAAATTACTATACAAAATTCAGACAGGAACTCTCCAGTGAAAATCAACTGTTTCCCATATCTATTTTTCTCTTCCAGTCCTTAGCTCTGCATTCTGAACCTGAGTTCATGATCTTTAGCACAGCCTTCAGGTTACATGTAAAATACCTGAAATTACACTTAGACAAATTTATGTACATATGCGGGATAAGTTTTTTAAGGGATTGGAACAAAATTCTCATATGCTTTGTGTCTGTTAATCAAAAAACAATGAATCAGTGGCAAAAATAATTTTTAGGTTTTAATTTCTATTTTTGTTTTAATAACACTAAGAAAAATATTTAAAAATTAGGGCATGAAGGACCAGAATGAAAGTGAACTCAAAGCAAGAGCTCTTCAAGTGAGCACAAAAGGGAACTAGGGATCTGGTGGGCTGTGGAGTGGGGGCAATCTCAAACATCTCTCCCCCAATTCAGTGCTGTAACAGAAGAATTTCAACTTGCTTAGCTCCTACCTAACAGCACTGTCTGACTCTGTCTGTGTTCTAACTGAGTCACAGCAGAAACATTTGGGAAAATGCCAGGTATTACATGTTGCTGGTAAGTTATATAGAAAATATTAAAATGTTTTTCCTTTTTTTTTGTTAACAGCTTAACATATAATTAGGGCATTCTCCAAGTGATTCTCTACAAAGTGGGAAATTTCAACTTGTCTCTGAAACTGTAATCAACCTTAGATGTTTCATTAACTTCAGTCATCCAACCAACCTAAAAGCAAGAAAAAGAGTTCACTAATGACCCTGGTGTGTGTGTGTCTAGAAAACTTACTCTGTGTGAGTCTATATGCTACCAAAGGCCCTTCGATTGACAGAAGATAGCAGGCGTGGTCCATGACATTGAATTTTAACTTACTGGTTCTCAGTGCCACAAAGAGATCCTTTTTATTTATATTTTCCTACCTATTTAAGATTTTCATTCTCAAACCCCTAAGCCTTTTCCTCCACTCTACATCTTTACTCCTCACAGGGCAAACAAACACATGAGAGTCTTTTTAAAATTTGGATCATCAGCATAAAAATCACCTGGCGTGCTTAAGAATCCAGATTTCTGGGTCCAACACAGAACCAGAATCTTTATGTACAGAACTCGAGAGTCTAGCTTAGCAAATTTCCTGTGTGATTCTGACACACAATAATGTTTGTCACCATTGAATTCTATTTGAAAGCAAATCAACAACAACAAAACATGATGGTGATATGATGAGCTCTCTTTTGTATTTTCACTTGAAAATCTTGTCCCAGAACTTCCCTGGTGGTCCAGTGGCTAAGACAACATACTCCCAGTGCCGGGGGCCTAGGTTGGATACCTGGTCATGGAACTAGATCCCACATGCCACAACTAAGAGTTCACATGTCACAACTCAAGATCCCACGTGCTCCAACTAAGACCTGGTGCAGCTAAATAAATAGTAAATTAAAGAAAAACTTAACTGTACCTTCACTGTGTTTTATCCCCTTGAGTACATTTTTCATGCTTTCCTCCAAAGAAAGATGGAGAGGTTTCACATCACCTTTTTCTACCTCTCCTTGTATTTGAATACTTTTTCTCTGCATTTAAAAATGTATAGAACTTCACTTTAACTTGTAGCTTCCTTTAGCTTCCTTTTTTTTTTCTTGACCCTGTTGCCCATTTAACTTAAAATCCCCTGTCATCTTCCTTCTCTTAAACTTCCTGTATAATGGTCGTATCCACTCCATCCATTCCTTCTTGTTGTTCAGTTGCTAAGTCAGGTCTGACTCATGGCAACCCCACGGACTGCAGCACATCAGGCTTCCCTGTCCGTTACTCTCTCCCAGAGTTTGCTCAAACTCATGTCCATTGAGTCAGCGATGCCATTCAACCATCTCATCCTCTGCCACCTCCTTCTCCTCTTGCCCTCAATCTTTCCCATCATCAGGGTCTTTTCCAATGAGTGGCTCTTTTTATCAGGTGGTCAAAGTATTGGAGATTCAGATTCAACATTGTCCTTCCAATGAATATTCAGTGTTGATTACCTTTAGGATTGACTGGTTTGATCTCCTTGCAGACCAAGGAACTCTCAAGAGTCTTCTCCAACACCACAGTTCAAAAGCATCAATTCTTTGACACTTAGCCTTCTTTATGGTCCAACTTTTACATCTGTACATGACTACCAGAGAAACCATAGCTTTGACTATATGGACATTTGCTGGCCAAGTGATGTCTCTGCTTTTGAATATGCTGTCTAGGTTTGTCATAGCTTTCCTTCTCAAAGTTTCTGAAAACTAGTCTTGTTTCTCACTGCTCTAATACAGTGATTCTCTTGAGGATCAGTAGGAATTTCCTTTAAGCCCAATCCATTTGGTAGGCAGAAGGGACAGCAGGGTCAAGGAAAGCTTTGCAAAAGTTAAAGAAGCATATGCACAGTTCTCTGGAATCCTATTCTGCTTAGACTCTCTAGTTTGTTCCCAAGAGGCTAAACCCTAAATATACTCCTGGACTGCTGTGTTTTACTCCTCACATTGTAAATCTTGGCATTCATCTGTTCCAGGAATTAATCCTCTACACCGAAGTAAGGGCTGCCTATTCAGCACTTCTTGGCATTCAGAATTCAGCCTCAAACTTCAACAGCTTCCTTTGTTTTTGTTTGTTTATTTATTTTTTGATTTTGTGTGGCTTGCAGGATAGTTCCCTGACCCGGGACTGAACCCGTGCCCTCAACAATTAAAGTTCAGGGTCCTAACCACTGGATTGCCAGGGAATGCCCTCAGCTGCCTCCTTTGGATGTTTGTTTCATCAAGGCCTTTCTTTGAGAAAATAACCAGGAAAATTAGTCTTCCTTTAAAACCTCAAAAGAGAACTTAACTTTTTTAATTGCTGTGCTCTAATATTCCTACTTTGCTGGTAAAAGACTTTCTGACCCAATTAACTTAAACAGAGATCCTTGGACAGTTAATCAGGCTGAGAAGAATGTCTTGAATAAAACTATACTTAACTGTGTTTATTCAGAGAAGGCAATGGCAACCCACTCCAGTACTCTTGCCTGGAAAATCCCATGGATGGAGGAGCCTGGTAGGCTGCAGTCCATGGGGTTGCTAAGAGTCAGACACGACTGAGTGACTTCACTTTCACTTTTCACTTTCCTGCATTGGAGAAGGAAATGGCAACCCACTCCAGTGTTCTTGCCTGGAGAATCCCAGGGATGGAGGGGCCTGGTGGGTTGCCGTCTATGGGGTCCCACAGAGTCGGACGCGACTGAAGCGACTTAGCAGCAGCAGCAGCAGTGTTTAACTGGAAAAAAAGATGCTTGTTGTCTTTTCTTGCTGTTCAGTGTAGAATCATGGAATCCCTTATCAAATTATTTTGTGGTAGAGCCTCTGTCCATCTGAAATGAAACTTAGACTCAAGGCTTCTATAAATGTCCAAAAGAATGTGTCATGTTAAGAGACTTGCATGGCCTATTGTGGGAGGTCATCCACCGTCCTGTTATTCTTCATTTCCGATAAACGAAATCTACTGTGGTTCTAAAAAGCATTAATTTTTTCTCTTGATTTTTCTAAAACAATCTCAATGTGATTTGATATTTCAAATAGCATCTTTATCTGTTAGTGATAGAACATGCATCCGTTTATCTTTAAACAGATGCACTAGACTAAGACTGCAAAAGTATGAGCCTTCTGATAGAGAATTTTGAACAGCCTCCTACTGCTTATGTCATTAAATCCAAATTATTCTGCCGGGTGTTGTGGCACTCTTCTCCTGTCCATGTTAGTTCCTTCTCTGTCCACACAATTTCCCTTTTTAATCAGGCTGGTCTCTCAATCATCTTAGGCTTAAGATGGTCATCTCAGCACATCTTAGACTGTGCTAGAACGCATGCGCATGTCTTTGTCCACCTGATCCCTTTTGACCCTCCTGATTTCTACAAACAAGTGAGTAATTCCTTACCTGCTTTTAGGTGCTGGGGTGAATTAGATGAGTCAAATCTAAGTTGTCTTATTATCACACAGTTTTAATCACAGTTTATTACATAGTTTTATGATTTTAACATGTTGATTGGACAAAGGTAAACAAGCAAGAGCCTGGAAAGAAATTAGCTGTTTCCTGAGTTTCGCATTTATAAACCTCAATCTATTTGATGATGGTCAGTATCATGATTCAGTATGCATTTAGATCTAACTTGAACTACAGAAGAGTTATGGCTTGCTTTGCTTCTGGTTTGATTAGCCAGAAATGGTAAAAATAACTGATAAGGAACTCCTAGAATATTAGACTAAAGCATAACTTCCAAGTTTGTTCAATAATAAGTGCTCTACGGTCAATGGTTTTCAAAGTATGGTCCTTGGAACAGCAGCATCAACGTTACATGGGAATTACAAATTCTTAGGCCTCCTCCAGACCAACTGAATCAGAAACTGGGGTGGTTAACAATCTATGTTTTAGCAAACCCTTTAGGGCTTGCTGGAGAACCATTGTTCTAGCCCCATGGCCTACAGCTCTGATTGAATATTGGGATCATCTCATGAGTTTTAAATAAATGCTGTTGCTTGGGCTGCACAACAAACCAATTAAATATAACTCTGGGGGTGGATCTTGGGTGATTCTAGAAGCCAAAGCTGAGAACCACTGCTCTAGGTTCTTCAAATTTTTGTATAAAATGAAATAATCATCCACTAAATTGTAACATCGCCAAAATGGTGTATGTGTGTGTGTTTGTGTGTGTGTGTGTGTGTGTGTGTGTTTGTGTGTGTGTACATGCCTGTGTGTGTGTTGAAAGGAAGACAATCTGAAACTGGGATTTTTGATGATTCCAAGTGAAATACTAAAGATCCATGGTGTTTCCTACTTGACTGAAATTTCTACATGTGCTAGCCCAAGAAAGCTGTCACTGTGTTAGGCAACCTGGGGAGGTTTCTGATAACGTGGCTTGAAAATGATCTTTTCCTTATTATATAACATATGCCTCATTATAGTGTTTTTTTAATAGTTATGACTTCATGTAACGAGAAACGCTTTCACTTGAGAAAGCTGATATTTATCCACATATTCTGTTTTAGGCTACTAAACATGTAATCTAGATGAAAGGATAGAATAGCTTTAGTTTGAAATTTTAAAGCTGTCTAAAAATTATTTTAACATAACGGGCTTAGAAACTATCTGAAAACCAACTCAATCATTTAGAAAGCAATATGGCCTGAGCCCAGTATAGACTTTTATATCATCCTAAATCACATAACTACGTTTCATAGAATTCTAATCCCAACAGGTATCCCACAAGAATTGGTTCTTTGTTTATACAGGCTACAGTCCATAGGGTTGCAAAGAGTCAGACACAGCCGAAGTGATTTAGCATACACTCAGGCACCTAGAAGTCTAGGACAGGAACTACTTCCTGCCTTCTAAGCAGGACCAGGCTTTGCTTTTGCATGGGACTCCTTGCAGCAATCCAACGGCCACCCCAAGCTGTCCTTTCCCAAGGTGACAACTCAGATGCTAGGACATGAGATACACAATGGGTCCACTCTGGCTTAAGAGGAGTCAATATTTCTTCCAATAAGTTTAAGCATAGATTTTAGGGTTCCTGCAGAGACATGCCCAGAGAAAGAACCAGTGTACTATGGGAAGTCCAAAGCTGTGGCTCCCCATCAGTTATTTATAATTCAATTTTAGTTCCTCTCAATGCAGATATAATTTAGCAGTCAGGGGTCATTTTTATCATAAGTAATGTTGCTTAGAAACAACTGATATACTACTTTGTATCAGGTTACCAGGGGAACAGAGCTTCAGAGTTAACCAAAGGTCAGATTCTCATGTGAAGAGTGAGATCCTCTAAAGCAATGCTTCCAGCATTTGCATGTTTTAACACGTCCGAACAATGATAAGATTTTACAAGGCACACTGGCGAAGACTTAATTATAATTTCTTTGTACTATAATAAGAAAAATAAAACATGAAATATTCAGGGAAATATTCAATATTGAATTTTATGAAAAGTCCAGATAAAGTCTTAGCTCATAAACAACTGCACCTGTGACCATAGCTTTTTTGAAGTAGATACTGCATTTTTAATCAAGACATGATGGGTAGTTGGTTCAAATTCTTAATAATCACCACTGCTAAGGAATACTGCTTATAGAAATGGGAGATAGCAAGTGGCAGGTGATGATTTATTACTCTGTCTCCAATGAATAGAAACTCCCTTCTCCACTGATCAGAATTTGGATCACCTGTTCTTTTGAAATTATGCACCAAAGGTACCACCATTCTTTAATTCTAACAGCTTTTCCTTTTCTCTCTTTGATGATTGCCATGTTGAAATTTCTTATTACAAAATGATTTAAAACCCAGTCAAGCATTTCCACATGAAGTATTTCAGAAGCAACGGTGAAGCTTTCTCTCAGACATAGATGTTACTGTTTGACTGCATAACTTTTCCTTAAGTTTAAATTCTTACCAATGACTTAAAAAAAATCACTAGAGAGCCATATGAAATTTCACCTTTCCAAAATTGAATTTTTGCTGTGAATTCCTAATCTTCGTCAGTATGTATTAATACGTTTTCAGGAACCTTTAATAATTTTTTATAAAGTTCATTCAGGTACTCAAATGTCAGTTAAGCAACCCAAGCTGTGAAACTAAAAACTGTTTTTTACTAAATGCACAAAGTTGAATCATTTGCAAAATACGTTCCAATTCTTAACAAAATTCTGCCTTGGGATCACCTATGCACTTCAGTCTGAAACAATAAAAAATGGTATTCTGCTCCTATATCTTTGTAAAAGGCGTAAAAACAGAAGGTCAAGTGGTGACTTGGATTTTATTATAGTTACAATTTTGATAATATTATTTAATTTGGAATTCATAATTGCAGAGAAACATTTACATATGGGAGTTTTTTTGTGAATAAAATAATGTATTATGTATCTTAATCTCAGAATTATCAGAATAAACTCTACATGGAAAATGTATTTTAAAGTATTTCCATAATATCTTATTTTCTTTGGATATTTCAACCCCAGTAGCTTTCCTCCCTAAGAACAAAGTTCTTCCAAATATTTCATTGCAGGGATTGTAGAGCTGTTATCTAGCAGTTACTAATGTCTGCACAGCCATCAGTACGCAGTATAATTTTAATAATGTCCTCAACTGTGGTCATCTCTGTTATGTAACATGTGGAGCTAATGGTATTACTGATTGATTTCCTTTGCTTTTCCGGTTCCAAATAGAATAAATAATTTCCACACAGACTGGTAAAATTGCAATTCTGCAAAAGAAAGTCTTTTTGACATTAAATATTAACTTTGTGATTTTTTTGTTTTTTGGCTTCTCAAAGTGGCATGCAGGAATCTTAGTTCCTAGACCAGAGACTGAACCTGTACCTCCTGCAGGGGAAGCAGAGGTCATAACCAGTGGACTGCCAGGAAAGTCCCTGGAATTTGAATTCTTGCATTTCTAGCTTCTTAAGCTTCTTCATCAGATGGTAATCTAAAAATGGAATTTGGTTTCATATTTTGTTTTTGCACATGCCTTTGAAAGTTCAAACCCTTTAGGGGCAGGGTGGATATCTTTCAGTAAGGTGTTGATATAGCTTTCTCAGTGCTACTGATTCATTTGATAACATTTTCATACTAATGAGATATTCTAAAAAAAGGACAGGAAAATTACTGTGGTTCATAAACCCAATTTGAGTTATCCTAATTATGTTGCCTAATTGCTAACCTTTTCTTTTTTGAACACTGTGTTTATCTGATCTAATTTATTTCATTTCCTCTCTGAGTATAACTTTGTACAGGTGTCTCAGTAATGGTATGACGTATCTTTGTTTTGGGTTTTTTTTTTTTTTCTCTTTTTTGCTATGAGAGTACAACTTCCAATGATTCCTAGTTGGTGACTCAGTTCCACCTCTCTTCATCAATTTTCTATTGAGAAGAAAGCATCATTTTGCATTTGTTCTGGAAAAATTCAATAGGTTTATGTGACGACAGATTATTGTGCTAGATTTGGAAATGATAGAAAATGCTTCCATGCCTTCCATTATTCTTTGAAGCAAATTCTCCGTCTCAAGGGGGTCTCATGGACTCCTCAGAGTTTCATTTTGAGAGGCAGTAGAGCAGAGAAATTAAGAGTATACATTCTGAAGTCAGCCAGACTGTCATTTACTTATTGTACAATCTGGGACAAACCAAAAACCTCTAAAAAGCAAAAAACAAACAAACAAACAAAAAACTACAGTGCTGAGTAAGGAAGAAAACTCCTAGAAGAAACTTTTATCTTCCTGTTCAGCAGAGCCTGGGGAAGGCAGCTCAAAGAACTTGGTGGCAAAGCTCGACTACAATCACCTTCAAGGAAAGACCATCTCAACAACTGTATTCATTCCAACTAAACAACCATGGGCTTCCCAGGTAGTGCTAGTGGTAAAGAAACTGCCTTCCCGGAGACATAAGAGATGTGGGTTTGATCCCTAGGTGGGAATATCCCCTGCAGGAGGGCATGGCAACCCTCTCCAGTATTCCTGCTAGAGAATCCCATGGACAGAGGAGCCTGGAGGGCTACAGTGTATAGGGCCGCAAAGAGTCAGACACGACTGAAGTGACTTAGCACACATGCATGCAAACAACCATAGAGGAAGGCTGGCATCACCTTTAAGCCCTGTTTGCCTATTGTGCTCAACTTTAAATCAACTCAGAGACTCACATTTGGGTGACTCTTCAAATTATTTCAACAACAAATGTGTGTTTAGTAACAATAGAGAGTATATGTGACTGTGTGTGTACTATTAATCTATATAAATACCTGAAATTATCGCTCATTTTAAAAAACATTTCTATTCTGTTAAGGAAAGCTGAAATGACAAGTAAAAAAAAAATCTTGTATCATCCATTTTTTAATGCATGCTCTCTTCTTTTCTCAGTAATCACAAAATATCAAAATTGTTTGTAATATTGATTAAAGAAAATGGTATTATATTAATATAAGGAGCACAGCAGTATACCACTCCATAAAAAGTCTATAAGTAGAGATTAATGGGCAAAATAAGTAAAACTGTTGTGATTAAGATTCATTTGTTATTGGATGATAACCAAAATTATAATTTATCCTGTAAATCATTAATACCCAATTGATTATGGATAACACTTGCAACCTTATTTGCAATTTTTACTGCTAAATAAATTGCTTCATAAAAGAGAACTCACTTCAGATTATATGTATCGTATTCAATGGAAGATCTTGGCACTGCGGAGATCATATAAAGAAATCCGATGTGTTCGTTTTCACGGATTATTTTAACGATTTGCAAGGGATCTCGAATGTTGGCTTTAATGACTTCTTCTCGGTCATGGAAGTAGTACTTAGGGTAAGTTAAGGAACTAGTCTCATAGAGGCCTCGTCTTCCAGTGCTGGTGCGTGACAGTTTAGCAGGAGAGGGAGACCAGTCCGCAGAGGGCCACTGGATCTAAACAAAGCCAGTTTTTCAAAAAGTGAGTTTTTTATACATAGTATCAAGTATATATATGTCAATCCCAATCACCCAATTTATTGCACTTCCCTCTTCATCCCTCGGTGTCCATACATTTGTTCTCTTATGTTTGTGTTTCTATTTCTGCTTTGCAACCATATTCCAATAAAAATTAACTTAAGAAACAGGGGCTTCCCTGGTGGCTCAGGGGTAAAGAATCCGCCTGCCAATGCAGGAGACATGGGTGGGGTTCCAGACCTGGTCCAGGAAGATTTCACATTGTTGTGGAGCAATGGACCTTGATAGACACAACTATTGAGGCTGCACCCTAGAGCCCAGGAACCACAACTACTGAGCCCATGTGCCCCAAACACTGAAGCCAACATACCTCCTGTGCGCCACAAGAGAAGCAACTGCAAGAACAGTGGTCACACTACAACAAAGAGTAGCCCCTGCTTGCCACAGCTAGAGAAAAGCCCGAGTGGCAACGAAGACCCAGCACAGCCAATAAGTAAATAAACAAAATTATTAAAAAAAAAAAAAAACCCAAGTGAAAAACATGAGCTGGGGGAGGGGGGCAGGGGACTACATATATAAGTAACAACTATTAACCTCCAGGACTAATTACCACACTGCCTATGTCTAGGGCTTAAAGGCAAGCATTTTTTAACTGAAGATTTTCTAATTATCATTTGGCAGTGATAGATCCCTGTCAGTACCCCTACCCAAATATCTGCCCTCCTCTCACAAACCGCCCCAGCGACGACTCCCATTGCCTTCTCCCCTTCCTTTTTCAGTGTTTCTCACATCAAAATGCTCCCAGCTTCCTGGTATTCATGGGAGCTCAGCACTCCCCTTGCTCAGTTACTCTGCATCTCCCCTGACCATGGCCTTTCCCTTCAACATCCTCTTCCTTCTGACGACCATGTTTTCCTGTGAGTGATATCTTGGACCACTGTCATCATAACTCATGATAAACTATATTTTAGTGACTGTGAAGGGTTGGAACACTGAGTATTGGGAATCAATATGTCATAGCCTTAGAGAAGGAGATATATAACTAACTTACAGTTGCTTTTCTGGAGTCAGTGCTTCTCACAGGTCAGTGTGCACATGAATTTCCCTGGGGCTTTCTGTTCAAATGCAGATTTGCCAGCCAGCCGGGTGGCAGAGCCTGAAATTGTGCATTTCTCACTTGCTCCCAAGAAATGCGGGAGCTGCTGGTCCTTGACCACAAGTGGAGCCCCACGGCCATGCCCCACCACGTTCACATACTTGAGTGCATGCACACGCGCTCAATTACATCTGACTCTTTGCAACCCCATGGACGGTAGCCCACAAGGCCCATACATACTCTTGAGCTTTGCTCCAATTCCTGGGTCCCACTGTCTGCCCTCAGTTCCACCCCACTCCTTTTCTCCTGCCCCTCTGGGACAGCGTCACAAATCCTCTCTTCCTGAGGAGGAGGCTGATGACTGTGTTTGAGGAAATGTGACATCAACTCCAACAGTCGTCCCTTCGTCTCTCTGACAGGACTGACTGGCTTTAAGATAAGAGACTCACCACTGCAGACCCGCTTTGATGAACAATTGATGTTCATATATAAATGACATCTTTATCATATATTAGCATAGTCAGTAGAAGCTGCCATTTCCACAGGAGAGTTACTACCATAAGCTTCCTGGAACAACTTCCCCCAAAGATGTGTATTCATAGAGGTCATTATTCTCCATCTCTGATTAAATACCCCACTGAGTAGGAGTTTCAGAAAAGAATCCTGGGAAGTTCAGAGCTAAAGGACATACATCTTTGAACTCAAAAGATAAAACGTGCTTCTTTCACTTACTGACCAAGGATAGTAGCAAAGGCATTGTTTTCGTATGTAAAAGAAGGGGCCAAACCAGATGCCAGAACCAGAGAAAACACACAATGCTTTGTCCCAATGTTTCAACACGAGCTGTGATCAACCTTTTTTATGAGACAAGAGTGCTAATACTTTGACAGGAAATGTTTTTATTTTCTTTATTATAGCCCTTAAAAAGGTATACTGCATTCTAAGTGAAAGATTTCTTCAACAATAGGCCTCCATAGTTACATTTCATTTCTAATTATGTAACTCAGTGTGAAGATGTCATTCAATTTAAACAGTCACACAAGTTTGGATTTTGTAGGGGTTGGGGGAGGGAAATAAAATAAAAGAGCTATCATACTCCTCTATGATGGGTGCCCAGTCCAACTGATAATGTGCTCATGTGCTCAGCCGTGGCTGACTCTTTGAGACCCCATGGACTGTAGCCCGCCAGGTTCCTCTGTCCATCGAATTTTCCAGGCAAGAATATTGGAGTGGGTTGCCATTTCTTTCTCCAACTGATAATCAATCTTCCTTAATTACCAGAAGCAAATCCTTTAACTTTCCTCCCTCCCTCCCTCCTTCCTCATTTACTCCCTCCCTTCCTTCCTTCTTTCCTTCCTTCATCTCCCAGGAAATCCTCATTGTTACATATCCACTCTAAACTCAGTCTGAGAAATCAATACCCAGAAAAATAAATGTTTTTCAAAATAAATATCCTTCTTTTAAATGAAATATCCCCTTTCTTCCACATTTCCTTTCAAACTCTCTTTACTGAATTCTTCACTGAGTTACAGTTACAACCAAACATAACCCGTAACGTATTCCTTTTCAGTTGCTTTCATTCCAGAAGTGCACAAAATCTCACTTCAATTTTTTAATTAAAAATAAGGTTTTTGTAGTTGATTTGGGGGGCTTCCATGGTGGCTCAGGGGTAAAGAATCTGCCTGCCAATGCAGGAGATGCAGGTTCAACCCCTGGGTTGGGAAGATGCCCTGGAGAAGGAAATGGCAACCCACTCCAGTATTCTTGCCTGTGAAATCCTATGGACAGGGGAGCCTGGCCAGCTACAGTCCATGGGGTTGCAGAGTCGGACACAACTTAAGTGGCTAAGCATGCATGCACAGTTGATTTACAATGTTGTATTAACTTCTACTGGACAGCAAAGTGATTCAGTTATACATATGTATGTGCATGCTAGATCTCTTCAGTTGTATCTGACTCTTTGTGACCCTATGGAATGTAGCCCGCCAGACTCCTCTGTCCATGGGTTTCTCCAGGCAAGAGTACTGGAGTGGGTTGCCATGACCTCCTCCAGGGGACCTTCCCCACCCAGGGATTGAACCTGAGTCTCTCATATCTTGTGGACTGGCAGATGGGTTCTTTATCACTAGTGCCATGAGGGAAGCCATCAGTTAAACATATATATACTCTTTTTCACATTTTTTCCCATTATGGTTTATCACAGGATATCAAATATAGTTCCCTGTGCTACACAGTAGGACCTTGTTTTTTATGCTTCCTATATATAATAGTGTGCATAATCTCTTTTTAAAATTCAACCTACTTTATATCAAATGAATTAATTAACAATCAGATCTTTCTCAGCCCCACTTAAAATATCTGATTTTCTCTACTTCACAGAAACCAAATTAACCAAAGTTGCACAATTTCATGTAAAGATTTCACCTGCCAATGCAGGAGATGCAAGAGATGTGGGTTTGATCCCTGAATCAGGAAGATCCTCTGGAAGAGAGCATGGCAACCCACTCCAGTATTCTTGCCTGGAGAATTCCATGGGCAGAAAAGCCTGGTGGGCTACAGTTCACGGGGTCACAAAGAGTCAGAAACGACTGAGCGACTGACCACACACACACACACACACACACACACACACACACACACACACAAGTTCATGCAATTTATTATATGATATTCTCTCAGGATGATCTCAACCAAACCCATGGGTGAGCCTTCTTCCAGCTGACTTTCAAGTCCACAGTTATCCCATCTTATCTGCCTTGCTACCTTTCCACTCATTCCTCTGAGTTTAGTGCAATTCCTTAGGATAGTTTTTCTTCCACCAATGGTCACTCTGGTCACCAGATATAAGCATCCATTCTGTTTAGTTTAAATGATCAGTGAGAGCTCTTATCACACTCTACTAGTCTTAAGTGTTTACTTGTCTATTTCCCACCTCCAGATTCTATAATTCTCAAGGACACAGCTTGTCCTCAACTCTTCATTCCTAGCGATCCAGCCTAAAGCCTGAAAGAGAGAGCTAGCACGGAAAGATCCTCTCAATAAAAAGCTCAGAGAATTCTTGACTCTACTGGTATTTTTATTGCAGGTGTGTCCTCCATATTTTCTCCCATTTCTGTTTTTTGTTGTTCTTGTTAAATATCTACAAGTATTCATGTAAAGCCAGGCTCTAGTGATTTTGCCCCACACCTACTATTCACTTATTCCTTCCCCACTCTGTAACTCTCATCAATTATAGTTGCCTCTCTAGCTGGTTCTGTTTCTATTTTATTGCCCTTCACCAAGGTCTTCAAAGATTTGGGGGAATAATGATGAAAATTTCATAAAAGTTATAATAACATTCAAAACACTATTATGTCTTCTTCTAACATGTCTTCTAGAGAACATCAGAAGATAGTGTACAGACGCTGAAAGTTTTCCTTTATGATTTTATCCTATTCTTGCCTGGAAAATCCCATGGAGAGGGGAGCCTGGCTGGCTACAGTCCTGAAGGGTGCAAAGAGTCAGACATGACTTAAGTGGCTGAACATACATGCACAATTGAGTTACAATGTTGTATTAGCCTCTGCTTGACAAATTTCCCTTAAATAGGAAGAACTGGGAGATATGTTGCCCAAATCCATTATATAACCTAATAGAAAAAGACTTTGCCACTATCATTATGAGTTAAAAGGTTAACTCACGCTAACTCAGGTTACCAATGCTGTAGGAACGAAACTGAAAGAATCAATGAAGCACTTTAATACTATACCTGTTTTTTCTTTTTCACAGCCTCTCCATGCTCAAGAAACTGAACAAGAGATTTGGTAGAAGCTTTTTTTTCAGGACTTGTTGGAGGTTTTAGGACACCAGAAGCGATTAACCGGTTTCGGTTCTGTTGGTATATGTAATCAGGCATCTTATGATCTTGGTGGAGTTTTAGCACTGGCTTTGGGAAATAAACAGACATGTTAATCTCTTAAAAATTAATGTGAACTGGTCTTTTTCTTAACTACCTTTGGGTTCTGACTCTGTTAGAAATTGATCACCTTCCAGGACTAGGACTACTTCCTATCTAGGCCACAATCATTATAGCAGCTACCACCAGTCTGGCCATGGCCTGCTGCATGAGTAAGAAATTTCTACTTAGTTTCCATTAATTCTGCCTTTTAAACACCAATGAATACTTCTAAGGGTGATGTTATGACAGAAAGAGTACAGAAGCATGAAATGACATATTCACAAATTGTTCAATACAAACCCCCTACCATTCACTACAACAGCTACCGTGGGAAGATCGTACATTCCTCCAATCTTACCCAAAAGTCACTGTTCACTTTCTATAGCCATAACTGGTTGAAGGCCATCACAAAACCAAACAACCTGATTTTTTAAATGGGCAGAGAATCTGAATAGACTTACTTCCAAAGAGGAAATATAGATGACCCACAGGCTCATGAATAGATGCTCAGTATCATTAATTATTAGGACAGTGAAAATCAAAGCCACAGTGAGATATCACCTCACACCTGTCAGAATGACTGTTGTCAAAGAGACAACAAATAACAAGTGTTGCTGAGATGTAGAGAAAAGGGAAAACTGCTGGTGGGAATGTAAACTGGTGCAGCCTCTATGGAAAAGAGTATGGAGATTCTTTAAAAAAATTCAAAAAAGAACTACCATATGACCTAGCAGAGAGTGAAAAAGTTGGCTTAAAGCTCAACATTCAGAAAACTAAAATCATGGCATCCGGTCACCATCACTTCATGGCAAATAGATGGGTAAACAGTGGCTGACTTTATTTTTCTGGGCTCCAAAATCACTGCAGATGGTGATTGCAGCCAGGAGATTAAAAGACACTTACTCCTTGGAAGGAAAGCTATGACCAACCGAGACAGCATATTAAAAAGCAGAGACATGGGGGAGGAGCCAAGATGGCGGAGGAATAGGACGGGGAGACCACTTTCTCTCCTACAAATTCATCAAAAGAATAACCGAACGCAGAGCAAACTTCACAAAACAACTTCTGATCGCTAGCTGAGGTCATCAAGCGCCCAGAAAAGCAACCCATTGTCTTTGAAAGGAGGTAGGACAAAATATAAAAGATAAAAAGAGAGACAAAAGAGCTAAGGATGGAGATCTGGCCTGGGAAGGGAGTCTTAATAGAGGAAGTTTCCAAACACCAGGAAACCCTCGCACTGGCGGGTGTGGGGGAAGTTTTTGAATCTCGGAGGGCAACCTGACTCGGAGGGGAACAATAAATAAAGCCCACAGATTACGTGCCTAAAAGCAACTCCCAGCAGGAAAGTACCCCAGACACCTGCATCCACCACCAATAAGTGGGGGCAGAACGGAGAGGAGCGGGCGGCATTGCTTAGGGAAAGGACCGGGTCTGAGTGCCCTGAGGACAATCGGAGGGAGCTTTTGTGAGTTACCAACTTAAACTGTGGGATAGCAAGAGAGAGAGAGAGAAAATTAACCGGCCCGAACACACTGCCGGCTGTTCGCAGAACAAAGGGTCTGAGCAAGTCCAGAGAAGAGCTCGAAGGCTGCGGACCGGCTCAGCCCCGCTGTAGACTGGAGGCAGGGGGGAGGGGAAAGGGGCAGGCTTGGCCCCAAGGACCGCAGCCCCTACTGCACTGCAAACAGGCCTCCAGTTTCTAATCAAAGACCTCCTGAGATTCTGGATGGTCGACATCCGCCAGGAGGGTCGACATCCGCCAGGAGGGTTGTGGCGAGACACAGGGCGCAAGCACCCGACTGGCGAGGGTGGGGACTGAGGCTGGGGATGCGGAGGACAGAAGGCGCGCTGAACCCGGGGAGAGTGCGCCCGTCAAGCTCCTGGCTGCCTGAGCCGCTCTGACGAGGAAGGCACAAAAAGCAGGCGCAGCTTTTTGTTCTGCGTTTTTGTGGAACACCCGAGGGCTGGAACTGTGCTCAGCGCAGGGCATGCTCCATATAGAACAGCCAGGAGCCTGAGCAGCGTAGAGGGGAAAGCAGCACCAGCCCATGTCGGCAGCGCAACGGAACTAGCAACCTGAATAAGAGTCTGCTTCCGCCCGCCTGTGTCAGGGCGGAAATTAGGCACTGAAGAGACCAGCAAACAGAAGCCAAATAAACAAAGGGAACCGCTTCAGAAGGGACCGGTGCAACAGATTAAAATCCCTGTAGATAACACCGACTACACCGGAAGGGGCCTGTAGATATCGAGAAGTGTAAGCTGGAACGAGGAGCTATCTGAAACTGAACCGAACCCACACTGACCGCAACAGCTCCAGAGAAATTCCTAGATATATTTTTACTTTTTTTTTTTTAAGTAAAAAAAAAAAAAAAATTTTCATTTTTTCTCTTTTATTTTCTTTTAAAATTCCCTATTACTCCCCCATTACGCCTTAACTTTCATTTTCATAGATTTTTATGATTTTTTTAATTAGGAAAAAATTTTTTTTTCTTTTTTCTTTTTCTCTTCTATTTTCTATTTTTCTTTTTCTCTTATTTCCTTTTAAAGTCCTATATTACTCCTCTACTACTCCTTAATTTTCATTTTAATTACACTATAACCTTACAAAAAAAAAAAAAAAGAGAAGCCCTATTTTTTTTTTTCCCCATTTATTTTTATTAGTTGGAGGCTAATTACTTTACAGCATTGCAGTGGTTTTTGTCATACATTGAATTAGCCATGGATTTACATGTATTCCCCATCCCGGTCCCCCCCCCCCCCACCTCCCTCTCCACCCCATCCCTCTGGGTCCTCCCAGTGCACCAGGCCTGAGCACTTGTCTCATGCATCCAACCTGGGCTGGTGATCTGTTTCACCCTAGATATACATGTTTCGATGCTGTTCTCTTGAAACATCCCACCCCCGGGTTCTCCCATAGAGTCCACAAGTCTGTTCTATACATCTGAGTCTCTTTTTCTTTTTTTGCATATAGGGTTATCGTTACCATCTTTCTAAATTCCATATATATGTGTTGAGAAGCCCCATTTTTAAACCGAACTCCATATATATTTCTAAAAATTTTTTTGTGTGTTTCGGTTTTTTTTTTTTAAATATAGTATTTTTAAGAGTCGAACCTCTACTCTAGATTTTTAATCTTTGTTTTTCAGTATATGATATAAATTGTGGACATTTAAGAATCCAATATTCAGTTCGCATTTTTATTCAGGGGTGTGTTGATTATTCTCTCCCAATCTTGACTCTCCATTTTCTACCTCAGAACACCTCTATTTCTTCCTTTCCCCTTCTCTTCCCAGTCCAATTCTGTGAATCTTTGTGGGTGGGCTAAGGAGAACACTTTGGGAACAGACAACTGGGTAGATCTGTCGCTCTTCTCTTGAGTCCCCCTTTTTCTCCTCCTGCTCACCTCTATCTCCCTCCTCCCTTTCCTCTTGTTCATGTAACCCTGTGAACCTCTCTGGGTGTCCCTAATGGGGGAGAATCTTTTTGCCATTAACCTAGAAGTTTTATTATCAGTGCTATATAGTTGAAGAAGTCTTGAGACTACTGGAAGAATAAAACTGAAATCCAGAGGCAGGAGACTTAAGCCCAAAACCTGAGAACACCAGGAAACTCCTGACTACATGGAACTTTAATAAGAGACAGTCCAAAAGCCTCCATACCTACACTGAAACCAACCACCACCCAAGAGCCAATAAGTTTTAGAGCAAGACATACCACGCAAATTCTCCAGCAACGCAGGAACATAGTCCTGAACAGCAACATACAGGCTGCCCAAGGTCACACCTAACACATAGACCCATCTCAAAACTCATTACTGGGCACTCCATTGCACTCCAGAGAGAAGAAATCAAGTTCCTCGCACCAGAACACCGACGCAAGCTTCCCTAACCAGGAAACCTTGACAAGCCAATCGTCCAACCCCACCCACTGGGTAAAACCTCCACAATAAAAAGGAACCACAGACCTCCAGAATACAGAAAGCCCACTCCAGACACAGCAATCTAAACAAGATGAAAAGGCAGAGAGATACCCAACAGGTAAAGGAACATGAAAAATGCCCACCAAGTCAAACAAAACAGGAGGACCCAGGGAATCTACCTGAAAAAGAATTTAGAATAATGATAATAAAAATGATCCAAAATCTTGAAAACAAAATGGAGTTACAGATAAATACCCTGGAGACAAAAATTGAGAAGATGCAAGAAATGTTTAATAAAGACCTAGAAGAAATAAAAAAGAGTCAATTAAAAATGAATAATGCAATAAATGAGATAAAAAACATCCTGGAGGGAACCAAGAGTAGAATAACGGAGATAGAAGATAGGATAAGTGAGGTAGAAATAAAATGGTGGAAATAAATGGAGCAGAGAGGAAAAAAGAAAAAAGATTCAAAAGAAATGAGGACAACCCCAGGGACCTCTGGGAAAATGTGAAACGCCCCAACATTCAAATCATAGGAGTCCCAGAAGAAGAAGACAAAAAGAAAGGCCATGAGAAAATACTCGAGGAGATAATAGCTGAAAACTTCCCTAAAATGGGGAAGGAAATAGCCACCCAAGTCCAAGAAACCCAGAGAGTCCCAAACAGGATAAACCAAGGCAAAACACCCCAAGACACATATTAATCAAATTAACAAAGATCAAACACAAAGAACAAATATTAAAAGCAGCAAGGGAGAAACAACAAATAACACACAAAGGGATTCCCATAAGGATAACCTCTGATCTATCAATAGAAACTCTCCAGGCAGGAAGGGAATGACAGGACATACTTAAAGTAATGAAAGAGAATAACCTACAACCCAGATTACTGTACCCAGCAAGGATCTCATTCAGATATGAAGGAGAATTCAAAAGCTTTACAGACAAGCAAAAGCTGAGAGAATTCAGCACCACCAAACCAGTTCTTCAACAAATGCTAAAGGATCTTCTCTAGACAGGAAATGCAGAAAGGTTGTATAAAACAACAAAGTAAATGGCAACGGGACCACACCTATCAATAATTACCTTAAATGTAAATGGGTTGAATGCCCCAATCAAAAGACAAAGATTGGCTGAATGGATACAAAAACAAGACCCCTATATATGCTGTCTACAAGAAACCCACCTCAAAACAAGAGACACATACAGACTAAAAGTGAAGGGCTGGAAAAAAATATTTCACGCAAACGGAGACCAAAAGAAAGCAGGAGTCGCAATACTCATATCAGATAAAATAGACTTTCAAATAAAGGATGTGAAAAGAGACAAAGAAGGACACTACATAATGATCAAAGGATCAATCCAAGAAGGAGATATAACAATTATAAATATATATGCACCCAACATAGGAGCACCGCAATATGTACGGCAAACGCTAATGAGTATCAAAGAGGAAATTAATAGTAACACAATAATAGTGGGAGACTTTAATACCCCACTCACAACTATGGATAGATCAACTAAACAGAAAATTAACAAGGAAACACAAACCTTAAATGACACAGTGGACCAGCTAGACCTAATTGATATCTATAGGACATTTCACCCCAAAACAATCAACTTCACCTTTTTCTCAAGTGCACATGGAACCTTCTCCAGAATAGATCACATCCTGGGCCATAAATCTGGTCTTGGAAAATTCAAAAAAATTGAAATCATTCCAGTCATCTTTTCTGACCACAGTGCAGTAAGATTAGATCTCAATTACAGGAAAAAAATTGTTAAAAATTCAAACATATGGAAGCTAAATAACATGCTTCTGAATAACCAACAAATCATAAAAGAAATCAAAAAAGAAATCAAAATATGCATAGAAATGAATGAAAATGAAAACACAACAACCCAAAACCTATGGGACACTGTAAAGGCAGTGCTAAGGGGAAGGTTCATAGCATTACAGGCTTACATGAAGAAACAAGAAAAAAGCCAAATAAATAACCTAACTCTATATCTAAAGCAATTAGAGAAGGAAGAAATGAAGAACCCCAGTGTTAGTAGAAGGAAAGAAATCTTAAAAATTAGGGCAGAAATAAATGCAAAAGAAACTAAAGAGACCATAGCAAAAATCAACAAAGCTAAAAGCTGGTTTTTTGAAAAAATAAACAAAATTGACAAACCATTAGCAAGACTCATTAAGAAACAAAGAGAGAAGAACCAAATTAACAAAATTAGAAATGAAAATGGAGAGATCACAACAGACAACACTGAAATACAAAGGATCATAAGAGACTACTACCAGCAGCTCTATGCCAATAAAATGGACAACTTGGATGAAATGAACAAATTCTTAGAAAAGTATAACTTTCCAAAACTGAACCAGGAAGAAATAGAAGACCTTAACAGAGCCATCACAAGCAAGGAAATCGAAACTGTAATCAGAAATCTTCCAGCAAACAAAAGCCCAGGACCAGATGGCTTCACAGCTGAATTCTACCACAAATTTAGAGAAGAGCTAACACCTATCTTACTCAAACTCTTCCAGAAAATTGTGGAAGAAGGTAAACTTGCAAACTCATTCAATGAGGCCACCATCACCCTAATTCCAAAACCAGACAAAGATGCCACACAAAAAAAGAAAACTACAGGCCAATATCACTGATGAACATAGATGCAAAAATCCTTAACAAAATTCTAGCAAATACAATCCAACAACATATTAAAAAGATCATACATCACGACCAAGTGGGCTTTATCCCAGGGATGCAAGGATTCTTCAGTATCCACAAATCAATCAATGTAACACACCACATTAACAAATTGAAAGATAAAAACCATATGATTATCTCAATAGATGCAGAGAAAGCCTTTGACAAAATTCAACACTCATTTATGATTAAAACTCTCCAGAAAGCAGGAATAGAAGGAACATACCTCAACATAATAAAAGCTATATATGACAAACCCACAGCAAGCATCACCCTCAATGGTGAAAAATTGAAAGCATTTCCCCTGAAATCAGGAACAAGACAAGGGTGCCCACTCTCACTACTACTATTCAACATAGTGTTGGAAGTTTTGGCCACAGCAATCAGGGCAGAAAAATAAGTAAAAGGAATCCAGATAGGAAAAGAAGAAGTGAAACTGTCTCTGTTTGCAGATGACATAATCCCCTACATGGAAAACCCTAAAGACTCTACCAGAAAATTACTAGAGCTAATCAATGAATATAGTAAAGTGGCAGGATATAAAATTAACACACAGAAATCCCTTGCATTCCTATACACTAACAATGAAAAAACAGAAAGAGAAATTAAGGAAACAATACCACTCACCATTGCAACAACAACAAAAAAATACTTAGGAGTATATCTACCTAAAGAAACAAAAGACCTAAACAGAGAAAACTATAAAACACTGATGAAAGAAATCAAAGAGGACACAAACAGATGGAGAAATATACCGTGTTCATGGATTGGAAGAATCAATATTGCCAAAATGGCTATACTACCCAAAGCAATCTATAGATTCAATGCAATCCCTATCAAGCTACCAACAGTATTTTTCACAGAACTAGAACAGATAATTTCACAATTTGTATGGAAATACAAAAAACCTCGAATAGCCAAAGTAATCTTGAGAAGGAAGAATGGAACTGGAGGAATCAACCTGCCTGACTTCAGGCTCTACTACAAAGCCACAGTCATCAAGACAGTATGGTACTGGCACAAAGACAGAAATATAGATCAATGGAACAGAATAGAAAGCTCAGAGATAAATCCACGAACCTATGGACACCTTATCTTCGACAAAGGAGGCAAGGATATACAATGGAAAAAAGACAACCTCTTTAATAAGTGGTGCTGGGAAAACTGGTCAGCCACTTGTAGAAGAATGAAACTAGAACACTTTCTAACACCATACACAAAAATAAACTCAAAATGGATTAAAGATCTAAATGTAAGACCAGAAACCATAAAACTCCTAGAGGAGAACATAGGCAAAACACTCTCTGACATAAATCACAGCAGGATCCTCTATGACCCACATCCCAGAATATTAGAAACAAAAGCAAAAATAAACAAATGGAACCTAATGAAACTTCAAAGCTTTTGCACAACAAAGGAAACTATAAGCAAGGTGAAAAGACAGCCCTCAGATTGGGAGAAAATAATAGCAAACGAAGCAACAGACAAAGGATTAATCTCAAAAATATACAAGCAACTCCTGCAGCTCAATTCCAGAAAAATAAATGACCCAATCAAAAAATGCACCAAAGAACTAAACAGACATTTCGCCAAAGAAGACCTACAGATGGCTAACAAACACATGAAAAGATGCTCAACATCACTCATTATCAGAGAAATGCAAATCAAAACCACAATGAGGTACCATTACATGCCAGTCAGGATGGCTGCTATCCAAAAGTCTACAAGCAATAAATGCTGGAGAGGGTGTGGAGAAAAGGGAACCCTCTTACACTGTTGGTGGGAATGCAAACTAGTACAGCCACTATGGAAAACAGTATGGAGATTTCTTTAAAAACTGGAAATAGAACTGCCATATGACCCAGTAATCCCACTTCGGGGCATAGACACCGAGGAAACCAGATCTGAAAGAGACACATGCACCCCAATGTTCATCGCAGCACTGTTTATAATAGCCAGGACATGGAAGCAACCTAGATGCCCATCAGCAGACGCATGGATGAGGAAGCTGTGGTACATATATACCATGGAATATTACTCAGCGGTAAAAAGAATTCATTTGAATCAGTTCTAATGAGATGGATGAAACTGGAGCCCATTATACAGAGTGAAGTAAGCCAGAAAGATAAAGAACATTACAGCATACTAACACATATATATGGAATTTATAAAGATGGTAATGATAACCCTATATGCAAAACAGAAAAAGAGACACAGATGTATAGAACAGACTTGTGGACTCTGTGGGAGAAGGCGAGGGTGGGATGTTTCGAAAGAACAGCATGTATATTATCTATAGTGAAACAGATCACCAGCCCAGGTGGGATGCATGAGTCAAGTGCTTGGGCCTGGTGCACTGGGAAGACTCAGAAGAATCGGGTGGAGAGGGAGGTGGGAGGAGGGATCGGGATGGGGAATACATGTAACTCCATGGCTGATTCATGTCAATGTATGACCAAACCCACTGAAATGTTGTGAAGTAATTAGCCTCCAACTAATAAAAATAAATGAAAAAAAAAAAAAAAAGCAGAGACATTACCTTGCTAACACAGGTGTGTCTAGTCAAGGCTATGGTTTTTCCAGTGGTCATGTATGGATGTGAGAGTTGGACTATAAAAAAAACTGAGCACCGAAGAATTGATGCTTTTGAACTGTGGTGTTGGAGAAGACTGTTGAGAGTCCCTTGGACTGCCAGGAGATCCAACCAGTCCATCCTAAAGGAGATCAGTCCTGGTTGTTCATTGAAAGGACTGATGTTGAAGCTGAAACTCAAGTACTTTGGCCACCTGAAGAGCCGACTCATTTGAAAAGACCCTGATGCTGGGAAAGATTGAGGGCAGGAGGAGAAGAGGATGACAGAGGATGAGATGGTTGGATGGCATCACCGACTTGGTGGACATGGGTTTGGGTGGACTCTGGGAATTGGTGATGGACAGGGAGGCCTGGTGTGCTGTGGTTCATGGGGTCACAAAGAGTCGGACACAACTGAGTGACTGAACTGAACTGAACTGATGACCCATCAATTCCACTCCTGGGTATTTATCTGAAGAAAATTAAAATAGTAATTCAAAAAGATATATGCATCCTATGTTCACTAAGGCTTTATTTACAATAGCCAAGATATGGAAGCAACCTAAGAACCCATCAATACACACACACCCACCCACCCATGGAGTATTACTCATTGAAAAGAATAGAATTTTGCCATTTGCAGCAACATGGATGAACTTGGAGGGTATTATGATAAGTGAATTAAGTCATACAGAAAGACAAATACTGCATGATATCACTTACACGTGGAATCCAAAAATATAACAAACTAGTGAATATAACAAAAAAGAAGCAGTCTCATAGAGAACAAGTAGTTATCAGTGGGGCTGAAGGGGCAACACAGAAGTTGCAGAGTGGGAGGTATAACCTATTGGGTATAGAATAGGCTATAAGAATATATTTTACAAAATGGAAAATAGAGCCAATATTTTTTAATAACTGTAAATGGAGTGTAACCTTTAAAAATTGTGTATAAAATACAACAAAATTCCAGTTATAAGGTAAATAAATACTATGGATGTAATGTGCAAGATGATAGATGCAATACACATGAAAGTTGTTAAAAGAGTCCTAAGGGTTCTCATTATAAGGAAAAATTTTTTCTTAAATTTTGTATCTATATTAACTGACGACCGTTCACTAAACTTATCATGGTAAACATCTCATGATATATGTAAGCCAAATCACTATGTTGTTGATGTCTAACTTACACAGTACTTTATGTCTATTATATCTCAGTAAAACTGGAATAAAAAAAAGAGAGACAACCAGATTCTATATGCCAGTTTAATCAAAGAACACTGCACTTGGTATGGAAGTATTCAGTCCCAGAAAATCAAACTCAAGACTCTAGACCTAAATACGAACATATAGGAAATATAAGAACCAGAGAAATAGGTTAGCTACCATGGTGGGGATGCAATCAACAAAACTAGGCTGTGGGACTATATAGACAAATAACCAAAATTTACCAATTAAAATTTTTTCCCAGGAAAAAATTAAAGAGTTGATGGAGAACTTATAAATCAAGAGACTTAAGAGAAATATCAACCAGTTAGAAGAAAAATATTAACCAGTTAGTGCATAGATCTTCTTTTGATCTAAATTTTAACAAGGACTTTGCAAACAAAATTATTATAAGACAATCAGGGAAATGTGAATTTTTTTAAACAGTTTAAATTATTGTAACAGCTTTCTTGAGTTATAATAGGCATACATTAAGCTGTTCTTTGGAGAAGGAAATGGCAACCTACTCCATTATTCATGCCTGGAAAGTTCCATGGACAGAACAGCTTGGCAGGCTACAGCCCATGGGGTTGCAAAGAGTCGGACACAACTGAGCAAGTAACACACAAACACACACACAAGCTGTACATATTTAAAGTGTCCAAACTGATGTGGTGACATAATTTGAAAGTCATATTCAGTTCAGTTCAGTTGCTCAGTTGTGTCTGACTCTTTGCGACCCCAATGAGTTGCAGCACACCAGGCCTCCCTGTCCATCACCAACTCCCGGAGTTTACTCAAACTCATGTCCATCGAGTCAGTGATGCCATCCAGCCATCTCATCCTCTGTTGTCCCTTCTCCTCCGGCCCCCAATCCCTCCCAGCATCAGGGTCTTTTCCAATGAGTCAACTCTTAACATGAGGTGGCCAAAGTCATATGTATATACATACATACATACACACACACACACACACACACACACACACATATATATATGTACTAGTTTTTTCATAAGATGTTTTTGGCCAACCCAATTATATATATGAAACAGTAAAGATAATGAACAGAACTCAAACATGAGTCTTCTCAGGTTCCTTTGCAATACTCCTTCCTAGGCAAATACTGATCTGCTTTGCATCATTATATGTTAATTTGCATTTTCCAGGCTTTTATGTAAATGCACTAAAATAGTATGTATTTTTTTGCCCACCATCTTTCAGCATAATTAATTATGCTGAGATTCTTCTATGTTGTTTCATCCATAATTCATTTATCTTTTAGGCTGAGTAGTACCCTATAGTGTGGAAACACCAAAATTTATTCATTCACTTCTTGATGGACATTGTGGTTGTTTCCACTTAAGGACTTCTAAAAACAAAATGTTGAGGGGGGGGGATCAAGATGGTGGAGCACAAGGGCATGGAGTTCACCTCCCCCAAAACACATCAAAAATCCATCTACAGGTGGAACGAGTCTCACAGAAAACCAGTTGGAAACTTGCAGAAGATCTACACAACCAAAGCTGCGAGAAAGATCTCCAGGTAAAGGGGTATAAAGAGGAGGGGGTGGGAGTGGCTGGCTGGATGGAACTGGCACCCCTGGGAGGGATCCATAAAGGAGAGACGTTCCACAAGGTCAGACCCTCACCCTGGGAAACCCCCTGGCCTGCTGGGAGGTCCACTAGGGCAGATAGAGGGCCTGGAGAAGGCTAATTTGACTTGGGAGGAGTGTGGGTGTGCTGACTTACTTTCAGGGCAGAGAGAGACCACTGCTAGTCACTACTGCCATACCACACTTCCCAATTCCAAGTACACACCATACCAGGCTCACCAAGGCAAAGTGTCAAGTCTTAGACAGACACACCCTGGGAGAGGACTCCATCTACCTGTAGCGAGATAGCCTAGAAGGCCTAGTGTGTGATCCTGGTCAAACCTTGGTCCCTTTGCATGCACACATAGGGCGGGGGCAGGTCTGGTCCTCGTGGACTTTGTCAGCGTGCACACTAAGTGGTCCACAGAAACACACAGCAGCTAGGCCCCGAGTCCCTGGGAGACATGCCAGAGGCAGGAATATACAGGTTTTCTAGCAGCAGAACTCTGGCCCTGCGCACTCTACACTGCAGTTTGGAGCTGAATCTGGGGAGGACAGTTTTGGGACAGGTCAGCAAAGAGGCAGCCCAGGTCCCAGGTGGCAGCAGAAACACTTAGATTCCTGCAGCTACCAGCACCCTGGCCCCAGCTCCAGGCCACGCCACACCAACAGTAGATGTGGGACAAACACACAAAGAGACATGATCATGGGCTGCTTCTGGGTGGAACCATGGCTGCCTGCACGTGCCATCCACAGGTTCACTGTGACCATATGGGCCTCACTTGCTTTAACGGTCACCTCCTGCGGGGCAGGGCATCCACTTGTTGATGAAAAATGAATCAGTTGGTTAATGAAGATATGGAAAGTTTTATTCAAGACATATTTGAAGATTATAAACAGACAGAGAACCTCAGAAAGCTCTGAGAATTCTTCTGCTTGTTAGAAGTCAAGACACAGTTATATAAGTGTTTTTGAGACAGAGATGTATATTAGATGTACATCAAATGACATATTATTGGCAGTTTACATGATTCAGATCTAAGAGTATTGTCATGGTGGGTCATGTGACCATGTATGAGATCAAGAAGGAATGTTATCATTTAAGGAGCTGTCTTGTTGATTCTGGGAGATGTTGCTTTTTATGGTTGAACAGGTATTCCTGCCTCTAAGCGAGATCTAGCTGATGCACATTGCAGATACACAAAGCGTGGTGCAAGGAGAGAGAAGGACAAAAGGCAGAGAATTATTAATGTTTCAATTCTTCTTGTCTTGCCATAAAATACAAATTTTATTTCATATACTCAGGGGTAATCGATCCTGATTAAACCCAACCTTCAGTGTTTCTACTCCAATAACTAGAGAACAGACCGCCTCCCCAATAGAGCAGTGACAGCCATGGAGAAAAGAAAAGACCTCATCCAACATCCAGCACTAGCTCTGGAGACCACAATGTCTACTATCACAGCTACTATCAAGGGATAATAGCAAACACACCCAGGATAGATGTGGCTGGCACATCTATCACAAAAATACTGGACTAGCACAGTCTACACACCTTCTATGGACACTCCTTCAAACACCAACTAGATAACTGCTTCTCCTAAATTCACAGAGACAGAGAAAGTTTAAGTGAAATGAAAAAGCAGAGGACCCATTCTCAGTTAAAAGAATGAGAGAAATTTCATGAAAGAACAAATAATGAAACAGACTTCACCACACTATTAGACCCCAAGTTCAAAAAGAAGATAATAAAAATGCTAAAGGAATTGAGAAAGACGATTGATGGAAATGCAGATCATTGTAACAAGGAACTAGAAAGTATACAGGAGAACCAATCAAAATTAGACAGCTCAAGTGGTGAGATAAAAACCAATCTAGAAGCAATAAATGACAGACTAAATAACAAAGAAGAGTGAATAAGTGATCTAGAAGACAGAATAATGGGAATCACCCAATCAGAATGGCAGACAGAAAGAAAAATGAAGGAAAAAAAGCAACACATAAGATATATGGAGTAATATAAAGCATGCCAACCTATGCATAATGTATTCTATCAGTCTATTTGTCTATCTTGACACCAATACTATAATGTCTTAATTATTGTAGTTTTATAATAAGTATTGAAATCAAGAATGTTAGATTAAAATTTTTTTCTTTTTCAGTGCTGTTTTGCTTGTTCTAGGTCCTTTGCATTTCTCTATGAATGTTAGAGTCAGCTCGTCAATTTCTACCAAAAAAGAAATATTACATGGACTGTGATTGGAATTGTGCTGAATTTATAGGTCAATTGGGGAGAATTGACATCTTAAAAGTATTTCTTCTAAACCACACGGCATCACTCTTCATTTATTTAGATCTTTAATCTCTGTTATATTTTGTAGTAGTCATGAACAGATGTGAGTGCTGGACTATAAAGAAGGCTGAGCACTGAGGAATTGATGCTTTTGAATTATGGTGTTGAAGACTTTTGAGAGTCCCTTGGACAGCAAGAACATCAATCCTAAAGGAAATCAACCCCCAAACTGGACAAAGATAATACCAAGAAAAGAAAACTTCAGGCCAATACTCCTGACAAACATAGATGCAGAAATCAATAAAATATTAGCAAACAGAATTCAGCAATACCTTAAAAGGAGCATACACTATGATCAAGTGGAATTTGTTCCAGGGAAGAAATGAGTTTTGGGGTTCCAAAATTGGAGACTGGCATCTCTGAAGGCTTGTCCATTCAGTCTGGCAGGTGATCAAGTCTGAGTCTCAATGAGATGACATCTCCTCTAGGATTCATTCAGGTGACATCACCCAATCTAAAGGAGCCTGCAGTTTGTCTTGACTAGGTTCCTGATATTATTTTCTTAACAGTAACTATCATTGGATGACATTGCTCAGTTTATTTACTTAGGATCATTAGAATGCCAACTGGAATCTTGTCTGCCTTATTCAATGCTGTTTCCCCAGAGCATGACTCAGAGACTGGATGATAGCAGGTATCGAATAAATATTCAACATATATGAATTTATCACACTGAAAACAAATGGAGCTTACTTTAATCAACAAAGGTTCATTATACCCTTTTGCCAAGTGAAGTAAATCCATCAGAGAGAAATAAGTGTAAAAGTCCATGGGAAAGTCATATTAAAAGTCATACAAAGTTCATGGGGAAAAAATAGTAGGGAGGCCCAGATACTCCCCACTACACATAGTACAGGCACACTGCTCTCTGGAGATGAGAGCAGCTACATGCAGTACCCAACCCACCTTGCAAATGGAAGTTCAAAGACAAGAGCATCTGTTACTTTGTATTATTTGTTAATCTGAACTGCAATTGGTTGTAGAGTTTTCTTTGTATTTAAGCTGTTAATTTTCTTATTAAATATTTCAATTAATTCCATCAGTTCAATTCCGTCGTTCAGTTGTGTCTGACTCTTTGCTACCCCATGGACTGCAGCACGCCAGTCTTCCCTGTCCATCACCAACTCCCGGAGCTTGCTCAAATTCATGTCCATAGAGTCAGTGATGTCATCCAACCATCTCAACCTCTGTTGTCCCCTTCTCCTCCTGCCTTCAATCTTTCCCAGCATAAGGGTCTTTTCAGATGAGTCAGTTCTTCACATGAGGTAGCCAAAGTACTGGCGTTTCAGGTTCAGTATCAGTCCTTCCAATGCATATTCAGGACTGATTTCCTTTAGGATTGACTTGTTTGATCTCCTTGCTGTTTAAAGGACTCTCAAGAGTCTTCTCCAACACCACAGTTCAAAGGCCTCAATTCTTTGACCCTCAGCTTTCTTTATAGTTCAACTGTCACATCTATACATGACTACTGGAAAAATCATAGCTTTGGCTAGACAGATCTTTGTCAGCAAAGTAATGTCTCTGCTTTTTAATATGCTGTTCATGGAAAAGAAATGCAAAAAGGCAGAATGGTTGTCTGAGGAGGCCTTACAGATAGCTGTGAAATGAAGAGAAGTGAAAAGCAAAGGAGAAAAGGAAAGATATTCCCATTTGAATGCAGAGATCCAAAGAATAGCCAGGAGAGATAAGAAAGCCTTCCTTAGTGATCAATGCAAAGAAATAGAGGAAAACAACAGAATGGGAAAGACTAGAGATCTCTTCAAGAAAATTAAAGATACCAAGGGAACATTTCAGGCAAAGATGGGTTCGATATAGGACAGAAATGGTATGGACCTAACAGAAGCAGAAGATATTAAGAAGAGGTGGCAAGAATACACAGAAGAACTATACAAAAAAGATCTTCACGACCCAGATAATCATTATGGTGTGATCACTCACCTAGAGCCAGACATTCTAGAATGTGAAGTCAAGTGGGCCTTAGAAAGCATCACTATGAACAAAGCTAGTGGAGATGATGGAATTCCAGTTGAGCTATTCCAAATCCTGAAAGATGATGCTGTGAAAGTGCTGCACTCAATATGTCAGCAAATTTGGAAAACTCAGCAGTGGCCACAGGGCTGGAAAAGGTCAGTTTTCATTCCAATCTCTAAGAAAGGCAATCCCAAAGAATGCTCAAACTACAGCACAATTGCACTCATCTTACACGCTAGTAAAGTAATGCTCAAAATTCTCCAAGCCAGGCTTCAGCAATACGTGAACTGTGAACTTTCAGATGTTCAAGCTGGTTTTAGAAAAGGCAGAGGAACCAGAGATCAAATTTCCAACATCCACTGGATCCTTGAAAAAGCAAGAGAGTTCCAGCAAAACATCTATTTCTGCTTTATTGACTACGCCAAAGACTTCGACTGTGTGGATCACAATAAACTGTGGAAAATTCTGAAAGAGATGGGAATTCCAGACCACTTGACCTGCCTCTTGAGAAACCTGTATGCAGGTCAGGAAGCAACAGTTAGAACTGGACATGGAACAACAGACTGGTTCCAAATAGGAAAAGGAGTACATCAAGGATGTATATTGTCACCCTGCTTATTTAACCTTATATGCAGAGTACATCATGAGAAGCATTGGACTGGAAGAAGCACAAGCTGGATACAAGACTGCCGGGAGAAATATCAATAACCTTAGATATGCAGATAACACCACCCTTATGGCAGAAAGTGAAGAGGATCTAAAAGGCCTCTTGATGAAAGTGAAAGAGGAGAGTAAAAAAGTTGGCTTAAAGCTTAACATTCAGAAAACTAAGATCATGGCATCTGGTCCCATCACCTCATGGGAAATAGATGGGGAGACAGTCGAAACAGTGTCAGACTTTATTTTGGGGGGCTCCAAAATCACTGCAGATGGTGATTGCAGCCAGGAAATTAAAAGACGCTTACTCCTTGGAAGGAAAGTTATGACCAGCCTAGATAGCATATTAAAAAGTAGAGACACTACTTTGCCAGCAAAGCTCCGTCTAGTCAAGGCTATGGTTTTTCCAGTGGTCATGTATGGATGTGAGAGTTGGACTGTGAAGAAAGCTGAGCGCTGAAAAATTGATGCTTTTGAACTGTTGTGTTGGAGAAGACTCTCGAGAGTCCCTTGGACTGCAAGGAGATCCAACCAGTCCATCCTGAAGGAGATCAGTCCTCCTGAAGCTGAAACTCCAGTACTTTGGCCACCTCATGCAAAGAGTTGACTCTTTGGAAAAGACTCTGATCCTGGGAGGGATTGGGGGCAGGAGGAGAAGGGGACAACATAGGATGAGATGGTTGGATGGCATCACTGACTTGATGGGCATGAGTTTGAGTAAACTCTGGGAGTTGGTGATGGACAGGGAGGCCTGGCGTGCTGCGATTCATGGGGTCACAAAGAGTCGGACATGACTGAGCAACTGAACTGAATTGAACTAGGTCAGTCATAGGTTTTCTTCCAAGGATCAAGCGTCTTTTAATTTCATGGCTGCAGTCACCATCTGCAGTGATATTTTTTCCTAGGTTAATCTTTTTTCACATAAAGTAACATTAAAATAAAAATAATGAAATCAGCACTATGGATCTTCAAGAATGTCTACCTCCTGCATGAATTCATACTTAAATTTGAGAAGCAATGGAATAAGGGTTAATGTCCATTATTTATATACAGTTAAACATATACATATATATGCATATGTTTCTAAAAACCTCAAAAGCTGATAGGAAAAAAGCAAACAACTTAATTTTAAAGTGGAAATGGTTATGAACAGAATCCATGAAATAAGTAAGATGCACGCCACTGAATGAATGAAAATACACTCAATGTCTACCACATAAATACTGTGTCCCACTCTTCTTTTACACTTCTCCTTCTTTGAATTCTCCAATCTCTGACTCTCTTTTCTATGGTAACTGTCATTAACAACAATCGGATATTTATCCTTTCTCCATGCTCAAACAATTTTACATAAATTTTACATAATGTTTTATATAAAATACATATTTTACATAATTTGTTAACTTCCTTAATAAGATACAAACCACAACAACAACGTGATGTCACTTTCACCTATCAGTCTAGCAAAAATAAGAGAAGTGATAGCCTCAGTTTTGACAAAGATGTGGATTCTTAAAATTATTTTTCAGACATGCACAAAATTTTTCAGGACACTAGGCATTTGCTTGAAAATAATAAAATTATACAATTATACATATTACTCTGACTGAACTTTCTAGTATAAAATGGTACCCAAGTACCTAAAATAGCCTTACAACCTACATGATTAAGTATCCGCATTGCACATAATGCTAGAGAGGATTTATGTGCTAGAGAACTTTTTCAACACAGTATCCCACCACCTCAAACAGTACTTTTAGAATGCAACATTTTTTAAATAAATAATTATGTTTACATGCTCTTAAGTCCTAACTTTCAAGTTTTCATTCCTTCTTTGTTAATTAAGAGTCTAGAAAGTATTGCCATCCTCCAAAGCAACTCTGCAACTTCCTCTGTAGCCAAAAGTAGCTAAAATGCTGTTTTTCAACCTTACCAAAGGCTCCAGTTTTATAGGCTGTTGTCGTTTTCTCGTCCTTTCCTGAGCTTTTGTAGTGTGTTCAAATGTCAGTAATTGTGTATCACCTTGATTTTCTGTGGGTGTTACAAAACTCAGTCTTCCTCTGGTTCTTATACTATTCAGTCTTGTAAGCATGGGGTTTTCTGACAGCTCTCCAATACTTTTCAGGTCCAACTCATTCTCTGAGAGACGAAAAGCCATCTTCTTCCCTGGAGAGGTCAGGGTCAAGAAGAGAAAAATGAAAAGTAGAGCTGAAGAATGGGGGAAGTAGGGTTAAGCAGAAGTGTTTTAAGAACCAAGCAGAGCTGCATTTGCTTATCCCCAGTGAAAACCTATCAAAGTTACCCCATCCTTCCCAAACTGAGGACTTGAATTAGAGTAATGAAAACTATGCCTGGCCTTCTAGAAGACCCACCGCTTGGGTGGGACCCAGGAATTTGCATTTCTAATAACTTCTGAGGTGATGCTGTTGCTGCCTCTGATTTGGGGACCACATACCTGCATGCATGCTAAGTTGCTTCAGTCATGTCCAACTCTTTGCAACCCTATGGACTGTAGCCCTCCAGGCTCCTCTGTCCATGGGATTCTCCAGGCAAGAATACTGGAGTGGGTTCCCATGTCCTCCTCCAGGGGATCTTCCCGACCCAAGGATGAACCCATATCTCTTACATCTCTCCTGCATTAGCTGGCAGGTTCTTTACCACTAGTGCCAGCTGGGAAGCCCACTAGACCAGATTTGGAAGGATGAATAGAAATGAAATCATACTGAGACCCTTTCTCACATATGAGTGGGCAAAATATTTCTGAGGGTGGCGGTGGTGTTCAAAAGAAAGGTAATTCTAACACAGGCAATCTGAGATATCTAGCCTAGATACTTATAGATAAACCAAATAAAGGGGAAAAAAGAGTTGATGGCTAAATCATAAAATAGTGCTTTGGGGGATTTTATGAGCATGAGAATCACTTGAGAAGCTTGTGAAAAAGCAGATTCTAATTCATAAACTTTGAGTAGCAAGGTTGCTGAATACTAGAACTATGAGCCTTTTGTAATGGTCTTGTACTTTCACCAACACTCACACTCCAGTCCCATCACATGGATGGAAATACTTTTCTTAAAAACAGTATTATCACACACAAGGTCTTAAACCAGGTGTCAGCTGGTCCAGGTTTTAGTCTAGATCAGCACTGGCCAATCAAAATACAATGCAAATTGCCTATGTAATTAAAAAATTTTAAGTAACCACATTTAAAAACAAAAAGGAACATAAAAAGAATTTTTTAACTTTTTATTTTGTATTAGGGTATAGCCAATTAACAAACAATGTTGTGATAGTTTCAGGTGGACAATGAAAGGACTCAGCCATACATATACATGTATTCATTCTTACCCAAACTCCTCTCCCATCCAGGCTGCCACGTAACATTGAGCAGAGTTCCCTGTGTTATACAGTAGGTACTTGGTTGTTATCCATGTTAAACATAGCAGTGTGTTCATGTCCCCATCCCAACTTCTCCCTCACTACCCCTTTCCCCCATACTTCCCCCTGGCAAACATAGGGTTACTTCTCTAAGTCTGTGAGTCTAAAAATAAATTAATTTTAATAATGTTTTTTATTTAATATAACTAAAATATTATTATTTCAACATATAATCAGTACAAAACTTGTTAATGTGATAGTTTTACTTTTTGTTATGTCTTCGAATTATTTCATCTTCAGGACACATTTTAATTCAGAAGAGGCCCCCCGTGTGGCTAGTGGCTACCATATTGAAACAGGTCCAGATCTGACCACTCAGTGAGAGATCTTGGACAAGTCTCTTGGTATATCAATTCCCCAGTTTCCAGCCCTGTAAACTGGTAGGTAGGTAGTAGGTATCATTAAAATGAGACTTTCTCTGCCTCCCTGAGCCTTTCCTTCTATACTCCAAAGGTCATGCTGAGTCTCTTGCCTAAAAGTCGGAGTTCAGCCCCACAGATCGATTCCTCAGGACTCACCAAGTCAGACTAGAGAAGCAGCCGCCTCAGAGGGTCTCCTGAGACAGAGCAAAGACAGATCTGGGAGTAGAAAGTTGTCTCTTAAGCCTAGACTGTTTCCCGTTGCCTAGCAGCCACCGGACCTCCACTGATGCTTACTGCGCCTGTGCACTATCTGTCGCCACTGGCAACCCCTCAGCCAACTGCTGCTCAGATTCTGAGTCCAGGGCTGTGCTGGGCTGTCGAGCCAATGACTCTGTCAGAATATTTACGTCGTCGCTGTTTGGTGGAGAGCCAGCCCTAGACCTGCAGGCTCCTGAGGGGGAGGCTGGAAGGCGGTGCAGTCAAAGGAGGTGGTTACGTCTGTTTGTTCCTTCGCTTGCCAGCGGCTCAAGCTCACTGCCCCTCCTTCCTCCAGCAGTGTTTTCTGTTGCTCTTCAAGAGGTTTGAGACTGCCTGACATTCGCTTTAATCCAGCTTTGTCTGGTTAGAAGAATCAAGTGCTTTTGTAGACAGTTAAGGCCCCGCTCTCCGAGAGAGCGACCGTCCTGCATCTCTGCCCCACCCATTGACCTCCTCCCAAGAGTGTCCTAAAACACTAGGAATGCGGGTTCTTCCCCTCAAACTTCACCCTGTCCTTTATACTTATGTTCTTTTCTACCTGAAAGGTAATTTAGTGTCCTTAATGTCAGGCATAGCAAGTCCATATTACTTGGTCTCTGCACTATATTCACCAAAACAGACCCTGGATCTTGCATGGTATTTGCATGCATGCTAAGTCATTTCAGTCGTGCCTGACTCTTTGAGACTCTGTGAACTGTAGCCTGCCAGGCTCCTTTGTCCATGGGATTCTCCAGGCAAGAATACTGGAGTGGGTTGCCGTGCGCTCCTGCAGGAGATCCTCCTGACCCAGGGATTGACCCTGTATCTCTTATGTCTCTCCTACATTAGCAGGCGGGTTTTCTACCACTAGCAGCACCTAGGAAGCCCCTATGGCTTTTAGACCTACCTATTAAGGTGGTGCTCAGATGGTAAAGCATCTGACTGCAATGCAGAAGACCCAGGTTCGATCCCTGGGTCGGGAAGATCCCCTGGAGAAGGAAATGGCAACCCACTCCAGTATCCTTGCCTGGAAAATCCCATGGACAGAAGAGCCTGGCAGGCTGTATAGTCCATGGGGTCACAAAGAGTCAGACATGACTGAGCGACTAACACATTAAGGTGGTGCAGTGGTAAAGAATCCGCTTGCCAATGGAGAAGATTCAAAGAGAAGGGTTCAATCCCTAGATGGGGAAGATCCCCTGGAGGAGGAAATGGCAACTTGTGGCAGTATTCTTGCCTGGGAAATCCAATAAACAGAGGAACCAGATGGACTCCAGTTCATGGGTCACAAAAGAGTCGGACAGGACTGAGGGATTAAACACACAACAATCAACAAGTCTCCAAATGACTGCTGGTAATGCTATATGGAAGCAACCCCATGGATGCCCCATGCAGTTGCTTACTTTAGATGCCTTATCCCAGTTATTGATCAGGGGAAGCAGTCCTTTCACCTATCTGGGGTAAATATTCCACCAGATGACAGAGTCTTGGTTTTCAGTCTCCCCTCAAAAATAACATAATCACCTCCGAAAGTCATTGTTTTACTCTTTCCTTTTTGGTCCTTTCTGTATTAACCTTGGTATGTGTTTCTTGCTTTGAATGCCAAGCTGTATATGAAGTGCTTTACATATTAAACTCAACATGCAATTTATCAATCTTAAAATACTCGGGTATGTATTTTACATGTCTACAAAGTGGAGAGACATGTAACATTAAAGCTGAAGGGATATAACAGATCACTCAATCCAACTGCTTCCCCATTTCATTAAAAAGAGCACTGAGACCCAGAGAGAAAGCAAGTAATTTACTCCAGGTCAGGCACCTAGCTCTGGTAGAGATAAAACTAGAATACAAATCTCCTAATCCTTAATCAGGACAGGAAACAGCAAGAGAGGAACTTCAGTTTAGAAACAATTAAAAAACTCAAATGTAGACATCATAAGGTATACACAGGTAATCAATCAGAGTGAATAAAATACAAACTAGTAATGAAAAAAATTAAAAGCCAACCCAGTATGCATCAAAGCATATTATAATAATATATAATGTGAGACATACCTCCCAAAATAGATTACATTTTGGATGTGCAATGAATATTTTTACCTGTTCCTTTCAAAGTTATGCAATGGGAGACAAAAATCTATTGCTCCTCAGGTCAAGTATCCCTTTGTTAGTAGATGAGGGTGTCTGTATTCTAATGTTAGCTTATGAAGCTAAGGATTTCATTCCTAGGGCCAAGAATGGTGAGGATAGAAGACATGGACATATAGAGTTTTATGAAGGTATGGCTATATTGAACACTACTCATCAAATCTCTCACAACTTATTTTTTTTTAATGTGGCAAGATGTCATCTTCATTATCAAATACATACATACCCACTCACTTCAGTCGTATCCGACTCTTTGCCACCCTATGGACTGTAGCCTGCCAGGCTCCTCTGTCCATGGGATTTTCCCGACAAGAATACTGGAGTGGATTGCTATTCAGTCCTATTGAATACTTAATGTATCAACACAAATAGGAGCTTTGTTTATTGCATGTTAATTGTTTCATAGTTTCTTCAATAGCAATGATTGTTCCTGTTTATTGAGTGCTTCTTATGTGCCAGGTACTATGCTATATATTTTTCATTTATTCTCTCAAATACATCCAACAAACCTGAAATTCCCATCTCATAGCTAAAGAACTAGGCTACAAAAGATTTACAAGAATAGATTATGACAGCAGTAATACTAAGTGAAAATGGTTAAAATTTATTGAGCACGAAGTTGTTTTATATGCTGGACCTTTGTGAAATGTTTTCTACTATTATATTGTTCATTGCAACAGCTCGTATTGTTTTAGAGGTATTATTGTACCTACTCCACCAAAAAGGAAATTGAGGCTTAAAGAGGTTGATTCACCCAAGATCACTCCAGAAGTGGTAAATGGTAGAGCTAAGATACACATTCAGATTCATGAAATTTAAGTTAAAGTTCCAAAATATTAGTCATGGAATTCTGCTACTGGAGGTATGGTAGACTATATTCTTAAAAATTCCTGAAGCAAAACTCCTGTGTATTTGGATGAACCCCAAGGCACATTATTTTAACTGTATTGCTAAACTCACAAGAATAAGAGAATCATAACAATAGAGGACTGCTGATGGAAATGTAAATTGGTGCAATCACCATAGAATAGAAAACAGTATAGAGATTCCTCAAAAAATTGAGAATACAACTACCGTGTGGTCCAGCTATTCCACTTCTGGCTATTTATGCAAAGAATACGTATTTTCTAATATATTAGAAAAAATATATTCACCCCTATGTTCATCACAGCATTATTTACAATAGCCAAAATATGGAAATAACATAAGAGTCTGTGAATAATGAATGGATAAAGAAGATATGGTATGTATACACAATGGAATACTACTCAGCCATAAAAAATAAAATCTTGCCATTTGAGACAATAAGTATGGATCTTGAGGGTATTATGCTAAGTGAAATAAGACAGAAAAAGACAGAGCCCATATTATTTCACTCATTCATATATGGGATATGAGATAATAATAATAAATGAACAAACCAAAGCAAACAAAAATAAAAGCATAGGTATTACAGAGAGCAGAGATGTGATTGCCAGGGAGACTGCAGGTGGTGGGAAGGAGAAAATGGGGGTCAACTTTATGATGATGGGTGGAAACTAAATTTTTGATGGTGAGCACACTGTAGTGTATACAGAAGTTGAAATAATGTGTACAATGTTATATACTTGAGATTTATGTCATATACCAATGTTATGGCAAAAAAAATTTTTTTTAAACCAAATGGTATACATAAAGTGTGTGTAGCCAATTGTGTGTAAGCTATACTTTAGTAAAATTTATCCAAGAAATAATAAAATTGTATGCACAAACTTTTTAAAAAAGTAACAATTATTCCTAGAAGTACACTCCAAAATCACTAGGAAGTGTGAAAGTATTAGTCACTGAGTCACGTCTCACTCTTTGCCAGCTCATGGACTATAGCCCTCAGGGTCCTCTGTCCATGGGATTCTCCAGGCAAGAATACTGGAGTAGGTAGCCATTCTCTTCTCCAGGAGACCTTCCCGACCCAGGGATTGGACCCTGGTCTCCCATCTGAGCCACCAGGGAAGCCCAAAAATCATGCGAAGCTTTTCTAAACACACAGATTTCCAGTCTCATGCCAGACCTGGTAAATAGGAATCTCTGATATTGGCATTTAGGCAAATAGAAGCTTAAAAATCTCTATATGTAAATCAAAGGAACATCTCTGGCTAGGAATCACATCTGCAAGTGAAAATGTATGAAGATTAAAAGAGGTTACATTAAATAGGTCATAAAATAGTTTGCATAACATGATTATATTTTTACAAGCAGAGATGTATGTAAACTCAGCAAACTATATGGAAGAAAAATATAGTAGTTTATGAGATTTGTGGGTATTTTATACTCTTTGCTCTCCTGTATATTTAAAAATAAAAGCTGTATACTGCTTTTGTATGTAAAAAAGCAGACAGTGGCTCAGATGGGAGACCCAGGTTTGATCCCTGGGTCGGGAAGATCCCCTGAAGAAGGGAATGGTTACCCACTCCAGTATTCTTGTCTGGAAAAGTGAGTTATTTTTAAGTTAACAAAGAAAATGTATGAGAGCATAAAATAGAGGGACCATGAATTTGGTGGAGGCCAGGGTGAATGGAGCAGGGACACAGGTGGAGGATTTAGCCTTCAGTGTAAACAAGACACACTTTCCTCCATGTGGAGGGAAGGAAGGTGGAAGTAGATTAGACGGATTGGTAGATTCGGGCCAGATTTCTTCTTTTTCTCTGTGAAGCAGGAAGTAAGCTCAGCTGCAGATAAGGATGGACATGGGGGTGGTCAGGCTCCTTATAAGGTGTGGTGGGATAACCCATCTTTAATCTTGACTGTTCATAGTTTAGTTTCAGGGTCTGTAAAACTGCTTAAAATTGTGTTCATGGGCGGGAGGAATTGAGAGATTGGGATTGACGTGACTGATACTGTGTATAAAATAGATAACTAATAAGGACCTACTGTATAGCACCAGGAACTCTACTTAATGCACCGTGGTGACCGGAACAGGAAGGAAATCAAGAGGGGGGAGATCAGTGTTTGTTCAGGTGATTCACTTTGCTAAAAAGTAGAAAGTGACACAACATTGTGTTGCAACTATATTCCAATAAAAACTAATTTTAAAAATACCTCCAAAAAAAATTGTAATCGTATTTTGTTCCCAGCTGTTTGATTTTCAAAGGAGTCTGTGATCAATCCTGGCGCAGAGTTGGGAACTCTGCCTACTCTAAGCGGAGATGGGGGTGGTGGCGATGATGGTATCATATTCTGTTGCTCTATCACCACCCTGTGGTCAAATGGATGTACTGCCAAAGGTGGATTTGAAGCCCGGAGTTTGAACGTCCCACGTGGCTCAGGGATAAAGAACCCACCTGCAGGAGTTCGATTTCTGGGTCCCGAAGATCACCTGGAGTAGGAAACGGCAACCCACTGCAATATTCTTGCCTGGGCAATCCCATGGGCAGAAAAGCCTAGTGAGCTACGGGCCATGGGGCTGCAAAGAATCAGACACGACTTTGCCACTAAACAGTAACAGCAACAACAAAAATAGCTTTTCTTCTTAGATTTGGAAGGGACTTGGGGCATTCTACGATCTAATGTCCCACACATTATGAGATCTAATAATAATAACTACAAAGTTTTCCTCCAAAATGTTGAACCAATGTTAATTATTCATGAATGAGAAGTCCCGTCCAAGCCCAGATAATTATATTCCAATTAAAGATTTTTATAGAAGTGATCTCTGAGCCAGTGTTGAATGTTTCTGAAAGGCCAAAAACATTATGTGTGTTGAGACTGCCTACGAGAGTTTTGAAACACCCTGCTGCCCAGGCCAGATGCCATGCTAATTAAACTCTCTAAGAGTGAGAGACCCAAGCATCAGGGTTTTATCTAATGACCTCTTCCCCATGTGATTCCAATGTCCAACCAAGTCCAAGGGCCTCAGTCACAAGTCCTTGCTGTTCAAGGTGTGCTCCACCATGAGCCAGCAGCATTGCCACCCCCTACCCCCAACCCCAGGAGCTTGTTAAATTGTGGGATCTCAGGTCCTGCCCCAGATCGCCTGAATCTGTCTGTATTTTAATAATTCTCAGGTGACTCGCTGCATATCAAGTTAAATTCTGTTAAAGAGATCAAAATGGTTGTTCAGTAGGTCTGCTGGACACACAAGGCAGGAATGGTGTTTAAAAGGTGGGCTTTTCATCTCTGATCACTTCCAGCTACAGAAAATGGGTGACTTCTATGCCACTGCTGAACAGTTCTAGTTGTCTGAAAGATTCTTTTCTTTTGGTAGATGTCAAAATATACTTTCTAGCCAGTTCTGCAAATTGCCCCCATGATCTCTTTTAAAATATTTGAAGGACTTCCCTGGTGGTCTAGTGGGTAAAAATATACTTGCCAATGCAGGGGACACAGATTCTATCTCTGGTCCGGGAAGACTCCACATGCTAAGGGGCAATTAAACCTGTGTACCACGACTACTGAGCCTGAGAGTTGCAACTACTGAAGCTCATGCGGCCTAGAATCCTTGCCCTGAAACAAGAGAAGCCTCTGCAATGAGAAACCTGTGCACCATTAACTTGAGAGTAGCCACTCACTAGAGATAGCCCACATGCAGCAACGAAGACCCAGCACAGCCAAAAATAAGTAAATAAAATAGACAAACTCCTTGCAAGATTACAAATCTCTCGAATTTAGAATGAAAACAGTGACACGCTTAGATTAAAAAATAAAATTATTTGAGAGCAGAAATGTCTTGCCTTTAATCTTTCTTCTTTGAAACCCTCCCTTTCAACCTTCCAGTTTCTTTAGTATGGTATTAATATTTTTGCAGAACTCCTAGTAATTCTACCCTAAAAATGGCTCCCAGAAGTGAAAGTGAGAATGTAAATGAGGTGTGACACAACAAGAATAGTAGGAAAATGACTTTGGTTTCTCAGGAAATTTTACTAAAGCCTCCTTTTTCTTCCTGAAAATAGATATTAGGATCTTTGTCAAATGCGACATTATAAAGAACATGGATTCAGTAAACAAATCAATGCTGATGGTCCCAGAGAGCCTCAGGTCATTCACATGTGACCACTGTTGGTCCCTTGAGCTCAGAGAGACCATAGGAACCTCCAATCTGGGCTTCTCCAGTGGCTCAGCATTTGCACTGCAGGAGACACAGGAGATGTGGGTTTGATCCCTGGGTTGGGAAGATCCCCCGGAGGAGGGCATGGCAACCCACTCCAGTATTTTGCCTGGGGAATCCCATGGACAGAGGAGCCTGCGGTCTACAACCCATAGGGTTACTAAGAGTCAGACACGACTGAAGCAACTTAGCATGTACCCACTAGTGTGCAGAGTGGCAGAGAGGGGGCAGGTTTGTGGGACTGAGCCCTTAACCTGTGGTGTCCAACACTGTCTCCAGGTAAATCTTTGTCAGAACTGAGTTGGATTGTGGAGACTTAGCTGGTGTCTAAGAATTTTGTGTTGGCATGAGAACCACCCCTCCTCCTGCCACATGTTGGATATGAGGTCAGAATCTTAAGAGCATAGAGCAGGGGTTAGTAAGTACCACCCCATGAGTCAAATCCAGACTGTTGCCTGTTTTTGTACACCAAGTTTTACTGAAATACAACCATGATCATTTATTGACATATTTGTTGTTCAGTCGCTCAGTTGCTTCTGACTCTTTGCGACCTCATGGACTGCTGCAGCACGCCAGACTTCCCTGTCCTTTACCATCTCCTGAAGCTTGCTCAAACTCATATCCATTGAGTCAGTGATGCCATCCAACCACCTTTTCCTCTGTCATCATATTTACATATTTACTATAGTTATTTTTGCACTATAACAGCAGAGTCATATAGTTGTGACAGAGGCTATCTGACCCACAAATATTCACTATCTGGTCCTTTAAAGAAAAAGTTTGCTGACTCCTGCTATAGTAAATAAATATAATGTAGTAAATAAAAATATAAAAAAGGACTCACCAAGTCAGGACAAACTACAATTCTAACTTCAGTTAGGTTAAATCTCCTGGGAAACGTATCATTGCTGTCAATTTTTTGCCTCTGTAGACATTTTATAGTTTATATCATCATTTTTGGTCTTTAGACAAGTTGGAAATAGGTGAGCTAATACCAGAGTCTAGTAATTGTGTTTGCAAATGGTAAGAAGACAGTGAGTGACATGTAGTGGGCAATAGCAGGAAGTTCTGAAACTTACACTTGCCCAAGGCACTGAGATATTTGACTAAAAATTGTTTGAAAAGATTATTCTTATAGACTCTTGGGCAAATGTGGCATTTTGAATATACTCAACTACTTTCATCCCTCCCTACAACTGTATAAAGGATTTTTTAAAGTTATAAACTCAGAGAAATTAGGAGAATGGGAGAAGAGACAATAGGTATAAAAATCTAGATTCTAGAAAGCAGAAATATGAGTGGTAAGTGGTTAAACAAACACAAAAATGATAGTCTAAGCTGTTGTGGGGAAAGATAATGTCCAACCTGATGGACACTACAGAATCCCCAAAGCCTCTGAAATCAGTGGTATCACATATCTCTGGAAATAGGGCCTTTAAATAAGGATGTTGGCTGACTGACAAGGAAATGGTCAGGTCTTCAAATCCGGTCCACCCTCCCCAAACCCAGCAGAAGACTGAAAACTTATACTTTGGAGTGAGTAAAATAGCCTCTAGACTGATAGATAATATGCACATTTGAGGGTGGGTCACTATCCATGGGGACACAGGATCCATCAGACACAACTGGAGTGACTTAGCATGAACACATGCACACCATACTGAAAATAGTGAGATGACCTGCATATGTGCATACCAAATGATGAGATCACCCAACCCTCTTTTCCCACTTAATTCCCAGAATAAAGGCTTACGGTGTCCAACCATCTCAATTTTCTGGGACTGCAGGTGTTTCCAGGATGGAGACTTGGAGTTTCAAAACCAATGCAGTCCTGAGCAAACCAAGATGTCACCCTAGTCTCAAAACATTAGCAGTTATACCCTTCCATTCAGGAGACTGGGAGAATCTTCTTTGGGGAATTTTACCAGCCCAAGGGGAACAACCTGAACATATGAGGAGTGGAGGTTCTACACCTTAGTGGTCCAGTCAGATCAACCTTGTAGGGATGGTCTTTGAACAAGCTCCAAATGGGCACGCGGAGGTTCCAGTTGTGTTTTTAGATCCTCTTTCAGAAATAAGCAGACAACTAAGAATTATTAGACACTTCAGGAAAAGTCTCACACAAAAGACAGAAGCTAGAACATCCAAACAGGATAAACAACAAAGAGAGGTAAGTACCTGATTCAAGCTGGGATGTCAGAGTCTTTCTCTTGGATCTCAAAAGGTGCACCTGGAGGGAGAATCTTCTCTTCCTCTCTAGCCATGTGCTGTTAGGATGTGTCTGGAGCTCCTGGAGGCCCTATTCTCCTCTGAAAAGGGAAGGCCACAGTTGGCCACACAGAGATGCACTAATGGGACATGAACTCAGCCTAGCATCCCCGTGGCTTTTCATGCCAAGATCATTATCTCTAAAGCTGTCTTTTTTTCCCCAAAGTTTGGTTGTATGAGTCAATAAATTCCAAGACTTTTCCAAAAAGGCATAAGTTTGAACAGATTTTTTTGTTCTGGTCCTGGTATGCCTCATGAATGGCATTGCCCATTCTACACATCTGCCTTTTTAATCCATACTCTATATCCAGAAAGTTTCCAAGTCAGTTTTTGCCTCTATTTATTTTTATTACCTTTTATTTTTTATTTATTTTTTGGGGGAGGGGCTTCTTTTTTTTTTAATTTATATTTGTTGGAGGCTAATTATTTTGCCCCTATTTAAAATAAAGATTGTCTAACTCATGAAGGTAAAAATACATGAGATTTCAGTGAGCATTGGATGCTTTTAGCAAACCCAACATGCACTAACTTTTCATTATCTCTCACGATGACGTCCTCCCCAAAATAAAATCTAGGTAAATGACTGAAATATAGATATCTGCACCATAAATCAAAATGAAGAGAAGAAAGAAAACTGTGCATTAACTCTGCTAGTCTTCCTCATAGTAGTGAAGGGAAAACGTGGTATCCATAAGAAGTGTGTTCAACAGCAAGTAGCAGAACACCCAATTAACAGTGACTTAATTGAACAGGCTTGTTGGGAGTTATTAATGCCAGGTGTTCCTATGATTCTCAGCCTTTTCATTATGATGGCAATAAGGTTATTGCAGTCCCAGCCATCCTGTGCACATACAAGAGAGAAATAAGGGGATAAGTCAAAGGATGTATTTGCCTCTTTACAGAGGAAGAGCAAAAGCTCTTCCAGAAGCCTCTACATCAGATTAGATTTCCCCTTTGGGATTCCCCAGTGGCTCAGACGGTAAAGAATATGCCTGCAATGCAGGGACCTGAGTTCAGCCCCTCGGTTGGGAAGATCCCCTGGAGAAGAGAAAGGCAATCCACTCTAACATTCTTGCCTGGAGAATTCCACAGACAGAGGAGCCTGACCAGCTACAGTCCATGGGGTCACAAAAGAGTTGGACGTGACTAAGTGACTAACAATTTCGCTGTCTATGTGTCTTTGGCTGGAACAGGGTCCAAAGTTTACATCTAGCTGAAAACAAGACTGAGAAGGAAGGAAACAAGATTGTTGCAAATGACTTGGTACCGTCATGATTCATTACCTAGGGCTAGACACATGTGCCCTCCTCCATGAGGCGGTATTGACACAGAAGGACAGGCAAAGCGATGCTGTGTGGGGAGGCATGCCTACCACAGGAACCAAAGTAAGTAGGTTACAGTGTTAAAAATACTGCTGAAACTGAAACTCTCACATATGGAGGGTGGGACTTCAGAAGGGTACAATCACTTTGAAAAGCAATTTGGCAGTTTTTTTACCTGCCTAGATGAATTTCACAAATGTGATTAAAGATCTTGAGATGAGGGAAATTATCCTGGATTATCCAGATGAGCCCAATGTGAACTTAAGTGTCTTTACAGGAGGGAGGCAAGAGAATCAAAGGAAAAAAGAAGTGAGAGGAAGGAAGCAGAGGTTGGAGAGATGCACTTTGAAGATGAGGGAAGCGGCCATATGCCAAGGAATGGGGATGACCTCTAGAAGTTGGAAAAGAAAAGGATTCTCTTCTAGAGCTTCCAGGAGTGATGCAGCTGTGCCAACCTTGGTTTTAGATTTCTGATCACTTAGAGTCAACTGTATAATATACACACTACCATATATAAAATATGGGCTTCCCTGACAGCTCACACAGTAAAGAATCTGCCTGCAATGCAGGAGACCCAGGCTCCACCCTGAGTGGGGAAGATTCCCCTGGGGAAGGGAATGGCTACCCACTCCAGTATTCTTTCCTGGAGAATTCCATGGACAGAGGAGTCTGGTGGGCTACAGTTCATGGGGTTGCAATGTCAGATATGACTGAGTGACTAACACTATCTACAGCACTATCTATCTACCCATATATAAAATAGATAATTAGCAAGGACCCACTGTATAGCCCAGAGAACTCTACTTGATATTCTGTAATAACCTATATGGGAAAAGAATCTGAAAAAGAATGGAGATATATATATTATATATTAATATTATATTAATTAATATTAGTTAATATAATTAATATATATTATATCTATATATCTATTATATATCTATATATATAACTGAATCACTTTGCTATACACCTGAAACTAACACAGCACTGTAAATCAACTATACTTCAATATAAAATTTATTTTTACAGAGTCAAGCTGTAAATGTAAAACATAGCTTCTGTCCTATAATTAATTGGGAAGGCAGACTAACTTTTTAAAGAACTGTTTAAATAACTAGTCATAGTCACCTGAATTATTTTCTTAGGATACTTCTCCTTTCATATCTAACAATAGAGTACCCAATTTATACTTGCAAATCTGAGTATAAAGGTAGGCTGGAGTCTTAATTATTGCTGTTGTTCAGTAACTCAGTCAAGTCTGACTCTTTTTGACCCCATGGACTACAGCACACTAGTCTTCCCTGTCCTTCACTGTCTCCCAGAGTTTGTTCAAACTAACGTCCATTGAGTCTATGATGCACCCAACCATCTCTTCCTCTGTCATTCCCTTCTCCTCCTGTCCTCCGTATTTCCCAGCATCAAAGTCTTTTTCAATGAGTCAGCTCTTCCATCATGTGGCCAAAGTATTGGAACTTCAGCTTCAACATCAACCCTTCCAAAGGATATTCAGGGTTGATTTCCTTTAGGATTGACTTGTTGGATCTCCTTGCTTTCCAAGAGATGCTGAAGAGTCTTCCCCAGCACCACAGTTTGAAAGCAGTGTGTCAATTAGTTTAGAAGACAAGAGACAGAACCCTTTAAAAAGACAGCTTCGCCCCATACAAATATCCCACAGGGTCACGATGTGCTAGAGTGGGGTGTTTGTCCCCAGGGATGTTCTTTCCTTTCTTTGGAGCTTTCCTCATAGACAGGGACTTGAGACGAGGTCCAAAGAGTGTTGTCAGCAATTCAGCAAGAGGCTGGCAGTGCTGACTTAGTTCTCCTGTGATCTGGGAAAGTGGACCAGTCCTTGCACTCTGACTGCTTCTTCCATTGGGCCCAAATCATGTTTGCCAAAGTCTAGCTAGTGGTAAATAACCTGCCTGCCAATGCAGGAGACATAAGAGATGCAGGTTTGATCCCTGGGTCAGGAAGATCCCTGAAGAAGGAAATGGCAACCCACTCCAGTATTCTTGCCTGGAGAATCCCATGGACAGAGAAGCCTGTCCATGGGATTGGAAAGAGACAGACACGACTGAAGTGACTTAGCACTCAGCACAGCAGGAATTTGCCAAGGGAAGGCCCTGAAGTCTCCTAATTCATAGTCAGCTTCTTGACCATTGCTGACAATCTGCAAGGGCTTGGAATTTAGCCATAAATCTTTCCTATGTTGGGGCTTCCAGGTGGCGTTATTGCTAAAGAATCTTCCTGCCAGTGAAGGAGATGCAAGACTCATGGGTTCAATCCCTGGGTCAGAAAGACCTCCTGGAGAAGGAAATAGCAACTGACTCCATATTCTTGCCTGGAAAATTTCATGGACAGAGAAGCCTGGTGGGCAACAGTTCATGGACTTGCAGAAAGTCAGGCACAATTGAACACATACACACACAAATAAGTGGATGACACCAAAAGCCAGACTTGGGGACTAGCTGTTCTCTGGCACCCCGGTTGAAGGCCTCTCAGTATCAGGAAGCTTCCTTTGCTCAACATCTTGGGCTGGTCCAGACACATAGGCAATCCTGAATCAATATTTGTTGAGTTGACATGTGATCTATTGGTTTTAATCATTAAATTCCTTCTTAACCACTGAGTGCAGGGAACACTGCAGATAGCCTTGAAGATCAGGTTTCCTTGGGCATCTTTGTCTGTTGCAGATTTTGTTCTTCTATTGCCTTTGCAGTGAAAGCAAGTTCCTCTTTTCTTGCCATGGGAAAGGTTAACAGCTATGCAAACCTGGGCAATAAAGTTAGCTCTTAACCAGTTAGCTATTAACCAGCAGGCAAGATAACTTAACTCCTTATCAAACTCCAGGCCCCTCCCTTTCCTAACTTTTTCCAGCCCCAAGTGGAAAACAGATTAAGGCCTTGGGCAATCACAGTGTGCGTTTGCCGTCAGTTCCTCCCCAAGTTGTATCCGGGTGGCAACAGGTCAGAATCAATAGCTGGCAGCTTGAGGGCTTCCCTTGTGGCTCAGACCCCACTCCAGTATTCCTGCCTGGAGAATCCCACGGACAGAGGAGCCTGGTGGGCCACAGTCCACGGGGTCACAAATAATCGGACACGACTGAGCGACTAGGCACACACAGGCTGAGGTGGAGGAAGGCACCGATTGGCAGGCAGTCTGCAGGCTGAGGGGTGGTGAAGCTGGAAAGGGACAGCAGCCTCAGGAGTTGATGGTGGGGTTGGGGGGGTGACTTAATAACTTTTTATACTTTCCTGGAACTTTGAATTTATTTTGGACCCATTTAAGTCTTCTTCCCCACTGGGGGCCCTGCAAGGCATTGAATCCTTATATTTTATAATTAAAGCAAAGATACAGAATTGTGGGAAATGTTAAGATATGTTTGAGAAAGGAGTAATGTAAGGATGTGTGTAGAAAAAGCTAATATCTCTAATGGGAAATGAAGCAGAAAAGAAGTTTGGGAAGAAGTCCCAGAAGACTTCAGGGATAAGTATTAATGAGTGCGTGTTAAGCTATGTCCGACTCTTTGAGACCCTATGGACTGTAACCTACCAGGCTCCTCTGTTTATGGGATTCTCCAGGCAAAAAATACTGGAGTGGGCTGCCATGTCCTCTGCCAGAGGATCTTCCCCACCCAGGGATTAAACTAGCAACTCTTATGTCTCCTGCAGTAGCAGGTGGGTTGTTTACCACTAGCATCACATGGGAGAACTAAGTATTAGTAGCCATTAAGGTAAAATTCTTTCCACCAGGTCTCACAAAGTTAATATTATTGTGTAAAGTAACAGTTTCAACCTCTTTTTTATTTTTAAATTAATTAATCAATTTATTTATTTATTATTTTTGGCTGTGCTGGGTCTTCATTGCTCTTTTGAATGAGCAGGGGGATTCTTATTCACTGCATCACCAGGGGAGTCTTAATCTTTTTTTTAAAACTTAGTATCTTCCAAGCATTTATCCTAGGGTGATTGAAGGCTTTTGAACATGAAGACACCTCAGTCTGTGAACCAGGAAGTCTGGACGCACATCAAATACTGAAACTGCCAGTGCCTTGATCTTGGACTTCCCAGCCTCTAGAACTGCAAAAAAGACATTTCTCTTCTCTATTAGCCACCCAGTCTATAGATTCTTTGGTAGCAGCCTGAATGGACTAAGACACCACCCTACTCCATCCAAACATCATGGGAAAAACATGATCCTACCCCCACCCCTGTCAACCATGGTCAGGTGGGTAACCACAACTTCCATCCTTGCTCAAGATGTCTCATCTTCCCCCAGAAGACCTATGGGAAGCTGGCACTGTCCTCTCTACTCGTTAATAAGAAAACGCTCTCACAAGGGTATCAGTGGAGGCCATGTGGGATCCTGAACATCCACCCCCACCCAGCAGTAATGAAACACACTGCTTTTTCTCCTGGGTGGAGTCAGAGGCGGCCAAATGAGAGGCAAAGCTTTCACCATCACCCAATATAACAAGGCATCCTCCACCTCCTGAATCATCATTACATTTCCTGTAAATCTCTAATTCTTAATAAAAATAAAAATTTTGTTGTCCTCTTTCTCATCTCCTCATGGTTGTGCTAGGTGATTGTATGTTATCAACCTGGGGGCAAGGTGAAGGGAGCAGATAAAGACAGAAAGACCAACCCAACATGACTGAGCTCATTTCTAATTGTTTCCCAACTGTTAAATAGTGTGAAACACTGCAACATTTGTTTATTCTCAATACCTGCTGGCAGGACTGGCATGTATGTAAAGGGCATTCAGAGGATAGGCAAATGCCAAATGCTGGGGCTACCTGAGGATCAGCTGGAAAGCTTTTTGAAAATGCAAATTCCTGAGATGCTTCCCTTGGGAGGTACTGAGTGCTTAGACCCTGCAGAAGCATCACTAAGCCAATGACACGGAGGTTCCCACTGGCTCCAGCTGTTGCTCTGACTCAGTTGCTGAACTTTGGTGTTAAGGGATGTGGGTGATAATGCTTGATCTAAATAGATGACCAAGGACATATCATTTTTCTTTTCTCTTATGAGTGTATTGGTTTTGAATGAGAGAGGGGTTTAACTTCCCCAGTTTTTGGATTATCAGAATAAAATAAAATTCAAGAAAAACCTGGAGTTAAACAAGATGTGCTGGCCTCAATGCCGTCTCCACCTGTGTGACATCTGTGTTTTTGATAGCCTCCTTCTGGGAGCCTGAATCCTGCTGGCAGGAAAGCAAGCCAGGGAGACTTGGAAGGCCTCCTGAGTCCCCTCTATGGAAATCGTGCTCAGAATCATGATTGCCTCCGAACAATCAAGAACACATTGACTCCAAGCATCTTTTTTTTTTTTCCATTTATTTTTATTAGTTGGAGGCTAATTACTTTACAACATTGCAGTGGTTTTTGTCATACATTGAAATGAATTAGCCATGGATTTACATGTATTCCCCATCCTGGTCCCCCTTCCCACCTCCCTCTCCACCCCATCCCTCTGAGTCTTCCTAGTGCACCAGGCCTGAGCACTTGTCTCATGCATCCAACCTGGGCTGGTGATCTGTTTCAAAGATGCTTGAAGAAGTGGTGGTTGGTTGGTGAGAGGTCAGGTGATTATGCTGGATGAGGCAAAACTTAATAAAGTTTTTGTTTAATTTTTGAAAAAAAAAAAATTGCAAATTTTACAAAAAAAAAAAAAAAAAAAAGAACACATTGACTCCAAAACCTAGAGTGTCATTCAGAACCATGGCTACCAGGTGTTGATAAGTGAGGTCAAGTCTGCCCTGAGGAGCTGCCTCCTGAATAGTGGTGGTTGAAGAAAATAAAACTGTGAGTCTGGGGTTGCTGCTTGTCATGAGTGAGACAGCAAATATTGTGCTGGTCAGAGCCCCCAGACTGGTTTAAGGCTCCAGGAGGACAACCTGCTCTCAGCTCCTCCCTTAAGGTGATGCTATTTAATACCTTGATACATAAAGTGCCTGCCTGGTTTTATTTTACTTTCAGGAAAATCCAAAACTTTTAACCTTCTATTTAACCTGGAGGTATTTGTACTTAAATGTCAGCTGCAATATCACCGTAAAAATAAACTAGTCGGATCAGAGGGAAGGTAAACTAACATTAACCAAGGACCTTCCATGTGATCAGAGAGAAATTGACCTGACATTGATCAAGGACTTTTCATGTGATCAGAGGGAAGGTGAACTAACATTTGATCAAGGATCTTCCACGTGCCAGAAGTGTGCAATGTAATACTTTGTGTGAGTGGTGGTCTTTCCATTCTTTATAATAACCCTGTGAGGCAGGTGTTATGATCTACATTTTGTATAAAGATATAAAATTATATGTCTTGTGAAAGCCATACAAGAGGGATACTGTCTAGAGATTAAATTTGTGAAGGTGTACGTGTGTGTGTTGGAGCAAGGTTTCCTCTTCTTTAGGAAAAGAAATTGCCACCTATGTCACAGCATAGGAAATCACCTGGGATCCTTTGAAAACAGCTGGGACAGAGATCTGAGCTCTGCGCAGTCTGGTGGCAAAGTCCACGTGTATTCTGTCCTATATATTTGTGAACTTTGTCCCTTTCACTGGCACTGGATGGGCATGTAGAGGATATTTTCATTTGCTTTTTCAATTTAAATCGTGTCTCTTTCCTATTTACTATGTCATTCTGTGTCTCCTTGAGCTAAACTCTTCGGGAAGCATTTTTAAGGAAAGATACCATGTTAATTGTTATTGGTTAAGCATTTGAAAGTCTCAGGCTAAAATCACAAAGTAGGAGTAAGCAGGGATATTTGGATCAGTGTATGACTTTAGGGCCTTGAGCCGTGAGAGCAGGACACAGATTCCAAGGGCATAGAGTCACTGCTGTGACTTTGCCTCTATCAGGGATGCCTGCTGCCCACCTTTGCCCACTCCACTGACACCTATACCTTCAAGTGCATGCAAGTCTTTCCCATCACCTAGCCCCATTGTGATTTCTAGAGAAACCAAGACAGAAGTATTCTCAGTGAAGGATTTGGTTGGAGTTCTGAAGATGTATGTCTGGAGGGAGACATGTCCTCAAGACTTGAGTTACGCCTGAAGGCTATGCCCCAGAATTTTCAGTTAAATGAGCCTGTGAGCCTGTGATAATAATGGGCAACATTTACCAAATGTTTTCTTAGTGTTTTACATGGAGTATCTCATTTTCTCCACACAAAAACTCTTATTACTTTTTTAAAAATTAATTTTTATTGGGGAATAGTTGCTTTGCAATGTTGTGTTAGTTCCTACTACACAGTATGTGCATATATATCCCTTCTTTTTGGATTTCCTTCCCATTTAGATCACAATAGAGCACTGAGTGGAGTTCCCTGTGCTATATGGTAGGTTCTTATTAGTTACCTATTTTATATGTAGTATCAGTAGTGTATATACATCAATCCCAATCTCTCAATTCATTCCACCACCCCACCCTGATCCCCCTTGGTGTCCATATGTTTGTTCTCTACATTTGTGTCTCTGTATCTGTTTTGCAAATAAGATCATCTATACCATTTTTCTAGATTTCACACATATGCATCAATATGTGATATTTGTTTTTCTCTTTCTAATTTCACTCTTCATGACAGTCTCTAGCTCTATCCACATCTCTACAAATGACCTAATTTCATTTCTTCCTATGACTGAGTAATATTCCATTGTATATATGTACCACATCTTCTTTATCCATTCCCCTGTTGATGAACATTTAGGTTGCTTCTGTGCCCTGGTTGCTGTAAACTCTATGGTGCATATAACACCACTATTATTATTTATAACTGAGACAACCAAGACATTGAGATTCCCAAGTGACATAATAAAAGTAGGAAATACTCACCAGGGCAAGAAAACTAGGGGGAAGTAGGTTCAAAACTTTGGAGTTACTTTTTCTGCTGGAAAGAGACAATTTGTATCTCTGGCAGACAAAAATCTATAAGCTAACATAGAGGATCACAGATCATCCATAAAAACCCAAACTACTGATTATTCTTTCTGGTTAGAGAAGTAATGTGTTTAACATTGGAGGATATTTGGAAGACACTGAAAAGAATGAATCTCAAAATAGAAATAATCTGTAAAACGTATAATGAGTGAGTTTATTACCTTTGTATGAGACATGAAGCAAAGCTAAATATAGGTTCATCCCTCTAGGTAATAAAATAACAATCCAGTGGCCATGTGAGACAATGTCCCAGAATGAAATTGCATCCTCTTGGGTCCATGAAGATTCTTTCAACTTCTGTTAGGTGATTTCATTCTTCAAAGCCCAATGCCCTCATTTACTTCACTAACATATAAAGCCTCGATGAAAAAGGCAATTTTCAGAGGCCCAGGCTATGAAAATACTGTACACAGAGGAGTTAAGGACCTGAGACAGAGGCTTCATGACCTGGTAGCCTTTGGAGTTGCTTTTTGAGGAGTCCATTGTCTTCCAAGGACATGGGTTACTCTCCTCCCCTTGGAGTACTCTTTCAGCCCATACCTGACTTATCCCATCTCTCTTCTTCCTCTCTATAGCCTCAAGACCTTGCTTTTCTCTCCTTTCAGTACTAATTCTCAGGACTCTTCTTTGCAGTCCACTAGACTGCAGAGTGGGACATAATGTTACATCTTCAGCTACATTCCAGAGTTTCAAGCAAAGTTGCTCTTTCCTGGTGTCTTGATTTTCATCTGCTACAAAAAATAAAAAAGGAAACACACACACACATAGATACACATCTAGAGAGATATATGAATAATACATACACACACATATATAAAGATACATGAATATGTGTATATACATGCACATACACACATATATATTGATATATGAATACATATATATACACACACACAGAGAGAAAAAGAGAGAGAAAGACAGAAAACTTTTAAAGCTGTACCTGATGAAGAAGGAAAATTATCCTAGAGGTTTCAGAGAGGGGGGCAAAATAAACTCTCCTGGCTCTAATCCAGAAATTCTCAACATGAATCACTTATTTGTGAAGATGTTGGCAATAGCTGTTAATATATGAATGCATAACTTGGGAGGGACCGTCTATTAAACTGGGCCAATAGCATTGTTCCATTTCTCAAGGCAATGAGAAACTTTGTGAGAGAATGACTGGTGCAACTGGACATCATGGGAAAGCACTGATTACCCTGAGAAAGGAAAGGATTTGGACTTCAGGTTCTAGATTTCCCAACAGACTTTCTCCTGGAAGGGACATCTGGTTGATACTGTGATGGGTCTCCCATATGCTCCTACACTGACGGATATGCTGCCTTCCTATTGGGGACCACTGTTGGCAGAGAATCTTCAGTTATCTCCCCAGCCACCACCACACTTTCAGGAATTTCATGGGTTCATTATCATGCCCCTCCCAGGGCTGCTCACGCATGCTGATGACCCGTATTGCCTTGTTGTTGTTTAGTCGCTAAGTCGTGTCTGACTCTTTGCAACCCCTTGAACTGCAGCATGCCAGGCTTCCCTGTTCTTCGCTATCTCCCAGAGTTTGCTCAAACTCATGTCCGTTCAGTCGGTGATGCCATCCAACCATCTCATCCTCTGTTGTCCCCTTCTCCTCCTGCCCTCAGTCTTTTCCAGCATCATGGTCCAGCATCATCCAGTAAGTCCACTCTTTGCATCAGGTGGCCAAAATATCAGAGCTTCAGCTTCATTATCAGCATCTTGCCTCGTTCAGGGCAATTGTTCTGGGCACTGGCCAAGATTGGCATTGGGCCTGCACTCTCTCTTGGACCTCTCTCTCTCTTCCCAGTCTTTCTCTCTTCCCTTCAACAAGAGTTGGTCCCTAGAGTATTTTTGCACGGGGTATTCAGAGTTTCCTTCCTAGGGGACCAAATTTGCAGTACGGCTCAAGTACAGGGAAAAGAAATTATATTTGGAAGCCATTTCTTCCAAAGGAAAGATCAAAGCTCTTGACATTTCTGTAAGGGTACAATGCAGATGAAACCTCCCCTTCAGAGGTGCTATAACCCTTCAAAGAAGTGTAACAGGCTTTTAGAAAGGTTCTTTAAGTCAAAAGTCATTTGTCCTCATTCTTAGGCAAAGGTAGCTAAGCTAGCAGTGCCAGTTCCTGTAACGGGAGAGGGAAAGAGCCTGCCTCTGCTCACATCAGTCGATGATGTTAGGCTGGTTCTTTCTCAAAATTGTGCTGTGTGATTCTGCCTCTGTAGCTGTACTTGAGATAAAAATAATCCCCAACCCTTCTCCCAATTTTCCAAAAGCTGAAGCTATTCTGAGGTTAAGTGTTTCTGATTTGTGCCGTACCATCTCCCATAAACAAGGCCAAGAATACAAGCTCCCAATTCTCAACATTGTTTTATGAAGGAATTAATGATACCTACTGAGGGTTTAGGCTGTCTCATCAGCCCCAAAGACCTAGCCTCTCTTGTTTACAACACAGTTCTCTCTAAGTGTACTTTTATTACAAAGGATAAGGCAGCTATTTTTCCCTTTAAAAGGTAATATTTTTCCCAGAAAGGAGTGGGCAAAACTGGGCTTAGGTACAATGTTCTGAATGTTTGCATCTCCCTCAAATTTGTATGTTGAAACCCCAAACTCCAATGTGATGTTTTAGGAGGTGGGACTTTTGGGAGGTAATTAGGTCATGAGGGTGATACCTTCTTAAATGGGGTTAGTGCCTTCATAGAGGGGACCCCAGAGAGCTCTCTCACCCTCTTTCTGCCATGTGAGGCTATAAGAAATAGGTGGTAGAAAGACAGGTGGAAGGAAGTTTTCTCACTATATAAATTTTTTGTACATTTTGAATTTTGACCCATGGGGATAAATAACCTATATTTAAAATGAATAATGATGTCCCATTAGATCCAACTTAAAACTTCAATTGTATACCTAGTTCAAAGCTTCTTCCCCCTTCCAGGTCTGGCATGAACTATGGACCCCCAATCTGCAGCTAGATGGAGTAAGGTCTCTTTTCTTCTCTATTTACTCCTCCCCCCTTCACTCCCTTGCTCTTGGCCTGCAGGGGTGGGGTGCAGTTGGGATAAAATCTCTTTGAATGTGCTGTTTGTGGTTCTCTCCTGATTGTCCACATGCTCCAGGTTTCTGGCTCTTTGTGGATTTTTCAGTAATTCCTCTCCTCCTTCCCTGACTAGTGAATTCCATCTGGACAGCATCCTGATGTGAGTTTTATGCTCTTTGGCTGAACTCTGATAACTCCCTCTGCACCCTCTTGCTCCTGGGGGTGGGGAGAGGGGAGTCTTCCATGGTCTTTTATCCTAAGGTTCATCGTTCCAGTAGATCCTCTTAGGGGGAAGCTAGCTTTCTTTCCCAATGTCCATTTCACTGATGGGACTATTATGCATTTTGCCACACCAAATACTTCCCTGCCTGCCAACGAGGGCTGCTCCAGCTGGCCCCCTGTCTGGAATTCTCCAATCAGGAAGCAGACATTAGTCTCTAGGTTAGTCTCAACCAAACTCAAGTTTTCCTGAGCATTCTTTGACCAGATCTACTCTAAGGCACTGTGAAGGGTGCAAGAATTTCTGCCTTGGATTTAATCTCATATTTTTGTCAGTTGGCTTGTTAGGAGCCCTCTCCCACTAATTTGCCTGTGAGTGGGAGAGAAAAAAAACAAACAAACATATCAAACTGACAACTCATGACTCAGAAGAATTCCCTCACTGAATGAATCCCTGTCTTTTGCTTATTGGAGCTGCTGGACAGTGACAGCAAAAATCCAAAGACAAGTTTGGCCACCTCTTATTGAAGTCAGGAGAGAGGTAGCCTCTAGGCTCCCCTTCTTAGAATGTGGAGATATTTATGACTTGTTGCCAAATGGAAATGTCCTGTTCCACATCCAGTTACTAGTATTAGTAAAAACCTCACAATATCATCCTACCATGTGAAGAACAAAGTTTCTATTTTTAATAACTACCATTTATTGAAGGTTTCAGTTCAGTTCAGTTTAGTCACTCAGTCGTGTCTGACTCTTTGCGACCTCATGAATCGAGGTTTACAAGGTACTAAAAACTTTACATGCAAATACATTAACTGCTCATAACCCTATGATGAGTTAGGGAGTTTCATCCCCTTCTTGGTGAGAAAACCTGAGACCCAGAGGTCATATAGTCAGTGGCAGAGTTGGAATTTGAATCCAGATCTGTCTGACTCCAAAATCCATCTGCATACAAAGATAAATGGTATAGATCGTGTCTAGTGCAGTAGCCTCTCATTAATGAGCTGTGGACTTGGGGTGGTGGTGTAGTTATTAGGAGGGATTGAAATATCTTTAGGAACATCAACCACTGTGGGTGAACTTAATAAATAATATAAATGGTATTTCTCTTACATGTTAAGTCAGTAAATAATGAGTTCTCTCTGTGTGCTAGGCATTGTTCTAGGTGCTGGAGATACATAAGTTTCCAAAAAAAAAGAAAAACCCTTTCTTTGCGGAGATGAAAATTCATTAAAATCATACCAAAGTTATGTATTTCATCATCATCCATTTTAGTAATTAAATGAAACAAAAATATAAGTATTATCATGTAAAACTTTGCTCTTTAAAATGAGTCTTTACTCTGGACCTATCTGGAAACCACTGGTAATATTTAAATGATAGCAAGGACATGATCCATTAGATCGGAGGAATTTTGGGTTCTGTCAAATCCAAGCAGGGACTTGCAATATCTGGGTCACAGAGCAAATACTGGGCAATCTCCATGGGTAATCCCACTCCTACCTTACATGTATCTCTGTGTAGATTATGATGATTACTTAAGTAAGTTAGGGTTATAATCTCATTGATGATAAAGATGAGGACTAATGATCAAGGTCAAAGGCAGGGAGGTGGGTTACTTTATTTCTTGCTAACCCTTTGACTCTTAAGACTCTAGGAGGTCCTTTCTAAAGTTCTTACAGAGGAGTGAACCCTTTGTTCAAACAAGGAGCGGTCTCATTTGATCCATGGCACAGATGGTAAAGAATCTGCCTGCAAAGCCGGAGACCCGGGTTTGATCCCTGGGTCGGGAAGATCCGCTGGAGAAGGAAATGGCTACCCACTCCAGTATTCTTGCCTGGAGAATCCCATGGATTGGGAAACCTGGCAGGCTACAGTCCATGTGGTCCTAAAGAGTCGAACACGACTGACTGACTAATACTCATATGATCTTTAACTTCAGTCCTCCGGGATCTCCAGGAGAGGAACTCTATAGGCTTCATAATAGCTTGTTTAACCAAAAGCTTCATATTCCAAGAAGTTAGGTGCCAGGAAGGTAGCGTTTGGTCTTTCTCGTCACATCCTCGTCTTCACTGCACGAGTTCAGATTCATCGTTCCCTTTGGTAATTCCCGGTCCTCGCAAGGGTATCACCCTCTCCATATGGTAGATGGGGAAATGAAGGAAGTCTGCACCTTGGCCTTGGAAGGGCCTTGAAACGTTCTGCATTGCTCTTTGCACCTCGCTTCATTGTTTCCTCACTCCTTTTGACACCGTGCCGGTGGCTTTGACTCCCCCTTTTCTCTTCCGCTTCCCTTTCCGCAGCCCCCCACCCAAACTTCCCACAAATTGTGGCCATTGAACTACATTTCCCATAATGCCCCGCGCCGACCGGCGTCGGTGGGGTGTGCCCTGAGCTGCCAGTTGTAATTATTGTCGAGCTAAAGCCACGTTTCCGGGGAAAAGCCAAGCTATTGTCCACTTCTTCGTTAAGACGCCTTTTTCTTCTCTACCTGCGAGGACCAATGTTGGGTGAAGAGGCCTCTGTGGAGGTAAATTCATACCGGCGAACGCTCTGGCCACGCGTTTCCTCCTCGCGCCTCGGCCCCCGCCAGGTTCCCCGGGGGCCTGGGAGTGTCATTGGCGGATGACCGCAGCCCTCGCTGCTGCCCGTGCCGCTGCGACCATGGCCTCTGGCAGCAGCGGCCTTGCCGCCGCCCGCCTCCTGTCCCGCGCCTTCCTCTGTGAGTCCGGCCGGGACTCTGTCCTCCAAGCCCCCGCGAGTTCCCGGCTTCACCTGGCCCAGCGCCCCGGTCCAGGCCGCGGCTGGGCCCTCCGGGGCGGGACCTCGGCGGGGGCCCCAAGCTTGGGACCCTCGGGGACGGAGGAAGCTTTGCTCGTTAGGTGGGGCGGGAACCTGTTGGGCTGCTGGCGAGTGGGGAAGTAGAGCGACTCAGCCAGGATTCGGGTCTGGGAGCACTGCAGACGTGGTGTCTGGATCTTGCACGCCCTTGATCCTCCGGTGATGAGTGGGGGATGGGGGCGGCATCTGGACAGGATCTTCAGGAAAGTGACAAGTGATGTGGCCCAGGATGAAGTCTCTGGGAGGGTGAGTGGGTTGAGAAGTACGGGCAGGGAATCGGTAGGAAATTGGAGAGTCAGGCTGAGCCTTGCACCGGACGGTCCTATACTTTAAATTGTCCTTTCCTTAGACTGTAAGGTGAATCTGCAGGAGGATGCATTTAGAGTCAGCACAGCCCAGAAAACTGCAAGCTTAGGGTTGGCTAGGACCTTAACCAACTTACTTGTAGTGTCTCCACCGGGAAGTGTGAATTTTTCAGTTCCTGAAAACTTAACACCCAAGGTTGATAATAACGCTGACTGTTGAAAATTCTTGCTATGTTCAAAGTCTCTGTGTTTGTTAGGTAGGTTGTGTAGGAAAAGACTTTGGAATCAGCTACATTAGCGTTTGAAGTCTGCCTGGTTCTGTACAGTCTAGGTAATAACTCTGGGGAGTGTTTCTACATATGTTTCTCAATTTCTGTTCACGTTCCATGAAATCATTACCATATTTTAGTCAGTCTGAGACACTGTCACTTGTAAGATGTACTGCTCTTTTGTCTGCCACTAACAGTGGGAAATGATTGCTAATTAAAACTGTGACACACCATTGGTTGTCAGTCTCATCCTGATTTAAGAAATGTAAAAAAATAAAAATTGAAAAAAAATGCATTCTAAAAATGATGAAGTCCAGGATTCACCATGCAGAATAAAGGGAACAATTTATATAAAGCACCTTGGATGAAATAGGTACTCAACCAAAGTTAGTTTTTTTCTAACTTCCTTTTTTCTGCTTTGCTCTTAGTTCTGCTGCTGGTACTGAATATTGGATGAGATGGTTCATTTCTTGAGAAAATGACATTTTAAAAGTGTACAGCAATGATTGTACCCTGTTGCTACAGTTAGCTACCAGGTCACCTAAGAACAAACCTTGGCAAGTAGGAAGAAGTTGGGTTTCTTTGGAAGAGTTTTCTGGAGATTTTTATTACATGATTTAAAGGATAATCAAGGATATTGTAGGCAGAAAGAAGAAAGGAATTAGTTATACTCATGTCTTTCTTGCTTTTCTCAGTTTCTGAAAAATCCTTGCTTCAGATAGGTTTGCTGTCTTAGGAGAAGAGTTTATAGAAGAAAGTGTCTGAAAGATTAAGATCTTGAATCCACCCTTAGCGATACTTAACGAACCTGTTCTCACAGAGCCTGAGCTTCTTTATTCTTTATTCCTAGACTTCGGGATCCTGAGGCCTTAAGAGGTCATCTAGTTTAGCTTCCTGTTGCTGGCATGGCCTTGAATTATCCTAGGCATGTGATTACCTTGTCACTAAAGGTCTGAGATCTAAACCAAGGTATCTTTTATATTAGAGAGGTTACAAATAACGGGGTTGATGTTTAAGAACCTCTGAATCTCCCACATCTTTTCTCATGTCACATTCCTAAGCCCATTTCCGCTATCACAGCCACAACAATAGCACCTTGCAAACTTTTTTTTAGACAGTCACAAATTATTTAGGCTCTGAGGTTAGCAGTAGAACTAGAGTTACTGTGGAGTTTTGTCCCCTTTATTCTCTTAAGTTTTAATGCACATTTTGTGCTGAAGGTCATAAGTGTTGCAATGTTGATTTGAGTTAGGAAAAAACTCCACAAACGCTTTTCGATGCCTCTGGGAGACCTGATGAGGGCAGCCTAGAATATTTAGAAATTCTTGAGCCAACAGAACAGTCCTTAGGAGAAGAGAGAAAGAACTCAGTTGAAATGGGAGAGAAAATAAAATGAAAAAATAAGAAGGATTTCTTCCATGAGAATGCTTAAGGATTTTATTAGCACCTTTGAAATTGAAATAGTGAAAGATTTCAAGAAGTATAAGGTAGTGCAAAATTCTTTTAAACACAAGCCAGTAGTTCCTATAAGTTGGGTCTTTGAGAAGTAAATAGAGAGCAAGAGCTAGTATTTTTTATCTTTACTGCGGTATAATTGACACGAAACATATTAGTTTTAGGTATACAACCTAATATTTTGATATTTGTATATATTGTGATGTCTGTCTACTGTGATATATGTCTATCACCATGCATAATTTCCCATTTTTGTTTCTTGTGATGAGAACTTTTTAGCTACTTTCAAATGTGCAATATAGTATTATCAACTGTAGTCACCATGCTCTACATTACATTTCTTGACTTATTTTATAAGTGGAAATTTGTGTCTTTCCTCATTTGCCCTTTCACCTTCCAACTCTGGCAGCACCAGTCTGTTTACCTGTGAACTCAGGTTTTGTGTCTCTGTTTTTTTTTTTAAGATTCCGCATATAATTGAAATCATCTGGTATTTGTCTTTCTCTGTCTGATTTATTTTACTTTGTGTAATGCCCCCCAGGTCCATGTGTGTTGTCACAAATGGCAAGACTTTCTTTTTTATGGCTGAGTAATATTACATATTGTGTGTCTGTGTGTGCATATTAACATATATACCACATTTTCTTTATCCACTCTTCTGTTGATGGACACTTAGGCTGTTTCCATATCCTGGTAATTGTAAACAGTACTGCAGTGAATATGGGGCTTCCTTTCAGTTTAGTGTTTTCGTTTCCTTCAGGTAAATACTTGGAAATGGAATTGCTGGGTCATATGACAGTTCTGTTTTTAATATTTTGAGGAGCCTCGATTGTGTTTTCCATAGTGTCTGCACCAATATCCTTCCTACTAAAGGCACACAAGGGTTCCCTTTCTCCGGATTCTCATCAACACTTACTATTTCTTGTCTTTTTGGTGATAGCCACTGTAACAGGGGTGAGGTGAAGTCTCACTGTGGTTTTGGTTTGTGTGTTTCCCAGACAATTAGTGATGTTGAATTACTCTTCACGTTACCTGTTGGCCATCTGTATATATTCTTTGGAAAAACGTGTATTTAAGAGCCAGTATTTTTGAACTTCAGAAGTAAGGCATTTTGATGCCAAAAAGTGAACCGTACAGCCAAACTGGTCCCATTCCTTTGTTTGGCAAATATGGAAATAAACCCCAAATGTTTCCTCGCCAGTATCAGAATAGGTACTAGAGCTGAGGTCTTCTGACTCTGCAGCATCCTTTCTACTACATGCTTGCTGGGTGATACACTGAGCCTCCTTTTTTTGAAGTTCTGATTTTTCTTTTTCTTTGGCAACCTCACTGGTTTGTTGAGGAGGTTACTACTCTGCTCAGAGGTGTCATCTGCCTTTTCCACGTGTTTGCCAAGTTGTACAGTCCTGTTTTGGGAGTTGGGAAGATATTTAGAAGTGTAGTTTGGAAAAGGGGATCCTCAACAGTGGTGTTTCTGATAACTAGTACTTGTTGTCATTGCATCTAAGAACCAAATCTTTATTTCAGAAATACAGAATGGCCTTGATCTCAATCTATCAATGTAGCCATGAGAAGGTGACTTGATTACCTGACCTCAAACTTGTTTTTCCATAAAAACTTAGTTGGGAATATTAAAAGTAATTTCTCCAAATATAGGGGAAGAATATAATTTCCACCAAAGGCAGGCATTTTGTTGTCATAAACCCACATTTTTTAATATTATATTAATACCTAAAATTGGGATGTTTTATAATTGATGATATCTTACAGTAAATTGGCAGCATTTTCTTCACACTGGTTCTTAATAGTGCTTCTTCATTTTTTTTTTTTTTAATAGTGCTTCTTAAAATCAGTAGTGTTTTAGATTTGATGAAATATAGTACTTAGAGCCCATTATGCTTCATCTGTAAGTAAATACTACATGAATATATAATTTCACATCTGAATAGTAGATTGGGGTTTAGAAGTAAGTGGCTGCTGAGCTACTCTTTAAGGCCCTCTAGGTAGGGACCCCAATAGTCTGCACATTATAGATGTGTAATACATATGATTAGTAAGTATACATTTGTTAAAATCAGGAATACATACCTGATTAAATGAGCAACAAAAGCATAGTTTGAGAGAGCAGTTGGAGTGGGAGTATTTTCATGAATAGTCTCAGGCTACTGGTTAGGAGCACAGTACTGGTCACACACCAGTGACCAGCGCCATCCGTGGTCTTGGTCCAATGTGGGCAGCTGCTTTTGGCCACACTTGCATGCACACAGCAGCCACCTTGTGGATGGTGTGGTCACTCTGAGGGGGAGAGAACTCGCATGTGGCTGGCTGATACACATTTTTTTCGGATTACTTAGTCTCTTTCGTTCATAGCCTTTATTACAGTTGGCACTGTTGGGGTTTTGTGTTTCTTTGTGTAATGTTTATATCTCAGGAAGCTTCAAGTGGGCCTCAGTCTGTCTTGTTACCCCTGAATCTCTAGTGTCTGGGAGAGAGCCTGTCACAATGAATATCTCAAAGCAGTTTGGTCTTTTCGTTCTATGTCAGTAATAAATAGCTAGTAGTGAAATCACACTTTCTCTACCCTAGTTATTATGCCGCATGCTCTCTATATTATTATCTCATCTATTCTCATGTTGCCTGTGAGGTGCATAATATTATCCCCATTTTTACAGTACGGCTGCATCTTTAAAAATATTTCAGATGCTAAAAATTCACTAGTACATGTCTGCCTACTGAATGTTTTATGTAGACATGGATTAGTATATTTACATATAAGCATATATAGGTTATGCATGAGAATGTAAAACCCTTCTGATTTATTTGATTTTAAAATATGAATTGTATGTTCCCTCTTTTTAGGGAATGATCGGCCTTTGTGCTCATGTAGGGTGTGAACCCAGTTCAGGGAAGACCAGGCACTTTACAGTTTACAGGCGTCATCTCCCATCAGCATCACAGCCTCGTGAGCGGCTGTTGTTCCACTTACAGAAGGGAAGACTGAGGCCAGGGCCGATCAAAAGACCTGCCTCAGGTCACCGAGTTGGTGAGCGGCAGGCCATAAATTCAAGCCCAGGCCTGTCTGATTCCTGGCTGTGCTTTTCAGCTGCTCTGAGAGGCAGTCCCAAGGTTAGGTTGGCCCATTTCTGAGAACCTGGAGAGAAGGCGACTCCACCACATTCCCTGGAGATGTCCCAAGGCCTTCACCACTGGGAGATTCTGCCTGGTGGCCAACTTCAGGCCTTCCTGCTGCCCTAACATTTAATCAAAAATACTTCCATAATATTAGTTGAGTCATTATCTTCTCATAGGTTGATTTATGATTTGTTTATCACCAGTTGTGTTTCTTGTTTATGGCCTTTGTCCATTTTTCTGTTGGGCTTTCATCCCCTCCTTCCTCTTGGCACCTGGGTTGCTCAGGTTGCTGTGATCTTCCTCCTTGCCTGTCACGTGTTACGAAACCACTCTGTGGGTCGTTGCCTTTAACTCTGCCTGTGCTATGTTTTGCTTTAGGATTTTTCTTTTCTCCTGTAGTAGAATAGTCAATTTGTATTACATTACTGCTTCCTGGATTTCATTTGTTAAAAACAAAACTGCTTAGCATGGAATTTGTACTAGATTGTAGCAGCATTGGGGACTGCTAGTAGTATTTAGGACTGGATTTTTTATGCAAATTATTGGGAAAGCAATGATCTTTGCATGTACAAAATTAGATATAGGATTTTTTCCCCCTCTTTTCCTGGTAATGGATTGACATTTTTCCAGTTCACACAAAAAGAGGTGGAACTTTTGATATTTAGTTCTATATGTGTTTCTTTTCATAGATCCCATCTCTTGTCCTGAAATTAAAATATTTCCTGTACATGTGCTTTGTACAGCCCTGTACCATATGCCATGGGAGATGCCAGGTACAAGCCATGGTCCTTATACTCATGGAATTTACAGTTAGAAGTTCTGAAAATATTTAAATGATAGTAAAAAAAAACTTGTGCGTGTGCTCAGTCACTCAGTCGTGTCCGACTCTTTGCAACCCAAGGATTGTAGCCTGCCAGGCTCCTCTGTCCATGGAGTTTTCCAGGCAAGAATACTGGAGTGGGTTGCTATTTCCTACTCCAGGGGCTCTTCCTGACTCAGAATTTGAACCCGCATCTCCTGTTTCTCCTGCATTGGCAGGTGGATTCTTTACCACTGTGCTACTTGGAAAGCCCCAAAAGAAATGTAGCCAGAAATACTTTTCTTTACTGCATTGTTTCTAAGTAAAATTAACAAAATGTGTGCACCCTTTAGCCTGCAGGTGTGGTGCTTATAATTAGACACCACATGAAAGTATTTTGTTTCCATTCTTTCTAATCTCAGATCCCCTCCAAACACCCCATTGTATTCACAAGTCACAAATGTCATGTAAAAATTCAGGTTCCTCACCACATGACATTTTATTTAAATGTGAACTTACATGAGTCATTGCATGTGAAATTCTCAGGAGAATGAGTACGTTGACTCGCTGAAAGGTGAGAAATACTTGTCAGACGGTTTGACTAAAGTATGCTCTATGTTCTAGATTTATTTTTAGGAAATAGGGTACTCTGTTTTAGAGATCAGGTTTGTATTTAAAACCAAAATATGATTAGGCCTCTTGAAGCAATGGACAGACCATCGAAGACAGCAGAAATAGAATAAACTTTTTTTTTTTTAATTGTCATTACTTAGGACATTTGATTGATAATTTGGACGGAGAAGAAATCAAGTAGGGAAAGAAAATGACTAGTCTGACAGGTTTAATGTTTCTAGCAGCTGGTAGCTTGCACTCTCTACCAGTCCAAATTAGAGAACTGTGGAATTGTTGGGAGGAAAGGTGAAGAGGTATAGTAGTGGTGAGGAAAAGGAGAAGCTGCTTTCCTTGGGGAGTCTGCAGCCTGTGATTCTGAACTTGGACTGTCTATGGTGGGGAAGAATTAGGAAAATAACATCGTTGTTCAGTTCCTAAGTCATGTCTGACTCTTTTGCGATCCCATGGACGGTAGCCTGCCAGGATCCTCTGTCCATGGGATTTCCCAGGTAAGAATACTGGAGTGGGTTCTCCAGGGAAAATGACGTATGTGACTTAAAATTTGGTGACATTTACTAGGAATATAAGTATATTTTGCATTATGTCCATCTGAATGCAAACAAATGGCAAAAGCAGAAGAATTTCCTTGATTCCCTGATGTCACCAGTGGTAAGATTTATCATTGCTTTGCTTATGATTCTGCCTTAAAAGAGCCACCTGTCTTTACCTGTGTCATTGTGGCTTGGGGTGGCGGAAGTCTGGGGTCCTCCTTAAAACTAGCAGTTGGGTGAGTGCGACTGGTGTAAAGGGCCAGAGGAGGGGGCAGATTCGTCTTCTGTTTTCTCAACTTAAAAAGGCGTTTTTGATGATTATGGAACACCATGGGCAACACAAGGTTTTCCTTTGAGTTTCATAAGTGCTTGATTATTCTCGCTTCCTCTCATTTCAGTATGAGTGATACCTTGTCTAGCATGTACAGGTTTCTTGTTGGGACAGATTGTGGTCAGAATTTCATTTCCTTATCTTTGAACATGTACTTTGGGGTTGGCTCAAAGGTGACAATAGTCTGTTGGTTCCAGCTTACCTGAAGCCTTGGTATCAGCTCATACAGTGGAAGGGGAGAGTTCGTGTACCTACATGTACATGATAGATCTCCCAAGATCCACTTCTCTGGATGCTGTAGAATGGTAGGGTCATCACATAGGCTGAGCAATACTAAAGGGCCCCGAGGTTATCTGGGAGGTGAGCTGCTGTTCATCACACGTGCGGATGTAGTTTTTATAAGCACCAGAGGTCTGGTGGTGTGAATTCTTGGGCTCCATAAAGCTGATCTTAGAGATTTGGAGTAGAAGAAGTAGGAGAGGGTCATGATCAGAGTTGTACTGATACTGAAGCCGTGCTTTACAGATGTAGGCAGACCTGTCCTTTCTCAGGGTCACAGGGCCACTCCTGCCCCATGGAAGAAGTGAACTGTCTGCTGTAGGCTTTGTTAAGGTGGAGTGTAAGAGTACTTGTAGAGGACAAAACTGTACCTTCGGAAAGCAAGTGTGGGCTCCAGATATCCTTATTTGCTCTTGTAATCAGATCTTGTACTTTACCTCACTGGAAACTCCTGACAGATGGGCTGTGTGTTGAATATTCCAGGAGTGGGAGGGACTGTTGGGCAAGTACTGCCAGGCATAGCAGAGGGGAGGAAAGCTCTAATACGAGTGTTGTGGTTCCGCGTCTCCAGCTGGGAGAATGGGGAACCAAGGGCAAGCACTGGTGAGGGAGGGCTCTCAGGCCACAGTTCCTGTTCACTGCCCGGGTTCAGGTGCTTAGCCATGCTCACTGGGCCAGGACTGACCCTCAGCGCTCCTCGGGGCCCCTTGTTCAGCTTAGTCTAGTCCAAGAATGCAGCTCATCTGTGTGCATACTGAATACTTCTCTCCGGGTTGGTCACGGCGAATTCCAGCCCTCTCTCTTCCCTCGAGATTCAGGGGACTCCAAAATTCAAAGTTGTTGGAAGCTGAGGTCAGTGTGGGCTTCCCAGTCGGCTCAGTGGTAAAGAATCTGCCTGCCGATGCAGGAGACACAGGTTTGATCCCTGGGTCGGGAAGATCCTCTGGAGGAGGGCATAGAAACCCACTCCAGTATTCTTGCCTGGGAAATCCCATGGACAGAGGAGCCTGGTGGGCTACATGTGAGGTCAGTGAAGACAAATCAAGGGGTGCTCAAAGGGCCAGAAGCAGATCAGTTGTGCAATCTGAGGTCTGAGGGCTTAGGAGGATATGAGCTGTGATTCAGGACAAAAAGTGTTGAGTCGACTCTGGACAAATTTATGATGAGATAGATGTCCTTTTCTAGACCTGACTTTCATGGGCTACCTCAGTGGTAGGTGCTAGCAATTCAAAAGGGCCAGGATGGGCCACAGAGACAGCATTTTGGGGCCCTGGTGGGGATTTAGAAGATAGCCCACAATTTTTAATTCATCTGTGCTCTGCTTCCTACTGATTTTTGAAATACAGGGAGCTGGCTCTGGGAGCTACTTAGGTTTCTCAGTTTCACTGAGGTATAAGTTGGTGAAAATAACTCAGGTGTTTTTTACATGTTTCTCCCTCATCTCCTTTTCCTATTTATTTTATTTTCCCAATTTCTTTTAGATGTGAGTTCTTCAGTCTTACATCAGAAGAGACCAAGTTTAAGTAATTTTTGGATTATGTTTTAGACACGTTTTATCCTATGAAAGTGAAAGTCGATCAGTCATGTTTGACTCTTTGTGACCCCATGGACTATACAGTCCATGGAATTCTCCAGGTCAGGATACTTGAGTGGGTAGCCTTTCCCTTCTCTCGGTGATCTTCCCAACCTAGGGATCGAACCCAGGTCTCCTGCATTGCAGGCAGTTTCTTTACCAGCTGAGCCACAAGGGAAGCCCTTATTCTATGACTTAACATTTAATGTTAGTATTATTACCAGGGAATGAGTTGCATACTAGTTCTTAGTAGTTCTCCCAAAGCTGGCCTGTTAGTTCATCTTTTGTTTAGAGATGTTGGGGGGTCAACATGGGGGGTTGACCCATGTTGACCAAAAAATGGGGGGTCAAATAGGGAAAGCATATGGCTGTTTAGTAAAGAGTATTAGAGTGATACCTCATTTTTGATTTGAGCTATATATCTGAGCACTGGATTGCTTTCTGAGGAATAAAAATTATGAACTTAACCTCTCCTTTCTTCATTCAGAAAATGCTACAAGATTGGGGTTCTCAGTAGAAAGGGGATTCTGAAGAACAGAACAGTGTCTCTTTTTTGTTTCTTTAATCAATTTTTATATTTAATATGTCTTACTTAAAAAGTGACATTGAAAGCTGCTACCATCACACGATAGCTTCCTCTTTATAGAGGATTTTTTTTTTGTCACTAGGTTAAGTCAGTCGTCCAAAAGTTTGGAAAAAATTGTAATGTGTCATATTTTCTTTACTTTTCAGTGCAACAGAATGGAATTCGGCATTGCTCTTATACAACTTCCAGGAAGCATCTCTATGTTGATAAAAATACGAAGATTATTTGCCAGGGTTTCACTGGTAAGCAGGTATGTGTATTAAGATTTTTGTTTTTTTAAATGTATATTAGAGATACAGAAATACTGAAGTATTGTCCGTTTTTTGTTTTTTTTTTTTTAATATCACAAAAGTAATAATACATGTTTGTAGCAGAAAGGTGTACACTACAGCAGTGGGATTGTATCTCAGGAGGGGGTTAGGTGCTGTAGTCAGGTAAAAATTGTGTTTGTTACCTCGAAAATCCCTCCCTAGGAGTATAGTATTTTGTTGGAAACCCACATGTTTTCTTTCAGCAAGTATAACACAACTGGTTTTTCTCCAACATTGAAACAGGTCACTGTTTCTTTTTTTCTTTTTTTTTTAAATTAAGCATTCAGTAAGGTAGATGGACATGAACTTGAGCAAACTCTGGGAGATAGTGGAGGACAGGGAAGCCAGGAGTCCTATAGTCCATGGGGTCACAAAGAGACATGACTTAGCGATCGAACAACAACAACAAGGTAGATGGCTTGTGTTTAGGCCTTGCTGTCTCCCTATCCTCTGCCTACATCATATAATTTGCGTAAGTTTAAATATATCTGTGATGTGATTCTACATTAAAGTGTGACCTAAGACTCTCCTTTCTCTCCTTTCTACCATTCTACTCCCCTGGAAATCTTTCTGATAACAAGTTAACATGTATCCTTCTAGATACTTTTCTTACTCATATAAAACACTTAGATAATAGGCATTCTACAAAGTTTATTTTATAGGATGTGCTCTCTTTCTCTGTGTATATGTGTATATATATATTTAAAACGTATTATACAGTATATAATATATATCATACATATAGCTGGTTTTAGAAAAGGCAGAGGAACCAGAGATCAAATTGCCAACGTCCGCTGGATCATTGAAAAAGCAGGAGAGTTCCAGAAAAACATCTATTTCTGCTTTATTAACTATGCCAAAGCCTTTGGCTGTGTGGATCACAATAAACTGTGGAAAATTCTGAAAGAGATGTGAATACCAGACCACCTGACCTGCCTCTTGAGAAACCTGTATGCAGGTCAAGAAACAACAGTTAGAGCTGGACATGGAACAACAGACTGGTTCCCAATAGGAAAAGGAGTAAGTCAAGGCTGTATATTGTCACCCTGTTTATTTAACTTATATGCAGAGCACATCATGAGAAATGCTGGGCTGGAAGAAGCACAAACTGGAATCAAGATTGCCGGGAGAAGTATCAATAACCTCAGGTATACAGATGACACCACCCTTATGGCGAAAGTGAAGAGAAACTAAAAAGCCTCTTGATGAAAGTGAAAGAGGAGAGTGAAAAAGTTGGCTTAAAGCTCAACATTCAGAAAACTAAGATGATGGCATCTGGTCCCATCACTTCATGGGAAATAGATGGGCAAACAGTGGAAGCAGTGTCAGACTTTATTTTTTGGGCTCCAAAATCACTGCAGATGGTGACTGCAGCCATGAAATTAAAAGACGCTTACTCCTTGGAAGGAAAGTTATGACCAACCTAGATAGCATATTAAAAAGCAGAGACATTACTTTGCCAACAAAGGTCCGTCTGGTCAAGGCTATGGTTTTTCCAGTGGTCATGTATGGATGTGAGAGTTGGACTGTGAAGAAAGCTGAGCACCAAAAAATTGATGCTTTTGAACTGTGGTGTTGGAGAAGACTCTTGAGAATCCCTTGGACTGCCAGGAGATCCACCCAGTCCATCCTAAAGGAGATCAGCCCTGGGTGTTCATTGGAAGGACTGATGCTGAAGCTGAAACTCCAATATTTTGGCCACCTCATGCAAAGAGTTGACTCATTGGAAAAGACCCTGATGCTGGGAGGGATTCGGGGCAGAAGGAGAAGGGGACGACAAGAGGAGGAGGTGGCTGGATGGCATCACCAACTCGATGGGCATGAGTTTGAGTAAACTCCGGGAGTTGGTGATGGACAGGGAGGCCTGGCGTGCTGCGATTCATGGAGTCACAAAGAGTCGGACACGAATGAGTGACTGAACTGAACTGAACTGAATACATATATATCTGTTAAATAAATTCCTGAAAGTAAAATTGGGTGTCAGAGGTTCTGTGTATTTAAATTTTAGCAGCTGCTACCAAGTTGCCCTTTGAAACATTTGTACACATTTATAGTTCTGTAGTAGATATGCAGATTTTTTTTAAATACCAAGGAATGCTACCAAATCTATTAGAAAATAATCCCTAACCTTAACTCAAAGTGTTCCTTCCTCAGTTATTAAGGGAGACATGGCAGAATAAAAGTGATGAATGATTTTTGTGTAATTTAAAGTTAATGATTTTTCTGTGATTAAAAGAACTATAATACTCATTTTGTGATATTTTGGTGATCTAGCATTGGCAAGTTTATTCTGTAAAGACCAAATTGTAAACATTTTAGGCTTAGTAGGCCATGCAGTCTCTGTTACAACTACTCCATAGCATTGGAACAGCAAAAATAGCCACAGATAATACGTCAGTGAGTGGACATGGTTGTATGCCAGTGAAACTTAATTCACGAAACCAGTGGCTGGCCAGATCCCTCAGGCCATACTTTACCAACTCCTGATCTAGAGGAGGATACCCAAATATCCGAACTTCTATAACTTTTTTTTTTAAAGTATTTAGGAATTGCTTTAAACTTATTTCTTTTTTTTGAAAAATGAATTTTGATTCAAAGTTGTTTCATGTGAAGTGTTCTGCTTTTTGACTTTTTGAAATAACAGGGCACAGAAATGTGAATTGCAGTGGACTGTTCTTTTTCTCCCATTCTTCTACTATTTTAAAAAAATAGCCACTGCCAAGGAAAAAGGAAACAACCAAAACCTTGAAATTTTGTTCATAGATAAAATTGGTTTACTTATTCTGAGAGCCATATATTTTATGAATACCACTTCCACATACCTTTATACACATTCCTTTATACACATTCCTTTATAGAAAGTTGAGGCTTCATGCTCATGAAATACAGTTTACCATTCTTCTGCCAATTAAAATCATATTCAGTCCCTTTTGGGATATATATTAATTTTATTAGCATGTAATTAAATGTTTGATTAACTCAAATTCCACACATAAATTTATTATATAGAATGTTGTTTGTCTATTTGCTAAGCTTTATACGACCCTATGACATTTTCCCTGGAGGAGGGCATGGCAGCCATCTCCAGTATTCTTGCCTGGAGAATCCCCATGGACGGAGGAGCCTAGTGGGCTGCAGTCCATGGTGTTGCAAGTTACAAAGAATCGGACACAGCTGAGTGACTAAACAGAGCACATGACATTTTAACGTCTCCCTTTTTTAAAGAACCATTGTCTGTACTGTAAGCACTATTTGTAACTGTCTCTTTTTCTTAAATTAGATGATGATTTGCCTAAATATTGAAATCCAAGGTTGGTTTCAGTGTCCTAGTTACTGGCAAATAGATTCTCATTCACTGTTTTTTAAAGTCATTGGGAGCCATAATTGTCTATTTGTTGGTTAAGTTTCTGCTTGTAGAGAATGATGAAGTCTGAAATTTAGAGTTTATCTCCATAGAAAATGTAAATTTTGTCTCATTAGTTCTTTTTTTTTTTCACTGTGCACATTGTTGCACATATGAATGAGGAATATTTGTATTTCAGAGCAGATTCCAACAATGCCTTTTTCCCAAGGCATTGTTATGAGCCACTAAAACTATTCTTATTTTGACTGTACACTGGATGGTAATAATGAGAAAACTAACAGAAACAAGGACATTAATAGGAAATGTCATCACTGTTCAGCACTACGTTAGGACTAAAAATGTGAGCATTTAAATTTATTTAGCAGTGTAGTAGTCTAGCCCAGTGCTTCTTTAACTGTCTGGAGTGAAGGACCATTTTGGGTGTGTGTTTTTATTTCCAGTCTATTGCAGAGCAGTACTTTTTACAAAATACAGTAAGTCATAGCAATATCTTATTGCTATAAAATTTGCGGACATTTTCACTTTTTTTTTTTTAGATTTTTCTTGTTTTTTTTTTTTCTTCTTTTTTGTCATTTTTTCCTCCCTCTTTTTGCATTTACCTCACTGCACACCCATAAGAGTCTACAGATAACACTTTGAATGGTACTGCTTTAACGAGAGCACTGGCCTGTGGTCCTTTACAAAACTCCATCATCGGCTTTTAGATAAGTCAGTTAATGTGCTTGGGATTAGGTTTCCTGTTTTGAAGAATGAAGACTTTGAAATCAGGAAATTTCTGAAGTCCCTCTGAAAGCCCCAATTTTTATGCCTTTAACAGAATTTGAGTAGTCGAGTCAGCATTTTTTGGTCCTCGTAGAATGACCGCGTAGATCCACTTGGTTTTCAACGACTTATTGAGTGCCTACTGTATGTAACTGCTTTGGGTGCCATCTCTCAGTGAACAAAGTAGATAGAAATCATTGCTTTAATGGAGTGGTGAGTAGAAGAGGGATGTGAGGACATCAGGGGTTGAGGAACAGTGAGAAGGAGGTGTTCTTTTCAGATCAGCACCAGGGAGTTTCTGATCACCAGCTAAATTTGAAAGCAGAGTGAAAAGATACCTCCTGTAAAAAAAAACAAAACAAAACACAAAACAGTGATTTTGGCTCTGCAGAGACCTGTTTTACTTCAAGGTTGAAAGCTGTGCTCAGAAAGTTGATGAGGACGCTTGGAAATATGGCTCTTCCTACCAGGTGGCTCAGTGGTAAAGAATCCTCCCAGTGCAGGAGATGTAGGTTCAATCCCTGGATTGGGAAGGTCCCTGGAGAAGGGGATGATACCCCACTCCAGTATTCTTGCCTGGGAGATTCCATGGACAGAGGAGCCCGGTGTGCTGCAGTCCATGGGGTTGCAAAAGAGTTGGACATGACTTAGCGACTGAACAACAACGACAAACAACGGATACTTAACATATTTGTTTTTCTTTTCCAAGTTGCTGAAGATTGCCTTTAGGCTTCCCAGCCAGCCTTTTCTCACTACTCTTGTGCTTTTCCCTCTCAGGGCACCTTTCATAGCCAGCAGGCACTGGAATATGGCACCAAACTAGTTGGAGGAACCACTCCAGGGAAAGGAGGCAAGACGCACCTGGGCTTACCAGTCTTTAACACCGTGAAGGAGGTAATTAATGGTACCTGAGTTTGGCAAGAAGAAAAAACCAAGGGAAGAGTTAGCACGCCTTGGCTCAAGATCTTAACTGTGCCCCTTTTGGAAGTGTCACTTGCCTTCTAAAATTCCAGTAACCTAGAGAAATTTGAAACATAAAAACGATCGGGTTCACTTTAGTCACTTTAGGATGTACTCTCCGCAGCCTGGGTCATTTTTGCTTATAGGCGTACATCAGTTCTTCTGGGAAGAAGTGCCGTGGCTTGGCTTCTATTTGGCTTATTTTTCTTTCCTTACCATTTCTTCTGGGTGGTTAGAAGTGCGCATGTCAGCATCCACGCTCGACCCTAACACTCAGTGTTAGTGGGAGCTCTGCCAGGCACTGTGCCAGGTGCTTCATCTTCATGGCATCATTCAAGCCTCACCACAAGTCCCCAGGTAGGGGCTGTTAGCATCCCTATTTTAAAGACAAGGATACGACAGGTACAGAGGGTCAGGGTCCTGTACATATCCTCACAGCTGATCAGTGGCAGGCTTAGCCTGGCTCAGAGTAAGTAAGTAGTGGGTGGTGTTCCTGTGTGGAATAGAGTCCAACAGGCAACTCACAGAGTCCTGATCTCTTCCTCAGCTTGCTGATTTCTCAATACTTTTAGAATTACTTTAAGCTAAACTTTCTTTGTTATAAGGCTTACGTGCTTATGGTACAAAGTCAGATGATATGAAGGTATGTAAAGTTAAGTTTTATGTGGTGTTTTCCACTTTTTGGATTTTGCCTTCATAGAGAGCTTATTTCAGCTCAGTGTATACTGTTCATTCTCTTTCTACGCTTACGTGAATATGTAAAAAAATAATAGTATTATGAAAGAAGTCGTAGTACATGTTCTTGGCTATTTAATTTTTAAAAAATCAAAGAAATAAACTTAGTACTTGGGATTGATGTATTGAGGTTAAAAAATAAAAATGTAGCACTCCCCCTCTTCTTAAATATACTTTTAAGGCATGTTTCAAAGAATTTCATTTTTTTTTTTTAAGTACAAATTTATAGATTTACTCTGTTTTTGGAATACTAACTTCAAATTGAGGTAATTTGAATTCTTAATGTAAATTAAGATAAAGGATAAAACAAATATTCAAATTTGGAATTTTCATTTTACTTTAAACTTGAAAATAGGGTATACTGTATATATGTGTATGTGTGTTTTAAGTGTATCATACTTTAGAGAGTAAAAAATTCATAAATTCTGTAGAATAATCATTTAAAGTTTTGCTTTGCATTTTTTAAAACTTCCTAGTTAAATTTGACTTTTGCCATGAGCCTTTTTTTTGCTTTCCTTTTAAAAAAAAGTTTTTGTTCCTAGCAGTTCATTTATTATTCATTTTGATACAAATAGATACGGCTTTTAGAAGATAATGTCAGTTCTTTGACAGATGCTGTTTATTTCTCCCCTGTTTTGCTCTTACAAAGAGATTTCTGAGTGAGTGGAATGGTTTCCTTTCATGTAGTATTACTTGCCGACACAGACCCTGTGGTCATAATCCAGCTTCTGAAAGTCTTTGTATCCTTAAGAGGTAGGAACCCGTGGGATATATTTTCCATAAAATACCTGCACATCTATGATCTCATTTCTGTTCGTTCCAACCTAGTTTTTTTCTTTGGTGCCCACTTCCCTATTATCACTTTGAACATCATTTTTAAAAACATTGATTTCAATTATTTTTAACCCTTGGCAAGTCAGCATTCTTTGACTTGTTCATCTGTGACTGTCAAGATACCTCTCTTTATTAGGGATGCAGTAGAGAAAGCTCCTCGACCTCTGGGAACATGGGCAGTCAGTTCGGAATGATTCTCAAATACACCGTCTTTTACTTCTGCCCCTTCCAGCTGTACCTGCATGTTCTGTAGCTTGGTATTTGTATCCGTTTAAAATCTCATCGCTCAGCCTTCTAAAATGTTTTGATTTATATCTTAATTAAGCTTCATTTTGACATTTATAGGGAGGTAGCCTGCTGTAGCTGAAAAGAACTGACGCTGTGGAATCAGATATCCTTAGGTTTGAATCTTGGCTCTGCCACTTCTTAGCTCTGTGACCTCATGCGAGTTATTTAATATTTCTTGGCCTCTACATCTTGATTTGTAGATAGGGTGGTAAGCAGGCAGGGTTGCATAGTCTTTCTCAGGACCTCTCACAGAATAGGTGCTGCCTCTCTTGGAGAGTCAGAGACACTGACTATCTCTGTCTTCAAGGAGCTTCCGTTATAGGAGAAGAGTCATGGCCACATGTGGAAGTAGGTGGAAGGCTACATCTGTATTGATACATGTACAAAATGTATAGAAGATCACAGAGAGAACAGTGGCCACAGTGGTGGTCTTTAGGTGCCTGGCATTGTGAGGGGTGATGTAGCGTAGACTCTTAACCTTATGTGACCGATGCTTGTTCTGTGGCTGTTTACGCATGTGTATTTTAGCTTATTTCTAGTTAGCGTGTATAAGAGTAAAAATTGGCAGCTAGGAATAAAACCACTTCATTTTGCTTCCTCTTGATAATATTTATTCTTCGATCTATTTTTATTTTTTTAATTAAAAAATTTTTATCTATTTTGGCTGCATTGGGCCTTAGTTGCAGCCTGCAGACTCTGTGGTTTTGGTGTGTGGGCTCAGAGGTTGCAGCACATGGGCTTAGTTCTAGCCCCGTGGCATGTGGGATCTTAGTTCTCTGACCAGAGATTGGACCCGAGTCCCCTGCACTGGAAGGCAGATTCTTAACTACTGGGCCATCATTGAAGTTCCATGGTTTGATAATATTTTTAAAAACATGTTTGAGAGCTGAGTTCTGAAGTTTGGGGCTCACTAGTCCTTTTCTCCTGAGGAGATGCAGGGCCTTTTGTGCTGAATGGGTGATAAGTGCCTTGCTGAAGAACAGAAATAAACGTGGCCCAGGAATGAGGGGACCTAAACGCCAGTCAGTGCTTTCGTGTGTGCTGACATGCTGTCACATCGCCTGAAGGAAGGGGAGGTCACAGAACCTTCCAGTTTCGAGGGGGGTCCCAGTGGGGCGGAGAGGAGGCCACACTTAACTCTGCTGTTTTCAGAGTGAACTAGTTAATGGGAAGAATGAAGACATCCCAGTGTCTCCTGGTGATGTCCTTTCCTGATCCCATGATATCTTTAAAGCCATGGTATTGAGTTTGTTTTACAAAGTGTCTGACTGAACCTATAGTAAAGTGCTTTGTATTAATGTTTCAGGCCAAAGAACAGACTGGGGCGACAGCGTCTGTCATTTATGTCCCGCCTCCCTTTGCTGCTGCTGCCATTGATGAAGCTATCGAGGCAGAAGTGCCCCTGGTCGTGTGCATCACCGAAGGTATCCCGCAGCAGGACATGGTTCGGGTCAAGCACAAACTGCTGCGCCAGGGAAAGACCAGGCTGGTCGGGCCGAACTGCCCCGGAGTCATCAATGTGAGTGCACAAAACGAAATGAGCCCAATTTTAGCCTCTGAAAGCTAACTAACTTTGAGTCAGTCCAAGTATATTTGTGTGTATGATCTCGGAGTTAAAAATTTTTTTTTCACTTTTCTGATACTGTGAATTACTTTCCTTTAGCCTGGAGAGTGTAAAATTGGCATCATGCCTGGCCATATTCACAAGAAAGGAAGAGTCGGTGAGTATGTATTTCTTATAGATTATAAAACAAAATTTCTTGCCCCATGCTCAAAATTCATAAAGAGATTTGATGGTACAAATCAAATTCATTTTAATTCTTTCAACTTTAAGAGAGTTTACCTTGGAAGTTTTATAGTGAATTGGTTCTGTGTCCTGAATTATTGTTTGAGGAACACTAATTCTACAGAATCAAGATATTTTTGAGTTTTTTTAAAAGATTCTTTTCCTGCTCAAGCACACTGGATTCTTCCATGTATTTGCATGTATCTATAATTTTATCACTTAGTAATATTTTATTGAGTGATTATATCACAATTTGCCCGTTCTCCCATTGATGAACATTTCTGTTATTTCCATGTTTGAGTCATTATGAATAAGGTTAAAGTAAGCTTTTGTGTACAGGCCTTTTTGTGGGTATGTTTTCCTTTCTTGTGGGTAAAATGCTTGAAGTAGAATTGCTAAGTCATAAGGTCAAAGTATGTTCAACTTTTTAAGAAGTTACCAAATAGATCTGCAAAGACACTGTGTTCTAAACTCCCACCATCAATGTCTGAATGTTCCAGGCATTCTGTACTTAGGCTTTATGGGCCTGTACTGAGTTGCCTTTCTGATCACTACCCTGCTTTCTGAGGAGCCCATAAACCTCAAAAACAACTAAGAGAAGTTTAGGAAAGTTCTTTAGACCTTGGTTCTTGAGATGGCCATAACACATTGATGAGGAAGTCCTCTGGGAGGACTGCCTTTAATTTAAAGGACTTTAAAAAAAATCACCTGAAAGGAATACATGACACTACAAGATTATCAAGGAGGTGGTGGAGAAAAGATGACCTTTTTTGTACTAATTATTCCTATTTTGATACCAGTACTAATATTCTCAGAAGCCTCATTAACTTCCAGTCCTTAAATTAAGTGTTTAGGGAAAGGAAGGAATTTTCAGTCTCTTGGGTATTTCTGAAGGGGACCTCATGTAATATAATAGCAGTGCAACAGTATAGTGGCTTTCTAATTTGTGTTAATGATAACTAAAATTGTATAACATCTAATTGAGTGTAATTGAAGAAAGTGATTAGATTCCAAATTGATATTTAGTGATGCAGTATTTTTGCATTTATGTTAGACTTTTTACTCTCAACCTCATGTTACATACTTGACTCCTACATCTTTAAAAAATTTTTATTTTAATTAGACTTTTTATATTTAGATAATATGTAAATCATGTAATGTAATATAAAACATGTAATCATAATATGGACAGATCTCTGTGTACCCTTTATTCACTATCCCCCAATGATAACATCTTGCAAAACTATAATGCCATGTCACAACTAGTATACTGACTTTATGACAGACATAAAGAATTTTTCCATCCCTACAGGAATCGCTCATCTTAACATTTTATAGCTACATCCACTTCCTTCCTACTGCTACTCCCTTCTTAATCCTTGGAATCTAATAATCCTCTTATTTTTTTTCCTAAATTTTTTAAATTTCAGGAATGCTATATAAATGAGAACATATAGTATGTAGCCTTTGGAGATTGGCTATTTACACTCGGTATAATTCTCTGGAGGTTCATTCAGATTATTGTATCAGTAGTTCATTCCTTTTTATGACTGAGTAGTTTTCTAGAGTACAAATGTTTGTTGAACCAATCACATGTTGAAAGATACTGGAATTATTTCCAGTTTGGGGCTATTAAAAGTAAGTCTGTTGTATACATTTGTGTACTAGTTTTTATATAACACAAAAAATCTTCATTTCTTTGGGATGAATACTCAGGAGTGCAGTTGCTGGGTTGGATAATAGTTGTGTGTTATTTAAGAAACTGCCAAATTATTACCCACTGTGGCTATACTGTTTTACCTTTCCATCACCAGTGTACCCGTGATCCACTTTTTCTGCATCCGTGCCAGCATTTGTAGTCACTGTTTTTATATTAGCCATTCTGATAAGTGTTCGGTGATACCTCATGGTGGTTTTAATGTACATTCCCCTAATGGCTAATGATCTTGAACATCTTTTCGGGTACTTGTTTGTCATCTGTATATCTTCTTCCGTGGTGGCTTAGACGGTAAAGTGTCTGCCTACAATGCAGGAGACCCAGGTTCAATCCCTGGGTAGGGAAGATCTCCTGGAGAAGGAAATGGCAACCCACTCCAGTATTCTTGCCTGGAAAATCCTATGGATAGGGGAACCTGGTAGGCTACAGTCCATGGGGTCGTAAAGAGTCGGGCAAGACTGAGTGACTTCACTGTGTCTTCTTCAGTGAAATGTTTCTTTGTGTTTTTTTGCCCCTGGTCTAATTGATTACTGTGGAGTTTTGAGAGTTCTTTCTACATTCTAAATACTAGTACTTTGTTGGATATGTGGCTTGCAAATATTTTCTCCCAATCTGTAGCTTGTGTTTTCATGCTTTTAACAGGATCTTTCAGAGAGCAAAAGTTTTTTCATTTTGATGAAATCTTACTTACTGACTTTTTCTTTTGTGAAATATGCTTTTGACTTCCAAGTCTAATAACTCTTTGCTTTGCCTTAAGTACCTATTTTTTCCTGAAAGTTTTAGAGTTTTATCTATTTTTATTTGCTTGCCTGTGCTGCACAGCAGCTTGTGGGATTTTATTAATAGTTCCCTGACTAGGGATTGAACCCAGGCCCTCAGCATTGAGACTGCAGAGTCCTAACTACTGGACTGCCAGTGAATTCCTGAAAGTTCTGTAGTTTTACACTTAAATCCCATAGTGTCCAATTCAAGTAATTTTTCTAGGTGTGAGATTTAGATCAAAATTCTTTTTGTCTATTTGTGTTTAGTTGCTTCAGCACCATTTATTAAAAAGATCATCTTTCTTTCATTGAATTGCTTTTGTATTTTTGTCAGTAAGCTTCTTATTTGTGTTGATCTAATCCTGGGTTTCATCAGTACTGCACAAATTTAATACTATGTTGAAATAATAACTCTTAAAATTGGATAGATTGCTTCTTTGTACTTTTTAAAAAAATATTTTAACTTTTCTAGTTTACTTTTTCATATAATTTCAAGGTAATCTTGTCTCGATCTACAGAAATTATTGCTGGGATTTTTATGTAATTGTGTTAAATCTGTATGTCAGTCTCAGGTGAATAGACATGTTTACTTTGTTTAATATTCCAGTCCATGAATGCAGTATATCTTCATTTACTTAAATTGCCTTTGATTTCCTTCATGAGCATTCTATAATTTTTAACATGAAAGTCCACTGTGTGTTTTGTTAGATTTACACTATTTCTTTTTATTAAAAAAACCATTGTAAATTTTATTGTATTTTAATTCTGGTGTCCATGTGCCTGTGGCTAATGTACAGAAATACAACTAATTTTTGTTTATCTTGCCATATTGTTGTAGACCTTAGGGGTTTCTTGGTAGATTCTTTAGCATTTTCTATGTTAGACAACCCGCATTATCTACAAATAGGGATAGTTTTATTTCTTCCTTTTAGGACACTCAAGAGTAAGTCTTTTCAACTATCCATGTTTTGTTTGTTACTGTGTTCTTCGTTCTTGAGGCTCCAGGGTTCCTTCTTTTATCACTTCTCTTCTTTCCAGAGACCTTATTAATATATTAGCCATTCTTTTATGATGGAACTGTTGGCAACAAATTCTTTACTTTCCCTTTTTGAAAATGTTTTTATTCCCCCGTCATTCATAAAGACTAACATCACTGGGTACAGGATTTAGGGTTGACAGTTCTTTTAGTAGTTAAAAAATGTTGACCCATTTCTTGATCCCATGGGTTCTGTTGAGAAAACTGATATCATTTGAGTTGTTTTTTCATGTAGAGGAAGGTGTTATTTTTCTCTTGCTGCTTTCAAGATTTTTTTTTTTTGAGTGGGGAGTCATATTTTGATTTTCTGAAGTATATTAGAAGTTTTGGTGTGAATTTCATTGGATTTATCCTGTTTTTAGTTTGCTCACCTTCTCACATGTAGATTTAAGTTTCATAAAATTTTGAATTTGGTAAAACATTATTTCTTCAAGTACTGTTTCAGCCCCATGTTCTTTTTTCTCTCCTTCCAGGACTGTCATACAGGAATATTCAATCTTTTATTATAGTTCCATAGGTCCCTGAGGTTCTGGTCATTGTTTTTTCCTAGTCTGTTCTTTCTGCCATTCAGGTGGGATAATTTCCATTGTTTTATCTTTAATTTCACTGATTTTTTTCCTCTCTGCTCTCCATTATTCTGTTTAACTCATCCACTGAGCTTTTAGCTTTGGTTATAGTATTTTTCAGTTCTAAAATTTCCATTTGGTCCCTATGTATCTTCTTTTTCTTTTTTTTTTTTTGAACTGAGGCTTCCTTCATATTTCTTTGATAAAGCTTCAATTTTTTTGTTTCAAGCATGTTCATAATTATTGAAAGTGTTTTTATCATGACTTCATCAAATTTCTTGTCAGATAATTCTGACATCCTTTCATCTTGGGATTAGCATCTATTGATTTTTTTTTTTAAATTCAGTTTGAGATCTTCCTGATTTTTGGTAGGTCAGATGATCTTTGGTTGAAACCTGAAAGTGTGGGCTACTATACTATGAGGTCTGGGTTTTATGTGAACCTTCTGTTTTAGCTGACTTAATTCACACTGCTTCAGCAGGGAATGTGGGGGAGATACCTTGTTCCTGCCAGGTGGAGGCAGAAGTTCAAGTTCTCTTCTTGCTTCTATTGCCAGAGTGAGTGGGCTCCTGCTCACTGGGGAGAACAGTTCCAGCTCCTTACTTGGTCTCCCCTGACACTAGTGAGGATGGAGTTGTTATTGCTGGGCAGTAGTAAAAGCCCTGATTCTCCACTAGGCCTTTTCTGATCCCAGGAAAAGGAAAGAGGCCTCACTGCTGCCAGATGAGGATGGACATCCAGGCTTTTCACCTGGTTTTCACCTGACACTGTGGGAGTGGGGCGGGACTCAGTACCAGCTTGTGTAGATGAAAGTCCTGGTTGTGTACATGCTGGTGGGCGTGCTGCCAGGGTGCCTTATTACAGCCTTGTAAATGTAAAGTCTAGGTTTCTTTTTTTGGCCTTGGCTTATGGAGAAGGAAGTGGCAACTCACTCCAGTACCCTTGCCTGGAAAATCCCATGAACAGAGGGGCCTGATAGGCCCCTGGTAGGTCCATGGGGTCGCAAAAAGTCGGACACAACTGAGCAACTTCACTATGTGAGTACAGGTGGAGCCAGTTTCTTTGTAGTGCATAGTTGGTATGGAGTGGTTATTGTCTGAAAGTTTTCTGTTTTGCTAGGCTGTCCTTGGTTCTTTCGCTGAAGAGAGCTGCTGTTTGGGTGGGGAGTTCTGTGCCTTTGTGTGTTTCTAGGATGCAAGCTTCTTTATCTTTGTATCTGGAACACATGAGGCAAAAGGCAACTTGGAAACACTTCATTGTTTTACTGGAGTCTCAAGGTCTCTAGGACTCTATCTTCTGTCTAACTTTCAGCGATTTCTTGTATTTGTTTTATATGTAGTGTTCAGAATTTTTATTTGTATTTAGCAGCAAGAATACAGGAAAATACCTCTGCTTTTTGGAAGCAGAAGTATCCCTATGGTAGATATTTTTAAGTGATAGTCTCTCTTACTATATATATACTTCAAGGATGGCAGGAGTAATCTACCCTAAAAACATTGCTTTCATTACCTTAAATGCGTGTACTTTGCATTTATATAAATTATATATCACTTTCATTTTAGATGAAATTCCCTTAAAAGAATGATAAAATCCTAGTACTGCTATTCACTGATTATTATACTGATCATCAAAAAAGAAGACTGGAATAAATAAAATAGTTGTGCTTCCCAGTAATCTAGGGTGTTACATGAACAGGAACATAATTCTGTCTTAAGAATCAAGTAGGAATGTAAAGGAGACTAGGTAATTACATACAAAGAAATACAACTAAGTTACTTATTGTCTTTGATTTGAAAGCTAAATGCACCAAATGTACATAGGTGTTACCTACCTATCTACCCTTCTCATTTATGAAAGGTCTTATAAAGGAGGGACTATGTTGAGGAGAGACGTTATAGACAGGAAGCTCCTTCGAGTGGGGAAAAACTGATGAGTGAGACACATGGGGTATGGTGTTAGTGGTTGTCATTTGTTGTGAGATAGGGTCCAACCAGTGATTGGTCTTATAACTATCACCAGTTAGATTTTGTTTAAGAGGGTGATTGTACTCCATCAGTTTTCAGTTTTGACCCATTCGGTACGTATTTACTGAATTCCTTTTGTGCCTGAACTGTGCTCTATATGGGGAACGCAAGGGTGGGGAAAATAGTCTCGTTTACTAACCCCTGGAAGTTACAGGTCCAACAGAAAAGATAATCACTGCAGAATCTCCAGTAACATTGGTGGTCTCTGCTGATCAGTGTAGGAAAGCAGGGTTCTGACTTGAGGAATCTGTGTGGTCAGGAGACAGGAAGCCTAACTGTGAATGTATTTTCTGAAACTGGGGTTATTAACCAAAGGTTAATACTTGAAATTTATGCTTTCTTTTTTTCCATATGGACCTTTATATAGACTTATTGTTCCATTTTACTTTGCACTAGAAGGTCATTTTTTGTGGAAGACTTCAAATATCTCTTAACTGCTTTTGTAGTCATAAAACAACCCTAACTAGCTGAATTGCGTGCATACAGATGGCATCACTTGAAACTTGAGAAGCCACACAAGGGTCTTTCTTGGAGGTCCGGTGAAGGACAACCGCCAGGAACAAACTAAGAGGGCAGAAGTCCAGGAATGTACCACGTAGCCAGCCAAAAAAACTTTAGGGTTAAAAATAAAGCGAAACCAGTTACCACTAATCTTAAGAAGATAAACATTGTGAATGATTAAAAAGTTTAAAAGAGTGAATCAAACTCTTGTAGATATACAGAAGGAACTTGCAAACTTCCCAAAAAGCCTTTCCATTGAATCTCTGAAGAAACAGTTGATTTCTCAGCAGTGTCATGAAAATGTACCACAGTTAATGTTGATGAGGCTACAAAACTAGTGGCTCAGTTGTAATACACTGGTGATGCATCAAAAAAACCAATAAATGTTTTATATATATAAAAAAAACCCTAACTAATAAAATCCTTTCTTTTTCTAACTTTCAAAACCTCCCTGCTATAATTTAGGCCTTTTCTCCTTATTCCATGACCTGATGGTGTTGTTTGTTTGGAGGACAAATTATGGGATGGGTTCTTTATATATATGTGTTTATGATTTATTTTACTATGTGAGAGTCACATGAGCACTCTCTAATATTTCTGAGTTCTCCTTCTTTAAGGTATCGTGTCTAGATCCGGCACCCTGACTTACGAAGCGGTTCACCAGACAACACAAGTTGGATTGGGGCAGTCTTTGTGTGTTGGTGAGGACTTTTTCTAAACTCGTTTTATCAGAGTTCAGTGTCTTCACTGAATAGGTGTAATAATAATTATTGGTTTGACTATTTGTGAGAGATTTTGATGTCATCTTATGAAAAAGATGTTATGATCTTGAGTTTAATTTGCTTATACATGAAGCTGGCTGTTACATTTTCAAGATTCACAGTCCAGGATTTAACTCCCACGTTTCAGAACAAACGTCCTGGGGTGTATGGCTCCTGGAGAGCCTTCGTCCCTGAAAACAGGACTCACTTTGGTTGCTGTGAAGCAGTGGTCCTTCAAGACAGGACTTTGGTCAGTGTAATTGGCACTGTGTTATCATTGCCAGCTGTCGCTCAGCGCTTCACAGGCACCGACTTCTCTGCCAATCATTGTCTCACTCTGCAGAGGCAGCCCTGTGAGGCCCTGCTGAGCTGGCACAGAGTCCTGTGGTCATTTGATTGGTAGATGGAGGAGAGTGAGCTCTTTGCCCCATCATACTGCCTCCCGTTTACAAAAGAGTTTTTACATTTTAAAATAATTTTGAAAAAAATAAAATAATTTTGATATTTTTTGCCAAAAGCCAGGCAAATATGTCACTTTTATAGCAATTCCTTCATGTTTTTAGACCATCTTTTAAAAGCTTTCCAAAGGCAGCTTTTGATGATAAAAAAAACTTTTGAAATATAACCCTGGAGTGTTTTTATTGACTCAAATTGATAAAATCAGTATTAAACATTAAACAAGCTTTTCTATGTGCAAAAGCACAATCTTCAAGACAAGATAACTTAACATGATAGAAAATAAAAGGTTTTGCAATAGTGTGGCAAGTTCCATCTTCTCTAGCTCTGTTTTTAATCTGTAAATTGAGAGTAGTAATTCCTCTCTCACAGAGAGTATGATGATTAGGAAATGGCAGGTCTGATGTGTGCTAAGGCACAGACCTGACTCGTGGTTTGAACTCAGTTGATGCTGCTCCCCTTCCTCAGCTTCATTCTTGAGCCATGCCTTCAAGAGTAGGAAGCCAATCCTGCCTTCAATAAGTTTATAACTTAAAAATTTAGAAAGTGGCCCCCAGTGGAGGGAATCTTGACTTGAATCCCATCTACGTACTTGTGCTAAAAAGCCATGTGTTTGTGGTAGAGCCCCTGTGTGTGGTCTCTGTCATCTCCCACTCCAGGTTGGAGGGAAGAGGGATCAGGACACCTACCCCACCCACTGCAGGGACATGTGTCTTAACTTGTGAGTGGTTCCTCTGCAGTGTCCCTCATCAGACAGTTACTTAGTGCAAAGAAATTTATTTATTTTTTCTTTTTTTACTGTAGAAAAATTACAAATATCCAGTATTTCTAACATGGCATTAAGTCTCCAGTATGGTAATAAGGTTTGCCATTCATGTGAGCAATAACAAATCACAACAAACTACCACAGTGAGGGTAATAACATACAGACACCCACACCCACACACCAGGTGAGGGTAATAGCATACAGACACACACACACACCCCAGGTGAGGGGTAATAACATACAGACACCCACTCCCACACACCAGGTGAGGATAATAGCATACAGACACACACACACCCCAGGTGAGGGTAATAGCATACAGACACACACACACCCCCCAGGTGAGGGGTAATAACATACAGACACCCACTCCCACACACCAGGTGAGGGTAATAGCATACAGACACACACACACACACACACCCCAGGTGAGGGTAATAGCATACAGACACACATACACACCCCCCCAGATGAGCTAATCAAGATACTATTATACTTCATTAACCTTTTGTGCTAGGAGATGATAAAGGAAACTTTTTGATTATAATACTAAGTAGTATAATTATTTTTATTATAATATTAAGTAGTATAATTATTTTTAATTTCAGAATTAATTGCCTGTTATATACAAAGTACTGATACTGAGCTACTCACCAGAAGTCAGTGATTAAAACTTATAACTTACTAAAGAGTAACTGTATTCCTGAAAAAGCTAATGTGTTTTTAAAAGTAACGTTCTAACAGCATCGAAACATGTATATCTAGGGTGAAACAGATCACCAGCCCAGTTTGGATGCATGAGACAAGTGCTCAGGCCTGGTACACTGGGAGGACCCAGAGGGATGGGGTGGAGAGGGAGGTGGGAGGGGGGACCGGGATGGGGAATACATGTAAATCCATGGCTAATTCAATGTATGACAAAAACCACTGCAATGTTGTAAAGTAATTAGCCTCCAACTAATAAAAATAAATGGAAAATAAATAAATAAATAAATAAAAAAAAAAAATAAAAGTAACGTTCTTCTAATTAGGGAAACTATATAGAATGCTTATTATTAAAGAGCTATGTAGGAGTAATTTTGGGAGGGGGAAGAGTCTTGATAAGGAGACAAAGAAAAAGATGGCTCTTTTTGTGACTAGCAAGACCCAACCACCATTTAACATTCATGTAGTATTATAAGCAGAAATAAGTTTAGCATTTTATGATTTTTTAAATGTTAAATGCAAGAGTGATAACACATTTAAAAATATTTGTAAGAAGGGCGTAGGCAAAATAAGAAACCTGTTGAAACAATATTTCCTGACTTAATTTTCAGAGGGTGTTGATATTCTTTGACTTTTCCAGGCATTGGAGGCGATCCTTTCAATGGAACAGACTTTACAGACTGCCTTGAAATCTTTCTCAATGATCCGGCCACAGAAGGCATCATATTGATTGGTGAAATTGGTGGTAATGCTGAAGAAAATGCTGCAGAATTTTTGAAGCAACATAATTCAGTAAGTTTGGCTGTGGAAAGATACAGCTCTTTGCTCTTGAATAATATCACAGGTTTGCTTTAGAAGTTGTTTTTGTTTAAAGATGAATTTTTTAAGCAAACATGAAAGGTAAAAGTAAATCTTACTGAGCTGAGCCTGGAACACTGGCCACTCAGGAAATGTAGGACTCTTTCTGGGTTGATTCTCCTCTCCATTTCCCTTGGTGCCTGTGCTTGGCTTCTCTAATGAATCCTCCCTCCAGGCATCTCCTTTTACTTCCTGGTAGGTCGTCTGCTAAATGGAGAACTTTCAGGCCATCAGCCTGAAAGCTGTCACTTGACCTGCACATTTCCATTTTCACCTGTCATTGATGTCCTTTCTCCTGACCTCAGGGGATGTGTGTTCTTTCTCTTTGTCAAGGCTGGCTATCTAGTGATCCTGTCCTTTATACCCTTTTCCAGGATCTTGTCTCCCTCTAGCTTCAGTCTTTCCTCATAGAGTAGCACTTTGCTTCAAAGGTCAAGTGGAAAAGCTTTATTGACTGTCCTGTGAAGGCTTTCCTGTTGCCTCTCCCTTTGAATTAAATAAAAAAGAATAGTGTGGTGTTGTATCATAGTTTCATTTAACTCAAGGGAATTTAGCTCTGTTTCTGGGGTGAAGGAGGGTGGTAGGAAGAGAGCGGGGGGCATGGTAAAGACAGAAGCAGCTTGGTGCCCGACAGTCCCCTCCCTGCATCGTTGAGCATGTGTGCTCTGAATTACTGTGGCCAGGGCCTGGGGAGAGCATGCAGATGGTTTCCAGGGTGTCCCTGATACTGACAAATGAGTGAAGAGTGAAGGTGAATCTTCAGGGGGCCAAGCAAGAGGGCAGAGAGAACTTGTGTCTGTGCTTGTGAAAGAAATTGAGAGTAAGTGTGTCAAAATTAAATGCCACAGAAAAATAATGAGTACCGGAGAGTTAAAGGAAAAGATGCTATCACCTGCAGAATAGCCTGTGCAAAACGATGCATGTTTATGTATTGCTGTTGTTTAGTCGCTCAGTAGTGTCTGACTCTTTGCAACCCCATGGACTGTAGCCCCCCCGACCAGGCTCCTTTGTCTATGGAGTTTTCCAGGCAAGAGTACTGGAGCAGGTTGCCATTTCCTTCTCCATATTTATATGTAATTGAAGGAATTTTCAAAGGCTCTTTTGAATATACATGTTTTTCTTCAGTGGTAATTTTAAGAATTCCTCTTATTCTGGTGAACTTTCCTGGTGGTTCAGATGGAAAAGAATCTGCCTGTAGTGCAGGAGACCCTGGGTTCAATCCCTGGGTCAGGAAGATCCCCCAGAGAAGGGAATGGCTACCCACTCCAGTATTCCTGCCTGGAGAATTGCATGGGCAGAGAGGCCTAGTGGGCTACAGTCCATGGGGTTGCAAAGAGCCAGGCATGACAGAGCGACTAATGCTTGTCCTTTACTCTCTGGATCTCTTTCTTTATTTTTTATTCACTCCCTAATCCTCTGCGGTTAGATTTTGTCTGCCGCTTAGAAGCTGTGTCACCTTGGGCATGTTCCTTAACTTCACTGTGCCTCAGTTTCCTCTTTGGCTAAATAGGGGTACAGTAGAGCTTCCCTCGGTGCCCTTGTAGGGCTGTGGAGATACATGGCGCAGAGCTGCCCCGGGCATGTGGTAAGCACTTTTGGCGGGCTGCTGTGGGGTCTGCTGTCCACGCTGGCACTGCTTTGGCTGAAGTCAGCAGCAGCCTCCATTCGTCCTCCTGGCCCTTCTCGTCTTTATCCTTTCCCAGATTTACCCTTTGTGCTTATTCCCTAAGTGTAACTGTTCATGGTGTATAAACAACGTTGTACTTCTCTCTCAGCTCTTGCTTCCCCTCAGTTACCCGAGATCTTAGTAGTTTGTGGAGATTCAAAGTATCATCATCTGTAATTAGTCCCTCTGCTCCGATTCAGTCTCTTCTCTTATCTCACCTGGACCATCTGAGTAATTTTTTTCCTGATGTCTCTGCTCCTTTCCCTCCCGCCTTGCCTACCTGCTGTTTGCCATCCATGTGGGTTAAAGGGCAGACAGCATGGCTTTCCAGCTGCCTACATACTACCCTGACGCTCCTTTTCAGATCCATGTCCCATCTCATGTGCTGCTTGTTTTCATCCTTGCTTGCCTTCGCTTGTTCCTTCTGCAAGGCATGCCGAACACCTGACTCTTGCTCTTGTGGACAGCAAGCAACTGCTATAGCCTTGCTGCCCAGCTCAGCCTCCGGCATATTAGGAGGCAGTAAATGGTGAATAAGTGAAAGAGTATGTAAATTGGTAGGAGACTAGAGTAAAATGTTATGAGTCTCTCAAATTTACAAAGGTTGTGAAGTTTAAAATTTAAAAACTGACTTAATTTTACAAAAAAAAAAAACCACTTAGGTTAATATGACATAGTCATCCCTCGCTGTCCATGGGCAGTACCCCTGCTGACACCAAAATCTGTGGATGCTCAAGTCCCTTATATAAAACAGTGTAGAATTTGCATATAACCTTCATATACCCACCTGTACTGTAAATCATCTCTGGATTACCTACAATACCTAATAAAATGTAAATGCTGTGTACATAGTTGTTAGTTTGGCAGTTTTGCTTTTTGAAACTTTCTGGGATTCCTCCCCTGCCCCACCAGACGTTTTCTGTGTGCAGTTGGTTGAATTCTCCAATGCAGACCTCGTGGATAAAGGAGAATTTTAAAATGTGTTTAGAATGCATGAATCCCTTGATGGGAAAAGCTAAATGTTACATTTTCTTTCATTTGCCATGTTTTCCTATTACTGATTGATCTCATGGAGCTAAATTTTACCGAGGACCTACTGTGTACAAGCTTCTAGGCTGAACAGTGCAGGTGACATACTAAACGCTTAGCATGGAAACTGACACAGAGTGAATACTCCGTAATCTTGTGTCCTGCGAGGACTGTATTATCATCATTATAATGACAGTAGTTATCTGCAGGAGTAATCTTTTTTAACCTTTATCTTGATGCATTGAGTAGATATTTTTGTCCTTTTTTGAGTAAGGAAACTGGCAACTTGCCAGTGGTAAGTACTTCAGAGCTGAGGTTCCCTCCAGGTGTGCCTGACTTCTCCATTACACCATCAGGGGTCAGGAGTCAGGTCGCAGGGCTCAGGGACATGATGCCACAGTCCTGGGCATCTATTTGGATTCCACTCGTGCCATCCTAACTCATCTTTTTGTTTTTAGTCTTTCACATTTCTGTGTCCTGTTCACATTTAGTCTTTTCTATTGTATTTTTCGGTCCTTAAAGAAAAAAATCTCAAGTGACTCTTCTTTGACAACAGGACGGAGTATACATTTGTCAGACATTCTAGGTTCACCCTAATCATGTTTCCTTCTAATATAATATTCTCACTATTTGAGTATGGGGACAGAGGGATTCAGCGGAAAGTGGTGCCACTCACATATCAGATGCTCACATTCTTTGCAAAGCACACAGTGAATAAATGATTTAGCTTTTTCTTTTTAATTCTCTCCTATAGTAGATGTTGGGCATACAGAAGTAAATGAAAACATAGTCTCAGCATTCAGAGTCATCATTTAGGAGAGGAGTATGTGGGGAATAAGTCACAGCCAGTGTGCTGCGGGTCATGATAGAAAAGTATCAAAGGCACAGCAGAGTCACTGAACAGAAGACGAGCAACTGAAGGGTATTTGTGGAGAGAGTGGGAGGAAGAGTCCAAAGGGTTAGCAGGGAAGAAGAGGCTTGAGCCACGTCTTTAAAGGTAAGTCAAGATTTGCCAGCTATCCAAGGAGGATGGAGAACTTTCTCAGCAGAGGCCCAGAGGCAGAGCAGTCTGGCATTACTGGAGGATAAAGAGCAGATAATCACGATGGTGTGATCACTCACCTAGAGCCAGACATCCTGAAATGCAAAGTCAACTGGGCCTTAGGGAGCATCACTACAAACAAAGCTAGTGGAGGTGATAGAATTCCAGTTAAGCTATTCCAAATCCTGAAAGATGATGCTGTGAAAGTGCTGCACTCAATATGTCAGCAAATTTGGAAAACTCAGCAGTGGCCACAGGACTGGAAAAAGTCAGTTTTCATTCCAATCCCTAAGAAAGGCAATGCCAAAGAATGCTCAAACTGCCGCACAATTGCATTCATCTCACACGCTAGTAAAGTAATGCTCAAAATTCTCCAAGCCAGGCTTCAGCAATACGTGAACCGTGAACTTTCAGATGTTCAAGCTGGTTTTAGAAAAGGCAGAGGAACCAGAGATCAAATTGCCAACATCTGCTGGATCATTGAAAAAGCAAGAGAGTTCCAGAAAAACATCTATTTCTGCTTTATTGACTATGCCAAAGACTTCCACTGTGTGGATTACAATAAACGGTGGAAAATTCTGAAAGAGATGTGAATACCAGACCACCTGACCTGCCTCTTGAGAAACCTGTATGCAGGTCAGGAAACAACAGTTAGAACTGGACATGGAACAACAGACTGGTTCCCAATAGGAAAAGGAGTATGTCAAGGCTATATACTGTCACCCTGCTTGTTTAACTTCTATGCAGAGTACATCATGTGAAACGCTGGGCTGGAAGAAGCACAAGCTGGAATCAAGATTGCCGGGAGAAATGTCAATAACCTCAGATATGCAGATGACACCACCCTTATGGCAGAAAGTGAAGAACTAAAGAGCCTCTTGATGAAAGTGAGAGGAGAGTGGAAAAGTTGGCTTAAAGCTCAACATTCAGAAAACTAAGATCATGGCATCTGGTCCCATCACTTCATGGCAAATAAATGGGGAAACAGTAGCTGACTTTATTTTGGGGGGGGTTCCAAAATCACTGCAGCCATGTGATGATTGCAGCCATGAAATTAAAAGACTCTTACTCCTTGGAAGAAAAGATATGACCAACCTAGATAGCATATTAAAAAGCAGAGACATTACTTTGCCAACAAAGGTCTGTCTAGTCAAGGCTATGGTTTTTCCAGTAGTCATGTATAGATGTGAGAGTTGGACTTTAAAGAAAGATGAATGTGGAAGAATTGATGCTTTTGAACTGTGGTGTTGGAGAAGACTCTTGAGAGTCCCTTGGACTGCAAGGAGGCCCAACCAGTCCATTCTAAAGGAGATCAGTCCTGAGTGTTCATTGGAAGGACTGATGTTGAAATTGAAAGTCCAATACTTCGGCCATCTGATGGGAAGAGCTAACTCATTTGAAAAGACTCTGATGCTGGGAAAGTTTGAGGGCAGGAGGAGAAGGGGACAGCAGAGGATGAAATGGCTAGATGGCATCACTGGGTCAATGGACATGGGTTTGGGTGAACTCCGGGAGTTGGTGATGGACAGGGAGGCCTGGCGTGCTGCGGTTCATGGGGTCGCAAAGAGTCAGACACGACTGAGCGACTGAACTGAACTGAACTGAAAGAGCAGGGAAGAAGGATGAGGATGAGGCTGGAGTCAGCAGTGTCAGAGCATGTAGAACCTGTAGAATCTGGCATGATGGTGCCTTCACGAGAGTCAAGTTAATGGAAGCAAACTGTGCTAGTGAACTTGCACTGCCATGCACTTAAAAGAAGTCAGTTTTATTTAAGAATGTCCTTAATGAAGTAGTAAAGATTACTAATTTTATAAAGTCTTGACCCTCAAGTCAGTAGTTTTGTGGTGAAATGGAAAGTAAAGCACTGTCCTAGTTGAATCGTGAGCTAAATTAGTTGTTTTTTTCATGGACCACCAGTTTTACTGGAAAGAGTGACTGCCAGGAACACTGATTATTGGGTATTTATTTGGTAAATCTTTTCTCAACAATGAACAAAGCAGTCCTGCTGTGTTTGTGTGTATTGTCAAGGAAAACAACTCATTTCATTTGTTGACAATCATTAAGTTTGAGCTTTCAAATGAATATTCTTAGAATACTTGTTTCTGCTACCATGGACTTGACAACTTCCCCCTACTAAAGACTTCTCTAATGAGGCTGAAGGTGGTAATGAAGAATGATTTGTTGATATTGAATGATGAAATATCAGCACTTAGAAGGTCTCTGTAACTCAGTGAACCTATATTTTCCTTCTGACCAACGAATGTTACAAAATCATGATAGGTAAAAGATCCAAAAAGATGAATGGATTTTAAAGTAACAAAGGACTGTGGTTCCAGATTCCAGCATTGCATCATCATCTTTAGTCGTTCAGTTGTGTCTGACTCTTTGTGACCTCATGGACTATGCAGCCCACTAGGCTTCTCTGTCTGTGGTATTTCCCAGGCAAGAACACTGGAGTGAGTTTCCATTTCCTTCTCCAGGGAACATTGCATATAACCTTTAAGAAATTACCACTTGAAGAGGTTCGTTTCAGTGTCAAAGAATATCCTCAGTTATCTGATAGATATTAAAATATTTCTGCCTTTTTCAAGTACATATGTGTGTGAGGCCAGATTTTCTCTTGTACTTCAGCCAAAATAACATTTTTGCAGTAGATCTAACAAAAAGCAGGTATCAGAATCCTTTTGCCTCTTTTTAAACTAGACACTTAAGATTGACAAAAATGTAAAATAATGCCACTCTCCTCACTTAAATGTTTTTATAAAATTGTTTTAAAAAATTACTATTTTAAGAGAATTAATAAATATTTATAAAATTTCTCAGCTTTAATTTCTAATACTGTAAATATCTGATATAATCTACATTAAAAAAAGTTCTTTGGAATTCACAGTCATTTTTGTAAGTATAAGCGGTGTCAAGACCAAATGATTTGAGAACTGCTGGTCTGGGAGAAGATAATAGTGCCTGAAGGCACCCAGATTCCACTTGTGCTCAGGTTCTGCTTTCTGTAGGCAACTCTGTTTTACCTGGATATCTTATTGCCTCTGAATTACTATTGTGAACATGGTATTTTCACTCACTGTGAAACATGACTGTATATTCATATGTTACTCCATGACATCTATTAAATGATTGAGATATATGTATATATTTTATATTATTTCTTCAACAACATTATAAGTCTAGAGCACAGGAATACTTTTTTTCCTCCCACAGGAATTCTTATATTTCCTGTGTGTTGGGTTTTTATTTTTATTCTCAGAATCTACTGTTATGCTGTGCTGTTTATGCATGTGGCAGTTGTGCATTAGAACGGATTTTTATTGAATAAAACCAGTCCTGATCTTCCTTCTTAGACATCGTATAGTGTCAGAAGAAAGGACCCTCAGCTCCCAACCTAACTTAGCGGTTTCGTTTCGTAGATGAGGCAGCAGAGGTGTAGAGGTGACGGGCCTTGTCTGAGGTCCTGTCGCTTTAGTCAAGTGGAAATTGATCCTGGAGACTCCCACTCTTCAGTCCTTTCCAATATGCTGTCTTTCTCTTTATTAACAAATTTATTAAAGGTAAGCTAGTAATGAATTAAGACAAAACAACCTGATCTGGGTCTTAATTTGTTATCATCACAAATCCTATAACTTACATATTTTCAGTTTTTTTTTTTCAAATGAAAGAGTCACATGTGTATGTGGAAATCAGCTATGTCAGTGAAGTTGAAGTTTAATATCTAAATAGTTAACAGTTTTGCTTCAGGATTGTTTTTGTGAGTTTGGAGGAAAAGTTGAGTCATCTCAAAGGAGAATGCAGTAGTTTCAGTCACAGCTCAGTATTTCTGTTGGTTTTCTTAGTGATGATGAGTGACTGGCCCCAACCACTTGCCATTTTCTGGCAGTCATGAGTTGGAGGTCCAGTTTTGATCAACTTCTTCATCAGTGTGTTTAAAATCCCACTTTCCAGGGTCCCAAGGCCAAGCCTGTGGTGTCCTTCATTGCTGGTTTAACTGCTCCTCCCGGCAGAAGAATGGGTCACGCAGGGGCAATCATTGCTGGAGGAAAAGGTGGAGCTAAAGAGAAGATCGCAGCCCTGCAGAGTGCTGGGGTTGTGGTCAGCATGTCCCCGGCACAGCTGGGAACCACCATCTACAAGGTGAGCTGGAGCAGTGGCCTGAATGCTCGGAGGTCATGGGCCTTAAAGTGGGAGGCCACCCGGGTGGCCTGGGAACTGTGGTCTTTTCTTCTGAGTCTCTTCTGTTTCTTTCATTCTGGTCTGTAGCTTAACGGTCTGTAGCAACCCCACCAAGATCCTAATATCCTAATTGGGCATGACCAGGAATAATGTTCTGATTAAAAAACTTGATTCATTAAACATTTCACTTTGCTGTTTTGTGAGTAGTGAGATAGGATTTACAAGAAAGGGTTTCAGAGTCCGTTAAGTGCTGTGAATTCCATTTTAGGAGTGGTGCAGAAAATTGCCTTGTGTTTTTTTTTTTTTTTTCATGGAGAGCCTTTGGGAGTATAGTTGTGCTGACTCCATAGGTATTTTTCCAGGGAAAGAGGTTGAAAACTGACTAAGAAGAAATAAAAACGGAGTCGGGATGGATGGAGACTAAAGACGAGGATGGGGATTTTTAGTTGGTGTCTTCCATAATCTCTTTGCAGTGATTTTTGGCAGTCTGTCTCTTTGATTGATCATTTGACTCTCTTTACTTTTATGATGATCATAGACACTGCCCCCCCCAAAAAAGCAAAAAAACACCAAAATTTTGTACACATGCTGAAAACAGGCCCAGATAGTCTTCCCAGGAGGGAACATGTTTTGGCATACTCTTCTTTGGCACTATCCTAGAGATAATAAAACAAACTCCTTGGTTTATTGAATATTTTCATGATCCTGTTGTATGGAGTATGCTACTGTGTGCCATAGTGTTTAAAAGAAATCTGGGTAGTTAGTTAGTGTTATGAGGAAGAATCTTCTTTATTTGAGAGAAGAGGGAAGAAGGGAAAAAGCAAATTCTTAAATTCTTATTGAATGCATGTATTACCATTTTACTCCAGTAGGTGGCAGCAGGCACCTACGCATCCTGTTGTATTCTAATTATCACAATGTAGAGAAATTATTACAATGTAGAGAAACTGATTTTCAGTATTTTTGCCTTTTCATATATTTCTGAGGTTCTTGATGTTTTGTTTAAATCTGAACTGAATCTGTGTTTTATTCTCTGAGAAACTAAACAAACTTGTTTCCATTGCCTTATTAAAAGGGCTGTTGTGGCTCACAGATAGCATTACATGTTTGGATAAGCACAATCAAGTTTGTCAGCTCCTAACTATAATACTGCAGTAGAAAATAAGCATAATTCGAAACCTCTCAGCCTCTGCATTTAGGAGACATAAAGTCTTAAGTTCTGAATCTAGCTTAGTGAAATCAGACTGACACGGACTCATTTGAAAGCTGTCATTTTGTGTTCAAGCACCTCATCCTGGTACATTTTACCTGTATAATTTTTGGTTGCTCAAGAGATCCTAAAGACAGGAGGTTTCAGAATCACTTTAACCATGAATGTAATTTGAGGCTTTAATCTTTTTATCCCCTCTCCCTTCTCCTGTTCCTCTGTTCCTGAAGGAGTTTGAAAAGAGGAAGATGCTCTGAAAGAAAGACGGAAAATTCCTTAAGCCTATGGATGAATCATTGTAGCAATGGGAGCGGTGGCTGTTTGCTTCTGATGTCCACTGACCGTCTGCCCGTCCACCTGTCGCTGGTCTTTTCAGCACAACAGGAAGCCAAAACAAGGTTTAGAATGTCCCACACTGAGGTGTTTTCACCTCACTAAATAAGAGAAGCAGCCAATAAATCTACTACTTGATTTGAATACGGTTTTAGAGACTTTTTATTGTTCCACCGTGGGCATGGGGAGAGGGGGAGAGTTGGAGGAGGCTGTGTGTGCACATGTATGCCTGTGTGCCTGTGTGTGTCTTTCATTGGGTTCTGTAGAGGACTTTCTAACTAAAACTTTTGAGAGAATGAGTATAAACATTTCAGTTTGGCATTTATCATAGATACAGAGTGACTAAGTTTCTCTGAATTACAATTTTCTCATATCTACATATATAATAGTCTTCATCTTACAGGATAGTTTTGAGGATTGGAGATAAATATATGAAATCCTTGGCACATGATAAGGCAACCTAATTTTTGCCAGTGCCACCATCTTTATCACTGGGATTATAGGCAGGAGCTCATCCAAGTTTCAGTTTTTGCCTAACTGGGAAGTGGAGAGTCTTCAATAATGCTTTGTTTTTCTGTGGTTCTGCAGAGGGCTGTTTCCTTCCCCACCCAGAGCCTATACATTTCTTTGCTTGAGGTTTCAGACATTTCACTTTGAGAGAGCAGTTAGCCATCCTCTTGTTTGAAAGGGAGCTTGTTAACAAACAATTCCAGTGGAGAAGCAAGAAAATATTCTCACATTGTGTAGCTGCCCTGAAGGAAACAAGAGCTTCTGGAAATAATAATAGAAGAAGAACTTCAAGAAGGCTGTTTGGGGAGGCCTTTCCAAGGAGGAGTGATGAGTAGGTACTTAAGGGCCGGGAAGGTACCAGCCATGCAAAAAGGAGGACACATACTCCGGCAAAGGCAGGGGGCAGGAAAGAGCTTGTTTTGGGGAGGGGCCTGGGGAAGTGATCCTGAGAGGGGCTGGAGGATGTTTGGAAGACTGGGAAAATAGGTGTCCCATGACTTTGCATAGGCTGCTGAGCGTGCAAAGAGCACGTGTTGGGAGATAGATCCAGCCCAAGTATTCTGCCTGGGCCAAGGACCATGTCTAGATGGGCTTTGGGTCAAGTAGACTTTAGTTCCTGTTCAGTTGTTTCCTCATCTTGAAAGGGGAGCTCATGACCCCCATCCCACAGGCTACCTGGGTAGAATATACATTATGCATATGTGAAGGTGGGCTCTACCAGGGCTTGATGTCGCTTCATAAAACTTTTGTGGGGGGTTTATTTTATTTTTTCTTATTTTTTTATTCCATAAATTCTTAAACTTGCCTCCTGCTTGTGCTCAGGGCAGCCCCCAGCTGACATGGTGGCCAGGGAGGAAGTCCCTTCCAGTCTCTCTGATTGGCATCTCCAAGGTCCCTCCAGGGCAGACAAGTCCTCCTTTTGTCTGAGGCTTTGTGACAAGTACACAATTCAGGTGAGAGGCCAGCGACCTCAACATCCTTTTGAGGGTCCCAGATTCCAGGCTCAGCCCCCTGTTCTGTCCCACAAACACCCATCCCAAGATGACCCCTCTCTCCTCACACCTCTGGTCCTATCCCTGGAAGTTCAGTGCCCTCTTGACCCCTTCTCTCTCCCACCTGCCATCTTCCCTTTCCACTTGCCTTCGTCTTTGCTTTCCATCTCCCCCTCCAACCCCCGCAGCATCTTGAGAAGTCATCCACCCCTCATCTCTCACTTCTCTCCCCTCCTACAACTACTGCTCTGAGCAACTCAAACATACCTGAGCAGGATATTTGGTTCTGGTGTTTCTGATTTCATATTTACAAGCAAAAGGTAAAAGTTTTAACTCATGACCCCAGTGCATTTTAAAAACTTTTATTACAGAAACTTTCAAACATTTACAAATGACTGTGGTAATATAATGAACTCCTGTGTACCCATCACCCAGCTATGACAATGACCAACATTTTGCTATTACTGTATGATGTCTACCTCCAACCCATTCCTGCCAGTGTTTTTATTGTGATAGGTGTTTTGTCAGGGTAAAATTTATATTTGCTGAAATGCATAAATCTTATCTGTGCATATTTAACAAATGGACAAACGTATGTAACCACCCCCTAATGAGGATATACAACATTTCCTTCGTAAGAGAAAGTTCCATCCTGTTCTCCCAATAGATAATCTGTATTTTTCTTCATCTTAAAATTAGTTTTTGTCTGCTGTAGAAATGTATATGAAAGGATGGCTATAGTATGTATTTTTTTTTTTTTAGTGGAGAATAATTGCTTTACAATGTTGTGTTGATTTCTGCTGTACAACATGAATCAGCTCTAAGTATACATGTATCCTCTTCATCTTGGGCCTCCCTCCCCATCTGTCCACTCTAGGTTGTCACAGAGTGCCAGTCTGAGCTCCCTGTGTTATATAGCAACTTCCCACTAGCTATCTATTTTCCATATGGTAATGCATGTTTTTCAATGATACTTTCTCAGTTCATCCCACCCTCTCCTCCCCCAGCTGTGTCTCTATTCCTACCCTGCAAATAAGTTCATCAAGACACATGTACCCCAGTGTTCATTGCAACACTTTACAGTAGCTAGGACAGGGAAGCAACCTAGATGTCCATTGGCAGATGAATGGATAAGGAAGTTGTGGAACATACATATAATGGAATATTACTGCACCGTGTGCTACATGCTCAGTTGCTCAGTCACGTCTGATACCTTATGACCCCATGAACTAGAGCCTGGCAGACTCCTGTCCGTGGGATTCTCCAGGCAAGAGTACTAGGGTGGGTTGCCATTTCGTTCTTCAGGGGATCTTCCCAACCCAGGAATCAAAACTGTGTCTCCTGCATCTCCTGCATTGGCAGGCAGATTCTTTTCCCACTGAGCCACCTGGGAAGCCCCTACAGTGGAATATTACCCATCCATAAAAAGGAATGAATTTGAATTAGTTGAATTGAGGTGGATAAACCTAAAGCTAGTTGATACAGAGTGAGGTAAGAAAGAAGAGCAAATATATTAACATATATGTATGGAATCTAGAAGAAAAAAGATAGTCTTTTATGCTTGGTTTCTTTCACTCAGCATGATTTCTGTGATGGTCTTCTAAGCCAATGCTTGTATCAGAACTTATTCCTTTTTATTGTTCCATTGTATGGGTATGCCACAATGTGTTTACCCATTCTCTGGTTGCTGGCCCTTGAGTCGTTTCTAGCTTTCGGCTGTGGTAGATTAAGCTGCTGTGATCCTTTATGTGCAAGTCTTTTTCTGAACATAGACTGTTTTTTCTTGGAGAGATACTGGGAATGGAATTGCTAGAAGACATGTTCTCCCCAGCAAAAGGAGTCTGGTTTTGTATGTCTTCATCAACATTTGGTATTTTTGATCTTTAAAATTTTTGCCATTTCTAATAAGAGGTGTGAGGGGTATCTCATTGTGTTTTAATTAGCATTTCCCTGGAGAGTAATGATGTTGAACATATTTTTAATAAGTTTATGTTTTTGGTATTTCTTTCTTTATGAAGTATCTTTTCAAGTCTTTTGTTTATTTTCTATTTCATTGGATTTTTATTTCTGAGTTCTGATAATTCTTTATATATCCTAGATAAAAGACCTTTCTCAGATATATACCAATAGCTTATGAATATTTTCTGATACTCTTTGACTTGCTCACTCATTTTGTTGCTGGTATCTTGATGAATGCAAGTTTTTAATAAAGAGCAACATGTCTTTTTTTCCCTTTTAATTCACTGCTTTCTTATCCTAAGACATGTTTGACTACTTCAAATTTTGTAGCATCATAAAAATTTTAGAATAAATTTGTTCATTTCTATAGGATGATGGTTGGGATTGAGTTAAGTAAGTTTTATAAACTGTTTTGGAAAGAGTTGCCAATTAACCTTATTGACTCTTTCATATTCCAGTTTTCTTTCTTGCAAAAATATACAAACATAAATTGATTTTTGTACATTGACCTTCTACCCTAAAATGAATTTATTAGACCTAGCAGTTAAAAAAAAATTTCTTTTGTTTTTTTTTAATGTAAAAATTCATGTTAACTCTGAGTAGAGTTTTGCTCCTGTTCCAGTTGTCATTCCTAGTTTCTCTTTTTCTTAATGTACTTACTCAACTACAGTGTTGAATCAGTGTGAGAATGGATGCCTTTGTCTAGTTTTCAATCTTGAGGTTGTTTTTCCATATTTCACCATTAAAGTGATGCTAGCTTGAGGATATTCATAAATGTCCTTCCTTTATCCCATGGGGAAAATTTCTCTCTATTCTAAGTTAGCTGAATGTTTTTGTTGTTGTTGTTTGTTTTTTAATTGTGAATGGGTGATGAAAGTTTATCCAGTGATTTTTCTGAATCTATTGAAATGACTATTTCCCACCTCCTTTATTTGATCATTTTAAATGTTTCTTTCTGGGGAATTCCTGGCAGTTTAGTGGTTAAGACTCCATGCTCTCAAAGCTGAGGTCCCAGTTTCAATCCCTGGTCAGGAAACTAAAGTCCTACAACCTGTATGGCATGGCTAAAAAAATGTTTGATTTTTAGACCTTAACTTGTATTCCTGTTCACAGAGGCCACTTGATTATGAACCTCCCCTTGTCACATGTTTCTGAAATACTTTGCTGATATTTTGTTAAGGATGGTTGTCAAAACTTTGTTTCCTTGTAATATCTTTGCCAGGCTTGGTATCAGGATAATATTGACTTTATACAGTAATGGGGAAATTTTCCTTTTTTTCCTCTATTTTCTGAAAGAGTTAGTTTAAGATTGGTACTGTGTCTTCCTTAAATTTAATAAGATTCTCCTTGAATTCTTCATACCCTCTTCAGGAGGCTGGGTGTGTGGTAGGCTCTTGCTGAGAGAAACAGCAGGGTGCTGTCAACCCAGGAGTAAGAATCAGTCACACCTTTTCTGGAGTCCTGCCAAAGCCTCAGAGAAATCCTCACCAGGAATCTTGTCTCTTCAGTTCCCACTCCAACCCTCCCCCCTCAGCAGAGATGCGGCTTCTCCTGACCACCCAGCACTCCTGCTGTAATTCTTCTTCTTTTTTTTTTTAATTGGGAGATTCCATTCATATGAAATGTCCAGAAATGGCAAATTTATAGAAACAGAAAGTAGATTAGTGGTTGCCTGAATCTAGGGCTGATAACTGTAAATGGGCATGAGGAATCCTTTTTTTCCCCCATTCAAACATTTCAGTGTTTTTAAATTTATAATTGGAGGATAATTGCTTTAGTATATTGCATTGGTTTCTGCCATACATCAACATGAATCAGCCATCGGTATACATGTGTCCCCTCCCTCTTGACCCTCCACCCACGTTATACCCCATCGAGATCGGAGCTCCTGGCTGAGCTCCCAGTGTCATACGGCAAGTTGCCACTGGCTATTTTACATATGGTAATGAATGTGTTTTCATGCTAGTCAGCATGAGGGAGCTTATTGGAAGGATTAGAATGTTCTAAAGCCAGTTTATGGTGATGATTGCATCATTCGGTAAAGTTATTAACAAGCATTGAATAGTTACCAATATGAAAAATTCAAGTTAGGAAAATAATGGGAGTAATGCAATGCATGCAAAGCATTTTGCATGATGTCAGGCATATAGTGAGAAGGTCATTAAACCTTCAGTTTAGTTCAGTCGCTCAGTCGTGTCTGACTCTTTGTGACCCCATGAATCGCAGCACACCAGGCCTCCCTGTCCATCACCAACTCCCAGAGTTCACTCAAACTCATGCCCATCGAGTTGGTGATGCCATCCAGCCATCTCATCCTCTGTTGTCCCCTTCTCCTGCTGCCCCCAACCCCTCCTAGCATCAGGGTCTTTTCCAATGAGTCAACTCTTCGTATGAGGTGGCCAAAGTATTGGAGTTTCAGCTTCAGCATCAGTCCTTCCAATGAACACCCAGGACTGATCTCCTTTAGGATGGACTGGTTGGATCTCCTTGCAGTCCAAGGGACTCTCAAGAGTCTTCTCCAACACCATAGTTCAAAAGCATCAATTTTTCGGTGCTCAGCTTTCCTCACAGTCCAAGTCTCACATCCATGCATAACGGCTGGAAAAACCATAGCCTTGACCAGACGGACCTTTGTTAAACCTTAGGCAATGGTGAATATTTAAATAGTAATTTTTCCAAAAATTCTTATCAGTCTTTGATTTCTGATCAGGTCACATTTGCCTTCCCATCTACAAGGTTTTTAATTACTTTTTTTCTATATTTTCACAATGAAATGAGTGGTTTGAAATAATAAAAACCCTTGGCTAATGGTAATTTTTAGATGTTTTTGATATTTATTTAACATTTTTCTTTTATACTGGAGTACAGTTGATTTACAGCATTGTGTTAGTTCAGGTGTACAGCAAAGGGGTTTAGTCATACATATACATATACCTGGGCTTCCCAGGGGGCACTAGTGGCAAAGAACCCGCTTACCAATACAGGAGATACAAGAGACATGGCTTCGATCCCTTTTGGGAAGACCCCTTGGAGGAGGGGATGACAATCCACTCCAGTATTCTTACCTGGAGAATCCCTCAGACAGCGGAGTCTGCTAGGCTACAGTCCATAGGGTCGTGAAAAGTTGGACACAACTGAAGCGACTTAGCATGCACACATGTATTTATTCTTTTTCAGATTCTTTCCCGTATAGATTATTGCAGCATATTGAGTAGAGTTCCCTGTATATAGGGTAGGCCCTTGTTGGGTACCTATTTTATATATAGTGGTGTGCACCCACTGCTGTAATTCTGCTCTGCCCACTGCTCCAGCTCTAGCTGTTGCCAGCTCTGAAAGATGCTCTGCATGGGCCCAGCACAACCCAGTTCTCCAGGGAAGGCCTGATCTTCGTAGTCACATTAGCAACCTTCATATAATGTTCTAAACAACCAAAGTGACAGCTGTCCCCATGGGAGGAATTCTGGGCTCAGTACAAAATGGGATTCTCTTTTTGCCCTGCTTCACAATTCCCAGCCTTTAATCTGGCTGATTCCGTTCCCCCATTGCATTCCAAAATCAATTAGGTGTTGAACAATTTAATTCAATTCTGACATACAGCTACTAGGAATTAACTCAGACCTCATGGGTTAGGGATCTCAGTCCCAAAAGACTGTCCCCGCTTCAGAGACCAGCCACAAGTCCTGGCTGTCCCCAGGTCACTCATCCTTCTGTCCTATGTGGCTGCAAATTTGAAGCATCCCACAAAGCCCTCAGGTTCAATAATTTGCTAGAATGAGTCACAGAATTCTCTAAAAGCAATTTACTTGCACTGACATTTTTATAAAGGATGCAACTCAGGAAGAGCCAAATGGAAGAGATAAATAGGAAGGTCTGGGTGTGGGGTGCAGGAGCTTCTGTCCCTATAATGTTGGGTTGCATCACCCTCTTGGTACATCAGTATGGTCCTTAACCAGGATATTCCCTGAATGCCACTGTCCAGAGTGGTACTGATATTTCATTCATTTCAGTTCAGTTCAGTCGCTCAGTCGTGTCCAACTCTTTGTGACCCCATGAATTGCAGCACGCCAGGCCTCCCTGTCCATCACAAACTCCCGGAGTTCACTCAAACTCATGCCCATGGAGTCAGTGATGCCATCCAGCCATCTCCTCCTCTGTTGTCCCCTTCTCCTCCTGCCCCCATTCCCTCCCAGCATCAGGATCTTTTCAAATGAGTCAGCTCTTTGCATGAGGTGGCCAAAGTATTGCAGTTTCAGCTTCAGCATCAGTCCTTCTAATGAACACCCAGGACTTATCTACTTCAGGATGGATTGGTTGGATCTCCTTGCAGTCCAAGGGACTCTCAAGAGTCTTCTCCAACACCATAGTTCAAAAGCATCAATTTTTCGGCACTCAGCTTTCTTCAGAGTCCAACTCTATTACATAGGCATAATTGAGTCAATCAATAGCTATAAGATCGAACTCAAATCCAGTCCCCCTCCCCTCCCTAGAGATCTGCAGGGGACCCTGAAAATGTCAACCCTCTAACCACATGCTTTGTCTTTCTGGCCTGCCCAGCTTCTCCCTTGAAAGTATCAAAGATCTTACCATGAGTCATTTGTTGCCATCAACTCAGGTGTGATCTAAAAGGGCTCATTTTAAATACAGGCAGTCTGTAGTGAATTTGGTCTCAGAACACTGCAATGAATTTAAAATCACAATAAAGGGAGTCACACAAATTTTTTGGTTTCCCGATGTATATAAAAGCTATGTTACCCTATACTGTATTAAGTGGTAATAGAATTATGTGTTAAAAAAAATGTACATACCTCGATTAAAAAATACTTATTGCTAAAAATACTCACTGTTATCTAAGCTTTCAGGGAATAGCTGTAGCCTTTTTGCTGGTGGAGGGTCTTGCTTCAATGTTGGTGACTGCTGACTGTTCAGGGTGGTGGTTGCTGAACACTGGGGGCCGTTGCAGCAATTTTTTCAAATATGACAGCAACAAAATCTACCAGATGGATTGACTCTTCGTTTCAAGAATGATTTCTCTGTAGCATGCAATGCTATTTGGTAGCATTTACTCACAGCTGAAACTTCTTTCAAAACTGGAGTCGATCCTATTAAAACCTGCCCCTGCTTTATCAGCTGAATTAATGGAATATTCAGAATCATTTGTCATTTCAGCAGTCTTCACAGCATCTTCACCAGAAGTGGATTTCATCTCAAGGAATCACATTCTTTGTTCATCCATGAGAAGCAGCTCCTCACCCATTAAAGTTTTGTCATGAGTCTGCAGCAATTGAGTCACATCTAAAGGCTCCACTTCTAATTCTAGTTCCCTTGCTATTTCTACCACATCTGCAGTTACTTCCTCCACTGAAGTCTTCAATCCCTCCAAGCCATCCATGAGCGTTGGAATCATCTTCTTTCAAACTCCTGCTTGTGGTGCTATTCAGATCTCTTCCCATGAATCACAAGCATTAATGGCATCTAGAATGGTTCTTTCCTGTGGACTTGGGCGTGGACGTTCCATTGTCTTGCAGCATGCTGGACCATCCCTTGTAGGTGTCTGACACTGTTCCTGAGATGAGGAACAGTGAGAAGCCCTCACCACCTTTGGCTCTAGGTTGGCAAGAGAAGGAGGCTTTTTCCAAAGCTGAGAGCAGAAGCTGTGCCAGGAGGAGGGGTTGGGGCTGACAGGAGCTGTGGTCCTGCATAGAGGAGCACAAGCGCCGCCCGAGTCAAGACCCGACATGGAGGAAGTGAGGGGAATCGGCACTCTGACCTCACATCCCTCTGGTCTTCTGATCCCCTGCCACGGGACTGGCAGAACCCAGCCGGAAGGCAGAGGGTGGGCAGCCCAGGGAATGCTGTGCATAGTGAAGCCTCCTGGGGACACAGAGCAGGGCAGATCAGAACAGAGGCGGGTAGAGAAAGGATCCAGAGGGGTACATGGAGGGAGAGACACAATTCCATTCATCTTGACTCTTAACATTTTGGCAACACCCAGCCAGGAAAGCACAGGTCCCTTTGTGGGAGAAGCTGAGGAGAAGGCAACTTTCAGGTAGGTCAGCACAGGCACATTTGGGGCAATACATGATGACATCCTTATGGGAGTATTGCATTGCACCCTATGCTAAGTGCTATTCCCCAGGAAAAAGTAGTTAATTGTTGATGTGCTCTCTGGGCATCCCAGGAGGCGCTGGTGGTAAAGAACTCACCTGCCAATGCAGGAGACATAAGAGACAGGGGTTCGATCCCTGGGTTGGGAAGATCCCCTGGGCCTGGCAACCCACTCCAGTATTCTTGCCTGGAGAATCCTGTGGACAGCCTGGTGGGCTATAGTCCGTGGAGTCACAAAGAGTCAGACAGAACTGAAGCGACTTAGCACGCACGCACGAACATGCTCTCTAAAGTGTTGAAAGATAAAAAGGCCACTGTAGGTGAGTATAGTTTTGTATTAGTGTTCCATGGGATGATGAAGATGAATGGAGAATGTTAAGGGGATGAGGGCTGCAGCTACAGATGGGTACCCTGGGGTCCAGGAGGTGAAGGGCCTGAGACCCAGGAGCGGTGGGCTCAGGAGGCTGGGCCAACTTGATGTCTTTGGAGAGTCCAGGACCCACGCTCTGCATTTTTTCAGAGTCTGGGTGGTGACTAGGCAGTTGTGAGCTCCACTCTCTGGCTGGCTTTTCAAAGTGGCTCTTGGAAAGTCACCTAGCCTTTTGTCCAGGGCACAGAGGGCAGGATGGACTTGTACCTGAGGCTCACACATGAGTAGCACTGGCCCAGGAATCCCTTTGTATGATTTCTAGACAATTTGCCTTTGTCTCTTGCTTCTGGGATGGACACAGAAAAGTTGTAATGGAGATGATCTGAAGATTGATCTAACCTCACATTTCAGGTTAGAGAGCTAAGACTCCTAGAGGTGAAGGCCAAGTTGGCTGTAAAACTGAAATTTGAATCCAGGTTGCCTGTCCTGGCCCCCAGACCTGTGTCTCACTTGAGAGTCGTAAGGAGTGCTTGGGATCTGGTCCTCACCAAGCAGTTTAGAAGTGATGGGAGGGGCGTGGAATAGACAGCTTTTTCAGGACTATTGAAGGCACAGAAAAATTATTCAAATATAGAGAACAAGCATATGGACACCAAAGGGGCAAGTGGGGGGTGGGATAAATTGGGAGAATGGGGTTGACATATACATACTACCTTGTGTAAAACAGACAACTAATGGGAACCTACTGTAGAGCACAGGCAACTCTACTCAGTGTGATGACCTAAACAGGAAGGAAATCCAGAAAAGAGGGGATATGTGTATACATACCGCTGATTTTGTACCACAGAAACTAACTCAATACTGTAAAGCAATTAAACCTCAATTAAAAAACCACTTACGCAAACAGTATGAATTATGACTGTGACACACCCTCCTTGAATTTTGCAAACAAGAGAGATGGGCTTGCCCTGGTAGGAGGCATGGGCAGAGTAAGGTCTACATGAGATGTAGGGGAGCTGAAGGCCCAGGGACAGTTCAGTTTCGTTTAGTCACTCAGTCTTGTCTAACTCTTGGCGGCCCCATGGACTGCAGCATGCCAGGCTTCCCTGTCCATCATCAACTCCCAGAGCTTGCTCAAACTCATGTCCATAGAGTTGGTGATGCCATCCAACCATCTCATCCTCTGTTGTCCCCTTCTCTTCCTGCTTTCAATCTTTCCCAGCATCAGGGTCTTTTCACATGAGTCAGTTCTTCGCATGACGTGGCCAAAGTTTTGCAGTTTCAGCTTCAGCATCAGTCCTTCCAATGAATATTCAGGACTGATTTCCTTTAGGATGGACTGGTTGGATCTCCTTGCAGTCCAAGGGACTCTCAAGAGTCTTCTCCAACACCACAGTTCAAAAGCATCAATTCTTTGTGCTTAGCTTTCTTAATAGTCCCAACTTTCACATCCATACATGCCTACTGGAAAAACCATAGCTTTGACTGGATGGACCTTTGTTGACAAAGTAATGTCTCTGCTTTTTAATATGCTCTTTAGGTTGGTCATAACTTTTCTTCCAAGGAGTAAGCATCTTTTAATTTTATGGCTGAAGTCACTTTCTGCAGTGATTTTGGAGCCCCCCAAAATAAAGTCAGCCACTGTTTCCACTGTTTCCCCATCTATTTGCCATGAAATGATGGGACCAGATGCCATGATCTTAGTTTTTATGAATGTTGAGTTTTAAGCCAACTTTTTCACTCTCCTCTTTCATCAAGAAGCTCTTTAGCTCTTCTTTGCTTTCTGCCATAAGGGTGGTATCATCTGCATATCTGAGGTTACTGATATTTCTCCCAGCCATCTTGATTCCAGCTTGTGCTTCATCCTGCCCAGCATTTCTCATGATGTACTCTGAATATAAGTTAAATAAGCAGGTGACAATATACAGCCTGACATACTCCTTTTCCTATTTGGAACCAGTCTGTTGTTCCTTGTCCAATTCTAACTGTTGTTTCCTGACCTGAACACAGATTGCTTAAGAGGCAGGTCAGGTGGTCTGGTATTCCCATCTCTTGAAGAATTTTCCACAGTGTGTTTTGATCCACACAAAGGCTTTCGTGTAGTCAATAAAGCAGAAATAGATGTTTTTCTGGAACTCTCTTGCTTCCTCCTTTGATTCAAATAAAGATGTCACATCTTTTACTAATAACTTTTTAGATCATTAGGATTCTGAACTGTGAAGGAAGCAGCTCAGCTGCTGAATTAATGGTGGTTCAATATGAGAGAACTTTAATTTTGACCCCAGGGTGGGTAGGGAGGCCTCTGACATCCTAAAGGAGATCAGTCCTGAATATTCATTGGAAGGACTGATGCTGAAGCTGAAGCTCCAATACTTTGGCTACCTGATGCAAAGAGCTGACTCACTGGAAAAGACCCTGATACTGAGAAAGATTGAGGGCAAGAGGAGAAGGGAGTGACAGAAGATGAGATGGCTGGATGGCATCATTGACTCAATGGACATGAGTTTGAGCAAACTCTGGGAGATAGTGAAGGACAGGGAAGCCTGGCATGGTGCAGTCCATGGGGTTGCAAAGAGTCGGACATGACTGAGCGACTGAACAACAACAATAAGATCAAAAGACTGGTTAGGTATGCTCTACCCTAAGGGGAAACTGAGCTGAGAATGTGAAGGTCAGCACTCATGGCTTTTATTCAAATAAAGATGTCATACCTTTTAATAACTTTTTAGCTCATTAGGATTCTGAACTGGAAAGGAAAGCAGCTCAGCTGCTGAATTAATGGTGGTTCAATATGAGAGAACTTTAATTTTGACCCTAGGGTGGGTAGGGAGGCCTCTGTCATGTTATCTGGTGGGCCTCTGGTGATTCCCAGCAGCTGGAGATGAAACACGCAGTGATCCAGAGAAGAGTGTGTCACTTTAGCAAGGCACCCTGTGACAAGTTTTCAGGGGTGAAGAGGAGGAGATGCCGAGTCCAAGAAAGTATCTAGGGAAGCAAGAATCATTCTCAAACACTACCCCCTCGTTGGTCACGTAAGAACTTTCCTCCTCTCTGGCTCCAATCCCAGAAGGGTGAGAATAGCAGCTGACAAGTGAGGAAAATGGTGATGGGGAATCTGACTCTGCCCCCACCACAGCAGCTGATTGACTTGTTTCCTAGAGCAGGCCTTGGACCTGGTGGGGAAGGGAAGTGAGGCTGGTGAGGGTCAGGAGCCTTACCTGTGAGTGGAAATGGTTGATTATAGCTTGGAATTAGAAATACTAAACTCTGACTCAAACTTCCCCTAGCTTTCAGGGAATGTTTTTCTCTTAAAAAAAAATTTTTTTTTTTTAAATTGGTGGAAAATTGCTTTACAATGTTGTGTTGGCTTCTGCCACACAGCAATGCTGCTGCTGCTGCTAAGTCACTTCAGTCGTGTCTGACTCTGTGCGACCCCATAGACGGCAGCCCACCAGGCTCCCCCTTCCCTGGGATTTTCCAGGCAAGAATATTGGAGTGGTTGCCGTTTCCTTCTCCAGTGCATGAAAGTGAAAAGTGAAAGTGAAGTTGCTCAGTCATGTCTGACTCCTAGCGACCCCATGGACTGCAGCCCACCAGACTCCTCTGTCCCTGGGATTTTCCGGACAAGAGGAGTGGAGTGGGTTGCCATCACAGCAATGCTTATCTATCTGTCATACATATCATATATGTATATATTTACCCTCCTTCTTGAGCATCCCTCCCGCCCCGTTCCTCTCCTCTAATTCAATATGAAGGGCCAGGCTGGGCTCCCTGTGTTATACAGCAACTTCCTGCTAGCTATTTCTTTTGCACATGATAGTGTATGTGTGTTAATGATACTTTCTCAATTCATCCTATCTTCACCTTCCCCTGCTGTGTCCACAAGAAAGGTTATTAAAGATAGGATGTGATTAGCGTGTGGACATGCTTCTGATTGGTTAGTGGTGAGGGAACCCCGGAGTCAACATCATCAAGCTGCTGGTTCCGATCATTCTGGGATCTACATGCTTGAGGGCAGCATACAGTTAACTTCTACCTGGTGGGGATTTCAGTATCTGCAAAATAGCTCAAAGGATATGGCTCAGAATATTATCTATAGCCCTTGAGGAGGAAATAAAAGTCCTTGACTTTGTTTAATGGCTAAACTATGATTATTTTGTCTTGCTTGACTGTTTTCCTTTGCTTCTACATTTTTCTCACTTCTCTGATGAAATTTATTCTTTGGAACTCAGGGAAGGCCTAGGAAGCTAAAGTTTTCTTACAAGTAAGAGGCAGGCAGAGGATATGGGGGAGGGGCCTGACCCTGGAAGTTCCCATGGGGTCCTGCTCAGTTACAAGGTCTGGGTTTGAACCTTATTCTGAAAGCCCCAGGTGTTGGGTCAGGCAGCTTTTCTGTGTAGCAGGAGGGAGACAAGACTCTGAGTCCATGGACACCATGTGGGAGGATGATGGAGTTGCTGTGTGTTTCTTTCTTCTTCTTCCTTTTTAATATTTCTCAGTGAAATGTAGATAAGGTCATCAGCTAAAAGTGAAAGTGGGGGAGGATTGTTGGAGGGTTGAAGAGGAAGGGCAACAGGTGAGACTGTCCTCAGGAGAACAGAGAAGAGAAACAGTTCAGGTCTGTTTCTTACACCTCCATTGCTGCTGCTGTTTAGTCACTGTCGTGTCCGGCTCTTTGTGACCCAACTGACTGTAGCCTGCCAGGCTCCTCTGTCCATGGGATTTCCCAGGCAAGGATACTAGAATGGGTTGGCATTTCCTTGTCCAGGGGATCTTCCTGACCTGGGGACTGAACCCACATCTCCTGCTTGGCAGCTGGATTCTTTACCACTGAGCCATCTGGGAATCTCACACCTCTATTAAGTACTCACAATTGTTTCCCTGCCCCAAACTCTCCTCTGTCTTGATTGTCTTAACTCTCCCCCCTCTAGCTCAAGAACCTTCAGTGAGCCCCTATGAAGACAATGAAGTTGACATTCCACAGCCTAATAAGCCCCACCAGGATCAAGGCCCCAACAGTTTCCCTGCTCTTTGATCTGTTCAAGGGATTGCTCCTCTGAGAAACCAGGTATGACACTTTTTCCTGTAAAGAACCAGATAGTAAATATTTTAGGCTTTGCCAGCGGGATTTATACACAGTGAGCCCTTAATTCTGCTGTTGTCGTGAGAAATCAGCCAGGGACAGTTCTAAGCAAGTAAAAATCTGTGTGCCCATCTAACTTGATCTGCTCGGAAATTTGAACTTCCTACAATTTTCATGAATCAAGAAATATTTTTTATTGTTTTCAACCACGAACAAATGTAAAAATTATTCTTAGCTTTGCAGGCCTTGCAAACACATAGCAGGCTGGATGTGGTCTGTGAGCCATCAGTGGCCAAACACTGAGATAAACCACTTTTGTTCCACTCTGACTACCCCGCCCAAGATCCATCTTATAAGTAGAATCTTCCCTAGTGGCTTAGTGGTAAAGAACCCGCCTGCCAGTGCAGGAGATGTGGGTTTGATCCCTGCGTCAAGAAGACCCAGGAAATGGCACTCCAGTATTCTTGCCTGGAAAATTCCATGTACGGAGGAGCCTGGTGGGCTACAGTCCATGGGGGTTGCAAAGAGTCAGACATGACTGAGCAGGAGTACAAATTGCTTATTGCTTGTCCTATACTTTAGCCTAAATTCTTCCTCCTCCTTTTCCATCAGTATTCTCAACCTCCCACCCACCCCAGACTGCCTGGGTACTCTGCTGGTGTTTGACTTCCTAGAGTCCAAATCATCTGAGTCTCTTTTCCTGTTCAACTGGACCTCTTTCTCTTTTTAAAATCTTTTCTATCATATGCTTCCCAAGCAGACTGTCTATTCTGAAGGGCAGAGCTTGCATTTTATGTCTCTGCGTGTCTCCTGCAGTCATGCCCTATACCTACTTGGAGCTCAATAAATATTCCAGAAAAAAAAAAGTGCTTCTTAAACCCTATTCTGCAGGGCTCAAAGGGATTATTTTATGTGCAAAGTTCAGAAATAAAAAAGCCAAACCCCAGCAAAATTGCTTCCTTTTGCATTCTTCATTTTGATGATGTCTCTAAGGTGTGGTTTTCCATATTTTTTATGCTCCTAATATACTCCAAATTACCTTATATTTCTGTTGTATCTAATAGAAAGGAGGTGACATGTAAGGGTACAGGGCCCCCGGTCACCTAGAGTCATATACCAAAACCTGTCTGAGTGATCTCCAAAACAGACTGCGCCAGACATTTTATTAAAGGCTTTTACCTTGTGCCATAAAGTTAATCCACACTGGAAGGAAGCAACAGGAATTTTGAGTGGGTTGAATGTAAATCAGCCAGTTGGGACAATGGTGACTGGGACTGCTGTGGGTGAAACGACACTATGTCATCCTGATCCAGGCATTATTTGAAGGTCATTGAACATATGTTGTTTGAGATACTGTTGCACTCAGGGAAGGGAGGAAAGGTAGAAACTAGCAGAAGATTTTGAATGGTCCAAATTCTGTGCCTGAGGTATTTAAACCGATAACCTTTCCATCCCAACAGCACTGCAGAAACATTCAATGTAAGTCTGTAAAACCTTCAACTTGAACTCAAATTAGCCTACACACTATTTCTGCAAAGTAGATAATGACAATAGTTGAGGATGTGTCTCACTCTAAAAGCATTGTTTTAAATAATGAGGGCTGACCCAACATTTTCCCTTTTCTCTCAGAGTCATTACCTGAGGTACTTTAGGGCAGTGGTTTACTCCAAATCAGTCATGGGAATCCAGTCTTCAATGCTGCAGCCAAATCCTGCTCTTGTACTTCATCTGGGGAAGCCAAAGACCACACACCCAGAAACCCATGTGTGGAAATTCTGCCCCTTCTTTCCTCACCAGTCTCTATCTCTACCTACAAAATCTAACTAGTTGCTAAGTACTAAAATGTCTTACACAGAGGAGCAATATATATATATATATATATATATATATACACACAATTTACATATATACAATAAAATGCAGCAAGCAGCAGAAAGCGGGAGATGACACCCATTTATTTTACAAGGCAGTCTTTCGATGAGCGTCTTCAAGATCTGCTTTTTATAGAAGTTGATACTTTCTGGGAAGTCATTAACTATGGTGATCAGTCACTGGTCTAGACTTACAATAGAGGCCTAAAATCTTCTCAAACTTGAAAATTCCTAAGGCAAATGTAAGGTGCTCAATCCTTGAATTCCAAATTCTTGGGCTCCAAAATCACTGTGGATGGTGACTGCAGCCATGAAATGAAAAGATACCTGCTCCTTGGAAGGAAAGCTCCTTGGAAGATGCAAGATGCTTCTTAAAAGGTGCCTGCTCCTTGGAAGGTGGGGGCTAGACAAACCTAGACAGCATATTAAAAAGCAGAGCCATCACTTCGCTGACAAAGGTATAATTTTTCCAGTGGTTATGTACGGATGTGAGAGTTGGATCATAAAGAAGGTTGAGCGCTGAAGAACGGATGCTTTCGGATTGTGGTACTGGAGAAGACTTTGGAAAGTCCCTTGGACTGAAAGGATATCAAACCAGTCAATTTTAAAGGAATATTCATTGGAAAGGCTGATGCTGAAGCTTCAATACTTTGGCCACCTGGTGCAAAGAGTTGACTCATTGGAAAAGACCCTGATGCTGGGAAAGATTAAAGGCAAAAGGAGAAGGGGATGGCAGAGGATGAGATGGTTAAATAGCTTCACCAACTCAATGGACATGAATCTGAGCAAACTCAAGGAGATAGTGTAGGACAGAGAAGCCTGGCATGCTTCAGTCCATAGGATCACAAAGAGTTGGACACAACTTAGTGACTGAACAACAACTGAATATAATTCTCTGTGCTATATGTTAGAGCTTTGTTGTTTATCTATCCTATGCATACTAGTGTGCACCTGCTAATCCCCAACTTCCAATCCTTCCCTCCCCATTTGTTGCTGCAAATGGCATTACTTCATTTATTTTTATGATTGAGTAGTTTTCCATTCTATATATTAATGTTATACCACAACTTCTTTAACCATTTTTCTGTCAATGGACATTTAGTTTGTTTCCATGTCTGGGCTATTGTGAATAATGTTGCTGTGGACATAGGGGTGCATGTATCTTTTTGAATTACAGTTTTTTTCTGGATATATGTCCAGGAGTGAGATTGCTGGGTCATATGATACCTCTAATTTTAGTTTTTTCTTAACTAATTGATTTTAATTGATGGATAATTACAATATTGTGTTGGTTTCTGCCATACATCAACAGGGATCAGCCATAGGGATACATATGTCCCCTTCCTCTTGAGCGCCCCCCCCCCACTCTCCCTATTTTTAGTTTTTTAAGGAACCTCCACACTGTTTTCCATAGTGGCTATATCAATTTGCATTCCCACCAACAGTGGAGGAGGGTTCCCTTTTCTCCAGACCCTCTTCAGCGTTTATTGTTTGCAGACCTTTTAAAAATTACCATTCTGACGAGGGTGAGGTGGTACCTCATTGTAGTTTTGATTTGCATTTCTCTGAGCAATGCTGAGCATCTTTTCATTTGTCTGGCTTAATTTTTATTTGTTTATTTTTACATTATGATTTCACTGCACATTCCTGCTCTAACAGAACAGACCGTATGTTTTATATATCAGGCACATAGATAAGCACTTAAAAACATAAGAATTAAAAAAATTAGTGCAGTCTACACAGTTGATATGCAGTGATTGCTGAGGTATCTGGAGCCTTGCTCATGTACTTGGTTTGATTTCTGCTGGAGTAGAAACAGTAAGCCAGGGAGAGACTCAATACCCTTGCTTTCCAGCTTTCTGCTCCTGTCCTTATAGATGATGGGCTTTAAAATCAGGAGGCAAGGTATCCTTTTCTTTTCGTTGTCAGTTCTAAAGAGCGTCTGAAACACTGGAGTAGCAATGCTCAAATTGGGCACCAGGAGGATTTCTGGGGAAGATTTGAAAGAGCACTGCTGCTTGCATCTCACACCAGAGCAATTACAGCAGAATCTCTAAGGCAGGGTCCATCACCAAACTCCCAGGTGAGAGAGAAAGACAGATACTGCATGACATCACTAACATGTAGAATCAAAAAAAAAAAGTTGGACTTGGGAACAAAGAGTAGAATGGTGGTTTCCCAGGGGGGCTAGTGGTGAGAAAGGGGAATGTTGGTCAAGGGGTAGAAACTTCCAGTTAGAAGATGAGTAAGTTCTGAGTATCTAATGTACAGCTTGCTGACTATAGGTAATGTTCTGTATTTTCACTTGAGGTTTTCTAAGAGAATGGATATTAAGTGTTCTCACCACACACATATACACCCCCCCATACACACACACAAGGGTAATTATGCAACATGATGGATGTGGGAGTTAACTTGGTTGTGGTAGATATTCTATAATATATACATGTATCAATGCATCTCATTGTACATTTTAAATTTACACATTTTTTAATCAATTATATTTTAATAAAGTTGGGGAAAAAATAAAAGCTCCCAGGTCATTCTAATGTGCAGCAAGGTTTGAGGAGCACTGCCCTGGAGGAATAAACATGGCTGATGCATATTCTGCAGAGGAGTTCATGGAGTCTCAGCTATAGTGACTGTGTGTGAAAGTCTTAATTGCTCAGTTATGTCTGACTCTTTGTGACCCCATGGACTCTATCCCGCCAGGCTCCTCTCTCCATGGAATTCTCCAGATAAGAATACTGGAGTAGGTTGCCATGCTCTTCTCCAGGGGATCTTCCTGACCCAAGAATCCAAACTGTGTCTCCTGTATTGCAACAGATTCTTGACTGTCTGAACTACCAGGATAGTGACTGTAGTGATGGCCAATTTAGGTTTTCTGTGACAAGCAAGTTTGCTCCCAATCAATTTTTTTCTTCACACAGTATGGAAGGAATGACCCTAGAAAGTCCCTCTCTGTGGCCTGGAAATAGGACTTTGGGACCTGGAATTTCTCATCTGATTTCCTACATGCCTTTCGTCAGTGGGGCAGTCAGGATTTATGAGGTCTGTAGGCAGTGGGGCCATGGTGCTTTGAGGCTTATTATTTGGGGTGTCAGAGTATTCAAGAGAGAGATGTCCCTGGGAGAATCAGAGGTGCTAGGATTCTAGGTAGTCATTCAATTTGCAGTCAGGAGGTCTGGGTGTGCTTCTCAACTTGGCTACTTGCTGTGTGTGATTCTGGACAAGTAACTCAATGGCCTGAGTCTTGAAATTCTCCTTTGCTAAGTGGGGATGATGGTACATATCTCCCTGGGTTGTGAAGGTTAAACTGATAATATTTGTATAATACTGAGCATAGCAACAGATGCCTAGCAAATACCCAACAAAAGGGTACCTGTTGGTAAAAGCAAAAGCAAGTGCAAGGTGTCTGAACTCTACATGGCCAGGCTTGGGGTCATTAATAGCAGGAATTATTTCACTTGTGTTTCTTTGTCCAGCCCCTGCTGTGGGTCCTGATCGTGTGTGTGTGGGCTTCCCAGGTTGTGCTAGAGGTAAAGAACCTGCCTGCCAATGCAGGAGACATAAAAGGCAGGAGTTTGATCCCTGGGTTGGGAAGATCCCCCTGGAAGAGGGCATGGCATTCCATTCCAGTATTCTTGCCTGGAGAATCCCATGGATAGAGGAACCTGGTGGGCTAAGGCTCATAGGGTTGCATAAAGTCAGGTAAGACTGAAGTGACTTAGGAAACAAGCAAGCAATCATGTGTGTGGAACTGAAAGGAGTGGGTTATAATTCTCTGCCTGCAGTGAGGCTGGGGATGAAATGAGAAGTAAGGCTCTTCAGGAAGATTCCCCTAAGCAGAGACCTGTTTCTAGCCTAGACTAGTGATCTTAAACCTTAGTGTGTCTTAATCACCAGCAGGGCCGTTATAACAGATGTCTGGATCCCATCCCAGACTTGCTGAGTCAGTGGGTCTGGTGGGTATCCTTTGAGATACCCACCCAATGATCCCTCCTCCTGGTGTTCATGCCTGTGTGATCCCTTCCCCTTGAGTGTGGACTGGGCTTAGCGACTCACTTCTACTGAATGGAATATAGCAATGGTGGTCTAATGTCATTTCTGTGACTAAGAGACTATGGTTTCCATGATGCCCTACCTGTTGTGAACTGCCCAGTGGAGAGGACGCAAGTGGCAGGAAACTGACATCTCTAATAGACATTGAGGACAAGAGGCTGGCCACCAGCTGTGTGAGTGAGCTTGGAAACACATCCTCCCCACTCCAGCCTTGGAATGACTGCAGCCCTGGTCAGCATCTTCACTGCAGCCTATGAGAGACTCCGAGGCAGAGGCACCTGGCTAAGCCACACCCAGGTTTCTGACCCCACAAAAATGGTGAGACAATAAATATTAGCTGTTTTCAGCCACCAAAATTTGGGATAATTTGTACATAGAATAGGTAACTAACAGTAGCTCTGGAGTGAAGCCCAAACATTACATTTTTATCAAGCTCCCAGATGATGTTGATGCTGCTGACCTAGGTATCACATCTGGAAACCACTGGCTTATTATCCTAGGATTTTTCTGGCTTTGACTTTTCAATTCCTGATTATTTCAGGCTAAATGAAGCATCATTTGAATGTATCTCTCAGAGGGCAGTGTGGAATAATAGCATCCTGCTCTCTCTGCCTTACTTCATCCTCTCTACCAATTGTATCCACCAGCTCAAGAGTTGCTTTCTTGGGCCAGCCTTCCCTGGTTATTAAATTCAAGCCCAGGACCAACTAGAGTGCTTGATATGTGCTTTGGCCTGTAATTTTATTTCAGTAGATTAAAAAAAAATTTCCCATTCAATATATCATATTATATATCTCATATAACTCTTTAGGAAATCAAGTGGGACAGATGATATTATTCCCATTCTAGAGGTAAGAAAATATAGTCATCAAGAGGTAAAGTGAATTGTTTAAGTACATAAGGAGATAGAATCAGAGCTAGGGTCTACGGCCATACCACCCTGAACGCCCCTGACCTTGTCTGATCACGGAAGCTAAGCAGGGTCAGGCCTGGTTAGTACTTGGATGGGAGAATCAGAGCTAGGCTTAAAAATCATGTCTCCTGAGTCCATGAAATCACTCTTTTCTAACTCTACACTTCACTCAACACCTATCTTTTGGCTCTTGTATTCAATGGCTATTTACTATAATGGCTGTATTATGACCTCTAATCAAAGATCAATGGTTGCAAGGAGTAGAAATTCCTTAACTTCAGTTAAGTATTGTGGAAAATTATAAGTTAGAAAGGTGATCTTCTTATGATCTGTAATTTTAAAGGATGCATATTTGGAAACATGGGCACTGAAACCAGAAGTGGTAGCATGAGACAAAATTACTTAACTTACATAGATTCCAGGTTCATCTGGGATAAAGTGACTATTGCAACTGTGGTTATTGGGGTAGTATTACAAGGACCATGGGGATGGGCTTGCTTCTTCCTGTAGTATTTTTAAATTTTTATTGTTTATTTACTTGGCTGCACTGGATCTTCATTGAGACATGAGGGATCTTTAGTTGTGATATGTAGGATCTTGTTCCCTGGCCAGAGATTGAACCTGGGCCCCCTGCATTGGGAGTTTGGAGTCTTAGCCTCTGGACCACCATCAAAGTCCCTCCAGTAGTATTTTTAAACCAACAACAAAAAAAACCTCTTGGATTTCTAATTTTGCATTTCAAGGCGCAGAGACCAAGTGAGTTTCTCCTGCCCTGAGAAAATCTTTTATCTCTTGTTGCCTCAGAGTTGATATAGTCAAAATCAGCTCCAGATTCTGATGGGAGCTGACCACACAGGTTGAGCTCATAGCCTCACTAGATCATTTACAAAGCTGGAGCATTTGTGGGAAGGAGGAGAAACTTAAAACTGGGAATGACTACATTTGGGAGGATTTCAATGTTTCAGAGAACCCGAGAGAGCTTACAGATACTATGGAGTTTCTCGTGCACTCAAAGCCCACATTTCCTCGTATCTTGGGCTCTGCAAATGTCGTGGCTTCCACCAAGCAGACATCCCCCTTCCCATGAGACTGGGAAGGTAGAGTGGACACAGGGAGGCACATGCTTCCATTCTGGTCAAGCTCACCACATGCTTATAATGGGAGAGGCAGTGTGGTCCTGGAGCCAACGGAGGTAATGGGAAGCTTCCTATATTCTCAGCTTTCTTTCTGACATGGCTGAGGCTCCCTCAGAGCGTGAGTTCTGCTGTGTGGTTCTGAAAGTTGCTCCTAAAATCTCAGCCTTGAGCCTGCCTTCCAGGTATATCTCCCAGCCACCTAATAACACTTAACAAATTCCTTTATGCTTAAAGCAGTTCGAGCGAATTCTTTCCTCTGCAACTTAACCTGGATACAGAGGGGTAATAAACTCATTATCAGTTTTTCTAGCCATTGTAGAAATGGTTCATAACAGCCGTAAGAGGAAGACATATGAGCTCTGCTTAAATCTCTCCAGGGACAAGTTTCTTAGGGATCTCATTACATTTTGAACAGATTCCCATTATTAAAAAAAAATTTTTTTTGTAGTTTTCTGGAATCAATTTGTTATTTGAAATCATTGATTTAGTTTTCTTTTAGTGAATTGGTTTGGTTTCCTATTAGTTTCTTGGAGAAGAAAAAGTCCTACCCAAGCTAAAACCCCAAATTCCTCTCCCTCTGTAAGATGGTTCCCAGTTTCCTTACCACTGTCTACAACTAGCTGAGAGAAAAAGAGAAGAAAGGAGGGAAGAGAATGAGGCTCAGATAGTCTTAAATGGTAGGTTGAAGTATTTTTAGGTTGCAGAATATGATGACATAAACCTTTATGTGGAAAAGAAAAGCAAAAAACAGAGGTTGGATGAGTATATGCAAATAAAAACTCTCATATTTCATGAGTCCTTGACCAGCTCATGTTTATTTTGTTAACCTCACTGGAATATTTTATTTTTGCAGTTATTTGTCTTTCATCTATTAGTCCATCTTTTTGTTGATGAATGAATGATTCTTGGGTCATCCACTTGATAGAATGAATTTTATTGTTTTGCCCAAAGCATACTTATCCATATTGAAAAGAAACCAGAAAGGGGAATAGAAATTAAAAACAAATGTAAAATTAGAGAAAATTAAGTGACATTCCCCTGGTTATTTTTATTTCTCAAACTACTTTTCAAAAAATAGTTTTTTAAAATATGTTTATCATCTGTCTTCTTTCACCAGAACGTACACTCCAAGAGAGCAAAGACTGTTTTGATCCTTGCTGTATCTTTGGAGTCTGGTCCAGGGCATTAAATGGAGTAGATTCTCAAAAATTTAATGAATAAATGAATGTTTGCAGGCATAAGGACAGAAAGAAAAGGGGGAGGTGGTGGACCAGGAGAAGAGACTGTTAGCTTCCTACTGTGACATAACAAATTATCACAAATGTAGTCTCTTAAAACAATGCATATATATATATATATTTTTTTTCATATATATATTTTTTATCTCACTGTGTCCATAGGTGGAATCTGAAGGGCAATGCTTGACTGGGTCCTCTGCTCAGGGTCTCACCAGACTGCAGTTAACATGCTGATTGGGCTGCATTCTCATCTGGAGGCCCATCAGAAAAATATCTACTTTTGAGCTTACTCAGGTTATTGGCAGATCCCTGGGACTTACTGGTTACTTGCTGGAGATTGCTATCAGGTATGAGAGGCTGCCCTGCAGTCCTCCACCATGTGGTTCTCCCACAGTTCAAAATACAACATGGCTGTTTGCTTCTTCGAGGCCAGCAGAGAATGTCACTTTCCAATCTGCTGACATGGAGTCTCATGTAATATAATACCACCATGGGAATGACATCACCTCTGTCATGTTCTATTGGCTAGAAGCATGTCTAGGCTTTGCCCACACTCAAAGGGAATGGATTATACCAGGATGTTCATTCACTAAGAATCATCTTGTTGCTGTTCAGTCACTCAGTCTGTCCAGCTCTTTGCGACCCCATGGACTGCAGCATGCCAGATTTCCCTGTTCTCCACTGTCTCCCAGAGTTTTCTCAAACTCATGTTCATTGAGTCAATGATGCCATCCAAACATCTCATGCTCTGTCATCCCCTTCTCTTCTTGCCCTCAATCTTTCCCAGCATCAGGGCCTTTTCCAGTGAGTCAGTTCACATCAGGTGGCCAAAGTATTGGAACTTCAGCTTCAGCAGCTGTCCTTCCAATGAATATTCAGAATTGATTTCTTTAGGATTGACTGGGTTTGATCTCCTTGCTGTCCAAGGGATTCTCAAGAGTTTCCAGCACCATAGTTTGAAAGCATAAATTTTTTGGTGCTCCTCCTTCTTTATGATCCAACTGTCACGCCCATACATGACTACTGGAAAAACCACATCTTTGTCAGCAAAGTGATGTCTGTGCTTTTTAATATGCTGTCTAGGTTTGTCATAGCTTTTCTTCCAGGGAGCAAGCATCTTTCTTAGGATATGTCCATCACAGGAGCCCAGAAATGGCCAAAGAAAAAGTTGGGTTTTGTTTTTAAAACATTTCATTGTCTTGTGAAATTCATTGTCCATTTCACAGAATATAACAGATTGAGCTTAGGTGGGCCCAGCTTTATACATTTTAGAAACTTTCAGAGTCTGGAACTTTTGGATTGGTTAATGATTCACACTATTTGGAGTTCTTCCCTAGATTTTAGCTTCTCTTTTGAGAAGAGGAAATTTCAAGATAAAAATTTAGACTGAATCTGAATCTATGTCTACTTAGGAAATAGAAGTGTCTTTGTGAACAAGAGGGGTAAAATTCCAAGCTGAGAGGTTAGGGTACCTGGCAATATCTTCCAATGATTTAATAGGTGATGTCCCTTGGACTGCAAGGAGATTGAACCAGTCAATTCTAAAGGAAATCAGTCCTGAATATTCATTGGAAGGACTGATGATGAAGCTGAAACTCAAATACTTTGGCCCCCTGATGTGAAGAACTGACTCATTTGAACAGACCCTGATGCTGGGAAAGATTGAAGGCAGAAGGAGGAGGGGACAACAGAGGATGAGATGGTTGGATGGCATCACCAGCTTGATGGATGTGCGTTTGAGCAAGCTCTGGGAGTTGGTGATGGACAGAGAAGCCTGGTGTGCTGCAGTTCATGGGATTGCAAAGAGTTGGACATGACTGATTGACTGAACTGAACTGAAATATACAGTTGTGGGAGTGGACCTTTCCCTCAGAGTGGCACTATGTAGTAACAAATGAGTCTGGGCAGGTAAGTTCCTTAATGCAGCTCTGCAAAAAGACATCCTTTTTTAAAAAAATATTTTCTCTCTTTTTTTAAAAAAAAGAAGGTTTTCTACTCTCTGCCCATATATTTTGAGTATTGAGTAATTCACTACCTCACACAGCATCTTGTTGCATTTTTGGTGTAATTTATCAGGTAAATGGGTCCCCATTTAAACCTAACCATGCTTACCCAGATTTGACCATGTGTGAGAAAGTCTGGATGATTAGTAGGTGGACGTCACCTGTGAAAGAGAAAATGAGGTTCCTGTAGGGAAAGCTCATCTAGGGAAGAGGGAGTGAGGCTGACAAGGGTGCCAATGACAGCACCTCGGTTCATTCATTCCTTCCTTCCTTCAGTGAGAATACTCCCCACGTGCCAAGGTCTCAATCAACAACAGACACAACTACCCAGTTTCCAGTCCTCTCAGCTCACATCTCTTCCAACTCCAGTCTGGAAAATATAGAAGAACTCTGATTGGATGTGTTTGGCTCAGGTACCTGCATGTGGTACAGACACCCCCCCCCCCCCCCGCCAATGCTGTAATGTAGCACAGACTGGTCACTGGCCTTTCCCCCTTGTGGAACCTTGACTCGGGGTGGTTTGGGTGCTTCCCAGGTGGCGATATGGTAAAGAAACTGCCTGCCAGTGCAAGAGACATATGAGATGTGAGTTCGATCCCTGAGTATGGATGATCCTCTGGAGGAGTATATGACAATCCACTCCAGTATTCTTGCCTGGGAAATCCCATGGACAGAGGAGCCTGGCAGGCTACTGTCCATGGGGTCACACAGAGTCGGACACTAATGAGGTGACTTAGCAAACATGGGGCACAGCATTGTGGGGTATCAGTTGGAAGTGAGGATGCACTGTGATTCATTGTTTTGCCTGAGAGTTCAAAGAACTAGACTGACAATGAGAACAGAGGAGGTGAAAATGACATCACATGGCATCAGAAGTGTCGGTATTAATCACATCCGGGGAGACACCTTGGTGGCCTTTCTGAAATAGTTGGGGATGTTTGCAATGGACCAGAACCTTGAGATTTCCATCAAACTCAAGAGAAAATTGAAGGACCCTTTGCACAGTATTAGTCAGTGCCAAGTAACCCTGCTTTCACCACTAGTAAAGAAATCTGCTGAGAAAAAGGATTATATTTTTACCAGCTGTTCTCATTATAACATAAACCACTCTAGTGGCTCTTAATTGTCATTAATAAAATATTAGCATTTTATTAAACCTTTAATAACAAATTCATAAAGTATTATTATATTTTATTTATTCATATTTAATTGTACATAATCTCACTCCTCTCTGCTATAAGTAATGATTCTAATAGTCACACTCTTAAGAGAGTTATTAATAGCTGTCTATATCTAATTTCAATTTTAGCAAAGTATAAATAGACTTTCAAAAATCTGTGCCAATGACTTGTTAATGGTCATGGAAAAAACTAAATGAAAAGAAAATTGTTTTCTTTTGACTATAAAAGGCACATTTGCATTTCCTCATGGGGAAGTTAGAGATATGAATAGGATGAGAACAACATTCAAATTGATTGCAGTGCTTACTGTTGTAATATATTTCTAAGTTTTATACTTTGAGTTGATTTATATATATTGATTATTGGCATTCCACAATTTTATTCATCTTAAAACTTTTTTCTCTTCTCATTTCTGATTTTTCTACTCTTCCTTCATCATTCTCTGTCTTGGTAATGTAGCGTTTAACTTTGGGGAAATAGTCTATTTTATTCTTTCTGCATTTTTATGTTATTTCTTCTCTTGGTTCTTATACACAGTTGAGTTTCCTTTAAAAAAATCTTAAAAATTTAAATCCTTTATTAAGTAAAAGAAAGCTTAAAAAGCATCAAATACTTTGCATAAGAAGGCTGAGCTCTGAAGAATTGATGCTTTTGAATTGTGGTGCTGGAGAAGACTCTTGTACAGCAAGATGAAACCAGTCAATCCTAAAGGAAATCAACCCTGAATATTCATTAGGATAACTGATGCTGAAGCTGAAGCTCCAATACTTTGGACACCTGATGCGAAGAGGCTACTCATTGGAAAAGACCCTGATGCTGGGAAAGACTGGACAGGAGGAGGACGGGGTGACAGAGGATGAGATGATTCATCACCAACTCAGTGGACTTGAGTTTGAGTTAGAGTAAACTCCAGGAGGTAGTAAAGGACAGGGAAGCCTGGTGTGCTGTGGTCCATACGGTCACACAGAGTCAGACATAGCGACTGAAAAACAACAACAAGAAAATGAAACACAGAAAGCCTTAATTCTGATATTTTGATTTTAACTTCAGTTTATGATAAGTATTTGATATTCCAAAGATATTCCAAAGATACTAAGTAATACAATGAAAACCAGAATACTCATCTCAAGAAGAAAAACATAATCAACACAGCTAAAACCCTTGTGGATGCTTCCTCAAAATGCATCCCTTATCTTCCCATCTCATGTAAGTATCACCCTGAATTTGTTATTACTCCCACATCATGTCTTTTTGATTTAATTTACATATTTAAATTGTCTTCAATAATATACATTATTCTGTATATTTTGCAATTTTATCAATGCTAAAATTGTATTATTCTGTATGATATTTTTTTTCAATTTGCTTTTGTCACTCAAAAATACATATATCTAACTTTTACTCACTTTGACATATAACTATAGTTCATGTTAACAGTAGTGTGTTATTCTAAAATGCCTCCATTTGTTACCACTCTCCTGATGATGAGCATTTAGACTCTAATCTTTCCAGTATTTCTATCTTGTTGCATGTTATTACAACAGATGCAATAAGGCTGCTTACACATTTCTTTTTTTTTTATTCTTTTTTTTCCCCATTTATTTTTATTAGTTGGAGGCTAATTACTTTACAATATTGTAGTGGTTTCTGTCATACATTGACATGAATCAGCCATGGATTTACATGTATTCCCCATCCTGATCCCCCCTCCCACCTCCCTCTCTACCCTATTCCTCTAGGTCTTCCCAGTGCACCAGGCCCGAGCACTTGTTTCATGCATCCAGCCTGGGCTGGTCATCTGTTTCACCATAGATAATATACATGTTTCAATGCTGTTCTCTCGAAACATCCCACCCTCGCCTTCTCCCAGAGTCCAAAATTCCGTTCTGTACATCTGTGTCTCTTTTTCTGTTTTGCATATAGGATTATCTTTACCATCTTTCTAAATTCCATATATATGTGTTAGTATACTGTATTGGTCTTTATCTTCCTGGCTTACTTCACTCTGTATAATGGGCTCCAGTTTCATCCATCTCATTAGAACTGATTCAAATGAATTCTTTTTAATGGCTGAGTAATATTACATGGTGTATATGTACCACAGCTTCCTTATCCATTCGTCTGCTGATGGGCATCTAGGTTGCTTCCATGTCCTGGCTATTATAAACAGTGCTGCGATGAACATTGGGGTGTACGTGTCTCTTTCAGATCTGGTTTCCTCGGTGTGTATGCCCAGAAGTGGGATTGCTGGGTTATATGGCAGTTCTATTTCCAGTTTTTTAAGAAATCTCCACACTGTTCTCCATAGCGACTGTACTAGTTTGCATTCCCACCAACAGTGTAAGAGGGTTCCCTTTTCTCCACATGCTCTAGCATTTATTGCTTGTAGACTTTTGGATAGCAGCCATCCTGACTGGCGTGTAATGGTACCTCATTGTGGTTTTGATTTGCATTTCTCTGATAATGAGTGATGTTGAGCATCTTTTCATGTGTTTGTTAGCTATTTGTATGTCTTCTTTGGAGAAATGTCACAGCAGGATCCTCTATGACCTCCCAGGATGTTGGAAATAAAAGCAAAAATAAACAAATGGGACCTAATTATCTTAAAAGCTTTTGCACAACAAAGGAAACTATAAGCAAGGTGAAAAGACAGCCCTCAGATTAGGAGAAAATAATAGCAAATGAAGCAACAGACAAAGGATTAATCTCAAAAATATACAAACAGCTCCTGCAGATCAATTCCAGAAAAGTAAATGACCCAATCAAAAAATGGGCCAAAGAACTACACATTTCTTTATGTCACAAGGGAGAGTTTCTCCAAGGAAGCTCTTTGTCTGAACTGTGTTATATCTGTACAAATTGCATAAGTTGAAGTCTTAACACTCAGAATTTCAAAATGTGACTATTTTTGGAGATGGGGACTTAAAAGAAGTAATTAAGCTAAAAGTGAGGCTGTTAGGGTGGGGACTAATCCAATCTGACTGGTTTCCTTAAATAAGAGATTAGGTAACACAGAGAGATACTGAGTTGTGACCTGAGGGGAGCCCAGTGAAGAGGTAGTAAGAGGATGATTAAGTCAAGTGGAGAAGGATTGGAAGGACCCTACTGACACTTTGACCTTGGACTTCCAGCTTCCAGAACTGGGAGAATATAAAAAAATTATTTTTAATTGGAGGATGATTACTTTACAATATTGTGCTGGTTTCTGCAATACAGCACATTGAATCAGCCATAGGTTTATATATGTAGCCCCCTCTTGAACCTCCCTTCCATCTCCCAGTCCATCCCTCCCCTCTAGGTTGTCACAGAGCACCAGGTTAGAGCTTTCTGCATCAAACAGCAAATTCCTACTAGCTATCTATTTTACATATGGTAGTGTATATATTTCAATGCTATTCTCTCACCAGTTTCTGTGCGTCCGACCAATTTCTGTTCTTTGAGCTACCCAGTCTGTGTTTTGTTATGGCAGCCTGAGCAGACTAATAACACTCCCATAGGAGTAAAGCTGCTGATGAAGGGATGTTTGCAAGTTCAACCTCCGGCAATAATGTCACACACCCTCCAAAATGGCAGAAGCAAGTTAAGCTGCCACCACTGGACCTCTTCCAGTGTCCCATCCTCACTGACATCATGGTACTGCTGATATGGCATCTCATTATAGTTTTAATTTGCACTTGACTTTTAATGAGGTTGGACATCTCATGTTTATTAGCCATTTATGCTTTCTATTTTTTTGTAAATGCCTTATATATATGTCTTGCTCATTTTTATGTTAGATTGACTTTGCCAACAATTGTTAAATGTAGTGTCCTATTAATATCATTAGTTTACATTTTTAATTTCTAGCCTCATCTTTTCATGTGCTTACTAATTTTGTTAGCTTTAATTTTTAGTTATGAAAGACTTCTTAAAATTCTGTAGTTCAATGGCTATTTGTTAGATTTTCCTTGTTTTTAAATACTGCTTTATACATTTTGAGGCTGTTATCAGAGATGTATGAATTTAGGATTGTTATCTTTCTGTCAGTTAAATCTTTAATGACTTTTAAAATCTCTTACAATACTGTTTGCCTTAGTGTTTGTTTTGTCTGATATTAATAATATTCTTATGATCACTTTGTTCGGTTTTGATTTCCTTATTATAATTTTTCTATTCCTATACTTTGAACTTAAAAAAAGTTCTTTATTGAATTTGTTACAATATTGCTTCTGTTTTATGTTTTGGTTCTTTGGCAATGAGGCATGTTGTATTTTAACTCCCTGAATAGGAATTGACCCACAGCCCCTGCATTGGAAGGTGAAGTCTTAACCACTAGACCACCAGGGAAGTCCCTACATCCAACTCTTCTGAGTACTGATGCTTTTTTTATTTTTTATTTTTATTTTTTATTGAAGGATAATTGCTTTACAGAATTTTGCTGTTTTCTGTCAAACCTCAGCATGAATCAGCCATAGGTATACACATATCCCCTCCCTCCCAAGCCTCCCTCCCATCTCCCTTCCCATCCCACCACTCAAGTTTGACACAGAGCCCCCTTTCGAATTTCCTGAGCCATACAGCAAATTCCCATTGGCTATCGACTTTACATATTGTAATGTAAGTTTCCATGTTACTCTTTCCATACATCTTACTCTCTCCTCCCCTCTCTCCATGTCCATAAGTCTGTTCTCTATGTTTGTTTCTCCACTGCTGCCATGTAAATAAGGTCTTCACTACCATTTTTCTAGATTTGATATATATGCATTAGAATGAGGTATTTATTTTTCTCTTTCTGACTCACTTCACTCTGTATAATAGGTTCTAGGTTCATCCACCTCTTCAGAACTGACTCAGACACGTTCCCTTTTATGGCTGAGTAACATTCCATTGTGTATATGTACCACAACTTCCTTACCCACTCATCTGTCGATGGACATCTAGGTTGCTTCTGTGTTCTAACTATTGTAAATAGTGCTGAAATGAACAATGGGATACATGTGTCTTTTTCAATTTTGGTTTCCTCAGGGTATATGCCTAGGCATGGGATTGCTGGGTCATATGGTGGTTTTATTCCTAGTTTTTAAAGAAATCTCCATACTGTCTTCCATAGTGGCTATAACTATTTACATTCCCACTAACAGTGCAAGAGCATTCCCTTTTCTCCACACCAACATTTATTGTTTGTAGACTTTTTGATGATGGCCATTCTGACTGGTGTGAGGTGATATCTGATTGTGGTGTTGCTTGCCTTTCTCTAATAATGAGTGATGTTGAGCATCTTTTCATGTGCTTGTTAGCCAACTGTATGTCTTTGGAGAAATGTCTGTTTAGGTCTTTTTCCCACTTTTTGGTTGCATTGTTTGTTTTTCTGGCATTGAGTTGTATGAGCTGCTTGTATAGTTTGGAAATCAATCCTTTGTCAGTTGTTTCCTTTGGTATTATTTTCTCCCATTCTGAGGGCTATCTTTTCACCTTGCTTATAGCTTCCTTTGCTGTGCAAAAGCTTTTAAGTTTAATCAGGTCCCACATGTTTACTATTGTTTTTATTTCCATTACTCTAGGAGGTGGGTCATAGAGGATCTTGCTTTGATCTGTGTTATCGAGTGTTCTGCCTGTGTTTTCTTCTAGTTTCTGGTCTTACATTTAGGTCTTCAATCCATTTTGAGTTTATCTTTGTGTATGGTGTTAGGAAGTATTCTAATTTCATTCTTTTACATGTAGCTGTCCAGTTTTCCCAGCACCATTTATTGAAGAGGCTATCTTTGCCCCATTGTATATTCTTGCCTCCACTGTAAAAAATAAGGTACCCATAGGTGCATGGGTTTATTTCTGGGCTTTCTATCTTATTCCATTGGTATATATTTCTGTTTTTGTGCCAGTCCCACACTGTCTTGATGACTGTAGCTTTGTAGTATAATCTGAAGTCAGGAAGCTTGATTCCTCCAGCTCCATTCTTCTTTCTTAAGACTGCTTTGGCTATTCGGGGTCTTTTGTGTTTCCATATGAATTGTGAAATTATTTTGATATTGTTCTGTGAAAAATGCCATTGTTAATTTGATAAGGATCATATTGAATCTGCAGATTGCATTTGGTAGTATAGTCATTTTCACAATATTGAGTCTTCCTACCTAGGAACATGGACTATCTCTCCATCTGTTCATGTCATCTTTGATTTCTTTCATCAGTGTCTTATAATTTTCTGTGTACAGTTCTTTTGTCTCCTTAGGTAAGTTTAACCCTAGATTTTTAATTCTTTTCATTGCAATGGTGAATGGGATTGATTCCTTAATTTCTCTTTCTGACTTTTCATTGTTAGGATATAGAAATCCAAGTGATTTCTGTGTATTGCTTTTGTATCCTGAAACTTTGCTAAGTTCACTGATTAATTCTAGTAATTTTCTGATACTGTCTTTAGGGCTTTCTAAAGACAGTCATCTGCAAACAGTGAGAGCTTTACTTCTTTTCTCATCTGGATTCCTTTTATTTCTTTTTCTTCTCTGATTGCTGTAGCCAGGACTTCTAGAACTATGTTGAATAATAGTGGTGAAAGTGGACACCCTTGTCTTGTTCCTGACCTTAGGGGGAATGCTTTCTGTTTTTCATCATTGGGAATAATGTTTGATGTAGGTTTATCATATATGGCCTTTAATATATTGAGGTAGTTTCCTTCTATGCCCATTTTTTGAAGAGTTTTAATCATAAAAGGGTGCTGAATTTTGTCAAAGACTTTTTCTGCATCTATTGAGATGATCATATGGTTTTTGTCTTTGAATTTGTTAATATAGTGTGTCACATTGATTGATTGATTCATGTATATTGAAGAATCCTTGCATTCCTGGAATAAACCCAACTTGATCATGGTGTATGAGATTTTTGATGTGTTGCTGAATTCTGTTTGCTAAAATTTTGTTGAGGATTTTTGCATCTATGTTCATCAGTGATATTGGCCTGTGGTTTTCTTTTTTGTGTTGTCTGTCTGGTTTTGGTGTCAGGATGATGGTGGCCTTGTAGAGTGAGATTTGAAGTGTTCCTTCCTTTGCAATTTTTTGAAAGAATTTCAGAAGGATAGGCATTAGCTCTTCTCTAAATGTTTGATAGAATTCTCCTGTGAAGCCATCTCATCCTGGGCTTTTGTTTTTTGGGAGATTTTTTATCACAGCTTCAATTTCAGTGCTTGTAATTGGGTTGTTCATAATTTCTATTGCTTCCTAGTTCAGTCTTGGAAGACTGAACTTTTCTAAGAACCTGTCCATTTCTTCCAGGTTATCCATTTTATTGCCATATAGTTGTTCATAATAGTCTCTTATAATCCTTTGCATTTCTGCATTGTCCATTGTAACCTCTCATTTTTCATTTCTGATTTTGTTGTTTTGATTCTTCTCTCTTTTTCCTCTTAATCAGTGTTGCTAAAGGCTTGTCAATTTCATTTATCTTCACAAAGAACAAGCTTTTAGTTTTATTAATCTTTATTATTGCTTCTTTCATATTTTTCATTTATTTCTGCTCAGATCTTTATGATTTCTTTCCTTCTATTAATTTTGATTTTTTTTCTTCTTTTTCCAGTTGCTTTAAGTGTAAAGTTAGGCTGTCTATTTGATGTTTTTCTTGTTTCTTGAGGTAGGATTGTATTGCTATAAACTTCCCTCTTAGAACTGCTTTTGCTGCATCTCATAAGTTTTGAGTTGTTCTGTTTTCATTGTCATTTGTTTCTAGAAATTTTTTTATTTCCCTTTTGATTTCTTCAGTAACCTGTTGGTTATTTAGAAATGTGTTGTTTAGTCTCCGTGTGTTTGTGTTTCTTACAGTTTTTTTTTCTTGTAATAGATATCTAGTCTCAGAGCATTGTGGTCAGAGAAGATGCTTGATGCCATTTCAATTTTCTTAAATTTACTAAAGTTTGATTTGGGACCCAAGATGTGGTCTATCTTGGAGAATGTTCCATGTGCACTTGAGAAGAAGGTGTATTCTTCTGCATTTGGGTGGAATGTCCTGAAGATATCAACGAGATCCATCTCATCTAATGTATCATTTAAGACTTGTGTTTCCTTATAACTTTTCTGTTTTGATGATCTGTCCATTGGTGTAAGTGGGGTGTTAAAATCTCCTACTATTATTGTGTTACTGTCCATTTCTCCTTTTATGTCTGTTAGAGTTTGTCTTATGTATTGAGGTGCTCCTATGTTGACTGTATAGATATTTACAATTGTTATGTCTTCCTCTTGGATTGATCACTTGATCATTATCTAGTATCCTTCCTTATTTCTTGTAATCTTCTTTATTTTAAGGTCTACTTTGTCTGACATGAGGATTGCTACTCCAGCTTTCTTTTGCTTCCCATTTGCATGAAGTATATTTTTCCATCCTCTCACTTTCAGTCTATATGTGTCTTTAGGTCTGAAGTGGGTTTCTTGTTGACAGCATATATATGGGTCTTGTTTTTGTATACATTCAGCCAGTCTGTATCTTTTGGTTGAAGCAGTTAATCCATTTACATTTAAAGTAATTATTCATATATATGTTTCTATTGCCATTTTAATTGTTTGGGGTTGATTTTGTACATATTTTTTCTTCTCTTTATTTCTTGGCTATATAAGTCCATTTAACATTTGTTGTAAAGCTGGTTTGGTGGTACTGAATTCTCTTAACTTTTGCTTATCTGAAAAGCTTTTTCTTTCTCCATCAGTTTTGAATGCGGTCTTTGCTGGGTATTGTAATCTTAGTTGTAGGTTTTTTCCCTTTCAATACTTTAAATATATCCTGCCATTCCCTTCTGGTCTGCAGCGTTTTTGTTGAAAGATTGGCTGTTAAGTGTATGGGGTTTCCCTTGCTGCTTTTAAAATTCTTTCTCTGTGTTTAGTCTTTGCTAGTTTGATTAGTATGCGTCTTGGCATGTTTCTCCTTGGCTTTATCCTGTATGGGACTCTTTGTGCCTCTTGGACTTGATTGACTATTTCCTATTCCATGTTGGGGAAATTTTCAACTATAACCTCTTCAAAAAATTTCTCATACCCTTTCTTTCCCTCTTCTTCTTCTGGGACCCCTATAATTCGAATGTTGGTGCATTTGATATTGTCCCAAAATTCTCTGAGACTATCCTCAGTTCTTTTCATTCTTTTTACTTTCTGAAATAACTTCAGAAGTTATTTCCACCATTTTATCTCCCAGCTCACTGATTCATCCTTCTGCTTCAGATATTCTGCTATTGATTCCTTCTAGAGTATTTTTAATTTCAGTAATTGTGTTGTTTGTTTCTGTTGGTTTATTCTTTCATTCTTCTAAGTCTTCACTAATTGATTCTTGCATTTTCTCCATTTTGTTTTCAAAGTTTTTGATCATTTTTTCTATCATTATTCTGAATTCTTTCTCAGGTAGTTTGCCTATTTCCTCTTCATTTATTTGGATTTCTGTTTTTCTAGTTTGTTCATTTGTGTAGTATTTCTCTGACTTTTTTTTTTTTTTTAACTTACTGTGTTTGAGGTATCCTTTCCCCAGGTTTCAAGGTTGAATTCTTTCTTCCTTTTGGTTTCTTCCCTCCTAAGATTGGTCCAGTGGTTTGTGTAAGCTTCATATAGGGTGAGATTTGTGCTGAGTTTTTGTTTGTTTGTTTTTCCTCTGATGGGCAAGGCTGAGTGAGGTGGTAATGCTGTCTGCCAATGATTTGGTTTGCATTTTTGTTTTGTTTGTTGTTCAGATGAGGTGTCCTGCACAGGATGCTACTGGTGGTTGGGTGATGCTCGGTCTTGTATTCAGGTGGTTTCCTTTGTGTGAGTTCTCACTATTTGAGACTCCCCAGGGATGGGGGAGCCTGGTGGTCTGCCATCTATGGGGTTGCAGGGAGTCGGACACGACTGAAGTGATGCAGCAGCAGCAGCAGCAGGGTCAGTTCTCTGAAGTCTAGGGTCTTGGAGTCAGTGCTCCCACTCCAAAGACTCAGGGCTTGATCTCTGGTCAGGAAAAAAGATTCCACAAGCGGTTCGTTACGGCATTAGGTGAGATTAAAACAAATATCCAAAAATGAGAAACCAAAGATGAACCCCAGACAAATGGCAGTTACAAAATCAGGCAAATAATAACTAAAATAATGGAATATACACATACGCATACATACCCATGAGCAAAGTGAAAATAGCCCTACAAAAATAAAGAACAGTAGACTGACCCAGCAAACAAAGTAAACCAAAAATTACGTTTACTAGTTAAGAACAAAACTAACTCAAGCACAAACTGGAAAACAAAACTAAAGCAAGGTGCCAAGTGGGGAATAATGTAATGAAAACAAAACTAACAAATATACTGAGAAGAAAAGAAAGAAACACTAGGTATGCAAAGTTAAATAGAGGTAGATGAAGAAGATTTATATACATCAAAGATTAACTGCAAGGGGAAAAGAACAGTAGGAAAGGCAAACAAAGGAATAAATATAGAAAAAATTTAATAGGTTTTTAAAAAATTAAAAATTAAAATTAAAAAATGAGAAAAGAAAAAAAAATGGAAGAAGAAAGAAAAAAGAAAAAAAGGAAAACTCCACAGAACTGCAAAAGCCCAATGTAGACGCAGAGATTTATAACAACAATAAAAACTGTGACTGAATATGATGCTGCCGCTGCTGAGTCGCTTCAGTCGTGTCCGACTCTGTGCGACCCCATAGACGGCAGCCCACCAGGCTCCTCCATCCTGGGATTCTCCAGGCAAGGATACTGGAGTGGATTGCCAGTTCCTTCTCCGTGACTGAATATACACATATACATATACACCCATAAGCAAAATCAAAACAGTCCAAAAAAAAAAAAAAAAAATAAAGTACAACAGATTGACCTGGCGAACAAAGGAAACCAAAAATTATTTCTACTAGAACAAAATTAACTAAAGCACAAACTGGAAAACAAAACTAGAGCAAGGTGCCAGTTGGAGAATAAAGCATTGAAAATAAATCTAACAAATATGTTGAAAGGAAAGGAAAGAAAGAAAAGAAAGAAAAAATAGACATGTAAAGTTAAATAGAGGTAGATAAAGAAGATTTATATACTTTAAAGATTAACTGCAAGGGGAAAAGAACAGAAGGAAAAGCATACAAAGGAATAAATGTAGAAAAAATCATAATAGGTTTAAAAAATTAAAATTAAAAAAAGAAGGAAAAATGGAAACTCCACAGATCTGCAAAAGCCCAATGTAGAGGCAGAGGTTTATAACAGCAATAAAAAATGTGACAGAAAAAAAAAACTCAAAAGCTTAATTAGATTTCATAGCGCCAATAAAATCAACAACTACAACAGAGGCCGAAAAAAAGAAAAACAATTCCAAAAGAATCTACAGAGCAAGTAAAAACATAAGAATAATAAATGTTTTTCTTGAGTCACTGCTGTCAGAGTCTTCTCCCTCCCTGGAGGTCACAGTCCACCTCACCTCCCTAGATGCCCTACAACACTGTGCTGATCTCTGGACCTGCTGTGGGGCAGCTCAGATTCTAATCTGGTCCTACTTCTCTGCGTTCTTGCCTCCAATGTCCACAGGTATTAGAACTAGTGTGTTTTCTTTTGTGGGAGCTCTCAATGATCTTTTATATATTCCGTAGACACAGAATCTGCCTAGTTGACCCTGTGGATTTAATCTGCAGCTTGTACAGCTGGTGGGAAGGTTTTGGGTTTTCTTCCTTAGCCACCCTGCCTCTGGGTTTCAATTGTGGTTTTATGTCCACCTCTGCATGTGGGTCGTCCACTGGGGTTTGCTCCTGAGGCTGCCCTGGAGGACTGGGGTCTGCCCCTGTAAGGGCCAGGTGTGGAGGTGGTGCAGCTGCTTCAGTCGTAGGGGTTCTGGAAGCATCAGGTACTCAGGGGAGTTGGTGGCTAGGGCAGCAGGAAATACAGTGCTCTAGAAGGCGATGGCAACCAATATTGGTCAATACACTCCAGTTTTCTTGCCTGGAGAACCCCCCTCCCTGACAGAGAAGCCTGGCAGGCCACAGTCTACAGGGTCACAAAGAGTTGAACACTACCAAAGCAACACTGCATGCATAGATGAAAGACTTCTTTTGCCTGTGGCAGCTCTGCCCCAGTGAGAGTTGAGAGTGAAGTTGGCACAGCTGCTTGGCTTGCGGGGACTGTGGCGATGATGAATGTGCAAGGACATGGACTGCCTCCACCACAGGAGCTATGGCCCTATCAGTCTTTTTTTGAGCTTCTTCTAGCTGGCAATCAGAAGGCCTTTTTGGCCAGCCTTTCCCCATAGCTCTGCCCATTCAGGAACTTAGAGGGCTCCCTTGCCTGGGGTCCTTCTCTGTTGTTTGGGTTCCTCAGGCACATAGAGGGGCTCCCCTGGCTGGGGTCCTACTCTGGAGATCAGTGCATCAGTCACTTAAAGGAGCATCCTGGGTGGGGTCCTGCTCTGTATTTGAGTGCCTCAGGCATTTGATGGGTCAGCCTCTCTATTGTTCAGCCATCCTCTCTATTGTTCAGCCATCCTCTCTATTGTTCAGCTGCCCTGTGGGGAGAGAGGCTGTGGTGATGGCTCCACCCCCTACATGACTCAGTAGTATTGCCTTGCTTCCATGGCTGCCTGGCTTTCCTCCACAGGCATTTCCCATCACAATCTTCTCCCTCACATCCCCGCCATCCGTTCCTCCACAGTCAACAGCAGCCCCTGCCCTGGGATCACTCCACACTCCCCAAACTCCAGCTCCCAGCCGCTGCACCTTTGAGGGGACCTTCATCCCTGTCCAGGGTATGTATGGCTGCAGCAAGGACTGTCTGATTTTCATTCCACTTAGGCTGCAGCAGGTCAGCTCTTTCACTCTCAGCCTTAAATGTTTCTCCTCTGACTCAGATAATTGCCCCGATGTGGGGATCGGACCCCTGCTTCAGTTCCCCCACCTGCTTAGGGCAAGTCCAGTCCTACTAACACTCCTGTTTTTCCCCCAGTTCCTTCATACTATCGAGTTTTGCGTGGTTCTATATATTATTTTCCACTGGTCAGGTACTCCTGTCCATTCTCAGCTGGTGTTCTGCATGCACTTCTGTGTCTGAAGGTGTGTTCCTGATGTATCCATGGAGACAGATGTACTTCACATCCACCTACTCCTCCGCCATCTAGTTCTCCCCAAGTACTGATGCTTTTAAGCATTTCTTTGTGAATGACATTTAGTTGGATTTTAAAAATCCAATCTGAAAATATTTGTCTTTCAACTCCAGATTTAGTTCAGTTATATTTATCATAATTATTAATATATTTGGATTCATTTTGCAAATCTTAACTTTTGCTTTTTGTCACATTTTTTCTTCTTTTTGTTTTCTTTTGGATTAATTTTTCCTTATTCAATTATTTTTTCCTTTACATGTATCAAAGGTTTTCTCTCAATGTTGTTATTTTTTACTTTCCCTTCTTGAGCTGTGTTCAGAGGGGCTTTGAGTGTCAAGTCTGTATTCTTAATTAGCTCTATAATTTGTTTCTTTCCCCCTCCTCCTCTCTGAATTCAGGCCTTCATCATTTTACACATCAAGTATTGCAGTATTCTCTCTTCATTGCCACTCGCTATTCTCTTTGTTGTTGTTGTTCAGTTGCTAAGTCATGTGTGACTCTTTGCAAGCCCATGGACTGCAGCATGCCAGGCTTACCTGTCCCTCCCTATCTCCTTGAGTTTATTCAAACTCATGTCCCTTGAGTTGGTGATGCTCTCCAAACATCTCATCATCTGCTGCCCCTATTCTCTTTGTGTGTGTGTTAGTCACTCAGTTGTGTCTGACTCTTTGTGAACACATGGACTGTAGCCCACTGGGTTCCTCTGTTCATGGAATTCTCCAGGCAAGAATACTGGAGTGGGTAACCATTCCCTTCTCCAGGGACTCTTCCCAACCCAGGGATTGAACCTGGGTCTCCTACATTGCAGGCAGATTCTTTACCATCTGAGCCACCAGGGAAGCCCATTCTCTTTGAGAGTACTCTAAAATGCGACATTTGCTTAGAGCTCTTCAGTGGCTTCCATTTTGTTTTGGGTAAAAGTCTAAATCTTCCTATGGCATGCCAGCACCATGATGTTGACAGGTGACTGTCTCTCCTACAACCCCCTCATGTGGCACGTGCCCTGGCCACATGACCTCTGTAGCAGTTGTGAAATCCACCTTGCTCATGGGACCACCAGGTGTCTGTGAGATGTGGAATTCTTTCTAGTGTACAACTTGTATACTTGACAATTTCCCACTCACCTTTCAGGCTTCAGTTCAGGATTACCTTCTCTATGAAACTTTAAAGACTCTCTGAGCCTAGGAAGCTGAGCCACATCTTCCTTTCTGTTTTAATAACATTCTGCACATGTTTCTGTTCCTGGTTATGGTTTGATCATATTTGTTTGGTAGATGCATGTTTAAGTGTCTTTCTTCTGTAGACTTTGAGCTTCTTAATGGCAAGAAGCATGTTTTACTATTCCATGGTTCAACAGAGTACTTGTCCCAACTCATATGTGTTGAATAAATGGATAAAATAATACATGTTACTATAAAGAAAAAGTGCCTGTGCTGTACTTAGTTGCTCAATTGTGTCTGACTCTTGTGACCCCATGGGCTGCAGCCATCCAGGCTGTTGTGTTCGTGGGATTTCCCAGGGAAGAATACCGGAGTTGGTTGCCATTTCCTCCTCCAGGGAATATTCCCGACCCAGGGATGAAACCCACATCTCCTGTGTCTCCTGCATTGCAGGTGAATTCACCCACTGAGCCATCAGGGAAGTCAAGATACTATTTTATAATTCATAAATAATGTCACTCTCACATCTGATATTCATTTGCCTTTTTTCTCTCTCAATGAGAGTGACTCACCTTCCCAGCTGAACTGTGAATTTTACATGGGACAGAGGCTGTGTTTTATACTTGGCTGGTGTCACTTCAGTCCTTAGCACAGTGATAAGGATATAGCACAATCCCAGATAATACTGATTAATTGATGAGAGACTAAATGTAGCACACATTCTTGCCATTTATATTGTATATATAAATATATGCAATTTATCCATACAATATATCTTTTTATTGAAACAAGGATGTGACAGCTAATCATTATAATGCACCAGTTCCTTGAACAAGGTGACATATGGGGATGCATGTAAAAAGATTCAAATGCCTCAGGAGAACTTGACTCTCCCTTCAGTGGAGTCAGTGTCATGAGGCCAGAAGGTGCTGTGGTCAGTTCTCACCTTTTTCCAGCAACCCCCAGGCTCCTAGAGAGGCCCAGCCTGCCAGTCTCAGGGGATCTTGAAACTGCTTTCAGGTTTACTCATTATCATGATTTGGAGTATAATTGCCTTACAATGTCCTGTTAGTTTCAGCTGTACAAAGAAGTGAATCAGTTCTGTGTATACATATATCGCCTCCCTCAGGGACCCCCTTCCCCCATTACCCCTGCCTCTGTCCCATCCTTCTATGCCGTCATGGGGCAGTGAACGGAGCTCCCTGGGCGATACAGCAGGTTCCCACTAGCTACCTATTTTACACAGGGTGTGTATACATATATGTCAATCCTACTCTCCCAATCTGTACTTACTAATTTTAGTCTTTTCATTTTTTTCTTAGAGACAGAAAAGCTAAGACCATTTATCTTCCCTCTCAGTCTTCACACAAACACAAGTGTACTCTTTGGTTCTCCTTTTTCTCTTCAGAAGAGAGGGCCCTTCTTCCCAATGACATGAAAATGACTTAGGATGAATTTCTTTAATAGCCAAAGCCTATTAGCCTAATGTTTCTCTACAGGTATAGTCTCTAGGCCAGTGGTTCTCAAAGGGTGGTCCTCAGAGGGTCAGCTTCAACATCACCCAGGAGCTTGATGTACATTCTTGTGCCCTACTCAGACCACCTGACTCAGAAACTCAAGGTGTGAAATAACTTGTGTCTAAACAAGCTCTCCAGGGGATTCTGACATATGCCAAAGTTTGGGAACCACACTTTTCAACATTTGGCTAAAGGTCTAAAAGGAATAATACCACCCTCCCCCTTTTATCCTTTGTGTTCATTTTGTTGCTTTTGTTTAGTTGCTAAGTCACGTCTGACTCTTTGTGACCCCTTGGACTGAGGCACACAAGGCTCACCTTCACTCTCTCCTGGAGTTTGCTCAAACTCATGTCCACTGAGTCGGTGATGCTAACCAACCATCTTATCCTCTGCTTTCCTCTTCTCCTCTTCCCCTCAGTCTTTCCCAGCATCAAGTTCTTTTCCAATGAGTCAGCTTTTTCCACCAGGTGGCCAAAGTATTGGAGCTTCAGCTTCAGCACCAGTCCATCTAATGAATATTCAGGGTTGATTTCCTTTAGGATTGACTGGTTGAATCTCCTTACAGTCCAAGGGACTCTCAAGAGTCTTCTCCAGCACCACAGTCCAAAAGCATCAGTCCTTCGGCTCTCATCCCTCTTTATGGTCCAGCTCTCACATCTGCACATGATTACTGGAAAATCCATAGTTTGACTACATGGACCTTTGTTGGTAAAGTGATGTCTCTTCTTTTTAATAGGCTATCTAGGTTTGTGTTTATTTTAAAGACCTTTAAGCAGCACAGACCTGTTCATAAGCAGTCAGACAACAGTGATAGAACAAGATATGATCAGGTCACGGAGTAGTCAAAAAGACAGCATTGAACACTCTTTGGAAAAGAGTCTGAAACCAGAAGTTGGCTTGTGTTCACATCCTGCCCTCATCATTTCTCCTTGAGTCATGAACACAGTACTCAGCTTCTCTGTGGCATCTGTGGCATTGTGATCATGGAAATCTTAGAGGGCGAGTTGTTGGAAGCACTTAAAGAGCTCATATTGATAGGGGCTTGAAATAGTTTCTGGCACAGAATAAGTGCTCTGCAAGTGATTGTTAAATAAAATAAATGAACTTGAAGCTGAAAGTCCCGTGATCTGGGATAGGCCCCTATGAGAGGGTCACAGAACAGCTGGGTTGTCACAACCCTTGACAAGAGACTTTGCTAGTGCCTGCTGGTGACCACTGTCTGTGTATCAGGACAGACAGGGCTGTTTTCCCAGATGATGAGGAAAGAACTGGGCTGCCAGTGCCTGCAGAGTACAGGACACCTGTATATATTTAAGCAGAATTGACACCTGTGCTGTTCAGATTCCTGGAAAGGAGGCACAAGAAATGCCATGCATCATCCTTCACCAGGATGTAGCAGGTGTTTGAAATCCCCAGGTCATAATTTGCCCAAATCTTAGAGTTTTCATATGTTCTGCTTTCTTTAAGAAAAAAAAAAAAATCAGTTCAATATAATCTAGGGCCTAATATCCATCTCCAGGGGTTGTTGGTATATTCTCCATCATTTGGCAAATCTGATACATTTTAACTCAGCTTTCAGCTTTCTGTAATCTCGCTTCATCAATCCTTCTTTGCTCAGGTATGTCTGCCTTCATTTGGCAGACATGGCAGATTTTTCATTTCCCCCATGTAAATGACTTGTTTATTACAGTAGGGGTCCCTGGTCTTTGAAAACAGCTTACAGATACCCTTGAATAGAGCTCAGAAAGGGCTTCTTGAATAATAATGCCTAAGTAAACCGGAGATGAGCTTGGACTTCGCCTCTTTGAAATTCATGCATCATCCTAAGTGCTGTCATTTAAACAGAAAATGTAGAAGGCTGCCTGGAAAGGCTCAGTCTGAAATATGCTTTCTTTATAGAACTTATCATTTTAGTAGAAAACAAACAAACAGCAGGGAGCAAAGGAGAGAGTAGGTGACTCCTGGCTTGTGTTTTACCTGAGCATAAGATTTGTTCTTCTGATTGTACTGGGACTTTTCACAGTTCCTGATTTTAGCTTTCAAATTTGTATTTCTCTTTCTACTAAATATTCCTCTGCTTCCTTACTTCTAGATGATGGATTTGTAGTGAAGGCAGAAGACCAAGGATGAGGAGACAGCCATCCAAAGTAAGTTAACTCTCAATTCCATTTTTCTTGGGAGATAGAATTTTTGATGCGTTTGTAGCCTAAACTTCAGTTTCCTTCTGGACCACACAAGTCCTTAAACTTGGTTGTGCACTGGAATCCCTTGGAGATTGTTATGTATTTTGGACATTGCAATTTTTCAAACATTCCCAGGTGATTGTAACATATGGGAAAGTTTGAGAACTGATGCTCATTGTGTCAACTACATGGATTTAAAGATGGCCAGCCATTCACAGCTTCCCCGGTGGCTCAGACAATAAAGAATCTGCCTGCAATGCAAGAGACTCAGGTTTGATTTCTGGGTCAGGAAGATCCGCTGGAGAAGGGAATGACAACCTGCTCCAGTGTTCTTGCCTAGAGAATTCCATGGACAGAGGAGGCTGGTGGGCTACAGTCCATGGGGTCACAAAGAGTTGGACATGACTGAGCACACAGCACAGCGATTCACAGAGACTGATTCAGATAAGCCTAACCTAGGTCCACTTGGAGGTGTGGCGAGTAGCCTCTTAGGAAAGATCCCATTCTGAGAGTGGAAGGAGTCAGGTACACCCAGGTACTCACTTCACTCTGTCCCTTCCCTAGTGGCATGGTTGCAAGTCTCAACCCTTGGGAGAGAGAGGACTGTGAGCAGAAATGAAGTGTTTTTCCAGTGAAAGCTCTGTGAAGCGTTGGGTCCCAGCAGAACTGGCAATACAGTGTGACCTATGACATAGTGGGAGGTAGGCCCCTCTTCGTCACGTACTGAGGCCTCTTGTAGGCTGGAGGGCAGCAGTGTAAGCGCCCTAATGAGCATCCTGCAGAGCCTTGTGCCACAATAGTGGTTCTGGCTGAAGACTGCACCGTGGGTTTTGCAGGATGAGGGCCTGCCTCTGGTAGACAGGCTGGGAGGACAGCAGATTTGTCAAAGTGCTGAGATCATGTACATTGGCAGGTAACAAGATAAAGTTTTCTTGGACTCTATATCTAGCAGCAGGTGAGGGCTGGAGACTCAGGATATAGTTTATCTGTGTAACTATCTATGTGAGGCTATAACTGTGCTCTTATACATAGAAAAATTTACTTGCTCAGTCATGTTTGACTCTTTGTGACCCCATGTACTGCAACCTGCCAGGCTCCTCTGTCCATGGACTTCTCCAGGCAAGAATACTGGAGCGGGTTGCCTTGCCCTCCTCCAGGGACTCTTCCTGACCCAGGGCTTGAACCCAGGTCTCCTGAATTGCAGGCTGATTCTTTACCATCTGAACTGCCAGTGAAGCCCTAGAAAATAAGAATGCTTTCTGACCATATTGGTTTAGCTCCATATTGGTTTAGTCCTAATGATATGTTCTTTGTCTGAACTGAGGAAATTTCTTTGTCTGAACTGAGGAAATAGCAACATAAGATGGTTTTGGCTGTTAGTATGGAATTGCTGTTAGAGGAATTGCTCATTAAGTTGTTCAATGACCATCCTAAAGCTCCATGGGATAAATTTCTTTCAGAATACAAGAATGAATCTCTCTTGAATAATTGGTATGCTTCCATTTGTGAGCTAATGAGTACTGTGCACCCCATTACATTGCCTGTCCTTCCGTCCTTCTCAAAACCAAATACAATAATGCTTATTTGCAATAAATATAACCTCGGGTGGTTAACAGAATTACCAGTAATGTGAGTCCTTCCTATAATGGCTTAGCTGTGATCTAATCATTTTTCTATGTGTCTTTTGCTTTAAAGCACTCCAAAATATTTTTTTTAAAGAAGCAAAGGGAAAACATAAAAATCTCAATTTAATATAATTTTTTCTTAGCTTTTTTTAAAAACAAACAAACAACAGCTTTATTGTGGAATAACATGAAGTAAACATTAGGCATACCTGCTGTTGTGTCTGACTCTGTGGCCCATGGACTGTAGCCCACCAGTCTCCTCTATTCATTGCATTTTCCAGGCAAGAATACTGGAGTGGGTTGCCATTTTCTCCTCCAGGGGATCTTCCTGATCCAGGGTTTGAGCTCATGTCTCTTGAGTCTCCTGCATTGGCAGGTGGATTTTTTACCACTGGCACAACCTGGGAAGCCATATTATACAATAAGCTGTACATAGTTAAGAGGTAACATTTGATGAGTTTTGGTATAATAAACACCCCTGAAGCCATCACCACTGTTTAGATAATGAACATATTTATCACTGGCAAAACTTTCTTCATGTCCCTTTGTAATCACTTCCTCTTATCCCTCCCGAGTCCCTTCTCATCCCTAGACAACAATGGATCTGCTCTCTGTTACTACAGATGAGTTTGCATTTTTAAAAGTCTTATTCAAGTTGATTAATACAATATGTTCTCTTTTTTGTTGTACTTCTTTCACTTAGCATAATCATTTTAAGATTTATCCATCTAGTTGCATGTATTAATGGTTTATTGTTTACTGTATTAATTATATATTAGTGGTTTATTTATAAGTTGTATCCGTTGATTAGCTATATAACAAATTGTTTATGTGTTCAGCTGCTGATGGACATTTGGGGTGCTTTCAGGCTTTTGCTATTATGAATAGAGTTTCAATGAACATTCATGAACAATTCTTTGTGTGGACATATGCTTTCTTTCATCTCAAGGATATACCTAGGAGTGGAATGCTGTATTGTTAGGCCAGTGCATATTTAGCTTTTTGAGAAGTTGCTGAATTTATTTTGCAAAGGAGTTGCACGATTTGAACATTCCTACCAGCAGTGTATGATAGTTCTAATTGCTTTATATCTTACCCAACACTTGGTATGATTGGTCTTTTAACTTTTAGCCGTGCCACTCCTGGGCATATATCTGGAGAAAACTATAATTTGAAAAGATACATGTACCCCAATGTTCATAGCAGCACTATGTACAATAGCCAAGACATGGAAACCACCTAAACATTCATTGATAGATGAATGGAGAAAGAAGATGTGGTACATATACACAATTGAATATCACTCAACCATAAAAAGAATGAAATAATGTCATTTGTCGTAACATGGATGAACCTAGAGATTATCATATTAAGTGAAGTAAGTCAGACAAAGACAAATATCATATGGTATTGCTTATATGTAGAATCTAAAAAAAGATACAAATGAAATTATTTACAAAACAGAAATAGATCCACAAACAAATTTATGGTTACCAAAGGGAAAGGGGGGAGAGATAAATTAGGAGTTTGAGATTAACATATACACACTACTGTATATAAAATAGATAAATAACATGGGCTTACTGTATTGCACAGGGAACTACACTCAGTATTTTGTAATAACTGATAATGGAAAAGAATATCAAGAAGAATGGATTTATATATACATGTATATGTATAACTGAGTCACTTTCCTTTACACCTGAAACTAACACAGCATTGTAAATCAACTACACTTCAATTACAAAGAAAAGACAAAAAACCATTTTAGTCACTCTAGTAGTTGTGAAGTGATATATTATTATGGTTTTGCTTTGCATTTCCCTAATGACTAATGATGCAGAGCATCTTTTCGTTTATTTGAAATTCATTTATCTTTGGTGAGATGCCTGTTCAAATTTTTTGCCAATGTTTTAAAAAGCTGAATTGTTTGTTTTCTTATTGTAGTATGTTGAAAGTTCTTTATGTATTTTTGGATATGAGTCATTTATTCGATATGTGATTTGAAAATATTTTCTCACAGTTCATGGCTTATCTTTTCATAGACTCTGATTCTTAAGTTTGCCATTTAAACTTTGCCAGTGCAGTCCAGGCATGTGAACCCATGAGGAGTGCTGTTCAGAATTACAATTTGGAGACTCTGTAGCATCCTCAGGCATCATCCCCTCTCCCCCACAGTTATTTATACTCACCAAACATGTCGGGCTTGTCAATCTTGACTCAAATTGGTCTTCCTCTCAGAAGCCTACACCTCCTCCAGCCTCTCCCTGCCACATAGCCGGTGCTGAGATTCACGGGAGTCATGAAATGAATCCCCACCAGCTAAAATAGCAGTTGTTTATCTTTAATCTGCTTGACTTCAGATTGTATGTTTGTAACTCAAACATACAAGAATTTGGAAGTACCTCCTGTCTTTCTCCAGAGACTAAAACCTGGCTCTGCTGGGGCTGAGGAGAGGGAGAATCCAACAGTCTCTTCTCTTGTATGTAGGTTGCTGCTGCTGCTGCTAAGTTGCTTCAGTCGCCTCCGACTCTGTGCGACCCTATGGACAGCAGCCCACCAGGCTCCTCCATCCACAGGATTCTCTAGGCAAGAGTACTGGAGTGGGTTGCCATTTCTGTCTCCAGTATGTAGGCTGAACTGAGTGAAATTACTGCTTTTTTGTTGGTTCCAAAGCTTCAAATGTAGGTGGGTTTGTTTCTTGGGGCTGCTGTATCAAAGCATCACAGATTATCTGGCTTAAAATACAGTTCTGGAGGTGAGAAGCCCAAGCACAAGGGGTCAGCAAGGTTGGTTGCTACTGAGAGTTGAATGTGTGTGCTCAGCTGTGTCTGACTCTTTGTGACCCAATGGCTGTAGCCTGCTGGGCTTCTCTGTCCATGGGGTTTCCCAGGCTAGAATACTGGAGTGGATTGCCATTTCCTTGTTCAAGAGATCTTCCTGACCCAGGGATTGATCTCACGTCTCCTGCATTGACAGGTGGATTCTTTACCACTGAGCCACCAAGGAAGCCACTGAGGGTTGAGAGGAAGACTCTATTCCAGGGAGACTCTCTCCTCAGCTTTTGTTTTGGTTAGTTTGTTTTTAATGATTACTTGAAGTATTATTATTATTTTTTTTTATGTATTTGACTGTGCTGGATCTCAGTTGTGGCACACGGGATCTTTGATCTTTGTTGCAGCATGCGAACTCTTAGTTACAGCATGTGGGATCTAGTTCCCTGACCAGGGGTTGAACCCAGCTTTCCTGCCTTGGGAGCTTGGAGTCTTAGCCATTGGACAACCAGGGAAGTCCCACTTCTGGGGGTTTGCTGGCAATCTTTGGCTTTTAAATGCACCACCTAAATTTCTGCCTTTGTCTTCACTTGGTGATCTCCCCATGTGTGTCTGAGTCCAAATGTCCTCTTTTTTTTCCCCCATGACTAATGAAGAATTTTATTTATTTATTTTTAAAATTTTTTTCCCATTTATTTTTATTAGTTGGAAGCTAATTACTTTACAATATTGTAGTGGTTTTTGCCATACACTGACATGAAACAGCCATGGATTTACATGTATTCCCCGTCCTGATCCCCCCTCCCACCTCCCTCTCCACCCGATCCCTCTGGGTCTTCCCAGTGCACCAGGCCCAAGCACTTGTCTCATGCATCCAGCCTGGGCTGGTCATCTCTTTCACCCTAGATAATATACAAGTTTTGATGCTGTTCTCTCTAAACATCCCACCCTCGCCTTCTCCCACAGAGTCCAAAAGTCTGTTCTGTACATCTGTGTCTCTTTTTCTGTTTTGCATATAGGGTTATTGTTACCATCTTTCTAAATTCCATATATATGCGTTAGTATACTGTATTGGTCTTTATCTTTCTGGCTTACTTCACTCTGTGTAATGGGCTCCAGTTTCATCCATCTCATTAGAACTGATTCAAATGAATTCTCTTTAATGGCTGAGTAATATTCCATGGTGTATATGTACCACAGCTTCCTTATCCCTTCATCTGTTGATGGGCATCTAGGTTGCTTCCATGTCCTGGCTATTATAAACAGTGCTGCGATGAACATTGGGGTGCACGTGTCTCTTTCAGATCTGGTTTCCTCGGTGTGTATGCCCAGAAGTGGGATTGCTGGGTCATATAGCAGTTCTATTTCTAGTTTTTTAAGAAATCTCCACACTGTTCTCTGTAGCGACTGTACTAGTTTGCATTCCCACCAAGAGTATAAGAGGGTTCCCTTTTCTCCACACCCTCTCCAGCATTTATTGCTTGTAGACTTTTGGATAGCAGCCATCCTGACTGGCCAAATGTCCTCTTTTTATAAGGATACCAGTCATAAGGTCATTTCCCAGGATTACACTGATGTCCATATAAAGACAGTTGGGTATGCAGCCCAAGCGTCATGTTCTTTGGTGATGTTCAGTTCTCTCACTTATCTGATATCCTTATGAAAAGCTCATGCTTTTCTATTTCACAAATAAAATTAAGTGTAGCTTCAAACTTGTGTTAGCAAGAAATTAAATATTAATGGGACAACCCTGCCAACTCTCTAAGTTCTTAGAATAACCTCATTTCTTGATAAGACCTTGTTCTCAGTGTATTATTGCCCTCATTTCTTGTTCTCTTTTCTTGTTCTCTTACAGGCTGCTTCTGTTGAACCTGGCTCTCCTGCTTTGACAGTTTGGGGAATCCTGTAACCTTGCTGCTGGCACTGTTAATTCTTTGCCCAGTATTCATTCCCTCTTCTTACCGCCAGTGTGGGATGATCTGACTGCTTGGGATGGCCATGTGCCCAGCCCTAGGTCTTGTAGATTAGGTTGTGTGACTTCGTTCTGATGTAAATAAAGATGCTGTGAGAACTTCAGGGAAGCTTTTGTTTTATTGTTTAAAACAGCAGATGGCTCTTCCGTCATTTCCTCCCTATTCTTGCCTTGAAGGTGGGCATGATCCTTCAGAGTTTGGACTACCACATTTTGATCATATGAAGGGGTTTCTTTTTACATTCATCTTTTAGAAACAGGCAAGGGACATGAAGGACCGATTTATTGAAGTTGTTTAAAAATCTTTGGTCTGATGGTGATCACAATTAGTCAAAGTGTTAGGTAGCTAGTCAGACATGAATGGGTCCTGCACCATCCTGGATGGTTAGTCTTTCCCTCCCACACTGGTTGATCAGAACACATGCTGAGAGCCTCCCTTTTGTGGTCAAGAACCACCACTATTTCCAGCCTTATCAGGACCAAACAAGATAAAACCACCAGCTCAGGTTGGTGCAGGTGCACTAAGACTTAAAATGTGACTCAAGGTAACCCAAGGTTCATTATGCTGTATTTGTAATAAATTAGCATTGTGAGTCCCTCCTCTCCCCACCCCTTAACCTATGGATTTTGCTTGGGTGCTTATGGGTAAGTGTCTGAGCATTAGGAGAAAAGTTATATAACCTAAAGCTGTCAATCAATTTGTCTGTCAAGTAATGAATGGCAGAGGACGGGACCGCCACTGTTAAAACCACAACCCTATTGCATTTCAGGGTCACTTCTAGTTTCCAGGCAGCCCACTCTCATCCTTTATTAGGAACATACTTCTGCTCTTGTTAATAAAACTCTTGCTACTTACAACTGCTCTATACCTCTTAACTGAATTCTTTCCCTCAAGAAGGGCTGGAATTGAGGAAATCACCCTTCTGCCTCTGACAAAAGTTTTGTGGCAAGTGTGAAGATCTGTTCAGAAGTTCTCCTATATTCAGAAAGGGAGTTTAGTGCCCAGACAATAGAACTTGAGGTTCAGAACACTTGGGTTTGGGCTGTGACTGTGCTGTATATCAGCTGCGTGAAACGTGACAAGTTGGTTTGAAAGCTTAGTTTCCTCATCTGTACAATATAAAAATGATGTTGCTTGGCATCTAAATTGTGCAGAAAAACAAGTGGGATAGTTTTCACTAAAATAATTTGTCAATGGTAAGGCTCTTCTATCTAGCCATTAATTGTTAGGACAGAAAGAATTATTTTGCAGATGTGGAAAGCTACAGAACTGAATAATAATAGCTAACATGCATTGAGAAGTTACTTTGTATCAGTTACAGTTCTTATCCTCTTTACACATGAACGGATTTAATCATCACAACTACTACAGTATGAAGTGGGTGCTGTTTAGGCTTCATTGTAGAGAGGAGGAAACTCAGGCCTGGGGGGATGGGGCTAATCCTCTTAAAAATCTCTCCTTTTGCACAAGACCCAAGCCAGCTGTCATTGTCTCTCAGAACACTCTCCCCAAGTCTGTTTTCTCCACTTCCCTCTGTTGGCAGAGAAAGGAATTTCTCTCTTTATTTATGTTCTTTTCACTGGGGCTCTGAATCCTTTCCCTCTGTACCTCATAAAACCGTCACTATCCTGAATCCTCACGCATTCCATACCATCCCCAGGTCCCCATATTTATATGGTTAGTTTCTTACCTATTCAGAAATTTATGAGACCATTAAAAATAGGGAAGTGCTTGATTCGGCTACATTTTTAAAATCTGCCTCCCATTTTTGCTCATTCCTTTTTCTATCAAATCATACTGAAATCCTAGTCTGTAACTAGACTTAATTAATACTTTTTCTTAACTCCTGCAATCTGGCTTCTAATCTTTGCTGTCCAAACACAGTATGGAAGCAAATCTCCTTGGCAATCTACCCAAATTTCCTTCCCTTGCAAGAATAGTGACCTGTTTTATCTTCATTTCTTACCCTTATCCACCTGTATCAGACTTCTGATGGCACCTGTTGTCCTGACTTAAATCACACGGTCCTGGGCTTTCTTTCTAACCTGTACCTTCTTTGTCTGATCCAATCACCTCCTCTCCCTGAATAACTTGAGTCACTCTTTACCTCATTATATTTTATCTTATTTTGAAAAATGACCACTACTCAAAACCATATTTTATATTTATTTCTCTTTTCAGTCTGACATTGGTCATTTTCTTTCTTCAGCTTGTCTGTCTCTTTGGACATTATTTCTATAAGAGACACACTGGGAGGTCAGAAGGCAAAATAATCCAGCCGCTTCTGTGTTTGTATCTGGAAAGTGAATAGCATTTGGATCAAGCCTTTTTATTTATTTATTTTTAATTGAAGGATAATTGCTTTACAGTAAGGATCAAATCATTTTGATCTTTGAAGAGTAATGTGAGAGCCTCTGCATGTTTTTCCTATTGTAACACAGAAGAAGAAACCTGACCCCATATGTGATCTATTCCTTTTAAAAAATGTATTTATTTGGCTCCAACGGGTCTTAGTTATGGCACAAGGGATCTTCCATCTTCCTTGTTTCATGTGAGATCTTTTAGCTGTTGCACATGGACTTTTAGTTGCAGTATGTGGGATCTAATTATCTGACTAGGATAGAACCCATGTCCCCTGCATTGCAAGTGCAGAGTTTTAGCCACTGGACCACCCGTAGTGGGATTGATTCCTTTAGCTCTAACCCATGTGTTCTATTGCCTATGCTCAGTCATGCTGTCTCTGCACCTTTTGTAAAATAATGTTGCCTATAGCCTGAAATATACACGATAGCTCATTCTCAAGGCTCTGATCTTTAAAGGTATAACACTTATGCCTTCATAGAGAGATTAAATAGTTGCAAGATGGAAAATAATATTTATGTTGTTTGAGGTTTATAGAAGCATTGTGACCAGACTTATATGGACAGCTGCAATAGCAAAGGATTCCTGCACCAAGAAGTTTGCCACAACCAGCCACACCCCCTCCCCTTTTAGTATAAAGGAAGTCTGAATTCTAATTTAGATATGATGGTCCCTTGGGCCACTAGGCCACCATTCTCTCAGCCTGCTGGCTTTCCAAATAGAGTTGCTATTCCTTGCTCCAACAACCAGTCTTGTGATTTATGGGCCTGTGTAGTGAGCAGTATGAGCTTGGACTCAGTAACACTATTACTATTAGTGATTTTGGGGGTGACAGAACACAGAGAGTGTGGGAGGAGAAATAGACCAACAAGGTGGAAATGAATGAAGGCGCCAATACTGGGGATTCTTTTTTAACTGAGCCTGAGCCAGACCAAAGCTAGAAGAAGAAAAAATTTTCAACTGAGTAAGAGAATCAGTGTGGATTGAAGTCAAGAGTCTATTGCAATAGGGCAGGTGAGTGATGGCAGGTAAGAAATGAGAGAGGATTAGACTTTGGCTATAGCTGCTCCTGCTAAGTCACTTCAGTCATGTCTGACTCTGTGCGACCCCATGGACAGCAGCCCACCAGGCTCCTCTGTCCCTGGGATTCTCCAGGCAAGAATACTGGAGTGGGATGCCATTTCCTTCTCCAATGCATGCATGCATGCTAAGTCGCTTCAGTCGTGTCTGACCCTGTGCGACCCCATGGACAGCAGCCCACCAGGCTCCTCTGTCCACGGGGTTCTCTAGGCAAGAGTACTGGAGTGGGTTGGCTATAGAGGAGATAAGAAACGGCCAATTCTGGTTCTATTTAGAAGGTAGAGCAAATAAAATTTGTGGTTGGGTTGGATGTAGTGGTTAAGAGCTTACCCTCTGTTTTGGTGCCTGAGCAATTTGTCAAATGCAGATGTTGTTTACTAACAGAAAGACAGAAATAGCAGACTTGGTGGTAAATCAAAACTTGGTTTTAGATGTGGTGTTTGAAATGCCTTTTGTGTATTCCAGGGGATGTAGAACAGACTTTCAAGAAATTTTCTGGCCAGAAAGGTTATCACAGTCCCTAGATTTAAAACCTCTTTCTTGATGTTAATTTTTGAATGTATAAAAAGTTCTATAAGCCAGGTGAAATAAGTGGTGGCAAAGGTTGTCTGGCAAAACTTCCCACATCTATCACACACAGTATTTTTCCTGTACTAATTTTCTAATCAAAGATGGCAAATGGTTTCATGTTGCCTGCCAAACTAAAAAAATTGTCTTCATTAACAATGTCACTTTCCATGGGTGGAAAAATAATAAATCAATATGATTTACTAGAAAAGATTTAATAGAAGTACATTTTCAGCACTGATTCTAATAAAATAACACAAAGGTCTGATCAGTATTGATGATATCATTTTAAATTTGTTTTATGATGTAAAGCTATTCTGGTCCTTTGGGAGCAAAGTAAAGTTATTGCTGACTAGATACAATTTGTAGTAGAGAAAAGACATCAAGAAAAGTTAGTTACCGGAAAGAAGAGTCAAATAAAAAATTAAATTCTTTAAAAGTCATGGTAAATATTAGGTTATAATTTTGGAATATACAGATAACACAACCTCAACTTTCAGATAATACAGAAAGTACCTCTGTTGATGTCTTTCTGCAGTGACTGGTAACATCCTGGTAGTTCAAAGTTTGGTCTTTAACTGCATTTTATCTCAGTTTAAATTCATGAATGTATCTAAAAGTTATTTTGGTCTTTACTTTTCAAAACTTGAAAAAATAAAATTTACAGCTTTAAAAATAAATTCACCTTTCAAAAATGGTTAATCTTTGACGTTGACAAACATTTATTAGGCGTCTACTATATGTCAGATTCTGTGTTAAATACTGAGTACACACAGGTGATGAGAACCATCAAGGTCAAGTCTTTGTGGAGATTACATGATTATTTTGAGTTCAAATATAAAGATATAAGGCAAATCTCTATAATTTGAACTGCTTATAAATTTTTGTAATTTATTTGTTTTATATGTTTTAAATATTGGGAAATAACTTCTCATGTTCATTTATATTTCTCTTGCTGATAGACCTCTGCTTTAAAATGTATTTCTGTAGAAAATAATATGCAATCAATTGCATGAATTACTGGTAGTCATCAAAAAGAATACAAATAACAAATATTGATTGAGGATGCAGAGAAAAGGTAACCCTCATACACTCTTGGTGGGAATGAAAATTGGTGCAACCACTGTGGAAAACAATATTGAGGTTTCTCAAAAAACTAAAAGTAGAACTTCCATATGACCCAGCAATTCTACTCCTGGGTATATAGCTGAACAAAACCAAAAGACTAATTCAAACATATACCTGCACCCCAATGTTCATAGCAGCATTATTTACAATTGTCAAGACATGGAAGCAGCCTGAGTCCATCAACGGATGAATAAGGTGTGATATATATTTACAATGAAACTACTCAGTCATAAAATAATTAAAATTTGCCATTTGTAACAACATGGATGGACTTGAAGGTTATTATGCTAAGTGAAATGTCAGACAGAGAAAGATAAATACTGTATGATATCACTTATATGTAGAATCTAAACATTACAACAAGCTAGTGAATGTAACAAAAAAGAAGCAGACTCACTGACATAAAGAATAAGCTAGTGGTTACCAGTGGGGAGATGGAAGTGGGCATGGGCAATATAGGGATAAGGGATTAAAAGGTACAAACTATTTGGTATAAAATAAGCTAAAAAGGTATATTGTACAACCAGGAGGATGTAGCGACTATTTTATAATATCTAGAAGTGGAGTATAACCTTAAAAAATTGTGAATTACTCTTCTGTACCCCTTATATGATGATGTAAAAATTTGTATAATATTGTACATCAACTATACCTCAATAAAATATTTACATTGAACAAAAAACATATATACAAGTGATAGAAAATGTAAACTGTACAAATTGGTGAATCATCTTGTCACTGAAACACAAAACTTTATTCTCCTGCTTCAGGAATAAGAAAGAAAATATTAATCATGCAGTAACTTTTAAAATCAAATGTTATATATACAATATGTTTAATACAAAGACTTGTATTTGTTTTTACTTTAAGTGAAAAATTAGCAGGAGAAACTAAGAAAATTTCAGTTATTTACAAATGTTTAAAAATAAAAATATTGCTTTAAAAATTAACTATCTAAAAGTTAAGCAAATATTAAAAAATAATATAACAGTGAAAAAATAAAATGTCTTTTTACAGAAAATAGTATGCAGTGAATTGATTTAAAGCATACAATACTCGACAATTTATTTCTGCAAAATACCAGTCTGCAATTCACAATATTTCAATCATGTATATCTTCCTTCTCTTCTTTTTTACCTACTAACTTTAAAATTGAACTGGAGAGTCAGTGTAATTTTCAAGAAATCAAATGAAGTTCATTTTAGTTCCTGTTAACAGAATTTGAGAGTGGCAAGAAAGTCATTCAAGAAGCCAATATTAAATAAAATATTCACAACTCTCAAGCTCGAAATCAAATGACAGCACTCAAACCAAATGGAAAATTTTTGATTGGGTTTTAAAAACCCTTTTAGTGAAACAGAAGAATAGCACATGTGATAGATTTGAAAACTACACAGAATCAGATTTCCAAACAAGTTGAGCATTCAGTTATGCACTGAGTTACTAGGATTACGCTTAAGCAAGGTATACAGCATGCATTCATGTATTGTAGAACATCCTGGGGTGGTCAGATATCATTATAGTCATTGACATTGTCATCTGATTCATTATATCATCTTATCATACTCCCCACAGAAAAACTAAGACAAGTACATCATAATAAAATAAGAGTGGAAATCCAAGTTAATAAAAAATCATACCCTTTTAAAATTTATTTTTTTCTAAAAATTTAATTGGAATGTCAAATGAGATTAAAGTAAAATATTAACTTAAAAAATCTTTACTGTGGTAGCATTAACAAATGATCCCTAATGCATATGTGTGCACCTATAGATACACACACACTTACTGTTCCTACTTGATAGGAAATCAACCCTGAATATTCATTGGAAGGATTCTTGCTGAAGCTGAAGCTCCAATACTTTGGCCACTTGATGCAAAGTTTGACTCATTGGAAAAGACCCAGATGACAGGAAAAATTGAAGGCAAAATTAGTAGGGGCCGGCAGAGAATGAGATGGTTAGATCACATCACTGACTCAATGGACATGAGTTTGAACAAATTCCATGAGATAGTGAAGGACAGGGAAGCCTGGCATGCTGCAGTCCATGGGATTGCAGAGTCAGACACAACTTAACAGCTGTACAACAACAAGAAGATATATGTGCTTCCATATCCTTATATTAAAGTGTTTTTATTTCTCCTCAGGATGAATCTCTGATGATGAATAAGAAATTTATTCTGGGGGGATTTTCTGGTGTATTACAGAAAATTTCTATTTCTCTGGGCTTCCAGCTGCTATAACCTGGGCCATCTTATTTAGTTAGAACACATAAGTGGTTCTTTAGAACCCAGAGGGTGAATCATTAATACCTGAGGATGAAGGCTAAGCTACAACATCTACAGGTGATGTTGGCTCATGGTTCAGGAATTAGACTATCACGCTTGGATTCTGGAGCCCTCATTAGGCGTTCCATTCTATTACTACCTCAATATGTGAAACCCAAGCTTCCCCAGACTTCATTCACTTTTGAGGATAAAATTAAATTATACAAATGGTCAAATTTCACTCTCTCCTGACCTACATAATAAAGGATCTCATATTCCTAAAAGAAATCCCTCTCTTAAGGATGTCTCATGTACATTTGACAATTGTCTTGGTGCTCTTCCCTTTGTAATCCCCTCCAGATATATTCATGGGTGCCTGTAGGACCCGTGAACTCAAAGGAATGGTACTTTCCACCGTGGTTACCTATAAGTCTATGTTTTGTTTGTCAAGTGAAATTCTCTGAATTCAGTGGTTTTTCATGTCAGGAGGGATCTCTCATTGCAGATGCTTGTACTTAACACAGTAATATGTCTCTGGCAAAGCCAAGCCAAATGCAATGCCAAGCTCCCTTTTCTTTTACAGCTGTGGTTAAGGCAGGTATGGAGGCACCAGCCAGCAGCAGGACAGATCTCATCACTGAATACCTGGAGCCAAATAACAAGGAAAGAGACATTCAGAAACCTCTACTGGGGGCTTTTGATGAGAAGCCTTGTGTTTCTGTCAATTTTTTCGTGTGTGATTCTATCATGCAAAAAATTGTGGCCAAACTCTGTGCTAGAGTCTAGAGCCTAGACTCACACTTTTAATAAGAAAGGTAGCTAAAGAATTCTCTGATGACTCAGTGGTTAAGAATTCACCTGCTAATGTAGGGGACACAAGTTTGATCCCTGGCTCAGGAAGATCCCACATACCACAGGGAAATAAACCCATGTGACACAACTGAGCCTGTGCTCTAGAGCCCAAGGGCTGCAGCTCCTGAGACTGAAGCCTGAACACCCAGAACCCACGCTCTGCAATAAGAGAAGCCACTACAATGAGAAGCCCTCACACCACAACTAGAGAAAACCCGTACACAACGTCAAAGACCCAGCACAGCAATAAATAAATAAATACAAATTAAAAAAAAAGGTAGTTCAATGCAGAGGATGAGATGGTTAGATCGCATCACCAACTCAATGGACAGAGTCTGAGAAAACTCCAGGAGATAGTGAAGGACAGGGAAGCCTGGCGTGCTGCAGTCCATGGGGTCACAAAGAGTTGGATATGACTTTGCGACTGGACGATGACAACAAAATTAAATGTAATATCAGTATATAAGCCCCTTATTATTTTAATTGAAATAGACATTCAGGCCAAGACTGAACTTCTAATTACATCTAGGCCAAGGCAGAATGGCTGAGTTTGCCTCAGCCTCCTAACCACTCTACCTAAGGAGGATTAGGTTCTGGCAGGTAAAGCCCAGGTATGGTTTGGTTTGTGCAGAGTGAAGGGAACTTGATTTTCTTGTGCTCTTTCTGAGCTGAGGTTTTAGAGTCCAGGACTGTCTATAGACTTGTGCAGTGTCCTGAAGTCTTCCTTGAGAATACCCATCACCAACCCTGGCCACTTACCCTTCTTGGAATTTTCCCTAGTCAATGACTGTCAATCCTGGCTGCTTATAATAATCATTTGAGGAATTTTTAAAAAATGACTGTGTCTCAACCTTAAATCATTGGTTATATAGGGTCCATATCTACATTTTTATCAATGCCCAGATAGTTCTCACGTAATGCCAGGGTTGACAAGTAGCCCAGAGAGACGAATTGTGAACCTTGATTGCATATTATAATTACCTTACCTTTAGGAATTCTCATTTAGTTGATGTTGGATGTGATCTTTATTTTTCTCCATTAGGACCCTTTACCACGGGTATGCTTTTTTAAGGAAATATACTATTTGTTTATTTTTGGCTGAGCTGGGTCTTCATTGCTGCGTGCGGGCTTTCTCTAGTTGCAGCGAGCAGGGGCTGCTCTTGTAGAGCACAGGCTCTAGAGTGTGTGGGCTTCAGTAGTTTTGTCATACTGGCTTAGTCGCTCCTCAGCATGTGGGATCTTCCTGGATCAAGGACAGAACCTGCGTCCCCTGCATTGGCAGGAGGATTCTGGACCACCAGGGAAGTCCTTGTGTTACACTTTATTTTGTAATAGGTGTCTTCAAAAGTTTTAAAAAGTTCTCAGTTGATTGCATTATTTCACTGCAGAGCCAGTCTTGGGAATAGAGCTCACAAACATGAAGGAGGTTATGTCTGTGAGTGTTGGTACCCTCATAGCTGCCCAGTTTGAATGTACTTTCCTTTTTATGAACTCCTTCAAATGACAGCTTCATTCACTAATCTAAAGACAGGAAGATGCTGACTACTGTCTTGTCTTGGGTACTTGGCAGACATCGTTCCCTCCCTAACAGATCTAAGTGGAATTCTACATAAATCATGTTAGGTGGGCCCACCCCAGGCCAGATGTGGGATCATTGTGGATTCTTAATTTTGGGAGGATCATTATGGATTCAGGAGATAAGACTTGGCCAGTTCCCATGTTCAGGGTAATCTCTTGTCCCTGGAATGAATTCACTACATCACATACTCTATAGCCAGCCAAGAGTGTTTTAAAACTAGACTTACTGCGTGCTTAGAGACTTATCACCTCTGAAGTGGACCAAGTACCAAGATTGTTGGGGAACTCTGTGCTCAAGGAGCTTGTTCTCCATTTCTGTGGACATTTGAATTCTTTTTCTATATTGGGATATGTGGGGAAAGGACTGATGGAAGTGCCTGCTTCTCCAAAAGGAACCATAATATTTTAGGTATTCACCATGGCCACATCATGTCAGTTCCTTAATAAATGATAGGTGGTACCTCCATGAGGATCTTTTTTACGATGTAGCAGGCGATATCTCTAGTCCTTGAAACTTAGTGGAACTCTTACTTGGATTGATAATGAAAAAATAAGCAAACAACCAAAGTGGACTTCCCTGGTAGCTCAGACAGTGAAGAATCTACCTGCACTGCAGGAGACCTGGGTTCAATCCCTGGGTCAGGAAGATCCCCTGGAGAAGGGAATGGCAACCCACTCCAATATTCTTGCCTGCAGAATTCCATGGACAAAAGAGCCTGGTGGGCTGCAATGCATGGGATCACAAAGAATAGGACAGGGCTGAGCAACTAACACTTTCACTAACACTAAAAGTAGTATATAAATTCCAGGCTCCACCCAAAAGTACGAGTAATGTTAAGATTCCAAGGATATGTGGATATGTTTAAAATGGTCTTCCTATAGCTCCAACTTGGCCAAATGATCTCTGGGGGTGATGAGTTATTATCTTCTGCTTCAAGTGCTAGCACTCCCCACCCCACCCCCATCACCCCCCAAACGGATGTCTTACATTTCTCTGCAGAACTTCATCATGCTGTTTTTAGGGTCAGACAACCATTTGTTTGAAAACTCCGTGTCTCAGGCAGCACTTAAAACTTATGCCAAGCTACTTCCTTTTATTTTAGATATATTGACATCTAAATGACACTGCTGTCTAGAGTCACAACAGGTTCTAGGCCACCTGGACTGCAGGAAATTTACTTAGAAATTTAGTATTCATCTAAAACCAGAAAAAAGTATCAGAAGTTTCAACAAGAATTAGAGACTTAAATGTGCTCTGATATGACCAACTTGTGTGTGCAATGATGCATTAGAGATTACTGAGCCTGGAGGCCAGTGTCTTTGTCCTGCCCCCACTTTCGACAACTTACTGCCCCACCATGAGCAAAGGGAAGGTGAAGGGCAACTGACTATGAAACATGGAACAAACATAGACTTTCATGCTGTGCTCAATGCTGCTCCCACAGCTAAGCTGTGATTAGCTTAACTCCCAACATAAATCCATTGGTATCCTTTGACAGTCAAAAATCACTAAGTGAACTTGCTACATAGCTGAATATTGGTTGGTTTTCCAAATTATGAGAGAAAGAAACTACTGTTGATTATGTTACCAACCAAAAGTTTTCAAACTCTAGGAGAGGAGTAGGAAAACTAAAGGAAGGATGGAAATGGTGATGGGGTAGAGGTAGAAGGGCTCCCAAATATCTGGCAAACAAGGGGAAGGTTATTTGAACAGTGGTTAAAAGATGAATCATGTGGTCTTTGTCCCACAAACCTTCACTCCTTGGGTTTCCTCCTTCACAACAAACCAGCTCAGGAAAGAGTAACATTATCTTTTATTTTCTTTTATTTCAGTGACACTGAAATTTAGTGCCCCATTGACTTAGGGACCAGTCTTAGATCTCTTTAGACCTAAGAGCTCAAGATTTCCCTTGTAATCCTTTAGCTTCTGAAATATTGAATGCAGTAGTAAATTTCTCATCACATCATCTCATACTATGGACACTTCTATCCAGTCTTTTTCTGACCAGTATATTTTTCTCTTAAGACCATTTTCTCCCATGTTACTCATTAGATCTGTAAAATGGGAAGCCCCTCCTTTGTGAAGGAATTCTTTGTACATGCTTACTTAATTCCCCTATCCAGACCTTCTTTCTAATAACCTCTGCTCATTAAGAAATATTTGCATCTGCATCTTCCCACTCACCCTTTTGGGTCAAAACAGAAATGAGACCAGACTCATTCATTCTACCCAGCAGTGAAAATCAACAAAAATCCTACCAAGCCCCTCCCACGTTGCCTCAAATTGCTTGCAGCTAGAGTCAATCATTTTTCCTACCCTGTTCTTCCAGCTAAAAACCTAAAATCTATTGAAGACATATATTCCTATAGGATCTCCAAATGGTGTGTATGCAGGCTTGCCTTTTTTTCCTGCCATAACCCAACCCACAGTCCAGATGCTCTGGTGATGCATCTTGGTCCTACTTACTTTTTTATAATAATGCATCTTGACAGGCAATTTCTATTTGCTTTCTTCGCATTATGACTCCCATTTTACCAGAATTCCCCAAGGCTAAAATCCATAATCTTAAAAATGATGGTGGTTTAGTTGCTCAGTCATGTCTGACTCTTGCAACCCCATGGACTGTAGCCCACCAGACTTCTCTGTCCATGGGATTCTCCAGGCAAGAATACTGGAGTGGGTTGCCATTTCCTTCTCCAATCTCAAAAGTGATCTAGATTACATTAGGTTTCCTGGAAACTGTTTTTGTCCAATAAATTTGCGACCTAGTGTAACCCCTCCCTGCCCAGAAGCCTGGGCTTCCCAGATGGCTCAATAGTAAAGAACCCACCTGCCAGTGCAGGAGATACAGGAGACTTGGGTTTGATTCCTGGGTCAGGAAGATCCCCTAGAGGAGGAAGTGGCAACCCACTCCAGTATTCTTGCCTGGGAAGTCCCATGGACAGAGGAGCCTCGAGGGCTACAGTATGGGGGTTCCAAAAAGTCGGCTATGACAGCAACTGAACACATACTCCTGCTGCTGCTGCTGCTAAGTCTCCTCAGTCATGTCCGACTCTATGTGACCCCATGGACTGCAGCCCACCAGGCTCCTCCCTCCGTCCACGGGATTTTCCAGGCAAGAGTACTGGACTGGGGTGCCATTGCCTTCTCCAACACATACTCCTAGAAGCCTGCAAATAAGATACCTTCGTATTGCTTGCTTCTCCAGCGCACAAGGCTATACAAACCTCTGAGAAACAAATGTAGTTAGGTCAAGGTTGAGCTGAGTTGTAATTTAGGAGATGGTAACTCAGCAGGATAAAAACATTTCTCCTCCTCCCGTTTGGAAGCTATCCTCACCTGGGTAACCTTATGGTGTACATACACTCCATACAACTTTTTATGTACAGGGTCTGGTGGGGAGTGGATGCAGTAATGTGTTTCAGTGACAATGTTTCTATCACATCCAACTAAAACAGATGATTCAAAACATTTTTAAGCAACTTTCACTTTGAACAAAATGTAATTCATTTTGGAATGTTTGGTTTCTCTCTCCTGGTCATAGTCCTCTCACTCATTGTCTCACATTAAACCTAGTTTATTCATTTTTATGGTTCACAAGATCCAGAGCCTTATGATTATCTTCAGGTTAACGGAAAGTGTTAGTCACTCAGTTGTGTCTGCCTCTTTGTGACCTCACAGACTGTAGCTTGATGGGCTCCTCTGTCCATGGGATTTCCCAGGCAAGAATACTGGAGTGGGTTGCTAGTTCCTTCTCTACAGGATATTCCTGACCCAGGGATGGAATCCAGGTCTCCAGCATTGCAGGAGATTCTTTACTGTCTGAGCCACCAGAGAAGCCATATATGATTAAATCTCATGAGGGCTCAAAGACACCCCATCTACACAAATGACCTCATCTTTTGTGTAGATGGGTCTTGTCCAAGACTACCAGAGAAAGATGGTCCCCAAATGAGGCAGGGAGAAGTTTCTCTTTGCCTTCTTAGCTCTGCTCAGGGGACCAAATTCTCCTACACCCCCAACCTTGGGAGGTAGGTTTTCTTTTTATAAGTCTTTGTTTTGGGATTGCTGATTATGCACAGTTGTGGAATCCATATGGATTTTCCCCTTGGAAAACAGCAATCTTGTATGGTACTGTTTCTTTCATATCTCTACTAAAACTGACATGAAGTCTATTGTCCACCCAGGAGCCTTTGATGAGGTTACACATAGCCCCTGGCTAATGCTTTGGCTCATGTTGCATCAAAACCAGCAACCATTTGCCCTTCCCAGGACATGCCTTTGTTTCTTTCCCCGCTTTTGTAACAATTCTCTTGGGTACTTCCTGCTCTCCCAGACTCCTCATCTTCAGAGATGTCATTGCTACCTGTACTACCATAAAGGGCCATGTTCTTCTTATGGAATCCATAATCTCATGGCATGAAGATGCTACTCCAGGGACATAATCCAGACTGATCATGTTGGCACCTCCCTGTTAAGAAAGAATGGCCTCCTCTAATGGCCACTGTTGAAGTCACCTCTGCATACCAGTAAATTGCTCTGGTGGTGGTTAGTTTTGGCATCATTTTCTTGCTTGGTTGAGTATGATCTATTAAAGAAGGTGAAGGGGATTTGAAGAAAAAAAGCCATTACAGAGTGAAGAGGGTTTGCTTCTCCAAACAAGTAAAACATTCAGGTGTTGGGTCTATATTAGTCTACTAGTGAAACAGGAGGGAAGAAGGCAGGCCAAAACTTTTAAATTAATGATATGGCAATAGGACATGGCTAGAACCAACTAGGTCCAAGATGGGGAAAGATTCAACTTCCAGTAGAATCATTATATGATTCTTGAGCCTCATTGTATGCTCATTGTCACATATCAGCATACCAAATGACACAAACACCAGTGCCATGACAGTTATGAGGCTAACCATAAAAGGCCAAAAGGTGGGTTTGGCCCAATTCCTGGAGATCTCCATCCCTCCCCCAAAGTAATTGGAAGAATCCTCCCACTCATTAGCCTATAAAATTACCCAGCCCATAAAAACTAACCATACCATATTTCAAGGTGCTCTCACTTTCTGAGATGGCCCACACTCTGTCTGTGGAGTGTGTTTCTCTCTAAATAAATTCACTTCTTACCTACCACTTCATTCTCTGAATTCTTTCATGATGAAGCAAGAACCTCAAATTCACCCAGAACAAAGCTTGTTTACTGTCATATTTATGTTTACACTGAATATTTATATAATTATGAGGTATGTATCAGGCAGGTGGGGAAATGGGCAGGCCTTTAGTTAGGAAAAGAGGCAGCAATATTTAAAAAAAAACTAATATAGGAAATTAATAAACAATGATGCAAAAGGATATCTCAAAAATTCCTAACATAATCATTACTTAGTAAAATGGAAGAAAATACCAAAATACTAACCTGAATATTTTGCACTGAGAGTAATTGCCTATAAGGAGCAGGAAATGGTAGGTGGGGGGCTACAAGGGGAGGTTGGTGAGGCAGGTCAAAAGGCTGTTTATATAAAACAAAACAAATTTGTAGAACTACTTAACTTCCTAAATTATGTCTATTAGTAACTGACAAAATTAGATTAAATTTTGAAGAGAAGTGATAATAATAAGAATGAGTTTTTTTCTTCTATCTGATTGGAAAAACTTTAATATATTGATGATTGTTCCAAAGGGATGTTTGAAACTACATATGAAAATTTCATGCTATATGCTCTTGTGTTCAGAATCTCTGGTTCTAGAAATTGACCCCCAAAGAGTTCAGTTAAGTTACTTTGTTTGAATGTACAGTCAAACCTGTTCTATGATAAATATCCATTTCTGCTGCCATTTTTGAGCATTTATGTATACCTGGCATTTATAAATGGCATCTAATTTAACCCAAATGACAACACAATTATTTAGATATCATCAGTCAGTTCAGTCGCTCAGTTGTGTCCGACTCTTTGCGACCCCATGAACTGCAGCACATCAGGCTTCCCTGTCCATCACCAACTCCCAGAGCCTACTCAAACTCATGTCTATTGTGTCAGTGATGCCATCCAACCATCTCATCCTCTGTTGAGAGGATATCATAGACCCCCTTTTACATACAAGGAAATAGCTCTCTTTTTCTTGCTCCTCTTTTTCTCTGCTTTTTCTCCTTTCTTCCGTCTCACTCCTCATTTGGCTCCTTCTCTCCTTCTCCTCCCCTTTCTCTTCCTACATGATAGGAACTTCCTGTCTAGCAGTCAGTCTTCCATTTATTTAACATGTATGATTGGATTCGGTTCAAGGGATGGTAGGGGAGATGAAAACTCTCTTGTCCACAGAATATGTTCTGTAAGGTAGCTTTTTTTTTCTTCTTCTTCTTCTTCTTTTTTTTTTTTCTTTTGTTAAGAAAGACTGTATTTTGTCCTCCTATTTTTCTCAGTTGGTGAGAACTGAAGGTGGAGGACAGTAGATGACAACTATCAAATCTTCAAAAGTCCATGTTGAAGAAAATCTTATCAATGAATAAAATTGTAGCCTAAAAATGTTAGATATAGCAAGGAAACATGCAAGATTGGAAAACTTGATGTGACCTCTTAACTGTATAATGAAATAGATATTCTAGTTAAAAAAAGTGGCCCATGGCAATAATAATTTCAACTGCAGCAATTTTGTTTATCACTAAATCTCATGTGTGCCTCTAGTGCCAGAGATTCATCTGTTTTGCTTTTATCCACTAAAAGATCTATGTCTTCTTTAAAAAGTAGCTAATTCCCATGTTTTGGCAGGAAAATTCAGGTCTTATTTCTAGAAAGCAAGAATGTGATTAAAGTGTCAATCCCCTAGTCAAAGAACATCAGGAACATATTTAGATGTATTTAGTTTGCTGAGCAGGAAATAACACACAAGGAGAATCTTGGGTGTGTAGGTAAAAAGGAGATGAGAGAGACTATTATATGATTTGTGCTTATACTGAATGGTTTTATGGAGAGGTTGAGGAAGTAAGTACCAACTCTGAATTGAACAATGTCAAGTAGCTAGAAGTTCATCAACTGAGTAAATCAGGAATCCTTTTTCAGAAGGCAGGAGGATTGAAGCTAGACTGGAGATGTCATTGGTAAGAAAGCAAAAATTACACAGAGAGCTTTTCTGCTCTATCCGCTTGACCATGTTTGTTACAAATTGTCTGTCATAGCTTGACAGCCAGCAGGGCTGATTTTCACTTTTACAAAAATATTCAGTTCAGTTAAGTTCAGGCACTCAGTCATGTCAGAATCCTTGTGATCCCATGGACTGCAGCACGCCGGGTCTTCCTGTCTATCACCAACTCCTGGAACTTACTCAAACTCATGTCCATTGAGTCGGTGAAGACATCCAGCTATCTCATCCCCTGTCATCCCCTTCTCTGCCCACCTTCAATCTTTCCCAGCAACAGAGTCTTTTCAAATGAGTCAGTTCTTCACATCAGGTGGCCAAAATATTGGAGTTTCAGCTTCAGCATCAGTCCTTCCAATGGATGCTGAGGACTGATTTCTTAGGATGGACTGGTTGGATCTCCTTGCTGTCCAGGGGGCTCTCAAGTGCCTTCTCCAACATCACACTTCAAAAGCATTAATTCTTCAGCACTCAGCTTTCTTTATAGTCCAACTCTCACATCCATACATGACTACTGGAAAAACCATAGCTTTGACTAGATGGACCTTTGTTGGCAAAGTAATGTCTCTGATTTTTAATATGCTGTCTAGGTTGGTCATAACTTTTCTTCCAAGAAGAAAGCATCTTTTAATTTCATGGATGCAGTCACCATCCGCAGTGATTTTGGAGCCCCCCAAAATAAAGTCTCTAACCGTTTCCGCTCTTTCCCCATCTATTTGCCATGAAGTGATGGGATCAGATACCATGATCTTAGTTTTCTGAATGTTGAGTTTTAAGCCAACTTTTTCACTCTCCGCTTTCACCTTCATCAAGAGGCTCTTTAGTTCTTCTTCGCTTTCTGCCATAAGGGTGGTGTGATCTGCATATCTGAGGTTATTGATATTTCTCCCGGCAATCTTGATTCCACATTGTGTTTCATTCAGCCCAGCATTTCTCATGATCTACTCTACATATAAGTTAAATAAGAAGGGGGACAATATACTGCCTTGACGTACTCCTTTTCTTATTTGGGACAGTCTGTTGTTCCATGTTCAGTTCTAACTGTTGCTTCCTGACTTGCCTACAAATTTCTCACGAGGCAGGTCAGGTGGTCTGGTATTCCCTTCTAAGAATTTTCCACAGTTTGTTGTGATTCACACAGTCAAAGGCTTCGGTGTAGTCAGTAAAACAGAAGTATATGTTTTTCTGGAACTCTCTTGCTTTTTTGATGATCCAGTGGATGTTGGCAATTTGATCTCTGGCTCCTGTGCCTTTTCTCAATCCAGCCTGAACATCTGAAGTTCACAGTTCATGTAATGCTGAAGCCTGGCTTGGAGAATTTTGAGCATTACTTTGCTAGCATGTGAGATGAGTGCAATTGTGCCATTGTTCGAGCATTCTTTGGCATTGTCTTTCTTTGGGATTGGAATGAAGATTGACCTTTTCCAGTCCTGTGGCCACTGCTGAGTTTTCCAAATTTGCTGGCATATTGAGTGCAGCACTTTGACAGCATCATCTTTTAAGATTTGAAATAGCTCAAGTGGAATTCCATCACCTCCCCTAGCTTTGTTCATAGTGATACTTCCTAAGGCCCAGTTGACTTTGCATTCCAGGATGCCTGGTTCTAGGTGAGTGATCACACCATCATGATTATCTGGATCATGAAGATCTTTTTTGTATTGTTATTTTGTGTATTCTTGCCACTTCTTAATATCTTCTGCTTCTGTTAGGTCCATATGATTTCTGCCCTTTATTGTGCCCATCTTTGCATGAAAAGTTACCTTGGTATTTCTAATTTTCTTGAAGAGATCTCTAGTCTTTCCCATTCTATTGTTTTCCTCTATTTCTTTCTGTTGATCACTGAGGAAGGGTGTCTTATCTCTCTTTGCTATTCTGTGGAACTCTGCATTCAAATGGGCATATCTTTCCCTTTCTCTTTTGCCTTTCACTTCTCTTCTTTTCACAGCTATTTGTAAGGCCTCCTCAGACAACCATTTTGCCTTTTTGTATTTCTTTTTCTTGGGGATGGTCTTGATCAGTGCCTCCTGTACAAGGTCACAAACCTCTGTCCATAGTTCTCTAGGAACTCTGTCTATCAGATCTAATCCCTTGAATCTATTTGTCACTTCCACTGTATAATCATAAGGGGTTTGATTTAGGTCATACCTGAATAGTCTAATGGTTTTCCCTACTTTCTTCAATTTAAGTCTGAATTTGGCAATAAGGAGTTCATGATCTGAGCCACAGCCAGCTCCCAGTCTTGTTTTTGCTGACTATATAGAGCTTTTCCATCTTTGACTGCAAATAATATAATCACTGTGATTATATTTTATTATAATATGGCATTATATATAATATTGTATTATATTATAATGATGATATGATATGATATTATAAGGAAATTATATTATATTACAATGACCATCTGTTGATGTCCATGTGTAGAGTCTTCTCTTGTGTTGTTGGAAGAGGATGTTTGCTAAAAATATTCCAGGTAGCATTTAAAGAATAAAAGAATTATCTTAAAGGGACTCTTACTGGTTAAGCTCAGACAACTTGAGCATCAAAAAGACACTGATAATTATGATTATTAAGGCTATGAGGCCATTAAAATACTCAAAATGAAAATTAATATAAGGTACACAAAGGTAGCTATAATAAGATAAATATGATAGAATATATTTAATTCTTTGGCTTCCCAGGTGGTCCTAGAGGTAAAGAACCCACCTGCCAATGCAGGAGACATAAGAGATGCAGGTTTGATCCCTGAGTTGGGAAGGTTGGGATTCCTGGAGGAGGGTGACCCACTCCAGTATTCTGGCCTGGAGAATCCTATGGACAGTGGAGCTTGGTGGGCTATAGTCTGTGGGGTCTCAAAGAGTCAGACATGACTGAAGCTACTTAGTGAGCATGCATATTTAATTCTTATTGGTTATATAAGTTTTCAATTAATACCCACAGACAGATATTCATTACCTTCACTTTAAGAAATGTTAGTCATCCGAAAATTAAGTAACATTATTTCTGGAAAACCAACATGTTTCAAAACTTTAAAACCTATTTGAAAGGTATGCTTTCAGAGGTGCTGTTGGAGATGGACATGGCAACCCACTCCAGTATTCTTGCCTGGAGGATCCCATGGACAGAGGAGCCTGGTGGGCTACAGTCCATAGGGTCGCAAGAGTCAGGCACAACTTAGGAACTAAACCACCACCATCAGGGATGCTGTGGGGTGAACATGGCTGTAGAGAGTTGAAGCAAGATCTCAGTTCCCCAACCAGGGGTTGAACCTGAAACTACAGAGCTGCCCTGACTCTTGCCCCTTTTGGAAAAGAATTTCAACAAAGAGAAAGAAAATAATAAAGTAGGTAGAGTGTTTATTAAGAGATGAATATGTGTGGATAGACACGTGGGAAGGCTTAGTAAGAGAGAGAGAGCAATGCATTTTAATCAACCTTTGGGGTGGGTTAAGTCACTTATATGATGACAGTTCTTCCAGGTCTTTGTTTTCCTTTGGCCAATCATCTTGCTTTATTCTTTGACTCAGTGCCCTCTCCTTTGTGTGCATGCATCCTTTAGCCAAGATGGATTTCAGTGCAAGGGTCCCTGGGAAGTTAGCAAAACTTATTATGGCCTGGTGTTCTCTCCCTTTCGATACCCGAGGAAACTTTCTGATGTATGTAGTCAAGGTCTCCTTGACTCCAAGAATGAGACTATGTCACCTATTGATCTTTCACCCAAGCAGGCTTTAGTCCCTCTGCATCCCTGCTATTACTGTTATCTTAATGTGTACCCAAGAGAAAAAGTCCAGCTATTCACCCCTTTCCTGTTGTTACTTCTATCTTGAAGTATAAATAAGACACTGGTAGTAAATATCTAGTCTGGAGCTCATCTGTCACCTGCCTCAGGTAGAGACTTAAAAGTCTCATAGTGTAGCTGTCGCTAAGTTGTGTCTGACTCTTTGCAACTCCATGAAGTCACAAAATCAGGCTTCCCTGTCCTTCTTTATTATTATAAAAAGAGACTCAGACTAATATCCCAAGGCTTGGTTTTAAATCACAGTGGTCTACCCAGTTAGGACTCATGGCTTGTGAGGCTGCGCCATGGCAGGCAGCCTAGATTAGGAGTAGGCCTGGTTTTCCAGGGTAACATGATTATCAGGCCACCTGGAGCCAGCCAATCAACATGTGCCTAGTAAGAAAAAGGGAACCTATCAGGGGAAAGTTGAAAAACCCGCGAACGCCCAAGTTTGAAAAAAGTCCGCGAAGGTTTGGGCCAATAAGATTACTTTGCAAACATGTAACCAATCCGCTTAAGCCAGCTACCAACTGCTTCTGCACACCTTATAAATTGGGTAACAGCTTGGACTCAGCGCTCTCTGACCCCATACCACTGCGTTGGACGCTTGGCAGGAGCCCTGACTCGAGTCAGCAATAAACTTCCCTTTTATGCGAGCTGCATTGTCTTGGAAGCCTCCTCTCTTCCCACTCAGGGATTCGGACATCGGGTATAACATTTGGGGGCTCGTCCGGGATCCCTTGACTGGGGAGGGAGAACACTTCCAGGACAGAGGGGAAGGATAGATATAGCACTGGTGCTCAGGCAGGACAGGAAAGTCCAGTGTAAATCCGAGGCCCTGCTAAGAAGCAGGAAGGTATCTGGCACAGGAGAAAGCTTTCTATAAAGGGGGAACGGATTGGACGTTCCAGCCGGTGCAAGACCGAGGCCAGCGAGCGCGCTGGAAGGCTGCCGGCTCTGCGGGAAGGGGAGTTCCTCTCCTGATCACGAGTCTGGTGAACAGTGGATGCCATTCGGTAAGATAAACCTTGTACCGGGAGGCAAGAGGACTCAGGGGGCCCGAAAACCCAGCACTGTGTTGTCGGCCGACATTTGTCTATCCATGTGTTTGTCTACAACCCTCTGTGTTTGTGTGTGTGTGTCAGCATTGTCTCTGGTCTCATTCTCTTCTGGTGCATCGTTCTCTTCTCTCTTCTGACTTACTCTCCTTTCCTCTTCTTCTCTGATCTGCCCTCAACTTTTATTTTCGGGAGTTTCAGTGAACAGGCGAACGGTTGTGGGAGCAATTGATGAGTCCCGGCCAGGGCTACACTCTGGCGGACTCTGAAGGCCCTACAATAAGTAAGCCTCAGTAACGGGAGCCCGATCGGGTGAAACTCTCCTTTAACATCCCTAACTGAGGACGTGGCCTAAAATTCTTTGTGTGGGCACGGGTCAGGCACTTAAAGGCCATTAGGGCGCCTGCCACTTGAAGACTCCCGTGAGAGGATAAGGGGGCCACAGAACGGGGTACAAACCTCTAGGGTGCCCGCCCCCAGCAAGAAAACTTCCTTGCAATGACGCAGGCACATAAACAGTTCCAAAAGCATACCATAAATCCAACCTCTTGGCCGCCACCACTCCCGGTAGGGTTTTTTGGTGGTCGTTCTCAGTGACTTCTCTCTCTCTCTCCCCTACCATTTATTCTTGGACCATGGGTCAGGGGGAATCTACCCTACTTTCTCTCATGACCGACTATTTTTCGGATGTCAGGGCCAGGGCCCATAACTTGTCTTTACTAGTCAAAAAAAGTAAATTAATAAATTTTGCTCTGCAGAGTGGCCCACCTTCCGGGTTGGATGGCCTCCGGAAGGCACCTTTCAACCATCCATCATACAGGCCATCAGGGAGAAGATTATGGCTCCTGATCCCTGGGGCCATTCGGATCAGGTCCCCTATGTCATGGTCTGGCAAGATCTAGTAGAAAATCTGCCTGAGTCGTTAAAACCTTTCGTTTACAAACTTCCTAGTTCTTCCAATTCACAGGTCCTGGTGATGGAGGACACCCCCCCCCCCCCCCGGCCCCCGGAAGAAACCAAAAAGAAAGAGGGCCCAAAACCAGTCCTTCAGGAATCATCTCATCCAAACCTGATAGATCTAGAAACGGAGATAAGGCCTCCGCCATATGTGCCCCCCTTGCAATTCTCTCTGAGGAGAGAAGCTCCCACGGGTGAACCGAGAGGATTAAGAGGGCCAATGGGAACCGACCGTGAGGGGGGCCAACATTGGGGACCTGGGGGAGAACTAGGGGTGGACAAGACTCTGGGGACCCAGAGTTACCTTCATCCACCGTTCAGGCGCTCCCCGTCCGAGTGGGACCAGCTAACCCGGACGGAGAGAAAAACCTATCAGTACTGGCCCTTTTCCACGAGTGACCTGTATAATTGGAAAACCCAGAACCCTCCTTTCTCAGAGAAACCCCAAGGCCTCATTGACCTCTTAGATTCCATTTTGTTCACTCACAACCCCACTGGGATGATTGTCAGCAGCTGTTGCAGGTGCTCTTCACCACAGAAGAATGGGAGTGAATTCTGGCAGAGGCTCAGAAACGGGTCCCGGGGGCCAACGGGAGGCCAACCACCCAGCCTCATCTCGTAGACGAGGGGTTTCCTCTGTTGCGGCCTAACTGGGATTTTGAGCGAGTGGAAGGTAGGGAGCATCTCCGAGTGTACCGCTAGACTCTGATGGCTGGCCTGCGGGCCACAGCAAGAAAGCCGACAAATTTGGCAAAGGTAAACTGAGTAAGGCAAGAGCCCACTGAGAGCCCGGCAGCCTTCCTAGAGAGGCTGACAGAAGCCTTTAGGCAATATACACCTATGGAACCCCAGGCTGAGGAGTCACGTGCTGCAGTTCTGTTAGCGTTTGTAAATCAGGCAGCCCCAGATATTAGGAGGAAATTACAAAAGATAGAGGGATTGGGAGAACAGACAATACAAGATTTACTGAAAGCAGCTGAAAAGGTATTTAATAATAGAGAGACCCCAGAAGAAAGGGAAGAGCGAATTCGACGGTAGGAAAGGGAATCACCTGAGAAGATCAGGAAGGAAGATAGGGAACATAGGGCGAAGGAAAACCGGAAGAACCAGAGGGAGCTAGCCCAGATTCTTTTTGCGGGGATGAAGGCCGGAACAGAATTGAGGGAGCCTCGAGACCCCCAGACAGGAGAAAAAGAGAGACCAAAAAGGTAGGCCCTAAAGAAAGATCAGTGCACTTACTGCAAAGAACGGGGGCACTGGAAAAACAAGTGCCCTAAGAGTGACCCGAGGAGAGGAACAACCCAGAGAGAGAGAATCTCCTCTGGAACTCGAGTTCTATATGTGGGGGAAGACAGTGACTAGGGGGGTCAAGACTCGGCACCTCTCCCCGAGTCCTGGGTAACCATACATGTGGAGGGGAAACCCGTTGGCTTCATGGTAGATACTGGCGCCCAACACTCTGTTTTAAATGAAAAACTGGGACCAATGTCTAAGAAAACCAGCTTGATGCAGGGAGCCACGGGGACAAAAAGATATTGTAGGACCACAGAACGGAAAGTAAATCTGGGGACCCACCAGGTGTCCCATTCGTTTTTGGTGATACCAGAATGCCCAGCCCCTCTACTTGGAAGAGACTTGTTGACTAAAGTTAATGCTCAGATCCATTTTGACCCTGGGGGAATGTCAGTCACGGATGGACTTGGACAGCCGATACATGTCTTATCCCTAGCTTTAAGAGATGAATACAGACTTTTTGCGCCTAAGCCCTCAGAGGTTATAGCACCAGATGTACAAACGTGGGTCCATAAATACCCATTAGCCTGGGCAGAAAGAGCAGGAATGAGACTGGCCAAACAGAGACATCCGGTCGTCATCGAGCTAAAGGCCGAGGCAATTCCTGAGAGGCTGAGACAGTACCCTATGAGCCAGGAAGCTCAGCGCGGGATCACTCCCCACATTCGATGGCTCATGGATGTTGGAATTCTCAAGCGGTGCCAATCCCCTTGGAACACCCCCTTACTGCTGGTGAAGAAGCCAGGGGGTACAGATTACAGACCTGTCCAAGACCTGTGGGAAGTCAACAAACGGGTGAGTGACATACACCCTACTGTCCCTAACCTGTATACCCTCCTGAGCAGTTTACTGCCTGAGTACACTTGGTACACTGTGTTGGACTTAAAAGATGCTTTTTTCAGCCTACCCCTGGCGGCCCAGAGCCAGGAGATATTTGCCTTTGAGTGGACTGAGGGGGAAGGCCAACCGGTAGTACGATTAACTTGGACCCGCCTCCCACAGGGGTTCAAGAACTCCTTTGTTTAATGAGGCTTTGAGTGAGGGCCTCTATGAATATAGGACTTGCCACCCAGAGGTCATCCTGCTGCAATATGTAGATGACCTTATGTTGGCTGGAACCACAGAGAAGGCATGCAACTGTGCCACCGGGGACCTCTTACAGACTCTAGGCACCTTGGGGTATCGCGCTAGTGCAAAGAAGGCACAAATAGCCCGGGAAGAGGTCACCTATTTGGGGTATAAGGTCAGGCAGGGGCAAAGGTGGCTAACTCAGGCCATGAAGGAAACAATATTGCAGATACCAGAGCACAAGACCTCCCGCCAGGTGAGAGAGTTTCTGGGGACTGTTGGATATTGCAGACTGTGGATCATGGGGTTTGCTGAGAAGGCCCAGCCCTTGTATAAGGGAAGCAAAAGACCCCAAACTGGACTTGGACTGAGCCAATGAAACAGGCTTTCCAGACACTCAGACGGGCCCTACTAGAAGCCCCAGCCCTTGCCCTGCCTAACCCAAATAAGCCATTCCAGCTGTTTGTAGATGAAAAGCAAGGAATAGTAAAGGGGGTCTTGATGCAACAATGGGGACCATGGAAGTGGCCGGTGGCATACCTTTCAAAGCGATTAGACCCGGTGGCTGCTGGGTGGCCCCCTTGCCTTTGCATCATCGCAGCCACTGCCCTCCTCATCCGCGATGCTGACAAGTTGACGTATGGACAGCAACTCTGGGTTTACATCCCCCATGCCATCGAAGGGGTTTTAAAGCAGCCGCCGGGTAAGTGGATCTCCAATGCCCCCTTGACACATTACCAGGCCTTGCTGCTTGATGCCCCATGGGTGCGTTTTCAGACCCCTTGCTTCCTGAATCCAGCCATGCTCCTACCTAACCCAGAGAAAGACCGCCCTCTCCATGATTGCAGTGAGATACTGGCTGAGGCCCTGGCGGCATGAAAAGACTTAACTGATGTACCACTGAACAACAGTGAGCTAGTATGGTTCATCGATGGGAGCAGCTATGTAAGAGATGGGCAAAGGAAGGCGGGAGCCGCCATAGTTGATGATTCAGGACAGACGATATGGGCTGAGACAATTCCCCCAAACACTTCTGCGCAAAAAGCAGAATTGATTGCCCTAATACAGGCTCTGGAGCAAGCCAAAGGGAAGAGAGTCACCATTTTTACTGAAAGCCGATATGCTTTCAGCACTGCCCATATTCAAGGTCCAATATACCAAGAAAGGGGATTTCGGACAGCTGAGGGAAAGGAGGTAAAAAATTTGCCCGAGATTCGCAGGCTCCTGAAAGCTGTCCAACTGCCCTGGGCAGTAGCAATAGTACATGTCCCCGGTCACCAGAAAGGAGAAGACCGTGCTGCAGCCGCTCGAAAAGCGGCTAGCCGGGACTACGCCGCCCCCATATTAGCCGTGGGACTTCCACCTCCTGGTATGGGGGCCTTGCCACCAGTTCCCGAATATTCCCTCCCTGATCTCACCTGAATCAACGAGGATACCGCCCTCCAGAAGGATGACAAAGATGGATGGTACGGAGATCAAAACAACAACCTGATATTGCCTGCCATCCTGGGTCGTCACCTGTGTGAACACCTGCACACAACTACACACTTGGGAGAGAAAAAGACCTTGACACTTCTCCAGACAGCCTGCCTGAGGTTCCCTCGACAAAATGCAACTGTACGAGAGATAATCCAGGCTTGCAAAGCGTGCCAGCTGATGAGGACAGAGAAAAAGCAGCACACGGGAATGAGGTACCAAGGGGAAGAGCCAGGGAAACACTGGGAGATAGATTTCACTGAGGTAAGACCAGGCAAGTACGGGTATTGCTATCTGTTGGTTCTGGTAGATACCTTCTCGGGGTGGGTAGAAGCCTTCCCCACTAAGGGAGAGACAGCAATAGTGGTTGCTAAAAAGATCTTAGATGATATAGTGCCTAGGTACGGGCTGCCAGTGACTATGGGCTCTGATAACGGACCTGCCTTTGTGAGCCAGATTGTACAAGGGCTGGCCCAAGCTCTGGGGACAAAATGGAAGCTAAATTGTGAATATAATCCCCAGAGCTCAGGACAGGTTGAGAGAATGAATTGGACCCTAAGAGAAACTTTGACAAAGTTGGCAATAGAGACTGGTGGGGACTGGGTGACCCTCCTTCCCTTCGCACTCTTTCGGGTGCGTAACACCCCTTATAAACTGAATTTTACCCCTTTTGAGATTCTGTGTGGAAGACCCCCTCCTGTGTGTCCTATTTTCGAGGAAAAATGCCTGCCACCCCCTACTTTGGGACAATTCCAGCAAACTCTGATGGCATTAAGTAAGGTGCATAACCATGTTTGGAAATTGATTCGAGAGATACACGAGGGTCAAAGTAAGGGGGCCCTCCCCTCACATACCATTGGCCCAGGTGATTGGGTTTGGGTAAAACGGCACCGATCTAAAGTATCAGAACCCAGATGGCAAGGCCCCTATGTTGTTCTCCTTACCACTCCTACTGCTGTTAAGGTCGACGGGATTGGACCCTGGGTTCACTGCAATCACGTGCGGCAAGCCACTCCGGAAGAACAGGAAAAAGCGCGAGCAGAATGGAAGGCGAGTCCTCACCCATCAAATCCTTTTGAAACTGAAACTTGTTCGACGGGAGGCCTCCTAATTCTCCTGCTGATGGTGGCTCTCATTGTCCCAGGAGCGACCAGCCAGAACCCTCATCATCCGGTTAACATGACTTGGGTGGTCTACAACCCTGAGACCGGAGGACTACTTAATTCGAGTTCCAACGTAGCCCCCAAAGGGACATGGTGGCCTGAATTGACCTTTGATTTATGCGTCCTGGCAGCCAACATTAACGGCTTCCACAGTCCCAGTCAACTGAGTGACTTCATCGGGAGCCCTCAGTTTGAAACCCTCGGCCTTTTTGACTGGGCCTTCCAGGGAGACACACCATGCACAAAACCAACACCCGTATATATCTGTCCGGGGGGAGGAAGGGATCGGAACCAAATTGCAAGATGTAGGGGGGTTGATCCTTTTTATTGCGCCACTTGGGGATGTGAAACTACAGGAAAGGTCCATTGGCTCACCAATCCCGTCAAAGACCTCATTCAGGTAAAATTACCCCAAGATTTCCCACCATGTAAGATGTTGTCATCTAAACCTGGACAATGTTTTCCATTACAGATTAAGTTCACTGATGAGGGAAAAAGGTTTACCAGGTGGGACGTAGGCAGAGCCTGGGGCCTACGTCTTTATCAGACTGGATCCGATAATGGATTCTGGTTTGAGCTCAAATTACAACTGGGACCACTCTATTTGGCCCCCAAGGTAGCTTTGGGACCAAACCAGGTGACAGCCCCAAAACCTTCTTCCCAGAGGACAACCCCAAAACCTCCCTCCCAGAACCAAAGTCGGGATACTGGATCTACTCCACACCCCATAGCTCCCCCCATAGTTGACATGTCCCCACCTATAGACCCCCTTATAAAAATGATCTCCTCAGCTTACCTTACCCTTAATGCCTCTTGTCCGGACTTAACAGATGGTTGCTGGCTCTGCTATAATATTAGGCCTCCTTATTATGAGGCAGTTGCTTTTTCTTCAGGATTCAATATGACAGCCGATGTCTCAGCCTGCAGATGGCAGCAACAACCTGGCACGGGCCGCCTGACAGTAAGCTCCATTAGGGGTATAGGCACCTGCATAGGAGCTATCCCTGAGACTTATCAACACCTACGTAATCACACAGTCTCTATGACTAACCTCACTAATTCCACTCACCAGTGGATCATCCCACCAGGAAATGGGTGGTGGGCTTGCTCCGCCGGACTAACTCTATGTGCCCATCAGGCAGCACTAAAAACCTCCCAAGATTTCTGCGTCCTAGTCCATCTAATTCCCTGGCTGAACTATTACCCAGAAGAACTGCAACCAAGGTTAGAGACACCAGGTCACTATAGGGTAAAAAGAGAGCCCGTCACTGCCCTAACTTTAACTGTCCTGTTGGGATTGGGGGCTATAGGAACTGGAAGTGGAATTGCAGCCTTAACTCTCCAAGATAAACAGTATAACCAGTTAAGGGCTGCAATAGATGAAGATATTGAACAACTCGAAAAATCCATTTCCCACCTCCAAGAATCCTTAAGTTCTCTGGCTGAGGTAGTGTTACAAAATAGAAGGGGTTTAGATCTGCTGTTCTTACAACAAGGAGGACTATGTGCAGCCCTAGGAGAAGACTGCTGTTTTTATATTGACCACTCAGGAGTAGTACAGAAATCTCTTCAAAAAGTTAGAGAAGGCCTAAGCAGGCGAAAACAAGAAAGAGAAAATGAACAATCATGGTTTGAGTCTTGGTTTCAATGCTCCCCCTGGCTGGCCACCTTAGTTTCCACCCTTCTGGGTCCACTTATAGTACTGTTATTGACACTAACGATTGGTCCTTGCATTTTAAACCGGTTAATGTCTTTTATTAAAGAACGCCTAAATACCATTCAGATTATGGTACTGAGGCAACAATATCAGATGGTAGCCCAGGATGAAGAGAAAGATTCCTCTACAGAAACAACAAGACAGGGGGGAATGTGAGGCTGCACCATGGCAGGCAGCCTAGATTAAGAGTAGGCCTGGTTTTCCAGGGTAACATGATTATCAGGCCACCTGGAGCCAGCCAATCAACATACGCCTAGTAAGAAAAAGGGAACCTATCAGGGGAAAGCTGAAAAGCCCGAGAACGCCCAAGTTTGAAAAAAGCCCGCGAAGGTTTGGGCCAATAAGATTACTTTGCAAACATGTAGCCAATCCGCTTAAGCCAGCTACCAACTGCTTATGCACATCTTATAAATTGGGTAACAGCTTGGGCTTAGCGCTCTCTGACCCCATACCACTGTGTTGGACGCTTGGCAGGAGTCCTGACTCGAGTCAGTAATAAACTTCCCTTTTATGCGAGTTGCATTGTCTTGGAAGCCTTCTCTCTTCCCGCTCAGGGATTCGGATATCGGGCATAACAGGCTAACCAAAATCTATTAGTTATAGAATTTCAGAACCTTGTATCTCAACTGCACTAAGATGGTAATCTTTTTCTTTTGTACTGGTAAACTACGTCAGTCCTGAGAAAACTTTGTACGACGTAAAAAATAAAAATTCTAGGAAGGAAGAAGCATAAGAATATATGATAAAATTAAAATTTATTTTGACTCCAGCACCTTTGTAATCAGTTTAAAGAATCATAAAAAATATTTAAATTTGTTTTATTTTTTCATTTTGTTAGACTTTTCAGAAAATATGAAATATTAAAATCACAATTTTAATTAAATTATTTCTAACATTTTATTATATTAGTTTGTAACCAATTAATATGTTTGGGGAAATCTAATTGGTTAGATTCCAAATCCAGAAATTAGTTACAAAAGTTACATGTGAAAATTTAGACTAGTGATTGCTTGCTTCTTGAAAAGAATGGTAGTTTTTAACTGAAGTTATACAATTAACAAATGAGACATTAGTAATATGAGTGAATCTTCCTCTTTATGTCCATGGTTTTCTAAGACATCAAAGAGTCTACTAGCACAGCAGAGTTAAGGAGAGAACTGAAATGCAAGGTTTGAAGAGCATTCCTTCATTGTCTTTTTAGATGTTTCCAGAACAAATGTTCTTCTCTGAGAGCAGCATGTCACCTGCATCTCCTGAGAACCTTGTGACTCTATGGTCTTGGACATAAATATGTTAGAGAAGATGACATTTGTTTCTCTTGGTTGTTCCCTATTGGTCACAAAATTATACCCCCAGGATTAAGCAGGAAGAACAGAGGTGAGTGACCAGAAAGATGCTGCCCTGAGTCTTCCATGGAAGAATACAGGTCTGGGTCTACTGAGCCAGTCAGGATTTCCCCTGCCCCATTAGGGCTTTTTAACATACAGAAGTCATACACTGCAGTGCCCTAAAATTCCCAATCCCAACACATGTTCCCAGCAGACATCCCTACTTGCCAACAGAGGGACAAGACTGCTACCCTGTAATGTTTCTTTGGCTAGAAATGTAAGGGAGGCTGGGAAAGCAAGAATTTAAGTGAGTTATTGCTTCTCCAAGAAAACTTGGGCCATTTAATAAGGAAGATAAGAAAAATGGATATTGGGTGACAAATAGCTGTATTGGCCACAAGAATGATCAATTTTCTAAACCAGTGTAATCTTGTGATTGGGAGAAAGAAAAGAAAAATGGTTACTATGAGTGAAAAAAGTCCCTGGAGATACCCAGGTGTGGACTGGGCAGATAGAGCATTTGAATGCAGGAAGATGAAATCTTTTGTGATTTTGGGTTGGCCTGTGGCTAGATTTAGTCATCAATTGTGCACTCTCAGAGCCCTTGACTTTATCTACTATCAGCAATTTCGCTCCCTTTATCCTCTCACACTTCCCCTATTTCAGAGGAAGAAAAGACCTGCTGTCTATTGAAGTCATCCTTGCAGCCTGCCGTGTGGATCAAATCAATCCCACTTCTACTGCATCCTTGTAGTCTCTCTGTGTGCTTCTGTCTCATTCACTTCAATGCTCTATCTTCCTACATTTGTCCATTTCCCTTGGTAAAATATGAAACCCCAGGCTTGCCTCTCAACTCACCCATATATTTGTTCTAGTATTGTTTCTATTTCTAAATACTTCAATTTTGTGGCTCATACCCACAGTTTCTTTTCTCTTTCTGGTGCTAGAAATTTGAAGACTCCCTTTCCACTACTTTATTAAATCTACTCTCCTGTGGACACTTTAGATTTCTTCTTATCCAAATTTAATGAATTAAAAACATTTATTACCACCTTCCAACTTCCTGTTGGAACAGGAACAGTCTTGACCTTGAGATCTCCCTAAAGGCCTTTTTTTCTTGGGTTTTCTTCTTTCTTTCATAATTACTTTCTTATCAGCGTTCCTCTCATCCTCAATATGCAGATACCCTGGGGACAGCTTTCCATTTGTTTTTCTGCCTTTAGAGAAAAACCACATGAAAGCCAGACACTCAAAGAATAGCAAAGAGAGATAAGAAACCTTTCCTCAGTGATCAACACAAAGAAATTGGGGAAAACAACAGAATGGGAAAGACTAGAGATCGCTTCAAGAAAATTAGACCAAGGGAAATTTTCATGCAAAGATGGGCACAATAAAGGACAGAAATGGTATGGACCTAATAGAAGCAGAAGATATTAAGAAGAGGTGGCAAGAATACATAGAAGAACTATACAAAAAAGACCTTCATGATCCAAATAATCACAATGGTGTGATCACACACCTAGAGCCAGACATCCTGGAATGCAGAGCCAAGTGGGCCTTAGGAAGCATCACTATAAACAAAGCTAGTGGAAGTGATGGGATTCCAGTTGAGCTATTTCAAATCCTAAAAGATGATGCTCTGAAAGTGCTGCATTCAATATGCCAGCAAATTTGGAAAACTCAGAAGTGGCCACAGGACTGGAAATGGTCAATTTTCATTCCAATCCCAAAGAAAGACAATGCCAAAGAATGCTCAAACTATGACACAATTTCACACATCTCACACACTAGCAAAGTAATGCTAAAAATTCTCCAAGCCAGGCTTCAACAACACGTGAACTGTGAACTTCCAGATGTTCAGGCTGGATTGAGAAAAGGCAGAGGAACCAGAGATCAACTTGCCATTGCCATTACCATTGCCATTGCCATGCCATTGCCATCCAGATGATCAAATTGCCATTAGATCATCAAAAAAGCAAGGGAGGTCCAGAAAAATATCTACTTCTGCTTTATTGACTATGTCAAAGCTTTGACTGTGTGGCTCACAACAAACTGTGGAAAATTCTTAGAAGGGAATACCAGACCACCTGACCTGCCTCCTGAGAAATCTGTATACAGGTTAGGAAGCAACAGTTAGAACTGAACATGGAACAACAGACTGGTTCCAAATAAGAAAAGGAGTACGTCAAGGCTGTATATTGCCCCCCACTTCTTGTTTAACTTATATGCAGAGTAGATCATGAGAAATGCCTGGCTGAATGAAACACAATGTGGAATCAAGATTGCCGGGAGAAATATCAATAACCTCAGATATGCAGATGACACCACCCTTATGGCAGAAAGCGAAGAAGAACTAAAGAGCCTCTTGATGAAGGTGAAAGCGGAGAGTGAAAAAGTTGGCTTAAAACTCAACATTCGGAAAACTAAGATCATGGTATCTGGTCCCATCACTTCATGGCAAATAGATGGGGAAACAGTGGAAACAGTGAGAGACTTTATTTTGGGGGGGCTCCAAAATCACTGCGGATGGTGACTGCATCCATGAAATTAAAAGATGCTTTCTTGGAAGAAAAGTTATGACCAATCTAGACAGCATATTAAAAATCAGAGACATTACTTTGCCAACAAAGGTCCATCTAGTCAAAGCTATGGTTTTTCCAATAGTCATGTATGGATGTGAGAATTGGACTACAAAGAAAGCTGAATGCTGAAGAATTGATGCTCTTGAACTGTGGTGTTAGAGAAGACTCTTGAGAGCCCCTTGGACAGCAAGGAGGTCCAACCAGTCCATCCTAAAGGAAATCAGTCCTGTGCATCCATTAGAAGCACTGATGGTGAAGCTGAAACTCCAATACTTTGGCCACCTGATGTGAAGAACTGACTCATTTGAAAAGACCCTGTTGCTGGGAGAGATTGAAGTCAGAAGGAGAAGGGGACTACAGGGGATGAGATGGTTGGATGGCATCACCGACTCAATGGACATGAGTTTGAGTAAGCTCCAGGAGTTGGTGATGGACAGGGAGACCTGGCATGCTGCAGCCCATGGGGTCGCAAAGAGTCAGACTTGACTGAGCAACTGAACTGAGCTGAACTGGACATGAAAGTTCCCTGTCTCTATGTATCTAGTTCTCTTGTCTCTCTTCTCCTCTAGTTCCACATTCTGAGTTGCTGTGGGGATTTCCAATTTAAGTCCAACAACCAACTACAGCTCAATTAATCTCTTACAAAACCAAATACCCCTTCCTATTGTCTCCACATCTATGTGACAGTGTTTCACAGCATGAACTTTGGAGTCTGAAAACAGAAATCTGGCTCTGCTACCTACCTGCTAAAGGTGTGCTAAGTCACTTCAATCATGTCTGATTCTTTGAGACCCTATGGACCATAGCCCACCAAGTTCCTCTGTCAATGGAATTTTCCAGGCAAGAATACTGGAGTCGGTTAACATTCCCTCCTCTAGTGAATCTTCCTGACCTAGGGATTGAGCCCATGTCTCATTTTCTGCATTGGCAGGTGGGTTCTTTACCACTAGTGCCACCTGGAAATTTGGAAGCAAATTGCATAACTTCTCTCTTATCTCGTTTTTCTTTACTGTGAAATGAGGACACCAGCCCCAGAGGGACTGGTACTCTTTGTAGAGTTATTAGCTGTTTACACATATTAGTTCTCTCCTCAAAGGGAAATGGCAGGGCTGCCCCATTGAACTCAAGTTGACCATTTGACTTGATTTGATTAGTGAAATGTGTGCAGAAGTGATAAGTGCCCTTACTGGAAAGAACCTTCAAAAGCCACAGTCTCCTTTCTGTCACAATAATTCCCACTGGTGAAGTCTCTTTCACTCTAGAATAGGAATGACATGGGGCACAGTCCCACCAATCCTTGATGAATGTTTAATGTTAGTGAAAGCCTTTGTTGTTGAAAGCCACTAAGATTTAGGGCTGCTTTGTTACTGATGTGGAACAGAGCTTGGCATTGACTGTTATGCCCCTACACTTTGAACAAGGCTGTTCTTGATTTCTTGGGGCTTATAGCTAAGTGGGAGGGCTTCCCAGGTGGCTCAGTGGTAAAAAGAATCTGCCTGCCAATGCAGGAGACACTGGAAACTCAGGTTCAATCCCTGAGTCGGGAAGATACCCTGTAGGAGGAAATGGCAACCCGCTCCAGTATTCTTTCCTGGGAAATCTCATGGATGGAGGAGCCTGGCAGACTACAGCTCATGAGATCACAAAGAGTTGGGCATGACTTAGCGACCACAAAGCAACAGTATAGCTAAGTGAGAAAGATAAACACTGGAAAGTAATTATACAAGTCTTTTATGACTATGGCAGCTCTTGTTTTTGTCCTCACAACTCAGTCTTGAATACTGTTAATTGCTATTAGTTCTCTGACAAAAACCTTCCTTTGCCTAACCAAAGTCTCTTTTGCTGCAGCTGCTGCTAAGTCGTTTCAGTCGTGTCTGAATCAGATTCAGACACGAATCTGTGCGACCCCATAGATGGCAGCCGACCAGGCTCCTCTGTCCCTGGGATTCTCCAGGCAGTTGACATTAAAAACCTTTGTTTTACATAAGTGGCTTTCAAATGTAAGCATGCATCAAAATCATCAGTAGGGCTATTAAATCAGAGTGCTAGGCTCCACCCTCAGAGATTTTGATTCAGTAGGTTTTGGGTGGGGCCTAAGAATTTGCATATCTGACAGATTCCCAGGTGGTCCTGATGCTGTAATTCACATTTTTTTTTTTTCCATTTATTTTTATTAGTTGGAGGCTAATTACTTTACAATATTGTAGTGGTTTTTGCCATACATTGACATGAATCAGCCATGGATTTACATGTGTTCCCCATCCTGAACCCCCCTCCCACCTCCCTCCCCATCCCATCCCTCTGGGTCATCCCAGTGCACCAGCCCCAAGCACTTGTCTCATGCATCCAACCTGGACTGGCAATCTGTTTCACACTTGATAATATACATGTTTCAATGCTATTCTCTCATATCATCCCACTGCTGCCTTCTCCCATAGAGTCCAAAAGTCTGTTCTATACATCTGCATCTCTTTTTCTGCCTTGCATATAGGGTTATCGTTACTATCTTTCTAAATTCCATATATATGCGTTAGTATACTGTATTGGTGTTTATCTTTCTGGCTTACTTCACTCTGTATAATGGGCTCCAGTTTTATCCATCTCATTAGAACTGATTCAAATGAATTCTTTTTAATGGCTGAGTAATATTCCATTGTGTATATGTACCATAGCTGTGGAAAAAAGGGAACCCTCTTACACTGTTGGTGGGAATGCAAACTAGTACAGCCACTATGGAGAACAGTGTGAAGATTCCTTAAAAAACTGGAACTAGAACTGCCATATGACCCAGCAATCCCACTCCTGGGCATACACACCAAGGAAACCAGAACTGAAAGAGACAGGCGCACCCCAATATTCATCGCAGCACTGTTTATAACAGCCAAGACATGGAAGCAACCCAGATGCCCATCAGCATGTGAATGGATAAGAAAGCTATGGTACATATAAAAATGCTATCTTAAAGAGTATTTAAGCAGCATCTTACAGTAAGTGCTGAAGTGGGAGTCTCAGGAGAGACTGCAGAATCTTTTATGAGACAAGAAGGATATGCCTGAAGAGTTCCCTTGGCTTTTCTAATTTTAGCCCCAGGGAGCATGGCTGCTGCTAATCCCAGTCTGTGATTTCATTTAAGTGAAGGATTATCAATAGCACGAAGGGAATATAGGCCCAGTGAAACCACACACAAACACAGAAACAAGCAACAAATGAAAACACTGCTGATCAAAGCAGGCCTCATTCTTAAAGGAACAGTGAAGCATTACATTGTCGTTAGTGGCACTAATGTCCAGTGGCTAGGCTTCTCAGAAACATGCTATTACTGCATTGGCAGTAATCTTCACCAGACACCCAAGGGTAACTGTCCATTTCAGGAGGAGGTGAGGGGAAGGCCCTAGTGCACGTTCATAATATCTTCATGGAACCTCTAAAACAATGGCCGGAGAAAAATGTAAGGCTCCAGAGTTGATGAAAATAACCTGTTTGCCTTTGTTAGGCGCCAGGACCCGCCTTTAGAAATTGCTGGGGTCATGAGATCTCTTGTAGGTTTACTGGGAGCAGAAACAAACAAGCATCCAGTGAGCTCCACCTGGGAGAGGTTCAGTCTCCTTGGACCAGCGATGGAGATGCTGCAGGGACATCGGGCTACACCAAACCGGTGCAAGCCGCTCCAGAAGCACAAACGCTTGAAAGAGCGGTCGCGCCGCAGACACCTCCTGCCCAGAAACAGCTCGCTCGGGCCTCTCAGGACTCAGCCCTGCCCGGCTCTCAGCGCTGGCCTCTGAATTCGGTCTCCTTGGCAGAGCGCCCGGCACTGAGAGCGCGCAACCGGCAGCCAGGAGCCGGTGCGAGGGCGGCGGGAGGACTTCTCGGTTTAGCCGGCCTGCGGCGGAGGGGGCCAGAGCCGAATTCACATTTCTAACAAGATCCCAAGGACCATTTTTCGAGAACCCATGTTTTACTTGTTCTGGTCCATCCTCATCTTCTTAATACCAGTCTTTATATTCTCATTAGTTAAAGTTAGGTCTGGTTTCAGTCATACAGGAAAATGTTATGTTAATACCATGAAGGGAAGGAATATTGGGGACCATTTGGGAAGAAAAACCATAGGGCTAGGAGTGGTGAAATTTGGATTCCCTGGGGGCTTTGTGACAATACCAGGGGCAAGGCAAACAAAACTCTCAAGCTGGACTTTGGGACCGTGGTGCAGCTTAGCATTGCTTTTATTGATTAGTGTATGCCTGCTCAGTCACTCAGTCACGTCTGACTCTTTGTGACCCCATGGACTGTAATAGCCCACCAAGCTCCTCTGTCCATGGAATTTTCCAGGCAAAAATACTGGAGTGGGTTGCCATTTCCTACTCCAGGGGATCTTCCCGACCCAGGGATTGAATTTGTGTCTCTTGGGTCTCCTGCACTGGCAGGCAGATTCTTTACCAATGTGCCACCTGGGAAGCCCATTGATTAGTGAGGGGGCCACACTGACCCGGCCAAGAGCTTAGTCCAGCAGAAAAGATATGGGATTCAACTTTCTCCAGCGCATCAACCACCTACCTGCACCTGCCTGCTTGTATGTGTTGGGTAGTTAGAATAGGAAAAAGGAATCCAAAATGGCAGTGTCTAAAAGACAAAGAAGGGAAAAACCCTTGAAAATAGAACAAAGAAAGGTCCGAGGACTGAAGTGAGGACCTCAGGAAAAACAAACAGCCTTCCTGGCTAGCCCAATTTATATAGGACAGGCTCACGGGGAGGAGAAAAACGTATAAAAAGAGGAGATAAAATTGATCCAGTTCCGGGGCGGGGGCTTCTCTTCGCTTTGTGTCTTTTGGGTCGGCCTGCCCTCACACCTTTTCCTTTGCTTGTCAATAAAACTGAGCTATAACACTGGTCCACCGTCATTTCAACTTTTTGCTGTGGCAAGACAGAACCAAGGAAATTACACACTCCCCCACTATATGAAAGGGGACCCTTTTGCAGAAATAGGTCCAGACCAAAATCTGATGTGGACTGAACAACACTGATTTTGCTGTAAGATTCAGGTTTTTAGATTTTCTTAAGACAAAACAGAAGATATTGGGGGAAATTTTCATTTAAAACACAGATAAAAATCAACTATATCTTGAATGTTCAACTCTTCCCTTGCTATTCAATTAGGAACACTAACCACTGATGTTCTTTAGCCCTAATAGCTTGTGTTTCTTCTAAAGTTTGTGGCTCTTTGAGCAATATAAAGGTAACTAATTTTTTTACTACATCCCAGACACCATATTAAACCCTTTTATTACTCATTATCTTATTAAATCCTAACTTCAACATTTCAATGTAGTTATTGATAATATATTCTCATTTTTTTTATAGTCAAGAAAACCAAGGCCCTGGGAATAATTAAATTACCAGTGTTACCTGGCTAATAAATGGTAGCACTGAAGCTCAACTCTGACTGTCTGATGCCACGCAGTTTAATCTCTGATTAATATGTGTGAAGCTAAATATTCTCAACCTGAAAGTTGAGAGCTGTTTTATTTGGTGGGAATTTTTAGGACCTTAAGCCTGAGAAACAGCATCTCAAGTAAATCTGAGAGAACTGCTCCGAGTTGGTGAGGGGAAGAGCCAGGTTATATAGAAGTTTTATGACAAAAGGAAGGTAGTCTGAACATCAAAAGCTTTTGTAAATTAAAGAAAACCTCATAACTCAAGTTAAGGAATTTAGTGCTTTTCTATATAAGGGAAGATGCAAGAGTCTGGGTTCACCGAAATCATTCCTTTGATATGCTCCTCAGCTATCTTGGGGCCAGTATCTGGTGTTTACATCCTGAGTTTCCTCTAGGCTTACCCTCGGGAGTGGCTGCAGTCTGATGGCTGCTAGATGAAAGGTATTCTTTTCTTCCTGAGTGCCCTCAGGGCTCACTAGCTCCTGTTGGAGGGCTTTAATTGCCCGTGACTGTGACATCCTTGTTTACTGAAATGGCAGGAAATATTCCATTTTTTCATATACAACAAACTCAGGTTAGGTTAACCTTACAGTTAAACTTGAAATCCACTCTTTTTTTCCTAGGCATTTTAAAGCTTCCTATTTTGTATCAAAAACAGCCAAAACAAGATCATTAGGTGACAGAATGAGCCAGAGGAAGGGGTCCTATAAAAATACCTCCTGTTAGGTTTGTCTCTAAAAGTAACTCTTATTTTTGACTCAAAAATGAAATGGGGAGTTTTCATCTTTAGGCTCTTGGTTGGCATTTCCCAGACTTGTGCTCTTCTTTTAAGTCCTTTCAGATGTTTTTAATTAAGGCCAGAGCCTTAGTGTATTTTCCTGATTACTCGGTAAGATATTTTAGCCAAATGTTAAAGCCAGTACCCTCAGTCTGCAATAGTGTGAGTTGATGGTTTAGGGACATTTTCCCCAATGACAGTACCTTTCCTCAGACAGTATTTTACATGATGCCCAGTGTATAAAAGGCATAATAGTGGTTCTACCTAGATTGGGCCTCTGATTCACTAACTTCTCTCTCTGACCTCCTGCTTTCCTTACATCTGGGTTACTGACTTCATATTCAACTTATCAACCTTCTTGTTCTCATCAGTCTTCCATGGTGGCTCAGAGGGTAGAGAATCTGCCTTAATGCAGGAGATCCAGGTTCAATCCCTAAGTTGGGAAGATCCCCTGGGGAAGGGAATGGTTACCTACTCCAGTATTTTTGCCTGGAGAATTCCATGTACAGAGGAGCCTGGCAGGCTTCAGTCCATGGGATTCTGAAGAATTGACCATAACTGAATCACTAACACTAACTTTAAAAAAAATTTTTTTTTTTTACTATTGTCGGCATCACATTTACCTCATTTTTCAGAGCTACCTGTTGCAACGAATTCCTGAACCTTTTGGAGTTCTACAGTCTAAATGAATTTGCCTCTTACTTTTTCCCAGGTTTCAGCATTCTTGGGTTGGCTAAGTCAGTTTCTACTAATCTGCTTCTCAGAGCTTCCCTGGTAGCTCAGTGGTAAAGAATCCACTTGCAAGGCAGGGGATGTAGGTTCTGATCCCTGGGTTAGGAAGACCCCCTAGAGCAGGAAATGGCAACCCACTCTAATATTCTTGCCCAGAGAATCCCAAGGTCAGAGAGCCTTCCAGGTCTCAAAGAGTCAGACAGGACTTGGTGACTAAACAACAGTAATCTGCTTCTTAGCTTTTTATATATGCATGTACATATGTAAGTATTACAGTTGCTCTTCCTCTTTGTTGTAGTTTGTGCCTTTAGTAACCCATTCATTGTCATTTTAGTAGAGTTTTAAGAGAGGTTTCTTTAAGCAGAAAGAAAGAAAAAAAGTGAAGTCGTGTCCGACTCTTTGCGACCCTATGGACTATAGCATACCAAGTTCCTCCATCCATGGGATTTTACAAGCAAGAGTACTGGAGTGGGTTGCCATTTCCTTCTCCAGGGGATCTTCCCAACCCAGGGATTGAACCTAGGTCTCCTGCATTGCAGGCAGATACTTTACCATCTGAGCCACCAGGGAAGTTTCTTGAAGCAGAAGTCATCAATAACTCTTTAAATCTTGCCTCTCCATCTATTCCATCTGTTCCCTTATAGTTCCCTACATATATATATATATATATATATTTTTTTTTGAGTGGGGTTAAGGCTTGTATATTGTTTTGGGGGGTAGGTGAGGTTACGTCTGAAATCAGAGTACCAGTTTGCTCCCAAATCAGCTCTTTTAGATTCTGTGGTATGAAAATATACAAGATACACATTTCCCTTAGCTAATATTTACACCTTTCATAGCATAACTTTCCATGGATTATTGAATTGTTGGGCTAACACAGTTTATGTTTCTTTACCACAGATCTTTTCTCAAATCTTCCTAGAATAAAGTTTAAAGACAGCAGGGTGTTAAGCCAGGGGTGAAGGTGGAGGATTGGGAAGGAAACTCTTTCAGCTATTAAAAAAAGTATTTTTTCAGGTCAGCATGATTAGTTAACATTGATCTTATTTGTAAACTTAAGCTTATGAAGTTTGAAACCTTGCAAGGTATTTTAGCATTTAGTTCTTGGACTTTAATAGTTGTCTTGAAGTCTTAACTCAAAACTCTCTTCTCATTTGTGATGCCTTTTCTCATTGCTTAGACCCATCTCCTCCTTCCCTTTCCCCTACTGCTACCTGCATACATGTTCAGAGGTTGTACCTTAGAATGCCTCACTTAACTATGCACTTTGTGGGGAGTAGTTGGAGGTGACAGGTTGAGTTGTCACTGTCCTATGTGTTTCTGTTTCTCTCCTCTAAGGTGTTAAGTCCTACAAAGGCAGATTGTTTTTTCCTACTTTTATGAACACATTGTGATGTTTACATAACAATAAACTCTGAGTACAGATTAATTTTCTTGAAGATATATGGGATGGTTCCAGCCAGCATTGCTACCCTGGGTGTGCTCATTTGGATACAACTCGCACATTTATATCTTCAAGACCAGAATTCATCTGTTTTCTGTATCCAGTGCCACAAGGTGTTCATTTATGGGGGAATTATGGGATTGGAAGGGAAGTTAGGGACATACGATCCAGTGGTCCTCAGATGTTTTCTTAGCCAGAGAGCACTGTCTTCAAAAGTCTTTACAAAAGATGGATGAAGGATGGTGGTTAAGCTGTTTTTGTTACGCGGGATCTGGGGAGAGATACAGACATACCTTTGTCTCCACACCCTTACCATTCTCTCTCTGCCTCTCCAGAAATGATCCAGTGTGTAACTGGAGAGCCAGAAGCCACAAAGAATATTTGGAAAAAAAAAAAGAATGTTTGAAAACTTGTGATATACTTCTTATCCCTTATTTGTATGAGCTGAGACTGATGAGGGAAAAGCAACTTGTTCAAAGTCTCTTGGCTAGTAGCAAAGGCAGATGTAGAACTGGCCGATTATCTGACACCCCTCCTACCTTCTATCCCTCTCTACTATGGCCTCTTAACAGAGGTATAAATAAAAAGACTGTTAACTAAAATTGCACTGAGAGTTCCCTCCTTTTTTGTGCCACACATCCAGACACCCTCTCCTGTCAGTTCAGTCAGTTCAGTTGTTCAGTTTTGTCCGACTCTTTGTGACCCCATGGCCTACAGCATGACAGGCTTCCCTGTCCTTCACCAGGTGTCTGGATGTGTGTCCTTCACACATCCAGACACCCCCTGCTGTGGTGAGCCCCAAGTGGAAGAGCCAGTTCAGTCAGCTGTCAAACCCACTGGCTTAGTCCTTTGGGGCAGATCACCTTCTGAAGGCATGTGAGAAGTTCTGGGCTTCATTCAGCCTTCCAGAAGGAGTTTCACTGAATGTCTATTGAAACTTAATCATTTAATTTAGCCCACTTCTATCTTCCAGCACCGGTTCAGATTTACCCGCAACATCCTATTCTAGGAGATCTTCACTAAGAGTACCACTGAACAGAGGATGGATTTGGAGGGATTCAGGTACTAGGTAGAAGGGGTAGGAAAATATTAAGATATGTGATTTCCTAGGTTTTAAAAAAAAAATCTGTAAACATCCCAATCCATATATATATATATATATATACATATATATATATATATATATATATATATATTTGTAGTTGAATATACTAATATTTGGCTTCCTAGTTGGCTCAATGGGTAAAGAATCCACCAGCAATGCAGGAAACACATGTTCAATCCCTGGGTCAGGAAGATCCCCTGGAGGAGGGCATGGCAACCCACTCTAGTATTCTTGCCTGGAAAAATCTCATGGACAATAAGAACCTGGTGGGCTACAGTCCATGGGGTCACAAAGAGTCAGACATGACTGAAGTGACTGAGCACAGACACGCTGTCACATACTAATATTTCATCAGAATATCAGAGACCCAAAATTCTGATCAGATTAGGAATTTTAAAAGTAGGTTCATAGAAAAGTTAGTAATTAGATTTTGTGAAGTGACTTAGACAAAGAGAAATATTGTATGATATTTCCCTTATGTGGAATCTACAAAATGATACAAAGAATTTATTTACAAAACAGTTATAAACTCACAGACTTAGAGAAAAGGGCAGGGAGAAGGGATAGGTTGAGAATTTGGGATTGACATGTACACACTGCTATATTTAAAATGGGTAACTGACAAGAACCTACTCTATAGCACAGGGAACTCTGCTTAATATTATATAACAACCTAGCTGGGAAAAGAATTTGCAAAAGAACAGATACATGTATATATATAACTGAATCCCTTTGTGGTCCAACTGACCTTAACACAAAATTGTTAATCAACTGTACTCCAATATAAAATAGAAAGTTTTTTTAAAAAAAGAAACTAACACTCTTTAGGACATAAAAGAAACCCATGCTGGACAACAGCTGTGATTTAGATGTCATTCAGCTAAATTAATGAGCATATTTAGTTTATGTTACAGTCTGAAAGATACTTTTTAAAATATCATCTCATTGAATTTTCATATCACCAAGAACATATTGTTAGAACTATTTTATAGATGAGTAAACTGAGGCTGGGAACAGGTAAACAACTGCCCAGAGTCACGCAATGCAAGGTGGTGACAGCAGGCCTTAAATTCAGGTTCTTTTGTCTCTGAATTTCCTATTCTTTTATGCCCTCTAAAAGGCAGAGTACTGGACAGGACAGACCATTGATCTGAGCCAGTTCAGTAGTTTTTATGTACAGTGATGCCTCATTAATCTCATATTACTAGGGAACGAGCTCTTCTACGTAAGTGAATATATCATGTAATGGAAGCTTTAAGCACTAAAGCTTAGCATAAAACTTAACCATTTTGAAGGGAATCTTTCTGACTTGGGTTAGATAGTTTAGTTCTGTCTGTCACTTCTGTGCCAGCCCTATTTTCTCTGTCTGCATTATTGTCTGCCATATGCAGAAATGACCCTACCCAGACTTGGGGCCAAGGAAACCATGGGGAAAGGTATGAGTGGGTTGTTCCTACCTCTGAGGAAACTGGAACCTGTGTTTGGGGCTCCACTTGCTTATTGAAATATGGATAGATTTATGCACCTAAAGGGAATTCCCTGGCAGTCCAGTGGTTAAGATTTCACACTTCCACTGCAGGGGGGATGGGTTTGATCGCTAGTTGGGGAACTAAATTGCATGACTCTGCCAAATTAAGATAAAAATTAAAAAAAATTAAGCCCCCAAGTATCTTCATGATCACTAAACTGTCACTAGCTAGTCTTACACCAACACATGCCTGAAAGGCTGATGTTATTGAGCTTTTTCATGAGCATGTGCTCAGTTGCCTACCAAAGACTGAAATGGGAGTGCTGATTGCTATGCAGCAGAACTGGAGGCTAAACCCATCCTCCCCATGGCCATTTTTCCTAAGACAGAACTTTCTATTTTTGAGCACTCTTTCTATTTTTGAGCACCTTAATTTAAAATATGCATGCTCACCTGATGTCAAGCACAGACCCTAGAGTATTTTCAGTACTCCTTGCCCTACCTCTTTGGACATGATCCCTTGGACTTTGGTGATGGCTCAAGTCATTTTGGGCTTCCCTGGCGGCTCAGATGGGAAAGAATCTGCCTGCAATGTAGGAAACTGGGTTTGACGCCCAAGTGGTGAAGATCCCCCAGAGAAGGGAATGGCCACCCACTCCAGTATTCTTACTGGGATAATCCCATGGAGAGAGATGCCTGACGGACTTCAGTTCATGGGGTTACAGTTGGACACGGATGAGTGACTGAGCACATTTTCCTCTATATCCACTTTGTTGAGACTTTTTTTTTTAATCATAAATGAATGTGGAATTTTGTCAAAAGCTTTTTTTCTGAATCTTTTGAGAATATCATATCATTTCTATTTTTCAGTTTGCTAATGTGATATGTAACAGTGATAGATGTGCAGCTATTGAATCATTCTTGCATTCCTGGGATCAGTCCCACTTGACTATGGTATATGATCTTTTCAGTGTATTGTAGAATTCAGTTTGTCAATATTTGTTGAGGATTTTTGAACCTATGTTCATCAGAGACACTAACCTCTTCTGTAGTGCCTTTAGCTTTTTGTTAGTGTCTTTATCTGATTTTGGTATCAGGATAATCCTGGTTTCGTAGAATGAGTTTTGCAGCTTTCAATCCTCTTTTTGGTAATAGCTTGAGAAGGACTAGTATTAGTTCTTAATTTGGGAGAATTCACCTATGAAGCTATCTCATCCTGGACTTTTGTTTGTTGGAAGTTTTTAAACTATTGGTTCAATTTCATTGCTAGAGATCAATGTGTTCAGATTTTTTATTTCTTCCTGATTCAGTCTTGCAAGATGCTACTTTTCTAGGAATTTATCCATTTCTTCTCGGTTGTCGAATTTGTGGGTGTGTAATTGTTCTGGAATGTCTTATAATCCTTTTTATTTCATTGGTTGTCATTCATGATTTCTCTTGTTTCATTTCTAATTTTTATTATTTTGTCTACTCTTCCAAAGAACCAGCTCTTAGCTTCATTGATCTTTTGTTTTGTTTGTCTCTATCTCATTTAGTTCCATTCTGATCTTGCTTTTTGCTTCCTTCTACTAACTTTGCACCCTCCAGTGCTTCTATCCCCACAGAAATTCTGCCAGATTTCTGTCCTTCTGACACACACTCTAAAATTAGTCAATACATCTTCTCATACGATCCAGGTACTTTTTAAGCAGTTTCTTCTGCTCTGGGACTTGGGTCAGGTGAATTTGTGTGGTAACTCTTACAGTTTCCCACTGCCCTCCAGCTCTTCCAGATATAAGTTGTGCTGGTTTTCAAACCAGATGTTACAGCAGCTCATCTTCCTCATGCTAGTGTTCAGGCTGGGGAGCTGGATGTGGGGCTTGTACCTCTCACGCCTCAGTTGGGACGTCTGTGGTTATGATGTTCCTCCTGCGTTTGGGGTCACTGCACTGGAGGTGTGGGTTCTGAAGTGTGGGTGTGGGGTTTATCCATGTGTCTTGATGTGACCTTTTCTTTATATCTGTAGTAGCAGAAAATCTGTTCTGCTTCAGTTTGTTCTCAGAGACTGTTCTATACGTAGTTGTAATTTGGGGGCATCCATGGGAGGAGGTGAGCTCAGCATCTTCTTATTCTGTCATCTTTATCTCAAACATCTTGACTTTACATTATAAAGTTTCCAAGACTTTTTTTTTTTTCTGTTGAGTCTTTTATTTCAAATTTTCTATTTTCACATTTCAACAGTTCTAATTTGTTTTCTCTTTGTTAAAAATATGGCATCCTGTTCTTTTGCTGTGGAGGAATATTTTTTCTTACTTCTAAGGATACCAGTTACATACATTCAATGTTTTCCTCTCCCTTCACTCTTTTCATTTCCTCTGAGGTTCTTTTGTTAATTGATTTGGTGTTGGTTTTTCTTGTTAGAGTCTTACTTTCAGTTTTTTTTTTTTTTGTCTCTTTATACTTGAGAATATCGCATGCATGCGTGCTAAGCCACCTCAGTCATGTCCAACCCTTTGTGATCCTACGGACCATAGCCCACCAGGCTCCTTTGTCCATGGGTTTCTCCAGGCAAGAATACTGGAGTGGGTTGCAATTTCCTACTCCGGGGGATCTTCTCAACCAAGTGATCGAACCCACGGCTCTTATGTCTCCTGCATTGGCAGACGAGTTCTTTACCGCTAGCACCACCTGAAGCAAATTGGTTGCTTTTTTTTCAGGGAGAGGCAGTGCTTGTCAAATATGATGCAGGATTTCCTGCATGCACGTGTAGTTTCTAACTGTCAATATCACTTAGTATCTGTAAATACTGAGTGTCAGTATTTAGAGCTCTTTTCTTTGAATGTATTCTGTTTCCCCAGATAGGAACTCTCCAGCTTCCTGCTTGGGTGGGTGGTGTTGGGAGGGGTGTCTCCCTGAGTTGCCAGTGTTCTTAGAGGCCAGAGAGATGAGGACACCTCGATCTCACTTTTCTTTATGTGGACTTTCATTCACGCCCCTGTTTTCTGATGTGTGCCTTTCCCTACCACCCACTTTGATCCTGGAGCAGGGCTGTCTCCAGATTTTTTTTCTTTGTGAAATAAGCCTCTAGTTTCCTGCCAAGGTGGGAGAAGGAACTTGAGAATTTAACCACTTTCTTAACAGACTTTAAATGAATCCTCCTGTTTTCAGCTCAGTTCCTTTGGCCCGTTGTTTTAGTGCCTTTGATTTCTGAGTCTTTCCAGGGATCCGAGGGCTGACATGGCTGGCTTCTTATTTCCCTTCTGCAGGTCCTTGCTGTTCCACTGTATCAGCTTGGATCATTTCATTTGATGCTTTCTCGCCTGCAAATATTGGCTGACATCTCTTTTTCACTGTGGATCCTTTCCTCTCTTTCCTTTTGGATATCACATTACACACATTTTAAGTAGGATATTAGGAAAAAGCAGATATAAACACATGTGTTCAACCTACCAAAATAGTTAACCATCTAATGAGAGCTAATATAAAAAGTGAAAGTAGCTCAATCATGTCTGACTCTTTGTGACCCCATGGACATAGTCCATGGAATTTTCCAGGACAGAATACTGGAGTGGGTAGTCGTTCCCTTTTCCAGGGGATCTTCCCAACCCAGGGATTGAACCCAGGTCTCCCTCAGAGACCTCTCTCTTCTCTGAGAGTCTTTACCAGCTGAGGCACTTGAGAGCTTATAGAGTACACTTTAATTTTCCTTGCTGTCTTTGCTACACGGAAGGATATAAATTGCAGTGTGTGAGACAGTCTTTGGAGAAAATGTGTATGGTCATTTGTACCTGTACTAAGTGTTCCTTGACCACTATTCTTAAAAACGATTTGTATTTGTCTTTTGTGAGTATTGCTTTCATTAATTAATTAAGTCAACATTATTGTGCATATTCTAAGTGCTGGACACCAGGTATAAGGAATGAGCCAGATAATGTCCTGCTCTCTTGAAGTTTTCTGTTTTCTTCTTTGGGCTTTCACATATTATGTTACCAAATCAGGTCCAGATGCTCACTGCTCAAAAATCAATACCCGCAAATGTTGGTAGAAAGAAAAGTTTCTTTTAATCAGAATTCTGGCAACCTGGGGAGACAGTAGACTCAGAGTCCTCCCAAAACCATCTCTGAAGATTGTGTTCAGCGATAAAAGATTTTAAAGGGAAAAAGGGAAGTAATCTCAGTTAATCGTGGAGATAGGAGGTCAGAGTCCTCACCATCCCCCATGGTGTGCAGCCTTATCGACTTCTTGTGATTTTTCTTTAGGTGCTTTCTTGGTCACATAGTTTGTTTGCAAGACAGGAAGCTAGGGAAGAGATCTGGTCATCTGGTAATTACTTAGTCTTCATTTCTACTTCTTTGATCTATGGGAAAGAACTAACAGATTAGGCAAGATATTGTGTGATCAAAAGATTTGAAAGTTGTGCTGGGGCTGGAAATGAGTAGAGCATCGGGGTGCTAAAGTTAGCAACAAGACAAGAGACCTCCTGTAGAGAACTCTTTACTTCCAAATGCTGCTTATAATTTTTGTCAGTATTCTTGCCTGTTTCTTGTAACTTGTCCTTTCTAATGCATTGGGAGCTTGACAAATAGGGCAATCAAGTAGTAGGCTAGTATATGAAGGAAGAATAAATTGATTCTGAGCATGGCCTACAAGGTTCTGGAAGGTATATAAACTGTAAACTTTGTAAAGTCAACTTATGGGTCCTTTCTCTTCTGTTCTTTTCCCTTCTTCCCTTCCTTCTTCCTTTCCTCCTTTCTCCCTAGTTTGGATTCATTGTTATATTTTTAATAGTTAAAATAGGCAGAAAAGGGGCATCTGAGTATAAATATTGTTTAGGATCAAAGCATTTTAAAGCTGGAAGATACCTTTGAAGGCACACCATAAAATTTTTTCATTTCATAGTTACAGTAGTTCATGCCTGGGGAGGTAAAAAGAATTGCTCAAGGTCATAGAGTTAGTGATTGCCTGAAGCCAAGGCTGGAACTAGATCCCTGCGGACTCTGTGCCAAGAAATGTTCAGATTTATAATCTTAAGAAGAGCTCGTGGAAAATTAGCTGCCAGTTCGGGTAATGGGAAATGACACCAGAGATGAGGCACCCTCTTCTGAAGGAAGTGGATCTCATTAGAATACCAGGGCATCTTCAGCCTGAGTCAACCCAAGGCTGGAGCAGGAAAAGCTTTAATATCTGTACCCCTCTTATGTGTAATGTAATTACATTTTCACTTCAGCTTAACTGGAGAAAGAGCCTGATTTTACACTGCACACAATTTTTACATGTTTTCTGCTGATCACTGCTTAACAAGGTATTTCACAGGAGAGGTTTGTTAGCTTTAATAGCCCTTAAATTACTTATGGCAATTACCTGCATCACTTTCAACTCCATGGAGGTTATTAAAATATTCTCATGGCAACTGTAAAGAAATATGAAAATAGGTAAAGATGAAATTATGTCCTTTCCCTGAAGACATTTGCTTGGAATGTATTTCCATTGCTTTTATACAGGGGGATGCATTTATTTGAAGACAAATATTCTAACCACTGAGCTTTAATCAACCTAAAAGCAGGCATATGTCTCTTGAAGAATTTTTTTCTCATCCTTTCAGGTTTATTCCAGTGCTACCTTCTCACAGTAACTGGAAAATATTTTGGTTGAGATTTAATGAGCATTTGCTGAACCTCTAACATATGTTAGGCAATGTCATATATGCTATTTTATTTGAATTCAAAGAACTTCTGAGAGTTAAGTGATATTATATCTATCTCAGAGATAAGGAAACTTAGATTCATAGAAGCAAAGGAAAATTCACAAAACCACATAGCCAGTAAGTGTAACAGATGAGATTGAAATCCACTCTTAATTCCTGCAAGAATTGTACTGTCTCACAAATGTGGTTGATCAGTCACTATGTTGTGTCAGACTCTTTGGGACACCATGGACTGTAGCTCGCTAGACTCTTCTCCCCAAGGGATTTCCCAGGCAAGAATACTGGAGTGGGTTGCCATTTCCTTCTCCAAGAGATGTTCCTGACCCAGAGATTGAACCCATGTCTCCTGCACTGGCAGGTAGATTCTTTACCACTGAGCCACCAGGGAAGCCCTTAGATCAGTTTTATGGAGGTATAATTTACATATAACAAAACATACCCATTTCAAGTCTACATATCACAACTACCACCTATTAGATAGCTTGACCTATAAGCAGAGTGTTTATTCTTTTTTAAATTTGTTTATTTATCTTATTTTTGACTGCACTGGTTCTTCATTGCTACGTGTGGGTTTTCTCTAGTGTGGCAAGCAGGGGCTACTTTCTAGCTGTGGTGTGCGGACTTCTCATTGTGATGGTTTCTCTTGTTACAAAGCCCAGGCTCTGGGGTGTGTGGGCTCAGTAGTTGCGGCTGTCTTCAGTAGCTGTGGCACACAGATTTAGCTGCTCTTCCTGCATGTGAAATCCTCCCACACTGGGAATTAAACCCATGCCCCCTGCATTGGCAGGTGGATTCCTAACCACTGGACCAGCAGGGATATTCAGGAGAGCTGCTTTTGTGGGGTTGTTTGCAGGATTCGCAGGAGGTTTTACTGGTCCTGTCCAGTCCCTGAAATTTCTTGTTTTCCTGTAGGCTAAAGTACTTTCTGGGATTCTTTTATGGAAATCAAAATTCAAATCTGGGTAAAGTCTCTAACCCCTAATGCCCGGCTACTCGAGGGCTAGCAGCATTAGTATCCCCTGGAACACATCAGCAAAGTAGAATCTCAGGCTCCATCCCAGACTTACTGAGTCAGAACCCACATTTTATAACAAGATCCTTGGCCGATGTATATGCACTGCTCTAAAAAACGATTTTGAGGAGCACTGCTCTAATATGAGGGAGTTTGCAAAAGAGACTTCTTTACTGTTTGAAAGTGAAAGAAAATGTTAATCACTCAGTCATGTCTGACACCTTGAGACCCCTTGGACTGTAGCCCTCTAGGCTCCTCTGTCCATGGGATTTGCCAGGCAAGAATACTGGAGTGGGTTGCCATTTACTTCTCTAGGGGATCTACCTGACACAGGGATTGAACCCAGGTCTCCTGCATTGCAGGCAGATTCTTTACTGTCTGACCCATCAGGGAAAGTATTGATCATTTGGAGAAGTGGGTAAGAGGAAGAGAATGAAGAGAACGGACTCAGCAGAGGTAGGGAATCCTCCTGCATAGGAGGACTTTGCACATGAATCCCATCTCCATTTCCATCTTGTCTAGGACTTATTTCAGATAACTAACACAGGAGGCGTTTGCACACTAAGATTTTTTTTTTTTCAATGCCATTGTGACTTTTCTTAGAAATGGTCCACAGCATTTTCATGTGAAACGGATGGGTGTGTTTCCTTTCTCTGCGGTAAAGAAAACCTTCCCAAACCATGCCTTCATCACTTTTATTTTTCATCCTTTTCTTTCTCTGAGCTCCCATCTCTATCTTTGAGATATTTCTGAGCATCCTAATCCAAGAATCTCACAGTAGCTTTTAACTCAAAATAGCTAACTCCAAACACATCCCCTTCTCCTTCCCTTCTTCAGCAGAGCTGTTTTTACCAGTGGTTAATGGTGACAGTGATTTATTAATCCAGTCAATCATCCACAAGCTGTTATTACACAGCTTCTATGAGTCGGTCACTGTTAATGGTCCTGTTTTTAAGGTCCAGCATGCTAAGCGGGCAGATGAATGTGTCAACACAGAATTAGACTGCAGCGTGTGAGCTGTTATATTAGGCTGTACTGTCAGTTCAGCATTTATCAACCACAAGTGGCTACTGAGCACTTGAAATGTGGCCAGTCTGGATTGATTTGTGTCCTAAGAGTAGAAGATACTCTGTATTGCAAAATGAAAAAATAGAATGAAATTATCTCATTAATATTTTAAAAATGTTGACTCCACTTTGAATTGATACTATTCCCTGGTGGCTAAGAATCCACCTGCAATGCTGGAGAGCTGGGTTCAATCCCTGGGTTGGGAAGATCCCCTGGAGAAGAGAATGGCTACCCACTCCAGTATTCTTGCCTGGAGAATTCCATGGACAGAGGAGCCTGGTGGGCTACAGACAGCCCATGGGGTCACAAACAGTCAGACACAACTGAGTGACTTTCCCTAGATACATATATTTATATATATGGGTAAGAGATGTGGCTTAGCTGGTAAAGAACCCACCTGCTGTTATGCCCAATGTCCAATCCCCCAGCGGGAAAAGAGAAGACCTCCACAACAATGCAACACACAAAGGAAGGGAAATTTATTGCTGACTCGAGTCAGTCAACGCAGTGGTGCAAAGTCAGAGAGCCCTGAGCTCCAGTTTCCACACACATTTATAGGGTGCTCGATTTCAAACAAAAGCAGTGGGTAATTAGCGCAAGCGGATTGGTTACATGTTTGTGGAGCAATTTCATTGGTCAAACACACTTTAAACTTTCGCGCGCGCGGAACTTTCCAGGGGACTCTTCCGGAGACTTACTGGGCGTGTGCTGATTGGCCAGCTTCTGGTGGCCTGTTGTAGGAGGAGGAGAATCACCCCACCCTTAGGCCCACTCCTAGCTCAGGGCGCCTGTCATGGCGCTAGTCTTGACAGTCTCACACTGCTAACACAGGAGATGCCAGCGATGTGGGTTTGATCCCTGCGTTAGGAACAATCCACTGAAGAAGGGAATGACAACCCACTCCAGTATTCTTGCCTGGAAAATCCCATGGACAGAGGAGCCTGGTGGGCTACAATTCATGGGGTCGTAAAGAGTCGGACACGACTGAGTTTGGATGCACACACACACACACACACACACACACACACACACACATTTAGATTTATGTGTTTAGTTGCTAAGTCGTGTCTGACTCTGTGACCCCATGGACTGTAGTCCACCAGGCTCCTCTGTCCATGGGATTTCCCAGGCAAGAACACTGGAGCAGGCTGCCATTTCCTCCTCCAAGCCCTACAGCACCAGGTATTCCCAGATGGTCTCCTATCCAAGTATTAACCAGGCCTGACCCTTTTTAGCTTCTGAGATCAAATGCCATCTGGCATGTTCAGGGTGGTATGGCCGTAGTTACATATATATATATATCAGGTTGAATAAAATGTACTATTAAAATTAGGTTCACTTGATTCCTTTTTTTTTTTTTAATGCAGTGATTTAAAAAATGTAACATTACATGTGTGTCTAGTATTGTGTTTCTGTTGGGCAGTGCTCCATTCCAGGTTCTGAGCTCAGGGGAACTACAGAGTAAGGGCTCAGCAAAGTGCAGGGAAAGGCAGTAGGTGTTTTCCAGGTAAAGAGGAGAAAAGGCTGTGGTGTTAGAGACATAGGAAAACAGGCAAATTGAAATTAAAGGAAATTAGCAGAACTGCTGTTTTTCTGTTACCAGCAATCATATCACAGCAGAAGACTGGAAGCTTCATGATATGACCAGTCAGAGGACAAGAGTTATCTCCTCCTATAGTTGTGTATTATCTTATGAAGCCCTGGGTCCTGCTCACTTGGCTGTTTTACCACAGGGCTTCCTGGAGAATCACCCTTACTTTCCTACTCTTTCTTGTAACAGAGCCCTTGCTTCTACTTGTAGGCTGCAGTGTGAGAGAGCGAAATAAAATTCATTTCCAGCTCCAGATGAAGGGCTAAGGATAGTTCAAGATTTGTGTGTGGTGTTCTGTTGTCTCTGCTAAACAATGAGCTAAAATAAATTATAATCAAAGGGACAGAGGCAAAAGTTGCATTTCCTGAGACTTTGGGGAGGGAGTGTGGTCACAGGACTGGAAAAGGTCAGTTTTCATTCCAATCCCAAAGAAAGGCAATCCCAAAGAATGCTCAAACTATCACACAATTGCTCTCATCTCACACGCTAGTAAAGTAATGCTCAAAATTCTCCAAACCAGGCTTCAGCTATATGTGAACTGTGAACTTCCAGATGTTCAAGCTGATTTTAGAAAAGACAGAGGAACCAGAGACAAATTGCCAACATCCTCTGGATCATTGAGAAAGCAAGAGAGTCCAGAAAAAACATCTATTTCTGTTTTATTAACTATGCCAAAGCCATTGACTATGTGGATCACAATAAACTGTGGAAAATTCTTCAAGAGATGGGAATACCAGACCACCTGACCTGCCTCTTGAGAAACCTATATGCAGGTCAGGAAGCAACAGTTAGAACTGGACATGGAACAACAGACTGGTTCCAAATTGGGAATAGAGTACGTCAAGGCTGTATATTGTCACCCTGCTTATTTAACTTATATGCAGAGTACATCATGAGAAATGCTGGGCTGGAAGAAGTGCAAGCTGGAATCAAGATTGCCAGGAGAAATATCAAATCCTCAGATATGCAGATGACATCACCCTATGGCAGAAAGTGAAGAGGAACTAAAGAGCCTCTTGCTGAAAGTGAAAGAGGAGAGTGAAAAAGTTGGCTTAAAGCTCAACATTCAGAAAACTAAGATCATGGCATCAGGTCCCATCACTCCATGGGAAATAGATGGGGAAACAGTGGAAGCAGTGTCAGACTTTATCTTTTTGGGCTCCAAAATCACTGCAGATGGTGAATGCAGCCATGAAATTAAAAGGCACTTACTCCTTGGAAGGAAAGTTATGACATAGGTAGCATATTAAAAAGTAGAGACATTACTTTGCCAACAAAAGTCTGTCTAGTCAAGGCTATGGTTTTTCCAGTGGTCATGTATGGATGTGAGAGTTGGACTGTGAAGAAAGCTGAGGGCTGAAAAATTGATGCTTTTGAACTGTGGTGTTGGAGAAGACTCTTGAGAGTCCCTTGGACTGCAAGGAGATCGAGGCAGTCCATCCTGAAGGAGATCAGTCCTGTGTGTTCATTGGAAGGACTGATGCTGAAGCTGAAACTCCAATACTTTGGCTACCTCATGTGAAGAGTTGACTCACTGGAAAAGACCGTGATGCTGGGAGGGATTGGGGGCAGGAAGAGAAGCGGGCGACAGAGGATGAGATGGCTGGATGGCATCACCGACTCGATGGACATGAGTTTGAATAAACTACGGGAGCTGGTGATGAACAGGGAGGCCTGGCGTGCTGCCATTCATGGGGTCGCAAAGAGTCGGACATGACTGAGCGACTGAACTGACTGAACTGGAAGAAGCTGGGATTTTAGTCCATCTTTTTTCCCCCTTAGATAGAAGCTGGTCCTTGAGATCCCAGGTTTATGGTGTGGGTGAGAGTTTTGAGGTGTGAAGCATTTATATTCCCTGGAGAAGGAAATGGCAACCCACTCCAGAATTCTTGCCTGGGTAGTTCGAGGTAGGTTTAAATTACCTGGAAAACTTCTACTCCAAATCCTAGCAATGAGGACTGTGGGATCCCAGATGGGAAGGAAGCCCAATCTCTCAGTGAATCAGCAGCTGCCCTGTTTGTTGCCTGTGGGTGTCTTGCCTATTTTGGGAAAACATAGTGTTCAGATGGGAGGTCCTAGAACTACAAAAGATGAAAGGATAAGCCAGGAACTAGACATCTAGGTAATATTCCAATCGAGGTACTCTGGGTTTATCTTTCAGCTTTGGAGAGAGAACCTTTAGGTGAAAGGGACTTCCAGGTGGCGCAGTGGTAAAGAATCATCCACTGGCCAAGGCAAGAGATGCAGGAGATGCAGGTTTGATCCCTAAGTTGGGATGATTCCCTGGAGGAGGAAATGGCAACCCACTCCAGTATTCTTGCCTGGGAAATCCCTTAGAAAGAGGAGCCTGGTGGGCTACAGTCCACAGGGTCACAAAGAGTTGGTCACTACTGAGCATGCACGCATAGCTGCACAGTGTTTAGGTGATAATAAGTTGAAATTTTACCTGAAGACTCAGTGCTGTCTCTGGACAGATGTGAAGTTTATTCAGTAAACATCTCCCAAATTATTTCTCTATGCCAGGCATGGAGGCATAAGAGGAAAGGAAGCAAAATGCTCTCACCTTGTGAGATGGATATTTTTGTCCCTGTTTTATGAATGAGAAGCCTGAGGTTCAATGCCTGGCTCCAGATGGCCTGAAACCCAAGTCACTAACCTGGGGTCCATGGTTTTATCCTCTCCAAGGCCATGGAGCCTCTCTGACCTTCTCTGCTTGTTCGCTCCATTTCCACTCTGTTGAGGCCCCACGGTAAGTACACCCCAGGTCCAAAAGGACAGAGATCCAGGGAAGCAACTAAGACAGGCTCTAAGCTCCCTTTCAATGTGTTTTGAGGGGTGAGGGAAGGGGGTCAAATTTTGGATAAGCGGGCTTAGTCAAACCTGCCGAGTGTCCCCGTCACTCAGGACTCAGCTGCTTTTTTAAGTGAAGCGAGTGGAGACAGGTGATAACAGAATTCTCTCACTTTTCTTTCTTCTGTGACTTGATATCTCTGAGACTTTTATAAATATATTTAGGATACACAGTAAACTTTCCTCTGATTTATCATCTTACACCCCATAATCGCTACCCCCAGGCCGAACAGAGCACCTGGAAATCACACAGTTTCTGCTGAGCTCTGGCTTCCAGATGTCTGAGTCCAAGCCTGAGAACCCAGATTTGAATGTTCAGGAACCAAACTGCCAAAATATCAGACATATAAGTGGAATAAGTTTATCCCTTTTGGGCTGATAAATATTTATCAGGTATGTAAGATATTTTTGTTGAAACCAGTCTGGTAAGCCTCCCTTTCCTCTCTATTCCTTCCAGACATGCCAGTGTTTAATGTCTGTCTAAAGACCTGTCCTGAACTAAATGCCTGTTGTTTAAGCCACTGCCTCTCCTGTTTTGTTCTAGAAGCCTGGGATGATTGAGGTAAGACTCCAGTGGCTTGTCAAATGAAGGATTCAATCAGACACTGTGTCAGAGAGAAGTAGCAGCTGAGCTGAACTTGAGAAATCTTCCAGCCTTTTGCTTGACAGATGTGGAAACTGATGCCACGAGAGGGGATCTGGCAGAGTGCCATCCATGGGGTAGTTGAGGCCAGGCTGGGAACCAGGATCCTGGATGGCTTGTCCAGTTCTCTCTCAGGGAAGAAAACAAGGGGCTGCCTTCCAAGAGGTGACATCATATAGGAAGCAAAAACATGAAAATCCCATGGTTCTTTTCACCAGAGAGACCTCAGGGCTTTCTCAGAGCTGGGATACTGAGACGTTTAGAAGCGCTCACACAGCCCTGGGTGTTGACTTAGTATTCAGCTCACACTCCACTGTGGACAGGTTTTGTTACCTCTGAGGAGGCTCTGAGTTTCTCTGCACCTCCCTCTCCCTGTCAGTGGAGGAGGGCCTGTTGGACTTGGTGGATTAATCAGGGAAGGTGTGGAGAGATGTCAAGACACCCTCCAGAGAATCCAGATCAATACCATGCATGAAAATAAAGCCGGCTTTGAAGCCCTGAGTTCACAAAAGAAAGTTTCTTTGCTGCTAAGACAAATTAGAACAATACAAAGGTGGTTAAAACTAGTTCAGGAGGTTTTTCTTTTTTTCCCTCAGAAAGTTTTAGCATTGAGGAGGGATTTTCCCATACTGCATCTGGGCATATTTGTATCTGTATAAGGAGGAAAAAATGTGAAGTCAATGAGTGTGCTTTCTGTTGGTTAATTGTTAATCTACAAACTTCCTCTCACCCTCTGCCCTGGCACCCAGGACTCATGCTTCTGACTGCCTACTGCTGCCAAAATGAGTGCACTCTTCTTGACCATGGGCTCTTATTCTGGAACTTTCCTCCTTTCACCCAAAATTATGTGTGTCATGTCCACCTATCCTCACGCCTACTCCTTTGAAGCCTTGGTCACAAGGCTGGGAAGGGTGGTGGTGCTAGGGAAAAAGAACCTGCTTGCCAGTGCAGAAGATGTGGCTTCAACCCCTGGGTCAGGAAGATCCACTGGAGGAGGAAATGCCAGCCCACTCCAGTATTCTTGCCTGGATAATCCCATGGACAGAGAAGCTGCGTGTCCATGGGGTGGGGGTTGCAAGAGTTGGACATGACTTAGTGACTAAACCACCACCACCAAGTCTTAAAGAAGCCTATCAAGAGTTTGACTAGTGGCAGCCACTGGAGAAGAATCAATGCTTTGCTTTTTACTCCCTTCAGGGCCTGCATGAGTGCTAGACCCAACTCCCTAGGGAGCAGATGCTGAGTAGGACCTGTCAATTGCCCAGAATTGGTACCTAGAGGCCCCAAAATGAGGATGAAGCGGTACCAAATAACCCACATTCTAAAGAGAGATGCCCAAAGTGCACCCCACTCCTAGCCTCGCCTTCCTGAGAGGTGGCAGCTGTCTGGGTGACATTCCTCACTCCCCACTCGGCGGGAAGTTTATTGCTCTGGAGAGCTGTCAGTGCCGGGAGCCTCAGGGCTTGAGTGCCTTTAGGAGAGGTTCTTCCTTGCCCTCCCTGTTGGGGAAAGGAGAAAGTCTATCTTTCCTCTCTCCAGTGGAGGTGAAGTGGGGAGTTGGGTGAAGGCAAGTCTCCAAGTATATCACCTCTGAAGACTTTGGGGGACCTGCAAGAAGAGACAGACAGCTTTTCATTTTCTAGAAGGGGGCTCCTTACTGATCTGTCCTGGCCATGTTTTGGGGGTTGAGCGTGGTTATGGAAACAGCCTGCATTCATGTTTCTCTTAGGGCAAAGATGTGAGTTTCCTGTGGGTAAAGGAAACTAAACAGAAGTAATCCACAAGACCCCCAGCCGAGGCTGCCAGAGATCCTGGCAGAAACTATCCTTGGGTCCACTTCTGGTGTTGGTCCCTCGGGGTGGGGGTGGAGGTAGACGGTGGGGAGCTGTTGGAGCCCACCCTCCCACACGGCACTATGCCCAGGGCGTCTTGACAGCACTCTCCAAAGAGCCCTGGTGGGTCCCTAAAGGAGAGCCAGCACTTGACTTCCTGCCAAGGGGTCAGCTTGTGTTTTCTAAGAAAGCTGCTAATGGAGAGAGAGGGCTCTGAGAATGGCAGTCGAGTAGGGACATTGCACTCTGACCTTTACCTCCTCCCATGCCCTGCAGAGTGAGGGGGAAGGAGGCACCCCAAGCTAGACCAGGTCTTCTTCTGCTTCCTCTGCTCCAGGAGTCAGGGGCCCTGTACTTAGTGAAAAGATGGGATAGGAGAATATGAGAAGAGTTTAAAACTGGCCCAGGTAAGTTTTAATAACCAGAAGTGTCCTCAAAGTTATGAGTTATGTTCAAACTCTCATTAAGAGCTCTACTTTCCAGCAGGAAAGAATAAAGTAGTTAAGTAATAAAGCAATTTGCATTTTCTCCCCCACTGAGAATTCAAAAACTAAGATCATGGCATCCAGTCCCATCACTTCATGGCAAATAGATGAGGAAACAGTGTGAACAGTGACAGATTTTATTTTCTTGGGCTCCAAAATCACTGCCATGAAATTAACAGACACTTGCTCTTTGTAAGGAAAGCCGTGGCAAACCTAGACAGTGTATTAAAAAGCAGACACAGTACCTTGTCGACAAAGGTCCGTCTAGTCAAAGCTATGGTTTTTCCAGTAGTCATGTGTGGATGTGAGAGTTGGACCATGAAGAAAGCTGAGTGCTGAAGAAACTTTGTGGTGTTAGAGAAGACTCTTGAGAGTCCCTTGGACTGCAAGGAGATCAAACCAGTCAATCCTAAAGGAAATCAACCCTGAATATTTAATGAAAGGACTGATGATGAATCTTAAACATTAATGAAAGTCGCTCAGTATTGTCCAACTCTTTGCGACCTTATGGACTATACAGACCATGGAGTTCTCCAGGTCAGAATACTGGAGTGGGTAGCCTTTCCCTTCTCCAGGGGATCTTCTCAATCCAGGGATGGAACCCAGGTCTCCCACATTGCAGGCGGATTCTTTACCAGCTGAGCCACAAGGGAAGCCAAAGAATACTGGAGTGGGTGACCTATCCCTTCTCCAACGGATCTTCCCAGCCCAGGAATTGAACCGGGGTCTCCTGCATTGCAGGTGGATTCTTTACCAGCTGAGCTATCAGGGAAGCTAAAGCTCTAATACTTTGGTCACTTGATGTAAAGAGCTGACTCATTGGAAAAGACCCTGGTGTTGGGAAAGATTGAGGGCAGGAGGAGAAGGGGGTGTCAGGGGGTGAGATGGTTGGATGGAAACACCGACTCAACGGACATAAGTTTGAGCAAATTCTGGGAGATTGTGGAAGACATGGAAGCCTGGCACGCTGCAGTCCATGGGGTTGCAAAGGGTCAGAGATGACTTAGTGACTGAATAACCACAATTCCTGTTGACACCTTAGTGAACTGCTTGCAATGGGAATGAAAAACAAGATGGCAAGAGTGTCTTGGGGACTCATTTTGCTACTGACATGCCTGTGTCCTGTGTCTTTTCCTACTTAAGCACTGGGCTTATCCCAGAAACTTAGTATGATGAGCATTCCACCAGAAATGGGTTCCAGCATGGGACCTCCGGGGTCCCCATAATAACCTTGTTCCTGACACGTCTTTGGCAGCAGCAAGAGCAATCTGAAGAGGTAAACTCTGAGGTTCCAGGAATCCTCAGAAATGACCACAGCAGAGGTGCTGCTCTGAAGGCTGCTGACCAGGACAGGTGTGAGGTCAGTGGAAGCCTCCAGATTCCTGCCTGGGGATCAGCAGGTGGCTCTCCAAGTCGCCTGGTCCTCATCTTAGCACCTGTGTTGTTTTGCAGTCTTCTGAAGCATGGCCCTTTCGATTGATCTGGCCGAGAAGACTCCTTCAGGGTCCTCCCAACCCCCTGCAGCCTGAGTGGCACCACCTCTGGCTCCTTTGCAAAGAAAAACCTCTGTTTTGGGCTTGCAGCCCCAGGGGCCTGCTGAACAGGTTAACCTGCACGTTGTTAGGCGAGTTCAGGCCACAAGGTGGCAGCAGAGGACCAGCCTGGTCAGAGGCCCTTGCTGGCTGCGTGGGAGGCCTGGTGGGGGCGGGCGCTTTCCTCCACACCAGGCGGGTTGGAAAGGGAGGGGAGTGAGCCAGCAGTTTAGAGGGTCGGGGGATCGGTACTAACAGATGCAGAAAGGTTACAGGAGGGTTTTAAAGTGAAACTTAAGAAGTAAAGTTGCTCAGTCGTGTCCGACTCTTTGCGACCCCACGGACTGTAGCCTACCAGGCTCCTCTGTCCATGGGATTTTCCAGGCAAGAGTACTGGAGTGGGTTGCCATTTCTTTCTCCAGGGGATCTTCCCGACCCAGGGATCGAATCCAGGTTTCCTGCATTGCAGGCAGATGCTTTACCGTCGGAGCCCCCAGAGAAGCCCAAAATCACGTATTGAGTATTTACTGTGAGCTGGGTAATCTGCTTAACACAACATCAACTATATGTTCCATTTCTTGGAATAACCTTATTATCCCTTTTATGATGTATGAGGAAACCGAGGCTCAGATGAATCAAATTACTCACCCAGGCTTACATAGTTATAGGTGATGGAGCCAGGAATGAAAATCAGGTCTGTCTGCATTGTAAGCCTGAGTTCTGAACCTGTGTTCTACAGAGCAAGTGTCGGTGTAGACCTGTGGTTCTCAAAGTATGATCCTGGGACTCTTGTGTTGGGCTGACTTGATAGGAATGCAAATTCTCAGGCCCTGCCCAAGGTCTACTGAATCAGAGACTCTGGGGTGGGAGCTGAGCAATCTGTGGTTTAAAAACCCTCAGGAGTCTTTTTTCTTTTCCTTTTTTTAATAAAAGGAAAACAAACAGAAATGTATTATCATGTATACTTCCCCGGTGGCTCAGTGGTAAAGAACCCACCTGCCAATGCAGGAGATGTGGGTTCTATCCCTGGTCCAGGAAGATCCCAGAGAAGGAAATGGCAACCAACTCCAGTACTCTTGCTAGGGAAATTTCATGGACAAAAGAGTCTGGTGGGCTACAGTCCATGGGGTCGCAAAAGAGTCAAACATGACTTTGCAGCTAAACACACACACACATATTTCATATACACTTTGATGCTGGCTCAAGTTTGGAAAGCAGTGCTATAGACAAGGGCTTCCCAGGTGGTGCTAGTGGTAAAGAACCCACCCGCCAATACAGGAGACTATAAGACGCGGTTTCAATCCCTGGGTTGGGAAGATCCTGGGAGGAGGGCATGCAATCCACTCCGGTATTCTTGCCTGGAGGATCCCATGGACAGAGGAGCCAGGCTATAGTCCACAGGCTTGAAAAGAGTTGGACATGACTGAAGCAACTTAGCTTGCATGCACGTAAGGTATAGATAATGGTCCAGGCTTCTTAAAATCTGGGCAGCAGCTTTGCCTCTGGACATCACCTCCCCCTCTGCAGTCACTGCTCTGACCCCAGCTGGAATAGTCAATCCTGACTTTAGGTCAGCTGATCCCAAAGGGAAAGAAGTTTTTTAGGGTTTGCCTTAATTCTGCCCCTGACTTGCCAGTATCTTTCTCTCCTCTTTAGGTGTGGGGGGAAAAGTCTTTATGGAACTTGGGACTTTTTTCTTCATGAGCATGGCAAGCAGGCTACCTCTATCAAAGGCAGCCAGGTGAGACCAGATTAGAATTTAGAATCTTCTTATAAATAAAGCTTCAGCTTTAAGCATTAATGAAAGACTTGGGATCTTTATGGCGCCATTCATTTCTGATCTTGCCAATTCAGTAGTCAGAGAGCATCTTCCATCTTCACCCCTGCCACTAATTATGGAACTCTGCCCTGATGTGTGGGTAGTTCAGGTTCTTAACAGAATCGTTACTCATCTAAAAATATTATATAATATGTAAGACTGGAGGAAAAGATTCCTTGTTCTTATTTGTATTTCTACCTAAACATTTCTGGGTGATTTTAACTTGTTTCTTGGTGCCTTTACTTTTTATTTAACTTTGAGGTGTGTATAACTTTTTATTTAGTAAGAGAAGAAAATAATAAATGCTGTCTTATAAACAAGTCTTTTAATCTGGGAGATGAACCCAGTGGAATGAAAGTTATGAGTCTGAAAATTCCTCATGAGGTTGATTTGACTACAAAACAACTGTTTGAAGTTTGCATATAGCCATTTAAAGAAAAAAAAATCTCATTAATTTTCACTTTATTCATTTAAAACTTGTGATCATATCCTTAGAAGATAGGCATCCTTCTTGCTGAGGCCACACAAAGAATGTTAAAGAATGAGACCATGTTTAGGAGAACAGATTGTCTCCATGGAGCATGAACTACCTTTACATTCTCATTTACAGGCCAGCTGTTGATATGCTTATTATACATTTTTCTTATATATCCACTTGTTAGATGATAGGTGGTTGCCCTCTACCTTAACACCTATCTCTAGCCTTGAAATCAGATTGTGTGACGTATAACAGTTAAGCTCAAATTATTTGTGAATGTTCATCCAGATAAAGATGCAGATCCTCTCTCCAGGCCAAATTCCAGACATCTGATGGATTGGATGTCTGTTCTTGCAAGATTGAAGCAACAGGATGTATGGAAATGACCACCTCTCAGAATATGGGTTTCTGTTGTGTCCGACTTCCCTGTGCTTACTTGTGTCTGACTCTTTGTGATCCTTTGAGCAGTAGTCCACCAGGCTCCTCTGTCCATGGAATTTTCCAGGCAAGAATGCTGGAGTGGGTTGCCATTTCCTACTCCAGGGGATCTCCTAGGGATTGAATCTGCATCTCTTGCATCTCCTGCGTTGGTAGGAAGATTGTTTACCACTGTGCCACTTGGGAAGCTCCTGGACATTTCAAAATTGTCTCAAAGGCCAAGCAACCTTAACGAAGTGTAGATAACTTAGACTCCTTGTTATCAAAGGACACTCCCTCTGATGTCCAGAAACCAAGGCCTATCCCTCCTCATAGGCAGGCTGGTTTCCAGAATCCATCAGATCTTTGGTAAGCCTTTGAAGATAGAGGCCACAGCAGTAGCAGCTGCCACATGCTAGTTGACCCACATGAACTGAGCCTCTGAGCCCCCATTCCAGTCCCCATTAAGAGGGAAAATGGCTCCTCAGTGTTTGAGAGGACCAAGGAGGAACCCTGAGTCCTCTTTTATAGGACTGCAGGTAGACTGGACCCAGGACTGAAAGATGTGCATGATTCAACACTGTTTCCTTTGTATATTTGTCTATTTGTCTCCATCAGAATACACAAGCTCAGGAGTTGGTGAAGGACTGAGAAGTCTGGCATGCTGCAGTCCATGGTGTCGCAAAGAGTTAGACACAATTGAGCAAATGAACTGAACTGAACTGAGCAGAATATATGCTACCTGAAGGTCACCTTGTCTCTCAACTTCATAGTGGTATCCTCATCATCTTATTGTTGTTGAGTCGCTAAGTCGTGTCTGACTCTTTTCGACCTTCACAGAGGGCAGCACACCAGACTTCCCTGTCCCCAACTATCTCCCAGTGTTTGCTCAAACTCATGTCCATTGAGTCAGTTATGCTATGTAACCGTCTCATCCTCTGCCACCCTCTTCGGCTCCTGCCCTCAATCAGGGCATCAGGGTCTTTTCCAATGAGTTGGCTCTTCCTATCTGGTGGCCAAAGTATTGGAGCTTCAACTTCAGCATCAGTCCTTGCAATGAATAGTCAGGGGTTGGTCTCCTTTAGGATTGACTGGTCCTCATCATCTACAACATAGTAGATGCCCCATAAATATGCACTGAGTGAATATGTAAAGGTTAGTATAAACTCTAGGTTTACAGCATTCATGACATTTATGCTAAGTTATGACATTTTTCTAATAATTCAAGCAATTTTTTCCTTTTCTACAATAGCATATAAGAATGCCCATAACCAAAGTACCAGTATGTAACATCCAAAATGATGCCGAGAGAAGGTTTTCTTGATGCAAAAACTCCATGGATTTTTTTACATCTGAGAACCTTAAGAGAGTGGTTCAAATTTGTTTATTTTGTTACCATCAGAGTTCTTTCTTTAGTGGCAAACTGAGGCAGAGGACCAAGATATGAACAAGATAAAAGTGGGGATGTTTGTTTCAGGTGAGAGTCAAGGGGCCTATGTAAAATGAACCACCTCCTTTCCTTCCTCTGAGGAACCCCAGAGCGGCTCCCTGCAACATCTGGGACACTGGTTCTCAAAATAATCTGGGCAGCTTACAAAACCCCAGACATAGACATCTAATCATACCTCAGAAACTGCCAATGCCTGGGGTCAAGGGGTGAGTTAGACTCTGGTTCCATTGGTTGCTTACCTCTCTCCTGTGAGCACACACAGGATTTGTTTGGTTTTGACTTTATTTCAGGAGTTTTGAGAGTGTAGGACTTGGAGTCAGAAAGTGCAAAGTTTCAGTCCTAGCTCTACCACTTCCTAGCTCTGTACCTTTGGATGAATTGCTTTAGCCCTCTGTGGATAAAATCCATGAGAGGATAGGGTCTATCAGAGCAGGAATGTTACCTATCTTTTTTATTACTGTACCTGGTAGTGGTACACAGTAGATAGTCAATAAACATTAGTTTAATTCAAGAATATTTCTTTAATTATTCATTGCCACAAGGATGGACTGAGTTTTGGTTTTTAAGATCCCCAACATGTTTAGGAAGTATGAGATCAGAAAATGTTAAGTGCTGTTACCCTCTGGCCCTCCCCTGCCTAAGATTCTTAAATGCATAGGACCTAATTCCAACCTTATCGTGCCCATTCCCTTCAGCTTGGAGTTCGTGGGCTCCCTGCCCTCTTGACTTTGGGTGAAGGGGCAGAGCAAGGAAGGGGGAGGGCATAGAATCCAGGCATACTGCTCCAAGACTACTCACAAAGAGGGTGGAGCAGATACACAGAAGGGACCTGGGAAACTCATCTCTGGACCACAGATATGGGAGCTCATTCTTTCATTTGCTTCTTAAATTGTTCTTTTTTTTTTTTTTTTTTTCATAATACCACCTCTCTATAGCTTTGCCTGATTCCTCCCTGGCAAGTGATCAGTTCCCTCACTTGTGTTTCATGGCATTCTATGCATTTCTCTGCTGAAGTTCTTATCACACTACATTACCAATTCTCTTGTCTGTCACTTGAGCTTGTTGGGAGAAGTGATTCTGATTCACTTATCTTTATATTTTTAGTCCCTAACAGAGTACCTACCACCTAGTTAGATGTTAAATTGGTTTTTAAAGTTAAATCATTGAAAACAGTTTACAAGACCATTTGCTGTAAACGCTGGAGAACCAACAAATGATTTGAGTATATAAGACTTGATCACTTGTTTCCCAGTTAGTTACTTTGTATGTGGGGTTAGTCTGTATACATTGTGTTTGATTACAAGAGTAAAAAGCCTTTAGAAATGATCACTAATATAGTGAATGCAGCAGCGCTGCTTGTAGTTTAAAATGGAATGAAAAATATTGTCTACGGGGTGGAGTAATGAAGTGTATATTTCTGGAGCACTTTTCCAGTAACAGCTCACCCATGGTCCCTCAGCTGGTGAGGATCTGACCCATTCTGTGAAACCCTGCTCAGGTGTAGCACCTGGGGTATGGTAGAGACTCAATAGACAGTGCAAGAGATGGTGAATGATTGCATAAATTGGTGAGTGAAAGGAGAAAGCCAGGAAAGAATGAGGGAGAAATGGAGGTAAGAGCAGAAAGACAGAAGGAAGGGTGGATACAATTCAGACTCATGAGGAGGTTGGTTCTTACTGCCAGCTCTCATTGGAGGCTCTTCCAAGTACAAATAAATGGCTTAATCCACTTTAAACCACTTTGTCTTTGAAGATTCTTAGGGCCAGAGAGTTTGCTTCTTAGCCAGCTAAGATTGAGAAACTGTAACATGGAGTTTCTGCTCAGTGAGAACAATATGATGTTTTTTTAAAAAATGCCTCAATAGAGCTATGAAAATGTCAGCATAGTCACAAATGCCTCCTCCCATTCACTCACATGGGAGATACAGTTTATAAAGTCCATATACTCTGTTTTCATTTTACCCTTTTGAGAAATTTCTTAGGGTAGACAGAATGAATATTGTTAACTTTGTAAACTAGTAAATAGAAGGGCATGAAAATCAAAATACTTATCACAAGATTCCATGGCTGTTAAATGGAGGTCATTGGAAATAAAAATAAAAAGCCTCTAAAGTCATTTCTGGAACTCTGTGTTATAGTTTAAAATTAGAGCAAGATTTATAAATCAATCATTACTATTCTTTCATAGACTCTGTAACTGATAACAAGTTGGTCAGGTACTCAAAGTCCATGGTTCCATAAGATCTACTTCAGAAACTAGCTCTGCCCTCACTTCTTCAGCAAGTTGATTACATTTGGAGAGTGTTGGAGTGAGGGAAATTGTCTACATCCTTGGAAGCAGCTTTAGCCAAGTGGGGAATAAACCATTTCTTCAGATGATGATTTGTAGAATCTCACCCTGTGCTCTGTGCTCTGCTTAGGCGCTGAGTTGTGTCCCACTCTTTGTGACACCATAGACTGTAGCTCGTCAGGCTTCTCTGTCCATGAGGATTCTTCAGGCAAGAATACTGGTGTGGGTTGCCATGTCCTCCTCCAGGGGCTCTTTCCAACCCAGGGATCGAACCCAGGTCTCCCCCACTGCAGGCAGATTCTTTACTGTCTGAACAACCAGGGAAGCTAGTGACATTGATATTAATGGTGAAGAATTAATGGTGAATTAATGGTGAATGAGGAGCTGATGACCTATGGTATTGTTCAATCACATGTCTGACTCTGCCCACATAACAACTCTTTATGACTCCATGGACTGCAGCACACCAGGCTTCCCTGTCCTTTACTATCTCCTGGAGTTTACTCAAGCTCATATCCATTGAGTTGATGAGGCCATCCAACCATCTCATCCTGTCATCCCCTTCTCCTGCCCTCAATCTTTCTCAGCATCAGAGTCTTTTCCAATGAGTCATCTCTTCACATCAGGTGGCCAAAGTATTGGAGCTTCAATTTCAGCATCAGTCCTTCCAATAAATAGTCAGGGTTGGTCTCCTTTAGGATTGACGGATTTGTCCACGGGACTTTCAAGAGTCTTCTCTAGCACCACAGTTCATTGTATGGCCTTGGGCTACTAACTGCTATATTCATTACTTTCATGGGAAGGTCTTGAGCTCTTGTCTTTCTGAATGCTATTAGGAAATAGTTTAAGAGAAATAAATGCTTTATTTTGCAGGGGGAGGTCAGAAGAATTAAAAAAAAAAAAACTAGATATTGTGTACCAACCTCTTCCTGGAAGAGCTCCTGGGGTGTGAATGTATGTGTACTTACAAGATCGGGTTCAAAATTAGTCTCCAGTCCTTGGGAAACTTGGTGACAAAGAGGTGACCTCTTCAAACTTTGTCAAAAGAAGTATTTACAAAGGAACAATTGAGTTAGGTATTTCATTTTGTGTTTTGATGAAGAAAAATAAATCAGAACAAACTGATTGACTTCTGTGTTACATTGGGAAGGTGCTAGAGTTGGGACCACAGCATCTAGGTTGGACTGAATTAAAGTCCTGGCCACCTGCAGCTTTGGTGCTTATTCTCTTGCTCTGGACATCCTCTATCCCAGCGAAGCAGGTGGGACTTGATGTCCCTCACCCAGGCTCTTAGAATGACCCTATAATGGATATTGTTGATTTGGGGCTGCTGAGCTTTCATTCTTCCTCCTAAGAGCTCCTTGGATTCCTTCTGGGGAATTATCCCTCTGTCTTGTGGAGCAAAAGTGTGGATACCAAGCCTCCCACCTCAGACCTCTCTGAGTAATCCTGGGGATTCTCTTTCAGGCCCTGGCACAGTCAGGCAGTAGCATACAACATTAACTCAGTCAACTGGAATTTCTCTTCCAAAGCCTGGAAATTGGCAAAACGGGAGGAATGGCTAGAATCCTTGTGTAGACAGCAGCCATGTGCAGTAAGAGGCAGAGAGTTGAGTAGGTCTTATCTTCACACTTTTTGCAGCTGTCCCTTTTCTGGGGGTTACAAGCCTGGTTCTCTAGTCCCCTCAACCCTGTGAGATTCCCCAAATGCTTTTTATAAATTTTCCTTCTGCTTCTGTTGGTCAGAGCAGCATTCTGTTGTTTGTAATCACAGTGCCTTAAATGAAAAGTTCACCTTCATTGGTCCCCTTGCCCTGGAAACCCTGCACATTTTTTATAAATTGCAAGTATGAGTATAACAAACCCAAATCTGAGATTCTGCAATGCTTCCCTGTAGCCTACAGAGAAAACTCTGGCTCTTTGTCATGGCAGAGAAGTCTTCCTACCTTACCAGTACATGAATATGACCTCCTATTCAAGAATTTTCTCTCTTCCAAACCTTTACCCTCTTACCTAATTTACCTAGCAGGCCCCTTATCTGTCTGAACTGAAGGCAAGAGTCACCTCCTTTATGCACTCTTTCTTGGTCTTCTCTTTCCTGGGAGGAGACAGCACACAGGATTGACTACTTTGTGTGCAAATCTGCTTTGATCCACTTATTTGTATCTCTATGACCTGGTTGTTGTTCAATCATTAAGTCATGTCTGACTCTTTGCAACCCCATGGACTACAGCATGCTAGGCTTCCCTGTCCTTCACTATCATCAGGAGTTTGCTCAAATTCATGTGCATTGAACCAGTGATGCCATCCAATCATCTCATCCTCTATCACCCCCTTTTCTTCATCCCTCAGTCTTTCCCAGCATCAGGATCTTTTCTCATGAGTCAGCTCTTTGCATCAGGTGGTCATAATATTGAAGCTTCAGCTTCAGCATCTGTCCTTCCAATGAATATTCGGAGTTGATTTCCTTTAGGATTGACTAGTTTGATATCCTTGTTGGATGTTATGTCATTTTCATCTTTATATTCCTGGGACTTGGGCACAGAGTTAATTTTCATTTGTATTTGCAGAATGGATGGATGGATGACCAATCTCCTAATCCTTGAGACACACTCACACACATGGGTCTGGCACTTGTTCTTTTAAATGCCTTGCATAGAGCTTTCACCTGCCTTATAATCAGGGAACTTACCCTGATAGTCAGCCCAAAGGGAGTGGAAAAAAAAGGTCTGTAAAGATGGCTACTGCTGTACCTTCCGTCCTGTGCACATAGACCTTTGCACTGGAACTTTACTGCAGCTCTTATCAAGAAGTGGGCTTAATTCTCCCATTGAATCAGAACCTGTGATTTACTTTGACCAAGTGGATGTGTTTTAACTGACATTGTGAGACTTCTAAATCTAGGCCTCAAAGAACCTTACTGTTTCTGATTTTGCACTTTTGGATTGCTTTTGCCAGACCACCATGGAAAGCAGCTCTTCTCTGCCCACTGGATTGTGAGAACCCATGCCCTGCAGCCAATAGCCAACTCCAGTTGCCAGACATGTGAACAAGGCCATCTTCTAGCATCCTTTCCTGATCCAGCTGCAGATGATTGCAGCCTTGAGATTGACCTTAGGAGAGACCAGCAGAAGTGCTGCCTAGGTGACCTCAGCCCACATGGTTGACCCCCAGCTTTGTGAGTATATCCATGGTAGGTGCTTGAGCTTCTAAGGTGTCTAAGCTTTAGATGGTTTGTGATCCAGCAATCTAGGACTGATACAGAGATACTGGGAAACTTCTCAATTAACAAAGAACATCGGTACCTATTCCTCTAATCACTTTCTATTCTTTACTAATTATGACTCTTTACCTCTGGGGTCCAGTTATGGTGCTGGTGATCACAGTTAATCCTAGACTCTTTGTTGCCTGCATTAGTTGACCCAGACTACCATAACAAAGTACCACAGACCAAGTGGCTTAAAAAGCAGAATTTTATTTTCTCACAATTCTGGAGGTTTGAAGTCCAAGATCAAAGTGTCAGCAGGGTTGCTTTCTTCTGAGACCTCTCTTTTTGTTGTAGATGGCCTACTTCTCCACGTGTCATCACATGGTCCTTTCTCTGTGTATGTAAGTATCCTGGTCTCTTCTTAAAAGGACACATTTCAGATTGGATTAGGTCCCACCCACATAACCTCATTGCTGTTGTTCAGACTCCTTGCGACCCCATGCACTGCAGCACGCCGGGCTACCCTGTCTTTCACTATCTTTCGGACTTTGCTTAGATTCATGTCCATTGAGTCAGTGATGCTGTCTAATCATCTCGTCCACTTCTCCTTTTGCTGTTAATTTACCTTAATTACCTCTTTCCAGACTCTGTCTTCAAATATGGTCATAAGAGTTAGAATTTCAACATATGAATTTTGTGAGGGGCTCAGTTCAGTTTATAACATGGCCCTACAGCCTAAGCCTATTTTACTGTCCACTTCTTGCCTGTGGCAGTTGCAGAAGTGACTGTATCATGCTTGGGTTGACCTGCCGTCATGTGCCCAGATACCTTTCTTAGCAGTGCACTTCCAGGTATATAAAACCTGTAAAACTATTCAGTGACTATAGGCGCATATGTTTTCTTCTCATCCAAGTACCATGTCTTTCCTGACTACCTTCTGGGGTTGCTTGAGTGTCTTCTGAAGGCATACTGCAAGAGGCCAGATGGGGTGGTCTGAGGCAGAAGGCCATCACAATCTGGTGCCCTCTCTTCTGAAGCTATGGTGTTCCTGCAGCAGGAAACAGCTTCTTGTGTAAGGGGCACAGTGGGAATGTAAGTTTTGCCAAGCTCTCAAGAAGAAAAACAAACTCATATGGTTTGGAGAGAAGGGATTTGCTCAGTTTCTAAGAATTAGATCTGGTCCCTTAGCAACCAGCTCTCGAATGGAGATGGGAAAGCCAAGGACGGAAGTGGAGGCAGGATGGACGGTACGCATGTGTGTCTGTGAATGTTTACCTTGGCTAATCAATAGACTCAGCAAAGGAGGGATTTAGTTAGTAGAATTATCTAGATTTCTGAAGGGTCATCAGTTAATAATTATCAAATGTTGGCTGCATGTGAAGCCCAATGTTAAGAGTTGTACAGAAAAATTTCAATCTTAACTCCTGCTACTTAAATAATTTCTGAAATGACTGAGTTGACTTTTCTGCCTAATTGAGTCTGAGTTAGATTGTAAGACTGAACCTGATGACTTGGCTTCTCTAACCTTGGGGCACTAATTCTTATTTCTAGGAATCAATGGCATGGGCTGGAGCTAGCCATGGAAAGACAGTTGGGCTGCATGTCAATGAATCCAATTCATTCTTTCAAGTGTTTATACAACAAACATTTGTTGAAGATTTTCTTATGTGTGCCAGACTTGTGCAGTGTAGTCTGGGATCTGCCTACCTCAGAGCCAAGGCCACAGTGCCAGAGAATATTGAGCCTGGAGAGTTGTTTAAAGACACAACTTGGAACCTACTCATTGGAGTGAATTCTTGAAAATGGCAACTAGTGTTTCAGTTACGTGCATTCTTTTAAAAGTGGAATTCAGTAGGGGAGAGATAAACTGGGAGATTGGGATTAACATATATACACTACTATAAATAAAATAACCAGTGAGGACCTACTATATAACACCAGGAATTGTATTTGATATTTTGTACTAACCTATAAAGGGGAAGAACCTGAAAAAGAATATATATGTATATATGTATGTTTGTATAATATGTTGCTGAATCACTTTGCTATACACTTGAAACTAGCACAATATTGTAAATAAACTATACGTCATTTATAAAAAAGAAAAAAGTGGAGTTCAGCAGAAATATTCTCATTAGTTAAAACCAGTTAGTTAGGTTATATGAAATGTTATTAAGTGCACATCTTGATTGTTCACTTTTAATTGCATGTGTCACATACACACACATTTACACAAACACAAAGACAACTGTATATAATGATCAAATGATCAAACATTTGTATTAATCAAGTCATTGCTGTTATACTTATGTCCTTGCTTACACATGTATGTGCACACAAGCCCATTTGAACTGACCTATATTCATCAGTATATCTGTGCAAGAAAAGGAATTTTGTATGCTGCCAGTCCTAGGAGAGAGACTGCAGGGGCAACCACTAGCATGCAATTTGGAAAGGGAGACCTTAGATGCTAAATTCAGTCTGAGTTGTGTGGTGAGCTCTCACATTTAGGTACTGACTTTGCTGGGAGACCAGCTTGTGCATTAAGTACAACCAAAAGCTGGCTCCAGGATAAGTGACCAGGGAGGCAGATGAGGTGACAGAATTAAAAAAAAAAAAAAAAGAGTAGAACATTCAATAAGGCAAGATTGATTCTTCTGAATAATTCTATCCGACACTGGCTCTGTGGGAGGCTATACAGTATAAAACCTTCTCACACTGATGCCAGAAAGACCTGTTCTGAATACTAGTTCTTCTAGCATTTCTGCACATCCCTTATCTTCTTTTAATACTTATTGGGAGGATTATATGAATAGCATGTATAAAGCACTTAGAATTTCAACAAATATTAGCTCTTCTCCTTTTCTGGCCACTTTTGGTGTCTTAAATGTGCTACCCAGGGGTAGGAAAAAAACACTGACAGATCATGCAGAGTGAACTCCCCCCAAATTCAAATGTGCACTTCAGATTGATAAAAGTTGAGACATAGTTCTCTTTTCAGAGCTATTTTGCTTCACAGGGAGCATAAGAAATGTCTGGGGAGAATTGAATTCCACATCTCTCTGATCTTGAAGTCTACAGAACTAGGCCGTCCTCTTGGTAGGAGGCTGAGGCACCTGCGGATGGCAAGTGAAGCACATAAATATCGACACATGCAGGAAACTCATGCGGCGAGAAGAAGCTCTTCTGGCAGAAAATTTATCACAACAGCGTGAAACCTCACAGGGTCTTGTTTCTTAGCTGTTGCTGGGGAGTAGCAAGGACTAATCATGGGGTCTGAGTGAGCTGGAAGAGGAACTTTAAAAGCAGAACAAAGATATCACTACTGAGTCCTATAAAGAGGGGGTCCCCAACTCCCAAGTCACAGACTCGGTTCTGGTCCATGGCCTGTTAGGAACTGGGCCACATAGCAAGAGGTGAGTGGCGGGCCAGCAGGTGATGCTTCATCTGTATTTACAGCTGCTTCCCATCACTCACATTACTGCCTGAGCCCTACCTCCTGTCAGATCAGTGGTGGCATTAGATTCTCATAGGAGTGTGAACCCTAAATGTAGTATACTTTAATCATCCTGAAACTATCCTTCCCCACCCTAGTTAATGGAAAAATTATCTTCCATAAAACTGGTCCTGGTGCCAAAAAAGTTGGAAAGTAAAAGTGAAAGTCACTCAGTTGTGTCCAACTCTTTGTGACCCTATGGACTATACAGCCCATGGAATTCTCCAGGCCAGAATACTGGAGTGGGTAGTCTTTCCCTTCTCCAGGGGATCTTCCCAACCCAGGAATTGAACCCAGGTTTCCTGCATTGCAGGTGGATTCTTTATCAGCTGAGCCACAAGGGAAGCCCGTAAAAAAGTTGGGGACCACTGTCATAAATAGTTGAGTATGTGCCAGGCCTTCTTCATTCTAATCTCTTTTACATATATTAACTCATCTAAGTCTCATAAAAACTCGATAATGTGGGTACTATTACAGCTGGCTTAACAGAGGTACAGAGAAGTTAAGCAAGCTTCTCAGAGTCACAGAGCTAGTGAATAACTGAGCCAAACACAGGCTGCCTGCCTCCCAGTACATGCTCAAACCACGATGCTATGGCCCATAGTAACTGGACAAAGAAGTCTGAGACATTTTCTGGTTGAATACCTAAGGGATAAAAGACCTAAATATGAAAGGCAGAACTCTAAGTCTTTTCTCAGTGAATATAGGACAATATTTTTGTGTTCTTATAGCAGGGAAGGATTTCTTAAATAATACTCCAAAATCTCTAACTCTTAAGGAAAGTGATAAATTCAACTAATCAACTATTAAAACTAAGGACTTCTGTTCAACAAAACACATCAACAAGAAAGTGAAAAGACCAACTAGGGGGTGGGAAAGATTAAGAATGATCATTTACAAAAGATTAATATCCAGAATACATAAATGATGACAAATCAATAAGAAAAGATAAACAATTCAAAAGAAAAATCAGCAAAGAATTTCAATCCACTTTTCATAAAAAGGAAATACAAATGGCCAATAAATACATGAGAATGTGCTTAACTTCATTAGTCATCAAGGAAATGGAAAATAAAACCACCATGGAATAGCATTACAAACTCACCAGTATAGCTAAAGTAAGACATTGCAATACCACATGTTGGTGAGATGTGGAGCAGAGGAAATTCTAACTCATGCTGGAGAGAACATAAAATGGTATGAATGTCTTGGAAAATTACAGTTAAAGATCTTCTTACCTTATCACTCAGGGCAACCCTCTGGGGAGCGACACCCAGATAGATGTGTGCACAAGTGTACCAGGAAACATGTATGAACAATACACAATGTTTCTAACAGCTTAGTTCCTAAGTGACTCAAACTGGAAACACCTAAGTGGTTATTAACAGAGAAGTGGATAAATAAATTGTGCCACATGCATACAATGGAATATTATCCAGCATTGAAAAGGAATGAATGAAAGCTACCACAATGACATGTATGAATATTACAATCATAATGATGATTGATGAATGGCATCACTTCTGCCACTGAGAATACCACAAGCCCTGCCCACTCCCCTGATGCTGAGGAGGAGCAGGAAGCAGCCTCCAATACCCTCCAACAAGTAAGTCTGCATTGCTCAAGAATTTCTGGGATTGTTTACCCAAGTTCGTAGATCTGTTCTGTTCTCTAAATTGCACCAACTGAAACATGCTTGAGTGTAAATGATTCCTTTCTTCAGGGGATCTTCTGGACCCAGGGATGGAAACCAGGTCTCCAGCATTGCAGGCAGATTCTTTACCGTCTGAGCCACCATATTCACATTTAAAAGGAGTCTTCTGGAGAAAATGCATGAATCAGAACACTAAGCCACTTGGGGATTAACTTGAGAACTAGCTACCATTTCAAGCAGAAATAGCAGCTTGCTCATTTTGAGGCTGCATGATCTAAAACCTCTTCTGCATTCTGTTGCTAAACTGAGATAAGGTTCTAATAGATGCAATTTGTGACAGTCTCTTTGGGCTTGGGATTCAGAAGAAACACACATGATGTGCCTGCCATGGCAGAGGGTGGCTGAAATTTTAGTGGAGTCAATGTTCTCTGAGCAAATTATTTCCCAACTGGTTCAGTTGTCTCCTGGGGTTTCAGGGGCAGGCAGCAAGAATGGTGCTGCGGCTGAGGTTGCACTGAGATTACATCCCTTGGCATGTCCTGCATTTCCAGTATTGTGGGAGGAGAGGTCCTGGGTGAGGCACACCCAGGAGCTCAGAATTCTCGCACTGCCTCTGATGCTCTGTTAACTTTGGGCTTTAATTTCTTCATCTATATAATGAGAGATTTAAATAGTGACTATTAAGGTTGATCTGAGCTCTTTCCTGTCTACATATTTCAATGAACACTTTTCAAGCCATCAATGTGGATTTTACAGCTTTCAATTCATTTGGCTGCTACTGATTTCTCTGCCAATGGATGGAATAGCTGGATCTTGGCTGAGATTTCTAGACCTAGATCTGGATATATTTACCACACAATTGCACTTATTTCATGGGCTAGCAAGGTAATGCTCAAAATTCTTCAAGATAGGTTTCAACAGTATGTGAACCGAGAACTTCCAGATGTACAAGCTGGATTTGGAAAAGGCAGAGAGAGGAACCAGAGATCAAATTGCCAACATCTGTTGGATCATAGAATAATCAAGAGAATTCCAGAAAAACATCTGCTTCTGCTTCACTGACTATGCTAAAGTCTTCGACTCTGTGGATCATAACAAACTGTGGAAAATTCTTAAAGAGATGGGAATACCAGACCACCTTACCTGCTTCCTGAGAAACCTATACACAGGTCAAGAAGCAACAGTTAGAACTGTACATGAACAATGAACTGGTTCCAAACTGGGAACGGTGTAGGTCAAGGCTGTATATATTGTCACACTGCTTATTTAACTTCTACGCAGAGTACATCATGTGAAATGCTAGGATGAATGAAGCACAGGCTGGAATCAAGTCTGCTGGGAGAAATATCAATTACCTCAGATATGCAGATGACACCACTCTAATGGAAGAAAGTGAAGAGGAATTAAAGACCCTCTTGATGAAGGTGAAATAGGTGAGAGAAAAAACTGACTTAAAACTCAACATTCAAAAACTAAGATTGTGGCACCAGATCCCATCACCTCATGGCAAATAGATGGGGAGTAAATGGAAACAGTGAGAGACTTTATTTTCTTGGTCTCCAAAATCACTGCCAATGGTGACTGCAGCCATGAAGTTAAAAAACGCTTGCTGCTTGGAAGAAAAGCTATGATGAACCTAGACAGCATATTCAAAAGCAGAGATATTACTTTTCTGACAAAGGTCCATCTAGTCAAAGCTATGGTTTTTCCAGTAGTCATGTATGGATGTGAGAGTTGGACCATAAAGAAGGCTGAGAACTGAAGAATAGATGCTTTTGAATTTTGGTGTTGAAGAAGACTTGAGAGTCCTTTGGATTGCAAGGAGATCAACCAGTCAATCCTAAAGGAAATCAGCCTTGAATATTCATTGAAAGGACTGATGCTGAAGCTGAAGCTCCAATACTTTGACCACCTGATGTGAAGACCTGACTTATTGGAAAAGACTCTGATATTGGGAGACATTGAGGGCAGGAAGAAAAGGGGGCAACAGAGGATGAGATGGATTGCATCACCAACCTAATGGACATGAGTTAGAGCAAACTCTGGGAGGTAGCAAAGGACAGGGAAGCCTGGTGTGCTGCAGTTCATGAGGTGGCAAAGAGTCAGACATGACCTAGTGACTTAAGAACAAGAAGAAAAATCCTTCTCAATATAATGCGTCAACTGACCAGGGCAGGCACCTAAGATGGAACTGATCTTCCATCTCTGAGAAAGAAAAATGTATATACCTTTAATTCAGATAGAGAATCTGAGCATAATGGAATCTAGCCCCAAATTGCATGGCCTGTGATAATTCACAGCCTTTTATTTGATTCTGTGAACTCCTGGAGAGTTACTTTCTTAGGGCCCTGCTTTCTATTTCTGTCTTCATGTGCTTTCCCTGTTTAACCTAGTATCTACTTCTTACATTTTTCCTAGTAAATACACTTGCATGATTTTACTTGGGGAATCCTGGGGGCACCATCACACCTCAGGAAAAACTTTTACCATCACTTGGATTCTCTCTCTAAATTTCTCATCTCTCTTTCATCTACATCTTTTCTAGGAGTAAATAAATTCCTCTTATCATCACATCCATAGCATAACAGTTTATTGAAAACTTTCCCTGTGCCAGATACTAGTCTTCATTCTTTATATGTATTATTTTATTAATATTTAATCTCCATTTAACCTCATGAAGGATCCACTTTCATTATTCTCTCTTTGCAGATGATAAAAGTGAGGCAGAGAGCAGCTGGTAACTTGTTCAAGGTTGAACATGAAAGTGTTATTTGCTCAGTCATGTCTGACTCTTTGTGACTCCATGGACTGTAGCCCACCAGGCTCCTCTGTCCATGTTTTCCTCCAGGCAAGAATACTGGAGTGGGTAGCCATTCCCTTCTCCAGGGGATCTTCCTGACCAAGGGGTCAAACCCAAGTTATACAGCAGATAAACCATTGACTTGGGATACAAACCCAAGCAATCAGATTCCAGGGTACATGCTCTTGGCCCTAATACTTTATCATCACCCATGAAAGCATTTCTTCTGCACAAACTCAAGATTCTCCCAAGGAGAGACTTTGATGAATGAAATCCTCTTCATCTCTTTCCATAAATGTGTATATTTCTAAATTTGCACTGGATAGTCAGCATTGAGTATACTCTAGATTGGAAATACTGTATTTTATTGACTCTAAGACATCATTTATGGGAAGATGCACCATTGGTTTATGCATCATTTAAACCATGACACATGGTCTTAGATGGACAGCATGACCCATGATCTGGTCTCATTTTTTCGAAACTTTTTTTAAACAAATTTCAAAAATCTAGGCAATTTCTGCTACTTTCAGCATCAGAAACAAAATATTACATGACCTCATCCACTTGTAGTTATCTTTCTTTCTTAGATCCCAGGAAGAACTAGCTTATTATTTTCTAAGAAATGTGAAATTGCAGTTACTCCTTCAATGTTGAATGTCTGTTTTACTAATATCATAGTGACACCCACTGCTCTGTTTCTTCCTTTTCTGGAAAGCATGATAAGCATTTTACTTTGATGCTGTCTTACTGTATATTTGGAGGATAATTTTCTTTTTTTATTCTGGAAGTGTTTAAACATATAAAAAAGTGGAAAGAATAGAATAATAAACTCCCATGAATCCTTTATTCTAACTTTGAGTATTACCAACGTTTTTCTCTTTTGGTTTGAAGATATTTTAAATTTTAATTAGACTCCGCACATAAGTGAAGACAATGGGAATAGCTCTGACCTCCATGGGGCATGAGGGCCATAAAATCACCATAATTGCTTTCTGGCTGGAAGAGACAGAGGCCACTGTTACTGCAAGATGCAACCCAACTTCAGAGATGCTATAATAAACTGTGAAATAATATGTGTCTTAGAATTGATAACATGCAGCCGCAGGGCAGCTGGACTGTACTTAGGAGTCAGGACCTAAGAAGTCAGAGTTTTCCTTATTTGGTGCTTTTGAGATTTTGTTTTTGTTCTTCTTTTTTCCCTTTCAGCCTGTATCCTCCATCAAAGCACAAACAGAAGAATTTCAGCATGTTTCCTGAAGAACCTCTTTGCTTTTAACCAGTCTTTGGACTGTCAGGGCTAGGTAGGCAAATCATGGATCACTTTTGTGGTGCCTGTGTAGAGAGACCCAGAACTTGAATCTTCTCCTCTCAGAAGCCTGGGTCACTCCAGTATGCCTGAGCATGTGTGTCCAGCTCAGATCTGGTTAGCTCTGGTCATTTGAGCCTTGTTCAAACAGATGTGCTTCTGTGAACCATTAGGGATGCTCAGTGTTTGCAGATTTAGTACCTGAACCAGATGCTGAATCCCCTGTACCCTCTCCTGACCTAATGGTCCTGCCATTTGAACTTAAGCACTTGCCTTTCTGTCTACTTGCCCCTCAGGCTTTCCAGTCCCATGACATCTGGTCCCATCACCTCATGACAAATAGATGGGGAAACAATGGAAATAGTGACAGACTTTATTTTCTTGGACTCCAAAGTCACTGCAGATAGTGATGGCAGCCATGAAATTAAAAGACACTTGCTCCTTGCAAGAAAAGCTATGACAAACCTAGACAGTGTATTAAAAAGTAGAGACATCACTTTGCCAATAAAGATCCACATAGTCAAAGCTAGGGTTTTTCTAGTAATTATGCATGGATGTGAGAGTTGGACCCAAAGGCTGAGTGTCAAAGAATTGATGCTTTTGAATTGTGGTGTTGGAGAAGACTCTTGAGAGTCCCTTGGATTGTAAGGAAATCAAACCAGTCAATCCTAAAGAAAGTCAAACCTGAATATTCATTGGAGGAACTGATGCCAAAGCTAAAGCTCCAATACTTTGACCACCTGATGTGAAGAACTAACTCATTGGAAAAGACTCTGATTCTGGGAAAGACTGAGGGCAGGAGGAGAAGGGGATGACAGAGGATGAGATGGTTGGATGGCATCACCGACTCAATGGACATAAGTTTGAGCAAACTCTGGGAGATGGGGAAGGACAGGGAAGCCTGGCATGCTGTAGTCCATGGGATTGCAAAGAGTTGGACATGACTGAAAGATTAAACAGCAGCAACAACAATGGGCTTCCCTGGTGTAGAGAATCTCAGATGGTAGAGAATCTACCTGTAATGAAGGAGACCCGGGTTTGATCCCTGGGTTGGGAAGATCCCCTGGAGAAGAAAATGGCAACCCACTCCAGTATTCTTGCCTGGAGAATTCCATGGACAGAGCAGCCAGGTGAGCCACAGTTCATGGTGTCCCAAAGTGTCGGACATAACTAAGTGACTAACGCACATTCTCCCTTCTGTCAATGTGTGTCCCTGATATCTGGAATCCCTAGGCCTGGAAACCGACCCCAAATCTGTGAACTCTGATGTAAAGTAGTCTGTACTGGCCTTGCAGGAGTGGGCATTCTGGGCTGATGTCAGAAGCCCTGGAGAAAACAGTTTGGCTAAGAGATGCCATCTCCCGTCTCTGACCACCCAGTGGTGCTGCCATATATGAGAATGATGACTCTGGTAAGAAGCCATGGGTGGAAACCTCCTGAGGTCAGGAGTGTTCTTCCATGATGTCAGAGGAGTGTGTGAAATGGGACAGTGAGAGACCCTAAGAGGATGTCAGGTCACCTGAGTTCTGATCAGTGGTCCAAGCCACTGTGAACACACATATTCAGTTGGCTTTATCACTTCAGTGCATGCTGGTCAAGCTCCAACTGCCAGCATCTTTTTGCTGTGGTTTGCAGTCTTTCTATAAGCAGCCATGGAAGGCTACTCTGCTCACCCCCTGTTCTAGGAGCTCTCAGCTACCCACTCTGGGAAGTAGATGTACAAACCCTCCAACTCCTTCACTGTGAGAGTGGGACAAATTCTACTCCTTTTCCAAAATTTTCTCTTGGAATCCACTTTCAGTTTCCCACAGTGATAGCTGGGCTGGTAACACATCCTTTACTGGTGACTTCTATTTCTTGGCTCACTTCCTCCCTCCTCTGTTTCTTCTTATATCTCTTAAATGAACTATTTGCACTTGAACTTTTGTTGCAGGATCTGCTTCTGGGGGGATCAAAACTAAGACAATAGGAATGTCATTTAATTTCCTCAGGCCATTGACTTCTCATCTGTTTTGTGTGTCCATGCTAAATTGCTTCAGTCATGTCTGACTCTTTGTGACACTATGGAAGGTAGCCTGCCAGGCTCCTCTGTCCATGGGATTCTCCAGGCAAGAATACTGGAGTGGGTTGCCGTGCCCTCCTCCAGGGGATCTTCTTGACCCAAGGATCAAACCCATGTCTCTTATGTATAGGCTTGAACCCATGTCTCTATGTCTCCTGCATTGCCAGGTGGGTTCTTTACCACTGGGAAGCTTTCTCACCAGTTAGATAAGAGCAAAGTTTACAAGTATGTTGTGGTGGTAGAGTTTCCTATGCATTTCTGCATGCACCATTCTTATTTGGAGTTCAGGACAGACCTGTGAACAGGCAAGGCCTTTTTATTCCATCTTCTAGATGAGGAGTGAGAGGCTCTGAGAGGTTTTGTGAGTTGCCCAAGGACTCTCCACTGAAAACTGGCTGACTTGAGACTGGAGCACACATCTTCAAACTCTGAGACCACTCACCATCCTTTCCAGTGTTTTTTTTTTTTCTTTTTTTAAAAAATTATTTATGTATTTATTGGCTGTGCTGGGTCTTCACTGCTGTGTAGGTTTTTCTCTAGTTGTGGTGCATGGGCTTCTCATTGCAGGGGCTTCTCCTGTTGTGGAGCAGGGGCTCAAGGGAACAGGTTCAATAGTTGTGGTGCATGGGTTTAGTTGTTCCACCACATGTGGGATCCTCAGATCCCACAGATCAGGGATTGAACCTGTGTCTCCTTCATTGGCAGGTGGATTCTTTACCACTGAGCCACCTGGAAAGCCTTCTAGTGTTTCTTGACCTTCATGGTTCCTTTCCAAAAGTTGTCTTTGTATTTCTCAGATTCTGAGGATGAATAATTTAGCATCAGATACAGATTTCATCATCTGAGATTTGTTTTGGGGACTACAGTCAGCCCTAGATGGAGGCAGTGCCCTGGGGGCCTCTGGTACCCTGGATGGGCTCAAAGCCTTCTCCATACATCTCCCAAGGGTCCTGAGCTCCCAGGGTCTTGGAGTCCTAAGGAGGATATTCACTTCTCATGATCCCACTTTTTGGCACTCTTCTCTAATAGGCTTTGGACCATTACCTCCAGTATTACAGTTGAACCCAGATGCATAGTCAAGGCTGCCTTCACCACAGGCTGCAGGATGGGTTGCCTATACTGGGTCAACATCTCCACTTGGCTGAGTTCTCCTAACCACTTTAACTATTTCTTGGTATTGACTTTCAGCAAAGCCATTGTCATATGACATCCCGAGAGGAAGGTCACTAAGTTCCACTGGGGGGCATTTCCCCCAATAAGACAGTAGCCTTATTATTGGCCCATCCTGGGGGTGTGTCTTTGGTTGATGTCCCCTGATCCTACACATCTAACCTGATCCCACATCCCACCCAGCCTTCAGGCAGGAAAACAAGTGTGTGCCTCTCAACTTTGTCACTAATCCTTTTGGAATTGCTGACTTCTCTTTCTCTCTCATTTGTTCTTGGAACACTTCTTCACACCAGCAACTTTCTCTATTAACTCTATTCCTTATTCTCAACCTCATTCTCTCCCTTAGTTCTTGGAAGAGTGACATCTGACCAATTCTATTTTGATTTGGCATTCCTTAGCACAAGCTTACAGTATCCCCCCCTGCACCTGCTTCTGGCTATTTCAGGTAACTACTTCTAGCTTCCAGGAGCTGGCCAGGTGTTAATTTCTTGGCCAACACCTGGCTGGGCCTGATCATGACAACTTACCATGAATATTTAGAAAGGTACCATGGATTGCTTAGGTGACCTTTCTATCTCTGAACAGAAGCAACAAAGGCCATGGTGAGCTTTTGCAAACTCAAAACTATCTCAGCTAGCTTTTTTGTTTCATAGGCTATTTTTATTTTGAGATTTGGGGGTATTGACCATGATCATGGTCAGAGTGGTGGATAGGCAGCAATGATGCTCTGATTGAGGGAGGCTGGAAACTGTCTCAGTTCCCACTCAGTGGTACCTATTCCCATTAGCCACAGCAGTGCCTGAAACTCTCACTGTGGGCTTTCTGTTGAGTCAACAGAACACTCCTCAGTAATGGAATGCTCTCAGGAAGGGATAACATTAGAGTGACTTTCCCTCTTAATTAAATATCTTAGCACACAAGAGGAGAATCATGATTCTTAGAGTGGAAGCATCTTCCTGGGAAGTCTAATGATCAGATTAGAGTAGATCAGTTGCTTAGAGAGAGGCTGAGACAGTATGACACAGGTAAGGACAGGTAAGGTTTGAAGGGAGGGAAGGAGTGAGCAACATCAGAATACCGATCGCCACTCATGCAGACAACACAGGAGTTCCCTGTTTAGCAAAGGGGAAGAATGAGAGTCCTGGGCATCAGAGCATAGGGAATAATGTCCACAAAGGTGATTCTTAGCAATTTTGTCTCAGATCAACCCTCACCTTGATTGGGCTCATCCAAACTTAACAGTGGTCTTCCCGACTCTTTTTTGAGATATGCCACCCCAATTTCTCAATATATTCCATTCAGGAGCAGTGTGAAATGAAAGATCAAAAACAAAAAAAGAGCAGATGTCCAAAAATAATACTTAAGTCTCCTCTTACTCATCTCTAGAATGGGAGAAATACATAATTACTGTGAGGATCCAGGAAGATCAAGTGTCTAAAGTGTTTTTAAACTGTGAAACTCCCAGGCAAACGTCCAGTTGAGTTGTCTTGAAGACCTTCCTTGATACTGTCAATCACTCTCACCTTTTGAAAACTAGTCAAAGAATCCACAGCATCTTACTGAGGTAACCAGAAGCCCCTTTGGGTTTTGCAAAACCTAAGTGAGGGTTTATTTCAAGCTTGCAGGAAATGGTTGTTTTTTCCTCTTGGGCTCACCTGGGAGGAACCATGAAAAGCATTATCTCAGAGGAAGTTCAGAGGAGAAGGTGATGTGTCTGGGGAGGCAGATGGGCCTGAGCTGATGACCCTTCGAACATGAAAAACCATGTTCCCTGAGACCTTTCGTTCAGTGCTTTCTCATCCTGCAACAAAAAGCCTTTCCCAATTTGTGGGGTTCACGGTGGTAGGTATTGTTGCCTAAGAACCCTCTGCAAATGTCAAACCCATTATCAGGCTGAGGAAGGCAGGGTTTTAATTGAACTTTTCCTCCAACCTTCTGCCCTTCACAACTATAGCAGGATTGCGTGTGTCATTATGGCCTTTTTACAAGGCCCGGAATGGAAAAGGCAAATTATCTGCAAAGAAATGTTTAGAAAAGAGTAAGTCTGAACTTTTGAAGTGTTTATTTTTTTTTTTTATGTCCCACTACTATTTTGCTGCTGACGTTTCTTGCTCACAAGATCAGGATACTTACTATCTGTCATAACAGGTCTTCAGGCAGGTAAAAAGAGAAGAAAAATATGAGCAAGAAAGATAGGCTTGGTTCATTTCCCTTGTTACTTTAAAAAGCTACCCTAGCTCTCTCCCATTTAAAGCACGGATACCTTCTCACCCCACCAAATCCTTCTTTAACCCAGAACTTCCTTTCCCTGTCCCTGGTGTCAAGCTTCTAAAACAAATGTAACATACACTTGCTGTCTCTACTTTTACATTCCATAACTTGCCCACGTACTCAGACTACCTTCTGCCTTCACTAGTACATTGGCCTTGACCTTATAATATCCCCAGTGGCCTCTCAATTGTAATCTAGTTCCTCTCTTTGGCCTTACTTCTTCTACTTCAGCCCACTATCATCTCTGGGCTGGTTTTAACAGCTTCCTAGGTGGTCTTCCATCACCTATCTCTTTTCTTCCTATCCTTCCTAATCCACTCTCTCACTGTTGCCAAATGAATCTACAAAGGTACTACTTCTGGGCTCTCAGGATGGCCCAATCCCCTTGCCTGGTTTATGAAGCCATTTGAACTCAGCCCCTGCCCACTTCCTGCCAGTCCCTTCCCATGACAGATTCTCACGATATGTTCTCTAGACACACTGGTTTATTTGCAATTTTCCCAACTAGCTCTGCTGCTTTTTTGTGTGGACTACTTCTAACATTTTGTCAGAATGTCTCCTCCCTTTGCCAGGCCATCTCTATTCATCTCTGCAGCCTCAGTGGAGACTTCTAGGCTCCTGGAAGCCCTTTCTATCTCCAGAAATCTCATTCCTCCAGCTCATCCTCTCCTGCCACGTCTGTCTGTGGTTCACTTGCTTCCTCCCATTTTTAGACAGTGACCACCTTGATAGCCTCAGAGGCTGACTCTAACATTAAGGCTCATGGATAAGTGACTTGAAAAGAGAATTTATTTATTTTTGGATGCACCGGATCTTCGTTGCTGTGCAAGGGCTTTCTCTAGTTGTGGTGAGTGTGGGCTACTCTCTAGTTGTAGGTCTCGGGCTTCTCATTGTTGAGACTTCTCTTGCTGAAGAGCTCAGGCTCTGGAGTGTGAGCTCAGTAGTTGTGGCAGCTGGGCTTAGCTGCTTCTAGGCATATGGAATCTTCCCAGACCAGGAATCGAACCTGTGTCCCCTGCATTGGCAGGCAGGCTCTTTTACACTGCACCACCAGGGAAGTCCCAAGTGATATTTTAAAGCAAGTGCTCCCTGCGGTAAGGATTTAGGGAAGCAGGATAGTAAGGGAGAGAGAAACAAGCACAGACCTGTCCTCAGGGAACCTCTGGGGAAGGTTCAGCCTGGTGCTGCAAGGGGCACTGAAGTGTAAGTGATGCCCCAGCGTTATCCCGTGGGATGCCAGGAAGCTGGGCTGTGGAATTTCCACTCTTGTCGGTCAAGAGTCGCCACAGGGGAAGTAGAGTCATGCTCTCCTTCCATGTGTAAGTCTGCATTAAAAATGATTAGAGATGATACAATAAACTTTAACACTTCATGAAGCAGACAGCCTCCATTCCCAAGAGTCCAGGGAGCTGCAAAATGGAGTAGGAGGCAGGATGCTTTTATAGGATAAAGAATAGAGAATGAGGAAGAGAAAAACAGGCCACCTCCTTGGTCTCCTTCATTTGAGCAAAATTTCAGAGTAGTTTGTGCATCTCCAGGAATCTGGGACCCAATTCTTTTAATTTATAGACACAACTCTGAACTGGATGCCTAGGCTAAGAGAGGTTCTGGAACAAGCACTATAGCATGACCAGACTGCCCTGATCTTTAGACTCTGCTCTGGCCAGCCTCCTCCTCCCTGATGGAAACTACTTTATTAGTCTCTTTATTCCATCTGTAATCTCTTCTTTTTCTCTCCACTTTTATTGAGATATAATTGCCATACAGCTTGCAAATTTAAAGTGTCCCACATAATGATTTGTTATACATATTTTTGCAAAATGATTATCACAATAAATTTAGTTGACATCCATCTTCTCCTATAATTCCAAAATATTTTTTTTCCTTGCAATCAGAACTTTTAGAATATAATCCCTTAACTTCTTTCAAATATACTTTATAGTCCATCTGCTGTCTTTCAAAGTCATAGCAGACACATTTGAACATGTTCAAACCCACTAGGATACTGGAGTGGGTAGCCATTCCCTTCTTTAGGGGGTCTCCCCAACCTAGGGATTGAACCCTGGTCTCCCACATTGCAGGCAGATTCTTTACCATCTGAACCACCAGGGAGGCCCCCCCACTAATGGACAGGGTTCTTATTTATTTTTGTTTTTCCCTAGGAGGTTTCTAAGCCTCTGTGTAGGGATGAAAAGTCACCTAATTCCAGTCTTCAGATAGGGCTGAGAGCTCTGGCTGATCCAGCCTGGCTCCTTTCATGTCTCTCAAGATCTCTCTTGATGTAACTTTTGGCAGTTTCCCCAGCGCATCTTCATCCCACCCCTCATGCCAATTCCATCTCTAACAAAACTCTCTGCGGTTCCTTCAGCCCAGAGGTTTCACATTTCTGTGCCTTTGCAAAGGCTTTCTCTCTTCCAGGAAAATCCTTTTTCTATTGTTCTCTTTGGAAATTCTCACTTTTCTATCAAGACTAAGCTTAATTGTTATGGGCTTTCCAAATGGCTCAGCAAGTAAAGAATCTGCCTGTAATGCAGGAGACACAGGTTCAATCCCTGGGTTGGGAAGATCCCCTGGAGGCAACCCACTCTGGTATTCTTGCCTGAAAAGTCCCATGGACAGAGGAACCTGGTGGGCTACAATTCAAAGGGTCACAGAGAATCAGACATGACTGAACACAAGCTTAATTGTTATCTTTTCTGTGATTATTTCTTCTCTTAACCCTGAAATTGTTCATTGGAAGGACTAATGCTGAAGCTGAAACTCCAATACTTTGGCCACCTCATGCAAAGAGCTGACTCTTTGGAAAAGACCCTGATGCTGGGAGGGATTGGGGGCAGGAGGAGAAGGGGACAACAGAGGATGAGATGGCTGGATGGCATCACCGACTCGATGGACCTGAGTTTTAGTAAACTCCGGGAATTGGTGATGGACAGGGAGGCCTGGCGTGCTGCGATTCATGGGGCGCAAGGAGTCGGACACGACTGAGCGACTGAACTGAACTGAACTGAACTGAAGTTGAGCTCATCACGTTAACTTATTCAGTGCTGTCTCTGGCACTGATTTCAGTTATTCAAACCATGATTTGTTGCCACAATTTTGTTTTTGCTTACATTTTTCTCTCTCATCAATCCTATGAACAATTTGAGAATAAATACTTGACGTTAAAATGTATGCATGTCACATAGGTGGCATTCAGCAGACGTTTCTTAAATGAGCTCTTATATATAATACATAATTTTTGAACTTGGGCAGCTCTGGTGTTCACTTGATTTTGGAATCAAGTGAGAAAATTTGGGAGCTGCTGTCTTACACCCTATAGTCTAGTGCCCTCTGCATGCAATCTGATGTCCCCTGGATTAGGAAACCTGCTCTCAATCTGCAGCCCTCAGTAGCTGCCACAGCAGGCAGACACTTAACTCACTGAGCTTTGGTTTCCTTGTTGGAAAAAAAGTGAATTTATACATCCTGCAGAATTATGGAAACTAATTGTGATGATAAAAAGCTGCCTAGAAGAGTGCTGGGCTCCTACTGGGAGTTCAGTATATGTTAATTTAGTGAATGAATAAATGAATGAAATATATTAATATCTTCCTGGTAGAGTAATTGACATCTGGTCTGACACAGCATCTTGTACTTGTGCTAAGTCTTTCAGTTGTGTCCGACTCTTTGCGACCCCATAGACTGTAGCCTGTCAGACTTCTCTGTCCATGGGATTTTCCAGGCAAGGATACTGGAGTGGGTTGCCATTTCCTCCTCCAGGGGCTCTTCCTGACCTAAGGATTGAACCCATGTCTCCTGCGTCTCCTGCATTGGCAGGAATTCTTTATTACTTGAGCCACCTGGGAAGCCTCCAGTATAGCATCTAAAGAAAAACAGCTGACATAGAATAGCAGTGTGGACAGCAGGCCATCAAAATGGCTGGCAGCAACCAATAGGAACAACAGTCTGATTTGTAAATATATTTATGGCTTCTACATTTTGTTCTTGTTCTCACGCATCCACAAACACACTCTTCCTCTTTTGTACACACAGTTCCAGCGTGTCCCAATTTTGTTCACTGGCTATACAACAGATCTCCAGGATGCAGTCTACTGTGTTGAGGGAGCTTTGGTTGCAGTTTTGACATCATGCACCAGTGGCGTTTCATCTTCCTACCTGCTTTAGTCCAAAGCTGCGGCACATCTTTCCTCTATGTGCACAGCTGGAGAGGGCCGCTCACTACACTTGTCAGCCTTTTTGATGGCCTGCTGTCCACACTGCTATTCTACAGACCTAGGATTTCTGTTCTTCCTGGAAAGCCCTGATATCTTATCATGTGGATACAGGAAGTTTTTTTTCAAAACTTACTTTGCTTCCATTTTAGGCATGATTGAATTCTGCAAAAGCCTCTCAGTGAAAGAATGTTTTTTGATAAGTTGTTGAAATCCTCCCTTTGTCAGATTTTGCTTTAAGTTGGTGTCTGGCTACTTTATATCAGGTAGGCATCCTCAGGCCCTCTGTCTTTCTCTGTCTTGCAAGCACATGTATCACATATGTTCCATCGCTGCTGAGTAGCCAGCCCACGTAATAGCAGAGTGTATCTACATTCAGTCCCTTCTCCATCTTTGAGCATATTCGTGGGAAAATGCCCCCTATGGCTCGGCATGTGAAGAATCTGCCTTCAGTGCAGGAGACACAGGAGACATGGGTTTGATTCCTGGGTTGGGAAGATCTCCTGGAGGAAAAAATGGCAACCCACTCCAGTATTCTTGCCTGGGAAATTCCATGGACAGAGGAACCTGGCAGGCTACATAGTCCATAGGGTCGCAAGAATCGGACTCGACTGAGAGACTAAGCATGCATGCACTGGGTAAAATGACTTTCTTCCATGTCTATTCCTGAACTGATTTAAACTCAGCTTACTTCCCCACCATCAGGCCCTTCTCCATCTTAGTTGTCAGGTCTTTGCACCAATGTTGTGGCCCTTGGTGGCTAGAGCCCTCCCTCAGTAAGACACTGTTGTCCCCATACTTAATCTCCCAGAGTCAGAGCGTGTTTGGGGAACAATGTGTGGGGCAGGTCCCCTGCCCTCATGTACTGCACATGAGCCAGACTTTATTTCTCCTTTAATTCTAGCAACACCAGCCTGATATTTGCAGTCTTAGAATGAAATCTTGAGGACACCAAGAAGAATTCTAGTACAGAACAGAAGCATCTTGAAACTCTTCCCCCAATTGACTGGCCACCATCCAAAAGAATCTCTCCCTAGTCATGTCTTACCTGAGCCCCACTCTGCTGCTGAATTGGTGAGTTGGGTTTTCTTCTCAGAGAAAGCTTCTCCACTTTGTTCATTATTGAACTCAAAGCTCCCACCCCTGCCTATCTGGTTGTTCATAAGAAAGCTCAAATCCTACTCCTGTACTACTCAGGGTAGATAACCTTCCCTCTATCTCGAACATTCTCTCCAGCACAGCCTTGGCTTTTCACTCATTTTGACACCAGAAAAACCCACAGGGTGTTTGTTGTTTCAGTCACTAAGGTATGTTCAACTCTTTTGCGACAGTATGGACTGTAGCCTGCCAGGCTCCTCTGTTCATGGAATTTTCCAGGCAAGACTACTAGGGTGGGTAGCCACTCCCTTCTCCAGGGGATCTTCCCTACCCAGGTATCGAACTCACATCTCCTGCATGGCAGGCAGAATGTTTAACAAACAGAAAAGCAAACTTCCCCCTCTCTCCCTTGAAAATTTTCATGCTTTTCTGAATATGAAACTGATTACATTTAATTTCCATATTTAAAATTGGTAGCATTTTTTCCTTTACAACATATAACTTTACAAATACTCACCCCAAGTTTTACATTCCAAACAGTTTTGTTTTTTGTTTTTTTTCAGTGGCCCATTAAGTAAAAACATTTTGAGCTCACTGCTGCTGCTGCTAGGTCACTTTAGTCGTGTTCAACTTTGTACAGCCCCATAGATGGCAGCCCACCAGGCTCCTCTGTCCACAGGATTCTCTAGGCAAGAATACTGGAGTGGGTTGCCATTTCCTTCTCCATTGAATTCACTAATCCAAGGCAATATCTGTTACAACTGACCTGGTAATTCACACTTCTTGCAACAATTATGATACTTGTTAATGATAAGGGAAATTATTATTAATTGTTGTCATATAAAACATCTGTTAATATTTGCCATAACTCATAACTACATATTCAGGAAGTCTTCTCCTTAGATTCCCACACCAAGGTATGCTTAACTGAGGTATGTCTCTGTGTGTGCTCAGTTGTGTCCAACTCTTTGAGACCACATGAACTGTAGCCCGCCAGTCTTCTCTGTCCCTGGAATGTTGCAGGCAAGGATACTGGAGTGGGTTGCCATTTCCTACTCTAGAGGATCTTCGGGACCCAGGACTCAAACCCTTCTCTCTTGTGTCTCCTGCACTTGCAGGTGGATTCATTACCACTAGTGTCACCTGAGAATTTAAGGGGTACTCTATACCAGAGCAGTGTACCAGTCAGCACACAGTTTGATTGAGCCATGTGATTGATAGGTGCCCTGCTAAATATTTTCAATATTATCTTTGTCTTCATTCCTGTTTGGCATCTAATAAACAATTGAAAATAAAAGCTTTTGTTTCTGACTACTTGGAATACCTTAGTCCAAGCATTAACTTATTTAAATTACTGAATTGGTTTAACTCAATAGGTACTTGTTATAGGAACAGACTTTTTTTATGTATACAGTGTAGAACTCCATCCTAAAGGTTGGGACTATGTGTCCAGGGAACTAAAATTCAAATTGGGTAGATAGGATCATCCCACATAATGAGTGCTTTACGCTTTTGTACATTATTATTGTTTCCCCAGATCTTTCCCACTCTTGGGGTAGCCTTGGTCTTGGTTGATGATAACGACATGGTTTTTGAGTCTTGACAATCATCACCATTTGATCCTCAGGACTCTTTACTGCCTTGGGTTTCTGGTGGTTCACTCACTCCTTAGGTGTGGTTTCCTACTCTACTGTGGTAACCTGGTGGTATGCAACTTTCCCTGATCTTCTGGTCTTCTATGAGTGGCCTTCCTGGGTTAGCAGGTGGTATGGGCTATATAGCAAAGAGGAACCAAAGACAGCATCTCAGAAATGGTATAAATCCAGAGGAGTTTAGTAATCTGGGTAGGAAGCAAAACCTAGAGCATGCTGACCAAAGAGGTCAAGCATTTGAGGCAATGAACTGCAGAAGGTAGGCCCCTTTCATGTGGGGCTGGTGACTTGGGTAGGAACTGAAAGGCTGGTGATCTTTCCTGTTTTTTTCCCCTCTCATTCTGGGCATCTTCATTCAGCAGGGGACTCTGTTTACACCTCCCAGGAACCCATGGCTCTGCAAATATAAATGAACCCATTCCCCCACTGCCACCTCCATCATCTACAAGGGACTGCAGATCTTTGCCAGCATGGTATGATCTAATATCCAATAAACGATAGATCTCAAGTGCTGTGCTTTAAATTTTCCTACCCCTTCTTTTATGAAACATCAAACAAGTTTTCAAGGGAGCTTGACACTTGTGTCACTTGTCACTTGTGACACTTGTGAACCACCTTCACATCCATAGACTGTATGGGTCCCTTTGGCTCTCTCCCATTTCCAGTGTGCTGTCTGCCTTTCTGGTGCATCTTCTTTCACGGAATCCTTCCTGCGGTTTGGGCATCCATCAGTTTCCTCTTTGTCCAAACGTCATAATCCCAATGTCCTAGGGCCAGACCTCCAGTCTCTGAGCCTCTGTTGATCTGGAAGCTTCCTGGTGTCCTTTCTTGCAAACTCATGCTCAGTTGTGTCTGACTTTTTTGCGACCCCATGGACTGTAGCCTATCAGGGTCTTCTGTCCATGGAATTTTTCAAGCAAGAATACTAGATCATGGGATCTAGTATTTCCTACTGTAGGGGATTCTCCCAGCCTAGATATCGAACTCACATTTCTTGTGTCTCTATCATTGGTAGGCGAATTCTTAACCACTAGCGCCACCTGGGAAGCCCACCTGCTATAATCCGCCAAAATAAAACTCAGGATCATCAACCAATATGGCTAAATCCAAAAACCATTCAAATCTGTCCAGACTGCCAGAGCAGTTGGATGGGCACAAGGGACCCCTGCTGCCAAGGCTCTGGATCCTCCTAGAGTTCAGGCGGAAGAGAGGAATCTGCTCTGGTCCCTTTGTCAGTCGCCATAACTATTAAAAAATAGTCACAACCTAGTAAGTCGAGAGTTATGCTTTATTCAGTGGGAATTTTTAGGACACCAGGCCCAGGAGATAGTATCTCCAGAAACCCTACAAGAACTACTCCAAGCTCAGTGGAGGTAAACAGATGGATCTTTTCCCTGACACTTCAGATGGTACCCAGATGGAGATGCAAGGGAGTGTGCAGGGACCCCCAAGTGCGAGGCTCAATTGTAGCTGTTTATGTCAAGAGAATAAGGGACCCCCACAATCAGGTTTGTGCTTCCTTCCTCTGTTTTAATGCAACATCTTTCTCTTCCCTTCTCCTTTCTGCCTCCTCCTCTCCTGCTCCAGTCCTGGCTTGTCAGCCTGATGAAGGGACTTCAGCACTAACTGTCCCCTCCTTTCTGCCTCTGAGTACCATTCTACATGTTAATGCTCCTCTCAATAGGAGCAAGGCAAACGTTCTTGCCACTCGGTTCTCACTGGGCACCTCTGGTCACTGCAGTGCCAGTTCAGCCTGACAGGAGCTGGTCAAAGGATGACTGCATGGAGTGCAAGCTTGTCAGCTGCTGTCAGTAACGGACGGGAAGGATACTTCAGGCTACAGTGACATTACAGGAAGGAGGCCTGAAAGGAATTGTTCCCTGCTGTTTGGAAATTATAAGATCCAGTTTATCCTTGGTAGCAAAGTGGACCCTGCTTTTCTTGTAGGAAGTACATATTTCTACCATCATTGCAGTCTTTGTTGGGACAGAAAAATGAACCAGCTGAGCTCCTTCCCCAACTCCATGAACACGGATGTCTGTTTCAGGAGCTATATGCTAGAAGTTATGTAAGGATAACATAGGAACCAAGGCACCAGAGGGCTTCCTAGGTGGCGCTATTGGTAAAGAATCTGCCTGCCAATGCAAGAGATGCATGTTTGGTTCCTGGGTCTAAAAGATTTGCTGGAGGAAGAAATGGCAACCTAATCTAGTATTCTTGCCTGGGAAATCCTATGGACAGAGGATCCTGGTGGGCTACAGTCCATGCAGTCACAAACAGTTGGACATGACTAAGTACACACACATAGCGCCCCAGAAGGAGGCAGTGAATTGTAGGTGACTCGTAGCAGGGCAGAGTCCTGAAGCCTCTCTACAGTTAGACATTATTTGAGTAGCTTTAGCTACTGTCTTGGTCAATTCAGGCTGCTATAACAAAATACCAGATCCTGTGTGGTTTATAAACAACACAGCAATTGAACCTGCATCTCCTGTGTCTCCTGCATTGTTGATGGATTCTTTACCTGCTGAGCCATGGGGAAAGCCCTTTACCCATGACCTAATCACCTCCCAAAGAACCTACCTCCTAATGCTGTCACCCTGGGGATTAAGATTTTAACATGGAAATCAGGGTTTCCCTGATGGCTCAGGGGATAAAGAATCTGTCAGCCAATGCGGGAGACCCAGGTTCAATCCCTGGGTCAGGAAGATCCCCTGGAGAAAGAAATGGCAACCCACTCCAGTATTCTTGCCTGAGAAATGCCATGGACAGGGAAGCCTGGTGGACTAGAGTCCATGGGGTCACAAAGAGTCAGACATGATTGAGGGATTAAGCACGATGTACATTTTTGGGAAACAAATCACATTCTCTGTTTCTGAGGTTCAAAGTTCTTAGCATCCTACTTCCAAGACCCTCAGCCCTTCACTTCTTGGAGAGGGGGTAGGGCTCTCTTTTAATTCCCATTTCTGCCAAGCCACATCAAAATCTAAGCTCCTCTCACTTGCTGTTCCAACCAGGTTGGTGCAGGCAACTGTTCTTCCCTAGGATGTAAGGCACTGGGGTCCTGCGTTCTTAAATCACCCAAATGTGTCTGGAACTTCTGTCTTCTCCCTTTTGCCTCCCTACCTCCACCCCAGCTCAGTACCAGACTGAGGGACACACAAGACAGCTTATATTTGTTTTTGTACTCTCTGACTTTATTTCTCCCTCAGCCAATCTAGTCTAGATTGGAGGGGACCCTGGCACCTCACATATTCTTTTTTATTTGAAGATGCTAACATTTCATGTTCCATATTCTTTAGGGCTTATGCTTGAAACTAAAAACCCCCAAAGGTTTGCAAATAAGAAGCCATGACTTTTAAGTCTTGGCTATAATTTTCTAATCTTTTTTAAAGCTCTAAAGCATTATGAGACTCTGTTTCTTTCTATTCTGAGTAATTCTTCCTAGAGGGTAATACTTGTCATGGACTCAGGGGATGTAGATGAAAAATCTGGTAAGAAAGTGTGAGAGTGGGAGGGTGCAGGAAAAGCTAAACCAATCTAATCATACAACGGGATATATATCACATTTCTTTTTGCTTATGGCTTGTGGCATGTGTTGTCTTAGTTCCCCGATCAGGGATTGTACCTGAGCCTTGTGCAATGGAAGTGTAGAGTTTTAGCCACTGGACTGCCAGGAATTCACATAGTTTATTTCAGCCCATTTTCCTCTGCTGGATACAAATTTTCCATGGTCAAAAAAACCAGAGGATTCATAATCAGTCATTATAAGCAGCTTAATGTGAATTAGTTTCTCCTCTCTACGGAGGCTAAGTTCTGAAAGCTCTTGACATGGGAGAGTGGAGAGGCAAGTTTAGGATAAGGGCAGCAGAGAGGCCAGGCTTCCCTGGTTACTCAGTCAGTAAAGAATCCACCTGCAGTGCAATGCAGGAGACCTGGATTTGACCTCTTGATTGGAAAGGTCCCCTGGAGATGGAAATAGCAAACCACTCCAGTATTCTAGCTTGGGAAATCCCATGGACAGGGAATCCTGGTGGGCTACAGTTCATGCAGTTGCAACAGTCAGACATGACTTAGCAAATAAATCACCACCACCAGCGGAGAGGCCAGATGAGGTGGGAGGAAGGAGTAGCCAAAGGGCATTGTATGGGCAGTGGAAGGAAGGCTGTGACCAAGGGTTAAGGCTTAGGGAGACAGAAAAGGGAGAGAGTGCCCAAGATGACCTTCATGCATTTCTCAGTTATGCCAGAACTGGGGAAACTAGGGGTCACCACATCCAGGCAGATGAAGAGAGAGGTCTGTGTTCAAAGCCAGGTCAAGAATTGACTCAATGATTTGTAGAAGTCTGTAAGAGACAAACTTCTCAAATTTTCAGGTGACTGAAAGTGATGGAAGTAATTGCCAACAAGACAGAGATCACGGCAGCAAAATAAAAATGAACATGAAAGGGGATGCCTAGGTCCCTTGGGGAGAAAGGCTGTTTAGGAACATAGGAGAGATGAATGGTTCTTGCATGACCTGAACCCATTATGGGGCAATGTTCTAGGCTGGAGGATGGACACTCCTGAGGGGTGGGTGGGAGTTATCATCCTAAAATCATAGCTTTTAAATTAGAAACTGTGGCAATAATCCAGCTGGAAGATCAGAGTGGCCTGGAGTCATGTAGTGGCAGTGGGTATAGGGAAAAGGGGAAGATGCATTCAATAAATATTTATGCACATAAGACATTGAGAAAAGAGACAGAGTCAAGGATGACATCCAGATTTTCCAGTGTGAGAACCTAGGTGAATGGTAGGTGATTTATAAAAACAGGAAATGCCAGAGAAGTTGATTATGAAGAGGAAACACAAAGATGTTCATATAAAAAACAAGTGAAAAGATTCACCTCCCAACAGAGGACAAAAACCTCTTCCACTATAATAGGAAGGAGAAAGGCAGATGTATAAAATTTACAGGTACAATAAAACATGTAGCTGAAGGAGTGTCCATCTGAAGGCTTCCATCTTTTTCTCCAACAGTAGAACTGTAAATCATCTCTTGTAAGCAGTCAGGGGATAAAGAATGGAAATAAACATTCGGGGAAGAATAGATAAGATATGAAGTGTCTTTTGCAAATAATGTGGCTGACAAGGGATTAGTCTCCAAAATTTACAAACAGCACATGAGGCTTGCTTAACAGCATCAAACAAACAACTCAATCAAAAAAACGTGCGGAAGACCTAAATAGACATTTCTCCAGAGAAGATATGTGCGTATATGCAGACTCAGTTGTGCCCGACTCTTTTGAGACCCCATGGACTGTAGTCCACCAGGTTCCTCTGTCCATGGGATGTCCCAGGCAAGAATACTGGAGTGGGTTGCCATTTCCTTCTCTAGGGGATCTTCTCAAAGAAGACATGTGCATGCATGCTAAGTCACTTCAGTCATTTCTCACTCTGTGGGACCCTTTGGATTGTAGCCCGCCAGGCTCCTCTGTCCATGGGATTCTCCAGGCAAGAATACTGGAGTGGGTTGCCATGCCCTCCTCCAGGGGATCTTCCTGTCCCAGGGATGAAACCTGGGTCTCCTGCATTGCAGACAGTCTCTTTACCAACTGAGCCATGAGGGAAGCCCAAAGAAGACATACGGATGGCCAAAGGCACATGACAAGATGCCCAATATCTCTAAGTATTAGAGAAATGCAGATCAAAACTACAATGAGATACCACCTCACACCAGCCAGAATGCTATCATCAAAAAATCCCAAAGCAATAAATGCTGCAGAAGGTGGGAACCCTCTACACTGTTGATGGGAATAAAAGTTGGTACAACCATTACCACTATGGAGAACAGTATGGAGGTTCCTTAAAAAGCTAAAAATAGAGCTACCATATGACCCTGCAATCCCATATATCCAGAGAAAAACATGGTTTGAAAGGCTACATGCACCACAATGTTCACTGAAGCACTGTTTACAATAGCTAGGATATGGATGCAACAGAGGAATGAATGTAAATGTCTGTAAATGCCCATCAACAGAGGAATGAATAAAGAAGACGTGGTATATTTATACAATGGAATATTACTCAGCTACTAAAAAGAATGAAATAATGCCATTTGCAGCAATATGGATGGACCTAGAGACTGTCATACTGAGTGAAGTCAGAAAGAGAAGGACAAATATTGTTCGACATCCCTTATATGTGGGATTTAAAAAGAAATGACGTAAATGAACTTACAAAAGAGAAGGAGACTCAGACTTAGAGAACAGACTTACGGTTGCCTGTACACATTGCTATATTTAAAATGGGTAACCAACAAGGACCTACTGTAAAGCACATGGAACTCTGCTCAATGTTATGTGGCAGTTGATGGGAGGGAAGTTTGGGGGAGAATGCAGACACGTATATGTATGACTGAGTCCCTTCACTGTTCATCTGAAACTATTACAACATTGGTAACTGGCTATACCCCAATGCAAAATAAAAAGTTCTTAAAAAAAAAAAAAAAGGTATGAAATATCTTAAGCACTGACCCCCCTGGCTGGGCAGTATTGAAGAGCCAACCGAGGCCAATAGTTATAAATTGACAACGGGATCAATCTTAAAATAGATACTTACTATAGTTATGTGTATTCATACCTTTTGTTAAATTATCAATCAATAAAAGATCATTTAAAGTCTTTTGTGGGGAAAAAATAAATGTATCTGGGCTAAGTGAGAACTAGAGATAATAAATTCCATAAAATGCAATTTCCTGTTTTGAGTGATGCCAAAGATTTCTACTGTAAAAAAATAAAAATAAAATAATAAAATTAGAGTTTTTATATGTACAGTGAGACAAAATAGAGTTTTTCTTTTATTGCACATGGATGAGAAGAACAGCTGGTCCCCATCTTATATTCTTTTCAGTTTCCTGCATTGTCTCCGTGCTCTGTTCTGGATGACAAAACAGTATTTCCCAAATCTTTGCTTTGATCCCAAGCATCAGAAACCGTGATACTGTTTGATAGTCAGGGGAAAGAGGGATTCAGCTTTTTGCCTTGAAAGCACCTTGTGTTTTGAGGTTTGGACTCTCATTTTAGGATATCTTCACTAAAAACCATTCTATCACATGATGGCAGTAGAGATATAATCTAAATTTATAAGCTACAATTCATGCATACATCCCAATGGGGGAAAGGTCTAATTTATGTTTGTCCATATATTTTTCTTTGGTTGGTGTTTGTGTTCTAAGTTTCTGGAGGCATCAAACATAGAAAGGCCCTGTAATTCCAGACGGGATTAATGCAGACAGTATTTCATTCAGGAAGTAAAACCGTAAATAAGAGGAAGTACTTTGAGATGGCCTTTAAATTTTTTGAGATACCACTCAAATGCCCGCAAAGACCAAAATCAACTTACTACTTGCATTCTTAATTTTCTCTGCACCTCATTTCTTTCCTAGATAGAGACCATTTTTCAGGTTGGACAGGAGAGAAAGAGCTCCTATGAAAGATGTTTTTCCTTTCCTGTTAACTTCACCCTACCTCTGAATTCTGTTTTATTGGAAAGAAATTTTCCTTGGTTCCTAAACAGTGCTATAAATCAAGCAACAGGGAAAAGGTGGACCCCATTAGGAAAGGTCAAACACCTTTGACTGGGAAGATGTATGTATTTTACCATTCTCTCTGGATGTGTCTCTCTCAAGCCATAAAAGGGTTCTTCTAGCAGCACCCATGTTTTTTTCAATAATGCCAAATTTTCTTCTGACAGAGAATACAAACATTTTTCAGGATTCATTTATTCCTTCGATGCACTAGAGATGGCACCACACACTAAGGAAATTAGTTAAGTGACCACTAACAACATGTCATAGTGCTCTGAGTTCTTTACACATATTATTTCATTTGATCCTCTCTGCCTTGCCATGAGGCAGTTACCAGAAATATTCCCATTCGTGTTACAGATGAGGAAACTGACACCCCAGGAGGCAAAGTAACACAGATAGCCAGTTAGGGGCCAACCCATGATTAACAGCCAGGCAGTCTGCTCTTAACTATTGAGCTGCAGGAGACAAGGTTTTCTCTTCAAGTAGCTTAGAATCTAGTAAAAATGAAAGCTTATAACTCTAAAGTTGACTTGCTGAATCAACGTGAGGTGACACTTTGGTGGCCTATTGAAAGTGACAGATGAAAAAGTGTCAGCAAGAACAGAGGTCAGTTCATTAAAAGTTCATGGCTTACATAGGGAAATATCCAGATATAGGATATTCTTTCACCCGGATAGTGAGATGGATATTTCCTTTCTTTACTTCTCTCTGAATACTGCAAAGTTTTATCTAGGATCTTTAATAGAAATGTGAAGATATTTAGGATCAGAAATTTCAATTGGACATTTGATTTGGGAGAGGAGGACAGTGGATATTGGCCTGTAATTTTGGAAATATTTTGATCTGAATGCTTTTGTGAGGCTGTTGTTTTTTCAGTCTTACTATTTTACATGTTTAAATGCCTTCTTCCTAAGAGTCCCCTTTGAATCTGGAAAGCTCAGAAAAGACAAGGAAGTAGGCTACTAAGTTGTAGTACTGAGTTAAAGGAAGAGATGGGAACTTTTAGACCTCCTTTAGTTTGTCTTGGCTCAGGAAAGGAGGCAGAGATTTGGGGTAGAAGCTCTGCTGAGCAATAGAAAGTATGCATTTATGTGAAACGTCTCTTGTGCTGTAATTCTCAAGAAACAAGGTGAGGCAGATGGAATGGATGAACCCAATGCTGGTCTTTCCATATGAAAACATATGAAAATCAAATTGCTTCCTTAATAGCAAAGGTGTCACTAAGTCATATTCTTGCTACATCCAAAATCCTGTTAAGTTTATATTTTCCAATTAAATTTCATGCTAAGAATAACTGGGAGTTGTTTAGCTCTTTGTGTCCTAGATAAAACTATTATTTTGGGATAATTTTAGTCCTCTCAGTTTTTGCTTTTATACATTTTGAAATTTGCATGAGTTAGAAATAAACTATCTAAAAACACCTGCTTTCTTTGTACTTTTAAAAAGCAGAGACGATTAAGTTCTTTCCTAGTCCACTTTTAACTGTCTGAAGTTTGAGAAAACCGTCTTCAGAAGATAGATCATCAAATTGAGGCCATTCTTAGGGATTGTGATATTAACTGGTGCTAAGGATACTCAAAATGACAAAAATCCAAGGAATAAAAATAATGCTTGGCTTTTATTTTACTGTGGAATCATTTGGACTATTAAAAGTGAGAAAATTTATTATAGTGCAAGAGTTTATGTTTTCCCATTTCTAAAGAGATAAATAAATACAGAAATGGGGCCATATTTCTCCCAAGATGAATGGCTTAAGACAACAGAGAGACTATTCACTAAGAGCCGTAATGAGTAGGGGCTAAAAATACAGCCACTTTATGATGTCTGCAGTAACCCTTCAGCTCTGCATTTTATAGGGTAGAAGAGAAAGTGTCTGCACTTGCTCTGACATGTCCTCTATTCATTGCACTTACTCCATCTCTCAACACCATTTTCTGGTGTCCAATGTATTTCCTTTTATTTTTACAATGATCAAGAAGCAGGTTGGCTTAGAAGACTAATCTGAGTGTGAGGATAGGGTAGAAGGCAGGACCTGGTGTTATAGTTTTGACCAAAATGTCTATCTGTGTGAATCTAAAACCCTAGAAGTGAAATTTTCAGTCATTTGTTCTCATTTTTTTTTTTAATCTCAATGCTGCCAAGCATTCTTATTAAGAATAACAATTTTATTCTTATTAGGCATTCTTAATAGGAATTCTTGGCAACATTGAGATTTTAAAAAATGAGAAGAAATGACTGAAAATTTCACTATTAAAACGACTGCATTTGAATCAGTTCTAATGAAATGGATGAAACTAGAGAGCCTATTATTTAGAGTGAAGTAAGTCAGAAAGAAAAACACCAAAACAGTATATTAAGACATATACATGGAATTTAGAAAGATGGTGACAACAACCCTATATGCAAGACAGCAAAAGAGACACAGATGTAAAGAACAGACTTTTGGACTCTGTGGGAGAAGGCGAGGGTGGGATGATCTGAGAGAATAACACTGAAACATGTATATTACCATATGTGAAAGAGATGACCAGTCCAAATTTGATGAAACAGGGCACTTAAAGCTGGTGCACTGGAATAATCCAGAGGAATGGGATGGGGAGGGATGTGGAAGGGGGGTTCTGGATGGGGAGACACATGTACACCTGTGGCTGATTCTTGTCAATGTATGGCAAAACCCACAATATTGTAAAGTAGTTAGCATCCAATTAAAATAAATGAATTAATTTTAAAAAAGGAATAAATAAGGTAGTATTACAAAATAGGAAAAGTACTGAGTCCAGTAGTAGGGTTACTCTCAGGTTGCATTTAAATAGTCAAAGCTCTTTTCTGTGGACGGTGCCATTGTATGTCCTATAGAAAGAAACCCATTCATTTTTTTTTTCATTTCTTTTTATTAGTTGGAGGCTAATTACTTTACAATATTGTAGTGGTTTTTGTCATACATTGACATGAATCAGCCATGGATTTACATGTATTCCCCATCCTGGTCCCCCCTCCCACCTCCCTCTCCACCCTATTCCTCTGGGTCTTCCCAATGCACCAGGCCTGAGCACTTGTCTCATGCATCCAGCCTGGGCTGGTGATCTATTTCACCCTAGATAATATACATGTTTCGATGCTGTTCTCTCGAAACATCCCACCTTCGCCTTCTCCCACAGAGTCCAAAATTCTGTTCTGTACATCTGTGTCTCTTTTTCTGTTTTGCATATAGGGTTATGGTTACCATCTTTCTAAATTCCATATGGATGGTGCCATTGTATGTCCTATAGAAAGAAACCCATTCATTTTTAATTACTCCTTTCCCTGATTCAGAGGGTTTCCCAGATGTCTCAATGGCAAAGAATCCACCAGCCAATGCAGGAGACACAGGTTTGACTCCTGGGTTGGAAAGATCCCCTGGAGAAGGAAATGGCAACCGACTTCAGTCTTCCTGCCTGGAGAATCCTATACACAGGGGAACCTGGCAGGCTACAGTCCATGGGATCACAAAAGAGTTGGATACCACTTAGTGACTCAACAACAACAACCCTGCTTCAGAGAGTCACACGGGGCCTGAGAAGACTAATAAGCTCATTAGCTGACATGAGTTCAAATGCTAAACCCCTGAAGAAATGGGGGAGTTAAGAAGACTCACAGTTCAGAAAGTAGAGGGTGTTCTAATCAGTTTACTATTCTGTTTATTGAGCTCATTTATCATCTGCTTTTACTGTGTCAATTCTTTTGACTGATCTTATATGATTCTCCATAAAGAAGCGGGCCAACCTGGTCAGTTCTGGGCTTCGGTGTTCATCCACAAAAGACCTGTTGAGCATTAGATGTTCTCATTGTAATGGGCCCCTCCTCACCTATAGGAATGGGCTTCCAGTTCCACATTGGTTCAACATGACTCTTTTCCCTTGGGAAGGACTGAAAACTCTATCAGGAGCTGAAATTTGTCTCCAGTTGGAAGTATTTTTTCCCTGGGTTTGGAAGAGAGAGGGAGACGGAGAGAGACTCAGAGAGAAAGAGAACAGACAAAACGTGCAGCAGCGGGGCTTTGGGGTGGCCATGTTCCCCTACAGTCAATGGAGAGAAAGCTGAGAAACTTGGTCTGGAGTAAAGAAGTCAGGAAAAGCAGCAGCAACAGCTTTTCACTTTTTTTTTTCCTCTTTGGGTTTTGTGAGAATACCTACATCCCTATAATATACTGCCCAATTTATTTCACCTAGGTCAAATTGTTTTCTGTAACTTGCAATCAAAGGATCCTAACTAAAACATAGCTTAAAGAAGACACTGATGATTTACTTGGCTTGTGGATTTATTTCCAATAATTTAAAATATAAATCTGAAAAATGGCTTTGCCCAATTTGATATGACATTAGAACAGGAAAGACAAGTACAGACTAAATGGGGCATAAAGTATTCTTCGGAATTAATACAGAACAGACACCAGCCTCTTACCATCTTTAAGATAGTGGGCATATCATTTAACCTCTCTGAGCCTTGGTTTCCTTAACTTTAAAATAGAAATTATGGGTATTATAGAAGATTATTATTAAATTTAATAAGCTACAATATGTAAGGCCATTAGTTAGCAAAATGAAGACACTCCCTCCTAGTTAGGGAAAGTTTCTGTTCAGGTAAAGCTATTAATTTGCCATTCTTTTCTTTTTTTCTGTCCTGCTCAGTGTTGGCTCAGGAACTAGAGAGGACTGAAACTAGGCATGGCAGAGCATCTCCAAAGAGAGTCTGGACAGGTAGGAGGTACAGATGGGCTTAGGATTTTGTAAGGAGAGAAGATAAATAAATCAGAGAGGGCAAATACAAGCTTCACTTAACCGACTGTTTTGGTGATGACCTGACCAGGCTGATAGATTCACAGTGACTAATGAGAAAGCTGCAGGAACCGTACTTCAGGGAGGTTTCTGTCTCTATAGTCTGAGGTTCTGGTGCATTTTTATATGATGCTGAATTTATAGTCAGCACCCACGTTTCGTGGAGCCTCTTAAACAAGGATTGCGAGGTCTCAGTGTTATTGCCTTTTGGGGTCCACAGTTCTTTGTTGTGCAGGCTGTTCCATACATTGTAGGGATGTTTAGCAGCATTTCTATCCTTTATCTACCAGTTGGGACAACCAAAAATATCACAGATGTCTGAAGACATTACCAAATAGCCCTAGGGTGGCACAAGATCACCCATGCTTGAGAACCATTATTCTAAAAAAAACTTTATTTTTTTTTAGCAGATTGGTGACTCTGTTTTAATTGGTAGGCTGCAGTCCATGGGGTTGTGAAGAGTCGGACACGACTGAATGACTTCACTTTCACTTTTCACTTTCATGCATTGGAGAAGGAAATGGCAACCCACTCCAGTGTTCTTGCCTGGAGAATCCCAGGGACAGCGGAGCCTGGTGGGCTGCCATCTATGGGATCGCACAGAGTCGGACACAACTGAAGCGACTTAGCAGCAGCAGCAGCCAATCTTAGACAAAACAATCAGTAGAAATGGGACAATCCATCTTCAACCTCTTATTCTTACAAATGACCCTGATGGCATCACATACAACTTGTGAGAGAGCTGAATTTGGAACGGGAAGACAAAAGTTCAGATTCTTTCCTGGTCTCCTAGGAAGTGAGGAACTTGAGACTTGAGTTGGGGAAATCAAATACTCAGCTCTCTGGATTCTGACTGATAACAGACAGGAAAATCACTAGCCATACCATGATCAAAGCTGTGGGTTAATATCTAGGCTATTGCAAAATCATACCTAAATGCCTGGTCATGTGCATGGGGAAATATGGCTTATTTGGGGGTTTTCTTCCCCTGACCTTCACCCTATATGATTTTGGGCTCAGTGTTTGGGGAGATCTGCCTAGGAGACTTTGAAACAAACTTTGCCAGCCCGCAGTAAGCAATTATATTTCTAATTTATTCTTCTGAGAGCATTGAAAGCAGTGGGCATCCTCCACCCACTGGTTAGATGCTCCACTTACACAGTTGAAACTCTGGACCAAGGAGCCTGTCAGTAGAGCTGAACTTAATTCACCCACAAACCACAGCCAGCCAAGAACCAGGGATTCATATCCACTTTGCGTCTGTGCCGGGGACCTCGCCCTGGCCCCGACCCCCTGGAGCTGCTGCCCAATCAGTGACCACTGTCACTAATTCTAAGAGCCCCTCCCCTGGGAGGCAGGAGTAAGAGGGAGGGACCCTTACTGGCTTTGGGAGGACAGTAAGTGATGCTTAGGCAGAAATAGAAGGCAACAAGGGACAAGTGTTCCCACTTAAGAGATGCAGCATTCTCCCTTGTCATCAGGGTATATGTGAAGAAAATTTTTTAAAAAGAGCATGTTTGGGACTTGGTTATCAGTAGTTATTAGTGCTATTTTAAAGAGAAGGTTTAAAGGTTTGTCTAGCTAAAAATCACCAGACTTCAAATTGACACCGGTCCTTTCCTCAGTTCACCACTCCCCACCCACATCTTGGCTGGCAGCAGAGATTATGTTGATTTCACATCTGAAACCCAGCAGGAACAGCGAGGATTAGAAAACTAAATGTCCAAGTCTCAGAGTGAGCTTGATCTGGGAATTATGAAGAGGGGCAGGAAGCTTATAAATTAAGCCCACTCCTTTAGGTAACATTTAAAATATTAGCAAAGAAAAACTGTTGGATAAATCCTTATATGATCTTGAACAGTGAACACCATCTGCTTTGTATTGTTTTGTGTTTGAAATGATGTAGGATGACTCCTGCTGATCCTTGGTGAATGCACAGTGTGGCCCCCAGTGGACACAGACAGAGCTGTTTCTGGATTTCTTGTGTCTACTTTTCATAGTTGCTTCTGACTATCATTAGGGGTAGTTGCTCACTAGGGTTAGAATTTGTAAAAAAATTATTAGAATTTCCTGGTGAAAATCCAAGTATAGGTTAAGATACCAAATGACTAAACTTATTAGAAAAGTCTCTAAAATAGGAATGAACAGACTTTGCATGAGGGCTTATGGCACATTTCTTTAAGTCATGAATAGTATTAGTTGATGGATTTTATAATATCTATTCTGAAAATTTATGACGTGTATCTTTTCTCTCTCTCATTAAAAACGAACAGATAAACATTATTTTCTTCTGAGTAGCTGAAGTTTTAAATAACTGACCTTTATTAAATATGTGATAGAATACATACTGGTAACACTTAAGTTCAAACTATATTATTTGGAAATAAATTTTTTTAGGAAGGGAATTCATTTTGCTATTAGATTTCTTTGTCAGGAAACAGAATAACTCAGCAGTCAACAAAAAATTGAGGGAGAATACTTAATACATATTTTGGGAAACAGTTGTTCAAAATATGTGCATACATCTTTGTCAACTGAACTAAATAAATGGCTTAGGCTAGTCTAGAAATCGTGTACCCAAGACATGCTTCTATGAACAGTGTTTTAAAATTAGCATTGTGAATGCTCTTTTTAATACTGTAAAGCTGCCTTTATCTAAAGCTGAAACTCACTGAAAACATCTATGATGGTGTCTACCATGAGTGAGGCAGGAAATTTTGACATTTTATTGGGAAGGGGGAGAGTCATATCTGGAGAAGTGTTTTCAGAAATTCATTTGAGGATCAGATGTCCCCAAGGGCTGATGGAGCCTAGAGTCTATGCCCTTTTCCTGTAGGTTGCATTTCTAGTGTCCCTAGAAGGGAAGTCTTCCTGAAAATTCATTTGGCCTATTTAGACCTCTCATTTCCATTCTTCCCTATGGAGTAAGTAGATTTTTCTATGTGTAATTTGGGATAGTCTGGGAAGACAGCTTCTAACTTTGCTCACCTGAGATGAAATAAGAGCAAAGAGTGTAGGGTTTCCTAAGTCAAATTCTGCTCAAATTTTTATCAATTGTGTAACCCAAGGTGAGATTTTAAGGTATTGCATTTAAAATGCTAGCATTGTGTTGGACACATAGTAAATATTCAATAAACTATGCAATGTTTTATAATTTTCAAGTTACTATTACTGACATACCATTCTCTTGTTTATTTATGATTCACAAAAACTATCTGACAATTGAAAATGTCTCCTCTCTTTCCCCAGTGCTATAGAATATGAGGGTTGGATGATTTCAAGGGAATGCTGTGATCTTCTGAGGTCTCCCCTCCTCTGGCCCCTGTCCCCACACCAGATGGGATCACCCAAAGGAGATGAAAAGCGTGTCAAGGTGATCCAATATGGAGATGATGCTCATTTCATCTATACTTTTCTCATTACACTCTGATTGAGTCTTAATTGACACCAAGATTGTTGTGAGTGGGACTGAAAGACCTCTTAGTCCCCAAATAGCTTTTCGCCATTTTGTCTCTGTGTCTGAGGTTCCCAGTGTGGGTCACTCTTTTGTCTAATGGCAAAGAAAGTTTATCAGAAGCAAATGCTAAGTTTGACTAGTTTGTTCTTCCCTTTTAGAGGTGAGAAAACAGACAGACTAGTGAGTCCCTCTACATCGCAGCTCTTGGTACTGTCATCAGAGATGGGTGCCTGGGCAGGAAGGGCCACAGACAACTTATTTTTATTTAAAAAATTATTGATTTGTTTGGCTGTGCCAGGTCTTCAGTCTTCATTGTGGCATGCAGGATCTTTAGCTGTGGCATATGTCAGCTTGTTCCCTAATCAGGGATCAAACCTGGGTCACATGCATTGGAAGCATGGAGTATTAGCTACTGGACCACCAGGAAAGTGCCTGGACAGCCTGTAAAGTTTTCAGTATTTTCATACGTTACATGGGTGCTTTCTATAGAAGTAAACACTTAACCTGCAAACAATTTCTTGATGCCTTGTGTTAAAACCCATGGAATTTCATAGAAATACTGACCTCAGACTTTGGTGGTTCATATGTCATTTTCCACTTTAGCTGCAGAACCAGCAAGAGGAGTGAAAAAAAGCCTGTTTAGAGCAGCCAGATTTTGTTTTGGTTGTCAGCTAAAACAGAAACCCCATCATTCTGGACTTGGCAGCTTGTTAGGAGGAAAACCACCAGGAAGCTCTGAGTTGGTAATTTAGAGCACAGACTTATTCCCTGATACAGCTGTGGAGCAGCAGGTGGTTGGGACTTAAGCAAACACTAGCTTAAAAGAATAGAAGAAGGAAACGGAGAACTTTTTTTTGCACATATCAGTATGGCTAAGGATATGCGAGTTCATTTCTCATCCCCCTGGATTTTCTTTTTAGCTGGCTTAGCCACATATAAGAGAGCCTTTCACTCAGTTTTATTCAACTTAACTGAGCACCTTCTGTGTCCCAGACACAGTGCTAGGTTTTGGGAATCTTCATTCCCTAGTTTAGATTTTGATGTGGAGACATATATACATCTATTAATAGATTCATAATAAAGGAAAAATATTTATTCAGAGCACTGGATTAGGAGTGGTTCTGATCGTGCAATGGAAGAATCCTACTGGGAGAAAGTGGGCAGAAGGTAAAGGGTAAAGAAAGCAGGAATGGACTGGAGAAGAGATTCAAGGCAGAGGAAATTGTCAGAGGAAAATCTGTAGACTATCAGAGTGATTGAGTGTGGGAAGAAATAATAAAGGGATGCCCATCTGTCTCTGATAGATATGATCATATTAAAAAATGAAAAGTGTCCTTTGTTGTTGTTATTGTTTAGTAGTGAGAGGGTAACAGGCAGGAAGGCCAGGGGTCTCCAAATGGAAAAAAGAAGCTGCAGGTGCCAGACATTTTTATCTCTCTTAAGCGGCAGGAAGAAACAAACCAGCGATATGTTTTTCCTTCTCTATACAAATTTAAAAGAGGTTTCTCTTAAAGTGCTGTGTTGCCATGACACCTGGTCTCACCTGAAGCTAACTACTCTCAAACCTTGAGTTGACCAATACGTTTCTTTTTCGTATGGAAATGTTGTCTTAAGATATGTTAATGAACCCCAGACTCTATCTTCAAGTTGGTTCCGCCAAATGGCCTAATTTACTTACTCAGGTATTGTTCCCCTAATCTATGTAAATGAAAATATTTGTTGGTATTCTGCCCTTCTACAAGATTCAAGTCAATCGTTTTATGGCCAGGGATGCATTATCTGGTATCATTCTAAATTTTATGACACCCTTTCCATTAACAGACTGTGAGTGACTATATAACAGACAGCTAAAGACTAGGAGGGGGGTATTCTTTTGCCCCCTTCTGATGCCTATGTCAGAAGCTTTCCCTATCTCCTTTATACTTTAATAAAACTTTATTACACAAAAGCTCTGAGCGATCCAGCCTCGTCTCTGGCCCCGGATTGAATTCGTCTCCTCCGGAGGCCAAGAATCCCGCGTCTAATCGTTCAGCAACAACCTTTCAGTAGCTAAGTCATGTCCAATTCTTTTTGTGACCCAGTGCACTGTGGCCTGCCAGGCTCCTCTGTCCATGGGTTTTCCAGGCAAGAACAAGGAAGTGGGTTACCATTTCCTTCTCCAGGAGATCTTCCTGACCCAGGGATCGAACCTGCATCTGCTGCAGTGGCAGGCGGGTTTTTTACCACTGAGGTTTCTTCCAGGATTTTTACCACCTGGAAAACCTAAAGGGTCCTTTAGATTATCTCAGCTGAATCATGCTATTGGAGGCCACAGACCATAGACACCCCAAACTACAAAGATATTCAGGAAGCTTTTCTTATGATGTTTGGGGCAAATAGAAAGAAGAATTGTCTAAAGGAGATAGAGACTAAGGGAAGCTATGGAAACAAACAGAGTAAAAAGGGTGTAAAAAGATAAATGGATCTAAAATAAATATAGGAAAATCAATTATTTTAATCTATACATCTAGTACCTCTAGATGTATAATGGGAAAATATTATCCATAAGAACAGTACAAAAGTAAAATATCTATGATTTTTATCTTAATCATGAATTTGGTGCAAAGCCTAAAGAAAACTACAGAATGCTATAAAAGTTATTACAACAGGTTATTAAAATGATTTGACTGAACAAATAAAAATAAAAGTTCATTAATGAGAACCCTCAATTTGTATCGATATTGTAGGTTCCCAAAATTTTATAGGTGTAATGTGGGTTCTAATTAAAAACCAACAGGAGTTTTTTTGAAACATAATTCTGAGTTCTCAGAGGGTAAAGGATCTGCCTGGATTGCAAGAGACCTGGGTTTGATCCCTGGATCTGGAAGATCAAAAGAAGTGCTCCTGATTGGATAGTAAAGTATATGTTAAGCCTAAAACACACAAAATTTTATAATATTGAAGCAAAAATACATATAAATCAGTTGAATAGAAAAAATAACAAAATAGGACCCTGAAACAAGTATTTGCATATAAGAACTTAGTATATGATTAAAGAGAGTTTTCTAATTAATGGTTAAAAGAAGGATTTATTGATTTCTGGTACTGAGACAATTAACTATCTATATGAAAAAATGGTCCAATTCTTATAGCACACAGTCCACTAAAATATACTTACATTAAAATAAAGAGTAAATGTAAAGTAATAAATCACATAACATTTTAAGAAAATATAAGCAATTACCTAAGTGTGAGGGAAAAACGTTTATTTTTCAACACCAAAGCAAAGGCATAAATTATCACATAAATGATTTGACCACCATGCTTATATTTTAATACAAAAATGTTGAGAATAAAATACGTTAAGTGAAAAAATAGAAAAATATTGGTCATATATATAATTCAGAGGGTTAGATCTTTAATCCATAAAAACGTGTTTATAGATCAATGTAAAAAATCAGGAAAATGAACAACAGATATGGATAGATAATTGGCAAAAGATGGCAAAGGGGAAAAATGCTGTCTTTTTTGTTTTATTTAACAAATCTGTAAAGACTTAAAATGCAATATTTTGTATTGATAATGGTGAGGAAAAGAATAATGCTCTTTAGTGTTAACGAGAATTTAAGTACTTACATATGAAGAGTGATTTAATAACAGTTATCACAAGCTGTAAAAGTGCCATGCTCATTTACCCATTTTTCTTGTAGGAGTTTATCTTAAGGAAATGATCAAAATTGTTTGCAAAGGTTTATCAATGAATATGTTTACCCAGTGGTCTTAAAAATAATAATGAATAATTAGAAATTACGCAAATTACTGAAAAGAGGTCTGTCTAATAAATTTATATAGTAGAATACAATGAAGAGAGCATAAGTAAGAAATCTGCTTGAGGAATCATTTCAGTTCAGTCGCTCAGTCATGTCTGACTCTTGTGACCCCATGGACTACAGCATGCCAGGCTACCCTGTCCATTGCCAACTCCTGGAGCTTACTCAAACTCATGTCCACTGAGTCGGGGATACCATCCAACCATCTCATCCTCTGTCATCCCCTTCTTCTCCTGCCTTCAATCTTTCCCAGCATCAGGGTTTTTTCAAATGAATCAGCTCTTGGCATCAGGTGGCCAAAGTATTGGAGCTTCAGCATCAGTCCTTCCAATGAATATTCAGGACTGACTTCCTTTAGGACTGACAGGTTTGCTCTCCTTTGAGTTCAAGGGACTCTCAAGAGTCTTCTCCAACACCACAGTTCAAAAGCATCGATTCTTTGGCACTAAGCCTTCTTTATGGTCCAACTCTCACATCCATACATGACTACTGGGAAAATGATAGCTTTGACTAGACAGACCTTTGTTGACAAAGTAACATCTCTGCTTTTTCATATGCTATCTAGGTTTGTCATAGCTTTTCTTCCAAGCAGCAAGCGTCTTTTAATTTAATGACTGCACTCACCATCTGCAGTGATTTGCTTGAGGAATATGTATGTATGCTTGAAAATTAGTACTGTGCCATTTCTTTAGTGTATGTGCTGCCGAAGCAAGCACATGAGCCATTTCTTTACTAGGGGGATGAGTGGAAAAGATTTACAACACACAACCAAGCAAGGAAGAGAAACTTTGAACTTCCTCATCACATCAGATATGAGAAATTTCACCTCATGGTTACAGTCGTGGGAGAATCTAAGACCATAGGCTTGGGTATTGTTGGAGTCTATTTGGTGCAGAATGAAATTATGTAAAATGAAAATTTGTAATCCTCCCTAAATGCTAGGCATTATATGTTATTTAAATTATTATTTTGGGAAGCTCTTTCAGGTTGGAGAAATAAACTCTAGATTATGGAATGTGGCTTCAGTCCTGATGCCTGAAATCAGGAAGACACTTACAGTAAAAATTGCAGGGTGGAGAAAGCTACAGTCCATGAAAGGGATTTAAGAGAAAACCACTTCACCTGGAATGTATTATCGAGACAACAGCAAGAGCTTACTGGGGCCATCTTGAAATGCTAGAAAAATAATAAAAGTAAAAACTAAAACAAACAAACAAAACCCCCAAAACTTTAGCCTATAAATAGCATGTTGTAAAAATGAAAATATCCCTCATTACTTTGTAGAAGAAAAAAGAATAAATTAGATTCTTACTTGGGTATGACAAGGTCTGAAAAAAGTTTACAGTTGTGTGCATATTTACACATTTAATAATAGAAGCACATTGATCTACTTGTTCAGTTCAGTTCAGTTGCTCAGTTGTGTCCGAATTTTTGTGACCCCATGGACTGCAGTATGCCAGGCTTCCCTGTCCATCACCAACTCCCGGAGCATACTCAAACTCATGTCCATTGAGTTGGTGATGCCATCCAACTGTCTTATCCTCTCTCATCCCCTTCTCCTCCCTATTTCAATCATTCCCAGCATCAAGGTCTTTTCCCATGAGTCAGTTCTTTGCATCAGGTGGCCAAAGTATTGGAGTTTCAGCTTCAGCATCAGTCCTTCCAATGAATATTCAGGCCTGATTTCCTTTAGGATGGACTGGTTGGATCTCCTTGCCATCCAAGGGACTCTCAAGAGTCTTCTCCAACACCACAGTTCAAAAGCATCAATTCTATGGTGCTCAGCTCTTTTATAGTCCAACTCTCACATCCATACATGACTACTGGAAAAACCAAAGCTTTGACTAGACGGACCTTTGTCAGCAAAATAATGCCTCTGTTTTTTAATATAATGTCTAGTTTGGTCATAGCTTTTCTTCCAAAGAGCAAACATCTTTTAATTTCATGAGTGCACTTGCCACCACAGTGATTTTGAAGTCCAAGAAAATAAAGTCTGTCACTGTTTCTGTTGTTTCCCCATCTCTTTGCCATGAAGTGATGGGACTGGATGCCATGATTTTAGTATTTTGAATGTTGAGTTTTAAGCCAGCTTTCCTACTCTCCTCTTTCACTTTCAGTAAGAGGCTATTTAGTTCCTCTTCTCTTTCTGCCATAAGGATGGTGTCATCTGTGTATCTGAGGTTACTGATATTTCTCCTGGAAATCTTGATTCCAGCTTGGGATAGGATTAAAGATTATTTTAATTTTATTCTGTGTAGTTTTCAAGTCTGCAACCAAGAACTTGAAATTAAAAATTAAAACATACATACTCCATTTCAACAGCCTAACATCAATGCCTAGCACAGGACATGCTTTCAGATACAGTGGCATTAAAATATTTAGTAACTGGAGTGGAAAGTCTGGAAACAAGAATGTCAGTGGTAGGGAGGATGATGCCAGGACCATGGTCCCTGAATTCATGACAGACTGGGAGACCCAGAGGCCTCAAGGGTCAAGGAGTGGGGACAATTTGTGAAACATTTCAGAAGTCACACCCACTCCCTTCCTGTTCTCTGCTTTCCCTACCCACTACCCACTGTACTTTGGGTTTGGACTTTGGGTTTGCAGGGTAACTAAAGAGCTGGTGAAACTTGGAATGGTCTGAGCTCCAGCGTTGCACATCCATCCTTGTCTTATTCTCTATGCATGCTCCCCAGCTGCTGTGACCTCCAGAAGTATCTTCTATAAAAATAGAAGAAAAGTGCTTTCTTCTTTAAGCAGCTGACACATTGGAGACTCAGAGGGAATAGCAGTTAACATGGACTGAGAATCTCTTAGCTCCATAGGTCAGGAGACCTTCCTCAAAAGGAGTCAGCATGCTGAATGAGAATCCCACTGAGAAATGAGAAGTTGATTGCAAGTGAGTTAGAGCTGAGGGTACGACCTGGATAGAACACAAGGGCATTAAGGGATAAGACTGGACATACTCTACCCACTCCTTCTTTCTCCCTTCTTCTCTCCCTGTCCTTATTTTATTAAACACCTATATATCACCATACCTGGGAGACCTGGTTCCAAATTTCAATTGTCTCAGAGGTTAACAGAACTATCCTTCTGGGCTAGGTTGCACTTTAGCATCTCTGTAATTGGCTCCTATCCTCTTCCAGGGTTTCCTGGCATTCGTTCCCCCACCCCTCCCCATTATTCCCTGAGAGATGAAATGAGTAATGATATGTATGCTCTCCCACGGTATTAACTAGATGGTTGGATTTTACCTGCTTCTCTCTTGAAGGTGGCTAATTCTGGGAAGACAGAACAGGATGAGTCCTAAAGTCAGTGGAATGGATTAAGGACCAGGAGTAGGGGAAGCTTCTTAAAATGCAGATTACTGAGCTCACATCCAGGTTTTCTGACTGAATGGATCTAGGGTAGGGCCCAGACTTAACAATGTCCCTGGTGGATTCTGAAGCAGATTGTTCTCCACACTTCAAGTCCTCAGTATCTTGATGAACTCTCTGCTTCTGTTAGATTTAGCTCCTGTTGGTGACAGATGTTGGTTGTGCAACCATCACCACCCCCCCCACCCCACCCACCAACTCTGGGGGGCTGCCACCAACCTCCCCCAGGAACTTCTAGGAATAACAGTTAGGTGTTCAACCAGGCAGGAGGTCAAACCAGCCCTACTTCTTGAATCTTCTTTCTCCTGAGCCCTTTCTCTTGAGCCCTCTCTGCTTCTGTACAACTGGGTCAGGAAGCAGTGTTTTTGAAGGGGCTTGTTCAACCTCCTCTAGATTTTAGAGAAAGTCCTAGAGAAATCTGCTATTTCCTCAATAGACTTCCAAAACGATCACCTTCAAGTCAGTACAGTGAGTCCCTTACATACAAACCTTCTAATTGTGAACTCTAAAAGATGTGAATGTGTGCTTGCATGTTCAATAGTGTAAGTTAGTTCATGTGTCTGGCATACATTATCACACGTGTGCGTCTTCTATAAGTGGTGGTGCTTTTGTGCACTTTGTGGTACAGTACTGTGTGGCAGGGGTCCCCAGCCTCCAGGCCACAGGCTGGTACCTGTCCGTGGCTTCTTAGGAACCGGGATGCACAGCAGAAGGCTAGTAGTGGGCAAGTGAGCAGAGCTTCAGCTATATTCTTAGTTGCTCCTCATTTCTTGCATTACCACCTGAGCTGTGCCATCTATCAGATCAGTGGAGGTATCAGAATCTCAAAGGAACGCAGAATCTACTGTGCTTGAATCATTCCAAAAGCACCTCCCTCCTATGGGTCTGTGGAAAAATAAATCTGTTACAGTGCAGTACTATATAGCTAATTGTATTAGTTGGGTCCTCAGGTTAACTTTGTTGGGCTTATAAACAAATTGGACTTGCAAACATGCTTTTGGAACAGAATATGTTTGCATGTAGGGGACTTACTGTAATGACGGAAGTAATAGCATGGTAACAAGGTTGATTATTCAAGAGGGACAGATGGGCTTATCATTGCAGAATAACGCTCTGATGTGTGCCTTTCAGGGAGGTGGTGGCAACCTATCCAAGCTAACAATTTCCTTTTCCTACAAGGAAGGAGAGATAGCACTTGAGAATTTTCTTGATTACACCTCTGTCACTTGCCATGTTCACCCACCCTTCTGTCACTTTCTATTTCAGTGCTGGCTGTGGATCCTTACTCTGGTTGAATCAGTTCTCTAGGTCTCAGATCTCAGTATTGACTGAGTTCAAGAGCTACTTTGTTACAACTTTGACCCTAACCTTGACCTCCTACTTCTGATCCAGATATTCTCTGATACAAGTTCTAAGAATAATAATAAAATGTGGCACACAGCGACCCCGTATTCAGGTTTATGAAGATAATAGATTAGAAGCCAGACACCTCTATTCTTGAGCACAAGCTTTAGAAACACACAGTCAGTGTCCATGAGGGAGCTTGGTTAGCTTGGCAGATGCATCTAAGGTTCTGCCATGGTGGGAAGAGTCAGGTCTCGCTTCTCAAAATTTATCATCAAATTACAAAATATGACCTTTTATTAAGTTTCTACCTGCATGTATTTTGTTGACATAAAAAAGAAACTGGGAATGGAGAAAGCTGAAGTCCTTACACTTTGCATCTGAGAATAGAAAATTATTTAACCAAGGCTGACATAAGTGATGTGGGTTCAATTCCTGGGTTGGGAAAATTCCCTGGAGAAGGGAATGGCTATCCACTCCAGTATTCTCGCCTGGAGACTTCTATGGACAGAGGAGCCTGGCAGGCTGCAGTCCGTGGGGTCACAAAGAGTCCAACATGACTGAAGTGACTTAGCACATAGCACATAACCAAGGTCTGTGTTACATACTCAGCCATGTATGTAACATGGGGTTGTATTTGCAACCCCATGGGCTGCAGCTCACCAGGCTCCTCTGTCCATGGAAATCTTCAGGCAAGAATACTGGAGTAGGTAACCATTCCCTTCCCCAGCAAATCTTCCCAACCCCGGGATTGAACCCAGGCCCCCTGCACTGCAGACAGAGTCTTTATCATCTGAGCTGTTAGGGAAGAAGCACTGGTAAGAGGCATTTATTTCATTTTGGATTCCTGGTGAGGCTTGTACAAAGTGACTGGGAGAGCTGCTGAGCTCTGGGAAGGGCAAACAGACTCATGTTGCTTCTGTTCTTCATGGCACTTATAAAACCAGATCTGGGGAGGAAATGATGAAAGGCTAGTCCTGCCTGGGTTGTCAAGACCTCTCGATCTTTTTCCTGGTTTCAGCTACTGTTTTTTAGTGTTACTTCTGAGTCACATCTACAGAAGTTCTCACAGCAATCATCCTACATTATTTGTCTCAGGTTTTTTTCTGATTTCTTCTTCCTCTGAACTCTTGAAATTTATTGTACACTCTATTCATTTTCCATTGACTATTTCTCATTCTTTCCTGTTTGTAATTGATACAATTTGATTTTGAGGTGTTTTGAGGGCCTATTACATATTGTTCTTCCCTGTAGTGTGTTCTTCCAAATTTTCCACTCTTTCTTTCCTACTTCTCCCTGTTGCATGTCTTTCTTCCCACTTCTTTCACCCTGCTGCTGCTGCTAAGTTGCTTTAGTCGTGTCTAATTCTTTGCAACCCCATGGACTATAGCCGGCCAGGCTCCACTAGAAAAGCTTGTTTGTGGCTTATCAAACATGCATTGTACATCTGCTTTAATTATTAAGGAAAAGTGTGCATTGACCAGAAGTAAAAAAAAAAAGTCCATGTTAAAAATAAAGATTAAATGCCTTCCTTCCTGGGACACCAATGTTGGTGTTCCTTTGATGATAAGACTCCCTTACCAGGAGCCAAGGCTGTAATGACTGACTGTGTACATTCTAATCTGTTTTTTTTTTTTTTTTCTTCTTTGAACCTTGAAAGAATGTATCCCTGATTCTTTAATATTCTTTGTTCTGATAAGATATAAAACTGTGCTGAAAACCACACTGCTCTGGATAAGTTCCTTAGTTTCTGAGAGGCTATCTTCTGGGCTATAACTCTTTCTTGTTGTTGTTTAGTTGCTCAGTCGTGTCTGACTCTTTTTGGTTCAAATAAAACCCTTTCCTATTCCTATTATAGATTGTTTATTGATGATTTCCATTGACAATCCCAATCTCAAGAGTGGTGGGTCTACTACTCTGAGTGTTCATTGACTGGGAATCAATTATTAGGACAGTCACTCTGTTTTGAAAGTCAACACAGGCTGCAGTACTTACTTTGGTCCTTTTTGCTCCTATGTGCTAATTGTACCCTGGAGGCTATTTTCTCCTACTTCATATACCAGGGTTCTCTGGACCTCTTTCTGTTGTGGCCTGAGTATCTCTGGTGCTGGAGGGAGTGAAGTCATTTACAGAATAATGTGTGTGTGTGTGGGCGTTACCAGAAAGTAGGTTCTTGTCTCATCACAGAGAGAATTCAGAGATGAGACAGAGAGATCAAGAAAGAAAAGCAAAGATTTATTAAGTGATAGTATGCTCTTAAGGGGGCTTCCCCTGTCGCTCAGACAGTTGAGAATCTTTGCCTGCAATGTGGGCAACCTGGGTTCGATCCCTGGATCAGGAAGATCCCCTGGAGGAGGGAATGGCAACCCACTCCGGTGTTGTTGCCTGGAGAATTCCATGGAAAGAGGAGCCTGGCGGGCTACAGTCCTTGGGTTTGCAAAGAGTTGGACATGACTGAGCATCTAACACACACACATGCTTTCAAGGGGAGAGGAGGCAGACCCAAGTGAGTCTCTTTGGCAAATAGATTATGTGGGGTCTGAAAACGAATGGGTGAGATGTTCACTGGGGAGGGAGCAGTTTGGGGGTCTTATTCCCTGATTTTCATTCCAATTCCACCTTCCCGAAGAGAGGAGAGATTTTTGTCCTTATTTGGTCTTGATAGGAAGCTACATGGTGTTGGCGCATAATGGGAACTTAAGTGCAAGACTAAATTTTTTGTAACAAGAGTAAAATGAGCAAAGACTACTTTCTATTACCAAAGATTCCTGCCTTTTACCACCTCTCTTTGTCTGCCTCCAGGATCCTTGTCACCCCAAAATGTGTGGCTTCCTGTCCGTCTAGAAGTTCCTGCTTTTGTCTGCCCAAGGACCCCAAGGATGTTGTTTAGAAAATGTCTGGTTTCCTGCCGTATGGCCCATGTATCAATTTACTCATATCTAGCTACCTGCCTGTTCTAACATGGGGGTGAACACTTAAGATTGAAGTCACATCTGTGCCCTCCAGGTCAGCTGTTATCAAAGACCCCAGCTCCTGGTCTTTAGCTTATGCCTTAATAGCTAATGCAGGCCACACTCCACACGAAATCCTAACATAATGCATCTTCTGTCCTGCTTTCATGTTGTGCATAGCTGAATGAGTGAGCAAAAGAAAAAAAAAAAGAAGTAACGAAGAGGCAAAAAAAAAAAGGTGATCTTTAGAGAGACATCTTAAAAAGTGATTGGAGCATTTGACAGTAATGGAAGAAGACACATTCCCTGTGTCTGGGAAGGGCTGGCCCGAGGCAAAGTTGTCAAGTAGTTAGCCTGGCTGTCACTGGCCTTCTTTCCTGCTCAGTCATCTAGTTTTCTAATCCTGCCTTCAGGCAGTTCAGATTCGTTGTTTTTATTCTATTAGTTTTCAGTTCAATGCTTACCCTTTGGACACATTCCTTGTCCTTTGTTAAGGTGAAATAAGTACAGGGTTTGAACTTTGTGTATTTGGAGTCAGGGACCTAAGGTCCACAGAAACTTCAGAGCAATGTAGGGCAGGGAGCCAGGGGAATTTCACTGGGATTGCTGGTCTATGGGGAGTAGGAGGGAGGAAAAGAATAATTCTACAGTTAAAAGAAACTTGGAATATGTTTCTTTTCTGTGTATCATTGGTGAGAGGCTTCCAGATGTAGGGCCAATCAAATGGCAAGGTGTCTAACACGCAGGAAAGCTTATGCAGAGGAGAAGGTCAGCCTTTCCTGTAAAGGGCAGTTGAGGTCACAGGTGTAGACATGAGGGCAGCTGCTCACGTGTGATTTGGAGTGTGGCAAAGGTGATGCTGAAAACTCAGCCTCTGTGCACTGGTGTTGAATCAAATTTCAAAGATAGAGTTTTGGGTGAATAGGCAAGCTGCTTTCTCTTCTACCTGTTAAGTCAGTCATCTAGGGTCTGCTTCCTTTATCTCACTGCCATGTGGTTTCCAAAAGGAAGTGTAAGATGCAGGAAACACAGCTACTCTAATTGTCTCTACTGAAAGTGAAAGTTGCTCAGTTGTGTTCGACTCTTTGTGACCCCATGGACTATACAGTCCACGGAATTCTCCAGGCCAGGATACTGGAGTGGGTAGCCTTCCCTTCTCCAGGGGATCTTCCCAACCCAGGAATCGAGTCTAGGTCTGCCGTATTGCAGGTGGATTCTTTGCCAACTGAGTTATGAGGGAAGCCCTTAATTGTCTGCACTAGGGAGTGGTGAATCCATTTCACTTACATGCCTCTTGGCCAGAATTAAGTACAGTGGCCCCAACTTTAGTACAAAGGAAATGGCACAATGTCCAGGGACAGAAAATGATGTGAATATGTGGCATGATTGGTGGAGATATCTGCCATTATCACTGATAAAGACTTTTATCCTAGATGGTACCTGGCACTATGAGATCAGATTGATCTGAGTTTGAAATCCAAGTGTCAGTTTGTTCCCTAAATATAAACTCATGGGATTTCAAGGAGAAGTAAAAGATGTGACATTAATAAAGCTCCCATGTCAGTGTCTGGCTCTGAGTGTACCTAGCTTTGTCACTTCCCATATGTGACTACAGAATTGTGAACAATGGGAACTTTATGACCCAACTTCTTCCCTATGTATACTGAATAGATCATTTTTTGGAAGATACATGGTAGGAAGCTGCCAAGTTTTTCAGGCTAATTCCTTCAATTCACTCCTTTGGTTTATCTTTAGACTTAACATTTACTAGTATAAACAGGAATATCTCTGACCATCAGAGTGTTGAGGTAGAGAAATTGAATATTCCTTCTTTCTAATTAATCTGGCTAGTCCCTACAGCAACTTTAACAAGATATGATATTCAGAGATGAAACATTCCAATTATTTTTCTGTAATGCTATAATCCTTTTACAAGTGCTTTCCTCTGATGTGTAATCTCCTAAATCAGATGCTAAAGAAGAAATGCCAGCTTTGATTTGCCAAGTTTATCTTTCTCACCGAAATAGGGGAGAAACTCCCCACCAAAACCTTGATTCTCTCAACAGCTGTGAAGTATTCCCTTTAGAACCATGTCTTTCCACTGTTGAGCGATGAGTACTCCTGTGATTGTTTCCTGCAGGGCCCACCACTGACAATGGCATTTGGATTCAGTGAATGTTTTCTTTACGATGGGAGTAATTAGACAAGAAGTGAACAAAAGTGTGTGGGGGTGAGGAAAGGGGCAACGATGAGGGAAAAAATGGGAGGTGGAAGCAGTCCAAGGAGCAGTGAAGGAGGAAACAGAGAGGGGGAAAGATGCACAGCAAGTGACCACATTGGGTACTTCGGCACCGCCCTCAAAAAACATAAAACCTGATAGTCAGAGAGGGGAAATCAACTCTAGATGGAAATGGAAACTCCAACTTAGAGTTTTGTAGGATTTGAGAATGAGCTCCTGATCTACTATTTTCTAGCTGCGCACTTCTAACTGCCAAAATTACTGTTGTAAGATTTTTTTAAAAAAAGTGAGAGAACCATATGAAATCGAAGACTTTATATGAATGTAAGTCATTTTTAGTTATTTCATAGAGATGCAGTTAGATACATATAACATTAGATTGAGAAATAGCAGGAGAGGCAAAGCTTATACTTGTTTAGGAAACTTTCTGAATATATAATATATGTGACAAGTTGAGTGAAGAGTCACACCTCATTGCGGGTATAAACAGGTTTTTTTGCTGTTTTGAACAACTGCTACCAGCTGTGCACTGTCCAACCTTTCTGCATGATAGCAAGGATTGTTACTGCCTTGGTGTGCTTTCTTAATTTCTCAGATATTTTTTGTTAACAAAGCAGTCTCAAGTAAACTCTGTGAGACTCAGTCATGCTTATTTTAAAATTTCATTTTCATGCATAAATCAAAGCCATTCTTTCCCCAGTGCTTGAAGTTGGATCAGGAGATGAAGGAGAGAGTGATGTCAAAATCTTGGCTGCTGCACAGTGGTGTGGAATTAAATCTTGAAGACAGAGTTTTAGGTGAAGTAGAAAAGAATAGCTTTATTGCTTTGCATGTAAAGGGGAACACAACAGGCTCAAGTCCCTGAAAAACAATGTATCCCAACCTGAGGGATTTGGTGAGGCGTTTTCTAGCAACGGTTCAAGGGCAGGGTTTCTGATAAGGATCAGAGTGTGTGCAGGGTCTGCACTATTTAATCTGGCCTCAAGTAGTCTCTTGATGAACTTTGAGGTTATCAAGCTGACCTTCTCTCTGGAACATCTTATATGAGGTGGGAGTTTTAGTTCTTCAGAAGAACTTAAAGATACTACATGTATCCCTTGAGGTGAAACCAAGACCCTGCCCCAAGACCGCACTTTTTTTTCTTGGCTGCTCTTCCCTTGTCTCTGCATCCCCTCCTTTCCCTGATTAGCTTCTGTGCCCTGGATGCCTACAGGGTTCAGCTCAGTTTCAAGAGGAGGCTGAGGTTCTTACTTACACAGCAAGGTTATTACCCTCTTCTGTGTTTATCCATACCATTAATCTAGTTATTTGTCTCTGGGCTAATGCGACTTGTTGCTGACAAGAGGTTCACAACCAAATTACATTTTGGCACAGGTGGTCCCTTATGGGGCAGTTCACTGCCTCTGGTTGACCCTCAGCTTGAAGCTTCCCCAAAACATCCTCTGCTCAGACTGCCTGTATAACTTGTGGCTGAAATTAGAAAGTACTTTGAGATTACTGAGCCCCCCAGTGGATATATTCTAAATTTAGAAGTGGAGAATATTGCTACTATTTTTTAAGGAGAATGTCATTTACTATTTTACTATCTTAGCTGTATCCCTAGTTGTCAAAACTAGGAACATTGAGGAGAACTTAATTTCTCTAGAGTTTGTGTATATTGCTATGTAAATGTATAATATTAATTAATTAACACATTAAACTCAAGCAGTATCTATCTGTCATCTATATATCAGATTGGCCAAAAAGTCCATCCAGGTTTTTTAGTAAGCTCTTATGGGAAAACCCAAATGAATGTTTTGGTCAACCCAATATGTATATATGTATGTGTTTAATGTATATATGTATGATGTACATATGTATCTATCATCTACCTCTTTGTCTTCTGTTTTTATCTAAATCCAAGCACAGAAAATCTTGAATTCCTTTAAGCACAATCCGTTTCAATTTTTTTTGATAAGTGGTAAATGTTTCTTTTCATTTTATAGAGATCACTTTCATGATGCTACAGCTTCTCTTGTAAATTAAAAAGATTTTTTCCCAACTTTATTGAGATATAATTGACAAATAACATTGGCTAGGTTTAAGATGTACATGTGATGATTTTGATTTGATATCCATGCACATTGTGAAATGATTACCACAATAAGGTGAGTTACATAGTTGCTTTCTTTTTTGGTGATAATTTTTAATATTTACTCTCTTAGTGACTTTTCAAACATATAATAGAGGATTTTAAACTTTGGTCACCATGTTGTATGTTACATTACCCAGAACTTATTCTTCTTTTAACTGGAAGTTTGTACCCTTTGACCACCTTCATACATTTCTCTCATTCCTACTCTCTACTGCTTACCAACCATCAATCTGTTCTCCATTTTTAAGGTTTGTTTTTAAAGGTCATCTATATACAAAGATTGTGTAGTATTTGACTTTCTTTTTCTGATTTACTTCACTAGGCATAATCCTCTCAAGTTTCCATGTTGTTACAAGTGGTAGAATTTCTTTCTTTTTACTGGCTAAATAATATTCCATTATGGATATATCCCACATTTTCTTCATCTGTTCATCCATTGATGGACATTTAGGTTGTTTTCACGTCTTGGCTATCCTGAATAATGTTGTAATAAACATGGAAGTGCAGATATCTTTTTGAGATAGTGACTTTATTTCTTTTGGATGTACACTCAGAAATGGAGTTGCTGGATCATATGGTAGTTCTATTTTTAATTTTTGAAGAACCTCCATACTGTTTTCCACAGTGACTGCACCAATTTACATTTCTACCAGCAGTATACAAAAGTTCCCTTTTCTCCACATATTTCCCAGCACTTGTTATCATTTGTTTTTTTGGTAATAGTCATTCTAACAGATATCTCACTGTGGGTTTGATTTGCATTTTCATCATTATTAATAATAGTGAGCATCTTTTTGTGTACCTGCTGGCTATTTGAATAGTATCTTAAGAAAAATGTTTACTCAGGTGCTTTGCCCATTTTAAAATCATATTTTTTGCTTTGTGAATTTGTTACATATTTTGGATATTAATCCCTTATCAGATTGTTTACAAATATTTCCTTCCATTCCATTAGTTGCCTTTATATTCACTTGATTATTTCTTTTGCTAAGCAGAAGCTTTTTAGTTGGATATAGTCCTACTTACTTTTTGTTTTTTTTTTTTTTTGCTTTTGTTGCTTTGATGTCATATTCATGAAATCATTGCCAGTGCCAACGTCAAAGATTTTTCCCTTCATTTTTCCTAAGACTTTTATGGTTTCAGATCTTACATTTGAGTCTTCAATCCCTTTTGATTTAATCTTTGTGAGTTGTGGAAGATTCTTGTAAATTTTTGGAATCATGCAGCTATCAAATGATACTGAAAGCTTTCAAAAATGAGCATGATGGAGAATTCTACATATAAGATGATTTGAGATCAAAGATAGAATCTGCTTTGAAAGTTGAGATTCCCTATATTTGATGAAGAGCAACCTTAACCTTGATAAAATTGTAACTTGTGATTAAACTTTTTGTGTGTGTGATTAAACTTTTTAAGTGGATAATTGCAGTTTCTATTCTTTCAAATTTATTGCATTATCAGTTTACCTATTGAGATCTGGGTTTTGTAAATAATGTAAGGCCCACTTGTAATGTTTCTTTGATTCTCAGAAATGCTTTTGTTGGGTCCATATGACCTTAGAGCTGTCTTTTCCTCTGGTGAAGTTTTATGCCAGTAATGGATGCTAACCTCAGTACAAGCAGAAGCAGGGCACTGAATCACCTAGGTGAGATTCATCTTCTGCTTCCCTTTGATTCTGCAGATGTGTGCACACTGCTACATTATTTTCCAGTGATTAGCCCCAAGGTCATTAGAATGATATCACCGAGGAATGCTTGATTACAGTAGAATCATTGGAAATGAATGGGTGCACATCAGCCATCCCTTGGGAATGGGTTGCAGGGTGGCAACTTCTGTTTTTGTATGTGTGCAACAAAATTTTTGTCTATTAATACAGTTCCATTATGAAGATCTTGTAGAGACATTCACTTAGTATATTAATCTCACACCAATCATAAAATTAGAGAATCTCAGAGTTGGAAGAAATCTTGAAATCCAGGTAGTCCAGTGATTTGCTCTATGTATAATTCCCACTTTAATAGCCTGAAAGTATCTCTCTGCATCTGTCTGAACAGCTCCAGGGATGAGGAACCTAAAACTCCAGGAGGCAGCATACTTATGGATATTGAAAGTACATCCTTATGAGGAAACTTAATCTATCATTTGTCCTTTCCACTCTTCAGATCTTGATTATAACCATTTTCTCTCCCTTAGAGTTTTTCTCCATTTCAGTCATCAACCCCACCCCCCAGTTGGCATTCACTACCTGCTCATTTGACAGAAGTTCTAGATCTCCATCACCTTGGTTATTCCACTCATAACATCTACTTTTAGTGTCATCCCTAGATTTGAACCCAATATTCCAGGTATGGTTTAATCAAGCTCAGAGCAAATCAGAGGAGAATCATATCCCTTAATTCATTAAACTCTCTAATTTTTTTTTTTTTTTAAATCCCCTCTTTCCCTCTTTCTCAGATGCTAAATCACATCTCTCTTGTACCATGCAGTTAAAATTTTGGATCTAAGGACAAGATTCTGCATTTGTAGACACTAAATTTCATATTGTTAATTTCTTTTAGAAGCATTTTCTTATTTACTACATCAAATAACCAACATGCTTACTTTATATCTTTTCTTAGAAATAATTATTAAGTTTCTAAAATTGCTTTGCTTTATCTTTAATTAATAACACAGTATTAGGTAAAGATTTCTCCTTGGGCTTTGCAGCTATTTCTAAAATTTTGTTCTATGTGATGATTGGTTTACATTTCTCCACTCACCTAGGAGAGACTGTTTTTAGACTTAGAATAATTTTCAAATTAGAAAAAAAAGTCCATAATACCACATGTCCTTTTTTATGCTTCTGAAAATATACTATTTGTATTTTTAATTCAAGAATTTAAAATACATTTGTCTGACAGCAACTGTATTTCATGTGTTTTGAAAGTCTTTTAAATAATGATTTCTTTCTTCCCTATTTAATTTTAAAGAACAATTGTGGTGATATTTTCTATTTCTTCCCTTTCACTGTCTTGTAGAATGCTTCTAGAAGCATTCACTGTCTTCTCTTTCACTGTCTTCTAGAATGCTTATGAATTGGCAACTATTTCTCCTTGACCAATGATTCTCTATGTGAGGTTTTTAACCCCTATTATTACCTGAGTGAGGGAGATAATTTCCTCTTCTATTTTCTTCTGTGCCTCTACTTCCAGAAACCTACTTTCTAGTGTTTCTTTCCGACTGTAAATTATTTCCAATTTACTATTTATTCCCTTTAATGTCACCTTCTCTCAGTTCTTTTCAGCTGACAGGCCTCTAAATCTTCCTACCAGAAATGGTGGTAAGTTTTTCAGGTATCTTGATATTAAATGTTTTCTAGGTTTTTTTAAGGAAGAGCTAATGGAATTATCTATTTCTGGCTCTTACCATGCCTTTAGAAAGTTGGCCTTCTAAAATGCTGGCACTGAAGCTCTTTCTGTTCAGATTGATTCTGATTTTATTGGAGCTGAAGCTCCAATACTTTGGTCACCTGGTACGAAGAACTGACTTATTAGAAAAGACCCTGTTGCTGGGAAAGATTGAAGGCAGGAGGAGAAGGGGACAACAGAGGATGAGATGGTTGGGTAGCATCACCGACTCAATGGGCATGAGTTTGAGTAAACTCCGGGAGTTACTGATGGACAGGGAGGCCTGGCATTCTGCAGTCCATGGGGTCGCAAAGAGTTGGACACAATTGAGTGACTGGTCTGACAGCTTAAAAGAAAATCAAGAAAAACTGCTTTCCTTTTCTAAGCCCTTACCAAGACCTCCATTGTTGTGTACTCTCTCCCGCTGTCTCAGCAATGTCACTTTTTAGTTCAGAGTGCCGGAGGCTCCCATTTAGGTGTGTAGCCAAGTGTGCTGACAGCTGCCTTCCTTAAATTGGGCTACAGCAGCTGAAAATCTGCCCAGAGAAGAAGTGGGCAGATTTTTGGCTTCAGGGAAATCCTGGAGCATCTCACAACTTTGCTTCCCCACATGTCTGCAACAGAAGGTGTATGGAGTAGTGATCGTGTACAGATTCCTAGGTGATTTTGAACCGTCTGGACCATTATCTGAGAGAGAGGCTTTCATGATGCTTCAAAAATATACACTGTTCTTAGTTTCTTATAATCAACATGTTTCTGGGCAAGGGAATATTCCCAGAGGATGAAGAACCACAGCCTCTGGGCTTGGTTCCAGATATAATTGCAGAGACACAGTAGACAAAGCTTCATCATCTTTGGGAACTTTAAATCTTGTCCAACCAGACAGTCTCATCTGTGACTCTAGGGTCAGGCCTCCAGATCTGTTTCTAAATGCCCGTAAAGTGAATGATTTGCAGTCAGAGTCACAGTCAAAGTTGCACAAAACTTTCAGAGATGATGGGATATTCTATCTCTCTCTGTTATTAAGAAGATAAAATGATGTTTTACTCTTTCTTATTAAGGAAGGTAGACACACAGTTCTGAATATAGCACATTTCTGTTAATGGCATTGAGACTGGTCTCTTCTTAAAATGTAATAGTATTTTCTTAGGTAGGAATTCAGCACAGGAGATTGTTTTCAGCAGTCTCTTCCCTTTGATCATTATAATTGAATAATTACTATATACACTTGAATGCTCCATTTATGCTAATGCATTGGTTATCAAGAATGACACAACGGTATTTGGATTATGCTGGTTGCATTAAGAATGGTATAAAAAGGCCACAATGAAGTTATTTCATTTCATTATTTTTGCAATTATTTCCTCCTCATTAGTGTTCTTTGGAATCTTCCTATTCAAAGCTAGTGTTTATTGAACAAAATTGCTTTTTCTTAGGCTAAATCATTGTTCACAGAGCCCACAAGACTGGAAAATATTTAGTATCAATCCTCTTTGTAAGTTTCATCTATCAGGAAAGGAAATCCAAGCTAAATAAACTAGAAGTTTATTTTTCTTTGACATGGAAGTGTGGAGGCATGCAAGCAGTCTAAGGTATGATTCCTCTGCTCTACAAGTTGTGAGCAATCCAGGCTCGCTCCAACTTACCGATACACTTTTGTGCCTTCCCTTCCTAGTGTCAAACAGTGGCCCAAGATGGCAGCCCAGCTTCAATCATCAGGTTTGCTTCCCAGTCTACAGAAAGGAGGGTACGCTGGGGAAAGGGGTGCATGCCAACTGGTCCTCGGAGGGGTGACATTATTTTTTACATCTAATCAGGCAGCACTTAGGCCTCTGGCTCCATATAATTGCAAAAAAGCACAAGAAACAGTTTCTTTTTTCTTTTTTCCTTCCTCTGGGTAGACATGAAACTGAGCTTTTTAAAAAAAAAATCCAATATTCTATAACTATGAAAGAGAAGAGAAAGTGTATTGGTAGTCATCCAGCTGTCTTAGACACATTGTCCCCCATCCCTCGAATGAATCACAGAGACATGGGTTGGAACTTCACTGAAGAAAGTCTAAATGAGGCTGAGAGAGGGTCATTCATATTCTGCCCCCACTTCTGGCCCAAGGGGAAGTTCGTCTTGTTTCCCTGGGGAATGACATTTCTTCCTCTTAGCCGAATTTATTCTGGAGCCCACTCATGTTCTTTAAAATGTTAAAGCTTTGGATAAAATGCAAATGTTCTTTGAGAATATTAATGGATTAATTAGCATAATGTAGTACAAAGGACAGAAATGTTAGAATTAGACAGAACCACAGTTAATTCTGGCTCTCTCAATTATTGATGCTCTTGAACTATGGTGCTGAAGAAGACTCTTGAGAGTCCCTTGGACAGCAAGGAGATTAAACCAGTCAGTCCTAAAGGAAATAAACCCTGAATATTCATTGGAAGGACTGATGCTGAAGCTGAAGCTCCAATACTTTGGCCACCTGATGTGAAGAGTTGACTCATTAGAAAAGTCTCTGATGCTGGGGAAGGTTGAGGGCAGAAGGAGAAGGGGACAACAGAGGTTGTGATGGTTGGATGGCATCACTGACTCAATGGACATGAGTTTGAGGAAATTCCAGGAGATAGTGAAGGACAGGGAAGCCTGGTATGCTGCAGTTGATGGGGTGGCAAAGAGTTGGACATGACTTAGCAACTGAACAACAACAGTAACTCTTATTTATTAGAGGAGTGACTATGGGAATGAATATGAATATCCTAGCCTCAGTTTTCTCATCTGTGAAATGAGTACCATGGTACCTTACATGTTTTAGGTTTGTGTGTAGTAAATTATTTAATGTTTGCAAAGGGCAAAGTGATTCAAAATGATCTCTTCTTTGCATTTCCCAACTACCAGCTTCAGTCATATTTTTATATCACTACAGCACTGGGTCTCCAGTATGTGCATGCTTAGTCGCTTCAGTCATGTCTGATTCTTTGCAACCCTATGGACTGTAGCCTTCTAGGCTTCTCTGTCCATGGGATTTCCCAGGCAAGGATACTGGAGTGGGCTGCCATGCCCTCTTCCAGGGGATCTTCCTAACCCAGGAATCAAAGTTGCATTTCCTGTATCTTTTGCATTGCAAGCAGATTCTTCACTTACTGAGATAGCAGATATAACCCATGATGGTTAAGTTTTGAGAGAGGATGGTGAGAATTATTCTGGAGGTAAGGGAGATCTGGGTGAGTTGCTGGGGGTACAGTGTCCCAGTCAGCATTAGGCGTGATTAGAACTTCCAACTGTATCCAGGAGCATATTTATTTTGGCAAGTTGCTGTGATGATTTAAGTCAGGCATTTTAGCATGGGGACATTTTGATATAATCTGAAAAACAAACCACTAAACTGTCACCTTTCATTTTTTGGAAGGGATTTTCATTCTGTATATTTTAATTTAATTTTCTTTCAATCTTTAAACTTTTTATTTTGTATTGGGGTATAGTCTATTAACAATGTTGTGGTAGTTTCTGGTAAACAATGAAGAGGCTCAACCATACAAATACATGGATATATTCTTCCCTATCCAGGCTGGCACATTCACTGAATAGAATTCCATGAGTTATATAGTATATGTGCTGCCGAAGTGAGCACTCCATGAGCTATATAATAGGTCCTTGTTGGTTCTCCATTTTAAATATGGCAGTGTGTACTTGACCTTCCCAAACTCCCTAACTATTCCTTCCCCCATGGCAACCATAAGTTCATTTTCTAAGTATGTGAGTCCCTTTCTGTTTTGTGAGTAAGTTCATTTGTACCATTTCTTTTTAGATTTCACATGTAAGGAACGCCAACATTCAGAAAACTAAGATCATGACATCCGGTCCCATCACTTCATGGCAAATAAATGGGCAAATAATGGAAACAGTGACAGACTTTATTTTCTTGGACTTCAATCACAGCAGATGGTGACTGCAGCCATGAAATTAAAAGACATTTGCTCCTTGGAAGGAAAGCTATGACCAACCTAGATAACATATTAAAAAGCAGAGGCATTACTTTGCCAATAAACGTCCATTTAGTCAAAGCTACGATTTTTCCAGTAGTCATGTATAAATGTGAGATTTGAACTATAAAGAAAGCTGAGTGCCAAAGAATTGATGCTCTTGAACTGTGGTGTTGGAGAAGACTCTTGAGAGTCCCTTGGACAGCAAGGAGATCCAACCAGTTCATCCTAGAGGAAATCAGTCCTGAATATTCATTGGAAGGACTGATGCTGAAGCTGAAACTCCAATACTTTGGCCACCTGTTACGAAGAACTGACTCATTTTGAAAAGACCCTGTTGCTGGGAAATATTGAAGAGGGGAGGACAAGGGGACAACAGAGGATGAGGTGGTTGGATGGCATCACCAACTCAATGGACATGAGTTTGAGTAAGCTCTGGGAGTTGGTGATGGACAGGGAGGCCTGGCATGTGTCAGTCCATGTGATTGTAAAGAGTCAGACACGACTGAACAGAGCTGAAGGAATGCCATACAATATTTCTCCTTCTCTGTCTGACTTACTTCACTCAGTATGACACTCTCTAGATCCATCCATGTTGCTGCAAATAGCATTATTTCATTTTTTTTTAATCTGGAGAAGAACATGATCTGAAAGGATACATGTATCCCAGTGTTCATTGCAGCACTGTTTACAATAGCCAAGACATGGAAGCATCCTAAATGTGCATAGACAGAGGACTGGATAAAGAATTGTGGTACATATATACAAAAGAATATTACTCAGCCAGTTTCACCTTTTAAAAATTATCTGTCTTTGGGCTAAACCAACATCTATTTGGAGTGGATCTCAGGATGCCTTTAAACAATGGGGTGAGTGTCAAGGATGGAGTAAGAATCAGGGATGGTTATTAACCATGTAGTCTTTTAGAATTTCAGGAAATCATCTGGAAGTTGGGGAGAAATGCAGGACCTGTAGATCCCTTCAGAGGAAATTAGTGCAATCAGCATGTGCATGCTCTGGACATGTCATTGCTTGTGAGTTGTGATCCTGTGCTTTTGAATTTGTACTGCAGTCTAGGGTGGACTGGCATGTCCTGCAATCTAGGGTGGAGCAGTTTTTACATGCCTAAAGGACTGATGTGAAGAATTGCTGCCTTCTCCCTGGTTTACAGCTACCGTCCCTGTGCTGTATGTGAATGCAGCCAAGCAATAAGGCACTAACAGTGCCTTTCAGAGCTGTGCAAATCCTTCCCTTGATAAACTAGGAGCATGTGGACAAGATAAATGCCCTAAGACAGAAATGCTATCCAGGATCCTGAAAGAAAAGCACCCTCACATATGTCATAAATGACACAAGGAGAAATTCTGCTTGGAAGAGTATTTTTCTAGTCCTCAGAATTTTGTGTCATATGATGTTTTGCTAAAGCCTGTCTGGCAATGGCTACAGTTTTAAGAAAAAAAGAAAAAAAAAGTGGTGTGGCTGTGTATCTTATCTTCGTTACAATCCAGTGGTGGATGGTGATGCGCTTTGTGTCAGCTTTATAGTCCCTAACTAGGGATTTAAGGAGTAGAATAAGGTGGCCATCATAAGAAGATATATGGTATATTTTAAAAATTACTGATACATGACACTATACTTATGGGGCAACAACCAAGAAAGCAGTGATGTGAGGATTTTGGGAAAGAGATAAGTTAAACTGTCAGCTCCTACCTACATGTGTTACAAATTGTTCTCAGATAAGATACAATTCTGGTGTTGTGCATCATGATTTCCAGGTATAAATAAAACATTATAGTAAGAAAAGTCATGCGACTTTTATGTGGAGAAATAAAAATGACCTATTGTTGCCTATAAAATGGGGTACAGCCATCACATGAGGCTAATGTTAGGCCAAGAAATGACATGAATAAAATATAGTCACGATTTTCTAAGTTTTAAATTTTTATATGGAAGTTGACCATGAATTAAACCGTGGGTTACATCCTGAACCCTTGAACTAACTCTATTAATTTGTTGAATTTATAAATAAACTCAAAATATATGCTTTCCCTCCCAAAGGAATAAAACCTAGTTTTCTTTCTTTCTTTCTTTTGTTTTTTCGGCTGTTTTAACCGACCAGCATGCGTGCTTAGTCGAGTCTGACTCTGCGACCCCACACACTGTAGCCTGCCAGACTCTTTTCTCCATGGGATTGTCCAGGCAGGAATACTGAAGTGGGTTGCCATTTCCTTCTCCAGGGGATCTTCCTGACTCAGGGATTGAAACCGTGTCTCCTGCATTGGCAGGCGGGATTCTTTACCGCTGAGTCACCTGGGAAACCCCTTAACCAACCTGGGTAATCATTTAAATGGGGCATAGACTGAAATATATTTAAAATCCAAAGATATAAAACACCTAAAATATATCCTGAATCAAATCAAAATTCCATTTTGTCATCTCTTGAGAGGGTCAAACCATCAAAGTGTTATTACCAACAGACACTGTTTTTAACTAATAAAACAGAAGCAAATTGCCCTTTCCTCCTTGTTTCAGTTTTTTTTTTTAAGTGTACATGCTTCTTCTTTTGAATTCATTTGCTTCTAGTGCATCTTGCAGCCTTTAGATTTTCAATCTTCACATGGTCCATTTTGCATTGGAAATACTTGCTTAATCCATGACAGGTTTCTTATTTCTCTAATATTTGAGTTTGTCTTGGGCTTTCTTGTCAGTTTTTAACGGAAAGCTTCATTGAATAAATATGCTAGACTCTCCAGTCTAGATTCATCAATTCATGGAGGGAAAGCAGGGCTCACATGTGCCCTGGGATGCTGGGCTTATTGATTGATATGCTGAGCATTTAGATAGGTGCTTTCACAGAGTGAGGATGGAGGAAGGCAGTTATGGAGGAGATAGAAATCTGCAAGCCTCTCAATATTGGCATTTGTTGAAGAAGTTAGGAAGTTTAGATTTTGCTTGGTTTTTTTTTGTTTTTAAACATGACCATTGTTCAGTTTGTTTTAGATGGAAGAGCCATCAATCACTGCTGCTGCTAAGTCGCTTCACTTGTGTCCAACTCTGTGCGGCCCCATAGACAGCAGCCCACCAGGCTCCGCAGTCTCTGGGATTCTCCAGGCAAGAACACTGGAGTGGGTTGCCATTTCCTTCTCCAATGCTTGAAAGTGAAAAGTGAAAGTGAAGTTGCTCAGTTGTGTCCGACTCTTAGTGACCCCATGGACTGCAGCCTACCAGGCTCCTCCCTGCATGGGATTTTCCAGGCAAGAGGTACTGGGGTGGGGTGCCATTGCCTTCTCCACATCAATCACTAAGTAAGGAGCCACAATCACTGATCTCACAAGCAGTGAGAGTCACTGGGAAATTGTTGGGACTGGGAGGATAACAACAAGAGAGAGCCCTGCATGTCTTCTAACCACTTTCCAAACATTCAAACCTTGTCAGAGCCTGTCCGGGTTTACTCTGTGAACATTTTTCAGCATCCCCATTCTCCCCAGGCTCACATTTCCACATATATTTACAGGCTACTCAGTGCTTACATTGGTGTGCCTCAGGGTTTATATTTTATGCTACATTATTTTTGTTTTATCTTCCCCTTAAATGCATTGAGCTGAATCATAAAATACTGGTTGTAAGACACAGGCACACACAAAAAAGGAACGATCAAATGTGATACTCAAGGCAGGAATTGGGCTTGTCCTGTGTTGGAGCTGGGTGTGTCCTCACAGGCAAGATCAGTTTTCAGCCTAAGCGGGTAAGGGAAGCAACTTGCCTACACCTTGGATACAGGCTGTGGTCATTTTTAAAACTCCTGGCTGAAAGATGTCTAATAAATCTTCCAGTTTCATTTTGTTTTTGTTGTTTTCACTTTTGCTCTGTGTTTGCTGTATATCTCCCCTACACATTGTGGATACGATCAAAGACAAAGCCAAGCTCACCCATCACTCTTTCTCCCTCCCACCCCCGCCCCACCCAGTGATGTCCATTGAAATCAGAATGCTGTGCTGATATGACCATGGGCGTATCCTAGAGTTAAACTCTGATTGTCTTTGTTAGAGAAATTGTATTTTGTTAATTCATGTTTTTTATAAGGAGACATCCACTTACCTCCCAGCAGAACAGGGGTGGCATTGGACATTTCTGTTTCTTCCTGTAAACTCTTTACTCTGTCTTCTGTGCAAGAAGAAGAATGACTTATTTGATTGGTGAGATGGTGGGAGGTTGACTCCTCTAAGGCCTCATCACCTAGGCAAGGAGGCTAATGCATTGAAAAGACAGTGTTTGCCCATCACTTGTGGTTTTGGCCCTCATTTTGCTGATAAGGCTTGTGAACGGGCTTTCCCTTGCACTTCAGGCTTTTGTTTGTGAGGTTGATGCTTTGTTTTCCCATTTTATCATTAGTTCCCTGTGTTTATGCCCTACTGTAAGGGAGAGGAGAGGAGTGACTGGTTTTCAGGGTACCCACTGCCTAGGTGCTGCCTAATGGCTGTGCAGGCTCTCCACTGTTGAGACCCTTCCAGGATTGACCTGCATGCGTGCATGCTTGTTGCTCAGTTGTGTCCAACTCTTTGCACCCCATGGACTGTAACCAGCCAGGCTCCCCTATCCATTGGCTTATCCAGGCAAGAATACTGGAATGTATGACCATTTCCTTCTCCAGGGGATCTTCCTTACTCAGGGACCAAACCCGAGTCTCCTGCATTGGCAGGCAGATTCTTTACCACTGAGCCACCAGGGAAGCCCAGGAATAACCTGCAGTGGCTTCTAAATCATGATGGCCATTAGATTGGGGTTAGCAGATGTAAATATTTATATGCAGAATGGGTAACAACATGGTCCTACTGTATAGCACAGAGAACCTATATTCAATGTCCTCTGATAAACCATAATAGAAAAGAATATAAAAATGTATATATGTGTATAACTGAATCACTTTGCTGTATAGCAAAAATTAGCACAACATTGTAAATCAACTATACTTCAATAAAAATTTAAAACTTAAAAAAATCATCTGGGGTGCCTGTTAAAACACTATTCCTCATACCAACTCCAGAGCTAATGAATCAGCATTTCATCCAGGAGGGTACAGGATTCTGTGTTTTAAACGCAATCTACAGGTGACTATGATGATGGGATAGGGAGGGAGGTGGGAGGGGTGTTCAGGATGGGGAACACATGTAAATCCATGGCTGATTCATGTCAATGTAGGGCAAAAACCAAGTTTTGAGACTTTTATCAATATCCTCTTCCACCACTTAGTTTTCCTCATTGTATTCTTTCAGATTTCTATTTAGGAACTAATCAATGATTGACTGACTAATCAATGATTGACTGATGCTAAAGCTGAAGCTCCAATAATCTGGCCACTTGATGCAAACAGCTGACTCATTGGAAAAGACCCGGATGCTGGGGAAGATTGATGGCCAAAGGAGACGGGGGTGGCAGAGGATGACGGTTAGATAGTATCACTGACTCAAGGGACATGAACTTGAGCATAAACTCCAGGAGATAGTGACAGACAGGGAAACCTGGCATGATACACTCCATGGAGTCACAAAGAGCTGGACATGACTTAGCAACTGAGTAACAACAACAAAGGTTGACTTTGGTGGGTGCAATTGTTTTACTATTTGACTGCTCTAAAAAAGGTTATTTGCATGTGTTAACAGATAGCTTCTGGAGACAATGCAAGGATTAAAAGATGCATGCCATTCCAGGTTCTGTGTCAGCCTGTGGGGCTATGTGTGAGTGGTTGTGGTTGTGAGGAGCCCTTTAAAACACTGTTCATATCATACCCTTCAGGCCACAGCCTCCTGTAGAGCTCATGTCAGCCCTTGGAGTATATTTCAGGGTGACGGTCTTTTCTGCCCATGCTGCTGGACTTGGAATGAGAGAGTAGATGAAATGTAAATTGAGATACATGTGGGAATGAGCAGTTGCTTCTTTTGAATAGACTGGCATGGAGTCGAAGATACAGGTGACAGGCCAGGGACTGGTGACATTCATAAATTATCAGATTTAAAATTCACATTCTAACAGGATTATTTTAAAGAGGTTTAGCTTTCTTTGGTTGTATAATGTCTTATTCTTTCATCTTAAGCATTCCTGTTTGATAAAAACTAGTCCTCATGTAAATTCATTTATTATAATTCAATCCTTCCTAAACTCCCTTGATATAGAGTTACAGAATGTTACTTTTCTTTTTCCTCTTGAGAAAGGTGCTAAAAATGCAATACTGCCTTATGGTATGTGAATTCATCCAAAATGCTTGCAACAAATTCTCCTGCCTTTTAAGAAGCTTTCCCTTCTATGACTTGTTTTTTGCCTGCCTAACAGATTACTGTCCACTTTTGAGCACACAAATACTCATTATGGTACACATAATGAGCGTTGGATTCAACCAATGTTATCCAGTTGATCAGTTTACTCCTTTCTTTCCTGAACAATCTGCCCTTCACTACTTTGATGCTTTTTAGTTATCTTGTTCCTCCCAATAGGATGGATGCACCTTCAGAATGACCATCCTGGTTATGCCCCATAGTCCTACCAATCCAGAATTATGGCATTGACAGGGGTGCTAAGGGATGACTAAAATGAGAACTGGGTTTCCCTGGTAGCTCAGTTTTAAAGAACCCACCTGCCAATGCAGGAGATAAGGGTTCAATCCCTGGGTCTGGAAGATCCCCTGGAGAAAGAAATGGCAACCCATTCTGGTATTCTTGCCTGGAAAATTTCATGGGCAGAGGAGCTTGGTGGGCTACAGTCCATGGGGTTGCAAAAGGTCAGATAAAACTGAGCTACTGAGCATGAGCCCTAGTAAATATCTGCTAGGCATTGACAGAGAGAGTTAAAGAGAGAAGTGCTGTAGATGAAAAAGCCAGTGGACCTTATCTGCATGCTAAGTGGCTTGTTGTTCCTACTGCTCAATCAATACAATTCAGTGCCCTACTTTGTAGACGGCTTATGCCTCGCAAATGGAGCTGTTTAGCTTTGGAGCCAGTGATGCTGTCTATTCTAGTGGCAAGTCTTCTGGTGGTGGGTGTTTTGAGTTAGTAGTTACTACGGGACAGTGAGTGAGGAATTCAGCTGCAAGAAGCCAGCAGAAGAGGAGGCCCTGTGTTTGTCCCAAGCAACCTCTGCAATGTGATTTAGGATCGACCGAGAAATGTTTTGGTATTCCCAACTCCTAATTTTAGAAATTCATGTCTTTGAGATGATATACTATACTTTCAGGATTCCTGTGTTAAAATGTGAAGCGTTTATCCTCCCTAGGATGTCAAGTTAGTATTAATAGCCCAAACAAATGAATGATGGCCAGTTATCAGATACTAATGGCATCCTGAAGACTGGGGCAAAGGATGGAAAAGTTTCAGAATGAGCCAGAATAGGATGACTGGATGCTTACTCTCTCCTAGGAAATGCCCCAGGGTGCTTTGGCATATTTATCAGTAAGTTACAGTAGGCAGTATGAGTATGGTTGCCTTTGTTATTGTCCAGTCACTAAGTCAGGCCCAACTCTTTGAGACCCCATGGACTGCAGCATGCCAGGCTCCCCTGTCCTTCATTATCTCCTGGAGTTTGCTGAGATTCATATCCATTGAGTTGGTGATGCTATCCAACCTGGTGAGCAGATCATTCGAATGGAGTCCTTCTTGCCTGGAGAATCCCAGGGACAGAGGAGCCTGATGGGCTCCCGTCTATGGGGTCACAGAGGTGGACACGGCTGAAGCGACTTAGCAGCAGCAGCCACAGATATAGTCTGAGCTGGATAGCTGTCATGGGGATGTCTACAAGCAGCTCTCTTAGTTCTTGACAACTCTGCTCTCCTCTAATGCACCCTAGTAAGGGCATCCCTGGGGGAAGACCCCAACCCTTGCTGTTTGCATTAACATTTTCTCTAACACAGCTTCATTCAGGAATTTCTAATACTTTTCTGGATGTCAAAGTAAATTGCCATCTGGCTACCTTTATGAATTTGATTTAAATTTGAAGATATTTATCTATACTTTTTTTTTACTTTGAGTATAGCTTTGTCTAGTGCTGATCTTTAAATAGTAATCCTTTTTAAGTAAAGTAGTAGGTTAGGCAAAGAGATTGACTTTCAAGACTGCCAGGTTACTGGTGTCTGAAGAAAAAACTTTATTTGCTCAATCACTTAAACACAACCAGGAGGTATTGCTTAAGTACTTAATAAACTCTTCCGTTCTCTGGTCTCTTGTTTGTAGAAAAGGATGCGAGCTTGCTCTGAGGCATGTGGGATGATGCGTGGGTGAATTTTTTACTTATTCTTCATCACAGATCTTATGTCTGAAGTCTTTGGATTAGGGTATGCCTAGCCATTTTGCTTAATGTTTTGTAATTTCATCCTTATAATCTCTGTGAAAGGCAATCAAGGATTTTATCTTTCTTTTAAAGTCTCATTGTAAACAGGAATAATGGATCTATTCCAGGAAAGGAAACATAACACTGATTTTTTAAAAACCCAATCCTGTACTAGACCCTAGAAAAAGGTATAAAAGATGGGGAAGAGCAGCAAAGAGGTTGCAAAGAGACAGTGTCAGTTTTGATATATATCTGAGAATGGCAAAAGCTCTGAAAACGGAAAATGTTTATATTCACAGTACATTGTAAGAAATTCACAAAGTGACTCCTCCCCAGAAGAAGTCAATTCTATTGAAATTCACTCCTCCACAGTCTGCACCTTAATTTTATAAAATGTAGCCATGTAGATGTTTGCAAATAAAATCATAAAAAATTCCCCAAAGCAGAAATTTGGTTAGAATCATTATTTTAAATGAATTGGGATTTCCCTGGCAGTCTAGCAGTTAAGACTTTGCCTTCTAATGCAGGTGGTGTGGGTTCAGTCCCTAGCTGAGGAGCTAAGATCCCACATACCTTTCGGCTAAGAAACAAGAACATAAAGTTGAAGCAATGCTGTAATAAATTTAATAAAGATTTTATGAATGGTCCACATAAAAAAAGTCTTTAAAAAGTTAAAATGCATTGACTTTTGAAATAAAAGACAGTCCTGTCAATTCACCTAAAACAAAATAAAACCTTTGACCATCATGCAATTTAAAGACAAATTAAGATGGGATTTATGAATTGCTTAATGCAAAAAAAGAAAAAGAATAAGAAAAAATATATATCTAAATGAATAGTTTTTAAATAATCCATTTATTGAATTAATTGAACACAGGAAAGGCTGAAAATCAGTGAGATAAGATTTCAACTTCAGAAGCTAAAACAGGATAATAAAATGGATCAAAGAATGCATAGGAAAAATATTGATATAGACATATGCTGGAAGAAATCAGTACAGCTGAATGTAGAAATGAACAAAATAGAAAACAAAAAGTAAAAGATACATCTTGTTGTGATTGTTTAGTCACTAAGTTGTGTCCAAGTCTTTTATGACCCTATAGAGTATAGTTCACTCAACTCCTCTGTCCATGGGATTTCCCAGGCCAGAATACTGGAGTGGGTTGCCATTTTCTTTATCCAGGGGATCTTTTCAACCCAGGGATCGAACCTGCATTTCGTGAATTGGCAGTAGAATTCTTTAATGCTAAGCTACCAGGGAAGCCCAAAAGGTATTTAATAAAACTAAAATATTTTTCTTAGAAATAATGATCAGAATTTTCAAAACTTTGTCAATATGATCAAGCCAGAGAGCAATAAATGAATGATAGATATGTTTAAGATGAAAAAAGGGATATATCTGATTAAAAAAAAGGGGCTTCCCTGGTGGTTCAGTGGTATAGAACCCTCCTGCCAATGCAGGAGGCATGGGTTTGATCCCTGGGTCGTGAAGATCCCCTGGAGAAGGAAATGGCAACCCACTCCAGTATTCTTGCCTGGAAAATCCCATGGACAGTAACCCTGGCTGGCTACAGTCCATAGGTTCACAAATGAGTTGGAAACAACTTAGTGATTAAACAAAAAAAAAACCAAATCTGATAAAAAAAGACATTAGGAATATAGGAGGACAGGGTTCACTTTTAAGAATATAGCACAAGGAGCTCAGTGCAATAAGCAGAGCTACTGAAACCACTGGAGACTGGCAGGCTACAGTCCATGGGGTCACAAAGGGTCGGGTGTGACCGAGCGACTAAGCACACGCTGAAAGCGATTAAACAAAAACATCGAAAGTCTTTGTCAATAATCTTTCAGATATTCAACAAAGGGAGAAATTGCATATTCAAGAAAATCTACTAAAATCTTGTAACAATGGTGAGAATCTGTGGCTTTTGAACCATGGACCTCTCCCTCATTATCTTTGCCCCAGCTCAGTTTGACTAAAGGTTTATTCTGGGGGGGGTACTCAAGAAGATGGGGCATCCTGTCCCCTCAGCTCTAATAAAAGCTTACCTGTCTCATTGAAAAGAGCAGGCAATGACCATTTCTCATCCCATTCAACTCCAAGATAAACAGGTTCAATTTCTGGTGAGGGTAGCAATGAGGTCAGAGGCTCCCTTCCTCCATCTAGTTCCCAACCATAGGATAGAGCCCTTACCTTGGGAGTAAGGAAATGACACTGGATGGTAATTCAAACCTACCAGAACAAATGGAAAGAATGAGAAACAGTAAATAAAAACGTAAATACATCAAACTCTATCACTATAAAATTGCTCCTCTTCCTTTCCTCAGTTTCTCTAACAGACACAGAAATCAAAATTATGACAACACATTGGTGGATTTATAACATCTATAGATGTTAGCCAGCAGTTGCGTCCAACTCTTTGTGACCCCATGGACTACAGCCTGTCAGGCTCTTTGATTTCTGGGATTCTCCAGGCAAGAATACTGGAGTGGGTTGTCATTCCTTTCTTCAGGGGGTCTTCCCAACCCAGGGATTGAACCCTGGTCTCCCACACTGCAGGCAGATTCTTTACCATCTGAGCTATCAGGTAAGCCTATAATGTGTGTGTGTGTGTATATATATATACACACACACAGACACACTTATATATATTTTATTGTTCAGTAGCTCAGCTGTGTCTGACTCTTTGTGACCCCATGGACTGCAGCATGCCAGGCTTTCCTGTCCTTCACCATCTCTCAGAGCTTGCTCAAACTCATGTCCATTGAGTCAGTGATGCCATCCAACCATCTTGTTCTCTGTCACCCCCTTCTCCTCCTGCCTTCAGTCTTTCACAGCATCAGGGTCTTTTCTAATGAGTTGGCTCTTTGCATCAGGTGGCCAAAGTATTGGAGTTTCAGTTTCAACATCAGTCCTTCCAATGAATATTCGGGTTGATTTCTTTTATGATTGACTGGTTTGATCTCCTTGCAGTCCAAGAGACTCTCCAGAGTTTTCAACACAGTTCAATAGCATCAATTCTTCCGTGCTCAGCTTTCTTTATAGTCCAACTCTCACATCCATACATGACTACTGGAAAAACCATAGCTTTGACTAGACAGACTTTGTTGGCAAAGTAATATCTCTGCTTTTTAATATGCTGTCTAGGTTAGTCATAACTTTTCTTCCAAGAAGTGACTGTCTTATAGTTTCATGATTGCACTCACCATGTGCACTGATTTTGGAGCCCAAGAAAATAAAGTCTCTCAGTTTCCATTGTTTCTCCATCTATTTGCCATGAAGTCATGGGACTGGATATTATGATCTTAGTTTTTTGAATGTTGAGTTTTAAGCCAGCTTATTCATTCTCCTTTTTCACTTTCATCAAGAGGCTCTTTCATTCCTCTTCACTTTCTACCATAAAGGTGATGTCTTCTGCATATCTGTGGTTATTGGTATTTCTTCCAGCAATCTTGATTCTGGCTTGTGCTTCATCCAGCTTGGCATTTCACATGATGCACTCTGCATAGAAGTTAAATAGGCAAGGTGGCAATATACAGCCTTGATGTACTCCTTGCCCAATTTTGAACCAGTCCGTTGTTCAATGTCTGGTTCTAACTGTTGCTTCTTGACCTGCATACAGATTTCTCAGGAGGCAGATCAGGTAGTCTGGTATTCCCATCTCTTTCAGAATTTTCCAGTTTGTTATGATCCACACAGTCAAAGACTTTAGCATAGTCAGTGAAGCAGATGTTCTTCTGAAATTCTCTTGATTATTCTATGATTCAACAGATATTGGCAATTTGATCTCTGGTTCCTCTGCCTTTTCTAAATCCAGCTTGAACATATGGAAGTTCTCGGTCCACGTACTATTGAAACCCGGCTTGAAGAATTTTGAGCATTATTTTGCTAGCATGTGAAATGAGTGCAAATGTGTGGTAGTTTGAACATTCTTTAGCATTGCCATTCTTTGGGATCGGAATGAAAACAGACCTTTTTCAGTCCTGTGGCCACTGCTGAGTTTTCCATATTTGCTGTCATGTCTGACTCTTTGAGACCCCAGGGATTATACGGTCCATGGAATTCTCCTGGCCAGAATACTGGAGTGGGTAGCTGTTTCCTTCTCCAGGGGATCTTCTTAACCGAGGGATTGAACCCAGGTCTCCTGCATTACAGCCGGATTCTTTATAGTCTGAGCCACCAGAATCTCTGAAGTAGAGTTAGTAAGTTAAAACATATGTAAAATGCCCTGGAGCAAACACTAAGAAAATTACTTGAAAAAAATCATTCAAGAAATAAAAATGTTCCACTAGAAGATATTCACTTAATGAGAAAGAACACATAAAAGGATAAATAGAAGAACAAAAAACACCCGAGATGTCTAGAAAACAAAAGCAAAATATCAAATATAAATCAAACTATATCAATAACAATATTAAATGTTAATGAATTAAGCAATACGATCATAATGAAGACATTGTCTGCTTGAATAAATAAGTATGATCCATCTGTATCCCATCAATAGAAGAAATACTTTAGATTCAAAGATTTAAAGAAAACAAATAGGAAAACATATATTATCCAAGCAGTAACCAGAAGAAAGCTGGAGTGGCTTTACTAATATAAGACAAAATAGACTTTAAAAGGGCTTCCCTGGTGGCTCAGATGGTAAAGAATCTGCCTGCAATGGTCTCCCTCCTCCAAACTAGGAGATCCAGGTTTGATCCCTGGGTTGGGAAAATACCCTGGAGAAGGGAATGTCTACCCATTCCAATATTATTGCCTGGAGATTCCCATGGACAGAGGAACCTGGTGGGCTACAATCCATGGGCTATAGCAAAGAGTTGGACATGACTAAGTGACTAAGCACACAGGCACAGACTTTAAAAATGTTAAAAAGGGACATTTTGTAGTGATAAAAGTTTCAATCCATCTATAATGACCAAAAACATATATGCACCTGAGAACAGACCATCAAAATATGTGAAGTAGAAACTGATTTTATTGAGTGAAAAAACAGAGAATAACAGAGACTTCAATACCCTACTTTAATAATGAATTTAAAAAAAGCAAGCAGAAGATGGACTTCCCTGGATGTCCAGTGGTTAAGAATCCACCTGCCAGTGCAGGGGTATGGGTTTGATGTCTGGTTGGGGAAGATCCCTCATGCCTCAGGGCAACTACGTCCATGTGCCAAAACTACTGAGTCCATGTGCTGCAGGCCCTGAAGCCTACTTGCCTAGAGCCTGTACTCCAAGATGAGAGGAGCTACTACAATGGGAAGCAGGCACACTGCAATGAAGAATAGCCCCTGCTCATCACAGTTAAAGAAAGCCCGCACGCAGCAACAAAGAGCCAGAGCAGCCATAAATGAATAGATATTTAAAGAAAAAGTAAGCAGAAGATTGGGAGATCCATGGGGTTGCAAAGAGTCAGACGTGACTTAGAGGCTAAATAACAATGACAAAGCAGATCAACAATGAAATAAAAAGTTTCACGATACTACATGCAGTGTAGATTTAACAGACATCTCTAGAGCACTCTGCCCAATAATATTAGAATTTACTTTCTTCTCAAGTACACATGAGGCATTCTCCAGGATGCCAGTACTACAAAGTATGTCCTCTGATTGCAGTGGATGAAATTGGACATCAGTAACAAAAACTTTGAGAAATCCACAAATATGTGGAAAAACAAAATATTACTAAAATACCAAAGGGTTGAAGAAGGAATGGAAGATGAATTAGAAAGCACTTTGAGATGAATGAAAATGAAGACACAACACACTTAAACTTATGTGGCTAAAGCTGTGCTTGTAGTGGTATATACTTGTGTCAGAAAAGAAGAAAGATCTCAAATTAGTTACCTAAGCTTCAATTTCCAGAAATTAGAAAAAGAAGTGGTAATAAAATTCAAGTAAGCTGGAGAAAGAAAATAATAAAATCACAATAGGAAGAAATGAAACATAGAATAAAAAACAGTAAAGAATATTAATTAAACCAAAAGCTGACTTTTAAAAAGAAAATACATGAGTCTTTAGATAGATTGACCAAGAGAAAGATGAGAGCAGTCAAACAGCCAAAGTAAAAAATAAAAGAGAACATTACTACCAAAGTTACAGAGTTATGAAGAATAACAAGGGAGTAATATGAGCCAAAATATGGTATGCCAAAAATTAGGTAACTTAGATGAATTGGACAAATTCATAGAAAGAAAGACATACCTAAATTAGCCAGGAAGAAATAGAAAGTCTGAAGCTATTACAAGTAGATTGAAATATTAACAAAAAGAAACTCCCCACAAAGAAAAACCTGTGACTTTGTGATTTCACTGGTGAAGGTCAGCAAAGATTTAAAGAATGAATGCTGTCTTCATAAAGTCTTCCAAAAGAATAGCAGAGGAAGCAAAACTTCTTCACTTATTTTATGAGGCTAGTATTACCCTAATATCAAAACCAGACAAAAATGTTAGAAACTACAGACCAATATATCTTATATATCTAGACATAAAAGCCCTCAACAAAATACTAGCAGCTGAGATTATGCACCATGACCAAGTGATCTAGAATATGATCTATGTTGGAGAAGCATTAAAGCTGTCAACTAAGAGTTTTATAAACAGCAAAACAATTGATCAAAACCACAGTGGAAAAGAATATTAGAAAAAGAATGTCTATTTGTGTATAACTGGGTCACTTTGTGGTACAGCAGAGATTGGCCAGTGTTGTAAATCAACTGCTATACTTCAATACTTCAATTAGGGCTTCCTTTGTGACAACAGATGGTAAAGAATCTGCCTGCAGTGCAGGAGACCCAGGTTTGATCCTTGGGTCGGGAAGACCCCTTGGAGAAGGAAATGGCAATCCATTCCAGTATTCTTGCCTAAAAGAATTCCATGGAGAGAGGAGCCTGGTGGGCTACAGTCAATGGGGTCTGAAAGAGTTGAATATAACTGAGTGAGTACACTTTCACACTTCAATTTAAAATTTTTTTATATGAATAAGAAACTAAGAAATTTTGATACCGACAACAACAGTTTTGAGAATTTATCAGTGGGAGACCTGCCAGAAAAAAAAAATACTAAAGGAAGTCCTTCAGCCTGAAATGAAAAAAATAATAAATGGCAACTTGATTCAACACAAGACAATAAAAGAGCCTTTGGATTCAGATTCCAAGTCAATCTTTATTGACCATGCCAGTGGTGGATGTGACTTAACTTCATTCACCTTCTGTCTCTTCATGGACAAAATGGGGTTATTCACACATGCAAACATGAAACATAACAAGTGGAAAACTTCTAGCGAGATGTTTGGCACATAGTAGGTGTCTAGTAGCTAGCAGCAGTGTCTAGTGGCATTTGTTTTTTCACTCTTCATTTTATCAGTTGGGGGGTGTATTTTTTCTGAGAGATCTTGCATTTTATTTTCTTTCTGAAGGGCAGGAAACCTTTCCAACCCTTGCTCAGGTGATTGCCGACTGAACTTAGGGGGATTTTCTGAGGACTAGGCAAGTGCTACTTGCTACAAAGGGTCCTTTGTCCTCTGCTTGAGACAGGCACCAAGAAGCTGCAGGTGTTGTTTCACTTGGGAACACCAGGTGGCAGCCGAATCTGGACCCTGGCTTCTCCCTACCCAGTCACAGCCCACCTGGCCTAAGGCCACTGCGGAGGGGCTGGATCAGCAGTTGCTGGAGCAACCTGGTCACTAACTTATCTGTTTCTCCCTCTGTCCATCCTCTGACCTTTTCCTGTCTTCCTCCACAGCCCTTGCTCTGTGAATCAGCACTGATCATCTTGAATCAGGAAGCCCACTTATCCACAATAGAGGCATTCTGGGTCCCTTGGGAATTTTGCCTTCATCATTCTGAAGAGGGAAAATGTGCCTATTTGGAAACATTGCTCTTTTAAACTCATTTCTTCTATATCCATAACCTGCTGTCATGGTAAATTTACATCTCAGAAGTTCACACATGGGCAGTGAGTTATTTGCTCTCTCTGTTGCTGTTTAGTCTCTAAGTCCTGTCTGACTTTTTTGCAGCACCTCTAGAGTTGAGGTTATCTAGGAATTTGGGGGCGGTCTGGCAAGAGAGTAAGAAAGGGCTTCCCCCTGGCAAGAGGTTATAAATGGGACCGACAGAAAATGGGAAGGGATCTTGCTATTAACCCTGTGAAATGAAAACATATCCTGCCATATTAATAAATAAGATATGTCACAGTCATCAGCGATTTCTAGACTCCAAATGTGGATGAGAACTCCCAAAACTGTGATCTAGCAGATGCTGCCACTCCCCCATGGTGGCTGGCTGAGGAGCTGGGGCAATGCAAGAAGCAAGGTGAACAAGGAAACAGGATTGTGGCCCCAGATAGCTAAAGTGCATATGAAAGGAATGAATTCACTGAGGCTTGCATCTTCCAATACATAGAATACTAAATTCCTTAACTTGATACCTGATCTTTGATGTTCAGACTGCCAGCTCCCTTGGTTGCAAACTTGTACATAGCTTGACTTCCCCTCCTGCCTCCTTGGAGCAGCTTTCTCAGATGCTATCTCCCGGGCTCAAGAGTCCTGAAAATTTCCACCAAATAAAACTCTCTATTTTCAGGTTGTGACTTTATCTTTTAAATAAATAAAGTCATCTGCTCCAGGACCCATTAGAAAACATATTACATTTGCATGTAGACTGTCTGGAGATTAAAAAAAAAATGGGTTTGGTATTTCCTTTCTGTACTATTGCCCTTCAAATTAACCTAAGCAAGTAAGCACGGAACTCTTTGAAAAACGTTATATAACACATAGTTTATTAAGTTATTATTTATTTTCATATTGTTTTCTCCCAGTAGGCTGTGAACAAGGTCAGGAACAGCCCTTCATCCATGTCTTCAGATGAGCTATCTACGTAAAAGCAAAATCTCTATTTATACTACCTATTCTCTACTTCTACTAGGAGGTTCTAATGAAAGCAGTGGTTGGCTTTGCTGAAAGCTCAGTTGAAACTCTTTTCATTTTTGTGAATATTGTAGGTGATATGAAGGCTTTCCAGCTTTATTGAATCTAATCTAGTGAAACTGACTGTGAAAGCATTCAGAGCCATTATTCTGAAACTCACTTCTCTGCACTCATCTCAGGAGGGGTTTGGGGCAGGTATAAACAGGCCTGGCAAAGAGAAGGCTTGAGTGCCTTCCACCTCTGCCATCCAGTGCCCAAAGCAACCATCAGTATTTTATCACAACATGGCTCTCCCACTGAGCTCAGATAAAGCCTTAGCATTCTTCTGCAGGGGGTACTCCAGGCATACGCTACCAGTGGATAGGAAGTGGCAGCTGAGATGAAGTCTGTTTGCCAGCTTAGGGGGACTGAGCCACAGATGTCCTCTAAAACTCCCTTTTTGACTAACTTCTTAATATCCACTCACATTTCTGAGATGTACTCCTTTTGCCTAAGCAAGCCACTCCAAATCTGAGCATGGTCAGCAGATTCTTTTGCTTCATATGTGACAGGTTGAGCGTTCCAGTCTGACCGGACGCCCATGGAGGGCGGGCCATAAAAGCCCGACCTTCGTTCCCAGCCCGACCTTTGTTCCAAGCCCGCGCTTTCTTCTTTATATGGACGGTCCAATCGGATACCGATACGGAGCCCCGGGACACTGACTGCTGTCGAAGCCAGCGTCTTCTTCGAAAGACTCCGCCTAAGCGCCCTCCCTGGCTATAAAACCTTTCCCCACCCCTCATACCTCGCAGACTCCCTTTGTCTCCTCGCTCACTGGGAGTTCTGCCCGAGAGCGACCGCCCAATAAAGGCCTACACCAACGGTCCTTAGACGTGGCTCTTTCTTCCCGCGGCGTTTTCTAACAATATGCTTTTACCTTAAAGTGTTATCATTAATTTAATTGAATAATTTAACTATTTTACTTTGCATTGGTTGAGTTCAATAATCCTGGTCTCAAAGTAGACACCCAGTTTATTTTCTTTCCTCCAGGCAGGATCTGCACTTAAAAAAAAAAAAAGAAAAAAAGCCAGACTTGCCCATCTCTAGTGTAAACAGTCTCTTTGCCTTAGAAACCTCTTATTTCTTCCTAGTTCTGTCTACTGCGAAAAAAAAAAAAAGTACAACATAACAGATGAGAGTTATGTTTTATTTGGTGGACAAAACTGAGAACTTCAGCCCAGAATGCAGCTTCTCAGATAGCTCTGAGGGAGTAGTCTGAAGAGGTAAAGGCAGAGGCAGGAGATATAGGAGTTTTTGCAACAAAGACCAGGTAGTTGGAACATTAAAAGATTATTATTGATTCAAGAAAATCAGATATCTCAAGTTAAGGAATTTAGTGCTTTTCTAACTATGGGAAGATGCAAGAGGCTGGGCTCACAGCAGCCAATCCTTTGATGTGCACCACAGCTATCTGGGGCCAGCATCCTGTGTTTTCTTATCCTGAGGCTCCTCAGGATGCTCCATTGTGGGGTGGCTGCAGGGGCGGATGACTGGATGGCGGCATCCTGTTTCTATCCTGAGTTTCCTCAAGGCTCACATCAGGGTGGCTGCAACGTGATGGCTTGAGGGCTACAACATCCTTTGTTTAATAATAAGGCAGGCAACAGTTTTTTCATTGATAAACTCTTTGTGCTATACATATCCTAAAACCTAGGTGTTTCAGGTCTCACCCTCCTTCCTTGATTCCTCTTATTACCTCTGTTCCCAGTCCTTCCTCCAAAGGGAGTCTGTTGGACACACTTGGCTTCATTGACTTGTTTGAGGGAAAGCACTATAGCTTTTAAATCTTCGTATTTCTGTAATGCTGGGAATAATATTTGGCACACAGTGAGTTTCCAATAAAGTCTGTGAAGTGAATGGATTTTTATGTATGGGGGTTTATAGTTTATCAAGTTTTTTTTTTTTTTTTCCACACTCATTATTTCTCTTTTAGATTCTCAAAATGACTCTGTAAGGAAAGTATTATTCTAGAGCAGGACTCAATAGTTCAGAGAGATTAGATAACTGTTCTGAAGATGCACAGCAAGTAAGAAACAAAACTGGACTCAATTTTATTCTAACTATAAGCCATCATCTCTCCCTGCCCCCCCATGCCCCCACCCCCACAACCCACATCATTGTACTCATTGATTATGAGCAATTACATATCATTCACTGCTATATTCTGGGTTCATATCATCTCTACACCTGGATTATAAAACTCCTCAAGGGTAAGGTAAATATCTTGCTCTTATGTATTCTGTATTATCTGATCACTGTACACCACAGATCACTGTAAGATTAATTTTTTTAGCCTTGCTTCACCAAAAATCTGATTTGTCTAATGAAGTCATTAAAAAGAAGCATGAAATATATTCAAAAGAATCTTGAATTTTATGCTGTGATGGCAGTATTTGAGTACATGTGAAAAACCATTAAAGAAGCTGGTATGCTTATTAAATCTTACAAAATTTTTTCCTTTAGTCACTGTAAGTGGAGAGACTTCAATATAATACTCGCCTGCCAAGAATTACAAATGATCTACGGGGACACAGTCTAATAATAAATTCTGGCGCATGGAGATGGGTCCTGGTTCTATGAAGGTCTCTTACCCTCTGTTCTGATTGATAATTTTCCCAGCAAAGAAATAATGGTTAAGCAAACCTGGTCTGTCCCTTGAACGCATCCCCATTATATATCCTGAATGCAAGTTAGTGTGCCTGATACATAGTGAGGCCAAACAGAACAAAATGTTGGAGTTTGGAGCAGAGGAAGATTTAATGCAAGGCTGAGCAAGGAGAACCGGTAGCCTGTGTTCAGAATACCTGGAACTCCCTGAAGGATTTCAGCAAAGCATTTTTAAAAGCCAAGGGAGGGAGAGGGGCTTCAGGGTATGTGATCAGCTCACAAGCTGGCAAGCTGTTGGAATTCTGGGTGAGAGCAGAGTAGTTGGTCAAAGAGGGACAATTTAGAGGCTTACATGTGAATAAATTTGGGATGCAACTATGTAAATTTCAGATACTGAAAGGCAGCTTTCATGGCTAGCCAACAGTCAAATTTTGATCCTTTGTCTATTCTCTCTTGGCTCCTCAAATCCATCCTCTACCTCGTGGAAAATAGGGGACCCTCCTATACTGTTGGTGGGAATGTAAATTGGTACAGACATAATGGAGAACAGTATGGAGGTACCTGGAAAAATTGAAAACAGAGCTACCATATGATCTTTCAGTCCCACTCTTGGTCATATATCTTGAGAAAATCATAATTCAAAACAATGCATGCACTTCAATGTTCACAGCAGCACTGTTTACAATAGCCCAGACATGGGAACAACCCAAGTGCCCATCATCAGATGATTGGCTTAAAATGTTTTATATGTGAATATATACACACACATGCACAATGAAACATTACTGAGCAATTTTAAAAAATTGTCTTTTGCAGCAACATGGACCTAGAGATTATCATATTAAGTGAAGTAAGTCAGAGAAATACAAATATTATATGACATATGTGCAAAATCTAAAAACTAAGACAAATGAATCTATTTACCAAACAGCAACAGATTCACAGAAATAGAAAACAAACTTGTAGCTGGCTACCAAAGGGGAAAAGGAGGAGGAGGGATAAATTAGGAGTATGGGATGAATAGATACAAACTACTACACATAAAACAGTTAGCAGCAAGATTTATTATATATCACAGTGAATAATACTCAGTATCTTAGAATAACCTACAAGATATTGAGTATTATAATGGATTATATGGAAAACAACCTGAAGAATTTCACCCTCTGTCTTTTGCAATCTGCTTTGCTCCCTAGGAACTGACATACATGGCTGATATTAGTGGGCTTTGCTTTATCTTTGGTTTCTGGCTTGACCAATGGAAGGTGCTGGCAGGAGCTCTGGGAAGGGAACTAGCAGTCATGGCATTTATTACCCTAGGTCCTTCTCTGCCATGGCATGGCACCACTTTTCAGGGGCTAGGTTCCTTGAGCTACAGGACTCATAGGGTCTGGTAACCCCTCCCTCCGTTCACCTCCCTTGTTGCTTTCCTTAATTCTTCCCTTTATACTGTCCTCAGTCAAGTCTTCTGAATGTGCCATGTATTTCCTAAGGGTGCCTTTAACTGTCTATCATGTGTTTTTTTTTTTTCCATTTATTTTTATTAGTTGGAGGCTAATTAATTTACAATATGGTAGTGGTTTTTGCCATACATTGACATGAATCAGTTATGGATTTACATGTGTTCCCCATCCTGATGCCCCCTCCCATATCATGTATTTTTATTAGTGACCAAGGTGTGGCACTTTTCCAGCTTTTCCAAAATTGCACATAGGAGTTCAAAAGTGGTCTAAACAATGGAGAAGAGAGTGGGGCCTCCCTCCCATTACTCTTTAAAGCCAGGTTTATATTTATACACAATTTTTTTTTTTTTTTTTTAGAGAGATTGTTTGCAACTAGATTAACAAAGTTTTGTGTCTACAGTTAGCTAACTCTGACCTGTGAAAATAGCTTATTTCCTATGTAATGCAGTTTATTATAATCAGTTTTCACTGATTTTCCACAAAACTGAGTGTGTCCTAGAAAAATCAAGTTGAACTTGGAGATGTGTAATTCAAGGTCAGTTGGATTCAACAGTAATTCAAGGTCATGCTGTGAAACTCAGCTTCAGCTGCTGGGACAGCCAGGGCCGCTTGGGAAGGGTTGTTGATTGTGGGGTGGAGCTGCTGTCCGTTAAAGATGAAATTGTCTTCATTGTCACCTCTGAGCTTTCAAAAGCTTCAAAAGAAACAAACTTCTGTGTTAACTTGCCTCTTTTGTCCATAGACAGAATAGGATGTTTCCACTTGAGATGTAAATTTTGCTTTTCCTGACCTCCCCCACCTCAATCTTGCTCTTTCTACTATAACTAAAAGTTCTTTTCTTCTCTTCAAGGTGGAACTGAAATTTCCCTTCTCCAAAGCCATCGGTCCTATGTCTGAGTACAAGCAGTGTGTCTTATGGTCCCTTTAATGTCTCCCATCAGTCAGAGTGGATTAGGCCCTCAGCCATTACTTCTGGACTGGGGATGGGATATCAAAATGACTTTGTGGCTTCAAACAACTTTAAGATTTGAACTCACATATGCATTTGTTCAATTAAATGCAGAATTTCAAACAAAAGAACTTGGGGGCTGTGTCACACAGCTTGCAGGATCTTAGTTTCCTGACCAGGGATCGAACCTGCACCTCCAACAGTGGCAGTGTGAAGTCCTAACCAGTGGACTGCCAAGGAGTTCCCCCAAATAAAATCTTCTTATTTAAAAACTAGAAATATATCTATTTGTATTTCTTCATGACATTTCTTAGGTGACTCTTGTTCATCCTTTAGAACTCATCTCAAGAATATGCCTGGCCTTTGTGGGTATCTTATACTCTGAGCTGGGTTTGGATATCCTGCCTCAGCGTATCTGGACCATCTTGGTCACAAGACTTCACAGTGTTGAGTTGCCCTTGATTAGCTCCCAGTTTTTCTCCCTTTATATTATGAACTCCTTGGGGGCAGGGGCCATGGTTTTTAACATTGTATACTTGAGGCTGAACACAGAGCTGGCACACAGGCTTATGAAAAGCAAGAATGGAAAAAAAATGAATATAAAAGCTATCATATGTGCTTCTTTATTTAGGACTGAGTTTCAGTGCACATAATAATGGGTTCCCAAGTGGCTCACTGATAAAGAATCCACCTGCCAATGCAGGAGATGCACGAGATATGGGTTTGATCCCTGGGTTGGGAAGAGCTCCTGGAGGAGGAAATGGCAACCTACTCCAATATTCTTTGCCTGGGAAATCCCATGGACAGAGGAGCCTGGTGGGCTACAGTCCTTGGGGTTGAAAGAGTCAGATAAGACTTAGCAATTGAGCGTGGACGTGAGCACATAATAATAGCTGAAGGAGTTTGCAAAAAAAAATCATGCGCCTACATCTTGTCCTTCTGTGTCCATTATTCCCTGGGGATTCTGATTCATCAAGACTGGGATAAGAGCACAAGAATGTGAATGTTTGAAAACACACACTAGTGGTTATGACAGAGGCAAAGGATAAGAACCATTGATCTGATTTGTCCTAGGAGTGGGAGGGATGCTGGTAATATTTACCTCTGGATTCACAGACAACTGCAGTAAACTTGAGACTGCAGAGACTTTGCTTCACTCTATTTTGGGTGAACCAACCACCTCTGTGGGGCTTTAGGGGGACCTTTACCCTTTTCAATGTGAATGCAATCATTTTACGAAGATTTGATGAGTGAGCTGGTTGAATGGTTTTATATACAGACACATTGAAAGAAACTATGGTAACAATGAAAGAATTTTTTTGGTGAAAATTAAAAATTCTTAAAAGACTACTCAGGATATCAGATGCTGCCAGGTTAAGATCTTTCATTTTTCTGGAGAAAGATTAAATTTCTCCCTTTAACTCATTGCTTTTTGTGAATTTTTGCCTTTGTGAAAAATTTGTTCCTGCAGGAACTCTCTCTCTCTCTCCATTATTAATTTTCTCATTTTCTGTTTGATCATTTCCAGTATCAAAGATGCTAAATCTCTTACATCTCTTTTGAAAAAAAGTCTTCACCTTACTGCCTCGCTCGCAACTAATGTTTCATTTTCCTGCTTTTATTTGTAGCCAAACTCTATGATAGAAATTTGAGAAACAGTATCTCTGGACTGTCAAGGATAGCTTTAGCATTAGCAATGTAAACAAAAAGCCTGAGTTTTTGAAAAAAGCTCAAAGAGAGGATGCAAATACAATCTACATAGGATATCAGAGCAGCAGTATAAAATGATATATCAAATGCACTCAACGGTCTTGAAGTGAGGTGGGAGACAGATCTTGCCATCAGTTGAAGAGTGAAGAGTGAAAGGGAGGCGAGGAAGGAAGGCAGTAAGCCTGTGCTTTTTCTAACAACTTGACTGGGAGGAGAAGGAAAGAGATTCAAACATGCTTAGAGGAAATAAGGGATCAATTTGAAAACTCAGAGCGTTATCTAACCTGGATGAGGATTGGACCATTATAGAATTTGGAGGAAAAGGGTGAGGTTACTTAATTAAAACAGGTTTTACTTAACTGTGTGAACTTCATTTTTGTCTTCAACTCGTCATGTGTGGTCAGTCACTTCAGTTATATCTGACTCTTTGTGACCTGTATAGACTTAAGCTCACTAGGCTCCTCAATCCATGGCATTCTCCAGGCAAGAACACTGGAATGGGTTGCCATGCTTTCCTCCAGGGGATCTTCCCGAATCAGGGATTGAACCCGCATCTTCTGTGTCTTCAGCATTGCAAGTGGATTCTTTACTGCTGAGCCACTGGGGAAGCCGTCGTCTCATCATAGTACTTCCCTATTTTACTATTTAAGAGTTAGAAGTGGGATCAAATCCACCACAGAGAGATTCTCTTCTGTTACCGGAATAACACATAGCAACTCTAAGCATCTAACTTTGTCAAGTTCAAATGGACCCCATGAGAGATACTGAGTAGGTTGGCCATCTGTCATGGCTGATGAAGGGACGCTGAAGCTATGTAACCCCTAACATTCAATTCTATCCAGTGACTTCTCCTTCTAAGGTGACAACAGTATAACAAATCCCAGCACTAGGTCAGTTTCAAGAATATGATCTTAGCATATTGACTTCTCTTAGATTTTGAAGAGTCCAAATCATAATCCTCTTTAAAAATCTATTCCACTGTCACCATAAAATCTTAGATTGAACTTGCATTTGGGACACTAACTGATTCCTAATCTATTTTCTTCATGAGGAGGACTAACTGTCATCTAATTTAACCAGAGTAGCTTGCTGTCACTTAGCAAAGGAAGGGAAACAGGGCAAGAGGTCTGAGCATATGGAAAGGTCTTTAGAATGCTGCCCAGGGAGAAACTACTTAAGAGAGATATAAGAGTGAGGGTTCCTGGGCATGACTATACCCTGAGAAAACCAGAATTCTAAAAGACACGTGTACTCCAATGTTCATTGAAACACTGTTTATAATAGCCAGGATATGGAAACAACCTAAATGTCCACAGACAGATGAATAAATAAATAAGATGTGGTACATAAATACAATGGAATGTTATTCAGTCATAAAAAGGAACAAATTTGAATCAGTGGTAGTGAGGTGGATGAACTTAGAGCCTCTTATATAGAGTGAAGTAAGTCAGAAGGAGAAAACCAGATTTCATATATTAATGAATATATATGAAATCTGGAAAAATGGTACTGATGAAACTATTTGCAGGGAAGGAATGGAGTTACAGATGTAGTGAATGGACTTGTGGACGCAGTGAGGGAAAGAGAGGGTGGGGTGAATGGAGAAAGTAGAATTGACATATATACACTGTTATGTGTAAAATAAATAGTTGGTGGGAGGTTGGCATATAACACAGGGAACTCAGTCTGACTCTCTGTGATGACCTAGAGGGGTGGGGTGGGGGAGGGGAGGGAAGTTTATGAGAGAGGGGATATATGTATAATTATGGCTGATTCATGTTGTCATATGGCAGAAACCAATACAACATTATAAAGTAATTTTCTTTTCTTTTCTTTTTTTTTTAATTTTTATTAGTTGGAGGCTAATTACTTTACATCATTACAGTAGTTTTTGTTATACATTGAAATGAATTAGCCATGGATTTACATGTATTCCCCATCCCAATCCCCCCTCCCACCTCCCTCTCCACCCGATCCCTCTGAGTCTTCCCAGTGCACCAGGCCCGAGCACTTGTCTCATGTACCCAACCTGGGCTGGTTATCTGTTTCACCCTAGATAATATACATGTTTCAATGCTGTTCTCTTGAAACATCCCACCCTTGCCTTCTCCCAGAGTCCACAAGTCTGTTCTATACATCTGAGTCTCTTTTTCTGTTCTGCATATAAGGCCATCGTTACCATCTTTCTAAAGTCCATATATATGTGTTAGTATACTGTAATGTATAATTATGGCTGATTCATGTTGTCATATGGCAGAAACCAATACAACATTATAAAGTAATTTTCTTTCAGTTAAAAAATAAATTAAAAAAAAGAATGAGGGTGGAGGGTAGAATGATATAGCTTTATTGGTTAAAGCATCATTGAAAGAATACAAAGAGCACATTTTGGGTATGAATTTCTTTCATCATTTTGCCCAGTTTTGGCTGGAGGGACAGAGTCCCATGGCTTAATGCCTGGTGGAGTGCCCGGCACAGAGTAGGTACCCAGTAAATATTTGTTGAATAATAAATATCTATTGACAATATGTCTATTATTTAAAACTATGTTCTTTAGAATGAATTTGGATCATCTATAGAAAGGTGGAAAGACCCGGACACTGTCATACAGAGCGAAGTAAGTCAGAAAGAGAAAAACAAATATCATATATTAACGCATACATGTGGAATCTAGAAAAAATTGTAGAGATGATCTTATTTACAAATCAAAAATAGAGACACAGATGTAGAGAAAAAACATATGGACACCAAAGAGGGAGAAGGGGGAGGGTGGGATGAATTGAGAGGATGGGATTACCTGAAATAGATAACTAATGAGAACTTAGTATATAGCTCAGGGAACTCTGCTCAGTGCTGTGTGGTGACCTAAATAGAAGGAAATCCAAAAAAGAGGGGGTATATGTATAAGTATAGCTGATTCACTTTGCTGTACAACAGAAACCAACATAGCATTGTAAAGTAACAATACTCCAATAAAAATTAATTTAAAAAGGCACCCAAAGAGGAAAATATCTTTAGATGAGATCACTGATGACAAATATCATAAGTAATTCCTCTCTCTACATCATTTATTCAGTTCAGTTCAGTTCAGTCGCTCAGTCGTGTCTGACTCCTTGCAGCCCCATGAATCGCAGCACGCCAGGCCTCCCTGTCCATCACCAACTCCCAGAGTTTACTCAAACTCAGGTCCATCGAGTCGGTGATGCCATCCAACCATCTCATCCTCTGTCGTCCCCTTCTCCTCCTGCCCCCAATCCCTCCCAGCATCAGGGTCTTTTCCAAAGAGTCAACTCTTTGCATGAGGTGGCCAAAGTATTGGAGTTTCAGCTTCAGCATCAGTCCTTCCAATGAACACCCAGGACTGATTCCTTCAGGATGGACTGGTTGGATCTCCTTGCAGTCCAAGGGACTCTCAAGAGTCTTCTCCAACACCACAGTTCAAAAGCATCAATTTTTCGGTGCTCAGCTTTCTTCACAGTCCAACTCTCACATCCATACATGACCCCTGGAAAAACCATAGCCTTGACCAGATGGACCTTTGTTGGCAAAATAATGTCTCTGCTTTTTAATATGCTATCTAGGTTGGTCATAACTTTCCTTCCAAGGAGTAAGCGTCTTTTAATTTCATGGCTGCAGTCACCATCCACGGTGATTTTGGAACCCCCAAAAATAAAGTCTGACACTGTTTCCACTGTCTCCCCATCTATTTCCCTACTGCTGTGTAATAGGATGTGTAATGTTATAATATTGAACATCAGCAAAACTGGGAGAGAATAGGAAATATGGCTGTCATGCACAGTGGAAAAAATGAATATGCTCCTTTTTAGCATAAAAAGTTCTGGATTTTATTTAATTTGATTTCACTGTAAACTTGTTCCTGTTATCTCACTGACTTCAGGGTTCTGTTCTGCGAAATGGGTATACTGGTCATACTAATCTCACTGCATCTGTGGTGGTGGTTTAGTCCTTAAATTACGTCCAACTCCTTGTGACCGCATGGACCATAGCCTCCCAGGCTTCTCTGTCCATTGGATTTCCAGGCAAGCATACTGGGGGTTTAGTCACTAAACTACTGTGATTTAGTTACTTGGTTTAGTCGTGTCCAACTCTTGTGACCCCATGGACTTGTGACCCGCCAGGTTTCTCTGTCCATGGGATTTTCCAGGCAAGAATACTGGAGTGGGTTGCCATTTTCTTCTCTAGGGGATCTTCCTCGACAACCCAGGAATCAAACCCAGGTCTCCTGCATTACAGGCAGATTCTTTTCCAACATATATAAATACTCATACACACACCAGTGGCGCTAGTGGGATCAAACCCAAGTCTCCTGCACCGCAGACAGATTCTTTACAAGGTACATAAATACACACATACACACACCAGGTGGCACTGGTGGTAAAGAATCCACTTGCCAATGCTGGAGATGCAAGAGACCCTGGCTGAGTCCCTGGTTCAGGAAGATACCTTGAAGAAGGAAATGACAATCCACTCCAGTATTCTCACCTGGAAAATTCCATGGACAGAGGAGCCTTGCAGGCTATAGTCCATGCGGTCGCAGAGTCAGGCAGGACTGAGCATGTACAGAGGTGGGAGCACGAGGGAGGGAAGACACACACACTAGAGGTATCTTTGCTTAGGTCTGTGTCCTTCTCTATCTCTTTAATGAAACACAAAATAGTTCTCAAAAAGAGTATATATGGCAAACATCAATCTAAACATTTTTCATAAATTAATTTGTTTAATCTTCTCAACAAAGCTAACTGCCCCTGTGAAGAAGTAGGCACAGAGAGGTTAAATACCTTGTTCTACTAATAAATTGAAAGCTGGGATTTGAAGTCTAGCAAGAGTTCTCAAGTCTGTCCTCATCAATGCTATATCACTTTTCCAAGGTGATGCATATACAATTGTGTGCTACTGTGCCTGGCACAGTGTCCCCCTTGCATTATTATTTTAGCCTCAGGTTAATATCTCTGTTATGGTTCAGAGACTCTTCACCAAACTGAGGGAAACAAGATCTCCAAAGCTGAGAGCCTGGGATAAGAACCTCCTTGTCCTAGAGGATGCATACGATAGCAAGCTTTGGCAATAAACTCGAGCTTCTCCAGTATTTGTTTGAGTTTTATTAAATGTGATTCTATGACACCTCCCCCTCTGGGGAGAAACCAATTTCCTTGAGTTCTCTGTACAGCATCTCGTACACACACTTGACAGTTTACTTTCAAAGTGATTACCACACTTGTGTTAATCTATCAGACAGCCAATGACCCCCAACGATTCAGGGAGACTGAACAATGCAGTGCTAGATCAATATTATATTTCACTTTGTCAGCAATGGAAGTCTGGGATCGCTGAGTAGGATGAGAGTGAAATGAGGTATTGGATTATTGAGCGGGTTCCCTCTGGAGTCATCCCAGTATTCATCAGATATTAACTAGGAGCTGGATTTTTGTTGCCCATAGACCCAGGAAGAGATAAAAAGCCTTTTATTTGATAGCAGCTAAAGTATAACTTGTGGGGCATGATGTAATTAATGAGAAGTTTTTCTGGTGATAAAGGGAAAAAACTCCTTCAATATTGTGGTGGTAATTGATTATATGCTTGTATACTTTCCTCTAACTTTCCAAACTTTTTCGCATGCATTATATTTCCATAAATATTCCCCTCCACCCGTGTGTCTCCTCTCTCTTTATTCTTCTTAGCATTGTTGGAGGAAAAATGAGGTTTCCTGGATCATTTTTCTCCCTCCTTTTTTTTGGCACTAGATTATGAAGGCCAGTTATTTAGCAAATATTTGTGTATTGTTTTCTCAGAGTTGGGTTTTATGGTTGACAGAGTTGAATGAGGCATGTTACCTGTTTTCACAGGGCTTGAAGTCAGAAAAGAGAGAAATAAAAAGAAATAACTGAATGTCTTAGAAATAGTTTTACTCTGTAATATGGCCAGGGCTGCAAAGGTAGTGAGAAGAGAGTGTGAACAGTGAAATGATCCAGATTTAAACATCATGAACAAGATGTACAGAAGAAGCACTGGTTGCCAAGGAATTGATGCCCTGAGCCCTGTGTGTGTGTGAGTGTGTTTGTGTGTGTGTGTGTGTGTGTATGTGTGTGTGTGTGTGATGTAAGATTGGATCTTAGTTCTTTTACTCAATCAAAATGTCTGAGAACTAATCATGGGCAGATGGGGGGAAGAGGGAAACTTGATGTCAGGATAGGACACACCAACCTAAAGTGACAGCTGTCAAATCTGAATTACCTATGACAACAAATGACTTTCCTTGCTTATATTCTTAGTCCACTTCAGGTCAGCAGTGGTTTCTGTCCAAAATTTTCTTCCTTTTGGACCCATACCATTTTGAATACTAGGAGTTGTTATGTCGTAGGGAAAAGAGAATGAGTTTCTGGAACTGGCTATTCAATGCTCACAGGTAATGCACTAGAACTAATCATGCAGCCTTGAAGAACCAGAGATGGGTTGGAAGTATAATACCATCACGTGCCCCTGAAGGTAGAGAGCTGGAAATATTTGGTGAACAGTATCCATGACAGACTTGAACGATCACTGAACCTCTAACAGGGAAGCCAGCTGCCAGCAAAAGAGATTTCAGGCTCTTTCCCCATCCCTAGGGAATAGCAATGAGCCGTAGTAAAATGAACGAAGGAATAAAAATCAGAACCACTGGATTCTAACCCTAAACCTGATCAAGAATATGTGTCTAAGTCAATTTCCTTACCAAAGTCAATTTTATAGAATTATTCTGAGGATTAAAAGATATTAAAGTTTTGTGGATGATAAGACTGAAGAAATAGGTGAGGAACCCCATTTCCTGAGGTTTCCTGTTTTTCTCCTCTTCCCTGCTGTAGTGGCTTTTCCTTCTGGACCTAAGCAGCTGTGTTATCTTCATGGTATGAATGGAAACAGCTGGAGTACTTGTATTAGGAAGTGGGCCAGTCTAAGTCTTCAGGGAGAAAGAAGTAGGAAATTGAGTGAGGGGCCAGCTGGGGACTTTGCACCCTACCAGATGTATCTGAACATGTGAGGGAGGTATTTAAAAAAAAAATTATTGATGTATAGTTGATATACAATGTTGTATTAATTTCTACTATACAGCAAATTTATTTGGTTAAACATTATATATATTCTTTATCATATTCTTGTCCACTACGGTTTATCACAGGATATTGAATGTAGCTTTTAGTGCTATATAATCAGACTTTGTTGTTTATTCATTCTTTTTATACTAGTTTGCATCTGCTACTTCCAAACACCCAATCTATCCCTCCCTCACATCCTCATGTCTTTGGCAATTCCAAGTCTGTTTCTGTTTTGTAGAGAAGTTCATTTGTGTCATATTTTAGATTCCACATATAAGTGCTATCATATGGTATTTGTCTTTTCCTGAGTTACTTTGCTCATCTCTAGGTCCATCCATGTTGCTGCAAATGACACGGTTTCATTCTTTTTTATGGCTGAGTAATATTCCATTGTGTATATGTATATATACACAATGCTAAGATTATTGGGTTACAAGTATTTTTCTGAATTATAGTTTTGTCTGGTCATGTGCCAAGGAGTGGGATTGCTGGGTCATATGGAGACTCTACTTTCAGTTTTTTGAGAAACCTCTGTACCATTGTCCACAGTGCCACATCAGTTTACCTTCCCACCAACAGTGTGGAAGGTTTCCCTTTTCTCCACACCTTCTCCAGCACCAGAGGGTGCCTTTTGGATGTTTGCAGTGATTGGAATGCACTAGTGGCATTTGCCAAGTGTTAGCCAGGGATACTAATTGTCATGTAATGCCCAAGACATTCCTGCATGATAAATGTTTGTATGACTCCAAATACCAGTGGTTGAGAAACACATGAGAGAAGAGGCTGTCAACACAAGGTATGGAAGCTCTGCAATTGAAGATGGCTGAAGGCTCCGGAGAGGCTTGCAGCGCGATTGCCAGATTCTTGAGAAAGAGGTTTTAGCTTTCTTTTCTACGTAGGTGGCTTTGAACATGGCTATTACTCAACTAAATACATGTTGAGTGAATGCCCCATTTACTGTGTTCCTGGCTCTTTTCTAGCTCTTGTATGACCGTGTTCCTGAAGATAGCTAGAGGCATCAAAGAAAGGTTTAGGCAAATTCATGGATGGGATTCTAACAAGTTAAAAAAGGACAGATATCTGGTGCATGTCCCTAAACTCTTGAATTTAGAATCAGTGCAGCAAGTGACACATCCTGTTGCATTCTCCTTGCTGTCTTGACCCCATTAGAAACAAGAATCCTTGCCTGAGATACAGGGCTAGGTATTTGGGTACCCTAAGTCTGGGTTAGTCTTTAGTTTGTATTCTTCCCCTGCCTGTCTACTGTTAGCTATCTTTCCAAACTCTACTTTTCTTTAATGTCAGAAATTATACATTATTCTTCAGAAATGTGCTCTAATATTTCAATTGTGTTGGAACAAATTTGCATACTCAAAACAAGAACTGACTGCATCTAGAATCTTTAGAATGTTATTTCTCATTGTCACCTTCCATTCCACTTATAGAATGTTATTCTAAACACAAATCTTATCTTTCATTCAAGATCTCTCCAAAAAAACAAAACAGACAATCTAGAATAATGTACAATTTCTTAAGTGTATAATGTATAATTTCTGAAGAATAATGTAACTGAGTGTTTGCTTATGCACAATTTTGTCCACCATAAACACCGGGGGAATGTGGAATGGAGACGTACAAGGCACAGAAAGTTTACACGCACACCTACCAGCTCCCTGAGTGCAATTCCTGTGCCCTGAGTCACTTTCATCCCCATCCAGCCCTTTGCATTCTATCTGAGATAACCCACCCTCTGTCACTTCACAATAACTTACACCTGCAACCCTTTCAACATCCATGTACTCTGGCAAATTTGAGGTCTTTCTCAAGGTAAAGGGCCATGTTTATTGCTGTATTTCTGCTTTCCTTAACCGTTTAAGATGTGTAAAGCTGGAATATCATTTTTGTTTACTTCCTAACTTCTGTTTTTGTGTCATTGATAAAGGTTTTTGCTGTGTTGCCAACTCCATTTTCCCCAAGAGTCCTGTAACTTTTATTGCACAAAGTTGCACCTTGATTTTTAGGCACACGTGTGTCACTTTAGTGGAGGAGGAAATGGCAGCTCAGTCCAGTATTCCAACGGAGAATTCCAGCGGACAGAGGAGCCCAGAGGCCTACAGTCCATGGGGTTGCAAAGATTTGGACATGACTGAGCACACATACACACACCTGCCGGGTCAGACCAGAACAGACCATCACAGTTTGCAATCCAAGTTTTGGGATATGTAGTTGAGATTGTGTTCAGGGAGAAGTTGGGCACAGCTTTTACCCCACCTATTATCCCAAGAATCCACATGGCATAGTAACTAGGAAAGACCTTTATCATGAGGGAGAAAAAAGGGGAAGCTTTGGGGGAAATAATTATGCATCTCTACATGGAGTGACTAAGAAATTACTCTGTGTCACATGTCCGCTCTCATCTTCATGAGCCTTTTCCCTTGATTCCACATGGCAGGGAAAAGAGAGATGACTCCATGAATCCCTCTATGGAATATTCCTATTCTGAGTTATCACTTGTCATAGTTTATGTGCTCAAGACATGTATTTCATAAGTAATAAAGTTCCAGGACAATAAATGGTGCTTAGAAATTTACTCAAACAGCACAAAGACAGTGAATAATAAACATCCTCTTTAGTTTTGAAATAACATCTAAAACTCATTTTTGCCTTAAATAAGGCAATGCAAATTTTGGAATAAGTTTCATTTTATACATCATAAGAAATTGAATTTCTTTGGGGAATGACAGAAGAGTCAGAGAGTAAAATGGCAGGCTTATTCAGAGACTAAGGGAGTCTTTCATTCACCTCTATCTTTCTGCTACTGTTGACTCCTCTTCTTCTATCTTGAGCACTTCTCATTTGGGCAGTCTGGTCTTGTCTTCACAGACTAGTCAAAATCCCTGTGGTTAAAACAGAATGGTACCAATATTTTAAGGGAGTTTGCACTTTATAGATGACTTAAAAAGTACAAAGTCTTTCATGTACATACTGCTATATTTAAAATGGATAACAAACACAGACCTACTGTAAAGCACATGGAATTCTGCACAATGTTATGTGCCAGTCTGGATGGGAGAGGGCATTGAGGGAAAATGGAAACATGTATGTACATGGCCAAGTCCTTTGTTGTCCACCTAAAACTATCACAACATTGTTTGTCAGTTCGCCATACCCCAGTATGAAATAAAAGTTGAAAAAAAGCAAACAAACAAAAGAGACTTCAAGATTCAAAGGACTGAATTTCTAATGGTAAAATCTCAGTGTTTTTCAAATTTTATTTGAGGCTTAAAGTTTTATTTCAATTATAGCTATTGGAGAAAGATTCATATGTTTAAAAAACCTAAAACACATGCAAAATGGGTGAACAGTGTTTATAGGATTAAAGAGAAAGTGAAAACCATCAAGTCCAAGCTTTTTGAGCTCTGCTGAGGGCTTTTCTTGGTGAAGTTGGGTGCAGATGAGTAGAAAGGCAAATAGCCAGATTTCAGCTTAGATCTGAATGTATTTTATGTGAGACTTCTTTCAAGAAGCTGTTAAGCTGCTTAAAAATATTTGCAAACCAGAGGCTTAGCCTCCTGTTTGTGGGGCTCCTGGCTCAGTGCTTTCTCTGTCGATTGTCCTTTGGGAAAGAAGTTTTTTTTGAATTAGAGGACTGAGCTGCTTAGCTTCCTGGTGACAGAGAGCAGGGCTTAGGTTTGATGAGTTGGAGAAGGAGCTAAGTTTATTGATTGCTCATGAGAGGCAACACACTGGGCTGCGACTATTTTTCATTTGATTGTTTCAATAACATGAGAAAGCAACTGTCATCATCTCCATTTTGTAGCTGAGAAAATGCAGGTGAGGTTGAGAGTGAAACCCCCTCAGTACTAAGTCTATTTGGGGAGAGGAGGTCCCTGTATGAAAGTTCACTTGGCTTTTCCAGCTTCAGAGCACAACTTATCCCATTGTAGCATTAATGCCTCTTGTTTTCACCCCGGCCCCACCCCTAAAATATGATGCCATCTCTATGTATGTGTGTTGCTATTTTCTTTCCCCTTTGCAATACTGACTCTCATTATAGCTGAGTCTGGCTTGGTTCACACTTCCAACCAAAGTCCGTGAAGCTTATCCTGGTTCTCTACTCCTGAAAAACAGGTCCCAGGAGAGATGGAAGAAATTATATTAACTGTCAAGAAGAGGAGCTGGATTAGACCTCACGGTCTCTGCAGTTATGACCACTCACTTCCTGTCTCTCTTGCTTTCTCCATCTGTCTGCTGTGCCTGAAACACCGACTTGGACCTCTGCTGCTAAAGCTTCAACTTCAGGGGCAGAAACAAAAATCTCCTTTCATTTATAGAGAGAGCATTTTGCTCTGTTTACTATTTTAGAATAATTTTTAATAGAATAGCCAAGAAGAAAGTGGACAAAATAAATTTACAATTACATGTTCATACAGTGATAGAGAGGTACCCTGAACCCTTTCATGGAAGGAAGGTGGTGGCATTTCACACAAACTGTTCCCATCTACTTGTTCATCTTAGACGAAGAACACTCCTATGAGTTGTTTGTGGAAGCCTGAGACTTAACAATAATTATTGTTTGGCTCTGAGATGTTTGAAATGAAGACAGATGATGTAATAGGGAGAACAAATGGGACTCCATACTAGAATTTTCTTTTATTTTAACTTTTGTATTCTATTGCCTTCACTTGAAGTTAAGAATGCTGCCTATAGCCTGAAATGTACAGGATAGCCCATTCTCAAGACTCTGATCTTTAAGACTATAACACTTTTCCTTTCATACAGAGCTAAAAAGTTGCAGAAGAAAGAATAATATTTTCTTCTCGGAGGTTACAGGAACATCATGACCTCACCTGCATGGACAGTTACAAGAACAAAGGATTCTGACACCAAGAAGTTTGCCACGACTGATTATGTCCCTCCCTCACCTTGTCTTTAAAATGCTTTGCTGAAACCCTTTGGAGGGGTCTAGCTTTTTTCTGGGAGTGGGGGACGCAGGCCACCTGTTCTCCTTGCATGCTGCAACAAATCTTTCTTTCAAACTTGGACATTTTGGTTTGTTTGGCCTCATTGTGTTGGGCACATGAACTTGCATTTAGTAACAATGAGAGTAGTTAAAGAGTAAATTACTATAAGATAATGGAACTAAAATGTAAGGATTAATTTTCCTCTTTCTATCCATAGCACCCAAGATTCATTTTATCACTAAGCCCTGCCTCCTGGTCAGGGAGTGGGGGAAGCTTTTTTATGAGACTCTTCACTAATTAGAATTTCTGGTAATCAGATCCATAAAACATGTCCACGTTCTCTATCTAGTAAAGACAACTTCCCTATTATCTTATCACATTTTTATAACTTCACTTTGCATTAGTTGTTTGGAGATGGTATCTTTCATTTCCCCCCATTTGGTAAGGAAATTGTTTTCCTGTGGCTTATCTAAATTGGATGTGGAGCTACCAGACCCTGGAGAGTACACATATAGATGTAAGTGATATATTACACTCTGAGATGTTGAGGGTGACAGAGTACATTTAGGGGCTGTCAACGGTGCTCACTTGTGAGCGGTATTTACTGCCAACTGATAAGGATCTACAAGATGCAAATGAAGTTTGCCTGGAAAGAAATATCAAATGATCCTGAAGCTTACCACTTTTGTTAAAGTTGCTAATGATGTCTTTTGGATCATGAGTGGTGCTGTTTGTAGTAGGCAGCTGACCTGTGAGGGGACTGAAAAGAGGTAGTCATATTGAGGGAAATGTAACCCATAAAACTTTTGAGCAGCATCACTGTCATCACATTTCCTGCTCTTAGAGTGTAGCAAGAGCACTGAGAGGCCTATAATGTATCCTGATTCCCAGGCCAGACTGCACTAGAGTCCTAGTTCCTTATTGAGAGAAGGGCCCTGGAGCAGGAACACCAGGGATCATTGTAGAGCAAAGGACCTCAGAGTCATCAGTTCCTTGGTGTAAAGGAGTTCCTGGCCCTTTGTTCTGTCGCTTAGTCATATCTGACTCTTTGCAACCCCATGGACTGCAGCACGCAAGGCTTCCCTGTCCTTCACCATCTCCCAGAGTTTGTTCAAACTCATGTCTATTGAGTTGGTGATGTCACCCAACCATCTCATCCTCTGTCACCCGCTTCTCCTTCTACCCTCAACCTTTGCTAGCATCAGGGCCTAACTTTTGTGACTGCCTGTTTTGTGCCATGCATACAGAAAGAGAAGAGATCTAAAGGTCTCATAACATATCCAAGGATGAGTGCATATATGCTTTAGGAACTTGGACAACTGCCAGATAAGTGAAAATAACCCTGGAAAATAGTGAAATGGGATTAGATCTTTTGGGGGCTGTGGGTGAAAATATCCACTGCACTGTCACGTCACCCACCCCACAGATGACAATCATGGAGTGCAGGTCAGTGAGGGGATCCGCTAGTTGCCTTCTGCCTCATCTCACTGGGCTCTATGTGCTGTGGGCTCCCCGGCAAGAAGAGGGGCTTCTGGAAAGGACTGAGATGCATGGGGACTGTCCCATCGGCCAGGATCAAGGAAAGAAGATGAAACTCACTCTGGAGTTTAGCCAGTCTTAAAGGGAGAGGGATAAAAGAGAGATGGAGAGGGCAAAGGAGCACAAAAGCACAATTAGAAAAATTTATATCAGCAAGTGTGTGTGTGGGGTCCCCAGGGACTACAGGGGCAGGGATTTCTAGGTTCTCAGACAAAGCCTTCTGGCTGGCTGGCACATCTAGTGGCAGCCTTGTCCACTGCATCAGCTTTAGGAGCCTGTGTTCCTGGCTGACAGGAACACAGTGGAGATGGTGTAATCCCTGCCCATCTTGTGAGATGTGCCTGAAGTGTCCATGTGCTTCATGTGACTGGACTCCAGACACCTTCACTACTTTTTTTTCTGCTTAGAACACTGATATTACAAGAAGCTAAGAGCCTGTAAAACCCTAGATGAAGCTCCCCAGAGAAAGACATTCCAAATTCCCCTTTCCAGCTCCAATAAAGGTTCTAACAAACCCTATAGGTGTGGGCTTTTTTGGTGAGATTATAGAATCTACCAGCAGTAGACGGAAACATGGGTTGCATAAGTACCTAGAATTGTTAGGACTCTGCAGTCTGCCCATTTTCTGTCACAACTTGAGCCTATTTGGGGGCATCTGAGAGAAATTGGGACCCCGTCTCAACCCTCCACATGTTTCACTTTGCTCTGCCTCTCCCACTCCAGTTGTTATTCAACTGCCAAAGGCAGAAGATGGCATCCCCCTTGTTAAGCCCAGGAGGTAGGGGAACCATCTTCAGTATTCAGATTCCCTTCAGATCTAAAGATTTTTACCCCCAGAGCCTTTGCTTGCAAAGAGACAGCGAGGACACTGCTGACCTTCTGAGCCTGTGGATCCAGGCAACCCACTCTAATATTCTTGCTTGGAGAATCCTCATGGACAGAGGAGCCCGGTGGGCTACAGTCCATGGGGTTGTAAAGAGTTGGACATGACTGGGTGATTAAGCACAGGAATCTGGAAGTGAAGGGGTTCTTTCTGCTGAGCAGCTGGGCTGCCTGTCCTCATCCCTCTCCACCCATGACTCTGACCCTTCTTGATATGCAGAGGGCAGCTTTTGGAATTTGGAAAGCCATTTTCTCCCTCAACACACCTAGGCTTTTAAAACTGCCAATTCAAAACCCCAGTTTGAAACTCATTGCTGGCCAACGACACCTTTATTTTGGGCAAGATCCTCTCTCTCCTGATTCAATGTGATGGGAAACGAAAAGGCAATGACATCCAGAAGAAATGGAAGACATTTCAGGTTAATGTCTTTACATATTATTACTGAAATGGAGTTTATGAAATACCCACGGAATAATTGGTTACCTCTCAGAATTCTCTCATATTCTTGACCATCCTCTGAATGGTGGGGCATCTGGCCCTCCTCCAAAAGCTGGACCCAGTGTTTCTCAGGGTGGGGTAATGTGCACATGTTTTGACTTGTTTTTAACAACGGAACACAGCAGAGATCATGGAACATCACTTCTGTGACTTAGGTTATAAAAGTTTGTGACTTCATGTTGCTAACAAACTCTATTGCGTTTTTGGTTTGCTTGCTTTGATGAACTAAAGCTGCCATATTAGAGAAGTCCACATGGCAAGAAAATGAGTGGTGGCCTCCAGCCAGCTGACAGCTAGGACCTGAGGTCCTTACTTACTACCAAGTCCAAGCTAGTATTGTTCACTGCACGACAGGCCAATTAAATTAGATTAAATTAAATTGAGGGCAAGGAATGGTGTACTGACTAGTGTACCAAAGAGCCATCTTACTTGAGGTAGGATTCGGCCTTGTTGTTTTTAAATTGGTATATAATTGCTTTACAATGTTGTGCTAGTTTCTGCTGTACTATGACGTGAATCAGCTGTATGTTTTCATATATCCCCTTCCTCCCACCCCACCCCCATCCCAGCCATTGAGGTCATCGCAGCGCACTGAGCTGAGCTTCCTGTGCTTTATAGCAGGTTCCCACTCGCTGTCTGTTTTACACATGGTAAGGTATGTATGTCAACCCAAATCTAATCTCCTAATTTGTCCCACTGTCCCCTTTCCTGCCATGTTCACATGTGCATTCTCAATGTTTGCATAAAGAAGTACTGTAGTGTGTGTATGTGTGTGTGTGTGTGTGTGTGTATAGTATATATATATGCATATATATATAGTATATGCAGTGTGTGTGTGTGTATATCTATATCTATCTATCTATATATATATATGCATGCGTGCTTGCTAAGTCACTTCAGTTGTGTCTAACTCTTTGCAACCCTATGGACTGTAGCCCTCCAAGCACCTCTGCTCAGGGATTCTCCAGGCAAGAGTACTGGAGTCAGTTGCCATGCCTTCCTCCTGGGGCTCTTCCTGACCTAGGCATCAAACCCACAGTTCTTAAGTCTCCTGTATTGACAGGTGGGTTCTTTACCATTAAGAAAAGTAAAGACTGTTTTAAATTGGAATATAATTGTTTTACAATGTTGTACATTGCTTTAAATATTGGGAAGACTGTTCCACCTGGAAAGTTACTCAGCCGCTAAAAGGAACAAAACAGTATCATTTGTAGAGACATGCTTAGACCTAGAGTCTGTCATACAGAGTGAAGTAAGTCAGAAAGAGAAAAACAAGTATCTATATTAATGTATGTATATGGAATCTAGAAAACTGATACAGGCTTCTTTTATATCAAAAAGGGGAGAAAGTGGGCTGGTTGTTGCAGATTTTTTGGCTCCAGAATCCTTTGTTTTTATAGATGTTTACAAAAACCTGGTCTAAATATTCCTGTTGATGTTTCATAAGACAGTAATTATTTGCTGTTCTAAAACTTCTTATTGCTTTATGAATGGAAAAGTATTATACCATAAAAGGCCAAACCTGAGAGGCAGAGTCTTGAGAATGGTTATGTTGTATATTTCAGGCTACAGGCAACATTGTTTTATAAAGGAGCAGACCCAGCCTGACTGAACACAGGCAACAAAGCAGGAAGTTTACAGCTGAAGGAATAGATCGAAATTCTCCAAGCCAGGCTTCAGCAATACCTGAACCGTGAACTTCCAGATGTTCAAGCTGGTTTCAGCAGAGGAACCAGAGATCAAATTGCCAACATCCGCTGGATCATTGAAAAAACAAAAGAGTTCCAGAAAAACATTTATTTCTGCTTTATTGACTATGCCAAAGACTTCGACTGTGTGGATCACAATAAACTGTGAAAAATTCTGAAAGAGATGGGAATACCAGACCACCTGACCCACCTCTTGAGAAACCTATATACAGGTCAGGAAGCAACAGTTAGAACTGGACATGGAACAACAAACTGGTTCCAAATAGGAAAAGGAGTACGATAAGGCTGTATATTGTCACCCTGTTTATTTAACTTATATGCAGAGTACATCATGAGTGAAACGCTGGGCTGGAAGAAGCACAAGCTGGAATTAAGATTGCTGGGAGAAATATCAATAACCTCAGATATGCAGATGACACCACCCTTATGGCAGAAAGTGAAGAGTATCTAAAAAGCCTCTTGATGAAAGTGAAAGAGGAGAGTGAGAAAGTTGGCTTAAAGCTCAACATTCAGAAAACTAAGATCATGGCATGATGGCATCACTTCATGGGAAATAGATGGGGAAAAAGTGGAAGCAGGGTCAGACTTCATTTTTTTGGGCTCCAAAATCACCGCAGATGGTGATTCCAGCCAGGAAATTAAAAGACGTTTACTCCTTGGAAGGAAAGTTATGACTAACCTAGATAGCATATTAAAAAGCAGAGACATTACTTTGCCAACAAATGTCCATCTAGTCAAGGCTATTGTATTTCCAGTGGTCATGTATGGATGTGAGAGTTGGATGGTGAAGAAAGCTGAGCACCAAAAAATTGATGGTTTTGAACTGTGGTGTTGGAGAAGACTCTCAAGAGTCCCTTGGACTGCAAGGATATCTAGGCAGTCCATCCTAAAGGAGATCAGTCCTGGGTGTTCATTGGAAGGACTGATGCTGAAGCTGAAACTCCAATACTTTGGTCACCTGCTGCCAAGAGTTGACTCATCGGAAAAGACCCTGATGATGGGAGGGATTGGGGGCAGGAGGAGAAGTGGACGACAGAGGATGAGATGGCTGGATGGCAAAACCGACTCGATGGACCTGAGTTTGAGTAAACTCCAGGAGTTGGTGATGGACAGGGAGGCCTGGCGTGCTGCGATTCATGCGGTTGCGAAGATTTGGACATGATTGGGTGACTGAAATGACAGAAATGAGTGTCAGGTTTGTTCTTCTCTATTGCCTCTTCAGTCCAATGTTGTTGTTGTTTAGTTACAAAGTGTGTCCGACTCTGTGATACCATAGACTGCAGCACGCCAGTCCAATAGCACATGAAAAATTGAGTCTTGCCAACAGCTGTATGGTCGTGAAATTGGATCCTTCCTTTGTTGAGCCTTTTAAGTTATTGTTACCGTTAGGCTTTCCTGTATTCCTCTATGAAGTACAGAAACTTTCCTGGACTTCTATCATTTTCTTCAAATAAGAAGAGATTCAACAGGGATGCTGGCACCTCTGTCCCTATTACAGTGTTTTCTAATATAGCATCAGGAGCTGGGAAATTGATCTGGATATTTCTTACCCTGTAATTGTTTCAGGTTTATGTGGACCAATAGCAGTGTACACAAGTATATTGTAAAACCTCCATGACATAGTGAAGAGTGACAATGTTAACATACTACTGGTAGGGAGAAGTTTAATGCATTACCTAGGAAATGTCATGGATGCCCACGTTTCTATCAAAAGGATCCATCTGCTTTCAGTTGAGAAATCTTTTGGGAAGTTTCTGTTACCTAAGATTGACTGAGTGTGTACAATGCATAGAAGGAAGTAGGACACATAACATTTACATGAAGAAAGACAGCCATCTTTAGAGTCTAAAATGTCAGGAGTGTCACAGGAACTTAATTCACATTTGTCAAATTAATGAATAATAATTAAAGGAGATATGTGATACATTATTCTTAACAACATATTAATAAAATATCTGAAAAGCAAAACTTTTAAACAGTTGCAGAAGAAGAAATAGAGAATCACCAAAGCCATATGCCAACTTAGACTAGCATAAGATAGCAATTGTGTGGGGCTAGGATCAGAAGAAACTGTATTTTAAGAAATGAGGAATCTTAGCCTGGTAACTATCTATCTTGGGTTGCCCATGACTGTCCTGGTATATATATATACCTGTTGTTCTGGCATAATCATTTAGAGTGTCCTCTTTTATACTTGAAGTGTCCTGGTTTCAGTGATAAATTATATAGTCACTATACTTTTAGTGAATATATATGAACTATTATGGAGTCTATAGGGAACCATTTATAATAAATATCAAACCTCTCACTTCTTAGAATGACTATTCAGTTCAGTTCAGTCACTCAGTCGTGTCCAACTCTTTGAGATCCCATAAACCTCAGCATGCCAGGCCTCCCTGTCCATCACCAACTCCCGGAGTCCACCCAAACCCATGTCCATTGAGTCAGTGATGTCATCCAACTATCTCATCCTCTGTCATCTCCTTCTCCTCCTGCCCTCAATCTTTCCCAGCATCAGGGTCTTTTCAAATGAGTCAACTCTTCGCATCAGGTGGCCAAAGTATTGGAGTTTCAGCTTCAACTTAAGTCATTCCAATGAACACCCAGGACTGATCTCCTTTAGGATGGACTGCCTGGATCTCCTTGCAGTCCAAGGGACTCTCGAGAGTCTTCTCCAACACCACAGTTCAAAAGCATCAATTTTTTGGTGCTCAGCTTTCTTCACCATCCAACTCTCACATCCATACATGACCACTGGAAAAACCATAGCCTTGACTAGATGGAGCTTCATTGGCAAAGTAATGTCTCTGCTTTTAAATATGTTATCTAGGTTGGTCATAACTTTCTTTCCAAGGAGCAAGCGCCTTTTAGTTTTATGGCTGCAATCACCATCTGCAGTGATTTTGGAGCCCAGAAAAATAAAGTCAGCCACTGTTTCCACTGTTTCCCCATCTATTTGCCATGAAGTGATGGGACCGGATGTCATGATCTTAGTTTTCTGAATGTTGAGCTTTAAGCCAACTTTTTCACTCTCCTCTTTCACTTTCATCAAGAGGCTCTTTAGTTCTTCTTCACTTCCTGACATAAGGCTGGTGTCATCTGCGCAGAAATAAAACAAAAGTCATGTAAATAATTTTCAATGTCCTAGTAGCCATGTTAAAAAAGAAAGATGTGACATAATTTTGATAATATTATATTTAACCCATATATCAACAATGTTATCATTTCAACATGCAGAAAACATATAATTATTAATGAGACATTTTACATTCATTTTTTACACTAAGACTTTGAAGTTCAGTGTGATTTTACACTTGCAGCTTATTTTGATTTAGACCAGCCACCTTTCAAGTATTTAGTAGCCACATAGGGTTAATAACTATTGCATTGGAGCTCAGTTATGGAATATATAATTTGTTGAATAAAATTCTATTATGTTAACTGTATAGTGAAATACATGTAGCTGCTATTCCATTCTTGAGTCATCTGCTGTCATAATAAAATTAAGTTAAATAATTGCTGACCATTAAGACTCTTTCTTCATCTCTGACTTAGGTTCATTCTACTTTGATTTAATTTTCAATCAGACTCTTTCTTCTTAAAGGTAGTGTGACCACTAGGAGTTCTAGGGGGCTTCCTCGGGGTCTTCCCTGGTGGCTCAGTGGTAAGAACCCACCTGCAATGCAGGAGACAGCAGGAAACGAAGGTTTGAGCCCTGAGTCAGGAAGATCACTTTGAGCAGAGCATGGCAACCTACTCCAGTATTCTTTCTAGGAAAACATCATGGGCAAAGAAACCTGGCAGGCTACAGTTCATGGGGTCACAAAGAGTTGGACACAACTGAAGTGCACACACACAGGAGCTCTAGATCTATTTTTCACCAAAATGAAAGTGATTTACTCTTTCTTAATGTTACAACAAACCTCTAGGTTTTGAGGATAGTCTGACCAACCTGGGTCACATACTCATTGTTGATATTGTCACTGACACACAGACTAAAAAATTCTGCCTGGTCACACACTTATCCCTGGAGCCATGAGGGTGGAAAACATTAAGTTACATCCAAACTTGATGAACTGTGACTGGAGAAGGACTTTCCCAGTAGAAGCCAGGTGGTATTACTAGAAGGGAAATGCATGCCAGAATGGCACAGTATCAGAAGTGCAGGAGTCATTTAGAGACCTTAGGAAAGATAGGTACAGCTTAGATAATCCAAGGGCATCACCAGGCTTGAGTGGTTCTTCAAGAGCAGCCCCTCCCCTCAACTGCCAGAAGCTTGTTAGAGGCCACCTGTGAAATTCCTTCTCCATACTTCTCTGATGGTAGACTTCGTTTATGGTATGTGACATGATATCTAAAGATCCAGTGTCAGTCTCCAGTGGGAAGATTATGATGGATCATGTGTTCATTTGGCCACCAAACCAAGGATTCTGATTCTCTGGGGCTAAAAGGGCAAGCATTCATTGTATCCAGGTATCTTGGGGATTTCTCTTACACTCATTGTAGACATGAATGTCCCAGTAAGGGTCAGGCTTCTTTTTCAGATTTCTTTCCCCTTTAGGTCACCACAGAACACTAAGTTGAATTCCCCGTGCCATACAGTAGGTTCTCAGTAGTGTATACATGTCAATCTCAACCTCCCAATTCATCCTACTCTCCGTTTCCCCCCTGGGTGTCCATAAGTTTGTTTTCTCCATCTGTGTTTCTATTTCAGTTTTGCAAATAAGTTCTTCTGTACAACATTCCTAGATTCCACATATTAAATGATATTATATGATATGTGTTTTTCTGATTTACTTCAGTCTGAATGACAATCTGTATCAACAATCCACATCTTTAGAAATTCACCCTAGAAGCATCTCTAGAGCCTAAAGGGCAAATGGATCCCACAAAACAGCAATTTGATGGGCCTTGAGGGGTTTAAGAGTCGGACACCACTAAGCGACTAAGCACAGCACATAACACAAAGGGGTATAACAAGTGGACCTTGACCATGTTTTGTGGGGGGGGGCATGCCACAGGGCAAAACCCTGCAGTTCAGAGCAGGTGGGGGATGCCAGAGTGCCATGGTACTACAGGGGGATGAGAAGAACCATAGGAAGGAAATGATGAGCCTGGGCTAAAAGAAGAAATCAACAGAGGGGTCATCTCATCCCTATGTGCTGTGTCTAACAAAGCTTTGAAAGCTCCATTGCTTTGCTGCTACTCAAAGCCTCAGGGAGTGAACACTGCTCTCTGAGTCATGGTCCTGAAGAGCCAGGACCCCTAAGCCACAGCCAGCAAGAAATAACTCTGACATCTGCTGACATCAGTGACTGGACAAAACTCTTCCTTCGTGGAGGTCAGTAGAATTCAGAGCTTTGCATGCATCCTTGTGGAGCACACATCATGAATGGTGTTGAAGTTTCGTAACATGCATGCTTGTAATTGCCACATCCATGCAAAACTCCCTGATAAGTGAGTGTAGTGGGCAGAACATGTGTCTGGGAAGCAGAAAGCCCTGGACTGAATCCTGGCCCTGCTTCCTATTAACTGTGTGACTCTGAGCAAGTTTTTAAAACTTTCTTTACCTCACTTGCTTCATCTGAAAAATGAGCACATTTATAATGCCTCTCTTAAATCACCATTCTTGGATTAGCTTATTTATTCATTTGTAACACTTGATATTCATAAAAGCTCTGCTTTGTGCTTAGTACTGACTTAGGCACTATTTTAAGACAAAAATAGTTCCTGCCCTAATAGAGAGCATCAAATAAGATATTTGATTTTAAATTACCCCTTAAGCCTTAAAGGATAATAAGCATGTAAATGATGATGATCATCATCATGTTATATTAATATGCAACTTACTGTCTCTGGAAGCTGTTTCTCTCCCAGCCCCTTCTCATAAGCATGTTGAAGATACAGCATCAGCAATTTCCCTCCTTTGGAGCAGAAATTCCATTTTCTCTGTCAGTCAGTCTGGGCAAGCTGTGTTTATAATCATAATTGCCCTGGCAAGTCTCCAAGAGCTCCTAGGGCCAGGTATGTTAAGGTCATTAAGATGCTGCACCCCCCTACCCCCCCAACACTGACACTGTGCAATTGTCAGCCCCCAGAGGGCAAATGCATCATTGATGTGTAATTAATGAAGAGGGAGTCAGGGGCTTAGCACTAACATATACAAATCAAGGCCTTGTCAGCATGGGGGTGTGGATGGGACTTTTGTTCTTTTAGTAATATTTATTGTTACAAATGGAGAAGGAAATGGCAACCCACTCCAGTGTTCTTGCCTGGAGAATCCCAGGGATGGGGTCGCACAGAGTAGGGCATGACTGAAGTGACTTAGCAGCAGCAGCAGCATTGTTACAAAATGCTGCACACTTGAGTTGGGAAGGGGAATACCTTTGTAGCATTGGTGATGTGCCTATTTGCAGCAAGCCGCAGGGACAGGTATCCGTTAGCCCACTGATTAATTCAAGGCTTCATACGCTGAAGCAGATGAGGGAGCTGGAGGGAACATTCTTTTGTTTAAAATGTATGTGCAGATTCTCTCTGATTGTGAGCTGCCCTTGGTTTCTGCAAGTCCAGGGGCTTTGAAGGAATTCTGTTAATCCCAATTTATTGAGCATTCCCTATGTGAAGGTGATAGAACAGCATGTGACCTGGGAGTTCAGATGTCTTGCATTTAGTTGGTGGGGAACGGGGGTCCCTGCAGATCAGGCAGTTAGAGATGGAAGGAATCTTAGAGCCTGAATTGCCTGACATTCTGGGCAGGAATCCTTTCTCAGTGGTTCTAAGCCTTTCCCATATTTTCCTGTTTATTGTGAGACCAATGGAGTAATGGGTCACACACAGCATCTGATTTGAACTCCTCACCTTTTGGGAGAAGACAGAGAGGAAGGCAAAGATAAAATGAAGAGGAAAAATTACATCCTTCCTTTTTTCTGAGGGGTAAAGGAGAACCCAAAGCATGGTAATAATTGGCAAATCCAAAACAGACCTAGCACTGCATCCATAGACTAGGGTTGCCTTTAATACGTGGACATTGTATGTTGGGTTGTTTATTTTGGGGGCATTGACAATCCCCTTCCATGTCTCAGTCCTTGGTATCCCTTAGAACTGATCCATATTTAAAATATTACTCACAGCTTCACCCATCTCTGAGCAAAAATTTCTGTCTCTCCAGCCAGCTCTTTTGTTTCTTTTATCACATATACTCTTCAACCTTACCTCTGCTCCCATCTCTGTCCTCCCAGTCATGGCTTTTTCTGTCTTTGCTGGGCCACAATGTATCACTTCGCTCACTCGCTCACTAGGAGCATGCCCAGTTATCTCACTCCATGGACATTTTGCGGCAGCTTTCCTACACATTCCCTACTTTTGATCAATTTGACCATCTGCTTCTCTGTTCCAACTCCCAGATGGCTGGATGCTCTAGGTAGGGCGAAAGCACATGACTGTACAGGTGTGGTTTCCAACTTTAGCAAGATTCTCAGTGCTGCTCTGCCATCTTCCTACGTGGTCCCAGTTGGTATCCTCATCTGTTCCTCACAACACTTCTTATGCAACTGCAGCCACTCCTCAAATTTATTCTGTGAAGATGGCCTTGTTTCCTTTTATCACAGAGAAACTTAAGTCCCTTAGATGTGAACTCTCCCCATCTTTCTCCTCCGAATGCTATAGATTTGCTTATTTAACTCATGTCGCAAGGTGTCTTTAGGTTCTTTCCAAATCTGTCCTCAAGACAAGGATTCTTGTGTGTGGTTTATTTGAGAGGTGATCCCAGGAAGCATCAGTAGGAAATGGAACATGCACAGGGAAGGAAAGGAAGCCAGTGGAAGTGTGTTATAGAGCAAGTTTCCTCCGTAAGTAACTGGGACCTTATCCTACTGGGGATTCTTGGATGTAACACAGGTGTGAGTTGTCCAACCCCCTAAGGGATGACGGATATTTACACACCATCTCCTGTCAAATTTATGACCAAAGGTTGCTCCAGGGATCATTATTCTCCAGAATTTCTGGCCTGGTGCAGTCACATGCTCTTGGAAGGGTAAGTCCTTGTTCCAGCTGGAAAACTTGCAAAACTTTTTAGTGAGACCTACCTGGCTTTTACATATTCTGCTTCTGTTTCCAATATATTGCTGTTCAGTCACTAAGTTGTGTCTGACTCTTTTGGGACCCCGTGGACTATAGCCCAACAGTGTCCTCTTTCCATGGGATTTCCCAATCTAGACTATTGGACTGTTGGAGTGGGTTGCCAATTACTTCTCCAGGACATCTTCTCCACCCAGCGATTGATCCTGCATCTCCTGCATTGGCAGAGAGATTCTTTACCACTGAGACACCAGAGAAGCCCTTCTGGTGTATTATTTATGTAGAAATATGAGACATTTTCTTGAGATGGTGGCTATTCACTGTTTACGTCAAGATTTTTAGAATAATAAATAATACTCCTCCATCAAGCACCTGACTCCTACATCTGAAAGTTGTGGTTTTCAAGAGATATTGTGTGTGTGTGTTCATGTATTTTTGCACATGCTATAGGTTTACAGAAGACTACCTACAGTCTGGTCTTCTGTATATTATCTTCTCTGAGGTAATAAGCCAGATACTTTTGCTCTACTTTTATAATGTTGGAAGAAGGCAAATGATGAGGGTGGTGATAATAAAATAATCCCTGAGAAATAAAAAATAAATTGGGAAATGTTTAAAAATATTATCTCCTTACATCTAATCTGACAGTGTCTCCTCTGTTTGGCTGCTGATGAGACAGACCATAATGCTGATACTGGCAAAGATGCATGTTGGACCCTAAGATTCTGAAGCTGATGGCCACTAGAGTCCTGACTGATGCTGAGAACTGAGGACACTCATGTCTGGCTAAGTTCTTGGCTGTTGAGGCTGTTGATGCTAACACTATTCCAGTTCCAAATTCTCCATGTCTCATAAGACTTTAGGAGAACAGTGTTTTACTTTTGTTTCTATCATATATTTTCAGCTTTCTGCACTAAGAATTTGGCATACTCTATTGGGATATATACCTACCTCTGAACCTTACCACTTTGGCTACCTTAACATCTCTAAAATGTATCTTATATCCCAGTGTTCAGTGAAGGTTCTGGCTCATAGTATGTATTCACCAAGGGTTACCGACTAAACTAAGTCTCATCATTAGTTTTCCTCCAGCCTTCTAATTTATTCTATAGTCTGCTCAAGAATAATCTTTCTAAAAGGCTAAATAAATCACATGAAAACCTCCATTGATTAAAGAACCTACTTCTGAGCAGCATTCCCAGACTATAACAGGAAAGAACAAATCTGACTACATATTGGATCTCTTTCTTTTACTTTAACTTTTGTATTCTATTGATTGTGCTACAAGTTAATCATGAAAGTTATTATTGGCAAATAGATGAGGAAGCAATGGAAACAGTAACAGACTTTATTTTTCTGGGCTCTGAAATCACTGCAGACGGTGACTGCAGCCACGGATTAACAGACACTTGCTCCTTGGGAGAAAAGCTATGGCAAACCTAGACAGTGTGTTAAGAAACAGAGACATTACTTTGCTGACAAATGTCCATATAGTCAAAGTTATGGTTTTTCTAGTAGGCATGTACGGATGTGAGAGATGGACCAAAAGGAAGGCTGAGCACTGAAGAACTGATGTTTTTGAACTGTGGTGTTGCAGAAGACTCTTGAGTGTCCCTTGGACTGCGAGGAGAGCAAACCAGTCAGTCTTGATAGAAATCAACCCCAAAAATTCATTGGAAGGACTGGTGCTGAAGGTGAAGCTCCAATACTTTGGCCACCTGATGTGAAGGGCTAACTCACTGGAAGAGACTCTGATGCTTGGAAAGATTAAAGGCAGGAGAAGGGGATGACAGAGGATGAGATGGTTGGATGACATCACCGACTCAAGGGACATGAGTTTGAGCAAACTCCAGGAGATGGTGAAGGACAGGAAAGCCTGGTGTGCTGCAGTTTATGAGGTAGCCAAGAGTCTGACATGACTGAACAACTGAACAACAACAAATCACTAAAAGGATGTTCAGTTCAGTTTAGTTGCTCAGTTGTGTCCTACTCTTTGCAACCCCATGAATCGCAGCACACCAGGCCTCCTTGTCCATCACAAATTCCCAGAGTTTACTAAAACTCATGCCCATCGAGTCAGTGATGCCATCCAGCCATCTTATCCTCTGTCTTCCCCTTCTACTCCTGCCCCCAATCCCTCCCGCATCAGGGTCTTTTCCAATGAGTCAACTCTGCATGAGGTGGCCAAAGTATTGGAGTTTCAGCTTCAGCATCAGTCCTTCCAATGAAAACCCAGGACTTATCTCCTTCAGGATGGACTGGTTGGATCTCCTTGCAGTCCAAGGCACTCTCAAGAATCTTCTCCATCACCACAGTTCAAAAACATCAAATTTTCGGCACTCAGCTTTCTTCACAGTCCAATTCTCACATCCATACATGACCACTGGAAAAACCATAGCCTTGACCAGATGGACTTTTGTTGGCAAAGTAATGTTTCTGCTTTTTAATATGCTGTCTAGGTTGGTCATAACTTTCCTTCCAAGGAGTAAGTGTCTTTTAATTTCATGGCTGCAATCACCATCTGCAGTGATTTTGGAGCCCCCCCCAAAAAAGTCTGACACTGTTTCCACTGTCTCCCCATCTATTTCCCATGAGGTGATGGGGCCAGATGCCATGATCTTAGTTTTCTGAATGTTAAGCTTTAAGCCAACTTTTTCACTCTCCTCTTTCACTTTCATCAAGAGGCTTTTTAGTTCCTCTTCACTTTCTGACATAAGGGTGGTGTCATCTGCATATCTGAGGTTATTGATATTTCTCCTGGCAATTTTAATTCCAGCTTGTGCTTCTGAAGGGATGTTACTCTAGCATAAAGAATACATAATGACCTGTCTCTGGGAACCCTGCCTCCCATGCCTGAAGCTTAAGCTAAAACATCCTGACCAGGCCCACCTGTGAATGGCTGCAGGAAAGGAGATATTAAGACATCCTCCTTGGAATCTGGCCAGAACCAGGAAATATTTGCAACAACTTATCACCTTTTTGGGGGGCTTCCCGGGTGGCTTAGTAGTAAAGAATCTGCCTGCCAATGCAGGAGACTTGGGTTCAATCTTCAGGTCAGGAAGATCCCTGGAGGAGGAAATGACAACCCACTCCAGTCTTCTTGACTGGAAAATCCCATGAACAGAGGAGCCTGGCAGGCTATAGTCCCTGGGGTCGCAAAGAGTCGGACACAACTGAGCTCACACATTGCCTTTTTCACTTTACCTGCTCACCTCCTTCTCTTTGTTCTGTATAAGAAATTAGCATCCAAATCCAAGCAAGAGGGTTCTTTGGTACCGTAGTCCATCTTGGTCTGTGGTTTTCCAAATAAAGTTGCTATTCTTTGCCCCAACAACTCACCTCTCAATGTATTGGCCTGTCTTGTAGTGAGCAGTATGAGCTTGGACTTAGTAACCAGACCTCCCGTGGTTGACTTTTGCCTTCCTCTTCAGTCTCATCTCTTGCTGCCCCTCCTTTTTCCCTGAATGCACTGACACCCTCACGCATTTAAACACGTTTGTGCACTGTGCTTTCATTGTGCCCTCCTTTCTTTTGCTACTTCTGTTCTGCATGACCTTTCTCCTGCTATGAACCGGGGGACTCCAAATGGTTTTAAAAAACTCAGCTCAGTCACCTCTTCTCTGGAGCTCTTATGTGCCTCCAGCAGAGGTGCTCACTGGCCTTTCTTGGGTTTCATATGTAAAAGGTTGATGAGCAGAGTTTCTGCCACAATGGTTGCTGTGGGGTTTTAATGGTTTTAGTTAGCTAGTTAGTATCACTTACTCAGTCACGTTGATTCTTTGTGACCATATGGACTGAAGCCCAGCAGGCTCCTCTGTCTGTGGGACTTTACAGGCATGAATGCTGGAACAGGCAGCCATTTCCTTTTCCAGGGGATCTTCACAACTCAGGGATCGAACCCAGGTCTCCTGCACTGCAGGTGGATTCTTTACCACTGAGCCACCAGGAAAGCCCTTTAGTGGCATAAAATGATATAAAGCATGGAACTCTGCCTGGTGCAGAATTTACACTTAATTTATATTAACTGTTATTAGTTCTTTAGACACTTTTACTAGGAAAATCATTATAATCTATGGTATCATTTATGTGCACATTTCCCAATGCCCATGAGATGTGAGCTGTGTCCTATTCATCTTATGTGTCCACTATTTAGTGTTATGTTAAATAAGTGGATGAAGCCACCTATCTCTGGTACACTTACCTGGAGTTTTATAGTCCAAAAAATACCCCTTCATTATTTTACTTTATCCTTAAATTTTTTCCACACACAGCCAGTGTTTTTAGGCATTGAAACTATTCTGTATGATACCATAATGATAGATTTATGACATCAAACATTTGTTGAAACCCATAACTGCAACACAAAGTAAATCTTAATGTAAGCTTATTATTAGCTATTAATAGTGACAGTATATCACTATTGATTAATCAATTGTCACAAATGTTCCACATGAGTGAAAGATGTTAGTCATAGGAGAACCTGAAAGGATAGAAGAAGGACTAGGTATACGGCAATTCTCTGTACTTTCTGTTCAATGTTTCTGGACACTGTATGAATAGAATACTAGATTTCTAATTTATATTCACTCAAAACTTTGACATATTTCCATTTATTCTGGCATCTAGTATTGCTGCTAAAAGACTAGAAAGCTTATTATTTAGTGATTTTTAAAAAAAAATTTGAATGAAGCTTGAAACTCTAATCCAATTGTAAGAATATAAAGAAATACTATGTTGTAAAAAGAACCAAGAGATTAACATGTGATACAGTATTATTAAGTAAAGTACAGATTTTGTTCAAATTTCACAAAATTTTATGCTAGTGTCCATAATTAGTTTTCATACTTTTTTCAAGATTCCACACTGTATTTAGTTGCATTGAGCAACTTCAGCTGCATGCAACAAATTCTGATGAATTTTCTTCTCATGTGTATTCTATCAAAAATATTTTCTAATTTTTCTTATTATGGCTTCTTAGATACACTTGTCATTTAAAAGTGGACATTTAATGTCCAAATATGTGGAGTTTTAAAAGTATGTTTGATATTAATTTGTCACTTAAATGTTTTCTTCTCTGCAATCACTGTCTGTGTTTCTTCAGTCATTTAACTTTTGTGATCTTCAATGGCTAAGTCAAATATTTCTTTTGGTAAATGTCACACAGCACTTGAAAATATGTGGGTTATTTTCAAATATATTTTGATATTGATTTCTAACCTAATTCCACTGTGATAAGAGAATAAGCTCAATATGATTTCAATACCTTTAGACCATGAAAATTTTGCATATTGTTTTGCATACCTGGATATGTTCCAGTATCTTCTGGTTTATAGTGTATGGGCATTTGAATAGGATTTGTATTCTGCTACTGTTTGAAAATTGTATAAATCTTAATTATGCTGAATTGGTTCATGATGCTTTTTTCAAGTCTACTTTACCCTTCTACTTTTTGTATATTCATTCTATTAATTTTTGAGAGTTTAATATTAAAACTCGAGCTGTTTTTTGGGGCTCCAAAATCACTGCAGATGGTGGTTGCAGCCATGAAATTAAAAGACGCTTACCCCCTGGAAGGAAAGTTATGACAAATCTAGATAGCATATTAAAAAGCAGAGACATTTCTTCGTCAACAAGGGTCCATCTAGTCAAGGCTGTGGTTTTTCCAGTAGTCATGTATGGATGTGAGAACTGGACTATAAAGAAAGCTGAGCACAGAAGAATTGATGCTTTTGAATTGTGGTGTTAGAGAAGACCCTTGAGAGTCCCTTGGACTGCAAGGAGATCCAACCAGTCCATCCTAAAGGCAACAGACCTGGGTTTTCATTGGAAGGACTGATGTTGAAACTGAAACTCCTATACTTTGGCTACCTGATGTGAAAAGCTGACTCATTGGAAAGATATTGATGCTGGGAAATATTGAGGGCAGGAGGAGAAGAGGATGACAGAGGATGAGATGGTTGGATGGCATCACCGACTCAATGGACATGAGTTTGGGTGAACTCTGGGAGTTGGTGATGGACAGGGAAGCCTGGTGTGCTGCGGTTCATGGGTCTGCAAAGAGTTGGACACGACTGAGCAACTGAACTGAGTTGAACTGAAAAATCTTAATTTATCTACTTAAAAAATAATTGTAATCTGTAGTGGAACTCTAAGTAACTTTGTTCTGTATTTTCCAAGTCTCCTGTAAATGTGTTATCATACTTTTATGATTTTAAAAAAAATAAATAATAAAGTTCATTATTTAAAAAGTAGCTTCCTGAACCCATGAGGAATAGTGGGTGATATTACCTGAAAATCAGAAATGTGGTACAGTTGGCCCAAAGAAACACAATTAAAACAGCCAGAGATGAGATTTACATTTTCTTATGCTACACTTTGCGTAGTTAGCACAAGATGAATTTTTAACCTCCACTCCACATTTTGTGAGGGATAAGGCAACCTCATCACTGACATTATCCTTCCGGCACTTTTCGAAAGTAAGTCTTAGGTGGAGTGGAGTTTATTAGGGACCGGATGAGAATACCCTTCACCAGACTAATTTAGAGTCTTTATGGCTCAGTACAGGCTGTCAGTCCTAAGTTATCTGACATTTAATTCCTGCTGATGTAAATTTTATATGACAAATAGTTTCATTTAATTGCATCACCTCTGGCTTATATACACCATAAAAGGTTTCCATTTTAACAGTCAGCATCAAAAGAGCCCTGGCTGAGAGGAAAAAGTTGAGAAAACTTGCAAGGTCATGACTGGCTTCCCGGGGAAAAAGATATCTGGATGGAGGTGGCTTTGGGCCCAAGAATACCTGCACCAGTGCTTGTGCTGAGTACCTGAATGGGCAAGAGCACTACTTCTTCTTAGGACCTTGACTGATACACTTTTCTTTCAGCAGTGAGCCCCTCCTCTGACTCATTATTTCCACTGATGAATTTTATGCAAAAGAACTTGCTTTTTAAAATGCTCTGGCAAGCACTAATAACAACTTCACAATAATTTCACCCAGAGTCTCTAATTTTTTATCTTTGTTTCTTTATGTAAAACTACTCTGTCTAGGAATGGTGGCATAAGTGAATCTCACTAAATATTTGGAAAGTATTGGCTTGCATTTATATATCAACTATTTATCGAGCATCTACTATATGCCAGGTGGTATGGTAGAATAAGTGGTCTCTGCCACTAAGAAGCTTTCAGTCTACTGGGAAGATCTGATATATCTATACAATGGGACAAAAATAAAAAGAGTATGAGTGCAGCACTGTATGGTTTATTAAGGACTTTCATGTGTTCATTACAACAATTCTCTCTGGAGGAGAAGAGTGTATTGTATTTCTCCCATTTGATTAGTGACATCTCTGAGGTTCATAGTGTGACAGTTGGTCTTTTACTTCCAAGATCTGGTGCTCTGTCTTTACCATGGGTTGTGTCTATGCTTCTATATACTATACACTACAGAGCCCTCTAATAAAATATGAACTCTTTCAAGATGTAACACAGAACATATGTTACTCTTGTGTATGCCATTGTCGATAATGTTTTGCATCTGCTGATGTGCATTTTGTATATTTGTAATGTTAAGGAAACCAAACAACATTAACAGTCGGGTAATGTTGCTTCAATCTATGTAGTAAAATATTTGTTAATGTCCCATCAACCAAATGTGTATGGATTTTATTAGGATACACTATACATTAGACATTTATAATCTTGAGTCTAATATTCCTTCATAGTACCAACCTTTGCCTTGATGTATTTAAAAGTTCTTTTAACTTATATGCACATTATAGAGTACATTATATGAAATGCCAGACTGGATGAATCACAAGCTGGAATCAAGATTTCTGGGAGAAATATTAACAACCTCAGATATGCAGATGATACCACTCTATTGGCTGAAAGTGAAGAGGAACTAAAGAGCCTCTTGATGAGGGTGAAAGGGGAGAGTAAAAAAGCTGGCTTAAAACTCAACATTCAAAAATGAATCATGGCATCAGGTTTATCAGGAGAAGAATGTATTGCAATTTCTCCTGTTTGCATTTTTCCACTTCATGGCAAATAGAAGGGGGAAAAGTGAAAACAGTGACAGATTTTATTTTCTTGGGCTCCAGAATCACTGTGGACAGTGATTGCAGCCATGAAATTAAAGACGCCTGCTCCTTGGAAGAAAGGCTATGACAAATCTAGACTGCATATTAAAAAACAGAGACATCACTTTGCTGACAAAAGTCCATATAATCAAAGCTACTATTTTTCCAATAGTCATGTAAGGATGTGAGAGTTGGAACATAAGGAAGGCTGAGTACTGAAGAATGGATCCTTTTGAATTGTAGTGTGGAGAAGACTCTTGAGAGTCTCTTGGACAGCAAGGAAATCAAGCCAGTCAATCCTGAAGGAAATCAACTTTAAATATTCATTGGAAGGACTGATGCTGAAGAGGAAGCTCCAATACTTTGGCCACCTGATAAGAAGAGCTGACTCATTGGAAAAAACCCTGATGATTGAAGGCAAAAGCAAAAGAGGGAGACAGAGGATGAGATGGTTAGATAGTATCACCGACTCAATGGACATGAATCTAAGCAAGCTCTGGGAGATAGTGGAGGACAGAGGAACCTGGCATGCTGCAGTCCATGGGGTCACAGAGTTGGACATGACTTACTGACTGAACAACAAAAACAATTTTAAAGTTCTACCCTTAACCTGGGGAATTTTTGAAGATGACTTTCACCATTAGTGTTAAGTATCTCTAACTATATCTCATCCATTTTTCACACCTCTCTGTCCTTTCCTACCCTGATCTCTGCCTGGAGAGACTCAGCTGCATGAATTATATCAGTGGGCTCTTGTACCCACAGGAAGAGGTATCACTGGATTTGGCCTGTGGGATTCCTGAATATCAGAGGACTGGAAGCCAGTGAGGCTAGAGGGTTTTTTCCCAAACTCTCTCCCTTTGAGGTCATATTGGGCTGATTCCGATGCCCCTCATAATGTGAATTTCTCTTCTTCCTTTACCTTCTCCTTGTCTTTTCACATCTAGGAGGAGTAACAACTGTTTATAAAAAAAAGACACATCTATTTACAAAGGGAACACATTATCGCAATTCCTTTCTTCAGTCCTCTTTAAATTATCCTCTTTTAATTATCTGAACATGCCGTTTGTTTCCTATTGAAATCCTATTTTCTATTTATATCTTTAAAGAGTCCATGTGCCTTGAAAGGTTCATGCCCCATGCACCAATCTGTGCCCTGGCTTATCCTTTCTGTGGATTGAACTTTTGCAAAGCGAAAATATGACTTCCCTGGTAGCTCAGACAGTAAAGAGTCTGCCTGCAGTGTGGAAGACCCAGGAAGACCCTGGGTCCGCACGATCCCCTAGAGAAGGCAGTGGCAACCGACTCCAGTATTCTTGCCTGGAAAATACCATGGATGGAGGAGCCTGGCAGGCTACAGTCCATGGAGTTGCAAAGAATGGACACGACTGAGTGACTTCATTTCTTCTTCTTAAAGTGAAAATAAGCACAAGACCTCAGAAGGAAAACTCAGTCAAAGTGAGGAGTAAATAAAAAATATAAAAATAAAGAAATTTTAAAAAAGAAGAAAGCACAAGAAAAGGCAGGGAAGGAAGCAAGGAAAGCTTCTAGACGCACAAGTGACAAGAAATCAGAAATATAAATAAAAACCATCATTGTTTGGTAATGCATGCTAAGTCACTTTAGGCATGTCCAACTCTGTGACCCCATGGATTGTAGTCCACCAGACTATTCTGTCCATGGGATTCTCCAGGCAAGAGTACTGGAATGGGTTGCCTGCCCTCCTCCAGGGGGTTTTCTTGACCTAGAGATTGAACCAAAGTCTCTTATGTCTCCTGCATTGGCAGGTGGATTCCTTACCTCTAGCACCACCTGGGAAGCTTCATCATTGTTTAATGATGAAAAAAAATGAGGAGTTGAAAAAGTTAATGTGATGGGAATGATGGGTGGGAATGGAGGAGGGCAGAGCTAGAGATAAAAGAAAAGGCACCCTACTAACAGGAAGTCTGCTGTTTTCATCTTTGAGTTACTTATAGTGACACTGGGGTATTTTGAGATACAAAGTTTCCTCTAGGAAGATCTATTTCTGAAACTCATACATATGTATATTAGGAAAATAGCATAGTATAATGGGAATGGACCTGGGAATAAATTTGTGATCCACTACTTGTTTCATCATCTTTTAACTTCTCTGAGGTTCAATAGCCACACAAAAAAAAGTGTAGATAATATAATCATAGATATTTAATAAATGATGAGTATCCCTATTTGTCTTTGGGATTGAATTATATTTTGTTGTTGTTTAGTCACTCAGTCGTGTCTGATCCTCTGTGACCCCATGGACTGTAGTCCAGCAGGCTCCTCTGATCATGGGATTTCCCAGGCAAGAATACTGGAGTAGGTTGCCATTTCCTTCTTCAGAGGGTCTTCCCAACCCAGTGGTAGAACCCAAGTCCCCTGCATTGGCAGGTGGATTCTTTACTGAGGTGAGCCACCAGGGAAGCCCATTTAGGTAAGGAGAAATACATTTCTCCTAAAATGAAAAAAAAAAATGTTTTGGGGAGAGCCTTATTTTTGTGCTATACATAAGGGGAAATATAGATCATTGTTTACCCTTAAAGTTAAATTCTCCCCCAAGTAGCCATCAGTCAAAGCCAGACTATCCTCAGTTGGGAGAATCTCAGCTGATATTAGCTTTTCATGATAGAACCTTTCAGAATAAGGATTCTGGGGTTGATGATACCACTGTATCATTCAATGAATCTCCCAACAAAAAGTTTAATAAGTAACTGAGGAAAGTGAAGTGAAATTCGCTCAGTTGTGTCTGACTCTTTGCAACCCCATAGACTATACAGCCCATGGAATTCTCCGGGCTAGAATACTGGAGTGGGTAGCCATTCCCTTCTCCAGGGGATCTTCCCAACCCAGGGATTGAACCCAGGTCTTCCACATTGCAGGCCGATTCTTTACCAGCTGAGCCACCAGGGAAGCCCAAGTAACTGAGGGCCTGCTGCCTTTTTGCAAGGCCTTATGTTACATCTTTTAAATATAAAAGATAAATAAGCCATTGTCCTTGCCTTCAAGGACACTCCAGCTTAGTAGGGAGAAGGATAAGAGCTGACTATCAAAGTCATCAGTTCAGTTCAGTCTCTCAGTCATGTCTGACTCCTTGCGACCCATGGACTGCAGCATGCCAGGCCTCCCTGTCCATCACCAACTCCCAGAGTTTACCCAAACTCATGTCCTTTGAGTCAGTGATGCCATAGGTCATATCTTATCATCCTTGTTGCCCCAGTGCTAATATATCACCCCGTCCATTGTGAATATGTAGGATAAAATCTTGTTGAATCTAATATAAATTAATAGCCAGCAATGCCAAGCACAAGCTGCATTAAAAACTCAAAAAGAGAGCTCTTTGTAGCCTTAAATTTTCACACAGGTGGAGGAAATTGTTCTGGGCCTTGATAAGTGTGCAGATTTGGGTAGGTTTAGTGAGGCATGGACACCCCTTTGGGGGCTGTCTAATTATTTACTTAGTTTAGATTTATAGAAATCAAATTACCAAGTAAAGTGGTATGAATTTTAACAGGAAATGATTTACAGACAGAAATTTACATAGTCTTGATTTTAATAGGACTAAATTTACATATACCCTTCAGAAGAGTGTGAAGAGTGTGTTAATTTTTTTTTTATCACAACCAGCAGTATGTGAAAGTGCTATTTCACTGTATCAGCATTAGCATAGTATGTTATCACTGAAAAATATTTATGTGCTTTGTGATAGATGATACCATATCTCAGTTAATAATGTTTCAGGTAAAATTTTTGATTAACTGAGCAAGTGCAGGGTGGAATAACGATGCTGTGACTGTGCTGAGAGGGTGAGAAGAATTGAGGCTGGTAAAGAGACCCAGAAAGAAGGTGAGAGTGAGAGGATTGTCTGTGGGAAGTGATTGAAGTAAAGCTTTGAGGAATCATGTCGGGAAGGGTGTGTGCAGCCAAAATAGCCATGGTGAATGGAAATATATTTGTTATCCAGAGGGGAGGTTGCCAGCTGGGGATCCTGGGTGTGGGACAATTACGAGTGAGAAAAAGGTGTGACGTGAGCTTGAGGTTGGAGGTAGGGGTCAGTGCAAGCAAGGAGGACAGGAACTAGGAGGTTGGGGGTCAGATACATTAGCAGTACTTTTTGTTGTTGTTGTTTTTATTTTTTGTTGTTTAATTTTTACAATCTTGGGTTGGCTTCCACACAAGATTGTGGAACAACAATGTGAATCAGCAACAACTATAGATGCACCCCTTCCCTCCCAAGCCCCTGCCCCAATCCCACCCCTCCAGGCCTTCAGAGAGCATCAGACGGGACTCCCATGCTACACAGCAATCTGTCACCAGCCATCCATCCCACACATGACAGTGTATATATATCGATGTTACCCTCTCCTTTCGTCCCACTCTCAGAAACATAAATACGCTAACCCATATATATGGAGTTTAGAAAAATGGCACTGATGAATCCATCTGTAGGGAAGAAATGGAGATGCAGATGTAGAGAACAGACCGTGGAGAAATGCCTCTTAACTGTGCTTTATTTTTTTCTACTGTATGAAAAATAGATAGCCAGTGGGAGTTCGATACGTGAAGCAGGGCACCCAAAGCCTCTGTGACAACCTGGAGGGATGGGGTGGGGAGGGAGGTGGGAAGGGGGTTCAAGAAGAAGGGGACACACGTATGCCTATGGCAGATTTACACTGTTGTATGGCAGAAACTACCACAATATTGTAAAGTATTATCCTCCAATTAAAATGAATAATTTTTTTTAAAAAGGAAAGAAAAAATGCAGTACTTTTTTGATGTATCTGAGGATGATGTCCAGCTCTGTGAAGAAACTGGGCATCATTTGCAACCAATAATTAGCAGGAGAGCTCAAAGAAATATCCCAGAATATTGAGGAAGAAGGGAAACACTGGGAGAAATTGAATATGGGGGAGAAGATGTGTTTCTTTAAGAAAGAGGCTGTACTTTCAGTACTACATCAGGTGTAGGTAGTACTGGATCAGCTTGTATAGGAAGCAGGGAGCTAGAACTGCCTATTGGTTAAAAGCAGGGCTGAGTCCTCCATTCAGTTCCGTTCAGTTCAATCAGTCAGTTGTGTCCAGTTCTTTGCGACCGCATGGACTGCAGCACGCCAGGCTTCCCTGTCCATCACCAACTCGCAGAGTTTGCTCAAACTCATGTCCGTTGAGTCGTTGATGCCATTCAACCATCTCACCCTCTTTCTTCCCCTTCTCCTTCTGCCCTCAGTCTTTCCCAGCATCAGTCATTTAATGTGGACAAAGCACTTGAAAACTTCAGTGCCTCAGCTCCTCATCTGCAAAGTATGTCTTTTAAAAATGAGTTTAAATGAGACGTTACATTTCACAGGAGCATAATGGTGTCTGGCACATAGTCAGTGCTCCTAAGTGTTGAAGAAGGAACTAGCAATCCACTCCAGTATTCTTGCCTGGGAAATCCCATGGATAGAGGAGCCTAATGGGCTACAGTATACAGGGGATTGCAAAGAGTCAGACATAACTGAGTGACTGATCACACATAAACATTAACTGCTTTCGCTGGTGGTAGTGTTGCATTGTTGTGGCTGGAAGTGGTATTTTTTCTGGTTTCTGTTTTTGTACATTGTTGGAGGAAAGTGCCTTTGTGTGATGTTACATCAGTAATCTGAGGGATGGAGCTGAGGGCAGGCTGGAGGCCAGTGTTTTCAGCAGGATTATATGGGACTTGTTTCTAATTTCTTTCAACAGTTGTAGAATTGAAACTGATAGGTGGAGTCTTAGGGGTGGGGCTGAGCTGAGGAGCTCTGGTTCTTTACGTTTCAGTGCAGAAGGAATTCAGCTAGACACAGTGATAGATAAGAATTTATTTATTAAAACAGGATGCCTGTGAGGCTTACAAGCAGATGGACAAGAGGGTGCCATGCTCTGAGAATTAGTGGGCTGCAGTTTTATAATCACAGGAAAAGTGGGTAGGGGAAAAAGACCACCTTCTTTGTCATTCTTGAGTAGACATCAGGATTCCATCATCAGTTCCTCCTCCATGCCGGGGGGTGAGGGGTTTTCTTATCCTTCCACAGTCAATCTGGGACTTTTGTAGCACAATGAAAATGAGCAAAAAGGTGGTAACATATGCTAAAATATGATAAATATCAGATTTAAGTATAATGTCACCCTTTCCTGTAATTTTGTCTTCAGTGCTCATAGAGGAGCATGTCATAGGAGTCAATGATTTACTGACCTTCCTGGGCAGGATGTAGGGCTGATTTGACCACTGTCTTATTGTTTGGTGGCCTTCCCTGTTGGCTCAGATAGTAAAGAATTTGCCTGCAATGCAGGAGATCCAGGTTGATCCATGGTTGGGGAAGATGCCCTGGAGAAGGGAATGGCAGCCCACTCCAGTATTCTTTCCTGGAGAATTCCAAGGACAGAGGAGCCTGGTAGGATACAGTCTGTGGGGTTAAGAAGAGTAGTACATGACTGAGTAAATCTGTCTGTCTGTCTAGTATTTGGTGGCACGTCTCATTCTTCTGCTTATGGTTTTTTTCCTAGGCAAGCCTGCTTGGTTTTGTGCTAAAGCAAACCTGCTTTCTTGAATGACCATTAACTTACAAGGGTCTCTCATACTTTTTACTTATGGTCCCTTTGTGGAATTAACTACTTAATCACCTATTTTGTCTCCTTTATTCTGTCTGTGTCAGAATGCTGTAGATGATGCTGGAAGAATCCTTCAGTGTGCTTCATGAGCATGTCACCCAATTAGCATTCTCTTAATCCCTTCAGTCTCTGCATATCAGAGTCCTTTTATAAGTGACTCAGAAAAGAAGCAAGGAAGGAATTGAGGTAAATATTCAACTTTTGTTATAGAGTTTCTGTCTTATATGAACTATATGAACTGTCTATTTGCCCTCCTTCCTCTATGGGAGGAGAGGAAAAGTCTGGACTGACTTTTTGAGCTTAGCCCCAGTATGCCTCTTCCTGTTAGGCAAGACTGTTGACTGACTGCTGCCTTTCATAAAACCCAGGGGTCCCTCAGTGCACATTTGGAGTCTTGACTTAATCTTGGTTTTCTGCTCCTTTATGTGGGGGTTTATGCAGCTGTCATCTGTTTTGATGGGCTTCACTCCATAAGGTGAGCTTACGAGCTTTGCAAAAATAGCCTCTGTTTTTAGGACCCTTTAGCTCCTCAGATTGTCATCGTTGTTTTTCTGTTTAGACTGTGATCTTTATTTTCTTTTTGTTGTGGCCCCGATCAAAGCAGGTGAATGCTTGTTGACAAGTTTTAGCCCACAGTTTATAGCTTCTGCCATGTGTAGTATTATTCTACATGTCTTAAAGCCACAGTGGTATGGCTTTAAGACACAGTGGTGTTTCTCACAATAATTTTAAAAAATAGTTTTATTTCTTTATTTTATTTTCAGCTGTGCTGAGCCTTCACTGCCGTGAGGGCTTTTCTCTAGCTGTGGTGAGCAGAGGCTACTCTCTAGTTATGGTGCACAGTTTTCTTATTGCAGTAGCTTCTCTTTTTGCATAGCACAGGCTCTAGGGTGCTCGACCTTTAATAGTTGCAGCACATAAGGTCAGTAGTTACGGGCTCTAGAGCACAGGCTCAATAGTTGTGGTGCATGAGCTTAGTTGCTCCAAGGCGTGTGGGATCTTCCTGGATCAGGGATTGAATCCATGTCTCTTACACTGGCAGGCAGATTCTTTACCACTGAGCTACCCGGGAAGCCCTTTCACAATGATTTGAACACTGGCTGACGGTTTCTACCCTCTCTGTTCCCAGAGACACAGGGACCCAAACAGCCTGAGGCCAGACTGAAGGTATCTGTTTCAGTTGGCGGATGGGAAGAGAACTTCAAAAATTTGAATTTTGGATAAAAGGCTCTTCCACCTTAGATGAGACTAAGTTTCAGAATGCATCAAACTATTGTTTGGCTGTACTCACCTTAGTCACAAGTTAGTTTTTACCATTTATTCCTCTGTAGGTTTCTTAGTAGGACACGTCACTTCTGACAGAAGGACAGGAGCCAGGAAAGGTCTTGGACCTGCCTAGGAAGGGAGATAGTGTTGAATCACACTTGAGATAGTGTTGAATCATCACAAGTGTGGCTCTGGAGACCTGTAGACCTGTATTCTGTCAGTGGTGGTGGTGAAAAAGCAGTGACTTGTAAAATGGAAAAGCATGCATGCTAAGTTGCCTCAGTCATATCTGACTCTTTGTGACCCTATGGACCATGGCCTGCCAGGCTCCTCTGGCCATGGGATTTTTCAGGCAAGAATGCTGGAGTAGGTTGCCATGCCCTCCTCCAGAGGATCTTCCCAGCCCAGGGATTGAAACTGAGTCTCTTACACTCTCCTTCACTGGCAGGTGGATTCTTTACCAATAGTGCCACCTGGGAGGCCCAGAAAAATCACAGATCCTTGCTGACAATCTTGATCTTATAGTATTACTCTGGTCATTCACTGGCATTGGCAAATCGAGGTAAGAGGTCCTACCACACTTCACCTGCTTGGGAAGAATCCTGGTGAGGAAGGGGCAAGGTTGAGATTTCCAGAGAGTGTTTGTTTCATTACCAACCCATCTGAGGGGACAGAGTTCCAGTGCAGAAGAGAAAGTATAGCATGAAATCTTCTCAGGTGGCTCAGTGGCAAAGAATCTGCCTGCAATGCAGGAGAAGGTTTGATTCTGGATCAGGAAGATACCCTGGAGAAGGAAATGGCAACCAACTCCAGCATTCTTGCCTGAAAAATCCCATGGCCAGAGGAGCCTGGCAGGCCATGGTCCATAGTGTTGCAAAGAGTTGGACCCGACAGAGACTGAGCACATGTAGGATGGTAATAGTGATTCTTCCTTTCACTGAACAAAGATGTTTCTCTCCCTGTGTTTCCATTACTGCATGAGCTGCCTGGTGTGTTGGTTCAGAAATTGTTTGTTGCTTTGTGGGTTCAATGGGGCTGTGGATGGGGTAAAATTTTATCTTTCAGTGTAGAGACAAAGCCCATTGCATATCCAAAGAAGGGAATAAAAAAAGAGACACAATTAGTTTTTAAAATACCATTTTAACTAGACAAAGCTATTCACAGTCTCCAGAGCATATGCTATACACCTCTGATTCTTAACCTTTTTTCCCCAGGTTTTTCCTTTTCTGTAAAATCTCACAAATCCAGGTTACATTTTGCCTTCTTTACCTTTTCTTCCTATCCATATACAAATTGATGTTCTTTCGACTCTAATTACCTATTTCTGAGTATGGTGTTCCAATTGTTGATTTCCTTCTGAAGTGTGATGCTCAGATTTAAAGATGATATATCAGATGTGATGGAATAAATGTTCATTAAAAAAAAGCAAAAATTATTTCCTAGTTTCTCTAGGTGCCATTGAATACGGCAGCCACAACCCACCATTGCTTTTTTTTTTAATCTAAAAATTATTTTATCTTTATTTAGCTAACAATCACAAAATTTAAATTATAATCACAACTGTGTGCTAATGCTTATAATGAACAAAATTCATTGTAATGAACAAAACATAGTGAAATTCACTCAGTTGTGTCTGACTCTTTGCGACCCTAGGGACTATAAAATCTTTGGAATTCTCCAGGCAAGAATACTGGAGTGGGTAGCCTTTCCCTTCTCCAGGGTATTTTCCCAACCCAGGGAACAAAAAATAATGAAAAGAAAAGATTCCTGTAATGAACAGAAATCTTAAAATGATTCAGGTGCTGACTTTTTAAGGGAGGGGCACATACTTTTTCCAATACAATTTTACAATTACAGGATATAAAGTTCTTGGTTTCATTTGTCTTTGAAGGGGGATAGGAAGAGACTCATTTTGCAGAAATGTTTTATGATTTCAGTTTTCCCAACTATTATTCCATTTTTAACTTAACTTTTATTAAAGTGTAGTTGCTTTATAATGTTGTATTAGTTTCTACTGTATGGTAGAGTGAATCAGCTATATGTATACATATATATATTCCCTCTTTTTTGGATTTCCTTCCCATTTAAGTCACCACAGAGCACTGAATTCCCTGAGCTATACAGTAGACTCTCATTAGTTACCTATTTAATCCATAGTATCCATAGTGTATTTATGTCAATCCCAACCTCCTAATTCATTCCTTTCTCCCCTCCCCTCAAACCCACTATGGCTCTGTCTACTAACACCTCTGGACCTTTTCTCCTTAGGTGATACTGTGCCATAGTCTTACCCTAGTTGCTTTGTGCAGTTGGTTGTTAAGATCCAAGTGTAGAAATTTACATTTATCTTTGTAAAAATGGCATCTTGTAAAATTCAGTTCATCACTCTAGCCTATTAGGATATATTTGAAACTGAATGTAGGAAAATAGTTTTCTTTTCAGCCTAACATCATCCACATGGTTGACGCATATGGCTGAGATCTTATAAAAATGTTGGAAAAGACATAAATTAAAACACACTCAATTTCAGGGGTTGCTGTGTAGAAGCTGATAGGAGTCCTAGGGCCACTGAGCTTCAGCCTGCTCCCAGGGTCACCTTCCAGCACCTCCTCTCCTCCCTGGATCCTCTGCTCTCCATACCGATCATCTCTGCTGTCCTTCTCTGATCCTGTGCTCATACAAAGGGCTGAAATACCTCCTTCCTAAGCTGTAATCTTTCCTTTGAGGATGGTCAGGTAACTCAAGCCCACATTAATGTCTCTGATTCCTGGACTAATTTTTTTGGCCCTGGGTATATATTTCTCATTGCTAAGATAATTATTGCATTAACACCGGATAATGCTGCTTGAACCTTTGGTATGTACCTAAAACTACACTGAGTACACCAAATACGTTATCTGATTAGCTTCATGGTACTGCTATGTGATAGCTCCCCCATTTTATAAATGAAGAATCTAAGGCTTAGGGAGTTTATGTAACCCATTCAAGTTCGTCTGGATGTGTTTCAGTTTTAAAATAGGTCATTTTGAGTCTTCACAAGTCTCCCACTTTGGATTGCAAAGTCTTTGAGAATGGATATTAGTTTAAAATTACTATGTCTTTCTACCTAACAAAGATACTTCACAGAGTACTGACATGAGCACACAGTGGTGCTAATATTTATGTGCTGAATTAGAGAGTAAATTAGTGAGTGAAATAGGTGTTTTACAATGTTCTTTTCCTTTCTGATAGCATCTAAACATCTGGAGACTTTTTTCAAGGTAAGAGAGATGATATTATCTATGTGTCTGGAATATTGCCTGTATTAATTTTCTAGGGCTGCCATTAAGTACCACAGACTGGGCAGCTTATAATAACAGCAATTTACATTCTCATGATTCTGGAGGCTAGAAGTCCAAAATCTGTGTGTCAGTAGGGTTGGTTTTCTTTTAGGCATCTCCCATGATGGCCGTTTCTCCCTGTGTCTTCATGTGGTCTTCCTTTTTTGTGCCTCTGTGTCCTCAGTTCAGTTCTGCTCAGTTCAGTCTCTCAGTCGTGTTCGACTCTTTGTGACCCCATGAATCGCAGCACGCCAGGCCTCCGTGTCGAACACCAACTCCCAGAGTTCACCCAAACTCACGTCCATCGAGTCGGTGATGCCATCCAACCATATCATCCTCTGTCATCCCCTTCTCCTCCTGCCCCCAATCCCTCCCGCATCAGGGTCTTTTCCAATGAGTCAACTCTTTGCATGTGGTGGCCAAAGCATTGGAGTTTCAGCTTCAGCATCAGTCCTTCCAATGAACACCCAGGACTGATTTCCTTTAGGATGGACTGGTTGGATCTCCTTGCAGTCCAAGGGACTCTCAAGAATCTTCTCCAACACCACAGTTCAAAGCATCAATTTTTCGGCACTCAGCTTTCTTCACAGTCCAACTCTCACATCCATACATGACTACTGGAAAAACCATAGTCTTGACCAGACAGACCTTTGCTGGCAAAGTAGTCTCTGCTTTTTAATATGCTATCTAGGTTGGTCATAACTTTCCTTCCAAGGAGTAAGTGTCTTTTAATTTCATGGTTGCAATCACCATCTGCAGTGATTTTGGAGCCCCCCAAAATAAAGTCTGACACTACTTTCACTGTTTCCCCATCTATTTGCCATGAAGTGATGGGACCAGATGCCATGATCTTAGTTTTCTGAATGTTGAGCTTTAAGCCAACTTTTTCACTCTCCTCTTTCACTTTCATCAAGAGGCTTTTTAGATACTCTTCACTTTCTGCCATAAGGGTGGTGTCATCTGCATATCTGAAGTTATTGATATTTCTCCCAGCAATCTTGGTTCCAGCTTGTGCTTCTTCCAGCCCAGCATTTCTCATGATGTACTCTGCATATAAGTTAAACAAGCAGGGTGACAATATTCGGCCTTGATGTACTCCTTTTCCTATTTGGAACCAGTCTGTTGTTCCATGTCCAGTTCTAACTGTTGCTTCCTGACCTGCATATAAGTTTCTCAAGAGGCAGGTCAGGTGGTCTGGTATTCCCATCTCTTTCAGAATTTTCCACAGTTTATTGTGATCCACATAGTTGAAGGCTTTGGCATAGTCAATAAAGCAGAAATAAATGTTTTTCTGGAACTCTCTTGTTTTTTTGATGATCCAGCAGATGTTGGCAATTTGATCTCTGGTTTCTCTGCCTTTTCTAAAACCAGCTTGAACATCTGGAAGTTCACGGTTCACTTATTGCTGAAGCCTGGCTTGGAGAATTTTGAGCATTACTTTACTAGCGTGTGAGATGAGTGCAATTGTGTGGTAGTTTGAGCATCCTTTGGGATTGCCTTTCTTTGGGATTGGAATGAAAACAGCTTTTCCAGTCCTGTGGCCACTGCTGAGTTTCCTAATCTGAGCTTTTCCAGTCCTGTGGCCACTGCTGAGTTTCCTAATCTTCTCTTTTTATAAGGACAGTGTTCATATAGGATTAAGTTCCACCTAAGGACCTCCTTTAACCTAATCACTTCTTTAAAGGCCCTATTTTTGCATAAAGAATATATATATACATATATGCTTATATGTACAATGGAATATTACTCAGCCATTAAAAAGAATGAAACAATGCTATTTGTAGCAACATACATGGACCTGGTATTTATCATGCTAAGTGAAATAAATCAGACAGAGAAAGACAAATATCGTATACTATTGCTTGCACATGGAATCTTAAAAAAAAGGATACAAATGAACTTATTTATGAAGCAGAAACAGACTCACAGAGAAAAAACTTGTGGTTACCGGGGGAGGGGGGGGGGGAGAAGGGTGGGGGAGGGATAGATTGGGAGTTTGGGATTGACAGGTACACACTGCTATATGTAAAATAGAAAACCAACAATGACCTGTTATACAGCACAGGGAACTCTGCTCAGTATTCTGTAATAATGTCAATAGGAAAAGAATTTGAAAAAAAAAAAAAGATACATGTATATGTATAGCTAAATCACTTTGCTGTGTACCTGAAACTAACACAACATTGTTAATCAACTATGTTCCAAAATAAAACAAAATTTTTTTAGAGTGGAGGGTTTAGTAAAAGAAAAAATTAAAGAAAAAAAAAAATCCTTGTTTGCAAATACAGTCACATTCTGAGGCTCTGGAGACTGGGACTTCAACATATAAATTTGGGAAGATGCAATTGAGCCCATGACACGAAACCAGAATCCAGTGAACATCATGAAGGTTTCAGAAAGTGTATCCTTCTCTGTGCTAATAGATTTGTTATAGACTAGGGGGAAAATCAATCCCCTTTGGACATATTTTTCTCAGCAGTTTGATCTTTTCCTTTTAATCAAGTCAAAACTATTTTTGATAGTTTTGGGTCTCTGTTTCTTTTCTAAAAGTAAAATCAGTGAGTTAATAAGGTGATATAGGGTAAGTCTATTAAATAAAAAGAATCTAATTAAGAGACTAATATTTCCCTGCATTTTGCCTTCCTCATTTGGCTCTCTCTGCATATTTTATATAAAAACATTTAAGGTTAACATTTGACAAAGCTGATATCTGAGATATTGAAAAGTGATCTTGTGATATGGGTTACCTAGGTTTTTATTGTTACTCTATTATCACTGCAAGGTTGAACTTGATTTCTTCTTAATCTATCATTTGCCTATGCCACTCACATATACAGGACCTGTCAAGGTTTTGTCATTTCAAGGCTGCTGAGGAAAATGATGGCTGCTATCCTACTCTTAAACTCCAATCCTTAGTTTAACTTTGATGCCAATTAAAGCACAGAATCCCTGGGAGAGTTATACTAAGATATTTATGTTTTAACCTGACTGAAGGGCTTTCCAGGGGGCACAGTGGTAAAGAATCTGCTTGCAATGCAGGAGATGCTGCAGATGCAGGTTTTATCTTTGGGTCGAAGATCCCCTGGAGGAGGAAATGGCAACCCACTCTAATATGCTTACCTAGACAGTCCCATGAACAGAGGAGCCTGGTGGGCTATAGTCTGTGTGGCTGCAAAGAGTCAGACACAACTGAGCAAGTAAACATGCAGCCTGATTGAAAAAAAGCTTGGGGGAAGGAAATAGAACAGTCTGAGTCACCAAAATAGGCCAGGGGATCCAGAAAGGGAAGCTTGGGGTGCAAAAGACAAACTCACCAACCTTACAGCATTGACTAGAGTCAACTCTTCCTTAGGGAGGCTTAAGAAAGGCCTATATGTGTGTGTGTGCTTAGTCACTCAGTCATGCCCGACTCTTTGCAACCCCATGGACTGCAGCCTGCCAGGCTCCACTGTCCATGGTATTTCTAAGTCAAGAATGTTGGAGTGGGTTGCCCCTTCCTCCTCCAGGGGATCTTCCTGACCCAGGGATCAAACCCAAGTCTCCTGCATTGGCAGGCAGATTCTTTACCACTGAGTAACCTTGGAAGCTCTCATTGCCTATTGTTTTGTAACAAATTCCTACAAACTTAGGGACTTAAAACAATGCTCACTCATTTTTTACTTCACAGTTAGGTAGCTCAGCAGTCCAGGAGCTCTCAACTAGGTTCTCTGCTTGTGGCCTCATAAGTGCTGAAGTCAAGGTGTTGGCTGGGTTGGGGTCTTGTCTGGAGGCTCTGGGAAGGATCCACTTCCAAGTTCCATCAGATTGTTGGAAGAATCAATTCCTTGCATGCGTAATCCTGAAGTTCCTACTTCTTTGCTAGTTGACAGCTGAGATTTGTTCTCAGTTATTGGAGATTGTTCACATCACTCCTATGACTCCATCCATTGTCAAACCAGTAGTGGTCACAGAGTCCTTCTCAAGTTTCAGTTCAGTTCAGTCGCTCAGTCATGGCTGACTCTTTGTGACCCCATGGACTGCAGCATGCCAGGCTTCCCTGTCCATCACCAACTCCCAGAGCCTGCTCAAACTCATGTCTGAGTTGGTGATGCCATCCAATCATCATCTCATCCTCTGTCATTCCTTCTTCTCCCACCTTCAATCTTTCCCAGAATCAGGGTGTTTTCCAATGAGTCAGTTTTTCACATAAGGTGGCCAAAGTACTGAAATTTCAGCTTCAGCATCAGTCTTTCCAATGAATATTCAGGACTGATTTCCTTTAAGATGGACTGGTTTGATCTCCTTGCAGTCCAAGGACTCTCAAGAGTCTTCTCCAACACAACAGTTCAAAAGCATCAATTCTTCAGTGCTCAGCTTTCTTTATAGTCCAACTCTCACATCCATACATGACTACTGGAAAAACCATAGCTTTAACTAGATAGACCTTTGCTGGCAAAGTAATGTCTCTGCTTTTTAACATGCTGTCTAGGTTTGCCATAGCTTTTCTTCCAAGGAGCAAGTGTCTTTTAATTTCATGGCTGCAATCACCATCTTCAGTGATTTTGGAGCCCAAGAAAATAAAGTTTGTCATTGTTTCCATTGTTTCCCCATCTATTTGCCATGAAGTGATGGGACCGGATGTCATGATCTTAGTTTTTTGAATGTTCTCACATTTGGAATCTCTGAATTTCCCTCTGACTTCCTTTTCCCTCCATTGCTGTAAAACTATGCTTTCAAGGGCTAGTGCAATTAAATCAGCCCCATTCAGAAATTTTCCATATTTTAAGATCATTTAGGGACTTTAATTACAGCTGTAAATTCTTTTCATAGCAATGCCAAGATTAGTTTGATTGAATGACCTCAGGACAGAAATTTTCTTGGCAGTGCAATCTTTAGAATTTTTCCTATCACACTTCTTTTAGGAACTCCTTGACTGAGCAAACAGCCTCCTAACCTCCACTCTCTGCCTACATTCCCCAAAGGAATAGAGTGTTAATCTTAAGCAGTTCATAAGCTCTAGAATCCAGTCAATTGCCCTTCTTATGGTTTCTTCACACCTCACTTTGTGAATAATCAGTTCAGAGTCCACTGTATTTTCTCTTTTAAGACATCTACAGAGCATTTTGCCTTTTTCAGTGCTTTGGGACCATCCTATTGACCAGGATGGAAGCAGCTGGAGTGACTTCTAGGTGTGTTCGAAAAGTCTACCACACATCTCTCTGATTTGCATCTGGGACTGCACATCCCCAGGCTTCCCAGGTGGCTCAGTAGGCAAAGAATCTGCCTGCAGTGCAGGAGGTGCTGGAGGATGCGGGTTTGATCCTTGGATCAGGAAGATGCCTTGGAGGAGGAAATGGGAACCTACTCCAGTATTCATGCCTGGAGAATCCCAAGGACAGAGGAGCCTGGTGGGCCTCAGTCCTTGGGTCGCAAAGAGTCAGACACAACTGAAGCAACTGAGAACACACTCATGCAGTGCCCATCCCCTCCCCAGAGAATTCTGACAAATGGCAATTTAGACTTTTATTCTTGAATTTCCCGCTTCCCACTAATCCTCAAAGAGAGCCTTCCCACTCCTGTGAGCTGCAGCCAAGACAATATTCTTAAATTGAACCCAAGTCTGCTTCCCACTGGTCTCAGTTCTGGCCTTATATAGGATAGACCATTCTGACAGCTCTTTTTGCGGCTTTATTCTATTTTCTGTTTTTCTATTTTCCCTTTGCTGGGAAGCAGCATATGTCCCAGTCAGCTGAGATTCAGAGTCTGACCTCTCCCAAACAAAAATAAATACTGCCCTTCTTAGACTTTTTCCTTCTTCCAACCTGCCCTTGACATTCTTATACTGCATATTTCAGACAGTGGGCTGCACAGGCTGTGTGTTCTAGAAAGTGGTAGCTGATGCAGATTGTAAACACCTGTAAGCCTGCTTTGTGTACCAGGGAGAGTGTGCTCTGCTGAGCTGGATGGGATTTCTGCTCACCTACTAGAATTGGAGGATGCTGTGGTTTAGGGGAGGCTGTGAGGAGTACACCTGGGGGTGTATCTAGGGTGGCTTTATGATGATCTAACATCAGAAGCATTGTGAGATGGCAGAAAAACAGACAGCTTTATCATAAAGATAAAAGCATTAAAGATAAAAGCATAAAGATAAAAGATAAAAAAGCATTTGTTGTTCAGTCACTACTGAGTTGTGTCTGAATCTTTGTGACCCCATGGACTTCAGCACTCCAGGCTTCCCTGTCCTGCACTATCTCCCAGAGTTTGCTCAGATTCATGTCCTTTGAATCCATGATGCCATCCAACCATCTCATCCTCTGCTGCCCTCTTCTTTTGTCTTCAGTCCTTCCCATCATCAGGGTCTTTTCCAGTAAGTCAGATCTTTGCATCAGGTGGCCAAAATATTGGAGCTTCAGCTTTGGCATCAGTCCTTCCAATGAATATTCAGGGTTGATTTCCTTTAGGATTCATTGATTTGATTTCCCTGGAGTCCAAGGGACTCTCAAGAGTCTTCTCCAGCACCACAACTCAAAGGTGTGTGTGTGTGCTGTCGTTTCAGTCATGCCCTACTCTTTGCAACCGCATAAACTGTAGCCCACCAGGCTCCTCTGTCCATGGGATTTTCTAGGCAAGAGTACTAGAGTGGGTTTCCATGCCCTCTTCTAGGGGATCTTCCCAACCCAGGGATCAAACCCACGTCTCTTATATCTCCTGAACTTGTGGCAGCTTCTTTACCACTAGTGCCACCTTGGAAGCTTCAGCTTCAGCATCAGAGCTTCCAAAGAATATTCAGAGTTGATTTCTTTTAGAATCAATTGGTTTGATCTCCTTGCAGTCCAAGGGATTCTCAAGAATCTTCTCTAGCATCACAAGCAAAGGCATACCCTTCCTTCCATTTTGTATAGGATGAGATGAATGGTTAGCAGTGAACCAGGGGATCAGGTCATCTGGGAAATTTTAGCACTCGCACCAAAAGCAGGCCTTGAAGTGCATGTATACAAATCATTTTATGTACTCTAGGCCCATTGTACTTGGCATTCAGGAGTGAAGGGCAGGGCAAATATGTCATTCAAGGATGTGCCACATCAAGCAGTTGTCAGCTGATGGCAACCTGAGATTTGGAGATGTGAGCAGAACTGCCTTAACACCCCACTGAGCATCTTGGGGGAAAGTCAATGCCCACTCCATGGTTTCTGTGCATTTCCAGGAGTTTCCTTCTCATGGGCACTCCTGAATCAGAGTGCCTGTCTCTCCAACCCTCACGCTCCTTCAGTCTCATTTTTTTGTTCTATTCCTTCTGCTCTGTGCTTATCCAGCTCTAGAATTCAGCACTTCTGCTTGCTTTTATCCCAGATCAGTCACACAAAATATTAAAAAATGCCACAGTTTACAGAAGCATTGGGGAGGGGAGAAGATGATTAATAACATTAATATTAAATTGATAATTAGAAATACTTATTCTTAAAAGCCCTTTGATTACACTGTCATTGGGATTTTCTGATTGGTCACTTTCATGTGGAGACAACTTCTGGTTGTATTTCTTTGCCTTTCTTTCTTCCCTTCCCATCCCCCCATTTTTCAAGTTCCCCTATTTCTGTCCATTTCTCATATAAAACTATTCAGCTATCAGTTTGATCCACTGTCATCTTCTAAATCATGGTCTCACCTAATATACTCAAAGGGACTTTCCTAAGCACAGTTCTGATGATCTATGGAATAAATCTAAACATAGATAATTCCCTTATGAGGAACACTTTAAATAAATCTATCATCATCCACTACACATTACTTATTACCTAAAGGAAATTTATTGTAAAACTGTGTGGCTTCCAGTGCTATGGTTGTTGATATATTCATCTCCCTCTAGGCTTGGGGTTTCCCAGGTGGCACTAGTGAAAAAGAACCTGCCTGTCTATGCAGGAGACATGGGAAATTCGGGTTCGATCCCTGGTTTGGGAAGATTCCCTGGTGGAGGACATGGTAACCCACTCCAGTATTCTTGTCTGGAGAATTCCATGGACAGAGAAGCCTGGTGGACTACAGTCCATAAGGTCTCACAGAGTAAGACATCCCTGAAGCAACTTAGCATGCATGCACTAGATTGCAGCTCTTTTAGTTGAGAGCTTTTGTGTCATTTCTGTGTCATTATCTGTGCATGCGTAGCCTCTGATGGCTCCCTGTCACAAAACAGATGCTCAGGATACATTCAAATTGTTTTGGCTAATGTACTCTTTCTGGATCTTTCTGGTGGCTGTGTGTTTGTGTGTGTGTGTGTATGTTCACTTCATGATGATCAGTTGAGCTGCATACTTACCACTCATTTACTCTTCTCTGTGTTTGTGTGTTATATGTCAACAAATATGCTTTGTAAATAGTGGCTTGCACAAGATGCCACAGTAATTAAGTGACAGGCTTGGATCGGAGACTCCCAGTGAGGAGCATCCCCCTCAAACCATGCTGCTTCTCCAAAGACTATGATGGGTTGGCTACCTTCTCTAGGGACTTGGTGGGGCTCTGTGTCAAAGAAATGAAGTTAATGTTGCTTATGCCTTTCCTGGCTATGCACCCATGTCATTGCTTGAGCCTCCCCTTCAGAGCCCCAGAATCATGTATATTCTTTGCTACCAGAAAATGTGTTCACGTTCAATTCCCCTTCAGTGAGTAACATTCCTTTGATTTCTTCTCTCCAGAGCATTTGTTTTTGGTGGGGGTGTTGCCCCACCTCCACATTATGGCAGGATGGACTTGGAGTCTCTGGTTAGGGGTTGGAGGACAGGATGTCATTTCTGGAGGCTGCTGTCTGCCCCATATAAGAAAGAGGTGCTCAACCTTGTTTGCCCTTGAATCACCCGGGCAACTTTAGAAAATACTGAGCCCTGGCCCCTACCCCTCCCTCCCCATTAGATATCCCATTGCAATTGTTCTGGGCATGCAGATTTTAAATCTCCCTAGGTGATCCTAATATATGGCTGGTGTTGGCAGCCACTGATTCTAAATTAATCTCCGAGCTGGACCTATTAAATGATGAAGGTCTCAGCTAGAAATGGGCAGCAAGATGCTGAGATGTAGCATCTGATTTTTAACTCTACCTGGAACAATCTTCTGTGGAGCCTGCCAGAAAGTCAGAGTCTTACCGTATCATGTAATAATTTAGTTCCACCTCTGGTTGAATCCCCACCTATGGTCCAAATTAGGCTGAGTAGCTCATAGTGGATAAGGCTTTTTTAGATGTATAAAATGATCCTCTCTCTGTTTCTTTTGCTACTTTGGTTTAAGCAACTTTTAGCCATGTTTTGTTTAGTCACAGATGTGAACTGGGCAGGAAACTCAGTCTTACTGAGCTGGGTGGGAAGGAAAGGATGTGGGGATGCCTGAGACAAAGATGCTGAAGGAAGGCCACTCAGCTGCACAGAAATATTATGGTGAAGCTTCAAAGTATTGTGTTTGAGACCAGTCCTGGCTAGACCAGGGCCCGCCTGCCTCTCAGGGGTGCCAGTATGGTGGTAGGAGTTGGAGTTGCTCCAAAGGGGTCAGAAGTGCTGGTTGAGGCTTCTGGATATGCGAGCTCAGACCAGACCCTGGATATTATCAGTTCTCCTACATGGACTGAGTCAGCTCTTTATTTCTTCTTCTTTTCTTTTAAACCTGGTTTCCTATTTACTATATGGTCCACCTGTCATCTGGAGACTTGACTGCCTCTTGGGCAGTGATGTCTTTCTCCAGTGTCAGAAGAGTAATTCCTCTGCTCATCACATACATGGCAGGTGTCAAACTTCATCAGCATCAATGTGCCCTTAGGGTCATTGCAAACCTGTCAAGGAAAGATTGAAGCTTGTCTGCAGATTTCTCTAAGTAAGGTGTTAGGCTTATCTACTGACCTTCCTGCCCCTAAATTCTTCACTCAGCCATGAGTGAAGCCACTTTCCCACCCGCCAACTTGGCTCCTGGTAATCCATGTAAACTTTCTCTCTTCTCTGTCCCATCCCACCCTCAAATCCTCATTCATACCAGTGAAAAAACTATGCTTCTCCTTCTATAAGTCTATAAACACTGTTTCCAAGAAGCTATCCACTGTTTTCCCAGTGGAAACTGTTGCTTTTTTCCTACACATTTCCAGCACTGAGTGTCAGGAGCTTTATCATCCTACTTATTACAAAATGCTCTGAGGCCAGTGGTTACTAAGCATGTACAATGTTACTCATAAAACTATTAGTAGAATTAATATTACAGTGTTACTAACATTGCTTGCATTATGCTAAGCTATTTATTACCTATTTATTTCATTCATTCCCTTCAACAAAGTCATCAGGTTGGGTACTGTTATTAGCCCTCAGATAAAAAAACTGAGTTTTAGAGATTAAGCAGATGCTTATATGGGGTATCAACTCAGACAGCATTCACTTGTCTATCTCATCAGCCTGAGAGGTCATAGACTACAGAAATACATTTAAATAAGCTGCACAAACACCTTTTAACATTCACTAGGTGATGGACAGGGAGGCCGGTGTGCTGCGATTCACGGGGTCACAAAGAGTCGGACACGACTGAGCGACTGAACTGACTGAACTGAGAGTAAAGTACCTAGGATTGCTGCTTTTCTGCCCAGCATTATAACTTTGCTTCTGAGTATGCATAATGTTTATTGGATTGTTTTCTTTGACTTATAAATGAAAAATTTACAGGCTTAAAGAAATGTAGTAATCAACATTTCCAGTGAAAATGTTTGCATGTTTAAATATGAAATAAACAGTTTTGCTCATTAGAAGCAAGGCTGCCTTTAAGGTGTAAGGGGGCTAAGCAAAAAGTTTTTTGGGGGTTCCTGTCTAGAGAAACAATTTGAACTACTTCAAATCAGCATATCAGCTCCATTCTGGTAACCCAGTCTTGTACAATTCCACTAAAGAAAAATTACCCTGGACAGCGGGAGTCCTCTGGTCCAAATGGGAACTTAAGGTCATATAGGACCCAGTTGGGATCAGAGTTTCCCAGTAGATGTCCTGATCTGGCCTTCACACTGCCAGCTGCCAGCTGCTGGAAAGAGACCAAAAATGTGGGGTGTCCTGAAGCAAGGACCAAATAGAACCTTGCTCACCTGAGTCTAAAGTGTGGTGCTGACTGGGAACATACAACAGGAAAAAGAAGGGTTAAGATAATTGCAATAGAAGGCTTGAGAGTCATATACCAGACTCTATTTTTGATGGTGTTTAAAAAAATCTCAAGGCAGTTGGTTCTGTACATATTACTCCTAATCTCTAAGCCCATAATCTGTTTCTTCCTTTCTCATTTACAAGCTCTGATTGGGCTAGCAACTAAATTCTATGAGCTCGTTTCCTTATGCATATAATGGACAGCACTGGCCTCTTGCCAAGGTCATGCGCCAAAGTGGTGTTATAATTGTAATAGCTTGTATTTATTGAATTCTTATTGTGTGCCAGGTACTATTCTCAATGCACTGCATGAATTATTTCACTTACACCTCACAACAGCCCTTTGATGTGGGTACTTTATTCTCTTTTTATAGATGAAAAATTGAGGAATGGGGAGACATTCCAGTATAGACTTATGAGACCAATGCCAGTCTAATCATATAATCATCATGAACATGACCTGGCTCTGGTCTTCTCAACCCTGCTTTCATGGTAGAATCATTCGAGGAGGTTTTAAAATGTACTGCCAGTGACCACGCACCCCTCACCTTGAAATTCCAATTTAATTGGCCTGAAGTGAAGCATAGACATTGATCCTTTTTATAGTTCCCCAGGAGGTTCACGGGGCAGCCAGGACTGAGTAGTAATAGATAGCAAGCATGTGGTGAACTTGTGTGGAATCTCAATCAGGGTGACTCAACCTTAGCAATATCAAATGAGTAAATGTGCTCGAGCGCATTTCAAAATTAAAGTCCTCCACACAAATAAGAATTTTATTTGATATTTGTTAAGCTAATCCCTATCCAGGGTCTTCTTTGTTAATACCACTGACTAGAGAAATAATTATGCACAGTTTCTCTTAATAAGAGAAGTGGTCTGCCATAATGGAAATGGAAGTCATCTGCCATAGTAGGGAGGGTATTTCATCATTAACTGGTGATGATAAAAATCAGGCTGATTTCTGGTTGGTTTTATTGCTATTCTAAAATTCTCTATACTCCCACTTTGTCCTATTTGAATGCTGCCACTGGGTATGTCGCTGTTTGTTGCTGCATTTAAGTATATCATCCAAATTATAAATTAAATGTATATGTAAATAAAATTATTTATCATCAGTAAATGTAAATACTATGCATTATATAATAGGTAAAATTATATTTACATGTGAATTATTCATATATTTATACTAAAGACATACATATATGAGTAAAGTTGTATAAATAAAAATATTTCTCATAACAATCTCTTGGGAAAAGCATCATTATCACATTATCCTCATTTTAGAAATGAGGAGCTTGAGACAAAGATTTTAAGTCATTTGTCCAATGCTAGGAAGCTAGTAAGGAGTAGAAAACATTTGCTGTAAATTTGCTGTGATTTACCTCTATTATTTATTTTTTTTCTTTCAATAATCCTATGAAGAAGATATTTTAAAGATAAAAAGGCATGTGTATGTACTATGAAGTAAGTTGCTTCAGTTGTGACCGACTCTTTGCGACCCATGGACCATAGCCTCCCAGGTTCCTCTGTCCATGGGGATCCCCCAGACAAGAATTCTGGAGTACATCGCCATGTCCTCCTCCAGGGGATCTTCTTGACCCAGGGATTGAATGCGAGTCTCCTGTGCCTCCTGCATTGACAGGCAAATTCTTTACCACCAGGCCAAAAGGGAGTCCAAGACACAGGATGTCAAATTAATGCATATCAGATTCTGGTTTCTAGCTTATGTCCTGTGGTCTCTGACATAAGGAATTGAATAGTAGGAGGTACAATCAAGATGTTTTTATCTACTGCTCCCTCTTCTTTACTCTGTGTATTTTCCCTTTGATTCTTCCTATCTTGCCTCCAACTTCCAGATCCCTATCAACTGAAGGGCGACACTAGACTATGATGCTCCAAAATATGGCACTTCCACTTTTAAGGGATATATTGAGCTGAAGACAACTGAGAGCAAGCAGAGACAAGAAAGGGGCTTCCCAAGTGGTGCTGATGGTAAAGAACCTGCCTGCCAATGCAGTGCAGGATACGTCAGAGACATGGCTGGATCCCTGGGTTAGGAAGATGCCCTGGAGAAGGAAATAGCAACCCACTCCAGTATTCTTGCCCGGAGAATCCCATGGACAGAGGAGTCTGATGGGCTACAGTCCATGGGGTAGCAGAGTTGGACAGACTGAAGCGATTTAGCACACAAGCACACAAAATACAAGAAAAGCTCCCTGCTCTCCCCGCACTTGCCTGAAAGTAGGACATATATTTTCAAAGGTGTCCATCCTTCCCTCTCCATCAGGACGTACAAATGTTACATCAGGGGAGACAGCTTTAGACTCTTATCAATCTGGAGAGGATGAATTTTATTAACAGGCACTTATCTTCCATCACTTTCCCTTATGTTTACCTTCCCACAGTTTCTCGTGGAAGCCTAAAATCTCCTTCCTTTGTCTTACCTCTTCTCTACAAGTTTATTGTTTTGTTTTCTTTGTGGTTTTTTGTTTCTGTTGTTGAAGATGCTAATAAGCCTGAATTCTAGACCACTTCTTTGAGCTACTCTTTCCTGAGTTCCTCCCAAGGATATATGTATGCTAGTAAGCTTGTTTGCTTTTCTCTTGTCAGTCTTTTATTACAGAGACCCAAACAAGACCCTAGGATGAGTAGAGGAAATATTTTCTACCCTTGAACAAAATAATGCACACAGCTCATGGGGTTCCCCTTTAACCCCGTGACCTGAGCACTTCTTCCTAGTTCAACAATGGGTACCTTACTGAATACTCCATATGCCCTCACATCTACATCTTCTCTCTTGCCAGGAGCTTGGTTAACCGCAGCAGTATCACCATCATCTCACACTAGGCTAGACTCCCACCTCCCACGTGAGAATTAATTGTTTCCACAGGCAGGGACATGACTACAGGGAATAAATAGCTAGCATTCATGTCCTCTCTCACAACCCCTCTGTGTCTCCTGGTTGCTGTTTTGCTTCTATCACAAGCCTAAATTCTGTCAAAAAGGATTACAGTTCTAAAAAGAATTGGAAACTAAATTTGGTAGTTGTGTGACCTTAGAGAAGTTAGAAAATCTGTCTTCTAGATCCTTTAATCTGTAAAGTGGAGATAGCGTTAAGACTCTGAAGGAACTTCCTGACCCAGCAATCGAACTGGGGTCTCCTGCATTGCAGGCAGATTCTTTACCAACTGAGCTATGAGGGAAGTCCGTCTGAAGAAGGACATGATGTGTGAAAATACAGCAGACAAGAAATCATCATCACACAGGATATGCTTCCTGGCTGGAGGGGGAGTGTGTGTTTATTCTGCCTGTCTTTCTTTCTAGATTCAGTTTATGATGGATGTCTGGAGTTTGGAGATCTCATTTATCTGTGTTTGGAATTAAAAAGTAATAAGAGGCTTCTCTAGTGGCTCAGCAGTAAAAAATTTACCTGCCAATGCAGGAGACACAGTGGGTTCCATCCCTGATCTGGGAAGATCTCACATACTGCGCAGCAGCTAAGCCCATGAGCCACAATATTGAGCCCGTGCTTTAGAGCCTGGGTGCTGCAACTACTGAAGCCAGTGTGCCCTAGAGACCATGCTCCACAACAAGAGAAACCATGGCAAGGAAAAGCCCACACACCACAACTAGAGAGTAGCCCTCGCTTGCCACAACTAGATAAAAGCCCGCAGAGCAATGAAGACCCAGCAGAGCCAAAATGAAATAAATAAGTACTTTCAAAAAAAGTAGTATAATCACTACTCTGATCTGAACTGTGTCTCCAAAATTTATATGCAGAAACCCTAAACCTTCACTGCAACTTTACATGGAGACAGAGTCATCAAGGAGGTTAATAAGGTCAAGTGAAATTATAAAAATGGAGATCTAATCTAATATGACTGGTCTTAAGAAGATGGTAAGACATCAGGGATGCTTGTATAGAGAATAGACCATGTGGAGACACAGCCAGAAGATGACCACCTGCAAACCTCAGGAGAAAGCAAACCTGCTGATCCCTTGATCTTGAACTTCCAGTGCTTAGAACTGTGAAAAACTACACCCCTGTTTTGTAAGCCACCCCATTTGTGGCATTTTATTATGGCAGCCCTAGCAAACAAATGCACTCACCTTTGCATTATAAACCTATTCAGAGGTGATTGCTTTTCAACGTGTTCATTCCATCACTGCCTGGTGGAAGCATGTAAATAAAGAACATTCAAGGCGGGGCTGGACCATCCCCAAGATGACTCTCATCTCTTTATTACGGGAAAAAAATGATCACTTGAATTTGCATGCAAAGAATTTTACTGCTAATCACCCAAGCTGCATAAACAACTTTTATCTTTCTAGAAGGAAAAAAAAAAATCAGTTTTCTCTTTGTATAGCACCTCTGGTCTTTTTTGTGTTTTTAGAGACCTGACTCTTTAAACAGACTTTGATATTCGTCCCAATTTATTTTTATTATTAAACCTCTCTGCCTGGCAGAGATACTCAGTGGAGTCTCATGCCAGCCTCTTTTTCTTAATTGGACCTGGTATTGAGTGACAGATGAAATGATCTTGAATTAATAACAATGACAAATTGCCCTCGGATGGTACTTGTTCATAAAAGGAAATACTTCCATTAAACAAATGTTATGTCATCAAGAAACCCATTAATAGCTCTGCCAGTGATCATAGCTGTGTAATTTTTCTCATCACTGTTAATAAGCAGCAAAGTTATAATTGCATATGGAGCTTAATTAAAATCTTCTATCCCAGTAATGAGTGTCCATGCTTCAGATCTCCCATCAAATGGTCTGCAAAATTTAGACCATATTTCTTGAGGTCCAGGTTCTTAGAAGACATGAGAAGGCATGGACAAAAATGAGGCTGGATGATAAAATCTCAATATGTTGCAATTACTAGTCATTGGTTATTAGAGACAGAGTTAGCCTTGTATATCATTTAAGCTAACTCCAGTGTTTTAGGCTAATCTTTTATTTAATCATATTTGCAGCAAGATAATATAAAAAAGAAAAATTGCCTATATCTTAAATAAATAAAAAAACCTTTTATTAGCAAGTAAACTTAGCTCTATAGTAAATCTACTCTTTCTCTGTTTACATTCTCTGTTTATTCATATACATATCGTGATGCATTTATTGGAAGGATTGATGCTGAAGCTGAAACTCCAGCATTTTGGCCACCTGATGTGAAGAACTGACTCATTTGAAAAGACCCTGATGCTGGAAAAGATTGAAGGTGGAGGAGAAGGGGGCGACAGAGGATGAGATGGTTGGACGGCATCACCGATTCAATGGACATGGGTTTGGGTAAACTCTGGGAGTTGGTGATGGACAGGGAGGCCTGGTGTGCTGCAGTCCATGGGGTTGCAAAAAAGTTGGACATGACTGAATGACTGGACTGAACTGAACTGATCATGACACAGACTGGCCAGGTGCTCACCAGACCCACCCTCTTTTCCTCCTGAGTACTCACTACATGAGCCTTCTACCCACCTTAATCTAGGTCTGACCAGGGGCCATGTGACTTGTTCTTGCCAAGCTTCTTGAGCAGAAGCCATGCTTGTCACTTTCAAGAAGAGGTAGTTAAGAGCAGGTAAACCTTCTTCACATCTCATTTTCTCCACCTGCCCTCCAGATGAAAAGGATCCAGGGGAGGAGGCACTAGAAAGTGACCCAATCATTACTTAAAGGAATCCTGTGTCCCTGAATAACTGCACAGAGTAGAGACCACACACCATTCCCTGCTGACCTAAATCAGACGGTGATGTGAGTGAGGAATGAAGCTTTATTAGTTTTAGCTACTGATGTTTGGGGATTGTTTTTAATAGCACTTAGCAGCAGCAGCAGCAGCTTACCTTAATAGGTGTATTTTACCTAGGTGCAGAGGTGGTTATAATTTTTTATTCTACTTGGAACTTGATATTATTAGACAAAGCATTTCTACATACTATGCAGTCTTTCATGTGATACAGAATTATGATTTTAGTGCCTGAGGAATAGTCCGTGTTAAGTGATGTACCAAAGTAACATCACCAGTTTTCAAATATCTCAAGGTAATTTCTTGTGTTTTTCTTCTTAGGGAATATCCTTATGCATATAGCATGTTTCCTTAGAATTATGTTGACAAATTGCTTTTCCTAAATAGTCATGTATCAGTCATTATTCTTCCTAGCTGCTACAAGAGTATAAGTTTTAATCCACTTTTATAAAATTGAGAATTTTTGTTCTTTCAGAATTTACTTGATTTTATATGATACTTAATACATAAATACACTTATGTAAATTATATATAACTATTACATTTAAACTATTTATAAATAAATGTAAAATATACATCATATATATACAATCTATGTAATCACTATATGCATATACTTAAACAAACATTTTAATTTGTACTTTCAATAACTGGTGAGTTTGATATCTTCCATATATGTTTGCTTACACAAACATGTTAGCTCCTTTCACATGGAGGATTGAATCCCATCCATTAGGGAGCATATTACCCTTCAATTTAACAGATGACACAACTGAAAATTGAGGTGACTAGTAGGGGAGGCAATGTTAAGATAGGCACTGAGTATCAGAATACACAGATACACAGAATACTCAAATTTGATCATTTAAATACAGTGATTTTCCTCTTATAACAAAAATTCCATGTTTATAAAATATGGCCTGTCATTCTGTTCCTTATGATTGTCATCGTGGAAAGAATGATCATGACGTAAATAAAGCATGCGTCTCACCCTATGCTATTCCTTGTCACTTAATAGACGAGGTGAATTCAAGAAAAGCCTGTGGGCACCCAATGGTGTGTAGCCTTGGAAGCTCAGATCTCATGGCTAATCTCAGCCCTGATGTGACAGAATCGAGCACAGCAGTGTCACAGTCTAGCTTCCTAGGTTTTTTCTGTATGACATAGAGGTGAAGGAATTCTAGATGAGTGACTTCGTTATTGAATGACTATTAGAAATGGCAGGAAGAGAGACAGGCGCATAATATTTGAGGTCATCAGGAGCAGAGTTTCCCTAGGTGGCACTAGCAGTAAAGAACCTGCCTACCAATGCAGGAGACATAAGAGATGATGGTTTGATCCCTGGGTTGGGAAGATCCCCTAGAGGAGGGAGTGGCAACCCGCTCCAGGGAGAGTGGAGTTGGAGAATCCCAGGGACAGAGGAGCCTAGTGGGCTACAGTCCATGGGATCACAAAGAGTCAGACACAACTGAAGTGACTTAGCATGCACGCACACAGCTTGATCACTTAGGAATATAACAGAACCATTAGAGAGTATCTGTGCAGTCCTTCTTCTCAGATAGGGAAACTGAGCCTCAGAGAGGGAGAACAAGTTGCCTAAAGATGCAGAGTTCTTGGAGGAGGAAACGGCAACCCACTCCAGTATTCTTGCCTGGGAAATCTCATGGACAGAAAATCCTGGTGGGCTACAATCCACAGGGTCACAAAATAGTTGGACAGGACTGAGCAACTAAACAGCAACCAGACTCTACCCTGCAAGTCATGTGTCTATGCTGTGTCCTCAGTCACTCAGTCTTGTCTGACTCTTTGTGACTCCATGGGATGTACAGGCTCCTCTGTCCATGGGATTTCTCAGGCAAGAATACTGGAGTAGGCTGCCGTGTCCTCTTGCAGGGGTCTTCATGACCCAGGGATTGAGCCCACATCTCCTTCTTCTCTTGCACTGGTAAGCAGATTCTTTACCACTGAGACACCTGGGAATCCCAAAGTCCTGAGTAGTAGGGAGAAAATGCCAAACTCCTGCCATCACCAGTCCAAAGCTCTGTGTTTTTTTTTCCTTCTGGTTGCCCTTTAAACTTTCATTCTCCAGCCTGGAAAATGATCATCTCACTTATCTCACCTACCACATGAGGTTATCAAGAGTTAAGTAGAGACGTCAGGATAGTATTTTGTACATTAAGCAATAAATGGAAAAGGTGACAAGGTAACTTACTAGCTTAAATTATTAATTAGCTGGGTCACTTCACTCTTTACTAAAGAGGAATTTAGATTAAATAAACTCTAAGGAATTTTCCAGTTGTAACTTCCCATGATTTGACAAAATAGTAGCCTTAAATCCTTGGAGAAATATCCTCTACAACTTTCTTTTTCGCCATGGGGTTTGCCACTGGCAATCTAATAAATCCTGTGCTTTCGGAGGGAAGTTTCGTTACTAGAAAGTTGCTAGTCTTACTTCACACATATGTGAAGCTCTAACAGCATTTGAGTTGAAGTTGGAAAACGTATTTGACCCCATGGCATTATTTTCTGGAGTTGGCTGATCTAGAACCACAGGTTCTCAAGTTTGTGCTGGAAAAAGCAGCGAATCAGATATCTCTCTGATGCCTCTTGCTAGGGTTTTAAATAATCACTTGATGAATTACAAATATAGCTGGATTTACCCTGCAGGAGTAGAATCCTTTATGAATCCATGGGCCTAGATAACCTATTGTCATTCAGTTCTCAGGGCAGGATTCTGTAAGTGACTGGATTGGATAGTTGCTCCTTAAATAGTAAACTCATTAAGAGCCCATGAGAAATTAACTCTAATTTTGAAGTTGGAGATGAACTGGTCAATTCTTAGGTATTTCTGAAAATAATCGGCACTCTCAGTTCAGTTCAGTCACTCAGTAGTGTCCGACTCTTTGTGACCCCATGGAAGGCAGCATGTCAGGTTTCCCTGTCCATCACCAACTCCCGGAGATAACTCAAACTCATGTCGATTGAGTTGGTGATGCAATCCAACCATCTCATCCTCTGTTGTCCCCTTCTCCTCCCGCCTTCAATTTTTCCCAGCATCAGGGTCTTTTCCAATGAGTCAGTTCATTGTATCAGGTGGCCTAAGTATTGGAGTTTCAGCTTCAGCATCAGTCCTTCCAATGAACATTCAGGACTGACTTCCTTTAGGAAGTATTGGTTGGATCTCCTTGCAGTCCAAGGGACTCTCAAGAGTCTTCTCCAACACCACAGTTCAAAAGCATCAATTCTTCAGCACTCAGCTTTCTTTATAGTCCAACTCTCACATCCATACATGACTACTGGAAAAACCATAGCCTTGACTAGATGGACCTTTGTTGGCAAAGTAATGTCTCTGCTTTTTGATATGCTGTCTAGCTTTTCTTCCAAGGAGAAAGTGTCTTTTAATTTCATGGCTGTGGTCATCATCTGCAGTGATTTTGGAGCCCCAAAAAATAAAGTCAGTAACTCTTTCCACTATTTCCCCATCTATTTGCATGAACTGATGGGACCAGATGCTATGATCTTAGTCTTCTGAATGTTAAGTTTTAAGCCAAATTTTTCACTCTCCTCTTTCACTTTCATCAAGAGGCTCTTTAGTTCTTCTTCATTTTCTGCCATAAGGGTGGTGTCATCTGCATATCTGAGGTTATTGATATTCCTCTCAGCAATCTTGATTCCAGCCTAGCATTTTGCATGATGTACTCTGCATATAAGTTAAATAAGCAGGGTGACAGTATACAACCTTGATTTACTCCTTTCCTGATTTGGAACCAGTCTGTTGTTCCATGTCCAGTTCTAACTTGTTGCTTCTTGACCTGCATACAGATTTCTCAGGAGGTAGATCAGGTGGTCTGGTATTCCCATCCCTTGAAGAATTTCCCACAGTTTATTGTGATCCACACAGTCAGAGGCTTTGGTGTAGTCAATAAACCTGAAGTAGATGTTTTTCTGGAACTCTCTTGCTTTTGCGATGATCCAATGTATGTTGGCAATTTGATCTCTGGTTCCTCTGCCTTTTCTAAATCCAGCTTGAACATCTGGAAGTTAATGGCTCATGTATTGTTGAAGCCTGGCTTGGAGGATTTTGAGCACTACTTTGCTAATGGGTGAGATGAGTGCAACTGTGCAGTAGTTTGAGCATTCTTTGGTATTGCCTTTCTTTGGGATTGGAATGAAAACTGATCTTTTCCTGTCCTGTGGCCACTGCTGATACTGTGGGTATCCTGTTGGCCAGCATCTATCAAATATTTTGTTTGGGACTTTCACATTTGCTACCTGAAAGTGAAAGTGTTCACTTTCATGCTCAGTCCTGTCCAACTCTTTGGGACCACGTGGACTGTAGCCTGCCAGGGTCCTCTGTCCATGGGATTCAACAGGCAAGAATACTCGAGTGGGTTGCCATTCCATTCTCCAGGAGGTCTTCCTAACCGAGGGATGGAACCCTGATTTCCCGCATTGCAGGCAGATTTTTTTTACCATCTGATCCACTAGGGAAGCCCTTGCTACATGACGCAAAGCCCACACACACAAAACACTTTTCTCATTTGTTCTGCTTCAAAAGGAGGAAAAAATATCTTTGTTTAACTACAGAAGAAATGTAACTGTACAAGCATATTTGGGAAAATGCACATCTATCTTTTAGTAGTGGAGCCTGGTGGTACATAATCTACTTGCAAATATAATTTAAACCCTGATTATTTGAAAATTATTGATCAAAAATCCTGATAAATATATATACCACTCTGTATGGTAGGTTTAAAAAATATCTAAAGCCAACTTCAATTGATAATAAAACTCATAACATTTCCATACTGATAAGTAGGAATGTCAGCAAATGGAAACTGTGACCTACTGAAGAAAGCACTGATAAACACATGGATAACTATTTTACCACGTTACTGATGATCTTCACATATAAAATCCACAGGGTTGCGGAGAGTCACCAAGTACTGTAGTGCAGGAAGACTTGGCAGAATACTGAATTATAGTCGCCAATAAACTCCTGTAAAGCTCTAGTTGTCATTTGCATATCAACTTCTATTAAAGCTTGATAACTACCATACATCCTCACTATTACAAACCCAAGTCTGCTACAGAATAGCTTATCATTCACCTTAGAACTGAAGAAAATTTGTAGACCAGGAGAGAGATGTCAGGGTTCCTGTTGTGACTAACTGCCTGATCTTTAGTAATATTTAGATGCCTTTTATGTGGAAGTTTTGTTGTTCTGAATGAGACTACATTATAGTTTAAAATGAATCATATTCTCTCTCAGTGGATCACTTAATTTCAAGAACTGGATACTTAAGTACTCACCAAAGTACTTAAATACTTACTAAGTTTTTAACTTAGTAATTACCTGAGAGAGAGATGGGAGGGAATATTAATACTAATTTCTCACTAAATATTTGGAATTTTGCTTGATGTTTTACATATGCTATATTGTTTAATCTCTTAAGCAATCTCATGAGATATTTATTATTTGTCTTTGTTTATAGACTAGGAATGAAAAACTCAGACAGTTACTTAATTTGCTTGAGTTTATACAACTAGTAAGTCACGGACCTGGAATTTGAACCAGTATCTTTCAGTTTCAAAAGTCTGTTCTTTTCACATGATTGATCCTACAGAGGTGACAGATATCTTTCCCCAACATTTAGGACACATACTTTTCTACATTCTTACCATTGTTAGGATAGAATTATCCATAACCTTGCTCACAGTCTGGAGACTTCTGCAACTATGAATGACTAGCCTTTAGATTTAGCACATGGTATGAATTCCTTAAGAACTTTTTTAAGAAACAGAATATCCCCAATCCAGAGTTTCCATATAACACCACAAGCAAAAAAATTTTTTCTGTCTTCTTTATAATAATTAAAAGAATGGAGAACTTGGTAAGTGCTATCAGTTAATTCTTTGAAAAGAAGACCAGCAAGAGGAACATTTAGTTTTCTGGGTATGTGATGAAATTTCAAAACCAGCAATGTCACATTTCATCTCCCCTAACCTTATAGATCTACTCCACCCAGAAATATCACTGGAGGATTCAGATGCTTTTGAGAGAACATGCAATGTTCTTATCAAAGAACGTGTAATGAAAACATTACAAAAGTGGGGAGAGTCTTTAGCCACTTTGCTTTTGGAGTATGGTGCTCTGGAGAGAGCTCTCCAGTGAAGACAAGCATCTCACTCCTAGGAGTGCAGCACCAGGAGCCCTGCCAGATAATTTATGTGTGTAAGTGTCTATAATTATACATGTTCATACATATTCATTCCCATGCTCCTAATTTTAGAGAACAGAGGAGTAAATTGATTATAATTTGATTATATTTGATTCAGCTGGCTCTCTAAGTGCCTTATAAAGGTCCCAGAGTAAGTTTCCACTAACAGAGAATTCAGTTCAGCCTGAGACCATGGGGAGTAGTAGATTGACTGATGACAGAGTGATTGAGCCATTCATTTATTCAAACATTTTATTTATTTATTCACTCATTCAACAATTATACCCAACTCTGCTCAGGGACTGTGCTGGGTATAGAGGCCACCCAGCTTGAAAAGTGATCAGACCAGAACATGTCTATTCTGGGGAAGCTAGTCTGGTCATAAAGGTATTGATTACAGGACAATGCAGCCAAATGCAAAAGGCATTCAACATGCGCTGTAGATTCAAGAATGATTTCCTAGAGATGGAGAAACCTGAGCTGCTTTTTGAAGGAGGTTTAAGAGCTATTTAGATAATGAAGCATGTAAGGCATTCTAGTTGGAGTCACAGTGGTGAGAAGGTCCTTTCAATTTCCTGCAATTTTGTACCATGAGAAGAAAATGGGAAGAAAGGTTGAAAGAAATGTCAGATGGTTGCCTTGCCTAAAAATTAGGATGAGGCCTGGAAGGGTTTTAAATTAGGAGTAATACATCAGATTTTCACCTCCAAGAGGTCATTCAGGTTTCTGTGTAGAGGGAGGGTTTGATTTGGTACAAACTTGGGGCAGAGATTTGAGTAAGAAAGCTACTGGGGAAATTCCCATAAGAAATGATGAAACTCAGTGCTTAATTTATAAGAGTAGATGTTACTGAGTCCAAACTCACTCTGCTCACCTCACAACAGGCCAGTGAATCAGAGATGAGGTGCTGAGGCAAGGAATAAGGCTATTCAAAAAGCTAGCTGACTGAAAGGTAGAAGACTAATATCTCAAAAGAGCCATCTCACTGGGGTCTGGATGCCAAGTTTTTTTATAGAACGAGAAGAGGGGAATTGAAGTAATGTAAAGAGGACATTGGTCTTGCAAATGTCTCCTGGAATGGCCAGCCTGGAGGAGGGGATGTGTCAATTTCTTCCTCTGGTAGCCATCCAAGGGTGGATAGGGTCCTGAAAAAAAGGGATTTTGGTTTAACATTCAGACAGAGGGGCAGGATTCCCAAGGCAAGCCATTATGTGTGCACAGTATCCTTTTGTGAATGAAAGCAGCAGGAAGGAAAGTTAGAACAAAAACAGATCCAACGTGGAGTCAGTTCTTCACTGTAACATAGAGACTTCCCTGAAGGAAGGGAAAGTTTGATAAACATAAGAAAGGCAAAAATTGTGTAACTTGAGATATTATGGTAAATGAGAGAAGATAGGAGGGTAAACCACGTTCCTATTTAGGTGATTAGAGGATTAGGTGATTATTCTTGAAGAGAACACAATGGAAAAACAGTTTTGGGAGGAATGTACATCAAATTAGTTTAAGAACATGGAAAATTAAGGAAGTCACAGAATTCATGCCGAGCTGAGGCTTAGTCACAGTATCAAACTAACCTAGGAATATTTACAGACCCCTGTGAAACCTAGTGTGTGTTACTTGCTCAGTCATGTCCGACTCTTTGTGATACTTTGGACTGTAGCCCGCCAGGCTCCTCTGCCCATAGGATTCTCCAGGCAAGAATACTGGAGTGGGTTGCCATTCCCTTCTCTAGGGATCTTTCTGTCCCAGGGATTGAACCCTGGTCTCCTGAATTGAGGCAGATTCTTCACCATCTGGGCCAGCAGGGAAGCCCAATGAAACCTAACACATCAGTCAGCTCTGTCAATTTAACATAGAGGAGATGCCATCATGGGACTTAATTGTGATTCCCAACCTATTTACCCGGTGATTCTCCAATACACCGACTTCTTTTTGTACCTTGGCCTCATGGCTAAGATTTGCATCTTATAATACATTACATCATCTTACATTCAATACAATAACTGTATTTTCCCCTATTGCAATAACTGCTTCAGCCTGGTACTCTGATGTGCTTTTCACCTTCCTGTCTTTGCCCAGATGTCTTTAAGATTCTCACCCTTTCCCAGACTGTAAAGTTGTGCTTGGAACTCTACTCTTCAGCATGAGTTCCTCCTGTCTTCTTGCTCCTAAATTGTCTCATTTCCCCCTAGTCACACCCTGGACAGGGCTGTTCCTGGGGCTCTGTCAGATTACACTGGCCTCTGTTTCACTAGTATGATTCCTCTGCTTATTTCTTTTCTACCCCTGCAGGAGCCTCCCGCAGACTGAGAAGCCAGTGTCAACACTGGGCTCTTTCCCTTAGATATACAATGGCTGTCATTTATTGCTGACTCATTTACTATCCCAGTGTTTGTGGAATGGAGGGATAAAGAGAGATTACAAGAATCTGTTCTGAGAGGGAGCAAGGGAAGGCAGTTCTATCACTTCCTTCTTCCCAAGTCATACTAGGCAGAAGCCAGAAGCCAGGGCATTTAGTTTAGGGGTGAAATAGAGAACATCCAAATGACTAATGAAGGCTCTGCAGTTGTGCTGCCAAGACCCAGTGGCCTCGGCTTCAGGAATAGGAAGTGTGCTAAGACAATGGGGAAGTGGAGAAATCAGCTGAGCCTGAAACAGCATAGAGGTGGACATATCCAGAGGGACAGACATGTGGGTTAGCCTTACTTGAGAAGCATTTGCCAAGACTGCGCTGGGAGCCAGAGCATCACAAAGTCACAGAACCTTGGATCAGGAAAGATTGTGAGATCATGTTAGAAAAGCCCATGGAGGCAAGGTGAGTGACCTAAATGAGTAAGTAAGAATGATGGCAGATGGTGAGTGATAACTCTCCACATAGATGATAGACAATATGCAGCAACTTGGCTCAGTGTTGAAAGACCTTCACATTTTCAAAGAAAAGCCAGAATTCTGGATTTTATGTAAATTTTCATGACTTCTAAATGCTGTCAAAAAGTTAAAATTGTTTTCAAATCCAGTAAAAACAAAACACATCTGTGAACTGGATGCAGCTTCCATTTTAAATGATTCCAGTATTTTTAAAGTGATCATAGTTGAGGCCCAGCAAAGTGGTTTTCTCCAAGGTCCAAACATTGTAGAATGGTAAGCAATTGATGGCTTAGCAGATTGTTTTCCTTCCCTCCCTCTCATCTTCTCTCTCTCCAACCCAACACCCTATGGAGAGTATAAAGTATTCCACCTTCTTCACAACTGGAAGTGATGGGGTGGGGCAAAAGACTCCGCTTCTTGACTTTCTGTTGGCTTGGCTCCTCCTCTGTGAGGGTGACTGCTGTTCAGTGCAGAGAGAATGGAAAGGAATCTGGATTGTGTTCTAGCCCAGGTTTAGCTACTCACCTTGCAGCCATGGAAAAGTCTCTTTTCCACTTCGGAAAAGATACAATGAAACTGTCAGCCTCATAACTTCCAAGTTCCCTAATAAAGTTAAATCAAATAAGCCTGTTACCAAATGCAAGTTCATGTACCTGATTCACAGTGAGGCCAAACCATCTGAAACACCAGCTTTGGGAGCAGAGAAAGGTTTATTTCAGGGCCATGCAAGGCGACTGGTGGCTCATGCTCAAAAACTATGAACTTCTCAAAGGGTTTCAGCAAAGCACTTTTAAAGGTAAAGTGTGGAAGGGGCATGGTTAGTTGTTACAAGCTTCTTGGTGTTGGAATTCTTTGTTCTTGCAGCTGTCCATGTAGGTCAGGTCACAATGTTTCTATAAACCTCCAAGGCAAATGTTATTCTCTGTTCTGCAACTTTTCATCTCTAGATGAATGGACTCTTAAAGGTCAGAGCCCTGAGAATAGGCAATCCCCTATATTTCAGACTATAGGCAAAATTCTTTTACAAAAGGTGCAGACTCAGCATGATTTAGCACAGGCAACAAAGCACAAGGATTAAAATTAAAGGAACAGATTTAATATGGAGTCAGATTTGTTCTTCCCTGTTACAATTGCAAGCTTGCTTTAAATATCTTAAAGTCTTCATTTCAGGACCTTTGTGAGAATTTCCTTCTGTTGAATTCTTCCCTTCCTTCATTCCCTGACCCCAACCACACTCTTATCCTGGTGTTCCCTTGCTGCTCCCTAAATCCTGGAGTTCCACTAGTATGTACCACCAGCATCCACCTTTCCTTGCCTATAAAATCAATTTCAAATCCTTTTTACCACCATAACTCACCTACCTAGGTAGAGAACTAGCATGCCTAAATAATGGAAATAGGTAATTAAACTTCTTGGCATATAAGTATACTGCTGAAAAAATATTAGGGCTAATGAGAGCTGAGTAAAATAGCCAGTTAAAAAAATAAACACACAAAAGTCTGTATTTTTCTCTAAATCAGTCATAGCCTATTAGACATACATACACACACCCCCCTCTCATAAAAAAGATCTTAAAAAGAAATTTACAGACCTACCTATATGAGGAAAACGGCAAACCTTTACTGTGGTCATAAAAGAAGATGGGAATAAATGTCCATGCAGGAGAACCGTATTGTAGCAGATGTCCTCCAAGTTAATCTATAAATTCAGTGAATCCCTTCCAATTCAGTACATTTAGTAGAATATCAATAAAATCTCAATCACATTTTGGATGCAGACTAAAAGTAGGTATAAAATGATTCTCGGCTTTATTAGAGAAACTAAGTGCTACCTTCCAAATATATTCAGACTCCAGTCATGTTTCTTTCCATCTCTTTTGGTCCAAGCCATCAACATTCCTCATGTTGGTCACCGTCATAACCAGTAACAAGCCTGTGCTCCAATCCCTTCCCCTTTCAGTCTGCTCTAAACACACTTCCAGGAAAGTCCTGCTAAAATGTTACTTAGATCACATGACACTCGTGATCAAAATCTTCTGATGGCTTTGAATCTTTTTGAGAGTAAAAATAAAATTTTCCCAATAGCCTGTAGTGACCTATTTGATGACCCCTGTTATGGATTTCTTTCTAATTCTACTCCTCCCACTGCCCACTCTTTTCAGGAATACTGATCTTCTGGGCATTCTTCAAAGGCGCTGTAAATGTAAAATTGCAAAAAGGTGCAGATGCTTGGAAAAGAAGCTTGCTGTTCCTCAAAATGTTAAACATAGAGTTACCACAGGATCCAGCCATTCCGTTTCTAGGTACGCACTCAAGAGAAATGAAAACATAAGTCTACACAAAAACTGGTGACAGATTTTCATAGCAACATTATTCATAATAGCAAAAATACAAGCAACCCAAATATTCATCAACTCACGAGTGGTCAAAGTGGTATATCCCTGAAAGGAAGATTATTAGTTGATAAATCAGCTATGAATGAAGTTGTGGTTCATGCTAAAATGTGACTGAACCTTGAAAATGATGCTGAGTGAAGGAATCCAGTCACAGAAGACCACTTATTGTATTAACTCACTTATATGAAATGTTCAGAATAGGAAGATCTCTAGACAGAAAGTACAGTAGATTAGTGGTTGCCTAGGGCTGGGGGTGGTGGTGATGGTGTGTGTGTCTGCATGTGTATATGAGATGGGAAGAATGGAATGGGAGAATGACTGCTAATAGTTATAGGGTATTTTTTTCACCTTATTTACTTTTACTTTGATTTATTTATTTTTAATTGGAGTATAGTTGCTTTACAATGCTGCTAGTTTCTGCTCTATAACAATGTGAATAGCTATATGTATACATACATCCCCTCCCTCCCGAGGCTCCCTCCCAGCCCCAAGCCCTCTCCTCTAGGTCATCACAGAGCATGGAGCTGAGCTCCCTGTGCTATGCAGCAGCTTCCCACAAGCTAGCTATTTTATACAAGGGGGCTTCCCCAGTGGCCCAGTGGTAAAGAATCCACCTGCAATGCAGAAGACCCCGGTTGGACTCCTGGGTCAGGAAGATCTACTGGAGAAGGGATAGGCTCCCCACTCCAGCATTCTTGGGCTTCCCTGGTGGCTCAGCTGGTAAAAATCTGCCTGCAATGTGGGAGACCTGGGTTTGATCCCTGAGTTGGGAAGATCCCTTGGAGAAAAGAACAGCTACCCACTCTAGTATTCTGGCCTGGAGAATTCCACGGACTGTATAGTTCATGTGGTTGCAAAGAATCAGATAAGACTGAGGGACTTTCACTTTCAGTGTATATATGGCAATGCTATTCTCTCAATTGTCCCATAGGGCATCATTTTTAGGCAATGAAAATCTTCTAAAATTGATCATGGTGATGGTCATATAACTCTGTGACTATGCTATAAACTATTAAACTGAATACTTTAAATGGGTCAGTTGTATATGTCAATGGTATTTCAATAAAGCTGCTAAAAAAAGGTAAAATGATTGTTGTTATTATTATTTAGTCACTAGCCATGTCTGACTCTTTGCATCCCCATGGATTGCAGCTCACCAGGCTCCTTTGTTCATGCAATTTCCCAGGCAAGAATACTGTAGTGGGTTGCTGTTTCCTTCTCCAGGGGATCTTATATGATCTCATCCTTTCTCCAAATGACCAGGAGAGTGTGTGCTAGGGACATGCATGGGTCACTTCTGTTGTGCAGAGGAGAAGCCCGTTTCAGATTTAATCATGTAATCCAAGGCCACTCCACCAGTACAGTGAATCATCTAAACATGAGGCTTTCTGGCTTCACATTTCACTTTAGCCTCTTCCCCACACTACTTCTTACCTCTTTGCCCCTTTGATTTCTCCTTTTAGATCTGGTCTCTGAGCCACTGCCAACGAGCCCTTTATTCTCTGTATTTTCTAAACCACAACCAGCATCCTATTCATCAATTCACTTATTCATCCATTGTAAAGCATGAAGACAGTTTTTTAAGCTGACTGCCAGAAATCTGAATTACTTCACATTCAAGGTTTTGAAAATTCTGAAAGTGATGGTCCTTCATAAGAAATACTTTCTGAGCTTCTATTCATTATGGAGTCCGGCTGTGGTTCTGTCAGCTGATCCACCTGCCAGGAGAGTTAACCTCAAGTGGCCTTGTCTGGATGTATTCATCTCATTTCATGGCATCTTTCCTAAAGTTTTACCTCAATGACACTGTCTAAGCTGGTTATTCTGATCGTCTGTCATCCATGTATCTCTAATACTATAAAACTATACTTTTTCTTTCTACTTTTCTGCATTTCTTTTAATTTTCCTAGTAACTGTTTGAGGGAGAAAAAATAAACAAGAGCCTGGCACATAGGATTTTAAGATGTGGCAAATCCAACTTTTTCATTTAAGGAATTATCTCTAGAGGCCTGGGGAGGCAGGTGGGGGCAGGATATACTGGTGGAGAAGAGTTTGTGGATCCATATTATTTTTTGCCAGTCAGTTGTGTTTGTTTATTTCAATGATCAGAGGCCTTTCAAGATACCAAAGAGCCATTCAGAGCATCATAAATTGAATTAGGTTTTTTGTGGTTTGATTTCTAAGATCACTAACCTAGAAACTGGCATTGAATCACCCAGTCCCAGATAATGCTAGAATCACTAATTTACTTATTTGTTCAACAAATCCTTGCTTAGCATCTACTCTATACCTGGAATTATGAAACCAATGTGCAATAGAGAACAAAACAGGCATAGTTCTGATACTAGTCCAGAGACAGATAATTTGTTACAGCAAGTGAATATGAAAGTGGCTACATGGCAGCATAAAGAAGTAAAGTGAGCAGCTTGTGGTTATAGAATTTCTAAGTGGCAGAGGCGGTGGGAGAATCATCTCTTGTAATTCTCTAAACAAGTGTCATTGCAATACTATTTGTCAACAGAAGATCTTACCTGGAAATCCACCCTTCACCTTGATCTATATGTACATTCCCTTCTACTCTCTTCTGCTCCCCAGGGCATGGCTGAGTAGCCAAGGAACACTTTGGAAATCCATGCTAAATGTCATTGCTCTCTGCTATGGAGACACTTCACTAGATATTGGGAAATTTATTTATCATGTAGTTCTAGTAAACACATTGAATACTCTGGCCTATGTTCAACCTCATATTTTCCATCAAACTATTGCTAAAGAAATGTAACCTAATGGGTTGAACACTGTTTGATCCCTATTATATTGTCTTGTCAGGCCAGTCCCAAGGGAGGAGAAATCTGTGGAAACCTGTTAACACCTTTCTCTGAGCTTAATGAGGTGTCCTTACTTGCTCGAGTGACATTGTCCTTAATCAGGCTGTGGCATGAGACAGCTTTCCCACTGTGTTTGGTGATACATCTTTTGTCTGGTTGCAGCATCTTAGCCTAGAGTTCAACAGTTCAAAGTAAAAGTATTTCTTCCTAAGTCCAGGGACATTTACACTATGCAACTCTTCTGAGAACTGGACTTCCCACTTCAGTCTCTGGCAGAGGGTCCCCCAGACTATTCCTCACTTCCCTACAAACAGATGGTGACTTTCTGGTTAGACTTAGAAAAGCAGTTTTTTTTCCTATACCTCTTCAAATTTGCGTTGCCTCCTGACTCCCTCCTGTTTGACCCTAGAATCACTGTCCCTTCCTGTCTTTTATAAAAGTGATTTCACAACATCATTTCCCTTTAGACCATACTCAGACAAATTTAGATGAACTCTCACAAAGATACCAAGCTTTTTCTACCTTTCTACATTTAAAAATTCCTACGAGCTCTGCTCATCAACAGAAAATTGGATTAAAGATTTTCTGAGCATGGTCCTGCCCATCAGAACAAGACCCAGTTTCTCCCACAGTCAGTCTCTCCCATCAGGAAACTTTCATAAACCTCTTATCCTTATCTGTCAAAGAGCAGACAGAATGAAAACCACAATCACAGAAAACTAATCAAACTGATCATATGAACCACAGTCTTATTTAACTTAATGAAACTATGAGTCATGCCATGTAGGGCCGCCCAAGATGGATGCGTTATGGTGGAGAATTCTGACAAAACGTGGTCAACTGGAGAAGGGAATGGCAAACCACTTCAGTATTCTTGACTTGAGAACCCCATGACCAGTATGAAAAGGCAAAAAAATAGGACACTGAAAGGTGAACTCCCCTGGTCAGTAGGTGCCCAATACACTACTGGAGAAGAGTGGAGAAATATCTCTAGAAAGATTGAAGAGACAGAGACAAAGGGAAAACAAAGCCCAGTTGTAGATGTGACTGGTAATGGAAGTAAAGTTCAGTGCTATAAAGAGCAATATTGCATAGGAACCTGGAATGTTAGGTCAATGAATCAAGGTAAACTAGAAGTGGTCAAACAGGAGATGGCAAGAATGAACATCAACATTTTAGGAATCAGTATTAAAATGGACTAAAATGGGCAAATTTAATTCAGATGACCATTGTATCTACTATTATGGGCAAGAATCCCTTAGAAGAAATGGAATAGACCTCATAGTCAACAAAAGAGTCTGAAATGCAGTACTTGGATGCAATCTCAAAAATGACAGAATGATCTGTTTCCAAGGCAAACCATTCAACATCACAGTAGTCCAAGTCTATGCCCCAAACAGTAATGCTGAAGAAGCTGAAGTTGAATGGTTCTGTGAAGACCTACAAGACCCTCTAGAACTAGCACCCAGTAAAAATGTCCTTTTCATCAAAGGGGACTGGAGTGCAAAAGTAGGTAGTCAAGAAACACCTGGAGTAACAGGCAAATTTGGCTTTGGAGTACAGAATGAAGAAGGGCAAAGGCTAATAGTTTTGCCAAGAGAATGCACTGATCATAGCAAACACCCTTTTCCAGGAACACAAGAGAAGATTACATATGGACATCACCAGATGGTCAATACCGAAATCAGATTGATTATACTCTTTGCAGCCAAAAATGGAGAAGCTCTATACAGTCAACAAAAATAAGACTGGGAGCTCACTGTGACTCAGATCATGAACTCCTTATTGCCAAATTCAGACTTAAATTGAAGAAAGTAGGGAAAACCATTAGACCATTCAGGTATGACCTAAATCAAATCCCTTATGATGATACAGTGGAAATGAGAAATAGGTTCAAGGGGATTAGATCTGATAGAGTGTCTGAAGAACTATGGACAGAGGTTTGTGCCATTGTATAGGAGGCAGTGATCAAGACCATCCTCAAGAAAAAGAAATGCTAAAAGGCCAAATGGCTGTCTGAGGAAGCCTTACAAATAGCTGAGAAAAGAAGAGAAGCTAAAGGGAAAGGGGAAAAGGAAAGTTATGCCCATTTGAATGCAGAGTTCCAAAGAATAGCAAGGAGAGATAAGAAAGCCTTCCTCAGTGATCAATGCAAAGACACAGAAGAAAACAATAGAATGGGAAAACTAGAGATCTCTTCAAGAAAATTAGAGATGCCAAGGGCACATTTCATGCAAAGATGGGCACAATAAAAGGCAGAAATGGTATGGACCTAACAGAAGCAGAAGATATTAACAAGAGGTGGAAAGAATACACAAGAACTATACAAAAAAGATCTTTATGACCCAGATAACCATGATGGTGTGATCACTCACCTAGAGCCTGACATCCTGGAATGCCAAGTCAAGTGGACCTTAGGAAGCATCACAACGAACAAAGCTAGTGGAAGTTATGGATTCCAGTTGAGCTATTTCAAATCCTAAAAGATGATGCTGTGAAAGTGCTGCATTCAATATGCCAGCAAATTTGGAAAACTCAGGACAAGAAAAGATCAGTTTTCATTCCAATCCCAAAGAAAGGCAATGCCAAAGAATGCTCAAACTACCGCATAATTGCATTCATCTCACATGCTCACAAAGTAATGCTCAAAATTCTTCAAGCCAGGCTTCAAAAGCACATGAGCCATGAACTTCCAGATGTTCAAGCTGGATTTAGAAAAGGCAGAGGAAGCAAAGAGCAAATTTCCAACATCTGTTGGATCATCAAGAAAAACTAGAGTTCCAGAAAAACATCTACTTCTGCCTTTTTGACTATGCCAAAGCCTTTGACTGTGTGGATCACAACAAATGTAGAAAATTCTGAAGGAGATGGGAATACCAGACCACCTTACCTTCCTCTTGAGAAATCTGTATGCAGGTCAAGAAGCAACAGTTAGAACTGCACATGGAACAACAGACTGGTTCCAAATAGGAAAAGGAGTACATCAAGGCTGTATATTGTCACCCTGCTTGTTTAACTTATATGCAGAGTACATCATGAGAAATGCTGGGCTTAAACATAAACTGGAATCAAGATTGCTGGGAGAAATATCAATAACCTCAGATATGCAGATGACACCACCCTTATGGCAGAAAGTGAAGAAGAACTAAAGAGCCTCTTGATGAAAGTGAAATAAGAGAGTGAAAAAGTTGGCTAAAAGCTCAACATTCAGAAAACTAAGATCATGGCATCCAGTCCCATCACTTCATGGCAAATAGATGGGGAAACGATGGAAATAGTGAGAGACTTAATTTTTTTGGCCTCCAAAATCACTGCAGATGGTGACTGTAGCCATGAAATTAAAAGACACTTGCTCCTTGGAAGAAAAACTATGACTAACCTAGACAGTATATTAAAAAGCAGAGACATTACTTTGCCAGTGAAGGTCCATATAGTCAAAGCTATTGTTTTTCCAGTAGTCATGTATGGATGTGAGAGTTGGACCATAAAGAAAGCTGGAGAATTCCCTGGACAGAGGAGCCTGGTGGGCTACAGTCCATGGGGTCACATGGAGTCAGACCAGACTGAGGGACTGACACTTTCTTTCACTTTAGACACAGTTGGTCAGGTTAAGATGAAGTCGTGTTGGATTAGGGTGGGAAGAGAGACAAGAAAGGATTCTTCCCTAAGAGACTTGAGAGAAAGCATGGCTCTGCTGGCTTTTGACCTCCTGACCTGTGAGAGAAATAATTCTCTTGTTTTAAAGCCTGCAGTTGGTCATAATTTGTTACAGAAACCCGGGAAACTAATACAGTGTCTTTTCCTCGGAGACCATTCCAAGTGGAACCAAGAGGTTTCTTCTGGGAATTCTGTGCTGATTATTTTACATCTGCCCCCATTATTCTCTGCACTTCCATGCCCTGGTCCATTCCCTGAGATTATGAAATCTATGCATGGTATCACCCAATTCCCTTGCTCTTTGGCCACCACTTGTGTTGTTCGATGGGATACTTGGCAAGAGATCTGAGAGGAGAAGAGAAAGATGATGGGATATTTATTCCAGCTCCCTTCCTGCTATGGTGAAGGTTTGGCTACAGTTGCCACCTTTACTATGTAGCTTTTTGTCAATTGGCCCTTCATTTCTAGATCTAGCTCTCAGCTGGGCTCCAGTAATATTCTTTTCTTCCTCTGACTCTCTAAACCTATGATGATAACTGTTGCTTGTCCTGGGTCCTTCAACATCACTTGTAGATGTCCTTAACCACGCCCATAACTCTGTGTAGTTCCATCATTAAAAGGTCTCTTCAAATAACATCTTATAGGAGCGCGCTGACTCAGGACTCTCCTGTGCCCCTGATCTAGTGTCTGGAGGACCTTAGAGCACCTACCTATGTTTATGTCTTTTTCGTCTCATAGACTGTGGACCTCCAATCACAGGCACCCTTCAACTTGATAGTCTCAGCATTTCTCACAATGACTGTCCCATAGTGGTTAGTAAATGAATCAATAAATGAATACTTGAGGTTGGAGGCCCTTTCACATTCTAAAGGCGCTTGATTTAAAAGTTCATCTCATGGGCTTCTAGGAGTGGCAGGCTGAGATTTGGAGATACATGTTAGAGTATATTGTCTAGATAATTATTGCAGCTCATTGCACTTACAAAGTATTTACATGCACATCATGATGTTTGACCTTTCCCATAACCTTAAGGAAGGTAGAAGAAAGCCAGATATTATCTCATTTCCCAAAACAGGACCAGAGAAATTAAAGATCTTTTATTAATTAATATACCTTAAACATTTTCAGAATAAAGGGAGATCCACAAACAAAAGCATTTTATCGTGAAATATATAAATATATATATAGTACTGTGACTGACAATAAAAAGAGAACTGTCTTTGAAGGCGGCTGCTAAGGCTCCATGATCCGTTTCCCTTTCAGTCATTGGGCACTCAGCCTTTGCTCCTGTGCTGAGCCCATGGAAGCAGAGGTTAGGAAAACAGATACAGTTTCTGCTCTGTGGAGCTCATGCTCTTAGGGGAGAAAGAGCAATCCCCTGTGTAACTGTATACGAGTAGAACTGCACTTACAAAGTGGGAGAAGTGTGAGGAAGAAAAGGAATAAGCCATCCTGAGATGTATAGCAGGAAGCTTGACTTAAGAACCCTCTGAGACAATGATGATGACTGAAGAAGTTATTGAGAGAGGAGATTGATAACTGGGGTGAAGAACATTCTAGATGGAAGAACTAACTCATTCCAAAACTAAAACAGAAATTAGTGTATTTAAGAAACTGTAACAAGCCTAGTGAGAAAAAATTAGATGAGGGAAGTTTAAGACATGGTCTTGAGGTTCTCAAAGGTGCTGCTTTACCTGAAGGCTTCTAGCCTCCCAGCATGAAGTGGAACAGAAATGATTATTCTCCTTTCTGCCTGGAGTCCATGCAATTGTCAGGTCAGTTTATTTCTCTTCCTCATTTCTTGTCTCATTGCAACAAAAATTTGGAATGATGGACTAACGGGTTTAAAACAACAGACAGTGAAGAAGGAAATGGCAACCCGCTTCAGCATTATAAAAGCTCGAGTATAGAGGAGACTGGCGGGCTGCAGTCCATGGGGTTACATGACTGAACAAGCACATGTGCATGAGGATGGAGAGAGATTGGTTGGTAGCAATAAACTGATAGAACTAAAAAACAAAACAGAACAAAACAAAAAACCAGACCAATTACAGCTCAGCTCACCTCAAGCAGACAACTGTTTATTAGACAGAAACTCTCAAGAGATGGGAGCAGGCTGACACCAAAGTAATCTTCCTAAGGATCCCTCTTGGCTTCCCTTTTTATACTTTCCATCTCCTCCTTTTGGTTGTGCCCTGTGCAAAATAGGGCTTGTACCCACCACCAATCAGTGAAAGGGAAGGCAATGGGCGTATGCTCAAGGCTGACTGACAATTGCAAGTTATACAACAGCAGGCTCTGTTGCACATGTCTTTTTATAATTCAGTCTGTTATAATCAGATGTACATATATGCAGAATATTTATGAACCCTTAATGGGCTCTTAGCTGCCTAAGTTTACTTGAAGAAGCCCCTGTGATTAGCTTGTATCTACTATCTGCCTAGGGCACATGTGCAGGAGTTGGAAAAGTCTCTGTTGTTATTTTGTATCATATCTCTGAACTTTCTTGGGATCAGCTTGCATCCTTTTCAGCTAGGCCACCCTGGTTGCTCATGCCTAACTTCCCTAATGCAAGGAACTATAGAGGATGAACATGTGGGCCTGGTGGGTGGGGGCAGGGGTGACCTGGGAGACAGATTGATGTATGTGCAGTGCCATGTGTAAAACAGCTAGTGGGAAGCTGTTTTATAGCACAGGAAGCTCAGCTTGGTGCTTTGTGATGACATAGATATGTGGAATGGGAGGTCCCAGATAGTGGGAGGGAAGTTCAAGAGGGACAGGATGTATTTATGCATGTGGCTGATTCACTCATTGTACAACAGGAACTAAGACAACCTTATCATTCTCTGACATGGCCAATCTGTTTTGCTTCCTATGGTTGGATATAAAAGAATGCTGCGATGGACATTTGATAGTGGGTTAAAGAGGTATCATGTGATGCCAGATGGATTGCTGGACATATGACACTTTAGAGCAACTAGTCCCCAAGTAAATGCAAGAAATCAGACAGAATTCACAGTAGGGAAAAAGAAAGTCTTCGAACTCTCAATGACAGATCATTAGTTTTTATTATGTTGTTGACTCTGGGTGCTCAGAAATAAGGTCACAAGAGGTGGGCAGATGGTGACATGCCCAAAGATTAGTGGGAAATTGGTGCCATACACTGACCTTAAGAGACATGTTATATTGACTATATCTTGTGTATTCTTTATGCTCTGGCATTCTGGGCCTTGATTGTGGAGACACCGTCCCTTCCAAGGGCTAGCTAATTTCTAGAGAAAGCAAACGAACCTACTGGAGCAGAACTTTGACATGCAAACCAGCCTATCTGGAGCCCACAGCCAACCATATCCTTTATCAAACTCTCAGACAACAGGTAAATATTTCTCCCACCCTACATCATCCCCAATCCAGGTAATGAACAACTAGGAGCCACTTTTACAACCTAGAGCTTGCTGGATGAAATTATTTAAAATCTCCAATCTTAACTGTATTTTAACTTTATTATCCTTGGCTCACCCATACTTTCCCATGAAAACCCCAAAAATGTTCTGGACCATGCTCTGTTCTCACCTTCCTCTGCCTGCTAATCAACCTTGTTCCTTTCCCCATGCAGCCCTGTGTGGTATGTGGTGCTTTCTGTCTCTAGGAATCTGAGAGTATAAACTGATACTTGATAAAGTTAAAGGCACATATAAAGGATACATCCATACCTTTAACCTTATCATATACTGACACATTGTTTTCCAGTTATAACTATTTATGCTCTCTCTATGAGTATGTGATATAAAGAGGGATATGTCCAGTGATGGAATTTTAGATAGTGGGGGAGTTAAGGAGGAAGTCATTGATGGGCAGATGGATTTCTGTGACATGGGCATTCCTCTCATCCTCTTTTCTCTTACAATCAGCATCTTTTTTCATCGACAGTGGTGTGCTCACTGTCATTCTGCCAGGAGGTATCCAGCAAACTTCCCAAAGCCTGTTTCTCCTTCAACCTTTATCTCTTATATTCTCCCTCTCCCATATATATGTATTTTAAATTTAATTAGTTAATTAATTTTTTAGTTGTGCTGGGTCCTCATTGTTGCAAGTGGGCTTTCTCTACATGTGGTGAGTGGGGACTATTCTCTGGTTGCACTATGCGGGCTTCTCATCGTGGAGGCTTCTCTTGTTTCATAGCACGGACTCTAGACCTTGGGCTCAGTAGTTGCACCACATGGGCCTAGTTGTCCCATGGCATGTGGAATCTTCCCAGATCAGGGATCAAACCCGTGCCTGCTGCATTGGCAGGTGGATTCTTAACCACTGAGCCAACAGGGAAATCCATGAAGTTTCTCTTTGCATTATTACATGTGTGCTGAATTCCCCAACAGCAGCTTTCTCTGATGATGACTTTTGGAATAAGGCAAATGGTTAAATTCCATAGTTGCATAACCACTCATGTATGTTGCCTTAGAAACCTGTTGGTTAACCTGTTATCAACCTTTCTCTGTAAACACAGTGTCCATGTATCTTCTGCAGGTCTCTCCAGCCAAAGAAGCTACTGTAATAGGGAAGAACAAATCTGACACCATATTAGATCTGTTCCTTTTTCCATGCTTAGTCATACTGGTTTTGCATCTTTTGTAAAATAATATTGCCTATAGCTTGAATAACACAGAATAGCCTATTCTCAGGTCTCTGACCTTTAAAGGTCCATTCATTCAGAGATAAAAAAAAAAAGTTGCAGAACAGAGAATAGCATCTGTTTTGTTGGAGATTTACAGGAACATTATGGCCTGACCTATGTAGACAGCAGCAAAAACAAGAATTTCAACACCAAGAAGTTTGCAACAGCTAACTATGTCTCTTCCTCATCTTGCCTTTAAAACTGTTTTGCTGAAAGCCTTTGGGGAGTGTGAGGTTTGGGGGGCACAAGCCATCTGTCTCCTTGCATGGCCCTGGAATAAACATTTCTCTGCATCAGACTCTGACATCTGACATTATTTGGCCTCACTATGTGTCAGACATGAGAACTTGCACTTGGTCACACTACCTGTATTTACTGCTCTATGCGTGAGTGCACGTTAAGTCACTTCAGTGGCACCTCACTCTTTGTGACACTTCTGGACTATACCTACCAGGCAACTCTGTCCATGGGATTCTCTATCAAGAATACTGGAGTGGGTTGCCATGCTCTCCTCCAGGGATTTTTTTGCTCTAATAGGGAATAATTTTTCATTCTCAGAATTGCAGGTGGATTCTTTACTGATCCACCTGGGAAGCCCACTCTCAGAATAACAAAATGCATTTAGTACTCGGAATCAGACTTGTTCCCCACTCTCCTGTCCCTGCCCCCATCTCAGTTTAATCACTCTCCTGTCCCTGCCCCAACTCAAGATCTTCATGGAAACTTATCTTTGCTCCACATTAGTAGTATTCAATATTGGCTGCAAATTAGAATCACCTTGGGAAATTTAATCAGTATATACTTATGGCCAAGACCCACTGATGAAAATTTTGACTTAATTAGTTTCATGTATGGCCTGGGTATTGGGAGGTTTAATGAGATTTCTGGGTGATTTAAGGGCTTCCCTGGTAGCTCAGTTGGAAAAGAATCCACCTGTAATGCAGGAGACCCTGTTTCAATTCCTGGGTTGGGAAGATCCACTGGAAAAGAGAGAGGCTACCCTCTCCAGTGTGCTTGGGCTTCCTTGGTGACTCAGCTGGTAAAGAATCTGCCTGCAATGTGGGAGACCTGGGTTCTATGCATGGATTGGGAAGATCCCCTGGAGAAGGGAAAGGCTACCCACTCCCATATTCTGGCCTGGAGAATTCCACGGACTGTATAGTCTTTGTGGTTGCGGAGTCGGACATGACTAAGAGACTTTCACTTCACTGGGTGATTCAAACAGGAAGGCAGGGTTGAGAATCACTTTTTCTAGATTTTCATATTTCTCTTTCTCCTTCCATTGGCTCTACATTTCATATGGGCTTCTCTACTTTTTCCAACAAAATGACAACATAATGTCTGTAAATTTTCTTCAGTTCCTCTCCTGGCTCTGCGCATACGGGTGCATGCATGCTCAGTTGCTCAGTCATGTGCAACTTTTTGTGACCCTATAACTATAGCCTATCATGCCCCTCTGTCCATGGGATTCTCTAGGCAAGATTACTGGAGTGAATTGCTATGCCCTCCTCAGGGGAATTTTCCCAACCTAGGGATCGAACCCAGGTCTCTTACGTCTCCTGCATTGCAGGCAGATTCTTTACTGCTGAGCCACCAGGAAGTCCCTCTGCACACATAGTAGATACTTAATAAGTGTCCAGTGGCAATCTGGAGATCACAGAATGGCTTACAGTCCCCTTTTTTTCTCTTGGTTGGAGCCAGCCTTCCATTTCAGAGGAAACAGCAGCCAGAAGGTCAAGAAGATAAATTGGTTTTGAGAATGTCAACATGAAAAATGAGAAAACTACTTTTAACAGTTGGAAACCTATTTAAACTCCTAATCCTTTTATTAAACCTGTTTAAAGACAGCCTGGAGAAACTGATGCTAGGAATGTTTTCATTTACCATCCAGATGCACAAAATAAATAATGGAATTTGAGTCAGCTGGAGAAGCTGTTGAGTCCTAACACCTGATGAGAGCCCGTTATTCATTTTCTCCTGGGAAAACTAATTACAGCAAACTATTTCATCAAACTGTCCCAGAGAGTGGCTGTACTTGATAGTGCCACTCTTGGAGGGAAGCGGTTCACTTGATAAAAGGATATCTCAATTTTACTACATTATGGTAACAGAAAACAATTGTGTGTGCATGTGTGTATGGTCTTATGGGCTGTTATTATAAATAAGCCCACAGGAGAAGGAAAATATAACTGAAGAACCACTAATCCCATCTTCAAAAGTATTGTGCTTATAATGGTTAGTAACAGACACCTTTATTTATTATCTTACTCATACTTGACACTCAAAACTGCACAGGAGTTCAGTGTCAGAATAGACATTTAAAATTCAGTGATTCAACTTCTATTTTCCAAGTTTCTTCTTATTAGGGTGAAAAAGAGAGCCCACCACTTTCTTAGGAATATGGTACACACATGCCTTTTTATTCTTTTAAGACACATGGAGGTAGAGATTGGATTAAGACCTTGGAATAAAGACAGTGAATCAAATGAGCATCACCCTTGGGTGTGGGTGAGGGAAAGTCTTTTGTAACCAATGCTTTCTTCCTCTCCTCCTTGGGACTGGGATAAGATACCAATGGAAGCAGATCTTAACCTCTGGAGGTTTCCATGGCAAACCCACTCTAGTATTCTTGCCTGGAGAATCCCATGGACAGAGGAGCCTGGTGGGCTATAGTCCATAGCTTGCAAAGAGTCAGACATGGCTGAAGTGACCTAGCATGTGCACACAATGTTGATGAAAAGAATCAATAAGCAAATGATAATAAGAATCTGAAAGTTTTATTTGAGCCAAATTAAGGACTAGATCCCTAAAACTAGCTTCCTAGTTTTCTATGGAAAACTCTGGAGAAGTGTGGTTTCTAGCACAGTTTTATGTCTTGTCAGAATAAAGAACATTATATAAGCCAGGGATACATTTCATCAAGTTTTCAAAAAACAAAACAAGACAACAGACCAGCATGTACACAGTGAGTCAGTACGACTTTGGCACCTGGGAAGGGAGTCTTATCATCCAAGAAGGACCAGCATTGACATCCCAGGAAGGGAGGCACTTAATCTTCATTTTTAACATGGACATTGTTTACTTCTTCTGGTCAATATATCCTTTTCTTTAATAACTAAAGCATTTGTGCAATGTATGTTTGATAGGCCACAGTCTATTTTAGTTAGCATCAAATTCAAGTTAAAACTCATGTATAAGCCAAAACGACTTCCCCTTACCTCAATATATGAAAATTTATTTTATCAATACAAAACTGGGTACCGCACTTGATTGTGCCCCTGTTGTTTGAAATAACTGTAACATGACTCCAGTTTGTTGTGGTCATGACTGCTTCTAAGTGCCTGTTGCATTTTGTCACCATCTTTAGGCTTGTGCTTTATCCTTGCCACTTTATGCCTGGATTGCCTCACTGGTTTGCTGGTCCAACCCTCACTGAGTTAGGCTTTCTTTTAGAGATTTTTTTTCCTGATGACTCTGTCTTCTATTGTTCTTATTTATGTTCTAGGCATGTTTCCCATGGTGCTGAACAGTGGGTAGATATTCATCAAACTTCCATTACTCATTGGGAAAAGGGGAGAGAGAGAGTGAAATAAAATGTGCTTTAAAACCTTGAGATATTCACATTTTTTCTCCTCCTTCAACTCAGGAAGGAAGAAAAGACAAAAGGGATGATTATATCTGGAATCATTTTATTCTGCCCATCAGTGTTTCAGAAAATGTTCCTCTTCAAGGATAGCTAATCAGCCCAAAGACAGATGACAGAAGATGCTGATTTATGTATTCACTTGGTCAGCCATCCATGCTCCTTTGTCTTCTGAAACATGAGGCCAATTGGCCCAACATTCCTTAAATAATTCATCATTTCCACACTGACTTGAAATAACCCCTTATCATATACTAACATCTCGTTTGTCTAAGTATTATCTTCCTCAGTTCAATAGCTTTCTGACTTTGTTTAAAATCTGATAGGGAAACATTCTTTTGTTTTTCTTATTTTTAAGAATATTCTTGGCTGTATTCACCCATTGAGTTTTCAGATAAAAATGTAAATTTACTATGGCAAGCTAAAAGATTCCATTATGATTTTCACTGGAATTTTATTAGAACTATATTAATTTGAGGAAGAATTAGTATTATCACTGCTTACCCCTTTCAAGAACTCAGTGTATTTCAGGGTTTATTTGAGATTTCTTTTATATTTCCTGACACAAATGTGCTTGCTTCTTCATTTGTAAGTAAGATCTATTTCATAGGGTTAGTATGAATATTAATTTAGATGACACTTATAGGGCCCTGGTATGCCTGTACAGAGTTAAGTGTTCAAATAGTGTGAACTTTCAAGATGATTATGGGAATCTTAGTAAAGAACAGTCATTTGCATCTTGGATACTTGTTTATTTTTTGTTAACATTAAATGTTTTATATTCTATAGTGAGAACACCATTCATTTTTCACATGATGATTTATATAGTTGGGTATTGCCAGCATAGAGGGAAACATTTTACTCTATCATAAATTTATTTTAATCTGGATATCTTTTTAAACTCTTATTGGTTCCGTAAGTTTTCCATGGATGCATCTGGATTTTCTAGACAAAGAACTGCCAACAGCAGCAAAAATAAAAGAAAATAAAAGTTATATTTTCGTTAGTTATATATCTTATCATATTCTTTACATTTCATTTAACTGATTAGAACTAACAAATCAATGTTAAATGATTGTAGTAACAAGGGTAGGAACTCTCCTGCCAAGAAAATGCTTTCTGTTCCACAAACTATTGCACACTGTACAGTGTGTGGGTGGAATCTTAAGACCTTTGAATGAAGGAGGAGGAGAGTGTTACATGTTCAGATCAGTCGTTTGTGCTCAGTCACTCAGTCATGTCTGACCCTTTGCAACCCCATGAACTGTAGCCGCCCAGGCGCCTCTGTCCATGGAATTCTCCAGGCAAGAAAATGAGTTGGTTGCCATGCCCTTTTCCAGGGAAATCTTCCCAAACCAGGGGCAGAACAGTGTCTTTTATGCCTTACTACATTGGCAGGCATGTTCTTTACCACTAGCACCACCTGAGAGATAGATAAGTTTTATAATTGTTATGAAGAGCCTTACTCTTAAGGCTTGAAAAAAAGGAATGAATGTGGAACTTTAATAAATGACTGATATCTGATGAGAATTTGCATGATTAAATGGTTAACAGTATTAACTCCTGTGTCACACTGCTTGGGCTTGAGTCCCAGGTCATCTCTTAGTAGTTGTATGACCTTGAGTGAATTACTTTACTTCTTCCATCTTCATTATCTGTAGAACAGAAACTTAACTGTACTTGCTTCATAGATTTGAAATGAGGATCAAATGTGTTAATGAGCAAAGTACGAATATACCAAGAACTATATCATTATTTATTAAACATTATATAAAAATAAAATAATGTGTCTGGTTCCACTGAAGGATGTCCTTAGGTATTTTCCCATAATGATGAGTGTCTCAGAACTCCCATGCTCTCTGAATTATCCCATCCTTCCACTGCCATCTTCATGTCAAGAGAGAAGGATTTGGAAAATGAATAATACGTTGGGTTCCTCCTAAATTCCTATAATTTCTGTATATAATTGTTTCCTTGCCTGAAATCAATGCTAGGCATTCCTAATGAGGAACACTGGACAGAAATAAAACAGATTTCTGTATGATCCAAGGGTATTTTTTATGACTGCTCTGTCTTCAGGCAACAGGTCCTACCTGACAGAGACTTGGCATTTCTTAAAGTCATTGAGTCTTTGTCTTTTCTCTTCAATTTATTTGATTTAACATTCTAGAGCTTTACCTGTTTGCTATGGGGCTTGTTTTCAAGGAACTAGTCACTTCATTTATTTATCTATTCTAGTAGCTTTCTGGGCTTTATATTTGTATTTCTGCTTGTATTCTTAAAATACTTCTCTTGCTTTCTTTAGGATTTTGTCCTTTTTCTTTCACTAATTTGAATTCAAGGCATAGTTTAATTTCTTCTCCTTGTTTGCAGTTTGTTAACAAAGCAGTGTAAGTTTATGATATTGCCTCGAACATGACTTTTACTGTCTGTTCCATGAGAATTGAGATATAGAGTTCTTTATGTCTAATAGTCTGTAATTTCAATGGTGATTATTTAGGACAGTAAAGATTTTTGCTTGTTTTATTATTAGTTTGTCCTTTAATATTCATATAGTCATTTATTTTTATTTAAACTTTTGTTTTTATTTTATTGAATTGCTCTCAGAGAAAATGTCTTGTGCATGTTTGATTAGGTGATTTCACTGAGATTTCCTTAGTGACTGAATATATGATACAGTTTTATAAATGTTCCACTAATTCATCAATAAACTATTTCTTTTCCCTGGAGGCATTTGCAATATATTGATTCCTCAGTTCAGTTAAGTTCAGTCGCTCAATCATGTCCGGCTCTTTGAGACCCCATGAATCACAGCACGCCAGGCCTCCCTGTCCATCACCAACTCCCGGAGTTTACTCAAACTCATGCCCATCGAGTCGGTGATGCCATCCAGCCATCTCATCCTCTGTCAACCCCGTCTCCTCCTGCCCCTAATCCCTCCCAGCATCAGGGTCTTTTCCAATGAGTCAACTCTGCATGGGGTGGCCAAAGTATTGGAGTTTCATCTTCAGCATCAGTCCTTCCAATGAACACCCAGGACTGATCTCCTTTAGGATGGACTGGTTGGATCTCCTTGCAGTCCAAGGGACTCTCAAGAGTCATCTCCAACACTACAGTTCAAAAGCATCAATTTTTTGGTGCTCAGCTTTCTTCATAGTCCAACTCTCATATCCATACATGACCACTGGAAAAACCATAGCCTTGACCAGATGGACCTTTGTTGGCAAAGTAATGTCTCTGCTTTTTAATATGCTATCTAGGTTGGTCATAACTTTCCTTCCAAGGAGTAAGTGTCTTTTAATTTCATGGCTGCAGTCACCATCTGCAGGGATTTTGGAGCCCCCCAAAATAAAGTCTGATACTGTTTCCACTGTCTCCCCATCTATTTCCCATGAGGTGATGGGACCAGATGCCATGATCTTAGTTTTCTGAATGTTAAGTTTTAAGCCAACTTTTTTACTCTCCTCTTTCACTTTCATCAAGAGGCTTTTTAGTTCCTCTTCACTCTCTGCCATAGGGTGGTGTCATCTGCATATCTGAGGTTATTGATAGTTCTTCCAGCAATCTTGATTCCAGCTTGTGCTTCTTCCAGCCCAGTGTTTCTCATGATGTACTCTGCATATAAGTTAAATAAGCAGGGTGACAATATTCAGCCTTGATGTACTCCTTTTCCTATTTGGAACCAGTCTGTTGTTTCATGTCCAGTTCTAAATGTTACTTCCTGACCTGCATACAGGTTTCTCAAGAGGCAGGTCAGGTGTTCTAGTATTCCCATCTCTTTCAGAATTTTCCACAGTTTTTTGTGATCCACACAGTCGAAGGCTTTGGCATAGTCAATAAAGTAGAAATAGATGATTTTCTGGAGCTCTCTTGCTTTTTCGGTGATCCAGCAGATATTGGCAATTTGATCTCTGGTTCCTCTGCCTTCTAAAACCAGCTGGAACATCTGGAAGTTCACAGTTCATGTATTGCTGAAGCCTGGCTTGAAGTATTTTGAGCATTACTTTACTAGCATGTGAGATGCGTGCAATTCCTAACACCATTCAAATCTAATTTGTTGGCCAGAGGATCCACAAAGTGCTGAACAGAGATAAAACCCTGAGCCTTTGAAATGGGAGCACTGACTCTAAGATCCTAGACTACCAGAGAACTAACCCAAGGGGGTATCAAATAGTGAGAACTCACACAAAGGAAACCACTGGAATACAAGACCTGGCATCACCCTACCACCAGTAGCACCCTGTGCAGAACACCACATCTAAGCAACAAACAAAACAAAAATACAAACCAAATTATCAGCAGACAGAATTATCACCTCATTCTACCTTGCCCATCAGAAGAAAAATAAACAAACAAACAAAAACTCAGCACAAATCTCACCCTATAAGAAGCTTAGACAAACCACTGGGCCAACCTTAGGAGGGCAAGAACCAAAAGGGAGAAAGAATTCAACCTTGAAGCCTGGGAAAAGGAGACCTCAAACATAGTAATAAAAAAAAAATTAAAAGGCAGAGAAATACTACACAAACGAAGGAACAAACTAGAAACACAGAAGTCCAAATAGATGAAGAGGAAATAGGCAAACTACCTGAAAAAGAATTCAGAATAATGATAGAAAAGATGATCAAAATCCTTGAAAGCAAAATGGAGAAAATACAAGAATCAATTAACAAGGACCTAGAAGAATTAAAGAATAAACATGCAGAGACAAACAACACAATTATTGAAATTAAAAACACTCTAGAAGGAAAGAATAGCAGAACATTTGAAGCAGAAGAACGAATCAGTGAGTTGGAAAATAATACAGTGGAAATAACTTCTGAAGGGCAGAATAAAGTAAAAAGAATGACAAGAATTTAAGATAGTCTCAGAGACTTCTGGGACAATATTAAATTCATCAATATTTGAATTATAGGGGTCCCAGAAGAGGAAGAAAAAAGAAAGGGTAAGAGAAAAGTTTTGAAGAGATTATAGTTGAAAATTTCCCCAACATGGAAAAGGAATAGTCAATCAAGTCCAAAAGGCACAAAAAGTCCTATACAGGATAAATCCAAGGAGAAACATGCCAAGACACATACTAATCAAACTAACAAAGACTAAACACAAAGAAAGAATATTAAAAGCAGCGAGGGAGAAGCAACAAGTAGCATAAAAGTGAAACCCCATACACTTAACAGCTGATCTTTCAGCAGAAACTCTGCAGGCCAGAAGGGAATGGCAGGATATATTTAAAGTATTGAAAGGGAAAATATCTACAACCAAGATGAATGTACCCTGCAAGGATCTCATTCAAAATTGATGGAGAAATAAAAAGCTTTTCAGACAAACAAAAGTTGAGAGAATTCAGTACCACGAAATCAGCTTTACAACAAATGTTAAATGAACTTATATAGTCAAGAAATACAAGAGAAAAGATATACAAAATCAACCACAAACAATTAAAAAAATGGCAATAGGAACATATATATCAATAATTACTTTAAATGTAAATGGATTAAATGCTCCAACCAAAAAACACAGACTGGAATGGGTACCAAAACATGACCCACATATATGCTATCTACAAGAAACACTTCAGACCTCAAGACACATATAGACTGAAAGTGGGAGGATGGAAAAATATATTCCATGCAAATGGGAAGCAAAAGAAAGCTGGAGTAGCAGTCCTCGTATCAGACAAAGTAGACTTTAAAATAAAGAAGATTACAAGAGATAAGGAAGGACTCTACATAATGATCAAGGGATAAATCCAAGAAGAAGACATAAGAATTGTAAATATCTATGCACCCAACATAGGAGTACCTCACTACATAAGACAAACACTCAGTTCAGTTCAGTTCAGTCGCTTAGTTGTGTCCGACTCTTTGAGACCCTACAAACTGCAGCATGCGAGCCCTCCCTGTCCGTCACCAACTGCCGAAGTCTACCCAAACCCATGTCCATTGAGTCGGTGATGCCATCCAACCATCTCATCCTCTGTCGTCCCCCTCTCCGCCTGCCCTCAATCCCTCCCAGCATCAGGGTCTTTTCCAATGAGTCAGCTCTTTGCATCAGGTGGCCAAAGTATTGGAGTTTCAGCTTCAACATCGGTCCTTCCAATGAACACTCAGGACTGATCTTCTTTAAGATGGACTGCCTGAATCTCCTTGCAGCCCAAGGGACTCTCAAGAATCTTCTCCAGTACCGCAGTTCAAAGGCATCAATTCTTCAGTGATCAGCTTTCTTTATGGTCCAATTCTCACATCCATGCATGACTACTGGAAAAACCATAGCCTTGACTAGATGGACCTTTGTTGGCAAAGTAATGTCTCTGCTTTTTAATATGCTATCTAGGTTGGTCATAACTTTCCTTCCAAGGAGTAAGCATCTTTTAATTTCATGGCTGTAATCACCATCTGCAGTGATTTTGCAGCCCAAAGCAATAAAGTCAGCCACGGTTTCCACTGTTTTCCCATCTATTTCCCATGAAGTGATGGGACCAGATGCCATGATCTTAGTTTTCTGAATGTTGAACTTTAAGCCAACATTTTCACTCTCCTCTTTCACTTTCATCAAGAGGCTCTTTAGTTCTTCACTTTCTGCCATAAGGGTGGTGTCATCGGCATATCTGACATTATTGATATTTCTCTCAGCAATCTTGATTCCAGCTTGTGCTTCTTCCAGCCCAGCATTTCTCATGATGTACTCTGCATATAAGTTAAATAAGCAGGGTGACAATATACAGCCTTGACGTACTCCTTTTCCTATTTGGAACCAGTCTGTTGTTCCATGTCCAGTTCTAACTGTTGCTTCCTGACATGCATACAGGTTTCTCAAGAGGCAGGTCAGGTGGTCTGGTATTCCCATCTCCTTCAGAATTTTCCACAGTTTATTGTGATCCACACAGTCAAAAGCTTTGGCATTGACAAACACTAACAGACATAAAAGGAGAAATGGAGAGTAACACAATAATAGTAGGAAACTTTAACACCCCACTTACACCAATGGACAGATTATCAAAACAGAAAATTAATAAAGAAACACAAGTCTTAAATGATACTTTAGATGAGATGGATCTCATTGATATCTTCAGGACATTCCACCCAAATGCAGAAGAATATCCCTTCTTCTCAAGTGCACTTGGAACATTCTCCAGGATAGACCACATCTTGCTTCACAGATCAAACCTCAGTAAATTTAAGAAAATTGAAACTGTATCAAGTATCTTCTCCGACCACAATGCTGTGAGACTAGATATCAATTACAAGAAAAAAATAAAAACTTTAAGAAACGTAAACACATGGGGACTAAACAGCACATTTCAAATAGCCAACAGGTAACTGAAGAAATCAAAAGGGAAGTCAAAAAATTTCTAGAAACAAATGACAGTGAAAACAAGACAACTCAAAACCTATGGGATGCAGCAAAAGCAGTCCTAAGAGAGAAGTAAGAGAGAAGTAAGAGAAATAAGAGAAACATCGAGTAGACAACCTAACTTTACACCTAAAACAACTGGAAAAAGAAGAACAAAAAACTCCCCAAATTAGTAGAAGGAAAGAAATAATAAATATCTGAGCAGAAATAAATGAAAAAGAAATGAAAGAAACATAATAAAGATAAATAAAACTAAAAGATGGTTCTTTGAGAAGATAAAATTGATAAGCCTTTACCAGATTCATCAAGAAAAAAAAGAGAGAAGACTCAAGTCAAGAAAGTTATAAATGAAAAAGGAAAGGTTACAACAGACAACACAGAAATAGAAAGGATTATAAGAGACTATTATGAACAACTATATGGCAATAAAATGGATAACCTGGAAGAAATGGACACGTTCTTAGAAAAGTTTAATTTTCTAAGACTTAACCAGGAAGAAATAGAGATTATGATTACAAGCACTGAAATTGAAGCTTTGATAAAAAATCTTCCAATTAAAAAAATCCAGGACCAGATGGCTTCACGGGAGAATTCTATCAAACATTTAGGGAAGAGCTAATGCCTATCCTTCTAAAACTTTCAAAAAATTGCAGAGGAACACTTCCAAACTCATTGTACAAGGCCACCATCACCCTGATACCAAAACCAGACAAAGACAACACAAAAAAAGAGAAAACTACAGGCTAATATCATTGATGAACATAGATGCAAAAATCCTCAACAAAATTTTAGCAAAGATATTCAGCAACACATCAAAAAGCTCATACACCATGGTCACATTGGGTTTATTCCAGGGATGCAAGGATTCTTCAATATACACAAGTCAATCAATGTGATACACCACATTAACAAAATGAAAGATAAAAAAAACCATATGATCATCTCAACAGATGCAGAAAAAGCTTTTGACAAAATTCAGCACCCATTTATGATTAACTCTTAAGAAATGGGCATAGAAGGAAACTACCTCAACATAGTAAAGGCCATATATGATAAACTTACAGCAAACATTATTCCCAATGATGAAAAACTGAAAGCATTCCCCCTATGGTCAGGAACGGGACAAGGGTGTCCATTTTCCCCACTATTATTCAACGTAGTTGTGGAAATACTAGCTACAGTAATCAGAGAAGAAAAATAAATAAAAGGAATCCAAACCAGAAAAGAATAAATAAAGCTCTCACTGTTTGCAGATGACATAATACTGTACATAGAAAACCCTAAAGATAGTATCAAAAATTACTATAGCTAATTAGTGAATTTATCAAGGTTGTAGGATACAAAATCAATACACAGAAATCACTTGCATTTCTATATACTAGCAATGAAAAATCAGAAAGAGAAATTAAGGAATCAATCCCATTCACCATTGCAACACAAAGAATTAAAAATCTAGGATTATACTTACATAAGGAGACAAAAGAACTGTACACAGAAAATTATAAGACACTGATGAAAGAAATCAAAGATGACATGAACAGATGGAGAGATATTCCATGTTCCTGGGTAGGAAGAATCAATATTTTGAAAATGACTATACTACCAAATGCAATCTGCAGATTCAATATGATCCTTATCAAATTACCAATGGCATTTTTCACAGAACAATATAAAAAATGTCACAATTCATATGGAAACACAAAAGATCCCGAATAGCCAAAGCAGTCTTGAGAAAGAAGAATGGAGCTGGAGGAATCAACTTTCCTGACTTCAGATTATACTACAAAGCTACAGTCATCAAGACAGTGTGGGAATGGCACAAAAACAGAAATATATACCAATGGAACAAGATAGAAAGCCCAGAAATAAACCCATGTACCTACGGGTACCTTATTTTTACAATGGAGGCAAGAATATATAATGGGACAAAGACAGCCTTTTCAATAAATGGTGCTAGGAAAACCGGACAGCTACATGTAAAAGAATGAAATTAGAACACTTCCTATCACCATACACAAAGATAATCTCAAAATGGATTAAAGATCTAAATGTAAGACCAGAAACTATAAAACTCTTAGAGGAAAACATAGGCAGCACACTCAATGACATAAATCAAAGCAAGATCCTCTGTGACCCACCTCCTAGAGTAATAGAAATAAAAACAAAAGTAAACATGTGGGACCTGATTAAACTTAAAAGCTTTTGCACAGCAAAGGAAGCTATAAGCAAGGTGAAAAGACAGCCCTCAGAATGGGAGAAAATAATAGCAAGTGAAACAACTGACAAAAGGATTAATTTCCAAAATATACAAGCAGCTCATACAACTCAATGCCAGAAAAACAAACAACTCAACCAAAAAGTGGGAAAAAGACCTAAATAGACATTTCTCCAAAGAAGACATACAGATGGCTAAAAAACACATGAAAAGATGCTCAACATCACTCATTATTAGAGAAATGCAAATCAACCCCACAATATCACCTCACACCTGTCAGAATGGCCATCATCAAAAAGCTTACAAACAATAAATACTGGAGAGGGTGTGGAGAAAGGGAACGCTCTTGCACTGTTGGTGGGAATGTAAATTGATACAGCCACTATGGCACACGATATGGAGATTCCTTAAAAATTTAGGAATAAAACCACCATATGACCCAGCAATCCCACTCCTAGGCATATATCCCGAGGAAAGCAGGGTTGAAAAAGACACATGTATCCCATTGTTCATTTCAGCAGTATTTACAATAGCTAGACCATGGAAGCAATCTAGATGCCCATCGACAGATGAATGGATAAAGAAGTTGTGGTACATACACACAATGGAATATTACTCAGCCATAAAAAGGAATGCATTTGAGTCAGTTCTGACGAGGTGGATGGACCTAGAACCTATTATACATAGTGAAGTGAGTCAGAAAGAGAAAGATAAATATCGTATTCTAACACACATTTACGGAATCTGGAAAAATGGTAGCAAAGAATTTATTTACAGGGCAGCAGTGGAGAAACAGACATAGAGAATAGACATATTGACATGCAGAGAGGGGAGGAGAGGGCAAGATATACGGAAAGAGTAACATGGAGACTTACATTACCATATGAAAAATAGATAGCCAATGGCAATACAGGATCTCTGTGTCAACATTGAGTGGTGGGATGGGAGGGGAGATGAGAGGGAGGTTTGGGAGGGAGGAGACAGTGTGTATACATATGGCTGAATCATGTTGAGGTTTGACAGAAAACAACAAAATTCTGTAGGGTAGTTATCCTTCAATAAAATAAATAAATAAATAAATGAAAAAGTCCAATTTGTTACCAAACTCTGTCAAATCTACCAAAGACTTATTTTACATCATCCTCTTTGTAACTCCATGCCTACACCACCCTCCAAGCAGTCAACATCTCTCTCTCTCAGTCCACCAGACTTGCCCTTCACTCCTGATTTGATTCCTGCTCCTTTCAAATCCATTTTCCAGCTGTTGGTCAGGTGACTCAAATAAATTAATCTGTTTGCACCCTTCCCCCTAGCGTTGTGAAATGCTCTCCATTCACTGCTTCTGCTCTCATGACAGAATCAAGAGCTGAACACACTGCAGTGCTGGCCTCCTCTCCTCTTGCTTCTATGACCTAGACAGAAAAGCCCCTGTCTTTTTTTAATCCTTGAACACACCAAACTCTTTCTCATTTCAGACCCATAGCACATGGTGCCCTTCCACCAGAAATGGTCTCTGTGTGTTTGCTTGGCTGACTCCATCTCCTGCCGAAAGCTTGTTCTTCTGAGAGGTCTTCCCAGGTCATCTGATCTAAGGAAAATCTCTTTATATTCTTTCCTTGCACCCCATACTTTACAGCATTTATTGCAATTTGCAGTTTGTCTGTAAAATGTAATTATAACAATTGTCTTTGCTTTATGTTCAAAGGCTGTATCTTCCACCAGACTAAAAACTCCATAAATGCAAGATTTTTATTTATGATCCACAGAAAACCTATTGCTTAGCACAATTCCAAAGTATAATAGTCTCAAAAATATGCTGAATGGAAGAGCGATTTGTATAAAGTATTGAGTACGATATGTTTCCTGAAATTTAGCCTTATTATTTTTAGTCTTCAGAACACATATCCTTATTTATTTGTTCTTCTTCATCAGTTAACTGTAGAAAAATAAGTACTAAAGTTCCACCACAATAGTCTTTCTGTAAATTTCTTCTCATATTTCTGGCATATTTTGCTTTATGCATGCCAAAGAAATGTTGTTCAGAGGATAAGTGGTTTTTGACTGTTGTAATTTTGTATGATTTAGAGCTCTGCTGGTTGTAACCAGAGAAATTCAACGTGAGCTTTCAGGCTGACCAAAAAGAGGTTTATAAGGCTGCAGGGGTGGGAATGTTGCAAGGCCTCTAGATGTCCAGTTTTGTGTGTGTGTGTGTGTGTGTGTGTGTGTGCATCTAATATTTCTTTTTGCTCACCTTTGATTGATTTTAAGTCTGTACAAGCCTAGGACTTCCTCTGAAACAATGTCTGCAGATTTTCCTTTGTTGTTCTCTCTGGCTACCAAATGGCTTGGATTCTTCTTACACCATACACAGGAACGGTGACTATGACCATCCTAGTAGGGTGTTTGGTCTCCTCACTGCCTTTGGTGAAGCAGCCTCTCTGTGGTCTAATTCTTTATACCTAACCTTCTGTCTGGTTAAATTTCCAGATGTCACTGAGTCAAGGACCAGTGGAACCTGGCATAGTGTCTTACCTGCTATTCCTGGCTGCCATGATTGGACAAACTCCTAGTTGGCTTTCTGCAAGATATTAGTATTCTTGCCCAGTGTTGTTGAACTGCAGTAACAAATAGACACCAAAGAGCTTGACCCTCATCTGGTCCACAAGCCATTCCCACCTCTGCTCATCAACCCTAGTGTGACTGTGCAGTAATAGGAATGGATTTCTCTCCTTTACCCTAGTCATGCTCCTTGCACCCTATTGACTTTCTGCTCAATTTCTCACCTTTTCAACCCAAACCCCTCCCCTTCGGGTTGTGCCTCCATTAAAATGCCCCTTCAAAAAAAGGATTTTGTGAGAGTTATCTATACAGTCTGTATTTTCTTGCCTTCAAATAAGAATACAATACTGGATTTAGTAAAGAGAGTCTATTCAGAAAGATGATTGCAACAGGAAGGCCCTGTTGTCATAGGATCTGTACGAGTCTCAAAGTTTAGGCCAAAAGGATTTTTCTGTTATAGAGAAGAGTGAAAAAGACTAGAAAGAACTAGATGTGGGAAAGGGGATAAAGAGATAACATGGCAGAATGTTTTACACAGAGGCCAGCTTATCTTCTTGGAAAGGTCTTTAAAGAGGACCTGACTGCTGGCTTAGTCTGAAGGTAGATCAAACATCTGAGAACTAAGGAAAGGGAAGAATTTTGATCAAAACATAGTTAATAAGCATTTTGTTCTGATTAATCAGTGAGGGCAAGCAGTTTAGTTAATCATTTATAAGGCAAAGAGGGGCTTCCCAGGTGGCACAATGGCAAAGAATTCACCTACTAATACAGATGTGGGTGATGCAGGTTTGATCCCTGGGTTGGGAAGATCCCCCAGAGAAGGAAAAGGCAATCCACTCCAGTATTCTTGCCTGGAAAGTTCCATGGGCAGAGGAACCTGGTGGGCTACAGGCCATAGGGTGGCAGAGTTGGCCACAACTGAGCAACTGAGCATGCACAGACACACACTGGTTAAAGACTGGGGATCTGGAGGAGACACGCTTGGCCTTATAGATAAGCAAGGGACATCTATGAGCTTTATATGGACAAGGGTGGTTCTTTGCAAGTAAGTGCTTTCTGGAGCACACGGATGGGGGGATTTCTTAGACTGTGATGTTTGCCAGGATTGCAAAGCTCAGCAACATTCAGTTATGATACCTTCCACTCATCTTCAATCCACTCCCATTTGGCTTCTGCACTGAAGCACTTCTCTTTCTATACCAGCAGTGACCTCCACATTATTACATTCAATGGACTTTTCCCAGTCTAATAGCCCCTTCTTCTCAGTGGCATTAGATGCAGTTGGCCACTTCCTCCTTTCTTCTTGGAATATTACAACTCTTGGCCTTCATGAAACACACTTGACAATGTTTGTTCCTTCTCCACTGGCAGTGACTTTTCTGTCTCCTTTGTTCTTTGTCCCAATGCCTAATGGTGAAATTTTGTGGTTTTGGGACCTCTTCTCATGCTTTGTACTTTCTTAAGGTTTATTCATTTCTACATCTTTAAGAGTTATATCTTTGTCTGTGATCCTCCAATTTTTATCATAACCATACATATCTTCCCCAAACCCCAGACCCATGTATCTGATATATGAAATCTGTCTAAAGTGAATTTTGTTTTGCCTATATGAAATGAATTTTAAACTTTAAATACTTTGGAAATGAAATAATTTGTACTTACAATGTATATCTCCAAACGGCTCCCATTTACTCACTCCATGTTGTGATATCTGAAAATCTACATGTCTTTCTTTCCTCGTAACTCTCTTCAAATCCATTGTTCGGACCTGCTTCATTTCAGGACATATCCTGAGTCTGTCTACTTTTCTCTGTCTCCATTGTCACATCCTAGTTCATGCATGTGTGCTAAATAGCTTCAGTCATGTTTGGCTCTTTGCAACCCTATGGACTGTAGCCCTCCAGGCTTCTTTGTCCATGGGGTTTCTCGAGGCAAGATAACTGGAGTGGGTTGCAATTTCTCCCTACAGGGGATCTTCCTGACACGAGGATCGAACCCATGTCTCTTACATCTCCTGTATTGGCAGGCTGGCTCTTTACCACTAGTGCCATCTGGGAAGTCCCAAATTCTAGTTCAAACCACCATTATTATCATGAAAACTACTGCTGTAGCCTCCAGTAGACTTTCCTGTCATGTTGCCATCTGGTCAGTTTTTTACACAATGGCCAAAATAATCTTACAATAGCCTGTTCAAAACATGAATGGTGCTCCCTACACTTGGGTTGGAAGCCATAATCTACAGTAGAATTTTTCAGTCACACTGTTGACATTTTGGTCTGGATAGTTCTTTGTTGTAGGGGACTAGCCTATGCATTGAGAGAAGTTTAACAGCATTCCTAGCATCTGCTCCCTAGATGCCAGGAGCGTCCTTGCTCTCGCTCCTCCCTTTCATCCCGTGGTGACAACAAAACATGTCTCTAGATGTTGCTGAATATTCCCTGGGGGGCAAAATGATCTCTGACTGAAAATCACTGAGCTAGACTACCTGTAAGCCTCTGAGTAATATAGCCCTGTCTTCTCTGTAGTTTCTGATATCTTTTTCTCCATGGAATGACTTGTCATTGCCTTTCATACCTTTTCATCTGTCAAAATTTTGCTCAAAGTTTATCACATGTCACCTCCTTCATGGATCCTTTCTGAGATTTGCCAGCATCCAAAACTATATCCCAGAAAAATAAATTATTCCCTCCCCTGTTCTCTAAGAGCCTGTGTTTATATCCCAACTGCATCATTGATCACTTTGTGTTTATCACAATTAATTAGTTAGATACATATTTTTCTTCCTCCTTTGAATGAAATACCCAACATAATATCTGAAACATTTGGAGCATAATAAATTTTAATGAATTGAGTCATTTTGTTATGATCTTACAAAAAAGTTGCATCCTTTTCATTAATTTTGTCATTCTCTCTTCCTGCATTCAGAGAGGCTCTTAATGCTATCTTTGCTTTGAACCATCTCTTTTCCTGATAGGTCTTCCTCTTTTAATTTACTGCATCCCAGAGAGATGTTTCAACTACCAATGTTTCTCCTTTGAACTTCAGTCCTTATAGCCACTCATCTGGCTATTCTGCAAAGAAGAAAAGTCACCAGGAAACCAAGTGGTCCAGGGTCATTTGGCTTCTCTGAGGCAAATCCAGCACCTGAATACAGTCTGCAAAGCCATGCTTTTTACAGTGCATTCCTGACAGATGGTCTATTGGAAAGGGCCACTGAACCAAAAATAGGCCTGTAATGGCTTATTAACAAGTATTTATGGAGAGAGATAGAGAGAGAACATACTTCATAATGTCCAACAATGATATAAAAGCAGAAACTTGCAGTTATGTGAAACTTTTTGAAAACACTTTATCTATATGGCTGTTGCACAAAATGTTCCTTATGGCCAAAGCTTTCCTTCTGATGGAACAGAAATATGCCTACTGCTGTGATATCATTTCTGAGGTTTTAAGAGAACCTCTGTGTTTTCAAAATTTTTCTCCTTCCTAATCTGCAGACTCTAGACAGTGCTTTTCTGTCAAGCGCTTTCCTGTGGTCTGTAGCTACACAGGGGCATTGGCTATACTTCAAATATAAAAGACCATGCTGGAGGACTTGATATATGTTTGCATAATTTGAAGGAATTTATATATATATATATATTGGCTTTTGCCATACACTGACATGAATCAGCGCCATGGATTTACATGTGTTCCCCATCCTGATCATCCCTCCCAACTCCCTCCCCATCCCTTCCCTCTGGGTTTTCCCAGTGCACCAGTCCTGAGCACTTGTCTCATGCATCCAACCTGGACTGGTGATCTGTTTCACACTTGATAATATACATATTTCAATGCTATTCTATCAGACCATCCCACCCTCGCCGTCTCCCACAGAGTCCAAAAGTCTGTTCTATACATCTGTGTCTATTTTCCTATCATGCATATAGGGTTATCGTTACCATTTTTCTAAATTCCATATATATGCATTAGTATACTGTATTGGTGTTTATCTTTCTGGCTTACTTCACTCTGTATAATGGGCTCCAGTTTCAACCATCTCATTAGAACTGATTCAAATGTGTTCTTTTTAATGGCTGAGTAATATTCCATTGTGTATATGTACCATAGCTTTCTTATCCATTCGTCTGCTGATGGACATCTAGGTTGCTTCCATGTCCTGGCTATTATAAACAGTGCTGCGATGAACACTGGGGTACGTGTGTCTCTTTCAGATCTGGTTTCCTCAGTGTGTATGCCCAGCAGTGGGATTATTGGGTCATATGGCAGTTCTATTTCCAGTTTTTTAAGGAATCTCCACACTGTTCTCCATAGTGGTTGTACTAGTTTGCATTCCCACCAACAGTGTAAGAGGGTTCCCTTTTCTCCATACCCTCTCCAGCATTTATTGCTTGTAGACCTTTGGATAGCAGCCATCCTGACTGGCATGTAATGGTACCTCATTGTGGTTTTGATTTGCATTTCTCTGATAATGAGTGATGTTGAGCGTCTTTTCATGTGTTTGTTAGCCATCTGCATGTTTTCTCTGGAGAAATGTCTGTTTAGTTCTTTGGCCCATTTTTTGATTGGGTCACTTATTTTTCTGGAATTGAGCTGTAGGAGTTGCTTGTATATTTTTGAGATTAACTGTTTGTCCATTGCTTCATTTGCTATTATTTTCTCCCATTCTGAAGGCTGTCTTTTCACCTTGCTTATAGTTTCCTTTGTTGTGCAAAAGCTTTTAAGTTTCATTAGGTCCCATTTGTTTATTTTTGCTTTTATTTCCAATATTCTGGGAGGTGGCTCAAAGAGGATCCTGCTGTGATTTATGTCGAATAGTGTTTTGCCTATGTTCTCCTCTAGGAGTTTTACAGTTTCTGGTCTCACATTTAGATCTTTAATCCATTTTGACTTTATTTTTGTGTATGGTGTTAGAAAGTGTTCTAGTTTCATTCTTTTACAAATGGTTGACCAGTTTTCCCAACACCGTTTGTTAAAGAGGTTGTCTTTTTTCCATTGTATATCCTTGCCTCCTTTGTCGAAGATAAGGTGTCCATAGGTTCATGGATTTATATCTGGGCTTTCTATTCTATTCCATTGATCTGTATTTCTGTCTTTGTGCCAGTCGCATACTGGCTTGATGACTGTGGCTTTGTAGTAGAGCCTGAAGTCAGGCAGGTTGATTCCTCCAGTTCCATTCTTCTTTCTCAGGATTGCTTTGGCTATTCGAGGTTTTTTTGTATTTCCATGCAAATTGTGAAATTATTTGTTCTAGTTCTGTGAAAAATACCGTTGGTAGCTTGATAGGGATTGCATTGAATCTATAGATTGCTTTGGGTAGTATATTCATTTTCACAATATTGATTCTTCCCATCCATGAACATGGTATATTTCTCCATCTGTTTGTGTCCTCTTTGATTTCTTTCATCAGTGTTTTATAGTTTTCTATGTATAGGTCTTTTGTTTCTTTAGGTAGATATACTCCTAAGTATTTTATTCTTTTCATTGCAATGGTGAATGCTAATGTTTCCTTAATTTCTCCTTCTGTTTTATTGTTGTTAGTGTATAGGAATGAAAGGGATTTCTGTGTGTAAGTTTTATATCCTGCAACTTTACTATATTCGTTGCTTAGCTCTAGTAATTTTCTGGTGGAGTCTTTAGGGTTTTCTATGTAGAGGATCATGTTGTCTGCATCAGTGAGAGTTTTACTTCTTTTCCTATCTGGATTCCTTTTATTTCTTTTTCTGCTCTGATTGCTGTGGCCAAAACTTCTAAAACTATGTTGAATAGTAGTGATGAGAGTGGACACCCTTGTCTTGTTCCTGACTTTAGGGGAAATGCTTTCAATTTTTCACCATTGAGGATAATGTTTGCTGTGGGTTTGTCATATATAGCTTTTATTATGTTGAGGTGTGTTCTTTCTATTCCTGTTTTCTGGAGAGTTTTTATCATAAATGAATGTTGAATTTTTTCAAAGGCTTTTTGTGCATCTATTGAGATAATCATATGGTTTTTATCTTTCAATTTTTTAATGTGGTGTATTACATTGATCGATTTACAGATATTAAAGAATCCTTGCATTCCTGGGATAAAGCCCACTTGGTCATGATGTATGATCTTTTTAATATGTTGTTGGATTCTGTTTACTAGAATTTTGTTAAGGATTTTTGCATCTATGTTCATCAGTGATATTGGTCTGTAGTTTTCTGTTTCTGTGGCATCATTGTCTGGTTTTGGTATTAGGGTGATGGTGGCCTCATAGAATGAGTTTGGAAATTTGCCTTCTTCTGCAATCTTTTGGAAGAGTTTGTGTAAGATAGGTGTTAGCTCTTCTCTAAATTTTTGGTAGAATTCAGCTGTAAAGCCATCTGGTCCTGGGTTTTGTTTGCTGGAAGATTTATGATTAGTTTCGATTTCTGTGCTTGTGATGGGTCTGTTAAGATCTTCTATTTATTCCTGGTTCAGTTTTGGAAGGTTATACTTTTCTAAGAATTTGTCCATTTCTTCCAAGTTGTCCATTTTATTGGCATATAGCTGCTGGTAGTAGTCTTTTATGATCCTTTGTATTTCAGTGTTGTCTGTTGTGATCTCTCCATTTTCATTTCTAATTTTGTTGATTTGGTTCTTCTCCCTTTGTTTCTTGATGAGTCTGTCTAACAGTTTGTCAATTTTATTTATCCTTTGAAAAAAACAGCTTTTATTTTTTTATTTTTATTTTTTTCCGTTTATTTTCATTAGTTGGAGGCTAATCACCTTACAACATTGCAGTGGTTTTTGTCATACATTGAAATGAATTAGCCATGGATTTACATGTATTCCCCATCCTGGTCCCCCCTCCCAATTCCCTCTCCACCCGATCCCTCTGGGTCTTCCCAGTGCACCAGCCCTGAGCACTTGTCTCCTGCATCCAACCTGGGCTGGTGATCTGTTTCACCCTAGATAATATACATGTTTCGATGCTGTTCTCTTGAAACATCCCACCCTCGCCTTCTCCCACAGAGTCCACAAGTCTGTTCTATACATCTGAGTCTCTTTTTTCTGTTTTGCATATAGGGTTATCGTTACCATCTTTCTAAATTCCATATATATGTGTTAGTATACTGTAATGGTCTTTATCTTTCTGGCTTACTTCGCTCTGTATAATGGGCTCCAGTTTCATCCATCTCATTAGAACTGATTCAAATGAATTCTTTTTAATGGCTGAGTAATATTCCATGGTGTATATGTACCACAGCTTCCTCATCCATTTGTCTGCTGATGGGACATCTAGGTTGCTTCCATGTCTTGGCTATTATAAACAGTGCTGCGATGAACATTGGGGTGCACATGTCTCTTTCAGATCTGGTTTCCTCGGTGTGTATGCCCAGAAGTGGGATTACTGGGTCATATGGCAGTTCTATTTCCAGGTTTTTAAGAAATCTCCACACTGTTTTCCATAGTGGCTGTACTAATTTGCATTCCCACCAACAGTGTAAGAGGGTTCCCTTTTCTCTACACCCTCTCCAGCATTTATTGCTTGTAGACTTTTGGATAGCAGCCATCCTGACTGGCGTGTAATGGTACCTCATTGTGGTTTTGATTTGCATTTCTCTGATGATGAGTGATGTTGAGCATCTTTTCATGTGTAAAAAACCAGCTTTTAGCTTTGTTGACTTTTGCTATGATCTCTTTTGTTTCTTTTGCATTTATTTCTGCCCTAATTTTTAAGATTTCTTTCCTTCTACTAACCCTGGGGTTCTTCATTTCTTCTTCTCTAGTTGCTTTAGGTGTAGAGTTAGGTTATTTATTTGACTTTTTCCTTGTTTCTTGAGGTAAGCCTGTATTGCTATGAACCTTCCCCTTAGCACTGCTTTTACAGTGTCCCATAGGTTTTGGGGTTGTGTTTTCATTTTCATTTGTTTCTATGCATATTTTGATTTCTTTTTTTTTTTATTTCTTTTGTGATTTGTTGGTTATTCAGAAGCGTGTTATTCAGCCTCCCTATGTTTGAATTTTTAATAGTTTTTTTCCTGTAATGGAGGTCTAATCTTACTGCATTGAGGTCAGAAAAGATGACTAGAATGCTTTCAATTTTTTTGAATTTACCAAGGCTAGATTTATGGCCCAGGATGTGATCTATTCTGGAGAAGATTCCGTGTGCTCTTGAGAAAAAGGTGAAATTGATTGTTTGGGGATGAAATGTTCTACAGATGATGATTAGGTCTAGCTGGTCCATTGTGTCATTTAAAGTTTGTGTTTCCTTGTTAATTTTCTGTTTAGTTGACCTAGTCATAGGTGTGAGTGGGGTATTAAAGTCTCCCACTATTAGTGTGTTATTGTTAATTTCCCCTTTCATACTTGTTAGCATTTGCCTTACATATTGTGGTGCTCCTATGTTGGGTGCATATATATTTATATTTGTTATATCTTCTTCTTGGATTGAACCGTTGATCATTATGTAGTGTCCTTCTTTGTCTCTTTTCCTTGCCTTTATTTTAAAGTCTATTTTATCTGATATGAGTATTGTGACTCTTGCTTTCTTTCAGTCTCCATTTGCATGAAATATTTTTTTCCAGCTCTTCACTTTCAGTTTGTATATGTTCCTTGTTTTGAGGTGGGTCTCTTGTAGACAGCATATATAGGGGTATTGCTTTTGTATCCATTCAGCCAGTCTTTGTCATTTGGTTGGGGCATCCAACCCATTTACATTTAAGGTAATTATTGATAAGTATGGTCCCATTGCCATTTGCTTTGTTGTTTTGGGTTCGCGTTCATACAACCTTTCTGTGTTTCCTGTCTAGAGAAGATCCTTTAGTATTTGTTGAAGAGCTGGTTTGGTGGTGCTGAATTCTCTCACCTTTTGCTTGTCTGTAAAGCTTTTGAATTCTCCTTCATATCTGAATGAGATCCTTGATGGGTATAGTAATCTGGGTTGTAGGTTATTCTCTTTCATTACTTTAAGTATGTCCTGCCATTCCCTTCTGGCCTGAAGAGTTTCTATTGAAAGATCAGCTGTTATCCTTATGGGAATCCCTTTGTGTGTTATTTGTTGTTTCTCCCTTGCTGCTTTTAATATTTGTTCTTTGTGTTTGATCTTTGTTAATTTGATTAATATGTGTCTTGGGATGTTTTGCCTTGGGTTTATACTGTTTGGGACTCTCTGGGTTTCTTGCACTTGTGTGACTATTTCCTTCCCCTTTTTAGGGAAGTTTTCAGCTATTATCTCCTCGTGTATTTTCTCCTGGTCTTTCTTTTTGTCTTCTTCTGGGATTCCTATGATTTGTATGTTGGGGTATTTCACATTGTCCCAGAGGTCCTTGAGGTTGTCTTCATTTCTTTTGATTCTTTTTTCTGTTTTCCTCTCTGCTTCATTTATTTCCACCATTTTATCTTCTGCCTCACTTACCCTATCTCCTGCCTGTTATTCTGCTGTTGTTTCCCTCCAGAGTGTTTTTTGATCTCATTTATTGCATTATTCATTTTTAATTGCCTCTTTTTTATTTTTCTAGGTCCTTGTTAAACATTTCTTGCATCTTCTCAATCCTGGTCTCCAGGCTATTTATCTGTAATTCCATTTTGTTTTCAAGATTTTGGATCATTTTTATTATCACTATTCTAAATTCTTTTCCAGGTAGATTCCCTATCTCTTCCTCTTTTGTTTGGCTTGGTGGGCATTTTTCATGTTCCTTTACCTGCTGGGTATTTCTCTGCCTTTTCATCTTATTTAGATTTCTGTGTTTGGGGTGGGCTTTCTGTATTCTGGTATTCTGTGGTTCCTCTTTATGTGGAGGTTTCTCCCAGTGGGTGGGGTTGGATGATTGGCTTGTCAAAGTTTTCTGGTTAGGGACGCTTACCTCGGTGTTCTGGTGGGTGGAGCTGGATTTCTTCTCTCTGGAGTGCAATTGAGTGCCCAGTAGTGAGCTTTGAGATGGGACTATGGGTTTGGTGTGACTTTGGGCAGCCTCTATATTGACTCTTAGAGCTATGTTCCTGCATTGCTGGAGAATTTGCATGGTTTGTCTTGCTCTGGAAGTTATTGGCTCTTGGGTGGTGGTTGGTTTCAGTGTAGGTATGGAGGTTTTGGGATGATCTCTTATTAATTAATGTTCCCTGTAGTCAGGAGTTCTCTGGTGTTCTCAGGTTTTAGACTTAAGCCTCTTGCCTCTGGATTTCAGTCTTATTCTTCCAGTAACCTCAAGACTTCTCCATCCATACAGCACTGATAATAAAGCTTCTAGGTTAATGTGTGGTGAAAAGATTCTCCACAGTGGGGGACACCCAGAAAAGTTCACAAAGTTACATGAAGAAGAGGAGAAGGGAGGAAGGAGATAGAGGTCAGCAGGAGGAGAAAAAGGGGGATTCAAGAGAAGAGAGACAGATCTAGGCTGTACTCTGTTCCCTAAGTGTTCTCCACAGCCCAGAACACCCACAGAGATTCACAGAATTGGATTGAGAAGAGAAGTGGGAGGGAGGAAATAGAGGTTATCTGGGGGAGAAAAAGGAGAATCAAAAGGGGGAGAGAGTAATCAAACCAATAATCACCCTCCTGAGTAAAAATGGGTACTGAAGTTTGGAGTCTTAAATGTCCAAAATTGATATCAAATACTGAAAAACAAAGATTAAAAATCTAGAGTAGGAGTTAGATTCTTAAAAATACAATATTAAAAAAATCAAAAACACAAAAAATTTAAGAAATATATATGAAGTTCACTTTAAAAATAGGGTCTTTTTTTTTTTTTACAAGGTTATAGTGGGTTATAAAAATAAAAATTAAGGAGTGATAGAGGAGTAATAGAGGACTTTAAAAAAATAATTTTTTAAAAATTAAAAAATAGTAAAAAATATATCTAGGAATTTCTCTGGAGCTGTTGCGGGCAGTGTGGGTTCAGTTCTGTTTCAGCTAGCTCCTTGTTCCTGCTTATATTTCTCAATATCTATAGGCCCCTTCCAGTGTAGTCGGTGTTAACTTTTTAATCTATTTCACCTGTCACTTCTAAAGCGGTTCCCTTTGTTTATTTGGCTTCTGTTTGCAGGTCTCTTCAGTGTCTAATTTCTGCCCTGATACAAGCGGGCGGAGGTGGTCTCTTATTTAGTTTCGCTTGTTCAGTTGTGCGGTGGGGAGGGAGGGGCACTGCAAACAAATATCACTGGCGTGTGTGGGGAGCACTCGCAGTGTTCCGGCCACACTGCGTTTGCCCCCGCTCACGGCATGTGTACTTTCCCCGTCTACACTGCTCAGGCTCCAGGCTGCTCTACAGGGAGCAGGCCCTGAGTTGCGTGCACTTCCCAGGCCCAAGCCGCTCAAGTTCAGGTTCTCAGGTATTCCACAAGGGCGCAGACTTGATTGGGCCTGCGTTTTGTGCTTTCCCCAGTCAGAGCAGCTCAGGGAACCAGGAGCTTGACAAGCGCACTCTCCCCGGGTGCAGCGCGACTTCTCCCCTCCCTGTCCCAGCCTTGGTTTCCGGGCAAGCCGGTCTGGTGCGCCTTGCATCTCTTCTGGGGAGCTGATCTCTGGTGCGACCCTCCTGGTGGATGTCAACTATTCAGAATCTCAGGAAGTCTCTGGTTAGAAACTGGAAGCCTGTTTGCAGTTTGGTAGGGGATGCTGTCTCTGGGGCCAAGTATGCCCCTTTCCAGCCTGGCAGCCGCCTCCCCCCTGCCTCCTGCCTCCCACGGGGGATGGGCCGGTCCGCAGCCAGCCAGCTCTTCTCGGGTATGATACCGTCCTTTGTTCTGGGAATGGGCCAGCAGTGCCTTAGGTTAGGGCTTTTCGCAGGTTAATTTGCTCTCTCTCTCTCTTACTATCCCACAGTTTAAGTTGCTATCTCAGGTTAGCTCCCTCCGATTGCCCTCAGGGCATTCAGGCCCAGTCCTTACCCTAAGCAATGCCGCCCGCTCCTTTCCGTTCAGCCCCCACTTGCTGGTGGCGGATGCGAGAGTCTGGGGTACTTTTCTGCTGGGAGTTGCTTTTAGGCATGTAATCTGTGGATTTTACTTATTTTTCCTCCTGGTTAGGTTGCCCTCTGAGATTCGAAAACTTCCCCCAGACCCACCAGTGAGAGGGCTTCCTGGTGTTTGGAAACTTCCTCTGTTAAGACTTCCATCCCGGGATGGATCTCCATCCCTAACTCTTTTGTCTCTCTTTTTATCTTGTATATTTTGTCCTACCTCCTTTCAAAGACAATGGGCTGCCCTCTGGGTGCCTGATGTCCTCTGCTAGTGATCAGAAGTTGTTTTGTGGAGTTTGCTCAGTGTTCATGTGATCTTTCGATGAATTTGTAGGGGAGAAAGTGGTCTTCCCATCCTATTCCTCCACCATCTTAGCTCCTCTCTCCCTGGAATTAATATATTTGAGGGCCTTTTTAGATGAAGATTTTTTATCTATTTATTTTATAAAAAACAGGTTTTGCAAGGAGGTTTAATGGTAAAATGAGAGTAACTCAAGTCAGAATTTAGAGGAGAGGTGACAGCTAAAGAGAAGAGTGTGAGAACTCAACTGTTTCATTAACATAGATGAGGAGCCCTTGGTCTCCCTAGGGATAGTGTAACCAAATGCAGGTTAGATCGCTTATTGCTTACCAGTCAATAAAATGAGGGGCAAGAGTCAGTAGAGAGAAAAGACGCTTTATTCAGAAAAGCTGGTAATCTGGAGAGAAGGTGGACTTGTGTTCAGAGACCAACTCTGGAGATTCTGCTTAGCCATGGCAATTTTTAAAGGGGAAAAGAGCGGAAATCTCAGTTAATCATTAAGGCAGGAGGTCAAATTCTTTGTCATTTTTACATTGATTGCAGACCTGCTGACTTCTCCTGATGGTTCTTGGGATGCTCTTTCTCATATGGTCCACCTGAAATTAAATGTTCTCTCTTTGTGTGGTCCACCTGCAAACTTACTAAGGGAAGCTAGGGGTAGGGGTTCAGTCATTTCTTAACTATTTCTTCATTCTTATTCCTAATTCAGAAAAGGAATCAACAGGTTAGGCAAGGCTTTATGTATGTTTAATAAAACAAAAATCAAGAACTAGGTTTAATGGTGCCTAGTGATCTCATCTTTATGATTAAGGTCTAAGGAAAACAGTGATGAACAAACAAAGGGAAGAGGAGTTGCTTACAATAGGATGTAAGTCCTTGGGACCCAGTGAAGGTGAGAAAGGAAATCAGAAGCCACCATTCACAGTCTAGCTCGAGCTTAAATGTAAGATACATGAGATCCTATGAAATGGGGAAATGCAAGTTCAACCAGACATCTCTCCCCATCCCTTGATGAACTGTTATGGTTTCATTTGTAAATAAATATCTTTTACAAATATCTCGGAGTCTGGAGCCAGAAATTTATATTTGTTAACTCACACACACACAAGAAATGAGTATTAGAAAGCACTTCATTATTTTGATACACTTATCTGTACATGTTTAGCTTCCTCTTTATTTATCAAAATTTGAAAAGAAATATTGTTACTTACCAGTGGATAGGGTTTACCATATATTTATCACCAGTGATATTACTCAACATCTGCACATGTAATTAAAGAGATGAAAAAAGTAGGTTGCTGTTCTTCATAGATGGAAAAGATGGAGCGAGGAATTATTTTTGGAAGTGATGAGATGATGTTTGTTAATGGTTTGGAAAATAAAATAGGATTAGAAATAAAGATAGCTACAAATTTATTCTAGTCTTGGCCTATTAAATTGCTGTCAGGAAATATATGCTAAGCCAGAAATTTTATGGCTTTCTGACCTCACAGAAACTGCAAAGTTAACTCATTAGCAAGTAAAAAGTTTCATTACACACACAGACACAAACACACACACACATGTTTCTCAGATGGTAAAGAATCTGCCTATAATGTAGGAAACCTGGGTTCAATCCCTGTGTTGAGAAGATCCCCTGGAGAAGGAAATGGCAACCTACTTCAGCAGTCTTATCTGAAGAATTCCATGGACAGAAGAACCTGGTGGGCTACAGTCCATGGGGTCACAAAGTGTCAGACATGACTGAGTGACTAATGCTTTCACACACACACATGCACACACACTGCATCTCAATAAACATCTTAGACTACCACTACCAGGGACTTAAAGATCATTGGATCATGGATCTTTACTGATAAATAAAATACTATTTTCTAAGTCACACAGCATACCCATTGATCTCTAACCTTTTCATTCCTCCTACCACTGGGGTTCTGCTCATCCCTTTAGGCTTGTGATGACTGGAGGACTGAGTAACGGAAAGAGGGAAAAAATAACCTGAGAGGTCCTGGGGTAAGCAGGAAAGCCCACACATCGTGCCATAGCCCCAAGTCAATTTTTCTGGGCTCTTCCAGTTAGATGACCTCTGATGCAGAATGATGCTCAACAGTCTCTGAGCAGATCTGGGACTCAGAGGAGATGAAGTTAACCCAGAACAAAGTACTGAAAACAGTGCTGGAACTGGAAGCCATCTGGAGTTTCCATCCTATCTAGGAAAGATACTAAGGACCAATGAAGCATCCTTTGCGATAGCTACTTTCTGGGGGACAAGTCTTCTGTTATCTTGCTCAAAGGGTATCATATTATTGTGTTTCCACTTAGATCACCTCCTGTTACTGAATCCTCTCCTAAAAGATGATGCTATGAAAGTGATGCACTCAATATGTCAACAAATTTGGAAAACTCAGCAGTGGCCACAGGACTGGAAAAGGTTAGTTTTCATTCCAATCCCAAAAAAAGGAAATCCCAAAGAGTGTTCAAACTACCACACAATTGCACTCATCTCACATGCTAGCAAAATAATGCTCAAAATTCTCCAAGTTAGACTTCAACAGTACATGAACCATGAACTTCCAGATGTTCAAGCTGGTTTTAGAAAAGGCAGAGGAACCAGAGATCAAATTTTCAACATCTGCTGGATCATTGAAAAAGTGAGAGAGTTCTAGAAAAACATCTATTTCAACTTTATTGACTATGTCAAGGCCTTTAACTGTGTGGATCAAAACAAATTGTGGAAAATTCTGAAAGAGATGGGAACACCAGACCACCTGATCTGCCTCCTGAGAAATCTGTATGCAGGTCAAGAAGCAACAAGTTAGAATTGGACATGGAACAACAGACTGGTTCCAAATGGGGAAAGGAGTACATCAAGTCTGTATATTGTCACCCTGCTTATTTAACTTATATGTAGAGTATATCATGAGAAACCCTGGGCTGAGGATGCACAAGCTGGAATCAAGTTTGCTGAGAGAAATATCAGTAACCTTATGGTATGATATGCAGATGACACCACCCTTATGGCAGAAATTGAAGAATATCTAAAGAGCTTCTTGATGAAAGTGAAAGAGAAGAGTGAAAATGTTGGCTTAAAACTCAGCATTCAGAAAACTAAGGATCATGGCATCTGGTTCCATCACTTCGTGGCAAATAGATGGGGAAACAATGGAAACAGTGACAGACTTTATTTTTGGGGGCTCCAAAATCACTGCAGATGGTGATTACAGCCATGAAATTAAAAGACGCTTGCTCCTTGGAAGAAAAACTATGACTAACCTAGATATCATATTAAAAGCAGAGACATTACTTTGCCAACAAAGATCCGTTTAGTCAAAGCTATGGTTTCTCCAGTAGTCATGTATGAATGTGAGAGTTGGACTATAAAGAAAGTTGAGCACCGAAGAATTGATGCTTTTGAACTGTAGTATTGGAGAAGACTCTTGAGAGTCCCTTGGACTGCAAGGAGATCCAACCAGTCCATCCTAAAGGAAATCAGTCCTGGGTGTTCATTGAAAGGACTGGTGCTGAAGCTGAAACTCCAATACTCCATCTGATGCGAAGAGCTGACTCATTTGAAAAGACTGCAGTGTTGGGAAAGATTGAAGGCAGGAGGAGAAGGCGATGACAGAGGATGAGATGGTTGCATGGCATCACCGACTTGATGAACATGAGTTTGAGGAAGCTCTGGGAATAGGTGATGCTGTCACCAACAAGGAAGCCTGGCGTGCTGCAGTCCGTGGGGTCTCAAAGAGTCGGACAGTACTGAGCAATTAAACCGAACTGAACTGAACCCAGTTTTGGTACCTTTGTATGAGCCTCACTTTCATTTGAGAGAATCTAGATTTCTTGACCTCATTTCATCATACACAACACTGGGGAGCACTACAGAAGTCCCCACAGATTCAGTTCTTCTGTCACAGTATTTTTCTGTCTAATCTATCACTTTTTCTGTTTCTCTTTCTCTTCATATTTACCTACCTTATATATTCCTCATGTTTCCACAGAACTCTCTTTTAAAGATATTGTTGTTAGTTGAAGACTTTGGGCTAATATATTGGCAGGGATTTTAATTTTGTTAGACAATGTTCATCAAGGACTTCTCAAAGATAGGCAATTCATTCATTTCTCTAAGGCTGAGCCTCTTGGCCAGAAATGTACCTCAGGCTTCTCAAGAGATATTTGAAAAAACACATATTCTTTGTCCACACCAATCTACTAAATTGGATTTTGAGGAATAGAAGCCCAGTGGTTTTTCAAACTACTGAAAATATATATACCACATCTTTATCCATTTCTCTGTTGGTTGAAATTTGGGTTATTTCCATGTGCTGGCTATCATACATAGTGTTGCAATGAACACTGAGGTACATATATCTTTTTGAATTATGGTTTTCTCCAGATATATGCCCAGGAGTGGGATTGTTGGATCATATGGTAGTACTATTTGTTTGTTTGTTTGTTTGTTTCTTAAGGAGCCTCCATACTGTATTACATATAGGCTGTATTAATTTATATTCCTACCAACAGTGCAGAGAGATCTCCAACTGAAGATTTTTTTCTTGATGGCCATTCTAACCTCATTGTAGTTTTGACTTGTATTTCTTTAATAATTAGTCATGTTGAGCATCTTTTCATGTGCTTTTGTGTTTTTTATCCATCTGCATGTCTATTTTGGAAAAAAAATGTCTATTTCAATCTTCCACTGATTTGTTTTTTGATTCTTTGTTTTTTGATATTGAGCTTCGTGAGCTGTTTATATATTTTGGAGACTAATCCCTTGTTGTTTGCTCTATTTGCAAATATTTTCTTCCATTCTGAGGGTTGCATTTTCATTTTGGTATGGTTTTCCTTGTTGTTCCGTTCAGTTCAATCACTCAGTCATGTCCGACTCTTTGCAACCCCATGAATTGCAGCATGCCAGGCCTCCCTGTCCATGACTAACTCCCGGAGTTTACTCAAACTCACGTCCATTGAGTTGGTGATGCCATCCAGCCATCTCATCTTCTTCTTCTTCTTCTTTTTTTTTTCAGCCATCTCATCTTCTGTCGTCCCCTTCTCCTCCTGCCCCCAATCCCTCCCAGCATCAGGGTCTTTTCCAACGAGTCAAATCTTTGCATGAGGTGGCCAAAGTATTGGAGTTTCAGCTTCAGCATCAGTCCTTCCAATGAACACCCAGGACTGATTCCCTTTAGGATGGACTGGTTGGATCTTCCTGCAGTCCAAGGGGCTCTCAAGAGTCTTCTCCAACACCACAGTTCAAAAGCATCAATTCTTCTGTGATCAGCTTGTTTTTATTGTCGAACTCTCACATCCATACATGACCACTGGAAAAACCATAGCCTTGACTAGACGGATCTTTGTTGGCAAAGTAATGTCTCTGCTTTTCAATATGCTGCCTAGGTTGGTCATAACTTTCCTTCCAAGGAGTAAGTATCTTTTAATTTCATGGCTGCAGTCACCATCTGCAGTGATTTTGGAGCCCAAAACATTAAAGTCAGCCACTGTTTCCACTGTTTCCCCATCTTTTGCCATGAAGTGATGGGAGTGGATGCCATGATCTTAGTTTTCTGAATGTTGAGCTTTAAGCCAACTTTTTCACTCTCCTCTTTCACTCTCATTAAGAGGCTCTTTAGATGTTCTTCAGTTTCTGCCATAAGGGTGGTGTCATCTGCATATCTGAGGTTATTGATATTTCTCCCAGCAATCTTGATTCCAGCTTATGCTTCCTCCAGCCCAGCGTTTCTCATGATGTACTCTGCATATAAGTTAAATAAGCAGGGTGACAATATATAGCCTTGACATACTCCTTTTCCTATCTGGAACCAGTCTGCTGTTCCATGTCCAGTTCTAAATGTTGCTTCCAATAATGCTCAAAATTCTCCAAGCTAGGCTTCAGCCAGTACATGAACTGAGAACTTCCATATGTTCAAGTTGGATTTAGAAAAGGCAGAGGAACTAGAGATCAAATTTCCAACATTCACTGGGTCATAGAAAAAGCGAGAGAATTCCAGAAGAATATCTACTTCTGCTTTATTGATGACGCTAAAGCCTTTGACTGTGTGTATCACAACAAACTGTGAAAAATTCTTAAAGAGATGGGAATACAAGGGAATACTTTATCTGCCTCCTGAGAAATATGTATGCAGGTCAAGAAGTAACCTTTAGAACCAGACATGGAACAGCAGACTGGTTCTAAATCAGGAAAGCAGTATACCAAGGCTGTATATTGTCACCTTGCTTATTTAACTTTTATGCAGAGTACAGCTTGTGAAATGCTGGACTGGATGAAACATGAGGTGGAATCAAGATTGCTGGGAGAAATATAAAAAACCTCAGATATGCAGATGACACCACCCTTATGGCAGAAAGCTAAGAAGAACCAAAGAGACTCTTGATGAGAGTGAAAGTGGAGAGTGAAAATGTTGACTTAAAACAGCATTCAAAAAGCAAAGATCATGGCATCCGGTCCCATTACTTCATGGCAAATAGATGAGGAAACAGTGAGAGACTTTATTTTTGGGGGCTCTAAAATCACTGCAGATGGTGACTGCAGCCATGAAATTAAAAGACGCTTGCTTCTTGAAAGAAAAGCTATGACTAAACTAGACAGAATATTAAAAAGCAGAGACATTACTTTGCCAACAAAGGTCCGTCTAGTCAAGGCTACAGTTTTTCCAGTAGTCATGTAAAGATGTGTAAGCTGGACCATAAAGAAAGCTGAATACTGAAGAATTGATGCTTTTGAACTGTGGTGGAAAGACTCTTGAGAATCCCTTAGACTGCAAGGATATCGAACCAGTCAGTTGTAAGGGAAATCAGTCCTGAATATTCATTGGAAAGACTGATGTTGAAGCTGAAGCTCCAATACTTTGGCCACCTGATGTGAAGAGCTGACTAATTTGAAAAGACCCTGATGCTGGGAAAGATTGAAGGCGGGAGCAAAAGAGGACAACAGAGGGCCAGATGGTTGGATGGCACCACCTGACTTAATGGACATGAGTTTGGGCAAGATCTGAGAGTTGATGATGGACAGGGAAGCCTGACATGCTGCAGTCCACGGGATCAAAAAGAGTTTGACACAACTGAGTGACTGAACTGAATAAATTAAAGTGATATTATTTTATTTAATGCTTATCAATGCATCATATGCAAACCTGCTAAGGAGGCAGTGGTCTAATTATATCCTAACATACTTTTGGGTTATCTTTTTTGCAAATATGCTGAAGGACAATTTGTTAATATATATTATAAATCTATAAAAAAGGAAATCTCAAATATGTTCATATCTCTAGACACAGTAGTTTTGCTTTAACCTGCAAAAATAATAGAAGACATAATCAAGGATGTAGTTATGAGACTGTTAAGGGCTGAAGTATTTCTAAGACTCCGTACTTGAAATCTTAGAAACAAAGGGAGAAATAAATGATTAGAAATGTTTATCTTTAAATTTAATTATATATATATACATATAAATATTCCAAATTTTTGTAGGACAAAGTATTCCCTTTATGGGGCTTCCTTGGTTGCTCAGATGGCAAAGAATATGCCTCCAATGTGGGAGACCTAGATTCGATCCCTGGGCTGGGAAGATCCCCTGGAGAAGAGCATGGCAACCCACTCCAGTATTCTTGCCTGGAGAATCCCCGTGGACAGAAGAGCCCGATGGGCTACAGTCCATGGAGTTGCAAGGAGTCAGACATGACTGAACGACTAAGCACAGCACATTACCTTTATAACATGAAAAGACTCAACAACAAATGTAACTTAAAAATTCTAATCAGAAAAACCTGCTATTGAATCCTATTTAAAGTCAGGTCTCCAGATGTTTAGAAATACCTAATTAGTAGTATTCAATTTGAGCTCTAGTTTATTGCAAAAGGAAGAGTGAGAAGTGAGGTTGGGGTTTGCATCCACAAAGCCCCAGTGCTGCTAAAACAGTTAGGGAAATGAGTTGTTTCAAGGAGAAACCTATTAAAGGCAGCTAATGCAAACCACCTTCTATGACATGGAAGGACTTAGATGTGCTCCTTTGGCCACAGTCACCTGAGCTGACACAGCCGACGTGGGAAAGAGGGACACTTTATTTTGAGTGTGGCTGCCATGCCACAGCTGCTCTTGCCATCTGTTCTGCCTTTGATTCATATTGTTTGTCATTTCCCTTGTGCCTTTTTTGTAGGCTGCTGTCCAGTGCTCATTTTTAAGTGACTTCTTTGAGACCATGGAATTGATGGTCATAACAGCATGATTTCAATTCTATTTTACCTGGAGGGCTTTGGTTTCAGAAAAAGAAACCCAAGTAATATATCAGCAATCCATGTGGGGCACTGAAAGTTCAATTCAAGAAGTTAATCAAGTTTTTGTGATCCCTTTGTTCTGATGACCTAGTTAAGAAACACAAAGATGCTAGAGGGGATATATTTGAATTGATTGTAGACTGAAAGATAGAGACATGGTTTAGATGGTATGTAAACCTCAAGTGGCAGCTAAGAAGCAGATATTTTCTGTTAAATGTCAGCCATATTTTTTTGTGTCTTAATTTCTCTCAATCCAATGGTTTATGTGATTGGTGATTTCTGTCTTTTTCAGAGGTTCAAAGAACAAAAACAGGTTTTAAATAAAATAATCAACCACTTTCATTCATTCATTTGTTCAAACACCTGGGAACCTCCTTTGAGCCTGGCTCGGCATAAGACTGAAGGTATAGAGATGAGTAAGGGGCATTTTTCCCCTTGAAACAGTGAATAGAGACAACTATGAATTTGTTTCATTGCCAGGCTAAACAAACACGATGAGGAGGTTCAGCCACTGCCACATTGAGGCAATTGCAGTGCAGACTCAGTGGAAGAAAAGCACTGAGAGGTTTGCTGTAGAAGGAGGGAGCATAAATTAAAAGGGAAAGATGGAGAACTGAGAACCTTGGAATCCTAAAATAAAAGCTATATGGAGTAGAGCAGTTTTGGCATCTGTAAGGGAAATCAAGTGACCAGTCCCTTCCTTTTAGGTCATCCACAAGGTAGTTTGTTTTTCATGTCCTGCAGATCCCTGTGGGAGGTGTTTTGAGACTTTCCTATAGCAGTCTATGTCCTCTTCTGACAAAGGCAAGTACATCCTTCTCCATGTCCAACTGCACTTCTGCTATGCAAGACCCACTTCTTGCTCTGCAAAAAGTTGATAATAGCAATATCTGCAAACAATATCTGCAAACACCCAGGGTGCTTTGTGGGAAGAGTGTTTCATTTTTCACCTTTTAAATTCTTACAACAAGCCTGAAAGGCTGGTGCTTTATTATCCTGATTTAATAGTTGAGGCCTTCAGGTCTACAGGATTAAGAAATGGGAAAAATCACTAAGCAGTATGTGCATATTTGGTTCAGGCTAATCTGACTCGAGTCATGGTTTAATTATGGAGGATTCTCAAGGAACTTAAATAAAACTATCATATGATCCAACAGTTCCACTCCTGGATATATATCCAGAAAAAAGCCAAAAATATTAATTAGAAAAGATACACACACATGAATATTTATAGCAACACTTACCTACAATAGCCAAGACTTGGAAACAACTGAAGTGTCCATCAACAGATGAATGCCAGATATTTCTGACTTTCTCCTTTTTCAAGAAACTAAAAAGATTACATTTCCTGGCTCCCTTGTGGTGCAATAGGGACCCACAACTAGTTTAGCCCTTTAGTTGATTGTGTGTGTATGTGTGTGTGCACACGCTCAGTTGTATCCAACTCTGTAACCCCATGAATGTAGCCTGCCAGTTTCTTCCATCCATGAAAGTTTTCAGGCAAGAGTACTGGAGTGGGTTGAGAGTGCAAGGTAATTGTTGTCATGATATTTTCTAGAATTTCTCCCTCTCGGATAAGAGCTGGCAATGTTCACTTGACAGCTATTCTCTTAGCCTGGGTTTCTGAGTTCAGTTCAGTTCAGTTCAGCCGCTCAGTCATGTCTGACTCTTTGCAACCCCATGAACCAGAGCACTCCAGGCCTCCCTGTCCATCACCAACTCCCGGAGTCCACCCAAATCCATGTCCATTGAGTCGGTGATGCCATCCAACCAACTCATTCTCTGTCGTCCCCTTCTCTTCCTGCCTTCAATCCTTCCCAGCATCAGGGTCTTTTCAAATGAGTCAGCTCTTTGCATCTGGTGGCCAAAATATTGGAGTTTCAGCTTCAACATCAGTCCTTCCAATGAACACCCAGGACTGATCTCCTTTAGGATGGACTGGTTGGATCTCCTTGCAGTCCAAGGGACTGTCAAGAGTCTTCTCCAACACCACAGTTCAAAAGCATCAATTCTTCTGTGATCAGCTTTCTTTATTGTCTAACTCTCACATCCATACATGACTACTGGAAAAACTGTAGCCTTGATTAGATGGACCTTTGTTGACAAAGTAATGTCTCTGCTTTTTAATCGGCTGTCTAGGTTGGTCATAACTTTCCTTCCAAGGAGTAAGGATCTTTTAATTTCATGGCTGCAATCACCATCTGCAGTGATTTTGGAGACCAGGAAAGTAAAGTCAGCCACTGTTTCCACTGTTTCCCCATCTATTTGCTATGAAGTGATGGGACGAGATGCCATGATCTTAGTTTTCTGAATATTGAGCTTTAAGTCAACTTTTTCACTCTCCTCTTTGACTTTCATCAAGAGGCTCTTTAGTTCTTCTTCACTTTCTGCCATAAGGGTGATGTCATCTGCATATCTGAGGTTATTGATATTTCTCCCGGCAAACTTGACTCCAGTTTGTGCTTCTTCCAGCTGATGTTTCTCATGATGTACTCTGCACATAAGTTAAATAAGCAGGGTGACAATATACAGCTTTGATGTACTCTTTTTCCTATTTGGAACCAGTCTGTTGTAACTCTGAAAAACAGAGTCTTCACTGCCCCTTGATGATCAAAAGCAAAAAATGAGCTCTTTCAGTTTTAATTAACTTCATTTTAAGAATTGTCACTGTGGCATATATTAACATATCCTGACCAGCACAAACTCTAATCTCTTGCACTCCCATTCAAGTGATTGTATTTCTTTCCCTTCTGATCTTTCTGAGCCCTGGAGTCATGATTGAATGAGTAACTTAAACTTTGCTCTTAGCTTTTATTAAGACCATAAATGTGTTAGTCTCTCAATTGTGTCCAACTCTTTGTGACCCATGCACTGTAGCCTGCCAGGCTCCTCTGTACATGGAATTCTCCATGCAAGAATACTGGAGTGGGTAGCCATCCCTTCTCCAGGGGATCTTTCTGACCCTGGGATCAAACCCGGGTCTCCTGCATGGCAGGCAGATTCTTTACCATCTGAGCCACCAGGGAAGACCAAGACTATAAATAGATCATTTGAAAATGACTATATCCACAACATGAAATTAGCTATGTACATTTATTGAACAGTTAACTTGTATACTTATTATCAGTCCCCACTGGGAATTTCCATGGTTATGGAAATGTCTCTTTGATTGGATCAAGGCATAGTTGAGATAACTCTCCTTCTATATGAGCCTTGAAATTATGAAATCACTGTGGAGACTTGGGTTATTTCCTTGGACTCTTTCCTAGGCAGACTGTTGTTAAATGTCAATGGCTAAGAATGTTTTAAGATAATTCCTAAGTCTGGATATATTCAGAATCATACAGGGAGTTTTTATAGATCCAGACACCTGGACTCCACCCCTACATTCTAAGTCAGAGTGAGTGTTTGGTAGGAGACTGGGGAAACTATACTTTAAAGGAATCAAGAAACTTCAACTCCAGAAGTCATCCTTGGATTGTGTTGATCACAGTCAAGTTTGGCTGTTTTAAAATACTCTTCTCTTCATGAACCCTCACTGTGAACACACACTTTGAGGCATTTAGATGTGTTCTGATCTGTTGAGACAGAGTTATACCTCAAAGTTATCAAAACAGGAATTTCTTAGAATCCCAGGGAAACAAGCATAAGCAGACTGGGTAGGAAATAAGATCAGGAGGTAGTATCAGCTCCACTCATCTCCTGCATACTAGAGGAACCCACCAAGTAAAAGCAGCTTTCCTTACACAGCCTTTTGTCTTTACACTGTTGGAAGCATACAATCAAAGCCTATGTGTACCAAGCAGGAATTTGAATCAAGCAACCAGTTTTATTTTTTGGAGGAAGGAGGAGGCTGTTTCATTGATTCACATTTTTAAACACTAAGAAAGACTAGGTCTAGAGTTAATAGGATGATCTGGAAGGCAGACTTTTTCTGGCAGGGCTCATGCACATGTCTGAGTAACACATACTATATCCTTGTCATGCTTCTTGGAGACACGAGGTAGCCCCAAGGCAGATCTCATATTATACACTTCTGGGTCATATTATACACAGTCTCCTTCCCTCTCCTCCTTTTACTGCCAAACATCTTTTCCATCACCTGATTTTTTTATTCTCATGAAGGTCCATGGAACATCCTTGGTGGCCCTGGAATTTGGAAGATTCTCCTAGGGTAAGGAATGGCAACCCACTCCAGTATTCTTACCTGGAGAATTTCATAGGCAGAGGATCTGGTGGGTTACAGTCCATAGGGTTGCAAAGAGTCAGACACGACTGAGCATCTCACTGGAAAAGCCCCTGATGATGAGAAAGATTGAAGGCAAAAGAAGAAGAGGGTGACAGCAGATGAAATGGTTGGATGGCATCACCGATTCAATGGAAACAAACTTGGACAGACTCTGGGAGATGGTGAGGGACAGGGAGGCCTGGTGCACTGCAGTCCATGGGGTCATAAAGAGCTGGACATGACTTAACAACTCAACAGTGATAAAAGGTCCATAGTGTCAGAATTCCACATCCTGTTTTAGCTGAGCCGTTAGTTATGGCACTTCTTCACCATTATTCTTGAAAATACTCTCTTTTCTCTCTTAAATGTTGTGGCAGTATGAACACAGGTTGGAAAAAAAAAAGTTCCAGACACAGAGTTTTGCAGAAATGACTGAGTTTATTAAGAACAAAGAACAGAGATAATGTAGGCACCATGAGCGCTGTGGGCTGACACCTCCTGACAGGCCAGGGAGAGTCAACCAGACACTGTTAGAAGAGTGAGTCAGCTCAACTGAGAACTGACATGTTTCCTTGGGTTCAGTTCAATTCAGTTCAGTCACTCAGTCGTGTCTGACTCTTTGTGACTCCATGGACTGCTGCATGCCAGGCCTCCCTGTCCATCACCAACTCCCGGAGTTTATTCAAACTCATGTCCATTGAGTTGGTAATGCCATCCAACTATCTCATCCTCTGTCATCCCCTTCTCCTCCTGCCTTCAATCTTTCCCCACATTAGGGTCTTTTCAAATGAGTCAGTTCTTTGCATCAGGTGGCCAAAGTATTGGAGTTTCAGCTTCAACATCAGTCCTTCCAATGAATATTCAGGACTGACTTCCTTTAGGATGGACTGGTTGGATCTCCTTGCAGTCCAAGGGACTCTCAAGAGTGTTCTCCAACACCACAGTTCAAAAGCATCAATTCTTCTGTGCTCAGCTTTCCCTGGGTTAGTAGCCAATTTTTGTAAACTCAAGACAAATAAAATTCTTGCTTAAGGTTGGCATTAGGTAATTGGTTAGGCTGCTATACGGTGAGTATTGAGGTGGGCATTTTTGCCTAATATGGGGTCAGGAAGCCTGCTAGTGATGATAAGGGGGCTTTTGGCAACGGTCACAAAAGGGCTCAGTCAGTTTCAAAGGTGACCTTCGTTCTGGACTCTGCTTCTGTGGCCTTGGGGCAGGACTCTCATTAAATATTTTCAGTCTTAGTTATTCATACTTTTATATACAGATTTAAATGATGATCAATGACAAATATCTTTTGAATTTATAGATCCTTATATTTTTCCTTTTCTTTAGGAATTCTCAGCCTAGTAAAAAGTAGTCTTTTTAAAGCTTAGTATATTTGAAAGTTTATAAGATTTTAGAGGTAGAGAATGGAGGGTAGAGGGGATCATCTCTAGTTGGTGAACCAAATTAGCTCAGTGTAGATAACACTCTCACATTTTTCTTGTTCTGTTCACATCATTCTTGGTATAGAATTTGTTTTTCTTCCCTTCATTTTCATAAAACTGAACAAAAAAAACAGCAATCATAAAAACAGCAGTCACAGAACACATTGGTGTGTGTGGAAAACTTTATTAAAGGTTTGGAGGAATTGAAAAGACAAACCTGGTGGCTCTGATGGTAAAGAGTCTGCCTGTAGGGGGGTGGTCCTAAGATGGCAGAGGAGTAAGACGGGGAGACCACTTTCTCCCCCACAAATTCATCAAAAGATCATTTGAACACTGCAGAAATTCCACAAAACAACTTCTGAATGCTGGTGGAGGACACCAGGCACCCAGAAAGGGAGCCCATTGTTTTCGAAAGGAGGTAGGACAAAATACAAAAGATAAGAAGAGAGACAAAAGAATTAGGGACAGAGACCTGTTCCGAGGAGGGAGTCATGAGGAGGAAATGTTTCCAAACACCAGGAAACCCACTCACGGCTGGATCTGTAGAAAGTTTTGGAATCTCAGAGGGCAACATAACTGGAAGGAAAAAAATAAATAAATAAAACCCACAGATTATGCATCTAACTGCAACTCCCAGTGGAGAAGTAGCCCAGATGTTCCCGGGCACCACCATCAAGTAGGGGCTGAACAGGGAGGCGTGGCCTGCATTGCTTAGGGTAAGGACCTGGCCTGAATGCCCTGAGGACAATCTGAGGGAGCTAATGTGAGATAGCAACCCAAACTTTGGGTTAGCCAGAGAGAAAAAAAAAGAGAGAGAGAGAGAGAGAGCTTTCCCATGAAAAGCTTTAACCTAAGGCACTGCCAGCCAGCTCACAGAACAAAGGACTGAGCAAAAACCAGAGGAGAGCTAGCTGGCTGCACACTGGCCCATCCCCTACTGGAGGCAAGAGGTAGGCAGGTGACAGCCAGAGCTGGCAAGGGGCAATCTCGGCCCCAGAGATGGCATCATTTACCAAACTGCGAGCAGGCTCCCAGTTGCTAACCAAGTCTTCCTGGGATCCTGGATGGTTGACATCCGCCAGGAGGGTCACAGCCAGAGATCAGCTCGCCAGAGGAGACACATGGCACACTGGAGATGGTGCTCCTGCCGCGCACCCAGGAAACTGAGCGGCTGGGAAGGGGGAGGTGATAAGATGCACTGCCCAACCTGGGGAGAGTGCGCTAGCCAAGCACCTGGTCACGTGAGCTGCGCGGACCTGGGAAGGGCACAAAACAGGCCAAACTGAGTCTGTGCCTTTGTGGAGTACCCGAGAACCTGAACCTGCATGGCTTAGACATGGGAAGTGCACGCAATACAGGGCCCGCTTTAGACAGTTCCCCTGTAGAGCAACCTGGAGCTTGAGCAGTGTAGACTGAGAAAGCATGCATGCTATGACTGGGGGCAAACCCAGTGTGGGCAAACCCAGTGTGGGCCCCACACACACCAGTGATGTGTTTGCAGTGTTCCTCCTTCCCCACAGCATAACTGAACAAGTGAGCCTAAATAAGTGACCACCTCCATGCCCTTGTGTCAGGGCAGAAATTAGACACTGAAGACACTTGCAAACAGAAGAAGCCAAAATAAACAGAGGGAACTGCTTTGGACGTGACAGGTGCAACAGATTAAAACCCCGTAGTTAGCACTGACTGCATCAGAAGGGGCCTATAGACCTCAAGAAGTATAAGCTGGAACAAGGGACTATTTGAAGCTGAATTGACCCCACACTGCCTGCAATAGCTCCAGAGAAATTTCTAGATGTATTTTACTATTATCATTAAATTTTTTTTAAAAAATTTTAAGTCCTTTATTACTCCTTTAATTTTCATTTTTATAACCTACTATTACCTTGCAAAAAATAGACCCTATTTTTAAAGTAAATTTCATATATATATATATATATATATATATATAATAATTTTTGTGATTTTGTTTTGCCTTTTTTTAATATTGTATTTTTGAGTGTCTAACCTCTATTCTAGATTTTTAATCTTTGCTTTTTGGTATTTGTTATCAATTTTGTACCTTTAAGAATCCAATCTTCAGTACTTATATTTACTTAGGAGTGTGATTACTGGCTTGATAGGCCTCTCCCCCTTTTGATTCTCCTTTTTCTCCTCTAGGTCAACTCTATCTCCTCCCTCCCCCTTCTCTTCTCTACCCAATGCTGTGTATCTCTTTGGGCATTCCAGGCTGTGGAGGACACTTAGGGAACTGATTACTGGTTAAATCTGTCTCTCTTCTTTTGACTCCACCTCTTCTCCTCCTGATCACCTCTATCTCCTTCCTCCCTATTCTCTTCTATATGTAACTCTGTGAACCTCTCTGGGTGTCCCATGTGGTGGAGAGGACATAGGGAATTGATTACTGATTAGATTGCTCTCTCCCCTTTGGATTCACCCTCTTCTTCTCCTGGTCACCTCTATCTCCCTCCTCCCTCTTCTCTTCTCCATGTAACTCTGCAAACCTCTCTGAATGTCCCTCTCTGTTGAGAATCTTTTAACCATTAACTTAGATGTTTTACCATCAGGGCTGTATGGATGGAGAAGTCTTGAGGCTACTGTAAGAATAAGATTGAAAACCAGAGGCAGGAGGCTTAAATCCAAAACTGAGAACACCAGAAAACTTCTGAGTCCAGGGAACATTAATCGACAAGAGGTCATCCAAAAGCTTCCATACCTACACTGAAACCAAGCTCCACACAAGAGGCAACACATTCCACAGCAAGACATACCCTGCTAATTCTCCAGCAACACAGGAACATAGCCCTGAGCATTAATATACAGGCTGGCCAAAGTCACACCAAACCATGGACACCACAAAACTCACTACTGGACACTTCATTGCACTCCATAGAGAAGAGATCCAGCTCTACCCACCAGAACACTGACACAAGCTTCCCTAACCAGGAAACCTTGACAAGCCAATAGTCCAACCCCACACAGAGGGAGGAATCTCCACAATAAAGAGGAACCACAAACTTCCAGTGTACAGAAAGGCCAGCCCAAACACAACAATCTAAACAAGATGAGAAAACAGAGAAATATTCAGCAGGTAAAAGAAAATAATAAATGCCCACCAAACCAAACAAAAGAGGAGGAGATAGTGAGTCCACTTGAAAAAGAATTCAGAATAATGATAGTAAAAATGATACAAAATCTTGAAAACAAAATGGAGTTACAGATAAATAGTCTGGAGACAAGGATTGAGAAGATGCAAGAAAAGTTTAACAAGGACCTAGAAGAAATAAAAAAAGAGTCAATCAATAATGAATAATGCAATAACTGAGATCAAAAGCACTCTGGAGGGAAACAACAGTAGAATAACTGAGGCAGAAGATAGGATAAGTGAGATGGAAGATAGAATGGTGGCAATAAATGAAGCAGATAGGAAAGAAGAAAAAGGATTATAAGAAATGAGGACAACCTCAGAGACCTCTGGGACAATGTTAAACACCCCAACATTCAAATCATGAGTCCCAGAAGAAGAAGACAAAAAGAAAGGCCATGAGAAAATACTTGAGGAGATAATAGTTGAAAACTTCCCTAAAATTAGGAAGGAAATAGCCACTCAAGTCCAAGATATCCAGAGAGTCACAAACAGGATAAACCCAAGGCGAAACACTCCAAGACACATATTAATCAAATTAATGAAGATCAAACACAAATAACAAATATTAAAAGCAGCAAGGGAGAAACAACAAATAACACATAAAGGGATTCCCATAAGGATAACAGCTGATCTTTCAATTGAAACTCCTCAGGCCAGAAGAGAAGGGCAGGACAAACTTAAACTGATGAAAGAGAATAACCTACAACCTCGATTGTTGTAGCCAGCAAGGATCTCATTCAGATATGGAGGAGAATTCAAAAGCTTTACAGACAAGCAAAAGCTGAGAGAATTCAGGACCTCCAAACCAAATCTTCAACAAATGCTTAAGAATCATCTCTAGACAAGAAACACAGAAAAGGTTTATAAACTTGAACCCAAAACATCAAAGTAAATGGCAACGGGATCATACTTATCAATAATTACCTTAAATGTAAATGGACTGAATGCCCCAACTGAAAGACAAAGCCTGGCTGAGTGGACACAAAAACAAGACCCCTATATATGCTGCCTACAACAGACCCACCTCAAAACAAGGGACACATACAAACTGAAAGTGAAGGGCTGGGAAAATATATTTCATGGAAACGGAGACCAAAAGAAAGCAGGAGTAGCAATACTCATATCAGATAAAATAGACTTTGAAATAAAGGCCATGAAAGAGACAAAGAAGGACACTACATAATGGCAAAGGATTAATCCAAGAAGAAGATATAACAATTATAAATATATATGCACCCAACATAGGAGCACCACGGTAGGAAAGGCAAATGCTAACGAGCAAGAAAGGGCAAATTAACAGTAACATAATAATAATGGGAGACTTTAATACCCCAATCACACCTATGGATAGATCAACTAAACAGAAAATTAGCAAAGAAACACAAACTTTAAATGATACAATGGATCAGTTGGACCTAATTGATATTTATAGGACTATTCACCCCAAAACAATGAATTTCACCTTTTTCTCAAGTGCACACGGAACCTTCTCCAGAATAGAGCACACCCTAGGTCATAAATCTAGCCTTGGTAAATTCAAAAAAATTGAAATAATTCCAAGTATCTTTTCTGATCACACTGTGGTAAGATTAGATGTCAACTACAGGAGAAAAACTATTAAAAATACAAACATATGGAAACTAAACAACACACTTCTGAATAACTAGCAAATCACAGAAGAAATAAAAAAAGAAATCAAAACATGCATAGAAACGAATGAAAATGAAAACATAACAACCCAAAACCTATGGGATTCAGTAAAAGCAGTGCTAAGGGGAAGGTTCATAGCAATACAGCCTTATTTCAAGAAACAAGAGAAAAGTCAAATAAATAGCCTAACCCTAAGCAACTAGAAAATGAAGAAATGAGGAAACCCAAGGTTAGTAGAAGGAAAGAAATCATAGGGCAGAAATAAATGAAAAAGAAATAAAGGAGACCATAGCAAAAATTAACAGAGCTAAAAGCTGGTTTCTTGAGAAGATAAATAAAATAGACAAACCATTAACCAGACTCATCAGGAAAAAAAGGGAGAAGAATCAAATCAACAAAATTAGAAATGAAAATGGAGAAATCACAACTGACAACACAGAAATACAAAGGATCATTAAAAGAGTAGTATCAGCAACTACATGCCAATAAAATGGACAGTTTGGAAGAAATGGACAAGTTCTTAGGAAAGTATAACTTTCCAAAACTGAACCAGGAAGAAATAAAAAATCTTAACAGACCCACCACAAGCACAGAAACTGAAACTGTAATCAGAAATCTTCCAGCAAACAAAAGCCCAGGCTTCACAGCTAAATTCTACCAAACGTTTAGAGAAGAGCTAACACCTATCCTACTCAAACTCTTCCTGAAAAGTGCAGAGGGAGGTAAACTTCCAAACTCATTCTATGAGGCCACTATCACCCTAATACCAAAACCAGACAAAGATGTCACACAAAAAAAAGGAAAACTGAAGGCTAATGTCACTGATGAACATAGATCCAAAAATCCTTAACAAAATTCTAGTAAACAGAATCCAACAACATATTAAAAAGATCATACATCATGACCAAGTGGGCTTTATCCCAGGGATGCAAGGATTCTTTAATATCCACAAATCAACCAATGTGATACACCACATTAACAAATTGAAAGATAAAAACCATATGATTATCTCAATAGATGCAGAGAAAGCCTTTGACAAAATTCAGTATCCATTTATGACAAAAGCCCTCCAAATGCAGGAATAGAAGGAACATACCACAACATAATAAAATTTATATGTGACAAACCCACAGCAACCATTATCCTCAATGGTGAAAAATTGAAAGCATTTCCCCCAAAGTCAGGAGCAAGACAAGGGTGCCCACTCTCATCACTACTATTTAACATAATTTTGGAAGTTTTAGCTGCAGCAATCAGAGCAGAAAAAGAAATAAAAGGAATCCAGATAGGAAAAGAAGAAGTAAAACTCTCACTGTTTGCAGATGACATGATCCTCTACATAGAAAAGTCTAAAGACTCTACCAGAAAATTACTAGAGCTAATCAGTGAATATAGTAAACTTGTAGGATATAAAATTAACACATAGAAATCCCTTGCATTCCTATACACTAACAATGAGAAAATAGAAAGAGAAATTAAGGAAACAATTCCATTCACCATTGCAATGAGGAGAATAAAATAGGAATAAATCTACCTAAAGAAACAAAAGACCTATATATAGAAAACTATAAAATATTGATGAAAGAAATCAAAGAGGACACAAACAGATGGAGAAATATACCGTGTTCATGGATTGAAAGAATAAATACAGTGAAAATGAGTATACTTCCCAAATCAATCTATAGATTCAATGCAATCACTATCAAGCTACCAACGGTATTTTTTAGAGAACTAGAACAAATAATTTCACAATTTGTATGGAAATACAAAAAACCTCAAGTAGCCAAAGCAATCTTGAGAAAGAAGAATGGAGCTGGAGGAATCAACCTGCCTGACTTCAGACTATACTACAAAGCCACAGTCATCAAGACAGTTTGGTACTGGCACAAAGGCAGAAATATAGATCAAGGAACAAAATAGAAAGCCCAGAGATAAACCCACATACCTATGGACACCTTATCTTTGACAAAGGAGGCAAGAATATACAATGGAGAAAAGACAATCTCTTTAACAAATGGTGCTGGGAAAACTGGTCAACCAGTTGTGAAAGAATGAAACTAGAACACTTTCTAACACCATACACAAAAATAAACTCAAAATGGATTAAAGATCTAAGTGTAAGACCAGAAACTGTAAAACTCCTAGAGGAAAACATAGGCAAAACACTCTCTGACATAAATCACAGCAGGATCCTCTATGACCCACCTCCCAGAGTAAGGGAAATAAAAGCAAAGATAAACAAATGGGACCCAATTAAACTTAAAATCTTTTGCATAACGAAGGAACTACAAGCAAAGTGAAAAGACAGCCTTCAGAATGGAGGAAAAATAATAGCAAATGAGGCAACTGACAAAGAATTAATCTCAAAAGCATACAAGCAACTCCTGCAGCTCAATTCCAGAAAAATAAATACCCAATCAAAATATGGGCCAAAGAAGTAAACAGACATTTCTCCAAAGAAGACATACAGATGGCTAACAAACACATGAAAAGATGCTCAACATCACTCATTATCAGAGAAATGCAAATCACAACCACAATGAGGTACCATCTCATGCCAGTCAAAATCGGTGCTATCCAAAAGTCTACAAGCAATAAAAGCTGGAGAGGGTGTGGAGAAAAGGGAACCCTCTTACACTGTTGGTGGGAATGCAAACTAGTACAGCCACTATGGAGAACAGCGTGGAGATTCCTTAAAAATGGAAATAGAACTGCCATACTACCCAGCAATCCTACTGCTGGGCATATACACTGAGCAAACCAGAATTGAAAGAGACACATGTATCCCAATGTTCATCGCAGCACTGTTTATAATAGCCAGGACATGCAAGCAACCTAGATGCCCACTGGCAGAAGAATGGATAAGAAAGCTGTGGTACATATATACAATGGAATGTTACTCAGCCATTAAAAAGAATGCATTTGACTCAGTTCTAATGAGGCGGATGAAACTGGAGCATATTATACATTGAAGTATGTCAGAAAGAGAAATACCAATACAGTATACTAATGTATATATATGGAATTTAGAAAGATGGTAACAATGACCCTATATGCGAGACAGCAAAAGAAACACAGATGTAAAGAACAGTCTTTTGGACTCTGGGAGAAGGCAAGGGTGGGCTGATTTGAAAGGGCACATTGAAATGTATATGTTATCATGTGTGAAGTGGATTGCCAGCCCAGGTTTGATGCATGAGACAGGGTGTTCAGGGATGGGGCACTGGGATGACCCTGGGGGTTGGGATGGCGGGGGGAGATGAGAGGGGGGTTTTGGATGGGGAACATCTGTACCTGTGGCTGATTCATGTCAATGTATGGCAAAAACCACTACAATATTGTAAAGTAATTAGCCTCCAATTAAAATAAATAAGTAACTTTTTTAAAAAAAGAAAAGAATCTGCCTGTAGTGCAGGAGACCTGGGTTCAAACCCTGGGTTTCAAAGATCTCCTGGAGAAGGTAATGGAAACCCACTCCAGCATTCTTGCCTCTAGAATCCCACAGACAGAGGAGTCTGGCGGCTACAGTGCACGGGGTCACAAAGAGTCAGTGACTCTGATGACTGAGTGACTAACACAACAACAAACATTACAGAAAGACAAACAACTAAAAGTTTAATGCCAGTTTTCACATTCCTAAAACTACACTCCTGTTCCATAGCTCAAGTTTCAGCTTTCTCCGTGTTACTCCCTCCTCACCTTTCTGTTTCTCACCTTTTTTTTTTTTCCCTTAGCATCCCTCCAGTTCATGTTATTTTCCATATAGAGCATTTTTACCTGCTATATTTGTGCTTTAGATCCTAAGGATCATATCCTCAACTTCTCTTAAAAAGGTGATCGAAGTATATTTCTTAAAAGATACAATTTCTTCCTTAACAACTGAGACCAGCTGTTAGGAATGTGTGAAGATACATGGTCTTCTACAGAATGATGAAACATAAAATTGTAAAGAAAGTCAGATGCTAAGCCTTGTCAACATGAATCTCAGAAAGAGGAACTGGTTACTGTTCAGACTGGACGGCAACATTTACTTGAAGGGCAGAAGTAAGAACTACATGATTAAAAAAGAAATGTATCAAAGCATGACATCACAAAGGTATTAACTTCAAGTTCTTAATAAATGATACTATGTGAGCAATTTTGGGCTTCCGCGGTGGCTCAGGGGTAAAGAAACTGCCTGCAATGCAGGAGATGCAGGTTTGATTCCTGGGTTGGAAATATCCCCCGGAGGAGGGCATGGCAACACGCTCCAGTATTCTTGCCTGGAGAATCCCATGGACAGAGGAGCCTGGTGGGCTACAGTTCATAGGGTCCCAAAGAGTTGGACATGGCTAAAGTACCTGAGCACTCATGTACGAGCAATTTTAAGAAACTGATAGAAGACCTTAAGATACATATAATCTCCCATCTAACACCTGACTATTATATAGAAGATTTTTCTCACCCTAATCTTATACACAAACTGAGATTTGAAATCTGAATTTAATCACTTTCTTTAAAACAATGCTGTTTTTCAGTTAGAGGTCTCCCTTTCTAAGCTTATGTCAAAAGTTGCTGGGCTTGTCTGCAAAGTGAACTTGCAATGAGATGGGGGAAGAAGCTTGGATCTCAAAGGATCTGACCCTGATGTAGAATTAATTGGAAAGGATCATAGCCTCCTTGATCTTGACAGGTGTGAATATCCAGGGAGCCCTGATGTGGTGACTGTGGCTCAGCCACAGTGGAAGTAGATGAATGTCAGTACTTAGTTTCAGGCAGGTGGCAGTGTAGATCTATTTAGAGAAAGGACAAAGCTAATAAATTGAAATGGAAAGGAGGGCCTGCTTTCCACTGTCTCTCTGAGAGAGGAGCCTGGAAAGAGTTAAATTGTGAGCACTTAGGCTTAGGGGAAGATTTCTGTACTGTAAGTTGGAGAATCAAAAGCAGAGGAAGGGAGAAGCAGCCCAGAAGAGAGGATTCTAGGTGAAGACTGTGATTCAAGAGCTGCAAATGCATTGAGCCTAGCCCCTGTACTCATTGCTCATGGCTCACCACCTACCAAGTTTACAGTGTTGGGACTGATGGGCTTATAAGTGGAGTGCTCAGGGATCCCATGCAGGGAGAGCTAGGGAAGAGAAGAGGTGACAGTGTCCTCTACTTATTCAAGAAAAAGTCTTGTTTGGTTGGTTGTTGTTGCTTTTTCCATTAACCTCCCCCCGCCTCCCCAATTAACCTAAAATTCAGCTTTCTTTATGGTCCAACTCTCTCATACATACATGACTACTGGAAAAACCATAGCTTTGATTATATGGATGTGAGAGTTGGACTGTAAAGAAAGCTGAGAGCTGAAGAATTGATGCTTCTGAACTGTGGTGTTGGAGAAGACTCTTGAGAGTCCCTTGGACTGCAAAGAGATCAAACCAGTCAATCCTAAAGGAAATCAGTCCTGGATATTTATTGGAAGGACTGATCTGAAGCTGAAGCTCCAATACTTTGGCCAACTGTTGCAAAGAACTGACTCATTTGAAAAGACCCTGATGCCGGGAAAGATTGAAGGCGGGAGGAGAAGGGGACGGAAGAGGATGAGACGGTTGGATGGCATCACCGACTCAATGGATATGAGATTTGAGCAAACTCTGGGAGTTGGTGATGGACAGAGAAGCCTGGTGTGCTGCAGTCCATGGGGTCACAAAAAGTTGGACATGACTGAGAGACTGAACTGAACTGAGCTGAACCTAGTGTCTCTGTTGCCCTGCTTTCTCACAGGAAGATGATTGTATTAATCACACACCCTTGTGTCTTTCCTCTAGAAGTTCAGTCCTCCAATATGTATGTTTTATTAACCCATTCTGTAGTTTCTTAACTTGCAGACTTTTTTCTTCTCGTCAGTTCAGCTCAGTCATATCTGACTCTTTGTGACCCCATGGACAGCAGCATGATAGGCCTCCCTGTCCATCACCAACTGCCGGTGTTTATTCAAACTCATGTCCATTGAGTTGGTGTTGCCATTCAACCATCTCATCCTCTGTTGTCCCCTTCTCCTGCTGCCTTCAATCTTTCCCAGTATCAGTGTCTTTTCAAATGAGTCAGTTCTTTGCATCAAGTGGCCAAATTATTGGAGTTTCAGCTTCAGAATCAGTCCTTCCAATGAACATTCAGGAGATGTGGGTTTTATTCCCTGGATCAGGAAGATACCCTGGAGGAGGAAATGGCAACTCACTGCACTATTCTCGCCTGGAGAATCTCATGAAAGGAGTATACAGTCCATGGGGTTGCAAAAGAGTAGGACACAACTTAGTGTCTAAACAACAATTTAGCACTTAACATATTATATTCAAAGTATTCTTATTACATTCTTGTCTCCTCCAATGGTAAACTTTGTTCATTTTGTTACCCTTGTTTCCCAGCACAGTGCATCGGACATATTAAGTATTCTATTGCTAGTTGCTGAATCAAATAAACTACATGATTATAAAGAAATGTTTTACTAGGAAATTGGGAAGTGACCCTTTGAATGTCTATATACAGAATTCTCTTAAATAATAATTCTATTTGGTATGTATAAAATGATGGCTTTTATAACAAAAATATTTAAATAATGAAAATATCAAAGAGAAAAGAATCTGAAAAATTAAAAAATATTAGCACACATTTCATTAACCAGAAAAAAAAAAACATTAATGTTAATATTAGGGGGAAGTTATATTGATATCTTTTTATGCTTATATCCAGAAAGATGAATATTATTTTATAAAAATTGGATGTGATATATTAAATATAACATAATTTTTATATTTCATTTTATTTGAACTTATCAAAGAAAAAGAAAGTGAAATGAAACAGAAGTATGGAATTTTAGATAAATATTTCTAAGAAATAGTCATCTCTAAAATTCCTCTTTAAGTTGAAGACAAAAAAATTAAGAGAAATATTAAAAGTTTAGAATCATTGCGATTTTTCTTATCATGAATTTCAGTTTTAGATAGTACAAACTCCCTGCTATGACATAAAAGGAAAATGACACCCTCATATATCTCCCTACTTTTTCTCCCACCACCTCTGTGTTAATGTTAGTCACATTTAAATTGTTATTTAAATTTGCACTGTTTTACTTAAAATGCACTATTTCTCTACATTTTTTTTTCACAATGAGTTTTATTTATTTATTTATTTTTTTAATTAGTTGGAGGCTAATTACTTTACATCATTACAGTAGTTTTTGTTATACATTGAAATGAATTAGCCATGGATTTACATGTATTCCCCATCCTGGTCCCCCCTCCCACCTCCCTCTCCACCGGATCCCTCTGGGTCTTCCCAGTGCACCAGGCCCGAGCACTTGTCTCATGTACCCAACCTGGGCTGGTTATCTGTTTCACCCTAGATAATATACATGTTTCAATGCTGTTCTCTTGAAACATCCCACCCTCGCCTTCTCCCAGAGTCCACAAGTCCATTATACAGAGCGAAGTAAGCCAGAAAGATAAAGACCATTACAGTATACTAACACATATATATGGACTTTAGAAAGATGGTAATGATAACCCTATATGCAAAACAGAAAAAGAGACTCAGATGTATTTCTCTACATTTAAAATTAAACAGTGTAACTAAGAAGTGTCCTGGTGTCAGTTACTACGTAAAAGATTTTTTTATTTTTGGCACTTGTTCTTTCAATCTGGAAGTTCAGTTTTGATTTTTTTTTCCCCCAAGAAAAATATTTTCCAGCATATTTCTGAATACTTCTTATTGTTTTTGATGGCTTTACAATCCTAAGACTTGAGTTATTCTTATTTGAATAATTTTTGTTGTCCCTATTATTATCTCTTAAATCAATTTAATCTCTGTTCTTTTCTCTCCACATTCACTGCGTGGCACTATATCTACTTAGGAAAAGTCTTTCTGGAAGAATACATCTGTGTCTTTCGATAGCCTATGGTAGTACTTGAGCATGATAACGTCTGTGGCTGGAGTAGAGGAATTTATGAGACTTTCAAGTATAGGGCTTGGTGGTTCATGCAATGCAGGAGACCTGGGTTTGATCCCTGGGTTGGGAAGACCCCCTGGAGAAGAGAATGGCTACCCACTCCAGTATTCTTGCCTGGAGAATCCCATGGACAGAGGAGTCTGGTGGGCTACAGTCCATGGGGTTGCAATGAGTTGAACACGACTGAATAATTAGGTATGTGTGTGTATGTACATGTGCACACACACACACACACACACATACATACACACACACATAAAGGGGATATAGATAGACTACTGGTTGGTTAATTACCCCAGATGGTTGTTATCAGACAGAGGAACCATGTGAGCATCCCAATGTGACCTTGATTACAATGTTTCTTTAGTTTTGTGAAGATTCCGTCTGCTTATTTGTAAATTGGAGTGCATAGCACATGCTTTTATTGTGCTATTATCAGCCAAATTAAGATAGTATGGTTGACTGATACATAGTAAGTCTTCAATATATATTAAAATGAAACCCACAAACTACATAAGTAAATTTGAATAGTTAAGTAGTATGGTTTACATTTATACCAGACAGTATACTGATTTTTCTAAAAGAGAATTTTTGTGTTACCTTTAAGGATCAGTTCATTGAAAAGCAGCAAAAACTGTGTGGTATGTATAGTTACTTTTGAAGTGGGCTAAGTGACCTACCTAAGGTAATCAGCAGGAGCTGGATAATGAAAGGGGGGTAAACAAGAGACCCTGAAAATTTCTAAATTTGTCCCAGGCAGTGACATCAATAAGATAGTAAATATGGAAGTGTTCTGTAAAGTGTGAAATTCAATAGCAATATTTGTATTCAGTCTCTCTTGTTTTGAGAAATGTCATGATTCGAGAAGAACACAGGGCTTTGGAATCAAGCAGACTGAAGTTTGTATGTCACACTTGCCATTTAATAACCATTAGGCTGAATATGTTGGGTTTTTTAGCTTTATCTCTATCTCATTTCCTTTTAAGGTACCTTGGAAAATTATTCCATCTTTGCAAGACTGTAAATGTAGAATTAGCATGTAAAATAACTTCACTAGATGCACTCTAGTAGATGGCATTATTTTTCTCAATTCCTTCTCTGTCTTTCTCTTCTGTTTGCTGCATGAATTAGCAGTTAATCCTTCTAGAGGTGGGTCTCCTCCCTTTGATTTGACTATGGGCTTCTACCCTGATTCGACAGAAGATACGAAATAAGTGGGGGCTTCCCAGGTGGTGCTAGTGGTAAAGAACCTACCTGCCAACGCAGGAGATGTAAGAGTTGCAGGTTCAATCCCTGGGTTGGGAAAATCCCCTGGAGGAGGGCATGTCAACCCACTCCAGTATTCTTGCCTGGAGAATCTCATGGACAGAGGAGCCCAGCGGGCTATAATCCATAGGGTTGCACAGAATTGGACATGACTGAAGCGACTTGGCACACATGCACAAAACAAGTAGAGCCTGGAAATGTGCTTGTATGATCCTACTTGCCCTCTTATGTTTAAAGCAGAGATGCCCACTTAAATTGGCTGATCCACTCGAAAGAGAAAATTCAGTTCCATGAAGGTTGTTCCACAGTGCTACTGTGAGGATAGGTGACTGATTCTTGACCCCCACCATGTTTTCTAAAGAAGTGTTTATGACAATTTATAAGATTATTAGTGTCACTGCTATGACCATCTCTGAAGAAGAAATTGAGTAAAGCAAGAGCACAAATATTAATAGTTAAATGCTATTAATATTAAATGCAGAAAGTGTAGTCAGATTTTTTTCAAACAAATTACCTCTGTGACATTTTTAAAGATTAGAAAGGATGAGAAACTTAGATCTTCATGTTTCCCCAGTTCTCAGAAATAACTTTATAAGTTATCTAACCTGAATTACATAAGCATGGATTATAGTTAACAAAATGAATAGCAAAATACAAATCAACAAGTATGATTGTCATGTGTAGCCAATTGGAAGTTCAGAGTAAGTGCTATTAGAGAATTTTGTAAATAATACAGACTTTTTGCTATGACTTGACTCTTGATGAATAGGAGCAGCCCATGCTAGGAAGCTACACATTGTAGAGATCCCATCCCCACTATCAATCAGACCTGAGTTCAGATCTGATTTACCCCCTTTCCCAGCTGGGTGGCTTGATCCAAAGATACTGATACTCTGTTTTATCTCAGCTATAGCATTTTAAGTGAATGTGTGAATTAGACAGGATTACAATGATGCTTGACACAGTACTTAGCTTTTTCTAATGAATAGAAGATGATCTAAGGGTGGTCAGTAAAGCATGGTCATCTACATAGTTCAGAGGACTCCAGTTTAACACCTCTCAGCAAGGGATGAGGATATAAGATCTTCCTCAAACTTGGGGTTCTGAAATCACATCCGTGATCTCCCGTGGCCAACTCTTGTTTTCTTAACTGGTGTCTCCAGTGTGTTTCCCACATCAAATCTATTCTCCTTCTGTTTGAAGCCACCCCCTTTCACAATTTAAACTCAGCAGCTGCTCAGAGTATGCACAGTTTGGTGCCCCGTTGCCTTCTGCCTTGAAAATCCTCCAGAATGCATGTGGACGCCACAGGTGGCTATCTCTGGAGTCAGTTCTTTTATTTTTACAGCTTTCTGCCCTCAGGCATTTCTTTGTTTCAGAGAAACTAGATTTTAAAAATGGATCCATGCCCAGAGAGTTTACACATCTTCATAACAAGTATCATGTACTAAATAACGAAATGAATGTGTGAATGCCAAAAACACTGTAAGCAAACTGCATAGCAACCTGCTCCCTAATGAATCAGAGTATTTTTCTTCCATTTAAAGGCATTATGAGAGCAATTTCCTGATCCTTCAAGGGTAAGTGAAAATGCCAATCATTTATTTTTTTTATAATTACTTAAGTCTGCCATTTGATACACACTTAAAAAATAATTTGCATGTCCTTTTGGCCACTTCTAAAAGTGGCCTGTGTATTATGGATGAGAATAACTGAACTGTGTGGCTTTGAAAATGGAATTTGGGCAGGAGCATAGATTAAACATGTACAGAATGATGCACCAAGGTGCTGGTGAGCATGAACATGTTAAATGTTTTTTCCCTTGGATACCATTCAATCCTATCTTTTTGGCTTTAGAACTCAATAAAAGTAGAAGTATGTTAATGAAGACACTGCCAAAAGCAATGGGATTGTATTGAGTCATTAAAAGAGAAATTGGTAAGAAATTACTGAGTATGAAGACATTATAGATATATTCTTTGAATTTTATTCCAAATTTATTCTCCTTGGTGGGCATAATAGTACCTCATAATTTGTTCAATCATTTCTCAGAAAAATTCCCCCCAAAAGAGGCAGAGTACATTTCTAGCACTCCCTTAAATTGAGAATATTGCCAAAGTCATACTTAACTGGAAATTAAAGAGTGCTTTGCACCCATAAGGATATACAAAAATATTTTATGGTTTTGTTAAGGATATCATCTTCGAATGTTGAACAGCTAAACCTTTATCCCCCAGAACTCTTAAAACTAATGATAATGCCATGAACAATATAGCTCTTTCTTTTGCTATGACTTATTTCCACTGGAGGGACTCTCTCCTGTCCTAGATTCTAGTTTAATTTGAACTCAGTTCTGTTCTCTTTCTGCAAGTTCCAGATCAGACTTCTTTTACATTGCCTACTTTATTTGCTAGGCAATCTTTGTAGGGCTATTTTCTACACTGTATTTTCATTTTTATGTGTCCCTCTCCTTCTCTGTCCCCTGTGATACTGTTCATCATTCTTTGCAAACTCTTCAAATCATGCTAGGAGTTTAATCAACAGAAAATACTTGAAAGCACACAGGGCAGATATTACAGTATCTAGATTTTGAAATGGATATCAATAGTGCAAACACAACCTTAGGCCATTCGTCTAATTTTCTTATGCTTAATTTATCTACTTTCACCTCATTTGCAAGACTTGGGAATACCTTTGGGAGTAAACTTCTTTGTCTAAGCCCACATATTTCCTGAATTCCTAGAGCTGTTCCTATTGTTATGGTTTGGGAATCCTTCTATATCTTAGTTGTATATTTCTCAGAGTTCATTCTTCTCCAGTGTTAGATTAGAGCACAGATGGGAACCAACTTATTCAGATACACATCAGAAGAACATTTTTCTCTACATCTAAAACTTAGGAGCTTCTTTCCAAGTATATTTCTCCTTCAGGGTGCTTCCTATTTGTAAATATCCTTCAATTTAGCCTTCTACCCACCAGCACTGGCATCATCCAGGGATACTTTTTAGAAAATTCTAATTCTTGGGCTTCTCTCTATAAATCTACAGAGCCAGGATTTTAGGAAGTGAGCCAGGGAATTGAAATAGTTAAAAACTCTCCAGGTGATTCGTGTACACAGTAGAATGCGGACTGCCACAATAAATGGCACCATTAACTATCCAATTGCTCATGCCAAACTCTGACAGTCAATCCCGACGATTTTATGTCTTTCACCCTCCCCACATTTAATCAATAACCTAATCTACAAATTTAGTGCTTAAGGATGTCATGATTATAAAAGATACCATCTGAGACAGTGATTTATAATCTGATTAGGTAAGACACTGAAGCATTAAATTAATTAATTTCTATGTGAAATTTATACTCTTTTCACAAAACTTTAAGATAAATACTCCTTAGGGAATAAGATGCTGAGTTGTTGAACAAGATGCTAAATCAAAGCTGGAGTGAGATCTAGTCTACCAGATCCCCTCATCCCTGCCAGGTTCCTAGCTCTTCTTGCTTATTGTTTCCCAACTACCTCTCCAAATCTCAAAATAGACACTGTAACTGTTGTTAATTCCTGTTTTCAGTCAAAAAGCACAGTGTATTTTACTTTAGTATATTAAGAATCATAGTGTTAAATCATGTGTTCTGCTTTCAGGTGATAGAAACTAATTTTCCAGAAACCCAAATAACCCAGACTATTTTCACTACAAAGTAAAACAGAATAGAAACTTGAGCCTGATTTTTCTTGTAACTGTGTCTTAGGTTACCATTTACTTGAATTACTTCCTGACAGAATCCCTTTGTAATGACCATAGTTACAACTGATGCTTCTGAACATATCTCTTGGTTTCTTTAGTATTTAATTTTTTCCCTTAAAATCTTACTTTAATACATGTTTTTGCTTTCTCTAAATGTCCAACATTTATAATTTCTGAAAATGAACACTTACCTTTTCCTGATTATAATGTATTAATGATGAATGGATATAATGAAAAACAAAGGAAAGTATAAAAACAAAAAGAAAATCAGCCTAATTCTATGAAGTATGTATCTCTACATAAAATCAGGCTTGAAGAGGAGTCTATGAACCTCTAAGCATTTACGAAGCTCTTATCATCCTTTTTAGGAAAAGTGGCAATAAATGTTTATTAAACACAAACTTTGTGCCAGGCAAGTGCTGAGAGCTAAGCACTTAGCAGTGAATGACTTAGATACAGATGCTAGACTGTTCTCAAGGAGTATGCAGTTTTGAATTTTATTTTATACTTTATATTTTGGCTGAAGTTGCTGTCAACATTCCATTAAGTAAATGACATCCTGTTCCTAACCCAATTCACTCACTGAACAAGCACTTACTGAGTAGTATATTAGTCAGCATAATTAATGCTAGCTGCTTTAAGGAAACACCTTTAAAAAAAAATCTCGGTGGCTTAAAATAAGACAACCTTTCTGGTTCATGTTTCAATCTGATGGAGGTTAGGGATCTCTCCCAACTGAGGATTCTGACACGGTCTATATCACAATGCCACCATTTTTTGCCAAGACCTACATGTAAGTAAGATCTCCCTTTCATGGGCTTCCCTGGTGGCTCAGATGGTAAATAATCTGCCTGCAGTGCAGGAGACCCAGGTTTGATCCCTGGGTCAGGAGGATTCCCTGGAGAAAGGAATGACTACGTACACCAGTATTCTTGCCTGAAGAATTTCATGGAGAAAGGAGCCTGGCAGGCTACAGTCCATGGGGTCACAAAGAGTTGGACACAACTGAGTGACTAGCACTTTCATGGAAGGAGGTGAATTATTACTGACTTATGTTACAATATATACAGTCACATTCCTTTGGTCAGATTTAAGTCACACGGCCCTCAACCTAACTGCATATGAAGAAGAGAGTGGAAAGGACTCTGAATACTTAACTTTGTCTCTGCCACAGCTTACCAAATGTTCCTCTCAAGTAATTTACTACATGTGGAACACTCATTTCTCACATTTTTCCCCCGTAGGGATACAACCCCAAATCCCATCTAGTCAAGGTCTAGCGTAACTGGTAATGAACAGTCCGTTCTGTCACTTTTGTTTGCTCCTCATTTTGGCTTGATGATGCAGAGTATTAAAAAATAAATGTTCCACCACCCCATATTTATATATAATTTTGGAACAAGGACTGTCTAACCATAGTACACAGGTAGAAGATAAGAATGGGGATACCCCACAGTCCCAGCACTGCAGCAATGTACAATCCCAGTGAATACTTACTGAGGAGGCTTCCCACATTGGGAATGGTAGAAGGAAAAAAATGCACTAATTAGTTAGAGGAAGAACTTATCTCTGAAAATGGTTTTCAGCAGGACATAGAAGTAAAATTGAAAAGACATCAAAAATATCAGGCTTTTGTGGGTTGTTGGAAAGGGGATATTATCTGTAAAATGTCTAGAACAATGTCTGTCATATAATAAGCATTTATTTAGCATAAGTTAACAGAGTCAGTAATATACTTTTGGCCGCAGGTCTTAAAAGACTAATTCAAACTGGTTTTAAAAATCAGGAAATTTATTATCTCATAAATGCTGAAATCCAGACACACTTCAGACTTCCAAGCTGGGTTATTTAATGGCCCTGTGCTCTTTTCTTCTTTTTGCTCTATTGCAGGGCTCCTCATGAGGAGATTGCCAGCCCCAAAAGAGTCAGCATGCTTTCTTTATCACATACTGTGGAAAAATGCAAAAGAGTTTGCCTTAACTATAGGATGAGTTCTTTGCCTTCAGAGTGATTCAACCAACTTAGATCACAGTCTCTCACTGGACCAATAGCAATCCCCAGCATAATATCACATGCTGTGGGTTATGCACCTTCTGAGTCTCATGGATCATATGAGTTTGGGTGGATACCTGGGTAAGGCAGGAGTTGGGACTGGCTCAGCAACCATGAGTGTTCATGTCACTCACTATGTCAATGTTATGCTAATTGCTGCACATTTTAAGATATGTGTGCCATAAGTTTTAAAAAAAATCTTTTTTTTACTTCTGGCTGAAGAAAGCTCAGGGTGTTTTGGGAATGCATGAAAAATACACAGTTTGAAGCAAGTGATTCAGGAAGGACTATAGGGGAAGAATGGTGACCATGGTGGGTTGGTCTGTGAAGAGGGTGAAGGGAACTTCAGAGGCAGCAGCTTATGGAAAATTCCAGAAATGAGTAACCATGGGGAAGACTGGGGAAAATGCAAGGGTCTTAGACCTGCACTGTCTCATATGGTAGCTACTACCCCCATGTAGCTATTGAACACTCAAAATGTGGATAATGCTTGGTGTTTGAATGATAATTTTTTCTTGAGACATAATGACATACAGCATTGCTAAAGTTTAAGGTGTACAGTATGTTCATTTGATGTATTTATATATTGCAATATTATCACTGCTGTGCCATGCTTAGTTTCTCAGTCATGGCCAACTCTTTGGGACCCCGTGGACTGTAGCCCCCCAGGCTCCTCTGTCCGTGGGATTCTCCAGGCAAGAATACTGGAGTGGGTTGTCATGCTCTCCTCCGGGGAATCTTCCCAATCCAGGGATTGAGCCCAAGTCTCCTGTATTGCAGGTGGATTCTTTACTGTCTGAGCCACCTGTGAAGCCCAAAAACACTGGAGTGGGTAGCCTATCCTTTTACTACTGCAGTGTTATGTAACACCCTTATTATGTCACACAGTTATCATTTTTTTTTGTAGTGTGAGCAATTAATATGTATCTATATATATTTTGGCAACTTAGAAGTCTATAATACAGTATTGTTGTCTATAATTATATGCTGTGCATTACATCTCCAGGACTTATTTATCTATGAGCCACAAATGTCTACCTTTAAACATATCCCCAGTTTCCCCACCCTCCAGCCCCTGGTAACCACCATTCTACTTTGTTTTTAAGAGTTTTGTTTTCTTAGATTCCTCATATTAGTGAAATCAAACAGTATTTGTCTTTCTCTGTGATATCTCACTTAGCATAAAATCCTCAAGCTCCAAACATGTTGTCACAAATGGCAGGATTTTCTTTTTTCTCAAGGAGGCTGAATAATGTTTCATTGTGCATATATACACCACATCTTCTTTATCTGGAAATAGAATGTTTTGGATATATTGGGTTAAATACAATATTTTATTAGAATTCACTTTACATGTCTCTCTTTTATTTTTACTTTTCTTTAAAGGATGGCTTACGTTATATTCTATTGGGCAATGCTAGCTTAGACAGTATTGACTGGAAAAAAAGTGTACAATATGAGAGTTTCCAGTTAAGTTTTATTTGGGGAAAAATGATGACTGTAGCCTAGGAAACAGCATTTCAGCATCTCTGAGGAACTGCTCCAAAGAGATACGAGTACATGAGGAGTATGTGCAATCAAGCACATCCCCTGCCCAACCGTCCCCTGCCCCAACACGGGTTTCTGCTAGTCATGAGGAGCAGTCATCACCATGAAGCATTTTAGTGCTTTTCGAGACATGAAGAGATACAAGAATTGGGCTCATAGAATTGACTTCTGATAATGTCTATCAGATTTTCCCACAGCACAGGGTGCCTCATTTTTTCTCTCCGCTGTGAACTCCTTTCAGGGGTTGCCAGCACTGCAGCAGCACATGACTTAATCCTTGCAGAGTAGACGGAAAGTACCAACGGCAAGTGCCAATTTGTAGTTAACAACAGACTGAAATGAAAAATATAAGGAGGGAGGTAGAAAGGGGTGAGAATGGGTCATTCAGCAGAGGTTGGTTCAAACCAGGTCTTGAGTGGTATACATGGCATTTAAATGTTATCCTTGTATTATTGTGGAGTCACTGAAGTGGTGATGCACATTTCAGCAGGTTCACTGTCTGCTTTTGGAGAAAGGACTGAAGAGGGTAAAGCAGCTGGCAGGGAGCCCAGAAGATAGTGACAGTAATTCAGGCAAGAAGGGATGATGCCTCTGAAAGCAGTATGGATGATGAACGGACAGTATGTAAGGTGATAGAATCAGCAGAATTTTGTGATTGATGAGATGCTTGGGCAGGGGAGAAGGAGAATGTAGTGGGACTCATGGTTTTCTGGCTTAGGTACCTGTGCTCTTGTTTTCATTGATACAGGAAACACATAAGACAGAGAAGGTTTAGAGTAAAAGTTAACAAAAATGCCATGTGGTGGAAGAGGGAGAAAACAAAAAAAGAAACCAACCAACCAACCAAAAAACATGACAAGGAGTAGGGATTGGAGATAATTGTTTCTGTCACACCCTCACCAATATAGCCTCTTAGAAGTATAGGATCCATGAGTCTATTTTTGATGATTATTTTAAAAATCATTTTGTTTTAGGGTATTATTCTTCTGGGTTATTATCTTTGCTGGTGTTACCCATGGAGCATATTTTTATTCCCCCTGTTTCTCTTTGTTTTACTTATGCTCTTTTATTAATGAATAAGGAATCCAAGTGTCTAAGAGTGGCTCAGTGTGTCTCATTAGTATTAATGGGCAGATAATTTGAGTTTTGCTTATGTGCCTCCATGCAATCGTGTCTGACTCTTTGTGACCCTATGGACTGTAACCCTCCAGGTTCCTCTGTCCAAGGGATTCTCTACGCACGAATACTGGGATGGGTTGCCATGCCATCCTCCAAGGGATCTTCCCAACCCAGGGATTGAACCCGAGTCTCTTATGTCTCTTACATTGGCAGACAGGTTCTATATCTGCCTAGCATCACCTGGGAAGCCTGAGTTTTTACTCACATAAGGAACTAAATAACCTCTGTGCCTTCCAGAATGGTCAATGTGGTTTTGGCTTGTCAAGGCAGAATATTCAGCCTGTTTCAATTTTTTTTCAAGTTGCTAGGCTCAAAATGGAAGAGGGTTGGAATATAAATTGTTTACTGAGTTTTTCTTGCCATATATCCTACACTGTATTATACTCCACTATAGTTACTTGTGTTTGCATATATAAATATGATTTTATTTTCCTGGAGAGATATTGAAAGATGGAAAGGTTTTTATGGCCCTCATGGTGTTTGAATTCATTGGTGAAACTGACGTGATTGAAACATCAGGAGACAGAATGCATATGCCAGACAGGGACTGCTTTTGTTCACACTCTCTGGAAAAACATTTGGTAGCTATTTTCGAAGTTAAAAATAAACTGATCATATAGTAAATAATTTTATTAGTAGGAATCTTCTGAAGAAAAATGAAAATATTGGTTTATACAGATGTGTTACCAAATGTTCATAGCACCATGATTCATACTGGTACAAGCAACCTAAACATTCATTAAATGGTAAATAGATAAAGAAAAAGCAATACATCAATGTAATGGAATATTGTTCAGCAATGAAAAGGAGCAAAATACTAAGACATGTTACAACATGGATAAACTTCAAAAGAATTATGATAAATTAAGAAGTCTGTCATGAAATACTACATATGGTTTGATTATATATATACATGAAATATCCAGAAAATGCAAATATATAGAGATAGAGAGCACAACAGTGGCAACTGGGCCTGGGGGCATGAGTGAGTGGGCCTTGATTGATTAAAAATAGATTAAAGGGTGATGGGTGAACATCTTTTCATGTGTTTGTTAGCCATCTGTATGTCTTCTTTGGAGAAATGTCTGTTTAGTTCTTTGGCCTATTTTTTGATTGGGTCATTTATTTTTCTGGAATTGAGCTGTAGGAGTTGCTTGTATATTTTTGAGATTAATCCTTTGTCTGTTGCTTCGTTTGCTATTATTTTCTCCCATTCTAAGGGCTGTGTTTTCACCTTGCTTATAGTTTCCTTTGTTGTGCAAAAGCTTTTAAGTTGAATTAGGTCTCTTTTGTTTATTTTTGCTTTTATTTCCAATATTCTGGTAGGTGGGTCATAGAGGATCCTGCTGTGATTTATGTCGGAGAGTGTTTTGCCTATGTTCTCCTCTAGGAGTTTTATAGTTTCTGGTCTTACATTTAGATCTTTAATCCATTTTGAGTTTATTTTTGTGTATGGTGTTAGAAAGTGTTCTAGTTTCATTCTTTTACAAATGGTTGACCAGTTTTCCCAGCACCACTTGTTAAAGAGGTTGTCTTTTTTTCCATTGTATATCCTTGCCTCCTTTGTCAAAGATAAGGTGTCCATAGGTTCATGGATTTATCTCTGGGCTTTCTATTCTGTTCCATTGATCTCTATTTCTGTCTTTGTGCCAGTACCAAACTGTCTTGATGACTGTGGCTTTGGAGTATAGTCTGAAGTCAGGCAGGTTAATTCCTCCAGTTCCATTCTTCCTTCTCAAGATTACTTTGGCTATTCGCGGTTTTTTGTATTTCCATACAAATTGTGAAATTATTTGTTCTAGTTCTGTGAAAAATACTGTTGGTAGCTTGATAGGGATTGCATTGAATCTATAGATTGCTTTGGGTAGTATAGCCATTTTGACAATATTTGACATATGTCAATGTATAACAAAAACCACTATAATATTGTAATTTGCCTCCAACTAATACAAATAAATGGAAAAAAAAAAGAAATAAAAAAAAAGATTAAAGGGAATTTCGGGGGGGAGGTGATGTATGTAAATGTTCAAAACTGTATTCTGATGACAGTAGTATGACTCTTTCCTGGTGGCTTAGATGAGAATCTGTCTACAATGCAGGGGACCTGGGTTCAATCCCTGGGTCAGGAAGATCCCCGGGAATAGTAAGTAGCAACCCACTCCAATATTCTTGCCTGGAGAATTCCATGGATAGAGGAGCCTGGCAGTCCATGGGGGTCACAAAGACTCAGACACAACTGCATGACTAACACATATACTAAAAATTACTGAATTGTTAAAAGTGATGAATAAATATTTTAAATGTCTGTTTTCATCTATCAATATGTAATATGTATCTATCATAAGTATATGCATGCATATTTATGTATTATACTTTTTTATAGCTTTGTCATAGATGTATGCATCTCTAACAAAATTTGATTTTAACTTTATAAAAAGATGATTATGCTGAGTGTATTCTTTTGGCATTTACTTTTGTTTTCTCAGTATCATCTTCTTAAGATTATTTCTTTTTTTTGTGTAGCTTTGTAGCTGTAATGCATAGAATTTTACCATTGTGTAATAATCTATTAAAAAAAATATTTAGTTATACTTCTACTAGTGATTTTTACAGTTATGGAAAATAATTTCATGTACAGTTTTACATATATCCTAATATACATGTGTGATTTTTCTTTTGCTTATATAAGAATTTCAGAACATTTTGATATTTATTACCAGATACTGGCCTTTCAAATTGCCGCAAGGGCTTATGACAGAGCCGAGGAAAGCCCATTACTATTCTGATTCAGTGTTTCATTATTAAGAAGTTCTAGATAACTATATCTTCTCTGAGTTAATTAGATACATTTTTAAAATGTGTGGAAAATTTTTACCTTTGGAATTTTTAGCTAATTTGCTTTATGATCAGAAATAGTCTATTTTACACATATTCTTTGAAATTTGTGGAGGCTTGCTCTACATTCTTTTTTAAATTTTATAAAATATTTATTTATAATTTTAAAAATTTTATTGAAGCATATTTGATTTACAGTGTTCTGTTAGTTTCAGGTATACAGCAAAGTGAATCAACTATACATGTATACATACTGTTGACAAACAGGTTTTTTTTGACAAACAGGTTTTTTATGTTGAGCATTTAGTTCAGTATTCTACATATATCCATGTAGAGGTCAAGCTTCATAATTGTTTTTAGATGATATATATGCTTACTTACTTGCTGTATCATTGAGCTACTAATAAGTGACAAAGTCAAATTGAAATTTCCCACCCTGATGATGGATTTATCTATTTATAAATGTTTCTCTATCATTTTATTGTATAATATACAGGAAACAATTTTTAGTTGTACATATGTTTAAAATTGTATATCTTCCATGGTGGTGAATAAAACTTCATCAATAGGAAACTTCTCTATTTGTAGTAAAATTTTTTAATTTGAAACCCATTTTGTCTAATGTTAATCTAATTGTACTAGCATTTTTTTTTTTCTTTAGAACTTGGCTATCTCCTTTTTCACCCTTTTAATTTCAACTTGTTAAAGTTTTTATGATATAAATATGTTTCTTCAGTACAGATTAAAAATAAGAACAAACAATCTCTTTTATTTTCTGAATTTACTCTTCTTATATTCATCAAAATTCTTAATATATTTGGATTTCTATTATCTTTGTTTATTGTTCAATTGTTCTACCTTTTCTTTGTTTCCTATTATCAGCTTCTTATCAGAGTTGACGTACATATCTTTGCCCTCAGACCCAAATTTTTGCGTGCTATTTCCCCTTTTCCAAATTCTAGACTATTAATATTATATAGAATTTTAAGTATGCATTATTGCATAAATACTTTTTTGGTATTTAACTTTTTGAGAATTACAAACAACTATTCTCTCTATATATTAAATGTTTAATTTAATATAAAAAATTACATCATCTTTTTGATTTCTCTTCTGTTAACATATCCTCCAAAATGTTTACATGAAATATGTATTAAATCTTCTGAAGCCTTTATCTAAAAGGTTTATCAACACTTTTAATACACACACATCCCAAAACTCAAACATAGATAAACATATATGTATTCTTGCATTTCAACAGCAATTTAGCAACAATTTTACATTTAAAATTATTTGCCTTTAGTGTGGAGGGCTAAAGTAGCAATTTGGGGTTAACAGATATATACTACTATATATGGGTTTCCCAGGTGGCCCACTGTTAACCCAGTGGTAAAGAATCTGACTGACAATCAGAAAGCCTGTGTTGGGAAGATCCCCTGGAGGAGGAAATGGCAATCCACTCCAGTATTCTTGTCTGGAAAATCTCGTGGACAGAGGAGCCTGGTGGGCCACAGTCCTTGGGGTCACAAACAGTTGAACACAACTGAGCTACTGAGCACACATGCACTGCTATATATAAAGTAGATAATTGACAAGGACTTACTGTGTAGCACAGGGAAATATTAATATATTCAGGGTCATGACCTATAATGGAAATGTAAAAAAGAATATATATATATATATATATATATATATATATAAGCACTCAGTTGCTCAGTCATGTCTGACTGTTTGTGGCCTCATGGACTATAGCCCACCAGGCTCCTCTGTCCCTGATGGCTCAGAAGATAAACAGTCTGGGTTCAATCAAAGACCTGGTTTCAATCCCTGGGTCAGGAAGATCCCCTGGAGAAGGAAATGGCAAATCCACTCCAGTATTCTTGCCTGGAGAATTCCATGGACAGAGAGCCTGGCAGTCTACAGTCCGTGGGATCGCAAAGAGTCAGACACAACTGAACATGTGTGTCTGTTAGTTAACACATGTCCCCAGGGCTACCCTCACTTCGGAGTACCTAGCTACACATTCAAGTGTCACTATAGACTCTCTCAGATTCAATAATTTGCTAGAATGACTTCCAGAACTCAGGAAAGTGTTGTACTTAAGATTACAGTTTTACTATAGCAAAAGGATTAACAAATCAGAACCAGACAAAGGACTAGCTAGAATCTGGTACTAGGAGGCTCCCATTTGCAAGACTTCTGTGTCCTTAGGGCTTATTACTTTCTAACTTATATATGTAGCAATATGCAGAACACTGCCAGTCTAGGAAGCTCACCCCAGAACTCAGTGTTCAGAGTACATATTAAGGCTGCATTATATAAGCATTATCGATTGAATTATTTGTTCATACAATTGAACTCAATTTTCTCCAGCCCTTAATCCCCTGAGGTTGAGCTGATTTTACATGGCTCAGACTACAACCCTCTAATCACAAGGTTGGTCTTTCTGGCCTTGGCAACCCCCACCATGAGTCATCTTATTAGCAAGAAGATTTCAGTTTCAAGGGGCTTATAGAAATAAAAAAGACATGTCCATCAATTAGGAAATTCCAAGTATTTGCAGGTTATTTACCAAAGTCCAAATCTCTCTTTAGTAGTAATAGTAGCAGCAGCAGTAGTAGTAGTCGTCATCATCACTCAGCTGTGTCTGACTCTTTGTGACCCCATGACTGAGCCCCAAAAGGCTCCTCTGTCCATGGAATTCTCCAGCAAAGAATACTGGAGTGGGTTTGCCTTCTCCAGAGGATCTTTCCCACCTAGGTACTGAACCCAGGTCTCCCACACGGCAGGCAGATCACCATCTGAGCCACCGGAGAAGTCCAAATCTTTCTGTGGGTAAAGTTAGTATTTTGAGATACAGTACTGTGTTCACTTCAAAAATTGTCTTTTCATGCCCAGTATTTCTCTTTTTGATTTTGTTTCATAATATCAAAATTGTATATATTATGTTTACTACAAAATTCTGTGTTCTAATATATCTGCTTCTGATGGTGTCTATTATGTAATTTATTGTTTCTTTTTTTAAGCTTTATTAAGGTATGGAATTTCATACCTTAATAAACCTGAAAAATTATTAAGGCATACTGGTATACAAAACCTGAACACAATTCATGTATATAATTTGGTGGGTTTGGACACGAGTATACACTCTTGTTACCATAACCACGGTCAAGGTAATAAAAACATCTATCCCCTTCTAAGAGTTTCCTTGAATTCCTTCTTCCCTCCCCACTGCTTTTTGTTGGTGAAAACACTCAATATGAGATCTACACATAATGAATTTTTTGGGTGCAGAATACCTTATTATTAACTGTAAGCACTGTGGTGTACAGCAGATCTCTGGAACTTGCTCTCTGTTTTCTTTTGAGGTGGTTGCATTCCTTTGTGGTCAGTATCCACCTTAAGATAAATGGATGAACCTAAAAATCTCTCTCTCTTTTTTTTTTTTTTTAACAACCCAGGTGAGTTCAAAGGAAGAGAGGGAAAGTCCTAAGTGAAAAGCTACAAAAAAGCACAGTTCGTCATTCTTCAGCCACACTGAACAACTCTTTTGTGAGTGTTTTATTGGCTGCTTCTCCTCACTCCCATGATGGGGAGGAGACTTTTCTCATTGAGATTTGAAAAGGAAGGAGTAGGAGATTGAATACCTGGCTATTCAGTCCCCACCTACTTTTCCCCATTCCTCTCTCTGTGAGAGCTTCTGTGCAGCTCTGCTGAGTTTTGAGGAGTGTGAACTAATGGCTCCAATACAACAGATGGACTCAAAGGGCTTTTCCTAATGGAGTCTTCCTAATTCCAATGGCTAGATCCTGACTCAAGCTGGAAACCCCATCTCCTATCCATGTAATATTTCAAACAGCTCTCCTTCTGCCCAACTACTTTCCACAGTTGTCCCTCTTAATCCTTTGTCGTTCTTCAGTCACTAAGTCATGTCAGACTCTTTGTGACCCAATGGACTGCAGCACACAAGTCTTCCCTGTCTTTCACAATCTCCCAGAATTTGCTTAAACTCATTTCCATTGAAACAGTGTTTCTATCCAACCATCTCATCTTCTGTCACCCTCTTGTCCTCCTGCCCTCAATCTTTCCCAGCATCAGGGTCTTTTCTGATGAGCCAGTTCTTCACATCAGGTGGCCAAAATATTGGAGTTTCACCATCAGCATCAGTCCTTCCAATGAATATTCAGGGTTGATTTCCTTTAGGATTGACTGATTTGATCTTCTTGCAGTCCAAGGGACTCTCAAGAGTCCTCCAGCACCACAATTTGAAAGTATTAGTTTTTCGGTGCTCAGCCTTTTTTATGGTCCAACTCTCACATCCCTACATGACTACTGGAAAAACCAAAGCTTTGACTATATGGACCTATGTCAGCAAAGTGATGTCTCTGATTTTTAATATATTGTCCACATTTGTCACAGCTTTTCTTTCAAGGAGCAAGAGTCTTTTAATTTCATGGCTGCAGTCACCAACCATAGTAATTTTGGAGCCCAAGAAAATAAAATATTTGGAGCCCAAGAAAATAAAAAGTGGAAGCTCATTGCTTCCACTTTTCCCCCATCTATTTGCCATGAAGTGATGGGACCAGATGCCATGATCTTAGTTTTATGAATGTTGAGTTTTAAGCCAGCTTTTTCACTTTCCTTTTTCACCTTCATCAAGAAGCTCTTTAGTTCCTCTTTATGTCATTAGGTGGTATCACCTGCATATCTGAAGCTGTTAATATTTCTCCCAGAAACCTTGATTCCAGGTTATGATTCATCCAGCCTGGCATTTTGCATGATGTACTCTTCATATAAGTTAAATAAGCAGGGTGACAATATACAGCCTTGACATATACCTTTCCTGATTTTGCACCAGTCAATTCTATGTCTGGTTCCAACTGTTGCTTCTTGACCTGCATATAGGTTTCTCAGAAGGCAGATAAGGTGGTTTAGTATTCCCACCTCTTGAAGAATTTTCCACAGTTCATTGTAATCCATGCAGTCAGAGGCTTTAGTGTAGTCAATGAAGCAGATGGTTGTTTTTTTTTAATTCCCTTGATTTCCCTATGATACAGTGAATGTTGGCAATTTGATCTTTGGTTCCTCTGTCTTTTCTAAATCTAACATGTACATCTGGAAGTTCTCAGTTTACATACTGTTGAAGCCTAGCTTGAAGAATTTTGTGGGTTCCCTTGCTAGCATATGAGATTAGGGGAATTTTTCTGTAGTTAGAACATTCTTTGGCATTACCCTTCTTTGGGGTTGGAATGAAAGCTGTCCTTTTCCAGTCCTGTGGTCACTGCTGAGTTTTCCAAATTTGCTGGCATATTGCTGGCACCACTTTAACAGCATCATCTTTTAGGATTTGGAATAGCTCAGCTGGAATTCTACCACCTCCACTAGCTTTGTTTGTAGTGATGTTTCCTAAGGCCCACTTGACTTCACAGTCCAGGATGTCTTGGTCAAAGTGAGTGAGCACACCATCATGGTTATCTGGTCATTAAATTTTTAACAGTTCCCTCACCCACGGACAAAGGAGCCTGGTGGGCTACAGTCCATGGGGTCACAAAGAGTCGGACACGACTGAGCGACTAACACACACACATACACACCTACCATTACTCTTATGAGAAGGAGCCAGAAATCTGTGCTAATTCTGCTTCTTGATGGGACTCAGAATCAAATGCTAATTTTTGGTCCATACATAAAAAGGAGATATTATAGGCTAAGTTAAATAATGTGCTCAAGAATCTACCCTAATGAGGAATTAAAACAGATTTCAAACTTCACTGGAATTCAAAGTCTGTGCTCATTTTCCTATTTCTCTGTCCCTAGTGACTTAGCAGCAGCAGCAGCAGCAGGAGGGTTTAGACTAGACTGAACTTACCATTTTGTGGTTCTTTAAAAATTATTTATTTATCTTTTGCTGCCTTGGGACTTAGTTGCAGCAGTCAGGATCTTTCCTTGTTGCATGCAGGCTCATAGCATAAGGCCTCTGTAGTTGTGGCACATGGACTTAGCTGCTCTGTGGCAGGTAGACTCTTAATTTTCTGACCAGGGATTGAATCCACGTACCCTTCACTGGAAGGCAGATTCTTAACCACTGGACCACTATGGAAATACCTTTTTTTATGGTTTTGTAGAAATCAAGCCATGAAATTTTTCTTTCTTTTTTTTTTAAACTTACTTTCATTGCTACCTGAGGAAAAAGCTGTTGGTATGGGTTATGAAATGTCTGCATAATGAAAAACTCACTATAACTTTGCAAATGAGCAAATTTTAATAATAGACAGAGGCATTGCCCCCTCTGTGTTTTTCCAGAGCAATTTCATTGCTGGTTTGTTTGACCTTGAATCCTTGTGCCACCGCTTTGCACAATTAGCAGACTCTAAATGTATATTCAGGTCACATCTGTGCTGAATTGTTTTATTTATGTTGATTGATTGTGGATTATGACACAGCATCCCTACTTATTCAGGATAAGTGGAGTGAGGAGTTTTAAGGACAAACAGTGAACCAGCTGCAGAAAGGTCGAGAAGAGAGAAGAGTATAATATCCCAACTTGATAATGTAAACTTCAAGAAGGGGTTTTTACTAAACCATAAAAAACATCTGTGCCATCTTAAGACTGAAAGTTCAGGCTTATTAGGTGCTGACTGCATAATGTATTTTGCATGCAGTTATCATAATGCTGTCTTCCACCTGCCATGGTTCCTGAGGAGGAGCGTTTAGTTTATTCCTTGCCTGGAGGCTCATAGGGAAACCTCTGTATTTTTTGCCCAACTTTTCTGTGAACCTAGAAGTCTCTGAAAGTTATATATTGTGTTGGCCAAAAAGTTCATTCAGGTTTTCCATAAGATGTTATGGAAAAACTCAAGCAAACTTTTTGGCCAATCGCGTGCACGTGTGTGTGTGTGTGTGTGTGTGTGTGTGTGTGTGTGTGTGTGTGTGTGAAGAAAAAGCTCTAGATTCTGTTGGTTTAGAGACTCAGCAGCAGCATTGAGGACTTCAAGAAACAAAGTATGTTTCTTGCTATCTCTTCATTCTACCATCTTCAATGGCTCAGTTTCGCCTCTGGGCTGACTCCGCACAGGGCAAGGCGGCTGGTGGAATTTGAACCTTTATATCCACACAAGACAATAACCAAAGGAGAAAAAGCACAATGTTCTCTGGAATCTCCTACTGAAGAGCAGAAACATTTAAGAAAACTCATTCTTTTGGTGACTGGCCAGAACTGGGTTACAAGCCCATCCTACCCCAACAGCTTTCTCCCCTATCAACACTCCACACTAGAGTGGTACATTTGTTACAGTCCATGACGCTAGTTGACCCATTATTATGACCTAAAGTATAAAGCTTACATTTGGGTTTATTCTTGGTGTTGTACATGCTATGGGTTTTAACAAATGTTTTATGATCTATACCACTACTGTGTCATACGACATATTTTTACTACCATAAATATCCTCTGTGTTCCACCTATTCATTACACTCTCCTCCCTAAACCCTGGCAACACTGACCTAAAAAGTGTTTACAGACAGTAAAAACTGTCTGTAATTTTGCTTTCCTCAGAATGTCATATAGTTGGAATCATATAGGGTGTAGCCTTTTTAGATTGGCTTCTTTCACTTGGAAATATATATTCAAGATTCTTCCATATATTTTAAACACTCAATTATATGTGATATACTAAACACTTACCTTTTAATGACATTTTGAGTTGAATCTGCCTAACTTGGAAGCCCAATACAAAATAACCCATATAGTATCTAAGTCTCTACGTGATAAGAATAGAAGTCAGGGATCTGACCTTCAGTCCTAGGTTGGGCACTAAGTATGTGTGATTTAGGGCAAGTCATTTTCTTTCTGGAACAGAAAATGCAAACTTGCAGTGGTGGACACTGAGACTAGCTTCCCCCAATCTATTCTGCTTTCAGATGATTGATGTAGCCCATCAGTCTGTAGCATCCTTGTGGCAGGTGTTGGAAACATATCTTAATCTGATGGAAGAGAAGTTATTACTTTTAATAAAGGAAATCTTCTTGGTTGGATATGGACAAAACAGCTGTATTTCTACTTGTTACATGTAGTTATATTGCGACTATGAGGAGAGTCAACCACATGATGAAGTTAACAGGAAGAAGAGAAGATGAGAGTTATGGAAAGAACCCAGATCACTGGGTCACTGATCAGGTCCTGTGTGGAGTTTACTTCATATCTAGAACTTCAAGTAAAGACATACAATAAATTTATTTGTTGTTAAAGTCCTCTGGAATCTAATTTTTGTACTTTCCAACTCGTATTTTCCTGAAGGCTATCAATAATCCTTCTATAGACCAAGTGAAAGATTATAAGGGATAGGTTTTGAAATATTAAGACACCATACACAGTCAAGGGAGTATTATTTTTCCATTACAATAAACAGGTGCATCTCCATTGGGAAGTAACATTGAGAAAATGAGAAGAAAAGTATGTGTTGATATCTGCCAGGTGAAGAGAACTCTGCCTAAATTTTTAATTTTATCCTCACAAAAATCCAATAAGTTATTACTAATCTCATTTTATAGCTGAGGAAGCTTAGTGTTACAAACTGAATATTTATGCTCACTCGAAAATTCATATGCTGAAATTCTAAGCTCTGGTGTGATGGTATTTGGAGATGGGGACATTTCAGGTTGATTAGGTGATGAAAGTGAAGCACTTTTAATGGGATTAATGATCTTATCAAAGAGACTCCAGAAAACTCTCTTGCCCCTTCCAATATGTGGGGACAAAACAAGAAGACAATCTTCTGGGAACCAGGAAGTGAGTCTTCACTAGACACCAAATCTGGCTGCCTCTTGATCTTAGAGTTTCCAAACTTCAGAGTTGTGAGAAATAAATGTTTGTTGTTGAGGTCACCCACTCAGTGGTATTTTTGCTATGATGGCCTGAATGGACTAAGGTGTTGAAGCTCACAAAAGTTAAATAAAGTAAAGGGCTCAAAGGTACCTGTGGGGCTTACCTGATTGACCAGCAATAAAGAATCCATCTACCAAGAAGGATACCCGAGTTCGATCTGTGGGTCAGAAAGATCTCCGTTCTGGCAACCCACTCCAGTATTCTTGCCTCGGAAATCCCGTGGACAGAAGAACCTGGAGAAATACAGTTCATGAGGTAGCAAAAAAGTCAGACATGATTTAGCGGCTAAACAACATCAAAAAGGTACAGGATTCAGTTCAGTTCAGTTCATTCGCTCAGTCGTGTCTGACTCTTTGCGACCTCATGAACTGGAGCATGCCAGGCCTCCCTGTCCATCACCAACTCCCGGAGTCCACCCAAACCCATGTCCATTGAGTCAGTGATGCCATCCAACCATCTCATCCTCTGTCGTCCCCTTCTCCTCCTGCCCTCAATCTTTCCCAGTATCAGGGTCTTTACAAATGAGTCAGCTCTTCACATCAGGTGGTCAAAGTATCAGAGTTTCAGCTTCAATATCAGTCCTACCAGTGAACACCCAGGACTGATCTCCTTCAGGATGGACTGGTTGGATCTCCTTGCAGTCCAAGGGACTCTCAAGAGTCTTCTCCAACACCACAGTTCAAAAGCATCTATTCTTTGGTGCTCAGTTTTCTTTACAGTCCAACTCTCACAGCCATACATGACCACTGGAAAAACCATAGCCTTCACTAGACGGAACTTTGCTGACAAAGTAATGTCTCTGCTTTTCAATATGCTTGACAAATACTAAATTTTGAATTGCCTAGATCTGGCTGTTTTCAAAGTCTGTGTTCTCCCTACTACCATAAGCCGCTTTCAGCTGAATTATCCTGGGAACAATGTCATAAAAATGGCATTTGAGCTAAGCCCTGAGGGAGGTAAGATCTATCCAAAAGGGTTAATAGCTTGTGTAATGGCACAGAGTTGTGGGAAATCCTGCGGTGTTGAGCAAGTGGACTGAATGTTTGCATTCCCTCACAGATTCATATGCTGAAATTCTAGCCCCAGTGGGATGGTATTTGGAGGGAGAGACTTTTCCGATTCTGGCAGTTTTTGCTCAGTTTTTAAATATTTCTGTGGAAGGATGTGTCCTTGCAGCTGACTATCCCATCAATGTTGCTCACTTCATTCTTTCCTCCACTTATTTTTGTGAACTCTGTTTAATCATGGTTCTCACTTCCCCTTTTATCCCAGCCTTCAAAAACAGGACCTTTTTTTTTTTTTTTTTTACCGATTTTAGTGTTTTTGTTGCTTTGTGTTATGATTGTATGTGTTGTATGTGAATGTTGAGGAAATCTTAATGATGGCAAATTGAAGATCCAGTTAAATTACCCATAATTAGGTGTCTCTCAATATACATTTCTTTCTACATTGGGAGCCATTTGATGAAAGGGACATAGTTCTCTTCTCATGAAGTATTTTAAAACTGATAATCAGGAACTGATCTATCTAATAAGAGGGACAACTAAATGTTCATTGGAGCTAATCACTGTCGAGCTCATTGTGTTCTGGTTTATAGGGAGTAAAAAAAGATAACCATTATGAGGGAATTAACACCATGAAATATAAATCTTGAGAGTAATTAGGTCGCGGTATATTTATCACTACAGAATGTATTTTAATTTTTAATCTGGGCTTTTGTTCCAACTGACAAAATAGTGGCTTGTTTGCAGGCTTCCACTGAAACAAATTTCCCAGAGTGGGATTTGGTGCCTCAGTGAACCTCTCTGTGTTTCATTTGCCATCAAGTCAGATGTACCGTGTAATCCCTCAGTGAGAGGTCCCAAGGAAATACTGTGCTGCTTTCAAATTGTCTACATTTCCCCCACATACGAATCACAAGGTAAATGAAAATGGTCTGTTTGAGCAATGCATCCCCATTTTCAGGGAAATGAAAGAGAAATATTATTACAAAGGTATTGACATTATTATGTGAGCAGCCAGAATGCTTTTTTATGAGCCCAGAGTGAAGATTAAATCTCCTGAGAAACCTCAAAATTGAAAAACTCCAGTTGGGATACTTGGACATGCCGCCCATGGCAGAAATTTTTCCTGCTTTATCCTCACCCCAATCATAAACAATATGTATATAATTCAAATGCAAAAGATAATGGGATTTCAGAAACATATCTCTATACCTATAGCAATCATTCCTAAAGAAATACTATTTGTTAAAATTAGTAGATATGGAGATGTCTTTGGGGCATTTAATAAAACAACAGAAGTAATGCTAGAATTTGTTCAAAAATCCAATATGAATCCTGACTCATAAGTTTATGATGTGGTTGGAGTAAGAGGTTTTGGTTCTCTGTTTCCTCATTGGTAAAATGGGATTATTCTTTTTGACCAATAATTTCATTGGATTGACATGAAAATTTGATGATATATCAGAAGAGAAAGAAGAGGCAAAATGTTGAGCAAACTAGTTAAATTCTCACTTTGCCACTTACTTAACATGACCTTTGATAAGTTACCTCATCATTTAAGAGCCTCAGTTTGCTTATGTGCAGCCTGGAGAGAGCAATGCTCATCTCACAGGGTATTGTGGAGATTTCTCAAAATACAGTTGATGGATTTTGGACATTTTAGGAGTGCAGTCATTTGTTGAATAGGTAAATATAGCAAAAATTTTCTGTTTTTAAGAACTTTGCTAATAAAAGTACAATACCATCCATTTTAAGTTGATTTGGAAAACTGGGAGAAATTTTGCCATAAAAAATTAGAAATAATATTTGACCCACTGTGCTGTGCTTAATTGCTCAGTCTTGTCTGACTCTTTGGACCCATGGACTGTAGCTCACCAGGTTCCTCTGTCGATGGGATTCTCCAGACAAGAGTACTGGAGTGGGTAGTTTATCCCTTCTCCAGGCAGATCTTCCCCACCCAGGAATCGAACTGGAGTCTCCTGTATTACAGGTGGATTATTCACCAGCTGAGCTACCATGGAAGCCCATTTGACCCATTGATAGGTTCCAAATTCATGAAAGAGTGTAATGGTCTGGATAATAAGTAGTTTATGTTGTTAGATATTACAGATTGCCATCATATTTACTCAACTCTGCCAACATGGCACAGAAACTTTATTTATGGTAAAAGCCCCGAGGAAGAAAGGAGCATGCTCCTTTGGAGGAGTCAGAGAACCCATGATAAGGTTCCTTTACTTCACTGGGAGTTATTTCCAGGTAGAGGGAAGGGCATTGCTATGACCTAGATCCAGGTCATCCATTTCTCTCCTTCTTTGTTAGATATAAATAAGGATCATTGTAGTGAAGGTGCTTTGTAGAGTATAAAGGCCCCTGTTGTTATTTAGTGGCTAAACCTGTCCAACTCTTTGCGACCCTGTGGACTGTAGCCTGCCAGGCTCCACTGTTTATGGGATTTCCCAGGCAAGAATATTGGAGTGGGTTGCCATTTTCTTTTTCAAAAAAGCCCTGTGCCAGTGGCAGTTATTTTTTAGTGGAAGGTGATGAACAGACTTGAGTTAAGGAGTCAGTTAGAAGAGACTAGGTCTCTGCCCTCAGGAATATGTGGAGGATTTCAGTAGGAGTTCTACTGCCCATCAGCTGTTAGACCAGCTTCTTGGGGCTTGTTCATTCTTTTCATCTACACTCCTGCCCCTTTGTCATGGTTCACAGTGTAATGGAGAATGCTTCTCAATCTAGCACTTGCCACTAAGAGCTGTATGACACCAGGGCCATCACCTTCCCGTTTTGGGCCTCAGTCTCCAAAACTGTGAAAGGAATGGGCTTGACAAGATGATTGCTAGGATCCTGCCATGGCTTCCTGTTGCATCTATCCCATGGGTTGTGATGGAATGCCCTGGAACCTTTACTGTCTTTACAGAGCAGCTGATAGGCTTAAGTTTTTTCAGACATTGAGGGATAATTTTCTTTTGAATGAGGCCCTGTGTACGCAGCCCTCTGGGGGGAACACATTTCTACTTGTCTTTTTTTTTTTTTAATTAAAAAAAAATTTTTTTTTTCTACTTGTCTTAACCAGGTCTTTAAATGGAGTCGAGGAGGCAATGCAGTGTAGGGGTTACTGCCACAGCTCTGATATCTGGGACGCACGAATCCTAGTCCTAACTTTGCCATTTACTGTCTCTGTGGCCCTCCCTTGCCTTGTGTTTTATAACATAACCATGATGCCAGGTGGTGCTAGTGGTAAAGAATCTGCCCGCCAATGCAGGAGACATAAGAGATGTGGGTTTGATTCCTTCTATAAGGAAGCTCTCCTAGAGGAGGGCATGGCAACCCACTCCAGTATTCTTGCCTGGAGAATCCTCATGGACAGAGGAACCTGGTGGGCTACAGTCCATAGGGTTATAAAGAGCAGGACATGACTGAAGCAACTTAGCACACACACATTCTACTTCATGGAGAAATTTCAATGATTAAGTGTGACAATGGCAATTGAATTTTAAACTCTTAGCTGCAATGCAATAAGTCTCCAAAAATAATTTTCATTATTATTGTTATTTTTTATCCTTTGGCTTTCCATAGAAAATGGAAATTTGTCTTTTCATGACATCAAGAAAACAGATTTGGAAGGCTTTTCTCTTTTCCTTCTATTTCAGCTCTCATAGTTGGCTGCTCTGCTGCTGTACTACCCTCCAAAGGAATGCTCCATCTCCCTCATCCTCATGGAAAACAATTATGACAAATGTGTAAACACAAACCCTGTATCATGTGATATTACCTTGCATATCTTCATTAGTTACTAAAGTGTTGGTTAAGCCAAGAAGAGCCATGAAGCAGTAAATGGTATCTTTTTTTTTTTTTTTTCATTTAGCAAATCAAATGCTAATTGATGGGATTTACAGGGCTGTTTGTAATGGTATTGTGCTGTGATGCAGGGTGTCATTGGTTGTGGATACAAGCTGAAGTGCCAAGACCAAGGCATTTCAAAAATTAGCCTAGGAAATGAGGCAAGATGCTCCAACAAGGTCAGAGCAGGGGGCCAGGTGGGGGACTTTCAAAGTAACAGGTTCATAGAAAACAGTGAGTCTAAAGCAGAAGCTGGCAGATTTCGTAACGGGTAGGATGGTAAATATTTTAGGTTGTAGGGCTTTTAAAAGTCTCTCAGCCCTATGCAGTTCTGTCATTATGGCAAAAAGGAGGTGTAGATAACTGTAAATCAACAGGCAAGGCTGTGTTTTGATAAAATTTTGTAGGCACTGAAATGTGAAATTTTCCTTCTTTTGTTGATGTTTTGTTTTGGGCATTTAAAAAAGTCAAAATCACTTGTAACTGCTTACAGTATAAAAAACAGGTGGTGGCTTGTAGAAGTTCACTGACCCTTAGTCTAGAGTGGAATTGCAAAATGAAGAGGATTGAGCAAGCTAGGACATCAAAAGTACAAAAATACAGCTATTAGACAGGCCCAGGCTCCTTGGGGAGCAGCTTAGCAGGCTCTTGTGTCAGCCAGGAAATGTGGCTACAGTTGACTCCTGGGCTCTGGCTAATCCTTAGGTGTGGCCTGAGGCCATTGTGATTCCTGGAGGGACACACAAGAAAATGAAGAAGGCTGACAGACAGGCTCTGGCTCTGGCAGGTCGGACCTACTTTATCCTATTATTTCTAAAATGTTTTCTTTCAAAGTTACCATGTCTCCTTCTGCTGGTTTTGACTCCTCTCCTTTTAAAAGACTTTCCACTGTCTTCCTGATATCCATCTAAATAAATGCCCTGAGGCTTTCCTAAAGCCCATTTTGCTCTAAGGGAGATTTTGTGTAAGGTGTGTGTATCCTTGGATTTCAGATGAGGTTTACTTACCCAAGAGCTAAAAGGAGTTCCTGACAAGCCAGTCACCCAGAGTGACTTACAGACCAGACTCTGGTACACACACATACTATCTTATTCTTAAATGTCTTCTATTAGTTAATCCTGCTGTGAAAAAAATTTGTGCTTCTTTCTCTTATCTGCATAAAACAGCTGAAAATGTGTATCCCTGAAGACAATGTCAAGCCTGGATAAATTTAAGCTCCACCACATGCTGACCAAGTGACCTTGGATACATTATTTGAATTTTGCCTCATGCATATTTGGAATGAATGTGATTCCAGGTCCAATGATGTAAGCATTTTCCAGTTTGTAGAATGTTTGGAAATAAAGGTATTAGGTAAGCTTAATAATTTGTATCATCCAGTATATGTATATTTTCAATCATTTGGAAGCACATTTTAAATATTTCATGAGAGTCTTAAATACATTCTGGACACACACATATAAACCCTGCAGTAGGCTGCATGGGATATATATATGTGGTTTTTGATCTCAAGAGTTTATCTTTAAGTGGGAATCTTGTGTAGTAAAAGAAGCACTGGCTTTAAGAAAATAGGACTTGCCATAAAGGCCTGGCTCCACCCTTAACTGGGCTTCCCTGGTGGCTTAGATGGTAAAGAACCTGTTTGCAATGTGGGAGACCTGGGTTCCATCTCTGGGTTGGGAAGATCCCCTGGAGGAGAGCATGGCAACCCAGTCCAGTATTCGTGCCTGGAGAATCTCCATGGGCAGAGGAGACTGGCAGGCTACCGTCAATGGGGTTGTAGAGTCAGACATTATGGAGCTACTAAGCACAGCACAGCCACCCTTAATTAGCTAGAGTGGTGGGAGAGTTGTTTAGTGTCTCTGAGTCTTTATTTCTTCATTAAAAAACTGGAGATATTAACCCTTGTCCTCATCACAGTATTATTTTAAAAATCAACAGAAATCAAAGTTAAAAAAAAAAAAAAGCAAAGTGCTATGCAAATCTAAGTCTTGCTTCATTAACATAATTTTCTCCCCTGTGGCACCTTGAAAGTCTGCTTAAAAATTCAAGTGTTCAGTTTGGAAAGCCCCAGCAGAAAACAGTAGCTTATAGAAAAGTAGACTTTTACAAAAAGGTAATGATTCATCAATAGGTGAAACTTATCTATTGAATTTTATGTATGGCCAGAGGACCAAGTTCAATGTATGGTTAGTGAAAATTCAAAAGTTACTCTCAAGGTTCAACAATTGAATTTTCACTTTATCATGAAGCAAGATTCTTCGCTTACTGTCCAGAAATGGATGATTTTCCTCCCTCTGTTTAATGAAACAAAATGTGGAGTCACTTAAGCACTAGGAGTTTGATGATCCCCTTTGATTTCGAGAAATCAGAGACAGCATCTCTGCCAGAGTATTGGGGGGAAGAAAATTCTTTCCCAGTATCTAAAGAAGGTCAGACAACTTGCCAGTTTTGTGAGAGCAGCCAAGCGGTTAGCTAAACTAATTGCTTCCCTGAAATGGCCCTTGGGATTCAAATGCCTGGTGTATCAGGTGTTTGGGTCCTGAGGGCTGATCTCATATCATGTTACTTGCTTACCATCTAGTACCCAAAGCCAAAAGCAATATAGTTTAAAACAAAACACAAATAATTAGAAAATTGGTCATTCAGTGTGTACACAGTGACCCAAGTTAAGGAGGCTGATTCCTTATGTGTGGACTTCCTCTCTTGTTCTTCTGTTATGGGCCTCTCAAAAAAGCAAAAGACTCTCTGATTTTGAATATAAAGTCTGCAAAGACTCTTTCAAGCTATTAATGAAAGAAGAAAGATTTCTTTCTATACCACGTATAAGGCCTCTCATTTTAACCTCTGCTTATTCATCATAAGAAATACCAGTGAGATAAAGGAAATAAAAATACCAAAAGATTAGTGGAAAAGAAGGACTTTTTTTTAAATTGATTTTTAGTTTTTGCAATGTTGTGTTGGTTTCTGCTGTACAACAATGCAAATCAGCCATAATTCTACATATATCCACTCCCTCTTGAGCCTCCGTCTCCTGCCCCCATCCCACCTCTCTGACATATATCCACTATCATGTGTAAAATGGATAGCTGGTAAGAACTGCTGGTAAGAACAGTTCCCTGGTATAACACAGGGAGCCCAGTCTGGCTAGAGGACTCTTTTTCTATTGGTGTAGTTTGGTGAATAAAGTTGTATAAAAACAATATTGTTTCAAGGATTCCTATCTGGCCAGATTTCATTGACACTGACAGTAGGCATAAACCAATGTATGGTGCCAGATACTTTGGGGAAATAGAAGTTGTACAGACAATGATGTTTAAAGAGAAGACGTGCAGGTGAAATAGCTTGAAAGTCACAGGAAAGCCTTGTCAGGACACGTGCAAGCTTATCTTTGTGGCTACAATCCCTGTCTTCAATTTCTGATAGCTGCTAGTTGGTGACTCCTACATTCTTAACTCCAGTTTAGTTCTGTTCTCTGCATTCCAGATCAATAAATCCAATTACCCATTTTATATCTCCACGAAAGTCTCCAAGGCATATCTGAGTCAATGTGTCCAAAACTCATAATCTTCCACCTAAAACTGGATTTATTTTAGTGTTCCCTCTCCCAGTAGTTGACCAACCATCATCAGTCAAGGAACAAACCAGAAACTAAAGAATGGTTTTTGAAGCTTCATTACTTTTCACACATCACAGCTATCTCATCACTTTATTTTTTTAAAGACTATTTTTAAGGGCAATTTTATATTAACAGCTAAATTAAGAGGAAGGTAGAGATATTTTCTTGTTCCCACATATGTAATAACCTCCCCCATTATCAATATCCACCACCAGAGCAGTACATTTGTTATAAATGACGAACATATATTGACATATCATTGTCACCCAAAGTCCATATTTATATTACAATTCATGCTTGGTGTCATACATTCTATTATTTTACTACCCTAAAATTTCTCTGTACTTTATCTATTCAACTCTATTGATTCTTACCCAGCAAGAGCAATCACTTATCTTTTTATTGTCTCTATAGTTTCGCCTTTTTTAGAATATTATACTGTTGAAATTATATAGTAATGTAGCCTTCTCAGATTTTTTTCTTTAACATGGCAATAGTCATTCCAGTCTAGGCATCCCCCATATCTTTTTATGGTTTTATAGCTCATTTCTTTCTAACATTGAATAATATTCCTTTGCTTGGATGTACTACAGTCTATTTAACCATTCACTTACTGAAAAACATTTTGGTTGCATCCAAGTGCTGGTAATTACAAATAAAGCTGGTATAAACATCCTAGTGCAGGTTTTTATTGGACTTATTTTCAGTTCCTTTGCACAAATACCAAGGAGTGGGATTGCTAGATCATAAAGTAAGAGTATGTTAGGTTTTATAGGAAACCACACAAACTGTCTTCCAAAGAGACTGTACCATTTAACATTTGCACTGGCAATGAATGAGAGATCAATTTGCTCCACCACACCATCAGTTGGTGCTGTCATTTTTCTAGATTTTGACCATCCTAATAGGTAAATAGTCATATCTTATTGTTGCTTTAAGTTGCATTTCCCTGATGACATATGTTGTGGAACATCTTTTCATATGCTTATTTACCATCTGTATATTCTCTTTAGGGATCTAACAGAAGCAGATGATATAATGAAGAGGTGTAAAGATTACACAGAAGAACTATACAAAAAAGGTCTTTATGACCCAGATAACCACGATGGTGTAGTCACTCATCTAGAGCCAGAGATCCTGGAATGCGAAGTCATTAGGAAGCATCACTACAAACAAAGCTAGTGGAGATGATGGAATTCCAGCTGACCTATTTCAAATCCTAAAAGATGATGCTGTGAAAGTGCTATACTCAATATGCCAGCAAATTTGGAAAACTCATCAGTGGCCACAGGATTGGAAAGTGTCAGTTTTCATTCCAATCCCAAAGAAAGGCAGCGCCAAAGATTGTTCAAACTACAGCACAATGGCACTCATTTCACACACTAGCAAAGTAATGCTCAAAACCCTTCAAGATAGGCTTCAACAATACATGAACCATGAGCTTCCAGATGTTCAAGCTGATTTCAAAACGGCAGAGGAACCAGAGATCAAATTGCCAAAATCCGCTGGATCATTGAAAAAGTGAAAGAGTTCCGGAAAAACATCTACTTCTGCTTTATTGACTATCCCAAAGCCCTGGACTGTGTGGTTCACAACAAATTGTGGAAAATTCTTCAAGAGATGGGAATACCAGACCACCTGACTTGCCTCCTGAGAAACCTGTAGGCAGGTCAAGAAGCAACAGTTAGCACAGATATGCAACAAAGTACTGGTTCCAAATTTCAAAGAGTAGGTCAAGGCTGTGTATCGTCACCCTACTTATTTAACTTCTATGCAGAGTACATCCTGTGAATGCTGGGCTGGATGAAGCACAAGCTGGAATCAAGATTGTTGGGAAAAATATCAATAACCTCAGATATGCAGATGATACCACCCTTATAACAGAAAGTGAAGAAGAACTAAAGAGCCTGTTGGTGACAATGAAAGAGGAGAGTGGAAAAGTTGGCTTAAAACTCAACATTCAAAAAGCCAAGATCATGGCATCCAGTCTCATCACTTAGTGGCAAATAGGGAAACAATGGAAACAGTGACAGACTTTATTTACTTGGGCTTCAAAATCACTGCAGATGGTGACTGCAGCCATGAAATTAAAAGATGCTTGCTTCTTGGAAGAAAAGCTATGACAAACCTAGACAGCATATTAAAAAGCAGAGACAGTACTTTGCCAACAAAAGTTTGTATAGTCAAAGATATGGTTTTTCCAGTAGTCATGAATGGATGTGAGTGTTAGACCATAAAGAAGACTGAGTGCCAAAGAATTGATGCTTTTGAGCTGTGGTGTTGGAGAAGACTCATGAGAGTCTCTTGGACAACAAGGAGATCACCAATTAGTCCTAAAAGAAATCAACCCTGAATATTCATTAGAAGGACTGATGCTGAAGCTGAAGCTCCAGTAGTTTGGTTACCTGATGCGATGAGCTGACTCATTAAAAAAAACCCTGATGCTTGGAAATACTGAAAGCAGGAGGAAAAGGGGACAACAGAGGATGAGATGGTTGGATGGCATCATTGGCTTGATGGACATGAGTTTGAGCAAGCTCTGGGAGATGGTGAAGTTCAGGAAGGCCTGGCATGCTGCTGCAGTCCATGGGATTACAAAGAGACATGACTAAGTAACTGAACAACAACAAAAACATATCCTCTTTGGTGAGGTCTCTGTTTAGGTCTTTGACCTATTTTTTAATCAGGTTGTTTGTTTCCTTGTCATTGAATGTTAAGAATTATTTTATATTTTGGGTAACAGTCCTTTATCAGATATGTCTTTTGCAAATATTTTCTCCCAGCCTATGGCTTATCTTCTTATTCTCCTGATATTGTATCTGGCAAAGCAGGGGTTTTAAATTTTAAGTCCATCTTTTCAGCTACTTCCTCCATGGATCATGCTTTGGTGTCCAATCTGAAAAGTCATTGACATACCCAAGGTCATCTAGGTTCTCTCTTATGTTATATTCCAGGAATTTTGTAGCTTTGCATATTACTTTAAGGTCTGCATTTATTTTGTGTTAATGATTGGAAATGGTGTTAAGCCTGTGTCTAGACTTCAGTTTTTCTAGTATCATTTGTTGAAAAGACATTCTTTGCTTCATTGTATTGCCTTTGCTCCTTTGTCAAAGATAGTTGGCTGTTTTTATATAAGTTTATGTCTTTTCTCTCTATTATGTTCCATTGACTTGTCTGTAAAATCATTGTCTATACCATCAATACCACACTGTGTTAATTGTTAAAACTTTATTATAAGTTTGGAAGGTGAGTCACATTAGTCCTCCAACTTTGCATTTCTCCTACAATACTGTGTTGGTTATTCTAGGTCTTTGACTTACTATGTAAACTCTAGAGTCAGTATAATGTTATCTGTGACATAATTAACTGTAATTTTAAGATTGCATTGAATTTTAGATCAAGCTGAGAAGAACTGACACCTGAAAATACGGTTTCCTACCTGTGACATGGCATATCCTTCCAGTTATTTAGTTCATTTTGATTTTAAGTATCAGTGTTTTTTTTAACTTTCTTCACATAGGTCTTGTATATGTTTTGTTATATTTTTACCTAAGTATTTCACTTTTTGGATGAATTATACATTTTTAAAAATTTAAATCCCACTAGTTCATTGATGGTCATAGTAAAGTGATTGACTTGTAGATTAACCCTATATCCTGGAAAATTGCTATTGTTGCTGTTCAATTGCTAAGTCATGTCTGACTTTTTGAAATCCCATGGACTCCAGCATGCCAGGCTTCCCTGTCCTTCACTATCTCTCAAAGTTTGCTCAGGTTTACATCCATTGAATTCGAGCTGTAACTGCTTATTAATTTCAGAAACTTTTGTCAGTCCTTGTGGATTTTTATATAGATGTCTGTGTCATCTTTGAATAAATGCAGTTTTATTTCTTCTTTCTTTATCTATATCCCCTATTTCCTTTTCTTATATTACATTGGCTAGAACTTTCAGTATGATGTTGAAAAAGATTGATGAGAAAGAATATCCAATTTCTGAATTATTTGGTTTCTCCCTGAAGAACTCCTTTTAACATTTGTTGTATGGTAGGTGTACATGGAACACCAGAACGTCAAGGCTGTATATTGTCACCCTGCTTATTTAACTTATATGCAGAGCACATCATGAGAAACCCTTGGCTGGAAGAAGAACAAGCTGGAATCAAAATTGCCGGGAGAAATATCAATAACCTCAGATACACAGATGACACCACCCTTATGGCAGAAAGTGAAGAAGAACTAAAGAGCCTCTTGATGAAAGTGAAAGAAGAGAGTGAAAAAGTTGGCTTGAAGCTTAACATTCAGAAAACTAAGGTCATGGCATCTGGTCCCATCACTTCACGGCAAATAGATGGGGAAACACTGGAAGCAGTGGCTGACTTTATTTTTTTGGGCTCCAAAATCACTGCAGATGGTGATTGCAGCCATGAAATTAAAGGACTATTGCTCCTTGGAAGAAAAGTTGTGACTAACCTAGACAGCATATTGAAAAGCAGAGACATTACTTTGTCAATAAAAGTCTGTCTAGTCAAGGCTATGTTTTTTCCAGTAATCGTGTATGGATGTGAGAGTGGGACTATAAAGAAAGCTGATCACTGAAGAATTGATCTTTTTGAACTCTGGTGTTGGAGTGTGCTCTTGAGAGTCTCTTGGACAGCAAGGAGATCCAACCAGTCCATCCTAAAGGAGATCAGTCCTGAGTGTTTATTGGAAGGACTGTTGTTGAAGCTGAAACTCCAATATTTTAGCCACCTGATGCAAAGAGCTGACTCATTGGAAAAGACCCTGATGCTGGAAAGGATTAAGGGCAGGAGGAGAAGTGGACAACAGAGGATGAAATTGTTGGATGCATTACTGACTCAATGGACACGAGTTTGGGTAAACTCCGGGAGTTGGTGATGGACAGGGAGGCCTGGCGTGCTCTGGTTCATGGGGTCGCAAAGAGTCAGACAATACTGAGCTACTGAACTGAACTGAGGTGTACTGGCAACCTATTTTATTAATTTTTGTTTGCCTGATAAAGTTTTTATTTCTTCTTCATTTTTGAAAAATAATTTCACAGGTTACAGCATTCTAGGTTGGTGATTTTTTCCCTCAATATTTAAATGCTTCACTCCACTTTCTAGTTTGCGTGATTCCTGACGGTAAGTCAGAAGTAACTTTTATCTTTTACTTCCTATAGGTAATTATTTTCCCCAACTCTGGCTTCTTTCAGAATTTTTTCTTTAACTTTGTTTTCTGCAATTTGAAAATTATATGCCTAGGTGTAGTTTTTTACATCTATTCTATTTGGAGTTCTCTAAGCTTCCTGGTTTTTTGCTTCATATCTGCCATTAATTTAATAATTTTATGGGACTCCCCTAGTGACTAATTCTCCAACATAATTGTTTCATATATATTTTTCTCTTCCTTTCTTCCTGTCTTATTCTTCTAGTATTCTCATTACACATGTGTTACACCTCTTGTATTTGTCCTGCAGTCCTTAGATACTCTGTTCTGTTTTTTTTAGCCTTTGTTTTCTTTGCCTTTCTGGTTTTGAAATTTTCATTTACATATCCTCAAGCTCAGAGATTCTCTTCTCTTCCCTGTCCAGTCTACTATTAAGCCCATTAAGGCATTCTTCATTTCTGTTGCAGTGATTTGGCCTCTAGTATTTTTTTCTTGCTTTCTTGGGATTTTCATCTCTCCATTTACACTGACTATCTGCATTTACATGCTGTTTACTTTATCCATTAGACCTCTTAGCTCATTAGGGTAGGGAAGAAGGATAGATTGGAGTTTGGAATGATATGTACCCACTGCTATGTTTAAAGTAGGTTACCAACAAGAACCTATTGTAAAGCACAGAGAACTCTGCTCAGTATTCTGTAGTAACCTAAATGGGAAAATAGTTTGAAAAAGAATAGATACATGATATGTATAACTGAATCACTTTGCTGTACAACTGAAACTATATAACACTGTTAATCAACTATATTCCAATACAAAATTAAATGTATAAAAAAGTGCTTTAATCATAATTGTTTTAAATTTCTGGTCTGATGCTTGCTCTGTCTCTTCAAATTGTGTTTTTTACCTTTTAATATGTCTTGTAATTTTTTCTTTACAGCTGGACAATATACTAGATAAAAAGACTACTATAAATAGGCTTTTGGCAATGTGGTGGTGAGGTATGGGAGGAGGGAAAGCATTCTACTGTCCTGTGACTAGGTCTCAGTTTTTTATTAAGACTATGTCTCTGGACTGTAAACCTCACAAGTGTCTCCTAGTTTTTTCTTCTCCTTTAGGTGAGGCAGAATAGCTAACATGGGCTGGACTTGCATATTTTATTCATCCTACATGGAAGGCTAGTGTAGGCTGGAGTTGTGTGTTTTCCTTCTGCCATGTGGAAGACTAGAGCTAACTAGTAGGTCAGGCTCTTATTAACTAGTTTCTCTTGAGGGCAGGTCTTGTTAAAAAGAATGGAGTCCTTTGTGGTATTCAAGATGTTTCCTTTTCCCCTCTCCCTACCAGAATCACATGTTCGTTACTTTCTCTGATAGTTATTGTGGGATCCCAGTCAAGCTCCTGGAAATAAATCTCACAATATTGTGGGGGCCCCCTTGGTGCCTGGGTCTCCCTGGCATTTAAAACTTTCAGCCTTGCCCATAATGAGCCTCCAGCAATTTGTCAATTGTAGTTCAGATTTTCCTACATTAACACCAGAATCCCCAGCAGTATCTGCTCATAAGTCTCTATAAGTCATGACTCCCTGTATTCACTTACCTGTCTCTCCAATCTTGGGGACAGTAACTAGCTTTGTGTCATTCACAGATCCTGGAATCCTTGTGGATTTGTTTATCTTTCAGTCTGTTCAGCTTTTTACTTGTTATGGTAATGCAAAAACCTCCATTCCATTATTTTTCATTTTTCAAATATTTTTGAGTATTTCTATGTGCCATTATTTTGTGTCAGGGACATGATGGTGTAAAAAACAATTTCCTTGCCATTACAGAGCATTTTTATTGGAGGGGAGAAGACAGTAAACAAGTTGAGTAGACACATACTTTGAAAAATGTTAAAATAGAAACCAATTGCACCATGGTAGTAACTGGATGGGAATGGAGCAAGATTAATTTACATAAAGTGGTTAGGTAAGACCTCAGTGAGAGATGACTTGTGAGCAGAGAAGATACCACTAGAGAGTGAGGAACCTTCCCAGCAGAGGAAACACTGCATTGGTCTAAAGGCAAGATAATACTTATTGTTTTCAAGAAATACAAAGGAAATCAAAGTGGCTGGAATACAGTGAACAAGCAGAAAAGAGAAAATAATGAAGAAGCAAGATTTAGATTATGCAGCATATCATAGGCCACTGAAGGAGTTTGGTTATGTTCCAAATGTAAAGAGAAGTTAAAGAAGGGGATTAACATGCAGAGAAACATTGTGTGTGTGTTTAAATCCACTGTAGCTCTAACTGACTGGGGACTGGAAATTGCAGAAGCACTGATCACATTTAAGTATTCTTTACTAACATCACACTGCTCCCTTTTCGGTGATAATTAATATCTACTCTCTTAGCAACTTTCAAGCATATAACACAGCATTGTTAACTAGAGCCATCATTTGCAGATTAGATCTCAAGAATTTATTCTTCTTATAATTGGGGATTTGTTCCCTCTGGCCAACATTTCCCATTTCTCCCAGCTCCTGGCCCACAGTAACCAAGGTTCTACTTCCTATTTCTTATAAGCTAGGCTTTTTTGGATTTCACATATATGTGAAATCATGCATTATTTGTCATTTTTTTGTCTGACTTAATTCTTTAGCATGATGCCTTCAAAGTTCATTCATATTGCTGCAAATGGTAGGATTGTCTCCTTTTTTTGGCTACATAATATTTTATTGTATATATATCATGTTTTCTTGTTCCTATTCATTCATCACTTGACACTTAGATTGTTTCCATGTCTTGGCCTTGATGAATAATGCTGCCATGAACATGAGAGTTAAGTTATCTTTTGGAGATCCTGGTTTTATCTCCTTTGGTTATATGCCTAAATATTGCTAGATCATATAGTAGTTCAATTTTTAATTTTTTGAGGAACTTCCATACTCTTTTTCTAGAGACTGTGCCAATTTACATCCTCACCAATAATGCACAAGGGTTACCTTTTCTCAACATCCTTTCCAACACTTGTAATCTGTTCTTGTTATTTTAATAACAGCCATTCTACCTTTTGTGAGATGACATCTTGTTTCAGCTTTTGCTTGAATTTCTCTGATAAATCGTAAGTAATATTGAGCACCCTTTTGTACCTGTTGGCCATCCCTATGTCTTCTTTGGATAAAGGTTTATCCAGGTCCTCTTGGTATTTTTTAATCAGGTTATTAGTTTTTTTAATTGAGTTGTATGAATTTTTAAATATTTGGATATTAAGCCCTTATCTGACAGATAGTTTGCAAATATTTTTGCCCATTCTATCTGTGTTCACTTACTGATGTTTGTATCCAACTTTTATTTGATGTTCACTTTATAATTTGTGGGATGTAAAGATATAAAAATATTTTAGAAGATTACAGTAAAGACAGATAATACATTAGCACTATGATGCAAGTCAACATTTGATAACAATATGAGTGGCTTATTAATACTGTATTTAGATTTTATAATAACAATAAATTATATTTTGCTTGATTACTTAAAGAAGATCTCAAGGTCCTCAAGACTGAAGGAACTGAGAGGACTCATAAACTGAACCTTGATTAATGGGTTGGTTTTCTATCTTCTTGACACTTATACAAATACCACCACCACCACTTACCAACTAAGGACAAAACCCATGCAATAATCTTGACTCCTCTTTTTATTATTCATAGAAGAAATTTTGCTATGACTGATACTGAGTGAGTAAGATTTGAATGACTGCTTCAGTCTTCAAGGAATCTAGCTAATCTCTCCTTTTTTCCTTTGTCTTTGCAGTATGCTCTGTTCCTAACCCTTCCTAGTTCTAAACAGGAGGTTTCGTGTTCTAGAGAAATAATATAGATTTTTCAGTTATAAATGGTTTTATGATAAATACTGTCTCTACCACTGATTTTGCAATTGAATGGGTGTTTTCCTTTCTTATTTCATCTTCAAGTTTTGCTCTTTTAAATTGAAGTAATATCAGTTGAGAATAAGTTTAGTTTCAGATAACAGAAACCTAAATTATGTAGTTTAGGTAAGATTAAGGTTATTTTTATCACATGGAAAAATGTTTTGAAATGTAAGATCCAGAGACAGTATGTAGCTCCACAAATATGTCAGATTTATGGCAGTTTCAATTCGCTGCCCTGGCATAGTTACCATGTGATACACATTGTCAGGCTCTAACTAACACATCTGAATTCCAACCAGCAAATGGAAAAAAGAGTAATGAAAAAAAGATGCGAAGAACAGACTAGTTATGTATTGAGGGCACTTTAAAGAAGTTGTAACACAACACTTCCACATATGTTTCATTGGCAGAATTCAGTCACATGATGTCTAGTTGCAAAAGAAGCTGGGAAATGTGTTTATTTTCATACAATGTGCATAGCTAAAAATTGGGGAGTTTTGTTATTAAGAACAACAATAAGAGGAAAAATACCCCTGTAAATGATAGTGTCTAGCTCATAATATCTATTAATTTTTGTCTTTGTGATACAGTCCTATTTTCCCTAACTCATATCTTGCAGTCTTATTTTGCATTAAATTTGTTGTGATTCTGGATATCCACATTCTTTGTTAAATTGGTGCTACACTAATTCATGTCTGTATAATACTAGTAAACAGCTAAGTAATTATTAGAACAGACAAATTTGGCTCAGAACAGGTATTTCAGATTTTATAAACCATGAGAAGAAACAAAATAGTTAAGTTACAGAAATAGGTATTAAAAATTCCAGTGAGAAGTATAGGACCTGAGATTAGGAGTAACCCTGACTTTAGATTATATTGCAGGCATTTATCTGTTTTTAGTGTTATCAAATTGCTGTTCAAACTCCTTCAGCTGCGTCTCTCCATGTTTTCACATATTACCTTCTACCAAACTTGGGAGTGTGCCTTCTACACTCTACCAAAACTTGGGAGAACCACTTCTTGCCCTGTGCCAAACTGTTCTCTTCTTTATTTTGAGAACATTGCATAAATAAATGATGAGGGAAGATTAAAGCAATTAGATTCTAGGTGGTTCAAAATTTCAATGTAAGTGTAAAACATAACATGTAAAATTCCAGGAGCAATGGCATGAAAGACTTGTGAATACCAGTTACTTCTGAGACTTATTCTTTCTGTGTCAAAGCCAGGCTTAAGATTGTGTCAAGGTAAAGAAACTTACTCTTCCTGGGCCTGAGTTTCCACATTTACTAAATGAGACAGTAGAACTCAATACAGTGGTCCCCCCCTTATATACAGAGAATGATTACCATGACCTGCAGTGGATGCCTGAAACTACTGATAGTCCCCAACCCTACATGTACAATGTCTTTCTTATACGTATATGTCTATGGTAAAGTTTAATTTATGAGGTAGGCACAGTAAGAGATTGATAATAACTAATAATAAAATAGAATAATTATGACAATATATCTTCATAAAATTATGTGAATGTGGTTTTTCTCTCTGTCTCTCTCTCTCAAAATATCTTATTGTATAAATTTAATGCCTTTCTCATCTTAACTAGGCACTTACCAAGCCTAGTTTGAAGTGAAACAGCAAAATTAGCAAGGATTTCTTTTCCTTCTTCACAATTTCATGGTTAAAAGATTCCTTTTTATTGTAGATGTTGGCCACCTCAGTATACAATTTTTTCTGTCCTTATTGACAACTTAAACCTTTCCATGAAAAGGCACCACTTTATGGACTCTCTTCATTAGTATCACAACTCTTAATCTTTGCGGTCATTATTTAGTAAAATAAGGGTTGCTTAGAAATAAGCACTGTGGTACTGGAAAGTTGATCTCACAGGTGAGATGGTTATAAAGTGACTAAGAGGAGTGATGTACTAGACAAAGTGTTGACTTATGTCCTGGGCAGAACAGAGTGAAATGGCTCGAAATTTCATTATGCCACTTAGAAAGGTGAGTATAAAACATAGGAATTATTTACTTCTGAAGGCAAAATGAAATTCAGACTTAAATTAAAGAAAGTAGGGAAAGCCACTACACCATTTAGGTATGACTTAAATCAAATCTCTTACGATGATACAGTGCAAGTGACAAATAGATTCAAGGGATTAGATCTGATAGAGTGCCTGAAGAACTATGGACAGAGGTTCCTGACATTGTACAGGAGACAGGGATCAAAACCATCCCCAAGAAAAAGAAATGCAAAAAAGCAAAATGCCTGTCTGAGGAGGTCTTACAAATAGCTGTGATAAGAAGAGAAGCAAACAGCAAAGCAGAAAAGGAAAGATATATCCATTTGAATGCAGAGTTCCGAAGAAGAGCAAGGAGAGATAAGAAAGACTTCCTCAGTGATCAATGCAAAGAAATAGAGGAAAACAACAGAATGGGAAAGACTAGAGATGTATTCAAGAAAATTAGAGATACCAAGGGAACATTTCATGCAAAGATGGGATCGATAAAGGATAGAAATTGTATGGATCTAACAGAAGCAGAAGATATTAAGAAGAGGTGGAAAGAATACACAGAAGACTATACAAAAAAGATCTTCATGACCCAGATAACCACAATGGTATGGTCACTCACCTAGAGTCAGACATCCTGGAATGCAAAGTCAAGTGGGTCTTAGGAAGCATCACTACGAACAAAGCTAGTGGATGTGATGGAATTCCAGTTGAGCTATGGCAAATGCTAAAAGATGATGTTGTGAAAGTGCTGCACTCAATATGCCAGCAAATTTGTAAAACTCAGCAGTGGTCACAGGACTGGAAATGGTCAGTTTTCATTCCAACCCCTAAGAAAGGCAATGCCATAGAATGCTCAGAGCACTGCACAATTGCACTCATCTCACACATTAGTAAATTAATGCTCAGGATTCTCCAATCCAGGCTTCAACAGTACGTGAACCATGAACTTCCAGATGTTCAAACTGGATTTAGAAAAGGCAGAGGAACCAGAGAGATCAAATTGCCAACATCAGCTAGTTCACTGAAAAAGCAAGAGAGTTCCAGAAAAGCATCTATTTCTTCTTTATTGACTATGCCAAAGCCTTTGACTGTGTGGATCATGACAAACTGTGGAAAATTCTTCAGGAGATGGGAATACCAGACCACCCCACCTGCCTCCTGAGAAATCTGTATGCAGGTCAGGAAGCAACAGTTAGAACTGGACATGGAACAACAGACTGGTTCCAAATAGGAAAAGGAGTACGTCAAGGCTGCATATTGTCACCCTGCTTATTTAACTTATATGCAGAGTACATCATGAGAAACACTGGGCAGGATGAAGCTCAAGCTGGAATCAAGATTGCCGGGAGAAATATCAATATCCTTAGATATGCAGAGGACACCACCCTTATGGCAGAAAGCAAAGAATAACTAAAGAGCCTCTTGATGAAAGTGAAAGAGGAGAGTGAAAAAGTTGGCTTAAAGCTCAACATTCAGAAAACTAAGATAGTGGCATTCAGGCCCATCACTTCATAGCAAATAGATGGGGAAACAGGGGAAACAGTTACAGACTTTATTTTGTGGGGCTCCAAAATGACTGCAGATTGTGATTGCAGCCATGCAATTAAAAGACACTTATTCCTTGGAAGGAAGTTATGACCAACTTGGACAGTGTATTAAAAAGCAGAGACATTACTTTGTCAACAAAGGTCTATCTAGTTAAAGCTATGTTTTTTTCAGTAGCCACGTATGGATGTGAGAGTTGGACTATAAAGACAACTGAATGCTGAAGAATTGGTGATTTTGAACTGTGGTGTTGGAGTGTGCTCTTGAGAGTCCCTTGGACTGCAAAGAGATCCAACAAGTCCATCCTAAAGGAAATCAATCCTGAATATTCATTGGAAGGACTGATTCTGAAGCTGAAACTCCAATATTTTGGCCACCTCATGCAAAGAACTGACTCATTTGAAAAGACCCTGATGCTGGGAAAGATTGAAAATGGGAGGAGAAGGGGATGACAGAGGATGAGATGATTGGATGGCATCACTGATTCAATGGACATGAGTTTGAGTGAACTTTGGGAGTTGGTGATGAACAGGGAGGCCTGGCGTGCTGCAGTCCATGGGGTTGCAAAGAGTCCAACAGGACTGAGAGACTGAACTGATTGACTGGAGGCAAACCATGGATCAGAGTATATTATTATCACGCTAAAAATTTCTTACTCTGGGGGCACCATTTCCATTATATTCTATGTGACACCCAGATGTGGCAGTCATTAAAAAAATGAAAATGATAATCTCTGGAATTGGGCAACACAGTGGCTCTAAACATATATAATATTTAACAGGTGAATGTCCTACTTTGATCAGATTAAGTAAGGATGAATGAAAATCACCAATTTGAGTTTTGAGTGTATTTATTTTGCTTTTAAATATTTTTCTATTGACTTTATAATTAAGCCATTTACTGTGCAAGATACAGTCTGTGTCTGCAGAAAAATGCTGTAACTTTAATTGAACAAAATAGTAAAGGTTTATGTTTGTCAGTGGGGTTGTAGTTTGTTCAAGGGAAAACTGAACAACTTTATTAACCATGTGCTATATATCAACATCATCATTATTATTCTAGGTTGTGAGCAGATGATTCATGATTCCTGAGCAGTAAGTAAATATGAACAGAGCTTACTGTTGTGATAAAATAAAACTTACAACACAGTTTATCTGACTTTTTATGGAACACATAAACTTATTGTGTTGCACAGTAAACAGGCATAAATTGTAAACTATTCACTTTAAAGCTCATGATTAAAATTACTTTCACAGAGACAATGTTTTTAGTTTTCTTATTTAATTGTTTTGTATCTTGAATCAACTCAGCGGATTTTGGCAGTCAGAGAATGGATTCAGAATGTGGTAGCTACCACTACTTAATAGCAATCAATATGCATGAATCTCTGAATTCACTATATCCTTAGCTAGAGAAATAAATGATGGTCTATTAACATTCCAGAAGCAGAAGCAGGTTGTCCAGAATTTTAGTTAATATTAAAATCATAGAGCAGTGGATCTGAAGAAGATTAAATTTGTCTACTAGAACATGAAGTGAGAAAGATAAAATTGTAATAATTTCATTTTTTATGTACTTAAAAGCTAGGATGCTTTGATAGATTAATTTGTACCTGTTCATAAGATCTGGACCAAACTGGAAAGGAGAAATCCAGTGTAGTGGATGGACTTTATTATGTTAAAAATGTTTGCTGCTCCCTTCCTGTGAAAGGAGTATAAGACTCCCACTGACAAGGGGTTTAGTCATTGACTTGCTTAGTCCAAAGAAGAGTGAGGGAAATGCTGTCTGCCACATCAGGGCATAAGTTTTAAGACTGCCATGGAATTTCACCACATTCTCTCTCTTCCTTTGTCCAAAGTCTGACATAGTATATATGTGCTTCTTAGCCTGGATCCCAGAATGAAGATAATATGGAGTAAGTCATAGACAATCTGCTCTGGACACAGAGTGCAGGTAACACAAGCAAAGAATGAGCCTTAGTTGAGATTTGTGTGTCAAAACTCAGAGACTTATCAGCTGGTATGAGAAAATGTCTTCTGTCTTTCATCTTCATAAGGATAAACAAATGTAGAGGCAATTAAACTGTTAAACAAGGAGGATTTATGATGCATAATATTAAAGCTAAGAGTCCAAGATCAAGCACTGTAAATACAAGTGGGTAAACAGAAAAATATCACAACCTAAGTAGCAGTAGTAAAATGCCAGCAAAATTGTAAAACAAGATAATTAAAATTTAAAGTGTGATTGACTTTTACAGAGGCATTCTTTGATTTAATGAACATTTAGGGGGCAACTTCTTCAATTGTGACACTGTGCTAAATCTTTGAACAATGTTATCACAGCTGTACTCAGAGAAATTGATCCCAGAAATAAATATTTATTGGAGGTAGTAGGAGGGAGAAAAATCTGTGGTTCTAAAAGTTTGAGATGATTTCCCTGGTGGTCCAGTGGTTATGACTCTGTATATCCAATGCAGAGGGCATGGGTCCTGTTCCTGGTTGGGAGCAAAAATCCCATATGCCATACAGTGTGGACAAAAAAATGTTGAAAGCTATAAACTGAATCCCTTCCTTAGGAATTCATAAGACATATTAGGAAAGTAAAACTTGGAGAATTTCTACACAGGGCATTTGTTTTATTTGGTTCATTTCAGTAAGTCTGAACCTTATTGGAGAACAGTGTGGGAAACATAGTCTTGAAGTTTTCAAAGATGAATAAGACATAGTCTATTTCAACTCCCTCCCCCACTCATTCCACAATATCTAGTGGGTAATAGGAAAAATGTGCACTGATTCCACAAGGAAATTCATGAGTAAGGGTAGGAGGAAATGAGGAAGAGGGGCTGAGTGCACAAAAGCTAGAGCTGCTATTCCAATTTAGAGTGTTAGTACTATGTGGAAAGGAGCAGACACTTTTAAATTTTGACCCAGTAGCAAAGGGATTCTTCAACCCATTATCTGAATTACAACTGTCTCTTAAGTGTCTATTTTGTCCCTAATCTATTCCCATATTATGCTGCCCTGCACATCTCCACTATTCAGTCTTCAAAGTTCGTCACTTAATTTTCTTCTCAAAATTGTCTGCGGTTTTTGCATTCTCTTCAGGATGATATCCATGTAACTGGTTGATTTGTAAGAAGTTGATATTATCATAATGCATGTCTCTACTTGAGTGACTTTTATGACATTATCACTGAATTTTTTTTAACTATTCATTTAACAACTGTCTTCTCTGTATTGAGTATGATGTTAAGTGGTGAATTTTGTACAGGAAAGAGTTTGGAGCTTGATGTCAAGTCCCCTGCTTTCAAACTCAGTCTTCTGCTCTTGAGAAATTTTGATGTTGGTGACAAAATCTGTAAAGTAAATATAATAATACATGTTATCTCAGTGTCTTACATATTTGATATGGTCAATGTGCATGACAAAAATTTGACTGGATATTTAGATCCAAGTAGATGCTCAAACATTATTGTTTAAATCCAAGTCTAAGTAATATAATGTATACAAAGTGGTGAATTCAATCTTTGAAATTCAAGGAATTTAAAGACAATTTAAGAAGAAATATATAAGTAGAAATATATGTATGAATATATATTTGAATGCAAAAGCAAATAAGGAAAACAAACAAAAACAGAGAAGAGAATTCAGGCTGTTTAAAAGTATAGAGTGCCAGGAGGAAGGGATTGGGAGTTTGGGATTAACAAACTATTATATATAGGAATGATAAACAACAAGGTTCTACTGTATACCACAGGGAAATAGATTCATGATCCTGTGATAAACCATAATGGAAAAGAATATGAAAAAGAATGTATGTGTATGTATAACTGAATCACTTTGCTGTACATCAGAAGTAAAACATTTCCAAAGTATGGGAAATCAATTATACATCAATAACATACATTTTTAAAAGTATGGATGTGACCATTTGCATGTTCTAGTTTGTCATAGAAGTGACAGAATTTGTATTTTTGTAATCAGACATCATGGATTCAAATCCTGGCTTCATTTCTCACTAACTCTATGACTTTGGTAAAACTTCATAAATTCCCTCAGCTTCTTATTCTTTTGTAAAGTAATTCAGGTAAAGTCTCATATAATCAACATAAAGATTAATTTGAGTGTCTTCATGGAAGAATTATATCTTTGATGTAAACCTTTTAAAAACTGTAGATATGAGATATTGGAGAAGAGCAGGCAGCATTCCCAATGGATGAAAAGATAGGAAGGAAAAAGAAATGTGTCAGAGACTGTAGGGGGGGTGCACTCAGAGAAGGATGGTTGCCACTCTGTTGGGAAGTGGTGAGATCTGGGGGGCCAAGCCTAGTACAACAAAGCATAGTCATAGAGGGAAAAGGGCAAGAATCCCATACTGAAGAGTTTAGACTCACCATGTTAAGCCAGAATTGAGAAAGTCAAATGATTATCAGCTACCTGGTATAAAATATGAGAGAAGTGTCCTAGGGAAGGCAAGCAAAGAGGGTAGTGTGGGCTATTCCAGTAAACTGAAGACTTCTTTGTCTTAAAGTATAATCGTTACTTATTTCCAGATATTTATTCAGTACATCCTGACTGAGTGATCCCAATTTTCTAATTTTTTGAAGCAGTCAAGATTGTGGACTTTAATGTGTACTTCTAGAACCATGTATGCTCTTTTACACCTTCATATCTTTAGGTTTACCCACTCCAGTACTCTTGCTTGGAAAATCCCACGGACAGAGGAGCCTGGTAGGCTACAGTCCCTGGGTTGCAAAGAGTTGGACATGACTGAGCGACTTCACTTTCACTTTCATTTTCCTCTGCTACAGTAACCTGACCCTCCTTTGGCTCCTCGCAAACGTTTTCTTTGTGGAACCACTTCCGCATATTGGCAGTGGTGGTTATTCCAGAATTTACCATATTGGATTACAATCTGGAACTACCTAATCTTTGTTATAATCCTCACCACAGCATTTGACACAAAAGATATTCAATGAGCATGTGCTGATGTTTGCACTGGGTTTGACTCCTGAGCAGTAGAGGATGGTTACTTCACTGTCCATCTCAGCAGCAGAGAGAAGATTGGGAGGGATTGAGTATCTTTTCAGATTAAAAAAAATTGAGCTCAGTTTAGCATAAAAATCATATTTTGAAAAGTTTGTGGAAAATTATTTTTAAAAGTTCCCAATTCTCTAGACTCAGATATCTCTAAATTTTATTCCCTCTAAGTAAATGCTACCAATACAGTTTTTTTTTAATCTTTTAAAAAAAATTTAAATTATTTATTTATTATACTTTACAACATTGTATTGGTTTTGCCATATGTTGACTTGAATCCGCCATGGGTGTACATGTGTTCCCCATCCTAATCCCCCCTCCCAACTCCCTTCCCATCCCATCCCTCTGGGTCATGCCAGTGCACCAGCCCTGAGCACCCTGTCTTGTGCATCAAACCTGGACTGGCGATTCATTTCACATATGATAATTTACATGTTTCAATGCCACTTTCCCATATCATCCCACCCTCGCCCTCTCCCACAGAGTCCAAAAGACTGTTCAATACATCTGTGTCTCTCTTGCTGTCTTGCATATAGGGTTACCCTTTTCCGATGTCCCTGGTCATTTAAAACCTTCTTTCTTAGCATGGAAACCATGTCTCTCTACAACCATGTGAGAGCTCTGCCCTCATCCTCTTTTCTCTCCAGATTTATGTCATTTTTGTCATTTGAAATAGAGTTGAACAGCAGAAAATCCATCTTGTTTGGTTTAATTTTACTAATTAATTTTAATTTTTAGGTTTCCTTTTCCATGTATCTAGGACAAGGTTTAAAATATTTTCTAATTTCAATGGTTAATACAACCATTTTGCTGAAATTCAATTATTTTCTAATTAAACCAATTCTCTTTAATCTTAGAGTTCTAGTATTCCTATAATATTTAATACCTTGTAGCTGTCATTTCATAACAAATCTGATTAAAATCTATGTGGGTTGTCAAAGCTGCCTGTCAGGCTTAAAACTTGACAGTACACATTTCTATAAAGTGAATGGAAGATATGTAAATAACTAGTTACCATTTCATCTATGATAAAGGGTTTATCAGTTGTTTACACTGTAATTGTAAAACTACTACTCCAAAAAAAAGTAGTTAATAATAAAACAAAATTACTATGTACATGAAGATTTCAGGTTATTAAAATTTCTTTATTCTTGTGCAAACTAGGTAAAGCCACTTTTTGAGACTCTAGATACTGCAAATATCTCTAGGTATCTATAGTTTATTTGTTTTCCAACTTTTAGTTTTATAAATAATTTTAATGAATATGAAGTGATTTACATATATGCATAATATTTTAAAAATAAATAGTGCTTGAATTATTACTCCTTCCTTGATGAATTATAAAAATCTTCTGTGTTCCTTCTTCCATTCTTTCTTTATTATTGCTGACATTCCTTAACACTAGATTAAACTTGAACTTGCTCCCCTACCATTAAGTAGGACTCCTACCCACCCAGGGTCTTTCATGCTCCATTGGTCCTGATTCACTCCCACATCACATCAATCGCAAGGTTAGATGTTTTGATATCTTCACCACAGTTCGATCCACCATCATGCCTTGTCCTGAGTAAATGTCCTCACTTCCGTGACACATTTCACCCAACCTACTGAAGAGCTGCAGTGACTTTGCTACAATGCAGATCAACTTCCCATCTTCCAACTTGGCAGTGACTGCTTATTGACCTTCATGTGGTTTTTCACAAGGCAAGGCCCTATTTGTGTTATCAGCTCCTCCTCTCAATTCCACCTCCCCAGAAACTCAATCCTCTCACCTGCTGGGGTCCTTTAGATTTTCCAGCAAACCAAGTTCACCTTTAACCTCTGGTCTTGACACATTCTGTTGCATCTGCCTTAAATGTTTTCACTGCCTCTAGTCTTACATGTTATAAATAAAACAAATATACACCAAGTTCATGAAAGTAATTTCTTTACCTAAAGTGTATTTTTTAAATGAGAATCCAACCCATTAAAATTGATCTTCCATTTCAATGCACTCATTTAGCATAAGAAGGTTGTGTCTACCTGAGGTGGCTGAATCATGTTTATTTACTCTGACAATCTGTCTTTTAATTGGTGCACTTGGATCACCCATATTTAAAATAATTATTGATGTGGTTACATTGACAGCATGTTTTTAACTGTTTCTTAAATGTTGAATTTGTTCTTTGCTTATCCCCAGTGCTTTTTCTCTTTTCTAGTTTTAGTTGAGGATTTTGTGATTCTGTCTCCTCTCTTAGCATGTCATTTATAGTTCTTTCAAAAAAAAAAAAACTATTTTAGTAGTTGCCCTGGAGTTTGAAATACACGTTTACAGCTAATTTAAATCTACTTTCAAAGTACTGCTTCACCAGTACTCCACGTGCCTGTAGGGAATTCTCAATTCTTCCCTCAAGTTCCTTATTACATTGTTGCTATTTATTTCACATTGTTGTTTAGCCGCTAAGTCCTGTCTGATTCTTTTGCTACCCCATGGATTGTAGCCTGCCAGGCTCCTCTATACATAGGATTTCCAAGGAAAGAATACTGGAGTTGCCATTGCCTTCTCCAGGGGATCTTCCTGCTCCAGGGATCAAACCCATGTCTCCTGCATTGGCAGGCCAATTCTATATTACTGAGCCACCAGGGAAACCCTTATTTCACATATCCTAATCACCTAACATGTTGCTATTATTATTATTACTTTAAGTAGTTATCTTTAGATCACTTAAGAAAAAGAGAACTTTAAAAATTGCTTTATTCTCTCTCATTTATTTCTTTTCTGACCTTTTTTTTTTTTTTGTCTAGATCTGTGTTTCAACCTATATGATTTTCCTTCTCCCAGAAGAACTTATTTTAACACGCCTTGCAGGGCCCATTTGCTGGTGGTGAATTCTTTCAGTTTTTGTTTTTTTTGACAAATTAATTATTTATCCTTAATTTTTGAAAGACATTTTCACTGAACACAAAATTCTAGAATGATGATTTTATTCTTTTAGCACTTCAAATATTTCACTCTATTCTCTTCTGGCTTGCATAAGTCCACTGAAATTCTGGTCCTCATTCCTCTACTATAATGATATTGCACCCATCTCTGGCTCTTTTCAAGATTTTTTTGTCTTTTATTTTTGTGTGTGTGTGCAGTTGGAATATGCTATGCATAGGTATAGATTTTTTTGGTACTTATTCTGTCTGATGTTCTCAGAGTCTTCTGGACCTCTGGTTTGGTGTCTGTCATTAATTTTGGAATGTTCTGGGTGATTATTAATTCAAATATTTCTTCTGGTATTTCAAAGTACCTTTTTAAAATTGTCTTTCATTTCTTTAAAAATACATATTTCATCCTTTTTTCTTTTCATATTTCAGTTTGGAAAGTTTTCTTTAACCTATGTTAATTAAGTTCACTGATTTTTTTCTTGGTCATATCCAGTGCATTGAAGTACCTATCAAAGACTTTCTTTGTTTCTGTTACAATGTATTTTATCTCTATCAGTTTCTTTTGATTCTTTCTTAGAGTCTTTATCTCTCTGTAGACATTACACAGCAATTCTTTCAGGTTGTTTACTTTTTCCCATTAGAATGTTTATTTCATTAATTTTAGTTATTTAAAACTTTCTACCTCATGATTTCAAAATCTGTGTCTGGTATTTATGCTTCTTTTGTTGCTTCAGGCTGCAATTTCTCTTGTCTTTTACAGTGTCTTGTAATTTTTGTTGAAAGCCCGACATAGTTTATTGAGCAACACAAACTGAGGTAAATACACCTTTCATGTCAAGGTTCATTAATCTGTCTAAAAGTTGGGTTATATTTAATGTTTGGTGTGGCTCTAGATGGTAGGGGCTTTTTTGTCATTGTTGTTCAGTCATGTCTGACTCTTTGTGACCCCATGGAGTGTAGACCCTCCAGGCTCCTTGTCCTTGTGATTTCCCAGCAAGAATACTGGAATGGATAGTCATTTCCTACTACAGAGGATCTTCCCAACCTAGGGATCGAACCAGTGTCTCTTTCAGTTCAGTTCAGTTCAGTTGCTCAGTCGTGTCCAACTCTTTGCAACCCCATGAATAGCAGCACACCAGGCCTCCCTGTCCATCACCAACTCCAGGAGTTTACTCAAACTCATGTCCATCGAGTTGGTGATGCCATCCAGCCATCTCATCCTCTGTCGTCCCCTTCTCCTACTGCCCCCAATCCTCCTTTTCCAGTGAGTCAACTCTTCACATGAGGTGGCCAAAATATTGGAGTTTCAGCTTCAGCATCAGTCCTTCCAATGAACACCCAAGACTGATCTCCTTTAGGATGGACTGGATGGATCTCCTTGCAGTCCAAGGGACTCAGTCTCCTGCATTAGCGGGCAGATTCTTTACCGTTGAGCCACCTGGGAATCTATTATACTGATACCATTCTTCAGTAAGATGTGGAACAGGAGAGGCCGTCTATAATCTTATGATTATATCTCAGTGTTTTATTGAGTCTATATCCCTGACCTGTGACTTTCACAAGTGTTTCTTGGTACCCCTTCCCTACTTAGGTGAGACAGGAAGCTAGAGGGGCTTGGTCGAGAGTAAATGTCCTTCCTTCTAATGAGGTATGGTTGGTAAAGGCTTTTTCTCTGGAGAATAGACCTTTATTATGAAGAATTCTCTGCATATAGTATTATTTCTCAATGTGTACTATTTCCCTGTCCCTGCAAGAGCCTTTAGTGGGTATTCTTAGCTCATAAGAGGGACAGCCTGGTAGGGTTCTTGGTGGTAAAATCCATGAAGGGGGGTGGGGGAGAGGCGCTCCTGCTAAGACTGTGGTCCTCAGAAGTTTCTTCTTTTCAAGTTAGTTCATCCTTAGACTCCAGCAAGTCATTAAATTGATCATTAAAGTGTCCCTACCAATTTATGGTTCTAGGGACTTCTGCTCCAAGTGTGTATTTCCTCTGTAATTCTCTGTGATGTTTGCCTGCCTCAGGATTCAGGGATGGAGATTTGCCTTTTGACATCAGTTTCTCTAATGGTTCCAAGAAAGTTCATTAAATTCAGCTTGTCCAGTGTTTTTGTAAGGAAGGTAATAATAGATATCAAATGGCTTTCATATTGTGGCTGAAGCTGGATATCCAACCACATAATTTTTAAAACAGCAAGACCATTTACTAGCCGTTATCTCTCTCTAATTTGAGAATAGTAATATTTACTTTGTGAGAATTATGAAATCTTTCAATTTTTAATAAAGTGTCTGCTCACAGTAGGTGCTCAGAAACCATGCCCATTTTAAATTTTGTTATTATTAATTAAACTTCTCTTTGGTCAGTTAATTTCTATTATTTTGGTTAGTGGTGTGATTCAATCACTTATCAACTGGTAAACAGACATTACATACATAGCAGCTTAGCTGGAAATTTCTTCAAAGAAGAAAAGACTCCTTTTCTTTTGGAAACCCTTTATTCTTTGAATAAGTTTTACTTGTTATTATTGTGCCTGGTGAGAATAAAACAGTAAGAGGAAGGAATAAGAATGACATCTATTTTTATTCTGTGCTTACTATGAGTCAATAATTGTATATAGGATGTATTTTATTTTCCACAGAAGTCTTTTGAAGTATTATTATTATTATCATTCATGTTTTATTGATGAGGAAACTTATAACTCAGAAGGGTTAATTGATCTAAGACCATTGTGCTAGTAAATGTTAAAACTAAGGTTTGAACCCATGTCTTGGCAACGCAGCTTTGGTGTCCTGTATAGCTCAAATGTATCTCTAGCTTTAGTAATGTATGAACCCATATTAAAGCAAAACATCTACTAAATTCTTTCACTCAGATTTATGTTATTTTTGTTATGATGTTCTTTAAGCACATATGCACAGTGAACCAGGTACAAATTCCTTTTACAATGTATCTCTTATCCAACTACAGAATGAAATGAGAGCATAATTTAAATGCAAGCAGAATTACAAAGTCAATCAACTTTAATAATTTTGACTACAGAAGTGAGAGAAAGATACTCTAAGGCAAATAAATGCTGAGAATAAGATTTATGCACTTTTGGTGATATGCTTTTATTTTTAAGATACTAATAGGCATGTCAGCTTTCCCAGAATATCACTATCTGTAAAGCATATTATGCCTCATCCAGGAAATTGCATTTGTTTAGTTAATGAATGACTGAAAGTAAAAAAGGTTGCCTTTGGAACTTTGAGGAAAGGAGAAGTTCAGAAATAGAACGTGGCCTGAGTAGTGTCTGCTGAAATGTTGATGCTGTTGTCCCAGTGCTAATGATGTTGATCATATTGTTAATCTAGTTCATTTACAATTAGCCAGAACCATCTTTCAGTTCTTTGACAAAGTATCCTCCATCATTTGGAGGAATGTTTTATCCTGGAATTCAAATGCTATTTCAACAAGGATCTCTATATAGATTTTCTTGTAGTAACATTTTGAGAGCATTTTGTTTTGAATCTGTTTATCAAAACATAGGTAAAAACCATTGCAATATAACTGCATTTAAGTCCAAGTTTTTTTTTTTTTTTTTTTTGCCAAGTGAAAAGAGTGAAGCAAGGAATTTTTTTTTTGTTTTGTTTTCTCTTGTGATTACCTTCCAGTACTATTTTATTTGTATGTGCTCAAATTTATATAAAGAGACAAGTAATTCAGGGATCCCCGACCTTCCAAGACAGGGCTTTTTCCAGAGATCTCAGCTCCAGTTCCTAATCTAATTTTGGTTAGAGAGGCAATACATTTGGTGTTTCCAACCTCTCTATATAGATCAAGTATAAACTTAGTCCTGCTGTTAAAGGTTAGAGCTCTATTATAGTTTGCTCTTACAGCAAACTTCAGGTAGCCATAAGCTACAAAATTCACCTTTTTTTTTTTTTTGGCCAAATTAAATTATTTTTCATCTCTCTCAGTTTTCTGGAATTTAGAGAAGCAGAAAGAAAAAACATTATTGGGCACTTAGAATTTTCCAGACCTGTACTAAAGGATTTTCATAAAGGGATTGGTTTACTACTCAACTAATCCTCTAAGATATTATAATCAAGGGCTTCCCTGATGGCTCAGTGGTAAAGAGATGTGGGCTCAGACACCGGGTTTGGGAAGATGCCCTGGAGAAGGAAATGCCAACACGATCCGGTGTTCTTGCCTGGAAAACCCTATGGACAGAGGAGCCTGGCAGGCTACAGTCTATAGACTATCACGAAGAGTTGGACATAACTGAGCAACTAAACAACAAAAACACTATAATCTATTAACATTTCTGTTTTATAGATAAGCAAATTGAAGTTCATAGAGAATAACAAGGGGAAAAAATGGGTGGAATATTCTAGTCAAACTTGACTCCAACAAAAAGATCTTGCCAAAACCCTAAAATAATCCTACCATGAACACTGGTAATTCCCATCTCTTAGACTTGTGGACTAGACAATGTCAACTGGTAGGACACCAGTTGCAAACAAATGAATATGTAAAATTCACAATGTGTTTCCTCATTAGAACTTGGCCACAACCAGCAAACACATGAATGCTTATATATAACACACAATTCTTCTCCATTAGACATGAATCCTGTCCCCAGTCATGACTGGGTTTGCCTCATTCCTATATTATTAATATTATATTAACAATTATATTAATTATTAACTATATTAATTAATAACTATATCAATTAATAACTATATAATGAACCTATCAAAGACCATTTGTTGATTGTGTTTTTGTTCCTAAGCTTCAGTCACACAGAGTTTTGGCTTCCTGAATTCTCCTAGTCAAATCTGTTTAACAAAGGACCTTGTAGGCTTCCTGGTAAAGCCCCAAATGCCTCCCCCATCCCCATCACTTCATAGCATAGGCACTGGCTTCCCTTTAAGCTATGTAATTAGAGATATTTCATAAATCTTAAATTCCCCAATTAACATTTCTTGATTGATGCCAAAGTGTTGGTTTTCAGTAATCTTAATCACTTATTAGTCACCGTAGTCATGCTTATTCAGATTGCTCACAGATTCCTGTATTTCTTAGCTGGCCAGCCTACACAGTCCTTTTTATTTTTCATCTCTCAGTTTTTGAAGTATAAAATTGGTGAGCTCCAGGAATGAGTTGCAGAGGTATTCATGCTTTCATTGTTAGGTTGATAAAATCAACCATTTTATATGTTGGGAACTATAATGTTATATCAGAATAAAAGGGAGGAATTTTTGAGATTTTTCTTGTGGAAAAGGAATTAAAAAGAGAATGATTTTATTTAGTTTGTATATGTACCAATCTTGAGGGTGGTGTGAAACTTTTAATTGTATGTAAGAAACAAAGGAATGATAACTTCTTTGGAGGGAAATGACAGCAGTGTTAATGCCTTTCAGTACTAAATTGCTTCAGATGAAACATTTACTGGTGCTTTGGGGTTTTATTTACTCTGGTAGATGCTGTGGTAAAGATTTTCACAGCATAGCTCTGTCATTCTTTTTAGAGACCTTGGGAACAAGAACAGAAAAACACCTAACCTATACAGGAAAAGATAAATAGTTGTTACTGACAAGAGCAAGCATCTTCCTGAATACAAATCCTCTCTCTTCATCATTTGCTTATAATGATTTCCTTGATTGAAGTGACTTCTCTACTCAGTAGACTCTTTATTATCCTTCAAGACTCTGCTTAGACATAACTCTTTCCTGAAGCCTTCTCCCAATTTCCTTTTAACCAAATTGCTATAAATTCATTCACTCACTTAATCATGTATTCAATAAAATGTTCTAATTATCTACTGGGAATTGGGGGTTATAAATATCAATAAGACTTAATCTCGATCTTCCAGAAGTTTATAATCTATTTGGAGGAGATACACATATTGAGGAAAATAAGTGTGACATCTCTTAAAGTTTCTGTAAGAGAAGTCTTTATAAAGCACAAGGAAGTGACTAAGGCAAAGGGAACCAACAAATATGTCACAGAGAAAGTGGCATTTGTGATTATCTTGAAGAATGTGGCCAGTATAGCTGAAGTTGCTGATAGCTGCTGATATATATCTGTTTTTTGTTTGTACAACATCAGCACCTACGGGCTCAGATGTCATTAGAGCTGCCCCTTTGACCATACTCATGGCAGGCTGGACCTGCTGGCAGTTAACCACTCCCAAGCAGTCTTCAATCATAGATAAGGGGTCTGGGATGGTGTGTTAAGTACAGGAGTTGGTGGATAAATACCATACCTCTTATACTTATGTGTGAGATAATTCTGAGGAATGTGTACTAGCCTGATTGGGGGTTCCTCAGGCACAGTAGTAAGCAGGTTTATAATATATCTTTATTGGCTGATTTTTCTTTCCTGTCTTACTTCTCTATTTCCCTTCTTCCCAAATAAACCACTGGCATGCTGTTGCAGGATGATTTTTTAAAAGGAAAACTAAGACTCTCATGGGGCTTCACCCAGTGACTCAGCGGTAAAGACTCTGTTTGTAATGCAGGAGACATGGGTTTGATCCCTGGGTGGGGAAGATCTCCTGGAGGAGGACATGGCAATCCACACCAGTATTCTTGCCTGGGAAATCCCATGGACAGAGGAGCCTGGTGGGCTACAGTCCATAGGGTCACGCAGAGTCAGACATGACTGAAGCGACTGAGCACTGCACAAAACTGTCATGCACTTGTAAAATAAATACATAACAAAGAAACTATTTAATTTATTAATTAATGATGGAAATGAGGGAACTGGTAAGAAGTCACAACTGGAGGAATTCCCCGGTGGTCCAGTGGTTAAGATTCAGGGCTTTCACTGCAGGGTGCACGGGTTTGATGCCTGGTCAGGGATCTGAGATTCTGTAACCCACACATCAGGGCCAAAAAAGAAATCACAACAAAATCAAAGGTAGAATTTCCAGATAAAATACAGAATGTTCAGGTAAAGTTGAATTTCAGATAAACAATTTATAACTTTTTTTGGTATAGACACATCCCAGGTATTGCATGGGACTCTGCTTATACCCCCAAATAGTTATTATTTGAAATTGAGATATAACTGGGCACCTTGTTATTTTGTTTGCCAAATATGACAACCTACTTCAAAACAGAATTTAACTACTTTAGATATGGATGCCAGATAAAGATCAGTTCAATTCAGTCACTCAGTTGTGTCCAACTTGTTGCGACCCCGTGAACCACAGCACGACAGGCCTTCCTGTCCATCACCAACTCCCGGAGTTCACCCAAACTCATGTCCATCGAGTCGATGGTGCCATCCAACCATCTCATCCTCTGACGTCCCCTTCTCCTCCTGCCCTCAATCCTTTCCAGCATCAGGGTCTTTTCCAATGAGTCAGCTCTTCACATCAGGTGGCCAAAGTATTGGAGATTCAGCTTCAACATCAGTCCTTCCAATGAACACCCAGGACTGATCTCCTTTAGGAGGGACTGGTTGGATCTCCTTGCAGTCCAAGGGACTCTCAAGAGTCTTCTCCAACACCACAGTTCAAAAGCATCAATTCTTCAGCACTCAGCTTTCTTTATAGTCCAACTCTCACATCCACACATGACCACTGGAAAAACCATAGCCTTGACTAGATGGACCTTTGTTGGCAAAGTAATGTGTCTGCTTTTTAATATGCTGTCTAGGTATGCTGTGCTACAAATTTATGCATCTATACAAAGTGGGCAATATCAATCAATATCTACAAGACAATAATCAGTTGCAAGCCACTGAACACAATCTACATGCCATAAGTGTGCACAAAAAACATTTGCATGACCAACAGTTTTTTACAAATTAAATCTCAAAGACAGTGAAAGTTGGAGATAACTTGGGAGGGTATGCTAGACAGGGTACTCACTGTTTTGTTTTTTTTCACTTCAAAAGCTTTTATAATAATTTCTTACAATAAGAATCCTTTTCTGAGAGAACACAAACTGAGAACTATTTTGGGGACAGCTTAGATGGTCATTCTAGAAAATGGGATGGAGCAATGGTGTGTTATAGAAACCATACAGGGTATGTGGAGGACTGTATTGAGTGATTAGCACATAGTGATAGATTGGGAGTGAAATAATTAAGGACTTTGTGTATCATGTTGAGTGCATGAAAATAGCCCATCTGGAGCTGCTGAAGAGGTAACAAGATCAGATTTGCATTTATAAAGATCAACTGATGCATAGAATAAGAGATAGATACCAAGGCTATGAAACTGGAGGTAAGAAACAGGTGAAAAGTGGGTATAAAGATAAGAAGAGGGAAGGACAAAGAAACCAATTAAAATGACAGAAAGAGAATCCAGAAACATAGTACTGATGAACCTATTTTCAGGGAAGGAATAGAGACTCAGACATAGCAAAAAAGAAAGGAGAGGGTGGGGTGAATTAAGAGAATACTACTGAAATATATACATTACCATGCACAAAATCGATAGCTAATTAGAAGCTGCTGTATAGCAGAGGGAACTCAGGCTGGTGCTCTGTGACAACCTAGAGGGAAGGGAAGGAAGTTCAAGAGAGAGGGGACGTATGTATACCAATGGCAGATTCATGTTGATGTATGGCAGAATTCAATACAATATTGTAAAGCAATTACCCTTCAATTAAAAATAAATAAATTTAGAAAAGAATGGATGATCAGAAATGATATTTGATGAAATGTTGGGGCTGAATTAAAAGGGAAAGTCTAGGGATTTCTATCAGAGTTCTGTTTCATGGATAAGTAACATTATTAACAATGATATAACAAAGATAGATTATCAGGCCCTTCATCAAAGATAGTGAGTTCAGGTCTTTCCTGGAAGTCCGGTGCTTAAGACTTCACCTTCCAATGCAGGGGATGCCAGTTCAATCCCTGGTCAAGGAGCTAAGATCTCACATGCCTGGTGGTCAAAAAAACAGAAAACAGAAACAACATAGTAACAAATTCAATAAAGACTTTAAAATGGTCCATATAAAAAAAAATCTTAAAGAAATCTTCCAAAAAAAAAAAAAATCTTTAAAAGAAGAGATAGTGAGTTCAGCTTTGAATGCATGATTATCTTTTAGCAGGCATCTAGATATGTGGTTTAAGACCAGGAGAAAGGTCTGTACCAGAGATACAGATGTGTGAATTTTCAGTACAGGTTAAAATTCTGAGACTGAATGGAAGCATTGAAGAAAAGATAAACAAGATCTTCAAGTGTGGGCAGAAGTAGAAAACTCAGTAAAAGGATTTGAAGAGCAAAGGTGAACATGAGAAAAATGAGAAAGGTATGCTCCGATCGAGCCCAGGGGAGAGAGATATGAACTTCAGGAAATAGGGAACAGGAAACTATGTCAAATGCCCAGGAGAGGCATGCCAGTGGAATAATACCGCACTACTGAAGTGATGAGAATTGGCCATAAACCACTGGGTTAGCAGTTCCCAAACAAGCAGTATCTTCTGAGATACCCCTCTTGTTGAATTAAAAAAACATTATTTTGGTAACTGAAAAATTCTTAACATGTTTCCCCCCACCAAACCCAAAGCACAGAGTAGGGTATGATTCAACATTATTTAGTCTAGAAGTTACCAGTCTTGACTGGGAGGCACTTTCTGTGACACACTACCTATTCATATACTATGAAACAGATGTTCCTGGAATGGAGGCCCTAGAATTAGTGAAGAAATAAGAATGTTAGAGAAGAGGATTCTCTGGTGATCCAGTGGGTTAAGAGTTTGCCTTGCAATGTAGGGGACACTGATTCAGTCCCTGGTCTGGGAAGATCCCCACATGCCATGGGGCAACTAAGCCTGAGTGCCACAAATACTGAGTCTGCATTCTGAAGCCTGTGAGCCAAAAATAAATAGATATTTTTTAAATGTTTAAAAAAAAGAATATTGGGGGGGGGAAAAGTTGGTAGGTAAAGAAATGTAAACTGCTTAATATCCATACAATGCTCTTCTTAGTCCCTCAGTTTTGTTCTGACTCTTTGTGACCCCATAGACTGTAGCCCACCAGACTCTTCTGTCCATAGGATTCTCCAGGCAAGAATACTGGAGTGGGTAGCCATGCTCTCCTCCAGGGGATCTTCCCAACCCAGCGATAGAACCCAGGTCTCCTGCATGGCAGGTGGATTCCTTACTGTCTGAGCCACCAGGAAGCCCAATACCAGTACAAGCAACTTATAACTGTTGGTGCTTGGTCAATATTCCAATAAACATTATTATATTTAAACCTCACAATTATCCTATAAGATGGGTGCTGTTATTATCCACATTTTACTGATTAAAAAAAAAAAAAAAACCTGAAGATATATAGAGAAATTTACTGTCTTGCCCTAGATGACAGATCTAATTAATGACAGAGTCAACCTCTGAACTTAGCCTGTTTCTGAGCACATAGTCTTATCCACAATGCTTGGTTACCACCCAAATATTTCTGAAAGTTATTCCATAAAATGTTTTGAAGGATAGAAAGGGAAGACTTATGAGGTTGAAATTTGGACTATAGCTCAGGCTCCTCTGGCCATGGGGATTCTCCAGGTAAGAGTACTGGAGTGGGTTGCCATACCCTCCTCCAGGGCATCTTCCCAACCCAGGGATTGAACCCAGTTCTCCCTCATTGCAGGAAGACTCTTTATCGTCTGAGCCACCAGAGAAGCCTGAGGGTCAAAATTACAAGGAGGTAAAGCACTATCACAAAATCAGGAACGCACACTCTATTACAAGATTTGGCAGACTAAGGTCCATGATCAAAGTCCAATTTTCACTTATTTTTGTATGTCTTTTGAGCTAAAAGTCTCCCCCCCCGGCTTTTTGTATACTTTAAGTGGTTGAAAATAAAGAATAATGTTTTATGATGCATGAAAATGATATGAAATTAAATTTCAGTGTTTATAAATAAGATTTAATTGGAGCACAGTCAATCCCATTTGTTTACACATTATCTATGGATGCTTTCATGCTACAATTGCAGAACTCAGTTGGAACAGGCAGAGGGCCTGAAATGCCTTAATTAAAAAAATTTACTATTTGGTTCTTTAGAGACAGTTTGCTGAAAGAGCGGGTTCTCTAGAGAAAAAGATAACTGGGTAGAAGCTTAGGTGCCATAGATGACATTATTATTAGAAGATGATGAAAGGCTTGAGAAAACTGAAGCATTCAGTTGAGTCAATAGAAGCCTGTTATATGTGCTGGTGTGAAGAGCCAACACACAGGCAGGCACAGTTCAGTTACCTAGAACAAAAACCATTTGAGATGGTGAAAAGAAAGGAGTTGAAGAGTATCCATGTATTTTCAGGATATGAGAATAGGAACTCAAGGAACTAAGTTGTATGAATTTCAGCTAGTCCTGCAAAATGGACAGTAGTCATGCCTTCACATTTTCCCTCTTTCTTACCACATGGTCTCTTGTCCCTAATTTCCTTCAGTCTCTTTTTTCTCCACAGAGTACTTGTCCTCTCATTCATCTGCCTTCTCATTCAACTGCCTCCAAATGATAATCTACAAGAGTTTACAAGACCTTCCATGTTGGCTCCACATTGCAAATGTGTGCTTCTTCTAAATTGCCAGAGAGAAATCTCCTTGCCGCAGCTCTGGGGAGCTGTATCACTCAGTCCCATCAGTTGTAAACAAGGGGCTGGTTTATAGGCACCAAATCCCTTCAGATCTAAAGGAAAGGAATGTAAGGCATTCATTCAAAATCAGTTTTTACAGAGTTTGTACTGTGTGCCAGGCCTTGGCTTTGTAATGGCAAAGAACTTGAACAACTTAACTTCCTCTGGCTCTGTGCTAGGAAATTATGAGAAGGAAACAGTCACTATCTAGGGGTTGTTGGGTCCTCAACAACTTGAGGAAGTCCTCAAGGCAAGGTGGGTTTCAGTTAGAACAAGAGGTGAAGAAAACATTTAGAGATAAAGTAGATCTTTTTGGATAATGGGCAATATATTTGAGAGGGCACATTGGAAGGGTTTGAGGTAGTAGAAGAGGAGATGAGGGTCAGAGCAGGAGAGGGCTTTTTAAAAAATTGAAGCACAGTTGATATACAATGTTGTATTAACTTCAGCTGAACAGCAAAGAATCTGAAATACATATATCTCAGATTCTTTTACACTATAGATTATTATAAGATTTTGAATATAGTTCCCTATATTCCTCTTTCCTGGAGGAGGGCATGGCAACCCACTCCAGTATTCTTGCTTGAAGAATCCTATGAACAGAGAAGCCTGGCAGGTTATGCCTATGATGTTGCAGATAGTTGGACACAATTGGAGCAACTGAGCACGCATGCATAGTGGGTTTTTGTTGGTTAACTATTATGTTGGTACAAAAGAAATTGTGGAACCCTTATGGTCAACACATTTTTGCCAATGAGAAATAAGTTTTTTTTTTTTAATTTCTGTAGTGTAAAAATCTGTGCTTAGGGAGTCAATGACCTCTTGGAAAGCATTTTCTGCATCCTGCTGGTTGTGGAAACATTTTCACTGCAAAAAGTTATTGAGATGCTTGAAGAATTGGTAGTTGACTGGCTAGAGGTCAGGTGAATATGGCAGATGAAGCAAAACTTCATATAAGGCAAAAATTCGTTCAATTTTTGATTGTGTGATGTGCAGTCGGGAGTTGTAAAGAATTGGACACATTCTGTTGACCAATGTCAACTGCAGGACTTACAGTTTTCAGCCCATCTCATTGATTAGCTGAGCACATTACTCAGAAGAAATGGTTTCTCCAGGATTCAGAAAGCTGTAGTGAATCAGACAGGCAACACACCATGAAGCAGTTACCATGACATCTTTTGGCACAAGCTTGGCTGTGGGAAATGCTTTGGAGCATTTCTTCTCAATCCAGCCACTGAACCATTGCTGGTTATCGTGAAACCCAATATTCATTGAATGTCACAATCCAGTCAAGAAATGATTTGTTTTTGTTGCATAAAATAAGAGAAAATGACACTTCAAAATGATGGGTTTTTTTTTTTTTTTTTTGACTTGTGGTCAGCTCATGAGGCACTTACTTATCAAGCTTTTTCACTTTTCCAATTTGCTTCAAATGCTGAATGACCACAGAATGGTCAATACTGGGTTCTTCGGCAACTTCTTGTGTAGTTGTAAGAGGATCAACTTTGATGACTGCTCTCAATTGATCATTGTGACCTTCCATTGGCCGGTCAGTATTCTCCTCATTTTCAAGGCTCTCAACTCCTTTGCAAAGCTTCTTGAACCACTAGTACACTGTAGGTTCATTAGCAATTCCCAGGCCAAATGCATTGTTAATATTGCAAGTTGCCTTCACTGCTTTAAAATCTATTTTGACCTTGAATAAAAAAATCACTCAGGTTTGCTAAAATGATGTATAACATAACTGCATTTATTTAAGAATGTATTCTAATATCAAACAGCAAAGTTCAATAATGTAAAACCACAATTACTTTTGCACCAACACAATATTTTTACAGAATATATAGTAGGGTGTATATATTTATCTCAAACTCCTAATTTATCCTTCCTCCCCTTTCTCCTTTGGTAACCATAAGTTTTTTTTCTATGTCTGTGAGCCTATAACTATTTTTATTTCCCTAGACTCACAGCAATAGGAAATGGCATTTGTACACATATGTCCTAATAGAGATGCCTGCTATTTTGTTAAAATGATGTAAGAGACAAAGAAACAAAGTTGTGTTATAGAAACAAAGTTCCCAGTAACCTTTCATGAGCCTATACATATGTAATTCCTTTATTGTGTGTATCCTGAAGCCCTCCTGGGACTTCTCCAGAACTCCTTTTCCACTTCTTTATATTTCTTCATAGCATTTAACACTTCCAGATATGTTGTTTATTTATTTGCTTTGTTCTGGATGTATCCCCTGCTACTATACAATCTTCATGAGAAAAAGATTTTGCTTTATTCCACTGATGCATTTCCATTACCCACAACAGTGCCTGGTACATAGTATATGCTCAATAAATGTTTGTGGCATTAAGGGGTTAATGAATGGATTAATAAAGGTGGAATTCATACTTCATGATGTTAAGCTGTTAAGGCTTGACTGGCATGATGGCTTTTATGGAATCACTAGAATGTTTTGACCAACTAGATTCAGAAACAAGGGTAAGTGAACAACAGAGAAACTATCTTGTTAATTTCAGAAGGAAAATGGTGGGCCCAAGATGAAGAGAGAGCTTGGAAGTCAGACAGAACACAGCATCATGACAAATGGTGCTTGGAATCCAGTCTGGCTGGACATAATTCCCTATGGACTCAAGTGTCTCAACTCAATGGGAGAGCCAAATGAGACTTCAGCCAAGAACACATGGGCTTATTGAAAGAACACTTAGTAAAGAGAAGAACTCAAGCTTGTAGGGCAAAATCACATTTCTTGCAACTGGGGTAAACTGAAGATTTAGAGCACAAAGAAACAAAGTAGTTACTATAACTGGGCTTTCTAGGTAAGTGCTGTTTGCTCCATCTTTGGCTTTTTAAACTCAGACATTCAAAAGTAGGCAAAGACATGAGTGCCTGCTCAGGGATGACTCTCAAATTTCTTCTTACATTCCTATTCCTGCTTTTTGTCTTCCTTGGCACCATGCACTGGAATTCTTTATCTGCTTCTGCAGATCTTTCACTGCTTCTCTGTTTTGAGAAGAGAATCTTTTTGAGAAGATTCTCTTCTCTTTTTTAGAAGAAATCTTTCACTGCTTCTCTGTTTTGAGATATTAGGACTCCTCAGTAACCCGTCTAGTCTTCCTTTTTGATTGGTGATTCTCCACATCTAATTGATTTCTGTGTCCTTTGCAGATCCAGGCAAAAGACACCCCTTTCTTCCTGAGTGATCCTTACCCACTGGGCAGGGACTGTGGACCCTTGAAATCAGAGCTTGGAGTCTTAAGGCTTTTTAAAAATTTCCAATGGATATGGAAGAAGTCAAATTAGAATTTAAACTCTTTAATTTGGTGAAAGGCCTTTTAGGTTGCTAGTATAGCAGGATATTCAAGTGAATATCATTGAAATTGGAATTTCAGTAGAGACCTTAATGTGTATGTATGATAGAATGGGTGCCAAATATCTGCATATATTAAAATAAGGAGCTAGAATACATATGCGGGACATGCCAACAGATGTAAAATTAGTCCTGCCTGTGTAAGCCAAACACTCACAGATTATGTGAGAGATTTCTATTCTATTTGGAAGAGACTTTCCATGGAAAGAGCTGTTAGGGTACTGAAGCTGTTTTCCTCTTCTCTTAGTGTGGTAAGAGAGGGTGATGGACTCTTATACTAAGTCAAGTGAAAGGAGCACCAATAAAATAGCTCAGGGAACTTGATATGCATTTCTCAAATTTGGAGCACACTGGAGTGCTGTTCAATTCCACTTTGAGAGCTCTCAGAGCAGGAGGTTTTTAGGTGGGCCTGAAGCAGGAGAGAAAAGGAATATAACTGCCTTTGGAATAGGTGGCTGCATTCTCTTCAAAAGCAAAGCCAAGGTGTTTTGGAGGCTGGCTCCACAGCTTACTCTAAGTCCTCTTAAAAAGGATCTTGCCAAACTGACTACCCAGAGAGGCAAAGAGATGCTCACAGAAGTAGCCTTAGTGCAAAGTCTGCGGGATGAGAAGGGGTCACAAAAGAACTGTCAGTATTAAGGGATTTTCAGGAAGTGTTTTCCAGCAGAAGAGAAAACCATGGGAACTCCCTATAGGATTATTTTTAAAAGACCAATAAAAGGGAACCATATTGATTACAGTTGTATCAACATCATAAGATTATGCCCATCCTCCCTTGTTGCCTCTGACTTTGGGTCCTAAAACAGTCTTCGGCTTGATGGACATGAGTTTGAGTAAACTCTGGGAATTGGTGATGTACAGGGAGGCCTGTTGTGCTGCGGTTCATGGGGTCTCAAAGAGTCGGACACGACTGAGAGACTGAACTGAACTGAAGCTCTGTGGTCAAGAAGCAAGGCAGGGGATGTGTTAGAAATGTTACTGGCAACATTCTCCTCCTGGGGTTGGCTGGACTGTGGAGGTTTATTGTCTTATTAATATAAATAGTATGTAATATAACACAATAACAAGGCACACACATGAAGCAATAAGGTGGTGCTAGGCGTAAAGAATACACCTGTCAATGCAAGAAACGTAAAAGACATGGGTTTGACTCCTGGGTCAGGAAGATCCCTTGGAGTAGGAAATGGCAACCTGTTCTAGTATTCTTGCATGGGAAATCCCATGAACAGAGCAGCCTGGCGGGTTACAATCCATGAGGTCACAAAGAATTGGACATGACTGAGCATCTCAGCACACACACGTGAAAAATAATGTGTTACTAACCAATAATTGTAAATGATCTGGTTCTGACATGTGCTTTACTCAAAAAAAAAAAAAAAAAAAAGAAAGAAAGAAAGACTCTAAGTCCTAGCTGATATTCCCAGCTATGGCTAGAGAAGAAGTTTACAAAGCAGGTTTAATGAGTGGGAAGAACAAATGTTCCCTTTTGCTTTTACCTAAAACATACCATTTATTCAAAGAGTTGCCTTTACCCTAGCCCATACACATTTAATGAGGTATGGTGGGGGAGCACTGGCCAGCTGTTTCAAACATGGTAATGTCTTATCAAATTCGAAGAGCAAGGTGAAGATGAAAACTGAAATGTCACAGCTGTATTTGTACAAACTAAATGGACGTGATCTGAAGATCTAAAGAGAAGGTTTTTATCATCAACTTAATTATGAATCTTGATGTTAATGCTAATGTTCATAGCTTCCACTTTCTCAAGTAAAGGTTAATCTGTCAATGAATATAGAATAGAGGGTGACCTGTCAACAATAAGGCTCCGTGGTGGTTCCAAATGATCTAATTAGTTAGAACCAGAGGCTCCAAAACATAGAACAAAGGAAGAATTGAGAGCTCCTCAAAGAAGACACTCTTCTCAATTTTACAAAGTGGTTTTGCATATAAAAAGGATCCTCTAATACAATGGGGCTGGAAACGTTAGAATTTAATATTAAACAGCATAGCTTTCCTCCTTTTTTTTTTTTTTTTTTTTTGTGTGTGTGTGTGTGTGCCTCAGAGGAAGGAGAAAGGTTACACATGCCTAAAATTGGTGGGACATCATAAAGGGCATTAATAATATTTAAAGATATAAAGCCAAGAGAGATTTCAACATCAACAGGGATCCTCATGGCCAGGAAGCCTGGGTCTTCTCTCACCCACCAGTACCCTGAGCACAACATTTCTTGATATTAGTACATCAGCCAAACTGGAAAATGGTGTGTGCATATAATAATGGTTGAGTGAAGAGGAACAGAGCTCACAGGGACTGAGTAAGGCAGCTGTGACTTCTCAAATCCACTTCATAAAGTTGGGTAGCTTATGAGAGGTCTTTCTTTATGGACCCTCTCATTCTGTTTATAATGTTTGTCTTTCCTTGAACTGTGAAGCTTGATGAAGGGTTCTACTTGGCTGGCATCAAATGTACAGATGTCTACATATTTCCTTCCCCCATTTAACTCTGGTTTCAGGATGATAACCACATTCTAATGATATTTGAAACTGGATAGGTAAGCCTTGGATTGGCCTGTTGGCTCAGATGGTAAAGCAGGAGATGCTCAGACCCCTGCAATGCGGTAGACCAGGGTTCAATCCCTGGGTCAGGAATATCCCCTGGAGAAGGAAGTGGCAACCCACTCCAGTATTCTTGCTTGGGAAAGTCCACAGACAGAGGAGCCTGGCAGGCTGCAGTCCATGGGATGGCAAAGAGTCAGACACGATTGAGTGACTTTCACACTTTTAGGCAGTTCTTAGTCTAATGACAATGGACTAAAAGTCCACAAGTCCTGGGATGTGTGGAAAATGGCTATGACATATCAATTACTAATATATTCAGAAAGATGACTGCTTGGGAAAACTGCCTTAACAAAGTGGAGATAACTTAGATCAATTTAAAAGCTATTTTTGGATAAGAATTTGTATGTAGTGACTGATCAGAGTAGTTAGTGGAGCAGATGGGCTCTTGGAAAGTGGCAAGTGGCATCTGTTGACAAGTGTCTGCATTCTCTGACTTCTAGTCATTTAAATTTTAAATTGGGGTAGAGGAAAAGTAAAATGATGCAAAAGACTGTCTGATTCCAGAGAACATTGTTGATTTTCCCTTCCATGCAACAGATGTTTGCTTTGGTGAATCCACAAAGGGGTCAACAATCCTGTGAGATTAGCAATACTGATTTCTACAACAGCCTTTATGGGCACTGAAGTGGTTTTAAAATGGGTAATATAGCATTTAGTCACTGTGTAAAAAAATGCTTAAATAGCTCAACAAACCCATCACATTGCCTTATTCATTTACAGCCATTGCTAAAGCCAGATTTTATATATGTCAAGGCTGGTGTTAGCGAAAAGTTCTGAGTGGGGAAACCAATCTCATTCAGATATGTGTTGGAGTAAAACAATAAAATCAACTGCCAAAGAAAATACCCTGTGGGCCATGTGCAGTGACTGTAGCCATTTTTCCTTTGTGGCCAGCTAAAGGGAAGCCACAGTGTATTTTTGCCAAACCCTTATACTTCCTAAGTAGAAAACGTAGGCAAATATATGTGTGAGGTGGCCTTACTTCTGAGAAAGGGAAGATAGCTTGTAGAGGTCATGGTCTGTGAGGGTAGACTCAGATGACTACCTCCACTGACAACCCAGTCATTCATCTTTTCTGCAAACCATTGTGTTTACAAGCAAGAGCAGTCATCATGTAGTTTGGACATTCAAATTTCTTTATAAGGGTTGCTCAGGCAAGCAGAGGCATCTGACATGTATCAGCTATCAAGGCTGGCAAGGAATTGCTTTTATGGAAGTTAGAAAGGGTCGAGGCTAGAGGGTTCCAATCAGACAGACACGGCCAGTGTCTGAAAGGTGGATCACTCAGAAACAGAAATCTTTCTTGAGTCAATTTATCTTTTACACACATGCATATACGTCCAGCCTTATTCAGTGAACAAGGAAAGGAACTCAATGTATGTTTCTACAATGACAGCATTTTTTTCAGCACAGTGGCTGATTTACAATATCATTAATAGTGATTTATTCAATGTTGAATGGCTGGCCGTGGTTGAACCTTGGTTTACTTGGAGATTGTGGCCAGAAGGAGATGTGAGACTCCCAGGTAAATCTTGCCTCTGACTGGGGCTGGGGCAGAAACATCAGGATTACCTCCCAGGTTATTTTTTGTGTTTTAGATATGAATAACTTCTACAGGAGAAACAAGAAAAGTTACAAGCTAACAGGTTTATGTGTGTTTTCCCCTAGGGAACGGTGTTGGAGGATGTTGTGTACTTTTGTCTTGTTTGATATTTTTGCCAAGAGCATGTGTTAAAACGTGAAACTATATTCAAGATCATGAAAGATCTCTGTGTTCTGGCTGAGATGTTCTTGCAGGATCAGAAGCTAGCTTTTGTTGTTTTTGCTTGTTTTTGTTTCTTTTTCCTACTGGCTTTGAGAAATATACATGCCACTAACTGTTCTTATACAAAAATTTTGTCTAAAATCTGGATGCTAGACGTTTGATATTTGAGCAATGGATAATCTATAATATTTTAACTGCCTTGGAAAGCAGTTTTTCAATCTGTATGTGGCATAAAATACATTGATACATTTCTATATTACTCCTCTGAAAGTGAATAGTTAAACCAATAAAGTGGGCTTGTGAAATACTGAGGAAAATATTTTGTTTTGTTGAAGTTTCTTACCCTTGTGTTTTCATTCTAATTTAACAGTCTTTTGCTCAGTTCCTAGAGTGTGCAAAACTGTTTTAGATATTCTAAGATTGAAACTGAGCAGGACCCTATGGGACTCCTGGGCAGGAAAGATTTCTGTGTCCCTTGTTGCTTGTTTATAGAAAATAGGGTCCAGGCTCTATGACTGTCCCTGAGTTCCAAAGGACATATTCAAATATTTGCTAACCAGGGAAGCAATGCAGAGACAAGGGAGGAGCAGTCAAGAAATGATAGTGCAACCTTAGGGCAGAGCCCTGTTTCTATTTCAGAGGATCTTTGAGCTCTTTACAGAACTAAGTGAAGTGGAGTTGTGTCTGACTGTTTGGTACTCCATGGAGTGTGGCCCACCAGGCTCCTCTGTCCATGGGATTTTCCAGGCAAGAATACTGGAGTGGGTTGCCATTTCCTTCTCCAGGGGATCTTCCGAACCTAGGGATTGAACCCACCAGGCTCCTCTGTCCATGGGATTTTCTAGTCAAGAATACTGGAGTGGGTTGCCATTTCCTTCTCCAGGGGATCTTCCGAACCTAGGGATTGAACCCAGGTCTCCCGCGTTTCAGGCAGATGCTTTAACCTCTGAGCCACCAGGGAAGCCCACCAACAAATGAAGATGTTAGCGTTCCTCAATTCAGAGAAGCTCATCAAGAGACCACCTTAGGCCAGATTAAAGGGGTGCAGGCCCTGCACAGACTCTGTTCCTTTTCAGTAACCCCATCCTTGAACCATTGCTATAAAATTCCTTACCAAATCCCTCCAGGTTGGGACACACCGTTTTGAGGGGGCATAAGCACACACTGTCCCCTTTTGCCTGGCAAATCAATAAAGTCATTATTTTATACTTCACCCAAAACTCTGTCTTCAAGATTTACCTAAGCAACAGTAAAGAGGCCAAGTTTTCAGCATCAAGATGAAGCAGATATAAATGCTGTCCTATAGAAATTTACTTCTAACAGTGGAAAAATACAATGCTAAATAAGTGCAACTTTGAGGTGAAAGGCAAATATTTGTGAATTACAAAGGAATGAATTATAATATTAAGGAATATCTGACTGAAGATAAAGCTCTCCCCACCCCAGAATGATTATTATACCCACAATGAAAATGTATTTCATCTCTTATAGTAATAGATGAAGCCTAAAATTTATAATGGGATAAAAATAACACTGGATGGTTATCCAAATATCTGGATTTCTCTTTCAGCTCTTTTTTGAGCAAATTTTACTGGGTAGATGACTGGCAGTCAGTAGGTTCAAGGTTTTTCTCTAATCTCCTCTCTTAAGGACAAGTCTAAGGATCATTACTGCACCATTGGGCTATGCTAAAGTTAACCATGTGTTGAAGGAAATAATTAATTTTCTGAGCCCTTAGGTTGAATGTCCTTCTTTGGAACATTTTGGAATTCATGTCTCTGATGTCTTTTATTTCTCCCCTACAAATGGTTAGGAAAAGGCTTCAGAGTTTCTTTTAGCTTAAAAGACTGTGCTCGTAGAGCCAATGAGAATCATAGTACCTTCCAGGGGAAGGAAACATGAAAAGCAGCTCAATCCTATAGGTCAGTCTTTAGACGAAATTTTCTCTTTTCTCCATTCTTTATTCTGGAATTTTTTTTTTTCCCCCAACACTGAGTTGCTAAGTCTAGATCAGAGGATTGAGAATTTGGTGTGTTCTATTCCATTTCTAGGCTCATTTATTTTGAGCCAAATAAATGAGCTTATGGGACCTTGTCTAAGTATCCAGGAAAGTCTGATACTATTTGAAGAAAATACTTAATGTAAATAAATGAAATAACTTTACCTGGACAATTTTTCTTTTTTTTTTAAATTTTTCTTGGGAACTTGGGGCAGAATGATTGAGGGTTTGTGTTTTTAAGGCAATAAGACTGGTCATTTTGAAATTTGTTTTTTCCTAAAGAAATGACATAGGTTCAGCTCTGATTTGTTTCTTATGTCTTTTCCTTTTCCCCCCTATTGTATTGTTTTTATAAATATATTTACTCTGTTATTTGTCACAAGCAGAGATAAAAAGGCACTGGTTATAGGCAAATACATGATTTCAACTTAAAGTCTAAGGATAGCTGCAGGCAACTTAAGAGATTAGTGTGTGTGCTTGTATGGCATTTTTGATTAAGCAAATATTGTTGACTGTCCTCCATGTAATACTATCTTCCATATTACGCTTTAACCTAGGGTGTATTACTTGAGGCTCTTGGATCTTTAGAGTGTTAAAGAATGAGTTTCAGAAGCTATGGATCCCTTGAATTTACAGACAAACTTAGTGTATATGTTTATTTAAAAGTATGAATCCACAGCTTTCATAGAATTTCTGAAGGGATCTATGACCTCAAAAATACTTTAAAAGTCTAAACTCTAATGTCAACAGTCTTCATACTTTATTTCCTCAGTATCTATTGGGGCAAAAATAGTGGTAGCACAAAATCCATCAGAATAGATTAATTCAATACAATCGACATTTGTTGAATGCCTGTTTTTATTCAGGCAAAAGATTCAGATGCTAGGAGATAAAGTTGAAAGTGAGGTGTGGGACAGGAGGGGAGTTTCACATCAAACTGAAACTTGACTCCCCTGATCATCAGAATTTTAGCAAAATGGAGGCACAGAAATACAAACAAGTCTTTCCTACAGAACAAGATTCTGTAGGCTCTTATCCCTTATCCAGATTGAAAGTTATTGCTGATGTGAAAAATAAATGAATAAACATTAAATAAATACACTTCAAGACAGGATGAACTCCTTTCTAAAAAGTAATCCATTAACATAAACTAGGAAGTACTGAAACCCATATGGATTTCAGAATACCTGTTGTTTTGAGCCAGGTCTTGAAGTATGAGAGAATTACAATAAGAACAAAGTGATATGACTTGATACTCAGCATCAAGTAAGTTTTAATGATGGAGAACGAAAGGGATAGAGTTTTCTGATTTTCTCCTATAACAAAGAGAGAGTCCAGAGAGGGGAGATATAATCAGGAGTCAGGTACACATGTATTAACACAGAGCTATATATCAGTCTTTTTATCTCAGTTGGCTGACAATACCTTACTACTGATGTAACTCTCCCTTAAGTTTGCCTTTCTTTTGTTTATACTCAAGTCTACCATCAATGGTCCATACAGTTTGACTAGACTCAAATAAGCAGATGGCATTTCCAAGAGCCAATTTAGTATAATCAATATAAATATTAAAAAGAAACATAGGCATTTATCAAAGTTTCTCATTAACAACAACAACAACAACAACAACAACAACAAATACTCACTATGAGAAAATTACTTAAGATTTCTGAAATCTCCTGACAGGCCAGTATTTGTCATGTAGGTTGACAATTCAGCCTAAATGAGTTTCTGTTATCTTGATACCATTGAATGGTATTTGGCTAACTGCATGGTATTTTCTTTGGGAATTGTGCCAAAGAAACTAGGTGTTGAATATTGTTTCAGTTTCCTGTGGCTACTGTAACAAACTGGCACAAAGTTGGTGGCTTAAAACAACATCCATTTATTCTCTCACAGTTCTGGAAGCCCAAAGTCCAAAATCAAGTTGTCAACAGGGGTGCATTCCTTCTTGATGCTCTAGGGAGAATCTATTTCTTGTTTCTTCCAGTCTCTGGTGGCTGCTAGCATTCTTTGGCTTATGGTCACATTGCTTCGCTCCATGCTTTCTCCTCTGTGTGTCTACAAAACATCTTTCCCTCTGTTATAAGAACACCTTGAGGTTTTTAACTTCATTTATTAATGTTCTATTTTTATTATTATTTTTCTTTTGCTCACTTCAAATGTAATTTGACTTTGTTTGTTTTCTACAGTTTCCTAAAATGGAATATTTCCTGATGGCTCAGTGAGTAAAGAATCCTCCTGCAATGCAGGAGCCACAGGAGGCTTGGTTTTCATCTCTGGTTCAGCAAGATATCCTGAAGGAGGACATGCAGCTTACTCAAGGATTCTTGCCGGAGAAATAGCACAGACAGAGGAGTCTGCGCTACAATCCAAAGTCATAGGGAGTTGGACATGACTGAGAGACTAAGTACAAAATGGAAGTTTAGATTATTCATTTTAGATATTTCTCCTAAAATATGCATTCAGTGGTATACATTTCCCTCTAAGAACTGCTTTCACCACTACCTACATATTTGATAAGTTGTATTTTCATTTAGTTTGAAGTACTTAAAAATTTCTTGAGATATTCTTTGATTCATGTACTATGAAGTGTATTGTTTAATTTACAAATATTTTGGAACTTTTCCAACTCTTTCTGTTATTGTTTTCTGGTTTATTCTATTGTGGTCTTATGAATTCTACTATTACAAATATGTTAAGGTGTGCTTTATGGTCCATGGTTTATCTTGGTTAATGCATCATGGGAATTTGAGAACAATGTATTGGATGAGGTATTTTATAAATGTCAATTAGATGTAATTAAATGATGATGCTAGTCAGTTCAACTTTATCTTTACTATTTTTCTGCCTTCTGGATCTGTCTCCAGTTGTGATTGTAGGTTCATATATTTTCCGTTGAGTTCCATAAGTTTTTACCTTAAGTATTTTGATGCTCTGATTTTAAGTGCACACACCTATAGATGAATACACATTATAGATTATAAGTCTTCTTGGTGAACTGACTCCTTTATCATTATGTAATGCCCTTCTTTGTCCCTTGCTAAGAAGTCTTCTTTGTATGAAATTAATTTAGCTAAACCAGCTTCTTTTGATGATTGCTAAGAATGCTTATTTTTATCCATCACTTTACTTTCAATCTATCTGTGTCTTTAGATTTAAAGTGGATTTTTTTATGGACAGCCTATCATGGAATCTCCTTTTTTTATATACACTGACAATCTCTATATCTATTCACTTTTAACTTGATTTTTGATACAGTTGGATTAATATGTACTGTATTCCTAATAGTTTCAATTCATTGCTCCTGTTTTTCTTTTCATCATTCATTTTTCCTGTCTTCTCTGATTTTAAATTTATATGATTCTACTTTCTTCTCCTAGCATATCAATTATAATTCTTTTTATACATAAAACTCTAGGGAATGCTGGCAAATCTGCAGTGACCCAAAGGGGATCAGAGGAGGACAGAGAGAAGGAAGACCAGGAGACCCTGAGGAGGATCTAGGGGGGAAGGTGTGTTGTTAGTCACCTGGGCTTCAGTGATGGTTTTTACTGGTATATACGAAAGTCAAAATCTGTCAAATTTTGTACTTTCAATATGTGTTGTACTTCAATAAAGCTGTTTAAAAAGAGAGAGAGAAAAAAAAGAGATCTCAGTGGTTGCCCTAGAGTTTGCTATGTACACTTACAATTAACCTAAATCCTCTTTCAAATAATGCAATACCACTTCATGGATAGTACTGGCACCTTAAAACAAGGACTTTTTTGTTTTAGGAAGTCCTTGTTCCTTATTTCATTGTTGTATTTATTTATCCATAAGCTATAATCACTAAACACATTAATGCTATTATTTTCAGCAAACTATTAGATCAATTAAAGGTAAGAAAAATGATTTTTTTTTATTTTGCCTTCATGTATTCCGTTCTTAACCAATGCTCTTTCTTTCTTTATGCAGATACACATTACTTACCTATATATATATTTCTGTCTGAAGAACTTTTTTTAATATTTCTGTAAGACAGCCCTACTGTCAACAAATTCTCTCACTTTTCCCTGTTTGATAAAGTTCTTATTCTTCCTTAACGTTTAAAGGATAATTTCACTGGATTCAGCACTCTAGGGTTTTTTCCCCCTTTAATACTTTAAATATTTCACTCTACTCTTTTCTTGCTAGCCTGGTTTATAACAGGAAATCTGATGTAATTTTTGTGTTCCTCTATACATGGAACAACAGACTGTTTCCAAATAGGAAAAGGAGTACGTCAAGGATGTATATTGTCACCCTGCTTATTTAACTTATATGCAGAGTACATCATGAGAAACGCTGGGCTGGAAGAAGCACAAGCTGGAATCAAGATTGCTGGGAGAAATATCAATAACCTCAGATATGCGTATGACACCACCCTTATGACAGAAAGTGAAGAGGAACGAAAAAGCCTCTTGATGAAAGTGAAAGAGGAGAGTGAAAACAGTTGGCTTAAAGCTTAACATTCAGAAAACTAAGATCATGACATCTGGTCCCATCACTTCATGGGAAATAGATGGGGAAACAGTGGAAACAGTGTCAGACTTTATTTTTTGGGTCTCCAAAATCACTGCAGATGGTGACTGCAGCCATGAAATTAAAAGACACTTACTCCTTGGAATGAAAGTTATGACCAACCTAAATAGCGTATTAAAAAGCAGAGACATTACTTTGCCAACAATAGTCTGTCTAGTCAAAGCTATGGTTTTTCCAGTGGTTATGTATGGATGTGAGAGTTGGACTATGAAGAAAGCTGAGCAACAAAGAATTTGATGCTTTTGAACTGTGGTGTTGGAGAAGACTCTTGAGAGTCCCTTGGACTGTAAGGAGACCCAACCAGTCCATCCTAAAGGATATCAGTCCTCGGTGTTCATTGGCAGGGCTGATGCTGAAGCTGAAACTCCAATACTTTGGCCACCTCATGCGAAGAGTTGACTCATTGGAAAAGACCCTGATGCTGGGAGGGGTTGGGGGCAGGAGTAGAAGGGCACGACAGAGGATGAGATGGCTGGATGGCATCACCGACTCGATGGACATGAGTTTGCTTAGACTCCAGGAGTTGGTGATGGACAGGGAGGCCTGGCGTGCTGAGATTCATGGGGTCACAAAGAGTCGGACACGACTGAGCGACTGAACTGAACTGAACTGAACAGCATATTTTCTGCCCCACACTTCCTTCAATAGTTTCTCTACTGCAATTGTAATATAATAAAGCTCATTATAGATTTTGCAGTATTTATCCTACTTGATCTCTGAGTTTTCTGAAACCATGATTTGGCGTCTGTTACCAGTTTTGCAAAATTCTCAGACATTGCTACTTAAAATATTTCTTCTGATCTGCTGTTTATGATATTCTCATTACATATATATTACATCTTTTATAACTATCCCAGTTCTTGGTTATTTTTCCACTTTTTCTCATTCTTTTTTCTCTTTTCTATTTAGTTTGCAAAGTTTCTATTGACATTTATCCAGGATCACTGATTCTTTTTTGGACATTTTCAGCCTAATGAGTTCATCAAAGGCATTCTTAATTTCTACTACAGTGTCTTTAATTCTACATTTCCTTTCATTCTTCCATAGAATTTCCATCTTTCTGCTTACATTATCCATCTATTCTTATACGATATCCATTTTTTAAACTAAAGCTAGTTAGCATATTAATTATTGCCATTTTAAATGCTTTGTCTGACAATTCCAAAGTCTCTGCCATACCTGAGTCTAGTTATGATGCTTGCTATATCTCTCCAGACTATGTTTTGTTTCTCAGCATGCCTTGTGACTTTTTGTTAAAAGTCAAATACTACATACTGGGGCAAAGAAACTGAAGCAAATATTTTTGTGCTTCATCCAGGCCAGTATTTCACACGATGTACTCTGCATATAAGTTAAATAAGTAGAGTGACAATATACAACCTTGACATACTCCTTTTACACTTTGGAACCAGTCCATTGTTCCATATCCAGTTCTAACTGATGCTTCTTGACCTGCATACAGATTTCTCAGGAGGCAGGTAAGGTGGTGTGGTATTACCATCTCTAAGAATTTTCCACAGTTTGTTGTGATCCACATGGTCAAAGGCTTTAGTGTAGTCAATAAGGCAGAAATAGTGTTTTCTGGAACTCTCTTGCTTTTTCTATGATCCAACAGATGTTGGCAATTTGATCTCTGGTTCCTCTGCCTTTTCTAAATCCAGAGCTTATTTAAAAGTTTTCTACTTTACTCCTCCTTCTACCAGAGAAATGGAAGGTTTTTTCCTTTGATTTTCACAGTGAAAATGCAGTGAAATTCTTTGAGCTAAGTCTTAAGAAAGTATGGGTGAACTCACGAGATTTATCTTCTTACGCTTTTTTTTTTTTTTTAATGTGGACCACTTTTTAAGTCTTTATTGAATTTGTTACAATATTGCTTCTGTTTTATGTTTGTTTTTTTTGACTGTGAGTCATCTTAGCTCCTAGACCAGGGATTGAACTCAACCCCATGAAAATGGAAGGCAAAGTCTTAGTCACTGGACTGCCAGGGAAGTTCCCCACCTATGAGTTTTTATCTCTCATTTTAGTCAACATTTTATCTCCAGCAGCTATTCAGTTACCCTTTAAGTGTTCCTCACAGGCTACAATAGAAGCTTCTACTCTTGGTGAACTATGATTATCTGTCTCTCCAGCTTCAGGGTGGTGGTTTGACCTGTGATCTCAATACTCTGATGGATCTAAGAAGAGTTGCTGATTTTCATTTTGTTCAGCTATTTTTCTTGTGAAATCAGAAGGACTCCAAAAGTTTTGCAAGTCAGGCTATAAACTAAATTATTGAAACTCAGTTTTTAAATGCTATAGAGTAGACATGTGCGTGCATGCTAAGTTTCTTCATGCAAGCCCAACTGTTTGCGATCCTATGGACCATAGCCCTCCTGTCTCCTCTGTCCATGGGATTCTCCAGGCAAGAATACTGAAGTGAGTTGCCATGTTCTCTTCCAGGGGATCTTCCCAATCCAGGGATCAAACTCTCATCTCTTATGTCTCTTGCATTGGCAAGCTTTTTTTTTTTTTAATCACTAGTGCCACCTGGGAAGCCCAGAGCTGACATATTTGTCAGAAATAAGAGTGTATGTAATAATCTCTAAAGTCTCTTCCACCTGTTTGCTTTTATAATTCTAACAAATATTGCACCATACATTCAATGGGTGAAAAGCCATTGTACTACCTTTGACATTACAGTTTTGAAGCAATATACCAGTGGGGTAGAGGAAACCCTGGATATAACCCACAGGGTAATGCCTTGGTCTCAGCCTCCTGAAGATCACTACCTGCACTGTTCTCTAGAAAGGCTGTTTCATGTATCTGGATCTCTGCTGCCTCACCTCTGGAATAAGGCAACTGACTTAAATTGCAATTAAGAGTAACATTCTGCTATTATAAAGGCTGATTCCTTAAAGGATTCTCAACAAAAATGTGCCTAATTTATTGCTCATAATCTTAATTCTTACACATGAAATACTCAATTGGAATTAAGTAAATAGGTATTTAAATGTCAGCAGTTGATCTGGTACTCTATCTGGCAGCCTTCCATTTTCTGAATGGAAAGAAGAGGTTTTACTGGTGCTCTCATTTATTTTAAATATAAGAAATTTAGTTCTGGTGGTTAATAGATATCCTAAAAACTTGACAAATTGACCTCAGTTGAGTAAGATAAGTTTTTTTAATAGCTGATTAACTGAAAGGGGAACAAAAGCTACAGATATTAAATATTGATTTTTAGCACTTAATACTCAAATTGTTGAATTTGCCAGTAAATTCAGTCAGAACATGGGAAGTTCAATCAGCTGGCTATTTATGTTACCCTGCTCTGAAAAATTAGGATTTTTTTTTTCTTTCTTCACAGATTTGAATGTATTTTTGTATTAATTGACCAAACAGACTTTATTTTGCTACTGTGTAGTCACCAAATGATTCTAGTACTTGCCTTTGTGCAATAAATTGACATTTTCCCTGTACTTTCATGTTCTAATTAATTCAAAACCATTTATTCAATATCCACGGCATGTCAGATACTATTTTAAAGACTGGCAGTAAATAAATAAAAAGAGATAGGCCAGTCTTCAAGGAGTTCACAATATTTTGGGGGACAGAAACAGCCTGGTGAAAGTAAATCTTTGAAAATCTTATCTAGCTGTGTTACTACAGCTAGATAATTGATTTGAGAATTATCAGCATACAGATGGTAAATGCAAATAGGCATGTGGATGAGCTCTACCAGGGAATGAAACTTAAAAATCCCCAACAGTTAAAGAGTTTCAGGGAGAGGAAAAAAAAAAAAAATCCTGAAAAGAAAAAATTGGGAAGTAATTGTAAAACTAAAACTCTGACTTTGTTTGGATTCCATAAGAACACCCCAAGACAAGGTTTGAGTAGGAGGAATTTAGCTGGTAAATGATCCTAGGATGTAGCAATAGAGGAGTATAAGAGGTGAGACAGAGAAGAGAAGAAAGCCAGTGAAGCTTGTTTTTAGTTATGAGCAACGGAAGCTTAATTTCACTGTGAAGCTCTTGGACCCAGTGTAGACATGTGTGGCAGAATTGTTTTGGTTGAGGGGTGAATGAACCCAAATATTTATATTCCAATTGCTATTAGTCAAGGGGCATTTTCAGGGGTTAATTCTCTGGCACCGGGGGCTTGTCATATGTGCAGTAAGAGTAGATTCTGGTGGTCAGGCAAAAGAGTGTCATGTGCTGGTGGTTGTCATGTCAAGTCTGTGCTGTCATGCATGGAAATATTAAGAGATGGGGGTGCTTAAGAGATGGGATGGAATATTAACAGCAACTGCTACAATCAGTCCTAAAGGAAATCAACCCTGAATACTCATTGGAAGGACTGATACTGAAGCTGAAGCCCCAATACTTTGGCCACCTGATGGGAAGAGCTCACTCATTGAAAAAGATCCTGATTCTGGGAAAGATTGAAGGCAGGAGGAGAAGGGGATGACAGAGGATGAGATTGTTGGATGGCTTCACTGACTCAATGGACATGAGTTTGAGCAAACTCTGGGAGATGATGAAGGATAGCAAAGCCTGGCATGCTGCACTCCTTGGAACTGCAGAGTTGGACACGACTTAGTGACTGAACAACAGCAAAAACAGTTTAGTGCCATGAAAAGCAAGGGAAGAGTTACTGGAAGGAAGATGTATTAAAGAACATCACAAAAGACTGACGAATAAGTGAAAGAACTGAGAATGGGCCATAAGTCAATGGGAAGATGCTCATAGAAATGGAAAAAGTAGACATAAACAAAAGTAGATAGAGAATGAATAATTGATAGAATAAGGTGCAGGAAAAGATGGAATGGTATGTGTGAATATTTATAACTAATACTCGAAATGTACATGAAGGCAAATTAAATGAAATTATTAAAAATAAAAATATCTTTTCATGACTAATTTATAAATTAACTTATCCCAGAGAGTCTCCTTGAACTACCAAATCTGGTTTAAGTGCCACTTCTTTTCTTTCCAATGCACCCTTTGCTTTTGTTGCTTTTGTTACTATGGAATTTACACACAGACTCCAGATAATTTAGTTGCTGCTTATGCAGGGTTGATATCAGGCACAGAGAGAAGTTAGAACTCTGGTTCATTTGAGCTATAAAGCATTGAATTACTCCATGTCCAGCAATCTAAGGACACAGGAATAGAAACTGAACCAGCATCCCAGGGAATATAAACCCGATCAAACAGTGTCCATTCCAATCTGAGGTCAATCACGTCCTTGATGTTTTTTCCTAACATACTGATGAGCTGTTGTATTGCAGCTCATCATCAGAATACAGAATGACTTCTTCTGAGCAATTACATTTTTCCCAAACAGGCTCTAGATGGAGATGTTCATCTATTGTTCTTTTTTTTCCCCCCAACAATTGGGGTGAACGATATACTCAACAGCTAAAAAAAAGTAAATTAGAATTTTTAAGTCATTTTTAAATCTCTCAAAGACTCAGAAATGATTTAGAACATTATTTCAGGCAGATAAGATAGGAAAAATATTTTTGAGTTATTAATCTGGATAATTTATAAAAATAAGACATTGCTGCATGTTATCTCCTTCTATAGATGTACATTTTCTTAAGAAAATACAAATCAATTGCCTTTTTATATAAAAGAGATTTAATCAGAATTACAAAGGATTTAAAACATTTCAATTTACTTTTCAAAATTGGCATGCTGTAAACAGCAATGAGAAATAACAAAGTCAATACACAAAAGGAGAAAAAAAAAGGCAGATTTTACAGATGTTCTTGCATAGATCTTAACATTTAGGTAAGGCTTAAGGATTTAGTGAAAGTGTTAGTTATTCTGTTGTGTCTGACTTTTTATGACCCCATGGACCGTGGCCTGACCTGCAAGGTTCCTCTGTCCATGGAATTCTCCAGGCAAGAAAATTGGAGTGGGTAGCGATTCCCTCCTCCAGGTGAATCTTCCTGACCCAGGGATTTAACTCAGGTCTCCTGCATTTACCATCTGAGCCACCATGGAAGCCTTAAGGATTTATTGTTATTATTATTGTTTTTGTTGTTAAATAATCATATGCATGACGTTCCCAGTGAATGGTCTGTTCTGCATCCTGAGAACATATTTTTAGGGCAGGGTTGAGAAAGAAAAGAAAAAGTAACATGGGCCCTAGAGAGGAATCACTAAGCAATGGAAGAAAACAGAACCAACTCCTGATATACTGGGCGAGCATGAACTCTTCTGAGGTTCTGTTTTCACTGTTGTTAAACAGGTAAACATCTTTTCTGCTGTGTCTTGTAGACTGACTGAGGTCAGCAAAGAAAATGACTAGAGAGGCATGGAGGGGAATAATGTTGCACAGGATTCACTCTGATCGAAGCTTCTAATCCTGGTCTCCCACACTGGGCCCCTTTCCTGCTGGTACTCAGTGATGGGGGGACTCATCTTGGGTCTGGAGTATTTTAAGTTGAGCTTGATCAGCACAGATGCTATAGATATATACATGCTTACACATTTGTATACTTGTGACCAGGTTAGTGCCTGTGACTTTACCACAAGAAACTATTGGGCATTTTCTAACCACTATCTTAAATGAAAAAAGAATCCAGTGAAAATTTTCATAAACCATGATAGGCATCTTGAGGTCATTCTTGAGGAAGCATTTACACAAGGCTAACATCATTCAGTTGTACCAGCATTGACTCCAAAGTTTCTGAACTCTGAACTCTTTGCTGTTCATTGAAAAGCTATGGCTTTCATTCTTTCAATGATGGAAACTTTTTCTCACCTTTTGCACCTATGAAAAGAGCTCCAGCTTCCTTCCCCTCTCCCTTTCTTCAAATCAGGAGATATAGAAGATGTGTTCACAACTCTTTCCACATGTGACACCTGAGATCTTTTGTTTGACTCTTTCAAGATAAGTCCCCTCTGAGTCTGAGATAGACATCTCAACCTTAGCCAAAACAAAATGGACAAGTTTTCTAGATTTGTTGTAAAATGAAAGATAACACTCTCAAGAAGATAAGATCATCTTCCCTCAGCTAGCCAAAGGCCCCATATCTCAGAATTGAGCATCTCGAAGTGAGCATTTGTTACCGTGCTACTTTAGGGATGTCGGTTGAGCACTGAAGACCTGTAACTTGACCAAGATTAAACACCAGTGCAGGCAAATGCACAATGCCTAGCCTGTCTTCCCACTCTGTCAAGATTTCATAGAACACTCCAAAGTAGTTCTTCAGCAACTGAAGGATCAGTCTTAAGAATCTTTCTGTAAGATGTTAATTCCCTGAGCACATCATCAACTTGCTTCTGCCCCATGTGGGGTGGGGTTGGGATATTATTACCTGGCAAGGTGGTAACACAATAAAAAGCAGAAAAGACAATGTAATTTGAGATTAAATAATTCCATAAATGACAATCAATGGACAATCTTTTTTTTTTTTTTTGCTTTGGAGATACAGCAAAAGCATATAAAATGTGAAGTATGAAGATCACTCTTGGAACTTATGAACTATGTGAAGTTTCAGGGTGTTTGATGGGGGTGTTAATTGCACTGTGAGCTGCTTGACAGTGAAGTGAATTCTATTACAGAGTTATCATTACTATGTTGCAAAAAAGTATTGTTAGCTAAGTTAGGAATATTCAGTCAAACCATCAGTCAATTCAGTTCAGTCTCTCAGTCGTGTTCGACTCTGTGACCCCATGGACTGCAGCATGCCAGGCTTCTCTGTTGATCATCAACTCCTGGAGCTTGCTCAAACTCATGTCCAATCAAGCTGGTGATGTCATCCAACCATCTCATCCTCTGTCATCCTGCCTTCAATCTTTCCCAGCATCAGGGACTTTTCCAATGAGTCAGTTCTTCACATCAGATGGCCAAAGTATTGGAATTTTAGCTTCAGCATCAGTCCTTCAATGACTGATTTCCTTTAGGATGGACTGGTTGGATCTCCTTGCTGTCCAAGGAACTCTCAAGAGTCTTCTCCAATACCACAGTTCAAAAGCATAAATTCTTCAGTGCTCACCTTTCTTTATAGTTCAACTCTCACATCCATGCATGGCTACTGGAAAAACTATACCTTTGACTAGATGGAACTTTGTTGGCAAGGTAATGTCTCTGCTTTTTAATATTCTGTCTAAGTTGGCCATAGCTTTTCTTCCAAGGAGCAAGCATCTTTTAAATTCATAGCTGTAGTCACCATCTGCAGTAAAGTTGGAGCCAAAAAAAAAAAAAAGAAAAATAAAGTCTGTCATGGTTTCCATTGTTTCCCCATCTACTTGCCATGAAGTGATTAGACTGGGTGCCATGATCTTAGTTTTCTGAATGCTGAGTTTTAAGTCAACTTTTTCACTCTTCTCTTTCACTTTCATCAAGAGGCTCTTTAGTTCTTCTTTGCTTTCTGCCATAAGGGTGGTTCATCTGCATATCTGAGGTTATTATTAATTCTCTCAGCAATTTTGATTCTAGCTTGTGCTTCATTCAGCCCAGCATTTTGCATGATGTACTCTGCATTTAAGTTAAATAAGAAGGGTGACAATATACAACCTTGACATACTCCTTTCCCGATTTGGGACCAGTCTGTTGTTTCATATCCATTTCTAACTGTTGTTTCTTGACCTGCATACAGATTTCTCAGGAGGCAGGTAAGGTGGTCTGGTATTCCCATCTCTTTCAGAATTTTCACAGTTTGTTTTGATCTACAGTCAAAGGCTTTGCCATAGTCAATAAAGCAGAAGCAGATATTTTTCTGGAACTCCCTTGCTTTTTTGGTGATCCAGCAGATGTTGGTAATTTGATCTCTGGTTCCTCTGCCTTTTCTAAATCCAGCTTGACCATCTGGAAGTTCATCGTTCCTGTAGTGTTGAAGCCTGGCTTGGAGAATCCTGAGCATTACTTTGCTAGTGTGTGAGATGAGTGCAATTGTGTGGTAGTTTGAACATTCTTTGGCATTGCCTTTCTTTGGTATTGGAATAAAAACTGACCTTTTCTGGTCCTGTGACCACTGCCAAATTTTCCAAATTTGCTGGCATATTGAGTGCAACACTTTCACAGCATCATCTTTTCACATTTGAAAGAGCTCAACTGGAATTCCATCACATCCACTAGATTTGTTTGTAGTGATGTTTCCTAAGGCCCACTTGACTGCATTCCAGGATGTCTGGCTCTAGGTGAGTGACCATACCATTGTGATTATCTCGGTCATGAAGATATTTTTTGTACAGTCCTTCTGTGTGTTCTTGCCACCTCTTAATATCTTCTGCTTCTGTTAAGTCCATACCAGCTCTGTCCTTTATTGAAACCCTCTCTTGGTATCTCTAATTCTTTTAAATACATCTCTAGTCTTTCCCACTTTATTGTTTTCCTCTATTTCTTTGCATTGATCTCTGAAGAAGGCTTTCTTATCTCTTCTTGCTATTCTTTGTAACTCTACATTCAAATGGGTATATCTTTCCATTTCCCCTTTGCCTTTCACTTCTCTTCTTTTCTCAGCTATTTGTAGGGCCCCCTTGGACAACCATTTTGCCTTTTTGCATTTCTTTTCTTGGGGATGGTCTTGATCACTGCCTCCTGTACAGTGTCACAAACCTCTGTTCATAGTTCTTCAGGAATTCTGTCTATCAGATCTAATCCCTTGTATCTATTTGTCACTCCCACTGTATAATTGTAAGGGATTTGATTATTGCAAATCATAATTTCAATTAATTTGAACTGAGTTAGCTGGTATTCCATTTAATAGTTTTAGATGAATTAGATCTGTACCATTTGGACTTTTATTGGGACTTGGTTGCTTCCTAGACTTGTTTAAGGAAGTCTCATCCAACATATTATCACCATTTAGCCCATTTAACCAAGTCTTGTGATTTGATGTCTTGGTGTCTCATGGCTTTGGACAGGTCCATGTGCTATGCCAGGTAGTTAGCTGATAAGACTTTCCAAGGAGCATTTGCCTTGGACAATTCACCAAGGATCAATGTCTGGCTTCAGTTCTGGGGTTTTGGAAGATAGATTTTTATCAGTAACCTTAACACCAGGGATGAATGAACTCAACAACTAGAATCAAAGGACTAATGTAAATTCAGCTTCTACTGAATTTACTGAATTTACTGAAATTCACAGAGAAACCCAATAAGCAAAAAACGATTGCAACAGTGCTGTAAAAGTTGTTGTATACAGGGAAGGCTTTGCAGAAGTCTTTGGACTGTAAGCAGAATATCCAGGACAGACTCAGCACAGCAGCAGAAGCTCAATTCCTGGAAATAAGAAAATTGTGAATCTAACCCCTTGTTCTGTTTTCCTGATCTTGAAAAGCCAACTAACTTCTGTCCCTTTGTTACATAATCTGCAAAAGTGGACAGTGGGTGAAGCACCGAAGGTGACGTTATCGGAGATTACAAAGCGCTAAAATAATTAGACTCAGGAGACTGCTCTGTTCAAAGAAGTTTCAGTTTCCCAGAACTCTAGCTAGTGAGATTGCTCTTATCCTTTTCACGCTGGCATTTGACTTTCTGAGATAGAAAGAACTTTCTCATTTTTACCTGAGGAAGGCTAGGGGTGAGATAGGATTTTCTTTCTGCCTCACCTAGGTTGATGCTAAGTCAGTACAAGGAAAAGCAGGGTTGAAGTGCTTGTTTAGAGCAGAGTGGGCAACCCCAGGGGCTAAACATATGTGTATTATTCAAATGCAGTGGTTTTCTTTCTTTTTTTTTTTTGCATATTATGGTACTGAGATGTGATACACAGGAGGCTAATTATAAAATTATTGATCTCAGAACAAACACATACGTCTACATATCCATATTACTGACTAGAATGCTGGGTATCTATTATACTTTTTCTTATTACTTTGAATGGTAAATCAAACATCACTCCATCAGCTGGACACAATTACACATTCATGGCCAGTTGGCTCCAAGTGTTGTCCAAAGATCTCTGAGATAGAAACTGAGTTTTCTTTCTTCATTTGGAGTATTATTCATTATTTTCTGTATTGTGTGTGTGTGTGTGTGTGTGTGTGTGTGTGTGTATGTTTATTTTTGTGGCCTTGTTTTTCTGTCATTTTGTGTTCTAGTGAACATTTTGACTCATAGCATATGCATGTGGCCACACTGGAAGCTTTGCAAAATGCTAGGTCAATGACATTAGAATAGTTACATAAAGATATTTAGTTATACATAACTAAATATATATCATATATTATGTATACACACACACATAACAGCTATTCAAGGCAAAGTGAGCATAATCATAGCACTATTTTAGGAAGCAGATGGTCAAAATCAACCTGCAAACTGAGACTGAAGGAAGTTACTTGGATAGAAGGTATCTCATCAGAGGAAGTGACCAATGATGAAAGAAACAGAAATGAGATGAGACAATAGCCAGAGACATGATATGATTCCAAGTGTATGCTGCCCAGAATATTTCCAAGGGGCCTGTGCTTTGATCTTGAAATGCAGGTTCACTTAGCAATTGCATTTCCAGAAGAATTTTCTAGTCCTACTGCTGCATTATCATAAACATGCATTCTGACTCCAGTTTCAGTATGAAGATGAGGGGTTTCCCCACTACCAAGCAACTCTTGGGCAAGAGCCAGGTATCCTACAATTCAACTCAATTTGACACTAGGCTTTCCTGGTGGTTCAAACAGCAAAGAATCTGCCTGCAAGGTGGGAGACCAGGGCTCAGTCCCAGGTCAGGAAGATCCCCTGGAGAAGAAAATGGCAACCCACTCAAGTATTCTTGCCTGGAAAATCCAATGGACAGAGGAGCCTGGTGGGCTAGAGTCCATGAAGTCACAAGGAGTCAGACACAACTGAGTGACTAACACTTTCACTTTCACTTGGAGATAACATCAGATTTCCTAGGTTAAGGGCTTAGTTCCACTAGACTACCTACCAGACAACATTCACAAGCTTCTTTGGTTGTTGCCTGAGCTTCTGACAAACTGGCTACATACTGCAGGTTCCTAGAAGCCCCATCCTGAGTTCTGCTAATTTTTTAGAGCACTTCACAGAACTCAGGAAATTTGCTTACTCAGTAGGTTACTGGTTTATTACAAAGGATATTAAAGGATCCTTATCAATAGCCAGATAAAGAGATACATAGGGTGAAGTCCTGAACAAAAGAACTTCTGTTATCATGGAGTTTGGGACCCAACATGAGGGCACCAGGAAGCATTCTGGTTCACCAACCTGGAAACTCTTTGCGTCCTCTCCTTTGATTTTTATTCAAGCTTCATTACATACTATTTAATTGCTAAATTGTGTCTGACTCTTTATGACCCCTTGGACTATAGCCTGCCAGGCTACTCTGTCCATTGGATTTCCCAGGCAAGAATACTGGAGTGGGTTCCATAGGCATCTTGATTCACAACTGCTGATTGATTCAACTGCTAGCCCTTCTCCCCTCTTCTGAAATTTGCAGCTCTCTGTTGGTTGGCTCTGTTGGCAACCAGTTCCCATCTTTAGATGCTTTCCAAAAGTCACTTTATTAACATAAACACAGTTGTTTCAGAAAGGAGTTTATTATGAATAAGACAACACCCATTTCACTTTTATAGCTCTGAAACAATCTTAAGAACTTAGGACTAGAGACCAAACATTAGAATAAAGGATACTCCCATTACTCTTTTAAATCTGAAAATTCCAAGGGTTTTGGAAGCTATGAGCCAGGAACTGTGGATGAAAGCTAAATACATTTTTCTTAATATAAATCACAATATCACAATGAAGTGATTTGCAGAATGTTAAGGTAAAGAACATGGGTCTGGAATCAGATAGACCTGGACTTGAATATGGCATCAAAAAGTAATAACTGTGACTTCAGATAAATTGTTTAATCTCTTCTGTGGAGCAGTGTCTGCTCAGGACAGCAGCACTAATACTCCAAGTAGATGAGAATATTGATGGCTGTAGTTTTGAGTCTCTGAGAATGGAGATCAGTTGAAGGGGTTGCCTCACCCAGGGTTGCATTTCTTCTCTGGGGCAGCCTATCTGCAATGATTTTTTGATGCACAAGTACAAAGTCTTTCCTCTGGCTTTGATCTGGGAAAATCTGAAGGACTATCCCAGTTCCAGAGCTTCTTATGGGATCATCTGAGGCCTGGTTGAGGAGAATCATAGGTCAACTTCTTCTTTTGTCCACATTATGAAATGAAATTACTGAATGTAAATATTTGTCTCAAATATTCCCTATACTTGCAACCCTTCTTTAAGTATTTATTTCCCTTTAACAGTATTGACCATGTCACAGTTATGATTGTAATTTAAATATGATAATTCATAGAAATCATATCAACCACTTCCTGAGACAGAGTAAGTGAAACAAACTCTGTAACAAACCGAAAGAAAGTTTTCCTACCCATATTTTGTTTTGACCATCACCTTTCCTTCTTACCTTTATTACCACCAAGCTTTCAAACAGCTCTTTTGTGTCTGCCACAGCCATTTCCTTTCCAGATACTGCTCTTAACTCATTGCCATCTACTTTTTGTTTGCTAATTTTGAATTTCCATGTTAGTACTCTGGTTTTTTCCTGTGGAATAAGGCTTAACATAAGTCCCAATGTTATGTGTTTTTTGACATCTGGATTGATGCAACTGTACCTCAACTGGTCTAGTCACAACTTACCTTCCCACTCTGCTCCTGGGAATGAGGTTTCTTAGGCAGGCAACCCTCCTTATCATGGGAACCAAATATAGTTCCTGTTTACTTCTGAGTAGCAAGATAGCCCAACAGTGCAGTTTAGTCCAGTCGCTCAGTTGTGTCTGACTCTATGTGACACCATGAACTGCAGCATGCCAGGCCTCCCTGTCCAACATCAACTCCTGGAGTATATGCAAATTCATGTCCATTGAGTTGGTGATGCCATCCAACCATCTCATCCTCTGTCGTCCCCTTCTCCTTCTGCCTTCAATCTTTCCTAGCATCAGGGTCTTTCCAAATGAGTCAGCTCTTCACATCAGGTGGCCAAAGTACTGGAGTTTCAGCTTCAACATTGGTCTTTCCAATGAACACCCAGGACTGATCTCATTTAGGATGGACTGGTTGGATCTCCTTACAGTCCAAGGGACTCTCAAGAGTCTTCTACAACACCACACTTCAAAAGCATAAATTCTTCAGTGCTCAGCTTTTTTTATAGTCCAACTCTCACATCCATACATGACCACTGGAAAACCCATAGCCTTGACTAGATGGAACTTTGTGGACAAAGTAATGTCTTTGCTTTTTAATATGCTGTCTAGGTTGGTCATAACTTGCCTTCCAAGGAGTAAGCGTTTTTTAATTTCATGGCTGCAATCACCATCTGCAGTGATTCTGGGGCCCAAAAAAATAAAGTCAGCCACTGTTTCCTATCTATTTGCAATGAAGTGATGGGACCAGATGCCATGGTCTTAGTTTTCTGAACGTTGAGCTTTCAGCCAACTTCTTCACTCTCCTCTTTCACTTTCATCAAGAGGCTCTTTAGTTCTTCAATTTCTGCCATAAGGGTGGTGTCATCTGCATATCTGAGGTTATTGATATTTTTCCTGGCAATATTGATTCCAGCTTGTGCTTCTTCCAGCCCAGCATTTCTCATGATGTACTCTGCATATAAGATAAATAAGCAGGGTGACAGTATACAGCCTTGACATACCCCTTTTCCTATTTGGAACCAGTCTGTTGTTCCATGTTCAGTTCTAACTGTTGCTTCCTGACCTGCATACAGTTTTCTCAAGAGGCAGGTCAGGTGGTCTGGTATTCCCATCACTTTCAAAATGTATTGTGATCTACACAGTCAAAGGCTTTGACATAGTCATAAAACAGAAGTAGATGTTTTTCTGAAACTTTTTTACTTTTTTGATGATCCAGCAGATGTTGGCAATTTGATCTCTGGTTCCTCTGCTTTTTCTAAATCCAGCTTGAACATCTGGAAGTTCACGGTTCACGTATTGCTGAAGCTTGGCTTGGAGAATTTTGAGTATTATTTTATTAGCGTGTGAGATGAGTGCAATTGTCGTGTAGTTTGAGCATTCTTTGGCATTGCCTTTCCTTGGAATTGGAAGAAAAACTGACCTTTTTCAGTGCTGTGGCCACTGCTGAGTTTTCCAAATTTGCTGGCATTTTGAGTGCAGCACTTTCACAGCATCATCTTTTCGGATTTGAAATAACTCAACTGGAATCCATCACCTCCACTGGCTTTGTTCATAGTGATGCTTCCTAAGGCCCACTTGACTTCACATTCCAGGATATCTGGCTCTAGGTGACTGATCACACCATCGTGATTATCTAGGTCATGAAGATCTTTTTTGTACAGTTCTTCTGTGTATTCTTGCCACCTCTTCTTAATATCTTCTGCTTTTGTTAAGTCCATACCATTTCTGTCCTTTATTGTACCCATCATTGCATAAAATGTTCTCTTGGTATCTCTAATTATCTTGAATAGATCTCTAGTCTTTCCCATTATATTGTTTCCCTCTATTTCTTTTTACTGATTGCTGAGGAAGGCTTTCTTATCTCCTGCTATTCTTTCAAACTCTGCATTCAAATCGGTATATCTTTCCTTTTCCCCTTTGCTTTTTGCTTCTCTTATTTTCACAGCTATTTGTAAGGCCTCCTCAGACAGCCATTTCACTTTTTAGCATTTCTTTTTCTTGGGAATCGTCTTGATCCCTGTCTCCTGTACAATGTCACAAACTTCTGTCCATAGTTCATCAGGCACTCTGTCTATCAGATCTAGTACCTTAAATCTATTTCTCACTTTCCCTGTGTAACCATAAGGGATTTGATTTAGGTCATACCTGAATGGTCTAGTGTTTTTCCCGACTTTCTTCAATTTAAGTCTGAATTTGGCAATAAGGAGTTCATGATCTGAGCCACAGTCAACTCCTTGTCTTGTTTTTGTTAACTGTATAGAGCTTCTCCATCTTTAGCTGCAAAGAATATAATCAATCTAATTTTGGTGTTGACCATCTGGTGATGTCCACGTGTAGAGTCTTCTCTTGTGTTGTTGGAAGAGGGCATTTTCTATGTCCAGTGTGTTCTCTTGCAAAACTCTATTAGCCTTTGCCCTGTTTCATTCTTCACTCCAAATTTGCCTGTTACTCCAGGTGTTTCTTGACTTCCTACTTTTGCATTCCAGTCCCCTGTAATGAAAAGGACATATTTTTTGGTTGTTAGTTCTAAAATGTCTTGTAGGTTTTCATAGAGCCATTCAACTTCAGCTTCTTCAGTGTTGCTGGTTGGGGCGTAGACTTGGATTACCATGATAGTGAATGGTTTGCCTTGGAGATGAACAGAGATCATTCTGTCATTTTGGAGATTACATCCAAGTACTGCATTTCAGACTTTTTTGTTGACTATGATGGCTACTCCATTTCTTCTAAGGGATTCCTACCCACAGTAGTAGATATAATGGTCATCTGAGTTAAATTCACCTATTCCAGTTCATTTTAGTTTGCTGATTCCTAGAATGTCAGTGTTTATTCTTGCATTTCTTGTTTGACCACTTCCAATTTGCCTTGATTCATGGACCTAACGTTCCAGGTTCCTATGCAATATTGCTATTTACAGCATCGGACCTTGCTTCTGTCACTGGTCACATCCACAACTGGGTTGTTGTTTTTGCTTTGGCTCCATCCCTTCATTCTTTCTGGAGTTATTTCTCCAGTGATCTCCAGTAGCATATTGGGCACCTACCGACCTGGGGATTTCATCTTTCAGTGTCCTCTCTTTTTGCCTTTTCATACTGTTCATGGAGTTCTCAAGGCAAGAATACTGAAGTGGTTTTCCATTCCCTTGTCCAGGGGACCACATTCTGTCAGACCTCTCCACCATGACCCATCCATCTTGGGTGGCCCCACACGACATAGCTTAGTTTCAGCTAGCCCATGGCATTGTTCAAATAAGGTGATCACACCTTCCTGTGGGAACCAGGAGTCACCCCACTGTTCCTCTCTGGTCGTTCACTCTGTTGCTGACTGTAGACTTCTGTGGGATATGAGTATACATGGATAACAGTTTGCTGTCATTCTCATCTGTTCCGTGTCAGCTGTTGTGTCTTTGGCCATCCTATAATCTCAAGACAGGAATCCATTCTTCACCAAGAAGTTGAATAAAAGGTGATTAAACCACTCTGCTAAATGTAATGGGCTCTTTCCACTGGTCTACTTCATTGTTATAAACATTTATTTTAAGATAAGAATTTTAAAATAAGGTTCCAGTAAGTTTTAGAATTACTCTTTGTGGAATAACAAAGGTGTATCAGCCATTGGCATTTTAATTTCAACAGTTGTATCCTTGGTTACTTCTGCAGTTCTTTTGTCACCCAAGTCCCTAAATTCCCACTCTACTTTGTCCCTAGATATTATTATCCATGTTGACACATTATGAATTGTGAATGTCTAAAGGCTGCTTAGTGAAATTGAGATAGGTTCAGCATTTTAGTCAAAACACAAGGGTTCAATGAATTTGTTACCTCAGTGATCAGAATATACTCCCAGCTATCAAATTCAACTTTTATCTAAGGCTTTATTCTGTCTATATTTCTCACTCACTTACATGTTTCACTTATCCCTTTTAAACTATTGATAATTGCTCTCAAATATATCTTTCTATTTTAGCTTCACTTCTCAGGGGGCAGCTTCATATTTCCAACTACTGGATGGATAATTCAGATGACTGTCCTGCCTTCGATTCCAGTTCTACATTTTAAGTAAATTTGTTTTATTCAACATAATATTCTTCTATGTCTGTGGCTTACTTACTTCTAATAGTTTGTTTTCTTCACCTACATTTCCCAGCCCCCCTTGTGGATATGTTAGAACCACACTAGTTTGATCAATGGGCAGTGAGCAGAAGTTAGGTAGGTGTATTTTCTGAATCAGGCAATTTAGAGCCAGTATCTTTCTTTTTTCCCCATAGTGCCTTAGAATCTAAATGTTCCTTATGGTGCAGCTCTTATAAGAAGAAGGAGAGCATCTGCCCCATACTTGAACTTACCAGAATGTGAAATAATCCTTTGTAGACTTAAGCTACTGAAATTTTCATATTTACTTGTTTCCAAGATTTAAAGACTAATAAGACTTCCTAGCTGGGCACTGTGTGAACTTGGAGTAACTGTTTACTATCGAAAGAAAGCAGGGACTCTGTCATAGCACATTATTTACATGCAACTATGTGATTGTAATACATCTCATCTATTTTTAAATTTGCTCTTATTTAAAATTGAAGTACAGTTGATGAACACTGTTGTATAAGTTACAGGTACACAATATAGTGATTCACATTTTTTAAAGCTTATACTCCATTTGTAGTTGTTATAAAATATTGGCTGGATCCCCCTTGTTGTGCAATGTATACTTATATTAATAGCTTATTTTGTACATAAAATTTTGTACCTATTAATTCCCTACCCTTTTTGCCCTTCCTTTCTCCCTTCTCCCCACTGGTAACCACTAGTTTGTTCTCTATATCTGTGAGTCTGTTTCTTTTTGATATATCCACTAGTTTGCTGTACTTTTTACCTCATATATTTTTAGATGAATTTACAAATTCAAATTTTCATATGAAATCACTTAATTTTTAAATATTGGATCAAATTTGTAAATCACTATTTGGTCCACACAAGTCTTTGGGCTATATTCTGCTCATGGGCCACTTGTTTGCAATAAATAAACAAGTTATCTTTGAGTCTGCCTCAGCTCTGGTATAATATGATCCTATATTCTGAGAAAATAACTGCATCCATTGGTTCATACATTGTTTCAGAATAATATAAAATAACTGATTTTATTTTATCATAACAAAGCTCTAAAAACAATGAAAAAATAAAAATCCACAGAGTGGTTTCTTATTTTCCACCCTTAAATACTTCAATTCTTCTTTTTGCTATTCAGAATTCTCTCTGATACAGAGTTGCTTGGTCTTGAAACCTTGTAATACCCATTCTAGGCAACCTTTCTTGATAACTACAGTCATCACTAGACAACTTTTATTTTGAGTATTGAAGCATTTATGGTTCAGAACACACATGTTTCCTTTAAATACATTATCATGTATTTAACAGTAAAGTACTATGTCAAGTACTTCAGCACTCTCCCAAACAAGATTGAGGGCCAGGCCATTTCTTGACTCATGCTACTTTGATAGTTCTCGAAGTGCTCAGCCCTATTCTTCAGCATTATTTAAAATATTTTCCTGTCTCACTCAGACTTCTAGTGCTGAAGAATGGATCACTCTAGTACTCCTCAAGCACAAATATATTTGGTAATACTCTTTTGTATGAATAGGTGGGATCATAGTTTGCAAGAAACCCATGTCTTGTAGAAGCAGACAGAGGGGGAGAGAGAAAGAGATTAGCAACTGGGTTTAAAGGTACACAAAGAGAGGTTAGAGGGACAGGAAAGGACTGGGGACAGGACAGGGCTGGGAGCTGGGAGGTCTGTAGGTCAAGCAACTTTTATAAAAAAAAATCACTTTATTGATGTAGAGTTGATTTATAGATGTGTTAAATTCTATTATACAGTAAAGAAATTCAGTTATGTATATATATTTACACATACATATATATATATATATATATATATATATATTTCTCATAGTCCTTTCCATTATGATTTATCACAGGAGTTTGGATATGTGGAAAATTCTTCAAGAGATGGGAATACCAGGCCAACCTTACCTGCCTCCTGAGAAATATGCATGCAGGTCAAGAAGTAACAGTTAGAACTGGACATGGAAAAACAGAATGGTTCCAAATTGGGAAAAGAGAACAGTTTTAGAAAGGAAATATTATAAAGGAAAGGCATCAAGGTGGTATATTGTATATTGTCACTCTGCTTATTTAACTTATATGCAGAGTACATTATGAGAAACGCTGGGCTGGATGAAGCACAAGCTGGGATCAAGATTGCCGGGAGAAATATCAGTAACCTCAGATATGCAGATGACACCGCCCTTATGGCAGAAATTGAAGAAGATCTAAAGAGCCTCTTGATGAAAGTGAAAGAGAAGAGTGAAAAAGTTGGCTTAAAACTCAACATTCAGGAAACTAAGGTCATGACATCTGGTCCCATCACTTCATGGCAAATAGATGGGGAAACAGTGACAGATTTTATTTTTTGGGGCTCCAAAATCACTGCAGATGGTGACTGCAGCCATGAAATTAAAAGACACTTGCTCCTTGGAAGAAAAGCTATGACCAACCTAGACAGCATATTAAAAAGCAGAGACATTACTTTGCCAACAAATGTCTGTCTAGTCAAAACTATGGTTTTCCCAGGAGTCATGTATGGATTTGAGAGTTGGGCTATAAAGAAAGCTGAGTGCTGAAGAATTGATGTTTTGGACTGTGGTATTGGAGAAAACTCTTGAGAGTCCCTTGGACTGCAAGGAGATCAGGGAGTCCATTCCAAAGGAAATCAGTCCTGAATATTCATTGGAAGGACTGATGTTGAAGCTGAAACTCCATTTCTTTGGCCATCTGATGCAAAGAACTGACTCACTGGAAAAGACCCTAATACTGGGAAAGATTGAAGACAGAAGGAGAAGGGGATGACAGAGGATGAGATGGTTGGATGGCATCACTAACTTGATGGACATGAGTTTGAGCAAGCTTCAGGAGTTGGTGATGGACAGGGAAGCCTGCAGTGCTGCCGTTCATAGGGTCGCAAAGAGTTGGACACGACTGAGCTACTGAAGTGAACTTGGATATGCTTCCCTGTACTATACAGTAAGATCTTGTTGTCTATCTATTCTGTACATAATAGTTTGCATCTACTAATCTCAAACTCCCAATCTATGTCTCCTCCAGCCCTCTTCCCTTGACAACCACAAGTCTGTTCTCTAATCATGTGAAACAGCTTTTTAAAAAAATTACTTTAGCTTTTTATTTTGTTTCCATTGCTGGACAAGGCAGCTATATTCAAACACATCTTTTTAACCTAATGAAACCTTCTTAACCTTCTTCACCAACCAAAAGAAAAAATAACCAACTTATGGGTCAAAATGTAAGGGAAAAACTTATGATTATATAACAGGGAATCTGAATCTTCAAATAAATTATCTTACAAAAAAATCAAACTTACTTTCAAAACACTTTTGTACTTGTGGAAAGGAAAAATTCACACTGAAATATAAAATCTGTAGGCTTTTATAATAAATTAAGAGCATTCTTATACATGAAACAAGTGGTTCAAATATTTTACACATAATTCAATTTTCAAAAAACAGGTTGGAACCATGTGACTAGTTTGGCCAACAGACTGTGAACAGAAGTGGTAAGCATGTGTATCTCTGAACCATGCAATTAAGACCCTCTATCTCAGGTTTCCCTGGTGGCTCAGTGGTAAAGAATCCACCTGTCAATGCAGGAGACACAGGTTCAATCCCTAATCCAGGAATATCCCACAGGCTGCAGGGCAACTAAGTCCATGAGTCCTAACTATTGAGCTTGTGCTCTAGAGCCTGGGAGCTGCAACTGTTGAGTCCATGTGCCACAACTATTGAAACCCAAGCACCCTAGAGCTGTGTCCTGCAACAAAAGAAACCACCAAAATAAGAAGCCTGCACACCACAACTAGAGAGTAGCTCCTGCTCTCCACAACTAGAGAAAAGCCTGTGCAGGAATGAAGACCAGCACAGCCAAAAATAAATAAATATAAATAAAATATTTTTTAAAAAGAGCCTTTATCTTTCCTCTATTTCTCTTTCTCCTACCGTGCTTGTTTGGTCAACTAAATTTCATTTTATCAAACTGATATTTAACTGGATTGCAAATTGTATCCTACAAATAGTATAAGCACGTCACTAAGGCTGGATATGTACATGCTCACAATGCATATGCATGAAAAGGCTAACACTGCTGTGTGCACTACTTCCATAGGTAGTTTTGCCTTATAAAAATCCTTTAGACCATCTTAGAGAAGGAAATGGCAATCCACTCCAATGCTCTTGACTGGAAAATTCCACAGACTGAGGAGCCTGGTAGGCTACAGTCCATGGGATTGCAAAGAGTCGGGCACAACTGAGCGACTTTTTACTTTTACTTATTAACATACAACTATGGAGAAGGAACTGGCAGCCCACTCCAGTATTCTTGCCTAGAGAATCCTGTGGACCGCGTAGCCTGGTAGGCTGCTGTCCATAGGGTTGCACAGAGTCGGACACCACTGAAGCGACTTAGCATGCGTGCATTAGACTGTCTTGAGTCACACTGTAAGGAAACAACAATAGAAAATTCTTTGATTGCAGATATTTGATCAGGCATTTAAAAATATGTAAAAATTATAATGCTTGTAGGACTCAAAGATTACTGAACACAGATAAACGTTAACACTACTTACAAAATACGTGGATGTGGACAGCACACTCCACACATTTATAAGGACAGCACATGATGAATGTATATTGAAGTATTCTGCTTTCTTTAGGTCTATTATTGTTGTTTTATTCTAAGTTTTAAAGGATTTTGGATCCTTAAAAGATGGAGATTTAATTGAACAATATTTCATTGACTTTTTCTGTTCTAACAACAAACTTTAGAAAGAAATACAAGGATTTCCCCAGTGGTCCAGTAGTTAAGACTCTGTGCCTCCAATGCAGGAGGTGAGAATTCGATCCCTGGTTGGGGGACTAAGATCCTACATTCTGTGTGGTGCAACCAAAAGAAAAAAAAAAGTACAGTAGAAGAGTATAGGCCTCCATATATATGGGTACCTTTAAAGACAATTCAGTTTTTATTGTGATATGATATTTTAATGAACACTATCTAAAATAAAGTTGATGGCATTATGGTTTCATCCATGACATGTATATTACTTATTGCTAAATGAATCCAAATATTCCATATGAATATTCCAATATGGAATATGAATCCATATTCCAAAATGAATCCAGTAAATATTTTTCATTTCCAATAGCCCTCTGAGAAGAATCCAACTATTTTAATCAATTAAAAGTAAACTAGGTTGAGAAGAGCTGCCCTAAAACCTTGTAAACCAAAGTCAGTCATCCAAGAGTCTAAAACACTAGCACTTTCCATCGAGGATGAAAAAAATGAGCATCTAATGTAAAGAGATCCACATGATTAATCATGTAGCCAGTCAACAACTGCTTCTCTGTTCAAGGTAATAGTTATTTGAAGCTTGGAATTTCTGCCTTTGTTTAGTGGTGGTTCATAGAGTCATAGTTTCCAAAGTCAAATGTGACAGCTCTATCAAAGTCCTTGTTCAGGAGTAACTGAACAGGGAACTGATTAGTCATTTCTTTTTCATTTACAGAAATGGCACTGTTTGTATTAGCACACAGTTTGATGCTTCTGTAGAGAGTCTTACTTATTCTGTGCTCTGCCCATACTCCTATAACATCTCTCCCTTCCAACTGACTCTCAGTTTCGAGTCTGAATGTCAATGTCTGCCCACAGAAATAAGTTGCAGAGTGGGAGTTGGATTCAGAATCTTTCTGGAGTGTTCTATTTCTTCTACTGCTCAGAAAATGCCCTTCAAGATCAACTTCCCATTCATAAAACATCAGTCTGGGATTACCTATTTGAGGGGGGAAGTACTTCAGGGACTCCATTCCTGGCAGCCATCTCTTCCAGAGAAATGAAATTGAGTTCCATGCTCAGTGCTATGAAATTAATTTCAGAGCTACATGTTTATCCTCAAAATGATTTCTTTTTTTTTTCCATGTTCCAATGAAGTTTTATTTATAGATAATGATATTTGAATTTCATGTAATTTTCACATGACATGCCATACTTGTCTTTGATTTCTTTTCTCCCAAGTTTAAAACGGCAAAAACCATTTTTAGCTGAGCAATACATAAAAAAACCGGCAGCAGCTTGGCTTTGGCCCATGTGCTATGGTTTGGCAACCTCTGCTCCAAAATAATATTTTAAAAATCCAATCATTTCAAAATATCAAATCATTACTTCCCAGAGATTTGAAGTAATCATTCAAATCTTCATCAGTAACTTCTTTTAGATCAGCTGGTTTCCACTTTGGACTGTGGTCTTTATCTATTAAAACTGCCCTAACGTCTTCACCAAAGTCATGGCCATACAAACTTGACTCAGCCGATATTCCATAGTTAATACTTCCGGCAAGGTCTTTGAAGACCCCTCCATGAGTTGCCTTAGTGTGATCTTTAGTGAAGTTGGAGACATTTTATTAATTACCTTCAGTTGCTCCAGGGCAAAAGATGAACCATCTTGCTGTAAATTGTCAACAATCTGTTCCACAGTATTAGCTGAGAACCAACTGTTTATTTTGTCCATGTGTTCCTCAAGTACAAAAGGCTTGTCTTGACCAATCTTTGACTTTGCATGGTAAGTTTCTAAGACATCTGCAATATTTTCTTTTGAAGGAGATTTCAGGGCTAACAAATCTTCTTCTAATATGCCCAACTTTTCAAAATCTACAAAGTGTGTAGCAATTCCTGCTGTGTACACATCTCTTCCTTTCAGCCTGAATCCTGTTAATGCAAGGAAGTACCCAAGTTTTCCTTGAAGTCATGGCAAGAAATAACCTCCACCCACATCAGGAAATAGCTGTATTGCTGTTTCAGGCATTGCAAAAACAGACTTTTCAGTAGCCACTCGGAAATGCCCATGAACTGAGACACCAGCTCCCCCACCCATTGTAATTCCATGAATAAGTGCAATATATGGTTTCTGGCAAGAATCAATGGCATTGTTCAGAATATATTCGTCTCGGAAAAAAACATGAAGCATTTCCTGGTTTGTATTTCTAGCTTCTGAGACTGCTCTAATATCACCTCCAGCACAGAAAGCCTTTTCACCAGCTCCCTTTATGACGATCAGGAGTTTCTGGATCTTGTTCCCACTTCTTTAGCTGTGCGTAAATCTGCTGAACCATATTAAGAGTCATTGTATTCAGAAACCTTGGTCTGTTTAGTGTTATCACTCCTGCACAGCCTTTTCTTTCCAACAGGACTTCTGCTGCTGCATCTGTGTGATGAGACATTTTCAAATGCTGCAGTATGATATTAGTCCTTTTGTACAAATTAAACCTCAACAAGAGTCTGCACAACCCCTGCTGCCCCATTGCCAAAACACCGGAACCTAAAGCAGCACTGACTGAGCACCCCACTCAGCGTGGCTCCTCACGTCAGATCCCCTCAAAATGATTTCATATATTAATATTAATGGGACTGGAGCCTGTCATCTCGGGCACTAAAGTCATCATCCACTTTACAGTGTTGTACTGTGATGCCTCCAGGGTTTTCTTTTTTTTTTTTTAAATCTTCACTATTGGGTGAGATGCTGTTGTTCCATGGTTAAAAATGTAGTTTTCACTATGTTACAAACTAAGTCATTCAACTAGGCAAATAGCCATCATTCAGTAAAGGCACTTCGGGTAGAATGTGTGTGGCCTTTTTGGCAAAGTTCTATAGGTTCTCACTCTGTCCTTACACACCACCAAGAATGGCAATTTATCTTCTGGACTGTCTTCTACAGTGTTAACTCCACACTCTTTGACTTCTGGACTCATCTACTGGCTTCATACCCTCATGTCCCAGTGGTATCCACCTCTTGCAAGGGAAACCAGTCACTCAGTCTGGAGCTTCCTATGTTGCTGTTGTTGGTGGTGTTCAGTCATTCAGTCATGTCCAACTCTTTGCAGCCCCATGGACTGCACCACATCAGGTTTCCCTGTCCTTCACCATCCCCTGAAGTTTGAGCAAACTCATGTCCATTGAATCAGTGATGACATTCAACCATCTCATCCTCTGTTGTCCCCTTTTCCTCCTACTTTCAATCTGTCCCAGCATCAAAGTCTTTTCTAATAAGTAAGCTCTTTGCATCAGGTAGCCAAAGCATTGGAGCTTCAACTTCAGCATCAGTCCTTCATATGACTATTCAGAGTTGATTTCCTTTAGGATTGATCTCCTTGCAATCCAAGGGACTCTTATGTCTGTTCTCCAGCACCGCAGTTCAAAAGCATCAATTCTTTGGCATCCTGCCTTCTTTATGGTCTGACTCTCACATCCGTACATGACTACTGGAAAAACCACAGCTTTGACTATACAGACTTTGGCAGCAAAGTGATGTCTCTGCTTTTTATTATGCTGTCTAGGTTGGTCATAACTTTTCTTCCAAGGAGCATGTGTCTTTTAATTTCATGGCTGAAATCACCATCTGCAGTGATTTTGGAGACCAAAAATAAATAAATAAATAAATAAATAAATAAATAAATAAATAAATAAAGTCTGTCACCATTTCCATTTTCTCCCCATCTGTTTGGCATGAAGTGATGGAACCAGTTGCCATGATCTTAGTTTTTCGAATGTTGAGTTTTAAGCCAAATTTTTTATTCTCCTCTTTCACCTTCATTAAGAGGCTCTTTAGTTCCTATTCACTTTCTGCCATTACGGTGGTGTCTTCTGCATATCTGAGGTTATTGATACTTCTCAGTCTTGTTGCTATTCAGTCAATAATTGTGTCCGACTCTTTGCAACCCCAAGGACTGCAGCATGGGCTTCCTATTGGCTTGCTTTAAATCATTAAAATGCTACTTTATGACATGCTCTGGGAAGATGTCTCTTTGATTGATGGGATGATGATTTAATCCTTTTCAAGTCATAGTCTTTTTAGAGAATCTTGAGTGTAAACAGTGTCAGACTTTATTTTTTTGGACTCCAAAATCACTGCAGACGGTGATTGCAGCCATGAAATTAAAAGACGCTTACTCCTTGGAAGGAAAGTTATGACCAACCTAGATAGCATATTAAAAAACAGAGACATTACTTTGCCGACAAAGGTCCATCTAATCAAGGCTATGGTTTTTCCAGTGGTCATGTCTGGATGTGAGAATTGGACTGTGAGGAAAGTTGAGTGCTGAAGAATTGATGCTTTTGAACTGTGGTGTTGGAGAAGACTCTTGAGAGTCCCTTGGACTGCAAGGAGATCCAACCAGGACATCCTAAAGGAGATCAGTCCTGGGTGTTCATTGGAAGGACTGATGTTGAAGCTGAAACTCCAATACTTTGGCCACCATATGCGAAGAGTTGACTCATTGGGAAAGTCCCTGATGCTGGGAGGGATTGGGGGCAGGAAGAGAAAGAGATGACAGAGGATGAGATGGCTGGATGGCATCACCAACTCAATGGACATGGGTTTGGTTAGACTTCGGCAGTTGGTGACGGACAGGGAGGCCTGGTGTGCTGCGATTCATGGGGTTGCACGACTGAGCGACTGAACTGAACTGACAGGTTTATAGACTGTATTCTCAGAAAAATGATCACCCATGCCCTGCACCTGTGTGTCCTGCAGCCCCTGCAGTTCTGATCCAGCCCCTGCTGGCTCCATGTTCTCATGGGATTCCTTCAACTCAGGTTTCACTCATCTTTGTTGGTATGACCAGTGGTTGGGGGTATGGGTTCCTGGCTGCTTCATACCTCACTGAGCCAGTCAGCACCCGAAGCAGCTCCTTTGAGAGATAAATTGCCTGAAGAAATCTAGAATGTTTTTGCTTTGATATGTTATGTTTGAGTTGCCTTCAGCATGACTTTTACTCATTATGGATTAGTTGACCAGTGTTGGTGATTAGAAAGAATTAAAGAAAATAATACTTTCATTTAGTTGTATATAGCTCAGCCTATCATGTTTGGTAGGGATGCTTGGGGGACAAAGGGCCAGATAAAGTCATCCTTTAAAAAAAATAATTTATTTTTAATTGGAGGATAATTGCTTTGTAATATTGTGTTGGTTTCTGCCATGCATCATGAATCAGCCATAGGTATACATATGTCTCCCCCCCCCGCCTTGAACTTCCCTCCTTCCTCCCACCCTATCCCACCTCTCTAGGTTGCCACAGTGAACCAGGTTTGAGCTCCCTGCATCATACAGCAAATTCCTACTGGCTATCTATTTTACATATGATAATGTATATGTTTCAATGCTACTCTCTCAATTTGTCCCACCCTCTCCTTTCCTCAGGTGTCCACAAGTCTGTTCTCTATGTCTACATCACCACTGCTGCCCTGCAAATACATTCATCAGTACCATTTTTTGGGCTCTCCTGGTAGCTCAGCTGGCAAAGAGTCTACCTTCAGTGCAGGAGACCTCAGTACAATTCCTGGGTCATGAAGATCTCCTGAAGAAGAGATAGGCTGCTCACTCCAGTATTCCTGGGCTTCCATGGTGGCTCAGATGGTAAAGAATCCAACTCAGTGCAAGAGACCTGAGTTTGACCCCTGGATTGGGAAGATCCCCTGGAAGAGGGCATGGCTACACATGCAAGTATTCTTGCCTGGAGAATCCCCATGGACAGAGGAGCCTGGTGGGTTACAGTCCAGAAAGTCACAAAGAGTGAGACATGACTGAGAGCCTAAGCACAGCACAGCACCAACTTTCTAGTTCCACATATATGCATTGACATGTGATATTTAAAATTTCCCTTTCTGAATCACCTCACTCTGTATAATAGGATCAAGGATCATGCACTTACTTCAGTTCAGTTCAGTTCAGTCACTCAGCTGTGTCCAACTCTTTGCGACCCCATGTACTGCAGCACGCCAGGCCTCCCTGTCCATCACCAACTCCCGGAGTTTACCCAAACTCATGTCCATCGAGTCGGTTATGCTGGCCAGCCATCTCAACCCCTGTCATCCCCTTCTCCTCCTGCCCCCAATCCCTCCCAGCATCAGGGTCTTTTCCAATGAGTCAACTTTTTGCATGAGGTGGCCAAAGTATTGGAGTTTCATCTTCAGCATCAGTCCTTCCAGTGAACACCCAAGACTGATCTCCTTTAGGATGTCCTGGTTGGATCTCCTTGCAGTCCAAGGGACTCTCAAGAGTCTTCTCCAACACGACAGTTCAAAAACATCAATTCTTTGGCACTCAGCTTTCTTCACAGTCCAACTCTCACATCCATACACGACCACTGGAAAAACCATAGCCTTGGCTAGACAGACATTTGTTGGCAAAGTAATGTCTCTGCTTTTTAATATGCTATCTAGGTTGGTCATAACTTTCCTTCCAAAGAGTAAGTGTCTTTTAATTTCATGGCTGCAATCACCATCTGCAGTGATTTTGGAGCCCCAAAAGTAAAGTCTGCCACTGTTTCCACTGTTTCCCCAACTATTTGCCTTGAATTGATGGGACCAGATGCCATGATCTTAGTTTTCTGAATGTTAAGCTTTAAGCCAACATTTTTACTCTCCTCTTTCACTTCCATCAAGATGCTTTTTAGTTCCTCTTCACTTTCTGCCATAAGGGTGGTGTCATCTGCATATCTGAGGTTATTGATGTTTCTCCTGGCAATTTTGATTCCAGCTTGTGCTTCTTCCAGCCCAGCGTTTCTCATGATGTACTCTGCATATAATTTAAATAAGCAGGGTGACAGTATACAGCCTTGACATACTCTTTTCCTATTTGGAACCAGTCTGTTCCATGTCCAGTTCTAACTGTTGTTTCCTGACCTGCATATAGGTTTCACAAGAGTCAGATCAGGTGTTCTAGTATTCCCATCTCTTTCAGAATTTTCCACAGCTTAATGTGATCCACACAGTCAAGACTTTGGCATAGTAAAGAAAGTAGAAATGGATGTTTTGCTGGAGCTCTCTTGCTTTTTCTATGATTCAGTGGATGTTGGCAACTTGATCTCTGGTTCCTCTGCTTTTTATAAATCCAGCTTGAACATCTGGAAGTTCACGGTTGATGTATTGCTGAAGCCTGGCTTGGAGAATTTTGAGCATTACTGTACTAGAGTGTGAGATGAGTGCAATTGTGTGGTAGTTTGAGCATTCTTTGGCACTGCCTTTCTTTGGGATTGGAATAAAAACTGAACATTTCCAGTCCTGTGGCCACTGCTGAGTTTTCCAAATTTACAGGCATATTGAGTGCAGCACGTTCACAGCATCCTCTGTCAGGATTTGAAATAGCTCAACTGGAATTCCATCACCTCCATTAGCTTTGTTCGTAGTTATGCTTTCTAAGGCCCACTTGACTTCACATTCCAGGATGTCTGGCTCTAGGTGAGTGATCATACCATAGTGATTATACGGGTCGTGAAGATCTTTTTTGTACAGTTCTTCTGTGTATTCTTGTCACCTCTTCTTAATATTTTCTGCTTCTGTTAGGTTCATACCATTTCTGTCCTTTATCAAACCCATCTTTGCATGAAATGTTCCCTTGGTATCTCTAATTTTCTTGAAGAGATCTCTAGTCTTTCCCATTCTGTCATTTTCCTCTATTTCTTTGCATTGATTGCTGAGGAAGGCTTTCTTATCTCTCCTTGCTATTCTTTCAAACTCTGCATTCAAATGCCAATATTTTTCCTTTTCTCCTTTGCTTTTCACTTCTCTTCTTTTCACAGCTATTTGTAAGGCAGCCTCAGACAGCCATTTTGCTTTTTCGCATTTCTTTTCCATGGGGATGATCTTGATCTCTATATCTCTATCTCCTGTACAATGTCACGAACCTCCATCCATAGTTCATCTAGGCACTCTGTCTATCAGATCTAATCCCTTAAATCTATTTCTTACTTCCACTGTATAATTATTAGGGATTTGACTTAGGTCATACCTGAATGGTCTAGTGGTTTTCCCTACTTTCTTCAATTTAAGTCTGAATTTGGCAATAAGGAGTTCATGATCTGAGCCACAGTCAGCTCCCTGTCTTGTTTTTGCTGACTGCATAGAGCTTCTCCATCTTTGGCTACAAAGGATATAATCAATCTGATTTCGGTGTTGACTATCTGGTGACGTCCATGTGTGGAGTCTTCTCTTGTGTTGTTGGAAGAGGGTGTTTGCTATAACCAGTGCGTTCTCTTGGCAAAACTCTATTAGCCTTTGCCCTGTGTCATTTCGTACTCCAAGGCCAAATTTGCCTGTTACTCCAGGTGTTTCTTGACTTCCTACTTTTGCATTCCAGTAGAGCAGGGGCTGCGAGGGACCGCGCAAGCTGGTCACGGAGAGGAGCTACCAGTCGTCCAAGGTCAGGGGCGGCGACAGACAGAACCAGGCTGCGAAGGCGCAGGAGAGTCCGAGAGGAGCTGATGCATATCCCAGATCAGGGGCAGCGGCCGAGAGGAGCTACCCAAGCCCGAGGTTGGGGCGGCGGCCTAGATGAGCTGCCCCACATCCGAGGTCATGGGTGGCAGCTGAGAAGAGCTACCCCACATCTAAGGAGTGGCAGCTACAGGGGCGCAGGAGAGCCGAAAGGAGCTACTCCACGTTCAAGGTCAGGAGGGGCGGCCGTGAGGAGATGCCCCTCATCCAAGGTAAGGAGCAGCAGCTGCGCTTTGCTGGAGCAGCCGTGAAGAGATGCCCCACGTCCAAGGTAAGAGAAATCCAAGTAAGACAGTAGGTGTTGCGAGAGGGCATCAGAGGGCAGGCACACTGAAACCATAATCACAGAAAACTAGCCAATCTGATCACATGGACCACAGCCTTGTCTAACTCAATGAAACTAAGCCATGCCATGTGGGGCCACCCAAGATGGATGGGTCATGGTGGAGAGGTCTGACAGAATGTGGTCCCCTGGACAAGGGAATGGAAAACCACTTCAGTATTCTTGCCTTGAGAACCCCATGAACAGTATGAAAAGGCAAAAAGAGAGAACACTGAAAGAGGAACTCTCAAGGTCGGTAGGTGCCTAATATGCTACTGGAGATCAGTGGAGAAATAACTCCAGAAAGAATGAAAGGATGGAACCAAAGCAAAAACAATACCCAGTTGTGGATGTGACAGATGATAGAAGCAAGGTCCGATGCTGTAAAGAGCAATATTGCATAGGAACCTGGAATGTTAGGTCTATGAATTAAGGCAAATTGGAAGTGGTCAAACAGGAGATGGCAAGAGTGAATGTTGACATTCTAGGAATCAGCAAGCTAAGATGGACTGGAATGGGTGAATTTAACTCAGATGACCATTATATCCACTACTGTGGGCAGAAATCCCTTAGAAGAAATGGAGTAGCCATCATGGTCAACAAAAGATTCTGAAATGCTGTATTTGGATGCAATCTCAAAAATGACAGAGTGATCTCTGTTTGTTTCCAAGGCAAACCATTCAATATAATGGTAATCCAAGTCTATGCCCGGACCAGTAATGCTGAAGAAGCTGAAGTTGAATGGTTCTGTGAAGACCTACAAGACCTTTTAGAACTAACACCCCCCAAAAAGATGCACTTACTTAAAATGGACTAAAAGGCATTCCTTTTTGTGGCTGAGTAATATTCAAGTGGTCCTTTTATATATACTCATGGAAAGAAGTGAGTGAGAGATGCTCAGAACTCCCAACTCCAAATCTGGCATTCACCTAGCAGTTATTTTCTTTTCCTTACTTCATCTATTTTCTGATTACTTCAGTTGTTTAAAAAAAACAAAAAAAAAACAAAAAAAACGTTTCTGGTTAAATTATGTACAACTTCTGAGGAAGAATATTTAAGAAAGTTGAGTCAGGGGAATTACACTAAAATGATTTTTATAAGCTTTAACAAATTATGACTCAGGCATAAAGTAATAATTTTAAATGATTTGAATGTTTTATGAGGAGAAAATGAGTTTGGCACTAAAGGAAGTGGATTGCCATTTCGTATTACATTCTTTGCAGCTCATACCTTGTCTAGAGTGATGACCTATAATTTTGGAGGTTAAAAAAAAGAATTGACCTAATGTAGATTGAGATGATCATTGATCTATATTAGACCAGCAGATATGTGAGCTGCATATACTCCAATTACATCTGTTTGAGATGGGGTGGATCTATGTTTTTACCTCCACAGATCTGGGCCCAAATGGAGGTCTTTGGTTCCTCTACCTATACCTTTTCCCCTGAGTTTTCAGGTCTGGCAGCTCCTGGAAGGAAAGCAAGCATGAGGCAGACAACAATCCACCTCTGCCCTGGCACTACACACTTTCCATACAGTTCATGGAGCTGCCCTTGCAGACTCTGACCCTGTCTCTGGTCTCTGATCATCCAGGACTCAGGAGCTGTCTAATCCTTCCTGTCTTAGTGGTATCCCTCAACCTGGCTCACTGTTTTCCTGGACTACAGGGTCTGGGCCAGACCCTTTCTGCTGGAGACCCTTTCCCTCCGGAACTCATTCTGAACAAAAGCTCTGCACATCATACCATCCTGCCCTTTGTTATTCAAGGATCACATGCTTGAGGGAGAATTTAGCTAAGTGAACTGGCTAACCTTTATTGAATGTTTACTGTGTACCAGGCACTGTTCTAAATGCCTTACTTATATTGGTTGAGAATGAGTAAGAATTATATATATGAAGAATTATATGAAGCCTGGTGGACTGCAGTCCACGAGGTTGCAAAGAGTCGAACATGACTGAGTGACTGAACAACAACCATGAAGAAATTTATGAAGAATTATATATACATATATTGGGGCATGTGTGTGTGTGTTAGTTGCTCAGTTATGTCTGGCTTTTTGTGACCCATGGACTGCAGCCTGCCAGGCTCCTCTGTCCATAGATTTCTCCAGGCAAGAATACTGGAGAAGGTAGCCATTCCTTTCTTCAGGGGATCTTCCCGACTGAGAGACTGAACCTGGGTCTCCTGCATTCCAGGCAGATTCTTCACCATCTGAGCCACCAGGCTGTACAATGAAGTGAATCAGCTCTTGGACCTTCCTCCCACTCCTTCAATCCTATCCATCTGGGTCACCATAGAACACCAGGCTGAGTTTGCTGTGCTATACAGTATGTTCCTACTAGCTATCTGTTTTACATATGGCAGTTCACACACATCAATCTCAATTCCCCAGCGATGAGCATGTGAGGTCTTTATTATCCCTATGAAGTAACTTGCCCAAGATTGCACAGATATTAGGGGACAGAGCCTAGAGTCAAATCCAGATAGTTTGGCTCCCAAAGGCTGAACTCTTCACCAACACACCATAAAACCTCCTTAAATAAACACCCACATAATAAAATAGGAGAGCCAGAGCAGCAGGTTGAGTCATGCAATATTTATTGTATTTGTATCAGGTGCCAGGCTTATATTCATGCAAGAATAGATCTTAAGTTATACTAGATAATAATTTTATAGTCTCTGAGTTCACAATCTATTGAAAGATAAAGGAGAGTGTGATTCAGGACTAGATGAAACAAGGTAGTCGATTTGCTAAGAGAGAAAAGGGGAAGGAGTGAGCAGTCTTTCTCAGGTCAGAGGATCAGGGAAGACTTCATGGTCAAGCCAGAGTTTGATCTAGGTCCAGGCTTAGTATTTGAGGGTTAGAAAGGAAGAAAGAAGGGAGGAATTGCAAGAAAGGAAATAGCAGAAGGAAAGTCCCAAGGGCACAACGTGCACAGGGGCAGTAAATAACTTTGGGTAAGAACTAGAATGAGAGCATGAGATAGAGCTGAGAGGTAATGACCAGAATTTAGAAGGACTTGTGTGCTAGGTTTAGGAGTTTGCATACAAATTAAAAGCTGACACACTTCAGAGGTTTTGAGTGTGCTTCAAGATGGTTGACTTGGCAGCAAAAGACAATAAAAATTGAGCCAAGAGTAACCAAATAAGAACTTGATACAGTCTCTTAGTTAGAAGGATAATTAGGCAGTGGGCAACGGAGGGATGAATTCAAGAGCCATTTTAGAGGCAGGAATAAAAACTCTACTGAGTTGGATATGAGAGATGAGACTGAGTGAGTTGCCAGAGACAGTGAGCATCAGAGTGCCCAAGGCTCTCACCCATAGGTAAGAAGATTTTACTTTACCTGGTTTCTTAGCACTTTCTCCCAATAAACATAAAATGCTTCACCTCCACTACTCTGACTTCTGTGATACTCAGCAGAAGGAGCGTACAGTTGTCCTTGACTCTGAGATAGCAGCTAATCAAATATTGCTTGGTAAAATATGAAATTGATACTGACAAGAGCCTACTCCACTTGTAGGAAATTTGCAAGGCTTCATTTAGAAATTGCATTCGTTCTTATAGCCACTGTTCTTAAAAGCAGTCAGGAGGACTCCTAAAGTAGTCTAGACAGCCATAGCTCAAATGGAAGATAATGTACTGAGTTAATTGCTTCCTCAGAACTTTCTATTGTTCTGGAGTCTCAGGAGATGGAAAAAAAGACAGAGTAATATTTTGAGAAGGGCTCCGAGAGTGGGTGTGTTCTATTGAGTAGCAAAGCTGGTTGTTAATGTAATAGGGGAATGATGGACATGCACCACATATATGCCATCCCAACTCAGGTCCCATTTGGTTGGATGTTGGAGTTGAAATAGTAAAGATATGCAGTGACATAGAATGGGAAAGACTAGGGATCTCTTCAAGAAAATTAGAGATACCAAGGAAACATTTCACGCAAAGATGGGTTCAATAAAGGACAGAAATGGTAGGGGCCTAACAGAAGCAGAAGATACTAAGAAGAGGTGGCAAGAATACACAGAAGAACTGTAGAACTGTACAAAAAAAAAAAAAAAGATCTCCACAACCCAGATAATCACGATGGTGAGATCACTCACCTAGAGCCAGACACCCTGGAATGTGAAATCAAATGGTCCTTAGGAAATATCACTACAAACAAAGCTAGTGGAGGTGATGGAATCCCAGTTGAGCTATTTCAAATCCTGAAAGGTGATGCTGTGAAAGTGCTGCACTCAATATGCCAGCAAATTTGGAAAACTCAGCAGTGGCCACAGGACTGGAAAAGGTCAGTTTTCATTCCAATCCCAAAGAAAGGCAGTGCCAAAGAATGCTCTAACTACAGCACAATTGCACTCATCTCACACTCTAGTACAGTAATGCTCAAAATTCTCCAAGCCAGGCTTCAGCAATACATCAACCATGAACTTCCAGATGTTCAAGCTGGATTTAGAAAAGGCAGAGGAACCATAGATCAAATTGCCAACATCTGTTGGATCATCAAAAAATCAAGAGAGTTCCAGAAAAACATCTATTTCTACTTTATTGACTATGCCAAAGCCTTTGACTGTGTGGATCACAATAAACTGTGGAAAATTCTGAAAGTGATGGGAATACCAGAACACCTGATCTGACTCTTGAGAAACCTGTATGCAGGTCAGGAAGCAACAGTTAGAACTGTACATGGAACAACAGACTGGTTCCAAATAGGAAAAGGAGTACATCAAGGCTGTATATTGTCACCCTGCTTATTTAACTTATATGCAGAGTACATCATGAGAAATGCTGGGCTGCAGGAAGCACAAGCTGGAATCAAGATTGCTGAGAGAAATATCAATAATGTCAGATATGCAGATGACACCACCCTTATGGCAGAAAGTGAAGAACTAAAGAACCTCTTGATGAAGGTGAAAGAGGAGAGTGAAAAGTTGGCTTCAAGCTCCACATTCAGAAAACTAAGACCATGGCATCTGGTCCCATCACTTCAAGGCAAATAGTTGGGGAAACAGTGGAAACAGTGGCAGACTTTACTTTTGGGGCTCCAAAATCACTGCAGATGGTGATTGCAGCCATGAAATTAAAAGATGCTTACTCCTTGGAAGGAAAGTTATGACCAACTAGAAGTATACTGAAAAGCAGAGACATTACTTTGTCAACAAAGGTCCGTCTAGTCAAGGCTATGGTTTTCCCAGTGGTCGTGTATGGATGTGAGAGTTGGACTGTGAAGAAAGCTGAGTGCCAAAGAATTGATGCTTTTGAACTGTGGTGTTGGAGAAGACTCTTGAGAGTCCCTTGGACTGCAAGGAGATCCAATAAGTCCATCTTAAAAGAAATCAGTCCTGAATATTCATTGGAAGGACTGATGCTGAAACTGAAACTCCAATACTTTGGCCACCTGAAGCAAAGAGCTGACTCATTTGAAAAGACCCTTATGCTGGGAAAGATTGAGGGCAGGAGGAGAAGGGGACGACAGGGGTTAAGATGGTTGGATGGCATCACCGACTCAATGGACATGGGTTTGCATGGACTCTGGGAGTTTGTGATGGACAGGGAGGCCTGGCGTGCTACAATTCGTGGGGTCACAAAGAGTCAGACATGACTGAACGATTGAACTGAACTGATGTAGTGACAGGATCCTTTCAATATCTCTAGGGCACTTTGGGAATCTAGCTGTTTTCTGTGAGAACTTTTTGATGGAAATTTCAACAATCCTTAAAAGGTTATAGAGATTCTCTTGCTTAAGTAGTGGTCTTAGGAAACCACCAGACATTTTGGACCTAGTTATGGCCAGTGATGCTTACCTCCTCCCTTTATAGGAAAGAACAGGAACTGGGTTGATGCATGGGAATCTTGCATTAACTAAGATTTAGTACTTTTTTAGTAATGCTCCCTATTTTAACTGGAGGGGCCAGCTGCCTTCAAAATTCCTTTTTATTGCATTTCTCTTTGCTTAGTCCTAGAAGAATGAGAACATGAGAAAGACTGGGTGACTTAACACTGACACTGTTTTTGACAACAATTTCAGAGCATGCACCCTTGTGGCATATGCTTGGATGGATGGTTATTTCAAAGCCATAGAGTTGTTCCTGAAGCAATCTTGTAATGTTCATGTTTCTTCCTGGTTCAGTCTTAGAAGATTGTATCTTTCTAAGAATTTTTCTGTTTCTTCTAGGCTGTCCATTTTATTGGTGTGGGTTGTAACTTCTCCTTTTTCATCTCTAATTTTATTGATTTGAGTCCTCTCTCTCTCTCTTTCTTTTTTTTTCCCCCTGATCTGAGATCTGAGACCTGATTTTTCCCAGATCTTCTAATTTGCCTGGTTAATGGTTTATCAGGTTTATTTTTTTCATAGAACCAGATTTTAATTTCTTTCATCTTTTTAAAATCTCTATTTTATTTATTTCTGCTCTGATAGTAGAGCTGAAAGTTAGGAGAACAACTTTGAGCTGTGTTTGTTCTTTTTTCTCTAGTTGCTATAAGTATAAGCTTGGCTTGTTTATTTGATATTTTTGTTGTTTCTTGAGGTAAACTTGTATAACTATAACTGCCCTTTTAGTATAGCCTTTTTCTGCTTCTGCTACACCCCATAGGTTTTGTATCATCATGTTTTTATTTAAATTATTCTCCAGGAATTTTTAAGCAATTTCTTCTTTTATTTCTTCACTGATCCATTCATTGTTTAGTAGCACATGATTTAGTCTTCACATTTTTGTGCTTTTTGCAATTTTTTTTTTTGCAGTTGACTTCTAATCTCATAGCATTGTGGTTGGAAAAGATGCTTGTTGTGATTTCAGTTTTCTTAAATTTACTGAGGCTTGCTTTGTGGCCAAAGCAGGCCTGGACTGAATCTGAGGTTGAATAATGTAGACATCAAATACACTGTCCTATTCACAAAAATTGGGATATTCAAATTGGGATATTAAAGGCCTCTTTCTTTTCTGCAACTTTATCACATTTCACTCGGTACTTTGAGGGTGTGCTGCTTGCCCAGTTGTCACTCCTTTTATTCAGAAGAAAGTCCAAGTCTTGAATAATATTCAAGGCATATCTCCATGCTGCTACTGCAGCTTAGTTGCTTCAGTCCTATCTGATTCTGCGTGACCCTAGGACTATAGCCTGCCAGGCTCCTCTGTCCATGGAATTCTTCAGACAAGAATACTGGAGTGGGTTGCCATGCCCTCCTCTAAGGGATCTTCCCAACCCAGGGATCGAACCAGGGTCTCCTGCACTGCAGGCAGATTCTTTATAATTGAGCTACCAGGGAAGCCCATAATCTCTATAATAATCTATAAAACTTTATACAAGAGGATGACTGCCTAAAACCCAAATTCTTACTTGATCTCACCAATCCTAAAAGTTATGCTTTTTCATTTTTAGAAATTATTGCAGTATAATTGGCCCAAGTTATTATCTCTGAATTTGTCTAGTATGATTCAGGTAATGGTCAGCATTGTATTTTTCCTGATTTTTATAATCTATGCCTGATCTTGTGAGTAAATGTCAATCACTTTAGAAGTAGGGGCATAAACAAAATTTGGCAGTGATGAGGCAAGGCTTTCTGAGCTATGACACATCAGGATGTGTCATGGGTAAGAGATAGTAGAAGGAAGGCTGCTGTATCTGGAATGCTGAAGTGATTAGCTCTGGACCACTCCTGAGTGAACCCAGAAATTCTTCCTTCTTGACTAGTTACTTGTAAAGCAATCTGTTACCAATGTGTTTGAAATTCACCTTTTGCTCTTTGTATATTGTATGAATATCCAACTCAGCCAAGGAAGATTTTGGGGAAAACATTTTCCTGTGTGATTGAAATAATTCTATACAAATCAATAAGATGGAAATGTAACTCTTTAGAGGATCTAAATCCATAGCAACTGAGAGAAGTGATTTTGCACAATTGATACCGGAATTTATCCAAGACTGCCACAGACCTCTCAGAAAAACTATCCTGGGGACTATGATGACTGCATAATAAATTGAGCTGAGGATAATAGGAAAGCCAGTACATTAGAAAACAAATGCCCACCTACTGTCAAATCATTTTCAAATGAATGCCTCAAAAAAAGGTTGCACTCTTTCCTTTTGCTATATTGACCTTGAGGCTTATTCACCAGTAATTGTACCCAGGAGAGACTTCTTAAATCCCTACTTGAAAAGCAGGTCCCGGAAATAAATTCTCTGTGCAGGCTGGGAGAACTCTCTTATGGCTAACATAATTGGGCAGCATCCCTTCAGCCTTTCTGTTTCCTGACTAAATATTCTTAGGATGATTCTTCCTGCTGCACTGTCACCTAACCAGTGTTGAAACCAAGCAGGATCCTGTGCATCTCCGGGGAACAGAAGCCATTCTGTGTTCTCTGTTTCTTTTTTGTAGGGAACAGATCCCAAGCTCCCTGATCTTCCCTGAGTCTGTAAGGGCAAACTCAAACAGCTGCTAATCAGGGAAGGAAGTGGATTCAGAGAAAAAAGGAGGGGCAGTCAAAAAACAATAATCTTGAGACAGGGTCCTGGTTCCACCTCAAGGAACATACATAATATCTTTAAGTTCTTCTAAAGAACTAAAACCCCAGAATACAAAATATTCCAAAGAGAAGGTCAGTTTGATAACCTTGAAGTTCATTAAGAGACCACTTGAGGCCAGATTAAAGGAGCTACAGAAGCTCATCAGGAGATCACTTGAGGCCAGACTAAAGAAGTGCAGGCCCTGCACACACCCTGATCCTTATCAGCAACTCATCCCTTGAACTATTGCTAAAAAACTCCTCACCAAATCCTCCCAGGTTGAGAGGCATGGTGCTCAAGGGCAGACTGTGTCCCCCTTTGTCTGCTAAAGCAATAAAGCTATTCTTTTCTACTTTACCCAAGATGCTTGTCTCCAAGATTTGATTCAGCACTGGTGCACAGAAGCTGAGTTTTCAGCATCAGTGTGGGCTTCTCTTTACACTCATGCTGGCACTTTGCTCCCTCAGCTTTAATCTACTCTTCTCTAGCCCCATCCCCCCACTAATATGTACTATTCCAAGTCCATCTTCTTAAGGCAAGGTGCCCCCAGTGAGTTGTTTGTTTTAAGCTTTCTATTATTAGTAGCTTTTGTATTAGCTTTCTATTGCTGCTTAAATGACTTCCTACAAAATTTAGACAATCTCCACAAAACTGCCCTCTTTTCAGACACCAGCCACAAGTTTGGAAGTTCCCATCTGGCTAACAATTTGGGGGCCCCCATGGGTTTCCCTCATGGCTCAGTTGGTAAAGAATCTGGTTGCCAATGCAGGAAACACAAGAGATGCAGCTTTGATCTTTGGGATAGGAAGATCCTTTACGGAAGGAAATGGCAACCCACTTCAGTATTCTTGCCTGGGGTATCCCATGGACAGGTTGAGACAGGAATTCAAGTTCTTACCTGCAAAGCCAAAGAATGGAATCCATGAACATGCAAACACTAACGGTAGCAAGCAAATAGGATTTATTAAAGAAGAGGAAAGTAGAAAGCTCTCAGCATAGACATTGAGGGGGCAAAAAGTCCCCCAAAAGGTGGGAGTTACAGCAGTTTTATATCTTTCCCAGTATCAATCTTTGCATTTTTGGTTGGCTCTTGTCCCCAAATCATGGTATTTCTAACCAATCAGTTTAAAGGTCAAGACGCTTAACTTAACATTTTTATGGCTTCTCTTGATCCTCAGATTAAGTTGTCACCCTTTTTTGTGCCCCCTAGCCATTTTACAATGGATCAGTATATTAGCTTAAGATTAATGATCCCAATTATTTTTCCCTCAGGCATATGGAACAGAAGTTTATTACTGCCCTTCCCTGGATCTGAGTTCTGAAAATTTATCAGACCAAAGACACATTCCAGGAATTCGGGGCAATGGAGCAGGATGTTTAATGAAAACAAGACCGAGATCTCAGAGTTCTACACTGACTACCTAGTAATTTCTGCCTCAAGAGAAGCCTGGTGGGCTACAGTCCTTGGGGTCACAAGAGTTGGACACAACTTGGTGATTAAGCCATGACCACCATCATGGTTACTTGGGTTTGATAATTCTTTAGAATGACTCACAGAATTCACTAAATGAACTCACTCCTCACTGAATGATTTATTATAGGGAAAAGATACAGATGTAAATGACCCAAAGAAAGAGACACACAGCGCAGAGTCTAAGAGGGGCCCAGATGCAGAGTTTCTGGTCTTTCTCTCCCACTGAGACATGCAACATGCTAATTCTTCCAGGCTATCATGTGTGACAATATACACATAGTATTATCAGCCAGGGAAACACATTCATAAACCTTTGGTATCCAGAATTTTTATGAAGACTCAATTACACATTGTCCAGGTTGCTGACTGTTAGTCTCTAGCTTCTTCCTGATGTCAGGCTAACGTGTTTAGTCTCTAGTTTCTTCAGAGGTTGAAACTCATACTGTGCTCAGTTCAGTTGCTCAGTTGTGTCTGAGTCTTTGCAACCCCATGGACTGCAGCACACCAGGCTTTCCTATCCATCACCAACTCCTGGAGCTTGCTCAAACTCATGTCCTTCGAGTCCGTGATGACATCCAACCACCTCATCCTCTAAGGCCCCTTCCCCTCCTGCCTTCAGTCTTTCCCAGCCATCAGGGTCTTTCCTAATGAGTTGGCTCTTTTCATCACATGGCCAAAGTATAGGAGCTTCAGCTTTAGCATCAATCCTTCCAATGAATATTCAGGACTGAATATTCATACCATGTGATCCAAATAAATCACATTGTAAGATAAAGCCACTTGTATCAGGATGGGCATTCCAGGGGCCTAAAGATCTCTACATGATAGGTAAGGTCAAAGACTAGACTTCTCTATGTGTGGGGCAGAGTTCCTTACTATGTAAAACTTAAACAACACAAACTTATTATCTTCAAGTTCTATAGCTCAGAAGTCTGATGGGGTCTCGCTAGGCTAAAATCACAGCAGGGCTGTGCTCCTTTCTGGAGACTGTAGGACAGTTATCCATTTCTTGTTCATTCCAACTGTTAGCAGAATTTAATTCCTTGTGATTATAGGGCTGAGATCCCTGTTTTCTTATTGGCTGTCAACTGAAGGCTATTACCAGTTTGTAGACACTAACTACATTTGACCTCTATCTTCAAAGTTAGCAGTGGCAAATTCAACTTACTAAATGCCTTGTATTTCTTCTCCTCCATCTCTGTTTCATCTCTCTGACCTAACCTGAAAAAATTCTCTGATTAAGGACTGTATGATTATTTGGTCCCACTAAGATAATCTAAATCTAATCTTTTCTTCTCATGGTCCTTAATTTCATCACATCTTCATAATCCCTTTTGCCATATAAAGTAACATATTTACAGGTTAGGGCATGGAGGCCAATATTCTATCTATTACAGATGTTGAACATATAAAATTTAAAATGTAACTTGGTTGCCTTTATTCAATTGAAAGTATAATGTAGGGACTTCTAAGCCATTAACAGGGCCAGGAGGGGAAACTATTCCAAGCAGGAGGTTTTTCATGACCCATCCTATCTCATGCATAGGAGTTTCCTCTCCTCAAATAGAAAAAGCTGGTCAGGATGGATTTGTTTTTCTCCCTTGCCCAGCTTTTATATTTGTTTGGTTTTATATTTGACAAACAAGTATCAGGAAACAACTGTTTGCCAGGCAGTATGCTAATCACATTTGCTTGGTTTTTCCACTAAATCATTTAACACTTTTAGAAGTACTCAGATCTTTATTTCATAGATCAGGAAACTGGATGCTAGAAATAAGCAGTGCATTACCCAAGGTCACATAGTGAGACAATGGTATCTCATGAATTTGAACATAGTTTTCTCTGAGTCTAGGATTTCTTAGACAGTAAAATGCCATCTCTCCAATTTCATGTCTACTGTGTATTTAAAATCTATGTTATCTACATTAATACATACTTTTATATCTACAGTGTTGATAACTCTATCTTCTTATCTATACAATACTACTTCTTATTTTATCAGTTTTTGAAAACTTAGTAAACATGTATCTTGTACATCTGTGGAGAAAATGTTAAGTGCATTTTAGGAGCATACCCTGATTTTAGAAAATATTATCTGATAATTTCTTAACAGGCTGATAAAATTATACTATAAAGTCATTTTTAATTTTTTTATTTATTCTTTTTTGCTTTAATTTTTTAAAATATTTATTTATTTATTTTATTTTACAATATTTTATTGGTTTTGCCATACATTGACTTGAATCCGCCATGGATGTACATGTGTTCCCCATCCTGAATCCCCCCTCCCACCTCCCTCCCCACCCCAGTTTCCTCGGTGTGTATGCCCAGGAGTAGGATTGCTGGGTAGTATGGCAGTTCTATTTCCAGTTTTTTAAGGAATCTCCACACTGCTCTCCATAGTGGCTGTACTAGTTTGCATTCCCACCAACAGTGTAAGAGGGTTCCCTTTTCTTCACATCCTCTCCAGCATTTATTGCTTGTAGACCTTTGGATAGCAGCCATCCTGACTGGCTTGTAATGGTACCTCATTGTGGTTTTGATTTGCATTTCTCTGATATTGAGTGATGTTGAGCATCTTTTCATGTGTTTGTTAGCCATCTGTATGTCTTCTTTGGAGAAATGTTTGTTTAGTTCTTTGGCCCATTTTTTGATTGGGTCATTTATTTTTCTGGAATTGAGCTGCAGGAGTTGCTTGTATATTTTTGAGATTAAATTGTTTGTCCATTGCTTCATTTGCTATTATTTTCTCCCATTCTGAAGGCTGTCTTTTCACCTTGCTTATAGTTTCCTTTGTTGTGCAGAAGCTTTTAATTTTAATTAGGTCCCATTTGTTTATTTTTGCTTTTATTTCCAGTGTTCTGGGAGGTGGGTCATAGAGGATCCTGCTATGGTTTATGTCAGAGAGTGTTTTGCCTATGTTTTCCTCTAGGAGTTTGATAGTTTCTGGTCTTACATTTAGATCTTTAATCCATTTTGAGTTTATTTTTGTGTATGGTGTTAGAAAGTGTTCTAGTTTCATTCTTTTACAAGTGGTTGACCAGTTTTCCCAGCACTACTTGTTAAAGAGATTGTCTTTTCTCCATTGCATATCCTTGCCTCCTTTGTCAAAGATAAGGTGTCCATAGATGTGTAGTTTTATCTCTGGGCTTTCTATTTTGTTCCATTGATCTATATTTCTGCCTTTGTGCCAGTACCATACAGTCTTGATGACTGTGGCTTTGTAGTAGAGCCTGAAGTCAGGCAGATTGATTCCTCCAGTTCCATTCTTCTTTCTCAAGATTACTTTGGCTATTTGAGGTTTTTTTGTATTTCCATACAAATTGTGAAATTATTTGTTCTAGTTCTCTGAAGAATACCATTGGTAGCTTGATAGTGATTGCATTGAATCTATAGATTGCTTTGGGTAGTATACTCATTTTCATTACACTGATTCCTCTGATCCATGAACATGGTATATTTCTCTATCTATTTGTGTCCTCTTTGATTTCTTTCACCAGTGTTTTATAGTTTTCTATATATAGGTCTTTTGTTTCTTCAGGTAGATATATTCCTAAGTATTTTATTCTTTTCATTGCAATGGTGAATGGAATTGTTTCCTTAATTTCTCTTTCTGTTTTCTCTTTGTTAGTGTATAGGAATGCAAGGGATTTCTGTGTGTTAATTTTATATCCTGCAACTTTACTATATTCATTGATTAGCTTAAAATCATTTTTTAATGGAATTTAAGAAGCACAAGTTTGTTTTAATGCATTCTTTTTAAAACCTAAAACATCTTTTTAATGGCTGAGTAATATTCCATGGTGTATATGTACCACAGCTTCCTCATCCATTCGTCTGCTGATGGGCATCTGGGTTGCTTCCATGTCCTGGCTATTATAAACAGTGCTGCGATGAACATTGGGGTGCACGTGTCTCTTTCAGATCTGGTTTCCTTGGTGTGTATGCCCAGAAGTGGGATTGGTATACTAACACATATATATGGACTTTAGAAAGATGATAACGATAACCCTATATGCAAAACAGAAAAAGAGACTCAGATGTATAGAACAGACTTGTGGACTCTGGGAGAAGGCGAGGGTGGGATGTTTCAAAAGAACAGCATTGAAACATGTATATTATCTAGGGTGAAACAGATAACCAGCTCAGGTTGGGTACATGAGACAAGTGCTCGGGCCTGGTGTGCTGGGAAGACCCAGAGGGATCGGGTGGAGAGGGAGGTGGGAGGGGGGACTGGGATGGGGAATACATGTAAATCCATGGCTAATTCATTTCAATGTAAACCTAAAACATCAACTTAGGTGAAATCCCAGAGTGTCTGTATGACACTTTCATTCAACTTACCTATAAGGGGGAGGTAGGTATTTTAATTTTTATAGTTTTTTCCTTGTAACCCATCGTTGCAGTTGGTTAGTATAATTCAAGGCAATTTTCAGACCAAAGGTGAGGCAATTAGTAGCCCATTATGAGACATACTTAATCGATCATTCATTTGTATTATTGAAGATTTTGATTTCCAGCATTTTCACCTGTTAAGTCTTCAGGGCGTGAGATTGCATATTCTACTTGTAAGTGGCTTGGCACACTGCCTGTTCACTTCTAACAATTTCCAGCCTGGACTTTCTGGGCTGTGAATCTAAGTGTCATATTGCTATTTGGAATCTTTCTATTCAAGGAATTCTCACTCTGTGTTTCTAATTCCTTCCCCCTTCATGGGGAAAAAAGCCTCATAGACCTTTGCAGATTTTTTAAAATGTTTATTTATTTATTTATTTGGCTATGCTGGATCTTTGTTGCTGAGTGGGCTATTCTCTAGTTGCAGTGCATGAGCTTCTCATTGCAGGGCTTCTCTTGTTGCAGAGCACATACTCTAGAAATACAGGCTTCAGTAGTTGCAGTTCTTAAGCTCTAGAGCATAGATTCAGTATTTGTGGCATACAGGCTTAGTTGCCCTGAGCCATGTGGGATCTTCCTGGATCAGGGGTTGAACCCATATCTCCTTCATTGCAAGGTGGATTTTTCACCAGTAAGCCACCAGGGAAGCTACCACAGATCACTTTTACTAATAGGAAAGTGATATTCTCTCATTTTCATAAAGTACATAATGAATATTGGTCGCTAGAATCTTCTCACTCATGTAGAGTAGAAAATCAGAGCCATTGTTCTCCCTCTTGTGAAAGTTATCACTTGAGTTTAGCAGAGAACTTCAGAAATCTCCAAATCAAGATGCTCTCCTGACTGGAGGACACCTACTCCTCCTAGCAGCATCTTTGGAAATGTAGGTTCCTACAGTAGTTCCTCGTGGTGGCAGTTTCTGTCTTCGTATGTTTTTTGCTGTAGTCCTGCCATGGGGAACTGCTCTAAGCTTCACACATGGGTTATAGGATGAGTTATATTATTTTTAGTTCTACCTTCTATTTTTTTTTTTTTTTCCTACAGAATCCTTTAGTGCTAGTTTCTAAAGTGAGGTTGCTCAGCCGTGTCCAACTTTTTGTGACCCCATGGCCTACAGCCCACCAGGCTCCTCCATCTATGGGACTCTCCAGGCAAGAACACTGGAGTGGGTTGCCATTTCCTTCTCCAGCTGCTCAAGATGAGGCCATAATTGTGGATCAGTTTTTTAACCATTTTTTTTTTTTTAAGTTTCAAAGAATTTTATAAGAATGTGGACATGAACTCTCAGCAGTACATATTGAACTACTCTCTTCCATGCTTTCCACCATGTTCCAAGGGAGAGCTCAGATTCATTGAGTCCATGGCTGGGATGAATATTCATTTACTCATGTAACAAATATTAAGTACCTACTTCATACCCTGATGGCTGAGATGGTAAACAATCTGCCTACAATAAAGGAGTCACAGGTTTGACCCCTGGGTTGGGAAGATCCCCTGGAGTAGGAAATGGCAACCCACTCCAGTATACTTGCCTGGGAAATCACACGGACAGAGGGGTCTACAGTTCATGGGGTTGCAAAGAGTCCAACATGACTTGAGTGATTAACACTTTCACTTTGTACCAGTCACTGTTCTGTTAAGCATTGGAAAATACAGAATATAGCAAAAGAGACAGAAATTCCTATCCACATCAAACTTATTTTCAAGTAAGAAAGAAAGACAATGAGATAATTATATAAAATACATAACATGATAGATGATAAATCAGAGAGAACATTCTGTATTGGATGTGGGATGCATATTTTCAGGCCCAACTCATCTTCAGACAGTGTCTTAATTACTCGGTAATTCAGCTACTGCGTACCATGGACTTTTCTTGCCTAGCTAATATCCTTATACCCTTGTTCTTTGCTAACAGAATCCTGGTTTTCTCTGGGCAAATTTATACTGATTTTCTCAGACTTTTTTGCAGCTATAGAAGGCAATGCAAATCACTTCTCACTGTGAGATAAATAAGCAAATGTTTCTGGATGGGTCATCTCTTTTCCTCCCAAAGTGAAAGACTTTAGAGGAGAAAGTCTCTATTTCCTTTGCTTTATTTCTGTCCTGAATATGAATATAATCCCTGGAGTTGCAGGAGTTCACCTTGTACATGCTGGAGATGACAGAGCAGGAAGATGTAACCCAAGCGATTTTATCAGCTCTGACTCTCAAGACCACAACATTGCACCTGAGGAATTGGACAACATTGCATTTCATCCATGTTGTAGCTTCTGTGCGTGGGGCCCACTGTACCACAATGCCAAGTACTACAGTATGAATGAGACCCTCTGCAATTGTGAGACCATGAAGCACTGTTTTTGTTAGTTTTTTTTTTTATTAATACTTCTTTGGTTTATTAATAGTACTTAGGTTACAATCACACACAGCAAAATAAAATCTTAAATGATTCAGGAGGGGACTAACAACAGCTATATTTCATCTTCAAAACTTTTCTAGCAGGATACAGTGGTGGATACTTGAATCCTAGGACAATTCAGATATTATATATGACAGATATGCAAGGTGGGCTACAGTACTAATTGTAGTAGTGTGATTCATCTGTCCTTTGTCTTCTTGCTAATCCAATACTGATTAGTCCAAACTTGCTCGAAAAGGAGGATAGAATGAAGGATTAGTTGGAATTATCATATTTTAAATCAAACCTTAGGGCATAATCAAGCAATAAAAACTATATTGTAATTATATAAATGCAAAGAGTTCCTCAACCTCAAATTCAAGTGGTCATACCTGTGAAGACTACTTCCTGGTATCTAGAATCCACATCCATTACCATGTCAATATTACCATCTAAATCTGAACTAGAGACAGCCTCACATTGTCCTGTTCAAGCCATTGCATTTGCTTTATGTTTGCTCTGCCTGTCTTCAGTCTATTTCCCACTAATTGAATTTCCATATTATCACAGACTTACCTTTCTCAAAATCACATTTCCCATGATCACTTTTGTTGTTGAAACTTTCTTTAGGTCAATCCTGTTTTCCAGGTGTGGGGAGAGACAAATTAGCCAAGATGGTGTGTTCAGGCTCTCCCACCCCACGTTTTGTAAATAATGACTACGTAACAACTGAGCTTATTTACAGCACTGCACATGTGCATCATCGAAAAAGCAAGAGAGTTTCAGAAAAACATCTATTTCTGCTTTATTGACTATGCCAAAGCCTTTCACTGTGTGGATCACAATAAACTGTGGAAAATTCTGAAAGAGATGGCAATACCAGACCACCTGACCTGCCTCTTGAGAAACCTGTATGCAGGTCAGGAAGGAACAGTTAGAATTGGACATGGAACAACAGACTGGTTCCAAATAGGAAAAGGAATATGTCAAGGCTGTATATTGTCACTCTGCTTATATAACTTACATGCAGAGTACATCATGAGAAATGCTGGACTGGAAGAAGCACAAGCTGGGATCAAAATTGCTGGGAGAAATGTCAATAACCTCAGATATGCAGATGACACCACCCTTATGGCAGAAAAAGAAGAACTAAAGAGCCTCTTGATGAAAGTGAAAGAGGTGAGTAAAAAAGTTGATTTAAAGGTCAACATTCAGAAAACTAAGATCATGGCATCTGGTCCCATCACTTCATGGGAAATAGATGGGGGGGAAACAGTGGAAACAGTGGCTAACTATTTTTCTGGGCTCCAAAATCACTGCAGATGGTGATTGTAGCCATGAAATTAAAAGACGCTTACTCCTTGGAAGGAAAGTTGTGACCAATCTAGACAGTATATTGAAAAGCAGAGACATTACTTTGTCAACAAAGGTCCATCTAGTCAAGGCTATGGTTTTTCCAGTGGTCATGCATGGATGTGAGAGCTGGGCTATAAAGAGAGCTGAGCGATGAAGAATTGGTGCTTTTGAACTGTGGTGTTGGAGAAAACTCTTGAGAGTCCCTTGGACTGCAAGGAGATCCAACCAGTCCATCCTAAAGGAGATCAGTCATGGGTGTTTGTTGGTAGGACTGATGCTGAAGCTGAAACTCCAATATTTTGGCCACTTGATGCAAAGTGCTGACTCATTTGAAAAGAACCTAATGCTGGGAAAGGTTTAGGGCAGGAAGAGAAGGGGACAACAGAGGATGAGATATTTGAATGGCATCAACGACTCAATGGACATGGGTTTGGGTGGACTCCAGGAGTTGGTGATGGACAGGGAGGCCTGGCCTGCTGTGGTTCATCAGGTTGCAAAGAGTTGGACACGACTGAGCGACTGAACTGAACTAAACTTGGTTACAGAGCTGTGTGCGGGATGTGTATGTAAGCTCCACCCAAAAAAACAGTGGCTTTACTGCTGTGTCACATCTGTGTCTGTGGGGTCAACCACGAGAGGAGAGAATTGTGGTATGGCTGCCCTGCCAGCCAGGAGAGAATAAACGTGTCTGCAGCTCCTATGTCTTCTTGAGTCTCCTTCCAGCATCTTAGCTTGTGCCTTGCCTACTGCGGGATCAGCGAACAGTGTGGATAAAGCGTGGATACAGTAAGACGATTGGCGACACGAACAGGATCAGTGATACACCAGGTGACGTCCCCATTCCTTAACTTGGTGAGTTAGGTTCTTTGTACTGTGACAGTGTTTGGCTTTCTGGTTTCAAATCCTATTGTTTGCCAAATCTTGACTATTTCTGAAAACACTGCCATGTTTATGATTTTGTGACTTTCTTGTTCATGGCTTTTCTTTATGTCAAGAATGTTCTCCCTTTTCTGCATTCCCCTTGCTCTTCCTTCAAGGCACAGAAACTCTGAAGCTTTTCGCGCTTTCTCTAAACAGTTGATTATTCCTTAACCTTCATTGTTCCTTATTCATCACTTGGTACTACATCATAACGGCATTTAATTTACTCGATTACAATGAACAGTTATAATCTACTCACCTCTGATTTTTTCCTGATTATGAGTTTATAGGGCTTCATGTTCATTTCTTGTTAGTATTTACTTCCCATGTTTTAATATAAGTACTCATCTAATAGGAGATCAGTTTAAATTATTTTTTAGAATTTAATCTAAATAATTGTCCTGACCATAAGCAACCTGTTTTAAGCCAGAGATGGAAATGAAATGATGTATGTTTAAAAATTGTTACTGGAGTATAGTTGATTTATAATTATAATGTCATGTTAGTTTCTGGTGTACAGCAAAGTGATTCAATTATACATATACACATATCTATTCTTTTTCAAATTCTTTTCCTGTTTAAGTTGCTGCAGAGTATTGAGCAGAGTTGCCTGTGCTATATAGTAGGTCCTTATCTATTTCATACAAGGTAATGTGCATATGTCAATTCCAATCTCCCCATTTATTGCTCCCTCCCCTTACCCTTTGGTAACCATAGTTTGCTTTCTATGTCTATAACTCTATTTCTGTTTCGTAGTAGATAGTTTATTTTTACCCTGTTTTTAGATTCCGCTTATAGGCAATATCATATGATATTAGTCTTTCTCTGTCTGACTTATTTCACTTAGTGTGAGAATATCTAGGTCAGTCATGTTGCTGTAAAGGGCATTATTTCATTCTCTTTTATGGCTAGTAATATTCCATTGTATATGTGAATGATTGATAGTAATGGCTAGTAATAGTATGGCTAGTAATATTGAATTATGTTTATGTACCACAACTTCTTTATCCATTCCTCTATTGATGGACAGTTAGCTTTCTTCCACATCCTGGACATTGCAAATAGTGCTGCAATGAACATTGGGGTATATGTGTCTTTTGGAATCATGGTTTTCTTTGGGTAAATGCTAGGAGTGGAATTGCTGGCTCTGTAGCTCAGCTGGTAAAGAATCCACCTGCAATGCAGGAGACCTGGGTTCAATTTCTGGGGCAGGAAGATCCACTGCAGAAGGGATAGGCTACCCACTCTAGTATTTTGGGGCTTCCCTAGTGGCTCAGCTGGTAAAGAATCCCCCTGCAATGCAGGAAGCCTGGATTTGATCCCTGGGTTGGGAAGATCCCCTGCAGAAGGGAACGGCTACCCACTCCAGTATTCTAGCCTAGAGAATTTCATGGACTGTATAGTCCATGGAGTTTCAAATAGTCAGACATGACTGAATGGAGTCTATCATACACACACACACACACACACACACACATATATAGGCTAGATAGTTATGGGCTTTCCAGGTGGTGCTAGTGGTAAATAACTTGCCTGCCAATGCTGGAGTTGTAAGAGATGTAGGTTCAATCCCTGGGTCAGGAAGATGCCTAGAAGGAGAGCATGCCAACCCACTTCAGTATTCTTGTCTGGAGAATCCCATGGACAGAGTGTGGTGGGCCACAGTCCATGGGGTCGCAAAGAGTCGGACACAACTGATGCAACTTAGCACACACACACACGCACACACACACGCGCGTGGTAGATGTATTTTTAGTTTTTTAAGGAACCTCCATACTGTTCTCATAGTGGCTGCACCAATTTACTTTCTCACCAACAGTGTGAGAGTTTTCTTTTCTCCATATCTTCTCCAACATTTATTGTTTGCAGACTTTTGTGATGATGGTCGTTCTGAGTAGTGTGAGGTGATATCTCATTGTGATTTTGATTTGCATTTCTCTAATAATTAGTGATGCTGAGCATCTCTTCACATGTGTTTTAGTCATCTGTATATCTTCTTTAGAGAAACATCTACTTAGATATTCTGCCCATTTTTGATTAGGTTATTTATGATATTGAGCTGTGTGAGCTCTTTGCATATTTTAGAGCTTAATCCTTTTCCAGTTGCTTCATTTGCAAATATTTTCTACCATTCTGAGGGTTGTATTTTCATTTTTGTTATGGCCTCCTTTGCTGTGCAAAAATTTTTAAGTTTAATTAGGTCCCATTTGTTTATTTTTGCTTTTAATTTTGTTACTCTAGGACGTAGATCAAAAAAGATCTTACTGCAATTTGATAAAAAATATTCAAATTGTAAAGCTTCTGGATTGCTTGGAATCAGAATTAAAGCCCTGAATATTTTGGAAATTACTAATTTGAGACGATTTAATGAAAACTTTGAATGTATTTATATATAATATTTTTTATGTCTTTCCATGCTTAATGACAGAAAATATATCTTAACATATTTTCTCACTAACCCAAATGATAATATTTTAACAGATTATATTATACAAGCATATATATTTTCATTTGGCTGGGATAGTATTTATGAAATTTGATTAGAAAGAAATGGTATAAACAATGCATATTTTTTTGGTATCAAAGGAGCCTATTATCCTTAATGTTAATGGATGGATGCTTAATATTGTCAATTCATGGTTCCAGTACCAATGAGTAGGAACATTGCTGTTGGGGCAAGCCTATTAATAAATAAGTTTCATTATGAAATGCCATCCAATTAGCTTATCTTTACCACTGGAAAAAGATACAGTCTAATGTGTTAAGTGCATTATATTTGAGAAAGTTAGGCTAGAAGACAAATGGTTAATTATTGTGTTCTGTATTGGAAATTGTCAGGTTGCCATGAAAAAGGGGAACTATGTAAGCACTGCTTATATAATATCTTACACTGATTAGTAGCACTCTTCTGTTTTTCTTTTTTTTTAAACCTCTCTCTTTCTCTCTTTATTTTTTCCAAATGGACATTTTATTTGTACCCATTCCATTTGGGTAGACTGTTATATTGTCTGTACCTTATTTTAAAATACATCATTATAAGCTGTGTGATATGTACATATGTAGTAAAATTAGCTTTCCACCAAAATAATTGTTAGACATTTGATATTTCCTATTTAAATTAATATCTCAAAGGTAATTAGTGAGCATTTTAAAGATCCTAATCAGAAGTTCAAACATCAGAGGAGGCTCAAGCAGGTACTTCAATCTAAATCTGAACTAGCCTCTTGCTGTTTAAAGTGTGGTCCAGAGACCAGTAGCACAGGCATCACCTATGAGCTTGTTAGAATGTACAATTTCAGGCCTTCAACCCTGACATAATGAATCAGAGTCTGCATTTTAATAAGACTCCCAGTGGATTCTGTGAACATTTAATTTGAGAATCACTGCACTAGGCAGTTTGTTAATTAGCATAAGAGATGTAAGAAATAACTTTTGCTCTGGTGAAATGAGTAATGAACAAACACATGGTTTATGAGAAACATTATACAGGCACCTTTGCCCTTACAGGGATTAGATATAAGAATTTCAGTATCCCAGTAGCTTTTGAAGTGATACCTAAAATAAATGTAGAATTCGTTGGGTTGTATGTCCCTCTGTTTAACAGAAGATTCTGGTATCTGATCGAAGTATAAGAATAGCTGGACCTGCTCTCAAAATGTTGTCACATTTGCCTTGGCATGAAACTTTCATGAAAGATGCTTGTTATTGTTTGCTCAGACAGAAAATAAGAAGGTCTCATGCTTGCTTTTGTGTTTGCTGTTGTTCAGTTGCTGAGTCATCTCTGAATCTGACTGAACAACAACACACAGTTTGAGCTTAGTTTTCCAACAATAGATTGAACTCAGGCCGTGGCAGTGAAAGCACTGAATCCTAACTGCTGGACCACCAGGGAATTCTAATTGAAACATTTTTGGAAGGATGCTTCAAAATCTTTGTCAGATAATGCCATCTTGGTATTAGCACTGATTGATTGCCTCTTTTTACTTTGTTTGAAGTCATCCTCATTCTCAGTATGATAAGCCTTTTTTTTATTGAAACCTGGAACTTTTTGTATTATAACTGGATTTTATTTAAACCTTCTGTTTTAGCTGAGTTTCTCTCACACAGCAGAGAGAGAAGGGCACCACCTCCTTATGTCAGGTGGCTATAGAAACCCAGGTTCTTTAAATTTTGTTGACAGTTGGATAGGACTCGTTTTCTTATTGCTTGATAGGGATAGGAGTTGATGCGGTCTCTGTTGCAATAGAGTGGAGGTTGCCTTATTACTGTTGTTTAGTTGCTAAGTTTTGTCAGACTCTTTATGACCCTTCTCGACTGTAGCTTTCGAGGCTCCTCTGTCCATGGGATTTTCCAGGCAAGAATATTGGAGTGGGTTGCCATTTCTTCCTCCAGCCTCATTACTATTGAGTGATTATAAAATCTTGTCTCTCCACTGGACCCTTCTGACTCCGTCCCAGCAGGGAGGAGGAGGGAGCATATTACTAGTGTGTGTGTGTCAGGGAGGCAGAAGTGTAGATTTCCCATCTGGTCTTCACTATGGACAAACACCCATGATTGCTGAGTCCAGGCTCCTAAAAGGTCACTACAGTAAAACTGCCTCTAAATAAGAAAGTTGAATTCTCCAAATGAAAGGGAACATCTGAAATCTTCGAGAAATCATATTTAGAGGAAAATGAAAGGGGAAATAAATCATGTGATTTGTTCTGGAAAGCTTACCTTTCTTGCAAATCTGGCTTAACATGTTTGTTTATTTTGCATTCCCCAATTTCCTGTGTTATATGCTTTATGTGCACCTGTGTGCTTCTTCATTTAAGACTAAGCAATTGTATTCTTAGGAAGATGTAGCAGCTTCACAGAAACGTTTTGATCCCTCTGAAAGAAATTGCTTTTGCTACATTTTTATCTACATGCTATTCTCTCCCTGCATTCCACTTCTTTAGGAGACAATTTTATATGGATGAGTACATCTCTGGGAAAATTCTCTTCTACCAATGTCCCCAGGCTAGAAATCTCTGCTACAGAAAAGTCATGATTTATTGTTCTCAAGGAAAAGCAAATGTTATAAGGAAGTTCTTGACTACATATTGCCAACCTGTTTAACTAAATTAAAAAAAAAAACCAATTCATTTCCATTCTACTTGATGCTTTAATTAAGTGCATGGAACTGATATCATATATGAAAATTATTTGGGTCACATGTCTAGACAGTTTCTGGTCCAAACCTTCCCTTATCTCATATACAGCTCCCACAGGGTGCAGAATCAAATTCAAGAGGTGGCAAAGGAGATTAGACTCTAAGATGCATCAGTGTTTTAGAGGATATGTCAGAATCTATTGATGTTCAGATTCAGGGAGAAAGAAATCTCAATGCAGAAAATAGATCCATGTATGAAGGATTTGGAAAAAAGTACAAAAGCAAGTACATGAAAAAAATAGTTCATTTTTGATGAGGAAATATGACAAAGTGTATGACTATCCACTTGAGGTCTTAATTGTGATCACTTTTTGTAATTCACTTTTTTAGAGGTAGTAATTATCTGGATATTACAGATAATATCCAGTTCTACCATATCCTCTAGAGAGATTTATCTAGGATTTAGCTTGCCAAAAGCAATGGCAGGGAAATGAACAGCTATAGTACTACAGCTTATAAAGACCTCTCAAGAAAAACTAAAGAGAAATATAGAAGAAGAGCTTTATGTTCTCCTGTTAGACTCTAGCTTTGTTTGTTTGCAAGTATTTTCTGATTATTATTCTCCTTTATTTTTCCAGACATTTCCCTCCATTTTGTTTCAGAGAATTTGTTTGCTTGTGTACAAGAGAGGGGAAAAAGGCCCACTACTGAGGATTTTTCAGCCTCCCTATCTTTTGATTTATACCATGCTTTTCTGGAAGCAACGATCCTCATCAACCCATATCTTTTGCTCTACTATTAATATATTGTATTAATGATCTTCACTACCAAAGAATTGTGCATATACACTCACATCTGAATCACTTCAGGATCAAATGATTCCTCCTAGGATTGTATATGAGCAGCCTATACTTAGGACCAGAATGTCAATGAAGAACTTTAATATTCAGGGTCTGTATGTGTAAGGAGGAGAAAATATTCACTTTTTTCTTTATGCTTGAAATCAAACTATTTTAACAAAAGTAGATCTAAGCGTTAGTATCTTTTCATAATTTTACCTGATACCTAAGAAATTCTTGATTGTCGTTTTAGCTCAGTCTTCAGCTCTAGAGTTTGCATTTCCATTTTAACTTTGATTACCACCTCTATCCCATTTATCCAGGTTTTCCTTATTGTACTGCCAGTTATACACAGGTTTAATATCCACTTTCTCTCTGTCATGTTTATTATCTCACTGTTTTTACTATATTTTACTATATTCTTGGAGAGCTCCATAATTTTTTCACTTATGGTGAGTGACCTTGGGTATGAAGAGCATAATCTGGTGCATGGCCCTGGCCAAATTCCTTGTGTCGTGGAAATATGTGGTCAAATTCAGCTGAAGTAAAGTGAGAGTCTCTGACAGGAATATGATTAAGTTCTGTGCATTAGAAAGGAAGAAGTTTCAGGAGGGAAGGGATGTATGTATGCATGTAGCTGATTCACTTTGCTGAGCAGCAGAAACTAACACAACATTGTAAAACAATTATACTCCAATAAAAATAATAAAGAAGGCAAAAGAAAGCAGGTGTTAATAGTAATTCTCATTTATTCAAAGGAATTGCATGAAAAACTGGAAGTACCAAACTACTCTGTTCTCCTTTCTTTCCCTGTCTCTTTCTCTGCCTTCTTGACACTCAAAGGTGCAAGGATAACTTTCCTTTTGGGATGTACAGTGGAAGCGGTTGGAAGAGGGTAGTATTAAATCTTAGCTGCTTCAAAACACAAGCATTATTGTCTCATTTATATTTGAGACAAGAACCGCTTTTTGAGGAATGACTAGGTTGAAATGGTCTATCTTGTTTTCTGTGTGATTCAGCTGTTCTGTTTCAGAGGCCAAAGCTGATATTTTCCAATATGACCCTGTCTGGTAATACAGTTAATAGAAGTACCTAGATGTCTTTATTTTTCTTTTAACATTTAATATCTATCTGTAATATTATGTTACCGATGTTACCATTTGCTTACTTGCCTACTGTCTCTCTTTCTCTACTGCAAGATGCTCCTTGGGAGCAAGGAATTTGATTGTCTGTTCACTGTTGGATTCTCAGAGCCTGACAAACAGTAGATGCTCAGTAGACACTTAGGCGGACACAATTGTAAGTTGTTGAGTACTGGAAATAGTATGAAGGACATAACCATAAATTGGAGAAGGCAAAAGGGGTTACAAGGCTCTTCACTTCTTGACTCTATGCTTCCCCTATCCAAGTAACTAAAACTGAGGTTTATTGGTTTACTAAAAGGAGGTGTTGTTGTTTAGTTGCTAAGTTGTGTCTGACTCTTTGTCACCTCATTGACCATAGCTTGCCAGACTTCTCTGTCCATGGAATTTCCCAGGCAAGAATATTGGAATGGGTTGTCTTTTCCTTCTCCAGGGGATCTTCCCAACCCAGAGATTGAACCTATGTCTCCGGAATCAGCAGGAGGAGGATTCTTTACTGCTGAGCAACCAGGGAAGCCCAGGAAAGGAAGGTGGATGGTTTATTTTGGAAAATATTGGGTTTCTGGTGCTCCCAAAACATCCTCATAGAGATGCCAACTGGAAATTTAGGCTGAAAGTCAAAAGCCACAAGGACAGTTTTATGTTAAAGGAGAAACTAAAGATTCAACAGCATCTATGTAGTATCCGGCACGTGAAAAGCACTAGGGAGGTATTATAGGGTGAAATGACCAGTGGACTGAAGACTGGACCATTGGGCACACTAATCAGGAACTTAGAGAAAATATTATTACATAATATGGCCTTCTGAGCAAAGAAAAATAAGTAAAAGGATAAACATTGGGTGTTAAAGATTGATTGAATAGAGACCTCAAGAGATAGAAATTTTTCTCCAAGAACTATGTTTTTACATTTCAGGGTGGGGGATGAAATCCCCAAAAACATTTGTTTATAATTCCAAAGACTGTAAAACAATGGGGAGCAAAGTTTTATCTCACTATTTCTGGATCAGAAAGTGGTAGCTATCTGGCAATTCTTGTATAAACTTTCAGATTTGTGATTTCAGCATTCTTCTCTTGTGTTAGTTACTCAGTCGTGTCTGACTCTTTGCAACTCCATAGCCTGCCAGGCCCTTCTGTCCATGGGATTCTCTAGGCAAGAATACTGGAGTGGGTTGCCATGCCCTCCTCCAGGGGATCTTCCCAACCTAGGGATCCAACCCAGATCTCCTGCATTGCAGGTAGATACTTTACTGTCTGAGCCACCGGGGTGAAATTGAAATACCAAGACTTATCTTCACAGTGTGCTTGTGAGGATTAACTGTGTATGCATGCTCATGCACTAAGTACTGTCCAGTTTTTTCTGACCCCCTTGGGCTTCAGCCCACCAGACTCCTCTGTCCATGAGATTTTCCCAGGGAGAATACTGGAGTGGGTGGCCATTTCCTCCTCTAGGGAATCTTCCTGGACAGGGATTAAATCTATATCTCTAGCATCTTTTGCATTAGCAGGTGAATTCTTTACCTTGAGCCACCTGGTAAGTGCATAAGTGACATACACTACCTTAGACAGAGTAGATGATTAAAGTCTAGCTTCCTTTCTTTCTTTGTACCACCACATTTCATGGAGCAGAGGGGAAAGTTAATTGGCTGTGTCATTCTGTCAAGAAGATGCATGTTAAGGTTCTTGTAGGGTTGAAGGGTGAGGCCCTCTGGCCTTTCCAAGTCAAGTGCAGTTATTTGTCTGTCATACTTGAAGAGCAATTAGCACATTCTCTGGACAAAATTCATTTTCTTCCAAAAGACTTCTCTGTCTTACTCTACCATTCTGATTACTATTCTAAACCCTGTGATTGTTGTGCAGAATTTTTGGTTTTTGCTGTGTCTGGTGATTGCACCTTCTCTGGTTAAAGACTGGAACATCATCCAGGCAATTCCTTTGGTGTCTCAGATACTTCCTACTAGAGGAAACTGATACTCAGGAGCCCTGTAGTTAATACATTTATAGATGAAGCAGAAATGACTTCCCCTTAGGTACCATTGGACAGTTCACATGAAATTCATAATTGGGTCTTTATTCAGTACATAGTGTGAGCTGGTAAACAGAGCATGGGCTTTGCAGTTTTACTTGCATGTACCTACTAGCTCTAAGTTTTAATAACTTTATGACTGGTATAATCATTTTCCCTTCTTAGTTTTAGAGTTCTATTTGATTTTAAAAAATGAAAAAAGAAAGAAAGGAGGGGAAGAATGAAGAGAGAATAAAAAGGAGACAAGGAGGAGAAGGGGGAAGGAGAGAAAAGGAGGGAAGAAAATAAATGAAGATTAGTATCTTTTTCACCAAAATGTCCTGATAATAAGTCAAAATGAGGTAATGTGGAAAATAGAGTAGGCCTTCAGTAAATATTTCGCTTTCTCTTTTTTTTTCTTCTCCCTTTTGAATTTAACCTTGGAGTTTATACACAATTTCTTGCTGTTGTTTAGTCACTAAGTCATGTTTGACTCTTTTGTGACCACTTGGACTATAGCCCGCCAGGTTCCTCTGTCTGTGGGATTTCCCAGGCAAGACTACTGGAGTGCGTTGCCATTTCCTTATACACACTACTATATTTAAAATAGGAACTAATAAGGACCTACTGTATAGCACAGGGAACTCCACTCAATACTCTGTAATGAGCTATATGCAAAAAGAATCTAAAAAAGAAGAGATATATGTATATGTATAATTGACTCACTTTCCTATATACCTGAAACTATTGTAACATTGTAAATCAGCTATACACCAATAAAATTAATTTTACATAACTTTGAAAAGAAAAATGCATTTGCTAAATAAGTAATCTATATAGATATGTTGGGCAAAGATTATAAAAGCTGTCAGGGTATAGTTATTATTAAGGACAGCTACAACTTAGATAAGACAAAATGTATTTAACATAAATTGGATTGTGAAGCAATGGTTAGGAACTGTACATATAAGTTAATACAAATTCTTATGAACATCACTGGGAGCTTCCACTGAGAGAGTCTCTATTTTTCTATATCATCTTGTTACAGTGACATTTCAGTCAATACATTTTTGACCTGATGAATGAATAGTTTCTTTCTCAAGCAGTGAACACTGTTTGAGTAGTGAACTTGTCATACTTAGAGAAACACCAAGACGGGGGTTATACTGCAGATAAAGGAACTGAAGTAAAAGAACATGCCAAAGCCCCAGAACTAGGAAGAGAGCCCTCAGAGTCTGTTCCACTCAGCCTCGGAGACTATTCCTTGTCACTGTGAACTATGTCTTCTCGAGGTCTTGATGAAAGAGACCGGCAGGTGGTTTGGAGACAGCCTGTGTGCAGGGCATCCTGTTGGCTCCCAGAACCAACAAAATGAAAGCCTTAGGTGGTTCTGAAGGGACAAACATTAGACAACTTGTCATATTTAGAGCAGAGGGATGGACTTTTACAGTGGCTACTGGAGTGCTTTGGGAATGCCACTGACTCTGAGTTTAAAAGAGCAAAGTATGCATTAGCCTGCATACTTGATCCTAAAATAATGAAGTTTCCTTTCTTCATAGGTTAGGAAGAATAAAAAATGACTTTGCCATCACTTTTGTTTCTCCTTTTCTCACTTAAAGCTTTGAAATTGGGGAGTCTGGGTGGATATTTCTGCCCACGTGCACATGGAGGCAAACCTTTACCATTTGTTTGTGGAAAAAGCTAAAGGTTGGCACTTGCCATCTGCCTCTACAAGGATTAAATCACAAGCTGCTGTGACCACCAACTTTCAACCCACCTTGCAAAGGGTTTAGGGTAGAGATCAGGAAGGAGGCACTCTGTGCTCTGGCAAAAACTGACAGAACAGGCCTTCAGATAGGTATTTTCAGGAGATTTTATAAGTCCAATTCTTGCCTCTCTTCATATCTAGAAAAGCACCGAAACCTTTCATGGTGATGTCTGCTCCTCATGACTAGCAGTAAACCTCACAAGACTACATCAGAAAACTTCTGCAAAAATGTGTTCCATATACCGACCCCTGCCCCTTTGGAGCAGTTTCTCAGAGGTATCTGAAATGCTGCTTCCCTGGCTAGAGTCCTCATTTTCCCCCAGATACAATTTAACTCACAAATTTCACATTGTGCTTTTTTCTTTTTTTCAGTTGAAAATGATGTGAAGTAAAGAAAACCCTAGTAGGCTTTATCTTTTAAATGTCAAAGGGAATGATATCAGTTTCTGTTTAACCACCCATTCCTTCCATAGTGGGATTTTCAGCATAATGCAGAGGTTGTTTTCTTTACTGCTTTTTAAATGCTTGAAAATATTGTTTACAACATATTGTGGTAAACTGTGCCTAGGGAAGGGTGGTATGTGGGGAAAGGGAGGAGAGTGTTGGGAGTATGAGGGGTCCTTTCTTTAATTGAAAGCAGGCCTAGGCAAAGTGATACATTGAGCACAGTTTGTCTTGGGGCACCTCTTTTTCTCTCCTTTGTGTGAGCCTCTTGGAAAGCCATTCTTTCATGAAACTACTCCAGTAGCTTACTTCCTGGGGATTAATGCATACATCAAACACTGTTCTCCGACTCCAGTTTCCAGAGCCAGAGGTTCAGTTTTGTAAGCACAAGCAAATATAAACAAACAGATAAAAAAATCCATTTCTCTAACCTCAAGTAGAACAAGTAATCTCAGACTCTGCCACTTAAAGCAGGCACCCACAGCATAAGTACTACCTGGGAGTTTGTTAAAAATGCAGAAGTTTTGACTCCAGCTTAGACTGACTGAATCAGAATCTATATTTTAAGAAGATTCTCAGGTGATCAAAGATGGGAAAGTTCTGTTCTGTAGACCTGTTCCTTCCATGGAAGTGAAGGTCTAGGTCAAATGTCCTCTCTATGATGTCTCAGCACAGTAGCCCAATTCCATATGATCCCAACATGTGTTATTGTCTGAGGGCTATTTGCTAAGGTTCTTTTGAAAATCTGTGGATTAAACAGGTGAGAATGGTGAAAATACTAACACTGCTACTACTGTAACTGGCACTAAGGCCTAGCTATACTTGAGAAATTTTCTCATTTTCACCATAATTCTTTGAGGAAAGTAAAGTAAGTGTCTTAATTTCATGGATGTAGCAACTAAGCTTCAAGAAATTAAAGCCACACAGCTAGTGAAGCAGATATTAGGTTGAAACCTAATCTTAAACAATTTTTTTTTAAATTTTATTTTTTGGCTGTGCCACACAGCATGTGGGATCTTAATTCCTCAACCAGGGATGAACCTGTGCCCCCTGCACTGGAAGCATGGAGTTTTAGCTACTAGACTGCCAGGGAGGTCCCCTTAAACCACTTTTTGACCTTTGCAGAAGGTCTAGGAACCTTTAGAATTCTGATCTACTGTATGAATCTACAAGCCAGAAAGATAATATTTAAGGTTTCCTAATGAATTTGACCCAGAGCCCCTTTTGGAAGAATGGGACAGTTTTCTAAAATAGACACAGCTGGGAGCTGTCTCCTTTCATCACAGCTTCACAGGTGGTGATGGACATTGGTAACATTGGAGGTGGGGAGCAGATCATTGCACACATTATGTATAACTTTGGGGCACCAAAGGTCTAAAATTCTCTGACAGCCTTGTGAGGAGCATGAGGCTCTCATTATTAAAAGCTTTCATTTTGTTTAAATACTGAAAAACATTTTCTCTTAAATCCTGATTTTCAACCCCTTTGTTGGGTCTGCAAAAAAGCAGAAGACCCTGGATCCTCTTTCTGAGCATAGTAATAAGCCAGAGTTCATTTTTCCAAGCTTAAATTTTGTTTCAAGTCTCAATCTCAAAGTTTTAATTGTTATAACTTTTGCTTTCTTACCTGGGCTGGATATTCTGTTTGCTCTTCTAGATTAAGATATCCCAACCCCAATCCTCCTGGCTCTGGACCCATGTAGTCAGCCTCTATAGATGGCATTAAATGACAGTCCTTGCCCTCTGGCTTATGGGTGGATTTGGCCAATGGGCATTGACATATCAGAGTGCAGATGGATGGGGAGGTTAGGTTACTTATTCACTTGACTCTTTGCTTGCAAGGCTACAGCTTCAGTGTATCCTTCTACCAAATGTCACAACTCCAACTGGATGGTTCTTTCTTACAGTGACAGGCTATTCCAGGCTCCCTCAGGTCTAGGGGTGGGAATAGACTCCTGCTTTTAGGGTGATACATGTTCCTTGTTGGTTTCCCTTCATTCTTCCCACATATCTGAAGGTAGTCTTTTATTGAACTTTGCTCAGCTCTACCATTTGATTATGCTGTTTGTTTCCTGCCTGTGTTGATCACCATATAAATCAGAATATAGTCAAGTAAACTTAAGTTGAAATGCTATTTAAATTATTGATATATTTCTTCACTTCTTTCTTGTACATTCTCTTATTTCCTGAATCTTAAGACTAAACCAGTGTTTCTAGAAATGGGCCTTGTTCCTCCACTGGCTTCTTTTAGTATTTCCAAGTGAAACCATACAATTCAGATTGGGACTTGAACCCACAGGCTGGGACTCAAACCTGGCCAGAACCCAGATTGGGACTTGAATCTCTCAACTGAGATCACACATCTGGTTTCAGGGCTTAATGCAGTTCAGGTTCTTTATGTATCATCACAGAAAGAGTTCAGTGAGAAACAAAGAAGTGATAGAAAGTGGATTTATTTAGAGTGATATACATTCCATAGACAGAATGCAATCTTTTTTAAAAGGCAAGAAGAGGACTGAGGGAGAAACACACTCCACAGAGTATGGACCATCTCAGAAGGTGAGAGGCCCCAAAATATAGGGTGTTTAGTTTTTATCTGCTGGGTAATTTCATAAGCTAACAAGTGAGAGGATTATTCCAATTATTTTGGAGAAGGGTGGGGATTTCCAGGATTTGGCTCACTGCCCTCTTTTTGGCCTTTTATGGTTAGTCTCATAACTGTCATGGTGGGGGTGTCATTTGCCATGCTAAGTGTGGGACGAGGCTCAGGGTCTACCAGAAGCTGAATCTTCAATAATGGACCTAGTTGATTCTAACCAGTTTTTGTTGTGCACTTAACAGCTTTTAAAGGTTGCACCCTGCCCCATCTTCTGTTTCACAAGGGTATTATGAGTGCTTCAGATGGAAGATGTTGTGAAATTAATATGAATGGTCACACCTTAGAGAAGTGAACAGAGCAAAAAGCAAAGCCCTGAGGTGCTAATTTCTTTTAATCAAAGAAACAGAAGATTATGATGTGGACCGCTGGAGCTCAGCTGGTAAAGAATCCACCTGCAATGCAGGAGAGCTGGGTTTGATCCCTGGGTTTGGAAGATCCTCTATAGAAGGGAAAGGCTGCCCACTCCAGTATTCTGGCCTGAATAATCTCATGGACTGTACAGTCCATGGGGTCACAAAGAGTCAGACATGACTGACAGACTTTCATTTCACTTCACAGTCTCAGAGGAAACCCCTTGTGAACAGTTGAAGTAGGTATCCTAGGGGGTTAGAGACAGTGTGGAGATAATGGATACTGGGGAAAGAGGGCTGCTATCAAGAAGAATTCCATAGAGAAACAAAATAAAACAAAATTCCTCCCTTGAAAAGTTCCTGTGGCCTCAAGAAGGGGTGAGAAGGTGGGAATGAAAAGTATAAGATGCATTTATATTTGTGGGAGATAATGTTAGGACATCTATGAATCCAGATAGCAGCTCTTATAACATAAACATCCCTTCTGAAGACAAAATGAATTTGGACCAGATCAGATATGCTGATGGAGCCAGGGTATGAGAAGAGTAGGAGAACTGACAACAGAAGAAGAGGCCCTTAGAATAAATGGAGGGTGAGCTTCAGGGGCTTCCCTGAAGAAGGGCCATGAGAATGGCCTTCTCCCAAGTACACAAGCATAACAGGAGAGGAGCTGAGGGCATGTTGATGAGATGGCTGCCTAAGTGCAAAGCACTCAATATGTCCCCTGGAAAAAAAGTGGACTTGTTATAAAAGTTTGTGTGCCCAGTGTACAGTGAGGCCAATTAAACTGAAACATAGGAGTTTGGGGGCAGAGAAAGGCTTACTGCAGGGCCAAGCAAGGAAAATGAGTGGCTCATGCTCAAAAATCCAGAACTCCCCAATGGTTTGGGGTGAAAACTCTGACCTGAAGGCTGCAGGGTGTGTGACTTCTTCCAGTTGGTTGGTGGTGAGGTCACAGGGCAGGGCTCTAGGAAGCACTCTAGGAAGTTACATTCAACTTGAAGTTGCCATCCTCTCCCTTGGTTTTGCGCATACATGCTAAGTACCTTCAGTCATGTCTGACTCTTTGCAACCCTGTGAATTGTAGACCACCAGGCTCCTATGTCCATGGGCTTCTCTCAGCAACAATAGTGGACTGGGTTGCCCTTCTCCAGGGTATCTTCCCAACCCAGGGATCGGACCCACATCTCTTATCTCCCCTACATTTGCAGGCAGGTTCTTTACCACTAGCACCACCTTGGTTCTGTAGAAGAACTCAAAAATATTATGTCTATTCCTTGAAAAGAAACCAGGACTCTGCCCCGAGACTGCACTGTTGTTTTTCGTCTGCTCCTCCCTTGTCTCTGCATCCCTTCCCTTCCCTGATTAGCAACTGTTTAAACCTACCCTTTGGAACTCTGGGAAGGTCAAGGAGTCTGAATGATGCCTATTTCATACAGACAAGGAATGAGAGACAGAGAAAGGATTTGTACCTAGAAACCCCAAGAGTCCTGCTTGCTTTCAGACTCTTTTCCTTTTTATTATGGATGATTGCCATGACAGTAATTTTGACCTGGACCCAGAAAATATGAGAAAAGTGGGAGGTAGAGTTTCATAAGCAGATACTGTGTCAGGCATATAAACATAGTAGTGAAAACAGAAGGGAAGAGGGCAGGCCACAACTTTTAAAAGAATGACAGCCCAAGGATACAGTATAAACTGGTTAGAATCTGCTATGTCCAAAACAGTAGAATATTTGACTTGAGTGAATCTTGAGCCTCATCAGATGCTCACTGTAATACAGTAGCATGCTAAGTGGCATACCCACCATTGACATGACAGTTCTGAGGCTAACCATAAAAGGCTAAAAATGTGGGTGGTGGCACAATTCCTGGAAATCTACACCCTTCCCCCTCCCCCACCAAATGTAATAATCCTCCCACTCATTAACCTATGAAATTACACAGATCAAAAACTAACCACCCCATATTTTGGGATCTCTCAGCTCAGATGGTAAAAGCGCCTGCCTACAATGTGGGAGACCCGGGCTCAGTACCTGGGTTGGGAAGATCCCCCGGAGAAGGAATTGACAACCCACTCCGGTACTCTTGCCTGGAAAATCCCATGGATGGAGAAGCCTGGTAGGCTACAACTCATGGGGTCGCAAAGAGTTGGACGCAATGGAGGGACTTCACTTCACTCACTTCACAGCTTCTGAAAGAACATGAATGTGAGCCCACACTCTGTGGAATTCACTTCTCTCTAAGTGAATCTACCTCTTACTCATCATTTTCTCTCTCACTGAATTATTTTCTGTGATGAGACATCAAGAACTTGAGTTTCATTAAGTACTGGGACCAGGTGTGTGATCTCACTCAATAGAGAGTGGGTCTATTGAGTCCCAATCTGAGTTACACTATTTCAGTTGTTGCTGTTTAGTTTATAAGTCATGTCTAACTCCTTTTCAACCCCATGGACTGTAGCTCACCAGATTCCTCTATCCATAGAATACTGTAGGCAAAAATATTGGAGTTGGTTGCCATTCCCATTTTCCAGGGGCTCTTCCTGACCCAGGGATCAGACCCATGTCTCTTGTATTGGCAGGCAGATCTTTTACCTCTGAGGCACGAGGGAAGAAGTCCCATATGGTTTCAGTAGTCTCATTTTTATTCTCCAAAGAAATTATATTTTTCCCTTTCATTTCAAACAAGAGAAAACAGGTTCAGAATTTACTAGCATAGGGTCACTAGTAAGTATCAGGTCCTCTGACTCAAACTCAGTTTGCTGTGAATCTGGAGACAGATGTGCCAAGTATCCTCCTTCTAAGACCCATGTCAACTGGAAAACACATCACACACACACACACCACACACACACACACACACACACACACAAACTAAAAGTTGAGAATTATGTTTTGCTTGGAGAAATTTCTGAGGACTTCAAGCCCTAGAGGCCACCTCTCAGATATCTCTGAGGGACTTCCCTTGTGAGGGTAGTAGCCAAGATATTAGGAATTTTGCAACAAAAACCAGGTAGTCAAAAGATTACCGTTAATTGAAAATCAGACATCAAGGTAATGAATTTAACACTTGTCTATGTATGGGAGGATGCAAAAATCTGGGCTCATTGAAATAATTTCTTTGATATGCACCTTAACTATCTAGGGCCAGTATCTTGCTCTTTTCAGTCCCTCAGGTTATGCTATTAGGAGCAATTGCAGTGGCTGATGGCTTGGTGGCTGCAACATTTTTCATTTACTGGTACAGCAGAGGGCATTCTTAGTCCATAGCCAGGAAGGGTCACTTTCCTGTTTCATCATGAATGAAGGGAAAAGCAGAAAGCGGTCCACAGAGGCTTAGAGTAGCAATACTTCAAACAATTAAGTAAAAACTAATTCATACCTCCAAAGCCTGAAGGAAGAGGTCCATGAACTGGAAAGAAGAAAAAATTGTGGAACTCCCTGGAAGAGACAGTTTTAAGCTTGCCATCTGTGGTTAATAAGGTGAAACCTCATATTTTAAACTTACATTAACCATATGTGAAGCTATGTACTTATACGCATAGCTCCTTCCCGCTCCAGCAAATCCCAGTTGAGCATCCAAATACATTTAAAGAACAGGAGCACACAATAACTAAATTGAGAAAGCTGATCTAAGATTTATGGTGCATAAAAATCACCCAGGAGTAACCATTAAAACACAGATTTCTAGGTGCCATTTCTGGAGATTCTGGTTAAATAGGCCTGGAGTGGAACCCAGTAATCTGCATTATAATAACCATCCAGGTGACACTGATGGAGATGGATCGTCTGCCTAAAGCAACTTTGACCTGAAATCTGATTTAGGAAAAGTGATCTCAGTGTCCTGTTAGCAGCTGCTGAAGTCTGCATGTGTGCGTGCTCAGTCGCTTCAGTCATGTCTGACTCTTGGCGACCCCATGGATGTAGCCCACCAGGCTCCTCTGTCCACAGGACTCTGGGCAAGAATACTGGAGTGCGTTGCCATGCTCCCCCCAGGGGATCTTCCCTGTGACTTTTGCAGTCTGCACTCGTTCAAGACCTGTGCCCTTTTCCCATTAGCTGGCTTGCCTCCCCTCTGTTCTTGCTGGAGCTATAATCTCTGGGTCTCTCTCATGTGGTTCACTCTGCTCCTGGCTCATGATGGGTCTCTCGCTATGGCTCTTCCACAGAGAGAGCTTGACAACTTGCAATTCCCAACTCAGCCATCTTCTAAGTACTGACCTGGTGCAAACAGGAACTTCCTGATCCCTAATCCAGGTGTTGGGGAACCTTTGACTGAAACTGCCCACCCTGACTGACACTACAGTAAACACTTGCATGAGTTATTTTATGATAGGAGATCCTGGTAAGGAACACGGAAGTGGCAAGCCACCACCACCAGGTGGGAGAATTCAGGAAAGGTCAAAAGGAGACAGGAGACACCAGTCCATATATCCTACCAACCTCCCAGAACCCTTCTCACTGGAATCCATCTTGGCTGAGTGATGCACGTGCCACTCAAGTAGGACCTTGCATCAGCATGACTGGTCAGAGACAATCCAGAACTAATCCCATCACCAAAAAATTGGAGACCACGGGCCACGTGGCAGAGCAGGAACTCTCATCCCCTGGAGGAGACCAGTCCTTCTGGGTTCCCTTACCCTTCTGCTCACCACCTAGACACCCCTTTCCAATAAAGTCTCCTTGTCAGCACATTTGTCTCCTTGCACAATTAATTTCTGAGTGTTAGACAAGAGCCCACTTTTAGGGCCTGGAAGGGGTCTCCCTTCCTGCAACACAGGGAGCTGAGGTCAACTCTAGAGACAATATCTATGACCATCTCTCTTCATAGTCTCTTCCTATGCTTATTTCCTTTCCACCAAATGGATGGAGTCATGCTAGTCACAGAGATTGTCTAAGAAAACTGGAAAGCTCCCTAGTCTTCACCAGACAAATTGAGAAGGAGTGCCAGTGCTCTGGTGACAGCTACCCTGCTGCCTTGTTTCTAGAGCCGCTGCCAGCTTTCCTCTCCCTGGGGTTTCAACTTAGAGTGGTTAGTGGGATCCAACTATTCCCTTCTCTGTCCTTCCCTTTTCTTTCTTCCCTGACTTTTATTTTCCTTGCCAAGGGGCTCTTATTTCCATTTTCTTTTGGGAGGTCACTTTGCTTACATTCTGAGTTTTCCCTACAAAGGACTATAGAAACAATGTATGAAAAGTAAAACAACTACATAGTTTATTCTCTCCACAGAGACAATCAAAGGAATATGAGCAGCAAATAAAACCTGTAATGACATTGAGCTCTGACTCCAGAACTCACTAGTAAACTGATGGTGCCTCCAGCCCCTCCAAGTTTCTTCCATGAATTATTCTTAGGCTGGCATACACTCTCATTTTAGGTGGATCAAGCTACCTCTCTAAGGGGTGCTTGTCCCACTGTGGTGTTTATTTCTGCCACACGGATTCTATCCTTTTCTCTTTCATGAGGTTGAGTTATCAGATTTTTAGGTTTTTAAGATGTAGATTTTAAAGATTTCCCTTTTCTAAGATTATGGTTGCAAGGATGTCAGCTTTGAGATTCAAATCTGTCTACTAATGTCAGGTAAGTAGCTTTTCCTTCTTGGGTAAAAGGAACTTCATGATTCAATGTTGAGAGAGTAAATGGAGGAACCAGGGTGAACAAATTCTCCAACACTTTAGTATTTCCGAGTACTATGTGAGTTCACAGTGTTTATTGAATTCTGATTGCAATACACCTTGGTGTCTTCTCTTCATGGGAGGAGAAGCAGTATTATATTAGTAGGTGTCATTGTTCTACTCAGTCAGTAACCTGGCTTTGTGTTTCTCTTTTATTTCTTATACCCAAGGGATTGTGTGTGTTCTTGAAGGAAGCATCCTTGGTGGTGGTTGCCACAGGAATCTGCCACTCTCCATTCTGGTTGAATAGGAAGTGAGGCCAGGTCTGTGCTTATGCCCTGTTTGTCTAATTTGAGAGATAGGAAGCCCACCTTTGCACCATTATTGGGCATATTTGATCTCAAACTCTGTATTTGGGCTTCCTGGTGACTCAGAGGTTAAAAAAAAAAAAAAAAATCTGCCTGCCAATGCAGAAGACTCAAGAGACACAGGTTCAATCCCTGGATCAGGAAGATACCTTGGAGGAGGAAATGACAACCCATTCCAATATTCTTGCCTGGAGAATCCCATGAACAGATTATATGTACTGGTAGACTACAGCCCATAGGGTTGGAAAGAGTTGGACACAACTGAGCACTCATGCACAAACCCTGCATGTAGGGGAGCAGGATATTTGCTCAAATGTATTATTATTATTATTATTCTTATTCTCCTTAGGCTATTGTTCTGTGGCTATAACTCTGTTTCAGGGACTTGGATAGGAGGAGGGTTTGGGACAACTCTTAGCCTTAACTTCCCACCATGGAGAGTCTTCTAATTCTTAATCTCATTCAAGTACCCACTTAAATGGCAATTTATTTGTCTGAGTTTAATTTCATTGAGTTAGACAAGGCTGTGGTCCATGTGATTAGATTGCTTAGTTTCCTGTGATTGTGATTTCAATCTATCTGCCCTCTGATGCCCTCTCTCAATGCCTACCATCTTATTGGGGTTTCTCTTACCTTGGATGTGGAATATGTCTTCATGGCTGCTCCAGCAAAGTGCAGCCTCTGCTCCTTACTGTGGATGTGGGGTATCTCCTCACAGCTGCTGCTATTTACCTTGGATGTGGGGTATCACCTCTCAGCTGCTTGCCACTCCAGCACAGCACAGAAAACTAACCAATCTAATCACATGGACCACAGCCTTGTCTAACTCAATGAAACTAAGCCATGACATGTAGGGCCACACAAGATGGATGGGTCATGGTGGAGAGTTCAGACAAAACGTGGTCCACTGGAGAAGGGAATGGCAAACCACTTCAGCATTCTTGCCTTGAGAAGCCCATGAACAGTATGAAAATGCAAAAAGATAGGACACTGAAAGATGAACTCCCCAGGTCGGTAGATGCCCAATATGCTACTAGAGATAAGTGGAGAAATAACTCCAGAAAGAATGAAGGGATGGAGCCAAAGCAAAAACAACACCCAGTTGTGGCTGTGACTGGTGATGGAAACAAGGTCTGATACTGTAAAGGGTAATACTGCATAGGAACCTGGAATGTTAGGTCCATGAATCAAGGCAAATTGGAAGTGGTCAAACAGGAGTTGACAAGAGTGAATGTCAACATTATAGGGATCAGCAAACTAAAATGGACTGCAATGGGTGAATTTAACCCAGATGATCATTATATCTACTACTGTGGGCAAGGATCCCTTGGAAGAAATATAGTAGCCATCATAGTCAACAAAAGAGTCCAAAATGCAGTACTTGGAAGCAGTCTCAAAAAAGAGACAATGATTTCTGTTTATTTCCAAGGCAAACCGTTCAGTATCAAGGTAATCCAAGTCCATGACCCAACCAGTAACGCTGAAGAAGTTGAAGTTGAACGGTTCTATGAAGACCTACAAGACCTTCTAGAACTAACACTCAAAAAAGATGAGACATTTCTCCAAGGAAGACATACAGATGGCTAACAAACACATGAAAAGATGCTCAACATCACTCATTATCAGAGAAATGCAAATCAAAACCACAATGAGGTACCATTATACGCCAGTCAGGATGGCTGCTATCCAAAAGTCTACAAGCAATAAATGCTGGAGAGGGTGTGGAGAAAAGGGAACCCTCTTACACTGTTGGTGGGAATGCAAATTAGTACAGCCACTATGGAAAACAGTGTGGAGATTTCTTAAAAAGCTGGAAAGAGAACTGCCATATGACCCAGCAATCCCACTTCTGGGCATACACACCACGGAAACCAGATCTGAAAGAGACACGTGCACCCCAATGTTCATCGCAGCACTATTTATAATAGCCAGGACATGGAAGCAACCCAGATGCCCATCAGCAGATGAATGGATGAGGAAGCTGTGGTACATATACACCATGGAATATTACTCAGCCATTAAAAAGAAGTCATTTGAATCAGTTCTAATGAGATGGATGAAACTGGAGCCCATTATACAGAGCGAAGTAAGCCAGAAAGACAAAGACCATTACAGTATACTAACACATATATATGGACTTTAGAAAGATGGTAACGATAACCCTATATGCAAAACAGAAAAAGAGACTCAGATGTATAGAACAGACTTGTGGACTCTGGGAGAAGGCGAGGGTGGGATGTTTCAAGAGAACAGCATTGAAACATGTATATTATCTAGGGTGAAACAGATAACCAGCCCAGGTTGGGTACATGAGACAAGTGCTCAGGCCTGGTGCACTGGGAAGACCCAGAGGGATCGGGTGGAGAGGGAGGTGGGAGCGGGGACTGGAATGGGGAATACATGTAAATCCATGGCTAATTCATTTCAATGTATAACAAAAACTACTGTAATGATGTAAAGTAATTAGCCTCCAACTAATAAAAATAAATGAAAAAAAAAAAAAGATGTCCTTTTCAATATAGGGGACTGGAATGAAAAAGTAGGAACTCAAGAATCACCTGGAGTAAAAGGCAAATTTGGCATTGGAGTACATAATGAAGTAGGGCAAAGGCTAAGTGGTTTTCCAAGAGAACGCACTGGCCATAGCAAACACCCTCTTCCAACAACACAAGAGAAAACTCTACACATGGACATCACCAGATGGCCAACACTGAAATCAGATTGATGGAGAAGTTCTATACAGTCAACAAAAACAAGACTGGGAGATGACTGTGGCTCAATCATGAACTCCTTATTGCCAAATTCAGACTTAAATTGAAGAAAGTAGGGAAAACCACTAGAACATTCAGGTATGACCTAAATCAAATCCCTAACGATTATACAGTGAAAGTGAGAAATAGATTTAAGGGACTAGATCTGATAGACAGAGTGCCTGATGGACAGAGGTTCATGACATTGTACAGGAGACAGGGATCAAGACCATCTCCAAGAATAAGAAATGCAAAAAAACAAAGTGGCTGTCTGCAGAAGCGTTACAAACAACTGTGAAAAGAAGAGAAGTGAAAAGCAAAGGATAAAAGGAAAGACATACCCATTTGAAAGCAGAGTTCCAAAGAATAGCAAGTAGAGATAAGAAAGCCTTCCTCAGTGATCAATGAAATAAACAGAGGAAACCAATAGAATGGAAAAAACTAGAGATCTATTCAAGAAAATCAGAGATGCCAAGGGAAAATTTCACGCAAAGATGGGTTCAATAAAGGACAGAAATAGTATGGAGTTAACAGAAGTAGAAGATATTAAGAAGAGGTGGCAAGAACACACAGAAGAACTGTACAAAAAAGATCTTCACGACCCAGATAATCACAATAGTGTGATCACTCACCTAGAGCCAGACATCCTTTTACATGAAGTCAAGTGGGCCTTAGGAAGCATCACTACAAACAAAGTTGGTGGAGGTGATGGAATTCAAGTTGAGCTCTTTCAAATCCTAAAAGATGATGCTATGAATGTGCTGCACTCAGTATGCCAGCAAACTTGGAAAACTCAGCTGGGGCCACAGGACTGGAAAAGGTCAGTTTTCATTCCAATCCCAAAGAAAGGCAGTGCCAAAGAATGCTCAAAATACCCCACAAATGCACTCATCTCACATGCTATTAAAGTAATGCTCAAAATTCTCCAAGACAGGCTTCAGCAATACGTGAACCATGAACTTCCAGATGTTCAAGTTGGTTTTAGAAAAGGCAGAGGAACCAGAGATCACATTGCCAACATCTGCTGGATCATTGAAAAAGCAAGAGAGTTCCAGAAAAACATCTATTTCTGCTTTATTGACTATGCCAAAGCCTTTGACTATGTGGATCACAATAAACTATAAAAAATTCTGAAGGAGATGGGAATACCAGACCACTTTACCTGCCTCTTGAGAAATGTGTTATGCAGGTCAGGAAGCAACAGTTAGAATTGGACATGGAACAACAGGCTGGTTCCATATAAGAAAATGAATATGTCAAGGTTGTATATTGTCACTCTGCTTATTTAACTTATATGCAGAGTACATCATGAGAAACACGGCTGGTTGAAGCACAAGCTGGAATCAAGATTGCCAGGAGAAATATCAATAACCTCAGATATGCAGATGATACTACCCTTATGGCAGAAAGTGAAGAAGAAGTAAAGAGCCTCCTGATGAAAGTGAAAGAAGAGAGTGAAGTTGGCTCAAAGCTCAACATTCAGAAAACTAAATCATGGCATCTGGCCCCATCTCTTCATGGCAAATAGATAGGGAAACCATGGAAATAGTGGCTAACTTTATTTTTATTTATTTATTTATTTTTTGGTCTCCAAAATCACTGCAGATGGTGACTGCACCCATGAAATTAAAAGACAGTTACTCCTGAAAGTTATGACCAACCTAGACAGCCTATTAAAATGCAGAGACATTACTTTGCCCACAAAGGTCCTTCTAGTCAAGGTTGTGGTTTTTCCAGTAGTCATGGGTGGATGCGAGAGTTGGACTATAAAGAAAGCTGAGCACCAAAGAATTGATGATTTTGAACTATGGTGTTAGAGAAGATACTTGAGAGTCCCTTGGACTACTAGGAGATCCAACCTAAAGGAGATCAGTCCTGAGTATTCATTGGAGGGACTAATGTTGGAGCTGAAACTCCAATGCTTTGGCCACCTGATGTAAAGTTCTGACTCGTTGGAAAAGACTCTGATGCTGGGAAATATTGAAAACAGGAGGAGAAGGGGATGACAGAGGATGAGATAGTTGGATGGCATCACCAATTCAATGGACATGAGTTTGGGTAAACTCTGGGAGTTGGTGATGGACAGGGAAGCCTGGTGTGCTGTGATTCATGGGGTTGCAAAGAGTTGGACTCTTGCATACAATTGAGTGACTTTACTGGACTGAACTTACTTATTTGTCTTAGCTACACATCACCTTAAATAGCCTGTATATAAAGTTATTTATCAATCTGGCTCATTGACCTAATGGCATCCTCTTGCAAGTAATGACAATATCTTGCAATTCTTTGTATCTCACTACACTTGGCATTGGCTTCCTTGGTGACACTAGTGGTAAAGAATCCACCTGCCTATGCAGGAGACATAAGAGACATGGGTTTGGTCCCTTGTTTGGGAAGTTCTGGTGGAGGGCATGGCAACCCACTCTAGTATTCTTGCTTTGAGAATTCCATGGCCAGAGGATCCTGGCAGGCTACCTTCCATAGGGTCACAGAGAATCAGATACAACTAAAGTGACTTGGCACACATGCACATCTACTTGGCATAATACAACTTTTCCTAAATGTATTTGAGTCAATCAGTTCATAATTGTGCCATTTAATAACCAGATCCCAATAAGAGGGTCTACTAGATGTTTGTTATTGTTGATTAATTTCTGTCATGTCCTACTCTTTGGTGACTCCATGGACTGTAACCTGCCAGTCTCTTCTGTCCATGGAATTTCCTAGGCAAGAATCCAGAGGTGGGTTGCCATTTTCTTCTCCAAGGGATCTTCCCAACCCAGGGATCAAACCACTTCCCCCATATTGGCAGGTGGATTCTTTACCACTGAGCCACCTGGGAAGCCCTGTCTACTAGATATTCACAGTCTTTACATACATGATATACTATGTGTCACAGGAATCATGGTTATCTCTAGACAAGCGATCCATCTCTGAAGAGGCAAGAAACCTGGCTCTCTTGCCTTCCAATCCAGTAACTGTACCCAGACTCTTAAGTTCTGAGACTCACAGGGCTTCAAACAGAACTTCTGAGTCCACAATCATCCTGGTTGCAATTCTCCCAGAGAGAATACATTAAGCAACTGAGAATGACTCATTCCTTTAGGGTCTTAAATATTTAGGGGGATAATCTTCTCACTGGGTATCTCTAAATTATTTAAACTAAATTGGCCTGCCCTGTGGTCTGTTCTCTCCCTAGAATTTGAAAGTCTATTTCTTTCTCACAAGTGAGTAGGTTTATAGCTTAATCAAAATGATGATTACATAAGGCATTATGCCTATTATAAACCACATCCATTATAGGATCACCAAGGCAGAGAAGAGGGAGGGTGTGAGAAGTTCAGGCTGCTGGCGTAAGTGGAGAGCAGTGAATGCCTTTTCTCTGCCTTCTACACTCCCCTCCAAAGGTTAGGAGTGAGTCCATCTTTGAGGAAATCCACTCTTCCCAGGGGCAAATTCAGGTCCATTTTTGTTGCCTCTATTGTCAACCAGGTTTCTCAGATAGCGCTAGTGGTAGAGAACCCACCTGTCAATGCAAGATATGTAAAAGACGTGGGTTGAGTTCTTTGGTCAGGAATATACCCTGGAGGAGGGCATAGTGACCAGTATAGTCCAGTATTCTTGCCTGGAGAATCCCATGGACAGAGGAGTGTGGTGGGCTACAGTCCGTAGTGTCGCAAAGAGTCAGACACAATGGAAGCAACTTAGCACACATTCATGCTTATTGTCAACCACAGATTGGCACTTGCCATGACTGCTTGCCATCTAAGTCTACAAGGATTAAATCATGTGCTGCTGCAGCTTCTGACTTTCAACATTCCCTGAAGGAGTTCAGTGTGGAGAGCAGAAAAGAGGTACTCTGTGCTCAGAAAAAACTGGCAGGACAGGTTTTCAGATAGGTATTCTCAGGAGCTGATTTTATGAGCCCAATTCTTATATCTACTCATGTCTAGAAAGGTTTGCTAAAATCCTTCATGGTAATGACAGTTTCTCAAGACTAGCAGAAGCTTCACAAGACTAGCAAGAACTTTCTCCAAAATGTTTGTGCTTGATTGCACATACTCCCCCTTTACCAAAATCACATATATTCTCTCCTTTCTCCCTATATCTTTGGAACAGTTTCTCAGGGTTACCTGAGGTGCTGTCTCTCAGGTTGCAGTCATCATATTGCCCCATATAAAATTTAACTCAACAACTCTCAGGCTGTGCTTTTTGTTTGTTTTTTCAGTCGACAATATAAATATGCTGGTCACTGTGTAAGCTCAAGTATATAAGCTGATACTTCACATCTCTGATTGATATACCCGATAGCCAGGAATTCAGACTGCCTTTGTCATCTGTGACTCCAGATCATTTTATATTGATAAGGGATAAAATAGAGGGAACTGAGACATATGGACCTGACTTTAAAACATTTTAGGGGTTGATGCTTGATCTAAGGATTATATTTTTCCATATGCAAGCTCCACAAGTGGAACTGAAACCAATGGGTAGAAATTGTACCAAGGTTGTTTCTATTTCTGTCTAACCAATCTTCTAGGTCATCTGCATGGATATATATAATCAAAGGGAGATGAACAATGTCAAGTGAAAAATAACACACAACCTAAAAGTTCAGAATTATGTTGTATTTTATGGACCAAACTATGAACTTAAACCTGGGACACAGATTCTCAGATAGCTTCATTTTTTTTTTTTTTTGGATGTACTGAGCAGCATGTGGGATCTCAGTTCCCTAACCAGGGATCAAACCCACGCCACCTGCAGTGGAACCAGAGTCCTAACCACTGAACCACTAGGGCTTCCTATGGAGGAACTTTTGCAACAAAGACCAGGTAGTCAGAACATCAAAAGATTACTGTTAACTAAAGAAAACCAGGTATCTCATGTTAAAAAATTCAGAGCTTTTCTACCTATGGGAAGATGCAAGAGACTGGGCTCCCTGGAATCATTCCTTTGATATGTACCGTACCTATCTGGGGTCAGGATCTTGTGTTTACTCACCCTGAGTCTCCTCAGGAAGCGTTATTAGGGGTGGATGCAGAGGCTGCCTGCTTGACGGCAGGCATCTTATTTCCATCCTGAGCTCCCTCAGGCCTCGTTGTTGGTTGGCAGCTATAATGTGAGAACTTAATGGCTGCAACATCCTTTGTTTACTGATGTCATGACAGGAAACATTTTTCCACTGACAGCAGTAAATCAACTTAATTACAATAAGTTTTGACATGGAAACTCCAGTACCTCAAAATTTGTTAAGATTCTCAGACTGGCTTATATACTCACCTTGGGAGGGCCAAACTACTCTGTTAGGTATACCTATCCCAGTGCTCAGCACAGGGCTCAGTTGCTCAGTGGTGTCTCTCTGAGATCCCATGGACTGTAGCCTGTCAGGCTCCTCTGTCCATGGGATATTTCAAGCAAGAATACTGGAATAGGTTGTCATTTCCTCTTCCCAGGGATCTTTCTGACCCAGGGATAAAACTTGTGTCTCCTGCATCTCCTGCATTAGAAGGCGGATTCTTTATCACTGAGCTACCTGGGAAGTCCATACCTATCCCATTCTATGTTATTTCTTTTTGTGCATGATTCAGCAAAAATAAACTGCTGCTACATTTTTTTCTATTTCATGATGTTATTAGTTACCTAATCTTGAGTCACAGTAGTTACTGAAACCAGTTCTCTCACTTTGGTGATCAGTGGTTTAGTTTTTAGTTGTGTCCAACTCTTTGCAACCTCATGGACTGTGGCCTGCCAGGCTTCTCTGTCAAAAATCCCTCTTGAATGGAATTTCCCAGGCAAGAATACTGGAGTGGGTTGCCATTTCCTTCTCCAGAGGATCTTCCCTACCCAGGGATCAAACCCATGTCTCCTGGATTGTAGGCAGATTCTTTACCACTGAGCCACCAGGAAAACCCACATGGATACGTGAATACTTCAACAACTAGGTTAATTCTCTCATATTCCGAGAATGCATACTGCTCCGCCCCTGTGGTGATTGGGACATAGCATTTGCACAGAAACTTTTGCTGAACAAATTAGGTGAAGCGAAGTGAGGCAAAAACTGGCAGAAGGGAAGTTTTTTCTTCAACCTTAAAGCAGGGAGCAATTTATCCCCTCAATGAGATCTTCATTCTCTGGGAAGCCCCTATGGCTAAGCTCATTAAAATATAAAGCCATAAGCACATCATAAACTGGGTAAACGTTCTCACTGTGATCCTTGGAGGGGTGCCAAAGTAGAGAATCACAAAGGGAGGTTGGGGACCTAGATGAGAAATATAGATCCATCTTGCTCTGTGGATATATTTCTCCAAATTACAGTGAAGAGCTGCAGAGATAGAAACTTTTTGTTTTTCTTCCAGGAGATAACCCTATTTATTAGTCTTGAAAATAAGAATTTCTATAAATACCTGTAGGAATGGGGTGGGATAAGAAGAAAGTAAGGTCGTGATTGTACTTCATTAAGAATAAGATGCACTGAATTCCTATGCTGTCTTGTGAGAAAAGGAACAAGAATGTACGTGTGTGTGTGTCTGTACATGCGCTCAGTCATGTATGACTCTCTGTGACCCCATGGACTATAGCCCACTAGACTCCTCTGTCCATGGGACTCTCTAGGCAAGATTACTGAAGCGGGTTGCCATTCCTTACTCCAGGGATCCTCGTGATCCATGGATCGAAACTGCATCTCTTGCATCTAAAGAACATGAGCACAGAATAAGTACAGTTACAGAATATAACTTAGAGGATATTATTGGAGACATATGGATACATAAAGTGGAGTGGGTTTTTAGAATAAATAAAAAAAAAGGAAAGTCAAATAAAGCCAGATTTTACCTATATGATGAAGAGGTACTGCTATCATACTAGAGAAAAGAGTTCAGGTACTGGTACTGACTGTGTGCTGTGCTGTCACATCAGTCATGTCCAACTCTTTGTGACCCTATGGACTATAGCCTGCCAGGCACTTCTGTCTATAGGATTCTCCAAGCAAGAAAACTGGAGTGGATTGCCATGCCCTCCTCCAGTTGATCTTCCTGACTCAGGACTAAGATTCTTAAATAAGATCTTTCCATGTCTTTTTTAATATAACTTAGAATGATGTAAATTACTGTGTTTGCTTGTTCTAAGCTGTCTAGAGGCTATGTGAGTGATTTTGCACAAAGGATTCATTTCTATTTTGCCTAACTTGGAACTCAGGGCAAAAAAGTACTGGATGTTTCCCCACAACATTAAAGGCAAAATGGAAAACCTTCAGCCACCTGGGACAATAGATTATAGTTGAGATGCATGAGACATACAATAGATAGTCTAAAACCTGGGAGTCATACATGGGAAGAAAGTTTCTTTTGGAAATGAGGACATTTAAATGCTCCCATGAATATTTGATATTTTACAAAGCTACTCACATGCCCAGGCAGGACTGGATGTATGCTCAGAAAAGATCTGAGAAAACCTTAAGCTATCATCTTTGGCTGCTCTCTAGACTCAGTGCAAGCAGGAAACTAAGGCTAAGGCAGAGTTGTAAATGGACTGCCTGAACAATATTGAAGGAGTACCTCAGTTCAGAAAATCTGCAAAGACATGGAGAGGTTTCTTTAAAAAAAAAAAAAGAAAAAGAAAAAAACTGCTAGTTTTACAGGAAATATCTTCCAAGAGATTCTAGCTGAATACAGGTTAAAGGGACAGAACTGTTAGTAATTACACATGAGAAGGAATACAGTCTTTACAAAAGTAGATGGAAGGAAAAAAGTAGATAGGAAAAATCACTAATCAAATGGATGACTGGACATCTGTGAAAAATCCATAGCTAATGTAATTAATGATGAAACACTGAAAGTTTTCCATCTAAGATCAGAAACTAGACAAGGATTTCCACTTTAACCACAACTATTTAACACAGTAGGGTAAATTCTAACCATAGAAATTTACTTTTGAGGTATAGGGATAGCTTTAATATTGAGAAGGGCTTCTTGCATGCTACATATATTATATTTCTTGACCTGAGTGGTGGATATACAGATGGGTTTATTGTGAGTTATTCACCAAGCTGTGTCCTTGTGATTTATGCATTTTTATATCTAAATTATATTTTAATTAAAATTTAAAACACATACCATTGAATAAAAAATTAAATTGAGCATTTTAAGTGTATTTTGGTTAATACAACTGCTTCCCTCTCTTTGAATTAAATACTATACCTACTTTAATGGAATATTATAAACATACTTAAAAGCATATATTAAGCTTCGAATAAATGAACAACCAGCAAATGCTTTTTACAGCAACTACTTTCCAATAAAGTACACTGCAATATAGCATTTTTGATTTCAGCAATAAAAATCTCACTGGCAGTGCTGGTATAAACTAAAGGAAAGCCTTGATCTGCTACTTTTACGTTATTAGCCTGGCTGTTTCTTCAGTGTTTCACTCCTCTACGCTTTTGTGAACATTAGTCCCGGTTGACCCTAGTGGAAAAGAACCTGCCTGCCAGTGAAACAAACATGAGACATGGGTTCAATCCCTGGGTCGGGAAGAATCCCTGGGTCGGGAAGATCCCCTCGAGAAAGGCATGGCAACCCACTCTGGTATTCTTGCCTATAAAATCCCATGGATAGAGGGAGCCTGGTGGGGTCACTGTCCATAGCGTAGCAAAGTGTCAGATACAACTGAAGCGACAGCATGTACACATAGTGGAGAAGTGACTCTTTCCCAAAATATTGACTTATACTTTATCTGTTTATTGATGTATGTTGATTTTTCCTCATTAATGCCTGAGAGACTGAATGGATGTACAAGAAATCTTTCTATTTGTACTCTGATTAATGCTAAAATCATTGAACTTTGTCTTTTGGCACTGCTTCTGCCAATTTGAAAAGCATTTCTGTTTATGGCAATGATGTGATAAATACAGAACTGTTCTGATATTTTCTTGGCCAACTCATGAAATCAGGTGCTTCCCAAGGTTCCATTGATTTTCTCAGTTGCAGACATTTTATTGCTCAACTCTATATTTCTCAAATGAAGCTAAAGTCACTAAGACTTTATTATACTTTGATAACTCATATAAAGGAGATCAAAGCAAGCCAGCATGGAGGGATATATAGTACCCCTTCAGTTTTCCTATGGAGGACAGGTACTCTATTGTAGGCCACATCTCAAGACCAGAGTATGAATGGTGCTTCCCAGACTCCCTGCAGTGCTCATTCTACATAGGCAGCCACTTCAGTGGAGACACAGTGAGAATACAGTGATGGTGAGAATAGCTGTTGGTATATTCAATACATAAGAGGTTGAACATAATTTGGTCAAGGTCTGTTCAACCAAACCAAACATTTCATAGAAATATCACACAAATCACTTATAATGTTATCCAACTGTAATTATGGGGCCTGGGTGGTAATATAAATATATGGTAATGTGAATACATTGCATAGGAACCTGGAATGTTAGGTCCGTGAATCATGGCAAAATGGAAGTTGTCAAACAGGAGATGGCAAGAGTGAATATCTATATTTTAGGAATCAGTGAACTAAAATGGACTGGAATGGGTAATTTAACTTAGAGGACCATTATATCTACTACTGTGGGCAAGAATCTCTTAGAAGAAATGGAGTAGCCATCATTGTCAACAAGAGTCCAAAATGCAGTACTTGGATGAAATCTCAAAAATGATAGAATGATCTCTGTTCATTTCCAAGGCAAACCATTCCATATCACAGCAATCCAAGTCCATGCCCCAACCAGTAATGCTGAAGAAGCTGAAGTTGAATGGTTCTATGAAGACCTACAAGACCTTCTAGAACTATCAACCCAGATGTCCTTTTCATTATAGGGGACTGATATGCAAAAGAAGGAAGTCAAGAAACACCTGGAGTAACAGGCAAATTTGGCCTTGGAGTACAGAATGAAGCAGGGCAAAGGCTCACAGAGTTTTGCCAAGAGAACCCACTGGTCATATTAAACATTCTCTTCCAACACAAGAGAAGACTCTACACATGGACATCACCAAACGCCCACACCCAAAGTCATTGATTATATTCTTTTCAGCCAAAGATGGAGAAGCTCTATACAGTCCCCAAAACAAATCCAGGAGCTGACTGTGGCTCAGATCATGAACTCCTTATTGCCAAATTAGGACTTAAATTGAAGAAAGTAGGGAAAACCAATAGACCATTCAGGTATGACCTAAATCAAATCCCTTATGATTACACAGTGAAAGTGAGAAATAGATTTAAGGGACTAGATCTGATAGACAGAGTGCCTAAAGAACTATGGACAGAGGTTCAAAACATTGTACAGGAGACAGGGATCAAGACAATCCCCAAGAAAAAGAAATGCAAAAAAGCAAAATGGCTGTCTGAGGAGGCCTTAAGAATAGAAGTGAAAAACAAAGGAGAACAGAAAAATATACCAATTTGAATGCAGAGTTCCAAAGAATAGAAAGGAGAGATAAGAAAGACTTCCTCAGCAATCAATAAAAATAAATAGAGGGAAACAATACAATGGGAAAGACTAGAGATCTCTTCAAGAAAATTAGAGACACCAAGGGAACATCTCATGCAAAGATGGGCTCAATAAAGGACAGAAATTGTATAGATCTAAGAGAAGCAAAAGATATTAAGAAGAGATGACAAAAAAACACAGATAAACTGTACAGAAAAGATCTTCATGACCCAGATAATCACAATGGTGTGATCACTCACCTAGAGCCAGACATCCTGGAATGTGAAGTCAAGTGGGTCTTAGAAAGCATCATTATGAACAAAGTTAGTGGAGGTGATGGAATTCCAGTTGTGCTCTTTCAAATCCTAAAAAATGATGCTATGAAAGTGCTGCACTCAATATGCCAGAGAATTTGGAAAGCTCAGGAGCGCCATGGGCTTGGAAAAAGTCACTTTTCATTCCAATCCCAAGGAAAGACAATGCCAAAGAATGCTCAAACTACTGCACAATTGCACTCATCTCACATGCTAGTAAAATAATACTCAAATTCTCCAAGCCAGGCTTCAGCAATATGTGAACTGTGAACTTCTAGATGTTCAAGCTGGTTTTAGAAAAGGCAGAGGAACCAGAGGTCAAATTGCCAACATCATTGGATCATTGAAAAGGCAAGAGTTCCAGAAAAATATCTACTTCTCCTTTATTGACTATTTCAAAGCCTTTGACTGTGTGGATCACAGAAAATTCTGAAAGAGATGGGAATACCAGACCACATGACCTACCTCTTGAGAAATCTGTTATGCAGGTCAGGAAGCAACAGTTGGAACTGGACATGGAACAGCAGACTGGTTCCAAATAGGAAAATGAATATGTCAAGGCTGTATATTGTCACTCTGCTTATTTAACTTATATGCAGAGTACATCATGAGAAACGCTGGGCTGGATGAAGCACCGGCTGGAATCAAGATCGCCGAGAGAAATATCAATGACCTCAGATGTGCAGATGACACCACCCTTATGGCAGAAAGTGAAGAAGAAGTAAAGAGCCTCTTGATGAAAGTGAAAGACGAGAGTGAAAAACGTTGTCTTAAAGCTCCACATTCAGAAAACAAAGATCATGGCATTGGGTCCCATGTCTTCATTGGTAATTATGGGTAAACGGTGGAAACAGTGGCTGACTTTATTTTTCTGGGCTCCAAAATGACTGCAGATCGTGGCTGCAGCCATGAAATTAAAAGATGCTTACTCCTTAGAAGAAAAGTTATGCTCAACCTAGACAGCATATTAGAAAGCAGAGACATTACTTTGCCCACAAAGGTCCATCTAGTCAAGGCTATGATTTTTCCAGTAGTCAAGTATGGATGTGAGAGTTGGACTATAAAGAAAGCTGAGCACCGAAGAATTGATGCTTTTGAACTGTGGTGTTGGAGAAGACTCTTGAGAGTCCCTTGGACTGCAAGGAGATCCAACCAGTTCATCCTAAAGGAAATCAGTTCTGAATATTCATTGGAAAGAATGATGTTGAAGCTGAAACTCCAATACTTAGGCCACCACATGCGAAGAGTTGACTCATTGGAAAAGACCCTGATGCTGGGAAAGATTGAGTACAGTAGGAGAGGGGGACGACAGAGGATGAGATAGTTGGATGGCATCACTGGCTCAATGGGCATGAGTTTGAGTAGGCTCCAGGAGTTGGTCATGGACAGGGATGCCTGGCGTGCTTCAGTCCATAGGGTCGCAAAGAGTTGGACATGACTGAAGGACTGAACTGAATTGAATTGAATGTGAATACAGTATAAATATATATTGTACTAGTTTGCTAGGGTTGCCATGACAAAATACTACAAACTGGGTTGATTAAACACCATAATTAATTTTCTTATAGTTCTGAAGAGCAGAAGTTTGAGATCAAGTTGTCAGCAGTGTTGGGTTTTTGTGGTTCCTTACTCTTTGGCTTGCAGATGATGATCTTTTTTGTGTTTACACATGGTCTTCTCTCTGTATATATTTGTGTCCTAATTTCTTCTTATTATAAGGACACCAGTTATATTGGATTAAGATCTACCCTAATGTCTTCATTTTAACACTTTAAAGACCCTATCTCCAAATACTGATTGATCATATTCTTTCAAGAGCCTTAACATGTGAAGTTTTGGAGGCATGCAATTCAGCCCAACACACTATAATAACTTCCTAAACTTGGTCAATTACATTGACTTGGTATGTGCAAACAACACATTCTCAATCTTATGCTTCAAATGGAAGTAATTTAGCAGGTCCTTCTGAGGCGATATGAGTGTGAAATGTGACAAAGAGATGGAAGCATGTGATAATACTTTTAACTTCTTTGTAGCAAGCATCCTAGCAGGATTTTAATAAGCCTAGATATTTGTAAAAGCACTGTGAAAACTGGTTTTAAAATATCAACACTTGCTAAAGCACTGCTTTGCCCCTTTCTCCTTTGTTCAGTAACAGTGGAACACATACTAATTTGGAGGATATTAGAAATTTATGATCCACATGGTCAAAATGAATAGATTTGAACCTATTCTAGTTGTCATCAAGTGTGTTCTTTCCTCAATATGACCTACATCTTTTAATGACAATATCAGTTAACTGTAATCCAGTGTCACACACTATAGCATCTTTGGTTTTCTTCTTTCTTTCTCCTTATTATAGTATAGCAGATGGAGTCAAACATATCTGGGTTCAAAATCTAAGTTTGCCACTTTCTATCTGTGACCCTGACATGTTATTTATCCTCTTGCTTTGCATTGTTCTTGTTATTTTTCAGTCATTATGTCCAGTTCTTTGAAACCCCATGAACTGCAGTATGCCAGGCTTCTCTGTCCATCACTATCTCCCTGAATTTACTCAACTCATGTCCACTGAGTCAGTGATACCATCCAATCATCTCATCCTCTGTCACCTCTTCTCCTCTTGCCTTCAGTTTTTCCTATCAGGGTCTTTTCCAACGAGTCAGCTCTTCACATCAGATGGCCAAAGTATCAGAGCTTCAGTTTCAGCATCAGTCCTTCAATGAATACTAAGGACTGATTTCCTTTAGGGTTGATTGGTTTGATTTCCTTGCTGTCCAAGGGACTCCCAAGTGTCTTCCCCACCACCACAGTTCAAAAGATTCAATTCTTTGGTGCTCAGTCTTCTTTATGGTCCAACTCTCATATCATACATGACTACTGGAAAAACCATAGCTTTAACTATACAGACCTTTCTTTGTTGGCAAAAGGATGTCTCTGTTTTTTAAAATGCTGTGTAGGTTTGACATAGCTATTCTTTCAAGGAGTAAGTGTCTTTTAATTTTGTGGCTGTATTCACCATCCACATTGATTTTGGAGCCCAAGAAAATAAAGTCTGGTACTGTTTCCACATTTTTCCCATCTATTTGCCATGAAGTGATAGGACTGAATGCCATGATCTTAGTTTTTTGAATGTTGAGTTTTAAGCCAGCTTTTTCACTCTCCTCTTTCACTTTAATCAAGGGGCTTTTTAGCTCCTCTTCACTTTCTGCCATTAAAGTGGTATAATCTGCATGTCTGAGGTTGTTGACAATCAGTCATGGCAATCTTGATTCCAGCTTGTGGTTCATCTAGCCTGGCATTTCACATGGCGTATTCTGCATAGAAGTTTAATAAGCAGGGTGACAATATACAGCCTGGACATGCTCCTTACCTAATTTAGAACCAGTCCATTGCTTTATATCTGGTTCTAACTGCTTCTTGTCCTCCAAACAGGTTTCTCAGTCAATGAAGAAGTATATATATACATATATTTTTTTTTGAATTCCCTTGCTTTTTCTATGATTCAGCATATGTCAACAGTTTGATCTCTGGTTCCTCTGCCTTTTCTAAATCCAGCTTATACATCTGAAAGTTCTCGGTTCATGTACTGCTGAAGCCAAGCTTGAAGGATTTTGAGCAAAATCTTTTTTTTTTTTAAATTTATTTTTATTAGTTGGAGACTAATTACTTTACAATATTGCAGTGGTTTTTGCCATACATTGACATGAATCAGCCATGGATTTACATGTGTTCCCCATCCCGATCCCCCCTCCCGCCTCCGTCTCCATCCTATCCCTCTGGGTCTTCTCAGTGCACCAGCCCTGAGCACTTGTCTCATGCATCTAACCTGGGCTGGTGATCTGTTTCACCCTTGATAGAATCTTGTTTCAATGCTATTCTCTCAGAAAATCCCACCCTCGCCTTCTCCCACAGAGTCCAAAAGTCTGTCTGTACATCTGTGTCTCTTTTTCTGTTTTGCATATAGGGTTATTGTTACCATCTTTTTAAATTTCATATATATGCATTAGTATACTGTATTGGTCTTTATCTGTCTGGCTTATTTCACTCTGTATAATGGAGAAAAGGGAACCCTCTTATACTCTTGGTGGGAATGCAAACTAGTACAGCCACTATGGAGAACAGAGTGGAGATTCCTTAAAAAACTGGAAATAGAGCTGCCGTATGACCCAGCAATCCCACTCCTGGGCATACACACCAAGGAAACCAGATCTGAAAGAGACACGTGCACCCCAATGTTCATCGCAGAACTGTTTACAATTGCCAGGATATGGAAGCAACTTAGATGCCCATCAGCAGATGAATGGATAAGGAAGCTATGGTACATATACACTATGGATTATTACTCAGCCATTAAAAATAATTCATTTGAATCAGTTTTAATGAGATGGATGAAACTGGATTTTGAGCAAAATCTTGATGGCGTGTGAAATGAGTACAATTGTACAGTAATTTGAACATTCTTTGACATTGTTTTTCTTTGGGATTGGAATGAAAACTGACCTTTTCCAGTCCTATGCCCACTACTTAATTTTAGTGCAGCAGTTTAACAGCATCATCTTTTAAGATTTGAAATAGTTCAGTTGGAATTCCATCACCTCCACTAGCTTTGTCTGTGGTAATGATTCCTAATGCTCACTTGACCTCACACTCCAGGATGTCTAGCCCTAAGTGAGTGACTACATCATCGTGGTTAACTGGATCATTAAGAGATTTTTTGTGCAGTTCTTCTGTGTATTCTTGCCACTGTTTCTTAATCTCTTCTGCTTCTGTTAGGTCCTTTCTATTTTTGTCCTTTAGTACCTATCTTTGTATGAAATGTTCCCTTGGTAACTCCAGTTTTCTTAAAGAGATCTCTAGTCTTTCCCATTCTATTGCTTTCCTCTATTTCTTTGCACTGGTCACTTAAGAAGATTTTCTTTTTTTTTTTTTCCATTTATTTTTATTAGTTGGAGGCTAATTACTTTACAACATTGCAGTGGTTTTTGTCATACATTGAAATGAATTAGCCATGGATTTACATGTATTCCCCATCCCAGTCCCCCCTCCCACCTCCCTCTCCACCCCATCCCTCTGGGTCTTCCCAGTGCACCAGCCCTGAGCACTTGTCTCATGCATCCAACCTGGGCCGGTGATCTGTTTCACCCTAGATATACATGTTTCGATGCTGTTCTCTTGAAACATCCCACCCTCGCCTTCTCCCACAGAGTCCACAAGTCTGTTCTATACATCTGAGTCTCTTTTTCTTTTTTTGCATATAAGGTTATCATTACCATCTTTCTAAATTCCATATATATGTGTTAGTATACTGTAATGGTCTTTATCTTTCTGGCTTACTTCGCTCTGTATAATGGGCTCCAGTTTCATCCATCTCATTAGAACTGATTCAAATGAATTCTTTTTAATGGCTGAGTAATATTCCATGGTGTATATGTACCACAGCTTCCTCATCCATTCGTCTGCTGATGGGCATCTAGGTTGCTTCCATGTCCTGGCTATTATAAACAGTGCTGCGATGAACATTGGGGTGCATGTGTCTCTTTCAGATCTGGTTTCCTCAGTGTGTATGCCTAGAAGTGGTATTGCTGGGTCATATGGCAGATCTATTTCCAGATTTTTAAGAAATCTCCACACTGTTTTCCATAGTGGCTGTACTAATTTGCATTCCCACCAACAGTGTAAGAGGGTTCCCTTTTCTCCACACCCTCTCCAGCATTTATTGCTTGTAGACTTTTGGATAGCAGCCATCCTGACTGGTGTGTAATGGTACCTCATTGTGGTTTTGATTTGCATTTCTCTGATAATGAGTGATGTTGAGCATCTTTTCATGTGTTTGTTAGCCATCCGTATGTCTTCCTTGGAGAAATGTCTGTTTAGTTCTTTGGCCCATTTTTTGATTGGGTCATTTATTTTTCTGGAATTGAGCTGCAGGAGTTGCTTGTATATTTTTGAGATTAATCCTTTGTCTGTTGCGTCATTTGCTATTATTTTCTCCCAGTCTGAGGGCTGTCTTTTCACCTTGCTTATAGCTTCCTTTGTTGTGCAAAAGCTTTTAAGTTTCATTAGGTCCCATTTGTTTATTTTTGCTTTTATTTCTAAAATTCTGGGATGTGGGTCATAGAGGATCCTGCTGTGATTTATGTCAGAGAGTGTTTTGCCTATGTTCTCCTCTAGGAGTTTTATAGTTTCTGGTCTTACATTTAGATCTTTAATCCATTTTGAGTTTATTTTTGTGTATGGTGTTAGAAAGTGTTCTAGTTTCATTCTTTTACAGGTGGTTGACCAGTTTTCCCAGCACCACTTGTTAAAGAGGTTGTCTTTTTTCCATTGTATATCCTTGCCTCCTTTGTCGAAGATAAGGCGACCATAGGTTTGTGGATTTATCTCTGGGCTTTCTATTCTGTTCCATTGATCTATATTTCTGTCTTTGTGCCAGTACCATACTGTCTTGATGACTGTGGCTTTGTAGTAGAGTCTGAAGTCAGGCAGGTTGATTCCTCCAGTTCCATTCTTCTTTCTCAAGGTTACTTTGGCTATTTGAGGTCTTTTGTATTTCCATACAAATTGTGAAATTATTTGTTCTAGTTCTGTGAAAAATACCGTTGGTAGTTTGATAGGGATTGCATTGAATCTATAGATTGCTTTGGGTAGTATAGCCATTTATCTCTGCTGTTCTATGGAACTCTGCAATCAGTTGGGTATATCTTTCCCTTTCTCCTTTCCCTTTTGCTTCTCTTCTTGTCTCAGCTATTTGTAAGGCCTCCTCAACCACTTGGCCTTTTTGCATTTTTTTTCCCCCTTGGGTGTTTTTGTCATCACGTCCTATATAGTGTTATGAACCTCATCCATAGTTCTTCAGTCACGCTGTCTACCACATCTAGTCCCTTGAAACTATTTGTCACCTCTACTGTATAATCATAAGGGACTTGATTTAGGTCATAACTGAGTGGTCTAAGTAATACTTTACATTAATTACTTGTATGCAAAATATGGAATAATGTATGCAAGTTAAGTCATTTCAGTCATGTCTGACTCTGCAAGTTTTTGGGTTGTAGTCTTCCAGGCTCCTCTGTTCATGGGAATCTCCAGGCAAGAATACTGGGAAGGGTTACCATTCCCTCCTCCAAGTGATCTTCCTGACCCAGGGATGGAGTCTGCATCTCTTATGCCTCTTGCATTAGCAGATAGGTTCTTCACCACTAATGCCACCTGGGAAACCCATGGGATAATAACCATCCCCATTTCATTGAATTGTTGATAGACTCAAATGAGAAAATTAATACATCTTACATTCAGTAAAAGCCTGGTGTTACTGATTATTGTTGTGCTGTGCTTAGTCATTCAGTCATGTCTGACTCTTTGTGACCCCATGGACTAGAGTCCACCAGGCTCCTCTGTCCATGGGATTGTCCAAGCAGAAACACTGGAGTGGGTTGCCATGCTTCCTCCAGGGGATCTTTCCAACCCATGGATCAAACCCAGGTCTCCTACATTGCAGAAGGATTCTTTACCATCTGAGCCACCAGGGAAGCACAGACAGTACTGTAGCTAAATGTTACTGATTCTACCACAAAACTTTGTCTCACAGCTACACATTTCTCTCTGTTCATACTGCTGCTGCAGGTAAGTTGCTTCAGTCATGTCTGACTGTGTGACCCCACAGACGCCACTCCACCAGGCTCCTTTATCCCTGGGATCTCCAGGCAAGAATACTTGAGTGGGTTGCCATTTCCTTTTCCAATACATGCATGCATGCTAAGTCACTTCAGTCGTGTCCAACTCTCTGAGACCCCATGGACAGCTGCCCACCAGGCTCCTCTGTCCACAGGACTCTCCAGACAGGAATACTGGAGTGAGTTGCCATTTCCTTCTCCATTTAATTTCTAAGTCACGTCTAACTCTTTGGAACCTCATGGACCATAGCCCACCAGGTCCCTCTGTCCATGGGATTTCCCAGGCAAGAATACTGGATTGGGTTGCATTTCCTTCTCCCTGTTCATACTGCTTCTGTCTTATTAATAATTTAGAAGTGTTCTTCATGTTCTCCTGGATTTGGAGAGCTAACCCAATCTACTGCTTTCATCCACTTTTCCCCTTTCTTTCTAAAAACACTCGGTGACTTCAAATTATCCAGAAAATAAAGCTGAATTCCTTTAAGCTGATATTTTTAGTCTCTTAAGAGCTTTATAATCCCTTTTCATTTCTTCTCGATCTCCATCTTCTCTTAACCTGTTGTGTGGACTTGGATTAGTCCCTAGACTTGGCTGTGAGAATGCTGACTCTCAAAGGTTTCTGTTTGTTTGTTTGTTTTTATGAGGATCATTTAATTTAATTTCTAGAAGACCTGCCTTCTAAAGTTCCATTAACTAGCAAAGTGGCCTTAGGAAAATCAATGAGCTTCCCTGTACTTTATTTTACTACTTGCAAATTGGCATGGTTCTCAAACTTTAGCTTGCATAAGAATCACTTGGAGAAACATGTAGACTTATCCCCAGTTTAGATATTATTTAAAGTGTGTTTCCTGTCCCTCACCCCTGTAAAAAACACTAGTGGAACTTCCTTTCCTTTGTTGTTCCACCTCACAAAACTGTTATGCTTTTTCTTTAATTTTTTTGTAATTTCTAGAAAAGATTTATTTGATTATTGGAGATTGAAAATTTTTCCATGCACTTATTTGTTTTAATTGAAGGATAATTGCTTTACAAATTTGTGTTTGTTCCTGCCATACAACAACACGAAGTAGCCATAATCATATATACATACATATATCTGTGTGTGTGTGTATGTGTGTATATATATATATATATATTTTTTTTTTTTTTTTTCTTTTTCCCTCCCTCTTGAGCCTCCCTCCTACCCAACCCCCACATCACCCTTCTAGGTCATCACAGAGTACCAGGTTGGGGTCCCTGTGTTGTCTAGCAGCTTCCTGTTATGCCCGATACCCGAATCCCCCAGCAGGAAAAGAGAAGACCTCCATGACAATGCAACACGCAAAGGAAGGGAAATTTATTGCTGACTCGAGTCAGGGCCCCTGCTGCAACCAACGCAGTGGTGCAAAGTCAGAGAGCCCTGAGCCCCAGTTTCCACACACATTTATAGGGTGCTCGATTTCAAACATAAGCAGTGGGTAGTTATCACAAGCGGATTGGTTACATGTTTGCGAAGCAATTTCATTGGTCAAACACACTTTAAAATTTTTGTGCGCAGGGGACTCTCCCAGAGGTTTACTGGGCGTGTGCTGATTGGCTGGTCTCTGGTGGCCTGTTGAGGGCAGATAATTACCCCACCCTCAGGAGAAACTGAAGCTTAGGCTTACTCATAGTTCAGGGTGCCTGTCATGGTGCTAGTTATGCCCGTCTCACCCTTCCCATTAGCTATGTTTTACGCATGATAGTGTATACACGTCAGTGCTACTCTCTCAATTTATGCCATTCTCTCCTTCCCCTGCTGTGTCCACAAGCTCTTTCTCTACATCTGCGTTTCTATTCCTGGCCTGCAAATAGGTTCATCAGTACCATTTCTATAAATTCCATATATATGTGTTAGTAATGATGTTTGCTTTTCTCTTTCTGAGTTATTTCACTGTGTTAACAGGCTCTAGGCTCATCCATCTCTCTTCAGCTGACTCACATTGGTTCCTTTATATGGCTGAGTATTATTCCATTGTGTATATGCACCCCAAGTTCTTTGTCCATATATCTGTCAGTGGGCATCGGGTTGCTTCCATGCCCTGGCTATTGTAAATAGTGCACATTGGGGTACATGTGCCTTTTTAAATTATAGTTTCTCAGGGTGTATGCCCAATAGTGGGACTGCTGGGTCATATGGTAGTTTTATCGCTAGTTTTTAAGAAATCTCTATACTGTTCTCCATAGTAGCTATATTAATTTATATTCCCATAAACAGTGCCAGAGAGTTCCCTTTTCACCACACTCCAGCATTTATTGTTTGTAGAGTTTTTGATGATGGCCATTCTGATGGGTATGAGGTGATGCCTCATTGTATTTTTGATTTGCATTTTTCTAATAATGAGCAATGTTGAGCATATTTTCATATTTTTTTTGACCAGCTGAATGTCTTCTTTGGATAAATGTCTGTTTAGGTCTTCATCCCATTTTTTGATTGGGTTGTTTTTCAGATACCGAGTTGCATGAACTGCTTGTATATTTTGGAGATTAATCCTTTGTCAGTTGCTTCAATTCCAATTATTTTATCCCATTTTGAGAATTGTCTTTCATCTTGTGTATAGCTTCCTTTGCTATGCAAAAGCTTTTAAGTTTAATTAGGTCTCATTTGTTTACTTTTGTTTCTATTTTCATTACTCTAGGAGCTGGGTCAAAGAGGATCTTGTTGTGATATATGTCAAAGTGTTCTGCATATGTTTTCTTCTAAGGCTTTAATAGTTTCTAGCCTTACATTTAGGTCTGTAATACATTTTGTTTCTATTTCTCTGTATGGTGTCAGGAAGTGTTTTAATTTCATTCTTTTACATGTTCCTTTTCTTTCTTACTCTTTGGCTGTATAATGGTTCCCTTCCCAAGTTTGACCAGAAGCACAAAATATCAAAGGTATAGGTCAGATGTTCCAGTCACTGTCACTTGCAATGGTTTATTCTACACCATTCCAGGCAAATGGGCTTTGCCTCTGCATAAAACCTTCCGGTGCCTAAGACCTGGTTGTATCACATTATTGGACATTACTCTTTGCTAGGAAGTGTATTCCTATGTTCAACTTTATAAAATAGTCTTTGATACATTTGCTTGTGTTATACTCTTTAGAATATCTGATCTCTTTTCCTTATAACAGGCTTTCAAATGTCTAAAGCAATTGTCACAAACACTCAAAGATTTTCCTGATAGTTGGAATGAAGACTCCCAACACTTCATTGGATACTGCCATGCCTTTAGAAGACCCAACCCTGAAGGTTACTATGTAATTAAGAGTCATACAATAGCCTACCAGGGAAAGAATTGTGCCTTATGTTATAACACAACTGTTGGAGCAATAATGTATAGGTTCTATCCCATTGGAATATGCAGAACAGCATATATCTCTTCCCTCTCCTCAGCACTAGTTTTGTGGACTTGCAACCCCTGCAATTCCACTTGTATCATGACTCAGTGATCCCCATTCTTGATCTGATGCTCTGCTGCTGCTATCTTGAAATTCTTAACATGCTTTGAACAAAGGGCCCCCCACATTTCATTTTGCACTGAGTCCCACAAAATAAACAGCCTATTCTGACTTCCTGGTTGTGTTGCATTTGCTAATATTCTATGTATCTTTCTTTTTCTTCATTAATATTACTTCCTATAATGGTCATTAGGAATGTATTATATTTTGTAATCCTTTTTACTTAATTCAGAGTGCTTTTTCTTGGAGCAATGAAGATAAGATCAGTATTATAATCATACTCATGTTATTGATGCACAACCTATGAGGGCTCAAAGATTTAAGTGAATTGCCAGGTTTTTGAAGTTTATTGGTAACAAAGTTGGGCTTTCCAGGTGGCGCTAGTGGTAAGGAATCCACCTGCTAAGGCAGGAGATGCAAGAGACATGGATTTGATCACTGGGTCAGGAAGATCCTCTGGAGTAGGAAATGGCAATCCACTCCAGTGTTCGTGCCTAGAAAATTCCATGGACAAAGGAGCCTGGTAGGTTACAGTCCATGGGGTCGCAGAGAGTCAGACACGACTAATCACGCCTATACACAGTAATAAATTTAGGCTGGAACCAGGTCTCCTGACTTCAACCTCCTTTGGATAAGGCCCTCCTGCCCTTCTCCTGGAAGAGTGCTATATACCAGTTTCCCAGGGTTCTGGTTGGACACTCTAATTTTTTTTTTAACTTTTCATTTTATACTGGGGTATATATCTGATTAACAATGTTATAACAGTTTCAGGTGGATAGCAAAATGATTCAGCTATACAATACATGTGGATACTCTAATCTTATTAACTTTCCATTTTCCTATAGTTTTCCTTTTAGTTCACTCTCAAAGCATCCTGCTTCAGCTTGACACCATGTTTTGCTGACTCATCTTGTCTAGAGTTTCTCCTATTTGCTCCTCAGGTCATTTACCCATAATTGCCTAGTTTTTTTCTTATCTAATATTTGAAGCTTATTCCCTACCCTAAGTGATTTGCCCAGAGCTTGCATTTTTTAAAAAAGTCATCTCAGGTTAATTTTGACAGCATTCCAATGCAATCTCACTTTTTCCTCCCTCGATTATGATTCTGATCTATAGCTAATCTCCAGATCATTAAGGATGTTTCAGTAATTGGAAAGATATCTTCATGTTTTTTTCCATTAAGTGCTCATCTAACTTGCGAATTTGATAGTTTAACTTAAGCTGCTGAGACTTGCCTTATGTGACCAAAAAGAAATTCAAAGCCATTCTATGAAAATGTAGCTTCATTTGCAATTATATTAGTCAGGGGAAAGGAAATGGAGAGTATAATGTAACAAGGTTATAATGACCATCTTAATATGGCAAGGTTGAGAGTGGCATAAAACCTCAACATTGGTGTTACCTCTGCATGGTCCCTAGACTGATCTCTTAGCCTTGTGGGCTGTCTGGGCCAAGGAAAACTGTGAACTTAGTGTCTTTGTCTTCCAGTGACAGCTCTGACTCAGGCTCTGCTTCCTAGAGAGCAAATTAAGATATATATTTTCAAATGTAGTGCTCACTTCCTGAGGTAGTCTATCAATACTATTTCCTAATTCCTGGAGTATAGAATAAAAGGACTTGTTACGTGCATGTGTCCTTGCTCATTCATGTCCAACTCTTTGTGACCCCAGGGACTGTAGCCCACCAGGCTCCTTTGTCCATGGAGATTCTCCAGGAAAGAACCCACTGGAGTGGGTTGCCATTTCCTCCTCCAGGGGATCTTCCTGACCCAGAGATTGAACCTCCATCTCCCTTATTGGCAGGCAAATTCTTTAGCCCTGAGCCACCTGGGAAGCCCAAAAAGAATTGATTGAGATGATTTAATTGTCCTTAAATCTGTAACATTGCTGGTTGAGGAATACTACCACTTTGAGAAGGTATCATTGACCTAAAAATAAATTGAACTGGTAATTTCTATCCCAGTTAGTCATGTAACCATTTTCCCTGCTGATAATTTAAAAAACCTGAGCACTCTCCTCGTTCCCTCCCTTTCCTTTATCTCCACATACAATCAAACAACTAAGTCCTGCGGTTTCTATCTCCAAAGATATCCCAAATGACCCTTGCCTTCCATTGTCATAGCTATACCTGCACAACACACACTGTATCTACTCCTAAAACTCAGATCAGCACTTCTTTTCATATGATCTTTCCAATAAATTCTTAACTGATCTCCTTTGGCACCTTTATAAGCCACTGTCTTCATAGCAATGAGATTGGACTTTTAATAATGCAAATCAGATTATGTCATTCCTCTAATTACAGCTGAACCCTAATTCTGCATGCGTTTATTCTGTTACTTTGTAAAATAGGACTTATACCACCTAGGTATTCCTTGCCCTTGTTTATATTGTTCTCTTCTTTCTCCCCCCAACCCCAGACTAGAATAAAAAGAATGGGCTTCTTGTATCGGTCATCATTGATTTCCCCATGCTTCCATGCTTCCAAGAGTGTGTGTACTTAGTAGGTACTCAAAGATTACTCACTGAAGTAATAAATGACCCTGCAAACCAAGGATGAAATATAGCCGATCACTCTTTTGGACCATCATTTCCAATCCCCCAGTGCTAACTCCAAGCATTGGCCAACCACTGGCTCTCCTGGGGCTGACTGTCGGAGCTTGTAAATAAGCAGATATGCTCTGTTTATCCTTTTGGCTTGGCCAGAGCCAGAGGTCTCAAACTGATTAGGGTCTGACTTCCTCTCTTTTTTCCTCTAAACTTCTTCTTTAATATATCTTCAGTTCTATAACTCTAGGAACAATTGTCTCTCCTATCTGATTTTAGCCCATGACTAGCCATGCCTCCCCGTCTTTTCTTTCCAAGGTTGACTAGCCTACCACTCCTAGCTTCCACTGCTCTAACTCCTTCAAAAACCAACTAATACTTTAAAATCAGCATATACTCTTTAAACCCTTCAGGGTTAAATGGATCCTAGGTAGAAGGTGCTTGGAGTGACTAAGCCAGATGAGTACCTCCTTCTGATCACAACATATTCAGGATAAATGTTTCCTCCAAGCTGAGGTTTGCAAGGCTTCATTGCTTAAAGATAAGCACTTGTTTCATAAAAAATAGTTTGTATATTTGTGCTCACTGAGTCCACCTATGAATTTGTGATGAGAATAACATTGCTCAGACCCTGGAGAAAAATTGAGCTGCATTTGAATTATTCCCAACTGTTTTCTGATCTTAAAACTTAGCTGTTCGCTTAGAAGTCAAGAAAGATGGCAGTAAGCAGCTGGTAAAATAATCTTAATGGCAGAGATGGGATGTTGAGCACAACTTTGGCTGGCATTTTCAGATTTTTAAATGCTTGGTTGCAACTGTCAGTTCCATAAGGATTTCATGAAGATTAACAATGTAAGGAAAGGCCATCTTTCAAATAACTGAACACAGTAACTCTTTGGACCTTTTCTGACAAAATAGGAAAGAGGAGAGAAATTTTTATCTTTATATGTCCATCCCTATTTTTATTTTGTTTCTCTTCTTTAAAACTCTGCATAATATTAATTGTCAATTATATCTCAAGAAGCTGAAAAAATCTGCATTTATATTAACATTGCATTGATAATAATATATAATATAGTTTTATTAATATATGCATGCTTGTGTCCTCACTCGCTTCAATAGTGTCTGACTCTTTGCAAGCCCATGGACTGTAGCCTGCCAGGCTCCTCTGTCCATGGAATTCTCCAAGCAAGAACACTGAAGTGGGTCAGTCAGTCAGTCAGTCCAGTTGCTCAGTCGTGTCCGACTCTTTGTGACCCCATGAATCTCAGCACGCCAGGCCTCCCTGTCCATCACCAACTCCTGGAGTTTACTCAAACTCATGCCCATCGAGTCGGTGATGATATCCAGCCATCACATCCTCTGTCGTCCCCTTCTCCTCCTGCCCCCAATCCCTCCCAGCATCAGGGTCTTTTCCAATGAGTCAACTCTTCGCATGAGGTGGCGAAAGTATTGGAGTTTCAACTTCAGCATCAGTCCTTCCAATGAACACCCAGGACTTATCTCCTTCAGGATGGACTGGTTGGATCTCCTTGCAGTCCAAGGGACTCTCACCCTGTAGCCATGCCCTTCTCCAGGGGGTCTTCCCAACCTAGGGATCAAGCTTGTGTCTCCTGAAATGCAGGCAGATATATAAAATATACTTATATATTTATATGTTTTATGTTATATATTTTATATATACATATGAGCCCTTATTTATATATATAAAGCCCATGTATAAAACATTCCAGTATTTTTGCCTGGAAATTCCATGAACAGAAGAGCCTGGTGGGCTACAGTCCATGGGGTAGCAAAGAGTCAGATACAACTGAGCACACACACACACACATACACATTTATATGCAAATATACATGTACAAATATGTTTATTTGTGTATGTATGTAATGTTAGATAGAGTTATCTTGATGATAACAAACAATGTAAATAAATGAACTAAACTAGTAAGTGTATCATAGTAGGCACTCACTAATATTAGAAATTATTACTGTTTTATTATTATTCATATAAACAGTTACTATATTAAAATAGAAAAAATCAACTTCCAGTACGACAAAATGGGGACCTCCATTGTCCTGCTTTCTAGTGAAACCAGTAAAAACTATAAAATTTCAACTATTTAAAAGCATCTGAAAAATGGTCCAAAGTGTGGAAAGAAAATAAAGAATACATCTACTCAAAAGCATTAATGAGAAAGCCATAAGAAAGGTATGAGTTGGTTGTATTTGAATCAAAACCACTTCCCTCAAGCTCAACAAGGCAAATATTCCACTCCAGACCACTACGGCCAAGAACACATGGCTCCCACTCACCACAGCACACAGACAAAGTAGGGATGAGCAAGATGTCAGCCTTGCTAAGGCTAAGTCCTAGGTGACTGTGATTGAGAGGTATGGGCTTGTTTCTGAATGTATTTCTTAAGCTGATTCAGATCAATTAAGATGTTTATGGTAAACCTTGGAGCAACCACTATAAGAATAACTCAAAATAGGTGAAAAAGTAATTAAAGAAATGAAAATGCTACATTAGAAAATATTCACTTAATGTAAACACAAACAATAAAGCAGAAAAAGGGTAAAAAAAGACATGACACAAAGAACACAAAAGTAAAACTGCAGACATAAACTATAGCTGGTTCTCATTATTTGTGGTTGTTATGCTCTATAACTTACCACAAACACTCAATTAGTGACAACTGAATCATCTCTTCTAGGAGAGATTCAGAATTAGGTTTCTGTGACATTCTGGTCACAACATTTCATCAATCAATACAGAACCACATTTTTTTGTGTGTTTCTGTTTAAAATGCCTTACTGAATATGCATTTTTGATTCTTTTACAGTGAACTCATGGTCAACAACATGATAACTCATGCCTGAACAAAACTTATCTAAGACAAAAATTTTTTCCCTAAGGCATATCACAGCCTTCTTGCACTTAGGAGTGGTAGATAGCATTTCAGCACTATGTTTGGGGCCATTATAAATAAATTACCAGTGAAAAGCAGAAAAATGCAAACAATATGACATTAAACAGACTATGAAGAGAACATTTGTTTCTAGTATTAAGCTGAAACAAGAGTGTGTTACCTTGTTTGACCTCAGCTAGAAATGTGCAACCCACTCCAGTATTCTTGCCTGGAGAATTCCATGAACGGAGGAGTCTGGTGGGCTATGGTCCATGGGGTCTCAAAGAGTCACACATGATTGAGCAACTAACAGAAGTGTGTATCTAGGTGACTTAAAGTCTTCACTGCTCTACATGTGTCTGCAAGTAACCTCCACAACACTGCAAACATTGATCCGAGTTTACAGATAAATTTTAATGGGTCCATGAATTTACATACATGATGTTTTTGAATAGTAAGGATTGTCTATATATCAATAAAAACATTAAATGTGGATGATTAAGGTAATTCAATCTAAAGATAGAGAATATCAGATGGGATTAAAAAAACAAACAAGCAAACATAAACTATAGTGATGTCATATTCCAGTTCAATATGGCAACCATAGGACATTCCTGAGCCGCCCTTCTCAGTGGACACACCTAATGTACAACTAAACATGGAGGAATTTCCTCTGAAAGAAATCCAGAAACTGTCTGAGTGATTCCTACACATCAAAGTGTCAGCCCATCAGTTATGTCTGACTCTTTGCGACCCCACAAATTGTAGCCCACCAGGCTCCTCTGTCCATGAAATTCTCCAGGCAAGAACACTGGAGTGGGTAGCCATTCCCTTCTCCAGGAGGTCTTCCCGACCAGGGATCGAACTGAGGTCTCCTGCATTGCAGGCAGGTTCTTTACCATCTCAACCACCAGGGAAGCCCTACACGTGAAGCCCATGTCAAAACAGGTAGGAAAGGCTAAGATACACTGTAGCCATGACCCTCACCCCTGGCAGAGCACTATACAATCAGAAGGGAATTTTCAACTACCAGATTCTCTTTAAAAAGTGAAAAGTTTGGACTCCATATCAAGTGTGCCAAATTTCAAGACACCCTCATTAGGGACCTCATTAGGGACTGAGCTTTTTTTTTTTTTAATGAACAAAATGGACAAACTTTTACCTAGACTAACCAGAAAAAAAAAGAGAAAACTCAAATAACTAAAATTACAGGTGAAGAGAAAACAGTACAACTGGCACTACACAAATGCAAAGTATTATAGGAGACTATTATAAACAATATATGCCCCCAAACTGGACAGCCTAGAAGAAATGGATGAGTCCTAGAAACAACGTATCTATACAGAATCATGAAGAAAAAAAAGGCAATTTAAATACACCAATAGTGAGAAGATTGACTCAGTAACCAAATAAACTCCCAACAAAGAAAGATGCAGCAGGATCAGATGTCTTTATGGTTAATTTAACCAAATATTTAGAAAAGAATTAATACCAATTCTTATAAAACCCTGAAAAATTAAAAGAGGAGGAAACCCTCTAAACTTAATTATAAGGTCAGCATGACTCCAATATCAAAAGGAAACAATGATACAAGAAACAAAAATAACATGGCAAATTCTTGAGGAAAATAGATGTAAAACTCCTCAACAAAATCTTAGCAACCAAATTCAACAGGACATTAAAAACTATCATACAGCCATGATCACATGGAATTTTATTTCAAGGCTACAAGGATGATTCAATGTCAACAAATCAATCGATGTGATACACTATATTGACAAAATGAAGGATAAAAATCAATAGATGCAGAAAAGGCATTTGACAAAATTTAACATCCATTTAAAATTTTGAAAGACTGAAGGCAGGAGGAGAAGGAGACAACAGAGGATAGGATGTTTGGATGGCATCACTGACTCAAAGGACATGTGTTTGAGCAAGCTCTGGGAGATGGTGAAAGACAGGGAAGTCTGGCGAGTTGCAGTCCATGGGGTCGCAAAGGGTCAGACCGAGCAACTGAACAACAACATCCATTTGAGATTAAAAACTCTCAAAAAAGTAGGTATAGACAGGACATAACTCAACATAATATAGGCCATATATAACAAGCCCAGAGCTAGCATCATACTCAATGGTGAAAAGATGAAAACATTTCTTTAAGGTCTGGCACAAGACAAGAATGCCAACTATTACCATTTTAATTCAATACAGTACTGGAAATCCTATCCAGATCAGGTTGTCAAGAAAAAGAAATAAATGGCATCCAAATCAGAAGGAAGAATTAAAATTGTATCTATTTGCAGATGACATAATACATAGAAAACTCTAGAGATTACCAAAAGCTGTTAGTACTAATAAACAAATCCAATAAAGTTGCAGGACACAAAATCAATACGCACAGTTTGTTAACATTTCTATACAATAATAAACTATCAAAGAAAGAAACTAAAATAATTCCATTTCTGGTAACATCAAAAGGAATAAGATACTTAGGAATATGGTTAGCAAAAGAAGTACAAAATTCATACCCTGAAGACTATTGAGAGTTATTGAAAGGAATTAAAAAAAAAACTTAACAGTGGGAAAACATCCCATGTTCATATTCTGCAAGATTTAACGTGTTAATACACCTCAAGCTATTTTGTGATTTCAGTGGAATCCTTAGGAGAATCTTAACTGACTTCTTTGTAGAAAATGAAAATCTGATTCTAAAATTCACATGAAATTACAAGGAACACAGAATAATCAAAAAATATTTAAATGAAGAACACAGTTGGAGACCTGACATTTCTCAATTCAAAATCTCCTGCAAGGCATCAGTGATTAAGATAATGTGGTATTGGCATATAGAAACACATATAGATACATAGAGTAGACCTGAGAATCCAGAAATAAACCCACTCTTTTTAGGGGCAACTGATTTTGATAAGGGTGCCAAGACAATCTATGAGGAAAGAACAGTCTTTCCAACAATGATTATGGGACAACTGGATAGCCACACCCAAAAAGATTGAAGTTGGATTCTTTTTTGTTTGTTTGCTTTGTTTAAATTAATTTTTATTGGAGTGAAACTATGTTACAATGTTGTATTAGCTTCTACTGTACAGCAGAGTGGATCAGCTTGACTTATACATATATCCCCTCTTTTTTTGTATTTCCTTCCCATTTAGGTCACCACAGAGCATTGAGTAGGGTTCCCTGAGCTATGCAGTAGGTTCTCATTAGTTATCTATTGTATAGTATCAGTAGTGTATATTTGTCAATTCTCATCTCCCAATCCATCACATCCCCATTTCCTCTCATGGTGTCCATACATTTGTCCTCTGTGTCTCTGTCTGTATTTCTGTTTTGCAAAAAAGATCATCCATACCACTTTTCCAGATTCCACATATATGCATCAGCATATGCTATTTGTTTTCCTCTTTCTGACTTATTTCACTCTGTATGACAGTCTCTAGGTCCATCCGTGTCTCGACAAATGACCCAGTTTCATTCCCTTCTATGACTGAGTAATATTCCATTGTACACACACACCCTATCTCCTTTATCCATTCCTCTGCTGATGGACATCTAGGTTGTTTCCATGTCCTGGCTATTGTAAATAGTGCTGCAATGAACAATGGGCTGCATGTGTCTTTTTGAATTATGGTTTTCTCTGGGTATATGCCTAGTATTGGGATTGCTGGGTCATATGGTAGTTCTATTTTTAGTTTTTTAAAGAAACCTCCATAGTGTTATCCATAGTGGCTGTATCAACTTATATTTCTACCAACTGTACAAGAGGATTCCCTTTTCTCCATACCCTCTCTAGCATTTACTGCTTGTAGATTTTTTAATAATGGCCATTCTGATGGATGTGAGGTTATACCTCATTGTAGTTGTGATTTGCATGGCATGCTGCGATTCATGGGGTCACAAAGAGTCGGACACGACTGAGTGACTGAACTGAACTGAATAATTAGTGATGTTAAGCATATGTTCATGTGTTTGTTGGTTGGCTGTATGTCTTCTTTGGAGAAATGTCTATTTAGGTCTTCTGCCAATTTTTGATTGGGTTGTTTTTTTGATATAGAGCTGCATGAGCTGTTTGTTTATTTTGGAAATTAATTTTTTGTCAGTTGCTTCATTTGCAAATATTTTCTCCTACCTCCTAGAGTAATAAAGACAAAAAATAATAAATGGGACATAACTAAAAGTTTTTCTACAGCAAAGGAAATCATGAACACAATGAAAAGACAATCTTCAGAATGAAGTTGTCTTCTGACTGTTAACTTAAACCATATACAAAAATTAGCTCAAAACTAATCAAAAACCTCAGACTTTTCAGAGTCCTTTGGACTGCAAGGAGATCAAACCAGTCACTCCTAAAGGAAATCAACCCTGAATATTCATTGGAAGGACTGATGCTGAAACTGAAACTCCAGTACTTTGGCAACTTAATGCAAAGAGCTGACTCATTGGAAAAGACTCTGATGTTGGGAAACATGGAAGGCAAAAGGAAAAGAAGGGGGTGACAGAGGATGAGATGGTTAGATAGTATCACTGACTTAATGGACATGAGTTTGAGCAAACTCCAGGAGATAGCAAAGGACAGGGAAGCCTGGCATGCTGCAGTCCATGGGGTTGCAAAGTCTGACATGATTTAGTGACAGAAAAACAAACAGAAAACCAAAAGCCTAAATACAAGAACTGAAGCTATAAAACTCTTAGAGAAAAATAAAGGTTGGAACTATCTGAACTTTGATTTGAAAAAATCTTCTAGGATATGACATAAGTAATTAAAAAAAAATAATTGACAAGCTGGACTTGTCAATGAAAGCCAAAAATATTGGTGCTCTAAAAAGAACCTCGAGAAAGTGCACAGAGAGAGGTGTGGCTAAGATGGTGGAGTAGAAAGATTTGAGCATACCTCTTCCCATAGGCACATCAAAATTACAATGGTTTACAGAGAAACTATTGATGAGGAATATCTGAAGATTGGCAGAAAAGATTTCCTATAACTAAAGATATTAAGGAGGAGCCACAAGATGTGTAGGAGATAGTGCAGGCTACAGTCAAGATTCATTCTCCCAGGCAGGTGACCCAAAAGGAGAGGATAATTACAACTGCGGAGGTTCTCCGCAATAAGCCAGTGGCCCAAGCTCCATATTGGGCTCCCCAGCCTGGGATTCCTGCACTAGGAAGGTAAACCTCCAGAAGGTCTGGCTTTGAAGGCCAGTGTGACTTACTTCCAGGAGAGTGAGATGGCTGTAGGAAATACACTCCACTCTTAAAGGGTGCACACAAAATATCACACACTCTATGACCCAGGCAAAAGCTGTAATTTGAAAGGGACCTGGGTGAGGCATATCGCTGATCTTGAAGAGCCTTCCAGAAAGGCAGAGGGCAAAGGAAAAGTACTGGTAGCAGCACTTTTGGGGAGCTCATTCTACATGAAGACACTGGTGCTGGCAAAAGTCATTTTGCAAACCTCCCTCTAGTTTATTAACCTGAGACCCTGTCCCACCCACCAGTCTGTCAGCACCAGTACTTAGATGCCTCAGGCCAAGCAACTAGGTGTGTAGAAACATATCCCACCCACCAGCAGGCTGGCTGCCTTAGGATCCCGAGTCCCCAGGAATCCCAGGAGCCAGTCCCATCCACAAGAGGGCCCAGCTCATAGCCCTGCCCATCAGTGCACTGCAATAGCCCCAGGACCATCCACTAGCTCTGATTCCTATACAATGTTGAATAGAGTGGGGAGAATGAACATTCTTGTCTTGTTCCTGATCTTAGTGTGAAGGTATATATTTTCTCACCGTTAAGTTTGATGTTACTTGTAGAGTTTTTGTAGATGTTATCAAGTGGAGGAATTAACTCTCTATTCCTAGTTTGCTAAGAGTTGTTTGTTTTTTTTTAATGGATGAGTGTTGTATATTTTTCAACTGTTTTTTTCTGCACCTATTGATAGGATCCTATGTTTCTTCTTTAGTGTGTAGGTAGGTTGCTGCAGCTAAGTTGCTTCAGTCATGTCTGACTTTGTGCAACCCCATAGATGGCAGCCCACCAGGCTCCCCCGGCCCTGGGATTCTCCAGGCAAGAACACTGGAGTGGGTTGCCATTTCCTTCTCCAATGCATGAAAGTGAAACATGAAAGTGAAGTTGCTCAGTCATGTCTGACTCTTAGCGACCCCATGGACTGCAGCCTACCAGGTTCCTCCGTCCAAGGGATTTTCCAGGCAAGAGTACTGGAGTGGGGTGCCATTGTCTTTTCTGTAGATAGGTTGGCTGATATTAATTCATTTTTGAAGGTTGAACCAGCCTTGTGTAAATTCCACTTGGTCATTTTGGTGTATAATGCTTTCTTACATTGTTGAAGTCAATTTGCTAATAATTCGTTGAGGATTTTTGCATGTATTGGGTTGGCCAAAATGATTCTTCAGTTTTTTAAGTAAAATTAAAAAGATATATCTTTCATTTTCATCAAGAATTTTATTTTCATCATTTCATCATTTTCATCAAGATTGGCATATTCACTGTTTTGTTCCACTACATTCTGCTATTTTTCAGGCAACTTTATAATTTCATCTTCCCCAAACTTTTTATCTTTTTGAACTAAGATCTGTTCAGGGTGCTTTTTACAGTTTTCAGGAATTTGACATTTTTTTTTTTTTTTCCTGTTAAGAGAATTTTGTAGACTGGATATCCAAAGGTACAATGTCTAGTGAATATGGTGGATGACTCAAAACTTCCCAGCCAAACTATAACAACTTTTGCCTGGTCATCAAAGAAACATATGGCCTTATGTTATCCTGATGGAAGATTATGCTTTTTCTGTTGACTATTTTGACACTTTTTGTTGAGTGCTGTTTACAGTCGGTCTAATTGGGAGCAGTACTTATTGGGATTAATTGGTTTTCCAGTAAGACTCATAATAAATGACTCCCTTCCAATCCCAACATATACAAAACATCACCTTTGGAAGAAGACCAGCCTTTGGTGTACTTGGTGGTGGTTTATTTCACTTGCCCCAGATCTTTTCATTCTATGTTATTGTACAGTATCCACTTTTCATTACTCATCAGAATTTGTTTTAAAAACAGAATGCATTTGCTACATTTAAGTAGAGAATCTCATGTGGAAAAACAGCCAAGAAGTTTTTTTTGTTTTTTTTTGCTTAACTTACATGGGACCCTTTGAAGCATCAAAGCTATTAACGTAACTAAGCTGGTGTAAATGATTTTCATTTGACTATATCAGCCATCTCTGGCATGGTATAATGTTGATTATTCTCAGTTAATGTCCTGGTTCGATTGCCATCAACTTCAACTGGTCTACTGACCATAGAGCATCGTTCAATGAGAAATTTCCAGCATGAGACTTCACAAAACACTTCTGATATGTTCAGTCAGTCACAGTACCTTCTGTGTACATAGATATTTTTTGCATTTCAGTTGCAGTTTTACCTTTCTTGAAATGTGATAGTTGCTCAGTCGTGTCCAAATCTTTGTGGCCGTATGGACTATATCCCACCAGGCCCCTCTGTTCATGGGATTTTCCAGGCAAGGATACTGGAGTGCATTGCCATTTCCTACTCCAGGAGTTTCCTGAAATGACAAAGCATAATAGGCCAAAAATGTTGCTTTTTTCTTCCATCTTCAATATTAAAATGGCTACATAAAAATTCATCAATATTGAGTTTTTATTTTATTTTTTTTTCTTTTTTTCTTTTTTTCTTTTTCTTTTTCTTTTTTATTTTTTTTTATTAGTTGGAGGCTAATTACTTTACATCATTACAGTAGTTTTTGTCATACATTGAAATGAATTAGCCATGGATTTACATGTATTCCCCATCCCAGTCCCCCCTCCCACCTCCCTCTCCACCTGATCCCTCTGGGTCTTCCCGGTCCACCAGGCCCGAGCACTTGTCTCATGCACCCAACCTGGGCTGGTGATCTGTTAGACCCTAGATAATACACATGTTTCAATGCTGTTCTCTTGAAGCATCCCACCCTCGCCTTCTCCCAGAGTCCACACTTCTGGGCATACACACCAAGGAAACCAGATCTGAAAGAGACACGTGCACCCCAATATTCATTGCAGCACTGTTTATAATAGCCAGGACATGGAAGCAACCCAGATGCCCATCAGCAGACGAATGGATGAGGAAGCTGTAGTACATATACACCATGGAATATTACTCAGCCATTAAAAAGAATTCATTTGAATCAGTTCTAATGAGATGGATGAAACTGGAGCCCATTATACAGAGCGAAGTAAGCCAGAAAGATAAAGACCATTAGAGTATACTAACACATATATATGGACTTTAGAAAGATGGTAACGATAACCCTATATGCAAAACAGAAAAAGAGACTCAAATGTATAGAATATTGAGTTTTTAAAATGCATGCTGATATGAGACCTATCAGCATAGTTTAGTAAAATTGTTTTGAATAAAGTTAAAGACTACAAAGCACTTCCAGAGCCATCTTAAAAAAAAAAAAAGAAAGAAAGAAAGAAAGAAAAAAAGAACAAACTTTTCAGCATACCCAGTTTTTTTATGAGAGGTATTTACTTTCTTGTAATATTGGTTTGAATATTAGGGTAATCCTGGATGAATTAAATGAACTAAGTAGCATTTCTATTCTGGAAGAGATGGTTGAGAATTGACATTATTTCTCCTTTAAATGTTTGTTAAGAATTCACCAGTGAGTCCACCTGAAACTAATGCTTTCTGGTTAAGAAGGTTATTAATTTTTTTTATTAAATTTCTTTCATAGAAATAGTCCTATTTGGTTTATTATTTCCCCTTGTGTGAATTTTGGTAGATTATTAAGGGATTGGTCTGTTTCATCTTAGTTACCAAATTTGTGGGCATAGTGTTCTTCATAATATTATTTTATTATCCTTTTAATATCCATGAATTCAGGAGTGATTTCCCTTCCTTCATTTCTGGTATTGATAATTTGTGTCTTCTCTCTTTTTCTTAGTTAGCCTGGCTACAGGTTTATCAATGTTATTGATCTTTTTAAAGGAATAGCCTTTGATTTTGTTGATTTTCTTTATTGATTTTTGTTTCCAATTTCACTGATTTCTGTTCTCATTTTTAAATTTCTCTTGAGACTTCTTCTTTAACCCATGTGTTATTTAGAAAAATGTTACTTGACATGAAAATATGCTCAACATCACTCGTTATTAGAGAAATACAAATCAAATCAAATACAAATCAAAATCACAATGAGGTATCATCTCACACTGGTCAGAATGGCCATCATCAAAAAGTCTACAAATGCTCAAGAAGGTGTGGAGAAAGGTGAACCCTCTTACACTGTTGGTGGGAATGCAAACTGGTTCAGCCACTATGGAGAGCAGTGTGGAGATTCCTTTAAAAAATTGGGAATAAAACTACTGGATGACCCAGGAATCCCACTGCTGAGCATACACCCTGAGGAAACCAGAGCTGAAAGAGATACATGTACACCAGTGTTCATTGCAGCACTATTTGCAATAGCTAGAACATGGAAGCAACCTAGAGGTCCATCAGTAGATGGATGGATAAAGAGGTTGTGGTACATGTACACAATGGAATATTACTCAGCTATAAAAAGGAATGCATTTGAATCAGTCCTAATGAGGTGGATTAAACTGGGGCCTATTATACAGAGTGAAGTAAGTCAGAAAGAGAAAGACAAATACTGTATATTAAAGCATATATATGGAATTTAGAAAAACGGTAACAATGAACCTACAAACAGGGCAGCAAAGAAGAGACTTTTGAACTCAGTGGGAAAAGGCAAGAGTGCGATGATTTGAGAGAATAGCATTGAAGCATGTATATTACCATATGTAAAATAGATGACCAGTGCAGGTTGAATGCATGAAGTGGGGCACCCAAAGCCAGTGCTCTGGGATGGCCCAGAGGATAGGGTGGGGAAGAAGTGGGAGGGGGTCTTCAGGATACGAGGACACATGTATACCTATGGCCGATTCATGTTGATGTATGGCAAAAACCATAACAACATTGTAAAGTAATTATCCTCCAATTAAAATAAATTAATTTTTAAAAAATGTTGTTTAGTGTCCAAGTATTTTAGAGTTTTCCAGCTGTCTTCCTTTCTGTTATTGCATTAATCCCTCAGTCATGTACAACTCTTTGTGACCCATGGGCTGTAGTCTGCCAGGCTCTTCTGTCCATGGAATTCTCCAGGCAAGAATACTGGAGTGATTTGCCATTCCCTTTTCCAGGGGAACTTCCTGATCCAGGGGTCAAATCTGGGTCTCCTGAATTGCAGGCAGACTCTCTACTATCTGAGTCACCAGGGAATCCCAAAAGAGAGGAGTGTCTCTGGGTAGGTTATTGACTTCTTGTTTAATTCCAGTGAGATCTGAGAGCAAACTTTGTAAAATTTCCATTCTTTTTAGTTTGTTAAGATGTGTTTTATGGTGCAGAATGTGATTTGTGTTAGTGAATGTTTCATATGAGCTTGCAAGTAATGTATATTTTGCTTTTGTTGGATGAAGCATTCGTAGATGTCAATTAGATCCAGTTGATTGATAGTGCTGTTGAGTTCAATGATACCCTTACTGATTTTCTGCCTACTGGGTCTGTCAATTACTGATAGAAGAATGTCATATGGTAATTCTGTGTTTAACCTTTTGAGAAATTGCCAAACTGTTTTCCACAGTGGCTTCACCATTTTACATTCCCACCAGTAACTCACAAGTGTTCAATTCCTTCACAACCTTGCCAACACCTGCTATTTCCCATATTTCATTTTCAAAACAATAGCTGTCACAATGGGTGCAAATTAGTATCTCATTTTGTTTTGATTTGATTTCCCTAATGGCCTGTGATGTTAAGCATCTGTGATTTCCTTCTGAGATGATAAAAATGTTCTAAAACTGTCTGTGGTGGTAGTTGCATGTATCTTTAAATATACTAAACACAATTAAATTGTCTGCTTTAAATGGTATGTGAATTGTGTCTCAATAAAACTGTTTAACAAAGGAGAAAACCAAAAGATAGAAAAGGAAAAAAAGAAAAGCTAATTTGTGCATGATGACACTGCACAAAATGATATAAATGTTCACTCTATTGATAGCTCTAAAAAGAAAACCTGCTGCCATGAACAACTGAAGTCTCTGAGAGAAAGAATGTGCAGAGAGTAAACCTGAATAGTTTAAATCCTTGCTACTAATGGTGTGGATAGAGCAGCATGGCACCTGGGAATGAGTTAGAAATGCAGAATCCCAGTTTCCCACTCCAGAACAACTGTCAGGATCTGCCTTTTAAAAAAAATCCCCAGGCTATTCCTTTGCATATTAGAAAAGCACCGAAGGACACAGAGCTGAGTTAGTTTATGCTCCAGAAAGTCTTGAGGGATGTAAGGCAAGGCAATTCTGAGATCCCTCAGAAAGACTAAATGTTACATGGCTCTGGCAAAGCTTTCAACTCCTAGATGAGTGTTTTCTTGAGGATTCACATGGCCAGAAATCAATGATTTGGTAGAAGGATTTGGCCAAGATCATATTCTAACAACATATACTTGTTTCATTTTATTCAAACATTTAGTTAAGTCAGTGTTCAGTATTATTTACTTTTAGTTTATATAGCTCCAAGAATCAGGGAAAAGTCATAACTAACACAACGATTTGCAATTTAACAAGATCATCAGTGATCCCCATTATCTAGGGTGAAACGGATAACCAGCCCAGGTTGGGTATATGAGACAAGTGCTCAGGCCTAGTGCACTGGGAAGACCCAGAGGGATCGGGTGGAGAGGGAGGTGGGAGGGGGGACTGGGATGGGGAGTACATGTAAATCCATGGCTAATTCATTTCAATGTATGACAAAAACTACTGCAATGATGTAAAGTAATTAGCCTCCAACTAATAAAAATTAAAAAAAAAAAATAAATAAAAGAGAAAGAAAAATGCAGAAAAATAGGTAAAAAAAAAAAAAAAAAAAAAAGAAGCACTGGGGGAATGCAACTAACAAAGCAAGAAATTGATAACCTAGGGAAATTCCTGGAGAAAAATAACGACAAAACTGCCATAATTGCCTGTGTTTTGGTGGAGTGATCTTGTGGTCAAACAACAACAGGTAAACATATGGCCTTTCTGTTAAATAAGAGTGCAAAAGTGAGAATACTAATATGATTGAATAATGTACCAACATGACTAACAGCAACAACAAAAAAAGCTACTGTGTAACCCTACATTGACATTTGTTTGTTGTTGTGATCAGTTGTGTCTGACTCTTTGTGACCCCATGGACTTTAGCCCACCAGGTTCCTCTGTCTGTGGAATTTTCCAGGCAAGAATACTGGAGCAGTTTGCCATGTCCTACTCCAGGGGATTGCCCTGACCTGGGGGTCCAACCTGCCTCTCCTGAGTCTCCTGCATTGGCAAGCAGATTCCTTACCACCACCTGGGAAGCCCATGTTGACATTTAGCATCACAAAAAGCAGTATTTTTGCCCAAGTCTTTCCTTTTGTAGTAGAAGGAAAGGGAAGCATGGGTTTTGTACCCTAAAGACTAAATTCTGTGTTTCAGCTCTGTTTTCTGCCTACCCTGGTTTTCCTTTCCTATAAAGGGAATATTAATGTTTTCTAACATGTATGGGTTGGTGAGTATAAATGTAATAATGCTGGTGAAGAAGCTTTGAATTCTGTAAATGTTCAATTATTTCTAAAACCACAGACCATTTCCTTTTCCTCTGTCCTAAAGAAGTTTGGAGATTGAGATTCATAATCTTCCCTTCCTAAAGAGCTCTCTGCGTGTATATTTGAATGTGAATGAGGAAAGTGAGATACTGAAATTCAGAGTGTTACCCTGGGCTTGTAGCAGCAGCATGCTATTGTTTATTCTCACTTCTTATATTTTCCCATTGAGCTTTTACATGTCACCCACATGGTTGATAATGTTTCCCAAACACTACTGTTTGCAGTTATTATGCAATCCATTGCATTTTACTCTTGCTTCCAGACCACCACATCTCTGTTCCAATCTGGAACACACTCTGGGGACTATTTCATTTGTGGTGCTTTCCTGTTCAAGCCTTTGAATGGTTTCTTTTTCACCACACATGAAGCTAATTTTGTCATTAACATTTCAGGAAATACACAGTGGCATTTTAAGTGAAATACGAATTAGAAAACTCTTCTGTTCTTAGTTACTTTTTTCTCCCAGATTTGAAAATAAATCACTAGTAAATCACCCAAGTCACATTTATTCTTTTTAAAGTCCATTAGTTGTTGTCATTATTCTGCCAAACTCTCTATTTCTTGCCCCTTAAATAGAAATTATACCCCTTTTGGAGCAAGAGTGGAGGGAAAACTGAAGCACAATATATTTAGAGAAAAAAAATATTCTATGAGGCACAAAGAGAGCTAATTCCCTCATCACTTGGCGCAAATGTCTACTTTGTCAGTTCTTGTAGTTGTGAATTTGTGAATCTCGGTTGCAATGGCACACTTTCTGGCTCATAGCAATCAATCAATATAAATTGATTGGTCAAGTGACTGATGAAGAAAGCTTTCATTTAACTGAAATTATGGAGGAAGATTATGCTCTTTATCTTTAAAGCTAACATTTCATTGATTTTGTACCATGTGCCAAGCACTCTGGTAAGCACCTGCAATGCATTATCTCATTCAATTTCCTCCCAACTATACAATCCTATGTTCATTACTATAGCTGACTTATCAGAAACAGAACACAATGGACTGTATCAGGAAGTAGTTAGATTTCCCTATAGCTAACATCATCAGTTCAGTTCAGTTCAGTCGCTCAGTTGTGTCTGGCTCTTTGCAACCCCATGAATCGCCACAGGCCCGGCCTCCCTGTCAATCACCAACTTTCGGAGTTCCCTCAAACTCATGTCCATTGAGTCAGTGATGCCATCCAGCCATCTCATCCTCTGTCATCCCCTTCTCCTCCTGCCCCCAATCCCTCCCAGCATCAGGGTCTTTTCCAGTGAGTCAACTCTTCACATGAGGTGGCCAAAGCATTGGAGTTTCAGCTTCAACATCAGTCCTTCCAATGAACACACAGGACTGATCTCCTTTAGGATGGACTGGTTGGATCTCCTTGCAGTCCAAGGGACTCTCAAGAGTCTTCTCCAACACCACAGTTCAAAAGCATCAATTCTTTGGTGCTCAGCTTTCTTCACAGTCCAACTCTCACATCCAGACATGACCACTGGAAAAAACCATAGCCATGACTAGATGGACCTTTGTTGGCAAAGTAATGTCTCTGCTTTTTAATATGCTATCTAGGTTGGTCATAACTTTCCTTCCAAGGAGTCAGCGTCTTTTAATTTCGTGGCTGCAATCACCATCTGCAGTGATTTTGGAGCCCCCCAAAATAAAGTCTGACACTGTTTCCACTGTTTCCCCATCTATTTCCCATGAAGTGATGGGGCCAGATGCCATGATCTTAGTTTTCTGAATGTTGAGCTATAAGCCAAATTTTTCACTCTCCTCTTTCACTTTCATTAAGAGGCTTTTTAGTTTTTCACTTTCTGCCATAAGGGTGGTGTTATCTGTATATCTGAGGTTATTGATATTTCTCCTGGCAATCTTGATTCCAGCTCGTGCTTCTTCCAGCCCAGTGTTTCTCATGATGTAGTCTGCATATAAGTTAAATAAGCAGGGTGACAGTATACAGCCTTGATGTACTCCTTTTCCTATTTGGAACCAGTCTGTTGTTCCATGTCCAGTTCTAATTGTTGCTTCCTGACCTGCATACAGGTTTCTCAAGAGGTGGGTCAGGTGGTCTGGTATTCCCATCTCTTTCAGAATGCATGGAATTGTCACCAGATCTGTGACCTCTGTGGTATTATAGGCAATGGAACAAATGTTTTCTAGGGAACTTTATTCTAAGTTTAGCTTTGTATCCTATTTCATTTTTCATTTAACATTATGATATAAATTTTTCTGACATTATTAAAAACTCTAAATGTAATTTTCAATGGCTTCTTAGTTTTTTTTAGTCAAGTGAGTGTATAATTTAATTACCCATGTATTTATTTTTGATTATTCTTTCTCAGTTCTGTTATTTTACATAATGCTGTAGTAATAAATGCCCATGTATATAAACTCTCCCCACACCCCTGGTTTATATATAATGCTTAATAAAGGTGAAAGTGAAGTCGCTCAGTCATGTCCAACTCTTTGTGATCCCATGGACCCTCCATCCATGAAATTTTCCAGGCAAGAATACTGGAGTGGGCTGCCATTTCCTTCTCCAGGGGATCTTCCTAAATACCTAGATATAAATCTGTGGGCTTGAATATGTTAAGTCTCTTGATACACATTGCCAAATTGCCTTTTAAAAACTCTCTACCAATTTATACTATTCCTGCCAGGCTCACCACACCCTTATGTCAGGTATTGAACTAAAATAAGAGAAGAAGTCTGAAGTCTGAAGTGAAGTTGCTCAGTCTTGTCCGACTCTTTGCAACCCCGTGGATTGTAACCTACCAGGCTCCTCCGTCCATGGGATTCTCCAGGCAAGACTACTGGAGTGGGTTGCCATTTCCTTCTCCAGGGGATCTTCCTGACCCAGGGATCAAACCTGGGTCTCCCACATTGGAGGCAGATGCTTTAACCTCTGAGCCACCAGGGAAGCCCTAAAATAAGAGAAACCTTTGCTAATTTTATGGTTGAAAAACTCTATCACATCATTATAATTGGTAATTATTTAATTATGAATTTAAATATGTTTTCAATATTTACCAATCACTGATTCTCCTTATTTGACAATATTCAGTTCCTGTTTTTTGCCCCAGTGAGATTTTAATGCTTTGTCTGTATTTATGTTTTATTGGGAAAATCAAACTTTTGCCATATTTATTATAAATATTTTTTTCAGTTGCCTCTGCCTGGAGCAGAAACAGAAGGAAATGTGTTGTTGAAACCATGTGAGGGGAAGAGCCCCTCAGCAAAGAAGGTGTGATGGCAGTTTGTGGTGCTACAAAGAGATCCAGTGAGATTAAGGCCTGCATAGCATCCATTTATCACTAAGTCATTTATCACTGCTTCCCAGGTGACTCAGTGGCAAAGAATCCATCTGCCCATGTAGGAGATATAGGAAACATGGGTTGGATCCCTGGGTCAGGAAAAATCCCCTGGAGAAGGAAATGGCAATCTGCTCCAATATTCTTGCATGGGATATCCCAAGGACAGAGGAGCTCGGTAGGCTATAGTCCATAGGATTGCAAAGAGTTGGACTTAACTGAACGACTGAGTGTGTATGCATGTACTCATTCATCACTAAAAAAAACCCTAATCTTTCTGGCAATGATTATCAAATGATAAGTGTCACATATTCAATACTTTACATTGGCAAAGAACTTCAGTCCATGTGTACCCTCTTCATCTTACAGAAGAGAAAACAGGTTTCAGAGAGACATACAGTGACTCTGGTCTCTATAATATAGACCAATGGTCCCCAACCATTTTGGCATCAGGGATTGGTTTCATGGGACAATTTTTCCATGGACCAAGGGGGCAGGGGGATGGTTTTCTGGATGATTCAAGTGCATTACATTTATTATGCACTTTATTGTTTATTGTTATTGCATTGCAATATATAATGAAGTAAGTAAGTAAGTGAGTGTTAGTTGCTCAGTCATGCCTGACTCTTTGTAACCCCATGGACTGTAGCCCACCAGGCTCCTTTGTCCATGAGATTTTCCAGGCAAGGATACTGGAGTGCGTTGTTATTTCCATCTCCAGGGGATCTTCCCAACCCAGGGATTGAACCTGGGTCTCCTGCACTGCACGCAGATTCTTTACTGACTGAGGTACAAGGGAAGTCAAAATATATAATGAAATATTTATACAATTGTCGCTTGCCACTAACCGATAATTTTTATATGAGTCTGGAAGTAATTGATTTATTATGGTCTCTGTGCAGTCAAACCTCTCTGCTAATGATAATCTGTATTTGCAGCCACTCCCCAGTGCATCACTGCCTCAGCTCCACAATAGGCTTTTGATTCTCATAGGGAACCTACAACCTAGATCCTTCACATGTGCAATTCACAGTAGGGATCTGGCTTCTCTGAAAATCTAATGCTGACACTGATCTAAAACAGGAAGGGTCATTTATTTTTCTGGAGTTGAGCTGGAGGAGTTGCTTGTATATTTTTGAGATTAATCCTTTGTCTGTTGCTTCGTTTGCTATTATTTTCTCCCAATCTGAGGGCTGTCTTTTCACCTTGCTTATAGTTTCCTTTGTTGTGCAAAAGCTTTTAAGTTTCATTAGGTCCCATTTGTTTATTTTTGCTTTTATTTCTAAAATTCTTGGATGTGGGTCATAGAGGATCAAAATGGGCCAAAGAACTCAACAGACATTTCTCCAAGGAAGACATATAGATGGCTAACAAACACATGAAAAGATGCTTAACATCACTCATTATCAGAGAAATGCAAATCAAAACCACAATGAGGTACCATTACACGCCAGTCAGGATGGCTGCTATCCAAAAGTCTACAAGCAATAAATGCTGGAGAGGGTGTGGAGAAAAGGGAACCCTCTTACACTGTTGGTGGGAATGCAAATTAGTACAGCCACTATGGAAAACAGTGTGGAGATTTCTTAAAAAGCTGGAAAGAGAACTGCCATATGACCCAGCAATCCCACTTCTGGGCATACACACCAAGGAAACCAGATCTGAAAGAGACATGTGCACCCCAATGTTCATCACAGCACTGTTTATAATAGCCAGGACATGGAAGCAACCTAGATGCCCATCAGCAGACGAATGGATGAGGAAGCTGTGGTACATATACATCATGGAATATTACTCAGCCATTAAAAAGAATTCATTTGAATCAGTTCTGAGATGGATGAAACTGGAGCCCATTATACAGAGCGAAGTAAGCCAGAAAGATAAAGACCATTACAGTATACTAACACATATATATGGAATTTAGAAAGATGGTAACGATAACCCTATATGCAAAACAGAAAAAGAAACTCAGATGTATAGAACAGACTTGTGGACTCTGGGAGAAGGCGAGGGTGGGATGTTTCAAGAGAACAGCATTGAAACATGTATATTATCTAGGGTGAAACAGATCAGCAGCCCAGGTTGGGTGCATGAGCCAAGTGCTCGGGCCTGGTGCACTGGGAAGACCCAGAGGGATCGGGTGGAGAGGGAGGTGGGAGGCGGGGACCGGGATGGGGAATACATGTAAATCCATGGCTAATTCATTTCAATGTATGACAAAAACTACTGCAATGATGTAAAGTAATTAGCCTCCAACTAATAAAAATAAATGGAAAAAATAAATAAATAAATAAATAAAATAAAAATAAAAATAAAAAAATAAAACAGGAAGGGCGCTCAGGCAGTAATGCAAACCATGGAGAGTGGCTGTAAATACAAAGTTTCACTCCCTTGCCTGCCACTCACCTCCTTCCGTGAGACCTGGTATTGATCTGTGGTAGTAAGTTACTTGATATAGACTATTACCAGATTTTCAGATTCTAAGTCTTTGCCAATATACCTTGCACACTGTCTTGCACAAAGCAGTTCAAATGGAAATATTTTCTGATTAAAATAACAATGATAAAGGCAACAATAATTAGTTCAATGTGGGGTATTAGATTTCTTCAAATAAACAAATAATAGAATGTGTGTATATATGTGTGTGCCTGTATATTATAGATAATTATATATGTATAATAATAAATGCATAGTACTATAATATACATATAATATATAATAAAACATAATATTATATTGCTATATATAAGGTATTAATATAATATATTATATACATTATATATGTATAAATAATATTATATGTATTATGTGTATATGATATATATGTATATGTATGTATGTGTATAGAATATGTATATATAACAATATGTATTAGATGTGTATTATATGTATTATATGTGTATATACATATTATATTATACATATAATATAATAATACATATTATACATATAACAATATGCACAATACATATATTATATGTATATATAATATATAAATACATAATATATATTATTATAATTTATATATAATAAATATATAATATATATAAGAGGACCCTATATATAGGGTCCCCTTGGGTAGGCAGAGTCAGCCCTCCCCAGGAAATAATTTGGGCATTTAGGGCAACAATCTGTGAACCATGGTACCAAAGAAAACAGAATGAATCAGATGTCTACAGGCTAAGCATTGTATGTAATGTTGCTATCATGGTCTGGCCGTTATCACAGTGCCTTCATGAAGTTTGGACTTCATGTATTTAAGTATTTAAGTTCCCACAGTTAAATTTTAATGTTCTTCTCAGCTAGAATAAATAATTTGTTTTCAATTCTCTGAAGAAATACAGATAGGAAATTCTGAAATCCTACACTTGAGGAGTTATTTAAGATTAATTTACTATAGATTAAACTTTTATTTTTTCAGTAAAAATGCACTTGTTCATTATATTTACCTCAATAAATCAGGCATTGGTGTATTTCTTAAAATTATAGTTCTTTTCCTGTGCACTGGTGACTGGCCTATACTCGGTAATTATTGCAGATTTTCTTTCTCTATTTAATTAGGTGAGTTGATTTGTACTTTATATAATTACAGTATTTGTCTTCTCCTTTGTTTGAGGCAAAATTGAAATCATTAATTCTGCTACCTGAGGCTGCTAAATGAATATTTACTAAAATAAAAAAATAAGACACTGAGAAGGGTATAATTGTATCTGGACCAGAAAATTTTCATTTCACATGCATCATCTTAACTTCATTATGGTTACTGAACTCAAAATGAAAAGGTACAAGAGCCCCAGGGGAGCAGAGAACAGTAACATCATTATATTTTTACAGAAAATAAGCACATAAGAATTTAGTCCAAACAGCATCCCCCAGCCTTCCACAGAGTCGACACCTCCCTGTTTGGTCAGGGTCAAGATCAGAAAATAGGGAAGGATATTGGAAACTTAAATGAAGAAAAAAAAAGTGTAGTGGGAACTGGGACACAGAAGAGTGTGGTAATAAGTCTCAATGATATATATATATAGCCAAAGAAAGCAAAACCTTAACCAACAAAATTCCTTAGAGATAATAAATTCTGATTAGCTTGCTTACCAGAGAGATGGGGAACTTTCTGTGTAAAATTGACTGGACCACGGTGCCCAGCCTTTTCATTATGGATGTTTCTGGGAAGATTTTTTGCTTTATTTTTTTAAATGAGATTAATGTTGAAACTAGTGTATGTTGAGTGAAGTAGATTACCCTCAACAATCTGAGACACAATCAGCTGAAGTTCTTAACAGAACAAAAGATGACCTCCTCTGAACAAGAAGCAATTTGGCCAACCAATAACCTTTGGACTCAGACTGTAACTCCTCGCTGGGTGTCCTACCTGCCAACTTACCCTGCAAATTTGGACCTACCAAGTTTCCACAGTTATGTAAGCAGTTATATACATGTATATATCATAGTATATTTACATGTATATATAAAGGTATATATGTGTCTATATACATATATATACATTTATAAATATATATGTAATATACTATATAATGTGTACACACATATACATATATATTATATATGCATATCATATATTATACACACATATATATTATATATGCATGTGATATACCTTGAAGCATATAATATAGTCATAACACACTATATATATATAATAATATACTATATTACATACACATATAGTACATAAATATATATACATATAATTATATACATATATTTTATAATTTATACTATATGTATATATACATATTATGTATATGTATGTATGTAATATTATATATGCACATATACATATAAACCTATATAGTATGTACAATACAATGTACATTAAAAGTATCATTATATATGTATATAAGTAACATATGTATTATTATATATGTATATGTATATATGTATGTATTATACATATGTATGTATTATATTAAATATTATATAATATATTTATATTATACATTATAAATGTATTATAAAATATTATATTATATATTTAATGTATTATTATATTATTAAATTTATTAATATTTATTATAAATTATAATTAAATTAAATGTTAAATTTTATTATATTATTAAAATATATAACATTTGATATATTATTACAGTATATTATATAAATATATAAGTATTAAAGATATATTATATATTATTGTATATAATATATTTATATAATTATATATTATATATTAGCAATAATTAATTATATATTTAATTAAATATTAATATTAGCATTAGATGTTAATGCTATACATTATAAAATATTATAATATATATAATATTGTATATAATATAATATAGACTCCAGGAGTTGGTGATGGACAGGGAGGCCTGGTGTGCTTTGGTCCATGGGGTCAGGAAGAGTCGGACACGACTGAGCGACTGAACTGAACTGAACTGATCATCAATCTATCCCTCTTTATCCATAAACTTTCTTAGGTTACTTCCATCCTAAAATCCACTCTAGTACACCAGGTACCATTTCCTTTTCTTGTTTCCCTTGTGGCTGGAGGTCTTCTATTTATATTTCCTGTTCTTCTTTCAGCTCTAATGAGCTTAGTGTATGTCCCATAATTTTTTTCCCTAAAATTGCCCTCTCATCTGTTTCCAGTGACTTTTAAACTAATCAAACCAATAGTTAAATCAGGTGATAGTTTTTCACTCACTAGCCTCATTGAGTTTCCTACAACATTGTAGTCTATTCTGAAAGTTTCCTACCTGAAATTTATTCCTCTCTCATTTTTCCTAAAAATATAATCTCTTGGAACTTTCCCTCTATTATCACTTTCTTTGTTTCCTTTGCTAGTTCTTCAACGTTATAATCTGGTGAAAAGAGCACTGGTTTTGCAGGATAACTGAACTCCAATCCCAGTCTTCTCAAAACTAATTTCTTCAACTGAAGACTGCTTACTCCCTGTGGTTCTGAGCTTTTACAGCTATCAAAAGGGGATGCGGGATGCTCCACATAACTGGATTTTAAATGAGCCCCACAGAATCTTAAGAATGCCTTTCAGATTTCTTACCCACGCCGTGATTCCCATCCTTGTTCCAACCACAGCAGCTATGCTAAGCGGGTGACGTATTGGCTGAAGTGAAAGTGACAGTGGTGATTGATCTGTACTGTCTGGCTTTTTGTGGCCCCTGTGGACTGTAGCCCACCAGCCTCTGTCCATGGGGATTTTCCAGGCAAGAATACTGGAGTAGGTTTTCATGCCCTCCTCCAGGGGAATCTTCCCAATTCAGGGGACGAACCCAGGTCTCCCACATTGCAGGTGGATTCTTTACCATCTGAGTCACAAGGGAATTCCTACAATAAATTTCTAGTAGGAAAAATATATGTATTGGTTACCTACAATAAATTTCTACTAGGAAAGATGAGTCTGGAAATGTAAGTTTTTTGGACAAGTGAGTTCAATGATTAACCTAAATGAGTTGATAGAGACAATTTCCAAAGACCAAGATTTTTTTTCTGCACCAAAAGGCATGCAGGATACTAGTTCTCTTGACCAAGGATTGAACTTGTGCCCCTGGAAGAGCAGAGGGAAGTCCCATCAAAGACCAAGTTTGATAAGGGAACATATGTCATGAAATGGGGTAAAAGGAATACTGGGGCATGCCATCTTTCAGGATACTATTCAGTATGGTGAAATGGATTGATAACTTTTCAAGGGAGCTTCAAATAACTCCAGTACCATAGTCCCTTTATGTCTCAATGCAGAGGAAAATTCAGCAAGAGAAAATGGTAAATAAGAAATGATTTATTAAAATATGACATTTATGAGTCTTACAAGTGGGTGGGTGAGAAATGCCATGTCCCAAGAACTTATTACAGTTTTATAATCAAAGGAAAAGTGGGAGAGGGGGAGTACCTTTCTCTGTCTTTCATATTTTCATCATTAACTCCTCCTCCAGGTTGAGCAGGGCAGTTTTCTCTTCCCTGTGTGGTCAAACTAGGTTCACAAATTATTATTTTTTTATGTGTGCAGAGATTATATTCTAAGGATCATTAACTCACTGAGTTCACTGGGCAGGATGTGGGTCCCATGCCACCATTGTTTTATTGTTTGGGGGCATGTGCTGTGTTTCTGTTGAATGGTTTTGTTGTTAAGCCAGCCTGATTGATTTTGTGGGTAAGCAAACCTACTTTCTTGAATAATATTCAACTTACAGGGGTCTCATGAACTCTAGCAAACTCTGGAAGATAGTAAAGTTCAGGCAAGCCTGCAGTCAATGGAGTCGCAGACAGTTGGACATGACTTAGCTACTGAACAACAATAACAACCTTTATTTTTTACTTATAGTCACCTGTGCTGTGCTTAGTCACTCAGTTGTGTCTGACTCTTTGTGACCCCATGGACTGTAGCCTGCCAGGCTCTTCTGTCCACGGGGATTCTCCAGGCAAGGATACTGGAGTGGGATGCCATGCCCTCCTCCAGAGGATCTTCCTAACCCAGGGATTGAACCCAGGTCTCCCGTGTTGCAGGCAGATTCTTTACCATCTGAGCCACCAGGGAAACCCAAGAATACTGGAGTGGGTAGCCTATTCCTTCTCCAGGGCATCTTCCCAAGCCAGGAATCAAACCCCGGTCTCCTGCATTGCAGGTATATTCTTTACCTGTTAAGCTACCAGGGGAGTCCCTAGAATCCACTAGTGAGATTAACTATTTAATCACCTGTTTTGTCCCTTCATTCTGTCTCTATCAATAGTATCTCACATTCTTCACAACAATTGATTATTGTTCAGGGGTGATAGGTGCTGTTGGCATCTGGGCCACTAAAGCAATTTCCTACTGAAGTCCTAGCATTCATCTTTCAGATCATCTTTGGTTCTAAATGTAGAAGTTCAGTACTTATTTTCTGTAGTTGATGTGAGGATTATGTAAGATAATGTTTTCAGAGCATTTAGCCCAGTTCTTGGCATGCAGAGAGCAATTAATACATTTCTTTGTTTTTGGCACTTTCTCAGTAGCATTAACTGAGGAAATGCCAGTGCTCATTTTCCCCCCATAGAGTGGCCATATATTACTCAAATATGTTAACAGTCTGATTTGTGCTGACTCCACTTGCAAAATCAAGAAGTAGAAAAGTGATTCAATAAGCAGAAAGAGGCACTGGAGGAGGCATTTAAAATGATCTAGCCGTGAGGACTGTTTTTTTTTTTTTTTAATGTTTCAAAGAGCAAAAAGGGCCGGGGGGTGGGGTGGGGTGGGGGAGGCTCTGCCTTGTTTCATTAGAGCTCATGCCCTGGGAAAGTTAAGTCAGAAGTGGTTCTCTGAAATCACGGCATCTGAACTTTGGAACCCTGTCCACAAAGTTTCTATTTGGAAAGAAGCAAAGATCACACTTCTGGACTCTGGAGAACACTTTCTGTAGCGAAATGTCTTTGTTTCATATCACATCATGCTGGCTGGGTAGATAATCCTTATGAATGCTCCTGTGTTTATTTCCCCTGTGAATTGCTGGCAGTTCACCCCAGTTCTGTGCAGTGAATCATTATTTTGTCACATCACAAATATCAACAGCACCCAGCAGTTCCACTTAAAAGCAAAAGAATGAAGAAACAAAAATTAAGAGCAAGACAACAAAGACAAGGCTCAAATCTTAAATGAAGCACTGAATGTCCCTGAAATTTCTGCAGCAGGCTTGGTGTTCTTCTTTTGGAGAAAAATGGAGCCAAGGTCTGCAATGCAGTATTGGCTCCTCTCCTGATTTGCTTAGGTTAGTTTTAAAGGAATTTCTGCTCTTGCTGTGCATTTAAGTGTGAATGGCAAAGAACAGGAGAGCAGCTGTGCCCATTAGCACCTTCCTCGGGCATTGACTCTCCAGGAAATTGGACATTAAGCTTAAAAACCAGTGCCCTAGTCACAAGAGCAATAGGTCCATTCCTTCCCCTTCTGCTAAATTCTATGGTTATAATTCTAGTGTGGGGTATGCCATATTTTTAAAGTCCCTTGCAGTTTGTTATAGAGTTTCCCAGGTGGCACAGTGTAAAGAACCTGCCTGCCAATGCAGGAGACACAGGAGATGTAGATTCCATCCCCGGTTAGAAGGATCCCCTGGAGAAGGAAATGGCAACCCACTCCAGTATTCTTGCCTGGGAAATCCCATGGACAGGAGCCTGGCCGGCTACAGTCCATGGGTCACAAAGCATCAGATGGGACTGAGTGATTGAGCACAGGCTTGCACATAGACAGTTTGTTGTACTGTAGATTATAGTTTTACATGGGCTTTCCTGGTGGCTCAGTGGTAAAGAATTGGCCTGCAATGCAAGAACCACAGGAGACATGGGTTCAGTTCCTGGGTTGGAAAGATCTCCTGGAGGAGGGCATGGCATCCCACTCCAGTATTCTTGCCTGGAGAATCCCATGGTCACAGGAACCTGGTGGGTTACTAGGGTCCATAGGGTCATAAAGAATCGTACATGACTGAAGTGACTTAGCAGCAGCATATTTTCACATATAATATGCTGCCTGTTCCTCAGATCCATCCTGTAAGACATATAGGGCAGGATATACTCTTTACTTCCAGATGAAAATGAACAGTGACTCAGAAAAGTGAAGAGTCTCATCCACAGTAACAAAGCTAGAAGAAAAAAGGAAAACAAAAAAACAGAGCTGGAACATAAAACTAAGGATCCTATTTTTTAATCTGGAGTTTTACTCACTAAAGTTTCGCGTCTTCTACAAGAGCTTCTGTAAACAGGTTCCTGCCAAATGCCGACATGATGCTGAGACCATGGTAGGAACTACCCTGTCTCTCTTCGACATCTGGGATGCTGATGCCACCCCACAGACTCTCCATGCTGACTCTCCCCATCTGACTCTTCCCTTGTCAACTACAAATTGGCACTTGCATGGGAACTTACCATCTACCTATCTACCTCTACAAAAATTAAGTCAATTGCTGCAGCTGATGCTGACCTTCAATACCACCTGAAGGGAGTTAATGAGCATTAATGAGGCACTCCATGTGTCCATGCTAAGTCATTTCAGTTGTGTCCAACTCTTTGTGACCCTTTGGACCATGGCCGGCCTGGCTCCTCTGTCCATAGGATTCATCAGGCACAAATACTGGAGTGAGTTGCCATGCCCTCCTCCAGGGAATCTTCCCCACCCAGGGATTGAACCTGCATCTCCTGCAGCTCCTGCACTGCAAGAGAATTCTTTATGGCTGAGCTGCTTGGGAAGTCCTAGGCACTTTGTGCTGGTGGGACAGGGAACTGGCAGGACAGGCCTTCAGAGAATTAGGTATTTACAGGAGCTGATTTTATGAGACCAATTCTTGTATCTCCCCATATCTCAGTTCAGTTTAGTTCAGTCACTCAGTCGTGTCCGACTCTTTGAGACCCCATGAACTGCAGCATGGCAGGCCTCCCTGTCCACCACCAACTCCTGGAGTTTACTCAAACTCACGTCCATTGAGCCGGTGTTCCCATCCAACCATCTCATCCTCTGTCGTCTGCTTCTCCTTCCGCCATCAATCTTTCCCAGCATCAGGGTCTTTTCCAATGAGTCAGTTCTTTCATCAGGTGGCCATATCTAGAAAAACAGTAAAATACTTCATGGTGATGACTGTCCCACATGAATAGTGAAGGCTTCAGGAGACTAGCAGAAATCTTCTGGAAAGATATGTGCTTGATTGCATGTATTCCCAAAAATCATGTTTGAACTAAATCCCCTCTCCCCCCAACCTCCTGCTTCTTTGGAGCAGTTTCTCAGAACTATCTGAGGTACTCTCTGCCCATTTTATTTGGGTGCAAAATGCCCAACAAGGGTCTCCTTTTGCCTGCAGTCTATGAAATGTAACATACAGTCTATGAAGTGTAAGGGTGATCTGATCATTTTGGGGATCCTTCCTTGGCTCATATAGTGAATTAACACTCCTGGTTAACTAGCAGCTGCTGCCTACCCTCAACTGCTGCCTTTCTGTTGACCCCCACCTTCCCACAACAACGTGGCAAGAACTGAAGTTTGATCTATGAAAACTGGTCAAGGGGTGTTAGTCTTGATTCAGTCTTTTGTTTAGCCTTGTGACATGGGGATGGTTATTTTCTCCCTGGGCTTTAGTTTCATCACTGGTAAAACAAGATGAAACTAAATTATTTTCTAAGCCTTTTTCTCTTTTGACTGTAGACTCCTGTTTTCAAATGTAATGTATTCAAGGTTGTCAGTATATAAGACAGGTAAGTATGATGCTGTCTTTTAAAAGAGTGACATACTAAGGAGGGATGGAGGCGAGGGGTGGCTATAAAGAGAAAGCAGCTGATATGAGAATGAGAGATGTTCATCTAATTTCTCTGTCTGTCCATTTGTCAAGCATTTGTTACTGCCCATTTTAGATCATGTAGCTGAGGATACAAAGATATGGCAGGACCCTGTTCATGTCCTCTGTATCTGTAGGAGACAAGATACATGAATCAATACCAAAGACACAAGGTAGAAATGACAAGGGACACATATGTGCTGCAGGAAAGTGCCAAGACAGTCCTGGAGTGAGGGAGGAGAGAGTGAGAGGGAGAGGAAAGCAACATCTAAGGAGTCAGACAGAGGCAGGCTGTGGGGCAAGGTGGGGTGGGGTGTGTTGGGGGGTTGGGGAGGAGGGGAGATAGCAGAAATAGTGTTGGTCTGAACCCTAAATCAGTGGAAGGCATACCCTGTTTATGATTATTTATTTCTTTTCTTTCTTATAGAAAAATTTTTTGTTGTGCATACTGTTTCAACCCTATTTAGCTGTAGAGTTCAGTGGCGCTAAGTACATTCACATTATTGTGCAACTCTCACCATCATCCATCTCCCAAGTTTTCCCCTTCCTTAACTGAAACTCTGTCCCCATTAAACACAAGCTCACCATACCTCATCCCTAGCCTGGTCCCCCTGGCAGCTACCAACATATTTATACTTTCTGACTTTATGAATCTGACTTTTCTAGGTATGTCTATATGTGGATTTAAGCAATATTTGTCTGCATCTACTATATACTGGGGGCTTCTCAGTGGTGCTAATAATAAAGAACTTGCCTGTCAATGCAGGAGACATGAGACGTGCATTTGACCCCTGAATTGGGAAGATCCCCTGGAGAAGGGTGTGGTAACCCATTTCAGTGTTCTTGCCTGAGCAATCCCATGGACAGAGGAGCCTGGTGGTCTACAGTCCATAGGATCACAAAGAGTTGGACATAACTGAAGTGAGTTAGCATGCACACGTTGTATATTGGGATGCATTTTTAAGGGTGTCTTACTCTACGTCCTACAAACAGACTGTACCTTCTTTTCTATCCCTTGTGCAATATGATAGGTTCTCATTAGTGATCTCTTCTATACAGAGTAGTGTATATATGTCAATCCCAATCCCCTAGTTTATCCCACTCCCCCTTTCATCCCTCGTTTATAGTTATTTCTGAGTAATGAATTATATCTTAAAAGAGGTGAGTGAAGGGGGAATGTGTGTTAGTGCCAATGAAACTGCCTGTGTGTCCAAAGATCCTCCAAGCCTGTCTGCCATATCCTCCTCCTTATTCAGATTCTCAAGTGGACTTTCTCTTTATATTATCCTCATTGGCCATCTTTACTGATTAAATTTATCAAGCAGCAGCTAATCTCTCACCCAGGGACCTCCTTCATTTCATTATGCCCTGAGAAAATTTTCCCTCCATGGACCCAGACCTATAAGTGGAATTTTACAGCACAAAAGTCTGATAGTATTTTAATTAGCTCAGCTAAGCCTTCTATTACACCCAGGAGCAGGAGTTTGCAGGTTAATTTAGTTTCCTTAATTACGGTGATAAAGCCAGATATAAATTCTGATACAGTATGAGGTGAGTAGCTCACAAGTTTAATTACCTGAGATTGTTGCTGGGTTTGGGACTCTGCTTACCAAACTCCACATTAATTCATGGCACCTCCAGTTGCAGTGTTTATTCCCTACAGAAAGTTGTTTGCTGTTTCCAGACCTGGGTGACATTTAACTCCTGAGACGAAACTGGTTTCAGTTGCAGAGAGACGTTGTATCCATGTTTCTGCTTACAGGGCATTCTTATCATCAGAGACTTTTGGTAACAACTGGTTAAAGCATAATTAAATAGTTATCATTTGCTTATTAAGTTGCTGTCTTGAGACCACTCTAGTATTTGGGATAGTGTAGTAGTAGTGTTATCGGTTCAGTTGTGTCCGACTCTTTGTGACCCCATGGACTGTAGCCAGCCAGGCTCCTTTGTCCATGGGATTCTCCAGGCTAGAATAGTGGAGTGGGTACCCGTTCCCTTCTTCAGGGAATATTCCCGACTCAGGGATCGAACTGAGGTCTTCTACGCTGCAGGCAGATTCTTTGCTGTCTGAGCCACCAGGGAAACCCACACTTGGGGAAGTGTAGGACTTTTCTCAACCTCAATGTTTTTGAAACTTTGGACCAGATAATACGTTGCTTTGGGAGACTGTCCTGAACATTGTAGGATCTTTAGCAGCATCCCTGTCCTTTCCCCACTAGTTACCAGTACACCCTTCTCCCAGTTGTGGCAACCAAAAGTGTCCCCAGCCATTGCCACATGTCACCCAGGACACAAAATTGCCCTTGACCAAGAACCACTGGTTGTAAGGATTACATATGCCACTCAGGTTAAACTGTTTTAAACCCAGGCTTCTGCACCTAGGGGTTGTGACATTGACTGAAACCCTAACTTTCCATCTATGTAGAAAGTGACCACTGCATAGCATTATTGTGATATTCAAATAAATTAACATGAAAATGCTTAGAATTATGCCTGGTGCATAGTAAACACTCAATAATTATAAACTATAATTCATATTATTAATATCTACCAGATGGTCTACATTTTACAGATTTATTTATACAAAGATAAGACTAACCATTAAAAGAAAACAACAGAGCAAGACAGTTGCCAGCCCAGTTTCTAACTTCTTAATGGTCTAGTCTGGTAGAGGAAATGTTCCAGCAGAAGTCATAGATACAGGTGCAAATTCTGTTTCTGTTGCCTTGATTTGACCATGGACAAAATTTGCTTTGTCTCTTAGTATTCTTCTTTAAAGAAGCATATCACCAGTCCCATAAGGCTGAATTATAAGGATCAAACCCATCAAGTATATGGCAGCAAAAAAAAAAAAAATCTGCTGCCTGCCCCTGCCTGCTTTCCCACCTGGACATCTGTTTTTCCTTTCTTCCTTTTTTCTTTCTTTTTTTCCTACCCCCTCCATGTCTGCATTTCAAAAGCTTTATTTTGATTGGTTCTTATTCTAAAAGAACTGTGATTCTCAACCACCTGGAAACTTGTTAAGACATAGGCAACTTGGTCTACTTCCAGAGTTTGTGATTCAGTAAGTCTGGGGACGGAATCCAAGAATTTGCAACTGACTCAGTGGACATGAGTTTGAACAAACTTCGGGAGATGGTGAAGGACAGGGAAGCCTGGCATGCTGTAGTCCGTGGGGTCTCAAAGAGTCAGACATGACTGAGCAACTGAACAACAGCAACAACAACTGAATTCCCGGGTGGTGGTGACACTCCAGCTGCTGATTAGGGACCACTCTTTGAGAATTAATGTTGTAGTACTTATTGCTATGCTCTAGAATGTGCATGCATGCATACTCAGTTGTGTTCTACTTTTTGCAACTCCATGAACTGCAGCCTACCAGTCTCCTCTGTCCCTGGGATTTTCCAGGCAAGAATACTGTAGTGGGTTGCCATTCCCTTCTCCAGGGGATCTTCCTGACCCAGGGATCAAACCCATGTCTCCTGCATTGACAGGCAGATTCTTTACCACTGAGTCACCTGGGAAGCCCAATGATCTAAAACTGGGGTCACCAAACTTTGGTTCCTAATGCCTGATAATCTGAGGTAGAACTGATATAATAATAATAGAAATAATTTGCACAGTAAATGTAATGCACTTGAATCATCTCCAAACCATCCCCCAATCCTCATCTGTGGAAAAATTGTCTTCTACAAAACCAGTTCCTGATGCCAAAAAGGTTGGGGACTGCTGTTCCAGAACAGTGATTCTTCATCTTAAATGTACATAAAAATCTCCTATAGGGCTTTTTTGTTTTGATTTTTTTTTAAATTGGAGGATAATTGCTTCACAATATTGTGTTAGTTCCTGCCATACATCAAGATGAATCAGCCACAAATATACATATGTCCTTTCCCTTCTGAACTTTCTTCCCACATTCCTCCCATCCCACCTCTCTAGGTTTTCACAGAGCACTAGGTTGAGCCCCTGTGTCACACAGAAAATTCCTACCTGCTCTCTATTTCACATACAGTAAAGTATATATTTCCATGCTATTCTCTCAATTTGTCCCACCCTTTCATCTCCCCACTGTGTCCATAAGTCTGTTGTCTATGTCTGCTAGGCCTCACCTCCCAAGTTTCAGATTTAGTAGGCCAATACATTAAGAACCACTGCTCCAGAAAGATTTTCAGCTTAAACTTCATGCTAAATTTACTTGGGGAATTTTGAAAATTAGTCCTAAGGCCAAGGTCCCAACCCAGACCAATTAAATCAAAATCTTGCTGTACTTTGTTAGGCTTCTCAAGTGATTCCAATATACAGCCAAGGTTGAGATGTCATTCAAAAGCAAGTACAGAGATTTAAGAAATCTGGGAAGGCAAGAAGGGAATTTAAGGATTTTGTGCTCAATATATTTAATTTTAAACAGAAAAGGCAGTTCAGAGCTTTGGGTATTTGATGTGATGAGCATATATTTGCATCTGTCTACCTCAGAATGAAGTGAAGTGAAGTGAAGTGAAATGAAGTCACTCAGTTGTGTCCAACTCTTTGCGACCCAGTGGACTATAGCCTACCAAGCTCCTCCATCCATGGGATTCTCCAGGCAAGAATACTGGAGTGGATTGCCATTTCCTTCTCCAGGGGATCTTCCTGACCAAGGGATCGAACCCGGGTTTCCCGCATTGGAGACAGACGCTTCAACCTCTGAGCCACCAGGGAAGCCCCTACCTAAGAATAGTGATATATTAAAAAGACTAACAGGGCTTAAGGGCTAGGCAGAACTTTGAAAAGTAGTGTTATGGTAAGAAACTTGGAAAATTCATGACCATCTATCTGAGGCTAATATCAGAAATAGACTTTAAAGAGATCAGGTAAATACATGATCATTCAGGACATTTTAAAAGAAAATTAAAATGTTTGCCAAGACATTCTTAGGTTTTTAAAATTAATTTTTACTGGAGTATAGCTTTCCAGTTCAATATGTTGCAGTACAAAGATGTGCGATCATCTCCTGTGAGAGCACCAAGATCACAAATAGCTGTTGAACAAACATTGACAGGAGGACACGGAACCTATCAAAAAAAGATACTCCACGTCCAAAGACAAAGAAGAAGATGCAGGAAAATGGAAGGAGGGGCACGATCATGATAAAATCAAATTTCAGACTGCCAGGTGGGTGACCCACGAACTGGAGAGCAACAATACCAAAGAAGTTCTCTCACTGTTGTGAAGGTTCTGAATCCCACATCAGGCTTCCCAGTCTGGGGATCTGACAAAGACTGGAAACCCCCAGGGAATCTGACCTTGAAGGCCAGCAGGTTTTGATTATAGGACTTTCACAGGACTCAGAGAAACAGAGACTCCAGTTTGGGAGGACACAAATACAATCTTGTGTGTACCAAGACCCAGAGGAAAGGAGCAGTGATCCCACAGGAGACTGAACAAAAACTACCTGCTAGTGTTGGAGAATCTCATGTGGAGGTGTTTGTTGGCAGGGGCTCACCACAGGGACTGGGACACTGGCTTGGAGGTCACCGTTAATCTGACCATAGAGCCTGGTAGACCCCAGGACTGCATCATCTCAGTCAAGCAACTAATAGAGAGAGATTAAAGCTTTACTTGGCAAGGCCCTACCCACCAGAGCAAGACCCAGTCTTTCTTACTGCCAGTCCCTTCCATCAGGAAGCTCACACTAGTCTCTTAGGCTTCTCCATCAGAGGGTAGGCGGAAGAAACAAAAAGATTCATAATCCCACAGGCAGAAAAAAGAACACATTACAGAAAGTTAAACAGTCTGAAAAAGCAGAAAGTTATATCCCTGATGAAGGGACAAGATAAAACCCCAGGAAAGCAGCTAAATGAAGTGGAAATAGGCAACCTACCAGATAAAGAATTCAGAATAATGATAGTGAAAATGAGCCAGGATCTCAGGAAAACAATGAAGAAGATGAAAGAAATGTTTACCAAAGTCCTGCAGGAACTAAAGAACAGACAAACATATATGGATAATACACTAGAAGGAATCAAGAGCAGAATAACTGAGGCAGAAGAACGGATAAATGACCTAGAGGACAGAATGATGGAAATCACTGCCACAGAACAGAATATAGAAAAAAGAATGAAAAGCAATGAAGACAGCCTAAGAGACCTCTTTGACAGCATCAAATGCACCAACATTTGCATTATAAGGGTCCTAGAAGGAAAGGAGAGAGAGAAAGGACCTGAGAAAATATTTGAAGAGATAATAGCTGAAAACTTCCCTAACATGGGAAAGGAAATAGTCAACCAAGTTCAGGAAGCACAGAGAATCCCAAGCAGGATAAACACAGGAGGAATACATTGAGAAACAATATAATCAAACTGACAAAATTAAAGACAAAGATAAAATATTAAAAGCAACAAGGGAAAAACAACAAATAACATACAAGGGAACTCTCATCAGGTTATCAGCTGATTTCTCAACAGAAACTCTACAAGCCAGAAGGGGATAGCATGATATATTTAAAATGATAAAAGGTAGAACCTACAACCAAGAATACTCTACCCAGCAAGACTCATTCAGATTTTATGGAGACAGCAAAAGCTTTCCAGACAAGCAAAATTTAGGAGAATTTAGCACCACGAAACCAGCTTTACAACAAATGCTAAAGGAACTTCTCTAGGCAGGAAACATAAGAGAAGGAAAAGACCTATGGGAAATAAACCCAAAGCAATTCAAAAAATGGTAATAGGATCATGTGTGTGTGTGTGTGTGTGTGTGTGTGTGTGTGTGAAATTCGCTCATTCATGTCCAACTCTTTGCAACTCCATAGACTATACTGTCCATGGAATTCTCTAGGCCAGAATACTGGAGTGGGTAGCCTTTCACTTCTCTAGGGGATCTTCCCAACCCAGGGATCAAACCCAGGTCTCCCGCATTGCAGGAGGATTCTTTACCAGCTGATCCACAAGGGAAGCCCAAGAATATTGGAGTGGGTAGCCTATCCATTCTCCAGTAGACCTTCCCAACCCAGGAATCGAACCAGGGTCTCCTGCATTGCAGGTGGATTCTTTACCAACTGAGTTATCAGGGAAGCCCAATCGGATCATACATATTGATAATTACCTCAAATGTAAATGCACCAACCAAAAGATATAGACAGACTGGGCAGATAAAAACATGTGCATGTATGCATGTCCACTTGCCATATCATTTTCCTTGATTGCCCAGATTGTATACAGCTATTTTATATTGTTAGGTTAATCATGTTTTCATTATGGTTTGCAATTGCAATTATTTTTTACTTTTTGTCTGGCTATTGATTGTAGAAACTGATAAAAACCTTTTACTACTGTGATTATGTAACTATTACTCACCCAATAGCCTTGTATCATGATTGGTGAACCAAAAAATAAAAGAATTCTATGTCAACAAAACTTCCTTTTAATAGGAAAACTTGTAATTGCCTTTTAAAATCCAGATACACATCAGAATTATCTTGAAATTTTTTGAAAAATAAAAAGGCCCAGATACTACTTTTTTTCTCCAAAGCTCCAGACACGTTTTATTGAGCAACCATGTTTAAAAATAACTGGACTATATGATGATCTTTTACTTTTATCTAGTTTGATTCACTTTTCCTATTTCATATTCAGTGCTCCCAGCTTTTGCATATGTGTGTGTGTGTGTGTGTGTGTGTGTGTGTGTGTGTGTGTGTATACATACTATGTGTATATAGAGTATGTATAATATGCGTATCTTAGAAAACATATGAATTTTTGCAAATTAAAAAATTTATGACATTTTGACTCCACTTGTTTCACTTAGTATGCATAGAATGCTAGATTTCCAGTTTAAAAAAATAGATATGCAACAAGCAACAAAGATTTACTATATAGCATAGGGAAATAAAGTCAATATTTTGTAATAACCTACAATAGAAAATAATCTGTGTGTATATATGTGTGTATATGTATAATATATATATGTGTATATGTATAACTGAATCACCTTGCTGTGCACCTGAAACATTGTAAGTCAATATACTTCAACAAAATATATATATTATGAAAAATAATTTTATTGGAGTATAGTTGTTTTTGCAGGAGACCACAGTTCAATTTCTGGGTTGAGAAGATCCTCTGGAGAAGGGATAGGCTACCCACTCCAGTATTCTTCCTTTGAGAATCCCTATGGACAGAGGAGCCTGGCAGGCTACAGTCTATGAGGTCACAAAGAGTCAGACATGACTGAGTGACGAAGCACAGCACAGGATATTTGCTTTGCAGTGTTGAGTTAGTTTCTATTACACAGAAAAGTGAATCAGCTACACATACACATATATGCCCTCTATTTTGGATTTCCTCCCCATTTTAGATCACCACAGAGCCCTGAGTAGAGCTCCCTGAGCTACACAGGAATAGAGACAAAGACAGAAAACAGAGATCTGAACACCAAACGGAGGAAGTAGTGGTTGGGATGAATTGGGAGATTGGGATATACATATATGAAGTACTAATACTATGAATAAAATAGATAACTAATGGCATCCTTAGATTTTGACAGTTAGATAATCTTGGTTTTCTCCATCCTGTCCTCTGATTCCTGTTGAGACACTGTTACTGACCCAAATTTGAGTTGGCTCACCTTTCTGCAGCAAACCCAACCTACTGGCGCTTGGCTGTGGTGATGAAAAGTGTAGCATTTATTGCAAAACCAAGCAAGAATTCACGGTGGCTAATGCTTGAGAGGCCAGAACTCTCTGATGGATTTCAGGGAAGGGTTTTGAAAGAGAAGATGAGGGAGAGAGTTGTAGAGTACATGAATAGCTTGTGCATAATTCTCTGACTGGTTGATGGTGAGGTAAAAGGGTGGCATCAAACGAGTTAAGATCATCAGTCCTCAGGCCCTAGCTGATCTGGGGACAACATGTTCATGGTCATTATGCAGTTAGCTTCTCCCATCTGGTGGGGGTTTTAATATCTGTAAAATAACTCAGGAATATGTACCAGTTACATATGTATCAGTTATGTATATATTGTGTGTATGTATCAGAATATGTATCTGATATATATGTACACATGTATGTTTGTATGAATGTTTATGTATGATCAGAAAATGCATCACTTATGCATATATATGTCAGAATATGTATCTGTTATCTATGCTCTTCAGGGAGGAACTAAAGATTCTGTGACTGCCCTATGGCTGATGTATTATTTAAATTATTTCTAGTTCTCCTGGCCTGGCTACCATTTTTGGTATTACATGTTCACATTCTTTTAGTCAATAATTCTTGAGGCAGCCTTTTGTGACTCAGGAGATGCCTGTGAGACTAAATCTTTTCTACAAGCAAGGGATGGGCAGAAGATATTGGGGGTGGGGATTCTGTCCTGGGTAGACCCCATAGGATCCTACTCAGTTACAATCTCCTCTTTGCTTTGATACTCCTCAATCTTGAGTGGGAACAGGTGCTGGACACAAAGGGAAATAAAATTTTGGATACAAAGGTTAATCATAATTGGTTTTAGGGGACTCAGTTTCAACACCTAGAACATTTTGACTCTGAATTACAATCCTGACTCTTTAATGATTGAGCCCATTGTCCTCAAATAGAAAAGTTCTATCTGTCAATTTTCTAAAAGATTTTTGGAAATCTTTTAGATTTCTGGAAATCTTTTCTTATTCCTCTCTCTTCCAACAATACTTGAACTAGTTGGCCAGATATAGAACCCAGGGATATGTTGAGTGCCCCTAAATTATACAGCAATGGATTCTGGGAGCTTGGGTGAGGGGAGGACCAAGAAAGCAATGTAATATTGGGATGAATGATGGCTAGATCTAGATAATGTTATCTGAACATGCCACTTTATCTTTGATGTAGGAGATGAGTTTGAGCTTTAAGGAAGCTAGGGGCTACTTGGTGCAGAGAGAGAAAGTGGTGATTTGGACCTGTGTCTCACCCTCATGGACCTATTAGAGAGTGGCCTTGGTCATCTGAAACTGTATGAGTGACATCCACTCCCAAGAATTTACCTGCATCCAAGACACCACTTCAGTGAGAACAATAGAAGGTTTCCCCCTCACCTGTAATTACAGTACTTTAATTAGTCTAAAAACCTTTCAAAAACTGATAGACTACCCTGTCAGTTTTCATATAGTGCCATCTCTTAAAGAATGTGGGAAAACTCCTCTAAAACCATGAGCACATTCAGTGTCATATTCGGAATCCTTTCCTCTATCCCTGCCATGTCCCAGAATGGACCTCCAGATGCTTCATGTCTCTCTTAAGCCATTTTGGTTCCCGCGATATTGGGTAATTCTCCACAACTGGTTTTCCCCTCCTTTCTTGGGTGTTATTTCTGTTACACATCTGTTTAATCATCAATGACCTCGCCTGACTTGCTACATTTTCGGAGCAGTTCTTCTGCAGTTTGGCTGTCTATTGGCAGAGCTTGTATTCTATTCCCTTCTCCCCTGTCCCTGGCAGTACTCTGATAAATCTATGTGCCTGGTAGTTAAGGTGAGAAGGCTTGATTCTGTGTGTCTAATTAAGGTCATTTCTTACTAAGGCTGTATAAGACCTTTAAATTATTGTAGCTGGAATGTGCTGAGGAATCAAAGAATAAACATAACAATGAGAATTTTTCTAATGCTCTTTTCCCCTGGATTGCATCCAAGTAAAGCTGGTAGTGCTCAGCAGTGATAGATTTTGAAAGCAGGATGATTTTCCTATTTGAAAGTAGGAATGCAAGAGTCAACCTAGCTTCTAATCCCCGTTTCCCATGGTGACAAAAACAAAGACAAAAGAATGCACAAAGCAAACATTTTTAGATCATCTTCTTAACAAGTATAAAGTAACTTCAAGTCCTGCCTTAGTTTAAAGATTTTCACAAATGTCTTCCCAAGGGACCAATTTTGAATTCCATGATTACTGAAGCAAAAATGAGGTAGATATTATGAAAAAGTAAAATAGTAATTGCAATATGTGGCAATAAAGCAGTTGGTCATGCAATGGTTTTCAAACACAGGTGCCTCAGGGTGGGGCTTCCCTTGTGGCTCAGCTGGTAAAGAATCCGCCTGCAATGTGGGAGACCTGGGTTTGATCCCTGGGTTGGGATGATCCCCTGGAGAAGGGAAAGTCTACCCACTCAAGTATGAGCTTCCCTTGTGCTCAGACAGTAAAGAGTCTGCCTGCAATGCTGGAGACCTCGGTTCAATCCCTGGGTCAGGAAGATCCCCTGGAGAGGAAATGGCAACCCATTCCATTATTCTTGCCTGGAAAATCTCATGGGTGGAGGAGCCTGGCAGTCTACAGTCCATGGGGTCACAAAAGAGTCAGACGTGTCTGACTGGCTTTTCTTTATTCCTGGAAAACTGGTGAAGTTAGATGTGGCCTGACTAACATCAACTCCCCAAAAGATAAATGTGTACAATTTATCTGTGTACACATTAGGTGTACAATGAGTACTGTCATTACCAGTTAAAGATATGAGTTGCCTAACTCCCCTTGACCAGGTAAAGATTTCTTCATGCTCTATATAATGACCAGCTACGTTGGAATTAAAACTGAAATGTTCATTTCCTGATATTCCATTCTAGAATTAACCCAAGAGCTCATATTTCAAAAAAAATTTAAAGTAGCTTACATTTAAGCATATTAATTTAATCTTTCTGTTTTTATAGGTACAAAAATTATGCTCCAAGGAGGAGGAATGACTTTCCCAGGATCACAAAAATAGAGGTTAATTTCTCTAATTTCTTATCCAAGATTCTTTCCTTCACAGCATAACCAATTCATTTAACTTATTACCACATATTGCAATGACTATTTTACATTTTCATATTGTCTACCTCATTTATACTTCAATAATCATGGAATTCAAAATTGATCCTTTGGGAAGGCATTCCTAAAAATCTTTACTTAAGTTAAGGCAAGATTTGAAGTTACTTTATACTTGTTAAGAAGATGATCTAAGATGATTATTAGAAGCTGACAAGTTCTTCTTTCTAATGTACTTTTACAAAGAGGTCCTATATATGAAACATAAAATAGAAGAGCTGCTTTAGATGAAGCCAAATTGGGGAAGGGATTGTAATATTATCTGGTTCATTCCTCCCTTTTCTTTTTACTGCCTCCAGTGGAATCCTGGGGTTCCAGTGGATCACATTGTGAATGACTGTCCTGGGACATGGTATTGATTGTTGGGGTCCAAAGGGCCTCTGGATCTTCCTTCCTATCCTATTTCTTATATAAGTAACATTGTCAAGACTAAACATACTAGACTTTGCACCCTGAGACCCTTCAAAGCAAAATACTAAAAATATCTTCTGCTTTCAATTGGTATTAAGTACTATTAAAACAGAATAACATTTACTAGCAGCTTAATGGCTTATTAGGTGAACATTTTATTACTTAAATTATTGTGAATAATTATGTACTATATTACTTTAAGTCTATGATCTTTTATAACATCGCCACACTTGTTCATACATTCATCTATAGAAAAAACAAAATTCTAATGAAAGATTATGTGAACTAAAAACATGGTTAAATCTCTGCTGTGTAATTACAGCATGATGGTCATGTGTAATATTACTTAGAGTTTTTTGGAAATATTTAATTTTTTAAATTAACCTAAGAGAGTAATTATATCACAAGTACTCTGTCAAGTTAACCTAAAAGATGTCCACTCTTCAATATTTTCCTTCTTATTCCCAGTACACTACCAGAATAATACTCTTTGGTTGTATAGGAAACTCAAGTTTTTATTACACTTTGAAAATGTATCATTTAATGTAATACCAACTGCAGGCAAAACATGCATTATTATTTATTCCTTTTTAACAAATTGGGAAAAAAATCGATGTTTAGAGACTTTAAAAAAGATTTGTTGTGGGTGTCTATGCTAAGTCACTTCAGTTATGTATGATGCTTTGTGACCCTGTGGACTATAGCCCACCAGGCTCCATGGTCCATGGGATTCTCCAGGCAAGAATACTAGAGTGGGTTGCCATGCCCTCCACTAGGGCATCTTCCTAACCCAAGGACTGAACCTGTATCTCCTGTAGCTCCTGCATTGCAGACTGATCCTTTACCGCTTAGCCACAAGGGAAGCCCCCAAAACTTGCTAAGGTCACATAAATAATAAATGAAGAAAATAAAAGTGAAAACTTTAAATATTTTGCATTTAAAAAATTTGGTCTCCATTTCTAGTCTTTGTGTTCCTCCTGTTGTTTCAGAAACAGCAGTCAGATTGGGTATTGAAAGAACTGATCTCTGTTGAAGGAAGGGAATAACTGTGTTAGGGACCACCTTCCAAAGGAACTTCTCTCCACTTGCTCCCTTCCTGCACCTCTCAGAGGGACCTGTCTCTCTGAACCATGAGCCAGGGCCAGCCCATCCAGTTGCCTTTGGAAACAGCTTCTGGTCAAGAACATGCTCTTTGAAAGCATGAGGATGAGCACCAGGCCATTCCTCAGCTGCCTGGAAGTCTAAAGGAGGTTTATTTCAAATTATGCGTAGTCTGAGCAGAAGGTGGGGGTGAGGGAAAAACAAAGACAAGTCTCTTTAGGTCTAAGTTTCAAGACATGCTTGCGTGTGTGCTTAGTCACTCAGCGATGTCCTCTGTGACCCCATGGACGGTTGCTCACCAGGCTCCTCTGTCCATGGGCTTTCCCAGGCAAGAATACTGGAATGGGTTGCCATTTCCTCTTCCAGGGGACCTTCCCAACCCAGGGATTGAACCTGCATCTCCTGCATTGCAGGCAGATTGTTTATCACTGAGCCAAAAGGCACAAGTGTTCAAAAACACCACTTGAGCCTGCAAACCTGCGTCCCCTGGCATAATTCTGAATCTTGAAAAATGATAGAACATTTCTACAGGTACTAAGAGCTATTTGTCCTCCTGTATGTTGATTCATCATCACAGTGAAAGCTCACATAAACAGGTATTTATTGGGTGACTGCAGTCTGCTCAGAAGAGAGTTAAAAAAGGGAACAGAAAAAAATGTAACAGTAACGAGTTTTACGACTAGGGAATCCATGTAGACTATCAACACTCTATCTTAAGCAGCTCTTCTCCCAGAGCACAAATAAAAGAATGACTGCTTCCACCGACCCCAGATTAGTCAAGTTGCAGGTCCTGCCCTCCCCCATTAACACACAAATGTAAGCAGAATGGAGGTTTGAGGTGTGGAAATGGGACAAGGGGAGAATAACTTAATAATTGACTAGAATATGAGTTTCAGAACACCATTTCCAAAACATGATTTTAGTACAAAATATGACTCCTTCTCTCAAAGTGATCAAAATTCTTTTGGGGACATTGATCATGCACACACACACACACACACACACACAATCCTTGCAATAGAGAGTACAACCAGAATAACTAGTGCTTCGGACTGTTTACTACAGAAATTCAGTGATGTGGGAGACAGTGAGAGTAAGCAAAGAGTTAGGGAATTTAGGGGAAAACCCTGAGCTCAGCTGGTAAAGAATCCTTCTGCAGTGCATGAGATCCCAGTTTGATTCCTGGTTAGGAAGATGCCCTGGAGAAGGGATAGGCTACCCACTCCAGTATTCTTGGGATTCCCTGGTGGCTCAGCTGGTAAAGAATCCACCTGCAATGCGGGAGACCCGGGTTCGATCCCTGGGTTGGGAAGATCCTGTGGAGGATGACATGGCAACCTGCTCCAGTATTCTTGCCTGGAGAATTCCATGGACAGAGGAGTCTGGTGGGCTATAGTTCATGGGGTCACAAAGAGTTGAATACAATTGAGCAAATAAGGACAGCATAGCACAGCTGCTAAATGTTGAATACATTCTTTTTTAAAAATTTATTTATTTAATTATTTTTGGCTGTGCTGGGTCTTCCTTGTTGTGCATGGGGCTACTCTCTAGTTCCGGTATGCAGGCTTCTCACTGTGGTGGTTTGTCTTGTTGCAGAGCATGGGCTCTAGGGCATGTTGGCTCAGTGGTTGTGACTCCCAAGCTCTAGAGTACAGGCTTAATGGTTGTGGCACATGGGCTCAGCTGCTCCACAGTATGTGGGATCCTCCCCAGCCAGGACCAGACCTGTAGCCCCATCATTAGCAAGTGGACTCTCCACAACTGAGCCATCAGAGAAGCCCTGAATATGTTCTTAATCTCAGCTTCAGTGTTTTTATCAGTCCTTTGATATGAGACTGGTTCTTATTGAGATATTATTATTTTTAAAAATTTGCCAACATTGGGATCTAAGGTAAGCAAGACTTACTGTTTTTTCTCATCTCACCATTGTCATCATTTATAGCAGAATCATTTCCTTGTTGGCTATGTGATTATCCACTAAGATAACTATACCACATACTGATTTTGGATAAAAGGATTGCATCATGCATCAAACTTGCACTGGTTACCCATTTTACAAATAGCAATGTGCGTGTTTCAAGATGCAGGGCACATGAAGCCAGTGCCCTGTGATAACCTGGAGGGATGGGGGGGGGGGGAGGCGGGGGTGGTTCAGGATGCAGGGGACACATGCTCACCTATGGTCGATTCATACTGATGTATGGCAAAACAACCACAACCTCGTAAAGTAATTATTCTTCAATTAAAATAAATAAATTACTTAAAGAATAAAGGATTGCAACAACCCAGGAGAGAATACGGAGTGCTAAGAAATTATGGGGAGAAGGCAGATTTGCTTACATTGCATTTAAGGACATTTTCAGTAAAGTTAGACAATTCGTTGGTTCATTTATTCCATTGAAGAAAAAAGTACACTCATCTATTATTCTTCCTCCTCCCACTCTTAATCTCTTACACATATTTGTTGTTGTTTAGTCACCAAGTCCTGTCTGAATCTTTGGGACCCCATGGATTGTAGCCCGCCAGGCTCCTCTGTCCATGGGATTTCTCAGGTAAGAATACTGGAGTGGGTTGCCATTTCCTTCTCCAGGGGATCTTGCCCAGCCAGGGATCCAAACCATGTCTCCTGCATTGGAAGATGGGTTATGTACCACTGAGCCACAAGGGAAGTCCCCTCTATACATATGTGTGTCATTGTCGCTTAGTCGTGTCTGACTCTTTGTGACCCCATGGACTGTAGCCTACGAGGCTCCTCCATCCATGGGATTTTCCAGGCAAGAGTACTGGAGTGGGTTGCCGTTTCCTTCTCCAGGGGATCTTCCCCACCCAGGGATCGAACCCAGGTCTCCTGCATTGCAGGCAGATGCTTTACCCTCTAAGCCACCAGGGAAGCCCCTCTATACATATATCCAGACCTTATTGAGAAGAAAGAAAATAATCAAATGATCATTGACAGGTTTATCAATATAAGACAGCTTAGGTTCTACATAGTTGTTTTTTTTTTAAAGTGACGTTTTTTATACAGAAAATATTCATTCTATCAGGCTTTGGGAATATGGGTAATGCCAGAGTCTCATTAGAATCATCACAGCTGGTTTTGTTGTTTTATTTTGCTTTGTTTCTTCAAAGTAGACTGTCCTGATCTGATTCACCTTGATGATCAAAATGATTTCTCCCAGTCTTTTCCTCGTCTGTTTACTTCATTTGTACACCCTCCATCTTGGGAAAACAAGAGTTGTTGGGTTAAGATAATTCAAGAACAATTGCTGTTTACATCAAGAAAAGAATATTTTCTTCCATCTACATTCTTACCTACCTGGAAATTTGCTAAGTCTTCTTGGCACTATTGCAACTTCTTTATAAAATATATCGGAAATTCTCAAGATGCAGAATACATGGTTGTAGCTGTGAGGCAGACACAACAGAGAGTCAGAGGCTCCCAGAAGGTCTTGATGCATCAGCTGGGCAGGAACAGTGGACCCAAAAATTCATGGGTCAAATCCAGGCTTGTGAATGTACATCCACCCCTACTATGGGCCACACCCAGGGGCTGGTGCTGGGTCATGCTGAGTCTGCTAAGGCTTAATTTGTGATCCACCAGGCTTGCTGTTGTTTTGTTGTTTTGAAGTGTTCAACACTCTGATTCTATAACCCAGCACTGGGAGTAGAGAAACAGAATGGAAATTTAAGAGCTAGAGCAAATCACTGGAATTGAAGTAATCAATTTGGAAGTGAGAGTGGGCAAGTAGATGGCAAGAGATAAACTGAGGAAGGTAGTAAATATTCAACTACTTTTAACCAAATAATTAGTGAGTACCTATTTTGCAAAGAGTGGGACATGACTGAACAACTTCCCTCACTGCTGTCAAGGCATAACTTGTAGATCCTATAGACCTGATGCAGTCTAAAAGCTGAGCAAATAGCAGCAAGAGTAAGGACAATAATAAGACATCTACAAGGTAGTACACAGTCTGATCTTGGGATGTTGAATTTTCTTTTTTTTTTAATTTTTAAATTTTAATTTTATTGGAGTATAATTGGTTTACAATGTTGTATTAGTTTCAGGTATACAGCAAAATGATTTAGTTACACATACACCATTTTTATTCTTTTTTAGATTCTTTTCTCATATAGACTATCACAATGTATTAGGTGGAGTTCGCTGTGCTATACAGTAGGTCCTTGTTATCTATCTTATACATAGTAGTGTGTGCATGTTCTTCCCAAGCTCCTGATTTATTGCCCCCCCACTCCCGTCTTCCCCTACACATACCATGATTTTCCTTTGGTCACCATAAATTTGTTCTTGATATCTGTAAGTCCACTTCTGTTTCATAAATAATATACCTGTACCATTTCAAAAAATTATATTCCACGTATGAGTAATATCATATGATATTTGTCTTTGTCTGATTTACTTCATTTGGTGCAATAATCTCTAGATCCACCCATGTGGCTGCAAATGGCATTATTTCATTCTTTTTTATGGCTGAGCGATAGTCCATTGTATATATGTACAAAAAAGAATAGAAAGATGAACCAAAAAAAAAAAAAAGAGCTACAGTAATCAATCCAATAAATAAACCCATAAATGAAATTACACAATAAAGGTTAAACCAGCAAAAATACAATACCAAAAGCATGAGGGAGAATTAAATATAACAAAAAATACTGTATAAATAAGAAAAATGAAATAATAAATTTATTAAAAATAATGGCACAAATAAAGAAAACTAAAATTTTAAAGGAATAGTAAAAAGAAAAGAACAATAGAACAAAACTAAAAAGAAAAAGACTATCTATCTATCTATATACATATATATAGAGAGAAAGAGATTAGTGGTTAGAAGAATATTTTCCTGTGATCTCAGTTGTCCCCGTCCTTGCCACACAGTGAGCTTCAGCCAGTCTTCTTAGACAAGTCCTCCAATATTTATGGCAAAGTCTCTCTACCTGCTGTGGGCTCTGTGGTGTCAGCTCAGACTCAGATCTGGCCTTTCTCCAGCCTGTACTTGCTTCTGAAGTCCACAGGTGACCCCAAAGTACACAGCCTCGGAGCAGTTACAGGGATTTGAAACACTGCTCTTATGACTGCACAAGCGAATTCCCTTCCTCTTCTTTGGTCACCCTGCCCCTGATGCTCAACTTTGGTTTTTGCCCTATCTTTGCTTGTAGTCCATTCTGTAGTCCACTCACTAGCTAGCTCAGGCCAGGGAGAGGATGGGATATGACAGACACCATTGGGATGTGCAGAGAGTGCCTGCAGTCCCAGACGCTGAGGGAAGTTGCTATAGCCTGAGCCAGCCTGAGCACTCTCCCGGGGAGCTGGCCTTGGGTCGTGCATGTGGGCAGTAACCTACCCCTGCTCAGAGGTTGGTGGCTGCTGCAGTGGCTGTCACACTCACCTCTGGGGTCAGAGACTGAAGCCTTGTCTTGCCCCCCCGTCTCTAGCACTCACACAGGTTTTGGCAGCGGCCCGCGTGCCTGCCCCTGGGGTCAGAGACCTCAGCCCCAGCCAGCCCCGCCACCCCAGCCTCTGGTGCTCACACAGGCTTTCATAGCAGCCACTCAATGTGCCCAACTCTGGGGTCACAAAGTGTACCTGCAGCTCGTCCTCCTACAGGTCACACAGAGGTGGCATCCCGGCATCTGTGAATGTGCAGTGATAGAGGGTCTCCACAGCAGTGATCTCTTGCCTCTCTGGCAGTCCCAGGCTTTTCTCTGGAACCCCTCAGCTGTGTTACACTAGCCCCCTCAGAGTATCTTCACAGCAGTCAACCCCAGGCCTCTCTTTGGGGTGTGACTTCCGAAACCTGAGCCTCAACACCCAGCCTCCACTCACCACAGCAGGTACGCAGACAAGTGTCTCAGGTTGGGGAGTGCTGGTTGGCACTGACCTCTGAGCTGAATTCTTTCCACTTTGCCTTCCGTGTATCTGTTGCTGTGCTCCCCTCTGAAGTTCCCCCTGTCCCCTCTTGTGGAGGGGGGGGGGGTTTCCGAGTGTATGGAAACTTTTCCTCCTTCACAGCTCCCTTTCTAGAGGCCCAGGTAGGACACTGAATTTTGAAGGCCAGATGGAAATTTTGCTGGTAAATAGATGAAATACCAAAGTGGTGGAGGTTTTCAAATATGTGATTTCTTGTTTTGTCTGTCAAAATAGCCCCCTTATACATCTTTACTTAATCTTCTGAAAAAGGTATTTCTCAACCTGTGATGCTTACCTTCTTTCAAAGGCGCAAGCAAACAACATTCTCATGAGGGTCCCACGGGTTTCACTTGATCATTCTGAGTATCTTTCATTTCTTTTACCTCCAGGCTATACTAAGATGGAAGCACTGATTTCACACAAAATGCCAAAAACTGCCTATGAAAGATCTGCAGCAGCATTTTGCTATATGGAATCCTCTGTTACTCTGAAACTCAGTGCACACATGAGTTGTTAATACGAGAAGGTAGAATGTTAATAATGACCATATTCCTGGACAGTGTATTTGGAAGCTTCAGTAGCTCACCCAACTGAGCAAGGGCAGGACCTTATTTATTATTCTCCTAGAGTCATACAGTGCCTCTGCTCATGGGAAACCTAAGCAAGCCCCCACTACTCCCCCAATTCTTCAATCGAAACCATTTTATTTCCATGATAATTCCTCGCCTTGAGACAACCAAGTTTGATATGTATCCTCATTATGATTTTATGAAGCAGTAAATGCCACCACCCTCATCTACCACGAGGCAGCATCCACTGAAGGAGGAGGCTTAGAACAAAATTGATTTTTGAAACATCATAGGAAATAGATCACTGGTACATTCAGCTCACGATGCAGGTTCTGTCCCATCTGAAGTCTCAAAGCCTGAAGGCTTCTCTTCTTCACAGAACTATGGGAGAAGGAGTGGAGTCAGGTCAAAGGGCATTGTTTTAATTTTTAAGCATGTTCGGTTGAAAAGCTGTTCCTCTGTGGGTGGCTTTGCTCAGGAACAGCTAAGACTCTCTGAGGCTATGAATGAAAGCCCTGTCAAGAGAGAGGGAGTAGATATGAAGCTGGGGAGAGCTTCAGTGCTGGACTTGCTCAAGCTTTAGGATGACCCACAGGATCAAGGGGCTGAAACAGGAGGAGGAGAACAGCACAGAAAACTAAACTTTGGCAAAGTTACGAGCTTCTTCCTTTGGTGACTTTGTAAGATTTTGGCTGACCGAGGTTGTATATAATCACTGTCATTAGGACACTTGTTCATTAGCGCCATCTCCAGCCTACTGAGAAGTGTAATTAATGTAGTCTTTGCCTACCTGGGAATGAAGCCCAGCATTTCCTTTAGACATGGAAATATTGGAGGCTTTGGTAAGAAAAGGGAATTATGTTCTATTCTGTTTAATAGCAATGCTGTCAACTGAAATTAAGTCACTATGAAGTTACTGGCTGGATAATTGAGGTTCATTGTTGCACACCAATAATTCTGTTTAGTGCTTCATCACTTGGAGTTTAGATTCAGAATACCTGGGTTCAAATCCTGGCATTTTTACTTCCCATCTGTTTGACTCTGGGCGAGTTAGTTAACCTCTCTGTTGTGTTCCTCCATGTGTAATCTGGAAGTAATAATAGAATTTAAGTTATAATGTTTTTAAAAGTCAAATTATTTAAGGTAAGTAAAGCATTTAACACAGTATCTTAACACAGACCAACTCAGATGCAGAGTAAATGGTTTATAAATGTTATTCGATTATCAACATTAATAATTAATTAATGTTCAGTTCAGTTCAGTTCAGTCCCTCAGTCGTGTCCGACTCTTTGCGACCCCATGAATCGCAGCACACCAGGCCTCTCTGTCCATCACGAACTCCTGGAGTCCACTCAAACTTCTGTCTATAGGCACATGTTATTTACCAGTCAGTTAAAAGAGAACTTTAGAAAGCATGTTATTTACATAGATACTAGATTGGAAATTTAGTAGCATTTACTAGTAGGAAATTGCCAAAGTTGTTTGTTACAGCACAGCCTAGGCAGCTGTGAATTGCTTCAGAACTGTGTAAATCTCAAGAAGCAAGATTGTTAGTTCTTGTTTCTACTTACATAACTCTTTTTGCAAAACGCTGCTCTTTTTCATTTGCTAACTATAAATACCTAGAAGACAAGGCTACCATCTTACAGCTCCAATGCTCAGAGTTCATTGCATGTTTAAAGAATGTTTGGAAAGAACTGACATGATTTTATACTATAGGCTTTGGTCATTATTCTCTGGTGACTCAAATGGTAAAGAATCTGCATGCAATGTGATAGACCTGTTTTCAATTCCTGGGTCAGGAAGATCCCCTGGAGAAGGGAATGGCAACCCACTCCAATCTTCTTGCCTGGAGAGTTCCATGGACAGAGGAGACTGGGGGTTCTATTGGATTGAAAAGAGTTGGACACAACCAAGTGACTAACACACTTGGTCATTATGTCTAGTCAATGATTGCATGAGAAATGCCTTAAAATTAGTAGGGTATATATATGTATATATATATATATCTGTAAAAATGAAGACATTTACTTTAAGAAAGAGTCTCATAAGTTTATTATTGGAGATGGTTGGCATTAACACTGGGATGAACCTGCAGTTTGTATCTGTCATCAGTTTGTTGGTTATCAGAATCCTAGACATCTCTCCCTTTTAGCTTCTCACTGTACTCTTTAGAGATTATCATTTCCAGATGACAGGACTTATCAGCTTGGAATTAGAAGCACATTAATTGTTCCTTTTAAGTTTTAAAGTGCTGGATGCAGCACTGTGAGCATCATGATGACTCCAAATGGCTTTTGAACAAATATGTGATCAAACAGAGAAGACTGCAGGAGTTTTCTAGTTCATCATGTAGGCATTTAAAAATTGTGAAACCTTATCAACCCAGGCCACACCAGGCACTTTACTTGTCAGTTCTTTCCTAATTTCTCCTTTGATATTCTTGTCTAACTATGCATACTTCATTCACTGATGCATATAACATGTATAGAAAGATTTCCTCCATTTTCTGAATTAAAAATAGGACAGGATATATGCTATTTACTTGTCTTCTAACCTTTCATGGAAAAAAATGTAATCAATTAGTCTTCTAATTATACGTCTGTTATTTGGAGGGCCAGAGATGTAGGCTGGGCCGGACATTAAAGACTGGGAATCGCATCTGTTATGATGCAACTCTGATATGATGTTGCATTGCATGTTTCTTGTCCTTTTTGTTGGATTCTTTGTGTAGCTCATGGTTTGCTCAAGAGATTAGGAATTCTATGCTAAATTCCATTTGAATATAAAAATGGCTGGAACCTGAGCACTGCTTACAGGGGCTTAGTCTCTCCCTAACTTGTTTTTTCTCCATCTCCTGAGACCATACTGTGAACAGACCATTCCACAAGGTGACATCCTCTGCCTATCTGTATGAATTCCCGTGGGCCAGAAGGTTTTGCTCTTGCCCTTCTGTAGTTGCCAATTTCATAGATCAGATAACAGCAGTCATCCAAATCAACGTCTCCTAAACATTAGTCCACAAAATACAAGTTCTGAAAGATGCTAAAATTTGCCCTTTTATTATTATGTTTGGAAAATATTTTTTCTCCCTCTTGGAGAAACATATTGTGTATTATTAGATTAAAAGATCCCAGATTTCTTTTTTAGAGGAAAAATACACCTGTTTTGTTTAACTCACAACTCTCAGATTTATTTGAATCTAGAACATGTATAAAATTGCAACTCTTACATTAAGTCCTATGAAATATTGTTCCTTGGGTACTAGTAGAAAATGCTGGCTTGGTCCTGGGTTATCAGAGAATCAGCTACCTCTAAGGGATAACTCTTGGTTAACCATCCATGGATTCCTTTCCTCTCTATGACTTCCCATTATTAGTTCCCTGAAATTCTTCCTACCATTACCTGCTATATGCATGACACAGGGCATAATCCAATGCTTTTGGTTTATTAGGACTTTATAATTTCTTATTTCTAATTGCTCTTCTGCTCCAGGGTTTCCTTTGAAGGGAGAAGGCATTTTTCCTTTCAGAGTATTATTTCAGCTACTTTTCTTTCTAGGGGCACTTTTATATCTGGTATAAGACACTTGTTCATCTTTTGAGTTTGGAGAAAATTTTAAACATGACAATTAAAAGCATATCCTGAAAATTGGAACTTTCATCTTTTCATATCAGATCAAAAGTACAAAGCAAGCCCTTGAGCTATACCTTTATTTTATATATTACATGCCAGCAAGACAATTCTAGTAGTTGTTCATTGTTTCATTTCATAACTCTGAACAAATCCATTGCAGACATTCATTTGTCTTTCAACCACAACTTTCATCTTGGCACCTCCTAATACCAGTTACATTTACTGTTATCCATTGTAGGCAATTATTTTGCCAAACTGTTGATTTTAAGAGGTGTATCACTGCCCTTCTCCAGCAAGTGATATTTTAGAGGAACAAAGTCACCCGCAGCTAGCTAATTCATCTGTGTTTTGGACAGTGTCTTAACTTATTGCTCTGTCCTTTCTCATTACTGACATTATTTATGCTGTCTCTCCAGGTATATCTCTTATTTCATCAATTTTTCTTCTGACAGCTAGCAGTGGTCAAGATGTGAAAATTGACTGAATGAGTTTTTCTTCTAGTTTACTTAATAAGAGTCACTATGACATGTGCTCCCATATTCCAGGATAGTTAATTGGAATTCATATTGATGACTTGGCCTTTTCAGACTTCCATTCCAGGCAGTGTACCTGACATCTAGTCCATAGTCAACATGTGATAATTGACTGAATGAATAGATGATTGCTGTACCTAGCTGAAACAAACATGGTCCCAGATTTTAGAACCCTCACCTGTCTGTGCAACATCTCTTATTTCCCTTCCTCTTGTTTTCATCAGACAAATACCACATCCCCTTCTGCATGAGGTGAGAGGGCAGTGGCTTACAGCAGATGCTGAGTATAGAGAGCTTAACACCTCAAATGAAGGAAAGGAAGAGGGATTTCCAGTGACATTTCAGGGTAGCCCTGTAAATGCAAAAGCTGATGAGCATCTGGTATAGACTAGAGAAATGAAAGAAAGCATTACAGTGAAATTCCATGGATGGAAAAGCAGACCCTTCTGGAATCCCAACTCTGAACTGAACTTTCCTCTTTCCTAGCTGGGCTAGGGAGAGTCATCACTATCAGTTACACCTGAGAGGAAGGCCTTAGGGGGAAAAAACAAGGAAGAGAGGCAGGGAGACAGTGAGGAATTAGGAAAAACTCGGAGGGGGGAAATGAAAGCAAGCTGACCGTTAGGTTCTCTTCTCTAAAGAGTGAAAGAGGAAAAGGAAAACAAAAACAGATGAAGGACCTAAGGAATACCAAGGAGTGAGAATATAGTATTAAAAATGGGGAAAGAACATCAGTTTTTGAGTACTCAGAGGCTGGTGGTATCCCATAGTGTTGTGTAACCTTTGGTAACTTACTAGCCTTGTTTGAATCTGCTTCCTTATCAATAAAAGAGGATAACAACACTTACTGTTGGAATTTGAGGGATAATTGTCCATAACATAGTAATAGTAATAGCTAACATCCTTGAGTCCTTGTTTGTATAGTTGTAGTATTAGCTAACATTTATTGGGTACTTATTCTGTGCAAGACCAAGCACTGTAAAACATAGACACCTTCATTTAGTCCTTGCAGCTACTCTAAGGAGGTAAGGAAAAGTCCCTATAATTATCCTCATTAACAGATGAATAAGTAAAGTAAAGTTTGGGGAAGTTAAATAAGCTACTCAGATCACAAAGGTGTTAAGTAATACATCTGAAACTTAAATACAGGAAGCCTGACTCCAAAGCACATGTACTTAACCATTAGACCATATTGTATAGTAAAGATTCTGCCTGCAGTGCGAGGGACTCAGGTTCGATTTCTGGGTTGGGAAGATTCCCTGGAGAAGGGAATGTATACCCACTCTAGTATTCTTGTCTGGAGAACTTCATGGACAGAGGAGCCTGGCAGGCTACAGTCCATGAGGTTGCAAAGAGTCGGACATGACTGAGTGACTAACACTTTCATTTTTCATACAGTACTGCTTACTCCTTAAGGGTCTACAAGGTTAAGTTAACAGCAAAGGAGTCCAGACAAGTAAAAACACAGAGAAGAAGTAAGATCTAATCAGAGAAGAATGTTTGCAATATTCAGAGACCATGCAGAGTGAGCCAACACTTTCACTGCAGTACTTCTAATGGTTTTGTTCTTTAGTTGCTAAGTCATGTTCAATACTGTGTGACCCCATGGAGTGCAGCACACCGGGCTCCTCTAGGGAAAGAGGAGGTGGGGAAACATCCTGACAGAGGTAGGGAAACACAGCCTGAGAGATCATCAGAAAGAACACCAATACTTTGGAACTCAAATTGAGCTATTAAAAAAAGTGAAGATTAGGTCAGGAAGCAGCAGTTAGAACTCGACATGGAACAACAGACTGGCTCCAATAGGAAAAGGAGTATGTCAAGGCTGTATATTGTCACCCTGCTTATTTAACCTATATGCAGAGTACACCCTGAGAAATGCTGAGCTGGAAGAAGATCAAGCTGGAATCAAGATTGCTGGGAGAAATATCAATAACCTCAGATATGCAGATGACATCACCCTTATGGCAGAGAGTGAAGAGGAACTAAAAAGTGTCTTGATGAAAGTGAAAGAGGAGAGTGAAAAAGTTGGCTTAAAGCTCAACATTCAGAAAACTAAGATCATGGCATCTGGTCCCATCACCTCATGGGAAATAGATGGGGAGACAGTGAAAACAGTGTTAGACTTTATTTTGGGGGGCTCCAAAATCACTGCAGATGGTGACTGCAGCCATGAAATTAAAAGACGCTTACTCCTTGGAAGGAAAGTTATGACCAACTTAGATAGCATATTAAAAAGCAGAGACATTACTTTGCCAACAAAGGTCTGTCTAGTCAAGGCTATGGTTTTTCCAGTGGTCATGTATGGATATGAGAGGTGGACTATGAAGAAAGCTGAGCACCAAAAAATTGATGCTTTGGAACTGTAGTGTTGGAGAAGACTCTTGAGAGTCCCTTGGACTGCAAGGAGATCCAACCAGTCCATCCTAAAGAAGATCAGTCCTGGGTATTCACTGGAATGACTGATGCTGAAGCTGAAACTCCAATACTTTGGCCACCTCATGCAAAGAGTTGACTTATGGGAAAAGACCCTGATGCTGGGAGGGATTGGGGGAAGGAGGAGAAGGGGGCGGCAGAGGATGAGATGGCTGGATGGCATCACCGACTCAATGGGCATGAGTTTGAGTAAACTCTGGGAGTTGGTGATGGACAGGGAGGCCTGGCGCGCTGCAAAGAGGTCGCAAAGAGTTGGACATGACTGAGCGACTGAACTGAAATGAACTGAAGGCATTTTCCTCTGTCATATGTCCTGGTTAGTACAATTATATGAATAGAGTATTCCTGATGTGAAGATGAACTCGGAGAGAAACAGGGTTGCATGGGGTCTTAGACAATGTGAGAATCGTTCATTACAAAGTGATTTTTGTGGCTACAGGTCTACAGAACTGTATTCCCAGAATGGTGGGACGACAGAAGTCCCTTCTGGGGATGTATAGCTGACTTAAGAGGCTTCCAAAGAAACTAAAATAATTCCATCCTGTAACGTTTAGGAGTGATTACTTTCTTGGAAACCAAGGCAGTGTTGCCGACACTTCATAGAGCTCTTGAGGGGATGGAATGAGATAATGTATCTAAAGTGATTATTCTGGCATTTTCTTCTCAGCAGTTCTTCAGTAATCATCAACTGCCTGCCTCAGCATCTTCCCTTAAAGGGCAGGGAGATTCACTTTGAAGGAAATGAGATCAACTTTAGAAATTGCAGCGTTGAGTTCAGGGCAAATGAATTCATTTGGGATGAAACCAAGAAATGTTTTCTGTAAGTCAGATTTCTGAGATCAAGACCTCATGATCAATCCAGAAATTGGATTTTATTTGGGAGATATATATCAGGCACAAAGAAGTCAATTTTAAGGAGAAATTTAAGAGGAATACTTTGTGGTGATTCACTAAATAAGTCAAGACCTATCCTTCCAGGCTTAAATATTTTGGTTAATTATCAGAAGCAAAATGAACTCAAATAACTTACATATTCAGTTAATAATGGTTCTAATGTAAAATTAAGCTTTTCTGAGAAGTTTAAATCAGCTCCAATCATTTGAGTTTGTCACAGCTGGGGGAAACTTGCATAAATGCCCATGAGCTTTATAAAAATGGCTTGATATGTTTATATAGGTTCTGAGCGAATTAAACCAGTTCTGGCTTTCCCACATTTGTTCTCATTAGTTGAATTCAGGCTTATCCATAGCTATTTAAATTCTTCAAAATTACTTGAAACAAGTAAGCAATATAAAGCTTTCTTTGGTTCAAATATTTCTGAAACTGTAGGATAAACTTAGAACTTTTTGATCAGTGATAATTTCTTTTTAGATCAAAGTGTTTCTGACTGGGTAAAACCAGTGATAGCTAGGTCTCATCCTGCTGAAACTGGATGAAATTCATTTAAAGGAATCTGCCTGCTTTGTGTCAGAATTAAAGGCTGAAGACAGCCTAATGATCTGTTGAAATATGTGCTGTAATTAGATCCTCAGGTACAATAAAATAAAAAAAAGTGAGAAAACAGTCAACTGGGCTTTCAGAAATAGATGGGGAAGATAAAGAAGATGGATTCAAGGAGCAGTAAGAATGAACAGAAAATAAAACAGAGGCAAATGGTCCAAACAAAAATAGTTGGGAGAATCTAGCTTCTGCTAAGTAAATGTGCATGCTACATAGGAAACAAATGTGTCAGAGATGAAACAAGGAAATACGGGAAAGAAAAGACACCAGTAACATTGATGAAGGGTGTGAAAGGGAAAGTCACTCAGTTGTGTTCAGCTCTTTGCAACCCCATGGACTATACAGTCCATGGAATTCTCCAGGCCAGAATACTGGAGTAGGTAGCCGTTCCCTTCTCCAGGGGATCTTCCCAACCCAGAGATTGAACTCCCACATTAGAGCAGGCTTCTTTACCAGCTGAGCCACGAGGGAAGCCCAAGAATACTGGAGTGGGTAGCCTATCCTTTCTCCAGTGGATCTTCCTGACCGAGGAATCAAACTGGGTCCCCTGCATTGCAGATGGGTTCTTTACCAGCTGAGCTACCAGGGAAGTTGATGAAGAGTATAGAGGGAGTCAGTAAAACCCTGACCATCATATATTAAAAGTCTCTGGAGACTGTTTATAAGACACAGAAATATAGCTAAAAACCAGAGCAAAAAAAGCAGAAGAAAAGAGAAGCTGAGAGAGGAAATTCATCACAAATATCCAGGATCTAAATTAATTTAGAAACATGGGTAAATCATAACTGGATATCAGGATTTATAACACACAAAAAATCAAAGCCTCCAACTAATAAAAATAAACGAAAAAAAAAAAAAAAGAAAGAAAGAAAATCAAAGGCTACTGATGTAGCCTACAGGGTTTTCAGACATAAAGGATTGCATGCAATTATAGCATATGAAATAAAACTTAGAGGAAAATACATTTTATCTGTGTAAACTAGTGTTTCTCACTGTTGTTCAGAAGAATTACAGGAAGATAGAATTTGGTTTTAGTCTTCACGGGGTCCTGTTGTCCTGCTTTGAGCTGAACCTACTGAAATGCTATCCGTGAACTGATATACACATATCTGAAGGAGAGGGGAAGGTGGGAATCCTGGCCTGGCATATCCCATGCCCTGTCAGCCAAACATGTATGGTGTGCACAATCAGGTCAAGTTTGTAAAGCTGCCAACCTTTCTCTCCTTAAGGCAAGATGTATAATTTGAGTCTAGTCCTTTGGTTGCTGCCATCTTTGTTCCCTCCATTGTCCTGGAGGATGATATAGCACACAGGTGTCCTTATTGAATTCACCCAAGCCTTAAATGATAGCCTTTACTGAACTGTCTACTGAGCACTGAGATGTCTTTAATGAGGAAAGCTGTCTTTCAAAATAGGATGGCCTTGGAGGTAATTACAGCCTTGCAAGGAGGCGCCTGTGCTCTTATATAAGCAGAATGTTGTATCCATACCTGATGAGTCTGCTAACATGTCATCTTTACGAAGTTGCATGACAACACAAGTTCATGTCCTGAGTGACCTGACCCTCAACCTAGGGGATTTAAAAAAATCAGTGATTCAGATCATCAGTCTCTTGATGAAAAGATTATTATTTATTTTGAGAATCATTATTCTAGTCTGTGTTTTCTTTTATATGTGCCTATCTATATTATTGCTGTAGCATCTGTCTCCTGTGTAGCCAGAGAGTGGCTCAAGGAGCCACCTCCATGCTAATGAAACCCCTTGCTAACCTCTCATGGCACATTGTGGAAGAGGAGGGGGAAGCATGTAAAAGTGTAGGAGCTGCTCACAAGGTGTCAGGTTGGATGAGGTGATGAGAGGAAGTGACTGCCTATTGACATGCAAGCTAGACCTGGGGAATGGGAGACTCCTTATCCCCTCCCCTCTCATTGGAATGCATATTTCACCCACAATTTCTATCATGGGATCCGCTTCAAGAATACAACCTTGAGAGAGTAAGGTGTGCTTGACAACATCTGGATGGTATAGGTGACTGAACCCCATTAAAACTTCTATATAGACTTTTAAGATTCTCATGGGTGGGACTGATGCTGAAGCTGAAGCTCCAACACTTTGGCCACCTGATGCAAACAGCTGACTCCTTGGAAGAGACCTCGATGCTGGGAAAGATTGAAGGCAAAAGGAGAAGGCGGCAGCAGAGGATGAGATGGTTGGATGATAATCACCATCATGGTGATTCATGGACATGAATTTGAACAAATTCTAGGAGATAGTGGAGGACAGGGAAGCCTGGTGTGCTATAGTCCATGGGGTTGCAAAGAGTCTGACATGACTTAGCAATTGAATAACAACAATATCCAAGGCAAGTTTCTTGTGTAAGTTCACTCACTTATGAAACCACCATCTGCCAGTCTGGAGTGGTCTGCTCTTTTCTTTCCTTCCCAATATGGGGCCAGTGTCAAATTTCACCCAGGAATCTCCTGAAATTGCAAGTCAACATAAGTACTCAAAAAATTGTATCTTTCACTGATGTGTTGTGTAATGCTATATTAGAATTGTGTCAGACACATACTGGGTGCTTTGTGCATGCTTACTTAATTCTCCAATGTGTGACTAATATTATTCTGGCATATAGTTTGGCCTATGCTAGGTGCTTCATGCAAGTTTCTTTTCTTTTCCTATGTGTGGGTGTGTTGTACTTGAGCAGTGTCAGTTATATATTAGGTGCTAACGCATGCTTGCTTTCTCTTCCCTATGAGTAAGTAATGTTAGATTAGTGCCTGGCATGTATCTGGAGTCCAATGGTTGGTTTGGCTTAATCTGTGTGTAAAATGTTTGAAAAAATTCTCTGTTCTATATAACAGAAAGGTTGAATGGAAAACTGACATACACAAGCAGTTAACACATGCATGCTTTCTTTTAATTTTGGGTTATATTGTATTAAAATAATGATTGACAATACCAGCTGCTCCTTGCATGCCTGTTTTCTTCCCCTATGAATGAGTAAATTGTACCAGAATAGCGCCTGACAAATATTAGGTACTTAATAACACCTGTATTATTGCATTGATTTGTAGGTGATGTTGCACTAGAAAAATACATGGCATGTACTTGGCGCTTAACATATATTCATTTCCTTTCCTGGTGAGAAAGTAAACATTTATTAGAATAGTACTTCCAATATATCAGGTATTCATTGCAGGCATGTTTCTTCTTCCTGTTCGTGAATAAAGTTATGCTAGAATAAACCACTGAACATCCTGATGGTTCAATGCATGACTGCTTCCTTCCCACTTGTGGGGTAACACTGCAAGAATAATACTTGGCATAAGCATTGGATGCACACTTGCTTGTTTCCCCCTTTGTGTGAGACATGTACTAGAAGAATACCTGGCTGCATCATGCTCATTTCCTTCTCATGTGTGTGAGTAATTTTGTCTGTCATGTGCTAAGTGCTCAATGCATGTTTGTTTTCTGCTCACTCTGTGTGAGTAAAGTTGTGTGAGACCAGAATGTTCCATAGAGAAAGAGTTCAATCCACACTTATTCCTTTTGCCTATATGTGTGTGTGTGTCATTGTACCAAAAGAGTACATGACATTCCCTAGGTGGGCATTTATGCTTCCTTCTACCTGTGAGTATATTGGTACTGGAAGGGCAGCTGACATAGGTGCTCAGTGACGATGCTCCTTTCCCCTAAGAATTGTTCTTGGCATATAGTCAGTCTTCAATTCAATCTTATTTTCTTTTTCTGAGTAATGTTTTCTAGACCAGAACCCTACATACACTAGACACTCAATGCAGGCTTATATCTTGCCCCTTTGAATATGATTGTCTAGGAATAGTGCTTGGAATCAACCCTGACTATTCATTGCAAGGACTGATGCTGAAGCTGAATCTCCAGTACTTTGATTACCAGATGCAAAGAGTCAATTCATTAGAAAAAGCCCTGATGTTGGGAAAGGTTGAGGGAAAGAGGAGAAGGGGATGACAGAGGAGGAGATGGTTGGATGGCATCACTGACTCAATGGACATGAGTTTAAGCAAACTCCAAGAGATAGTGAAGTACAGGGAAGCCTGGTGTGTCACATTCCATGGGATTGCAAAGAGTCAGACATGACTTAGTGACTGAACAACAAGTGCTTGGGATATGCTAAGTACTCTTCCTGTTTTTATTGTTCAGTGGCTAACTCATATCCAACTCTTTGAGACCCCATGGACTACAGCATGCCACGCCTGCCTGTTCCTCACTATCTCCCACTATCTTCACTGTCCTCCATTATATCCCAAAGTTAGCTCCAGTTCATGTCCACTGAGTCAGTGATGCTATCTAACCACCTCAGTTAAATACTCTATCTGCTCAGTTCATCCCCATTTATGTGAGTAATCTTGAGTTAGAATAGCCCCAGGCATATATAAGAGATTCAATGCATGCATATTTCCTTTTGCTTACATGAGAGCAAGCTTGTACTACAACAATACCTGTTGTGTACCAGACACTAATGAAAAAGATCTTTATGTCCTTCACTGATACATGGGTAACATTGTGCAGAATACTGCTTGGCATATGCTAGGTGCTTTGTGCATGCTTACTAAGCTCTCATTGTGGGAATAATGGTGCTTACTCTAGCTTAAATTTTGGCATAGGCTAGTTACTCCAGGCAGGCTTATTTTCTTACCCTAAGAGTGAGCACATTGTACCAAATAATAACAGGTATGTAATAGGCACTTGTATCGGTCAGGGTTTTCCTAGAAGGAGAACCAGTACATACAGATATACATATACATATGTACCTTATACACACATATGATATGCATCTATGTATATATACATGCTTATTTGTATATATGGAATACACTGCATGCTAACTGTATGCTACCTTCCTTCCATATATCTGGGAGTAATGGTGCACTTGAATACTGATTGCCTGGCATAGACCTGGACATTCAGTTTCTTCCTATTTGTTGTAGTTTTTCAGTCGTTGAGTCATATACAAAGTTGTGCTAGAATTGTACCATTTGTACGCTAAGTTTTCTGTTTATTTGTTTGGGCTTCCCACATGCCACTCGTGGTAAAGAACCCATCTGCCAATGCAGGGGATATGAGATGCAGGTTTAATCCATGGGTCAGGAAGATCCCCCGGAGAAGGAAATGGCAGCCCTTTCCTGTATTCTTGCATGGAGAATCCCATGGACAAAGGAGCCGGCTGGTTACTGTACATGGGGTCACAAAGAGTTGGACAGTGACTGAAACAACTTAGCACACAGGCATGCAGACGAGGGCATATCCTAAGGGCTCAGTCCATGCTAATTTCCTTTCCTCATGTATGAGTAATGTTGCACTTAAACAGCACTTGAAATTGCTAGCAATGTCATGCATGATTTCTTTTGTATCCTAAGCGTGAATAATGTCATATTAGAGTAGTGTATGGTATGTGCCACATACTTACTGGATGAAAAAAGTGAAAGTGGAAGTTAATCACTCAGTTGTGTCTGACTGTTTGCAATCCTATGGACTGTAGTCTGCCTGGCTCCTCTGTCCATGTAATTCTCCAGGTAACAGTACTGGAGTGGGTTGCCATTTCTTTAATGAATACTTGATGTATACTCATGTGAGCGATGTTTTTACTGGAAGATTACCTGTTATATGGGGCTTCCCAGGTGGCTCAGTGGTAAAGAATCCATCTGTCAATGCAGGAGACATGTATTTCATCTCTGGGTTGGGAAGATACCCTGGAGAAGGAAATGGCAACCTGCTCCAGTATTCTTGCCTGGGAAATCCTATGGACAGAGGAGCCTGGTGGGCCACAGTCCATGAGGTCACAGAGTTGGACACGACTGAGAGACTGAGCTTGCATGCATTTGTCTGGTATATACAAGGTATCTAATGTGGGTTTATTTCATTCCATTTATGCTAGAATAACATTTGACTAGAATAATTCCTAGCATATGATTGTCAATTGATGTATATGTCTTTCCTTTTATTCAAGGTGCGTGTAATGTTGTGCAGAAGTAATCCTGGCATATCATTTGCACTTAATGTATGCTCATAGTATTTCCCAATGAGAGTAATGATGTGTTTGCATACTCTCTAGCATATAATAGACACTAAGTGCAAGAATATTTGCCCATATATATGAGTGATGTTGTAATACAAAAGTATTTTGCCTAGGCTGGGGGCTCAATGTATGTTTTTTTTTTTTCTTTCACATGATGTGTGAGTAATAACTTATTGTAATCATGCTTGACACATCCTAGGTCCTCAATATCTGTTTATTTGTTTCTCTCTTTATATGGGGAATGTAGTACTAGAATTGTACCTGGCATGAACAACTTGTTCACTTACACTTGTTCTCTGAGGCTTCTATATGAATAATGTTGAGCTAAAATTGTGCTTTCATGTAACACTATTTTCTCCATACATCCTTGTTTTCTTTGGTTATGTGTGTAATGTTGCATGTAATAGGGTCTGGCACTTCTTAGGTGCCTATTATATCCTCATTTCATTCTTCAATGAGTGAGTAAGTTTGTAATTAATAGCACCTTACATATACTAGGACTCAATGCATGCTTGCTTAATTCCACTATGTGTGAGCAGTGCTATTTATTCTTGAATAATTGCTGGCCTGTACTTACTAAACTATACAAGCTCATTTTCTTTTCTTGTCTATAAGTAATAATGTCCTAGAATGTTTCCTGGATGATTTTATGTGATCAATTCATATTTCTGTGCTTTTTTTTTTTCTCATATGTGAATAATGTTCTAACCGAATAGAACTTGGCATATATTAGGAGACACTGAATGCATTTTTCTTTCTCTGTAGATGTGATTTGTGCTCTACTAGAATAATACCTGTCTTATGCAAGTGTTTCAATGTGCGATTGCTTTTCTCCTACTGTGTGTGAGTAACGTGGTATGAGGATATTCTCAGGGACTATTCTGGTACAATCTTATTGTCAAGTTGAGAAACAAAATAAGCCTGTGTGTGAGTAACATACTGGAATAGTGTCTGGCATATATTCAATACCAAGTGTGATCTTGTTTCCTTCCACTATGTGTGAGTAAGGTTGTGCTAGAATAGGACCTGGCATACAGTAAGCGCTTAATACATTTTCCTTCTTGTTCCCCATGTTTGAATTTGGTAAGTGCTTGGCATAAACTAGATGCCCACTGCATTCATTCCCCATCTGTGTGTGGATAAAATTGTAATAGAATAGTTCTATACAACTATGGGGCTTCCCAGGTGGCATTAGTAGTGAAGGACCCACCTGCTAATGCAGGAAGAGTAAGAGACTCAGGTTTCATCCCTGGGTTGGGAGATCCCCTGGAGGAGAAAATAGCAACCCACTCCAGTATCCTTGCCTGGAAAATCCCATGGACAGAAAAGCCTGGAGGGCTACAGTCTATAGGGTCGCAAAAAGTCGGACATGACTGAAGCGACTTAGCATGCATGCATAAAATACTATAGCTCAGTGCATCCTGTTTTTTCTCCTATGTTTGAGTGATATTGTAGGAGAATAGTGCCTAGCAATACTAAGCGCTTGTTTCCTTTTTCTGTATGTGAGGAAGATTGTACTAGGATAGGATCTGGCAAATATTAGACATTCACTATCCAGTTGTATTCTTCCATTTATTTGTGAGTGATGCTGTATTAATATATACAATAGAATATTACTCAGCCATAAAAAGGGATGCGTTTGAGTCAGTTCTAATGAAGTGGATGAACCTAGAGTCTATTGTACACAGTGAAATAGTCAGCAAGAGAAAAGTGAATATTGTGTACTAACACATATATATGGAATCTAGAAAGATGGTACTGATGAATGTATTTTTAGGGCAGCACTGGAGATCCAGACACAGAGATCAGACTTGTGGACACAGTCAGGGAGAGAGGGTGGGAGGAGTTGAGAGAATAGCATGGAAACATATACATTGTGCTTAGCTGCTCAGTGATTTCCAATTGTTTCTGACCCCATGGACTGTAACCTTCTAGGCTTCTCTGTCCATGGGGATTCTCCAGGCAAGAATACTGGAGTGGGTTGCCATGCCCTTCTCCAGGGGATCTTCCCAACCCAGGGATCTCACCCAGGACTCTCTCATTGCAGGCAGATTCTTTACTGTTTGAACCACCAGAGAAGCCCAAGAATACTGGAGTGGGGAGCCTATCCCTTTCCTAGGGGACCTCCCCAACCCTTGAATTGAACTGGGGTCTCCTGCATTTCAGGTGGATTCTTTACCAGCCGAGCTACCAGGGAAGCCCAACACGTACATTACCATATGTAAAATAGATAGGCAATGGGAATTTGCTCTATGAGGCAGGGAGCTCAAACCTGATGCTCTGTGACAACCAAGAGGGTTGGGGTGGGTTGGGAGGTGGGAGGGAGATTCAGCATACAATGCGGGGTGGGGTGGGGGGGGCAGGCAAGTGTATGTTTGTGGCTGATTCTGTTGATGTATGGCAGAGATCAACACAATATTGGGGAGCAATTATTCTCAAATTAAAAATAAATAAATTAAAAATTTATTGATATTTTCTGGCATATATTTGTCACTTAATGTATGCCTATTTAATATCTTAAGGACACTAGTGTAGAACCTGGCATACTCTAGGCACCCAAGAGATGCATGCTGACTTTTTCTATGTGTGAATAACTCTTTACTAAAATGTTGCCTGGTTTATACTGTATACTCCATATATGCTAGGGTTTCCTTTTCCTCTGGGTTAGTATTTGAATAATACTCAATACTAGATTAGCATTTGTCACCTATTAGGAAATCAATGAATATTTACTTTGTTATATCAATGTGTGAGTTGTATTGCACCATAGTAGTGTCAGGCATATACAACATTCTCCACTCATGACTGTTTCCTTCTCCATAATGTGAACAAATTTGTACCAAAACATTACCAGTCCTATAAAAAGTTCACTTCAGTCACTTAGTCATGTCCGACTCTTTGTGACCTCATGGACTGCAGCACACCAGGCTTCCCTGTCCATTACCAACTCCTAGAGCTTACTCAAACTCAGGTCCATCGAGTCAGTGATGCCATCCAACCATCTCATCCTCTGTTGTCTCCTTCTCCTACCTTCAATCTTTCCCCACATGAGGGTCTTTTCCAATGAGTCAGTTCTTCCCATAAAGTGGCCAAAGTATTGGAGCTTCAGCTTCAGCATCAGCCCTTCCAAAGAATTTTCAGGACTTATTTCCATTAGGATGGACTGGTTGGATCTCCTTGCAGTCCAAGGGTCTCTCAAGCATCTTTTCTAACACCACACTTCAAAAGCATCAGTTCTTTGGTGCTTAGCTTTCTTTATAGTCCAACTCTCACATCCATACATGACTACTGGAAAAAACATAGCTTTGACTAGATGGACCTTTGCTGGCAAAATAATGTGTCTGCTTTTTAATATGCTGTCTAGGTTGGTGATAGCTTTTCTTCCAAGAAGCAAGTGTCTCTTAGTTTCATGGCTGCAGTCACCATCTATAGCGATTTTGGAGCCCCCCAAAATAAAGTCTGTCACTGTTTCCATTGTTTCCACATCTATTTGCCATGAAGTGATGGGACCGGATGCCATGATCTTAGTTTTTTGACTGTTGAGTTTTAAGCCCAATTTTTCACTCTTCTCTTTCACTTTCATCAAGAGTCTCTTTAGTTCCTCTTTGCTTTCTGCCATAAGGGTGGTGTCATCTGCATATCTGAGGTTATTGATAGTTTTCCTGGCAATCTTAATTCCAGCTTGTACTTAATCCAGCCCAGCATTTCACAAGATGTACTCTGCATGTAAGTTAAATAAACAGGGTGACAGTATACAGTCTTGATGTACTCTTTTCCCGATTTGGAACAAGTCTGTTATTCCATGTCCAGTTCTAGCTGTTGCTTCTTGATCTGCATACAGATTTCTCAGGAGGCAGATACGGTGGTCTGGTGTACCCATCTCTTTAAGAATTTTCCACCGTTTGTTGTGATCCACACAGTCAATCAAATACTTTAGTGTAGCCAATAAAGCAGAAGTAGTTTCTGGAACTCTTTTACTCTTTTGATGATCCAATAGGTGTTGGCAATTTGATCTCTGGTTCCTCTCCCTTTTCTAAATCCAGCTTGAATGTCTGGCAGTTTACGGTTCACATACTGTTGAAGCCTGGCTTGGAGGATTTTTGAGCATTACTTTGCTAGCGTGTGAGATGAGTGCAATTGTGTAGTAATTTGAACATTCTTTGGCATTGCCTTTCTTTGGGATTGGAATAAAAACTGACCTTTTCCAGTCTGTGACCATTGCTAAATTTTCCAAATTTTCTGGCATATTGAGTACAGCACTTTCACTGCATCATCTTTTAGGATTTGAAATAGCTCAACTGGATTTCCATCACCTCCACTAGTTTTGTTCATAGTGATGCTTCCTAAGGTCCACTTGACTTCACATTCTGGGATGTCTGGCTCTAGGTGAGTGATCACACCATCATGGTTATCTGGATCATGAAGATATTTTTTGTATAGTTTTTCTGTGTATTCTTGCCACCTCTTCTTAATATTTTCTGCTTCCGTTAGGTCCATTTCTGTCCTTTATTGAGCTCATCTTTGCATGAAATTTTCCCTTGGTATCTCTAATTTCCTTGAAGAGATCTCTAGTCTTCCCATTCTATTGTTTTCCTCTATTTCTTTGCATTGATTATTACTTCTTTCACTGTATTGTGGGTCATGTTGAACTTTGTATATTTGAGGTACTCTATGAAATATTGTTTCCTTCTTTGTGTATGTAAATAATGTACTAGAACAATGCCTGGTTTATTTTTTGCACTCAATACATGTTTGTGATCTTTGTCTTATATAAAAGTAATATTGTATTATAGTACTGACTGGCAGAAATGGGGAATATAAAGCATATTTACTACTTTTCTTCTAATAGCTGATAGTTATTTTAATAGTCTAGAGGTAGTACTAGAAGTGCCAGGAATGCGCATCTTTCTCCTTTTAGTAAGATTGTGTGAGAATACATCTTGCTTAAATCAATGTCTTGTTTCCTTTCCCTATCCGTGAGTTATGATACGCTCGAATATGTTTTCCTTACATTTACTAGATGATCAAAGTATGATTGTATCTTCCAGCTATGTGTAATACCATGAAAGATTAGCTAGTGCCTGTCGCACAGTGAAAGTGAAAGTGTTAGTCACTCAGTTGTGCCTGACTCTTTGCGATCCCATGTTCTATATAGCTTGTCAGGCTCCATCCATGGAATTCCCCAGGCAAGAATACTGAAGTGGGTTGCCATTCTCTTCTCCAGGGGCCTGTGACAAAGTAGATGCTTGGCAACCTTTGTCTCATTGTTTTTTTTTTTTTGTCTTCAGCATTCAAGATTTTTTATTAAGGTATAATTTACATATAACATTATATTAGCTTCAGGTGTACAACCTAATGATCCAGTATTTGTATATACTGCTATGTGATCACCACATTAAGTCTGGCTTGCTATGTGATCACCACAGTAAGTAAGTCTGGCTAACATCTATTAGTACACATAGTTAACATTTTCAAATATACAATATGGTATTATTAACAGTGGTCTCCATATTGTACAAGATGATTTTTTAAAATTCTAAAACTGCTCATGCAATCTGCTTGTTTTATCAGTGGTTCCTCAATTCTTTTATAAGTGAGTGATGTTTGCTAGAATAATTCTTGGCATACAGTAGGCATTTAATTCATGCGAGTCTCTTCTACAAAAGTTTTGTGTTACTGAAACACTGCCTGGTATACATTAGGTGCTTCCTGCATCTTTATTTTCTCCCCTTCTTATTAAATTTATATTAGAAGAACATTTTGTAAACACGAAGCACTTAATGCATTGTTTTTCCTTCCCCTCTTTACATGAGTAATGGTGGGTAATCATAATGCATTGCATTAACAAGTTACTAAATGTATTCTCCTTTCTTTCCTTTGTGTGAGGATATTTCTTGGAAGAGTGCCTGTCATATATTTGGCATTAATACCTAGTTGACGCTTTCTACAATGTATGACTTATGCTAAGATAGTGCCAGGTTATATACTGTGGTCTCTTTGTGTATCCATTTCCTTTCTCTGTAGGAGTAATGGCATACTAGATAGAAGAGTGCCTATTATACTAGGTAATTCAGGCATGCATGTTTTCTTCCCCTATATGGTAATAAGACTATACTGAAAAGTGCTTGCCATATTTTGGATGATTGATTCATGCTTGTTTCCTTTCCTCTATATGTGAGTAACGTTGTAGTGGAGTATGTCTCAATATGCTAGGTACTCAATGTAATCTTCCTTCCTTCCTCTTAATTAAGAGTAACATTAAACTAGAGTAGTGTCTTACTCTACTAAGCTCTGAATGCAAGCTCATTCCCTTTCCTTATGTGTGAGCAACATTATAAAATAGTGCAAGAGCATGCTCCGGGCTGTGAATGCACATTTCTTTTCTTCCCTACATATGAAAAGTGAAAGTGAAATTGCTCAGTCGTGTCTGACTTTGTGACCCCATGGACTGCAGCCTACCAGGCTCCTCCATCCATGGGATTTTCCAGGCAAGAATACTGGAGTGGGGTGCCATTGCCTTCTCCAGGGGATCTTCTTGACCCAGAGATCGAACCCCTTCTGCTGCATTGCAGACAGACCCTTTAACCTCTGAGGCACCAGGGAAGCCCCTTCCTATGTATAAGTGTGTAATAGAATAGTACCCAACACATTGGGCTTCCTAGGTGGTGCTAGCAGTAAAGAACCTGCCTACCAATGCAGGAGATGTAAGTGACTTGGGTTGGGAAGATCCCCTGGAAGAGGGCATGGTGACCCACTCCAGTATTCTTGCCTGGAGAACCCCATGCCCAGAGAAGACTGGACGGTTATAGTTTATAGAGTGGCAAAGAGCTGGACATGACTGAAGAGGCTTAGCATGCACGCAGACTCCTGACATATAGGAGGCGATTAATGTGACTTGTATCTTTCTAATCCTTTGTGTGAATAATGTTATACTATAATGCTGCCTAGCATGTACTAGATGCTTGATACAGAGTCTTATTTCCCTCCCCACCTTTTCCTTGTATATATGTGATTTTCACTAGATTGGTGTTTGCTGTGTGTAAAACTCATGCTCCTTTCCTTATCCTGTGTGCTAGTAAATATGTACTAGAATAGTTCCTGGCACAAACTAGGTGCCACATTCACTGCCATTTTCTCTCTGTGAGTGAGTAACTAACTGTGTATTAGAACTGAGCTGTGTGTATCATAGCTGTTGGATCTTGCTTCCTCCCACTCTATGTGAGTACTGTAGTAATAGAAGAATATTGGAGCATATAAGGTTTAATGCATGCAAGTTTGTTTCTCCCATGGGTGAGTAATGTTGAAACAGAAATTGTACCTGGCATATACCGGAAAATCAGTGCCTGCCTGTCTCCTCCTTCCGTGTGTCAGAAATTTTGTACTGGAATAATGCCAGGTATGTAGTAGCTGTTCTACTCTACTATAGGGAATTTTGTATTAGAAGAGCACCTGGAATTTATTAGGCATTCAATGCATGCTCACTCATTTCCATTTACGTGTGAACAACTATTATACTAGAAATTATCCTGGCATGTACTGAAACCTCCTTTCCCTTGAGAGAATAATGTTATACTGGAAGAGCACCTGGCATATACCAGGTATTCAAGCATGAGAGCTTCTTTCATTGTGTTAACAAGATGGTATGATACTGTGTTTCCTGGTTTATGTTGAAACGTTTTGTTTGGCATATGTGATATGTAGTTAGTGATGTGTATGAGAGGCCCTGGGTTTAGTGGTATGGATTGTGTTTCATACTGTGATGAGTGATGCATGTGAAATGTTAGTGGTGTGTGGTGTATGCAGTGGTGGTTTAGTGATGTGTGTGAAATATTGCATCTAGTTTATCTTGTGTGATATTGTGTTTACTATTGTGTATGTAGCACACTGTGTTAATAATGTGTGTATGAGACACTGTGTGCAGTGGTGTGTGATGTATGGGAGTGTGTTTCATGATAAGTTTGGGTCACTATTTTTAAAGTAGTTGTGAGTCATGTTAATGACAGTGATGTGTGATGTTGTATTCAGTGATGCATGTAAAGTATTTTGGTAATGTGTGTGTGTGTAGTTAATGGTATTTGGTTTGTATGATAATGTTTAATGATAAGTTTGGGTCACTGTGTTTAGTGGAGTATGTAACAGACACTGCATTTACTTTTCTGCAGTGTGTGTGTGACACTGGGTTTAGTGACATATGTGTGAAGAAATGTGTTATTAAATGTGTGTGAGATATATTTTTACTGATATGTGGCTGGAGTAATACCATTATGAGTAATTATGAGACTACATGGTATCGGTGTGATCACATACAACCTGTAGGGCATTGCTTTAGTAAAGTGTGAAATGCTAATAAAATATTTTGATTGATAATTTTTAAGTGGGGTGTGTGTGTGTGTGTGTGTGTGTGTGTGTGTGTGTGTGTGAATCTCTGAGTCTAATGTTGTGTGTAGATTCTGTGAAGACCCTGTGTAGACACTGGGTTTAGTGTTGTGCTGTGTTAGTGGTGCTGTTTCTAGTGGTGTGTGTCTGAGATGTTGGATTTATTAGGGTTTGTGAGAGACTTGGTTTCATCATGTGTGTGTGTCACACTGCTTGTAGTTTGATGCGTGTGTGCGTGGTGTGTATTTAATATTTTGTGTGTGAGACACCAGGCTCAGGGTGTGTTGCTTGTGATAAGGCGTTTAGTGATGCTCGTGTAAGGCCCAGTGTTAGACGCTAGGTTAGTGGTATGTTGTACGTGTGTCAACGACTTTAGTGAAACAAGTGTGAGACTTCATGCCTGCTTGTGTGTGCCTGAAGCGCAGTGTTGGTGGCAGTTTTTGTTGGTGATAATGTGTTTAATGACATGTGTGAGAGGCACAGTGTTTATTTAGATGTGTTAAAAACATGCACTTAACACTATTAAACTCAGAATATCAACATATGTTACTAAACAAACTTAAGCATGTGCCATTCGGTGCTAAACACAGTATTTCACACATAGATGACAATATGTGTTAACACATGTGCTAGCACTAATAAACACAACGTGTCACATATGTAACAACGCTCTATTAGGGAAGAGCAAATCCGACTCCATATTAGATCAATTTCTTTTACTTTAAACTTTGTATTCTGTTGCTTTTGCTTTGAGTTAAGAGTGTTGCCTTTAGCTTGAAATATATGGATAGTAAATTCTCAAGGCTCTGAACTGTAAGGGTATAATGCTTTTCCATTCATAGAGAGAAAAAAAAAGTTGTAGAACAGAGAATAGCATTTTTCTTGCTGGGAATTTATAGGGACATACTAAACCTGACCTACCTGGACAGTTGTAAGAGTAATGGATTCTGTCACCAAGAAATTTGCAACAACCAAATTGTGCTTCTCCATCACCTCGCTTTTAAAAACGCTTTGCTGAATTCCTTTGGGGAGTTTGGGGTTTTAGGAGGGTATGAGTCAAGAGATCTCCTCGCATGGCCCTGAAATAAACCTTTCTCTGCTCCAAATTCCAATGTTTTCGTATTGTTTGGCCTCACTGTGTGTCAGGCACACGAACTTGTCTTCAATTACAAAATGAGGTGGTATGTGTACCAAGTATTGTTAAACATCCTGGTTCATACATATATCATTATGTATAGTAACACATACACACAGACACACACAGGCCACTGTGAAGCACAGGTTTTCAACATAATTCATTGTATATCACCAACCAAAATACTACAGTGTAACATACTGGCAAACACACTTCACTAAAGAAGTAAACATAGCTCTTCTGCTAAGTAGATACATGCTCATACATGTATCACCTTGTGTAGTAACACACCTATGAACTATTAAACAGAATTTAAATATGTATCACTGAAAGAGGTGGAAATACCATGCACTGCTAAATTAAATGGTAACACATGCATCTCTGTTCCAGAAACTCACATGCTGTGCTATGCTTAGTTGCTCAGTCATGTCCCACTCTTTGCAACCCCATGGACTGTAGTCCACCAGGCTCCTCTGTCCGTGGGATTCTCCAGGCAAGGATACAGGAATGAGTTGCCATGCCTCCTCCAGAGGGTCTTCCCAACCCAGAGATCGAACCGAGATCTTCCGCATTGTAGGCAGATTCTTCACCAGCTGAGCCACCAGGGAAGCCCCAGAATACTGCAGTGGGAAGCCTCTCCCTTCTCCAGGGCTCTTCCTGACCCAGGAATCAAACCAGGGCCTCCTGTATTGCAGGCAGATTCATTACCAGCTAAGCTACCAGGGAAGCCCACCAGTGACCCATACACTCACACAATTAACCTGAGTTTCAACATACATCACTGACAGAGCACTTCACACAGACCACTAAACACCGTGCTTCCCTCAAGTATCACTATGCATGGTGACCTAGCCCTAGTAACACAATATGTCACAATTCAAGACTAAATGATTAGTTCACATACTGTGCACTGCTGAGCCCAGTGTTTCTCACGGTTATCACGAAACACAGTGCCACACACAACTGATCACAGTGTCACACGTCATTAAATACTGTACCATACACACCTTGTGCACCACTAAACAAGCTTTATATCACTAAACAAAGATAAGCTCCTGATATGTAACTCTAAACACAGCAGCACACACACCAAGCACAGCGAAACGCAGCGCCTTAAACATATGTCACCAAACAGAGGAGCCCATGCACCAGACTTCAGTAAGTATGATGTCTCACAAGAGTGTCATCAACACAGTAACACTCACAGCAGGTCACACTAAACACTGTCTCACACATGTCAGTGAGCACAGCAGCACACACTCAGCACTGGACCCAGCGTCACACGTATGTGTCTTACACATATTAATGCAAAGAGTTCCAAAAATATGACAAAGCTTTAAATATAATTCATACAATATAAATTTTTTTTGTTTCAAATACATACTACTAAGTAGAAGAAGAAAAGTATTATTCATCCAGTTGTGTCTGGAACTTCACGGACTTTAACCTGCCAGGCTCCTCTGTCCATGGGATTCTCCAGACAAGGATACTGGAGTGGGTTTACATGCCCTTCTCCAGGGGAACTTCCAGACCAAGGGATCGAACCTGGGTTTCCCGTATTGCAGACAGATTTACACTATCTCATTCACCACATACCTTTAGGCTCTATGTTTCACATCCACATATTACTAATAAAAACTCTTGCTACACACACCACTAAATGCATTATCGCACATCCCATATAACACAAACCAAGTATTTCACACAGAAACAATTGGACATAATCTAATACACATCACATTAAATATAATGTAACACACATACATCTCTAAATACAACACAAACATCCACAGACCACCGACAATATCTCACTCATAGATCAGTAAACACATAAGCATACACATCTGGCACCACCGAAAACATATCTTCTGCAAATATCACTAAACAAAATGATACACACACCTTTCACCTCGAAATAGCGTCTCACACATACATCACTAAATAAACTAGTGCACACACTCATGGTGGTTTAATCTCTAAATCATGTTTGGCTCTTGAGACCCCATGGACTGTAGCCCATCAGGTTCCTCTGAGCATGGGATTTCTCAGGCAAGAATACTGGAGTGGGTTGCTATTTGCTCTTTCAGGGGATCTTCCTGACCAGGGATCTTCCTGACCAGGATTGCAGGTGGTCTCCTGAACTGCAGGCAAATTCTTTACTGCTGAGCCCCTAGGGAAGCCTATCCACATCAAGTTACCACTAAGTGTAATCGCTAGCACATATAACGCTAAACAGAGTAGCAAATACACAAGCAGCATGAAACATAGTGTCTTACACATATATCACTGAATGTAATAGCACACACACAGCATTGGATTCAAATATTTGCCTAGGATTTACTATGTGAAGTGTCACAGCATGAAGCATCACTAAACACAGTATCTCAAACAATATTACTAAGCACAGTAGGAAACACACCTGGAATCCCTAAATGTGAATGTGTCTCACATATATCACTAAACAAAGCAGCAGACATCCAGGCACTGTTAAACATAGTGCTTCACACAGTTCTCTTAACACAGTAACCAGGCTATTTCCATGGTGTTTTGCTCCTATATAACCAAGCTAATGACTCACGCACCAGGCACCACTAAACGCGGTCTCACATGTGTATCATTAAAACACTAGCACAGACATTAAGTTCTATTAACACAGTAGTTCACAAATATATAACTAACTAACATATTACACAAAAAGGCACTACAAATAATATTTTGCACGCATATATCACTAAACACCATAGCGGTCACTCCAACAAACACAACATTGCACACATATATCACTAAACACAGGAACATACATTTCTCTGCAGAGACTACCACTCACACCAGGCAGGACTGAATAGACTGTCTCACACAAACTACACGTCACTGTCACAGCAGCATCTGTACCACTGAGCCATGGTTTCAGATATACATAATTAAACAGATTAACATACCTCTATTTATATGGGGAAACAAGGTTAACAGTGACAGGCTTTATTTTCTTGGGCTCCAAAATCAGGAACTACAGACAGTGATAAAGTGTTATTTTGAAACAGTGTAAGATAACTGGTGGAAAAAAAATAAACTGCTATTCAAATTAGTGACATTAGAAACTGGAGTGTTGGTACCAAGAAATTCACTACACAGTAGCTCAGTTTGATGATGAAAAAGGCAGATGGATTATGGAGCCTAATAGTAGATTGTCCATGGTTGAACAAAATAATTCCACCTATAGCATCGGAATACTCTGAGATAGTTGGAACAGTGGGGGTGTGGGGGGGAACTGTGAACTAAAGGAGACTGATACTCAGTAGTTGGTTTTGCCAATGCTTTTTCCCACTACCAGTCTCAGTTTGCCTTCCTATAAGAAGGATCGTAAGTAACATTCACTGTATTATTACAGGGTTATTTGAATTTATGTGCTATCAGTATTTGATTGGAGGAAACTCAAACTTGATGCAGGTCCCAACTGTAATAATGCACTACATTGACAATATTTTGATAATATGAGGAACTGAAAAGTTACTTAAGAGTGATTTAAATACAATGATGACACATATGACTTATGGAAGCTGGTTAGTAAATTCAGCAAAGACCTGAGGGTACCCCCAAACAGTGAACTTTTTCATAATAAACAAGGTAGGAGCCACCTGTGAAATTTCCCAAGCAACTCAAAATCAATTTCTTGCATTGCTTACCTGTGGAACTAATCAAGATGCATAGCAACCAGCCAGATTATTTGATTTTTGAAGGACACATATTTCACATCTGGGAATAGTGCTAACCCCTATCAACAAACTCTCCTGAAAGAAGGGCACATTTGAAAGTGGGCTTTAAAAAAAAAAAAAAAGAAAGTGGGCTTTAACAATGGCAAACTATGTGTGAACTAAAGAAAGTGGTAATTCAGTCAAAGCCTTTGAACCCTTATAATTCACACTCAGATATGATTTTTGGGGTATCTGCAGCTCATATTTATACAAATTGGAGAAGGCTGAAATGCATGCTGTTTTCTTTGCAGCAGTGGGAAAATTGGGCAACAGTAAAGGCACCAAAAAATGCTTTTTTTTTCATTTTAGTAATGTGTTATTAGAGTAATATTTGACACACAGTAGATGTTCCATGCATTGTTGGCTCTCCTGGGCGTGCAAATGCTGAGGCGAGAATACTATTTAGATTATATGTGGTACAAATTTCTACTTGTTTTTTTCCACCTACATGTGATAACGTTGTTTTAAAGTAGTGCCTGGTAATGATAGGTGATCAATGCCTTCTTGTTCCCTGAGCTATGTGTGAGTAATATAGTTTCAGAATAGTACCTGCCTGATGGGGCTTCCCAGGTGGTGCTAGTGGTAAAGAACCTACCTGCCAATGCAGGAAACATAATGAGGCATGGGTTTGATCCTTGGGTCGGGAAAATCCCCTGGAAGAAGGCAGGGCAACCCACTCGAGTATTCTTGCCTGGAGAATCCCATGGACACAGAAGCCTGGCTGGCTACAGTCCGCAGGGTTGCAAGAAGTAAGACATGACTGAAGTGATTGAGCATGCACACAGACATCTGCCTTATAGTCAAATCACCATGTATACTTTTCTTCCCCACCCCTGCTACTTATGAGAAAGACGATTGTAGGGTATATACTAGACACTCAATGGATGCCTTTTTTCTTCCATTAATGTGTGTCTAATGTCCTAAAGCCTGGCATATACTAGGTGCTTAGTGCAAAGTCTTACTTTTCACTTTTGCATGACTAAGTCTGTAACAGAACAGCATCTGTGATATTTTATGCACTTAATGACTGCTTATTTTATTTTCCTCTGTGAGTAAGGTTGTACAGGAATAGTGTGTGATACATAGTGTGTGCTCAAGGCATGCTCCCTTCCCCTAGGTTATGAATAATATTATCTAGGGTACTACCTGGTGCACAATAGGCAGTCAATGCATACTTATTTCTTTAGGAGTAATGCAATAAAGATTGTGCCTCAGTTTATGCTCGTTCCTGCTAATTCCATCCTCCATCTGTGAATAATGTCTTATTAGAATGACATTTGACATATACTGGGTGCTCAATTCATGTTTTCCTTTCCTTCTATATGTGGGTAATGTTATACTAAAATTGTTTCTGGCATAAACAAGGTGATCAGTATATATTTATTTAATATATTGCTTGTATGGCTGATATTACACTGATTTGTTATGTTCTTTAGAAGTACTGAAACAACATAATTTATTACCAAATATGTGTACAGATTTAAGGCATCTATAGATACCTTGCTTGCTGCATGCTCAGTTTTGCCTGAATTTTTTCGACCCCATGGACCATAGCCCAGTTATCCATGGGTTTTTCCCAGCAAGAACACTGGAACAGATTGCCATTTTTTTCCTTTAAGGGATCTTCCCAACCCAGGAATCAAACCCACACCTTCTGCTTCTCCTGCATTGCAGGTGGATTCTTTACCGTGAAGCCACCAGAGAAGCCCCCCAGATACCTTTCATCAAACAAATATCCAGTGAAATGTGATAGGGGACGAGCTTTGTCAGAAGTTTGAAGCCTGGATAGGCTTTACATTAGTGAAGACAAATGAAATGTCCTCTCAGTAGGGGAACAGTGATTCAATACAGCAGTTGAATTGGAACATGGTCAGAGCTGCTGGAGTTGAGTGTGGAAACCTAGTTTTGGGCCCTGCTCTACTCTTGTGGAGAAGGACATAGCCACTCACTCCACTACTCTTGCCTGGAAAATCCCATGGACGGAGGGGTCTGGTGGGCTACAGTCCATGGGGTCGCTAAGAGTTGGACACATCTGAGCGATTTCACTTTCACTTTTCACTTTCCTGCATTGGAGAAGGAAATGGCAACCCACTCCAGTGTTCTTGCCTGGAGAATCCCAGGGACAGAGCAGCCTGGTGGGCTGCCGTCTATGGGGTCGCACAGAGTTGGACACGACTGACGTGACTTAGCGGCAGCAGCAGCAGCTGCTGCTCTTGTGTAATAACAAAGATGTCATATCAGCGCCTTTGTTCCCAGTACTTTAATTTCTCTAATGCTTCAGGGTGTCTCCAGCTTATGGATATAAATGAAATCATATTCATGAGCATAGTCACTTTGGTGGTTGTTCTGTGTTTTACGTAAAAGAATCCACTCGATCATTTCTGGAAATTCATAGAAACCATCCTTTTTTCTAGGGACCTAGACCTGTGTCTCTGCCAAGTGGTCCCTCATACCAGGTCACCTCTCTCTCCAGGCCCTGAACCAAAAGTTTAATAACAAATGGCTATCCCTGACCTCAGGGAAGCTTAAAACTGATCAGTGGAGGTGACAGACATTTAAATAAATAATCAAAATTCAATATACAATCTTGTCGATAATAATAGTATAGAGATGGGCTTTATTGAAAATATTTCATCTCAAGCATTAGGAAAGAGCTAAAGAATAATAAAGTAGAATGTATCAATATGTTAGCACATTCTTTCCTCTTAAATCACTGCTATATCCCCATGCCTAGAACATGCACATATTCAGTATATGTCTGTGGAATGAATGAATGAATGCTACCAAGGTGATAAACAGAAAAAAAAAGTTTAAAAATATGAAGGTATTAGAAGCAAATTTTTGTTAAGTTATATACAGTTTACTCATCAGTAAAAGGTGAATGATAATACATCCCCTTATGGAGTGCTGTGGTGATAAAATCATATACTCAAAGCATTTGGTTCTTAAGGGGGGAATTCTAAATCACAAGAAGTACAATAAGTTGAGCAGGAAGGGGTTCTTTGTCATGCTGGGGGTATCACAGGTTTAAATCATACCTTCCTATCTCTCCCTAAGGAAAACCACATGGAAAGCTGGTAGAAACCAACAGCATGGCTAAATACCTTTCAGTATTTTGAAGTATTGAGGTACTGAAGTATTCTGAAGTATTTCAGCTTCTCCTCTAGAAAGTAGTAGCTGATGTGATGCTCCTTCTGAAATTGCCTTAAGAAGTGAATTAAGAATAATTGGGGCTTCCCTAGAGGCTCAGATGGTAAAGAATCTGCCTGCAATGCTGGAGACCCAGGTTGAGCCCCCGGGTCAAGAAGATTCCCTGGAAAAGTGAATGGTAACCCATTCCAGTATTCTTGCCTAGATAATTCCATGGACAGAGGAGCCTGGCCAGCTACAGTCCATAGAATTGTAAAGAGTTGGACATGACTGAGTGACTAACACTTCCACTTTCACTTCAGAATAGTTGAGTTGGGGATGATCTCCCGAGTTTGAAAAGGCTTACCAAATATCTCTGTATAAAATTCTAAGAGGATCATTTTTGCCCTCGTAAAAGTCTTATAGATTCTTGGCTAAGGTACTGAACCATGGAATTAATAGATCAGTGGGCTGTGTCTCGGTTATGATTCTGGGTTAAAAAAAAGAGAGAGAGAAATGCCAACAGTAGTTTTTTTTGGGCATCAACTCACAAAAAGGTATTTGTTGTATGAAGATAAAATGAACAAAAAGGAAGGTGAAAAAAAGAAAATGGACCCTTGTAGGTCAGAAAATTCATTCCCACTCCAATGTTAAGAAACCATTAGACTGAAACAACGTGAATGTTTCTCTCCTAAGAAAACCCTGATCTTACAGAAAAGAGGATGATGCTTTTGCTTTTGGGGTTGAAGACAAGTTAGAATTTGCTGCTTATGCTGATGCAAAAAAGCATTTGGATCTGAAAAGTTGAATAAAAGATCAATCAAAACCTGAGCTTATTTTTGCTGTGTAAATTTCCATTTTAGTCTGTGTATGCAGTAAGTGGGAGTGAAATAAAACAGAAGAATGATCTGGAATTACTAAAGTGTATGTGGATACATACCTTATATATATATATATATATATAGCAGATTAATTTAATCATGTACTTTTAAGTAATTTGCATTTAGTTTTGGTTGTTTTGGAGTTGTTTTTCAATGAAAATTAAATTATACTGTATATGTTGTTTTGCATCTTGCATTTTTGTCACTCAACAGTCTGTCCTGAACATCTATATATACATAGAGATCAACCTTTTCCTGATAGCTCTATGATATTGTATGACATGACCTGACCACAGTTTAACACTCCTTCTGTTGTTCAAGATTAGACTGTCTTCAAATTTTCCATATTATAAGCAATGTTAGCATGAATACATTTATGCCAATTCCCTGATACTCTTACCTTAGCATCTCCATAGATTTCTAGAAGTAGGATTGCTCAAAGGATATGTACAGTCAGTTTGATTTTGATTTTATTTGTTTTTATTTTGGAGCAGTCCCACACTGACAGAGTAGCTAAGAGTACAATACAATACAAAGAACTGAATGTGTTGGTATGTGTATTTCCTACAAATAAGTGTATTTTCCTACATCGCTATGGTGCAGTGATAAAAATCAGAGAAGTTAACATCCATCTATTACTTCTCTCTATTCCTTCAATCTCAGTCAAGTTTCTGCAACTGTCCCAATAATGTAACTCTTAGTAAAAGGATCTAGTTCAGAAGCAGATATTGTATTTAGTTGTCATGATTCTTTATTCTTTTTCATATGGAAAAGCTCCTGTTTCCTTGAATTTCAAGATTTTGTCACTTTTAAGAGTATGGATCAATTAATTTGTAGAATGCCTCTCAAATTGGATTTGTTTGATGTTTCCTTATAATTTAATTCAATTTATACATCTTTGGCAGAAATATCAAAAATATGACATTGCATTACATCTAACTAGGAAGTGCAGCATTTTAATTTGTGCAACATTTTAATTTATACTTGCCTTTTCAGTCTTGGAATCTGCCATTTCTTCAAAGATTCCTGATCCCTTTTAAGTGGAGACTGACATTCAGAAACAAAGTCTGGGTGCTAGATCTTATTACTATCAAGATGTCACTAATTTTTAGAATAATTTCAACCCAACATTTCAGGATTCATACTAATTTTCTCCCTTTCCATATGTGTGACTCCTCTCTCCAACAGTGAGAAACTTGGCTCTGTTTTCCTTAGTTTATGTACTAATTCCATGTGGTGTTAGTGGTGAAGAATCCATCTGCCAATACAGGAGAAAAGAGATGCAAGTTTGATCACTGGGTCAGGAAGATCCCCTGTATAGGAAATGACAACCTGCTCCAGTTCTTACCTGGAAAATTCCACAGACAGAGGAGCCTGGCAGGCAAGTCCATGGGGTCACAAAGAGTGCACAGCTGGGCACCAAAAATAAAAGTGCTGATTTAACCAACCCCGAATATATATGTAATCTCTTATCGCTGTTGCCACTCACTCTCACATGGGACACCATTCTCCTCCTAATGGGGTTCTGAACTCCCATACCTAGCCATGCCCTGTTATGGGTGTTCTCATCCTGGTTGAGTTAGAAAACCCTACACAAGGCCAACCCCACCCATAGCCACCTCATCTAGCTTGGATTCTGACATCCCATGTGAGACTAACTTGGAAGTCCCTTTCTGTATTTTTGAGGACTAACACTAGGCCACTTCCATGCCTGAACTTTCTCTTTAGTCTGCTTGGGCTCCATTGTATCATAGAAAACGCAAGAGAAAAAAACATCTACTTCTGCTTCATTGACTACACTAAAGCCTTTGACTGTGTGGATCACAACAAACTGTGGAAAACTCTTTAAGAGACAGGAATACCAGAGCACTTTACCTGCTTCCTTGGAAGATGCTTGCTCCTTGGAAGAAAAACTATGACAAACATAGACAGCATATTAAAAGCAGAGAGATTACTCTGCCAGCAAAGGTCCATATAATGAAAGCTATGGTTTTTCCAGTACTCATGTATGGATGTGAGAGTTGGACCATAAAGATGGCTGAGCACTGAAGAACTGATGCTTTTAAACTGTGATATTGGAGAAGACTCTTGAGAGTCCCTTGGACTGCAAGAAGATCAAAACAGTTAACCCTAAAGGAAATCAACTCTGAATTCATTGGAAGGACTGGTGCTGAGGCTGAAGCTCCAATACTTTGGCCACCTAATGTGAAGAACTGACTCACTGGAAAAGACCCTGATGCCAGGGAAGATAAAAGGCAGGAGAAGGGAACGACAGAGGATGAGATGGTTGGATGGCATCACCGACTCAAGAGACATGAGTTTGAGCAAACTCTGGGAGTTGGTGAGGGACAGGAAAGCCTAGTGTGCTGCAGTCCTTGGAGTCACAAAGAGTTGGACACAGCCGAGCAACTGAAAAACAACAACTGCTTGGGCTCAGTTACCCACACCGGATCATCCCAACATATGGACCCTTTTCACTAGACTCTCCTGTGGCCTACTGTTTCCTTCAGGTATTCTTTATTTCCTGGTGACAAAGATGAGATACTGTCAAGAAAAAACTAAAACAAAATCATATGAGATATAAATTAATTTCTATATTTCCTGGTGTGTAATTGAATCCACTTCCCACCAATAGTCTATTCAGATTTAGGTTGAAAAATGAATGACATTAGACTCACTGCAGAATTGATGGTGGGTGTTTAGCTTTCGGCAACCATACACAGAAGACATTTGACCTTAATGGGATGGACATGAAGAAGAGTCTGTGATGCAAAAATAAAACAACAACAACAAACTCCACACTTATTAAAAGATGCTAATTTTGTTATAGCAGTATTCACCATGACCAAAATATGGAAATGATCTTGGTATCTGTTGATGAGTGAATGGATAAAGAAATTGTGATGCATAGATGGATAGATAGATAGGTAAATCTATCTCTGTCTCTTTCCCTCTCAATATAATACAGCCTTAAAACAAAAGGAAATTCTACCATTTGTGGATAAATTTAGACAATATTATTCATCCACATTGTGGATGAATTTAGAAGATATTATTTTAAACTGTCAGACCAGAAAGACAAATACAATGATATAGCACTTACATGAAGAATCTAAAATAGTCAAACCTACAGAGTAGAACAGTGGTTGCTAGGAGCTGGAAAATGTTAAGGATGGGAAGATGTTGGTCAAAGGTTACACACGTTCAGTTATAAGATGAATAAGCTCTAGAAATCTAATGTAGAGCATGGTAAATATAATTAATAATGCTATATTGTATACTTGAAATTTGCTAAGAGTAGATTTTAAGTGTGTATGCACATACACATAGACACATGGTAACTATGTGAGGGGAGGTAATTAACTATATTAATTAGCCTGATTGTTGTATAATCACCACACCAAGATTACTTATATCAAAATGGCACATTGTACATCTTAAATATTTGCAATTTTTATATCTTAATCCGGTTGGGGAAAAACCTGAACCCTAAATTTTAAAATAATAACAAAACAAACCCTAAGCCAAGGTCTTCTATTTATTTAAGAAAACTAAAATGAAATTTTTTATCAAAACAATAACAACAATGAAGTGAGCAGGGAAGGACTCATTAGAATTGCAGATGATTGTTAATTTAATAAGTAGAAGAAAACAAATTTGAGTATAAAAGTCTCCATTAAAACTTTAATTCGCTTCTAGCATACCAGCTTCATGGAGCTCAAGCTAGTCAAGCAATAACATAATAACTTCATTTCATGAAACTTCACAGTCATTATAATACATTCCACACCGAGAAGATAAAATCTAGTGTTAAGTGTGTAATGAATTGAGAAGCTTTCATTCTCTCTGAATGCTACTGTGAAAAAGAATACTGCATTAAATTGGTTTGTGCTCTTGACTGTCATTGGGGTCTAAGCAATTCTTATTTAACTCTCTAATTGTCTTACTTGACCCATCACCTAGGTAACAGCTACAGAATCTCAGGTTTTGTCCATAGACTTAAATTTTACAAAATGACCTAACCTTCTGGTAAGGGCATTGATTTTTCAAATATCTTATTACTTTAATTATAGGTTTCTTGCATTCACTATGCATCTGGAGTCCAAAAGGAGACTTAAAAATTTCTCTCTTGTCTCTTGTCTGGAAAAAATAGATATTTTAAAAGGCAGAAGTCATTATTACAGTCTTCAAAACTGCCAAGGGCACTAAAAATTACATCTTACATTTATATATGAATTGTCCTTCAATTTAGCCCGACATCATGCAATCATTCATTGGATTTAATATTTATTGAACACCTATTATGTTCCAGGCAATGTTCCAAGTGTCATGGGAAGAATTATTCTGATATATATTGCTCATGTATATATTGGAAGTCATGGGATTGAATAAATTGAATCAGATATGGACTCTGCACTCCAGGAGATTATAAGAAACCAGGGAGGATGAAACAGACTCATACAAAATTTTAACAGAAGATAAAGGACTAGGATAAATGTTGTGAGAGACATATGATAAAAAAGACTAAGAAAAGACAGGGACACTGAGACATAATTTCTGCATGGAGACCTAGGGCAGGGTGGAGTGGATAGAGTGGAAAAGCAGGGACCCTTCGTGGAGGAGGGAGATTTGAATGATATTGTTACTAAATTGTGAACTTATGAAGATTTATTTCAAATATCCTTAGTCTTTTTAAGTATTGAAAGAGATAAACAAATGTAGCATGGGCAGTTTTATATTTGGAAGAACAGAACAAAAATGAAAGATAAACATAGCACTGAGAATCCATACCTTTATTGACCACCTTGGTAGTCTTCAGATCTCATCTGGTTTGCCTTGCATCACCACCACCACCTTGAAGAGTGGGTTGTATGGACCTTTGTAGACATGCAGTACATATTTGAAAATTGAAAAACAAATCCCATGACATAAGAATCTTGTGATTTACACATCTTTCCTCAGAGGGATGACTGAAGGTCTCAAACAGAAGTGGGTCACAGAGAACAGTGAACTGTACAGGGTATAGCGTTTTTATTTCAATTGTTTTTTTTTAAACTTTTTATTTTACATAAGAGCATAGTTGGTTAACAATGTTGTGATAGTTTCAAGTGTACACCAAAGTGATTCAGTATATGTGTATCGTTTTTCAAAATTTCCCCTGTTTAGGTTGTTGCATAATATTGAGCAGAGTCTTGACTAGTTCTTTACTTATCATTGATTTATAAACTGAGACAGTCTTTCTGTTTTTTCCTAAAATAATTGTGAATAAATTTCATTTACATCAAATATCAATGACCCACAGGTCTCTTCTCCCAAAACAAACTGTGGGGAAGTGGAATCTAGTTAAATGTCCTGCTCTCACAGATCTCATGTTGCCAGCCTGATTTCATGAAACTTGTAGGTGATCTTATACTGGAATTCCTACAAAGCAGTTTTAATCATTTCAGTGTAATTTTGTTTTAATTTCTTAAATAAGTAATAATTAAAAGTGTTAAAAATGCCAAAGAGGGTAGAGATTGACTATTGCTTACAAGAACTTTGGAATAAATGTAATACAGTGAATTAAACATTAAAGATTGATTTTTTTCAAGATTCGTTCAATAGAATTGTGTTAATCCTATGAGCAGTCTAAACATCTTATTGAATGTTGTCTTTAATGTTGTTTTAAGTATACATGATCTCATTTGATAATCTAATAAAACCAGGTGGGACAAACAGTTTATAGATGAGGAGAGTGAGGCTTAGGAAGAATAAAACTGAAGTTCACAGACCTGGTTAGTAACCAGCTGGGACATTTCCATTCCATCCTTCTGGCACTGCCTTTTTACATTAGAATTCCACTTTTCATAGAGGAAGGAAGGTCAGTAGGCTGATGATGCAAAATAAGTGAATCTTGTCAAACTGCTCTATTCATACTCTGGACTTGACTTTGGACAGTGAAGAAAAAGACTAGGCAGAGAAAGGTAATCCTGAGCAGAATGAGCTCATGATCAAAGTCCCTGTCCTTCCTGATCAGAGTCTGAGATTTAATGTTTTCTCCAGAGGGAAAGCCAGATTGTCATTTCATACTTGTGGAAAAGCGCTACTACCATGAAGAGATGCCATTCATTCTGTCCTAGTCCTCTAGCTCAACCACAATCGCAAAAGAGGAGACCACAGATGAGAAAGATTACTTTTCACATAAAATTGGATTAAGTAGTCCTGCTTCCCTCTTTGAAGTATTCTTTGAAAAAAAAAAAAGCATACTTTCTTGTTGAAGATCTTACAAATTATTGCTTTTAATGAATCTTGCAACATAAAATGCACCATGCTTGAACTCCAAACTTGTGTCAAGCCTTGGTAAGTATTTTATGAATTGTAAAATTGGAAAATAAGTTAAGATACCGAAATGGCTGCTGGCTCTCCCATCTGATAAATCTTTCTTGGGATTAGTATGTAATATCCCTTTTAAGACCTCTTTCATTTCTTTTTTTATGGACTTGAACTGAATGCCAATAAAAGTGAGGAAATTCTATCCATGTATCTTTGTTTTTCCTTGTTAACTATATTACTTAGCTGTGCAGATTTTCTTTATTCTGAATGATCACAGGCTTTCTGAAAATGTCAGCATCACATTTAACTGTGTTTTCTAGTGTTCAGACTTTGCACCATGACTGAGGTATACTTAGAGATATATGCTTTAAAATAGATGTTAACCTGGGGAGGATCAACCTCTTCGACAGGGAGAGGACTTTGATGAACTCACTTTCCTTCTAAAACAATAAAATATAAGCAAAGCAACTAGAGCCAATCATTTCAGAAGTCTGGCAATTAGCCAAAACCACAGAATGAATTTAAAATTGCTTATACAAGAGAGGCTACTGAACTTTGGTAAGACAGTGAGATCTGTAATATTTGAACTTAGGGCTAATCTCCTCTCCTTCCATTCCCTCCTCACCTTAGAGGTGCAGGAGGTAAAAGTCAACAGCCATTGCGGAAATGAAAAGACTGAACTGCTTGTGGAGTTCTGTTAAAGCATCATCCTGCCATATGACCCAGCAATCCCACTCCTCGGCATACACACTGAGGAAACCAGATCTGAAAGAGACACCCCAGTGTTCATCACAGCACTGTTTATAATAGCCAGGACATGGAAGCAGTCTAGATGCCCATCAGCAGATGAATGGATAAGGAAGCTATGGTACATATACACAATGGAATATTACTCAGCCATTAAAAAGAATTCATTTGAATCAGTTCTAATGAAATGGATGAAACTGGAGCCCATTATACAGAGTGAAGTAAGCTAGAAAGATAAAGAACATTACAGCATACTAACACATATATATGGAATTTAGAAAGATGGTAATGATAACCCTATATGCAAAACAGAAAAAGAGACACAGATGTACAGAACAGACTTTTGGACTCTGTGGGAGAAGGCGAGGGTGGGATGTTCTGAGAGAATAACATTGAAACAAGTATACTATTAAGGGTGAAACAGATCACCAGCCCAGGTTGGATGCATGAGACAAGTGCTCAGGCATGATGCACTGGGAAGACCCAGAGGGATGGGATGGGGAGGGACACAGGAGCGGGGATCGGAATGGGGAACACGTGTAAATCCACGGCTGATTCATGTCAATGTATGGAAAAAACCACTACAATATTGTAAAGTAATTAGCCTCCAACTAATAAAAATAAATGAAAAACAAACAAACAAACAAAAACACATAATCTTCAGTACAGAGTCAATATTTTGTCTGAACTTTTAGCTCCCTGGGAAATAGGTCAGAGCTTAGCTTAGTGAGAAGTGGATGGATCTAATACCAGAGTTGTTACAAACAAGTATATTTGTTTGTAACAACAGTAGCAACAAAATACAAGGCATCAGAAGAAACAGGAACATAAGTCCACATACACTGGGAAAAAAATCAGCTAATAGAAAAAGGCCCTGAGGGCAATCAGATATTGGATTTAGCAGAAAACAATTTTAAATATGTTATTGTAAATAAATTCAAAGAAGTACAGGAAATCATGTATAAAGAATGAAAGGAAGTGTGAAAATACTATTGATAATGGTAACTATGTAGCCATTATGAAAGGCAATATACATGCATTATTTTGTAATTCTTTTCCTCTCCAATCTGTTTTCAAAGAAAACTGAATATCAATAAATATAAAGCTGCATTAATGGGCCTATCATTTATACAGATGTACATTTTTACAAAGGAGGAAGAGGAAATAGGGGTATTTTAGACAGACGTTTTTGCACAGTATTGAAATTAAATTGGCATGAATCAACTAGATTCTTTCACATTAAGGTGCTACTTGTAATTTTCAGAGCAAACATTACAAAAATAACTGAAATGAATATAGTGAAACAAACAACAATGAAGTTAAAAAGATATACTAGAGAACATGTGGGCTTCCCTAAATCTCAGATGGTAAATAATCTGTCTACAGTGCAGCAGACCCAGGTTCAGCCCCTGAGTTGGGAAGAATCCCCTAGAGAAGGGAATGGCAACCCATTCCAGTATTTCTGCCTAGAAAATTCCATGGACAGAGTAGCAGAGTAGCTTGGAGGGGCTACAGTCCATGGGGTTGCAAAGAGACACAACTGAGTGACTAACATAAAAACAGGAAAATATATGTTTAACAAAAATAAAAGAAATCAATAAACAAGGAAAATGAAAAAAACACAAGACATAAGGAAACAAATAGCAAAAGTACAAATATAAATCCTGCCTTATCAGTAATTATATTAAATCCAAGTGGATTAAACACCTCAATCAAAAGAGAGATTTGGTAGAATAAATATACTAGCTGCAGGATACATACTTTAATTCAAAGACATAAATAGATTAAAAAGAAAGGGATAGAAACATTTATGTGAAAGTGATAGTCAAAGAGAAATGAGTTAGTTTTACTAAAATCAGGCAAAATATACTTGGAGATGAAAATAATTACAGGAGAAATAGAAACACTAGAGTAGGAAATGACAACGCATTCCAGTATTCTTGCCTGGAAATTTCCAAGGGCAGAGGAGCCTGGCGGGCTATAGTCCATGGGGTCACAAAAAGTCGAACATGACTGAGCATGCGTATATGCACAGAAACATTTTATCCTTATTAGGGTTAATTTATAATTAGAAAAATATGACAATTATAAACATATATACACCTACCAACACAGCCCCAAAACACATGAAGCAAAAACTGACACAGTTAAAGGGAGAAATAAATAAATCAATAATAAAAATCAGAAGCTTCAATACTTAATTTTTGATCATGGATAAAACAAAAATACAGCAGTTCAACAGAGAAATAGAATATGTGAACAATATTATAAACCAAATTGTTCAGTCACTAAGTGTGTCTGATTATGACTCCATGGACTGCAGCATGCCAAACTTTTCTGTCCTTCAGTATCTCTTGGAGTGTGCTCAAACTCATGTCCATCGAGTCAGTGATGCCATCCAACCATCTCATCCTCTGTCACCCGCTTCTCCACATGCCCTCAATCTTTCCCAACATCACAGTCCTTTACAATAAGTCAGCTCTTTGCATCAGGTAGCCAAAGTATTGGAGCTTAAGCTTTAGCATTGGTCATTCTATTCAGTGTTGATTTCCTTTAGGACTGTCTGGTTTGATCTTGCAGTCCAAGAAACCCTCGAGAGTCTTCTTCAGCACCACAATTCAATGGCATCAATTCTTCAGTGCCCAGCTTTCTTTATAGAAAAATATTTATAGAATACTACCTCCAACATCGGAATATGAATTCTTCTCAATAGTCATTCTGCTAACATGAAAAATTCTCTAGGGTAAACCTTGTGTTCAATTCCGCTCAGTCACTCAGTCATGTCTGACTCTTTGTGACCCTATGGATTGCAACATGCCAGCCTTCTCTGTCCTTCACTAACTACTGGAACTTGCTTGAACTCATATTGATCAAGTTGGTGATGCCATCCCACCACCTTATCCTCTATTGTCCCCTTCTCCTCCCTTCAATCTTTCCCAGCATCAGGGTCTTTTCAAATCAGTCAGTTCTTTGCATCAGGTAGTCAAAGTATTGGATCTTCAGCTTCAACATCAGTCCTTCCAAAGAATATTCAGGGTTGACTTCCTTTAGGATTGACTGGTTTGATCTTCTTGCAGTCCAAGGGACTCTCAAGAGTCTTCTCCAACACCACAATTCAAAAGTATCAATTCTTTAGCACTCAGCTTTCTTTATGGTCCAACTCTCACATCCATGCATGACCACTGGAAAAACCATAGCCTTGACTAGATGGACCTTTGTTGGCAAAATAATGTGTCTGCTTTTTAATATGCTGTCTAGGCTGGTCATAGCTTTTCGTCCAAGGAGCAAGTGTCTTTTAATTTCATGGCTGCAGTCACCATCTGCAGTGATTTTGGAGTCCAAGAAAATAAAGTCTTCCAATGTTTCTATTGTTTCCCCATCTATTTGCCATGAAGTGATGGGACTGGATGCCATGATCTTTGTTTTTTGATGTTGAGTTTTAAGCTAGCCTTTTCACTCTCCTCTGTCACTTTGATATAGAGGCTCTTTAGTTCCTTTTCACTTTCTGCCACCAGGGTGGTGTCATCTGGATACCTGAGGTTATTGATATTTCTCCCAGCAATCTTGATTCCAGCTTGTGCTTCATGCAGCTTGGCATTTCTCATGATGTACTCTACATATAAGTTAAATAAGTAGGGTGATAGATATACAGTCTTGATGTACTCCTTTCCCAATTTGGAACCAGTCCATTGTTCCATGTCTGGTTGAAGAATTTTCCAGTTTGTTTTGATCCTCACAAATCAACAATATTGATAATATCTACCAAAATTTCCAATTGGAAGTACTATCTGGAGAGGAGAATATGATGACCAAGGTTTGAGAAAACAATTACACCTATGAATTTGATTTTTCTAAAGTCTGTTGGAATCCTCATCTCTCTTCAGAACACAGCCATATCACAGAACTTCTCCAATCTGGGGAATGTCCTATTTGATGTTTTTACTGAGGTTGGTTGGGCCCTTTGCCATTCTAGCAGCAAAGAAAAACTGCACTATGTTTGCTAATAATTTCAATCCTGAATCCCATAAATGGCTACTGCACAATTGTAAATTAAATAAGGTGGACCAAAAGGTAAAAGCCTTTAACTTGGATGGGAAAGACTTCCTACAAGGACCAGTCAGAGAAGAGTTAATGCAGCAGCTGGGACCACTGTCAAAAGAAAGAAAATACTCTGTGCACATTGTCATGAATTTGATGAATTTGCCAGCAAAGGCTATTGAGTTTCTCAGCTCTTTCAAAGCACTCTTAGATGGACAGCCATGTGGCAGTGAACTCCTTCCCATTGTGCATTGTTATAGCTTTTCCAAAGGTGCTGATCCAGCTAGGGGTGTTCAGCAATGAGGTGGAACTGTGTTAGGCATCTTTTTGGAGGCATGTAGTTCAGTTCACCTAGTAGGAAATGTGGTCCCTATACATCACTTTTTGGATTCCTGCTGGTATACAAGAACCATGAATGAAGACAATAGTGAAGATCCATCTCTTAAACAGCAGAGGACAGATACAAATTTTTTAGAAGAAAAAACACAAATTGCTTCAGTCACTTAATTGGAAATATTTTCTCCATCTCCCCACTAGACTTTTGTGATAGTGAACTATTATTTGTATGATTTCTAATATTTTAGCATTCAGTTACTTTAGTATTGGACCCTTTTATTTTATTCTAGCTGGCTTCCCTGGTGGTCAGATGGTAAAGAATCTGCCTGCAATGCAGGAGACCCAGGTTCAATCCCTGCATTGGAAAGATCTGGAGAAGGGAATGGCAACCCACTCCAGTTTTCTTTACTTGAGAATCTCATGGGCAGAGGTGCCTGGAGGGCTATAGTCCATAGGGTTTCAGAGAGTCAGACATGACTGAGAGACTAACACACTGACCGTCAAAGGCTTTAGTACAGTCAATGCAGCAGAAGTAGATGTTTTCCTGGAACTCTCTTGCTTTTCTGATAATCTAACAGATGTTGGCAATTTGATCTCTAGTTCCTCTGCCTTTTCTAAATCCAGCTTGAGCATCTGGAATTTCTTGGTTCACATTCTGTTAAAGCCTATCTTGGAGAATTTTGAGCATTACTTTGCTATCCTGTGAAATAAGTTCAATTGTGAAGTAGTTTGAACATTCTTTGGCATTGCTTTTCCTTGGGATTGGAATGAAAATTGACCTTTTCCAGTCCCGTGGCCCCTGCTGAGTTTTCCAAATTCGCTGGCATACTGAGTGCAGCACTTTAATAGTCTCATCTTTTAGGATTTGAAGATGCTCAGCTGGAATTACATCATCTCCAGTAGCTTTGTAGTGATGCTTCCTAAGGCCCACTTGACTTCTTACTCCATGATGTCTGGTTCTAGGTGGGTGGTCACACCATAGTGGTTATTTGGGTCATTAAGATCTTTTTTGTATAGTTTTTCTGTGTATTCTTGCCACTTATTCTTAATCTTTCTGTTTTGGTTAGGTCCATACAATTTCTATCCTTTATTGTGCCCATCTTTGCAAGAACTATTCCCTTGGTATCTCCAATTTCCTTGAAGAGATCTCTAGTCTTTCCCATCCTATTTTTTTCCTCTATTTCTTTGCATTGCTCACGTAAGACTTTCTTACCTCTCCTTACTGTTCTCTGGAACTGCATTCAGTCAGGTATATCTTTCCCTTACTCCTGCCTTTCACTATTCTTCTTTTCTTAGCTACTCATAAAGCCTCCTGAGAGAACCACTTCCGCTTCTTGCATTTCTTTTTCTTTGGTTTGGCTTTGGTGACTGCCTCTTACACAATCTTAGGAGTCTCCATTGACAGTTCTTTAGGCACTCTGTCTATCAGATCTAATCCTTTGAATCTATTTGTCATCACTACTGTGTAATCATGAGATTTGATTTAGGTCATACCTAAATGGTCTAGTGGTTTCCCCTACTTTCTTCACTTTAAGCCAGAATTTTGCAATAAGGAGCTGATGATCGGAGTCATAGTCAGCTCCAGGTCTCGTTTTTGCTGACTATAGAGAACATCTTCATTTTTGGCTGCAAATATTATCAATCTGATTTTGGTATTGAGCATCTGGTGATGTCCATGTGTAGAGTCATCTCTTGTGTTGTTAGAAAAGGGTATTTACTCTGAGCAGCATGTTCTCTTGACAAAACTCTGCTAGCCTTTGCCCTACTTCATTTTGTACTCCAAGGCCAAACTTGCCTGTTACTCCAGGTATCTCTTGACTTCCTACTTTTGCATTCCAGTCTCCTATGATAAAAAGGACATCTTTTTTTTTTTTTTTTTTTTTGGTGTTAGTCCTAGAAGATCTTGTAGGTCTTCATAATACTGGTCAACTTAAGCTTCTTCAGCATTAGTGATTGGGGCATAGACTTGGATGTTGAATAGTTTGGCTTGTTAAGAAACCAAGATCATACTGTCATTTTTTGGACTGCAACCAAGTACTGCATTTCTGACTATTTTCTTGATTATGAGGACAACTCCATTTCTTCTAAGTGATTGTTACACATAGTAGTAGATATAATGGTCATCTGAATTAAATTCACCCATTCCAGTCCATTTTAGCTCTCTGAGCCCTAAGATGTCAATGTTTACTCTTGCCATCTCCTGCCTAACAACATCCAATCTACTCATGGGCCTTACATTCCAGGTTCCTATGCAATATTGTTCTTTACAGCATCAGACTTTACTTTCACCACCAGACATATCCACAACAGGGTGTCATTTCGTCTTTGGATCAGCAGCTTCATTCTTTCTGGAGCTGTTAGTAATTGCCATCTGTCCATTCCCAGCAGCATATTGGACACCTTCTGACCTGTTGGGCTCATCTTCTAGTGTCATATCTTTCTGCCCTTTCATACTATTCTTGGGGTTCTTCCAGCAAGAATACTGGAGTGGTTGCCATTCCCTCCTCCTGTGAACCGTTTTGTCAATGTAGCACATCATATATAATGGTTTCCTACTGCTGCTGTAACAAATTACCACAGATCCTGGAGGTAGTTCTGGAGGTCAGGAGTCCAAAATCAGTATTACATGGGGCTAATGTTAAGGTGTTTCCTTAGGGAGGTTCTAGGGGATATTTTATTTTATTTTTTCTTTCCTGGAAAAGCAGGTTTCTAGAGGCTGTATTCTGGAGAAGACAATGGCACCCCACTCCAGTACTCTTGCCTGGAAAATCCCATGGATGGAGGAGCCTGGTAGGCTGCAGTCCATGGGGTTGCGAAGAGTCAGACATTACTGAGTGACTTCACTTTCACTTTTCACTTTCATGCACTGGAGAAGGAAATGGCACCCCACTCCAGTGTTCTTGCCTGGAGAATCCCCGGGATGGGGTCGCACAGAGTCGGACACGACTGAAGTGACTTAGCAGTAGCAGTAGTAGCAGAGGCTGTATTCATTCTTTGGCTCAAGGACCAGACCACACTGCTTTTTCCTCTTTGTGTCCATTGTTACATCACTTGCTGTCTTTGATATTCTTGCTTCTTCATCATAAGGACCCCTATGATTACATTGGACTTGCCTAGAAAATCTAAGATAACTTTCTCACCTTAACATCTTTAACTTAATCACTTCTGCAAAGTTATTTTTACCATGTAAGATGACATATTCACAGGTCTAGATGTATTTGCTGTTGCTGTTGTTTAGTTGCTAACTGGCGTCTGAGTCTTTGTGACTCCACGAGCTATAGCCCATCAGGCTCCTCTGTCCATGGGATTTCCCAGGCAAGAATACTGGAGTGAGTTGCCATTTACTTCTCCAGGGGATCTCCTCAACCCAAGGATATAACCCACATCTCCGGCACTGGCAGGCAGATTCTTTATCACTGAGCTACTAGGGAAGCCCCCTGGACATATTTTAATGACCCTTATTCTCTTAATTATAGTATGCCCACTGACTGTCAAAGATTTACATTTATCTGTCATTGAAACTACATTCACCTCATTCCAAAGGTCTCAAATCATTACAACACTCACTCAAAGTTCAAAGTTCTATTATTTAAATATCGTGAACTCCAAAGTCCAAAATCTTTCTTTCTAAATAATCAGATAAGGGTCACATTCTCTATATGATTCAGTCCAGGGCAAGATTCCTCTCCATCTGTGAACCTGTTAAATAAGACAAGAAATTATCTGCTGCCAGAATATAGTGGTAGGACAGGCATAGATAACAGCTAAGACATTTCTATTCCAAGGTTGAAAATAGAAGTAAGAAACTTGTCACTGATTCTAAAGCAATTCTGAAATCAAGTATGGTAAATGCCATTGAATTTCCAGGTGGTACAGTAGTAAAAAGGAAAAAAAAAGGCAGGCAGCAATGCACGATGCGCAAGAGATGTGGTGGCTGGACAGGGAAGATCCACTGGAGTAGGAAGTGGCAGCCCGCTCCAGCACTCTAGCTTGGAAAATTCCATGGACAAAGGAGCCTGGCAGGGTACAGTCCCTGGAGTCACAAAGAGTTGGACACAACTGGACACACACACACAACACAATACATTCCATTAGGTTACAATGCATGGAAACAATCTGTGACTCAAAGTTCTATACTCTGAGTCATTCTTCTTTTTCAGGAAAGACAGTGCCTGCTGGCCTCTGAGTGGTCTTATCAATAATCTGTTTCATACTTCTAGAATTTGAGGTGTCTGACAGTCCTCTTTTATTTCTTCCTCCTTCTGTGCCTTTTATTCAAAGTTCACAGTATTTCTGCTGGTAGAATATTCTCAAATGTTTTATCTGTGGATCTTCCATGCACCCCACAAGGATTCACTCAGTTAAAACAAAACCTCTTTCACAAATCTCCCCTGAATCATCTTATCTCTATTCTCGGCCTCTGTTAAGATGAATATTCTGATCTTTTGGTTCTTCTGAGGAACTAAGAAAAGGTTGACCAGGCGCTTCTTTTTCTCTAGAACATGCATTCTTGATGATAAACATTTCCACATCCTAATTGTAGCATCTTTTGCTATCCAGACAGGTTGAGAATTTCTCAGTTTATGAAGTCTTGGTTCCTTTTACTTAACATTTATTCCCTCAATTTTCCTCTTACTGGTTACATTTTACTCTAAGATGCAAGAGGAAACCAGGCCACACCTTCACCAGTTTGCTGGAGAACTTCCTTAGCTATAATCCAAATTTATTTATTATGTTATACAACACAATTCAGCTAGATTTTCTTCCTCTTAAGATCTTCTTTCCTCCAGTTTCCAATAATGTGTTCCTCATTTCCTTCTGAGTCCTTACCAGCAGCTTGTTTAACATCCATATTTTTACCAACAGTTTATGATAATTTAAATATACTCTTGGAATTCCCTGGTGGTGCAGATGGTAAAGAATTTGCCTACAAGGGACCTGGGTTTGATCCCTAGGTTGGGAAGATCCCCTGGAAAATGGGTCCAGGATTCTTGCCTGGATAATTCCCTAGAAAAAGGAGCCTAGGGGGCTATAGTCCATGACCTCGCAAAGAATCAGCATGACTGAGTGACTAACACATTAAATATACTTTAAGACAGTGGTGGTCCCCAAACATTTTGGCAGAAGAGATTGGTTTCATGGAAGACAATTTTCCCGTAGACCAGAGGGGGGAATGGCTTCAGGATGATTCAAACATAGCAGGGTTCATGCTCCTATGAGAACCTAGTGCAACCACTGATCTCATAGGAGGTGGAGCTCAGGTGGTTACGCGAGCAACACGGAGTGACTGTAAATACAGATGAAGTTTCGCTCGCTCACCCACCACTCACCTCCTCCGGTGTAGCCCAATTGGCAACCCCTTCTCTAAGATAATACACATTATCTCTGCTGAGCCCTTTGCTTCTTTCTGAGCTCTCATGGGCAGAGTCTTTCACATCCATATTTCTATTGTCAATGTAGCTTTTTTCTATCATATTTCTCAAAATTCTTCTAGCCTTTTTCCCATTACCCAATTCCAAAGCCAATTCCGTGTTTGTAAATATTTATTGTAATAACACTAGGGAAATGGTACATCATATTAAGAGAATAAATGAAAAAACAAGATCATTTCAATAAGTATAGCAAAAAAACCCACACACTTGAAAAGCATCAACATTATCAAGATAAGTACACTCAACATACCAGGACTAGAAAGATACTCCTTCAGCCTAATAAATGGTGTCCTCAAAAATGGACATCACATGGCATCAGGATTAATTAAGTGCTTTTCCTTAAAATTAGGAAAAAGAAAAGGATGTAGGAATCAATTAAAAGGTTGTAGGCTTGCTCATAGTTTTCTTATCTATGTAAGTTGAACATTAGCTAACTTTTACCTTCATTGGTTTGAATGTTTTTTTGACTGTGTTTTCATATTGCAGCTAAATTTGTACAAAATCTTAGTTTATTTCCTTTCTGGATAACTAACTGTTGCATTTGGAATATCTCTGTAATCATAGCTTGTACCATGTCATTTTTCTGAGATCCAGTAGACCTGTGGTAACAGCGTTTATACAGGTTTTTATTCCTCTGCTGAAAATTTAGCAGCCAATTTTCAATCCAGTTAAAAGTCATACTGTCCAAGCATTAAATTTAATTTTCTTAATAAAAGTCCATATGGAGATATTAAATCACATTTTAGCACCTAATTATGAGATGCACTTTAATGTAATAATATGAAATGAGATCTTGTGTCTTAAATAGTGGCATTATCTGAGAATATAATATTTTTAAAAATACAGTCTGACAAGGAGAAAAGAGAAAAGAAAAGAGAAAATAATTCAGTGGAATGATTCTGAGACAAGTATGTTTGTGTGTGTTCCACTCTTTGTGACCCTATGGACTGTAGGGCTCTCGCCAGGCTCCTCTGTCCATGGAATTCTCCAGGCAAGAATACCAAAGTGGGTTGCCATTCCCTTCTCCAGAGGATCTTCCAACCCAAGGGTTGAACCCAATCTCCCATACTGCAGGCAGATTCTTTACCATGTGAGACAAGTATAGAAGGTATTCTCCTTGTATCCACAATAGTTCTATATATTTTAGATCAGTAAAACATCACTTACTGAGAGAAGTCTATGTCCAAGACAGAGTGTTCCAGGCTGTGGGAGTACACAAAGGATAACAGCAGATCACCCCTGATGTCTGTCTTTGGCTATATTTATGTGTGCATATAAAAGTACATGGGTTTCCCTGGTGGCTCAGACCGTAAGGAATCTGCCTGCAAAGCAGGAGACCCAGGTTTGATCCCTGGGTTGGGAAGATCCCCTGGAGAAGGGAATGGAAGCCCACTCCAGTATTCTTGCCTGGAGAATTCCATGGACAGAGGATTCTGGTGGGTTGCTGTCCATGGGGTCACAAAGAGTCGGACACGACTGAGCGACTAACACTTTCACTTTCATAAAAAAAATACATAACTATCACATATATTACATCTCAAGAATGCTTTTATACATTTTTTACCTGGCCTAAATTTGTTTTTTTGCCTCAACCCCCTGTTATTACTGACAAATGTTAACTGCTTGATGTAACTCAGACTCACTGTGCACAAAGTTGAAAGAGTTGTTTGTCCTTTCCTCTCCTTCTCTCCTTGTACCCCAATGAGGAGGGAGGGGGGTGGAATCAATCAAAGCTTAACCCTGTTTCCTCTTTTGATTTCAATGTTTCATTTATTGCAGTCTTCATTTTTCAAATGACTCAGATTCTGAATCTCTAAATCATCTTCAGCAGTTCCATTTACATAGTTGATGCATTTCTGTTATTCTCTTTAGAATACTGCTACTTAATAGCAGAGGGACCACCATAAACTTTCCTCCGTTCGTTTAATCCGCACTGCCAATACATCTATTCTGGAAAGTTCACAGACATTATCTCTTCAGAAATTATCTATCTGCTTGTCTACTTATCTCTCTAACTATGCTAAGTCGCTTCAGTCGTGTCCAACTCTTTGCGACCCTACGGACTGCAGCCCACCAGGCTCCTCTTTCCATGGCATTCTCCAGACAAGAATACTGGAGAGGGCTGCCATTCCCTTCTCCAGGCGATCTTCCCCACCGAGGTTTCTAACCTGCGTCTACCGTCTCCTGTATTGGCAAACGGGCTCACGACTACTAGCGCCACCTGGTGGCTTGTGGCTCAGACAGTAAAAAATCTGCCTGCATTGCCGCAGACCTGGGATCGACTCCTAGATCGGGAACATCCTCTGGAGAAGGGAAAGGTTACCCACTCCAGTATTCTTGCCTGGAGAATCCCATGGACAGAGGAGCCTGGTGGGCTACAGTCCATGGGGTCCCAAAGAGTCATATACTACTTAGCATACATGTATACACATCTATCTATCTAAAATAGATAGATCTAATCTGAAGGTTAGCCAGTTTATGACTCAAGAGGAGCTCTTTACACCTTGAGTCTGAGAACAGAATACTGATGTCCCAGCTCAAAGAAGGTGGAGGAATTCCTTTTAATTCAGAATTTGTTCTATAGTATTTGTATCTTCAGAGGATCTTTCCAACCTAAGGATTGAACCCAGGTCTCCCACATGCCAGCAGATTCTTTACCTGTGAAACATATAAGTTTAAAAAGATGTTCTTGTATCCACAATAGTTCTATACACATTTTAGATCAGTTGATTGAATGAGGCCCACCCACATTCCGGAGGATAATGTGCTTTACTCAGTCTACTCATTCAAATGCTAATGTCTTTCAGAAACAACCCCAAAACACAGCTGGAACAATGTTTGACCAAATGTCTGAATACACCTGTAGTCCAGTCAAGTTTACACATAAAATGAATCTTCACAAGGACCATGTGTATTTTATTGCTAGTTAAAATGTTGGCCGTCTTCATTGACATGATCCCCAAAGTTGATAATAGCCCGTTATCTAAAGCATCTACTGGGGAAAAAAAAAAAAAAAAAAACAAGAAGAGAAAAAGTCTGAAAATTGAAAAGAATGTTTAGTGTGTGGATGTAGAATACTGCCTTTTGCTAATGGAGCACCCAAAATCTTTTCTTTGGCTTCTTCCAAACCTGTGTAACCTACTTTATATCATCAATGTACTTTGAGAGAGAACATTTTGGACAGTGGGCTATCATCTGAATCCTTGAGTCTTAGATAATCTTGGAGATAAAATCTTCTTTCTATATTAATTTCTGAATTGAACACACGGTAATCGACTCCCCTGACTCATGATGTCTTGCCAGGCAGGCTTTTTTCACTTAGTTTAATGATTAACATTTTAATAATCACCACTATCAACCCTTTAAAGGAAATTCCAGAAAAGCTCTTCTGTCAATGTAGATTATAAATATTACTTATATAGTTTTACTACTTATAATTTATTAAATTTTTATATTCCTATACTAACAACATTAATAATAAATAGCAACTCAATATATTGTCCCTTCTAGAACATGTTTGTCTTTTACATGTTTCCTCAAAATTTAGTCCATTATTTTTCTGAAGCATGCTACAAAGGATACAAAATTATTCTTTGAATATCTAAATTTTCTAGTCAAAACCTTTGGACAACACTGCAGAGCATATGTCCTCTTGGAGATTCAAAATTCATGTGTATGTATTAAGTGCTTTGAAAAGTCCTGCCATAATGAACTTATCAGTAATTCTCAGGCTTTATTGACTACGGAGGACGTTTTAACTAAGGTTTTTAATGTTGATTCCATGAAGTAACATGTATATTAATATTAATTAAGGTTTTACTATATGTTGAACACTATATGAAGTGCTTTAATATTTTGTAATTTCACTTGCATAACTATCTGAGATATGCACTGTTGCTGTTTTTGTTGTTCAGTCACTAAATTGTCTAAGTCTGACTCTTTTCAACACCATAGACTGCAGCACACCAGGCTTCCCTGTCCTTCACTGTCTCCTGGAGTTTGCTCAAACTCATGTCCACTGAGTCAGTGATGCCATCCAATCATCTCATCCTCCATCATCCTCTTCTCCTCCTGCCTTGAATCTTTCCCAGCATCAGGATCTTTTCCAATGAGTTGACTCTTGACATCAGTTCAGTTCAGTTCAGTTGCTCAGTCGTGTCCGACTCTTTGCGACACCATGGACTGTAGCATGCCAGGCCTCCCTGTCCATTACCAACTCCTGGAGCTTGCTCAAACTCATATCCATTGAGTTGGTGATGCCATCCACCCATCTCATCTTCTGTCATCCTCTTCTCCTCCCGCCTTCAGTCTTTCCTAGTGTCAGGGTCTTTTCAAATGAGTCAGTTCTTTGCATTAGGTGGCCAAAGTATTGGAGTTTAAGCTTCAGCATCAGTCCTTCCAATGAATATTCATGACTGATTTCCTTTAGGATTGACTGGTGTTATCTCCTTGCTGTCCAAGGGACTCTCAAGAGTCTTTTCCAACCCCACAGTTCAAAAGCATTAATTCTATAGCACTCAGCTTTCTTTATCATCCAAATCTCATCATCCATACATGACTACTGGAAAAACCAGTAGCTTTGACTAGATGGACCTTTGCTGGCAAAATAACATGTCTGCTTTTTAATATGCTGTCTAGGTTGGTCATAGCTTTTCTTCCAAGGAGCAAGCATCTTTTAGTTTCATGGCTGCAGTCACCACCTGCAGTGATTTTTGGAGCCCCCCAAAATAAAGTCTGTCACTTTTTCCATTGTTTCCCCATCTATTTGCCATGAAGTGGTGGGACCAGATACCATGATCTTAGTTTTCTGAATGTTGAGTTTTAAGCCAAATTTTTCACTGCCCTTTCACATTCATCAATAGGCTTTTTAGTTCCTCTTCACTTTCTACCATAAGGGTGGTACCATCCTCTTCCCTTTCTGCTATCAGGTAGCTAAAGTATTGGAGCTTTACTTGGGCATCAGTCCTTGCAATGAATATTCAGAGTTTATTTCCTTTAGGAGTGACTGGTTTGATCTCCTTGCTGCCCAAGTCACTCAAGAATCTTCTCCAACACTACAGTTCAAAAGCATCAGTTCTTCAGTGTTCAGCCTTCTTTATGGTCCAACTCTCACATCCTTACATGACTACTAGAAAAATCATAGCTTTGACTGTATAGACTTTTGCTGACTAAGTGATGTCTCTTCTTTTGAATATGCTATAGGTTTGTCATAGCTTTCCTTCCAAGGAGCAGGCATCTTTTAATTTCATTAATTTCAAGATCCTTGGTTTAGATCATATCTTGGTGTCCCTTTTGCCATGCAGAGTAACATATTTATCACAGATTCCAGGGATTAGCATATGGATTTCTTTAAGAGACCATTATTCTGTCCCGGACTCTATAATAGTGAGTCCGGGGCTTCCCTTGTGGCTTAGCGGTAAAGAATCTGCCTGCAATGCAGGAGACGTGGGTTATCCTTGGGAAGATTTCCTTGAGAATCGACTGAGCACCCACGAACACGAAAATGAGACCACTTTTTTTTACTTCAAAGCCATGTGTTTACCCACCACGATCTTCTGTTGTTTTAAGAATATCCTATATAGCTTAAAATTTTGGGAAATATTTTCTTAGTTCTAAATAACAACATAAGTTGTAAAAATGTACATACGAGTAAGACTTGGGACCAGATATTTGGATTTCTCAGAACACAAAAACGGCGACAAAATGCCCCCCCCCCCCTTTTTTTTTAATTTTTAGCAAGGTATGTCAAGCACAGTATCCTTTAATCTCCGAACCTCCAGACTTATTTCTCAGACTTTTAGAAAAGCAGTGGCAGGGCGAGAGAGAAAGAGAGAGAGAAAGTTGCCCTTAAAGATTTCTTTGCATTTTCTCTGGCCCTATCTCCCAAACTGTCCTTTAATTTTAAGAAAGCCATTTGTTTGTAGATGATTTGTTTCTTAAACTCACTGCAGTAATATAGACCAGGGACAGGAACACTGCTTTATTTATTTCCTGTGAGAGTAGAGCCTCGTTTTAACACTTCAGACTTTAGTAAGCGACACACTTGAGAATTTTCACAGGGATATTTTTCTTTCTCATACAACAACACTATTTTCTGGATACTTTTTGAAATGCAAGTATTGTAGAGTGGAACATGTATATGTCCTGGTTACAAAATATACTACTTTTCAGCTGTCAAGTATGTGATCTGTAACATAAAAAAAAAAAAAAAAAAATTAGTTCCGTGGGTGTGTGCTAAGTCACTTCAGTCATGTCCAACTCTTTGCAACCTTATGGACTGTAGCCCAGCAGACTTCTCTGTACATGGGGTTCTCCAGGCAAGAATAGTGGAGTGGGTAGCCATACCCTCCATCAGAGAATCTTGACCCAGGGATTGAAACCACATCTTTTACGTCTCCTGCATTGGCAGCTGTGTTCTTTACCACTAGTGCCACCTGGGAATTCCACTTAGTGTCATAATGTATCTTAAATAGATTCTCCTTAATTTAAGAAAAAAATAGTCGTTCACAGTGTTTATCAATGAAGGTGGCTTTATTTTCTAGGATGCATAGTTTTATTTTATGAAATCAATCAGTCCATATTAAATACATACTAACAATGTCATAGCACTTTATTGGTCACTGTGGGAGATGCAAAGATGTATTGAGCCCTTGGATTTAAAGGATTTATATCAACAGCTGACATCCATCCCCAGTAATGACATGTCTGGTTAAGCCTTGCTCATCATGTATCAAATGGTTTCTTTGGCTGTATTCCTCAGTTATCTTCTAGTTCAATATTTGTTTTGCAGATACTTTTTCCCAGTCTGTGGCTTGTGTTTTACTCTCTTAAGAGTTTCTTTTTTCAGATGACTTACTACTAGGTTAACATTTCCTGAGCATCTCCAATGAGCTTAAATTTATGCTTAGCTTTTACCTGCATCATTCCATTTTAGCTGAATAACATGTTTCTTGAGTGGGCATCACTTCTCCTTTTACAAGGTCTTTCCAGGAGGCTCGGTGGTAAAGAATCTGCCTGCTAGTGCAGGAGACACAGGAGGCAAGGGTTTGATCCCTGGGTTGGGAAGATCCCTTGAAGAAGGAAATGGCAACCAACTCCAATATTCCTTCTTGGGAAACCCCATGGATAGAGGAGCCTGCCAGGTTACAGTCCATGGGATTTCAGAGTGGGACATGACTGAGCCCACATACATGCATTCTCCTTTTACAAAGGAGGGAGCTGATGCTCTAGGTATCCAGTAAGGTATGTGCATATGTTCTATTATTCTTTGTCCTGAACTATTACTATGCAAAATCAATTATGTAATAGTATTTTGCCAAATTTATTTGAAGGTATGTTGGTATGTTAATGTCAGGTGGGTATTTTAGGACTTCAGAAGTGACTAAGTAGTTAGAACCTTCTACTTCTGAAAAATAATTCAGTCACTGTTCATTTTAGTCACAAATGAGCATTCCACATAAAATTAATCAGATTTCCCTTCCAATTTCTCCAGTTTGGTTATAAAGATCCAGGATATGATGGTTTGAGAGGTATGTAATTACTTTTCTTGGTGCTTGTGCCTTTCTTATGATTTTCTTTAAAATGATTTCCCTGCTGTTGGATTTCAGAGGTACCATAATGAACTTCTAGTCCCTTTGACTATTTGCATTTCTAAAATTTTGGGATGGGCATTCAAAGGCAGCATGATAGCACATTTACTTATAGAAGTAGACTCTCCCATCATTTAGCCAAAGCAACTTAGACGTTTATATATATACTATTTATATTCTGACATGTGATTTATTGCTGAGAGAAATATGTCACACGATGTTTATTACAGTGCTGCTTTATTACTCTGACTGACTTGTGGTTCTTCAGTACTATACCAATATTCATAGTTTAAGACAAACCAAATCCATTAGGAACTGTGTTTAATAATGTTCACCTTTCCAATACACATCCTGGATTGATTGAATTGGCTATATCAATAGCTGCCATCTAAGACTAACAGCCAAGTACTTCACTGTGACTGGCTTTATTAGTCACTAAGTGAGAATTAAAAAGAAAAGAAAAACTGACGAGGCAAGGCTCAGCCCTATTATCCAAACTCTGATAAGAGCAAAGTTAAATAGTATTACTCTTTACTTCTCTCTCTACGAAGAGGACAACATAATTCTGTGAAACATCTTCTTGAAGTCTGATATTAGGGGAAAAATTATGACATGTATGTTTGAAACTGAATGTAATGATGAGTTCTATAAAAAGGTCTTTTAACATCTAAACTGGTGGAAGGTTTACTGAAGTTCGTTATAATTTCATAGGCCGCATTTACATTACTAGTGAGGGTGTATAATGACCTAAATTGGCAGAGAGTAAGACTAAGAAAAATGTACACTTCTCATCTCTTGGTAAAAATGGAATTTAGATTAGTTTTTTCTCATTTGAAAATGAACAAATAGGAATTCTAACAAGGAAAGTTATGGAAAAACAATTGCAAAAGAGGTGAATGGAGTTTTTTATCCATAGATGACTAAGATGGAGAGTAAGATAATATACTTAATTTATTTCCTCAACTAAAAGAAAATATCAGACAACCATTGACAGTCTCTAGAGGATAGAAAGATTGGCTAACTCCTTTCCATTGGGATTTTTTTTCCATATTCTTTTGCTCTCTCTACATGCTCAGTCATGTCTGACTCTTTGTGGCCCCATGGACTGTGGCCTGCCAGGCTCCTATATCCATGGAATTTTCCAGGCAAGCTAACTGGAATGGGTTGCCGTTTCCTAGGCCAGAGGATCTTCCTGACCCACAGATTAAACTCACAACTCTTGAGTCTTCTGCATTGGCAGGCAGATTGTTTACTATTGCACCACTTGGAAAGCCCCATATACTTACACAGCAGAACATAGCTCCATAAAGAGAGCTACAATATGCCATCTAACAGATTTCTTGGCAAAAAGTAACTGCTAAAATTTGTTGAATGATATAATGAACCAATAAACAGGAGGCTATAAGGAGAGTCCAAGCTGACCCGGGAAAAAACAAAACTCAATGAAAAAGTTATAATAGAATTTTGTCTTAGAAAGACCTATAAATTCAGGCTTTAAAGATACACACTTTCAAATTTTCTAAAAATGTTGCCATTTAGCCTATTCCAGAACAAAAAATGCCATGGAAAATGAACCATTTGATTGAATACACTATGGTTAATAGTTTGGATCATGATAGTGTGGATCATAACTGACTGTGGAAAATTCTTCAAGAGATGGGGATACCAGACTACCTGACCTGCCTCCTGTGATATCTGTATGCAGGTCAAGAAACAACAGTTAGAACTGGACATGGAACAACAGACTGGTTCCAAATCGGGAAAGGAATACATCAAGGCTGTATATTGTCACCCTGCTTATTTAACTTACATGCAGAGTACTACATCATGAGCAATGCTGGTCTGGATGAAGCACAAACTGGAATCAAGATTGCTGGGAGAAATATCAATAACCTCAGATATGCAGATGACACCACCCTTATGGCAGAAAGTGAAGAAGAACTAAAGAACCTCTTGATGAAAGTGAAAGAGCAGAGTAAAAATGTTAGCTAAAGCTCAGCATTCAGAAAACTAAGATCATGGCATCTGGTCCCATCACTTCATGGCAAATAGATGGGAAACAATGGAAACAGTGAGAGACTTTATTTTGGGGGGCTCCAAATCACTGCAGATGGTAACTGCAGTCATGAAATTAAAAGACACTTGCTCCTTGGAAGAAAAGTTATGACCAACCTAGATAGCATATTAAAAAGCAGAGAGATTACTCTGCCAACAAAGACTTGTCTAGTCAAACTATGATTTTTCCAGTAGTCTTGTATGGATGTGAGAGTTGGACTATAAAGGATGCTTTTGAACTGTGGTGTTGGAGAAGACTCTTGAGAGTCCCTTGGACTGCAAGGAGATCCAACCAGTCCATCCTAAAGGAAATCAGTACTGAATATTCATTGGAAAGACTAATGCTGAAGCTGAAACTCCAAACTTTTACCACCTGCTGCAAAGAGCTGACTCATTTGAAAAGACCCTGATGCTGGGAAAGATTGAAGGCATGAGGAGAAGAGGATGACAGAGGATGAGATCATTGGATGGCATCACTGATGTGATGGACACGAGCTTGAATGAACTCTGGGAGTTGGTGATGGACAGGGAGACCTGGCGTTCTGCAGTCCAGGGGGCTGCAAAGAGTCAGACATGACTAAGCAACTGAACTGAACTGAACTGAACCAAAAAAACCAGAGCTGGTGGTTTGCATCTACAATTATCAGAGGTAAATAGGCAAATACCCTCTCTAAAATAAATTTAACTTATTTATAAAATGAACACACAAAATTTATACTAAGTAAAATTGTTTTGAGGATTGATTAGCAGATTTTATATAAATTGAACATTTCATCAGAGTGCATGTGTACATGTCTGACTCTTTGAGACCACAGCATGGACCACAGTCTGCCAGGCTCCTCTGCCCATGGAATTCTCCAGGCAAGAATACTGGAATGGGTTACCATGACTTCCTCCAGGGAATTTTCCAAACCCAGGAATCAAACCTGCATCTCCTGCACTTCAGGCAGATTCTTTACCACTGAGCCACCTGGGAAGCCCCAGCACAGTGAATAGTAAGTAAATACTTACAATTTATCCCAGTATGAGGCAGGTAATAGAAATTTATCACATAATCTATTAGTATCATTTCTATGTTAAGTGAATGGACTCTGACACTAAAATTCAATATAACTTGTCTCATCAATGCACCAATATAGTTAAGAAATGACAAACCAGACTTATCAGACTGTGACTAAGTAAGACTGTGCCTAAGTAAGACTGTGCATGGCTTTGTAGTCAATCTATTAGCTCATTATTAGACTCCATGAGAAAAAAAAAAAGTATATATATAAATAATATGGTTAGATACTTAAAATGTATTAAATGTATTCTTTAATGTAACAATGACTTTTGAAATGGCTTTCAAAAACCATTGTTGTTTAGTATATATAAAGTTTGGTAGTATCCAGAATTTCAGGCATCCATGGGGGTCTTGGAATATATTCCCCACCTGTAAGGGATAAGGCTTTGATTTCCATTGAAGTCTAAATATTCTAAGGAAGGAAAAGATAATATGTCACTTAATTCAAAATGTTATATACTTAAGTATATTGCTTACCATATTTTTAGAGTTATTAATAGTGAATTTGTAAATTTCTGGCCATAATTGTTTTTTTGTTTGTTTGTTTGATTACTGTATAACTGAAAGTGAAAGTGTTACTCACTCAGTCACTCCGTGATCCCATGGACTCCAGCTCGTCAGGCTCCGCTGTCCATGGAATTCTCCAGGCAAGAATGCTGAAATGGATTGCCATTCCCTTTTCCAGGTGATCTTCCCCACCCAGGGATTGAACCTAGGTCTCTCACATTGAAGGCAGATTCTTTACCACTGAGCCACCAGGGAAGCCACTGTATTACTAGTTCTTGATTTTTAGTTTAGACAGAGACTGAAGTTTTGGAATTATGTATATATTAGTGTTTTTTCCTGAACAAAATGTTTAATACCATGTAATAAATATATGGACATTACACAAGTGCCACTGTTGTTTAAAACTTTAAAAGATTAGAAATACTGGAAAACTTTCTGATTATTTAAAGAATATACCAGCTCTGAAGCTTTCATTCATTCACTTATTTATTTATACAACAGGTATTTATTGACTTCTAATTATGCTAGCCAATAAGGGTATTTTAATAAACAAAATAAAGCCCTCATCCTCCAGGGTTCATGTTCTAATCCCTGGAATTTCTGAATATGTGTGTTAGTCGCTCAGTCATGTCTGACTCTGCGACCATGTAGACTGTAGCTCCCAAGCTCCTCTGTCCACGGAATTCCCCAGGCAAGTATACTGGATATGGAATCTCTGAATATGTTACTTTATATATCACAGGAAATTAAGGGGGCAGAGAGGATTAAAGCTACTAACCAACTGATTTTAAGTTAGGGAAATTATCCTGAATTGAGTGGGTTTATTCCAATTACAGAGGTTCTTAAAAGTGAATAAGTGAGGCAGAAGAAAAGGTCAGAGTGAGGACTCAACTCACCATTGCTGGCTTTACAAAGGTAGGAAGAAGGCCAAAAGCTAAGGATTATGTAAGGTCTTTCAGTTCAGTTGCTAAGCTCAGTCATGTCCATTCTTTGCGATTCCATGAACTACAGCATGCCAGGCTTCCCTGTTCATCACCAATTCCCGGGGCTTGCTCAAACTCATGTCCATTGAGTCAGTGATGCCATCCAACCATCTCGTCCTCATGACTACTGGAAGAACCGTAGCTTTGACCGTATGGACCTTTGTTGGCAAAGTAATGTCTCTGCTTTTGAATATGCTGTCTAGGTTTGTCATAGCTTTTCTTCCAAGAAGCAAGCATCTTTTAAGCAAGCACCAGTACTCCTTTCCCAATTTGGAACCAGTCCATTTTTCCATGTCTGATTCTATCTGTTGCTTCTTGACCTACAAGGTCTTTTGAAGCTAGAAAAGATAAGGAAATAAGTTCTTCTCTGAAAGCAAAAGTGTTATTCACTTCCTTGTGTCAGACTCTTTGCGACCCTAGGGACTGTAGCCCACCAGGCTACTCTATTCATGGGATTCTCCAAGAAAGAATCCTGGAGTGGGTTGCCATGCCCTTCTTCAGGGGATCTTCTTGACCCAGGTTTTGAAACTGGGTCTCCTGCATTATAGGCAGAATCTTTACTCTTTGAGCCATCAGGAAACACAGTTCTTACTGACATCTTAATTTTGGTCCCATGTGGCCAATATCAGACATCTGACCTGAAGACTTGTAATATAACCCATTTGTGTCATTTTCTGCCACTGCCTGTGTGTTAATGTGTTACACCAGCGATAGAATGCTAATATAGGTATGGCAGTGGATAAATAAAATCATGAATCCTGCCCTAATAGAATTTAGAACCTTGCAGCATGGTAAATAGTCATTTAATAACAGTAAATATCAATGCAAAGCAGTGTGAAGCAGTATGAAAGAGTAAAAGTTTAGAGACATTTATTTATATTTTAAAACAGCTGTACTATGTTGTAAAAGTATAAAAAGTGCAAATCATCTCAGTCATGATTAATTCTGAATAGTTCTTAAATTGTTCATGTAAGGTTTATTGTACATTTGACTATGGCCAGAACAGTAATTCTTAGACATATTTAAGCATGAAAATCAGGAAGGCAGATTAACAGAACAAAAGCAGAGTCTATATTCAGAGTGTCTGTTGTCAAATGTGTCCTCCTTTTGGAAACCAGTCAAATGTCTCCCGGTGACTGGAGCAGAGGATGTGAAGAATGCTGAAATATTTCTGATTTCCTTTAGGCTTTGCTCTGTTTTATTTTTCACACCAAACTTTTAAAACCTCAATCGAAATAGTGAAGATTAGAGGTGATCACATTTAATTTACAAATAAAATATGTTCCCTATTAATTTTGATACTTTTAAGTTTATTCAGGGCTTCCCAGGTTGTGCAGTAGGTCAAGAATCTGCTTGTCAATATAAGAGATGCAAGAGATGAAGTTTAGATCTCTGGGTTGTGAAGATCCCCTGGAGTAGGAAATGGCAACCCAGTCTAGTATTCTTGCCTGGAAAATTCCAAGGACAGAGGAGCCTGGTAGACTACAGTCTTTGGAGTCACAGAGTCGAGACTGAGCAAGCACAAAGGAAGCTTATTCTAGACTTTCTGATCAACACAATAATATTGACAAAAAAATAAGAGCTATAATCTTTAGAAAAGTTATTTCTTTTTATTTTTATCCTATTATGGTAAGAACACTCACAAATATCATTACATACCTAGAAATCCCAAGAAAATAAACTGAAAACCACTAAACTTACTAAAGGATTATCAATAAAATTGCTACATATGTAATGAAAAGATAGTTTTCTCTTAGAAGTTTATGAAAGAAAGTAATTCATTAACAAACAAAAGAAAAGTCATAAAGTACCCAGGAAGAAAGACCTTAACCAGTAAATGTATAGAATCTGTTTGAGGGAAAAATACTGGGGGGGTTTGGGTGGGAAGTATGGGGAATGCCCTATGGATTAACTAGGAATATTTTAAGATAAAGAGATATGTCAGCATATGGGTGGTATGGAGAGGGAAATTTGGGGGTGAATAATGGGGAGACACAGTTTACATAAGGATCTAACAGGGTTTCAGAAACCTCATAAACTATGAAAATGAAAGAATATTCAGCAAATTATTGCACATAATTAACTGGAAAAAGAGCTAGGTATGCTAAAGTGTCAAGATTTTTGAATTAATATATTATTTTCTATGTATGATATAAAAGAAAATGGATATTATATTTAATTTAACCAAAAATAAAGGATTTGATAAGTTATTAGTAAATGAAAGATTGATAGATTTGACAGTAAAAAAAACACAAAATGTGTGCATGGCAAACACCATAAAATTTAGAGTTTGTAGCAAATAAGGATATGCAAAGTTGATATTCTTATGAAGAAATCTAAAAGAAGCAATGACAAAACTTGCTAATTAAAAAATAAACATGAATAAAATATTGTAAGTGTACATTGCTGAAGCAAGAATATATAATCTTTTTACTAATTGCCTTAGAAATGGTTGTATATTAAGTATCCACATTGAATGCTTATAATTCTATAGTAAGATGCTGTAGCTTCTGGGATCATTAATGTATATACATTTTTCCAAAGACCAATTGGCAGTATATATCAGAGCCATATATATATGTATGCATATATTATTTTAATGATCTTACTTACAGAATTTTATCTTTATGAAAAAATCAAGATTCTGAGAGGAAAGATTTTTTTTGTTATTGTTCTAATATTTTAACCACAGTGCTTCCCCGGTAGTTCAGTGGTAAAGAATCTGCGTGCATTGCTGGAACCACGGGAGATATGGGTTCGATCTCTGGGTCAGGAAGATCTTTTGGAGGAGGGCAGGCAACCCACCCTAGTATTCTTGCCTGGGAAATCCCATGGACAGAAGAGCCTGGCAGGCTACAGTCCACGGGGTCTCAAAGAGTTGGACACGATCAAAGTGGCTTAGCATGCACTTTAACCATAGTATGTTTCATTTCAGTCAGTACCACATAACAATGTGATAACTACCCCAAACTTCAGATGCCAGTCAAACCCAGGTTGTTATGTGTTCTTTTTGACTCACTGGCTGTAAATCAGAGGTTCCCATGCCCTCCTCCTTGGATCTGATTAATTTGCTAGAGGAGGGTGACAGAACTCAGAGAGATATTTTATTTATTAGATTATCATTTTATTGGAAAATGGAAAAGGAAAGGGGTGTGGAGCATGTCCATGTCCTCCTGAAGTTCAACACTCTCTCAGTGTTACCTAGTCCAAGTTCACTCTGCCTGTAGCACAAGAGGCTGATGGATGGGTGACAAAATGCTAAGGCGAGAACTTTATTTGGAGAGCCAGCTGACTGAGAAATGGCAGACTAATGTCTCAAAATAACCACCTTTTTGGGGTCTGGATGCCAGCTTCTATGATAGATCAGAGATGGGGTGGTGGTGTAAAGAAACAAAGTATGACCATTAATCTTGTAAATTACTTTTAGAAGCAAGCCTCAAGGGGATGTATTAATTACTTCCTGCGATCTAGAGGTGGACAGGGTTCTGAACAGAAGTATTTTAGTCTAAAAGTCAGGCAGAGGGGCAAGATTTCCTGAGGCAGGCCATTATTTATGATTATAATAATAAAAGGGCTTTCTAAATGGCTCAGTGTTAAAAGAGTCTGCCTGCCAGTGCTGGAGACAAAAGAGACACTAGCTCGATCCCTGGGTTGGAAAGATACCCTGGAGTATAGAAAATAGCAACCCACTCCAGTTTTATTGCCTAGAAAATTCCATGGATAGAGGAGCCTGCAGTCCATGGAATCAGAAAGAGTCAGACATGACAGGGCACAGATGCATCAAAATAACAGAAACAATGGAAAGCAAGTCAAAAAACCGTTCCAACATGGAGTCAGAATTGGCTTTTCCCTGAAACACTAACATCTTCACATGTTCAGCAACTTGGAAGCTCCTAGAACTCTGTATTGAACTCAATATCCAGATCCTCTTACTTCCCCAGGAGGTTGGAGGTGGGAGTTGGGGAAACTAGGGCTAAAATTTTTAATCAACTGATTGTTTCTCCCTGAAACCACATTAGGTGAGGTTCAAACACCATCTCTTTAACATAACAAAAGATGCCTTATTACTCTCTTACTTAGAAAATTCCAAGGATTTTAGGATCTCTGCACCAGAAATAGGGGGAAAGACCAAGTAGAAATTTCTTATTATGCATCATGGTATCATACCATATAATCCATTTGAAAACCATTTTCACATCAAAAGAATTTATCTGTTAAACATAATCTTGGGAAATAGCCTCTCTCCCAGGGAAGGTTTCTTAGAAATCATGATAAAATGAGTGAAAAAAAAGTCACTTCCTAATTTTGTCTAAACTCAAAAAACAAGGTTACTGTGCCACTCGAAACATACCATACCAAAATATGTGACTTCTCTATCTTTACCAGAAACAGTTTTGTTGTTGTAGTAGACAGGATTTTAAAAAATTATCCAATCATAGGATAGTCCTTGTATTCTGACAGCTTCTAAACTACCAAGATACCCTATTTCCTTAGACTCTTCACCAAATCATCCAATCAAACCCCAAATTCTAGAATCTGCTGTTCAGTCCCTCAGTTGTGTCTGACTGTTTGTGACCCCATGGACTGAAGCATGCCCCAGGCTTCCCTGTCCTTCACCATCTCCTGGAGTTTGCTCAAACTCATGTTGATTGAGTTGGTGATACCATCCAACCATCTTGTCCTCTGTCGTTCTTTTCTTCTCATGCCTTCAATCTTTCCCAGCATCAGGGTCTTTTGAAATGAGTTGGCTCTTTGCAACAGGTAGCCAAAATATTGGAGCTTCAGTTTCAGTACTAGTCCCTCCAGTGAATATTCAGGACTGATTTCCTTTAGGATTGACTTACTTCTTTGATCTTCTTGCAGTCCATGGGACTCTCAAGAGTCTTCTCCAACACCACAATTCAAAAGCATTAATTCTTCAGCGCTCAGCCTTTATGGTCCAACTCTCATATCCATACATGACTACTGGAAAAAACATAGCTTTGACTATACAAACCTTTGTCAGCAAAGTAATATGTCTGCTTTTTAATAAACTGTCTAGGTTTGTCATAGTTTTTCTTCCAAGGTGCAAGTATCTTTTAATTTCATGGCTTCAGTCACCATCAGAAGTGATTTTGGAGCCCAAGAAAATAAAGTCTGTCACTGTTTCCATTGTTTCCTCATCTATTTGCCATGAAGTGATGGGACCAGATGCCAGAATCTTCATTTTTTGAGTGTTGAGTTTTAAGCCAGCCTTTTCACTTTCCTCTTTTACCTTCATCAAGAGGCTTTTCAGTTCCTCTTCACCCTTTGCCATAAGGGTGGTGTCATCTGCATATCTGAGGTTATTGATATTTCTCCCAGCAATCTTGATTCCAGCTTGTTCTTCCTTCAGCCTGGCATTTCGCATGATGTAATCTGTATATAAGTTAAATAAGCAGGGTGACAATATACAGCCTTGACATACTTCTTTCCCAAACTTGAACCAGTCCATTTTTCCATGTTCTAACTGTTCCTTCTTGACCTGCATACAGGTTTCTCAGGAGGTAGTTAAGGTGGTCTGGTATTCCCATCTCTTAAAGAATTTTCCACAGTGTGTTGTGATCCAAACAGTCAAAGTCTTTACCATAATAAATGAAGCAGAAGTGGATGTTTTTTCTGGAATTCTCTTGCTTTCTCAATGATCCAAGGGATGTTGGCAATTGAATCTCTGGTTCTTCTGTCTTTTTTATTTTTTATTTTTTTCATTTATTTTTATTAGTTGGAGGCTAATTACTTTACAATATTGAAGTGGGTTTTGTCATACACTGACATGAATCAGCCATGGAGTTACATGTATTCCCCATCCCGATCCCCCCACCCACCTCCCTCTCCACCCGATTCCTCTGGGTTTTCCCAGTGCACCAGGCCTGAGCACTTGTTTCATGCATCCAGCCTGGGCTGGTGATTTGTTTCACTATAGATAAAATACATGTTTTGATGCTGTTCTTTCAAAACATCCCACCCTCGCCCTCTCCCACAGAGTCCAAAAGTCTGTTCTGTACATCTGTGTCTCTTTTTCTGTTTTGCATATAGGGTTATCTTTACCATCTTTCTAAATTCCATATATATGTGTTAGTATGCTGTAATGTTCTTTATCTTTCTGGCTTACTTCACTCTGTATAATGGGCTCTAGTTTCATCCATCTCATTAGAACTGATTCAAATGAATTCTTTTTAATGGCTGAGTACTATTCCATTGTGTATATGTACCATAGCTTCCTTATCCATTCATCTGCTGATGGGCATCTAGATTGCTTCCATGTCCTGGCTATTATAAACAGTGCTGCGATGAACATTGGGGTGCATGTGTCTCTTTCAGATCCAGCTTGAACATCTGGAAGTTCTCTCATGAATTATTCTAGAATAGGGTCTATCTAATACCTCTTCCTCAGACAATCTATGGTTTCTCATGGTGTGTGTCTTTTGCTCTCCCTCTGCCCACTACCGCAATAAGCCCACCTTGTTTTGATCTCCAGTAGCCTCAGACTGCAGTGGCTTGGAGTGGGGCTTGGACTCCAGGAGAGATTGATGCCCATTGCAGTGGTGAAAGCACCAGATCCTAGCCACTGGACCAGTGGTCAGTGACAAGGGCCTTGGCCCTTTGACTTTGCAGAAATGAATTCTCACAAAAATGGAAAGTAGTGAAACAGATATTTATTAAGAGGAGAAAAGATTATTGTATGTGTGGATAGACCAATCAGCAGACTCAAAGGGAGAGAGAATCACTGAGTTGCACCCTCATGGCAGTTTGAATTACTTTTACGGGGCATTTCTTCTGGGTTTCCTTTGGCCATTCACTTTAATTTGCCTGGTTCGAAGTCCATATTTGGTGTTTCTCAGGTTCCTCCCCATGTGTGCTCAGGCATGTCTTAGCAAAGATAGACTCTATTGAAGAGGCCTGTGGGTAACTTGGCATTAGTTAACATCAATTGCCTTTGACCACCAAGAAGCCTTTCTGTGCATGTGTGTTTGAGGAGGTCTCCTGACTTCAAAAATGAGAAATATGTGGTCTGGGCAGGGCCCAGCCTTCTTCCTTAATTGTCCTGCTGTTCTCATCTTGAAGTTTCATTCCACAGGGAATGAATTTCCAACTGCTTTACCCTGGGGGCCCATCTACCTGCCTCCTCAATTTAACTAGCTGGTGGCTCTAGAGGTAAAGAACTGACCTACCAGGGCAGGAGACATGCGTTTGATCTTGGATTGGAAAGATCCCCTAGAGAAAGAATGGAAACCCACTCCAATAGTCTTGCCTGGGAAATCCCATGGACAGAGGAGCCTGGAGGGCTACAGTCCATGGGGTTGCAAACAGTCAGACATGACTCAAACATCTTAGCAGGTGCATGCATATTTCTGATGGTCTTTGTTTAAAGGTAGTGACACCACTGTGAAACATAGCATACTTAAAATAAATTTTGACAAGGTTTTATTGAGAGATCTAATAAAATGGAAAGTAAATGCAATAGAGTACCTTAAACTCTTATATAAGAGAAGATGGATTTACATGATCTTCCCTGGGATAATTGTCTCCCTTTCTTTCAATCTTCTCTATGGGTTCAATGGCATTTTTACTTTTCTTATCTTGTTGTCCCTTCATGGTTAACCTCCACACACATTCTGAAATCATTATATACAATTTCATATTTGAGAATCTCAGTAAAATTAAGTCTATGATTTCAAAGAGAGCTGGATGAGATTTATAACTTATACCACTTGTTGCCATTCATGTTCTCTAAAATAAGACCTTGAGATGAGGATCCATGTGCCAGTGATTTGTTATATAATTGCTCCCAGGAGAAATTTGTAAGACAGTGAAGGAGAAGGAAGGGAGGAAGTCAAGCAAGGATGCAATTACATGCAAAATCCCAGCATCAGCCTTCACTACAAGGAGCCGTGAAGTGTAAATTACACCTTAGAATTTGTATCAACTTGAGGCAAGGATCTGGGCATTCATACTCTTTTTTAATTAGTCGTTTGGCTGCTGGCAGCTCTAGGGACACATACGTTTGCAGGCATTTCCAGTTCTAATAGCTGGGGGAAGCCATATACAGAAAGTCACAAATGGGGGTAATTTGAAGAAGAAGAGGCATAAGAGTCACAAAATGGTCAAAGATATCCAAGGGAATTTGGTGAAACATCTCCATTTTTAATCCTTGTCTTGCATATTTATTTCTTACCACTGGACTGACCTTCCCAACAATGGTGGCAATAGATGTGTCTATTTGCTTTGGAGGGGGCTTTTTAGGGATATGTTGTGGAACACTTGCTGAAACAACAGCAACAAAAAGCAATCTTACACAACAGGACCTTAGTCTATTTTCTGAAATTCATTTTAATTTAATGTTCCTGAAATTCTTCATTTTAAATATCATCCCATGAGGAGCATTTCATGGTAAATTCAGATTTCCCCATAACAAGTTCAGTTTTGCTTCCTTTTTCATTCTTCCCCAGGGAGTGTTCAAGAAAGTATGGGGTTAGCCTTACAATCTGTCACATTTATATAGATACGCTAAGCATATACCACATTGCCTTCTGCTGTGTAGATCTTAAGTATATAGTAGTTATTTTAATGGGTGTTTCATTCTAAAATCCTCTACTAATAGGAAGTTAAATGATAGGGGAGGGAATCACTTCTTTTTGGTTGTTATCAATCAGTTATCCACTATTCTTTATGTCCTCTGGAGACCTGAAAGATGTGTTGGCCACAGCCATGTGACAGGACCATCTGTAATTGTGCTTTTTGGGGCCAGAATATTTTCTTCTCCTATATTTATCCTGTATGACTGCAAAGGCTCAGTAACAAGCACATGTCTTTGCATGACTTTGTGCAGGGGAGATTTCCAGAAATCTCTGTGACTGCTTGGAGGCAGCATAGGGAGGATGGATAAGCTGCCAAGACTTCCCTTCCATCATAATGAGCACTAATTGAATGTCTTGTTTGAAAAATATGTGAAACTACAAAGACATCATCACTCAGATGATTTGGGCTGCAGCCTGGCCAGATGCAGTTCTGTGTCTTAGACATGATGTCATAAGCCAGTAAAGATGTTTTACATATTTTAAAATATTGGATTTGCTTGGAGTGGTTAAATATTATAGGACTTTTCCTGCACCATCCTTTATGAAAATGATGAGATGCCTCTGTCCTCAACCTTCTTCAATCTGGGGCCTCTCTCCCCTTCCAGGTCCTTATTTGAGTATTTGCCTTCCAAAAGTGCTTTCATTTTCTGTTTCCTCAACTTGATTGTTCTCTGTATGCTAACTCACTAGGTCCAAGGGTCAGGAAAAAGGAAAAGGCAGTGACTACCCTATGGGACCTATCCTGGGAATATCCAGCTAGTTGGAACATTGTCAGAAATAGATTTCACAATAAGTTGTGTAATTTTACAAAATCCTTTGATAAGACCAAGGTGGCATGTTGGTAGTATTTTGATGGAATTACAGCCAGGGTCTTTAGGATCACCCTATTAATTACCCTAGCCCATCTTGTTCAGTTGAGAGAAATCAAAGTGCATAAAGGGGAAAAAGAAAAAAAAAAAAAAAAGAACAAAGAGCATGAGAATATATGTATTTGCAATATACTGAAAAATATTTAGTGATCTCTAATGCAAGGCTGTTTGGCAAAACATAAATTCAAAGAATGTAGCCTCAATTCTTTATAAAAGAAATGTCCTGGGGTTGAATAAATCAAATTATCTTCTCTGTTGAGGTAAGTTTTGAGAAGGGGCATTATCAGATACAGTTCTAGAATGGGAAGAGAGCTGAAGGTTTTTCTTATCTGGCTATGCTGTTTTTGTTTTTATTTCACTCCATCAGACAGCCTAGCATAAAATCAAGCAAAAATATGGCCTTCCTGATCCACCTCTATGAGACTGACCCCCCACCCCCTTTCTTTGTTTTCTGTTGCTGTGTGTGCTCAGTGGTGTCTGACTCTTTGTGACCCCCATGAACCCAAACTTTGTTGCCCTATAAAGTTTTTGTGCTGATTAGAGGAGTTCTTACATGTGCCCCATTTAGAATAGTGTCTTACACAGAGTAAGTACAATGTAAGACTTATCTATCACTCTTAGCACATTTATTTAAGCAAAAAGAATCAAAGAGAATGTGCCTTTAAGGAATAGTAACTTCAAACACAGTGAGTTCCTACTTGAGGAAGAGTGAGGAAAGAAGTGATAGAGGTAGAATTAGAATGAAAACCAAAACAAAGCAAAACAAAACTACAAATAGGATCCAGCATTCTATTTCCCAAAGACTGAAAGGCCAACTGAAAGGCCAGGGAGCTGGAATTTGCCCCAGAGCCAAGGCAGAGAGCTGGGGAATAGCATGAGCAAATTCTACAACTCACATAAAGGTACATTCTTCCAAAAGTTCATTATGCCAGTTAGAATTACTTTCAGACAAATCAGTGAAAATCTAATTAAAATCCCTAACATTAAGGAGTTTTTCTTTCATTGAAAGTAGACTTTGGTTTTTTTAAACACTACCACCATTTGGATATGAAAGAGGAATTTAAAGTATGTTATTATCTCTCTTTTCAAAATGATGTTGTGAATGAACAATTGTATAGCATTTTAATTTTCTTTCTTTGATTTCTAATACTTTTAAATTATATTTTTGTGTGTCTGTTGGTCGTTTTACACCTCCCTCCTTCACTTAGAAGAGGAATTGCTTGCTCATGACCTTTAATGATTTTTATACTGAGAGTTATTTCCTGTCATGAAATTGTATCTACTTATGTTGAACATTAGGAACCTTGTACATTACTTTCCAACTTCCAGGGAAAAGTTGTATTCTGGGTAGTAGAGTCCATGTTACTGAAGTCCACTGATTCATTGCTTCACCCCTGTCTTCATTCTTTTGGTCCCAGGTTCCTGCGTTGTGCCATTGTGGACACTTGGACATTTCTGTTTCATTGTGAGCACTGATGGTTCTTGTCCACTTCAGGCTCTATTATCCTCTCTTTCTTCCTCTATCCTTCTCCCTTCCCCTTTTACACTCTCTCTTTGGTGAGGATTCATTTCTCAAGGTCTTTCCTGCCACTTTCATTTGTAGAGTCTATTCTTTCTCATGTTTGTAGATGAGGTTGTCTTTGCTAATGTCAAGAATCATCTCATTGAATGCCCCTGTTCAAGGCAAAATTCTCCTTCCAAGGGTGTAGTAGAGTTCCTGAAGTAATTCATAAGACAAAGGAAATAGGAGGGGTGAAGGCTCCCTTCTGGGTAGAGGGCCTTTAGAAGGACACATACTTTGCAGAAGAGAAAGGGAGAGAGATGTATTTTTAAAGTCATGTTCTTGAGTAGGATAGATCACTGACTAAAACAATTCTATTTACATTACTGGGCCCAAATATAGATGTAAAGATGATGTACAGACAAGCAAAGAAGTTATAAATATGAGTGTGGACATGTAGAATTGGTAAAGGTGAATAATTCCTAGAGCAATGCCAATATGCTTTTAAAATTAGTTATAGATTTATTGACATCAGCTCATGTTCTCTTCTTCAAGAATGTAAGTATGAGAATCTCCTAAGCCTGAAGCATAGGCAAACATTTCATATCTATTGATAATTGAATCAATAAGTTTTCCTTCAATACACATGATGCCAAAGCCCCTGGACAGGCTTTTTTTTTTTTTTACTATGGAGTAAACAAAGAGGAAAATAACTAAATTTCTGTTCTTATGCTTAAAGAATAGAAAATAAGGTTTGAGGCACTAAGAAATAGAACATGTTTCAAAATCTATCCTTAACTATTAGTAGTCAATTGAACAGTTAGAAGTTTTACCTTATATATCATCTTCACTATTCTTTGGGGAAGTATGATTTGGAAAGAGCCTTTTATTCAGCATCACTTGGGGAGAAACACCCTCTTCCAAAAACACAAGAGAAGACTCTACATATGGAAATCACCAGATGGTCAACACTGAAATCAGATTGATTGTATTCTTTGCAGCAAAAGATGGAGAAACTATATACAGTCAGCAAAAACAAGACCGGGAGTTGACTGTGGCTTAGATCATGAACTCCTTACTGCCAAATTCAGAATTAAATTGAAGAAAGTGGGGAAAACCACTAGACCATTCCAATATGACCTAAATCAAATCCCTTACAATTATACAGTGGAAGTGAGAAATAGATTTAAGAGACTAGATATGATTGACAGAGTGCCTGATGAACTATGGATGGAGGTTCCTGACACTGTACAGGAGACAGGGATCAAGACCATCCCCAAGAAAAAGAAATGCAAAAAATCAAACTGGCTGTCTAAGGAGGCCTTACAAATAGCTGTGAAAAGAAGAGAAGCCAAAAGCAAAGGAGAAAAGGAAAGATACACGCATTTGAATGCAGGGTTCCAAAGAATAGCAAAGAGAGATAAGAAAGCCTTCCTCAGTGATCAATGCAAAGAAATAGAGGAAAACAATAGAATGGGAAAGACTAGAGATCTCTTCAAGAAAATCAGAGATACCAAGGGAATATTTCATGCAGAGATGGGTTCAATAAAGGACAGAAATGGTAGGGACCTAACAAAAACAGAAGATATTTAGAAGAAGTGGCAAGAATACACAGAAGAACTGTACCAAAAAGATCTTCACGACCTAGGTAAACACGATGGTGTGATCAGTCACCTAGAGCCAAACATCCTGGAATATGAAGGCAAGTGGGCCTTAGGAAGAATCATTATGAACAAAGCTAGTGGAGGTGATAAAATTCTAGTTGAGCTATTTCAAATCCTAAAAGATGATGCTGGGAAAGTGCTGCACTCAATATGCCAGCAAATTTAGAAAACTCAGCAGTGGCCACAGGACTGGAAAAGGTCAGTTTTCATTCCAGTCCCAAAGAAAGGCAATACCAAAGAATGTTCAAGCTACTGCACAATTGCACTTATCTCACACTCTCGCAAAGTAATGCTCAAAATTTTCCAAGCCAGGCTTAAGCAATATGTGAACCATGAAGCTCCAGATGTTCAAGCTGGTTGTAGAAAAGGCAGAGGAACCAGAGATCAAATTGCCGACATAAGCTGGATCATCGAAAAAGCATGAGAGTTCTAGAAAAACATCTATTTGTACTTTATTGACTATGCCAAAGCCTTTGACTGTGTGGATCACAATAAACTGTGGAAAATTCTGAAAGAGATGGGAGTGCCAGACCACCTGACCTGCCTCTTGAGAAACCTGTATGCAAGTCAGGAAGCAACAGCTAGAACTGGGCATGGAACAACAGACTGGTTCCAAATAGGAAAATGAGTACATCAAGTCTGTACATTGTCACCCTGCTTATTTAACTTATATGCAGAGTACATCATGAGAAATGCTGCGCTGGAAGAAGCACAAACTGGAATCAAGATTTCCGGGAGAAATATCAATAACCACAGATATGCAGATGACACCACCGTTATGGCAGAAAGTGAAGAAGAACTAAAGAGCCTCTTGATGAAAGTGAAAGAGGAGAGTGAAAAAGTTGGCTTAAAGCTCAACATTCAGAAAACTAAGATCATGGCATCCAGTTCCATCATTTCATGGCAAATAGAGAGGGAAACTGTGGAAACAGTGACTGACTTTATTTTCGGCTCCAAAATCACTGCATATGGTAATTGCAGCCATGAAATTAAAAGACCCTTGCTCCTTAGAAGGAAAGTTATGACCAACCTAGACAGCATATTAAAAAGCAGAGACATTACTTTGTCAACAAAGTCCATCTCGTCAAGGCTATAATTTTTCCAGTAGTCATGCATGGATGTGAGAATTGGACTATAAAGAAAGCTGAGCATTGAAGAATTGATGCTTTTGAACTGTGGTGTTGGAGAAGACTTGATAGCCCCTTGAACTGCAAGGAGATCCAACCAGTCCATCCTAAAGGAGATCAGTCCTGGGTGTTCATTGGAAGGACAGATGTTGAAGCTGAAGCTCCAGTACTTTGGCCACCTGATGCAAAGTACTGACTCATTTGAAAAGAGCCTGATGCTGGGAAAGATTGAGGGCAGGAGGAGAAGTGGACCTCAGAGGATGAGATGGTTGGATGGCATCACCGACTCAATGAACATGAGTTTGGTTAAACTCCAGGAGCCCAGATGGACAGGGAGGTCTGGTGTGCTATGGTCATGCAGTTGCAAAGAGTCAGACACTACTGGGAGACTGAACTGAACTGAACTGAGGAGAAATATGATTCCTTCTAATTTCATTCTTATGACACTTAACTGTTCTACAGTCAAATATGAGACATAGAATCAAGAAGAAATGAAAGTAATTGGTGGTGGCAACGTCAGTGATGAGAAAAATAGGAAAAATGTGGGTGAGGAAACATTGAAATTTAAAGGTCAAAATAAGATTATTACTCAGTTTTTATTTCTGGAGTACCTACTAGGTCCCATGCAAACACATTTCAACTTTGGCCTTAGGAAAATTCTATGTGAATCTTGATGAAAATATGCAGACATGTATTTTTCCAGAAATATAAGACACATATGGGAATGTGGCTGCTATGGAGATGATAAGTGAAAGTGTGAGTGTTTGTCAGTCACGTCCTACTCTTTGGGACCCCACGGACTGTTACCCACCAGGCTCCTCTGTCCATGGAATTCTTCAGGAAAGAATACCGGAGTGGGTTACCATGCCTTCCTCCAGGGTACCTTTCTGACCCAGGGATTGAACTTGGGTGTCCCGCATTGCAGGTAGATTCTTTACGTCTGAGGTATCAGGGAGATGAAGAGGAGAGCAACTATTAAGTAGATTAAAATCTATAGAATTTAGAGTTTTTCTGCATTAAGGGGCTAATACTCATGGAGAAATCTAGGATGAGGCTGATATTAAAGGGGAAAAGAGTGTGTTACAATGTAAAATGGGTCCATATATTTTCTAAGAGCCTTGCTTGGTTTTGTTTGGACTGGCTCATCCTGGGTTGCTTGTGGATAGAACAACTTCTATTGTTGTCTGGCTTAGAGGCAGCATGCAACTTCTGACATTTCGCCCCATGCCAGGCCTTTATAAAATGATGAAGAGTGGTTCCTGGATGATAGATGTTGCTGCTGTACCAGGGGAAATTGTCAGGAGCTTAGAGATGCTTAGCAGATAACAGACATTTGTTCCAGGGTACACTGACACTGCAGGGAAAGCTAGCAGCAATTTATTTGGTGGTTGAGCAGGATTTGACGATGCTGACTTAAGGGATAGAACAGGAATACAGTCCCAGGACCATGTAGATTATCAGAAAACCTGGAAAAGTATCAAGAATTTTCCTTTTCTACCAGGCATATTAAGGGTTGCAGGTTTTCCAATCAGTTAGAAATCACATGATGAACTGACTGTGATGTGAGCAAAGAGATGATACTAACTTCCTACTACTGTTTCTGGTACAGGTTAGGAGTTTAGTAAATATGGTTTAAAATTTTCTTATTTTAGTTTTATTTTATTTTAATAAAATACTATTTAATAAATACCATTGAGTGAAATTTTCTGGACTGCTACTTTGCTTGAAGATTTTCTAAGTCTCTTTTAATCTTATTGGACAGTTGTTTGTATTTCTTTTCTCACTTTTCATCACAAATGACACATCTGTGAATGGCCACATTGCCATGTAATAAGCTTCAACATAAGACCAGCTTTGTAACTAACGTTAATAGCAAGCCAAGAAGTTCCAGATGTTCATTTGAAATAATCTGGCTGCATACCTGTGTGTCATCAGTGTTGGGTGACCCTAATCCATTAATAAATCATGAGCCAATCTTAAGAAGGAGATGTGAATTCTTCAGTACAAAGGGTAAGACATTTAACTCATAAAGCCCATCTGGTGTCACAAATGAAAATTTGGGGTTTCAATTTCTCAGCCAAGGGCATCTGCCAAAACCTCTTAAATAAAACAAGAACTGTGAGCATCTTTGTGCAGTTCCAAACTGATCCACCAATGCTGGGTTTAGGATTTTCATCAATTGCCATTTTAGAACATACTTTTCATTAGTGTACATAGATTTGAATTGCATCATTTGCAACTGGAGCTAAGCATCTTGAAGAAACACAGGGATTTTCATATCTTATAAAATCTAATATTGACATATGCCCTGTCTACTTCCCACTATTAGTTTTTATTTTCCTGTTTTTATTAATAAAAAACTAAGTGAAATTTGAGGCTTCCCAGGTGGTACTGGCAGTAAAGAACCCGCCTGTCAATACAGCATACATAAGACAGGCATTCTATCCCTAGAACTGGGAGGTGCCTTGCAGGAGGGAATGGCAACCCACTCCAGTATTCTTGCCTGGAGAATTCCTATGGGCAGAGGAGTCTGGTGGGCTACGGTATCTAGGGTCACAAAGAGTTGAATATGACTGAAGTGACTTAGCACAGCACATAAAAGAAATTTAGTTCCTGTTTGTAGCTCGATGTTTCCCTTCTAGATTACCTAGACACACTTCAAACACTACAGATAAAAGTAAAACAATGTAGGTTATGAGTGAAAAATGCTCAAGTATTTCCCTACTGTCTGCTAATTTTCACCAGATATATATTGATAGTTTTCTGAATTGTTTACTGGGAGAAGGATTCCAGACCCTCATAATTCTAGTCACTCTTCACAAAATGAATTCACTTTATTGGACCCAATACTCCCAGTAATGCATCTTAGGACCTATATTTTCATCTTTAGTGGTCACATCTTATGGAACATAAAATAAGCAAAAAATTAGGTTTCTATTGTTATTCACTTGCTATATGATTTTCTTATTTCCCTGAATCTATCAAAGGATAAAACACCTTCTTGTTATCACTGCATCCCAGTTCTCATTACCTTCTCATGGACTACTTTGATAATTTAATAAATATCCTTAGGGAGCCTCCATAAGTACTACAAGAATCTGGCAAATTATTATTTTATCACAAAGAATCAGTGATAATTTTCTATTTCTATGTATATTTAACTAGGTGCTTTTGAGGGGGTTGGTTTACACTTTGGCTAAAATGACTATATGTTCCCCCAAGGAAGATATCAATTCAATGAAATTAAATTAAAATCACACATACACACACAAGGTAAAACTTCTTGTGTGGAATGGATAGCATTCTAAAAGAGATATGATAATCAATGCCAATGAAATTTTTTACCCAAGAGGCCCAGTCAGACATAAATTGACAATTTCTCCTTCCAGAGGTGTTATATGGTAATTATCAAGTTCATAGCTGCCTGGCATATAGAAAACACACAATAACTATTGCATAAATAGATAAAATGAATGAGCAAATATTAAAACCTTGCTGTCTCTAAATCTGCTTCCCGCAGAATTATAAAGAGCATGCATGTTTTCTCTGTTTACTGACTTAGTTGGTTACAATGCCTGCACACCCAAATACATGTGGTAAGTATTTGCATTTATTCATGATATTGTACTGAGGGATTCATTTGAAAAAGTACTAGCATTGGGGCCAATGCCCTCTAAGAAGGCTGAGGATGTGAACAAGTCAGAAAGGGAAATGATTTCCAGCTATCAAGATCTCTCTGCCACATGTTTCTACCCTACCCTCTTGACATGGAGGTGTGAGTTTGTGATTACTAAAAATGGTTATGGCCATAGAGGAGGAAAACAAAGATCATTTCTAAGACAGCACAGACCTTAGCAAAAATCCATAATGAAAACAAGAAATCTTGAAAACATTTCATAGAACACAAAATAAATGGAACACTGAGACTGCAATGACGTCTGCCTGAGACGAACTGCAAGGTACTGCCTTAGTATTGGGGACTTGGTTCACAAACTAAGCCAATGCGTCCTTTCATTAAAATTCAAATAAAATTTCAATTGAGGACTGAAGGATCAAATTACTTACCCTTCTCAAACTCCCTGCTCATCATTATTTAAACATGGATGTTCAACTTTTTAGTGAGAGAAAATGAATTAGACACTTGATTCCAACTCCTCTATGGAGAAAATTGGGTAGATTTTAAAGGGATATGATGTTGAACAATCTAAAACCATCATTGGCCTCATCTTCAACATTATCATTAACATTGACTACCATTTACTGTGTGACTGCAGCCTCTAAAATCCTTACATGAGCCATCTCATTGAACCCTTCCAAAGATGGAAGAGGGGAAGGCTATTATTCTCACTTAAAGATGAGAAATCTGAGGCTGAAGGAAGTTAAACAATTTTTATAAAGCTTCAGTGCTTTGTACTTTGTGTTGGCATCTGTGAGGGTCAGGTCAGGATTTAAAACTGGCAATCTTGGGAGGAAGGATATGTGAGGAGCTCAGCTAAGCTGAGGACAGCTGAAATGCCAGACATGGAGTAACCATTTCAGCAAAAGCCAAATTGGAACTAACAGTAAAGACTTTAATAATTTACCATGATAGTAGAAGCAAGAAGGTAAGCCACAGGAAGTACTAACTATCCTGTTTCATTTTTCCCCAAAGAACAGTGCAGTGGATCAGCACAGATGTGGTTTGCCTCATTGTTGATGAGACCTGGAACAATAGTTTTACTGTCCGGTCCCTGGGCCTGGGTGCAGAGCCAGGGGAAAGAGCCAGGAATGGAAAAGTACTGAGTACTGAGTCAGAGTGAGGAAAAGCATCTTTAAGTTCCCCTCTGCCTTCCCACTTCCTTAGGAAGGCTTTAGCAGAGGCACTTAAGGAAGGCATTTGCCTACTACCCAAGAGAAGGGAATGACAACCCACTCTAGTATTCTTGCCTGGAAAATTCCAAGAATAGAGGATCCTGGAGGGCTATGGGGTTGCAAAGAGTCAGACAGGACTGACTAACCAGCACTTTCACTTTTTTTCAAAATAGAGCAGCTTTGGAATGCAGGCTCCTGGGGTGTTACTCCTTGACCATAACTCCCCTTAGAGACTATCATGCATTGATCATGCACCAAGACTGGTGTGGGGAGGCCAGCTTTCCCCCGTCAAGTAGAGCCTTTGAAATTGCCTATGGTGGGACCTGAAAAATCACACGTAATGTTTGAATCTGGGCTGGACTCCTCAGTATGCAAACCTGCTCTGGAGAGGTCAGCTATGCATGTTCTCTGTGATTCTGTAATGACCTTCTCTTCATTCTATTTTGAAAAATCTCTCTGTAAGTGTGTCACTGTGATTGATAGAATTTTGTTCTCCAGTGTGTTGAGTTAGAAAAAAATTAAATTACTAAACTAGATTTCTGACTAAACATAAGAAATGACAGCAGAATGAAAATTCATGATTTACAAGATGAAATTGAGTGGCAGGGAAGAATAGTTATGAACAGGATATAACACAATACTGGAAGATGGAAAAATGATGGAAGATTAGAAGAGAGGAAACCAACAGCACAAGATGGCAGTGAAAAGTAAGATAATTACATATACGGATCCAGTAAAGACTTCGAAATGGGAAGTTTCAGTACCACAGAAGGTGCTTCTGATTGAAATGGCTAAAACAGAAAGTTGTTTGACAGGTCTACCCAAACACAGTCAAATGATTACCCCTCTTATGAGAAGAAAAGTGGCATCCTTTGTGGAGAAGTTAAATCTAAAGGTCTCTGGTCCACTAGACACAGGAGAGGTTGTGGGTAAGATGTGGGAATGAAGATGGAGGGGGAGTCAGGTGAACACTGGGTGTAGGGAAATCCAGCCACACATTTTCCATCCTTCTCTCATGAGACAGGTGACAATGTTCCAGGCAGAAGACTGGAGGCTTCCTCTAGAGAAACTGGCGTGGTGGTTTAATCACTAAGTCGTGTCTGACTCTTGGAACCCCATGGACTGTATAGCCTGCCAGGCTCCTCTGTCCATGGGATTCTCCAGGTCAGAACACTACAGTGGGTTGCCATTTCTTTCTCCAGGGGATCTTCCCAGCCCAGAAATGGAACCTAGGTCTCCTACACTGCAGGCAGATTCTTTACTGACTGAGCTATGAAGGAAGTCCTCAGTAGCTCAGTGGGTAGAGAAACTGGCAATTGTGGGTAAAACAAGCAAAATTCAGTTTTATGCCTGATAGCCCAACAATGAAGTGCAAAAGATGGTAAAGATTTTCATGCCCACATGACTTTCAATCAACTTTTTACATATGACTGGAGAATTAGGGTGGTTGACATTTTAAAAAATCCTCCAATATGAAAGATGTGTGTGCTAAGTCACTTCAGTCATGTCCAGCTCTTTGTGACCCCATGTAGCCCACCAGACTCCTCTGTCCATGGAATTCTCCAGGCAGCAATACTGAAGTGGGTTGCCATTTCCTCCTCCAGGAGATCTTCCCGACCCAGGGATCGAAACCACATCTCTTACATCTCCTGTATTGGCAGGTGGGTTCTTTATCACTAGAGCCACCTATGAAAGATAGACAAAGAAATAAACAAGAATCAGGAGGGAAGCAAAATATCCTATAATCAAAATCTTCAGAGGCACAAAAGAAGATCAATCACCTGTTTGAAAAAAAGATGCTAGAAAACATGACTAATTAGAAATAATACATAGGTTTTAAAAATTAACATGTTAGTTTAGATTATATAGACCCATATGTGAAAGAGCATTCCAAGAGGATGGAGAACAGAAGACAATGCTTTCAAACTTTCAAGTGATTTTTTTTTTTAATTTAATTTAGACTTCAACACCAAGTCAAGAGAACTATAAATCAAGACTAAGAAACTGGAATAAAAAGGGATTAGTGAATCCAACACAGAAGAATGTAGGGTGATCCTTGGGCAACAGTTGTTCATTAGATCAGGAGAACACTAAAGTGATGCAGAGCAAAACAGACTTGTGTGGAATGGAGGGCGAGAGATTATCCCTGGGGAATGAGAGAAGGTGAAAAAACATCTTCGATGTTTTTGAGCCTTTAGAAAAATTCTTCACTTCAGTTCAGTTCAGTTGCTCAGTCATGTCCAACTCTATGTGATCCCATGAACCACAGCACACCAGGCCTTCCTGTCCATCACCAACTCCCGGAGTCCACCCAAACCCATGTCCATTGAGGCGGTGATGCCATCCAGCCATCTCATCCACTGTCATCCCCTTCTCCTCTGGCCCTCAATGTTTCCCAGCATCAGGATCTTTTCAAAGGAGTCAACTCTTCACGAGCTTCAGCTTCAGCATCAGTCCTCCAATGAACACCCACGACTGATCTCCTTTAGGATGGACTGGTTGGATCTCCTTACAGTCCAAGGGACTCTCAAGAGTCTTCTCCAACACCACAGTTTAAAAGCATCAAATTCTTACATGCTCAGCTTTCTTTATAGTCCAACTCTCACATCCATACATAACCACTGGAAAAACCATAGCCTTGACTAGATGGACCTTTGTTGACAAAGTAATATCTCTGCTTTTTAATATGCTGTCTAGGTTGGTCATAACTTTCCTTCCAAGGAGTAAGCATCTTTTAATGTCAAGGCTGCAATCACCATCTGCAGTGATTTTGGAGCCAAAAAAAAAATAAAGTCAACCACTGTTTTCACAGTTTCCCCATCTATTTTGCCATGAAGTGACAGGACCGTATGCCATGAACTTAGTTTTCTGAATGTTGAGCTTTAAGCCAATTTTTTCACTCTCCTCTTTCACTTTCATCAAGAGGCTCTTTAGTTTCTTCTTCACTTTCTGTCATAAGGGTGGTGTCATCTGCATATCTGAGGTTATTGATAGTTCTCCTGGAAATCTTGATTCCAGCTTGTGTTTCCTCCAGCCCAGAGTTTCTCATGATGTACTCTACATATAAGTTAAATAAGCAGGGTGACAATATACAGCCTTGACATGCTTCTTTACCAATTTGGAACCAGTCTGTTGTTCCATGTCCAGTTCTAACTGATGCTTCCTGACCTGCATATAGGTTTCTCAAGAGGCAGGTCAGGTGGTCTGGTATTCCCATCTTTTTCAGAACTTTCCACAGTTTATTGTGATCCATACAGTCAAAGGCTTTGGCATAGTCAATAAAGTACAAATAGATGTTTTTCTGGAACTCTCTTGCTTTTTCGATGATCCAGCTTATGTTGGCAATTTGATCTCTAGTTCCTCTGACTTTTCTAAAACCAGCTTGAACATCTGGAAGTTCACGGTTCATGTGTTGCTGAAGCCTGGCTTGGAGAATTTTGAGCATTACTTTACTAGTGTGTGAGTGCCTATATACATACTAGGACAGTTATGGAAATTGAGATACTAATTTAAAGCTAAATAAATAAAAATTGGAAATGAATGATGCCAGGAAAAATAGAAAGGGACACAGAAACATTGTGCTTTTGATTCAGGAGTGAATAATACTTAGTAGTAATAAAGTAAACTCTGATAACTGATTTAGCCTTAAATGGTGACATAACCATAGAGGCAGAGGTTTGGGAAGCAGGTTTAGTAAGTTAAATCATCATGAACATAACCAGAAATCAATAGAATGATCAAAATAAAGGAATTAAAATCAACAGTCTAATTATATTATTTGGAAAGAAATTTGAAAGTTAATAACAGCAGAAACATAATAGAAGACAAAAGTTTCCTCTATGCCTCTGCATCAGAGCTTGGATGTACAGAGAGCTGCAGCAAGAAAAAGCTGCTTTAGTCTGTAAGGCCTTTAGTACATGAGATTTAAGCTATAAAATGATACCTATGACCATAACCATAATTATTCATCTCATGGATTCCTTTTACTTGTAAACCAGCTAATGTGAATATCACTTTAGTGTTTAAGCTGTGTTTGCCATGTAGTGTTTGGATAAATTATTAGTTGGCTGCTTTGTCTCCTGCTCCTGGATGTCTAAATGTTTTCACATTTCTGGGTGAATCGAACTATGAAGACTTGGTATTTTAAAATAGTTTTATTACTTCCTATCACACGTATCTATTGCATAGACCTTCCTGACTCCTTCAAATCCTCCTATAGCTTTTCTGCATTTATTTACAGGTCACATAAATTAATACTTTCTTGAAAAAATTAGGAGGTGTTTATGGTATCTCTCCAGGTAGACGTTAAGTTTCTCAAGGAAAATTGTTATTGACTTTAGTTTTTATATCCTACTAGAACTTACTACCCTGTACTTTTCATGTTGAAAAACAAACAAACTCAATAAAATGAAAAGGAAGAGGGGAAAAAAAAAAAAACACTTCATTTTAACATTTAAGAAAAATTTGAATTTGTCCTAAATGTGACCTTTTATATCTTGGAAGCACAGCTTCAGAGATCTTCAGTTGTCTCATTTCTAGAATCATACTCAAAGACATTGTAAAAATTGAATGAGGTCATGTATGTTTATATATATTTTTAAGCTAAGAAATTATACAAATAAAAAGCATCATTATGATAGGTGATTACAAATATGCATGTACATAACTTTTTATTTCCTTTTTCATCCAATTGAGTGGTATAGGCCAGAAAAGAAAAATACTCAGGGGATTTTCTAGGCTTTTTTGAAATCCTTTATCAGGAAGGAAGGAGAAAGTAATAAGAAAGAAAAATAAGAATATTAACATTAACATAAATTAAACCAAATTTTAATATATTTTTAGTCAAAATCAATTTAATAACACAAAATCAAAATCTTACTGAATTTTAAATTTTTTTGTCTTAATTCTTTTGTACAGCACTCTATTATAGAGCTTATATTTTATTGTGTTCCTCTCTTTTTACTTTTAATTTCTGAAAATTATTATTATTTTCATACAATTTGAAAGGTTACTTTTTATTTATAGCTATTACAGAATACTGGCTATATTTCCCATGTCATACAATATATCATTGAACCTATCTTTAACACAATAGTTTGATTTGAAAAGACCCTGATGCTGGGAAAGATTGAAAGCGGGAGGAGAAGGGGATGACAGGGGAAGAGATGGTTGGAAGGCATCACCGACTCAATGGACATGGGTTTGGGTGGACTTCAGGAGTTTGTGATGGACAGGGAGGTCTGGCTGCTGAAGTCCATGGGGTCGCAAAGAGTCGGACATGATTGCGTGACTGAACTGAACTGAAATGAACTGAACACTCTCACTCCTATATTGCTCCTCTGTCCCCACTAGTAACCACTAGTTTGTTCTCTGTATCTGTGAGTCTGCTTCTTTTTTGTTATATTCACTAGTCTGTTGTACTTTTTTAGATTTGACATAGATATGTGATATCATACAGTATCTACAATGACTTTTATCTAGGATCTGTTGGGCTTCCTTGATGACTCAGCAAGTAAAGAACCTGCCTGCAATTTGATCCTTTGGTCGTGAAGATCCCCTGGAGGAGGAAATGAAGACCCTCTTGCCTGGAAAATCCTATGGAGAGAGGAGCCTGGTGAGCTACAGTCCAAACGGTCACGAAGAGTTGGATATGACTGAGTGACTATGCACAGCATGGTCTTAAGTTTTGATAGGAAATAAATAGAATTATAAACCATCTTTTTAAATAATTATGCCAATTATTTACCTGTATATTTCCAATTAGCATACACAAAATGTTTGAAATACTTACTACTTTAAAGACATAAGTAATGAAATTAAAATTCAGAAACTTGAAAAAATTATTCTTCAAACTAGTATGCTAGTAACTAGTGTGGAAGCATATATTAGAACACAGGTCTTGTGAACCTCCAAATCTGTATTTTTATTCACTACCATAAGTGTGGCAGAATAATCTGCTGAAGTAATAATATGTGTCTTATTCTACCGTGATCAAAGGAATGTGAGACATTTTTCTTTCTCACAACCCTTGTACCCAACTCTCTAAGAAGTTAAACAGCAAAGCTATAGCTTCTCTTCCTGAGGATCTTTGTCAAAGCCCTTTGCCTGTGAAGCCCTTAATCTGTTTAGAATGAACCTTTATGCCCCAAAGGCGTGTGCACCCTTAGTCACTCAGTCGTGTCTGACTCTGTGACCCCATGGACAGTAGCCCACCAAGCTCCTCTGTCCATGGGATTATCCAGGCAAGAATACTGGAGTGAATTGCCATTTTCTTCTTCAGGGGATCTTCCTGACCCAGGGATCAAACCCGTGTCTCCTGTATTGGCAGGCAGATTCTTTACCATTGTGCCACCTGGGAAGCCCTATGTCCCAAGGGTACCAAGTACTGAGGCATAGGGGAGCAACTAAATCCTAAAGATGGAGAGAGGCATAGCTTTCTGAAGGCTGGAAAAAGCCTTAAAGAAATTTCTGGGGTGATGGTGACTTTGGCATACTCATCCAGTTAGGAGGAGCTCTGAGTGACACAAACACTGAGGACAGCTGGGGTAGACATTACTCATGTTCTCTGGCATCCTGTCTGAAGCAGTTAATGGCCAGTGTTTGGTTCTCTTGTCTCCATCGTGTTGCCATGGAGATATGTTCATCAACAGGGAGAAGATAGAGAACCAAATATAAATAAGCCATCTTTCCTTTCTTCCATGTACTATTCCTAAAATAAGTAGTTCTTCTTAGAGACAATAGTGACGGGGGAACCATATGGATAGTACGTCAAAGAGAGGACGGGGGCTTCCTTTCTTTATCCTGTTGCCCACTTGTCAGAGGCCATTTCATTAGGAGTAAACTCCTCCATACGTGTGGTTTGTATTATCCTCATCTTATGCCTGGGACTTCTTGGAAAGTCATATTCCATGTCTTTTCGTATGATGTTTCACTTGTCTAGGATGAAAAAGCTGCCCAGCACAGGAGAGGTACTGACTTGAGAGAGGGAAAAGAAGTAGTTGAAGATATCTGAGAAGGCACCCCAAGATTTAGAGGAGACCTAATAATATTTGCTCAATGGAACTACAGAATTTCTGCAAACTGTGTTTAATATATGTTCACTATTTTTTTTTCCTGAAGTGAACCTTTACTGTTTTTGTTCTGTTCTACTTTCATCAATGTATGCTATGTTATAGGAAACAGTTTATTTTTTAGTCCCTGATTATTGTTCAATTGCTAAGCTGTGTACGACTCTTTGCCGCACCATGGGCTGTAAGCATGCCAGTCTTCCCTGTCTTTCACTGTCTCTTGGAGTTTGCTCAAACTCATGTCCATTGAGTTGGTGATGCCATCCCATCATCTCGTCCTCTGTCTCCCTCTTCTCCTGCCCTCAAACTTTTCCAACACCAGGGTCTTTTCCATTGAGTTGGCTCTTTGCATCAAGTGGTCAAAGTATTAGAGCTTCAGCTTCAGTATCAGTCTTCCCAATGAATATCTAAACAAAAAGAATTATCCTGGATTGGTTGTAAACACTGTAAAGATAATCTCCCATCACGAATGTATTCTAGACTTCAGGATGCCTTCCTCAGAGAGGAGTTAAAAGTAAATCAACTATATGGTGACCAAAAGATTGAATTGTGATAAGCATTATAAATATTCAATAAGATTTATTATTAATATCTGATCCTTACTTCTGGGTACATAAAGAATTGTGATATCACCCACTTGAAGTTACATATTGCCAGAAGATTAGCTAAGGAAGGGTGAGTTGAAGTGGTGATTGTGTTTTTCAAACTAGAATATGAAATGGGCCAGTGCCCATCCTTCTGGCATAGTGATTGTAAAGAAAGAAGAACATGTTAAAATAGTGATGTCATCATTTTATTGAGTAGCTCTTAGGCTACAATGGCCACAATGAATACATTTCTTTGGTTTACTTCATTGAACATGTAGGGTGAGACAGAAATGTATCTTTATGATTTTCAACTACTGAGAGCTTGGACTTGTTAATTTAGGTATCTCTAGTAAGCATCCTCGCCTAATAAAATCCACAAATGATTTCACACCTTCACAATGACCTGTGTTAGACCTGCTGATTACTTAAATGAGGACTCCAAGATTTAATCCCACTTAGAAAAAATAAGGGTGATTTTTATTGCTGTAACTTATAATTGACCAAATGTTTATTAAGGAATAAATGTCTTTTTCTGATAAGAAAAACAAAAGCAAAACCAAAATATGTGATGACACTGCTTTTTGCTGGGGCATATTTATTAATATAATTGCTAATTGTATTAAGTACAATATTTTTAGCCAGCATAATAGAACCAATGCATAAAAGTGATTTCAAGGAGTGAAGTTGCTACACTGTCATTCACTGCAATGACTTGCTTACAGAAATAAGCGTTCCATTCTCAGATATTTCAGACTGTTTGCTCCACACAAATAGTTTGGAAACATGACTTCTGGAAGTAATTTACCTAAACCTTAAATCCTCATTACAGATTTCCACTTGGCTACATGGCATCTGAGCTAGCCATGGTGGGTTTCTGGAGGATACAGTCTACTACATGACAAAGGTAAACAGGATGTTCTTATTTCTCTGACCTGGATCATTGTGGACATGTGCTCATTTCATGTGACTTCCAATTCAGCTGTGTAGTCTGCATATGAATCTCGGATGCTACCTCAAAATATTAATCATATGAGATTTTTCAACAGTATATATAGGGCATTGGTCTTCCACTCCAGATTAGACTAACCCTTCTGATAATTTTAATACTTCCTTTAAGTTTGTGGATATATCCAACATGACAAGAGTACTGAAAATCATCAGAAACTTATGAAGGTTTAACCTACTCACAAACATTTTACCATAAAGCAAAGTGATATAGAGGTAGTCTTCTTTATTGCTTTCCTTGTTACATTTAAAGCAGCTTATGACTGCTTTTTATTCATAAATAAGCATATTGTTTTAATTTAAATTTGACTTCACATGGAAATAAAAACAAATCACAGCAGAAACTATCGTGTATCAGAACATATTAATATGCAACTTTGGGTCATGGGCTGCCTTAGAAGAAGCTATTCTCTCGCTCCTGTGTATCTTCTAACCTGAGTAGGACGCCCACTCCCCAAACCGTTTATGACTCCATCAGTAATTATCTATAATTATGAGTTTTATTTAGATTCATTTTGCATCATACTGAACCATATGCTATAATTTAGATTTTATAAGTAGTGAAGTTATTTTCATTTTCTATTTTGCTGTATATTCTTTTACCAACTTGTTCAGAATTTGAATGAGAAAGCAAAATAGTACTTGTGTGTGTGTTAGTCACTGAGTCATGTCTGACTCTTTGCGACCCCATGGACTGTAGCCTGCCAGGCTTCTCTGTCCATGGAATTCTCCAGGCTAGAATACTGGAGTGGATTGCCATTTCCTCTCCAGAGGAACTTCCCAACCTAGGGATCGAACCCTGGTCTCCTGCATCACAGGCAGATTCTTTATCGTTGGAGCTACAGGGAAGTCTCTAGTACTATTAACAGTTTGCTTGAAGACCCCAAACATTTACACTACCAGATTATTTGGGAAGTATCACTTTAATTTGGTGGTATGGAAAGAAAGCTGGACTGAGGCTTAGGACTGATTTTCCTATAAATTTAAGATGTGATCTTAAGAAACACTTTATTTCTCTGGGAATCAATCTTTCCTTTGTAACATGAAGTAGTTTAGGATAGATTGTTTCTAAGAAGAAATTAAGCCATGAGTAATTTGTGGCTTTTCATAGACTGATCAATTTCAGGTAACTGTGGTATAAAGGTATATCAATAGCCTTAGGTAATATCAGGGGGCCATTCTTCCTCTAAGTCAAGTTAAATTGCCATCTTGTGTCTTTTTCCAAAGATTTATCTGAAATTGATGTCTTCCATTCCTTACTTACTGTGAAAATCCTTTAATCTTCACATGTTCTTCACATTTGAATTTCTTTAACTTTTAGCCTTCCAGTTATATGACTTTCTCATCTCAGTGTTTCCTCTACCCTAATCTCATAGTCACATGCTTGACTATGTCATCGCAATTTCTGAAGCCTGATCATTATCTTCTTTTCTCACAGCATATTGCTGAAAATAGCTTGCTTTAATAATGTCTTAATTTTTAAATTTTTATATAATTTTTAAATGTTGTACTTCATTTACAGTTATACAAAACATTGTCCATATTCTTTGTGTTATGCAATACATCCTTGTAGCCTAGCTTACACCCAGTAGTTTGTACCTCCAATGTGCCCAACCCTAGGTTACCTCCCACAACTAGTAACCACTAACTAATTCTCTATATATGTGAGTCAGTTCTTACTTCAATTATACAAAAAGTTTTCCTAAAAAATTTCCCCATGCTGCTAGCTGTTCAGTAGTGTTGACATATATACACTATTATGTGTCAAATAAATAGCTAGTGGGAAGTTGCCCTTTAACACAGGGAGTGCCCAGCCTGGTGCTTGCTGATGACCTAGAGGAGTAGGATGGGGGTTGGGGTGGGAGGAAGTCTCAAGATGGAGGGGACATATGTATACTTATGACTGATTCACATAGTTATACAACAGAAACCAATACAACACTGTAAAATAATCATCCTCCAATTATTACACAAAAAAAAAAACACAAAGCCAGAATCATGTGCTTTTGGGTAAAAGTGTGATAGTATCAATGTTTCCACTTAGTTCCTTTTAAAGTCTTCAGATTGCACAAAGGATACAATCTAGTTGTTTTACATTAACTATTGAAAGTCTTGTAATTATCACACTCAACATCTGTCTAGGATTTTGGTCTCATTTCATGCTGCTCACACCTTCATTCTCTGTGCTTTATTCGTCCCAAATATCTATGGGTTCCTAACAGCTGCTAAAGTTCTTTAGGATCCAGAGATTTCACATAAGCTTTGTTCTGCCTTGAAATGTTTTTCTCTTGGTTGATCTCATTCTTGCTTCTTATTTTCCCTTAGATGTCACTTCCACAAGGAAGTTTTCCATGAAAACTCAGCCTTAGGTCCCTTGTATAGCACCTTGTAGTTCCTTTTCCTTAGCATATACTTTTAACTTAATATTTGTTTTCTAGTTATATTATTAATTTCTAACTTATTCACTAGTAGACTATAAGCTTCATACAAGAAAGGATAACATTAAAAGTTTTGACTCCTGAGTACCTATCTCCTTAGACTCAGTTTATCCTTATTAATTATTATCAAATGAACAAATAAGTGAATAAATATGAGGAAAAGGAGAGGTAAAATCTTTATTTGTGAAATATCCTCCATGTGCCTGGCATAGTCTTTAAAACAAGAAATTAAGATACAGCACACCTCATAAAATTAAGAGATGGGAATACCAGACGACCTTACCTGTTTCCTGAGAAACCTGCATGCAGCTCAAGAAGCAACAGTTAGAACCAGACATGAAACAATGAACTGGTTCAAAATTGGGAAAGGAGTGGGTCAAGTTTGTATATTGTCACCCTGCTTATTTAACTTATATGCAGAGTATCAGGTGAAATGGCAGTCTGGGTGAATCAAAGGCTGGAATCAAGATTGCTGGGGGAAATATCAACAACTTCAGATACGGAGATGATTCTGCTCTAACAGCAGAAAGCGAAGAGGAATTAAAGAGCCTCTTGTTGAAGTTGAAAGAGTAGAGTTATAAAAGCTGGCTTAAAATTCAGTCTTCAAATAACTAAGATCATGGGATCTGGTCCTATCACTTCATGACAAATAGATGGGTAAAAAGTGGAAACAGTGGCAGACTTTATTTTCTTGGGCTCCAAAATCACTGTGGACAGTAACTGCAGCCATGAAATTAAAAGATACTTACTCCTTGAAAGAAAAGCTATGACAAACCTAGACAGCATATTAAGAAAAACAGTGACATCACTTTGCCAACAAAAGTCTCTATAGTCAAAGCTATGGTTTTTCCAGTAATAATGTACAGATGTGAGAGTTGGATTATAAAGAAGACTGAGCAACAAAGATTTGGTGCTTTCAAATTGTGGTGCTGGAGAAGACTCTTGAGAGTCCCTTAGACTGCAAGGAGATCAAACCAGTCAATTCTAAAGGAAATCAGTCCTGAATATTCATTGGAAGGATTGATGCTGAGGCTGAAGCTTCAATACTTTGTCTACCTGATGTGAAAAGTCATGTCATTGAAAAAGACCCTGATGCTGAGAAAGATTGAGGGCAGGAGGAGGAGGAGTGACAGAGGATGAGATGGTTGGATGATATTACTGACTTACTGGACTTAAATTTGAGCAAACTCCGAGAGGTAGTGAAGGACAGGGAAGCTTAGTGTGCTGCAGTCCATGAGATCACACACACACACACACACACACACACACACACAATAGTTATTGCAGAAGATAACTCCTGGAGACCCTTAATAGGAGACAGTCCAAACAAATAATTTCTAAGAGAATTTGATGATTCCGGTAGTTTTAGAGGTTACCTTTGCAGCCAGAACTATATGAGTTCAATTCCTTCTTTTTCTACTAGGTACTGGGTTGTTTTTCAGTTGCTAAGTTGTTTTATGATTCTTTGTGATATAGTATTTTGGCTGCTCTGTGCTACCTACAGGATCTTAATATCTTAATCCCCCAACCAGGGGTTGAATCGATGCCCCTTGCATTGACAGCACAGAATTCTAATCACTGGACTGCCAGGGAAGTCCCACTATTCTACATTCTGTTTCTTATGTGGTAAGTTTCTTGTGGTACCTTCTAAACATATTTATGGAACAAATCAGTAATTTCCAGATCTTCCCCTATAGACTTGAGTTCAGCTCATCTTCCACTAACCTCTCCACACATTTGTATACTTAATAAGTGATAGTTTATCCTTCACAAATAATCATTATAAGAATCTTGGTTTAGTAAGAATATCTTATTATCTTCTGACATTGAAGACTCTGGAATGAAAGGACAACGTAAGAGAGAAATACTTGATCTCTTTATGATCAGTTCATTTCATTGCTTGCCCCATTCAACCTCGCAGAGTGTGTAAGAGTTAAAGTCGTAATAGAGCAGTGTAGAAATGGCACAAATAATAAAAGAGTCAGTAGAAATAGCTTTCTGTCTTGCTGCTTCTGCTGTAGGGCCTTTAGGAATATTACAAAGTACGACTATATATACATTTATGTGCTCTTGTAAATATGTCACATGTAAATATTTTTCTGGAAGGCTGGGAGGACTGAATCAATGTATGACCATTTTTCCTCCTGTCAGAAGCAATAGAATTTTTATTAGCATAATTTCCATTTCTCAGCACTGACTGTGGTATCTTTGATCAAACTAATTAGAAATAGTTACACTTTGTGCCATGAGATATATCAAATTTATTAGAAAAAATTATGTATGTGCACACATAGAAAATAAATAGGCATATTAAATATAAAAGTGTGACATTTATGCCACTGGTTGGAGTGAGGAGGCATTCTAATTAGATAGTGAATATTCTAAAGTATGAATTTTCTATGTGGATTGCAATATTCAGCTAAAACTACAATTGTTAATAGAACTTGAGTGCATGGAAGACCGCAAAACACTTTTGGGGGGCCCTGAAGTAAATCAGTGTTTATTGATCCACTGTAATGTATCTTTGCTAGATGCTATGATGAGGAAAACTGGTTTTAAGTCATTGTGGATGATGATTACCTGAATTAGCTAGCATATACAACTAAAATATTTTTTATAAATAGCATTTGTCTTCTTTTTGGTCTCACCACAAGCCATGCAGTATCTTAGTTCCTCAACCAGGGATTAAACCTGCACCTCCTCCTTTGGAAGCACAGAGTCTTAAACACTGGACCACCAGGGAAGTCTCTATAACTAGAATATCTTAATATCCTCAAATGTGTGTTGAAAGAAATAACTCACAAAATTGTTCAGAGAAAAGAATATGTCTTCTTGTGTTTGGAATACATATCTATGGAAAAGGTAAAACCCATGTGGTTTTGAAAACTGAGTTGAGAGAAGAAGGTAGTCGTAGTGAGATGTAGTGGGAGAGTGGAATTAGAACTGGAGCTTTACTGTCTGCATCAGAGAACTTATATCATCAAAGGTGGAGAGACTCAGACTCCCTTGATGAATAGGTAGTGCATCTCAGGATTATTTTTGATGCCTCTGTGGCAGATACAAGGCTAGGATTGGATGCTGCTGCTCTGGTTTCTCCTGCTATTGTTATGATTTAGTGCATCCTTATTTGGAAGCAACTTCAAGGTTCAGAAGAAAATGGACTTTCCTAGGCTTGGCAGTTTCAAAGAGTGTTTATGTGACTTTTACAAACTCTGCATCCCTAACCCCTACCAGTCCGTGATACAAATGGAGTTATACTATCATGGTCACCTGCACTTCCTACAGAGCTCAGGCTTTGCTGAGACACCTCCATCAGTGAGAGGTAAGGTGCATATTTGCCTACATGGCAGCCACGAGCATTCCCAAACAGTACCTTTTGGAGTCTCAACTAAGCAGTTAATTTTTACTACTTTTTTTTTTTTTATTTTGGGGCAAAAATATATTTTTTATTATTTGAAATTTAACACAAATTGTTAAAGGTTCACATATTGTTGAAGCTTGTCTTGGAGAATTTTGAGCATTACTTTGCTGGTGTGTGAGATGAGTGCAATGGTGTGGTAGTTTGAGCATTCTTTGGCATTGCCTTTCTTAGGGATTGGAATGAAAACTGAACTTTTCCAGTCCTGTGGCCACTGCTGAGTTTTCCAAATTTGCTGTCATATTGACTGCAGCACTTTGACAGCATCATTTTTGAAGATTTGAAATAGCTCACCTGGAATTACATCACCTCCACTAGCTTTGTTCGAAGTGATGCTTCCTAACGCCCACTTGACTTTGCATTCCAGGATATCTGGCTCTAGGTGAGTGATAACACCATTGTGATTATGTGGGTCATGAAGATCTTTTTTGTATAGTTCTTCTGTGTATTCTTGCCACCTCTTCTTAATATCTTCTGCTTTTGTTAGGTCCATACCATTTCTGCCCTTTATTGAGCCCATCTTTGCATGAAATGTTCCCTTGGAACATTTTTCTTGCCCTAAGAACATCTAATTTTCTTGGAAACAAAATCTAATTTTCTTGAAGAGATCTCTAGTCTTTCCCATTTTGTTGTTTTCCTCTATTTCTTTGCATTGATCGCCAAGGAAGGCTTTCTTATCTCTCCTGGCTATTCTTTGGAACTCTGCATTCAAATGGGTATATCTTTCCTTTTCTCATTTGCTTTTCACTTCTCTTATTTTCACAGCTATTTGTAAGGCCTCCTTAGACAGCCATTTTGCTTTTTTGCATTTCTTTTTCTTGGGGGTGTTCTTGCCTTCTGTCTCCTGTACAATGTCATGAACCTCCATCCATAGTTCATCAGGCACTCTGTCTATCAGATCTAGTCCCTTAAATCTATTTGTCACTTCCACTGTATAATCATTAGGGATTTGATTTAGGTCATACCTAAATGGTCTAGTGGTTTTCCCTACTTTCTTCAATTTAAGTCTGAATTTGGCAATAAGGAGTTCATGATCTGAGCCACAGTCAGCTCCCGGTCTTGTTTTTGCTGACTGCATAGAACTTCTCCATCTTTGGCTGCAAAGAATATAATCAGTTTGATTTTGGTGTTGGCCATCTGGTGATGTCCATATGTAGAATCTTCTCTTGTGTTGTTGGAAGAGGGTGTTTGCTATGACCAGTATGTTCTCTTTGCAAAACTTTGTTAGCCTTTGCCTTGCTTCATTCTGTACTCCAAGGCCAAATTTGCCTGTTCCTCCAGGTGTTTCTTGAGTACTTCTTACTTTTGCATTCCAGTCCCCTATAATGAAAAGGACATCTTTTTGGGGTGTTAGTTCTAGAAGGCCTTGTAGGTTTTCAAAGAACTGTTCAACCTCAGCTTCTTCAGCATTACTGGTGGGGGCATAGACTTGGATTACTGTGATATTGAATGGTTTGCCTTGGAAATAAACAGAGATCATTCTGTCGTTTTTGAGATTGCATCCAAGTACTGCATGTTGGACTCTTTTGTTGACCATGATGGCTACTCCATTTCTTCTAAGGGATTCTTGCCCACAGCTGTAGATATAATGGTCATCTGAGTTATATTCACCCATTTCATTCCATTTTAGTTCTCTGATTCCTAAAATGTCGATGTTCAGTCTTTTCATCTCCTGTTTGACCACTTCCAATTTGCCTTGATTCATGGACCTAACATTCCAAGTTCCTATGCAATATTGCTCTTTATAGCATCAGACCTTGCTTCCATCACCAGTCACATCCACACCTGGGTGTCTCTTTATTCTTTCTGGTGTTATTTCTCCAGTGATCTCCAGTAGCATATTGATCACCTACCTACCTGGGTCATACATTTGCATTAAAGCACAAGTAGATTTTACCCATCCTACTTGATCTTCCCAGTGTAGTTGTATTTCAAAAGAAAATTATTTTAACATGAGTTGATTTCTAATTATGAGATTTTAAGCATGCATGAAATTATTATATATAGCTAAAATTCAAAACAAAAACAGGAGTTATCAGAGTTTTTGACTCAGGGTTTAAGGCTGTATCACATTTATTTTATGGCAACTTCCTTCCTGAGTCTCTATTCTTTACCTTCCTTTCAAAGGGAGCTATATGAAATGATAATAAGAAATTATAATTTACACTAATACATAAAAGTCATTGATCACTTTATTTTTTAGAGTTGAGTTTTGATAAATGTACCAGGAAAAGAATACTCTGAATAGAGGATGAGAGAGGGGAAAATGATATTCTGTTTTGGACCATGACTTCTTTAAGAGAGACTAGATTGACCTTGGGGTAGCTTTTTGGAGGACAGAAGGCATTATGCAGCCAGAAGCCAGCTATAAGGAAAGAATAATTGTCTCAAAAATGAAGTTGAGTCTCATAGAATGGGAGTATGAAAAGTTCCTAGTTTCTTTCTCATCTCTTTTTTTCTTTACTGTTTTTTCTTTCTCTCTCTCTCAAAATTAATTTATTACTATCTGGTCAATAATGTGTTCAGGAGAGCAGGTCGGGTACAACCCTCCTAACTCCTGTCATCCAAGTCCTAAGACTGCAAGTTCAATAGTTTCCACATACTATTCACTGACTTTTACTTCACGTATTTTTTCCACCCCCCACCCCCCACAATGTGTATATATTGTTATGTATATACAAAATTCTTACATTACTACCATTGTTTTTCTTGTCTTATCAGAATTGTTCCTTCTGTTTTACCCATGGAATTCTAGCGGGCCACTCCATATACCTGAGTAATTACTTAATAACATTTGATTGGCTTTATACCAATCAAGATTGGCCAGCAGAGCTTTTCCCTTAGACTTTTTCATGCTGGACTGCAATGTGCCTTGAATATAAGGAGGAGGAGGAGCCAGAAAAGTGAAGATTAAACATTCATCTGAAACGTTCCCCTGGTTTTCTAAGAAATAAGATCACTTTCCTCCTCTTGCCATTTCTCAGTGGAGGATGGGGTTCTACAAGAAGGATTAAATCAATAAGGTATAAATAAAGAAGTCACATTTTAATTGATTATTTGAGTGAAGCCAAAGTAAAATTTGCAGTGTATAACATGTTGCAAATCTAATTACTCTGACTCATGGTGATACAAATATTCTAAACTCTCAAGACTGGCACTGCAGATGTCATTTTTTCATAAAAAACTATAGGAACAGACAAGTTAGATGTTCTTTCTTGAAAAATTTTCAACTACCACAAATACCCAGTGAAAATAAGTGGGGTGGGGGGGAGGTAGCTGGCACAGAGTTAACTTTGGGAAATTCACCTTTGATGGATGGTTTTGATTCCATGTGGGAAGTTATTTTGGAGTTTGAAAATTTTTTTTTTCTTCTGAATTCTTACCTTTTAAAGATAGTTTAAGATTGAAGACTTGGAAAAGGTTTCCCAAGGTCATAATCTATCTCTCACTAGGCATATTCCATGAAACTATGAAGAAACAAAATAAAAATTCATTCATCTTAAGAAAAAAAAGATATAACAGGTAAATGTGATTTATGATAATTGATGGCTTGGGTTGTGAACTTTCATAAATCAGAAAATAAAATCTTATGATATGGAGATTGGCATTAATGATGAAACACAAGTCTAAAACATGCCACTTCTTAATTTTGGCTGTCCTGGATAAGGCTTAGGGAGAAATGCCATCTTTTCTAGATTTGTAATACTTAAGATCAAAATCATTGACTAACTGTTGAAAATTTGTCAGACAAAACCATTCAAATACACTGAAAATTTAGAAAGCAACTCATCTGTAGCATTTCCATAGTTAAGTCCTTCACTTATATTTACTGATGTATCCATTCATGTACTCATACTTGTCACCCTCTCTCTGATAACTTTTAGCCCCAGAGCCCTCTCTTTTTCATAAGATCCTCATTGGTATTTCTGAACTGACCCCAATGACTCATGGAATTTATGCTCCAAATCACAAGTAACCAAATAATAAACACTCATTTACATATGTCTTAAAAGGGAATGAATGATTTCTTATCCTGAGATAAGTGGTTAAAAAAAAAATGAGGGAATGGATAGATAAAACTCTGTAAAGCGGGATTCACATCTTTACCCTGCTATAGATATAGAATATTTTGCTTGATTGTTATCTCATTTTAATGTATGGCTTTTTCAGTTCTCCAACACTGAGTAAGTCACAAATCAGACACTCTGAAAAAAATCAGGGGAAAAATTACACTTTGATGAGCAACCACACTTTTTTTGTTTACATGATCCTCTCAGGTTCTTTCTGTATTCTTTCCAAACTAAAGCACAGGAGTATGATTAAACTTCTCATACTCACTTGTATTCAATATACTTTTTTTTTTTTTCCTCAAAATTAAAAGTAGTATAAAGGCCATAGAGGATTTGTGAGGAAGATTAATTGCTTTTCATTTCAAAAATATTGCTCCCTCATTTCATAACAGCAGTGCACATTAATATAGGGTAAGCTTTCTTTATTTTCTTGTTTTTGCTCATCCAGTTTTAAATACTTCTAATTATTCATACTCCTTATCAAGCATATATTCCTTGTACTTAAATTTCTGCTTCTTTTGGCAGAAACCAACAGAATTCTGTAAAGCAATTACCCTTCAATTAAAAAATAAATAAACTGTTAAAAATTTCTGCTTCTGTGCTTTGAAACACTAAAACATGAGAATAAAATAATATGTCAGCTAACCCCAACACACACAAAACTAATCCAGAAAGATTCTACCTATTATTATGAAATGTCTTAAGTTATTAAGGTTAGAATTCTCAGCCTGATCCTCACTGAATTATAATCCTTCTTCAATACAAATACTTCCCCAAAGGAAGTATAAACAAGTGATAAATACATTGTTTCTTCATTGTCTAAAATTCAAATTTCTGAAAAATTCAGAGTGGCAGAAAGTAATTCAGAAAATCATATAATTCTAGAATGTTTGTAGAGAAACTGCATCTTCAAAAGTAGATGGGAGGTTTTAATATGAGCTGGTGCAATAGAAAAGCTAGACCTTATTTGAAAGACAACAATCAACTTTGGAAAGTTAAACTTGACTCTTTGTACATCGACAATATGCTGGGTATAATGGGAGGAGGAAGACTTCTGTGAATTTCCCTGGTGGTGCAGTTGTAAAAAATTTTCCTGCCAATGCAGGAGAGACAGGAGATGTGAGTTTGATCTGTGGGTCAGGAAGATCCCCTGGAGAAGGAAATGGCAACCCATTCCAGTATTTTGCTGGGAAATTCCATGGATGGAGGAGTCTGGTGGGCTACATACAGTCTGAAAAGTGAAAGTGAAAGTTGCTCAGTTCTGTCTGACTCTTTGCGACCCCATGGACTATACATTCCATGGAATTCTCCAGGCCAGAATACTGGAGTGGGTAGCCTTCCCCTTCTCCAGGGGATCTTCCCAACCCAGGGATCGAACTCCAGTCTTCCTCGTTACAGGAGGATTCTTTGCCAGCTGAGCCCCAAGGGAAGCCCAAGAATACTGAAGTGGGTAGCCTATCCCTTCTCCAGTGACTCTTCCCCACCCAGGAATTGAAGTGGAGTCTCCTACATTGCAGGCAGATTCTTTACCAACTGAGCTATCAGGGAAGCTCCACATACAGTTCATGGTGTCACAAAGAGTCAGAGATGACTTATAAACTAAATGACAACAAGGCATCTGTCCCCTCATTCTGCATTTTCACAGCATCTCTGGTTTGCCCATTCCTGTTCGGCCCCACTCTAGGGTTTCCAGCCTTTGACCTCTCCAATCTGCCTTCTCCATCTTGATTCATCTAATGAAATATGGAGGTCTATATGTCATTCTGTCAGTATTGTATTATTGTTATGCTAAATAATTCAAGCATCCAAACTTGTTGACATTTTATTGCTAGTATTCTATTTGTTCTGGTCAGTGCATAGGAATCTATAGCCAAAAAGTAGTCAAGCTCAGTAAATCTTTACCTTGTAAGAATACAAATAAAAAAAAAAACAAAACAAAATGCTGTCATAAAAGAACATTCCTGACAAAGATAAAATTTTCATCTTCACAAAGGGCTTAATGATATGATTTCTTGATGTCAAACAAAGGACTCTAATACCTGGAATTTTAGATAACCTTGATGATAGTCAAATGTAGAATATTTATCAGAAAGAGCAGCTTTCACTCTCAGGCTTGTTACATGTTTTTAGGTAACTGCTTATTTCAGCTTTAGCTAAGACTCCAAACTTCACTTAAGCAGCTTTATTATCTTAATAATTTCCTAGAAAGGGGCTGTCTTATTCAAACTAGGTGGACTTCCCATGTGGTTCAACAGTAAAGAATCTAATTGCAAAGTAGAAGATACAAGTTTGATCCCTGAATTGGGAAGATCCCTTGGAGGAGGAAATGAAAACCTATCCCTGTATTCTTGTTTGGGAAATTCCATGGACAGAGGAGCCTGGCTGGCTATATATCCATGGGATTTCAAAAAATCAGACATGACCTGGAGACTGAACATACACACATGTTCAATCTAGTATCTGGTACTACTGAAGCAAATCTAACCCCCCACACTCACCTCATTTTTTACCTGAGCTCTTTTTAACTTCTTCATTACAAATGAGCCTAGAACTAAGAATTTTGGTTTTTCTGGTTAAGCCAATGCATCACACACTTAGGGATTCATGGCCCTGGGTCACAATGTCTTTCCTTCATTTCTATTAGGAAGGTGGAGCAGAAGGTCTGGGGAAACAGGTCACCAGACTGCGGCTTGTGATCCATGCTCTCGGCAGCAAGATAAAAATAAAATGACTGGACCAATCCCCAACCTTTCCGTCTATCTTATACAAGCACAGGCAGTCCTGAGACATCATTGGCCCCCATCCAGCATGGCAGCTGTGACTCTCAAAACTGTGGATTGATGCTGGCAATGAAATTCTTGACAAGATATTTTTCTGCCATATGTTCTGGGAGTGCCCAAGGCATCAAGCTTCCAATGACAATGTAATTTAATGACTTAAGAGTGTCTTAACCATATTTCTTTCTAGAATCTTCAGACAGGGAGGTAAGCACTGCTCCTGGATAGTGGCCATTTATTTACTCAAACTATTAATTACCTAGTTCTGTCTTATAGACAGTATCCCTCTGCTCTTACTGAGTTATTTCACTTAGACTCTATGATTTAGGGTATTAACTGCCTTTGTGGAAAAATCATGACAGTGGTGATGAAAGAGAATACTCTTTCTTTAAATTATTTTTATTATTAATTGAAGTATAGCTGATTTACAGTGTTGTGCTAATTACTGCTGTAAAGCATAGTGATTCAGTTATACATATACATATATATATATATGTATATATCCTTTTTAAAATATTCTTTGCCAATATGATTTGTCATAGGATATTGGATATAGTTGTCTGTGTTATACTGTAGGACCTTGTTGCTTATCCATTCTACATATAACAACTAAATAGTCTTTTTAGAAGTTTAACCTGCCTCTGTTCAACCCAAGGAGCAGTAGTGGTAGTAGTAACAGTCTCTCAGTCGTGTGTCTGATTCTCTGAGACCCCATGGACTGTGGCCCACCAGGCTCCTCTGTCCATGGAATTCTCTAGGCAAGAACACTGGAGTGGGTTGCCACTCCCTTCTTCAGGACATCTTCCTGACCCAGAGATTGAACCCTGGTCTCCCACAATGCAGGCAGATTCTTTACTGTCTGAGTCATCAGGGAAATCTGTTCAACCCGAACATTGGCATTATTTTCCAAACCCCATTTATCCCTGAGTGGAATAAACCTGTAATATTATATTATATTATGAACACATCTCATAACACAATGGCCTTTCTTAGTATTTAACTGTTATTCTTTATGATATTCCTTCAAATCAAGGCTGAAGCAAAGCGGAGGGGGTGGGAGGGAGTAGCAGAGAGAGAATTTCTTTTACCTCACGTCACCACAAGGACTTTCTTGGTAGCTCAGTCAGTGAAGACTCTGCCTGCAGTCCAGGGGACCCAGGTTTGATCCCTGGTTCAGGAAAATCCACTGGAGAAGGAAATGACAAACTGCTCCAGTATCCTTGCCTGGAAAATCCCATGGACAGCGGAGCCTGGCAGGCTGCAGTCCATGGGATCACAGAGTCAGGCATGACTGAGTGACTAACATACATGTCTCCACAAAAGTGAACTTTAAGTCTTCTCTGTGACCCTTAAAGTTTCTCTGTCTCTTATGTTCTTAGGCTATAAGAATCTTTCACACAATCTTTAGAGCTAGGAATATTGGCATCACCCTCTCCATCTGCCTCATCTGCAGCAACAAATTGAACACCAAGTTTTAGTGATGCTACCTGCCAAACAGTCAACAAATCTGACCTCTTATCCATTTTAACCATCACTACTGTTGTTCAGTGTTTCAGCCTGTCTCCCCTGGACACATCAGGTAGCTCTTAGAGTAATACCTTTCTGTTGAGATATCTCCTGAGATATATTTTTTCCCCAATTGTTGACACAGTTATTTTTCCCAAGCCAACTATAATCGTATTACTCTCCCCCTTAAGTCTCCCTAGTGATTATCTCTAGTACCAGCAGAATTACACTCTAACCTCTTTCAGGACAGACAAGGCACTACTGTGCTGTGGAGACAGATCTGACAGAATGTGCTCCAGTCATGCTAAACTTAATCACCAGGTTCTGAGTAAGCCCGGTGTTCCTGTATCTTTGTGCATTTAAACAAGTTCTTCATTCATCAGGATGTCTATGCCCCCTATCTGCCTGTAACTGACTTTCTTCTCACAAATTCAAGGCCTAACTTCAGTATCACTTGTAACTTTTCCCCACTCACTCTCCCTTGCATATACACACACACACACACACATATATATATATATATGTATGTATATGTATATATATATATACACAGTGGCCCATATTCAGCTTCATTGTTAGTCCTTGGGAGGATTTCTAGGTTTTCTTGCTAGAAAATCCACTTCCAAGTGAACTCTGTTATTTGAAAAGCTCATGTATGAGTTGGGAAGATAAGATTAATTTACAAGAAATATTATACCAGTAATGCAAAGCAATGGCACATCAATAAAACAACCAACAGTAATATGGTACAGAAGTTAGAAAAACTTTTGCTGCATCCAGTAGATTTTTGTATCTCAAAAAGTAAATTGTTGGAAGAGCTCTTATTGATAAGTAAATGAATCAATAGAATTAGAGTGCATCATTCTTGACCCAGAGATTTTACATGTGTATTGAGTCCAACAGAGGAACAATAAGCTGATTAAATAATTGATTCCTATCAAAATAGCTATGGAATATCATAAGTGGAATATATCCCTATTTGTTCTAGACACATACCTAGGAATATTATAATGCAAAGGATAAATTTACTAAAATATATCTAACCTCAAAAGTAAAGTGCATATCTTTCTGTACGAGAAATCACAAAGAAATGTGAATTGGCAGAAATGCGAAGGGCAGAAACAGTAGGCTTTCTGGGTTCTGGGTTTAGGAACAGACTTGTGTGTCATAATGTAAAGGAAACTTTATTACACACACACACAGGATGCATTTTAATGCTAGAAGTCACCATTTGGAATGCTTTGGACAATTATACAACAAATAATATAGTGGTCCTTTAGAAAGCAAAACCATACGTGGCTCAAATGGTAAAGAATCTGCTTGCGATGCTAGAGACCTGGGTTTGATCCATGGATGGGGAAGATCCCCTGGAGAAGGAAATGACTACCCACTCCAGTATTCTTGCCTGAAGAATTCCATGGACAGAGGAGCCTGATGGGCTACAGTCCATGGTGTCATAAAGAGTCAGATAGGGCAAAGTGACTCACACTTTCACTAGCCAACGTGAGAAGACATGGATAGAAACATATTATTGAAAATAAACTAATTTTCTACCTTGAGTAGAGCACAGTTCACCTAGACAATATATTTTTTAAAAGGCTGAAAACCACAATCACAGTAAACTAACCAATCTTATCATGTGGAACACAGCCTTGTCTAACTCAATGAAACTAAGAGCCATGCCCTGTAGGGCCACCCAAAAGGGATGGGTCATAGTGGAGTTCTGACAAAATGTGGTCCACTGGAGAAGGGAAAGGCAAACCATTTCACTATTCTTGCCTTGAGAACCCAATGAACAGTGTGAAAAGGCAAAATGATAGGACACTGAGAGATGAACTCCCCAGGTCTGTGGGTGCCCAATATGTTACTGGAGATCAGTGGAGAAATAACTCCAGAAAGATTGAAAAGATGGAGCCAAAGCAAAAACAACACCCAGATGGTGGATATGACTGGTGATGGAAGTAAAGTCCAGTGTTGTAAAGAGCTATATTGCATAGGAACCTGGAATGTTAGGTCCATGCTGCTGCTGCAGCTAACTTGCTGCAGTCGTGTCAGACTCTGTGCAACCCTATAAATGGCAGCCCACCAGGCTCCCCCATCCATTGGGTTCTCCAGGCAAGTATACTGGAGTGGGTTGCCATTTCCTTCTCCAATGAGTGAAAGTGAAAATGAAAGTGAAGTCACTCAGTCGTGTTTGACTCTTAGCGACAAGATGGACTGCAGCCTACCAGGCTCCTCCGTCCATGGGATTTTCCAGGCAAGAGAAATGGAGTGGGTTGCCATGGCCTTCTCCGGTTAGGTCCATGAATCAAGGCAAATTGGAAGTGGACAGACAGGAGATGGCAAGAGTGAATGTCGACATTTTAGGAATCAGTCAACTAAAATGGAATGGAATTGGTGAATTTAACGCAGATGACCATTATATCTACAACTGTGGACAAGAATCCCTTAGAAATAACTGAGTAGCCATCATAGTTAACAAAAGAGTCCAAAATGAAGTACTTGGATGAAATTTCAAAAGTGACAGAATGATTTCTGTTTGTTTCCAAGGAAAACCATTCAATATCACAGTAATCCCAGTCTATGCACCAACCAATAATGCTGAAGAAGCTGAAGTTGAAGACCTACAAGACCTTCTAGAACTAACACCCCCAAAAGATGTCCTTTTCATTTTAGGGGACTGGAATGCAAAAGTAGGAAGTCAGGAAACACCTGGAATAACAGGCAAATCTGGTCTTGGAGTACAGAATGAAACAGGGCAAAGGCTAACAGAGTTTTGCCAAGAGAATGCACTGGTCATAGTAAACACCCTCTTCCAATACACAAGAGAAGACTCTACACATGGACATCACCAGATGTTCAACACCGAAATCAGATTGATTATATTCTTCTCAGCCAAAGATGGAGAAGCTCTATACAGTCAGCAAAAACAAGACAAGGAGCTGACTGTGGCTCAGATCATAAAATTATTTTCAAATTCAGACTTAAATTGAAAAAAGTAGGGAAAACCACTAGACCATTCAGGTATGACCTAAATCACACCCCTTACAATTATACAGTGGAAGTGAGAAATAGATTCAAGGAATTAGGTCTGATAGACAGAGTACCTGAAGAACTGAGGATGGGGGTTCGTGGCATTGTACAGGAGGCAGTGATCAAGACCATCCTCAGCAAAATGAAATGCAAAAAGGCAAGATAGCTGTCTGAGGATACCTTACAAATAGCTGTGTAAAGAAGAGAAGCAAAAAGCAAAGGAGAAAAGGGAACATATAACCATTTGAATGCAGAGTTCCAAAGAACAGCAAGGAGAGATAAGAAAGCCTTCCTCAGCAATCAATGCAAGGAAACAGAAGAAAACAATAGAATGGGAAAGACCAGAGATCTTATCAAGAAAATTAGAGATACCCAGGGAATATTTCATGCAAAGATGGGCACAATAAAGGAAAAAAAAAATTGTATGGACTTAACAGAAACAGAAAATATTAAGAAGAGGTGGCAAGAATACACAGAAGAACTCTACAAAATCTTCACCACCCAGATAATCACGATGGTGTTATCACTCCCCTAGGGCCAGACATCCTGAATGCAAAGTCAAGTGGGCCTTAGGAAGCATCACTTCGAACAAAGCTAGAGGAGGTGATGGAATTCCAGTTGAGCTATTTCAAATCGTCAAGGATGATGCTGTGAAAGTGCTGCAGTCAATATGACAGCAAATTTGGAAAAGTCAGCAGTAGCCACAGGACTGGAAAAGGTCAGTTTTCATTCCAATTCCAAAGAAAGGCAATGCCAAAGAATACTCCAACTACCACAATTGCACTCATTTCACACACCAGTAAAGTAATGCTCAAAATTCCCCAAGACAGGCTTCAACAGTATGGAAACTGTGAACTTCCAGATGTTCAAGCTGGATTTAGAAAAGGTTGAGGAACCAGAGATCAAATTGCCAACATCCATTGTATCTTTGAGAAAGCAAAATATTTCCAGAAAAACAATTACTTCTGCTTTATTGACTATGCCAAAGCCTTTGACTGTGTGGATCACAATAAACTGTGGAGAATTATGAAAGAGATGGGACTACCAGACCATCTCACCTGCCTCTTGAGACATCATTATTCAGAAGCAAGAAGCAACAGTTAGAATCATACATGAAACAACGAACTGGGTTCCAAATTGGGAAAGGAATACATCAAGGCTGTATATTGTCACCCTGCTTATTTAACTTATATGCAGAGTACATCAAGAGAAACAGTGGGCTGGAGGAAGCACAAGCTGGATTCAAGATTGCCAGGAGAAATATCAATAACCTCAGATATGCAGGTGATACAACCCTTATGGCAGAGAGTGAAGAAGAACTAAGGAGCCTCTTGATGAAAGTGAAAGAGGAAAGTGAAAAAAGTTGGCTTAAAACTCAACATTCAGAAAACTAATATCATGGTTTCTGGTCCCATCACTTCCTGGCAAATAGATGGGGAAACAATGGAAACAGTCGCAGACTTTATTTTCTTGGGCTCCAACATTACTGCATGTGGTGACTGCAGCCATGAAATTAAAAGATGCTTGCTCCTTGGAAGAAAAGCTTTGACCAACTTAGACAGCATATTAAAAAGCAGAGACATTGCTTTGCCAACAAAGGTCATTCTAGTCAAAGCTACTGGCTTCTCCAGTAGTCTTGTTTGGTTGTGAGAGTTGGACTGTAAAGAAAGCTGAGCGCTGAAGAACTTGTTCTTTTGAACTTTGGTGTTGGAGAACACTTTTTTTTTTTTTTTTAGTTGGAGGCCAATTACTTTACATCATTGCAGTAGTTTTTGTCATACATTGAAATGAATTAGCCATGGATTTACAAGTATGAGAGTCCTTTGGACAGCAAGGAGATCCAACAAGTCTCCATTCCTTTCCATCTTAAAGGAAATCAGTCCTGACTATTCATTGGAAGGACTAATGCTGAAGTTGAAACACCAATACTTCGGCCACATGATGGGAAGAACTGACTCACTGGAAAGAACTGACTCATCAAGAAAAAAATCTTTTCCTGATGCTGGGAAAGATTGAAGGCAGGAGGAGAAGATGACAGAGAATGAGCTGTTTGGATGGCATCACCAACTCAATGGACATGAATTTTAGTAAACTCTGAGAGCTGGTGATGGACAGGGAGATCTGGCTGCTGCAGTCCATGGGGTCCCAAAAAGTCGGTCATGACTTAGCAATTGGACTGAACTGAAAAGACCTAAAAAGCAAAATTAAGATGGCACTATTCATTACATACAACCTTATGGTTCTATATCAAACATTAAACACAAATATAGGAAATGCAACTTCTTCTCAAGCATGCATCAAACATTCACAAAAATTGATCACATATTAGATAAAAAATAAATCATTGCTAGATTCAATAGAGTAAAAACATTAAAACAATACTTTAATCAGAATGTAATAAAACTAGAATCAACATTTTTTAAAAAGTCCTTCTGGTGGAGGATTAATCATTTAGTTGTGTCTGACTCTTTGCTATCCTGTGGATTGTAGCCCACAAGGCTCCTCTGTCCATAGGATTATTCAGGCAAGAATATTAAAGTGGTTGCCATTTCCTTCTCCAGGGGATCTTCCCCATCCAGGGATTAAACCCAGGTATCCTGCATTAGCAGGCAGATTCTTTTACCATTGAACCCCCAGGGGAGTCCCAAAAGCCATTCTACCTGGAAATTTATTAAAAATCTCTACCCATAACTTTTGGGTGCAAAGGGAAGTTCATAGAGAGTTTATGCAATTTCTAAACATAGTAATTAATTACTTCAGATTTTTTTCAGTTAATTTTATAGTCACTTTTGTAGAGTTCCTTAATTTTTAGTGTTATTTTTTAGAGAAAGGGCAGTCTGAAAAATACTGTTTTTCTTTAACTTTGTAATGTGGTCTGCATTTTACATGATTGCATTTTTGTATCTCACATCATTATGTTGGGGCTTTACTGTGTTTCCTTATGTGACTAAAAATAGTTTTTCTATTGCCCTACTGGTGGAGCACTAAGGCCTTACTGACAAAGCTGTTGTTAACATTCTTATCCAGATCTCCTGTGTATGTGCAAAGCACTTTAATTGCTAAATTAGAGTACTTGTATCCTCAGGTTTACTCCCTATTGCCAAATTGCTTTCCCAATTGCCTTTATACAACTCTCACTTTGACCATTAAAAGATAGAACTTCCCATTTTGTCACAATTTCACCAACATTTGGTGACAAGCTCTTTAGTTTTTGCCTAAAGTGTATGGAATAATTATCTTATTAGAATAAGCAGTAGAGACTGTGGTTAACGACAGTGACCCGTAGGCAGATTGCCTTTACTCAATGCCAACTTTGCCTCTAACTCACTGTGTTATCTGGGTAGGTTACTTAGCCTCCTGTGACTCAGTTTCCTCATTGGCAAAATGAGGATAACAGTTCTACCTAACTGATAAGGTGGAGGCTTGCCTGATGGCTCAGTGGTTAAGAATCCAGCTGAATGTGGACAACACAGGAGATACAGGAGATGTGGTTTCAATCCCTGGGTTGGTGCGATCCCCTGGAGAAAGAAATGCAAGCCACTCCAGTATTCTTGCCTGGGAAATCCCATAAACAGAGAAGCCTGGTGGGCTACAGTCCAAGTTTTGCAAAGAGTCAGCTATGACTGAGTGACTTAGCACACAACTCATAAGGAGCCTGTGATGACTATATGAGAATATGTATTTACACACTTATCTATTATAGAATATTATATACATACACGCATATATATATAATTACTTGACCCTACTTTGATTCCTAGGTTGGGAAGATCCCCTGGAGAAGGGATAGGCTACCCACTCCAGTATTCATGGGCTTCCCTGGTGGCTCATAGGCAGACTCTGATGGTAAAGAATCTGCCTGCAATGTGGGAGACCTGGGTTCAATCCTTGGGTTAGGAAGATCCCCTGGAGGAGGGCATGGCAAACCATACCAGAATTCTTGCCTGGAGAATCCCATGAACAGAGGTTCCTGGCAGGCCACAGTCAATGGAGTTGTAAACAGTCTGACATGACTGAGCAGCTAAGCATAGTACAGCATATATTAGAATAACGTGTGCCCTATAGTAAACACCAGCGAAGGCTTATAAGTTACAAATTATCCTAACAATTTCCTTATAGTACATGAAATCCCCTCATCATATGCTGCATTTGATTGCACATCTCTTTTGTTTCCTTTAATCTGGGATATTTTATTAGATTTTCTTTGTCTCTTATGACATTAGTGTTTCTGGAAATGTAGCTAGTTATCTTCCAGATTTTAATCAATTTGAAAAGGTTGAATTGTCCTTACCATTTGATTCAGTTGTGTATTGTTCTAGCTTGTCAAAAGAGTCTTCCTGTACTCTCCAAAGGGGGATCTGGTGTTGGGCTGGTCATTCAAAACTTCTTGAGTTGATTTAAGGGGGCTTTATGTTCTTGTTAACCGGCCTGATATAGTAAAGATATAACCTTGGGGAAGGCAGCTTTCTTTAGCACAAGGTAATTTCCAGAGAAATAAGAGAAATAGGACAGTGAAAGTGAGGGAGACCAGTTCTAGCACTCCCAGCAGTTGGGCATAAAGTCCTTCAGTCTTGAAGGGTGAGCTAGGAGGTACATCACAACTTCACTACAATGTAAGTAATGCAAGTTGAAGAATAATATAACTTATAATATGCCTTTTATATACGTAGTCTTGGGCTTCCCTGATGGCTCAGATAGTAAAGAATCCGCTTGCAATGCAAGAGACCCAGTTTCAATCCCTGGATCAGGAAGATCCTCTAGAGAAAGGAATGGCTACCCTCTCCAATATTCTTGCCTGTAGAGTTTCATGGACAGAGGAGCCTGGTGGGCTACAGTCCATTGGGTCTCATAGAATCAGATATGATTGAGCGACTAACAATTTCACTATGCATAGTTTAAGATAAGTAAAGCATTACTAAAATGGATTTAAATACATGTGATTTCAGGCATCTGTCTATGTGTATCTCTGAAGTAATTGCATGAGATGATGAGCATTCAGTTTCAGTTCAGTTGCTCAGTCGTGTCTGACTCTTTGCTCTTTGAGACTCCATGAACCTCAGCACGTTAGGCCTCCCTGTCCATCACCAACTTCCAGAGTCTACCCAAATCCATGTCCATTGAGTTGGCGATGCCATCCAACCATCTCATCCTCTGTCGTCCCCTTCTCCTCCTGCCCTCAATCTTTCTCAGCACCAGGGTCTTTTCAAATGAGTCAACTTTTTGCATCAGGAGGCCAAAGTATTGGAGTTTCAGCCTCAGCATCAGTCCTTCCAATGAATATCAAGGGCTGATCTCCTTTAGAATGGACTGGTTGGGGGTGGCAGCCGAGAGGAACTACCCACACGTCCAAGGTAAGGAGCAGCGGCTGCGCTTTGCTGGAGCAGCCATGAAGAGATACCCCATGTTCAAGGTAAGAGAAACCCAAGTAAGACAGTAGGCGCTGAGCGAGGGCATCAGAGGGCAGACAGACTGAAACCACAATCACAGACAACTAGCCAATCTGATCACACAGACCATAGCCTTGTCTAACTCAATGAAACTAGGCCATGCCATGTGGAGCCACCCAAGATGGACAAGTCATGGTGGAGAGGTCTGACAGAATGTGGTCCACTGGAGAAGGGAATGGCAAACCACTTCAGTATTCTTGCCTGAGAACCCCATGAACAGTATGATGAGCATTAAATTCAGATTATTCATTACATGTTGGGCAGAGTTTGTAAGATGAGGCAAGGGTATTCAGGATTTTACCTGTATTTGAAACAACACTTCTTTAAATGAAGGAAAAAAAAATAAGATTTCTTAAAGCTGGATAAGAACACATGCTTCTCATATTGTTCTGTTTATGTTTCAACATATCTGAAATGTCTCACAATCAAAATGTTATGGGGATCATTAAGGCATTTTAGCATTTCCTGGCCACAACAAATCACCCACACTGAGTTTAAATAACTTTATTTTAATTAGGAGAGTAATCTGTGCTTATGATAAAACGTCAGTTGTGCAGAAGTGCATTAGATAAAAATAACAGTGTCCTTTACCTCAATCCCTGTACTCTCAGCATCTCTCCTCAGGTGTCACCCTTCTTTAAAGTGTGACTTCTCTTCTTTGATAAGACATATTGGATTATTTTACATATTCTCTTTTACAACCACTTTTGTTCTTTTTACTTGACAATAAATCTTGAACATATTTTTTATCAGCACTTGTATACTTAATTCATTTTTTCTGATGTCAGCATAATAGTTCATTAAATAGCTGGGCTATTACTTCTTTAACTATTTCCCAATTGATGACATTTGTTTCTGAACTTCCAATTTTTTTTTTAATTTACACCTAATAACATTAATTTATGTGTTACCCAAACTCAACTAAAGGGTAATCATTCTTTATTTGTGAGAATGTATGGCAGGAGGACAAGAAGTCCATCATTCTCTGTATCTTCATCATCTGTGATACCATTATTACTTCTCTAAAGATAGAAATCAATTATAGAAAGAAAAACAGGAAAGGAACAAATACATGGAGACTAAACAACAGCTAAGAAAAAGAAAGTGTATTTGTTATTAAGAAAATCAAAGAGGAAATCAAGAAGTACCTCAAAAATTGAAAATGAAAAAACAACACTCCAAAAATCTATTGGATTTAGCAAGAGCAGTTCTAAGAGGGAACATTATGGTGATACAGGCCTTCTTCCAGAAGCAAGAAAAATCTCAAGTAAGCAACCTAACCCAACCCCTAACAGAATTAGAAAACAAAAAAAAAAAAGAAAAATCAAAGCCCAAACTCAGCAGAAGTGGCAGTGGGGGTGGGGGGGGAGCAGGGGGGGATCAGAGAGAAAATAAGCAAAATATAGAACAGAAAACAATAGAAAAGATCAATGAAACCAAGAGCTGATTTTTCAAATGATAAGTTACATTGATAAACTTAGAGCCAAACTCACCAAGATGAAAAGAGGGCCCAAATATGCCAAATAAGAAATGAGAAAGAGAAATAATAGCTTACACCACAGAGATACAAGGAATCAAAGGAATCATAACAGAATACCTCAAATGATGGTATACCAACAAAGTGGATAACCTAGAAGAAGTAGACAAATTTCTAGAAACATACAGCCTGCCAAGATGAATCTAGAAGAAACAGACAATTTGAACATACTGACCATTAGTATGGAAATTAAATTTGTAATAAAAAATTTCTGATAAAAAGTCCTGGACCAGATAATTTCACAGGGGGAAGAGGACAGAACATTTGAAGACAACAGACACTTCCAAATATATTCTATAAGGCCAATATAACCCTGAAACCAAAATTAGACAAAGACACTACAAAAAAAGAATTACAAGCCAATATCTTTGATAACTGTAGATGTAAAAATCCTCAATGAAATATTAGCAAGTTTGGTCCAACAATATGTTAAAAGTATCATACACCACGATCAAGTTGGATTTATTCCAGGGACACGATGGTTCAAGATTTACAAATCAATCACTTTGATACACCAAACTAACAGAAGAAAGAATAAAAATCACATGATCATCTCAATAGATGCATAAAAAAGTTTTTACAAAATTCTCCATCTATTAATGTTAAAAACTCTCATGCAAGTTGGTATTGAGGGAGCACATCTCCGCTTGATAAAGTCAGTTCATGGCAAAACCACAGGTAGCATCATATTTAATGGTGAAAAGCTGAAAGTGTTTCTTCTACAATCAGGAACAAAACAAGGATTTCCATTTTCACCACTTTTATTGAACAAAGTATTAGAAGTTCTAATCATTGAAATCAGATGAGAAAAAGAAATAAAAGGCTTCCAAATTGGAAGGGAAGAAGTAAATCTCTTAATATCTGCAGATGACATGATACTTTATATAGAAATCCCTGAAGTCTTCACACCAAAGCTATGAGAACTAAAAAAAAAAAAAAAAAAAAAAAAATTCAGAAAAGTTGTGGGATATGGGATTAATATAAAGAAATCTATTGCTTTTGTCCACACTAATAAAATGTCAGAGAGAGAAATTTTAAAATCGCATTTTAAAATCACATCAAAATCATAAAATATCTAGACAAACTTAACTAAGGTGGTAAAAAACTTATACTTTGAAAACTAAAGCACTAATGAAGAAAACTGAACATGACACTAACAAATGCAAAGACATTCTATGCACTCAGATCGGAAGAATTATTGTTACATAGACCACACTAACCAAAGCAATATACAAAAATATCTAGGGTTTCCCTGTTGGCTCAGTGGTAAGGAATCTGCCTACACTGCAGGAGAGCTGGGTTCAATCCCTAGGTTGGAAGATCCCTGGAGGAGGGCATGGCAACCCACTCCAGTACTCTTGCCTAGAGAATTCCATGGACAGAAGAGCCTGTCAGGTTACAGTCCATGGGTTGCACAGAATTGGACACAACTGAGTGGCTAAGCAGCACCATCAAACTATCTATGGTATTTTTCACAGAACTAGAATAAATAACCCTAAAATTTATATGGAATTACCAAAGACCCAGAATTGCTAAAGCAATCTTCGGGCAAAAGAACTAGAGATCTCCAAAGCTGGAGATATCACTCTCCTAGACTGCAGACTGTACCTCAAAGCTACAGTAATCAAAACAGCATAGTATTAGTGTACTTTACATTTGTATTGGCCTGAGTAATGGTCAGAGGTCTATAGAGTATGTTACCAAAAATAAAATTGAGTATCTGTTAGATAAAATTAATAGGATCAATCATTTTTTATAGTTTATACAATTTAGTCCTAAAATGTAATAACTCAGGTTGATTTTACTGGACTGACTTATGTAAGCATCACAGTGGGAAGAACATTATAAATTCTCTTGCTTCTCAATATTTACTGATTAAGCAGAAGGTGATTGCCCCCTTTGAATGATTTTTATCTTGTCCAACAATTGTATTATATTGAACAAATTATAAAAAGCTTCACAGCTGGTGAATGGCAGAACTAGAACTAGAATCACCTGTCCATCCAGTCACTGCCACATTGCCTCTAGTTTATTTATGTGCTTTTGGCATCAATAATCCAAAATGATTATATGACAGCTATAGAGTAAGCTGATATTGCCACTAAAATTAATATAGAAACTTGCTAACTGCTTTCTTGTTATTTTGGTCATTTTAGACACAGGTTCAAACTATCAAAATGTATGATTGATTGTCTGTAAGACAAGATTATAGGCTTCTCTGGTGCCTCAGCAGTAAAGAGTCCACCTATAATGCAGGAGATGTGGGTTTGACTCCTGGATCAGGATGGTCCCTGGAGAAGAAACTAGCAACCCACTCCAGTACTTTTGTCTGAGAAATACCATGGACAGAGGAGCCTGACAGGCTACAGTCCATAGGGTTATGAAAGAATCAGACACAACTTAGTGACTAAACAAGATCATAGCAAAGAATCTCTCCAAGAATAGTCAATCTGATGTTTAGCTTTCATTGAGTAATTTCAAACTGTTATAATGCATTTTAATAGTGGTATGAAAAGTCATATACTACTAATACTAGTTTTAAGGAAAGGATTGAAGTGTGATCTATCAGTTACAGCCTGATAGACATATTTGTGGTCAGTACTTTAGTGGGAAATCACTGAAGGAAAAGGCATGAAATAACTTTTCCCCATTAATAGAAAAATCCTTAGTTGTATAAAACTGAAAATCCAATCATGCTGCCTTCTTGTGAATGAAACATGCAGATTAAAAGCTATGGATGGATCCAGCTATAGTGACTGATTTACACAGAATTATTGGTTTGTTCACAAAGCTGCTTCAGATTGCATTTACACAGTAACCAGTGACAAATTGCACTGAGGTCAAGAAAGGATCTACTCCCCCTTCAGCTTGAAGAAGACAATGCCCCCAGGCATCTCCCAGTACCTGCTGGAAGTCACTTACAGTCTACTCTCACAACTTTGTTTCAAGCCAGAATTTGGGCTTTGAACCTCTAATTCTACAGCTGAGATTTGTTTTCCTGATACTGTATTTTTCTTTTGGGATTAGTCACCCGAGAAACTTAATACTTGTGTCCTTTCCTATCATTCTTTCAGGTGAAAAGTCTCTAACCTTTTAATGCTTGCCACTGAGAACTTCCTGCAATAAATATAGTGATGGTGGTTTAGTTGCTAAATTGTGTCCAACTCTTGTAACCCCAGGGTTACATTAGCATTCCAAGTTCCTCTGTCCATGGGATTTCCCAGGCAGGACTACAGGAGTAGGTTTTCATTTCCTTCTCCAGGGGATCTTACCAAACTAGGGATGAACTCACATTTCCTGCATTTCAGATAGTCTCCTGCATTTTAGGTAATCACCTGCATTTTTGGAAATCTCCTGCTTTGCAGGAAGATTCTTTGCCAATTGAGCCATCAGGAAAGCCTGCAATTATTATAGCCAATAATAACTATTTCTTTTTAAATGTTTTTGCTCTTCATAATGGCTGGAACAGAACGTCCTTCCAATTTCTCCCTGTTCCAGCTATGGGAGTCTTAACTAGTGCACTGTCTTCAGGATAACTTGTGAAATCATTGACTTTAGGGTGACTGTTTCTGTGTGAGAGGTGTGTGGATAGGGGTGTGCATCTTACGTGTCTATTCTGAGATATCGTTGTGATCTCATAAACCTATGTCTACAGCCATGTCTCAGGAGTTGAAGACAGAACAGGAAAGCTGAGACTCTTTCACTTGGGACAACTTCTGTAGGTTTCGTCAACCTTCCTAACTCTTTTCCTTCTAATACGTTAGGAAATTTCAGAAATTCTCTTCAAGCTACCAGCATCATTTCCAGTCTTGGTAATGGACTGGTAATGTGTCTTGATCCTAATTTGGAAGTTTAGTTTTAAGTTGTTAACTGTGAAATGGAGTGTTTCCTGCTATATCAATAAATAAGGATGTCATAGCCATCCATGATTCTGGCCCTCCAAATGTGAATTGCTGAGCCTAGGATGAACAATGTGGACTATCTGGCAGTCACCAGCTACTCCCTGTGGTGAGTGAGGAACTAAGGATGTGAATAATCAAATTTCAGGATGCTGGGCCCAGGTAGCTGAGATGCATATGAAAAGGATGATTTCAGTAAACCCAGACTCTTGCATCTTCTTGTACATAGAAAAGCACTAAATTCCTTGATATATCTGGTTTTCCTTAATTAACAGAAAATTGTAAAATATTTATTTATTTGGCTGAGCTGGGTCTTAGTTGTGGCATGTGGGTCCCTGTCCAGGAAGCAATCCCAGGGCCCCTGCATTGGGAGCATAGAGTCTTAGCCATTGGACTACTAGCAAAGTCCCAACAATAATTTTTTAATGTTCAGACTATCTGCCCTTGTTACAAGCTTCTGTATAACCTGACTCTTCCTTCTGCCTCCTGGGAACTGTTCTCTCAGAGTTACTTGAGATGCTGGCTCTTGGGCTTAAAGTTCAAAATTCCCACCAAATAAAACATAACTCTCAATTTACAGGTTGTGACTACTTTTTAAGTCAACATAACCATATCTCAATTTTCATACATATAAAATGAGAAAGTAGGATTAGATAGCTTTTCTCATTGGTTTCCCTGTCTCTTATTTCATCCCTGTCTAGGTTTTTTTTCTCTGTTTTCAGCATATTATTTCTTAACTCATATCTCATTTGATCTCTTCCTTGATAAATGAGTTTCAAGATAAAATCCTTAGCTCAAAATAATCTTGTCTCTAACTCTTGTTTTTAACTGTGCTGTAACATGATCCCTGGACTTCCTAGGTGTCTCAATGGTTAAGAATTCTCTGCAATGCAGGACATATGGGTTTGATCCCTAGGTCAGGAAGATCCCCTGGAGGAGGGAACAACAGCTCACACCAGTATTCTTGCCTGGACAATCCCATGGACAGAGGAGCCTGGTGGGCAACAGTCCATAGGGTCACAAAGAGTCAGACACAACTGAGTGACTAAACACAAATACAACATGATCCTTAACTCCCACTTAGCTTTTTCATAGCTTAGCATTTATATATGCTGTTTCCCTGCTTGTAGTGCCATCTGATTTTTATTCCTAGCTAATATTTTTAATATTTAAATCATATTTTAAGATGAAAAACACAATTTAAATTATATTTAAATTTATGAACTTTGCTTATTCTCCTTCATTAAAAAAGTGGATAGTTGCTTCTCCCCTGTATTCCTATGACTCAGCACATTTATATTTAAACTGATTATTGAGGACTCAGTAATTTGTTATAGCTAATATCATCTCATATTTTAAGCTAAGTATTATTATTATTTACTTTATTACTGCTTTATTTTTGAAAACTGGTCACTAAGTCACTATTAACTGAGATCTTGCTGTGAGTAGGTAAGGGAAGAGAACTTAGCATTCTAAATTCTAAATTCTAGACTGTGTTACACAGTTACAAGGGCTGGGAATTTGAAGTTTGAATTTTGAAGAGCATTTATTAAACTATATTTTTTGGTTTGATTTACCTTCATTGGCAAGGGAAATTCATTTCATTTAAGATCTAATTTTCTAGGGCTGGAAGGTGGTAGAGGGGTAACCTCGGAGTACAAAAGTACTAAATACAGTGTCACAGTGGGAAAGAAGATCATGGCTTCTCCACCACCCTTACCCAGCCTGGCTGTAGGAAGACCTCAGCTGAGGCATAAGAGTAAGGTTTGTGAACCTAGTTGCCTGGGTTAGGAATACAAAGATTCATAAAAATATCACCAAACAGAGAGATTTGAGTCCTTGGCTGCAACTTCCTTTAGAGACTGTAATACACTGGCTGTGCACCAACTCTGGTGTTGGGAGGTCAGCTTTCCTCTATGAGACCTGCCAGGGAAAACATTTGGAATTGCCTATGGTTTGGCCTAAAAAATAACACACAGTTTTTTAACGAGGAGTTTTATTACTCAACTCTCTACTGGATTCACTGCAGGCACTCCTTTTGGGCAGCAAGCTTAGTTTGGCTTCAGAAGAACCTAAACAGTAATTGACTCAGGTGCCTCTGTCTTTTCTACAGTAACGCAGCTTTCTCTTCTTGTGTTGCCCCTAGAACAGGTAATCAGCCATAGTCCTTCATGTTTATTCTCTTTCTATGATGGAGTCTTCAGGATTTCATAGTTCAAGTTCTAGGGTTGTCCCATTGAAGTCTTTTACCTTAACTTTGATGTAAGAGGGAAGTACACATTCTTATTCTTCATAAGGGTGGGTATTATGCCACAGCACTGAAAATTTTTGAAAGAAATTCTTGTTTCAAGCTTCTTTAATTTCAATTTCTATAAGTGTAAAATGCATATAGATCTAAGTGCTATCAAAAACCAGTTTTTGGTTGTCTTCTTTGCAAGTCCTTAATTGTACATAAAATCCAAACTTTAAAATATTGCCACACTATTTTATGGTCATCCCAACATATAAGGGAAAGGCAAAAGACCCAAAATAGCTAAAATAATCTTGAGAAAGAAAGGTAGAGCTGGAAACCATGCTGCCTGACTTCAGACCATATTCACCCTTTTGGGAAACTAGCTAAAACTGAGATAAAGTAAAAGATTCCCATTATACTTAAAGCACTGCTGAGAAGAAAATAATGTAATTATTCATCTTGATTTTATAGCTGGAATAAAAATAAGGGCAAAGAGGAAAAATAATGCTTTGATTGATATTATACATATTATCAGGATGCTGGAGACAATTATTAATTGTAGCAGTCATTGCCATACAAGTTTCACTAAACCATAAAATTTGGTAGAAAGTAAATAAGGAGTATGAACCTCAGTTTCTTAATTTTTAACCTAATTTTTTTTAAGATTAAATGAAATAATGAAAGTAAATTTGCTAGCATGGAGCTGATCCACTGTGTATCAGAAAATTTAGGCATTGCCTTTTCCTTACTACCTTACTTCGTAGTTCCCCACTCTGAATCATATGTATTTCCAAAAATCCATAATATAAAATAAAACAAAAATTATAATTTTTGTTTCATTTGAATTTAAGATTAATTTTGAGACTTCTTATTTTAATGTAGGTCTTAGAGAAGAAAGAAGATAACCTGGAGGGGGAATTGTTGCATCTGAGTGTAAAGAAAGGAGGAAATATACAAAAATTATGTGGGGATGAGAGACTAAAAGAGAAAATGAATGTTTGGGATGGACAGACCAATAGCAATAAAAGAAAAGATCTTTGTGTAGGACTGAAACTATAAACTTATGAAGAGATCAATGGCCTCAGGCAACTAATGATTAATCTGTAAGCCTGAGTTGCTTTGTAAATAAATGACCTGCAACAATATTAACTTGACCAGTTAGAGCTCTGAACACACAGATGCAGTTAAAAAATTAAAAACTATTAGACAAGACAGTTGAAGAATGCCTAGAAGGAGTTAAGTGTATCATTTATTGAGTATATGGCTTACATGTACTATAATAAAATGCCAAATCTCAGTAAATGGAAGTAAATTTATACTATTGGAAGGTCAAGATTGTTTTTGGCTCTACAATTCTCTCTGTTGGCCTGTGGAGAAAGGATTTTGTAAAACTTACTCCCTACTGGGAAATTTCAGGTTTGTAAAATATCTGGTGATCATCTCAGAAGAAAAATGCAACTCCAATGTGAAATTTATTCTGAGCTTGTATCACTGCTGGTGCTAAGTTCTATCCCAGATATAATTAGGCACATCAGGAATAGCAAATTATATTGTCTTGTACTGCCAATTTCTCTGTCAAGTCTTGATCAAATACCTAGTATTAGTCACTGTAACAGTAACTCATACCTGACTTCTCTTTTGACATCCTCCATAAAATGGCATGCTAGTTCTGATGAAGCTGTATATCCTGATATGCTCCATCCTTTTTCTGTTTCATTCAGAGATGCTACTCGATTGTGCTGAGATCAGTGGATGCAAGTCGTGATTTAAGCATCAATTATTGATTCAACTTGGAATCAGGCATGCTTATACATGTGGATGAAGTATTGGAGAGAAATAGATTTGCACTTGATTTGCTCTATATTATCATTGGACAATGTTGCAGAGAATTTCTTGGCTACTAAATAATTTCAAGTCACAGTACCTTCATGATCAACTCAGAGGTGGATCTTTAGGACCAAGGTTTCTGCTCTGAGAGGCCCGGTCTCAAACTCTGATATGCATATCTGAAATAAAAACATCACTGCATTGTCTTAATAGACAAATAGAAAGAAGCACAAATCACAAGCTAGAATGATAGAAATTACTGAATTTGAAAAATAGAGTGAACATAAACTGCAAAAAAACAAAAAAAGAGAGGCTAAGGGATTTGTGGAACTGTCACAAAAGTATTGTAATATTTGTGTCTTCAAGGTTTAAAAAAAGAGGGGTGAAAGAGGTTAGAAAAAATTAAAGAATATTGGTTGAAATTTTCCCAAATTTGATGTCATAAATGTATATATTCAAAAATTGAGTGAATTCCAAAGAGGAAATGCTCAAGGATATTTATATCAAGGCGCCTTCTATTCAAGGATATTTGTATCAAGGCACCTTGTATTCAGGGCTTCCCTGGTGGCTCGACAGTAAAGCGTCTGCTTGTAATGTGGGAGACCGGGGTTCAATCCCTGGGTCGGGAAGATCCACTGGAGAAGGAAATAGTAACCTACTCCAGTACTCTTGCCTGGAAAATTCCATGGATGGAGGAGCCTGGTAGGTTACAGTCCATGGAGTCGCAAAGAGTCGGACATGACTGAGCAACTTCACTGGTTCACTGGTACCTTGTATTCAAACACTTGTAAATTAAAAAAAAAAAAAAGCAATTAAATATGAGAAAAATACCTTAATTATAGGAAAAAATGATTTGAAAGGCAATATATTTTCCACTAGAAGCCACAAAGACCAGAAGGAAGTGGCAAAACATTTTTCACATGCTGAAAGGAAAAAAAAAAAATCTGTCAGTTCAGTATTCTGTGTCCAGCAAAAAGTCAATTCAGGAAAATCAAGATATTCTCAGAAGAATGAAAATGAAGAGAATTAGTTGTCAGCAGAACTACCATGAATGAATGGCTAAAGAAAGTTATTTAGAGTGGAAGAAAGACAAAATAAATCTTGGAACTTCAAGGAATAAGAAACATGATAAACAAAAATATGGGTAAATACAGTAGATTTTTTATGCATTTGAGTTTTTCTAAATTATATTTGATCATGAAGGAAAGATGGCTGGATATGGTTCTAAAAATATAAAGTGGAAATATTTAATACAGTTTAATTATAAATAGGGCATGGTAAATGGATGTAAAGGGGTGTAAGTTTTCTCCACTTCATTTGAACTGTTAAGATAATGATGTGAGTAGACTTGGATAAGCTATGCATATGTAATATAAACCTGAGTGACTGCTAAAACAGCTACACAAAATACCACACATAAATCAAAATGAAATTCTAAAATATATCAAAGGACTTAAATGAAGGAACTAAAGAGAAAAAAAAAAAAACAGTAAATATTTAAGTGAACCAGAAAAGAAAAACAAAAAGTAAAATGACAGATTTAAACCATAGCCTAGCAATAAGTACACCATTGATGCAACTGGTGTAAGTACAGCAATTAAAACACAGAGATTAAAAGTGAGGATTGAAAAAAAAAAATGGCCCACCCCTATGATGTTTTGATGTCTTTACAAAAAACTCACTTCAGTATAATGATATAGGAAGGTTGAAAATAAAAATATGTATGTTAATTTCCTAGCACTGCTGTACAAAATTCCCCCAAACTAAGTGGATTAAGCAAAAGAAATTTACTAATTTATCATTTTGGAGGTAAAAAATCTTAAGTCAAGGTGTTGGCAGGATTATTCTTCCTCCAAATTCTCTAGAAGCTTCATCGAGCTTCTAGTGGCTCCAGGTGTCTCTTGGTTTGAGAACATATTTTTGATCTCTGCCTCTGTTGTCACATATCCTTTTCTTGTGTCTGTCTCCTCTGTTTCTTATAAGGAAACTTGTCAATTGATTTAGTGTACACACAGGTAATCCAGGGTGATCTCATTTCAATACCCTTAACTTCATTACATCTGCAAAGATTCTTTTTCCAAATAAAGTCACATTTAGTTTTCAGGGTATGGGCATATCTTTTGATGAACACTATTCAACCCATTTTAGGATGGAGAAATATATACCATTAAAACATTAACAACAGAAAACAGGAATGACTATATTCATATCAGCCAAATTAGACTTTAGAGACAAGATAATTACTGGAGAATACAGAATTACATATAATGATAGAAGACATCAACCCCCCAAAAAGATATAATTGACCATAAATGTGTATATACCAAACAACATAGTTGCAAAATGCATGAAATAAAATTAATAAAACCTAAATGATACATAGAAAAATCCGTAATTAGATTTGGAGATTTCAACCATACTCTATCAATTCTTGATAGAAAAATGAGGTGGAAAATAATCAAGAATGCAGAGTAAATGCATAATAACATCAGGCAACAGTATCTAATCAATATTTATGAAACATTCCAACCAATAGCAGCAGAACACAGATTCCTTTAAATTATCCACAGGTCATTAACCAAAATGGATTACATCTGGGCCATAAAGCAAAACCAACAATTTTATAAGAATTGGAATCACAGAGCATGTTTTCTGGTCACAATAGAATTATACTAGAAATCAATAAAATATAATAAAATCTCCAAACAATTGGAAGCTAAACAAACCCTTTATAAATAATCTAAATTTCAAGGGAAATAAAAAATGCATTGAAATGAATTAGAATGAAAATACAACTTATTAATTTTTTGGAATACAACTAAAGCAGTGCTCAGAAAAAAATTTATAATACTATATGTGTATATTTGATAATAGAAAACTCATTTTTTTAAATATTCTAAGCTTCTACATAGTTCAGTTCAGTTCAGTTCAGTCTCTCAGTCGTGTCCGACTCTTTGCGACCCCATGAATCGCAGCACGCCAGGCATCCCTGTCCATCACCAACTCCCAGAGTTTACTCAAACTCATGCCCATTGAGTCGGTGATGCCATCCAGCCTTCTCATCCTCTGTTGTCCCCTTCTCCTCCTGCCCCCAATCCCTCCCAGCATCAGGGTCTTTTCCAATGAGTCAACTCTTCACATGAGGTGGCCAAAGTATTGGTGTTTCAGCTTCAGCATCAGTCCTTCCAATGAACACCCAGGACTGATCTCCTTTAGGATGGACTGTTTGGATCTCCTTGCAGTCCAAGGGACTCTCAAGAGTCTTCAACACCACAGTTCAAAAGCATCAACTTTTGGCGCTCAGCTTTCTTCACAGTCCAACTCTCACATCCATGCATGACCACTGGAAAAATCGTAGCCTTGACCAGATGGACCTTGCTGGCAAAGAAATGTCTCTGCTTTTTAATATGCTATCTAGGTTGGTCATAACTTTCCTTCCAAGGAGTAAGCATCTTTTAATTTCATGGCTGAAATCACCATCCACAGTGATTTTGGGGCTCAAAAAAATAAAGTCTGACACTATTTCCACTGTCTCCCCATCTATTTCCCATGAGGTGATGGGACCAGAGGCCATGATCTTAGTTTTCTGAATGTTAAGCTTTAAGCCAACTTTTTCACTCTCCTCTTTCACTTTCATCAAGAGGCTTTTCAGTTCCTCTTCACTCTTTGCCATAGGGTGATGTCATCTGCATATCTGAGGTTATTGATATTTCTCCCAGCAATCTTGATGCATATAAGTTAAATAAGCAGGGTGACAATATACAGCCTTGACGTACTCCTTTTCCCACTTGGAACCAGTCTGTTGGTCCATGTCCAGTTCTAACTGTTGCTTGCTGACCTGCATACAGGTTTCTCAAGAGGCAGGTCAGGTGGTCTGGTATTCCCATCTCTTTCAGAATTTTCCACAGTTTATTGTGAGCCAAGCAGTCGAAGGCTTTGGCGTATTCAATAAAGCAGAAATAGATGTTTTTCTGGAACTCTCGCTTTTTCGATGATCCAGCAGATGTTGGCAATTTGCTGTCTGGTTCCTCTGCCTTTTCTAAAACCAGCTTGAACATGTGGAACTTCACGGTTCATGTATTGCTGAAGCCTGGCTTGGAGAATTTTAAGCATTACTTTACTAGCATGTGAGATGAGTGCGATTGTGCGGTAGTTTGAGCCTTCTTTTGCATTGCCTTTCTTTGGTATTGAGATGAAAACTGACCTTTTCCATTCCTTGCTGAAAAAGTGTTAGATGCTTAGTCTGTCCTACTCTTTGTGACCTCATGGACTATAGCCTGCCAGGCTCCTCTGTCTATCGAATTCTCCAGGCAAGAATACTAGAGTGGGTTGTCAATTTCCTTCTCTACAGGATTTTCCTTACTCAGGAATGGAATCCAGTTGTCCTGCATTGCAGGCAGATTCTTTACCATCTGAGATTATTGGTGGTAATGTAAAATAGTACAACTCTGGAGGACAATTTGGCAGTTTCTTATTAAACTAAGTATATGATTAACATATGATATAGCCATCACAAACTTCTGGGCATCTATCCCAAATAATTTAAAACATTAACATCTGTATATAAATGCACATCAGATATGCAGATGACACCACCATTATGGCAGAAAGTGAAGAAGAACTAAAGAGCCTCTTGATGAAAGTGAAAGAGGAGAGTGAAAAAGTTGTTTTAAAACTCAACATTCAGAAAACTAAGATCATGGCATCTGGTCTCATCACTTCATGGTGAATAGATTGGTAAATAATGGAAACAGTGAGAGACTTTATTTTGGGGGGCTCCAAAATCACTGCAGATGGTGACCAAAGCCATGAAATTATTAAGATGCTTGGTCCTTGGAAGAACAGCTATGACCTACCTAGACAGTATATTAAAAAGCAGAGTCATTACTTTGTCAAAAAAAGTCTGTTTAGTCAAAGCTATGGTTTTTCCAGTAGTTATGTGTGGATGTGAGAGTTGAACCATAAAGAAAGCTGAGCACCGAAGAATTGCTGCTTTTTAACTGTGTTGTTGGAGAAGATTACTGAGAGTCCCTTAGACTGCAAGGAGATCCAATCAGTCAATCCTAAAAGAAATCAGTCCTGTATATTCATTGGAAGGGCTGATGCTGAAGCTGAAACTCCAATACTTTGACCACCTGATGCGAAGAACTGACGCATTTGAAAAGACGCTGATGCTGGGATAGATTGAAGGTGGGAGAAGAAGGGGACGACAGAGGATGAGATGGCTGCATGGGATCACCGACTCGATGGACATGAGTTTGAGTAAACTCCAGGAGTTGGTGATGGACAGGGAGGCCTGGCGTGCTGCAGTCCATGGGGTCGCAAAGAATCAGACACTACTGAGTGACTGAACTGAACTGATAAATGCTTATTTAAAACTTATTTGTAATAGCAACAAACTGGAAACAACCCAGATGTTTTTTAACCTGCGAATGGTTGAACTGTGATATATTCATTCCATTTTTTAAAAGTTGAACTTGACGATGTTTACTGCATAGTATTTTTGGTTGAAAAAATGTCACATGCATTTATTTAGCACAACCTTGTGAAATATACAAAGTGTAACTGAAGATGAGCATTTTGTAGTCCATTTCTAAGGATTAAATCATGAATTGCTACACTGGAATGATGCCTTTCTTGCAGTAGCTGGGCACCAAGTGTAATGTTTATCAATTTTCTCCTTTCAGTATAGGCAGCAACTTACCATTTTCTTTCAGTTCCTTAGTGGTGTTCAGCTCCAACAAGCTCCCATTTCACTGAAAGTTGAGCATCTGTCTGGCGAATTGGTATAAGCTTTTAGTCCCTGCTGAACTTATTCATCCTCCAGTGTATCAAATGTCTCAGTTCAACACGAGTGCTATTCCACAGTATAAAATAACAAACCATTGATACTGCAGCAACCTGAATGCGAATTATGCTGGGTGGAGAAAAAAAAAAAAAGAGCCATTCTCAAAAGGTTACATACTGTATGATTCCACCTAATAACATCTTAAAAATCAGAAAATGACAGAAATGGAAACTGAATTGAGGCTTCCATTAAAAAGTAGATGAAGGGTTGAGGGCGTGAGGAAAGTTAGATAGAAAAGTGCAAAGTGAGAGATCCTTGTTGTGTTGGAAATGTTGTGTTTCTTGACTGTATCATGTCATATCTTAGCTGTGATTATACTGTATTATAGTTGTGTGTGTATTATAGTTTTATATGATGTTATCATATGGGGAAAGTAGACAAAGGATACATGTGCTCTGTGTATATTATTTACTGTAACTAGATATGAATCTACAACTTTCTCAAAATAATTTTAATTTTAAAAAGTGTAATGAATTTGGTCAGTTGATCTTTGACAAAGAAAATATAATAGATAAGTGATAATCTTTTCAATATATGTTACCCGGTTAATACTGCCCCTTCCCCCCAAAAAAGATGAATCTAGGGAGAGATTTTACACCCTATATTAACTAAAAATGGATTATAGGTCTAAATGTAAAATGCAAAACTATAAAACTTCTAGAAGTCATCTGGAGAAAATCTAGATAAACTTGGGTATGGCAATGACTTTTTAAATATAACATCAAAGGTCCTTGAAAGAAATAATTGATAAGCTGGATTTCATTAAAGTTAAAAACTTTTGTTCTATGAAAGACACAATCAAGAAAATGAGAAGACAAGCCACATATTGGGAGAAAATGCATAAGACAAATCTGATAAAGGACTGTTATTCAAAATATACACAGAATTTTTAAAATGCAACAATGAGAAAAAAGCAACATAAATGAAAATGGGTAAAAGACCTGAATAGACACCTTAGCCTCTGGTGGCTAAGATGGTGAAGAATCTGCCTGCAAGGTGGGAGACCTGGGTTCGATCCCTGGGTTGGGAAGATTCCCTGGAGAAGGAAACTGGCAACCCATGACAGTATTCTTGCCAGAGATTTCTATAGACAGAGGAGCCTGGTGGGCTACAGTCCACAGGGTCAACGAAGTGTCAGACACAACTGAGCAACTAATGCTTTCAGACACCTTATCAAAGAATATATACAGAAGGCAAGAAAGGATATGAAATGATGGTTCACATCATATGTCATCAATGATACACAAAATAAGAATGAGGTAACACTACACACCTGTTCAAAAGGCCAGAATCTAGAACACTGATAATAACAAACATTGGCAAGACATTGAATAACTGGAACTCTAACTAATTTTAAATGGGCTTCCCTGGTGGCTCAGATGATAAAAAATCTACCTGCAATTTGAGAGACCCAGGTTCAATCCCGGGATCAGGAAGATCCCCTGAAAAGGGAATGGCAACCCACTCCAGTATTCTTGCCCTGAGAATTCTATGGACAGAGGAGCCTCGTGGGCTACCATCCATAGAGTCACAAAGAGTCAGGCATGATTGAGTGAAGTGGAATGCAAAATAGTACAGCCACTTTGGAACATTATTGGAACACAATTTCCAGTTTGGAAGTCGCTTACAAAACTGAACTATAATTATACACATGATTCACCAATCATGTTCCTTACCTAAATCAGTTAAAACTTTTTTGTATTAACAAAAATTCACAAAGTTTGGAAGCAAGCAAGATGTTCTTCAGTATATGAATGAAGAGGCAAATTGTGCCACATCCAGACAAAGGAATAGGGCTTCCCTTGTAACTCAGCTGGTAACGAATCTGCCTGCAATGCAGGAGATCCTGGTTTGATTCCTGGGCTTGTAAGATCCCCTGGAGGAGGGCATGGAAACCCACTCCAGTATTCTTGCCTGGAGAATCCCCATGGACAGAGGAGCCTGGCTGGACTACAGTCCATGTGGTCGCAAAGAGTCTGACACAACTGAGAGACTCAGTGCTGCACACAAAAAGAAATAAACTAACAAGCCATTAAATGACATGCAGGGAACTAAAATGCGTCTTACTAAGTAAAGATGCCAATCTCTAAAGTTTACATACTATGATTTCAACTATATGACAGCCTAGGTAGAAAAGGCAAAATCATGAATATAGTAAAACATATCAGTTTCTATCATGGTTGGGTGAGGGAGAAAAGATTTTGAGCACAAAGACTTAGGTCAAACTTCTATGTGATACTATAATGGTGGATATATGTCATTATACACTTGTCAAAACTCATACAATGTACAATACCAAGAGTGAACCCTAATATCAAACTATGGGCTATGGGTAATTATAACATGCAGTTGATTATGATTATTAAGTGTATGTTGTATCAATTATAAAAAAAAAATGTTCCACTCAGATGTGGGGTGTTCACAGTGGGGTGTCTGTGCATGTGAATGGACATGGTATATGGAAACTGTACTTTTTGCTCAGTTCTGCTGTGAACCTGAAATTCCCCTAAAAAGTAGAGTCTAATCAAAAGGGACAAATAAGTGAAATGAACTACTTAACTCTTTTTCCTTTTGTTAAACTTTTACAAACATTATCAATACTAAACAACAGTCCATACAAAATAACTGCTGATAGCCCAGTTCTAAATTAACTATATCTTCTGCCAAAGACTTTAATTCCCTCATATTTTAAATTATAATATTTATAATTCCTCTACTATATATTCTATTTTTTCCAAATTAAACATAATTGGTTGGACAGAATTTAGTCAGCATTCTCATCATGTGTCTGTGAGTGGTTATAGAGACAATTTTGGTATGTATGTATTTCATCAAAAAATTTCAATTTTGGAGCAGTTCTAAGTCAAAACCTGCCTATTTTTAAAAAGTCAGAGAATTTTCAATATTTTTGGTTTACATGTTTTCTTTTGTCTTAGTTCAATAATGTGTATACTAAATGTTCCTTGTTCAGTATTTTTACTCTTTGTTACAATCTAGTGAAATAAGATATTTATTATGTGTGATATTCTTTTTCACTGTATTTAGCATTGAAACTCACTGTATTTAGCACTGAAATAATTATGTGTTGGATTTTCTTAATCAGTGATTTTTATTACTTTATATGTCATATAGTCAGCCATTTGGACATAAGATTTCCCAGCCATCTCTCCAAGCCTAGATATTTCCGTTTGTTCTCTGTCACAGATTGCTTTCTTGCCTTTCCCAGCTTTTAGAGGCCACCCACGTTCTTTGGCTCATGCCCTCTTCCTCCATCTTCCAAACTGGCAAGGTAGCATCTGACCTCTTTTCCATCATCACATCTCTGTCTCTGAACAAACCCAGGAAAGCTTGTTGAGGACTCATGTAATTAGTTTGAGCCCGCCTGGATAATTCTGGTTAATCCTATCACAGAGTCTCTACCTTTAACCACATCTGCAGAGACTCTTTCCATACATAAAGAAATGCACTCACCTGTTCCAGGAATTCAGATTTGGATATCTTTGGGGACTATTATTCTGTATCCCAAAAGGCAGCAAAGATATTACAGAAGGGTGTCAGGTAATTAATTTGTTAAAATGTTACACTCTGTTTCTAGATTTTTTGATATTTACTGCTTGTCATGTTTAATGCTTGTAATTTATTGCCCTTCCTTTTCTTACCCTTCCTTACAAATACATATTCTCTTGGTTACCTAATAATATATTTGCAATTTTGTATTTGTTTTCTTAACAAAGTCTCCCCCAAGTAATTAAGCTTAATTCCTTAAATAAGGAACTTCTGATGTCCTGTTTCAGAATTTTCATGGAGACTATATGCTTAATAGAAGGTAGGTCACTTTAGTGGTTTAAAGTTGTGTTGGCTTTCTGTTGCTGCATTATAAATTACCATGAACTTATATTTAAACAAAACAAAACAAAAACAAAAGAACATATATTTATTTATCTCTTTGTTTCAGTGGGTCAGGGATCTAGGCAAGCTTACTTGGGTCTTTTGCTCCAGGGCCTTACAAGAGTTATCAAGAGATGTGGTCTCATCTCAAAGTACCCTTGGAGAAGTATCTGTGTCTAAGCTATCACGGATTTTAGCAGAGTTCAGTCCCTTGTGATGACACATGCGAGAAACTCAGCTTCTCGTTGATTTTCAGCTGGGGCCACCCTTGGTTTCTTGCCACATGGACTTCCCTACCATGATCACTGAGGGAGAGAGTCTCCTATCAAGCAGTCTTATGTAATAGAATGGTAGAAGTGCTATCTATCATCTTTGCTGTGTTCTATTGTCTAAAACAAGTCTCAGGTCTTAACTCGAAGAAGAAAGGTGATTACACAGTGTGGGGAATCTTATGCACCGCTTTAGAGCCTATCCCTCACAGAGCACTTATTTGAAGCTTTTGTATTTCTTTTTCAATTTTTTTTTTCAAAATGGCATTTTCTATTACATAATTTTATCATAATTTTAACTTTTACTATTTTTCAATAATAAAATTATTTTTAAAATGCAGTTTTTATTAAAATATATAAAATGTGACTATATTTTCATTCAATATTAAATTAAATTTAAAATAGATATATAACATCAACTAACTTATGATTATCTTCATATAGTTTCAATCTCTTTTTAAGTTTTATTTAATGTTTTGGCCATGTCACACAACATGTGGGATCTTTGTTTCCTGACCAGGGATTGAATCTGTGTCCTCTGTGTTGGAAGCCCAGAGTCTTAACCACTGTACTGCCAGGGAGTTCCCTCAATTTTCCTTTTTGTAAATTATTGAAACTATATAATAAAATTAAAAGGTAGAATGCAAATTATATTGAGTCATGAGTCATGAGCCAAGAGAGCAGATATTTTGGGTTCTAGATCATACTGTGCTAGTCCTGGCTTCTCCTTCTGTTTTCTAATGATTTTATTTTTTTATTAATAAATATACAGTTTAATACTTTCATTTGTAATTTGTCAACATGTGGGGACTGGAATAAGAGTCTCTTGCCTGTGTTTCAGGGTGATACCAAAGCCACTAGGAAAAGATATCGCAAAGCTACAAACATTTCCTTCTGATGAAAGGATGAATTCAGAAATTGTGGTGGCCCAGGAAGTAGCCCTACAAGTAGGGAAAAACCAAAAAGCTCTGGGAAACACAGCAATTCACCTTCTATGGGCCTTAGTGTTTACATCTGGTAAAAGCAAATGATGATGATATGATGAAGATATATATTCAACAAAAATATATTGCAGATAAAACAAGAAAATGTAGAATTAAGAGTAATGGTGAAATTGTGATTCTATCAAACCCTGCCAAACTATTGTTCTTGACAAAAATATTAAAATGGCTGAAATTTCTCTTTTATCACTTCAAGTTCTCTTTTCTGTATATTTGCTTTTTTTCCCACAAAGTGATCTCAGCTTTATTTGGACCCAATTCTCTGTGAATACTTCAAAAGTTTCTCTGTCATCTTTTACACCAAATCCTATTTTCAGGAAATAAACTGATTAGCAATTTCATCCTCAGGAGACATGAATACAAGAGATTATAATGTTCCCTCTTTCAACAGATATTGCATTTTCAAAGGCATATCCCTAAGCTAAAGAATAGATTTCTAATGTTTGAATTTTTGTCTTCAGGATGTGGTAGAAAAAGCTTTATTTGGGTTAAGAAGAGGGAAGTTTGGGCACTTCTCTAGTAATCTAGTGGTTAAGACTGTGCTCCCAATGCAGGGGGCACAGGTTCACTTTCTGTTTGGGGAATCAAGATCTCGCATTCTACAAGCATGGCCAAAAAAAAAAAAAAAAAAAAAAAGACAAGTGTAGGGAAGATCTTACCCTGCTAAAGTGATTCCTTGATGCTTTTTTTTTTTTTTCAATTACTTCTGAGACTTGACTTAGTCATAGCTCATTTTTTAGAAGATTCACCAGTCAATACATGATCCTAGTCCTTGATGGTGAAATTGTGTAAAATTTCTGTGGCAAGTTCATTTTGTATTTGAAACTGTAAGAGTTTCTTCTCAAGCATCTCTCACAAAAAGAAGGAGAGAGATATTTGTGGGAGGTTGAGGATGAAAAAGGTATAATCAGGTATCTTGATGACTGCTCATCATGTAGAAATCTGAGTCCATCTGTGCAGAGACTATATAATCCACTTACTGTGTCCTGGATCTCACTTAGTCATTTCTATCAGGGACTTTTCAGCAGACCTTTGGTGCTGGTCTGGTTTATGCTCCAGGAGCCAAGCCAAAGGACAGCATTAAGCAACTTGAATGCCACCATTCCCTGTTCTGTGCCCTTCCTGCAAGAGAAAAATGGCAGGGGCAGAAGGTGAATAGGAAAGTAAGAAAAAAAAAAAAGTAAGAATTTTGTTACTCTAGAGGATTGTTCCACTTTAAGACATTTTTTTGGTCTTTTTTTCCCCATTATATTGTATTGTAGCATTGTCTATTCTCAGGGAATATTCACTCTAGCCCACTACCATCAGTAACACCTCCTAAAGTAGAGTGTGGAAGCCACTCAAACCACATAGCAGCCTAACTCTACCCACTTCTTAGACTTGGACAGTTTACATGTGATTCTGCTTTCTCTTTCATTTTTCCCCTTTAGTCCTTCACAAACATAATGAGAAGGAGAAATATAGACCTGATTTTCTGAATGATCTAAAAACAGAATAAAGCAAAACGTCAAAACTGTGAATATCAGATTTGATTAGTTATAGTAAGTAAATTTAGATGTTGTTTTAATAAGTGGCACTGATGTTATTCTAGGGAAGTCATATACATAGGAACAAAATTCTCCCCATAATATTTCTCCTTTCTACCAGTTGATACTTATATTCTTTGCCTTAAATCAAATTTGAGTAATTTGAAGCTGCACCCATCTTTATACCCACACCTCATAGGTAATTGATATCTTGACTTCTAGCACTGAGATTAGCTTGACTGATTATGAACTTTTTATAAATGGAATCATAGTGCATGTATTTTTAGTGTATGGCTTCACTCAAAATTATGTTTGTTGATTATTCCTTATTGTAGCTTATAGTTATAAAACGTTGTTTTATCTACTGTACATCAACCTACTGCGTGGACTTCCCTGGTGATGCAATGGTAAAGAATATGCCTGACAATACAGGAAATGTGGGTTTGATCTCTGGGTCTGGAAGATCTCTGGAGAAGGGAATGACAACCCAATCCAGTATTCTTGCCTGCAAAATCCCATGGACAGAGGAGCCTGGTGGGCTGCAGTCCATGGTGTTGCAAGAGTCGGACATGACTTAGTGACTAAACAGAAAATACAACAACCCATTCTATAAAACTAAAGATGGGTTTTGAAAGAGAAAGTGCGATAAAGTTGAAAGTGAGGCTTCCAGCTAGTTTTGTGTATGGATGCTTGGTGCTTCTTAGTGGTCTTTACTCCATTCTGGTGTTTGAACATGGGGAGAACTCTCCATTATCTCAATTTTGAAAAGTGCCTACAATTGGTGATCTTCTGAAGTGTGATATCAGGGATATATGCCACAACTGGACAAAGCATCCTTCAATAGAGCTATATCACAATTTTCTTCTCAGTAATGTAAAATCCACCACTGAAGCATAGACCAAAATCAATAACTCTGAATTTGGGATTAGCTTCTATTAATGATGTGTGTGTGTGTGTGTGTGTGTGTTCAGTCACTAAGTCATGTCTGACTCTTTGTGACTCCTTGGACTATAGTCCACTAAGCTCCTCTGTCCATGGGATTTTCTAGGCAAGAACACTGGAGTGGGTTGCCATTTCCTCCTCCAGGGATCTTCAAAACCCAGGGATGGAATCCACATCTCCTGCATTGGCAGGTGGATGCTTTACCACTTGAGCCACCTAGGAAATCCATGGAACATTTTATCAAATGAGAAAGGAAAAATATCCATGTGGAGTATCAGACATTGTCTGTTAGTTTGTATAACTAAAATCCCACCTGTTAGCCCAGAACTATGTATTTGACTGAGACTGGTGTGCTATGGTTCAAAGGGTTTCAAAGAACTGGATATGACTGAAGTGACTTAGCACAAGTACATGTATTTGACTAAGTATTTTCACGTGAAATATTAGTACAAAGATGGAGAGAATTGAAAGAATGAGAGTTTCAGATCTGGATGGCCTATAGTTTAAACTCACTGAATACTCACTTAGCCTCACCTTTGTCAGGTCTAGAATGGAGATACAGAGTTCTATGGTCTAATGAAGGGCAATAGCCACCACAGTTGCCTATATCATTTCTTTGGTCCATGTTTACTTGTGTGACAACCTTTGGAGTCAGTTGAGTTCAGTTCAGTCATTCAACTGTGTCTGACTCTTTGTCACCCCAAAAACCACAGCATGCCAGGCCTCCTTGTCCATCACCAACTCCCGGAGTTTACCCAAACTCATGTCCATTGAGACAGTGATGCCATCCAACCATCTCATCCTCTGTCGTATCCTTCTCCACCTGCCCTCAATCTTTCCCAGCATCAGGATCTTTTCAAAACAATCACCTCTTCACATCAGATGGCCAAGGTATTGGAGTTTCAGCTTCAACATCAGTCCTTCCATTGAACACCCAGGACTGGTCTTCTTTAGGATGGACTGGTTGGATCTCCTTGCAGTCCAAGGGACTCTCAAGAGTCTTCTCTAACAACACAGTTTAAAAGAATCAATTCTTCGGCTCTCAGCTTTCTTTAGAGTCTAACTCTCCCATCCATACATGACTACTGGAAAAATTATAGCCTTAACTAGATAGACATTTGTTGACAAAGTAATGTCTCTGCTTTTCAATATGCTGTCTAGGTTGGTCATAACTTTCCTCCCAAGGAGTAAGCATCTTTTAATGGCTGCAATCACCATCTGCAGTGATTTTGGAGCCCCCAACAATAAAGGCAGCCACTGTTTTCACTGTTTCCCCATCTATTTCCCATGAAGTGATGGGACCAGATACCATGATCTTAGTTTTCTGAATGTTGAGATTTAAGCCAACTTTTTCACTCTCCTCTTTCACTTTCATCAGAGGTTCTTTAGTTCTTCACTTTCTGCCATAAGGGTGGTGTCATCTGCATATCTGAGGTTATTAATATTTCTCCCGGCAATCTTGATTTCAGTGTGTTTCCTCCAGCCCAGCGTTTCTCATGATGTACTCTGCATATCAGTTAAATAAGCAGGGTGACAATATACAGCCTTGACATACTCCTTTTCCTATTTGGAACCAGTCTGTTGTTCCATGTCTAGTTCTAACTGTTTCTTCCTGACCTGCATACAGGTTTCTCAAGAGGCAGGTCAGGTGGTCTGGTATTCCCATCTTTTTCAGGATTTTCCACAGTTTATTGCAATCCACACAGTCAAAGTCTTTGACATAGTCAATAAAGCAGAAATAGATGTTTTTTGGAACTCTCTTGCTTTTTCGATGATCCAGCGGATGTTGGCAATGTGATCTCTGGTTCCTCTGCCTTTTCTAAAACCAGCTTGAACATCTGGAAGTTCACGGTTCACATATTTTTGAAGCCTGGCTTGGAGAATTTCTAGCATTACTTTGCTAGTGTGTGAGATGAGTGCAATTGTGTGGTAGTTTGAGCATTCTTTGGCATTGCCTTTCTGAGGGACTGGAATGAAAACTGACATTTTCCAGTCCTGTGGCCACTGCTGAGTTTTCCAAATTTGCTGGCATATTGAGTGCAGCACTTTCACAACATCATCTTTTAGGATTTGAAATAGTTCAACTGGAATTCCATCACCTCCACTAGCTTTGTTTGCAGTGATGCTTCCTAAGGCCCATTTGACTTCACATTCCAAGATATCTGGCTCTAGGTGAGTGATCACACCATTGTGATTATCTTGGTCATGAAGATCTTCGTTGTACAGTTCTGTGTATTCTTGCCACCTCTTCTTAATATCTTCGGCTTCTGTTAGGTCCATACCATTTCTGTCATTTATTGGCAAGCAGCCTGCTTTTTTCTTGGCCTATAATATTCAATTATTTATACCTTTTTATGTATGTTCTCAGTCACTAAGTCATATCTAAATCTTTGTGACCCCTTGGGGTATAGCTCACCAGGCTCCTCTGTCCATGGAATTTCCAAGGCAAGAATACTGGAGTGAGTTGCCCTTTTCTCAAGGGGATCTAGATGACCCAGGCATCAAACCCACATTTCTTGTGTCTCCTGCTTTGGCAGGTGGATTCTTTACCACTGTGCCACCTAGGAAGCCTCTTCCTTTTGTTTTTTTAATTGGAGGATACTTGCTTTGCAATGTTTTGTTAGTTTCTGCTGTACAATAAATGAATCATCTATAAGTGTACATATATGCACTTTTTCTTAAGCCTCCCTGCCACCCTACCCAATTCAACCTCTCCAGTCATCAGAAAGCATCAAGCTGAACTCCCTGTGTTACACAGCAGCTTCCTACCAGCTATCTATTTACACCTGGTAATGTATTTTATCCATATTTTACTGATAACAACATTGAAACAGAGAGAATATCACCCAAGGCTATTCAGCCTGTATAACTGGAAGATCTGAGTCTTCTGATTTACAGCTTAACCTTATCCTTTCTGTCTGCTCAGCCTCTCCTTATAGAACCCACAGCATCTGCTATTAGCATTTGAGACAAAGCCCCATGTTAAAAGCAGTTTTTTTTAAAGCCCTTGAAAATTTCTTATTAATCTGGTAAACAAGGCCATGCAACACAAGACGTCTTAAAGTTTGTTCTTTCTCTTTCCCTTCTCCCTTTCTGTCCTGGGCCTTGTTTAAACTAGAAAAACTCTTTGAAAACACTGTGCATGTGCCATATCATAAACAGTGAGAGTAAGGCTGCATAACTGAGGTTCTGGTAGTTTTCTAAGGATTGGCACAGGTTCCAGGCACCAAACTCCCTCCAGGTGGCAGTGTGCTCCAGGAAAGCCTTGAGGGGGACCCATCACAAAAGAAAATAAGAGTGACAGTGTTTTACAAAATAAGCTTTGCTACTTTAAAAATGTTATTGAAGTATATTATCTAGGGTGAAACAGATAACCAGCTCAGGTTGGGTACATGACACAAGTGCTCGGGCCTGGTGCACTGGGAAGACCCAGAGGGATCGGGTGGAGAGGGAGGTGGGAGGGGGGACTGGGATGGGGAATACATGTAAAGCCATGGCTAATTCATATCAATGTATAACAAAAACTACTGTAATGATGTAAAGTAATTAGCCTCCAACTAATAAAAACAAACAAACAAACAAAAAAAATGTTATTGAAGATAGGCTCTGTCCCAGCTCTGCTGCCGCCTTTGTTATTCTATTGTGGAGGGGCTTGATGAGGGAATGATGCCCTGTGTATACAGTGAGAAGAATTCCGCCTGGGAATCAGACCAAGTTTGGTTGATGGCTCTGCTGCTGTCTCTCTAAGTGATTTGAGGTCTGAGTTGATATGTCTTTCTCTAACCTGTGATGCTAATCTTGAGACCTAAAGAAATATCTTTAATTTGAGGAGTTATGTTGGCACCCTTAGTTTTTATATCTGTTAAATAAGCATGTATGTAATATGTATACCCAAATTGTTTCTAGACTTTATACTCTGAGGCATAATAGTGCATTGATAAAATATTCTCATTATATCAATTTATAGTTTCAATTAAATTGACATGTTCTAGGAGGAGAATTTGAGATAATCATTTATAAAATGTTATTATTATGCTTTCTTGATTTTAAATGTCTGTGATATTAAGAAACATCATTGTTCATAACAGCTTTCTAAGCAAAAAGTACACACTTGAAAATAAACAAAATGTATTCTCCCTTTAGCAGTCAGCATCATCTATTTACATAACTAGTATGACTTTAGCCTTCACTATCATATCCTAGAATCTAATATTTCTTAGCATCTAAGATTTCTTTACAGTCACATTCTAAAATGAACTCACTTTTGATTCTTTGCCATTTTGCATGACGAATGGAGAGTTACAGGATTTTTTAGTTGATTTGTGATGGTGACCCATTTCATACCAATACAGTCAACAGAACCACTCATGTAGTAAAAATAAAGGTGATTTGAAGTTTTATTTACATTTCTAATTTGAGTAGAATTATAGTTTTTTTTCCCCTCTAAATTGAATTATACATCATTGAAAATTAAACTTCTTGAGAGGCCACTGGGAACTTTTGACAGATATTTTATGCCTTTCTAATAGTCATTCACTATATGAGAACAACATATACCAATCTCTTCGGTTTTGCAAATGCTTGACCTACCCTGAAAGGTTTGACAGCTACAATAGCCTTTAATTGCAGTGCCTGACATGTGTCAAGAAACACATTTTTACAATTGTCTTTATAACAAAAGACTTAACAAAATTCTTCTGCAGTCTTATGAAGTATTTAGTTGTTATACCATAAGATATTTTGTAAATTTGCTTTTATTTGCTGATGCAACTTTGCTGTCCTTTTAAAATGAAAACCTTCTTGCTACTTTAATCCTATAAGTTTTTTTTGTTTTTTTTTTTGTATTTATGGTATGTTTTATAATTCAGGGGTCCCCAGCCTCCAGGATCTAATGCCTCATGATCTGGGGTCGAGCCACTGTAATAATAAGAAGAATAAAGTGTAGAAAAAAGCAATGTGCTTGAATCACCCAGAAACCATCTGCTACCCCCTGCTCCACAGAAAAATTTTCATTCACAAAACTTGTCCCTGGTGCCAGAAAGGTTGAGGACTGCTGTTTTTTTTTTATGTTCTATGTCTAGTGTTGCTTCTGAGTGTAATTAAAAAAATTTTTTTTCAGTGATGGTGAAATGCATATCTAAATTACAATTCAGTTGCATGTGCTGAAAGCTGAGCAAATAGGTGAACCAAAACAGTAATCTCAGAAGCAGATACCTTTTACACATGACACAATTAATACAGTATCTGCACTGAGGCCTGTGTTAGCACTTAAATCTTCTCTCTAGTCTGGGGAAGATTATTTTGACAGAAACTTGATGATACATACTAATTTGGTTATAGTTAAAAGATCAGGAAAAGAGTATTTTAAAGTCAAGAAACTACATGTCTATGAATGTGTGCATATGTGGGACATATTTACTATTATTATTTAAACAGAGAAAAAACACAACATGTATGCTAATTTTGAATAAGGCACTGCAGCAAGTGTCTGAGATTTAATAGGACAAGGATCTCTCTCTACTTTTGCCATCTGGTTCAAAGAGCCAACTCATTGGAAAAGACCCTCATGTGGGAAAGATTGAAGGCAAAAGGAGAAAGGAGCAGCAGAGGATGAGATGGTTAGATAGCATCCTTGACTCAATAGACTGAATCTGACCAAACTCTGGGTTGTAGGGAAAGACAGGGGAGCCTGGCATGCTACAGTCTATGGGATCACAAAAAGTCAGACACAACTTAGCAACTGAGCAACAACTGAAATTCTAGACCAAATAGACATCCAATTTATCTTTGGTACCTGTACTCCAACTACAAATTCTTTGCCACCACCTACTTTTCCATGAAATATGCATATTCATTCTCTAGAAAACTTTTTCACAAATCTCAGGCTTTCATTTTCTAACTCATGCTATTTACAACCACCCAGAAACTCTGCGTAGAACCAGGCTTGGGATCAAATAGTTTTGGATTTAATAGTTGACACTGTTTTAATTAGTGTGTTTCCTTTTAAGATGTGATTCTTCATACTTGGCGAGCGTCTACTTTTCAGATTTCTGATATGCCATTTCTACACTAAACACTTATTCTCAATCCTAGAGAAAGTTGTAGTAACCTTAAAAAAGCAAGATGCATAATAAAGTTCAAATGAAAATAAAAAACACAAAGCAAGTTAAATGAAATTTACAATACCGAGCACCTAAAGAAAAGGAATCACCCCATCATAGAGCTGGTAGTCCCTGCCTTTTCAGATTCAGGCAATATCTCAACTTTTGACTCACAATTTTTTTTTATGAATTTATTTTTTTAATTGGAGGATAATTGTTTTAAAATATTGTGTTGTCTTCTGTCATTAAATAAAATGATCAGAGATAGGTATACACATGTCCCCTCCCTCTTGAACCTCCCTCCCACCTTCCACTCCATTTCCATTTAATGTAATTTCAGGATGCCTTAGTTCAGTTCAGTTCAGTTGCTGAGTCATGTCTGATTCTTTGCGACCCCATGGACTGCAGCACGCCAGGCTTCCCTGTCCTTCACCAACTCCCAGAGTTTGCTCAAACTCATGTCCATCCAGTCAGTGATGTCATCCAACCATCTCATCCTCTGTCATCTCCTTCTCCTCCTACCTTCAATCTTTCCCAGCATCAGCGTCTTTTCCAATGAGTCAGTTCTTCACATCAGGTGGCCAAAGTATTGGAGTTTCAGCTTCAGCATCAGCCCTTCCAATGAATATTCAGGACTGATTTCCTTTAGGATGGACTGGTTGGATCTCCTTGCAGTCCAAGGGACTCTCAGGAGTCTTCACCAACACCACAGTTCAAAAGCATCAATTCTTCAGCTCTCAGCTTTCTTTAGAGTCCAACTCTCCCATCCATACATGACTACTGGAAAAATGATAGCTTTGACTAGACTAAGATGCCTGGAAGTATTCATATAGTTCACACCTCCCCCCCTAGGAGGAGAAGAGAAATGAGTGTTTCCAGAATGATAGATACTGTGCTGCCGAGTAACCCATCACAAAAACAAAAGCTAGGGTGAAAGTACATAAATCAGGTCTGTTTACTTTGCCTTTTAAATTATAGTGGAAATAAATGAAGAGCACTCAAATGAAACCAAACAGAGGTTATTTATTCAGATTTTGCCATACAGCAAGGGAGTCAGAGATCACCACTTGAAACTGGCAGAGATGCAAAGTCAGGCAAAGGAATGAGAAAAGTTTCTAGTGAGAAAGGGGAAGACTTCAAGTTTACCCTGACTGGGAGTTGTTGGCATGAGACAGCTGGAGGCTTGGAACTCTTAGAGGGGCATCCTATGTGATTGGTTTAAAGCATGTTTGGATTTCTCTGGTTGGTCCTGAATTTGAATCATGGGCAAAAATTTTTGGAAATGGTAATCACTGACCACATCCTGAGCATTCTGATTATACTGCTTGCAAAGGTTGTAGTACTTTTACTTCCTGGGCTGGCTGCTACAGAGGTTATGGGTCAAAATTCTATCATCATATACACTCTGGCCACTGTCCATTTGTATATTCAGTCTCTCATCCAAGTCCATATAATTTAAAACTTGCCCAAAATTTCCCATCATAACTTTATACTGTACTTGACAAAGATAGAACAAACAACCCATGCAATTTTCAACCAACTGTTTCAAATTTTCTTTCAGCTGTGTTTGATTTGTTGGGTAAAACAGAGTAGAGATTGGAAAGCAATTTTACTTATAAGTATTGATAACTGGATTAAGTAAAAAACTCAATTGCTAAACTAAAACACTGTGTTTGGAAATTTCCTGGAATATGCAGTGCATATTTTCCCGGTAATCAAAAGAAAATATTTTTTGATAATAGATCCAGTTTAACTGAACAGAGACATAGAAAGTGGCATGGATACTTAGGACTGGAGTAGATCTTAGTTACACTCTAAATTAGATGAAGATTATATAAAATATCCAAATGATCTCAGCCCAGTTAGTAGCAAAATTGATGCTGCTCTTCAAATCAGTCTAGACCCAAGGTCAGCAAACATTTTCTGTAAAGGACTAGATAGTCTCTGTTGCTGGAAAAGAAAATGGAAACCCACTCCAGCATTCTTGCCTGGAGAATTCCATGTACAGAGGAGCCTGGTGGGCTACAGTTCATGGGGTCACAAAGGGTTGGACACAACTTAATGACTGAGCATGCAGTCTGTTTCATATTGTTATTACTTTCAAACATTCCTTCAAAAATGAAAAAAAAATAAACATTCTTAACTAGTAAGTTCTGCAAAAACATCATACTCTGTTGGTCCTTGATTTAGTATATTAAATAATTAAAGATCATGTAAGGAGAGCAAAAGCAAAGTTTTTAGTTGACTCTTATACTCCACTCCCAAAACTGAACATGATAAAAACCCATTGAAAACAGAAAAACAAAGCTAAGTTTATTGAACCTTCTACAGTAAGGGAGACACCCGCTTTGAGTGTTTTTATGTGTCTCTAAAGGAGAAATTTAGAAGATGTACTGTTTCAGATTAAGGCTTGGGTAGGGTCATTTTCACTTAAAATACCAGAATATGAGTTTTGGAAGACAAGAAAATATCTGAGATCAGACAGAGCTATAACAAAACAACTTTGAAACCATAGGCACACCAAAGTAAGAATTTAAAATGATTATTGACAAGCAAACTGCTATTCTAATAAGTCAACTGCTTAATTTGTTTGGCTTTATTTTGTAGTAACAGGTATTTCTTGAAGCAAATAGCTAAGCTTCTCACCCTCCCTGCCCCAATTTCAGTATTTTTTGGCAACATCAGGAAAAACATACTTTGTTCCAGGATTTGTAGCACAGGATAAGTACAAAAATTATGTGTCTTCAGTTCTTGCTACCTAAATGCAATTTAGTTATAGAAATCATCTTGAAAATGGGCAAGCCATATATTTAAGTCTCCAGCACCTAACAGTAGTGTCTTGTACAGTGTAGAAGACTGATGAAAAAAACACTGAATGTAATGATGTGATTTCATTTTTTTAATCCAAAAGCATTTAATTAGCTAAAAATAGTGATCATATATTCCATAACTTTGAGTTAAAGACTTTGCAAATAATAATAACATGGGTGTAATTAAATGAGCAGTAGTTAACTTTTTCCTGGAGAAGGAGACAGCAATCCACACCAGTATTCTTGCCTGGAAACTTCCATGGACAGAGAAGAGAATTCATGGGGTTACAAAGAGTAGGACATGAGTGAGTGAGCGAGTTATCTTATTACATAAAAACATTTCTATTTTTTTTTTCCTGAAGTTTACTGGGAAAAAACTTCCTTCTAGCATCCTGGGTCAGCTTTCTTCTTATTATCTCTTTTGCTTTGAGGATAAAACATTCTAGTTCCACTCATGATAACACCTGTAAATAAACCAATATTCTTCTGCAATAGGCAAACCTCCCAGTGAAAGAGTTGCTTAGAGGTAAGGGCGGGGAGGCACTACTGGCTTAAACCATTCATGTCGCAATCTGAAAGCAGTAATCTCCTAGACATCTTCATTTCCCCAGGTCCCCTTGCTAAGACCTCAATTTAGAGGGGAAAAATCTATTTCTTACTTTTCTAAGTGGAAACTCCCAGCTGATTGTAGATAAACGGTGCACCAGGGCTGTCAGCAACAGATGTGGTAAAACCCCAGGAAATGTTCTTATTTCACATGTCATTTGGCTTTGACTTGAATAAGCTGCACTCTAACAGTGGGTAATTGTCTCTTTTCTTTTCTTCTTCTTCTTTGGCTGCCTCTAGCAATGAGTTCTCTCCCTACTGTTGCTCAAGGCTCTCTGTGCCCCTTCCCCTCTCCCCCACCCCGAAACGTGCATTCACACACACATATTTCTGCTGCAGAACAAGAAGAATGTATTCCAGGGCATTGTTTTCACAAAAAAAAAAAAAAAAAAAAAGAAAGAAAAGAAAGAAAGAAAAAACGGGGGGGGGGGGCAAAACTGGAGGGAAATGAATGCCTGAAGTTAAGTTCAGAAAAACCTAGACAGCGTATTAAAAAGCAGAGACATTACTTTGCCGACAAAGGTTTAGCTAGTGAAAGCTATGGTTTTTCCAGAAGTCATTTATGGACCGTAAAGAAAGCTGAACGCCAAAGCAATGATGCTTTTGAACTGTGGTGTTGGAGAAGACTGTTGAGAGTCCTTGCCTAGCAAGGAGATCAAACCAGTCAATCCTAAAGGAAACCAGTCCTGAATATTCATTGGAAGGACTGATTCTGAAGCTCCAATACTTTGGCAACCTAATGCGAATAACTGACTCCTTAGAAAAGCTCCTGATGCTGGGGAAGATTGAAGGCACGAGGAGAAGGGGATGACAGAGGATGAGATGGCTTGATGGCATCACTGACTCAACAGACATGAGTTTGAACAAGCTCTGGGAGTTGGTAACGGACAGGGAGTCTGGCTTGCTGCAGTCCATGGGGTCACAAAGAGTCAGACACAACTGACTGAACTGAATTGAACTGAACTGAAATTCAGGATATTCAACTTGAAAACAAAAATTGGGAGTTTGAGACTGAGGATTCCAATTGGGAGTCTGAGACTAAGGAGTCCAATGCAAACCAAGTTTAAGATGAATCATGGACCAGCTTGTGAGTTAGAGGTTCTTACATACCATAAGTTCTTAAGGCAGGGAACATCTTGCTCACATAATTATATAACTCATAATTATATGAATGAATGAGCAAATTAATAAGCAAGGAGGAAATCAGGCAGTTACTTGGAAAGTAAGTTCTGGAAGATATTAGAGAATTGAGGTTGAACATTAGGGCTGTTGCCTTAAAACAATAGTCACAACCTGAGAGTTGTTTTATTGGGTAGGAATGTTTAGGACTTCAAGCCCAGGAGATAGCCTCTCAAGTAGCCCTGAGAAACTGCTCTGAGGAGGCAAGAAAGGAGTCAGGATACATAGAAGTTTGTAACAAAGGGGGCAGATAGTCTGAACATCAAAATTTACTGTCAGTTAAAGAAGACTAGGTATCTGAAACTAAGGAATTTAGTGCTCCCCTATGTGTGGGGAGATGTAAGCATCCAGGCTGACTGAATTCATTCCTTTCATATGCATCTCAGCCATCTAGGGCCAAATCCTCCTTCTTGATTATTCACATCCTTAATTTCTCTTCAACATAGGGAGTGGTAGATGTGGTGGATGGCTGCTATTGGCTCTTTCTTGAATCTCCCAATCTCCTTAAGCTTACCAGGGAACTCTTACCACTCACTAGCTAACCTGGGAAGTGGCTGATGATTGCCTGATAACCTTTATTATTCTTCCTGGGTTCAGAACTTTACATTTGTAAGTCTAGAATCTCTGATGGCTGTGACACCCTCTTTACTGATATGGCAGGAAATATTCCATTTCACAGGGCCTAGACAATGCTCCAAACAACAGCTAGGATTTATCCCACAGATGCTAAATGTACACTATATATTCACTGGAAACTACAGTGAATTGAGCCAGCATTTTAAAGGAGGTTTTGATTTGAATCAGTTCTAATGAGATGGATGAAACTGGAGCCCATTATACAGAGTGAAGTAAGCCAGAAAGATAAAGACCAATACAGTTTACTAATGCATATATATGGAATTTAGAAAGATGCTAACGATAACCCTATATGCAAAACAGAAAAAGAGACACAGATATGCAGAACAGACTTTTGGACTCTGTGGGAGAAGGCGAGGGTGGGATGTTTCAAGAGAACAGCATCAAAACATGTATATTATCAAGGGTGAAACAGATCACCAGCCCAGGTTGGATGCATGAGACATAGTGCTCAGGGCTGGTGCACTGGGAAGACCCAGAGGGATCGGGTGGAGAAGGAGGTGGGAGGGGGGATCAGGATGGGGAATACATGTAAATCCATGGCTGATTCATGTCAATGTATGATAAAAACCACTACAATATTGTAAAGTAATTAGCCTCCAACTAATAAAAATAAATGGGGAAAAAAACCCAATATTCTAGAAAAAAAATAATAAAGGAGGCTTTGATTTTTCATTTCAAGGATACTGGCACAGAATGCCCCCAAATGCAGTGTTGTTATATAATTGGATATATTTCCTTGTCCCCATCAAATTTTCAGACTTGTTTAGAGAAATAACAAAACAACTTATTCCATAGAATAAAAAAATAATCTTTTTCAAAATTAATTAATTGATGTATTTATTTTTAAAATTTTATACTGGGATATAGTTGATTAACAATGTTGTGTTAGTTTTAGGTGTATAGCAAAATGATTCAGTTATACATATACATATATCCATTCTTTTTCAAATTATATTTCCATTTAGGTTGTTACATAATATTGAACACAGTTCAAGTTCCCTGTGGTAGGTCCTTGTTGGTTCAGTGCAATTGCTCAGTCATGTCAGACTCTTTGAAGCCTCATGGACTGCAGCATGCCAGGCTTCGTTGCCCATCACCAGCTCTCAGAGCTTGCTCAAACTTAAGTCCATTGAGCCCATGATGCCATCCAACCATCTCATCTTCTGTCATCCCCTTCTCCTCCTGCCTTCAATCTTTCCCAGCATTAGGGTCTTTTCTAAGGAGTCAGTTCTTCCCATCTGGTAGCCAAAGTATTTGAGCTTCAGCTTCAACATAGGTCCTTCCAATGAATATTCAGGACTGATCTCCTCTAGGATTGACTGGCTTGATGTCCTTGCAGTCCAAGGGACTCTCAAGAGTCTTCTCCAATACCACAGTTCCAAAACATCAAATCTTTGGTATTCATTTTAAATACAGTAGTGTGAGCATGTAAATCCCCAACCTCCTAATTATCCCTCCCACTCACTCCCCTTCTAGTAACCATAAATTCATTCTCTAAGTCTTTGAGTCTGTTTCTGTTTTGTAAATAAGTTCATTTGTATTATTATTATTATTATTTTAGACTCTGCATGTAGGTAACATCATATGATACAAAAAGCTTCTATAAATTAGTAAAATAGTAAATAGCTAAAGATTATACAGTATTTACTATAGCCAACAGGCTTTATTCCAAAGATTTTAATACATTTTAATTTATTTAATCCACTTTATGCTCATTTTAATCTCCATGTTTCACATGAGAAAACTAAAGCACAGTGGTAGGTAGTTATAGCCATATGATTATATCACATTGTCAAATCCTTTGTAGATCCAGAAATTGATTGCAGGCAGTATAGCTCCAAAATCCAGGCTCTAATTTACCATGGCCAGCTCTGATTATCTCATGAGGTGGTTATTTGTTTGAATCTAAACAATGTATGATCTATGGTGTTGGAGAAGACTCTTGAGAGTCCCTTGGACTGCAAGGAGATCCAACCAGTCCATCCTAAAGGAGATTAGTCCTGGGTGTTCACTGGAAAGACTGATGCTGAAGCTGAAACTCCAATACTTTGGCCACCTCATGCAAAGAGTTGACTCATTGGAAAAGACCCTGATGAAGGGAGGAATTGGGGGCAGGAGGGGAAGGGGACAATAGAGGATGAGATGGCTGGATGGCATCACCGATTCGATGGGCATGAGTTTGAGTAAACTCCGGGAGTTGGTGATGGACAGGGAGGCCTGGCATGCTGTGATTCACGGGGTCACAAGGAGTTGGACACAACTGAGAAACTGAACTGAACTGAATTGAAACAATGTATGTAAATAAGGTTTAAAATGTTATAGTGATTTGATGGCTTCCCTGGTGACCCAGTTGTAAAGAATCCACCTGCCAATTCAGGAGACACCACTTCAATCCTTAATCCAGGAAGATCCCACATGCACAGAGCAGCTGAGCCCATGTATTACAACTACTGAGCCTGAGCTCTAGAGGCCAGGAGCCACAACTACTGAGCCTCCATTCTGCAACTACTGAAGCGCCCATGTCCTAGAGCCAGCCCATGCTCCACAGCAAGAGACCCACCACAATAAGAAGCCCATGCATTGCAATGAGAGAGTAGCCCCTACTTGCCACAACTAGAGAAAAGCCTGTGCAGAAACAAAGCTCCAGCACAGCAAAATAAATAAATAAATAAAATTATATTTTTAAAAAATGTTAAACGCTTTGAAAGAGAAATGCTATTTCAGGTTAAAAAAAAGGCGGGGGGCATTTCAGAAAGTTGATCAATATAATTTATTGATATTAACCTGTACACAAGTGCTAGAAGAACTGTACTAAAAATATCTTCATTACCCAAATAACCATGAGGGTGTGATCTCTCACCTAGAACCAAACATTCTGGAAAGTGAAGTCAAGTGGGCCTTAGGAAGCATCACTATGAGCAAAACTAATGGAGGTGATGGAATTCTAGTTGAGCTATTTCAAATCCTAAAAGATGATGCTGTGAAAGTGATGCACTCAATATGCCAGCAAATTTGGAAAATTCAGCAGGGGCCACAGGACTGGAAAAAATCAGTTTTTATTCCAATCTCAAAGAAAGGCAATGCCAAAGAATGTTCAAACTACCACACAATTGTACTCATCTCACATGCTAGCAAAGTAATGTTCAAAATTCTCCAAGCCAAGCTTCAACAGTATATGAACTGTGAGCTTCCAGATGTTCAAGCTGGATTTAGAAAAGGCAGAGGAACCAGAGATCAAATTGCCAACATTTGTTGGATGATTTTAAAAGCAAGATATTTCCAGAAAAACATCTACTTCTGCCTTATTGATTATGCCAGAGCCTTTGACTGTGTGCATCACAACAAACTGTGTAAAATTCGTCAAGAGATGGGAATACCAGACTACCTTACCTGCCTCCTGAGAAATCTGTATGCAGGTCAAGAAGCAATAGTTAGAACCAGTCTTGGTACAACAGACTGGTAGCAAATTGGGAAATTAGTATGTCAAGGCTGTATAATATCACCCTGCTTATTTAACTTATATGCAGAGTACATCATGTGAAATGCCAGGCTGGTTAAAGCACAAGCTGGAATCAAGATTGCTGGGAGAAATATCAATAATCTCAGATACACAGATGACACCACCCTTATGGCAGAAAGAAAAGAAGAACTGAAGAGCCTCCTGATGAAAGAGAAGAGTGAAAAAGTTGGCTCAAAACTCAACATTCAGAAAACTACAATCATGCCATCTAGTCCCATCACTTCATAGCAAATAGATGGGGAAACAATGGAAACAGTGACAGACTTTATTTCTGAGGGCGCCAAAATCAATGCAGATGGTGACCGCAGCCATGAAATTAAAAGACGCTTGCTCTTTGGAAGAAAAGCTATGACCAACCTAGACAGCATATTAAAAAGCAGAGATATTACTTTGCTAACAAAGGTCCATCTAGTCAAAGCTATGGTTTTGCCAATAGTCATGTATGGATGTGACAGTTGGACTATAAAGAAAGCTGAGCGCCAAATAACTGATGCTTTTGAACTGTGGTGCTGGAAAAGACTCTCGAGAGTCCCTTGGACTTCAAGGAGCTCCAATGAGTCAATCCTGAAGGAAATCAGTCCTGAATATTCATTGCAAGGACTGTTGCTGAAGCTGAAACTCCTATACTTTAGCCACCTGCTGGGAAGAACTGACTCATTGGAGAGAGCAACAACTACAGAAACATTGTGGTTCTTCTGTTAGATTTCATTACCTGAGAACATTCTTTTTTGATGATTTTATTTACAATCATTTTAATTTGTTGTTATTCAGTTGCTAAATTGTGTCTTTCTCTTTGGGAGCCTGTAGACTGCAGTATGCCAGAGTCCTCTGTCTTCCACTATATCCAGCAGTTTGCTCAAATTCATGTCCACTGATGTGGTGATGCTATCTTAGCATCTCATTCTCTGCCACTTCCTTCTTTTGCCTTCACTTTTTCCCAGTATCAAAGTCTTTCCCAATGAGTCAACTCTCTGCATCGGGTGGCCAAAGTACTGGAGCTTCAGATTCAACATCAGCCCTTCCAATGAATATTCAAGGTTGATTTCCTTTAGGATTAACTGATTTAATCTCCTTGCAGTCCAAGAGACTCTCAAAAGTCTTCTCCAACACCACAGTTTAAAAGCATCAATTTTTCAGCCCTCAGCTGTCTTTAATTTAAAATATTCAAAAATTTAAAAAACAGAGACTTAGAAGTTATAAAATATTAATATAATAGTTCTATACCTAAAGAATATAATTATTGGAATTAAGAGCTCATCAAATATGTGTTATAATTCTCAATTTTTAAATTCTTAGTTCTAAATTCTCCTTTTTGAGGTAACTGCTCTATAATAATTGAGATGATTTTTACAAATGTTCCTCCATTGCAAGTCAGCAATGTTTAAACTTTTGAGTAGAGGATTCTGGGTAGGCAGTAGAGAAGGGAATGCCCTTCTTTCCTGCTTTTTAAGACAGTTCACCTGATAGATCCCAGAACAGTGAGTTTTTTTTTCCTCCATTTCTTGACTTGTGCACTTCCTCCAGTGCTAGGTGCCAGCCAGACACCAACTTTTTGTTCCAGTATTTAATAACCACAAGCTTTACCTCACTCTTACTTTGGGGAATGGAAATATGTCTAGGAGCCTGGGACCCTGTAGGCATGAACCCATGCCTAAAATGTTGCCACCACATTCACTTCTTTTTTTTTTTTTTTTAGGATATTTTTTTCTTTTTTTTTTTCTTTTTTTTTCCCATTTATTTTTATTAGTTGGAGGCTAATTACTTTACATCATTACAGTAGTTTTTGTCATACATTGAAATGAATTAGCCATGGATTTACATGTATTCCCCATCCCGGTCCCCCCTCCCACCTCCCTCTCCACCTGATCCCTCTGGGCCTTCCCAGTGCACCAGGCCCGAGCACTTGTCTCATGCACCCAACCTGGGCTGGTGATCTGTTTCACCCTAGATAATATACATGTTTCAATGCTGTTCTCTTGAAACATCCCACCCTCGCCTTCTCCCAGAGTCCACAAGTCAGTTCTATACAACTGAGTCTCTTTTTCTGTTTTGCATATAGGATTATCTTTACCATCTTTCTAAATTCCATATATATGTGTTAGTATACTGTAATGGTCTTTATCTTTCTGGCTTACTTCGCTCTGTATAATGGGCTCCAGTTTCATCCATTTCATTAGAACTGATTCAAATGAATTCTTTTTAATGGCTGAGTAATATTCCATGGTGTATATGTACCACAGCTTCCTCATCCATTCATCTGCTGATGGGCATCTCTCACTTCTTAACTCCATGCTTGTCCATGCCAGAATCCACATAGTGCTGGCATCTAGTGAGCTGACTGCTCGGATTTCATCCCTCTTACCAACCTACTTCAAGCTGACAGGAAAGTCTGCTAGGTTCCTATTCCTACAGAATGAGATTTCACCAGCTCCCAGCTCCAGCAATGTAGATTGCTTTCACTCCGTCTGCATGCCCATCTGTGGGTGTTCAGCCCGTGTCTCAGAGGATTGGGTTGTTTCTGTTTGTTCAGTTGTTGTGCAACAGCTTTGGCAAGGCAATCAAGTCAAGTCACCCTCTATCTGGTAAGCTTTAGCCACGCATGCATGCTAAAGTCACTTCAGTTGTGTCCAACTCTGTGCGACCATATGTACTATAGCCTACCAGGCTTCTCTTTCCATAGGATTCTCCAGGAAAAAATGCTGAAATAGATTGCCATGTCCTTCTTCAGGGGATCTTCCCCACCCAGGGATCGAACTCAGGTCTATTACATCTTCTGCACTGGCAGGTGGGTTCTTTATCACGAATGCCATCTGGGAAGCCCAGAGCTTTAGCCATGCCAATTTCAATAAGGTGTGAATCTCTTTTCCAAGTTTACCCTTCCTCAAGGAGTCTCTCTGAGCTCTAGGGAATCCTTTAGAGGTTTCTCTTTATCTTTACAGTTACTCTCCTATCACAGCTTAATAATTCTTTATATTAATTATCACCAATTTAAATAACTGAGTGGTTTCCATCTCCTGATTAGCCACAGACTGATTCAATGCACTAATAACCAATTATACATGGCTAGAGAAAGAATTATATAGTTAGAAAGCAGGTCAGGAAAAAAGTATTCTAAGTCAGAGTGGGGGAAAAATAAATGAAACAAATTAAAAGGGACTCAGACGACAACAGAGAGAAAATGGAATAAAATAAATATCAGAAAATATGGTGCTTGCTAAGTCACTTCAGGCATGTCTGACCCTTTGCAACCCGATGGACTATAGCCTGCCAGGCTCCTCTGTCCATGGGATTCCCCAGGCAAGAGTATTGGCACAGGTATCCATGCCCTTCACTGGATTTTCCTGGCCCAGGGATTGAACCCCCATCTCTTGCATCTCCTGCATTGGCAGACAAGTTCTTTACCACTAGCACCACCTGGGAAGCCTATATTGAAAAATAATTACTAAGAATTTTGTCATACCAAAGAAAGACATCAAGCAAAGACTCAAGAAACATTTTGGAACTGAAACAGAATATATTTAAAGAAAAACCAGCCCAAGACACACTATTATAACATTGCAGAAAATTAAAAACAAAGAGAAAAAGAAGTCCGGAAAGAATGTCATAACACTATTGGAGAAGAAAGAAAACTAGAAAGTTAGTTCACAACAGAAATTAAAAAAGAAAAAAGAAAAGAAAGAAAGCCCAAAGGTAGTGGAGTTTTACCTTGGAAAGGTTTTAAAAACCTCTAAATCAAGAATTCAATGCAAAATAAATACATATTTAATTTTGAAAGATATTTTTAGCAAGCAAATCCAAAGTATTTGCTAGCAAATGATATAAAATAAATGAAATAAAATTACCAAAAAATTTTGAGGCAAGAAATATGTAATTCTAGAATAGAAGAGATAAGCAGGAATAAAGTGAAGAAGCAATTCAAACAACATGTACACAGATTATGTAATGTAACATAGATAACTAACAAGGATGTACTGAATAGCACAGAGAATATTACTCAATATCCTCTAATAACCTATAGAGGAAAAGAATCTAAAAAAGAATAGATATATGTATATGCATAATTGATTTAATTTGCTGTACACTTGAACTAACACAACATTGTAACTCAACTGTACTCCAATAAAATTTTTGAAAAATAAAATAACAATAGGTGGAGAGACATATTAAGCTGATAGATAGATGGATAAATGAACTAGATAGATGGATGGATAGATACATATTTAAGACAGAATTCAACTTAAAGACAATAATAACATAAAAGGTTGGGGAAGGGTACAAGAAGTTAAATTGTTCTGAGATTCTTAAAATATTTTAAGAGTGGTAAAATTATTTATTTATAGTAATTTAAACAAGTCAAGGGTGTATGATATAAATGTTTTGTTGGTGGTGTAAGGTATACAGAAATAGAAATATAATGTACATGTGAAAATATAATGTTACAAATCAATGTTACCTCAATAAAAGTAATCTTTAAAGTTTGCCCTCAATAGGAAAAAAGCAAACATACATAACATCTAGCCACAGAAGTATCCTATAACTAAAATAAATGGATAAAAGAGAGAAAAATAATAGAACCAAATGTCTAAGCAGAAAGTAAATAATAAAAATGATAGGTGCTGGACAATAAAAAAGGCTGAGTGCTGAAGAACTGATGCTTTCAAACTGTGATGTTGGGAAAGACTCTTGAGAGTGCCTTGGACAGCAAGAAGATCAGACCAGTCAACCCTAAAGGAAATCAAAACTGAATATTCATTTGAAGGACTGATGTTGAAGCTGAAGATCCAACACTTTGACCACCTGATGCACAGAGCCAACTCACCTGGGAAAAGACCCTGATGCTGGGAAGGATTGAAGGCAGGTGGAGAAGGGAACAACAGAGGATAAGGTGGTTGGATGGCATCACCAATTCAATGGACATAAGCTTGAGAAAACTCTGGGAGTTGGTGATGGACAGGGAAGCCTGGTGTGTTGCAGTCCACTGGGTCCCAAAGAGTCAAATACAACTGAGCAACTGAACAGCAGCAACAACAGCAAAAATAGTAGGTTACAAGTATACCTGTGACTATTTTAAATAGTCTCAATGACAGTTTCTTGAACTGTGAGGAAGACAAAAAAAAAAAAAAAAAGAAGCACATTTCAAGAGTAGTTTCACTGAGGAAAGTTTAAACATCTCAGATACAGTTTGCGATTCCTTTCATCAAAGCGGTTGCCTTCAATTACAAGAGATGAAGCAGATGCCTTCTGCATTCTTCATCTGCGTTTATACTGTGCTTGTCACATAGACCCACTAGGTTCTATGTGACAAGAGATATTCACAGTCTTTCCAGTGCACCTGAAACTCATAAATAAGACTTTTCACAATAAATAAATCTGATTACCAAGCAAATTGACTTGATAGATCACATGGTTAAATTTCATCTTAACTGACTTCATTCCAAGAGTAGTATTATGGAAAGGCTAAATCCCCAGGTATCTCTGGGTCTGGGGTAAAAGGTCAGTCCAATTTTTAGTACTTTACCAGTATCATATAAACACTAATCAACACAAGTCAGTTTTATCTATACTAATGTCAGGAAAAATAAACTTTATGGCAAGAAATATATTTCATGAAGGTAGAAGGGTCAATTTACCAGAAGTATATGACACCTCTATATATTTATATAGAATGTATGAATACATCTAATAACATATATAAAGCAAAGTTCATCAGCAATAAGTGGAGAAAGTCAAATCCATGATCATTGGAATATGTTATGTCCTACCCCCAAACTTGGGGCTTCCGTGTGTTTCAGTGGTAAAGAATCCACCTGCCAATGCAGGAGACTCAAAAGATGTGGGTTCAATCCATGGTTCTAGAAAATGCCCTGGAGAAGGAAATGGCAATCCATTCCAGTATTCTTGCCTGAAAAATCTCATGGACAGAGAAGCCTGGCTGGCTACAGTCCATGGAATCTCAAAGAGTTGGACACAACTGAGCAACTGAGCACACACAGTACACACCCTCATACTTAACAGAATAAGCAGAGATAAACAATTACTAATAGCATAGAGTGTCCAAACAACAATTTAAAATTTTTGACCTAATTGATATATTTAGAAAACATACCCAATTAATTACAGGTTAGATGTTTTTAATTAATTGCTCATAGGATAGTTACCCAAACTGATCATAATCTGATCTTCAAAGCAAGAAATTGGTTCATATAAATTTTGTTCTTTGATCACAATGGATTTAAGATGGAAATCAATGCCAAGAAAATCCTACCACAGAAGAAAATCCTCATGGAATGAAAGTGTTAACAGATAATTGGTAGAATTGTCTCAAGGCTGAAATATACCTGAGACTTTGATTCTTGACCAATCTTTCTTGTAATAGTAGCTCAAAAATTATGTACCAGATCCAAGATAAAGTTAAGTTCCTTTGACATTATACACTGAAGCGAGTACTTCTACTTGCTGAATAAAATTATTTATTGAGTAGCCAGTAGTGAGAAGGTTACTTCTAACCTAGTGAGAAGGATGGGCTCCTAAGTAACTAAAGACCATGATGACTACCTAGCTGCCTGCTTTGCAATATCTCTTCCCAAAGCAACTTTAAAAAGGAAATGAAAAGTGAATTTATATAAAAATAATATCTAATACCTTCTGTATTACTTGATGCTAAGAATGCCCAAATGTCAAAATGACTGTGAATAAAAAAAGGGAATGTTCACCAAATACCTGCATATAATTACTCATGTTTAAGCCCCATCATCACTATGTTGCAGTATTTGTGACAAGCAAACGTAAACTAAGAATGAAGCTGAGGAAGACAGAAACAGAAAGCTAGCAACATGGTCTAAAGCCAAAGTTTACCTTAAGTCTGAAAATACTAGCAAATGTTTGGTAAAAATCACATTATGGACTACAAAGATAGGATTTCAAAGTATCTGTGGCTTTGAGTCAGGCACAATTTTGCAGGAGGAGCCTCCAAAACACTTTGCTTCTGAGAGGGAATAAAGGTGAAGGCAAAGGAAGGATTGTGTTTGATAGTTTGTTGATGAAGGGTCAAAGAAGTAAAATGAGGAAACTCTGGATAAAAATAGAAATTTTCACTTCATCAGCACCACATCAACCCAGCTGAAGCAATAGCATTAAATGTAGAGTGAATAATGAAAGAATCACTCCCCCAAAAAAGTAACAAGGAGAATGCATCACCAGTGCTAAGAAATTTATCCAGAATTCTCCCTTGGGACTCAATTGACACTGAAAAACAGATAAATCCTTTAGTATCGATGCTATGTCACAAATTCAGCTCTCTCATTGCAGCTGTGTGCATCTTCACCCCTGCAACACCAGGAGCCATTGTTAAGATAATGAAAAGATACATCTTTTCTGTTAAGGATTGAATGTCATCACACAGATTTTTCATCCCTCAATGAGACTTCTATTATCTTTATAGATTTAGGTGTCCAATAAACTGTAATTTAGATACGAGACAGACTGAGAAACTACATGAGCTGGAAAAATAATCTTTAGGTCATTATTGCTGTTGTTCAGTTGCTAAGTCTGACTCTTTGGACCCCATGGACTGCAGCATTCCAATTTCCTCTGTTGTCCACTATCTGCCAGAGTTGCTCAAATTCATGTCCATTGAGTTGGTGATCCTATCTAACCATCTCATCTTCTGTCACCAAGTTCTCCTTTTGCCTTCAATCTTCCCCAGCATCAAGGTCTTTTGCAAGAGGTCTTTTTCACCTCTTCACATCAGATGGTCAAAGTATTGGAGCTTCAACTTCAGCATCAGCCCTCCCAATGAGTATTCAGGGTTTATTTCCTCTAGGATTGAATGGTTTGGTCTCCTTGCAGTCCAACAGAATCTCAAGATTCTTCTGCAGTACCACAGTTCAAAGCATCAGTTCTGCAGTGTTTAGCCTTCTTGATGGTTCAACTCTCATGTCTGTACACTACTACTGAAAAAGAGACAGCTTTAACTACATTTGCAGAAGAATTGATGTTTTCAAACTGTGGTGTTGTAGAAGACTCTTGAGAGTCCCTTGGACTACAAGAAGATCCAACCAGTCCATCCTAAAGGAGATCAGTCCTGGGTATTCACTGGATGGACTGATGTTGAAGCTGAAACTCCAATACTTTTGCCACCTGATGTGAAGAACTAACTCATTTCCCCTGATGTTGGGAAAGATTGAGGGCAGGAGGAGAAGGGGACAACAGAGGATGAGATGGTTGGATGGCATCACCGACTCAATGGGCATGAGTTTGGGTGGACTCCGGGAGTTGGTGATGGACAGGGAGGCCTGGGTGCTGAGGTTCATGGGGTCGCAAAGAGTCAGACATGACTGAGCGACTGAACTGAATTGACTATACAGACTTTTGTCAGCAAGGTGGAGGGAATTAAGTTTGCTCCTTAATAACACATCAAAACAGATATAGCTCAACTGTACGAAAATAAAAGTTCCTTGTTAGAATAGTACTGTCAACTTTAACAAATGTTTATAATACATATAGCACAACTATTGTATACACCTAAAAAGAAGCTGAAGTTACTCTGAAGGGAAATGTAGGGCATAAAATACTGGATTTTGACAAAAGATGTAATGAAATTAACAGCAGGGTCTATATGGTTGAGATTGATACAGTTGTTAGAAAGTAAATTAATTTATCCTTACAGGGTATCATACTAAGTAGTCAAGGTCCTGGGATATGGGATCAGTCAGTGATATGCTTGATGCCTGGGTAATAGCAAATTTTTTGTTTTTCAGAGCTAGTTTCTGGGAAGAAGATAGGAGACTTGTAATCAGGGCTTTCTTCCCTTTGGCAGAAGGGATTGTGGAGCTTGGATTTGGGAGGAACATATACCCATGTGTGTGTGTGTGGGGTGTGTGTGCTTATGTGTTCTATGAAAAAACACTTAGTGTGTCCTGCATGATAGTGCAGATATGTTCTTCATGGCTATTGATGTGTGCACACCAAATGTCATTTTATAATTCACTACCTGATCTCATCTGACCTAAATAACATTATCCCACTTTATAAATCATGAGAGCAAGACCACAAAATAGAGAGTTGATGGCCAACACCTGGAGTAATAGGCAAATTTGGCCTTGGAATAAAGAATGAAGCAAGGCAAAGGCTAATAGAGTTCTGCCAAGAGAACACACTGGTCATAGCAAGCACCTTCTTCCAACAACACAGGAGAAGACTCTACACATGGACATCACCAGATGGTCAACACCGAAATCAGATTGATTATATTTTTTGCAGCCAAAGATGGAGAAGCTCTATACAGTCAGCAAAAATAAGACTGGGAGGGGACTGTGGCTCAGATCATGAACTCCTTACTGCCAAATTCAGACTTAAATTGAAGAAAGTAGGGAAAACCACTAGACCATTCAGGTATGACCTAAATCAAATCCCTTATGACTAGACAGTGGAAGTGAGAAATAGATTTAAGGGACTAGATCTGATAGACAGAAAGCCTGATGAACTATGGATGGAGATTCGTGACATTGTACAGGAGACAGGGATCAAGACCATCCCCAAGAAAAAGAAATGCAAAAAGGCAAAATGGCTGTCTGAGGAGGCCTTACAAATAGCTGTGAAAAGAAAAGAAGTGAAAAGCAAAGGAAAAAGGAAAGATATACCCATTTGAATGCAGAGTTCCAAAGAATAGCCAGGAGAGATAAGAAAGCCTTCCTCAGTGATCAATGCAAAGAAATAGAGGAAAACAACACAATGGGAAAGACTAGAGATCTCCTCAGGAAAATTAGAAATACCAAGGGAACATTTCATGCAAAGATGGGCTCAATAAAGGACAGAAATGGTATGGACCTAACAGAAGCAAAATATATTAAGAAGAGGTGGCAAAAATACACAGAAAACTGTACAGAAAAGATCTTCAGGACCCAGATAATCATGATCACACCTCATTTAGAGCCAGAAATCCTGGAATGTGAAGTCAGGTGGGCCTTAGGAAGCATCACTATGAACAAAGCTAGTGGAGGCAATGGAATCCCATTGAGATATTTCAAATTTTAAAAGATGATGCTGTGAAAGTGCTGCACTCAATATGCCAGCAAATTTGGAAAACTCAGCAGTGGCCACAGGACTGGAAAAGGTCAGTTTTCGTTCAAATCCCAAAGAAAGGTGATGCCAAAGAATGCTCAAACTACTGCACAATTGCACTCATCTCACACGCTAGTAAAGTAATGCTCAAAATTCTCCAAGCCAGACTACAACAATATGTGAACTTTGACTGTGTGGGTCACAATAAACTGGAAAATTCTGAAACAGATGGGAATACCAGACCACCTGACCTGCCTCTTGAGAAACCTGTAAGCAGGTCAGGAAGCAACAGTTAGAATTGGACATGGAACAACAGACTGGTTCCAAATAGGAAAAGGAGAATGTCAAGGCTGTATATTATCACCCTGCTTATTTAACTTATATGCAGAGTACATCATCAGAAACGCTGAGCTGGAGGAAGCACAAGCTGGAATCAAGATTGCTGGGAGAAATATCAGTAACCTCAGATATGCAGATGACACCACCCTTATGGGAGAAAGTGAGGAAGAACTAAACAGCCTCTTGATGAAAGTGAAAGCAGAGAGTGAAAAAGTTGGCTTAAAGCTCAACATTCAGAAAACTAAGATCATGGCATCTCGTCCCATCACTTCATGGCAAATAGATGGGGAAACAGTGGAAACAGTGTCAGACTTTATTTTTCTGGGCTCCAAAATCACTGCAGATGGCGATTGCAGCCATGAAATTAAAACACTCTTGCTCCTTGGAAGCAAAGTTATGACCAACCTAGACAGCATATGAAAAAGCAGAGACATTACTTTGCCAACAAATGTCCATCTAGTCAAGGCTATGGTTTTTCCAGTGGTCATGTATGGATGTGAGAGTTGGACTATAAAGAAAGCTGAGCATCAAAGAATTGATGCTTTTGAACTGTGGTGTTGGAGAAGACTCCTGTGAGTCCCTTGGACTGCGAGGAGATCCAACCAGTCTATCCTAAGGGAGATCAGTCCTGGGTGTTCATTGGAAGCGCTGATTTTGAAGCTGAAACTCCAATACTTGGGCCACCTGATGAGAAGAGCTGACTCCTTTGAAAAGACCCTGATGCTGAGAAAGATTGAAGGCAGGAGGAGAAGGGGATGACAGAGGATGAGATGGTTGGATGGGATCACCGACACAATGGACATGGGTTTGGGTGGCCTCCGGGAGTTGGTGATGGACAGGTTAGACTGGTGTGCTGTGGTTCATGGTTTTGCAAAGTGTCAGACATGACTGAGTGACTGAACTGAACTGAACTGATGGCCAACAGAGGGAGAGGCTAGGACTGGAATCTTCTTATCAATATTCAGGGTTCCAACTATAGCTCCAACGCTACACAAATCTAATCAGGTTATTGCTGTGCTTAGTCCCCTAAAAGGTTGTCTCTTGCCATTAGTATCAATGACAAACTATACCAGAAAAATTATCATGCCTTTGTTTGTGTGTTTGTGTGTGTGTGTGTGTTTGCGTGAGTGTGCTCACATGCATGGGTGCTCTGTTGTGTCTAACTCTTAGCAACTCCATGGACTGTAGGCCCTGGGCTCTTCTGTCCAAGGGATTTGTCAAGCAAGAATACTGCTGTGGGTTACTATTTCCTTCTCCAAGGGATCTTCCCGACCCAGGGATTGAACCTGAGTCTGCTGTCTCTCCTGCACTGGCAGGTGAATTCTTTACCACTGCTCCACCTAGAAATGGACAACATGCATGGGTCCCTGGTACATACCAGGGTCCTGTCTGGACAGTCTCCCATCCCTCTCTCATTTACAGGCACCCTGACCTTCATCTTATACCTCAAACATACATTCCTTTAGCATCTTATACTCCTTTATGACACTTGACATATTTAGTTTTACTAGTCACTATGAATAATCATTTATTTACTATCTGATTTCCCAGCTAGGCTACAAGTTTTGTATTGGCAATCCACCTGTGTGTTGTTAATGTGTTCTATGCCCAGTGCTTTGTTCGGTATCTGGAACATAGGAAATACTCCCTGCATTTCTTAAGTCACACCCTAACTCCAAATAAAACAATTATCTTCTTGTGACTGTATAGACCCTGCTCTTAGGCCATCTTTCTGAGAGCAAGCAAATTATATCCAGCTTCTTTGGTATGAGTGTGTAACTTCTGCCCGTTCTTCCAAATCCAATTTAAGACTGCCTAGGACAGTTATTTCTCCATCTTCCCATCTTCACACATATTCTGTTAGAACCACACATTCAACACTTGATTACATTGATTCTGTTTATAAAAATATTTCATGAGTATGTGTTTTTTTTTTTTTTACTTCAATGAGATTTAAAATTTTTTTAAAGAAATTCTTAAAGTTTTTTTCTTCTCATTTTTTTTAACAAAGCCCAGTACTTGTTGTACATCTTCAGACTGATAAATAGCAACTTGATAACATTGATTCAAAAGATATTGAAGAGTAGAGAGCAGTTCAGAGACAAAGGTTTTAGATAGAGTACTTGGTCTGAGCTGATCAAAGACAGGATTTGGGAAAGACAGCTTTTTTTCTTTTCATTTCTTTTTTAAGAGGTTGCATGTCTAGAGATTGTAGTGAACATTTCAAAACACATCTGAGTAAGTTACAGAGTAGATATTTGTCTCTTAGGATGCATCTGTGAAAAATATACTGATGAAGTCAATCTGAAAACTACTAAGAAAGTCAAGGTTAATAGAAGACATATTGTTTGAAAACTCCCAACACAATATTCACAGAAGTTCTAATTTAACTTCATATGAAAAAGAAAAACAGAAGAGAAGCAAAACCCATTGGAATTTAAATCACTTAAAATCATCTGTGTATTTGGCCTCTTTTATTCAAATATTCTTGGTGTTTTCAACACTGAATTTAATCAACCCAATAGTTCAGAAATTGGCAATCTAACAGAAAGGGAATAATTGAATAGACTCTTCTTCTTTCATCATGAATAGAACTTGTGGACTGAGGGAAACTATTTATTCCCTATTCATCCCTTGCCACAAATCTATGGAAGTGAACAACCTTGTTTTGAAAACCCCTTTCAGACAGGGAACATGAAGCTCTTAATCTCAAAATCCATGTCCCAACCTGTATTAAGCTGATAGGGTTTTTTGTTTGTTTGTTTGTTTTCTTTTTCTTACATGCCTATTAGTTATCTAGTGTCTTGCTTTCATAAGGCACTTTTTTAAAGTGAATGAATAGATGGAGAAATTCAAGAAGATGCTACAGTGAACAATAATATTTTCAAAATGATATTTGGCAAACATGAGAGTCCCTTAGCCACAGTTCAGAAAAATGCATTTTTTGAGACTTGACTTAAGCAGGAACACAGGTGATGAATTCCCTGCTGTAGCATATATCCAGAATTCTCTTTCTAAACTACCCGGCATTTCCTTATTTAGTTTAAGTTTAGATTAAGGCACTGCTGGCTCCTGTTAAAGTTTTAATGTGGGATCTGAGATATGAGTAATTTGTTGATCCCATATCAACTACATGAAGTAGTGTATCAGATATATCAAGCTGAAGGGTGAAGAAGTAAGTAAGATAAGTTTTGACAAGAGACAAAGGGAATTAGATTCTGGATTTATCCTCTGGAGGGAAAAGTTTTATGATCACTTCAAGGTAAGAAAATAGTTATTGAAAGGGGTAGAGTAGGAGAGGCCAAGTTGTTTAATTCTTAATTTCAAGGTGAACCTACCACAGACATGTCAGCTCAATGGTGTGACTAAGTTTTGAGCTTTGATTGGCTTATGATACCTTGCTATGATATGGAAAGGAATTATAGAAATGAAAAAAAATGTCGTAGTCTTAGAAGTGTCCCTGTAGTGCCACAGAAATATATCTTTTCTCTCCAAGACTTGCAACATTGACAAAAAGTTGCCTACTTTAATGAACTATGTTGACTACACAGCACAGTTATTTTTTTTACCATCAATAAATCTGTTTGTGAGCCAAAACCAAGATGGTATACACAAAGGATTTCAAGTGGGTGTTGGAGCTGGGCAGAAGCATGGATTATGTGAATATGGAAATGCCTTCTCACTTCATAAAATAGTGACTGAGTCTTTCCTTGATTTTATTTTTCTCTCAGTTCCACTCCCTACCCACCCACCACTCTACATCAAAGTTTACACCATCTCAATACATGTTGTTACTTTTTAATGCAGATGACTCCCTGAATGTTTATCAAGTATACTGTGCATTCAACAACTATAAAATATATTTCCTTAGAAATGTTGGGTGGACAAGTTAGGACCTGGGAAGAGATGGAGGTAGGTATAGAACACAGATTTCCTTTACTTCTTCCTCACTGATGCTGGCTCACTGATGCTAGCAATCAAAATTTTCTAAAATAAGCATCCCCAAATGTCTTTTCCTAATCTCATAACCCATGATTAGGATAAAATATCACGCCTGTGAATATCTCAAGAGGAACTTTGTAGATGTAATAAGGTTACTAATCAGTTGACCCAAAATAAGATTATATTATATTATACAGGTGTGTCCAATGTGGTCACAATTGCTCCCAAAAGCAAACATTTTTCTCCATCTAGAAACAGAAAACAGCAACAGGAAAGAAAATGTGGATATGAGAAAGTTTGAAGCATGAGAAGTGCATCATTAGTGGTTTGACAATGGATTGAAGGGGACACAGATGAAATTCAACTGAGCTTTGGGAGCAAAGGGAGGAGACATTGACAATGAGGAAATGAGGACCTCAAACCTACAACTTATAGGGAACTGGATTTTGCCAACCATTCAGATGAGATTGCAGTGATTCTCTCCACAGGCCTCCAGACAAAAGCTCAGCTGAAACCTTGGTTTCAACCTCATATGACCCTGAGCAGAAATCCTAGGTAAACTCTCATGGAGTTCTGACCATAAACTAATACAGACACATACTGATATATTTATAGATGAAATGATGTGATGAAGGACTTGCATCAAATAATCTATTGGGGGGGGATGTGAGGATGGGGAATATATGAAACATGATTAACCATGAGTTGTTAATTGGTGAAGGCAGTTGGTAAGTCATGGAGGTTCATTACATTATTCTATGTTTATTTAAAATTTTCCATTGTAAAAAGGTTAAGAAAATTGGAATGTGTGCCTGACACAACATTGTTGTCATTCAGTCACTAAGTCATGTCCAATTCTTTGCAACCTCATAGGCTGAAGCACTCCAGGCTTCCCCGTCCTTTACTATCTCCCGAGATTTGCTCTAATTCATGTCTATTGAATCAGTGATGCTACCTAACCATCTCAGGGCAATGGTTGAAGTTGACTCCATAACTCTTTAAAGTCCATATCCATTTTGAAATTCTGAAAGGATAAAGTAATAGGAGAGATTGTGAGAATTATTGAATAATTTATGTCTCTGCCCTCAAAAGAAATGATGAGAAGGCAGAGAGAGAGAGAGAGAGAGTTGCATTTGGGGTATAACTAGACTCCCACCATCAGAGGGACAAAGATTATGTGGATGTGTCCATGGACTAGTGATGGGCCACATGCAAAGAAAGTAGGTGTGAGATCATGTCTGTAGGCTTTACTGGGATGTGATGGTGATGGGTTATGCACAATGTGGGCTGGGGAAAACTAAATGACCTCTTGCAGAGTGCATTTGCTCTCTTAAGACTTAAAAATGAAAGATCTTCAGTGATGTGCATCTCTGAGGAACCCACAACAGCATACCCATGAAGGAAAGTCTTGATGATGAAAGAATCTACTATGTAAGACTGTGCCTTTCCCTGTATCCATCTATCTTTTGGTACTGCTTTGTAGGAATCCTAAACCTTCTTAAGCATGGGGGAGTTGAGAGGGAGTAGTGGGAAAGAACAAAATGGAGCATAATTTTCACCTATCTCTGTTCCCGCCCCAGGTGGGAAGGACGGAGGCGATTACCACCAGAACAAGTTAAATGTGTATTTATTTCATAGGACTAGGTTTTCAAATTGTCAGATGGGACTGTTTTGTAGCTTAGAGTAACAGTAATATTATCATTATAGAAGATAACCATAAATATGTCTGCAGACAGCCCTGTCCATTCCTCTAATCCACCTATATTTCCCAGAGTAAACTAATAGAGTTAAAGTCAGTTCATTACATGGGGTTTGGGGGCATGAGTTGCAATAGTTCTTCCCCAGCTATACCCTTATGAGTTGTGTAAACTGTAAAATGCAACAATGCAGAAACACACATACCTGGAGGGAATGATCTATCTGGTAGTAGAGAATTGAGACCTTGTGCCCAGAACACCATACATCTGCATCTCTCCTGTTTTCACTTTCAATCTCTCCTTATCACACTTGGGCTGCTAAAATACCCTTATAGTTGGTCCCCTTGCTTCACAATGTCCACACTCTCCTCAGTCCATTTTTCATACCACACCCAAATGATATTTCTAGGTCTTAATTAGGAACATACAATTTCTTTAATTTTTTTCTAAGTGCCTCAGTGGTAAAGAATCCACCTACTGATGCAGGAGATGCAGGTTTGATCCTTGGTTTGGGAAGATCCCCTGGAGAAGGAAATGAAATAGCAACTCACTCCAATATTCTTTCCTGGGAAATCCTATGGACAGAGGAGCCTGATGGGCTACAGTCCATGGGATCCAAAAAGAGGTGGACATGACTTAGTAACTAAACAGCACCAACAATCCCCTTTATTAACATCTTCCAGCAGCTCTTTACAAACATCAGGATGAAATTCAAAGACCAAGGTAGACATACACATCCTTTGTAGGTCTGTGTGTGCCTGCTGCATGTCTCCTAACTTTTCAAATGTCAGAAACAGATTGAACATACACATCTGATTTCCTTTTCTACATTGATCTTTAGCAAAGATTCATTCTAGAAAGGAATGAAGTGTGATCTGACATTGAAACTTTGAACTACTTTAAGCTAGTGATTACCTGGATTCTGACAGAAGTGTTGTACAGTGAACTGAGAGAGTTACCAAAATAAAACAGGATATCTTGTGGCAACTCTCTCAGTTCACCATGGAACCCAGACACAGTTGGAACTGCTGTTAAGTAACTTGCTCAAGACACCAGGAACAGGGTAGAGTTGGAATTAGAACCCACTTCTCTGTGAGCCAAAACCAGAGTTTTGGGCCTCAGGAGTTTATAGTCCCTAGCTGGGAAAAGAACATGTGTATTAAAGTTTAACTGAAGTAACTCAGCTAGTACCAACAAGCTAAAAATCTTTGCATTCTTCTTCGGGAAGTATTTAAAAACTTTTGATTGTAATTTTCCTTGCAGGGAAGCAAAGTTTATGCCCACAATAAAATGTGCTGGTTTAACTAAAAATACTGGACTTCAAGCAAATAGCTATTCTGATTTCTCTTGTTGCTTATTTGTATTATAGTTGTTAATTTAAAAAATTGCTATGCTGTTTATTTTTATAGATTTTTTATGATTTTTTACTGTCTCATGCATTGTATTCATTTTAATGCTACTTGCCCTTTTAAAAACATTTTTAAGAGACAAAACAAGTGAAAAAAATAATCGCTGTATTTCAGAATGCCATTGCTTTAGTAGATTTGTTCAGCCAAAATAAGAATAATAACTAGAAATCTCATGAGATCCAGAAAATTGTTGTTCCACTGCCAGTTTGCTGCATAATTTGCTTATAATAAAAATATTTTCCAAATAGTGTTATATTAAAATATGGTCACAAGTTCAACTGATTTTTTATAAAAGTTTTTCTGTATCATCCAAAGGAAAAGTTTAGTACATTTTTTATGATATAATGGATATTAGTATTTTCTAAGCAACTTTTCTAATACATTCATCTTAAATGAAATTAGTTCTTCTAGTTGAAGTAAAAGCAACTCCTTTACAAATTGATTCTCCATAATATTTAAGTGTGAATTCCCAGCATAATGTGCATGGGAGATTTGATAAGGAGGAACTCCAGCAACAATTATAGAAACTTCAGCATAATTTTTACTTCAAATGCTGAGAGTTGCAATCTCAATATTTATTAACATGAAAAGCACATCTCAGTATAGTACCAAGTGCTATAGCATACATTTAAGAATGAAAACTAAGTTGCATAGTGTATGCAAGGTCTCAAACTGTCTTTTGTAACTGTTTCAATGGATTTAAATGAAACTATTTGTCCTGTTTATGTGGTGTTTATTCCATGTTCCTGAATAATAAAACATTTTTCTGCATTCCAGAAATTTTTTTTCTAGTAACCATTAATACTCTATGTAATTGATAAACATTAAAGTGTCAAAATAGATTATCTTTATGAGACAAAAATGACATTGTATCAGTAAGTTAGTCAATAAAGGGCCATAGCTGTTGGTGGAATGGAAGTCATTATTTTGAAATGTTGGGCTTTATTTAAACTGAATTGCACTCTAAGATAGATAAAGTTATAAGGAAACTTAATTTCAAACATAAAGGTCATAGAAAGCCCATAAATGAGAGATTGTCTGCAGAAGTGTACATAGAGAGTTGAGCAGTAGCTATAAATGCAGATGCACGAGTTGGTTCAAGATTTATAACTTCAACTTCAAACAAAACCCACTGAGTGCTTAACTCATGGTTCTGTTTTGATTATTTAGGATTGGCCATCTCAGATGAGTTATCATTGACTTTAATAATTTCTTGGTTTTGTTTTCTTTCACATTAATGTCCCTATTTGCAGGAAAACTTTTCTTTTACTTTTTAAGTTTTATTTTATCTCCTCTTCTCTCCTTTGATCCCTCCCCCCTTTTTTTCTTTCCCCTTATTTCTTCCTTTTTTATGAAGACTCTGGTGGTAGTGTTCTTCAGGTGCATGATTTTAGCTGAAAACTAATGGTCCTTTCTTATCCATTAATTAAACAGATACTTATACAATGTATATTATCTGTGATCCAAGTTAACCAATATGACAGGGTACAGCATAAGTAATGAGTACCAGTGGCATATAGGAAAATATTTCAGGATAGTAAAGCAAGAAGAGGTTGTGAGGGACTTCCCTGGTGGTCCAGTGGTTAAGACTTCACCTTCCAATGCAGGGGGTGCAGGTTTGATTCCTGGTTGGGGAACTGGGATTCCACATGCCTCAAGGCCAAAAAGCCAAAACATAAAATAAAGCAATATTGTAACAAATTCAATAAACATTTTAAAGAAAACTAAAAGGTCCACATAAAAAAAATCTTTAAAGAAAAATAATAAGAGGTGTAAAAAGTTCCATTACAAATGGCATCTTGGTCTCTTCAGGCTTAATTGTGCCACCACTACCTCTGATAACTAATAAAGGATCTCTACTTTTATTATGTTTGTTTCTATATTATTTATGAACCTCTCCCTATTAATGATTTATTATATTCTATTTCTTCCATTTTGGGCAATCTAGTTCTACTTAAATGGTCCGGAATTCCGATGATACTTTCAAATATTTTTAGGTGGATCCTGTGACCTAAGTCAACAATAAACATTCAGTCATTAATTGATGCCTGAATTGTCTAAACTGCAGCATCTGAGTGGATGCTATCCTAAATGAATTACTCATTCAGAGTGTTTTCTTCATTGTATCATTGTTGTTTTTCTCTTTATTTCACCATTTAAGTATCCCTTAATTAGTGAATCTTTTTAAAAATAAAATTGGGAAGCAGTATAATGTGGCAGAATAAGTACTTCATAAGGATTGGGGATATGTGATATTTAGTCTCTATCTGATTTAAATTAGGGTATAAGTTAACATAGGTTGCCATAAAGAAGTACCATAGACTGGATAAACAATAGAAATTTATTTTATCACTATTCTAAAGGCTAGAAGTTTAATCAGGGTTTTGACAGGGTTGTTTTTTTTTTTTTCTGAAATCTCTTTTGTAGATAACCATATCTCCCAATGTCTTTACATGGTCTTCTGTGTGTGTGTGTGTCTGGGTACTCCTTTCTTTTAATAAGGACACCAGTCATGTTGGTTATTCTTTTGTTTAGTTGCTAAGTCACATATGACTCTGTGATCACATGGACTGTAGCCCTCCAGGCTTCTCCATCCACGGGATTTTGCAGGCAAGAATACTGCAGTGGGTTGTCATTTCCTTCTCAAATATTAGTCTATAAATCACTCTAATCAGTTCAATTTTTAAATTTTTTTTCTTTTCATTTATTTTTATTAGTTGGAGGCTAATTACTTCACAACATTTCAGTGGGTTTTGTCATACATTGACATGAAACAGCCGTGGAGTTACATGTATTCCCCATCCCGGTCCCCCCTCCCACCTCCCTCTCCACCCGATTCCTCTGGGTCTTCCCAGCGTACCAGGCCCGAGCACTTCTCTCATGCATCCCACCTGGGCTGGTGATCTGTTTCACTATAGATAATATACATGCTGTTCTCTCAAAACATTCCACTCTCGCCTTCTCCCACAGAGTCCAAAAGTCTGTTCTGTACATCTGTGTCTCTTCACACAGAAAAAGACACAATTTTTAAATTTTTAAAAATTTATTTATTTATTTTTTACTTCACTGGATCTTTGTTGCTGTGTCTGGGCTTTCTCTATTTGCTGTGAGTGGGGTTACTCTCTAGTTGCAGTGCAGAAATATATTGCAGTGGCTTCCCTTATGGCAGAGCATGGGATCTAAGTACATGGGCTTCAGTAGTTGCAGCTCGAAGGCTCTAGAGCACAGGCTCAGTAGTGGCAGTATATGGCCTTTGTTGCTCCGCAGCATGTTGGTTCTTCCAGGATCAAGGATTGATTCTTGATCCCATGTCCCCTGCATTGGAAAGTGGATTCTTAAACACTGGACCACCAGGAAAATCCCCTAATGATATCATTTTAACTTAATTATCTCTTGAAAGAAACTGTCAAAAATATGACCACAATGTGAAGGACTGGGAGACTAGAGCTTCATCACATAAATTTTGGAGGGACAAAAATTAGCTCAAAACTATAAACTCTGGTAAACTTTTTGGCCTCAGTGGGTTTTGTTTTCTTTACTCCTAAAAAACAAAGTACCCAGTTTCTACATGATTTCACATCCTGACAGTTCTGGTGATCTATGATTACATCCACCATGTTTCATATAACATGAGAAAATGCATTGCTGAAATATAAATTTGGTTTTGAAAATGAAACATTAACTTCAATGATTATAAAAATGGTCATAAAATTGAGATTTCAAATAGTTTCTGAGTCAATAAAAATAATTACATATACAATATATTCATTAAAATTATTATAAGATCAGAAACATGTAGATGGTATTTGATTGTGTACATACCAGTGTGTGATTGACTTGGTAGTTTGTAATATATTTTTACATATTTATTATTTTTGAACAAATCTTGTGAGCCTAGAAGGACAAGTATCATGTTTGTTCATTTTTACAGATAAATTGAGCAAAATTTAATGATATATCATCTAAGTATTCACATTTAGTAAGGAAACTAAGACTCAGAGCTAACTAGATGCTAGACTTTGTGTTTATCTGCCATATTATGCTCATTTTCTTGGGGAAATAAAAATAAAATAAAGAAAATTTTGAGCAAAACATATTAAGTCATTGACAATTTTATATGAAACACTTACCAGAAAATGAAAGGACTTAAGTAATTGGAGAAAAAATATGACATCAAATTGATAGAATTCAGAAAAAGATGGATATACTCACTAGAACAAATAAATACAGAAAAATCATCTGTTATTCTCAGCTAAGGAGTTAAAAATTGTCAAAGAAAATTCAACGCAAAAAGTGAGAAGAGAGAAAAAAATTGAAAATAAGTGGGTAAATTTAATGTATGAGGTTGTATGTGATAACTTTAATATCAATCTAAATTCCAATATAAATGAAAAGACTGAATCAACATATATAGCTAGCTAAGATTTGCAGCAGATGAATATGGAAATAAGACAATTCAAACTAAATCTTATGCTTATTATCTAGTGCATAGGCAAAATGACTCTAAAATATCATTAAACTTTATCTGCAGAACTGTTTATAACATTCTTGCTTTATGTATGCTGTGAGAAAAAAATGTTTCCCAAAGAAATACCATTATTATTTTGCTTCTTGCCTCTGTAAATCTATTATTCATTTAAATACACAAACATTTCTCCTTAGAATTGAATAATTAACAATCATGTATTATTAAATTATAAACTGCTTTCCTGATTCATGGCACATTCTTCCCTTTGCCTTCGTTCATTCCTTCCTTCCCCAGCCAGTGATCAGTGTTCCAAATGTCTCTACCCCATATTTGTGCCCATGTTTGCATTTTCTCTAGCAAAAATATCCTTACTTTTAAAGCAAACCCTGATACAGTGCTTTTTAAAATGTAGACAGTAATCTTAAACTGTATCAACATTACCACTACCAGTAATAACTCAATTGTCTTTCTAATTTTTAATGAAAACTTGAAGATCTCAACATATCAACCCAAGTCCCAAACAGCCGATCCAATCAAATTTCCAGCTTCCCCCCTTCCTCACCACCACCAGACACAAAACTGTGGTTTGAGTGTTTCTACATTTTATCATTCCCCAGTAAGTATTAGGAGGTAGACAGTGTAGTCAAATCTCGAAGTACATGACTTGTTGGCTTTGAAGAGTTTGAGAGTTTTGCCCTGTCATTTCCAATGACAACATCCTGCTTTCTCTTCATCATGAATTGTCTAGTCAAGATGTGAATGCACACTGTCACAACTGCAACTATTAGCAACAGATAAAGACTGCCTACTGTGGGGTAAGAGGCAATGAATGAGAATGAATGAATGGGATACAGAAAACATAGTGCACCCAAATTGAAATGGAATGTATGCTGACAAGGAGTCATATTCAAGATAGTCAGCCAAGACAGACAGGCACTTAGTGACATCATAGGGCAAGCAGTCAAGGTGACTTGACTCATCAGGGAGCCGCAATGAGAGAAAAGGATATGCTGCTGCTGCTGCTAAAGATGTGAGGGATCACTGGATCCTCATCCTCCGATGAATTCCGCTTTACTCCTTCTTTTCATGTCAGGGTCATTTCCCATTTTCCAGATATTTTCCTTGTCTCCCCTACCTGAATATTTGTCTGCTACTTCTCCTATTCCCTTCTCAGTCTTGCTCTTTGATGCTTAGAATTAAATGAGCTAATTTACTAAGTGGCCCTGGCAGTTGATAGTAGCTCAATGTCTACTATCCTTCTAGAGTGTATTTTAATACACACACACAGACATGCATGCACATGTTCACATGCCATGTATTTGTGAGGGACCGAAATGCCTTTACATGGCTCAGGGCAGGCAGGCAGGATATAGAGTCCTTTAGAAAGGGGGGTTTGCTTTCCTTCACAGAAGGCTCACACTGTGCTGATTGGTACAGAGGGGAGTTTGTCTCATCCCAGTGATAGAACAGTGCCTGGAAAGAGGTGAGAGTGATAAAGGAGGAAACGGAGGGCCACTGGGAAATGCAATAGACATGGCTCAAACTTTGCCAGCCAAGTAGAGTTTCTGCAGTTGTATTGATTAAAAAAAAAAAAAAAAAAAATTGAAAGGCTTCTCTCAAGTTCTTGAGTGACAGCATTTTTAAGCAAGGCCCTGGCAAAGACACGTTTATGGTTGATACTGTGTCATTTCCCACTTTATGTTACCTGTTTGGGGAATATGTTTGTATCCTTCGTAGTGCTGACATTTACCAAGCAGAGACATCACTTGGAAAGGGTGATTTATTTTTTTGTGTCATTATGTTTTGAAAGACTTTTAGGTTACAAGAAGCCTTTGAAATTAGAGTCCATGATTTTAAGATTAATAATAGTAATTATAGGGCTCTGTTATAGCAGGAAGAGATGTAGCTTGCCTGTGAGATTAAATATGAAAAGTCTCTGGTCCAAGGGAATAACAAAAGCTTGTTCTTTCTGCAAAGACACCACCAGAGTGGTGGTGAAGGTTAAAACTTTTTTCTGAAGCTATGGTGATTCTCTATAACCTGACTCTGAAGACCAATGACCAATTCAGTCATAATCACTTTTGTTTAATTTTCTTTTCTTTTTTTTTTTTTCTGTGATGCCAGCACTCACTGGGAAATTAGAAGTGTTTTTAACCTTTCTCCCCAGCCACATACTTCTAAGTTTGCAGTGATTTAAAATGTTCCCTCCTGCGGCTGATGTACCTGCCATCTGGTTAGGCAGCAATGACAGTGACAGTCATTCTTCTTAATGATAAATGGCCAGAGTTGGGCAGAGAATGAATAGTCCACCTATACTTTGGGGGAATAAGAACTGTCCCCCCAGAATCTTAAGCATGTATGAGCATGTAAAATCATCCTTAATGATTTTCTCCCATTAACTTGATTTTATAAGGGACCCATTGGGAAGAAGGAAGAAAAGGTAAGATAAAATGTATGGAGTTGGAAAAAATATTGAGGAGCGAGCTAGAATGAAGTGGATGAAAAGGAAAAGACACAGGAAAATATAGGGAAAGAGGTAAAGAATGATGTGGAAGAACACAGGCAGGGGTGGAATGAAAGGCCAAAAGAAAAGGTGAGAGGAAAAGGGACTAAATTAATAGGAAAGAGAAGTGGGGACAGCTAATAGCACTGATGACAGGAAGAAGAGTAATGAAGAGGGAATACAAAAGAAGGAATAGAGGAATGTGGCACAGGAACGCAATCCTGTCTATGTTCCAGCATCCTTTTGACTCAAAAGAAGGGCTTGGAATTCAAGCTCAAATATAGAATCTCAGGGTTGCATCAACTATGCTTTATTAAAGAGGATATCTTTTCTTATTAAAAGAAAAAATACATTTAGAAATATGGAAACAGAAAGATCATACTTGAAGCTGTTCCCCAGGACATACAAGAAAGAAAACAATGTCAAGTCTTAAGTACAACAGGGCATTAGGAAACTAACATGTGGAAAGTCATTCAGGATGCTGGGTGCTGGAGAGTATGCTCCTTTATCACCTCCTCAGGAGACCCTAAAGCCCTCCATGGGATTTCTGCACACAACATCCTTTGAACTTCATCTCCCTACTCCTGTCCGCATCCTTGCCATCAATCACCACTTGTATCTTCAATCTCTTCCCCTTCCCCTTGTCTCATTTCTATCTGCAGCAGGTTAATTATGGTTCCTAATTCCTCACCCTTTCTGTATCTAGGCCTTTTCCCATGTGACTTTTCAAATCTTCCTACCAAAGGCAGAGTGTGTGACCTTCTACCCAGTCAGATTTTAGCAAATTTGATACAAATGGTGGCTTCAAATATACTTATGTGACTGGATCTTCTCCATGGTGCTTCTGCTATTGCCAAGAGAAAAACATACCCATGTGTCCTTCAGGTTCTCAAAGACTGAAACACATACCCAGCCAACAGAAGTAAACCGGTACCGGGGAGTCAAGCCAAACATAGCTCAGCCGAGATCAGCAGAACTACTCCAGCTAAACCAAAGTTACATGAGCAGGAGAAGGTGTTCATTATTTTAAGACAATGAAATTTAGAGTTGGTTGTTATAATTTGATTTTAAATTTTAAAAGCTATTTATTTATATTTTTCAATGTTGTTTTGACTTCATTTTCATTTCCTGGTTAGAGGCCTGTCAGTTCCTTTTCTAGAGCAGCTAATTAAGTCCAAACTCAAAACACTTTCCCTCATCAGGCTCTCATACTCTGGGACCACTGTGCATTGACACTAGGAGCTCTAGGAATGAACACGAGATAACTAAGGACAGCCTTGCTTCCCACTATGCCAATTAGACAACGCTCAGGGGTCCTGAGAAGCCTAGCTAGCCACACGCCATGTACTCCGTTTGCCACACAGATTGTTTCCTGCAGCTCCAGCTTGCTGTTACCCTGCCCTTGGGCACAAACCCCTGTGTGGCCCTGTCTGATGGTCTCTCACTTGGAGCTCTGAGAAATGAAGAGCTCTGTCTTTCATCTATCCAAGTACCAGTGTTGTGTTCTGCCATCTAAACAATCTTCGCATTGAATTAAACAAAGGTTTTTATTGACATGATGCCTGATATACTTGGAGAAGGCAATGGCAACCCACTCCAGTACTCTTGCCTGGAAAATCCCAAGGTCAGAGGAGCCTGGCAGGTGGCGGTCCATGGGGTCGCTAAGAGTCGGACATGGCTGAGTGGCTTCATTTTCAATTTTCACTTTCATGCATTGGACAAGGAAATGGCAACCCACTCCAGTGTTCTTGCCTGGAGAATCCCAGGGATGGGGGAGCCTGGTGGGCTGCCATCTGTGGGGTCGCACAGAGTCAGACACGACTGAAGTGATTGAGCAGCAGCAGCAGCAGCAGCCTGATATAACTCATTTTAAACATGTGAAGAGAAATAAACCACTTTGACTTAGCTGCTATCTTGCCTACTGGGCAAAGCTCTTAAATCAAACAAACTCATGTTTTCAACCTATCAGCTGGTCACTTTTGGATCAAGTGCTGTCCTCTGAGGTATTCTGTTGTGCACAGAGCAATCATGTCACCAGGTAAAGAACATGAGTTTCTATGCTGAAGAAATAGCCTAAGATAACTTTTCTCAACTTAATTGGTTTATATAATGAAACCACTCAACCCTTTTTTAATCTTCAAATCTAAAATACATTTCTTTTTCTGTGGGATGTGAATTTTGAGATGCTTTTATAAAGCTCCAATAAATCATGTATTAGGAAGCATGAAATAATTATATAACTTTTTATGTATATTGGGAGTGAGAGGAAAGCAATTTAATTCCCTTCAATCAATAACATAAACCAATCACTTCCTTTCCAGTCCTCTAACTCCTGTGCTTTTCAAGGTATTAGGAAAAAATGTCCATAGAGTTAAAAAATCTGGCTCTGCTTCAATATTTCTGTTGTTATTTCTGCCACCGTTGACACAGCACTTACTCTTGGCTTCTGTTTCCCAATTTGAGAATGAATATTCAGTTCAGTCCAGCCATTCAGTCATGTGCAACTCTTTGTGACCCCATGGACTGCAGTCCAAGCCTCCCTGTCCATCACCAACTCCTGGAGTTTACTCAAACTTATGTCTATTGAGTTGGTGATGCCATCCAATCATCTCATCCTCTGTTGTCCCCTTCTCCTCCCGCCTTCTCTTTCACAGCATCAGAGTCTTTTCAAATGTCAGTTCTTTGCATCAGGTGGCCAAAGTGTTGTAGTTTCAGCTTCAGTATCAGTCCTTCCAATGAATATTCAGATTAATGTATTATAAATGGACATAAAAAGCCTTTGTAAAGCAAAACCTCACCACTGTTATTTATAATTATGGGTTCAGTCAGTTCAGTTCAGTTCAGTCACTCAGTCATGTCTGACTCTTTGCGAACCCATGAATCTCAGCACGCCAGGCCTCCCTGTTCATCACCAGCTCCGAGAGTTTACTCAAACTCATGTCCATCGAGTCGGTGATGCCATCCAGCCTTCTCATCCTCTGTCGTCCCCTTCTCCTCCTGCCTCCAATCCCTCCCACCATCAGGGTCTTTTCCAATGAGTCAACTCTTTGCATGAGGTGGCCAAAGTACTGTAGTTGCAGCTTCAGCCTCAGTCCTTCCAATGAACACCCAGGACTGATCTCCTTTAGGATGGACTGGTTGGATCTCCTTACAGTTTAAGGGACTCTCAAGAGTCTTCTCCAACACCACAGTTCAAAAGCATCAATTTTTTGGCGCTCAGTTATCTTCACAGTCCAACTCTCACATCCATACACGACCACTGGAAAAACCATAGCCTTGACTAGATGGACCTTTGTTGGCAAAGTAACATCTCTGCTTTTTAATATGCTATCTAGGTTGGTCATAACTTTCCTTCCAAGGAGTAAGCATCTTTTAATTTCATGGCTGCAGTCACCATCTGCAGTGATTTTGGTATACACTACTTATAAAGCTTAAGAAGAAGCCCTGTTATGAGTTTCAGTAACTAATTTCTAAACATTTTGTTAATCTGTATGCCTGTGATGAATATGGTACTCATAAATTATAAAAGTGAAGCAATCTAGATGTCCATTGACAAATGAATAGATGAAGATGTGGTGTGTATATACAATGATATACCACTCAGCCATAAAAAGAAAGAATTTGAGTCAGTTCTAGTGTGATGGATGAAACTAGAGTTTGTTATACAGAGAGAAGTAAGTCAGAAAGAGAAAAACAAATATCATATCCAAATGCATATACATGGAATCTAGAAAGATGGTACTGATGAACCTGTTTGCAGGGAAGGAATGGAGACACAGATGTAGAGAACAGACCTGTGAACACAGTGAGGGAGGGAAAGAGTGGAATGAATGGAGAAACTAGCATCAACGTATATACATGATCGTATGTAAAATGGATAGCTGGTCAGGAGTTGCTGTGTAACACAGGAAGCCCAGTCTGGCTCTCTGTAATGACCTGGAAGAGTGTGATGGGAGAGAGGAGGAAGGCTCAGAGGGAGGAGATATCTGTATAATTATGGCTGATTTACATTGTTTAACAGCAGAAATCAGCACACTGTAATAATAAAAAAATAAAAGTAACTGTATTTATAACTTTCCTAGAAACTTCCTTCTAGAATAAGAAATTTGCACCTAATTGATAAGTTCAAGTCATGCAATTACTTGACATGCATACCATTTTCCAGGAGCATCTGATAGCCTGGGAAAGCTGAGTTGACAGAAACATTTCTTCATCCACATAATTCCACGTGATTCTACATGACCTTTGTCTGGTTTCTGGTAAAAGTTAGATTTGACAAACAGACTTTGGAAAAGTTGGATGAAGTATATCAATAGTATCTTTGATTTCATCTATCACTGTTTGTTGGCTCAGAATTCCATCATTTGCATACATGAAGACATTTACATTTTGTTTGATATCCATGATATCTGTATGTTCCACACTCATGAAAAGGAAGCATAATTACATACTTCAAAAGAATGGTTAAGCAGGACGATAAGTGAAATTTGGACTCAGATATTGGGTGGTTTGGATTCTGGTCACACTATTTACTAGTTGTAAATTCTTAGGGAATTAATTTAACTTCTCTGAATCCAATTTTTATACCTTTAAATTAAGATAATAATCCCTAAATCATAAACCTATTGAGGAGAGTAACGGTCATAGTGCATGTAAAAGATGGTGTTTGTCTCCTGACATATAGCAGGTACTTAAATATTTGTTATATATTGAAGAGTGATAAACCTTAAAAATGAGAACAAAAGAACAGGAAGGAAACAGCAAAGAAGATAAAATTAAAAAGAAAATGATTAGCTTTATTTCCATAAAAATTTTGTAATGAAAGGAACTATCATATCTCTATAATAATTCAACAGAATGGGAAATTCATCTGTAGCTTATTGATTTTTTAATTCACTTGGTTATTCAATCATTTTTGATACCTGCCATATACTTGGCAGCATGTAAGTTACTGTGGCAGTAACAAAGATGTTTAAGATGTGTACAAGGCCATTATGAATTTCTTATTCCAGTAAGGGAGATGAGACATTGTTATAAATAATTATTAGTCAATATATTCCAAAGAATTTGCCATGAGAAATCCAATTTTATGAAACCCAGAGTTCTATGGTTAAATCTGTTTGGAAAAAATACACACCATGCTTTTCATCCACTCCTTAAAAATTCACAAACTGAAACTCCACTGAGTACTCTAGGATCATCTGTAACTAGGATCCATTTCATGGGTTGGAAAGAAATGGTTATTTTTTAATGTATTTTTTCCCCACATAACCCCTATGGACAATTTGTGAGAATATTGTTTCATGGATCACATTTTGTAAAATATTTCTATAAGTAAAAATACAAAGTAATAAGCAGAATAGGAGAGCAGCAAAAATTGGGAAATGCCACATTCACAGTGTACAGAAAAGAGAAAAAGTGCTTCTCTGTGAGAGAAGGAACTAGAAGATTATGGAAAGAGCCACATTAGATCAAGTTTCAATTGTGACTAAGGACTGCTGAAGTAAAAATCAACTGGAGAAATACCTGAATTAGAAGGAAGCAGAGAGGTTTCAAAGGTCTGTGGGTATATGAATTTGATTTATGTTGTCTGACTCTTTAGTAGCAATGAGACATTTTTTAACAAGTAGGAGGACAATCTAAGTAACAAAATAGAGTATAAACAGAGTAGGTATACAGTTTCCTGCACTTGGAAGTGTTCCAGTGGAGGCCAGATAACAGCATAAACATACATACAGATTTGTATCTCAAATGATTGGTGAGCTGAATACATTCCTTGAGGATAGTTCACTCAGAGTCAGTCTTTCATTCTATGAGTTAACAGATTATTCTGTCAGCTATGCAGAACTATTAAAGATTTCACTAAAAAGGTTCAAGACACAAACTGTGTTTGGGGGGACAAATCTTGCAGATCTGTATAAGGTATATAAGAGAAAGACAGTGAAATGGCAAGAAGACCTCTAACAAAGAATCAAGGGCCAGCACCAAGATTTTCCACCAAGAGAGATGCCATTCAAATCCCTCCTCTTATTTTTCCTCAGAAGAGGGGACCTTCTTTATAGAATTGGGAAGAAACACAGACTTAATTAGTTTGTCTGGACATCTGTGGAATTCAACCTGAAATTTATCATGGGATCTGGTAGTGAAAAGTGTTCATCACTCAGTCATGTATGACTCTGCGACCCAATGAACTATCGGCCACCAAACTCCTCTGTCCATAAAATTCTTCAGGCAAGAATAGTAGAGTGGGTAGCCAATCCCATCTCCAGGGGAATTTACCAACCCAGGATTGAACCTAGGTCTCCTGCATTGCAGGCAGATTCTTTACCATCTGAGCCACCAGTAAAAATATGGGTATTAACTTAGGCTTTGCAACTGACATAACTTTTTAGGCTCACAAAATATTAACATAAAATTATTGATAAAGTTTATCAAGATACTTAAAGAATATTTCTCATTTTGTATGCTAATTGGTAGTAAAACCACTTAGGCAAATATAGAACATTTCTGGAGAAGTGAGAATATTAGTAACATGAAGTATACTTAATTTTTGTGAAATTTAATTTCCTTTCTTGAAAAATAATATTGATAATTATATATCCCTTCATAATAGTAGTTATCATTTTTTGAATGACTTCTAAGTATTAGATACTATGTATGATGCCTGTTGGGCTTTCTGATGGCTCAGCAGATCAAGAATATGCTTGCAATGCAGGAGACCCAGGAGACCCAGGTTTGACCCTTAGGTCAGGAAAATCCCTTGGAGGAGGAAAATGGCAATCCACTTCAGTATTCTTGACTGAAAAATGCCATGGGCTGAGAAGCCCAGTGGTCTACAGTCCAAAGGGTCGCAAAGAGTCAGACATGACTGAGCAGCTAAACATGCATGCATGCATGATGCCTGCTATTTATTATGGCATTCAAAGGTTAAGGTAATATTAATAACAATGATAAAGGTTTAAAGTTAAAATTTGGGTGGTATTATAGTAAAGCAGCACTGACACGGCTGAAAGGGAATTGCTAACCAGTTGCAGAGTAGGACTCAGGGTATTATTTTATTAATAGCTACACAAAAGGGTAAAAACTATTTCTGGGCTCTTTGGTAAAAATAGAACTAAGACAATGCTTTTTCTTCTCTAATCCTTCCCTAAGCCTATATAGACATGTCTAGCAAGAAGCTTGTACCAACTTAACCCCTTTTACCAACATATGTTACAAGCCAGAATGACATTTGTTTACCAACTATATGGAGATGGTGAAATAAATTTCAGTATGAGGTCATTGGTTTAAAAAATTGCCAGCAAAATTCTCTCATCCCTAGCTCTTCAAAAAAGAGCTTCTCTAAGATCTTAGTTGCTGTAGGAGTGGCTTCCTGTTTCCCTTTAAACCATACTTTAAACAGAGGGCCAGTCATACATATAATCTTATGACTATTAATTTCCAAGTATAGAGAATAAAATCAATTATTCATCATTTTCTCTACTTGTTTCCCTATTCAACAACTAATCTGTGCCAGGAAGTGCAATTGGGTGTAGCTTCCAAAGAAATCATAAAGATCATGGCATTGTGCACCTCAGGAATAGACAAGTAAAACTCTCAAGTAGTTAAGATTTAGATGTAATCTAGTCAATAGTTTTAACTATATAGATCAAAAGACCCAAGAACATATAAGTCCAATGACTTGTCAAAATCACATGGGATACTGGTGATTCAACTGAAATTAAAACCTTCGACAATTAGTATCTGGGCAAATGCAAGTTGAACTCTAAATCTCAAGGTATATATAGGTACATATTAATTCATTTCTCTTATCATTTGATGTTGCTTTTATCTGTTTGAAAGTCACTGGTCTTTCTGCCCCCACATTATACTGATTCTCATTTATCCTCATGATTTTACTGCCATGTTCCTGATCAGTCCTTCATGCCCCCTTTTCTTCACCTTATTTGAATCCTTAGAGTTTGCTGAGGAGCTATTTGCTTGATCACTCTGTTTCATGACTACCTCCAGTTGATTAGGTTCACTCTTGACAAGCTGTCATTGTTCTAAGTTGATTGCCGTTAATGTTGCCTCCTCTTTTATAGAGATAAGGACTTATGTTCAATAATAATTGGCTACCTCACATTTTTTTCCCTTAGCTAGGCAGTCTCTGATACTTACAACCTCTGTGGTTATAAACACACAATTTTCACATGTATTATTGCTTCCTTGGGGATTGTTCGAGCAATGAAAAATCCCTGTGTTACACACTGCCATTTCTTATGGAGTTTTTTTTTTTTTGGGGGGGGGCCTGAAATTGATATAAATTTCTTTTCATCCTTGGAATGTCTACATGTTCACTCAAACCTTTACCAGGATCACCTAATCTTTCTTTTCATTTACCTGAGCCTATTGTTCAATACTTTTTAATAGTCAAAGATGTAATAGAGACTGTGTCAAGATTTAAACATTTTTTTTCCAGGATATTCATACTTATATTGTTTTTCTCTTTACTTTCCACTCATTTTCATGACATCTCACATACTAGGCTGCAGATGCAAAGCAATTGCTTAATTTCTTCCTTTGGGCCTTCATTAAACACATACCTATTACCAGGAACTCTATTATTTAGGATGAAAACAGAGATAAAAGACAGATTCCCTACATTCAAATTTGTGGGGAGGTTAGAGAAATAAATTAGTAGCAACTACAATGTGGGAACTCATATGATGGAGTTAAAGACAGAGGTTATAGTGAAACCAAGGAAAGATAATAGATCCTTGAATGCTTCCTGCAATGGGAGAATGGATGCCTTCACAAAATACTAAATGATTAGAGTGAATGTTGAGTGTTGAAAGAAAAGAAAGAGTCAGAGAGGAAATATTACATCACTTTACAGCTGGGGAAATTTAAGTGTAAATAAAACAGGGCCACTCTCAAAAGCATAAGGTCAAAATTCTAAGACATACATTATAAGGAAAGCACACAACCTACTCAAAGGAAGTTGGATACCTTCTGTGGAAATGTTTTAAGCAACCCAGTTCTATTTTAGGTTTCAGTAGACTGTTTTTTTCTCCTTTAAGACTATTGGTGGGAAAGAAAATGAGAGAAAAGAAAAAAAATAGATTATTGGTGAAGAATTAAATTTTAAATATGTGAAGCATTTTGATACAAAAACTGAGGAAGTTAGAGAAATTAAAATATCTTTAAAAGGTTTTGTTTTATGGGTAAGGGGGAACCAGTGAAAATATTTAAGACACTTGTTATACTGATGAAAGCTACACTTAGGGAAGTTACTCTGCCACAGACATTAGGATCTCACAACAGCGATCAGTTCAGTTCAGTTCAGTTGCTCAGTTGTGTCCGATTCTTTGCGACACCATGAATGGCAGCACACCAGGCCTCTCTGTCCATCACCAACTTCTGGAGTCTACCCAAACCCATGTCCATTGAGTCGGTGATGCCATCCAACCATCTCATCCTCTGTCGTCCCATTCTACTTCTGCCTTCAATCTTTCCCAGCATCAGGGTCTTTTCAAATGAGTCAGCTCTTCATATCAGGTGGCCAAAGTATCAGAGTTTCAGCTTCAAAATCAGTCCTTCCAATGAACACCCAGGACTGATTTCCTTTAGGATGGACTGGTTGGATCTCCTTGCAGTCCAAGGGACTCCCAAGAGTCTTCTCCACCACCACAGTTCAAAGCATCAATTCTTTGGTGCTCAGCTTTCTTTATAGTCCAACTCTCACATCCATACATGACTACTGGAAAAAACATAGCCTTGACTAGACAGACCTTTATTGGCAAAGTAATGTCTCTGCTTTTTAATATGCTATCTAGGTTGGTCATAAGATTCCTTCCAAGGAGTAAGCATCTTTCTTATTTCATGGCTGCAGTCACCATCTGCAGTTATGTTGGAGCACAAAAAAAAAAAAAGTCTGCCACTGTTTCCATGGTTTCCCTTTCTAATTACCATGAAGTGAAGGGACCAGATGCCATGATTTTAATTTTCTGGATGTTGACCTTTAAGCCAACTTTTTCACTATCCTTTTTCACTTTCATCACAAGGCTCTTTAGTTCTTCTTCACTTTCTGCCATATGGGTGGTATCATCTGCATATCTGAGGTTATTGATATTTCTCCCAGCAATCTTGATTCCAGCTTGTGCTTCATCCAGCCCAGTGCTTCTTACGATGTACTCTGAATATAAGTTAAATAAGCAGGGTGACAATATACAGCCTTGACGTTCTCCTTTCCCTATTTGTAACCAGTCTGTGGCTACAGGTCCAGTTCTAACTGTTGCTCCCTGACCTGCATACAGGTTTCTCAAGAGGCAGGTCAGGTGGTCTGGTATTCCCATCTCTTTCAGAATTTTCCAGTTTATTGTGATCCACACAGTCAAAGGCTTTAGCATAGTCAATAAAGACAGAAATAGATGTTTTCTGGAACTCTCTTGCATTTTTGATGATCCAGGGGATGTTGGCAATTTGATCTCTGGATACTCTGCCTTTTCTAAATCCAGATTGAACATCTGCAGTTTCACGGTTCACATACTGTTGAAGCCTGGCTTGGAGAATTTTGAGCATCACTTTGCTAGAGTGTGAAGTTACTCTGTCATGTCTGACTTTTTGCAACCCCATGAACTGTAACCTACCAGGCTTCTCCATCCATGAGATTTTTCAGGCAAGAGTACTGGAGTGAGTTGCCATTTCCTTCACCAGGGGATCTTCCCAACCCAGGGATTGAACCCAGGTCTCCCACACTGCAGGCAGATGTTTTACCATCTGAGCCACTGACATGACTGCAATTGTGTGGTAGCTAGAACGTTCTTTGGCATTACCTTTCTTTGGGATTAGAATGAGAACTGACCTTTTCCAGTCCTGTGACCACTGCTGAGTGTTCCAAATTTGCAGCCATACTGAGTGCATCACTTTCACAGCATCATCTTTTAGGATTTGAAATATCTCAACTGGAATTCCATCATCTCTACTAGCTTTGTTTGTGGTGATGCTTCTTAAGGCCCACTTAACTTCACATTCCAGGATTTCTGGCTCTAGGTGAGTGATCACACCATTGTGATTATCTGGGTCATGAAGATCTTTTTTGTACAGTTCTTTGGTGTATTCTTGCACCTTTTCCTAATGTCTTCTACTTTTTATTGAACCCATCTTTGCATGAAATATTCCCTTGGTATCTATGATTTTCTTGAAGAGCTCCCTAGTCTTTCCCATTCTATTGTTTCCCTCTATTTCTTTGCACTGATCACTGAGGAAGGCTTTCTTATCTCTCCTTGCTATTCTTTGGAACTATGCATTCAAATGGGAATATCTTTCCTCTTCTCCTTTGCTGTTCGCTTATCTGCTTTTCACAACTATTTGTAAGGCCTCCTCAGACAGCCATTTTGCCTTTTTGCATTTCTTTTCCTTGGGGATGGTCTTGATCCCTGTCTTCTGTACAATGTCATGAACCTCTGTCCATAGTTCATCAGTCACTCTATCATATCTTGTCCCTTAAATCTATTTGTCACTTCCACTGTATAATCATCATGGATTTGATTTAAGTCATACCTGAATGGCCTAGTGGTTTTCCCCACTTTCTTCAAGTTAAGTCTGAATTTGGCAATAAGGAGTTCATGATCTGAGCCACAGTCCCCTCCTGGTCTTGTTTTTTCTGACTGTATAGCGCTTCTCCATCTTTGGCTGCAAAGAATGTAATCACAGTGTTGGCCATCTGGTGATGTCCATGTGTAGAGTCTTCTCTTGTGTTTTTGGAAGATGGTGTTTGCTATGACCAGTACATTCTCTTGGCAGAACTCCATTAGCCTTTACCCTGCTTCATCCTGTATTCCAAGGCTGAATTTTCCTGTTATTCCAGATGTTTCTTGACTTCCTACTTTTGCATTCCAGCAAAATAGCAATAGCTTGGAGAAAATAATAGTCTGTTGGTGAGACAAGCCATGACTAACATAATTTCAACAAGAATAAAAATCAAAGCCTAAATCAGAGAGGTAGTTAAGTAACACAGCAGGATGGCCAATTGAATGAACATGAAAGATCATTCCAAATTGTTAAATATGAGTGAATTCAGAAAATGTTGGTATTATTTCCTCATGCTTAATAATTTTTTTTGTTTGTGAATTGGAACATCTAGATATGATATGAACTCAAACACAAGCTTTAAAATAGGGACTTACTAGGTAGCTCAGTGGTAAAAAATCTTCCTTGTAATGCAGGAGACACAGAAGACATGGCTTCCATCCCTGGGTTGGGAAGATTCCCTGGAGGAGGAAATGGAAATCACTCCAGTATTTTTACCTGGAGAATCCTGTGGACACATGGGTCACAAAGAGTCGGACATGACTGAAGTGACTGAGCAACAACATAGACTTTAAAATATATCCAGAGGCCTCTCCTTGTTGTTGTTGTCATTAAGTCCTGCGTAACTCTTTGCCTCCCTATAGGCTGCATTATGCCAGGTTCCTCTATCCTCCACTATCTCCCAGTTTGCTCAAATTCATGTCTATTGACTGAGTGATGCTATCTAACCCCATTATTCTCTGATGTCCCCTTCTCCTTTTGTCTTCAATTTTTCCCAGCATCAAAATCTTTTCCATGAGTTGGTCTTCACATCAGGTGGCCAAGACATTGTAGTTTCAGCTTCAGCATCAGTCCTTCCAATAAATATTCAGGGTTTATTTCCTTTAGGATTGACTGTTTTGATCTCCTTGCAGTCCAAGTGACTTTCAAGAGTCTTCTCCATCACCACAATTCAAACACATCAGTTCTTTGGCATTCAGATCTCTTTATGGTCCAATTCTCATTTGTACATAACTACTGGACAAACAATAGCTTTGACTATATAAACTTTTGTCTAGGCACCAACCAAACTGAAAAGTCAAATTTATACATTTAGAATGGGTGTCCTGAAGCTATCTTCAGGATTAGGGAATGCTGCTTTCCACATACAAGCTTTTTGAGACATTTTGTATTAAATATGTTAATGGGACACAATTGAAAGACAATATCAAATGTTAATGTTGACATAACATAACCAGGGATTAAAGAGAAATGTCCATTTTGATGCATCCCCTCTTTGAAAGTGGTGGAACAAATGGATACATAAAAGGAAAGAGCAAGGGCAGTTCCTAGTATTCAGATACATCTATGTGGCAACAGTTTAGTAATATTTGAAAATAATAGTGCTGGAAAAACTGAAGTTTCCTCTGGTGCTTGAAAGAAGTAAAGACCTGAATCAAAGTACCTGGAAACATTCATTAATTGGGTGGGCAGCAGCAGTGGGATCTCTACATCAACCAAAGTGTGTACCTGCATGGAAAACAGACCAAGTTAAAAGATGAATATTTGAACCCTAGTGTGGTTCTTTTATCAAAAACAGACAAGAAACTAGAGTAGGCAGAGTTCTATTTCTAGCATTTACAAAAGACCTGGCTTTCTTTTAACTTCTCTTCGACTACGGGGTCACTGTGCTGTTTACTTTTTTCTAACAGCCAACCCACCTATTTGAGATGTGAGATGGGTATTTTCATAGCAACAAAATGGAAATGGAGGGCATCCCAGGAGAATACAGCCACCTTATTTTCTCAAGAAAGCTTTAACCCAATTAAGAATAATTTGAAAAAGTAAGAGAGAGTGGAAAAGCAAGAGAATAGAACCCGTGTGTGAATTAAAAAAAAAAAAATCTGTATTCAAAAAGGGCAGAATATGTATTCTAAAAATGCAGAAAAATACACATAAAAATCTTTAAAAAATAAAATACTCTTAGAACTGTCTTCTAGGTATATTCAAAATAATCAAACAACATGAAGTAGATGACATATTAAATAAAGACAAGATAACATGGCAGTCAAGATTTTTGATAGCATTGTAATCCATTACAAAGGAGCTTAAACTTAGTAGAAAACATATTAACTAGTCCTACTTTAATTCCAGAGAAGACTAATTGTAGACATAGCTGGGTCTAGATGCCCAAATAATGCCCTAAGTATAGAAGGCATTTTCAGCTGTCTTTGTCTAGGCTTTACTTTGCTGATCTTCATCATTTTGCAGATTCTACCCAAATGATGTTCCTCAGCAGCTACTGTTAAAAACTATTTCTCTAATAATTCCAGTAAAAACCATCCTTTACTGAGCTCTTATATTTCCATTGTGTCACATGCAATAAACATGGAAAAACAGTCAAGTCTCTATCACATCCATCTCTAGGTATGGAGATCTAGGATCTCCATATTACAAATAGAGATCTGCCCCATTTGTAACCCAGGAAATGAAAGTGATGATCATTTTCAATGGAAAAATAAGGCACTGTTATCAGAAGAAAGTAAAAAGCATAGCAGGCAGAAGACAATAGCAGTTTCCAGTAAATTCCATGCTGATAACAAAGATTAAATGTCCTTGTTCCCATTAAGACTCATTTAGGCCATTCCTAACAACAAATGTTAGCACCCAGATTTCTTCTATTTAGCTTAGTCTGTAGCAAAACAACACAAGAGTGTTTATGGATACATAACTTCACTCATCAGTTCAGCAAATAATATTCTGCTTACCCACAAACTCCAGCAATACATAGATTTATTCAGAAATCCATTCTTCTTGCTATTGTGAGATCCTAGTTTAATGTGAGAAGTATCACGTTAAAATGTAACGATAGCACAATGTGAAAAGGAAGAACCATATGATTTTACCTGAAGAAAGTAGGTTAGTGTTATTGAAAGGATATGTATGATATCCAGTATGACATTGTTGAACTGGATAGTAGAATACACATATGTTTCATGCATTCATGGTAGGTTAGATATTGCAGAGAGAGGAGACAAGAATACAAATTACAGTTACATGAAACAGCCTTGTTTAAATTAACTAAACATAATTAAAGCAACTCAGATGTGAGAACGCTTACCGGTCATATAAAAAATGAGGAGTGTAATAGTTAGAATTCATTCTTTTTTAAAAATTGAGGTAAAATTCATACTACATTAAATTAACCATTTTAGAGGGGTAATTTAAATGAATTAAAGTTATTTTTTAAGTTCTTAATTAAAGTTAATTTTAAAGTTTTTAGAGTAAATTTTAAAATGAACAAATTTGTGACACCAAATTTATGTAGCTCTAAAACATTTCCATTACTCTAAAACATAACCTCCCAACCCATGAAACTCCCCGTTCTCCCTTTTTCCAATCCCTAGAAACCATCAACCTGTTTTTGGTTTTTATGGATTTCCCTATTCTGGACATTTTATGTAAATGGAATTGCATAACGTGACTTTCTGTGTTTGGCTTTTGTCCCTTAGAATAATGTTTTTGAGGTGAACAAACACTGTAATGTGTGTCAGTACTTCATTTGTTTTTATGGTTGATTGGTCAACTATAATATTATTATTATTCAACCATAATAATTATCCATTGTGCATATGTACCACATTTTGTTTATCTGTTTTTACACTGATGGACATGTGTGTACACTGTGTATGAATATTGGTTTGAGTCTCATTTTCAATTCTTTTTGGTGCATATCTGGAAGTGAAATTGCTGAGTTATTTGGCAATTCTGTTTTACTTCTTGAGAAACTGTCAAACTATTTTCCACATGGCTAAATCATTTTACATTCCCAGTTAGGATTAATTTTGACCAAATATAATAGAAGACCCCCCCCCCACAAAAAGGTGTCTTTAACAATAGACAAATATATTTTCCCTCATAAAAAATTATAGAGGTAAGTCTGGGACTCAGATGACATTCTGCTACATCAGCAATCAACCTTCTTCTGTTTTGGAGGTCAACAAACCATTGTCTGCAGTTATATTCATATGTCAGTTAAGTTTTATTGGTACATAGCCATCCCATTATCTACATACTCTCTAAAGGGGTTTAGTTATTACAGGGCTGACTGAAGAGATACAAAGACAGGATGGTCTGCAAACCCCAAAATACCTGGACTCTCACAGAAAATTTTTGCTGACAATTTTTATTTTATTGGTCTGTGATATTTAGTCTGGGCTTCCTCCTCATAGTCCACGATGCCTATTTGAATTGTAGTCATCAAGTCCGGAATCCAGCCAACAGGAAGGGGGAGAACATAGAAAGGATAGGTCAACTTGTTTCAAACTGCTTCCCTGAAGAATCTCACAATCCATTATTCTAAATTAGTCCTAAGTTCATGACTATCTGCAAAGAAGACTGGGAAACACAAGCTTTCTGTCAGGTTTTCAGGAGCTCATCTAAAATTTGTGTTCATTTGACAAGGAAAAAGAGGGGAAATGGGTATTCTGAATAACTAACCTTCTCTGGCACAGAGCCAGAATCCACTAGAGGAATTAGCATATACCCTAGAGGTATCCACAGTCCCTCCTGAGAATTGCAATATCTGTATAAGCACGCAGGGAATCAGAGAGTGTTCCAGGACCAAGTAGAGAATTTCAGAATGAATTAAGGTCTTTTTCCTTTTTTTTCAACCCATTCCAATCATCTTGCAAATTTTAGGTAGATTGGTAATAAATCTCCATCTTCCTTGATAAACTGAGTGATTTCTGAGTTCACTAGGCGTCATTTTCTGGTTAACTGAAAAGTCTTAATACAGTTTCACCTCTCATAATTGAGATCAATGTAGCATAATCTCCAATTCTAATTGGATTTTCAAGGTTTTGCATTTGGAAAAGAACTAAAATTCAGAGAAGTTGTTGATGGCACTCTGTATAGTGTTGGGAAAACCAACATATTATTTAATATTTTTCTGAAAGGCAAAGATGTTAAATGTTGTTTCTGCATCTGCTCAAGGAGAAATATCCATAGAAGAAAAAGAATGAGGAAAATTAGCACAATGCAGTATTTCCTTAAGCACATGTTTTAATGTGGTCACATTAACAGGAATGTCAGAGTCAAATGTACTTGTACAAGGTAGTAAATAAATTAGAGTATTCACAACTTTTCTTGCATCCAGACATATTTTTCAGTTGCCTAATGATAGAAACATCAAAATGAGATTGTTGTTCTATAGTTTCTCAGAAGTTCAGATATGAATTCAAACAATAGATTTATTAAATATGCAATGTTATGAGTTCCTAATGTGTCTACAGTCCATCTCTGTGTTAAAAAGTGAGATGGCTGCATTTCAAGGAAATATGGTGTTCAGAAGCTTGTTGATTTATTTACACTGAGGTCACTCTATTTCTAAACTGTGCTCGTCTTTAAGTAAAACAAATGGGAGCTATCATAATTGCAAAACTCCAGTATTCTTTTGTCTTTGTTATTTGGCTTTTTAAAAATTTATTTTTATCTTTGTCATTTAGTTTTTAATTTGCATAACATAAACATAAATTTTCTTGGCATGTGGTTTTATAAATGCATAAAATTGTACAACTACTATCACACAATCAAGATGTAGAACTAATCCACCAATCCCCAAAATTATCTTGTGATGCCCCATTGTAGTCAACACTTCTCTCCACATTACTTAGCCTTTCAATTTTGTCTTATTCCATTTAGTAGCATGCAATTGATTTTCCCATGTTGGTGTGTGTATCAATAATATTTTCCTTTTACTACTGAGTAGTATTTTCGAACAGGCACAATATTCATTTATTCATCATGAATTGAAGTATATTCCAGTTGTTTCCAATTTTTACCAATTATGTATAAAGCTGGTGCAAATTCTTATATTCAGTTTTCTGTGAAAATGTGAGTTTTTCTATCTTTTGATTCAGTAGCTAGATTTGATTGCTGAATTATATGGTAAAAGTATTTTTAATTTTATAAGAAACTGCAAATAGCCAGAGTGGCTGTGCTATTTTGCTTTCTCATGAATAATGTATGAAAATTCCAGTTGCTCCACCACCAATTGGAATGTTGTTTGTACTGTCCAATTAGACAGTAGTTTTTGATACTGTCAGCTTTTTCTTCCTTTCCTTTTCCTTCTATTTTCTTTTCATTCCATCTTGTGCCATCCCATCCCATTCCCTTCATTTTTCTCCTTCCTTCTGATGCTGTTTCTTCTCTTTTTGTTATTCTAATAGGCACATAGTAATGTCTTACTGTGATTTTAATTTACAATTTCTTAATAGTTAATGATGTTAAGAATCTTTTCAGGTGGTTTTTGATGTGTAGAAAAATTGAGAAGGTAGTATTGGGAACTCCCCTAAGCCCCTCACCCGGTTTCCCTTATTATTAGTATCTTAGGTTAGCAAGGTACACCTCTTAACCCTTAATAAGCTGATATTTATGAATTATTATTAACTGAAGTCCATACTTCAAGACTTTGTTTTTCTTTAGTTTTTAATCTAATGCCATTTTTCTTTTACAGGATCCTATCCAAGATAATACATTGCATTCAGTTATCATGTCTTCCCAGTTTCCTCTGGCTGTGACAGTTTTTCAGAATTTCTTTGTAACTGATGATCTTAACAGTTTGTGGGATGCTGGTCAGGTTACTTTGTAAGATACTCCTCTACCAGACTTTGTCTGATATTTTGCTTATGATGAGTCTGGGCCAATGTATTTTGGGGAGGAAGATGAAAAAGGAAAAGTGTTGATTTCATCAAATCATATCAAGTGTACATGTCATCACCTTGATCATGACTAGAAATGTTGACCTTGATCATCTAGCTAAGGTTGTACTTGTCAGTCTTCTCCATTGTAAAGTTATTCTATCACGCTGTGCCTTTCTACACTGTATTCTTTGGAAGGAAGTCACTATTCACAGTCCAAACTTAAGAAGTAGGGAATTATGCTCTCCTCCCTGGGTTGGGAAGATCCTCTGGAGAAGGCAATGGCAACCCACTCCAGTACTCTTGCCTGGAAAATCCCATGGATGGAGGAGCATGGTAGGCTACAGTCCATGGGGTCGCAAAGAGTCGGACACGACTGAGCGACTTCACTTCACTTCACTCCCATGAAGCCAGGGGATTCCCTGATGGCTCAGCCCAGAAAGAACCTGCCTGAAGTGCAGGAGACAGAGGAGATGTGAGTTTGATCCATGGGTCAGGAGGACCTCTGGAGAAAGAAATGACAATCCATTCCAGTATTCTTGCCTGGGAAATCCCATGGACAGAGGATATTGGTGCGCTGCAGTCCGTGAGGTTGCAAAGAGGCGGACACAACTGAGTGACTAAGAACACATGCTGTGAGGTCAGAGTATCTACATACATTAATTGGAATTTTTCTAAATGAGAGTTTCTTCTCCTCTACCATTTATTAATTTGTTCAATCATGGGTACATGGGTATCATAAATCTTCTATTTTGGATTATAATCCGATACTACTTGATTTATTTTGTTACTCAAATTTTTCTAGCTTTGGCCTTTGGGGGGGGGTGACTGGGAATATGTTTAATTTACAGGTAATTTTTTTAGAGAAATGATATGGTAACAATATTGAGTTTTTCAAGCCATGAAAATAGTATATATTATGTTGCCATTTATTTATTTCTTCCAATTTCATTTTTTCACTTGATAGGATTATTAATATTGTCTGGAAACAATTCAGTGCTAATCTTTGGGCCATCAGTATTCCAGAATTAGGTACTGTTAGTAAAATCTTAGTATCCTTCACTACTGATGAAGTATACCCAGGCAAAATCTGTCTTTTTTCTTTTCTTAGTGTGTGTATGTGTGTGTGTGTGTGTGTGTGTGTGTGTGTGTGTGTGTGTGTGAAGTTGCTCAGTCATGTCCAACTCTTTGCGACCCCATGGACTGTAGCCCATCAGGCTCCTCTGTCCATGGGAGACAGAGTATTCTCCAGGCAAGAATACTGGAGTGGGTTGCCACTTCCTTCTCCAGGGGATCTTCCCAACCCAGGGATCGAACCCAGGTCTCCTGCACTGTAGGCAGACGCTTTATCCTCTGAGCCACCAGGGAAGCCCCTCTTTTCTTATTACCTTTTACTTTCCATTCTTTTTATGTATTATCATCTTCCCATTTGATGCTTAATATAAGGATGATCCCCAAAATATCCTTTAGGATGTCTGTAGGTACTGAGGGTTTTATTTGTTTCAGTATTTCAAAGGTGGGAGTTATATCACACACACACACACACACACACACACACACACACACACACACACAAAATTTTGAATGAGAGTTAAGGACAAGGTGAGTCTCTAAATGCTAGCATCGTCTCATGGGCTCATCTGGTACATTTTCAGATTTACTCCTCCAACTGCTTTTCATAGGTTGTAGGTTTTTATATGATGACAGGGTAAGTTAGGTTTCTCTAGAGAAAGAAAACCAATAGAGTATAGGTTGATACATAGATAGAGCTATAGATAAATATATTTATGAAGAGATTGATTACAGAGTATTGGCTCATGTGATTGTGAAGCTGAGAAGTCCCATGATCTGCTGTTTGCAAACAGGAGACCCAAAAAGCTGGGTATTATAAGTTACAGTCCAAGTCAAGAGGTTTAAGACCCAAGAGAAGTGAGAGAATTGATGGTCTAAGTCCCAGAACAAGGGCAGGAGATAAATGTCCCACCTCAAGAATTGAACAGAGAGAACAAATTCCCCTTTCTGAACTTTCTCACTCTATGCAGGTCCTCAACAGATTAGATGATGCCACCCACATAGGGGTGGGCAATCTGATGTGCTCAGTCTACTGAATCAAATGCTAAATATCATATGGAAATACTCTCACAGTCACATTTGGAAATAATGTTATCCAAGTATTTTGGTACCGTATGATTTAAGCAACTTATCACATAAAATTAACCTCACATAGAGGTTAGCAAAGAGTGGTAAAACAGGAAGGTATTGTGCAATATTAATAGAACTAAGTATCAGGCATATATTGTATGTAAAGTCAATTATTTTTTAGGTTCCATTTTACAATAAGGTGACTATTTGGAGCCCTCACTGAGAAGGTGACATTTGAATAATTACCAAGAAGATTAAGGAGTGTACAATCTGGAAATCTGGAGGAAGGGATCTAAGCTAAGATCTGTGGAAGGAACCAGTGGAAATATCCTATGATATAAGTTTAGCTGCTATGTCCAAGGACTAGCTGATGGCCGTTTGCATTGGAGTAGAGGCAACATGAATGAGCAGAGTGGAGACAAGGTAAAAGAGGTGTTATAGGTAGACAGGAGGTGGAAAGTTCTTTGAATATTGGCATTATTTGTATTTTAGTTTGAATAAATTGAGCAAGTATTTTTTAAGCTAGAAGCATATTCAGTTTCTTCTCTTGGCCTAAAAAGTAGGCAAGATAGGCATTCATCAAATAATCATAAAAACAAATGTAAAACCAAAAGTAATAAGTACTATTATTGAGAACAGTTGAACCGATTAAACTTAATTTAAGAATTGACTTTGAGTTTGACCCTGAGGATGAATAGACTTTAACTACCCAAGAGATACAACTTTAATGATAGCAATGCCTTACAGAGGGCTGCTGGGGCTTCCCCGATGGCTCAGCAGTGAAGAATCCACCTGGAATGCAGGAGACACAGGAGATGCTAGTTTGAACCCTGGGTCAGTAAGATCCCCTGAAGGAGGAAATAGCAACCCACTTCAGTACTCTTGCTGGAAAAATTAGAAATTGTATGCTTTTTTAGCTTAATTTTGTAAATTGATTTGAGTCCAATGGATATAATTGGATGATTGCCTATTTGTGTTCTATATAGTGTTGGACATGAAGTTCTGAAATAATATTCACCGTAGATAGAAACCAAAAAGCAAAGGGTAATAAAATGTAAGAAATCTCAAAAGTCTCTAGTGGCTAACACCTTCCTTTTACAGATAAGATTATGGACTAACATAAAACCCTCCTCTATTGGTTCTTAAGTTGAAGGAGTTTTCAATCCTTATGAAGTAGTATTTACAATGCTTTTCAGAATTCAAAATGGTATAGGAACCAGCTACAGAATCAGCAGACAAACATTAAGCTCCAATAAGCATGAAATTCCAATAAAAGACGCTTGGGCAAAAGAACCACTGGGATCTAAGAGATGAGACGCTAATGCAAACAAGGCAGGGTAAATGCAAAGCAATGCAGAAAGAAGATACCAACTACACTAGATTTCTGTCCTCCATTCTCAAGTTCTCTGTGGGGCCTGTGAAGCAATGCTTTTCTTATGGGCAGATAATCAGGGACACTTGGAAAATGAAGTGCATTAAAAGAGGATGTTTTAAATTCTTCTTGATTTTGAAAACACTGGGAGCCTGGGTAATGTCAGCCATTTAGGAGAATAGACTGTGTTTCTTGTTCCAATTTTGTTCTTAGAAATCAGTGTCACCTTGTCTCTTTCACCTTCCCGTTTTGGAGTGGTATACATTTCCTATTGTTTATGATGAGAGAACTGCATTTTTATTTCTCGTATTCTTTCACATATTTCTCCCAGAAGTTGAATTTTGTTTTTTACTGTACAGAACACACTTGAACTGTCTCAAAAATTTTTCAATCAACTTTTCAGGGTGAATTGAGAATGAGCCCAATTGAGCAAGGTCAAAAGAAAAACAAAACAAAACAGGTATTTTGCTATTGTGTTGCACATATCAATTATGAAAGTGATGTTTCTTCCCCACTGCCTCATGATTCATGATTTCTTTTCCAAGGAGGAACTCAGGAACAGCCACGTGCTTTGTTCTCACTGGGTCTTAAAGGAAGTAGAATGACTTATCCATTCGATAAGCTGGAGAGGAGAAATTAGGTGTGCTTAGCAGCACTCATTTCTCCCTCTTTCCTATTACAAGTTAATTTCCTACAGGAAGTATATATTCTGTTCTACCCTCCCATGAATGACATAGGACTGCTTCTTTCAGAGGCCTGTAGAACCTAGCTCTGCTGGGTAGAAACCTGCTATTACTGGGGTTCAGTATTAAGTCCTATAACAGCTTCATTGATAATAAAAGGATTATGTTGACTGTCAAAAGGTTTATTTTTCTGTTGTAACATTTTCATAAATTTTCAGATCTTAACTTATCTGAATTTTAGTTGCATCCTAAAGTTGATGACATATGGAAGTTTTATTAAAAGCTTTTTCTGTCTTAGCAATAAATAAAGTAGTAATGTTTCTGATGGTTGGTGGCATTTTCTAGCTGATGAAATACAATGCAATCACAATTTATTTAAAAACACAATAAAGGCCAAATAGTGCAATTTTTTGCCCCAATAATTGTAATAACTTAGGGTCTGGTAAAGAATCCGCCTGCAATGTCAGAGACCTGGGTTCCATCCCTGGGTTTGGGAAGACCACCTCGAGGAGGGCAAGGCAACCCACTCCAGTATTCTTGCCTGGAGAATCCCCATGGACAGAGGAGTCTGGCGGGTTACAGTTCATGAGGTTGCAAAGAGTCAGACATGACTGAGCAATTAAGCACACATACAATAACAACATGCAGAATCCATGTGATGGAGAGGATAACCCATTTACTTGGAGGCTGACAACAACTGGAAGTAAGTTTATAGTCCAACCAAATTTATCATTTTTAAGTAAAAATGTTAATTAAAGTGACTTCCCTTTGAAGAATTCTGTATTATCTTTATTATAAATTGAAAATTATCCTTTGCCCACCACTCACCCCTAGGTTTTCAATTCATAAAAAATGCTATTTGTACAGTTAGAGAAAAGGCCCAGGAGGTTCTAAACAATCCTGTTAGTTAGAGCTGTCAATTATTTTCAGTGAGTTGAGTGAAAAATATTACCTCTTAAATGATCCTTAATGTTCTCTGCTTAATCACTAACACAAGGAATTCAGCATGTAAATTCATAATATGTTAGTCTCCAATTTTTTTCCTTTAGAGTTTATGTTTAGTGAAAGCGATTTGAATAATGGGCCTTCATTCTTTTTGCATTTTCTTTAAGTGCTTGGAAAGAAACAGAGACATACTTAGGAGATAATCTCTGTCAAGGTTTTAGGTCACACTTGGAGGACAGTGTTTAATAGCTTATACTGAATAAAGTGATGGATAGATTACATGGAGTGGAGTCACATGTTCATGGATTTAGTAACTGCCTGGAATATTCTAAGTCACATGACCTTCTGATATCCAGATTCCTCCCCACTGAAAGACTGCAGTTGTATTTGGGTGCTATCTAAGATCCTTTTTTATCACTCTGCTTCTTTAAACAGTTTCTTTTAAGTGTACAAACCAGCCTGCCATGCAATATAGAATATGTGAACATTGCAGGAAAAAACATCTATGAGAAAGATATCTGTGCATTATCTTAAGAAGTCTGAACTGAGGATGTGTCAATTATTAATATACATAATAAAGATAAAGTAATTGAAATATGATACAACAAGAAGAGAAAAATTAGACTGTACAGAAGAGTCTGGAACTGACTGGATTATGTTTAAAAGACGATTATCTATTTAATGTGAGAAAGGTAGTTAATGTGAGAAAAGTTTAAAAGATCTTGAAACAGTTTCTTTTCTATTTGGACTTCCCTTTTGGCTCAGCTGGTAAAGAATTTGTCTGCAATGTGGGAGACCTAGGTTTGATCCTTGGGTTGGGAAGATCCCCTTGGAGAAGGGAATGGCAACCCACTCCAGTATTCTTGCCTAGAAAATCCCCATGGACAGCAGATACTGGCAGGCTAGAATCCATGGGGTCTCAAAGAGTAAGACAGCTGAGCGACTAAGCACAAACCAAAATTTAGATTCTCGTCTCTTAGATTATGTGTTTCAAATATCTTTTGAAGTTAGATGTTAAAAGTAAAAATATTAAAAGAAGCAAATATTATTATGACTATAAGACCTTCCAGTAGAGGAGGGCTTTATAAACATCACAGAAGGCATCCATTAGTTTTACTAAGGCATTGTGTAAAATATTTTCTGCTAATGCTTCCAGTTTAGGGTGGGAAAATGAACAGAGCCATACCTTTCTTCCACCACTGATCAAAAATTGAACTGAAAGTAAAATTTAAAAAGTTAAAATACATTCATAATTGTGATAATGATGGGAAGAGAAGATATCAGTGAATTAGAGATTTGACAAGTTTCTGGAAAATAGAAAGTAGATTTAACCATCATAGGCAAGTTGGGCATCATAGCCCAGACCAGATCCTGAAGGTTTCTCTATGCGCAAGAACATGGAGAGACTCTAAACCCAGAACGACAGATGCTGCTGCTGCTGCTGCTAAGTTGCGTCAGTCGTGTCCGACTCTGTGCGACCCCATAGACGGCAGCCCACCAGGCTCCTCTGTCCCTGGATTCTCTAGCACAAGAATACTGGAGTGGATTGCCATTTCTTTCTCCAATGCATGAAAGGGAAAGTGAAAGTGAAATCGCTCAGTCCTGTCCGACTCTTCACGACCCCATGGACTGTAGCCCACCAGGCTCCTCCATCCATGGGATTTTCCAGGCAAAAGTACTGGAGTGGGGTGCCATTGCCTTCTCCAGAATGACAGATGAAGAGTAGGTATTAGTGATAAATGAAAGAAACAGCTGAAAGAATGCCTATCTGGGAAGTTTGCCCTCCAAACTGCAGTGGATATAATAGCAAAGACTAATTATACAGAAGAGCTGCCTATGGAAACTATGGGCTTCCCTGTTGGCTTAACTGGTAAAGAATCCACCTGCAATGTGGGAAACCTGGGTTCAATCCCTGAATTGGGAAGATCCCCTGGAGAAGGGAATGGCTACCCACTCCAGTAGTCTGGCCTGGAGGATTCCATGGACTTGTATAGTCCATGGGGTCACAAAGAATCCAACACGACTGAGCGAATTTCACACTAGGGAAACTATGGTCTCAAAGTAAAGTTTTCCTTAGTTTGTGGAATAATGGATGGGAGGGGTAAAGAAGTCAAGCCTATATTTTCCACATGGTCAATATTACAGTCATATTCATTTATACAATACACTCATGGTGATAGTTTTTCCATAAAGATTGGATGTTTTCTGTATTTAATTTAAATTTATAATTCATATTAATCATACTAAGTATGACTTATAAAAACAGGAGATAACTAGTATAACTTCATTCACCAGCTATACCAGAAGAAGTGAAGTTGCTCAGTTATGTCCAACTCTTTGCGACCCCATGGACTGTAGCCTACCAGGTTCCCTGTCCATGAGATTTTCCAGGCAAGAGTACTAGAGTGGGTTGCCATTTCCTTCTCCAGAGGATCTTCCCAACCCAGGGATTGAACCTGGGTCTCCCACATTGTAGGCAGATGCATTACCATCTGAGCTACCAGGGAAGTATATATAGCTATAATTATGGCATAAAACAAAACAGCATGATATTTTAGTGACTTGTGTAACTAAATCAAGTTTATATGAAACTTGGACAAAAATATTAGATATGTCTTCCAGTCTACTGCTAGTATTTTCATAGGCACATTCACAAGTGAAGATTATAAGCTAGATATTAGGTATAAGTCAAAATTTCTCATCTCAATTTACAGAATAATGTCAGCTCAGCTTCCAAAACTATCACCTCTTTAATCTAAAGCTGCATTCCCATATCATTCACCTATAGAATTTGGAGGAGAACTCAAGCAGTAAATTGTCATTCCAAAAGTAAATGGCTATTCATCTTAGACTTAGTGGTCCTCTAAGAAAGTGGTTGGTACCCAACTCATTGCCCACTGTATAATTAAGCCTGTCATTTAAGCCTGTCAATCAGAAAGACACTGCCTACTACTGTTTTCCTTGTTTTTTAAAATTATCCACTTTATTATATGTAAATGAAAGAAAGAGTTAAAAATAAAGAATCCACCAGTCATTTGAACAAAGATGTTAACATGAAATGTAGAGGCTAAAATAAATCTTATAATCAAACTTTGAAAAACATAAATACATCAGAGACTAGAAGAAAATTTTAATTTTATATTACATATTTTAATGTAGTGAGGTAGAAAATATATTTCATTCATGATAAAGAATGGAATGAAATCACAAAGGGAATATATATTAAAAGGACTTGCTATTTAAAAGAATCAAAAATGGAAATGACACAATGGCAGAGTAAAAAGACCCCGAGCTCAGTTCCTCTCACAAGCACACTCACATCACAACTGCCCACAAACAACAATCAGTTAAAAAGACAGGAATCTACCAGAAAATATCTTCTACACCTAAAGATATAAAAAAGAAGTCACAATGTGATGGGTAGGAGGGATGGACTCATGATATAATCAAATCCCATATTCTCTAGGTGGGTGACTTCTAAATTGGAGAATAAGTATATTTTGGAGGTTTTCCCATAGGAATAAGAGTTCTGAGCCATGAGAATCTGGCACCAGGAAGATGGGTCTCCAGAGCATTTGGCTTTGAAGGCCAGCAGGGCTTAATTGCAAGAGCTTCATAAGACTCGGGAGATAGAGATTTCACTCTTTAAGGATGAACACAAAGTCTCACATGCACCAGACCAAGGTCAAAAGTAGTAAATCCATAGGAACCTAGGTGAGACCTACCTGCTGGTTTTGGAGGGTCTCCAAGGGAGATAGGGGTGGCTGTGTCTCACCATAGGAAGGTACACAGTGTTGGAAGACACATCCGGGAGTACTCATCTGCTTGAAGTCTCTTAGTGGCTGACAATAATTGCCTCAAACGTAAACAGATTAAATGCTCTCACCAAATGACACAGGCTGGCTAGATTGATACCAAAATAAGACCTGTATTTATTCTGCCTAGAAAAAACTCACTTAAGATTTAGAGACACAAACTAAAAGTGAGGGACTGGAAAAAGACATTTCATGCAAATGGAATTAAAAAAAAATCAAAATAGCAATACTTATATCAGACAAAATAGGCTTTAAAGGTTCTTACAAGAGATAAAGAGCGCTAGATAATGACAAAGAGATCAATATGAGAAGATATAACAACTGTAAATATATATGCACCTAACACAAGATCATCAAAATAGGTAGGGCAAATATTAGTGAACATAAAAGTAGAAATTGACAGTAACACAATAACTGTAGGAAAATTTGACACCATATTTACATCAGTGAATAGTCCATCCAGGCACAAAAGCAATAATGAAACACAGACCTTAAAAAATGCATTAGACCAAATGGATTTAATTGATTTTTACAGAGCATTTCCACCTGAAAGCAACAGAGTACACATTCTTTTCAAGGGCACATGGAACTTCCTTCAGGATAGATGACATACTAGAACACATAATAAGCCTTGGTAAATTTAAGAAAATTGACATCATATCAAGCATCTTTTCTAACCAGAATGCTACGAAATTAGAAATGAACTCTAAGGAAAAAAAAAATCTGCAGAAAACAAACACATGGAAGCTAAACAATATGCTATTAAACAACCAATTGACCAATGAAGAAATAAAAAAGGTAGTCAAAAGATATTGAGAGAAAAATGCAAATGAAAACATGAGGATTCAAACTTACGTGTGTTAACTGCTCTGTTGTGTCCCACTTTGCAACCCCATGGACTGTAGCCCACCAGAATCCCCTGTCCATGAAATTCTCCAGGCAAGAATACTGGAGTGGATTGCCATTTCCTTCTTCAGAGGATCTTCTGATTCAGGGATTTAAACTGAGTCTCCAAATCTATGGGATACACCAAAAATGGTTCTTCAATTTAAGTACTAACCAGTTCTGACCCTACTTACCTTCTAAGATCAGATGAGATTGGAGATGTTCAGGGTGATGTGGCCATAGACCAAAAGCAGTCCTAAGAGTGAAGATCATAGTGATATAATCTTACTTTAGAAAAAAGAAAAACCTCAAATAGAAAACCTAGCCTTACATATGAAGCAACTAGAGAAAGAAGAACAAACAAAAGATGGTTTTATAGATCAGTTTTCATAAACTTTGAAGAGCATACATTTCTTTCAAATACAAATGGTTTCAGAAAAGAAAGAAAAGGATATGTATCTAAATCTCTATGTGAGGCTAGACAATCTTAATAAATGTATGAGGATAACCTAAGAAAAGTGTAAGCAAATATAACAATAACAAATTTCCTAAGTAAAGTGTTTACAAACACAATTAGCACTATACTTTATTAAAAATAGGTGGGATAAACTGAATTTATCCCAGGATCTAGCAATGCAGTTCATTATATTAACTTAGTAAGGAAAGTAGCCTAATAAATCATGTAATGTAATTAAACTGTATTAACAAAGTAATGGGCCTCTCTGGTAGCTCAGCTGGTAAAGAATCCGTCTGCAATGCAGGAGACCCTGGTTCAGTTCCTGGGTCGGGAAGATCCCCTGGAGAAGGGATAGGATAGCCACTCCAGTATTCATGAGCTTCCCTGGTGGCTCAGATGGTAAAAAATCTGCCTGCAATGTGGGAGACCTGGGTTCGACCCCTGGGTCGGGAAGATACCCTGGAGGAGGACATGGCAACCCACTCCAGTATTCTTGCCTGGAGAACCCTGATAGACAGAGGAGCCTGGTGCGCTACAGTCCATGGGGTCACAGAGAGTCGGACACGACTGAGCAACTAAGCACAGCACAGCACAACAAAGCAACAGATAAAAGCCTAATTAGATAAAGGAAAAATAGTACTCAGCAAAATTCAAAACTCATTTAAAATATAATTTGCTCTATTACATAGTAATGGATAAAATTAATTTGATGGAAAAATAAACAGTATTCCATAAGATTCAAACTCATTCATACTTAAAAATAATTTAAAAATTTGTGCTAAACTATGAATAGGAGGAAATTTCTCTAACAAAGTGTTTACTTACTCCCTTAAAGAAAAAACAAAATAATGATAAGACATGGCATGTGTACCTTTTAAGGCAAGAAAAAAAAGACAGAAATGACTTCCTCATTATTATGCAATCTTATATATTTTTCTACAAGTTAATCTAAAAATTCAGAGCTATTTTAATCACAGCCTCAACAGGAATCCCTGTGGAATTTATCAATTTAATTCAAAAAGATATGTAAAAATTTTAGAGTGTGCAAGGATTTAGGGAAATGATAGCTTGCAGAAATTTTTGATAGTTTAAAACTCGATGGACGTGGGTTTGAGCAAGCTCAGGGAGTTGGTGGTTGACAGGGAAGCCTGGCGTGCTGCAGTCTATGGGGTCACAAAGAGTTGGACACAACTGAGCGATTGAACTGAACCAAGTTGGTACAATGACTTTGGAGACAAAAATTACAATATCAAGTTAATCTGCAGATAAAAAACGTCACCTCAGAATTTAACACATAAAGTCTTTTTACTTGCACAAAGAAAATATAATCAAATAATTATTTGTAATTACTAACAGCTGATTGATATAAAATTTTATCAATAGAAGAATCTATAATGTGTTATACTTATAGGATATAAAAAACACAGAGCAACTAAATTAAATAATAAACATCAAATACTTATGTTGGAATAAATAGAAACTTTCTAGGGTGATATATATGGCAAGATAGATTTAATGTAGAGTCAATGACATGCAACACAACAATAAATTTTGTTTATGGATATATACAAATGTAGCATACTATGAAAATATTTACTGCAAAGACTCACATCACTTTTATAATAATGGCAACTTCTAGGGAGAAAAGATACTTGGATTTGAAGGGAAAATTAAAGTGTTTTAAAAATGTCTGTCATGTTTGACTTCAAAACATTTGAGATAATCTGTAAAAGACTATATGGACTTTATTATAATTGTTGTTTGGTTCCTAAGTCATGTCTGATGCTACGACCCCATGGACTGCAGCCAGTCTTCCCTGTCCTTCACTAACTCCTGGAGTTTGCTCAAACTCATGTCCATTGAATCTGTGATGCCATCCAACCTTCTCAACCTCTATCTTCCCCTTCTCTTCCTGCCCTCTATCTTTCCCAGCACAGAGTCTTTTCCAGTGAGTTATCTCTTCTCATCAGGTGGCCAAAGTATAATATTCTCTATCATTTTCTGAATATGTTAAAATTTTATTAAAATCAATATATATGTAAATTACTAATTATCCAGTTTCAGTTTAAACCTAAAGGCACTGCTATTTTGGTTGCATCACATTTCTTTTGAGAACTGGGCTTTAAACAAAAAGCAGCTAAAGATTACCAGATGGAAAAGTGTTGAACATTAGGACTATAACTACAATAAGCAAAGAGAGGACTTTAAGATAGTTTTATAGGTGGTGCATTTTTTACAATGCAAGGAAAATAACAGATGCTTTATCAGCTTATCCACCCTGTACATTCTCCAACTGTAATTCTTGAGTGCATCACCCAGCATTCTAAATAAGCAGAAAAGCAGGCCAGTTGTGAAAAGAAATGTATAGAGGTTTCTGTTCTCATCTTTCATTTCAGACAGATGGTTTGCATTCCTTAGAAAGTTGATTGCACCCAGTTTAAATTGCATAGTGATTTAAATATGCTTGACATCCACAGAATTACCAGACAGTTGACTTCAGGTTTTAAAAACTGAGCTTGATATGCAAGAGGTAATTCTGGGACTGGTGTGACCAGGAGTAACCCCACTCATAATTTTCTTACCTTTGAGACAATAACACAAACACTAAGAATTTTCCAAATGGAATATAACAACTGTTATTCAGTTGGAGAAGTCTCCATGAAAGTATCACTTTAGAAGGGATATTTTTAAGGTGCTTTGTAACTAAGAAAATGGAAATCTCTTGACAGTTGAACATCGCTGAGATAAATTTGTTAATAAGCTTGTGAGGGCTTTGATCTGAAGAGATGGTACTTGTATACTGTCTGCAGATTTCTCAGGCTTAGTAACCTCTGTCCTCTGGCCTCATGTGATCTCTTAAAAATGTATGATGCTGCTAAAATGGAGAAGGAATAGGACAGAGAGATCACTTTCTCCCCCACAAATTCATCAAAAGATCATTTGAATGAAGAACAAATGCCACAAAACAACTTCTGAATGCTGGCGGAGGACACCAGGCACCCAGAAAGGCAGCCCGTTCTCTTTGAAAGGAGGTAGGAAAATATATAAAAGATAAAAAGAGAGACAAAAGAGTTAGGGATGGAGACCCGTCCTGGGGAGGGAGTCATGAAGGAGAAGTTTCCAAACAAAAGGAAATCCTCTCAACGGTGGGTCTGTGGGGAGTTCTGGAAACTCAGAGGGCAACATAACCAGGAGGGAAAAAACAACAACAAAAAACCCCGCCACAGATTATGTGCCTAACTGCAACTCCCTGCGGAGAAGTAACCCAGACACGTGTCTGCCAGCAGCCAGCAGGGGCTGAATGGAGAGGCATGGGTTGCATGCTAGGGTAAGGACAGGGCCTGAATGCCCTGAGGACAATCTGAGGGAGCCAACATGAGATAGCAACCCAAACTGTGGGATAGTCAGAGAGAGAGAAAAAAAAGGGAGAGAGAGAGAACTTTCCCGCGGATAGCTCTTAGGCACAACCTGGCCCGCTCACAGAACAAAGGATTGAGCGAATACCAGAGGAGAGCTGGCCAGCCGTGGGCTGGCTCCTCCCCGCGCTGGAGGCAGAGAGGTAGGGAGGTAGCAGCCAGAGCTGGAAGGCAAGAGGCATCGTCCACCAAACTGTGAGCAGGCTCCCAGTTGCTAACCCGGTCTTCCTGAGATCATGGATGGTTGACATCCGCCAGGAGGTTCACAGTCAGAGATCAGCTCCCCAGGGGAGACACAGCAAACCTGAGATGGCACTCTGGCGGCGCAGCCAGGAAACCGAGCGACTGGGACTGGGGAGGTGATAAGATGCACCGTACAGCTGGGAGAGTGCGCTCGCAAAGCACCTGGTCACTTGAGCTGCTCGGACCTGGGAAGGGCGCAAAACACAGGCCCAACTTGTGCCTTTGTGGAGTACCCGAGAACTTGAACCTGAGTGGCTTAGACCTGGGAAGTGCATGCAACCCAGAGCTTGCTTTAGACACTTCCCCTGCAGAGCAACCTGGAGCCTGAGCAGTGTAGACTGGGAAAGCACACATGCCGTTAGCGGAGGCAAACCTAGTGTGGCCAGACACTGTAAGCACTCCCCACACACACCAGGGATATTTGTTTGCAGTGTTCCTCTGTCCCCACAGCACAATTGAAATAGTGAGCCTAAATAAATGGCTTCGCACCCTTGTATCAGGGCAGAAATCAGACACTGAAGAGACTTGCAAACAGAGGAAGCCAAAATAAACAAAGAAGAGGAAACCACTTTGGAAGTGACAGGTGCAATAGATTAAAACCTGGTAGTTAGCATTGACTACATTGGAAGGGGCCTATAGACCTTGAGAAGAAGTATAAGCTGGGATGAGGAACTATGTGAAACTGAACTGACCCCACATTGTCCTCAACAGCTCCAGAGAAATTCCGAGATATATTTTACTATTATCATTTAAAAAAAATTTTTACCCTCTTTATTACTCTAATTTTCATTTTTAAAACCTACTATTACCTTGCAAAAAAAGACCTTATTTTTAAAGGAAATTTCATATATATGTATTATAATTTTTGTGACTTTTTTTTTTAATATTGTATTTTTGAGAGTCTAACCTCTACTCTAGATTTTTAATCTTTGCTTTTTGGTAATTGTTATCAATTTTGTACCATTAAGAATCCAATCTTCAGTACCCGTTTTTACTTAGGAGTGTGATTACTGACTTGATTGCTCTTTCCCCTTTTTCTCCCCCAGGTCACCTCTATCTCCTCCCTCCCTCTTCTTTTCTCTACTTAACTCTGAATCTCTCTGGGTGTTCTGGGTTATGGAGAACACTTAGGGAACTGATTACTAGCTAGATTTCTCTCTCTCCTTTTGACTCCCTCTCCTCTCCTCCTGGTCACCTCTATCGCCATCCTCCCTCTTCTCTTCTCCATGTAACTCTGTGAACCTCTCTGAGAGAGATTCTCCCTCACTATGGAGAATCTTTTCACCATTAATCTAGATGTTTTATCATCAGTGCTGTATGGATGGAGAAATCTTGAGGCTACTGTAAGAATAAGACTGAAAGCCAGAGGCAGGAAGCTTAAATCCAAAACTTGACAACACCAGAAAACTCCTGATTCCAGGGAATATTAATCAACAAGTGCTCATCCAAAAGCCTCCATACCTACACTGAAACAAAGCTCCACCCAAGAGTCAACAAGTTTCAGAGCAAGACATACCAAGCTAATTCTCCAACAATGCAGGAACATAGACCTGAGCATAAAAATACAGGCGGCCAAAAGTCACACCAAGCCCATAGACACCTCAAAACTCACTACTGGACACTTCATTGCACTCCAGAGAGAAGAGATCCAGCTCTACCCACCAAAACACCAATGCAAGCTTACCTAACCAGGAAACCTTGAAAAGCCACTCGTCCAACCCCACACACAGGGAGGAACCTCCACAATAAAGCAAAACCACAAACGTCCAGCCTACAGAAAGGCGACCCCAAACACAGCAACCTAAGCAAGATGAAAAGACAGAGAAATATTCAGCAGGTAAAGGAACATGATAAATGCCCACCAAACCAAACAAAAGAAGAGGAGATAGAGAGTCTACCTGAAAAAGAATTCAGAACAATGATGGTGAAAATGATCCAAAATCTTGAAAACAAAATGGAGTTACAGGTAAATAATCTGGAGACAAGGATTGAGAAGATGCAAGAAAAGTTTAACAAGGACCTAGAAGAAATAAAAAAAGAGCCAATCAATAATAAATAATGCAATAACTGAGATCAAAAGCACTCTGGAGGAAACAAACAGTAGAATAACTGAGGCAGAAGATAGGATAAGCGAGGTGGAAGATAGAATGGTGGCAATAAATGAAGTTGATAGGAAAAAAGAAAAAGGATTATAAGAAATGAGGACAACCTCAGAGACCTCTGGAACAATGTTAAACACCCCAACATTCAAATCATAGGAGTCCCAGAAGAAGAAGACAAAAAGAAAGGCCATGAGAAAATACTTGAGGAGATAATAGTTGAAAACTTCCCTAAAATTGGGAAGGAAATAGCCACCCAAGTCCAAGATATCCAGAAAGTGCCAAACAGGATAAACCCAAGGCGAAACACCCAAAGACACATGTTAATCAAATTAACGAAGATCAAACACAAAGAACAAATATTAAAAGCAGTAAGGGAAAAACAACAAATAACACACAAAGGGATTCCCATATGGATAACAGCTGATCTTTCAATAGAAACTCCTCAGGCCAGAAGAGAATGGCAGGACATACTTAAAGTGATGAAAGAGAAAAACCTACAACCCAGATTACTGTAGCCAGCAAGGATCTCATTCAGATATGAAGGAGATATCAAAAGCTGTACAGACAAACAAAAGTTGAGAGAATTCAGCACCACCAAACCAGCTCTTCAACAAGTGCTAGAGGGTCTTCTTTAGACAGAAAACACAGAAAAGGTTTGTAAACTCAAACCCAAAACAATAAAGTAAATGGCAACGGGATCATACTTATCAATAATTACCTTAAATGTAAATGATTTGACTGTCCCAACCAAAAGAAAAACTGTCTGAATGGATACAAAAACCAGACCCCTATATATGCTGTCTAGAAGAGACTCACCTCAAAACAAGGTACACCTACAGACTGAAACTGAAGGGCTGGAAAAAGATATTTCATGCAAATGGAGACCAAAAGAAAGAAGGAGTAGCAATACTGAGATCAGGTAATATAGACTTTGAAGTAAAGGCTGTGAAAAGAGGCAAAGAAGGACACTACATAATGATCAAAGGTTCAATCCAAGAAGAAGATATAACAATTATAAATATATATGCACCCAACATAGGATCTCTGCAATAGGTAAGGCAAATGCTAGCAAGTATGAAAGGGGAAATTAACAATAACACAATAATAGTGGGAGACTTTAATACCCCATTCATACCTAAGGATAGATCAACTAAACATAAAATTAGCAAGGAAACACAAACTTCACTTGGAAACACAAACTTCAAACACAAACTTCACAAGGAAACACAAACTTCAAACACTTCACTTGTGAAGTGATACAATGGACCAGTTAGACCTAATTGGTATATATAGGACATTTCACCCCCAAAAAATGAATTTCACCTTTTTCTCAAGTGCACACAGAAACTTCTCCAGGATAGATCATATCCTGGGCCATAAATCTAGCCTTGGTAAATTAAAAAAAAATATTGAAATCATTCAAGCATCTTTTCTGTTCACAGTGCAGTAAGATTAGATGTCAACTACAGGAAAAAAAAAAAAAAAACTATTAAAAATACAACCATATGGAGGCTAAACAACAAGCTTCTGAATAAACAACAAATCACAGAAGAAATAAGAAAAAATAAATTAAAATATGCATAGAAATGAATGAAAATGAAAACACAATAACCCAAAACCTATGGGACTCAGTAAAAGCAGTGCTAAGGGGAAGGTTCATAGCAATAAAAGCTTACCTCAAGAAACAGGAGAAAAATCAAATAAATAACCTAACTCTACACCTAGAGCCACTAGAAAAAGAAGAAACGAAGAACCGCAGGGTTAGAAGAAGGAAAGAAATCATGAAAATTAGGGCAGAAATAAATGAAAAAGAAGCAAAGGAGACCATAGCAAAAATCAAAAAAGCTAAAAGCTGGTTCTTTGAGAAGATAAATAAAATAGACAAACTGTTAGCTAGACTTATCAAGAAAAAGTTGGAGAAAAATCAACAAAATTAGAAATGAAAATGGAGAAATCACAATAGGCAACACAGAAATACAAAGGATCATAAGAGACTACTATCAGCAGTTATATGCCAATAAAATGGACAACTTGGAAGAAATGGACAAATTCTTATAAAAGTATAACTTTCCAAAACTGAATCAGGAAGAAAAAGAAAATCATAACAGACAAATCACAAGCATGGAAATAGAAACTGTAATCAGAAATCTTCCAACAAACAAAAGCCCAGGACCAGATGGCTTCACAGTTGAATGCCACCAAAAATTTAAAGAAGAGCTAACATCTATCCTACTCAAACTCTTCCAGAAAATTTAAGAGGAACGTAAACTTCCAAACTCATTCTATAGGCCACCATCACCCTAATACCAAAACCAGACAAAAATTCGACAAAGAAAGCAAGCTACAGGCAAATATCACTTGTGAACATAGATGCAAAAGTCCTTAACAAAATTCTAGCAAACAGAAACCAACAGCATATTAAAAAGATCATACATCATGACCAAGTGGGTTTTATACCAGGGATCCAAGGATTCCTTAATATTCACAAATCAATCAATGTGATACACCACATTAATAAATTGAAAGATAAAAAACATATGATTATTTCAACAGATGCAGAGAAAGCCTTTGAAAAAATTCTACATCCATTTATGATAAAAACCCTCCAGAAAGCAAGCATAGAAGGAACATTCCTCAACATAATAAAAGCCATATATGATAAACCCACAGCAAACATTATCCTCAATGGTGAAAAATTGAAAGCATTTCCCCTAAAGTCAGGAATAAGACAAGGATGCCCATTCTCATCACTACTATTCAACATAGTTTTGGAAGTTTTAGCCATAGCAATCAGAGAAGAAAAAGAAATAAAAGGAATCCAGATTGGGAAAGAAGTAAAACTCTCACTGTTTGCAGATTACATGATCGTCTACATAGAAAACCCTAAAGACACCACCAGAAAATTACTAGAACTAATCAATAAATATAGTAAAGTTGCAGGATATAAAATTACACACAGAAATCCCTTGCATTCCTATACACTAACAATGAGAAAACAGAAAGAGAAATTAAGGAAACAATTCCATTCACCATTGCAATGAAAAGAATAAAAAACTTAAGAATAAATCTACCTAAAGAAACAAAAGTCCTATATATAGAAAACTATAAAACACTGATGAAAGAAATCAAAGAGGACACAAATAGATGGAGAAATATACCGTGTTCATGGATTGGAAGAATCAATAAATGAAAATGAGTATACTACTCAAAGCAATCTATAGATTCGATGCCATCCCTATCAAGCTACCAATGGTATTTTTCAGAGAATTAGAACAAATTATTTCACAATTTGTATGGAAATACAAAAAAACTCAAATAGCCAAAGCAATCTTGAGAAAGAAGAATAGAACTGGAGGAATCAACCTGCCTGACTTCAGACTATACTACAAAGCTGCAGTCATCAAGACAGTATTGTACTGGCACAAAGACAGAAATATAGATAAATGGAACAAAATAGAAAGCCCAGAGATAAATCCACACACCTATGGACACCTTAGCTTTGACAAAGGAGGCAAGAATATACAATGGCAAAAAGACAATCTCTTTAACAAGTGATGCTGGGTAAACTGGTCAACCACTTTTAAAAGAATGAAACTAGAACACTTTTTAACACCATCCACAAAAGTAAACTCAAAATGGATTAAAGATCTAAGTGTAAGACCAGAAACTATAAAACTCTTAGAGGAGAACATAGGCAAAACACTCTCTGACATAAATCACAGCAGGATCCTCTATGACCCACCTCCCAGAGTAATGGAAATAAAAGCAAAAATAAACAAATGGGACCTAATGAAACTTAAAAGCATTTGCACAACGAAGGAAACTATAAGCAAGGTGAAAAGACAGCCTTCAGAATGGGAGAAAATAATAGCAAATGAAGCAACTGACAAAGAATTAATTTCAAAAATAAACAAGCAGCTCATGCAGCTCAATTCCAGAAAAATAAATGACCCAGTAAAAAATGGGTCAAAGAACCAAACCAACATTTCTCCAAAGAAGACATACAGATGGCTAACAAACACATGAAAAGATGCTCAACATTTTATCAGAGAAATGCAAATCAAAACCATAGTGAGGTACCATCTCACCCCGGTCAGAATAGCTTCTATCAAAACATCTACAAACAATAAATGCTGGAGAGGGTGTGGAGAAAAGGGAACCCTCTTACACTGTTGGTTGGAATGCAAACTAGTACAGCCACTATGGAGAACAGTGTGGAAATCCCTTAGAAAACTGTAAATAGAACTGCCATACAACCCAGCAATCCCACTGCTGGGTATACACACCATGGAAACCAGAATTGAAAGAGACACATATACCCCAATGTTCATTGCAGCACTGTTTACAATAGCCAGGAAATGGAAGCAACCTAGATGTCCATTGGCAGATGAATGGATAAGAAAGCTGTGGTACATATACACAATGGAATATTACTCAGCTATTATAAAGAATGCATTTGAATCAATTCTAATGAGGTCGATGAAACTGGAGCTTATTATACAGAGTGAAGTAAGTCAGAAAGAAAAACACCAATACAGTATATTAATGCATATATATATGGAATTTAGAAAGATGGTAACGATGACCCTATATGTGAGACAGCAAAAGAGACAGAGGTGTAAAGAACAGACTTTTGGACTCAGTGGGAGGTGAGCATGGGATAATTTGCGAGAATAGCATTGAAGAATGTATATTATCATATGCGAAATTGATTGCCAGTGCAGGTTTGATACATGAGCCAGGATAGTCAGGGTTGGTGCACTGGGATGACCCTGAAGGTTGGCATGAGGAGGGAGGTAGGAGGGGGGTTCAGGATGAGGAACACACGTACACCCATGGCTGATTCATGTGAATGTATGGCAAAAACCACCACAAAATTGTAAAGTGATTAGCCTCCAATTAAAATAAATAAATTTTAGATATGTATGATGCCATTTCTACTTCAGCTCTTCAATTCAGTCTTTTTGCTTTCCATCAGGGATATTGTAATCAAAATAAATTTCAGTACTGTCTTCTCTTTAACATTAAAAAACAAAAACAAAAACAAAAAACAAACTATTGATCTTTCCATACTTTAAATTTTAAGGCCACTGAATGAATGATGGAGATGTAGTATTGGCTAATGCAGTTTCTAAAATTTGCCTTTCCACATGACTGAAAAACATTGGGACATTCTTTGATCTCATTTTTGTGAAACACATAACAAGAAATAAATGCCAGAGAAAAAATAAGCAACTATTTATTTAAAAAAAAGAAATGAAAGCTGGTTATTTTGATCATTCATATAGTGAGTGAAGCAATATATCTTTGCAATTAATTTATCTATTATTTTTTACATTATTGAGAAAGGAAAAATGGTGTTCATTACTCAAATGTGTCTATTCCATTAGAATATTTAAAATAACTCTTCATTCTTTATGGGCAGTAGCAGTAGTGAAAAGATCACGGACTTTAAATTTAAAGCAATTGTGTGACTCCCCGGTACCAGATGGAGTGGTATCAGGTACCACTGTGACCCTGAGTCCCGAGACGGTTGAATAAAATTGTATCTTTCATAAACTGCAAATAATATTTTAGTGGGTTTTGTGAGGATTAAATTTCTTAGTGTTGTCTACTTCCCTGTTATAGTGTAGAGTCTATAAGAACATGATTCTTAACTGTTTTATCCACTGATTCATCTTCCTTATCTACAATAATGCCAGGCACATAGTAGTGGGGACTCAATGACTATTAGAGAAACCTATTAATATATCTCCACATTCATAAATGTATGAACAAATAAAAAGGGCACCACTTGGCACAAAGTGGTTAATCTTTATTTGTTCCATCTCCATTTTCTCCTCTGTCTTCAAGATAGTTGAAGATGAATAAACAAGTCAACATATGTGTTTTTATCACACCTGCTACTGAGAAAAAATTTGAGGCTGCCTTCCTTTCAACATTGCTGCACATTTCTTTATCTATTAATACTTTACATTTATATATATATATATATATATGCATCTAAATTAGTTTACTGAAAAATATTTGACAGGGCAAATAAAAATGTGTATGAGGGTAAGTGTAAGATTAATATATGACTATTTTTTCAATATACTAAAAATGAAACTATCATGGTGCCCTCCATCTCTGACATTCACAGCATGCCTAGTGTATTGGAAACAATTCAGCATTCAATCATACACTGCCACAAATCTCACTTTGTTATATTAGGTATGTTTACCACCCTTACCTTCCTCATGGGCTGTAAGTCTTAGAAAAAAGAGACTGCAAATTCTCCTATGTCACAGCGTGTAGCTAAATACATTCTATACTTTATATTTATTAGGATGATATAACATTAATATTCTGATATGTCTTCTCTCTTTTCCCACTAAATTTACATGAAAAAATAGAAACAGTCCAAAACTTGAAGGGATGCAGTGAGTGGTTAAAGTGTGGGCTTAGGAGTGAGCTGCTAAATACTGCTGTCTTTCTACATCTGGGAGGGAGTTGTCCAGTGCATAAAGTGGAATTAGTACCTCTTAAAATGGTTCCAGAAATTCAATATTTTCTGCATTTAAGGCACTTAGAACAGCTCTTGGCCATAGTAGGAGAACAGTAATGTTAGCTCTTATTGTTACTATCATTAAACAAAGCTCAGGGAGACATTTTAAAAGTCCAGTTATTTATGAGAAACACACCTGAAACTGAACAATGTCAAAGACAAAAGTAAAAAGATTGATGATACACCACATTTGAAAAACTTAATAAATGCAAAGGAAATAAGCATTTATAATCATAGTGGCAAATGTGCATGCACACACACACACACACATAATGTCAGAAAATCAATACAAAAAATAGAAGAAACAAGATGAGTAATACAATCATCACTCTTACTATATTCAGTTCATTCGCTCAGTCGTGTCCAACTCTTTGTGATCCCATGGCTGCAGCATGCCAGGCTTCCCTGTCCGTCAGCAACTCGCAGAGCTTATTCAAACTCATGTCCATTGAGTTGGTGATGCCATCGAGCCATCTCATCCTCTGTCGTCCCCTTCTCCTCCTGCCCTCAATCTTTCCCAGCATCAGGGTCTTTTCCAATGAGTCAGTTCTTTGCATCAGATGGCCAAAGCATTGGAGCTTCAGCTTCAGCATCAGTCCTTCCAATGAATATTCAAGACTGATTTCCTTTAGGATTGACAGGTTTGATCTCCTTGCAGTCCAAGGGACTCTCAAGAGTCTTCTCCAACATTACACTTCAAAAGCATCAATTCTTTGGAACACAAAGGTATAGTTAGATGTGAAATCTGCATGCATTTGGCTATGGTTAGACTTGTTGCTCTGAAATATCAAAAAGTCCTTATGGATCAACAAAATCAAACTCTACAAAAAAGTTAGATTATGCTCTGTGACTCAAAAAAACACAATGAACTTCAATCTTTTCCTTGGACTCAAGGGCTTCACTTAATATTCATGTCTAAGTCACTCTTCTGGGCAGAGACATGGAGATAAAGCCTGTCTAGTGCACTACATTCAACTTATAGATTGTAGACTCAGGTGATTTTGTTGTTGTTGTTGAGTTGCTAAGTCATGTCTGACTCTGTGACCTCGTGGACTATAGCACACCAGGCTCCCCTATCCTTCAGTATCTCCTGGAACTTGCTCAAATTCATGTCCATTGAGTCAGTGATGACATCAAACCATCTGATCCTCTGCTGTTCCTTTTGTCTCCAATCTTTCCTATCATCAGGGTCTTTTTCAATTAATTGGCTGTTTTTGGAGGAAGTCCCTTCTGATCTGAAACAATTTGTTCAGTTGGTGTGACTTCTCTGAGAGCAATTGTTCACTCACTGTTTTCAGAAGTCACGTCAACTGAACTAGTTGTTTTGGATGAGTTAAGGATAGAGATTATAGCAAAATGCACATATGACATAAAACAAAGATACTGTGAATAAGCGTGGCATTCCCAAAGGTGACACTGCTCAGTAGACTATGAAAGATTATTATCATTTTAGATTATGTGCTATGAGATATTGGAAGAGAAAAGATAATCAAGGTGAATTCTGCAAAGCTAAATTGAAAGAATTGAGCAATCTGGGTGATATGATGCACATATATTATTGAAGATCCCTTTTATGGAGTAACTGGCACTATGAATGTTTTAGGCCCTGCTAAACAATTTTGGAGGAAGCACAGTAAACCTGCATGACTTCACTTGCCAAAGGCTAATAGTGATTAACATCTTTAAAATGATGCTCTACATTTTCAATCATTTGACATGTTAAAAATCTTATATACCACAGCTGGAAGCCATTACTGTTTCTTCAATTGACTGAATGTTGTGCTTTATCTTAAAGGGATCTTCAATAATATATGTACATCATATCACCTAAATAGTTCAATTCTTTCAATCTTGGTTCCCTCGTCCCCATTGCTTCAGCAGCCCCAAGGTTCCTTTTTATTCTACCTAGAATTCTAGTTTTTCTCAGCAGAAGATTTGATCAACTAAAATCTACTTAATGGTACTTGGAAAAATGAAAGTGAAAGCTGCTCAGTCATGTCCGACTCTTTGTGACCTCACAGACTATTCAGTCCATGAAATTCTCCAGACCAGAATACTGGAATTGATAGCCTTTCCCTTCTCCAGAGGAACTTCCCAACCCAGGGATAGAACTCAGGTCTCCCACATTGCAGGCAAATTCTTTACCAGCTGAGCCACAGGGAAGCCCAAGAATACTGGAGTGGATAGCCTATCCTTTCTCCAGGGTATCTTCCTGACCCAGGAATCAAACCGGAGTCTCTTGCATTGCTGGTGGTTTCTTTACAACTGAGCTATCAGGGAAGCCCTAGGTACTGGGAAGTAAACATGGATATATGTAAATCTAATGGGCATCAACTTTGCCATAGTCTCAAATGCATTTGGACACATGTAAGTAATGCTTTCTGAATAAAGTACATAACCGAGGGTAAAAATAATATTGGAAGAAAAAAAACAAAATAAAGTGTCATTAGATTGAAAAATAGGACTCCCAGCTCTTCTCTGCCCATGGAGGGTGAAAGCAGCAAATCCATGATCTGGGCTTTTCTGATATAGTGGACTGCACATTAAGTAATGATACTGAGAAAACCAAAGCTCAATTTTCTGAAAGGGGGAGAAAAGTCTTGAGAATTTTGCATTTTGGATTATCCTGTGTCCTTAATTTTGTGTGTATGCTTTGAATTCTCTGCCAGAAAAAAACAACTGTTGTTAATTTTCATACCTAGAACAAGTCAAGTATTTGTGGTCTCCTGAGGCTTAACCCATGTGCATATACATGTCTTTGTGGGTATCTGCACTCAATTGAAAAAGACATTTGCACGAAAGCACACACATGCTTGAGAATGTGGATGCCCATGGACACACATGTACACATTAATTCAACAACTACCTAAAATAAGACTCACATAATAAAGACAGAATTTAAGCTAATAGTAGAATCAAAACTAATCACTGGTATTTTTCAAGTATACTGGCATTTAAAAATTAAGATTAAAGTTAGACTATTCATAAAGGAAGGACAAAAATACCCCACTAGATATCCCATCCTAAATGACATAGCCAAAGAGATAATCAGAGGGGAATATTAGTGTTAATTGCATTCATTAGAAATTAAGGCAAGCTAAATTAATTGAACCTTCCCAACCCTCACTTCACCCCCAAATAAAAGTTGTAGTCACACATACATATATGCATTAGGAAATACATTGTGTGCTCAGACACTCAGACATATTTGACTCTTTGCCACCCCATGGGATGTAGCCTGACAGGCTCCTTTGTCCATGGGATTCTTCAGGCAAGAATACTGGAATGGTGGCCACTTCCTTTTCCAGGGGCTTTTCCCGACCCAGGGACGGAATTCCTGTCTCTTAAGTCTCCTGCATTGGAAGGGGGACTTTTTACCACTAGTCCCATTTAAGAATTCCTACATTAGAAAATAAAGTAGAATTAAAGAATTAAGAGAAAAGTGGAAATGTGATTTGAACATATTTTTAAGCTTTTATATTTAATTGTGAACATTAAAAAATGGTATATTGAATGTTTCAAATTAAAAAAACAGAAAAACAAAAACAAAGTAAAAGAACTTCCAGAGAGGAAAATGGAAAATAAGAGAATATCCATGTTAAGTTGTGGTTGAAACCTAAAGCTACAAAGAGTAGGAAGTGGACACAGGTATAGAAGCCTGAACTTTGACATTCATACAACTTCTGGTGAAAATACCTCTGCATCTTGTTGGCTGCAGAAGTTAAAAATTAGATTTACTGGTTAAAGTTAGGTATTGCCAACTCAAGCTAGGAATGAGCTACCTTGACCTTGACACTTCCATACACTTCTATGTACTTCCATGAACTTTTGTATTGGACAGATAAAACACAGAACATTTTCATCATTCCATCATCACAGAAAATTCTACTTGATGGCTGTACTGCTCTTCACCCTGTTCACAGCACAAGTTGTCTTGCTGGCCTCACTGTTAGCTGAACCCTGGGTAGGCAAAAGGATGAGAGAAGGTGCGAGGAACTGTATGAGTTACAGACATGCTTATACTCTTCTGGCTGGCACAGCAGCCATAGCAGCAGACATAAGGCAATATAACCACACTAACCTCTCGGCACACAACCTCTCTCCTGGCTGACACAGTAGCCATAACAGTATTCTCTCCTGGCTGATGTAACATTGGTAGAGTAGACAGGCTATATCCTCTCCTCTCGTGGTTGACCCAACAGAAACAACCGTGACACAGCAGTCAATGGCCCCTTTTTTTGGTGGAGCTCGTGTATCCGTACAATACAAAGTAACTCGTGACTAGGCGAGTACCTCGTGACCAAGTGAGTACCACGTGATGTGCATGCACACTGTTCTAAGTGCTCTCAGCTGTTACATAAACATTATTTGCAAAACGTGGGGCAAGAGTGAGAGTCTGTGGGGCTAGAGAAACTGACCATGGCATCTTGGCTAATTTGCTCTTCCCCTACAACAGCTCTGGTTTAGAACATTTGGAGGATCAGAGAAGATTGTAGATGTAGAGAGAGAGGATATTCTTCAAAAAGATTGGAGTATTTGAATGTTTGTTTTTTATGTGTAAATAAAGGGGAATCCAGGATTAGAGGAACTAGAGATAAACACCATATTTTCTTACTTTTGCCACCAAAACCAAATGCCATGAATACTCAGTTATTTTTACCCTAATAACAGTAACACAATAATAATTATTATGGGGAATTTTGTTTGAATCTTCTTCAGAGAAAGAAGGTTTAGAGTCTTTAGTTTGTTTGCTTTTTTTTTCTTGTATTTAGTTACAGGAGTTTAACATTTAGTTAAAACTTTTCTTTTTTTCCTTTTTCAATATGTGCTTTCCTGAACTACTTAACATGATTTAATGTGTATACAGTTTGTCTTTTTAGTGTTAAAGCCAGTGAAAAACTGAAAGTGTTGAGGTTTTTATGCGACAAATTATTCTAAATTTACTTTAACAATAATATTAAAAATTAAATGGGTAGGTCTCATAGTGACTCATTTATAGATTTATGACTCATTTTTTCTTGTATTTCCCCAGTTCTGTTCTGTTCTGTTCAGTTCAGTTGCTCACTCGTGACTGACTCTTGAGACCCCGTGAACTGCAGCATGCCAGGCCTCCCTGTCCATCACCAACTCCCAGAGTTTACCCAAACTCATGTCCATTGAGTCAATGATGCCATCCAACTATCTCATCCTCTGTCGTCCCCTTTGCCTCTTGCCCTCAATCTTTCCTAGCATCAGGGTCTTTTCAAATGAGTCAGCTCTTTGCATCAGGTGGTCCAAGTATTGGAGTTTCAGCTTCAACATCAGTCCTTCCAATGAACACCCAGGACTGATCTCCTTTAGGATGGACTGGTTGGATCTCTTTGCTCCAAGGGACTCTCAAGAGTCCTCTTCAACACAGCAGTTCAAAAGCATCAATTCTTCAGCCCTCAGCTTTTTTTGTAATCCAACCCTCACATCCATAAATGACTACTGGAAAAACCATAGACTTGACTAGACAGACTTTGTTGGCAAACTAATGTCTCCAGTTGTTAATATGCTGTCTAGGTTGGTCATAACTTTCCTTCCAAGGAGCAAGCATCTTTTAATTTCATGGCTGCAGTCACCATTTGCAGTGATTTTGGAGCTCAAAAAAATAAAGTCTACCACTGTTTCCACTGTTTCCCCTTCTATTTGCCATGAAGTAATGGAACCAGATGCCATGACCTTAGTTTTCTGAATGTTGAGCTTTAAGCCAACCTTTTCACTCTCCTCTTTCACTTTCATCAAGAGGCTCCTTAGTTCTTCTTCACTTTTTGCCAAATGGCTGGTGTCATCTGCATATCTGAGGTTATTGATATTTCTCTCGGCAATCTTGGTTACAGCTTGTGCTTCATCCAGCCCAACGTTTCTCATGATGTACTCTGTATATAGTTTAAATAAGCAAGGTGACAATATACAGCCTTAACGTACTCCTTTTCTTATTTGGAACCAGTCTGTTATTCCAGGTCTGGTTCCTGTTGCTTCCTGACCTGCATGCAGCTTTCTCAAGAAGCAGATCAGGTGGGTCTGGTATTCCCATCTCTTTCAGAATTCTCCACAGTTTATTGTGATCCACACAGTCAAAGGCTTTGGCATAGTCAACAAAGCAGAAATAGATGTTTTTTTTTTTGTTTTTTTTTTTTCCTGAAACTCTCTCGCTTTTTTGATGATCCAGCGAATGTGGCCAATTTGATCTCTGGTTCCTCTGCCTTTTCTAAAACCAGCTTTAACATTAGGAATTTCACAGTTCACGTATTGCTGAAGCCTGGCTTGGAAAACTTAAAGCATTACTTTACCAGTGTGTGAGATGAGTACAATTGTGTTGTAGTTTGAGCATTCTTTGGCATTGCCTTTCTTTGGGGTTGGAGTGAAACCTGACACTTTCCAGTCCTGTGGCCACTGCTGGGTTTTCCAAATTTGCTGGCATATTGAGTGAAGCACTTTCACAGCATCATCTTTCAGGATTTGAAATAGCTCAACTGGAATTCCATAATCTCCACTAGCTTTGTTAATAGTGATGCTTCCTAGATCCAACTTGACTTCACATTCCAGGATGTCTGGCTCTAGGTGAGTGATCACACCATCATGATTATCTGGGTTGTGAAGATCTTTTTTGTACAGTTCTTCTGTGTATTCTTGCCACCTCTTCTTAATATCTTCTGGTTTATTGAGCCCATCTTCGCATGAAATGTTGCCCTGGTATCTCTAATTTTCTTGAAGATATCTCTAGTCTTTCTCTTTCTATTGTTTTCCTCTATTTATTTGCAATGATTGCTAAGGAAGGCTTTCTTATCTCTCCTTGTTGTTCTTTGGAACTCTGCATTCAGATGCTTATATCTTTCCATTTCTCCTTTGGTTTTCACTTCTCTTCTTTTCACAGCTATTTGTAAAGCCTCCTCAGACAGCCATTTTGCCTTTTTGCATTTCTTTTCCATGGGGGTGGTCTTGATCCCTGTCTCCTGTACAATGTCATGAACTTCAGTCCATAGTTCACCAGGTACTCTGTCTATCAGATTTAGTCCCTTAAATCTATTTCTCACTTCCACTGTATAGTCATAAGGGATTTGGTTTAGGTCATACCTGAATGTTCTAGTGGTTTTCCTCACTTTCTTCAATTAAAGTATGAATTTGGCATTAAAGAGTTCATGATCTGAGGCACAGAAATTTCCTGACTTTTTTTTTTTTTTTTTGCTGATTGTTTAGAACTTCTCCATCTTTGGCTACAAAGAATATAAGCAATCTGATTTCAGTGTTGGTCATCTGGTGATGTCCATGTGTAGAGTCTTCTCTTGTGTTGTTGGAAGAAGGTGTTTGCTATGACCAGAGCATTCCCTTGGCAAAACTCTATTAGCCTTTGCCCTGCTTCATTCTGTACTCTAAGGCCAGATTTACCTGTTACTTTAGGTGTTTCTTGACTTCTTACTTTTGCATTACAGTCCCCTATAATGAAAAGGACATCTTTTTTTAGGTGTTAGTTCTAAAAGGTCTTGTAGGTCTTCATAGAACTGTTCAACTTTAACTTCTTCAGCATTACTGGTCAAGGCAAAGACTTGGATTACCATGATATTGAATGGTTTGCCTTGGAAATGAACAGAGATCATTCTGTCATTTTTATGATTACATCAAACTACTGCATTTCAAACTCTTTTGTTGACTATGATGGCTACTCCATTTCTTCTAAGGGATTCCTGCCAACAGTAGTAGATATAATGGTCATCTGAGTTAAATTCACCCATTCTAGTCCATTTTAATTTGCTGATTCCTAGGATGTCGACGTTCACTCTTGCCACCTCATGTTGGACCACTTCCAATTTGCCTTGATACATGGGCCTTTATGGTAGGTCATATGAAAAGTTGTTTGGCTAATTCCAGCCCAATCTACTGTTCTCCACCTCTAGTAAGGCTGCAGATATGTCAAACTTTCCATATTTTGACAATTTCCTATGTTTAAATATTGCCGCCGAAATGTAGAATTCAAAGCAGAGCAAAAGCAATGCCTGGTCTTATTTGCTTCTTGCTTCTAGATAGCATTTAGTTGTAGTTCTACCTGCTTTTAGGGACCAGCAGTTATATTTCTATCAATCAAATGAACACACAAAAGACTTAAATTAGAAGTGAGTAACATGAGAAAGTAAGTCAGATTGAGGACTATAATTTTTTGCTGGTTTGGATTTAGCAAATGCTACTAAGTTCTATAGACAACCCCTGGAAGACAAACCTGAGTCTATAACTTTCTGATGATGACAAAGACAGCACTGGTACTCCATCCAGCAAAGCAATTGTGGCTTCCAGATTTTGTAGCTTCTTAAGGATGAACAAGGGAGTACAAGTCTGAAAACAGTAGCTGTGTAAGTAGTCTTGATTTAGGGCATCCTAATCATGGCAGGAAACACAAGAGATGCAGGTTTGATCCTTGGGTCAGGAATATCCCCTGGAGGAGGAAATGGCAACCCATTCCAGTATTTTTGCCTGGAAAATTTCATGGTCAGAGGAGCCTGCTGGGGGGCGGGGGGTGGGGGGCGGGTGGGTGACAGTCAAAAGGGTCACAAACAGTCAGACATGACTGAACAACTAAGCCATCAAGCAATCATGGTGGACACAGCAGCAACGTTACCTGAGGTCTTTTCTTGGAATGCCTTCAATGATTCTTTGAGTTCTCTATATCTCTCAACAAATTCCTTTCTCATAAAATTATATACAATGGATTATATCATCTGCAACTAAAATTCCTGACTCTTCTGTCCTCAGCAACAGAGAGGCAAGAACCAAAGAGATCCATCCTACTTCCAAAGAAAGTTGTTCTCACTGTCATCATCATCATCAAGTAGTAATTTATGTCAGATGAAAGTTGCTTAGTATTTTATAAAGTCCTGAGTTCAGTGATGAGAGTGAGCTAATAGTTTTGTTTTGTTTTTCAGTACTCATCTCCACTTGAACAGGATATAATATTCTAAAAGGTTATAAAGGGATGAGTCTGGAGCCAATAGACTTAGTTTTTACTTTTTACTTGCTGCTTGTAGATTCTTCTCATCTAATACATTTTCAGTTCTTTCTCATAAGACTGGACTCTGCCTAAAGAGAGACAAGTGGTGAGGAGTATTCTGAGGATATCAACTTTATTCTTCATTTTAACCCGTGTTCCATGTTCTCTTTATTCAAATTTTCTTACCTGTGAAATGAATGTAGGTAATTTTTCAGACAAAACAGACCCAAGGCCTATAAATCAAGCTACTTCTGCCTCTCATTTAAAAGACACCTGAAACAAAGAGGTCTTCTGGGTTGTGGGATGATTTCTATCCATCTTTAGCAGACTATTTGGTCTCTCTTTTGTCTTGTCAGAGTGGAAAACCGGCTGTGTAACTGAAACACATACATGACATAATTCTCATCAAATTATGTTAACATAGTCCAGGGGGAAATAGTAGCATACAACTATAAATTCAAAATAATATGTCTGAAAAAAAAAATGTCTGCATTTTGCCTCAATTTCCCACTTTCTACGCCTGCTGCCGCTGCTGCTGTTTAGATGCTAATTCATGTCCAACTCTTTGTAACCCCATGGACTGTAGATGTAGCTTCTGCTAGACATGAAGCATACTTATTGTACTTTTATTCATGATAAGAATTATTCTCAGGACATGGATAGCCCAAATTCTTCCATGTAGTTGGCAAACAATTAGGTTGTGAGATACTCAATTTATTTTTTTTTTCTATTTTAATGTATTTTATTTATTAATTTTGTGCCAGCAAGGGAGTCAGCTAAGGTCAGTGATCATCAAAAGAGTTTGCTGTCTTTGTAAATTACACACTGAATGGTAATGATTCATGGTCATGGCAACCCATTTCAATATCCTTGCCTGGAGAATCGCATGGACAAAGAAGCCTGCGGCCCCATGGACTTTAGCCCATCAGGCTCCTCTGTCCATGGGATTTCCCAGGCAAGAATACTGGAGTAGGTTGCCATTTCCTTTTCCAGGGCATCGTCCCGAGCCAGGGATTGAACCCACATATCTTGCTTGGCAGATGTGTTCTTTACCACTCAGCTGCCTGAGAAGCCCCTTAATGGGGACCCACTCCAGTGCTCTTGCCTGGAGAATCCCACGGATGGAGGAGCCTGGTAGGCTACAGTCCATGGGGTCGCAAAGAGTCGGATACGACTGAGAGACTTCACTTATGCCTAGGCTAGGCCAATATTTTTTAAATAAAGGGACAATATACCACTTTAAAAGGCAATATGATACCACACATGCCAAACAGAGCCATGACAAGTTCTCAAACTCATCTCCAAAATAATTATGTGGGAAAGAGGTAGATACTTGGCTGTGTTGTCCAAAACAATCAGTCTTTTGTATTTTCATAAATGCCTCATTTCTGAAAGACACAGGGGAAAAAAAGGCCTTAGTGTGAGAGTAATTATGATAGCAAAAAAAGAAGAAGAAGAAAAAAAAAAAAAAAAAAGGCCAGGCTGTGGAGAAAAGGGGAGAAAAACTAGTCATAAACATTCCTGGTCTCTTCCAGATGACTCTGATTTTTCCCCTCATATTTTCTGGCCATGGCAATTAAAAAAATAAAATAAAATAAAGCTTGAATTTGTTTTAAATCAGAGACTATGGGACTCAGAATTCTTTATTTAGGAAGATTTGCATTCTTGCTCACAGTAAGCTATAAACAAATATTTTTCTCTGGAATTCTTCCCTTAATTTAGCCATGTGATAAGATGCATTCAACCTTTTTAAATACTGTGGGTTGAAAAATATTCAGATTTTTGTGTGGATAACAAGAAATTCAACAGGATTCCTTAGTTACCTTTTCTTCTTCTGTTCCTTCTCAAGAATTTTAATACTATATATTTATATTAGACAAATGTCCTCCTCGTTTCCCTAAGCCCCCAACTCAGACATTGGCAAACTTCTATAAAGAGCCTCATAGTAAATATCTTAAGCTATGCATTTTAAGTAGTTTCTCTTGCAACTTCTCTGCTGTAGTGTAATTGCAAACATAGGCAAAACTTAAATCAATAGGTTTTGGCTGTTTCAACAAATATAATCTTTTTTTTTTTTTTTTTGTACATAAATAGAGATTGAATCAGATTTGGCCCAAGGGTTATAGTTTTCTGACCCTTACTTTTAAATCAAGAACACTACCTGTAAAGTTTGAATCACTCTTTGGAGGGTGACATAGCAGATTTTATCAGACAAATGACATGTAATGAAGAATACCAGAAAAGGCATTTGATTTAGGTCATGGGCTGAAAAGCCCCTGGTTCAAACACATTCAAAACAAAGCTTCCAGAAAAGCAAAAGTAGCAACATGAGTCCTGGATCTTATGGGATCTACTGTCTAGAGGAAAACCGAGGGTTAAAAATTGATCACATATATGTCACAGGTATGACACTGGGTAGAGATTAAAGGAAGAGATGTAAACAGTCTGCAAATCAAGATTATACTGAGGGAAAGTTCTTGGCACTTAAGGAAAACAGTAGATTTAGCTAGATATTCATAATTCAAAATTAGGGATATTAGATAAGTGAGACTGGGTAGGAAATTGTTAGTTAAAATATATATATATATATATATATATATATATATTTGGAGCAGGAAGCAAGATGATAGAGATTTGCATAATTTCTAACATTTATCAAGCTTGTTAGTGAATTAAGGAGGATGATGCTTTATTAAAGAAGTTCGACCTCACCATGTTCAGGGATAAACCTGGTACCCAACCACCTCTCCACTGTGTGCCCTTATGGTGCCTCTCTCCCACTCTAGATGCTCTCCTGACTGTCTTGTGTCCCAAGCCTGAAGACTGGCTCATAGATATGTATGGAGTTTATCTTACTCTTCTGATTTCATTTCAGCACCCGTTTGATGGACACATTTGTCTTTTGATATAATAACTGCTGATTGTTTGGATGAGATAAGCTGAAAAGAGTGAATACTGAAAAATGCTTGAATGAATTACATTTAGCACTTACCTTAAGAGGTTCTTCCAGAAAAAAAAAAAATGCTTTGGCATCCTTTCTTCTTTGAAAGGTAATTCTTTAGTATGGTAGAAATTGCACAAAATGTCACTGATTTGGCTTGCATTCTGTTACCTGAATTGAATCTTTATGTTGGATAATTTCCTTTATATCTTGTGCATTCACTTATTAGTGAGTATTTTTTTTGAAATGTAGGTAATACTTGATTTCATACTGAAGAGAATACATATGGGTATAAGTAGTATGTTTCAAGCATCAAGATAATACTTTCATGTTCCTGTTGCTAATTGCAGTTGTTTTATGCCAAATACATTCAAGATTCTGTAAGAAGACTATATTATTATCCTATGAGAGTTCTCAAAAAGAACTGCTATGATGCCATCAATGAGATGCTGATTCCATTCTGTCTATTTGCATTTATTCTTTCATTTCCATCTCCTCCCCTCAACAGCCTTATTTTCATAGGCGTATACTAGGGATCTCCAAAGTGAGATTCATGCACGGCTGAGTTTGGATGATTACACAACAGGGCACAGAAGAAAATCCTAGAATCGATGTTGACATTTATTCTTTAAAAATAAAAAAGAACTTAAGCTTACTAATTTGAAAATGTTTATACATTTATATTCTTTAATATATAAGATATATAATTATGCATAATATGAATATAACCTATAATATAATATAACTATAATATATTGACAATGGTACCCTCAGTCAGATTTTAAGTTAGATGTTCCCATGTCATGTAGAATATGTAAGATATCTTGAGGGAAGAGTGGGATTCTGTAATGTAGAATGGGTAAGACTATGGAAACTGAGTAAAAGTTTCAATGTGTTTTAATGCATGCTAATTATTATGAATTAATGCATGCTAATTATTATGAATTATTTATATTAGGGAATTCATGACAATTCCAAATTCATGACAATTCCAAAATACATGGATAGCAACGTTTGTTCTAATCCACTAAGGAAATAGAAGAAGAAATACAAACATATCAAAGAACAAAGATTTTCAATAGTTAAGCTTTTCATTAACAAATATAATGCCTTATGGGACACTTTTATGCATGGCTATTGGATGTGAAGCTGATTTGATTAGAATTAAAAATAAGCAAGAATTCCAACCACTGAAAGGGACCCAGATGGATTTCATTGCTTTCCATCTTCTTTTCTATTCTCCTCTATCCTTCACTGTTCCCAAAGTGACCTAGCTTCTTAAAATTCACCTCCAATTATGCCTTCCACATTTTTTCATGCATACCCTGGCCACCCATATAGTATACAAAATCTTCAGAAAAGTATGACTCACTAGTTTGTGACCTTATTTATTTTTTTCTAGTCTTATCTTCCACCCTTTTATTAAACCCTTATATACTCTTGTCAAATTAGACAAGTATTTCTGAAAAACCTTATCTAGTAAATGAGCTTCTATATTCCTCTCTTTTATCTCAAATATTCTTCATTTTCCAAGTTTATCTCAAATGGTATCGTCTTCTTAAACCCTTTTTTTTATTCTCCCACTGGTATTTCATATCTTTTCCCATATTCCTGTTTTGGGCAGTTAGCTTATTATTTATTTTATTTTATTCTGAGAAGAGAAATTTTCTTATTTGCTTTTGTCCCATACTAGGACTCTTTGTTGAACTGAATATATTACTCTTCCTGCAAACCCATTGAAGGCTTATGTCCCACAAACCTTCTGCAACCATTCACTCTTTGTCTGAACCCTATCAATGAATATTTACAGCTCTTTAGCAAGAAGGAAATCATGTTAAAGTGTTACAGCCATGTTTTATGTTATTTGGATTATGTACTCCTTGAGGACAGACTCTGAATTATTCTTGTTTCAAACCTGATAACTCCTAGCACAGAGGTTATTAAGTACATGATGCTTAGTAAAGGCATGCTGATTAAACACATGCTGGTTAACAGTATTCTAAATCTGTGGTTTTGCTTCACAACTCATTTGGTCAAAATAATACCTTTTGTGTCAGACTGTACTTTTCAACAGTGTCCACAACATTAATTTCTATTCCACATGACACAGTTTCCATTAAGAGGTATGGTTTCTGTATCCTCCTCTTGAATTTGTGTGGGCTAGTGACACTTGTAACCATATAAAACTATGGAAATAATGCTGAGTAGTGTCTGAAAATTTGGTTAGAAAAGATCATGCAGCGTCTTGCATTGCTTGCTGAACAATCATACTTGGAGCCCTGAAAACCATGCAAGATATCTGACCCATGTTGAGGCCACTGTGCTGTAAGCCAAGCCACATAGAGAAGCTGCTTGTAGACTCTTCAGTCTGAAATCTTATTTTCTGAATTTTCTAATTCTAGCTTCCATGTTTGTGAGTGAACGTGCATTCATATGATTCAATTCTCCTGTGTATGTCAGTTGCTTAGTCATGTCTGACTCTTTGAGACTCCATGGACTGTAGCCTGCCAGGCTCCTCTGTTCACGGGATTCTCCAGGCAAGAATACTGGAGTGAGTTGTTATTCCCTTCTCCAGAGGATCTACCCAACCTAGGAATCAAACATGGGTATCCTGCATTGCAGACAGATTCTTTACTCACTGAACTACCAGGGAAACTATCTATTCTCCTGATGTTGAGTCAAATTCAGCTTTCAATTCTTTCCATTTCATGTTTCAGATATTGTGGAGCCGAGACAAAGCATTTCTGCTTTGCTCTTTCTAAATTACTAAATGAAAGAATCTGTGAGTATTGCTGTTAAGTTTGAAAGACTTTGTTCTGCAGTCATATTATGAGGAGCATTTTTTTTTTTGGGGGGATACTTGTATGCAAACAAATGTGCTGAGAAAATGGGCTATGGTTATGTTTTTCAGTTCAGTTCAGTTCAGTTGCTCAGTCATGTGTGACTCTTTGTGACCCCATGGACTGCAGCACCCCAGGCCTTCCTGTCTATCACCAACTCCCAGAGCCTATTCAAACTCATGTCCATTGAGTAGGTGATGTCATCCAACCATCGCATCCTCTGTCATCCCCTTCTCCTCCTGCCCTTATTCTTTCCCAGCATCAGGGTCTTTTCCAATGAATCAGTTTTTCGCATCAGGTGGTCAAAGTATTGGAGTTTCAGCTTCAGCATCAGTCCTTCCAGTGAATTTTCAGGACTGATTTCCTTTAGGATGGACTGGTTGGATCTCCTTGCCATCCAAGGGACTCTCAAGAGTCTTCTCTTTCACCACAGTTAAAAAACATCAATTCTTTGGTGCTCAGCTTTCTTTGTAGTCCAATTCTCACATCCATACATGACTCCTGGAAAAACCATAGCTTTGACTTGATGGACCTCTGTTGGCAAAGTAATTTCTCTGCTTTTTAATATGCTGTCTAGGTTGATCATAACTTTTCTTCCAAAGAGCAAGCGTCTTTTGATTTCATGGCTGCAGTCATTGCCTGCAATGATTTTGGAGCCCAAAAAGTAGTCTGTCACTGTTTCCCCTTCTATTTGCCATAAAGTGATGGGACCAGATGCCATGATCTTAGTTTTCTGAATGTTGAGCTTCAAGCCAACTTTTTCACCCTCCTCCTTCACTTTCATCAAGAGGCTCTTTAGTTCTTCTTTGCTTTCTGCCATAAGGGTGGTGTCATCTGCATATCTGAGGTTACTGATATTTCTCCCGGCAATCTTGATTCCAGCTTGTGCTTCATCCAGCCCAGCATTTCTCAAGATGTACTCTGTATATAAGTTAAATAAGCAGGGTGACAATATACAGCCTTGGCATACTCCTTTCCTGATTTGGAAACAGACTGTTGTTCCATGTCCAGTTCTAACTGTTGCTTCTCGACCTGCACACAGATCTCTCATGAGGCAGATCAGGTGGTCTGGTATTCCCATTTCTTACAGAATTTTCCACAGTTTGTTTTGATCCACACAGTCAAAGATTTTGGCATAGTCATGGTTATATTTTAGACATATCCTAAATAACCCTGCATGGGCTCACAGCTTTCTGTATCCCAAACTCTGAAGACCTTGTCACCACTTTGCCTTCTAATACAATTTCACACAGACCCCAGATAGCCAAAACCATCTAGAAAGAATAGAAGAGAGTTAAAGTTTTCACACTCTCTGACTATGCTACAAAACTATAGTAGTCAAAGCAGTATAGTACTCACACAGAAACACACATAGATCACGGGAACAGCATAGAGAATTCAGAAATAAAACCATGTTAAAACTAACTAATCTATGAGAAAAGAGGCAAAGGATACACAATAAGGAAGAAACAACCTCTTCAATAAATGATGTTAGAAAACTGGACAGCTATATGTAAAATAATAAAACTGGACCACTTTTTCACACCATATACAAAAATAAAGTCAAAATGTACTTAAATGAATGACATGAAACCTTCAAACTCCTAGAAGAAAACACAACAATGACCTATTTGACATTAGTCTTAGCTATAATTTTTTTATATATCTCTGCATGCTAGGGAAATTAAAAGCAAAAATAAACAAATGAGACTGTATCAAACTAAAAAGTTTTTGCATGGTAAAGGGAATCACTAACAAAACAAAAAGGAAACATACAGAATGGCAGAAGGGATTTGTGAACAATATATCTGATAATGGCTTGATAGTCAAAATATAGAAAATACACATACAATTCTAAGTCACCTGGATATAATGAGTACATAGGGATTATAGTCAATAATATGGCAACAATTTTGTATGGTGATGGACGATAACTGTTTTTTCTGCAGTGACTATTTCATAATGTATAAACATTGAATCACTATGTTGTACATATGGAACAGACTTAACATTAACATTTAATGTAAACTTTAAAAAAACTTAATTAATTAACCACAATAAGGTAGAAACAAGGGAAAAAGGTGACAGCCCAGAAGAAATTTTGAATAATCATCAGAGGGTAAGAACCTTTTATTATCTTTCTGCAATCACAATCGAATATTCTTTTCTACTCTGATCATTGTGTTTTGGGAAGTCAATCAATTTTAATTACATGGAGGTTTTCCTAGATCCCACAGATAAATAAGACACCTCCCTAAAATTTAGCTAGCTTGCCTTCTGTTCATTGACTTAGAGATGTAAGCAGAGTTTTTCTCAGTAACTTCTAGCAAGTGAAAGTGAACCAAAGTATCTAGGTTACCCAAAACCTAGTGAGTTTCAGAACAGCTGTAATAGAAGGTGTGTTAGAATCAGGGTTAGTGTTCATTACTCAACCTCTAACCAGTGAGAAGTTGAGTTCTGTGCAAGTCAATAAAGTGAGGTGCAGCCAAGTGCTGTATTGTTCTATACGCACGTGCATGCTAAATCTTGTCAGTCACGTCTGACTGTGATCCTGTGGAAATCAGAAGCTGCCAGACTTATTTGTCCATGGGATTTTCCAGGCAAGAATACTGGAGTGGGTGTGATGCACATGAATTTTTATTATCCTACCTATAATTTACAAAAATAGCAGATTCTTTTGGTGACCTTAACTGACTCTCTTGCTGGCAATATATAAAGTAAAACAGAATACATTTTTTTAAACATTGAGTATTTCACAGCCTAATTGTTTACTAACTACATGGAAGAACTTGGGCTATTTAGGTCCTGGGAATAATTCCTATTGTGAATAAAAATAAAATAAATATGCTTCATGTCTAGCAGAAGCCATATCCACCTTAATATTTATCAATAGTGTTCATATAGTCTGTTTTAATTGTTTGCTAAGTTTCTGACTCTGTGATTTGCTTTCCTCTATGGCTGTTATGCTTTCTGTGGTCTTTGAGTTTTTATCTTATTATCTGGAATGTCAATTTCCTTGGAAATTCTGATCATGCCAGCATTTAATCTATTTGAAAAGACTGTTTCTTTTTCTTTGTTGTTGTTGTTCATGGGCTAAGACATTCCATCTTAGACAATTCTTGGATAATGTGTAATATTTCTCTTTGAAATCTACCTTTGCTAGTTAGATTTGGTGGTGGTGGTTTAGTTGCTAAGTTTTGTCCAACTCTTGCGATTCCATAAACTGTAGCCCTCCAGGCTCCTCTGTCCATGGAGGCAGGTTGCCATTTACTTCTCCATGGGATCTTCCTGACCCATTGGAAGCAGTCTCTTGCCTTGTAGGCAGATTCTTTATCCCTGAACCATCAGGTAAGTAATACCAAATATACATGTATACATGATTTGTATTGAATGGTAGGCTAGCAAGCTGACTTGCAGAAACCAAGTGTTTCTAAGAATATTTATTGGTATTTGTTTACAAGCAAAATATTTTAGTTTAGTTTACCTAAAATATAATGATTCTAAGCTTAAGCTTTTTATTTCAACCAGGCCATAAATGGGTTTGCTTTGCAGGGATTTTGAATTACCTTTTGCCTTTAGGCTTCAAAGGGCTCAACATTTATTCCAATAAAATCTTAACCCTGCTTTGAGATACTCCTAACACTTCAAAACATAGATGAGATGACCAGATAATTTTCCTGGAAAGTAGTATAGCTTCGCTGAAGTTTCAAGGAATGTTAGTTTCTTTCTGCATATATCTTCATGTGGACACTTGTATCAGGAAGTATAGCTTCCTCAAGTGGATGAGATTTGAAATTAAGAAGCTGTTCTCACTTTGGTATCTAATTATATTACTAAGCCATTGGTAAGCATTGCTGTATTCTAGTGAGTAAGATGATTTCTAAAAGCTAAGTACAGTTCCTACTTTTTAAGTAGGACTTTGCCTGTGACAAATTTGCTTGCATTTCTTCTAAGACCTTGGGAAACCACTTTCACTGGGAGAGCTGGAAGCTGTGTCAATATTTCTCTGAGTCATAGGTTTGTCTCACAGGGCACCTCTGTCTGCTCCAAATTTAAGAAAATTTCCCAGTATTTCATATCTGTGTTTCAGAACAGGTCTTCTAGATGTTGACATGAACTAGATCAGGTGAGATTGCTATCTATTTAACTTTCTTATTAATATCGTGGGGAGTGCTGTATTATGAGTTGAATTATGTACCCCTTTCACAAATTCATATTTTGAAGTACCCAATTCACAGTATCTCAAGATGTAACCTTATCTGGAAATAAGGTAGTTAGCTAAGATGAATTTATTAGGATGGACCCTTTGAAGACTGATATCCCTACCCTATAAAAAGGTGAAGTTTGAACACAAAGAGAAAAACCCGTGAGAATGTCACATGAAGATGAAAGCAGATATAGAACAATGTTTTTGCAAGGCACGAAATGCCAAAAATTGTCAGAAAAGCAGCAGAAACTAGGGGAAAATCAGGGAATAGATTTTCCCTCACAGCTCTGAAAAGGGACCAGGACTGCTGACACCTTAATTTCAGACTTGTAGCCTCTACAACTTTGAGATAATCAATTTCTGTTGTTCAGTTTGTGGTACTGTTTTTATAACTCTAGTAAACTCATATATGGGATTTAGGGTTAGCACTTCCTCAAGGTTAATTCCATGCTCCTAGTTGGGTCCCAGGATGCTTAGGCCACCAAGGTCGCAACAGATCTACAGTCTTCCTGATCCTTTCGTGCACTGTGACACTCACTGGTTTGCCTCCCCTGTATTGACTAAAAAGAATATCAAACTGATTTACAATGCTACACATTTATTATTGTCAGGAAAGTATGCTGAAAGATTCATATTAGAGTTGCCACTAGCATTATTCAATTGTTATATGGTTTATCTTTAGAATACAAATACAATGAAGTAAAAAGATTGATATTGCAGTCAAATTCAGATCAAGTCAGTGACAGAAAAAATATTAGCTAAAATGTTTTTAGGTGTACATATATTTTACCAACCTAGAAAGCTCTCTGAATTCCATGTTACTGGGATTGTGTGGTTGTTCATGGAAACTTCCTCACACAGGCACAATGAATTTTTAACTCCACTTCCAGTCCCTGATCCCTCTCTTCTTCCAGATGTGGGGGAGGAGGAGGTGGCTGAAAATCCCAAGCTTCTAATCCTGGTTTTATCTTTCTGGTGACCAGCCAGAGCCCTCCCTCCCAGCATCACCTCATTAGAAGAAAGAGATGTTCCCAGCACTCCTAATACTTAGGAATTTACAAGGACTTCAGGAGCTCTGTGCCTGGAACCAGGGGCAGAGACAAAGAAATACATTTTCTAACCTCTCACACAGTCATTGTATTTCTTCAGTAATAGTGGTGCTCTCTTCACACAAAGCATGTGGTAAAAACCAAGCCAAACCATATTGGTGCTATGAGGGGTCTTTTGCAGGGAGTTAATGGTGGCTCAGCAAAGAAGAATTTGCCTGCCAGTGCAGGAGGTGAGGGTTTGGTCCCTGGGTTAGGAGGATTCTCCGGAGAAGGAAATGATAACCCAGTCCAATATTCTTGCCTGGGAAATCTCATGGACAGAGGAGTTCATAAGGTTGCAAAGAGTCAGGCACAACTTGGAGACTACACAACAACAACAGATAGAAAATAATAGATACAGTTTGTTCTTAAAATTGATTATAAGGACCATAATTTATGTGAGTTTCTAAGTATGAGAACAGACATTTAACAGTTGACTTCTATTTGGAATCATTTGATTTATACATCACCAGGCCTGTTTAATGTCAGTCTCTATCTTAACCTTAGATTTTATATTTGAACAAGTAAAGTATAACAATTATATTAGGAAGGAAGGGTCTTGGTTTTATGATATTTCTGAGTGTATATTGGTTTTGTGAGTGTGAAGTTGCTTCAGTTATGTCCAACCCTGTGTGACAGTATGGACTGTAGCCTACTAGGCTCCTCTGTCCTTGGGATTATCCAGGCAAGAATATTGGAGTGAGTTGCCACATTCTCTTCCAGGCGATCTCCCCAATCAAGGGATTGAACCCACATCTTCTTTTATGTCTTTTTCATTGGCAGGCAGGTTCTTCACCACTAGAGCAACCCAGGAAGCCCTATATTGGTTTCACTTATTCCCTGAAAGTTTTGCAGTAGTATTACTTGTCAGAGGCCAAGTTTGATATTTGAATTTTCAGAAAATCTATCCAACTTTTCAAGGAGATTATGGTTCTCTTCTTTTGACTCAAAGGTCATTTCATTGGCACTTGTTTTTGAGGAAAAGAATTGATGTAAATGAAATTGTATTACATTTGCCTCACTGAAAAGAAAGAAATAACCAAACGCAGCAGTGGTTCTTATCTATTTCATCTACTCTGGGAAATGAGATTACGTCTTTAGGTACTGGCTTGTTTACTCTGTTGAAATGGCCTAACTCTACCCATACCATGTCCAGCACAAACATTTATAGATGATCATCACATTTCCCTCACTAAGTCTGATTGTGGGATCAGAATTCTTACCACAGTGATCTATAAAGCTTCTATGAGATACTGTTTTTGTTTTTGTCACTGTCATGTCTGACTCTTTGTGACCCCATGAAACTAAAGCAGGCCAGGCTTCCCTGTTCTTCACTATCTCCTGGAGTTTGCTCAAATTCATGTCCTTTGAGTCAGTGATAACATCTAATCATTTCATACTCTGCTGCCCCCTTCTCCTTTTGCCTTCAATTATTCCCTAGCATCAGGGTCTTTTCTAATGAGTCAGCTCTTTGCATCAGGTGGCCAAAGTATTGGAGCTTCAGCTTCAGCATCAATCCTTCCAATGAATATTCAGGGTTGATTTTCTTTAGGATGGACTGGTTTGATCCCTTGCTGTCCAACGTATTCTCAGGAGTCTTCTCCAGCCCCAAAGTTCAAAAGCATCAGTTTTTCAGTGCTCAGCCTTCCTTATGGTTCAGCTCTCACATCTGTCTATATTAGTATATTTATATATAGTATACACACACACACACACACACACATATCCTGATCTCCTAATTTATCCCTCCCCAACATTACCCCTGGTAATAATGCATGGGATTGCAAATAGACATGACTGAGGTGATTTAGCACAACAGCACACAAAACCACAAATTTGTTTTCTACATCTGTGACTCTGCTTCTGTTTTGTAAATAAATTCATTTATACCATTTGTTTTTAGAGTTCATGAATGAGTGATATGTGATATATGTATTTCTCTGTCTGCCTTACTTCACTCAGCATGATAATCTCTAGGTCCATCCATGTTGCTGTAAGCATTACTTCATTCTTTTTACAGTGCTGAGGTTTTAATTGTGTTTTTTTTTCTACGTTTTTATCTATAATTTCTCAATGAGGAGTTTTATAAGCAGCATCATTCACTAATTGTATTATTTACACATTTTATGTAGCAACATTTATCCAAATCAAGTCCCTTACTGTGCATTTAGTATCATATTTATTATCTTACACAGTTTCGGAGGGTCAGGAATGTAGGGGTGGCTTAGCTGTGGGATCTGTCTCAAGGTCTCTTTTGAGGTCACAGTTAGTCTATGATCTCTGTATAAGGATGCTCACAACATAACAGCTCTCTTCGCCCAGATTGAGTACCTCTGGTTTAACAAATCTTCCAAGTGATTCTTATGAATGTTAAGGTTTGAGAACCACTGACCTGAGGGGCTCTTTTGAAGATACAGGCCCATTAAAAATTCTGACATAATTTCCTGGTGGAGAAAAATCACTCTTCCCTTGGTGTCACATTACTTCTGGAAATGTTTAGTTACATAAGGGGAGGAAAACAGAAAGCCATGGGAATGCACGACTTCAAGAGATGTACAACTACCCTCACAAATGTTTTGCACCATTTGTTTCAAAATGCATCTTAGCACATGTGAGAAGAGTTTTTTTTTTTCCTTTTCCTATTTTCAGAATCTCAAACCTATCCAGAGTGACTGCAAAAATAATCCTGTCCCCATTTTTACAAATGCAGATCTTCTTACTCATTTTATTTCTCTCACTTCATTATATACAGCTCTTCTCTGTAGAGTTGTTTGGAACTTAGAAGCCTTTAAAACTTTCTGCCTAATGCTTTCCTAACCTTTTCCCTGTAACAGCTCAAACCCAACTGTAAGTAGGTTGCATCATAATTAAAGCACTTGAACAAACAGCATATGGACAAGTACTTACCCAGCTATTAGCAAAGACAGTGTTTTAGGATACAATTTTTTTCTCCCATAAGTGGAGGCGAATCTCAAATAAGAATTTGTTTTGAACTTTTCTGTCTCCATGATTAAGTTTCAAGGCTCTGCTACTTTAGAAACAGAAAGCTTTTAAATTTAAGCCACTTTCAGTTCAATGTTTCTCTTCATGATAAATGGACATATTTCACTCTAGGAGGTTAAAAGGTGAGAAAAGGCTAAACTAAAACCACCTTCAAAGCACAGTGTTTCACTTAGTGATAAATGACTCTGTTTCAACAGAGGAGTATGAAACATTTTACATTTGCTTTGAAGCAGAGAAATAGCCAAGTGGTCACTACTACTGATTATAGATGTTTCTAACAAAATGGGGGTAAATGGCTGAGTACAAGCTATTATTACACTGAGAAAATATTTTTTTTCTCTCCTCTAAAATACATATTTTGTGCTGCTTAGGAAATCAGTTATGTTGTTGTTCATAGAATGAAATTTCAAATATATAACAATTTTTATCAATACTTTCTTTTTTTCCAGAGCAAATTTTAGGAAAAAAAACAAAAAAGGACAAGAATATGCCAAAACCATCGATTTCTTATTTCCCAAAACCTTATGATTTTGAGTTGTTGTAACCTGACTCATACCTTGAAGAACTTTACCCTATTTTCATAAAACACACTATATCCATGAGAAGGGAAATTAGCATATAGTTTGTAGATTTGATTCTTGGGTCCATAAGAGAGCTTAAACATGTAAAAAAAACTTGCTGTTAGTTTAAAAGAATAAACAGAAAAGAAGATGTGAGCTACTGTTTCAATATATTTAGGTGTCATGGTGTCTATCCATATAGATAGATGGATTTTCACTCAAAGGTCTCTGCCTTGAGGATTTCTCATTTCTGGAAAAGAACCAGTCATCTACACTTAACTTGTCTTCATGTGCGTAAGACTGAAATAATTAGAGAGTAAATAGAGCACACAGACTTAGTATTGTTCATAAACTTTGCTACCATTTAAAATGACAGTATGAGTTATGCAGAGATTCTAAGCAAGCTAAAATTTAGAGAAATTGGAAGGCTTGGCATACCTTGACTCCTTTTGCATAAATAAATACAGCAACTCACTATTTCTCCTTGGCTTTTCAATAAATTTATTTCTACTTGGCTCTAGTTGGGGGCATAAAAAGTGCTGGTTCGATCTATGGGTTAGGAAGATAACCTGGAGGAGGACATGGCAACCCATTCCAGTATTCTTGCCTGGAGCCTGGAGACTCCTATGGACAAAGGAGCTCAGCAGGCTACAAGTCTTTAGGATTGTAGAGTTAGACACGACTAATGCAACTTAGCACGCACTAGTTCTTACCTTAGGGTTTTTCATTTGTTTGTTTTTTGGTTTTATATCCCAAATCTCTCTCTCCTGCTTCATTGGCCTGACTAGTTGTTTTGCCAAAAGTTTCAGGTTCAAAGGATTCATTAACAAAAGAAACCACTCATCTTACACAAATAAACAACTTCAGTGTCTGAGAGCTTGTTTGGAGGTTCTAGCAGAGGAGCACAGCTGCTCATATACCCTTAACTAAAGACCTGTTCTCCTCTATTGGGGAGGGTCTTCCTCTTCCACCAAATAGGCAGTTTCAGAAAGGATGAGCATGGATTGGTGAGGGAGGAAGGGGACACCTACTTAGCCAGCCAGATCAGCTGAATCAACCCTAGCAATTAATGGGGTGACAGATGTCACAACCAGATCACCCTCACACCCATAATTTCAATATCTAAAGAGAATTATCTAACTTACTTTCAATATACAGTCATTAAAAGAAAACAGAGATAGAAAGAGTAGAGGATAATAACAGTGCATACATCACCAAATTAGGCTGACTCACACACAGATTCAAACCGCGCTGGCAAGTCCTATGTAACAACTGGAATCCCAGTTGTGAAACTGCTCTGGACAGTGCATCTACCCTAGGGGTGATACTTTAAGTTGAAGTTTGGGGGGTTCCTACTTAAAATTCCAGGCTGCAAACTGATAAAATCATCAGTTTGTGAGCAAAAATGAGGGTCTCATTCACTTTAACCTTTTTACAGTGTGTGTCTGCTTTGTCCTGGGAACCATTGGATTTCACTGAACTCCAGGTATGGTTAGAGGCTCAAGAATTCCAAAACCCCCTTCCTATCTTATCTATAGCGCCACTCAGCTTGCTGATAACAATTGGTGTATTCATGAGCAAGCACATAGTCAGCACAGTGTCATGCAGGTTAGAGGCAAGGTCAGGGGCTTGCTCTGTTTTCTTGTCTCTGAAGCCTGAGCAAGACTTCCTTCATCTTAAATTTCCTAACACTAGTAATCTCGGACATCTAATTTTTTAGCCAGAATCCACTCTCAAACTTAGACATTTAAAATAAACCATTTCTTCTCTCCTGCTGCATCTTTGCAGACTAAAAATAGCAGGAAGAAAAACCAAGGATATTTATACTGCTTTCGTGACCCATGCCCATCAATTTCCAAACATGATGTAATCCCCATAGTACTGTCACAGAGGCAAGCCCTCATTCTACTAGAATCCCTGCCTGGCTTCCATACCAGATTGTTGCTTCAGTACCCACTTGGCCATGTTCCACGTTGCAGTAATACTGGCTGTCTGAATTGGCTGTGAATTTACTGTACCTTTTAAATACAATGCCATAGGCTGTCTATGGTGAGCTGTTCCAAATCTACCCTTAATCTTCCCAGTCCAAGTGAGCCCCATTGCTATATTCATAGCATCTCTTCACTCTTCCATTTAATTTATATTTGGCTGTACTGATTCTTCGTTGCTACACGTGGGCTTTCTCTAGTTGTTGTGAGCAGGGGCTATTCTTCTTTGTGGTGTGCAGTCTTTTCATTGCAGTGGCTTCTCTTTTTGTGGAGCATGGGCTCTTGGGTGCTCAAACTTTAGTAGCTGCAGCATGTGGGTTCAGTCATTGCAACTTGCAGACTCTAAAATGTGGGCTCAGTAGTTGTGGCACCTACACTTAGTTGCTTGGTGGCATGTGGAATCTTCCTGAACCAGAAACCAAATCCATGTCCCCTGCATTGGCAGGTGGATTCTTAACCACCGGACCACCGAGGAAGTGCCTCCTCATTCTTCTGGAATAAATCATTTTTTAATTTATTTTTGTTTTTATGAAGATAAATACTGAGTTTAATGTAATTATGTTCAATAGATCACAAGTATTTCAATCCATCTCTGGTTAATTTATTTTCTTTTCCTCTTCTCTCCTCTTCTACATTGTTTTCTTCCAACTTCTCCTCTCCCCTCCTAATTTCTTTTCCTTTCCCTTTTCCTTCTCTTCACTTTCATTCCTTTCCTCTCCTTCATTTCTCTCTTTTATCTTCTTTTCTTTCCAGAATAGCTGGCCAGGGCAGATGGTAACAGAATAGTGAAAGATACTTCAGTTCTTATTAAGTCTTAAAATAATTTTTACTGTATAAATAGACATAAGAGAATGGAGGACATAGTGTAGCTGTCATTACTGACTTTTCCTAACATTAATTTAACTGCTAATCTGACCAAGATTTCTCATCTAAGTTGGAAAAAAAACCACATTTGATTGGAACCCTTTATAATATTGCAGCCTCTGCCAAAGATTAAACTTTTGCCAAAATAAATACCTATATTAATACATAAATGTACATGTGCACATGCATATGGGCTTCCCACATAGCCCTAGAGGTAAAGAACTCACCTGCCAATGCAGGAGACATAATAGACACAGGTTTGATCCCTGGGTCAGGAAGATCCCCTGGAGTAGGTCATGTAACCTACCCCAGAATTCTTTAATTGAGAATACCATGGACAGAAGAGCCTAGTGGGCTACTTAGCAAGTACTCATATAGGTATATATAGTCACATATATGAGATTAGATGTAGATCTTTTCCCTTTAGCACTGTGATTCATGCTGTGATGTTAGAATATGCTGGTGAGATCCTTCTGTAGGACTGTTGACTTCATTTCCCCAAGGACTGGAGGGGTTGATTGAAGATGTCTTTTGGAATTATTTGGGTGAAGAAAGCTGCCTTCTTCAAGATGACAACCTCTGTTTAGGGATAGGCCATAACTGACTAATTAATGTGACAGAAAAAAACAAAGTGAGAAAAACAAAAAACAAAACAAACAAAAAACTACCACTTCACTCCAAAAATAGGAAATTCTGAAGCACAAGCTTGACTTTAGTTATTTGGTTTGTTTGATCCATCTTCTCTCTTTGAGGCTTGTCAGGTGGTGGTAGTGGTTAAGAATCTGCCTGCTAACACAGGAGACATAAGTGATGAGAGTTAGTTCCCATGTTGGGAAGATCCCATGGAGTAAGAAGAGGCAACCCACTCTAGTATTCTTGCCTGGAAAATCCCATGGACAGAGGAGCTTGAGGAACTACCGTCCATGGGGTGGCAAAGAGTGAGACACGACTGAGTGAACTGAGCATCTTCTCCCTTTGAACAAACCTGATTCCTTTTTCTCTCGTCCCAGGTGATTATTCTAGGAGCACCTCTAATCAACTTCCTTCATCTCTAGTCACCTTCTTTATCTCAGAGTCTGGTTCCCAAAGAATGAATGTTGTAACACACCACAATTGTTTTATAGTTTAAAAAATTTAAAAAGTATTATTACTTATCTTGCAAAGTAGGACTTTTTATATCCAGGAAGAACTCAACTAGGGCAATAGAAACATTATAACTTCATTTATGCAAAAATCAACTGGGATACAAAGGCATTAAAGATTGAAAAAGAAAAAAGAAATGTAAGAAATTGTCAAAGCTATTTGGAGTGACTGTGCTTATCGTTTCAACATATACTGGTAAGCTGAGGCACAGAGACACCAAGAAATTTGCCAAGTCACTCATTGCATAGCTAAGAAATGACAACTAGAACCCAGAGCCAGCTTGATTTGATTCCAGGTCTTTCACATATAACCCTACCATGTTCTTTTCAACAGGGTGAAGCACTGCCTGTTTAAATGCTGAAGGAAAAGCCTTCACCCACATAAGGAGAATCAACTCTGTCTCCATAAAACTGTTGGTTTATTTTCCAATAATTAGACATTCTGAGAAAGAAAAGAAGCAGATTTCCCATTGGGAATCAGGTGGTGGTCTCCTTATCATGTCAATTCCTACCTCTGTGCACTGTCTTATGTTGCTTCTTTCCTTTCATTCCAAACCTTCTATTCCCTCTAATTCTGTCCAAAGGACCAGTTAGTCCAAAAAGTTATCTCAGACTCTTGCACCCTGCAGAGATTAATGAACAGTTTCTTTAAACTTGCTGTCATCTGCTCAATTGCAAATTGGAATTCATTTTGAATATGTTTTTTCAAATATTATCTTCTTTAATCATCATTAAATAAGTTGAAGGATAAGGAGTACTACTATTATTTGCATGTGCAAATTAGACAGTGAAGAACTGAGAGGATACATGAGATGGTCAGTCATGTTCAAGTAACTGGTCAATCTGGTTTTGAACACAGGGTAACTCTAATACTCTTACTTTGGCTACAATTTCCTATTGTTTGTCCTCTTGGTAAACTACCTTCTTTTAATTATATTTGTGCATTTTCTTGGGCTTCCCTGATGGCTCAGCAGGAAAAGAATCTGACTGCAGTATAGGAGACACAGGAGACACGGGTTCGATCCCTGGATTGGGAAGATCCCCGGGAAATGGTAACCCATTCCATTATTGTTGCTTGGAGAATCCTATGGACAGAGGAGCCAATAACCCTTTGGTTACAGATCAAAGGGACACAAAGAGTCAGACATGACTTAACAACTAAACATGCACACCACACGCATTTTCTTATTATAAGCTAAATGATGAATTAAACTAAGATTCATATATGCAGATTTTGTCTCTCAAATATTAGGTTAAGCTCCTTCAATATGGTCAAGGCCTGGGTCTGTTTCTCCTGGTCACTCACCAGTATTCACAAGCCTACCTAGTAGAACAGCTAATGCTGTATTAGGTTATCTAGAATTCACTTGAATACTTTGAGATTTACTCTGTGGATGGAAATGTTCATAAATCAAACATATATGCCCTTGCTGTCTTTTTATTCAAAAAAATATATTCCTCTCTTCCTTATTAGATTATATTATTCTGTTTATTAGGGCTTCCCAGGTAGTGATGGTAGTAAAGGGCCCACCTCTTAATGCAGGAGACTTGTGTTCAACCCCTGGGTAGGGAAGTTCTCCTGGAGGAGGAAGTAGCAACCCACTTCCATTTTCTTGTTTGGGAAATCCCATGGACAAAGGAGCCTGGTGGGCTACAGCCAATGGGGTTGCAATGAGTCAGACACGACTGAAATGACTTAGCACACATGCATGCATTGTTTATTACTGTATACAGGGGGAAATGAGCAGTAAGCCAGCACCTCACGGATCTAGTTTTCTCCAAACTCTGTGACATCCTCTCACTCCTTCATGAAGGTAGGTATCTTCCTGATAATATTCTATGCAAACTTGCCCTCAGTTGATGAGTTCAAACTCCTTCATAAATAAATCATGGCACTCAGTTAATTACAGTGAGACTACTAAAGGGGAAAGAGGCTATGATTTAACTTAAAAAACAAAGCTTTTTTGGTGAATTTCAAGCTTCAGTGAATCAGATGGGAAATATATTTTGAAAAAAGTCAAATGATTTCATTCAATTTTCTTCTGTGCTTAACTTTAGGTATGACCAGAGGGGCATGAAAGATTAAAAAATATCTATTTCTGCCTTGTTTTCTAGTATCTCTGAAATTTAGCTGTAGATATTGTGCTTAAGCCTTGGGAGATTTTCCTCACATGTCACAGAAAATTGAGATTCTTTTTTTGGTTATCAATATTCAACTGGCTATTTGCAACACAAACCCAAGAAGCACATTATGAAACACTGTTTCCCTAAAGCACCATTGCTACTAGCTCAGCAAACAATCAAACTGTATTTAATTATTTGCTGTAATGACTTTTAGTAGAAAATCAAGATGTCTGGGCTTTATTGTTTATTTTGCTTTGCTGCCTTATTAAGGGCTTAGACTTTCTCTAGAAAACAAATCAACATAGCTGATGGTTATGAGAAAAGCTTAGTCTTCTGCTTTGAGAAAGATCGATAGCCATGAAACCTAATCAGAATATTTTCAAGATTGAAGCTAATCATAAAGGAGCTTGTTGACTCCCCCCTCAAAGCATACCTCTCTGCTTCCTTGTCTCTGTTTTATTTTCTATTCAAATAAATGTGTCTTTTAACAAGTGAAGTGTCCTGAAGTCCATTTCCCTTAGGGGGAAAAATAGAGCTGTTAGTTCAATAAAATAGGTACAAGAACTGTGAGGCCTCTACTGTGTACAAATAGATGTTTCAGTTTTGTTTCTAAAAATAAAGCCCTATGAAAAAGTTATTTCTTTTAAAAAATTTTTAAAATGTTTAATTTTTTTTCTTCAGTGTGTATGTCTGTGTTTTTAAATGCTCATATCTTTTTTTTTTCTTTAAAGAGTGACAAATTAATTTTCTTTCTGAGTGATACCACACTGGATGCTATGGAAAGATGGAGACTTCTTGTCAGGTCTGAGTAAAACTATCAACTAAAAGTGAATTTGTTTTAACTGACTTGGGAAGATGGGAGGTCATAGTAAAGCTTCTAGGCCTCCAAGGTGTGTGCCTGTGTGCTAAGTCAAATCAGTTGTGTCCGACTTTTTGCAACCCTATGGGTGGTAGCCCGCCAGGCTCCTCAGTCCATGGGATTCTCCAAGCAAGAATACTGGAGTGGGTTGCCATGTCTTTCTCCAGGGGATCTTCCTGACCCAGGAACTGAACCTACATGTCTAATGTCTCCTGACTTGGCAGGTGGGTTCTCTACCAGTAGCTCCACTTGGAAAGCCCTTTTGGTGTACTGTATGTGTGTGTTCAGTTGCTCAGTCATGTCTGACTCTCTGTGATCTCATGGGTTAGAGCACGCCAGGCCTCCCTGTCCCTCACCATCTCCTTAAGTTTGCCCAAGTTTATGTCCATTGCATTGATGATGCCATCCAGCCAACTCATTTTCTGATGGTCTCTGCTTCTGCCCTCAATCTTTCCCAGCATCAGGGACTTTTCCAATGAGTCAGCTCTTTGCATCAGATGACCAAAATACTGTAGCTTCAGCTTCAGCATGAATCCTTCCAATGAGTATTCAAGGTTGATTTCCCTTGAGATAGATTCGGTGTTCTGTGCTGTGCTTAGTCACTCAGTCATGTCCAAATCTTTGTGACCCATGAACTCTAGCCTACCAGACTCCTCTGTCCATGGGGTTTCTCCAGGCAAGTATACTGGAGTGAGTTGCCATGCCCTCCTCCAGGGGAGTCTTCGCTATCCAGGGACCAAACCAAGGTCTTCTGCATTGCAGGAGAATTCTTTACCATCTGAGCCACAGGGGAAGCCTAAGAATACTGGAGTGAGTAGCCTATCCCTTCTTTAGGAGAACTTCCTGACCCAGGGATTGAATCAGTCTCCTGCATTGCAGGGGAATTCTTTATCAGCTGGACCACCAGGGAAGCACCTTTGATGATCTAAATACCCCTAATTTTGATATGCAGATTTCATTGTCACTATTTCTAAATAATTTAAGATTTCTTAAAATTTCTAACTTTAAACCAAATTTATTATTTAACTTATAGACTATAAGTGTGATCTTTCCAAATTAAAAATATATATAAATAAAATATATATAATTGTCTTTTAATGGTTGGTTCTAACTATATACATTATATTAAGAAAATTTGTTTTATTTAGTATAGTTTGATACACTTAATTTGATATGATACATTTAATTTGACATATATTTCAAATATGAATATAATATGATACACAATTTGAGAATTTTGAGATTTCTCATATGCAATTTGTGTGGTCAGTTTTTACAAATATTTTACATGTGAGCATCAAAAGAATGACTATTATATAGTTGTTGCTTTGAGGTTTAGTATACATCTATTAGATTATACTTCTTTTTATTTTATAAAACTTCTACAGACAATACTTTTTCTCTGCCTGTGTTAAAGTCTCCCACTATAATTGTGGATATAGCAATTTAGCCTTAAAAATCTTTTAATTTTGCTTCATTAAACTGCCCCCAAGCTAGGAACAGTTTCTTGGTTTCTACCACTATTAATTTGGTTTACCTCCTGTGGAACTTTATAAAAATGTAAGCATACAATATGTACATTTTCATATGTCTGATTTCCATCCCTGAAAATCTTTTTGAGAACTGTTCATGTTATTGTATGCATTACTTCTTGTTGTTGCTGTTTAATCACCAAGTCCAGTCTGACTCTTTTGCAACCCAACAGACTGTAGCTGCCAGGCTTCTATGTCCATATGATTTTCCAGGTAAGAATACTGGAGTGGGTTGCCATTTTCTTCTCCAGGAGATCTTCCTCACCCAGGGATAGAACTTGTGTCTCCTGCATTGGCGGATAGATTCTTTCACCACTGAGCCACCAGGAAAGCACATGAATCAGCAGTTCATTCTTTTTAAAATCCGTGTGTAGCAGTCCATTGTACAAACATATTATGATTGTTTATCATTCTCCTGTGAACAGACATTTGGTGCATTTCTACTCTTAGGATGTTATGAATCTTGTTTTTACTTCTATTAGTTCCTGTTTAGCTTCTTTTATCTGCCTACTATTTATTCCAAGGAGCATTTAAGTTCTACTTTGCCGGTGTTTTTGCTGTTACTGACTTACTGACAAAGCTTTTCACAGAGGTTTATCCTCACAACCTGTCAGTCACTCAGTAAAAATGTATTGAAACTGTGACAGATGTATGAGATTAGAAATCTAAAATCAATTTAGTACTTGCGATCCCAAATAACTAGAATTTATGTGAATTTACTACTATAAATCAATAATTAAAAGTTATAATAAATGCACAAAAGCTATAAACAGGAGATAAACACCAACTGGTGTTCAGTAGATAGTGAGATTCATCTTAGTGTGGTGAATGAAGAATAAAAGGAACCTCATTAAAAATTACAGTCTATGATTTGATGTTGATAATAAGTATTATTTGGGTAATCAGACATTGGAGGGCAAAGAAATATTTAATTCAAAGGAAGCAATGTAAATAAAATCATTCATGCAGGTACATTTTTATATTATATGTTATTCTATGTTAAAAATTTTATGCTTTTGTATAATAAATTAAATCACTATGTAAAATACAAGGATTGTAGTACTTTTTATGTTAGTTTGAAAAATCAGTGCCTGAAATTGGAGATTATTCCTTCAGTTTGCCTGAAATGGAAAGTGTATGAAGGAGATTCATGGGAAGTAAACTACTTTATATCTTGAGATTATCTCCAGACACAGAAAAAATAAAATTTCTCATTTGCCATTCAGATTTGTACTTTTGAAAACAAGTATTTAAGTGCTTCAATTATTTTCCCTTAATAAAAGAGACAGTGACTCACTGTGTCCTTTTATCTGTGGTGGACCAATAGCTCACTGCAGGTGTGTCAGAATATATTGGTTACTGTAAATGAAACAATGGTAATTTTAGTCCAAATGAAAATTAAGCTGAGCAAATTGGGCAAGGCAAGCTGATGTGTGCTGCAGTTAATGGGCATTTCTTGACAAGAATCTAGCAATAAGGAAAGAAGACCTGTTAACTTAACATACAAAAATTAAGTTATGGGTCTGATCATGGCATTAAACTGATTTAGTCAGATAGTAACATGATGAAAAGCAGGCAAGTGACAAGTATAATCATTCTAGATGCTTTTATAGACATTGTAATACATTTTTTTTTCTGGAGAAATGATTTAATTGTAATTATTGCTGCCTTGTTTTGTAATTATTCAATCTATTCATGCTAGCCACACTTCAATATCCAGTAATCAAAGCAACAGCTAAAGTGCAAGTGATTGAAAATCCTGTTGAACTGTTTTTGGTGAAAATTAGGAAATATTATTTTGTAGAGACTATTATTTTAGAGGAGTTTTGGTTTATAAAAAAATTTGAGAGGAAAACATAGGGCTTTCTCATACACCTCATGTGTCCACATATGTATATCCTCTCCCACTATCAACAATATTCATTAGAATGGTATGTATTTTACTAAGGAAGAACCTAGGATATATCACTATCACCCAAAGCCCATAGTTTCTGGGATGGTATTATTCAAACGCATAACCAACAAGGACCTACTGTATAGCACAGAGAACTCTGCTCAATATTATGTATTAAATGGGAAAATAATTTGAAAAAGAATAGATACATATATATGTATAACTGAATCCCTTTGCTGTATACTTTAAATTAGCACATTATTAATTAGCTATACTTCTATATAAAATAAAAAGTTTAAAAAAGAAATAAATTTCCATAGTTTCCATTATAGTTCACTCTTGGGATTGTACATTCTATTGTTTTGGACAAAGCTATAATGGGGTATTCATCATTATAATGTTATACAAAGTATTTTTACTACCCTAAACGTCCTTTTGAGCAGAAAGAAGACTATGTACACAGAAAAGGATGAAATCATGCCAAGAGGCATTGAAGATAATTGTTGGGTTTGATGCCAGGAGTCTTGAAAGTGAGGAAAGGGGAAGGTTGGGTCAAAAATCACCTTATGTGTAGGATTTTATATGTAAGTTTTCAACTTTCTTGGGTAAAACCAAAGAGAGAGGCTGATGAATCATATTGTAAGAATATATGTAGTTTTGTATGCAACCTCTAAATTGTTATCCAAAATGTCTATGTAATTTTGTATTACTAAAAGCAACATATGAAAATGCCTGTTGTTCCACGTGTTTACCAGCACTTAGTGCTGTCAGCATTCCATATTTTGGCCATTCTAATGGATATGGAGTGGTATCTCATTGTTGCTTTAATGGACATTTCTGTGATGACATAGGATGGGGAACATTTTTAAGATGTCTATTTGCCACCTGTATATCCTTGGTAAGGTATCTTTTAAGGCTTTATCCCATTTTAACTGGTTGTTAGCTTTCTTATTGTTGAGTGAGTCTTTGTTTATTTTAGGTAACAGATCTATCTTTGAAAATATTTTCTCCTAGTCTGTGACTTGCTTTCTAATTCTTTTGATATTGTCTTTAGCAAAGCCGTTTCTATTTTAATTAAGTCCAGCTTACCAATAATTTCTTTTATGAATCATGTCTTTGGTGTTGTATCTGAAAAGACATCATCATATTAAAGATCATCTACATTTTCTCCTCTGTTAGCTTCTATGAATGTTACAGTTTTGCATCTTGCATTCAGGTGCATTTAATTCAGTTTTTGTGAAGGGATTGAGGCCTGTGTATAGGTTCAGTCTTTTTGTCTTTTTTTTTTTTAATGTGGGTGTACAGTTGTTCCAGCACCATTTATTAAAAATATTAAAAAGAGTATCTTTCCTTTATTTCATTTGATCCTTTGTCAAAAATTAGTTGACTATATATGTTCAATTCTACTCTGTTCCATTGATTTATTTTTTCACCAATACAACAGTGACTTGATTATTATAACTTTAGAAAGTCTCCAGAAGTTCAAACTGTATTTAGAAAAGGCAGAGGAACCAGATATCAAACTGCCAGCATCTGTTGGATCATCAAAAAAGCAAAGAGTTCTAGAAAAACATCTACTTCTACTTTATTGACTATGCCAAAGCCCTTGACTGTGTGGATCACAACAAACTATGGAAAATTCTTCAAGAGATGGGAATATCAGACCACCTGACCTGCCTCCTGAGAAATCTGTATGCAGGTCAAGAAGCAACAGTTAGAACTGGACATGAGATAACAGACTGGTTCCAAATCAGGAAAGATGTATGCCAAGGCTGCATACTGTCACCCTGCTTATTTAACATATATGCAGAGTACATCTTGTGAAGTCTTGGACTGGATGAAGCACAAGCTGGAATCAAGATTGCTGAGAGAAATATCAATAACCTCAGATATGCAGATGACTCCACCGTTATGGCAGAAAGCGAAGAAGAATTAAAGAGACTCTTGATGAAAGTGAAAGAGGAGAGTGAAAAAGATGGCTTAAAACTCAACATTCAGAAAACTAAGATCATGGCATCCAGTCCCATCACTTCAGGGCAATAGATGTGGAAACAGTGGAAACAGTGACAGACTTTATTTTCAGTTCAGTTCAGTTCAGTCGCTCAGTCGTGTCCTACTCTTTGCGACCACATGAATCACAGCACACCAGGCCTCCCTGTCTATCACCAACTCCTGGAGTTTACTCAAACTCATGTCCATCGAGTTGGTGTTACCATCCAGCCATCTCATCCTCTGTCATCCCCTTCTCCTCCTGCCCCCAATCCCTCCCAGCATCAGGGTCTTTTCCAATGAGTCAACTCTTCACATCAGGTGGCCAAAGTATTGGTGTTTCAGCTTCAGCATCAGTCCTTCCAATGAACACCCAGGACTGATCTCCTTCAGGATGGACTGGTTGGATCTCCTTGCAGTCCAGGGGACTCTCAAGAGTCTTCTCCAACACCACAGTTCAAAAGCATCAATTTTTTGGCACTCAGCTTTCTTCACAGTCCAACTCTCACATCCATACATGACCACTGGAAAAACCATAGCCTTGACTAGACGGACCTTTGTTGGCAAAGTAATGTCTCTGCTTTTTAATATGCTATCTAGATTGGTTATAGACTTTATTTTAGTGGGCTGCAAAATCACTGCAGATGGTGACTGCAGCCATGAAATTAAAAGATGCTTGCTCCTCTCCATCAACAGTGATTTTTTCCTCTGTGCCAAACTCACCCACTCCAAACAACTAATTACAATGTCATCTAAACGAGCTCCTGGTATGGATAAGGTTCTTCAGGTAGAATTCCGTGAGTATACAACTACTTAAGTATGGTTACTTTTTGATTTGAAGCCTTGTGAACTAAAAAACTACATGTCACTTACAAAGTGACACATAATATTGAAACAGAGATACATAACCACAATAGATATGTTGGTTTAAGGAATGTAAATACCAATTACTAGTCCACTGTTGTTTCAGTCACTAAATCATGTCTGACTCTTTTGTGACCCCATGGACTGTAGACTACTAGGCTCCTCTGTCCATGGGATTTCCCAGGCAAGAATACTGGAGTAGGTCATTTCGTTATTTCCTTCTGCAAGAGATCTTCCCAAACCAGGGGTTGAATCCACATTTTCTGCATTGTAGGTGGACTCTTTACTGCAGTGCCACCTGGGGAACCCAATAACTTGGGCAAACTCATTTATTTTAAAGACAAGTGACCAAATGTAAAACAGCCAAAATATTGTTATCCCTATTGTACCCAGGATACTTTGCTTTACATCCCATTTCTGGGATTTCTCTGTATGGGAAAACTCCATGCAGGAGTAGGAAGAATAATTCCTATGAAAAAGAATAGTGGGCCCTGGAGAAGAGAGGCAGAGAAAGTGACCAAAGAGACATGCACTTGAGTCATTTCACATATAAACTGTATTTTACACATGAACAAGGGCTTCCCTGGTGGCACAGATAGTAAGGAATCTGCCTTCAATGCAGGAGATGCAGGTTCAATTCCTGGGTCAGGAGTATACCTTGGAGAAGGGATCAACTGCCCATTCCAGTATTCTAACCTGGTAATCCTATGAATAGAGGAGTCTGCCAGGCTATAGTCCATGGGATTGCAAAGAGTCAGACAAGACTTAGCGACTAACACACATGCATGAACACATTTCTTAATTGTTGACATTCAGAAGAATATTTTGCAGAAAATGCTCTCATCGTTTCATATTCAGTAAAGCATTTATCATGGAATTCCAAAATACTTGACTTGCTATCAACTGAGTCACATGGTTTTCTCCTCTCACTGACTCAGAAAAACTTATTAACTGAAAGTGAAACTTTTGCTACAGTGACAAGGTGTCAAAAGAAAAAAGAAAATACACCACCCTAGTATGGGGACTTTATACAAGTAACAAGAAGCTTCTGTTTTTGCAGAAGGCATAGTGAAAAAAATTTGTAAGAAGCAAAGCTCTGACATAAGATAAATTGTAAGAATGTATTTTATCCTGAAGCACTAGAGACTACTGAAGAATTCTATGTAGAGTCCAACATGGTCAGATTGTGTTTTAGATACTTCTTTACCAGCTGTAGATATTGATTAATTTTTCATGATGATAGGAGAATATAAATTTAATGGATTAAACTCTAGTGGAGTATAAATAGAAAATTTCAAAAATATTGGAGGCAAAAAAAAACAATGACAAAGGACAATAAAGGAAAAAAATTGAGAATCAGTTCTAATGAGGTGGATGAAACTGGAGCCTATTATACAGAGTGAAGTAAGCCAGAAAGAAAAACACCAATACAGTATGCTAACACATATATATGGAATTTAGAAAGATGATAATGATAACCCTGTATGTGAGACAGCAAAAGAGACACAGATGTATAGAACAGTATTTTGGACTCGGTGGGAGAGGGCGAGGGTGGGATAATATGGGAGAATGGCACTGAAACATGTATATTATCACATGTGAAATGAATTGCCAGTCCAGGTTTGATGCATGATACAGGGTGCTCAGGGCTGGTGCAATGGGATGAACCAGAGGGATGGGATGGGGAGGGAGGTGGGGGTCAGGGGGTTCAGGATGGGGAACACATGTACACCCATGGCAGATTCATGTCAATGTATGGCAAAACCAACACAATATTGGAAGTAATTAGCCTCCAATTAAAATAAATAATTTTTTTAAAAAAAGAAAAAAGTAATAGCAGTAAGAGTAAATGCAAAAATGATAAAAGTAAAATGCATAGGTTCAACTTTCCAGTTGGGAGAAGATATTGCAAATAATAAAGTACAAACTCTTCTCAGAGTTCTTGACCTTCCACTGTTTGTTACCTACTACTTTTTTCTACTTCAGTTCATCAACACAACACACATGTGCTCAGTCATGTCCAAATGGTGGGTTGCCATTTCCTCCTCCAGAGGATCTTCCAGACCCAGGGACTGAACCTGCATCTCTTGCATCTCCTGCATTGGCAGGCAGATTCTTTACCACTGACACCACCAGGGAAGCATCATCATTCACCAATTTCTTAGCAAAAATGTGTAAATTGCACTTGATTTCTCCTATTTTCTTTTATTTGGCATCAAACCATCTAGTAGGATCTGTATATTTTGTCTCCAATTATATCTCCAAACCATCACTTTCACTTTCTCTACTGAAGCAAACCTGGTCCAAGTGATCATATCCAGCCTGGGCCATAGCAATGCACTTCTAGCAGGTCTTCTTTCTTTCTCTCTTTTCCTTTTTTAGTCATTCCCTTTCTCTGCGAATGATATTAAAAATAAATATGACATTATTGCATTTTGGTTTAAAATCATATTAAAGAGAACTCTTTAAGTTAAAATAGTCCAAACTTCACTTGATGCCTGTGGCCAAAATTTGGCCACTGTACACCAGGGCTAGATTAAATATCAGAGACAGAGTTTTGGGTGAAGTGGAAAGAAACAGTTTTATTCTTTGACCAAACAAAGGGACCTACAGTGGGCTAATGCTCTCAAGACTGTGTGTTCCACCCTGGAGGAGGTAGTGAGGAGTTTTTCTCAAAGAGAGTATGATCAGCTCATGAACATTTTTCTGATTGGCTGGTGGTGAGGTAATGAGGGATCAGCATAATCAATCTTCTAGTTCTATTGTGGAATCTACATGCTTGTGGACAGCATACATTAACTTCTCCTACCTGGTGAGGCTTTTAGTATCTGCAAAACAGTTCAAAGAACATGGCTCAGAATGTTATCTAAAGTCCTTGTGTGTGTGCTAAGTTGCTTCAGTCATGTTCAACTCCACTGTCCTGTGGACTGTAGTCTTCCAGTCTCCTCTATCCATGCAAATCTCCAGGTTAGAATACTGGAGTGGGTTGCCATGCCCTCCTTCAGGGTATCTTCCTCACCCAGGGATTGAACAGGCGTCTCCTGGATCTCCTGCATTGGCAGGCGAGTTCTTTACCACTAGTGCCGCCTGGGAAGCCCAACAGCTCTTGAGGAAGAACTAAATGTCTTTGTCTTTGTTTAATGACTAAAGTATTACTATTTTTCTTGCTTGACTGGTTTCCTTTCTTTCTGCATTTTCTCACTTCTATAATTAGAGTTATTATTTGACTAAAGATTTTCTGCAAACAAAAACCCAGGCAGAAGACATGGGTGAGGGTCTTAAAGGGTCCTGATCAGTTACATGCTTTATATTTCCAGCTGAGTTAGTAACAAGGCCACATTTACCTTTCTACCATACACAACTAAAACAGTAGATAAAATATATGAAACAATGTTTTCAGACATTGGGAAAGCAATAGCAGAAGAGTCATTCAGAAAAGCAGGGAAATAATTCTGAGCTTTACAAATGTCCCAGCTTAATGGTAGAAGGAATTGCTGAGCCAAAGTGTAGGGAGGTGAATCAAACTGCACTCTCTGGTCTCCTTCAGTTGGGGAAATAAAGCTCAGAGTTCAAGAGGCCAAAGCAGCCAGAAATCTAAAGACAGAGTACTGAAGAGAGAAGAGTTTCCCAGAGAGTTCTAGAGCCCTAGAAGAAAATTCCTCTCTTCATCTAAGCTGTTATCAGCACATATGTGAGAGGAAATTATAGAGGCAGAGAAAAATCCACCAGAAAGGTTTGAATGGAATAATTCCTTGAGTCTGGTTCATGTTTATGGCCAGAGTGAAAAGCCTCAAAATTCACACACACAAAAGAATCAAAACAAAAACTAGCATTCAGAAATCTACTGCATCAATAGTGGGGTCAAATTAGCCTAAGGCTAGGGGCTGCTCTGGCCCCAACTAACAAAGCTTAAAAACAGTATTTGGTGAGATCCAACTGACCTTAAGCAATTTTACAACATTGCAGAATGAAACTCAATGCCAAAATAGAAATCCAGCACCCAACATTGTAAAGTTCACAAGTCCTGGCATTGTTATACATTGAGCTGTGTGCCACCAAAAGATGCATTCAAGTCCTAAACCCAACACCTATGAGTATGACCTTACTTGAACATAGTCCTTGTAGAAATAATTAAGAAATAATCACATAAAATGTGATCATTGAGGTGGGCCCAACTGCAATGACTGACAGAAGATGAGGAAAATTTAGGCATATGGAAGCATGTGGAAGGAAGATGGGCAGGTAAAGAAATGGGAAGTGACTGGAGTTATTTTGCTACATGCCAAAATACCTGGTGTTACCAGAAGCTGGAAGAGATAAGGAAGGTACACTTTAGAGCATCAGAGGAAACATGATCCTGATAACAACTTGATTTTAGACTTCTAGTCTACAGAACTGGACAGAATACATTTCTATAGTTTTAAGCAATTGAGTTTGTGGATCTTGGTTATGGCTACTTAAAAAACTAATCCAGGTAACATCAAAAACCACTCAGCATGCAAAGAAATAGAAAAAAATTGAAGCATAATAAAGAGTTTTTTAAATTGTTGTTCAGTTACTAAGTTATCTCTGACTCCTTGGGACCCCAAGGACTGAAGCATGACATGCTTCCCTGTCCTCCACTATTTCCTGGACTCTGCTCAGAATTATGTCCATTCAGTTGGTGATGCTATCTAGCCATCTCATCCTCTATCATCCCCTTCTCCTCCTGCCCTCAATCTTTCCCAGCATCAGTCTTATCCAATTTTCCCCATCTTTTCCAATGGATCTACTCTTCCCATGAGGTGGCCAAAATATTGGAGCTTCAGTTTCAGCGTCTGTCCTTCAAATAAATATTCAGGGTTGATTTCATTTAGGATTGACTGGTTTGATCTCCTTGAAGTCCAAGGGACTCTCAAGAGTCTTCTCCAACACCACAGTGCAAAAACATCAGTTCTTCAGTGCTCACCCTTGTTTATGGTCCAAATTTCACATCCATGCATGATTATTGGAAAAACCATAGCTTTGACTATATAGACCTCTGTCAACCATATTATTTAAGGGAAGATAATTTTTCACAAAGGAAGTGGCAAAATAAGTACCGTATAATACTGAAAATTTGAGCAAGACAAGAACACACAATTGATTATTGATTTTATTATTTTGGTAATGTTTATGAGGGACATTTTAAGAAGCAGTAAAGATATATAAGGCCAAGGTAGTTTTATTGATCATTTTTATAATATATTCAAGAAAATGAAATTTTCTAGGTTCTTTAAGTTTTCTCAGAGCATAGGAAACCATGAAAAACTTCAAATTTCTTCATCTTTGGCCTAATTTCAAAAGAAAATTGAAAAAAGGTAACACCACCTCATTTAAAATATAAATGAATACATTATTTTTAAATATTAGGAAGCTGATAAGTCCATATTTATAAATAATACACTCCAATCAAGTAAAGATTCTTTTTATAAATATGAAGAATTCTCAAATTTGAGAAATCTATCTGTGCAATTTATTTTATAATATATTAAAAATAAAAAGAATATGAATTTCCATTGGTGAAAATTATATTTTAGTGGTAAGTCAATTGATATACAGGCTTCCCTGGTCTCTCAGATGGTAAAGAATCTGCATGCAACACAAGAGAACCAGATTTGATCCCTGGATCGGGTAGATCTTGGAGAAGGGAATGACTACCCATTCCAGTACTCTTGTCTAGAGAATTCAATGGACAGATGAGCCTATCCATATTCACTGAAAGGACTGATACAGAAACTGAAACTCCAGTAATTTGATCACCTGATGCAAGGAGTCGACTCACTGGAAAAGACCCTGATGCTGGGAAAGGGTAAGGGCAAAAGAAAGGGATGGCAGAAGATGAGATGGTTAGATAGCATCACTGACTCAATGGACATGAATCTGAGCAAACCCTGGGAGATAGTGAAAGACAGGGAAGCCTGGTGTGCTGCAGTCCATGGAATCACAAAGAGTCAGACTCGACTTAGCAACTGAACAAAGACAACAACAAAATTCATACATACAGCGCTTAAGAAATATGTTTGAAATAGAAGAACATGTATATGGCATGTGTGTGTGTGTTAGTCGCTCAGTCATGTCCAACTCTTTGCGACCCCATGGACTGTAGCCTGCCAGGCTCCTTTGTCCATGGGATTTTCCAGGCAAGAATACTGGAGTGGGTTGCCTTTTCCTTCTTCATAGTTAAGGCTTAATTGCAATTCTTTCTGAGTCTGAAAAAATCTTTGTATTAAATGAAACAATTTAGTTGTGCTCTGTGTTTCAGATAATCCTGAATGAATCACAAATTTCCTAATAAAATAATGGTTGAATCATTTAGGGTATATCAAAAAACCTGGGTAAGAGCTTCTCTCTTTTATCAGAAAGGTGAATCCTTTCACAGAAAACCCCCAGGGGGCATCTCTTTATGCCTCATTGACTATAACTAGCTTACATGACCCCTGTGGCTGCCACAAAAACTACATGGCTTTTGAATATTTGCTTGTGGAACTCCACCAGAGAACAAGGGACTGGAAGTTATTATTGGGAAGCCAAACCATGTTTACCACAGTGACATTAATTTTTCATGACTGTCATGTGATTACTTCAAACCATTTCCCTCTGTTCCTTGGTGCAACCAAGAAAGTACAGGACGAAGTGAAAAAGCTGGATCATTTGCATTTAAGGCAATGGGTACACTCATTTCTAGTCATTTCTCTGTTCTGAATTATTTCTGTGATACATCAGTCTCCATAATGTAGTCATGGATGCCCATAGGAACTGCTAGTTTGGCAAATGTTTAAGAATAATTCATTTTACAATGCAATCGTTCATCAGGGAGCCAAAGACAGTTTTATTGAATTAGATACATAAAATAGTTTATGGTCGGAGGACACTGGAGGGCAAATCACTAGTCGTGGTGATTAGTCTTGCGTGATGTGCCTCACACATCAGAAAGTAAAATAATGTGAATATGGGAACAGCTAGAGTAATATATGAGTGTTCCAAAACCATTGTAGGCAACTTTTCTTTGCTTCACTCTAGAATGTCACACACTTAAAATAATATTTTATGGGTATGTGACATGAAAGGAATACCTTATATTATAAGGCCTCAAATGTACTTTTTGAAAAACTCGTATTTGTACTGCATGACCACAGATCATCTGGAAGATAATTTTAGCCAAGTCTGTGTGGTCCTGAATTTTTCATCTAAGTAGTATTCAGGTCAGCAGGGTCAACAGAGTCTATTCCTTTACAGGTGTGTTAGCCATATGATAATTTGTTGTGTCACCCACTGAAAGTCAAGACTTGATTCAGGTCTGATTTTAACATCATCTAATAATTTTCATGAACTCCTTATTGCCAAATTCAGACTTAAATTGAAGAAGGTGGGGAAAATCACTAGAACATTCAAGTATGACCTAAATCAAATTCCTTATGACTATACAGTGGAAGTGAGAAATAGATTTAAGGGACTAGATCTGATAGAGTGCCTGATGAACTATGGACTGAGGTTCGTGACACTGTACAGGAGACAGGGATCAAGACCATCCCCATGGAAAAGAAATGCAAAAAGGCAAAATGGCTGTCTGAGGAGGCCTTACAAATAGCTGTGAATAGAAGAGAAGTGAAAAGCAAAGGAGAAAAGGAAAGATATTCCCATCTGAATGAAGAGTTCCAAAGAGTAGCAAGGAGAGATAAGAAAGCCTTCCTCAGCGAACAATGCAAAGAAATGGAGGAAAACAATAGAATGGGAAAGACTAGAGATCTCTTCAAGAAAATTAGAAATACCAAGGGAACATTTCAGTCAAAAATGGGTTCGATAAAGGACGGAAATGGTATGGACCTAACAGAAGCAGAAGATATTAAGAGGAGGTGGCAAGAATACACAGAAGAACTGTACAGAAAAGATCTTCAGGACCCAGATAATCATGATGGTGTGATCACTCACCTAGAGCCAGACGTCCTGGAATGGGAAGTCAGGTGGGCCTTAGAAAGCATCACTATGAACAAGGCTAGTGGAGGTAATGGAACTCCAGTTGAGCTATTTCAAATCCTGAAAGATGATGCTGTGAAAGCGCTGCAGTCAATATTCCAGCAAATTTGGAAAACTCAGCAGTGGCCACAGGACTGGAAAAGTCCTGTGACCTGTTTTCATTCTAGTTCCAAAGAAAGGCAATCCCAAAGATTGCTCAAAATACCACACAATTGCACTCATCTCACACCCTTGTAAAGTAATGCTCAAAATTCTCCAAGTCAGGCTTCAGCAATATGTGTACCATGAACTTCCAGATGTTCAAACTGGTTTTAGAAAAGGCAGAGGAACCAGAGATCAAATGGCCAGCATCTGCTGGATCATCAAAAATGCAAGAGAGTTCCAGAAAAACATCTATTTCTGCTTTATTGACTATGCCAAAGACTTTGTGTGGATCACAATAAACTGAGGAAAATTCTGAAAGAGATGGGCATACCAGACCACCTGACCCACCTCTTGAGAAACCTATATGCAGGTCAGGAAGCAACAGTTAGACTTGTACATAGACCAAAAGACTGGTTCCAAATAGGAAAAGGAGTACATCAAGGCTGTATATTGTCATCCTGCTTATTTAACTTATATGCAGAGTACATCATGAGAAACACTGGGCTGGAAGAAGCACAAGCTGGAACCAAGATTCCTGGGAGAAATATCAATAACCTCAGATATGCAGATGATACCACCCTTATGGCAGAAAGTGAAGAGAAACTAAAAAGTTTCTTGATGAAAATGAAAGAGGAGAATGAAAAAGTTGGCTTAAAACTCAACATTCAGAAAACTAAGATCATGGCATCTGGTCCCATCACTTCATGGGAAATAGATGGGGAAACAGTGGAAGCAGTGTCAGACTTTATTTTTCTGGGTTCTGAAATCACTGCAGATGGTGATTGCAGCCATGAAATTAAAAGATGTTTACTCCTTGGAAGGAAAGTGATGACCAACCTAGATAGCATATAAAAAAGCAGAGACATTACTTTGCCAACAAGTCAGAGAGATTAATTACTTTGTCCGTCTAGTCAAGGATATGGTTTTTCCAGTGGTCATGTATGGATGTGAGAATTGGACTGTGAAGAAAGCTGAGCACCAAAAAGTTGATGCTTTTGAACTGTGGTGTTGGATAAGACTCTTGAGAGTCCCTTGGACTGCAAGGAGATCCAACCAGTCCATCCTAAAGGAGATCAGTCCTGGGTATTTACTGGATGGACTGATGCTGAAGCTGAAACTCCAATACTTTGGCTACCTCATGCGAAGAGTTGATTCATTGGAAAAGACCCTGATGTTGGGAGGGATTGGGAGCAGGAGGAGAAGGGGACAACAGGATGAGATGGCTGGATGCCATCACCGACTAGATGGACATGAGTTTGAGTAAACTCTGGGAGTTGGTGATAGACAGGGAGGCCTGGTATGCTGCAATTCACGGGGTCACAAACAGTCAGACACCACTGAGCTACTGAACTGAACTGAGTAATTAGAAAACACTGAGATATTGGGAATCTTCTTTTCTTTAACTATATCTTCTTGTGTTGATTCTTAATTGGTCAAACAGGGTTGATTTAGGGAGGTCCTACTAAATGTACTTTACAGAGAATGGTTTCTCTGTTCCTTTCTAAAAAGGAGTGAAGGAGACAGGACTGTTGGAATCTGATGGATAGAGGAAAACTTTTGTGGGGGGATCAGAAGCTTCTAAGGGGCAGATGTGCTGAAGTTTTCTTGCTGGAGTAATGTCCTTTTGTTAGTATAACTCCATTAAAGTGGACTGACTCTGTGGCCATCACTCCACAGAAACTGTGGAGAAGTTGAAGCTTTTGCCATCTTTTTGGCACTATTCCATTTCACTCTCTGTTCTGCCCCCCTTGAGCCTCAAGTTTAGCTCCTGCTCACTGAGAGCCTCTCCCTTTTATTCTAAGGTTGTACCATGCTTGTACCATGCTTTGATAAAAGTTTCACTACCCATGCTTTCAGTCCTGTGGAAGTGGTGGCTATGTTGTAGTCGGAAGGGATATTCATCAAAAGGATTGATTCCCTTAGTTAAATCTCCTCTCTTCTGCATCATTATTTTTTCTCTGCTTGATTACTTCTATCAGCATACCAAATTTCTCTAGTAATCTCCTATTTTTAAAACATAAACAATACCTTGGCTCATCATTCTTGACCCCCACACACCATCTAGCATGTCACCTGTGCTCTCTTTCAGCACAGAGTGATCATGGCTCTGTGATCCATCATTGAAATCGTTGTATTAGCCTTCACACCCTTTTAGCTCTCAACTCCTGTGTTCCTATAATCCATCTTCCATTCAAGATTCAGAGCTTCCTTTTCCCAAATCAAATCATATCTCATAAATTAAATGCTTTTCCCTCTATCTCAGAATTAGATCAATTCCTTTCAGGGTTCAAGAGATAAGGGATATATATGGAGATATATATGTATATATCTTGTTGTTGTTCAGTTGCTAAGTTGTGTCCAACTTTGTGACTCCATGGACTGCAGCATACCAGGCTTCTCTGTCCTTCACTATCTCCCTGAGTTTGCTCAAATTCATGTCCATTAAGTCAGTGATGCCATTCAACCATCTCATCCTCTGTCTCCCGCTTCTCCTCCTGCCTTCAATCCTTCCCTGTATCAGGGTCTTTTCCAATGAGTTGACTCTTTGCATCAGGTGACAAAAGTATTGGAACTTTATCTTCAGTATCAGTCCTTCCAATGAATATTCAGAATATATATATATTTATATATAAAATTATGGAAACCAACACAACCTTGTAAAGCAATTATTTTCCAGTTAGAAAAGTTATATAAAAGACTTTATCTGCTTTGGCCTCTGCCTTATGTTGCGAATGTTGTCTCAAACTGCACTGTCCACACCATCCCTAGCTCACCTTGTTTCAAATAAACTCATTGCTCTTCTGTCCTTAAAGATTTCAAGATATTTCCCACCTTAACTTGTTGTTCTCCCTGCTTGAGTTGCCTCTTTCCCTATACTTTGCATAACATATCTCTTCATCCACCCACTGAATCTGAACTCAGCCACTAACTCCATAAAGTGAGCTTTCTTCTCCCTACCTTATTAGAATTTTAATCTACAAATTCTCTCCCTGATTCCACTTACTTTCATGGAACGCATGTGAAATCATTTTGTTTACTGATTTCTTTGTTTATATTGGCTGCTGCTGTGATAAAAAATAAACAAACAAAATATAGGCCTGACACAGACACAAATACACATACACGTCCCATAGATGAGATTACCAGAGGGGCAGGTCTGTTTATTTAGCTCTGCACCCCTCAAAACAACAAAAGTCTGGCACACATGAAATACATATTAAATACTTTTTGAAAGAATCATCTTTAAAATGTATAACAGAATAAAAGGAAGAATGATAATGTCAGAGAGCTCTCAGATTAATAATAAACAGAAAATATATATAATTCTAATTATGTAGTAGAGAACCTCCTAAATACCTTACATGTGATAATGCAGTTGACTTTCAGGACAATCTTAGAGTATGGTGCTTCTATTACCCATGTTTCCTTATTTCACATCAGATATGTGTTGTGTGTGTATGTGTATATATGTATTAAATTGAAGCATAATTGGCTTACAATATTATGTTAGTTTCAAGTATATAGGATACTGATTTGTAATTTTTATACTTTAGAGAGTAATCATCACAATAAATCTAGTTGCCATTTATCACCATGCAATGTTGTGCAAAAAGGCAAAATGGTTGTCTAAGGAGTCCTTACAAATAGCTATGAAAGGACAAGAAGCAAAAAGCAAAGGAGAAAAAGAAAGTTATACCCATTAGAATGTAGATTTCCAAAGAATAGCAAGGAGAGATAAGAAAGTCTTCCTCAGTGATCAAAGCAAAGAAACAGAGGAAAACAACAGAATGGGAAAGACTAGAGATCTCTTCAAGAAAATTAGAGGTACCAAGAGAATATTTCATACAAAGATGGGCACAATAAAGGACAGGATTGGTATGGACCTAACAGAAGCAGAAGATATTAAGAAGAGGTGGCAAAAATACACAGGATAATTATCCAAAGATATCTTCATGATCCAGATAACCACGATGGTGTGATCACTCACCTAGAACCAGAATCCTGAAATGCAAAGTCAAGTGGGCCTTAGGAAGCATCTCTATGAGCAAAGCTAGTGGAGGCAATGGAATTCCAGTTGAGCTATTTCAAATCCTGAAAGATGATGCTGTGAAAGCGCTGCAGTCAATATTCCAGCAAATTTGGAAAACTCAGCAGTGGCCACAGGACTGGAAAAGTCCTGTGACCTGTTTTCATCCTAGTTCCAAAGAAAGGCAATCCCAAAGATTGCTCAAACTACCACACAATTGCACTCATCTCACACCCTTGTAAAGTAATGCTCAAAATTCTCCAAACCAGGCTTCAACAGGATGCAAACTGTGAACTTGCAGATGTTCAAGATAGATTTAGAAAAGCCAGAGGAACCATATATCAAATTGCCAAAATCCGGGGGAAACAATGGAAACAGTGAGAGACTATTTTGGGGGTCTCCAAAATCACCGAAGATGGTGACCGCAGCCATGAAATTAAAAGACGCTTAATCCTTGGAAGGAAAGTTATGACCAACCTAGACAGCATATTAAAAAGCAGAGACATTACTTTGCCTACAAAGGTCTGTCTAGTCAAGGCTATGGTTTTTCCAGTGGTCATGTATGAATGTGAGAGTTGGACCATAGAGAAAGCTCAGTTCTGAAGAAGTGATGTTTTTAAACCATGGTGATGGAGAAGACTCTTGAGAGTCCCTTGGACTGCAAGGAGATCCATCCTAAAGGAAACCAGTCCATTATTCCAATATTCATTGGAAGGACTGATGCTGAAGCTGAAACTCCAATATTTTGGCCACCTGCTGCAAAGAACTTACTCATTTGAAAAAACCCTGATGCTGGGAAAGATTGAGGGAGGGAGGAGAGGGGGATGACAGAGGATGAGATGGTTGGGTGGCATCACCCTACTCAACTGACATGAGTTTGAGTAAACTCAGGGAGTTGGTGTTGGACATGGAGGCCTGGCATGCCGCAGTCTATGGGGTCGCAAAGAGTCGAACACGACTGAGCGACTGAACTGAAGTGCACTGAACGTTGTGATAAAAAACAAACAAAAGAAAACTGTTTTTTTGTTGTTGTTGTTCTTGTTGTTTGTTTGTTTATTACCATATTATTGACTATATTCCCCGAGCTATTCATTATATTCCCATGACTTATCTCATTTTAAACTATTTTAAACTAGAAATTTGTAACTCTTAATTCTCTTTTCCTGTTTTTCCCAGTACTTGCACTAACTCCCAGCAACTACCAACTTGCTCTATGTATCTATGAGTCTCTGCTTTGCTATGTCCATTTGTTTATTTTGCTTTTTACATTTCATGTGTGAGAGAAACAATTTAGTATGTGTCTTTCTCTGTTTGACATGAACAGAGTAAAGTGCCCTCTAGGTCCATTTATATTGTCTCAAATGGCAAGATTTCAGTCTTTTTACTGCTCAATAATACTCCATTATGTACATTTATATAATATTTTCTTTATTCATTCATTTATCCATAGACATTTAGTTGTGACCATAACCGGCTGTTATAAATAAGGCTGCAATAAACTTTGGGGTGCCTATATCCTTTTGAATTAGTGTTTTTTGATTTTTTTTTTTCTAAATACTCCAGAGATGAAATTTCTGGGTTATATGGTATTTCTGCTTTCTGGGTGGCTCATCAGGAAAAGAATTTTCCTGCAATGAAGGAGACACAGGAGATTCGGGTTTGATCCCTGGGTCACAAAGATATCCTGAGGAGCAAATGACGACCAACTCCAGTATTCATGCCTGCAAAATCCCATGGAGAGTGGATTCCCAAAGAGTTAGACACAACTGAGCAACTGACATAATCATGATATTTTATTTTTAGTTTTTTGAGGAACCTCCATACTGTTTTTCATGGTGGTTATAAAATTATATAAATGCTGAAAAAGATAAAACAAGGACAAAAGAGAATCAGCAAATGTCAAAGGATGCAGAAGTGATAAAGTGAAAGTGAAAGTGAAAGTCACTCAGTCGTGTGTGACTCTTTGTGAACCCATGGACTATATTGTCCATGGAATTCTCTAGGCCAGAATACTGGAGTGGGTAGCCTTTCCCTTCTCCAGGGGATCTTCCCAACCCAGGGATCTAACCCAGGTTTCCTGCCTTGCAGGTGGATTCTTTTCCAGCTGAGCCACAAGGCAAGCCACATGAGAATTAATAAAGGATGTGTCTGAAATTCCAGTCCAAGAAATCATTGTCTATTGTCTGAATCTTTATTTACATTCCAATGTTTCCTTTTTGGGGCTCCAGAGTGATTGTCTCAAGGAGAAGATGTAAGGACTTCTGATGTGGAATCTGGGGACTTTGAACCTCACTTACAGAGTTCAACATGCATCATCACTGATTATAGGTCAGGGTCTACTATCCTGTGAGGAAGCAGCAATATATAATATCTAAGGCTAACAGATGCAGAAATTATCAATAGTAAAAATAATAGTTAATTTTGACCCATTTTCATGTTGTCAACTCAGGCTGCTGCAGTGGGTCAGAGGAGAGGGTGTGTAAAGGTCATTGTATACTTGAGCATTTACTTGGGCAGAGATGTATTTTAGATGCAGAGGAGAAGGAAGGAATGAGAGATTTCCTCATACTTAGTGCTACCAATTTCATTCCACTTCATTTTAATTCATTCCACTTCTCCATGATTCTCTGTCCATGGGGATACTCCAGGCAAGAATACTGGAGTGGTTGCCATGACTCCCTCCAGTGGATCTCCCCAATCCAGGGATTGAACCCAGGTCTCCCACATTGCAGGTGAATTCTTTACCATCTGAACCACCAGAGAAGCCCTACTGCTACCAATTTCATTCCACTTCTCCTAAGCTTAACCCATTTTCACTCTCAGTTCAGTCACTCAGTCATGTCCGACTCTTTGTGACCCCATGGATTGCAGCATGCCAGGCCTCCCTGTCCATTATCAGTTACCAGAGTTTACTCAAACTCATGTCAATTGAGTAGGTATTCCACCCAACCATCTCATCCTCTGTCATCCCCTTCCTCTCCTGCCTTCAATCTTTCCCATCATCAGGGTCTTTTCCAATGGATCAGTTCTTCCCATTAGGTGGTTAGAGTATTGGAGTTTCAGCTTCATCTGAATATTCACAACTGATTTCCTTTAGGATCTCCTTGCAACCCAAGGGACTCTCAAGAGTCTTCTCCAACACCACAGTTCAAAAGCATCAATTCTTTGGCACTCAGCTTTCTTCATAGTCCAACTCTCACATCCATATATGACTACTGGAAAAACCATAGCTTTGACTAGATGGACCTTTGTTGGCAAAGTAATGCCTCTGCTTTTTAATAAGCTGTCTAGGTTGGTCATAACTTTTTAACCTATTTTTACCCTATCCTATCCTGTTTCATCCCATTTTATTTAGTTTTATTTATTCAGAAACTATTGAATCCTTTTGAAGTGTAGCACTTTTAATTTGATTTTGAGAATAAGCGGAAAGATAAGGATTTAAAGGTAAAATGTATTGTCTGCCCTCAGTCTACAGAATGATATATGTCTGTGAACTAAAAAGTTCTGCATTTCAAACAGTTCTCTAAGATAGTCACTCTTCTGGAGCCTCAATTTCTTCCCTTAAGACAGTAAAATTTATATATACGTATGTGTGTACATGTGTATGTGCTCTGTTTTAAGTTGTATCTGACTCTTTGTGACCTCATGGACTGTAACCTGCCAGGTTCCTCTGTCCATGGAATTTCCCAAGCAAGAATATTTGAGCAGGGTGCCATTTCCTTCTCAAGGGGTTTTCCCGACCCAGGGATGAAACCTGCTTATCCTGCACTGGCAGGTCGTTTCTGTACCACAGAACCACCAGACAAGGCTTGGACTATAGTCCATGACATTGCAGAAGAGTTGGACATGATTTAGCAACTAAACAATAGCAACAAAATGCATATACAAAGAAATTACCATAGTCACTGGAACATAAAATTTTAATTCCCTCCCTCTTCCAAAACCTCTAATACAGCAAATAATACATCATAATATCTGGTGATAATAATTTCCAGAATTTAGGTCAGAAATTCAGTTTTTCTTTTCTGAAAGGCTAATTTGATAATTAGAAATGAACAATGGAAACAGTGACAGACTTTATTTTGGGGGGGTCCAAAATCACTGGAGATGGTGACTGAAGCCATGAAATCAAAAGACACTTGGTCCTTGGAAGAAAAGTTATGAACAACCTAGACAGCATATTAAAAAGCAGAGGCATTACTTTATCAACAAAGGTCCATCTAATCAAAGCTGTGGTTTTTTCAGGAGTCATGTATGGATATGAGAGTTGGACTATAAAGAAAGCTGAGCACCAAAAAATTGATGCTTTTGAACTGTGGTGTTGGAGAAGACTCTTGAGAGTCCCTTGGACTGGAAGGAGATCCAACCAGTCCACCCTAAAGGAAATCAGTCCTGAATATTCATTGGAAGGACTGATGCTGAAGCTGAAACTCCAGTACTCTAACCACCTAATGGGAAGAACTGATTCATTTGAAAAGACCCTGATTCTGGGAAGACTGAAGGTGGGAAGAGAAGGGTATGACAGAGGATGAGATGGTTGGATGGCATCACCGACTCAATGGACATGTGTTTGAATAAACTCTGGGAGTTGGTGATGGACAGGGAGGCCTGGGGTGCTGCAGTCCATGGAGTAGCAAAGAGTCGGACATGACTGAGTGAATGAACTGAACTGAATTTGTTAATATAATTTTATTCCATTTGGGCTTTTTACCAAATTAAATAAATTAGGGGAACTTTACTTTTTAGGCTCTCCATATTCGTATTTGAAAAATCTGCCAGCCATAAATGCACCACCCAGTAGAATAGATTCATGGAACACAAGCAAAGTGAAGGAGACAATTTAGAGGTTCTCTGGTCATTTGCCAACATTATACTTAACAAGAACTTTGAAGTAAAGAGAGTGGAAATGAATTGCCAAAGATCATACAGTGATTTATTGATTGGTCCAGATACTTCATCTTCCTTCTTATACCTGGACCTCCTTGCTGCAGCCCTAAAATTCTGATAAAACATATCTATTACTTAGTAAATACACTTTTGTACACAATTGATAGAATGATAAAGAATTTGGGAATTGCCTGTCAAAGTCTTTTGTAAAATAGAATCAATTTCTCTCAACCTTTCATCTTTTTACCTTCATCTTTTTTTCCATCCTTCCTTTCTTCTTTCCTTTCTTCACTTAACATCTGTCTGCCAAGCACTTACTTATGACTCCTTTTCCCAAGGCCCTACTTTCTATATTGAACTCAGCAAGTTTAATATGATCAATGCCCATACCATTGTACCACGGTAGTGCAATCAGTTCCTTTATAAACCATCTGAGCACAGACACACAAGTCACATGTATACTTTATTATGAAAAAATGTGAAGAACTTTATGTAAGTTTGGAAGCAAAATCTTGGGCTTGCAGGATTAATAGTAATTACCAATAACTGAAGATAATGACATAATCACAATGCTTTGAAAATGGAAATAAATATTATAGTTTTATTGTAATATTCACATATATTTACTATAGTCCATTTAAATAATATTAGGAAACTAGAAGGAGAAAAATAATTCATCCATGGATTCACTACCAGGAAGCAATCACTCTTAATATTTATTAACTTTTGACATGTGATGTTTTTTGAGGGATTGTTCAGTTTACAGTGCATATAGAATTTTACAAATCTTTAGTATAAGCTCTTTTTATGCATTGAAAAATAGTATTCCATTATCTGGATGTTCTGCTATTTATTTAGTCATGCATTTAACAAAATCTGGCTTCCACTCTTAACTATATTTTTTCTTTACTTTCATTCCAACCTCGAAAAGCCACTTAAAATTAATATCTCATACCAGGAACCTAGCTATTGATTATATGGTTTAGAGATATTGTAAAGGAAAAGCAAGAGCTGTCAGAAATGGAATTCTGACTTCTGAAATAATTTAACCATTATTCATAAGCTAAGTCTTTTTCCCAGTGCCTAGCATCTGTTTCGACCTTGGATGTAAGACTTTTATTAGGCTCCAATCAAACATTTTAATGTTGGTTATTGAGTCATTACTACTGATTTTACCACTTTGATTCTGCCATTTCCCTTTGCTCAAAACCTCACATTAGTAAGTTTTAGAATTTTCCATTCCTTTTCAGATGTGGAAAAGCTTTGACTTATTACCTGACTCCTTTAGGGATACTGATCAAATTGGATTATGCTGACGGTCCTTTTGTCTGAACTTTTACTATTTAATTTATTAATTCATTCATGCATTGATTCATCTACACATAAATTCATGTATTCATGCAGTCATTCCTACACCCCAAATAGTTTTTCTAAATCTCTTCTCAGAAAAGCTACCAGCCACTGTGCTAGCTGTGAGGGTACACAGGTGAATAAAAACCAGTTCTTGATCTTGGAAGACTCCTAGTTTTGCAAGGAGGAATGTTTGATCCCTCTGTCTTTGCTGCTTTCTACCCTTCTAGCACACTGCACCCTGAGAGGAAGTGCTTCTTTGCGCTCTCACTTTGTATCAAGACACGGTATGCCCACCAGGTTTAGCTTTGTGTGTGTACCAACACCTTTGTTTCTCTGGATTATTCCGAACCCTAAAGTCTCTCTGAGCCAATCTAATTCCATTGCAGGAAGTCTGACTATGCTCAGCCATGTGATATGACAAGAAACATTGAAGAATCTATGATACTCTGACATGATCCCATCCTCTTAACTCTGGCCATACTTAAGGGCATCATCAACGAAAGGAACCACATCCTTTCTCCTAATCAAGCCAAAGAGTTGCCTTTTGTAATTGCTAGAAAGAGACTATAAGTTTTATAGGAGTAGTTTTATCTCTTTTGTTGCTGCTGAAAAGAAGAAAATGAATTCTCAAAGTTAAGTGGTAAAAAGAAACAGTCCAGTGAGTTTCTCTTAAATTTTCACATATGGAGCTTACAAAAATCCCCTGAATATCTTCAACTGTTCTGTTGAGAAGACTGTGGAAGAATGCCAAACTTCCATCTTTTTATCAACAAAAAATGAAGGCAGCATTATGAGAGGATGAACAGAAAGACAATTCACTAGCCCACAGCTGGAAGATGAGTGTTCTGTATGTCAAAACCATTCACTACCTGGATTCCTAAAAAGGTACAATTCTCCTTTTGATAAAATAGAAGTCTATACCTATCTCAAAAAAAAAAAAAAAAAAAACTAGTCAGAAATAGTGCAATTGTTACATTAATTTATCCATCAGGGGTACATAGAAAAACAGAACCAGAAGGAAATAGGAGATATCTATAGGATATTGGACTTTCCTGCTGGCTCAGATAGTAAAAAATCTGCCTGCAATGCAGATCTGGGTTTGATTCCTGGGTCAGGAAGATCCCTTGGAGAAGGGAATGGCTACCCACTCTAGTATTCTTGCCTGGAGAATTCCATGGACAGGGGAACCTGGAGGGCTACAGTTCATGAGATTGCAGTGTTGGGCATGACTGAGTGACCAACACACACACATAAAGGATATTATTTATCTATCTACATATAGACATATGTATTGACATATGTGTATACACATATGCATATGCATTGTATTTGTTTTAAATATGCTAAATACACAGAGGAAGTTTTTAATGAATTGGTTCATATTATTGATTGTGGAGACTGGAAAGTCTACAGATCAGGCAAGTAGCCTGGAAATTCAGGCAGGATTTATAAGTTACAGTCTTAGAAAGGAATTCTTAAGAGAATCTTCAGTGTTTACACTTACACTTCAACTGATTGGATAGTGTCCACCAGTATCATCAATTGCCATTTCCTTGAATTATAGTTGATTGATTGTAGATGTTAATTACTTCTACAGAATTACATCTACATTCACAATGCCATCTAAGATAATATTTGACCTAACAACTATAGCCTAGCCAAATTGATACATAAATTTAACCATTGTATCTGCAGGTGTCAGCAAATGAATTTGCTAGTATATGTTTCAACAAATAAATAAATATAAAACTTTCCAGTTTATCTTTATATGATGACAATTTTTAACCAAATCTGTTCATTCATTTTGAAAAGTGATGACACGTCAGAATTCTATAGACAAAATGGTGACTTTGAGATTATCTCCTTTGCCCTCTCTCTCTAGTAAACTATATAGAACCATGTCATTATAATTTTTCTTACCTGAACTCTTGCAAGACCAATTATTTGGTTAAGAAGTTTCGAAGAGTTCATGTCATTCTAAATCTCACCAAGGACTCCAGTTAGTAATAAGATTTCTACCTTGAGGAAATTTAAACCACCCAGGTTAGAGGACTACATTGATCTTCTCATGGACTGTAATCTCTCTACTTATTGGCAGACATCCCTAATGTGGAATGCCCAAGTAGAGTTTGCCAAAAGCAGTCAACACCAGATGCCACTAAAGCTATCACTGGATACCATCTTAAGATGTGTCCATCTTTTTTTTCTCTCCTCACCCTGCTTTACAGTCCACAGGGTTGCAAAAGAGTTGGAAAAATCTTAGCAACTAAACAACAATTATATGCTAATTATATTATTTTTCTATATCTTTATGATGTGAAATGCCATGCTACTACAGGTACCATGTAAAGCAAAGGTCTCTAACCTTTTTGTCACCAGGGACTGGTTTTGTAGAAGACAATTCTTTTTTGTGAAATGGGGGTAGGGATGCTTTTGGGGTGATTCAAACACATTACATTTATGGTGCACTTTATTGCTGTTTTTATTACATCAGCTCCATCTCAGATCATCAGGCATTAAATTCCAGAGGTTGGGGACTCCTTATGTAAAGGATAACCTATATTTTCTTTTACCATGTGTAGAATTGCTTTCCATATATATTTAATTAATCTTTTTCATCTTTTCAAAACAGAAGCAAAAAGCATGTATCAACTCATGTTTTTATTTCCAGAGATTCTTAGCTAGAGAGTATCTCCTGGTAGGAAAAACTCTCTCTCAGTAAAATAAGGTAACAAAATGAAGCCATGTTTTGAAAGCTGCCTCAGGTATAGGCCTGACAGTTCCTCAGATGAAATCCATTGTAAGAAACATTAGTCAATAATCAATTATCTTTGAAATGTTTGCCTTCAAGAAATTTGTATTGTGCCAACTAGAAGAACACATTGAGATCTAACTCTAAATCAGTTATAGAAAATATAGCAGGGATTTGAAAGGACTGGACTATGCCTGGTACAGAACAGATGGAGGCAGGGTATGTTAGGCATAGGAAAAAGGAAAAACACAGAAGTATGAAGCTTTCAGAAAGCATAAGAGCTGTGTGGACATTCAAGTTGAATATAACTATTTTGGAGAGATACTTATGATTTGAGATGGGAATGTTTTAAAAGGGAGTCAGCATACTAGAAGCTGAGGATGGGGTGAAAAATTGGCATGATCCCGTACAGAAAAATATCTTCCACTAGACTTTAATTCTTTGAGTACTAAAAATGGACCAACTTTGTTAACTATTGTGTCTGTTATGCAAACATGTTTTGCATCCTAAGCACTGTAATCAGTACATTTTTGTTGAATAATTAATGAGTGGATAAATGCTAAGACCTTAAAGGTTGAGAAAAAGTGTTTAACATTGTTTTAGAACATAGAAACAGACAAAAGCAATTTTTAATCTTCTGGACTTAAAATCTTTAAGCAATAGTATCAGGATCCACATTTATCTCAAAAAGACAACACTGCTTGACATTGAGAAATGGACTATTAGGGTAAAAGACTAGAGGTAAAAAGACCAGATAGGAGCCAATTAAAACACTATTGAAGAAATAAAGCAAGCTGCAAAATAACAAGGGTGACCAGAAGATTGTATGATGGGGGGGGGGGGTGGGCATGGAGATTTATGATGCACAAAAGTACAAAATTGTAATGAAAAGTAAATAAACCATAGAGATCTAATGTGCAGTATTGCAACACAACAGCACTGTAATATAATGATAATGTGGTAAATAGCACTTTAGTGGCAATCATAATACATAAAGGCTTCAAAGTAACAGGGTAGACCTTAAATTTACAAAATGTAACATGTCCAGTGTATCAAATAAAAAAAGCAAAAAGTTAGAGGAATTTAGAAGAAAAAGGTCTGTGGATGATGAAGTGGAGAAATCAACAGGGTTTAGATAGAAGTAGTTGGGGAAAGAAGAAGGTATAGTAGCAAATGGGATGGTCCAGGAACTTCTAAGGAATGGTACTTAGTGGTGGGGGGTGGTGAAAGGGGAGTGGTTTTCTTTATCCACTTTCCCATCATCTGAGTCTTCATATGACCATCACTTTGAGAAATAGAAAATATCTAAAATTTATGATCACACTGAACATCCATATGTGTACATAGCATAAACAATTTAGTTTACTCTAAAGAATTTTATTAATTTTAATTTCTGTTTTAAAAGGATGGCAAAAACCACTATAATATTATAAAGTAGTTAGCCTCCAACTAATAAAAATAAATGGAAAAAATTTTAAAAAATAAAAGGATGCTCTGTTAACAGTAAAGATTATCTAACACTGACAAGTATATCTTACTCTTTTCACACTTGGCAACTTGCGTATGATGCAACAAATGTTCATAAATTCTTCAAATATTGCTTTGGATATAGTCAATCTAAACATGGTCTTGACACTTTCTTCTTTATTTTTCTAAATATTAAATCACTAAATACCTCATGCAGCCTATAAGCCTCTGCTCTTCGGGCATGCTTCTTCCATCAATCCCTTTTCACGGTCTTGCCAATGAAGAGCTGCTGAGAACTGTCTTCATCTGAACTCTGTTATCTAAATATCACTTTATTTGGTCCTTAGTTCATTGCTCCAACCCAGATATTTTGTGCATCACCAAAAAGTTGACAAGGGTTAAGCATTTGACCATTGTTTTGTGAATGCTTATTTTCTAAAATTTGATTTTTCAGTGATTAAAAATACTTCAATGTCATGAGATTGACTTGTTCTGTACATTATAGAGGTTGGCATTTTTAAGCAGATGTATAGCCAGAATTATAAATAGATATCTTAGCCTTCATCTTTCTGAACTTTTTAAAGAATAATGAACAGTGGAATAATTGTGTGGTTTTGGAGGTCCCAGATTTCACGTTATCTAAAATGAATTTCAAGTCACAATTTAACCATCCCTGAATGCCATCCCAAGGGCAGATTTTTTATGAATCAAAATGTCAGAGTTTTCTAGTCCTAAAGAGAAATAAATGGTTATTTCTTGAAGGTGAATTTAAGAATGTGGCTCTTTAAGAAAATGAATGAATGAAAATGATAAATTTTTAAATTAATCATCAGTGCTTTTTTCATTTTAGACATAGTGCACTATTTTATGATACAATATATTATATAATGCATTAGTAATATTTTCTTCATTATATTACATCTGTGTATGACATATAATCTTAGTTTTGCTTGTAAGTCTATTTCCAATTCTTCTGTTAATGAGGGAGCATGGAACATGGGGCTATGTGTCTGCTTCCCTCTCATTATGTCATTTAATGAATTTATATTAAATATATATTATATACCTACTATTTTCCAGATACTCTATACTCACTGGAATAGTATTGAATAATGCACACATGTCTGTATCTCATCTTGCTCTCAGACTTCTGGATTATATGTTCAACCGATTTTATATGTCATCCTTCAAAATTAATGTTCTTATTTTGTGTTATTTCTTTTTGAATAAAAAAGAAATTTAATTTCAATTATTGTACTTTACATGAAAGATACAAAATCATAGAAATCACAAATGGAATACTCCACTATTATCCATGACAAAACCCATAATCTCCATAGATAATAAAAAAAAGAGAAACACCTATATACAAGGCATCAGAAATATGGCATGTAGGGTTCTAGGCAGTTCTTGAGACTTGAGAAAATTCATTTAATTTTCTAGAGTTAACTCATCTGTAAAAATAGGAACTCCAATATTTTCCTGTTTCCATTGCACGTATGCTTTAAGGAGTTGAGAATAAGCTCAGTCACACGCTGGACTTGGAGAAGGAACCAGGCAGAGAGAGGCTGGTGAGGCAGGGCATGTGTGAAACAGAGAACAATGATTCTCTCTGTTTGAACTATCTCTGCCCTCTGGGCTCTGCCTAATTAATTTATTAGTTTTCGCTTTTTAGTGTATAAGTAAATACATGATCCATATAGAACATTTGCTAAACACAGAAAAAAAAAACCAGTGAGGAAAAAGAAATTATCATCTGCAGATCCCTTAACCATCACTAATATGTACACGTATATAAGTATGTGGGTATGTGGGACACACTACAAAGTGACTCACAGTGAGGTTATTCTCTGGTATCATTCCCTAATGAGCGTGGGAGAACTGGTGACAGTCTTTTTAGTCAATAGGCTATGGCAGAAACAATAGGATAGTTATTTCTGTGATTACCTATTTTAGAACTGTCTTAGTCGACTAGAGAGAGACACTTCTATAAGCCTTGTAAACAGCCACATTGGTAACTGCCTATAAAAAGGGCCACATGGCAAAGACCTGTAGATGACCTCTTGAAGTTGAAGGTGTCAGCTGTATCGCTGATGAGAACTGAATTCTGCCAAAAAGACTGAATGGCCTTAGAAGATAATTCTGGCTCTGAACTGCAGAAAGGAATACAGCCTGGCCAACACCTTGACTGTAATACCCTAAGCACATAGCCCATACATATGCATGTTAAATATTATATAGCACTTATAGATTATAGTACTTATGCTTACATGATCTATGATATATACTATTAGCAAAATATATGCTCGTGACCTCAGACAATTATCTTAACCAACATAAAGAGAGGACTGGTAATGGCATTTATATAAATAAATAAGCATAAATCCCTATTTTTCTCCTTGTTTTTAACTAATATAAAACTTTATTATATGAAACAATAAATATACCATATAAAACTGTAATGAATTTGTACATAACAGCACACAAGAGGCAGATTGCTGAGCTGGAAAATGACACAATATAATCATAAGTAATAACAGATAGTAACTAGCATCTGCAGGAATAAATGAAAAGAAATACTGGCTTAATTCTTGGCAAAGAACGTGTGAGTTAAAAACATATCTGTGGTCATCACCAAAAGTCATCTGAGTTTAAAGCATAATTTAGGAACTGACACAGAAACCGAAGGAAGGGCCTCTCCAAGAATGAACAGTTCAGTTCAGTTCAGTCACTCAGTCATGTTCAACTCTTGGTGACCCCATGGACTGCAGCACACCAGGCCTCTCTGTCCATCCTCAGAGCTTACTCAAACTCATATCCATCGAGTCAGTGATGCCATCCAACCATCTCATCCTCTGTCATCCCCTTCTCCTCCTGTGTTCAATCTTTCCCAGCATCAGGGTCTTTTCCAATGAGTCAGCTCTTCGCATCAGGTGGCTAAAGTATTGGAGTTTCAGCATCAGTCCTTCCAATGAATATTCAGGGCTGATTCCCTTTAGGATGGACTGGTTGGATCTCCTTGCTGTCCAAGGGACTCTCACGAGTTTTCTCTAACACCACAGTTCAAATGCATCAATTCTTCAGCCCTCAGCTTTTTTTATAGTCCCACTCTCACATGAATACTAGAAACACCATAGCTTTGACTAGATGGACCTTTGTCAGCAAAGTAATGTCTCTGCTTTTTATGTCATAACTTTTCTTCCAAGGAGCAAGCGTCTTTTGATTTCATGGTTGCAGTCACCATCTGCCGTGATTTTGGAACCCCCAAAAATAAAGTCTGTCACTGTTTCCATTGTTTCCCTGTCTATTTGCCATAAAGTGATTGGACTGGATGCCATGATCTTAGTTTTCTGAATGATGAGTTTTAATAGTGAACAGTTTGTTAAAAGAAGAATCTTAGACTAGATTATGGGTCAGTCACAATAAAGCAAATGGGGAAGACTATGACAACTCCTTCCCACTCTGTACCCTACCCTCTTTCTTACTTCCTCTCTAAACCTTGCATGTATGCCTATATCTGAAACCAATATGTAAACTTGTGTTGATTGTCAATTCATTATGAGCACATAGGTGTGTGTGTGCTCAGTCGCTCAGTTGTGTCGGACTCTTTGCAACCCCATGGACAGTAGTCTGCCAGGCTCCTCTGTCCATAGGATTTTCCAGACAAGAAATACTGGAGTGAGTTACCATTTTCTCCTTCAAGGGATCTTCCCAACCCAGGGATAAAACTCATGTCTCTTGTATCTCCTACATTGATAGGTGGATTCTTTTATTTTTTTTCTCTGCTTTTTGTTTTTACCACAGTGTCACCTAGGAAGCCCTAGGTATAGGCAGGTAGGTGGATAAACCTATCCAAAGCCATCTCAGAACCACTGGCAACATTGACTCTAGGGCAACAATGTTACTAAGGTTGATTTTTTTTTCCCTAAAATGTTGCACAGAACAGTTTATTTGCAACATTCAACTGTAGATGTCTTTTCTCTCCCTCCTTGTGTTAGGCATTGCCACTCAGGGGATTACTCAGGGGATTTGATGTCTGTCCACTCCATTTATTCTCTGCTGTAAACACTAGTAAGAAGATAAACACAGAAGAGAGAAAAATCTGCTTAGATTAGCAGATGCCCAGGAACCCACAAACTGTATGTGTATGTTTTGTAATATGTTCACCAGGATGCATGTGTGTGATTCAGCCCAGGTATTTTCATAAGCTTCCCACTGGAATATTGGGCAACTCAGAGATGAATGAGCTTTCACCTGTCAAGTCTCCTATTCATTTTGAATATTTTTAATTAATTTTAAAAATTTATATAATTATTAATATAATTTTTAAAATTGTAATTTCCTACTACTACTTTCCTCCCACTTTCCTTCTACTACCTATTGGAATGTGTCTTTGTATTTTTACACAGAAAAAAAGTATCTGGATTGCCAAGAAAATTAATATACTTTATTTATCATTGATGGTTTAAAAAAAACACAGGAAAATAAAACAGAGTGAGTCATTCAGTTTTTTAGTATATTTTAAAGGAAATCTGTCAATGTAGCTTATGCATCCATTTACCTTCCAGATCCCATATCATATTTCTTCAGGTTTCAGAAAATTTAAGACTTGATTTTCAAGAAAGTCCAAAGATCTTTGCTAAAGCATGAGATCTAGAATTAACTTTTTGGAGGATTTTCAACCTCCCAATGCCACCACTTTTATTCTAGACTCTAGAAACAGTTGAACGTTGAAGTTATTTTCACACATTTATGAGCTGTCTGCCTTTGCCACACCCTGTCCTGCCATCAGGTATTGCAATCCTGAGGCGTGGAGGGTGTCAGTTTTGAATCTCTGAGTTTCTCAACCACACAGACACATATGGCAGTATTACCAGGTTGGCAGAAGTTAAGCCATATGGATAAATACTTACTGAAATGACTATACTATATAAATCTGATATTAAATATAATATCATTCTCTTTACTACCAAGGACTTCCTAAAATCTTTTTATGAGAGACCATGAACAATGTTCTACCATCCTAGAGACAACAGTCCTGAGGTGAAGAGTCAACACCTTGGTTACAGAAGGATCAGTTCAGAGGGATCCAGCCTCTACTAGTATCTGAAGTGTGTGAGGGAGAGGATCTCATAGAACATGAGTTGCAAGGGCCACCCTGGGTCTCACAGTAAGAGTAGCTGTGTCTGGACTCTAACAGGGAACTACTACAAGAGACAGAAAGAGGTGGGCAGACATTGGTAAATCCCTTCAAACGGTGTTAATAAGGTAGACATTACTAGAAATAAATAACTCATAAACATAAGATAAACAACACTCCAGGCTGTGAGCATTCTCATGATGAGATGAATTTCTTGTCTTTTGTATTACAGAGGTAATGTTGCTTGTTTGAATTACATTTTTTTTTTTTTTGGAAGATAGGAAATCATAAATATGAAACTATAGAAAATTAAATGTATTCCCCACAAAAGACTGTATTTCTCATAGCATCTTGTGTATATATACAACCCACTTGCTTAATTTCAAATGAGTTGAATTAAACAAGGAGAAATCAAGACATAATTCAGAGACTGGTATTGATCTTACAGCCTTGCTATGTGGCTAGTGAAAGTTAAAGTCACTCAGTTCATGTCCCATGGACTATAGAGGAATTCTTCAGGCCAGAATACTGGAGTGGGTAGCCATTCCCTTCTCCAGGGGATCTTCTCAACCCAGGGATTGCACCCAGGTCTCCCGCATTGCAGACATATTCTTTACCAGCTGAGCCAACAGGGAAGCCTGCTATGTGGCTAAGATCTGGTTTATTAACAGTGTGGTAGAGATCTATGTTATGTGTTCATCTAATGACCCAAGTTGCTTCCATGTCACAGCCATTGTAAATAGTACCACTGAAAATTGGGGTACATGTATCTTTTTTGAATTAGAGCGTTCATCTTTTCCAAATACATGCCCAATAATGGGACTGCTAAATATGGTAACTGCATTTCTAGTTTTTGAAAGAATCTCTATTCTGTTTTCCATAGTTGCTATATCAATTTGCATTGCCACCAAGAGTGTAGGAAGATTCATTTATCTCCACACCCTCTCCAACTTTTATTATTTGTAGACATTTTAATGATGGTTACTCTGATAGTAACTGGTTACATTGAGCATTTCTTATAACTGGTTATATTGAGCATTTTTTCATGTGCTTGTTGGCCATCTGTACATCTTCTTTGGAGAGATTCCTGTTTAAGTCTTCTGATCAGTTTTTGATTGAGTTTTTTTTTTATTGAGTTGTATTAGCTGTTTATATATTTTGGAAATTAAGCTCTTGTCAGGCTCACCATTTGTAAATAATTTCTCTTAGTCCATAGGTCAACAGATGAATGGCTAAAGAAGATGTTCTGTGTATATATTATGCATATAGATATATTATATATATAATGGAATATTAATCAACCAATAAAAATAATGAAATAATATAATTTGAAACAACATAGATGGACCTACAGATTATCATACTAGGTGAAGTCAGACAGAGAAAGGCAAATACCATATGATATCATTTATATGTAAAATCTAAAAAACTGTTATGAATGAACTTATTTACAGAACAGAAAACCAAAGGGAGAGGAGGGATAAACTGGAAGTAGGGGATTAACTGTTGCATACTGCCATATATGAAATAGATAAGCAAAAAAGGTTTACAGTATAGAATAGGGAGCAATATTCAATATCTTATAATAAACTATAATGCAAAATAATAAAAAAGAATATAGACATATACATGTGTAATTGAATCACTTTACAGTATACCTAAAAGTAACACAATATTATAAATTGACTATACTTTAATTCAAAATATAAAATAAAAGATGTCTCAGAATTAATTACTACCAAAACCCAGTGGTATTTGTTTTAACAGAAATTAAAACTATCTTAACATGCAGTCATAGGAAATTATTTTAGATTCATTTTGCTACTTTTTAAATTTTGTTCTTTCTAAATAAAACTCTGAATTTTAGTTTTTAATGATTATTGAATTGTTCCAAGCTCAATTACAGTAAGTGAAGACATATGGAGCTATAAAACAAGCAACATGTACCCAAATGTCACAGATTATAGAAGACTTGGCAGGATGCTTGTCCTAGTGATTTCCTGCATCAGAATCATTTGAGAAATTATTCAGATGCAGTTTCCTAGTACTTATTTGACCTACCAAATAAGAATATCTGAAACTGCATGTGCATCTTCAGTTTTAACAAGTACCCCAGGTAATTCATATACATCCTAAAGATTGAAAACTATAGTATTGGAATGAAGAGAGGAGAGCCTGGAAGTCTGGAATTATTCCCTTTAGCTTATTTACCCAAACCCATAGTTAGATCTCTTAATTAAGATGCTGCTAGATAAAAACTGCCATCTTAAGAAAAATCAATGAATTTTATTCAATATTTTAAAAAAGTTATACAAGATGGAATGTCAACATTGAAGATCAGATTGAGAAAAACGTGTGAATTTTGGTAAACTCATAAAATTTAAATGATTTCCTTTTCTTTAGTTATTTCTAGAACACTTCAATTTCACATGATGAAATTTTAACCCTTTAGCAAATGACAAGGTAGGAAAAAAAAGACTAGAATTTTCTTTAGAATGGGCTGAATTTCCAATCAAGATTATGAATTTTTAACCTAATGATTAGAATAGACTAAAAAACAAAACAAAGCAACAACACAAGAAAACACACTAGAATCTGATTTTAGGATATTTTAGTCTTATATTATGACTTGGAAGACATTTAACTTGCCTAGACAAAATATTTTCAAAGAATAAATTCTAAAAATGTTTGTGGCTGAAGCCTCAAGGCATGCTGGGAGAGTACAGAGGAATTTAGAAAACCATATTTTATGTCTTATCTGGATGCAGTGAGAATCACACAAGAGGTAAACTATATCCCTCCCTAATTCAATATTTATGTGCCTTGTGTTTTCTTGCATATTGAGATCATAGGAGATAAATATCAGTACAAGTTTGAAGAAGGATACTATGGTACATTTCACTTAGCTATACTTTTAAAAAGCTAAACAATAATTGCATTTTATCCTAGAAGCCTAACATATTTAAAAAGTTATTTTGAAACTTTGGCAAGATATTGATAACCTTGTAGTTATGCTTTTATTTTTTGCTATAAATAATGCAAAAATAACTTTTATGTAATTTTTAAGATCTGATAGACACTGTCAATTCTTCAGTTCTTGGGTGTCAAATTTACTTATTAATTCCAGTTGGTATGGATCTGATTTTTAACCTATAGTCTTATCATTCCTAAATTAGCCTATGAATTTTTGAAGTTGAATGATTTTTTTCCCCTGAAGTTATCATTCACTTTTACAAGATTCTTAAAGGATTCTATTATCCTATCACCCTAGCAAATAACCCACCCAAACCAGTTATTATCCCTAATATTCATTGGACGGACTGATGCCGAAGCTGAAGCAGCAATACTTTGGTCACCTGATGTGAAAAAAAGTATTATTACTTTTTAGACTTATTAGAAAAGACTCTGATGTTGGGAAAGGTTGAAGGTGAAAGGAGATGGGAACAACAGAGGATGAGTTGGTTAGATAGCACCACCTACTCAATGCACATAAATTTGAGCAAACTCTGGGAGATAGTAAAGGACAGAGGAGCCTGACATGCTTCCATCCTTGGACCCTCAAAAAATCAGACAAATCTTAGTGACTGAACAACAACAACACCAGTTATTACTTGTTATAATGGTATGGACTCATGGCTCATGCTCTTCTCAACTTAAAGGACTCTAGTTGACTCAAACTCTTTTCATCTTTAAAACTGTAGTTAAAATTTTATATTTTTCTTGATATTTTTGTTCCAAATTGAACTAAATTTGGCCAAAGTGATTGCTCTCTATTCTTAATCACCATTAGAATTAGTATCCATTTTGTACAATAGACATATAGATCATTTTTTGTTGAGAGTTTTAGCTGACACTTTGATGTTCATTGCCTTTGTTTATATTGTTTATATTCTGTCCTGCTCATTTAGAATATACAAAGCAAGAGATTAGACTCTTCATGACAGTCAAATAGTAGTCACTAAATAAATGCTTAGTTCATGATTATTAAGTAATTACTATTTTTACAATTAAGCATCACATTGATTTCTTATTCTTTCAAAATGTGACTTATTTGGACAAATATACTGTATAGGCAAGATGGACCAAAAAAGGTTAGTAATTTTGCAAAGCTTTAATTAGGCATTATTGTATTATTTATTCAATACCTATTTATAAAATCTGAGTATCTAATAACCTAGTCTATTTATCAGTGTTCATCACTCAGTTGTGTCTGACTCTTTGTGACCTCACGGACACATCAGACTCCTCTGTCCATGGAATTCTCCAGGCAAGAATACTGGAGTGGGTAACCATTCCCTTCCCCAGGGGATCTCCTCAATACAGGGATTGAACCTGGGTCATTGCAGGCAGATTCATTAAGGTCTGAACCATCAATAAAGCCTAGTCTTTTTACCGCAGTACTTCTTAAAACTGAACCCCTGAGGAGCAGTTCTGGTAATAGATAATGTTTGCCCATCTTGTAATATTTCCATGATAAATTGGCATTCTAAGTCATCTGGCTTGTCACCTTTCTAATCTGGCTTAAAGTCTACATGGGTTAAATCAGTAAGTGTGAAGTGAGATTGGGCCTCAACTGATCTGTCATCCAGAGGGCAGTTTTTGGCTGACAGTATAATTATTAATGGTCAATTCCAAGGAGAATGCCTAGAAATCAATTCAGTGAAGAATCTAAGCCATGAAGCAAAGGGCCAAGCAACCCTGGTGATTCTCCAGGCATTAGACACAGACTCAGTGATACAAGTCTCAGAGAGTGCTAATGGATTTTGTTAAAATCACATCTGCTGTCTGCCAGCTTTCATTGGTCTTGCTCCAGGCACTATGGCATCATAATATAACCCTGAGATCTTTGATATTTTCAGTAAATAGTGGACTGTCTTCCAGGTATCAGAGATTTAAAAGAAATCTACTTCATTTACTGAAAAACTCAGAATACAAAGTTCACAGCTTTCTAATGTTATTTATTTGTAGAAAAATTATGCATTGTCTATTTATATTAATCATTGTATGAAGTGCTAGATAAATAGAAAGCAATAAATAAAAGTTCTTTATCTTATAATTTAAGGGGGTGACAGATAAATTACACAAAATTATATAGTAGTATCATCGGTGTTCTGATATAAGCCAGTAGAAGGACCTAGGAACACACATAGGCAGGAAGACAAACCCACTTATAGAGAGAACAGTCTCCAGCTCCAACTACTCCCAATGCATATGACATTATCTGAATGAAAGATATGCCAAGAAATTTGTTCTTTTATAACTTATCCATGAAATGAATTTATTGTCTTATATTTTAAATTTTCCCTGTGAGAGCAAAACCTAGGAAACAGAAAAGTAATTGGAGGAGACTGATTTAGGCTACTCCTGGGATAGTTTATAATGTGAAGCAGGATGCTTCTGCATCCTGAGAAGCTCGCGGCTCTCCAGAGAAATTTCATCCTTGGACACATAGGGTAGAGAAACAGAAGTCCAAAGACAAGGATTCTGAACCCTGTTTCTGAATCAATGAGGGAAGCTAATTTTCATGTGTTCATTATAGTGAGATCCTCTGTAAAATTTCAGTCAGAGTAAGTTATTGTTTGTTTTGGGTGGTAAAAATACATTTTAAAAGCTCTGATGAAAGCTGCAGAGAAAATTATGCTATAATTATTTTCTACTTAACATTTTCAGGTCTAAACTCCTTTGCCTATACTGAGGTCTTGTAGAACTTAGCTTCTACCTGCTCTTTTTGAAACATTTCTCACAGTCTTACCCTCCACCAATCCATTACCCCAAACACTTGAGGGTTTATTACATTTCTTCATTTTATAGTGTATGGGTATTATTAATTTTCACATTTTAAAGCTTATTAAGTACATTAAAATAAATTCCTTTTTTGCTGGTCTGCATGGAGAATTAGAATTTGTTGTTTGTATTAATTTACTCACATTTTGTTCTGCTTGTTTTTCACACACAAAATAATGTTAAAAAAATCTGTTTCAAGATAGAAATGTGACATTTAAGATTTTATGTGAGCCAGAATATGTGTCTTTCAGAGAACAAGCTCCCTTTCTATTCGTAGAATTTAGAGTTTAGGGTTAGGTTTTGCCTCGCCATTAAATATTGAAATACTATTAGTAGTATTTCAAAATCCTTGAGGTCAGCATACAGAGAAACTCTTTACATTGAGACTCGTGGCACTAGTGTAAAGGATGACTATTAATTATTATACTTTGGTTGATGGTTCCAATTAAGTAGCATATTAACTTTGGAGAAGTAGCTTTCCAGGAAATAATTTCATTTTTCTCTCTTTCAAAATTATCCTGAGAGAGAATATTATATACAATTTTCATGTAGCACATTTTAAATGAAAAAGTGCATAATTTAAAAAGAAATAGCATTTCCTTTAAATACTGCTGCTGCTGCTGCTGCTAAGTCGCTTCAGTCATGTCCAACTCTGTGCGACCCCATAGACAGCAGCCCACCAGGCTCCCCCTGGGATTCTCCAGGCAAGAACACTGGAGTGGGTTGCCATTTTCTTCTCCACTGCATGAAAGTGAAAAGTGAAAGTGAAGTCGCTCAGTCATGTCCGACTCTTAGCAACCCCATGGACTGCAGCCTACCAGGCTTCTCTGTCCATGGGATTTTCCAGGCAAGAGTACTGGAGTGGGGTGCTATTGCCTTCTCCTCCTTTAAATACAACCTATATCAAAGCAAGAGCCAACTTTATTTAGAACATCAAATATTTCAAGATAAAAATGGGTAATGTTAGCATGTATTCTATCAAAGTTTATTTTTATATAATTGGGAAACTAACTAGGACATCAACCTTATTAGGAAATAGAGCTGAATGATAATTCTCCCACACAAATTGCAATCAAGAAGCAATTAAGTTGCATTATTTACAGCATCTATTATATGGAAATAACTATTTATGACAAATAGATAAAGAAAACGGGGTGTACACTTACAATAGAACATTATTCAGCCTTAAAATGAAGGAAATCCTACTATTCACAATAATGCAGATAGGCCTGGGGCCTTCCCTGATGGCTCAAATGGTAAAGAATCTGCCTGCAATGCAGGAGACCAGGGTTCCATCCCTGAGTCAGGAAGATCCCCTGGAGAAAGGAATGGCAACCCACTCCAGTATTTTTACCTGGAGAATCCCTTGGACAGAGGGTCCTGGTAGACTACAGCTTATGGAGTCTCAAAGAGTCAGACATGACTGAACAACTAGCACTTTTCAACACAGATGGTCCTGGATGACATGACAGTAAGTGAAATGCCAGTTACAGAAGGACAAGTACCACATAATCTCACTATACATAGAATACAAATAGTCAAATTCATAGAAGCAGAGAATAGAATGGTGATTTCCAGGTGATGTGGAGAGGTGGAAATGGGTAGTTGTTTGATAGGTGTAAGTTTGCAGTTATAGTAGGTGATCTTCTGTACAGCCTAGTATCTAAGGTCAATGAGATGGGGTTTTGCACTTAAATGTTTGATAAGAGCACAGATCTCATAATGTGTTCTTACCAAGTACACATCCAAGACTAAAAGGACACAAGGAATCTTTGAGAAGTAATAGGTATGACTATTGCCTTGATAATATGATGACATCACGGTATATGCATATGTTTAAACTCATCAAAACACAGACATTAAATATGTGGACATTTTTGGTCTATTAATTATATTTAGGGCTTCCCAGGTGCTGCTAGGGGTAAAGAATCCACCTACTTATGCAGGTGATGATACACGCTCAATCCTTTGGTAGAGAAGATTCCCCTGGAGGAGGAAATGGCATCCCACTCCAGTATTTTTACTTGGACAATTCCATGGGCGGAGGAGCCTGATGGGCTACTGTCTATGAGGCTGCAAAGCCAGACATGACTGAGTGACTGAGCACACACACAGAAGTATAATTCACTAAAGCTGAAAATAAAAAGAAGTAAGACTCCCACTTCTGATATGGCAGTGTGAGTTGCTTCACAAATCTGTTTCTCTAAAACAACTTGCAACAGTTGAATATTCATTGAAAGGACTGATGCTGAAGCTGAAACTCCAATACTTTGGCCACCAGACATGAAGAGCTGACTTATTAATAAGACCCTGATGCTGGGAAAGATTGAAGGCAGGCGAAAAAGGGGGCAACAGAGGATGAGATGTTTGGATGGCATCATGGACTCAATGGACATGAGTTTGAGCAAATTGTGGGGGATAGTGTAGGACAAGGAAGTATAGCATGCTTCAGTCCACAGGGTGACAGTCAGACATGACTGAACAGCAACTAACAACAACGGTTGTATAGTATCCTCCCCAAATACATGTTAAGTCAAAACATTAGAACATGCTCTTCTTTGGAAATAGGGTCCTTACAGAAATGATCAAGTTCCATATCTTGATATGCCATCACCCTAAATCTAGTGATCAGTGTTCTTATTAGGAGAGTTCACACACAGAGGCACGGAGAAGATGGCAATGTGAAGACACAGGTAGAGGTTAGAGTTAGGTAGCCACAATCCAGAAATGCCAAGAGCGATCAAAAGCTGAAAAAAGTAAGGAGCAATACTCATATAGAGCCTTCAGAGAAAGCATGACCCTCCTGCCTCCTTGATTTTATATTTCTGGCCCCCAAAACATGTAAGAGAATATATTTCTGTTGTATGCCTCCCAGTTGTAGAAATTTGTTACAACCTTCAAAAGTAATAAACAACCATAACTGATGAAAACTATTAAAAAGATGTTGCTGTTGCACCCAGTCATGTCTGACTCTACAACTCCATGCACTGTAGCCCACCAGGCTCCTCTGTCCATGGGATTTCCCAGGCGAAAATACTGGGGTGGGTTGCCATTTTCTTCTCTGGGGTATCTTCCCAACCCAAGGATAGAACCCATGTCTCCTGCATTGAGGGCAGTTTCCTGTATTGTAGGTGGATTCTTTACTATTGAGCCACCAGGGAAGCTCCTATTAAAATCTGTAAAAATGCATATTGCACTGAGGACATAGAAAAAATGTAAACACTCAAGAACATCTACTAAATGTACATAATAGCAAAGATTATTGCAGCTCTTGAGCCATGACCTGCTTCTACCCCAACCCTCAGTCTTCATGGCAGAAACTACAACCTGGCTAATTGTGGCAAGAGGATGGGGCTTCCTTACTTCTCACCCATCAGTCAAGAGAAGAAGATAAGGTCTGTGATACAGATTCTGGTATATCTAACCACTCTTATGAAATCAATTGCCATGTATTCACTGTTAACTTCACAATCTATGTACATGCACATGCAAAGATAACCATACATTAAAGAGGAAAGTGGGTGAAAGAAGAAAAAGAGGGATCTTATTTTGACTGTGAGATTTTGCAGAAAAGTCTGTGAGAGATGAGAGATGAAAAATAAAAAATAGATGATGTGTTTTATCTAAAACTTCAACAAAGAAGGAGTGCTGTTTGTACTCAGACACAGGCTCTGTGAAGATAAACTTTCATTCTTGAGGTTACTGTTAATTACTCAAATAGCTGGTGTTCCAGAACTTACCATACTATGTTAGCGGCACACTTCAGAAAGAAGTGAGTTTATATTATCTAAAATATAAACCAATGTTGGAGACTTAGATTGGCATATATACTCTATTATATATCACATGGGCTTCCCTGGTGGTGCTAGTGGTAAAGAAGCCAAAGCAGGAGATGCAAGAGAATAGGTTTGATCCCTGGGTCAGGGAGATCTCCTAGAGTAGAAAATGGCAACCCACTCCAGTATTCATTCCTGGAAAATTCCATGGGCAGAGGAGCCTGAAGAACCACAGTCCATGGGGCTGAAAAGAGTTAGACATGATTGAAAGGCTGAGTACCATATATAATAGTGGTGCTACTATAATAGATAATTAATAAGAACCTAATTTATAACAAAGGAAACTCTACTCAATAATAATGTCCTATATGGGAAAATAATCTTAAAACAGTGGTGCATTATATGTGCATGTATGCCTGATTCACTTGGCTGTACACTTGAAACTAACCCAACATTGTAATGTATGTATACTTCAATAAAAATAAAGTAAATTAATAAATAAAATATAATCCCACAGTACTCCAAAATTAATGGTGCACTTTATGTAATCTCAGTTTTAAGTTCTTAAGTATCCTAAGCTAATTCATTATGCACTAAATCCCAATTGATCCTTAAATAAATAGACTTTCTTTTCCTCCTGATCTGGAGTTTATTCTACCTGTAAAAGACAATATAAAACTATTTCCTCTTATTACTATTGTTTGTCAAAAAGCCAAGTGTAAGACCCAGAGGGACTAAGTGATGAAAAAACTAAACATCATGGAAGAAAGAAATGGAGAGAGTGCACCAGGGAATTATGAGTAATGTTGACCAGCTAAAAGCAGCCAAAAAGTTAAATGGATACCTAAAGTGGAAAAGAGAAGGAATTCTCAAAAATGTGTAAAGATACAGAGAGTAAAAGTAGCTCCAAAGACATTGTGTGCATGCGTGCTAAGTTGCTTCAGTAGTGTCTGACTCTTTTGACCCCATGGCCTGTAGCCCATCAATCTCCTCTGTCCCTGAGATTCTCCAGGCAAGAATACTGGAGTGGGTTGACATGCTCTCCTCCAGGGGATCTTCCCAACCCAGAGATCAAACTCCAGTCTTTTACATCTCCTGCATTGGCAGGAGGGTTTCTTTCTTTCTTTTATTTTTTTTTTTTTACCAATAATGCCACCTCGGGAAGCCCTTCCAAAGATATTGCTATATTGCTAATTTCTAAAAGAACACAAGTTTTATAAAAAGTCTAACTTATAAATACTTGTTATTTAATTGTTACTGACATTTATTCATATTTCTTTTTTTATAAAAATATAAAGTGCTATTTGTCTAAGCTCTTTTAAAAATTCCAGTGTATTTATATTTCTTTCTCTATAGCAATGTTATCAATAATTATTAAAAAACCTACTCTCTGAAAAAAAAACAGAGGTACAATGGTAATTATAAGTTTAAAGTAATTGACAGACTTTCCCCATCCTATTTATAGATAAGATACTATTCTGGAACCTACTAAATTGTCAGTTTCATTATATATAACAAACATCTTTATTGACTGAAAAGCAATACTTGTCATGGACTTGAATGAACAAAGATCTTTTATTTCTTTTACCTTACAATTCATTTTATTTATTTGCCTTGCAATTATTTTCATCAATCCCAGCAACTAGAATGTTTTATTTGCAAGCCATTTCTTTAATTATTTCCTAATGAAAAATTATGAATGCATCACAGGCAAGCCATTGATTATAAATTTATGAAATATACTTGGAGTTTTTCTAAGTTTATCTTAATGAATTGTGCTTCCACCTCAAATAGCAACCAGGAAAATGTTATTCGAGGTTGACTATAATTAATAAAATTCACAAGACAAGAGAGCATTACTTATTCACTGATGGGCCTGTCTCAGGAATCTAGAAAATTCCATTATGTATGTAAATAAGCTCTAATGATAATTCCTACAATAGAAGTTATGATGATGTGAATCATTGTTTAAACTGTCACAGTGCTACAGAGACATGAACACTGTAAAATTTGTTTGCTTGATAGGAGAGTCAGAGAAAATATAGGAGAAATATAGGAAAAATTTCAGAAAAGATCTTGCATCCTATCAGTCTTTTCAAGTACAAAATTAGCAAGAATCTTTGTTTTTTTATATAAATAAAATTCTTTAAAGGGTGTCCTACACAATACTAAAGAATGCTGAAAATTTCACCACAGCAGGAGGGTGGGTGGATGACTGTGTGTCCTCTTATTAAAAATACTTCGTGACTTTTGCCTCTAAACTAGCCTCTGGATATTTTTAATGCATGTTAATATATATAATTGTAGTCAATTTAAAATATCTTTAATAAATAAAGTTATTAAGTATAATATAGTCTCATATGCTCACAATTTTTTTTCTAAAATTAGAATCACACTTTTGGAAATGGAATACTTGGGAACAGAGAGTGATACTATGATCTCTAGATATGTAAAAACACAAATAAAATTTACACTGACTTTGAAAGAGGGATAGAATTTTCTAGAAAGATATGACCAGTGGAATATTAGACACTCTTGTTTTAAAAGAGCCCACATCTAGGGACAGAGTCATGACAGATGTTGAAGGACAAGAGTATTAACAAAATGGGGATGCATTGTCTAGCAATGGCTGAATTAAGAGTAGAGAGACAGCCAGGGTCAAGTCTTTGAAATGTACTGTCTACTCTTTTGAAGAATTAGGTCTAATATGTAGACATGGAGAAGACAAGAAATGTCTATATATATGGGCTCAACAGATTTGGCTTAGTGAAAATAATTAATAATAATATTAAGGAAATAAATGTGAAGATGTTGAGTAAACAGTTGAATATATTGGCTTGATTCTCAGGAGTGGGTATTACCCTATGACCAATTTTAATTAAAGGCTTTTCAATGGATACATTTTGTTTTATATCCTGAATAAGGTAAGAACCAATACTAGAATCCTAGCTTACAAACATTTAATAAAAATAGAGTCAGATGGAATGGTGAAGAAAATCAATATGACTGTGATCAAGAATGGAAAAGAAATGAACATTTATTACACATAAGCAAGCAGGAAATCCCTGGTGACTATATTAAGAAGCATATCAAGGTACTCAGAAGATAGAGAATCTAGAAATAATTGTGAAAAAAAGTAAATGGCTTTTGTTTAATGCATGTTTGATGTCTAATATAAATAGGTAGCTTTATAAAGCATCACAAGATGAAAAAAGTTCTGAAACCATTACTTAGATCAAGAAATAGAATCAGCAGAATCTAAAATGTCTCTCTTCCCAGTCAATATCCCCACCTTTCTCTCAAAGAGTAAATGCAATGAGATGTCCAACACACAAGAGTATTTTTGAACTTCGTTTAAACAGAAATATGATTTGCATTATTTTTGTCTCCTTTCAGTCAATGTTTCATAACTAATCTATTGTCTCTATTGTTTCATGAAGCAGTAGATCACTAGCTTTCATTGTTTTTTAGTATTCTGATGTATAAAAAGCAAGAGAATTGCAGAAAAAACATTTACTTCTGCTTCAATGACTACACTAGAGCCCTTGACTGTGTGAATCATAACAAACTGTGGAAAATTCTGAAAGAGATGGGAATACCAGGCCACCTGACCTGCCTTCTACAAAACCTGTATGCAGGTCAAGAAGCAACTGTCAGACCTGGACATGGAAAATAGACTGGTTCAAAATTGGGAAAGGAGTACTTCACAGCTGTATATTGTCACCTTGCTTATTTAATTTATATGCAGAGTACATCATGAAAAATGCCAGGCTATATAAAGCACAAGTTGGGATCAAGATTTCAGAGAGAAATATCAATAACCTCAGACATGCAGATGACACCACACTTACTTCAGAAAGCATAGAAGAACTAAAGAGCCTCCTGATGAAAGTGAAAGAGGAGAGTGAAAAAATTGGCTTAAAACTCAACTTTCAACAAACAAAGGTCATGGCATCCGGTCCCAACCCTTCATGGTAAATAGATGGGGAAACAATGGAAACTGTGATGGATTTTCTCTTCTTTTCTTGGACTCCAAAATCATTGCAGATGATGACTGCAGCCATGAAATTAAAAGATGCTTGCTCCTTGGAAGAAAAGCTATGATGAGCCTAGACAGCATATTAAAGAGAGGAAAGAAGCAAACATAGGTTTGCTCCATGTTTAAGTATATAGTGAAAGTGGAAGTCATAGTTGCTCAGTTGTGTCTGACTCTTTGCGACCCCATGGACTGTAGCTGCCAGACTCCTCTGTCCATAGAATTATCCAGGAAAGAACACTGGAGTGAGTTGCCTTTTTCCCCTCCAGGGGATCTTCCCAACCCAAGAATCGAACCTGAGTCTCCTGCATTGCAGATGGATACTTTATTCTATGAGCTACCAGAGACACCCATACTTAGCAAGTTTCTTGCCTGGAAAATTCCATGCACAGAGGAGCCTGAAGGGCTATAGTCCATGGGATCACAAACAGTTGGACACGACTAAGCACACAAACACACATATACAGACACATACAGAAAATGGTAGAACAAAAGGAGTATATGCATTATGCTTCAGTATGCACTGCAGATAATGTCACTAAAATTGTAGACTTAACATGTCCAAAAACGGTGTATGAAAATTCCTTTTGCTGTATATTCTTGTCAATGCTCAGTCTGTAATTTTATCTCACTGTGGTTTCCTTGAATTACTCTGGTGATTATTCAGGTTGGTAATCCAAGTCTATGCCCCGACCAGTAACGCTGAAGAAGCTGAAGTTGAACGGTTCTATGAAGACCTACAAGACCTTTTAGAACTAACACCCAAAAAGAGGTCCTTTTCATTATAGGGGACTGGAATGCAAAAGTAGGAAGTCAGGAAACACTTGGAGTAACAGGCAAATTTGACCTTGGAGTAAAGAATGAAGCAAGGCAAAGGTTAATAGAGCTTTGCCAAGAGAATGCACTGGTCATAGCAAACACCTTCTTCCAACAACACAAGAGAAGACTTTACACAAGGACATCACCAGATGGTCAATATTGAAATCAGATTGATTATATTCTTTGCAGCCAAAGATGGAGAAGCTCTATACAGTCAGCAAAAACAGGACCAGGAGCTGACTATGGCTCAGATCATGAATTCTTTATTGCCAAATTCAGCCTTAAATTGAAGAAAGTGGGGAAAACCACCAAAAAATTCAGGTTTGACTTAAATCAAATCTGTAATGATTATACAGTGGAAGTGACAAACAGATTTAAGGGACTAGATGTGAGAGACAGAGTGCCTGATGAACTATGGACAGAGGTTTGTGACATTGTACAGGAGACAGGGATCAAGACCATCCCCAAGAAAAAGAAATGCAAAAAAGCAAAATGGCTATCTGAGGAGGCCTTACAAATAGCCGTGAAAAGAAGAGAAGCAAAAAGCAAAGGAGAAAAGGAAACATAGAGCCATTTGAATGCAGAGTTCCAAAGAATAGCAAGCAGAGAAGAAAGCCTTCCTCAGCAATCAATCCAAAGAAATAGAGGAAAACAATAGAAAGGGAAAGACTAGAGATCTCTTCATGAAAATTAGAGATACCAGGGGAAAGTTTCATGCTAAGATGGGCTCAACAAAGGACAGAAATCATATGGACCTGACAGAAACAGAAAATATTAAGAAGAGGTGGCAAGAATACACAGAAGAACTGTACAAAAAAGATCTTCACAACCCAGTTAATTACTATGGTGTGCTCACTCACCTAGAGTCAGACATCCTGGAATGTGAAGTCAAGTGAGGCTTAGGAAGCATCCCTATGAACAAAGCTAGTGTAGTTAATGGAATTCCAGTCGAGCTATTTCAAATCCTAAAAGATGATGCTGTGAAAGTGCTGCACTCAATATGTCAGCAAATTTGGAAAACTCAGCAGTGGCCACAGGACTGGAAAAGGTCAGTTTTCATTCCATTCCCAAAGAAAGGCAATGCCAAAGAATGCTCAAACTACCGCACAATTGCACTTGTCTCACATGCTTGTAAAGTAATTCTCAAAATTCTCCAAAGCAGGTTTCAGCAATACATGAACTTCCAGATGTTCAAGCTGGTTTTAGAAAAGGCAGAGGAACCAGAGATTAAATTGCCAGCATCCGCTGGATCATCAAAAAAGCAAGAGGGTTCCAAAAAACATCTATTTCTGCTTTGTTGACTATGACAAAGCCTTTGACTGTGTGGATCACAATAAATGGTGGAAAATTCTGAAAGAGATGGGCATACCAGACCACCTGACCTGCCTCTTGAGAAACCTGTATGCAGGTCAGGAAGCAACAGTTAGAAGTGCACATGGGACAACAGACTGGTGCCAAACAGGAAAAGGAGAACGTCAAGGCTGTATATTGTCACCCTGCTTATTTAACTTATATGCAGAGTACATCATGAGAAATGCTCTGCTGAAGAAGCACAAGCTGGAATCAAGATTGCTGGGAGAAATATCAATAACCTCAGATATGCAGATGACACCACCCTTATGGCAGAAAGTGAAGAGGAACTAAAGAGACTCTTGATGAAAGTGAAAGAGGAGAGTGAAAAAGTTGGCTTAAAGCTCAACATTCAGAATACTAAGATCATGGCATCCGGTCCCAACAATTCATGGCAAATAGATGGGAAAACAGTGGAAACAGTGAGATACTTTATTTTGGCGGGGCTCCAAAATCACTGCAGATGGTGATTGCAGCCATGAAATTAAAAGACACTTGCTCCTTGGAAGGAAAGTTATGACCAACCTAGATAGCATATTAAAAAGCAGAGACATTACTTTGTCAACAAAGGTCTGTCTAGTCAAGGCTATGGTTTTTCCAGTGGTCATGTATGGATGGGAGAGCTGGACTATAAAGAAAGCTAAAAGTCGAGGAATTAATGCTTTTGAACTATGGCATTGGAGAAGACTCTTGAGAGTCCCTTGGACTGCAAGGAGATCCAACAAGTACATCCTGAAGGAGATCAGTCCTGGGTGTTCATTGGAGGGACTGATGTTGAAGCTGAAACTCCAGTACTCTGGCCACCTGATGTGAAGAACTGACTCATTGGAAAAGACCCTGATGCTGGGAAAGACTGAGGGCAGGAAGAGAAGGGGACGACAGAGGATGAGATGGTTGGATGGTATCACTGACTCAATGGACATGAGTTTGGGTGGGCTCCAGGAGTTGGCCATGGACAGGGAGGCCTGGCGTGCTGCAGTTCATGGCATCGCAAATAGTAGACACGACTGAACGACTGAACTGAACTGATATCACTTCATAACTTTATTGGCAATATGGATATCTTCTGTGAAGTGCCTGTTAATCTTTTTTTTTGTCCATTTGTAGGTATATTTTCCAATTGTGGAATAGTTTTAGATTTACAGTAAAACTAGGAGCCAGCACTGAGTGTTCTCATATATTCATACCCATTGTTTCATACATTAGCATCTTATATGAAAGTGGTTTATTTGTCATACTTAATTAAGTAATATTGATACATTATTATTAACTTGAGTCAAAACTTTATTCAAATCCTTACTTCCAAAATCCTAATAACCTTTTATTATTTCCGTATTCCATACAGGGTACCTTATTACATTTAATTGCCATGGCTTCTTAGCCTCCTCTGACCTGTGACCATCTTTCATATCTTGAGAGAAATAGTCAAATTTGGACTAGCTATCATAGGAAATGTTTGACAATATTGAGGGCTATTTTTGCTGTTGTCCAGTTGGTAAGTCAAGTCTATAGGAGATTATACTTTTATAGTAATGCCATTGTGCCAGTTTTGTATTTGTTCAGTTCTCAGTCATATCCGACTCTTTGTGACACCATGGACTGCAGCACACCAGGCTTCCCTGTCTTTCATCATCTCTCAGAGTCTGCTCAAACTTATGTCCATTGAGTTGGTGATGCCATCCAACCATCTCATACTCTGTCATCCCCTTCTCCTCCTGCCTTGAATATTTTCCAGCATCAGGGTCTTTTCTAATGAGTCAGCTCTTCGCATCAGGTAGCCAAAATATTGGAGTTTCAGCTTCAGCATCAGTCCTTCCAATGAACATTCAGGATTGATTTCCTTTAGGACTGACTGGTTTGATCTCCTTGCTATCCAGGGGATTCTCAAGAGTGTTCTCCAGCACCACAGTTTGAATGCATCACTTCTTTGGTGCTCAGCCTTCTTAATGGGCCAACGCTCACATCCATACATGACTACTGGAAAGACCATAGCTTTGACTATATGAATCTTTATTGGCAAAGTGATGTCTTGGCTCTTTAATTTGCTGTCCAGGTTTGTCATAGTCTTTCTTCCAATGAGCAAGTGTCTTTTAATTTCATGGCTGCATTCACCATCTGCAATGATTTTGAAGCCTAAGAAAATAAAGTCTGTCACTGTTTTCATTGTTTCCCCATCTATTTGCCATGAAGTGATGGGGCCAGATGCCATGATCCTTACATGCAGACTATATATTGGAGAAAGAAATGGAAACCCACTCCAATACACTTGCCCGGAGAATCCATGGACAGAGGAGCCTGAAGGGCTACAGTTCATGGGGTCACACAGAGTCTGATACAACTGAAGCAGCTTAGCATGCATGCACACAGGTTACATATATTTATTTTTATGTTTGAGATGTGGTATCAAAGTCTGTGTTTATATCAATGAAATAGAAATATAAGGGCCTTGTTATTCACACATCCTTCAGTTTTTGTTTTTTGTTTTTTTTTTTTTTGTTTTAAATTACATTTATTTGTGTGTGTGTGTGTGTGTGTGTGTGTGTGTGTGTGTGCATTTATCACCATTTAATTCTCCTGTTATTTGAGTAAGTCAGAGGTGGATAAAATCTCACTATTTAGACGTGGCTAATGGAGAATGAGAGAATCTATTGACTTTCTTTCACTGTAGAGTGAGTCCACACAGTTTACCAAAAGTATTTTCAAAGGTCATAGTCAAATAATAAACACTGGTATCTTATTTGCTACTGTTCTTTCTGTATATACTTCCTCAGTATCCTCTTAGGGGAGATTGACTGAGGTCAAGCTAGTTTCAGTTAGTCCCCTTGACAAATAACATAAAGCTATAAATGTCCCTAACATTGAATTTCTGTTCACAATTCTTGAATTGACTAGGTTACTGAAGGCAGTATCTTGAGGGTAGGTAAAGTGCTCATTATTTTTGCCTTCCTCCTTTCACTCTGCCACTGGGCATTTTGTTTTTATGACTTTACTAGGCATTTCAGTGGTAAGACCTAATCCTTAGACTTCCTGATGGTGAAATAGACCTGATGGGGTAGTGAGAGTGAGAGACGGACCATTATAAACAGATTCAAATTTTGAGTCTCAGAAGAAGAATAGATATGCTGGAGGAGACGTCACTAGCATTTGTTATTAATAAAATATTGGTACAAAATCACATCCTTGGGATAACGATAAATAGCAGTCCTGAACTTAGGGGATGACTTATTTGTGCTTGGGTGGCGAAGTTGAAGCAGTACTGAGATGTGATCTCAGTACTCATATTTAAGAAGAGCCTCCTTTGATTCAAGCAACATACTGTATTATGTTACATAATTTATGAGTGAATGACAGGCACAAGGGTATTCATTGCCTTAAGAAAAGTAAGATACACTTGTGTAGGAAAAAAATGACTTTCCAGTAGGTCATTCTCCTAGAATATTGCAAGCTTATTAACTTATTCTTCTGAAGTGCTGAGAAAATGTGAAAGGGATCTGAATACTATGTAAGTTTCAGAGAGACACTCAAGAAAGTGTTAGCTTTTAATAAGTAATGCATATCAGTTTTGGAGAAAAATATGAAGGTATTTTCAAAAAGAAGCTGTTTCTTTTTACAGAACTAGGTGGTGAGTAAGAGGAAATGTTGCTCAAGGAATAACAAGCAGATTAGACTATGGGATAGACAATTTGGACAGGAATGGTGAGAATCAGAGTTGAGGTTAATGGCTAGGTCAGTGGCACCCAAATTCTTTGTAAATCTAAACTGTGGGAAACCCTCCTTCAACCAATGAAATAAACCTTTCCAGGCAATTCTGAGTAATAGACATGGTTACAGTCACTAAGATGGATACTGCTACATTTTATCTGTGACACTGACAGATGAAAGTACCCTGATGTGGGAAGCAATACAGATCTAGGAAATGTCATACCTAGGACCTTGCTAACACTTAGGACATGGAACCTTTAGAAGATACTCAAGAAGGATTTGTTAGTGGCTATCACCTAGAAAATGTTGTCGTGGGGGAAGGGAGAGGTAGGACTAGTCCCAGAACCTAAATCCAGAGACAGAAAGTTTCACGTAGGCTATTCTTTCTTGTTCTAAACAAATGGTCCAAATACTCTCCCCTTAGTTTCACTACCATAAAAGGAGTAAGGAGCAACATCATAGATACAGTTTTAAAACCGCCTAGTGAGTTTCCATTTCCATTCTCTTTCCTGTTTCCATGTTCTCTGGTTTAGGCTAAGGGCACGAAAAGGCCCATGACAAGGTACTTTGCTATTGATTAGTTTATCAATAGGACTTCCCAGTTGGCTCAATAAAATCAGCCTACAGTGCAGGAGACTTCGGTTCAACCCCTGAGTCAGGAAGGTCCCCTGGAGGAGGTCATGGCAACCCACTCCAATAATCTAGCCTGGATAGTCTTATGAACAGAGGATACTGGTGGGCTACAATTCATAGGGTCACAAAGAGTTGGACACAACTGAAGCAACTGAGCATGCATGTGCTATATCAATAAGCTGGGAGGAGGTTCCACAAATTTGCTTCTGTCTTGTTTTTCCCCTGAAAGAGTTCCTAATTTATCATTTGTTTCTTAATAACCTGTTCTGCTATATTTCAAGATTTGGCTTAGAAGGCAACAGAATAATAAAATGAAATGCTGTTTGATACATTTGATGAGCTTTCATAAATAGGTTTAATAGAATTAACCAATTAACACTTTTGAGAGCTAAAAGAATTCTTTTTGTAAAATCATTACTTTAGGCCCAGTCAAAAAAAAAAAAAAACCCAAAAAAACAAAAACATTTTCATTGTGATAAAATACTCATAATGTAAAGTCTCTCATTTTAAACTTCTTTTAGTGTATGAATCAGTGGTATTTATTATATTCACAGAATCATACAGCTATCTCAACTATCTTGGTGAGGCCTTGTATGTTCCAATACTTTCATTACCATGAAAAGAAACCCTGTTCACATTAAGCAATATTCTCATTCCTTCCTTCTCACTGTGCATGACAAACACTAATCTGTGTTTGACAGACACATGACAAACACAAATACTGTGTCCATGAATTTGCCTTTTCTTCATATGTCATTTACATAAAATCATGCAGTCATGCCCTTTTGCTTGGCTTCTTTTACTTAACATGATGTAATCAAGATTTATCCATATTGTAGCAGGTAATGGTACTTTTGGCTTGCAAGGTGGTGCTAGTGGTGAAGAATCTGCCTGCAATGCAGGAGATCAAGAGGCACCAATTTGAATCCCTGTGCCTGGAAGATCTCCTGGAGGAGAAAATGGCAACTCACTCCAATATTCTTGCTGGGAGAAACCCATGAGCAGAGGATCCTAGATGAGCTACTTCATTTATTTTTATGGCCAAACATATTCCATTGCATTATTAACCAAGAATTTCAAGAATGGGGACCTGGCTGAGACCAAAAAAAAAAAAAAAAAAAATTATTTGGGGTTTGGTAAAACTGCAACCGAGGAGACTCAGATCCACTAAGCACTTGGATTGAAATTTCTGGACTACAAGATGAGGGAGGGGAAAAAACTCCCCAAAAGGTCATTGTTTTGTTAAGAATTGGGATTAGAGCTAACAAGATGTAACGGTCTTTGTTAAGCAAGGATTGGTCAGGGTCCAAAATGATTACATATGGTGAAGGCAAAGGGTCAGGTGGTGATGGGAACACTGAAACTACAAGATTGCAGCTGGCAGCTGTTAGTAGATATTGTTTCAAAAACTGCTGCTGACGTTCTTGAGTTTGATATAGTTCAGAAAACTGAAGCTCTCAGTAATGTAAGAAATTACCTTAAACCACATACACAATGGCCATGTGGCTCCGTTTTGGAAGCCTGAACCATAGGTACTCCATTTTGATTTTTTAAATGATCTTAAATATGTCATCAGTATGTATGTACTATATTCTGTTTATCCACTCAGCAGCTGATGGTGATTTCCACTGTTTGGCTAATGTGAATAGTGCTGCTACAAACACATCTTTCAAGTTTTTGTTTAAATTCCTTTCGAGTCTGTATATTGCCAAACCCGGGTTTGTGTGCCTGACACAGAGGGAGACCAAACAAACCGAAACATTGGAGTCTGCAGCAGAGAAACTTTTATTGCAGGGTCAAGGAGAATGGGCAGCTTGTTTTCAAAAAGTCTGACCTCCCTAATGGTTTTAGGGGGAAGAGTGTTTATAAGTAAAATTTAGTGGGGGGGTTGGGGGGCTGCAGTGTGTATAACCTTTTTCTAATTGATTGGCATTGAGGTAATAGGGGGATGTTCCAGGAATCTCACTAATCAGCCCTCTGGTTCCAACCAGTCTAGGTCCATGTGCTTGTGCTCAGGTTGAAGTCAACATCTTTGCCTGGATGCGAGCCTAGCTCCTGTAGAACTCAGATTTGTGTCAGATTGCTTTGCACATCCCTAGAAGGGGCCAGAACACTGCCTCATGCTGTGTTACTGTTTCTTTCTGTATTTCCTTCTTCCCCTATTTAGTAATGGAATCTGCCCTTTGGAACTCAGGGAAGGTCTAGGGAACTGAGACATTTTCCTGCAAATAAGGAATGGGGGGTAGAGAAAGACTTCTGTACAAGTGAGGACCCCACAGAGTCCTGCTAGATTTTGTAAACCTTTCTAGGAACTATGCTACTCTTTGGGCTTTCCTGGTAGCTCAGCTGGTAAAGAATCCACCTGCAATGTGGGAAACATGGGTTTGATCCCTGTGTTGGGAAGAACCCCTGGAGGAGAGCATGGCAGCCCACTTTAGTATTCTTGCCTGGAGAATCCCCATGGACAGAGGAGCCTTGTGGGCTACAGTCCATGGGGTTGCAAACAGACAGAACTGAGCAACTAAGCACAACACAGTACATGCTAACACTTAATTTAATTTTTTGAGGAATTTCCAAGCTATATTACAGAGTGGCTACACCATTTTAAATTGCTACCAGCTTCCAATTTCTTCATACCTTTGCCAACATGTAATTATTTTCCCATGTTTTAATTAAAGAGATTAATTATAGTCACCCTAGTGAGGGTGAAATGGTATCTAATTTTGGTTTTAATTTGCATTTCCCTAATGACTAATGCTCTTGAGTTTTTTCATGGACTTGTTTATCATTTGTGTATCTGCTTTGGAGAAATGTTCATTCAAGTCTATTGCCTTATTTTTATTTGGCTCATTTTATGGCCTTTTGTGTTGAGTTTAAGAAGTTTTTTAAATATATATATTCTGGGTACTATACTTTCATCACATATGTTGATTTGCAACTATTGTTTCCCATTCTTTAGGCTTTTCAATCTATTAATGTACATATAAAAGATACATATATGCATATATTTATTATTTGACATACAAAAGTTTTGAGTTTTGAAAAAGTCCTAGATGTATATGAATTTTTTTTCTTCTGTGACTCTTCCCTTCTAATGATCCATTGTCAAATCCAAAGTTACAAAGATTTACTTCTATGTTTTCTTCTGAGAGTTTTATAAACTCATAAATTTAGATTTTGACCCATTTACAGTTAAACTTGTACATAACATGGCATGATCTAAGGGACTTTAATATTTTGCCTATAGCCAGCTCTGCACTAGTTTTTCAAGAGATTAGTCTTTCCTCATTGAATGAATAGTCTTGGTGCTCTATGGGAATCAACTGACCATTGACATAGGGGTTTCCTTTTGGCCTCTCAGTTCTATTCCATTGATCCATATGTCTATCCTTGTGTTAGTACCACGCTGTTTAAAGTATTAAAGCTTTATAGTAAAATCTGATATTGGATGAGGCCCCCAACTTTGTTCCTTTTCAAAAATATTTTTGATATTTGGCATCTCTTGCATTTAATATGAATTTTAGAATTAGCTTTAGGATAATTGGAATTGTGATAAGAATTGCATTGAACTTGGAAAACTATTTTAGGAATAATGTTGCTTTCACACTATCAACTATTTCAATCCATGTAGTTTCACTTGCTTAGGCCTACTTTAATTTCCTGAAGCACCGTTTTGTAGTTTTCAGTAAGTAATGCTTGTACCTCCTTAGTTAAATGTATTCTTACATATTATATCATTTTGATGCTATTAGAAATGGACTTGTTTGTTGAATTTCCTTTTCAAGTTTTCGTTGCTAATATTAAAAAAAAACTGGTTTTATGTGTTTTATGCATTGCAACTTTGCTGAAATAACTAATTAATTTTTTAATTATCATTATTTTCTTTAGCTCTACTGGTAACTTGCCTGGAGAATCCCATGGACAGAGGAGCCTGGTGGGCTAAAGTCCATAGGATCACAGAGTCAGACCATGACTGAAGCAACTTAGCACAGATGAATGCATGTGTCTGTGTGTGTGTGTGTGTGTGTGTGTGTGTGTGTGTATGTGAGCTGCTCAGTCATGTCTGAATCTTTGTGACCCCATGGACTGTAGCCTACCAGGCTCCTCTATCCATGGGATTTTCCAGGCAAGAATACCAGAGTGGGTTGCCATTTCCTTCTCCAGGGGATCTTCCCAACCCAGGGATTGAACCCGGGTCTCCTGCATTGGAGGCAGATGCTTTACCATCTGAGCTACTAGGGAATCCCATATATATATATTTTCATATTTATAAAATTTAATATTCATATTTCACATGTATATATTTATGCATATATGCATATTTATATGCATATATAATATATAAATATGGAAATATGTTAGCCAAAGAGATTAAAAGGAGAGAAGGAGAGGAAAGAGACAGAGAGAAAAGGAAAGAGAGAGAGATTGAAGATTCAGTTGGTAGCAAGAGGAACGAGTATCAGCAAAACTTTATGTAACACAATTACCATATTTCTGTACACTTCACTGCATTTTGGTGGAAGCAACTCTTTTTGGTTTGACAAAATTATATCTATCCATCTATCTATTTATATAGATAGATAGTTATAGATATTTCAGGCTTTATATATTTTTTTCAGCCAATTTCAGCAAATTGCTTGCTATGTGATATAAGACGAGCTTCTCCAATAGGACTCTGCAGCAGTAGTCCCTCAGGCCCTTTGGAGTTGAATGTACTGCAAAAAATGTATGTCCTCGTCTCAGACAACTGTGGGAAATGTGAAGGGATTAGGCCTCTGAGAAACCTTTCCAGGAAATTTTAAAACTTTCTTTGCACCAGCATTGCTCAAACTTACGTGATCACTGTTAGGCTTTTTTTTTTTTTCCAGTAGGTAACAACTTTTAACCTGAATATCACACTTTTACAAACTCAGTATTAGATCAGCGATTGTTACTGAGTCTAAGTTCACTCTGCTTGCTGTCAACTAAAAAAGAGGCGCAACTTGAGAGCTGTGAGTTAAGTTTCATTTGGGGTAAAATGAGGACTGCAGCCTGGAAGGCAGCACCTCAGATTGCTCTGAGAGACTGCTCCAAAGAGGCAGTGAGGGAAGGTCAACGTATAAGGTTTTGGTGAAGAGGGAGTTCAATACCATTAAGCACTCATTTTACAAAAGGTTTTCTGCTAGTCACAAGGATCTGACATCACCAAGAAGGCATTTAGTGCTTTTCTACATATGAGGAGAGGCAAGGATTAGGGTCACGGAATCAATTCCTGAAAATATCCAATTATATAAAGACCTGTCCCACCAGAGTTCCTGGAGACAGCACATCTCACTCCACCTTGAACTCGCTTAGTGGGTTTTGAAGATTGACAGCTGCAGCAGCATTGGTTTCAATCTCCATAGAGGCAGATGACAAATGCCCTTGTTCTTCAGTTGCTGGCAATGCTCTTGACAATTGCCCATTTGTAGTTGACACCACCACACAATAGGCCAATAAATCTCAGAGATGAGATATTGAGGCAAGGAATATGATTTTATTCAGACAGCCAGTTGACCAAGAAGACAGTAGACTACTAAGTCTCAAAATAACCATATTGTTGAGGCCTGGATACCAGGTTCTTTTATGGATCAGAGGTGGAGGGAGGTGAGGAAACAAAGTAATTGGACCATTTAATTCTTGTAAATATCTCCTAGAATGGCAAGCCTCAGGCAGGGGGAGTATGTTCATTTCTTTCTTCCTGCAATCTACAGGTGGGCAGGGTTATGAACAAAGGCAGGTTAGTTTAACAGTCAGGCAGAGGGGGCAGGGTTCCCTGAGGCAGGACATTATGTATGCTCTAATAACAAATGCAGCAGAAAATAAGGATTAAACTCACAGAAACAGATCTAGTACAGAGTCAAAATTAACCCTTCCCAGTTACACAGTTACACAATCTCTGTAAGCCTATAGTATAGAGATAAAATAACCATCTTTTTGTCCACATGCAGTTACAATTGGTAAAGTAATATGAGGACTCATTGTGCATTATAATATTTATGTAAATAAAAATACTGTTATTCATGGATAATTATTTTTAAAACATTACATTTTTCCATTCTTTCTTTATGGAGGAAGAATAGTGAATTGGCAGAGGATTCAACCTTTATTTTAGAGATGAGTAAAAAAAAAAATAAATGCCTTACTTGAGATCTTACAGCAGCAGCTAGCTGAACTGAAATGATAAGCCAGATCTCTTGACACTTGGAAAAGAATACTATTTATTTTTCTACTCTGCCTCCATATGGTCACACATCAAACCATTCATGCATGGAGCTGCTGGGGTGAGCGTTATAGAAACACTGTAAGACTAACTCTGTAAAATAATGAATTGTTGGAAAGAACTAGGAGAGAATGATAATTTAAACTTCAATTTAAATATCCACACATAGGATATTATAGAGATGAATGTAGCATATTTAAAACATTTTTAACCCCAAGTAGTTCAAAAGAAAAGCATATGTTCTTGATGTATGAATCATAATCATGTGAAAATGTGTGCCACTTCAGTCAGTAAAAAATCTAGATGAATGACATGGTTCTAGAGGAGCCTAGACTACAACACTAATGTTTGATTTTGATCTCCATTATTAATACATAACTAAAAGTTGTGTTTTAACTATCCCTATCCTCTGTATTTTATTTTTTTATTCTATCTTTCTTTCAACTGAAACCTTTAAGTGGCATTTTGGGGGGGCTCCAAAGAACCGCAATCCTTTGTATCTCAGCACAGAAAATAATTGAGCAAGAGGCAAAGTGACAGACAAGAAGTGACTTATTAAAACAGGATGCTTATGATGCTTACAAGTGGGTGGGTGAAGGGGTATCAAGCCCAAAGAACTTACAGGGCTACAATTTTATAATCAAAGGGAAAGCAGGGAGGGGAAGAAGACATTTTTCATCTTTCTTAAGTAGACATCATGCTTCCTTCATCAGTTCCTCCTCCAGGTTGAGCAGGGCAGTTTTCTTGTTTCTGTAGTTGACATAGGTCTACAAAATATTTTTTACATGTGCAGAGAGCAGGTTCTAATTTATTGAGCTTACTGGGCAGGATGTGGGTCTCAAGCCACCATTGTTTTACTGTTTGGGGGTATGTCTCATGCTTCTGTTGCATGCTTTTGTTGCTAAGCAAGCCTGCTTGGTTTTGTGATTAAGAAAACCTGTTTTCTTGAGTAATCATTAACTTACAGGGGTCACTTTTTTTTTCTATTTATAGTCCCTATTTAATCACCTACTTTGTTCCTATCAAAACCTTTTATTTCTTTTGTTGTTCATGGCCACCCCCATTGAGGCAAGTTCCAAGTGGAAAGGAGATTGTCTAGAGGGAAATGGCACTGTCAAATGATTCTGCTCTAGTCATGAATGTGTTTGCAAAATGATCATTTCAAAGTGACATGTGAACCTTTTAAGATACAGACACAAGCATATCCATCCCACTTTGGGGAGGCTAAAAATTGTTGGTATGTTTTCATGGTTTCTCTGACACAATTTCTGAGATAGAAAACTAGTCAAAGAAACTTAAAGGTCTGAGTTCAGTGTTATAATCAGTAAAATAGGACCCAGACCTCAAGACAGAAAATATTCATTCTTTATCTGACATTTTATTTTTAACCTGGGAGAGTTTGAGGTAACTGGATAGTTATCTATAAAAAGGAAGTATATTTTAAAATAAGTTAATGATTTACACACAAAAATCAAGGATTAATTTTTTAAAAAGAATTTTCATTACTGCTAGCTGTGTTTCCAGGTTTTTAATGTTTGATGAAGAAATAAGAAAGTAGTGTTTAAAATCAAGATTTCCCTAGAAAATTTTCCTGATTTTGTGAACGTTGATGCGGCTTCATTGACAACTTGAGACTGTGGGTCTAAGAATGGAACTGAAAGGTATGCCTGCACTTACATCAGAGGTGAATTAAAACAAAAACAAAATTCATGGCTTAACTTTAAGTAAAGTTTCTTTTGTGGCCTCATTGAGTACAAAATGATAATGTTCTTTGTACAGGGTTTTGGAAAACTGCTCTATACCAGGAAGTCATTTTCATAAGAGGCACTTCATTGGTGTATTGTTCCCTTTTTCCTCTGCCTCCACATCTTTTCCCCTCTATGGAAAACTTCCCTCTTTGGGAAGTTTCCTACATGGATTCATGTAATTGGTTTCCTGGTGTTGGGGAGGTCAGCTGGTATAAAACACAAGTCTCTGCTCATAACTTTATTTAAATTGCATTTGCATTTAATATCAGCTTTTTAAAAGTGAAGTTGAGGGTTTAGTCAGTAACTTACTGGCCTGGGAATCTGGTCTAAGTTTCTGAAGAGCAGTAATGACTATAATGACACTCTTAATAGCCACTGTAGTGCCATGTATAGTGAGCAATTGAGATTATAAGCCAGTGTGAGTTTTTTAAATATTTGATGATACTTGGTTTAGAAAAGGAAAAGGAGTCTGGGCTATTTCTATTCAGTAAAGGCAAGTGATGTTGAACAACAGTTAATCCCAGGAAAAACAAACAAACAAACAAACAAAGCATTAAAAAAACTGATTTATCTGTTTCCTAAAAGTCCCCAGGGATACTTTGAGTTCAAGATTACACAAATGAACCTTGTTTGGGTTCCTATTCAATTTTCTCTTTCACTTACTGAGGATTTGCTTAATTTCCGGATTTGCTCCACAATCCATCACAAGCATCTTTTTTTTTTTTTTTTTTTTTAAATTTTTGTTGGAGTACAATTGATAACAATGCCTATTAATTTCTGCTCTACAGCAAAGTAAATCATCTGTACATATACATGTTTCCCTTCTTTTTTGGATTCCCTTTCAGTTGGTCCTTTAATGGACCAGAACCTGGTGGTCCGGAGTCGACGATAAGAAAGTGAAAGAAGTAAAGAGGCTAATATTCCCTGGGTTATGCAGCCAGCTTCTGCGCTCCAGGGAATCAGCCAGAAATAGAGAGATAAAGAGAAAGAGAAGAAGAGAAAGAAAGAAAGAAAGACACGGAGACCAAAGCTCTGATGGAGCAAAGGTGTTTTAATCAGCATGGTGTGGGCATGTATACTGTTTTACAAGGTAGTTATTCTCAGCAAAAATAAGGATTAAAATTACAGACTTACAAAACAAAAGACAATCCCTATCAAAGAGAGAGTTGCAAGCAATCACCTTTTACCATATGGTTCATAAAAAGGAAGAGGGTACTTATCACCGTAATGAGAAATGCCTGGGTTCCTCAGCCCGGGAAAGGCAAGGCGTGCCTCTTCTTTTAATTCCTGAATATTCAGGAATTAATAAGGACCAGAGGGTTTCTGACAGATCTAAAACAGCACAGAGGAAGCCTCTTGTTAAATGCTTCCTGACACCTTTCCATTTAGGTCACCACAGAGGACTGAGTAGACTTCCCTGAGCTGTACAAAGTTCTCATTAGTTATCTATTTTGCACATGGTAACATATATTAATATGTCAATCCCTGTTGCAAGCATCATGAATCTCTTGAATATTACCTTTTCTACCTCCATATTCACTTCCACTGATTCCTTCTGTTTATTCATTTGAGAAACTCAAGAGGAGTTCTCTTTTTTATCTTATTCTACATTGGATCAACATATGCCATTAGCATTCTTCTAGAAAGGATGGTAAAGTCCCATGCTAAATAGTGGTGTCTGGTTGTATTAACAGTATCAGACGCCTTTCTGAAAGAGTTCAGATTATAGTCCATACATCTCTGGGCTGTGAGTTGAAATTAAATGTCATTCCAACAGCTTCCAGTGTCTAAATATGACTTTCCATTCTGAAGACCTTTTAAGAAAACCACCTCCAATTTTCCAACAGGAAAGTTCTCTCTGAAAGCATTTCATGGATAAGAACATTTTTAAGATCAAAGATTAAAAATAATCCTACATTCAGGTCTAAAGTGTTTAATAACAAAAAAAAAGCTGTTTAAAATGTCTATGCATTCATCAAGACCTTGTTGCTAAACACACCCATGATTTCAGGAGAAGTTGATAAGTGATTTACAACTTTGGTTCAAAGGGGAAGTGTTCTTTTGTTGGGTTTCTTACACAAAATTCATACTCTGCAGCTTCCCCAGCTCTGTCACAGGTCCTTGAATCTGAATATAAGGGAGTAATAGCTGAGACACTACATTTTGAACAATTACTCAAATATTTCAGTGCAGTATAACATTTTTGGACTGCTGATAGATGCAGTCTTGAGAATAAAATACTTTCTTGAACTTGTTTCAATAAATGGTGTGCATTGATTAATTTAAGCAGCAGTTTTAACATTGATTTCACATGTTTGTTGTTCAGTTTCTAAGTCCTGCCTGACTCTGTGCAACCTCATGGACTGCAGCATGCCAGGCTTCCCTGTCCTTCACTATCTCCATAACTCCAGTTTGAATACTGATCTGCTTCAAATTATTATCTCTCTGATACAAAGTAAGCAAATTGATATGGACAGAAACCAATTATTTTATCTCTCTCTTCTGTGTGCTCTGGGCATTTCTTGCAAACCGAAAGTAGGACAATTCCACATATCTTAGTCAGTATCCACTTTCTGAGACAGCTAATGTCCTGTCTCCTGGTTAACACCCCTCCCCTCTTGGTATCTCTTTTTCTCTATCAGTTGAGTCCCTCTAAAATGATCATTGCAGAATTTAGAGAGGAACTTAGTGAGTGAAGTGACTATGGGAGAGTTAGGCTACCACAGAACATGACCACAGACAGTACTCATGAGGGCTTGGAACTTAGCATCAATGCCAGTGGACTGTGTCTTCCATCATACTCAATTCCAATATTTGAGTTGGGCATACATTTAGGAATGGTGCCCATCAGTCCACTGATGAATTAAGAGAAGAGAGGATACAATGAAGATACTTAATGCTGACATGTATGCAATGAAATGGCGCTTCCAGTTCATTTGTATATTTGTTGTGATTGTTCTGTCACTCAGTCATGTCTGACTCTTTGTGAACCCATGGACTGAAATGAAGCATGCCAGGCTTCCCTGTCCTTCACCAACCCCCAGAGTTTGTTCAAACTCATGTCCATTGAGTTGGTGATGCCATCCAAACATCTCATCCTCTATCACCGCCTTCACCTCTTGCCCTCTCTTGCCCAGCATCAGGGTCTTTTGAAGTGAGTCAGCTCTTCATATCAGGTGGCTAAAATATTGGAGATTTAGCATCAGTCTTTCCAATTACTATTAAGGGTTGATTTCCTTTATCATTGACTAATTTGATCTCCTTGCTGTCCAAAGGACTCTTTGAGAGTCTTTTCCAGCACCACAGTTTGAAAGCATCAATTGTTTGGTGCTCAGATTTCTTTGTGGTCTGTTGCTCACATTTGTACATGACTACTGAAAAAATCATAGCTTTGACTATAGGAACCTTTGTTGGCAAAATGATACCTCTGCTTTTTAATATGCTGCTAGGTTTGTCATAGCTTTTCTAGCAGCAAGTGCTTTTTAATTTCATGGCTACAGTTACCATCTGAAGTGATTTTGGAGCCCAAGAAAATAAATCCTCTCATTGTTTCCATTTTCTCCCCATCTATTTGTGATGACATGATGGGACCATGATCTTAATTTTTTGAAAGTTGAGTTTTAAGCATTTGTATATATAATTACAAAATGGCACAGATCCAATTACCCTTATCTTAAAAGCTTTGAAACAAATGATTCTTGGAATTCAATATTTTTTTCAAAGGTTAGAAAGCCAAGACAGTTTTCAGCATCCAAAACATTTTGATTTATGCAGCAAAGTCTATGGCTATTTCATACACTAGAATAAATAAAGTACAAAATTATCCTCTGAGAATGCAAAACAAAAGAAGTCTCTTACATACAGAAACTGTCTTGCTAGACCATGCTCTTCTCCTATTATCTTACCTACACAACTTCACAGAAAATCAACCTCAGACAAGATTACTCTGATTCTATGATAAAGTGTACAAAACATTGTCACTTCATAATTTTGTCTAAGTAAAAATTAAAAAAAAAAATAAAGCCAAGTATTCACTCTCTGGAGTAAAATGAGTGACTGCTACGTCTTTACCAATTGTGTTTTGATAAAACTTTATTCTCATTATAGTCTGTCCTTCCTGTGGGTAAAATTTATTGAGATAGCCAATCAAAGAATTTCCCTTGCTTTCTGATAACATTTAATCTAGAGTTCACCCCATTTCCTCAGACTTTCTTCAACTTTGCCCAAGCAAAGCTCAAGATCTATAAGTAATCCTTTCTGATACTTTCTTACTGAGATAACTCAGAGCTCCTCATGTTGTGTGTTCTATACTGAGTAATTAATAAAATTTCCTCAGTTTCAGGTGTGTTACTAATAGTTTTGGATGGAAGACTTCAATACCTCATACTGTATCAGTTTTTGATGCTGAATGAATTCCAATGAATCAGGTTTTGCTGTTAAATGGTTTATGAAAAAGACTTTTAAGTTTCAACATATTTTGACTTTTAGAATTCCAGATAAGACTTTGCATACCTGATAGAGTTTTTTGGAAACCATTTGGCAATATGTATCTGGAACTTTAAAATGTACACATATGAATCCATAGTATCTTAAGGGAAAATGTCTAATTTCAATTATTTCTTGTGGCATTATTTATAGCAGGGAAATTTAGAAATAAAAGTGGATATTTACAGCATAGGTCTTTGCAGTGACCTTTTGGTTATGATACCTAAAGTACAAGAAACAAGGTAAAAAATAAGCAAGTAGGAAGGCATTCAACTAAACAGTTTCTGCACAGCAAAGGAAAAAATGAACAAAATGAAAAGATAACTTGCAGAATGAGAGAAAAATATTTATAAATCATATATCTGATAAGGGATTAATATATAAAATAGGTAGAGAAATCATACAACTAGATAACAACAACAAAAAGCAATAATACAGTTTAAAGAAGAGCAAAAGACACATGTTCCCAAAGAAGATATTCAAACAGTCAACAGGTACATGAAAAGGTGTTCAACATCACCAATAACTGGGGAAATGCAAATTAAAGCCACAATGATATTTCACCCACACTTGTTAGAAAGGTTATCATCAAAAAATGAGATAGGAATTGTTATGAGGATGTGGATAGAAGGGAACCCCTGTGCACTGTGTGTGGGAATGTAAATTTGCATAACCACTATAGTAAAATAGTATGGTTTCCTCAAATATTAAAAATAGATTTACCATATGATCCAGTAGTTTCACATCTGGGTATTTATTCAAGGGAAATAAAAATACAACTTGTAAAAGACACATGCACCCTCAAGTTCATTGTGGCATTAGTTATAATCGCCAAGACATAGAAACAACCTATGTGTCTACTGACAGATGAATAAAGATAATATACATATATACATAATGGAAAACTATTTAGCCACACAAAGAAGAAATTCCTACCATTTGCAACAAGATGAATGGACCTTGAGGGAATTATGCTAATTTAAATAAGTCAGACAGAGAAAGACAAATACTGTAAGACATCACATATATATGGAATTTAAAAGCAAACCAAACTTATAGAAAATGAGACCAGATTTATGGTTGTTAAAGGCTGGAGTAGGGAATGGAGGAATTGGTTAGACGTGGTAAAAAGGTACAAACTTTCAGTTATAAAATAAATAACTATTGGGTTGTAATGTACAACATGCATCTTCCCTGGTGGCTCAGCTGGTAAAGAATTTGTCTGCAATGAAGGAAACAGGTTTGATCTCTGGGTCAGGGAGATCCTGTGAAGAAGGGCATGATGACCCGCTCCAGTACTCTAGCCCAGAGAATCCCATGGACAGAGGGGCCTGATGGGCTACAGTCCATAGGGTCACAGGGAGTCAGACACAACTGAAAGGACTGAGCACACATGCAATGTACAACATGATAACTTTTTCTGTGTCTACATGAGGAGATGGATGTTAACTAAACATCGTAAGAATAATTTTGCAATACATACATTATGTCAAATTATTTTGCTCTCTGCCTTAAATTATACAATATATTATATCAATTAAGCCTCAGTAAAATTGAAAGAAAATATTTCTTAAAAGTAGATACTCAAAAATATAATTATGCATCTTGCAAAACAGACTATTATAGTCATAAAAATTAGGTTTATGGGCTTCTCTGGTGGTCCACTGGTTAAGAATTCATTTATCAATGAAGGGGACATGAATTCTATTTATATTTTGGGAAGATACCACATGCCCTGGAACAATTCAACCCATGGGCCACAACTACTGAGCCTATATTCCAAGAGCCTGCACACCACAAGGAAGAGTAGCCCCCACGTGCTAAAACTAATTAAAGACCAGGTGCAGCAATGAAGACCCATCACAGCCAAAAATAAATAAATAAATATTTCTAAAAATTTATGTTTATAACTTCTGATGAAGTTCTTGTGATATAAATATGAGTCAAAGAAAAAGACAAACTGTGTATATGACACAGTCTGATGGAAATTTACCGAATGAAGACAATGGTCAACACTGATTGATTTGCATATATTTTTACTCCCTCAATACTCTTTTCCAGACTTCTAGATTTTTTCTGAAATCACTAGGAGCATGAGTTAATTTTAAGAAGATAGAAACATGGCTTGTGTATAGTTGGGAACGATCTCTGTGGAGGTCAAATGAATAATAGGATTTAATAATTACTAAGATATTTCTTGGGCTTCCCTGGTGGCTCAGAGTAAAGTGTCTGTCCACAATGCAGGAGACCTGGGTTCGATTCTTGGGGTGGGAAGATGCCCTGGAGAAGGAAATGGCAACCCACTCCAGTACTCTTGCCTGGAAAATTCCATGGACTGAGGAGCCTGGTAGGCTACAGTCCATGGCGTCACAAAGAGTTGGACATGAAGGTGGAATCCCAGTCCACCTTACCTGCCTCCTGAGAAACCTGTAGGCAGGTCAAGAAACAACAGTTAGAACTGGACACAGAACAATGGACTGGTTAAAAATGGGGAAAGGAGTATGTCAAGACTGTATGCTGTCACCCTGCTTCTTTAACTTCTATGCAGAGTAAATCTTGCTAAATGCCAGGCTGGAGGAATCAAGACTGCAGGGAGAAATATCAATAATCTCAGATTGCAGATGACACTACTGTTATGGCAGAAAGCAAAGAGGAACTAAAGAGCCTTTTGATGAAAGTGAAAGAGAAAATGAAAGTCACTTAGTCTGACTCTTGTGACCCCATGGACTGTAGCCTGCCAGGCTCCTCTGTCCATGGAATTTTCCAGGCAAGAATACTGAAGTGGGTTGCCATTCCCTACTCCAGGGAAAGTTAAAGAGGAGAGTGAAAAGGCTGGCTCAAAACTTAACACTCAAAAAACTAAGATCAATGGCATCCGGTTCCATCACTTCATGGCAAATAGATGGGGAGAAAATGGAAACAGTGGCAAACTTTATTTTCTTGGCCTCTAAAATCTCTGCAGATGGTTATGGAAGCTGTGAAAATAAGACACTTATTTCTTGGAAGAAAATCTATGACAAACCTAGACAGTGTATTAAAAAGCAGAGATATTACTTTGCTGATGAAGTTCCATCTAGTCAAAGCTATGGTTTTTCCAGGAGTCATGTACAGTGTGAGAGTTGGACCATAAAGAAGGATGAGCACCAAAGAACTGATGCTCTTGAACTACAGTTGGAGAAGACTTTTGAGAGTCCCTTGGACAGCAAGGAGATCAAACCAGTCATTCCTAAAGGCAATCAATCTGGAATATCCACTGGAAGGACTGGTGCTAAACGTGACGCTCCCATACTTTGGCCACCTGATGTGAAGAGCTGATTCACTAGGAAAGACCCTGATGCTGGGAAAGATTGAAGGCAGGAGGAGAAGAGGACACCAGCGTATGAGATGGGTGGGATACCATCACTGACTCATTGGATGTGAGTTTGAGCAAGCTCTGGGAGATGATGATGGATAGGGAAGCCTGACATGCTGCAGTCCATGGGGTCGCAAAGAGTAGGACATGACTAAGCAACTGAACAACAAAAGACTTGCAGAATAAGACATATAGGGAGGAATGTATAAGTGAGACAATTATATACAAAGTAGCTATTTAACATTAGAGCTATATATACAGTAAACTAATAATTGTTAAATTTCAAGCAAGCAGGAGAGAGAAATTTGAGGCTCGTATTTAACACATATATTTAGCATAAGGTGTATACTTTACTTATTATAGATAGAGGTGATATGGATCATGGATATAAAATTAAATTTTATCTTGCTTGTATTATCCCAGTTTGCTAGATAAATCAATGCAATAGATGGTATAAATTTCCATTCTTTATTTTTCTTTTACTTGCCAGAAAAAGAATTTGACATGAGGAAAATAAATTTTTGAAAAGAGAAGCTGTATTTATAAGGGTTAAACAATTCAACTTGTCAACAGCATTTCTTCCAAAATATATTTGAAGCAGTGAAATCCTCAGGTGATTTACACTTTGGGGTGAACATCTTTCTTTGGCATTTTATTCTCTGTAGTAATTCCATTAAAAGAGCACAATTTATTGCACATCTGTCTTTGCAGATTTTATCAATGCTGAAACCTTTTAAACTGAGAATGGGATTAAATAAACCCTATTTACCAATGTGGTAAAATATAATAGACACACAGCCCATTAAATGGCCAGCTAAATCAATATATCCACTTGGCAGCAATTTCCAGGAGATAAGGTGAGGACCTTCTGTTCTTTTTGATAGATGAGTGAACTTAAGGGGGAGAAGTTACAATAGTTTCCAAGTGTACCTTGAAGGGAATATTCATTATTTTCAAATTACCATCTCATGTCAGCAGATTTGTGGTTAGTAAACAGAGAGGCCATTCATACTTCTCCTCCTATGTGGTTATAGCAGTGAGTCAGCTGAGATGGAAGGCAGAAGAGGGTTTGAAACTATTTAACAAAGAAAATATTTCAGTTCTGATTAAAAGATATTTATAAATTTTAATTATGTGATAAATACTGTTCAGATCACCCCTCAAAATAAGGTTTGTGTTTTTTTTTTTTTTTTATGATGGTAAAGAAAGAAAAATGTGAAGGAAAAAGGAAACTAAATAATGTAATAATAACTTAGAATGTGCATAGAGAGTGCCAGATGCTATGTATTTTATACATTTATTAATTTCATAGATATCAATTGAAATAGGAAATTGATTTGATCTGTGCCTACAATGTACCAGAAACTATTCTTGGAACATTTAGCTACATTAATCTTTGTTTGATCTTTACAACAAAATCTTTGAAGCACATATTATTATGGACACAGAAACAGAGAATCAGAGTAAACTGCACCAAAATCACAATAAAACTATTGAGAATAGTATTTTAATTTAGACTTTTGCTTCCTTGAATCACTAGGAGAGGTTTAAAGTGTTAAGTAAGAAGTATAGAAGTTACATATATATTCAGAGAGGTTAAAAACTGAGTATTATACATAGGAATTAGCTTTTTTGATGAGAGTTCAGGAGACAGAAGTTAGTGACTAAAGTCAAGATCAAGTCCTTAAATCAGGGAAAGAAGCAGGTTAAGGTTGGGAGCTTAATAAAGGCTTTAAGGTTAAAAACAGGAGTTGAAGCATTACTACGTTTGGAACACAGATTATGTAAGTTCCTAAAAAAAAAAAAAGGGAAGTGAAACTATTACGTCCTCAGTCATATCCAACTCTTTGTGACCTCATGGACTGTAACCTGTCAGGCTCCCCTGTCCATGGAATTCACCAAGCAAGAATATGGGAGGAGTAGGCGTTCCCTTCTGCAGGAGATCTTCCCAACCCAGGGGTTGAACGTCGTTCTCCTGCATTGCAGGCAGATTCCTTACCATCTGAGCCACCAGGGAAGTTTCTGAATCTCGGTAGTTTCCCCCTCAGTCAGTCTCATCCATCAGGAAGCTTCCATAAGCCTCTTATCCTTCTCCATCAGAGGGCAGACAGACTGAAAACCACAGTCACAGAAAATTAACCAATCTAATCATATGGATCATAGCCTTATCTAACTCAATGAAACTATGAGCCATGTCGTATAGGGCCACCCAATATGGACGGGTCATGGTGAATCATTCTGACAAAGTGTGGTCTATTGCAGAAGGGAATGGCAAACCACTTCAGTATTCTTGCCTTGAGAACCCCATGAACAGTATGAAAAGGAAAAAGATAGGACACTGAAAGATGAACTCCCCAGGTCTGTAGGTGCCCAATATGCTACTGGAGATCAGTGGAGAAACAACTCCAGAAAGAATGAAGAGACAGAGCCAAAGCAAAAACAACACCCAGTTGTGGATGTGACTGGTGATGGAAGTAAAGTCCAATGCTGTAAAGAGCAATATTGCATAGGAACCTTGAATGTTAGGTCCCTGAATCAAGGCAAATTGGAAGTGGTCAAGCTTCCATCTCCAAGGAGATGAAAAGAGTGAACGTCGACATTTTAGGAATCAGCAAACTAAAATGGGCTGGAATGGGTGAATTTAACTCAGATGACCATTATATCTACTACTGTGGGCAAGAATCACTTAGAAGAAATGGAGTAGCCATCATAGTCAACAAAAGAGTCCAAAATGCAGTACTTGGATGCAATCTCAAAAACGACAGAATGATCTCTGTTTGTTTCCAAGGCAAACCATTCACTATCACGGTAATCCAAGTCTTTGCCCCAACCAGTAATGCTGAAGAAGCTGAAGTTGAACAGTTCTGTGATAGACCTACAAGACCTTATAGTACTAACACCCAAAAAAGATGTCCTTTTAATTATAGGGAACTGGAATGCAAAAGTAGGAAGTCAAGAAATACCTGGAGTAACAGGCAAATTTGACTTGGAGTACAGAATGAAGCAGGGCAAAGGCTAGTAGAGTTTTGCCAAGAGAATGCACTGGTCATAGCAAACACACACACACACACACACACACACAGAACTGCTGTCAGAAGCATTAATTACTTAATTTGAAATATCCTAGTTGCACACTTTCTTTATCCAAAAAATGGATTGTACATAGTTTACATAGACAAAGATAGAAGATTATATTAGTGAAGCTCTGGAAGCCAAAAGAAAGGTGATTGAATTTACTGATCAGTGTTAATTACAGATTATGTATTAAGTTCTGTGATGGGCAGTTCCTGTTGTCTTATCTAAATATCACTATGACCATGAGAAAGCAAGATCTCTTTTCACAGGGTAGGAAGCTGAAGCCTACAGAGCATGTGTGACCTATCCCAAGTCACCCAACTGTTAGATAGCAGAAAGTAGTTCAGTTTAGTCACTCAGTCGTGTTCGAATCTTTGAGATACCATGGGCTGCAGCACACCAGGCTTCCCTGTCCATCACCAACTCCTGGACCCTGTCAAACTCATGTCCACTGAGTCGTTGACACCATTCAACCATTTTATCCTCTGTTGTCAAGAAGAAAATAGACTTGAACTTAAATTTGAGTCTCTACTTATTCACAGTAAAATCATGATACAGGATTGTCCTGAACATGCAAATCCTTGAGCTTAACATTGGAGGGGGGCATGTTTTCCTCACTGCACTGTTTTTCCATGAGTCTGTCCCTCAACAAACCTCCCCATCCTCCTAGAAATTGTTTAGCATGGATGGAGGGGAAAGATGAACATGAGTTTTCCGCTGTCTCATCTAGGGCTCCCAGGTGGACACTCTAAATCAGAAAAATCTCCAAAGCTTCAGTGTTAATGTTTTATACACTTGGTGAATCCACCAGAAATCAGAGTGCATGCAGGGGAATACAGGAGGGAAGGATCAGTGTTAGAGGAACACAGTTTCTTAGCACAACAGGCTCTTTGTAAATATTCATCTTGGTGAAAGTAAAGTGTGAGTCATTCAGTCGTGACTGAATGACTCTTTGTGGCCCCACGGACTATAGCCTGCCAGTCCACTGAATTCTCCAGGCAAGAATACTGGAGTGGGTTGCCATTCTTTTCTCCGGGAATTTTTCTGATCCAGGGTTGAACCCAGGTCTCCCACATTGCTGGTAGATTCTTTACTTCTGAGCCACCATGGAAGCCCTCATCTTGGTGGCTTACAATATAAACATAAACCTTTAGCCTCTGGCATGGAGATCATCTGGATGGGAAATATGCCTCTCATTTAACGACTGTGCTGAAACTGACAGTTTGGTGCTATTGGGCTATAAACTCCACTGTCTCCACATGAGCCAGGTATTAAGAGGAAGAATTGATTTTCAGGGTAAAGGGGTTTTTGAGTTAGTCCTCCTATATACAAATGTATTAAACATGATCTGTTTGGTATTACTTATTTTTCACTCCCGTGTCTCTGAGATAATGGACTTGGCCTTGATGTAGGTGTTATTTATGTCCTTTTGTGAGCTGTTACTTGCAACAAACTTACACAGAACTAAAAATGACTTCAAGCAACCAAACCTGAGAATAGCTTTAGTAGCTGTTACCATTTGCATCTTAATATGGTAGGATGCCCTTTTAAGGAAAGCAGGGAAACAAGTCTGTTAAATTATGATTTCATAGTTCCGAATCAGCACAGAGGGAGGCTCTCTCTCCTGTTGCCTAGTAGGTGCATCATGGATGCTTAGCATGTACTAAAATATCTTCATTGCTTCATGACATGTGGAACTTCTGAAGTGTTAGTTTTCAGGGTTTATCTGATAGTTTAGATGTAGAAAGAGGAATTTTTCTCTCTACTTATGTGCTTAAAGTTAACATCAGTGTCGAATCCTGTTTAATCTTGTCTGTTGGACTACAGGTAAATTTTCGGTTTGTTTATAGTTACCCATAATGTTTACGGACACTATATATATATATATATATAGTTATGAGTAACTATATATAGTTACATATAGTTACTCATAATGTTTATGGACACTACATATATATGTTTGTGTCAGATCTTAATTGCAGCCTACAGGATCTTCATTGTGTCATGTAGAATCATTCATTGTGGTGCTCTGGCTCCAGAGCACACAGGCTTCAGTAGTTGCCGCATATTTGTGGCTCATGGGCTTAGTTGCTCTGAGGCATATGGGATCTTAGTTCTCTGACCAGGGATCAAACCTGCATCCCCTGCATTGCAAGGTGATTTCTTAACCACTGGACCACCAGGGAAGTCCCTGGACACTTCCCCCTTGAATGAAAGTTACTCTCTCAGTGCAAGCAGTAGGGAGAGATCAGTGTATGACACAGCTCATTTTCTCTAACTGAGGTGTGCTGGTTATTTCTCCAGGACTTAATCTATACATGTTTAATTAATCATAGTCCACCTTAAAATATTATTTAAGACATTACTTTGCCAATAAAGGTCCATATAGTCAAAGCTATGATTTTTCCAGTAGTCATGTATGATGTTAGAGTTAGACTATAAAGAAGACTGAGCATCAAAGAATTGATACTTTTCAACTGTAGTGTTGGAGATTCTTGAGAGTCCCTTGGACAGCAAGGAGATCAAACCAGTCAAACCTAAAGGAAATCAATCCTGAATATTCATTGGAAGGACTGAAGCTGAAGCTGAATCTCCAATACTTTGGCCCCTGATGCAAAGAGCTAACTCATTATAAAAGACCCTGATGCTTGGAAAGATTGAAGGCAGGAGGAGAAGTGGATGCCAGAGGATGTAATTGTGTGGATGACATCCCAAAGTTGCTCATGAGTTTGAGCAAGACCTGGGAGATGGTGAAGGATAGCGAAGCCTGGCTTTCTGCAGTCCATGGGGTTGCAAAGAGTTGGACATGACTGAGTGACTGAATGATGATGACAATAAAAAAAAAATACTAAAGAACTTTATGTGTAATATGAGGATTTCACAGATTTCTACTACCAATCCCTCTGTCTTTTTGTGCTATTATTGTCACGCATTTTACTTTTGCATGTGCCTTAAATATACAACACATTACTATTATTTTTTCACTTGGGGTTATATATTTTAGTCATCAAAAATAAAGAAGAATTAAATTTTATACTTACCTTAATTTATGTTACTTTGTTTGAGAAGGTCCTCTGTTGACTTGAACTGGACCAGAGGGGATTCCTCACTTTCACTTTCTCCTTGGAATGTCCTTCTGCCAAGTGTTCCCATGGCTCGAGCTGTTTTCAAAGATGCACCCTTGAGAGAGCAATGTGTTGTTGAGATCATCTGGATAGTGGAGGTGACTGAACTCAGATATAGCCTCCATATAAACTCAAGATTCTGGTAGGTAAATGCAGAGATCTACTATCTTGCAGCCACACAAGGCAAGCCTGTAAGGTAAACTCCCTTGCTCGTTAAATCTGCCACCTCCCAATCTGTAGTGGTCTGTTTCTTTCTGCAGTTTCTCCTTGTCTGCATGTATGGAGGCCAGTTTCAGATTTTATTTGACAAGTTCCCAAATTTGCAAACCAGCAAATTTCTAGTATTCTTCATTTATGTGCTCCTATAAGTGTGTATAGCTCCATATTTCAGTCTGATACGATTCCTTTTGTTTAAAAATTGCTTTAATATTACTTACAGTGCAAATGTACTGTCAAAAGATTTCTGACAATTTTTGTCTGAAAAAAAATCTTATTTTTCATTTTTTTGAAAGGTATTTTCACTAGATGTAGAATTCTGTGTTCACAGACTTTTTTCTTTCAGTACTTAAAAGGTACAGTTTCATTATCTTCAGCTTACAGTGTTCTCAGGAGAATACTGATGTTCTTTTTTCTTCTTTACGTGTTTGCATGTTTTTATTTGGTGGCTGCTTTCAAAATTTTCTCTTTATATGTAATTTTCAGCAATTTGATTCTGATATATCTTGATGATTTTTTTCTATTCACTTACTTATTTGACATTTATATACCTTTATTTTTTAAGTCCTGTTTGCCTAACCCTCGCTTCTTGAATCTTTGATTTGTTTTATTTCATTAAATTTGGAAATTCTCAGCCATCATCTGTTGAACTTTTTATTTTGACCCATTCTCTCTCTCTCCTCCTTACATCTCCACTGGAACTCCTTATTTGTTGATGCATGATGTCTACCTTTTGTAACAGAACCTTTAACATATTAATACTAATTATCTTAAATTACCTGACAGATGTTCCATCATCTGGGCCATATCTCAGTTTGGTTTAGGGAATTGAGTTGTCTCTTGCAGTATATTGTTTTACTTCTCATTTTCTTGTTCTTCATTTAAATTTTTGTTAAAAGCCATTCATTTTATTTGGGGCACTAGAGATTGAGATAGATTATATTCATACCAGAAGATGGGCACAATTCTTTTCAGCTAAGATTTTATTGTGGGATAACATTGTTTTTGTGTTGTGTTAGTCGCTCAGTAGTGTCCAACTCTTTGCAACCCCACAGACTGTAACCTGCCAGGCTCATCTGTCCGTGGAATTCACCAAGCAAGAATAATGTAGTGGGTATCCATTCCCTTCTCCAAGGGATCTTCCCAACCCAGGATCAAACCTGAGTCTCCTGCATTGCAGGCAGATTCTTTACCATCTGAGCTACCAGGGAAGTCTTGAGATAACATTAAGTCCATCACATCAGATGTTGTGCTGAGTTTGGATTTTGTTGTTACTTTCATTAGCCTCAGCAAATTATAGGCATCAAAATCCGCTGGCATTACACACTCTTTACTATGGGAACCTACTGAGTTTTCTTCAATGAGTGGTGCACTTTCAACTTAGAGATCAGACTTTCTCTTTCTACACCTGCGCTGTTTCTAGTAGTAGATTTTCTGACCAAATATAGGGGGAAAAAAGCACTCTCTGTTGTCCTGTTCAGTCTCAATCAGATGTTATATTGCTGAATCTTTAGAATTGCATCTTCTCAATGGTCCTGCCCTTCCCCAATTGGTAGAGGATCTCCAATAGTCTGGAACCAGGAATTTCCTGCATCTTGCCCAGGACAAGTCTTCACAAATGCTGTTAAGGTGACCAATTTTGTTCCTTCAGCATTTTGAGGCTCTTGCTTTATATGAAAGATAGGAAGGCAGAAATCAGACAGAACTTATATCATTGCCCACACTGTTTTGGGTCTTAGTTCTAGAGCTCTCAGAGATACTGCACAAAGTACCAAGACAGGGATATAGGCAAAGATAACAAAGAAATTGATATGGGTAAATGAATTGAGGAACTAAGAACAAGCTTCTCAGGGACAAGAAAAGAGTTCAAATAGTGTAGTTGAGAAATATCAGGTAAGAGTTATATATTCAGAAGCATGGCTTGTTCCTAAATGCCAAGATGACTGTATGGTGGGAGTGAAGAAATGCAGGTAAGCCTAACCTACACTGCCATAGAGGAGGTATATCCCCACCATATGTCTCCTGGCAAATGTAAGTGAATATTTAAAAGCAAGGTCATCAACATATACTGCATTGGTGATCAAAGTTTGATGTGTTACTATCAAATATCAATGTAACTATCACAGCAAGCTTCAAAGTGTTGAACAATGTGTTTTAATCTATTCCGTATATGGTGGATACCCCAACTAAATTTATTAGCTCCTTATCCTATGTTCTTATGTATTTTGTTTTGTAGTTCTAAACTCAGTTAACAGGAGGGACCCACTCCAACTACTAATCTTCATAAGGACTGAGAATTTCAAAGGTATAAAAAGAAAGAAAACAAAGGACAGAAACATTGAATTTAGCACATAAAGTTGTTTAGCACATAAAATTATTCCAAAAACAGGGAAAAAAAAAAAAGAAAGAAAAATTCATGAAATAAGAAACATCAGGGAATGTAGAAGTTAGTGAAGTGATGTGACTAATGGTGGAGATGAGTCAGCGTGTTTTAAAGAAAGTCCTATTCTGCAATGCCTCTAGATCAGGGATTGTTAATAATTTGAGTAAAATTAAAATGGGGTCACTGCCCTTGTGACAGAGACTTACAACTTGTTGGGAAAGTAAATCTCATATACATGAAACTATCCAAAAAAAATGGGCTTTGAGAGTAACCCATGACATCATGTGAGGTCTGAAGGTATTTTTGCCAACTTCTAGCTTCTGGATCTGCTTTAGCATCTCAGTGCTCATTTAGCATCAATTATGATATATAATTTGCTTTACTCTACCTTACTGAACAATTTTCTGCTTCCTATTGTCAATTTTTACTTTCTTTTGCTCCTTTCTGTTTATCTCCACTTTCCCATTCTCCTCAACTGTGTGGCCACCCAAAGATTGACTCTTAAGCTCTTCTTCTCTCTCCCTCTCCATTGCTTTCATCAACACCACTACAGCTATTTTATTCTTCCCTTTAATTTTCAGAATAAAACTGATATTAAATTTATACACTGGTCCTGCTTCCTAAATCTTTCTATTTGGATACTATTCTATCATACCTTCTCTAATCAAATTAATGTTTATCCAACACCATAAACAATCATAGGCAAAGAGGAAACAAATTTTTATATTTTGGAATATAAGGAAGGAATCATTCCTAACTTCAACAGAGCAGAAATATTAGTAACAATCGTTCATTCAGTCCTTCATTTACCCCAAAAATACTCAATGGGAGATTTGGGACCTTGTCTTTCAGAGCTACCATTACATTTCCAATAGTTGAAGAGTTCCTGGCACAAATGAAGCATTCATTGAGCATTTCTAAATTACCCAATGAAAGTTAGTAAGAAAAGCCTACCCGAGAAAATACAGAGTTCTGTTCAACACAAAGAGGGAGAGGGATATAAGGAAATGAAATAATATGGGGTTATAGGAGACAGCTGGCATCCACTGATGGTGAATTAGGGGACAACATTTATTCTGCAAAGGTAGGATATATTTTGGATTTTTTTTTAATGGTTAAGAGTCAGGACTGTGAATAATTGGTATTTATTACTACTAGTTTCCCAAGGAAACTAGTAAAACTTGATTCCATAAATATTTTAAGGAAAAGAAAATATAAACTGTTGACTATATATGATTTTAATAGTCTACCTGAGGACAGATGGTATAAAATCCTCATGGTCCCACACAGTAGGGGTACCATGTAGCTATTGTACAAATATTGCACAGTGATAATGCAGCTATTACACAAATCTAAAACTTTCTCTTATCTTCTTTGTCATCTCTATAAATTGCTGAAATCTGGGATAAAATAGATGATGATTCCCCAAAGTAATACCATGATATTCAATGCTGAATTTCATAAACAATCTTTTTTCTTCTACAATCTGGCACAGAAAATTTCTTGAAATATAAAAATGCTATTCCTGTATTTGATGTAAATAGAATACTCATGAATTTTAAATATTTTCAATATGCCACTCAATTTAGAACTCTAAACAAGTACAGTGCTACTCAAAAATTACATATTAAATTCAGGAAAGAGGAAAGGAAAACTTCTTTTTTATGGTTTTGTGTAGCATTTAAATATCACATAGTGCTATTTGAGGAGCATTGTTTGACTGTAGGCCTTTATACCCCTCTAAAAGGAGCACCACAGATGTGTGAGCCTTCCAAGAAGATAAGGGCTTCTTTTCTACAAATGGTACCACTGGAACAGGAATTTGTATATAAAATAAAATTGTACATAAAATAAAATTTTTAAATGTATAAATAATCCAGCATCCTGTAGTATTGAGTAGAGTCAAAGGCTACAAATCATAGTTAGGAAAATCTGAATAAGGTCCCATAGTTAGATTTGGTCAGTTGAGTGTAGTTGAGTAGATTTGTCCTGAGCTTTCTAGGTGAAAAGTGTAAGAATTTTGGTGACAGTCATATTTTCAATGAGGCATTCATTTAAAAACTAGGAATATATAAGTAGTTTCATAATATTTAAACTATTTATTTTGTGCCACTGACATCTTTTCTCTTAATGGGAGAACTCTGAAAACATTTTGGCTAGATACAGAAATAAAGAAAGATATATTTTATTATCATTTTTTTAAATTATTTTTTATTTTTGATACTAGTATCCAGTGAAATTAGATAGAGGTTTAAAAACAGGAATATTTCTGGTAACATAACTATTAAAAAAAATCTCTTTCTAAAAGCCTGTAAAAGACAGGAAAAACTTAGTTACTACTATTGTGTAGGAAATCACTCCCAAATTTAGTGGTTTAAAATAATCATTATAATCAGCTATGATTTTTGTGGCTTAGAAATTTGGGAGCATCTTAGCTGTGGGGTTTGGGTATTCCTGTGGTCATCTCCAAAGCTTCTTCACTCAAAAAACTGGTACCTGAACTAAGAACTGAATGATGAAAGAGTTGGGGATCTATAAGCTTCTCTGTCTTTTTCTATGTGATCTCTCTATGTGGTTTCTTCACCAAGGTAATCACAGGGTAGCTGGACTCCACATGGTGACTCAAGCTTCCATGGGTGAATTTCCAGGAAAAAAGTCAGGCAGAAGCCTTTGGCAGGTTTTATCTTAAGAAACTCACAAAGCCAATCTTTAGAAGATACAATCTTTTATGAAAAGTTCATTCACATGGGAAAAGACACATGCAGTAAATGGTGTGCATAGCCTAGTGAAACATGCAAATCTGTATTTAACATGATTCACCGGGAAATTTTAAGCAGATGTACTGTAAAATTGTGTCTGTTTGTGTGTGTGTGTTAGTCGCTCCATCATATCTCACTCTTTGCAATCCCATGGACTTTAGGCTGCCAGGCTCCTCTGTCCATGGAATTCTCCAGGTATGAATACTGGAGTGGGTAGTCATTCCCTTCTCCAGGGATCTTACTGATACATGTAATGAACCCAGGTCTGCACTGCAGGTGGATTCTTCACTATCTGAGTCATCAGGGAAGTCCCCACATAAAATTTTACAACCATAAATTATTAGCTACAATATTGGCAATTGGTTTTTCAATGTAAAAAAAAAAAAAAAAAAAAAAAAACACACAAAACAATAATAAGCCCCAAACCTAAAAATATATGTGAATCTGATAATATAAAGACATTTTTTCATGGTTCAAAATTTTTTAAATTATAAACACTGAAAAATGATAATAAAGTTAAAGTTGTGAAATGTTTACAACTCCTATCACAGACACACCTAATTTTTATAATATTAAAAAAATTCTCATATAAATAAAGACTAATAACCCAATGTGAGAAAATGGAAGAAGAAATAAAATACTATTAGTGAAGATAACATATAAATGGTACTTAAACATAGGAAAATATACTGAATTTCATTTAAATAAGAGCAAGTATTAAAATTATGTGGATAATCTCCAATTCATTTGTCAAACTAATATCATTCCAAAATATATTAACACATGTACTGTTGAGGTCCATAAGGAAATTTTTGAAAGTGTAATTCTTTAGAGAGAGTCTTTTGTCAAATTTTTTTCAAAATAACAACTGATCCCACAATTTCACATAAGGAATATATTTGCAGTAGTCAGAAATTTAAGAAGATACACATAATGACCCATGTCCTTGTGCAATCCCAAACCCTTGAGTGAGGTAGGCTAGACCTATAACTTGCTCCTGAACCAATAAATATGGTAAAAGTGTTGGGTTGTTACTCATATGATTATGCAAAGTTATGAACTAACTATAAAGGGATTTTCAAAATATAATTAATGTTCTATAATCAGTTGACTTTACAGAAGTCAAAGATGAGATTTTTCTGGTGAGAATGACTTACTTAGGTAGGTATTATTAAATAAAACAAAACAAAATGCAGGACAACACAGTGATATGCAATGAATAATGTGAGAAGAAAATAATATAATTTTTTATTTATAATGTATTCAAAAATAAGAACCCTCTGAATGTAAATTATTACAGCCACTATAGAGAACAATATGGAGGTTCCTTAAAAAACTAAAATAGAGCCACCACATGACCCTGAAATTCCACTCCTGGAGATGTATCCAGACAAAAAGATGATCTGAAAGGATCAGTTCATTTCAGTTCAGTCGCTCAGTCATGTCCAACACTTTGCCACCCCATGAATCGCAGCATGCCAGGCCTCCCTGTCCATCACAAACTCCCAGAGATTACGCAAACTCATGTCCATCGAGTTGGTGATGCCATCCAGCCATCTCATCCTCTGTCGTCCCCTTCTTCTCCTGCCCTCAATCCCTCCCAGCATCAGGGTCTTTTCCAATGAGTCAACTCTTCCCATCAGGTGGCCAAAGTATTGGAATTTCAGCTTCAGCATCAGTCTTTCCAATGAACACCCAGGACTGATCTCCTTTAGGATGGACTAGTTGGATCTCCTTACAGTCCAAGGGACTCTCAAGAGTCTTCTCCAACACCACAGTTTAAAAGCATCAATTTTTCAGTGCTCAGCTTTCTACACAGTCCAACTCTCACATCCATATATGACCACTTGAAAAACCATAGCCTTGACTAGACGGATCTTTGTTGGCAAAGTAGTGTCTCTGCTTTTTAATATGCTATCTAGGTTGGTCATAACTTTCCTTCCAAGGAGTAAGCGTCTTTTAATTTCATGGCTGCAATCATCATCTGCAGTGATTTTGGAGCCCCCCAAAATAAATTCTGACACCATTTCCACTGTTCCCCCATCTATTTTGCCATGAAGTGATGGGACCAGGTGCTATGATCTTAGTTTTTGAATGCTGAGCTTTAAGCCAACCTTTTCACTCTCCTCTTTCACTTTCATCAAGAGGCTCTTTAGTTCTTCTTCACTTTCTGCCATAAGGGTGGTGTCATCATATGCAGGTTATTGATATTTCTCCCAGCAGTCTTGATTCCAGTTTGTGCTTCTTCCAGCCCAGCATTTCTCATGATGCACTCTGCATATAAATTAAATAAGCAGGGTGACAATATACAGCCTTGACATACTCCTTTTCCTATTTGGAACCAGTCTGTTGTTTCATGTCCAGTTCTAACTATTGCTTTCTGACCTGCAAATAGGTTTCTCAAGAGGTGGGTCAGGTGGTCTGGTATTCCCCGTCTCTTTCAGAATTTTCCACAGTTTATTGTGATCTACAAAGTCAAAGGCTTTGGCATAGTCAATAAAGCAGAAATAGATGTTTTTCTGGAACTCTCTTGCTTTTTTGATGATCCATCAGGTGTTGGCAATTTGATCTCTGGTTCCTTTGCCTTTTCTAAAACCAGCTTGAACATCTGGAAGTTCATGGTTCATGTATTGCTGAAGCCTGGCTTGGAGAATTTTGAGAATTACTCTACTAGCATGTGAGATGAGTGCAATTGTGTGGTAGTTTGAGCATTCTTTGGAATTGCCTTTCCTTGGGACTGGAATGAAAACTGACCATTTCCAGGCTTGTGGCCACTGCTGAGTTTTCCAAATTTGCTGACACATTGAGTGCAGCACTTTCACGGCATCATCTTTCAGGATTTGAAATAGCTCAACTGGAATTCCATCATCTCCACTAGCTTTGTTTGTAGTGATGCTTTATAAGGCCCTCTTGACTTCACATTCCAGGATGTCTGGTTCTAGATGAGTGATCACACCATTGTGATTATCTGGGTCATGAAGATCTTTTTTGTATGGTTCTTCTGTGTATTCTTGCCACCTCTTCTTAATATCTTCTGCTTCTGTTAGGTCCATACCATTTCTGTCCTTTATCGAACCCATCTTTGAATGAAATGTTCCCTTTGTATCTCTAATTCTCTTGAAGAGATCTCTATTCTTTCCCATCTGTTTTTTTCCTCTATTCGTTGCATTGATCACTGAGGAAGTCTTTTTTATCTCTCCTTAATGTTCACTGTAGCACTATTTACAATAGCCAAGACATGGAAGCAACCTATTCATTGACAGAGGAATAAAAAGATGTGGACTATTACTCAGCCATTAAAAGGACCAAAATAATGTCATTTGTAGCAACATGGGGGGACCTAGAGATAGCCATACTGAGTGAACTAAGTAGGACAGAGAAGGGGAAATATCATATGACATCCCTTATATATGACATCTAAAAATAAATGATACAAATGAATTTACTTACAAAACAGGAAATATTCATGGACTTAAAGAATGAACTAATGGTTGTCTGCACACACTGATATTTAAAATAGATAACCAAAGAGGACCTAACAGGGAGCTCTGCTCAATTTTATTTGGCTGCCTGGATGGCAGGGTAGTTTGGGGGAGAATGTATACTGAATATGTATTGCTGAGTCCCTTCACTATTTACCTGAAACTATCACAGAATTGTTAATTGGCTATACCCCAAGGCAAAATAAAAAGCTAAAAAGAAGAAGCCTTTGGGTGAATAAAAAATAGTAATCATTTGTTCTGGCAGTTGAAATATGGGATCTGATTTGAGAGAGTAGTCATTGGAGGTAACTTTTTTGGGGGTAGCATATGGTTAGAATGCAGGATCTTGTTCCCCGGCCCAGGATTGAACCTATAGCCCCTGCAGTGGAAGCAAGGAGTCTTAACCACTGGACCTCCATGGAAGTCCAGGATATAGTATTATTTTTACACTGATATAATATTTCAAATGTTTTTAATACATCAATTTTATTTTAAAGTTGAAAAATAAAAGTATGAATGTCAAGATCCATAATCAAATCTTAAGGAATAACACAATTCAGGAAAAAAAAATAAGTATTAACAAGAAACAGGAAGACTGAGAACATTTAAGAATATAACACATTGTAGCAGATTGGTAAGGACAAAGATAGAGGGCTCAAGGAGCAGGTACATATTTGGCATAGTGTGGGATGGTTAGTCTAAGGTAAAACACTGGAAATTAGTATACACTTGGGAAGACACCATGTCAGATATGGGGTTCAGTGAGCTTGATGATGTGAACAGAGAAACAGTGGCCTATTAAAAATATGTTGATGAGAGTCACTGTCTTTTTTACCCAAATGTAATCCAGTCAGGAAAACTCCACTTTCATCCCTTAAGCACTGTACTTCCCATAGTGTCATTTCCTTATTTGTTTCCCAGAAGCTTTCTTGCAAATCATGTGGTGTTTCCATGGTTTCAATATACACAACAATGCTGAGAATATCAGTGAATTCTCAGTGTCTGCACTTGAGGGAATCTCACAGATGCCTGCCCGTCTATTTAACTGATATCCTGACATTACTCATCTTTTATTGCCAGAAGAATCCTGACAATATTTCTAGAAGCAAACCCAGGCCAATATAACATATACAATATTTCATTATATATTTAGTGAGAAGATTTAGACCTTTAAGCAGTGAGATCATAGAGACACCTCCAAAGGCCTCTGTGTTTTCAAAGCACCTATGAAACTTCAGAATATATTGAAGGCATAGCCAGAACAATGATATCTATAAATTAGGTACAAAGAGGGCTTCCCTGGTGGCTCAGATGGTAAAGAATCTGCCTGCCATATGGGAGACCTGAGTTTGATTCCTGGGTTGGGACGATCCCCTAGAAGGAGGTCATGGCAACCCACTCCAGTATTCTTGCCTGGAGAATCCTCCGGGACAGAGGAGCTTGCTAGTACAAAGAATATGAATAGAAAAATCCCTTTGATTTATTTTGTGTCTGTTTCCAGGATCTGTGTCTGTGTTGGGCAGCTGTGGGCAACAAGTCTGAATTGATGCCATTTGCACTACATCTGGTACCATTAGAGGGTCCCCCTCCCCTCCCAAAGGAACACCGGGGTATTTTTACTCTCCATCATTCATTATAATTCCCCACTATTTAAGTTGCATCTTGGGAGTCATTATGCACTTTGAGGGAACTATATTAGCTGTAGCATGCCACGAGGGAACAATGCAGTGTGCAGAAGCTGTAATTTACGAAACACCCTCTGGAGAACAGGGAGAAATGGAGCTTGGAAAGTGCTTCTTTTTCTGCACTGGAGCTTGTAGATGATGGGGATTGAACTGAACAATCTCATTGTGACGCAAGAGCTTCATATATACAAAGGAGCCTTTTTTTTTTTTATATACCATGTAAAACAAGCTAATTCAGAAATCTCTAATTCTCTTTCCACTCAAGCTATTGTTATAGTAAACACACATTCCCACTATTCTCCTAATAGCACTTGAACGAGACTATTAACAATGGTCCTTTCTTGCTTCTGGCTAATTCTCAAGATAGGTAAACTCTACTTGCTTTATCCCATATCAGAATAAGAAGGCAATAAATCTATGTGTTGATTTTTGTTAGAAATTTATTTTGGGGAGAGTAGATAAAAGATTGATATGAAATAATTGGAACCTTGTTCTGGATATTTCAAAGGTATAAATAAACCTTTGCTAAATTGACTGCTGCTGACCTGAGACAGTTTTTTTTTTTTTTTTAATTGATTTATTGAGATTACTTGCTTGCTTCCAAGTCCTGGTGATTATAAATAAGGCTGATATTAAAAATCAGACAGCTGGTTTGTATGTGGACATACAACTTCAAATACATGGGCTAAATACCTAGAAACACATTTACTGCATTGTAGAGGAATATCAAATACTGTTCTGATTAAAAACAAAACAAAACCAAAAAACTCTACATTGTTGTCCAAATTGGCTGTAACATTTTGCAGTCCCACCAGCAATGGATGAGAGTTACTATTGCTATTCATCTTTGTTATCATTTGGTATTGTCAGTGTTTTGGATTTTAGCTATTCTATTAGATATGTAGTGGTGATCACTTCAATTCAGCTCAGTCACTCAGTAGTGTCTGACTCTTTGTTATCCTATGGACTGCAGCATGCCAGTCCTCCCTGTTCATCACCAACTCCCAGAGTTTACTCAAGCTCATGTCCATTGAGTAAGTGATGCCATCCAACCACCTCATCCTTTGTTGCCCCTGCTCCTCCCTCCCTCAACATTTCCCAGCATCAGGATCTTTTCAAATGAGACAGTTCTTCAAATCAGGTGGCCAAAGCATTAGAGTTTCAGCTTCAGCATCAGTCCTTCCAATGAATAATGGGACTGATTTCCTTTAGGATGGACTGGTTGGATCTCCTTGCAGTCCAAGGAACTCTCAAGAGTCTTCTCCAACACCACAGTTCAAAAGCATCAATTCTTTTTCCCTCAGCTTTCTTTATAGTCCAACTCTCACATCCATACATGACTACTGGAAAAACCAAAGCTTGACTAGAGGGAACTTTGTTGGCAAGGTAGTATCTCTGCTTTCTAGTATGCCGTCTAGGCTGGTCATAACTCTTCTTCCAAGGAGTGTCTTTTAATTTCAAGGCTACAGTCACCATCTGCAGTGATTTTGGAGCCCCAAAAATAAAGTCTGTCACTGTAGTGGTGATATCTCCTTGTTATTTTATTGGCAGTCCCTTAAGAGCAAATTATGTTAAACATCTTTTTATGTTTGTTTGTCCTTGGATAGTTTCTTTGACAACTGTCTGTTAGGTTCTTTTACCCATATTTTAATTGGGATTGTTTACTTATTGGTGAGCTCTAAGAGTACTTTGTACAGTTTGTTTACCAGTTCTTTCAGAAAAAGTTTGTTTTATATGTGTTGTGCAAATAGGTTTTTTTTTTTTTTTCTTTTTCTTAGTTTGTGGCTTGTGTTTTCACTCCTTTTGCAGGGTAGAAGCTGTTAATTTTAATGTAATTTTTTTTTCTTTCAGGGAATGTGCTTTTGGTGTTGACTTATCACTAAACTCAGATGATTTCCTACTTTCTTCTAGAAATTTTCTAGTTTGTGTGTGTATATGTTTTGTTTGCTTGCTTATTTTTGTTTTGTTTTTACATTTGCATATGTTATCCATTTTGAGTTAACTTTTGTTCAAAGTTTTAGGTCTGACTGGGTTTTTCTTGACTTTTAGCATGCTTTGTAATGTTTTTTGTTGTTGTTGTGTCAGACATTATATATCAGGTAATGGGGTCTGAGGTAAACAGGTCTCTACTTTGAAATTATATGTTAGTCTGACTAGGAGTTGGGTTGTGTTACATGTGGTAACTGTAGGTTCATTATGCTTCAAAGATCTCTATTTATATTTGTCTCTTCTCTTGTCTTTGGATTTGCCTAAGGACTTCTTAAACAGAGTCTGCTCCATACAGGTTTTAAGCTACAGTCTGTTCTTATTATGCCACATCCCTGTGGATGTGTTAATATGTTGTGGGGGAAGAATTGTTTCTACAATCTTATGATTAAATCTCAGTGATTTGCTGAGCCTGGCTTCATGGCTTCTGACTTTCACAAGGATTTCTTAGCTTCTGGCCCCTTAAGTGAGACAGGGAGGCCAGATAGGATTCGTTATGAATAAATTTCCTTCCCTGTAGGGCTTCTTAGGTGGCACAGTGATAAAGAATCCACCTGTCAAAGCAGGAGATGTGGGTTCAATCCCTAGGTCAGGAAGATCCCTTGGAGGAGGAAATGGCAATCCACTCCAGTATTCTTGCCTGGAAAATCCCATGGACAGAGGAGCCTGGTGGGCTGTAGTCAACTGGGTCATGTTGGACATGACTGAGTAACAGAGCCAGCTTGCACTATTGGGATAAGATCCTTGTAAACTCTTTCTCTCTAGAGAGTAGGGCTTTCTTATAGAAAATACTCTGGGAATATCTCAAAATTGCTATTTATATTCTTCCACTTCCAGAGGAGATTTTTCTTGACTCTTTACCGTGAGTGCATGGTAGGGTACCTGAAATAAAGTCGGTTAAAATGTGGGGGCCCCACCTAAGACTGCAAGGTCTCCAGGAATTTTTCTCTTTTGTACTCAGCCTGCAGCATTTTATCAAAGTTAAACATTCTGATAAATCAAATATTTCTACTTAAGTTAATGGCTTCAGTGATTTTTACTTTGGGTTACTTAATGTCTGCTATGTTCTCTAGATTTGCTTGGTCCTGTGTATCTTGGGGTGTTAATGTGTCCTGTGATTTCTATTCTCTCATTAGCCCCACAAAATTAATTGATTTTCAGTTTACTAATATTTTTGTTTGTCTTTTATTTTAAGATATGAGCAAACACTTCTAAGATTTTTACATGCTGGAGACGAAACTGAAAAATGCAGATTCTTGAGAAAAAAGAAATAAAATGCCTTCTTTAAATGTTTAGCCCCTTTTAACTGCCATACTTTTTGCTTTCCAATATTTCTTTTGTCCTAGCATGGTACTTTACAAAGATGGTTAAAATGTACATATTTTGGCAAATGAAGCCTAGGCCCTCCTGATAAAAAGCAACAAGGTCCTGTGGATCTGTGAGAACTATTGCTCAGAGGAATTAAGTGTACTTGCCAAGCAGTCAAATGCTCATGTACCCACAGGGTCAAGGAGGTAAAATCAATGAATTACTCACTCTGGTAGTAATGAAACTTAGGATTAGATCCATTAGACATTCTTGTCTAATAAGCAGTAAATTTAAATAAATCTGCTTTCACTTGTCAAGCTCACTTTAATTATTCTTGCAAATCACATACCCTCCAAGCTTCATGTGTCTTAGACAATACATCATAAGTCCCCTTTAACTTCCCCCTACAGATAACACCTCTTATGAATGGGTCATTGTAGCAACATACAGTAACAGTTGTTTAAGTTGTTTTTCAGGAAATTGAAGTTATGAATAGTTTTAATCCAGCTCAAACTGGTGGAGACCACAGAACTTTCAGTGGAGCCCACCTGAATGTCTGATGGATATCCTTTTGGCATCAGAAGACCCAAAACTCCATCCTTGGATTGTGCTAATGCCACTGTTTTCTGAACATTCATCCTATGAAGAAGTATGAAGCTCAGCTACACTTACAGAAAAATGATCATATCCTTTTTCCTGCTTCTAATCACTTTCTCCTGCACCACTGACCACCTATATTCTTTATTTCTTTAATTTGAGTAGTTGGTTTGCCCACTTTATACTCTTTACCCATAAATAGCCCAGGGTCCTTACCTTTGGAAAGGTTGGATTGAGATTTATTTTCCATTTATTCACTTGGTTGCATTGTGAATAAACTATTTTTTTTGGCTACAAATCTCAGAGTCTCAGCATTTGGCTTACTGGGAAGTTGGGCAAACAAAACTGGTTTGGTAACAGTAACAGGAATATGGGCTGAGTGGCCATATTATAGCATTTAAATTAAAAAAGAAATAGAGCAAGCAAAAAGTGTAGCTGTGTGTTCTATACAGGATAATGACCACTAATTTTTCATTTGTTATGCATGTGGCTTATTTACTCATACAGTTCCTACTATGTAGGCTCAAGAAATAAAATGTTTTAGATGAAACAATAGGAAGTTTTATCTATGATAAAGGAATTATGTTGTCAGGAATGGAAGTGAATTCTTCTGCTATCCTGTATGCACAGGAGTTTGCTGATGAACTGAATTTCTCATTCATATAGGGGAGAATATGAAATGAAAAGTTATACTAAAGTATTTACTTGGTGGTCAGACTAACTTTAAGAACTGCTATTGTAAATTCACTATCACATTCTTCAATATCTCCTGGAAGTCTTTCAGTTCAGATTTTAGGAGCAAGAACAGAATTTTAGAAAGTGATTTTATAAGCTAATAATTAGAATTAAATTATTCATCATATTTGACCTGGTAATTCTACTTTTAAATTTACCCTTAAGTGCAAATGTATAATGCTGGCACATATTTATGCAAAGATCATCCTTGTGTATAAAACAAATTAAAGGATATGCACAAAGAAGATCAGCTTTTAAAGTGAGTAAAGCTATGAAACAGTAAAATGATTACATAATTTGATGTAGATGTTAAAATTATGTGTGCAAAGAAACAATAACAAAAAATATATACGTATATTAAAAAGTGAAAATCTGCATTGTGGTAATCTAAAACAGCATGCATAAAAGAGGGAAAAGCATACCGAACTTTAAAGACCATTATTTCTGAGTTCAGTCATCTTTTTATTTTCTTGTCCAGTTTCTGTCATAAAGTTTATCCCAACTTGTTTTAACCATTCCCACTGTCTTAATCAGTTTTGGTTGCCATAACAAAATGCCTCCAGACTGAGTGGCTTAAACAATAGAAATTTATTTTTTATAGTTCTGGAGATTGGAAATCTAAGATCAAGGTGCCGTATCTGGTGTCAGCTCACTCCTTACACTGTGCCCTCACCGGGCCTTCTATGAGTACCAGTGGAGAAAGAGTGAGAGAGGAAGAGAGAAAATATGAGCAAGTGATAAAACTCTCTGTTCACTTTTCTTACAAGAGGACTAATGTCCTCATGAGGGCAGCGTAGAAGACGCACAATTTACCCTTACCTATCTTAGGTTTTCTGCTGGTACTTTAACAAAATGATAGACTAACATGAGAAAAACAATCTATTAACAAACAAGTGCATATCACCTAAACCAAAAATGATTCAAAGCAACAGTTTTGAATCCCACCTTCTATAGCATCTCCAACAAAGAATAATAAGTTTGTAGAGAAATGACAAGGGGAAAAAAAGGAAATTTGCAGCTTCCAAGGGTGGCAAATTGTGGGAAGGTGCATATATGGAAGGAAACAAATAGAGTTGAGATTTGTTTACAGATTTCTGCCGTGCCTTCTCTGGGCTGATAAGACTCAATCTTCAAGAAAATGATTTACATCATGCCTTTAGGCCCCAAAAGGGAAGATTTTCTTCTGCTCTTTCTTGATTGACTTCATTATAAAATAATATTTATGTCAAAGAGGAATATTTGGGTTGTCATATTCTGGTTTCTTTTAGGACCATTCTCATGATCTCATCTAAACCTATTTAAATCCCAAAGGTATGAAAAACATTGAGGATGAGGGTTTTGACATATGGATTTGGAGTAGGGGGCATATTACACAATTCAATTCATTGCAACTATTTTAGGTATTGCATTTTCTTATTTTTGACTGATTTTATGCATGTAAAATGATATTTTTATATTCCTTTACTTGGTATTTATTTAATTTTTTATGTTTTTGTATAATTTTTCATGTGTTGTTTGCTTGTGTTGTGAGTTTATATCTTTTCCACATTTAACTATTGGGATATCATTTTTTGTCTGTATTTGAATGAGCTCTTTATATTTTGTACATATGTACTATTTAATTTTTATTGGGTCCAAGTTTTCCTTTAAACTATTGTTTTTTTTTTTATTATTTCTTTGTTGTTTCTGTTTTGTTATTTCAGTTAACATTAGAGATATTTCTGTGTTATAGCTGAATGCTACCCAGAATTTGACACAATATTGACTCTAAGTCTTTCCATTTTCATTATGGATTCTTTCCCCTCATGACGACTCTGTGAAGCTTGCCCATATCTTCAGTCATTTTTACCATTTTCCTCTCAGTAACTCTGTCATTATTCATAATCACTTGGAAAATATTTACTGAGTTTTCATTATAAGTCAGGAACATTTTGTAGGCATCTTAATTTAATCATGAATTAAGAAATTTCCTGTCTTCATAGACTTTATATTGCAGAGTGATAGAAAGATGTAAAAAATAAGCCAATAAAATAACATCAGACAGTGATAAATGCTAGTAAGAAAAATGAAAGCAGAGTATGGATGTAAATTATGCTAATAGTAAGTTTTGTTTCCTTCTTTAAAAGGAAGTAAGTTCCAGCAAACATTTCATAACATTTCATAAAGAATTAAAACAAAGTTTTCACAAACTTTTCCTAAAATGAAAGCAGGAACACCTCTCAATCATTCCATGAGGCATTACCTTTGATTCCAACATCAATGACATCAATGACACGAGAAAACAAAATGCCAGCTCACCATCTCTCATGGACACTTCCCCTCTTAAAATAAAACAAACAAATTTTAAAAGGCAGAAAAAAAAAAAAAAAAACAACAAACCTGGTAACATAAATAGAACTGATTACACACCATGTTCAATTTGATTCATCTCACAAACACAGTGTTGGATTGTTGTTTTTGTTGATTTTAGTTGCTAAATTGTTTCTGACTCTATTACAACCCCATGGACTACAGCCCACCAGTCTCATCTGTCAGTGGGATTGCCATGTTCGTCTCCAGGGGATCTTCCCAACCCAGAGATTGAACCCATGTTTTTCCTGCATGGGTAGCTGTATTCTTTATTACTGAGCCACCTGGAAAGTCCAACATTGGCTTGCCAGTCACTTAAGTCATGTCTGATTCTTTGCCACCCAATGGACTGTTGCACACCAGGGTCAGGTTTCCCTGTCCTTCACTCTCTCTTGGAGTTTGTTCAAACTCATGTCCATTGTGTTGATGATGCCATCCAACCATCTCATCCTCTGTTACACCCTTCTCCTCCTGCCCTCAATCTTTCCCAGCATCAGGGTCTTTTCCAATGAGTCAGCTCTTTGTATCAGGTGGCCAAAGTATTGGAGCTTCAGCTTCAGTATCAGTCCCTCCAAAGAATATTTATGGTTGATTTCCTTTAGGAATGACTGGCTTGCTTTCCTTGCTGCCCAAGGGACTCTCAAGAGTCTTCTCCAACAACACATTTCAAAAGCATCAATTTTTCGGTGCTCAGTCTTCTTGATGGTCCAACTCTCACACCTGTACATGACTACTGGAAAAACCATAGCTCTGATTATACAGAACTTTGGCATCGAAATGATGTCTCGCTTTATAATATGCTGTCTAGGTTTGTCATACCTTTCCTTCCAAGAAGCAAGCTTTTTTTTTTTTTTTTAATTTGATGGCTGCAGTCACTGTCTGCTGTGATTTTGGAGCCCAAGAAAATAAAGTCTGCCACTGTTTTCACTTTTTCTCCATCTATATACCATGAAGTGATGGGATTGGATGCCCTGATCTTAGTTTTTTGTGCTGAGTTTTAAGCCAGTTTTTTCACCCTGCTCTTTCATTTTCATCAAAATGCTCTTAAGTTCCTCTTCACTTTCTACCATTAAAGAGGTACCCTGTGCATATCTGAGGTTGTTGCTATGTCTCCTGGCAGCCTTGATTCCAGCTTGTGCTTCATCCAGCCCAGGGTTTCTCATGATGTACTCTGCATAGAAGTTAAATAAACAAGGTGATGATATACAGCCTTGATGTACTTCTTTCCCAATTTGGAACCAGACCATTGTTCCATGTCTGGTTCTAACTGTTGCTTCTTGACCTGCATATAGGTTTCTCAGGAGGCAGGTAAGGTGGTCTGATAGTCCCATCTCTTCAAAAGTTTTCCACAGTTTGTTGTGATCCATACAGTCAAAGGCTTTAGCATGGTCAATTAAGCAGAGGTAGATGTTTTTCTGGAATTACCTTTCTATGATCCAACTAATGCTGCAATTTGGTCTCTGATTCTTCTGCCTTTTTAAAATCCACATTATACATCTGGAAGTTCTCAGTTCACATACTGTTGAAGCCTAGCTTGAAGGATTTTGAGCATTACTTTTCTGGCATGTGAAATGTGTGCAGTTGTATGGTAGTTTTTAATATTCTTTGGCACTGCCCTTCCAAAAATCAGTCAATCCTTCAGATGAGAAAGAACAAGCTGAATCATCTTTTGTTGCTGATGATATGATCTTGTATATAAAACTTGTTACGAATTCTAATAGGAAGCTTTTAGTCTTCATTTATGAGACCTTGAAGTGTTGAGGGAGGAGGAGCCATCATAAATTCCTTGACTTGTAGAAATGTTACTATTAAGATGACTATTATTAACAAGATTGTTCTGATCAAGTTTTCTTTTCTTTTTAGTGGTTATCAAAAATATGCTGGAGTTGGATATGGAATGTAAAATACAATAGGAGTAATCATCTGGTTTTGCCAGTGCTTTAAAAAAAAATGTTCTTTTCCTCAAGCTGTTTCTTTTTAAACCAAGCCATTGTGGCTTCAGATATTTTGTAATAGTTTAAGATATCCAATGTACCTTTAAATATTGGACAAGCATATCCTCTTTCTTAAAATGGCAGGCAGAGGAAAGTGTTCATTAGGAGATTCCCTGAAGACATTGTATTATCAGAAAGATGCAAAAACTTCAAACAGACCACAACTAAACATAATATATATGGGATGAAAGGAAAATTAAAATCACTGTATCACAATTTTTGATAGTCAGCCCTACAACAAGAAATTAGAATTTGTCTTGCATCTTTGAAAATTGCTGACAGAACAGATCTTATAAGTTTCATTACAAGAAAATCATATATGTATAAACAAAATATGGTGACAGGTGTTAACTAGACTTATGTAGGTAAACAGTTTACAGTTTCTCTAAATGTTGAATTACTATACTGTACATCTAAAATAAAAATAATTTTTTATGTCGATTATATGTCAACAACAGTAAAACAAGAAGTAAGAGTGTGCCTGAGTATATACAATTTAAAGACAGTTTTTTCCCTCTTCTTTGTGTTCTGTCACCATCATAGTGTTATTACATTTCCAATATACTGCCCTAATTCTGCTTGTGAAACAAGGTAGGTAAGGCAGAGGTGATAGCTTACATGAAATGACATGATTTGATTGGCTTAAGTAGGTTAACCTGGACCCAAAAATGTGTATAAAAATGTAAAGATGGCTATGAATGTGGATAGATATAAAAGCAAATGGATTACTTTCTCACATTTAAAATATTACCTGAATTTAATTTAACATGAGATAAGGCATCCTAAATTCCCTGGGCCACCATAGAGTAAATGCCAAGTGAGAACATTTACATAGATTATGATTTAATAGTTCCCTCTAGACATGTTCAAATTAGAAAGATAAAAATGCAAATAAATTGATGCAAAAATAACTAATGCAAATATAGATGTCTTGTGAGCTGAATCAATTCTCTTTTTGTTTTTGGTTGACTTTTACAGTGTTTATTAATATTATTATTTTAATTTAAATATTTTATTGCCAAGACTCTGCTCTTTAGTTAGCTGTAGATTCTATCTACTGTTACCATTTCCTTCTCTACATTTTTTGTAAACTATTTGAATTTAAGTGTGTAGAGAAGGAGAAACAATCTTGCTTTCCATTCTTTCTACCTTTCTAAGCAGGATCTAGGGCTTCCCAGGTGGTGCTAGTGGTAAAGAATCCACCTGCCAATGCAGGAGATGTGAGTTTGATATCTGGATTAGAAAGATATCCTGGAGTAAGAAACAGCAACCCACTCCAATATTCTTGCCTGGAAAATTTCATGGACAGAGGAATTTGTCAGACTACAGCCCATGGGCCACAGAGAGTCAGACATGACTGAGCAACTATACACACACACACACACACACAAGCAGAATCTGGGACTTCCCCAACAAAACAGACCAGCAAGAGAAACTAAAGAGAAGTTGATTGACATGCATATTTCATACTTAACAAGGGAGCCCTCACGAGGAAAATGAATATCCAAAGAAGTAGTTAGAGTTGACCAGTTTTTGTACTATTTTGGAAAAACAGTAGTAAATTATGATACACATCTGAAACAAAAAGGGGCTTGGGCAGGACAGTTAATGGTGGAAAAGAAACAGGAAGATAAGAGTTAGTTTAACAATATTACTGCAAATTTTTCTGGCAGCATCTCTGTGCTGGTAAGTCTAAAGTTCCTTTCAGCAATGAGACTTTATACCCATTATTTAGGCAAAGAAGGGAGAAGGGAGAGAGAGCCCCTTTTGTATTTGCTGCCTCTTGCTTGTCTTCAGCACAATATAATTTTTATACCAGATAAATATATTTGGGGTGAAATATTATGGTTTCTTTCATGAGCACTAATACAAGTTCATTCATTTATCAGTGAGCCAGTGTACATTTCTCAACTGATTCCCAGAGCACTATATTTGGTTGGCAAAGTGGAGGTTACAAAGGGAACTACGTTCCTACATGTGGTGCAGAAATAGAAAGAGAGAGAGCGAGAGAGGAAAAAAAAAAAAAAACAAACCCAAGACATAACCCCTGCCTTTAATGAGCTCAGACTTCTGGAGGTGCGTTTCAGAGAAAAAGGCTCCTTCCTCACTCCTGAGTGTTTTTGCATGCCAAGAGAGTTTATATAATTTAACTGCTTGTCTCGCTCCACCTTTTTACATATTCTACCTTAAAGAAGGGCAGAACGACTACTGTGGATAATTGGAACCTGGAGAGAGGAAGCTCAGCTCTACTTTCTTTCCTTTTGAAACAAGGTAATCACAGAGCTTCTTTATTTAAAATCAACTTGGCTCTCATTCTGTGTTGCCAATTTTAATAGTCTCTATTAACTAATGAAGGTGATATTCTGGTGTTCCAAATTGATATTTTGTTTTATTTACTTATTTTGCATCTTTTACAGTTTATTTTTCAATTGGAGGGAAAATGCTTTACAATGTTGGGCTGGTTTCTGTGGTCCAGTGCAAATCAGCCATGATTATACATATATCACCTCCCTCTTGAGCCTCCTTGAATTTCTGCCATCTCACCTTCTGAGTCATCACAGAGCACCAAGCTGGGCTCCCTGTGTTATATAGCAACTTTTCATCAACCATCTGTTTTACACATGGTAGTGTATATAGTTGTAAGGCTCTGAAAAATTATGTTTATTTCCCTTTATAACTCTAATAAAGCATAAAAGACAAAATATATGAAAATTATATTTCAAACACATTTGAGACATTTGTATAAAGGAAACAGATGCAGTCAGTGGAGAATTTGGAAGACATTGTCTGTTTTCTGTTGATGACATTAGAAAAGGGAAAATTTGATTTTGGGTTTAAGTATGAGTAATGTTTGGCAGGTGAGAGAGGATAATGTCATTCAGGTAAGAGCTATAACAGGCACAGGGTCAGGAAAATCTAAGTAAATGTGGTATAGAGGACAAACAATGATTTGGGTTGGCTGTAGCATATATTAAGTCAAAGAGAAAATTTAGAAATTGAGTCAGTTGCCAGTAATTGAGATGTTACTACTTCAGGATAAAAATACTAACTATTCTTTGGGAATTTGAGAGCCACTGAAGTAGCATTTAAGAGCAGAAAGTAGCCTAACCAAAAGTTATTTCATAAAAATAATCTGGGAGTTATAATACAGATGTCATATATGCTTCCCTGTTTCTACTCGAGCTGTGGACTGATTCCTGGATCTCGATTCTATAGGCCTATCAGAGATCAAACACTGTCCAATGATTCCTAGAGATTTCTGGGAGTTTATCCCTCCTTCTTTTCTTACTCTGCCTAGTCCTTTAGCCTGCCTTGTTCTGTCCAAGTCCATAACGTGAAGCATTCATTATTATTAATTTCCATGAAAAGTTGGCTGATCACAAGCCCATATCCTTCATGAGTTTAGTAATGTTAATGAGAGAAATCACATTAGCAAATGCCTGAGGTTTTCCATTTTAGTCCCTGCTTTATTCTCTTAGTAGTTCCTTCCTCCCCATATGCTCCAGGGGAAACTCTGACAGCTTTTTTTTTCTATATCTCACAAAACAAATCTCTTCAGGCCCTGGAGGTTGAATTTAACATTAAAAAAAAAAAAAAAATCAAACTTACAGAAAAGTTGAAATGTATACTCCAATGGACATCCACACAGCTTTAATATTTTATCTATTTATCATAATCCATTTATTCTATTTTGTACCAATCCATTCAAAAGTATGTTACAAATACTTCACCTTTAAATACTTAAGCATGCAAATCTCAATGTAAAGACATTATTTTATAAAATCAAAATATTTATGTCCTTGTATTGTGTGCCGTGCATTGTGTCTTTGTGTGCAACTCTATGGACAATAGCCCCCCGGGGCCTCTTTGTCAATGAGATTCTCCAGGTAAGAACACTGGAGTGGGTTGCCATGCCCTCTTCCAGGGAGTCTTCCTGGCTGACCCCAGGATGAACCTGTGTCTCCTGCATTGCAGGCAGATTAGTTAAGGGCAACCCACCAGGGAAGCCCCTTTGTATTAATAAATTAGCATTATTTAAGAAATATCATACTGACCACATTTAAATTATAAATTGTCCCTCAAGGGTAATTTTATTAAACTGTTTTTAAGATTGTTTTCTTTATCATTGGTTTTCAACATGTTGATTACAATATGATGTTGTGTGGCTTTCTTTGTGTTTATTTTGCTTATGTTTATTTGACTATATTGAATGAGTAGATTTATATTTTTCATCAGATAGGGAACACTTTCAGCAGTTATTTATTTAAATGTTTCTTAATACTTGAGAAATAAATATGAGCCTTCCTTCCCAGGTGGCACTAGTGTTAAAGAACATACCTACCAATGCAGGAGGCTTAACAGACTTGGGTTCAATCCCTGGGTTGGGAAGACTCCCTGGAGGCTCAAGGCACTGAGACACACACTGAAAAAGCACTAAATAAATAAATAGAAGGGAGAACACAACTTCACTGCTTTGAATAATTGAAAAAGAAAGCCAGTTTATGAGGGCTGATTTCTAAACAAGGAATAAAAGCTAATACTAGTCATTATCTGGCTCAGTACATATATCAAGTAGACCAGATAGCCAAATGAAAATGCAGTGGTCCCCAACATGTTTGGCACTAGAACCTGGTTTTGTGGAAGACAGGATGATTCTGGGGATGATCTGGGGATAATTCAGGCACAGTCCATTTATTGTGCACTTTATTTCTATTATTATTCTATCAACTTCACCTCAGATCACCAGGCATTAGATCCCACAGACTGGGGACCCATTCTTTAAAATACATACTGTAATTGTTTACCTAGAAGCTCAGATACCTTTCAGCCAATGCAGAATATGGACCTCATTCCTTTCCTCTAGTAACAATTTCCTGAATTAAGAATCATTTTGTGTGTAAAAGTATAATAATGTGCCAAACAGGCTCAAAAAAGTAGTCAATTAGAAATAAGCTTTGGAAAAACAGGACAAAAATATCATGCATGGATAGGGAGAAATTACACACAGTTTGTGTGTTTTTATGTAAATTGCTAAACCAGTGGCATTGTGCCTCAAAAATCTATTACACAAAGTAATGGAATAGTTGTTAAGCTTTTTAAAAGTTTGAACTATAGTCTTAAAATATCTAATAATTAAGCCTATTAGTTATTACAGAGAGCTATTACATATATGGGTTGTTTGAACTGAAATACTGTGTATTCATCCTGGCATTTATGTTTATGCCACAAAAGCTGATTATGGGCTGATATATATTAGGAAATTATTTAAAAGCTTTGGGATGGCTAGTAGAAATGGAAGGGGAAATGTAGAATCTATGGACACAAGTGTGCCACAGAGCAATCTGATAAGGACAAGGTCATTTCATTGCTAGATACTGTATGCCGAAGAGTCACCATTGTTACAACTTGGATTCTATGCCCATGCTCTCATCATCACCAAAATAGATTTGTGGATGGGACTTTTGTTGTGTGGGGAGTTCTCATTTTAATTCAAAGCCACATGCCTATATCCTAGCTGTAAAAGTTCTGGGAAAATTCATATATGACCTTTTCATCTTTATAATGGAATAATCTTGCCTCCCAACTATACTCACATTTGGGAATCTTTTCAATGTAAGATAAAAACAATGATTTTGTATTTCAGCCATTTAATATTAGTACTTTAGGTAAGACATTATTACCAACATTCTTTATCAAAATGCACAGAAAATTATTATATATTATTATACTTAATACTTTTTAATTATAAAATATTTGTTTCACAAATGTTTGGTCCACTGTATACTCTAATCAAACCTGTGTCCATTAAATTTTTACCTGCTTTTCACTTATGACTCCTTTTAAGGAGGTCTTTTAAGACCTATGCAAATTCAGAATCACTTGACATTATGAGTCTTAACTATTGGATTGGCCAAGAAATTCCTTCAATTTTTAAGTAAAAATAAAAGACACATTTTTCATTTTTATCAAGAACTTTATTAAATAGTTTTCACCATTTTGTTCTACTATCTTCTGCCATTTTTCAGGCAGCTCCATAATTCCACCTTCCCAAGACTTTTTATCTTTTTCAGCAAAGAACTGTCCCAAGTGGCTTTAATAGTCTTCCAGGGGATTGATTTTATTTTATTTTTTCCATTAAGATAATTTTGTAAAGACTGAAGTAAGTGAAAATTTGAAGGTGTAATGTCTGGTGAATATAGTGGGTGAATCAGAACTTCCCAGCCAAAAAAGTAACAGTTTTGCCTCGTCATCAAAGAAACATGCAGTCTAGAATTATCCTGATGGAACATTATGCATTTTCTATTAACTGATTCTGGACATTTTTGTCAAATGTTGCTTTCAATTGGTCTTATTGGGAGAAGCACTTGTTGGAAATGATTGGTTTTCCAGAAAGAGCTCATAATAGAGAATTCCCTTCCAATCCCATAACACACACAACATCACCTTCTTTGGATGAAGATTGGCCTTTGGTGTGGTTGGTGGTTCATTTTGCTTGCCCCACAATTTCATCCTTTCCACATTACTGTATGGTATCCACTTCTCATCACAACCATCACCTTGTTTTAAAAACAGAACAGTTTTGTTTCAGTAGCGATCACATGTGAAAATATTGTCAAGAAGTTTTTTTTTTCTTTCACTTAATTTATGTGGAACCCAAACATCAAAGTGATTGACATAACTAAGCTGGTGCAAATTATTTTCAATGCCTGATTTGAATAATTTGAGTACCTCAACTATCTCCTTTGTGGTATAATGCTGGTTGTCCTCAATTAATATCTGGGTTTGATCACTATCATCTTCAACTGATCTACTTGACAGGGGAACATCATCCAACCAGAAATCTCCAGCGTGAAACTTCACAAACCACTGTTGGCATGTTTGATGTGTTACAGTACCTTCTCCATACACTGCACAAATTTTTTTGTGTGTGTTTAAAAGAGTTGTCTATTTTTTTTTTTAACCTTTCTTGAAATATAAAGCATGATATGCTAAAAATGTTGGTTTTTTCTTCTATCTTAAACAATAAAATACTCAAAGAAATTTACCAATTTTGCCAAGATTTTTTAAAAATATACACTGATAGGACAGCTATGGCAATACAATCTAATTAAATTGCTTCAAAAGAAATTAAAGACAACTAAGCACTACTATAGCCATCTCATGAAAAAAAAAAAAAGAATTAATTTTTTGGCCAACCCATATATTTTATAACAGGAATCAAATGTTTATTTTTCTTGAGTCAAATCAACCCCTAACAGTTAAGTGACATTAGAAAAATACATCCTCTTTTATACAAATTGCTCTCATTGGTAAAATGAGAATATGAGATTCAGTTTCATTAATATCATTTCAAACTCTAATATTCTCTGAAGCATTTTCATTATAAAATGAAGACAGCAATAACTGTTACTAAAATTACTTTGCTTTACATGACTGATTTCATATTCTCATACAAACTTTTTCATAATATAATCAAGATTTTGTCAATTTCAACATTTTATTATGTTCTTTTTATAAGATTACATTTAATGATTAAATTTTAAGTTCAAGTTTAAAGTTAAATTGTATTAAAGTTAAATTTAAATTAAATAAAATTAATCTCATGTTCCACAATCTTTTCAGGAAATGATATTTAAGTTTTAAGTTTTTTTTAATTGCTAACAATGCTACTAGTATGGATTTCAGTAGCATCATCCTGGTAATTTAGGGGTGTTGTTGCAAATTCAATGGTATATCTCCATAAGGATTTACAGAGTTATTTCTTATCCAGCTAGATTCAGAAGTTAAGATAGATACTCATTTTAAATTTAAATTTTTGTGTTGGTTATAATCACTGTCAAATGTTTGTGAATATGTTTAAAAATTAATAAGATTATTTCAACAAAGTTTGACTAGGTTTTCTCCCTTTGACCCTCAAAACTTTCATATAATTTATATTTTTCTAGGAATCTAGGAAAGGAAAATTGTCTCAGACCTGGTCATGTTTCAATTGAAATAACTTCCCAACTGTGGATCTTCAGTTTCAGATAAGAGGATTCATGCAATCAAATCTATCTCAGCTCAGAAATATTTTTATATGAAAACCACTAAATTAAACCCCAGATACTAAAAATATCCAAATTCAGCCTAGATTGAATAAATAGTTTCACTTTTTTCTATATAAAATATAAAGAGAGATTTCCAAATGAATATAGTCAAAACTATTCAATTCTAAGTCATCTTTTAATCTTATATTAATTTCTAACTACCTCTTTCACTTATAGGTGTCTCACTAATTGGCCAGCATAGAAATTTACATGCAAGTGAGGGGATTATCAAATATTGTTGTGATTGTATTAAAGTTATATTAAGAAATTGGACACCAAAACCAGGTTCCTATTGATTAAGTTATTAGGGAATGAAAAGGGAGGTTCTAATTTAAATATTTATTTGGAGCAGTCTCTCAGGTAGTGAGACTAATATTAGGATTATTATATTTATAGAGTATGTATATGCCAGTAAATATATTTAATTCTTACCTCATGTTATCTTGCTCAATAACTTTTAAAACTAATATTGTCATATGAATTACCATAATGAAATATGATATTTACATAATGTAAGTAGCTTTTATCTGAATCCCATACATTTTAGGTGACATGTACATTTTTCAAAGCCACAGTTGCACAAGTATTCTAAAGCACATATATATTTGCAGTATCATTCTACCTCTCTGATTGCCTACCTCTTAAATCCATTTAATCTATTCCCAATAAAAATAAATATTAGTTACTTTCATCATTGGTTTTCACTGGTATCATCTATGCCCAGACAGAATGGTAAAGGTAATACTTTCTATCAGCTGTGAATCTCCATTATAAGTGGATAGACGCCTTGTGGATGCAAGTGTGTTGGTTCCAATATCATCAAGGATGTGATGAGCCATGCATTATTGTTTATATAGGCTCAGAAATAAAAAGCTATTAATGTTGTAAAGCTAAAATATTAGTTTATGAACCAGGAACTAGAGCTATCAGAAAATACTTTCAGTATAATATCCAGGCTTTGATTGTACAGCCACATATATCTGCCATAAATAAAAAAGGGATTTGAGAAAGAAGAGTTTTGTTTGGGTTCCTTACTATAAGGAATGACTTAGATTTTATTTTGGAAAGTAAAAGATTTAACAATGTGAAGTATGTTGTAAGTGCCCTAAATAGTAGCATTCTTTTTTTTTTTGTTAGCCTGGCACTAGGCATTGACCTAAAACCATTTGAGATTCCAGGTTTTTCTACTATGAAAATGTCAAAAAAGAAAATTGGCCCACATTTGTGTATTTATTTTATCAACTAATAAAATTGTGTATCAAGTTTCAGTGTTTTCTAGGCCCCATTACAGCCGAAGGAATCAAGAAGATAAATATGATACAAGACCTAGTCACATTTAAAAACACATTTATTGTGTGAAATAGTCACATAAGTAAATAAACATAATAAATTATAGTCTGAAATATTTAGTAGAGAGTGTTTTAAGAGTCTTGAAGTAGTTTTAAAGATGAATAACTTCAGAATATAAATGATACACACTTGTGAAAACAATCTGAAAGTTTTATTATTTCAAGACCTTAAGGATTTAGCTTTGTTAATTTTGTGTAATCAATTCTTAGCTTCATTCTTTTTGTCTACCTAGTTAAAAATAGCACATGATAACTCAAATATTAAAAATAAAATTTTCATGAGTACATACAAAATTTAAATACTAAACCTTCCAATTGATATCTGTTTGTAAGTAAATAATACTTAAAACTGAATAAAACCTTTGGGACTGACTATATTAAAGAAATGCACAAAGTCTTTTAGAAGCACAAAAGGACTGCCTATCTGGATGTTATGAGTATCAGAAGAAAGAAGACATTTGAAGAATAAATTATAGACAGGACATTATGAATAGAGGACCTGGCATAGGTAAGGACAAAAAATAAGGACAACCTGAATGTGATACGGAGGCACCATTTTCTCACATTCACAGTGCTTACTCCTGGTCCCTTCTTTTCCCTGATTTTCAGCCAGTGAATAATTTTCCATTTAGTCTAGGTTTGCTGTCCATCACACACTTGACCATTGTCCTCAATGCCTTCAGCATTTAAGTGGATCATGTATCCAAAAGGGAAGATAAATATTGAATTGTTCTCCAGTATCCTTTACTACTTTCTACTACTATCAGCATTTTGGATCTTTTTATCTTCAGAAAGTTTACCCCTCAGAGAACCCTAATACTGCTAACTACCATTTCTCTTCTTTTCCTCTTTGATTGCTTGCTAAAAAAGTTTCAAGAAGACTTTTTTTTTTCTTTTTTTTCTCTATGGCATCAGTGAGGCATCTAATCAACTGACCCTTCCAATGTCTCTCCACAATACATGCTCATTCTATGGACTTACAGAGTAGAAAAGGAAAGCCAGCTAATGATAAGATGTGTGCTATCTGATGTAACTTAAGCATGTGGTAATGTACAAAGGCCCCAGCTATGTCTGTGCACAGGCAGAGAAAAATTAGCTCTCAGTGCAGATGGCATTTTATACTTTCCTTTCAAATTAAACCACTTTAACACTTGGTCTCTAAAAATAGTGCATTTGTAAGGTCAGTATGAAAATGTAAAAGGATAGGAGACTGAAGGATGAACTCCTGAGTTTGATAGGTGCTCAGTATGCTACTGGAGATCAGTGGAGAAATGACTCCAGAAAGAATGAAGAGATGGAGTCAAAGCAAAAACAGCATGCAGTTGTGGATGTGACTGGTGATAGAAGTAAAGTCTGATGCTATAAAAGGGCAGTATTGCATAGGAACCTGGAATGTTAGGAGCATGAAACAAGGCAAATTGGAAGTGGTCAAACAGGAGATGGCAAAAGTGAATATCAACTTTTAAAGAATCAATGAACTAAAATGGGCTGGAATGGGTGAATTTAATTCAGGTGACTATTATATCTACTACTGTGGGCAAGAATCCTTAGAGAAAATGGAGTAGCCATGATAGTCAACAAAAGAGTCTAAAATGGAGTACTTGGATGCAATCTCAAAAATGACAGAATGATCTCTGTTCATTTCCAAAGCAAACCATTCAATATCACAGTAATCCAAGTCTATGCCCCAACCAGTAATGCTGAAGAAACTGAAGTTGAAAGGTTCTATAAAGACCTACAAGACCTTCTAGAACTAACACCTAAAAAGGATGTCCTTTTCATTATAGGGGGATGAAATTCAAAAGTAGGAAGTCAAGAAATACCTGGACTAACAGGCAAATTTGGCCTTGGAGCACAGAATGAAAAAGAGCAAAGGCTAATAGAATTTTGCCAAGAGAATACACCGGTCATAACAAGCACACTCTTCCAACAACAAGAGATGACTCTACACATGGACATCACTAGACGGTCAATACCGAAATCAGATTGTTATTTTCTTTGTGGCCAAAGAAGGAAACCCTCCACACAGTCAGCAAAAACAAGACTGGGAGCTGACTGTGGCTCAGACCATGAACTCCTTACTGCCATGTTCAGACTTCAATTGAAGTAAGTAGGGAAAACCACTAGAACATTCAGGTATGGCCTAAATCAAATCCCTTACAAATATGCAGTGGAAGTGACAAATAATTCAAGGGATTAGATCTGAAAGACAGCATGCCTGAAGACCTATGGACAGAGGTTCGTGATACTGTATAGGAGGCAGCAATCAAGACTATCTTCAGAAAAAGAAAGGCATAAAGACAAAACAGTTGTCTGAGGAGGCCTTGCAGACAGCTGTGAATAGAAGAGAAGTGAAAAGCAAAGGAGAAAAGGAAAGATATACCCACTTGAATGCAGACTTTCAAAGAACAGCACGGAGAGATAAGAAAGCCTTCCTCAGTGATCAGTGCAACAAAATAGAGGAAAACAACAGAATAGGAAAGACTAGAAATCACTTCAAGAAAATTAGAGACACCAAGAGAATATTTCATGGAAAAATAGATGCAATAAAGGACAGGAATGCTATGGACCTAACAGAAGCAGAAGATATTAAGAAGAGGTGGCAAGAATACACAGAGGAACTATACAAAAAAGATCTTCATAATGCAGATAATCCCAATGGTGTGATCGTCCACTTAACAACCAGACATCCTGGAATGCAAAGTCAAGTGGGTTTTTGGAAGCATCATTATGAACAAAGCTAGCAGAAGTGATGGAATTCCAGTTGAGCTCTTTCAAATCCTAAAAGATGATACTGTGAAAGTGCTACACTCAATCTGCCAGCAAATTTGGAAAATTCAGCAGTGGCCACAGGACTGGAAAATGTTGGTTTTCATTCCAGTCCCAAAGAAAGGCAATGGAAAAGAATTTTCAAACTGCCACACAATTGCACTCATCTCACAGGCTAGCAAAGTCATGCTCAAAAGTCTCCAAGCCAGGCTTCAACAGTACGTGAACCATGAACTTCCAGATGTTCAAACTGGATTTAGAAAAAGCAGAGAAACCAGAGATCAAATTGCCAGCATCCTTTGGATCATTGAAAAAACAAGAGAGTTCCAAAAAAATATCTACTACTGCTTTATTGACTATGCCAAAGGCTTTGACTGTGTGGATCACAACACACTATGGAAAATTCTTCAAGAGATGGGACTACCAGATGACCTGACCTGCCTCCTGATAAATCTGTATGCAGGTCAAGAAGCAACAATTAGAACTGGTTGTGGAACAACAGATTGATTCCAAATTTGGAAAGGAGTTCATCAAGTTTGTATATTGTCACCCTGCTTATTTAACTTACATGCAGAGTACATCATGAGAAATGCTGGGCTGGATGAAGCACAAGCTGGAGTCAAGATTGCCAGGAGAAATATCAATAATCTCAGATATGCAGATGACACCACCTTTATGGCAAAAAGGGAGGAAAAAGTTAAGAGCTTCTTGATGAAAATGAAAGAGGAGAGTGAAAAAGTTGGCTTAAAGTTCAACCTTCAGAAAACTAAGATCATGGCATTTGGACCCACCACTTCATGGCGAATAGATGGGGAGACAATGGAAACAGTGACAGACTATTTTTTGGGGCTCCAAAATCACTGCAGATGGTGAATGCAGCCATGAAATTAAAGGCACTTGCTCCTTGGAAGAAAAGTTATGACCAACTAGAGAGCATATTATAAAGCAAAGACATTACTTTGCCAACAAAGGTCTGTCTAGTCAAAACTATGGTTTTTCTAGTAGTCATGCATGAATGTGAAAGTTGGACTATAATGAAAGTTGAATGCTGAAGAATTGATGCTTTTGAACTGTGGTGTTGGAGAAGACTCTTGAGATTCCCTTGGACTGCAAGGAGATCCAACCCGTCCATCCTAAAGGAAATCAGTCCTGAATATTCACTGGAAGGACTGATGCTGAATCTGAAACTCCAGTACTTTGGCCACTTGATGCAAAGAACTGACTCATTTGAAAAGACCCTGATGCTGGGAAAGATTGAAGGTGGAAGGAGAAGGGGATGCAGACGATGAGATGGTTGGATGGCATCACTGACTCGATGTACATGTTTGATCAAGCCTCGGGAGTTGTTGGTGGACAGGGAGGCCCATCGTGCTGCAGTCCATGGGGTGACAAAGAGTTGGACACGGCTAGTGACTGAACTGAACTGAACTGACTGAACATAATAGGGGCTTTACTTTTCCTTCACTGTTTCTACAACATACTGAGTCAGTATTCTGCAGATAGGATCAGTCTATAGCAGAGCCAAAATTTCCTCTCTATTGGCTTTGCTGATAGTTATAGTATTGGGGCTTTATTTTCTCATCTGGGTAATTTCTTGTTTATATCTAGGAAGCCAGGAACTACTATAATTGTCAGTTTATAATATTCTGTCCCACTACTATGGTAAAATATTTATATTTCATTAAATTTTCCTAGAATATTCCCTGCCCTTTATGCTTGACTTCTCTGTGTGTGTCTATGCCCATTTTAAATACTGAAATATTTTGGAACTTCTAGCTAAACAAGACTGTTTTTTTCCTCAATTTTTCCCACTATGTATTCTAGACACATTCAAAATATTAACTGTATTAAAAAAAAGGTTGGTTAATATTATACTACTGCATCCAATTTATACATTTAGGCATCTTATATTTTCATTTCAGAAAAGGACATCACTGCAGGCTTCAGCTGTTGCAAACAGCTGAATAATGTGGGAAATTCTTAAAATTAGGACATACTGTATACTTATCAATGTTTCATATTCATCTTATTTTTTTTTTCTGTGCCTTACATGCAAGACTTGTCTAAAATGGAGTTTTCCTGTGGATTTTGGTAACAAAATATTAAATGATAAGTGTTATAGAAACCTAAATATGGGATTTTATATAGTTCTGATTGAGGTCAACCCAGATAGCCAGAAAAGTAGGCAACAAGCAAGCCACAATCCATAATGGTAATTGAGGTCAGAACACAAATTGACTCTTTTGATAACGAATTTGTTTTAAAACTAAAAGAGATGTCCATCGGCAGATGAATGGATAAGACAGCTGTGGAACATATACACAATGGAATATTACTTAACTATTAAAAAGTGTGCATTTTAATCAGTTCTAATGAGGTGAATGAAACTGGAGCCTATTATACAGAGTGAAGTAAGTCAGAAAGAAAAACATCAATACAGTATATTAATGCATTATATGGAATTTAGAAAGATGGTAATGATGCCCCTATATGAGAGAAAGCAAAAGAGACACAGATCTAAAGAACAGACTTTTGGACTCTGTGGGAGAAGGTGAGGGTGGGATGATTTGAGGGAATTGCTTTGAAACATGTATATTACCATATGGGAATTAGATCTCCAGTACAGGTTCAATGCCTGAGACAGGGCTCTCAGGACCGGTGCACTGGGACGACCCTGAGGGATGGGATGGGGAAGGAAGAGGGAGGGAATTTCAGGATGGAGGTCATATGTACACCCATGGCTGATTCATGTCAATATATAGCAAAAACCACTACAATATTGTAAAGTAATTAGCTTCCAATTAAAATAAATAAATTAATAAAAAATAAACTTAAAGAGAATATGCAAAGTTAAAGCAGAATCCAAGGAGAAAACAAAGCAGAAGTGTAACCCCAAAGTTCAGTCAAATATTGCATGACTCACCCAAATAAAAACTTCATCAATACTTTCAGATCCTGGCAACCCTTTGAGATGTTAATTTTCAATCTCCAATATCTCTGTTCAGAGAGTTTATTGTTTAGTGGCTCAGTGGTAAAGAATCCACCTGCAATGCTGGAGACACAGATTCCATCCCTGGGTTGGGAAGATCCCCTGGAAGAGGAAATGGCAACCCACTCCAGTATTCTCGCCTGGGAATTCTCATGGGCAGAGGAACCTGGTGGGTTACCATCCAGGGGGTCACAAGAGTCAGTCACAACTTAGCGACTAAACCACCACCACCCAGCCTTTTAAAGTAATTAGCATGGAGACATTTATTTGCATGATCTTCAAGAAATAATCTTTTAATAAGGCCTCCTTCAAGATGAAAGAAAAATATTCTTCTGGTAAGATAAATAACCCTACCCCACTTCTGCTGTAAATGTAATCAATTTTCCCATTAGATATGAAAATATTTTCAATTAGTCATGGTGCCTTTGAAAACATGTTGCCTCTCACTTCTTTCCATGGATGTGATCTGTCAGATCTTTTAATCACATACTTCATTCCCACACAGTATAAATCTGATGAGACAGGATAGGTAATGAAGGTCAGTGTTGAATTCTAAACTTGCTAGATGCTAGTTGTCATACGTTTGCTGTCAGAATGTATGTCAGCACATACATTTTTATTATTGATCTATTTTGGTGAAATCGCATAGAAAGGTGAATATTTTCTTTCTCTGTTACTATCTCTACATATGTTAGGGCATCCCCAGTGGCTCAGCAGTAAAGAATCTGCCTACAATGCAAGAGATGCAGTTTTGATCCCTGGGTTAGGACGATCCCCTGGAGAAGGGCATGGCAACCCACTTCAGTATTCTTGTTGAGAAAACCCCATGGACAGAGGAGCCTGGCTGGCAAAGTTCCATCGGGTAGTAAAGAGTCAGACATGACTTAAGCAACTGAGCACACACATACTGCATACTTTAGAGTGATTGTATGTATTGGTTATATGTCAACAAAATATTTTAATAAAAGCTTCAGAAATTTTGCATTAGAAATAAATCTGGAATCTGACTTCCAATAATGACAGAGTATCTCATTTTCAGAGTAGCCCTCTTGTCCAAAATAACTAAACCCCCTCCCCCCTTTTTTTTTTTTTTAATACATGAAGGCAAATTCTAGGAGGTGGAGTTTCCTTGTCTTATGGCTTTTTGTCTGAGGGTGTAGGAGAAGTGTTCCTATTTTATGACTTTTCATCTAGATGCAAGTCTCAGGGTAGGTAAAGCTAAGAAAAAAAAATGCTACATTCTTACTGCTTAAGGACTGAGACTACAGTTTTCACCTTGAGCACAGATGCCCCAAAGTGTGATAGCAATCCAGTGATCTATGAACTGCCCATATGTAGGTCAGACTGCAGGAAATCCTGTTTGGGGACTTAGCTAAGTTTGGGGTCTTCCTTGGTGGGTGAGACTTCCTGCTCCCAGTGCAAGCAGCCCAGGATCTGTCTCTAGTTGGGGAACTAGATCACTCATGTGTGCCACAAAGAGACCAAGTGCTGTCACAAAGATCCTGTGAGCTGCAACTAGGACCCAACATGGCATAAAATAAACACATAAATATTTTAGGGAAAATCTAACTTTATCAGAATTAAACAAACATTTTAGTCCCTGCCTACTACAAGGGAGAAAGAGTTTAGAGTTTTAATTCAACTCAGTTAATTCTCTGTTTTAAATGGAAAAAAAAAAAAAAATCAATGCTCCATAGAGCATAACAGAATCCAGAGACCACAGATTCAATGACTTATCCAAGGTTAAATGGAAAGGCTGTGATCATTCAGTGAGTGACTTGATCTTTGAAAAGTAAAATAAAGTACCAGTAGTAAGTAGAGATTATTTCCTTCATTAGTCACAGAGCTTCAGCTTGCTACTTTCACAATAATACTGATGAGGAAACTCACAGTTCTTAAAGTTACAGGAGAAAATGGGAGCTGGGGGTTTCTCTTAGAGCCAGCCTCTTAGTTCTGATACTCAAAAAAAGGAAATGCACCACTTCAAGTAACTATCCATACGTTAGTGACAACTGATAGAATTCCCCAAGGTTGTGCATCTCCAATGTTATTGAAGAGGAAAAGTTAAATTTTACATAAAATTTAAAATTTTAAGAAAAGTTAAAATTTTACATAACCTCCTGCTCATTCTTCCTCTGTTAACTCAGCTTGCTCCTTGCAAAGTCTGGATAACGTAGGCCACGCAGTCTCAGAAAGTGGGGACTTACAATACTAGGAACTGGAGCTTGTCACTCATCCTTGTCCTGCTCTTTGCAATTGTCCAGCAGCTGCAAAGCTGCTTATTCATGCCTGTCCCTGTAAAGGTCAGGCATCTCCCTCCCCATCTTGATTGCTGTTCCTGTGCTCGTGAAACCCCTTATTTTTAACCAGCCTATTAGCAGCTAGTGTTGCCCACTATAGTCTGTCTATAAAACTCTGTAACCCCATTGTTCGGGGCTCAGAGCTTGGAGTGTTAGCTCCTCTGAGCCTGCTGGCATAATAAAGCTGAGTTCTCCAGCTCTCTGAGTGTGGTGCTTGGTTTCTCGATTACTGCTTTCTGCAACACTATGATTCTTAGAACTCTTCACCAGTGGAAAATGCCTAATATCACTTATCTTTCTTGCCATTGGTTGGGGGGAAGAACAAGATATCAAAAATGATGGAATGTGAAAAAAAGATAGTCCTCAGTGTTTGAGCTAAATAGTAAACTCAGAATAAACATTATAATGGGGCTACCAGGGTAAACAATTTTATTGCATAAGTCTAACCAAGAGCCACCTTTGTACAATTGATCTCTGCTAACATTAATTCTAGGCAACTAATATTTCAATTTACATCATGTGCTTTTAAATAACTTTAAAGCCATCTTTCCCCCATGTTTCACTCCCTATAACTTTATTTTATCCAGATTTGTAAGCTAAGTCCCATCTCAGTTATAGAAACTGGGGGCCTTTAGTAGGAGCTTTTAAAGTAGATGTAACCTTACATTTAAGGACAGGGCCGCAAGGCACTTTATCCAACCCTAAATGAGATGCTCTGTTCTTGGGCTAGTATCTTGATTCACACATAATTTCTGAAACTCAGCCTTTTTTTTTTTTTTTTTCTTTGCATGCTAGCTCTGATATCTGTGCTTTACTTTGTCCTTCTTTCTGAAGGACAGAAACATTTGCATCCATCCATGCCTCTCATCACACCTGAGTGTTCAGTTCAGTTCAATTCGATTGCTCAGTCATGTCTGACTTTTTGCGACCCCATGAACTGTAGCACACCAGGCCTTCCTGTCCATCACCAACCCCCAAACTCATGTTCATTGAGTCAGTGATGCCATCCAACCATCTCATCCTCTGTCATCCCCTTCTCCTCCTGCCTTCAAGCTTTCCCAGCATCAGGGATTTTTCAAATGAGTCAGCTCTTCACATCAGGTGGCCAAAGTATTAGAGTTTCAGCTTCAACATCAGTCCTTCCAATGAACACTCAGGACTGATCATGTCCACCTCTTTGTGACCAGGTTGACTGTAGCTCTCCAGACTACTCTCTCCTTGATATTTTCCAGTCAAGAATATTGGAATGGGTTGCCATTTCCTAATCCAGAGGATCTTCCTGATTCAAGGGCTAAACTGACATCCTCTGTGTCTCCTCCATTGATCGGTGGGTTCTTTACCACTGACTCATCTGGGAAGCCTAATAATAATATTAATAATGATAAAAAGTGAAGACAAACAGATTCTTATATACTGATATTCATTGCAGCATTATTCACAGTGGTCAAAATGTAGAAACAACCTAGACATCAATCAAACAAAATGTTGTCTAGATTTATAGAGGAATACTGCTGCTATTCAGTCACCCAGTTGTGTCCGACTCTGCGACCCTATGGACTGAAGCATATCAGGCCTTTCTATCCCTCACCATCTCCCAGAGTTTGCCCAACTTCATGTCCATTGGATCAGTGGTGCCATCCAGTCATCTCATCCTCTGACATCCTCTTCTCCTTCTGCCCTCAATCTTTGCCATCAGGGACATTTTCGATGAGTCAGTTGTTTATATCAGGTTACCAAAATACTGGAGCTTCAGTGTCATTCAACTGTAAAAATAATGAAGTTCTGTCATACTCTACAGTGTGGATGGACCTTAAAAACATTATATGAAATTAAAAAAAACCTAATATGAAAAGACGGATACTGTATGACTCCTATTATGTGAAATACATAGAATAGGGAAGTTCAGAGACAGAAAGTAGTTTAGAAACTACCAGATGCTAGGAGTTACTGCTAAATGGTTACGGTATGTCTATTTAAGTTGATGAAAAAGTTTCAGAAATAGAATTGATCATTACACAACATTATGAAAGTGGTTAGCACCACTGAAATGTGTATTTAAAAATGGCTAAAATAGAAAATTTTGTTATATATATTTTACCATAACTTAAAAAAGAACAATGCAATTTATCAAAAATCATTGAAATAGATCATTTAAAATTGATGTGTATATGGTATGTGAATTACATCTCAATACAGCTGTTTAAAATATATAAGGAATGATATTCAAAGCATTTAACAATGGTAACTCAGAAAGGCCAACTGATCACAATGGATATCAGCCATTTCAATGTAATGATTTACCAGCTGAATATCAGCCTGGATATTTAGTTCTAGTCTTCTGTAGGAACATAATCTGAAGTATTCTCATTCTTCTATCCTTTCAGAGTGGCTGCATTTTTTTCTTTCTTTTAAACTTTGTGCTCAGCTCTAATACACAGAAAAAAAATTAAAAATAATTTTTTCAATGGTTTAGAACAAAGTTTTACAAACAATTTAGCTAAATGATGCCCACATCCAGCTTCTGTATGGCCCATGAACCATATAGAGTTTTCTATAGCTATATAGTTTGCAAGCTATAGAGCTTGCTTAAGCATTAGCAGAACAATCAGGCCATGGGAGGCAGGATGTGTGAGGTGTGGGGCACAAGCTAGGTATAAAAATCTTCAAAAATATTTAATCAGTTAATCAGTTACTTTTATTTGATTTCTAGTTTTAATCAATTTCTTCATATTTTTTAAATGTTTGATGCAAGGTTGGGCCTCCCAGGTGGTGCTAGTTGTAAAGAATCTGCTAATGCAAGAGATGTGGGTTAGATCCCTGAATCAGGAAGGTCCCCTGGAGTAGGAAATGACAGCCCACTCCAGTATTTTGTCTGGAAAATTCCATGGACAGAGGAGCCTGGTAGACTCAGTCCATGGAGCCAATGAATTGGACATGATTCTGTGACTGAGCATGTTGAAGTCAGTTTATATTGAACCATGTGGATTATCTTTTTGTGAAGTGGTTAAATCTTTTGAGTTACTTCCCCATATGAAGACTGAGGCATGAAATCCATCTTTTCTCAAGTGATTTGGGCTGGTTATGTGATAGATGGACTGTACCCTCCCAGAGTCCATAGTCTCACTTTCTCCCACTTGTTTCTGCAGTGCTTGATTGTCACTTCAATGCCCCCAACTCTATTTGATACCATCCTTTTTATCTGCTCTCTCAATTGACTGCAGAAATGGAAGCAACTGGTATTTCCAATTCTGACAAGCACTGTCAAGCATTAACTTCAAGTTCAGATTGCAAATCTGTCATGGGTAGCTATTTTTCTGGAAAATGGCATGTAATTCTTTCTGTCTTTTAAATGTTTGAAAACATATTATTTCCTTCTTGCTGTGAGAAAATTGTTAAAGAAATAATTAACTGAAGCCAACATGAAGGGGCATTTATCTTATTGAAGGTGTCTGTAAAATGCCCTTAATCAAATGAATATTTATTTGAAAATAAGTCCCATCAGCATTTTCATGTAGTAAAATAACATGATAGGCAGATTAAAGAGTTCTAAGAGAGAAAGATGATATATTTGTGTTTTTTAAATAGGAAATTTCAGAATGTTTGATCATTATGTTTGAGGAAAAGAAAAAAAAATATATAAAAGAATTGACATATTGAATTATAACCCTATATTAAAAACAGAAAAAGAGACACAGATGTACAGAAAAGACTTTTGGACTCTGTGGGAGAAGGCGAGGGTGGGATGTTCTGAGAGAATAGCATTGAAACAAGTATACTATCAAGGGTGAAACAGATCACCAGCCCAGGTTGGATGCATGAGACAAGTGCTCAGGGCTGGTGCACTGGGAAGACCCAGAGGGATGGGATGGAGAGGGAGGTGGGAGCGGGGGATCGGGATGGGGAACACATGTAAATCCATGGCTGATTCATGTCAATGTATGGCAAAAACCACTACAATATTGTAAAGTAATTAGCCTCCAACTAATAAAAATAAATGGAAAAAAAAAAGGAAATTATCACAAATTAAGTATGTAACTTTGATGAAAGCATTGCTAAAGCAGACCTGTGTTAGTAAATTTATAAACCTTATTTTATTTCATCATCTAACCTACCCTATTGATAAGTGCTGTAGTATCTTCATATAGGTGATACATCTCCACATACATAAGGACCCTTAACAAGACACTCTGGTTGTAAGCCACAAGAACTTAGAAACTTGCCTAGAGATGATGAGTAAATGATGTAACAAGATGCAAAAATGATGGTGGGGAGAGGGCAGTCTGATACATTCTTCTCTAAGAAAAACCCTTGTTTTCAAATCTACTGTGTGTGGCCTCATTTCTTAATCACAGGATTCTGATGTCTTAGTTTGCTAGAGCTGCCATACACAATACCTCACACTAGGGAGCTTAAACAAACAGAACTGTATCTTCTCATAGCTCTAGAGCCTGAAAGTCTAAGATTGATGTGTCAGGGAAGTTGGTTTCTTCTGAGGCTTCTCTTCTTGGCTTGCAGATGGCCACTTTCTTGCCACCTCTTCACATAGTCTCCTGTCTGTGCACAAACCCCTGGTATCCCTTTCTTCTCTCTTCTTCTTTGTTGTTTTTTTTTTACTTTCTGTGTTGTTTTTATTTTATTCACTATTTTTAAAATTAATTTTTATTGGAGTATAGTTACTTTACAATGCTGTGTTAGTTTCTAGTGTACAGCAAAGTCAATCAGCTATATTTACATATATGTTCCCCTATTTTTGATTGCCTTTCCATTTAGGTCACCACAGAGCGCTAAGTAGAGTTCCCTGTGCTATACAGTAGGTTCTCCCTAGTTATCTATTTTATACATAGTGTCAATAGTGTACATATGTCAATTCAAATATCCCAGTTCATCCCAACTTCCCCTTTTCTTCTAAGGACACCAGTCAGATTGGAGTATGGCCACACCTTAATCCACTTCAGATTTTGAAGGAAGTGTCATGTCTGTCTTTATCTTAACTCAGCTACACATTTGCAGAACTTACCTCTGAATATGTTTACATTCTGAGGTACATCCTAAAACTGGGGGACAGGGACTTCAAAATCTGAATTTGGAGGGGATTATAATTCAGGCTGATTTTTTTAGAAGATTGAGAGTCTCAGGTTAAACCCAAACAGCAAACTACAACAACAAATTCTACATTTTCTAAATTCTCTTGTTGACATGCAGAATATATGATTGTCAACTGAAAAAAAAATGCACTTTAAAAGGTGAGAATTATGTTTTACTTGGCAGACAAAGCTGAGGACTTAAGCTCAGGACACAGCCTCTCAGATAGCTCTGAGAGACTACTCTGCAGAGGGAAGGAAGGAACCAGTATATATGGGAATTCTTGCAACAAAGACTGGGTAGTAGGAACTTCAAAAAATTTGTTGTTGTTGTTCATTTGCTAGGTTGTGTCTTACTTCTTGAGATTCCACGGACTGCAGCATGTCAGGCTTCCCTGTGCTTCTCTATCTCTGGAGTTTACTCAACTTATGTCCAGTGAGTCATTGATGCCATCCAACCATCTCATCCTCTGCCATTCTCATCTCCTCTTGCACTCAATCTTTCCCAGCATCAGTCTTTTCTAATGAGTTGACTCTTCACATCAGGTGGCCAAAGTATTGGAGCTTCAGCATCAGTCCTTCCAATTAATATTCAGAGTTGATTTCCTTTTGGAGTGACTGATTTGATCTTCTTGCTGTCCAAGGGACTCTCAAGAGTCATTTCCAACACCACAGTTTGAAAGCATCAATCCTTCAGCACTCATCCTTCTTTACAGTCCAACTCTCCTATCCATACATGACTACTGGAAAAACCATAGCTTGGACTATATGGACTTATAATCTGTATATGGACTATGTGGACCATCACTTTGTCAGCAAAGTGATGTCTCTGCTTTTTAATATGCTGTATAAGTTTGTCATAACTTTTCTTCCAAGGAGCAGGTGTGTTTTAATTTCATGGCTACAGTCACTGTTCACAGAGATTTTGGAGACCAAGAAAAAAATCTATCACTGTTTCCACTTCTTCCCCGTCTATTTGCCATGAAGTGATGGGGTCAGATGCCATGATCTTTGTCTTTTTGAATGTTGAGTTTTAAGCCAGCTTCTTCAAAAGACTACTGCTGATGAAAGAAAACCAGGTATCTCAAGAAATGTAGGGTTTTTTCATGTAAGGGAAGATGCAAAATCTGGGCTTGTTTAAATCACTCCTTTGATTTGCAGCTCAGTTATCCGGGGCCAGTATCCTTTACTTTCTCATTCTGAGTCTCCTCAGGGTGCACCATTGCAGAAGACTGCAGTGACTGATGGCTTGATGGCTGCAACATCCTTTTTTTTGCTGGCAGGTAACATTATTTTTTAAAGAAAGCTGAGCACCGAAGAATTGATGCTTTTGAACAGTGGTGTTGGAAGAGACTCTTGAGAGTCTCTTGGACTGCAAGGAGATCAAACCAGTCAATCCTAAAGGAAATCAGTCCTGTAAGTTCATTGGAAGGACTGATGCTGAAGCTGAAGCTCCAATACTTTGGCCACCTGATGTGAAGAAATGACTCATTAGAAAAGACCCTGATGCTAGGAAAGACTGAAGGCAGGGAGGAGAAGGGGACAACAGATGATGAGATGGTTGGATGGCATCACTGACTCAATGGAAATGAGTTTGAAAAAGCTCTGGGAGTTGGTGATGGACAGGGAAGCTTGGCATGCTGTAGTCCATGGGATTGCAAAGAGTCAGAAATGGCTGAATGACTAGACTGAACTGAACATTTTTCAGCTGATGTGATAGGCATCATTAAACAAAGAAAGATGGAACCATGTTGTGTAAGAGGTAAAACTCCTACCATACAGTAAGTGTAATCATGATAAACAATGTGAAGTAGTAGAATTTCAGAAGGGATAGAAAAAAGAGACAGAAGCAAAAGCCTATCCATCCCTCACCAGGTTGTGCGTTAACTATGGCCTACCACCTCCCCAATACGAAATGAGCAAGAATACTTATTTAACTTAGCAAAACCACTTGGAAATCTGTGCATATGTGTGTGTGTGCATGTGTGTCCATGTGCATGTAAATATTCAGAGGGATTTTGCTTAAGGTACATTAAGATATACCTGGTATGATTTTGGTGTTTTTCAAGATATATCAGTCTCAAAAAATCTTTGCAATTTGAACTTTACAATACTTGTATATTTTGTCTTTAGGGAAGTATTTCTTTAGTTTAATGACTTACAATTCCTCTGTATTCCAGAAGCACATGTTTGCTTACAGGGCCCCCTGGAGGAGGGCTACTCCAATACTCTTGCCTGGGGATTCTCATGGGCAGAGGAGTCTGGTGGGCTAAAAGTGCATAGCATTGCACTGAGCTGGACACCACTGAAGTGACTAAACAGCAGCATTTTTAGAGTAAATATGCTAGGAACTTTTATTATTTTATAAAAGGGATATGGCCCCTTCTTTTTCCTTTCCTTTTTTTTTTTTTTAAGAAAGCGAGAATTCATTACATTTGAATATTAGTACTATTGGGGAGGAGTTGGGGAGGGAAGTACTGATGAGGAGGGGTGTTGGCAATTAGGAACAATCAGAGAGAATGTTTCTAAAATACTGAATGAGTAAACTATGGACTGGAACAAGGGGACAATCTTGGAGAAGTGGTGATGTGTGGTCTAATCCTTGAGAAGGTGTGGGGGAGGGTGAGATCTAGACCAGGTATGGATAACTGATTTCAGATAGAACAAAGGGAATTCATGTATTACAGTAACAGGGAGGAAGGATGGATGGGTTTTGAATGTGGTAGTTTTACACACTTGGGAGTGGAAATTTATGGTAATTCTGATCTGATTATTTCTATTTTTCCTGTTATCAGGTATTAAAGTTAACAGCTATGACTAATACATGATCAGAGAAACTGCAAAACTGAGCAAGAACAGAGCTGAAAGCAAGTCGAATTTAGAGTTGATTGTTTACTGAAGGACTATAACTCAGTTTGACTACCACTTGGAATGAAGTTAAGCAGGATGACTTGTGAGGAAGAGGAGTCAGGAGTTTATTTTGTCCTTGGTCTAGGGGGATAGGTAACAATGATAGGAAATTTGATGTTGCCTTTTTATAAAATTTTTCTGTTAGTTGAAGAATGCATTTACAAGATATCTCCAGTAGATAACAAAAAGGAGTTGCATGTTCTTTGGAAATTTAGACTAAAAGAAAGAATAGAGATAGCGTATATGATATAAAAATTAAAGATACATTGATTTAAAATTATATGCAGCCTATGATTAAACCTTAGATAAATATCACATTTAATTTGCTTTTAAACTGAGATTACATTATCTTTGATTTATACAGAATGGCACTTTACTGTCAACACTGGGTATTTCAGAAGGGTCATACTAGTTGAAGCAAAGCTTTCCTTCATCTCAAAGAAAGTGCACTTAATTTTGTGTATGAGGGAAATGCTGTTAATTGATTATAGAATAAATAAAGACTTCCTTTTTGGGGTTTTGGATTTTAAAAATTAGAATAAAAGTTTTGTTTTTTTTCTTTTTTGGTTTCTTATTTTTAGCAAAGAACTATGACAATTAGATTCAATAACAACAACAAAAAAATGAGATCAAATGATGAGTTTGATTTTTCCCTTTTGAACAGATATTGATAGTAGACATGGGCAGTGTTCTGTATTGTATAAAAATGAGTATTGAATAGAACAAAAACCAAAGGTAAATTTTTGTGTAATGTTAAGCAACTCTGCACATAAATTTAGAAGTTATATAGGGATATATAAATGCCATAGGACTATGTGTCTGACTTGATCTAAATACATTAAAAAAAGGAAATACATAAATTATGGTGTGTGACATAGGCAGACAATGTCTCATAACTTAGATAAAATAACAAAAAGTTCCAAGATTTAGTTTATTCAAGTAGATAACTTGTGTGCTGTGCTTAGTCTCTCAGTCATGTTTGACTCTTTGAGACCCCCAGGACTGTAGCCAGCCAGGCTCCTCTGTCCGTGGGGATTCTCCAGGCAAGAATACTGCAGTGGGTTGCCATGCTCTCCTCCAGGGGATCTTCCCAACTCAGGGGTCAAACCCAGAGACAAAAAAAAAAAAAAAAAAATCAATTTTCTGGGGAACACTACACAGGTCCCTGGAGATCTGAGAAAATATGTGTGTCAAAATAACAGGTGATGTTAATAATGATTTATTCCTCTAACATTTGTGACAGTTCCTGAAGAATCCCAACCTACAGGTAGATCAGAAACAACAACAACAACAACAACAACAACAAAAAACAACTTGTAATATAGACATTTTGAAGACAAGATTTATGGTTGGGTGGTAGTGGTTTGTTTGTTTGTTTTGCATGCCAATGCTCTCCTGGCTTTTTTTTTGTTTGTTTTTTGACTATAATGGAACTTTTCTATTTTTGGTTAATCAGACTGGTCCTCCTCAGTTATTTATGTACTGCATCTGCCTATAAATGCTTATTTAACCTTTCTGGAAAAGGAATTCATCTTTCAAAGGATAAAATTAGCAACAGTGAAAAAATGCAGCCCTCTGCATCAACAAATGCAATCAACAAATGCAATTCTTTAGATTCTCTAAAAAAATTTAGTGAATCTGATTCTTTGAATCCATTTACTGCCTATTCAGATGATCACTTGAGGTTGACAGGCACATATGATTTTCATTAGAAGATCTGGTGTGCTTGTTAAATTAATATAGTCTCAGTGATTTATAACTACACCTTATAACTATTGTCAACTACACAGTAGGGAATTCTGAAAAGCAAGTTTTATAGTTACTGGACATGTTATTCATTCTTTATGATTAAAATTAATAATTTCCTGTTTCACACTGAGAGTATACTAATTAATGAATCAAACATGGGGATGTATGTGTATTCATCAACTATAGAATAATCAATCTTTTCTTAATTATATAGGAGATTTTGTTTTGTGTTGCTTTTTCCCCCCTTTAATCTTAAACTCCGGCTTTGGAGAATCACAATTACATTATGGGTACCTAGGAATTTACATAATTTCAGAGCTGGGATCTAGTAATCCCTAAATAGTCTCCATATTTGCTTTTCCACCATGAACAATCATATGACTCTGGGGAAATCTTGGAAGAAGAGATATTATGTATACTTTTGGCCATGTCATTTCTGCAGGGTGTCTTCATTTTAATCAGAACTCTGGTTAATATACTGACTGAAATTGGAAACCTGGGAGAGGAGCCATGTCTCTTTATGGCCACTCTTAAGTCCAGCTTCTAGAGATCAGATCTATATTTCCCCCTATTGTATAGGTGAAATAACATTTTAGTAAATGGATCAGTGGCCCCCAAGACCACCCTCAGGCTCTATGATTTACTAGAAGAGTCAATAGAATTCAGAAAAGCTATATATTCATGGTTGTGATTTATTACAGAAAAAAATAATAGTGATCAAAATCAGCAAAGGGAAAAGAAGCATGAGTCAAGTCCAGGAGAAACTAAGGAAAACTTTTAGTTGTCCCTTTAATGATGCCTGACAATGATTAGACAATTTATTCTCACATTTGCAGCTTGCAATAACAGATGTGAAGTGTTGCAAACAGGAGAGCTCACCTAATCCCAGGGGGTCAATCTCATAAGCATACAGCATCCATTTGATTGACCTCAGTTTCCTGACTCCACATTTACTCTCAGAGTTAAAAAATAGGCATTCAATTTATGTTACACTGTTAGGGTTAACTCAAACTAGTGGTCAAACTGGTACAACAATGTACAAGGCTTCAGGTATACAAAAACATTCTTACCAAGAAAAATATTCTAAGACCTCAGAAGTCATTTCCCCATAGTCAATTAAGGATCAGTCCTGAAAATAAGCTTTCTTTGGAATGTGCAGAATTTGAGCAACAAGGTCCTGCTGAGTTAGTCTTTTCTTGCCCAGTGGGTTTCTCATCTACTTTATTTTTAGGAGCATCATTATCAGCTAAGACTCCTGTAGCTAAAAATATCCCTACTCTTGCTGCCTATTACAATGACCAAATTCATCTTATCTCTGGAGCTTCCTAGCCAGCATTTATTCCATCAAGTTTAGAGAACTAACCTCAGTGATGACACCTCCACCATCATCCTCAACCTACAAAGGACAGAGGCCGGGAATGTTTATGGGGATGTGTTGCTTCCCTTAATGCTTCTCCATGTCTTAGTAGAGTGTCCATTGAGTTTCTCTGGGGATATAGTAATTGTGTGTGTGTGTGTGTGCATGTGTGTGTATGTTTAAGGGAAGCTGTTTGTAGTTCACAAATGAAAGCTCTACCCTGTCATTTCTGGTTCTCTAAGCTTTTGAATTCCCTACTGAATATTAGAAATGAGAACTTGTGGCTTCTCAATCTTGTTGAAAGTAGTTCATTTATTGTTGTTCAGTCTCTAATTCATGTCTCTTTGTGACCCCCTGGACTGCAGCTCGCCAGGCTTCCCTGTCTTTCACTATCTCCCAGATCTTGCCCAAACTCATGTCTGTTGAGTCTGTGATGTCATCCAACCATCTCATCCTCTGTCACTCCCTTCTCCTTCTTCCTTCAATCTTTCTCAGCATTAGAGTCTTTTCCAATGAGTCAGGTCTTCGCACCAGGTGACCAAATTACTGCAACTTCAGCTTCAGCGTCAGTCCTTCCAATGAACATTCAGGACTGATCTCCTCCAAGATTGACTGGTTTGATCTCCTTGCAGTTCATGGGACTCTAAAGAGTCCTCTCCAGCACCATAGTTTGAAAGCATCAATTCTTCAGCTCTCAGCCTTCTTTATGCTCCAATTCTCACATCTGTACATGACTACTGAAAAACAACATAGATTTGACTAGACAGAACTTTGTTAGTAAAGTAATGACTCTGCTTTTTAATATGTTAAGTTTGGCTTCCTTTGTGGCTCAACTGTTAAAGAATCCATCTGCAATGAGTGGGTCCTGGGTTCAATTCCCTAAGTTGGGAAGATTCCCTGGAGAAGGGAAAGGCTACCGACTACAGTATTCTGGCCTGGAGCATTCCATGGACTGTATAGTCTATGGGGTCGCAAAGAGTCCAACACGACTGAGTGACTTTCACTTTCACTTTCAATTTTGTCATAGCTTTTCTTCCAAGGAGCAAGCATCTTTTAATTTCATGGCTGCAGTCACGGTAAGTGGTCCATTACTGAGCCTGATTTTCAGTCAACCAAAGCAACTTGTTGATTTGTGTTGTGTGAGATAACATAATAATTCTGGAATCTTGGGTAAACATAGCCACATTGATAAATTCTTAAATGCATTCTATCTTCTTTGGATTGATTCCCTTGTCATTCTTTCCCACACATATTCCACAGGTCTTTAGTGAAATGAGTTAGTAACATCTTGCACCTTTTTGGAGTAGAAGCTATTTCATGCTAGGTCAGGCTTGGCACCTGTGCCTCTGGAGCAGGTTAAGGTCTCATCATAGTTACAAGACTAGGAGAAATAAAGACTTGCTGAAGTATGTCCTTAGAAGAATAGACATCCCTTTGTGAATGACTAACTTAAGTGCTACTGTTGCATGGTTGGCAATTTAGGATGACCTCAGGTATAAGGGTGCAAGTTGCTTTACTGACAATGACACCTCAGGGAAACTCATGCATTCAAGATTTTCAACTTTGCCTCAATACACACAGATGCCCCTGTTCCAAGCTTCTGGATCTCACTATTGTTAAAATATGCCCTTATTTTCACATAAGAAGCATAGCAATATTGTGAATTCAACTTCCATTATGACATTATTCAGTTGCTCAGTTGTATCTGTCTCTTTGCAATGCCATGGACTGCAGCACACCAGGCTTCCCTATCCTTCACCACCTCCCAGAGCTTACTCAAATTCATGTCCATTGAGTCAGTGATGCCTTTCATCCTTTGTTGTCCCCTTCTCCTCCTGCCTTCAGTCTTTCCCAGCATCAGGGTCTTTTCCAATGATTTTACCAACAGTAAAATTATCTTTGGGCTTTATTTTCATATAGGCTGGGTCCACTACAAAAAAGAAAAAAAAAAAAAAAAGATTCTGATGCTAGGGAAGATTTATGCCAGCAGAAGAGGGCGACAGAGGATGCAGTGGCTACATGACATCACCAAATCAATGGACATCAGTTTGAACAAACTACAGGAGATAGTGAAGGACAGAGAAACCTGGCATGTTGCAGTCCATGGGGTGACAAAGAGTCAGACACAACTTAGCAACTAAACAACAACAACTACTACTATGAAAGAACTAACATATTAGGACTGTGATTTGAACTGAGAACTCAAAGTCCTGAGCTTAGTATTTGTGACCTTCTTTGATCTGTTGACTGCATTCAGAAATAATAACCCCACTCCCCAGTCTGTGCAGTGTTCATTACTGCCATGGATAAAACTACACAAACTCCTTGGTCTGCCTAAAGTACTTCCTTTTTAATAGACACTTGATATCAATTGGCCACAGGTAATTTTTCAATTAGTCACGATGCCATTGCAAAACATGTGCTATTATGAAGCACAATTTCCCACTGCATTCAAGATCAAAAATTATAGCTAAACTAATCACATAACTTTTTATGTCAGTTTCCTTCAACCACTCCTGGTACTAAGTGTGTATCAACCATACAATAAAAGCTATTTATACCCTGTCCATAGCTTTCAGATCTTCCATTGCAGTGGGTTTGACTTCCAGTTGCATGAGAACTTTCTCTAGAGGCCATCAATCTCTCTACTTACCAGCAAAGCTGGCCAGAGAACCTGGAAAAATATTATTTCCTATTAATAATCATCAACCAATGACAGGCAAGAGTTGGATCCTAATAAACATGGATACCCACAGGGGAAGTGGGATGGGATGAATTGGAAGATTGAGATTGACACATGCATATTACTAAGTCACATGAAATAAATAACTTATGAGAACCTACTGTAAAGCACAGGAAACTCTACTCAGTGTTCTGTGATGACCCAAATGGGAAGGAAACCTAAAAAGAGGGGATATATGTACAACTGATGCACTTTGTGTACACCTGAAACTAACAACATTATAAACCAACTATGTGCAGTGCTAAGTTGCTTCAGTTGTACCCAATTATCTGTGACCCCATGGACTATGTAGCCTGCCAGGCTCCTCTGTCCATAAGATTCTCCAGGCAAGAATATTGCAGTTGTTGCCGTGTCATCCTCCAGGGGATCTTCTCCACTCAGGGATTGGGGCCCACATCTCTTATGTCTCCTGAATGGGCAGGCGGGTTCTATACTACTAGGACCACCTGGGAAGCCCTAAATCAACTATACTTCAACAAAAATGAAGAAAAAAAGTTGGCTCATAAATATCCCAGCTCATTTGTCTCTTTGCTGAGATAAAAATAAAGCACATATTCTGCAGAGATCCTCAGGGTTCCCCAGGCAAAGTTAGCTTTGTACTAAAGTATTTTATACCACAGTACTAAATGGCTTGATAAGTAACTGTTTATTGTCTGATTCCCTCCCTTGTCTTATTTTTCTACTACTGTTCTAGTGTTTTCTTAGGTCATCCCTCATCTCACACACTAGTAAAATAATGCTCAAAATTCTCCAAGCCAGGCTTCAGCAATACCTGAACTGTGAACTTCCAGATGTTCAAGTTGGTTTTAGAAAAGCCAGAGGAACCAGAGAGCAAATTGCCAACATCCGCTGGATCATTGAAAAAGCAAGAGAGTTCCAGAAAAACATTTATTTCTGCTTTATTGACTATGCCAAAGCCTTTGACTGTGTGGATCACAATAAACTGTGGAAAATTCTGAAAGAAATGGGAATACCAGACCAGCTGACCCACCTCTTGAGAAACCTGTATGCAGGTCAGGAAGCAACAATTAGAACTGGACATGGATCAACAGACTGGTTCTAAACCGGAAAAGGAGTACATCAAGGCTGTATATTGTCACCCTGCTTATTTAACTTATATGCAGAGTACATCAAGAGAAATGCTAGACTGGAAGAAGCACAAGCTAGAATCAAGATTGCTGGGAGAAATATCAATAACCTCAGATATGCAGATGGCACCACCCTTATGACAGAAAGTGAAGAGGAACTAAAGAGCTTCTTGATGAAAAAAAAAAAAAAAAAGAAAGAAAAAGTGAAAGAGAAGAGTGAAAAAGTTGGCTTAAAGCTCAACATTCAGAAAACTAAGATCATGGCATCTGGTCTCATCACTTTGTGGCAAATAGAAGGTGAAACAGTAGAAACAGTGTCAGACTTTATTTCGGGGGGCTCCAAAATCACTGCAGATGTTGTCTGCAGCTGTGAAATTAAAAGACGCTTATCCTTTGGAAGGAAAGTTATGACCAACCTAGGTAGCATATTAAAAAGCAGAAACATTACTTTTCCAACAAAGGTCCATCTATTCAAGGCTATGGTTTTTCCAGTGGTCATGTATGGATGTGAGAGTTGGACTGTGAAGAAAGCTGAGTGCTGAAAAATTGATGCTTTTGAACTGTGGTGTTGGAGAAGACTGTTGAAAGTCCCTTGAACTGCAAGGAGATCCAACTAGTCCATCATAAAGGAGATCAGTCCTGGGTGTTCACTAGAAGGACTGATGCTGAAGCTGAAACTCCAATACTTTGGCCACCTGATGGGAAGAGTTGACTCATTGGAGAAGACCCTGATGCTGGGAGGGGTTGGGGGCAGGAGGAGAAGGGGACGGCAGACGATGAGATGGCTGGATGACAGCACCGACTCGATGGACATGAGTTTGAGTGAACTACGGGAGTTGGTGATGGACAGGGAGGCCTGGCCTGCTGCAATTCATGGGGTCTCAAAGAGTCAGACATGACTGAGTGGCTGAACTGAACTGAATTGAACTGAATAGGGGAAAGAGAGGCAACCGTGAAAAGAAGTTTAAATAATTTCCCTCTCCAAATCAATAGCATTATTTTATTTACTGTGTATGATTTTGGAAAGTGATAATCTCTAAATTCATGGCCCCTAGTTGTTGTTGTTGTTGTTGTTTTTTTCCCCCTGAAGGAGGAATGAAATGACAAGTATGGATAATAAAGCTGGTTACAAGTATGAATACATAGGTTAAGTTTAATCATATTATAGAAATTAGAAATTAAACAAAAAGAATGTCCCCAGAGCACTTTGATTCTATGGGTACCCTTCAATGAAAGTAAAAGAATCATCAGAGAATAAACAGATTTTAGAATCATCTTAAATAGCATTTGTGTATAATTTATACATTACCTTTCTAAGACATCACCTCACGGCTACAGCTTTTAGGTTAAATTTAATTAAGTTTCTTTAACAACATTTTTCCTTTCCTACTATGTAAAATTACTTCAAAAAATAATATTTCATTTGGTCAAGTACCTAAAACAACTTTACATAGTCAAACCAAATATTTTCTGAAAGAAAGGTCACCATTGAGTTTGCTTAATTACAGAAATGACTGTAACTATCCACATATCTACTATTATATACACAAACACACATATATAGTCAAGAAAAATTAAATAAGCATTTTTTTTGGTTAATATGTATGCACAGATTATTAACTTAGAAATGGCTCTTTTGAAACTGCTTAACACAACTTGTTTTCTGACATGGTTTCCAAATCAAGGTATCTGTAAACATCCTGGATGTATTGAATCTGATTATCTGGTGTGAAATAATTAGGCAACTGCAAAGTTAGGGAAAAGAGCTCAAGTAGACTGCCGTCCCTTACAACATAGCAAGTTCAGGCAGTTCCCAAAATGACCTTTAAGTTCAACAATTCACTAAAGGGACTCAAAGAACTCACTGAAAGTTGTTATACTCACAATGTGTGTGTGCATGCTCAGTTGCTTCAGTCATATCTGACTCTGAAACACCATGGACTGTAGCCTGCCAGGCTTCTCTGTCCATGGGATTCATCAAGAACACTGGAGTGGGTTGCCATGCCCTCCTCCAATGCTTTTCCTGACCCAGGAATTGAACCCGCATCTGCTGTGTCTCCTGCATTTCGGGCCAATTCCTTACTGCTGAGCTACCAGGGAAGTTCATACCATGAAAGTGAAAGTGAAAGTCGCTCAGTGGTGTCTGACTCTTTGCGAACCCATGGACTATACAGTCCATGGAATTCTCCAGACCAGAATACTGGAGTGGGTAGCCTTTCCCTTCTCCAGGGGATCTTCCCAACCCGGGGATCAAATCCAGGTCTACCACCTTGTAGGCAAATTCTTTACCAGCTGAGCCACAAGGGAAGCCCCATACTCACCATACGGTTTGTTAAAATGCAATGCATAATAATTTTATGCATTAAAATCATCCAAGGGAATCAGCCATGAAGCTGCCAGACGTCCTTTCCTTGCAGAGTTATAGACAGCATTATTGACTACTGTCAATGATATGGGAGGATACACATAGACTACTGTCAACTGGGAAAATTCACCTGAATTTTTGTGTCCAGAGTCTACATTGCAGCTTCATCAAATAGGCATGGTTGATTGTCCATGTGCCTGATTCCAGTTTCCAGACTTTCATAATGTTGAGATGATAGCATGTGATGCAAAGTTCTCAACCTAAGCCATATTTTCTGGTAACTTTTAGCCTCTAATCTTAATGACATTGGGCTTCTCTGGTGGCTCAGATGGTAAAGAACCCACCTACAATGCAGAAGACCCAGGTTTGATCCCTGGGTCAGGAAGATCTCCTAGAGAAGTAATGGCTACCCACTCTAGTATTTTTGCCTGGGAAATCCCATGGACAGAGGAGCCTGATGGGCTACAGTTCATGGGGTTGTGAAGAGTCTGGCATGGCCAAGTGACTAACACAACAATAGCTTAACCACATTATTAATATCAGACTGGCTCAAAGCCCTCATACATAAAAAGACTTCTATCAGCATGATAGGGCTTCCCAGGTGGCACAGTTGTAAAGAATCCATCTGCCAACACAGAAGATCCAAGAGACATCGGTTTGATATCTGGGTTAGGAGGATCTCCTGGAGTAGGAAAAGGAAACCCACTCCAATATTCTTGCCTGGAAAATACAATGGACAAAGGACACTGGTGAGCTATAGTCCATGGGGTCCAAAGAGTTGGACACAGTGGAACACACACAAATCAGTATGACATTCCAAGTGTTTGAACATTAGCTCCCAGAAGCCAAGAACAAATACTAGGCTGTCTGTGCAACATTAACTTTTTACTGCCCATGGAGATTGGGGAAGGGACTATAAAGTTTTCCAAGTTATTCTGATGTAGCTTGTTCAGCACTGGTTTGTAAACTAGCATTTTTGGAACACTGACTCAAATTGCACATATTCCCTGCTCTATCACAATCTGATCTTCAGTACAATTTCCTAAAAAAATAACATTTGATGGCATAAAAGTAAATTTGATAATGATCCCTTTTAGCCTTCTCATGAATACTTAATTACAATCATTTAAATTAATAATATGTTGATACTTTAAAAACAGCAAGGAAAATATGGGAAATGGGGAACATGTACAACATGTGCATTTCAAAAGGAAATACTACTAATTAAGCCATCTGGCATATTGTCTTATACATAGTAGTTATTCAAAATTTCACATATCACATTGGTTTTCAAAATGAAAGGGATAATTTAAATTCAAAGATATGCTGATATGTGGATAAAATATGTTTTTATTCTAAGGAAAACTCATGTTAGAACTGGTGATCTTAGAAATTGTCCAGTCTGTTGACAAAATGATAAATTAGGACATGTCCTATGGAGTGACTTTCCCAAACCATGTTTTGAATTGGGATTGCATATGACAGACACCTTAGTACACTGGCTTAAGCAAGTTAAGGTTAACTTCTCATGTGTGAAGAAATCCAGAGGCACAGTCTAAGCCTTAAGCAAGTACTCAAGGAAGGCGTTAGGGGCTTAGAGCCCAGCTAGGTTTCTCATCCATTATCCTCAGTGATTTTTTTCACTTGTGCTCTTATCATGGCTTCTTTTCTTCAAGATAATATATCCACATTCCAGAGGACATATAGTGGGAAGAAGAGAAATACAAAAGACTGAGGCTGACCATTTCTGAGTCTGATCCTTCTATTAAGTTGGACAAAATTGTGTGTTATGATCCTTGTACAATGGAGTAGTGAGAAGTAAGTACTCTAATCAGTGCTTAGTATTTCCTAAATACTGTGGTTCTGTTAGTAAGAGAGAAAGAGAGACTGTATATTGGGTATATATGCTTTCTGCATGCTTTTGCAACAGATATTTATTTAACATCCTTTTATCATAGTCTCAGATTCTAGAGTTAAACAAAACCAACATAGTCCCTAGTCTCTATCCTCATGAGGTATAGAAGAATGAGGAAAAATGAAACAGTGAGCTAGTAAGTGTGTACACATATTTACAATTGCAAATTGTAGCACATGTTCGATAAGAAGACTAAAATACCATTTAAAAGAGTGTTTGAGGACTAGGTACATCATGATCCACTTTGGGTTCTGTGATCAGAAAGACATGTTTAAAGAAATGACATTGCAGTTGGGACTTGAAGAATCAGCTTTGTAGAGGGAGAGAGGTCTAAAAAATGAGAACATAATGTTTGAAGGTGCTGAGTTCCAAGAGAAGGGAATATTCAAGAAAGCAAGCACATGTCAGTGTGGCTGGAGTATGATGGATGAGAGAAAGACGCTGTGAGCAAAAGCAAGACAAATGTTTGATTTCTTTTTACCCTGATTCTTCTTCCTCCTTAGAGGAGGTAGATTCTGAGATGTCTGATGCCATGGAGAAAAAAATGATAAAACAGACATACAGAGAATAAGTTTTAGTTTCAAAAGCCAAGGCTGCAAGGTAATGAATATCTTGATAAATGAGAACAATCCTCTCACCCTGGATAGTAAAATATTTTCCCAGTAAGAGGTGAAATAGGAAACAAGAAATAATAAAAGAGGGGCAGAGATCTATAGGACTCAGATTGGAAAGGATACATGGGGAGATGGCATGAGGAGGAACACCTGTTGTCAACAGCCAGAGACTGTCCATGTCCCACTGTGACACAGCCCAGAGCTGTGGAGAATAAATCAGCACTTGTCTGTCCATCTTAATTTGAAAATGCAGGAAGCAGGGTCTACATTTGCCATCTTTACCCTGGTCATCTAGAAGGGTTCTTTCCTTTCTGTGGTAAATATTGCTTGTTGATTACTCAGAAGTTCTGTTTACTTGTGCCCTCAGGCTTTGCTTTACCTAAAAGGGACTAATCTTGGTACTAATAACACAAGCTCTTTTGTTCTACATATCCCAGTGACAAGAAGGGCAGTCAACCAAAGGACAAAGAAAGTAAAGAAAGATATTGATAAGTTCTATAGTGGCTTATATTATTCAACACAATTGGGTTTTCCTTAAAGATGAACTCTTTCATTCACTCATTACATGGTTATTTAGAGTTTATTGTGAGTAAGACACTGAACTGTCATTCATGAAGACACATCTTAAGCAGGAGTGAAGTATTCTTGGTGTACATTGAATTTATTTACTTGTATATTATTCCTGTCATCTCTTGGCTGAAAACTGACAGGATTTTTATTCCTAACTCTAAACAGGTTACCATGCTCCAACACTCAAGCTTTTGATGCTGTTACTCTATATTAATGCTGATGCCATTAACATCTCTGCAGGTGACATGTCTTCTTCATTGGTAGATTCTAGAATCCCTGACTTTCAATACTGCAAGTCTGTGTCTGCAGGGCATGACAGAGTTTATTCATTTTCAAGGGGAGGAAGTGCATCATATACCACTAGAGCTGATGTTTATACTACTCTGGGTAGTACCAGAGAGAGGATTTTGGCATAACAATCTCTTGAGTCACTTGTTATTCTTGTCACCATTTTATCAGCATCTGTCAGGCGGAGACACATGCTGTCTCTATTTTGTATAACATGACTGTTCCGGGTTTCTAGCAATGAAGCCACAATCCCTAGGGGCAAGCATTTCACATTGATAGGATGCTTGGCACTCAGACTTGCTCATCAACATTTCATGAATTACAAACATTTCAAGTTTGACTTACATTTTATTTTTAATACGATTTCAAAATGCCCTGAGATCTCTTCGCATGATAAAATCCTATTGGAGTTTGAGTTGCCTTTGTTGCAATTTGGGGCAATCAAATGCATGGAGTCACCCTTGAGTGACCATGATAACCATGGCATTTTGAAAGAAAATGTTGAAGTTTTTTTATAAATGATGGCTTAGGACTAGATACATCACCAATTCCATATATATATGTGTGGCTGTATATATGGAATGCATTTTAAGAAGTGCTCATTCAAAATAAAAATCTTTTTAAAATAGACATATTTAGTCTCTGTACATTGCTATTTGGTATCTAATTTTTCCTCCTCATTTGAAGCAGGAAAAGTATTTGATAGAGATTATTTCCTTGAAATTTCAATTATTTCCAAAATACTAGTCTGCAGTTTTAGTTGGGCTCTGGCTCAAGAGAAATCTAAAGATTAAACATATGGGCAATGTAATTGGTCCTATGGGTTTTATTCTTGAGAATAAATTACTATAGAAATGGAAAAAGGTTAAGAAGAGGAGGACACACCAGGGAGTAGCCAAAAATGCACTGGTTAGGTTTAGGAAGTCCTGCTCGTATCACTCTCTTCAATCTGTTTTCTTATTTTTAGTAATATTAAATGATAATTTCCTCTCTGTGACTTAATTATGACCTTTCTATTTTCTGCAAACCAATGAAACTGTATGTTATAACATGCATAACAAATATTATACCCATGGAATAAGTTATTATTGTTTGATGAGCAATTATTAAACACACAAATTGGCATATCAGCCAGCTAAAGCCCACTCTCAAATTTTATTTATTTCTCAATAACCTAAACTATTCAAATTAAGAAAAATTATTTTTACCTAGATATTTATTCATTGCATATGTTGTAAAATAATGCTTAAATTTGAACTTCATTATTTCATCATAGTATATGTAGTATATATTTGTATATGTAGTATATGTTTGTGGCATACGTTTTTCCTTAATCGATAGCAGTTCACTAATTCATACTCTCTCCTTGCACACAGTACCAATTAAGTTTGAATGGCACTTCTTTGTCCTTAAAGGATGTTTCAGAATAGGTCCAAGCTAATGATGGCAACCATACACCTGTGGTGTTGACTGATTAACAACTACACATAACTTAGATGGTTGGGTGGAGAAAGAGAGAGATATACAAATAGACTCCTGATTTCTTGATAGCATATCAATAAGGCAACAAATCAGCCCTTTGACTTCTAATCATTGCAAAGTTTACTAACAGAAAATGACTTTGAGATGTATGATATAACATATGATAAAACAATTATGATGTTTTCTGTTCCATGTGGCTGAAAACATCTGATATTAGTGGTGCTTTGACACCCCCTGCCTTCTAGTGAGATTTTTAGAATAATTATATTACCCCTTAGGTCCATGAATCAAGGCAAATTGGAAGTGGTCAAACAGGAGATGGCAAGAGTGAATGTTGACATTCTAGGAATCAGCGAACTAAAATGGACTGGAATGCATGAATTTAACTTAGATGACCATTATATCTACTACTGTGGGCAGGAATGCCTTAGGAGAAATGGAGTAGCCATCATGGTCAACAAAAGAGTCCAAAATGCTGTATTTGGATGCAATCTCAAAAATGACAGAATGATCTCTGTTCATTTCCAAGGCAAACCATTCAATATCAAGCCAGTAACATGGAAGAAGCTGAAGTTGAATGGTTCTATGAAGACTTACAACACCTTTTAGAACTAACACCCAAAAAAGATGTCCTTCTCATTATAGGGGACTGGAATGCAAAAGTAGGAAGTCAAGAAACACCTGGCCTAGCAGGCAGATTTGGCCTTGGAGTATGGAATGAAGCAGGCAAAGGCTAATCGAGTTTTTCCAAGAGAATGCACTGATCATAGCAAACATACTCTTCCAACAACACAAGAAAAGACTCTACACATGGAGATCAGCAGATGGCCAACACCGAAATCAGATTGATTGTATTCTTTGCAGCCAAAGATGGAGAAGCTCTATACAGTCAGCAAAAACAAGACCAGGAGCTGACTGTGGCTCAGATCATGATTATTGCTAAATTTGACTTAAACTGAAGAAAGTAGGGAAAACCACTAGAGCATTCAGGCATGACCTAAATCAGATACCTTATGACTATGTAAGTAAGAAATAGATTTAAGGGACTAGATCTGGTAGACAGAGTGCTTAATGAAGTATGGATGGAGGTTCGTGACATTGTATAGGAGACAGGGATCAAGACCATCCCCATGGAAAAGAAATGCAAAAAGGCAAAATGGTTGTCTGGGGAGGCATTATGAATAGCTGTGAAAAGAAGAGAAGTGAAAAGCAAAGGAGAAAAGGAAAGGTATTCCCATTTGAATGAAGAGTTCCAAAGAATAGCAAGGAGAGATAAGAAAGTCTTCCTTAGTGATAAATGCAGAGAAATAGAGGACAGCAACAGAATGGGAAAGACTAGAGATCTCTTCAAGAAAATTAGAGATACCAAGGGAACATTTCATGCAGAGACGGGTTCGATAAAGGACAGAAATAGTATGGACTTAACAGAAGCAGAAGATATTAAGAAGAGCTGGCAAGAATACACAGAATTCAGTTCAGTCTCTCAGTTGTGTCCGGCTCTTTGTGACTCCAAAACTCTCAGCATGCCAGTCCTCCCTGTTCATCACCAACTCCTGGAGTTCACTCAAATTCATGTCCATCGAGTTGGTGATGCCATCCAGCCATCTCATCCTCTGTCGTCCCCTTCTCCTCCTGCCCCCAATCCATCCCAGCATCAGGGTCTTTTCCAATGAGTCAACTCTTCACATCAGGTGGCCAAAGTATTGAAGTTTCAGCTTTGGCATTAGTGTTTCCAATGAATACCCAGGACTGATCTCCTTTAGGATGGACTGCTTGGATCTCCTTGCAGTCCAAGGGACTCTCAAGAGTCTTCTCCTCATCCAAGGTAAGGAGCAGTGGCTGTGCTTTGCTGGAGCAGCCGTGAAGAGATACCCCATGTCCAAGGTAAGAGAAACTCAAGTAAGAGTCTAGGTGTTGTGAGAGGGCATCAGAGGGCAGGCACACTGAAACCATAATCACAGAAAACTAGCCAATCTGATCACAGGACCACAGCCATGTCTAACTCAATGAAACTAAGCCATGCTGTGTGGGGCCACCCATTAGGGACGAGTCATGGTGGAGAGGTCTGACAGAATGTGGTCCACTGGAGAAGGGAATGGCAAACCACTTCAATATTCTTGCCTTGAGAACCCCACGAACAGTATGAAAAGGCAAAATAATAGGATACTGAAAGAGGAACTCCCTAGGTTGGTAGGTGCCCAGTGTGCTACTGGAGATCAGTGGAGAAATAACTCCAGAAAAATGAAAGGATGGAGCCAAAGCAAAACAATACCCAGTTGTGGATGTGACTGGTGAGAGAAGCAAGGTCCGATGCTGTAAAGAGCAACATTGCATAGGAAGCTGGAATGTTAGGTTCATGATTCAAGGCAAATTGGAAGTGGTCAAACAGGAGATGGCAGGAATGAATGTTGACATTCTAGAAATCAGCAAACTAAAATGGACTGCAATGGCTGAATTTAACTCAGATGACCTTTATATCTACTACTGTGGGCAGGAATCCCTTAGAAGAATGGACAGAAGAACTGTACAAGAAAGATCTTCACAACTCAGATAATCACGATGGTGTGATCACTCACCTAGAGCCAGACATCCTGAAATGTGAAGTCAAGTGGGCCTTAGAAAGCATCACCATGAACAAAGTGGAGGTGATGGAATTCCAATTGAGCTATTTCAAATCCTGAAAGATGATGCTGTGACAATATTGTGCTCAATAGGCCAACAAATTTGGAAAACTCAGCAGTGGCCACAGGACTGGAAATGGTCAGTTTTCATTCCAATCCCAAGGAAAGGCAATCCCAAAGAATGCTCAAACTACCGCACAATTGCACTTATCTCACATGCTAGTAAAGTAATGCTCAAAATTCTGCAAGCCAGGCTTCAGCGATATGTGAACCATGAACTTCCAGATGTTCAAGTTGGTTTTAGAAAAGGCAGAGGAACCAGAGATCAAATTGCCAATATCCACTAGATCATTGAAAAAGCAACAGAGTTCCAGAAAAAACATCTATTTCTGCTTTATTGACTATGCCAAAGCCTTTGACTGTGTGGATCACAATAAATTGTGGAAAATTCTGAAAGAGAGGGGAATACCAGACCACCTGAGCTACCTCTTGAGAAACCTGTATGCAGGTCAGAAAGCAACACTTAGAACTGGACTTGGAGCAGCAGACTGGTTCTAAATAGGACAAGGAGTACGTCAAGGCTGTATATTGTCACCCTGCTTATTTAACTGATATGCAGAGTGCATCATGAGAAAGGCTTGGCTGAAGGAAGCGCAAGCTGGAATCAAGATTGCTGGGAGAAATATCAATAACCTCAGATATGCAGATGACACTAACCTTATGGCAGAAAGTGAAGAGGAACTAAAAAGCTTCTTGATGAAAGTGAAAGAGGAGAGTGAAAAAGTTGGCTTAAAGCTTAACATTCAGAAAACTAAGATCATGGCATCTGGTCCCATCACTTCATGGCAAATAGATGGAAACAGTGGGAACAGTGTCACATTTTATTTTTTTGGTCTCCAAAATCACTGCAGATGGTTATTGGAGCCTTGAAATTAAAAGGCGCTTACACCTTGGAAGGAAAGTTATGACCAACCTAGATAGTATATTAAAAAGCAGAGACATTACTTTGCCAACAAAGGTCGATCTAGTCAAGGCTATGGTTTTTCCACTGGTCGTGTATGGATGTGAGAGTTGGACTGTGAAGAAAGCTAAGTGCCAAAAAATTGATGCTTTTGAATGTGGTGTTGGAGAAGACTCCTGAGAGTCCCTTGGACTTCAAGGAGATCCAACCAGTCCATCCTAAAGGAGATCAGTCCTGGGTGTTCATTGGAAACACTAATGCCAAAGCTGAAACTTCAATACTTTGTCCACCTGATGCGAAGAGTTGACTCGTTGGAAAAGATCCTGATGCTGGGAGGGATTGGGGGCTGGAGGAGAAGGGGACGACAGAGGATGAGATGGCTGGGTGGCATCACCAACTTGATGGACACGAGTTTGAGTGACCTCCGGGAGTTGTTGATGGACAGGGAGGCCTTGCGTGATGCTATTCATGGGGTAGCAAAGAGTCAGACACGACTGAGTGACTGAACTGAACTGAACTGAACTGAACTGATATTACTCCATTAGCCTGATTTCCTGAGTGACTTTGATAAGCATAATATTATATTCTCGCATGAGTAAGATATAATTATTTGTTACTCTAAGCAATGTGTAACTTAGGCTTTATTACTATAGTATAAATTAGCCTGATTGATAAAAGTAACACTTTTATGGGGTGATATGTGACCTCTGAAAAGATGTGTTGAAAACCTAAACCCCATTCCTCAGCATTTGACCTTACTTGGAAATAGAATCATTGTAAATTAACTTATGTAAAGGCTGGAGCAAGATAGACCCCTTATTCAATATGACTTGCGTCATAAGAATAGGAGAATTTGCACACAGACACATAGGAAATGTTGTGTAGTGTCAGAAACAGAAATTGAATTATTGCAAATGCAAGCTAAGGAACACAAAGGATTGAGAAAAAAGAAAAGCAGAATCTAGAAACACGCAAGGAAGGATTCTCCTCAACAGGTTTAAAAGGGTGCATAGATTTGCTACTGTCGTGATTTTGAACTTTTGTCTTCCAGAACTCTTTAGGCAATACCTTTCTGTTGTTTTGAGTCAGCCACCCAGTTTGTGATCCTTTGTTATGAAAACCTTACTTTTAGTTAGGAAACTAATTAGTTAGGAAACTAGTACTATCAGTCAAGGCAGTGCTGTAATTATTCTTGTTTTTGTTGATTTAGTTATTATTGGGTTACTTACAGTGAATGTATAGATCAAGTTACAAAGAACTGACATCTTGACAATATTGAGTCTTCCAATCTGTGAACATCAATACCTTTCCATTTATCTAGTTCTGTCATTTCATTCATTCTGGTTTTTTTTTTTTTTTTAGTTTTTCTTAAAAAATATCTTGCACATACTTAGCAGTTTTATACTTAAAGATTTTTTGTGATGATGTAAGTGGTATTGTGTTTTTCATTTCAACATCCACTTGTTCATTGTTGTAACTTTTCTATAATCATTTATAGTTTTCATAAGCCTTTTTTTTTTCAAAAAATTCAAATTTTCTACATTGATAATTATGCCAACTGCAAACAGGTAGTCTTATTCTTTCCTTCTCAGTCTATATCTGTAATTTCCTTTTCTTTTCTTATTGTATTCGTTAGAACTTTTGGCATGATGTTGAAAAAGAATGGTAAGAGGAGACATCTTTGCCTTTTCCCAATAATCCCTTAGACTGCAAGGAGATCAAATCAGTCAGATTCAAAGGAAATCAACCCTGATTATTCATTGGAAAATCTGATGCTGAAGCTGAAGCTCCGATATTTTGGTGCCCTGATGCGAAGAGCCAGCCAACTCATTGGAAAAGACCCTGATGCTGGGAGAGATTGAAGGCAAAAGGAGAAGGGGATGGCAGAGGATGAGACGATTAGATAGCACCATCAACTCAGCGAATCTGAATTTGAGCAAACTCTGGGAGATAGTGGAGGACAAAGCGGCCTGGTGGACTTCAGTCCATGGGTTCGCAGAGTTTGACATGACTTTGCAACTTAACAACAGCAACAACAACAAGTTATGCACACTCATTTAGATAATTATTCTAGTCTTAAATGGAATAAAAACATACTTTTATCAAGGTTAAAAATTAGAAAACATGTAGCTATCTGTAATTCTTATTTATCTGAGCCAAGTCGGCTAAGTCTTGGGGAAGCAGATCTTGTCCATAGATCTTGACTCTGGATGAAGAGCTGAGCTGAGACGTAGGTTGACCTAATGAAAATTGTAGGATGCAGTCAAGTAGTGCTCAGAGGAAAATGTAGAGCATTGAATGTGTCTCTTAGAAAAGGAGAATGATCTAAAATCAATAACTTAAGCTTCCACATAAGAAATATAAAAGGAAGAGCAAATTAAATCCAAAGGAAGATAACAGAAGGAAATAAAAAGAATTGAAGTAGAAATTAGGGAAATTGGAAGCAGGGAATCAACAGAGATAATTAATGAAATTAAAAACTGATTCTTTGAAAAGATTGTGATAAGTCTCTAACCATGATAAGTCAAAAAAAGACAGAGGACATGAATGAATAATATCAGAAATGAAAGAGGTGCATCACTATAGATCCTCTGAACATTAAAGGGATAATAAGAGAATGATAAGAATAACTTAATGCCCGCAAAGCTGATAATCTAGATGAAATGAACCAATTATCTCCAAATTCACAATTTGCAACACACATACAAAAGACAGTAAATTATCTTAATAGGTCTATATCTACTAAAGAAATTGAATCAATGATTAATAACCTTTCAAAACAGAAAGCATCATGCCCAGATAGTCTCACTGGTTAATTCTACTAAAAATTTAAGAAAGATGTTGTACCAATTCTTTATGATATCTTTCAGAAGATAGAAGCTGAGAGAATACTTTCTAAGTCATTCTATGAGGCCAGCATAACCTTAATACCAAAACCAGATAAGACATCTCTAGACTAAAACAAACAAAAAACTAGAGTTCAATATATTTTATGTATATAACTAAAAATCCACAACAAAATATTAGTAAAACAAATCTAATAATGCATAAAAGGAATATCACACTATGACTTAGCACAACTTATACTAGTTATGCAGGATTGGTTCAATATTCAATAATTAGTGTAGTTTATCATTTCAAAAGACAAAGAAAAATCACATGATTATATCACTAAACACAGGAATAGAATTTTGCAAAATCCAACATTTATTTGTGATTAAAAATTCTCAGTAAACTTGGAATAGAAGGAAATTTCAACTTCTATAAATAATGTCTACAAATAACCTACAGCAAATGTCATACTTAATAGTGAGAAATGAAGTTCTCACATTAAGGTCAAGAAAAAGGCAAGGATGCATAATTTACCTGGACAGAAATCATGTAGTTAGAGCTCGGCAAAGCATGATAGGCTTCTATCTCCTTCCCCCATTTACATGATATTTTATAAAACTATTTTCCAGGCAAAGAAAGGATTGTTACTCGGCAAATGACTAATATGTCCTCCAGTCTGAATGGAAGCTTTCCTCAGCCTCTTCTGGCTCAGGAGAAACTAAAAATGTTTAGTCCAGAAAACAAATGGCTTAACCGTTGCTTAATGTTTTCTAGGTTATATATAAGAAGGGTTGATTTCTTTTCTAATAGCACTACAAAAAGGATCAGGAAAAGAGGGTGGTAGTTAATGAAATAATACAACTTCAGCCTAGCAAAATATTGTCCTTTGGAAACACCCTACTTCCTATTAGATGGCATGTTTAGAGCAAGGATGAAAGAACATTTTTCAGATAAATTTAAGACACTATTGTTACATGGGGTGGGGTTTTGGTCTAGAAATTTCTAAGCTGTCACTGAACTTCAAAGTTATACCATTCTCTAAAATAATCTTAGTCAAATTTTCAAAGTTGTTAACAACTCAGAGTGAAAGAAACTCTGCAGGTGAAAGGGGCTTGAAGAGAGCAAAGATGATATCATGGAAGAACATGATTTGTTAAATAAGACCCATCTAGCTTTTGTCAAATTTCTGTAGGTTTTAAAGCTAAGATTTCATAATCAGTAAAATTAATAACACCCACTTTTCAAAGTTTAATAAGAGACAAAATTGCAGTCATTAAATATACATTTGTTAAATTGTAATAGAATTAAATAATTTTTATTCTCAAATAACCAAATATCAAGGCATTAAAAAGAAAAAGAGTTGAACAGTAGCTTTGTAATCTTGCTGATTAGGTGAAGAAATATTCATGACATACATAACTTTCCTGTCTCTTTTAGGTGTAGAAACTCTATTGATGCAAAAGGAAGATTTGCTTTTCATGCTTGTTTGTTTATTACATACTTTTTGCTGTTGTTCTTTCTGTCATCCCAAGACAACAAATTATGTAGGAGCGATAATAGAATCAAAATCAATAGAAATGCAAGACGGAAAAAAATCATAAACAACATATTTACTACTCTTCTTTCCAAATGGCCGATAGTTACATGCAAATAAATTACTTTCAAATTTTCTGAAGTCAGCATCCTCATCTCAGTCACACTGTAAGGCAGTGGTGAATAGATCTAACTGCCTACCAGGGAACACAAACTCCATACCTTTAACTGCACTTTTTTCAGTTTTCTTGTTTGAAAACTTCATTGGTATCTGTGTAACTCTTTATGAAACATTTTCTCTCTGACATCCCTTAAAAGTTTTGGTCTGACTTTGTATTAAACAGTTTCAACCAAGGTTTTGTAATATTCTTATCCTTAAATTTCACATCTTAAATGTCATCTCTGACCTTGATCAATGTATCTCAGGAATCTGGCTCCACGGGGAACAGAGAGTCTTTCTGATTTATGTAGACATTTCTGTATAAGTAGCAGATCTGAGATAGAATTGAAGATTCCTCAACATGGAGGGTTAAGAATATCAAGTGATTAAGGGAACTGGAAATAGCAACATAGTGTCTGGGTAAAGTTATGCATATATTTGATGTTGAAAAAAGTAAAGATATGGTTGCATCTTGAATCTCTGAATTCTTGACCTGATATCTACTGCTGAAGCTGACTTTCAAGGAAGAAGGAAGGAATATTTTAGGAAAAATGATTCTCTATTGTTCTATTAGAAAAAAATCTAATGAAACTATTATCTTGACTGTGATTGGAGATTTTCTGACAACAGGTATCTTTTCAGATTCCTTGGAATGTATATATCTAGATAAATACTTTGAAGCTGAAATGACTGTGAACCTTGGCTTCCTGCACTGAAGGCAGATTCTTTACCATCCAAGTTGTCGGGGAAGTTCAACATTTCTAACTACCTGAGACTCAATAATAAATATGATATATTATATATAAATACGATAATATAAAATTCAAACATCTACATTTTAGAAAGCAAGTCACTTCCTCTCTAATTCCATCACCAAATATAAACATTAAAATAGTTTTATATGTACTGATATAATCCTATATTCCATATAAATTCTGGACTTCCTAGATGGCTCCAGTGGTAAAGAACTCATCTGTCAATGTAGGAGACACAAAAGATGCAGGTTTGATCCGTGGATCAGATCTCCTGAAGAAAGAAATGGCAAACCTGCTCCAGTATTCTTGCCTAGGAAACCTCATGAACAGAGGAGCCTGGTGGGCTACATTCCATGGGAGTGGCATGGATTAGACATGGCCAAGCACCATATAAATTCTACTCATAAGCACAGCAAATGCATCTCTAGAAAATGATCCTCATTTCTAGCAAAAACTAGTTATCTTCAATACAAAATTCAATACCTTTTCTCAATGCATGAACTTGCTTGTGAAAAATGTGACTGTCTTTGAAATATGATGTTTCATACAAACCTGAGTTAACTTTAAACTCATACATTTATTCTATTAAAATTTAATTATTTTTTTCTTTTCTTAAAAAAATTATTTCTTTTTAATTGGAGGCTAATTGCTTTACAACTTTGGTACATGACTGCGTGACTAACACTTTCACTTTGACTTTTCTGCCATATATCATCATGAATTAGCCAAAGAGGGATGGCACATATGAAAACTTAGATGTTTTCTACATTATTGTATTTTAAAATAACTTTGTGTTAGATTTTGTTCATAGTAAATTCAACTATGACAACATTTGGGGGAGTAAGTATATATCTATAAATACCCATGTATAAATGTATAATATTTATTTATTTTATTTATTTTTATTTATACATTATAAACATATAAATATATACATTCCAAGGAACCTGAAAAGGTACCTGTTTTCAGAAAATCTCCAGTCACAGTCAGAATAATAGTTTCATTAGATTCTTTTTCCCAATAGGACAATAGAGAATCATTTTTCCTAAAATGTTCCTTATAAAACACAGGGCTTTTTATCTGTCTGACTAGTTTTCTAATCCATACTTTTTTTTTTCTAATTCATACCTTTTCATGGTTAATATTGAAAAAATTGGCAAATAATAACTATGGAATGATACAAATTGGCAGGTATATGCACAGAGAAAGAGTACAGTGAAGTTACCCTATGCATTACTATATTTTATTCCAATCTGCTATCTGCAAATTCTAACACCTGTTTGATGTCCAAATGCATGCAGATCCTTTCAATCAAATATAGAATTTAATGTTTTTCTTTTTTAATTCGTATCTAGGTCCACACTGTATTTATATGGTCCTTTAGAACTTGCCTCTATTATATTGAAAAAAGACAAAGAGAATGCTGAAAAAAGAGGAGAAAACAGTAAAAGATATTTTCTCCTGTCAAGAATTTAGCTAAGGTACTGCATGTTATTACTGCTTCAGCATTTATTTTGTTTGTCCAGGAAGCTTCAGTCAGTCAGTCAGTTCAGTCGCTCAGTAGTGTCCGACTCTTTGCGACCCCATGAATCACAGCATGCCAGGCCTCCCTGTCCATCACCAACTCCTGGAATCTATGCAAACTCATGTCCATCGAGTCGGTGATGCCATCCAGCCATCTCATCCTCTGTCGTCCCCTTCTCCTCCTGCCCTCAATCCCTCACAGCATTGGGGTCTTTTCCAATGAGTCAACTCTTCACATCAGGTGGCCAAAATATTGGAGTTTCAGGTTCAGCATCAGTCCTTCCAGTGACTCCCAGGACTGATCTCCTTTAGGATGGACTGGTTGGATCTCCTTGTAGTCCAAGGGACTCTCAAGAGTCTTCTCCAACACCACAGTTCAAAAGCATCAATTTTTCAGTGCTTAACTTTCTTCACAGTCCAACTCTCATATCCATACATGACCAGTGGCAAAACCATAGTCTTGACTAGATGGACCTTTGTTGGCAAAGTAATGTCTCTGCTTTTTAATATGCTATCTAGTTTGGTCATAACTTTCCTTCCAAGGAGTAAGCATCTTTTAATTTCACGGCTGCAGTCACTGTCTGCAGTGATTTTGGAGCCCCCCAAAATAAAGTCTGCCACTTAGGGAGCCTTAAACTGATACTAGCCCCCTCATGCAAGTGCATATTCTAGGTAACAGCTTGCAGAATCACAAGAAAGCACGTGTTCTTAGTCACTCAGTCTTGTTGGACTCATTGCAATCCTTTGGACTACAGGCAGCCCGAGCCCTCTGTCCATGGGATTTTCCAGGCAAGAATATTGGAGTGGGTTGTCTCTTCTTCATCCACGGAATCTTCCTGACCCAAGGATTGACCCTGTGTCTCCTGAGGCTCTTGCAGTGGCAAGAGGATTCTTTACCACTGGGCCACTTGGGAGGCCCTGCAAGAAAGTATAAGGTCCTGCTATGTCTTCCCCAATAGGTCAACACTCTCCCCACCTCCCAGAACCTTCTCTTTGTGCACCCTTCGATAAGACCGCCAGGGAGTTTATCCAAATTATACTCTTTGAGGTTTGAATTGACCAGTCTGGCCTTAGGCCCCAAATTCCAAAACATCCCACCCATGGACCCATACAAAGGGGCATGCCCCAGGATCTGCCTCATTCACTGCCTGCCCCTGCCTTTAGTTCCACTTGTGTGAACTCATCAAGTGTGTGTCACACTTCTTTCAGGACTTGTGAGTGATATACTTCTCTATTCCAGTTTCTCTGGTGATCTTTTTTTTTGAGCCACAGCTCACCATATTGCCCACCGTGCTCCATTTAACAATCCTAATAACAAATCCTTATCATGCAAAGTAGAGGCTAAGCCGTTTTCTCCATGCTTACTTTCCTCTTCAGCTCACCTAAATTTCTCCCTATCTCTCTTAGGATTCAGGCCCAGCTCCAAAAGCAGGAGGCCTAGAGCAAATCTTTAAACTGTCACTGGGAAAAATAAGTCCTCCGTGTTAGAGAGTCTATAAGTAGTTATACACCAGTGTACTGTGGAAATGAAATAACTTTTAGCCCTTTGCAAAGTTACTCCTTTATCAGGGAGTACAATGTTACAATTTCTTCCTGCAAGAGTCTGAAAGAAAAAAAAACAAAGCAAAAATTCATGATTTTCCCCAAAGCCCACAGAAATCACCTCCAGCCAACTTACATAGAGAATTCTTCAATCTTCCTCACAACTTGAAGTCCATGAATAAAGACAGGAAATTTGGAAACCAAATATTTCCTTCAGACCATTAATTTGAAAAGTATGTTAAACAAAAATCAGCTCATGATCAATTCAAGGACAAAACTAATTTTGAATTTCCTTTGGGCAAGCTTTTAATATAGCCTAAAAACTCTGTTTAAAAGTAAAGTATCATATTAGCATTTTGTCCTGAGGAAGTCATGTAATTACACTCACATATGCTACACAATAAAGAAATTGCCTTTGGTCCTCATTATTTTGGCATGTCAGGATAGCACACAGTTGTAAGCACAATGTGTATTTTTTTTTAATTTAATATTGTTTTGAACTGTAAACTAGGGACAATTGTCAGGCCACAACATGGTTCCCTTTCTGAGAGTTCCCCCTGAGTACTGAAGTGTTAGGAGATAACAATCCTCAGGATTCCTTCATCTGTAGGTGATACTAGAGGCACTAAAATCAAGTGTAGTGTAATTCTATGCTTCAAAGTCACTGTGTCAGTTCATTGTTTAACTTATACCCTGGGACAGGCTTATGAAGACGAATGTGCAGACTCTGTGTTTCAAAACAACCAGCCTTATGCAACTTGAAGTCAGATCATCAATATTTTACTCTGGTGTTTCTACTTGAAATCAGTATCTACCAAGTCTTTGAATTTTTAAAATTTGTTAAATGAACATAATAGGAGTGGCCTTACATAGATTTTTCTGTGGATCGAATTCATTAGCATTGTCCCATGGAATTTAAACTATAAATTATTATGCAGGTGGCTAATTTTCTGAGGCTAATACACTGAGGATTTACTACCTACCATTCTCTTATAGTGCTTGGTTCCTCATCATTTACTCCCTTGGGCTAAAAGTACCAAAATGTTTGTTTTAAAATATAACCATACTGCTTGGAAGCCATGATGCAAAATTATTCCAGTTAATCAAACATTGAGACTTTTGGCCTGCTAATATTCATTGAGTATGGCTAGTTTGTCAATCAATTTGCAAAAATATACTATAAAATTTTCATGTATGGAATAAAGCAATGCACACTAAGTAGAACTAAGGTTGCAAACTAGAAGCTAGTGTCCAGAGAAGCAAGTACTGATATTATTTTTTTTTCCCCCTTGATTATATAGTATATTACAAAAGTATTTGAGCCAATAATTATATTAAGAGAATTTCATTAAAAAGATGACATATAGCTTATTTTAATAATTAGACTAGAAATTGTGGAAAGATTTGGCATATTTTCAGAGAACAGCCACTCATAGAAGTTCAACTTCTGTTGTTCCTTGTGTGCATCCTCTCTAACTTACTACTATTCCCAATGTCACTTCTTGCCTTTCCGTGAAGGTAAGTTATCTATTTTTGGGCTCTTGTTGTTCAGTCACTAAATCACGTTTGACTCTTTGAGACCCCATGGATTGCGGTGTGCCAGGTTTCCCCATTCTTCTCTATCTCTTGGAGTTTTCTCAAACTCATGTCCATTGTGTCAATGATTCCGTCCAACTATCTCATTCTCTGTCACCCCCTTATTCTCCTGCCTTCAACCTTTCCCAGCATCAGTGTCTTTTCTAATGAGTCAGTCTTCACATCAAGTGGCCAAAGTATTAGAACTTCAGCATCAGCATTAGTCCTTCCAATGAATATTCAAGGTTGATTTCCTTTAGGATTGACTGATTTGATCTCCTTGCAGTCCAAGGGACTCTCAAGAATCCTCTCCAGTACCACAGTTTCAAAGCATCAATTCTTTGGTGCTCAGCCTTCTTTATGGTCTGACTCTCACATTTGTACATGACTACTGGAATCTATTAACTGCAATTTGAAATTCACTAAGAAAGGCATTCTAACTGATCCTTGTAGGCCAGGTATTAACCGCTATTTTAATGTTTTACATTGAAAGCCATCAGAGCAAATTACTTAGCAATGACTGCAAAATCTATATGAGAATTTCTTGTACAAGCAGTGTAGTATGATTTTTCTCTAAATTGGCAACTTATTGGCATATCCTATGATGAGGCTGGGATAAGGCGTGGCATGGTAAACTCTCAATATTTGGGTTAAGAACACATCCACATGAATTAAACATAAGTCAGAGTAAAAATAGTCCAAGAGAACAAAGAAGTTGCTCATGGTACTAAACAGGTAATCAAAGGTCTTATGTCAGAGATTTGTGCTCAGTCATAGATCTAGAAGTGCAGTTTGGGGATAAGTTAAAGCATTCCAAGGGTTTCCACTGAGGGAGGAGAAGGAAGTAAGGAAGTATAGGATCCAGATCTGTAAAAGAAATGGAGCAAACTGAAAGCATCAGTGTAAAATCTTGGCTGTAGGGAAAAGTCCATGTAACACTGGGGATAAGAAAAATATCTAAATAATAAAACATAAGCAGAGCAGGGCCAGTGATAATCAGCAGGAGAAAATGAGATAAAAGAATAATCATTGAGCCTAAGTTTTCTTCCCTTATGTGCAGAACTACCATTCTCCAAACTCGGAATGGCAGGATGAAGTGAGGAAAGATGGACTTCTAGTTTAAAGAAAGAGAAGATGTAGCTTCATGCATTTGGAAGTTCATTCAGAAAAGCAGGAACAGGGGCCAACCAAAAGGTTTATTAGATAGCTAGCTAGCTAGATAGATAGATAGATGATCAAAACTGCCTCCATGCGATACAAGCAAATCATCTTTAGTGATTTGAATTGTTTAACACAAGTCCAATAAATACTCATCAGGAAGATGACATGGTCAGTGAAAGTGAAAGTTGCTGAGTCAGTGTCAGACTCTGTGAGACCCCATGGGCTATATAGTACATGGTCAGAACACTGGAGTGGGGTAGCCTTTCCCTTCGCCAGGGTATCTTCCAAACCTAGGGATCGAACCCAGGTCTCCCACATTGCAGTCAAATTCTTTACCAGTTGAGCAAGGAGGGAAGCTCTGATTCTTTACTGACTGAGCTACAAGGGAAGCTGGACATGGTCAATGAGCTGTGTGAAATAGTAGCCTCCCTCTTTGCAGTTCTTATACAGCTGGTTTTCCCAGTTTCAGCATTATTCACACTCAGGGCCAGATAATATTTTGCTGAGGATGTTGGAGGAGGGAGCGCTGTGCTGTTTATTGCAGGATGTTTAGCCACATCCCTGACTTCTATACACTAGGTATCAGTAGCCCTCTCCTCCTCTTTCCCCAAACACGATGACTAAAACTGTCTGTAGACATCACCAGAGGTCCTGTGGGGGGAAACCCTTTTCAGCTGAAAAATTTCATGTAGAACATAATATTAAAGAAAAATGGGGATACTCAAGCAAGAAAGCCAAGCCCTTACACTGTCTTAAATTTATATGAATTCAAAGTAGTTTTTCCTGCCATCCTATACTGTCTATGGAGGTGGCACTTTTATTTCCCACGAAATGATATTTCAAATTTCCCAGTAACATTAAATAAATTATGGTAACAAACATGCAGTAGAAAAATATTTCATTATTAAAATTATTTCATAGAAGAATATTTGATGCCATGAGGAAACAGTCACAGAATATTAGTAAGTGGGAAAAGGTTATAATACATAATTGTAATGATGCTCAGTCTGAAACTCTCTCTTTCATGAAAGGGAAACGGCTAATGTCCATTTGCCATGGGAGAACCACTTTGACAGGAGATTGACTGTTCATCACCCAGAAACAGCACTAGAAGAATCTTTTGCTGACATGATTTCCTGTGGGCAATCCTGTTGAACAGAGAAATAGGAGAATCAGAAGAGACATGCAACGTCATAATACACAACTTCTGAGTCAATACTTTGACCAGAGGAGGTAGAAGAAGCAAAAGTATGGAATGATCCAGAAATTTTTAACTATGTTGTCTTGGATTGTCACATTTATAAAGACAAACAAGAACAAAACAAAGCAAATAACTTTTTTCCCTTCATTCTCTCTTTTGACTACAACTTTGTTCACACCCAGGCACTCCTTCAGAGTTCTGTATATTTTCCTGTGAAAATTTCTGTTGTACACATTCATGCTTTTCTCATCATGTTGTTAAATATGGGAAATACTTGTCCTTTAGATAGAGTCCAAGCAGAGCATTTTTTTCAAGGTAACACATTAATATTAGTTCATTTATGAGATATTTGGAAATTCATATTGAGCCTGTATATGAAACTATAATATTTGAGTGATGTTATAATTTATTGATACCAATAAGAGCACACAGGTGTTTTCCCTGCCTTTTAAAGGTTGTCCCTGTTTCTTGGAAATAGTATATATTTCTATAGATTATAAATATTCCTGTCTCTAAAACATTATTTGGATTTCAACATATAAAACTGCTATATTATCAGTTTTCCTTCTGGCTATATTACACTACAAAAAAGATAGTCCATGAAATTAAATGAGTGTGCTTGTGTGTTTGCATACACGTCTGCTCCAAAATTTTAATCCTAGAATTCTATATGGTACTAAAGCTGATTTTATAGTCATTTTCATATTGACTCATCTTTATACTTTCTAAAAAATGTATTATTTCTTGAACAGGAAACCAGTTATTTAAAAATAATAAATAGGATGAAAATGTTTTGGAACTTCAGCTAGCATTTGTACAAAATTGTGAATGTACTAAATGCTGACAAATTGTTCACTTAAAAATCTTTAACTTTATCTTATGTGAATTTTACCTCAGTTCTGTTCAGTTCAGTTCAGTCACTCAGTTCGTGTCCGACTCTTTGCGACCCCATGAATCGCATCATGCCAGGCCTCCCTGTCCATCACCAACTCCCGGAGTTTACTCAATCTCATGCCCACGAGTCGGTGATAGCATCCAGCCATCTCATCCTCTGTCCTCCCCTTCTCCTCCTGCCCCCAACCCCTCCAAGCATCAGGGTCTTTTCCAATGAGTCAATTCTTTACATGAGTTGGCCAAAGTACTGGAGTTTAAGCTTCAGCATCAGTCCTTCCAATGAACACCCAGGACTGATCTCCTTTAGGATGGACTGGTTGGATCTCCTTGCAGTCCAAGGGACTCTCAAGAGTCTTCTCCAACACCACAGTTCAAAAGCATCAATTTTTTGGTGCCCAGCTTTCTTCACAGTCCAACTCTCACATCCATGCATGACCAATGGAAAAACCATAGCCTTGACCAGATGGACCTTTGTTGGCAAAGTAACATCTCTGCTTTTGATATGCTATCTAGGTTGGTCATAACTTTCCTTCCAAGGAGTAAGCATCTTTTAATTTCATGGCTGCAGTCACCTCAACAAAGAATAAACACTGCATTGAATTCTAAAAAAAAACTCTAAAGAAGTGGGTGTATGAGTGTTTGTACATCATAAAAATAAATATATTAAAGATAATCACAAATCTGTTCTTGTTAAGGTTGCTGTTTAAAAATATAGGGTTTGAAATGCCATTGAATGCACCGTTTTTACCCTGGTAATTCACATGTGAAGGGAAGAGAAACATAGAGTGCCAAAAAGAACAGTTTCACTTTATAAAAATATATGTGGAAAAGGATTTCTATTGCTAACCAATCAGGGGCTTCCCAGGTGGATCAGTGGTAAAGAATCTGCCCACCATTGCAGGAGATGCAAGAGACATGGATTCGATCCCTGGGTCAGGAAGATACCCTGAAGAAAGAAGTGGGATCCACTGCAGTATTCTGGCTTGGAGAATCCCATGGACAGAGTAGCCTGGCAGGCTATAGTCCATGGGGTCCCAAAGAATCAGACACAGCTGAGCAACTAACACTAATCTCAATCAAGTTCCCATTTAGCAAATATGATGAGAGTGAAGACTTTTTTTTTTTTTTTTAAGTTAAAATCACTTGTAGAATTCTAATCTCCCAAGTCTCTAATAAATATCCTGGTGCCTACATGTGTGTGGGGAAAAAAAAAAAAAAAAACTAATCAAAGATAGCATTCGTCTATGGGAGTTATTTGCCTATGGGAGGATGTAAAGAAAGTGACCCTCAGCGAACAGGGTCACTTTTCAAACCTCACAGAAGTTCCCTTCTAACCAAGGAACAACCTGCTCTAGCTATTTCTATGCCAAGGAAAAACTTAGAATCTGGCCTTAGATTTACAGACACTATCAATTCAGCATTTTGGTTACACAGAACTAGTGCACCAGCAATGATTAGGGTAGAGGGTGAGTACATGGAATGTGTCATTAATATCTACTTCAAAAGTATGTGGCATATATGCCTCTCAAAACATGACCAAAAGAACTGCAGTACAAGGATTTTCAAAAGACAGAGGAAAGCAAATGGGAAGTTGTGATTCTAAGATAAATGAGCTGTCTTAGACTTGAATTATGAAACTTATTTTTCCTGTTAATAGGAAAATCTCTTAGTATTTCTTTTTTAGCTTATGTGTCTGCATATTCAAATCCCCCAAATCCACATCTCAAAATATCCTCCAGAGAACCTATATAAAAAAATAAGGGAGAGTAGTCTTGTATAAGTCCATTCTAACTTTTACTAAAAGATACTAACTGTGGTGAGGGCTTCCCTGTAAGTCAGACAGTAAAGAATACACAAGCAATGCAGGAGACCTCTGTTTGATCCCAGGGTTGTGAAGATCTCCTGGAAAAGGGAATGGCAACCCACTCTAGTATTCTTGCCTGGAGAATCCTATAGGCAGAGGAGCCTGGCGGGCTATGGTCCATGGGGTCGCAAAGAGTCAGACAGGACTGAGTGACTCACATACCTAATTGCTCAGGTGGTAAAGAATCAGCCTGCAATGCAGCAGACCTGGGTTTGATCCCTGGGTCAGAAAGATACCCTGGGGAAGGGAATGGCTACCCACTCTGGTATTCTTGCCTGGAGAATTCCATAGACAGAGGAGCCTGGCAGGTTACAGTCTGTGTGGTTACATAGAGTCAGACATGACTGAGCAGCTAACACTTGTGTGTATTTATATGGTGAAAAAGGAGAAAGGTTTTTCACCATCTTCTACAAAATTTTGCATAGTATCAAGATGTTCTGGTTACTGTTATTGAATAATCACGTCCAAACTCAATAACTTAGAGAAATAATTTTATTGTGGCCATATATTTTATAAGTCAGGAATTTTTATCCCTCCCCAGCTTTATTGAGTTATAATTTACATATAAGATTGTATAAGTTTAAGGTGTATAACAAGATGATTTGATATATGCTATATTGTGAAGTGATTACCACAGTAAGAAAAATCAACACATCTATCTTCTCATGTGGTTACCTTGGGTTTTTGTTTTTGTGTGTGTGTGTGTGTGTGTGTGTGTGTGTGTGTGAGAGAGAGAGAGAGAACATTTTTAAGATTATCTCTCTTAGCAACTATTGAGTATACAGTACAATATTACTAACTATAATCACCAAGCTCTAATGAAAGATTACCAGTGAATCTAATCTAATCTAATGAATGATTCCCAGAACTCATTCATGTGATAACTGGAAGTTTGTACACTTTAATCTCTTTCATCTATTTCCCCTACTCTTCTGTTCCCTCACTCTTGACAACCTCCAATCTATTCTCTGTCTCTGTAAGTATTGTGTTTTGTTTGGTTTTATTTATATTCTATGTGTAAGTGCTGTCATAGAGCATTTGTCTTACTCTATCTGATTTACTTCACTTAGCATAATGTCCTCCAAGTTCAACCCTGTTTCATAAATAGCAAGATTATCTTATTTTATTTAATGGTCGACTAATATTTGATTATAGGTAGTATCACATTATGTTATAGTTATCCCTTGACAGACACTTAGATTGTTTCCTAAGTGTCTTGGTTTATAGGAGATAATGCTGTAATGCAGAAATCTCTTCCAGATAGTGATTTTATTTTATTTGTATAAATATCCAGAAATGGGATTGTTGGATCATATGAGAGTTCTACTTTTAATTTTTTCAGAAAGCTTCCATATTGTTTTCCATAGTGGCTGCATCAATTTATATTCCATCCAAGGTGCACAAGGCTTCCTTTTCTCCACATCCTCGTTAACATTTGTTTCTCCTGTTATTTGAATAATAGTCATTCTAGCAGATGTGACATGGTACCTGATTGTGGTTTTCACTTGCATTTCCCTAATGATGAGTAATGTTGCACATTTTCATTTACCCACTAGCCATTTGTATATCTATTTTGGAAAAAATAGATATTTAGATTCTTTTTAAAACTGGGTTGACTTTCCTTGAATTGAGTTGTATGTTTGTTTGTTTGTTGTTTTTTTTTTTTTACATATTTTGATTGTTTTTTTAAACATATTTTGACTGCTACCTCTATCAGATATATAAATTGCATTTTTTTTACTCCCATTCCACATATTGTTTAGTTATCATAATTTTTTTCTGTGCCTAAGATCTTTAGTCTGATGTCATCCCACTTGTTTAGTTTTTGCTTTTGTTGATTGTATTTTTGGTATTAAATGCAACAATATGTTGCAAAACCAATGCCAAGGAAATTTTCCCCCATGGGTCTTCTAGAAGTTTTAAGATTTCAGGTGTTGCATTTAAGTGTTTACTCTAATCTGAGTTTATTTTAATGAGTAATATAAGATACAAATACAGTTTCATTCATTTCCATGTGGATATCCATTTTTCCCAACACAGTTTATAAAAAGACTATCCTTTCTCCATTGAGTATTCTTGACTTAGTTATCAAATATGAGTTGACTGTATATGCATGCCCTTATGCTGGGCTCTCAATTTTGTTACATTTGTCTCTGCATTGCTTTTTGGCCAGATTTAGATATCTAAGTGAAAGACTTCATCATCGTTAATATGGATAGCAATATCTTCATTATCCCAACTACAGTTTGATAGGTGTCTGCATGATGCCAGCACTTCTTCAAGGTCATGTTCATATTAAGCTTTAATAATAATAAAGCCACTATTATTATATGATTTTTCAATTTAAAATATCCACATACTAATGCATCTTTTTTACAAATTAGGCTCAGTTCAGTTCAGCAGTCGCCCAGTCATGTCTGACTCTTTGCAACCATGTAGACTGCAGCACACCAGGCTTCCCAATCTTTCACAAACTCCCAAAGTTTACTCAAACCCATGTCCACTGGATCGGTAATGCCATCCAACCATCTCATCCTCTGTCATCCCCTTCTCCTGCCTTCAATCTTTCCCAGCATCAGGATCTTTTCAAATGAGTCAATTCTTTGCATCAGGTGGCCAAAGTATTGTAGTTTCAGCTTCAACATAAGTCCTTCTGATGAATATTCAGGGATGATTTCTTTTAGGATTGACTGGTTGGATCTCCTTGTTGTTCAAGGAACTCTCAAGAGTCTTATCCAGCACAGTTCAAACGCATCAGTTCTACAGCGCTCAACTTTCTGTATAGTTCAACTCTTACATCCATACATGTCTACTGGAAAAACCATAGTTTTGACTAGATGACCCTTTGTTGGCTAAGTCATGTCTCTGCTTTTTAATATGCTGTCTATGTTGGTCATAACTTTTCTTCCAAGGAATAAGCGTCTTTTAATTTCAAGACTGCAGTCACAATCCAAAGTGATTTTGGAGCCCCAAAAGATAAAGTCTGTCACTGTTTCCCCATCTATTTGCCATGAAGTGATGGACCAGATGCCATGAACTAATTTTTCTGAATGTTGAATTTTAAGCCAACGTTTTCACTCTTCTCTTTCAGTATCATCAAGAGGCTCTTTAGTTCTCCTTTGCTTTCTGCCATAAGGGTGGTGTCACGTGCATATCTGAGGCTATTCGTATTACTCCCTGCAATCTTGATTACAGATTGTGCTTCATCCAGCCCCGTGTTTCTCATTATGTACTCTGCATATAAGCTAAATAAGCACGGTGACAATATACAGCCTTAACGTACTCCTCTCCTGATTTGGAATCAGTCTGTTGTTCCATGTCCACTTCTAACTGTTGCTTCCTGACCTGCATACAAATTTCTCAAGAGGCAGGTCAGGTGGTCTGGTATTCCCATCTCTTTCAGAATTTTCCACAATTTCTTGTGATTCACACATTCAAAGGCTTTGGCGTAGTCAATAAAGCAAAAGTAGATGTTTTTCTGGAACTCTTTTGCTTTTTGATGGTCCAGTGGATGCTGGCAATTTGATCTCTGGTTCCTCTGCCTTTTTAAAATCTAGTTAGAACCTCTGAAAGTTTGTGATTCACATACTGTTGAAGCCTGGCTTGGAGAATTTTGAGCATTACTTTACAAGGGTGTGAGATGAGTGCAACTGAGCGGTAGTTTGAGCATTATTTGGCATTGCCTTTCTTTGGGATTGGAATGAAGACTGACCTTCTCTAGTATTTGCTGACATATTGAGTGCAGCACTTTCACAGCATTATCTTTTAGGATTTGAAATAACTCAACTGGAGTTCCATCACCTCCACTAGCTTTGTTTGTTGTGATGCTTCCTAAGGCCCACTTGATTTCACATTCCAGAATGTCTGGTTCTAGGTGAGTGATCACACCATCGTGGTTATCTGGGCTGTTAAGATGTTTTTTGTACAGTTCTTCTGTGTATTCTTGCCATCTCTTCTTAATATCTTTTGCTTCTGTCAGGTTCATACCATTTCTGTCCTTTCTTGTACCCATCTTTGCATGAAATGTTTCCTTGGTATCTCTAATTTTCTTAAAGTGATCTCTAGTTCTTCCCATTCTATTGTTTTCCTCCATTTCTTTGCATTAATCAATGAGGAAGTCTTTCTTATCTCTCCTTGCTATTCTTTGGAACTTTGCTTTCAAATCGGTATATCTTTCCTTTTCTCCTTTTCCTTTTGCTTGTTTTCTTTTCTTAGTTATTTGTAAGACCTCCTCAGGCAACCATTTTGCCATTTTGCATTTCTTTTTCTTGGGGATAGTCTTGGTCCCTATCTCCTGTACAATGTCATGAGCCTGCATCCATAGTTCTTCAGACACTCTATCAGATCTAATCCCTTGAATTTATTTCTCACTTCCACTGTGTAATCATAAGAGATTTGATTTAGGTCATACCAGAATGGTCTAGTGGTTTTCCATACTTTCTTCAATTCGCATCTGAACATGGCAATAAGGAGTTCATGATATGAGCCACAGTCTGCATCAGGTCTTGTTTTTGCCTACTGTATAGATTGCTATGACCAGTGCATTCTCTTGGCTAAACTCTATTAGCCTTTGCCCTGCTTCATTCTGTACTTCAAGACCTAATGTGCCTGTTACTCCTGGTATTTCTTGACTTCCTACTTTTGCACTCCAGTTCCCTATAATGAAAAGGACAGCTTTTTTAGGTGTTAGTTCTAAAAGGTCTTGTAGGTCTTCATAGAACTGTTCAACTTCAGCTTCTTCAGCATTACTGGTTGGGGCATATACTTGCATTACTGTGATATTGAATGGTATTGAATAAGCTATACTGTGGCACCAAAATATACCCTAATACCCAATAGCCTAACAACTTAGAATTAAATATCTCTCAAAGAAGATTTTCTTCAGAAGAGGGATATTTTATTTGGCATCTATGTTATTCAAGATTACCATGGAAGGGGAAATTACAGATAGAGGAATCACAACAGATCTATATTCTTTTGCTTTCAGGCAACATAAACAAGGCTTTCACATGGGCATGTGAAATGCATGCATGAAATGCATGGGCCAGAATAGTAGTTTGGCACCAATATCACTGTCCATGTTGTATTTAGAGAAAGCTAATGGCTTCCGGCACATTCTTGTTCCTAATCACCTGGCTTTTACGCATTCCCAGCCTCTCTGAAGTTTTATTGATTTAATGTTTCTTTCTTTCTTTCTTTCTTTGGATGATAGGTTTATTTTGCCAAGACCCAAGAGGAATTAGCCCTTATGAGAGAATCTTTGATCTGCCATTTCCAAATGAAAAACTCCTCTATAAATAAACCTGTAATTTACTAGCTAGCTAGAAGTTCATAATAAGGTAGAAATAAACGTGAAGAAATAAAGCAAAACACCATAGTACACTTGCAAAAGAAACCACTGAGAGAAAATGTCCTAACCAGAAGCAGCTATCTTAGTAAGTCATTGGGAGTAAAGTAATTAATAACTGATTGCATCGCTATAGTGTTTTATAAATTATAGAACCCTTATATACCACCTTGCTAAATACTTATCAGATCATCTACGGAACACAGTATTAACATCTTCATGTAGATGTGTATGCATGCACATTAAATGAACTGAGAAGTGTTCACTGCACTTCAACTTTCTAGAAAAATATGTGTAATACTGAGAATTTTTTAACATTTTAAAGACTTCTTAAGTGAAATCATTTCAGTCATGAAATTTTTGAGGGAGAGCATTTAAACGAGTAGTTGTTTGGTCAATAAGTCATATCTGACTCTTTGTGACCCCATGGACTATAGCACGCCCTGTTTTTCACTATCTCCCAGTGTTTGCTCAAATTCATGTCTATTGAGTTGGTGATGCTATTCATCCATCTAATCCTCTGTCGCCCCCTTCTCCTCTTGTCCTCCATCTTTCCCAGCATCATTCCCTTAATAGCTTGTGTATGCTAAGTTGCTTCAGTCATATCCGACTCTGTGAACCTATGGAGTGTAGTCCACCAGGCTCCTCTGTCCATGGGACTCTCTGGGCAAGAACACTGGAGTGGGTTGCCATTTCCTGCTCCAGGAGATCTTCCTGACCCAGATATCGAACCCACTTCTCTTGTGTCTCCTGCATTGACAGGAAGGTTGTTTACAACTGAACCACCTGGGAAGTCCATCATTATGTACAGATAAGATAATTGAGGATCAAAAATTAACAGGCATACCCCAAGATGACACAAATTAAACTAAGAGTTTTGAAACTCAGATTTTCAGACACTCCCCCATTGCTCATTTTACTTCAAGTACTAAATTAGGCAGCAGGGGAAAGTTTTTAAGCTGGATCACATTCCTGGACTGCTTGAATTTCATAGTAAATGGACCTATCTACTTAGATTAAGCATATTAGTAACTAAACAGATAAAGCTTTGAAAATTGATATTCTTTGGTTCTTAGCTATAGTCAGAAAGCTAAAAATGTAGCCTCATGGACAAAAAATTGAGCCCAGATATCAAGAACTGAGATATTCCTAACCAGTATTCAAAAACCGTATTACCTGAAATGGGTGTCTAGAAGGTTTGGGAGTGAGGAGAACAACAGGGTTACTAATGAGATGGGAAACCAACCCAGATTTATTTCCCAGGTGTGTTAATAGTCTGTGATATATCCAACAAAAACAAATCTGGACTCACTAAGGAGATTCTAGTTAAAAAACATTATTGTAAAAAATGTAATAGGGTCTATTGTAAGAGCAAAAGGAAAAATGATCTGCAAGCATCTCAAATACTAGATAGAAGGGGATTTTCTTTTATAAGGTGAGATAAACAGGGATGTTTTCTTAGGGATGTTTACCTCCAAGAAAAATGTTTCTTAGAAGTAAGCCATTTTTTGAAAAAAGAGAAAGGTGAAGGGTAGGTTTCTTAATTTTGACTCCTTTCTATGATTATATGGCTCTGGCAAAGTTTAACATTGTCAGATGCATATTTTTTGATGTTAACATTGCATTTTATTTTATTCAAAAATTTTAATTGCAGTATAGTTCATATATAATATTATATGTTACATGTATACAATATAGTGATTCATAATTTTAATGGTTACAGTCCATTTATAGTTATTATAAAATATTATTCTCTATATTCTCTGTGTTGTACAATGTATGCTTATAGCTTATTTTATTCATAAGAGTTGATACCTCTTAATCTCCCATCTCTATATTGCCATTCCTTACTTTCCTCTCCCCACTGGTAAACACTAGTTTGTTCCCTATATCTGTGAGCTTGCTTTTTTGGTTAACTTTACTAGCTTGCTGCATTTTTTATATTCTATTCATCCATTTTTTCATCTACATATCAGATAATTTTATCTTTGAAACAAGTAAAGGTAGCCTTCAGGAGAATAGTGTCAACTTGGTATAATAAAGCTATTATCTACTGTCTAAATTTGTGCAAGAATTTTCCTACTAAATATCATCTTGGTGATTTCATAGATTCTAAAGTATATGCTAAAATATGCAACTAGGCACATTATTTAAAAGGACAGATGTAGGTATATGGTATTGGGAATTTTCAAGGCATCTTCTGAGAATATAATTCAAAGAAAATGGTAAACTGATGTAAGAGCAGCAAAAACAACATTACAAATTTATTAAGCCCTTATAGGACAAGTGAAAATAGATATTGTAAGATTTTAGTTCAAAGTTTACTTCCCATATTTAAATTCAGTTATTAAGAATGAAATTCATTTACATGTGTCCAAATATATTCTCAAAAATAGCAAAATTAATTTCAGCAACAGCAGACCACAATTGGACTTGCAGAAACACACTTACTAGCATCACCTATGTCATTAAGAAAATTAATCTTTTAATAATTGCCAAAAATTGAAAGTACAAAATAAATCATAAAAAGCAATCAACAATACAAGTTGTACCTGGATATAAATAATGGCTAGGGCCTCATCATGCTCAATACAATGCATATCAGCTACATGGGCCACAACATGTAGTTTAACTATGAGACAGTCAAAAAATATTATCATATCACATCTCACCAGTCTCAAATTGTCTTCTAAAAGTGAGAGGGAAAAGTTTAACTTTAGACTCTGCACAATAATTGTGTAGTATTTTTTCCTGGGAAAAGATTCAGTTCAATTCAGTTCAGTCATTCAGTCGTGTCCAACTCTTGACAACCCCATGGACTGCAGCATGCCAGGCCTCCCTGTCCATCACCAGCTCCCAAAGTTTGTTCAAACTCACGTCCATAGAATTGGTGATGCCATCCAACCATCTCATCCTCTGTTATCCCCTTCTCTTCCTGCCTTCAATCTTTCCCAATATCAGGGTCTTTTCCAATGAGTTAGTTCTATGCATCAGGTGGCCAAAGTATTAGAGTTTCAGCTTCAACATCAGTCCTTCAAATGAATATTCAAGACTGGTTTCCTTTAGGATTGACTGTTTGGATCTCCTTGCTATCCACGGGACTCTCAAGAGTCTTCTCCAATACCACAGTTCAAAAGCTTCAGTTCTTTGGTGCTCAGCTTTCTTTATAGTCCTAACTCTCACATCCATATGTGATTACTTGAAAGACCATGCCTTTGACTAGAAGGACATCTGTTGTCAAAGTAATGTCTTTACTTTTTAGTATGCTGTTAATTGATAATAAAATATTTGACTGGACTAGTAACATGCAATTTAAGTTATATAATATACCTATTAGGAAAGAGGAAATTGCTATTTAGTGAGCTTTTAACATGTAATGGGCACTCCATGACCATGACCTCATATGTGGTTCTCAGAAGAAATTCACAATTTGCAGATGAAGAAGTTGAGGTACAAATAGGTAAAGTAACTTATCTTCAGCCACCTCTAGGAGAAACTGAACTGAGTGGAAGGGTATGCACTGTCTAGAGGACATCCTCACAGGTTATTTGATGTTAACCTTTCATTACCTTTAAGCTAATGTACAATATTTTGTTAAGCTGTAGTTAACTGGTAGATGTACAAGACCTCCTATAGAATAGCATTTTCCTTACTTTCTTCCACATGGAGAAACCAATTTTGCTTCTAAAATTACATAATCACTTCAATATAACATACCAGCATGTATATAGCACCATCCTAGTTTCCTCATTAATGAGAAGAATAAGATCTTTAGAATGTGCTTATTTTTATATCTGCATGGTGGTTTCAATTTTAGCTTGTCAGAAAATCATCTTTTTTTTTTTAATACAGATATGAGTTTTATACTGTAGTAAAAGGATTTGAAACTTATATTTTCTGATTCAAAAGTCCATTTTGGGGGTACTTTATCCCCAAGGATGATGAGCAGCTGGCAGAACAATAACATATATTCTCATTGGGTACAAATAAAGCAAATCTGAGAATATTTCCTTGACAGAAGCAACATGGATGTTTAAATGGTGTATTCACATGTATATCTCTAGTGGTTGGACTTGTCTGTTAATCTGTTTGTTTGTTTGTTACCAAATAATTGTACTGGGATGATGTTTTCCTGTAGACAGAGATATGATGAAAACTTTGAAGTGTTCCTGGAACACAAGTGATGAACACCAGCCAGAGGATATGAGGGGCCAGGGAAAAAGTATTTTATTAGCTAGCTCAGTTCAGCTCAATTCAATTCAGTCGCTCAGTCATGTCCGATTCTTTGCGACCCCCATGAACCGCAGCATGCCAGGCCTCCCTGTCCATCACCAACTCCTGGAGTCCACCCAAACCCATGTCCATTGAGTCGGTGATGCCATCCAACCATCTCATCCTCTGTCGTCCCCTTCTCCTCCAGCCTCCAATCCCTCCCAGCATCAGGGTCTTTTCCAATGAGTCAGCTCTTCACATCAGGTGGCCAAAGTATTGGAGTTTCGGCTTCAACATCAGTCCTTCCAGTGAACACCTAGGGCAGATCTCCTTTAGGATGGACTGGTTGGATCTCCTTGCAGTCCAAGGGACTCTCAAGAGTCTTCTCCAACACCACAGTTCAAAAGAAATTAATAGGAATGGGAAGTCTAAATTCACTTTGGGACAGAGATTACTTTTTTTAAGCCTCATAATACTATTTTCAGCTGGATCGGTTAAGAAAAAAATTCCACTTGACTAACCACCAGTGAACTTATAAAAGTTTACTATTTAAAATAGCCGGCAATTAAAATACAGTAATAACTCTGAACAAAACAAAATCTCTAAAAAATAAGGCATTCTTACATTTTAGTCTTCATTAAAACTTATATTGATAAACTGATCCAAAAGTTAAATTTGTGGCCACAATGCTGATTCAGCTGAATATTTATTAAATAGAAGAGAAAATCAAGGTCAAGGATAATTAAGGTAAACTGAATTATAATGGTTTATGCTGTTGTTGAAGAGAATAGACAAAGTGGCTCTTAAAAATCTTTATTTATTGATTTTGTTTCACTTGACTATTTCAGGAGCTCATGTGACACAGGCTATTATTTCATCCTGTTAGTGCAAGTCTCATAATGGCCAAGTTTATAAAATATTCTAGATAAATGTTTGGTAAGTGGTTGGGAAAAAATGTTTGATCATTGAATATTGGAATTTTCCATAAAATTAAGTGTGTCTTTGTAGGAGGAAGAGGAACTTAGAAACATATTAAGCTATTTTGGATAATGGCTATCCCATCATACACCTGAACAGTATAGGGTAATTATCAAATTAGCTCATTGCTGTGATGTTTTCATGCATTCCCCTCCTAGTGCATTCAATAATACCCATGTTCACAGAGTTTTATAAGTTGCAGGTACTGTAAGGTCAACTTTAATAAAAGTAAAAGTATTTTGAATATTCTTGAATTGGTTTGTATGCAGTTTCCTTCAAAATCCAAAATGTCAGTGACTGAGGAAAAAAGTTAAAAAGATATAATAACTGATTGTTGATTCTTTCTCTTTTCCCACCAACTTGTACTTAAGAATGTATTTCAGAGATAATTTCAGATGCCTGTGTATTTTTTATTCACATGAAAAAATATTTCTAGTTTTCAATCAGAAATGCTTGATCCAAGCATGTTCAGCAGATATTTATTGAAGACTTACTAAGTTTCAGGAATAGTATTTGGTTGCAGCACTATACAATACAGAGGGGCCTAGTATGTTCCTACTCTCTGATAATGGTTAGTACAGTAGAAGATCCAAACATTAAATATAGAACAACTTATTTACATTTTATTTATTTTTGTCACCTGCACCTAATGTATATTGTTGTCATACATTGAAATGAATTAGCCGTGGATTTACATGTATTCCCCATCCCGGTCCCCCCTCCCACCTCCCTCTCCACCCCATCCCTCTGGGTCTTCCCAGTGCACCAGGCCCGAGCACTTGTCTCATGCATCCAACCTGGGCTGGTGATCTGTTTCACCCTAGATATACATGTTTCTATGCTGTTCTCTTGAAACATCCCACCCTCGCCTTCTCCCACAGAGTCCACAAGTCTGTTCTATACATCTGAGTCTCTTTTTCTTTTTTTGCATATAGGGTTATTGTTACCATCTTTCTAAATTCCATATATATGTGTTAGTATACTGTAATGGTCTTTATCTTTCTGGCTTACTTCGCTCTGTATAATGGGCTCCAGTTTCACCCATCTCATTAGAACTGAAAATTCTAGCAAACAGAATCCAACAACATATTTAAAAAATCATACACCATGACCAAGTGGGCTTTATCCCAGGAATGCAAGGATTCTTTAATATCCACAAATAATGTATTTTTAAGGTTAACTTAATACATGACCTACAAACAGACTGTATCTTTTTTTTTTTACCCTGTGTTATACAATAGGTTATTATTAGTTATTTATCTTACAAATAGAAGTGTATATATGTCTATCCCAATCTCCAAGTTTGTATCACCCCCACCCCACTTGGTGTCCATACATTTGTTCTCTATGTCTATGTCTCCATTTCTGCTTTGTAAATAGATTCATCTGTACCAGTTTTCTAGATTACACACATATGCATTGATACATGATATTTTTGTTGTTGTTCCTTCTGACTTATTTCAGTCTGTATGACAGTCTCTAGGTCCATCCACATCTCTACAAAAGACACAATATCACTCTTTTTACCGCTGAGGAATATTACATTATATATATTTACCACATCTTCTTTATCCATTTCTTTGTTGGACATTTAGTTTGCTTCCATTTCCTGTACCGTAAATAGTGCTGCAGTGAACACTGGGGTGATGTATCTTTTGGAATTATGGTTTTCTCTGTGTTTATGCCTATGAGTTCAGATGTTCAAGCTGGATTTAGAAAAGGCAGAGGAACCAGATATCAAATTGCTAACATCCACGGGATCATCGAGAAAGCAAGAGAGTTCCAGAAAAACACCTACTTCTGCCTTATTGACTATGCCAAAGCCTTTGAATGTGTGGATCACAACAAATGGTGGAAAATTCATAAAGAGATGGGAATCCAAGACCACCTGACCTGCCTCCTGAAATATTGTATGCAGGTCAAGAAACAAAAGCTAGAAATCTACATGTAAGAACAGACTCATTTGGTTCCAAATCGGGAAACAAGTACATCAAGGCTGTATATTGTCACCTTACGTATTTAACATATATGCGGAGTACATCATGAGAAATGCTGGACTGGATGAAGCACAACCTGGGATCAAGATTTCAGGGAGAAATATCAATAACCTCAGATGTGCAGATGACACCACCCTTATGGCAGAAAGTGAAGAAGAATTAAAGAGCCTATTGTTGAAAGTGAAAGAGGAAAGTGGAAAAGTTGGCTTAAACCTCAACATTCAGAAAACTAAGATCATAGCATCCAGTCCCGTCACTTCATGACAAATAGATGGGGAAACAATGGAAACAGTGACAGCTTTATTCTTTTGGGCTCCAACATCACTGCAGATGGTGACTGCAGCCATGAAATTAAAAGACACTTGTTCTTGGAAGAAAAGTTATGACCAATCTAGATAGCATATAAAAAAGCAGAGACATAACTTTGCTAACCAAGATCCATCTAGTCAAAGCTATGGTTTTTCCAGTAATCATATATGGATGTGAGAGTTGGACTCTAAAGAAAGCTGGGCACCAAAAAACTCTTGAGAGTCCCTTGGAAAACAAGGAGATTTAACCAATCCATCTTAAAGGAAATCAGTCCTGAATATTCATTGGAAGGACTGATGCTGAAGCTGAAACTCCAAAATTTGGCCACCTGATGAATAGAACTGACTCATTTGAAAATACCCTGATACTGGGAAAGATTGAAGGCAGGAGGAGAAGGGGACGACAGAGGATAAGATGGTCAGGTGGCATCACTAACTCGATGGACATGAGTTTGAGTAAACACCAGGAGTTGGTGATGGACAGGGAGTCCTGGCATACTGCAGTCCATGGGGTTGCAAAGAGTCGAACACGACTGAGTGACCTATCTGAACTGAACTGATGCCTATGAATGGGATTGCTGGGTCATATGATAAATCTATTTTTCAGCTCTTATAGATTTTCTAATTTTCATTCAGAAAAATTTAACTTAAGCATGAATTCACACATTCAGCAGATATTTACCGAGGAGTAACTGTGTGTCAGGAGCAGTGCTTTGAATGCAAAGTTCAATAACACAGACACCTGCTAGGTTTCTGTCTGATAAAGACTAGAATAGTAGAAGATCCAGACATAAAATATAGAATAAGTTATTTTATTTATGCTTATAAGTTATTGAAAATGAAGAAACAGTTATAATAAAAGAGGTGTCTTTACTGGTATTTATGACTAGAAAGTATCAGTACAGTTCAGTTGCTCAGTCATGTCCAACTCTTTGTGACCCCATTAATCACAGCATGCCAGGCCTCCTTGTCCATCACCAACTCCTGGACCCATCACCCAAACCCATGTCCACTGAGTTGGGGATGCCATCCAACCATCTCAACCTATGAGATCCCCTTCTCCTCCTGCCCTCAGTTTTCCCCAGCATCAGGGTCTTTTAAAATGAGTCAGCTCTTCACATCAGTTTCCACAAATATTGGAGTTTCAGCTTCAACATCAGTCCTACCAATGAACACCCAGGACTGATCTCCTTTAGGATGGACTAGTTGGATCTCCTTGCAGTCCAAAGGACTCTCAAGAGTCTTCTCCAACACCACAGTTCAAAAGCATCAATTCTTCGGCGCTCAGCCTTCTTTATAGTCCAACTCTCACATACATATATGACCACTGGAAAAACCATAGCCTTGGCTAGACAGACCTTTGTTAACAAAGTAATGTTTCTGCTTTTTAATATGCTGTCTAGGTTGGTCATAACTTTCCTTCCAAGGAGTAAGCGTCTTTTAATTTCATGGCTGCAATCACCAACTGCAGTGAATTTGGAGCCCCCAAAAATAAAGTCAGCCACTGTTTCCATTGTTTCCCCAGCTATTTGCCGTGAAGTGATGGGACCGGATGCCATGATCTTAGTTTTATGAATGTTAGGTTTTAAGCCATCTTTTCCACTCCCCTCTTTCACTTTCCTCAAAAGGCTCTTTAGTTCTTCACTTTCTGCCATAAGGGTGGTGTCATCTGCATATTTGAGGTTATTGATATTTCTACCTGAAATCTTGATTCCAGCTTGTACTTCCTCCAACCTAGCATTTCTCATGATGCACTCTGCATATAAATTAAATAAGCAGGTGACAATATATAGCCTTAACGTACTCCTTTTCCTATTTGGAACCAGTCTGTTGTTCCATGTCCAGTTTGAGCTGTTGCTTCCTGACATGCATACAGGTTTCTCAAGAGGCAGCTCAGGTGGTCTGGCATTCCCATGTCTTTCAGAATTTTCCACAGTTTATTGTGATCCACACAGTCAAAGGCTTTGGCATAGTCAATAAAGCAGAAAAAGATGTTTTTTTCTGGAACTCTCTTACTTTTTCCATGATCAAGGATGTTGTTAACTTGATCTTTGGTTCTTCTGTCTTTTCTAAAACCAGCTTGAACATCTGGAAGTTCACTGTTTACATATTGGTAAAGCCTGGCTTGGAGAATTTTGAGCATTACTTTACTAGCATGTGAGATGAGTGGAATTGTGTGATAGTTTGAGCATTCTTTTGCATTGCCTTTCTTTGGAATTGGTATGAAAACTGACCCTTTCCAGTCCTGTGGCCACCTCTGAGTTTTCCAAATTTGCTGACATATTGAGTGCAGCACTTTCGCAGCATCAGCTTTTAGGATTTGAAATAGCTCAACTGAAATCCCATCACCCCTGCTAGCTTTGTTCACAGTGATACTTCCTAAGGCCCACTTGACTTCACATTCCAGGTTATCTGTCTCTAGTTGAGTGCGAGTGATCACACCATTGTGATTATCTGTGTTGTGAAGATCTTTTTTGTGCAGTTCTTCTGTGTATTCTTGCCACCTCTTCTTAATATCTTCTGCTTCTGTTATTTCCATACCATTTCTGTCCTTTATTGAGCCCATCTTTGCATGAAATATTTCCTTGGTACTCTAATTTTCTTGACAATTTCTCTAGTCTTTCTCAATTTATTCTTTTTTTCTATTTCTTTGTATTGATCACTGAAGAAGGCTTTCTTATCTCTCCTAGCTATTCTTTGGAACTCTGCATCCAAATGGGCATATCTTTCCTTTTCTCCCTTGCTGTTCATTTCTCTTCTTTTCTTAAGTATTTGTAAGGCCTCCTCAGACAGCCATTTTGCTTTTTTGCATTTCTTTTTCTTGGGGATGATCTTGATTCCTGTCTCCTGTACAATGTCATGAACCTCCACCCATAGTTCATCATGCACTCTTGTCTATCAGATCTAGTTCCTTAAATCTATTTTTCACTTCCACTGTATAGTCATAAAGGATTTGATTTAGAATATATCTGAATGTTCTAGTGGTTTTCTGCACTTTCTTCCATTTAAGTTTGAATTTGGCTAAAAGGAATTCATAATCTGAGCCACAGTCAACTCCTGGTCTTGTTTTTGCTGACTGTATGTATAGATCTTCTCCATCTTTGGCTGCAAAGTCAAATCGATCTGATTTCAGTGTTGACCATTTGATGATGTCCATGTGTAGAGTCTTCTCTTGTGTTGTTGGAAGAGAATGTTTGATATGACCTAGTGAGTTCTCTTGGCAAAACTCTATTAGCTTTTGCCCTGCTTCATTCTGTACTCCAAGGTCAAATTTGCCTGTTACTCCGGTTGTTTCTTGACTTCCTACTTTTGCATTCCAGTCCCCTATAATAAAAAGGACATCTTTTTTGGATGTTAGTGTTAGAAGTTCTTGTCAGTCTTACAGAACCGGTCAACTTCAGCTTTTTCAGTGTTACTGATCAGGGCATAGACTTGGATTACCATAATATTGAATGGTTTGCTTTGGAAACAAACAGTGATCATTCTGTCATTTTTGAGATTGCATTCAAGGACTGCATTTCAGACTCTTGTTGACTGTGATTGTTGACTAGGATTTGTTGACTATGATTCAGACTCTATGTTGACTTAGAAGAAATGGAGCAGCCATTTCTTCTAAGGGATTCCTGGCCACAGTAGTAGTTATAACTGTCATCTGAGTTAAACTCACCCTTTTCAGTCCATCTTAGTTTGCTGGTTCCTAAAATGTCGATACTTACTCTTGCCATCTCCTGCTTGACCACTTCCAATTTGCCTTGATTCATGGGCCTAACATTCCAGGTTCCTATGCAATATTGCTCTTTATAGCATCGAACCTTGCTTCTATCACCAGTCCAATCCACAACTGGGTGTTGTTTTTCCTTTGGCTCCATCCCTTCAATCTTTCTGGAGTTATTTCTCCACTGATCTCCAATAACATATTGGGCATATACTGACCTGGGAGTTCATATTTCAGTGCCATATATTTTTGCCATTTCATACTGTTCATGGGGTTCTCAAGGCAAGAATACTGAAGTGGTGTGCCATTCCCTTCTCCAGTGGACCACATTCTATCATATCTTTCCACCACGACCCTTCCGTCTTGGGTGGCTCCACACGGCATTGCTTATACACTTTACATTATTTTAAAATCATTTAAAAATATTAATGCTAACCTGTATCATGATTTTTATTTTAAATTTGTTTCAATTCTGCGCTGAGTTTATGATGAGAATCTTATCTAGGAAATACAAATATGAATGTCATTTGAAGCAGGTAAAAAAGTAGTTTTGTTCACAAACCTTTCCATATTGTCATTCAAAGGAAAATCTAGGGAGAATTATTTACACAGTTTCTGATGGGTGATAATCAAACTCAAATGCTTCACAAGCTAATAAAATACATGTTTCCCTCAAATTTGTAGCAAAACAAACATATGATAAAATCATGTATTTTCATTCACTAACACTTATAGGTGTGATTATACATTTATAAAGTAATTTCAAATTATTTTAATTTCATCTGGCAGAACATATATGACACTAATCTGAAAAGTTTTAAAAAAGAAGTAACATGTGAGAATTTATTTTGAAAATATACTTATTAAAATCTTAACATCTTCACTGAAGATCAGCAAAACAAAGTTTTTTGACAGTATCACTCAGAATATATATAAATAATGGGTAAATAGATAAATAAATGCAAGATGCCCTATATAATATTAAACAAAATAGATCACAGATGGTTCAATAATGAGCTTAAAAGTATAGAATGTGTTATATATAAAAATTTTATTCAATTTTTGTATAATTTTATTTAAAATGTTTAGTCAATTTTTTTTCACTGTGGTGAAAAGCAATTTCATTGACATAATTAAGTTAGGAAAGTTAAAAGATAGATTAGATACTGAAAATGTAAAATAATTATAGCGAGCTTAAATTTAAAAAAAATCAAGTGAAAAATGCTATACATATGAGAGATGAAAGCTAGATATTCTTCCTATGTAATGTAATTAGCCTTTACCAATAGATAAGATACTATGAATAAGACACAAGGCAAGAGAAAGAAACAAATAATATAAATTAATTGTCCATGTACAGAAGATTTGCCAATTGCAAATGACTATTTTAAATGACTTTCAGTATTTTGATTAAGAAAATACATTAAAAAAGAATAATTTTACCTTTTTGCAAATATTTTTAACTGTAATGCACTAGATTTGCTTTTCTGACTTAAGACTTATTTATGTAAATGTATGTTCCATCATTATGAGGACCAAGAAGAAGTTAAGAAAATATATAAGAGAGTAATTCTATGTGTGTGTCTGTGTCTGTGTGTGTGTTTGTAGAGGGTTGAGAGGTGAGGCGTACTTACTGTAGATATGGTATTTTAAAAATTCATTCTCAAGGAGATATTTGAAATGGAACTTGAAAGATAATGAGTCATGCATAAATGAACTAGAGGAAGAATAATCCTGGCTTAGGGTAAAAGTATGGAAGTATAACAGAATATTTCAAAAACAGAATGAAGATCAGTTTGGCAGAGGTGAAGTAAAGAGAGTGAAAAAATGTGAAAGAAAGTAGTATTCAATTGATTCTTAGATCAAGGGGCTGGAGGCAGCAATTTGGAGCTCAGGGAAGGACCTTAGATTTGATCTTAAGTGTCATGGGGCAAGGCTGTAGTGTGGAGTCCATATCGTTGAGTTGGGATTTAGGCAGAAAGACATGTTCATATTTGAAATAGGATCATCATTTGGAATTAGGTGCTAGCTACACTGCTATGGAGAAACAAATTCAAAATCTGTTTTAGGATAATGATAACATGCCTTGATGTGCCGTTAGATACTGTTGAAACAAGACAGGAATCAAGGATAACAACTTTTCTTTTTCCTAAGAAATTAAGTGGAAGTTTGTACCATTTATTGATATGGTTTTGGATAGATATCCTCCTTCAGCTTCATTGAATTTTGGTTGTCTAGCCCCAAAGAACATCAGTGTCTCCTGAAAGTCTCCCATAGCAATGACATTGGAGGTCTGAGAGTCACTTGTGAGTTAAGATTTGCCTTTGTGAGTTCCATTCATCCTTGCTTACTCTCCTTGTCCTTGCTCTTGTCCACATAAAGCTTTCCTTCCTGACTGCTCATCTAGCTGACCTGCAGTGACTTTAGTCTGGTCACCCGGCACACACACAAAAAAATAGCCTTGCACAGACATCTCCACCAGGTCTACCAGCTCCTTGAGGCCTAATCTCTTTAACAAGTTTCTTATATCTTTATCTCTTTGTAGTTATTTTGCTTCTATGATAACGTCTTGACTGATATAGATGCTGTCACTGCTGCAAAAAAAGACAAGAAAAATATGGCTGAGGATGAGGTCAGTTGGTGATTGTATTGAAAAGAAGGGTTTCCTGTCTGATCCCATTTTCTCAGTGAAGTAAAACCATGAACTTGGTCTTGGCACAAAGTGAGAAGATGGGGTTTATCATAATGGGGAACAAATTAACTGTAAAAAAAAAATAGCAGGATATCTGATCACTGTTGAATCATGATGTGATATTTGTGATAAAGAGCAGACTTTTGGATTCAGTGGATGAAAAAGAAAGTAAGATGGTTTGAGAGAATAACACTGAATCATATGCACTACCATGTGTAAAATAGGTAACCAATGTGGGTTTGATGCATGAAGCAGGGCACACAGAGTTGGTGTTCTGTGACAACCTAAAGGAATAGGATAGGGAGGGAGGTGGAGGGGGGAGCTTCAGGATGGAGGGGACACATGTATACCTACAGCCAATTCATATTGATGTATGACAAAAATCATCACAATATTGTAAAGTAATTGTCCTCCGATTAAAATAGATAAATTAAAAAAAATAAATGAGGGGCTGGGCTGTGTTATTTTCCACTAGAGATTTTCAGTTAATGAAGAGTCACCAACTGAAAACAGCAGAATTTTCTATATCAACTTAGCAGATACAGAAGGTCTGTAATAATCCATATAAACAGGTTTTCAAATGTTGGTATTTATTACTTCTGATTTACATCTTGATTTAATATAACTTTCCTAAAGGATATTATATGACTACATACATAGTTTCATAATTTATATTGTTTTAACAAAGACCATTATCAGATCAGGAAAATAGGCTATGGGTTTTTTTTTAATAATTTTAAGCTACAAAAATCACTCATACTAGAAGGAGAATCTATTGAGATATCTAAAGACAAGATGTGACTTCCCAGATGGCACAGTGGTAAAGAATCCTCCTGTCTATTCAGGAGATGCAAGAGAAGTGGATTCGATCTATGGGTGGGGGAAATTCCCGGGAGTAGGAAGTGTCAACCCACTCGAGTAGTCTGCTTGAAAAATACCATGGACAGAGGAGTCTGGCAGGGTCTTCCATGGGGTTGAAAAGAGACGCACACTGAGCATACACACACACACACACACACACACACACACACACAATGACAAGACTTTAAGATACCAGAGATTATGGAATTCTTAGATGATCAGTTGAGGATCTGAATGTTCTATGTAAGTTTGACAGCACAATGCAATAACTAACTAAAAAAATAAAATAAAATTGGTATGTGCATTATATGATGTGCTTTATGAAGTTTTTTTTATGATTGTATAGAAAGTGAGAACTCTTCATGCTAGACAGGCTTATATTTTGAAAATATATGGCAGTGTCATTTATTCATATATGTATGCCTCTGATCTCCATTGATTTTCATACTAGATATTATGGAATATTATATTCCCTCCCCACTGTCTTTATAAAGTTTTCCTCCAGGGAAGAAGACTATGTTCATTCCAAATCATCTTACATTTAACTTCTGGTAACTATGAACCTTAAATAATTATATTCTCAATTTGAAAATGAAATTAATAATACTATGTTAGATGTACAATAAAAATCACTGTGAAATTCCCAAAGAGCCCATCTAACTCCTCAGCTAATTTAATTATTTAATTAGATGATCAGGAAGCAGACTTATAGACAAGCACACAGATGCCTATTACTTTGAAAGTCAAAAGTAGGAGATGATGATCAAAAGGTAATCAAAGAGCTTTTGATCTATAATTTCAGAGAAATAAAAATCTTTCAGTTCAGTTACATTCAGTTCAGTCCCTCAGTCGTCTCCGACTCTTGGCGACCCGATGGCATGCCAGGCCTCCCTGTCCATCACCAACTTCCTGTAGTTTACTCAAACTCATATCCATCCAGTCGGAGATGCCATCCAACCATCTCATCCTCTATCGTCCCCTTCTTCTCCTGTCCCCAACCCCTCCCAGCACCAGGGTCTTTTCCAATGAGTCAACTCTTCACATGAGGTGGACAAAGTATTGGAGTTTCAGATTTAGCATCTGTCATTCCAATGAATACCCAGGACTGATCTCCTTTAGGATGGACTGGTTGGATCTCCTTGCAGTCCAAGGGACTCTCAAGAGTCTTCTCCAACACAGTTCAAAAGCATCAATTTTTCAGTGCTCAGCTTTCTTCACAGTCCAACTCTCAGATCCATACATGACCACTGGAAAAACCATAGCCTTGATTAGACTTAAAAAGAAGACAATTTTATGTACTCACATTGTTTATGTTCATTATTGATCTGTATGATAAAAGTCACATCATTTTATTTTATTTAGTCACATTATTTTATTTTAAATATTCTTAAATTCATTGATTTTCTTATCAAAAATATACAAAATACTTTTTTTTTTTCCCCGCACAATTTATTCTTTAATTTTGGTCAATGTTAGCATTAGAAAAAATAGCAGGAACTATCAGGGTCAATGTTCTTATGGATTAAAAAAAAATACTTGCAGGACAACTTACTGGAGAAAAGAACTATAACCAATGGTTATTTTAGGCAATAAGTATTGCTATGGATTTTTACTATGTGTGTATTTCACCTGTTTGTTTGTAATGGGAAAGGTGACAAATAAATTTAAATGTACAAGAAATAAGACCTTGTCAGACAAAGGAAAATGTGTACTTATTTAGGATGATAAAATAAGATGCACCAAGTGAAGTCAGGGAGTCTGCCAGACTTCAGGAATGATGAGAAGTTGAGTGAATCAAGAGAATTAGCTTTGGCTGTTAGGGGAAAGTGGATTTGATAGCTTGAGTTTTACCATAATGTTGTGAACTTTGGATTCCAAGAGTTGATTACAACCTAGGAGTTTATCCTCAGGCAAGTAGAAAACCAACTGAGAGGACTACATTTCATGTTAGTCACATTAAAAAAACTGGATTGAAGGAACAATAGTGTGAAGCAAAGATCGGCATAGAATGTGAAAGGATAAAGAAAATGTTTTAATAAGTTAATGTCACCTGAGACTTTACCAAAACATGAAAAGAGAAAAAACTAATGATTACATTTTTAAATGGCTATTTTTAAAATTAATGTTGTAGGCAATTAAAATCCTTTAAAGAAAAAAAGAAAAAAACAACAACAAAAAAAAAACACCTTTGGTTTTGGAGCTTCCATTTTTTGCCCCTAGTTTTCAAAGAATTGCCAACTTTATTGTTCTCTTACCAAGAGAAATTCTGGTTTCCTACAAACTATGTGTCTTTGTACTAATAACAGAGACCTTTTAGAGACACTTTGCAGAAAAATCTTAAAGCTGTCCTATGGGTCTTTTTAAAGTGATGTAGTTTTTCATTAATGTATTTTATTGGCTATTCATCTTTTCTCTTGCTTAAAATATTACTCATGACTTTTGCCATGTTTCTACTTTTCTAATAGGTCATAAAGATTTCTTATATATTCTGGATACAAATCCTCTTTCATCTCTATGTGAAAAAATTTTCTCCTTTCTCCAATCTTACAAACAAATACTTCATGATATGTTTTGCCTTTTGGTGAAGTTAAATTTTAATTTAATTAATTTCACTGAGTTTTTCTTTTGTCAACTATAACTTTTGTTTATTGTTTAATAAAGCTTCTATATTCAGAACTTACTAAGGTATCCAGTTTGGTTAATGTTTTCTGACAGAGAGACAAGATCAAAGGACAAAGGCAAAGATAAGTGGGAGGAAAAGGAGCCAAGAAAGGATAATGTACAGTTCCTCTCTCTTTTTTGAGTTCTCATTTAGACACCCAACTCTTCCCTATTGCTTGGATAGTATTCTGGTTGCTTAGGTAGATCTGTGCTCATTACTTGCTGCAAGAGTTCTCTGATGATCCACTCTCTGTTCCTACTATGCTCTGAATCTAGTGTCCTTTCCCAGGCCTTGCTTGTCTAGGCTCACACATGTTACTAGCTGAATCCTCCTTAGTGGATAAAGTATATATATATATATATATATATATATATACATACATACATATATGGGCTGCTACATGGCACTGGAGTGGCAGCTGCATGGTGCTGGAGTGATTTTGAGGAGATATCCCATATCCAAGGAAAAAGGAGAAGCCCAGCAAGATGGTAGGAGGGGCAAAATTGCATTTAGAATCAAATCCCATACCCTCCAGAGATGCCCAGAGATCTCAAACATACCTTGTGCACACCAGGATCCAGAGACCCCACAGAGAATGGGACAGAACTGTGTTTGAGTGTTCCCTGAGAAGGTATGGGTCAGCAATGGACAGCTGCATGGGGAGGGGCTCTGGGTGAAGTAGACATGGGTAGGGCATAAGCCCTCTTGGAGGAGGTCACAATTAACCCCACCATAGAGGTGCCAGAATTTACACAGGACTGGAGAAACAGACTCTTGGAGGGCACAAACAAAACCTTGTGCATACCTAGGACCCAGCAGAAAGGAGCAGTGACCCCACAAGAGACTGACCCAGACTTGCCGATGAGTGTCCAGGAGTCTCCAGTGGAGATGTGGGTCGGTGGTGGTCTGCTACACAGTAGGGGGCGTTGAGTGTAGCATGGGACCTTTTGAAGGAGATCATCATTATCTTCATTACCTCTACCAACGTTTCGCCTCAGGTCAAATAACAGGGAGGAAACACAGCCCTGCCCATCAACAGAAAATTGGATTAAAGATTTACTGAGCAGTGGCCCATCAGAACAAGACCCAGTTTTCACCTCAGTCAGTCTCTCCCATCAGGAAGCTTCCATAAGCCTTTTACCCTTCTCAATCTGAGGGCAGACAGACTGAAAACCATAATCACAGAAAACTAACCAACCTCTGATCACATGGACCACAGCCTTGTATAACTCAGTGAAGCTATGAGCCATGCCGTGTAGGGCCACCCAAGAAGGTGGGTCATGGTGGAGAGTTCTGACAAAACATTATCCACTGGAGAAGGGAATGGCAAACCACATCAGTATTCTTGCCTTGAGAATCCATGAACAGTATGGAAAGGCAAAAAGATATAGAAAAAAAGGAGATGGCAAGAGTGAACATCAAAATTTTAGAAATCAGTGAGCTAAAATGGACTGGAATGGGTGAATTTAACTGGACCATTATATCTACTACTGTAGGCAAGAATCCCTTAGAATAAATGGAATAGCCATTAGAGTCAAGAAAAGAGTCTGTAATGCAGTAAAGAAAGAAAGAAAGTGAGGTCTTTCAGTAATGTCTGACTCTTTGCGACCCGATGGACTGTAGCCTACCAGACTCCTCTGTCCATGGAATCTTCCAGACAAGAGTAGTGGAGTAGGTTGCCATTTCTTTCTCCAGGGGATCTTGTTGACCCAGGGATCGAACCCAGGTCTCCCGCATTGCAGGAAGGGGCTTTACCATCTCCTTGAATGCAATCTCAATAATGACAGCATGATCTCTGTTCATTTCCAAGGCAAACCATTTAATATCACAGTAATCCAAGTCTATGCCCTGACCAGTAATGCTGAAGAAGCTGAAGTTGAACAGCTCTATGAAGACCTATAAGACCTTCTAGAATTAACACCCAAAAAAGATGTCCTTTCCATTATAGGGGACTGGAATCCTAAAGTAGAAAGTCAAGAAATACCTGGAGTAACAGGCGAATTTGTCCTTGGAGTACAGAATGAGGCAGGGCAAAGACTAATAGAGTTTTGCCAAGAGAACACACTGGTCATAGCAAAACTCTCATCCAACAACACAAGAGAAGACTCAGCATATGGACATCACCAGATGGCCAACACCAAAATCAGATTGATTATATTCTTTGCAGCCAAAGAGGGAGAAGCTGTATACAGTCAGCAAAAACAAGACGGGGAGATGACTGTGGCCCAGATCATGAACTTCTTATTGCCATGTTCAGATGCGAATTGGAGAAAGTAGGGGAAACCACTAGACCATTCAAGTATGACCTATATAAAATCCCTTATGATTATACAGTGGAAGTGAGGAATAGATTCAAGGGATTAGATCTGATAGACAGAATGCCTGAAGAACTGTGGATGGAGTTTCATGACATTGTACAGGAGGCAGTGATCAAGACCATCCCCAAGAAAAAGAAATGCAAAAAGGCAAAATGGTTGTCTGAGGAGGCCTTACAAATAGCTGTGAAAAGAAGAGAAGTGAAAGGCAAAGGAGAAAAGAAAAGATATACCCATTTGAATGCAGAGTTCCAAAGAATAGCAAGGAAAGATAAGAAAGACTTTCTCAGTGATCAATGCAAAGAAAGAGAGGAAAACAATATAATGGGAAAAACTAGAGATCTCTTCAAGAAAATTAGAGACACCAAGGGAACATTTCATGCAAAGATGGGTACAATAAAGGACAGAAATTATATGGACCTGACAGAAGCAGATGATATTAAGAAGAGGTGGCAAGAATACACAGAAGAACTATAATATGATATATATTTCAAAATGGGCATATAACATATATTATTTACATAATTTATTATATATACATACATTATATATATTTATATATATAATATATATATATAATATATATATATCTGACTCTTTGTGATCCCATGGGCTGTAGCCCACAAAGCTCATCTCTCCGTGAGTATTCTCCAGGCAAGAACACTGGAGTGGGTCACCATGCTCTCCTCCACGGGATCTTCCCAACCCAGGGATGGAACCCAGGTCTCCTGCATTGCAGGCAGATTCTTGACTGTCTGAGCCACCAGAGAAACACTTATATATATACATGGGGCTTCCCAGGTGGCACTGGTTGTAAAGAACATCTCTTCCAACAGAGAAGACCTAAGAGACTCAGGTTCCCTCTCTGGGTTGGGAAGATCACCTGGAGGAAGAAATGGCAACTCACTCCAATATTCTTGCCTGGAGAATCTGATGAATAGGGGAGCCTGGTGGTTCTCAAAGAGTTGTACATGACAGAAGTGACTTAGCATGCACGTATATACATATCATCTCACCTATAATAGAAGTATGAGAGCCAATTCTATCTGTATTAAAATATAAGATATTTAAACAAAGGAATATTTCAGCTTTTCATCCTTGGCTATAGCTCAGTATATATCCTGAATATCAGAAATCAGTCCTGAATATTCACTGATAGGACTGATGCTGCAGCTGTGACTCCAGTACTTTGGCCACCTGATGCGAAGAACTGACTCCTTAGAAAAGACCCTGATGCTGGGAAAGATTGAAGGCAGGAGGAGAAGGGGACCACAGAAGATGAGATGGTTGGATGCCATCACTGATTCAATGGACAAGAGTTTGAGCAAGCTCTGGGAGTTGGTGATGGGCAGGGAAGCCTGATGTGCTGCCATCTATGGGGTCGCAAAGAGTCAGACACAACTGAGCAACTGAACTGAACTGATATAGCCTAGTGTCATAGATATCCAGTAAAATATTAGAATTTAAATGGAAAAAAAAGTTGTTAACACATAAAGGCAGCTAGAACAGACACTCTAAATATATAAAGCCAGCTAGTCTAGAAACCTCTAATTTTCATCATGAACATTGGTGACTATGGATAAGCAAGCTGATGGTCAGGCCAGTCAAGATGGCTGTTCTCTTGCTATCTGTACACCTCCTATTCCACCAGTGCCTGCTTCAGCTTCACCCTACTCACATGACTGATCTTCTGACATACTTGCCCTGGCCCCAGCTAGTGATTCCTCTAACTTTACATCAGAATCTCTCCATATGATAGCTTATCAAAGGGGCAGTGAGGAGTTTACCAGGTTTCCCTGGTAACTAATGAGTCAACCTGACTTCAAGTCTCCCTATAATTGGTAACCTGCCCTCCCTCTGGGAGTGAAGACTGCAATCATGTCCTGGTCCACCATCATTCACACAAGGGTGGAGTGCTGCTCTAGGACCTTGTTTTATTTATTTATTTTTATTTTTTTTAATAAAAGTTTTCATTTATTAACTTGTCAGAAAAACACTAAGGTGCAAAGCAAAATAATTCCAAATGTCATTAAAGAATACATTTTTCAAGGTTACATAGAAGGTGCTTAATAATTACTTTGAAATATATTTTAATATATACCATTCTTTTGTATATTGATTAGATTTATAGAATTGGAAATTTAAGTTTAATTATATTAATTAAAGTTTAATTTAATTAATTTTCACTGTTTCAGTCCCTCTTAATTTTGATTTTTAAAAAAATTAAGAAACAAGAAATATTCCACATATATAAAACATACAGTGATGGTAATATATAATAATACACTTTAGAAACAAAAGTCCATAAAGACACCAACAACATAATAATAATAATGTCAAATTAACTTCTTGAATAAGAATGCCAGCTAATGGATATAGAAATCATGGAATTATGAATAAGGAAATGACATCATATGTTAAATATAAAATACAAAAAGATAAATATTTCCTCTTTCCTTAGTCACCCATTTTGTCAGTACCAACTCAGTCATCCGACATAGCTAACCTTTCTTTTTTTTTTTTTGATAGTGTATTTATTTTATTTTATTTTTTTCATTTATTTTTATTAGTTGGATGCTAATTACTTCACAACATTGCAGTGGGTTTTGTCATACATTGACATGAATCAGCCATGGAGTTACATGTATTACCCATCCCAATCCCCCCTCCCACCTCCCTCTCCACCCGATTCCTCTGGGTCTTCCCAGTGCACCAGGCCCGAGCACTTCTCTCATGCATCCCACCTGGGCTGGTGATCTGTTTCACTATAGATAATATACATGCTGTTCTCTCGAAACATCCCACTCTCGCTTTCTCCCACAGAGTCCAAAAGTCTGTTCTGTACATCTGTGTCTCTTTTTCTGTTTTGCATATAGGGTTATCATTACCATCTTTCTAAATTCCATATATATGTGTTAGTATGCTGTAATGTTCTTTATCTTTCTGGCTTACTTCACTCTGTATAATGGGCTCCAGTTTCATCCATCTCATTAGAACTGACTCAAATGAATTCTTTTTAATGGCTGAGTAATATTCCATGGTGTATATGTACCACAGCTTCCTTATCCAGTCATCTGTTGATGGGCATCTAGGTTGCTTCCATGTCCTGGCTATTATAAACAGTGCTGTGATGAACATTGGGGTGCACATGTCTCTTTCAGATCTGGTTTTCTTGGTGTGTATGCCCAGTAGTGGGATTGCTGGGTCATATGGCAGTTTTATTTCCAGTTTTTTAAGGAATCTCCACACTGTTCTCCACAGTGGCTGTACTAGTTTGCATGCCCACAAACAGCATGAGAGGGTTCCCTTTTCTCCACACCCTCTCCAGTATTTATTGCTTATAGACTTTTGGATAGCAGCCATCCTGACTGGTGTGTAATGGTACCTCATTGTGGTTTTGATTTGCATTTTCCTGATAATGAGTGATGTTGAGCATCTTTTCATGTGTTTGTTAGCCATCTGTATGTCTTCTTTGGAGAAATGTCTTAGTTCTTTGGTCCGTTTTTTGATTGGGTCATTTATTTTTCTGGAATTGAGCTGCAGGAGTTGCTTGTATATTTTTGAGATTAATCCTTTGTCTGTTGCTTCATTTGCTATTATTGTCTCCCAATCTGAGGGCTGTCTTTTCACCTTACTTATAGTTTCCTTTGTTGTGCAAAAGCTTTTAAGTTTCATTACGTAGGACCTTGTTTTAAATAGATGCTCCTGTTATCCATTAAACCATTGATTGATGTCTCTGTCACTGACTGTGGGCTCTTTCTTTGGTCTTGAAGCTGGACAACTGTAGGTTTTATAGACTTGCAGGGTGCAGGCCAATACATGTATGAGAAATAAGCCCCACTATTGGAGAAGTTAGGGGAGACTCTGTAACTACTGACTTTGCAGCTTCACTCTTAAAATCCAGTGCCAAAAGTGATACATATTTCTGATCAGAGGTTTGTGAGTATATGCTTCCACCAGAAAAATGCTCTATTATAAGGCTTCAATCAGGAGATTTATGTATGTATATATTTATTTATGTTCATGAGGAGAGAAGAGCATAAGATTTTAATTTCCATCACCCCATTTTATTATAATATGATAAAAATACCTTTACTAATAAAATACAATAAAAATATCCTTTCTTGATTTTTCTTTCATATTTATTTATTTCATATTTTATTTTATTTATTTCACATTTATTTTAATTCTTATTTATATTTATTTAAGATCAAGGAATGTTTACCATCATTTTTTAAGTGAAATATGAATACTCACTTCTCTCTGTTAAGCTTCTCACCACAATGCCCACAAGAAAAATTTCTGTTAGACACCAAGAATACTACATGGAAACATTAAAAGAAAAATAAATCCACAATGGAAATACTATACAGTATCAATTACAGACGAGAAAAGCCTGGGGACTGTGGGATAGCCTTACACACAGAGAAAGAGACAGGGCAAATGTCATTCTCTTTGTGACCCCTTTGTGGGATCACAGACACTATAAAATTTTAAAGTGAATAAGACAGAAATTCAGATGACTACAAGGTGAAGGTGCCTTAAGGCATGGCCTGGTCTAATCTTCTAAAGATCTGGTACACAGGAGACACCTTGTAAATCTCAAGCCTATTTGAGATACAATTGTTTTAAGCCAGGAATTATGTTGTTGCTTTCCAAAGGTCATTTATTAATAGAAAAGTATAATATGGTGGTATGGCTCCTGATATTTCCTGGCTGAAGCTACTAGTTTAAGTAAACCTCTTGCATAATGAGGGATTTTATATAACACAAAATGCAGTAGTGTGCTAATTGAGAAAAACATGCATTGGGTTCCAGGACAGAGGAGTCAGAGAGCTCTATTTTACTATTGGCTCTGATTATAAGGATAAAAGAAAGGTGAACTTGATCATTTTATTTGTGTCTAATTTAGCACAGAAGACGGCAAGAAAAGAGATTTCATCCCAATTAAAGAATGTCCTTGGTACTTTCCTTGTGTCATATCTTTCAGAAATGTATGTTCACACACACTGCTAAAGAAATAATACTATAGGGGCATCAGGAAGCTAGGTGTAAATGTGTGTTGCTATGTCAATTTAATCATCCCTATTGGTGGTAAAATTGTAAAGAGCTCTACTTAGCTTATGCTCATTTCTCATATTCCAGAGAAGAGACCATGGGACTAATTATTGAATGACTTGTCTGTATTTAATTATAGAGGAAGTAGATCCAACACTTATAACCCATAAGATTCACGATGATTAGGTCACAACTGGGCATCATTTTTTTATTCTATTTTATTCTATGATTATTGTGTGTGTGGCAGTCACATATAACTCTTTGTGATGCTGTGGACCACCAGGCTCCTCTGTCCATGGCAAGAATAGGGAAGTGGGTAACCATGTCATTCTACAGGGGATCTTTCTGACCCAGGGATTGAACCTGGGTATCCTGGATTGCAGGCAGATTCTTTACAGTCTAAGCCACAAAGATTATTAACAAAAGTTAAAAACAGGTTGTGTATGTGAGGATATGTGTGTGTGTGTGTGCAGAGTGAACTGTAACCTACCAGGCTCCTCTGTCCACGAGATTCTCCAGGCAAGAATACTGGAGTGGGTTGCCATTTCCTTCTCTGGAGGATATTCCCGACCCAGGGATTGAACTCAAGTTTCCCACATTGCAGGCAGATGCTTTACCCTCTGAGCCACCAGGGAAGCCCCACAGTGTAAGAAGCACAGTCAAACTTTCTTTGTGGGATAAATTTTTAGTTTTCATTCCTCATTCTTATAACTTATTTTCATTGCTAAATATACTTTAACTTTTTAAAAATTAATTTTGCACCATCAACATGATTCTGAAATTAACTACTTAAATTCTTACCCCAAACAATATACAAACATCTCCAGCACCTTAGAAATGTCATTTGTGACTGTTGACCTTCTTCCATCTTTTCTAAATGAGCACTTTGGAAAATATTTCAAGAGACATTTGAAGCTTTGCAATTTTTTTCCTTTGTGAAACATTTTCCCATTTTTTATAATATTATGTTTGTGTTTATGCTAAATCTGTAAAATAAAAATGCTTTCCTTCCCATGTCCCCCAGAGTAACGGAGAAAAGTAGACAACAGGAAGAGCAAATTAGAGCCCCATACACCTAATAATGTAAGCATCTAGGGTAAAAAATACATTTTCAAAAATGAGTAGAGAAATCATGAGGCATTCAAGAACTTTGATGAATTTCTCTGGTCCTAACATAAGGCTAAAAATAAGTCACCTAGTTTAGATTATGAAATAAGCCAAAGGAACTAAGGATGTTGCCAACTAAAAATTTAATCATTAGAATATATTATTTAAATACATAAGTATAGACTGAATAGAAGCTAAAATCCAACACTATTTTCTTTACCACATTTAGAAAACTGTAGCTATTGAATCTATCTACAACAAAAATTATTTGAAAAGTAAATACAGGATTAAGAAAAAATAGCTAATAAGTGTTATCTATCCAACCACATTTGTTCTGCAGCTTAACAACATTCTTATGACTATCAGCAGTGATTCTGATTTTGTTTCCCTGATAGAACTTTGGAAGTTACAGAGTTACTGTTGTGTACTTCCTGAGTATGGCCCCAGGTAGGCACTGAAAATCTTTTCAATTACCAACACATCTAGGTGTTTTTTAAACATACAATCTATAAAAACATGTCCACCATGCAATAGTGGCAGTAAGGTTTATTTTTGTATGGTCTCAATCAACTAAGAAAAGCGTGCACTTACACACAATAGTGAATACCAAAATAAGTGTCAATGCTGAGTATCCACTATGTGCCGTAGACTAAAGTTCTCTGGAGGTTCAGAAGAGGAAAGAACAGCTAAACAGTCTCTATAATATATTCAGATTTTTTAGGTTTTTTTTTTTTTTTTAATAGTATGGGTGCAGATGATGTGAACCAAGAACTCCCTGTTGGATTTTTGTTGTTGTTCAGTTGTTAAGTTTTGTCTGATTTTTTGTGACCCAATGGACTGTAGCACACCAGGCTTCCCTATTCTTTCATTACCTCCTAGAGTTTGCTCAAACTCATGTCCATTGTGTCAGTGATGCAATTCAGATGATGCAACCATCTCATTCTCTGTCACCTGCTTCAATGGGTGTTATAATTTATTTTCTCCAGAAGGAAACAATAAAGTATTTGGTAGCACCAGGTTAAAAAATTAACTTACCATTCCCTGGGTTCTTTCAAATTTTCAATAATGTGGAAATACAATAAACTGAAAATAACCACTTCCAACAAAATATTTCTCAGAAGATGGGCTCAAAGAACTAAAAGTCAACTGAAAACAAGAGGTATGGTCAGTGGAGACAAGAAAAAGCACTTGAAATGAAAAAAAAAAAAAAAAAAAAGAAAAGGACTTAAATGCAAACATCAAGCTGAGATGAATAGTGGTGGTTTTCATTTAAATTTATCTAATTGAGTTAGCTACCTAATTTCAAGTAATATCTAAAAGAAGTATTTGATTTTGAAATTCATTTAATTTCAGAATTTGCTAACAAATTAAATACATTAGGATCTCCACTTCAAAAGCTGTGATATCAAACAGCAGCCATGAAATTCTCCATCATACGATCAAAGTAAGCAAATCTTACAGACTGAAAAAGCCTGGAAGTTACAGTTTTTCAAATGTGTTAAAGAAACTGGTGTTGGATTTTAGCAACCACTCAATTTATACTTTGAATTTTTAAAAATTGTTAAGTTATTTAGCCAAACAAAAAAATAGTTGATTCATTTTTTCTACTCCTCCATTCCCTACCTCTGGTAACCACCAATCTATTTTTTGTATCAATGAACTTGCTTTTCATCTTGTAGCTTGTTTGTTTATTAGATTCTTCCTTTGTCTGACATTATACTTGGAAAATAACCCTCAAAGTCTCTCCTTGTTGTTGCAAGTGGTGATATATATATTTTTTTAATGTCTGAAAAATTTCTTTATACATTCAAATACCAATGGACACTTAAGTTGTTTCCATATCTTGGCTATTGTAAGTAATGTTATAGTGAACATGGGGTACCTATACCTTTTTAAGTTTATGTTTCATTTTCTTCAGATACATTCCCAGAAGTAGAATCAGTTAGTCTTATGGTAGTTTTATTTTTTAATTTTTTGAGAAATGTTATATTGTTTTCCACAGTGACTACATCAATTTACATCCACACTAATTGTGCACAAGGTTTTCCTTTTCTGTAAATCTTCACAAATAATTGTTATTTACTTTCTTTTTGATAATAGCCATTCTAACAAGTATAAGGTGATATTTCACTGTGGTTTTGATTTGCATTTATTTTTTGTGTTTTAATAATTTGCATTGTACTCTGTTTGAGCCTATATTCTAATATTTATTTTTATTTGACAAATATTCCCACTTACTGTAGTTTATTTTTATAATCTAGATTCAGCAACTTGTTATGTTTCATGTTTCTACCTTTCCTTGAATTTCAAGACCATATCAATTAGTAATCTAGTCTTTGAAAGAAGATGTTAATTGTAAGTAAAGGCCATACATTTCCAATTCAAAGACAATTAAAATATTTTTGCTCTAACAAAAATAGAAGCATCAATATTCCTCACATCTTCAGTCAAATCTGATTTATTCCCATATCCTTATAATACAACAACAAATAAAAGGGATTCTATATTCTGACACCAATTGTTGTACAGAAATATAATTCAATTCTGATGCCAACAACCTGGCACTAGTGTTATTAATAGAATCTGCAGGTTTAAGAATATGATCCCCAACAAGCTCACCTTTACTTTAGATGCTAGTTACATGTTGGATTCCTAGGCTACTTGTTTGTTGTTGTTCAGTCACTTGGTCACGTCTGACTCTTTGTGACTCCCATGGACTGCAGCATGCCAGGCCTCTCTGTCCCTCACCATCGCCAAAAATTTGCCCAAGTTCATGTCCTTTGCATAATTGATGCCATCCAGCCATCTCATCCTCTGACGCCTACTTCTCCTTCTGCCCTCAGTCTTTCCCAGTTTCAGGGACTTTTCCAATGAGTCAACTATTCACATCAAATGACCAAAATCCTGGAGTTTAAGCTTTCAAGTGTGAAGTCCTTCAAACATGTATTCAGGGTTGATTTCCCTTAAGATGGACTGGTTTGATCTCCTTGCTGTCCAAGGGACTCTCAGGAGTCTTCTCCAGCACCACAGTTCAAAGGCATCAATTCTTCAATGCTCTGCCTATACTTCTGATCAACTGGCCTCTGACCTGGGGTTTCCATGAGCCTTCTCAGGTTTGATAATTGACTAGAAGGACTCACGTGCGTGCGTGCGTGCCAAGTTGCTTCAGTCATGTCTGACTCCTTGCGATCCTATGGACTGTAGCCCACCAGGGTCCTCTGTCCATGACACTCTCCAGGCAAGGATACTGGAGTGGGTTGCCATTACCTTCTCCAGGGAATCATCCCAACCCTGGGATCAAGCCTGTGTCTCATATCTCTGGCATCAGCAGGCAGGCTCTTTACCACTAGCGCCACCACATTAACTCTTTTATTACAACACTGTTGGCATACTCTGTGGCTGGTTTAATTACTTCTTCATTTTCAACCCAATGTATATGTCTCCTTTTACTGATCCTTCCTAGACCTCAGGTGGAATTCATCACTTTGTGCTACTTTTAAACCTAATCATGATGCTTTCTATTGGGCACTTTGATGGAAGTTTGGTTTGAGCATGCTCCTTGGTAAATATTCACCTCCTTGAAGACAAGGTTTATGTCATCTTTGGCTCTCTATCTTCTGGGAACCAGCACTGTGTCTTTCATGAATGGGACACACACATGTACGTAGGTATGTATATGCATGTTCATATGGATATATGTGTATATGTGGACCTGTATGCATAATTCATATAGTCTTAAAGTAAGGGAGTTTTCTAATCAGCTATTAAGTCCAAAGGTGTGCTTGCTATTTTCTTAATTTCTCTTTCTCTTGCTATTGATCACTCACATGAAATACAGAATATAAGGAAGATGTTCCTCTGCTCAAATGTCTTGGAACACTTGCAATGCTCACTGATTAGGAGCTTAGTCTCTGCAACCAAGAACAGCAATATCTAACAGGTTCCAAACTCAGAGAGATTTCATTGATTTTTGTGACACTGTGGGAAAAGAAACTATTCTGAGGATGATTACAGTGTAGAAGCATTATCTTATTACCCCTGAAATTGCTTCTCTTTTTTCCTCTGGACCCATGCTCTTTTCTTTTCAAAACAATGAAGACACAGAGAAAATTCATTAAGCTTTTTGAGTCTCACTTTCCTAATAAAATGACATTCGTACTATTGATGGCAATATTGACAATGATATGCAAAGATTGAAAGAGATACAAAGCCTAGACTTTGGGTTAACTTTACATTGAGCCTTTTTCCTGCATTTTGTTTCATAAAATTCAAGTTGGCTGTAGGTGAATTTAAGTTTGTTTTCTTAGATTTCCTTCATCATCTTAAAATATAGTTGGGTACCCAAGAATTATGATAACCTGACTGATTTTCAGTGACTAATCAAATCAGATCTTTTCAAGGAGATTTGTGTGCTGGTAAAACTTAAGAAGGTGACTGGGAAAAAAAATGTGTAAACACGTCATTAAAACAGAGAGAGAGAACTAAAAGGGAAAAAGAAACAGAAACATCTTCAGTTTGACAATTGCTCTGACCCATAGCAGAGGTTAAAGAAACTTCCATCTGAGACCAAAGGATAGAAATCCCAGTGTGATATCAGTACTTACACTCTGATGGCCTGTGATACTTATCACCTTCTGAGAATTTAGGTGCTCATATTAAAGTAAGTGTTGGGGAAAAGTCAGTGAGGCAGAGTTTTGAGAATAATGAACCTTTTCTCTAGGTGCACTGAAGCTAACTAGGATATTTATGTGAGAAATTACTTTTGGCAGAGGAATGCTTGCCACCAGTTTTATTGTTGGAAAATTGCAGGGAATCACTTCTTTACCTACTGGGACTCTTAATACATACCTGATTCTGTTGTAGCATAGCATTAATGGGACTCTAAGGGATAGACCATGAGACTGTCTTTCCTTGAAGTAATTACAGTACCAATATAGTTAATTAACAAGGGAAGCCCCTGTAACTAAGGGGCCTTAAAATAACTAATCATGAAATTTCAAGTTTCAATAAGGCTCTACCAATAAAAGAAGCTCAACTACATTAATACATTTTTAAAGATAGGTAATAAAGTACATTTTGTTCAAAGGGATTCCTGAACACAGTCTAGCATATCTACTGAATGAAGGTGGAAATGAAGGAGAATAAGGAACTGAACAAAGGCTGATCTTCTAAAATCTTCTATCATTCCTTATGTAGAATATAATGACTGAAAAGTATAAAATTATCATAAAATATTTTATAATAAATAGAATAGGTGAATTTTCATCTAACATTCCATAATATTTATTACTATTATAAGTAGCAGGCTTCCCAGGTGGTGCTAGGGGTAAAGAATCAGCTTGCCAATGCAGGAGACATAAGAAACATAGATCTGATCCCTGGGGCTGGAAGGAAATGGTGACTTACTCCAGTATATTTGCCAGGAGAATTTCATGGACAATACAGAGATGTACATGACTGAGTGAGCACACATGCTCATGATATATATTAAATATTCTAAATTCATATTGAAGCATTAAAGGTAATGTACCTAACGAAGTTATGTTAAAGCTCACCATTTGAAAAGCTAAGATCATGGCATCTGGTCCCATCACTTCATGGTGTATAGATGGGGAAACAATGGAAACAGTGAGAGACTTTTTTTCTTCGGCTCCAAAATCACTGTAGATGGTCACTACAGCCATGAAATTAAAAGATGCTTGCTTCTTGGAAGAAAAGCTACTACCAACCTAGATTGTATATTAAAAAGCAGAGACATTACTTTGCTGACAAATATAGTCAAAGCTATGGTTTTTCTAGTAGTCGTGTGGATGTGAGAGTTGTATTATAAAGAAAGCTGAGCACCGAAGAACTGATGCTTTTGAACTGTGCTGTTGGAGAAGACTCTTGAGAGTCCCTTGGACTGCAAGGAGATCCAACCAGTTCATCCTAAAGGAAATAGGTCCTATTATTCATTGGAAGGACTGATACTGAAGCTGAAGCTCCAATACTTTGGCTACATGATGCAAAGAACCGACTCTTTGGAAGGGACCCTGTTGCTGTGAAAGATTGAAGGCAGGAGAAGGGGCTGACAGAGGATGAGACCGTTGGATGGCATCACAGACTCGATGGACATGAGTTTGAGCATGCTCCAGGAGTTGGTGATGGACAGGGAGGCCTGGAGTGCTGCAGTCCATGGGTTTGCAGAGAGTCAGACACAGCTGAGCAACTAAACTGGATTAACCAAATTAGAGAATGAAATGGCAACCCAGTCCAATATTCTTGCTTGTAAAGTCCCTTGTGCAAAGGAATCTGGCAGGTTACAGCCTAAGGGATTTCGAGAGTCAGAAACGACTGAGCGATTAAACCACCACCACCATCATGTGGTGGTACCAATCAAGTGCCTAGAGATTATCATACTAAGTGAGTCAAGTCAAATAGAGAAAAATAAATATCACTTATATGTGGAATCTAAAAACAAACAAAATGTGGAATCTAAAAATAAAGAAATGAACTTATTTCTAAAACAGAAAGAAATTCACAAGCACATAAAATCAACTTGTGAATACCAAAGAAGAAAGACAGGTGGGAAAAGAAATAAATTAGGAGGTAGAGATTAACTTATACACACTATTGCATTTATAAAATAGATAATAAAAAACAACTTACAGTATAGCACATGGAACTGTACCTGTACTTTTTTAATAACTTATCCCCAGTGGCTCTGGTGGTCAAGAATCCTGAAATGCTGAAGATGCAGTTTCAATCCCTGGGTTGGGAAGATTCTCTGGAGAAAGAAATGGCAACCTGCTCCAGTATTCTTGCCTGGGAAATCCCATGGACAGAGGAACCTGGTGGGCTACAGTCCATGGGTTAGCAAAGAGTCAGATATGACCAAGTGACTAAACAAAAATGAGAAGAGAATCTGAAGAAGAATATATATATATATATATATATATATATATATATATACACAAAACTGTATATAATATAAATAATATAATATATATATTTTTATATATATTATAAAATATATACAGGATTAACATCAATCACAGATTATTTTTAGTTAGTATACTTTATTTTAAAGATAAACAGTTTTAGGTTTACACAAAATTTAGCAGATCACATAGAGTTGCCATATACCTGCTTTCCCTCTATATTAATAGCATGTCTCCTAGATGGCTCAAATGGTAAAGAATCCTCCTGCCAATGCAGGAGACACAGACAGGAGACACAGGTTCCATCCTGGGTGGTGAAGATCCTCTGGGGGAGGAAATGGCAATACTCTCTGGTGTTCTTGTCTGGAAAATCCCAGAGACAGAGGAGCCTAGTGGGTCACAGTCCATGGGGTCGCAGTGTCAGACACGACTTAGTGACTGAACACACATGCACTGCTATTAGTACCTTGCATTAGTGTGGTAGACTTGTTGTAGTAGATGTACCAATATTGATTCATTATTATTATTTAGAATCTGCAGCTTAAAATGGAACCCACTCCAGTATTCTTGCCTGGGAAATCCCATGGACACAGAAGCCTGATAGGCTATGTGTCGCTAAAGAGTTGGACATGACTCAAAAACTAAACAACAGTTTACAGTAGCGCTCACTCTGTGTTGTACATTTTCATGAGTTTTGACAAATACATAATGTCACTTATCCACCATTACAGTATCATGCAGTATAGTTTCATAGACTTAAATATATCCTGCTCTACCTGCTTGTTCCCATTCTACCACAGAAACCTCAAGCTACTACTCAACATTTCACTGTCTCTACAGTTTTACCTTTTCTAGTGTAATATAGTTATAATCAATACAGTATGTAGCCTTTTCAGACTGCATTTACACAGGGGTTTAAGCAATATTCTTTTAAGGTTTCTTTATGTCTATTTTTTTCTTTCCATTTATTTTTATTAGTTGGAGGCTAATTACTTTACAATATTGTAGTGGTTTCTGGCATACATTGACATGAATCAGCCATGGATTTACATGTGTTCCCCATCCCGATCCCCCCTCCCACCTCCCTCTCCACGCAATCCCTCTGGGTTTTCCCAGTGCACCAGGCCTGAGCACTTGTCTCATGCATCCAGTCTTTTTGTGGCTTGATAATTCATTTCTCCATATTATTAAGTATTTCATTGTAGGGATGGACCACCGTCCCACAGTTTGTTTTTGTTTTGTTTTGTTTTCCCATTCATCTATTGAAGGACATCTTGTTTTTTTAAAGTTTTGGGAATAATATTAAAAGCTGCTACAAACACTTATGTGCAGGTTTTTGTGTGGGCATAATTTTCAACTAATTTGTTAAATGCCTAGGATACAATTGCTGGACCATATGCTTTGACTGAGTTTAACTTTCTAGCAGACTTCCAAACTGTCTTCCAAAATGGCTGCTGACTATATCTTTTTAAAAGTTTCTGCCAGCAGTAAATAAGGGACTGCTCCACAGTCTCACTAGGACTTGGTTCTAATAGTGGTACAGTGCTATTTCTTTGGTGTTTTAATTTATAATTTTTTGGTGTTTTATAATGTTGGACATTTTTTTTTATTTATTTGTCATTTGAATATCTTATCTGATGAAGAACTGTTTGTTATTTGTTTTCTTATTATGAGTTTTAAGAGTTTTATATATTATGTGAATATTTTCTCCCTGTCTGGATCGTATCTTCTTTCTCTTAATAGTGCCTTTCATAGAGCAAAGTTTTATTTCTTATTGAAGTTCAATTTATCAACTTTTCTTTTGTGAATTGTGCTTTTGGTGCTGTTTTGAAAAACTCATTACTAAACCAATGGTCACCTAAATTTTCTCCTATGCTATCTTCTGGAAGTTTTTTGATTTGACATTTTACATTTAGGTCCATTTTAATTTTTTTTTTTAAAGGTGTAATGTCTGTGTCCAAATTTACTTTTTGACCTGTGTATGTCCGATTGTTATAGCACCATTTATTAAAAGATAATGCTTTATTGAATTGACTTTTCTCTTTAGTCAATAATCAGTTAACTGTATTCTCATGGGTCTTTTGGGGCACTCTACTTGGTTCCTTTGATCTAATCACCAAATTGTGGTTGGGTTCCTATAAAACCAATTTTGTCTGCCTTGATTGTTTTCTATTTTTATTTATTTGTGCTGCTGTTATTGTCTTTATTTTAAATTTTTTTTTTAAAAATGCTTTTCTTTTTCTTATTTTCTTGTGATGGAATTTTGCATCATTTATTTTTATCTTTTTTAATATAAGATTTAATGCTGAAGGAAAGTAAAAATACACTGAATTACTACAGAGAAGATAGCAGTAAATATTCTCAAACATACCTTTACACCTACATCAATCTGATTGTTTTAAATAAACATTTGTTTCCTCCCCTTCTTTTACTGCCTTTCCAGCATCAATTATATCCCCCTATTGTGCTCAGTGTTTGTAAGTCTGCTGATCAAGGCATTCTTCCCCTGGTCAAGAGGATGAAGAATTTGTTCATTAGTTTATAACCAATTCTTATTAAGCTGAAACTATATCCGAGACAATGAGAGATGCACTGAAGATCCAGTAGTAAGCCAAACAGAAAAGATTCCTCCCTTATTGTATGTACGTTTTAATTGGAGATTCTGATATAAAGCAGATAAATAATTATTAAGAGGCCTACATGTGGAGAAGAGAACTTAATATTCAAGTTAGGAAATTTGGACTTACTTTACCAAAAAGTGAATATAGTGTAAGGAAAAGCAAGGGCAGAAAATAGGTGGAACTGGCTGGAGTTAGGGATTTTTTAGTTTTTTTTCTATTGGTTTCCCTCAAGGCTCAGATGATAATGAATCTGCTTGCAATGCAGGAGACCTAGGTTCGATCTCTGGATCAGGAAGATCTCCTGGAGAAAGGAATGGCTACCCACTCCAGTATTCTTGCCTGGAAAATTCCATGGACAGAGGAGCCTGGTGAGCTACAGTCCATGGGGTCACGAAGAGTCAGACGCACCTGGACTACTCAATACTACTACCACCACTACTACTAGTCCTCTCTCTGTAGTTAGAGATCCTTTGATTTTTGTGATGACTGAACTATTCTCTGGTTGCTTTGATTTTGTGAATTGTATAGCACCCTTTCTTTTTTTCAACTTTTTTTGTTATATGAAAGATTTTTAAAAATTCTATAGTATTTTCAAAAGTTTCACACACAATTCCATATAATTCTGTATGATATTCTATCAATTTCTTTCTACTAACATTAACTGCAGTTGATTTCTGTTGCTTGCATCCAAAGTACAAAAATTAACACAATGTTGAAAACATTTCTAAGGGCAATAAACTAATGGAATATTGGAGACTGAGATGCATTTAAATTTCCCCTTGCTGTTTCAAATGTAAGATTAAATTGAAGCTTAACATCTTTTTCAAAGAACCACTCAATGAGCCAGAGATATGTTATAGCAAACTGACACATCAAGGTTTAATTACCAATGCTCTTAGTTTAATTGCTGAATGTAATTTATACATGCCACTATTAAAACCATCACCACCTTATACATACTTAGCCTTTTGTGAAGATGTCTTGCTCTGGGTTTAATTTTCTCGAGTGTACATGAAAGAATCATTTATCTTTGTAGGCCAGTTCCTCCACGACCATACTATATCAAAGATTAATGCTCAATATTTTTTTTTGTGATGAAAGCAATAGGATCCCATTAATAAAACTTTCTCAGCTTCCCATGTTAGAATATTTCCTTTCCTCATGTTCATTTATTTCTAGTGCTCTAGCTTTCTGCATATTATAATTTTTCCTTCTACCTTTCAGCTAAATCAAAATGAAGTAATCCTGAGATTTAGCTAAGAGTGTGTGTGCATGTATGTGAGTGTGTTTATTTCAATGACATAAGCAAATCTAAGCATATTCAGATTGTTTGGATGGCCAACCTAAAACCAAGTAAAGCCATACTCTTTCAGAATAAGCATTTTTGTTTGTGCTTAAAATTATGCTGGTGCCAAAAATAAGACTTTAATTGTCTTAGTATAATTAGAAAAGAAGGAAACTTAATAAGTAAAAGATGACTTTATGCCAACTGAAAGTCAATTGAGTCACAGCATGCTTTACAAAGGAATTTTCCACACTCCCTGGAATAGGAAAATGAGTTGGAAATTGAGTCCTTCAAGGGCTCAGGGAAGTAGAAGAATGCTGACTCAAAAGAATCTGTACCATGGTAGTCAATAGCATATTCCTTTAGTGAGTGGCAATTTAATTCAGAAAACTCTCAACTGACACTTTAAATAAATGTTGCTAATTTGAATTTTATTGGCTTTGTTGTTTTTTTTAATTTTATTTAATGTATACATTTGTTTTAGTTTTATGGTTGCATAAAAGCTATAACATTAAGGGTTTACACTTGGCTTTATGTTTATACATATTTAAGTAACATTATAATCAAAATAGTTTAGCTTAACATTGGAAGACTCATATTTCCCTTTTAGTATAGATTTATGCATTAAATAAACTTGGAGAAACAGTATCCTAGACCAACATCTTTCTTTCCAAAGTCAAACTTTTCAATAACATTAAAGGTCTAAGCTCCAAAAGACCTTGTGTGTCTCCTGCTATATACTGTTGGGCAAAGTGTAGCTGGAAGTTTCTGACAGTATGTTCTATTCAATTATGTCACTAACACCTTTTTTATTTCTATTTTATCCTTCAGCTAATATTCCAAATAAAAATTTAAGTGTGATCCCATTGCTGTAAATTTTTATGAGCTATTTGGTATATTATTGTTCATATTTCATATCAAAGTCAGTATTAGTTTTCCCATTAAAACTAAGAAACATTAAAATGTTTGCTGCTTTCTAAAAAAAAAATACTTAAAAAAAACTGCTTTGCCTTCTGATGAAAGGTAATTCTATCTGTATCTCTCCTATGGTACATCTAAATTTTTCCACCTTCTGTCACAAAGGCCCCACTCTGAGAAGCAGTTTTGTTTGCTCTGCAAATGAGACCTACTTTGGCATTTATTAATTTCAGAAGAATTTTATGATAAAATAAAGAACCTGATGAGAGTTATCCTATGGGATCAAGAAACTTAGAAAGTAAATTTAAGAGTAAATTAATGTTGAATATACTACAAACATATACTCAATCTCTTAGCTTAGGAAATACAAATAAAACAAAAATTTAAAAATTATTTTAAAATAATATCTATGAATTTTGGTGAGCATTAGGTTGGATTTTGATTAGGTCACAGGTGGTTAGAGCATTGGTTTCAGGGTGGTAGAGACAGGCATCACACTGGCACTAACTGGCATTGGCAATGCTATTGAGGCTGGTGACTATGTCGCTGACAGCAGGAGTGCTGGAGGCAAGGACTCCTGTTACAGTGATATGACGGTCACATATGACTGATACTGGCTGTGCAGGTCACAGCACTGGTTGGTAATCAGAAGTCATGCTTCTGCCAGAGGCATTGGCAGGAATGATATGGATGACAGTACTAACACTGGCCCCTCAGCATCTTCAGTGGTGGACACCGATGCCTGACTCTAGGTATATGAATTCATGACATCAAAATGACAATTTCCATATACAACAATCGAGAGAGACAAAAGGATAGACAATATCTACAGCTTTTTTTCTCTTTCCCCTGAATCTTTCTCCCCTGCCCTTTAGAAATCTCAGTCTCAGTTTTTCTTTCAGAAACCACTTCAGGTTTGGATGGTAGAAAGCATTGACACAGGCTATTGAAAGTCAGTAAGGAATTCTTAAGATGATAGAGTTATTATGAATGTTTCACACAGCACTTAGTGCATGGTTCTGCACTTGCACTCATCAAAAAGGCATAAGAAGGGAAGAATGTAATAGCAAACATTGGCATGAAGTAGATCAGCACTGTTAGAGCACACTGGTGCAGGAATTCTGGAAAGAAAGCAATTTGGCTTGACTTTTGTTGTGGAAGTCGGAGATGAAGGCAACCTGTGTTTCTAATCAAAGAGGACACTAATATATGTTCAGTGAGATACTCTACAACATATAGAAAACAGGAACTAGATGTACTTTCAAATCATAAAATACATAATACAGTGTGAAAGAAGTAAAGAAACAATGATCAGAAGCATTAGAATAGATGCCTATGAGAAGGAAGTAGATGTACTAGGGCAGAGAATAACAATTAAAAAAAAACACTAAATAGACCAAAAAAGAAATCTTATGCTATAGGTTACAGTAATATATTATGAACTAAGGAGTGTTATTCTTTGTCTAAAATAGAGATTAAATATTTTTAAAAGGAAAAAAAAATGCAGGTTTCTTTCTGCTGTGTGTGTGTTCACTTCAGTTCAGTTCAGTCACTCAGTCATGTCTGACTCTTTGTGACCCCATGAATCACAGCACGCCAGGCTTCCTTGTCCATCACCAACTCCCGGAGTTTACTCAAACTCATGCCCACGAGTCGGTGATGCCATCCAGCCATCTCATCCTCTGTCGTCCCCTTTTCCTCCTGCCTCCAGTTCTTCCCAGCATCAGGGTCTTTTCCAATGAGTCAGCTCTTTTCATGAGGTGGCCAAAGTACTGGAGTTTCAGCTTCAGCATCAGTCCTTCCAAAGAACACCCAGGACTGATCTCCTCTGTGTGTGTATGTGTGTGTGATTTGCTATATACAGAGGATTAAATGTCCAAAAAGAACATCTACCAAGAAAAGAAAGTAACAATTCTATTGACAAAGTAAAAGTATTTTTTTAAAAGATGAATTTAGCTGTAAGACCCACCCCAGAAATATTTTAGCTTTCCTATCCATTCAGTTGCTGGCAGAAAATTGTTGTGCAGCCAAGTGGGAAATTACAGTAGGCAAGGAATTGTTTTCTCTGTGTCATTTTAGACTAACCTTTTTCAAAATACTTAAGGTTTCTTTGACTTATTGTTGAACCAAATTGATTTTATTATCACAAATAACAAAAGCCAAAACTTATGGTTAAACAAGAGAAAGATAAACAGGAAATGAAAGGTAGTTGCAATAAACTCAAAGCATCTTTCTTCTACTTGATGATTACAATATTTTATAAAATTTAGCCTGTATCACCATTGAAAACATATTTTTCATAATTGTTTAGTGATTTCATTGCTCTGAAAGGTTCAGAAAATACAATTTCTTTAACTTAATGATAGTAAGATATTGTATTGTGCTGCCAAGCTTAACACACATCTGTGGGACTGTGTGTGTGTGTGTGTGTGTGTTTGTGTGGGTGTGTGTACTAGGAAAGGTGAATGATGTCAGATGAAGATGTCAGGACAACGGTGAAACACTTCATTCCTTATTATTATTATTATACTGAGGAGAAAAGAGATTACTGGGTATATGGATATGTGGGTAGACTTCACTCTGAGTAGTTTGAGAACTTCTTTTTTACCTCTATGGTGACATATTGGAATGTGGATTCACATTTCAGATGCAGTAGAGAATGGACACCATGGATGACTGCCAGAGCCAGTGCACCGCTGCCCTATGTGAGCTGCAATGTGGTTAAGGGAATGGTGGAACCAGATTGCAGAACTCCAAGGATGTCTATGGATGGTTCTGGCATATGCAGCAGCATCTATCAGATGATGACAGATTATTGTGGTTAGGGGATTAGCAGAAGCAGCAGCTCCACTTATCTGAAAATAAGTCCAGAGGGGAGTCCTAATTAGACTTGGCTACTCTTTGTTTTTTCTTTCCCTTTTTAGTAAAAGTAAAACAAATGTGAGCCGCTGAGACAGGAAAAGACTTCTATGGGAAGCATCTAGGAATACAAATGTTTTGTTCTTAGGTAAAAGACAGAAGGGACTTATTTTTGTCTCCAATGAAATGCATCCTAGGCACAAGAAAGGGAGCATTGACATTATGTCACCTGGCAATCATCTTAGAACCATGAGAGAAAGTACTCATGGCACCAATGCAGAAAGAAAGGCAGTGATATGGAGTCCAGGACTTCAAACCTCATGTAACACTGTGTTTCCAGTTATGTGGGTTAAAAAAACCCAAAAACCTTTTATAGTGTTAAGCACATTTAAGCTGACTTTTTGTCACTTTAAATCAGTAGCAAGCTATGTGACACAAAATAATAAAGCTAAATATACTATTTGATGTTAGAACACCAGGGAGAACAAGAAAGAAAGAGAGAGGAGAAAGAAAACTAGAAATGTGAAAGATTTGTTAGTTAGTAAGTATGAACCACGTGTTAGGCATGTGCCTGGTAAATGATCTTCAACATCCCAATCTATATTGTAGCCCTTCAATGTATTACTACATGACAGTATTAACATGAGTATTAAAATGAGAAAACACTTAACACAAGATCAACCATTTAACAGTAGGGAGAGGTTTTGAAAACGATACTTGATGCACGGAAAGTAAAAATAGAGCATGCGAGAGATACACAGTCAGAGCAGAAAGAGGGAAGCCAAACTGGTTGATCAATTAAGACATTTTGGAGAAGGAAAGGACAGTCCATAATTCCTGCAATAAAGTCAGTTACAGCTAGAACTGTAATATAATATTACATATTATTATATTACAGTAATATAATAATACTGTGTTCTTTTAAGCTGATCATTATTGTAACGTGGGTGTTTCTTTCAGAACAGTGTCAGAGGTGGAGACTGTAAGGGGAAAATTGTATAGTGGAAATAAAGGGTGAAATTGAGGAATATTTTAATGAAAAGGACAGTTTATAAATGGAGATACTTGTCTTCAGGATGACTTAATCATTTATTACATATATCTAAGAGCTAGTGAAGGAGTAGAATATCCAAGAAGAGCAAAGCATTGTAAAATAGATTTGGGTATTTAATTACAAAGCCTGAGTTGGCACTAGCCAGTTCACAGAAAAGAAATTTATATTAAAGAATACCAGCTCATCTAAACATTCATTAGGAGTGACGGAGAACTTAGTCATATCTGAGTTTATACAAACAATTACCAGAAAACTCTTACAAAATAGCCAGATATGGACATGGCTGATTCTGCTGAACTCCAAACCATAGCAAATCTGCCATAATCAAAAAGCTGCTGCTGAGAAACTCAGACCACCTGCTATCATCCCCCAAACCTCCATACAGTCTCTGCTCCACCTAAACCAGGCAAATGGCTGTCACATCACCAATCAGCACCCTAGCAGCAAGGGAGTGTGTGTGTGTGTGTATTTCCTTCCATATGGGAAAGGAGATTGACAATGGTGGGCATTTTCAAACTGTAGAGTGTCAGAAATCTGTAGACAGCCACAATTAATAGATACCACAAAATTCCTAGAAAATGTGGAGAAAGATGTCACCTAAAGCACGGGAAAATTTAGGCAAGGGTTGTATGGAATTGAGGACATAGATAATTTTTTTTTTACACTCCTGATAATATTTGATTTTTTGTTTCTTATACATTAGTGATGTATCCAATAGACATCACACGCCTCAAGTCTTTCATAAGCTGTTGCTGGCTATTGACATCCCTTATTGTCAAAATCTTTTGGCTTTCCAAGGACTCCACAAACAAGAATTAAAAAAGCATGATGGGGAGGTGGGTTGAGGGGGCATTATCCTCTGCAACTATTCTGAGGATGTTTAGCAGTGATGTGGTGTGGATCTTAGAAAGGAGCTCCGAAGGTACATCCTAATTGGATTAAATCAGTCATTGTATTTTCACCCCCATTGTTAGCTGTTACAAGAAAGAAATAGATAAGGGCTGTATTTCTGGATTTGATTCAGAAATGCACAAATTTCAGTTACCAAGATTTAGTAAAACACAGCAGTCCCTTAAAATCCTGGTTCAAATTCCAGCTTCCATTGTATCACTTCAGTTCAGTTCAGTAGCTCAGTCATGTCCAATTCTTTTCGACCCTGGGTGATGTCATCTGTGCACCTGAGGTTATTGATGTTTCTCTCAGTAATCTTGATTCCAGCTTGTGTATATCCATCCCAGCATTTAGCATGATGTACTCTGCATATAAGTTAAAAAAGCAGGGTGACAGTATACAGCCTTGATGTTCTCCTTTCCTGATTTGGAACCAGTCTGTTCCATGTCTAGTTCTAACTGTTGCTTCTTTACCTGCATACAGATTTGTCAGGTGGCAGGTCAGGTGGCATGGTATTCCCAACTCTTTAAGAATTTTCCAGGATTTGTTGTGATCCACACAGTCAAAGGCTTTGGAATAGTCAATAAAGCAGATGCAGATGTTTTGCTGGATCTCTCTTGTTTTTTCAATGATCCAGCGAATGTTGACAATTTGATCTCTGGTTCCTTTTTCTTTTCTAAATCCAACTTGAACATATGGAATTTCATGGTTCACGTAATGTTGAAGCCTGGCTTGGGGACTTTTAAGCATTACTTTGCTGGCATGTGAGATGAGTGCAATTGTGTAGTAGTTTGAACATTCTTTGGCATGACCATTTTTTGGGATTGGAATGAAAACTGACCTTTTCCAGTCCTGTGGCCACTGCTGAGTTTTCCAACATTGCTGGCATATTGAGTGCAACACATTCACAGCAACATCTTTTAGGATTTGAAATAGCTCAACTGGAATTCCATTATGTCTCCTAGATTTGTTCATAGTGATGATTCTTAAGGCCCACTTCGTGTTCCAGGATGTCTGGCTCTAAATGAGTGATCACACCATCGTGGTTACCTGGGTCATGAAGATCTTTTTTGTATTGTGCTTCTGTGTATTCTTGCCACCTCTTCCTAATATCTTCTGCTTCTGTTAGGCCCATACATTTCTGTGCTTTATAGCAATCATCTTTGCATGAAATGTTCCCTTGGTAACTCTAATTTTCTTGAAGAGATCACTAGCCTTTCCCATTCTATTACTTTCCTCTATTTCTTTGCATTGATCACTGATGAAAACTTTCTTGTCTCTCCTTGCTATTGTTAGAACTCTATTGAAATGGGTATATCTTTCTTTTTCTACCTCACCTTTAGCTTCTCCTCTTTTCTCAGCTCTTTGCAAGTCCTCCTCAGGCAACCATTTTGCCTTTTTGCATTTCTTTTTTTTGGGGATGGTCTTGATCACTGCATCCTGTACAATGTCATGAACCTCCATCCATAGTTCTTCAGGCAGTCTATCAGATCTAATCTCTTGAATCTATTTGCCACTTCCACTGTATAATAGTAAGGGATTTGATTTAGGTCATACCTGAATGGTTTAGTACTTTCTTCAATTTAAGTCTGAATTTGGCAATAAGGAGTTCATGATCTGAGCCACAGTCAGTTCCCAGTCTTGATTTGCTGACTGTATAGAGCTTCTCCATCTTTGACTGCAAAGAATACAATCAATCTGATTTTAGTATTGACCTTCTTGTGATGTCCATGTGTAGAGTCTTCTCTTGTGTTGTTGGAAGAGTGCATTTGCTATGATCAGTGCATTCTCTCGGGAAAAACTGTGTTAGATTTAACCTCCTTCATTTTTTATTCCAAGGCCAAATTTGCCTGTTACTCCAGGTATCTCTTGACTTCCTACTTTTGCATTCCAGTCCCCCATAATAAAATTAACAGCTTTTTTGGGGTGTTAGTACTAGAAGGTCTTGTACGTCTTCATAGAACTATTCAACTTCAGCTTCTTCAGCATTACTGGTCTGGGCATAAACTTGGATTATCCTGTTGAATGGTTTGCCTTGGAAATGAAAGAAATCATTCTGTTGTTTTTGAGATTGCATCCAAGTTCTGCATTTCAGACTCTTTTTTTGACTATGTTGGCCACTCCATTTCTTCTAAGGGATTCTTGCCCACACTAATAGATATAATATCATCTGGGTTATATCCCATGGTACATAAATTATGAATAATTGCATAAAGTACCAATTTTGTTGCTTCCTTTTCAGTGCACAGACCCCTATGTAAAATACAGAGGCATATCATAGTCAGTGACCAATCACATCACCTGTTTCAAAGTCTGTTGGTAACCAGCCACAGCTAATCCATCATTCAATTCATGTACTAACAATAAATGCTATATTTGTGCTGTCTCTTTGTCTCAGTGACAAACTCTAATGACAGTTTACAAAAATTAGATAATTAAAGAAGAGAATTGGCCATTAAAAATGAAAGTCAGCACACACACACACAAAAAAAAAAACAGAAAGGGATAACTAGAAGTGAAATGTAGGATATAGATGGAGTTATAAGAAAGCAATTGTGCCATTGGAGAGACTCTAAATAAAGTGAAAAAGTTGGCTTAAAACTCAACCGGGACAGCATATTAAAAAGCAGAGACATTACTTTGCCAACAATGGTCCATCTGATCAAGGCTATGGTTTTTCTAGGGGTCATGTATGGATGTGAGAATTGGACTGTGAAGAAAGCTGAGTGCCGAAAAATTGATGCTTTTGAACTGTGGTGTTGGAGAAGACTCTTGAGAGTCCCTTGGACTGCAAGGAGATCCAACCAGTCCCTCCTAAAGGAAATCAGTCCCGAATATTCATTTGAAGAACTGATGCTGAAACTCCAATACTTTGGTCACCTGATGCAAAGAGCTGACTCATTTGAAAAGACCCTGATGTTGGGAATGATTGAAGACAGAAGGAGAAAGGGATGACAGAAGTTGAGATAGTTGGATGGGATCATTGACTCAATGTACATGAGTTTGAGTATGATCCGGGAGTTGGTGAAGAATAGTGAAGCCTGGCATGCTGCAGTCCATGGGCTTGCAAAGAGTAGGACATGAAAGAGCAAATGGATTAAACTGAACTGAGCTGAATCTTCATTCCAGTTTGTTCTTCATCTGGCTCAGCGTTTCACATGATGTACTCTGCATACAAGTTAAATAAGCACGGTGACAATATACAGCCTTGACATACTCCTTTTGATTTGGAACCAGTCTGTTGTTCCACGTACAGTTCTAACTGCTGCTTCTTGACCTGAATACAGATTTCTCAGATGACAGGTCAGGTGGTCTGGTATTCCCATATGTTTAAGAATTTTCCAGAGTTTATTGTGATACACACAGTCAAAGATTTGGTGTAGTCAATGAAGCAGAAGTAGATGTTTTTCTGGAACTCTCTTGCTTTTTTGATGATCTAAGGGATGTTTGCAATTTGATCTCTGGGTCTTCTGCCTTTTCTCAGTTCAGTTCAGTTCATTTGCTCAGTCCTGTTCAACTCTTTGCAACCCCATGGATTGCAGCATGCCAGGCCTCCCTGTCCATCACCAACTCCCAGAGCCTACCCAAACTCATGTCCATTGAGTCGGTGATGCCATCCAACCAGCTCATCCTTTGTTGTCCCCTTCTCCTCCTGCCTTCAATCTTTCCCAGCATCAGGGCCTTTTCAAATGAGTCAGTTCTTCACATCAGGTGGCCAAAGTATTGGAGTTTAGGTTCAACATCAGTCCTTCCAATGAATATTCAGGACTGATCTTTAGGATGGATTGGTTGGATCTCCTTGCAGTCGAAGGGACTCTCAAGAGTCTTCTCCAACACCACAGTTCAAAAACATCAATGCTTCAGTGCTCAGCTTTCTTTATAGTCCAACCTTCACATCCTTACATGACGACTGCAAAAACCATAGCCTTGACTTAATGGACCTTTGTTGACAAAGTAATGTCTCTGCTTGTTAATATATTGTCTAGGTTGGACACAACTTTCCTTCCAAGGAGTAGCATCTTTTAATTTCTTGGCTGCAGTCACCATCCACAGTGATTTTGCAGCTCCCAAAAATAAAGTCTGCCACTGTTTCCGGTGTTTCTCCGTCTATTTGCCATGAAGTGATGGGGCCAGACGCCATGATCTTAGTTTTCTGAATGTTGAGTTTTAGTCAACTTTTCCACTCTCCTCTTTCACTTTCACCAAGAGGCTCTTTAGTTCTTCTTCAATTTCTGCCCTAAGGGTGGTTCCATCTGCACATGTGAGGTTATTGATATTTCTCCAGGCAATCTTGATTCCAGCTTGTGCTTCACCTAGCCCAGCGTTTCTCATGATGTTCTTCTTGTAAGTTAAATAAGCATGGTGACAATATACAGCTTTGACATACTCCTTTTCATATTTGGAAACAGTCTGTTGTTCCATGTCCAGTTCTAACTGTTGCTTCCTGACCTGCATATAGATTTCTCAAGAGGCAGGTCAGGTGATCTGGTATTCCCATCTCTTTTAGAATTTTCCACAGTTTATTGTGATCCACACAGTCAAAGTCTTTGGCATAGTCAATAAAGCAGAAATAGATGGTTTTCTGGAACTCTCTTGCTTTTTTGATGGTCCAGCAGATGTTAGCAATTTGATCTCTGGTTCCTCTGCCCTTTCTAAATCCAGCTTGAACATCTAGAAATTCATGGTTCATGCACTGTTGAAGCCTGGCTAAGAGAATTTTGAGCATTACTTTAGTAGCATGTGAGGAGATGATTACATTGCATTACTGTTTAGAAAGGTATTATTTATTTCATAAATCATTATTCATAAAATTGTATTTAAATATTATTTTTGACAACTTATGATAATGAAAGAATAACAAGTATTCACATTACCTTCAGAGGTACTTATATTAAGTGGTTATTTTACTGCTATTTAAAATATAATAAAAAATATATAAAAAATTAAAAAAATATATAATAAAGTGTCCTCTAGACAGAAATTATATAATTTTGCTTATGGCCATACCACCATGAATGCAGCTGATCCCATCTTATCTTGGAAGCTAAGCAGGCGTGGACCTGGTTAGTACTTGGATTAAGAAATTAAATAATTTACTGACATAATTTGCCTATTATTTCAGGCTAGGCAAAGAAATTTCAAGTTTAATGAGATTTATTATCTTGGGAGTGGAGTCTTTGTTATATTACTAGAGGAAGAAACTCTGTTACTTTAGGCTAAATTGTATCATGGTGTGTGTGAATGCATGTGTGTGTGTGCCTGTGTGTGTGTGTGAAAGAGACTATGGTGGAGAACTAAACCAAACAGAGGTCCAGATTTTGTTAAGTACAGTCTTAAAAAATCTCTATGCAGATTGCGTAGTATTTCAAAGGGAAGGCTAGCGTGAAGAAAAAGCTTCAGATTCTAGGCTTGTTTTAAGTGCACTGGGAAGACCCAGAGGGATCGGGTGGAGAGGGAGGTGGGAGGAGGGACTGGGATGGGGAATACATGTAAATCCATGGCTAATTCATTTCAATGTATAACAAAAACTACTCTAATGATGTAAAGTAATTAGCCTCCAACTAATAAAAATAAATGAAAAAAAAAAAAGAAGCGTTTATAGATTCTGGGTTAATTTACTCTAAGTAACACTTTAGACAGAGACATGGTGATAAAGAAATCCAGTAGATAAGCTGTGTTTCTCTTAACAGAGAGCATTAATTGATTTCCCAAGAAGTAAGGAGATTAGAACAGGCCACCTGCCTTCTTTTCCAGATATACACCCAGAAGAATGAAAACAGGTTTTCAAACCTTGTGTACAAATGTTTGTAGCAGCACTACTTGCACTAGCCAAAAAATGGAAACAATCCACATGTCCATCAGCTGAAGAGTAGATGAACAAAATTTAGCATAAGCATATAATTGAATGATATTCAGCCATACAAAAGGATGAAGTACCGATATGCATGTGGGCTCAGTTGCTGTCAGTCATGTCTGACTTGTGACCCCATGGAGCACCAGGCTCCACTGTCCATGGGATTTCTCAGCAAGAATACTGGAGCAGGTTGTCACTCATTTCTACAGGGGATGCTTCTGAGCCAGGAATCAAACCAGTGTCTCCTAGGTCTCTTGCATTGGCTAGTGGATTCTTTACCACTGTGCCACTGGGAAGTCCATGAAGTACTGAGGCATGCATCAAATTGGGTGAAATTTGATAGCATTATGTTAAGTGAAAGAAGCCAGACATGCAAGATCACATATCATATAATTCCATTTAAATGAAATATCTAGATTAGGTGTATCCATACAGACAGCAGATTGGCAATTTTAAGGACGGAGAGTACAGAAGAAAGAGATATTGTTTAATGGGCATGCAGATTTCTTTAGGGGTAATGAAAATATTTTTGGAACTTGATAGAGGTGTTGGCTGTATAGCATTGTGAATGTAGTAAGTGGTTTTTACACTTTAATTTGCTTAGTTCTATGTTATATGAATTTCACTGGAATAAAAGAATACTAGATGCATATGAACTTTGCACATGCACACACATTAGATTTTAATATATTAGATGAATGGTTTTCATCCATATATCTGTGGTTCCTCCTTCTGCTCACTATGCTAATTTGTTGTTTTTCAGTTGCTAAATCATATCTGACTCTTTGTGACTGCATGGACAGCAGCACACCAGGCTTCCTTGTCCTTCACTATTTCCTGATATTTGCTCAAACTCATGTCCATTGAATCAGTGATGCTATCTAATCATCTCGTTCTCTGCTGTCCCCTTCTCCTTTTTGCTGTTTATGCTAATTATGTTAATTTATTTGTCTATTACTCCGCAGGATTTGAGGTAGGTCTCTTCTGAGGTTCCTCTCAGCTCTAAGACTTTGGCATACTGTAATTTGGGTCTAAAGATAACATTTGACCTTCATGTTAATAGGATTTTCACTTCTTCAATTTTCTCACCAATTATCTATCCAATTGCCTTACTCCCCCAAACTTCTACATCTCATCCATCACTGTGCTCTTTTATTTATATTGACAAAGTGTTTTCAAGTCATTCTCCTACTTACAAATCCCAGACTACTTGGTTAGTTAAAGTCTTCACCTAAAACATCCTTACAACCTACAACATAGATGTCCTTTCATCCATTATTAACTATACTTCACATTGAATTTTTTTTTTACATTTTAACTTTAGGGAAATTAAGTCACAAAATATATAGAGAAAAATATGATGAAAAGTTTTGCATTCATCATACAAATTAGATTGTCTTACTGTATTTGCATTTTTGTAAATAAATAATTGTGATTAATATTGAATTCCTTTTTACAAATTTTTCCAATGCTTTTTCCATTTACCTTTTGAAAAGGACATGTATGCATATTTTTCCTATAGTTCTAATCTATATGATGGCATATTTAAAGCATGTATGACACCACTGTAAAAATATTATGGTCTTTGGAATTTAAAAGTTTTAGAAGGTAAAGTACTATATAAATAAATTTACAACTTTAATTTTTACTTGGCGGTTGCATTTTTGAAATGAATCAATGTATTTCAAGTTCTCTGTTTTTAATTGCTCTAAGATCCTCCACAATGTGAAATATCACACTGTACTTTTATTTTCCCATATGGACAGAACTTTCTATTTTTCTTTATTGTTACTGCTAATGCAGAAGATGTAACAGAAGTGGGTTTGATCCCTGGGGTGGGAAGATCCCCTGGAGGAGGTGATGGCAATCCACTCCAGTATTCTTGCCTGGAAAACCCATGGACAGAGGATCCCAGCAGGCTACACAGTCCATGGAGTTGCAAAGAGTCAGATATGACTTAGCAACTAAACAACAAAAAGCAATAGTGTAAAGAAGAAACTTGGTATGTGAAAGAGGTTTACACAAACTACTATTTAACCTGATACATAATTGAAATGTGGTGGAGTAAATGCACACACAGCTTAATGGATTTGGGAAAAGTTTTCTACAAGGCAGTTTCCAAATATGCATTTGCATGGTTCTGAGTTGTGTCATGTTGCATTTTTCTAGTTGTCTTTTCCATAAAATTCTATCTGCCTTTACATTTTTAAAATATGGTAATTATGGTATTTATTTGTAAAAATGGGTAACATATTTCCCAATATCTTTATATTTCTAAGTTTAACTTACTTTGCCATTTTTTTTACTGTATTTCTAGATAAAATTAATAATATTTTCATAGAATTTGTGCATGTGTGACTTTGTATTAGTGAAATTAGCCTTTAACTTTTATTTTACTATCTTCTTTCTGTTTTGCTATCATGGTTATAGAAATCTCACTTTTAAGTTGTGGATTACTTTTCTATTTTTGACACTTGAAGATATTAATATCTATTCCTTGTCTCCGTGCTTTGCTAGGTTTTTTAATTTATTTATCAGTAGATTTACCTATGTAAAAGAAACATAATTGCATCTTGAAAAAACTAGATAGGATTTTAATCAAGGCAGTCTACTATTCTGTTCTTTAGAAGTATCCTCAAACATCCTGATTTATTTTACTTTTCCTTAATTGTTTCTTTACTTGCAATGCACTTGTCATTACCCCTAACATTGTTCCAAATCATGCTCCAAACCACTTAACCTGACAAGACTTCCACATTCTGCAAGCACCTTTTATCCTGGTAATAGAAAAATTGCTCACTGGCATACTCAAAACATTTTCATATGCTCTTATCACACTCTAAAGTGATTTCATCTCTGCTTTCTATGTGATACACCCTTTTAATATCTTTTTGTAGTTCCTCATCTTCCGTGAAACCATAACTGATTTAATCACATCCTAAACTTTCAGTATCAGCTTGCTCTTATCTAATACACAGCAATTAGTCCATTTTATTATAATCTTTTCTTGTGTATGTGTTTCCTTCCCAATTTCCATTTTTTTAAGAAGAAGGCAATATTTTAATATTTATGTATGTAGTATATGGCACTTCCCAGGTAGCTCAGTGGTAAAGAATCCACCTGCCAATGCAGGAGACACAGGTTCGATCCCTAGATGGGGAAGATCCCCTGGAAAATGAAATGGCAACTTGCTCCAGTATTCTTGCCTGGAAAATCCCATGGACAGAGCCTGGTGGGCTACAGTCCACATAGTCACAAAAGAATCAGACACAACTTAGCAACTAAATAACAATATATATATATTGCCCAGAGCACATGATAAATATTTAAGCAATAAATGCCAAAGTAACAATTTTATGCAATTGCTTTTCAGAATTTTTTAAACAAGCTCTTTGCTTCCTTTTCATTAGCCATCTCTTTATCACTTTCTTAATCAGGCTTTACACTTTGAAGCCACTTTGTTTGGTTTCCAGGTTTACTTCCTATCCAATAGATTGCATATGGGTTTTTAAACTCCATATGCAAAAACTCAGCATTACAAGCAAATCATAGCTGATATCCTGCTCTAATTTACAACTTTGGATTTACTCCAGAAATGGACAATGATTAGCATTCCACTAATGAAAGTCAATATTTCTAAACTGAGCATTTGAAAAATTGTCAGTAAAGAAGAGAAATGTTATAAATGTAAAGGAAGAAAATTGAAACTTGTCCAAGAGACACTTATTTTCTATTTAGGAGGCAATGGTCAAACATAACGTAGAATAAAGTACAACTGTTATATTTACATATGGCCCATTGTGCTATTTTTGTTTTAATTCTATGATCAAAAGAAAATCTTTATTCTCTGCACTTTATAAATTTATTTAGATTCAGAGACTTTCCTCCCAAGGCCAATTTGTCCTCTGCCCCAATTCTGAAAATGTAAGGTGGACTATTGACTAAAGTGCAGGGCATGGTGGCATATTCCATGTTTTGGACTAGATAACACATATTTTGGCTCATATAGAAATGAATATTTACTATATCCTATTCAATGCAATCTCCATGATATGGATGAATTTTCTCAAACTATGGTGCTGGAAAAGACTCTTGAGAATCCTTCCAGAGACAGCAAGGAGATCCAACCTGTCCATCCTAAAGGAGATCAGTCCTGGGTGTTCATTGGTAGGATTGATGCTGAAACTGAAGCTCCAATACTTTGGCCACCTGATGCGGAGTTGACTCATTGGAAAAGACCCTGATGCTTGGAAAGATTGAGGGCAGGAGTATAAAGGGGCAACAGAGGATGAGAGGTTGGATGGCATCACCAACTCAATGGACATGAGTTTGAGCAAACTTCAGGAGATGGTAAAGGACAGGGAAGTCTGGTGTGCTGCTGTTCATTGGGTTGTAAAGAATGGGACCTGACTGAGCAACTGAACAGCAAAAAAGATCTTTTTCAATGTATGGTGGATTATAAAACATATTTTGTGTTTGTAAAAAAAAAAATCTCTTACATTATTACCTGAAATTAGTGTTATATTTATCAAGTTCACTATCCAGAATATCCAGAATATCAACATTAAAGAAGAGAATACTCTTCTTTAAGGATATTTATGACTCTTCAGTAGAAAGAAAAAAACAAAATACAAAAAACTACATTCTTTAGCAATAAACCTTTGAGTAAAGTGTACCTCAATCTTCCATTATGTGCATGCCTATGTGTATGCATGCTCAGTCGTGTCCCAGCCTTTGAGACCTTATGGACTGTAGCCCATCAGGCTCCAATATCTATGGGATTTTCCAGGCAAGAATACTGGAGTGGGTTGCCATTTCCTTTTCTAAAGGATCTTCCTTTCCCAGGGATTGAACCCACATTTCCTGCATCTCCTGCATTGGCAGGCAGATTCTTTACCACTGAGCAACCTGGGAAGCCTTTCCATAAGAGTGCACACTTACCAAACATTTCTACTCTTGACAAGGATTCTGAGAACTCTTTTTAAACAACAAGTTTAACTGGCCCTATTGATTGAAGTACTTCTATAGCTTCATCTTAGACTGTTTGGAAACACTTAAGGAAACTGTCAAAAGTTATTACATTTAGATCTTTGAAATCAGATTTGGCCCAAATAAATTTTTGGTAGTAAGTGTTTAAATAATTTAATGTTTAAGTGACAGTGAAATTAGGAGACAACTCAGCTTTAGACATATGTTCATGCTAACTGCTGTCGAGTCTAAGTGAATGATCTTCATTTCCCATGTCCCTGTCTTACATATGTTTCCATTAGACTAAATTCCCAGGTTGCATATAACCTATTATTCATGCCCCAGTTGATTTCTTGAGTCATAAAACTGTAAAACACTTGTAGGCCTTAATTAGATGCTCCTGCTTACTAGAAGAATAGCTTTAATATTTAAATAGGAGGTTGAAAAGTAAGCAAAATTATTATGCCAAAATGAACAGACTGGATAATATATTCTTTCTATTAAAGGAAAAAAAGAAAGAAGGAAAGAAAACCTTTTCTGAAGTAAAGGCAGTAAATAAATGTCAACAACTTTCTACTGGGATTGACAGTTCCTGCATTTTGAAAAATCCTCTGTATGTGTATTTATTGCGAAGTATAGATTTAATCAGTTTTACTAATTTCAGTTCTTTTCTTTCCTCATCTATCACAACTTAAAAAATTTAAGGAGAATCACCAAAAGCTATCAGATTGGGAGCTCTGAAATTGTTTGGCATAAATAATATTTTCCATCTCTTCAAATATTTAAATACAAAACAGAAGATAAAAATTATACAAGCACTAATTTTGAAAGTGAATGAAAGTGGTGAATCTGTGGTGTCTCTTTGTCCTTCTTTCTTAATGTAACTTTCAGGCATACAATCCACAGATTAATCACATTGTGAAAAAAATGTACTTAGGAAAACAGTATAAAATCTTCAACACCAGCATTTTGGTAGTTGGATTGGATGGTTGTTAAGATTTTTCCAACTTTAAAGCTTAATGATTTGTTAGATTCTGGGAAATCTTCTCATAGTCTACAATGAAAATCACAAAACAGAACTACCTACAGGATAATTTTATTAAGAGTAAGTGCAGATGAACAATCCACTTGCTTTTTAAACATTTATTTGTCAATTTAAACAGATTCAATTTGTCCAGTCATGGGTTGTAGTTACACTTGTAGTTATAGCCACATTTATAGTTAGAATTGTAAATGCATAGAATGTTTTCCTATGAAGTTGCAAAGTGTTGGCAATGAATATACCGTGTTTTCAAATATGATGCACTTGTTTTTCAGCACAAGAGATCCATTAACTGTACACAAGCTTAGCTTAGGGAAACTAAGCAAATCCTTCTGTCTATGAGAAATTCTATTTCCAACATCTTTTGCTTCTGTATCAAAAAGACTTGAGAAATACTCAGACAATTTCTCTGATGCATAGGGAACTCACTTTGTTTCTCATGCCAAAATATTCAAGGTTGAATTATTCTTTTTTTCCCCACATATATATGGAATTTACTTTTTAATTGTTTTATTTTATTATTATTATTATTTTTGCAGGAGGCTGCAGCTGCTCCTGGGGAGGGTTTTTATTTTTTTTTTAGTTTACTTTTATTAGTTGGAGGCTAATTACTTTACAATGTTGTAGTGTTTTTTGCCATACATTGACATGAATCAGCTATGGATTTACATGTGTTCCCCATCCCGATCCCCCCCTCCTGCCTCCCTCCCCATCCCATCCCTCTGGGTCATCCCAGTGCACCAGCCCCGAGCACTTGTCTCATGCATCCAACCTGGACTGGCGATCTGTTTCACACTTGATAATATACATGTTTCAATGCTGTTCTCTCAGATCATACCACCCTCACCTTTTCCCATAGAGTCCAAAAGTCTGTTCTATACATCTCTGTCTCTTTTTCTGTCTTGTATATAGGGTTATCATTACCATCTTTCTAAATTCCATATATATGCATTAGTATACTGTATTGGTGTTTATCTTACTTCACTCTGTATAATGGGCTCCAGTTTCATCCATCTCATTAGAACTGATTCAAATGTATTCTTTTTAATGGCTGAGTAATATTCCATGGTGTATATGTACCATAGCTTCCTTATCCATTCGTCTGCTGATGGGCATCTAGGTTGCTTCCATGTCCTGGCTATTATAAACAGTGCTGTGATGAACATTTATTCTAACCATCAATAGCATACAAGAGTCATATGTGCTCAGTCACATCCCATGAACCATAGCATGCCAAGCTCCCCTGTCCATGGAATTTTCTAGGCAAAAATACTGGAGTGGTTGCCACTTCCTACAGGGTATCTTACTGACCCAGGGATTGAAACTATTATCTTCTGCATTTCCTGCATTGGTAAGAGGATTCTTTTCTAGTATCACCTGGAAAACCCTTACAAGAGTCAACATATAATCAAATTTTGAGAGGAGTGGAAAATTAGAAAATTCTCCTTTCTCTCTTTATTCTCTTATATTCTCTCTTTGAGGTCTGAAGTCATAAAGTTGGATGAATCTTTTATTTGTATAGTTTTTTTTTTTTTTTGGTTTTATTTTGCCTTCTAGAGAGTTAAAGGTGTGAAATGAGACAAGGAATGCGAACCTAAGCACTATTCCTCTAGACTTCCAAGAAAATAACTAATAGGAAGTCCTTTAAATTTATTTTCTCCCAAGCTCACGTCAACAGGATGCATCTTAAACAGAGTTCTAGAAGAGAGGAAAATCAATTATAATGATTACATATTCACTTAAAGTTACCCGGCACCGTTTCTTAGAAATTCCTTCAGAACAGGTAGAATAAAGAGTATTTGTTGGTGATGATACTTTTTTGTCACAACACACAGCTTATGTTGTGTGTAATTTTACCTATTGAGAGTAAGAGGAATTAAAAAGTTGGTCAAATTCTGCTAATATGTTGAGTAAGGTAAAAAGAGAAAAAACAAACAAAAGCAAAAAAGTTTGCATTTGGTATTATACAGCTCCACACAATTTTGCTCTAAACTGGAATATATTTAATATAATGGTGATTGACTAGAATGAAGAGGTCTGTTTCCCCCTCTTGTTACACTCTAAACTTCCTAAAGACAGAGATCTAATAGATGATAGAAGTTAGTGTTGCTTACCACTTGGACATGTGTATTTGGCAATGAGTATTTACATAACGATACCCAGGTGGCTCAGTGGTAAAGAATTCTCCTGCCAATGCAGGAAACACAGGTTCAATCCCTGGGGTGGGAAGATCCCCTGGAGAAAGAAATGGCGATCACACTCCAGGGTTCTTGTCTGGAAAATAACATGGACAGAGAATCCTAGCAGACTCCAGTCCATGGGATCTCAGAGAGTTGGACCCGACTTAGTGACTAAACAATGACAACAATTTATTTAACAAAAGAAAATTGTGCTGGACTTGATTTTGACCAAGTCACCTATTCCTTTGGTTTCCTGTAGCCTAATGAGGTATAATTTCCTCAGGCCCTGAAACTCCACTCAAGAGTCTAGGCACATTTTTTGCATTTGACATTCATTAGTCTGATTCAAGGGGCTTCCCTGATGGTTCAGTGGTAAAGAATCCGTCTGCAGTGCGGGACATGTGCGTTCCATACCTGGATCAGGAAAATCCCCTGGAAGAGGGCATGGCAACCCACTCTAGTATTCTTGTCTGGAGAATTCCATAAACAGAGGAGCCTGGCAGCCTACAGCCCATAGGGTCTCGAAGAGTCTGCTTGACTGAAGCTTTGGCCCATGCTCATAGTCTGATTCTGGATCTGTTTGTTGTTCAGTCGCTCAGTCATGACAGACTCTGAGTGCGTGGACTGTGGCAAATCAGGCTTCTCTGTCCTTGACTGTCTTCCAGAGTTTCCTCAAACTCATGGCTTACCTAGAGAAGAGGAAAGAGGACAGAAAAAAAAAAAAAAAAAAAAACAAAACTTTAAGGAACTGAATCCTTCAATTGAATTCTTTCACTCAATCTCAGTAAGATGTGACCCTTCTGACACATTCTGACATAAATCCAGACCTTGGAAAATGTCTATTTTCCTTCTTCATTATGTTATTAAAATATACAGTGATTGTAATTGTAAGCAGCAGTTGGTAAACAATTTTAAGACTGAGCCTGAGGGAAGTAAAAGAGAAGAGCTAACAAATAAAATCAAATTAGGAAGTCTAGGACTGCACATTAACTTTCACAGAGATTAAATGTTTTCTTTGCAGCTAGAAAAACAGTTCATGTCCTATTGTCCTGAATTTGGATAGAAAATAATCCTACATTCCAAATTAAAGATCATCAGTTTTGCAACATGTTGCTAATAAAAAATAAAGAAGCCTCACCATTTTAAATCTATTGTGCAATATTTCCATATGGAACTGAAGAAATTGGCATTTTATTCAGAATGATCCTGTAAAGGAAGGATTCAAATACACAAAATCCTACACTAAAGAGCTCTCAATATGATATATGCTTGAAAATAGTAAATGTATCTGGCAAATTTATGCTTTCTATATTATACTTCAGGCAACATTATCAGTGCATAGCTTTGTATTTAGGGAATTCTGAATTCTGTAAGATGGTATTATCAGTGCTTTGTCTTTTTTGATTGCTGTACTTAACATTTGAATAGAGAATTTAGAGAGGAAAAAAATGAAAACCCATCTCTAAGCTAGGGAATGGGGACTGGAGAATGAAGTTGAGCTCCAACAAATTTAGAATTCTAGTGAGAGTTTGGTATGCCAACTCAAACTTTCAATATTAAAATAATTGGACTGCCAATTACTTTTCTTTCTGAGTTAGAACAGGAACAATGTAAAATCTTCCTTTTTTATATCTGCTGTGCGAATTAATGTGAAGCAAAATAGGGTTGTCTCAAACTGATTTGTCTAAAGGTCATAAAAATTTTTTTGAAAGAACAGTGTTTACACAAACTCTTATACCTCATCACATACCATGCTGATGGAGACACTAAGGGCTCTTACTAGTATAGTTACATATGGAGAAAGTATTCATAGAAATTGAATTAAACCTCCTTATTTTACAAATCAGAAATCTGGGTCCAGAGAAGAGATGTGACTGTCTAAAACCATAGAAATTATGAGAGAAATGAAACTTATTCTGCAAATTCTAGAACTTATTCTCTGTGTTGTACATAGTATGCTTCTGATATCTACCTTCAGGTTAGGGAGCAAGCTCCATTTTGCCTGTATAATTCTGCCTTTCTTAAAGTTGCATATGCTGTTTAAACAAAACTGCATCATTTTAGAGGTTTACTAAATTAATTGTCATGGATTTGAAAATAGCTTTCCTTTCATTTTTTCCTGAGCATTCTTTACACCAGCTGCAAGTTCTTTTTACAGATAATACTTGCAATTCCCATAGTATGGGTTATTTGGAGCTTCCCTGGTAGCTCAGAAGGTAAAGAATCTGCCTGTAGTGCAGGAGACCCAGGTTCAATTCTTGGGTTGGAAAGATCCTGTGGTGAAGGAAATGGCAACCCACTACAGTATTCCTGATGGAGAATTCCATAAACAGAGGAGACTGTGGGCTACCATCCATGGGTTTGCAAAGAGTCGGATACTACTGAGTGACTGACACTTTCACTTTCATGGGTTGTTTCAGTCAGTTCAGTTCAGTCACTCAGTCCTATCCAAGTCTTTGAAATCCCATGGACTGCAGCACACTGCACTTCTTTGTCCAAAAAAACTCCCAGAGCTTGGTCAAACTCATGTCTATCTAGCTGGTGAAGCTATCCAAACATGTCATCCTCTCTCATCCCCTTCTCCTCCTGCCTTCAGTCTTTCCTAGCACAGAATTTTTTCAGTGAGTCAGTTCTTCACATCATGTAGCCAAAGTATTGGAGCTTGGGCTTTAGCACCTGCCCTTCCAATGAATATTCAGGACTGATTTCCTTTAGGATTAACTGGTTTGATTTCCTTGCAGTCCAAGGGACTCTGAAGAGTCTTCTCCAACACCACAGTTCAAAAGCATCAGTTCTTCAGACTTAGCTTTCTTTATAGTCCAACTCTCACATCCATACATGACTCCTGGAAAAACCATAGCTTTGACCAGATGGACATTTGTCAGCAAAGAAATGTCTCTGCTTTTGAGTATGCTGTCTAGGTTTGTCATAGCTTTTCTTCCAAGGAGCAAGTGTCTTTTAATTTCATGGCTGCAGTCACCATCTGAAGTGATCTTGGAGCCCATTAAATAAAGTCTGTCACTTTTTCTATTGTTTCCCCATCCATTTGCCTTGAAGTGATGGGCCCAGATGCCATGATCTTTGGTTTTTGAATGTTGAGTTTTAAGCCAGCTTTTTCACTCTCCTCTTTCACTTTCATCAAGAGGCTCTTTAGTTCCTCTTTACTTTCTGCCATAAGGGTGGTATCATCTGTACATCTGAGCTTATTGATATTTCTCCCTGAAATCTTGATTCCAGGAGTGCTTCATCCAGTCCAACATTTCTCATGATGTACTCTGCATGTAAGTTAAATAAGCAAGGTGACAATATATAGCCTTGATTCAATCCTTTACCAATTTGGAAGCAATCGATTGTTCCATGTCTGGTTCTAACTATTGCTTCTTGACCTGCATACAGATATCTCAGGAGACAGGTAAGGTGGTCTTGTTATTCCTACCTCTTGAAGAATTTTCCACAGTTTGTTGTGATCCACACAGTCAAATTTAGCATAGTTAATGAATCACGTGTTTTTCTGGAATTCTTTTACTTTTTCTAGATGTTGACAAGTTGATCTCTACTTCCTCTAACTTTTCTTTATCCAGCTTGAACATCTGGAAGTTCTCAGTTCACTTACTACTGAAGCCTAGCTTGGAGAATTTTGAGAATTACTTTGCTAATGTGTGAGATTAGTGCAATTGTGCTGTAGTTTGAACTTTCTTTGGCATTTCCTTTCTTTGGGATTGGAATGAAAACTGACTTTTTCCAGTCTTGTGGTTAATGCTGACTTTCCAAATTTGCTGGCATATTGAGTGCTGTGATGCACTTTCACAGCATCATCTTTTAGAATTTGACATAGCTCATCTGGAATTCCATCACCTCCACTAGCTATGTTTGTAGTGATGCTTCTTAAGGCACACCTGACTTCACACTCCAGGACGTCTGGCTCTAGGTGAGTGATCACAGCATTGTGCTTATCTGAGTCAGTAAGATATTTTTTTTGTGTAGTTCTTTTGTGTATTCTTGCTACCTTCTCTTAATATATTTGGCTTCTGTTAAGTCCATACTATTTTTGCTCTTTGTTGTGCCCACCTTTGCATGAAATGTTCCTTTGGTATTTCTAATTTTATTGAAGAGAGCTCTAATATTTCCCATTCTGTTTTTCCCCCTATTTCTTGGTGTTGCTCACTTAGGAAGGCTTTCTTATCTCTCCTTGCTATTTGTTGAAACTCTGCATTCAGATGGATATATATTTCCTTTTCTCCATTGATTTTTGCTTGTCTTCTTTTCTTAGCAATTTGTAAGGTCTCTTCAGACAACCATTTTGCCTTTCTGCATTTCTTTTTCTTGGAGATGGTTTTGATCACCTCCTCCTGTACAATGTTACAAATGTCTATCCATAGTTCTTCAGGCTCTCTGTCTTTCAGATCTAACCCCTTTAATCTATTTGTCTCTTCCACTGTATAATCCTAAGGGATTTGATTTAGGTCATATCTGAATGTTCTAATGGTTTTCACTACTTTCTTCAATTTCAGTCTGAATTTGGCAATAAGGAGTTCATGATCTGAACCACAGACAGCCTCTGTCTTTATTTTTCCTGACTGTATAGATCTTCTCCATCTTTGACTGCAAAGAATATAATCAATCTGATTTCAGTATTGACCATCTGATGATGTCGATGTGTATAGTCATGTCTTATATTGTTGGAAGAAAGTGTTTGCTATGACCATTGTGTTCTCTTGGCAAAAGTCTGTTAGCCTTCACCTTGCTTCTTTTTGTACTCCAAGGTCAAACTTGCCTGTTACTCCAAGTAGCTTTTGACTTCTTACTTTTGCATTCCAGTCCCCTATGATTAAAAGGGCATCTTTTTATTAATGTTAGTTCTAGATGGTCTATACAGATTAATAGAATGGTTCAAATTCAGCTTCTTTGGCATTAGGGATTGTGGCATAGACTTAGATTACTGTTCGATTGAATGGTTTTCCTTGGAAATGAGCTGAGATCATTCTGTCATTTTTGAGATTGTGCCCAAGTACTGCATTTTGGACTCTTTCATTGACTATGCAGGCTAATCCAATTTCTCTAAGGGATTCTTGCCCACAGTAGTAGATAGAATGATCATCAGAATTAAATTTGCCCATTCCAGTCCCTTTTAGTTCACTGATTCCTCAAATGTTGATGTTCACTCTTGCCATCTCCTGTTTGACCACTTCCAATTTACCTTGATTCATGGAACTAACATTCCACGTTCCTGATCAATATTGTTCTTTATAGCATCGGACTTCACTTACACCAAGTCGTATCCACAACTGGGCATTTATTTCGCTTTGGCTCAGACTCTTCATTCTTTCTGGTATATTTCTTCACTCTTCTCTAGTAGCATATTGGGCACCTTCTGACCTCAGGAGTTCATCTTTCAGTGTCATGTCTTTTTTTTTGTTTTCCTCTTCATACTGGTCATGGGGTTCTCAAGGCAAGAATACTGAAGTGGTTTACATTTTGTCAGAACTCTCCATGATGACCTGCCCATCTTGGGTGGCCCTACATGGCATAACTCACAATTTCATAGAGCTAGACAAGCCTGTGATCCACTTGACCAGTTTGGTTAGTTTTCTGCCTCAGTGGTTTTTATTTGTGTGCCTTCTGATGGATGGGAGGGACTTCCCAATGGGAGGGACTGGGTGTGGGGGAATCTGGGTCTTGCTCTGATGGCCATGCTCAGTAAATCTTTAATCCAATTTTCTGTTGGTGAGTGGGGCTGTGTACCCTCCTTGTAGTTTGGCTTGAGGCCAAACTATGTTAGGGTTAATGGCAGTAATGGTGACCTCCTTCAAAAGTACTTATGCCACACATCACAGCTCCCAGGACTATTGCATTCAGTGCCCCTGACCCCACAGCAGACCACTATCAACCCACTCTGCCAATGGAGACTTCTGGACACTCACAGGCAAGTTTGATTTAGTCTCTTGTGGGTTCACTGATCCTTTATCTTGGGTCCTGGTGTGGACAAGGTTTTGTTTGTGCCCTTGAAGAGTCTGTTTCCCCAGTCCTGTGGAAGTTCTGTAATCAAATCCCATTGGCCTTCAGGATCAAATTCCCTTGGCATTCTCAGTCCCTTTGCCAGATCTCCAGGTTGGGAAATCTGCTGTGGGCCCAAGAACTTTTGCACAGTGTGAAAGCTTCTTTGGTATAATTGCTCTCCAGTTTATAGGTCATCTGCTTGGTGGTTCTTTGGTGGGGCTCACACTTGGTGCCTCCCAGGTCTGCTGCACCCAGAGCCCCTGTGCCTATAGCAGGCCGTTGCTGACCTGTGCCTCCACAGGAGACACTCAAAAATCAAAAGCAGGTCTGGATCAGTCTCTTGTGGGATCTATGGGTCCTGGTGCACATAAGGCTTTGTTTGAGCCCTCTGAGTGTCTCTAGGAGATGGGGTTTGATTCTAAATTTGATTTCACCCTTCCTACCATCTTCTCGGGACTCCTCCTTTGCCCTTGGATGTGGGTTTTCTTTTCTTTGTGGGATATAACATTCTCCTGTTGATGGTTGTTCAGCAGTTAGTTGCAATTTTGGTGTTCTTGCAGGAGAAGATGAGTGTATATCTTTCTACTCCACCATTTTTAGTGACAAAAGATGAGTTATTTACACAATACTTCCTCTGTTCAAGCAGCCAATCCAGCAGACAGAGTTTCTTTCTCTTAGCTCTCCTTTCAAAAGCTTTGAACTAAATTTTCTACTTATAGCTTCTGATTGAAGATGCCTTTCCATGTAAGTCACCTTTAGCTATGTTGAAATAAATAAAAGTGATCCAAATGAGAACAAATGTGTGCATGCTCAGTCACTCAGTCATGTTTGACTTTTTGCAACTCCATGTAATGTAGCCAACCAGGCTCCACTGTCCATGGGATTTTCCAGGCAAAAACACTGGAATAGGTTGCCATTTCCTACTCAAGGGGATTTTCCTGACTCAGAGACTGAACCCATATCTCCTATGTCTCCTGATTGGCAGACTGATTCTTTACCACTGTGCCACCTGGAAAGCCCCATGAAAACAAATAGAAACTATTTATTCAGTTTGCTATAGCAAAGGAGTTAGTCAACATCATTTGCTTTTGACAGATATGGAGGCAGCCAGAGGAACGCTAAAATTTTAAAATAAAAGAGGAGGGAAAGTATGCTCTGATTGGAGGATCTTGTTCTTTTATGTGAATGGTTTTTGAAAGTACATCTGACAATCTTTGGTTCAACTATCATTACCATGTCAGAAGAATTTCTGGACTATAGAGTATCAGCTCTGGTGTTAAAAGCTTTATCAGGTTTTCATCAAATATAGTAAAGAAGGCAAAGGTACATCCAGAAAAGATACAGCTTGATTAGAAATAGAGAAATCCTCTGGAACATCAATAAATAGTCCATCTAATGGACATCTAATATTATTATTCCATTTGAAAGCAAATCTCTCCTTATTAAATTTGCAGAGGTGGTATTACAGACAGAAAAGGTTGTGTTATTTGATTTTTATTTTTTTCCAGTAAGGGCACAAAGATTCCATTTAAAAGATGGGAGATAGGGATAATTTCTGTGGTATATTTAGTCAGAGGGAGAGATTTACCAAAAATAGCAGAGTGAGAGTGTCAGTGTTTAATGTTGAAGGGGTAGCATCAATAACTAGCAAGCACTGATGAGCTTGACCATCTATGTTTATAATTAAGTAACCTTGAGTGTTAAGGATGAAGCAGGAGATTGGATGCTCTTTCCTCAGACCCTCATTGGTCTGAATGGAGAGATTTTTCTTTATCTTGGGTTTTCTTTCATAAGATGGAATATTCTCTGGTTAAAAGCCACACTGAATCATGGGATGTTAAAATGACAGGTGATAGCCACTAATCTAAAGTAGCCACTTCCTTCTATAAAATGAAAGACTAGAATCACAGAAGTAAAATATCTTTTTAAGGTTTTGGAGCCATAATAAATTCAAATCAACAAGCAAATTGTTGTGGTAAAATATATATATATATATATTATACACACATAATAATAATATACACATATAATTATACACACATAATAATATACACACACACATATACATATACACACACACACACATATATATATGTATACATATTAATGTAGGGCACACTATAATAACTTTTGGTAAATTATGACTTTTTTAAAGATTAAAAATGACCCATAAAATAAATATATATTAAATATTTTATTGCATTCACTATTTGAGGGGGACAGTAAGATGGGAAAGCTGATTCAAAGGACATTTGAAATGTTGGCAATTGTGTAAATAATGTTAGAAAGGTTGCTAATGTATATTCAAAACTTGTCAATGTCCTGTGGGGAACACAATCGTGCTATTTAGGGTAATTATATTTTATTTAACCGGGTAGAGAAAATTTATACTGCTGAAAAAAAACCTGCAAGTTAATATATCATATTAACTACTGTCTATTTATTGAGTTAAATAATGCTTTAGTGGTGTTATTAAATAATATTTCTTATGAAATTAAAAGTATGCCCTACTTAATTTTTTAGTTTTTATTGGTAAGATTTTTACTTAAAACTTTTATAAACAGGCAGTTTAATTGTATGTTTCTATCTTATTTATAATAGTTATTGTAACTTTCTTAATTGCTATACTATTTGGGGAAAACTATTGAAATAAGATTATTTGTTTGTGTTAATGGCTTCAAGATTCATGCTTCTGATTTCTATTGTCCTTTTTAACTCCAGGAATTCTTTTCTCTTCAGCCATCATTGATTATTCTGATCTTTCTAACATTATGCTCAAACTTTTACTTCTAAATCTTGATTCTATCAACTTAAGAGTTCAGAGAATAAAATCAAAACAAAATAAGGGGGCTTGATGTAGACTGAAGTTTTATGTATCACTCCCCCCTCCACCAAATTTTATATTAGAGTCTAATCTTTAATGTGATGAGATTGGAAAGTGAAGAATTTGGAAGGTGATTATGTTATGAGGGAGGGTCCAAATGAATGAGAATGTTGCTATGGTCAGTTGCGAAGTCATATCTGAATATATGTGGCCACATGAACTGCAGCACATCAGGCCTTCCTGTCCCTTACCACCTCCCAGAGTCTGTCCAAGTTCATGTCCATTGAATAGATGATGCAATCCAACCATCTCATCCTCTGTAACCCCTTTCTCCTCCTGCCCTCAATCCTTCCCAGCATCAGGATCTTTCCCAATAAGTCAGCTCTTTGTATCAGGTGGCCAAAGTATTGGAGAGTGTCCTTATAAAATAAACCTTCTATTGTAAAATAGAATACTTTGTTCTGACTTTACAATGGGAAGACAGCCAACTCTGGAGGAAGATGTAGGTCTTCATCAGACATTGAATCTGCTGGTAACTAGGTCTTGGACTTCCCAATCTCCAGAACATTAAAAATAAATTCCTGTTTTCTGAATCACCCTGTTTATGTGATTCTGTTACAACAGACCAAAAAGACTAAAACAGTGCTATTTTATAGATAGCTTGGGAAATATCAACTTTGCAGCATTGATCAATGCATACCTTCCATTGATGACTTCTGAGTCCAAGGTTTGCCTCTGGATTCAACTCCTGTTAGTCTGAAAATCATGTCATCACCAGCTACTCACCCAAAGAATCTCATGTGTTTAGACAGTGCATGCATATTTTTAAAATCTTCTAATTATTTTACAATAATAACAGCTATCATGGGAAAAAAGTATTTACTTCTGAGAAACTGTATTATATACCTCAGAGTCACTAAGAAACTAGATCTTTAATATTCCCACCTCAAAAAAAGAAATGATAGTTATGTGACAATTATGTGACATGATGAAGATTGGAGATGTTAGTTGATGCTACAGTGGCAATTGTATTGCTGTGTGCAAATGTAGCAAATCAACATACTGTACACCTTAAACTTATGCAGTGTTATATACCATCATGTCTCAATTGAAGAAAAGAAAATAGGTAATTGGAATCTTTTAAATAGCTATGACAATAAATGGGGAACAAATAGGGGGAGGGCCTGGAAATTATCTTCTTTCATATATACAAGTATTTGGGCTTATCCATTTACACTTTCATTTATATAATAATGTGTTAATGTCTTATATGCATTCATAAACACTGAGTTCTTCCCATTGTGAAGAAATGCATGAAATATAGAAATAAATACAAAAGATTGCTCACCAAGAAAAAAATCAGCCTGTGTTGTAGGAGACAAACACAGGAATCTGTAATATTAATAAAACAATTTTTAATATTATTACAAAAATACACACAAACTACTATGATTATACAAAAGGCAATAGCAAAAGATTTCAGGGAAAAATACATGTGATATGATATAAAAAATATCTGAAAGGTGGAGACTCAGGAGTTGAGAAGGGAATGGAGGCCATCTATGACAGAGGATAATAGAAAGAGAAGCACTTGGAGATAAGAAACAACGCAGTATCTCTGAGAGGAGCAGGTGATTTGAAGACATTTATTTGATAAATATTTTTTGACCACCAGATGCCAGGAACTGTTTCAGATACTGGAATCTTGCTATTATAAGATTATGTTTGCATTTCTTCAGAAATTTACCATCTATCTATTTTATTAGATTATCACAATTTGTAGCATTTCCCAGATTCTAAGGTATCTCTGCCAGCTTTCACTTACTTTCAAAACAGTCTATTGCAAACATATATCAACTCAGACAAGCTTCATAATAGCTGAACTTGGACGTGATCCTGCTCTGCAACTCAATAGATAAATAAAGATATTCCAAAATAATCGCCCATTTTAAGCTGTTCATTCAAAGATTATGGCAAATCCAAAGGTCTTTCCAACATCAAAACTGTCATTGTTTATGCTAGTTTTCTATTGCTGCTGTAACAAATTACCACCAAGTTAGTGAACTAAAACATCACAGATTTATCATCTTATACTTCTGTAAGCTGTAAGTCCAAAATAGGGCTCACTGGACTTAAATCAAAATGTCAGCAGGGTTGTAATCCTTTCTGAAGGACCTTAGAGAAGAATCCATTTACTTGACTTTTTTTCAGTTTCTAAAGGTAATTTGCATTCCTTGGATCATCATCCCATCCTAATATTACTCCAACATCTTGTTTCTATCATCAGATCTATTACTGCTCCTGTCACCCTCTTGTAAAGACTCTTTCATTTATATTGGGCTCACCCAGCTAATCCAGGATAAGCCTAATTTCAAGATTTTTAAGCATATCTTTAGTGTTCACTATGTAAGGTTATATATTCTGTTTCTGGGATGAGAATAAGGAAACTTTGGGTCACCATTATTCAAACTACTGCAGCCTGTCATCTGTCCCATAAAGATTCATGGTTATCACACATGAAAAAATACACTTGCCACACCCCAAAGTCTTATTCCACTGTAGCAACACTTCAAAATCAGAAAACTCATATTAATATCATCAGCTCAAAAGACCCACATCTCATCACAAAAGTATAGAGGAAACTCATTCTGGGGCAAAATTCCTATGTGTTTTTGGACCTATGAAAATAGAAAATAAATTATCAATACTAAAAATTAAAATGTTGTAATTGACAGTGGATATGAATTTTAGACATTCCTATTCAAAAGGGAGAAAATGGGAGGAAAAGGGAAGCATTAGTTCTGAGCAGTTTTTAAAATTCAACAGGGTAAATTCCATTGTATTTCTGAAATGGTATGGACCAAACAGAAGCAGAAGATAAGAAAAGGTGGTAAGAATACACAGAACTATACAAAAAAGCTCTTAATGACCCAGATAATTACGATGGTGTGACCCCTCACTTAGAACCAGACATTGTGGAATTCGAAGTCAAGTGGGCCTTAGGAAGCATCACTATGAACAAAGCCAGTGGAAGTGATGGGATTCCAGCTGACTATTTCAAGTCTTAAAAGATGATACTATTAAAGTGCTACACTAAACACGCCAGAAAATTTGGAAAACACAGCAGCAGCCACAGGACTGGAAAAGGTCAGTTTTCATTCCAATCCCAAAGAAAGGCAATGTCAAAAAATGTTCAAACTACAGCACAATTGCACAAATCTCACACATTAGCAAGGTAATGCTCAAAATTCTCCAAGTGAAACTTCAACAATATGGGAACCAAGAACATCCAGATATTCAAGCAGAATTTAGAGAAGGCAGAGGAATCAGAGATTAAATTGACAGCATCCGCTGGATCATAGAAAAAGCAAGAGAGTTCCAGAAAAACATCTTCTGCTTCATTGGTTATGCTAAAGCCTTTGACTGTATGGATCACAATAAACTGTGGAAAATTCTTCAAGAGATGGGAATACCACACCACCCTACCTGCTTCCTGAGAAATCTGTATGCAGGTCAAGAAGCAATAGTTAGAACTGTACATGGAACAATAGACTGGTTCCAAATTGGGAAAGGAGTACATCAAGGCTGTATATTGTCACCCTGCTTATTTAATGTATATGCAGAGTACATCATGTGAAATGCCAGGCTGGATGAAACACAAGCTGGAATCAAGATTGCCAGGAGAAATATCGATAACCTCAGATACACAGAGGACACCACCCTTATGGCAGAAAGGGAAGACAAATTGAAGAACCTCATGATGAAAGTGAAAGAGAGAGCAAAAAAGTTGGCTTAAAACAACACTCAGAAAACAAAGATCATGACATCAGGTCCCATCACTACAGGGCAAATAGATGGGGAAACAATAGAAACAGTAACAGACTTTATTTTCTTGGGCTCCAAAATTACTGCAGATGGTGACCACAGCCATGAAATTAAAAGACGGCTTGCTTCTTGGAAGGAAAGCTTTGACAAACCTAGACAGCATATTCAAAAGCAGAGACATTATTTTCCTGACAAAGGTCCATCTAGTCAAAGCTATGGTTTTTCCAGTAGTCATGTAACTATGTGAGATTTGGACCATAAAGAAAGCTGAGTGCAGAAGAACTGATGCTTTTGAACTGTGGTGTTGGAGAAGACTCTTTGAGTCCCTTGGACTGCAAGGAGATCCAATCCAGTCAATCCTAAAGAAAATCTGTCTTGAATATTCTTTGGAAGAACTGATGCTGAAGCTGAAGCTCCAATACTTCAGCCACTTGATACAAAGAACTGACTCTTTGGTGAAGACCCTGATACTGGAAAAGATTGAAGGCAAAAGGAGAAGTGGATGACAGAGGATGAGATGGACAGAGTCCATCACCAACTCGATGGGCATGAGTTTGATTAAGCTATGGGAGTTAGTGATGGACTCCAGGGAATCCTGGAGTGCTGCAGTCCATGGGGTCACAACGAGTCAGACATAACTGAGCGACTGAACTGAAGTGGTGATTACATTGGGCCCAAACAGATAATCACAGATTAACTAAACTTAAAATTCTTACTCTAATCACATCTGCAAAGTCCCTTTTTATCATGGAAGTTAACTTATTCACAGGTTTCATAATTAAGACATGAACGTCTGAGGAAAATGGCTTCCTTGGTGGCTCAGTTGTAAAGAATCCGCTTGCAATTCAGGAGACTCGGGTTTGGCCCCTGAATCAGGAAGATCTCCTGGAGAAGGAAATGGCAACCCACTCCAGTATTCTTGCCTGGGAAATCCCATGGACCGAGGAGCCTGGTGGGTTAAATTGTGTCTGACTCTATTACAGCATCACTAGAGTCAGATAACAGTTTAGTGACTAAACAGCAACAATAAATTTGAAGAAATCACTATCCATCCTATGACAGGGAGTGTAGTTTTCTTGCCCTTCTAGGCTTCTAGAGGCTGATTTTATTCCTTGGCTCATGGCAGTCTTGATTAATTTTCAAAAACAGCAATGATCAGTGAAATCCTTCCTACAGTGTATCGTGGTGACACTGAAGCCATCATTATATTTCCTTTGAATCTAACTGAATTTTCTGCTTTCATCTTCCACATTTAAGGACCATTATCATTACTTTGGACCCACTCAGATATTCTACAATACTATCCATATTTAAGAGGAGCTAACTAACAACCTTAATTCCATCTGAAAATTTGATTCTCATTTTTTATATAAAATAGCACATCACAGCATATTTATAGATTCCTAGGATTAGTATAAAGATATCTTAGGGCATTATTCTGCTTACTACATTGTTTATTAAAGTTAAAACTCTTTAGTAAGTAATGAAATATAATTTCATTTTATATATTAAAAAGGTTGATTTTGATAGTTCATTGCTATAATAAATATATTATGTCCCACACGATAAAGATGTAGTAATACTAAAATACAAATTGTAATTCATGAAATTTAGAAATTGAGAGATTAGCAAGCATTACAGTTATACTTCAGCACAAAACCATGTAATTGGTGCTTCATGTTTACTCAAGAAAGTAAATCCTTGAGTTCTGGAGATATTTATACTCTGCTGATGGGAATGTATATCAGTGTAGTTATTTTTGAGACAGATTTGATGGTATCTGACCAAATTTAGTATAAGTATGTCTATGATAACGGAATTTTTGTTTTAAGGAAGTAAGTCAAATAAATTTTTCATTGAATTCATAAAAATCACATAGAAAGATGTTCCTTGCAGTGCTATTTGTGTCTGGGAGCTGGAAGCAGTCCAGTTTAGTGTCCATCAGTGTGAGAGTGCACAGAAAAAAAAACACAAACAAATGAACAAAAAACCGGAATATATAAAAAAGCCTAATAATGAGAAAAATGTAAAGAAATTAAGAGCAATGACCTTCTAGATGTTAGCAGTAAAAACAAACTACCATGTGAAAACATTATCATACATTATCACTTATATAAATATAAAAATACAGTCAAAGCAATATAGATTTTGCAAGAACACATACAAAGTATACACATCAAGTACTTTAGCATGATTATCTATTGAATAATTTGATTATCATATCCTTCAACATCTGAGATACTCACCTCTGCCCCCCAAGGAAACCAGAAGAGAGAAAAAGAAAAAAGAGGAATGAGAAAAGAAGATAGGGAAAATATGGAAATAATTCTTGAATAGAATAGATTTGGGGAACATGGCCAATGAAAACAATTTCAGGCAAAGATAAAAGGACTACCACAGATGGATTCTTTACAGCCCTATTGACTGTAGCCTGCCAGTCTCCTTCGTTCATAGGATTCTCCCAGCAAGAATACTGGAGGTGATTGCCATGCCCTCCTCGCGGGGATTTTCCTTATCCAGGGATTGAACCTGCATCTTCAGCATTGCAGGAAGATTCTTTACCACTGAGCCACTTGGGAGAGGTTATTGTAAAATATTAAGTACAGTTCCCTGGGCTATATAATAGGTCTTGCTTTGGTTATCTATTTTATATATAACAGTGTGTATATGTTAATCTCAGCTTCCTAATTTACCTCTCTTCTCATTCCTCCTTTGGCAACCCCAAGTTTATTTCCTGTACTTGTGAATTTCTTTCTGTTTTGGTAATAAGTTCATTTGTATAAATTTTTCTAGATTCCACATATAAGCGATATTTATGTTTCTCTATATGACTTCATTCACTTAGTATGATAATCTCTGGGCACTTGGTTAGATACATTACCTTTAATGCTTCAATATGATTTTAGAATATTTAATACATATCATGTGTGTATGTTCTGAGACTTTCAGTCATGTTCAACTTTTTGTGACCCCATGGACTGTGGCCTGCCAAGCTCCTCTGTCCACAGACTCCTCTAGAGAATATTGGAATGAGGTTCCATTTCCTTCTCTAGGGGATCCCCCTGACCCAATGATCAAACCCAAGTCTTCTAAGTGTCCTGTATTAGCAAGTGGGTTTTTTTTTTTTTTTTTTTTTAGCAAGTGGGTTTTTTAATACTAGAACCACCTGGAAAGCCCCAGGTATACAATAAGGATCTGCAAACTTTGTGTGTGTGTGTGTGTGTGTGTGTGTGTGTATAAAATTCTAGATAATAAATATTTAGATTTTAAAGGCTATATGTTCTGTATTATAAGTATCATGTAGTGTGAAAGTAGCATAGATATTATATAAACATAACTGAGTCCTGATAAAGCTTTATTTATGAGTACTGAGATTTCAATTTCACATAATTTTCATACGTCATGAAGTATTATTCTTCCTTTGACTTTCTTTCAACTATTTGAAAAATGTAAAGATCATAACATGTGGACCATACCAAAATAGAGGGTGGGCCTGATGTGTCACATAGGTTACTGGGATAGTAACTGGGTTAGTTACTGGTTACTGGGTCAGCTTGCTGACCCATGTGTAGAAGCAAAAAAAGTACTAGGAATCTCAGATGCTGAAAATCAGCTTCATGTTGAGTAAAGCATTTTATTCAGTAATTTTTAATATGGTTACTCAAAATATCCTGCTAATTTTATAATTTTACTTCTTTATTTATTTTTGGCTGCTCTGGGTCTTTGTTGCTGTGCAGACTTTTCTCTAGTTGCAGAGAGCAGGGACTACGCTCTAGATGTGGTGCATTGGCTTCTCATTGCTCTGGCTTCTCTTGTTGTGGAGCCCAGGCTCTAGGGCACATGGAATTCAGTAGCTGCAGCTCCCAGGCTCTGGATCACAGGCTCAGTCGTTGTGGCCCAGGGGCTTAGTTGTTCTAAAGTATGTGGGATGATTTTCCCCACCGCGGATCAAGCCTGTGTCTCCTGCATTGGCAGGTGGATTCTTTGCCACTGAGCCTTGAGGGAAGCCCTAAAATATCCCGAGAATTTTAAATGAAAGCAATTCTTATGAATAACATTGGATCACTACGCTCAATACAAGGAAAAATGCTTGCTAATATATGCAAATTAGTAAATAGCAGCTCTTTTTGTACTCTTTCCTATGTGGATTCTAAAAATTAAGCAAATGCTCTTGCTTGGATGATAAACCTTAGCATATAGAAATCTTTTATTCTCTCAAATATGTTTTCATACCTCAATTTTTCTCTTTAACTCTAGGATCTTGGCTCTGGAAATGCATTATAAATTTTCTGCCAACTACAGAAACCATATTTTAGACTAAAAATTTGTTTGTTAACAAAGCTGATACAGTTGGCATTGATGAGTCTGGCCTTGGGATTTTCCATGCACCCTTGAATAAATATGTATTTGAGACAACAGAGGTGACTGCTCACGATAGTTAAGTCCCTCAAAAATTTTACTAAACCTTATGCCTACAACCTCATCCAGGCTAATCATATTAGACCCTCTAGAAATAGGACCCATTTTTTAAAAAGCTTTTCAGGTAATTTTAACTTGATGGGTTTTTAAGAATCTCCTTGACTAGTTTCCAAACTACCAGGCAGAAAAATTTATCCTTAGACCACAGCCTGAGGAGACTGAAGAGAAATAATGGTCATGTCCCAGCATGCATACAGACTGACAACTTTGACATTACTTCAACCCTGTGCAGGATGGAAATCTATCACTAAGCTTATGAAGGAGCTTCTCTTTATTTTCATTGCAAATAGATGGTGAAAAGAGGAAACAGTGACAGATTTTATTTTCATGGGCTGCTGATGGTAACTGCAGCCATGAAATTAAAGGATGCTTGCTCCTTGGAAGAAAAGCTGTGACAAACCTAGACAGCATGTTAAAAAGCATAGGATGCAGACTTCTGTTAATTTCTAAAATGTCCCAAATCCCCCACTACCAACGTTGCCCATCTACCCCACCAACACACATTCCCACCCTCAAAATAAAAACCCCCAAAAATAATAAAGAAAGAAAAAAGGGGATTGCCTTTTGAGATACTCTTAATTGTAAAGTATGAATTGAGTTAGACTATGAGAAAATTGCATCAGGATCACATAATTCTGGTTCCATGTATAACTGCTTAAATTGAATATTTCTTGGCCTGATGCCATAAAGAAGAAGCAGCCCTATGATTTCTTTTTTTCTTTTTTTGTATTGTTCATCAATGATGATTTTCACATTGGAATCCTTGTGGAAGGTTTTTCTTTATTCTGAATGTTAAGAAATGTGCTGTCTTACTTCTCTTGCGAATGTGATTTGCTTATTCTTTTAGGATATTTTGAACTTTACAAATGATCACTTTTGTTTTAGTTTGAACATCCAGAGAGGACTCCCTGCAAAGAACAGAGCTCATCTCCAGTTACAAAGTTGGAGTATAAGATCGGAATTGACGGATGAGAAAGACTGATGATGATGAGGTCATTTTGGTGTTCAGTAATCATGTTTGAAGTTCCTTCTACTCATGACTGTGTGAGCTGAAACTCACTGCTTATGATCTAATTGGTTCTAAGGCTCCTAGATTAGCTAATTTTACCTGTAACATTAGATTATTCCTGTACTTAGCATCCCAAATCTGGTGAGGAGAAAAAGAGATTTATTAAATAGAAAGCTTTTCATAGAGGAGATAAAAATCAAGCACAATTTTAAAACTTCCAGTTTTCTTCACTAAACTCTTTAGACTTCAGCACTTAGAAAACAGGTTGTCTTTCTTTCTCTTCATCACTTAAAAAAAGAAAAAAAAATCCTATCTAATCCTATCTAAACATGAAATATATAGTTTTAAATTTTGGTGAGAAATTACTATAGTCCTATATTTTTAAATGGTTTTGTTGAGTATATACTATGTACAGAATTGAGTTACATGTTTGTTTACTAAAGAGTCTAATTTCATTATCCTTTGAATACATCTTGCCAGTTCCACAAAGTCCTGAAAGTGGACTCTTTCAGTGACCATCATAATACTACAAAGATTTGATTGATGACACTTGTATTCAATTTACATACAATCATATTTGAAATGAGGGAAATTCATTTAATGACTCTCTTGAAAGCTTTTCTCTAAAGAATTGCCCTATTGTTGGGACTAAGGTCATGTTAAGTGGAAAATAAACTTTTATTTTACATAAAGTACGGTGAGCTCTAGAAAAATCCACCATCCAGAGATTTCAGGTAAACACAGTTGGACTGTTAAGGAAGCAATTAGTAAAAGTGCATCATGAAGATAAATTTGGCCAGAAGAGGAAAAAGTTTCAGCTTTCATTATTTGAAGTGTGCTTTACCTCTTAATGATGAGAATGCCCTGAGGGAATTCTTTTAATTTTTATTTTTTTTAAAATTTTTTTTAGGAGTAGAAGAAACACAGCTTCAGGAAGTGTTAGGCACTGAGAAACTATTTGTTTCGGAAAGATTTTCAAAGTCTGAGATTATCTTTGATGGTAATTATTAAAATGTATAGTAATCTCTGTAGACTTCCTTCCTTGAAGTTTTTACAAGGAATTGGGTTCAGAGTCTTACACACAGTTATTTCATTTACTCCTCAAAACACTGAAATAGAGACTTTCTATAATTAAATATTAATAAATAAATTAAATGTAAAATTAAATTTATATTTCAGCAGTCTTAGCTTTATAGGAAAATTGTACAATAAGTGCAGAGTTCCCATAGATTTTGTCTCTACATAAGGTAGAATTTCCTTGAAATTTTCCCTGAATTTCCTCCTATTAACAACAATTTGCATTCAGTTCTGTTCAGTTCAGTCGCTCAGTCATGTCTGACTCTTTGTGACCCCATAAACCACAGCACGTCAGGCCTCCCTGTCCATCATAAACTCCTGGAGTTCACCCAAACCCATGTCCATTGAGTTGGTGATTCCATCCAACCATCTCATCCTCTGTCATCCCCTCCCCTTACTGCCCTAAATCTTTCCCATCATCATGGTCTTTTCAAATGAGTCAGCTCTTCACATCAGGTGGCCAAAGTATTGAAGTTTCAGCTTCAACATCAGTCCCTCCAATGAACACCCAGGACTGATCTCCTTTAGGATGGACTGGTCAGATTTCCTTGCAGTCCAGAGGACTCTCAGAAGTCTTCTCCAACACCACAATTCAAAAGCATCAATTCTTCAGTGCTCAGTTTTCCTTATAGTCCAACTCTCACATCCATACATGACTACTGGAAAAGCCATAGCCTTGACTAGACGGACCCTTGTTGACAAAGTAATGTCTCTGCTTTTTAATATGCTATCTAGGTTGGTCATAACTTTCCTTCCAAGGAGTAAGCACCTTTTAATTTCATGGCTGCAATCACCATCTGAAGTGATTTTGGAGCCCAGAGAAATAAAGTCAGCCACTGCTTCCACTGTTTCCCCATCTGTTTGCCATGAAGTGATGGGACCGGAAGCCATGATCTTAGTTTTCTGAATGTTGAGCTTTAAGCCAACTTTTTCACTCTCCTCTTTCACTTTCATCAAGAGGCTCTTTAGTTCTTCTTCACTTTCTGCCATAAGGGTGGTGTCATCTGAATATCTGAGTTTATTGATATTTCTCCTGGCAATCTTGATTCCAGCTTGTGCTCCTTCCAGTCCAGCGTTTCTCATGATGTACTTTGCATATAAGTTAAACAAGCAGGGTGACAATATACAGCCTTGATGTACTCCTTTTCCTATTTGGAACCGGTCTGTTGTTCCCTGTCCATTAGTGTGGTACATTTGGTACATCTTGATGAATACATTTATATCAACTAAAGTCTATAATTTACATTAGAGTTAGCATTTTTTGTTGTACATTCTATAGGTTCTGACACATGCATAATGACATTTATCCATAATCATACTATCATACAAAATAATCTTCCCAAGCTAAAATGTTCTATGTCCTGCCAATTCATCTCTCTATCCATTCCCTCAAGCCCCAGGGAAACTTTGATTTTTCTGTTTTCTCTGTAGTTTTGCATTTTTCAATATATCACAAAGTTGGAATCATACAATATATAACCTTTTCCAGATTGACTTCAACTCAACAATATGGTGGAATAGACGGATATTCTTCTCAACAAAATGGTTGGATGACCTCATCAACTCAATGGACATGTATGTTTGAGCAAACTTCAGGAGATAGTGAAGGACAGGGAAGCCTGATATGCTGCAGTCCATGGGGTCACAAAGAGTCAGATGCGACTGAGTGACTGAACAACTCAACAATAAGCATTATAAATTCCTCCATGTTTATTAGTGGTTTCATAGCTAATTTCCTTTTTATCACAGAATAATTTAATTAAATGAAGGAACTGCAATTTGTTTCTTCATCCACTTACTGAAGGATATTTCAATTGCTCTGATCTTTGGCAATTATGATTAAAGCTAATACAAGTATTCATTTAGAGAGATTTATGTGAAGATAAGTTTTTCATTCACTTGGAGTATGATTGCTGGATTCTATAGTAAGCCTGTGCTTCACATTGTAAGAAGGTAGGCAGACATCTTCCATAGTGGCTGTACCATTTTCCATCTGCCCTAGTAATCAGTGAGAGTTCCTGTTGCTCAGCATCTTTGTCAGCACTTGGTATTTTGGATTTTAATCATTCCAATATGTGAATAATGGTATCTTATTATTGTTGGAGTAGCATTTTCAACCACTGAAGTGGTTAAAACAAGAGTTTTAAAGGAGCCAGCCTGTGGATATTCTCACTGTCCTGATTTTTTAATAATTAAGGCAGGCTAAACATTTGCTGTATGAAGACCATACACATGTCCATTGACCTAGTTCTCATCTAGATCTAGTTTTATAAATGCTGATGATAAACCAAGTCTGATTTATATGATGCATCTTGTGTGGAAAATATCTGTGACTTGTTATCTGATCAATCTTGAGAAATGACAGCTCAGCCAGTATAATAATTTTGAAAATAACTGTTGTTAATTTGATGATTACCAGTTTTCATTAAATGAATTGCAAAGTTATCATTTTTTATCTAGAGCAAAATGAAGCCAGAGGTCTTGATATTTCATTTTGTCTGTGATAATTCCTAGATTTGTGATCTTAGGTGATTTCTTTAAGAACATTGTGACTCAGTTCCTTTTTTTCTGTAAAATAGGGTTAATAATAGTAATACTTGTAAGGGATCCTGCAAGAAGGAATAAACTGATATAGTTACAATGTTCAGAACAGCCTCTGATGTGTCATAAGTCTCCATGAACAGTAGAGTGTTATTAGCATGGTGCAACTAATTTTTGGAATTTGAAAAAACATTTTGTATTTTGCCCAAGTTTACCAGTTTAGAAAGTACAGCAACTAAGGTTGAATTTCAGATTTATCTCTGGAGTATGTTTTAATATTCCATGAAGTTTTTAAGTTGGTATATACATGGAAAGGCATTTCTTGCTCTTCTCACACTTCCCCTTCTGGCTACCCAGAAAACCCTGTTGCCCCTGCACTTTCACATCCTGTTATAGAATGATTAAAACAAACAAACAAACAAAAAACAACCAAAAAAACTAAAGATTCTATATACAGATGTCTTGCTTTTGTTATTATTAATATTTTTATTTTATTTAAGGAAGTTCATAACATAAAATAATGTCACCCCTTTGCAAATATTTCAAGCCTGTTAATAATGGGGGTGGTTTCAGTAGACTTTAAAGAATATATTTTCATTGTATGAAGAAGACATACCTAAAAAGCTAGGTTAAAATCTTATTTATATTTTTATCCCACTGAACTGTCAAATTCCCCAGGATCCATGAGTCACTTGAAATGTGTATCTGAATAAATGAACAACACATACTTTAGACCCACCAATTCAGGAGGGATATGAAAAATCAATCACATACAAGAAAATGGGTGCCTTTATTCTTGAAAGAGACCACAATAGAGAGGCTCACTGGTTGGTTACAAACTGGCATGGGTCATCTTCCTCGATTGAGGAAGATGACCCAATTAATCACTACACTGTATACCTATAATACACTTTAATAAATGAAAAAAAAAGATGACCCACCCAAACTGGCATGGGAATGGTTTCCTCTTCCAGCTGGACTGTCTAAGGAGTTGTCAAACTGTGTAGTTGTCAATGGAAAGTTCATAAACTGCTCCTTCCACTCCGTCATCAATCTTGGCATCTTTGTTATGTTCTTAATCTTCATTATTTTTTAAGAGACATTAATAAACTTGCTTGTTAATTGTTTTAATATACTCTTATTTTTGTAATTCATTTTACTGGCTCTTAAAATCTTAGTTTGAAATGAATTGCACGTCATTTACATGTCATGTTAGTGCCTTTACCAAAGACCTAGAGCTTGGCCCATCAAAAGCATAATTATTTTGTTGTTGTTGCTATTGCAGGTGGACAGGGAGGCCTGGCATGCTGTGGTTCATGGGGTTGCAAAGAGTTGGACACAACTAAGTGACTGAACTGAACTGAACTCTTTTAGATGAAAATCTCAATTCTGTAACACAATTACTTGATTATTTAGCTCTAATACTCCAAACTCGGTTTCTATGTTTATCAGTGCCTTGGGGTCATCATTTTGGATGAGTCATTTCAATGTGAGGTAAGACAATGAAACAGCTTGTTTACAACTAAAAAACCATTATTTTCTCTTTGTAGTATTTATATTTATGTGTGTATGTGTACAAAAGTGTGTGATTTCTTAATTTCACCTTCTTCATTCTTAACTGTGACTTTTTATTGCTACTAGTGTCTTGTTTGTACCAACCCCCTTATCTTGGCTTTTAATTACTTTAAGATTTTAAGGTTTGCTAAGAAGTAAAATGTTTATAAATCTGATAGTAAATAAAACACTCAACAATGTACATGCTATCCTCTTCTGTTTTACATGACCACAGAATTAGTTTTCTCATAAGCATACATCTGAGCATTATAATCTTGAGCATTATAAGAGATTATATCCTTAGAAGATAACCTGAGTGCAGAGTGAAAGATAGGGCTTCTCAGGCAATGTGGTGGTAAAGAACCTGTCTGTCAAAGCAGGAGGTGTAGGAGATGCAGGTTTGATCCCTGAGTAGGGAAGATTTCCTGGAGGAGGAAATGGCAACCCACTGAAGTATTCTTGCTTGGGAAATCCCACAGACAGAGAAGCCTGGCAAGCTATAGTCATTAGGATAGCAGAGTCAGACATGACTGAGCATGCTTAACATGCACAGAGTGAACATCCCTGATTTGAATCATAGACTCATCATTTGTGAGGTTTGATAGAGTTGCTGTAGAATTCGCTAAATGAGAGCTGTTATCATTATTCCTATGACTGAATTTGCCTTAGACACCTTTTGAGGAAAATGTGTGTATTGATAATTTAAAAGCTTTATATCACTATTGTGACTCTCAAGGAAGACAGTGTATGTGAGTTTTCCATAAGCTACATAAACTGCAAAAATGTTAGGTTTGTCTCTTTTATCCTTTCAGATAGTTGGCCCTCTTCCAGAGCTTTGAGGTTGCCAGAAATTTGACATAAAATTAGATAGATTGTCATGTGTTAATTTTGTCAATTAAACACAAAATTATGTGTTTAATGTGTACACACATAATTTGACCTGCATCTGTGTTGTTTCCAAATATGTACTTTCTTTGAAATCTAAGAATCTAGAAAGAAAAAAAAAAAAAAAAGATGACACCATCCCCCTTTCTTCCCATTTCTTCCCACTTGATTAGGATTTAATGGTGTCATGGATATTGGATGACGGCCATGGTTTTGTGGCCTGCTAAGTGGCCCACTCTGTTGAATAAATCATGTTAAATTAGGAGGTGCAGGTGTTCAAGAAGGAACAGAGAAAACACATTTCTCCTTGAGTAACATCTTTTTCTAATTGACCTCAGGCCAGCATCGCAGTTTGTAATCTTGTGGCAGCTGCCATAGCCCACCATTGCTGGCCTCTCAGCTCCCTGGGCCGCTGGCTCCAGTTCTGCTCCTGCTGTGGGTTCCATTCATCTGTGGGTCCCAGCACAATAGAGACTTTCTGAGTGTTAGCTATGTTGCTGATCAGAGATCTATGGAACATTAAATGTGAACCTATTTCATATTTGCAGCTTTGATTTGTTATAAATGCTGAGAGGATTACGGATCAAATTGTCTCCACATATGCAGTGGGATATTTGAAAGATGTAGACATTCATGGAGAAAAATGAAGTGCAAAATGATGCAATATAAATGAAAGACCAGTTTAATTTACTTATTAAAGTCATAGTGAAAGAAAACAACATTTGAGATGGAAATTTATTAATCTGAACACATATAAAGATAAAACAAGTTCTGAAACTTCCATGATGCTAAAGGTCTCTCTCTCCAAACTGAAGTCATTTTATTTTAAGAACACATTGTTTCAGGACTTCCCTGGTTGTACAGTGGTTAAGACTCCACCTTCCAATGCAGAGGGCACAGGTTTGATCCCTGATTGGGCACCAAGATCCTGCATGCCTCCTGGCCAAAAAAAATACCAAACATAAAGCAGAAGCAACATTGTAACAAATTCAATAAAGACTTAAAATAATTATACATATATATTATAAAATAATTTACATATATACACATGTATATATGCATATATACAAAGAACACACTGTTTTCTACCTGATACCTGCGTATCTCTACTCCCTAATTCTCTTTAGAAATCTCTCCTACTCTTTCAAATTGTCATACATTGACATCTGCCTTCATGTACAAAAGTGACTCCACAGCTCAGTTATTTGAAGAAATTCCAGCTAATTGGATAGGACATAAAGGTCAATGATTTATTTATGATTCTAGAACTATTAGAGAAGCCTTGACTGCAGAGGCACTTGGCTTTCAAGAGCATCTTAGCCTAATATTATCACTATGCTGAGAATCCCCTTAGCATGATTCACTTGAAAAAACGCATTCTTTGTCCTTGACAGTCCAAGTCTTCTTGCAAATAGTCTCATGAAATATTTCTTACTTTACTTGAAATCTCATCCATTTGTTCTTTTCTAACAGCCTGAAGAATTTAAGACTTTTCCTTAATCACTTAACCTGGTATTTTGTTATAGTAATCAGTGATCTGGGTCCTAAATATTTTTTCACTACTCAAGTTCAAGTACTTTAGATAATTCATCTCTGAGTGGGTGACATCCACTCTGTGCTTTCCTGCATGCTTACTATTCTGTTTTTATCATGGCTGCATTTATAAATCCTTTTCCCATGCAAGCTGTGGTTCAACACATTACCTGTCTGGGCTGCATGTAGGAAATTGACAAAATTTCACATAGGTTGTGTTGAGTATGGAGATAATTTAAGAATTTTAGAGGTAATAATACGAATAGACATGAAAACAAAATTTGATCTTCAACGTCATTGGATGTCAGAGGATACAGTCTCCATGAGAAAAGGGACTCTGTTTCTTTAGTCTCTTGTCTTAGTCCCTATTACAGTGAAATTCTTCCCATTGCATGTAATTAATAATAATTGAATTAAGGGATAAATTAAGTCAAAGCAGATCATTCAACTAGTTACCCAAATAAGCTCAGAATAGACTGGAATTCCAATTAAGAAGTAGATGGATTTATTTGTTATTTATTAGAAAAGGAAAATGAGAAGAAAGTAAGCAATGCTAAAGAAGAAATGCCTGGATAAATCCTTCAGAGCTCAGTTAAAGCTATTATTTTTAGGATTTCCATGAGGTCAAAGGTAGGGAAGGATTCATTAAACCTGCTGACCTATTGAAATCACTCTCTTGAAATACAAATTATATATATATTTTTTTACAACTTATATTTATTTAAAAAAATTCTGTCCAGATATAACTGGATTTTTCTAGTCCCTTTCCACAAAGATGTCATCTCTTCTTTTAATTTTTCTATTCCCAAAGACTGACATACCTATCTTATCTTGCCTTTCAAAGTATAAGATCTTTGAAGGCAAGCTTTGTGGCTAATTGACTTTTGCTTTTTCTTGTTTCTTTCCTCTGCAGTGAATGGTTAGATGCCTGCCCAATAATGTGGGCACAGTCAGCACTATTGAAAATGATGGAGTTGAATGGCTACAGCCCTGAGGTGGAGAGCCTGAAGGCAATGAGAGAATAGGAATGCAATAGAACAAGGCAGCTTCCTAGGGAGATATGCAGTCTAGCTGCCAAGTGACCTTCAGTTACAATGATCTCCTTCTCCCCACACTTTGAACCTGAAAGGAAATATACTGCCTTTGATTAGTTTTTAAGGAGTAGTCTCATAAAAAGCATGTTACATGTGCCAAACCTTTTACATGAAATACAGTGTAACTGATGGCTTTTCATTAGCATTTTATTGATGCTCTTTAAAACTCTTACTGGACAAAACATTTCAGAGGTTCATTCTCTCTGGTGTATATCACTGTTGTGACATTCAGTGTTTCATATCTCTGTAAGAATTCCTTTATCTCTTTTTCTTAGCTGGATAGATTTGCCATGACAAGGTTTCAGTGTCACTTCCAAGACATGCAAACTCACATAGAGCTAAAAAAAAAAAAAAAATCTGTTCAGGCTATTACTTGTAAAATAAGCAGAAAATCAAAGATTTTGTTGCTGCTTTTGAAGAGATAACAAAATCCATTTACCCAGTAAATCTCAAAATAATTGAGTGTACTTTATAGCCATATAGGCTTCCCGGGTGTCTCAGACAGTAAAGAAATCTGCCTGCAGTGTGAGAGATCCAAGTTTGATCCCTGAGTTGGGAAGATCCCCTGGAGAAGGGAATGGTGACCCATTCCAGTATTCTTGCCTGGAGAATTCCATGGACAGAGGAGCTGGTGGGGTCACAAAGAGCCAGACATGACTGAACAATTAACACTTTCACTATACACACATAGTGGAATGCTAATACTGTGTCCTTTCTGAACTTCAGATCTCCTTCACTTTATTCTTCTAGAAAGCTCAATAATACAGTTGTACAAGTGAATGAGAATTTATTTACATACTTTTATCTGCAGCAGATAATTTTTAAGGCTCTTTAGGAAAAGAAATGCAGTGCCAAGTGTCCAGGAAAATAACAGTGATGACTGTTGAGTTCCTTTAGATCTTTTGCCACAAGAATACTGCCAAGCAAAATGTGCTTGGTTTATTTTATCTCAGTCACAGATCTAAATGCAAAATCCTCAAGGGCATCTTGTGCATTTGCATATATCTCTTGAGAATTTAAGTGTAAATATTCAAGAGAGGATTGTTTTGCTGCTTTGATAAAATGACTGTGGATTCCATGCAGACTGAAGTAGAGAGCTGGGGTAATGAGGTCTCAAATATTAATCTAGGTTCATGCACGCAAAGGGAAGAAAACTTCCAGAATCTAGTTTTCAGAGTACATATCGGGTACTTATTTGGGATGCATAAACTTTGGAAGTACACAAGGAATACTTATTCTGTTCCAGGATCTCTGTTAGAAACTTCCAGAGGTTATCTTGTGCCACTTCGACACAACCTTGTAAATCCTTTAGTTTGTCTAAAGGGCACACAATTCTTAAGCAACTGAAGCAGATTCTGGATGTAGGAACTCAATTTCAAATCCCCCACCACTGTCTTTTAAATGCATGTCATGTCTGATTTTATTTTGTTTTTGAAGCTTATGTTAGGTGGATTCCCAACACTTAGAAAAATAGATCTAATTTTTATTGGATTTTTTTTTCATTGTATCAAATGTCATCTCAGCAAAAAAATGAAGTCCAGTATGAACTTATTACAGCTTTTTACTGTTTGGCAATTACTTGAATTTACTCAAATACTTGACTTTCTCATTGCTGCAGATCTAAGTTTTTATATTTACTAATATTTGGAAATCACCAATTGATAACATATGTACAATATTACTAAATCATCTAGTGTTTAGGCATTGCTAGTGGGTTGTCCAACTTCATGTAACAATATTAGAGCAGTGATTCTCTAACTCTTTCATGGATTATAATCATTTGAACCTCCTGTTTAAACACAGATAGCTGGAACATACCTGCTGGATCCTAACTATTTTTAATCAGCAGATCTGAAATGGGTCCTGAGAATTTGCCTTGTAATAAATCAAGTAATACTGATGTTGCTGATGCAAGGACAAGGTGTTAATACCAACTGGTATAGGACATTAAATAAATGGTTTCAAACAAACTTTTTTTTTTTAATATGGTGGGAGGTTAGGTGGATTTAAGAATGAATTGCACAAAATAATCAAAAGGTCAAATCACTTGTGGACATACAGAAATTATACCATGTGTTGTGACTTTGTTTAGGTCAATGGGAAGAAGTGAGAACATCACCAGCTACAATAATGTATGTTAAAAAAAAATAATAATAATGTATGTTTACCATCAATGGCATACCTCTAAATGAGTGCCACTTATGACAATATGTGTTTTGTGGTGTGAACATAAGTTTATGGACTGTAGCCTGGCTGGCTCCTCTGTCCATGGGATTTCCCAGGCAAGGCTAACAGGTTGCCATTTCCTTCTCCAAGGGATCATCCTGACCCAGGGATCAAATCCCAGTCTCCTGCATTGCAGGTGGTCTCGTGTATTTCAAGTGGATTATTTACTTACTAAGCCACTGGGGAAATCCAATGATATCTCAGAGATGCCTAAATTTAGAAACTACTACTAAATAGTTCCTGGACCAAAAAGATGCTCAAAATAAGACGTTCGGTTATGTGAATGCCTGAATGACCTATGATGCTGAAATAAGACCTAAGTAAACTGTTATCACAGGAAACACTATAAGACAATCTTGGCAGTGTTTCTGAGCTCCGCTGTGATTTGTTCACTCTCTGAAATCCTATCAACACTTATGGGCTCAGGAAAGAACAATATAAAATCAAATCTCCTACTCCATATTTTCATTATTGTTCCCCCTTAAATGAAGCTTAAGAATACAATACAGAGGGACTTCCCTGGTGGTTCAGTGACTAAGGGTCCGTGTTCCTAATGTAGAGGCCTGGGTCTGATCCACAGTCAGGAACCTGGATCTCACATGCCACAAATAAGAATTTGCTTGCTGCAACTAAGAGTACAAATGCCACAACTAAAGATCACGTATGCCACAACTATGACACAGCACAGCCAAATACTTAAAAACAAAAACAAAAACAAAAAATGCAATACACAAAGTAGACAAAATTATAAGACTTTCCCCCTGCTGAAGTAAGTTCTATTTATTGAAATTCCAGATTGAAAATAAAATATTTAGAATATTTCTCCCATTCCCCCTTGCCCTACCCCTACAAAAATTTCTTTTCAAATAAACTCATCTTTAGGTTATAGGTCTTCTGTTTCACTTCTCATGTGAGCATAAAAAATCATAACAGGACTTCAAGCCTGGTGGTCCAGTGGTTAAGAATTCATGCAGGGGACACGGGTTTGATCCTTGGTCCAGGAGGTTTCCACACGCCATGGGGCAACGGTCTACGAGCTGTGACTTCTGAAGCCTGAGCACCCTAATGCCCATGCTCCATGACTAGAGAAGCTGCTGCAATGAGAAGCCCATGCACTGAGACTAGAGAAAGCCTGTGAGCAGCAATGAAGGCCCAGAACAACCAAACATAAATAAAAATCATAAGAAAACAATTCCCAATTTTCAAATACATAATGTTAACATGTTTATCTCTATATAAGACAAAGAAGTGGAACTATAATATAGGTCTTTAGAAAATTTTCTAGTAATTTTCCATAATTGCAATTCCCCAGGGTTTCATGTTTAACAGAAAAAGAAGCAATTCATTCAAGTCTTCATTTTCTTTATTATTTTTTCCAATCATAATTTCTGATTTGCCACTGTCTCTTCTGGGATATTACACCAAATGATCAAGAACACCTAGCGTATAAGACAAAATCCATTTCCTCTCTTCCTGAAACCTCTTCTGGCTGCATTTCAAAATAAGACAATATGTTCCTCCAAATTTTAACCTAGAAAATGGCTGTTAGAAAGAGCACACCATCCATATTCAAAACTCTTTTAAAGGCAAGATACATCCCAGGATAATATTTGACATTAATCTTATTTAAGGCATCAGTAAATACAGAAAAAAAAAAAATGCTATTCAGGTAGGAAAATATAAACAAGTAAATCAAAGACCTGGATATTGGGGGAGATCTTAATGTTCAGAGGCATCCATATGTATTTTAATGTAGAAATTATATATTAACTAATTAGAAATTTGATTAGAATTTGACCTCCCAACTGTATCATTCTGTAACAAAAAAGAAGGCCTGATTAGTTAATGAAGAAAAAATTTTAATGTCTTGAAGTTGTATTTAGCTATTGCAATTAAATTTTGAAGTCTTTGCATTTCTGTTTTTTATCTATTTTGTAAACTTGAATCACAATATCGGGGCAACTTACTCACATTGTACCAAAATTAGATTATCTAAACATATACTCTTTCTGAACTTGGAATATGATGAGCACCTAAAGGTGAGTTTTCCCCTTTGTGTACACATGTGAGTGGTCAGTTAGCAGATCTGAGATGACAAACCACTCCCCATTTATGCATCTTCTTCATATTCAAGGACTTGCAATAAATGCTTGTAATATATTGTGACTATGCTATAAAATGCTTCTTAAAATAATTATTTTACATCAGGAGGAGTCAGGAAAGCTCTTTTAGAAAGAAATATTTTGACTAGCAATAAACCCTAAGGAAGTAGTGAAATCAAAGAAAAATGCAAATAAGTTGAGTTATTTAAGAAGTTTCAGGATCCAAACACACCGAGAATTTGAGATTATTGAGAGAAGATAATGACCATGAAATAAGGCAGTAGAGAATTAAGGACTAAACTTTTGAACATTTTCATATCTAAGAAGTGAGACACAGAGTAGGGGTTAGTAAAAGACATAGAGATGTCAGAAAGGTAAATGTGAAGGTGCATACTGCAGTAATAAGAAAGAGAGGAGGAGAGAAAAGGAAAAAAAAAAAAGAAGTACCTTATATTACACATTTAGAAAGTTCTAAACTAAGTAGATCAAAAATGAAAAATAAAAAAAAATATTAAAATCTGAAAACCAGTTAAAGGAGAATATATGAGAAATCTGTATACATTTCCCTTAGTTTTTCTGAGAATCTAAAACTTCTCTGAAAAATATTCAGTGTAAAATACACACACACACACAGCAAAACCCAAGAAAACCAGAGCCAATAGCATCCATGCTTCAGTCTTCAAAAGCAAATCACTCTCATAATATGTATTAGACCTAAGCATTCAGAGAAAAGACATTCAGACTATAAGAATATCTTGGGGGCATACTTTTGAAAAAAAGGGATGTGGGCAGCCATGTGAAGGATAGCCTACTTTATCTTTGTCCATTGCACATGTATTAAATAAATTTCTATTTTAAGATTTTGAAAGGCAACTACATGTGGGAGCTGTAGATAATTACTGGCATTTGAAAGAAAAAAAAGTCTCAGTATTTGCTTCTCAAAATATAATACAGAGCTGGCAAGAGTCCTCGTATTCTGTGTACTCTTATTGCTTTTCCAATCTTAATTGGGAATGGTTGCCCTCACCTTTATTCATTTTATGACATTGAAATCAGCACCACTTTGAAAGTGTTCCAAAAATAATTACATAATGTAGTATCAAGTGGGAAAAAAGATCTATAGGGAACATTTCACAACTTCTCTTGGCAACTGTAGACTCATTATCTCGAGACAGAATTTCATTTACTTTCATAAAGTATGTCTCACCCAGCAACTGCATGAAAAAAAAAATCAATTTCTCATGTATGGTTGATTCCCATTTATAAAACTTTTGAGTCAATGTGGAATATTCTTTGCCAGAGACTAGTATTTTACTATCCAAGTAAACAGAGAATCAAATTCAGAAAATATTTCCTATTCATAGTTGTTTCTCATATGAGTGCAGAAAAATAGTCCTCACCATAGCTTTGATTTGCATCCTTGTTTTCTGTCAGTAATATAACTGGATTTGGTATTTCCAAGTTGTTAAAATGTTTATTTCTAAAAGCTGCAGAATATACTACAACTGTTTCCTGCTGAGGCCCAGAGAGCATTCTGTGGGCCTGGAACACATTCTCAAGCTGTTTTTGTTCTAAGTCCAGCCTCCAAGCTCTTGAAAAATCCCCTTGAAAATTCCAATTCCAAATTCAGTGGTCTTATTTCTCTTTAACATTTTTCTCCTGTTTTCTGAGCAGTTTTCCCTGTGATCTTATGCCCCAGTATGAGAATGTTATAACTCTCAATACTTGCAGATAGGTAGAAAAGAAAGCTGGGCTTCCCTGGTGGCTCAGTGGTAAAGAACCTGCTTTTTGGTGCAACTGTTGCGGTTTCAATCCCTGGGTGAGGAAGATCCCCTGGAAAAGGAAATGGCAACTCTCTCCAGTGTTCTTGCCTGGGAAATTCATGGACAGAGGAGTTTGGTGGGCTCAAGTCCGTAGGGTCACAAAAAGAGTTCAGTTCAGTCACTCAGTCATGTCTGACTCTTTGTGACACCATGAACCATAGCACGCCAGGCCTCCCTGTCTATCACCAATTCCTGGAGTCCACCCAAACCCATGTCCATTGTGTCAGTGATGCCATCTAACCATCTCATCCTCTGCCATCCCCATCTCCTGCCCTCAATCTTTTCCAGCATCAGGGTCTTTTCCAATGAGTCAGCTCTTCCCAACAGGTGGCCAGAGTATTGGAGTTTCAGCTTCAATCCCTCCAAAGAACACCCAGGACTGATCTCCTTTAGGATGGACTGCTTGGATCTCCTTGCAGTGCAAGAGGGACTCTTAAGAGTCTTCTCCAACACCACAGTTCAAAAGCATCAATTCTTCAGCGCTCAACTTTCTTTATAGTCCAACTCTCACATCCATACAAGACTACTGGAAAAACCACAGCCTTGACTAGACGGACCTTTGTTGACAAAGTAATGTCTCTGCTTTTTAATATGCTATCTAGGTTGGTCATAACTTTCCTTCCAAGGAGTAAGCGTCTTTTAATTTCATGGGTGCAGTCACTATCTGCAGTGATTTTGGAGCCCAAAAAAATAAAGTCTGACACTGTTTCCACTGTCTCCCCATCTATTTCCCATGAAGTGATGGAACCAGATGCCATGATCTTAGTTTTCTGAATGTTGAGCTTTAAGCCAACTTTTTCACTCTCCTCCTTCACTTTCATCAAGAGGATTTTTAGTTCCTCTTCACTTTCTGCCATAAGGATGGTGTCATCTGCATAACTGAGGTTATTGATATTTCTCCTGGCAATCTTGATTCCAGCCTCTGCTTCTTTCAGCCCAGCATTTCTCATGATGTACTCCACATATAAGTTAAGTAAGTAGGGTGACAATATACAGCCTTGATGTACTCCTTTTCCTATTTGGGACCAGTCTGAAAAGAGTTGGACAAGACTTATCAACTAAACAGCAACAATATCAACAACCGAAAAGAAAGTCCTCAAAACTGTTCAGAAGTGCAATAGGCTTGATGTCATGAAGGGTTAGTGGAGTAGGTGGGTGGGTGGGAAGTGAAGTTCTAGGTTTGGGCATGAAGATATGGCCTACTAGTGAAGCCCAGGACAAACTGATGGCTAAGAGAACAGTGATATTCCCTCTACACGAGAATCTGATAACAAGAGAGGTGGTAAGTCTGATGCAAATCCAGAGTTGAAAAGGAAAAATTATAACAGAATCGTGAATAGTACCTTAGTCATCATGACCTACTAAAGTGCCAAATAGATGCCAAATAGTGGTCTAAATTAAGACTATAGTTAGTACATGTCTAACTAGGACATTTTGTGAGGGGCCACGCAGGCAACATCAGGCATTCATATCCTGTAGGCTTGTTTGCATGAATAGATGATTTGAGATTATTGAAGACAGAGAGGAATATGCAGGGATGGGAAAGAGGGCGGGCAGAGTAATACATGTCTAACCTGTTTTTATGGGTGGTATTTGAATTTCACAGTAAGAGGAACTTCAGCTAGAAGGCAAAGGGTCTCTGTTTGTGAATGACCCTGAGAGCCAAGTACACAAGTGGCATGGCTTACCTTCCCAAGTAACAAAGTATGATGCAGTGAGATATAGACACCTACCTGCACATGTTTTCAAGGATGTCTTTAAACACTGCTGTTCAAACAGCAGCCCTGCCATTTTACCTGGGTGTTCACCACAACAGTCATGGTGAAGTACAGCCAAGAAATTCCAAAGACCAAGAACAAGAAAGTCAGAAAAGTAAGGGTGGACACACTGTTTACTCATGATGGCTATTCCTGGTGGAAGGTGATATCTACTAATGAGTATATTTTTCAAGGTTGACAATGCCTAGAGGTGTAAGAAGTCATTGCTCAGAAGAAACTCCTTTCTATAATATCTTCCCATTGACTAGAGAGAACAGCTCACTCTTAGCTGTATGGCATTTTCTTCAGGAGAGAGATTGGGTGTTTGGGAGGGCATAGGACAGGTTATAAACTGTGATCATAAAGTAAATTTGCTTTGATGATGCTCTGATCTGTTGTTTGTGCAGGATTAGTGTGATACTTTAATATTCTCCCTGCAAACACTTACCAATGCTACTTGCAAGTTTAAGTTTGTCAGCTAAAATTCCAGAATGGAGTAACATGAGAAACTCTTCTCATAAGCCATCCAATATACTTTGTGAGTTTAGTAGGGTATAAATCAATCAGTCAGTTAATCCTAAATGTTGTTTCTTTTGCCACAAATATTGAATATATTATTAAATCAATATGGGATTTAATTTAACTTGAAAGTCATTCAGAGAAAATATGTATTGATTAGAACAAAACAAGTAGCTCTTTTTGGTGAATAAAACAATTTATAAAGAACTAATCACAAAAGAAGAGCAAATGGCTTTAGACAGCTCAATGCACAAAACTTATAAGTTTACACTTCATGAATACTAGAACCAGTAGATTTATTTTAAAATGTCAGGGAGGAATTAGAACTGAAAAACAGGGAAACAGATAAAGAGAAACAATGCTAGAGAATTTCGCTGCAATTAATTAAGATAAAACATGAAAGAATGGTCTAGATAAGGCAGAAGAATGCATAACCTATGCACTAGTGTTACTATTATTATTATTATTATATATGTTTCCCTGATGGCTCAGCAGTAGAGAATCTGCCTGCAATGTAGGAGACATAGGAGATGTGCATTTGACCCCTGGGTGGGGAAGATACCCTGCAGAAGGAAATGGCAACCCACTCCAGTATTCTTGCCTGAAAAATCGCATGGACAGAGAAGCCTGGGGGGCTACTGTCCATGAGATCCCAAAAAGATTTGGGCATGACCTCTAAAGCATACACATACACATACACGCACTTATATGTCTTTAAATAAATCAGGCATCCCAAGAGTTAAGGTAAATTCCTCCCCACAACCAACATATGTGTTTCCTCTAATACATTAAAGGTCTTTTTCTTTTCTTTTTTTCAAGTGTAACCTAGAGATGAAGAACTTATTGAAATTCACACTTTATCTGATTTTCTAAATTTGTGAAATTGTTTTCTTTTTTTCCAGACAGTATGGGGATCAAAGCCATCAAAATATCGTAAAGAAATTATCTTCCAATTAAAATAAAAGACAAAACTTTTGAAAAATTGTTTAAGTAAGTGGGTGACATTCTTCTTCCAAACTATGAAATTGCTATCATTGTGTGAGGGAAGAATCTTGTTTTGTGCAATCCTAAAATAGTCAATTGCAGTGGGTGGGACCTATGAGGAAAATTTTTTCACAGATTTTAGAAATGTAGTTTTTATTTGTTCTTTTAAAAATACCCTTTCTGCTTGATCATCATGATATATGTTTGTTGACTAAATAGGCAGTCAGAAGAAACATGTTCAAAGATATCATCCTGTTTAATGGTGTCTCAGCAAATTGGTTGTATGGAAGGAAAAAATAAAAAATGCTTTATTTTGTAGTGTTTTTCCATTTTTGTGATGGCAGTACTCCCAGCAAAACTCAATAGTTTAACAACCAGCTTACAAAATTTCTCAAAATTTAGCAATTAGTTTCCAGCTCCAGTACACCACTGTGTATGTAAGCATATTGCTGAACACCCTTTCAGAAATCACACAATGCCTCATGCTATGTTAATAAATAAATAAAATTTTAAAATAATTCTGTAAGAAAGGGCACCATGTTTTTTAAAAAGACAGACATGGAAGAATTAGTAAAACTCAGATTGCTATTTATTAACCATGAGAACAATGCTGCCTAAAATTACCAAGTAAAATTAATAAAAAACATTATGAAAATGATTGTTTTGGGTGTCATCATTTAAAAAATGCCCAAATTATTAAGCAAAAGGGACTGCTTTTCTCAAATGAACAAAGTTTTTAGAATTTTTAGTTATTTCCAAATTTTAATATTTTTTCCAACCATAATTCTTTAAATTATTAAATAATTTTGCTATAGTCGTGTGACATCTTTGCTCATTAACTTTGATTTTATGATAATTTTATGATAATTTCTCCATTCCTGGATTTTAAAAAGTAATAATAATTTAATTAATATATTGGTTTCCTGGATTTTATCATTGATGAGTTTTATTTTAATTTTTTTAAGAAAGGATGATGTATAATTGTTGCACTTAAATGATATTTAAGAATTAATGTTTTCTTCATATTTTGATTTCCCCAGAATTTTGTAGATAATGCTTATGTGATTTTCTCAAAATGAAAATCCCTATATGAAATACTTAAAATGAAGAAAAAATTCAGTTCTTTTTTACCCTGAAAATTCAGTTAAGTTCCTGACACTAAAAGCATTCCACAAAAATAGTATATCTCCATTGTATGAAGTCTGGCTTATATCCCTGCTCATTAATACACTTGAACAGAAAACAAGTCCAAAGAGTCTTAATAATTTTATAGCATGAAAAGGCTTCATTTCATAAGGTATCCCTTGGTATTAGTAAGTTCTACTTCAATATGTAAACATTTTTTAGAAATGAGGATTTTCAACATGTTTGTCATCCAGCATCCTTCCTTAGTGAAGCTGGTGGTACTAGTGTGAGAGTACCACATGGTTGCAGACAATCAGTTTCCACATCAAAATCTTTTTTGTTCTTTGGCTGTCCCTTTTCAAAGTTCATAAGACCTCTCCTGTTTCGAGGGTCTCTGTTTCCAGTTAGTGTTTGAATTCATTTAATTACTATTCTGCATACTAATGAATTTAATTACTATCATTTTAAAATCACTTTCTTTAGCCACCTTTAAACTGTATTTTAAACAAGTAAAGCTGACCCTCAATGGGATTGGATGACAAAGACTAATGGGCATGTATATTGGACATGCTAAGTTGCTTCAGTCAGGTCTGACTCTTTGAAACCCTGTGGAGTTGGGTATCAAAGTTGGCCAAGCCCCTCTGCCCATGGTATTCTCTAGGCAAGAATACTAGAATGGTAGCCATTTCCTTCTCAGGGAATCTTCCCCATCCAGGTATCAAACTCATGTCTTATGTCTCCTACATTGTCAGGCAGGTTCTTTACAACTGGTTTAGTCACTAAGTCATGTCTGATTCTTGACTGTAACCATGAGGTGTCACAAGAGTCAGTTACGACTTAGCAACTAAACCACCACTACAGATAAGTTAAAGGTAGGTTGCACATCTCTGTTCTATGCACATGCTCCATTGTGCCATTGGACTTCACTCAAAAAACACAAGTTCTAGAATAAAGTTACTGACAATTTCAAGATCCTCAGTTCAGTTCAGTTGCTCAGTCGTGTCTGAATCTGTGTGACCCCATGGACTGCAGCACTCCAGGCTTCCCTGTCCATCACCAACTTCTGTAGCTTGCTCAAACTCATGTCCACTGAGTCGGTGATGCCATCCAACCATCTCATCCTCTGTCAGCCCCTTCTTCTCTGCCTTCAATCTTTCCCAGCATCAGGGTTTTTTCCAATGAGTCAGTTCTTCCCATCAGGTGGCCAAAGTATTGCAGTTTCAGCTTCAGCATTAGTCCATGGACTGATTTTCTTTAGGACTGATTGGTTGGATCTTGCAGTCCAAGGGACGGTCAAGAGTCTTCTCTAACACCACAGTTCAAAACCATCAGTTCTTCAGCTCTCAGCTTTCTTTCTAACTCAACTCTCACATCTATACATGACTACTTTGGAAAACCATAGCTTTGCCTAGATAGACCTTTGTCAGAAAAGTAATGTCTCTGCTTTTCAATATGCTGTCTATGTTGGTCATAGCTTTTCTGCCAAAGAGCAAGTGTTGTTTAATTTCATGGCTGCAGTCACTATCTTCAGTGATTTTTAAAGCCCAAGAAAATAGTCTGTCACTGTTTCCATTGTTTCCCCATCTATTTGCTGTGAAGTGATGGGACCAGATGCCATGTTCTTAGTTTTTTGAATGTTGAGTTTTAAGTCAGTTTTTTAACTTTCCTCTTTCACCTTCATCAACAGGCCCTTTAGTTCCTCCTCACTTTCTACCATAAGGGTGGTGTCATATATGAGGCTATTGATATTTCTCCCTGCAATCTTGACTCCAGCTTGTGCTTCATCCAGCCTAGTTCTTTGCAAGATATACTCTGTGTGTAAGTTAAATAAGCAATATGACCATACACAGTCTTGACGTACTTCTTTCCCAATATGGAAACAGTCCCTTGTTCGATGTCTGGTTCTAACTGTTGCTTCTATGAAATATAAATTGTATAATTTTGATGAATCCTCATGTGAGTTAAATGCCCTTATACTTGGTTTCCTGGTGGCTAAGATAGTAAAGAATCTGCCTGCAATGTGGGAGACTCGGGTTTGATCCCTGGGTCAGGAAGATGACATGGAGGAGGGCATAGCAACCTACTCTGGTATCCTGGCATGGAGAATTCCATGGACAGAGGAGCCTGACAGGCTACAGTCTATGGGGTCACAAAGAGTTGGACACACCTGAGTGACTAATATTTCATTTCATTTTCATATTTGGTTTAAATCTGACATTGTGCAATATAATGATGAACAGAAAATTTGCTAAAAATTAAAATGTTTTATTTAGACTTTTTTGGGAATGATACTGAATAAATGCCATTAAAATGTATTTGTAGCCTAAATAAACAATTATGTCATGCTTTAAAGCAATGAATATATTTTATCTCTTCAATATTTTTATTTGCATGTTTTTTAATTAATTTATTTTTATTGCAGAATTATTTTCTTTGCAGAATTTTGCTGTTTTCTGTCAAACCCCAACATGAATTAGCCATAGGTGTACATATATCCCCTCCCTTTTGAAACTCCCTCCCTACTCTCTCCCCGTTCCACCCCCCCTAGTATCTCTTCAATATGTTTATTCCCCCAAAGTTTGAAATAGTTGTATAGAAACCCAAGAGAGGAACTTACATAGCAAATACTAGGTCATGAGTTTTAACATGAGGGTAAAGTTTGGACTATAATTAAATGTCATATGCTTTTCATATTGTTATTTAAAGTGTTTATAAAGTTATAGAGCTTGTTAGTGATTGAGTTCATTTAAAAGATTAATCTTAATATTTGAATTGCTACATGTATCTATCTTCATAGATTAAAATAATTTAAATATTCTAAGACCTATTTAATAATTTAAAATAACTCTTGAAACTCAGTCTGATATAAATAAGAAACTATCTGATTTTCCCAGTTCCTTTACACTATTTAGTAGGTAAAAGAACTAGTGCTCATTAAATATACTTCTACTAAGCAGACTCTATGAATCTAGCAAGTTGCACATGGTCATATATAAGTATGGGCATCAAAAAAAGAAAAAGAGACTCAGATGTATAGAACAGACTTGTGGACTCTGTGGGAGAAGGCGAGGGTGGGATGTTTCAAGAGAACAGCATCGAAACATGTATATCTAGGGTGAAACAGATCACCAGCCCAGGTTGGATGCATGAGACAAGTGCTCAGGCCTGGTGCACTGGGAAGACCCAGAGGGATGGGGTGGAGAGGGAGGTGGGAGGGGGGACCGGGATGGGGAATACATGTAAATCCATGGCTAATTCATTTCAATGTATGACAAAAACCACTGTAATGTTGTAAAGTAATTAGCCTCCAACTAATAAAAATAAATGGAAAAAAAAATAAGTATGGGCATCATAACATAAGTATAGGACAAGTCAGCAACTTCTAGCTATGACATAAGTAACAATGAATAAGCATACAAAATTGTATATACTACTTTGAAAGAGTGGTTTAATTATTAAGTGATGTGAGAATTCAAAGAGGTTCGATAAGGACATGAGTAATTAAGGACTTTAAATCTAGTGATTTGAATTTATAATACATCTTGAGTTTTCTCATTTAATGAAGTTGCATTGTCACAATTTTCTAATAGTGGAAAATTGAGATTACTTCTATGATTGCAACTTTGCTAATTGTTCTAAATATACTGACTGAGCTTCTTGAAAACAACATAGATTTATTAAGACTGAATAAGAAACATGCACTTATGTGAAGTGGATTTGGGAAAATAATGAGGGTTGGAGCAGTCCAAGGACAGCAAGACTAAATAGCTAGGTATTGTAAAGTTTCAAGTTAAGTTTCCATAGTAGGACATAGAATCTATATTAGGAGTTGAAAATTCTAGCTCAGGCAAGTTAATATGAGTGTGAAATTAACCTTCAGTCTCCATTGTTGTTGTTGTTCAATCACTAAGTTGTGTCCGACTCTTTGCTACCCATGAACTGCAGCATACCAGTCTTCCCTACCCTAAACCATCTCCCAGAGTTTGCTCAAATGCATGTCCGTTGAGTCAGTTATGCCGTCCAACCATATCGTCCTCTGTTGTCTTCTCCTCTTGTTTTCAATCTTTCCCAGCATCAGGGTCTTTTCTGACGAGTCAGCTCTTCGCATCAGGTGGCCAAAATATTGGAGCTTCGGCTTCAGCATCAGTCCTTCCAATGAATATTCAAGGTTGACTTCCTTTAGGATTGACTGGTTTGGTCTCCTTGAAGTCCAAGGAACTCTTAAAAGTATTTTCCAACCCCACAGTTTTAAAGCTTGTAAGACAAGAGGACATGTGAAAAAAATTAACAAAAGATTCTAGTCTTATTAGAGATTCAAGAATTCTTATAAAATAGAGATGGGAACCCAACACATGGATCTACAATAGCTTAGTCATGCTACATTGGCACTAGTTAGTGCCAAAATGTAGTTAGAGAAAAGGAGATACCTGAGGGAAAGAGACAGGATTGAAACTACAGCAGACAGCCCCTCAATTATCACTGTAGGGAAGATAGGCAGGATTTGTATTAGAGGACAGATTATGTGTTACCCAAATTGATTTCTTGTTTAACACATAATACATTTGGAGTTTTTATTATCTCCATGTACCTGAGTCTAAGTTGCAAAGCAGGATCAAAAGCCAGAGTTTTAAGTAGCTCAGTTTTCTGAATAGTATAAGACAAGACAATAAAAGCTGAATTGGCCTTGGGAAGAAACTATGAGGCCTTTAGATTCAACTCATCCAAAGAGTTGTGAGGCTGACTTGCTGAAATCCTTGCAGATTAATTATGAAAACCTTCATAATGAACCATGTGAGAGGTTTGGAAGTTTGATAGACTTTGCAAGTCAAGAAAGTTATGTCTAATATGTGGAATACATAATGCATTTGAGCTCTCAGAAATGGGTCATGAGCATAAAATTTATCTACTGCTACGATAATCCAGTGGAACTAGTGAGACTGCTCAGAAGAGGCTGGACATGATGTTGAAGTAGAACATAATGATATTTTGCAGAATTTTAAAATTGTACTTAACCATTAGTTTGAATAAGATTTGCCATTTCCTCTGCCTTAGTCAAATATCAAAAATGAGTCACACTCTGTATTACACCGGGTCTTGCTTTTTTAATGTAGTCTGACAGTTTCTATTCTTCTAATAGAGCATTTAGATCATTAGTGTTTGCTGTAATTATCTTGTATTTGGGTTTAAATTGACAATATTGCTTTTGTTTTATGCTTTTCTCATTTATTTGTTGCTCCCTTTTTATTCTTTTCCTGATTTCTTTCTGATTATTTTTAGCATTCCATTTCATCTCCAGTACTGACTTCCTAGTGGTTGCTTTAGAGTTAATACTATCAATATTTAGCCCCTCACAGGCTATCTTAAGGAGATAGTATACTGCTAAATTTTTAACATGACAGCTTTACAAAAGTGTTCTTCTATTCTGTCCTTAATAGATTTAAATTCTACATTTCTTATAAATCCATAATAAATTGTTATTCTTTTTGCAATTAAATAGTTAATTATATTCTACCAATGAACAAAAATGTCTTTTATATTTACTACCCCCACCCAAAAAAATTATCTGTCTTAAAACTTTTCTTTCTCTAATCATTTTGAAGAATGCCTGCAGGTTGAGCAAGACATCTATCCACATTATGGGGTCTTTCTGAATGACAAATGAAAGGTTAAAATAAGTGAAGTGTGATGTCATTCATTACCAAAATATTGACTCCATTTAGATGGTAAAATAATTCAGACATTCAGGGAAAGATATAGATTTGACTTCAAGATTAAATTTTTATGGTCATTTTGTCCATATATGTCACACCCAAGTATTACCTATCCTTGAGTGAGAAACTAGAAAGTGAACTGGTCAGAAATGTTTCAGATATTCTGCAATCAGATGAGGAATTTGTATGTAATCTTAGAATGCTCTCTCATCCAGTAGTCTTAAAACTCACTCGTGGGGAGGAGCCAAGATGGCGGAGGAATAGGACGGGGAGACCACTTTCTCCCCTACAAATTCATCAAAAGAACATTTGAACGCTGAGCAAATTTCACAAAACAACTTCTGATCACTAGCAGAGGACATCAGGCACCCAGAAAAGCAGCCCATTGTCTTCAAAGGGAGGTAGGACAAAATATAAAAGATAAAAAGGGAGTCAAAAGAGCTACGGATGGAGACCCGTTCCGGGAAGGGAGTCTTAATAGAGGAAGTTTCCAATCACCAGGAAACCCTCGCACTGGCGGGACTGGGGGAAGTTTTCGGCAATCTAACTGGGAGGAAAAATTAAATAAGGCCCACAGATTACGTGCCTAAAAGCAACTCCCAGCAGAAAAGTACCCCAGACGCCTGCACCCGCCAGCAACAAGCGGGGGCGGAACGGAGAGGAGCGGGCGGCATTGCTTAGGGTAAGGACTGGCCCGAAGACCCTGAGAGCAATCGGAGGGAGCTTTTTTTAAACGGTGGGACAAAATTAACCAGCCGGAACACTGCCTGCGGTTCGCAAAACAAAGGGACTGAGAAAGTCCAGAGAAGAGCCCGCCCATCCCCACTGGAGGTAGGAGGCAGGGGGAAGGGGAAAAGGGCAAACTCAGCCTCTGAGAAGCCACCCCCTCCCACACTGCAAACAGGCCCCTAGTTCCTATCTAAAGACTTCCTGAGACCCGACTGGCGGCGCGCTGGGGCCTAGGAGGGGAAAAGCGCCGCCGTACCCGGAGAGAGTGCGCCCAAGCCTCTGGCTGCCTGAACCGCTCAGGAAAGGCACAAAACGCAAGCGCAACCGAATCCGCGCTTTTGTGGAGTACCAGAAAACTGGAACCGCACTCAACGCAGGGCCCGCTCCATATAGAGCAGCCGGGAGCCTGAGCAGTGTAGACGGGGAAAGCACTGACACCCGTGAGCGGGGCAAACCCAGTGTGGCCGGTGAGTGCTAGCCACACGGAGCGGTATCTGTCTGCAGCGCCCCACCCTCCCCGTAGCAGGACTAAACTGAACTAGCGAACCTAAATAAGAGATCACCTCCGCCCGCCTGTGTCAGGGCAGAAATTAGACACCGAAGAGAAGCCAAAATAAACAAAGGGAACCGCTTCAGAAAGGACCGGTGCAACAGATTAAAATCCCTGAAGGTAACACCGACTACACCGGAAGGGGCCTATAGATATCTAGAAGTGTAAGCTGGAAAGAGGAGCTATCTGAAATTGAACTGAACCTACACTGACTGCAAAAACTCCAGAGAAATTCCTAGATATATATGTTTTGTTTTTTTTTTTGGGAGGGGGGACTGGGATGGGGAATACATGTAAATCCATGGCTAATTCATATCAATGTATAACAAAAACTACTGTAATGATGTAAAGTAATTAGCCTCCAACTAATAAAAATTAAAAAAAAAAAAAATTTTTTTTCTTTTTAATTTTTTCTCTTTTATTTTCTTTTAAAATTCCCTATTACTCCCCAATTACTCCTCAACTTTCATTTTCATATATTTTTATGATTTTTTTAATTAGGAAAAAAAATTTTTTTTTCTTTTTTTTTCTTTTTCTTGTTTTTCTCTTCTATTTCCTTTTAAAGTCCTCTAATACTCCTCTATTATTCCTTAATTTTCATTTTCATTTCACTATAACCTTGCTAAAAAAAAAAAAGAGAGGGAGAAACCCTATTTTTAAACCAAACTTGATATACATTTCTAAATTTTTTTGTTTTTAAATATTGTATTTCAAAGAGTCTAACCTCTACACTAGATTTTTAATCTTTGTTTTTCAGTGTGTGATATAAATTTTGGACATTTAAGAATCCAATATTCAGTTCCCATTTCTATTCAGGAGTGTGGTGATTACTCTCCCACTTTTGACTCTCTGTTTTCTACCTCAGAACACCTCTATTTCCTCCTTTCCCCTTCTCTTCCCAATCCAATTCTGTGAATCTTTGTGGGTGTCTGGGCTACAGAGAACACTTTGGGAACAGATAACTGCGTAGATCTGTCTCTCTCCACTTGAGTCCCCCTTTTCTCCTCCTGCTCACCTCTATCTCCTTCCTCCCTCTCCTATTCTTCATGTAACTCTATGAATCTCTCTGGTTATCTCTCACAGTGGAGAATCTTTTCACCGTTAACCTAGAAGTTTTATTATCAGTGCTGTATAGTTGGAAAAGTCTTGAGACTATTGGAAGAATAAAACTGAAATCCAGAGGCAGGAGACTTAAGCCCAAAACCTGAGAAAACCAGAAAACTCCTGACTACATGGAACATTAAGGAATAAGAGACCATCCAAAAGCCTCCATACCTACACTAAAACCAACCACCACCCAAGAGCCAATAAGCTCTAGTACAAGACATACCATGCAAATTCGTTAGCAATGCAGGAACATAGACCTGAGTGTCAACATACAGGCTGTCCAAAGTCACACCTAACACAAAGACCCATTGCAAAACTCATTACTGCACACTCCATTGCACTCCAGAGAGAAGAAATCCAATTCCACGCACGAGAACCCTGACACAAGCTTCCCTAACCAGGAAACCTTGACAAACCAATCATCCAACCCACCCACTGGGTGGAACCTCCACAATAAAAAGGAACCACAGACCACAAGAATACAGAAAGCCCACTCCAGACACAGCAATCTAAACAAGATGAAAAGGCAGAGAAATACCCAACAGGTAAAGGAACATGAAAAAAGCCCACCAAGTCAAACAAAAGAGGAGGAAATAGGGAATCTACCTGAAAAAGAATTTAGAATAATGATAATAAAAATGATCTAAAATCTTGAAAACACAATGGAGTTACAAATAAATAGCCTGGAGACAAAGATTGAAAAGATGCAAGAAAGGTTTAACAAGGACCTAGAAGAAATTAAAAAAGAGTCAATTAAAAATTAATAATGAAATAAGTGAGATCAAAAACACTCTGGAGGGAACCATGAGTAGAATAACAGAGACAGAAGATAGGATAAGTGAGTTAGAAGATAAAATGGTGGAAATAAGTGAAGCAGAGAGGAAAAAAGAAAAAAGAATCAAAAGAAATGAGGACAACCTCAGGAACCTCTGGGACAATGTGAAACACCCCAACATTTGAATCATAGGAGTCCCAGAAGAAGAAGACAAAAAGAAAGGCCATGAGAAGTTACTCGAGGAGATAATAGCTGAAAACTTCCCTAAAATGGGGAAGGAAGTAGCCACCCAAGTCCAAGAAACCCAGAGAGTCCCAAACAGGATAAACCCAAGGCGAAACACCCCAAGACACATATTAATCAAATTAACAAAGATCAAACACAAAGAACAAATATTAAAAGCAGCAAGGGAGAAACAACAAATAACACACAAAGGGATTCCCATAAGGATAACAGCTGATCTATCAATAGAAACCCTTCAGGCCAGAAGGGAATGGCAGGACATACTTAGAGTAATGAAAGAGAATAACCTACAACCTAGATTACTCTACCCAGCAAGGATCTCATTCAGATATGAAGGAGAACTCAAAAGCTTTACAGACAAGCAAAAGCTGAGAGAATTCAGCACCACCAAACCAGCTCTTCAACAAATACTAAAGGATCTTCTCTAGACAGGAAACACAGAAAGGTGGTATAAACGTGAACCCCAAACAACAAAATAAATGGCAACGGGACCATACCTATCAATAATTACCTTAAATGTAAATGGGTTGAATGCCCCAACCAAAAGACAGAGGCTGGCTGAATGGATACAAAAGCAAGACCCCTATATATGCTGTCTACAAGAGACCCACCTCAAAGCAAGGGACACATACAGACTAAAAGTGAAGGGCTGGAAAAAAATATTCCACGCAAACGGAGACCAAAAGAAAGCAGCAGTCGCAATACTCATATCAGATAAAATAGACTTTCAAATAAAGGCTGTGAAAAGAGACAAAGATGGACACTACATAATGATCAAAGGATCAATCCAAGAAGAAGATATAACAATTATAAATATATATGCACCCAACATAGGAGCACCGCAATATGTAAGGCAAACACTAACGAGTATGAAAGAGGAAATTAATAGTAACACAATAATAGTAGGAGACTTTAATACCCCACTCACAGCTATGGATAGATCAACTAAACAGAAAATGAACAAGGAAACACAAACTTTAAAGGACACAATGGACCAGCTAGACCTTATTGACATCTATAGGATGTTTCACCCCCAAACAATCAGCTTCATCATTTTCTCAAGTGCACATGGAACCTTCTCCAGAATTGATCACATCCTGGGCCATAAATCTAGTCTTGGTAAATTAAATTGAAATTATTCCAGTCATCTTTTCTGACCACAGTGCAGTAAGATTAGATCTCAGTTACAGGAAAAAAATTATTAAAAATTCAAACATATGGAGGCTAAATAACACGCTTCTGAATAACCAACAAATCATAGAAGAAATCAAAAAAGAAATCAAAATATGCATAGAAATGAATGAAAATGAAAACACAACAACCCAAAACCTATGGGACACTGTAAAAGCAGTGCTAAGGGGAAGATTCATAGCATTACAGGCCTACCTCAAGAAACAAGAAAAAAGTCAAATAAATAACCTAACTCTACACCTAAAGCAACTAGAGAAGGAAGAAATGAAGAACCCCAGGGTTAGTAGAAGGAAAGAAATCTTAAAAATTAGGGCAGAAATAAATGCAAAAGAAACTAAAGAGACCATAGCAAAAATCAACAAAGCTAAAAGCTGGTTGTTTGAAAAAATAAAATTGACAAACCATTAGCAAGACTCATTAAGAAACAAAGGGAGAAGAACCAAATTAACAAAATTAGAAACGAAATGGAGAGATCACAACAGACAACACTGAAATACAAAGGATCATAAGAGACTATTACCAGCAGCTCTATGCCAATTAAATGGACAACTTGGAAGAAATGGACAAGTTCTTAGAGAAGTATAACTTTCCAAAACTGAATCAGGAAGAAATAGAAGATCTTAACAAACCCATTACAAGCAAGGAAATCGAAACTGTAATCAGAAATCTTCCAGCAAACAAAAGCCCAGGACCAGATGGCTTCACAGCTGAATTCTACCAAAAATTTAGAGAGGAGCTAACACCTATCTTACTCAAACTCTTCCAGAAAATTGCAGAAGAAGGTAAACTTCCAAACTCATTCTATGAGGCCACCATCACCCTAATTCCAAAACCAGACAAAGATGCCACAAAAAAAGAGAACTACAGGCCAATATCACTGATGAACATAGATGCAAAAATCCTTAACAAAATTCTAGCAAAGAGAATCCAACAACATATTTAAAAAATTATACACCATGACCAAGTGGGCTTTATCCCAGAAATGCAAGGATTCTTTAATATCCACAAATCAATCAACGTAATACACCACATTAACAAAATGAAAGATAAAAACCATATGATTATCTCAATAGATGCAGAAAAAGCCTTTGACAAAATTCAACATCCATTTATGATTAAAACTCTCCAGAAAGCAGGAATAGAAGGAACATACCTCAACATAATAAAAGCTATATATGACAAACCCACAGCAAGCATCACCCTCAATGGTGAAAACTTGAAAGCATTTCCCCTGAAATCAGGAACAAGACAAGGGTGCCCACTCTCACCACTACTATTCAACATAGTTTTGGAAGTGTTGGCCACAGCAATCAGGGCAGAAAAAGAAGTAAAATTAATCCAGATAGGAAAAGAAGAAGTGAAACTCTCTCTGTTTGCAGATGACATGATCCTCTACATAGAAAACCCTAAAGACTCTACCAGAAAATTACTAGAGCTAATCAACGAATACAGTCAAGTTGCAGGATATAAAATTAACACACAGAAATCTTTTGCATTCCTATACACTAACAATGAGAAAACAGAAAGAGAAATTAAGGAAATGATATCATTCACCATTGCAACAAAAAGAATAAAATAATTAGGAGTATATCTACCTGAAGAAACAAAAGACCTATACATAGAAAACTATAAAACACTGATGAAAGAAATCAAAGAGGACACAAACAGATGGAGAAATATACCATGTTCATGGATTGGAAGAGTGAATATTGTCAAAATGGCTATACTACCCAAAGCAATCTATAGATTCAATGCAATCCCTATCAAACTACCAACGATATTTTTCACAGAACTAGAACAAATAATGTCACAATTTGTATGGGAATACAAAAAACCTCGAATAGCCAAAGTAACCTTGAGAAAGAAGAATGGAACTGGAGAAATCAACCTGCCTGACTTCAGACTCTACTACAAAGCCACAGTCATCAAGACAGTATGGTACTGGCACAAAGACAGAAATATAGATCAATGGAACAGAATAGAAAGCCCAGAGATAAATCCACGAACCTATGGTCACCTTATCTTCGACAAAGGAGGCAAGGATATACAATGGAAAAAAGACAACCTCTTTAACAAGTGATGCTGGGAAAACTGGTCAACCACCTGTAAAAGAATGAAACTAGAACACTTTCTAACACCATACACAAAAATAAACTCAAAATGGATTAAAGATCTAAATGTAAGACCAGAAACTATAAAACTCCTAGAGGAGAACATAGACAAAACACTCTCCGACATAAATCACATCAGGATCATCTATGACCCACCTCCCAGAATTTTAGAAATAAAAGCAAAAATAAACAAATGGGACCTAATTAAACTTAAAAGCTTTTGCACAACAAAGGAAACTATAAGCAAGGTGAAAAGACAGCCCTCAGATTGGGAGAAAATAATAGCAAATGAAGCAACAGACAAAGGATTAATCTCAAAAATATACAAGCAACTTCTGCAGCTCAATTCCAGAAAAATAAATTACCCAATCAAAAAATGGGCCAAAGAACTCAACAGACATTTCTCCAAGGAAGACATACAGATGGCTAACAAACACGTGAAAAGATGCTCAACATCACTCATTACCAGAGAAATGCAAATCAAAACCACAATGAGGTACCATTATACGCCAGTCAGGATGGCTGCTATCCAAAAGTCTACAAGCAATAAATGCTGGAGAGGGTGTGGAGAAACGGGAACCCTCTTACACTGTTGGTGGGAATGCAAATTAGTACAGCCACTATGGAAAACAGTGTGGAGATTCCTTAAAAAGCTGGAAATAGAACTGCCATATGACCCAGCAATACCACTTCTAGGCATACACACTGAGGAAACCAGATCCGAAAGAGACATGTGCACCCCAGTGTTCATCACAGCACTGTTTATAATAGCCAGGACATGGAAGTAACCTACATGCCCATCAGCAGATGAATGGATGAGGAAGCTGTGGTACATATACACCATGGAATATTACTCAGCCATTAAAAAGAATTCATTTGAATCAGTTCTAATGAGATGGATGAAACTGGAACCCATTATACAGAGCGAAATAAGCCAGAAAGATAAAGACCATTACAGTATACTAACACATATATATGGAATTTAGAAAGATGGTAACGATAACCCTATATGCAAAAAAAGAAAAAGAGACTCAGATGTATAGAACAGACTTGTGGACTCTGTGGGAGAAGGCGAGGGTGGGATGTTTCAAGAGAACAGCATCGAAACATGTATATCTAGGGTGAAACAGATCACCAGCCCAGGTTGGATGCATGAGACAAGTGCTCGGGCCTGGTGCACTGGGAAGACCCAGAGGGATGGGGTGGAGAGGGAGGTGGGAGGGGGGACCGGGATGGGGAATACATGTAAATCCATGGCTAATTCATTTCAATGTATGACAAAAACCACTGCAATGATGTAAACTAATTAGCCTCCAACTAATAAAAATAAATGAAAAAAAAAAAAAAAAGAACAACTCACTCGTACTCCATCAGCAAATCTGATTTTGTGATGTTATGTCTTAAGAATTACATGTAGTGTGTTATCCAGACTATGAAATGTGTGTTGACTATTAAGGATGGAAGAAATGAGCACAGGACACTCAATCTAAACCATAATTCTAAATTTTAAAAGAGAATTACTGATATCACATTTGGTTTTAATCAAATCTAAAGAAAATAAGAGTTATGTTTTACATGGGTCTTTAACAGTTCAGCAAGACTAAAATAATTTTTAACAAGCTGGATAGATCAGTTGCAGTTTTCTATGGTGTGATTAAAACCTTTGTAACTCTTTAATGGATGCAATTGGCTCTGTCAATAAAATTGACAAGCTCTACAGTGGCTTCCTACAGATGTCCAATTATTGACAATGAAGACAATCAAAGTCAACATCTTTCAAAGAGCTTAAATAGCTTATGCCCTACAGGATATCTGAGTTGGCACTGACAATATTAAGTGTCCCGATCTTTTCTTATGAAAAACATGTCATATGCTCAAGTTTCATTTCATCATTTTTCTCCTTGAGACTGAAAATGAGGTAGAAATCATCAGGCCCTTAGCTGTAAGCATAATCATTCTTTAAAAAACACCAAACAGAAAAATTCACAGGCAGACTTTCTAAAAGAAACTGGTGTTATCAATAAAGTTATTTTAGAGAATGTAGGCTTAAATACAAGAAGCATAAATGTATTGGATCCATGTAAGCAGAATATCTGGATGTAATGTGGTATTTTTAATTAACTTGTTATCCCATAACTATATTTTTTATAATCTTAATGGGTGCAAATTATGTGATTTTGCCTTTTATAGTTTATGATATATATATACGAGTCCTAAGTTGACAAGGGGTGGATTTGTCTCAAGATTAATGTATCAACTTGGCCAGGGCATGGTCCCCAAATGTGTTGTCAGACATTCTGAATCTTTCTGTGACAGTATTTTTGGACAAGATTGACTTTTGAGTTAATGGACTTTGAGCAAACTATTGTAGGTTGCCTTCCATAATGTGTTGTTGTTCAGTTGCTCACTTATGTCCAACTCTTTGTGACCCCGTGGACTGCAGCATGCCAGGCTTTTCTGTCCTTCACCATCACATTCATGATGTGAGTGAGCTTCATCCAATCAAATGAAGGTATGAGCAGAACAAAAGGCTGATTTCCCCTAAGCAAGAGAGGATTCATTCTATCAGCAGTTTTGGGATTTTTGTTGAAGCATTGTCTCTTCCAGGGTCTCCAGTATGTTGGTTATACTGCAGATTTAGAATTTACCAGTTTCTGTAATCACATAAATCTATGTATGCATACACACACACACACACACACACACACACACACACTTACACTTATACATCCTTTTATTTCTGTTTCTCCAGAGAATCTTGACTAACACAGGTGGTTCTTAGGGAACAGGGATAACAAATAGAAACAGCAAATATTTGAAAGATTTGAAATCATGTAAAATTTAGATAGATGTAATTTTATTTATATAACAGTTTGAAATAGCAATAATTTTAAAAATTATTTAAATAACCACTAGAAATGTGTCTTAATAAAAAATGATGTGTTCATAAGAACACATTAAGAAACAATTTGTTCATAAGAACAAATTAAGAAACAATCAAGGGATAATGTTAGAGGTACATGAATATTCAACTCTGATAATGAATTTAAAATTGTGTGATTTGGGATGATTCAACTTTTTGAATTATCTGTTACTGTATTACAGTATTTTTTATTTGCAGTGTTAATAATACTGGTTTAAATAACTTAATTAAATAAAGCCAAAAAGGGTCCTATAAAATGATCCTTCCTACTTGTATATTGCTTTCAAATTTTTATAATTATTTGCAGTCTTCATTTTCTCCTGTCTTGAGACTACTTATTTTAAGCTTTATTTGTCACATTTTTTCCCTTCCTACATTTCCAACACTAAAATAAAGGAGTCTTAAGGTGATGAAGTCAATTTTGTCTTGTCTATAAAATTATGAAATATCAAAATCTTGTCACCAGCTTTAAGAAAGTACACTTCAGAAAATTTTAATTAACAACCTGTTTTCATAAAAACCATTATCTTTTTACACAGGTGAAGTGAAGTCGCTTAGTCGTGTCCGACTCTTTTTGTGACCCCATGGACTATAGCCTACCAGGCTCCTCCATCCATGGGATTTTCCATGCAAGAATACTGGAGTGGGTTGCCATTTCCTTCTCCAGGGGCTCTTCCCAACCCAGGGATCGAACCTAGGTCTCCTACATTGTAGGAGATCTATACAATTAATTGCCACACATAATGACTATATTTAACCTTGATATAAGGTATTTTTAGTAAAATCAGTTCAGTTCAGTCGCAGAGTCATGTCCGACTCTTTGCGACCACTTGAGTCGCAGCACGCCAGGCCTCCCTGTCCAACACCAACTCCCGGAGTCTACCCAAGCCCATGTCCATCGAGTCGGTGATGCCATCCAGCCATCTCATCCTCTGTCCTCCCCTTCTCCTGCTGCCTCCAATCCTTCACAGCATTAGGGTCTTTTCCAATGAGCAAACTCTTGGCATGAGGTGGCCAAATTATTGGAGTTTCAGCTTCAACATCAGTCCTTCCAATGAACACCCAGGACTGATCTCCTTTAGTATGGACTGGCTGGATCTCCTTGCAGTCCAAGGGACTCTCAAGAGTCTTCTCCAACACCACAGTTCAAAAGCATCAGTGAAAAGTATTTGGAGAACAGATGTGATACAAAACAAAAGGGAGTTCCAAAGGCCTCAAGGAACAGTGGAACACAGAGTTGAAATTTAAGAATCTCAAGCTACGGCAGAGAGGGATCTTGACTGAATCTTAACATTGCTAGTCATTTTTCAACGTAAGTGTATTAAACCCTCAAACTTACTATCTAGGCAGAGAGAGGAGCCAACCATGAACCATGGGCAGTTTTACAGTCTACAACTGTATCTGTATGGAAAGAGATGGACAGATCCAGGCCTTAATAGGTCCTGGGAGATGAATAATAAAATGCTTCATGGCAACTCCCCATTAGATATGCAGGCAAATGAAAAGGCTTTGAGAACCTTCTCATAAAACTGCTTATCTTGCCATTTTCTATAGAGGTTTACAGGTGGTTCACCAATATTTCAATCTGATTGTGGTTGAGTTTTACTTAAAGGCCTATTTAAATGCATGCAGGGTTACAAGGCCACCATGGACGAGTATTTACTCTACTAGAACATATCTGTTGACTTACTGTCCTGGATTGTTTGTTTGTTTTCTTTTTTACTATCTTATTTAATAGTAATTAAGAGTGCACTATAATTTCTCTTTTTTAATAAAAAGGAACAATACTTTGTGTTTTTGTTTTCTAAATTTTATTCTATATTGGGGTACAGTCAGTTAACAAAAACAGTGTTGTGATAGTTTCAGATGAACAGGGAAGGGACTCAGCCATACATATGCGTGTATTCGTCCTCTCTGAACTCCTCTCCCATCCAGGCTGCCACATAACTTTGGACAAAGCTCCATGCAGTGGATTATTCATTCTTAAAGTCTGTCATCTTGCATACTATGGGTTGGCCAAATTTTGTTTGAGTTTTTCTATAACATTTTGTCCATCCCAATAGTAAAGCTTGTTCCTCTTTATTTTATTTAAAATTATTAGAGAGAAAGTAACATGGCTTTCTGTGGGGAAGTTGCTTCTGCACAGAAAAGCTTGTAGAGTGTTAGCTATTCATAAGACTACCATAAATCCTAGTTGTTAATCTAGAAGGTATGTTTGAGGGTAAGGGGAGAAAAGCAATGAACTTAGAGGATAACTAAGTTTGAAATTGTTCATTAGTATGAATCTTACTTTCTTTACTTGTAACCTGCCTGATGGAAGAAGGGATAGTTGGTACAAATGGATAATTGCTGAGTATCCTTCTAACAGTAGCCTTCTTTGATATAATATAAATGCAGCTGGAAAGTTAAACAAATGGTTTTTATTGAATTCCTCTTTTGAGCATGGCATTGTCACTGGCACATTGAATTCACAGGTCTGTGCATACTCACTTATATCCAACTCTTTACCATTCCATGGACTGTAGCTTGCCAGGCTCATCAGTCCATGGAATTTTATAGGCAAGAATATTGAAATGGGCAGCTATTTCCTATTCCAGAGAATCCTCCCTAACTGGGGATTAAACTCACAACTCTTGCATCTTCTGCATTGGCAGGCAGACTCTTCACCACTGCTCCACCTGGGAAGGCCTATCTTTCAGTCTGGGTTCAGGTTATCATCTAAAGATTTAATTTCTTATGAGATTAAATCTTTTCAAGATTACAAACTGTAGATCCCAAGTGTTACGTCTGAGAAAACTAATTCTGTGGTCATATAGAATACAAGATCCTGGCATGGAAACTGTCAAATTATTTATTTACTATAGGGTTTATAATCATTTTACATCTTCTAAAATCTTAACCTAGGAATCCTGCAGGTCATCTATGCTAGTCATTAATCCAAGGAGCAAAAGACTTTCTATGGCAAGAGGAACAGAAGTAACTTTTACTCTGAATTACAGCCATCTGAAGGCTGGAATTCATTCTCTATTTATTTCTTCATCTTTCACTGTCAATTTGCAACCTGTTAAAATTTAGGCAAAATACCACTTTGTTGAATATCACAAGCTGATTTTTTTGTTTGTTTTAAACATGTGTATTGTACTTTTAATGACTAAAGGTAAATGTTTGAAATAAAGAAATATCCTTGAAATCAATAAGCTGGAAATTCCTGAGCTGGAAAAGCAGAATGTGTCATAGGGGTGGTAGTGGTTGGTCAGAAAATCATGGGAGAAAACTCTAACAAGTAGAGGGCTTTCTCTTCCTAAATGAGTATACCAACCTCTGTACTTGGGATTATCCTGGCAAGAATACTGAAGTGGGTTGCCATTTCTTTATCCAGGGGATCTTCCCATACTGTGGATTGAACTGATGAATCCTGCATTGGCAGGTGGACTCTTTACCACTCTGCCACCTGGGAGGAAGACCATCTAGAAGAAGATAATATTATTGTCAATAATGTGTCTAAGAACACGGCTGTACAAATATTTCTTCAAGACTTTGTTTTCAATTTTGACGGGTATATTCCAAGAAGTGGAATTGCTGGAACATATGGTAACTACATTTTTAATTTTTGTGGAATAATCATGCTGTTTTCCATAACATCTGTGCCATTTTACACTCTCAATATCTCAATAGCACACAAGAGTTCCAATTTTTATACACCCTGGCCAACATTTGCAATTTTCTTTATGCCTTTTTTTTTCCCTCTCATAGTAGGCATGATAATTGGTATGAAGTGGTACCTCATTGTAGTTTTGATTTGAGTTTCCTTATTGATTAGTGATGTTGAACATCTCTTGTGTGCTTATTGCTTACTGGGACATATCTTGTTTGGAGAAATTATCTACTCAAACCTTTTCCTATTTTAGATTCAATTTGTTTAATGCTTATTGTCGAGTTCTAGGAATCTCCTGTATATTCCCAATATTAATCCCTCATCAGATATATGATTTGGAAGCCTTTTTCTTCCACAGCACAGGTTGCCTTTTTACTCCACTGAGGGCTTTACTTTTTTTTTTTTTTTTTTAAGCTCTGTAAGTGGGGCCTGTGAACTGAGGGGAGATGAGTTTTGAGTGGTTATTCAAGATTATATCTCAGTTTGCACAGGAAAACAGACGTGTACCACCAATATGATCAAGGAAAATCCTGTCCCTTTTTATATTTAGAGTTCTAAAACCCTGAGTATCTGTGGGATCCTTAGCTGGGATGAAGCTTAAGTGTTTTTTGATACACAACATTTAAAAATTTTCATGAATGCAAATCTATTAGATCTAGTTAGTTTATCATGTCATTTGTCCTCTATTTTCTTTTTTCTTTTATTTATCTTTTTTAAAGCTTATCTTTCTTTTTTCTATCCATTATTAACAGTCTGATATAGAGGTCTCTGACTACTATTGTAGTTCTATCTTTCTTCATTTCCATCAATTTTTATTCTATATATTTTGGCTTTCTGTTATTAGCTAGTAGAAGTTTATAATTGATATATCATCTTGTGATATTGAATCTTTTATTAATAGATAATGTTCTTTCTTATCTCATAATTTTTTCCATTTAAAGTCTACTTCATCTGATACTTAGCTACTTGTGGTTACTATCTACATGAATTTATTATTTTCTTTGTATCTAAAGTGAGGACTTTTTTTTTTTTCTTCTGTTTTTGTTTTTACCCATTCTGCCAATCTCTACCTTTTGGCTGGAGAGTTTAATCCATTTACATTGAAAAATGACTAGCAACCTTAAGATTCTGTCAAGATCCCTGTCTGCCATAGCCTGATATTCTTAAATTTCAACTGTGTGTTCCATCGTTCCTTGAGGCCTTTGGAGCTCCCTTTTGTTTTGTATCACATCTGTTCTCCAAATACTTTTCACTGAGTTCTAAATTTTGCATTCATTTTGGTTTTTAGGGATAATGAGTCCTTTGTGGATCATTTTTGATTATCTGATTAGATAGAAACCTGTCTGCTACTTAAAACAGTGCAATTTATTTTACACATCTTTATACATCTGTTTTCCTCGTTGTTTGTTGCAATTTCAAATGAAGAAGATTTTAGGGTAAAAGATAGCAATTTGTCAAAAATGTCCAGTTCTCAAGATGACTTTGTGGCTGACGATTTCAAAGGTTTCTTCAGAACGGTATATTTTATTGGTATCACTTAAGATAATTAAAGGACTTCCAGGTGGTACTAGTGGTAAAGAATCTGCTTGCTGAAACAAGAGACATAAAACACACCAGTTTGACCCCTGGATTGGAAAGATCCCTTGGAGGGGGGCATTTCAATGTATTCCAGTATTCGTGCCTGGAGAATCCCATGAACAGAGGAGCCTGGCAGGTTACAGTCCATGGGGTAACAGTTGGAAAAGACTGAAGTGACCGAGCATGCAAGCAAGATAATTAAGATTTTTCACAGGCACTTTTTGTTCTGTGCTTGAGAACATAATTCAGGGAGATTTCCTCAAATTTTTGTCTCTGTGAATTTCAGTTTGTTAAATTCAAATAGGAGATGGCTAATTATTAAATCCAATAGTCATGTAAAGCTGTGGTTTTTCCAGCAGTCATGTATGAATGTGAGAGTTGGACTATAAAGAAAGTTGAGTGCTGAAGAATTGATGCTTTTGAGCTATGGTATTGGAGAAGACCCTCGAGAGTCCCTTGGACTGCAAGGAGATCAAACCAGTCCATCCTAGAGGAAATCAGTCCTGAATTTTCATTGCAAGGACTGGTACTGAAATTCCAATACTTGAGCACCTGATGCAAAAAGATGACTCATTGGAAAATACCCTGATGTTGGGAAAGATTGAGGGCAAGTGTAGTAGGGGATGACAGAGGATGAGATGGTTCAGTGACATCACTGACTCAGTGGACATGAGTCTGAGTAAACTCAGGGAGACCATGAAGCACAGGGAAGCCTGGTTGCTGCAGTTCATAGGGTCACAATGTTTGGGCATGACCTAGTGACTGAACAGCAACAACAATTACTAAGTTATTGATCTAACACACTAGGTGGTCAGGATCACAAGTGATGAACCACTGTTAGATATTCATGTTTTCTTCTCAGTCTGTACCCATGATCTTTCAGGATAGACTAGTTTCTTACATGTAATCACTATAATCTAACTCATGTGCTTTTTAAAAGTATAATATCAAAAAATGGATGAAAAAGAGAAATTAGAATGTATCTGAAGAAGCCCTAAGAGACACTTAATTGCTCCCTAAAAATTATGCTTAGATAATAGCAACACTCTGATAAATGGTACCCAAGATGTTTTTAAGACTTGCTATTTTCAAATGGTTTTCTGTGAAGATGGTGTATGGACATTTTAACTTAGAAATTAATTTAGTGGACATCAAAGAAAAATTAGGTCTATTTGAGACTTCAGAGTAGTCCAGTTACAACATTTCTGCAATATTCTAAAGGAGATTGCAAATCACATGTGATTATGTATTGTTAGTTGCTAAGTCGTGTCCAACTCTTTGTGACCCCATGGACTGTAGCCCATCAGGATCCTCTCTTCATGGAATTTTCCAGGCAAGAATACTGGAGTGAGCTGCCATTCCTTTCTCCAGGGGATCTTCCTGATCCAGGGATCAAATTCAGGTCTCTTGCATTTCAGACGGATTCTTTACCATTTGAGCCACCAGGGAAGCCCTATCTGATCATAGCTCTCTTTTTTTTTTTTTTTTTTTTGGTCATCTTGAGCAGAAAAGTTGAGTTTAATGCACAAACTGAAATTTGACTGTCTCCGTGACAGGTATATTAGTTTACTAGGACTGTCAAAGCAAAGTACAACAAACTGAGTGATTTAAGACAGAAATTTATTCTCTCACAGTTCTGGAAGCAAGAATTCCTAAATCAAGATGTTGACAGAGCCTTGTTCTCTCTGAAAGTTCTGGGAGAGGATGGTCCTTTGCTTCTTCCTAGATTTTGGTGGCTCCTATCAATCGTTGGCATTCCTTGGCTTATAGATGCATCACTCCAATATTTTACCCCAGTTTTACATGTTCTTCTTCTCCTTCAGTGCATATCTTTCCATGTCTTTCTTATTCTTATCTTAAATATTGTATAACTATATCTGTAAAGAGTTTATTCCCAAATTAAATTACAGTCACAGGTACAGAAAGTTAGGAGTTGAATATATATTTTCTCGGATATTCAATCAGAGTGTGATTCAGTCCATTACAACAGACAGTCAATTCACTGTTAAGCATTTTAAAAAGGATTTAGAACAAATCAGAATAAGATTTTCCAAACTAATGAATTTACAGTAAAATGGGCTTCTCCCATAGCTCAGTTGGTAAAGAATCTGCCTGCAATGCAGGAGACACAGGTTTGATTGCTGGGTCGGGAAGATCCCCTGGAGAAGGAAATGGCAACCCACTCCAGTATTCTTGTTTGGAGATTCTCATGGACAGAGGAGACTGGCAAGCTACAGTCCATGGGGTCGCAAGAGTTGGACATAACTTAATGACTAAACCACTGCCACCAAAATGATTAGATGCTTTAGTTTATTAAAACATCAGAGAATCAATCTCTTGGTAAAGGAAACACAGATACTGTGACAAGAAAGAACTGTAGGGACAGAAAAAGAGAAATATATGTTTAATCAAGTGGGGAGATATTTCATTCCCATGGAAAATGAAATTCAAGGAAGACTTGGAGACTAAGATTTTCCTCCAAGACAAAACACATAGATCTTTCAAGAGAGAATAAAATCTTACCAAGTTTCATGTCCAAATATGTAATAGTAATTATTTAACAAATAAGGGACTCTGTTTCATAAATAGAAACTACAAAAATAGAGATTTTTGAGGTAGCACATACAATGACTGAATAAAATATTCATTAAGTGAATATTTACATAGCATATCTGATGAAGAATCAATGACTCTTAAGAGAAAAAGTGAAGGTGAAAGTCACTCAGTCGTGTCCAACTCTTTGAGAGATGAATTCTGCAGGCGGAAAACTGGAGTGGGTAGCCTTTCCTTCTTCAGGGGATCTTCCCAACCCAGGGATCAAACCCAGGCCTCCCACATTGCAGGCAGCTGAGCTACAAAGAAACCCTATAGCTACAAGGGAAGCCAATAGCTTAAGAGAGACTCTTAAGAGAGGTCAATAAAAAACTAATTAATTGAAAGAATTGAGAGGAAAAACAAGAAAGACAAGTAGACAGAGTCTCAGAAACCTGTGAAACTATGTCAAAAATATGCATAAATGTATAATTATAGAAGAAACAAAATTGACAAAGCTTTAACCAGACTTGCCAATAAAAAAAAATAAATAAGATAAATTACTGAAATACAATTACAGATGAAAGTAAAACATTAGAACTGACACCATAGAAATACAAAGGGTCATAACATCCTATTATAAAAAATTAAACAAAAAGAAGTTGTGCAACCTAGAAGAAATGGGTAAATTCTTAGGAACATACAACCTTACAAGTATGAGACATAAGAAAGAAACTCTGAACAGACAAATAAAAAGTAAGAAGACTGAATCATTAATGAAATCACACCCAACAAAAAGAAACTCTGGACCTGATGGCTTTACTGCTGGATTCTACCAGCAAAGGAAACCATCAACAAAATTAAATGGGAATCTATGGAACAGGAGAAAATATTTGCAAACCATATATTTGATAATGGATATGTATTATTGATATGTCATATGTAGCCATATATTTGGATAATATTCAAAACACATAAAGAATTCATACAACTCAATAGCAAAAAAAGAAAAAGCAAACAACCTGATGTTAAATGAGGAAAGGATTTGAATAGATACTTTTCTAAACACACACACATAACTAACAAGTTCCTGCAAAAATGCTCAACATAACTAATCAGGGAAATATAAATCAAAGCCACAATATCATCTCACACCACTTAGAATTGCCATTATCTAAATGACAAGACTGATGGTAACAAAAAGAAAAGACAAATACTGGCAAGAATGTGGAGCTAAGGGGACCCTGGTGCACTGTTGATGGAAATGTAAATTGGTAGAGCTAATGTAAAACAATATGGCAGTTCCTTGAAATGTTAAAAATAGAACTATCATATTATCCAGTAATCCCACCTGAGAACATATTTCCAAAGAAGATGAAATCACTCTTTCAAAGAAATAGTTTACTCCAGAATTATTCACAATAACCAAGACATAGAAACCATTTAAGTGTCTGTCTATGAATGACTAGATAAAAAAATGTTCTACATATATGATGGAATATTATTTAGCCATAAAAAGAGAAATCCTGCCATTTATAACAGCATAAGTGAAACTTTGGGGTACTATGATACTTGAAATTAGTGAGACAAAAGAAAATAAATATTGCATAACCTCTCTTATATGTGTAGTCTAAAATCATTGAACTCATAGAACTAATAGAGAGAGAGTGGAATGGTGGTCACTAGGAGCTGAAAGGTGGGGGAAATGATGGGATGCTGGTCAAAGGGTTCAAACTTCCAGTTACAAAAATAATAAGTTCTAGGAATCGAATATACAATATGCTGAGTATAGTTTACAGTGCTGCATTTCATAATTTAAAACTTCTGTGATAGAATTTTAATGACCCCACCATAACAAGATCAAATGGAGATTATATGAGATAAAGGATGTTTTAAGTCACCTTATTGTGGTAAACAGTCTGCAATATTTATGTGAATTAAATCATTATATTAAACTTCTTAAATGTACAAAATGTTGGTGTCAGTTATATCTCAGTAAAGCTGAAAAAAAGATCACTGAGTGATTTCTAACATCTACTATTATGTTTTTAAGGTATGATAGTCTATATTTACTACTGCAAGTAAATTGTGTGGGGATGTGTTCTCCCAGTAAACTTGTGGCTGCATTCATTATATTCCCTGTTATTTCAAAGATCTACTTTGGTTTATCAGTTTCCTGTTTCAGAGAAAAAGATTATTGGATCACTGGAAAAGTGAATTTTAAAAAGAAAAAAATCGTGTCTCAATTTGTATTCAAAATCTTTAACAACTTAAGTAGAATTTTTCAAGTTTTCTGCTACCCTAAAGGCTTCCCAAGTGGCTCAGTGGGTAAAAAATCTGTTTGCAATTCAGGAGACACAGAAGAAAAGGGTTCAATCCCTGGGTCAGGAAGATCCCTTGGAGCAGGGCATGGCAACCCACTCTTGCCCAGTGAATCCCATGAACAGAGGAGCCTGGCGGGCTACAGTCCATGGAATCACAAAGAGTCCCATGACTGAAGCAACTGAGCATGCAAGATCCATGAACACAGCATTCCCCATCCCTTTCACTCTCTATTATGAGACACTCAAGTTGGGTGACTCCCTACTTGTTTTACTATCTAGTTGAGCAGGGATACTGAACCATGCAACTAAGGTCTTAGAACTTCTTGCCTGAGTTTCATGACAATATAAAGTACTCTTAATTAAAATCAAATTAGACTTGTTTAGATACTAATGCTGGACTCTCAACAAGGAATTTTTGCTGCCTTAGAAAAAAAATGTAGCCACAAAACTTTCTGGTAACCTTTCTATTATAAAAATGAATATAGAAATAAAGAGCAAATGGTTGAGGCAATCTGAGTGCAGATTGGAAAATAATTTCTAGACATAGAGCATTTCAGAAGAGAGGGAGTTTATTAAGAATCAAGAGCAAAGACAAAGTGCGCTCTGTGAGTGTAGCAGGCCGACAATTCCTGACAGACCAGGGAGAGTCAACAGTTTTGTGTTAGTGCCAATTTTAATAGCCTCTCGACAAAGAATATTCCTGCTGGAAGTTTGCCATTAGGAGATTGGTTGGAACACTATAAGTTATTTACTAGAGTGGGCATTTTTGCCTACTTGGGAGTCAGGAAGCTTGTTAGTGATGATCAGGAACTTTTGGCAAGGTTACAAAGGGACACAGTCAGCTTCAGAACCTTTGTTCTGGGCCCTGCTTCTGTGGTCACAGTGCAAAGTCTTGCACCTGTAACCTGGGACAAGACTCATTAGAAACAGCTAGTGAAATTAGGATGATTCTGACTAAAACCCTCATGTCTGGTTCTATATATGCTTCAGATTGAAGAATTTAATAGTTCTGTCGGTCTAATTTGGAGACTCCAGGATTTTACATTCCAAACTGTAAGCTTTATACAGTTTGATTGTAATTTCTTTCTTAGCTTTTCTCTGGGGTACACAGTTCATACATGTAATATGCAGAGTCTTAAATGATGCTGTGAAATTGCTGTTTTGTCATATGACTTAACAAATCATCTTCCACATGACAGCAAAAAACAAAAAAAAAAACAAAATAAAACAAAAAACAAAATTAAAACATTGACACGATGCTCTAATAATCTGGACCCGAGAACTGAAACTAATATATTTTCCATTCTCTGTGCTAAATAATACTGAAATGCTGTCTCCATGGTGAACAATTCTGAGAGTAAGTATAATAATCAGGCAAGAGTATAGAAGATGCTTTTTCTGCTTTAGCACTATTGATCTTTGAGCTTGCTCAAACTCATGTCTATCAAGTCGGTGATGCCATCCAAACACCTCATTCTGTGTTGTCCCCTTCTCCTCCTGCCTTCAGTCTTTCTCAGCCTCAGGGTCTTTTCCTATGAGTTAGCTCTTCACATCAGATAGCCAAAGTATTGGAACTTCAGCTTCAATATCCGCCTTTCCAATAAACATTCAGGGATGTATTTCTTTAGGATTGATAGGTTTGATTTTCTTGCAGTACATAGGACTCTCAAGAGTTTTTTCTAGCACCACTATTTGAAAGTATCAAATCTTTGGCACTCAGCCTTCTTTATGGTCCAGCTCTCTAATCTGTACATAACTACTGGAAAAAGCATAGCTTTGACTATACAAGTCTTTGTTGGCAAAGTGATGTCTCTGTTTTTTAATACACAGCCTAGGTTTGTCATAGTTTTCCTTCCAAAGAGCAATCACCTAGTTTCATGGCTGCAGTCACCATCTGCAGTGATTCGGGAACCCAAGAAGATAGAATATGTCACTGCTTCCACTTTTCCCCCTTTTATTTGCCATGAAGTAATGGGACCCATTGCCATGATCTTAATTTTTTTAGTATTGAGTTTTTGGCCAGCTATTTAACTCTCCCTTTTCACCCTCATCAAGAGGCTCTTTAGTTCTTCTCCACTAGTTTCCATTACAGTGGTAGCACCTGCATATCTAAAGTTGTTGATATTTCTCTCACCAATCTTGATTTCAGCTTCTGATTCATTCAGCCTGGCATTTTGTCTGATGTACTCTGCATATAAATTAAATGAGCAGGATGACAATATATTGTCATAAACTCCACCAAATCCAACCAGTTTCCTGGCTCTCAGGAGCTTCTTTATTTTTCTGAAATATTTATTTATATATATGTTTATTTATTTTTGTCTCTATTGTGTCTTATTTGGGGCACAGGATATTTGTTGTGGCATGTGGACTGTTTGTTGTGGTGCATGGGATTCTCTCTAGTTGTGGTGCTTTGGTTCCAAAGCAAGTGGGCTCAATAACTGTGGTGCCAGGGTGTACTTGCTCTTTGGCATGTGTGATCTTAGTTCCCTGACCAAGGATTGAACTTACGTAGCCTGCACTGGAAGGTGGATTCTTAACCATTAGACCACTAGGGAAGTCCCAGTATCTACCTTAAAATCACCCCAACTACACCTTAATTTCCTATAAATGTCCCTCCTGAATTTGGCTCTCCCATGCCGCTATAATTCAAACAAACTTAGGTTTGATCTTCCAATACTTTTAGGGAGTATCTAGCTGAATGAAAACTCCCAATAAACATGATGCTAAAATCTGAGTGGGTTAGAACAAAAATTCAAGTGGAGGCTCACATAGCATTTATCTCAAAAGTTAAACATTGTAAATCAAACCACATTCATTGTTTGCCCACATTCTCACAGAGCATTGCACAAGATGCATCCTGGCATTGCTGACTTGACCCAGAGGCTTAAACACTCCGGCTATCCCTTAGAATAGCACACAGCCAATCTAACTGGATGTTACCTTCTGGTAGAGGGTAGAAGCTAGGCTTTTACTATGACTCCTAGGTCACGACTGGGTCTTTCTAAATTTATCATGGGGATTAATCTACCTAGCTATCCAGTGATCCAGAGAAACCAATTCCCTTTTCCAGTTTTACCTTAATTTTATGACTCAGGATTCCTAAGCAGTTTTAAGCATTTAATGAATCTTTATTACCCAAATTAGAGAACAAAAGAGTCCTATTAATTATCTGAGAAAGCTAGTCAGTCTACACTTCTACTTTGGGTGATTTGGAGCATGTAACTTTTAATAAAAACAACTCTTTCTCTGGTTTCCCAGAGGGAAATATGCCTTATGTTCAGCTTCCTTGTGATAAACAAAATGCCCTAATTCCTTTCTGTCCAAAGTTTGCTCCATAGACTAGCTATATATATTCCCTTTGGGAGCTTGATCAAAATATGGAATTTCAGGTCAGATCTATTAAATCAGAATTTCTATTTTAACAAGATCCCTAGGCAGTTTGTATTCAATTCAAATTTGAGAAAATTCTCTAGGAAGCCTACCTATGAGAATGGTACCCTTAGCTGTATCTTTCCCCCATCCCCCATTTCTGTAACCGATCAGTTTGAAAAATTCACAGATTACTTTAATACTATCAGAATATGTATAAAGTAAGGAAACCCAGGATATAAATTCTGATTGTCATGCACTCATTAAATGTTGAAAATAAATAAATAAATAAGCTTTCTTTGTTTGGTAACCTTGTGTGTTTTTTTTTAATTCTCAGGCAAATTATCATGGTGAAATTTTTCAGGGAAGAAAAGTATGACGTTTTTGTAATGTAGGAAAAGGGTTATTGTTAAAACTTCTTTTTAGACAGTTTTATCCTAGAAAAAGAGCATGTCCTGAGACACAATCTTATCTGAAATGGTAAGAAATACAGCCATATCCATCAACCATAAGTGAAATGTAAATAGGTCACGTATTCCAATAATCCCATAAATTTTAATTAATCTGATTCTATCAGTCAGCTCAAGCTGCCATAACAAAATACTGCAGACTCAGTCAGTCAGTTAGTTCAGTCGCTCAGTCATGTCCGACTCTTTGCGACCCCATGAATCGCAGCACGCCAGGCCTCCCTGTCCATCACCAACTCCCGGAGTTCACTCAAACTCATGCCCATGGAGTTGGTGATGCCATCCAGCCATCTCATCCTCTGTTGTCCCCTTCTCCTCCTGCCCCCAATCCCTCCCAGCATCAGGGTCCTCTCCAATGAGTCAACTCTTCGCATGAGGTGGCCAAAGTACTGCAGTTTCAGCTTCAGCATCAGTCCTTCCAATGAATACCCAGGACTGATCTCATTTAGGATAGACTGGTTGGATCTCCTTGCAGTCCAAGGGACTCTCAAGAGTCTTCTCCAACACCACAGTTCAAAAGCATCAATTTTTCGGCGCTCAGCTTTCTTCGCAGTCCAACTCTCACATCCATACATGACCACTGGAAAAACCATAGCCTTGACCAGACAGACCTTTGTTTGCAAAGTAATGTCTCTGCTTATATATGTTATCTAGGTTGGTCATAACATATGTTTATATGTTATCTAGGTTGGTCATAACTTTCCTTCCAAGGAGTAAGCGTCTTTTAATTTCATGGCTGCAATCACCATCTGCAGTGATTTTGGAGCCCCCAAAAATGAAGTCTGACACTCTTTCCACTGTCTCCCCATCTATTTCCCATGAGATGATGGGACCAGATGCCATGATCTTAGTTTTCTGAATGTTAAGCTTTAAGCCAACTTTTTCACTCTCCTCTTTCACTTTTCATCAAGAGGCTTTTTAATTCCTCTTCACTCTCTGCCATAAGGGTGGTGTCATCTGCATATCTGAGGTTATTGATATTTCTCCAAGCAATCTTGATTCCAGCTTGTGCTTCTTCCAGCCTAGCGCTTCTCATGATGTACTCTGCATATAAGTTAAATAAGCAGGGTGACAATATACAGCCTTGACGTACTCCTTTTTCCTATTTGGAACCAGTCTGTTGTTCCACGTCCAGTTCTTTTTTTTTTTTTTTCCATGTCCAGTTCTAACTGTTGCTTTCTGACCTGCATACAGGTTTCTCAAGAGGCAGGTCAGGTGGTCTGGTATTCCCATCTCTTGAAGAATTTTCCACAGTTTATTGTGATTCACACAGTCGAAGGCTTTGGCGTAGTCAGTAAAGCAGAAATAGATGTTTTTCTGGAACTCTCTTGCTTTTTCCATGACCCAGTGGATATTGGCAATTTGATCGCTGGTTCCTCTGCCTTTTCTAAAACCAGCTTGAACATCTGGAAGTTCTTGGTTCACGTATTGCTGAAGCCTGGCTTGGAGAATTTTGAGCATTACTTTACTAGAGTGTGAGATGAGTGCAATTGTGTGGTAGTTTGAGCATTCTTTGGGATTGCCTTTCTTAGGGATTGGAATGAAAACTGACATTTTCCAGTCCTGTGGCCACTGCTGAGTGTTCCAAATTTGCTGGCATATTGAGTGCAGCACTTTAACAGCATCATCTTTAGGATTTGAGATGGCTCACCTGGAATTCCATCACATATACTAGTTTTGTTTGTAGACTATAGTTTTAAAAATACATACCACTTTTCTTACGGTCCTGGAGGCTAGAAGTTCACAATCAGAGTGATAGCATAGTTGTATTTCGGTGAGAGCTTGTTTTCTGGCTTTCAGACAGTTGTGTTCTGTGTCCTCATGTGCTCTTTCCTGACTCGCATGGAGGGTGCATGCTGAGTTGCTTCAGCCCTGTCAGACTCTTTGCAACCCTATGTACTATAGCCCAGCAGATTCCTCTGTCCATGGGATTCTCCAGGCAAGAATACTAGAGTGGGCTGCCATTATCTTTCCCAGGAGATCTGCCTGACCCAAGGATCAAACCCACATCTCTTATGTCTCCTACATTGGCAGGCAGGTTCTTTAGCACTAGCACCACCTGAGAAGCTCACATGGAGGATAGGGGCTACAAAATCACATGGAGTTTTATTTTTTATTTTTTTCCCCCTGGGGGTTGGGAGGGGCAGGAGTGGCAAAATTCCATCAATTCCATCGGCAGTTACATGAGTTACAAAGTTACTCATAAAAATCAGAATTTTCATTTATTCATAAAATGATGTTAGATAGTCAAACTGAATTATTTACTTTGTCTCAAAAATAATTTGATAAAATATAGCTTCATATTTTTCATTTGACAAGTTTAGCAATTTGGCTTTAAACTAGGTGATGAGTTATGGCTTTTTCTTTGCTAATTGATTTGGTCAAGATTGTAGTTTTTCTAGCTCAATTATTATTATTATTATTTTTAGCAAAACTGTCCATTTTTGTATGTACTTTGAACATTTAAGAATTGAAAGTATATAGTATATAGAAAGTATATAAAGATAGTTTACCTGGTGGCTTAGTGGTAAAGGAACACACCTGCCAATGTAGGAGATGTGGGTTTCATCCCTCCTTTGAGAAGATCACCTGGAGAAGGAAATGGCAACCTACTCTTGCCTGGGAAATCCCATGGACAGAGGAGCCTGGTGGGCTACAATTCATGGGGCTCAAAAGGGTCAGACTTAGCAACTAAACAAAGACAAGAGCATGAGAATAAATAAAATACAATAAATTGAGATTAAAAGAAAAAACACAGCATGATGCTAAAGGAAAAAGAACTACCTGTTGTTTTCCCCTTTATTCCTTAAAACTTTTCTTAGATGAAAACAATTAACCAAGTAAAACTGCACCCAGCTGTTTGTCTAAATTATAATTTTGTTGTCATAAGGAATTACATCTGTAATAGTTCATTACAAGGTATTATAATTTTGATTTTACAAGCAAAATGTCTCATTTCCTTATGGAGAAGTAGAAGTTTTCTCACATGTATTTACTAAAATCCTTAGATGGTTTCTTGACTGTCTTTAGCAACAGCATCATGACTTAGGAAATAAAGCTCAAATGAGCTTGTTAAAAACTATTTTGTCTTTTGTTATTTCTCTATTTCCTTGATAAAGTTATCTGATGGGAATTCCTAAGACTTAAATGAAATATATGGCAATTACCAAATCCACAACGCCCCCTCTAGTTTTTTTCATGTGGGCAGTTGCCAAAGTGGCAAAGGAACATGACATGACTATGAACAAATGCAATTCAGCAAGTCATAGGAAGGGAAATCCCTGTTTTCTTAAAATAGCAAAGGCTACAGAAGAAGACTAAAGTGGGAATAAGAGACAGATGGCATAATATCCACAAAAGCCAGAGATGATAAACACCAAGACTGGAGTACCACTTCTTTGCTAGATTTCTGAGAGTTTTATCTGTGATAAAACATGATGATCAACTTCTATAGTTTTAGGTACCTTGGTAAGCATGAATTATATTCTTTGTCTACCCACTGTGATGGTAGGTAAGAAACTCAAGCAAAAGAATTTCCATATTTTTCCTATAAAGCAACTAAATGACTTTCAGGGAATTTAGAATTTTGTAGCATTTGAAAAATATGTGTATCATGATTGACAGAGAGATAAGTGGATTCATAGTCAGATATCATTGATTCTAAAGTAGGATCTCAAGAAAACCCTGAGGAGTGGTGGGGGGAAATAACTTCATCTACTGCTGGAAGGAATTTCAGTCTGAAAATGAGTCTGGCCCTGCATTTCGGTAGTTAGCAGAGGCTTAGGTTCTTAAGGTGTCCATGACACAGGGGAGGAAAAACAAATTGGAAGTGCAGGACAACTCAAAGATGAGTCAGTGGTTTCCAGTTCCTGGGAAAAGGATGGCTTGATGTTTCAGCTTTATCACAATTTTATCAGACACTAACAAAGAGCTTAGGTCCAAAGATTGCGCTCTTGGTTATGTAAAAATTACTTAGGAACCTTAAGTCTTGGCAGGAAGTATGTGCTTTCTCAGTCACTCAGTCCTGTCAGATTCTTTGCAATCCTTTGGACTGCAGAGGAGCCAGGCTCCTCTGTCCATGGGATTCTCCAGGCAAGAATATTGGAGTGGGTGTCATTCCCTTCTCCAGGGTATCTTCACAACCCAGGGATTGAACCTGTATCTCTTATGTCCCTGGTCTCCTGCATTGGCAAGCAGGTTCTTTACCACTAATGTCACCTGGGAAGCCCTTTATAGGAAGTAGGAGATACCATTATTTGAGACCAACATTTAAGCCTATTTATCTCAAATCATTCTCCTACTCATAAGACCCATTCTGCCAGAAAAAAAAAAAAAGAAAAATAAATATTTTGTAAGTAATCTAAAATTGGCTTTGCAATGTTTGCTCTAAACAACAGGGCTATATGAACCATCCCCAAAATGACTTCTCTTCCAAAGTTCTCTAGCTGTGTCCTTCACCAGTGGAGGATCCATTTACTTTGCACGTTGTTTCTTCATTACCCAGTATCATTGGCTCTTTTTTCCTTCAAGTCTCTTAATGCCCTCAGATTCCCAATTTTGTCTTTCTTTCTCCTTTTTTATATAATGCAGTACTGCCTCAGCCACACAATAAGTATGACCGACTTCTAAAAATCCACTTGCAATGCAGGAGGCCTGGGTTGGATCCCTGGGTTGGGAAGATCCCCTGGAAGAGGTCATGTCAACCAGCTCCAGTATTCTTGCCTGGAGAATCCATGGACAGAGGAGCCTGTAGAGCTGTGGTCCATGACATCACAAAGAATTGGACATGACTGAGCATTTAAGCACAGCACTTCTATTGATCTGTGTGATAAAACAAATCACTCTAAAATTTCTGGTGAAAAAAATGACATAATTTATAATCATGAATTCAGAAAGGACTATGTGCCTCAATGTTCAAGACCTCATCTGGCTACAATGCCTCTAAAATGGCTAATCGTTTGAATCAGTTGGAAGCTTCTCCACTCGTATGCCTGATACCTGAGTTGGAATGACACATAGTTTGGGCTCATGACATTGTCTGCTTGAGCAAATGCACTTGGATTCTCAATAGCTTGTGCTTATCACTGCATGTGATCCAGCAATCTCACTACTTGGCACATACTCTGAGAAAACTGTAATTTAACAAAATGCATGTACCCCAATGTGCACTGCAGCACTATTTACAATAGCCAGGGCGTGGAAGTAAATGTCCATTGACAGATGAATGGGTAAAGAACGCATGCTACAAATATACAGTGGAAGGTTCAGTTCAGTTCAGTTCAGTCGTTCTGTCGTGTCCGACTCTCTGCGACCCCATGAATCGCAGCATGCCAGGCCTCCCTGTCCATCACCAACTCCCGGAGTTTACTCAAAGTCATGCCCATTGAGTGGGTGATGCCATCCAGCCATCTCATCCTCTGTCATCCCCTTCTCCTCCTGCCCCCAACCCCTCCCAGCATCAGGGTCTTTTCCAATGAGTCAACTCTTCACATGAGGTGGCCAAAGTATTGGAGTTTCAGCTTCAGCATCAGTCCTTCCAATGAACACCCAGGACTGATCTTCTTTAGGATGGGCTGGTTGGATCTCCTTACAATGGAAGGTCACTCAGCCATTAAAAGGAACAAAAGTGGGTCATTTTTGTGATTTGGATGAACCTATCGGAGAAGGGAATAGCAACCCACTCCAGCAGTCTTTCCTGGGGAATCCCATGGACAGAGGGTTGCAAAGTCATGAATGATTGACTGGTCATCCACATACAGATGAGCTTAGAATCTGGCATACAGAGTAAAGTAATTCAGAAAGAGGAAATCAAATATCATATATTAACATAGATATATATGGAATCTAGAAAAAAATGATATTGATGAACTTATTTTCAGAGTAGGAATAGAGACACAGACATAGAGAATGGACTTGTTAACACATGGAGCTGGAGAAGGGGAGGGTGGGAAGAATTCAGGGACTAGCATTGACATATATACACTGCCATGTCTAAAATAGCTAGCTAATGGGAAGCTACAGTATAGCACAGAGGACTCAGCTCGGTGCTCTGTGATGACCAAGAAGGGTGAGATTTGGGGGTGGTTGAAAGGGAGGCTCCAGATGGAGGGGGTGGATGTACACATATAGCTGATTCACCTTGCTGTACAGGGGAAACTGACACAACATTGTAAAGCAATCGAACTCCAATAAAACAAAAATAAAATAAGGAGGCTGAGTTTTAAGAGAGATTGTCTCAAGGGAGTGAGCATTCCAGGGGAATAAAGCAGAGAAGACTTCTGATTTAGTCTCAAAGTTGCATAGCCTCTCTTCTGACACATTCTATTTGTTGAAGCAGTTATAAGCTTTCCCAGACTCAAGATGGAAAAGACCTAAACTCCAGGTTTCAACAGAAAGAGTGTCAAAAAGCATACTAAATCAATACCACATGACTCTAAAGATGTGTCTAACTATGTAAATTATTACACTAATGCCTGTTATACAAAGTGAAGTCAGAAATAATAATAATAATAATAATAATAATAATAATAAAACAAGTATTGTGTATTAATGCATATATATATATGGAATCTAGAAAGATGGTACTAATGAACCTATTTTGCAGGGCAGCCATGGAGATGCAGACACAGAGAACAGACTTATGGACACATTAGGCGCAGGAGAAGTTGGGACAAATTGAGAGAGTAGCATGGAAACATATACATTACCATATGTAAAATAGCCTGTGGAAAATTGCTGTGTGAGGCAAGGAGCTCAAATCAGACGCCCTGTGACAACCTAGGATGGGGGGAATGGGATGGGAGGAGGGAGGGAGGCTCAAGAGAGAGGGGGCATACGTATAACCATGCCTGGATGTATGACAGAAATGAACACAATATTGTAAAGCAATTTTCCTCCAGTTAAAACAAAAAAGGCACTATTTTGTAATTTTTAAAATTTCTTTTGTTTTATTCCACAGACTAAAACTTCCTAGTTACCAAGAAGCACCATTCTTAAAAGCAAAGGCAGATGATAAGAAAAAAAAAAAAAATGCCTTTGTTAAGTAAGAATGGATGTGATAGAGAATTTAAGAATGTAGAATAAAATGTGGGATGTGAAGTGGTTAACAATAAAAAGCTGTCTTAAATTATTTTTTATTTCCAGTTGATACTCCATCAGTGTACCATCTCAAGGAAAAATCTTGGTTAGAAATAATGCACATGGTATTCTAGAAATGAGAGAAAATGGGAGGACAGAACAAGCAAAGTAGGTTTCTACTTAGCTTAAAACCCTGAAATGGAAATAGCCTGATATGGAATAACGGCATTGATGGCAGAGCAAAAAGGATGAGAACCATGCTTAAAACAATGAACACAGGAAAGAGAATTTACTGATAGATTTAAAGTTTGAAGGAAAGTAAATAAATCAATAAAGACTTTAAAATTTCTGTCTTGAAATATAGATCAACGGAACAGAATAGAAAGCCCAGAGATAAATCCACGAACCTATGGTCACCTTATCTTCGACAAAGGAGGCAAGGATATACAATGGAAAAAAGACAACCTCTTTAACAAGTGGTGCTGGGAAAACTGGTCAACCACCTGTAAAAGAATGAAACTAGAACACTTTCTAACACCATACACAAAAATAAACTCAAAATGGATTAAAGATCTAAATGTAAGACCAGAAACTATAAAACTCCTAGAGGAGAACATAGGTAAAACACTCTCAGACATAAATCACAGCAGGATCCTCTATGACCCACATCCCAGAATTTTAGAAACAAAAGCAAAAATAAACAAATGGGACCTAATGAAACTTAAAAGCTTTTGCACAACAAAGGAAACTATAAGCAAGGTGAAAAGAAAGCCCTCAGATTGGGAGACAATAATAGCAAACGAAGCAACAGACAAAGGATTAATCTCAAAAATATACAAGCAACTCCTGCAGCTCAACTCCAGAAAAGTAAATGACCCAATCAAAAAATGGGGCAAAGAACTAAAGAGACATTTCTCCAAGGAAGACATACAGATGGCAAAAAAAACACATGAAAAGATGCTCAACATCACTCATTATCAGAGAAATGCAAATCAAAACCACAATGAGGTACCATTATATACCAGTCAGGATGGCTGCTATCCAAAAGTCTACAAGCAATAAATGCTGGAGAGGGTGTGGAGAAAAGGGAACCCTCTTACACTGTTGGTGGGAATGCAAATTAGTTCAGCCGCTATGGAAAACAGTGTGGAGATTTCTTAAAAAGCTGGAAATAGAACTGCCATATGACCCAGCAATCCCACTTCTGGGCATACACACCGAGGAAACCAGATCTGAAAGAGACACGTGCACCCCAATGTTCATCGCAGCACTGTTTATAATAGCCAGGACATGGAAGCAACCTAGATGCCCATCAGCAGACGAATGGATGAGGAAGCTGTGGTACATATACACCATGGAATATTACTCAGCCATTAAAAAGAATTCATTTGAATCAGTTCTAATGAGATGGATGAAACTGGAGCCCATTATACAGAGTGAAGTAAGCCAGAAAGATAAAGACCATTACAGTATACTAACACATATATATGGAATTTAGAAAGATGGTAATGATAACCCTATATGCAAAACAGAAAAAGAGACTCAGATGTTTAGAACAGACTTGTGGACTCTGTGGGAGAAGGCGAGGGTGGGATGTTTCAAGAGAACAGCATCAAAACATGTATATTATCTAGGGTGAAACAGATCACCAGCCCAGATTGGATGCATGAGAGAAGTGCTCAGGCCTGGTACACTGGGAAGACCCAGAGGGATGGAGTGGAGAGGGAGGTGGGAGGGGGGACCGGGATGGGGAATACATGTAAATCCGTGGCTAATTCATTTCAATGTATGACAAAAACCACTGCAATGTTGTAAAATAATTAGCCTCCAACTAATAAAAATAAATGGAAAAAAAAAAAAGAAAAAGAAAAAAAACCTACTCCAAAAAAATCAATTGTCTTTTAACAAGACATATATATATATATGTGTGTGTGTATATATATATATATATATATGTATGTATATTTCCAGACTTTCTATTCTCTTGCATTGATCGATGTGTCTATTATTTTGCCAATACTATACTATCTTAACTGAAACAGTTTTAAAATAAATCTTGAAATCACATATGAAAAAACAGAAAAAAGAATCTCAAAAACAAAAACAAAACAAAACAAAAAAATAAAATTTCTGTCTTTATACACTGACGCCTACACACAAGTGTGCTTTGTCACTTAGTCATGTTGATTTTTTGCGACCCTTTGTACTCTAGCTCACCAAGCTCCTCTGTTCATGGGATTTTTTCAGACAAGAATATTGGAATGGGTTGCCATGCCCTCCTCCAAGGGATTTTCTTGACCCAGGGATCGAACCCACGTCACCTATGTTTCCTGCATCGCAGGCATATTCTTTACCACTGAGCCATCAGAGGAGCCCAAAGACCTATATAAGCATGCTAGAATAATAAAGAAATGGAATGCTAAGAAAATATTCAGTTTGAAATATGTGGTGTCCTTTAAAGGCAAGCTTTGACATTTTTTTAAGAATCATTTAAGAATAGTTATCTAGAAGACCATAACTGAGTTGGACTTTACTATTTAGTCTTTGACTTGTCAACACAAAGTTTTATATATATATATATATGTATATATATATATAATTATAAAATATACAAGTTATATATATATATAAGTTCTATATATAATTTATACAATTATAAATCTATGCTTTAGATATATGTTTAGTTTCTCAGTTGTGTCTGACTCTTTACAACCCCATGGATTGCAGCCTGTCAGACTCCTATGTCCATGGAATTCTGAAGGCAAGAATACTGGAGTGGGTTGCCGTATATATGGGCTTCTCAGGAGACACTAGATCTTCCTGACCCAGGGATGGAACCTGAATCTCTTATGTCTCCTCTATTGGCAGGTTGGTTCTTTACCACTAGTGACTCCTGGGAAGCCTATATATAAATTGGGGGAGGAAATGGCAACCCACTCCAGTATTCTTGCCTGGAAAATCCCATGGACAGAGGAGCCTGGTGGGCTATGGTCCATAGGGTTGCAAAGAGTCAGATACGTCTGAAGAGACTAAGCATGCATATGTGTTTGTGTATGTGTGTGTGTGTATAATATATATATATATATATATATATGTATATATATATATACCAATTGACCTCATCATGCCTAAACAGAAACAAAATTTACATTAAAAAAAAAAAGTGTTCTATTTTTAACACTTGAATGAATTATTTGGAAAAAAAAAAAAGAATTTTCCAATGCATTCATGCTTAGTTCACTAGTCATGCACTTGTAAACTTCTCTAGATAGAAATGTTTATATAAAGCTTTCACCATTTGTCTGGAATATTGTTTTGATCTGACATTTTTCTACTGTAAAACAAGACTTTGAGATTCCTCTAATTGTGTAGTCTATGCATCTATTTAGCATAAATATTTGTTGCCCAGTTCGAGTTGATCCATTTCAATGGTGGTGCCAGTTTTAAAGGATCCACCTGCCAATGCAGGAGACAGAAGAGACACAGGTTCAATTCCTGCTTAAGGAAGATTCCCTGGAGGAGGAAATTGCAACCTACTCTAGTATTATTGCCTGAAAAATCCCATGGACAGAGGAGCCTAGTGGGTCACAGTCCATGGGTCTGCAGATTCAGACACAACTGAGCACATACACATATACATCAGAGTTGATTCATTTCATTGTATTAGCTATTAACTCCCTTATCTCTCCACCATTTTTTCCCATTTCTTCTAATAGCAATAATGTAAAAGGAGTATTAAGATTTTGTCTGTAAGAACAGAATATGCTCACATAATGAACAAGTTGAGTTTCTAAAGATAAAATAGTTAACTTGGGCAAACATTTATTATATGCTTGTTTTGTGCCAGGCATTGAGAATATAAAGATAATCAAAGAACAGTTTTTGTACTCAAGCAGTTTTGGGACACACATAATCCCAACTTTTATATTTCCTCACCAGAAACTTTAGGTACCATCTGATCAGTCCTTTTTGGCATCATGCTATGTTCAAGACATTTATGATTACTCATCTTTTTGACAGGGGTGGATCTTGGCTTCTTTATCTAAGAGCTTGCTTTTAGAGATTAATAAAAAATAAAATAAGTATAAACCCCTCTTTTATGATAAGGAGCTGGTAAGTCTTGAGAGGTCCACATATTAGCACACAAGATCTTTATAAAAAAACTTGGGTAGATAAAGACTGTTTTCTTAATCTAAAGAAGACTGGTGATAGAAATTTCAGGAAACTTGATGGACTTACAAGGGATATAATTCTGGTAACATGGACAAGGAAAGCAACAATCTGATAATGTTTTGCAGTGGTCACCAACTAGGCTATTTGGCTGAGAGACAATTGTACTGAGATCTAATGAGAGCTGATTGAAAGGCTGTGAAGAGGTAGGAGAGATCATGTGGTTGGCAGGGAACAGTGAAGTCAGGATTGAAATTCTGTGATTGGGCAGAGTGCAAAAACAAGTATAATTTATTAAACAAATATGGTATACAATAGCTTTTCTAGTGTATCATGTAAGGGTAAATGAGAAGGAAATAAAGGCAAGTACTAGAGATAAGGCAAGAAGGTAGCAATTCAGATGGCCTTGGGTTCTAATATTCAAATATGTGTCCCACTTTCTTCCATAGGCCTTTTTTCATGTGTAACCAATTAAAAAAGCTCTTTAATTAAAAAAAAAACATAAAATCATTGAAGTTCAGTGACTAATATTTCCATTGGTTAATGTGTATTTGTTTTGTAATTTATAGGCAAATAGAAACAGTTCTGTGTCTTAGATCAGGTTTACTGTTACGACCAATCAGATGTAAATGCAAGTACAATGCCACTCTGTACATTGATTTGGCACTACACAGGGCAAATAAACTAGGTTACACTACAAAACTTTCTTTTTCTATATGTTATCCCCCATCCTAAGAGCAATCAGGAGCTTTCTATCAGAAACTATCTTTTATATAATTTGAATGCGATTTTCCAAAGCATCATTCTATTTGCCAATAAATAAATAAATAACATTTTTCCAATTATCTGCTATTTCTGCTTTACTGATTATGTCAAAGCCTTTGACTGTGTGGATCACAATAAACTGGAAAATTCTGAAGGAGATGGGAATACCAGACCACCTGACCTGTCTCTTGAGAAAGCTGTATGCAGGTTAGGAAGCAACAGTTAGAACTGGACATGGAACAACAGAACGGTTTCAAATAGGAAAAGGAGTACAACAAAGCTGCATATTGTATCCCTGCTTATTTAACTTATATGTAGAAAACATCATGAGAAACACTGGGCTGGAGGAAGCACAAGCTGGAATTAAGATTGCTGAGAGAAATATCAATAGCCTCAGATATGCAGATGACACCACCATTATGGCAGAAAGTGAAAACTAAAGAGCCTCTTGATGAAAGTGAAAGAGGAGAGCAAAAAAGTTGGCTTAAAGCTCAACATTCAGAAAACTAAGATCATAGCATCCTGTCCCATCAATTCATGGCAAATAGATGGGGAAACAGTGGAAACAGTGGCTGACTTTATTTTTCTGGGCTCCAAAATCACTGCAGATGGTGATAGCAGCCATGAAATTAAAAGACACTTACTTCTTGGAAGGAAAGTTATGACCAACCTAGACAGCATATTAACAAGCAGAGACATTACTTTGCCAACAAAGGTCCATCTAGTCAAGGCTATGGTTTTTCCAGTAGTCTTGTATGGATGTGAGAGTCGGACTATAAAGAAAACTGAGCATTGAAGAATTGATGCTTTCAAACTGCGGTGTTGGAGAAGACTCTTGAGAGTCCATTGAACTGCAAGAAGATCCAACCAGTCCATCCTAAAGGAGATCAGTCCTGGGTGTTCATTGGAAGGACTGATGTTGAAGCTGCAGCTCCAATACTTTGGCCACCTGTTGGGAAGAGCTGACTCATTTGAAAAGACCCTGATGCTGGGAAAGATTGATGGTGGGAGGAGAAGGGGACAACAGAGGATAAGATGGTTGGATGGCATCACCAACTCAATGAACATGGGTTTGGCTAGACTCCAGGAGTTGGTGATAGACAGGGAGGCCTGGCGTGCTGCAGTTCATGGGGTTGCAAAGAGTCGGACATGATTGAGTGACTGAACTGAATTGAACTGAAAAAGAGCTAACAAAATTTCTTTTGAGGACCAGGCGTTGTGTCTTTTTAACACAGATATTTATATTTATTTGTTTTTGATGTGCCAACAGCCTCTTGAGGAAATCATTCATTTGGTTTACTCTTTTTTATAAAAGGCATGCAGTTTTTTTTATAATATTTATCTATGTTAGCTTTTGAGAATATTTGATTCCCTTTCTCACCTTATTGAAGTGGGTACCTGTGTGACTTCTCTGGCCTGAGTTTAAGGATGAGCAGAAGAGATATTTGTGTGTTGTGTTTAGATTGTAGTCTGCAAGAGCAAGTCTGTGCTTCCCCATATCTTTTTTCCTTTGCTATAGTCATAATAATGTTCTGTCAATCAGGGTCCCTGAAGTGAGGATGATAATGTGTGATAATCATTTCCAGGCAGCACAGAATAGTCTCATGTTTGGGAGGAATAATGGACCTTGGTTCTTGTAAGACTTAGAAATGAGAGTATCTATTGGTTCAAAGTAGCTTTTTCTATTATTAAAAAAATAAAATATATTTAAATGACCTACCCTGGTGGCTCAGATGGTAAAGAATCTGCCTGCAATGCAAGAGACCTGGGTTCAATCCTTGGGTTGTGAAGATCTCTGGATAAGAGAATGCCAATGTACTCCAGTATTCTTACCGTGAGAATTCCATGGACAGAGGAACTTGGTGGTGGCCTACAGTCCATGGGGTTACACAGAGTCTGACACAACTGAGCAACCAACACACACACATGTACACAAAAGAGAAAAATCAAGCTTCAAATGAAAACCTGTCTCTATCTAGATGTTTAGGGATAAAGGAGCATTAAACAGATTAACTCTGTGAAGAGTAGGCATTACATTCCAAGGGACAAGAAGGAGTGCATCACCTAGGTCAAAGCTTCAATCATTTCTGAATTATCTACATTTCTAAAGTGTTCATCCATTATTTGTTTATTCATTGCTGACCTTCTTTATTCATTTATCATGCCATTCATATCTTCATGTCAATTCAATAAGAATTTATAGAATGTTGGCTTTACCCAACATTCTTTTAAACAAAACAGTAGGTACAAATCTCAAGTCACATAGATTCTAATTATTGTGAGAGGATATGCAAGCATTTGGACTTTCCTTGTGGTTCAGATGGTAGAGAATCTGCCTGCAGTGCAGGAAACCTGGGTTTGATCCCTGGGTTGGGAAGATCCCCTGGAGAAAGGAATGGCTACTCACTCTGGTATTCTTGCCTGGAGAATTCTGTGGACAGAGGAGCCTAGTGGGCTACAGTCCATCGGGTTGTAAAGAGTCGAACATGACCGAGCGACTAACACATACAAGTATTTGAATTATGAGGCAAAATAACATGCTGGCCCTATTGAAATGTGGATAAATTGTTGATTATAATGAGAAGATGAGAGGGCATAGTATTTAGAATAAATAGAGGGGGATTTTGGGATTTTGGTAGGAAAAAAAAAAGATTGCTGCTTATGTATTAAGCAATCATAATCAAAGAAGAGTAATAGCTTGAATTCACAGCTGGTCTTAGGAATTGTGAGTCATTTGATTGTTTAGCGTTATAAGATAGTATTGGAAAACATTGCCAGGAGAGTAGTGAGGCTCCAGGGAACTAGGGAGAAATTGTCTCTTGTTACAGAGAGTAGAGACTAATTAAATTTTGAAACTTCTGTTGACACACAATCTCTTGTAACTTTTTTTTTTTTTTTTAAAGAAAAGATATCCACAGTGGCATCCAGTCCCATCACTTCATGGCAAATAGAAGGGAAAGAAGTGGAAGCAGTTGAGAGATTTTCTTTTCTTGGGCTCTAAATCACTGCAGATGATGATGGCAGCCATTAAATTAAAAGATGCTTGCTCCTTGGAAGAAAAGATATGAAAAACCTACACAGTGTATTAAAAAGCAGTGACATCACTTTGCTGACAAAGGTCTATATAATCAAAGTTATAATTTTTCCTGTTGTCATATATGGATGTGAGAGTTGGACCATAAAGAAAGCTGAACGCCAAAGAACAGATGCTTTCAAATTGTGGTGCTGGAGAAGATGCTTGAGAGTCCCTTGGAGTGCAAGGAGATCAAACTAGTCAATCCTAAAGGAAACCAACCCTGAATATTCTTTGGAAGAACTGGTGCTCAAGCTCTGATACTTAGGCCACCTGATGCAAAATGTTGACTCATTGGAAAAGACCATGATGCTGGGAAAGATTGAGGGCAAGAGAAGAAAGGGGCAGTAGAGAATGAGATCATTGGATGGCATCACTGACTCAATGGACGTGAGTTTGGACAAACTCAGGGTAATAGTGAAGAACAGGGAAGACCGGCATGCTGAAGTTCATATGGTTCAAAGAGCCGGACACGACTTAGCAACTGACCAACCACAATTTATTTTATACACATACGATACAGTTTATTGAGCTCCATTCAACCAAATGGCACAGCAAATTTTATTGATACACTTCTCACACAAGTATTTACAGATATATGTAACACCCTAATCACTTTTTCCTCACTATGTTGACTTTTTAAAGTATTTCATCAAGATGTATAATCTTTGAATCTTTAAGGATTATAATTTTAAGCTATAGAATGTGTCTCCAGAATGAATTTGACTTTAATTCAGTAACTGTCAAGATTTAACTTGCAAATAGTTATTATTCTAATCCCTATGTATTCCCCAAAAACCCTTGTTAATATGTTTTCTTCCTATTATGTGTTACAAGCATTTTGTATTTGGAGGAAAAAAACAATAACACAGGAACTAAATATAATTATTTTCTTTAGCAGAAAAGTTTGTAAAGCTCTATTCTGTACTGTGAAATGGATTTGCAGCAAAATCCCAAAAGTGGTTAGACAAAAATGAGAGCAACCTTAAACAAGAGGCATTTGTACAGGTTGTGTGTAGAAGTCAATCTAAGTGTCCAGATCAAAACTGTATTTTTGAAAAGGCTTTATGAAGCAGGACTCCTAATGACTGGACTATTCTCCCTTTAGATGCCATGAATACAAAAATACTCCTGCTGTGTAGACTATGAACAATTTACACATTTGAGCTGAACTGTGTGTGATTACTAGTTTTCCTCAAATCTCTCAATGCTTTATCTGAAACAAAAATAGCTTTAAAAAATAAAATATTTGAATCATTTTCTTTTTCTCAAGTTATTCCAAATAACTTTAATGAGAAACTAAGAAGTGAATATGATTATAATCTGTGAAATGCTCTTTTACATTTATTGTTTCCTTTTCTGTGTCTGGTAGAGTAAACATTTCATGTAAGCCATCCTTAGGTTATCAAGGAATTAAAATATCAAATCTGATGTATGTCAAATTATTTTTTTAGACCAAGACTAAGAATAATACGCAAGAATAGGTCTTTTCCTGAAAGTCATTTTGTTGTGATTTTTAAATTATTTGCCTCACAAACATAATTTTGTGAATTTGTGTGTATGTGTTTTAGTTATCTCTATTTCATTAGTGTTATTCACTCAGTCATGTCCAACTTTTTGTGACCCCATGGACTGTAGTCTGCCAGGCTCCTCTGTCCTTGAAATTTTCCAGGCAAGAATACTGGAGTGGGTAGCCATTCCCTTTCCCAGGGGGTAGTCCCAATCCAGGGATCGAACCCAGGTTTCTTGCTTTGCATATACTTTACCCTCTGGGCTACCAGGGAAGCACATTAATTGGTAGGTCTCTACGTAATAGAAAAGATAATCATGAAGTTTTGGCTCTGCAGAAGAATAAACTTTAGTTGCATCTATCAGCAATGCCATTTCAGCATTTTATGATTGTATACATAAATTTCTCTTTCCTCAAATTTTTATCTAACTAGCTTTATTATCTCACAGATTTCCTCACTAATTACTGTGTTGCATAGCATTATTGACACATGTGATTTTTATATTTAATGAAAACCATAGTTTAGCTTTTTGAAAGCTATTTTAATAGAATAATTGTTTAATACTGCCAAAGCATCACTAATAACATCCACTTAGATGCTATAACAGAGATGGAAGTTCTGGGTTTATTCTATATGAGAAAATTCTCTTTTAAAAAAATTAGTTTAACATTGATCATAAAAAAAATCTCTTTATCTGGATACATGGAAAATTTCTCTCATCCTAATATCCAATTATTTAACTAAATTAGATCATTAAATATTCATTAACTAAAACTGAATGTGTGTTTACTAATCTATTAACAGAACAAAAATGATTATTATTCAAAGTTCTGGCCTGGAAAATTATATCACCAAATGAGGAAATGCTTCTTTTCTTAAAAGAGTGAAAAATCAATTTTATAAAACAACTTTTTGTGTGTTTTTAAATTAATTTATTTTTAATTGGAGGATAATTATTTTACAATATTGTAGTGATTTTTGCCATACATTGACATGAATCAACCATAAATGTACAAGTGTTCCCCATCCTCAGTGCCCCTCCCACCTCCCTCCTCATCCCATACCTCAGAGTTGTCCCAGTGAACTGGTTTTGAGTGCCCTGTTTCATGCATCGAACTTGAACTGGTGATCTATTTCACATATGGTAATAGACATGTTTCAGTGCTATTGTCTCAAATCAGCCTACCTTCACCTTCTCCCATAGAGTCCAAAAGTCCGTTCTGTACATCTGTGTCTCTTTTGCTGTCTCGCATATAGGGTCATCAGTACCATCTTTCTAAATTCCATATATATGCGTCAGTACACTGTATTAGTGTTTTTCTTTCTGACTTACTTCACTCTGTATAATAGGCTCCATTTTCATCCACCTCATTAGAATTGATTCAAATGCATTCTTTTTAATAGCTGAGTAATATTCCATTGTGTGTCTGTACTACAGCTTTCTTATGCATTCATCTGCTGGTGGACATCTAGGTTGCTTCCATGTTCTAGTTATTTTAAACAGTGCTGTGATGCACATTGGGGTACACGTGTCTCTTTCAGATCTGATTTCGTCAGTGTGTATGCCCAACAGTGGGATTCCTGGGTCATATGGCAGTTCTATTTCCAGTTTTTTAAGGAATCTCCACACTGTTCTCCACAGTGGCTGTACTTGTTTTCATTCCCACCAACAATGTAAGAGGGCTCCCTTTTCTCCACACTCTCTTCAGCATTTATTGCTTGTAGACTTTTGGATAGTAGCCATTCTAACCGGCGTGAGATGGTACCTCATTGTGGTTTTGACTTATGTTTCTCTGACAATGAGTGATGTTGAGCATCTTTTCATGTGTTTGCTAGCCATATGTATACCTTCTTTGGAGGAATGTCTGTTTAGTTCTTTGGCCCATTTTTTGATTGGGTCGTTTATTTTTCTGGAATTGAGCTGCAGGTGTTGCTTGTATATTTTTGAGATTAATTCTTTGTCAGTTGCTTCATTTGCTATTATTTTCTCCCATTCTGAAGGCTGTTTTTTTACCTTGCTTATAGTTTCCTTTGCTTTGCAAAAGCTTTTAAGTTTAATTAGGTCCCATTTGTTTATTTTTGCTTTTATTTCCAATACTCTGGGAGGTGGGTCATAAAGGATCCTGCTGTGATTTATGTCGGAGAGTGTTTTGCCTATGTTTTCCTCCAGGAGTTTTATAATTTCTGGTCTTAGGTTTAGATCTTTAACCCATTTTTAGTTTATTTTTGTATTTGGTGCTAGAAAGTGTTCTAGTTTCATTCTTTTACAAGTGGTTGACCAGTTTTCCCAGCACCACGTGTTAAAGAGATTGCCTTTTCTGTTATAGAGATTGTATTTTTTCAAAATCTCACTGTGGTTTTGATTTATATTTCTCTGATAATGAGTGATATTGAACATCTTTCCATGTGTTTGTTAGTGAATATTGAAGAATCCTTGCATCCTTGGGATAAAGCCCACTTGGTCATGAATGTATGATCTTTTTAATATGCTGTTGGATTCTGTTTGCTAGAAGTTTATTAAGGATTTTTGCATCTATATTCATCAGTGACATTGGTCTCTAGTTTTTGTTTTTGGTAGCATCTTTGGCTGGTTTTGATATTAGCGTGATGGTGGCCTCATAGAATGAGTTTGGAAGTTTACTTTCCTCTGCAATTTTCTGGAAGAATTTGAGTAGGATAAGTGTTAGCTCTTCGCTCAATTTTTGGTAGATTTCACCTGTGAAGCCATCTTATCCTGGGCTTTTGTTTGTTCAAAGATTTTTGATTATGGTTTTGATTTCCATGCTTGTGATGAGTGTGTTAAGATTTTCTATTTCTTTCTTGTTCACTTTTGGAAGGTAATGTTTTCTTAAGAATCCGTCGATCACTTCCAAGTTGCCCATTTCATTGGCATATAGTTGCTGTTAGTAGTCTCTTATGATCCTTTGCATTTCTGTGCTGTCTGTTGTGATTTCTCCATTTTTCATTTCTAATTTTGTTGATTTGATCCTTTTTTCTTGATTAGTCTATTTTATTTATCTCCCACAAAACCAGCTTTTAGTTTTGTTGATTTTGCTATAGATTCCTTTGTTTCTTTTTCATTCTTTTCTGCCCTAATTTTTAGGATTTCTTTCCCTCCACTAAAACTGGGTTCTTTATTTCTTCTTCTAATTTCTTTAGGTGTAAAATTATGTTTTTATTTGATTTTTCTCTTGTTTTTTTGAGGTAAGCTTGTACTGCTCTGAACCTTCCCCTAAAGACTGCTTTTTCTGAATCCCATAGGTTTTGGGTTGTCGTGCTTTCATTTTCATTTGTTTCTGTGCATATTTTGATTTCTTTTTGGATTTCTTCTGTGATTTGTTGGTTACTCACAAGCGTGTTGTTTATTTTTAACAGTTTTTTTTGTTGTTGTTTTCTGTTTTGTTTTTTCCCTGTAGTTGACATCTAATCTTATCACACTGTAGCCAGAAAATATGCTTGGAATGATTTCAATTTTTTTTAAATTTACCAAGGCTAGGTTTATGGCCCAGGATGTGATCTATCCTGGAGAATGTTCCATGTGCAATTGAGAAAAAGATGCAATTCATTGTTTTGTGGTAAAATGTCCTATAGATATCAGTTAGGTCTAACTGGTCCATTGTATCATTTAAAGTTTGTGGTTCCTTGCCGATTTTGTTTGGTTGAGCTAGCCACAGGTGTGAATGGGTTATTAAAGTCTCCCAATATTACTGTGTTACTGCTAACTTCCCCTTTCATACTTGTTAACAATTGCCTTACATATTGCAGTGCTCTTATGTTGGGTGCATATATATTTATAATTGTTATATCTTTATGTACTGTTCTTTTATTTTCACAGCCTTTATTCAAAGTTCATTTTATCCAATATGAGTATTGCTACTCCTGCTTTCTTTTGGTCTCCATTTGCATGAAATATATTTTTTCAGCCCTTCTTTTTCACTGTGTATGCGTCCCTTGGCTTGAGGTGGGTCTCTTGTAGACAGCATATATAGGGGTTTGTTTTTGTATCCATCTAGCCAGTCTGCATCCTTTGGTTGGGGCATTCAATCCATTTATATTTAAGGAGCCTGGAATGTTAGGTCCATAAATCAAGGCATATTGGAAGTGGTCAAACAAGAGATGGCAAGAGTGTATGTCAACATTTTAGGAATCAGCAAACCAAAATGGACTGGAATGGGTGAATTTAACTCAGATGACCATTATATCTACTACTGTGGTCAAGAATCCCTTAGAAGAAATGGAGTAGCCATCACAGTCAACAAAAGAGTCCGAAATGCAGTCCTTGGATGCAATCTCACAAACAACAGAACGATCTCTGTTCATTTCCAAGACAAACCATTCAATATCAGGGTAATCCAAGTCTATGCCCTGACCAGTAATGTTGAAGAAGCTGAAGTTAAATGATTCTATGAAAACCTACAAGACTTTCTAGAACTAGCAACCCCAAAACATGTCCTTTTCATTAGAGGGGACTAGAATGTGAAAGTATGAAGTCAAGAAACACCTGGAGTAATAGGCAAATTTGGCATTGGAGTACAGAATGCAGCAGGACAAAGGCTAATAGAGTTTTGCCAAGAGAACACACTGGTCATAGCAAATGCCCTCTTCCAACAACACAAGAGAAGAGTCTACACATGGACATCATGAAATGGTAAAAACCAAAATCAGATTGATTATATTCTTTGCAGCCAAAGATGGAGAAGCTCTATATAGTTAGCAAAAACAAGACAGAGAGCTGACTGTGGTTCAGATCACAAATTCCTTTTGCCAAATTCAGACTTACATTTAAGAAACTAGGGAAAACCACTAGACCATTCAAGTATGACCTAAATCAAAACTCTTACAATTATACGGTGGAAGTGAATAACAGATTGAAGGGACTAGATCTGATACACAGAGTGCCTGAAAAACTATGGACAGAGAATCATGACACTGTACAGGGTGCAGTGATGAAGACCATCTCCAAGAAAAAGAAATGCAAAAAAAAGCAAAATGGCTGTATGCGGAGGCTTTGCAAATAGCTGTGAAAAGAAGAGAAGTGAAAAGCAAAGGAAAAAAGGAAAGATATACCCATTTGAATGCAGAGTTCCAAAGAATAGCAAGGGAAGATAAGAAAGGCTTCCTCAGTGATCAATGCAAAGAAATAGAGGAAAACTATAGAAAGCAAAAGACTAGAGATCTACTCAAGAAAATTAAAGATACTAAGGGAACACTTCATGCAAAGATGGGCACAATAAAGGACAGAAATGGTACGGACCTAACAGAAGCAGAAGATTTTAAGAAGAGGTGGCAAAAATACACAGAAGAACTATACAAAAAATTCTTCACAACCCAGATAATCACAGTGGTATGATCAATCACCTAGAGCCAGACATTCTGGAATGTGAAGTCAAGTGGGCCTTAGGAAGCATCACTACGAACAAAGCTAGTGGAGGTGATGGAATTCCAGTTGAGCTATTTCAAATCCTAAAAGACGATGTTGTGCAAGTGCTGCACTCAATATGTCAGCAAATTTGGAAAACTCAGCAGTGGTCACAAGACTGGAAAATGTCAGTTTTCATTCCAATCCCAAAGAAAGGCAATATGAAAGAATATTAAAACTATGGCACATTTGCACTCATCTCACATGCTAGTAAAATAATGTTCAAAATTCTCCAAGCCAGGTTTCAACAGGACCTGCACCGTGAAATTCCAGATGTTCAAGCTGGAATTAGAAAAGGCAGAGGAACCAGAGATCAAATTGCTAACATCCGTTGGATCATCAAAAAAGAAATAGAGATCCAGAAATATATCTATTTCTGCTTTATTGACTATGCCAAAACCTTTGACTGTGTGGATCACAACAAACTGGAAAATTCTTAAAGAGATGGGAATACCAGACCACCTGACCTGCCTCTTGGGAAACCTGTATGCAGGTCAGGAAGCAACAGTTAGAACTGGACATGGAACAACAGACTGGTTCCAAATAGGAAAAGGAGTACGTCAAGGCTGTACACTGTCACCCTGATTATTTAACTTACATGCAGAGTACATCATGAGAAATGCTGGGCTGGATGAAGCACAAGCTGGAATCAAGATTGCTGGGAGAAATATCAATAACCTCAGATATGCAGATGATACCACCCTTATGGCAGAAAGCTAAGAACTAAAGAGCCTCTTGATGAAAGTGAAAGAGGAGAGAGAAAAAGTTGGCTTAAAACTCAAGTTCCAGAAAACTAAGAGCATGGCATCCGGTCCCATCACTTTATGGCAAAATGATGGGAAAACAGTGGAAACAATGATAGACTTTATTTTAGGGGGCTCCAAAGTCACTGTAGCTGGTTACATAAACCATGAAATTAAAAGACACTTACTCCTTGGAAGACAAGCTATGACCAACCTAGATAGCATATTTAAAAGCAGAGACATTTCTTTGCCAACAAAGTTCAATCTAGTCAAATCTATGGTTTTTCCAGTAGTCATGTATGGATGTGCGAGTTGGACATTAAAGAAAGCTCAGCAACAAATAATTGATGATTTTGAGCTGTAGGAGGAGACTCTTGAGAGTCCCTTGGACTGCAAGGAGACCCAACCTGTTCATCCTAAAGGAAATCTGTCCTGAATATTCATTGGAAGGACTGAAGTTTAAGCTGAAACTCCAATACTTTTGCCACCTGATGGGAATAATTTACTCATTTGAAAAGACTTTGATGCTGGGAAAGATTGGTGGAGGGAGGAGAAAGGGACAACAGAGAATGAGGTGGTTGAATGGCAAAACTGACTCAATGGACATGAGTTTGAGTAAACTCTGGGAGTTCATGATGGACAGGGAGGCCTGGCTTGCTGCAGTCCTTGTGGCCACAAAGAGTCATACAAAACTGAGCAACTGAAGTTAACTGAACTAAACTGAACTGATTGATAAGTATGATCATTTTGCCACTTACTTTGTTGTTTTGGATTCAAGTTTATAAACCTTTTCTGTGTTTCCTGTCTAGAGAAGATCCTTTAGCATTTGTTGAAGAGCTGGTTTGGTGGTAGTGCATTCTCTCAGCTTTTGCTTGTCTGTAAAGCTTTTGATTTCTTCTTCATATTTGAATGAGATCCTTGCTGGGTATAGTAATCTGGGTTGTAGGTTTTTCTCTTTCATCACTTTAAGTATGTCCTGCCATTCCTTTCTGGCCTGAAGAGTTTCTATTGATAGATCAGCTGTTATCCTTATGGGTATCCCCTTGTATACTATTTGTTGCTTTTCCCTTGCAGATTTTAATATTTGCTCTTTGTGTTTGATCTTTGTTAATTTGATTAATATGTGTCTTGGTGTTTTTCACCTTGGGTTTATCTTGTTTGGGACTCCCTGGGATTCTTGGACTTGTGTGGCTATTTCTTTTCCCATTTTAGGAAAGTTTTCAATTGTTATCTCCTCTAGCATTTTCTCATGGCCTTTCTTTTTGTCTTCTTCTTTTGGGATTCCTATGGTTTGAATGTTGAGGCATTTGACATTGTTTCAGAGGTCTCTGAGGTTGTCCTCATTTCTTTTAGTTTTTTTTTTTTCTTTTTCTTTTTTTCCTCTTGGCTTCATTTATTTCCACCATTATATCTTCCACCTCACTTATCCTATCTTCTGCCTCAGTGATTCTACTGTTGGTTCCCTCCAGAATGATTTTGATCTCAGGTATTGCATTATTCATTATTGATTGAATGTTTTATTTCTTTGTCTTTGCTAAACATTTATTGCATCTTCTCAATCCTTGTTTCTTGTCTATTTATTTGTAACTCTATTTTGTTTTCAAGATTTTAGATCATCTTTACTATCATTATTCTGAATTCTTTTTCAGGTAGACTCCCATCTCCTCTTTTGTTTGGTTTGGAGGTCATTTATCATGTTCCTTTACCTGCTGAATATTTATCTGCCTTTTCATCTTGTTTAGATTTCTGTGTTTGGGATGGCCTTTCTGTAGGCTGGAAGTTTGTGATTCCTCTTTATTGTGGAGCTTGCTCCCTGTGGGTGGGGTTAGACTAGTGGTTTGTCAAGGTTTCTGGTTAGGGAAGCTTGTGTTTATGTTCTGGTGGATGGAGCTGGATCTCTTTTCTCTGGAGTGCAATGAAGTGTCCAGTAGTGAGTTTTGGGGTGACTATGGTTTTGGCATGGCTTTGGGCAGCCCATATTTTAAGGCTCTTTGCTGTGTTCTTGTATTGCTGGAGAATTAGTGTGGTATGTCTTGCTCTGAAACTTGTTGGCTCTTGGGTGAAGCTGGGTTTCAGTGTAGGTATGGAGGCTTTTGGATGAGCTCTTGTCAATTAACATTTTATCATTAATGTTTCTCTTGTATTCTCAAGTTTTGGGTTTAAGCCTCCTGTCTCTGGCTTTCAGTCTTTTTCTTACAGTAGCCGCAAGACTTCTGTATCCATACAAAACAGATGTTAAAACATCTAGGTTAATGGTTAAAAGGTTCCCTACAGTGAGGGACACCCAGAGAGGGGATGGACACCCAGAGAAGTTCACATAGTTACATGGAGAAGAGAAGAGGAAGGAGGGAGATAGAGGTGACCAGGAGAAGAAGAGGGGGAATCAAAAGGGGAGAGATCAATCTAGCCAGTAATCAGTTCTCTAAGGGTTTTCCACAGCCCAGAACACCCAGAGAGATTCACAGATTTAAGTAGAGAAGAGAAGGGTGAGGGATGATATAGAGGTGACCTGGGGGAGAGTCAAGAGAGGAGAGAGCAATCAAGCCAGTAATTGCACCACTCCTTTGGAAGAGAATGGGCTGCCTTTCTGGGTGCCTGGTGTTCTTCACCAGCATTTAGAAGTTGTTTTGTGGAAGTTGCTCGGCCTCAGCATTCAAATGATCTTTTGATGAATTTTTGGGGGAGAAAGTGGTCTCCCCTTCCTATTCCTCCACCAAATTGGGACCACCTCCCCACACATTTTGTGTTTTATTGATTATTTAATTGCAACAAATCTTAATTCTTTTGCATCATAAGTCCATTTATTTCTATTAGCAATAATCGCGCCTCGGATAAACCTCATTGGCTACGATACTGCCACTGCGCAAAGCTATTTCTATCAGAGTAAATACTGTCATGGAAAGAAAGTGAGAGACAAAATTAAGGTAATAAATGTTTTATTAACAATGCCTGCTAAATGTTTTCAATGTTATTTTGAAACATATTTGAAGAAATTTCAAATAAAGCACTCAGTAAAGAAAACAGGATTAATTTCACCCTTGTAGTGTCTCAAATACTCTGCCTCTGGCAATCAGGAATAAAACACCAAAACTTTTGTTCTCTAAAACTATTTTTATATTGGCTGCAATTGTCAAATCTTGTCTGACTCTCTTGTTTAAAATTTCTGTGGCAGGTAGCAGCTGCTGTTGTTAAACCTTACATATTTTTTATAGCTTTATTTTAGAGTTTGTGATTCTTCATGTCGTCCAAGTAAAAGTATGCTTTGTGAAACATTATTTACCAGAAGTATCAGATGTTTTATCACAGGGAAATTCTCAGAGAAGAGTTGGAGCTGGATTTTGGCATCCCAGGTAACTCAGTGGTAAGAACCTGCCTGCCAATGAAGGATATGCAAGAGACCCCAGTTCAATCCCTAGTTTGGGATGATCCCCTGGAGAAGGAATTGGTAACGCACTCCCATATTCTTGACTGGGAAATCCCATGGACAGAGGAGCCTAATGGATTACAGTGCATGGGGTCACGAAGAGTCAAACATGACTTAGTGATTGAACATGCATCACACAATCTGGGTTTTAAGGCCAAGAAGAATTCATCATTTTGATTGACTGTGAAGAAAATTGCTAAAACACACACAAACTTTTTTTTTTCATTTATTTTTATTAGTTGGAGGCTAATTACTTTACAATATTGTAGTGGTTTTTGTCATACATTGACATGAATTAGCCATGGATTTACACACAAACTTTTAAACAAAACATTCCTCAAAAGCTGTTTCTTCATATATGAAATATTATACACTGATATTTAGAGTCACACAGGAGCAAATGTGATTGCATATCTGTAAGTACATTTTATTTTTCACCCAATACCTTTTACAAATATCATTTTTTATTGACAAAATAATTGTAATTTGGTGGCAAGAACTTGTGATTTCTTCTGTATTAAGGAGCAAAGGTATGCCAGTGGTACCTGTTGTAATCAGTCACTGATATAAAGCAAGCTTATGTTTAAAATAAAATGTACATCTGAGTCTCTTTTTCTGTTTTGCATATAGGATTATCATTACCATCTTTCTAAATTCCATATATATGTGTTAGTATACTGTAATGGTCTTTATCTTTCTGGCTTACTTCGCTCTGTATAATGGGCTCCAGTTTCATCCATCTCATTAGAACTGATTCAAATGAATTCTTTTTAATGGCTGAGTAATATTCCATGGTGTATATGTACTGCAAAAAAAGTGATTTGGATTCCAAGGTTTTTAAATAAATATTTAAAATTTTGGATTTTGAGAGTCAAAAGTGAAGAAGGCAATGGCATCCCGCTCCAGTACTCTTGCCTGGAAAATCCCATGGACGGCGAAGTCTGGTAGGCTGCAGTCCATGGGGTCGCCAAGAGTCGGACATGACTGACTGACTTCATTTTCACTTTTCACTTTCAAGCTTTGGAGAAGGAAATGTCAACCCACTGCAGTGTTCCTGGCTGGAGAATCCCAGGGACGGGGGAACCTGGTGGACTGCTGTCTATGGTGTTCCCACAGAGTCGGACACGACTGAAGCGAGTTAGCAGCAGCAGCAGCAGCAGTAGCAGAGTCAAAAGTAATGTCTTTATTCTATGAGGTTCTTCCATGATTTTTCTTTTCTTTTTTTTGTTAAACTCCATGAACAAATCTAATGAAATAAAAAAATATGTGCTCTCTTTATCTACCTTTCTTCTAAACCTAGAATTTGGTTTCAACCATAATGAACATATTTTATATCATCAACTCTGGACCTCATTCTGATCTCTGAAATGCTCAGATAGTTTATTTATTTTCTTAATGTAGAAACATTACAAATCAAATGAGAAACAAATAGAAAAAGAGATAAAAACAAACCAGCCCTTTAAAGCCTTAGAATCCTACCCCTAAAAATCTTAATACTTAAGAAAAATCTAGGTTTAAAAACAGTGCTTAAAAAGTCAGGGGATATAAGCTTTCAGTAAGTTCAGTTCAGTTGCGTCTGACTCTTTGTGACCTCATGGACTGCAGCATGCCAGCTCTCCCTGTCCATCACCAAATCCCAGAGTTTACCCAAACTCATGTCCATTGAGTCAGTGATGCCAACAAACAGTCTCATCCTCTGTTGTCCCCTTCTCCTCCTGCCCTCAATCTTTCCCAGCATTAGGGTCTTTTCCAATGAGTCAGTTCTTCACATCAGGTGGCCAATGTATTGGAGTTTCAGCTTCAACATTAGTCCTTCCAATGAATAGTCAGGACTGATCTCCTTTAGAATGGACTGGTTGGAACTCCGTGCAGTTCAAGTGACTTTCAAGAGTCTTCTCCAACACCACAGTTCAAAAGCATCAATTCTTTGACTCTCAGCTTTCTTTAATGTCCAACTCTCACATCCATACATGACTACTGGAAAAATCATAGCCTTGACTGGACGCACCTTTGTTGGCAATAAGTTTAGGCTGCACTGATTCATTTGTATTCCACACTAATAATAACCAAAATGCCTGGCCTTATACATGCTGTGACATTGCTAAATTTTTCACTTTGTTCAGTTTGCCTATATGTAATGCCTCACATCCTTTCCTTCTTATATCTCACTCTTCATTTTCTTGCATTGAAAGATGATGAAATTGATCAGCCTTTCCCACTACTTAGAATTTATACTGAGTGTGTTAGCGAAACCACTGATTAATACCGCCCAACCTGGCCAGGTTCAAATGTAACCGCTTCTATGAGTCATCTTAAGCAGAGTTCTGGGTAAGGAATGTGGAACTATCAAGCTTCTATCAACCAGAATTCAAGAAAAGTCAAAAGAATAGAGGAAACTTCAGACCATATGTCCTACTAACCTCCCAGAATCCTTCTCACTGGACTCCATCTTGGCAGAGCAATGCAAATGCTACCAGGAAGGACCCTGACTCAGACTAATTAGCCAGAGACAACCTAAAAAGCAATTTAATTACCATAAAACCCAAGACTGTAAGCCATGTGGCAGAACAGTTATCCTGAGCTCCCTCATCCTGCTGCTCTCTGTCTAGGCACCCCTTCCCAATAAAAGCTTTTGCTCAATCAACAAGTCTGTCTGTTTGGGTAATTCATTTCTGAGTGCTAGACAGGAGCCCACTCTTGAGCCCTGTAAGGGGTCCCCCTTCCTGTAAGAACTTTAGAAACAGGATTAGAATTCTCTTTAAAATAAATCATTTTTGAATGAATTATTGCCTATAGATTTGATTCCATTCCTTTTTAAAATTATTTTGTTAGTATGAATTTTCTGAAAACAAGATTTTTGAAAACAGAATTATTTGGCATTAAATATATTTAAAAATTGATCTAACCTTTAAGTCAGAAATGCAAAAACCTTCTTAAAAATTTATAAGAACTTTTATTTCCTTGTTTCTGGCCTTAATTTCTATGCCAAAGCACTATTAAATAATAAATTACATAACAATTACCTTAACTTTATTAGCAATAACTTTCTACATAAACAATTGACTTACATCCACAGCTACCATCTGTATCTTACTTAACATTATTGTAATGAATTTTTTCTTTGGACATGGAAAACTTCAATAAATTTATACAAATTTTCCTGTATATATTATTTATTCTAAAAGCAGAGGGAGAGTTGAGGTGATCTGACATGTGAATGGTAACCTGTCACAAAAATGTCTCTGAAAAACTGAAAACAAAATTTCAAATTCTATCTGACTATTATAGTTACTGATTTACATGAATTGCAAAGCACCATTTATCATGATTTGAAGTTTAAATATTTAATAACATGCTTTTGGCCCAGTTTTAACACTTCTGAAATTATCAAATATTTCAAAGAGCTTTCTATTTCAGAAGCACATATTAGAAATAATGTTCCTTGGAGACCTTACTTTTCTCTTAGCTATAATTCTACTACTGACACTACATTTTACTGCTGTACACAGTCAATAATGAAATAAACTATAATGAAAATAATGAAATAAAAATATGTGCTCTTTTTTATCTACCTTTCTTCTAAACCTAGAATTTGCCTAGGTTTGCCTCATTTGCCTAAATATTTGCCTATTTCCACCAGAATAAGCCAGCTAAGAGAAGTTTTCCCTTTTCTCCAATACAATTTTGCCTTTTGATGTTTTTTGTTTTGGTGTTCACATGCTTGATTCCTCACCTAAAGGTCAGACCTCTGAGTTGTAACTGGAGTTGATTGATTATAAGTGTCACAGCAATTAGATTTTAATCTCTTTTTGATCTGGACTTTTGAATATCCCAGTCACTTGTTCTGGCTTTGCCATCTCCGTTTCACTGACTGAGCTATAATCAGGAGTGAGCCTACTTTATGAGTGCATGCTAAGCTGCTTCAGTTGTGCCCAACTTTTTGCAACCCCATGGACTGTAGTCCACCAGGCTCCTGTCCATGGTGTTTTCCAGGCAAGAATACTGAAATGTGTTGTCATGCCCTGCTCCAGGGGATCTTCCCAACCTAGGGATCAAACCTGCATCTTCTGCATTTCGGGCAAATTCTTCACTGCTGAGCCACCAGGGAAGAAGAGGTCTACTTCAGGACCTCTTATTGCAATTCCTCCTGGATTCTCCAGTGTGCTCTATCCTCCATGCTCATGGTATCCAGTTAGTTGCTTAATCAACACATATCTTTGGAAAACTCTGAACCAAAAGTGTGCTTGTGATGGACTGTTGTCTATCATTACAAATGATGCACAAAGAGTGATTTTTCTAACCAGCTTTCTAGGCACAAGCATTTGCTTGACAAGGTTTCCATCTGTGACTGGAATACCAGCCACTTCCTGGGCATGGACACAGCCGATTTCCTTGCCCCTGCATAGATGTGAAACCACTTAACTCAGACTGAGACTGGAACCCATGCAGTCAGGGCTCAGACTGGCCAAAACCCAGATTGGAAATTAAACCAATGATCTTTTAACTGAGATCACACATCTAGTTTCAGGACTTAATGAAACTTGGGTTTCTGATGTCTCATGGAAGGGAGAATTCAGTGAGAGACAAAATGACAGGTAAAATGTGGATTTATTTAGGTAGAAACACACTCCACAGATGGAGTGTGGGCCATTTCAGAGAATGAGAGCAGACTGTAAGTATGGCATGGTTAGTTTTTATGTGGGGATTAAAAAAAAAAAAAAACACAACTATTCCCAGATATCTCAGCTCATAAAGAATTGCCTGCGATGCAAGAGGTCAGTTCAGTTCAGTTGCTCAGTCATGTCCGACTTTTTGTGACCTCATGGACTGAAGCATGCCAGGCCTCCCTGTCCATCACTAACTCCCGGAATTTACTCAAACTCATGTCTTTTGAGTGGGTGATGCAAGACCATCCTGGTTCAATTATTAGGTTGGGAAGTTCCCCTGGAGAAGGAATAAGCTACACACTCCAGTATTCCTGGGCTTCCCTGGTGGCTCAGATGGTAAAGAGCCTGCCTGCAATGCAAGAGACCTGGGTTTGATCTCTGTGTTGGGAAGATTCCCTAGAGGAGGGCATAACAACCCATTCTAGTATTCTTGCCTGGAGAATTCCTGTGGACAGAGAAGCCTGGCAGGCTACAGTCCATGGGGTCACAAAAGAGTTGGACATGACAGAGAAACTAAGCACAGCATAGCGCAGTTTTTATGGACTGAGTAATTTCATAAGCTAAAGAGTGAGAGGATAACTCCAACTATTTCAGGGGAAGGGAAGATTTTCCAGGAACTGGGAATTTGGTCTTTGATGCTTGGCTTCAGAACTGTCATGGCACTGGTGGATCTGTCATTTAGCTTGCTTATACAGCACTAAGAGGGTATACTGAGGCTCAGGGTCAACTGGAAGTAGAATCATCCACCATCTTGGATTTATTTGTTGCTAATCAGTTTATATTATGTCCTCAGTCTTTATCATTCATTTAAATAAAGGTTGTACCTTGCCCCCTTCCCTCCTGTTTCAGCTAGAGGTCATCTTATGTTTTCACATCCAAATCTTCAAGATTTTGGTTTCAATTCAAATCAGATTCAACTCAGTATTCCAAAAACTAAATCATGACATACTGTCCCATCACTTCATGGCAAATAGATGGGGAAAAATATGGAAACAGGACAGACTTTATTTCCTTCGGATCTAAGGTCACTGTGGACAGTGACTGCAACCATAAAATTAAAAGATGCTTGTTCCTTAGGAAACAAGCTATGACCAACCTAGACAGCAGGTTTATTAAAAAGAAGAGACATCACTTTGCTGACAAAGGCCCATATAGTTAAAACTATGATTTTTCTAGTATTCAAGTATGGATATGAGATCTGAACCATAAAGAAGACAGCACCAGAGAATTTACGCTTTGAACTGTGGTGTTGGAGAAGACTTCTGAGAGTTCCTTGGATGGCAAGGAGATCAAACCAGTCCTTGGTGAAGCACAGGGAAGTGTGTTATGCTGCAGCTCATGGGGTTGCAAAGAGTCTGACACTACTGAGAGATTGAATAAAAACAAATCAGATTCTAGTCTCAAATCAATAGAACATAGTGCCTTAAAAAATGTGCTCAAAAGCAGCAGCCTCATTGTGTACTCTGTTTATTCTTATGCTGCAAATTTATCATCTTGGGTTGAAAACATAACAAAGATATCCTTAGACATAACTCAAGGACACAAACAATGGAATATTAAGGAAACTTTAGGAGCTAGTCATTAGGAATTATCTAGTCAAAGACCTCAGGGAGTTCTTCCAACTTCCTTTCATCTTACTGAATTCAGAAACAATGTGCAAACATAGTAGAAATGTTTCTAATTGAGTTTCTAGCTAATACCAACCAGACCTCTTGAGAAATATAGAAGTCTAGAGGAAAGAATGAAAGTATGGAGTAAGGAATAAAACACAAATAAAGAAATGGCTTGAATAAACACAGTCAGGTAAATGTGAATCATTTTGCTTAGTAGGCAAAAGGTCAATGCAAATGCAAGATGGAAAGTGGTTCCCTACAGCTGACTAGAGTATGTTTCTTATATAGGAAGACACAAAGTGATGAATTTACAATCTGCAAATGAGATTTGAGCTATTTATCTGTCTTCTGGACATGGATGTTGCATTTATTCAATTGCTTATTTATTTTCTTGAACATATTCTTTGAAAACCCACTAAGCATTAGACATAGTGATCAATTTTGGAAAGCAAATTAATAAGAGGTCACAATCAAGTGTTTATGTCAGAAATAAGCACAGGTTTACAGTAGAGTGAGATAAATACAGTAGAGATAAAGATAAAATATTGGGCAATCAGAGAAGAAAATAGCCAAATGTTTCATGGCAAGTCAAGGATGGTTTTGCAGCTGAGGAGATAAATAGTCTCTGTTTTAATGACTATACATGTGCATTCTATATGGAGAAAAAAATGATAGAGATGTAGAATTAGAAATTGCAGATGTCCATTGGATCATAGAAAAATCAAGAGAATTCCAGAAAAAAAATCTACTTCTGCTTCATTAACTAGGCTAAATCCTTGGACTGGGTTGGAACACAACAAATTGTGGAAAATTCATAAAGTGATGGGAATACCAAACCACCTTACCTGTCTCCTGAGAAACTTTTATGTAAGGTCAATAACCAACAGAACAATGGACTGGTTCAAAATTGGGAGAGTAGTACGTCAAGGCTGTATATTGTCACCTTGCTTATTGAACTTATATGCAAAGTACATCATGTGAAATGCTGGGCAGGATGAATCACAAGCTGGGATCAAGATTGGCAGAAGAAATATCAACACCTCAGATATGCAGATGATGTCACCCTAATGCCAGAAAACAAAGGGAAACTAAAGAGACTCTGGAGGAGGATGAAAGAGAAGAGTGTAAACGCTGGATTATATCTAAAAAAAAAAAAAAAAAGACCATGGCATCTGGTTCTGTCACTTCATTGCAAATAGATGGGGAAAAATAGAAACAATGGCAGTATTTATTTTCTTGGTCTTCAAAGTCACTGCAGACAGTGATTGCAGTCATGAAATTAAAAGATGCTCACTACTGGAAGAAAAGCTATGACAAAGCAAGACAGCATATTTAAAAGCAGAGGCATCACTTTGCTGACAAAGGTCCATATAGTCAAAGCTATGATTTTTCCAGTAGTCATGTGTGATGTGACAGTTGGGTTATAAAAAAGGCCGAGAGCCAAAGAGTTGTTGCTTTCAAACTGTGGTGCTGGAGAAGGCTCTTGAGAGTCACTTGGACTGCAAGGGGATGAAACCAGTTAATTCGAAAGGAAATCAATCCTGAATATTCATTGGAAGGACTGATGCTGAAGCTGAAGCTCCAATACTTTGGCCACCTGATACAAAGAGCTGACTCATAGGTAAAGACCCTGATGCTGGGAAAAATAGAAGGCAGGGGGAGAAGGGGATGACAGAGATAGTTGGATGGCATCACTGATTCAATGGACATGAGTATGAGCAGACTCAAGAAGATAGTGAAGGACAGGGAAGCCAGGCATGATGCAATCCATGGGGTCACAAAGATCCTCACATGAGTTAGATGTTAGATTGCAATAGAGTTAGAAGTTCCATGTAACTAGTATATAATACATGTGATAGAATTTGACATGGATGAGACAAAACGTTGGAGCTCAAAAATATGTAATTTAAACTATTTAACCACAATCTCCCATACTTCTAAATTATTTTAATTTTTCTTCAAAACTTTATAGAGAACTTACAACTATTTCATTCCATTTCATCATTATCTGTTTGGTCTTTCTCCTCCCTGAAGCTCAATTAGAACTGTATTATTTTGCTTACTACTGCATCATAACTGCAAAAATGGTGCCTATCAATTGATAAACATACCAAAAATATTTGTTGGTGAATAAAATCCATACAGAAATTAAAACATCTTTTACTCATAATATTGATAAAAATGAAAAATAATGATAATGATGTCAACTGTTAAACTATGTACTTACACAATTAATGTGAGTTTAAGCTGAAATATGTTCTTTGGAGTTGAACTTTCTCTGTCAAAATTAAAATATATAAGAATATATATAAGAATATTTCTTCAGTTTTATTTGTACAAATGAGGGAAAAGATATAAAACTTCTACAAATTTAAGTATCATTGTAGTATCAAAATACAACTATTCATCTGTGTGGGTAAAGAAATATAAATTAGAGTATATTTTTAAAATATTGGGAAAACATTACGAATAATGATAGCTACAAAAAAAGCTGTTCATAGTAATTTTTAACAAAAAATGCAAATGCAGAAATAGCATTACCATTAAAAAAAATGAAGTTTGCTTTATATAAATGTCACGCCATAAAATTGTGACTTTTCATAATCAAAGGAAAAACAGATTCCTTCTGGGTAATGATGTGCCTACATATATTTGAGCTGGAACACAAAAAGTACGATTTAAAAACACAACCTGGGAACACATTGGCAGCTCTAGCTACTTCACACTTCATCTGTGCCTTAGGATTACTAGGATTCTTCAAACTATTTGAAAAGCGTTATATTGGATAAGATGTCAGATTGTTGTAAAATTGAACTTAACTTGACAATCTAACCCTTTTTTGTAATCTCATATGGTTTTTTATATCCATATATAAATACCTAGGCAACTGTGCACAAACTCTGTGTGTGTGTGTGTTTAGAATATCTTTAGAGAGATTCGTGGGAAACTCTCAAAAGTGATTACCTCTAGGGGATTTGACCAGAAATGCAAATTGCGAGGACGTTTTATCTTTACTTGAGTGTGTTACGTGTTTAAATGGCCTTGAATTGAATTTGCAACAATAATAACAATGATAGCAAAACTGAAGATAATTCAAAATATATTCAAATTAAGAGTATATTCAAGAAAGACATTTTTTTCCAGAGGGTATAAATACATTTGAATTTTAGGGAAAAAAAAGCTATTTTGGAATTGAAGAGTATGAAGTAAAGAAGTGAGATAGTGGTAATAACACCATAACATAAAAAATTGGTCCAATAAGCCAGGGATGAACATGAGGAAGAAATCAAGCTCTTGTAGGAGACACAGAACTATGGACTCATTGAGTTAGAAATGTAAAATATTAACTGGCTGCCTGCAGTGAATGAGAACACAGAAAATACTAAAAATGGCTTTTAAATTTCTAGAGTGAGAGACAAGAAGAATTATTTAGTAACTCAGAAAAATGCAGGCTAGTTCTGTCAGTTGTCTGGAGAAGAGGCAAACCTTCCAGGAGAAAAATTACAAAAGAAAAGCGTCAGTGCCAAGGTTAAGCTACCAGGTAAAGAAAATGGAGTTAAACTGTTTTCAGAGGTTATCTGAAGTCATTACAATGATGGAAAACCTAGGTTAAATTAGATCAAGAGATATTAAACTGGCAACATTAGGTTAAGCAAACCTTATCCTTGAGCAAAAATCTTGATTTTTTTTATTACTGATGATATTAATATGAGTGATAATATTAGCATGGTTCTTCTTACAGTCAAGTTCATGCATCTTCTATCATTTGCTGTATACAAAATTTACTTTGTAATAGGCAAAGTTAAATCATAGATGGAAAACTGAGGCTCCAATAGAATATCATGTATGCAGCAAAATTACTAAACTCGAATTTGAACTTAATCAATGAAATTGTCATCCCACACTCTTAAGCCTTATGCTCAGGATTGCATTGGGATTTAGAGTTATTTTGGATGCCTTCAAGTGATATTAGAATATTTCTATCATCTCTATGTAAGGATAAGCCATTCATGAATATTTAGACAGGGGCTTGAGCATCAAAGCCCTTTAGGGATCTCATTCAGGTCTAAACTCAAAGGGCTGGAGTGTAAAGGTAATTATTTTATTCTTGTCTCCAAATTTCATTTTTAATAGCTTTCATTCAAGGTTTAGATGCCTCCAAGAAACCTCAAGTCAACAAAGACCACTTGTGATAAGGACAATGTGACAAACCAGGAAATCATTCAACAGGAAGATAAAATGAATCATGATACTTAATAGCATTTGCTTGAAACATGCAATTTTCATGTGACAGCAGTGACAGCAAAACTTCTAGATTGTCCTTGTTAATGATAGTAAAAGGAAACTGTATTATAAATTTTGCCAATATATCTCTTTCTGATCTAATTCTGATTTTTTTGTCTTGTTTTTATCGCATTTTTTCAAATGTCAGTTCACAATTTTTACCCTAAGCTTTATTTTTTGTTCTCTCTCATTTTTATTTGCCTAGCTTTACATTTAATTCATATTTATGACTAACACATAATTTGAGATATGAATGAAACAAAAGTGAAGCTTCTAGAAGGTTTCATATAAATCTTCTTGAGGAAGATACGCATGTGGAAATTGAGACATCTCAGAAATGAGTTATTAATAAGTAACTAGATCTCTAAATTCAGGAAAGCTACCTGGCTCTCTACTAACAACTAAAAGAAATTATTTTTCCACTTACAAGATAGCGTGAGAAAATTATTTTCTATTCAGAGTGTGTTTTCTTCTATGTAATATCATTTAAATTAGATTATAGACCTTCAGTTAGGGAGTCTTCCTTTTGGAATTTAGGAGTCTGAGTTTAAAAATATGAAGATAAACCTCTAGAGACAGTGCTTTAAAAAGTGGTGTGTGTGTGTTGAATGCTAAGCTGCTGCAGTCTGTCTGATTTCTTGCGACCCTCTGGACTGTAGCCCACCAGGCTCCTCTGTTTATGGGATTTTCTAGGCAAGCATACTGGAGTGGGTTTCCATGCCCTCCTCAAGGGGATCTTCCTGATCCAGGGATCATACCCATATATCAAGTCTCCTGCATTGGCAGGTGAATCTTCACCACCTGGGAAGTTCACAACTTGGGAAGTCCATAAAAGAGTGGTGGTTACTTTTAAAGATGAACTTGATAGCTAATTTGAGATTGTAAAAGAGAACAAAAATAGCTAATTTGAGATTGTAAAAGAGAACAAAGTTATCTAATTTCCAGAAACCTAAATTTACATTAGCTTTAGTGAACATCTGTGTTAACCTAGCAATAGACTCTAGTTTAGAGGCAGCCTAAGCTCTCACCATAATATGAGTAAATTTGATTATTCATAAAGTAGTGAAGGTGAGACAAGGCTGTTTATTGCCATCCTGCTTATTTAACTTATTCACACAGCACATCATGTTAAACACTGGGCTGGTAGTGCTACAAGCTGGAATCAAGATTGCCGGGAGAAATATCAACAACCTCAGATATGCAGATGATACCAGTATGGTGGCAGAAAGCAAAGAGGAGCTAAAGAACCTCTTGAAGGGGGTGAAGGAGAAGAGTGAAAAAGCCAGCTTAAAACTCAATATTAAAAAAACTAAGATTATGGCATCAGGTCCCATCCACTGCATGGCAAACAGAAGGGGAAAAGATGAAAGCAGTGTCAGATTTCTTCTTCTTGGGCTCTAAAATCACTATGGATGGTGACTGCAGCCATGAAATTAGAAGACAGTTGCTTCTTGGCAAGATAGTTATGAAAAACTTAGTGTGTTAAAAAACAAAGACATCACTTTGCCTACAAAGGTTCAAATAGTTAAGGCTATGGTTTTTCCAATAGTCATGTACAGATGTGAGAGCTGGATGATAAAGAAGACAGTGCACTGATTATTTGATGCTTTCCAACTGTGGTACTGGAGAAGACTCTTGATAGTCTCTTGGAAAATAAGGAGATCAAATCAGTCAATCTTAAAGAAAATCAACCCTAAATACTCTTTGGAAGGACTGTTGCTGAAACTGAAGCTCCAATACTTAGAACACCTGATGCAAACAGCTCATTGGAAAAGACCTTAATATTGGGGAAGATTGAAGGCAGAAGAGGAAGAAGTCAACAGAGAATGAGATGGTTGGTTGGCATCACCAATTTAATGGACATGAGTTTGAGCAAACTCTGGAAGATGGTGAAGGACAGGAAAGCCTGGTGTGCTGCAGTCCATGGAGTCAAGAAGAGTCAGATATGTCTTGGCAACTGAACAGCATCATCAAAGTAGTGAAAGATTTGTTTTTATTAATATGCTGAAGAAGGTTATTATAGCTAACTATGAACTTCATTAGAAAAAAATATGAAGCATTTTATTCATTCAGTTAAAAATTATAAGTTAACATTCAGTTGAGTGAAAATGCAGAAGCATATAATATTATCTTAGAATGAAAGGTGGCATTTTATTTAGAAAAAAAAACCAGTGAACTCAAATGTGATGGTGTCATAATTAATAGAAAATTTCCCACTTAGAGATGCTTCTCTTGTGGTTCAGAGGGGAAAGAATCCACCTGCAATGCAGGATACCCAAATTTGATCCCTGGGTCAGGCAGATCCCCTGGAGGAGGGAATGTCAACCCACTCCAGTATTCTTACCTGGACAATTCCATGGACAGAGGAGCCTGGCGGGCTACAACCCATGGTGGTGCAAAGAGTCAGACACAACAAGCAACTAACACTTTCACTTTCAGAATGATATATGATAATTATGGCAATTCAAATTGTTTTTCAATGAAGCCTAGAGAGTTTCATATTCAATATCTTTCCTGATTGCAGGGACATTTGAAGTAGAAAATTAATATAAGTAGATGAAGAATCAAAATCTGCACATTGCTTATTTTGTGTTTTGAGTTTCACAAGTATATATAAATTTGATGGTACCAAGTGAGTATGAAATTGATATCTTTTGGATTAAAACAAAAACTTTATCAAAAATAAAATAATAATCACATCAGTCAAGATGAGATATGAGTCAACTGACCTTATGTATGGAAATTGTACATCTTCTGTATATGATTATGAAGGATGGGAATATCAATTAAGGGAGGAAAATGGTTGGCATATGGCTTGACACAAATAACATAGAGTGTATAACACACACACTGTGTATTAAGGATAACACTGTATTATTTATTCAAAAACAAGTACAATAAGTAAATCCATGTTCTTTTAGTATTATTGCCTCACCTCTATGTATATTATAAAAATCTATGAAACAGAGATATTCTGAAGCTGTTTGATATAAAAATATTTTATTAGCATGATTTACTTAATACAATTTATTAAAAGTAGATTTTTTTTATTTGGATATAGAGCTTGTAATGTTTTTGAAAAAAACTACAGAATCATAAATCTGAGATTTGAATTTCAAGTATCTTAAATATAATAGTTTTATAGATATTTCTTGGGATTAAAATATCAGAGCTATTAACTGAAATAAGCATTGAATATAATAACATATCTATTATAAATGCAAATTATTTCTTATGGCAGAAACTGAAGAGGAATTAAAGAGCCTCTTATAATGAAAGAAGAGAGTGAAAAAGCTGGCTTAAAACTCAACATTCAAAAAACAAAGATCATGGCACCTGGTCTTATCACTTCATGGCAAATAGATGAGGAAAAAATGCAAACAGTGATAGACTTTATTTTCTTGGGCTCCAAAATCACTGCAGATGGTGACTGCAGTCATGAAATTAAAAGACACTTGCTCCTTGAAAGAAAAACTATGACCAACCTAGACAGCATATTAAAAAGCAGAGACATTACTTTGCCAACAAAGTTTCATCTAGTCAAAACTCTGGTTTTTCCAGAATCATGTATAGATGTGAAAGTTGGACTATAAAGAAAGCTGAGCACCGAAGAATTGATGCTTTCAAACTGTGTATTGGAGTAGACTCTTGAGAGTACCTGGACTGCAAGGAGATCAAACCAGTCAGTCCTAAAGGAAATCATTGGAAAGACTGAAGCTGAAGCTGAAACTCCAATACTTTGGCCACCTGATGTGAAGAACTGACAGTTGAAAAGACCCTGATGCTGGGAAAGACTAAAGGCAGGAGGAGAAGGGGATGCCAGAGGATGAGGTGGTTGGATGGCATCACTGACTTAATGGACATGAGTCTGAGCAAACTCCAGGAGTTGGTGATGGACAGGGAAGCCTGGCATGCTGCAGTCCATGGGGTCGCAGTCAGACATAACTGAGTGACTGAACTGACTGAAGATTAGCTTTTACTTGTGAAAAGATGTGCCATTATTCTTCTTTTCCTCCCTATAAAAGGTGGAAAAGATAAAAGCAAAAACTATGCAGTCAACTGATGAAACAAAATTTATGCCTTTAAAGTCTTAGCTTTTCAAGATTCCATTCACTCTCACTCATTTTCCTAATAAACAGCAAATGCGGGTCCTAAAATAATTCAATAGTTTATTAAATTTCATCTTTACTCTGGTGTCCTTCTATTTAACCCATCTTCAGTATTATGCTGTTAAAATAAATTAATACATTCTTAGAGTTGTTAGGATAAAGCCAAACATCTTTTCTAGCTTAGTTTGGTTTATTTATTTATTTATTTATTTATTTTTTTTTTTTTTGTGTGTGTGTGTGTGTGTGTGTGTTTTCCATGAACCAACCATCCTCTGTTCACTTTACTATTTTTGTTTCTGGCCATTAATGGATCTCATGCAATATTACACACATGCCCTAATACTTGAATTTTGTTACCCATGTCTTAGACTGTCTCTTTAATTTTGAGGTACCCCTTTTCCTTCAAGGTCTTTGTTTTTAAGTCATTTTAATATTCTTGGTCTAGTTATAAGTTTCTCTTCAGATAACATAACAAAGTTCACTTTTCTTTTTGGCATAGAATATCACTTTTAAAAAACTCAACTCTTTCTCCCCTTGTTTCTAAAGTACTTATAAAAAGCAAAGACTAGCTTCTTTCATCATGGTGTTTCTATTAGCTAGAACAATGATTGGTTTTTAAGATGTGTTTCATAAATGTTACCTGAATTAAATTAATCTTAAATAATCACAAACTTAACTTCTCTAACAAAAGTCTCATACAAATCTTTTCCCCAAGAATTTATATGAAACTTGAAAAACCTCTGCATTTAATTGTCCAAATTGTGACTAATAATGTCTGATTTTTGTTACAAGATGTCATGCTAAGACTTCTTATAAGACTCCAGGAAAAATAACAAAAAGAAAAACATTTTTATCCTTCTGTTACACAAGTTTTTATCTTTATTTATGCTTACTGTTTGGAGACATACACAAATGTTTACCTTGTTCATTTAAAGGAATACATGAGCATGCCAAGATATTTTAAATAAGTACAAAATAATATAAAATATACTAATACTTTTTTATTTCTTCAAACTTTAGTCACATTATCTGAGGATGTTGAAATGATGAAAAAATTTTTCTCTTTTTATTCCATTTGTGATACTGCTACTGCTAAGTCATTTCAGTCGTGTCCAATTCTGTGAGACCCCATCCCTGGGATTCTCCAGGCAAGAACACTGGAGTGGGTTGCCATTTCCTTCTCCAATGCATAAAAGTGAAAAGTGAAAGTGAAGTCGCTCAGTCATGTCTGACTCTTCGCGACCCCATGGACTGCAGCCTACGAGGCTCCTCCGTCCATGGGATATTCCAGTCAAGAATACTGGAGTGGGGTGTCATTGCCTTCTCCATTTGTAGTTCTCCTATAATACCAAATGTTGCACTTATATTTCTATTTCTTGATGTATGAATTTAAAACTGATATTCTGAGATATAGAATGAGAGACAATGAAATATTAGCACATGCATGTCTTATTTTTGGTATTTTCTGCTTTTCATATTATTTTAAATATATAAAATAGATACAAATATCATTAATAATATGACTATAAAATTGTAGTCACTCAAAATGATTGGTGAAATTAGTTCTGTAGAGAAATGACATGATCCTGAATTATTAAACATGTACCTTCTAAAGAAAGGTGTACAGAGAATCCAACTCTATCTATATACTCTATTTTCAAACATAATTCTATGAATTTTAAAGGGAAATAATAAGCCTTCCCTTGGAGTTCTCTTTAGAATCTTAAGAATAAAAGATGTTGGAGATGACCCAAGCTGGGATAAATAGCCTTCTCACTTATCCAGCAAAATAACTTTTTTTGATAGTTTTATTTTATGAAATTATTAAATACCTTCTAAATATGTAACATATCTAGCCACCACTCCAATCACCTTAGTGTAATAATATATACCTATAATGGAAGAACAATTTTATTTTTCAAGGTTTATTTGTTGTCATTATTTGTTGATATAAAATGTTATCAGCAAGTCTTTCTAGATATAGTATACATATGTCATAGCAAATAGAATAAAAGAGTAGATATACATCTCTATGTTCTATTAAAAAAGAATGTTTTAATAATTCCAAGCTAAAAGGAATGACAAATTCAAAGAAAGGTGGATCTCAGAGAACACCAGCAAAGTGAACAAGAGAAAGTAGAGAAAGGCAGAATAGTTGCAAAATCTTTATATTATAGTTCCACTGAGTTCACCTTAACTTTAATAAAAAATTTGATTCAAGAAATCAAGTATTAAATAATATAGGATATATAAAATGCTTTGGAATATAATAAAGCTCTATTTAATATCATAAATTCTTCATTCCCCTCTTATAGATATGACTGAAGTTTTCCAACACTAGCACCAACTCCTTTAACTAGAAGTTAATAAAATGTATGTATATGTGTGTGCACATGTGCTGTTTGCTAGCATGTATATATATATATATATTTGTCATTTAGTTATTTGCCTTAAACAGAGAAAATAGATAAAATTAAAGGAGCTTCAAATGCCAGTCAAAATGAAATAATGCCACTTAAAGTTTTCTTTCTAAATGATTATTTTTAAAATTTGTAGAAATATTACAAAGCAAATCACCATAGGACCCTAAAAAGTAAATAGTAACAGAAGATTTGTGAATGAGTTAAGTCAAAACTTGAAAACTACCAATACAGTGGTGGTGATTTTTTCTTTTCTTTCTTGCCTCTTTTCCTCCACCTTGATTCATGAATGGATAGAGTGAGCATTTGTGTATCAAGCAAGGGTATTAAAATCTCAAAAAGTTAAACAGTTTGGAAAATATCATTTTTGTGTGTACTTTTCTGTTTGTTTTTTAGTCCCCCCCCCATGTTCCTGCCTCAGTTATACAAAACATAGAAGCATTGCTGTCATAATGAGAAAGACACTTAAAACTCTAAGAGAAAACATATCTATGTGAATTGGAAAAAAAAAAAAAAAAAAAGGAAGAAAGAAAGTCATATGATGAGTGTCAGGAAAATGCCTATGTTTCTTTCTTTATTTTAGCACCATTAACCTAAGAGCTACTCAGTATACAGTTTGTATATGGTTAAAACTGAAAGAACCCCATAACTGTAGCTAGATGACTCAGGAAAAGGTACTATGAAAACAGAAAGGAAGCCACTTAAGAAATCAACCCCTTAAAACTGTATATGCAAAAACACGATTCCTTTAAGTTTTGCATTAGCATTATATACACAAAAAAGTTTACTAAAGCCTCTGATAATAGAATTTAAACAGCTATCCAAATTTAAGAATGAAAACAGAAGTGGCATAAAAAAGGGACAACTGCAAAGATCATAGCAAGAGATTTGGAAACTGAACTGACGTAATCCATCACTCATAGTAGATGAGACACAAGTGACTATTTGAAGTTATGTCTGATTCCTTGTTAAAATAGACAAAAGGATTCAAGATTCTCCAGATTAATTGTAACAAAATGAAAGATCAAAACAGTTTTAAAGCTAGATAACATGTTATCTAGTGTACAGTCCAAATTTACTTAGTGTACCAACAACCAGGAAACCTGACCAATTCAAAAGGGAAAAGACAAAGGGAGTGGCCAAGATGGCAGAATAGGAAGACCTTGAGCTCATCTCCTCCCAGGGACACACAAAAATTTCAACTATTTACAGGACAGCATTTATAAGAGCAACCGAGAGAGTAGCAAAAGTATTTTCTGCAGCCAGATATAAAGAAGGAATCATGATTAGATGAGTAAGAGGGTCAGACGCAATGCAGTAAAGACCCACAAATGAGAGGATAATTTCAAGGGCAGAGGTTCTCCCCAAGGAGCAAGGGATCCAGGCCCCACATTGAGCTTCCCATCCCACAGGTCCTATATCAGGAAGATGAACCCCCAGAATGTTAAGCTTAGAAAATCAATTGGATTTATTATTGAGAGAGTCAGATGGCTGGGGGAAATAGTGACTTCAGTTTTAAAGGGTACACACAAAATCTCACGTGCTCCAAGACCCAGGACAGAAATAGTCACTAGAATGGACTCTGAAACAGTCCCACTCCCACCTGCTGAACTTTGAGAGTCTTAGGGAGAGGCCAGAGACACCCGAGCTTCACTCTGCAGAACATAGATCCTGGCAACATCCTCTTGGGGAAGCTCATCCCATGTGAGTACATTGTTGCTGGTGAGTGCCATTTTAGTATATTCTTACCAACTTATCAGTGCCAGAACCTGGCCCAGTTATAAGCCAGTCAGCACCAGTCCTGGAATATTCCAGATCAGACAATTAGCTGGTTAGGCAAATGGTCCCACCTATCAGTAGACCAGCTCCCCTGGGAGCCCCTGAAATCCCAACTGTTGGGAAACTCATGTCCACCCACCAGAAGGTAGTCAGTATCCCTGAGACCCCCAGACCTCCTGAAGCTGGAAGGTCAGACACAATCCAGCCCACCTGAAGCTGGAATCAGACACAATCCAGCCCACCAGCAAGCTGGCACTAGCCTAATCACTGGCTTCATACACCAGAGGCTGTGCGTTGCTGGGCCCTGGCCCCACCTACCTGCAGACCAGCACTGACTTCAGGAATGCGAGGGCCCTACAGTAAATATCCTGGGCCTGGCTCTGTACCAACACTAGTCCTGAGTCCCTCTAGGCCTTAGCACTGCCCACCAACAGGCAGACCTTAGCTCCAAGACCCCCTACCCTTCTCCACAGCCAGAGAACTTAGACACAGCACACCCCATCAGTGAGCTGACACTAGTCCCAGGACTCAGCTTCACCCACTACTGTGAGGCCACTACCCTGGCACTTCCTGGATTCTGACCATGCCTACCGGTAGACTGCCACCAGACTCAAAAGTCCTACAATCAGCCATGTCAAGACTTGGTCAACCACTGGCCAGAAGCAACCTAGCAGGTACCCTGGATCCCAGTCTGCTCAAAAATAGGAGAAATACGGTTTGGGTCTGTTAGTCAGTCTTTTCAGAATTTGGTCCTGCCCCCTAGAAGGCCATAACCAGCTGTAAGTGATGCCAGACACCAAAGCCAACCTTGTCAAGAATTGGCTCTACCTAGCAAAAAGTTGGTTCAAGGCCTGGGATCCTCAGGACAGGATCCCACACAACAGCAGGCTGACACTAGCTCTGGGAACTTCAGCCTTCAGAGCCAGTTGACTTGTGACCTGACACTGTTCACCTGTGGACTGGCATCAGGGTCAGGACTCCCCTGGAGGTGCAGCCAACTACAGAAGGTGCCTTACCTGTCAGTGGTCAGCATTCGCTGCACAATCTCTGGCAGTCAACCACACCAGGGCCCAGCTACATCTGTTAGTATGCCTATAGTAGTCAGCCCACCAAAACAAACATGCAGCCGCTATAGAGGGCATATAACCTCATAACAGAAAAAAGGAGTGTGCTACTGGGCCCCATAGGACATTTCTTACAGAAGAGTCTTTCTGCAGGGTCAGGAAATAAACACTTTTCCAAGTAAAAACAATAAATAGGCCAAACAAGGTGACAGAGAAATATATGTTCCAAAAGAAAGAATAAATAAAGCCCCAGAAGAACTAAGTGAACTAGAGATAGGCAATCCACCCAATAACAACTTTTAAGGTAATTATCCTAAAGATGCTTTAAAAACTTGGGAAAATGATAGATAAACAGAATGAGAAGATGGAAGTTTTTAACAAACAGAAAATATTAAAAAACAACCAAATAGAACTGAAGAATACAATTACCAAAATTAACAATAAGCTAGAAGAAATCACAGCAAATTAACAGATAAAGAGGACTAGACCAGTGAATAGGAAGACAGAGTAGTGATTTAGTAGTTCACTGAAGTGTTTCACTACTTTAGTAGTTCACTAAAAGGAAAAATAATACAATGAGGACAGTTTAGGAGACCTCTAAGACCTTTAACTTATATGCAGAGTACATCATGAGAAATTCTGGGCTGGAAGAAGCACAAGCTGGAACCAAGATTGCTGGGAGAAATATCAATAACCACAGAAATGCAGATGACACCACCCTTATGGCAGAAAGTGAAGAGGAACTAAAAAGCCTCTTGATGAAAGTGAAAGAGGAGAGTGAAAAAGTTGGCTTAAAGCTTGACATTCAGAAAACTAAGATCATGGCATCTGGTCCCATCACCCCATGGGAAATAGATGGGGAGACAGTGGAAACAGTGTCAGACTTTATCTTTTGGGGCTCTAAAATCACTGCAGATGGTGACTGCAGCCATGAAATTAAAAGACACTTACTCCTTGGAAAGAAAGTTATGACCAACCTAGATAGCATATTAAAAAGCAGAGACATTACTTTGCCAACAAAGGTCCATCTGGTCAAGGCTATGGTTTTTCCAGTGGTCATGTAAGGATGTGAGAGTTGGACTGTGAAGAAAGCTGGGTGCCGAAAAATTGATGCTTTTGAACTGTGGTGTTGGAGAAGACCCTTGAGAGTCCCTTGGACTTCAAGGAGATCCAACCAGTCTGTCCTGAAGGAGATAGGTCCTGGGTGTTCATTGGAGGGACTGATACTTAAGCTGAAACTCCAGCACTTTGACCACCTAATGCGAAGAGTTGATTAATTGGAAAAGACCCTGATGCTGGGAGGGGTTGGGGGCAGGAGGAGAAGGGGACAACAGAGGATGATGGCTGGTGGCATCACCGTCTTGATGGGCATGAGTTTGAGTGAACTCCGGGAGTTGGTGATGGACAGGGAGGCCTGGCGTGCTGCGATTTATGGGGTTGCAAAGAGTCGGACATGACTGAGCGACTGAACTAACTGAACTAACTAAGACAACATCAAACATACTAACCATTGCTTTATGAGAGTCCCACAAAGATAAGAGAGAGAAAATATTTGAACATATAATAGCTGGAAACTTCCCTAACCTGAGAAGAAGCACAGAGTCTAAATTGTATCATCTTGAAGAAAAAACAAAAACAAAACCTAAAAACACCAAGACACATTGTAATTAACATGACAAAAAATAAAGATAAAGATAGAATATTAAAAGCAGCAAGGGGAAAACACATTACAGACAAGGGGATTTCCTTAAGGCTATCAGCTGACTTTTTCAGCAGAAATTTTGCAGACCATAAGGGAGTGACATGGTATATTGAAAATGAAAGAAAACATAACCTACAAGCAAGAGTAGTCTACCTGGCAAGGCTTTCATTCAGATTTGATGAAAAGATCAAACATTTTAAGACAAGCAAAAGCTTAAATACTTCAGCACCACAAAAGCAGTTTTATTTTATTTATTTATTTATTTTTTCATTTATTTTTATTAGTTGGAGGCTAATTACTTTACAATATTGTAGTGGTTTTTGTCATACATTGACATGAATCAACCATGGATTTACATGTGTTCCCCATTCCAATCCCCCCTCCCGTCTCCCTCCCCATCCCATCCCTCTGGGTCTTCCCAGTGCACCAGGCCTGAGCACTTGTCTCATGCATCTAACCTGGGCTGGTGATCTGTTTCACCCTAGATAATATACATGTTTCGATGCTGTTCTCTTGAAACATCCCACCCCCTCCTTCTCCCACAGAGTCCAAAAGTCTGTTCTGTACATCTGTGTTTCTTTTTCTGTTTTGCATATATGGTTACCGTTACCATCTTTTAAAATTCCATATATATGCATTAGTATACTGTATTGGTGTTTATCTTTCTGGCTTACTTCACTCTGTATAAAGGGCTCCAGTTTCATCCATCTCATTAGAACTGATTCAAATGAATTCTTTTTAATGGCTGAGTAATATTCCATGGTGTATATGTACCACAGCTTCCTCATCCATTCGTCTGCTGATGGGCATCTAGGTTGCTTCCATGTCCTGGCTATTATAAACAGTGCTGTGATGAACATTGGGGTGTACATGTCTCTTTCAGATCTGGTTTCCTCAGTGTTTATGCCCAGGAGTGGGATTGCTGGGTCATATGGCAGTTCTATTCCCAGGTTTTAAGGAATCTTCACACTGTCCTCTGTAGTGGCTGTACTAGTTTGCATTCCCACCAACAGTGTAAGAGGGTTCCCTTTTTTCCACACCCTCTCCAGCATTTATTGCTTGTAGACCTTTGGATAGCAGCCATCCTGACTGGCGTGAGATGGTACCTCATTGTGGTTTTGATTTGCATTTCTCTGATAACGAGTGATGTTGAGCATCTTTTCATGTGTTTGTTAGCCATCTGTATGTCTTCCTTGGAGAAATGTCTGTTTAGTTCTTTGGCCCATTTTTTGATTGGGTCATTTATTTTTCTGGAATTGAGCTGCAGGAGTTGCTTATATATTTTTGATATTAATCCTTTGTCTGTTGCTTCATTTGCTATTATTTTCTCCCATTCTGAAGGCTGTCTCTTCACCTTGCTTATAGTTTTCTTTGCTGTGCAAAAGCTTTTAAATTTAATTACGTCCCATTTGTTCATTTTTGCTTTTATTTCCAATATTCTGGGAGGTGGGTCATAGAGGATCCTGCTGTGATTTATGTCGGAGAGTGTTTTGCCTATGTTCTCCTCTAGGAGTTTTATAGTTTCTGGTCTTACATTTAGATCTTTAATTCATTTTGAGTTTATTTTTGTGTATGGTGTTAGAAAGGGTTCTAGTTTCATTCTTTTACAAGTAGTGACCAGTTTTCCCTGCACCACTTGTTAAAGAGGTTGTCTTTTTTCCATTGTATATTCTTGCCTACTTTGTCAAAGATAAGGTGTCCATAGGTACGTGGATTTATCTCTGGTCTTTCTATTTTGTTCCATTGATCTATATTTCTGTCTCAAGCTTTAAAAGAAACAAGCAAACACCAATAACAAAAGGAAATATTAAGGGCATTCTTTAGCCCTTTTTAAATTTATATTTCAGTTGAAATTAATTTCAGATTCTTTACTGAGAGCATAATCTGATAATTCCAGTAGTACTATGTGGAATAGGGGTGGCAGAACACCAAGGTATTGATGCCTTTAAATGGTCATGCCGTCTGGCCATCTCATCCTCTAATGCCCTCTCCTCCTTCTGCCCTGGATGGTGCCCGATATCAGGGACTTTTCCAATGAGTCATCTGTTCACATCAGATGACCAAAATACTGGAGCTTCACTTCAGCATCAGTCCATCCATTGAATGTTCAGGGTTGATCTCCCTTAACATTGACAGGTTATTATCCTTGCTGTCCAAGGGACTTCAAGAGTCTATTCCAGCAGCATGGTTCAAAGGCACCGATTCCTTGGCACTCTACCATCCTTATTCCACATAGCACTACTGGAATTGCCAGATTATACTCTCAATAGAGAATCTGAAATTAATTTGCACTGAAATATCAATAAAAAAGAGCTAAAGAATGCCTATCCAGTGTAGAAATTTTGATTACTTCTTACTGTTGTTTCAAGTGTTACTTATTATATACCTTTTATTTAAGATAGTTAATAAGAAAATTAACTTCCTGAACCATTTAGAAATCATTTGATTTTAGAGATAAACTGAGATGATTCTGGTATAATAATTTTAGGCTATTTCAGCTTTATTTTTACATCCTGTAAACCTTCTCTTTTCTCCTCATATTTCCCAACTTATTAAAGATATAGAAGGACACGTACAAGTTAGTGTCAAATCATAACTTAGCCGTGGATGTCAAAACATTTGATATTTTAAAAATACCCTTTCCTAGAAAGACAACAATCTTGATAACGAATGTTGATCCTCAAAAGAGAAGCAGAGAATCTATTGATCAAATAAAGTTAAGCCTTTAAGCCTTACTGCAGTACAGAGAAACATTCCTTAGTAGAGAATTAGTAGAATTCTCCCTAGAAGGAGAAAATCAGGAAAGGATATTATTAGAGTTTAAATTAGGATTGAGGGGAATTTGTAAAACAATACTTTTGAATTGTGAGCCCAGGGTGGCTTATGTCTTGAAGCTGTGTGGATTATTAAACTGTTCATTTTGGCACATCAGTAGTTTAGATACTTCATATTCTTATCTTTCAGGAGCAAGTGTTAAACTAACTTAACTGTAGCAACCTTTTCTTTCTTTCTTTCTTTCTTTCTTTCTTTTTTTTTTAATCTGTGATGTTTAGCATAGAGACAGGAAAGGATGCCTAGTCCCAGCAGTAGGAAAATATGTTGGTTTCAATTTTCACAAGGCTTTATTGAGAGAGAAAAAATTATATGAATTCTCTATTTTCCCTTTTATACATCAAATGGCAGACTGGAGAACTCTATCATTATGATTATTATAATTCAATGGACAAAAACTCAAGATAAAGTTTTTTTTTAAAATCCAGATTATTTTGAACAGGATAAGGGAAAATTAAGTAGAGAAAATAAACAATGGAGTTTATTTTGTTTATTTTCTTGGTTTCCTCTGCATTCCCCTTGGATGTGACAAAGTCCTGTATGAGGTAAGTATAGTACTGAGTGCTGAATCACATCTTTTTGCTGGCTAGAAAGGGAAGCTAAAGGATGCTCAATATTTTCATTAATAACAAGTTGTTCAATATACTCCATACCCAAGGGAATAGAAGTTTACCCCCATCTCTTACAAAAGGAGTGTGAAAAAAATTTAGATGTGTTTCAAAGTCATCACAGAGGTTAAGTGGTTCACAAACAATGACTGAGAATGATGAAATCTATCATGACTCAGGGACTAAAGTTTTATTTATACTTACATGTAAGTTTATGCCTTACTGTCATGAGTATGCAGTCAATATATATGCATTGTCTATATTGTTATAAAAACAGAAAGTTAATTTCAAAGAGAATGCATTTTTATTTTTTAAACATTTTTAATAAAAATGAAGCCATTTATTACAAACACAATTAAAATAGTTAGGTTTCTGACTCAGAATTACCAATTAGAACAAAATTGATGAAAATAATACATCTCAATTAAACTAACATAATTAATTCAAAACTGTTTGAGTATAAATGCCTAAAATATAAACTGAAGAAACTATACTGTATATCTTCTGTTTTTGTTGTTGTTGCAGCAATAAAAGGATAATCACTGTAAGTCAAGTAAGTCAAACAGAGAAGACAAACTTTATATAATATGACTTATATGTGGATTCTAAAACTGTGATACAAATGAACTTATTTACAGAACAAAACAGACTCATAGACATAGAAAGTAAATAAACCAAAGGAGAAAAGTGGGTGAGTAAGGGATAAATTAGGAGGTTGGGACTAAACTATACACAGTACTATACATGAAATAGATAATCAAGGACCTATTATACAGTACAGGGAACTCTACATAATACTCTGTAATAACTGGCAAAAAATCTGAAAAAAATAGATATAAGTATATGTATGACCGAACCATGCTGTTGTACACCTGAAACTAGCACAATATTGAAAATCAAATATACTCCAATATACAATAAATTTTTAAATAGGAAATACACTTTTAAATGTTTACATTTTATCATAAATTTCTCATTAATCTCCATCTTAATATATAGGTAATTTGGGGAAAACAAAAAAACTAGACCTGGGGTACTGGAAAATACGGTGGGTTGAATACAAACATTAAACTCTGACCTTTCCCAAAACTCCATTATCACAATATTAAAAAGCATTAAATGACATAAATTCACTAAGTGAAGATGAGGGGAGAAGAAAAATACAATTTAGGAAATAGGGAAAAGAAAAATAAGCATAAAAAGATATAACCCATAGGTCTAGATAACAATATTAAAAATGATTAGCATAAAAAATGCTCAACATCATTAGTTATTGCATGCTAAGTCACTTCCATTGTGTCTGACTCTTTGTGACCTCATGGACTGTGGCCCACCAGGCTCCTCTGCCCATGGAATTCTTCAGATAAGAATACTGGAATGAGTGTCGTTTCCTTCTCCAGGGGACCTTCCCAACCCAGGGACTGAACTCCTGTCTCTTATGTCTTGTGCATTGGGAGGCGTCTTCTATACCACCAGTGCCACCTGACTGATTAGTCATTAAAGAACTGCAAAATTGAAACCACAATTATAGGCGCTGACATATCCATAACAATTGCTAAAACTGAAAAGGCGATGAAACTAAGTGTTGCACAGGATAAAGAAAAACTTTCACTTTTTTTTAAATTTTTGTGTGTGTGCAAATGCTATATAAGAAGCAATTTGATAATTTCTACAGAAGTTAAATACATAATTATATGACCTAAGGCAGCAGCTATGTTGCAGATTTGTAGGATTGCTGTAATAAATTACTATAAACTAGGTGCATTAAAACAACAAAAATGCATTTTCATTGTTAGTAGACTAGAAATCTTTCTTTGTAGGTGCTAGGAAAGAATCCTTCCTGTCTCCTCCTAGCTTCTGCTGGTTGCCAAGAGTCCTTTACTTTCCTTGGCTTGTAGCTGCGTCACTCTAACTTTTGTATCTGTTGTCACATGACCTTGTGTCCCTTCAGTCTTTTGTGTCTCTGCACATATAAATCTCCCGCCCCTGACATAGAAATCATTCATTAGATGTGGAACTCTACCATAATCCAGCATGACCTCATTTATCTTGATTACATAATACAAAGGCCCTTTTTTTCAAATAAGGTCACATTTACAGTTTCTCAGTGAACATGAATTTTTGGAGGATGCTATTCAACCCACAAAAGTTTTATTTATAATCACTCAAAACTGGGAACAACTCAAATATTCTTCAATTGGGGATTGAATAAATCTGCTCTGCATACTGAAAGAATTGCTCCTCACTTTTAAGAAATCCCAGGCAAGATTAATATTAAAATATTAAAATCATCTTTCAACAACTATGATTATCATGTGTGTGTGCATGATCAGTTGTGTCAACTTTTGTGGCCCCATGGACTGTAACCCACCAGGCTCCTCTGTTCACAGAATTTTCCAGGCAAGACTACTGGAGTGATTATCACTTCCTACTCCAGGGAATCTTCCCAACCAAGGGATTGAACCCACCTCTCTTATGTTTCCTGCATTGGCAGGCAGATTCTTTACCACTAGTACCACCTGAGAAGTCCCTATGATTATTATTTAATGACAATTCATTTTGCAATTATTACCAAATGGAGAGCACTGAGAGAGAAACTACAGGATAAAATCTGAGTAAGGCAAACATCCTTGATTTTAAAGGAGTTTAAAAGATAGTAGATATGGTGGATTTTTTTTTTTTTCCCATTTTTTTGGGAGGAAGGAAAAGAGTGAAACCAGTCTTTGCAAAAAAGTCTTATAATGGGGTGTATATAGAAATCCATGTTTTCAAGGTTCCAAGTTAATATTTGTATTTCTGCACATAATACCACGACCTCAATTCTAAACTCCACTGCCTGTCTTTTAAAAACTCCTTTGAAAGGTTGTACCTTTCTTTTCCATTGTTCATCAACAAGGAATTCCTGAACTAGGTGACTTCTTTAAATCCTGTGGGCATTTCTGGTTGCTTCTACTTCCATGATCTTGTTACTTCTTTTTCCTAAATTATCTCTGTCTTCTAAACTAGTGTCTAAATTCCATTTGAATCACATTTCCTGTGTACAACTCTCATTTTGATATATAATAATCTCTTTCTTAAAAAGTTAACATAATAGAATATTACACTTCCTTTAGGCCTGTCATTAAATGTTGTGGAGTCCAGGAAGGAATACATGAAGATGTACATCTGAATTTATACCATAAATCTAAATGTTTAAAGACACAAATCTAGCTCATAAATTATGAAGTGTACTATATTCTAGCATCTTATTTCAAAACTATTTTTACATTGGCACAATTGAAAAATTTGTGTAAAGCTTTAGTTTATGAGTAAAATAAGCAAAGTCTCAATGACAAAACATTTAATTACAATTAAGTCTTTTTGAACATATCTGTATGCTTTTATTCTGAACACTGTTAAAGGTTGGATTAGTAACCTAATAAAGTGAAAGTTGCTCAGTCGTGTCCGACTCTTTACGATGCCATGGAATACAGTCCATGGAATTCTCCAGGCCAGAATACTGGAATAGGTAGCCTTTCCCTTCTCCAGGGGATCTTCCAAACCCAGGGATCAAACCCAGATCTCCCACACTGCAGGTGGATTTTTACCAGCTGAGCCACAAGGGAAGCCCAAGAATACTGGAGTGGGTAGTCTAACCTTTCTCCAGCGGATCTTCCCGACCCAGGAATCGAACCAGAGTCTCCTGCATTGCAGGCAGATTCTTTACCAACTGAGTGGAGTTAAGTAAATATATAAGAAAACTAGTACATTCTGATATCATATAAATTGACTTCTTTACATTCTTTTTAGCAAAATTACAAATTTTTTTATAACCAATGGTTTATTGAAAATAATGGCAAGTACTATGACTTTTAGTCTTTCCGGGTAGCTTAGCTGGTAAAAAATCCACCTGCTATTCAGGAGACCCTGGTTTGATTCCTGGGTTGGGAAATTCCCTTGGAGAAGAGATAGGTTACCCACTCCAGTATTCTTGGGATTCCCTGGTGGCTCAATGGTAAAGAACCTGCCTGCAATGTGGGAGACCTAGTTTCAGTCCCTGGGTTGGGAAGATCCCCCTGGAGGTGGGCATGGCAACCCACTCCAGTATCCTTGCTTGGAGAATCCCCATGGAGAGAGGAACCTGGTGGGCTACAGTCCATGGGGTCATAAGAGTCAGACACTCCTAAGTGGCTAAGCACAGTGCAGCACTATGACCTTTATGAATCATTGTGGATAATCTTCTCTCTGAGGACAATAATAAACTTGTAAGTTAGAAAGTATTGTAAACAATGTGTTACTTATTCCCTTCAAATATTGGAATGAAGAAAGAAATGGCAACCCACTCCAGTATTTTTTTCCTGGGAAATCCTATGGACAGAGGAACCTAGCAGGTTACAGTCCATAGGTCATAACAAGTTGGACACGACTTAGAGACTGGGCAAACATTGGAAAGGAGTCTGTAAATATGTCAAATATTGGGTTGGCCAAAAAGTTAATTTGTGTTTTTCTGTAAGATATTATGGCCAGCCCAATAATTTAACTCCATCACACAAAAACCTACCATTTGCATCACAATTTTCATTTTCTTAAAAATAATACATGGGTCCATATAGTAAGAAAAGAAAGAGTGTTAGGCTTCATGTATGCTTTGCCAACACATATATACATTCAAATTAAAGACTGACAGGAATTGTTTGACTCTACAAAATATGCCTCATACTCTATGTGCTACTGCCTTAAATATTGAAATAAATTGTATTTCTGGAACCATAAATTAAAACATAAAGAAAAGATCATTTGTCTTTTTTTTTCTTTTCAAAGGATTTCCACCACTCAAATCTTCCTTGTATTCAGAAGCAGTGTCATCAGACAGATGAGCTCATGCCTATCCTGGCTGCAATCAGGACTCAACTGCAGAGAAGGTTGAAACAAGTGGAGAATTCCTGGGGGCTGAAGATGTGGCTCATGAACAGGAATGTTGAAGGACACAGAGCAGCCTCCCCAGCACCAAGTTCCAGATCCCCAGGCTTGGACTCCGTGTATTTTTAAGCAACTCGATCTCTGTTTGCCATATACAGACTCTTTCTAAATAAAATCAGAGGCCCTTTTGTTTAAAAGTTGCACTGCATTTGATTATTCTTTATTTTTCCCTCTTTATGGTCTTTGAGGTCAAGTCAGGAATACATAATTTCTGCTAACTGGGTTGTGAGGAGACCGATATTTTGCTATGAAATAAATATTTTGCTATGATACTACAATATAATATTCAAAATTAATATCTAATAAGAAAAACACATACATGTCTAGGATAAATGAGCTCAACTTACTTATTCACGCTTCTTAAAATCTAGCTTTTTTTGTTTTAAAAAGTTAGATTCTTTAAAAGTTACCAGGACCTATAAACTTTCTTCAAATTATGAAGTGCTCATTTGTACTATTTGCAAAATATTCTTTAGTCCCTAGTAGCTGCAAAGGGCTGAATAACAATATTGTGGCCAATGTGTTCTGGATGGAACTGACTTAACTACACATGCGACATTGTAGTGATCTCTTTCCCCAGGCTTAGCTGTTGGTCATGATCCAGGTAATGAATATTCTATTAACTGATGAACATTAGTGACTATGATCAGACCACGTCTGGTGATTCACAGTGGAAGTGTGGAGTCAATAAGAAATAAGCTCTTTTAATCCCATATCTCTCTTCATTACCCCTCTTTCTCATTATTGACATATCATGATTTCATTATATATAATTAATCAGTTGTTATTTTTCTATATCAAGACATCATTTAATTGTATCAGGACATCATTTTATTATCATTTTTAACCGGTAGATGGCTGCACTCATTCTATAAGCAGGAGTTGATATATGTAAACCTGAATTTAACATTTGGCAACACTGTTCACAAAAATGATTCCTTAAAAATATGTAGGACTAACTGACATGTGAACTAACAGAAAAGTAGAAAAATATACAAATAGTGCCTTTGTTGGTAATAGAGGGCTTCTCTGATAGCTCAGTTGGTCAGTTGGTAAAGAATCCACCTGCGATACAGGAGACCCGGTTCGATTCCTGGGTCAGGAAGATCCTCTGGAGAAGGGAAAGGTTACCCACTCCAGTATTCTTGGGCTTCCCTTGTGGCTCAGCTGGAAAAGAACCCGCCTGCAATGTGGGAGATCTGGCTTTGATCTCTGGGTTAGGAAGATCCCTGGAGAAAGGAAAGATTACCCATTCTAGTATTCTGGCCTGGAGAATTCAATGGACTATATATTCCACAGGGTCCCAAAGCGTCAGACATAGCTGAGCGACTTTCACTTTGTTGGCAATAGAGTATATATTAATAATGTATTATTTTTTGGATATTTCCTACTGGAATATATTTCTCATTCTATCATCAAATATTCTAATTACTCTCATTCTTAAGAAAACTTTAGCAAAATACATATGCTTGAGAAAAAGTACTTTAGCTAATTTATCTCACTTTCTTGCTTTAAAGAAATGGAAAAATGTATACCATTAAGTTATATGCTTTATTTTTCCCTTGTTTGTTTGAGCTTTAAAAAAAAAAAAAAAAAAAGGCTTTTTTGGCCACACTGTTCCACATATGGGAGCTTAGTTTCTGACCAGGGATCGACCCTGAGCCTTCTGCAGTGGAAATGCTGTCTGAACCACTGGACTGCCAGGTAAGTCCCTATATATGTTTTCTGATTTTATGCATACATAAATCAGAAATATGGGTTAAATATATCAATCCAGTTGGTGGTAGCCACTACTAAGAAAAAAGCATAGGAGAAATTTGTTGAATATATTGAGGTCATGTTGCTGCTGTTAAAGTACATTATCATTTAAATAAAATTGGTAAGAATTTGGTGAGAAGGAAATATCTTTTTTTCTATAATGATGAAAAATAAAAATCTAAAGAATCCAATTTTCTCATTACTAGCAAATTAACATATAAAGAGTTAATAAAATGCTATGTAAAATTTTATTTATCTTCTTTTATTTTACTAATTCCTTTTTCTGTAACACTAGTGCAAAAAACAGTGCTAACTGGACTGCTGGTAAATCTATGGTGAATTCTAAAAAACGCATCTTACCATCACCATATGAAAGGCTCAAATATTAAAGAAACAGTTTTGAATTTTGTTCCTAATGATCCAAACTTCCCCTTCAAAGCTATTTGCTAAATAAGCTAGAAATCGATAGTGAGAATTAACTCTCACAAATATAAGATCTTCATACATTCTTAAGTCTAACGTGTAGAAAGAAGACACTAAAGAAATATAAATCATATGTGTGTGGTGGGAAACTGATAAGAATCATTACTTATTCATGGTAAGTGGCAGAAAACCCAACAAGGGCTAACTTAGATAGTCGAAAACATGGTTCACTTAACTAAAAAATTCAGGAGAAACTGGATTCAGGCTTCATTTTATTCTGATGCTCACACTCCTGTGGAATTTGTTCCTTGTTTTATGATTTTGACATTCTTTTCAAATTTTACCTTCTCAGAAAGTTTTTGTCTTATGTTCGCCAGTGCTGGCCTACCATCATCCCAATTTCAAGTTGCAAAGACTAAAAAAAGTCTGGTACATTTAGACCAAACAGCCCAGGTATAGCATAATTTTGAATAGGTTGATATAAAAGATTTATATACAAATGAAAATTAAACTGTTTTGTAATTCTTTGAAAAATACACGAAAACCTTTCCACTTTTAAACTGATAAATTTGGCCAACTCCAAATCTGTTTGCTAATAGATGACTACAAGTATATCCTCATAAGGTTATAATTAAATGCATGTGTGTTCTCAGTCATGTCAGACTCTTCGGGTCCCCATGGACTGTAGCCTGCCAGGCTCCTTTGTCCATGGGATGTTCCAGGCAAGAATACTGGAATGGGTTACCATTTCCTCCTCTAGGGGGTCTTCCTGACCTAGGGATTGAACTTGTGTATCCTGTGTTTCCTGCATGGCAGGCAGATTCTTTACTGCTTGTGCCATTGGGGAAGCCCCATAAGGTGATGGATATGTGCATTTATCTGTGTTACAAAATACATGGATAATATTTGTCAAAATTTGGAATCTTTTATTCATTAGTAATTTCTCATAAAATTTGTTCCCTAATCTCTCAATTTCAATAATTATACTCATATGAATTATTATGGAAATTGCTTCTGAGGTCTTGGGGCATAACAGGGAATTAAGATCCTTAGGATATTGAAAGACTGAAGTTAAGCAGAAAAATGCAAAGTAGGAGATCATTTATATTAAAAAAAATTGACCACTTTTCTGTTTATCCATGAAGCTATCTTTTGCTGATGATAATTTATTTTCTTCATGCCTAGGGCTGCTCAAATGTGAGGATAATTTTGCTATGGCATCTGCTTCTTGTGGAAAATTAAATCAGTGTACTGATTTTATATTATGCAATTACACCATTACAATATATTGAGAATAGAGAATTTTAACCAGTTCAAGTCATAACTAACCACAAATTCTTATTTTATTTTGTGTTACAATAAAGCATATATATCAAAGGGAAGAATGCTCTGTATAAGGTAGAGAGTCAAGGCTAACACAGTTAATAAACCATGTTGGGTGATACTCTGTCAAATACCAGCATGGCAAACAGAGAGTTTTAAAGTATTGCCACAAAAAAATGAAATTTTGAACATTGGTCACTTTTCCTGTTTTTGTTACATTCAAAGCACAAATATTTCAAGGAGTAAACATCAGTAGGGCAAAAACGGTTTTGATGTAAACTTTATAAAAAGCTGAAGCATTTCTAAGGGGAAGGTAACCTACTGAAAATGAAATATGTATACATTTATTTAACAAATTTAAATTTATGTACTGGAACTACTGTGTCCAAGATGAAAACCATTGATCACATGTTACTAATGAACATTTGATGTTAGTGTGACCTAAGAACTAAATTTTATTTAAAATTAAATTTAAATGTATAAGCTGTTAGTCAATTCAGTTACTAAAAACTAAGTATGCTCAGAAAAACTTGAGCATGTTAATCTACATTTTTAATATTCAATTTTATAAAATCTGAAAACAAATCATGTATTCTGATGAAAATTTAGTATAAAACTTAAAATATGTAAAGATTTCAAATAGTACAAAAAAACTTTGTACTAAGAAAACAATGTAAAACATCATAAATGCTTTTATATTTATTATACATTTGAAACAATATTTTGAATATATTGAAGTAATTAAGATTCTATTAGAATAGATATCTGTTATAGATATCTGAATATTCAGTAATAAAATTAGATATATGTATTATATGTTATTTAAGTGAGCTTTGTTTCGTTCAGTCATTTAACATAGGTACAAAAAACCTTAAAAGTGCATATGTTTCTTATATTTTTATTGGACGTCAGTATCAGCATCGAAACATGTATATTATCTAGGGTGAAACAGATCACCAGCCCAGGTTGGATGCATGAGACAAGTGCTCGGACCTGGTACACTGGGAAGAGCCAAAGGGATCGGGTCGAGCTGGAGGTGGGAGGGGGATCGGGATGGGGAATACATGTAAATCCATGGTAATTCATGTCAATGTATGACAAAAACCACTACAATATTGTAATTAGCCTCCAACTAATAAAAATAAATGAAAAAAAAAGTGCATATGTTTCTTATATTTTTATTGGATGTCAGTATCTCAAAATGATGAATGATACCTATCATGCACTTGCAACTAATTTTTCTCTGTCTGCCTTTTCTGCCTCTTCTTCCTCCCTTTTTCTTTTTCTTTCTTTCTAAATGTGATTTCCTAGACAGCATATTAAAAAGCAGAGACATTACTTTGTTGACAAAAGTCCGTCTAGTCAAAGCTACGGTTTTTCCAGTAGTCTTGTATGGATGTGAGAGTTGGACCATAAAGAAAGCCAAGCGCTGAAGAATTGATGCTTTTGAACTGTGGTGTTGAAGACTCTTGAGAGTCCCTTGGACTGCAAGGAGATCAAACCAGTCAATCCTAAAGGAGATCAGTCCTGAGTATGCAGTGGAAGGACTGATGCTGAAGCTGAAGCTCCGGTACTTTGGCCACCTGATGTGAAGGGCTGACTCATTGGAAAAGATCCTGTTGCTGGGAAAGATTGAAGTCAGGAGGAGAAGGGGATGACAGAGGGTGAGATGGTTGGATGGCATCAACGACTCGATAGGCATGAGTTTGGACAAGCTCTGGGAGTTGGTGATGGATAGGGAGGCCTCGCATGCTGCAGTCCATGGGACTGCAGAGAGTCAGACATGACTGAATGACTGAACTGACCTGAACTGAACTGAACTGAGAGATAGTGGAGGAGAGAGGAGCCTGTATGCTACAGTTCTCAGGATCCCAAAGAGTTGAACACAATTTACCAACTGAACAACAGCAATACAGATTTATATCTTTCACTAAACTTTGCAAGTTTTTAGCTATTATTTCTTCAGTTCAGTCTTTCAGTTATATCTGATTCTTTGCGATCCCATGGACTGCAGCACACCAAGCTTCCCTGTCCATCACCAACTCCCAGAGCTTACACTTACTCATTGTTATTATTTCTTCAAGTACATTTCTTCAAACTCATTGTTTCTCCAAGTACATTTTAATCATGGCTCTCTTTCTCCTTTCCTTCTGGAAACTCTGCTCACACAAGGATCAGAAGTTTTGTGTTTGTCTCATAGATTCCTGGAGCTCTATTCATTTCTTTAAATTTTATCTTTATTGTCCATATGGAATTATTTCTATTGACATATTTTCAAGTTCACTCTTTATTCTACCATTTTTATTTTACCATTTGTCTTAACAAAGTGTTCATACCTATCATTATACTCTCTCTTTTAAAATTTCTATTTTGTTCTTTCGTAGAGTCTTTATTTCTTTGTTGATATGTTGAATGTGTTCACTTTTTCAAGTGTCCGTGACTGTTAGAGCATTTCACTAATAGCTAAACACTTTGTCTTAAAATTACAATGTTGGTGCCATTTCATTACTAAGTCAGCTGATTGTCTATTCCCATCTTAGTTGAAATTTTGCTGAGCAATTTTGGATTATATTCTGGACACTGATTATTATGTAATGGAATGCTGAGTTATTTCAAGTCACAAGTTTTTACTACCCTTCTATGAGTTGTGATTTCAATATAAGTTCATTTTTCATATTTTTTGCATTGTTTTTCAGATCTGTTCTGGTTTCACACCATCTGTGTTCACCCTGGGTCATTGATGTTGGTCAGTTATCACAGTATTTGTTATAGTTATTAAGATAATATCAATGCATGTGAAAGTTGGGATGAATCCAGTGTTTCATACACAACTTCATAGGGTTGATTTCTTGAGTTCCTCCCTCAATGTGATCTCCTAAGTACTTTATGACTCCCTGTGACTCCTTTTTATAAATACAAAAGGACAAAGTTGTTTGTTTGTTTTATTTTTTCCATTTTATTTATTTGTTTATTTATTTCATTTATTTTTTTTTTAGTTCTATGCTAATTACTTTACAATATTGTAGTGGTCTTTGCCATACATTGACATGAATCAGCCATGGATTTACATGTGTTCCTCATCCTAATCCCCCTTCCCGCTTCCCTCCCCATCCCATCCCTCTGGGTCTTCCCAGTGCACCAGCCCTGAGCGCTTGTCTTAAAGTGATGGATTGGAGTGGAATTGCTGATTGTAAAAAAAAGCTCCCCACTCTCAGACTTTTGTTTCTTGTGCCATACCTCACTACCTGACATGTCACTATTACTTGACATTTAATTGAAAGCTGGAGTGTGAGAGAATATAGAGAAATAAAAGTGGGAGGGAGGAGAATCCCACACTGTGGCTGAGAGTCAAGAATTTCTTGCTTAACTCCTTGATTTAGAGTTAGAGACATTCTACTGGATCTCTCTATGATTCTTCGTTGTTGCTCACTTCCAGGTTTCATGCTGCATTCTGATTAAGGGGCATTCAAGAAAAATAAATGGCAAACTAACTATTTAGCTACTTCTGGCAACTTAAAAAAGTTACTGCTGGTATCCTTCTTTAATCTCCTGCTACTACTACTTCCAGTTTAGAGCTCTAAAGTGCTTCTTAATGCATCAGGATCTCTTTGCTTGGATAGAATCGATAGAGGATGCTTAACCTATCGTATCCAGAACTGGCATTGAACAATTTCTGATGATACAAAGTTTTAATCTCTGTCCTCTCTGATTCTGTGCCTTCCTTGTACCCTAAGATAGATAACACTTTCAGCTTCCCTCTGATTTTAGGCACCCTACTTAAGCATTGGTTTAAGTCCTATACCTAGTAAGTCTTCCTTTACATGAAATAAATTTGACATGATATTTGATCATGGAAATTTCAAAATTATTAAATATTCTTCTCTACCAAATATCATTCTTCAAGTTTCTGTGGAAAATAGATGACAATTATGGCCTGCAAGAGGAAAAATATGACTATATTGGGCTTGAATTCAACCACAAATTGAAACCCTATCCTGGGAAGCTAGATTGGCTGTTGTAGGTTTTAAAAGGAAGGATCCAATGCTATTTCTCCCAGACATTGCTCTCATTTACTTGATTTTCAATAAGCTATGATTTTCTATCACCGTGAGAGCTATGGAGAACAGTTTCTCACTTGAAGAGTATAGAATGGGCACTACTTAAACTAAATTTGGATTTCTTACTACACAGATAACAAGCATTAAGAAGGATTTTTTTTTCTATTGTTGCCTCTTAATTAGATTATTCATCATCTTTCAGATTTTGAAACTCAGTGAACAAAGAAACGAGTGATTCTCCATCTGTGTGGAAATAATTTTAAATGCTTGCTTTGCTGAAGGGGATATACAGAAACGATCTTCAAATAGAATCTTGTAGAAAGTAAATTTTATTTGAAGACAGTTTTCCATATTTGACTTTTACTGACAAACACTTGTCTAAACAAAGGTTAAGAGTCTTACTTCCTATCTTACCCTTACTTACTTCAGGGTTAAAATGTACTGTAATACTTTATTGTAATAAAGACATTTTGGGGAGATCAAAACATCACAGAGAAAATCAACTTAATTGCTTTTTTGATGGCATATCACATAGTTAAAGTTGTTGCAGTCTTCTGGGAGTAGAGTGAGGATGTTTTAAGTCCAGAGAAGTAATTGCCTTAAAGAATTTAGTCATTAAATAGCAGAATTTGTGTCTTAGAAATGTGGAGTTTGGGTTGGACTTTGATTAAAAAGAAGGAAGCTGAAATAATGCAAGAGAGTAAAGTTGAACATCTATTTTTCTATAAAAAAATTGAATGCAATTACAGTATTTAAATTCCTTTCCTTTATATGAAGAATATACAAATAAATATCACTACTTTGTATTTTTTAAATCTTTATTTTTATCTTCTTCAAATGCCTTCCTTCCACAGTTAAAGGTAACTGCTAAATTAAACAGGTATCCCCTCATGCAAGACATTCTGAGTCATGAATCAAAATACTGATGGCCTTTCTGACTATCCCTCAGTTTTTTGTTTTTTTTTTAAAGTGCTGACTCTTAGATGAGTTACTTTCCTACTCAGCAACGGGATAGATTTTTTAATGAATAACTTATGCAGCACTCTCCACATTTCAATTACATTTGGAGAGCTGATGCATAAACTCCTTATTGACTCAGGATCCCCGGGTTTTAAACTAGTTTGCAAAGAATTTTTAAATAATGTTTAAATTGTACCTCTTTGATGTCACTGCAATTATTTACAAAGTGCCCATATTTTACCTGCATTTCTGCTCTAATTTCTTTTTTTGCATTTCCAAACAGCTGTTCCTTCCTCTTTCAATTGCTCTTGTTTCATAAGTACCACTAATGAGCCAGTGAGAAGTCTACTAAATTTCCCCAAGCTGTAACAAATGTGAAGACAGAACTTGAAAACTTGCTTTATTTGTACACCATTTAAATTCTAATGTCAAAATTAAACATACACATGCAGATTTCTGAAGCTGATTTTTCTTTTTTTTCTCTTATGCATGAAAGGTAATACTTGGTTTCTCTACGAACATGTAAACATACACTATTTTGGGAAAGATTAATAAATACACAGACTCCTCTGTCCATGAGATTCTCCAGACAAGAATACTGAATGGATTGCCATTTCCTCCTCCAGGGGACCTTCTTGACCCAGGGATCAAACCAAGTCTCTTATGTCTCCTGCATTGGCAGGCAGGTTTCTTTACAACTATTGCCACCTGGAATACCCAATAAATACACAAATTTATGCTGAATCAATTGTAAAGTTTCATGTGTACATAGAAATATAAAACTGATGAGTGTATCCATAAAAAATAGGCAGTTGACTACATATTATGATTCAAGAGATCATGGTCTTTGTATGGGTCCAGATATACACTTCCCAGATGTGCTCATGGTAAAGAATCCAGCTGCCAGTGCAAGAGCCACAGGGAGATGCAGGTTTGATCCCTGGTCAGGAAAATCCCCTGGAGAAGAAAATAGCAACCCACTCCAGTATTCTTGCCTGAGAAACCCCATGAACAGAAGAGCCGGGCAGGCTACATTCCATAGTGTTGCAAAGAGTCAGACCCGGCTAAGCACAAGCACAATGTTTGACATTCAAAGGAACAAAGGACAAATAACTTTAAGAATATGAGAGAGTTACTGGACACAGATAATAATATCTTCCCTATTCACATTAAAACAAAATATGAGTGGGAGATAAATATGGAGTTATTGTTAGCAATCAGAGCATTGTGGATTGTTCTCATCAAACAAATTTTGAAACTCTTTTGTTGTTCAGCAAGATTTTAATCCAAGTTGTAACACAAGAAAGATTTCAACAGAAAGTACAGATGTCTGAGTCAGGTCAGAGGTCAAGGCCCATCCCTTACAGATAGTAACGCTCTAGCCAACAGAGATACAATAGAAACTGTAGGCACCAACAACTCCACTTGCTGTGAGACTTTTTTTTTTAATAAGTGTGGTAAAAATTGATTCTCACTCTTTATATCTGACTAGCATTTTTAGGGTCACTTTTAAATTTAGGACATCAAAATCATGTCTAAATCCCCTGTGTTGGTTTGTAGAGATTATACATGACTATACATCAAGACTAAAACCCCTTGGAAGCTTGAAGGTTTGTTCCATAACATTATATATGTTATTTTACAAACCTGAGTTTGTTTTTTTTTTTTTTTTTTTTTTTAATATTTGTACAAGTTAATAACACTGCTGGTGCTAAGTTGCATATTATAAGATTATTGTATTTACTGGTATTGATTGATACATATTTCAATATTCCATTGTTTAGTTATAACCATGTTTTATGAAAAATCACTTGGAAAATCATGGTTTTATTTATTTGAAGAATTAATTTTCATTATTCAAGATTATTTACATTTCAGCACATTTTTTACATGTCGTATAAAATGGAAATTTCTTTGTAATGCTGGAAATCTGGAGCAGACTTTATTATCCATACTGGTGAAATGTTTGAAACTCAGTCCTTACAACTAACCATTTTATCAAAATTTGGAAAATATTAGTGACTTGGTTTGGAATCACTATAATCACTGCTGGATTAGATTAAATGAAACATGCACACACACACAGCCCTTGACCCTTGTATGTTCACACCTGTGCAAGCCCACTTATGTCTGACTCTTTGTGACTTCATGGACTCTAGCCCACCTGGTTCTTCTGTGCATGGGATTTCCCAGGCAAGAATACTGGAGTAGGTTGCCATTTCCTTCTCCAGCAGATGTTCCCAACCTGAGGATTGAACCGGTGTCTCTCGCATCTCCTGCATAGGCAGGTGGGTTCCTTACCAGCTGAGCCACCAGGGAAGCCCCTACAAATCAGGATCAATTACTTCATCTGAGTCTAATTAAATATTACTCTGAGATTAAGAATTCACCTAATAGTTTAGGGTTCAAAGTTACTATAATGGGTGGGGGATTTGGAAATATATAAAAACTATCTTCAAAAAGAAGTAAAGTTGTTAGGCACTTTAAAGATATCACATCATTTACCATAGCATCTGAGATAAATGTCTCCTGATGTCTCTTTTTACAGATTAGGCAAATGAGGCTGGAAAGTGGTTTTAACATTACCATGAATCAAGCAAATTCATAAGGGAGTTGGGAGTTCATAAGGGAGTTGTGATTTGAACTCTTGACAGAAAAAGCACTCATACAAATTTCAGATCCACAAAATGATTTCCTTTTTCTACTCTACCTATGAAACTATATATTTTATGAGAAATACTAGATGCTACACTCATTGTTATACCCCTAAAAGATATATATTATGGACACTGGAAACTGATATATTAGGCAAGGAGAATTTTGAATTATCTATAAGATTAAAAATTAAAAATAAATAAATAAATAAAATTTAAATGCCAGTGAGAAAAAAGAACTGAATAAGGGCAATAAATTTCAGAATCCTCTGCAAACAACTACAGCCCACACAAGAAAACCATATGGTGACTATGGAATTGTGAGTAGGGAGTAGAATAAAAGATAAAAAAAATAAATTTTGTTATTTAATTTTGATGTGTTATGATGATAGCCATAGCTAGGAGTTGTCAGTTTTGCAGTACCTCTAATTTTCTCCTCCCAATATTCATGTACACTGATATAGAATGCTTTGTAGAAACAAAAAAATTGAGTAATAAAGTGCAACCTCAGCGCATGAGTTAAAGGCATGGTTGTTTAGAGGAAAATGTTCACCGTGGGGCTATATTTAATGTATAGTTCTGCAATTTTAACAGGTCAGCTTTTCATTTTCCTTCTTCTCCCTCATTTATCTTACTAGTTTAGAGAAGCAGGGAGAAAATGGTTTCAAGAAAGAGTAGAAAGTACATGTTAAAGAGTTCTACTATCAAGCATGGATGTATAAAATATGACTGAATCTCATTTCCTCAAACTCCCCATGTACATTGTAACTAAGTCAGTATTAAGTCCCCAAATTACTGTTAATATGTCAGCTAATTTTTACTTTTTTAAAATAGTAATTACTCCATGTATTTTAATATCAAAGTCTTCCTCCTTTGTGTTTTCCCTCAACTTTTAATGTCTCTGTTTTAACAGCGACCAAAATGTGTTTGGAGTGCAAATGGACACTCTCCATAGCACTGAATTTAATTGAGATGAATTACTTTCATGTTGGGGTCACCATGTTGTTGAAGTTGCTAGTCTCTTTTATCGGGGTTTTTGTATTATTGAATTTAGGACACCACAAATTTTTAAGAATGTTTCAAATTTTCTGAATCACTAAGAATTACAAAGGCTTCAATTTAAATCATGATTCAATACTTTTTCAAAATACTTTAGCATTTTTGTATTTATTAAATAAACATTTTATAGTTATTTAGACATTGTCATCAGACAACACTCTTGTGCATAAACAAAAATAAATTCTCAGCAAAATAATTCACTTCAGTGTTTCTAAAACTTCCTCACATTCAAAATCCAAATCTCCTGACTGGGAACATTTGTCATTCTTGTCTTGCTCATGATAGCATCCTCTGTTCCATCAGTGCTATTAGAGATACAGCCTTTGTTAATGTCACTATTTTTGAGACATTATTCTTCCCTGTAAAATAGGGTCATTTGTAGTCATCCAGGTATCTGAATAATTACCACTATCATATGCTAGATCTAAAGGAAAGTGTTTCACTGGAGAAGCTGGAAAGCTATAGCTACCTAAAGATATGAACAATTAAGTCTCTTAATTCACCTGTTGTCCTACTGAGAGGAGAATCAGTATCATGCTCTTCTGCTAGACATGGAGGACAGGATTGCAACCTAATGGAGACAATCTGCTCCATCTTATTATTTCCATTTTTCATAGGACAATAGTGACAAACAGCCTTGCTAGTGGAAATATGAATAAACTACTTCAGGACTAGACAGTCAACTTGGATGTTATCTCACATTCTGTCTGAGAAGGCCACCTGTCCATCATCTGGGAATAAGAAGCAACAAAAACCATAAGAAACTTGTCATGTCTAAACTCATCATATTGAGATAAAAGGGAGTCCCACGCCTCAGTTAGCTAATTTTCCAAATCACCAAACCAGGTAATTTTTCAGAAGAATTTTACTGTAGTCTGCTCTCTGTATCATATCTTTCAAGATGCTAACATCTCACTCTGTGAGTTTTGGTGCTGACATCTAAAGGTTATGGATAAAAATTAGCACTCAGATTCCATTCACAAGGGACCCTTAAATGGTTTGTTGACTAATTCATTGATGGTACCCAGTTGTCTTGTTTTGTCACCAGGAATATCAACCAAGTGCAGTAAACTATATCAGGGCTGCTTCCTGGCCCTCAGCAACTGTAATAAACCATATATTGTTCAATTTCTGGGTTGGAAAGATCCCCTGGAGAAGGTAATGGGAACCTAATCTGGTGTGTCTGCCTGGACTATTCCAGAGACAGAGGAACCTGGTGAATTACAGTCCATGGGATTGCAAACAGTCAGACACAACTGAGCAACTAACGCTTTCACTTTTCACATCTCGTAACATACAGACCAATTTCAATCATGACAAAATGTAAACAATAGAAGTATTTTAGGATCTTGAAGGTATTTTCTCTTCATGAACTCTCTTTCTTTTCTCTTCTCAATTCAAACCGACAAAAGAAAAAAGAAAAAAAAAAATACACTATTGGTTCAGGTGAGTTCAGTCACTCAGACGTGTCTAACTCCTTGTGACCCCATGAACCATAGCACGCCAGGCCTCCCTGTCCATCACCAACTCCTGGAGTCCACCCAAACCCATGTCCATTGAGTCGGTGATGCAATCCAACCATCTCATCCCCTGTCATCCCCTTCTCCTCCTGTCCTCAATCTCTCCCAGCATCAAGGTTTTTCCCAATGAGTCAGCTCTTCACATTAGGTGGCCAAAGTATTGGAGTTGCAGCTTCAACATCAGTCCTTTCAACAAACACCTAGGACTGATCTCCTTTAGGATGGACTGGTTGGATCTCCTTGCAGTCCAAGGCACTCTCAAGAGTCTTCTCCAACACCACAGTTCAAAAGCATCAATTCTTATGTGATCATCTTTCTTTATAGTCCAAGTCTCACATCCAAACATGACCACTGGAAAATCCATAACCTGGACTAGATGGACCTTTGTGGACAAAGTAATGTCTCTGATTTTTAATATGCTGTCTAGGTTGGTCATAACTTTCCTTCCAAGGAACAAGTGTCTTTTAATTTCATGGCTGCAATCACCATCTGCAGTGGTTTTGGAGCCCAGAAAAATAAAGTCAGCCACTGTTTCCACAGTTTCTCCATCTATTTGCCATGAAGTGATGAGACCAGATGCCATGATCTTAGTTTTCTGGATGTTGAGCTTTAAGCCAACTTTTTCACCCTCCTCTTTCACTCTCATCCAGAGGCTTTTTAGTTCTTCTTCACTTTCTGCCATAAGGGTGGTATCATCTGCATATCTGAGGTTATTGATATTTCTCCCAGCAATATTGAATTCAGCTTGTGCTTCTTCCAGCCCAGCATTTCTCATTATGTACTCTGCGTATAAGTTAAAGAAGCAGGTGACAATATACAGCCTTAACGTACTCTTTTTCCTATTTGAAACCAGTGTGTTGTTCCATGTCCAGTTCTAACTGTTCCTTCCTGCATACAGGTTTCTCAAGAGGCAGGTCAGGTGGTCTGGTATTCCCATCTCTTTCAGAATTTTCCACAGTTTATTGTGATCCACACAGTCAAAGGCTTTGGCATAGTCAATAAAGCAGAAATAGATGTTTTTCTGGAACTCTCTAGCTTTTTCAATGATCCAACAGATGATTGCAATTTGATCTCTGTTTCCTCTGCCTTTTCTAAAACCAGCTTGAACATCTGGAAGTTCACAGTACACATATTACTGAACCCTGTCTTGGATAATTTTGAGCATTTCTTCATTAATGTGTGATATGAGTGCAATTGTGTGGTAATTTGAACTTTCTTTGGGATTGCTTTTCTTTGGGATTGGAATGAAAACTGACCTTTTCCAGTCCTGTGGCTACTGCTGAGTTTTCCAAATTTGCTGGCATATTGAGTGTAGCACTTTCACAGCATCATCTTCCAGGATTTGAAATAGATAAACTGGAATTCCATCACCTCCTCTAGCTTTGCTCGTAGTGCTGCTTCCTAAGGCCCATTTGACTTCACATTCCAGGATGTCTGGCTCTAGGTGAGTGATCACACCATCGTGACTATCTGGGTCATGAAGATCTTTTTTGTACAGTTCTTCTGTGTATTCTTGCTACAAAATTGCCACAGAATCTTGTATTCTTCCTAATATCTTCTGCTTCTGTGAGGCCCGTACCATTTCTGTCCTTTATTGATCCCATCTTTGCATGAAATATTCCCTTGGTATCTCTAATTTTCTTGAAGAGATCTCTAGTTTTCCCATTCTATTGTTTTCCTCTATTTATTTGCATTGATCACTGAGGAAGGCTTTCTTATCTCTCCTTGCTATCCTTTGGAACTCTGCATTCAAATAGGTATATCTTTCCTTTTCTCCTTTGCTTTTCACTTCCTTTCTTCTCACAGCTAAAATACACTATATTCTCATTTATATTCGTGCATCAGAGACTTAATATGTTGTAAAACCAGTGGCCTACTAAACTTTGAAAGGAGAAAATAATATTTTTCTCTAAGAATTATTCATTAATTTTGCTATTTTGAGGTGGTTGAGGATGTGAACATTTTGATTCTCCCTAAAAATTTCAGGATTTCAATGGGAAAAATTTCTCTAGTTTAGAATTTCATGTCTACCTTGCTAATTTGCATTTACAAAATTTTACATTGCCAATGAGAGTGATAATCACTTACTATTGTTCCTTTAAACTCCACCTTGTGGGTAGCTTATAAGCTAGGTTTCTTCTCAGATATGATTTAGATGAATCATTCTATCTTCATTCTGTAGACAAAGATACAGAGGTTCAAAGAGATTGATTTCACAAGGACATGAAGATATTAAAAGGTCAGATTAGCTTACAACCCCGTGCCTTGCTAGCAATGTCATATCATCACAGGTGCATGATCTCCAGCTTCTAAATTAACTTTACTGAGAAAGGTTAAAGATTTGTCCAGGATCACACACAGAAACTGTTGGAGTATGAATGCCAATCTTGGTTCTGTCAGTCCAAAGTGTAGGCTTATTTTATATTTTTCCATCAATTCTAATCTACCTCTATGCTATGCCTGAATCCGTTCAGCCATCATTCTTAAATGGAGGGCTTTCCACCTTAAAATTCTTGTACATAAATCATAAATAAATCTGATAGCTCCTTTACTCCCTAAAACCCATGTCTATTTGTCCTCTGTTCATGACCTACTTGGACAGAACAGTTTATAAAAGCCTTACTGTTAAGTTGATTTTTAAATTTATTACTAATCTAAGTAGTTTAATTATGGTCATGGTGATTATGTATGTTATTGTGGGATATATGATATACAGCAGACATCGAATTTCTCTATTGATTAGTTTTATTGTTATATTAACTACATTCATTTTTTTCTCTCAAATATTCCTTTTTAGCTGAAATGCTATAATTAGATATTTCTTCTAGGCTTAAAATTTTATTTGCAATTAAAATAAGATTCCCTTGAAAGTAATCATGTGACAATTGAAGGTGACAATCTCTTAAGAAGCTTATATCTCTAATAGAAAGAAGTTCACCAGCTCCATTCCACACATAATTTTGAGACTGAGAAGCTGATGAGACACAAAAAGACTAAGAGTCCTTCATCAGTGAGTATGGAGTCACTGCTGAGAACATAGAGAAGAGGCCTGTGGAATCACACATATTACATGACTGCTGCATTCTGAATAGGTTCTGTGGATAAGCACCAATTTACAGTGCAGGAAGCTCTAATGTTATGTCACAGTCATGTAAATTATTAAGCCCCACAAAGAGTAAAAAACATGTATTCTGATTCATTTCATTTGTACCTCCCATGCAAATATTTCATTAAGATTTTAATATGAAACCAGATTTTAAAATACTACATTTTTTTGTTAAGATTCTTTTGTTTGAATTACATCTAGAAAAATAAAAATATTGAGTTCAATAAAATGCTGCATTGAAAATTAATTTAATTTGAATGAGTGGAAGAGTCCAGGTGAAATACAAGGGTCAATAATTAGCTTTACTTTTTGTTATTACTGGCTGTGACAGTCTTAGTCTTCCCATATATGAGTCTTCCTACTGTTATTACAATTAGATGGTCATCTTTGGATTTGAGAAAGCTGACATATTTTAAGACATTTTTTATTTTCTGTTTTCAGAGAGACTGTCCATTGTACACAGATTTAACATGGAAAAAATGGTAGAGGTTAATATGATTTTGATTCTGTTTGCATAATAATTTGTATTATAATATAAAAGCCCCAAAAGAAAGAATATAGGGAAATTAGCCAGTGAGAACAAAGGGAAATTTCTGCATTTGAATAAAAGCTTATATCACAGAATATAGCTAAACTTTGTCTTCTTTCAAAGTATTGATTATATCTCCCAAACATAAATAATTCTTAAGGATGCACATCATACAACAGGCATCCCCAAATACAGAAGATTATCCAGTATAAGTAAGTTCTTAAGAATATCAAACACACCAATGGTTGAAAATGATCACAAGGGAGGGAGAATGCGAGGCAGACAGAGCATGAGATAGATATGAGTCTTCATTTCTGAGAATGATTTATGCTAAGCAGAGTTATTTTCAGTAATGAGCTTTTATATCCAATTATATTCATTTTAAATATGGTGATTATGTAAAGCACAGTTATGTTGGCTTACTCCAAGCTCTTTAAATCCCCTGAACATATCTAATAACTTTCTTGTCCTTAGACACAAAGAAGAAACTCAGTGTCCTCCCCTGCTAAGCAATCATACACCTAGTACCCTACCTCCCTGAATTCACTCTTCTTACTTTTACTATTTTTGTTCTTGTTGCTGTTGCTACATTTTTCTTATTTTAATTACAGGATACTTACAATATTGTGGTGGTTTTTGCCATATATTCACATGAATCAGCCATGGGTGTACATGTGTTCCCCATCATGACCATCCCTCCCACCTCCCTCCCCATCCCATCTTTCAGCGTCATCCCAGTGCACCAACCCTTAGCGCCCTGTCTCATGCATCAAACCTGGACTGGCAATCTATTTCACTTATGATAATATACATGTTTCAATGATATGCTCTCAAATCATCCCATCCTCACCTTCTCCCACAGAGTCCAACAGTCTGTTCTTTACATCTGTGTCTCTTTTGCTCTCTCACATAAAGGGTCATTGTTCAGTTCAGTTCGGTTCAGTCGCTCAGTCGTGTCCAACTTTTTGTGACCCCATGAACTACAGCATGCCAGGCCTCCCTGTCTATCACCAAATCCTGGAGTCCACCCAAACCCATGCCCATTGAGTTGGTGATCTGATCCAACCATCTCATTCCCTGTCATCCCCTTCTCCTCCTGTCCTCAATCTTTCCCAGCATCAAGGTCTTTCCCAATGAGTCAGCTTTTCGCATCAGGTGGCCAAAGTATTGGAGTTGCAGCTTCAACATCAGTCCTTCCAATGAACACCTAGGACTGATCTCCTTTAGGATGAACTGGTTAGATCTCCTTGCAGTCCAAGGGATGCTCAAGAGTCTTCTCCAACACCACAGTTCAAAAGCATCAATTCTTCAGTGCTCAGCTTTCTTTATAGTTCAACTCTCACATCCATACATGACCATTGGAAAAAACAGCCTTGACTAGATGGACCTTTGTTGGCAAAGTAGTGTCTCTGCTTTTTAATATGCTATCTAGGTTGGTCATAACTTTCCTTCCAAGGAACAAGCATTTTTTTAATTCCATGGCTTCACTCACCTTCTGCAGTGATTTTGGAGCCCAGAAAAATAGTCAGCTACTGTTTCCACTGTTTCTCCATCTATTTGCCATGAAGTGATGAGATCAGATGCCGTGATGTTAGTTTTCTGGATGTTGAGCTTTAATCCAACTTTTTCACCCTCCTCTTTCACTTTCATCAAGAGGCTTTTTAGTTCTTCTTCACTCTCTGCCATAAGAGTGGTGTCATCTGCATATGTGAGGCTATTGATATTTCTCCTGGCAATCTTGATTGCAGCTTGTGATTCCTCCAGCACAGTGTTTCTCATTATGTATTTTGAATATAAATTAAACAAGCAGGGTGACAATATACAGCCATGATGTACTTCTTTTCCTATAAGGAACCAATCTGTTGTTCCATGTCCAGTTCTAACTGTTGCTTCCTGACCTGCATACCAGTTTCTCAAGAGGCAGGTCAGGTGGTCTGGTTTTCCCATGTCTTTCAGAATATTCCACAGCTTGTTGTGATCCACACAGTCAAAGTCTTTAGCGTAGTCAATAAAGCAGAAATAGATATATTTCTGGAACTCTCTTGCTTTTTTGATGATCCAGCAGATGTTGGTAATTTGATCTCTGCTTCCTCTGCCTTTTCTAAAACCAGCCTGAACTTCTGGAAGTACATGGTTCACATATTGCTGAATGAAGCCTGGATTGGAGACATTTAAGCATCACTTTACTAACATGTAATAAGAGTGCAGTTGTGTGGTAGTTTTAGCATTAAATGGCATTGTCTTTCTTTGGGATGAAGAAGCTCTATACCATCAGCAAAAACAAGACCGGGAGCTGCCTGTGGCTCAGATCATGAACTCCTTATTGCCAAATTCAGGCTTAAATTGAAAAAAGGGGAGAAAACCATTCAGGTATGACCTAAATAAAATCCCTTATGACTATACAGTGGAAGTGAGAAATAGATTTAAGGGACTGGATCTGATAGACAGACTGCCTGATGAACTATGGATGGAGGTTTGTGACATTTTACAGGAAACAGGAATCAAGACCATCCATAAGAAAAAGAAATGCAAAAAAGCAAAATGGCTGTCTGAGGAGGCCTTACAAATAGCTGTAAAAAGAAAGGAAACAACAAGCAAAGGAGAAAAGGAAAGATGTACACATTTGAATCCAGAGTTCCAAAGAATAACAAGGAGGGATAAGAAAGCCTTCCTCAGTGATCAATGCAAGGAAATAGAGGAAAACCATAGAATGGGAAAGACTAGAGATCTCTTCAAGAAAATTAGAGATACCAAGGGTACATTTTATGCAAACATGGGCTCAATAAAGACAGAAATGGTAGGGACCTAACAGAGGCAGATGGAGAAGGTAATGGCAACCCACTCTAGTGTTCTTGCTTGGAGAATCCCAGGGATGGGGGAGCCTGGTGGGCTCCCATCTATGGGGTTGCACAGAGTCAGACACGATTGAAGCAACTCAGCAGCAGCAGCAGCAACAGACACAGAAGATATTAAGAAGAGATGGCAAGAACACACAGAGCTGTACAAAAAAGATCTTCATGACCCAGAGAATCACAATGGTGTGATCCCACACCTAGAGCCAAACATCCTGGAATGTGAAGTTAAGTGGGCCTTAGGAAGCATCACTATGAACAAAGCTAGTGGAGGTGATGGAATTCCAGTTGAGCTATTTCAAATCCCGGAAGATGATGCTGTGACAGTGCACTCAATATGCCAGCAAATTTGGAAAATTCAGCAGTAGCCACAGGACTGGAAAAGGTCAGTTTTCAGTTTTCATTTGAATCCCAAAGAAAAGGTCATTGTTAGCATATTTCTAAATTCTGTATATGTGCATTAATATATTGTACTGGTGGTTTTCTTTCTGACTTACTTCACTCTGTGTAATAGGCTCTAGTTTCATCCATTTCATTAGAACTGATTCAAATGCATTTTTGATAGCTGAGTAATATTCCCTTGTGTATATGTACCACAGCTTTCTTATCCATTCATGTACTGATTGACATCTATGTTGCTTCTATTTCCTAGCTGTTGTAAATAGTGCTGTGATGAACATTGGGGTATACATGTCTCTTTCAATTCTGGTTTCCTCAGTGTGTATGCCAAGCAGTGAGATTGCTGGGTTGTATGGGAATTCTATTTCCAGGTTTTTTAAGGAATCTCCACACTGTTCTCCATAGTGACTGTACTAGTTTGCATTCCCAACAACAGTGTAAGAGGGTTCCCTTTCCTCTACACCCTCTACAGCATTTATTTTTAGTAGCCTTTTTGATAGCAGCCTTTCTGACCGGCGTGAGGTGGTATCTCATTGTTGTTTTAATTTGCATTCTCTGATAATGAGTGATGTTGAGCATATTTTCATGTGTTTGTTAGCCATCTGCATGTCTTCTTTGGAGAAATGTCTATTTAGTTCTTGGGCACACTTTTTGATTGGGTAATTCATTTTTCTGATATTGAGCTGCATGTTCTGCTTGTATATTTTTGAAATTAATTCTTTGTCAGTTGCTTCATTTGCTATTATTTATCCCATTCTGAAGGTTGTCTTTTCACCTTGCTTATAGTTTCCTTCACTGTGCAAAAATGTTTTAATTTAATTAGGTTCCATTTGTTTATTTTTGCCTTTATTTCCATTACTATGGGAAGTTGGTCATAGAGGATCCTGCTGTGGTTTATGTCAGAGAGTGTTTTGTCTATATTTTTCTCTAGGAGTTTTATAGTTTCTGGTCTTACGTTTAGATTTTTAATCCATTTTTAGGTTATTGTTGTGTATGGTGTTAGGAAGTAGTCTAGATTCATTGTTTTACAAGTGGTTTACCAGTTTTCCCAGCACCATTTGTTAAAGAGATTTTCTTTTCTACATTGTATATATTTGCCTCCTTTGTCAAAGATAAAGTGTCCATAAGTGTGTGGATTTATCTCTGAGCTTTCAATTTTGTTTCATCAATCTGTATTTCTGTCTTTGTGCCAGTACCATACTCTTTTAATGATTGTAGTTTTGTAGTATAGTCTGATGCCAGGTAGGTTGATTCCTCCAGTTCCATTCTTCTTTCTCAAGATTACTTTGGCTCTTGGAGGTTTTTTGTATTTCCACACAAATTATGAAATTATTTGTTCTGGTTCTGTGAGAAATAACATTGGTAGCTTGATACAGATGGCATTAAATCTATAGATTGTTTCAGGGAGGATAACCATTTTCACTATATTGATTCTTCAGATCCATGAACATGGTATATTTCTCCATCTGTATGTGTCCTCTTTGATTTCTTTCATCAGGGTTTTATAGTTTTCTAAAAATAGGTCTTTTGTTTCTTTAGATGGATTTACTCCTAAGTATTTTACTCTTCTTGTTGCAATGGTGAATGGAATTGTTTCCTTAATTTCTCTTTCTGTTTTCTCATTTTTAATGTATAGGAATGCAAGGGATTTCTGTGTTTTAATTTTATATCCTGGAACTTTACTATATTCAGTGATTAGTTCTAGTAATGTTCTGTTGGTGTCTTTAGGATTTTCTAACTAAGAAGTCTGAAAAGCAGTACTTGGATGCAATCTCAAAAATGACAGAATGATCTCTGTTCACTTCCAAGGCAAACCATTCAGTATTACAGTAATCCAAGCCTATGCCCCAACCAGTAACGCTGAAGAAGCTGAAGTTGAATGGTCTATGAAGACCTACAAGATCTTTTAGAACTAACACCCAAAACAGATATCCTTTTCATTACAGGGGACTGGAATGCAAAAGTTTCTTGACCTCCCGTCAAGAAACACCTGGAGTAACAGGCAAATTTGGCCTTGGAGTACGGAATGAAGCAGGGCAAGGACTAATAGAGTTTTGCCAAGAGAAGACACTAGTCATAGCAAACAGCCTCTTCCAACAACACAAGAGAAGACTCTGCACATGAATCTCACCAGATGGTCATCACCAAAACATGATTGATTATATTCTTTGCAGCCAAAGATGGAGAAGCTCTATACAGTCAGCAAAAACAAGACCGGGAGCTGACTATGGCTCAGATCATGAACTCCTTATTGCCAAATTCAGACTTAAACTGAAGAAAGTAGGGATAACCACTAGACCATTCAGGTATGACCTAAATCAAATCCCTTATGACTATCCAGTGGAAGTGAGAAATAGATTTAAGGGACTAGATCTGATAGAGTGCCTGATGAACTATGGATGGAGGTTCATGACATTGTACAGGAGACAGGGATCAAGACCATGCCCATGGAAAAGAAATGCAAAAAGGCAAAATGGTTGTCTGAGGAGGCCTTACAAACAGCTGTGAAATGAAGAGAAGTAAAAAGCAAAGGAGAAAAGGAAAGATATTCCCATTTGAATGCAGAGTTCCAAAGAATAGCCAGAAGAGATAAGAAAGCCTTCTTCAGCGATCAGTGCAAAGAAATAGGGGAAATCAATAGAATGGGAAAGACTAGAGATCTCTTCAAGAAAATTAGAGATACCAAGGGAACATTTCATGCAAAAATGGGCTCAATGAAGGACAGAAATGGTAGGGACTGAATAGAAGCAGAAGATATTAAGAAGAGGTGGCAAGAATACACAGAAGAACTGTACAAAAAAGATCTTCATGACCCAGATAATCACAATGGTGTGGTCACTCACCTAGAGACAGACATCCCGGAATGTGAAGTCAAGTGGGCCTTAGAAAGCATCACCATGAACAAAGATTGTGGATATGATGGAATTCCAGTTGAACTATTTCAAATCCTGAAAGATGATGCTGGGAAAGTGCTGCACTCAGCATGCAAGCCACTTTGGAAAACTCAGCAGTGGCCACAGGACTGGAAAAGGTCAGTTTTCATTCCAGTCCCAAAGAAAGGCAATCCCAAAGATTGCTCAAACTACCGCATAATTGCACTCATCTCACACGCTAGTAAAGTAATGCTCAAAATTCTCCAAGACAGGCTTCAGCAATACGTGAAGTGAGAACTTCCAGATGTTCAAGCTGGGTTTAGAAAAGGCAAAGGAACCAGAGATGAAATTGCCAATATCCGCTGGATCATCAAAAAAAGCTAGAGAGTTCCAGAAAAACATCTATTTCTGCTTATTGACTGCCAAAGCCTTCGACTGTGTGGATCACAATAAACTGTGGAAAATACAGAAAGAGATGGGAATACCAGACCACTTGACCTGCCTCTTGAGAAACCTGTATGCAGCTCAGGAAGCAACTGTTAGAACTGGACGTGGAACAACAGACTGGTTCCAAATAGGAAAAAGAGTATGTCAAGTCTGTATATTGTCATCCTGCTTATTTAACTTACATTCAGAGTATATCATTAGAAATGCTGGGCTGGAAGAATCTCAAGCTGCAATCAAGATTGCCGGGAGAAATATCAATAACCTCAGATATGCAGATGATACCCCCCTTATGGCAGAAAGTGAAGAGGAACTAAAAAGCCTCTTGATGAAAGTAAAAGAGGAGAGAGAAAAAGTTGGATTAAAGCTCAACATTCAGAAAACTAAGATCATGGTATCTGGTCCCATTACCTCATTGGAAATAGATGGGGATACCGTGGAAACAGTGTCAGGCTTTATTTTGGAGGGCTCCAAAATCACTGCAGAAGGTGATTGCAGCCATGAAATTAAAAGACACTTACTGCTTGGAAGGAAAGTTATGACCAACCTAGATAGCATATTAAAAAGCAGAGACATTACTTTGCCAACAAAGGTCCATCTGGTCAAGGCTATGGTTTTTCCAGTGGTCATGTATGGATGTGAGTGTTGGACTGTGAAGAAAGCTGAGTGCTGAAAAATTAATGCTTTTGAACTATGGTGTTGGAGAAGACTCTTGAGAGTCCCTTGGACTGCAAGGAGATCCAACCAGTCCATCCTAAAGGAAATCAGTCCTGGGTGTTCATTGGAAGGATTGATGCTGAGGCTGAAGCTCCAATACTTTGACCACCTCATGTGAAGACTTGACTCATTGGAAAAGACCCTGATGCTGGGAGGAACTGGGGACAGGAGGAGAAGGGGATAACAGAGGATGAGATTGCTGGATGGCATCACCAACTCGATGGGCATGAGTTTGAGTAAACTCTGGGAGTTTGTGATGGATAGGGAGGCCTGGCGTGCCATGATTCATGGGGTTGCAAAGAGTCTGACACGATTGAGCGACTGAACTGAACTGAACTGATGTAGACAATCTTGTCATCTGCAAACAGTGAGAGTTTTACTTCTTTCCCAATCTGAATTCCTTTTATTTCTTTTTCTTCTCTGATAGCTGTGGCTAAAACTTCAAAAACTATGTTGAATAGTAGTGGTGAGAGTGGGCACCCTTGTCTTGTTCCTGACTTTAGGGGAAATGCTTTCTATTTTTCACCATTGAGGATAATATTTCCTGTTGGTTTATCATATATGGCTTTTATTTGTTGGTGTATGTTCCTTCTATGCCTGATTACTGGAGGGTTTTTTTTTTTTTTCATAAATGAATGCTGAACTTTGTCAAAGGCTTTCTCTGCATCTATTGAGATAATCACATGTTTTTTATGTTTCAATTTGTTAATGTGGTGTATCACATTGATTGATTTGTGAATCTTGAAGAGTCCTTACTTTTTCTTCATAAATGAAGGTTGAACTTTGTCAAAGGCTTTCTCTGCATCTCTTGAGATAATCACATATTTTTTATGTTTCAATTTGTTAATGTGGTGTATCACATTGATTGATTTGTGAATCTTGAAGAATCCTTGCATCCCTGGGATAAAGCCCACACATATATATATATATATATGATGTATGATCTTCTTAATGTATTGTTGGATTCTGTTTGCTATAACTTTGTTAAGGATTTTTACATCTATGTTCACCAGTGATATTGGCCTGTTGTTTGTTTGTTTGTTTTTTGTGGCATCTTTGCCTGGTTTTGGCATTAAGGTGATGGGAGCCTCATAGAATGAGTTTGGAAGTTTAGCTTCCTCTGTAATTTTCTGGAAGAGTTTGAGTAGGATAGGTGTTAGCTCTTTAAATTTTTGGTAGATTTTAGCTGTGAAACCATCTGGTCCTGGGCTTTTCTTTGTTGGAAGATTTTTTATTACAGTTTCAATTTCCGTGCTTGTGGTGGGTCTGCTAAGATTTTTTATTTCTTCCTGGTTCAGTTTTGGAAGGTTACACTTTTCTAAGAATTTGTCCATTTCTTCCAAGTTGTCCATTTTATTGGCACATATTTGCTGATAGTAGTCTCTTATTTTTCCATTTTTCCATTTTTATTTCTAATTTTGTTGATTTGAATCTTCTCCCTTTTTTTCTTGATGAGTCTGGCTAATGGCTTGTCTATATATTTTTCTTTAATCTTGTCAAAGAACCAGCTTTTAGTTTTGTTGATTTTTATTATTGTCTCTTTTGTTTATTTTTCATTTATTTCTGCCCTAATTTTTATGATTTATTTCCTTCTACTAGCCCTGGGGCTCTTCATTTCTTCTTTTTCTAGTTTTTTAGGTGTAAAGTTAGGTTATTTATTTGATTTTTCTCCTGTTTCTTGAGGTAAGCTTCTATTGCTATGAACCTTCTCATTAGTATTGCTTTTACTGAATCCCATAGCTTTTGGGTTACCGTGTTTTCATTTTGATTCATTTCTATGCATATTTTGCTTTCATTTTTTATTTCTTCTGTCATTTGTTGGTTACTCAGAAGCATGTTGTCTAGCCTCCATGTGTTTGTATTTTTAATAGCTTTTTTCCTGTAGTTGACATCTAATCTTACCACATTATGATAAGAAAAGATGCTTGAAATGACTTCAAGTTTCTTTTGAAGATTCCGTATGCACTTGAGAAAAAGGTAAAATTCATTGTTTTGTGGTGAAATGTCCTATAGATATCAATTAGGTCTAACTGGTCCATTGCATCATTTAAAGTTTGTGTTTCCTTGATAATTTTCTGTTTAGTTGATCTATCCATAGGTGTGAGTGGGATATTAAAGTCTCCCACTATTATTGTGTTACTGTTAATTTCCCCTTTCAAACTTGTTAGCACCCCTTACATATTATGGTGCTCCTATGTTAGGTGTATATATATTTATAATTGCAGTATGTTCTAGGATTGAGCCTTTGAACATTATGTAGTGTCCTTCTTTGTTTCTTTTTACAGACTTTATTTCAAAGTCTACTTTATCTGATATGAGTATTGCTACTCCTGCTTTCTTTTGGTCTCCATTTGTGTGAAGTATCTTTTTCCAGTCCTCCACTTTTAGTCTGAATGTGTCCCTTATTTTGAGGGGAGTCTCTTGTAAACAGCATATATAGAGGTCTTATTTTTGTATCCATTCAGCCAGTTTTTTTCTTTTGGTTAGAGTATTCAACCTATTTACATTTATGGTAATTATTGATAAGCATGAGCCCTTTGCCATTTACTTTGTTGTTTTGGGTTCAAATTTATAAACTTTTTCTGTGTTTCCTGTCTAGAGAAGATCCTTTAGCATTTGTTGAAGAGCTGGTTTGGTGATGCTGCATTCTCTCGGCTTTTGCTTGTCTGTAAAGCTTTTGATTTCTCCTTTTTATTTGAATGAGATCCTTGCTGGGTACAGTAATCATCTGGGTTGTAGGTTTTTCTCTTCCATCACTTTAAGTATGCCCTGCCATTCCTTTCTGGCCTGAAGAGTTTCCATTGAAAGATCAACTGTTATCCTTATGGTAATCCCCCCCTGTGTTATTTGTTGCTTTTTCCTTGCTGCTTTTAATATTTACACTTTGAGTTTCAACCTTTGTTAATTTGAATAATATGTTTCTTGGGGTGTTTCATCTTGGGTTTTTCCTGTTTGGGACCCTCTGGTTTTCTTGGAATTGGATGGGTATTTCCTTCCCCATTTTAGGGAAGTTTTAAACTATTATCTCCTCAAGTATTTTCTCATGGCCTTTCTTTTTGTCTTCTTCTTCTGGGACTCCTATGATTAGAATGTTGGGACCTTCAACATTGTCCCAGAGGTCTCTGAGGTTGTCCTTATTTTTTTTAATTATTTTTTTTTTCTTTTTTCCTCTCTGCTTTATTTATGTCCACCATTCTATCTTCCACCTCACTTATCCTATCTTCTGCCTCAGTTATTCTACTGTTGGTTCCCTCCAGAGTGTTTTTTATCTCAGTTATTGCATTAATCATTATTGATTCTTTTTAAAATTTCTTCTAGGTCCTTGTTAAACATTTCTTGCATCTTCTCAATCCTTGTCTCTAGTTTATATATCTGTAATTCTATTTTGTTTTTAAAATTTTGGATCATCTTTACTATCATTATTCTGAATTCTTTTTCAGGTAGATTCCTATCTCCTCTTTTGTTTGGTTTGGAGGGCATTTATCATGTTCCTTGACCTGCTGAATATTTCTCTGCCTTTTCATTTTGTTTAGGTTGCTGTGTTTGGGGTGGCCTTTCTGTATGCTGGAAATTTGTGGGTCCTCTTTATTGTGGAGGTTCCTCCTTGTGGGTGGGATTGAACGAGTGGCTTGTCAAGGTTAGGGGAGGTTGTGTCTGTGTTCTTGTGGGTGGAGCTGCATCTCTTCTCTCTGGAGTGCAATGAAATGTCCAGTAGTGAATTTTGGGGTGTCTATGGGTTTGGTGTGACTTTGGGCAGTATGTATTTTAGTGCTCATGGATATGTTCCTGTGTTGCTGAAGAATTAGCATGATATATCTTGCTCTGGAACTTGTTGGCTCTTGGGTGGAGCTTGATTTCAGTGTGTATGGAGGCTTTTGGATGAGTTCTTGTCAATTAATATTCCCTGTAGTCAGGAGTTCTCTGGTGTTCTCAAGTTTTGGATTTAAACCTCCTGCCTCTGGCTTTCAGTCTTATTCTTCCAATAGCCTCAAGACTTCTCCATCCATACAGCACCAATATTAATGGTGAAAAGGTTAATGGTGAAAAGATTTTCCACAGTGAGGGACACCTAAGAAGTTCACAGAGTTACAAGGAGAAGAGAAGAGGGAAGAGGGATATAGAAGTGACCAGGAGGAGAAGAGGGGAAATCAAAATGGGAGAGAGCAATCTAGCCAGTAATCAATTCCCCAGTCTGGAACACCCAGAGAGGTCCAGGTAATTACATAGAGAAGAGAAAAGGGAGAAGTGAGATAGATGCGACCAGGAGGGAAAGAGGGGCAGTCAAAAGGGGACAGACCAATCTAGTCAGTAATCAGTTTCCTAACTATTCTTCACTGCCAAGAACACCCAGAGAGATTCACAGAGTTAAGTAGAGAAGGGGGAGGGAGGAGATAGAGGTGACTTGGGGAGAAAAGGGAGAGTCAAAAGGGGAGAGAGCAAACAAGCCCTAAGTAAACACAGGTACTGAACATTAGATTCTTAAAGGTACAAAATTGATAACAAATAGCAAAAAGCAAAGATTAAAAATCTAGAATAGAGGTTAGGCTCTCAAAAATACAATATTAAAAATACAAAACAAAATCAATCACAATAATTATAAAAAATACATATGTGAAATTTGCTTTAGAAATAGGGTCTTTGTTTTTTTTTTTTTTTGCAAGGTAATAGTAGGTTGTAAAAATGAAAATTAAAGGAGTAATAAAGAACTTAAAAATAAAATAATTAATAAATGATAACAGTAAAAATACATGTAGGAATTTCTCTGGAGCTGTTGAGAGCAGTGTGGGTCAGTTCAGTTTCAGATGGTTCCTTGTTTTAACTTATACTTCTTCTCAAGGTCTATATGTCCCTTCCAGTGTAGTCAGTGCTAACTATAGGGTTTTAACCTGTTGCACTTGTCACTTCCAGAGCCTCTCCCCATTCTTAGTTACTTTGCCTTCCTTTGTTTGCAAGTCTCTTCAGTGTCTAATTTCCTCCCTGACACAAGGGGGAAAAGGTGGTCATTTATTTAGGCTCACTTGTTCAATTGTGCTGTGGGGAGAGAGGAACACTGCAAACAAGTATCAGTGGCGTGTGTGAGGAGCGTTCACAGTACCTGGGCCACACTGGGGTTGTCCCAGCCCACGGCTCCTGTGCTTCCCGGTCTACACTGCTCAGGCTCCAGGTTGCTCTGAAAGGGAACTGTCCAAAGCAGGCCATGGGTTGTGTGCACTTCCCGGGTCTAAGCTGCTCAGGTTCAGGTTCTCAGGTACTGCACAAAAGCACAGACTTGGTTGGGCCTGCTTTTTGTGCCCTTCCCGGGTCCGAGGAGCTCAGGCAACCAGGCGCTTGACGAGCGCACTATCCCAGGTGTGCGGTGCATCTTATCACCTCCCCGGTTCTGCCGCGTGGTTTCCTGGGTGTGCTGTAAGAACGCCATCTCAGGTGTGCCATGTGTCTCCTCTGGGGGCCTGGCCTCAGACTGTGACCCTTCTGGTGGATGTCAACCGTCTAGAATCCCAGGGAAGCTTGGTTAGCACCTGGGATCCTGCTCACAGTTTGGTAGAGGGTGTTGTGTCTGGGGCCGAGATTGCCTCTCACCTTCTGGCTCTGGCTGTTGCCCGCCTGCCTCTCTGCCTCCAGTGGGGGGATGGGGTGCTCCGCAGCTAGCTGGCTTAGAAATTTTCATGGGCAAGTTCTCTCTTTCTCTCTCTCTCTCTTTTTTTTTTTTTTTCCTCTCTCTGGCAATCCCACAGTTTGGGTTGCTATCCCACATTAGCTCCTTCAGATTGTCCTCAGGGCATTCATGTCTTTACCCTAAGCATGCAACCCATGCCTCCCCCGCTCGCTGATGGCAGACGTGAGCATCTGGGCTATTTCTCCCCTGGGAGTTGTGGTTAAAGCACGTATTCTGTGTGTGTGTGTGTGTGTGTGTGTGTGTGTGTGTGTTTTCCCTCTCTGTTATGTTGCCCTCTGAGATTCCAAAACTCCCCACAGACCCGCTGGGGAGAGGGTTTCCTGGTGTTTGGAAACCTCTCCTCCTTCATGACTCCCTCCCCGGTACATCTCTCTGTCCCGAACTCTTTTGTCTCTCTTTTCGTCTTTTATATTTTGTCCTATCTCCTTTCAAAGAAAATGGGCTGTCTTTCTGGGTGCCTGGTGTCCTTTGCCTGCTTTCAGAAGTTGTTTTGCTGAAATTACTAAGTATTCAATGATCTTCTGATTAATTTGTGGGGGAGAAAGTGGTCTCCCTGTCCTATTTCTCATCATCTTAAGTTCTTGACCTCAGTAAGTCTTTAATCCAATTTTCTGTTGACAGGTGGGGCTGTGTTCCCTCCCTGTTGCTTGACCTGAGGCCAAAAAGATAATGTCAAAAATCTCTGGTTTCAATTAGACTCATCCCCAGTCTTGAGAAATGTTTCTCCAAGTTGATTAAAAAGAGAGCTTCATAACAGCCGCTATTTTTCCTCAGAGCCCTCTCACTGAGAATTGTGATAAAGTTGCAAAGACTAGTTAGAATGCTGAACGTGCCTAAAGCTTTTGAATTTATAACATTTCCTGACTCTTTTCAATAATAGTAGAAACCAGGAGAGTTTTGGTTTCATTTAGAGGTCTTCATTTGTTGAGAGTAATAGTATGTGCAGTCTTCTTTTTAAGTGACTCATGTTGAATTTTAAAGAACTGGTTTTCCAGATTAAGTAAATAGGAAACGGACATGCTTTTCCATCCCACTCTGGTCTTTTTCACTTGAAGAGATAAGTCCCAGTGCAGCCCTTTAATAAATATAGAGTTAAAAGCTACCCCTATAGAATCAGTATCTGAAGGAAGGTCAGAATTTGAGTTTTATTTATTTTTTGCCATGCTGTGTCTCTGTAGCTGTGTAAGCTTCTCTCCAGTTGTGGAGAGTGGGGATTACTCTCTAGTTTGGGTGCATAGGATTCTCATTGTGGTGGCTTCTCTTATTGCAGTGTGTAAGTTCTAGGATGCATGGGCTTCAGTGGTTGTGGCAAATGGACTCAGGAGTTTCAGCTCCTGAGTTCTAGAGTTCAATATTTGTGGTATATGAGCTTGCCCCAAGGCACGAGGGATTTTCCTGGACTAGGTGTTGAACCCATGTCTCTTGCATTGGCAGGTGAATTCTTTACCACTCAGCCACAGGGAAAGTCCCAGAATTTTATCATAAAACAATTTAAAGTTGATTGTAATACTCATGAACGGTTCATCAGAATTTTTTGTGCAAGCCCGAATTTTGTTTCAGTAGATAGGTTTGGAAGATCATTGAGAAATTTTGATGAAGTCACCTGACAATTGCTCTAGGTTGATTGTATACTAAGTGAGTGAAATGTTCCCCTGGTTGCAACTATAGAAATCTTTCAACATTTTCTGTGTCAGAAGTTTTATCTAAGACTGGACCTGACTTTACTGAAAGCATGTGAACTAGTTGACATAAATCAGAAAAATCCAGTTGATTAGTTTGAATGACTATAATAAATGCCTTAACACATCTGGAGGATCTTCATTTTCTTTGGGAAAATCTTTGACCATGGCTTGCAGTTCATCTTTAGTCCATGCAATATAAGAAACTGAGAATTTAGTATCTGGATTCTCAGAAGGCTTAATTTTAAAGTGGCAGATTCCAGTAAGTTCAGAAGGAAAAGATGTAAGGAGAGTTTCATAGTAAAAGGGAAGTTTGATGAGATCATTAATATGGGGGAACTGAGGGTATAGGACAGGTGTAAATGGTATAAAAGTGGGCAGGAAGATGGTGCTAGAAGTGAAGCCTGATCATTAGGAGCCAAAGATGAGAGACAAGGTGGTACCAGAGCTGGAGCTTGAGACAAAGGAGCCAAGAAAGAAGCAAATGAGATTTCAGGAGCCATTTTACCTGTCTTTAATCATTTTTCTTTTGCCTCAGTTAGTCTTAAATTCTTATTTTGAGGAGAGAAAATTTTTCTGACAATGTTTGGAAACCTCAGAATACCAATCAAAATAAACATACCATTCAGTTCTGAAAATTCAGTTTTAAGAAAATTAAGTGAGAATTTCAAAAGTTTCCCATAATAGCCATTTATTTTCTGTGTTTCCTTTGATCAGATAGGTCCATTTAATTAGAAATGCACATGAAGAAGATCATGGTTTTTAAACATGAAACTGGTCAAAGTCCTTATGGGGGACATGCTCTCAAAATACTTAGACAGCTAGATCCCATTTTTCGGAAGATTTTCTCTAGAGTAGGACAACAGGTTAAAAAGCAGCTTTAACAGCTCAATTCAAAGAGTTTATAACTCAAACAGCCTTTAGTGCTAATACCAGCCAGTTCTAAGAAAACATTTTGGTACCTGGGGAGACCGAAGGCTTCTCTGCCAGTTCCATAGAACAGCCCCTATTCCCAAGGAATTGGCCGACAGACGAACTGGCAAAATTTCAATGAAATGGCCCGTGCTCCCCCAAAAGAATGGGCCAAAGACCTCTCAGCCAGCTTTGGTTGAAATGGTCTGATCTCAAAATCAAATCAAAGTTCCAAAAATTACTCATATAAAGAGCACGACCTTAACCAGAATGGAAGAAACCTTAGAATGGATCCCAAATAAAGTCTGGAGAGTTTTAAATGGAAAGAAAGCATGAGCTTGGATTCAGAGGAAATACATACTCTTAAACTTCACTGTCAGGGAGAAAAATCAAGGAGCTCTATGGACTTAGTTGTGGATATGGCACCTGTTTTCTCATAAGCCCCAGAGCCTTCAGAAGTTTCTGATTCCCATATGAATAAGCAAAATATTGAGGAAAAGCAAATAGATGCAGTTCTCTCTCTAGTAAAGATGGCTTCACTCAGGATCAGCAGAAAATCACACTATGGCTTCTGCAACCATAGAGAGGCATGAGCAAGTTTCTGCAGAGCAAGGAACCACTTTTATAGAGGGGGAAAGGAAGTTGAGAGGACTGCAGTAAACAGAGTCCATGGCTTTTTATTGGCTGAGTCCTTGATAGGAAAATAGTTGGTTCTTTCTTGTTCCTGTTGGGCTCTGGCATTATCACAGGAAGTAAGAGCTCCAATTTCTGGTCTCCTGACTGTTTAATTGGAAATTTTGTTTACTAATTATTAGTGCATTTTAATTACTTTCTCTATTCATCTTTATACTTTTCTTTTGGTTTAGTTTGATTTTTTCATTTATATTTTGTTCCTTTCCTAAGTTGATAATTTGACTATCACTTGCTTTATCTTTTTATTTTTTACCTTTAAATTCATATTTTAAATTTTAATATTAAAAATTTAATTTTAAATTAAAATTAAAAGTATAAATACATCCATTGCTTTCACTCAACTTCCAAACACTTCAAGGACTTTAGGATGCTTAATATCCCACCCCACCCTCCCAATCAGTCACCTGGATTTCATGTTATTATCATTCTCTACTTTCATTCACATTTAGTTTTTCAGTTTCCATCTATGATCTATTGTAGATAAATAATGATGTGTGCACCTTTGCACATTTTCATATTAACTCTTTGTTCTTGAATTTCAGACTTTCCTTTTGTGATTATTTATCTTCCTACTAAATGTAAATAAAAGTGCATAGTAATTATATCTCAGAACTTTGAAGTTTTCTCACTTTGTTCTGTCATATGGTTGTGCTGTTAAGATAACGTCTTGATGTTCATTTTGCAGTCACTTGCTTTTTCCTCTTCCTTAGTTTGTTTTTTTTTTCCCCTAGATTTTCAGTGTTGATTCACTTATATGTGCATTTTTGTTTGTTTGTTTTTCTTTGTTGATATTCGTTGGACTTCTTGAATTTGAGATATGGTGTCTTTTATTGTTTTTGTGCTGTGCTGTGCTTAGTCACTCAGTCATGTCTGACTCTTTGCAATCCCATGGACTGTAGCTCACCAGGTTTCTCTGTCCATGGGGGCTCTCCAGACAAGAATACTGGAGTATATTGCCATGTCTTCTTCCACAGGGTCTTCTCAACATAAGGATGGAACCCAAGTCTCCTGTATTGTGGTCAGATTCTTTACCATCTGAGTGATGAGGGAATCCCAAGAATACTGGAGTGGGTAGCCTATCCCTTCTCCAGGGCATTTTTCTGGCCCAGGAATTGAATTGGGGTCTCCTGCATTGCAGGAGGATTATTTATCAGCTGAGCTACCAGGTGAGCTATCAGGGAAGCCCTAGTAGAAGCCTTCTCTCTAGTATATCCAAAATAAATATTTATTTAAAATTTGCCTCTCCCTAATAGATTCTTTTTCACTTTAAATGCCATTTTTTTTTTACAGCATTTTATCTTACCCAGATTCTTAAATTCCCCATCCTACTTAACTTTTGATTTGTATTATAATACTTATCATTTAATTTTTAATTTGATCTTTATTTCTCTCTGATTATTTGCTTTTTTTTTCAGAGTCCTTTTAAATTTACTGATTTTACTTTTTTTCATTCTAGGCAATCTAGTAATACATTTATTTTGATATGTTTGCCTATTTTTGATGGTTTATTGATTCTTGAACACATGTTCAATCCCATATGTTTGTTCTCTTCCAAATATGTATGATATCATTGTTTATGTTTCAAAATTTGCAGATTTTGAGGTTTGAGTCTGAAGATTGTTTATTTATTACTCCTAAGTCCCCATCATAATAGCAAATTTGCATGTGTTTGTAGGTGTGTATGTATGAATTTAAGCAAACTCGAGGAGAGAGTGGAGGATAGAGGAGGCTGTCATGCTACCATCCATAGGATCACAGAATCGGACATGACTTAGCAACTAAACAACAATAACATGTGATAATACAAAATACAAATATAATAATGTACTATGACATAATACAAATATATGTTATGTAAGTATACATGCTTTGATTAAGTTAACCAGTGGGTATCTTGAAGAATCTATTTTAGGGTTGTTTTATGCATAGGTGATGATTTACATTGTCTTATGCCCAAAGCTCAAAGGCTGCCAAGCTCAGCACAATTAATTAATTTATTAACTTGGAATCTTTCTGATAATTCAAGTGTTGTAAATTGGAGCACCAAATCCAGATGAGGGAATAGCTATGGATTGAATTTTGGGGACTGACTTTAATACATTTTCCATTTGACCTGTAGGTCAAAAAGAAGTTCCTTGATTGCCTTCTTTTGCCATCAGGGCATATTTTCCTATCTTACTCCTTCACAGAAAGAAGAGATCGCTGACAAGTGCTTTAGGTGAAGCGTTTTGAAGAGCCCAAGGGATTATTTATATTCCTTGAGTGGTAGTTAAAACCAAGTTTCTACCTCTCTGATATTGGCTAATCCCCTCAGATTTACCACTCAGATTTTAATTTTTTTCTTTTTATGTATTCTTTAAATTTACCCTTTGGAGGTTATTTTATTTTCTCTTTTTGCTGAGCTATGCATTTATAATGATTTTTAAAAATTATTATCTAGCATATTTTGTCCCTTCAGTCTTACCTGACTCTTTGCATGTTATATATTTCTCAGAAGGGATCCCTTCCCAGAACACTTGGTCTGTCATTTTCCAGCAATGGGAGTCTCCTGGTTAAGTCCCCATTTGTTTTCACTTCATCTTGTATGTCTATTCTGACCACGAACTAACATCTATAACTCCAATTGTATTTCTCAAGTGTCTAAATCCTTATAACATTCTATGCTTATTCCATAGTTCACATATGGTACTTGTTTTTGCACTCTTCTTGAGATCAAAAGTTGTTTTGTGCTTTCTAGACCTTGAATCCGAATTAATCAAGTTCAAATAATCTTGGGTTCCTACTTTCCAAAGGTGATTAATTCAACTATTCTATTCTTAATAGTTAACAAAATGCTTTTTCTGACCTCCGTAGAGCCTGTCAATTTTATAGCTATTACATGAGACAAATTTTCTGTTTATGGTATGTATATTCCAGTTAAAATGCTAGACACAAAATAAAAAGGTAAACAAAATTGTCCATAGCTATTCAATTTGTTTGATACAATGTGAGCTATATAAATGAAAATATTTCAGTAGAATATTTAAGATATAAAATAGGTGAATACTAATAGTTACTACATATATAAATCTTTTATATATAAATTATTCATTTATTTCTCAAATCAACCAGAAATTGGCATTGATGATTTCATTTTCAGATCTCTTTTTACAAATGAGTTAAAGCACAAAATGGATATGAGATTTTCCCCTATTCATACAGTCTGTAAATTTCAAGCCAAGATTTAAATCCAATCAATACATCTCCAGAATCTGAATCCTATGTCTATACTATTTTGTCATGCTGGCACAACTTGAATAAAAATGAAAAAAAAAATGAATAAAGTAAACTATATAAAATAAATAGATCAAAACATATGTTCATTTAATTTGTAAACCTGAACACATTATCTATGACCCTGAATCTATCTTCTCTTTACTTTTCTGACTTTTCCATATTTTTTAAGTGATCTTACCATCTACTCAATCACCAATATCAGACATCTTCTAAACTGCATTTTTTTCTCTCCTCAACCACTTTTTACATTCAATCAAAAGTCTCTCATTTCTGTAAAGTTTATAACTGATTTTGTCTACCATTTCAGACTTGAATAGAGTCTCCATCTTCTCTTCCTTGGGTTTTCACAATAGAGTCCTAAATGATCTTCTAGTTTCCATTTTCATGCATTCTTTCAGTCAATGGAACCATCATAATTGTACATCTTATCTTCATCTCCCTTACTATCGTCCTATGGCTTTGTAAGATAATGCAAACTAAAGCAAAACCTCTGTATGATTGCATATAAATTTATTCCCTTTTCACTATTATCCCTTCCAATATTAATTTTGTTCTTGACAAATATGAGGAGAAAGATATTTATAAGCTTTTGGCTATGGAGAGTTATGAATATATAAGCTTCAAGCATTGCACTGGAACTACCCTCTGCACATTACATCCTTTTCCAGCCATACAGTGTTGCCTATGACATTTCATTTTTAAGAAATCTACCTGATAGACAACATCAGATACTAGGTGATTTCATTATTTGTTAAATATATGATGAAATAAATAACTGCATAAGGAAGGTTGAAAGGACAAAGAAGAGAAGGCAAGAAGGAGATGAGAAGAAGAAAGGAAGAGAAGGAAGAAGAATAGATAAATTTCAGAGAATAAGATAAGTCAAAAGTGTGAAAAAAAAAATGATTTCCAAGAACTTTGAGAAGGAAGCTTAAAACTAAGTCTGTTTTAAGAGATTCTTAGAAAAGGCATCAGAAAGACCAAATACCTTCAGATGTTGTTTATTCTATAGTAGGAGCAATACTGTGATTTTCTTTCAGGGATTACCCAAAAAGGAATATTTTCCTGCTTATTTCTGTATTGACATAGAAGGTCAGCTTACATGTAGTTGGAATAGGGCTTCCTAAAATACATAAAATAAAATACAAACTTTAGTATTAAATTGAAATGTTGACTACCTTACCAAATATGGACAATTAAAAATTATCTACTTCAGCATGATTTATTGCTGGACATTTCTTACCTGGAATATTTTTTATGGTCCTCATAAAGTGGTTATTTTCATATCAGGAATATAGAATATGAATTTCCTCATCTATACTATAAAAATTATCCTGAAGGATTTCACTTAAAATTTTAATCTAAAATGAAGTACTATACAGCTTCCATTTTTAGAAACTTGAAAAAAATACATTATATTTAAGAAAGATATATAGACTATGTTTTCACTCTTTAAGTTATTCACTTACCAAATTAGATTACCCAAAACCTGTTCTTGTGGACATCAACAATTTATGCAGAATTTCATTTTTCATTTCAGCAGAATTCTTCTAGATTTTTATTGAACATACATATAAGAAACAGCTATGTGAAACACAGTGTTTTATAGTTCAGTTCAGTCACTCAGTCGTGTCTGACTCTTTGCAACCCCATGAACTGCAGCATGCCAGGCCTCCCTGTCCATCACCAACTCCTGGAGTCCACCCAAACCCATGTCCATCAAGTCAGTGATGCCATCCAGCCATCTCATCCTCTGTCTTCCCCTTCTCTTCCTGCCCTCAATCCTTCCCAGCATCAGGGTCTTTTCCAATGAGTCAGCTCTTCGCATCAGGTGGCCAAAGTATTGGAGTTGCAGCTTCAACATCAGTCCTTCCAATGAACACCCAGGACTGATCTCCTTTAGGATGGACTGGTTGGATCTCCTTTCAGTCCAAGGGACTCTCAAGAGTCTTCTCCAACACCACAGTTCAAAAGTATCAATTTTTTGGCACTCAGCTTTCTTTATAGTCCAAATTTCACATCCATACATGACCACTGGGGAAACCATAGCCTTGACTAGACAGACCTTTATTGGCAATGTAATGTCTCTGCTTTTTAATATGCTCTCTAAGTTGGTCATAACTTTCCTTTGAAGGAGTAAGTGTCTTTTAATTTCATGGCTGCAATTACCATCTGCAGTGATTTTAGTCTATTATTTCCTTGTGGTGCCCCTGCCTTCCTGGTATCAAGGTAATGCTGGCCTCTTAAAGTGAATTTGACATTGTTTCCTCCTCTTCTGTCTTTTGGAGGACTTTGAGAAAGATTGCTGTTAATTCTGAATTAAATTTTTTATGGACTTCACCAGTGTAATCATAAGATCCTGGAGAGATTTTTGGGAGATTGATGGGAGATTTTTGATTGATGCAATCTCTTCACTCATTATAGGTCCATTCAGATTTTTTATTCCTTAATGATTCAGTCTTTGTAGATTTTAAGTATAGGAATTTTAGATATCATCCTGATTACCCAATACATTGGCATTTAATTTCTCACAGTATTCTCTTATGATTCTTACAATGAATTTTTGTAAAATAATTTTTAATATCTCCTCTTTCATTTCTGATATGACTTTAGTACTCTCTTTTTCCCTTAATCTATCTAAAAGTTTGTAAACTTTGTTTATCTTTTTGCAAAACCGGTCTTAATTTCATTGATTTATTTCTACTGTTTTTCTGGTCACTATTTCACTTATTTTTGCTTTGATCTTTGTTACTTCCTTCTAATTTTGGTAATTTTGACTTCTTTGTTGTAGTTGTTTAGTCCTTTGAAGTATAAATTTAGTTTTATTTTTTTAAATTTCATATTCCTAACAAATACATTGCTACTATAATGTTCCTTTTCAGAACTGCTTTGCAGTATTGTAAAGGTTTTGATATGTGGTGTTTTCCTTTTCATTTGTTTTGAAATATTTTTTATATATTTTTTGTTTCATCTTGGACTCATTGGTTGTTCAGTAGTGTGTTCCCACTTCTAAAATGTTCTATTTCCCTTCTGTTGATTTCTAGCTTCATAAAATTGTGATCTGAAAAAAAAAAAAAATCCTTGGTGTGACTTCAGTCTTCCTAAGTTTGCTAAGACTTTTTTGTTTTCTTAGCCTATCATATGTTTTAGAGAAATTCCCTTATGAATTTGAGAAGAATGTGCCTTCTGCTAGTGGATGGGATATTTTATAAAAGCCTGTTAGGTCAGTTTTGTCTAACAGTTTTGGTTCAAGTCCAGTGTTGCCTTGTTGATTTTCTGGGTGGATTATATATCGATTGCTGAAAGAGGATATTGAAGCCCCCTACTACCACTATATTGTTGTTAGTTTCTCCCCACAGATCTATTAATACTTAATATATTTAGATGATTCAAAGTTGAAAGCATTTATATTTTTAATTGTTACATATTCCTGATGAATCAACTCTTTTATCAATACATAATGACCTTCTTTGTATATTTGTCCATTTTTTGGCTTAAAGTTCTACTTTTTTTTTTTTTCTTATATAGGTATAGCCACTCTGCTTTCCTTTCGTTTCCAACTGTTTAGAATATGATTTTACCATCCTTTTGCTTTTAGTCTATTTCTGTCCTTAAATCTAAGGTGAGTAGCTTATAGGTAGGCCTTGGTTTATTGGTTGTTTCTTTTTTTTAAATTCATCTAGCCATTTCATGACTTTTGATTGGTGTATTAAATTCATTTACATTTAGAGTAATTACTGTTATATAAAAACTTACTAATGCTGAGTTATTAATTTCTTTTCAGATGACTTGTATTTCTATTGTTTCTTTGTTTCCTCTTTTTTGGCCTACATTTTAATTTATTTTTAAATTAGCTTTTTTTTTTTTTAATATAGTTAGTTTGTAATATTATGTTAGTTTCTCCAGGAAAGTGAATTAGCTACATATATGCATAGATCTCCTTTTTAGATTTTCTTCCCATTTTAGTCACCACAGAACACTGAGTAGAGTTCCCTGTGCTATACAATAGATTCTCACTATCTACTTTTTATACATAGTAGTATGTATGTCAACCCCAATCTCCCAATTCATCTTGCCCTCTTTCCCTCTTTGGTATCCATATGTTTATTCTTTGCATTTATGTCTCTTTCTACTTTGAAAATAAATTCATCTGCACCATTTTTTTAGATTCCACACATAAAGCAATATTATATGATATTAATATTTGTTGTTCTCTTTCTAACATACTTCACTCTATATGAAAGTCTCTGGGTTCATCTACAGCTCTGCAAAAGGCACAGTTTCATTCCATTTTATCTGCCTACCTCTTTAAAACAGTAATTTTCCATTGTGAAGTTACCATTTCCATTTGTGAAATTTCCATTTTGGTCCCCTTTCTTTATCTTATCTACACCTGCTCTAGGTTTTTGCTTTATTGTTACCATGGATTTACTTAAAACAAAGCTGACAAAAACAGCTTTGATCACATACAACAGCTTAACTTTTATATTCTTTACTTATTAAGAAATTATAGTAGCTATAGTTATTTTTAATACTCCTTTAATTTAACCTTTATACTATGGTCAAGTGGGTGACATACTACTCTATCATAGAATAGGGGTTTTCTAAATATAGTTATCCAAAAAATTAAGATCATGGCATCTAGTCCCATCACTTCATGGCAGATAGGGAGAGGAAAATGTGGAAGTGATGAGATGTTTTACTTTCTTGGGCTCCAAAGTCACTGCAGACTGTGACTGCAATGATGAAGTTAGAAAGCACTTGCTTCTTGGAAGGGAAATCTATGACAAACCTAGACTGAGTATTAAAAAGCAGACACATCACTGTGCCAACAAATGTCCATTTAGTCAAAGCTATAGTTTTTTCCAGTAGTCATGTATAGATGTGAGAATTGAACCATAAAAAAGGCTGAGCACCAAAGTATTGTTGCTTTTGAATTGTGGTACTGGAGAAGACATCTGGAGAATCTTTGGACTGCAAGAAGATCAAACCAGTCAATCCTAAAGGAAATCAACCCTAAATACTCATTGGGAGGACTGGTGCTGAAGCTGAAGCTCTGATGGTTTGGCTGCATGATGTGAAGAGCCAGTTCATTGGCAAAGACCCTGACACTAGGGAAGGTTGAAGGTAAAAGAAAGGGCAACAGAGTATGGGATTGTTAGAGAGCATCACTGACTCAGTGGACATGAATCGAAACAAACTCCGGGAGATAGTGAAGGACAGGGAAGCCTGGTGTGCTTTCATGGGGTCACAAAGAGTCAGGCACGACTTAGTGACTGAACAACAACAACCAAATATTTTAATATATTTACATTTACCACTCTGTTATACACATGCATGTTTACATGCCACTAGTTAGCTTTTTTTTTTTTCTTTCACTTTGAAGAACTCATTTTAGCATTTTTCACAAGGCAGTTCTAATGGTGATGAACTCCTTCAGCATTTGTGTCTCTGAGAAAGTATTTTTTCTCCATATTTGAAGGATAACTTTGCTAAATATAGATGGTTTTAAATTTCAACATTTTGAATATATCATTCTACTGTCTATGGTAAGATTTCTGCTGAGGAATCAAGAGTAACCTTCTAAGGGTTCTTTTTCAAGTTACAGTTATTTCTCTGGTTTCTTTTAGGCTTTCAATTTACCTTTGATTTTTGACACTTTTAGTGTATCTTGAAGAGGATCTTTTTGCACTGAGATAATAGAGTGATCTTTTAATTTTATGAAGTTTAGTATCTAAATATCTCTACTGGTTTAGGAAAGTGAAAGTGTTAGTCACTCAGTCATTTCTGAGCCTTTGCAGTCCCATGGACTGTAACCCATCAGACTCCTCTGTTCCTGGAATTCTCTAAGCAAGAGTACTGGAGTGGATAGCCACTGTCTGCTTCAGGAGATCTTCCCTACCCAGGGACCGAGTCCAGGTCTCCTGCATTGCAGGCAGATTCTTTACTGTCTGAACCACCAGGGAAGCCAGGTTTGGGGAGTTCTCAGCTATTATTTCTTTAAATAAACTCTCTGTCCTTTTCTCTCTCTTTTCTCCTTCTGTTGCCCCAGTTAATCTAATTTTCACATGTTTGGTAGAGTCCCATAGATCATGTAGGGTTTTTTAAAATTTTTCTTCATTTCCCTCTCATTGAATTGTTTCCAATTTCCTATTTTCTTGCTTACCTATTTGCTCTACTCTGCTATAGATATTCTCTATTGCATTTTCCTTTCATTCATTGAATTCCTCTATTGCAGAGTTTCTGTTTGGTACTTTTTTTTTTATGACTTTTATCTCTTTGTTAAATTTCTCACTTTGTTAACATATTGCTTTCCAGATTTTCTTAAATTGTATTTCTCTGTTTTCATATACATTATTAAATTTATCAAAACAGATATTTTTAACTCAATATCAGCTACCTTCAAAACTCCATGACTTTGAGTTTACTTATCAGAAGGTTATTGTTATCCTCCTTCAATGATATGTTTCCTTGATACCTCATGTTCCTTGCCATTTTTCATTGCTGTTTTCAAATTTAATGGAGAAGACACATAATTGACTTCAGGTGGAATATACTTTTCCTTGATCCTAATACATCTGGGGTTTTCACCAACCATGTAAGCAAATGGCTGTTTCCTTAGGTCTTGTTCCCTCTTTATGTCAGAATTCTTGTGGCATCATTTGTTCTTTCAACACACTGGGAAGCTCTAAAAAAAAATCTCTCTTTTGTTTTCCATAAGGTAAAACACAACTCCACAACACAATTTCACAGCTCACATTTGTAACTTTCCTTTTGCCCACCCATTTTGATAAGCTTATTGTGGACACTCCCTTTTTTCTAGAGTTCTCTATCACTTCTGCACTCAAGAACACATACATGGAACTGGCTGCAGAATGAAGAGAAGAATGATTTTAGCACTCAAAATGTTGAGGGTACCCATGGGCCCAATGTGAGTTTCCTCCAGTGAGGTTACTCTAGAGGCTTCTGGGTTCTTCTAGAAGTCCTAGACACATTCAGAGGGAACCATATTACTGTGCTGTCCTTTGATACTATTTTCTGTCTCTTTCTTTCTTTCTCAAAGCCATGGAAGACCCACCTCAGTACTCTGGTTTCTGCTTTAAGTTAAACAAATTCCTCTAGCAGCATTCCACATATATAAGGTAGGAAGATGCACTTTTTCCTAACAAGAGAGGTCACCACCTGCTAGTTCAGCTGCTTCCAGTAGGTCTTATGGGAGGGATCTGTTCAGTTCAGTCCAGTCACTCAGCCAAGTTAGACTCTCTGTGAACCCATGGACTGCAGCACACCAGGCTTCCCTGTCCCTCACTGACTCCTGGAGTTTGCTCAAACTCATGTACATCAATTTGGTGATGCCATCCAACCATCTCATCCTCTGTCATCCCCATCTCCTCCTGCCTTCAATCTTTCCCAGGATCAGGGTCTTTTCAAATGAGTCAGTTCTTCTATCAGGTGGCCAAAGTATTGGAGTTTCAGCTTCAGCATCAGTACTTCCAATGAATATTCAGGACTGATTTTCTTTAGGATTAACAGGTTGGATCTCCTTGCAGTCCAAAGGACTCTTGAAAGTCCTTTCCAACACCACAGCTCCAAAGTATCAATTCTTCAGTGCTCAGCTTTATAATCCAACTCTCACATCCATACATGATCACTGGAAAAACCATAGATTTGATTAGACAGAGCTCTGTTGGCAAAGTTAATGCCTCTGTTTTTTAATATGTTGTCTTGGCTGGTTATAGCTTTTCTTCCAAGGAACAAGTGCCTTTTAATTTCATGGCTGCAATCACCATCTGCAGTGATTTTGGAGTCCCCCAAAAAAATAGTCTCTCACTATTTCCATTGTTTCCCCATCTATTTGTCATGGAGCGATGGGACCGGATGCCATTATCTTAGTTTTCTGAACGTTGAGCTTAAAGCCAACTTTTTTCACTCTCCACCTTCATATTTATCAAGAGGCTCTTTAGTTCATCTTCACCTTCTGCCATAAGGGTAGTGTCATCTGCATATCTGAGGTTATTTATATTTCTCCCTGAAATTTTCATTCCAGCTTGTACTTCTTCCAGCCCAGCGTTTCTCATTATGTACTCTGCGTATGAGTTAAATAAACAGGGTGACAATATAAAACCTTGACGTACTGCTTTTTCAGTTTGGAACCAGACTGTTGTTCCATGTCTTGTTCCAACTGTTGTTTCTTGACCTACATACAGGTTTCTCAGGAGGCAGATACGGTGGTCTGGTATTCCCATCTCTTGAAGAATTTTCCACAATGTGTTGTGATCCACACAGTCAAAGGCTTTGGCATAGTCAATAAAGCAGAAGTAGATGTTTTTCTGGAACTCTCTTGCTTTTTTGATGATCCAATGGATGTTGGCAATTTGATCTCTGATTCCTCTGCCTTTTCTAAATCGAGTTTGAACATCTTGAATTTCATAGTTCATGTCCCATTGAAGCCTGGCTTGGAGAATTTTAAACCTTACTTTGCTAGCATGTGAGATGAGTGCAATTGTGTGGTAGTTTGAACATTCTTTGGCATAGCCTTCCTTTGAGATTGGAATGAAAACTGACCTTTTCCAGTCCTAGGGCCACTGCTGAGTTTTCAAAATTTGCTGGCACATTGAGTACAACACTTTCACAGTGTCATCTTTTAGGATTTGAAAGAGCTCAACTGGAATTCTATCACCTCCACTAGCTTTGTTAATAGTGCTGCTTCCTAAGGCCCACTTGACTTCACATTCCATGATATCTGGCTCTAGGTGAGTGATCACATCACTGTGGATTTTCTGGGTTATGAAGATCTGTTTTGTATAGCTCTTCTGTGTATTCTTGCCACCTCTTCTTAATGTCTTCTGCTTCTGTTAGGTCTATACCATTCTTGTCCTTTATTGTGCCCATCTTTTCATGAAATATTCCCTTGGTATCTCTAATTTTCTTGAAGAGGTCTCTAGTCTTTCCCATTCTATGGTTTTCCTTTACTTATTTTCATTGATCACTGAGGAAGGCTTTCTTATCTCTCCTTGCTATTCTTTGGAACTCTGCATTCAAATGGGTATATCTTTTCTTTTCTGCTTTGCCTTTTGCTTCTCTTCTTTCGTTAGCTGTTTGTAAGGCCTCTTCAGACAGCCTTTTTGCCTTTCTTTTTCTTGGGTATGGTCTTGATCACTGCCTCCTGTACAATGTTAGGGACCTCCATCCATAGTTCTTAAGATCTAATCCCTTGAATCTGTTTGTCACTTCCACTGTATAGTCACAAGGGATTTGATTAAGGCCATATCTGAATGGTTTAGTGGTTTTCCCTGCTTTCTTCAATTTGTCTGAATTTATCAATAAGAAGTCATGATCTGAACCAGTCAACTCCCACTCTTGTTTTTACTGACTGTATAGAGCTTGTCCATCTTTTCCTGCAAAATATATAGTCAATCTAATCAATCAATCAATATAATCACTGGGAGTGTTTTCTCTTGCATATTCCATTACCATCTTCAGTGTGTCTGTGGATGATGAAAAATGAATTAACCTAGTTGAGGTTCATCAAGCAAATTCTAGAATGAGGACTTTTCCTCTAGTAACCTTATATAGCAGCAAAATGGAAAGAATAAAAATAGTTTCAATGATAAGTAGAAAGACTCAGTTCAATAAAGAAATGAGGGAGTGCAAGTTGATGAGAAATAAAAGTAATTTAGAGCATAAAAATGTATTTAGTTATAAAGTTAAGATCTAAATTAACATAAGAATGCCTGATGTACAGAAATTGTTGTAGGGTAAAATGCTGTTGCCTAGTGAAGAAAATGTTTGTTTATATTTTGTTTTAAAAAAACAAATATACAGTAAAGAATAAATAGGTCAAATTGACTAAGTGGCCAGAAAAAGCAGAAAAGAGAAAAAGAGAAATGGAAAGGACTACCATCAGAAAGGGAGTCTTGGTGATTCACTTTGCTAACACAAGGTTGTAAACCAACTATACTCCAATACAAATTTTAAAAAAAGTTAAAAGTCATCATTGAATTGAGCTCCATAAACATACATTATAATAGTAAAATGGAATTAAATTTGCTAGTTCCAGCAGAAGAGGGGAATACCTTGACAAAGTAAAAGGCAGTAATGTCTAATTAGACAATCAAAATAAATATATATAGCATTTAAGCTCTGACTCAGTGGCTTATATGGTCTCCCAGAGAGAGGAACTGTTGGGGACTAGATAAAATTCTTGATGTAATAGCTTAAAATTGGTAGTCATAGCAAGGTGAGGTTGTTGAATCAGTTTTTGAAATTAAACAATTGCTTCTTAAGGAGGCCATTGTCAAGGATATTGATGTATCAAATCATTGATCTACATGGCTTTCCTGATGCAAGCAGTAATGTTATTTATTGGTTTACAGTTTTATCCTTCCCAGGAAAAGTTTCCCTGAACCAAATAACTAGGTCATGTTGACTCAGATCATCTTAATTCATGGTAATGATAGCGCAGTCATGTTAACACAGGTGGTCACAGTTGAAAAGTCTAACAGGCTGTGGTAAGAATTAGGTCAATCAAGTTTTAAAGTCTGCTTTCCTTTTATTTATTTTTCCAATATGTATACATTTGTTCTTCTAGTGTGGCCATACTTTAGTCATATTCCACTATAAGTGTCTGTTCAAGGTAGTAATGCTATTATCTTGTTGATGTTTGTATACTATTTCATTGAGCAGGTTAGAGTTCAAATATCACACTATTTGGGGATAATTGCAGTACTAAAATTTTTCTCTGTTTTAAAATAAAGTCTGTGAACATGTCAATAGTGCACTTTTTAAGAGTATTTTTTGTTCTAAACTACATTGAAAGTTATACTAGATTTAACATTTTAATTTTTTATCAGTTTCAATCAGGAAGATAATGTAATTTATTTGACAGCAGTATTGACATCTAACAATTAAGCATTGATTTAAGTTCCATATCTCCCCTGAGACAATCAAAATGTTGTGACAGGACTTCCACATGATGCTTTAACTAGAGAAGCAATCATGTTAGACAGTATTGTCATCAACAGTGTTCTTATTCATGTAGGGCCGATACTAAGAATGTGTACTATAAACAAGTGAAGTATAACACACACAACGAATTTCTCTTTTAGGATTCCACTGCAAAAGTTGTATGCAAATTTCCATCAAAATCACACAGCTAAGATTACTTTTATAAATGGTTATTCCAGAAGTCTAAAGTGCCTCCTCAATCAAAGAATACAACTTTATTACTCTTATTATAAATAGTCTACAGCAAAACTAACTTTGGCATTTCACAGCAAGACCAAAGTTATTACATATTAATCTTGAGGTAACATTGTTTTAAATGCTCCATAAAAATTATTTGATCAAGTTTATTCTGACTTTGGAAGATTGCTGAGCCCCTGTATGATGGAGTAGATAAAGAGTAGATTACTGAAGGTAAGGGGAATGAGGAAGGAAATGGGAAGAATTTTGATAAATAGAAACTGTGACAAATAGAAAACAAATTCTTTAATGTATGTTATACAGATGGAATGAAGAACTTGGGGACACAATCCTTATACTGATCAGGATAATAGAGTGAATTTTGGCATCATTGGTTAGTGAAAGTATTAGTTGCTCAGTCCTGTATGACTCTTTGTGACCTCATGGACTGTATCTCGTGAGGCTTCTCTATTCATGAAATTTTCCAGACAAGAATAATGGAGTATGTTGCTGCTCTCTTTTCCAGGGGAGCTCCCTGGCCCAGGGGTTGAACCCCAGTCTCCTGCATTGCAGGCAGATTCTTTACCATCTGATTCACCAGAGAATCTTTGGTGAGGTAGGCAGTTAATTGAATAACTCTATTTATTGTAACTATTATTTCCCATTAGCAAGTATGTAAAATACCAGCTGGTAAGATATTTGTCATAATTTGACAGAATTGGGTCCTCAAGGCAAATTATCTAGAGCAAGAAGAGAAAAACCTGTGTAAAAATGGACAAAAACTAAACCAGGAGTAAAATATTGCAAGCACACACATAATAATACTACTCTAAATTTTTAAGATTGTACCTCTCTGCCTTAAAAAAAAATTATTCTGAACCTCTGAATAACTCATTTGGAAATAATAATTCATGTTCTCTGTATTCTTCTCCTTTATTTGGAGATTTTAGTGGAAGAAGCTTATTGATATGTTGCTTGGTGACATGAAGCTTACTCATTATCTCTTGCACCAAGGGCATGTTCTGCACACAGTTCATATGTAAAACATTTATTAAAGTATTACTATTTCAAGGCTTTCTTGGCTTAATAATGATCTCAAATTTTCTACCATTTTATACACATAAGTGTATATCCAAAGAATCATTTCACTTAGCTCTGTATACAATATGAAAATAAAAGAAACCTGAGGCACCACTTACTGCATGGTGCACCCAAATATATATAATCTACTCAACTAGTGCCTATAAAAGGCAATTCTATGAGACGACCATCTCAGAAAAATTAAAGACCTTGATACACAAAGTAAGAAACAGTGCTAAGATTTGTTCCTGGGTATTTTATCCATAATACCAGGTACTGTGTCAAAAATGTTAAATCTTTTTGATTAATAGAATTCCTTTACTTCAAGATATTTTACTTCTTTGATTCACCTCTTAAAATAAAAACTCTTGATGACATCAGTATTAGTTATTATTGTACCCGATGTTTAAAATATTTCATTTATTTTAATCGAAACTTTCTGTACTTTGACAATAAAGCTGACAGAAATTATTGGTTACAGTTAAGCCAATAGAAATAGCATAAGATACACAAGAAAAACATCTTGTGTTCCAGAAAAACATCTACTTCTGCTTTATTGACTATGCCAAAGGCTTTGACTGTGTGGATCACAACAAACTGTGGGAAATTCTTAAAGAGATGGGAATATCAGACCATCTGACCTGTATCTTGAGAAATCTGTATGCAGGTCAAGAAACAGCAGTTAGAACTGGACATGGAACAACAGACTGGTTCCAAACTGGGAAAGGAGTTTCGTCAAGGCTGTATATTGTCACTTTGCTTACTTAGCTTATATGCAGAATACATCATGAGAGCTGCTGGGATGGATGAAGAACAAGCTGGAATCAAGATTGTTGGGAGAAATATCAATAACCTCAGTTACACAGATGACACCACCTTTATGGTAGAAAGTGAAGAAGAACTAAAGAGCCTCTTAATGAAAGTGAAGGAGGAAAGTGAAAAAGTTGGGTTGAAGCTCAACATTCGGAAAACTAAGATCATGGCATCTGGTTTCATCACTTCATGGCAAATAAATGGGGAAACAATGGAAATGGTGACAGAGTTTATTTTTGGGGGGCTCCAAAATCACTGCAGATGGTGACTACAGCCATGAAGTTAAAAGACACTTGCTCCTTGGAAGAAAAGTTATCACCAACCTAGACAGCATATTAAAATAAAGAGAAAGAGACAGTACTTGGCCAACAAAAGTCCTCCTAGTCAAAGCTATGGTTTTTCCAGTGGTCATGTATGGGTGTGAGAGTTGGACTATAAAGAAAGCTGACCACTGAAAAATTGATGCTTTGAACTATGGTGTTAGAAAAGTCCCTTGCACTGCAAGGAGATCCAACAAGTCCATCTTAAAGGAAATCAGTCCTGAATATTCACTGGAAGGACTCATATTGAAGCTGAAGCTCCAATACTTTGGCCACCTGATGTGAAGAACTGACTCATTTGAAAAGACCCTGATGCTAGGAAAGATGGAAGGCAGGAGGAGAAGGGGACGACAGAGTGTGAGAATGGCATCACCAACTCGGTGGACATGAGTTTGAGTAAACTCCGGGAGTTGGTGATGGACAGGGAGGCCTGGCTTGCTGCAGTCCATGGGGTCGCAAAGTGTAAGACATGGCTGAGCGACTGAATTGAACTGAATATAAGAATAGGGGTTTCCCAGGTAGTGCTAGTGGCAAGAATTCTGCCCACTAATGCAGGAGATGTAGGAGATGCTGATTTGATCCCTGTGTCGGAAAGATCACTTGGAGGTCATGAAAACCCATTCCAATATCCTTCCTGGAGAATCCCATGGGTAGAGGGATAGGTAGAGGGATAGTCCATAGGGTCACAAAGAGTCATAAATGACTGAAGCAACTTAGCATACGTGCACACACAAGAATAAATCAAAATAGCATAGAAATAACAAACCTGGAAATGAGATATTTTATAAGATATTGAGAAAACATCACACAGAAAAGAAAACAGCTTCGTTTAAATCAGTTTATGCAAATTTACTTTTCCTTTCTTGGACTAAATATTGGTCTATTCACCAAGAGCTATCCCTTCTGTGCTAGTTTAGCTAAGATTATATTTGAAAACCATCAAGTAGACTCTAAGATGTTTGTTCAAAAGATTGATTTTACTAAAGTAAGAAGATACTTTATGCAGGAGGAGAGGTTAAAAGAAAATTTAGAATCTAATTAATCTTTGAACAAAAGGAATTGGTCTTGGTAAATTAAATAATACAGGAACTCATACAGCTCAATATCAGAAAAATGAACAACTCAATCAAAAAAAAAAGATAGAAGACCTTAATAGACATTTCTCTAATGAAATCTTACCAATGACCAAGAGGCACATGAAAAGATGCCAAATATCATTAATTATTGTGTGTGTGTGCTCAATCACTCAATTGTGTCTGACTCTGTAAGACCCTGTGGACTGTAGCCAGCCAGATTATTCTGTCCTTGGGATTTCCTAGGCAAGAATACCAGAATGGATTGACATTTCCTCCTCCAGGGGATCTTCTGGACCCAGGGCTTGAACTCAAGTATCCTGTGTCTCCTGCATTGCAGGCAGATTCTTTCCTACTGAACCATCATTAAATATTAGATAAATGTGAATCAAAACTACTGTGAGGTATCACATATATATATATATATATATATATATATGTATGTATGTGAGTGTGTGTAAGTATAACTGAATCATTTTGCTGTATACTTGAAACAAACACAACATTGTAAATCAAGGATATTTCAATAACATTTTTTGAAAAAAAGTCAAAGCATATTTATAGTGTAATCTTTTTAATGTGCAATAATCAACCTTGGGTAGATATTTATGTACGTTTTAGAGGTGCAACAGAATGATCATGTTGTAGAGAATGCCACTGTGGAAGTACTGCCTTTTTCTGTCACCCTTACAGCCAAGACTATCAATCGTATTCACAGCCACATTCAAAGATTCTGATAGAGAATAATACACAATTTTTCATGGAATATTCTTACTTTCTTCTTTCATCATGATATAAATTTCAGTAAAGAACAAAAGATGTGGTGTTTAAGTGCAAGAATAAAAATGTACATTTATAATTTACAATTTAATATTCTTATGATTATTTTTCCAGCTTTTATTTAAAATTTTAGATCACATAATTCCTGCCTATCTCTTTTGGGAATGAAGAACTTTTACCTATTTATAAACTCTGATATCTGCTTTGTCCTTTTAAATACCATTTACTCCTATTCTGTGATAACTATATCCTTCTTGTAGGTTCCTGGTAGTCTCATTGTGAATTTGATGAACTCAAATTTCCTGCACAGTCAGGCTGCATACATGGAAGATGATAATTTATCTTAGGAAGATAGAAAGAAGCCTTATTATGTAATCCTTAATATATATATATATATACACATACACATATATGTAAGTGTGTATATGTATGTATACATATATGTATATATGTGTATATGTATGTATGTATATATGTATATATAAAAGATGCATACATTGAAGATGATCATTTATCTTAGGAAGGTACAAAGAAGCCCTATTATGTAATCCTTAATATATATATATGTATGTATGTATATGTATGTGTACATATATATGTATATATGTATGTGTATATATGTGTGTGTATATATGTATGTGTATATATATACATATGAAGTGAAAGTTGATCAGTTGTGTCCAACTCTTTGCGACACCATGGACTATACTCCAGGTCAGAATACTGGAGTGGGTAGCCTTTCCCTTCTCCAGGGGATCTTTCCAACCTAGGGATCTAACCCAGGTCTCCTGCATTGCAGATGGATTCTTTATCAGCTGAACTACAAGGGAAGCCCAAGAATACTAGAGTGGGTAGCCAATCCGTTCTCCAGCAGATCTTCCTGGACCAGGAATCAAACTGGGGTCTCATGCATTGCAGGTGGATTCTTTACCAAATGAGCTATGAGGGAAGCCCATATATATATGTGTGTGTGTGTGTGTGTGTGTGTGTGTGTGTGTGTGTGTGTGTATTTTATATAGTATTACACATAATGTGCTTGTGTGCTCAGTCACTTCCATTGTGTCCAACCTTGTGATCTATGGACTGTAGCCAACCATGCTGCTCTGTCCTTGGCATTCTCCAGGCAAGAATACTGGACTGGCTTGCCATTTCCTCCTCCAGGGGATCTTCCCAACCCAGGGGTCAAACCTGCATCTCTCATGTCTCTTACATTAGCAGATGGATTCTTTACCACTACCACCATCTGGAAAGCCCGTTATACATTTTATATATACATATATAACAATTTCACTCCATTGAGTTTGATAATTAAAAAGAAAGCTACCATGGTACTTGGCTTTTGCCTAAATATCCTGATCACATCAACTTTTGTAAGGTTGCTGTCTGAGGCAGTAAAGGCCTTAGGAAAGTTCTATTTGTGCCAGACTTTAGATTGCATCAAGGACATCAATGTTGGGTTGTTTTCTTTTAGTATGTGATATGTGTTTAATATTTCCTTCTGGCTGTGATGAACAGTTGACTTATACACTCCCTTGGTAATTGTTGTGCTAAAATCAATAGTCACTACTGCTTGCATAGTTTTGCCTTTCTCTGAAGAACAGAAACCCTTAGCACACTATAATCACAAATCCTAAATCATACTCTTAGATTAAAGAATAGAAAACTGTCCATGCTATATATTGATACTGTGTTCATCTCTTTAACTGTTGCACTCTGTTCTCCATCCTGCAGAATTTGTTGGGTGAAAACCCTGGAATCAGCTTCTCTTGTGGAGGCCAGACCCCATGCCAACTTTGACCAGGATCAACGCTGGCCCTTTAGATGCTGCCAGGTTGATCTCTACACCTCTCCCTCAGTATGTTTACTTACCATCTGGCCTGACACACCTATCCTCTTAGTAATTAAAATATGTTCTATCCTCAAGTTTCAACACAAGTCGAGTTTTACTTTATTTTATTTCATGAGGATGTTCTGAATACCTCAGCTAGCAAGCAATCCCAAAATCTTTGTGACTTAATAAAACAAAAACTTTTTTATTCGCTTAAATTTCCCTGCAGATTTGCTGACTCATGAAAGTAATAGTACTCCATGTAATGACTCAGTAATTCAGGCTACTCGATATCTTAACTTAATATTTTAGCACCAGACTTCCTCTACTTTGGCTGTAGAGGAAAAGAGGAGGCTAGAGAATTTGGGCGAGTATTAAATGTTTAAAACCTAACATAACCCATATCAGCTCTACTAGCTTGTCGAACAGAACTAGTTGTATAAGCTCTACTCGTAACTCCAAACTCCATGTGTCTGGAAACTGAGGAAACAGGAAATCTGTAAATATAATCTTACCATGAAAATGCAATAATAGACAAGATTTAAATGATGCAAAAGAAAAATTTTACACACACGTACACAATACACAATCTTTTGAAATCCCTATGAAACTAATAACTAAGCAAATCACATATGTGACCAGTTTAAAAATCAAAATCAGTTCAGTTCCATCTCTCAGTCTTGTCCGGCTCTTTGCAACCCCATGGACTGCAGCATGCCAGGCCTCCCTGTCCATCACCAACACCCGGCGTTTATTCAAACTCATGTCTATTGAGTCAGTGATGCCATCCAACCATCTCATCCTCTGCCGTCCCCTTCTCCTCTTGCCTTCCATCTTTCCCAGCATCAGGATCTTTTCAAATGAGTCAGTTCTTTACATCAGGTGGCCAAAGTATTGGAGTTGCAGCTTCAACATCAGTCCTTCCAATGAATATTCAGGACTGATTTCCTTCGGGATGGACTGGTTGGATCTCCTTGCAGTCCAAGGGACTCTCAAGAGTCTTCTCCAACACCACAGTTCAAAAGCATCAATTCTTTGGCCCTCAGTTTTCTTTTTAGTCCAACTCTCACATCCATATATAACTACTGGAAAAATTATATCCTTGACTAGATGGACCTTTGTTGGCAAAGTAATGTCTCTGCTTTTTAAAATGCTGTCCAGGTTGGTCATAACTTTTCTTACCAGGAGTAAGTGTCTTTTAATTTTATGGCTGCAATCACCATCTGCAGTGATTTTGGAGTCCAAAAAATAAAGTCTCTCACTGTTTCCATTGTTTCCCTATTTATTTTCCATGAAGTGATGGGACCAGATGCCATGATCTTAGTTTTCTGAATGTTGAGTTTTAAGCCAACTTTTCCACTCTCTTTCAGTCTCATCAAGAGGCTCTTTAGTTCCTCTTCACTTTCTACCATAAGAGAGGCATCATTTTCATATATGAGGTTAATGATATTTCTCCTGGCCATCTTGATTCCAGTTTGTGATGGAGTCAAGATAAATAGCTATAAAGAATAGCTATAAAGAATAGACTATAAATAGTTTTCTAATTATAATGCAATTGGCATTGCAATTAATAGCAAAAATAGAAAACACTAAAGCTAAACAATTGATAGTTACTTAAAAGAATCCTATCATGAGTGCATGAGTGAATGAAAGTTATTTATAATAATAACAATAACAATACTAATAATAAAATTTAATATTTTACAGACTTTGTTGCTTGACAGGCATACTTACAGTTTTTACTTCATTGATCCTAACAACCTATTAGTTTTTTGTTTTTTTTTTTAATCAGTCTAACTTTACAGAAGACTAAACTGAGGTACGGAGAAGTAACAAAGATCACAAAACAGTAAGTGGAGAAGCAAAGGCAGGATTTGCATTGCCACTTAGATTATAATGATCCTATCAAAAATTACATAGCATGGCTTTCAGGAATGCTCAGAGAAAAGTAATTTAGCTTGTTCAAACAAGATATTTGGAAAGTGAGCTAAACTATGCCTGGAGATGAGGAAGGAAGAGAGGAGAAAGAAGCACTGGCAAACAAAACCTAGGATTATTTATTTAGATAGATAAATGTCTAGCCAGTCCAATCAAAAATGCTTTAAAAATCCCCCAAAATACCTTACAAATTATCTTAGGGATAGAAACAGGATTCCCACCATCAAACTATCAGTCACTGAATTCACTCCACAATGGTGCACTTTTATCGGATAAGGCTCTCAGGGAGGAGCTGGGATATATAGGAGTTTTTGCGACAAAGACAAGGTTAGTTAGAACATAAAAAATTGCCATTAACTAAAGAAAAATAGATATTGCAAGCTAAGGAATTTAGTGCTTTTCTATGTATGGAAAGATTCAAAAGTCTGGGCTCATTGAAATCATCCCTTTGATGTGCCCTCGGCTTTGATGCGCCCACAGGCCAGTGTCCTGCGCGCTCTCACCCTGAGTCTCCTCCAGGCGCACGATTGTGGGGGTGGCTGCGGTGGTTGATAGCTTGGTGGCAGACATCCTATTTCTATCCTGAGTTCCCTCAGAACTCACCATTAAGGCAGTTTTAATGTGATGATTTGATGGCTGTAACATCTTTATTCAATACAAGTTACATGCTATATGAGTAAACATGTGAGTGAATTTTTTTTTTTCACTTACAAGATCTATGAAATGGAACTAGATTACTTAGTACATACTATTACTAATGACTTTAAATAAAGCCTGTGTAGTTGGTGATAGGATCTCCTTGATTAGTTTGAGGGAGAAATATAATCAACTTCTATCTCTGTCTCTGCCTCTCTTTCTCTTTTCAAGCCAGAGTAATTCATCAAAATCCCCTCACATGTTTCTATCAGAAGAGAACTCTTAAAATAGCCTCCAACATTCGATTAAACCTTATCCCAAATTGTTCCAGTATTCCAGGTTTTTCCAAAGCTGTCAGTTTACATCATATGTCCCAGGAGATACAGGAAAGTAAATAAGATTTTTCAAGGTTTAGTTGTTTCAATGTACAGACAAATTTTTTTTACAAACAAATGTATTTGATTTATGACTGAAAGCTTTCTGTTCAGTGTATTATTTTCTTAATATGACCCATTTACACAGTGACTAAGTGTCATGCTAAATTATAACCACCAGCACACAATGTCAGAAATGAGACATTTTCCTGGTTTCTGAACCTCAAAACCACTATTTCCTCAGGATGAATTTAACTTTGTAGTGAGACTTTCATTGCAAATCAGCTTCAATTATAATTATCTCAACACATCACATAGTTTCTAAAAATGCTATTTTTCCCAAAACACAGTCACTCATATGCAAAAGTATTCAGTTAACTCTCAATTATCAGCATATAGGGGACTGTTGGAGAGTCGAAGATGTTCTTTCCCTGAAGCACTGGGTCCCATCTCGTCTTAGGTTAAATGCTTTATGCTCAATTTAGTGTTAGCAAACTGGAAGCTAGTACATTATAATTTTAATTTTAGGCTTCCATTACTTCTCAGCCTATTGCATATTTAGCCCACACATTAAAAAAAAAAAAAAAAAAAACAGAAAGAAAGAAAAGAGAGCACAGGCATCCATACTTAAAAGTGAAAATGTTAGTAGCTCAGTCATGTCTGACTCTTTGAGACCTCATGAACTGTAGCTCTCCAGGCTCTTCTGTCCATAAGATTTCCAGGCAAGAATACTGGAGTGGGTAGTCATTCTCTTTTCCAGGGGATCTTCCTGACCCAGGATTTGAACCCAAGTCTCCTGAATTTCAGGTAGATTCTTTACTGTCTGAGCCATGCATACTTAAACTGAACACTGATTTGTGTATATAATTTTAATACAGTGAATATACACCATTTTTCTTAAATTTTGCACAACATTTTTTTTTCTTTCTTTGTAGGTGACTGGCATTATTTTTCCTTTAGAAAGTCAGTATATAATGCTCATGAAAGAGATTTAAGTTAATCACTGTTTTAAAGTTAACTTTTTTGTTTAATTTTCTTCTTGAGTAAAGATAAATGTGGTAGCTTCCAAGCCTGGATTTTTCTTCTCACTGATGCTCATTGCTCTTCCTTTTAGAAGCACAAAAACAATTTTCTCCAGGAAGAACATACCTGCCATAGTGTATTGATTGCTTTTTGGTTTGAGGAATTTGAATGTGCAACTGTATTTCTTCCTACTGGGAAACTTTAAACTGTACTAGTATTGCATTTTAGTGGGAGGAAGATGAAGGAGCTAGGATAGAATGGGAAAGAAGATAAATGAGATCAATTTCATAGAAGTAGGCCTTTTTTTTTCTGCCTCACAATACTTGTACCTTTCTCTCATGTTAATTCTCTTTCTTTTACACACATGCGCACACACACACACACAATTGTACCTTAATCTTCTTTGACAAAAGCAAGGAATTCTATAAATAGACCATGAATATACAAATGGTTCATTTAACAGTTTAATCAAAACAAACTGCATCCAAGTGATTTGGTAAAAATGACAGGCTAACAAATGGAAAATTAGCAAAGATCTAGATTGTAAAATGTGTATATAGTAGTATAAGGAGCTAAGAGGATTAGATTTAACAATAAAAATGAGAAAAAAGTGACAAGCTTCTCTCAATTATTCATTTAGAATTAATAGTCTAATTATAATCTTGATTCAGCATTATTTATGGCACTACCATGTTCCAATTATTTTATTTTTTTATTTTAAAATTTGTAAAAAGAATAAAAGAATTCATTGCTTATTTCTGGCCTTAAAAGAGTATGTTTTAAACAGAGGGCGAAGAGTTTGGGGAAAGATGTTTAAAATGCTTAGAAGGAGGTGAACAGAGTAATATTCCCAATCAGAAAGAACTTTGTTGTTTATATCTGCCAAGTTCTCATATTCTACTTTGGAAAAGTGAGCTCTTATGGGTATTAAATGATTAACCCAAATCCATTCAACATGGTTTGTATATACTGTATGTTGACATAAATAGTTTGTATAATGGTGATAGCAAAATCCTATTGTCCATAATTCCAGTGTTATTTATTTTATCAAATATACTTTCTAACAATGTGTTTATGTATATGTCTAATTTTAGATAGTGGATTGTTCATAGAATAAATGCAAATCTGAAGGGGAAAAAAATTGATCCTTGAGAAGTTTATAAATTGCTAAGAGAAAAGCTAAGAAGTTAACTTCATATCTTATTTCAGTTTCTACTAAAAACTCTTTTTGTTGTAGAATGAACATTAAATTGGATTTAAGACAGATCATTATTTTTCTGAGGTACTGTCTTGAATCTCCACATAAGTGTAGATTCTTAAGCACTGTTCTCTCCAGTAACTCTCAACCAGAAATTCTCATCCATCACAGGGAGCATTCATAGTATATCAGGCTCCCCTCAAGGTCACAAAAGTATGATTAGCCTTGTCTCCATCAGGGAGTAGAGTAGTACTCAAGAGGAGCCTCAACTATCAAAATCTTCCATCTTCTCTTCATAAAACTTTCTTTTGCATCACTAATTTTGCTTACCTGGGTCAGATAACAACAATTAACTGAGAAGAAAATTGAAGCTATCTCAGTCCTCATCAATACATATCATAAAATAAACTGAACTTCAATCAAAATACCAATCAATACAGCAATGTTTTAAGTATGATTTGGAAAATGATAGAATGGATTTTCAACAATATTTTATAATACTAAGGGAAGTGTGAATATATTTTCAATCTTTTTCTTAAAACCTACTTGGTATAGAATAGTTAACTTATCAGTAACTTATTTGTGAGTCAACTGAATATACAATTCCACTTGATTAAATATTTTTAATATAGATTTTCATTCCATAAATATGATTTATCATATTGCCAATAAGTTCAATTATGTAAAATAAGCACAGGATATAAATAACTGAATGGGATATGAATCATTCTAAGAAAAATGCATAAAATATCCAAGCTAAAATATTATTCAGATAAATTAAAAAGACAGAAATTAATAAAATAAATTATAGAGATACAGATATATTCTGCCTAAAATCAAGACTTATTATATAATTGAGATAGTAAGACATATTTAAGATAAATAAAAAGAATAATAACATATAATGGAATTCAAAAAAAAACTTGACAGTGAATTTATGAAAAAGCTGGCACTGAGGAGTAATGGTGTAGGAATTTTCTTCTGGATAAACTTCTTTCTAGAAAAACACACACACACAAAACAAAGACAAAAACAAATATAAATAAAAGTAAGAAAGGGCAGTTTAGTAAGAAAAATACTATTAGAAAATAACTGCTGTATTTCAGACAAACCTCATGGAAAAAAACTTATCAACCCACCCCAAGTCTTGCCAACAATGGCTGAGAGGAGAATGCAGGCCTCCATGTTTGACAGGCTGTAACGAAGCAACCCATTTCCTTCACCAGGGTACTGTCAGAGATGACCAAGTAGAGAACTAGGACTTTCAGTCTCACGGGCAGTAAAATAAGGTTTCTTCCCATTGTGTCAATGGAGACCAGTTAGGGAGTTTGGGCTTCTACCTTCATTGAGGGAAATGAAGCAGCCTTCCATGCCTTGCCGAAGAGTTTTAGAGGATGTCTAGTGGAGAGTCAGAACTTTTACCACTGTTCAGTTCTAATGAGGCTGCTAAGGTGACTCATTATTAAAGACCCTGATGCTGGGAAAGATCAAAGGCAGGAGGAGAAGGGGATGACAGAGGATGAGATGGTTAAATGGCATCACTGTCTCAATGGACATGAGTTTGAGCAAACTCTGGGAGATAGTGAAGAAAAGGAAGCCTGGTGTGCTGCAGTCCATGGGGTCACAGAGTCGGACAGAACTGAATAACAACAGCAACTATTATGCACTTAGAATTCTTTCAGTTTATGTTATTGTATCTTGATGGGAAACAATATGAATATCTTCTAACTTTTTCATAGTCAGGACTTTCTGAATGAAAACTAATAGCAATTTGAGATAAAGGACAAACCTTGGAAGTCAAAGGATGACTTAAAAGAGTGCAATTATATGGTAGTGATGGATTTTGGGGAGATTTTCATCTTCCAGAGATGAGCTTTTATTTCAAAGGGGAGTAACTTAAAGCCATACATTTGTACTCTGAAGTACTGTAAGACATTAAGTAACACACGCTTCTCTTACTCTTTTCAGGGAGAGGAGGGAAGTGACCAGAATCTATATTTGCTTTTAGAGTCATATTTTCTGTATACTTCTCCTGTGTTCCTCTTACCACGGGAAGAGTGAGAGGTGCTCCCATTTCATTTCCATGAAGCTAAAAATATGAGGCAGGAGAAAATGATGCATGCATTGCTATAAGGAAAAATAACTTTCCCTTTCATCCAGAAACATGTTTTCTTTCACGACAATAATTAAAAATAAGCACACATGTTAGAAACCTATCTGAAGACTTCCTTTATCATATTATTTAAAGTAGACCAAAGAATGAAAAATATTATTTTTATTTCAGCTTATAGTATTTTCTTTAATGTGCTTATTAATATTGCAAATATCTATGTGATTTATTTATGGCAGTAGGTTTAAAACAATTATTGTTTTGGGTTTTCATTATCCACAAGTAGGTTTCTCATCTATAATGTCTGCACATCAGTGAATAACACTTGTTAATATCACTCCCAATTCTAATGTTTTACAAGTAACTTGAAGGTGTTCAGTGAATGTTTGGCATCTGCCCATCGTATTTATTTATGCTGTCTCAGGTTGTGGACAATATATGATAAATTGATGTGGGTATAGTCACAAACTAAATTTCATATTTTTGTCAAGTGTCAAAATGGCACCTCTTGGCAACTGTCCCTAAAACAATGAATTTGGTAAAGCTAATTGTTGCTTATAAGAGAAAAAAAAATAAAGAAAAACCAGTTTTCTCTTTTATATGACAGACAAAATAGAAGAGAATGGTTTTCACCTGACTTCCTCCCACACACAAATTGATGTCACTAATTTTAGTAATACTAGAGAAGCAATTTGTGACCCAAAAGTTACTTTATTTAAAATAAATAATCAGAGAAGTGTTTCACATGCAAACATAATAAACAAGAAGAACTGAGATCCAAATCAGGACAAATGGCTGTGTGATGATGCATTAATTACACATCAATTTTGTACTTATGAAATGGTAAATGGATTTCAGTTTTGATGTCAACTTCTGATTACCCGTACAACTCAAAAGTGGTCACTGTATCCAGTTCACTAATATTCTGACAGCTAAATTTTAGTATAGGGCTATATGGAAAATACATTTCTGTCAGAAACATTGAATGCAAATCTTGATCACTGTTATTACACTTCTTCAAAAATGTTTATTTTGATGTCATAAAGTTGATATGGACATTGTTTTCTTAAAGTGCTTTCAAGTTATTGACAAAATTTTAGTAATATCATGACTCCAGTATCAAAAAAAAAAGTGTCCATTGCCATATTTTCAAAAGAATGTAGAAGTTTTACAGCAATTTTAAATTCCTGTTACATTGTACTGATTTTAAAATTAAATCATGTCATTATAACTTCCTTTGTTGTGATTATGTACACATCAAGAATATGCTATTATCTAGAATCAAATAAATTGTAAAATATTGGAAAGTTAAATTTCTGAACTAATTTGTTCTTCATCCAAACTAATTTGTTCTTATTGACAATTACAAACTTTAGAAATAATATGCTCACATGTTTCTGAATACTTTCTGCACTGCCATATCATTTTGCTGTTTCTATTTGTGTGTGTGCACTCACTTAGCTATGTCTGGTGCTTTGTGACTCTTTGGACTGTAGCCCACCTGGCTTCTCTGTCAGTGGGATTTTCTAGGCAAGAATACTGAAGTGGGACACCATGTCCTCCTCCCAGGGAATCTTCCTGACCCAGGGATCAAACCTGTGTCTCAGTGTCACCTGTGTTGGCTGGTGGATTCTTTACTACTGGGCCACCTGGGAAGTCCATCCTTACTTTAGATATTCCATATAAAAGTAAAGTGATATTTTAAAAAGGTCATGATTTTTATTCATTGTGGAGAATCTAGCAACCCTCTTACAGGTAACAATTACAGACTTTGAATAGAAATTTGTTTTAAAATGCCATTTGCAAACATTGGAATGTGAAAAATACTATTCTGAAATTGGAGTTGATTTACTGCTCTTAAGGAGAAAATTTCCCTTTGTGAGATTTATGTTTATTGAGCTCCACCCCTCCCACAAACATTCTTCTGTTCTATATCATCCAACGGCTAGCTAGAACTGAAATGCAAGTTTATAGTGTTAATGTCTTGAGATGTGAGACAGTGTTTTGAGAGCTCTCAAACATAATATCTGAAGTTTAAGTGGGGTAAGTTTTGAGCAGAAGGAAACCACAGAAGGAGGACTCTCAAAATCTTAGTATAAACCTTAAATTTTTATTGAAAACTATTAAATTTCCCATGTACGAGGGAAATTACAAGGAGCACAGTGGATCTGTACAAGGAGGACAAAGAGCTAGGAGACTGGAAGTGCTGAGCATAGATTTCAACTCTTACTCATTTTAGGAGAATCAAAGTTTAGAATTAAATTTCCCCCAAGTTAAAATGACTCCACTAGCACTTTGGAATACATGAAAACCCAAGAAGAGTCATGTCTTTTGAGTAAAACTGTTTCTGAACTACAAAATTACATTATGACTAAGGACACAACAGAAAGAGATAGCCTAACAATGAATAAAACTAAGTACGGTCTCAAAGTGACTAGCTGGTAAGAACCTACCTTGTAGAACTAAAATCAAAATATGGAGATAAGAGAATATAACCCCATAAGTATTATCCATATAGTTCAGTATTAAAGTAGGGGAAATGTGACCCATATTTTAGAAAAACAGTGGCCAATTAAAATAAACACTGAGATAATCTTGGAGTTACCATATTAGGAGTTTATAGAAGCTCTTAAAAACATTTTTACAGAGTAACAAAAGTTGAAATATTCAGAAGAAAAATGAGAAAACAGCTGATAAAACAAAAATAAAATAGAAAATCTGTAAAAAAAAATTATTAAATACACTGGACACCAGTGTTGGTATGAAATAATTTAGTAGACAAATATGCCAGGAATAAAAGTGGAAATAGAAATTACCCCATTTGAAGTAAAAACAAAAAAAAATTTAAAATGAGTGGTTAGGAATTCAGTGAATCAAGATGGCATAATAGAAAGATCCACACCCTCACTCTGTATTGGAAATACCAATTGAAGAGAAACATATGCATGGACATAGCTTTATGGGAACTCTAGAAACAAGTAATGATTTGCAACAACCAAGCAAACCCCCAATGAAGAAAAAAGATATATGCAGAATGGCGGGACATTTTATGGCATCTTTGCTTGCCTTTGTCCCACATTCTCCCCCCAACACAACACAGTGTGTTCAGAAAAAAAGAAAGCGAGAAAACATGTATTGTCTGTCTCTTAAGTTTGCAGTACTCTGAACTTGTTGTACTGTCTTCTCAAATGACTGTAATTTGCCTAACTGAGATTATTGATGGGAATAGTAATGAGGTTGGAGTCAACTGAAAAGAGTGGTGGGCATCATAATATGTGCAAGAGGACTCCATACTCACAGTTCGTTTCCTGGTGACCTGAGGTTATGGGCAGAGGAATATGACAGACCATTCAGGTCCTGAGAAAAATCAGAAGCAAAATATTTTGCTAAACATTGAAAAGCACAGTACATATTGAGGAATTGGGAAGAAAGCCCATATACCAGTCCAGGGAAGATGCCTCCCCCTGGAAGGCCTAAAAGTCTTTGATCTTTTATACTGGGTTGATTACAGAAGCATGTATCCTGCGTGGAGACAGACCACAAAACAGGAAAATAGCTATTTTTTAAATATCCAGTTTTCACTAAAGGATTACAAAGCATACAAAAACAGGAAAATGAGACATTTAATGGAATAAAATAGATTTCCCTAAAACAAAATATAAGGTTCAGATTTGTTTGGCAAATACTTTAAAGTTACTGTCTTAAATATAGTCAATTATTTTAAGACATTTAAAAAAGAAAATTAGGGGGAAATATATGAACAAAATGAGAATACCAACAAAGGAACAGAAATTCTGAAAAGGAACCAAACAGAATTCTGGAGTTGAAAAATATAAGAACTAAATTGAAATAAATAAATACATAAAGGAAGTTTCAACAGCACACTTAAATCAGCAGAGAAAAGAATCCTAACTTTTCTTAGGGATTTTAATCTTTTCGATATGTCCATTCTCAGTTTTGCCAATGTTATTTCCATTGATTCTAGCCATGGTTCATTTACAGTTCCTCATGTACATCATGTGTAGCATACTAATCAGTTCTCATTTTGGTCTTATTACCTAGAATTTTCTTTCTTTACCCTCCCATCTTTATCAACTGAATGCCTAGGTCTTATTCTACCATATAATTAATCTACAATAATTTATTTTGTTATAAATGTATTACACTTGAAGAAACAAAAAAGTATTAGGAAGGTATTTCTTCTTTTTACCCTCCAAAGTACCTAGTCTAAAGTCCGTCCCATAATCTAGTCCAAAGTCCATCCCATGATCAGATGATTGTTCCTCTAAACTTGTATATATTAAAGTTTATTGCAATTTTTTCTACTAAAATGAAGGAAATTTCATTGGTAATTTGATAGCACTTGCATTGAGTCTATAGTTTGCCTTGGGTAGTACCATCATTTAGAAAATATTGATTCTTCTAATCCAAGAACATGGTGTATCTTTTCATCATTTTGTGTCATCTTACATTTCTTTCATAAACATTTTATACTTTATGGAGTACAGATCTATTGACTCCTTAGGTAGTTTTATTCTTAAGAATTTTATTATTATTTTATTATTTTTTATTTTGGTTTTGATTTTCTCTTTCTGGGCTTTCTTTGTTACTGTATAGAAATGTAACACATTTGTGTGTATTAACTTTGTATCCTGCAACTTCACCAAATTCATTGATGAACTTAAGTAGTTTTCTGATAGCATATTTAGTATTTTCTATGTATAGTATCATGTCATCCAGTTTTACATTTTTTCCAACTTGAATTCCTTTTATTTATTTTTCTTTTTATGACTACCAAAATTACATTTAATGGAAGTGGCAAGAATGGACATGCTTGTCTTATTCCTGACCCAAAAGGGAATGCTTTCAGGTTTTCCCATTAAGCTTGATGCTAGCTAGATATTTTTGACATATGGTTTTTATTATGTTGAGGTATATTGCCTGAATGCTCACTATCTGGAGAGTTTCATCATAAATGAGTGTTGAATTTTGTCAAAAGCTTTTCATTCTTCTGTTAAGATGTTCATATAGCTTTTATTCTTTAATTTGTTGATGTGGTATACCACTCTGATTGATTTGTGTTTACACAAAAGTCTCTGAATAGCCAAAACAGTCTTGAGAAAGAAAACGGAACTGGAGGTATCAGGCTCCCAGAATTTATACTATACTACAAAGCTTTATATACAGAGTCATGCCTGACTCTTTGTGACCCCATGAACCATAGCCAACCAGGATCCTCTGTACATGGAATTTTCCAGGCAAGAATACTGGAGTGGGTTGCCATTTCCTTCTCCAGGGTATCTTCTCAACCCAAGAATTGAACCTGGGTCTACTGCATTTCAGGCAGATTCTTTACCACCTGAGCCACCACTACAAAGCTACAAACATCAAAAAAGTATTGCACTGAAACAAAAACAGAAATATGTATCAATGGGACGAGAGAGAAAGCTCAGAGATAAATCCACACACCTATGGTCATTTAGTTTGTGACAAAGGAGGCAAGACTACACAATGGAGAAAAGACAGTCTCTGTAATAAATGCTGCTGGGAAAACTGGAGAGCTTCATACAAAAATATATGAAGAACATCCATTAATGATATATACAAAAACAGGCAGATTAAATGGATTTAAATTGATTACATTGTCTAAATGTAAGACAAGAGAGTATAAAGCTCTTAGAGGAAGACATAAGCAGAACAGGCTTTGACATAAATTGCAGCAATATCTTTTTTGACCCATCTCTCAGAGTAATGGAAATAAAAACAAGAATGAACTAATGGGACCTAATGAAGCTTAAAAGCTTTTGCACAGCAAAGGAAGCCACAAACAAAATGAAAAGACAATCCACAGAATGAGAGAAAATATTTAAAGTGATGTGACCAACATGAGATTAATCTCCAAAATTTATAGACAACTAATGCAGCACTATAAAAAACAAAACAAATAACCCAATTAAAAAATGGGCAGAAGATCTAAACAGACACTTCTCCAAAGAAGATATACAGCTGGTCAAGAGGTATATGAAAAGATGCTCGACATTGCTAATTATTAGAGAAGTTCAAAACTGTAATGAGGTATCACCTCACACTAGTCAGAATGGCCGTCATTGAAAACTTCATAGACAATAAATACTGTGGAGGGTGTGGAGAAAAGGGAACTCTCCTATACTGTTGGTGGGGATGTGAATTGGTACAGCTACTAAGAAAGCAGTAGAAGGTAGCTTGAAAAACTGAAAACAGAATTACCATATGATTCTGCAATCCCACTCCTGGGCATATATCAAGAGAAAGCCATGATTCAAAGGAATTCACTTATCCTAATGTTCATTGCAACATTTTTTACAATAGCTAAGACCTGAAAGTAACCTAAATGTCCCTCAAAGGATGAATGGATAAAGAATATGAGGTACATATATACAATGGACTATTACTTAGCCATTTAAAATAATGAAAAAATGCCAGTTGTGGCAATATGGATGGACCTGGATTTTATCAATCTAAGTGAAGTAAGTCAGACAAAGAAAAACAAGTATCATATGATATTGCTTATATGGGGACTCTAAGAAAAGGATACAAATGAACTTATTTATAAAACAGAAACACTGGGAAGACCCAGAGGGAAGGGATGGGGATGGAGGTGGGAGCGAGGATCAGGATGGGGAACACATGTAAATCCATGGCTGATTCATGTCAACATATGGCAAAAACCACTACAATATTGTAAAGTAATTAGCCTCCAGCTAATAAAAATAAATGAAACAACAACAAAAAAAAAAAAAAAAACAAAAAAGAAACAGACTCACAGACTTAGAATTTAAAAATTTATGATTACCAGTGGGGGAGGGGTGGGGGAAGGATAGATTGGGAGTTTGGGATTGATATGTACATGCTGTTATTTAAAAGAGGTAACCAATAAGAATCAACTGTATAGCACAGGAAACTCTGCTAATATTCTGTAATAACCTAAATGGGAAAAGAACTTGAGAAAGAATAAACATATGTAACTGTACTACTGAATCACTTTGCTATATGCCTGAAACTAATGTAAAATTGTTAATCAACTATACCCATATATATGTTAGGAATTATTTTATGTCAGACATAATGGTCGGCACAAAGACATAAAGGTGAGGGAGTTACAAGACTCTTTTTGAAGGAAATTACTCCCAGTTCCTAGTTGTATAGGGGAGACCAAATTATTACTGGCTAAGAGACCACTCACTTTTCAGAGAGCCTAGAAATGAACTGGCCAGTCTCCAGCTGATATCAACCCTGAAATGCCAAATATCCAGTACAGCTGATCTCTTCAATCAGTATGTCCATCTTGCAATGAGTAATGTGCTCAACCATGTGAATCCAGGCATTCTATTTAAATTTCTACAATAATGTTTGGGTGACCCTGCTGCCTTTCAACTTCCTGTTTAATTTGTGAAATAGTCTGGGAATGGGACTCACTCTCTTGGATCATTCTACTTTTAGAGGGAGGATGGGGGCTAACTAGACCATGAACATTTTGTTACTTGTTTGCTTGAAAAATCCCCCTGCAACCTTGCCTTATGTATATAGTTTGGTATCCACTCAGTTTGTGTGCTGCACGTGTTTCAATTCACATACCAAATTTAAGTTTTCAAGCACTTATTTTTGCATATTTTCAAATTTGTTACCTAATTTATATTTGATTTATGCATTAATTTATACCAGTTGACTACCCAGCTCTTCTATTCTTGCCTTTTGAGTTTACCATGCTATCTCTCTTGTATTCTGTACTACCTGAATAATGAAGCACATGACAAAATGGGATTTTTAAAAAAATATCCCATTGAAAATTTGCCTTACAGTTCATCAATATTTCACTTAAATTAGTGTTATTCAAACTGCTCTTCTCTTTGAGGTAATGTAACTGACAATATATCAACAATTTTAAAAACAGCTTCAAGCAAATACTTTATACAATAATATCATTAATAGATGATCTCCTAGAAATTAGTTGTAAATAAACAATTATATGTCTTTAATGACAAATGATAAAATAGTCATCATTCTCCTCCTAGATTTCTACTAATAGAGAAGCTATCCTCTGAATTCCTCCAAATTTCTGAGGAAATTATTTTCTTTACAAAAGTCATGGTAATATTTAGTGCACAAAATGAAAGCAATTTTAAATAAAGCTGAAAATCTTCACAGCAGATTCCTGCCAGATATTATTTGTTAGGCTGTAAACCCTTGAAATATCATAGGCAATAAATATGACAACTGACCTTTGGCTATAACACCATAAATGTAATCCTATAAAACTATCTCATTTCTTCTCATTTTCTTCTGTTGAGGTCATTTGAGGAGAGCTTGTTTTTAATATTTACAAGGAAAGAGCCCTAACTTTGTCATAGATTTGGTAACAAAGTGTATCATTTCTATGCTTCCATAGAAGCACCATCCACTAGCTACAAGGAAGAAGTAAAGTCAAAGTCTCAATTTTATGAAACTTACCACTGTGTCTCATTTAACATCCCCTAAAGGATTGAAAGTGTCTTTTACTTAAAAATTGAAATAAGATGATCACATTCCAAACAGTCTATCTTTAAATTCCATTAAAATCTTTTCTTTTGCATAAAGGATAATACTATGGCATGTTTATCTGGATGTCTAGAGTCTTCTCAAGACAAGTAAGGTAATGACCTAACTTCAACCTGGCACATAGATAGAACATTTTAAAAATTGAAGCTGATGTTTTCCCTATCTGTAAAACAAACAAACAGCAATGACAACAAAAATCTCTACTCTCTCTTTCCAACTTCTTATTTCACCTAGTCAGTATCCTAACACCTCAATCAAAAATCTATCCTTAATCCCAAACTCTTTTTTGTCTCTAGTTATTCACTAACTCCATGCCATCTCATTCATTTCTTTGTATCCTTAGCACCCCTTTTTACTGATTCTCAGCAGAACTCCATCATATATGACCAGCTGTGCTTAGTCACTCTGTTGTGTCCAATTCTTTGTGACCCCATGGACTATAGCCCACCAGGATCTTCTGTCCATGGAAATTCTCCAGGCAAGAATATTGGAGTGAGTTGTCATGTTGTCTTCTCCAAGGAATCTTCCCAACCCAGGAACTGAACCTAGGTCTCCCCAATTGCAGGCAGATTTTTTACCATCTGAGTCACTAGGGAAGCCCATATGACCAGCACTGATATGAAATCACTTGCTCATTCCTTTCTCCTAACCAGTTTTTGGGCAATCTATATTTAATACTTCTGCCAAAATTTGATCAAGTTAGTCGTGTTTGAGGAAGTCAGTGGTTTTCCCTGTGTATAGGGGTCATATTTAAATGAAACTGGACCTTCTATATTGGATGTGCTCCCCTGAGGGAGAAATTGGTGAAAGACAGAATAAACTGTGTAGGAAATAACAGAGCTCTTGGAAATGTCACTGTACCTGGACCTAACTCTCAAGGCCTATGGAATATTTAAATGACTACTGTATTTCCAACACATAGGTATGTGCACAGTAAACAATAAAAAAATATATATTATTTATACTAAAGTAATTTTGTCTAGGCCTGTATGATTGAAGCAATAATAAGCATTCTTATTCATTCAAATAAAAGTGTCTATTGAGTTCTTACGAGACACTGGAAACTATACTGAGTGATGCAATAAACAGTTGAACAAAAAAGTTGCACATTAGAAACTATGACATGCAGAAAAAAGAAAATTAAATTTTAAAGAGACAGAGATTAAACGTTTCAGCAACTGAGGAGGTAGTGATACTTAAAAGTACAAGTCAGTGACAACCTCAATAGAGGATGCAGCATTCAAGTTAGAACGCTGAATAGGAAATGCTTTTTTTTTTTTTAAACAATTTTCAGGTGGATTCTCAAGACAGTTTGTGACCCCTGCATCTACAAATATAATTACACCATTCACTTGCCTTGCTGTGTTCTTTCTTTCATTTACCAGCATTCAGAATATATTTGCTTCTGTAAGCAACATGATATTTAACTAAAACTGTTAAGAAGTTTTATTAGCTTGTAAGACATCTGATACAAGGCCGTTAGAGTTAGGGCCAGACACAGTGACATCTCTAAGAACTCTGGTACTTCATATACAGTTTATTCTCAGTCTTTCAGCAATTTCCCCCTCAGGGGATCACATGCAATAGAGAAGGTCCAGCTTCATTTAATATGACTATACATACAGAAGCATTACCATCATGTGTCCCAGTACTAGGAAGGAAGATTTTCTAGGAGACCGTCTCAGTTCTCACTGACCAGCACTGGGCTAAGCATGATTGTTCTAGCTTCAAGTGGAGATGGTAGAAAACCAAAAATGTGATGTTTTCAACACTTATCTTCGAAGACAGGTTTTGTTAGCAAGTAAAAACAGGATAAGGTTGTAATCAACAATATCTTTTCTTCTTTCCTCAGGTTTCTCTTTACACATGATCTTTTTACTGTCATCATTCCTCTGAACTACTTTATCATTTCACAGATAGACAATGACCTGTATTGTTAGGTACTGTTTTGTGAATATGTCTCTTTCAGTTTCTTAGAACTGACATAACAAAGTACCATAAGCTGGGTGGCTTAAATACTAGGAATTTGTGGTCTCACATTTCTGGAGACTAGATGTCTGAAATCAAGGTGTTCATAGGGCCATGGTCTCTCTGAAGGTGCTAGGTAAGGATCTATGCCAGGTTTCTCTCATAGCTTCTGATAGTTCATTGACTTGTGGCAACATAATTCCAGTCTTCACTTTGTGTTCTCCCTGTGTGCATGGAAGTTTAAGTATTAGTCACTCAGTTGAGTTCAACTTTTTGCGACCTCATGGATTGTAGCCCACCAAGCTTCTCTGTCCATGGAATTCTTCAGGCAAGAATACTGGAGTGGGTAACCATTCACTTCTCCAGGGGATCTTCCTGACCTAGGGATTGAAGCTGGGTCTTACATAGCAGGCAGATTCTTTACTATCTGAGCCACCAGGGAAGCCCGTGTACCTTTGCCAAACTTCTCCTTTTAGTAAGGATACAATCAGATTGAAACCTAACAACCTCATCCTAACTTACATATCTACAAAGTCTCTACTTTCAAATAAAGTAATATTCAGAGATACTGGGTATTAGAACTTAAATATTTTTTCTTTTCCTGTTTGTTTGTTTGAGAGAAGGGACAAATTTCAATCTATAGCAATGTCTAACTAACCTGCTGAGAAAGCAAACAACCTCAGGTTAAAATCTTGTTTTTAAACATGTGTTTCACAGAGAGAATGTAGTAGAATACCTCTCACATAACATTTGTTTAATAAATATTCTGATTGAACATGATTCAAATCTTCCTGTTCTGAGTCAGTGTTACCCCAAATAACTTTGAAAAATGTGTACTTGGGGAGATTCTAATATGCTTTAAATGAAGGAAAATATCCCAAGGTCAAAAGGGATTTGACAGTGGGTTAAAACTTGTCATTACAACATAATAACATATATAACATAAGTTATCTTACCTCTGGGTAACTTCAATGATTTTATCATGCCATATGAATCTTTCAAAGGGAACTGAGTTATTTGGTATTTCTCAAGAATATGGCCCTTTCTTAATTCTCCTGTAAAGAATGCTTGTTAGCCTTCTGATGAAGAGTATTAAGCCATAAATGCTCTTTGGGAAAACTCTTCTCAGTTCAATTAGGAATTAGTCATTTAGGAAATGGCTAAGATATCACAGTTCATGAAACCAATAGATCTAATTTTTCAGCTCCTAATTTTTATATTTAGCCAATGTATAATTCATTTTAATAGACATATATTTTGTCTTTAAAATTACTTATGGACCTCAAAGGTTAGGTATTTTGTACTGTAATATTAAAACCATCCAAGGGGAGTGTGAAGTTTTGGGGAAAAAAAAATACAGACCTAGCTGATCTTATTGTTATAGTTAAATTTTATTTAGAAAACTAAAAATGTCTGTAGCTATTATTCTGTAGAGTATTTTTTAAATTTTTTTTAGATTTTATTTTATTATTTTTTTATTGAAGGATAATTACTTTACAGAATTTTGTTGTTTTCTGTCAAACTTTAACATGAATCAGCCATAGGTATGCATATAAGCCCCTCCTTTTGAACCTCCATGAAAGCAACCTAGATGTCCATCGACAGATGAATCGATAAAGAAGTTATGGTACATATACATAATGGAATATCACTCAGCCATAAAACCCATTTGAGGCAGTTCTGATGAAGTGGACTAATATAGTACCTATTATACAGAGTGAAGTGAGTCAGAAAGACAAAGAGAAATATCGTATTCTAATGCACATATTTGGGAAATAGAAAAATGATACTGAAAAATTTGTTTGCACGGCAGCAATGGAGAAACAGACATAGAGAATAGACATATGGAAATGAGGAGAGGGGAGGAGAGGGTGAGATGTATGGAAAGAGTAACATGGAAGGTTATATTACCATTAGCAAAATAGATAACCAATGGGAATTTGCTGTATGGCTCAGGAAATGGGAGGGAGGTATGGTAGGTTATTTAAATTTCTTCCTTTTGCAATGCTCAATACTTGGATGTATGATTTGTTTATTTGACTTTTCAGATTTGATCACATTTCAGTTTGGTTCAGTTCAGTCATTCAGTCATGCCTAACTCTTTGCGACCCCATGAAACGCAGCATGCCAGGCCACCCTGTCCATCACCAACTCCTGGAGATTACACGAACTCATGTCCACTGAGTCGGTGATGCCATCTAATCATCTCATCCTCTGTTGTCCGCTTCTCCTCCTGCCTTCAACTTTTCCCAGCATCAGGGTCTTTTCCAATGAGTCAGCATTTCACATCAGGTGGCCTAAATATTGGACTTTCAGCTTTACATCAGCCCTCGCAAAGAATACCCAGGACTGATCTCCTTTAGGATGGACTGGCTGGATCTCCTTGCAGTACAAGGGACTCTCAAGAGTCTTCTCCAACACCACAGTTCAAAGGCATCAATTCTTTGGCACTCAGCTTTCTTTATAGTCCAACTCTCACATTCATACATAACTAATGGAAAACCATAGTCTTGACTAGATGGACCTTTGTTGTCAAAACAATGTCTCTGCTTTTTAATATGCTGTCTAGGTTGGTCATAACTTTCCTTCTTTTAATTTCATGGCTGTAATCACTATCAGCAGTGATTTTGGAGCTCAGAAAAATAAAGTCAGCCACTGTTTCCACATCTATTTGCCATGAAGTGTTGCAACTGGATGCCATGATCTTAGTTTTCTGAATGTTGACCTTCAAGCCAATTTTTTCACTTTCATTAAGAGGCTCTTTAGTTCTTCTTCACTTTCTCCCATAGGGTGGTGTCATCTGCATATCTGAGGTTATTGATATTTCTCCCAGTAATCTTAATTCCAGCTTGTGCTTCACCCAGCCCAACATTTCTCATGATGTACTCTGCATAGAAGTTAAATAAGCAGGGTGACAATATACAGCCTTGACGTACTCCTTTTCCTATTTGGAAGCAGTTTGTTGTTCCATGTCCAGATCTGACTGTTGCTTCCTGACCTGCATACAGGTTTCTCAAGAGGCAGGTAGCGTGGTCTGGTATTCCCATCTCCTTCAGAATTTTCCACAGTTTATTGTGATCCACACAGACAAAGGCTTTAGCATAGTCAATAAAGCAGAAATAGATGTTTTTCTGGAACTCTCTTGTTTTTTCGATGATCCAGCGGATATTGGCAATTTGATCTCTGGTTCTTCTGCCTTTTCTAAACCCAGCTTGAACATCTGGAAGTTCATGGTTCACATATTCCTGAAGTTTGACTTGGAAAATTTTGAGCATTACTTTATTAGCATGTGAGATGAGTGCAATTGTGTGGTAGTTTGAGCATTCTTTGGGATTGCCTTTCTTTGATATTAGAATAAAAAGTGACCTTTTCCAGTCCTGTGGCCACTCTGAGTTTTCCAAATTTGCTGGCATATTGAATGCAGCACTTTCACAGCATCATCTTTCAGGATTTGAAATAGTTCAACTGGAATTCCACCACCTCCACTAGCTTTGTTCATAGTGATGCTCCCTAAGGCCCACTTGACTTCACATTCCAGGATGTCTGGCTGTAGGTGAGTGATCACACCATAGTGATTATCTGGGTCATGAAGATCTTTTTTGTATATAGTTCTTCTGTGTATTCTTGCCACCTCTTCTTAATATCTTCTTCTGTTAGTTCAATGCCATTTCTGTCCTTTATTGAGCCCATCTTTGCATGAAATGTTCCCTTAGTATTTCTAATTTTCTTGAAGATATCTCTAGTCTTTCCCATTCTTTTGTTTTCCTCTATTTCTTTACACTGATCACTTAGGAAGGCTTTCTTATCTCTTCTTGCTATTCTTTGGAACTCTGACTTCAAGTGTGTATATCTTTCTTTTTCTCCTTTTCTTTTTGCTTCTCTTCTTTTCACAACTATTGGTAAGGCCTCCTCAGACAGCCATTTTGCTTTCTTGTATTTCTTTTTCTTCAGGATGGTCTTGATACCTGTCTCCTGTACAATGTCATGAACTTCTGTCCATAGTTCAATCAAGCACTCTATCAGATCAAGTCCCTTAAATCTATTTCTCACTTCCACTGTATAATCATAAAGGATTTGATTTAGGTCATACCTGAGTGGTCTAGTGGTTTTCCCCACTTTCTTCAGTTTAAGTCTGAATTTGGCAATAAGGAGTTCATGATCTGAGCCACAGTCAGCTCCCAGTCTGGTTTTTGTGACTGTATAGAGCTTCTCCATCTTTGGCTATAAAGAACATAATCAATCTGATTTTGGTGTTGACCATCCATTGATGTCCATGTGTAGTCTTCTCTTGTATTGTTGGAAGAGGGTGTTTACTATGACCAGTGCATTCCCTTGGCAAGACTCTATTCTCCTTTGCCCTGCTTCATTCCATAATCCAAGGCCAAATTTGCCTGTTACTTCAGGTATTTCTTGACTTCCTACTTTTGTATTTCAGTCTCCTGTAATGAAAAGGACATCTTTTTTAGGGTATTAGTTCTAAAAGGTCTTGTAGGTCTTCATAGAACCATTCAACTTCAGCTTCTTCAGCATTACTGGTCGGGGCGTAGACTTCGATTACCGTAATATTGAATGGTTTGCTTTGGAAATGAACAGAGATCATTCTGTCATTTTTGAGATTGCATTTGATTGATCACATTTAACTGTGACCATGTAGGAATGTACTGAAGAGAGCTCGCAGAGGCAGCCTCAGGTTAGAACTGTCAGGAACAAGAGAGAGAGAGGAATATGAAAAGCCAAAAATCTGCACTGAGGAAGCCAGTTTAAATGTTATTCAGAAAAGATCATTCTAACACTTGCATAGGTAGGTGACACTAAAGCCAGGAAACTTTCCATCTGATTTCTCTGGGAGTATGAGTTTTTCTTTGTTTGATCCTGAAGTGTTGCTCTGTAGTTAAAGCCTAACTCAAAAGGCTTAAGTGCATATAGTTTAAAGCATAAGAAAAGATAAGGAGGCAATATCTAAAATACACTAAAAACTCATACAGCTCAACAGCAAAAAAAAAAAAAAAACCCACAAATGTGATTACAAAATAAGCAGAAGATTTACCTAGCCTTTTTTCCAAAGATACACAGATGGCCAATATGAAGATGAAAAGATGCTCAACATCAGTAGTCATAAGAGATATGCACAAAATCACAATGAGATATCACCATACCTGTCAGAATGGCTATCATAAAAAGACCAGAAATAACAAATGTTGGTGAGGATGTGGAGAAAAAGGAAACTTTGTATACTGTTAGCCAAAATGAAAATTGGTGTAGTTACTGTGAAAAGCAGTATAGAGGTTTCTTAAAAATCTAAAAATGGAAGTTTTATAGAAATCAGCAACTCCATTTTTGGGAATATATCTGGGGAAAATTAAACACTAACATGGAAAAAAAAAATCATGCACCCTCATGTACAGTGCAGCATTATGTTCAATAGCTGAGTTTGGAAACAACTGAAGCATCCATTGAATAAAGAAAATACACATACATACACACACACACACACACACACACATAAACACACAATGGGATATTGCTCAACTATTAAAAAAAAAAAGAATTAAATCTTTTGTGTGTGCGTGTGACAAAATGGATGGACCTTGAATTTACTTTGCACAATTAAGCCAAGCAGAGAAAAACAAAAACTGCACAATCTCACTTACATCGAAAATCTTAAAAAAGAAACAAATTTCAAGTTCATAGATACAAAAGAGAACAGGTGGGTGGTTGCCAGAGTTATAGGCTGGGGGAAGGAGGACTTGGGGGAAAGGGGTCAAAGGTACAAACTTCCAGTTATAAACTAAGCAAGTTATGGAGATGTAATGTGCAGAATGGTGACCTTAATTATTGATTCTGTATTGCATATTTGAAAACTATCAAGAGAGATCTTAAAAGCTGTCATTCCACACCAAAAATATGTAACTATGTAAAGTGACAGATGTTAACTAGACTTATTGTGGTGATAATTTTGCAATATATACAAATATTGAATCATGTCATTTACCTGGTTACCAATATATTGCTATATGTCAATTATACCTCAATTTGAAAAAAAGAAATCAACCTTTACTTAGGACTCTTCAACCACATTATTTGCCAAGTTAAAAAAATTGGGGAAACAACTAGAACTTAAGGGTCATGAAATAAATAAACAGTCAAGTCAGTATGCATGCTTGTGTGCTAAGTCACTTCAGTCATGTCTCACTCTTTGCAACCCTATGGACTTTAGCCTGCCAGACTCCTCTAGTCATGAGAGTTTCTGAGCAAGAATATTAGAGTGGGTGGCCGTTTCTTCTTTCAGGGGATCTTCCCAACCCAGGAGTCCAATCTGAGTATTCTGCAACTCCTGCATTGGCAGGAAGGTTATTTTCCACTGGCACTGCTTGGAAAGCCTAGAGTTGAATCAGTATATTTTCAAATTAATGCTGAGTTTGAACTCAGACTGTGCTGATCACTAGCTGAATTCTTTGCAGCCTTTGTATCTTTTTGGAGCACATGACTTAACCTCTCTTTGGCAAAATGAAGTCAGGGATATTTATTAGATTGAACAGTATGAAATAACTGCTTTTAAAAATAAAAATATTAAAATATTACAACTTCATGTGCTTAAAGTTACTATCCAGATCATAATTATAGGATTTAAACTGTAAATGGATCTAAAGTGCTCGACCATTTTTTAAGAGTACCAATAATAAGGAGTTATCATCATTATGTCTCCATCTAAAGGAGTCTTTACTGTTGATTAAACACTGGAAACTATAGAAAGAAGATACTGGTCACTCCCATGGAACCCATGTGTTAAATCAAAAATACAAAAATCAAAATTTCAACTAAAATATTGCTACATATTTCATTCATTCATATTTTAAAAGAATCACAAAGGAAATGAAACAATATATTTGGACATCACAATGTGTTTATTTTCATGGACCTTCAATTCATAAACATAATAGCCTAAACCAGTGGTTTTTCTAAAGATTCAGCTTCTTCTAAACAAAAGATTTAAGAGCTTAAGTGTTTTTAAGCAGAGAAAAAATATTTATTGTCACGCTTGGAAAAAATCTAATAGCTGTTTGTTGATCATACAATAGGAAAATAAAAGCCTGTTTGGAGTCATAGCTTGATCTCATACTACTTATAAGGCCCAAAGCTCCATTTCAAAGCAGCACAATTGCAGTTGGCAGGGTATGCTCTGGCCACCTGGGCTGAGATTTGCAAACACAGTTGGAAATGCTTTTGGCCTCAATCTGACTTCAGGCAAGTATTTTATACTCCAATCTATTAATTTCACATATCCAGATTTGGCTGAAAACTGACAACTCTTGGCTAAGAAAGGTAGGGAGTAGATTCAATTATATTAACTTCTGAATCTAAGTCCTATAAACAAAACAAGCAAACAACAACAACAACAAAAAAAAAACCAGTGGCACTGACTTTCTTTTAAGATTTCAAGATTTGAAGTAATTATGCACAATGAAAAAAATCAGTAGTTGGCATTTGGTGGCTAGAAAGTCATTCATTTATTTGGGCAAAGGAAAGAGGCATAGACTTCATCTACAGCAACACCCAGGAAACTTTAGGACCTGGGCTTGCCCACTGATGATCAAGAGATCTTTACCCCCCACCCATCCTGAGAGGGATGCACCTGGTCCCTGGAACCTACAAGCAAAAACTGGTGATAATTTTTGTCTCTTTAGTTGTCATCTTCTCGCCTAAATTTCATGAAGCATCTTGGTCCGAAAATATACACAGGATTCCACAATTCCACAGAATTATGTCTTTAGTTTTTAATTTAGATGCAAATGGAAAGTTAAACTAGGAGTATAATTGGTTCTTAGTGACTGCATTTGAATGATTTGGAAGGATATCTTTGCTTGAACAGCCAGGACTTTAAATTGGCTGCTGTTGACAAGCATTGAAATGATATTCAGTCAATATCATATGAATGAAGTTCTCTAGTTTTCTTCCCACTGTAATCTGAAGTAACATAACAAGACACATGTTTATTTCTGTTTTCATGCACTTGCTGGAAAACACTGTGGGATTGTTATCCCCACTTAACTAGTGTCCACTGACCTAGAACTCCCCAGAATCTGGCAAACCTGTGGATGGATACTCACTTTCTTCCCTGAAATGAATAGACCTCTCTATATGGTAGTAGAAGTAGCAACACTTTCCAAAGGGTGGTGGATGGGGGGAAGATGCCTTCCTCTTCCCCTTTCAATGGGGGTTTGGAAATGAAGCTTTCTTTAGATTTATTCTTAGATGGTGAATCTCTATTCTATGCATAAGGCCCCTCTAGGTCAAAGGAAATAAACTATTCTTTGTTTTCTCTGTAAAGTGAGAAAACTGTTCGCTAACTAAATAAACCCAAGCAAAAACTATTATGGTAAATGAATCTATCTTTTTTTTTTTCTCCTTTTCTTTTAAATAGAGAAATACAGACTTCCTTGTTAGTGAACTTGGGCATAAATTTTGGAATTGAAGGCTATGACTTCAACAATTTGTCGGCCTCTATGTTTACAATTTTCATTTGTCATATTTCAAATGACAATTTAATAGTTTAATAGTTTAATTTAATAGTAAATTTAATAGTTTACAAAAAGAGGAAACTAACCAAAGATATTCTTTGAAACTCCACTGTTCAGAGCCAGCTAAGTTACCCTTCTCTCCACATGGGATTCTTATTCTTTTCTCTCCTTCATCTGCCACTAATTCTACTCTCTCATGCTGATGAAAAGTGTCTATGAAGATTTTCCTTAACTATCAGCTGAGACTTTTTGAATTCACAAATTTTATTGTTACCTCTCTCAGTAAACTGAAAGTACAAAATCAGAATGTGGTAGATTTGTAGCCCTAAGTCTTCTTAGAAATCATACTGGATAACAGATTATTTATATGTATGTTGAGCCCAAAGTATTATCACTTATACAAGTTATTTTCTTTTCTGCCATCTTATTTCATTGGCAATATGGAGACAATAAAAAACTTATTCAAAACACAGGCTAAAGGATATATCCTGACTTTTTAATGTCAAAATTTGAAGAATAATTTCCATATGAATCAGAACAGTACTTCAGTTATGATTATGTTTTTTCTCAATTTCAGAAGACAGGATGCATGCATGAACTGAATTCACTATAGAGATATCAAGGCTATAGTATGCTTTATTTAAGCATCCCTATTGCAATGGGGAGGAGAAATCAAACTCAATTTCACTGAAACAAAATATAGGAGAGATTTAAATGCTAGAATGAGCAAGTGGAAAAGTACTGGAGGGCTTTAGCAGAGAGGTCTGTCCACATGATTAGGCCATCTGCGGCTTGCTAATAGATGCTTATCTACCTTAGGCTTTTCCCAACCTACAGGGACTTGGGAGGTAGAGAACCATCTTCCTTTTTTATTATATTTCAGAAGGACAGCTCCCCTGTCTTTGAGAAAGACATTTCTGGATCCTGAAACTGGCAAGAGGATTTTAAGATTTTTGGAGAAGCTCACTTGCAATTAAACATATTCTAAAGTAAGTGCTCATCATCATGAAGAATTTTAGTGCTTTTCTAGATATGAGGAGATACCAGAACCTAAGTTTAAGAAGTGTCCCCAGCTATTCAGTCATGTCTGTCTCTTTTGTGACACCATGGACTATAGCCTGCCAGGCTCCTCTGTTCCTGGGCTTTTTCAGGCAAATATACTGGAGCACGTTGCCATTTCCTACTCCAGGGGTTCTTCCCTACCCAGGGATTGAAACTGAAACTGTGTCTCCTGCATCTCTTGCTTCAGCAGTTGGATTCTTTACCACTTGAGCCACATGGAATAGTTAGGAAGAAATCTGCCTAAATTTAGTCAGAATGAGGGGGTCATCAAGTTCATCTTAGTCATCTTCCAGGTGGTGAAAGTCATACAGCCAGGGTAATTATCACCATATCAAATTTCCTGAACATGATGACATTGCCGGTCCAACCAAACTGTTAGGAGCTGGTATATCCCTTCACTTCATAAAGGCAGAACAAATAATTTGACTCCTCACTTGAACATTTCAGCCTACTGAGCCAGAATCCTTCTTATTATAATTACTGATGCTCCTGTGTCAGGAAGGAAGGATTTCTACCTTTCATTAAAAAAAAGTTGTTTTTTAATTTATCTTAAGAAATTAAGATTGTCCACTTAAAAAGAAAAAAGCACCATATGAAAATTGCGGCTTAAGTTTTATTTGGGATAATATGAGGATGGCAGCCCAGGAGACAGCATCTCAGACAGCTCTGAGAAACAGTGCCAAAGAGGTAAGGGGGAAGGACAGTATATATGTGATTTTGGTAAAAGGAAGTACATGCTGTCAAACACATGCAATCAAACACTTGCTCACTCTAGCATTTAAAAACTCTTCTATATTTTATTTCAGTGAAACTGAGTTTGGTTTCTCCTCCCTATTGCAATAGGGATGCTTAAATAAAGCATACTATAGCCTTGATATCTCTAGAGTGAATTTAGTTCATGCATGGATCCTGTCTTCTAAAATTGAGAAAAAAACATAATCATAACCTTCTGCTGGCTCTCATGAAGCTTCTGCTAGTCTCAAGAAACAATTGTCATCATGAAGAATTTTAGTGATTTTCTAGATATGAGGAGATATCTAGATATGAGGAGAATTGGGCTCATAAAATCAGCTGCTGAGAATATCCAAGTATCTGGAGACCTGTCCTGCCAGTTCCCCAGAGTACAGAGTGCCTCACTTCTGCCTTCCACCCTGAACTCTTTCAGGGGGTTTGGGAGGTCAACAGCTGCAGTGGCACATGACTTAATCCTTATAGAGGCAGATGGCAAGCACCCACAGCTAGTGCCAATTTGTGGTTGACAATATAATAGACTATTTTATGCTTTTCTCTTTTGCAATATTCAAGAAAAATTTTAAAAATTGCCATAATGACAGATTTTAGAGAATATTTCAGTCAAATGTCCATAGAAAGAGGTAAGTGTGGGAGCCAACGTATCATCTCAATAAACCATCTCTCATTTGGCCAGAACCCTTAGAGTTTCAGGAATAGCAAAGTTATGCACTGCTGAATAATAAAAGCTGTTTCACGCAGGAGCCACCTGGGAACCTGACCAAGCAGCTGTAAAGAGAACCACCAGCCAGAATTACCCTAAAATTCTCTGTGCACTTGTCTGATTAATTCATTCAGAATGACATTTACATGTATTCCTATGGAAAAATCACTCTAAATATTTCATTTCAGAGACACTGGGACAGTTTTCTCTGTCAAAATAGTAACTCCAGAACAGAGGAATCCAGAAGAGAAAATGCCTCCATTAGGGAATACTTTGTTTTTGATAACTTTTACATAACTGCTTATCTTTCCTTGGAGTGCTTTTTCAAACAGATCTGCCCGGGCATGTTTGCTTATCTAGTCTTAGAGACAGAGGTCAATGTGCCCTGTGTCCATTCTCCCTTCAGGTTAGTTGATAAGTTTCACTCGGTCTGTTTCTCTGTGCCTTTCACAAAGCAGGAGAGAAAAATCATTATGCATTTTACATCAACACCTGTTCTTCTATTCCCAGGAATATTCTCAATGTTATTGATGTCTCTCCAGTCCAGTACATATCACCAATCATTTCCAATGCCTCAAATAGCTCTTGCAGATCTTTCAGACCAATATGTACCAGGTTGAGTGAGGTGCAGTTAAAAAATGCTTTCAAACCTCCCCAGTTGCATATAAAGTAAAACCTAATTTATTTTAGGATTAACAAAAAGATAAACCTTGTACATTATATTTTTGTTGGTCAACAGATGAAATTAAAGCACATTTATGTGATTAATCTTAACTTCTTAAATTTCTATTTTAAAATAGAAATAAAAAGTGTCTACCTCACAGGTGTACTGTGATTATCAAATATAATTATATAACATATGTCTGTTTATGTATGTTTGCACATGAATATATATGTACATGTTTATGTGTGTATGTTTATGTGTGCATCTATACACATAGAAATTGCTTAACCCAGTATTTGGGTATTGCTAAGCACTTTATATGAAATGCTTTTAGATATAATAATAATAATAATTGTTTTCTTTCTTATTAAAACTGGTATTAATCCAAACAGGTTTCATTGAAATTTAAACATGACTCAGGATGTTATTTTACAAGAAAAATTAAGAAAAACTTTAGGACTTCCTCAGCAGTTCAGTAATAGGGACTCCACCTTCAAGTGCAGAGAGTATGGTTTTGATCCCTGGGAGGGGAGCTAGGATCCCATATACTGCAGGGTGTGGCCAAAATTAAAATTAAACTTGAAAAAAAAAATCCTTTAAAAATACTTAAGGAAAATTTCAATTTTTTTTTGAAATTTTGAAAAACAATAAAAAATATCAAAGATGACATGCCAGGCAGATGATTGGATGGTGAAGAAAGATAATGTAGATATACAAAATGATGAGATTTTTGATTTGGCAGGTCATATATTTTGCAAAGCTGAGTAGAGGGACATGTGTATGTGATGTTTGCTATGTGCAATCTATGGAAAGATTTTGAATTCAGGCTGTTATAGTCATTTTTGTGCTGAATAGTGAAATGCGAAAGTCCTTTCTATTAAAATCAGACACAGCTATGTGTTGGAGCAATTAGGTACTACTTCTCTCTGGTTGGATTGATGTTCAGAAAGAAAATAGATACAATGGATAAAATGGGGACTGAGTACCAACTCTTTGAAGACTTTCAAAGAATAGATTACCAAATTTAAGCTACATGGGAGACTATATCCCCAGCTCAAAGACCAAGACAATATATCTTATTATATCATCTGCAATCAACATTTCATCACTTACCAATGGGGAAATCCAGGTCATAATATAGTAAAATATATTTACCAGTGAGCTACACAGAGACCCATGCTTTAGTTCTAGCAGAGCAGGTCCCACAGTCTCTTCTCAATGCAGTGACTCTGTCTTCTGGAAACACAGCCCAATGAATATGATCTTACTGTTTCACACAACTGTGAAGTTATTGATCCCATGGGATGCAATGAAAGGCTCAAAGAGGGACCTTGATTTTGTGAAGAAAAGTGGTAGCTCTAACTTCTAGGAAAGTACCAGAATGGTGGGATTAACTTTTCTTTCAATCATTGCAAAGCATCTACATGAAATGTCATTGTGGAAGTACCAACCCATGTATGTATAATGTAGAAAACACAGAAAAAAGTTATAATTATTTTATATAAAATGATTTAGTAAAGTGTTTGGAAGTGACTAGCTACAATAGGTTTATATAGTGTTCCTCTATGCCAGAAATCACAAGTTGCATGATAAAATTTAATGACGTCTTATTCCTAATGAGAATAAGACATATAAATATACACAAAAATATATGAAATATAATCTTAGTAAAAAAATAGGCAGAATTTCTTATTGGGACATACATAATATATATATTTGACTAAAAGGAAAAACATATATTTGATTTAAAAACTTAAATATGGATTTTATTCAAATGTACCCATTCAAAGATTTGTGATAAATAGAATTATAATAGCAATTCAAATAAATTTCATTCTAAAATAAGACAAAATAATGTGTGTTTTATTTAGAAGAACTATCAGGAGAATATATATATAGGACACTGTGGCATTGAGACACCCCCCCCACCCCGCCCCATAGGAAACTGATTCCAGACTTAAAAGTCAAACTGAATAGAATTAATAAAGAGGCTATTCAAGAGTTATGATCAGGGTTAAGGGAATAGGCATAATGTATCAAGTCTTCAGGAACTGACAGCAACATGAAGAACTGATCTATCACCCCAGAGAAGGAACTGGGTTGCTAGATCCTGGACAGAGCTCATTGCCTTGGAAGAAAAATATTCTGTGGAATCCAGCCTCTCTCAGAATGGTGATGAAGAGTGCTAGGAAGGAGGCACCTACCTGATCACTGCTGGATCCTGCTGCTGTCATCGATTATCCAAATCCAAGTAGTCATGGGGCAAGAAGGAGTGGGTCAGGCCAAAGAGCATCGATATGAGAGTATGAACAGAATAAAAAATATCCTTAACAAGTACTATAGCTATTTCTAAATTTAAAAAAAAAATCGCTTAACCTCAACACACAAATGATAAATTTATTGAAATAGCGATGTGTCTAGATATTCTGAGACAAGTGGTAAACACAGCAGGACAGAGTGTTTGGAAATACCGTTTATAGATTAGTCTAAGTTCCATTATGCTGTGGGAATGAATACCGAAATTCCGGTGTCTTACAGTAATAAAACCTTATTTTTTGCTTTCATCATATGCCCACTGTAGGTCAGATATGGTTTTGCTCCATGTAACCTTCGCTATAGCCATAGGCTGACAGAATAAGCTCAATATGGAATGTGACTGTTTTCTTGGCAGTGGAAACAGGGATATGCAGCATGTAAAGATTATAAAACTTCCATATAGGAAGTGCAATGTCATTGTTGCTCACATTTTATTGGCTAAAGAAAGTCACATGTCCAATTCTCAATAGTAGAGGATGTAAGCATTCTTGGAGGGGAGGAAGGGCAAGACACTATTTTTGTTTGTTTTTTTTTTTTTTTGCCAATGAATCACACAATTTATCACTCTATTTATGAATGAACATATTATAACAAAAGTATAATATTTCAATAAAAAGTCCATCTAAAACTTGTTCGTATATTATATAACCATAGTGAGTTGAAGGTGGAAGGGAGCTAAAGCAATAATTGGATTTAACTGATGTAGAAAATGAGTCTCAGGAAGAGGAAGAACCCTAATCAATTTGGGAGAGATCAAGAAAAGCCAGTTCTCCACTAAACCTTTGTTCCAGTATTTGTCAGTTCTTCATGAACAGGCACTGTTGATCAGGAAAGAGCACATTTTTTGTGAATTTAACACAACATATTAGAGCCTAAGGTCAATGCCAATTCATTTTTTAGGTGTGAGATATAATGCATTTTTAGGGACCTGGAGAAAGACCATGGTCATTTCTTCCCCACCCCCCAAATCTCCTCCATTCCTTTTCCTGCATAAGAGGGTATGAGCAAGAGAAAGAACAATGGGCATAGGGTTAGCAGATGGAAAAAAGGCACTCAGACTCAGAATTCAGGAGAAACATGTTGTTTTTTCCATATGTTTTTTCTCTGGATTAACTATGGATAAGCAATTAATTTCTATGCTGTTTATTTTCAATAGGAAACTATAAAGAAAGCAAAAATGAATTGATCTACTCAGGTAGAAAAGTGACCAAAACCTTAAAGTCTTTAGCCACTTTATTGCAGTGGTTGTCCAGAAACCCATTGTTTCATTCATACTGTGAAACAACTGAGAATTTTTAGTTTGTGCTGTTTGAAGCAGCAGGACAAATTATATGCTACGAAATCATGTGCCTTGAAAAGAAGTAACTACAATGCTAACCTTCCTTCTGTCGACTTGAAAAGACAAAACATAACACAAATTCCCTATTGCCTTTATGTTTGATAACATTCATACTAACATCTATGAATCAGTACTGCTTATAAAATACATGAATATATTAAAGAGCTATTTCAAATCCTGAAAGATGATGCTGTGAATGTGCTGCACTCAGTATGTCAGCAAATTTGGAAAACTCAGTAGTAGCCACAGGACTGGAAAAGGTCAGTTTTCATTCCAATCCCAAATAAAGACAATGCCAAACAATGCTCAAACTACCACACAATTGCACTCATTTCACATGCTAGTAAGCTAATGCTTAAAATTCTCCAAGCCACGCTTCAGCAATATGTGAACCGTGAACTTCCAGATGTTCAAGCTGGTTTTAGAAAAGGCAGAGGAATCAGAGATCAAATTGCCAACATCCTCTAGATTATCAAAAAGCAAGAGAGTTCCAGAAAAACATCTATTTCTGCTTTATTGACTATGCCAAAGCCTTTGACTGTGTGGATTGCAATAAACTCTGGAAAATTCTGAAAGAGATGGGAATACCAGACCACCTGCCCTGCCTCTTGAGAAACCAGTATGCAGGTCAGGAAGCAACGGTTAGAACTGGACATGGAACAACAGACTGGTTCCAAATAGGGAAAGGAGTATGTCAAGGCTGTATGTCACCTTGTTTATTTAACTTATATGCAGAGTACATCATGAGAAATGCTGGGCTGGAAGAAGCACAAGCTGGAATCAAGATTGCCAAGAAAAATATCAATAACCTCAGAGCAGCAGATGACATCACCCTTAATGGCAGAAAGTGAAGAAGAACTAAAGAGCCTCTTGATGAAAGTGAAAGAGGAGACTGAAAAAGTTGGCTTAAAACTCAACATTCAGAAGACAAAATCATGGCATCCAGTCCCATCGCTTCATGGGAAATAAATGGGGAAATAGTGGAAACAGTGCATGACTTTATTTATTTATTTATTTGGACTCCAAAATCACTGCAGATGGTGATTGTAGCTATGAAATTAAAATTACTCCTTGGAAGGAAAGTTATGACCAACGTAGACAGCATATTAAAAAGCAGAGACATTACTTTGTCAACAAAGTTTCAGCTAGTCAAGGCTATGGTTTTTCCAGTGGTCTTGTATGGATGTGAGAGTTGGACTATAAACAAAGCTGAGCGCTGAAGAATTGATGCTTTTGAACTGTGGTGTTGGAGAAGACTCTTGAGACTCCCTTAGACTGCAAGAAGATCCAACCAGTCCATCCTAAAGGAAATCAGTCCTGAATGTTCATTGGGAGGAATGATGTTGAAACTGACACTTCAATACTTTGGCTACCTAATATGAAGAGCTGACTCATTTGAAAAGACCTTGATGCTGTGAAATATTGAAGGCAGGAGGAGAAGGAGACAACAGAGGATTAGATGGTTGGATGGCATCACCGACTCAATGGAGATGAGTTTGAGTAAATTCTGGGAGTTGGTGATGAACAGGGAGGCCTGGCGTGCTGCAGTCCATAGGGTCACAGAGTCGGACATGGCTGAGCTACTGAACTGAATTGACAAGCCAGGGGTTATTTTATTCACTGTGTTCATGAATTTTGATAAAAGTTTTATTCAACTGTGTGGAGACCATTAGAATGGGGATAAATCATCTGATACCACCAGACTGGGCTGGTGAGCTCAATGCCTTTTGCTTATTGGTGCATTTATCTCTCACTCTTTAAATACAGTGGGACTGCTATTCTCAAAGGGAGAAAGTACATGCACACCATAGTCAGAATCCTGTGTATGACTTCTGATGGTCTCTCTGTAAGCTGCATCAGCTCTTAAATAGTTGCTCTCGGTACTTACAGAGAAACTCCACAGACAACAGAAGCTCTACTAGACAGTGAAATGCAAAAAACTAAATATGTGCTTGAATTCCTGCCAGTCTGATTGACTCATACATTTTAAAAATCAGTTTGGGGTCAGTAAATGCGTAAACCAACTTAGTCAATGAAAATTTAAAAAAAAATGTTGTTAAACACAGCAACAACATGCATATGGCAACAGGAAAATTTTATTTTATTATCCACAGCTACTCCTCCCTAGATTTCAATGCATCCTATCAAGTTATGATTGGATATATACAAAATATGGACAGTTTTTGCCTAAAATAACCCAGAGAAATATTTGGGAAAGTCTCAAGTTGTAGTTTCTATGTCTAATACATCACATCTAATATTTTATAATTCTGACTATTAAAACATATTAGGAAATATGGCCTGTCACTCTTTTGGCAGAAGCACATGATTTAGCAGCTTGGTGAATAGAATGAACAGGTGCTGGGATAAAAACCAGAAAGCTCATTCATCTTTATGCTTCTGGAGAGAAAATAAACCATTTGGGGATTTCAACAAGGAAAACATTACTTTCTTGTTTTGGTAATTTTATATATTAAGCAGGTTTCTCTGATAATTTTAGGTTAGCTAATGTGGGAAACAATGATACTGAATTGCTTTCAGTGTGTTTGTTGTCTTATTGTGAAATCATGCCAAGCATTAATGGGGAACAGAGCTGTTTCCTACCACTTCGGCATCGGTGAATTGTATCTATCCTTTGTGTACTGAGTGAAAATATTGAACTATGAAATTTGAATGCAAGAGCATGTTTGAATTCTTAATATCAACAGTTTCTTACATACAATAAGTTATCAAAAGTGTTGGTTGAATACTGAATGGGGAATTACAATTAATTTAATAGGCGGGTGCTGATTTTGTATGTGTCGTTGTCTATCCCTGATAAGTGTCCTCCTTATCTGGTGCATGCTAATTCATTCTTTAAATTTGGTGTCAGACATCACTACTTACAAGAATTCTTCCCTGGTCATACCCCAAAGCGAAGATAATTTTTATCTCCTCTGAGCTATATTGATACCATATGTATGCTTTTATGCTGTGTATATACACTCTTTTAGAGTGGGGTCTCTTCTGCAGTTGGAGAGAATTTCTTTTGGTTATAGAATATAGAATGGTATTTCTCTACCTCTGTATATTCTTTTCCAAGTATAGGCTATGTAACAGATTTACCATACAGTTGAATAAATGCAAGGGTGGGTAGATGGGTTGAAGAACAGATGGTGTCTATATACCTGATTTCCAGACAAATATATTTAAATAAATATATGTTGCTAACATAAAATTAGTTGAATGTTATATGTGAGCTACTAACTTCCCCTTCAATGGCTAAAAAAAGAATTATTTAAAGATACCTTTGTAAATCTTAAAAATGATTATGAGCTTGTCATATGCAAGAGAGAGGACTGACATTAGTCATTGAAAAGACAAAGTTACTGAGCTAAAAGTTGGTCTGATTTTTTTCAATGCAATGATGAGAAATTTAGTGTTACATTAATAGTGATAAATAAAAATTTACATGTTGACAGGAAGATAAATAAAGGTTTTACTTCATGACTCTGAGAGGTGAAAAGTTAAAGAGAGGCATTTATGTATGTATATATCTATGTATTTTCTTTTTAAACAGAGGAGTGTTATGACCAGCCTTTAATTCAGAAAATACTTGCAGCAATTTGGCAGATGGATTGAAATGGGCATAAACTCATTGTTATGAAGAGCAGTTAAGAAATTCAAGCACAAGCTAATGAGAACCCCTAGATAAATAAGTGGTAGCATCAATAGAAAGGAAAATCAGATTTTAAAATACCCTTAAATTACAATTGACCAAATATGTGACTATTTATATAAGTTTTTAGAAATATGTTGGTGTTTACAAACTTTTTTGTTATTTATCATTGTTCTTTAAGGAATTTTTGGACTGTAGTATTCTTAAGAGATATAAAGAATACAAGAATTGATCAAAAATAGAACATGAGTTGTAAGACAGAATTTCAATTCTGTTGCAGAAATATTAAATATTACTGGATTTGCAGACAAAAATGTCCACGTGGCATTAAGAAATGAGTTTATGGCATGTGAATGATATAAAATTAGAATTACAGATTTTATACTTAATAACTGTGAGTAATATCTGGAAAACTAGAAAAAAATAAGCTCACTTGGTGACTATAGAGCAAAGAACAGAAAAGCATTAAGTTTGGAATACTGAGGCTACCCTTGTTAGTCTTGATGATGTTACTCTTAAGGATTGAAAAGGGAAGAAAACACTATCAAAAGTGAATAAACCAGGATTAAAAAAAAGGTAAGCAAGTTAATCAAACTACATTTGGCTGATAGCAGAAATATTGACAGTAGGAAACTGATTATATGTATAATAGATTTGTAAGAGAGAGATGCTAAAAGAGTTGCTCCAAACAAAATTGCTTAAAAATTTTTGTTTTAAGGTATTTTCTCCTGATGTAATCTAGAGTCCAGGTAACTGCTGAATCATATGGATGTATATTTATTTGTTTTTTCTCCAGGTAAACGTAAGATTTAGAACTGTAGAATCATGTCAGATCTTCTTGCAATGTTCGCTTAGGCCTGTACCTTAACTTAGATGTTCCAGATAGTATTAGTACATGATGAAGAAAGGAACATACAAAAATAATGCAAACCAAGTAAAACAGTGGAGCACAAAAAAAAGTTTCCCTAAGGTCTACATCAGATCTTCAACATCTCCAAAAAACCTAGTTTTAGTATAATAAATGTTCTTTTCCTCAACTTAGAGCTAAATAGATAAATCTCTCTATTGAAGCTTCTTCTGGATGTCAATATCAAAGAAGGGAAGCAGAGTTGGAGATCAGTAGGAGAAAGTTAAAAGTAGTAAGATTTATTCAAAAATGACCACACACACACACACACACACACACACACACACACACACAGAGGTTTAATTAACAGTGACTAGTGACTATAGGCTTTGGGATTTAGTAATTAGGTAGTAGTAACTGATGAACTATGATAAGTGAAACTTACATATGTAACACCTAAAGCAAATATGTGTCAATATGTTAATAAATGTTCACTCTGTGTGTGCATGCTAAGTTGCTTCAGTCCTATCCAACTCTTGCGAGCCTATGGAATGTAGCCTTCCAGGCTCCTCTGTCTTTGGGATTCTCCAGGCAAGAATACTGGTGGGTTGCCATGCCTTCCTCCAGGGATCTTCCTGACCCAGGGATTGAACCTGAGTCTCCTATGTCTCCTGCATTGGCAGGTGGGTTCTTTACCACTAGTGTCACCTGGGAAGCCTCACACTTGGTGGATAAATATAAATATATGTGTGCATATATATAAATATATATATATGTGTGTGTGTGTGTGTGTGCATGCAGAAATATATATATATTATATATATATATATACACATATACTTATATATATATATAGTTTTTCTAACTGGCAATGCAGCCCTGAAGAATAGCACACAGAAAAAATACAAAATTGCAGTGTATTCTCTCTTTATGATGTTAAGATAAAGAAAGTAATGAGTAGAGATTTAAAGAAGAGGCAAAGGAAGATGATAAATGTAAAATAATAATAATAAAATTAGGTAGAAGTAAAAAAGTATGTGATGGTGTTAGTCTTAGCAGAGATTCTCTACAGAAGGTATAGAAAATTGATAAATAAGGAAAATGGGTGGAGATGTTGGATAGGTGACAGTGTACAAGGGATTTCACTCCAAACAAAGGAATATTTCACTTGTTCTTCAGTTGTTTCACTATTAATTTTAACAACTAATTTTAAACAATTTTTAAATTAATATGTGCATTCAAATGACAAATGAGAAAATCTACTATTCTGCAATTAGCTATATTTTGTATATCATGATTAATAAATGTTCTTGAAGGACAATTTTAAAATCCTCAAAGCTTTGCTTTGAATGTACTTGTCAGGAATAGATGATATATATAAAGCTCAGGATATTTGCTTTGTTTTTTGCTGTTGTTATTTTGCCATACCAAAAAACCTGATGGTGGGATATTTGGAAGTTTAGTCAAATTCTTCAGGTCTCAGTTTTCATCTAAACACTACCACGTTTCAGGAACACTACCATATTACTGAAGTTAAATGAGATAACTTGTGATATCAAAAATTAGAATACTGAATATACTTACAGAATTTTAACTACCTACAATAACACAATTAAATTCAATTCTACTCTAATGAGCTCATTATACTGTTCCTTGAAGCAACATTACATAGTCACCTTAATAGACTGGTAATATTTTTGTTACTAGTTGCATAATTTTTCTAGGACTTTTTAAACTTACATACAAGAGTTGTGGAGAAAATAGTATTGGATTGATTAGTACCTTTTATCTGAAACTCAATTTATAACTTCTTTTTGATGTAATTTATATATATGTATATATTATCCATATATGCTAATTTGAGTCCTAAAACATTTTATTTTTCTAAATTATAGCTTATGATAGCTCATGAAATCACAAAAATGTCAATTAAAAGTGAATACATACTTACATGTTTTAGTTATTCTGAAATTAGAAAATGGGAAGACTAATTATCTAAATTTATTGTTTGATAGATAAATTAATAAATGTTCTAAATGGTTGCAAGATGATTTTATAGTTTTACATTTTTGCTGAATATGTGGTGGATGGAGAAAAAAGGAAGCAGTATTTATTAAGCATGTATTAATAGCAGAAACCAGGTTTGGAAGCCTGCAGACTTGAGGCTTGCAGGCTGGCATGCTGTCCATGGGGTCACAGAGAATCGAACATGACTGAGTGACCGAACAACAATAAATAGCAGAAATAATACCTATACTCTATCTTTCATCATTAAAACAACTTTCAATCTTACAGTTATAGTACTTGAGGCATTGATATTTGACACAGAGTATTTCACACCCTGGGTCTGGAAATAGGCTGGCCAAGATTTGAACTTATAATGCTCATTTTTTTTAAATCCATGAAAGTTGATTTCTACCAAACAGAAAACTATTGCATTAATTTTCTCTATTTCTTTTGCTGATTATAATTACTTTATAAGAAAAAGTGCAAAATAAGAGTTCAGCTTGATTAATATTGATGAATTGGATGAGGACCTAGATAAACATACAGAATATGAATAACCCTCCAAAAGCACTCCTCATGTTATTTTCCAAGAATTAGCCACATAAGGTTAAAGATAAAAATTATTCTTTCTTCTGACATGATATATTTTTGTCTGTTTATGAAGTATGAATAGTATAATATTTAAGGTGATTTTTGCATGTATCTTTCTCTCAGCATTATATCATGGCATTTTATCTATTTTTTGAAGTAGCAGTAATAGTTAATTCATTGTTATTGTTGTATAGCTTTTCTTATTATGAATTTTCACAGTTTATTTATCATTGTACAGCCACAGGATATTCTTTGCTGTTGGATACTAAAAATAATACAAATTTGTACTGTTTCTGGGCTAAAGGAATTTGTTCTGATTTGAATTAAAAATCAAGTTGTCTAAGTGTATATATGTGTATGTACACACACACACATACACATAAATATATATGTATCAATCATTTTATACATGTTATATATGTATATGGGACTTCTCTAGTGGCTCAGTGGTAAAGAATCTGCCTGCCAATTCAGGGAATATGTGTGTGGTCTCTGAGGCAGGAAGATCCACTGGAGAAGGAAATGGCAGCTCACTCCAGCATTCTTGCCTAGGAAACCCCATAGAGAATGTAAAATGGTACAGCCTTTGTGGTAAATGGTTAGGTGGTTCCTCGTAAATTTAAATACGAATTACCTTCAACAACTCTACTCCTAGGTAGGTACAATACCAGAAAGAATCAGAAGGAGGGACTCAAACTGATATTTGTATGGAAATGTTTTTGTAGCTTTATTCAAAATAACCAGAAGGTAGAAATGATCCAAATGTTCATTTACAGATGCCTGGATAAATACAATGGACATGCTAGGACATCAGTGAACCTTGAAAAATTTTTAAGTGAAACAAACCAGACACAAAAGAGAATATGTTTTATGATTCCACTTACAGGAAACATATAGAAAAGGAAAAAAATGATGGTGATAGAAATTAGATTATTAATTACCGGGGGTGAAGGGAAACAGGGAGTTGTTACTTAAGGACTATAGAATTTTTATTTAGGATGATAAAAAAGTTTTGGAAATGGACTTACAAAATTGTTAAATACAAATTTTCTTACTTCACCACAATTTTTTAAAATGCATGAGAATCACTGACTTTAAGGAATTTGTTACTTATTTGAGAAGAGAAACACACAAGATGATCTATAATTTCATAGTAATAATCAATAATTTTTTACTTCACCATTTTGTCACCTCTCCCCCATAGTATATATTTTCAAACAAGTACATAAAACATACATCTAAACTCCAGGTCAACAATTTTTTTTCTTTTTCTTTTTTTTGCATTATCATGTTTTAGCATAATTGGTTATCAAATTTCTGCTCTCCTTGGTCTACATTTTCTCTTGTGTGATTTAGTCTCTTAATCCCCTGCCTCTAGGTTTGTAGCCACTCTTACACAGCTGCCTGATTTAAGTTCTATTCATATTATTTATCAATTTGAGAACTTTAATGACTCTCAATTGCCATGTTGTTTTTCCTACACTTTCAGGTCTTAAAATTGATCATAAGACATTTTCTGATATGGTGTAGAATTATACCTCCAGCCTCTTTACTTAATATACAATGATGCAAGTAACTTATTCTTCACATAAGAAACATTTACCCTTGAGCTTTGTAGATGCCATTCTGTCCATTTAGAATATACTACAACATCTATATATTTAGAACTGAAGTCTTAGCCTTTATCCTTTGAGTCACATCATATCTTAATTAATTAAAACAGTTGCACTTAACAGAAAGATTTTGCTGCAATCCTTTATACATATTCTTTCTAGCTATAGAAACTGATAACAGAGCATGTTTCACTCATCTTTGCAACTTCAACACCAAATAAATGTGTGTTGACTAAATACATAAAGACATTTGGGAAATTCTTTGAATATGAAAGAAAACTTTACTTTCAAAATCACACAGTAATTAGAACATTTAGCTTAGGAGCTGTTTCATGGACTACTCTTTTCAATCTATCAGTCACATTAGTAGCAGAACATATCTGCATAGAGACAGCTAATTATGTTAAAACCAGTAAATAGTTTTATTCTTTTAAGTAGGCTGAATGCATCCTATACAATCCCATTTACAAAAGTTATTCTTTGTCATATTTGCTCACAATAGGTTGTGTGTCAGATAGTAATTCCTTAATATATTGAATCCCCACAAATGTCTATAGCTAATATTGAGTTTTAAAAAAAGTGAGGATCTTTAGCCAATAGAATGAATCTTTACTGTAGTGAAATATTCAACTATAACAAAGCTAGTGTATCAGTGAACCTGGAAACCTAAAATGAATTTCTGAAATCAATCTACAGTAATCTATTGCTAAATCAAAAATTAGCCTGCTTGGGTCTTTAATTTTCAGAGAGAAACCTGATTACATTTTTGACATTATCACTTCTCAGAGGGAAAAAAAAAAATATGCGATTTCAAAAGCCTCACTTTATGGCAGAAATAGCTTCAAAAAAAGGATAATCCTTATTTTGCTAGCACAATTTATTTCCCAAGAGGAAAACTTTGCTATGAAACACAAGCAAATTCAGCTAAAATCCCAAGCTACAAAATCCTGTTAAAATTTTTTGAACGTCTTTAAAAAACAACAGATGTAATCATAATAAAGTAAACAGAAACAATATAGAAAATAAACAAGTTATTTTATAGTACAGCAGTATCTGCCTTAGAGTTTTTACAAGAGGACAGAAGAATTTTCCAATTGTAATGTGCAATACAAAAAATCCCTGGGAAGCAGCAAGAAAAAGATAGAGGAGAAGATAAAAAAATCTAATTGGCCTGCACATACTCTTCTGAATCAGAACTGAGCAATTTGTAGTAGGCTCGAATGGCAGAGAGGCTGAACACAAAGAGAGAAGTAGCAAGCACCAACTTGTTTCATTTATTTTTCTTCCCATCCCTGCTTTTTCCACAAGTTTTCTCAGGTGTCTTTGACAACATTATGCAATATCTGAAACAGCATATACACCCTCAAAACCCCAACTTTACAACATTCCAATCTGAGTGAATCAACAGCCCCTAGAGAAATGTCTAACATCTTACTTTCTGCTTTAATTAAAGAGGAATATATAAAAATTCAGAAGTTAAATCTTAGAATAAGGCTTGTAACACAGAAAAGCAGTTTGTTCACAAAGTCTAATCTAAGCTCAAATTCAGTTCCTGCTCCCCAAAATAACATACAAACACACACACACACACACACACACACACGCACGCGCGCGCGCATACATGTACATACTGCATACATGTAACTGCATGCCTTTTTTCCGTCCCTGAATGTTTTTCATGTTTAATGAATATTCTTTTTATATTACTATGAGAGTGAGCAATAGTTCATTGCTGAGTTAGTCATAAATTATTATTACACTTTTTTCTTGAGATTCTTTCTCAAGTAATTAATAACTATCTTTTATTTTTGTTGAGACTTCCCTGGTGGCACTAGTGGTAAAGAATCTGCCTGTCCATGCAGCAGATAAAAGAGAAGTGGGTTCGATCCTTGGGTCGGGAAGATCCCCTAGAGGAGGAAATGGCAAACTCACTCCAGTATTCTTGCCTGGAAAATTCCATGGACAGAGGAGCCTGATGGGCTACAGTCCATGAGGACTCAAAGAGTCAGACACCACTGAGCGACTGAACACAAACTTGCTTCTTCCTGGACAAGCTCTTTATTGAAGTCTAAATCAGTTGTCCATAAATGCAAGCACAGAGAATTTGAAACAGGCTGGGACCCTTTGCAGTGGTGCCTGTCCCTAGACTAACTTCTCCTGGAGCAACAAAATGGAAAAAGCAAAAAATATAAGAGACTAAAAATAATTGCATGCATGCACAGTTGAGGCAAATTATGAACAACACAACATGATACAAAAAGACCAAAATCTCAAATAGCACCAAGAAGGGTACAGACAGATCATCTAAGGACACTCCTCTGGCCCTACCCCTGGACTTACTCCTAACCTCACCCTATTTAAGGAACCAGCTCACTACTCATCCCTCCCCCCTCCCAGCAAGCTAGCACTGGAACCTATTGTTTTCACCATGCCCATGCACCACCCCCTCACTGCTGCAAGAGCCCTGATAAGGCCTTGCCAGAATTTCTTGTTTGGAATCTTATCAATTTCTGTTGATAAGGTAGACCAGGAACCCTAGTTGGTAATAAGTTGATCATCTCTGTTCTGTTACTTTTCTTTGGTGATGGAGTCTGAGTTCTTGGGCACCATCTTGGACTGACTGTTCTCTAGGCTCCTGGAAAACAACTGGCAAGGGGGTTGAGCATCTTTCACTTCTATTTTTAGTTATTCATTTGCAGATGACAGGACTTCTTTGTTTTGGTTTATTTCCTTGATTTTGAAAGATTACATTTTAACTTCCTACATTTCTTAAAGAGTCTCAAGGTTTGTTTTTTTTTTAAATTTTTTTAATTTTTTAGTATTCACATATTTACTCATGTCTTTCTTTCTTTTCTTATTTGATCATTGAACTGGATATGAAATTTAAAATTCAAAATAATTTTATTTCATAATGTTGAATGCAGAGCCCCATTGTGGGGTACTGATAGTTGGGGGGTCTGATATTATTTTGTTTCCTAATCTACTTCTGTGACTTTTTTATGTTGTATATTTCATAGTAAGTATTGTTTCAAATCTGTTTGTTTCTCTAAGATCTGATTGAACTTTTTGAGAATAAAGTCAAAATTCTCATGGTAATTAGGCCAATGTTGAATTTTCAATTGACTTCACTGAAGGAGAAGCAAGAGATAGTTAACATAGAATTGTCTCATAGAACAGTTGGAATAGACTTGTTACTGTATACTTATTGCCTTTTTTCAGCATTAGGGTAGATTACAAATACTCACTGCATTGCTTTTGCCACAGGTTCTTTCTAGACTTCCCAGATGGTTAGTAGTAAAGAATCCGCCTGCTAAGCAGGAGACACAGGTTTGATCCCTGGGTCAAAATACACTCCAGTATTTGAATATGCTCCACTATTCTGGCTGGGAAAATCCATGAACAGAGGAGCCTGGAGGACTACTGACTATGGGTTCTTAAAGAGTTGAACATGACAGAGTGACTAAAGAACAACGATGTTCTTTCTAAACCCCTTTTCTTTCTGAAAGAGATGAGAGAAAGAAAGAAAAAAAAATATTATTGTAGCATATATTCTCTGGTATATGTGATGCTTTTGTTCTGTTTTTCAATTTTTTTGTCACCCAGACTCATACCCTAGCTGGCCTTGTAATAACATTTAGGGGACTGGGGACCAGAGGAGTAGTATATGAACAGAACTCACTTAATAGAGGCCTCACCCCAAGAAATTGGTCCCATTAGGACTCTATACTAACTTTTAACTATCTGAGCTAAGTTAGGCCACAAACCAAAATGCATTACAAACACTGTGAATGTGATTCAGGCTACAGAGGAGATTCAAACAAACAAACAAAACAAACAACTCCACAAAAACAAAAAAACCCTTCAGAAAACAATCTTTTCTGGAAGTTGCAGAGTCATAGATCACATGCATGCATGCCAAGTTGCTTCCGGTGTGTCTGACTCTGTGTGACCCTATGGACTGTAGCTCACCAGGGTTCTCTGTCCAAGGTGTTTTCCAGGCAAGAATACTGGAGTGGGTTGCCATGCCCTCCTCCAGGGGCTCTTCCTGACCCAAGGGTTGAACCTACATCTCTTATGTTGCCTGCATCGGCAGGAGGGTTCTTTACCACTAGGGCCACCTGGAAAGCCCTGTCATAGATCACAGCTGTGTGTTTCTTCCATTCTTGCTTTTTGGCACTGCGGAGTTGTCTTTCTCTTCCTGTTGAGAGACCTTTGTTCATGGGACCCCTTAGTAACAGGAGATTCTATGCAGGTGTGAAAGTGAAGACAACCCACCAGATTTCTCTAACAAATGTTAAAGTAGGCTCCCATGGGAAGGAGAAACATAAAGGATAGGAGCACATATTCTGGATTACTTACCTTGTTTGTGATGAAATGACATCCTTGAGACACAAAATATCTCTGAATGCTTTTTTTTTTGGTTTGGTTTTGTTTTATTAATTTAAAAAAAAAGCAATTGAAGGATAATTGCTTTACAATGTGGTATTGGTTTCTGATGAATAGCAACATGAGATGTAAGTATACATGTGTTCCCTCCCTCTTGAATTTCTCTCACAATCCCTACCCCATCCCACTCCTCCAGGTTGTTGTAGAGTACTAGATTGAGCTCCCTGTGATATACAGCAGCTTCCCACTAACTGTCTGTTTTACATATGGTACTATATGTGTTTCAGTGCTACTCTCTCAATTTGTCTCAACCTCTCCTTCCCCTACTTTGTCCATAAGTCTGTTCTCTATGTCTGTGTCTCTATTCCTGCCCTGCAAATAGGTTTATCAGTACCGTTTTTCTTGATTTCATACATATGTGTCAATATATATATTTGGCTTTCTTTTTCTGACTGACTTCAGCTTGTACAACAGGTTCTAGGTTCATCTTCTTCACTAGAACTGACTCAAATGCATTCCTTTTTATGGCTGAGTAATTCCATTGTATATATGTACCACAAATTTGTTATCCGTTCATCTGTTGATGGACATCCAGCTTGCTTCCATGTCCTCTGGCTATTGTAAGATAATGTTTCAATGAACATTGTAATAGATGTGTATTTTTGAATTATCATTTTCTGAGGGTATATGCCCAGTAGTGGGACTGCTGGGTCACATTAGCTTTATTCCTAGTTTTAAAGGAATCTCCATACTGTTACCCATAGTAATTGTATCAATTTACATTCCCACCAACAGTGTAAGAGGTCTCCTTTTTCTCCACATCCTCTCCAGCATTTATTGTCTGTAGATTTTTGATGATGGTCATTCTGACTGGTGATACCTCATTTTAGTTTGATTTGCATTTCTCTGATAATGAGTGATGTTAGGCTTTTTTTTTTTTTTCCCTATGTGTTTATTGGCTACCTGTATGTCCTGTTTGGATAAATGTATGTTTAGGTCTTATATATATATATATTTTTTATTTGGGTTGTTTGTTTTTGTGATCTCGAGCTGCTTGTATATTTTGGAAATTAATTTTTTGTCAGTAGCTTCATAGACAATCATTTTCTCCCGTTCTGAGGGTTGTCTTTTCATCTTATTTTTAGTTTCCTTTGCTGTGCAAAAGCATTTAAGTTAAATTAGATTCCATTTGTTTACCTTTTGTCTGTTTGTTTGTTTTTATTTCTATTACCCTAGGAGGTGGGTCAAAGAGGATCTCTCTGCAATTTATGTCAAAGAGTGTTCTATATTTTCCTCTAAGAGTTTAGTAACTTCTGGTCTTACACTTAGATCTTTAATCCAGTATGAACTTATTTTTGTGTATAGTGTTCTAATTTAATTTCTTAAAATCCCCTTTTCTTCTAATATGCTCTGTTTTTTCTTCTGGAAGTTTCTACTTCAAAGCCTCCTCAGCCTTTTCTTTGTGTCTATAAATGGATTCATCCACTCCTGAATCAAGTTTTTAATGAATGTTTCTGTTATATTTGAAAAAAAATTAGAATATTACTCAATCTCCAATTATGAATAATATGGAGTACTCATTTGCCTCCTTTCTAGACTGGAACCCAAGAAAATTGCTGTGAAAATAATGTAAATAATGCACTACAGAATTGTGAATGTGATAATACCAATGTCAAAATATCTGTGATCTCCCATCCAAGTACTAACCAGGCCCAAACCTACTTAGCTTCCAATATCAGATGAGATCAGGCATGTTCAGCATGGTATGGTAACCACCATATGACCCAGTAATCCCACTACTAGCCTTATACCCTTGAATGAGTAACAGGTAGGAAGGCCAGAGGTCCCCAACAGGCAGGAGGAAATAAACTGCAAGTAGCAGATATTTTTGCTTGTTTGTTTGCTTTTTTCTTCTCTACACAGAGTTAAAAGAAGCTTCCTTTAATTCTGTGGTGAGGACACTTGGTTCTGCCTGACATTTCTCAAACCTTGAACTAACCAATGTTTTTCTCTTACGGAAATGTTTTTCTTAAGTTATGGTAATGAAACTATATATTTGCTTTCAAATCTGCCTTTCTTCAAAATGGTTCCACCTAACTTTTTTTCTTTTCTCAAACCTTGGGCTGATAATGGCTCAACAAGCCAGTATTCACATCAATTGTCTTATGGCAGGGGATGACACATCTCATGCTATTCTATCTCAAAAATACTTATTGTGGGAGAAGGGCCTGGTGAAACTCCCTCTGCCTTGAAGTGTTTTCCTTATCTGATTAACAACTTGCTAACAGACATACAATGCCTTGCTAAAAACTAGCAAGGGGCATTTTTCTGCTCCCTTCTGAAGTCTATATCAGAGATATACTCTATCTCTTTCATACTTTGGTAAAATTTTGTTACACAAAAGACTCCAAGTGGTCAAACTTTGTCTCTGGCCCTGGATCAAAATCTTCTCTGGAGGTCATGAATAGGCAAAGCACACAGCTTGTGGCAGCAATCTTTCACTCTGAGGAACCAAAATTGAAAAAGACACATGTACCACAGTGTTCACTGCAGCACTATTTACAGTAGCTAGAACATGGAAGCAACCTAGATTTACATTGACAGATAAGTGGATAAAGTGGTGGTACATCTATACAATGGAATGCTACTCAACCATAAAAAGAAACACATTTGAGTCAGTTCTAATGAGGTGGATGAACCTAGAACCTATTATATAGAGTGAAGTAAGTCAGAAAGAAAAGTATAATATAGCATACTGATGCTTATATATGGAATCTAGAAAGATGGTACTGATAAATTTATTTTCAGGTCAGCAATAGGGAAACAGACAAAGAGAATCAACCTATGGACACAGAGTGAGTGGAGGAGGGATAGGGTAAGAAGTATGAAGAGTGTAGCATGGAAATTTATAATACCATATGTAAAATACCCAATGAAATTTGCATATGATTCAGGGAACTCAAACAGGAGCTCTGTGACAATCTTGAAGGGTGGGATGGGGAGAAAGATGTAAGGAGGTTTAGGAGTGAAGGGACATGGGTGTACCTATGGCTGATTCTTGTTGATTTATGACAGAAAACCACAAAATTCTGTAAAGCAATTATCCTTCAATTAAAAAAAAAATAAAGTGGCAAAAACAAATATCCCTGATCATAAGAATCAGGGATAAGCTTCATAGATACATGCCAGCCAAGAGAGAGGTTGTACTGTCCATATCTAGCTATGGCCTACACAAAGGAACTCAGCTGTTGGTGAGAATCATACCCAAGACAGCATCCCAGCCAAACTGTCACAAAGACTATGACAGACATATTCCCAAAACTTTGCTTCAGGTTCAGGAGAAGGACATTGTTTCAGTGTTAATGTAGTTCCCAGCAAACACCATTTATTGATTTGTTTTTGTTTGTTTGTTTGTTTGTTTTACTCCAATGTGTCCTTGAACATAGTAAAAAAAAAAAAAAAATCTAAGTTACCTCTTCTTGTGTAATTGATGCAAACATCTTTTTTCCCCAATGTAAATACTCTAGGAGGTCCCTAACTTCCCCCAAACAACCATCCATAACTGCAGAGATTGTTTTTCCATGGAAATATTTGTATATTTTTGTTCAAAGATATGTTATTCCTTTGGATGTCTGTCTGCACATAGACTGTTACTCTTATGTGTTTTATATCCTCTCAGGATTTGCTGAGGGGCTCCATGGATACTAATGAATAAACAAATGAATGAATAAATGTATTATCATGTATGAAAAACTGAGTTCAAGTAAGTTCATAAGCCTTATTAGATTTTAAAAGATTCTGAAAGAATGGAACTCAGAACAGGATAAAATTGATATGACAGGGGAAATCAAGATTTTTAATAACAGTTTTAAAAATTTGTTATTGTATTTTGACAGTATTGTTGAGTCTCTGATCCATATCCATCTTCTTATGACCCTATAGACTGCAGCATGCCAGGCTTCCCTGTTCTTCACCATCTCCTGGATTTTGCTCAAATTCATGTTCATTGCATTGGTGATGCCATCCAGCTATCAAGTGAAGTCAAGTAGGTCTTAGGAAGCTCTGCCATCAATAAAGTTAGTGGATGAGATGGAATTTTAGCAGAGCTATTCAAAGCCCTAAAAAGATGATGCTATCAAAGTGCTGTACCCAGGAGTATCTCTAAGTAACTCTGTGTGCTGTTCTAAGTTGCTTCAGTCATGTCTGACTCTGTGCGACCCTATGGCTTGTAGCCAGTCAGACTCCTCTGTCCATGGGATTCTCCAGGCAAGAATACTGGAGTGGGTTGCCATTTAGTTTGTGTAAAATATTGAACTACATTTTACTCAGGTTCAAAGGACCTCCAACTGTTTCTGACCCTCTTGGATCAGGTGGACACCAATTGTGTTCTTCCATTCCCAGTGTCCCTCATGTCTTTTGAATGAGATCAGGCCCAGCAAAACAGAGCAGAAACTTTAGTTGTTGATCAAGGAATGGTAAATGGAGAGCTCCTACTTTAAAGAGCCAACTTTGTTAAGGGGAGGGAGGCAAGAAACTTTTAAGAGGTAAGAAGTGGGTACTTCATCAGAATTCAGGGAAAGTGGCAACAGTTTCTAGAAACAGCCAGATCATGTACAGTCATGTACAGCTCCTTTGCACACAGCACTGTTTGTGCCTAGCAAAGTGCAAGTCTTCATGTTTTATACAGGTCTGGGACCTGGAACTCTTTGTTGTAATACTGCAAGGCTCACACCTGGACACACCTCTTCTTAAGCAACAAAATACAAGAAAATATATGGAACTAAAAATAACCGCATGTAGGGGGCTTGGGAAAGAATGGGTACATGCATATGTATGGCTTAGTCCCTTCACTGTTCACCTGAAACTACCACAGCATTGTAGATTGGCTATACTCCAATACAAAATGTTTTTGGTGTTAAAAGTAATAAAAATTAAAATTACCAAAAAAAATGCATTCATGCACAGTTATGGTAAATTCTGAACAAAAGATACGAGGAGACCAATAAAAACAAAAACAAAACAAAGCAAAACAAAACAACCATTGCCACTTCTGAAGAACTTGAAGCAAAAGCAGGGGATTGGTGGCAAATCCAGGTTACTGAGCATGAGCATCTCCCCCGCCCCCATCCCAGCACACAACATCACCTAAGATGTGGGCAAACTACCTAAGCCACCAGTCCAGCCCAACCCCTGGACCCAGCCCTGCTCTCACCCCATGTAATGAATAAGCTCTCGCCCGCCCCCCAACCCTCCGCCCCTCACCACCTCTTGGGGACCTAGACAGTAAGGGCACTATTAAACAATAGGTTCTCACTCCTTCCTACTGCATCCAAGGCCCCAGTAAAGCCTTGCCTGAATTTCTTGTCTGGTCTCTGATCAATTTATATTGATTAAGGCAACCAAGAACCCTGGTCGGTAGCAGTTCGGGCAGAGATTCTAGTATGTTAATAAGACAAAAGCAACTTCTGTACACTTTGCGTCTCCTGTTACCCTCACGGTTGAGTAGCGCCTGGTTCAGAGCAGCTGACTGTTGCCATCTTGACTGATGCTGACTCTGGTTGGTTCTGTATTTTGTCTCATGTGGCCATCTGCCTTAGTTTCTGTTAAGTGTGGACATATGCTAATGGATTGTGGTACAGAATAAAGTAAGTAGGTCAGTTTCTACTGTAACTGTAACCCAGAGTTACGGCCATGGGTCTCTGCCAGTGACACAAACAGGGGTTTGGAACAGCTCTGATGACTAACCTGACTCTGCCCCTACACCTTAAGGTGACATTGCTGAGGACTTCATCCACTGCAAGTTCTGATGTGCCCAGAGTTTAGCAACCTGTCCTTAAAATCAGCAGAAATATAAAGGACCTGAGGCTGGATCTTTGAGGCTCTGATCACTCAATTAGCTCGACCTACTATAATCCTACTGTGCTGTGCAAAGTCGCTTCAGTTGTGTCTGACTCTTTGCAACTCCATGAACTGTAGCCCATCAGGCTCCTCTATCCATGGGATTGTCCAGGCAAGAATATTGGAGTGGGTTGTCATGCCCTCCTCCAGGGGACCTTCTGGACCTGGGATAGAACCAGCGTCTCTTATGTTTCCCGCGTTGGCAAATGTGTTCTTTACCACTAGCACCACCTGGCAGCCCTACTGACTGGTTGTAGTTACTGGGCTCTTATTCTCTTTCTTGTTCGCACAACTTTATACTGTTCTACTCTTCTAGGAAGGTATAACCCTTTCACTGCTTATTCCCAATGCAGTACAGCAATTCCTCTGAGACAGTGCTCCTTCTTGGCTCTCTATACTATTACTGTGGAGTATGGTTGGGCCCCAGTGGCTGTGCCACATTAACCTATTTGCCTGAGGGACTTGTTGCTCCAAGTGGAATGCTCAACCTCTGGGACTTCTGGCTATCATCAGGTTCCTGAAAACTGTCTAGTTACCAGTTCATGACTCCTTCTGTCTTGGTGCATTCTATAAAACTGAACTTCAGACCGTTGGGTTGGGGTGGACAAAGGAAATTAAGGTGTAAAATAGGCCAATGCTGTCAATGCCAGTTTGGTTAGGATTATGCCTATCATAGCTCACTAGATAGACTAGGAGGCATGAACTGTGGTTCTCTCAATTCTCCCATGTGTTTAGATGTAATATTGAAAAAATCACTTTCCTAAATATCAAGTTCTTTATTTGTGGAATGGTTTTCTGGATTAAATAACCTCTAATATGCTTATAATAATTTACAATATATCTGATATTTTAGGGTTTCACAATTGTACCATGGAAAATAGACACTGTGCTCTTCATCTTTCCATTTGTGTTACAAATGTTTTTAATTGTTTCTCCTTGTACCTTCAGATTGCATTTCCATACCCAGTCATATCTATGTGATTTATTTTCTAGTGACACAGAGGAAAATGTTCTCCACAATTTCATCACTCACCTCAAACTCCAATTTTCTACATTGAGAAATTAATCCCTGGGCTCTTCATCATTCAGGCATTCCTCATCTAATTCTCTTTTGGATCATCGGAGATGTCAAGACAGACATAGTCCTCCTGAAGGCCCTTGCCACAGTGAATAACTTGGAAATTATAATATGTCATGCCCTTCCTCTAAAATGTATTAACATATTGAATCTGCAATGTAATTTATGAGATAGTTTGTTTTTCCCATTTTACAGAAGGAACATCTGAAACACAAAGAGATTATGTATATAGATGAAGGTCACTTAGATGGTTGAACTGGGATTCAAAGTCCAACAGATCCAGCATCTGTCCTTCTAAGCACTGTATTGTGCTACTTTTCTGATAGAGAGATGAAGGTTCTTTATAAATAACTTCTGACAGGCACATGTCACACACAAACCATTCTTTCTCTCTCTCCCACTCTTTTGTCAGAAGTTTTTTCACCATCAGTGAAATCTCTATGATGTCAGATTATTTGTTTGATTTTTGCAACAAAGTAAAACAAAACTATTTCCTCAAAAAGAAAGTCAGTGAAGCAAACCTTAAATTATAAATGTCAGATCTGCCAATTAGCAGTGTGACCTTTACCAAGTCACTCTACCTTTGTTGGTCTAAATTCTGCTTTTCTATGGACTCTGAATTTTGCTGTAGCCTGGTGATATTTTGGAACTCTGATTTCAAATGGGCATATTTTTTTCCTTTTCTCCTTTGCTTTTTGCTTCTCTTCTTTTCACAGCCATCTGCAAGGCCTCCTCAGATAGCCATTTTGCTTTTTTGCATTTCTTTATCTTGGAGATGGTCTTGATCCTTGTCTGTTGTACAGTGTCATGAAGCTCTATGCATAGTTCATCAGGCACTCTATCAAATCTAGTCCCTTAAATCTATTTCTCACTTCCACTGTATAATCATTAGGGATTTGATTTAGGTTATACCTGAATGGTCTAGTGGTTCTTCAATTTAAGTCTGATTTTGGCAATAAGGAGTTCATGATCTGAGTCACAGTCACTTCCCTGTCTTGTTATTGCTGACTGTATAGAGCTTCTGCAAAGAACATAATTAATCTGATTTCAGTGTTGACCATCTGGTGATGTCCATGTGTAGTCTTCTCTTGTGTTGTTGGAAGAGGGTCTTTGTTATGACCAGTGTGTTCTCTTGGCAAAGCTCTGTTAGCCTTTGCCCTGCTTCATTCTGTACTCCAAGGCAAAATTTGCCTGTTACTCCAGGTGTTTCTTGACTCCCTACCTTCGCATTCCATTCCCCTATAATGAAAAGGACATCTTTTGGGGGTGTTAGTTCTAAAAGGTCTTGTAGGTCTTCATAGAACCATTCAACTTCAGTTTCTTCAGCATTACTGGTCCAGGCATAGACTTGGATTACTGTGATATTGAATGGCTTGCCTTGGAAATGAACAGAGATCATTCTGTCTTTATGAGATTGCATCCAAGTACTGCATTTTGGACTTTTTTGTTGACTATGATGGCTACTTCATCTCTTCTAAGGAATTCCTGCCCACAGTAGTAGATATAATTGTCATCTAAGTTAAATTCACCCATTACAATCCATTTTAGTTCGCTGATTTCTAAAATGTTGATGTTCACTCTTGCCAACTCCTCTTTGACCACTTCCAATTTGCCTTGATTCATGAACCTAACATTCCAGATTCCTACGCAATTTTCCTCTTTATTGGACCTTGCTTCCATCACCAGTCACATCCATAACTGGGTGGTGTTTTTGCTTTGGCTCTGTTTCTTCAGTCTTTCTGGAGTTATTTCTCCACTGATCTCCAGTAGCATACTGAGCACCTACTGACCTGGGGGAGTTCATCTTTCAGGGTCCTATCTATTTGCCTTTTCATTTCATTCATGGGGTTCTCAAAGCAAGAATACTGAAGTGCTTTGCTATTTCCTTCTCCAGTGGACCACATTTTGTCAGAACTCTCCACCATCACCTGTCTTGGGTGGCCCTACACGGCATGACTCATAGTTTCACTGAGTTAGACAAGGCTGTGGTCCATGTTTATTTAACTTATATGCAGAGTATATCATGAGAAACGCTGGGCTGGAAGAAGCACAAGCTGGAATCGAGATAGCTGGGAGAAATATCAATAACCTCAGATATGCAGATGACACCACCCTTATGGCAGAGAGTGAAGAGGAACTGAAAAGGCTCTTGATGAAAGTGAAAGAGGAGAGTGAAAAATTTGGCTTAAAGCTTAACATTAAGAAAACTAAGATCATGGCATCTAATCCCATCACCTCATGGGAAATAGACGGGGAGACAGTGGAAACAGTGTCAGACTTTATTTTTTGGGCTCCATAATCACTGCGGATGGTGACTGCAGCCATGAAATTAAAAGACGCTTACTCCTTGGAAGGAAAGTGATGACCAACCTAGATAGCATATTAAAAAGCAGAGACATTACTTTGCCAACAAAGGTCCATCTGGTCAAGGCTATGGTTTTTCCAGTGGTCATGTATGGATGTGAGAGTTGGACTGTGAAGAAAGCTGAGCACCAAAAATTTGATGCTTTTGAACTGTGGTGTTGGAGAAGACTCTTGAGAGTCCTTAGGACTGCAAGGAGATCCAACAAGTCCATCCTAAAGGAGATCAGTCCTGGGTGTTCATTGGAAGGACTGATGCTGAAGCTGAAACTCCAGTACTTTGGCCACCTCATGGAAAGAGTTGACTCACTGGAAAAGTCCCTGATGCTGGAATGATTGGGGGCAGGAGGAGAGGGGGACGACAGAGGATGAGATGACTGGATGGCATCACAAACTCGATGGGCATGAGTTTGAGTGAACTCTGGGAGTTTGTGATGGACAGAGAGGCCTGGTGTGCTGCGATTCATGGGGTCCCAGAGTTGGACATGACTGAGCGACTGAACTGAGCTTAATTGAACTGTGGTCCATGTGATTCGATTGGTTAGTTTTATGTGATTGTGGTTTTCAGACTGTTTTCCCTGTGATGGAAGATAGGAAAATGGCAACCCACTACAGTATTCTTGCCTGGAGAATCCCATGGACAGAGGAGCCTGGGAGGCTACAGTCCATGGTGTCGCAAGAGTTGGACAGGAGTTAGTGATCAAACTGCCACCACTGCCAGAGGATTAGAGGCTTATGGAAGCTTCCTGATGGGAAAGACTGACTGAGGGGAAAACTGGGTTTTGTTCTGATGGGCAGTGCCAAAATTTTTAATCCAATTTTCTGTTGATAGGTGGAACTGTGTTCCCTCTCTGCTACTTACCTGAGGTCAAACTAAGGTGGAAGTAATGAAGATAATGGTGACCTCCCTCAAAATATCTCATGCATGTACTACTATACTCAGTGTCCCCAACCTTGCAGCAGGCCACCATGGACCCATGCTCCAGCAGAGACTCCCTGACACCCATAGGCAAGTCTAGGACAGTCTCCTGTGGTGTCATTGCTGTTTTCTCCTGGGTCCTGGTGCACAAGATTCTGTTGTGCCCTCCAAGAGTCTATTTCCCAGTTGTGTGTAGGTTCTGGCAGCTCTATGGTGGGGTTAATGGCGACCTCCTCCAAGAGGGTTTATGCCATACCCAAGTCTGCTGAACCCAGACCCTCTGTCCCTGTGGCAGACTACCACCATCTGGTACCTCCATCAGAGATGCTCAAACACAGTTCTGTTTCAGTCTCTGTGGGATCCCTGGGTCAAGATGTACAAAAGGTTTGTTGAACCCTCTGAGTGAAAAGGAAAGATATATCCATTTGAATGCAGAGTTCCAAAGAAGAGCAAGAAGAGATAAGAAGGACTTCCTCAGTGATAATGCAAAGAGATAGAGGAAAACAATAGAATGGGAAGACTAGAGATCTCTTCAAGAAAATTAGAGATACCAAGGGAACATTTCAGGCAAAGATGGGCTCAATAAAGAACAGAAATGGTATGGACCTAACAGAAGCAGAAGATATTAAGAAGAGGTAGAAAGAATCCACAGAATAACTGTACAAAAAAGATTTTCACGACCCAGATAACCACAATGCTGTGATCACTCACCTAGAGCCAGACATCTTGGAACGCGAAGTCAAGTGGGCCATAGGAAACATCACTATGAACAAAGCTAGTGGAGGTGATGGAATCCCAGTTGAGCTATTTCAAATCCTGAAAGATGATGCTGTGATAGTGCTGCACTCAATATGTCAGCAAATTTGGAAAACTCAGCAGTGGCCACAGGACAGGAAAAGGTCAGTTTTCATTCCAATTCCAAAGAAAGGCAATGCCAAAGAATGCTCAAACTACCACACAATTGCACTCATCTCACACACTAGTAAAGTAATGCTCAAAATTCCCCAAGCCAGGCTTCAACAATACATGAACTGTGAATTTCCAGATGTTCAAGCTGGTTTTAGAAAAGGCAGAGGAACCAGAGATCAAATTGCTAACATTTGCTGGATCATCAAAAAAGCAAGAGAGTTCCAGAAAAACATCTATTTCTGCTTTGTTGACTATGCCAAGCCCTTTGACTATGTGGATCACAAGAAATTGTGGAAAATTCTGAAAGAGATAGGAATACCAGATCATCTGACCTGCCACCTGAGAAACCTGTATGCAGGTCAGAAAGCAACAGTTAGAACTGGACATGAAACAGCAGACAGGTTCCAACTAGGAAAAGGAGTACGTCAAGACTGTATATTGTCACCCTGCTTATTTAACTTGTATGCAGAGTACATCATGAGAATCACTGGGCTGGTTGAAGCACAAGCTGGAATCAAAATTGTTGGGAGAAACATCAATAACCTCAGATATGCAGATGACACCACCCTTATGGCAGAAAGTGAACCAAGAACTAAAGAGCCTCTTGATGAAAGTGAAAAGAGGAGAGTGAAAAAGTTGGCTTAAAGCTCAACATTCAGAAAACTATGAATATGGCATCCAGTCCCATCACTTCATGGCAAATAGATGGAAAAACAGTGGAAAAAGTGGCAGACTTTATTTTTTTTGGCTCCAAAATACTGCAGATAGTGATTGCAGCCATGAAATTAAAAGATGCTTACTCCTTGGAAGGAAAGTTATGACCAACGTAGACAGCATATTAAAAAGCAGAGACATCATGTTGCTAACTAAGGTCCACCTAGTCAAGACTAGGATTTTTCCAGTAGTCATATATGGATGTGAGAGTTGGACTATAAAGAATGCTGAGCACCTAAAAATTGATGCTTTTGAACTGTGGTGTTGGAGAAGACTCTTGAGAATCCCTTGGACGGTTATACAACCAGTCCATCCTAAAGGAGATCAGTCCTGAATACTCATTGGATGAACTGATGTTGAAGCCTTCACTCCAATACACTGGCTACCTGATGTGAAGAGCTGACTCATTTGAAAAGACCCTAATGCTGTAAAAGATTGAAGGCGGGAGAAGAAGGGGACAACAGAGGATGAGATGGTTGGATGGCAAAACCTACTCAATGCACATGAGTTTGAGTAAACTCCAGGAGTTGGTGATGAGCAGGGAGGCCTGGCATGCTGCAGTCCCTGGGGTTGCAAAGAATTGGATGTAACTGAGTGATTGAACTGAACTGGTGATATTTTATAATGTTGTGAACAAAAGAATTTGACTTGTCATATTTAATGGGTATCATTTGGTGTTAGCAGTTAATGAAATTATTAATTATGGATGTTTGACCATTTTCAAGTAATTAACTAAATTTATGTATACAGTGAGAAATTTTAAAATGAGATGAGTTTTAAACACATAGAGACCCTTGATGACAGCTTTGTATACCCAAATAAATAACTTAATGATTTTCCCTTAATTGGTGAAAGAATGAATGCACATATAGATGGAATTAATTAACAAAGCAAGTACTGCCATGTTTAATAAAATCTTTGATCTTTATTGCTTTATTAATATGGTTTTCCAAATATGATCAGACCAAAGATTCTTGGTATTACACCTCCAGTAAGTCAGATTTTATCAGAGACACTCATTGTTGCTGACTCTAAATTTTCCACCTATAGCTCTCAAACAGTTAAATTTTTTTTTAATCAAATCATTGAGATTTGGAGAACCAGAGTTCTCATTACCCTCTAGATCAGATAATCTAAAAGTTGTCCTTTTTACCAATTGATTCTGAAAGAATGACTCTCAGAGTACATGCTCCCTTTGCCCCTGAAGTCACCTCCATTACAGCAGTTATCCTGCTTCATTATGATTATTTATTTCCTAAACCCTCTAGACAGTAAGCACTTTGATAGGTACAAGATTGTACCTTGTTTCTTCCTCTTTCACTTTCTACCCCTCTTCTAATGACTGGTCCGTGTTAATCATGAGGAAATATTACTTGAATTTTATAACAAATGATGTAATAGAGGCTATAAAATTATAACTGCAAATACTCCCCATTCAATAAGTATGATTCATAAGACTTTGGAAGCTGTGAAAGTTCTGTAAGCTTGCCCCTTGGAAGGAAAGCTATGACAAACCTAGACAGAGTATTAAAAAGTATAGACGTCACTTTGCTAACAAAGATCCATGTAGTCAAAGCTATGGTTTTTCCAGTAGTCATGTACAGATGTGAGTTTTGGACTATAAAGGAAGCTGAACACTGAAGAATTGATACTTTCCTACTGTGGTGCTAGAGTAGACTCTTGAGAGTCCCTTGGAATGCAAAGAGATCAATCCAGTCAATCCTAAAGGAAATTAACCCTGTATATTCATTGAAAGACTGATGCTGAAGCTCCAGTACTTTGGCCATTTGATGTTAAGAGCTGACTCATTGGAAAAGACCCTGATGCAGTGAAAGATTGAGGGCAAGAGAAGAGGGTGACAGAGGATGAGATGGTTAGATAGCACCACTGATTCAATGGGCATACATTTGGACAAATTCCAGGAGACAGTGGAGGACAGGAAAGCCTGGTGTGCTGCAGTCCATGGGGTGACAATTAGTTGGATATGACTTAGCAATTGAACAATAACAAAAGTTCTGTAGAAATTATTATGTTTTTGGAAACATCTGCTAGGATATTACATGGGAGACATTTCAGCCTAACATCCCTTCTTCCAGATGTCCCTCTTGGGCAATCACTTTTGCTCCTAAGAGTACATTTTGTCAAGTAGCTCTCTGCTGTCAGAAAGTCAAGGACTTCAAACTATTATGTGAATCCTGGAGCTTCCTCAAGAGATCTTGGGTAGGTCATTTCAGTGCCTCATAAACAATTATATAATCTAAATTTTCAGTTTTTCTTCCAAGGTTATAATACATATCCTATTTCCTCTGTTTCATCTGCTACTATCTTAGAGTAGAATTCAAATTACTCAAAACGTGGACCTTCTATTCTTTCTAAAGATAATTGCCTTTTTACCATGAATAATAGAATTTTTCTCACCTAATATGATACTAAGTTATATAATTCATATTGTACCTGCAAGATATTTGCAAATAAATTGTGTGAACAAATTTGGACATAGATAAGAATAAAATATTTCTGTAATATATCAAATCCAAGTTGACCAGCTTATAGTAATAATAACACTGCAAGATATTGTGAAATAAGAGCCTTAAGAGAGAAACAGAAACCTAGGTATGTTCAGATTTCTTCAGTCCCATCATCGCCTGAACTAGTCATCTTGAAAAATTGCTGTAGACTGATTATTTGTGCCCCACCCAAATTCATATGTTAAAACTTATTCTCCAATGTGATGGTATCTGGAGGTGGAGACTTTGAGGAGCATTAGGTCATGAGGATGCTCTTGTCCTCTCTGCCACATGAGGTCATGGCAAAATGATAGCAGTTTATGAACCAAGAAGCTGGCTGGCATCAGACACCAAGAAATAAATGATTATTGCTTATATGTCACCCAGTCTATGGCATTTTTTGTTATAACAAGAGACTAAGGTACAAATTGGGTATCAAGAAATACAGTTGCTACTGTAACAGATAGATGAAAATGGAGAAGTAGCTTTAAAATGGGAAAATGGGTAGAGGCTAAATGAGGTGTATGCTGGAAAAAAAAGGCCCATGTTGCTGTGAATGAACCATTAGGGACAATTCTAGTGAGATCTTAGAAAGAAAAGAAGGGAGCTGTACAGAAAGTCTCAATCTTCTTAGAGAATACATAAGTCATCGGGCAGAGAATGTGGGCAGCAACATGGATGGCACAGCCCATTCTGATGAGGTCTCAGATAGAAATGATGAAGATGTTATTGGACACTGGAGGAAAGATCATCCTTGTTGTAAATTGGCAAAGGTCCTGACTGAATTGTACCTGTGTTCCAGTGTTTTGTGGAAGGTTGAAACTGCAAGTGATAGCATTGAATATTGAGCTGAGCAAGTGTTGTTTGGAATGGCCCTGTTACTCCTGATGCCTTAAATTAAAATTTCTAGAAGAGAAAATCATTTAAAGGTTGAGATATTATGGAAAAAAAGAAGTTGAACTTAAAGATTTGGATAGAAGTAAAGAAGGAAGAAATAAAATTATTGCTGCAGAAGACATGATCATATATGTAGACAAACCCTAACTAAAAGTACTCTTTACAACTAAAATGTGAATTCAGTCAAGGTGAAGGGTGCAAAGTCAATGTACAATCATTCAAATTTCTGTACATAAACAATGAACTATCTGAAAATAAAATGAATAAAATAATCCCTCTCAAAGTAGCAACACAAATAAATAACTTAGGAAAAAAACTTAACCAAATAGATTAAAAATTTGAACAGTGAAAATATGTGTCGATGAAGAAAACTAAATAAGGCACACAGATAAATAGAAAAAGACTTCATGTTCAAAAATATTAAGAATTAATGCTGCTGAAACATTTCTTCTTATTCTGGAAATAATTGTATCCCACAGGCCCTTTAGGTTCTGATTATTTTCTTATTTCTTCAATTATTTTTCTTACTTTTATCCAAATTGGATACATTCAATTATCTTATTTTCGAGTTCACTTTTTCTGTCTTATGTCTGCTCATATCTGTCATTGAACTCATCTAATAAATTTATATTTTAGTTATCATACTTCCCAGTTACAGGATTTGCATTCTGTTCCTTATTATTATATTCATCTCTTTAACATTCTCATTTTGTTCATATACTGTTTTCCTGATTTTTTGTAATTTCCTGATCTTTTATAATTTTCTTTAATTTCCAAATGTTCCTTTGTCTATGGTATTATTTTGTCCTTTCAGTATCTTTAAGACAGTTGTTTTTAAGTGTTTTTTCTAATAATTTTATATCTGAGTTCACTTGAAGACAATTTCTCTTTTTTATATATATATAACTTAAAAAATTATTTATTTTTGGCTGTGCTGGGTTTTTGTTGCTGCACGGGCTCTTCTCTAGTTGTAACAAGCACGGGCGACTCCTCATTGCATTGCACAAGTTTCTTATTGCAGTGGCTTCTTTTGTTGCCAAGCACAGGCTCAAGAACACAGAGCTTCAGCAGTTGTGGCCCATTGACTCAATAGTTGCAGTTCCCAAGGGCTTCAGAGCACAGGCTCAATAGCTGTGACCAACTGGCTCAGTTGCTCGGCCGGCATGTGGGATCTTTCGGGATCAGGGATCAAACACCAGTCTCCTGCAGTAGTGGGTGGATTCTTCACCACTGAGCCACCAGGGAAGCCGCGACAATTTCTCTTCATTTCTTTTGTTCCTTTGAAAGGGCCGTATTTTCCTGTTTTTGTAGGCTTTGCATTTTATGTAACTGAACACTTGGCTATTGTAATGTCATGCTTCTGGAAATCATTTTCTCATACTTACTCAAGGATTCCGTATGTTTTTAGAAAATTATTGAAGGCTGGGAATTGACTCTTCAATAATTGTTTCAGAGACTGCACTTCTTGTGCATTGTCAGTGAAGTCTCTCTTCCTTTGTTGTTTGTAGCTAGTATTTTGATAGATAGTTTATTGATTGTCAGATGTTCAAATAAACAAACAAGATTCTCTGTCTTTTAGATTTCAGTAGCTTGATGATGATGGTATGTTTCAGTGTGAGGCTTTTCAATTTTATCCTACTTGGATTTTGTTGAGATTCTTAAATTTGTAGATTCATTGCTCATCAAATTGGGGATAATTTCAGGCATTAAAAAAAATTCTTTCTTAATCCCCCTTTTTTCTCTCTTTTCTCTCCTATAGGATACCCATATTGCCTTTGTTGATATAATCGATGGTCCCCTTAGGCTCTGAGGATTTATTTAAATTTTTACACTTTCTCATTTCTGTTCTTCAGGCTGACATATTTTAATTAACCTGTATTCAAGTTTACTGATCCTTTCTTCTTCAAGATTAAATCTGCTTCTGACCTTTTCTATAAAACTTTAATTTCTATTATTTTAATCTCAACTTCCTAGTTATATTCTCTTTTTATAGTGTCTACCTCTTTATTGGTATTTTCTGTTGGTGAGTCATTGTTCTCAAGTCTTCCATTATTTATTCATGATTTTGTTTAGGTATTTGAACATTTTTGTTATATTAATAATAACTGCTTTAAAGCCTTTGGCTAGTAAGTCCAATGTCTGTGTTTCCTTAAGGATTGTTTCTGTTGACAACTTATTTCCTTTCTCTGCACGGATCACACTTTACTTTTTGTGGCATTCATAGATTTTTATTTAAAGCTAGACATTTTTAATAATATAATATGTCAATCCTGGAAATTAGATCCTCAGATTTTTATTGTTTTTCTGAGTTTTTCTTCTACTGTTTGTTTAGTAATTTTACTGGATTAATTTTGTAAAGTTTTATTCTTTCTTGCATGCAATTTTCTGCTTGGATTGCATTTTGTTCAGCTGCTGACCAGATATCCCTTAAATATCCATATGTGTGTGTGTGTATATACATATATATATATACTAGACAAATAATATTTCCAGCCCATGTGTGTGTTATGATACCACTTAAAACCTTTGTCAAGTTATCACTTGCTTAGACTTCATTTGCTGTTTGTAAAGAGATTTAAGGTCAGCTGGAGATCAGTCCTGGGTGTTCATTGGAAGGAATGATGCTGAAGTTGAAACTCCAGTACTTTGGCCACCTCATGGGAAGATTTGACTCATTGGAAAAGACCCTGATGCTGGGAAGGATTGGGGGCAGGAGGAGAAGGGGACGACAGAGGATGAGATGGCTGGATGGCATCACCGACTCAATGGACATGAGTTTGAGTAAACTCTGGGAGTTGGTGATGGACTGGGAGGCCTGGCATGCTGCGATTCATGGGGTCGCAAAGAGACACTCTGAGCGACTGAACTGAACTGAACTGAGAGGTGAGACATTAGGACCTTCTTTAGTCATTCTTGGACATATGCACACTTTGGATATGTACCTGGCTTTATAGATTTACAAAAATATGTTGGCACTTATTAAACTCTTCTATAGGCATCTTGTTCTTTATATTTAGTTTTAAGTTTTTTTGGTAAGCCTGTTGTAGACCTTGTAGGTATCACCAACTAATGCCACTGTAATCTTAGAAAAATACTGCTGGTTATTTTTGACAAATGTTCTCAGGATAAGGCTGTTCATAGAAAGAACAATCTGAATCAGGTTAAACAATGACTGTCTCTAGGGATGGAGATTTTCACTTCAGCTGTCAATTAAATTAAATATAAATATTTTCAGGGATGGGTTTTGAGGAGGGTATGCCAAATCCATTCTGTCTTCTTAAGTGCTTGCTCAATGGTTAGTTTTCATAACTTTTGAATCTGTTAGTCTTCAAGGCTACAGGAAGCTAAGGAGAGGGTGATAGATTAACAAAAGTCACAGTGTCAGAAGTAAGCTATTCTGACAAAGATCAACTACTTTTTTTTTTTTTTTAATACTTTCCATATCGTTACAGATAGTACATTTCTAAAGTTCTAAAATGTTGATTTTGGAAATTTGCTAATGTTCTCATTGTCATTATGAAAAGTGAATTTTTAAAGAAATGTTCAATTCCAGAAGTGTCTTCCATTCTTGATGTTCTTTTGTTGTTGTTTAGTCACTAAATTGTGTCCCACTCTTCTTGCATCCCCATGAACTGCAGCCCTGCAAGGCTCCTCTGTCCATGGGATTTCCCAGGCGAGAATACTGACATGTGTTTCCATTTCCTTCTCTGGGGGATCTTATTGACCCAGGGATCAAACCCAGGTCTCCTGCATTGGCAGGTGGATTCTTTATTACTGAGACACTTGGGAAGCCCAATGATATTATTTTAGGTGATCTTTATTTTTAAAACTTTTCACATTATGCAAATGTTACCTGAATGATAAAATTATCTATTTTTAAAATTTTTATTTGAATCATTTCTATAGTTCATATCTATTATATATCTATATATCTGTTTTTCTATCAATTATATGACTAAGTTATATCTATAGTTAAAAGAAGAGCATAGACTTTGGAATCATAAATAATTATCTTGATTTATATAAACATTTGTTCACCCATTTTGTGAGATTTTCAGATTGTTTGACCACTTTATCTAAACTTTTTGTATGTTAGTCTTCTCAGTTTGAATAAACATCTCAATATTGCTCTATAAACTAAAAAGTAAAACATATAGAATACATTAATTATCATTCCTGATTTATTTGATGAATAAAAGTCATATAATAAATAAAAGCTATATTAGTGGATTTATTTGTTCCATGATTTATTTAATACATTTGGCATGGACTCAATGTAGTTAAGATACATGCTAAGGCTTTGTATCCATAGCTTCTCTTTCTCCTGGTGAGAACAATAAGTGCCTGGAGATGGGACAGATTATAATGAATAGAGTAAATCTCAGAGGCGTTTGAGTTTCGTTAAAACATAGGCTGAAATAAGAGTGAGCAGAAGTGAAATCATTGCTGAGCAGACGTAAAACCCTAAAAAACAATTTATCAGATTATAAAGTATGAAGTGAGAATTAATCAGGAGACCTGTATTGATAGTAGCAGAAATAACTGAAGTGTGTGCAAGATTTGGTTGAGTCCTTCAGAAACTAAGACTATGAATGGATATGCAACAGGAAATCTCTCCATGAGGCTCAATACATGCTGTGATAGTAAATTCACTGCCTAAAAAGAGTCTTGTAGGCCTAGCAGCTATAATCACATTCTATCAAAGTAATTCAGGAAACAAAAAGTAAAACAACAAAAGCAAACAATAGAGCATAGGGCATTAAAAATCATATATTTTGGGAGGTGTGCTGAACATGTAATAAGTGATATGAAAAAAATAAAATAAAAAAATAAAAGTCTGGATTCCTTCCTTTGACTACTTGATTCTTCCTTTGTAAACATAATTCATGAAGACAAGTTAGGAGACAATGAGATGTAAGAATAAGACTGAGCATCAGAAGATAGGAGAGTGGGATAGGGGAGCTTGTGAAGCAAGACTCAGTTTCTTTTAAAAAAAGTTGCTTTAGAACACACATTTCCTTCTCAGTTCTACATTTTACTTCCCAACTGATTCTGCATGTATTCTGCCTCTAACTACTAGCACATTAACTTAAGCAATATACTAAACCATGGGGGTAAAAGCCATGATAAAAATAGATGGAAAGTTTATGGTAAACCTAATCAATTACTCCCTAGATACACATAGAGGATACTCCCTGAGAACATTCTTTGTAGCTGTATGCACCAGAATTAATCAGAATAAATCTAGCTTTATCTACATCTTAGGCTCAACACATTTTGCCCATTCAAATAGTGTTTTGTCTACAATAATTCTCTTACTTCTCTTCAAAGTAATCAATCTATACTTCTTACTCATTTGCATTTAATCATGGAAACAGTGTTTAGTGAGGTTTCATTCAATTCTCTGTTTTTGAAATTTTTATTTTTACCTGGATAATAAAATTTTATAACTATTTAATAAACTTTAGTTATATTTAACAGAGAGGACATAAAATGTTAATAATAAACCTGATATAAATTTTACTTCCAGAATGAATAATAAATGTGAGAGAAAATAAGACAAAATAAAGATTCATATACTATTAGAACCAATAGATGTGCAATGGTAAGTCTTAGGGGAGATAATTGACTCTAAATCTCCTTATGATCTTATCTTTTGCATAGAAGTATATGTTTCTTATGATGTTCCCAAATCTTCTTAGCTGTTTAGAATTTTTAAATTTTCACAATATTGCTATAAAATATGTACATTTAGAATTATAGATTCCCAAGGCCATAAAGTCAATCAGTAGTAAATCCAAATTGCAAATAAGATTCTCCTTACCCCTTGACCAGCACTCATTCATTCCAATTTCCTTCTGTTCTCCAGGGGCATTTATTTACTTTTGCTCTCTGTGGCACTAGTAGTAAAGAATCTGCCTGCCAATGGAGGAAACACGAGAGATGTGGGTTCCATGCCTGGAGTAGGAAAATTAACCCACTCCAGTAATTCTTGCCCAGAAAACCCCATGGACAGAGGATCCTGGCAGAGTATAGTCCATGGGGCCTAAGAGATTCGGATACAATTGAGCAACTAAGCAGCACCAGCAGCAGCTCTTTAGAGAAGACTACTCTGCTATGCATTATTACTCATTTTTTTCCCCTACAAATCCTCAATTATTTAATGTCTTGCTAACAAAGGGGAAGAAAAAATTCCTATTTTATTCCAATATGAAAATTATCAGTTACTTAGTGTGTTAGCTTCCCCCAGAGCATGGCATTTTTCAAATAAGATATTTGTTTTTCCTTTAGGAGTAATCTCTAACCCCTAAGTACAGGCTCCAATAGCAACTTGCTGTGAATATTATTAGGCAGGGATTCACTTACAATTTAAACAAAATAGCAAGTGATCTACTACTCAGCTTGTTTGGTCTGAGACATTACATTTATTCATGAATAATGCAGTATGTAAACTAATAGTCAGACTGAAACTTTCAGAGTGTTTCACATGGATTTTTCTGGTGTTGCTACTGGTAAATAATATGCCTGCCAGTGAAGGAGATGCAAGAGATGTGGGTTCAACCCCTGGATCAGGAAGATCCTGTAGAGGAAGGCACGGCCACTGACTCCAGTATCCTTGCCTGGAGAATCCCATAAACAGAGGAGCCTGGCAGGTTATAGTCCATGGGGCCACAAAGAGTCAGATATGGCTGAGCGACTGAGCACATCCAATTTAACCTCATATTATAGAACATCACACATATTCTGACATGGTAAAGAGGCAGTGGCAATGGTAGTACCGGAAGCCAGGTGGGATCAATGACGGTGTTCCAGATTAGCTCCAAAATATGTAAAGCAGTTTGTCTTTAGGGCTCAGACTTTTATTTACCACAATTCAGTTCAGTTCAGTCGCTCAATTGTGTCTGACTCTTTGCAACCCCATGGACAGGAGCACCTCAGGCCTCCCTGTCCATCACCAACTCCTGGAATTTACTCAGACTCATGTCCATTAATTGAGTTGACACAAACCTATTGTAGCATATGTTCAGGTGGAGAACCAATAACATTGTTCAGGATATACTGTTGACATATGTGACGCTCTAAAGGCCTTTGTTGACCATTTTTAATCTTCTGACATACACTCGAGAATTACTTACTGAGTTTCTCCTGATAATTTGACGTGTATAACTCACCAATGAAATAACTTTACCTTTAATATATCTTTACATAAAACTGTCCTGTATATGGACTTCTCTAGTGGCTCAAACAGTAAAGAATCTGCCTACAATGCAGGACACAGGTTCAATATCTGTGTCGGAAAGATCCCCTAGAGAAGGGTTTGGCTACCCACTCCATTAGTCTTGCCTAGAGAATTCCATGAACAGAGGGGCCTGGCAGGCTACAGTCCCTGGGGTTGCAGTGAGTCAGACATGACTGAGCAACTAACATTTTCACTTTTACCCTATGTATACTGTATTAATACTGCCACACTATAAAACTAAAGTAAGGTAAAATTCAAAAAAAAAATCCTCTTCTTCATTTCATTTACTTCATTTCTTTTGCATCCAAAATGGAATGTAGCCTGACTGGAACTTATTTCCACTGGCTCAACCCACAAGGTTAGAGATATGTAGAAAGCTATATGTAGAGAGTTACATTAACTCTCTACTTTTTTGCAAATTCATTGTTACTTTCATCATGCTGAATTTTAATTACTTGGGAAATAAAGTCATAACAACAAATAACAGCAGGCTACAGAGACATTCTGAATTAAGCAATTCTGAAATACAAGCATATGTGTTTAAAAATGTCAATGTCAAAAAAAAAATGGCAACATCAGGCAAGACATGAGCTCCTTAAATTCCATTTTGTATTTTTAAGTTAGTAAACTCAGTCAGTGGCCTTCCTTGGAAGCTCAGATGGTAAAGAATATGCCTGCAATGCAGAAGACCCAGATTTGATCCCTGTGTCAGGAATATCCCCTAGAGAAGAGAATGACTACACACTTCAGTATTCTTCTCTGGAGAATTCCATGGACAGAGGGGCCTGGCAGTCCATGAGGTTGCAAGGAGTTGGACACGACTGAGTGAATAAGTAGGCAAACTCAGTCAAGTGTGTGGTTTCAATTATTGTTTATAATTGCTGACTTAATTTCTTTGAAAGACATAGACCTATTTAGATGGTCTTTTTTTTTTCTTGTGTGAACTTACAGTAAATTGTGTCTTTCAAGAAATTGGTCTCTATCATCTAGGTCATAAAATGTGTGTTCTCTTTCTTTCTCAGTTCTCTTTCCGTTATTCTTATATGGCTTTTTAGTTTTTAAATTTCTCTAATATTAAAAATCATTATCATTTTGTAGACTTTAAATCAACTCTAAATTCTTTTTACTATATAATAATATCATGGAAAAAATAAGATTTTTTTTATTTAGTTATACTTACATATGGGCTTCCTGGGAGGTACTAGTGATAAAGAACTTGCCTGTCAGTGTAGGAGACATCAGAGACTCAGGTATGATCCCTGGGTAGTGAAGATCCTCTGGTGGAGGGAATGGCAACCCACCCCAATATTCTTGCCTGGAGAATCCCATGGACAGAGGAGCTGAAAGGCTATAGTCCATAGTGTTGCAAAGAGTAGAACTTGACTGAGGTGACAGCACAGCACAGCATACTTACAAATAAGTTATAAGATTTCCCTGGTGGCTCAGATGGTAAAGAATCTTCATGCAATGCAGGAGACTCAGGTTTAATCCCTAGGTCAGGAAGATGCCCTGGAAAAGGGAATGGTGACCTACTCCAGTATTTTTGCCTGGAAAATCCTATGGACAGGGGAGCCTGGCAGTCTACAGTCCATGCTGTTGCAGAGTTGGACACAACCGAGCAACTAACACATGTAGAAATTATAAATATGTATGAGTATGCATACACATATTTTATTGGTAGACTATCTATACCTAGGAAATGAAATGTGTGAAATCAGGAGTTTGACTAGACATTGAACATATGTGTTTGATGTGTGTGTGTGTGTGTGTGTGTGTGTGGGTCAACATATTAAATGAAATAAAATGCATAAAGTATAAGAGAAATATTAACTTATGTATCCTAACATACTTTTGTATGATCAATGATAGAAGATACAAAAAAAAAAAAAAATGATAGACGATACAGATATAGTTTTAAGCAGTGGTGAAGCTGGTGCTATTTCTGAACATAGAGGAAATTGTTTAAAGAAATCATTCCAAATAAAACAACACATAAAATTTCAGTATAAATTATTATTTTTAAACAATTCCTGGTTTAGTTAATGACAGATAAAGGGAATCATCAGAAATCAGAAGCCACAAGGAAACAAAAGTTATAACTAGAAGCAGGGAATCAAGTTGGTGCTTCCCTTGGGTTTATTTTTCAAGGCCGTTGGTCTAGAGCCAGAATATGAATGAGTTATACAGCTTACTTGATGGGAGACAAAGATGCTCAACAGGATGAGTGTTCAGATATAAGGATCCCACAAAAAGTCAAATAATTCAAGTAGAGATTTTCTCAGGTGAAATTGAAAGATAATCTAATTTTATTTAAATGGAAAGGATGCCTGAGTAATAAGCTTTGGTCCTGAGTCAGAATAAAATGCATCATTGGGGAATTTATGTCACCCCTCACAAGTCTACAAGTTTGAATTTACATTTACTTGTATTACTCTCCACCTTCCCCAAAGTACCTTGAGATTTAAAATAGCTCAAGTTGGTATAGTCCACAGGCACTGGATATAAACAAATATAAGTTGTATCTAGAGTAAGGTACCCAATCAGAATTCCAAATGATTCTCAACATTGAAAATTCAAGAAATAAGCACTTTGAAAAACAACTAAGTACCTAAGGGAATCTGGTGCCATAAACATGTCACTAATGAAAGAAAAAGAGCAAATTATAAAAAGATCCAACAAACAAAAAATCTAAACTGAATATTGGAGTTATAGAGTTTAATACAAATGGATTTTGTATATTAAATAAATCAAAGATAAAAAGCTATAATAAAGGCACAGGAAACTAACAAGTCTATCTAATCAATTTGAAAAGAAGCTAAATAAGAAATTTTATGTTTGAAAAAAGGTGAAACTGTAAGCTTAAACTTCAGATTTGTCACCACTGAGGATAATAGTGACCTGGATATTTGTATAAATAAATTGCACAACACAGAGTAAAGAGACACACATATTAAAAAAACAGACCAAACAAACAACAACAAAATCAGTCATTTAAGAGTATGAAGTAAGTTTATAAAGGTCTGAACATGAAAGTTACTCAGTCGTGTCGACTCTTTGCGACCCCATGGACTATACAGTCCATGGAATTCTTCAGGCCAGAATACCGGAGTGGGTAGCTTTTCTCTTCTCCAGAGGATTTTCCCAACCCAGGGATCAAATCCAGGTCTCCCACATTGCAGATGAGTTCTTTACCAGCTGAGTCACGGGGAAGGCCAAGAATACTGGAGTGGGTAGTTTATCCCTTCTCCAGCTGATCTGCTTGACCCAGGAATCAAACCAACGTCTCCTACATTGCAGGCAGATTTTTTATCAACTGAGCTATCAGGGAAGCTCATGTAATTTAAATGCTCCCAAAGAGAGAGTATCATAAATTGGGTTGAGTTAAAATGTATAGACATAATGGCTGAGGAATGAATGTCTGGATGAATGAAAAAACCAAATTTCTATTTTGGTAAGCTCAGTGTTTGCAAAGTAAAATTAACAAACACACACACATACATGTACACATGTGCACACACACACACACACTTATTGACACATATATTCACTAATAAAATTTAATATAACTTTAGAAAACCTAATCTCTTATAATCAAAATATTTATGAAAATAGCCTCAGATAAAAGACAATCTAAAACTACAATGGTTTCAGTGAAAGCTGAATGATCAATGGAAAGCAGACTTATACAAAGACAGCACTAAATATGGAAGGAATATAGTTGACATAATATAATTGTACACCTGGCCAAATGGTTTTCCATGTTCTTTGACTTAAAAAAATTAATTAACAGAATTTGACAAAACATCTCATAGATTTATTCAAAGAAAATAATAATTATTCTGGAAGAAGTGAAATGAACCCCTCATCCAAATTTCAATTTGGATATTGAGACTTACAATGTTATGCCCAAGAAGATTTGAAAACACTCACTACACATATAATGTCACTTTCTGAGGAAAGAAGGTCAAACTTCCTAAATTTTGATTAAAACAATATCTCTACAGAGCAGGGACAGGAGATTGGAGATTTGAAGCTTTCATGGTAATTAGGAAAGTGAGGTTAGAATGAGGGCTTTTGTGTGAAAGTAAGATCTGATGTGCTTTGAATTTTCTGAAGCACATGATATTTCTTTTGAGCTTGCTCAGATGTGAGGTAGAAGGAGAAGAGTGAAGGGTGAACGTTAAAAGGTATTGATAGATAAATGCCGAACAGAGCACAGCACTTTTCTTTTTTTTAATAGTTGATCAATGAAGATATTGTAGTTGTTCAGTTGCTCAGTCATGTACGACACATTGTGACCTCATGGACTGCAGCACACCTGGCTTCTCTGTCTTTTACGATCTCCCAAGAGCTTGCCCAAACTTACATACATTGAGTTAGCAATACCATCCAACCATATCAGCTCTGTCGTCCCCTTCTCCTCCTGCCTTGAATCTTTTTTCAACATCAGGGTCTTTTCCAGTGAGTCGGTTCTTCGCATCAGGTGACCAAAATATTGGAGCTTCAGCTTCAGCCTCAGTCCTTCCAATGAATATTCGGGACTGATTTCTTTTAGGATCAACTGGGTGGATCTCCTTGCAGTTCAAGGGACTCTCGAGAGTCTTCTCCAACACCACAGTTCAAAAGCATCAATTCTTTTTTTTTTTTTCTCTTATATCTTCTTTTAATTGTTGTTTTTTTTTTTCCATTTATTCTTATTAGTTGGAGGCTAATTACTTTACATCATTACAGTAGTTTTTGTCATACATTGAAATGAATTAGCCATGGATTTACATGTATTCCCCATCCCAGTCCCCCCTCCCACCTCCCTCTCTACCCGATCCCTCTGGGTCTTCCCAGTGCACCAGGCCCAAGCACTTGTCTCATGTACCCAACCTGGGCTGGTTATCTGTTTCACCCTAGATAATATACATGTTTCAATGCTGTTCTCTCAAAACATCCCACCCTCGCCTTCTCCCAGAGTCCACAAGTCTGTTCTATACATCTGAGTCTGTTTTTCTGTTTTGCATATAGGGTTATCGTTACCATCTTTCTAAAGTCCATATATATGTGTTAGTATACTGTAATGGTCTTTATCTTTCTGGCTTACTTCGCTCTGTATAATGGGCTCCAGTTTCATCCATCTCATTAGAACTGATTCAAATGAATTCTTTTTAATGGCTGAGTAATATTCCATGGTGTATATGTACCACAGCTTCCTCATCCATTCGAACTCCTAGAGGAGAACATAGGTAAAACACTCTCCGACATAAATCACAGCAGGATCCTCTATGACCCACATCCCAGAATTTCAGAAATAAAAGAAAAAATAAACAAATGGGACCTAATGAAACTTAAAAGCTTTTGCACAACAAAGGAAACTATAAGCAAGGTGAAAAGACAGCCCTCAGATTGGGAGAAAATAATAGCAAACAAAGCAACAGACAAAGGATTAATCTCAAAAATATACAAGCAACTCCTCCAGCTCAACTCCAGAAAAATAAATGACCCAATCAAAAAATGGGCCAAAGAACTCAACAGACATTTCTCCAAGGAAGACATACAAATGGCTAACAAACACATGAAAAGATGCTCAACATCACTCATTATCAGAGAAATGCAAATCAAAACTACAATGAGGTACCATTATATGCCAGTCAGGATGGCTACTATCCAAAAGTCTACAAGCAATAAATGCTGGAGAGGGTGTGGAGAAAAGGGAACCCTCTTACACTGTTGGTGGGAATGCAAATTAGTACAGCCACTATGGAAAACAGTGTGGAGATTTCTTAAAAAACTGGAAATAGAACTGCCATATGACCCAGCAATCCCACTTCTGGGCATACACACCAAGGAAACCAGATCTGAAAGAGACACGTGCACCCCAATGTTCATCGCAGCACTGTTTATAATAGCCAGGACATGGAAGCAACCCAGATGCCCATCAGCAGACGAATGGATGAGGAAGCTGTGGTACATATACACCATGGATTATTACTCAGCATCAATTCTTTGGTATTCAGCTTTCTTTATGGTCCAACTCTCACATCCATACATGACTACTGAAAAAACTATAGCCTTGACTAGATGGACCTTTATTGGCAAAGTAATGTCTCTGCTTTTTAATATGCTGTCTAGGTTGGTCATAGCTTTTCTTCCAAGAAGTAAGCATCTTTTAATTTCATAGCTGCAATCACCATCTGCAGTGATTTTGGAGCCCAGAAAAATAAAGTCTGTCACTGTTTCCATTGTTTTCACATCTATTTGCCATGAAGTGATGGGACTGGATGCCATAATCTTAGTTTTCTGAATGAAGAGTTTTAAGCCACACTTTTTCCTTTCCTCTTTCACTTTTATCAAGAAGTTCTTTAATTCTTCTTCATTTTCTGCCATAAGGGTAGTGTCATCTGCATATCTGAGTTTACTGATATTTCTCCAGGCAGTCTTCATTCTGGCTTGAGCTTCATCCAGTCCAGTGTTTCTCATGATGTACTCTGTATATAAGTGAAATAAGCACAGTGACAATATACAGCCTTGATGTACTCCTTTCCCAATTTGGAACTAGTCCATTGTTCCATGTCTGCTTCTAACTGTTGCTTCTTGACCTGGATACAGGTTTCTCAGGTGGTAGGTAAGGCAGTCTGGTATTCCCATCTTTTTCAGAATTTTCCACAGTTTGTTGTGATCCACACAGTCAAATGATTTGGCATAGTCAGTGAAGCAGAAGTAGATATTTTTTCTGGAATTCTCTTGCTTTTTCTATGATCCAACAGATGTTGGCAATTTGATGTTTGTTTCCTCTGCCTTTTCTAAATCCAGCTTGAACAACTAGAAGTACCCAGTTCATGTACTGTTGAAGTTCAACTTGGAGAATTTTGAGCATTACTTTGCTAGCATGGGAGATGAGTGCAACTGCGTAGTAGTTTGAACATTCTTTAGCATTGCTTTTCTCTGAGATTGGAATTAAAACTGGTATTTTCCAGTCCTGTGTCCACTGCTGAGTTTTCCAAATTTGTTGGTATATTGAGCGTAGCACTTTCACAGCTTCATCTTTTAATATTTGAAATAGCTCAAATGGAATTCCATCACCTCAACTAGCTTTGTTCATAGTGATGCTTTCTACACTCCAAGATGTCTGGCTCTAGGTGAGTGATCACACCTTTGTGGTTATCTTGGTCGTGTACATCTATGGGCCTAAAAGGAAACTCAACTGAAACTTCATCAATATTTGTTACATTTTAATGTACATCCAGAAATAACATACAGTAATTTACATATTAATTTACTTTTCTGCAGGATCATGCCTTATTTTCATTGTCTCATCTTTATTTTCTCAATGTTTGTGCTAAGCTCCATTGGCTATTATTCAATAATTTAAGCAGAATGCATTATTTTCCAGAATTATAATAACTTCATTGCTCACTATAAGTGATTAATTACTGATTGCATAATTACTTTATCATGGAACTCACAGAAGACATAAAATAAAATTTCTGAGTTTGTTTCCTTGTTCATTTTTATTTTAAGGAAATTACTACTGAATTTTTAAATTAATTTTTAACCCCAAATTCTAGATTTGAAATGCCAACGTTGTTTAATACAAAGCAATTATGTACATATATAAAGGGAAGTTTTTGATGGCACTGCAAAATGGAATGCTTAGTAAGTAGTGCCTGGTGCTATAAAATAAATATATGATAAAGCTGACACTCCTGTGAATTGATTATTGTTAATTATAATTTGAACAAATAAAATTAATCTTGGCATTTTAAGAGGACATTTCTTTTTATAGGATCATGGCTCTTATCAGCTTAAAGTAGTTCACTTTATGTGCTTCTAGATAACACATTGTACTGTTTTCTGAGCAGGTTGCTCACAAAAAAATCTTTCATTCAGCTTCCTTTATATGTTCAAACAGAACAAAGGAAAATGGAACAAAATAACTGTCCTGACTTTTTCAAATAAATATGTACCTTTGGTTAAAAATGTATTATATGCTATGCAGAATGTTAGGGAATGAGACACATCATGAAATGAAATTCTACATCTTGAATGTCATTCAGCTCTTATGACTTGATCTCAAGAGTGTTCTGCAGGAAAACTATATGCATATAATCCTATAAACATATTTAACTGTATATTTATAGTCATATATTTATAGGTATATTTATATTAACAGTGAAAAAGTTAAAGTGTTAGTCTCTCAATCATGTCTGACTCTTTGCAACTCCGTTGGATATAGCCCACAAGGCTCTTCTGTCCATCAAATCATCCAGGCAAGAATACTGGATGGGGTAGCCATTCCCTTCTCCAGAGTATCTTCCCAACCCAGGGTTTGAACTCAGGTCTCCTGAATAGCAAGCAGATTATTTACCATCTGAGCCACCAGGGAAATCTATAGTTATATTTATTATACATATATAATTAAACAACTAAATTGACCTCAGTGATGAGCAAAAATACGTTGCTTTCTAAGCACAGGCTGAATAATGAAAAGTGTTTGGCTTTCCTGGAAAGTGTGAAATTGAGATAGGAGTTGTTAGAATAACTGAATTTTAAGGTTTGCCATAAGCTTGTTATGATTTGGTGTTACTCATTTAATCAATCACAACTTTTGTCTTCATGTTTATTCAGGAAATATTTAATGTAGATAATTTCAATTATTTGTCTTTTAAAGCTGTGACATCTCCTGTTTAAAGGGTAAGCATTTGGAAAAAATTAGCTTTTAAATAAGGCTTAATTTTGAATAGTATATTTCTGAAACTTTTTTATAATATTCAACTCAAAATTTTATGCCTCTTAGCATCTTTGCCATTGATTTGACATATACGAAATTAAGCATGTTTTAATGTCATATCAGAAAAAATATCTTGAATAGCCTTATCTAAATTGTCTTAAAAATTGAAGATTCAACAAAACAAATTTTTACATAACAAGGGTTATAGCTTTGTTGAATTTATCACCTTTAGATATGATAAATGAATTTATAAAATATTTCAAATTAAAAATATTATCTAAAATTTAATAAACCACTTTCATCAAGAAGTTCTTCAAAATATGAGTAAAAGTTATTTTTAATGGATTATTTTCCCTAGGGGAAAATATGAATATGGATCATAGAGATTTTTGAGGCAGGTTAAAAAAAAAAGAAACCTACACATGACATCACAGGTCTTTCCCAAATACTGTTAGGGACAGATTCTAAATTTAAATTCTGTAAAATAATCTTTTAATTCTTTTTCTAATAAAATTTAATTTCTTCTTTGAATATAACTAATCCACCAAAATCTTATAGTAAAATTATTAACAATATAACTTTAAAAATCTCAAGTTTATAGAAAGGAAACACTAATTTGATACTGATTTTTGTAAATATATTTCTATTAATATCAAAACTAGCTTATAAAATATATTTGAAAACTTTTACCCTTTATACAAATTTTAATAAGCTTGAAATACAACAACACAGCCAAATCCTTAGAATCCTTTTTCAAAAAACAAATCATTCCAACAGTCCACTCTCCTAAAATAAAGTGCTTACCTTCTTCCTTCACCCCTGATAATTCCTTTGGATGTTATGTGGTCATGATAATCGGCGATAACAAATGAAGTGCTGTTTTCTTGGAGTGATACATGATTAACATTGGATTTTGACACACAAGGACAAACAGTGAGTTGAAATAGGTGACTGCTGATGATGAGTGGAAGAAAAGAAGATGCTCACATGAGGTCACTCAGACTATGAACAAGACTAAATGTGATTCAAAACAAGAAAAGAGGTTCTTAATTCAACATTTCATTCTATGATACTTTTTTAATCACTATAACATAAAATCCACCTCAGGTTTTGCCATTTACTAAATATATGATCATGATCATGCCATTTAATCTCTCTAGTCCTCAAATTTTCCATCTGTTATGAGGATACAGATAATGCATAAAGGTACTTAACAGTATCTGGCCAAGAGTAATCACTCAGAACATTTTGCTTCTATGTCCATTATTCAAGAATATTTAATTCATGTTATCTAATTTCACCTAAATCCATATTTTCAGGGTGCATATAGATTAAGTGAATAACAAATGAATGAATTACTTTAATCACAAAAAACAGTGGATACAATTTTTCTGTTTCCCAAAATTTTTATAAATAAGGTAAACCTTACCACCTAGGTTATAACCAGAGCAATCCCCAAGTGAAAGTGGAATAAAGGACTTCTCATTTCTTCTTGTTTTTCTTTTTTTTTCTTTCATTTTTTATAGAAATTAGCTTTCCTTAACCATCAACCCAGCTCTATTACCTTTCCAGAAAATTAAAAATTTACCAACCTTCCCAAGTCTATTTTTTTTTAAATTCTAAGGGATTTTATTTTATGATTATTATTTTTTTTTTAGTGGTTTTTGCCATACATTGACATGAATCAGCCATGGATTTACATGAATTCCCCATCCTGATCCCCCTCCCACCTCCCTCCCCATCCCATCCCTCTGGGTCTTCCCAGTGCACCAGCCATGAGCACTTGTCTCATGCATCCAACCTGGGCTGGTGATCTGTTTCACCCTTGATAGTATACTTGTTCCAATGCTGTTCTCTCAGAACATCCCACCCTTGCCTTCTCCTGCAGAGTCTAAAAGTTTGTTCTGTACATCTGTGTCTCTTTTTCTGTTTTGCATATAAGGTTATCATTACCATCTTTTTAAATTCCATATATATGCATTAGTATACTGTATTGATGCTATCTTTCTGGCTTACTTCACTCTGTATAATCAGCTCCAGTTTCATCCATCTCATTAGAACTTCCCAAGTCTATTTTATTTTATTTTTTTTTTCTCTTCCATTTATTTTTATTTGTTGGAGGCTAATTACTTTACAACATTGCAGTGGTTTTTGTCATACATTGAAATGAATTAGCCATGGATTTACATGTATTCCCTATCCCGGTCCCCCCTCCCACCTCCCTCTCCACCCCATCCCTCTGGGTCTTCCCAGTGCACCAGGCCTGAGCACTTGTCTCATGCATCCAACCTGGGCTGGTGATCTGTTTCACCCTAGATATACATGTTTCGATGCGGTTCTCTTGAACATCCCGCCCTCGCCTTCTCCCACAGAGTCCACCAGTCTGTTCTATACATCTGAGTCTCTTTTTCTTTTTTTGCATATAAGGTTATCATTACCATCTTTCTAAATTCCATATATATGTGTTAGTATACTGTAATGGTCTTTATCTTTCTGGCTTACTTCGCTCTGTATAATGGGTTCCAGTTTCACCCATCTCATTAGAACTGATTCAAATGAATTCTTTTTAATGGCTGAGTAATATTCCATGGTGTATATGCACCACAGCTTCCTCATCCATTCGTCTGCTGATGGGCATCTAGGTTGCTTCCATGACCTGGCTATTATAAACAGTGCTGTGATGAACATTGGGGTGCACGTGTCTCTTTCGGATCTGGTTTCCTCAGTGTGTATGCCTAGAAGTGGTATTGCTGGGTCATATGGCAGATCTATTTCCAGCTTTTTAAGGAATCTCCACACTGTTTTCCATAGTGGCTGTACTAATTTGCAGTCCCACCAACAGTGTAAGAGGGTTCCCTTTTCTCCACACCCTCTCCAGCATTTATTGCTTGTAGACTTTTGGATAGCAGCCATCCTGACTGGCGTGTAATGGTACCTCATTGTGGTTTTGATTTGCATTTCTCTGATAATGAGTGATGTTGAGCATCTTTTCATGTGTTTTTTTGCCATCCGTATGTCTTCCTTGGAGAAGTGTCTGTTGAGTTCTTTGGCCCATTTTTTGATTGGGTCATTTATTTTTCTGGAATTGAGCTGGAGGAGTTGCTTGTGTATTTTTGAGATTAATCCTCTGTCTGTTGCTTCATTTGCTATTATTTTCTCCCAATCTGAGGGCTGTCTTTTCACCTTGCTTATAGTATCCTTTGTTGTGCAAAAGCTTTTAAGTTTCATTCAGTCCCATTTGTTTATTTTTGCTTTTGTTTCTAAAATTCTGGGATGTGGGTCATAGAGGATCCTGCTGTGATTTATGTCGGAGAGTGTTTTGCCTTTGTTCTCCTCTAGGAGTTTTATAGTTTCTGGTCTTACATTTAGATCTTTAATCCATTTTGAGTTTATTTTTGTGTATGGTGTTAGAAAGTGTTCTAGTTTCATTCTTTTACAGGTGGTTGACCAGTTTTCCCAGCACCACTTGTTAAAGAGGTTGTCTTTTTTCCATTGTATATCCTTGCCTCCTTTGTCGAAGATAAGGTGACCATAGGTTCATGGATTTATCTCTGGGCTTTCTATTCTGTTCCATTGATCTATATTTCTGTCTTTGTGCCAGTACCATACTGTCTTGATGACTGTGGCTTTGTAGTATAGTCTGAATCCCGTCTATTTTAAATGACACATTTAAATTTGAAATTTTGAAATATTGCCTCTGAAAATATTAAAATCAAAATATGTTTCCCATCTTTGAACTTTTACAAAATTTAGACCCTAACATTCATTTCAGTCTTTTAATGAGATAATGTCTATTCAGATGTTCCCGCCAGAATCTGATAGCTGATGACAAAAGTGGAACTCAATGTTCAATACATGCTTGGTGGTGGTGGTGGTTGGTCATTAAGTCTTGTCCAACTCTTTTCAACCTCACAGACTGTAAACCTCCAGTCTCTCCCTATCCATGGGATTTCTCAGGCACAAATACTAGAGTGGGTTGCCAGCTTCTTCTCCAGTGAATCTTCCTGACCCAGGGATAAAACTCATGTCTCCTGCATTGGCAGCAGTGATCTGCATTGCATGTGGATTCTTTACCTCTGAGCCACCAAGGAAGCCCTCAACATATACTTAATGCACAGCAAAAAGCTGTTCATTTGAGTTTTTTAATATCAACATGGAACATATATTACTGTACTGTATGCTGGCCAGAAAAAAAAAAAAAAGCATGTGATTTACTGTCAAATTAATAGTTAAGTGCCAGATTCTGAACAAAAAATAATAATAATAACAAGCAAACAGAAGGGAAAGAGGAAAACAATAACTAATTTTATGTTAAAATTGTTATTTATTCAAGAGGGATCAAGTAGATTTCATTTTATTTGCCAGAATGGATTAAAGTGACTGCTAAGCTTACTTTGTTGAAAAAATCTTTCAGAATTTTTGAGTTGAGCCCCAAATGGGAAGAACAATGATGAGATCAAGTATCTCCAACTTGGATCTTGTACTGAAAGTAGCAGTGTGTATGCCTCTCATCTGCCATCATAGAAACCTCATAGCAGTGCAACAGCTGGCTTTTAGAAGGGCCACATGCCTTTAATAGCATGTATCTATAGAGCTAAATATTATAATAATCTATTATTTGATGTTACATTAGGAGAATACATGTACATAGAGTTAAGGCTGAATTTTCTTTCTTTCTAAGGAATATGTTGATGTTCAGTCACTTAAGAAATATATCTAGAGTACCCCCAAAAAGCATTAGTTATTGCTGCATAGGAAAAGTTGCATGTATACAATTTAAATACTTAAGGATACATGATTTATAACCACAAAAATAACAATTAATTTGTCAGATTACTTTCTCTCTAAATTTATGAGTGCAATATTTTTAATCAAATAGAAATGAGTAGGGTAGAGTTGTGACAAAATATACTTGAAAGGTAGGAAACAAAGTTCCACTACAGATGGAATCATCTCAGGTTCTTTTCCTTGTATTACATACGTGTAGTAGAGTGTCTCTCATCTGGTGGGTATTCACTTAATATATTTTGGACAAATAATTGATGGAGTTTTATATAAATATATAAATATATATATACATATATATATATATATTACACTTTGCCTATGTAATTCTTCAAAAATGAGCTTATCCAGTCACCAAAATTGGAGGAAAATAAGCAATTAATATTAATATTGAATTATATCTCATTAAGAAATAAATAAAGCTCACACTGCTTCATCATGGCATCAGTAAAGCTGACAGAATGGTGATATTCTTTCTAAATCTTCTGTTTACTATTTTGTTAACTCTCATTATTCAGAAAACAACATATGCAAGAAAATTTGTGGAGGGGATATGGCATAAAATTTTAATGGTATGTTTTTTTTCTAGATACAATATTATCATATTTTTTATATCAGTTCAGTTCAGTTGCTCAGCCATGTCCGAGTCTTTGTGACCCCATGAATTGCAGCATGCCAGGCCTCCCTGTCTGTCACCAACTCCTGGAGTCCACCCAAACCCATGTCCATTGAGTCGGTGATGCCATCCAACCATCTTAACATCTGCTATCCCCTTCTCCTCCTGCCCTCAATCTTTCCCACCATCAGGATCTTTTCAAACAACTCAGCTCTTCACATGAGGTGGCCGAAGTATTGGAGTTTCACCTTCAGCACCAGTCCTTCCAATGAATACCCAGGACTGATCTCCTTTAGGATGGACTGGTTGGATCTCCTTGCAGTCCAAGGGACCCTCAAGAATCTTCTTCAACACCACAGTTCAAAAGTATCAATTCTTCAATGCTCAGCTTTCTTTATAGTCCAACTCTCACATCCATACATGACCACTGGAAAAACCATAGACTTGACTAGATGAACCTTTGTTGGCAAAGTAATGTCTCTGCTTTTTAATATGTGGTCTAGGTTGGTCAGAACTTTCCTTCCAAGGAGTAAGCATTTTTTCATTTCATGGTTGTAGTCACCATCTGCAATGATCTGTTTAATGGGTGGGGTGTGTGATTACTCAAAACATCAGATTAATTGAGAGTTTGGTTCAAAATTATTATTATTATTATGTTAGCAACCTATATTAAATGTTGAGTTTACTTTCTTGCTTTAAGGGAAAAAAGTCATTCAAAATACTGAAAATCTGAGTTCTGTTTTAGCATGTATCTTTCTCGGTAGACGTACAAATTTGAAGAACTATCTGATTTTCTCATACTGAAAGATTGTAATAATGATACCTGTCCTGACTTCTCATGTAACTATGCATCAAATAAAAGTACATACAAAAATGAGCTCCACACACTGGAAAGCGGGGTAGTGGGAGGTGGGGGGGGGGGGTGGGGGAATGAGTCATTCTAACTGATAGGGAGAAAAAAAAAAATAATAAAGAAGGTCGTGATCCTGAAACTTATGTAGCTTCATTCCATTCAGTTGTAAGAAGTTATATAATTTTTTTGAATAAAATCCTAAACTATTTGGAAATTTTTCTAAGGTTTTATCCTTCTTTTTAATATTAAATGCCATTTAACTTTTTTTTTTTTCCTACTTGGTATTAATTTGCTGTAGGTGCCATTGTTTTTTAAAATTATCTGCATTAAAACATGCAATAGACTGAGAACTGTAATATTACTTTCTAAATTCTCTGTAATCTTTATTACTAAACAAGTATTTGATCAAGTCTTAATATCTACAAGGTTATATTTAAAGCAACCATTGCTTTTTATTCCTTAATACTTTTTAGTATGGTTACAAAAATAAGGTGCTGTCCTCTGACATTCTTTGATATGTGCATGGTGTTATGTATCAAACAGATGTGTTCAGTTCAGTTCAGTTCAGTCGCTCAGTAGTGTCCGACTCTTTGCAATTCGATGAATCACGGCACGCCAGGCCTCCCTGTCCATCACAGACTCCCGGAGTTTACTCAAACTCATGTCCATCGAGTCGGTGATGCAATCTAGCCATCTCATCTTCTGTTGTCCCTTTCTTCTTCTACCCCAAATCCCTCCCAGCATCAGGGTCTTTTCCAGTAAGTCAACTCTTCCATGAAGTACCCAAAGTACTGGAGTTTCAGCTTCAGCATCAGTCCTTCCAATGAATACCCAGGACTGATCTCCTTTAAGATGGACTGGTTGGATCTCCTTGCAGTCCAGGGGACTCTGAAGAGTCTTCTCCAACAACAGTTCAAAAGCATCAATTTTTTGGTGCTCAACTTTCTTTACAGTCCAACTCTCACATCCATACATGACCACTGGAAAAACCATAGTCTTGACCAGATGGACCTTTGTTAGCAAAGTAATGTCTCTGCTTTTTAATATGCTATCTAAGTTGGTCATCACTTTCTTTCCAAGGAGTAAGCATCTTTTAATTTCATGGCTGCAGTCACCATCTGCAGTGATTTTGGAGCCCAAAAAAAATAAAGTCTGACACTGTTTCCACTGTCTCCCCATCTATTTCCCATGAAGTGATGGGACCAGATACCATGATCTTAGTTTTCCAAATGTTAAGCTTTAAGCCAACTTTTTCACTCTGCTCTTTCACTTTCATCAAGAGGCTTTTTAGTTCCTCTTCACTTTCTGCCATAAGGGTGGTGTCATCTGCTTATCTGAGATTATTGATATTTCTCCCGGCAATCTTGATTCCAGCTTGTGCTTCTTCCAGCCCAACGTTTCTCATGATGTACTCTGAATATAAGTTAAATAAGCAGGGTGACAATATACAGGCTTGACATACTCCTTTCCCTATTTGGAACCAGTCTGTTGTTCCATGTCCAGTTCTAACTGTTGCTTCCTGACCTGCATACAGGTTTTTCAAAAGGCAGGTCAGGTGGTCTGGTATTCCCATCTCTTGAAGAATTTTCCACAGTTTATTGTGATCCACACAGTCAAAGGCTTTGGCATAGTCAATAAAGCAGAAATATATGTTTTTCTGGAATTCTCTTGCTTTTTCGATGATCCAGCGGATGTTGGCAATGTGATCTCTGGTTCCTCTGCCTTTTCTAAAACCAGCTTGAACATCTGGAACTTCATGGTCCACATATTGCTGAAGCCTGACTTGAAGAATTTTGAGCATTAACTTACTAGCATGTGAGATGAGTGCAATTGTGCGGTAGTTTGAGCATTCTTTGCTCTATACAGTCAGCAAAATTATGACTGGAAGCTGATTGTGGCTCAGATCATGAACTCCTTTTGCCAAATTCAGACTTAAACTGAAGAAAGTAGGGAAAACCACTAGACCATTCAGGTATGACCTAAGTCAAATTCCTTATGACTATACAGTGGAAGTGAGAAATAGATTTAAGGGACTAGATCTGATAGACAGAGAGCCTGATGAACTATGGACGGAGGTTCGTGACATTGTACAGGAGACAGGGATCAAGACCATTCCCATGGAAAAGAAATGCAAAAAGGCAAAATGGTTGTCTGAGGAGGCCTTACAAATAGCTGTGAAAAGAAGAGAAGTGAAAAGCAAAGGAGAAAAGGAAAGACATTCCCATTGAATGCCAAGTTCCAAAGAATAGCCAGGAGAGATAAGATAGCCTTCCTCAGAGATCAATGCAAAGAAATAGAGGAAACAACAGAATGAGAAAGACTAGAGATCTCTTCAAGAAAATTAGAGATATCAAGGGCATATTTCACCCAAAGATGGGTTTGATAAAGGACAGAAATGGTATGGACCTAACAGAAGCAGAAGATATCAAGAAGTGGTGGCAAGAATACACAGAAGAACTGTACAAAAAAATCTTCATGACCCAGATAATCACAATGGTGTGATCACTCACCTAGAGCCAGACACCTGGAATGTGAAGTAAAGTGGGCCTTAGAAAGCATCACTTTGAACAAAGCTAGTGGATGTGATGAAATTCCAGTTAAGCTATTTCAAATTCTGAAAGATGATGCTGTGAAAGTGCTGCACTCAATATGCCAGCAATTTTGGAAAACTCAGCAGTAACCACAGGGCTGGAAAAGGTCTGTAGGAATATGTTAGGGGTACTAAATTAATTTGAAAGACGATAATGTTAGAAAGGACATTATATTCAGAAGACATGGAATTGAAAGATTCTTCAGAGATAGGTGAGATTTGAATGGTAACTGGAAAGATTTAAGGACTTGGCCGTCAGTAGAACAGCATGAATGAACCACATGTCAGTAGCTTTCTTCCATATTTTTCTCTATCACTGAATGTGTAGGTTACATACATGTTATCAGTTTGTAGAATCCTAGACACCTCTCCTTTGTTTCTTACAATTAAAGAAAAAAAATTCCCCATTGATCCTACTACCTTCATTTTTTCACAATCCTGTATTCCAGGTCTCTGTGACAAAACTAAAATATGCATTAACCCAATTTTATTGTAACTTTTATAAAGGTAGGGAAAATATTGATCTAGTGGTGTTTATGAGTTGCAAATTAGCTTTTCAATGTAACAAGCTTCCAAACACATCTTCAAATATTTACAAATGTGTTTTAATCACAATTTTAAATAATCATGTGTTTTCTGGCTTTCATGCTTTCACTTCCCAGGTGGTGCTAGTAGTGGTAAAGAACTTGCCTGTCAATAGAGGAGACATAAGAGATGTGGGCTTGACTCCTGGGTCTGGAAGATCACCTGGAGGAGCATGGCAATGCGCTCTAGTATTCTTGCTTGGAAAATCCCTATGGGCAGAAGAGTCTGGGGCTACAGTCCTTAGTGTCACACAGAGTTAGACACAATTTAAGTGACTAAGCATGCACATGCCTTGCCTCCGGCTACACCCTCTGCCCAGAATTAGCTTTCCTGTTACTTTTACAGCAATCACATTTTCTTTAATGGTCATCTCAAGTAAAGTAATCTGTGAAGCTGTCTATGTCTTCTCATTAATCCTTCTTATATTTTCACTCAATTTACCTTGTGTACAGTTAGTTCTGTAGAGCACTAATTGAACATTTTCCCCAATCAGGCAAGTGGAGTCCTGAAATGATGAGTTCAGATCAAAATACTGTGTCAGTGCATCACTTTTACTTTAGGAGGTAAGAGGTAGCACAGAGGGACCACATCCAGAAAAATACCTAGTCAAACTTGGTGGGTCATCTGTAACTGATCCTTTTTGGTTATTAGGAAATGTCAATTTCCTAATTGACTAAGTGCCTACAAATTGGCGCTTGCCATCTACCTCTACAAGGATTAAATCATGTACTGCTACAGCTGTTTGTTTTTAACACCCCATGAAAGGAGTTCAGAGTGAAAAGCAGAATGAGACACTCTGTGCTCTGGGAAAACTGGCAGATAGGTCTCCAGACAGACATTTTTAGGAGGCAATCTTGTGAGCCCAGTTCTTGTATCTCCTCATATAGAAAGCTGAGTGCTGAAGAATTGATGCTTTTGAACTGTGGTGTTGGAGAAGACTCTTGAGAGTCCCTTGGACTGCAAGGAGATCCAACCAGTCCATCCTAAAGGAGATCAGTCCTGGGTGTTCATTGGAAGGACTGATGTTGAAGCTGCAACTCCAATACTTTGGCCACCTCATGTGAAGAGCTGATTCATTTGAAAAGACCCTGATGCTGGGAAAGATTGAGGGCAGGAGGAGAAGGGGGCAACAGAGGATAAATTGGTTAGATGGTATCACTGACTCAATGTACATAGGTTTGGGTGGACTCCAGGAGTTGGTGATGGATAGGGAGGCCTGGCATACTGTGTGATTCATGGGGTTGCAGAGAGTCGGACACAACTGAGCGACTGAACTGAACTGAACTGAACATATCTAGAAAAGTACTAAAATCCTTCAGGATGATGACTGCTCTTCATGACAGGCAGAAATCTTCTGCAAATAATATGTGTTTGATTGAATTGCAGCTGTGTGGCGCTGGAGAGGTGAGTGGCTGAGAGGAGATACCCTATGTCCAAGGTCAGTAGTGGTGGCTGTGAGGAGATATCCCAAGTCCAAGAGAAGAAGCAGTGGCTGCACTTTGCTGAAGCAGCCTGAAGAGATACCCCATGTCCAAGATAAGAGAAAGGAAAGTAAGACAGTAAGTGCTGAGAAAGAGCATCAGAGGTCAGACAGACTGAAATCACAATCACAGAAACTAACCAATCTAACCACACGGACCACACCTTGTCTAACTTAATGAAATTAAGCCATGCCCTGTAGGGTCACCCAAGACAGACAGGTCTTGGTGGACAGTTCGGACAAAATGTGGTCCACAGGAGAAGGGAATGGCAAACTACTTCAGTATTCTTGCCTTGAGAACCCCATGAACAGTATGAAAAGGCAAAAAGAAATGACACTGAAAGATGAACTCCCCCAGGTCAGTACGTGCCCAATATGCTACTGGAGATCAGTAGAGATATAACTCCAGAGAGAATGAAAAGACGGAGCCAAAGTGAAAACAACACCCAGCCGTGGATGTGACTGGTGATAGAAGCAATGTCCGATGCTGTGAAGAGCAATATTGCATAGGAACCTGAAATGTTAGTTCCCTGAATCAAGGTAAATTGTAAGTGGTCAAACAGGAGATGGCAAGAGTGAATGTTGACATTTTAGGAATCAGCAAACTAAAGTGGACTGGAATGGGTGAATTTAACTCAGATGACCATTATATCTACTACTGTGGGCAATCGCTTAGAAGAAATGGAGTAGCCTTTGTAGACAACAGAAGAGTCTGAAATGCAGTACTTGGATGCAATCTCAAAAATGACAGAATGATTTCTATTCATTTCCAAGGCAAACCATTCAATATCACAGTAATCCAAGACTATGCCATGACCAGTAGTGCTAAAGTGGTGAAGTTGAATGGTTCTATGAAGACTTACAAGGCCTTTTAGAACTAAAACCCAAAAAAGATGTTCTTTTCATTGTAGGAGAATAGAATGCAAAAGTAGGAAGTCAAGAAACATCTGGAGTAACAGGGAAACTTGGCCTTGGAGTACAGAATGAAACAGGGCAAAGGCGAATAGGGTTTTGCCAAGAGAACACCCTGGTCATAGCAAACACTCTCATCCAACAACACAAGACTCAACATATGGACATCACCAGATGGCCAACACCAAAACATGATTGATTATATTCTTTGCAGCCAAAGATGGAGAATCTGTATACAGTCAGCAAAAACAAGACCAGGAGCTGACTGTGGCTCAGATCATGAACTCCTTATTGCCAAATTCTGACTTAAATTGAAGAAAGTGGGGAAAATCACTAGGCCATTCAGGTATGACCTAAATCAAATCCCTTTCAATTACACAGTAGAAGTGCAAAATTGATTTAAGGAGTAATTCTGAGAGTGACTGATGAACTATGGACATAGGTTAGTGACAGGAGTCAGGGATCAAGACCATCCCCAAGAAAAAGAAATTCAAAAAAGCAAAATGGCTGTCTGAGGGGGGCTTACAAATGGCTGTGAAAAGAAGGGAAGTGAAAAGCAAAGGAGAAAAGAAAAGATATACCCATTTGAATGCAGATTTCCAAAGAATAGCAAGGAGAGATACAAAAGGCTTCCTTAGTGATCAGTGCAAAGAAATAGAGGAAAACAATAGAATGGGAAAGACTAGGGATCTCTTCAAAAAAATTAGAGATACCAAGGGAACATTTCAGGCAAAGATGGGAACAGTAAAGGACAGAAATGGTATGGGCCTAACAGAAGCAGAATATATTAAGAAGAGGTGGCAAGAATAAACAGAAGAACTATACAAAAAAATATATTTATGACACAGATAATCATGATGATGTGATTACTCACCTGGAGCCAGACATCCTGGAATGTGAAGTCAAGTGGGCCTTAGGAAGCATCACTACGAACAAAGCTAGTGGACATGATGAAATTCCAGTTGAGCTATTTAAAATCCTAAAAGATGATGCTGTGAAAGTGTTGCACTCAATATGCTAGCCACTTTGGAAAATTCAGCAATGGCCACAAGACTGGAAAAAGTCGGGTTTCATTCCAATCCCAAAGAAAGACAATGCCAAAGAATGCTCAAACTACTGCACAATTGCACTCATCTGACACGCTAGTAAAGTGATGCTCAAAATTCTCCAAGCCAGGCTTCAACAATATGTGAACCGTGAAGTTCCAGATGTTCAAGTTGGTTTTAGAAAAGGCAGACAAATCAGAGATCAAATTGCCAGCATCTGCTGGATCATCAAAAAAGCAACAGATTTCCAGAAAAACATCTCCCTCTGCTTTATTGACTATGCCAGGGCCTTTGACTGGACATGGAACAACAGACTGGTTCCAAATAGGAAAAGGAATAGGTCAAGGCTATATACTGTTACCCTGCTTATTTAACTTCTGTGCAGAGTACATCATGAGAAATATTGGCTGAATGAATCACAAGCTGGCATCAAGAGAGCTGGGAGAAATATCAATAACATCACATATGCAAATGACACAACCCTTAAGCAGAAAGTGAAGAACTAAAGAGCCTCTTGAAAGTGAAAAAGGAGAATGCAAAAGTTGTCTTAAAGTTCAACATTCAGAAAACTAAGGTCATGTTATTTGTTCCCATCACTTCATGGCAAATAGATGGGGAAACAGTGGAAACGGTGCCTGATTTTTAATTTTTTGGATTCCAAAATCACTGTAATGGTGATTGCAGCCATGAAATTAAAAGACGCTTACTCCTTGAAAGGAAAGTTATGACCAACCTAGACAGCATATTGGGATTCTTTAGTGGCTTAGATGGTAAAAACATCTGCCTGCAATGCAGGGGACCCAGGTTAAACCTCTGGGTTGGCAAGATCCCCTGGAGAAGGAAATGACAACCCACTCCAGTACTCATGCCCAGAAAATTCCATGGATGGAGGAGCCTGGTGGGCTACAGTCCCATGGGGTCACAAAGAGCCGGACACGACTGTCTTCTCAAAAAAACCAGTATATTACAAAGAAGAGACACTACTTTACCAACAAAGGTTCATATGGTCAAGGCTATGTAGTAGTCATGTATAGATGTGAGAACTGGACTATAAAGAAAGCTGAGCGCCTAAGAATCGGTGTTTTTGAACTGTGGTGTTGGAGAAGACTCTTGAGAGTCCCTTGGACTGCAAGGAGATCCAACCAGTCCATGTTAAAGGAGACCAGTCCTGAGTGTTCATTGGAAGGACTGATGTTGAAGCTGCAACTCGTATACTTTGGCCACCTGATGAGAAGAGCTGACTTATTGGAAAAGACCCTGATGCTGGGAAAGATTGAAGGTGGGAGAAGGGGAGGACAGAGGGTGAGATGGTTCAATGGCATCACTGACTCAATGGACATGAGCTTGAACATACTCAGGGAGATGGTGAAGGACAGGAAAGCCTGGAGTGCTGCAGTCCTTGGGGTCACAAAATGTCAGACATAACTGAGCGATTGAACAATAACAGCTCAGATCAGACGTGTCCTGGTGTCCCTGCATGATGAGTACTTTTTATGTGCAAGTCTAATTTTATTGTAATGAGAGCATAATGTGTGACAGATTACAGGGGCCTTAGGAGATTCCCACCTTTCCTCATCTTTTTTTGTCTGCTTTCAGGGGCTTACCACCCAGAATGTATGGTTCCTGTCAGTCTGGACGTTCCTGCTCTTCTTTGTCTGCCCATGGACCCCTGCTGTTTACAAGGCGATTGATTTCCAGCCACCTGGCTCATGCCCCCCATTTCTCTACTAATATCTAGCTACCTACCTGCTTTAACAACATAATACAAGAAACATAATTTTTAAAATTTCATGGTAATTAGCAAAACTTCTCTTATAAATGCAGATAAAGAATCTTGAGGGCTTATTGTGGGTTTTTTTTTTTTTTTATATCAATACCTGCTCTGAACACTATGAATGCCAACTACCTTTAAGGCAAAATACTTGGAGATACACATCAGACTGCACTCTTATACAAAGCAAATTTTAAAGCAAGTATGTTACCACAGAAAATATAACACTATTCAAAATGTACCCTATTACAGAAGAGAGGGAATCCTGTAAAGAAATAATAAGATATAAACTAAAGAAATGTTATAAATTAAAAGAAAAGAAAAAAAAAAAGCCCTAAATAGAAGGTGAGTATAATTTCCAGCTATGACCAACCTAGACAGCATATTAAAAAGCAGAGATATTATTTTTGACAACAAAAGTCTGTCTAGTCAAAGCTATGGTTTTTACAGTAGTCATGTATGGATGTGAGAGTGACTATAAAGAAAGCTGAGCACTGAAGAATTGATGCTTATGATCTGTGGTGTTGGAGAAGACTCTTGAGAGTCCCTTGGACTGCAAGGAGATCCAACCAGTCCATCCTAAAGGAAATCAGTCCTGAATATTCTTTGGAAGGACTGACGCTGAAGCTAAAACTCGTATACTTTGGCCACCTGATGAAAATAACTGATTCACTGGAAAAGACCCTGATGCTGGGAAAGATTGAAGGCAGGAGGAGAAGGGGACTACAGAGGATGAGATGGTTGGATGACATCACTAACTCAACGGACATGAGTCTGTGCACTCTCTGGGTTTTGGTGATGGACAGGGAAGCCTGGAATGCTGCAGTCCATGGCATTGCAAAGAACAAAGAGTCAAACGACTGGGTGACTGAACTGAACTGATAATTTCCAGGCAAAAAAAGAATAAAAATAAGTAAAAAAGTTTTGCTGATACACTGAACTATGCCTATGAAGTAACCCAGAGGAAGATGTTCTTTATCTACTCATTATTAACATACAAAATTATTCATATATATGCTTTCTCTCTGTTTGAATTGTAAAATCCTTGAAAGCTTAGTTTGCTTTGTTATCACTGTTGTTTTCCTTTCCCAGTGCCCATTTTAATGGTTCATATATGCATTTATATATAGGCATTTAACAAATGACTATTTACACAAATGAACCTACATTATTTTCTTCACACTTTGAATGGAAACCAGTCACAGTGTCCTTCTTCACTTCCTTCAGTTCCATGATAGCATGCTTGTGAAAGAATTCTGATAATTATTTATGGATAAAACACTCAATTTGATATTCCCATGAAGAAATAATAATATTGCTTCTAGAAATATACCTCTAGTATGCAAACATGTGTAATTGCATTTGTTGTTTGCAACTAATACAAATACATTTAATAGGATTTCATTTCAGAATGCATGTTGCTTCTTTGCAAAACTTTAGCTATCTTCCAAGTATGGATAATTCTTTCAAAGACTAAGCAATGAGGAGATATAGTAGAAGCAAAATTGAGTAACATATTAAGATCTTAGTCATAAATTGCATTTAATAATAATGGCAGCAGATTGGAATTAAGTTAAAAATATCATAGATCTCGCCTCATTGCTGAAGAATAGCAAAATAAACAAGGCTTTATAATGCCCTAAGTTTTTGTTGTATTATTAGTGAGTGTCATGTGGACATACTACTGATAATGATTAATAATTACAAGTAAAATATGTCTTGATAGTATTATGTATCTAAATTTGCTAAGGGGTAAAAAAATGTTGCTGAATTGAAGGACATGATTTCTGTAACTTTCCTCCACTTAATACGTTAATTTAGTGTAACATTTTTTAAATTCTAAAATGTCATGGTACATGTGCGGGATGGAAAAGAATTTACAGACATGAGGCAGAATGAGAGGGAAATAAAGTTTATTAGAGTGGGAGACACTATTAGAACAGTAGGCCAGCTCAAGGGAGAACCAATGTTGAACAGAGGCCCTTAGTCCATTTTTATAGCCAGGGTACAAGGAGAGGGACAGGGATCTTGAGGGTCATTTGCTGATTGGATGAGGCACACCTACCGGGTGGGAGAAGAGTAAGCAAATACCTTCTCCCTACGTGGTAGGAGGGGAGCCAGGTTATACTGCTCAGTTCAGTTAGTTCAGTTCAGTCACTCAGTCATGTCCGACTCTTTGCAACCCCATGAACTGCAGCACGCCAGGCCTCCCTGTCCATCACCAACTCCCGCAGAGCCTACCCAAACTCATGTCCATTGGGTCAGTGGTGCCATCCAGCCATCTCATCCTCTGTCGTCCCCTTCTCCTTCTGCTGGCAGTCTTTCCCAGGAGGACCTGAAATCCATTAATAGTTACAACATGGAGGAGGGAAGTATGATAAGGGTCTGGATTTTCTATTCCTGCATTCCAAGACCCTCCTTGACTTTATCTGCTCTTTAATCCTTTGGTCACCACATAAAACACATTTAAAAATATTTATTTACTTGGCTGCATCAGGACTTAATTGAAGCATGTGGTATCATCTCTGTGTCATGTGAAATCTTTTGTTGTGATGCATGGACCCTCTAGTTGTGGCATGTGTGTTCAGTAGTGAAGGACTCAGGCTTTCTAATTGTGGCACACCAGTTTGGTTGCTCAGAGGCATCTTAGTTCCCCAACCAGGTATCAAACCTGTGTCCCCTGCATTGTAAAGTGAATCCATAACTACTGAACCAGAGTTATCCCCCTAAACACATTTTAATTGAATATTTGATAATTATTCAAAACTTTCCATTTTATAGATGAGGAAAAGTCAAATTATTCTCCCATCAAGTTTGTCATAAAACTCCAAATTCAAGCAAATTGTGATTACAAATACTGAGTTTTCTTCAACTATGCTATTTCATAGATGATATTATATTCAAATAAAATTCAATAAAATTCATTCTTATTTTCACTATACAAGCTTTTGTGGGAATTTGGCTGGAGTTTCTGAGAACATAAACGATGGCAGAAATGTACAAGAAAGTGCAAGAAATACTGGGAACATGCAAGATTGATAACTGAAACTGCAGATTAGGACATGCCAACCATCAGGTAGAAATGACAAGTGCTAGCCAGGTTTGCTCCAATAAAATTTCTTTATCATTAATTCCAACCATTCACCTAACCCACACAAACACCCACATACACACATATAAACATACTACTAGTAGAGAAAATAAAAGATCTAGGATGGGCACAGTATGGTATGGAGCTATCTACCATGTTAAGACATGCATTGAGGAAAAAGACAGATATCAAGGAAAAAATACTAGATTTCAGAGTATTGGAACTGACTGAAGCCATTTTCATCAAAAATTCACAGGACTTTTTGGTAGTCTTTTGGAGTCACTGAATATTGCAAGATACTAATGGTATGTGACACTTTCTCCTTTTTAGCCTACTCTCATTTTTTCAACAGCAGCTTTTCTATTTTACATTTGGTCACAGTATAGATAAGTACAAACCTTGAATTGTCACTAAAATGTAAAGATGTCTCTTCCTGCAATAATTCAATTTGTAGAATATCTGCATAAGTGTAAATGAAACTTTATTGTAGTGTTATTTTTCAACCATATAAATGCTAGAGCATCAGGTTGCCTTCATTTAATTTTCTATTCAGTTCATGTAAGAAAAAAGAATGTTTTGTGTATGTGAGAGAGAGAAAGAGTGGGAGAGAGATGCAGAGAGAAAGATTGAAGGGCAGAGAACAACTTAAACAAGAACTAGGGCAAAGACAGCTTCACTGAGAGTAATTAAAAACTAAGGAGATGATATTTTTTCCTAGAAATACAATGGAAAGGCAGCTAGAAATCAATATTCTCCTTTATTGCCAATCCAGGACCTGATTGAGCCCTATGATCATTAAGTCTTTAAGTATATATTCAGAAATATACTCCAATGTTCTGTTCTCATTGTCTTCCATGAGCTTTGGCTTTTAAGCTTTTTAATCAGAGACATGGTGCAGCTCATGTGTGACTTGCTTGGCTGGCAGAGTACTGATATAACCAAGTAGTTAGCTCCCTTTGGAAACATTGATGTTGTGCTTAGAATACAGTGTTTTTAAGTCAGTCTTTCTCATTCACTCTCTTTTATTTTTTAACTAATTGAGCCAGAAGGAATGGGTTATACATATTTGTTGTTTTGCATATAAACTGGAAATTATTCCTTTCTTCTACCTAGGCTTGCAAATGATGTTTCCTCCACTTTTGTCTCAATAAAAATCTCCATCTTTAGATGAGGACTGTCCAAATTATTGAAAAATAACATTTGCTGACAGCCTGCTTAGAAGTGATCAATCAAAGTTCCCCAAGAGAAAATTATATTTTTAAAGAAGCTTTATAACTTTGATGGTTTCAAAGGTCAAGTTATTTCTTTTCTTCAATTTAAGGACATGTTCGAGAGTCAATCAATTTTAATTCAACATAAGAACTTACTCCTCAAGTTCACCTCCTACATTAACTAACATAATTAAACCTGCATTGCTGAGCAAAATGCTGGTTACCTTTATCTGATGGACAACATATTCCATCTGCTTTTTATTTTCTTTTTCACTTTTTCTTAATTTGGAAGAGCAGATTTATTTTTTCTTGCATTGACCATAAAATAAAAGCAATTACAAGCTCAAGGCCTCTTTGCTATCCCTCATCTCATCTGTTTGGCACAGAATTAGTTGGGCTGTGGTAAGCAGTAGCCTCCTGGGAAGCTTTCTGTTCAGTCCTTGATTTTCAGAAACTTCATGAAAGTCTTACAGAAACTTCATGAAAGTCTTACAGAAGTCCATTTAATATGGAACTCAGTGTCCTAAAATATCTTCTTTTGTTCATTCTCTAACACCATGAACATTAGCCTGAGTTAGACTGACTTGATACTCACTTTTTCTTTTTTTTTTTTCCCATTTATTTATATTAGTTGGAGGCTAATTACTTTTCAATATTGCAGTGGTTTTTGTCATACATTGACATGAATCAGCCATGGATTTACATGTATTCCCCATCCCAATCCCCCTTCCCACCTCCCTCTCCACCCGATCCCTCTGGGTCTTCCCAGCACACCAGCCCCGAGCACTTGTCTGCTTCACACACTTTTTCATAATACTTTCAAGAGATTCTCCGGAATTCCAATGACTTTGTTCTTACTTTTGCCATAGACCTCCAGTAATTCATTCAGATATATCCCCACCCTTTCTTTTTAGCAATGCACAAAGCCCAGTGCAATTTTGCTTCCCAAATAATAATAGTCCTAGGCTTCACTCTACCTACTCTGAATGCACCATTGTATTTCTATAACTTCCTTAATGATAAAGGAAAACAGTGAACGCTCACTTTTATAGAACAACCTTATCTAGCAAAAACTTAGCTAAAAATGTAAAATCAGGTTGTCCATTCCTAATGCAACATTCAATAATATTTGTGAAAATCTTGTGAAAAAGATTAGGTACATATAAAAATAAGGGCATACAAATATGTATAAATATGTTAAATTACATGCAAGGATAGTAAAGTATAAATATATAAACATACAACATATATTAAAGCATATATATAATGCAAGCTTTTGTGTGTGTACATTAAAGATAGCCAATGTGGTATAGAAGATATGCAGATGCAGTTGGCCCTTGAACAACATATACTCATATTAGCTTAAAAAATTTGCAGTAGACCCTCCATGTGTTTGGTTCCTCCATATCCACAGTTCCACTTGTGTGAATTCAACCAACTGTAAATGGTGAAATACTGCAGTATTTACTGTTGAAAGAAAAAAAAAATCCATTTATAGCTGGATCGACACAGTTCAAATCTGCGGTTTAAGGGTCAACTGTAGTTTACCTTACACATATATGTTTTCATACCAAACTAGAAAATAAAATAAAGTGGAAACTTTCCTATAATAGAAGTTTTATGATTTTGATACATGTGAAAATTTGGGAACATACATACTTTAAAATATCATAGCCTAAATGAAGTCAAGCCAATCCAACTCACTTAAAATTATGGACATTTCCTTCCTCTTTTTAAAAGTGACTTTTTAAGCCTGGTTGGCATTTTTTTTTTCCATTTATTTTTATTTGTTGGAGGCTAATTACTTTACAATATTGTAGTGGGTTTTGCCATACATTGACATGAATCAGCCATGGATTTACATGTGTTCCCCATCCCAATCCCCCCTCCCACCTCCCTCCCCATCCCATCCCTCTGGGTCTTCCCAGTGCACCAGCCCTGAGCACCCATCTCATGCATCCAACCTGGGCTGGTGATCTGTTTCACCCTTGATAGTATACTTGTTTCAATTCTGTTCTCTACGAACATCCCACCCTCACCTTCTCCCACAGAGTCTAAAAGTCTGTTCTGTACATCTGTGTCTCTTTTTCTGTTTTGCATATAGGGCTATCGCTACCATCTTTTAAAATTCCATATATATGCATTAATATACTGTATTGGTCTTTATCTTTTTAGCTTACTTCATTCTGTATAATGGGTTCCAGTTTCATCCATCTCATTAAAACTGAGTCAAATGAATTCTTTTTAATGGCTGAGTGATATTCCATTGTGTATATGTACCATAGCTTTCTTATCCATTCGTCTGCTGATGGGCATCTAGGTTGCTTCCATGTCCTGACCATTCTTATTTTGTTTTTGCCATATGCTCAATGTCATCTAACACACTATCTAATGTTCTTATCAACTTTTATTTTATATATCTTCTAACAGAAGAATGAATTCTTTACAAGAGTAGAAATTTTAATCTGTTTTGTTCATAGTTATGTTAGGAAGAGCTAGAACAGTTTATGACAGATACTTAACAAACATAAGATGAATATATCCTTCTATGTTGTTGATGATGATGCTTTTAATAAAATACCATTTATGGAGCACTTAATATGTGCCAAATAAGCAAGATGTTCTGTTTTCACAAAAAAAATCCCTAGATTCTCATTATCCACATGTGTGATGTTAATACACGAGAATATTGCAATTTAGTATTTTTAAGTTGTTTGCCTAAGTTTTTAAGTTCTTCTCATTGTGGGAGAATACCAATTTAAACCCATATATACTAAACATAAAGGTTGTTGTTTTCAAACACTAAGCAATTCCAGCTTCAAGTAATAGAGACTACATAAAGGTTTGTGTAGAGTTGCCTATTGCACTAAACTTACTGATATGTATCTATTATCAGAGGATTTCTGCTATAATTAGGTAGATTATTGAGCTGTTTAAGTGAGAAAATACTGGATTTTAACAAAGGATGAATAAGGAAGAATATATAAGTACAATTTTAATCAATTCATTTGTCAGAATGCATTAATAGTCAAAGTTGACAATGTGAGCTAGGAGTTCATTCCTCTGATTAAGATGTCAATCCTGATTTTTTTTCCCCCTCCTTAATTGTATAAGACTATAGGTCTGCACCAAATTGTAATTAACCTTACAACACAAAAGTAAAAACAAGAAATCCAAAGGTACATGTATTTTTTTTTTTTGGTAACTTTCTTTTCATTAAATTATATTTTCTGCTTCATCTGTAATAGTACACTCAATTTTTAATTATGTGTTGCTGCAATAGCTAAGCTTATTTGCTTTATTCCTTCAGTTATCAAATGTTGCTTAAAATGTGCCAAACAATCCTCTTGACATTGAAGACCTAGTAGAGAACACTTTTAAAAATTTTCTTCTCTATAAATCTTGCATTTCAGTTGTTTCTTCTTAGTTCATGCTAAATTACTTTGTAAGATGAACTGGCAGGATTCTGCTCTGTTGTAATTTTTTTTTTTTTCCCCTTCAGTGAGTCCAGGACCATGAGAAACAATTTTAGTAGGATTTTTTTCCCTAAGATAACTAGAGCAATTAATTCCTATTTCTTCCTTGAATGTATTTGTTTTACTTGAGACTCTCTTAAGCTTCATATCTTGCCTTCTGTTATGTTGAGGAAGCTGAAGGAAGTTTATCTAAGTTACATATCTAAATGAAGATTTAAACCAAAGAAAGAAACTCACAATCACTAAGACATTACAAAGGCTCAACATATAGATATTATTTTTAGTATTTGATATTAATTTATTTTTTCTTAGTTGTAAATGATATAGCTGCTTGAAATATTTTCTCAGTAACTTAATTAGATTTTGGACTAAATTAATTGTCAAGTAGCACTAAATTTCCAATTATTTATGATTAGGAACCATAAAAATTTCCAATTAAAATGTCATTATTATTTCTATCTACAGGAAAGTAGAGCATTACATACAATGATAGGTCATTTTGGATGGGACCACATATTTGAGTCAGATTGTGAAGTCATAGTTGAGCAGCTTAGCAACAATATTTAAATGATTTACCTTGCATTAGTAAAGTACTAATAAATTTATATACTGCATCATTATATTTAGATTTGAGTTAAAGACATCCAGTACAGAAGCCAAAAAATTATAGTAGTTAATGTTATAATCATCATCATTAAATAGTAATGTTTTTATTCCCCAAACTAATGTAGGATTGTAGGAAATGTCTTCATTCATATGTTATGCCAAGTTAATTAACTGTCTCTTTTATCTTCAGTGTGATATCCCTCCTGTTAATTTGTTATAAAGAATGTTTCAGCTGTGCTGTTTTCGTTATAAGTAGATATCCTTGACTATGTTTTTATTTTTTAACAATTCAAGGCTAAGGAAGAAGAAACAAACTAGTATCTCAAAATTCAACAGTGTAAAAAAAAATCAACAGTATGACTGAAGATGAAGCATTATAAATGTATAATTTAAATCACATTTCATTTTAAGGTAAGTTTGCAAAATATTACTGCTTAGCTAGGTGAAAAGGTAAGCCACTATATAGAGTAATTTTCTGCTAAATATTGCTTATTCATTGGTGAGATTTATAGAGTTCACCGTGGTGTGTGAAGGCTTCCAGAAGCAGGGAGCATTTCCTTGAAGCCCACAGTTAATGGTGGTCTATCTGAATGAGAGATGACTATGATCAAGACTGATGAAGGCAATGAGTCCTTTGAGCTTTCATATACTGCTTCCTTGGAGATAGATGGGAGCCTCAGTAAGTCGCATTAGCAACTGGGAGCCAACAGGAACCAACATGAGCAAAAGCCTTGGCTGAGGAGCTGTGAGGTTGTGTGTGTGTGGGTGAATATTTTACTATCAATAGACTGTAAGTATATGGGTTATAGGGCTTCCTGGGTAGCTCAGCTGGTAAAGAATCCATCTGCAATGCAGGAGAACCTGGTTCAATTCCCAGGTCAGGAAGTTCCTCCTGTAGAAGGGATAGATTACCCACTCCAGTATTTTGGGGCTTCCCTGGTGGTTCAGACAGTAAAGAATCCGCCTGCAGTGTGGGAGACCTGAGTTTGATCCTTGGGTTGGGAAGATCCCCTGGAGGAAGGTATCACAACCCACACCAGTATTCTTGCCTGGAGAGTCTCCATGGACATAGGAGCCTGGAAGGCTATAGTCCACAGGGTCGCAAAGAGTTGGATGGGACTAAGCAGAGCATCTGCGGGTTATGGGCTTCCAGGGTGGTGCAGTGGTAAAGAATCCACCTGCAATGTGGGAGACCTGGGTTCAATCCCTGGGTCAGGAAGATAAACTGGAGTAGAAAATGGCAAGCCACTCAAGTATTCTTGCCTGGAAAATTCCATGGACAGAGGAGCCATGGGGTCACAAAGACTCAAACATGACTGAGCATGCATGCTGGCTCTATATGTGGATTATAAGTGGGAAATGAGACTGTAAGAACCTACAGCATCCAGGTTTTAAAGTGCCACAAATAATTGTAATGATCAATGAATGTGCTGTGAGTGCTTTTTATAATCATTAGTTCCTGGAATACTAACTAGAGAGAAGGAGTTAGGGGAATGTGAGCCCCCTAAGAGGTCTGAGGCTGAGCCAAGTTGGGAAGTGACTAGAAAATTGATCAGAGTGGTTATAGGAAGTCATTGGGTAAGTTTAAACTTAGATATGAAAAATGCAATGTTAATTTAGGAAGTCTGTCAAGGATATTCAAGTAAGTCACCTACTCATTTATTTACTCAAAAGATCTAATAGAGTTCTGTTCTCTAGGCATGAAACAGATAGAGGGAAAACTTTAACATTTAACTTTATCCTCAGGGCTGGTAGGAGTTTCAACTCTTCTCAATTCTGGCTGATCAAGAGTGCCTCAGCCTCCTGGCACTGTGCCTTTGTATCTGTTGAGTGAGACCCATGAATCAGTATGTCTAAAAATGTTCCAAAAGTGGAGACAGAGGAATGCTCTTAGAAACTCAAGATAGTCACTGTTCTCTGTAGATCGTACACCCAGGTTCAAAGTCCTCAATGGCTCTGGTCTTTAAATCCTTGACCTTCCCTCCCCTGGGCGTACAGACACCCAAGCCTGGCACAGGTCTAGGGGTTGATCATGTTTAAGTTTCAGCAATGGTCCTGACCAACAACCTTGAATCAGATCAGTGTTCCTGCTGTTTCCTCTCCTACATGGGACCCTAGTTTTAAATCCTTCTGAAATTCAAGTTGTGTAGCCCTGGGTAATTTTTCTGACAGGAATGGTCTTTTAATAAATTCATTCATCTGGTGCTAGTGGCGAAGAATCTGCCTGCAGGAGACATAAGAGACACAGGTAGGATATCTGGCTTGGGAAGATCCACTGGAGAAGGAGATGGCAACCCACTCCAGTATTCTTGCCTGGAGAACCCAATGACAGAGGAGCCTGGAGGGCTACAGTCCATGGGGTTGCAAAGAGTCAGACACAACTGAGGCGACTTTGCGCAAGTACAGTTCACTTATTTAATTCAACAAACCTAGCTGATTTCTGCTCTGAGCACTGTGCATCAAAAATCACATGTGTAAAACAGAGATGATCCTAATGTCTACCCCTTAGTGTGACAGTAAGCATTTTGTAACACTATGCGTACTATAGCATATATTTCCTAATATATCAGGATAATAATAATGATGATGTCAATGGGTTTTCTGTCCCTTGTGATTAAGCAAAAAGCATTAGATATCTTAATTCTAGCAATTGGATTCTTGCCTTGATTCTCAGATGATTTGCTGTTTATTTTATTTTTCATGTTTTAGGTGAAACTGAAATTATTTTCTTAAGAGCTCTCCAGGTATAGAATATTTTTTTCTTAATTGAAACTGTAGAAAAAGCACATTTGCAGTTCTTGTCTCCTGAGGGGCAATTTAGAGATTGTGGTGATTTAAATGTAGATGATAGTTTGTATTTAGCATGCCACGTGGCAACAGCGTGTGGTATGCTGACTAGCTGCCAGTCAATGTTTCCTCATTATTATAATATGTCCAACATGATTATCTTCCATTGAACACCTATCATGTACCACCGAATATACAGAATAAATTACAGGAGACAATGGTTATCTATTACTGATATTTTATAGCTGAAGAAACTAGTACAATATAATGTGTTCAAGGTGACAGAGTCAGTGAAAGAAAGGAAATTCCAACCCAGTTTTGGTCAAATCCAAAAGCCATGTACTTACTTTCTGTGTCTCTGAACATAAGACCATCTTCATATCTTGTATTGCACTTATTTTCCAACTATTTAAATTGATTCACCATTGGAGGATGGGGTTTAATGTGCTCAATGTAAGGAATACCAGGTATCTTTGTACACAAAAACTCACTTTGGATATCTACCTTACACATGAATAGCAATTTAACATACAGATTTTTTTTTTTTATTAAGTGTATAACGTTAAAGTGTGTCTTTCCTTCACTAGCAGAAAGGGAGAAAATACAACAAAGAGATATCCCAGTCTTCCTATAAATACTGATTTCCATATCCTTCAATTACTGTAAAGTATGAGTAACTGAGGACAGTTTAAATGGTTGTATAATCCATAGGACATTTTTTGAGTTTTAGCAAGAAATTATAAGGGCTTCCCAGGTGATACAGTTGGTAAAGAATCTGCCTGCCAAAGCAGGAGACCCAAAAGATGCTAGTTCAAACCCTGGGTTGGGAAGATACCCTGGGGAAGGCTATAGCAACCCACTTCAGTATTCTTGCTTAGAAAATTCTGTCGATGGAGGATACCGGTGGGCTATAAAGTCTGTAGAGTTGAAAAGAGTCAGACACCACTGAGCAAGAAATTAAATCTTCAGCTGAAAATACCTTAAACAGTGAACTCCTAATGGCAGAAAATTGTTCTTAATAGAGAAATAGGGTATGGTCCGAACAATACAGCAAATTTATGAACCACTTAATTCATATAACCTGCCTTAGTTATATTCTTTAAAATGTATAATTTCTACCCCAGAGTTAAACTAAATTTACAACTATAAACAGAACATAAGTACTCAGTAAAAAAGGAGGATAGTTCCTTTGTCAGAGAGACCCTAAATGAAATATCAAGTGGACTATTTAAATGAGGATTGCAGGAAGCACTAAAACAAGTTGACAGGTGGGAATAATCTAAAATAACTATGGTTCAAAGTTTGATTTTTATTTCACCAGCTGGTCTCATTAATGGATATCCCAGAGCAAAGCGTTAAAAACTCTCTGGCACTTATTCAGATAAGAACTTCCTGTTTCCCTTATGAGCTGAAATAAAGTTGATTGATTTCATGTAATCTTGAAATGAATCTTGATAATTCATGTATCTTGAAATGATACTTTAAATTTCATGTAATCTTGAATAATCATGCAATTTTGATTGACAATGGGCACATATTTCTCATTCTTGTGCATTATTTGTAATAAATTGCACAATGTGCTGAGTAAGATTAAATGACCTAGAGTGGTAACATAGCAACATTATATACTAAATGAATCCATATCAATCATTTTAAATAATTCAAAGCAAAGCTTTCTAAAGGGGAACAACTGTAAAATGAGGCTGCCCTGAAATTCTCCTGCAATCCTAAGAATAAACTTTGCAAGGATGATGAACAGTCAGTTCAGTCACTCAGTTGTGTCTGAGTCTTTGTGACCCCATGGACTGCAGCACCCCAGGCTTCCCTGTTCATCACCAATTCCTGGAGCTTGCTCAAACACACGTCCATTGAGTTGGTGATTCCATCCAACCATCTCATCCTCTGTCACCTTCTTCCCCTCTCGCCTTCAATCTTTCCCAGCATCAGTGTCTTTTCCAATGAGTCAGTTCTTCACATCAGGTGGCCAAAGTATTGGAGCTTCAGCTTCAACATCAGTCCTTCCAATGAATATTCAGGACTGATCTCCTTTAGGATGGACTGGTTGGATCTCCTTGCAGTCCAAGGGACTCTCAAGAGTCTTTTCCATCACCACAGTTCAAAAACATCAATTCTTTGGTGCTCATTTTTCTTTGTACTCCAAATCTCATATCCATGCATCACTACAGAAAAACCATAACTTTGATGATATGGACCTTTGTTGGCAAAATAATGTCTCTGCTTTTTAATATGCTATCTAGGTTGGTCATAGCTTTTCTTCCAAGGAGTAAGTGTCTTTTAATTTCATGGAGGCAGTCACCATCTGCAGCGAATTTAGAGCCCCAAAATATAAAGTCTGTCACTGTTTCCCCATCTATTTGCCATGAAGTGATGGACTGAAATTCTCTTGCAATTCTCCTGCAATCCTAAGACTGAAATTCTAAGACTGCAGTCCTAAAACTGAAATTCTTCTGCAATCCTGAGGATAAACTTTGGAAGGATGATGAACAACATGAATTTAAACCACAGAACTGTTCAGTAATTACTCACTGAGATAATGCTAGGCACAGAGAGCATAGAACAATATATACTTACAGTTTTCCCTAGTTATTAACTTGTGGCACTCACACAAGAATTTGGAAAATAAGAATATGCTTGGCAGAGACAATCTCCAAAGAGCTTTTTGACTATTCTTCAACTTTCATTGAAGACATGGACACTCACTATATAACTACCTATTTCTCTCCTCCAAATTTAGTTAGTCATTTTTAGATACATTTTCTCTTTGGATATCTTACATAACCCCATTTCAAAATGTCTCATACTTTCTAAATCCTCACTTTCGCACTTTTTTTTCCTTCTCTCCATAAAAGTTGAGAAATAAATTATATACATTTATAATTATAAAACATAGACATATAATTTATTTTATATCTTATGTAATGATATATCATAGCTATGAATATTTTCTGAATATAACATGAAAAATTATATCTGAAACATTCACGCCTTACTTTTCTCTATCTCCTTTTATAGCAGCAGAAATTCCAGTTATGGAGTTTGTTTTAATTTTCTTGCTTTTTTTTAATTTGTTTATTTTAAATAGTGGGTTGAATTTGAAATGGAAAGAATTAGAAGGGGAGAACACTAAAGGCTCATCAAACAGTTTAAGATCTTTAGGACTGCTGGCTAAAAATTAATTCATCTAGCATCTAGTCTACTACCTACTATGAATCTAGAGCTACATACTTCATGATGTTTTCAGTTTTCTTTCTGACAGTGATCTTACATATTTAAAACCCTGATTTATCAGGACCTCCCTTGTTGTCCAGTGGTTAGGACTCTTCACTTTTAACACAGGGGCCACTGGCTCGATCCCTGGTTTGGGAACTGGGATCTCATATGCCATGTGGCACAGCCAAAAAACAAAACAAAACCTAATTTATCAACTTGACTTGGTTCTCCTGAGCTCCTGACATTACTTCCATTTTTCTGCTGTATTCTAAATCAATTCAGTCAACTGGTTTTTGTCTCTTATCTAGTTGCTATAAGGTAGGTTTTCCCTTATCACTTACACAAAGCCTTGATTATTAATTTTTTCTCAGCAACTTATCAGGACTGTCTGAATTGTATGATAAAGGTATATATCCATGTGATATGCTGATGTACATACACATAAACACACTTTTTTAAGAGTGAAGGAGAAATGTATTACAACAAATCATATTAATTATTTCTAAGTAACTAACTGTTAGCCAGCATGTCTATAAGTGATTTGGGGTTTCAGTTTTGTTCAGTTCTCAGTTGTGTCTGACTTTTTTTGACCCCATGGACTGCAGGCTTCCCTGTCCATCACCAACACCCATTCTTGGATTTGGGGTCTAGCTAGATGCAATATATTCAGAGTTTTCCAATAATAAGGGAACACACAGGATCTAGAAGTTTCCCAGGAATACAAAATTAATTCTTTATTGTATTTTCAGTTATGTGATGCTTTCCTCTGCCTTCAATGCCTACCTCCAGTTCTTTAGATATAAGACTGTTCCTGGAAGCAGCTGATTAATTTTCTAAGATGAACAGAAAGTAGGTTTGTTCACTACTTTTTGTTGTTTTCATGTAATTTTACATGCATAAGTTTCTCTGCTGAGCATTATGGCTTCTCTCATGTGGCAAAGGGAAGGGTGAAGATGCAGAGACTGTGCTGTTTATTAAAAGGAAAAACACAGTGAAACTATATCATATATTATTCTAATGTATATGATAATGTGTATATATCATATATATAACATATCATTACAGGCATTCTAATATGTATATAAAATTAGTTTCACAAGAATTAGCGCATACATAAAAAAACATGCGTTGGTGTTACTGATACTTTTGTTTTGTTACTTTTGCATTCACTCAGAATAATATTCCACTTACCATTTGTTTCAGCTAAGTACAACATGTGACACTACTCCAGGAGCACATGAACAAAATATACTTAATGTCAGTGAAGAGGAAACAGAAGATTCTGTCTCTGATTTGAGAAATGGAGCTTTGGGTATAAAATGAAACTCCATTAGAGATACAAAGGACACAATTGTGGAGATGCCAAAAGTTATGGTTCAGAGTCTACCACATACTGAGGAATTTGAGAACAGATACAGGCTGTGAAATGGCTTCCCAGGTGGCTCAGTGGTAAAGAATCTGCCTACTAAGGCAGGAGCCACAGGAGATGTCGGTTCAGTCCTGAGCATACACACACAGAGGATGTTGAGCCACTAGCAATGTGAGGAATCATAGAACTAATAGGAATGCTGGACCAAAGAGTGCCTTTCTTTCTTGTGTCTAATGTGGCTTTAATAAGCAGCACATGCATTTTTACTGCATCCATGTTTCTTAAAAGTGTAGTCCAGTGAAAAGACAGCCCTCAGATTGGGAGAAAATAATAGCAAATGAAGCAACAGACAAAGGATTAATCTCAAAAATATACAAGCAACTCCTCCAGCTCAACTCCAGAAAAATAAATGACCCAATCAAAAAATGGGCCAAAGAACTAAACAGACATTTCTCCAAGGAAGACATACAAATGGCTAACAAACACATGAAAAGATGCTCAACATCACTCATTATCAGAGAAATGCAAATCAAAACCACAATGAGGTACCATTATATGCCAGTCAGGATGGCTGCTATCCAAAAGTCTACAAGCAATAAATGCTGGAGAGGGTGTGAAGAAAAGGGAACCCTCTTACACTGTTGGTGGGAATGCAAATTAGTACAGCCACTATGGAAAACAGTGTGGAGATTTCTTAAAAAGCTGGAAATAGAACTGCCATATGACCCAGCAATCCCACTTCTGGGCATACACAGCAAGGAAACCAGATCTGAAAGAGACACGTTCACCCCAATGTTCATCGCAGCACTGTTTATAATAGCCAGGACATGGAAGCAACCTAGATGTCCATCAGCAGATGAATGGATGAGGAAGCTGTGGTACATATACACCATGGAATATGACTCAGCCATTAAAAAGAATTCATTTGAATCAGTTCTAATGAGATGGATGAAACTGGAGCCCATTATATAGAGCGAAGTAAGCCAGAAAGATAAAGACCATTACAGTATACTAACACATATATATGGAATTTAGAAAGATGACAACGATAACCCTATATGCAAAACAGAAAAAGAGACTCAGATGTATAGAACAGAATTGTGGACTCTGGGAGAAGGCGAGGGTGGGATGTTTCAAGAGAACAGCATCGAAACATGTATATTATCTAGGGTGAAACAGATCACCAGCCCAGGTTGGGTGCATGAGACAAGTGCTCGGGCCTGGTGCACTGGGAAGACCCAGAGGGATCGGGTGGAGAGGGAGGTGGGAGGGGGGACCAGGATGGGGAATACATGTAAATCCATGGCTAATTCATTTCAATGTATGACAAAAACCACTGCAATGATGTAAAGTAATTAGCCTCCAACTAATAAAAATAAATGGAAAAAAAAAAAAAAAGTGTAGTCCAATTTCGTACTTGTCAAGTCATCAATTCATCCTTTAACAGAAATCTTGAATTGACCTTACTTCCTGGAAACATCGGTCAGATCATAAGTACATTTAGTAAGTGTATTAGTGTGAACACTTTCTGATTGGCATCAAATAATCAATGACTCAATTATATTCCTTTGCTGCAATGTGTGATCTCATTTTACTCTCATCATCCCCTCAAGGTGAGAGACCCATTCCTAGCTTAGAAATTGTTCAATAAATAAAAGATTTTTACTTGCCTTGAGCAAACCAATTTAACATCTGTAAACAGATTGTTTGACAGGATGTCCATTTTAGAGGAAAACTAACAATGTTTTGTGGGATTGAGAAGTTTCATTTAGTTGATCATTAGGAACGTATATGACTATCAACATAAACTCCAGAAAACAGTTTTTAAAAGCTTTGAGTAGGTAGGATTTAGAAAGTGATTTTTTATTTTATTCTTCTCTCTATCCATTCTCAAATAAGAAATTTACCAGCATTGGCCTATCTTCAGGGAAAATATCAGGGCAGCTAGTCAATGACTGCTAGCTTTCCAGGCCATAAGTAATTCCACAGCAATTGTCTGAATGTTTGGAATAGCAGAGGATGGACGGCAGATTCATTGCTGGGAAATATAATCTCTGTAATGGCCTTTGTCACACTTTGCAGCATATAAAACATCCCTGAGAGACAAATATGACTCACTTAGTTTGCAGCTAGCTCTTTAGGGTCCATCCATCTTCACAGATGTGTCAGTAAAGACACTAAAGTCATGGTGGAGTGTGTTCTTCAGGGAAGTTTCATTTACTTTTTAATGCAACAACCATTTATAAAATACAGCTGGAGAAAACAGTCATTTCAAAGAAACTCATCAGTGGCAATACCATCCCATTCAGGAAGCCTGTACAAATGAACCAAGCCAAAGCAGATTTAACCTCCTCTGAGATTTCTTCCACTGTTCATCCCCTTCAGGCATAGGACAAGAATCACAAAAGCTAATGTTATTTCTGCTGCTCTGATGCCATGAATGATATGCTTTCACTAGAGGGCCTACCTCTAGTTATCCCACTCAGACATTTAATAAGCCAGAATGACTATGCAGCTCTTGACACCTATATTTTCTGTGTTGCATAATAATTATCTTATTGGGAAACAGACATAATAAGAACAAATCTGGTTAGAGAAATATAAATGTTTTCTCTTGTATGTGTATTTGTGTGTGTGTGTGTATGTGTGTATGTGTGTATGTGTCTGTGTGTGTGTGTGCATGCTTGTGTTCAATGCAAGGTCACTGTTTAGAGGAAAAAATTTAAAAAAACTTCTCTGTTAAAACAAAAAATAATGATGGGAAAATGAACATCTATTTCCATTAAACAGCCAGGGATGATTCTTTAACAAGAAATGACACAATTGGAGGATTTTTCTCTGTCTTCTTTAATTAGGTTTCATAAGAGCTCAAATAGCTAAAGTAAGAGAAGAATAGGTATTTTGGGCTTGTTTCTCTTTGGAAGGGCTTCCTTCAATGGGAAATCTGAATTTACTAGGAAAATGTACTATAGCAATACACTTTTACTCATCTCCATACTTATCTTGCCCACTAGGAACCTCAGTTTTTATACTACCTCCCCTGGTATGCTCTCCTATCTGCCATTTATTTTAACCTTGTTCTCATAAACATTCTTGTGTAAGGTCATTGACCTAATATTGCAATAGTAAAATAAATGATAAAATAATTCTAGGCCAAGTGTCAGTAGCTACTGGTGACTTAGAAAACTGTAGATGATCTTATGGAGTTTTGGCAATATCAAGATTTGCATATTATGACCAAAAAATGATTAAATAATAGTTTTTAGAAAATCATGTAGATTTAAGAAAAGACACTATTTTTATATTTTATATATTTGCCTTTTGTAAAAGTCAATGACAGCAAAGGTTTAGGATCAGCAGACACATGTTCCAGAAAAACATCTATTTATGCTTTATTGACTATTCCAAAGCCTTTGACTGTGTGGATCACAATAAACTGTGGAAAATTCTTAAAGAGATTGGAATGCCAGACCACCTGACCTGCCTCTTGAGAAACCTATATGCAGGTCAGGAAGCAACAGTTAGAACTGGACATGGAACAACAGACTGGTTCCAAATAGGGAAAGGAGTATGTCAAGGCTGTATATTGTCACCCTGCTTATTTAACTTATATTCAGAGTACATCATGAGAAACGCTGGGCTGGAAGAAGCACAAGCTGGAATCAAGATTGCTGGGAGAAATATCAATAACCTCAGATAAGCAGATGACACCACCCTTATGGCAGAAAGTGAAGAGGAACTAAAAAGCCTCTTGATGAAAGTGAAAGAGCAGAGTGAAAAAGTTGGCTTAAAGCTTAACATTCGGAAAACTAAGATGATGGCACCTGGTCCCATCACTTCATGGGAAATATATGGGGAGACAGTGGAAACAGTGTCAGACTTTATTTTTTTGTGCTCCAAAATCACTGCAGATGGTGACTGCAGCCATGAAATTAAAAGATGCTTACTCCTTGAAAGGAAAGTGATGACCAACCTAGATCGCATATTAAAAAGCAGAGACATTACTTTGCCAACAAAGGTCCATCTAGTCAAGGCTATGGTTTTACCTATAGTCATGTACGGATGTGAGAGTTGGACTTTAAAGAAAGCTGAGTGCTGAAAAAATGATGCTTTTGAACTGTGGTGCTGGAGAAGACTCTTGAGAGTCCCTTGGACTGCAAAGAGATCCAACCAGTCCATCCTAAAGGAGATCAGTCCTGGGTGTTCACTGGAAGGACTGATGTTGAAGCTGAAACTCCAATATTTTGGCCACCTAATGTGAAAGGCTGGCTCATCTGAAAAGACCCTGATGTTGGGAAAGATTGAAGGCAGGAAGAGAAGGGGACGACAGAGGATGAGATGGTTAGATGGCATTACTGACTCAATGGACAAGAGTTTGGGTGTACTCCAGGAATCGGTGATGGACTGGGAGGCCTGGCATGCTGTGGTTCACAGGGTCACAAAGAGTCGGACATGACTGAGCGACTGAACTGAACTATTACCTATAGAATGGATAAGCTATATCAAGCTCCTACTGTATAGCATAGGAAACTATATTCAATGTCCTGTAATAAACTATAATGGAAAATAATATGAAAGTAATGTATATAAAAGTGTGACAATAATTTTACTATACAGTAGAAATTAATAAAACATTATAAATCAACTATACTTGAATAAAATAAGTTAAAATATAATAACAAAAATAGAGAATGACTCTCCACAGTTTAAGGGGCACTGATTGGAAGGTACATAATGAAGCTTTCTGGATTGTTGAAATTGTTATGCAATTGAGGGTGGATGATGGCCACATAAGTACATGTGTTTGTGAACATTTACTGAGTTATACACTTGCAATTTGTGTACCTATGTTCACAATACAATTTTTAAAAGATGAAATTAAAAAGCAGGTATTATGAATTGATTCATGTTTTTCCTTGGGCAGGGAGTCTTAGTGCTTATTCTTGCCTGACTCCGTGAACAGGCCCCATTCCTGCTCGGAATTATAATCTGAGTGCCTTATTAAGGGCTCAAATGTGATACTTCTATTTGGGAGAGTTTCCCTCATTCACTGATGATGAACAAATTGGAATTATTAAATCTCAAAAGGACTCTTACCTAAATAAATCCTTTGGCACATACCTCTAAAGTTAAAAGGTGCCATATTAGTTTTGAGTGCTCTTGATACTTTTGGGTGTCCAGTGGATAAAGATACTTACTCTCTTTGAGCCAGTATGCTACAGCCCTAAAAGGAATGCTATTGAAATGCACGTGTAACCCAAGCTGCTGTCACTTATCCAGGAGAGCATTTTGTGTGCCAGCATACTATACGACTTTTGTTTCTTTGTTTTACATAGAAAAAGCTCTTTCCATTTGGATTCTTTCCTAAAAATTCAGTTCTTAAACTACATAGCCCTGCATGTGTATAAACAAACATATACACCAGCAACAAATGTTTACTTTCTTATCTTGGTTTTTCAAGTTCCTGATACATTATTGCAAATAGACTAATCTGGAATTGAGTCAGAAAGCACATTTTAATAAAATAAAATTTGGCTTCATTTTAAAGCGTGGTTGGGTTTTATGTGCAAATGCAATGGCAGTTACCTAGAAAAAAGTAACTTTGTAATTTCAGCTAATGTTCTATCCCCAGTTTCCCCTTAGCAAACTTGCAGATGGACCACATGTGCAAGATGAGATGCCCAAAGCACCTCAGAAAATAGTAAATTATTAAGGCATATTTATTGTTACTAATTCTGGGATTATTTGAGGGCAGAAGGAAAAGAGGGCATCAGAGGATGAGTTGGCTGGATGGTATCACCCGTGCAATGAACATGAGCTTGGGCAAACTCTGGGAGTGAGGGACAGGGAGGTCTGGCATTCTGAAGTCCATGGGGTCACAAAGAGTCCAACACAACTAGGGGATTGAACACAGTAAAATAATTCAACATAAGTAGTTAGGAGTGCTAAACTGTCTCATTTCCCTACATTGGAAGGAGGCCCACGTGATGAACTAATCCAGATTAAGTCTAAATGAGCACTTTTGTCTAAAAAAAAAAAAAGGAATTAGAAATTAAGAACATAGGATCTTGGCCTTACATTTGAGAGCCTAAATGCAAATTAGATGCTACTAGTGGTATAGAACCCATCTGCCAATGCAAGAGACATAAGAAATGTGGGTTCGATCCGAGTTGGGAAGATCCCCTGGAAGAGGGCTTGGCAACCCATTCTAGTATTCTTGCCTAGTGAATCCCATGGATTGAGGAGCCTGGCAGGCCACAGTCCACAGGACTGCAAAAGTTGTACACGACTGAAGTGACTTAACACAACCAAATGCAAATTAGAGGGGACCATGCATAAATGTGCAGTCACATCTGACTCTGCAACCCCGTGGACTGCAGCCCACTAGGCTCCTCTGTCCATGGGATTTTCCAGGCAAGAATATTGGAGTGGGTTGCCATTTGCTACTCTGAGGGATCTTTCCCACTCAGGGATTGAAACCATGTCTCCTGTATTGGCAGGCAAATTCTTTACCACTGTACCACATGGGAAGCCCCGGAGGGGACTGCATTTTGGCCTTATTTTCCCACTGGGTGCTTACGAATTAAAGTCTATAGTCAACAGTGTGGATGTTGGGAGACACTTCTCCATAGGTCTCTTGTATTCCAGTCTGCTTTGTGGTTATACCTCAAGTTCAAGCCAAAGATGTGTCTTTGTCAAGGCCATAAATGTATTTTTGATGAGCAACCCTGAGAACTGAGGTGATGTCTCTTCAGAAAAAAGAACAAACTTACTAACAGGCTACTATAAAGCAGTGGATTCCCAAGGATCAATGTTCTCTTGCAATACAACCCACCGTATTTTCAGGCATATATTTAGGCCAGTAATTCTCACCTGGGGGGAGATTTTGTTCCTCAGGGGCATTTGGAAATATCAATAACCTCAGATATGCAGATGACACTACCCTCATGGCAGAAAGCAAAGAGAAACTAAAGAACCTCTTGATTTAGGTGAAAGAGGAGAGTGAAAAAGCTGGTTTAAAACTCAACATTCAGAAAACTAAGATCATGGAAACCAGTCCCATCACTTCGTGGCAAATAGATGGGGAAACAATGGAAACAGTGACAGACTTTATTTTCTGGGCTCCAAAATCACTGCAGATGGTGACTGCAGCCATGAAATTAAAGGATGCTTGCTCCTTGGAAGAAAAGCTATGACAAACTTAGACAGTATAATAAAAAGTAGAGACATCACCTTGCCAAAAATGGTTTGTATAGTCAAAGCTATGTTTGTTTGTTTGTTTTTTCCAGTAGTCATGTACAGCTGTGAGAGTTGGACCATAAAGAAAGCTAAGTGCCAGAGAATTGATGCTTTTGATCTGTGGTGTTGGAGAAGGCTCTTGAGAGTCCCTTGGACTGCAAAGTGATCAAACTAGCCAATCCTAAAGGAAATCAGTCCTGAATATTCACTGGAAGGACTGATGTTAAAGCTAAAGCTAATACTTTCACCACCTGATAAAAAGACCCAACTCGTTGGAAAATACCCTGATGCTGGGAAAGACTGAAGGCAAGAGAATAGGATGACAGAGAATAATACAGCTGGATCACATCACTGACTCAAAACATGGGCTTGAGCAAGCTCTGGGAGATTGAAGGAAGGGGAAGTCAGGCGTGCTGCAGTCGATGGGGTTGCAAATAGTTAGACATAACTGAGGGACTGAACAGCAACAATATATGTGTACATATCTGATACACACACATACATGCATACATACAATGCAGTGTGTATATGTACATATATGCATATGTGTGTACATGTCTATATATGCATAAATATAGAGATAGGAGAGTGAAAGAAAGAGATTGTGAAAATGTATTATATGGCTAGAAGCTAGCAATGGTTGCTGCTCTTAAAATATTAAATATTTCAAGATGTGAATTTGATATCTTGGAATAGCAATACACTGTGCATTTGCTGTACCTAGCCACCATTGATCCAGTCTTTAGTTATTTCCTTGAGTCAGAGACAGCACTTGCATTACAGCAAACAAAGCAAATAAACAATAAATTCACTGCACTCAGAAATTTAAACTGATTCCCCAGATAGTTACTTCCTTAAAATGACAACATCTTTATTAATTTATTGAGTTTTATTTATAAATGAGAAAAATAATCTTTGTAAAGTTCTTGTGGTGGTTACTTTCATATGTCAATTAGAATGGAACACAGAGGTCTCAGGTATTTGGTCAACCATTTTTCTATGTGTACTTTGAAGGTGGTATTGGATAAGATTAATTTTTTAATGGTAGACTGAGTCAAAGGGATTGCCCTCCATAATGTGAGAGGGCTTCATCCAGTTGGATAAAGACTTAAATATAGCAAAAGGCTGACCCTCCCCCAAGTAAGAGGATTTTCCTGCCTGATTGTCTTTGAATTGGTATGTTGGCTATTTTTGGTTCTAAAACAACCTCTAACCTTTAGACTAGAACTGAGATGCACACACATACACACATATTTGGGTCTGTTTCTCTGTAGAACTTTGATCAGGATAGTTCTTTTTAATATAATTTAATTAATTTATTTATTTTTGGCTGTTCTGGGTATTCATTGCCGCACAGGTTTTCTCTAGTTGCAGAGAGCAGGGCCTACTCTCTACTTGTGATACTTGGTCTTCTCATCATGGTGGCTTCTCTTGTTGCAGAGTATGGACTCTAGGGCACGCGGGCTTCAGTAGTTGCTGCTCCTGGGCTGTGGAGCACAGACTCAATGGTTGTGGAGCATAGACTTAGTTGAGATGGTTTAATAGCATGGCCAACTCAATGGACTTGAGTTTGAGCAAACTCCAGGAGATAGAGAAGGACAGGGTAGCCTGATGTGCTGCAGTCCATGGGGATGCAGAGTCAGACATGATTAGCAACTGCAAAACAACAATAAAAACAGGTTTAGTTGCTTCACAGCATGTGAGATCTTCCTGGATCAGGGGTCAAACCTGCGTCTCCTAAATTGGCAGGTGGCTTCTTTACCACTGAGCCACCAGGGAAGTCCTATTATAACTTTTTTATGCCCTACAAAAGTTATTCTTTAATGGGTTGACATTTACCCTTTCACTCTATGCTCTCCTCTGCTTTATACTTTCCTTGATACCAGTACATATCTTACAATATTTTGCCTATTTATGTATAAAATATGAGACAAAATTATCTTATTTACTAGTACATCTCCAAGGTTTTTGATATCCGTTCACATGTGAATTAAAGCACTGTGAACCGCTATGCTTGTTGAAAGAGTGGGCAGCAAAAAATATGTTTCTCAAATGTTAGAAGATTACATGATTCATTTCATAATTTTCAACTTAGATTTAAAAGCTGTAAATTCTTTTACCCACTGAAGACAATTACTGTTACTACTGGCATTATTAAAACCGCTTTTAGAGTAAATGAATAATTATAAGCCAGGCAGTAATTTGTTTTAAATTACATTCATTCATACTCAGACACTCTTAGGGATTCTTTTTTTTTTTTTTTTTTTTAATACCTCCCTAGAATTGAAAAGCTTTTCCCTGGTGACTCAGATAGTAAAGATCTACATGCAATGCAGGAGACCTGGGTTCAGTCTCTGGGTTGGGAAGACCCCCTGGAGAAGGAAATGGCAACCTCTCCAGTTTTCTTCTTGGAGAATTCCATGGACAGAAGAGCCTGGCAGGCTAGAGTCCACGAGGTCTCAAAGAGTCGGACACGACTGAATGACTAATCCTTTCCAGAGCTGAAAACCATTCTCCTACATGACCTGGCTATAGTATATCTCTCTAAATGATGCCCCTAATTGTCTCTTTCTTGCTTAAGTAACTCTAGTCCTGAGGCAGGAGGTAGATAGGCCCCAGGCTGAACAGCTGGACCTTCAAAATTATAGGAGAGAGGAAAATCCAAGTCCTGCCCTCACAAGAGATAAAAGACCACATATTCTTTATTCGCAAGGCTGAGGAGACCTTACTGACTACATGAGTATAGAAAGACTCTTGGAGTGTCACCTCAGAGTGATTCCAACCTATCCATAGGCCTCTTCACTGGAGTTCATTTTGGCTAAGAGATATATGTGCACACATGGGAGGACCTTAAGATACACCAAATATAAACTCAGAGTGGGGAAAAGCAAGATGATTGGCCAAAGGAAACTCAGAAGAAATGCCCCATGTCCCTTAATCAAACTACCACGAAGGCACAACTCTCTCTGAGTCTGCTTGTGTGTCCATCCACACTATTCTTTTTCCTCCTAATAAACACTTACCTTGTTTCACTACTTCCCGTCTCTATGTGGAAATCCATTTCCACACAGCTGACAGGCTGGGGCCATGTTACTGACCACTGGTCCCTTGTAGCCTAGTGACTTGTATTCAGCTCTCTCATTGCTCTCAGCCTGACTTCAATCTTTGATGAGGAACCAAAATCCTGATTCAAGCTACTGCAGGCTGAGTCCCTTGGAAATCAATCCCATTGACTTTTTGTGGTTCCTTAAATAAGCCAAGCTTGCTTCTATCTCAGGAACTTCCAGTTCAGTTCAGTTTGGTCACTCAGTCATATTTGACTCTCTGGAGCCCCATGGATTGCAGCACTCAGGCTTCTATGTCCATCACCAACTCCCGGAGCTTGCTCATACTCATGGCCATCAAGTTGGTGATGTCATTCAACCATCGCATCCTCTGTCTTCCCCTTCTCCTCCTGCCTTCAATCTTTTCCAGCATTAGGAACTTTCATTTGGTGTTTATTTTTTTCCCTCATTGCTCAATTTCTTATTCCTTCCAAGAAATATTCCCCTTGTACTCTATCTGATCAGCACTCTTATCATATATTGATCTACTTGGTTTTTCCTTATTGCACCTGTCTACCTATATGTATACCTGTGCTTCCATCTCTTCTTCCAGAACACAGGGTTGATAAGGGCAGGATCATTTTATTTCTGGTCCTTGATCTAACTTTAATGCTTTAAGTGAAACTGAAGGTGTTAGTCACTCAATCATGCCCAACTCTGTGACCCTAAAGACTGTAGCCCACCGAGTTCCTCTGTCCATGGAATTCTCCAGGCAAGAATACTGGAGTGGATTGCCATTTCCTTCTCCTGACCTGGAGAGTGAACCCAGGTCTCGTGCATTGCAAGCAGGTTCTTTACCATCTGAGCCACCAAGGAAGTACCTTTTATTAATATATAAACATTTTATCATTTATACTAAATGAAAGCATATGTCAATTAGAAGTTCCAAACAAAATACAAGTAGTAATATCAGAAAATGTCCAATGAGCTGATTTGTGCTCTTTTCTCAAATTTTATTCTGCTTGGAAGCAAATACAGAGATTTCTAGAGTTCAGGACATTTGGAACTGGGGCATTATGCCAGGAACCAATTTTGTAGAGAAATAGACTAATTTGTTCTGATAACTATGTGATGTGCTTAGTCATTCAGTCATGTCTGACTCTTTGCGACCCCATGGACTGTAGTCTGCCAGGCTCCCTTGTTTGTGGGGACTCTCCAGGCAAGAATACCAGAGTGGGTTGCCATGTCCTCCTTCAGGGGATCTTCCCAACCCAGGGATCGAAATCAGGTTTCCCACATTGCAGGTGGATTCTTTACTATCTGAGCCAACAGAGAAGCAAGTTTCTAATAAAGATAGACTGCGGTATAAAATTATTTAATACTTAATCCAGTTTCTGAGCATTTAATTTCCTTCTCCGTCAAGCTGCAAACGAGACTCACTTTCTTATCCAGTGTTCACCTTTCATAGAGAGCTGGGCTGGACATTTTAGAAATGCTTTTCTTTTTGAGGATGTGGATTATAAAATAAATGTGTGGGAATTAGTGACATAGTCTGACTTCACCATTCACCAGCATAACCCTTTATTTGAATATACACACAGGGATATTTTGATTGACATATAGCATATTTGATTAATTAGGAGTATTACTAATAAGGAGGGAAGGAGGTACATGATTTTTCACCCGGTCATGTACCACTTATAATGGTTTCACCTAAATGCAGTCATCTTTGAGAATTTACCTGTTCTTTGTTTTTTCCCCAAATGCTTTCAGTCATTTAATCGTGTTGCATATGATTGGCTTCAGATGGCACTGTGCATACCTGCATAACCCGTTGGTTTCTTAGCTATTCCTGTTGCTAAAGCACTTCTCTGGTGATTCAGCAGGTAAAGAACCTGTCTGCCAATGCAGGAGACAAAAGAGACGTAAGTTCAGTCCCTTGGTCAGGAAGATCTCCTCAAGAAGGAAATGGCAATCTCCTCCAATATTCTTGCCTGGGAAATTCCTTGGACAAAGGACACTGGTGGGTTACAGTGCATGTGGTTGCAAAGAGCCAGACACGACTGAGCAAACACACACACACCTGTTGCTAAATATTAGTAAATTGGAAACAGTGACACCATTTGCCCAATTCCTATTATAATTCTTACTACAGCATCACCTTCTTTCAAATTGCTTTACTTTTACACAGAGAGCAATAAATGAATCTTTTCTTTCTACTTCTCTGCAATGGAATCACAACACTTTTTTTCTTACATTTATATAAATAGAATAATCTGTGGTGATGCTCCATACAGGAGACACTACATAATCTCAAGGGGTGTATGTTGTCTTCTATCACTTTGCATTAAGGATTTCAGTTTCAACATCTTTAGCCACTTTCCAGCAACATTAAGCTACTTGCTTTAGGACACACTTTTCAGACATGTCACTCTTGACTGGAAATAGTCAAGGGGTTATGGAACACCAGTTTCAAAAATGGTTCCTCTGATTCCATTTTCTATCAGTCTGAACTAAATATGAACCAAAGATAAGCCTTTTATATAAAGTGTTCCACCAACTGAAGGGGACTCCAAATTCCCCACTGTAAAAGAAACTGAACCCTTTATAAATAATTTTGCCCAAGTATTTTCACAAAGCACCTTGATTACCACATTAATCATTATTTGTCATGCATGTCAGTGCCCTGAAAAGAGAGGAAGTGTTTGGCCCACAGTCTCTGGACTAGTAAGTGAAAATGCTTTCATTTCTTCAAATTCTCATGACAGCATCCCTCCTTCAAAAATACTTCTTTCACCCTATGCTTAATGGGAAATTTCCCCATTGAAATTGACATTCTTTTAACAAGGGTCAACACTAGGTCACAGTTTTTGTTGTTGTTTAGTCACTAAGGCATGTCTGAATCTCTTCTAACCTCCTGGACTGTAGCCTGCAAGGTTCCTCTGTCCATGGGATTTCCCAGGCAAGAATACTGGAGTGGATTGCCATTTCCTCCACCAGGGGATCTTCCATATCCAAGGATCAAGCTCGCTGATCAACCAGGGAAGCCCAAGACACTCTTAGGTCTGTTGAATAATACTTATTTTACATGACTTCACCCTTTGTAAAAGTGCCTTCATATTTCTCTCACATCATAAGCCCTCACTCTCTGAATGACACTTCAGCATTCAACCATTCTCTTCAATTCCCATTGCTATTTTCAAATTTGGCTGATAACCTAATAAATAAATCTACTTGTAATATTCACCAGAGGCGGGGGGGGGAGTGTGTTCCACTTTCATCCTTCTACTGTCTTTGTAACTTGTGCATATTTCATTTAAAAAAGTAATAAGCCATAATATAAAAAGCAGTTCCAGGAGGCATGTTTAAAGAGTAAGTATGATCCAAAAGAGAATCTCGATCAGCCCCTTCTTTTGCACATTGACTTTGTTACTCTTTACCACTATCATTTTTCTTTGTGGTTGACTTTTCAGATTTTTGAAATTTTATATAATAATAAAGAGAACACCAAACGTACTTGTAACAATAAATCAGATGAACAAAATACATACAGAAAACCTCAACAGTGACCTCAAAAGTACTTTTTAAATGATTGACAAGTGTTCTAATTGTTGTATTTACTCAGAGTCTTGGGCTTCCCTGGTGGCTCAGATGGTAAAGAATCCTCCTGCAATGAGGGAGACCTGGGTTCGATCCCTGGGTTGGGAAGATTCCCTGGAGGAGGGCATGGCAACCCACTCCAGTATTCTTGCCTAGAGAATCCCCACGGACAGAGGAGCCTGTCAGGTCTGCAGTCCATGGATCACAAAGAATCAGACACGACAGAGAGACTAAGCACACAGCCCACTCATAGTCTTACATCACTGTTCATATTCTGCATTTTATCTTCTGGCTGCAGATAGGGCCTTCTCACACCAAATGGATGGAATAACTCCTGAAAAGAGATTAGCTTTCTCTCTGGATTGAAGCAGGACACATTGTTGTTCTGAATATTGGGGGAAAGATGAGGCTAAATCATACACTTCCTCTTAATTACAGAGAAAAGTATTTCTCATCTGCTTCTCTTTCCATAGAGTGGCAAAAATTGCCAAGTTTGCATATTTCAGATTTGCAACCAAAATGCATTGTGACAGTCAGACCCAGAATTTAGCAAGCAATCGTGCCTTCAGAAAAGCACAAATGAAGGTCACAGAATTCTGTGGGATCTGTGATATTACCAGAACACTTTACAATTGGGAGAAAATAACTCTAAAGTTGATAATCACTCCAGGTACCTTGAGTAGTGATTTTGAAGATGGTTAATGTGATGAAACAGTTTGAAAGACACCAACCCTGTTGGTTGAATTTCAACTGCTGATTTTATTTATTATTATTATTAATTGAATTGATTTTCCCCTGTTCTTCTACTGTTCCTTCCTTGCATCCTCCATTATCAAGAGGATTTATCATGCAGGAAAAAATAAACATTTGTAAATGCTGTTTTTGCCTTAGTAGTGGGCCTTAGACAGCATCATTGTGAACAAAGCTAGTGGAGGTAATGGAATTCCAGTTGAGCTATTTCAAATCCTAAAGGATGATGCTGTGAAAGTGCTGCACTCAATATGCCAGCAAATTTGGAAAAGTCAGCAGTGGCCACAGAAGTGGAAAATGTCAGTTTTCATTCCAATCTCAATGAAAGGCAATCCCAAAGAATGCTCAAGCTACCGCACAATTGCACTCATCTCACACGCTAGTAAAGTAATGCTCAAAATTCTCCAAGCCAGGCTTCAGCAATACGTGAACTGTGAACTTCCAGATGTTCAAGCTGGTTTTAGGAAAGGCAGAGGAACCAGACACCAAATTGCCAACATTCGCTGGATCATCGAGAAAGCAAGAGAGTTCCAGAAAAATGTATATTTCTGCTTTATTGACTATGTCAATGCCTTTGACTGTGTGAATTACAACAAATTGTGGAAAATTCTAAGAGAAGTGCATACCAGACCGCCCGACCTGCCTCTTGAGAAATCTATATGCGGGTCAGGAAGCAACAGTTAGAACTGGACATGGAACAACAGACTGGTTCCAAATAGGAAAAGGAGTATGTCAAGGCTGTATATTGTCACCTTGCTTATTTAACTCATATTCAGAGCACATCATGAGAAACACTGGGCTAGATGAAGCAGAAGCTGGAATCAAGATTGCCAGGAGAAATATCAATAATCTCAGATATACAGATGACACAACCCTTACAGCAGAAAGTGAAGAGGAACTAAAAAGCCTCTTGATGAAAGTGAAAGAGCAGAGTGAAAAAATTGGCTTAAAGCTCAACATTCAGAAAACTAAGATCATGGCATCTGGTCCCATCACTTCATGGGAAATAGATGGGGAAACAGTGGAAACAGTGTCAGACTTTAATTTTTTGTGCTCCAAAATCACTGCATATGGTGACTGCAGCCATGAAATTAAAAGACCCTTACTCCTTGGAAGGAAAGTGATGACCAACCTAGATAGCATATTAAAAAGCAGAGACATTACTTTGCCAACAAAGGTCCATCTAGTCAAGGCTATGGTTTTTCCAGTGGTCATGTATGGATGTGAGAGTTGGACTATAAAGAAAGTTGAGCATTGAAGAATTGATGCTTTTGAGCTGTGGTGTTGGAGAAGACTCTTGAGAGTCCCTTGGACTTCAAGGAGATCCAACAAGTCTGTCGTGAAGGAGATAGGTCCTGGGTGTTCATTGGAGGGACTGATACTCAAGCTGAAACTCCAGTACTTTGGCCACCTAATGCGAAGAGTTGATTAATTGGAAAAGACCCTGATGCTGGGAGGGATTGGGGGCAGGAGGAGAAGGGAACAACAGAGGATGATGGCTGGGTGGCATCACCGTCTTGATGGGCATGAGTTTGAGTGAACTCTGGGAGTTGGTGATGGACAGGGAGACCTGGTTTGCTGCGAATCATGGGATCACAAAGAGTCAGACACGACTAAGCGACTGAACTGAACTGAATGTAAAAAGACATTACAAGGATTTTTACAGGGCAAACAAGGATGTGAGAGGAATCAAGAGAAGCTTAGAGAAAGTAGTGTCCAACTGCATGATAACCTAATGGCTAGAAAAGTAGAGGCTCTTCTCACATGCCATAATTTGGCAGAAACTCCAAAGTTCATCTACCCGCAAATACTTCATATATTATCTGAAAATAGTGGTTTACTGGTAAAGAATCTGCCTGCACTGCAGGAGAGTTGCAGGGGACTCAAATTCTATCCTTAGGTAGGGAAGATTCCCAGGAGAAGGAAATGGCAACCCAATACAATATTCTTGCCTAGAAATCCTCATGGGCAGAGCAGCCTGGTAGGCTGAAGTCCATGGGGTTGCTAGGAGTTGGACACAACTGAGCGACTTCACTTTCATGCATTGGAGAAGGAAATGGCAACCCACTCCAGTGTTCTTTCCTGGAGAATCCCAGGGGCAGCTGAGTTTGGTAGGCTGCCGCCTATGGGGTCGCACAGAGTTGGACAGAGCTGAAGTGATTTAGCAGCAGCAGCAGACAACAATACCTGGAAGGTTTATTACATCAGTATAGATTGAGTTAATATGTTGCATATATTGAATGAAATTGACATATTTGAAAAGTTTAAATGGTTCATTATACATGAAGAGAACATCATTTGAACCTAGGGCAATTGAATTTTAAGAAAATGATTTTGCTTAAAATAAGGAAAATCTATTCAGATTCTGGAGTTATCTGATAATGGGTGTGATGCACTGCTATCTAAATAAGTGGTGTGCTCTTTGTCATCACTAACACTCAGGCTACAATGCGTATTATAGAATAGCATTATCCAAAGGAAACAAAACATGAACCAGAAATGCAAGCTATATATGTAATTATAAGTTTTCTGGTATTCTCATTTAAAATAATTTTAAAGTAGAAATTAAATAATGTATTTGATTAAACCCAATATATCCAAAGCATTATAATTACAACATGCAATGAGTATAAAAATAAGACTTTTTCAATTTTGTGCTAGGTATTTGAAATTTCATGTGAATTTCAGTTTTTCCTTGAAATATGGGTTAGTCATGTTTCAATAGTTGCACATACCTAGTGGCTACTGGATTAGACAGTATAGTTATAGAGATTTCCCAGTTACAGTAAGAGATCCATCCTATAAAGTTATTTCCACTTTTTAATATTTATTATTCCCATTGCTTAATGATCACAGCTTATTAAATGGACTTCCAATTGCATAAAGCAGCTGCAACGAGGGGTCTCTTTGCTGGGCTCAGGGAAAAGAAACCACTTGGAGGACACTAGTCACCTCAGGGAGAAAGGACAACACAAATTAACATTTTCTGCCTCAGAACTTTGAGTCAAAAACATATGCACAACTTAAGGAAACTGGTGAGACAGAAAAATAAAGTATTTCAATTCATGTTTATTGGTTACTGTTTTTTGACACAGCATTATAAAGAAACCAAAGGCTGTGCCTTCAAAGAGTATACAGACATATACTCTCATACAAAACTAATATGAAATAGTAGCACATGAAAAGATACTTCAAATTGCTAATTATTAGTTAGTTAGTTAAGTTGCCTAGTCGTGTCCGACTCTTTGTGACCCTGTGGACTGTAGCCCACCAGGCACCTCCATCCAAGGGATTCTCCAGGCAAGAATAATGCAAATCAAAACTACAATGAGATATCACTTCACACTAGTCAGAATGGCCATCATTAAAAAGTTTGCAAATCACAAATACTATAGAGGGTGTAGAGGAAAGAGAAACTTCTTCCATTGTTTGTGGGACTGTAAATTGGCAAAGCCCCTGTGGAAAATGATATGGATATTCCTCAAAAAATTAAAAATAGAATTTCCATATGATCAACAATCCCATTCCTGGGTATATATACAAACAAAACTATAATTTAAAATGATATAAGTTCACCTTATGTTCATAATCGTATTATGAACAATAGTCAAGACACGGAAATAACGTAAATGTCCATCTACAAATGAATGGATAAAGAAGATGTGATTACATATACACAATATAACAGAATAATTTGCAGCTATAAAAAAGAATGAAGCTATGCCATTTGCAGCAACATGAATGAACCAAGAAATCATAATACGAAGTGAAGTAAGTCAGAAAGAGAAAGACAAATACCAAATGAAATCACTTTTATGTGGATTCTATAATACAGAAGACTTTAACTACAAGACAGAAATATATTCAGTCATTGAGAACATACTTGTGGTTGCCTAGGAGGTGTCAAGGGCAGATGGATTAGAAGTCTGAGATTAGCAGAATCAAACTATTGCACATAGAATAGGTAAACATCAAGGTCCTACTGTTTAGTACAGGTAGCTGCATTCAATATCATGTGATAAACCATAAAGGAAAAGAATTTGAAAATATATATATATGTACAACTGAATCACTTTTCTGTACATCTGAAATTAGCACAAAATTATAAATTAACTATATTTCAATAAATTTTAAAAAAGCACAACTGGTTTTATTCCTGATTCTCCTTTTTTCATACCTCACATGCAATTTACCATCAAATTTGATTGGGTCTACTTTTATGTATATCTAAAACCTGATCTTATTTCACTGGCTAATGCTGCTATTATTCTGGCCCAATATGTCTTTATCTTACTATATTTTGATAATTCAAGTCTTCCAAGTAGGTCCCTTCTGTCAATCTCCCTTTGCAGTCTTTTCCTAACAAATGGGATCTTTTAAAACTTGAATCAAATTTTATCACTCTTCTGTTTAAAATTATTTTTGTTTCCCATCTCTCTCTAAATAATCATGTAAATCTGTGTTCTGATCTAAAATCCCTTACATGATCTGCTCCCTCTCAACCCCTAGAATTGTCTCTTTGACTTTATATCCTTTGTTCTCTTACTACTTGATCACTCTGAATACTGATTATTGCTGTTTCTAAAAACAAAACAGAACAAAAACCCTCCAAGGATTTTTCACTTGCTATTTCCTCTTTCCACTATGCTGTTCCCCAAGCTATACACATAGCAAGCTCACTAGTATCATTTTCATCTTCTCAGTGAATACTTCTCTGCTCAGCACATTTAGAAAAATTTATCTTCCTTCCTGATACCTCCAAATTTCATTTAGTTCCTAATTATTTTCTCCTTATCAGATATCCTTATCTAACATAAAATAACAGATATATATATATACATAAGTGTATATATATATTTATTATGTGCACTGTCTGTCTGTGATACTGAAATATATGCTTCAGAAAGGAGGAGTTGTTCTGTTTTGTTTGTTTGTTTCTTTCTGTGTTCTGCTATATTCCCATTTTGTAAGGCAATGTTTACACATAGTAAGCATTTAATAAGTATATTTGAATGAATAAATAAATGTTGCAGAGGAAGAAAAAATAAATGCATGTATTGTCTGACAGTAGATTATAGATAAGAGGTAATGAATAAGGGATAAAGATAATTATTTCTCTAGGAATTCAAAAGGTAGATTTCTCTGTAGTTGAGTAGGCAGAGGAGCTTCTTGGAGATACAGAGTGCCTGGGGGAGTCTGAGGGGCAGAAGAAGGTAGGCATCTTTAAGAAGAGGAAAAGGGAAGCAAAGTAGTATATAAATAAATATAGTACAGCTATTATTTTTAAAAGTTACAAACACAGATGAACAACAAACTTAAGTTTAAAAAACTATCCTGTAGCTCAGATTAGTGTATATCTCAAACATTTTTCCCTACTTGGTGGCCGGTAGATTAATCTTGGGAACTTTTGATCAAAACTAGGAAGTACAATCTATAAAAATATTTAATCATTATTTGTTTTTCTCTGTATGACTTATTTCACTAAGTATAATACCCTCTAAGTCAATCTATATGGTTGCAAAGGGTAGAATTTCGTTCTTCATAATGAAGAATGAAAGAAGATGGTGTGTATATATATATATATACACACACACACACACACACACACACACCATATATATATACCATATATATATAGTAGATATATATATGCAAATGGTAGAATTTCATTCTTCATAAAATATGAATATACCATAAAATATATATATACCATCCATTTTGTCACAAATAAGATTCCATTCTTTTTATGGTTGAAAAATATTCCAATGTGTATGTGTGTGTCTTCTTCATTCATTTACCAGTGAGTGAGCACAGATTGTTTCCATACCTTGGCTATTGTAAATAATGTTGCACTATACATGGGGATGCATGCTTTTTTTCATGTTAGTATTTCATTTTCCCTAGGTATATTCTCACCAATGGTACTGCTGAGTCCTATAAAGTTTCCATTTATAGTTGTTTTAAGAAACCTCCATTCTCTTTTTCACAGTGACTGCAACAATTCACATTTCCACTAACAATACATGTGTTCTGTTTTCTCCACATCCTCACTAACATGTGTTATTTAAAAACTTTTTTTAACTTTTTAAAAAGTTTTTAATAGGAGGATAATTGTTTTACAATATTGTGTCAGTTTCTCTCATACATCGACATGAATCAGCCATAAGTATACAGATGTCCCCTCCCTCTTGAATCTCCCTCCCATTTCCCATCCCATCCCACCCTCTAGGTTGTCACAGAGCACCGAGTTTGAGCTCCCTGTGTCATATATATATCCATAGGATTTTCCAGGCAAGAATACTGGAGTGGGCCATTTCCTTCTCCAGAGGATTTTCCCGACCCAGGGATCAAATGCACATCTCCTGCACTGGCAGGCATTGGCAGGTGGATTTTTGTGACTCAGACAGTAAAAGTGTCTGCCTATAATGCAGGAGACCTGGGTTCCTTCCCTGGGTCAGGAAGATACCCTGCAGAAGGAAATGGCAACCCACTCTTGCCTGGAAAATCCCATGGACAGAGGAGCCTGGAAGGCTACAGTCCATGGGGTCGCAAAGAGTTGGACACGACTGAGCGACTTCACTTTCTTTCTTGCTTGCTTTACCACTGAGCCACCAGGGAAGCCTCTAGACTTACTGATATTAGTAATTTTGACTGGTGTGAGGTGATACCTCATTGTGTTTGGGCTTTCATTTCTCTGATGATTAGTAATTTTTAGCATCTTTTCATGTGTCTGTTGGCTATCTGCACATCTTCTTTGGAAAAGTGTCTATTCAGGTCTTCCCACTTTTTAAATACTTTTTATTTTGCTTTGGGGTATAGCTGATTAACAAACAATATTGTGACAGTTTCACGTAAACAACAAAGGAACTCAGACATACATGTACATGTATCCATCTCTCCAAAACTCTCCTGCCATCCAGGCTGCCCATTTTTATTTTATTTTTATTATTTTTATCTTTTCCTGACTGCCCATTTTTAAATTGCACTTTTTTTGTATTGAATCATATGAGCTGTATATATAGTTCAGATATTAACCCTTTATTTATCATATAATTTGCAAATATTCCTCTCATCAGTAGGTTATATGTATGTTTTATTGATAGTTTCCCTTGCTGTGCAAAGCCTTTTTTAGTTTAAGTAGGTTACCTTTGTTTATTTTTGCTTTTGTGACATTTTAAGTATATTTTGGAAGCAGAATTAACAAGTGTTTTGTAGGACTAGTACCTTCATTGTTACCACTTGGGTGTCAAAGGAGGTCATTCGTTTTTAGCCATTTCTCATGCAATAGGCTTCTCTGGTGACTCAAGACAGTAAGGAATCTCTTTGCAATCCAGGAGGCCTGAGTTTGATCACTGGGTTGGGAAGATTCCCTGAAGAATGAAATGCCAACCCCCTCCAGTATTTTTGCTTGGATAATTCCATGGAGAGAGGAGCCTGGTGGGCTGTAGTCCATGGGGTCACAAAGACTCAGACACGACTCAGTGACCAACACACAGAGACAGACAGACACACAAACACATATGCAATAGGGGTTTCCCAGGTGGCACTAATGGTAAAGAACCTGCCTGCCAATGCAGGGGACTTAAGAGATGTGGGTTCAATCCCTGGGTCAGGAGGATCTCCTGGAGGAGGTCATGACACCCACTCCAATATTCTTGCCTGAAGAATCCCATGGAGAGAGGAGCTTGGTGGGTTATGGTCCATAGGGTCTCAAAGAGTCCAGCACAACTGAAGTGCCTTAACACACATGCATGCATGAAATAGAGTAAGGGAAGATTTCTATGGTGTCTCAAAACACGGGTTAAGGGATGGGTTTCAATGGAGAAACTTAAAAACTGGTATTAGTACAAGAGAACAGGGCACATTTAATATATGGGTACAGTTCCTGGAACCAGGGATGAACCCATAGGGTGGATTTGCTTTCCTGTGAAGGCATCTCAAAATTCTTGCTCCTATGCCTTCTTACAGGAAGCTAGCCTCTTTCAAAAAGGGGCATATAAACTGATTGTATGTCCACAGTCTGAATCGTCTGCCAGTGTTTCATAGGTGTTTGGGAACCTCTCCTTCCCAGCACATGTTCATCATGGAGCTATTGAAAATTACAACCTTTCTGTTTAGGAGAGGAAGATACTATTCTTCCTCTTAAGTAGGAAGATGCTATTGTCTCCCCTAAGTAGGAAGAAGCTTATTCTTACTTAAAGGAGGAATCCTCACTACTATGTAGTTCATTGCCTGAGAGATGCAGAGTGACCATGTAGGGTCATTTTCAGTAATTCTGTTTCATCCATCAAGTAAAACTTTCTAATAGAATTAATTACAGTGTTTTAGTGGTGAAAGAGAGAAATCAAGGATAAACCCTAGGTTCTGACTTGACACCTAAAAAAGCTGGCAACATTATTTACTAATGTGGAAATGCAGGAATAGACAGTTTTGAGGAAAAAGAATCATTATTTGTTTTGCACACGATGCATTTGAAATTTTCTTTGAGACACATAATTAGAAACACTGATAGTGAGTTTTAGAATATGATTATGTTATGATATGGGTCTAGAATTCAGAAGACAGATAAGTCAATAAGATGTACACCTTGGAGTAATCAGCTTATAAATGAAACTTAGTCATGGGAAAAAAAAAAATATACTACTAGGGTACAGTGAAGAGAGAATAAATGGTTCAGGATCTCATTCTCAGGGCACTTCCAATTTCAGAAATCAAAGGGAAGAAGAAAACTAGCAAATGAGCCTAAGCTCATTTGTCCAGTGAGGGAAGAAGGGGAGACATGAAAAGACCCTAAAGTCAAGTGAAAAGTATATTTTCAGAAAGTGCTACAGCAGCTTTGTATACCAAATTCTGCTATGATTCAAAGAAGGGGAAAGCTGATGATTAGAATTGTTCTCATTAATTTTGACAGGAGCAACTTCAAAGGAGCGCTTGGGACAAAAGCATATGGGGAGAATTTAAGAGAGTGAGAGGTGTGGTACTGGAGAACACAAACATAGTGAGTGATTCTTTTGATACATTTTGCTTAAAGGGTAGAAAAGAAATGCCATGCTGACTGGCATATGTATTGTTGTTAATGTTTTCTTATAAAAATGAAAATTCATTTACATACTCACTCAAAAAGTTGCAGGTGCACAGGAACACCCCTGAGGTAGTATCAGTTCTAAATAGATAATAAACTTAGGTTGCATTCCCTAGTTAGGCAATCTTCCCTTTATCTCTCAAAGGCACTCAATCTCAATAAGGAAAAAAAAAAATGCAGTATACAGTAAATCCATCTATCTATCTTCCTAATGATCTATGTTTACTATAGTTTTTTTGGTCATTTGCTAGCTTTCCATATCTCTGTATTATTATCATGATGCCAGAAAAAAAACCTACCATAGGATTTCTTTTTTAAAATAAACTTTGTTAAAGATTAGTGAAATAACACAAAGCAAACAAACCCATGTAAATATTTCCCAGGTTAAGCAATAGGACATAATGATATGCAAAAATGCCTGTTGTAGTCTTTCCAAACACTATCCTCTTTCATTTCTTCAGTTAAACAGTATCCTGAATTCTAATAGTAAAAAAATATGCTTTGGATATTTTTCAACTTTTCAAAACCATGGAAAATTTTAAACATGTACAAAAGTAGAAAGAACAGCCTAATGAACCCCTAGACACCTACTTTCTAACTGAAATAATTATCAATTCATAGAATATTGTTTCATGTGTCAAATGATTCTCAGAATGTGATGCCTGTACCAAAAGAAGTAGTATTACCTAAGAACTAGTCAAAAATGAAATCTTCAGGCTTCAGTCTAGACCTATTCAATCAAAAACACCAGAGATGGAGCCCTAGCAATTACTCTACAAATAATTCTACTGCATAATAATGCTTGGAAATTATTCATCTAGTGTCAGAGATTCCTTTCCCTTGCAGAATTAGTCTGATGCACATTTTTATATAGCTTTAGATTTCTGCCATAAATGTTTGAAAATATGATCCCTAATAAAAATAACAATACAACCTGAATATCAATAAATATCCCATTAGTTTTCAGATTATTTCATATATTTTAATTTTCTTTACTTTAAGCCAGAATCCAGATAAGGTCTCTTTGCTGCAATTGGTTGAATATGTTTATTACATGTCTTTAGTTTATAGTTTCTCCCTTTCCTTGTGATTTATTTTTATTCTTTCTGTCTCTGTTCTCACTCTCTCTTCCTCTTCTATGTAATGGAGTAGTTGAATAAAATTGATCATCTGTCTTTTAGAGCTTCTTTGGGTCTGGGCTTCACATACTGCAGCTCAAAGAGTATATATATATGTATATGTGTGTGTGTGTGTGTGTGTGTGTGTTATAAGATGTTCATCTACTCCTTGGGTTTCCTGAAAACTGGGAATAAGTTCTAGTGAATTTATCATAATTATATTTAATTTTTCTAAAAACTTTAAGATGTTTTCCCCTATGCACTATGAGTGCTGCAATTTTAAGAAAAACAAAGTGATTGAAGGAAGAAAATGATTCTAAAGGTGAGGGCAAAGTGATTATGGGGTACAGACTGGGATGGCCAAGGAGTCAGGCTATCTGGGAAGTCATGGAGCTAGCAAGAGTGCAGTGACTAGTCCATGTTTTTGAGCTGATGGTAGTAGAAACAGAAAATGGGAAATAATTTAGGGGAATGGTAAGAAATATACCCTTGGTGACTGAAGATCAAAGATAAATCCAGGCTTAAATCCTGGTGGCTTGAGACTGTGGTTTTGTTAAATTATTAACAAAAAAAAATTTTTTATGAAGTACAGTGTTCATTTAATTTGTAGAAAATCATGTAAAATGGACTTCACTGGTGGCTCAGATGGTAAAAAAATCTGCCTGCAATGCAGGAGACTGGATTTAATCCCTGGGTCAGGCAGATCCCTTGGAGAAGAGAATGGCTACCCACTCCAGTATTCCTGCCTGGAGGATTCCATGGACAGAGGAGCCTGGTTGGCAACAGTCCATGGGACCACAAAGAATCAGACAGACACGACTGAGCAACTAACAGTTACACTTTTTTTTTTTTTTCATATTTATGATGGCATCGCTAAATGCTCCACACGCTTGTGTGCTCAGTTGCGGCTGACTCTTGGCAACCCCATGGATGATAGCCTGCCAGGCTTCTCGGTCCATGGAATTTCCCTTGCAAGAACACTGGAGTAGTTGCCATTCTCTACTCCGGGGGATCTTACAGATGGAGGGATCAAACCCACATGTCCAAAGTCTCCTGTATTGTAGGCAGATTCTTTACCCACTGAGCTGTTAGGGAAGCCCATAGAAAGCCACAAAGTCCTCAGATGTACATGGCTGGCTCTATTTTCTCTCTTCTTTGTTTCCATGATAGGAGTTCCTGCGTGTGCAACATTGCTTCACCTTTATAATCTGCCTGTGTACTAAAAATAAAGCTTTTTTTTATGTCTTCCCTAGTCTAGAAAGAAGAGCAGTCCTTCTTCCATTATTTTTTACTTGTTTGTTTTTTTTAGCTTTGTGAATCTTTTATTATAAATATTTTAATATTTCTCCTTGCACACAGAATAGGAATCCAAATTCCTGTCATAATTAATTCTAGACTCACAGGGCTACTTCTGTGTCATATCTTGTCTCAGGACCCTGTGTTTGAGCAAGAATTCCTGATTTTATCCAAAGCAAGAGAGTGCCCTTTTTCTCTATCCTCTTTTTGTTCACATGATCTAAGAAGTCTGTAATGAATTATATTGATATTCTTAGAATAAGGTAAATAGAATTTATCTCAGACACATTTCACTATTTATCAGTGACTCAATTTATTTTCTATATGATGCGAAAATAAATGCTGACTTACTTTGTAGGATTAATTTAGGGAATAAAGTTAAGTATTTATTATATGTTTTAGCATAGAATAGATAAATGTGGAGATTAGGTAAGGTCTGTGATCTGTCTCTAGGTAAACAGTGTAACTTGCACACTTCCTTGATTTTATCATCATAGAATAAGGAATTCAGGGAGGGATTCCCTTCTCTACCCTAAGCAAGCTCCATTCCAGAAATTATATGTTATCCATTCAAAAGGAGTACTATACTGGTTATGGGTTGTGTTCCCTGGCAGTGTCTCCTGCTCAAAATTTTTTTTTCCTGCCTCTCCAGATTAAAACTATTTTGTGTTTTTAAGTCAAATTTTTACAGAGCTATAAACCAGTAAAAAAATGCATCAAGAGCAAAGGAACAAAGGTACACTTTAATATTTTATGTATATAAATATCTATGAAAATGAGTCTTAAAAATTATTTGAACAAGTGAGCAATAGACTCACAATTCAGATTTGTATTAATATACTGAAAAATGGCAAGTCAAACTGGCTTATTGCATATATCTCAAGAACCTCATTCACAAGAAAGAAATTAGCCAGCGAACATTGTAGGCTACAAACAAGCACATTTCTGCATCACTTTTACCTATTAAAAGGAAGAAAAGAATCTCTTCTCTCTCTGCTACATCCTTTCTTTATTTTCTGTCCCTCTTTAGAAAGATGAAGGAAAAAAGTAGAGATGAAATTTTGAAGTGCCAAAAATATAGTTCTCCATCTCTCATTTTCATAAAACAACTGCATGTTGTAATTCATCATCAATTCAAATGCTTAATACATCAGAAAATTTAATAGTTTATTCAATTGAAATTATTTTCAAATTGCTAGTCCTCATTTTTTGTATGCTCAAATTCTGAAAAATAAAATATTTTCTCATATTCATTGACATAGATGCTTTACAAATGGTCATCAAAAGATATTTTTGGTTGTAGCATCTTTATTACACACAAAAGCAACATATAAATCTAAATTTATGTTACAAAACGAACAAGCACATCACTGAGATAAACATAGCTAAAAGGAAAGGTAAAGAAGAAAATATGTTCCTGGTTTCCTCTGCTAATAATATTGATATATTTGATATCATAAGCTTATCAAATTTACTCATGTAGTTTATTAAATGCTAGAAATAAATTTTTCCTTTGGTAAGTATTTTGGCACATTTACCTTATTATTTTGAATATTTCATTATAGAGGAAACTTGGCAGCCATAAGATAATTTTGAGCGACAATTTGTATTTCTTTCAAAATAACAGAGTACAACTAAAAGTTATCATGTCTTTGACATGCAGTAGATTTATATATCCTCATTTTATTAAAGGGGGTTGTTTTGTTTCTTTACATGAGTTTGAGCAAGCTCTGGGAGCTGGTGATGGACAGGGAAGCCTGGCATACTGCAGTCCATGGTGTTGTAAAGAGTTGGACACAATTGAGTGACTGAACTATGTCAAAAGTATTAGCTTAAAAACTTTGGCCAATTACTGTATAGAGACAATTGAGTCTGTAGTGACACATTATTTAAACTTTTAGCATAATGATAGAGGAAATTTAGTAGAAGACGGTGTTTGGATGGTGGTCTTAAACTGAACTAAAACTCTCTCAGTCATGTCTGACTCTCTGCAACTCCGTGAGCTATAGCCAACCAGGCCCCTCTGTCTGTGGAATTCTCCAGGCAAGAATACTAGAGTGTGTTGCCATTTCCTCCAGGGGATCTTACCAACACAGGGATCAAACCTGGGTCTCTTGCATTGGAGGCAGATTCTTTGCCATTTGAGTAACCAGGGAAGTCCTGGTGGTCTTAAAGGCCTTTTGCAAATCATACCACAGCTATATCATGATTTCCTATTATACCTTAAGAAGATTCTACTTAAGAACACATCAGATGAATAACCAAAGTACTAAAAAGCCTAATACTAGCCTATTTTGATTATGTTTACTATTCTTTGAAAATGGATTTATGTTGAAATAAGACTTCTGCTTCAAGTGTTAACACATACAATTAAATAATGAAATTAACAAATTTCACAAGAATATTAAACTTCAGTCGTCATTGTTTATTATCAGGGACACATATCCAATCAATATTTTCTCATAATGACAAGAGTTTAAGATGCTCAGTCTTTAACTTAAGCTGGTGTATTAAGTTTATTATTAGGAGAAGAAGCTGAGATAATTTGTGTTCATGGGGTTTTCTGGGCAAATAAGAAGAGTCAGGCCAAAAGTCTGTTCTATACATCTGTGTCTCTTTTTCTGTCCTGCATATAGGGTTATCGTTACCATCTTTTTAAAGGGGAACACATGTAAATCCATGGCTGAATCATGTCAATGTATGGCAAAAACCACTACAGTATTGTAAAGTAATTAGCCTCCAACTAATAAAAATAAATGGGGAAAAAAAAAAAAAAAAGAAGAGCCAGGCAAGAGTGGGAGGGGAGCAGCACAGTTAAAAGAAAGGGGCTACTCAAGGTTGTGATCTTGGGTGAAATCTGTATTCAAACTCATCCTGCTGGGAACTCTGGAGAATAAATGACATAATAGAATCTTTCCTGTTCAGAGGTCAGGGGCTAGTCAAGTTCAGTTCAGCTCAGTCGCTCAGTCCTTTCCAACTCTTTGTGACCCCATGAGCAGCAGCACGCCAGGAATCCCTGTCCATCACCAACTCCCGGAGTTTACCAAAACCCATGTCCAGTGAGTCGGTGATGCAATGCAACGATCTCATCCTCTGTCGTCCCCTTTTCCTCCTGCCCTCAATCATTTCCAGCATTAAGGTCTTCTCCAATGAGTCAGTTCTTCGCGTCAGGTGGCCAAAATATTAGAGTTTCAGCTTCAACATCAGTCCTTCCAATCAAACCCAGGACTGATCTGTTTTAGGATGGACTGGTTGGATTTCCTTGCAGTCTAAGGGACTCTCAAGAGTCTTCTCCAACACCACAGTTAAAAGCATCAGTTCTTTGATGTTCAGCTTCCTTTATAGTCCAATTCTCACATCCATACATGACTACTGGAAAAACCATAGCCTTGACCAAATAGGAAAAGGTGTATGTCAAGGCTGTATATTGTCACCCTGCTTATTTAACTTTTATGCAGAGTACATCATGAGAAACACTGGGCTGGAGGAAGCACAAGCTGGAATCAGGATTGCCGGGAGACATATCAATAACCACAGATATGCAGATGACACCACCCTTATGGGAGAAAGTGAAGAAGAATTCAAGAGCCTTTTGATGAAAGTGAAAGAGGAGGCTGAAAAAGTTGGCTTAATGCTTATTCAGAAAACCAAGATCATGACATCTGGTCCCATCACTTCATGGGAAATAGATGGGGAAACAGTGGAAACAGTGACTGACTTTATTTTTCTGGGCTCCAAAATCACTGCAGATGGTGATGGCAGCCATGAAATTAAAAGACCCTTACTCCTTGGAAGGAAAGTTATGACCAACCTAGACAGCATATTAAAAAGCAGAGACATTACTTTGACAACAAAACTCCATCTAGTCAAGGCTATGGTTTTTCCAATGGTCATGTATGGATGTGAGATTTGGACTATAAAGAAAGCTGAGCACTGAAGAATTGATGCCTTTGAACTGTGGTGTTGGAGAAGACCCTTGAGAGTCCCTTGGACTGCAAGGAGATCCAACCAGTTCATCCTAAAGGAGATCAGTCCTGGGCGTTCATTGGAAGGACTGATGTTGAAGCTGAAACTCCAATACTTTTGGCCACCTGGCATGAAGAGCTGACTCATTGGGAAAAATGCTGATAGTGGGAAAGATTGAGGGCAAGAGGAGAAGGGGCTACAGAGGATGAGATGGTTGGATGGCATCACTGACTCTTTGGACATGAGTTTGGGTGGACTCCGGGAGTTGGTGACAGACAAGGAGGCCTGGCGTGCTGCAGTCCATGGGGTCACAAAGAGTCGGACATGACAGAGTGAGTGATCTGAAATGAATTGACTTGATGGACCTTTGTTGACAAAGCAATGTCTCTGCCTTTTAATATGCTATCTAGGTTGGTCATAACTTTCCTTCCAAGGAGTAAGCATCTTTTAATTTCATGGCTGCAGTCACCATCTGCAGTGATTTCGAAGCCCCCAAAAAATAAAGTCAGCCACTGTTTCCCCGTCTATTTACCATGAAGTGATGGGACCAGATGCCATGATCTTAGTTTTCTGAATGTTGAGCTTTAAGTCAACTTTTTCACTCTCCCCTTTCACTTTCATCAAGTGGCTCTTTAGTTATTCTTCACTTTCTGCCATAAGGGTGGTGTCATCCTCATATCTGAGTTTATTGATATGTCTCCTGGCAAGCTGATTCCAGCTTGTGCTTCTTCCAGCCCAGTGTTTCTCATGATGTACTCTGCATATAATTTAAATAAGCAGGGTGACAATATACAACCTTGACTGACTCCTTTTCCTCTTTGTAACCAGTCTGTTGTTCCATGTCCAATTCTAACTGTTGCTTCCTGACCTGCATACCGGTTTCTCAAGAGGCAGGTCAAGTGGTCTGGTATTCCCATCTCTTTCAGAATTTTCCACAGTTTATTGTGATCCACACAGTCAAAGGCTTTGGCATAATCAGTAAAGCAGAAATAGATGTTTTTCTGGTACTCGCTTGCTTTTTTGATAAGTATACCTCTAAACATATATGCTACATCCTACCCAAGCTTTGGTCTCAGCAATCCAAGAAGCAGAGTGCAGTGCATAACATATAGTCATGACTGGATAAGATGTTTGCAGTCAGTCCAAGTGTGACAGTCTAGCAAAAATTGAATGTTTGGATGATTGGAAAATATGTGCATAATCATTAGGGAGTGACACATTATTGGAGAAGGAAATGGCAACCCACTCCAGTATTCTTGCCCAGAGAATCCAGTGGACAGAGGAGCCTGGTGGGCTGCTGTCCATAGGGTCACACAGAGTCTGACACGACTGAAGCGACTTAGCACGCATAGCATTAGCATGACACATGATAAACTAGTAAAGGAATCTCATGCATGACAACATTTTCCTCAAGTAGCAAATTATTGTTCTTTACCCATTGGTCCTATAATGGACTGGAACCTGGTGGTCTGAGTCGAGGTTAATATTCTCTGGGTTACGCAGCCAGCTTTCACACTCCAGGGGATCAGCCAGAAATAGAGAGAGAGAGAGAGAGAGAGAGAGAGAGAGAGAGAGAGAGAGAGAGAGAGAGAGAGAGGGAGGAGGGAGGGAGGGAGGGAGGGAGGGAGGAAGGAAGAAAGAAAGAAAGACATGAGGACCAGCTTTCACACTCCAGGGGATCAGCCAGAAATAGAGAGAGAGAGAGAGAGAGAGGGAGGGAGGGAGGGAGGGAGGGAGAAAGAAAGAAAGACATGGGGACCAAAGCTCTGATGGAGCAAAGGTGTTTTAATCAACATGGTGTGAGCACATAAACTGTCTTACAAGGTAGTTATTCTCAGCAAAGATAAACATTAGAATTCCAGACTTACAAAACAGAAGGCAATCCTTATTAAAGAGAGAAGAGATTATTTATCACCATAATGAGAAACTAACAAAGGAAATGCCTGGATTCCTCAGCCCCCTGGAAAGGCATATCTCTCCTCTTAATTCCTGAATATTCAGGAATTAATAAGGACCAAAGGATTCCTGACAGATCCAAAACATCACACAGGAAACCTCCTGTTAAATGCTTCCTGACATTTACCCCTCAGATAATAAATTACCCCCATTTATTCATCTGTTTTATTTTCTTTTTCTGTAAGTTTGAAATCATCCACATTTTGGTATTTTTTACTGTAGTATAATTTCTTCACAATGTTTTGTTGGACTTTCCAGTTGGTACTAGTGGTAAAGAATCCTCCTGCCAGTGCAGGAGACATAGAGACTTGGTTTCAATCCCTGGGTCAGGAAGATCCCCTGAAGGAGGTCCCCACTCCAGTATTCTGGCCTGGAAAATCCCATAGACAGAAGAACCTGGCGGCTACAGTCCATAGAGTCACAAAGAGTCAGACATGACTGAAACTCCTTACCAGGCACACATGTTGTATTGACTTCTACTCTATATATAATAAGTTATATATACATATATAACTGATTAATTTTGTTGTAGGAGAAGGTTGGGGTGAGGTAGGTAAGTGTATATAAATATATATTTACATATACCCCTTCCTTCTTAGACCTCCCTCCCACTCCCCCCTCCCATCCTGCATCCCTCTAAGTCGTTACAGACCACCCAGCTGAGTTCCCTGTGCTGTACCCCAGGCTCCCACTAGTTACCTGTTTTACACAAGACAAAAAGACAACCTTCAAAATGGGAAAAAGGAATTTGCAAATGAAGCAATGGACAAAAGGATTAATCTTCAAAATATACAAACAGCCCAAGCAGCTCAATATTTAAAATAGAGCAGAAGACCTAAAAAGACCCATTTTAGTCTTACCATATATAATATTTATGAGCTTATATACTTATGTATTCTGGTAAGTATTTTTTTTTAAACCTACATGAAAATTGAGCAAAATACAGCAGCACTAAATTGATATTGATCCCTGCAAAATTATAGAATGCTTAGCAAACAAATGTTTTGGTTAAATTTATTAAAAGAAATTATAAACAGAATTGAATGAAGGTTCCCCATTCTTTCTTGTGAGCAGAAAAACTAATTTACTTAATTTCAACTTTGCTAGAAACATAGACTCATTTTATACTCCTTTCAGTCAGTCAGTCAGTCAGTTCCATTGCTCAGTCATGTCCGACTCTGCGACCTCATGAATCGCAGCACACCAGGCCTCTCTGTCCATCACTAACTCTTGGAGTTTACTCAAACCCATGCCCATCGAGTCGGTGATGCCATCCAGTCATCTCATCCTCTGTCGTCCCATTCTCCTCCTGCCCCCAATCCCTCCCATCATCAGGGTCTTTTCCAATGAGTCAACTCTTCACAGGAGGTAGCCAAAGGACTGGAGTTTCAGCTTCAGCATCAGTCCTTCCAATGAACACCCAGGACTGATCTCCTTTAGGATGAACTGGTTGGATCTCCTTGCAGTCCAAGGGACTCTCAAGAGTCTTCTCCAATACCATAGTTCAAAAGCATCCATTTTTCGACGCTCAGCTTTCTTCACAGTCCAAATATCACATCCATACATGATCATTGGAAAAACCATAGCCTTGACCAGATGGACCTTTGTTATCAAAGTAATGTCTCTGCTTTTTAATATGCTATCTAGGTTGGTCATCACTTTCCTTCCAAGGAGTAAGCGTCATTTAATTTCATGGCTGCAATCACCATCTGCAGTCATCTTGGTTATACTGGTTTACTCATGTTCAATTTAGTAAACTCCAGTCCAGTGCTGCAATTCATGTGGTCACAAATAGTCAGACACGACTGAGTGACTGAACTGAACTGAGTCTGGTATAAATTAAAGCTGAAAAACCATCATTCAAATTTTGTCTGCCACTATTTTATCGTTACTTCCCAGTTTTTCTTTTATACCTAATACATAACCTAATTATTCTAATCTTATCCTTATTTTTATATTTCAAAGACATCCTTGTCCCCTTTGCCAGCTGTGAAGAAATGAAAGGTTGCCACTATGAGTCATGAAAAATGTCAGAATTCTTGGCTTCTGGGGGAGAGAAATTAGATTCCGGGCCAGTGACGAGGCTTAATCTTCAGAGCTTTCATGTAATAAAGTTTTACTAAAGTATAAAAGAGATAGAGAAAGCTTCTGACATAAACATCAGATGGGAGCAGAAAGAATGCCCCCTTTGCTAATTTCTAGCAAGGAGTTATATACCTATTCCCCTGGAGAAGGAAATGGTAACCCACTCCAGTTTTCTTGCCTGGAAAATCCCATGGACTGAGGATCCTGGTAGGCTACAGTTCATAGGGTCGTAAAGAGTTGGAGACGACTGAGCGACTTCACTTCACTTCACTTCACTCTATGTACCTATTAGCAAGCTCCTAATTAGAGAAAGAAAATGTCTCAAAACTCAGAGAGTGGTACTAGGCCCTTCAACCACAATGTGCATTCTGAGATAACATTGGCATAAGGTGAGTCATTCCAGGCCATAAAATAATTGACATGAAATCTTGAAGAAAGACAGGCTTCTGAGCAAATACATGGTTTCATTAACATAGCTTAAGAGACCATTTCCAGAAGTAAAACATGCTGGTTTGTTGAGCTGTTATTGGTTCTGAGGCTTCAGAGGAACTGACTTGAAGAAAGACAGAGTCTAAGGTAAATACACAGTTCATTAACATAGCTTAAGAAAAACATTTCCATTAGAAAAACACATTGGTTAGCTCAAGGTCTGAGAAAAGTCAAGTTCAGGTGGAGCCAGGTGTCGTCATGACAACACAGAATTTTAAAAGAAACATCCTTTTAATTTTGTATAGAGTACAAAAAATAAAAATCTGGCACTTGCAGTCTATTTCCTCTGCCTGGGGGCCCCTAGCCTTCCTGCCTATTACCCTCTCAGAAGTAGAGATTAAAATGTAAATTGTTCCTGCCCTTGTCCACAAATCAGAAAGAAAACTTAATCATTAAGTCTTCTGGATACTGATTATGAAACAGTAGTCTAGCTGATAATTTTCTGTGTCCCAGTTAGACCCAGACAGACAACTTGGGAATTTCAAGAAGTTGTGTTCTATGTGACTCCAGAAGTCTAGTGCTTGTTCTCTTGCAACCATTTATGACACAATATTATAATTTTTCATTTGTTCCTCAGGCTCAGTAGCATTGGCAATATCTGTTAAGTCCCATTGTTTGACATTTCCTATATAAGAAATATTTTCTGATTTTCTATCTAAAAGATCACTTTCTAAACATCAGAGACTGTCTACATTGAGGCCACATAGTCAGATGGACAAACATGTAGATTGTCTGTCACTGAAGTGGTCTAAACCAGTAATATTCAGTGGGGAGGCCAGATTTTAATCCTAAGTGGACATGTGGCCATGTCTGGAGACACTGTTGATTATCACAACTGGAGAAGGGATGGGACATGCTGGTAAACTTCCTAAAATTCACATGATAATCTCTTAAGAAAGAAGTATTTGGTCCAAAATGTCAGTAGTGGAAATCCTGAGAAACCTAGGTCTTGACCGAAGCTGTGTGACCACCTGCTAACAGTGATACTAAATTGATTTTGGCTAGATAGAATTTTGCATATAGGAGTCTCATTCCAACTTAAGAATATGCACCTTTCTTCCTCCTTGCCCTCCCCTAGTAAGGTCAACTCATCCATAAACAATACACCTGCAAAAAAAATATCCATTTAAGTTCAAGATTCCAATATTTCTTGAAGTCTCCATTTTGTTTTCAAAATATTTTTTCTCTGATACCAGCTGCACACGTTTCTATCCCTTTGTGGCAGTGTGGTTGAACTCTTCAGCGTAGTTTATCTCCTTATCCTTGTTATCTGTCTTTTCTGTATTGTACCTCCGTATTACCTCCTTGGGCTTTCCAGGTGGTGCTAGTGGTAAAGAAGCCACCTGCCAATTCAGGAGACATAAGAGATGCTGGTCTGATCCCTCAGTCCAGAGGATACCCTGGAGGAAGGCATGGCAACACACTAGAGTATATTACCTGGAAAATCCCATGGACTGAGGAGTCCGGTGGGCTACAGCACAGAGGATTGCAAAGAGTCAGACACGACTGTGTGAAATTTATCTAGATTTCCTTGTTTTTTTAGTTTTCTAGTTGCTTTTTACTTCCTATGTTGTCTTTAGGATTCTAGAACCTAATCTCATTTCTGCAGTTGAGCCAACATCTGATTAACTCTCCCTGAACTTCTATCCATCAAAGGGTAGGATTCATAGAGTCATACTCAATGCAAATAAATAAACTAATACCAACATTGTTAGTTCAGTATTTTCAATTATTTCCCTGACCCACTGAGCAATAACTCTTTAGGATAAATGCATGACATTTAGAGCGCATTTTTAAAAGGGTAAAATAACCAAATTAGCTCCTTGGAAGTTGGATTATATCATCCTTAAATAATGATCTAATTAATTTTCTTTGAAATTTTAAACTGGACCTATCAGTAGAAATTGTGTTTACTCAAAGTAACATATTTGTAGGCAGTGCATCTAGGGGATAAGGAAATATTTCTTTAGTTCCTTGAGAAGTGAAGCAATTTTGTCACCAACAACTGCAAAGTAAACTGGAAATTGGTTCTCAAGGTGGAACTGAGAAGCTGCAGTCATTTCTAAATGGGTGTTATTCCCAAATAGAGTTGTTTCTGGTGATTTATTTGCATAAAAATCTGTCCTCTTTATATCTAGAGAAAAGAAGAAAAAAATAATGTTTTTTTGTTATATTTTATTTATTTCCTTTTCTTTTCCTTTTTTTTTTTTTTTTTTTTGGTTCAAAATGCCTGACAAATATTAAGGGCAGAGAGAGCAATCTTAGGCAGCTGACAGAGCCCTTGCTAAATTAGCAAGAGGAATAAGGTAGCTCATTTTTGTGCCTATCCATTTTGTAATTTTTCCAGGCAAAAATGTCAGAGAAAAAAAAATATGCAAATCAAGAGTTACAAACTTCTAGTTATAAAATAAGTAAGTCATAGCTATATAATGTTCAGCATGGTGACTATAGTTAATAAGATTGCATTGCATATTTGAAAGTTGGCAAGACAGTAAATCTTAAAAGTCATCATCACAAGAAAAAAATTCTGTAACTCTATGTGGTGATGAATCTTAACTACACTTACTGTGGTGATTATTTTACAATATACTTAAATATCAAATTGTTATGTTGTCTACCTGAAATTAATATAAGGTTGCATGTTGACTATATATCAATGAAAAAAAAAAAAAAGAAAACCAAATATGAAAGTCATCAAAGATGTAGACAATTTATTTCCTACAATATCTGAGTAGTATCAGTGACCCCTCTGTCCATGGGAATTTTTAGGCAAGAATACTGGAGTGGATAGCCATTCCTTTCTCTAGGGGCTATTTCCAACCTAGGGTTCAAACCCTAGATTTCCTGCATTGCAGACAGATTCTTTATCATCTGAGCCACCAGGGAAGCCCCTCTCATCTGAAAGGATTGTATCAAATATTCTTTGCAAATCAGACCTGAAGAAATAGACCCCTGGGTGCATGCAGTGGATCTTGTCAGCAGGAGCAGTCACCTGACAGACTGTGCTAGGGCCCTTATGCTCACAATTTCTAGGAAGCAGATGATAAAAATAATCACTATTCTTAGAACAAGATTATAATTATAGCATTTAAGGTAGCAAATAAAGAGGGAAATGTGGTCATGAAATATTTAGAAAAAAATTTGCAATATTTTTTTTTGCTTTCTAAAAATAGATTTTAAATAAATAGGCTTAGATTTACAGAAAAGTTGCAAAAATAATATCCAGGATTTCAGGGTACTTATACTCAGTTCTGACAGAATGTGGTCCACTGGAGAAGGGAATGACAAACCACTTCAGCATTCTTGCCTTGAGAACCCCATAAACAGTATAAGGCAAAATGATAGGATACTGAAAGAGGAACTCCCCAGGTCGGTAGGTGCCCAATATGCTACTGGAGATCAGTGGAGAAATAACTCCAGAAAGAATGAAGAGATGGAGCCAAAGCAAAAACAATACCCAGTTTTGGGTGGGACAGTGGTGATAGAAGCAAGGTCCGATGCTGTAAAGAGCAATATTGCATAGGAACCTGGAATGTTAGGTCCATGAATCAAGGCAAATTAGAAGTGGTCAGACAGGAAATGGCAAGAGTGAATGTCAACATTCTAGGAATCTGTGAACTAAAATGGGCTGGAACGGGTGAATTTAACTCAGATGACCATTATACCTACCACTGTGGGCAGGAATCCCTTAGAAGAAATAGAGCAGCCATCGCAGTCAACAAAAGAGTCCAAAATGCAGTACTTGGATGTAATCTCAAAAACGACAGAATGATTTCTGTTAGTTTCCAAGGCAAACCATTCAATATCACTGTAATCCAAGCCTATGCCCCAACTAGTAATGCTGAAGAAGCTGAAGTTGAATGTTTCTATGAAGACCTACAAGACCTTTTATAACTAACACCCAGAAAAAAATGTTCTTTTCATTATAGGGGACTGGAATGCAAAAATAGGAACTCAAGAATCACCTGGAGTAACAGACAAATTTGGCCTTGGAGTAGGGAATGAAGCAGGGCAAAGGCTAATAGAGTTTTGCCCAGAGAACACACTGGTCATAGCAAACACCCTCTTCCAACAACACAAGACATCACCAGATGGACATCACCAGATGGTTAACACTGAAGCCAGATTGATTATATTCTTCACAGCCAAAGATGGAGAAGTTCTATACAGTCAGCAAAAACAAGACTGGGAGCTGACTGTGGCTCAGATCATGAAATCCTTATTGCCAAATTCAGACTTAAACTGAAGAAAGTAAGGATAACCAGTAGACCATTCAGGTATGACCTAAATCAAATCCCTTATGACTATACAGTGGAAGTGAGAAATGGATTTAAGGGACTAGATCTTATAGACAGAGAGCCTGATGAACTACGGATGGAGGTTCATGACACTGTACAGGAGACAGGGATCAATACCATCCCCATGGAAAAGAAATGCAAAAAGGCAAAATGGTTGTCTGAGGAGGTCTTACAAATAGCTGTGAAATGAAGAGAAGCGAAAAGCAAAGGAAAAAAGGAAAAATATTCCCATTTGAATGCAGAGTTCCAAAGAATAGCCAGGAGAGCTAAGACAGCCTTCCTCAGTGATCAATGCAAAGAAATAGAGGAAAACAACAGAATGGGAAAGACTAGAGATCTCTTCAAGAAAATTAGAGATACCAAGGGAACATTTCATGCAAAAATGGGCTCAGTAAAGGGCAGAAATGGTATGGACCTAGCAGAAGATATTAAGAAGAGGTGGCAAGAATACACAGAAGAACTGTACAAAAAAAATCTTCATGACCCAGATAATCACAGTGGTGTGATCACTTACCTAGAGCCAGACATCCTGGAATGTGAAGTCAAGTAGGCCTTAGAAAGCATCACAATGAACAAACCTAGTGGATGTGATGGCATTCCAGTTAAGCTATTTCAAATTCTGAAAGATGATGCTGTGAAAGTGCTGCACTCAATATGCCTGCAAATTTGGAAAAGTCAGCAGTAACCACAGGACTGGAAAAGGTCAGTTTTCATTCCAATCCCAAAGAAAGGCTATGCCAAAGAATGCTCAAACTACCGCACAATTGCACTCATCTCACACGGTAGTAAAGTAATGCTCAAAATTCTCCAAGACAGCCTTCAGTGATAAGTGAACCGAGAACTTTCAGATGTTCAAGTTGGTTTTAGAAAAGGCAGAGGAACCAGAGATCAAATTGTGAACATTCGCTGGATCATTGAAAAAGCAAGAGAGTTCCAGGGGAAAAAAAAAAAAAAAAACACCACAAAACATATATTTCTGCTTTATTGACTATGCCAAAACCTTTGACTATGTGGATCACAATAAACTGGAAAATTCTGAAGAAGATGGGAATACCAGACCACCTGACCTGCCTCTTGAGAAACCTGTATGCAAGTCAGGATGCAACAGTTAGAACTGGACATGGAACAACAGACCGGTTCCAAATAGGAAAAGGAGTACGTCAAGGCTGTATATTGTCACCCTGCTTATTTAGCTTACATGCAGAGTACATCATGAGAAACACTTGGCTAGATGAAGCACAAGCTGGAATCAAGATTGCCGGGAGAAATATCAATAACCTCAGATATGCAGATGACACCACCCTTATGGCAGAAAGTGAAGAGGAACTAAAAAGCCTCTTGATGAAAGTGAAAGAGGAGAGTGAAAAAGTTGACTTAAAGCTTAACATTCAGAAAACTAAGATCATGGCATCTGGTCCCATCACCTCATGGGAAATAGATGGGGAGACAGTGGAAACAGTCTTTGGGGAAACAGATTTTGGGGGCTGCAAAATCACTGCAGATGGTGATTGCAGCCATGAAATTAAAAGACACTTACTCTTTGGAAGGAAAGTTACAGCCAAACTAGATAGCATATTAAAAAGCAGAGACATTACTTTGCCAAAAAATGTCCGTCTGGTCAAGGCTATGGTTTTTCCAGTGGTCATGTATGGATCTGAGAGTTGGAATGTGAAGAGAACTGAGCACTGAAAAATTGATGCCTTTGAACTATGGTGTTGGAGAAGACTCTTGAGAGTCCCTTGGACTGCAAGGAGATCCAACCCGTCCATCCTGAAGGAGATAAGTCCTGGGTGTTCATGGAAGGACTGATGCTGAAGCTGAAACTCCAATACTTTGGCCACCTCATGTGAAGAGTTGACTCATTGAAAAAGACCCTGATGCTGGGAGGGACTGGTGGCAGGAGGAGAATGGGATGACAGAGGATGAGATGGCTGGATGGCATCACCGACTCGATGGGCATGGGTTTGAGTAATCTCTGGGAGTTTGTGATGGACAGGGAGAACTGGCATTCTGCGATTCATGGTATCATAAAGTGTTGGACACAACTGAGCGACTGAACTGAACTGAATACTCAGTTCTCCTATTGTTCTCAATCCTAAAGGAAATCAACCCTGAATATTCATTGGAAGGACTGATGCTGAAGGTGTAGCTCCAGTACTTTGGCCACCTGACTCAACAAACTGAATCATTAGAAAAGACCCTGATGCTGGGAAATATTGATTGCAAAAGGAGAGGAGGGATGCAAATGATGAGATGATGATATAGCATCCCGACTCAATGGATATTGTTGTTGTTGAGTCATTCAGTTGTGTTCCACTCTGTGACCTCAAGGACTACAGCTTGCCAGGTGTCCCTGTCCTTCATCATGTCCCAGAGTTTGCTCAAATTCATGTCCATTGAGTCAGTGATGTCAACTCTGTCATTTGTTATTGTCTTCTCCTCCTTCTTAAAATGAACATGAATTTGAGCAAACTCCAGGAAATAGTGGAGGACAGATGAGCCTGATGTGTCCATGGTGTTTGCAAGTCCATTGAATTGCAAAGAATATGACATAACTTAGTAACAGAACAACACAAATTATGCTGATATAATGCATGTTGCAATTAATGAATTGACTTATTAATGAACCAGTAGGGAAGCTCATTGATATATTATCATTATCTAAATATTATTCTTCAATTTGAATTAAAAGACGCTTGCTCCTTGAAAGAAAAGCTATGGCCAACCTAGACAGCATATTAAAAAGCAGAGACATTACTTTGCCAACAAAAGTCCGCCTAGTCAAAGCTATGATTTTTCCAGTAGTCATGTATTGATGTCAAATTTGGACTATAAAGAAAGCTGAGCACTGAAGAATTGATGCTTTTGAACTGTGGTGTTGTAGAAGACTCTTGAGAGTCCCTTGGACTGTAATGAGATCCAACCAGTCCATCCTAAAGGAAATCAGTCCTGAGTGTTCACTGGAAGGACTGATTTTGAAGCTGAAACTCCAATATTTTTGCTACCTGATGCGAAGAGCTGACTCATTGGAAAAGACCCTAATGCTGGGGAAGATTGAAGGTGGGAGGAGAAGGAGAGGATGAAATGGTTGGATGACATCACCTACTCAATGAAGATGAGTTTGAGTAAATTCTGGGAATTGGTGATACACAGGGAGGGCTGGCACGCTGCAGTCTATCGGGTCACAAAAAGTCAGACAACGCTGAGCGACTGAATTGAACTGAACTATTCTATAATGCCCTTTCTGTGGTATGCTTCCATATCACCACATTACATTTGGTGGTCATCTCTCCTCAGGCTTCTCTATCCTGGAATAATGTCTCAGGCTTTCGTTTTCTGTTGATGAGCTTGTCTGTTTTGAGGAGTACTGTTTAGGTATTTTGTAGAGTGTCTGTCAAGTTTTGCTAATGTTTTCCTGATGACTGAACAGAAGTTATGAGCACTTAAAAGAAAGACTGAAAATATAAAGAATGATTACCTTCACACCATATCAAAGATACAAGTAATTAACATGACTTGTATTTGTAAAACAGATTCACTTTGGTATACACCTGAATCTAATGCATAAATCAATTATTGTTTTTTGTTTAGTCTCTCAGTCATGTCTGACTCCTTGCAACCCCATGGACTGTAGCCTGCCGGGCTCTTCTCTTCATGGGCTTTCCCAGGCAAGAACACTGGAGTGGCATTTTCTTCTCCAGGGTATCTTTCCAACCCAGGGATCAAATCCTTGTCATCTGCATTGGCAGGCAGATTCTTTACCACTGAGCCACCAGGGAAGCCAAAATAAATTATACACCAAGGACTTTAATTAACTCATCACCATTAACGTGGACATTCATTACATGTTGAGGGTTAGGTTTGTAAGGTTTTTGCAATGTTACCCTGTTTTCCTACTTCCCTGATGGAACTCTTTGGAAGGAAGCTGTGATATTCAGAACACACAGGTAAAAAAAAAAAGCCACACAGGTGAATGCTACACTCCATTCCCTTGAAGAAGAATATCTACATAAATTGTTTAACTTTGTTTTATACGGGAGATTTTCTTTTCCCCATCATTTATGTATTTAATAATATCTATTCTGTCATTTATTTGACTGTGAAATCATGAATACTTGGTAATAAATTATATTCCAATATTATATATGTATTTTTATTTGTACATTTTTTATTCTGTTGCTCTGATTTTAGTTTGACTATTATACATTTTTCTGTTTCTTTGGCTTCTCTATATGTTTGTCATATCTTCATTATCTTTTTTGAGTACTACTACAAGTGGATCAAGGTTCATCTTACATACTCCCTCCCCTGGTGATAGAATCAGTCCTTTCTCAAAGAAAACTTTTTCTTGTTAAAGAATGGAAATAGATACCAAGTTCTGGATATTGGTTCTTGTCATTGTTACTGAGATATGTCTGCTTCTAGGCTTTCTCAGTGGACAGAGCCTGGAAATATATGAACACTATAAATACAGTTCAGTTCAGTCACTCAGTCATGTCTGACTCTTTGAGACCCCAAGGACAGCAGCATGCCAGGCCTCCCTGTCCATCACCAACTCTTGGAGTTTACTCAAACTCGTGTCCAACAGGTCGGTGATGTCATCCAACCATCTCACCCTCAGTCGACCCCTTCTCCTCCTGCCTTCAGTCTTTCTCAGCATTAGAGTCTTTTTCAGTGAGTCAGCTCTTCGCATCAGGTGGCCAAAGTACTGGAGTTTTAGCCTCATCATCAGTCCTTCCAATGAATATTCAGGACTGATTTCCTTTAAGATAGACTGATTGGATCTCCTTGCAGTCCAAGGGACCCTCAAGAGTCTTCTCCAACACTACAGTTCAAAAGCATCAATTCTTCGGTGCTCAGCTTTCTTTATAGTCCAATTCTGATATCCATACATGTCTACTGGAAAAACCATAGCTTTGACTAGACAGACCTTTGTTGGCAAAGTAATGTTTCTGATTTCTAATATGCTGTCTAGATTAGTCATAACTTTTCTTCCAATGAGCAAGCATCTTTTAATTTCATGGCTGCAGTCATCATCTGCTTGATTTTGGAGAAATATGTATACTATACTTATACATATCTATAATTGTTTCTATATTTATTCATCTATAGCTCTAGCTCTAATCCTTTACCATGTGGTTAACTCATCAATCCTTTTTCAAGGTTGAGCTGTGACTGAGATTCCCTGTTGCACTACATGCTTGACAATTGGATTTATCCCGTCTTTGACTTTTAACAATTCTAATAGAAGTGTGACTATTGTTCATTGTTATTTTAATTTGCATATCCCTTATGACAAGTGATGCTGAAATTCTCTCATATTCTTATTTTCCATTTGTACATCTTTGATGAGGTGTTTGTTCACTTTCACTCGCTTAGATATTTTACCCCTTTTTAATTGAGTTATTTATTCTCTTATTATTGAGCTGCAAAAGTACTTGTTTAGCTTTGCCTTTTGATACTTTCTCATAATTCTCAAAATTTTTTCATATTTCAGCTGACATTATTCATCTAGTTTCTAATGTTGTCTCCTTTTGTCAGTAGGGTCTCTAATGTATTAATCATAGTTATTTTAAATTCCTGACTGAAATTTCCAACATTTGCATCACATTTGAATGTGGCTCTGATGCTTGCTTTGTCTTTTCAGACTTTGTTTTTCTGCAGTTTTTTCATAACTTATAATTTTCTGTTGGGTCTTCCCCTGGTATTGAGGGAGTGATAATTGTTTAGTCATGTCTGACTCTTTGGGACCCCATGGACTACAGCCTGTAAGACTCCTCTGGAAGATCCTGTAGAGTGGCAACCCACTCCAGTATTCTTGCTTGGAGAATGCCATGGACAGAGGAGCCTGGCAGGTTACAATCCATGGGTTTGCAGAAGAATTGGGCATGACTTAGTGACTAAACAATGATGATTTTCTGTTGAAAGCCAGAAACATTGTGTCAGCAATAAAACTGAGTTAAATAAATAGGCTTTCAATGTGAAAATTGATGTTAATCTGGCTAAGAGTTGGTGTGTTTAATATTTGTCATAGGTACTAATAACAGAAACATAAAATTTTTCCAATGTTCTTGTTTTCATCTCCCTTCTTGACTTAGTGTTCCCCTAAGTACTGTTACTCTGCATAAGTCTTTTAACGGCGATCCACTTTTATTATTCTGGGGCTCTGTTAATGCAAAAGTAGCATCTGAGGGAAGGATTGTATGCTCTAATCTTCTGATTAAACTTCAGTATGTTACTGGGCTTGTTTCTCTAGAGTGTGGCTTTCACAGTGTTTCCAATTCCTCCCCCACATGCATTTGTGCTTGTTGGGTTGTTTCAGTCGTGGCCAACTCTTTGCAACCCTATGGACTGTAACCCTTCATGCTCCTCTGTCCATGGGATTCTCCAGGCAAGAATATTGGAAGTGGGTTGTGATTCCCATCTCCAGAGAATCTTCCTGACCCAAGGATCAGAGCCAGGGATTGAACCTGCATCTCCAATATCTCCTGCATTTTCAGGCATGTTCTTTACCACTAGTGCCACCAGGGAAGCCCCCTCCTCCATATACATGTCTACTAAGCCACCCTCTACTCCCTTCCCCAGCAGCAGCAATCCCCAAATTTTTGTTTACACCTAACACTTGTTGACTTCTCCTTAGGTGAGAGAGAAAGGCTTTGTCTCTTCTTTTTAACACTCTTGTATCTTTTGTCCTGATGTTACTTACTTCTAACACTGCTGAAATTTGCATGATTTGTCTTTTTTGTTTAAACATTTTTAAAAATTTTGCAAGATTATATATTTTATTGCATTCAAAATAGATTATGAGAACAATAGAAATATGTATTGCCTGTAATTTTAAAATCCATATGTAATACATTGCTCCTTTCTTTGCTATAAATCTTACAGTGTTTTTTCCTATGTATATATGAGGATAAGCTATTTTGTGAAATGTGGTCATGCTATGCCCAACCAAAAATACAGCCAAAACATTTCATGGTTACATAACTATATAGCTATACTGGAATTATTAATTAAATAACAATGATTTTTATGAATATACAAAAATATATTGAACAAATGAGCATTGGTTAACCATATGGGTTGTTCCTATTTTGTTCATATAAAGCTACTTCGGGGAATGTCTTCATGCACATGTTTATAGTAGGTCTGCTTTTAACCTTTTCAGATAAATTTTCTGAAGTGGTATCTTTGAGGCAAAAGAGTATGTTTCTTTTCAGTCCTTTTAAAAACACCTGAAAGTGAAGCTAAATCCTCTCTTTTATCAGTTTGATATAAAATTAACAATGCAATTTCCTGAAAGTTAGCATCAATTTTCTTTCCTACCAGTAATACATAGCACTTGTAGCTAAATATTTTACATCTTAAAGGAAGTATACCTTTCTCTTCAGGTAAGTTATTTCAGGGAAGTCTTATGGGAGTTTAACTACTTATCCTTAGTCCATGTTCCACTGATGGAATCCTCATGGGAAACCCATAAAGTTTTTACCAGAAAAAAAAAATTGACTTTTCCTGCCCATTCTGTGCATGCCTAAGTCTGAGAGCATGAGTAGCTGAAAATGTTTTTAAACATCTTATGCTCAGAAGATCATCTTCTTCTAGATAACTATCAACATGCATGAGCTCCCACAGATATGACAGATTTTATTTATTTTAGAGCAAGCAAACTAATTTTCCCTTTACCTATAATAGGATATGGTGCTAAGACAGAAACTTAAGAAATAGTGGGAAGCTCCAAAGTCAGACTTTCCAGATAATATGCCTTTTATTAGGTCACTTAAAATTTTTAACTTCAATATTCTGCTTGGAAAATAGCTCAGCATTTGTTTATTGCTTTTGTCATCTGGTAATTGGAAATAATCTCTAAAAATTCTTACCAGTGCTTCTGGAATTCAACATGAATGGAAAGTGATATTTGTTTAAGTGTCAGCTAATTTAACAGAACATTTATTATTTCAAGACAAAGAATGCCTCTTTTCAAAGGTACCTAAAAGGCAACTAGAGACAACTTAGGCAATTTGTACACATGTAATTTGCTGTTGTTGGCTCTCTGTGTATTTTGGAAAGAAATTTTCCATGAAATTGCTGTTACCTTTTAGATATGAGATTGTTTTATACAATATTAATTTAAAGAAATCACCCCTTTTGCATACATTTCATTCTGGCTAACTACACAAAAGGTATCAACATATTAACCCTGTTAAATTTAGGGCTTAGGGGATAAAATAAAGCTTTTCTATATTCTAAGTAGTACCTGATTATCATTCTTCTTCGGAAATATTTCTAGTTGATTTGTTTGAGCAGTGCTATACTTTAATCGCCAGTGATCTCAGAACATATAGGTCCCATTTTATATATGGAGGATCCATAATGATAGCCAACAGGTGAATTTTCTTGCTAATAAGCATCAATGAAATTCTAAATCAAAGGTATTTTTAGGAGTTCTCTGGTGGTCCAGTGGTTAAGACTTCTCCTTCCAGTGCAGGGGATATGGCTTCAATCCCAGGTTGAGCAGCTAAGATCCCACATGCCTAGCAGCCAAAAATCCAAAACATAAAACAGAAGCAAAGCAATACTGTAACAAACTAAAAAGAGAGTTTAAAAATGGTCCATAACAAAAATCTGAAACAAAAAACAAAAATATCCTTAATGATAGAAGTCATTAATTGAAATGAAGACTAGCAAACATTTTCAATATGATTATTTCCCTAATAGAAAGAACGTATTTCTTCTTCTTTTCCTGGTACTATAATTCTTACACTTCTTTTAGATTTCTAGACCTCACTTGGTACATCTTCATTTTAGTTATTCATTCCATGATTTTAGTTAGGCTAATCCTCTTAGTGGGCTTCTCGGAGTGCTAGTGGTAAAGAACCCACCTGCCAATGCAGGGGATATAAGAGACATGGGTTCAGTCCCTGGGTTGGGAAGATCCTCCGAAACAGGGCATGACAACTCACATTTGTATTCTTGCCTGGAGAATCCCATGGACAGAAAGGAGCCTGGAGGGTTACATTCCATAGAGTCACAAAGAGTCGGACACAAATGAAGTGACTTAGCAGGCATGCATGCAATCCTCTTAGTAATCAATAGACCTGAGTGTCTTCTCTTTCCTTTTTTAATAGCTAGAAGCATCTGTGCCATATTTTGCCTATATTTCCACTCATTTATGAGAAAACATGACAAATAAAATCATATATTTAAGGAGCAGAATCTCAGGAAAATTGGTAATTAGAAACCTTGAGATTATCTGAAATGTCACCTATGCTAAGTCTTTACTGAAAATTGTGTGCTCTACTCAGAATTTTGATCAATGTATTGTTGTTGCCTTTTATTCCTTCAAGTCAATGCCCTCTTTAATTTTATGGAACAATTTTTTCTAAATGTTTACCCATCTTCTACTCCCCAAGTAGACTTTCCAGTAACCCTGTCACTTTGGTTGCTGAGATTTTCTGAAATATCACATATATAATTCAGTAAACTTACCATAGCATTTTCAGTCTTCTCTAAGAAGAGACAATGTTCAATTCTGTTTCTTTTATTTTAAAAATATTAGTGGTTACTTTCTTCTAGCTAATTTAAAAATAAACTATGTCTTACATAAGATGGAACTCACAAGAAGTAGAATAAGCATGTTGAATAACTTCAGAATATGGATTGAATTTGTTTTCAATCATGTAACCCTTTTATTAGATGTATTTAAAATATTGGAGGGAATATTGAAAGAATGATAAAAGAAAGCCTGAAAAATGATAAAATAAGAATTAAAGAAAAGCCAATTGCATAAAGGATTGTATATTATGTAATAAACAACAGTGGAGAGGGTGCATATCAAGATTGTGATAAATGTTTTCACAATTCAAAGTAGAACTCTGAAATCAAATTTTGTTAAATCATATTGGCCTTCCCTTTGAGTTTTTAGGACAGAATTGTTTAGCAATAGATTCATGGTTTAGGTAGTCTCCAACTCTTATCTTTATCATCCCTGATATTATTAGTACCCTGGATGATATTTTTGAGCACTTATTTACCATTTATACCTATAGCCTCACTCAAGTTCAAATTGCAGTGAAGCATTATGTAATTTTTCAGATTTTGACAGAACTGAGAATTAAACTTCTGTTTCTACATCATTAGTCTATGCTCTTTCTAAAGCACGTCATTGATTCATCACACATAAAAATAGCATTGAATAATTTACCCATGCTTCTTAATTTTAAATTCCCCATGTTACCTTCATATGTGATTACTCTTAGACAATAGTGAGCTTCCTGTTCTCACTATGTAATAAAATCATGTAGGCTTTATTATTATTATTATTATTTATTTATTTATTTCATTGCTATCCACACCTGAAGGATGGAAGTTTTTACATAATGATTGCTCATTTGAGAAAAGATCAATTCCTTATGCCTACTTGGCTGTTACTCAAGTGGTTCCAAACTCCTCCCTTAACACAGATCATACTTATGTGAATGTCAGTGTAAAACATGGTGATTTCTAAGTCTCTCTATCATGCTAAGAACAGTATGTATAGTGGACATATAGGAACTTCACTGGGAAACAACAGAGATTTTGTGGATTAAATGAACTAGGGTCAGAGGACAATCATTCCTGAGACTATAGTTGCTGGAGAAGAACACAAGTGAATCTAGCAAATAAGGGAGCAAAGCATTTAAGGTGAACCTTGTTAAAATAAACTGAAAACATTCTTATGAGGGTGATTCTGTATGAATTTGAATTTGAATACCAAGACAAATTAGAGAAGGAAATAGCAACCCACTCCAGTATTTATGTCTGGGAAATCCCATGGACAGAGGAGCCTGGTGGGCTACAGTTCATGGAGTCACAAGAGTCAGACAAAACTTTGGCAACTAAACAACTACCACCTCCTTTCATGGGCCAAATTAAATTGGAAAATAAAAATTAATATGAACTTAACTATCTAACTTAAATATTTCCTGTCCTAACATATGACCTTGAGAATCTGAGTACTGTTATGAACCTGAAGCTCTAATACTTTGGCCACCTGATGTGAAGAACTGACTCATTGGAAAATATCCTGATTGTGGGAAAGACTGAAGGTAGGAGGAGAAGGGGATGACAGAGGATAAGATGGTTGGATGGCATCACTGACTCAGCGGACATGAGTTTGTGCAAACTCTGGGAGATGGTGAAGGACAGGGGAGCCTGGTGAGCTGTAGTCCATGAACTGGACTCAACTGAGCAACTGAACAACAACCCTCATTAAGAAAACTCATCACATTATTAGACAACTCTTTTTCCTGGAAAATTTTTCTTCATAAGAACCAAACTCAGTGTCTCCATCTATGCAATGCATCCCATGTTTTGCTGCTTAGAAGTAGGAACTTTATCATATTCTTAGCAAAGCAGAGAGGAAATCTTATGCAAGTTTATTGTTACAAACCTTGAGATATTTATTTCCTGTTTCAAAACAAAAACATTACAAATGGGTGAATCATAATATTGTAATCAGTGTTTAAAATATTTATCACTAATTCTTTCAATTAATGTGCAAAGAAGACACTAGTACTATTGTTATAGATTGAGAATTTTACACTTGGACAGATAAAGGTAATTAAGTGGTGTATTGGTAATTCACAAGACTGGTAAATGGTAGCAATGTTTCCACTATGTTAATTTTATACAAAAATGCTTGTATGGAACTTAAAAACCTTGTATTTTTGTCTTTAAATACCCCAAAAGTAATTTAAAATGTCTCAGTTTGATAGTAAGAATTGACATCTGACTGGTTCCTAAAGGGACTACCCTGAGACTATCAAGAGAAAAACAACAACAAACCTGAAGGAAGAGGTAAAGAAACTTTTTTGATGAGTTATTATAATAGTCTTGTGGGTTTCTTAAATATTTAAATATTGTATACCAATTTTAGCATTTATGTCTATAATCATGAATACATATATATATGTGAATACATTATATTCATTAATTTTTGTCATAGCTACATTTCTGAATGTTTATATTATTTTATTACCTTACTCATAATTATTTAATGGTATCATCCACTGTAATAAAATAATTATGAATAATTTGAGAACACTTTCATTGTCATCAAGATATATTTGGTGTGATGGTCAATAATCAACACTGAAAAAGAAGATTATGATTTAAACAGTTCCCTCTTTTATCACAAATATCAATTTATTAAGTAAGCAGCAGCAAGTATCGACTCCTCTTTAAACTTATGAATTTAATTTTCTAACCTTCTAAACAGTAATTGTTTCTTTTCCTGAATTTTAACAGAGTAAATCACACTTATGTTTAAAAGTAATTTTCAGATTAATATATTTAAAAAATCCAGATAGCTACAGAAGTGTGATTTTTCACTCAAAAGAGCATGCAAAAAGAATAAAAAATTCTTACATGTACTCTGAGGGCTTCCCAGGTGTGTAAAGACTCTGCCTGCAACTCAGAAGACACAGATTCAGTCTCTGGGTTGGGACTTTTCCCTGGAGGAGGGCATGGCAACCCACTCCGGTATTCTTGTGTAGATAATTCCATGGATAGAGGAGCTTTGTGGTCTATCATCCATAGGGTTGCCAAGAGTTGGACCTGACTGAAGTGACTAAGTATGCACACATGCATATACTCTAAATCTTTTTGGCTAAAATAACATGATTTATTACAATCATAGGAAATATAAAACACTGATTTTAGTTTAATTTACTCTAAAATCATTAATTTTAAAAATTATTTTTCTAAGATTTTATGCTAGGGAAACGACAATAAATGTCACTTTAGAATTGTAATAGGTTGAGTTTGTGTGGTATTTTATCATTGTTGTTGTTGTTGTGTCATGTCTGACTCTTTGCAATCTCATGGACTGTAGTCCACCAGGCTCCTCTGCCCATGACATTTTCCAGGCAAAACTACTGGAATGAGTTGTCATTTCCTACTCCAGGGGATAAACTTCTAACCCAGGGATTGAACCCATGTTTCTTTAATCTCCCACATTGGCAAATGCATTTTTTACCATTGTTCCACCTGGGAAGCCCAGTGCCTTTATTAATGCTGGTAAAGAGAAGGAACAATCAGATTCAATTATGCATCTAGGTTTTTTTCAACCAATGAAGACAATGTCATTGTCTTTTATGCTAAAAGAAGTGGGGTCTCCCTTCAATAATTCTAATATTTTTTTTTTCTACTTGAAATTGATTCCAAGTTTGTTGAAAAACTAGAGTCTCTGGAGAGTAATTTTGCTCTTTGGTACCTTTTCTGCCTCAGATGTACACAACTGAGTACATCTGGCAGAGAACAGAGAGATAATACAGTTCCCAACTTATTATATTTCAGATTCACTGAGTCCAGAGATGGAAGAAAATTTTAGGTTTTCAAGACATAATTAAAAAAATGAAGGCCTCTTGGCCCATATTTTTATTTATTTTTTATTTATATAATTTACAATTTATACTTTTAAAATTTGAAATGGTCAACTCAGAAACTAGAGAAGGAAATCTGATTATGAGTTTTCTAATGGCTGATTATTTGATTTTACTAACCTCAGATATGCAGATGAAACCACCCTTATGGCAGAAAGTGAAGAAGAACCGAAGAGCCTCTTGATGAAAGTGAAAGGGGAGAGTGAAAAATTTGGCTTAAAACTCAGAATTCAGAAAACTAAGATCATGGCATCTGGTCCCACAACTTCATGGCAAATAGATGGGGAAACAGTGGCTGCCTATTTTTCTGGGCTCCAAAATCACTGCAGATGGTGATTGCAGCCATGAAATTAAAAGACTCTTACTCCTTGGAAGGAAAGTTAGGACCAATCTAGATAGCATTTTAAAAAGCAGAGACATTACTCTGTCAACAAAGGTCTGTCTAGTCAAGGTTATGGTTTTTCCAGTAGTCATGTATGGATGTGAGAGTTGGACTATAAAGAAAGCTGAGCGCTGAAAAACTGATGCTTTTGAACTGTGGTGTTGGAGAAGACTCTTGAGAGTCTTGAGAGTCCCTTGAACTGCAAGGAGATCCAACCAGTCCATCCTAAAGGAGATCAGTCCTGGGTGTTCATTGGAAGAACTGATGTTGAAGCTGAAACTCCAATATTTTGGCCACCTGATGCGAAGAGCTGACTCATTTGAAAAGACGCCAATGTTGGGAAAAATTGAGGGCAGGAGGAGAAGGGGACGACAGAGGATGAGATGGCTAGATGGCATCAGCGACTCAATGGACATAAGTTTGGGTAAACTCTGGGAGCTGGTATGGACAGGGAGGCTTGGCGTACTCCGGTTCATGGGGTCGCAAATAGCCAGACATGACTGAGCGACTGAACTGAACTGAACTGAAGCAGTTTCAGGATTTGATTTCTTAATGGGATATTATTCTTTTGTGACCCATCTTTATTTGCCTCAGACTTGTTGCTGTTGATACTAATTTTACTTTCAGAGCTACACAGAATAACATTAGCAATTTTTCTCTGTTGTATCCTCACAAATCTATAGGCAGCTATAATGTCCATATTTAATTTTTCCATTCAGTACTATCAAAAATAACTTCATATGATGTCATTCTTCACCTCTTCACCAGCTTCATGCCCCTCCAGAACCATAGCTGATTTGTAGCATGCATTATTCATAAAAATATAAATCTACTAAAATATTAAAAAGGAAAATGTAAGATATAAAAATCTGAGCTATATTTCTATAAATGAGAAATAAGATTATGTGTTTTCTTCTGTATTATCCTCTTAGACTGAATTTTGGGGCTACTTAGGTATACACATTTTAAATGGAATAATAGTAATCTAGATTTTCCTTTTTCACATTCTTATAATATCTAAATATTTATCTAACTATGCACTTCTACAAATTTTAGAAAATTGATTAATTTTGCACATAATGCAATCTTTATTGGGTACCAATAGCTTTTCTATAATTGTAGATGCAGACACTAGCAGGCAAACTAAGTATGTATCTATTATATAAAGAGGGGGAATAAGAAATGAAATATTTTCACCTATAAGACTCTATCTTTCATTAAATAACTCTATGATGCTGTTATTTTTTCCTTACTATTATCTAGACACTATTCCTAACGACCAAGTAATTAATAGATCAGACTTTAGGGTAAGTTTTTATATGCCTTACTTCATAAATTTTATTAAACATATATATGGGAAAGTGCCAATAATCTTATTTAAAAGTAGAGCAAATGTGGCATTGAGTTAAAGAAAAAGTGAAAGTGTTAGTCACTCAGTTGTATCCAGCTCTTTGTGATCCCATGAACTGTAGCCTACCAGGCTCCTCTGTCCATCAAATTCTTCACACAAGAATACTGGAGTGGGTTGCCTTTACCTTCTCCAGGGTATCTTCCTGACTCAGGGATCAAACCTGCATCTCCCACATCGCAGGCAGATTCTTTACCCTCTGAGCCACCAGGGAAGTCAGCATGGGGTTAAACTACTGGAAAAAGACATGATTGTTGTAAAACAAAGTCAAGATTCAAAGCTAATTCTTTCTGAGTCTAAAGTTTGTGAGTATTTCTGGATCAGAAAGAATAGCTACTTTTTCTTGAATAAACACCCTAAGTACCACATATGCTATTTATTTATGTTATTGCAAACAAAATGTATGAACACCTCCTAAAGATTCAGTCATCAATTAATGTGGTCAGATCCTCATATCCATAGCAAATTTCTAGAGTGTCTACAAATGTTATGAATTTGGATGTTCCTTCTTGGTATGTTCAATATATGCTGTGAAATTGATTATATCATGTTTGACAACCACCTGTGCTAAGTATGCTGATGCAGTGTTCCAGATCTCCAGATCACCACCTCCTACTTATTACTTAGGACCTTGTTCAACCACCTCTCATATTATCATCTCATTCTTTTTATATTAGGTAATTTCAACACAAATCATCTTTGTCTTCTTTTTCTGGTTTACTTTCCCTTTTTATATTAATCATTAATATTAGAAATTACATCAAATGTTTCTGTTTGTTTTTATTGTTTTTGCTTACATTATCTGTATCCTCACATGAGTATATCCACTTCCTGAAGAAAGACTATTCATCTATCCTGCTTACTTATTTATCTTATTATCTAGAAGAGTACCTTGAACATAGCAATTGTCAAACACAATTACTGAAATATAAATATACATACACACACACACATCTTGGAGTTTCTACTACACCTTTTATATGTAAAGAATCTTTATATGTAAAGAATAGCACACACAACTTGATTAAATAGCTCCTTCTTACTAACATTTTTAAGATTTGAAGATTAATGCATAAGACTTGAAGTTTTAGTAGGGTTGTTCCACAGCATTGATTGGTTTAGTTTTAAATATACAAGGAGCATGAACTTCCTACTATTGTACTTTGCTAAGTATGTGGTCATTTTATATATTGGTTAAGTTCAGTTCAGTTCAGACACTCAGTTGTGTCTGACTCTTTGTGACCCCATGAATCACAGCATGCCAGGCCTCCCTGTCCATCACAAACACCCGGAGTTTACTCAAACTCATGCCCATCGAGTCAGTGATGCCATCCAGCCATCTCATCCTCTGTCGTCCCATTCTCCTCCTCCCCCCAATCCCTCCCAGCATCAGGGTCTTTTCCAACGAGTCAGCTCTTCACATGAGGTGGCCAAAGTATTGGAGTTTCAGCTTCAGCATCAGTCCTTCCAACGAACACCCAGGACTGACCTCCTTCAGGATGGACTGGTTGAATGTCCTTGCAGTCCAAGGGACTCTCAAGAGTCTTCTCCAACACCACAGTTCAAAAGCATGAATTCTTCGGCGCTCAGTTTTCTTCACATTCCAACTCTCACATCCATACATGACCACTGGAAAGATCATAGTCTTGACTAGATGGACCTTTGTTGGCAAAGTAATGTCTCTGCTTCTTAATATGCCATCTAGTTTGGTCATCACTTTCCTTCCAAGGAGTAAGCATTTTTTAATTTCATGGCTGCAGTCACCATCTCTAGTGATTTTGGAGCACAAAAAATAAAGTCTGACACTGTTTCCACTGTCTCCCCATCCATTTCCCATGAAGTTATGGGGCCAGATGCTATGATCTTAGTTTTCTGAATGTTAAGGTTTAAGCAACTTTTTCACTCTCCTCTTTCACTTTCTTCAAGAGGCTTTTTAGTTCCTCTTCACTCTTTGCCATAAGGGTGGTGTCATCTGCATATCTGAGGTTATTGATATTTCTCCCGGCAATCTTGATTCCAGCTTGTCCTTCTTCCAATCCATCACCAATTCCCAGAGCCTACCCAAACTCATGTCTATTGACTAGGTGATGCCATCCAACCATCTCATCCCCTGTCGTCCCCTTCTCCTCCTGCCTTCAATCTTTCCTAGCCTCAGGGCCTTTTCCAATGAGTCATCTCTTTGCATTATGTGGCCAAAATGGAGTTTCAGCTTCAACATCAGTCCTTCCAATGAACACCTAGGACTGATCTCCTTTAGGACGGACTGGTTGGATCTCCTTGCAGTCCAAGGGACTCTCAAGAGTCTTCTCTCACACCACAGTTGAAAAGCATCAATTTTCAGCACTCAGGTCTTTTTATAGTCCAACTCTCACATCTATATATGACTACTGGAAAAACCATAGCCTTGACTAGATGGACCTTTGTTAACAAAATAATCTCTGCTTTTGGTCATAACTTTCTTTCTAAGGAGTAAACATCTTTTAATTTCATGGCTGCAATCACTATCTTCTATGATTTTGGAGCCCCAAAAAATAAAGCCAGCCACTGTTTACCCACCTATTTGCCATGAAGTGATGGGACCAGATGCCTATTATCTCAGTTTTCTGAATGTTGAGCTTTAAGTCAAGTTTTTTACTCTCCCCTTTCACTTTCATTAAGGGGCTCTTTAGATCTTCTTCACTTTCTGCCATAAGGGTGATGTCATTGCATATCTGAGGTTATTGATAGTCTCCTGGCAATCTTGACTTAGACATGTGCTTCTTCCAGCCCAGCATTTCTCATCATGTACTCTGCACATAAGTTAAATAAGCAGGGTGACAATATACAGCCTTGATATACTCCCTTTCCTATTTGGAACCAGTCTGTTGTTCCATGTACAGTTCTAACTGTTGCTTCCTGACCTCCATACAAACCAAGATGCAAATATAACTTAAGATATGTCCAAGGTAAGAGAAACCCAAGTAATATGGTAGGCACTGAGAGAGAGCATCAGAGGGCAGACTGACTGAAACCATAATCACAGAAAACTAGCCAATCTGATACATGGACCATAGCCTTGTCTAACTCAATGAACCTAGGCTATGCCATGTAGGGACACCCAAGACTGACGGGTCATGGTGAAGAGGTCAGACAGAATGTGGTCCACTGGAGAAGGGAATGGCAAACCACTTCCATATTCTTGCCTTGAGAACCCCATGAACAGTATGAAAAGGCAAAAAGAAATGACACTGAAAGATGAACTCCCCAGGTCGGTAGGTGCCCAATATGCTACTGGAGATCAGTGGAGAAATCACTTCAGAAATAATGAAGGGATGGAGCCAAAGCGAAAACAACACCCAGCCGTGGATGTGACTGGTGATAAAAGCAAGGTTTGATGCTGTAAAGAGCAATATTGCATAGGAACCTGGAATGTTAGGTCCATGAATCAAGGCAAATTGAAAGTGGTCAAACAAGAGATGGCAGGAGTGAACATCAACATTCTAGGAATCAGCGAACTAAAATGGACTGGAATGGGTGAATTTAATTCAGATGACCATTATAAATACTCTTGTGGGCAGGAATCTCTTAGAAGAAATGAAGAAGCCATCATAGTCAACAAAAGAGTCTTATATGCAGAACTTGGATGCAATTTCATAAAATGACAGAATGATCTCTGTTCGTTTCCAAGGCAAACCATTCAATATCACGGTAATCCAAGTCTATGTCCTGACCAGTAACGTTGAAGAAGCTGAAGTTGAATGGTTCTATGAAGACCTACAAGACCTTCTAGAACTTATACCCCCCACCCCAATGTCCTTTTCATTATAGGAGACTGGAATGAAAAAATAGGAAGTCAAGAAACACTTGAAGTAACAGGCAAATTTGGTCTTTGATTACAGAATTAAGCAAGGAAAAGTTGAACAGAGTTTTGCCAAGAGAACACACTGGTCATAGCAAACACCTTTTTCCAACAACACAAGAGAAGACTCTACACATGGATATCACCAGAGAGCCAACACTGAAATCAGATTGATTATATTCTTTGCAGCCAAAAATGAAGAAGCTATATACAATTAGTAAAAACAAGACTGGGAGCTGACTGTGACTCAGATCATTATTGAACTCCTTATTGTCAAATTCAGACTTAAATTGAAGAAAGTGTGGAAAAGCACTAAACCATTCAATTCAGTTCAGTCACTCAGTCGTGTCCGACTATTTGCGACCCCATGAATCGCAGCATGCCAGGCCTCCCCATCCATTACCAACTCCGGGAGTTTACTCAAACTCATGTCCATCAAGTAGGTGATGCCATCCAGCCATCTCATCCTCTGTCATCCCCTTCTCCTCCTGTCCCCAAATCCCTCCCATCATCAGGGTCTTTTCAAATGAGTCAACTCTTTGCACGAGGTAGCCAAAGTATTGGAGTTTCAGCTTCAGCATCAGTCCTTCCATTGAACACCCAGGACTGATCTCCTTTAGGATGGACTGGTTGGATCTCCTTGCAGTCCAAGGGACTCTCAAAGTTTTCTTCAACACCACAGCTCAAAAGCATCAATTTTTCAGCACTCAGTTTTCCTACAGTCCAACTCTCACATCCATACATGACCACTGGAAAAACCATAGCCTTGACTAGATGGACCTTTGGTGGCAAAGTAACGTCTCTGCTTTTTAATATGCTATCTAGGTTGGTCATCACTTTCCTTCCAAGGAGTAAGGATCTTTTAATTTCATGGCTGCAATCACCATCTGCAATGATTTTGGAGCCCAAGAAAATAGTCCGACACTGTTTCCACTGTTTCCCCATCTATTTGCCATGAAGTGATGGGACCAGATGCCATAATCTTAGTTTTCTGAATGTTGAGCTTTAAGCCAATTTTTTCACTCTCCTCCTTCACTTTCATCACAAGGCTTTTTAGTTCATTTTCACTTTCTACCATAGGGGAAATGTCATGTGCATATCTAAGATGTGCAGATATGCACATCTCAAAGTAGGAAGTCAAGAAACACCTCTAGTAACAGGCAAATTTGGCCTTAGAGTATGAAATGAAGCTGGACAAAGGCTAATAGAGTTTTGCCAAGAGAACACACTGGTCATAGAAAACACCCTCTTTCCACAAAACAAGGGAAGACATGGACATCACCAGATGGTCAACACCAAAATCAGATTGATTATATTATTTGCAGCCAAAGATAGAAAAGCTCTATACTGTCAGCAAAAACAAGGCCAGGAGCTGACTGTGGCTCAGATCATGAACTCCTTACTTCTAAATTCAGGCTTAAATTGAAGAAAGTAGGGAAAACCACTAGACCATTCAGGTATGACCGAAATCAAACCATTCAGGTATGACCTAAATCAAATCTGTTATGATTATACAGTAGAAGTGAGAAATATATTTAAGGGACTAGATCTGATAGACAGAGTGCCTGATGAACTACAGATGGAGCTTCATGACACTGTACAAGAGACAGGGATCAAGACCATCTCCAAGAAAAATAAATGCAAAAAAGGCAAATTTTTGGCTGTCTGAGGAGGCCTTACAAATAGCTGTGAAAAGAAGAGAAGTGAAAGCAGAGGAGAAAAGGAAAGATCTCCCCATTTGAATGCAGAGTTCCAAAGAATAGCAACGAGGGATAAGCAAGCCTTCCTCAGTGATCAGTGCAAAGAAACAGAGGAAAATAGAAGAATGGGAAAGACTAGAGATCTCTTTCAGAAAATTAGAGATACCAAGGGAACATTTCATGCAAAGATGGGCTCAGTAAAGGACAGAAATGGTATGGACCTGACAGAAGCAGAAGATATTAAGAAGAGTTGGCAAGAATGCACAGAAGAACTGCACAAAAAAAGATCTTCATGACCCAGATAATTATGATGGTGTGATCACTCACCTAATGACAGGCATCCTGGAATGTGAAGTCAAGTGGGCCTTACGAAGCATCACTATAAACAGAGCTAAGGTAGCTGAAGTGAACAAAACAGAACAGAACAAAGCTAGTGGAAGTGATGGAATTCCAGTTGAGCTGTTTCAAATCCAGGAAGATGGTGCTATGAAAGTGCTGCACTCAAGAATGTTCAGTCTACAACACAATTGCATTCATCTCACATGCTAGTAAAGAAATGCTCTAAATTCTCCAAGCCAGCCTTCAAAAAGACTTGAACCATGAACTTCCAGATGTTCAAGCTGGATTTAGAAAAGGCAGAGGAACAAGAGATCAAATTGCCAACATCCATTGGATCATAGCAAAAGCAAGAGAGTTCCAGAAAAATGTCTACTTTTGCTTTATTGACTATAATAAAGCCTTTGACTGTGTGGATCACAACAAACTGAAAAATTCTTAAAGAGATGGGACTGCCAGACCACTTCACATGTCTCCTTAGAAACTTGTATGTGGGTCAGGAAGCAATAATTAGACCTGGGTATGGAAAAACTGATTGCTTCAAAATTGGGAAGGAGCATGACTGGGCTGTATATTTTCACCTTGTTTGTTTAACTTATATGGAGAGAACATCATGCAAAGTGCTGGGCTATATGAATCACAAGTTAGAATCAAGGTTGCCAGGAGAAATATCAACTTCACATATGCAGATGATACCACTTACTGCAGTAACAGATTTTATCTTGGGCTCCAAAACCACTGAAGACTGTGATTGCAGACATGAAATTAAAATCTGTTTACTCCTTGAAAAGAAAGCTATAATAAATTTTTGTTTGCAGAGATATCACTCTGGTCTTGATAGTCAAAGCTATGACTTTTCTAGTCATCTATAGGGATATGATAGCCGGACTAGAAAGAAGTCTGAGCACTGGAGAATTGATGCTTTCAGACTGTAGTGCTGAAGAAGACTCTTGAGAGCCCTTTGGACTGCAAGGAGATAAAGCTAGTCAATCCTAAAGGAAATCAACCTTGAATATTCATTGGAAGGACTGAGCTGAAGCTAAAACTCCAATACTTTGGCCAGCAGATGCAAAGAGCCAAGTCTTTGGAAAAGAACCTGATGTTAGGAAAGATTGAAGACAAAAGGAGAAGGGAGAGGCAAAAGATGAGATGTTTAGATCACATCACCAACTTGATGGACGTGAATTTAAACAAACTCTTGGAAATAGTGGAAGACAGAGGAGCCTGGCATGCTACAGTCCATGAAGTCACAGTGATTCCAAAAGGACTTAGCAACTAAACAACAACATCAAAAACTGTCTAGAAAAACAATCTTTAAATAGAGCAGTCAGTGGGGTGGGGGGGTGGGTGCGTGGGAGGAGGGGAGATGACAAGCATCTATTAATTTAAAAAAGCAACTCTGAAGAATGTAGATGGCATCTTTAAAACATTGTAACTAAAATAAAAACAAACAACAAAACAAGTAAAATATGTCAACAAAGAACTCTATAGAGATAAAAAATGTCTTCATTTGTCTATATTCTGACATTTTCAGGCTTAGAGGAATGATCAAAGAAAAGGAGATCACATGCATAAACATACTTTAAAATGTTATTAAATTGAATCTCACAATGCATGAGGAAAATATCTTATTTTCAGGTTGGTTTAACAGAAACACAAACTGTAATTCACCCAATTACAGAAACACATATGGTCGTTTCTTCAGCTGCAGAAAAACTTGATATAATCTAGCATCCACTTGTGATGAACAATTTTACTTAACTTGAATTTAAAACTCTCATATTTATAAAGGGTATTTATGAAAAATGAGAGTTTATATCACACATGACTATGTAAGATTGAACAAAAATATTTACTGTCCTCAAATCATTTTCCATTTTTCTGGAGGTTTTGCTCAGTGCACTAAAGAAATAAATAAAGCAAAAGTAATATAGATTGGAAAAAAAAGATGTTATTTTTTAATAGAAGATATAACTAAATAGAAAATATTAAGAGATTTTAAATTAGATACTAGAACTAATAAAAGAGTTCAGTAAGTCTCAGGAAGCAAATATAAAAATTATCTATACCATAATCAACAAATGTACTTTGGTATAAAAACAGTACTGAAAGTAACCTCGCAAATTTAAAAGCATACTGAAATATTAATTTATTATAAAAAATCTGCAAAAACTACAGAATGTTGGTGAGAAAGCTAAATATGACCTAAAGGAGCAGTTCATGAAGAAGATGGTTGAGTATAATTAATATCTGTTTTCTCCCAAAATTGATCGACAGAGTCAATGAATGTCCATTCAAAACAGTTGGGGAAGAGTTTCAAAGGTTTTGTGGACATCTTTCTAAAATTATCATAATAAGTGCCACTCACTATACATGTACTATATAAAATGGATAAAATAAAAAGACTGGGAATATAAAACAGCCCAGGTTGGCTGCACGAGACAAGTGCTCGGGTCTGGTGCACTGGGAAGACCCAGAGGGATCGGGTAGAGAGGGAGATGGGAGGGGGGATTGAGGTGGGGAACACATGTAAATCCATGGCTGATTCATGTCAATGTGTGACAAAAACCACTACAATATTGTAAAGTAATTAGCCTCCAACTAATAACAATAAATGAAAAAAAAAATTACAGACATATGGTGTAACTAGATTTTCATACATTCCTGATGGGAATAAAAAATGGCAAGGCCAATTTGGAAAGCAGTTTTGTGTCTTAAAATATTAGACATACATTTACCATATGACCAAGCAATTGCATTCTCTTTTTAAAATAATTTTTAAATATATTTATTTATTTATTTTTGGAAGTGCTGGGTCTTCATTGCTGCTAGGGCATTTTTTTAATTGCAGGGAGTGTGAGCTACTTTCTGGTTGCAATCCATGAGTTTCTCGCTGCAGTGGCTTCTCTTGTTGCAGAGCATGAGCTCTAGGGCACAACTTCACACATTTAGTAGTTGCTGTGTACGGGCTCAATATTTGCAGCTCCTGAGCTCTAAAGCACAGGCTCAATAGTTGTCACACATGGACTTAGTTGCTCTGAGGCATGTGGAATCTTCCTGGACCAGGAGTTGAACCCATGTCTCCTGCATTGGCAGATGGATTTTTTTATCACTGAGCCACCAGGAAAGGCTGAGCAATTATATTCTTAAGTATTTACCCCAAATAAATGAAAGTGTTTCACCACGAAACTATTTGCATGTAAATGTTCACTGCTGGAGAAAGCAATGGCATCCCACTCCAGTACTCTTGCCTGGAAAATCCCATGGATGGAGGAGCCTGGTGGGCTACAGTCCATGGGGTCGCTAAGAGTCGGATACAACTGAGCAACTTGACTTTCACTTTTCACATTCATGCGTTGGATAAGAAAATGGCAACCCACTCCAGTGTTCTTGCCTGGAGAATTCCAGGGAAGGGGGAGCCTGGTGGGCTGCTGTCTATGGGATCGCACAGAGTCGGACACAACTGAAGCGACTTGGCAGTAGCAGCAGTCCACTGCAACTTTATTCATAATCCTCAGTCATAACTAAATATCAATCAGCTGATGAGTGGATAAACAAACTGGTAGATACACATGATAAAATACTATTAAGCAGTGAAAAATAATTAATTACTCATATATGCTACAGCATGGGGAATTTCATGTACACTATGCTAAATAATAATTTAGATGCAAAAATATTGATACTGTTTGGCACCAATAACATGAAATATTATAAAAGTCTATTATATAGACTGCTGATCAGTTGTTACCAGTGTCCAGTGAGTAGAAAGTGCAAAGAAGCCACAGAAACATTTTGGAGATAATGGAAATAATGCTCCACACTTTCATGCAACATTGTATTTACATGGCTGTACACATTTCTCAAAATTTATCTTATCACAGACTTAAAATCAGTGAGTTTTATTGTATTAATTATACCTCAATATAGCTAACAAAATATTAAAGAAGATCACAAAAGAGAGAAAAATAAAAAACAAATAGAGTCAGGTTTTTTGACTACTTATCAATTGTTTCATTAAAAAGCAGGTTTCTGCTATATTTGGTCCTAGACCAGGGGTCCTCAACCCCCAGGTACCACTGACTGGTAGCGGTCCATGGCCTGGTAGGAACTGGGCTGTGCAGCAGGAGATAAATAGCTATTAAAGAGCAAAGCTTCATCTCTATTTATAGTTGTTCCCCATCACTCACATTGTCACCTGGGCTCTACTTGCTGTCAGATCAGCGGTGGCACTGGATTCTCATAGGAGGTTGAACCCTACTGTCACTGCCTCCCATCATCTTTAGATGGAACCACCTAGTTGCAGGAAAATAAGCTCAGGGTTCCCACTGGTTCTGCGTTATGGTGAATGTGATATATAACTATTTCATTATATGTCATTATGTAATAATAGTAGAAATAAAGTACACAATAAATGCGATGCCCTTGAATCATCCTGAAACCATCCCCCCACTCCCAGTCCATGGAGAAACTATTTTCCATGAAACTGGTCTGTGGTGTCAAAAGATTGGGGCCCGCTCTCTTAGACAGTTTCATATTCTTAGAGAATTTCTTACGCTCAATTTTCTGTTCTCAAACTGTTCCTCTCATTCTAATTTTACTCATACCTGACTTGGATCAGCTTTGTTCAGTCAATAGCTTAAGTAGGGAGACAATGTCTAAGTCCAATCATTAGACGTCAAAAATTATAATATTAGACAAATATATTATGTATTAGACAAACTTTTCTTTTGTCCTTGGACATCATAAAGACCTTCCAGAAAGCCTTTCATAACAGCCTTATCTTCTGGCATAAATATAAAAGAAGCTGCATTTTTCAAACCAGTTAGACAACAATTATCTGAACAATATTCATTCACTTTAATCACTGAAGTTTTGTCATCTATTACTCCACAGTAGAATAAGAATAGACAGGACTGAAGCGACTAAGCACATGTGCACAGACTAAAACTCATCTGTTATCCAGAGGCAACACAAGTGCCTTCTGTATTTGCCAGTCTATTGCTAAATAGATGTCACATATATTTTTTGTTAAAGTAATGCCTTATTTTTTGTACGAATTATTATAATAGACAAACGAACCTAAGCTATCGCAACAATAAATAAATAAATAAGGATCTCCAAATACAATGGATTCAACAAAGAAGTTTATTTCAATTCATATAAGAGTTTCAGTTGAGCAATTCACAGTGACAGCTTTTCAAGGACAACATTTTTTTTTTTTTTTTCCATTTTATTGTTGAAATTAAGTCATGTATAATTCCATCCTCCAGCTCAGGAGAAGGAAAAGAAAGGCTGGACAATTATTCACTCAGGGGCTTAGGACTCATAACTAAAAGTTTTCCAGTTTTTGTAATAATGTACCTATGCTGAGAAGTTAGTCATGTGGACACTCTGATTTAAAGGGAGGTTGAGAAATATAACATGTAAAACAAATTATAATGTATTTCAGAGACTATTTTATATCAATTTATTTTTTTTTGTTGTTGCTTATAATTTAAAAGTCAGGTACCTACAAAAGAAAAAAAATGAAGACTTTAACTATTTACATATTTTAAATTATATTTTAGGTGCTTTATTTGTTTCTAATTTCAGTGTTTTTCTTTTTTAAGAAACTATAATAAGCTCTAAGGATACAATATAAATAAAACATGCTCTCTAGCTTCAAGGATACTGTTAATAGCTCAGTTGTGCCCAACTTTTTGTGACCCCATGGACTGTAGCCCACGAGGCTCCCCTGTCCAGGAAATTCTCCAGGCAAGAATACTGGGGTGGTGTGCCATTACCTTCTCCAGGGGATCTTCTCAACCTAGGGATCATAGTCAGGTCTGATTTCCACTGAGTCACAAGGGAAGCTTCAGGGACCCATAGGCAAATGTAGCAAAATTAAGTGTGAAAAATGAAAGACAGTGCCATATTAAAGAGTCTCCAAACATATGAGAGCACAAAGAATTGTGACACAAATATAATAAATGGCTCATATTTTGACATTATCTGGGTCATCCTCCAAGTGTGATCATTTACAGTTTTTTAATTGCTCCATCAGCCTGTATTTTCTGCATGGCCTATTACAAGAGAATGGATATTCTGTCTTAGTTTATGATTCAATTCCCTCATGATCTTGTCCCAATTATTTCCCCCAGATGTACTTCTCAACACATTATCTTCATATGTGACTTCACCTGTGTCAGAAATATATTTCTTCCAAGGAGAGGCCAAGCAATACTTTATGGTGAGTGATGTAAAGGGTAAAAATGAAAGACAAATACACAGAGTACAGTTTTGAAGACAAATGTTTTTCCATATTTTTCTTATTTGTTTATTACTATGATCCTCTTTTCTGTATGTTCATCTTAAATACCACTGTTTCATAGTCAGAATCAATTACTTGTTCTCTTTCTCTAAGACAGAATATACTATTTAAAGTTTAATTTTCTAATGATAACTAAACCTCAGGTTTACAGTCAATGGCCTTTATATTCTAAATCTATTAACAGGCTTAAATAATACAGTTGTTCAGTAAATACTGGTTGAGCAAAAAACAAAATGACACTGTTAGGGAATGAACATACTCTTAAGTAGACCTTATGGCTTTTCTGAGAATTATTATTCTTTGATGCTTGCGTACATGCTAAATTGCTTCAGTCGTGTCTGATTCTTTGTAACGCCATGGACTGTAGCCCACCAGGCTCTTCTGTCCATGGAATTCTCCAGGCAGGAATACTGGAAAATTACTGAATTATGATGTTAAATTACTAAATTCAGTAATTCCCAATACCAGTTTGTATAAAATAAGCTGACAAATCAGAATTCAAAATTACATTTTGTTCCACTTCTTTTCTCTCCTTGAGTTACCCCATGTCCAAAGGCAAAGGAGAAACCCCAGCAAGATGGTAGGAGGGGATAAACTGCATTTAGAATCAAACCCCATACCCACCAGAGACACTCGGAGAGCTCAAACAAAACCTTGTGCACCAGAAGACCTCAGAGACTGAGCCAGACCTGATTTGAGTGTCTCCTGTGGAGGTACAGATCAGCTGTGGCCTGCCACAGGGGCAGGTGCCCTGGATTCAGTAGACTTGGGTGTGATATAAGCCCTTTTTGAGGAGATCACCATTACCCCACCATAGAGTGGCCAGAAATTACACAGGACTGGAGAAACAGACTCTTGGAGGGCACAAACAAAGCATTCTGCACACCAGGACCCAGAAGAAAGGAGCAGGGACCCCACAAGAGACTGACCCAGACTTGCCTCTGAGTGTCCAGGAGTCTCCAGTGGAGGTGTGGGTTGGAGGAGGCCAGCTGTAGAGCTGCAGGTTCAGGGACTCTGAGTGTGGCAGTGCATGCACAGGACCTTTTGAAGGAGGTTGCCATTTTCTTCATCACCTCCACCATAGTTTGGTCTCAGGTCAAACAACAGGGAGGGAACACAACCCTGCCAATTAACAGAAAATTGGATTAAAGATTTACTGAGCATGGCCCCAGCCATCAGAACAAGACCTAGTTTCCCCAACAGTCAGTGTCTCCTGTAAGGAATCTTCTTATCCTTATCCATATGATGACAGACAGAATGAAAACCACTGTCACAGACAACTAACCAAACTGATCACATGGACCATAACCTTGTCTAACTCAATGAAACTATGAGCCATGCCATGTACAGCCACCCAGGTCAGATGGGTCATGGTGAAGAGTTCTGATAAAATGTGGTCCACTGGAGGAGGGAATGGCAAACAACTTCAGTATTCTTGCCTTGAGAATCCCATGAACAATAAGAAAAGGCAAAAAGATAGGCACTGAAAGATGAACTCTCCAGGTCCATAGGTGCCCAATGTGCTACTGGAGATCAGTGGAGAAATAACTCCAGAAAGAATGAAGAGACTGAGCCACAGCAAAAAAAAAAAAAAAAAAAAGCCTAGTTTTTGATGTGACTGGTGATGGAAGTAAAGTGTCGATGCTACAAAAAACAATATTGCATAGGAACATGGAATGTTAGGTCCATGAATCAAGGTAAATTGGAAGTGGTCAAACAGGAGATGGCAAGAGTGAACATACATTTTAGGAATCAGCAAACTAAAATGGACTGGAATGAGTGAATTTAACTCACATGACCATTGTATCTACTACTGTGGGCAAGAATCCCTTTGAAGAAATGGAGTAGGACTCATAGTCAACAAGAGTCCATAATGCAGTTCTTGGGTTTGAAAGATGTGAATGATGTCACATTCATAATCTCCAAAGAAGAAGATTTTATTTTGGGACCAGGCTTGGTCACTGAAGATCTTTTGTGTAGCAGAGTTTTATTAAAGTGAAAAAGGGATAGAGAAAGCTTCTGACATAGACATCAGAAGGGGGACGGAAAGTGCCTTACTCGCAAGTCTTTACCAAAGGAATTCCAGAGATCAAATTGCCAACATCCACTGGATCATTGAAAAAGCAAGTGAGTTCCAGAAAAATATCTATTTCTGATTTATTGACTATGCCAAAGCCTTTGACTGTGTGGATCACAATAACTGTGGAAAATTCTGAAAGAGATGGGAATACCAGACCACCTGACCTGCCTCTTGAGAAACCTATATGCAGGTCAGGAAGCAACAGTTAGAACTGGACATGGAACAACAGACTGGTTCAAATAGGAAAAGAAGTACATCAAGGCTATACACTGTCACCCTGCTTATTTAACTCATGCAGAGTACATCATGAGAAACGTTGGGCTGGAGGAAGCACAAGCTGGAAGCAAGATTGCTGAGAGAAATATCAATAACCACAGATATGCAGATGACACCACCCTTATGGCAGAAAGTTAAGAGGAGCTAAAAAGCCTGTTGATGAAAGTGAAAGAGAGTGAAAAAGTTGGCTTAAAGCTCAACATTCAGAAAACTAAGATCATGGCATCTGGTCCCATTATTTCATGGAAATAGATGAGGAAACAGTGGAAACAGTATCAGACTTCATTTTGGGGGGCTGCAAAATTGCTGCAGATGGTGATAGCAGCCATGAAATTAAAAGACACTTACTCCTTGGAGGGAAAGTTATGGCCAACCTAGATCGCATATTAAAAAGCAGAGACATTACTTTGCCAACAAAGGTCCATCTAGTCAAGGCTATGGTTTTTCCAGTGGTCATGTACAGATGTGAGAGTTGGACTGTGAAGAAAGCTGAGCGCCAAAGAATTGATGCTTTTGAACTGTGGTGTTGGAGAAAACTCTTGAGAGTTCCTTGGACTGCAAGGAGATCCAGTCAGTCCATCCTAAAGGAGATAAGTCCTGGGTGTTCATTGGACAGACTGATGCTGAAGCTGAAACTCCAATACTTTGGCCACCTCATGTGAAGAGTTGACTCACTGGAAAAGACCTTGATGCTGGGAGGGATTGGGGGCAGGAGGAGAAGGGGATGACAGAGAATGAGATGGCTGGATGGCATCACCAACTCGATGGACATGTGTTTGAGTAAACTCCGGGAGTTTGTGATGGACAGGGAAGCCTGGCGTGGTGCGATTCATGGGGTTGCAAAGAGTTGGACACGACTGAGTGACTGAACTGAACTGAAGAATAAATCAAAAGAATGTCTCAAGGTTGTAAAAATTTTACCAGACTCACTCCCATAATTTACATTTTAGGATATCGGATAAGAATTTAACAACTGAAAGTTCCCACCAGCCTCACTCCCGTAATATACATTCTAAAATATCAGAATTAGTCAGAAGGTTTTCAGAAATGAAAACTGTCCTGAATCAGGATACATTGTTGTCATCTAATCCTTGGTACAGATTTTAAACTGAGTTGCTTGTTGTGTAATCATCAGTTCTAGGCTTAAAGAAAAACAATAACAGCAACAACAACTTAGTATGTGATTAAGACTAAGGAATGTAGAGAGAGAGAGAAAGACGTTTATCCTTTACTCCTCCTTGAGAATCCCAGATCCCTTTCTCCTCCTCAAGAACCCCAGAACCCTCTCTCCTCAGACACCCTCTGGACTTTTTATCAACCTGCCTAGAAACTGGCTCTCTCACATGCAATCTCAAAGAGGACAAAATGATATCTGCTCATTTCCAGGGCAAATAATTCAACATCACAGTAATTCTAGTCTATGCCCCAATCTCTAATGCTTAAGAAGCTGAAGCTGAATGGCTCTATGAAGACATACAAGACCTTCTAGAACTAATACTCAAAAAAGATGTCCTTTTCATTATAGGGAACTGGAATGCAAACTTAGAAAGTCAAGAGATACCTAGAGTAACAGGCAAATTTGTCCTTGGAGTACAAAACAAAGTAAGTCAAAGTCTAACAGAGTTTTGCCAAGAGAACACACTGGTCATAGCAACCCTCTTCCAACAACACAAGAGAAGACTCCACACATGGACATCACCAGATTGTCAATAACAAAATCAGACTGATTACATTCTTTGCAGCCAAATATGGAGACACTCTATACAGTCTGCAAATACAAGACCGGGAGCTGTCTGTGGCTTAGATCATGAACTCCTTATTGCCAAATTCAGATTTAAATTGAGGAAAGCAGGGAAAACCACTAGATCATTCAGGTATGACCTTAATGAAATCCCTTATGATTTTACAGTAGAAATGACAAATCAATTCAAGGGGTTAAATCTGATAGACAGAGGGCCTGAAGGACTGTGGATGGAGGTTTGTGACATTGTACAGGAGGCAGTGATCAAGACCATCCCCAAGAAAAAGAAATGCAAAAAAGACAAAATGGCTCTGAGCAGGCCTTACAAAGAGCTGAGAAAAGAAGAGAAGCTAAAGGCAAAGGAGAAAAGGAATGATATAACCATTTGAATGCAAAGTTCCAAAGAATAACAAGGAGAGATAAGAAATCTTTCCTTGGTGATCAGTGCAAAGAAATAGAGGAGAATAATAGAATGGGAAAGACTAGAGATCTCTTCAAGAAAATTAAGGATACCAACGAAAGATTTCATACAAAAATGGGCACAATAAAGGACAGACATGGTATGGACCTAGCAGAGGCAGAAGATATTAAGAAGAGATGGCAAGAATACACAGAAGAACTATACAAAAAAAAAAAATAATAATAATCTTCATGACCCAGGTGACGATGATGTGATCACCTACCAAGAGCCAGACATGGAATGAAAAGTCAAGTAGGCCTTAGGAAGCATCACTATGAACAAGCATCACTAGTGGAGGTGATAGAATTCCAGCTGAGGTATTTCAAATCCTGTAGGATGTATTGTGAAAGTGCTGCATTCAGTATGTCAGTCAGTTTGGAAAACTCAGCAGTGGCCACAGGACTGGAAAAGGCCAGTTTCATTCCAATCCCAAAGAAAGGCAATAGCAAAGAGTGCTCAAACTACTGCCCAGTTACACTCATCTCACATACTAGCAAACTAATGCTCAAAATTCTCCAAACCTGGCTCCAACATTGTATTTCCAGATGTTCAAACTGGATTTAGAAAAACCAGAGGGACCAGAGATCAAATTGCCAACATCCATTGGATTGTTGAAAAATAAGAGTTCCAGAAAAAACATCTACCTCTGTTTTATTGACTATGCTAAAGCCTTTGACTGTGTGGATCACAAAAAATTGTGGAAAATTCTTAAAGAGATGGAAACACCAGTCAACCTTGCTTACCTCCTGACCAACTTAGACAACCTATTAAAAAGCAGAGTCATTACTTTTCTGACAAAGGTCCATCTAGTCAAAGCTATGGTTTTTTGATTAGTCATGTATGGATGTGAGAGTTGGACTATAAAGAAAGCTGAGCACCGAAGAATAGATGCTTTTGAACTGTGGTGTTGTAGACGACTCCTGAGAGTCACTTTGACTGCAAAGAGATTAAAAAAGTCAATCCTAAAGGAAATCTATCCTGAATATTTATTGGAGGGACTGATGCTGAGGCTGAAACTCTGACACTTTGGCCTCCTGATGCAAAGAATTGACTCATTGGAAAAGACCCTAATGTTGGGAAAGATTGAAGGCTGGAGGAGTAGGAGATGACAGAGGATGAGATGGTTGGATGGCATCACCAACTAGATGGACATAAGTTTGAGGAAGCTCCAGGTGTTGATGATGGATAGGGAAGCCTGGTGTGATTCAGTCCACGTGGTTCCAAAGAGTCAGACATGACTGAGTGACTGAAGTGAACTCACTGAGTTACATGCAGGAAAATAAGATTAGTGAAATAAAAATTCTAAATGACTCTTTAGAAAATAATTAATTTTTTCCTCATGATTAGCAAAAAACAAAGCAAAAAAAATATTGATTAACTTTAAATTTCAGTCTGAGTTGTTTATCTTGACTTGACTCTTCTGTATAACAAGAAATTCATGTGTGTTATAATAAGCATAGTAAAAGACCTACTTCTATTCTATTTGCTTTGATTCAACATTCATACTCTTATAATAGAATAATAATGTGTATGAACTATGGAAATAGGGCTACCAAAAATTATTTAAAGCAGAAAGAGATTAACAAGTATCTACTGCTGCAGAAATTGAAGAGGACAAAACTTAAGTTGAAATAGGGGTTGCAGCACAGGCATTATCAGTGATTATCTGACAGTAGATTTTATAAAATATTAGGAATTGATTACAGATTGCTTTTTATAAGTGAATGAGTAATGAGAAAACAGAAGAAAGTGTTGAATATATTTTGCTGCTATGGACAAGATATTTCAATTGTCCTTGAAAAGTAACTGGGGGAATTTTGGCCAACATAAGTCTATAGTTCATGCATTTAAATATTCTTTTCCCTGCAAAAATGGCAATCTTAAGAGTACATTAAAATGATAAAGCTATAAACAAGAGAAATATTTTCATGGCCAGAATACGAATAGAAATATACTGTAGCAAACAAGGGCAGAAGTTGTGTGCCTGCTGGGATCAAGGATTGAATCAATGAGAAGAGGGTCTGGAGGTTCAGTTCTTGGATAACAGGGTCCAAAAGCACCTTAGACTTTATTGAAAATCAAAGTCTGACTGACATTGTGAAACCAGAGGCTGGGGCTCCCTACCTATTAATAGAAGCTGAAAAAAACTTAGTCCTACTGTCTGAGGTTTGACACAGCTCCTTGTCTTGGTTGGCTGAAGAAAATAAGCACAACTAGCAAAAATTATTTGGTTTAGCTGGAACTAAGCTAGTGCCAGTATCAGGAGGAACCACAACTGAAAATCCAAAATATGAAATGTGTGATCATTAAGACACAGTCTCCACTAATCTTTTTGAGGATAAGACTGAGAATGAAAGTTTCAAAATAAATGACTGAAGCTATCGTTCAAATTGAGAGCCAACATTTGAAATACCGAGTGCATAAATTTATGCTTAGCAAAAATGAAAATCTGAGTTATGATATTAAATATCATGTTAAATTCCATTATAATAGAACTATAGACACCTATTATAAGAAAATAGTTATGGAAGAAAGACATTATAAACTCAAATAATGAAATATGAATTACTAATGGCTTATATGAAAAAGAACAGATAAATACAGAAAAAAGACCAAATTAGACACATTGGATTATAAATACAGTTATAAGAATGATAGGTTATGGTTTTTAGATTGCATATATGTGAAGGTGAAATTTGTAAATCAGAGGATTACTGAAAAATTATTTCTGAATTATGGTTAGGGTTATGAAAAAGGAGAGAAACTGTACCTTTATTCTCATCTGGCCTGAGTTATCAAATTAACAGAAGAAAAGGAATAGATTTCAATGTGGCAAGGGACTGGTAGATATAAAGGGTTTATGCATGAAATATCGAGCTTAGCATGCTGTGGGCAGCCAGATTTCTCCACTCAATTGTCAATTCCAAATAGAGATTTTAATTTGCAGAGATCAGAGTTATAGGTACAAATTTTAGCATAAGACAAACTGATGTCAAAGGATGGTAAATAACAGCTTTTAAGAGGAAGAAATAAAATCTTAACAATAGCAACAAAGCAAGGATTGGTGCATTGGTTTCAAAGAGTAATGATTTTTAAAAAAGATAAAAACACTGTCATTGTTTTAAATGATGAGAAACCAAGAGGGAATAACAATCTTAAGGGATACAAAATCCAGAGATAGGTCAAACAATTTGTTGAGTTTGAATATGGATTATATATTAGATGACATTATGGAATTTCTATTACTTTTGCTAAATGAATCTTCTATTACTTTTATTAATGTCATGCTTGGCCATTGATGAAAAGTGTTTTAATATTAAGATATGTTTTAATATATGATAAAGTATATAAGATATTACACTTGTAATTCTCCTTAAATATCTTCAGCATTAAAATTTAAAATTCATACAAACAATATGATAGCTGATAGTCCACAGGTGAGAAGGGAAACTGAAACTTTCAATTTTATTTGTTGATAATTCAATAATGCTGATCTGAGAATGATTTTTTTTACTTTTCTGAAAGTTCTATGTTTTTTAATAAAAGAAAGTGCTTTGGGGCCTTCTGGGAGTGATTATAAGAATCCCAAAGAGTATATCTGAGAGCATAAGGATGTTCCCATAAGCCACATAAATTGCCTCTGCTCCTTACCCCGAGCAAATGTGTCCAATAGTAAGGGTGGATAATTACTTCAGTTTGCTGGAACAATCCTGGATGTAGCACTGAAATTTTCACATTTCAAGAAACACATCAATTAGTCAATAAATTTCAGGAGGCAGAAATTGTGTGTGAAACCTTGACTTTTTTGCAGTCAGTGCTCAAATGTACATATACTGACAACTTTGTTCTTGGTAAGTGAGCTCTGTGTACATAGTTGTTTCCATGCCCATACACCTTTCATTATTAATTTTCTGATTTTCTGAAAGACATCTGACTTGCTTTTTCACTTATGTAAATTATGACAACCTAAGTCTTTCTTTATGTATCTGCTTTATAATCAGTACTGAACATGGCAAAGAATGTCTGAAATTCAAAAAGTTTAACAAATAATTAGAATATAAAGTATTCATCTTTGATGTTATCTGAAATACACTAGAATCCTAGCATTTTTAACTTTAGTGAGGGACTGAATTAATTTTATATATTATAATGTGTATTAAGTGATGCATGCCTGTGTGCTAAGTCACCTCAGTCATGTTTGACTCTTTGCAACTGTATGGACTTCAGCCCACCAGGTTTCTCTGTCCAAGGCATTCTCCAGGCAAGGATACTGGAGTTGGTTGCCACACCCTAGAAGATCTAGGGGATCTTCCTGACACGGATTGAACCTCTCTCTTATGTCTCCCACATTTGCAGGTGGGCACTTCACCTTCAGTGTCACCTGGGAAGCCTTTTAAATGATGATTCATATGCAAATGAACATAATAAAATAAAATTTTAGAGGGAGTAGATTAATTTTATTGAGAGAAAAAGTGCTTAAGAAATTTATTTTATGTAAACACTACCAATATCATCATGATTACAATATTCTTTATTCTTTTGTTAAGTTAGACTCAACTGTATTTCTAAAGATATTTTTAAACTCACTTTAAATACTTGAAAGTAATAAAATCATAGTAATGTATGTGAAAGCATTTTATAAGTACAAGAATATTATGCTTGTATGTGCTAGCTATGTTTTCCTCTCTCTAAATGTATATTGTAAGTCTTGTTTTTCACAGAATCAAGCCTCAGTTTCCAAATAGGGTTGGAATTTAGTGTAGAAATATATGCTAATTCTATTTGTGACTTATCACAATTACAGCTACTTTATATTGACAATTCAGCCATTTCTCTATAACTGTATTTAAGTTTTCACAGGCATTACCTTCAGTAATATAAAGAAATCCATTTTGGCTTGAAAGATGATATGTTTTTTATTGATTTTGCTTTACCACCAAAAGGAAATTATGACTTTGTACATCTTCTCTTTTAATAAGATTACAGGACTGAGTATAATAAACATAACTCTATTCTCAGTTCTGTTGCTTAGAAGATGATAACTCTTGCAGGCATTTAGATGTTGGTTCTTCTTTCTGGATGCTTTAGTTCTTGGGCTTTTGCTTATCTGTTTCTGTACCTTGGATGCAGAAAGTTTCATGGAGTACCTATGGAATTTCATATCAAATATAGTCCCACCAAAGGACAGGAATAGAGACAGCAGACACAGAGAACAGACTTGTGGACACAGGATGAGAAGGAGGGGCAGAAACTGAGAGAGTAGCATTAACATAAATACACTATAATGTGTAAAACAGATAGCCAGCAGGAAGCTATTATATAGGACAGGGAGCTCAGCTCTATGATAATCTACAGGGGTGGGAAGGCAAGCGCAAATGCAAGGGAGGCTCAAGAGGGGTAGGATAAACATCCACATATACATATAGCTGATTCATGTTGCACACAACATTGTAAAGCAATTATACTTCAATAAAAACAAAAATAAAAAACGGTGGGGAGGGTGGCTTCCCTGGTGGTTCAGCAGTAGAGAATCCACTTGCAATGCAAGAGGCATGGGTTTGACACCTGGTCAGGAACATCCCATGGAGAAGAAAATGGCAATCCACTCCAGTATTCTTGTCTGGGAAATGCTAAGGGCAGAGGAGCCTGGCTATCTACACTCTATGGTATCGCAAAAGACTAAGACACAACTTAGTGACTAAACAATAACAGCAACAACAAAAGAAAACATGTCCAGCAATTTAATGGACACACTAATTACGCTGACTTCAGATACTTTACTGTTGGGCAGAAAAGAGACAAAATACCCAATAATTAAGTTACATTTAAGAGACTGTGTCCCCAGGGTATTATCAAATTCACCCAGTCATAGGATGAGTTGGGCATAGGCATAATTTATGTCATCATGGCAGTGGTTCATTTGAAATCAGACTTTAGCAAATACAGAAGAAAGAAGTAAATGTCATAATAATGAAGTTCAGACTCCCATGCCATCTGCTTCAGTTGATCCATCACCTCTCACTTAACTCACGCCTGTATCTTCACATGTGATTCCTTAAGAGGGAGGAAAGGATGTAGGCCAGGTTCATAACTAATGCAATAATTTGGCACTAGCTGCAGAAGATCTTCTACTGAATTACAACTTACCTCAAGGGTAATTCTTAACACAATTGTCAAATAGAGCCCATTGTCTGGTGGGAGAGTAAGTCTGACCTGATGCATGGATATAACCATAATATTGGGCTTTAGAGAATAACTGCATTGTTTAATCAGAGGCTTAACAAGAACAAGAGAGGATATTTCAAAACAAAGTTACCTCAGGAATGGATATTCAGATAAATCTAAGAAATGAGAAGGAAAGATGCCAGCAACTTTTGTCTCCTGTGAATGATCAACAGAAATTATCCACCACAGATGTGTATTCAGTTGCTCAGTCATGTCCAGCTCTTTTGTGAACCTTTGGACTGTAGCCTGCCAGGCTTCCCTGTCCATGCAATTTTTCAGGTAAGGATATTTAAGTGGGTTCCTATTTCCTTCTCCAGGGGATCTTTATTACCCTAAAATTGAACCCATGTCTCTCCTGTGTCTCCTGCATTGTAGGCTGATTCTTCACCCACTGAGCTATAGGGGAAAACTGTCTAGTTGACTGCCTAGGTGACTTGTCCTCTGATGGTCACTTTGACACTTCCCTTGACCATCTTGGCACTTCTACACATGCCCATGAACTGAGTAACCCTCTGGGAAATGATGGAATGCATGTGTGAGCACCAAAACAGGACCTTCTCTTCTCTAAGGATGTGCTAGCTAACAATCACTGGCATCCAAATTATCAGCAACAGAGATAGATGGTGAAACATTAATGTAGCATCATTCTTCAGGATTAGCAGCCACCAAATACTGACAATCTCACCAAACTCCATCCACTTTGGCAAGAAGTAGAAATTCAATCATGTTAGAATCAATAGTTGGCTTAGCCATTAATGCTTGTGTGTAGTAACTGAAGCATCAAGAGAAACCCTGATAATGTGAAGTTGTCTGTACTAGTATCAGAAGATTTATAGCATACCTGGTCTATTGACATGGTGCCCTACACAACATTGCCTCTGATCTTTCCAGAAAAGAAATTGTGGCAATCAGTGTATAATCATGGCTTTCATTGGTCGTGTCATGTACTCTACCAACAAGAATCAGACAGTCTCATTGAACAGAACTGCTGCTGTTGGAATAGAGTGCTGAAGACTTAAATAATGTACCAAGTTGACAACACTTTGTGAAAATGAGCATTGTCTTTCAGGATGCAGGTTATTACTTAATTGATGATTAATGCAGAGTACAGTGTTCACAGTAGGATATAACATTCCAGAAGTTAAGGAGTGAGGGTAAGACCAACATCTCACACACTCATTCCCAGTTATCCAAGTGGAGAATTTGCACATCTCATTCCCCGTGTCTTAGGATCTTTCAGGTAGTTGTTTTTGCTTCCTTTGGTGTGAATGGTGGTGATAATTTTATCACCATATCAATATGCTCCTACCAGGGCATATAGTAAGGCACTTACTGAACTGTAATCTGGAGCTATCACTTGGCTATTTTGGGTTTTATTTATTGGGAAACTAGAAAGCAAAGGAAGAAATTATAGGAATTATACTATTAATACTAATAATCCAACCTGATTATCTCAGGGGTGGTGGTGATAGTTTTCCTGTGCTTCAGTGGCCTACATAATATGAAAACAGCTTTCCTAACCATATACACAAGGACAAAGAGGCTAGATATACAGGTCACCATGGGCTCACTATGATCTGTCTCTCCAAGAAAGCAATCCACATCAGTCAAAGTGATGGCCAGTGGTGGAGGAACACTAAACTAGATTAGGAGAAGCAACTTGGCTATGAATATTAACAGCTATGTTTGCTTAGTCCTCTTATTGAGCTCTTTTTGGAATATTTCAACTGGTGGTAACCTTTGAGGACTGGATATATACTTTCTTACAACTGACAGCAATGTTATTTCCTCCAGGTTCCAACTCTATAGAAATGGGACAGGAAATGGCCTTTATCAAACTAAATTATGTGCCACCCAAGTTACGTTCAATAACATACTTCTCCAACTTTAGACCTTGCATACTTTTTGGCTGTAAGATGACCCTAAAGATGTTTCTTGCCCATATTGCTTCAGCAAATGCTGCCACCACCACAGAGCTAGGATCTCACACATACAAGGTAGATGGTTAAGTAGAGACAGCTACATATGTGCACCACCCAGTCTGGATACACAGACCATGTGACAATGCCAAAGCTCAGGTGAGGGGCCAAGTAACATATCCTAGACATAACAACCCATGAATAGGCTTTGACTAATAACGAATGGAAGCTGAGAAATTATTTTTCCATTCTACTTCAATTTCCCTGAGATACAGTAGTTTTGTTTGGCCTTTCTAAAGATGTCCTACCATCAGCTGTGCTTACTGAGAACAAATAGTCCTTCTATTTGCCTGTCTCACTTTCCTTTGTCCTTCACTTTTGCTTCCCTCTGATTGAAATTCCCTATAATATGATAGCATGAAAACTTCTACCCTAAACTTTGTTTATTAAAGAAACTGAAAAATTTAATTATTTTGTATTTTCATCCTTCTCATATTTTCCCTGCATATATGACTTTTTAAACTCACAAATGTGAATGAGAACATTTGAGATGAAAAAATAAATGCTATGGGCAGTTAATAGATGACAAAATTTTATGTGAAATATTAGGATTAATTATGGACAAAGTCAGAGTTTGGTGAATATCTTCTTTTGATATTTCTAGGTTCTTTCTTTTGGTGCCTGACTTACCTCCAAGAGCCTGTTACTTGGTACCTAATATACGTATATATATATATATATTTTTTTTTTTTTTCCCCCAATCAGAACAAACAGTATCCTGAATTTCAAGTTACTATGACAACCCTATGCAATATTAAATCAGTTTTTTTTTCTTTAATGGTTGTGCTGTTTTAATGGGATAAACCTGTATCAAGTTAAATCATTTGGTGGCAAGTAGAAAAGGAAAATAGTGGCTCAGATGGTAAAAAATCTACCTGCAAAAATGCAGGAGAACTGGGTCAGGAAGATTTATTAGAAAAGGGAATGGCTCCCCAGTCCAGTATTCTTGCCTAAGGAATTTCATGGACAAAGGGGTCTGGCAAGCTACACTCCATGGAGTTGCAAAGAGATATGACTGAGCCAACAAACACTTGCAATTTCTCGTTGCTTTTTCTTAGACAGTACTACATACATTTTATTAACTACAGAGAATTGAAACTAGTTATCTCAGATAATTCTGAGTTTATGGAAGCTTGATTGGAATTTAATATGCTGGAGTAGAATAGTAAGCCTCTTCTTTGAAATGAGAAACAGAAATATTAATTTCCTTTACTTAATAGTCTGTAGATTTTCCCATAGATGCAATGCACTATTCAAAAATGGGCAATTCTGAGGTATAATCCATGGAGAAATTAAGCCATTCATGTAAGACTGATAAAATATATCTTGTCAGCCTCTAGATTCCTAAGATGTTTCACTTCTTCCCACCTATCATCCCTGGCAGTATTGATAAGTAGTGTTTATTTCTTTCACAAGAGTATACTCAATTAATGAAATTCCTAAGGTAACTCTCCAGATTTCTTCTTTGGTTAAAGCATACATTCCCCTCTCCCTGATGTCAGGCTGTACTGTGAGAGTGAGAAAAAAAAAAAATCCCCTTATAAAATAAAATATCATGGTGAGGTTCTTTTAGTAACAAAAAGGCAACTGTATTTTATCAGGCATATATATAATCAATATAAAATAATAGTTGGCAGAGCAATATAATGCTCACTTGTTCATTACTATTTGAGAGTGATTACTATTATCAAAATTAATCTTTTATTGCTAATGTCATATTTATACTTCTTAAATCTTAGATATTTCCGTAAGGAAGCTTTTGTTTGTGTTCAACTTGTACAATGTTGAGAGATACCACAAGAATAAATAGGATCACTTTTCTTGGAGAATTTAAAGACCAGTCTGGTGCTAGTTAGGAATGTGAAAGTGAAAGTGAAGTTGCTCAGGTGTGTATGACTCTTTGGACCCCATGGACTGTAGCCTATCAGGCTCCTCCATTCATGGTTTTTTCCAGGCAAGAATATTGGAGTGGGTTGCCATTTCCTTCTCCAGGAGATCTTCCTGTCCCAGGGACTGAACCAGGTTCTCCCACATTGTAGGCAGATGCTTAACCATCTGAGCCACCAGGGAAGTCCACTTAGGAACATGGGCAGAGACAATTGCACATCTGATAGCTGCTTGTTTTCCTGTTCATTTGTTTGTTTTCACATTTGAGCCTAATCCTCTAAAGATGGAGTAGCCACTTTATTGCCTAGGTAATAATCTGGAAATACTGAAAGGGACATACGTACAAAGAAGGACTTCAATGTTGCTTATTATCATTGTCATTTTCCAACCTCTTAGTTTATCTCAAAATTTAGTTCACAGGTTTTCTAACTATCCAGCTTCTGACATCAATATGAGAGATCTTATTATCCCAGAGGGCATCTCCTTGATCTAATAGACAATATTTATTTTTGCATGGTTTTATCTATGTATAACTGTGTTTGTATACCAAGACTTGTTCTCACAAATACATGTACTATCTCTGAAACCTTCAACTGTAATTTGCATCCACTGACATAGTAACCTGACACTCTCATTTCTTATGCTCTTTCCCCTTCCCAGGTCTTTTATCTTCACTCCATCTTTTGTTCTTCAAGTCCACTACTGTTTTCTACAGACTACTAATTTCATTTTCTTGTGTTAAAGCTATCCACAGATTGGATATTGTGTTTAATAAGACTTATGATGAAAATCTACTGTAATAAGCAATTAAAATGTAATACTGTGTGTTTGAAGAAATGTAGAAACAAGAAATTTGCTTCACAATTATTGGCATAACTTAGTCACCATAGTAAACTACTTAACTGAAACCCAAGCAAAACAATGGAAGATAAATGAATGAATAGTGCAAAACTGTAAAATTTGTCATTAATTTTTAAAATTTGAATTTTCATTTAACTCATGCAACTTTCAATTTATTATAGAGAGTATCAAGAGCCCAGAAAAGATAAGATCTCAGCTAATTTCTGCATCTCCATTACCTTGATCCATCTGAATATTGCACCATTTTGTATATTTAAATAAGTATAGTGCCCTGTCTTTAATATCTACTAAGTCATCAAACAGTCACCCTCTGCCCATGTTCTAAGTGCACTCTCCTGTTTCTATCAGCTAATATTTCAAATGTTGCCAAGTCTTCAAAATCTAAATTGTTAAGTCCCAAACTTAAAACTTCCAAAATTCCTTTACCATTTTACTTTTTTCCCTCTTCAGTACAGAAATAATCTCTCAATGTGAGGGGGAAAATCTACCAATTTCTGCCTTATTGGTGAGGAGAGTGTTTGAGTAATTTTAATGTGCCTGGCTCTGTTCTATTTAATGTTTTAGTGATATAAACTTCAAATGCTAAAACTGATTTTAATTCCAAGGGAAAAATCCTTACTGTACTGTGTTCATAAACACAAGTTTTGCCTGAAGAAGGCAATGCTCTTTGGTTGAGAGCTTTACTGAAGTCACATCCAATCTCCTGAAGACAAGTTAGGTTTGTTGCCAAAAGAAAGAAAAGGAGGCTGGGTCACAGTTAGACATAGCTAGAATGTCTTTCCCTATGCTAGTCTGAAGGGGAATTCACCCATGTTTTCTTCTAGTATTTGTAAGGTTTCCTTATTTTCATTTATGTTCATACTCTTTTGCCTAATTTTATATAGCACATAATGGGTGGATTTGAGATATTAACTGAGATATATCTGAAACCAAAAGTCTGTATACCATTTCATTAGCATTTTTCTAGCTTAATCATAGATCATACTACCTTTATTTTAGTTCTCTATCTCCACTTCTTCTACAAGTTGCTTCTCCTCACAGTTCTTTAAAGTAAAGCATCAATAATATTTTAAGAAATAGTAGCTCTGATTTTACCTATGCCTTACATATAAGGCATATCTATAACACAAAATCATTTTACTTCACAAAGAAGGTATTGAAAGTCATTCTGTTCTAAATAACATTTTATTATTACCCAACAATGCTAGGCAAAATCTACTCTATCCTTATTACTACAATTCACCAAGAACATTAAAAACATAGGCTTTCAAGTCTCAAAGAAGTGACTATGAATCTTTGGAAAAGGAACTTGTCTTCCTGAGACCCTGTTTCTTCACTAATATAGCAGAGATAATAGTAATAGCTACCTTGACATTTATAGCGTTCACATTCTATATTATTAATCTTAGTCACAAACAGGATGGGCTCCAATCAGAATTGTTTGCTACTTGACTTGTACCAGTGATTCCTAGAATTTTTTGTTCATGGACTTTTAATATTTAAGAAAACATGCTGGGGACAACCATATTGTAGCAGACTTTTTTTTTTTTTTCAATTAAGGACATTTTAAGATTACATACCCCATGTTTTATTACTGATTCACCATTTAAAATAATATTTTAACTCCACATAGGAAAATAATGTGGAAAATCCTTAAAGAGGTGGGAATAACAGACCACCTGACCTGCCTCCTGAGAAATCTGTATGCAGGTCAAGAAGCAACAGTTAGAACTGGACATGGAACAACAGTCTGGATCCAAATAGGGAAAGGAGTACATCAAGGCTGTATATTGTCACCCTGCTTATCTAACTTATATGCAGACTACATCATGCAAAATGCCAGGCTCAATGAAGCACAAGCTGGAATCAAGATTGCCAGGAGAAATATCAATAACCTCAGATATGTGAATGATACCACCCTTATGGCAAAAAGCAAAGAACTAAAGAGCATCTTGATGAAAGTGAAAGAGGAGAGTGAAAAAGTTGGCTTAAACTTAACATTCAGAAAACTAAGATCACAACATCCAGTCCCATCATTTCATGGCAAATAGATGGGGAAACAACGGAAACAGTGACAGACTTTATTTTGGGGGACTCCAAAATTGATGCAGATATTGACTGCAGCCATGAAATTAAAAGACACTTGCTCCTTGGAAGAAAAGCTATGACCAACTTAGACAGCATATTAAAAAGCAGAGACATTACCAACTAAGATCCATCTAGTCAAAGCTGTTTTTTCCAGTAGTCATGTCTGGATGTGAGAGTTGGACTAAAAAGAAAGCTGAGCACTGAAGAACTGATGTTTTTGAACTGTGGTGTTGGAGAAGACTCTTGAGAGTCCCTTGGACTGAAAGGAGATCCACCCAGTCAATCCTAAAGGAAATTAGTCCTGAATATTGATTGGAAGTACTGATGCTGAAGCTGAAACTCCAGTACTTTGGCCACCTGATGAAAAGAACCGGCTCATTGGAAAAGACCCTGATGCTGGGAAAGATTGAAAGCAGGAGGAGAAGTGGATGATGAAAAGCACCAGCTCATTGGAAAAGACCCTGATGCTGGGAAAGATTGAAAGCAGGAGGAGAAGTGGACGGCAGAGGATGAGATGGTTGGATGTCATCACCTACGCAATGAACATGAATTTGGGTAGGCTCCAGGAGTTGGTGATGGACATGAAGGCCTGGCATGCTGCAGTCCATGGGGTCATAAAGAGTCGAACATGACTGAGTGACTGAACAGAACTGAATAAAGTATATCCCTTATATTGAATGGAGGCTTTCCTCATAGCTCAGTTGGTAAAGAATAGGCCTGCAATGCAGGAGACCACGGTCTGATTCCAGGGTTTAGAAGGTCTGATGAAGAAGGAGGCTACCCACTCTAGCATTCTTAGGCTTCCCTTGTGGCTCAGCTGGTAAAGGATCTGCCTGTAATGCAGAAGGCCTGGGTTCAATCCTGGGGTTAGGAAGATCCCTTGGAGAAGAGAAAAGCTACCCACTCCAGTATTCTGGCCTGGAGAATTCCATGGACTGTATAGTCCATGGGGTCACAATGAGTCACATATGACTGAGCAGCTTTCACTTATATTGAAAAAATTTAGCTTTCATGATATCTTATTAACTGATAATTTAGCTTTATAAATAAAACAGCATAGATAGATATAAATGTCTAATTTTGGCACTGGCATGTCAGTGACCTATTCTTCTCCACCTGTCCCCTTGTCTTCTCCACCTGTCCCCTTCCATTGTTCCCTTTACCTGAATTAGTATGCTTCTGATTGGGCCAGTTTCAGTCCTGCTTTTACTTTAAAAAACTATATAAAAACTTTTAAAGAAGCTCTTATTGAATTTCACTTTAAACACTCTTTCTTGCTCCCAAACAAAATGAAAAATAAAATCTAAATCTAGAAAAACATTTATCAAGGTATTTTGCTCATTTGCAATGAGGTAACTTAGTCCCTGAGAAATGAAATGACTTTTAAGAGGTCATGTACTGTTTGAAGAGTTTAAGTGTGGCCTAATGACCAGTTGTTTCTGTTATATCCAATTTCCTGCCTATGATTATTCTATATTTAGGCCAAGACAGAATATGTCCAAGGTCAACCTTGCTAAGTGGCAGATCATGGATTCCATCTCTCACTAAGTTAGACCATATTCATTTTACCATTACCACACAATCTACAAAGATGAGAATTTACTTAAAATACTACCAGACTACATTTAAGAAGAAAGGACAGAGGCTTAATTTCCAAAATACACAAACAGTTCATATATTTCAATATATAATAAAAAGCAGCAACAACAAAAAACCAAAAATCTAATCACAAAGTCTGTAGAAGGCCTAACTAGACATTCCTCCAAAGAAGACATACAGACAGAAAACAGGGACACGAAAAGATGCTCAACATCCCTAATTATTAGCGGAATACAAACCAAAGCTACAATGAGGTACCACTTCACACCTTCAGAATGGCCATTATTGAAAAGTCTACAATATTAAATGCTACAGAGTGTGTGGAGAAAGGGAACAAACCTGTACTATTGGGAATAGTGTGGGTTGCTTAAGAAACTAAAAATTTAGTTACCTTAAGATCCAACAATGCCGGGAAAAGATAAAAACTCTAATTTGAAAAGATACAGCTACCCCAATGTTCATAACAGCACTACTGACAATAGCCAAGACATGGAAGTAACCTAAATGTCCAGATGATTGGATAAAGAAGTTTTGATCTCTCTCTCTCTCTCTATATATATATATATGTATATATGTATATGTATATATATATACATATATATATGTATATATATTCACAGTACATACTGAATATTATTCAGCCATAAATGATAATGAAATAATGCCATTTGTAGCAATATAGATGGAGTTAGAGATTATCATACTAGGTGAAATAAGTCAGACAGGTAGCTTAAATATCTTACGATATCACTTATACCATATGGTATCAGAGAAAGACATATATGATATCACTTACATGTGTATTCTAAAAGAAATGACACAAATTAACTTATTTATAAAACAAATCCAGACTCACACTTAGAGAACAAACTTATGGTTGCCAAAGGGGGAAGGGGAAAAGGGATAAATTAAGAATTTGGGATTAACAGATACACACTACTATATATAAAGTTGGTGAACAACAAGTACTGCTGTATAGTACAAGATACTGTATTTAATACCTTGTAAAATCTATAATGAAAAAATATGAAAAAATATACATATATATATATACAAACACACACACATCTACACATTTACATGTGTATTTGTGCATATGTACATGTGTGTATGTGTGTAACTGAATTGCTTTTTTTACTTCTGAAAATGTCACAATAGTTTTTAAATCAACTACAATTCAATTTTAAAAATAAATAAATAAAAAGAGAAGAGAGGATCCTATTGGTCATGGCATGTAATCACAGGTCCTTTAACTTAAAACTTCCTTTTGGAGTTTAAAGTTGATGCTACCAAAATAAGTGAATGTTTGAAAAAAAAAAAATGGGTGATACTATAAAGTGTTAAAATAATGCTGATTGTGCACTCTGGATTCTACTTAGTATGTATGCACTGCTTCTCTGAAAGGAGGAAGGGCAATGCACAGAGAAATGGACCAGTACCCAGAGAGCAAGGGAGGCCCATTCAGGAGGAAGTCAGTGTCTGTGGGGGACATTCTAAGACGTCAGTGGGATAGCTGAGTCACCCTGAGGCTGCCACTCTGTCATCAAAATCCAAATACCTAAATCCTCTCAAATATGCTCTGCCAGTAACACCATTGTCTATTTGTAGACAGAGAATTATGCTCATTTTTAACATGGATGTGAGAAACTTATTTTTTCTTTATCACCTCTGAACACTATGATTCAATTGCCACTAATCTCCATTGATTTTATTACTTCATTCAAGTGAGAAAACAAATGACTTGAATCTCTTTAATCCCTGTTGATACAGAGTGGAGTAGGTCTTTTCTGCTCTCTCCTTTAAGCGATTTATGTGACTCAATTGGAGGAACAAGTGACTAGGTTTCAAAGAAGGATTGAGGTCTCTGACAAGAAGGCAGAGTGAGAGACTCACCAAATCAGAAACTTGCCCCCCTCAGTTTTCACAGGTCTTTTCATAGTCCAAAGTCTAGAATGTTGATTACTTGCATTAAGGAATAAACAAGGCACAACCATATTCTAAGGAAAGAGAGAATCCAATTGAACAAAGTTGAGGCCTTTTATAGCGTTGTGCCTGCTAAGTCACCTCAGTCATGTCCAACTCTGCGACTCTATGGACTGTAGCCCCCCAAGCTCGTCTGTCCACGGGATTCTCCAGGCAAGAATACTAGAGAGGGTGGCCATTCGTTCCTCCAGGGAGTCTTCCCCACGCAGGGACTGAACTCGTCTCTCACGTCTCCTGCACTGACAGGCAGGCTCTTTACCACTAACATCACCTAGAGATGATCAAGTTGCAACCATCATTGTCTAGTTTCCCACAATTAATCCTTTCTTGAATTTTAATCAATAATTCTTATAGGTAGAACAGATAAAAATGAGGGGATTGCTTCACTTCAGTGGAGTAAAATCTTATTACTCTGCCCTTCACTTCTCTTGATGTCTCCTGATAGGTCTGTGTGGAATCATTCAGACTCTGGGCCACAGTGTGAAGACATCTAACTAGAAATAGAAGTTTAATCTTGAACATTGGATACAGAAAGTTTTGTGAGCAGTTCAGTGATATCTGAGAAAAATCCTGGTTAGTTCCTAAGTATCCGTGGTTAAATAGCTTTGTAGTCAGCATTGGACTACAGATAAATGCTTCTCAGTGTAATTCAAGATGAAATAATTGAATGTTATTGAAAATTGTAATTCAAGATGAAATAATTGAAAAAAAAATCTAGATTCCCCAACTCTTAGCAGCAAAGATCACCAAAGTATAAAACCTAGAGTCATACTGGTAGGTGTGAGTTGTAAGAGATCATTCTACAGGTGATCGTTACCTTCTTCATATGGGGATCAAGCCCAGGCCCTTGGAAATAACTTTTGCATGTGGCTTTTCCTTAAATAAAAGAGAGATATAAATATGATTTTTCCAGTTAACCTTTGCTTATTTCTGTAGGTCAGACCCCATGCCATGATGATCTTCAATCTGAATCAGGCTTCTCACTGTCCACAAGTCATGTTGAGGCAGATTTTCAAGCATGTCTATTATCACAAATCCACTCTCTAGTATAGGGTAAGAATCAATGAAATAGACACCTGCCCTAAATATATTTCTCTCTAAAATGTCATATTGCCTGACTGCATGATAGCCAAGAATAATTCCTTCAGCTTATGACATTTTCAAACACATTGTTCTAGTCTTTCTTTGGGGCATCAGGAAATTTATGTCAGGACATGATCTCCCGGGTTCTCATGGAGAAAATGTTCTGTTCTTGCAATGAGAATATGATGGTTTCATAGCAAATTCTCAAAAGGACTTTGTAACAAGGATTTTATAGCTTTCTTTCTATTTTCAGCTTTAACAGATTCAAGAAATGAAATCCAGCTGTAAATATAAATTGCATACCAAGAGAAAATACTCTTTGTTTCTTCAAAAGTATTAGACATTGTAGAAAAAAAAATAGACTTTCCTATGTTTGGATGGCAAATAAAAGTCAAATTCATTAAAAGTTAATGAGGTAGGATACAAATAATGATAAATAGAAATGGAATTCATACAGATATATTATCCTTCTGATGCATATCAGAATTTAATGTATAGTCAACATTACTCAACAACTCTAGGGTCTATTTTTATCCCAGTGTCTTTAAAACTCAAATCCCATTAAAAATTCATGATCCCCAAGACTTGTGTTATCTATAGTTAGAAACAATTATGCCATGTGGTTAAACTGCTTGCTAATATTAATAGAAATACTTTTCTAAAAAATTTCCTTTCAATTGTTATTCTATGCATATATGTTTTTTCAGAAATATTGAGTCATATACAATGCTTTATTTCTTAGTCTTTTTTAAAGGTATAATTTACCTTAGCATGAAATTAAAACCATAAAAATTCCTTTTAAAATGTATAATTCAGTGGTTTTTAGTATATTCACAAAGTTGTTCAGCTATTACTATAATCAATTTTAAAATATGTTCATCACTCCAAAGAGAAACTCTTGTACCTGTTAGCAGTTACTCCTCCAGACCTTGAAAACTACTGAATTGCTTTGTGTCTCTACTTATCCTGAACATCTCATATAAAATGGAATCAAAATATGTGGACTTTTGTAACTGACTTTTTCACTGAGCATAATATATTCAAGGTTTGTCCATGAGTAGCAAGTATTTGTACTTCTCTTCTTTTTTGGCTGAATAAAATTCTTTTGTATGGATATACCACTTTTCACGTATCCATTCAGTAGTTAATAGACATTTAGATTGTTTCTACTTTTTGGCTATTATGAATAATGCTTCTGTGAATATGTATGCCAGTTTTATTTGTGAATATCTTTTCAGTTTCCTTGAAAATGTTAGTTGCTCAGGCATGTCCAACTCTCTGCAATCCTGTGGATGACCCCGCCAGACTCCTGTGTCCATGGAATTCTCCAGGCAAGATACTGGAGTGGGTAGCTGTTGCTATCCATAAGTCAGTAGAAAGACTTATTATTTTGCATTGTAATAAAGGCAGCACTATTTTGCTTAACATCATCACTCCTTAATTTTATAAGTACAAAGTGAAGGATAGTGATTTAGTATGCACCTGGATAAGCAAGAAATGCACAGGGCCAATCTTGAGAGACTTGCTTTAACCCTGAAAATAAGAAAGATAGATTAGATAGAAAGAAAGAAGAAAGCTAGAGATAATGATGTCATGATAAACTGGAGAATATTCAACACTGAGAGAAATGCAGCAATCAGCTAACTCAGTATCCCAGTTTTTGTTTTTTTGTAGTAATTAAATTCATTCACTAATTTATATATTGGCTGCACTTAGTAGCATACGTGACATCTTTCTTCCCCGACAAGGGATCCAACCCGTGCCCTGTTGCATTGGAAGCACAAAGTTTTAACCACTAGACCAACAGAAAAGTTACAGTCTCCCAGTTTAATGGAAGAAAAAACAATGCATTCTGAGGTTATTCATTGTCTCATCATTGGCAAAGTCACTCCACTCTCTACTTTAAGTTGGCTTGTGCCTTTTCTACTACATCATATTCCAGCTACCATCAGAGAGCAGCGAGTGTCCATGTACATTTAAAAGCATTTCTCTTGCTACCCAAGTCCCACAAAACATAAAGTTAGCATGGAAAGTAATGTCAATAATATTTTTCTTAAAACAACATCTTGCAATCAATATAGTTCCCATATTTCTAAGGTGTAGACAGCACATTTTTTATTAATGTGAATCTAGAAATAAAAATATAACCATAATTCAATATGAATGATTTTTTTGATGTGTATGTCTGAAATTACCTTATGAAAAAACATAAGGTATACATTTTTAAAACTGAGTAAATAAATTAATAAGTAAATAAATTAATGAATTGTGTCTGTGTTCTTTCATTTTTAAAATGAAGATTAAATTATATAAAAATAAATTTTAAATGATCAATTAAGGATAATGTTATTGTTGATTTTTAGTACATAAAATATAGCAAGATCAGTAGAGTACTATAATAATCTGAATGTCCTCAAACCTCTTGCCGTATATCTTTAATCTCTCTTGCAACTGACAAAAAGAGTAAAATTTCAGCAATATCTAATTATTTATCTTCGAACCTGATTTAACATTATTCAATGTGTCTTCAAAATCTGCCTTATAAATTCTAAATTCCCTTCTTTTCATATAAATATCTTTTGTATCCAGTTCTTACTTATCATTTCATCCTGTTTTTCCTAGTTTCTTTGTCAGTCTATATATATTATCTGCAAATAAAAACAGAAATTTGTTTGTTCCTTTTCAATATTTATATATTTAAGTTCTTTTTCTCACTTCAATACACTTGATATGTTCTCTAGTACATTATCAAATAAAACTGAGGAGAATATCCATCCTTGTCTTATCCATGACCATAGGTAGAAAGAATTGACACATTTATAATTGATTTGCAATCAATAATATTGTACATTGCTGTACAAATTTTTATCAGCTTGAAGAAATTTTCTTCCATTCCTAGTTTCCTGAGATTTCTTGCCATGAAAACTGTTGAATCTTATCAAATATTTTTCAAATGTACTGAAAAAAATCAAGACTTTTTCTCTCTATTATTATTGTGACTATATTGATTAATTTTACATTAAATTAATCTTGCATTCCCAGAATAAAAAGCACATGGCCACAAAGTATTATATGTTTTATATATTATTGAACTTGTATATCAACATATTGTTAAGAAATTTTGTATCTATATTTATTGCTAATTCTGTTTCTTGTGATGTCTTTGATTTTATCAAAGGAACATTGTCCCCATAAAATAAGGTGATAAATATCCCTTCTCAATTTCCTTAAAGAATTTGAGCAGCATACGTGTTGTTTTTTACTTAAATATTTGACAAAATTCATCTTTCAAATCCCTTAATGCTAACAAAGTCTTTATGGATATCTTTGAAATTAAGAAGTCAAATTATTTCATTGATAAAGAAAGTTCAAGTTTTCTATTTATTCAGGGTTAATTTGGGTAACTTATGACTACCAGGGAAATTTTGCAGTTTATATGTAATATATTGTCACATTTATTGCAATACAGTCACACAGAATGTTTTTGAATTATCATTTAATGCTTGAATATATATATATGTATTATTTAATATATTGATATATATAAAATATATATATGATTTAATGATTTAATGTATATATATATACATATACCATCTTTCTTTTTTTCTTTCTCAGTAAGATGTCAATTTTATTGATGTTTCTATGGAATTCATTAAGAAATAGCTTTTGGCTTTATTGATTCTATAGTTTACTTTTCCCATTTTCTTTGATTTTATCTATGGTTTTCTATTTTCTATTGTAGTAATCTTGTTATTTTCTGTTATATACCTTCATTCCATTGTTTTGGTTTTAATTTGCTTATTTAAAAAAGTAAAATAATCATAGGTAGGTAAATTGAGAATTTTCTCTTTTCTAGTTTAAGGATTTAAATTTGTAAATTTCTGTAAGTAATATATTATTTTCACTTATTCTCGGGGGGGGGGGAAAGCATTGCTTTTTATCTTGACTTTCCTCACTGATTATAGTATACTGCAGCATGAGTTTCTTTGAATTCATTCTGTTTATTTTTCATTTTATATCATATATCTGAAACTTATGGTCTATTTCACAATTAGGAAATGTTTTACCATTATTTCTACTATACTGTTTCTATCCTGTCTACTCTCTCCTCTTCTTTTTTTTTAATATTTCAGTTTTATCTTTATTGGACTGCTTGATATCATCTAAAGGTTTTAAAAACTCAATAATTTTTATCTCATCTGCTTTCTCTATTTATTCATCTTGTATAAATTCTGATTATGTATCTTCAAGTTATTAATGACTAACTCTTGCATTTGTCATCTTCAACTGTTTTTATTTGCACTCATGAATTTTTAAATCATAGATTTAAAATAATTTCATTCCCTTTTGGTCGTTTTATGGTCTATGTTTCACAGCTTAAATTTTTATCCATTTTGAAAACATATTTTATACTACATTACATCATAGAGGATAGTTATAATTGCTGCTTTAACACCCTATCAGTTTTTGGTTAATCATGGGGATTATATTAACTGACTTTTTCTGTCTTGAAAATGCATTACATTATTTTAATTCTTCTATGTCAGAAAATTTTTGTTTCTATCTTGGGCAATAGGAGATTCTGAATTTAAATATGCTTTTCTTCTTTGACGTTTCTTTTTTTTTTTTCTTTCTTTATCATGTAATTTTCATGACAGAATTTGAACATCTGAACTCTTATTTATTCGATGACAGCTCCAGTCTAAGTCCAGATCTTTTATATTTGGTTGAGCTACTTTGACTATTCTGTACATGTAGTTATGATGTCAGTCAAAGCATAGAAGAAATGTTGTAATCCCCATCTCACTGCAGTATCAACCCCTAGCTGACTTAACTTTTCTGTTTTTCCAGATCAGAATGACTGATATTTTTGCCACGATGTCTGAGTTATCTCCACAGTGCTCTTACCTATGCTATGTTGGATGTGACTTCACTAAGACATAGGATAAAACCTGGAAAAAAAAATTACTTTTTGGAATTTACATCTATGTCTACCTGTCGACCACTTTTCAAGCATTTCAACTTCTGACCCGATTTGTGTGCTCCATTTCCGTCTCCTAATTCATTCAGATCATTCTTTTTTATATGGTGTCTAGCTTTCATTGTTGTGTTTGTGTGGCAGTTCACTGGGTGGGATCTTTGTCATACTGAAAAGCAGTACCGGAGGCCCTTATGTGTTGTGACCTCTCCTGTTTGTCCTTCCTACTTTCAGCTCTCAACAAATTGGTTTTGGTTAGTTACTTGCTATGTCTTCTCTTGAGGTGAAGAGGTCAGATGTGATATTCAGGAATTTCATATGTCTCATAATGAAATGTCTCTAAGTCAAATGAAAGTTTCCATGGGTGAATTTATTGTTTTTTTGGATATATTTTTGCTTTAATTTTTCTGTTGCTGATTTCCTGTTTCTGGCACTTAAGTTTCTCCCTCTATATTTGTAAATAAAATCAAATATTCATTCAGTCATTTTATATGTATATATATACATATATACATATACATATACATATATACATATAACCAAACAATCAATTTGCTATGAAAAAAGGAAGAGATGTATTTATGACTCACTGTTCAGGGTAACATAGAAGTCTATTTTCCCATATATTAGTGATGTATAAATGCTTTGAAGTTATGTCTTGAACCTTTTAAGTGTTTGAAGGGTATAAAAATCCTGCTTTCTCTGCTCTTTACAGATATAATGCAAATTGGATAATAATCCTAAATGGGAATTATTTTTAAGTGCATTTTCCCATAAAAAGACTTGCACTGTTAGAGCATGTTTTTTTTTTTAGCACTTGGAATTTTAAAAGTCTATGACCTTAGACAATAACATGCGTACTCTGGTATTATATACTGTAAGTACTGTACAAGACATTGTCAGATGTGATATTATCCTCAAGTAGATACTAAACCATGGGTTAAAATTAGGGTTGATATTTCAGTTTTCAACAAAATGTTAAGACAGTGAGAGACTAAAAAACAGTAAAACATATAAAGTAACCCAGGGTTTCTAATAGATTGGTCATTACTAACAGAAACAGAGGTAAATGTTGTTCATATTTACAAAGAGTGGAGAATTTTAGAAAGCATTCTGATAATTAAGAAAGATAAATACAAACCTTGCCATGAGATATCATGATATATATGTATGAGAATAGAAATAATTATCCAGAACAGATTTATCTTCAGGTTACATATTGGTTACTTTGCCAGTTTTTCAGAGACTCATATTTTGTGTCCTTTTCATTCTTTCCCATTAGAATATAATTATTCTAGCTTGTTTTGTCACTTCCAGGAATAGGAAATAGTATCTTAAAAGCAGACAACAAGTTCCAACAAGTTCAATGTTGCACAGAAACATACATAGCAAATGAAATGAAATCTCCCATGATTTTCTTTAACTTTACCTAATTTTTTTTTTTTTTTTTTACCTTGGAGAGTATCTTTTTTTTTTTTTTTTTTTTTGTATTGCAATAGAATGGCTAAGCGACTCTTGACTATAACTATAAATCCTGGATATCTTACAACACAACCAAAGGAGAACTCTGAAAGGTAGTCATAAGTAAACTTATTAGGAGCTCCAGGAGTAGAGAAACAATCCAGCAACAGGACTTTCAACAGAGGACAGCTCAGGAGGACTCATTCTTTTCCAGATGGAAGGGGAGTTCTGACAACAGGTGAGCCCAGTGGTGGCGGTTTAGTCACCAAGCCCGACTCTTGAGACCCCATGGACTGAAGCCCCCCAAGATTCTCTGTTCATGGGATTTTCCAGGCAATAATACTGGAGTGGGTTGAAATTTCCTTCTCCAGGGGATCTTCCTGACCCAAGAATCGGACTCAGGAGTCGAACCTGGGTCTCCTGCATTGCAGGTGGATTCCACTGACTGAGCTACAAGGGAAGCCCTGTATCATTACCTGGTAAAGAGGTGAACCCAGCATTAACTACAAAAGGACAGACTGTAGTCCTGCCAACATGAAGTGGCCAGACAAAATACCCTCCAATCCTGCCAGGCCTGAGACTCCCCTTCCACTCTAGAGATATACCAAATTGGCCAAGTAACACCAGCAAATGTTTCTAGCACAACCTGTAGCCAAGCCATAGGAAGTTCCTTTGAATCTAGGTCCTGAGACTTTTCTGCACAACAGCCCTAGGAAAGAGTGCATGCATGCATGTGCCTGCTTGGTAGTGTCCAACTCTTTGGGACTCCATGGACTGTAGTCTGCAAAGTTCCTTTTGTCCATGGAACTTTACAGTCAAGAATACTAGAGTGTATTGCTGTTTCCTACTTTATTTCCTACTCCTGACTCAAAGATTGAATCTGTGACTCCTGCATTGGCAGGCAGATTCTTTATCACTGCGCTACCTGTAAAGCCCCTAAGTCTTTTATTTTATCAACTAAAGTAAAAGATTTAAAGGAGTTTCAGTGTCTCCTAACATACAAAACTTTGATTTATTAAAAACATATATTGAAATCACCAGGATGACTGCAAAAATTTTAAAAGAGCAGAATAATCTATTCTTTTGAATTGTTGTGCTGGAGAAGACTCTTGAGAGTCCCTTGGACTTCACAGAAATCAAACCAGTCAATCCTAAAGGAAATCAACCTTGAACATTCACTGGAAGGACTGATGCTGAAACTGAAGCTCCAATATTTGGCCACCTGATATGATGAGTTGACTCATTGGAAAAGACACTGATGCTGGGAAAGATTGAAGGCAACAAAAGAACAAGACAGCAGAGGATGAGATGGTTAGATAGCAACACGGACTCAAAAGACATGAATCTGAGCAAATTCTGGGAGATAGTGGAGGATAGATGAGCCTGGAGAGCTGCAACCCATGCGGTCACAAAGAGTCAGATATGACTTGACTACTAAACAACATCATAAATAATTGATTAAAAAAGGAGACAGAAAAAAATTGTAAGAATTCTCAATTAATCTATGAAAGTATATAAGTAGAATAAAAAGGATAAAGGGCATTTTGAACAAATAGAAAACTAGCAAGAAGGTAGTATTCAACCTACCTATATCATTTATTACATGAAATGTGAGTTCTCAAACCTACCATTTAACACCATAGATAACCTAATTGGGTAAAAAAAGTTAAATTTAATTATATGCTTTCTACAAGAAATCTGCTTCAATTATGAAAATAATTCAAAAATAAAACTTTGAAACATGTACTGTGCAAAGCCTGACTTTTTAAAAGAAACTGACATAGTTATATTCATACCAGACAACCTACATTTCATAGCAGGGAAGAGTATCAGGGATAAGAAAAGATATTGTGTAATTAAAAGTAGAAGAAATTTATGAAAACATATAAATATAAATATTCTAAAGATGTGTGTAATTAACATGAAGCATTTCAAAGTTCAAGAAGCAAAAATTGATAAAACTGGAAGGTGACAAACTGCCACCTATACAACTAAAGTTGGAGATTTCACCTCTATCTCAGTGATTAATACAGCAATAAGGCAGATAACCAGTAATGACATGAGTGGTTTGAAAAGTGTTAGCAATTCACTTGATATATTAGACATTTATAAAATAATTCATCTAACAATTGAAGAAATGAAAATTCAACATATCAAAAGTTATGGAACACACATAAAGCCATCTTTTAAGGAAAATTTATAACATAATATGCTTATATTAGAAAACAATGACAAATTATCAATATAAATTTAACATTCAGTTCAGTTCAGTTGCTCAGTCATGTCCGACTCTTTGCAACCCCATGAATCGCAGCAAACCAGGCCTCCCTGTCCATCACCAACTCCCGGAGTTCACTCAAACTCATGTCCATCGAGTCGGTGATGACATCCAGTCATCTCATCCTCTGTCATCCCCTTCTCCTCCTGCCCTCAATCCCTCCCATCATCAGGGTCTTTTCCAATGAGTCAACTCTTTACATGAGGTAGCCAAAGTACTGGAGTTTCAGCTTCAGCATCAGTCCTTCCAATGAACACCCAGGACTGATCTCCCCTAGGATGGACTGGTTGGATTTCCTTGCAGTCCAATGGACTCTCAAGAGTCTTCTCCAACATCACAGTTCAAAAGCATCAGTTTTTTGGCACTCAGCTTTCTTCACAGTCCAACTCTCACATCCGTACATGACTACTGGAAAAACCGTAGCCTTGACCAGACAGACCTTTGTTGGCAAAGTAATGTCTCTGCTTTTTAATATGCTATCTAGGTTGGCCATAACTTTCCTTCCAAGGAGTGTCTTTTAATTTCATGGCTGCAGTCACCATCCACAGTGATTTTGGAGCCCCCCAAAATAAAGTCTGCTGCTGTTTGTTTCCACATCTATTTGCCATGAAATGATGGGACCAGATTCTGTGATCTTTGTTTTCTGAATGTTGAGCTTTAAGCCAACTTTTTCACTCTCTTCTTTCACTTTCGTCAAGAGGCTCTTTAGTTCTTTACTTTCTGCCATAAGCGTGGTGTCATCTGCATATCTGTGGTTATTGATATTTCTTCCAGCAATCTTGATTCTAGCTTGTGCTTCTTCCAGCCCAGCATTTCACATGATATACTCTGTATATAAGTTAGATAAGCAGGGTGACAATATACAGCCTTGAGGTGTTCCTATTCCTATTTGGAACCAGTTTGTTTTTCCATGTCCAGTTCTAACTGTTGCTTTCTGACCTGCATACAGATTTCTCAAGAGGCAGGTCAGACAGGTGGTCTGGTATTCCGGTCTCTTTCAACATTTTCCACAGTTTATTGTGATCCCCACAGTCAAAGATTTTGGCATAGTCAATAAAGCAGAAATAGATGTTTTTCTGGAACTCTCTTGCCTTTTCAATAATCCAGCATATGTTGGCAATTTGGTCTCTGGTTCCTCTGCATTTTCACAATTTAATTCTAAAATTAATGTTGAAAGACAAAAGAAAGAGAATAGCCAACACATTCTGACAACAAAGAAAAACATTGGAAATCTTTAACAAGAATACATTATAAATTATGTGAAAAATTTTAGGCTCAAAGACTCAAGTGCCATGGTTTTATTCAAACTATATTTACAAAAGGGCAACTCTGCAGAGACAGGCAAAGGTGGACGTTTGCCATGTTTGAGTATGCAGGCAGAAAGTTACAGTATTAGACATTCAGTTTTTTCTGACTCTTTGCATCCCCATGGACTGTAGCCCACCAGGCTCCTCTGTCAGTGGAATTTTCCAGGCAAGAATACTGGAGTGGGTAACCGTTCCCTTCTCCAGGGGATCTTCCTAACCCAGGGATTAACCCAAGTCTCCTGCCTTGCAGAGGGGATTCTTTACTGTCTGAACCACCTGAATACAAAAGAGCAGCCTGTGGGAATGCTTGGAGTGATGGTATGTTCTGAATCAGTACTATGTTGGGCAAACTTTGAATTTATTGAAATAAATGGAACCATGCACTACAAAGAGTGATTTTCTTCTCTAAGTATAAAAGATAATGGAAACTGCTGAAATTAAAATGAATCTATGTATACTGTAAATGAAATGACATAACCACATTGTATTGGTCAGGGTTCTCTGGGAAAGCAGAACAAATAGGACATACAGATAGAGATTAAAAGAAGAATTGTGGAAGTTTACTCATACAGGTATGGAAGCTGCTAAGTGCCATAATTTGCTGTCTGTGTGCTAAAGAACTAGAGAAGCCAGTTGTTTAATTCAGTCTGAATCTGAAGGACTTAGATAGGGAGGTCTGAGGTTAAGTCCCAATCAGGATTTCAAAATCCAAGAAAGAGGAGTGATAAAGTTTGAGTGTAAGAGAAGACTCAGTACAAGCATAGAGAGAGAAAATTCATTCTCTTCCTATTTTATTATAGAGTGGCAATAAACATGGTAGAAATATGTTTGTATTCCAGAGTCCTGTCGAAATTAGAACTTGTGAGCAATGAAATTGAATATTTCACTGAGGAAATACATAAGGAATGTAGTAAAGTAGTGACCTGGTTCCTCTTGGCTGCTTATAGTAAAATATGAGAAGAGATGAATGATAATAGAGGGAATTATTGATCAAAAGTTAAATAGAACTTTAAAATTTTGAAAAATTTTACCCTATTATTAATGGGGGAAAAAAGTGAGAAAGTCTATTCAGAGACATGCTCAATGATGTGGCCAAATTAGATAAGGTAATTAGTATGAGTTGTTCTTCTCAACAGAAGCTAGGAGGTATTCATGATGAAAATGGAGAGATTAGTCAGTCACCTAAACAGAGAGTCTATTGCTAAAGACAAGACAAGATTGACCTGAAAGGCATTCCCCGTATTACCTGGGTTGCCTTCCCTTCACAGACTCAAAGTTTAATAAATTTGGCCAGAGAGAGGTCACTGCAGAGCTCTTTCCATCAGTGCCCAGTACAGAGAGCTGTGAAGTTGGTCCAGACTCTGAGCTCGTTCAGTCATATCCAACCTTTGCAATACCGTGGACTCAATCCCATCAGGCTCTTCTGTCCAGGCAAGAATACTGAAGCTGGTTGCCATTTCCTATTCCAGAGAATCTTCCTGACCCAGGGATCAATCCTGTGTCTCTCACATCTCCTGCATTGGCAGGTGGATTTTTACCATTGCGCCACTGGGAAGCTAGTGTAAGGAAGCCCTAAACTTTGGGAACGTCCTCCCTGGAAGCCTTTGGGGCCCAATTTCTGACCCGGGAAATCTGAAAGTTGGAACAGCTTCACAATGGGGTTGGAGGACCAAGCATCTAGTGAAGAAAGATTATTCTGGGACTTCCTTGGTGGTTCAGTGATTCGGACTCTGTGCTTCCATTGCAGGTGGCAGTGTTAATGTTGTTTTCCTTGCTGGATTTTAAACTTGCTCAGGATTTGGGATCTGTCCTTCCATTTTTTCCTACTTTTCCTATTTGTCCTTTTAGGAATGGGTGTGTCCATTCTTTGCCTGTACCACTCATTGTATTTTAGAAAAGCATAACTTATTTGGTTTCACAGGTTCACAGTTGGAGAGAAATTTGCCTCAGAATGGTTGTACTATGAATCTCATCTGTACCTAATTTAGATTCCTAGATGAAATTTTGGACTTTTGAACTTTGCTGGAACAAGTTAAGAATTTGGGGGCTGCTGGCAGGGGATGGATGTTTTTTCCATGTTAGAAGGATGTGAATTTTGGAATACCAGGAACATAATGCTATGGTCTGAATTTCTGTATCCCCCAAAATCCATGTGTTAAGATCTTAATGCCCAATGTTATGATATTAAAAGATGCAGCCTTTGAAAGTTGATTAGATTATGAGGCCAGAATTCTCATGTATGGGATAACTGACCTTATAAAAGAGATGACTTATAATAGAGAGCTCCCTCTTTTCTGCTATGGGAGGGAACAGTGAAAAGATATTCTCTAAGACTGGGGGCAGGATCTCACCCAGCAGCAATCTGCTAGCAACTTGAACTCAGACTTCCAAATTCCAGAGAGAACTGTATGAAATACTTTTCTGTTTTTTATAACCCACCTAGTGTATGATATTTTGCTGTTGCAGCTCAAAAGCAATAGCAAAAAGTTTCATGTAGCTTCTTCAGATATATGTGTTGTCCAGTACTGTATGGAATATTCAAAAAATATCTTCAGCTTATCTTTCTCATGTCTCTGTTCTCTCCAGTGAGCTGTCTTGCCAACTGTAACCACTTCAATCTCCCCATCTCTCGTGTCTGTTTCCTGAGGTCAAAGCAGCCTACCGATCTTCAAATAGATCCCCCTTGTACAGTGGCTCAAAAACTCCCTCAAGACAGTAAGTTGCTGTGGTTTTAGGGCCCTTCTTCTCTGTCTTCTATTTCTCAGGAATTACTGTCCTTTGTTGCCTGACATCCAGTGTCTTGAAAACTATTGTTTCAAGTATTTTGTCTTTTTTATCTTCTGCTTGTTGTTATTTTTATTTCAGACAGGAAGATAAGTATGATCACTGTTATCCTATCTTGCTTGGAAGTAGACATTTCATCTTTTTGTTTTTGAACTTTACTCCAAGCAAATCATTTCCATTATTATAAAGTTTTCCAATTCAAAAAAATATATATATTGTGGAAACCATAATAAATTCTAGAATCTAATGGGGAAAAATAAGACTACAGATTTCTAAAACAAATTTTCACTTTGGCTGGGGTCCTTGGTTAGCAGTAAATAACAAAATGTAAAGAATATTGTATTCTTTCCTTAATCAAAAGTTGTCTGAATTCAATGCTAAAATGTGTTTTTAAAAAAATAAGATAAACAAATTAAAAAAAAATAAAAAAATAAGATAGTATGTGCATTTTCAGAAGAAAATGAAATGTCCCCTTCCCCTCCAGTATCTAACAAAATCAGTAGTTCTATAGATTAAAAAAATAAACAAACAAACAAAAAAACTCAGGTTTATTTAAGGGGGGGGAACTTGTTTTTTTTAAAGATAAAAAAGTTTATTTAAGAATCATTTGAAGATTTGAGTTACACACAGATAGTAAATACAGTTTCTTTGTCTTCCTTTATCTCCCAAGAGGTGGAGATTCCTATAAGCCTTATATATTTCAAAATCTATAACTAAGCTGAAAGCTTTCCTAAAACCCCAACTGAGCCATAAAATATTTTTCTTTTTTTCTATAAATATCTTTGTATTATCTTTGAGTTAATCATTTTAACTTAACTAGTCAAAGATCCTTTTAACTTAACTAGATTTAACTTAACTAGATTAACTTGACTTGCTCATTTTAACCTAACTAGATTTAGCTTAACTAGGGAGCGTGAAAAAGTTGACTTAAAACTCAACATTAAAAAACAAAGATCATGGCATCTGGTCCCATCACTTCATGGCAAATAGATGGGGAAACAATGGAAACAGTGAGAGACTTTACATTCTTGGGCTCCAGAATCACTGCAGATGTTGACTGCAACCATGAAGTTAAAGGACACTTACTCCTTGGAAGGAAACCTATGAACAGCCTAGACAGCATATTAAAAAGCAGAGATACTGCTTTGCTGTGGTTTTTCCAGATTCATGGATGGATATGAGAGTTGGACCATAAAGAAAGTTGAGCACCAAAGATTTGAAGCTTTTGAACTGTGGTGTGAGAGTAGACTCTTGAGAGTCCTTTGGACCTCAAGGAGATCAAACTAGTCAATCCTAAAGGAAATCAGTCCTGAATGTTCATTGGAGGGATGGATGGTGAAGCTGAGGCTCCTATACTTTGGCCTCCTGATGCGAAGAACTGACTAATTGGAAAAGACTCTGATGCTGGGAAAGATTGAAGACAGGAGGAATAGTGGATGACAGAATGAGATGGTTGGATGGCATAACTGATTGGATGGACATGAGTTTAAGCAAGCTCTGGGAGTTGGTGATGGACAGGAGAACCTGACATGCTGCAATGCATGGTGTCACAAAGAGTCATACACGACTGAGAGACTGAACTGAACTGAGGCAGAGATCAGCTTTAAAGAATATTCCAAATGAGAAGAGATCAATAACCATAGTTAACTATACCTCTTTGTCTTTTTAAGTTTCTAACTTTAAAACAATAAGCACAATTATTTTCTTCAGATGTGTGTAACCTTTATATATCTTCTAGAAATGATTATTCACCTTATAAATTCTTATTTATGTACTATAGTCCCTCTATACCAGCTTCCCTGGTGACTTAGTTATAAAGTGTGTGTTTGTACATGCTAAGTAGCTTCAGTCCTGTCCAACTCTATGTGATCCCATGGACTGTAGCTCTCTAGGCTACTCTGACCATGGGATTCTTCAAGCAAGGATAATGGAGTGTATTTCCATGCTCTCCTCTAAGATTTTCTTGACCTAGGGATTGAACCCATGTCTCCCATGTCTTTATCACTAGTGCCACCTGGGAAGCCCCCAGGGGTAAAGAATCCATCTTAAATGCAGGTAACACAAGAGATTCAACCCTGGGTTGAGAAGATTCCCTGAAGGAGGGCATGGAAACCTAGTCCAGTATTCTTACCTGGGAAATCTCATCAACAGAGGACCTTTCTTGGCTACAGTCCATGGGGTCACAAAGAGTTGGACACAACTGAAGTGACTGAGCATGCATACACGCAGGCTCTCTATGTACATGGGTTTCATTTCCTCACATTTAAGTGACCGTGGATCAAAATTCCATCTGTAGTTGGTTGAAGTCATGAATGTGAAATCCACAAATACAGAGGGTTTATCGTACGTTTATTGAAAAAAAAAATCTGGCTGTATATCATCTTTAATAAATTAGTAAATGTTTTGTGTTTCTCTGAGTTCTATGAGTCATTCTAGCAAATCAATCAAGCCCAAGGGGAGGGATCATTGAAACTTTCAATCTGTAGATGAGCGGCAGAAACATGGGTAATAACCTAGACTTACAATTGGCATCTGAAATGTGTATCTATTGGTGAAAACAGCTGAGTAGTATTGTAAGACTGAGCCCTCAGGTTGTGGGATCTTGGGGTAAATAGTGTCAGAATTAAACTAAACTGTAGGAAACCCAGCTAATGTTGCAGAGAATTGCTTGGTGGGGAAGAAACCTCCACACATTTGGTGACCAAAACCGAAAAGTTTTGTGTGTAGTAAAGGAGACGCACAGGAAGAAGACATGCATAGGAAAGGCCTGGAGTTTTCCTTGAATTGAAGGAGGTGGCGGGTAGGGGGGGACAAAAAAAAAGTCTCATCTATAAGGGTGTATATTCAAATTTCACCTGACTATATTTTTATAACAAATATATTATTTAATTATGTGTAATTGCTAGTCAGATTGAGAATTTCAGTCTAACATGTGTTAGTTGCTCAGTCGTGTCCAACTCTTTATGATCCCATGGATTATAGCCCACCAAGCTCCTCTGTCCATGGAATTTTCCAAGCAAGAATACTGGAGTGGTTTTTGCCATACATTGACATGAGTAAGCCATGGACTTATATTGTAAAGTAATTAGCCTCCAACTAATAAAAACAAATGAAAAAAAAAAAGAAGAATACTGGAGTGGATTGCCATTCTCTTCTCTAGAGGATCTTCTTGCCCTGGGGTTCAAACACAAGTCTCTTGGATTGCAGGCAGATTCTTTATCTTCTGAGCATTTAGTGTTAATTAGCAAGAATGTGGCTCTGTGGTAAAGAATCCGCCTGCCAGACAGGAGACACCGGTTCTTCCTGGGTCAGGAAGAATGTACTCTAACATTCTTGCCTGGAAAGTCCCATGGACAGAGGAGCCTAGCAGGCTACAGTCTACACGGTTGAAAAATGTCAGACACGACTTAGTGACTGAGCACAGCAAGAATGTAGCTTTAATTGTAATAAGAATTCTGTAAACAAAGTTAGCCCTTTACATAAAGGTTTGTAAAAATTAAAAGCAGAACCTGACAACATATTTTAATAACCTTAGGACTTCCCTGACTGTTCAGAGGTTAAAGTTCAATCCCTGGTTGAGGAAGTTAAATTCCACATGCTAAAAGGCTGAAATACAAAACATAAAAAAGAAACAATATTGTAACAAATTCAATAAAGACTTTAAAAAAAGGTCCACATTAAAAAAAGAAAAACATATTTGAAAAGTGTACTGTATTCTTATCCATGTATCTTCAGAATAAAAACATAAGGAATGATTTTCACAATTTGAAATGTTTAAAGTTGGTGCACTCTTTGGAAAGTTTGAATGTAACAAAGAATTATCATATATTCAGTTTTAGGCAATTTATTTAATTATTTAATAAAATAAATCATAACTAATACATGAATCAAAATTCATAATTTAAAGTTTATAAGAAATACTATGGATTGCTTAATATGTGTTCTGGACTCTTGTCTTAACTGACCTAATTATTTGACCCACTGTGATGCTTGATCAGTGGCTTCCCTGGTGGCTCAGATGGTAAAGCGTCTGCCTGCAATGTGGGAAACCTGGGTTCAATCCCTGGGTTGGGAAGATCCCCTGGAGAAGAAAATGGCAACCCACTCCAATACTCTTCTGGCAATAATTATCTTTAAAAGAGTTAGACAGATGAACCATCAGAAATGGCTTTAGACATAACTCAATAATGTTAGTAAGTTCTAGGTTTAAAATATGAAAATGTGTTGTCACTTTATTGAATCAGGCTGAATTCATCAAAATAAAGGTTTGTTTCTACAGGAAAGCAGCTGAAGGGGAGAGTGGGAGTGGGGAGGAAGGGGGAAGGAGAGAGAGGAGGCAGGAGGAGGAAAGGAAGAAAGAAAAATAAAATGTTGGCCAAGTCTAAGGCTTATGATCATATTAACTGAGATTTGTCAAGTGGACATCTTTCCTCAGTTTAGAAATAAAACTGGGTTATTAATGACCATATAACAAAATATTTGAAAAATATCATTGAGCCTTTATCATGAACATTACATTATGGGAGCTACTTCATTCTGCCTGAACAAGAATTTGTTACATTTTCATTGATTTTATGTTATTCTTCTTAACATATTGAAACAAGTAGTTTTTTTGTTTTTCTTTTTTTTGCATCATTAATTATTATGCCTAGAGCTTTGTTTACTATACCCATGTATTTGCCAATCTCCTTTATTCATAAACCAAATGAATTCAAACTGCTAACTTCTGTTTTCACAGAATGCATTAAATTTAAATATATACTGATATTTATAAATTATATAATGAAATGCCCCAATAATGACATAATATACATATGAAATTATACATACATATATATATATATATATATACACACACACACATGCATATATCACCCTATGTCATAAATATTGGCAGTCATGTTACTGGAAACAACTTTTTAGCAATTAGATTTGTTCAGCATAGAAGGTGGTGTTTTATCAAATTATGTTTCCAACTTTGATCTGGTTAGAAAGGTTACTACATAAAAAGCAAGTTTCTATAGAAAGGAAAACTGAGCTAGAATACCACTAAATGTTATTTCAACATTAAAATTCCATAGTTTTACATCACCTTTTTTTCTTCAGTTCAGTTCTGTTCAGGGGCTCAGTTGTATCTGACTCTTTGCAACCCCATGGACTGTAGCACGCCAGGCTTCCCTGTCCAGTTGGTGATGCCATCCAACCATCTCATCCTCTGTCATCCCCTTCTCCTCCTACCTTCAATCTTTCCCAGAATCAGGGTCTTTTCCAATGAGCCAGTTCTTTGCATCAGGTGGCCGAAGTATTGGAGTTTTTTTCTTATCAGGCACCAAACAATATAACATACTTTCTATACTCTAAAATCTTCTTTAATCATGAGCTTGGAGTGGTGTTCTAATTTCTTTCAAAGACTTTTACATTAATCCATGGTATTTCTTGGGGAAATTAACTTCACTCACTTCTATTCTTTACTATAAAAGATGTTTTCGGAGACTTCCCTGATGGTCCAGTGGTTAAGACTTTGCCTTTCAATGCAGAGGATGTGGCTTCAAACCCTCCTTGGGGAGTTAAAATCTGACATGCCTGGTAGTCAAAAAACCAAAACAGAAAACAGAAGTGTAAAATTTTTTACACAATAAAGTGTAAAAAAGAAAAAAAGGTGTTTCCATATGCTTTCACAGTAGTTATAGAACAATAATTAGTAATACGTTTTATAAAACACTTGAAATGTTGGTACTTCAGCTGTACCAAACAGTCTTCAGCATAACAATTCACTTTTTCCTTGTTCACTCTGCAAAACTAGAAGCCTACCAGCAAGCAAGTCAAGCACAGAGGTCTCAGCCAAGCTCCTATTCTTTTCTTTTTAAATATAAAGAAGAAGTAAAGGATTAAAAGACTGTAGGCCTATGATCAAGAAGAAATCTTTTTGAAGTTGAGTCAGGTTGGGGAGAAAATATATAAATTGAGTATAGGTTGATTTTTAAAGAGAAAATATTTTCTGATCATCAAAGACAATGCAACCGTAATACTAGGTAAGGAACAGAGATGTTCAGAGCCTCAGTGATCAGGAGTTGCTTCTGCTTGGGAGCATTTGCAAGTAGAATAAAGACAACAGAGATGTAAAACTTGGCATTTGCAAGACTCAGAAATCAGGAGGTCAGAATCCTGTGGCCTCCAAAGACAGAACTGCTCTCTATGGAGAAGACGCTTACACTTTATGTTGGGACCTCGGTACTGCTGTGTTTTTAGATCTAAAGGAAGTCTCTAAAAGGAAAAAAAAAATCATACTGGGAAATTGCAATGGGATAAGAAATGGAATTGAAATTCAGTATCTGTCAACAACTTAAACCCCAGGAAAACAACTTCTGCTCTGGCTGGAACTCCTAATAGCTGTAACCTGTAGGTAGAGAAATAGATACTGCTCATCTCAGAAAAGTTTTTTATCCTTGACTCTGGATTGCTAGAACATTCAGAGGACAGGCAGAGGAAAGGGAGACTGGAGGCCTACGGTCAAGAAGAAATCTTTCTAAAGCTGAGTAAAGTCAGGGAGAAAATTTCAGCCATCATGGTCAAAGGAAAGAAATATATAAATTGAGTGCAGGTTGATTTTTAAAAAATCAAAGATTTCAAAGTTATTTTCTCATATTCATCTATTGGTAATGGTAGAATAGAAATTAAAATTAACCTTAGTCTTTTCATGTCTAAATGGACACATTTTCTTGCTGTTATTCTCTTTTAGCCCCAAGTCATCATTCATGCTTATGCTTTCTGGGGCACAGTACCTGCAACATAGCAAGATATAGGATTTTTAGGTTCTATAAAATTGAATTCCTCTCCCTTGACAGAGTTCAGAATCAACTTGTCAATAGACACAGAGGTCAGAGGGAAGGAGGACATGCTATTACTTCTATTCCTGATAAATGGCCTGTCACTATGGTCTTGTTGTCAGAAAGCAAGACTTTTGCTCTTAGACCAGTTACTGCTCCCCTGAGTGTCATCCTGGGATCTATGATGCTCAGTGTAGCTTTCACCCCAGCAAGGTTCTGAACCTAGTCAAGAAAGGCCATTAAACTGAACTCAGTTATAGTGTACCCTGGTCTCAAGAGTGAAAATTCACTTCCTACTCTATGCCTTATTCTTAATTATGTCAAATCATTGTCTCCAAAAGTTTTAAATGACTATTTGCCAGTAAAGACCAGTATTGTCTAATATTCAATGCAACACCCAGAAAGCTCATTTTTAATGTAATTTCACCTATTACTATTCTCTTAAGAAGTTAAAAGAATATCAAATTCTCTCAAAAATTAAAGTTCAAAGAGTCAACATCCAATAAATTAAATTTTGAGGTTAAATTCCCCTGTATAATATTCTTGATTTTGGCAAGCATAGTGTTGCAGGAAGGGAGACACCTTCCAGGTCCTGAAACTGGACTCTTGTCTAACACTTGACAATTAATTGTCTGAGGAGACACATATGCTGAGAAAGCAAGAGATTTTATTGGGAAAGGGCACCTGGTTGGAGAGCAGTAGGGTAAGGGAACCCAGGAGAGCTGCTTTGCAACATGGCTTGCAGTCTAGGCTTTTATGGTGATGGCATTAGTTTCCCGTTTGTCTTTAGCCGATCATTCTGACTCTGAGTCCTTCCTGGAGGCCCACCCCTTGTTCAGCCAAAATGCATGCCAGAGAGAAGAATTCTTGGAGGTGGTTGGACATGTGGTGTCTCCTTTTGACCTTTCCTGAACTCCTCAAGTTGGTGGAAGCTTATTAGTTCCATGTTCCTTACCAGGACCTCCTGTCGTAAAACAACTCGTGCAAATTGTTACTATGGTGCCTGGCCAGGCTGGGCAGTTTCAATCATTGCACTTCCTCTAACAATAGTATCTTCCCAATTTTTGTGTGGATGTTGCTTCTTAGACAACTCCAAGCAGATCACTCTTCCACATAATGGGTGTATTTCTTTTTAATATTTCTTTTTAAAAATATTCATTTATTTATTTGGGTGAGTATCAGGTTTAGTTGCAGCATGTGAAATCTTTCATTGCAGCACATGAGCTCCTCCAGACCCTGTGGTCCCAGTGGTTGCTATGCACAGACTTAGGTGCCCAGAAACATATGTAATCTTAGTTCCCCAACCAGGGATTGAACCAGCGTGCCCTGCATTGGAAGTCAGATTCTTAACTACTGGACCACCAGGGAATTTCAATAAGTGTTTCTTGTAAGTCTTTAAATGATGAACTAATCTTTCAGACATTGTTTTAGTAAAGAGTCCAAAGATATCAGACAGCACTAAAGACCATAGTCCATGCTAACATTAACACCATACTGCAACTGTCTCAAACAAGGTTACGTTCTCAGAATAAACACAGTTATCGATTCATTACAGGTCCAGGTTAATGATGCCAAAACCAAATGTATGGAATCAGGGATGCTAAAGAATTCAATCTTCTTGGTTTCAACCACGTTTGAATACTAGCCAAAATATGATAGCATTCATAATGTAAAATTGAATGCTGTAAGAGATAAACTTCCCTGATGGCTCGGCAGTAAAGAATCTACCTGCCAATGAAGGAGATGTGGTTTGACCTCTGGGTCAGGAAGAGCCCCTGGAGAAGAAAATAGCAACCTACTTCCGTATTCTTGCCTGGGAAATCCCATAGACAGAGGAGCCAGGTGGCGGGTCACAGGGTCAAATGTGACTTGGTGAGTAAAGAGCAAGAGCAACAAGGAGATAAGCCACAAAATTTTAGAGGCTTGACCCAATAGTAGTTTATTTCATGCTCAGATAATGTAGTAAGGGATGAGAAGAGGGAAGTACAACTCTAAGGAATTCTACAGAGACACCTTGTAGACTTCATGGTAATGCTCCAACAGTTACCAAGAGTGTTCATTTCCGGTTAGTCTGTGGGAGAAGAGAACTGAAGGTCATAAAGGAAGTCTGATGGACCACACTTGGAAGTAGCATGTACAATTTTTGTCTGCATGTGTTTGGTCAGAGCAGTGACATATGACTAATCCAACTATAAAGAAGATTGATGAGCTACAAGGCTACTTGTCTGCCAGGAAAAAAATAAAAAGTTTGTCTCTACAGTGATTTGGTTTATGCCTAACAATTTGGATCTTTCATCTAAAGTTGGTTATAACATTATGATTGACCATAATTACAGAGGTGGGAGGTCCAGCTATGTACCTAGTCTTTTGTCTCAGAAGATATTTCAGTAATTTTTACTACCAAATTTAGGAAGTTGCAGGGATCATGACTCCATTCACCAAGATTTTATCATGGGGTAATTTTGTTCTAAATTCATATGTCCAAAACTCCTATTTATTTTCAAGTCCACAGTTTTTAACAGACTGGCAGTCCAGAAAGACAATAACGCCATCTAACTTTGGTCCTTGCTATAATAATTTATTCTGATCACTATGTCTGATAAACTTTTTTTCATACTGGTTTAATGTAGGTGCCTTGAACTTTAAAGTTAAGACCCAGACATGTAGAGAGATTAATTCCCAACACAACTTGATAATTTGCCTTTGAGTCCTTCCTTTTCTATTGGCCAGGGTTGCTCATATCTTGTGTGTATTGGACCTGTGTGTTTACTATAGCATCTTCATCAGTTCAGAGACCAGGGATTCATTACATTTCTCTTAATGATGATGACCAAAAATTAAAGGTTATATTTCTGTTCCCACCTTGTACATTAGATCAGATCTATTTACTGTTTCATCATTTTTGGTAGTGGTGTTTTTGTATTTTTTAACTGGACTATGACATGCAGAGTTGACACACATATTCATATAATATTATATGCTCTCTTTTTTGGTGTAGGCTTAAATATTTAATAAGGTATTTGCATCTGCAAATCCATAGGCAGAAGAACTAAAACATTGATAAAAATCTGTATCTTACCACATGTTTACTGTATCAGCACATTTTATTATCTCATATACCCTAAGTTAACCATTATTTGGACTACCTTGATATTCTTATTATAAAGTTTTATATATATATGTGTGTATGTGTGTGTGTGTATGAAGAATATTCATATATATTCTTTTAAAATAATAATTGAGGTACATTTTGAAAATATATTTATATATATATGAATATATATGTATTACTTAAAAAGTATATTTTGATGTAAATTATTCTTCAAATTTTTAATGAGTATTATGCTTTATGTATTTTTGGAGTATATTTCAATGGATGTTGTTTTACTAATATTTAGGAATATTATATGGTTTCTCTGTACTTCATTCATTTTGAGTGTTATATAATTTTCCATTGTCTGAATATAATGTAGTTAATTTACTATCTTTGATATATATTTGGGTTGTGCAATGGACAGACTTGAAGATGGCCCCAAAAGATCTCTGTTCCATGGTATTCATGTAACAGTGTATGTGAATATGAGTACAGACTCTCTTCTAACAATTAAAATATGGTAATGCAATAGTATATCATTTTCAAGAATAGCTTATAAAAAAATTGTGACTTTTGTTTCGGTCTCTTCTCTGGGGAAGACAAGCTGGCATATTGTGAGCCATCCTATGAAAAGAGTAACATGATAGTAAACCATGTTCCCCTTCAAACACTAATGAAGACCTAAGAACCGCCAACAGTCAGAAGAGTGATACTGAAAGGATACTGCTCCTCATTGAGCCTTAAAATCACTGTAACTCTGACTGTCACCTTGATTGCAGCCCTTTGAGTTACCCTGAATCAGAGGCATTTTAAATCAAACTATGAAACAATAATGTGATTTGTTTTAAATCACTACATCATTTGCTTTTCCATTGAACATTTTTGTTTCATTTACTTTAAATGTCTATTTATTTCAACACTTTTCTTGGGACTGTTTCAGCCAAATGCTTTACTTTTTTGAAATAAAAATAATTTTAAATATGTTATGTTATTCAAAAGATGCACAACAGGAGAGTTTGGATTTTTAAAAATGAATTGCATTATATAGAAGATCACAAAGATTTCCTTTGGCTTAGAAGATAAGGGTATGAGATGCAGGCTAATTCGACTAACAATTTAATTTGTGTATATATGTGCTTGCCTCAAATATACTTTCTTTCAACCAAAGATACAAGAGTATGTTATCAACATCCTTATTTCTCCCCTCCTTCTTACCCTCCTTCCTTTGTCTACTTTTCTTTTAAAATTTTTATCTGCTTACTTAATGGTGGAGAAGGAATAGAAATGCTAGAACATTTCCAGACAGGATCCTGAAGAGCCTGGGGAACCTCCTTATCCCTCCCTGAATTCCTCTCTGCCACCTTCTCTTCTTTCCTGCCCCGCCCCCACCCCTGCCCCCCTGCCAAATAACAGTATAAATAAATGAAAAATCAAAGGTGTTACAAATCTGTAATATCTATTTATGCTGACTAATTTAATAAGTTACAGTTTAATGCAAAAACCAAAATGAGGTATAATTGGTCCATAAAATTATTACAGGAATTTCATATGTGAAATAAAGCATATTGCAAGTCAGGTAATGTCATTTTTAATGGACATTTTAAAGCTATATTATGAGCATTGTTCAGAACTTAATGATGCTCTGTGACTTCATGATGATGACTTGGGGAAATAACTCCAGAGGTGACTTCAAGTAAATGACAATTCTCACCCTCCCTTCTCCTCATCCCTGGGGTGCGCACTGGGCCTGGCCCTGCCAGACATACTTAACATAGCACGTACCCAAAGTAAAATCAGACCTTGGTAAGGACATCTTTACTGGAGGAGGGTGCTTTTACTTGTTATTTGGGTGAAGTTGCCCAGAAAAGGCCATCAATGTTTTTGAAATTAGAAACATGATCCTACAAATACTGGCAAGCTCATGTGCCCAAGGTTTTCCCTGACAGCTCAGTTGGTAAAGAATCTGCCTGCAATGCAGGAGATCACGGTTCAATTCTTGGGTTGGGAAGATCCCCTGGAGAAGGAATAGGCTACCCACTCCAGTATTCTTGGCCTTCCCTTGTGGCTCAGCTGGTAAAGAATCTGTCTGCAATGCGGGAGACTTAGGTTCAATCCCTGGGTTGGGAAGATCCCCTGGAAAAGGGAAAGGCTACCCACTCTAGTATTCTGACCTAAAGAATTCCATGGATCCAATGGAGAAGTCCATGGGGTTGCAAAGAATCAGACATGACTGAGCGACTTTCACTTCACTTCACTCTATGTGCCCAGAACTAGATGTTTCATTTATAACTGTTGTGAGATTTTACCAGTGTAGTGATCAGAGTTGACTAATAAACCAAGAGAGAATGGATATCAACATCAGAGAAGAGGAAGAAAAAAAAAATGTCCTTTGACAGCACTTGTGCAACACATCTAGCATTGTTTCAGTGACTACATTGTTGCAGAGACAGTTGACCACATCCATAGGGACATATTTCTCAGCAGTACCCTTAGAGTGGCACTGACATGAAAGAACATATTTTTCCTGTTACTTTGAGTCCTTATGTGGCTTAGCTATTCCTTGCCCTAGGTGAGTGATATTAGGACTGCACTCCAAAGATAGAGCTTAAATTTTTTTTTTTGAAGTAACAGTGAATACAAACTGTAAAGTTATTTTAAAAAAGCTAAAAAGTTAAATATAATCTGATCTTTCAGTCTGCAAGATAATTTGTCAGCCCAGCTGTGTAGATCTGCTCAGAAATTAAGGCTAGTGGGATGGGCATGGATACCGTTATTGAGCTGTTAGGTTAGCAGAACTGATTTCTTTGGGTGATGATCAAAATCATGAATTCTGGGGTGAGATGATTCTGATTCAAATATTAGCCTACACATCTAACAGCAGTGTGGCCTGGAATAATATTTTTAAGAATCCTTAAATTTTAGTTCCCTCCTCTCTCTAATATGAATAAGCACTAATCTTTTGGTGAAGACTAAAAAAATATCATTGAGTCAATAATCAAGAACAATAAATGTCAATGACTACTATTATTTTCCATTATTATTGTTGTTGATACTATTTCTATTATTTTCAAGAACAATAAATGTCAATGACTACTATTATTTTCCATTATTATTGTTGTTGATACTATTTCTATTATTTATTATTGATATGCAGCAAGACAGGCTTACCTGGTAGCTCTGTGCTAAAGAATCCACCTACCAAGCAGGAGAGGTGACTTCAATCCCTCAGTCAGGATGATCCCCTGGAGAAGGAAATGGCAACCCACTCCAGTAATCTTGCCTGGGAAATTCCATGGACAGAGAAGTCTGGAGAGCTACAGTCCAGGGGAGTTTCAAAGAGTTGAACATAACTTAAAGACTGAGCATGAGCACAATACAGTAAGAAAATAGAACAGTACAACAGATTTATGCCTCTTGACGCAAAAATATTAAATCCAAAGGGTTTACATAAAACGAACTTCGAAGGAGGTATGGAGTCCAAAGTAAATCATGTTCTACATTAAGTTAACATAAAATGGTAGTTTTTAGGGAAAAAAAGAGAAGCCAGTAGAGAAAGTGCAGTTTGAGAGATTAACAATTTAATGTCAACTACTTCTTAAATATCATTATGAACTTGGCATTTTTTTTCCCACATAACTCCTGGAGTGCACAGTTATTATCCATTTTTTGTACATAAGCAAATTGGTGCTAATGGCAAATATTCAACTTGCTGAAATTCTTAACAAATAAGTGAAAGCCTCAGTATTCGGATTACTACACCAAGTAAGGAAACGAGCATTTTTGCCAGCCCTTAATGTCGAAGAAGGCAATGGCACCCCACTCCAGTACTCTTGCCTGGAAAATCCCATGGATGGAGGAGCCTGGTAGGCTGCAGTCCATGGAGTCATGAAGAGTGGGATATGACTGAGAGACGTCACTTTCACTTTTCACTTTCATGCATTGGAGAAGGAAATGCAACCCACTCCAGCGTTCTTGCCTGGAGAATCCCAGGGACGGGGGAGCCTGGTGGACTGCCATCTATGGGGTCGCACAGAGTCGGACACGACTGAAACGACTCAGTAATGTTGGAAAATCCCATGGACGGAGGACCCTGGTAGGCTTCAGTCCATGAGGTTGCTATGAGTCGGGCATGACTGAGCGACTTCACTTTCACTTTTGACTTTCGTGCATTGGAGAAGGAAATGGCAACCCACTCCAGTGTTCTTGCCTGGAGAATCCCAGGGACAGGGGAGCCTGGTGGGCTGCCATCTATAGGGTCGCACGAGTCGGACACGACTGAAGCGACTTAGCAGCAGCAGCAGTGTTGGAAATGGGAGGCTCTTCAAACTACTTTACTTTGGTTATTGGAATGGCATGAACCCCAGGTTTATACTATCATGGGTAGGCAGTCTTCTCTATAAATCCTATCTAAATCACCATCCAGATTCCTAGGCATAACTTGGGATCACATTTACAATTTGAAAAGAACTATTAAAAATTATAGCATACTCATTACCATATGTAGGGTATGTTTTTTTTTCTTTTATTTATTTATTTTTTCCATTTATTTTTATTAGTTGGAGGCTACTTACTTTACAACATTGCAGTGGTTTTTGTCATACATTGAAATGAATTAGCCATGGATTTACATGTGTAGGGTATGTTTTAACTACAGTTCAGTATTATATTTGGGTCAAAATTTATGGTGTGTGTTCATTTAACTTTATTTCTACACATTCATTACCAAGAAATTAAGACATATTCCAGTGATTAGAAAGGTTTTTTGTTTCTTTTTTTTTAAATATCCACTTTTTAAAGATTGATTTTCTTTTAATTGATTGTCTAGTATATGCCAATTAGAGTGTGGAAAGTTAAAATAATCATTGCCATATCAAGTTTTGCTTTGGATGATTTAAATCTGGCAACCTAACACCTCAATATTTGAGCATTAAATATATAACTTCAAAACAATGTGAAGCTAAATAAAAATGGAGAATCAGAAGTCTGATTGGATTGAAAGAACTTTTTACACATACATCAGTATTATTATTGTTATTTTATTTAAAGAATTTCAGACAATGTTTTTTCATATATTCAAACAAGTTCATTAGGTTTCAATTAGTTTGATAAAAGATATTATAGTTTCTATCTAAGTAGTTCTTAATTGAAATTTATAGATCAGATATAAATACTATGCAAACAATGAAATAAACATCTTAAAATGAAACTAGCAACAATGCAAAATGAATACTTTGTCTTTTCCTTGAAAATTCTCTGTATTTTCAATATTATAACTCTGTAGCTTTTTAGTGTATATTAATTTCTGGCAAGGAGAATGAAATAATAAGACTCAATGATATTTGCAAGAACAACAACAACAACAACAAAAAATCACTGGTTATTCAATGCTTCTTCTCAGCCCTTCCATGAACTGTAAATATTGTACTTAATCTTTTGCATGCAATTTAATAGAATGATTTTGAAATTTAATCAAAGTCCCTGTAATATCATTTGTTATAGAATAAATAATAATATTATTTTTTGCTATATGAAACATATCTTTGACATGATATTTTTATTTCAGCAAAAAGAATAGCAGACTATTATTTTTAAAATACTCTACAGCTTGACTCTATAATGAGAAATCTTTGTCTCATTTTATAACTATTTTTTGTCTAATATTAGTACCAAGAACAGAAAAATCCCATCATATTATTCAAATATAGCTGCTTTAAAAGAAATATAATTTGTTATTACCTAAGAAGAGATGATATATTTCCACAAAAATACAAAAAAATGCAAGTAAATAAAATGTTATTTCCCTGGAGTTTGTTCCTATCATTCTCCAAGATCCAGATGACATGGAGGGATAGGAGTATGGCATTTTTATTTAGTTCTACATAATGCAAAGTCAATGTCAAATTGACTCTCTCTATTTCTACTAGTTCTCTCATTATACTATTGTGCTGTGATTAGTCACTCATTCATGTCCTACTCTTTGTGGCCCCATGGCCTGTAGCCCACCAGGCTCCTCTGTCCATGGGGATTTTCCAGGTAGGCATACTGGAGTGGGTTGCTATGCCCACCTCAATATACTAATCTAACATTTTCCCACGGGATCATTTTGTTTATCTAAATTATTTTCAGAAATTCATACTGGTGGTTTATATTAGATTCAGGAAAGATTTGAACATATATAAGATTCCTTTTAGTTATAGAGTATATATAAGTAAACATAGTTTTTATTTGAATATTTTGATTATTTAAAGAGGACTGAAGCCATCTATGGGGCTTCGCTGGTGGCTCAGATGGTAAAGAATCTACCTGCAACGCAGGAGACTCGAGTTTGATCCCTGGGTTGGGAAGGTCTCCTGGATAAAGACAAAAATGCTATACAATCTAGTATTTTTGTGTAGAGAATTCCATTGACAGAGGAGCCCAGTGTACTACAGTCTGTGGCGTTGCAACTCACTCAGGTTACCATTTATATTAACACCACTTTTTTTTTGGCTCTCTTCACTAATAAAATTTCACTGTCTTCATCAATATGACTTTGTTCTTCCAGAAAATTTGTGTCCAAGAAGATAAATGTTTAAATAACATTACTGTTTGCTTCAGGGACTTCCTGAAGAACTCACTTTAATACACATAAAACCATTCACTTTTCAGTAGACAACAATAAGCAATCACTTACCCTCTAAAGCTTTTAAAATTTATATCCACAAATTTTGAAATACCATATCATGCTCCTTAATCAATAGGAATTAAATACTTTCACTGAAGCACTTACTTGAAACCAGATCACAAAATTTCAGACTCCTTACTGATACTATTAATAAAACTCTGTCAAGGTAGTACTCTTCTTCAATGCAGCAAGCAAAAAACCCAGTTTCGACTTAGAAATATGTTTCTTGGGTTGTTTGGGAAGTCAGCATTTGACAAAGCTTGCAAACTTGCATTTTCTACTTCTATGTGGCCCTTTTGAAGATGAGAAAGCTACTTCAGTTTGTATAATTCTTAAAGAGCTATTGCTAACAAGACTTCAGTGTGATGTACTCCTAATACTCATGTCTACTGCAGCTCACATTTGTAAATTACTAATGTAACTTTTTGTGTCATAATTTGATTTATATGTTTAACTTCAAATCAGGAGTCATAATAGGTAGAGAGTGTTTTATTATCACATTATCTTTCTATTGTAACCACAAAGCTGATACCCGGCAACATAATGATATATTTTCCAAGGTCATGAAGCATGTAAATAGAAAAGCAAGGACGAACCCAGGTGTTTGGGAAACTGTATCAGTTGTAGTCTACTTCGAACAGGTGGTAGGTATGATTTTCCATCTGTGGAATTAGTCACCCACGAAATTACTTTTTTCCATTTAAAACATTTGATCATTAAAAAGATAGACTTGGGTGTTACAGGAATAAAATTTAAGAATCCTCACTTTTAGATTACAATGTCTCCTCCAAGGACACCATATCACTTTTGACATGACTTGCAATCAGGAATCTGAAACTTTCTCAATTGACTTCCTACTTAAGATATTTAAATACTAAGATAATAAATCCATATGTTTAGTCAAGTTAATTCCCTATCTGATGGAATTATGTTGTTTGTTTTGGATTCCTCTTAACTGAAAACTCATTGCAAAATAATTTTAAATTCAATCAAGCTTGACTATATCATTTGTCCCCATTAGGTCCTGCTTCTTACTATTTGCCAAAATTAATTTTTAAGGAAATCATCTGACTGGCAGATGGGCTCTAGGGCTGACAGCAACTCCTGGGCCATAAGATGGGCTTCAGGGAAGCCAGCAGCAGCAGTGAGGCCAGGGGGCCCTCCTCTCCTGGCATCATCCAACATCATCTATAGCCTTCCCCTGACCCCCTTCCAGCCATTCCAGAAGGGCCTTCGCTTTGACCCCAGGCCTCACATTGATGACACCCCATGCACAGTGAAGGCTTAGTCACTCAGTGAGGATGAGCAGTGGGACCTCCAGGGCCCTGGATGTGTCATCCAGCTACATGGAGTGGCTGAAGGGCATGTCCCTACTGGTGAGGGCCTGACAAAAGGTGGTTCACTGGAGAAGGGAATGGCAAACCACTTCAGTATTCTGGCCTTGAGAACCCCATGAACAGTATGAAAACAATCATATTAGAAAACAGCAAAATACAGTTACCTTAAATTGGGAATTGGAGCAACACTACCTAGAATGTTAAAATTTTATAGTCATTAATTTTTGATAGTTTAAATGAAGGGGAAAGAACACTAGTTATAGCTATTCTTAACACTAAATCTATCTAAACAATTTTTTAATTAAAAAAACTTATTTTGACAAGATAAGATGAGATAATAAGTAGGCATACAGGAAAACCAACTATAGTTGAGAAGGGGAGAATTAAAAATGAATGGACACTGTAATATTTAATTGTATCTTTATATGTGTCACGAGTATTCTGGCTTATATTTTAATTTCTTAAATGTGTAATGTTACAATGGCACCACCTGGGACTTGAAGATAACATAAAATGTAGCTGCTCAGACCAGAAAATTGCTCAACCTAAGATCTCTCTGGCAAATGAATGCATCACTATGTGGTTAACTTGAAAATGACTTGTGTTGTCAAATGACAGTCTAAGGAAAGAATATCTATTATCCATTAGTGTAGCCAATAGAAAGAAACTAAAGGTAAATTACAAGTCAGAAAAAGTTTCAGTAACAGTAGTCAGTAGGTAAAAAGATATCAAAAATTTTATAAATACATTTTTTCCTACAGAAAAAAGGTAAGAGTACCTTGAAGAATTGCACTCTAAATGCCCTCCTCATAAACTCTGAACATTTCTTTGGCATGATCAGATTGTAAAAATGAAACATCTCTGGACAAATAAGTATTATTTTTCCTTCCAAACTTTCTCATTGCGGCAACTGAATATCACAACCTGAGAGGCAGCATTTAGATTAAGTTATATTCTAGATTTAAAATCTTTTTTTTTTTTTTTTCCTCAGCAAAGCATTTCCCCTACCTCCCAAGAATGAGAGATGACTCTTCCATGGCTCACAATACAGACTACTAATGAGCAACAGGATTTGCCTGGAGGCTCAGCAATAAAGAATCTGCCTACAATTCAGGTGTTGCAGGAGATCTGGGTTCTATCCCTGAGTTGGGAAGATCCCTTGGAGTGGGACATGGCAACCCACTCCAATATTCTTGCCTGGAGAATCTCACTGACAGAGGAGCCTGGCTGGCTACAGTCCACAGCATCACAAAGAGTCAGTTACAACAGATTGACAATTTCACTTTACTCTCACTTTTCTGGGATTAAGGTAAACATAGATATCATCTTTGTTTCTGAACAGCTGGAGTTTCAGAGCTTGTCTTGTCTATACCAGGCATGTGCCACTTCTCTGCTTGGAGAATGGTGAGATTAAGGACTTTTCCACTTCAGCTTCTTTAGTATACAGTAGACACTTAATCTCATTAACACCTATGGCAATATATAACAGACGACTCCAACATATAGGATACCAGTAAAAGTTTAAGTACATTAACAGTGTCTAACCTAGAAGCCATCAGTCCAGATATTTTAAATTTCAAAAAACTTGAAACACTATTTATTAACACCTATACTTATCCACCTCAGTCCAGAGGGTCCTGCTTTCCCTAGTGTAGAGAATGTGATTCCTTGCATTTTATACTGAGCAGCTTAAAGTGATTTGAAACAAGTAATGAGGATGTTCTAGTCCTGGGAATGGAAAAAAATCTTAGATTGTTAGTAAAAGCTTAAGCCACTGAGACAATTGTGCTGTAAAAAATGGCAAGATTTAGTCTAATCCATTGTCTTGGTGTTTAATTCAGCACCATAGACATCATGATTGTATAATTCTTTTTCTAGGAGCTAGATGTTTAGCGTCATTCCCAACCACCACCCTACAGATGATAGTAGCTGTCTCCACACAGTGTGGCAAAATGAAATATCCCTAGATCCTGCAAAATGATGCCTGGCGAGCAATATTTTCCTTAGTTGAGAATTTCTAATGCAGTGCTCAATATAAAAAGAGACAGAGTATGATAATTTGCCCTGTTAGGCCTCTCTAACACAAAATATGTAGTCCAAGGTTATGTGTTTTGCCAATTTTTAGTATCAGCTTATTAAGCAAAAATCTTACAACAATGTAGCTCTCTTGCAACAGACAAGTGAAATAAATAGGTAGTAATACCACCTTGATTTTGCATAGATTTTTATTCTCAACCATTTTCTTATTGCTTTCTCTGCAAAGTATTTGTAGAAAAGATTCAGTTTTAAAGCAACATAGCAAGCATGAATAATTCTAACAGCTTTGACTTGAACGGTGGCCAAGTCTGAAGGATTTATAGTTAGGAAAGTCAGAGGAGTAGTAACTCCAAAGTCTATCATCAGCAGAATTCTATTAAAACTTGGCAGTGCGTCTTGTTAAACACCTGAAGGTCTCCATTGTATTGCATAGACAGAGATTTGCACAATGAAAAATTAATGAGGAAGACTGGGAGTAAATGAGAATGGTTTATCCCATAGTTTACCTTTTTTATATTTAAAATGTATGCAAAACCAAAATTAAATAGCTATATCTATATACATATACATTTGTATTAGAATCACAATGTAAAACTTGAGATCATTATCTTTGAATAAATCTTATATATACAATCAATCAACTAACAGCGATTTATTGTAGACCTAATAATTTCAGGTCATTATAATAGATACTGTTTTTGAGGTTGAGGGTAAGGAGAGTGAAGATCTGAGAAATTAGATGATAGAATCCAATTCCAAATTACACATGGAATGTTGAAGTAATGGCAAATGTGTTTAAAAATACTTTATACTGGCCTTTACCATTCATTACCAAATATACATTATCCAAAATTCTGAAAAGTTGGCTGATATGAACTCCTTTTAGATTTTTTTTCAGTAAATATTGCTTAAGAAAATAAATATGACTATTTCACATGATCTGTAATCATGATTATGCATCAGAAATTTCACCTTTGTTATCCCCAAAGTATTTAACTTATCAGGTTTAAAAATTCCTTTATTTATATGTACAACATAACAAACACAGGCAATTGGTTGGTTGGTTGGTAAAATTAGATATGTATATGTGTATATATATGTAAAATATACTGTATAAGTATGTATATGCATACATTTTTACATTGATCATCTAGGTTACTATATGTACAATAAATTGCTAAGTACATAAAACCAGGCTCTTAAAGATGCTGTTTTTAATGAACTCAGTTAAACAGATTTGCTTATAAGCATAAAACATTTTTTGAATATGGGGTGTTTTTCCATTGTTATCCAGATTTTTAATTACTATATAACTAAAATTTTGTTTTACTAAGATGCCTGTTAAGGAGATTGTTTCAGGATTAAATTGTATTGCTCCAAACCTTTATACATTATACATTTTCCATCTCAAGTTATTTAAGAATGACAACAGAGGTCTGAAAAAAAAGACAAGATAATTATTTGAAAGAAAATTAAATGACCAGGGAATAGAGTAATAAATGAAAAATTGACCTCTAATTTTAAAATGTCATCTGGTTCTGACCAGGAGTCCTCAGCATATTGTTTCCTAACTTTCATCATATTTTATATAGAGGCAATATAATAGATGAAAACTCACATCACCAACTTAAACTAAGATTAGTTTCAAATCTATCATTAAAGTTCAGTAGGGCACAGAAGACAGTCTACCTGCATTACACACAGAGTGAAATGTCTGTCAGAAACGCGAAAGTAGTTAATCCCACTTTCTCCTCTGTCTACCACTTGAATAATAAACACAAACTCTTCACAGGAGCCCATTACCCTGAAATCTATTCCTGGAACAAATGGCCTTTTGCCATCAGAAAACCACCTTCCTTATCTCTTCACATATTCATACCTAAGTCAGTTAGAACCATATATGGAAACTTTCAGGAAAACACGTGCAAATGTCCATTAAGGACCACAGATGTATCACAATCTAGAAGGTATAATTTTTGCAACTGCCACAAACAAGAAAAAAAAATATTTGACAAAGAATTATGGTGACATTAATTTTTGATTTACCGAGGTATTCAGAGTTAAGCAGTAGGACATATCTGTATTTCAGACTTACAGAATTACATTAGATCAAAGGCTGCTATTTGAATTTGGAACTGGCAAAAAGCCATTAAATATCTACTCATCATCCCTCTTGATCTAATAACAGATTGGATCTTTACTTACTAATCCAGAAATCGTGCCAAGGGCAATATTCAAACTCTGTTTATTAGATGAAATTAAGGCAGAAGTTTTATTTTACTGAAAGATGAGAAACACATAAAACAACAATGTAAAACATTTTAAAAAATCAACATAGATTGAAAAAAAGTCACATTACCACACATCCAGTAGAATTAAATAACAACAAAAAAATACTTAAAAAATGAAACAAAATTTAAAACTTTTTGAATGTAAATGATAAGATAGGTGATAGCATGACTTCTGTAGAAAATGGCAAGTTAAATGCAAGATAAGAGGAAAAGTCAGCTATATAAAATTAAAAGCAGGTAGGGAAGATACCAAGAAAATTGGAAACACAAAAATCAAAGTATTATTTTTTTCAATATAGATTAAGAGTAGAACTGATGTTTAGTAAATGCAAGTTTGTCTTAACAAAGAGACTTCAGTCATTTTCTGATGATTTTCTCCAAAAAAAATCCCTGAAAATTTAGAGAAAAAATGATGACGGTTTGCTTAATATGGTGAAAAGGAAATGAACCATATTAAAATAATAATAATCATAAATCATCATCAGTAGTAATAACATTATTTTTTCTAAGACTTCTGCTTATATCAACTAAAAAGGATTACTCACATCCAAAGAAAAACATTGAGAAGTATATCTTATTTCCCTATAGCTTTAAAAGCCATTATTGCAAAGACAAATTCCTTAAGATACTTAAACATTTTTTAAAAAAGCAGATCAAGTTGCCCCCCAAAAAAATACCCCAGCTGGTGTCAGACTTTTGGTTTTCACTCCATATTGGGAATTAGAAGAGAATTGCAACAAGTACATAGAGGTGTGTTGTTATTGTGGCAATCATTTTTTATATAGCAATGTTATATTACAAGTATGAAATCAACAGAAGTGAATTTCTCATATAGGCAAAAATGTGCCTTTCATGAGATAAATGCTCAAAAAAGTGACTTAACAAGATATTTATGATATAATGCTAGAAAAATTATTAAATAAAATATTGTATAAAGAAAATTTTTAAATTTAGTTTTGGCTACACTGAGTCTGTTGCTGCATGTGGCTTTTCTCTAGTTGCAGTGAGCAGTGGCTATTCTCTAGTTGTGGTGCATGGGATTCTCATTTCTGTGGCTTCTCTTGTTAATTACAGGCTCTAGGCTCTCAGGTTTCAGCAGTTTTGGCTCTCAGGCTCAGTAGTTCAGACTCACAGGCTTAGTTACCCTGCAGATTACCCTGTAATCTTCCTGGACCAGGGGTTGTACCCATGTCTCCTGTATTGGCAGACAGATTCTTTGCACTGGACCACCAGGGAATCCCTGCAGAAATTATTTAATTAATATTGGACTGTCAACTCAAGAAGAGATTTGTTCATGTACTATAAATTGGAGGTTATAAACCCAGGGGGTCCTGGAGGGTTTTGATTAGCTTTCTCCTCTCTTCACTTCTATCTTTATTTTGAAAACAAGAAAAGTACTACACAATAACTTTTAGCTTATTGATAGTCACCTATAATAATAGCACAACTTAATTCAAGTGTCAGATAATTCAAGGCCAATAAAACAAATCTTAGGTTGTCTTATCTAATGCATTTAAATATCTTTTTTGCTTATTGCACTTAAAATTAACCTATACTTTTCTTTTAGAGAGACGAGAGATCTCTTCAAGAAAATTAGAGATACCAAGGGAACATTTCATGCAAAGATGGGTTTGATAAAGGACAGAAATGGTATGGGCCTAACAGAAGCAGAAGATATTAAGAGGTGGCAAGAATACACAAAAGAACTGTACAAAAAAGATCTTCACGACCCAGATAATCACAATGATGTGATCACTCACCTAGAGCCAGACATCCTGGAATGTGAAGTCAGGTGGGCCTTAGAAAGCATCACTACGAACAGAACTAGTGGATGTGATGGAATTCCAGTTGAAGTATTTCAAATCCTGAAAGATGATGTTGTGAAAGTGCTGCACTCAATATGCCAGCATATTTGGAAAACTCAGCAGTGGCCACAGGACTGGAAAAGGTCAGTTTTCATTCCAATCCCTAAGAAAGGCAATCCCAAAGAATGTTCCAACTACCGCACAATTGCACTCATCTCACAAGCTAGTAAAGTAGTGCTCATAATTCTCCAAGACAGGCTTCAGCAATACATGAACCGAGAACTTCCAGATGTTCAAGCTGGTTTTAGAAAAGGCAGAGGAATCAGAGATCAAATTGCCAACATTCGCTGGATCATCGAAAAAGCTAGAGTTCCAGAAAAACATCTATTTCTGCTTTATTGACTACGCCAAAGTCTTTGACTGTGTGGATCACAACAAACTGTGGAAAATTCTTCAAGAGCTGGGAACACCAGACGACCTTACCTGCCTCTGGCAAAATCAGTATTCAGGTCAAGAAGCAACAGTTAGAACTGGACATGGAACAACTGACTGGTTCCAAACTGGGAAAGGAATACATCAAGGCTGTAAATCATCACACTGTTTATTGAACTTATATGCAGAGTGCATCATGCAGAATGCTGGGCTGGATAAAGCACAAGCTGAAATTAAGATTGCAGGGAGAAATATCAGTAACCTCAGACATGCAGTTGACACCGCCTTTATGGCAGAAAGTGAAGAGGAACTGAAGATCCTCTTGATGAAAGTAAAGAGGAGAGTGAAAAAGCTGGCTTAAAATTCAACATTCAGAAAACTATCTTGGCATCTGGCCCCATCACTTCATAGCAAATAGATAGGGAAACAGTGGAAACAGTGGCAGACTTTATTTTTTGGGACTCCAGAATCACTGCAGATGGTGACTGCAGCCATAAAATAAAAAGATACTTACTCCTTGGAAAAGACTATGACCAACCTAGACAGCATATTAAAAAGCAGAGACATTACTTTGCCAACAAATTCCTTCTGGTCAAAGCTATGGTTTTTCCAGTGGTCATGTATGGATGTGAGAGTTGGACTATAAAGAAAGCTGAGTGCTGAAGAATTGATGATTTTGAACTGTGTTGTTGAAGGAGAGTTGAGAGTTGAGAGTCCCTTGGACTGCAAGGAGATCCAACCAGGCGATCCTAAAGGAAATCAGCCCTGAATATTCATTGGAAAGACTGATGCTAAAGCTGAAACTCCAATACTTTGGCCACCTGATGCCAAAGACAGACTCACTGGAAAATACCCTGATGCTAGAAAGATTGAAGGCAGAAGGAGAAGAGGATGACAGAGGATGAGATGGTTGGATGGAATCACCAACTCAATCAACATGAGTCTGAGCAAGCTCTGGGAGCTGGTGATGGACAGGGAAGCCTGGGCTTGCTGAAGTCCATAGGGTCACAGAATCAGCATGACTAAGTGACTGAACTTAACTGAACTGATAATTGAACAAAAATATCTTATCTTTTTCTCTTTCTTTCTTTACTTATTTCTTTATCTATTTGTTTTTGGCTGCAAAAGGGTGACATGTGAAATCTTGAGTTCACTGACAGAAGATCAAACCCATGACCCCTGCACTGGAAGTGTGGACTCTTAACCTCTGGACTTGCAGAGAATTCTCTTATTAAAAAGCAAGTGCTATTTTAAAAATTCAGCTTATATACATAAGCATGATTGCATTTAAAATTAAGCAATGAAGTTGAAAAGTATCTGAAAAGTTGGCAATAGTTTTATGTTTTTATATTCATCTTTTTTTAAGAAAAATGAGTTTTATTGTATGTATGCATTTTCATGATGGAGATATGTAAGGGAAATCACAGAGTTCTTGACATCAAAATAATATTCTCTAAAGTATTTAATTTTTAATTTTTTGAAAGTTAAGATATGATACAAAAGCAATAAACTACAAAAAGCTAAAGGAAAGCTGGAAGAATTTGTAAACATATAATACATACTTATAATGCATATAATTATTACATTCACAGGGACTTCCCTGGTGGCCCAGTTGTAAAGAACTTGCCTGCCAATGTAGGAGAGATGGGTTTGATTCTTGGGTCAGAAATATCACTTGCAGAAGGAAATGGCAACACACTCCAGTTTCCTAATCTCAGAGTCCCACAGACAGAAGAGACTGGTGTATTACAGTTCACATGGTCAAAAAATAGTTGGACAGGACTTAGTAACTAAACAACAACAACAAATACACTCAAATCTATACCATATATGTACAGCTAGAGCAACTTGAACTCTTCATTATCCAGATGAATCCCTCTTTAAACCTCGTTCAATAATCTCCCACAGAATGTAACTCTTATTCTTATTTCTTCAAAAACATCTTTTTTTTTTAACTTCATGTCTATAAAATTATTCAATATATCCTCTTCCCTCTCTGTATGCACACACACACACACACACACACACACACACACACACTCACATAAATTCACATTCACATACAATTCACATTCAATGTACACCTGAGTTTCATGGAACATAATTTTTTTGTAAATGGCTGTGTGGCTGTTCATCGTATGACAATATGATTGAAAACAAATTTCTTCTACTTTTAATGGACATGTGTTGTTTCCAGCTTTGGGCCCTTAGGAATACAGCTTCTTATACTTGCATTTTATATTTTGAGTAAATCACAAATTGTGCCACTGTTGTGTATGGTTGAAACTAGGCTGAGTTTCAGTACACCCTGCCAAACAGCTTTACAAAGTGATTCTACCAATTTGTACTTTTATCAGAAAAAATATTTTTAAAAATCCATTTACTCTAAATGCTTGTTGGGACTTGACACTATCAATCATTTCAATGTTTGTTATTTTGGTGTGTTCACAGAAAAAGCCATGTGTTCATGGCTATTTGTTTTTTTCTGATGCCTAATAATGTTAGATATATTACCATAAATTTATGATGCATTTAGATATTCTTTTTGAAGTACTTGTTCCACTATTATGCCCATATTTAAATGTCTTATTTTTCATATTATTTATATAGCTGTTTATATTTTTATTAATGTATTAGCACATTGTTAAATAAATTAATCACATGTCTTTTTTTTAATATATTCACTAAAAGCTACAATTTTCCTGTAAGAGCAGCTTTAGCACTAAACTATAAAGATTAATATCAATTTTAATTTTATTTTTCTCTCTAACAAGTTATATAAATCACATATTTCAATTTGCTAGCATTTTGGAAGTTGTGTGATACTTATGATATTGTTTTCTACTTTGATGACACTATCATAGAACATTCTCATTATGATTTCAATCTTCTAAAATTCATTTAAACTTATTTTATGATCTAGATATGATCATTTTGATAAATAGTCCATGTACAAATATACAAGTGAAAGTATAGTCAGAAGTATGTATACATAAATAAAATATAATATATATATTTATTTAAATTGGCTAAATATGTTGAATTGTCATCTATCATGGATTCCATCTGTTTTCTTTTTAATTTAATCTGTTTTCACTATAATTTTTAAATTATATTTTTAAGTACATTACCTTAATATTTTCATAACTTGTCATTGAATTTATACTTTTATTTCTTTCTTCTTGCTCCCAAATCTCTATTTCTGATATAAGTATAGTTCTATGGTTAGTAGATAATCAGAGTTGAAGAGGACTCTTCCTCTTGGGCCTCAGTTCTCAGTAAGGGCACAAAGAAGAAGCTGAGATCTTACCTATGGCAAAAATAAGTTTATTGAAGAAAGAACAGAAAAAATAGAGATATGGAGTATTTTATAGTATATTAAAATCATGGAGATATGATCTTATCTTTTGATTAAGAGCCTTGCATTTCCTTTTGAAAGGCTGATAGAGTGCAGTTAAGCTTTAACTCTTTCATAGTTTGAAGTTAGGTTTTTAAAATGCTTTGCATACGTCTCAATGACACATAAAAAACAGATATCTGGGTTTGTTTTCCTATTGTCACCTACTCTGGAGAATTATGTTCTTCAATTCCCAGCAAATTTGGCATCTCCAAACTTTTATTTTTCACTAGGACTCTAACCTGGCATTACTTTAATTGGCAGTTATTTTGAGGAAAGAGCTTGAATTAATGTAACATTCACCTTGCTGTTCTTCACTAACTTTCAGGAATTAAATCCACCTAAATTGGCACCATTTACCCTTGTTATTCCAGTGGTCATGTACGGATGTGAGAGTTGGACTGTGAACAAAACTGAACGCCAAAGAATTGATGCTTTTGAACTGTGGTGTTGGAGAAGACTCTTGAGAGTCCCTTGGACTGCAAGATCCAACCAGTCCATCCTAAAGGAGATCAGTCCTGGGTGTTCATTGGAAGGACTGATGCTGAAGCTGAAACTCCAATACTTTGGCCACCTCATGCAAAGAGTTGACTCATTGGAAAAGACCCTGATGCTGGGAGGGATTGAGGGCAGGAGAAGGGCACGACAAAGGATGAGATGGCTGGATGACATCACTGACTTGATGGACATGAGTTTGAGTAAACTCCTGGAGTTGGTGATGGACAGGGGGGCCTGGCGTGCTGTGATTCATGGGGTCGAAAAGAGTCAGACACGACTGAGTGACTGAACTGAACTGAATTTGTTATTAACATAGCTGCAATTCTAAAGTTTTAATGTAAATTCAACTCTAAAATTAATTTGACCTCTTATCTCTATAGTCTAGGAAGACATTTTTAATGGCCAAATGTCCAGTATAAAAAAGTGTGTTTTGATGGTTATAAAATGACTATCATAATGTCAAAAATACCTTAGTAGGAGTTATACTTAGTCCTCTAAGAATATGTGTTTCCAGTTAATGTAATAAAATAGCAGATTATACTCTTTATCATTCTCCTGATACAGAAATTAAATTTTGGAAAAGATGTTGAACTAAAATTAAGAAGTAAATGTGGAATGTGGATTATTGCACTTGGAGGAGTTTGAATAGTTTTGTTTTGTTTTTCCTTTATTTTCTTTTTATTATATTGGCTTTGACTTCTCTGGTGGCTCAGAGGGTAAAGCGTCTGCCTACAAGGCGGGAGACCCGGGTTCAGTCCCTGGGTCGGGAAGATTTCCTAGAGAAGGAAATGGCAACCCACTCCAGTATTCTTGCCTGGAAAATCCCATGGATGGAGGAGCCCGATACACTACAGTCCACGGGGTCGCAACGTGTTGCAAAGAGTCGGACAGGACTGAGCAACTTCACTTTGCTTTCTTTCTTTGTTAGAACATACAATTAAGAGGACCTAGTTTCCTAGAGAAGGAAATGGCAACCCACTCCAGTGTTCTTGCCTGGAGAATCCCAGGGACGGGGGAGCCTGGTGGGCCGCCGTCTATGGGGTGGCACAGAGTCGGACACGACTGAAGTGACTTAGCAGCAGCAGTTTCCCTCACACATCGGACTTGTCAGTGAGGTACGTACAACAGGAACTTTTTGTCGTCCCCAGCTCTATCTGTTTACTGTTCTATAGACAAGATATTAAGGTTGACAGAGCTTACCAAAGCTTTCCTGATAGCTCAGTTGGTAAAGAATGCAACTGCAATGCAGGAGACCCTGGTTGGATTCCTGGATCGGAAACGTCCGCTGGAGAAGGCATTGGCTACCCACTCCAGTATTCTTGGGTTTCCCTTGTGGCTCAGCCGGTAAAGAATGCACCTGAAATGCGGATGACCTGGGTTCAATCTGTGGGTTGGGAAGATCCCCTGGAGAGGGGAAAGGCTACCTACTCCAGTATTCTGGCCTGGAGAATTCCATGGACTGTATAGCCTATGGGTTTGCAAAAAGTTGGACACAAATAAGTGACTTTCACTTTGCCTCAGAGCTTACAAAACAAGTACAGTTTTTTCTTTTTTCCTTGAAGATTGCACAAGCAATGCTTGACAGAAATCATACCCAAACCACAACTTTTACTCTGAATCATATGGTTTTCTCCGCTCTCTCTGAAGTACAAATGAACTTTTGCTTTCCCTGAATAGTTTTCTTGTAGTTCTTTCACTATCGTCTTCCCTAGTAGTTCAGTTGGTAAAGAATCCACCCACAATGCAGGAGACCCTGGTTCGATTCCTGGGCCAGAAAGAGCCGCTGGAGAAGGGAAGGGCTACCTACTCCAGTGTTCTTGGGCTTTCCTTGTGGCTCAGCTGGTAAAGAATCTACCTGCAATGTAGGTAACCTGGGTTCAATCCCTGTGATTGGAAGATCTCGTGGAGAAGGGAACAACTACCCTCTCCAGTATTTTGACCTGGAGAATTCCATAGATTGTATAGTTCATGGGGTCACAAAGTTGGACACAACTGAGTGAATTTTACTTTCATCTTCTTTTACTACAGGGGAATTTGTTTCCTTTCCTTGAATAATTTTGCTTTCCTTGAACAATTCTCCTGTAATTCTTTCACTCTTTTATCAAATCATATGTCTTTAGTATCCAAGCCAAAATATTTACAGTTTTGATGTTACGCTTACAAAGAGCCCTGGGCTTGCTATGTGACATCAAAGTAAATGGGTTTTCAAGTGTATAGTGTGCCCATCATATTTGTGACAAAGAAATCACATCTCTGGAACTAGCCTGCAGATTTTCCCTTTTGGCCATTATATTTCTTAATATGCTGTTACTGTCTATTTAGTTAGGGTTTCCAGAAAGCCGAAGCCAATAGGATACACAAACACACACATATACACATATTTAGAGAGAAATTTATCTTTAGGAATTGAATCACATGATTTTGGGCACAGGCAAGTGTGAAATCTGCAGTGCTAGCCTGAAATTTTTGCCAGGAGTCAATATTGCAGGCTTGAGTCCAAAGGTAATTCTTCCATTTCTGGGTCCCTTAGTCTTTTCTGTTAAGGTCTTCAGTGGATTGGATGAGGCCTACTAACATTATCAAGGATAATCTTTACTCAAAGTTTACCAATTCAAATGCTAGTCACATACAAACAATACTTTCACAGCAACATCTAGACAAACATTTGACCAGAATTGAGCACCACAGGCTAGTCAAACTGAGACATGAAATTAGCTATCACGCCCTCTAAAGATTCACGTAGTCATTTGTAAACCTGATTAAAGAAGGCCTTGGATTAGTTTCATTTTTAATTTATTTTAATTGAAGGACAATTGTTTTACAATATTGTATTGGTTTCTGCCATACATCAACATGAGTCAGCTGTAGATATACATATGTCCCTTCCCTCTTGAACCTCCCTCCAACATCCCACCCATGCCCACCCCGCTAGGTTGTTACAAAGTACTTTTCACATTTTTTACTCCAAATTGCATACATAGCATGCATGTGTGCTAAGTCACTTCAGTCATGTCTGATTCGTTGCAACCCCATGGACTGTAGGCTCCTCTGTCCATGGAATTCTCCAGGCAAGAATACTGGAGTGGGTTACCATACCCTCCTCCAGGGGATTTTCCTGACCCAGGGATCGAACTGCATCTCCTGTATCTCGTGCACTGCAGGTGTATTCTTCACTGCTGAGCCACCAGGGAAGCCCCATACATAGCATAATATGTTATAAATAAATATGTGTTTGTTGATTGAATAGAAGAAAGATAACTAAATATATTGTCATAGAATATTTTCATTATGCTTTAAGAAACTCATGAGAGGCACATGAAGATGTCTCTTTAAATGTAATTAATATATTTTTCAATTAAAAAATTTAACTAATTATAATTTTAAAACAGAACCTCTAGTTTGCCATTTTGAGCAATGTGAGTAACATTCAGTGACTTTATTTTTATATATGGAAAACATATTCAGTCATATAAGCACACACACACATAGTTCCCCACTTTTAACTTTGTGAGCTTCATTCTCACACCTTCAATCTGAGTTGTTGGCATTCTGCAGTATCGTTCATTCTGGTGCATTATTGGAAGCAAGTTTAGATTAGTTTTCATGGAATGGGATTGAGAGACTTATGAAATCTGTATAATATTTATCTCAAGATGTTAAGTTCAGAAAGAACAGGGACAAGTTTAAGAAGAGTAAGAAAAAAATATTGAGGATATTCTCAATACCTTAATAAGTTATGTGTGATAAAAATTGTGGGGAATAAAGATTATTCATATTAATTATAGAAGAGTTTATTTTGCTCTTTTCATGGAAATTATGTGATTTTTAAACATATTTCAAATTTTGTCAACATTCATATTTCACAAACTTCATTGGGGATATCAAATTATTTTGACCATTTGATCTTCTTCCCACCAGCTATAAATCCATTTCAAAAAGTTAACCTGAATATTTTCCTTCCCTTTGAATATGTAGTACTGTATAAATAATTCCAATCATTTCATTTCTTGACTGATCTACATTATACCTCTGCCTTAATAACCAAGTCTGGCTTCAACATTGTTGCTAAAGGTTATGTCTATAATGAAATTTTTCTTGCAAAATATCTTGCTGAGACTCTGCTCTCTGCCACACAGAAGTTAATATCAAGTATCTTGAAATAGTATTACTGTACATGATATTTTATTTATAATATATATACTATTTCAGTGTTATCTTCCACTGTCATGCACTATATACTGTTTGGTTTCAATGAATGAATCACAACTTACAAATTTGATTATTCACTTCTTTGACATGTCACATGTTAACCCTGAGGTATGGATATCTTCTCAACCCTCTGTCAGCCTGCTGAATTTCATCACTGAAAAATCAGTTCAAATGTGCCCTTACTTCTAAAACATTTACTAATCACATTCTTCTATGAGTGTGTAAGGTGCTTGCTCCCTTTTCTGATGTCAAAAATACTTGAAAAATATGTCCCTCATAATAAAGCAAGACAATCTTTTGTTTCTTCATCCTAAAGTCATAACTTCACTTCTAAAGTGTGGGAAGTGTGTCTATTAATTTTTAGTATAAATCTGTTGTTCAGTCACTAAATCATATCCAACTCTTTGTGATTCCACTGATTGCAGCATTCGAGACTCCTTTGTCCTCCACTATTTCCTGGAGTTTCCTCAGTTTCATGTTTACTGTGTTGGTGATGCTATCTAACCATCTCAACTTCTATTGACATCTTTTCCCTTTGCCTTCAGTCTTTTTCCAGCATTGGGGTCTTTTCTAATGTGTTAGCTTTTCACATCAGGTGGCCAAAGTATTGGAGCTTCAGCTTCAGCAACAGTCCTTCCAATACATGTTCAGTGTTGATTTCCTTTATGATTCACTGGTATGATCTTGCAGTCCACAAGACTCTCAAGAGTCCTCTGCAGCACCACAATTTGAAAGCATTAATTTTTTGGCACTCAGTCTTCTTTATGGTCTAACTCTTACATCTGTAAATGACTACTGGAAAAACTGTAACTTTGACTATATGGAAGTTTGTCAGCAAAGTGATATCTCTGCTCTTTAATGAGAAGCCTAGGTTTGTCATAGCTTTCCTCCGAGGTTCAAGTGATTTTTAATTTCATGGCTGCAGTCACCATTCACAGGGATTTTGGAACCCAAGAAAATAAAATCTGTCACTGCTTCCACTTTTTCCGTTTTTATTTAACATGAGGTGATGGAACTGGAGGTCATGATCTTGTGTTTTTTGTTTTTGTTTTTAATGTTGAGATTCAAGCCAGCTTTTTTGCTCTTCTCTTTTACCCTCATCAAGAGGCTCTTTAGTTCCTCTTCAGTTTCTGCCGTTAGAGTGGAATCACCTGCATAGCTTAGGTTGTTGATATTTCTCCCAGTAATCTTGAGTCCAGCTTGTGATTCATCCAGCCTGATATTTCACATGATGTACTCTGCATAGAAGTTAAATAAACAGGGTAAAAATAAACAGCCTTGATGTACTTCTTACCCAATTTTGAACCAGTCAGTTGTTCAATATAAAGTTCAAACTGTTGCTTCTTGACCTGCACACAGGTTTCTCAGAAGACAGGTAAGATGATATGCTATTTCCATCTCTTTAAGGATTTTCCACAGTTTGTTGTGATCCACACAGTCAAAAGCTTTTCATGCTCAATTAAGCAGAAGTAGATTTTTTTTCTGGAATTCTTTTGCATTCCCTATGATCCGATGAATGTTGGCAATCTGACCTGATTCCTTTGCCTTTCAAAATCCAGCTTATACATTTGAAAGTTCTCTGTTCATGTAGTACTGAAGCCTAGCTTGAAGGATTTTTAGCATAACTCTACTGGCTGTGTGAAATGAATGTAATTATATGGTAGTTTGAACATTCTTTGGCATTGGCTTTCTTTTGAATTGGAATGAAAACTGACCTTTCTCTCTTGCCTTTTACTTATCTTCTTTCCTCAGCTATTTGTAGAGTCTCATCAGACAATCTCTTTATATTCTTGCATTTCTTTTTCTTTCAGTGGTTTTGGTCACTACTTCTTGTACAGTGTTATGAACCTTTGCCCATTGTTCTTCAGGCACTCTATCTACCAGATCTAATTCCTTGAATCTATTTGCCACCTGTAAGGTATATATAATCATGCACATTTGGAGTAGAATATCCCATCACACTCCTTGAGTTTTTTATTGCTTCAGAATCAGAATTATTGAAGTTTAGAAAGACCTAATGAAAAACCTAAGACAAGTGATTGTCATTTTTTTAATACATGGGATATATTCAAGAGGTCTGGAAAGTTTCCTTTATTCTTGTTCAATTCTTTTAACTCCCTGATTAGTGTGAACAGAGTATCTATTTGAATCACAAAACTATGACTCAAGAATGATATATCATCAATTATAAGATGCATTTTATTTTTTTTAATTTTTTTCCATTTATTTTTATTAGTTGGAGGCTAATTACTTTACAATATTGTAGTGGTTTCTGTCATACATTGACATGAATCAGCCATGAATTTACATGTATTCCCCATCCCGATCCCCCCTCCCAACTCCCTCCCCACCCGATTCCTCTGGATCTTCCCAGGGCACCAGGCCCGAGCACTTGTCTCATGCGTCCAGCCTGGTCTGATGATCTGTTTCACCCTAGATGATATACATGTTTCGATGCTGTTCTCTCAAAACATCCCACCCTTGCCTTCTCCCACTGAGTCCAAAATTCTGTTCTGTACATCTGTGTCTCTTTTCCTGTTTTGCATATAGGGTTATCATTACCATCTTTCTGAATTCCATATATATGTGTTAGTATACTGTATTGGTCTTTATCTTTCTGGCTTACTTCACTCTGTATGATGGGCTCCAGTTTCATCCATCTCATTAGAACTGGTTCAAATGAATTCTTTTTAATGGCTGAGTAATATTCCATGGTGTATATGTACCAAGCTTCCTTATCCATTTGTCTGCTGATGGGCATCTAGGTTGCTTCCATGTCCTGGCTATTATAAACAGTGCTGCGATGAACATTGGGGTGCATGTGTCTCTTTCAGATCTGGTTTCCTCAGTGTGTATGCCCAGAAGTGGGATTGCTGGGTCATATGGAAGTTCTAATTCCAGTTTTTTAGGAAATCTCCACCCTGTTCTCCATAGCGGCTGGACTAGTTTGCACTCCCACCAACAGTGTAAGAGGGTTTCCTTTTCTCCACACCCTCTCCAGCATTTATTGCTTGTAGACTTTTGGATAGCAGCCATCCTGATTGGCGTGTAATGGGTACCTCATTGTGGTTGTGATTTGCATTTCTCTGATAATGAGTGATGTTGAGCATCTTTTCATGTGTTTGTTAGCCATCTGTATGTCTTCTTTGGAGAAATGTCTGTTTAGTTCTTTCAGATGACGTGATCCTCTACATAGAAAACCCTAAAGACTCTACCAGAACATTACTAGAGCTAATCAATGAATATAGTAAAGTTTCAGGATATAAAATTAACACACAGAAATCCCTTGCATTCCTATACACTAACAATGAGAAAACAGAAAGAGAAATTAAGGAAACAATACCATTCACCATTGCAACAAAAAGAATAAAATACTTAGGAGTATATCTACCTAAATAAATGAAAAACCTATACATAGAAAACTATAAAACACTGATGAAAGAAATCAAAGAGGACACAAACAGATGGAGAAATATACCGTGTTCATGGGTTGGAAGAATCAATATTGTCAAAATGGTTATACTACCCAAAGCAATCTATAGATTAAATGCAATCCCTATCAAGCTACCAACGGTATTTTTCACAGAACTAGAACAAATAATTTCACAATTTGTATGGAAATACAAAAAACCTCGAATAGCCAAAGTAATCTTGAGAAAGAAGAATGGAACTGGAGGAATCAACCTGCCTGACTTCAGACTCTACTACAAAGCCACAGTCATCAAGACAGTATGGTACTGGCACAAAGACAGAAATATAGATCACTGGAACAGAATAGAATGCCCAGAGATAAATCCACGAACCTATGGACACCTTATCTTTGACAAAGGAGGCAAGGATATACAATGGAAAAAAGACAACCTCTTTAACAAGTGGTTCTGGGAAAACTGGTCAGCCACTTGTAAAAGAATGAAACTAGAACACTTTCTAACACCATACACAAAAAATAAACTCAAAATGGATTAAAGAACTAAGTGTAAGACCACAAACTGTAAAACTCCTAGAGGAGAACATAGGCAAAACACTCTCCTACATAAATCACTGCAGGATCCTCTATGACCCACCTCCCAGAATATTGGAAATGAAAGCAAAAATAAACAAATGGGACCTAATTAAACTTAAAAGCTTTTGCACAACAAAGGAAACTACAAGCAAGGTGAAAAGACAGTCCATGGATTGGGAGAAAATAATAGCAAACAAAGCAACAGACAAAGGATTAATCTCAAAAATATACAAGCAACTCCTGCAGCTCAATTCCAGAAAAATAAATGACCCAATCAAAAAAAGAATAATATAAAAGTGTAGATTATACAGAAAAAGGAAGTACATCAGCATTATTGCTCATTAAATTGGAAATTACTACTACAGAGTCCCTGAGATAGGGTAAAAGGAAGAGAAGTAAATACAAAAACTCTAGCAAGTAAATGTGAGTATGAGACACTGTTACTAGGTGATGAATAAAAAGATTGAGTCTGGAGAAAAGAAGTCTACCGGATCATTTCATTGGTTATGTCAGAAAAAAACTGAGGATGAGAAAGAAACGGGCTGTTTTTCCAACAGATTCTAATTCTTCTTCCTCTTTTTAAAGTACACTTTTGGGAATCAAAGAAGAGAAAAATTGACTTAAAGTTATAAGCATTCTCATTTCAATGTATAAGGAAAATGTTCAAAGTGCTTTTTTTGTAATAATGTAGTCATTGTTTTACTCAAATGAATATTACACATAACACAACTCCCATTCCTCATTATAAACATGTCATTTGTACCTCATTAGATTAGTCACTAATGCCTTTTTTTTAAATTAAAATCTATATAATTACTTTTGCCTTTTAATGGAGTCACATAGTATGTTAGTCATTCATTTAATATGCTTACTGTTAAGATCACCAGTGGTTCAACTTAAGGTATTCTGTCTCATTTATTTGAGAGAATGCATGGCTGTTAAATGGACAGTTGTGGAAGTGTGTAACTCAATGACCCTCTGTGTAACCAATGAATTATTTATTGAAATGGAAGGATTAGTTTAAATGGATATTAAATCTCATGGAAGAGAGTAGGGTAGAGTAGAAATGAAATAAGGCTCTCTGTTACATCTATTTACCAATAGACACATGTTTACCATTGCCCTATTTACCAATTGACTTATGAGATAAGAGCTGCTTCCATTAACTCAGGAGCCCATTACAATGCGACTTCTGAAAGAAAACATTTTTTTTCCCCTATTTTCATGTATATATTTCTCATTGCTGTTGCTTTTAGTTGCTAAGTCATGTCCGACTTTTTGTGATCCCATGGACTTTAGACTGCCAGACTCCTCTGTCCTTAGGATTTTCCAGGCAAGAACACTTGATTGATTGGGTTGCCATTTCCTTCTCCAGGGGATCTTCTCTGCCCAGGGATCAAACCTGCAGCCCCTGCTGAGTTTTCTGCATTGGCAGGAGGGTTCTTTACCACTGTGCTACCAGGGAAGTTCATGCTTCTCATCCTCTTATCTAACTTGAGCCTTCTACATTTACCACAAACACAGCATATTCTAAGATATTATTAATAGTAAAAGATTCCTTCTCTATTTCTTATTTTAATTATTTAATAAAACTCTATCATCCTTCAAAATATAGGCCACTCATTCCATTTTTATGATGAAGTTCTCTAATGAATATAATTGGAGTTTCCTCTCTTGAATGTTTTAATCTCAATGCTGACACATTGGAAGGGATAACTGAATGATTGGTAAATTATTTAATCTCTTTTTTTTTTTTTTTTACATTTTCATGCTTATTATTTAAACCATTATTTCTTTCTTTGTCTACTCTTTGTGTCCACTCATGAAGACTCTGTGTAATATGAAGTTTTATCTAATCAGTCAAACCTTGTAGTAGGCAGTGTAGTCTAAAGAAAGAACATAGAGTTGAAAACAAAAAACAGTTTGAAAAATTTGACTCTATCTACTTCATTTAGGAACCAAGATTTCTCTAGATATGATTATATAATATGTATGTATATACATATGCATATACATATAAACACACACATATACATTAAAATGTCACTACATATCAAATAGTATCTGAGATTAAAATAAGATATTATATTTAAAATTATTTTTGAACAGCAAAACCTTCAATAAATTTTATCACATTTTTAGTGTTAAGATGCTATATATTCAGATCAGTTCAGTTCAGTTGTTCAGTCATGTCCAACTCTTTGCGACCCTATGGACTGCAGCATGCCAGGCCTCCCTGTCCATCACCAACTTCTGGAGTTTACCCAAACTCAGGTCCATTGAGTCAGTGATGCTATCCAACATCTCATCCTCTGTCGTCCCCTTCACCTCCTGCCTTCAATTTTTCCCAGCATCAGGGTCTTTTCCAATGAGTCAGTTCTTTGCATCAGATGGCCAAAGTATTGAAGTTTCAGCTCCAACATCAGTCCTTCTAATGAACACCCAGGACTGATCTCCTTTAGGATGGACTGGTTGGCTCTCCTTGCAGCCCAAGGAACTCCCAAGAGTTTTCTCCAACACCACTTTTCAAAAGCATCAATTTTTCAGCACTCTGCTTTCTTTATAGTCCAACTCTCACATCCATACATGACTACTGGGAAAACCATAGCCTTGACTAGATGGACCTTTGTTGTCAAAGTAATGTCTCTGCTTTTTAATATGCTGTCTAGGTTGGTCATAACTTTCCTTTCAATGAATAAACTTCTTTTAATTTCATGGCTGCAGTCACCATCTTCAGTGATTTTGGAGCCCCCCAAAATAAAGTGAGCCATTGTTTCCACTGTTTCCCCATCTCTTTGCCATGAAGTGGTGGGATTGTATACTATGATCTTAATTTTATATACCTTTTTACAGTCATTAATTTTCTTTAATTGTTCAAATAAAGAGCTTCTAAGAATACTGGTTATAGATATCTCTAAGAAATTGCAGGTTCAATTCGAGTCACCACTACTAACCTATCAGGTTGGTGGTTATTAAAGATTGGAGTGGATGTGACTGTTTTTTGCTTCGTTTGGTTTTGTTTTTCTTTTTAAGAATACAGTGAAGTTTGCCACATTAACTAACTCTTCTTTTCAGGGGTGATTTCTGTGTAGCATGCAATGCTGTTTTATAGCAATGTACCCACAGTTGAATTTCTTTTAAAACTGTAGTCAATTCTCAAACCCTGCCACTGCTCTGTAAATTGTTTATATCATTTGTTGTCATTTCAACTGTCTTTTAGCATCTTCACAGGAGTAGATTCCATCTCAAGATACCACTTTCTTTGCTCATTTATTAAGATCTATCATGAATCTGCAGCAATTCAGTTACATCTTCAGACTCCACTTCTCTTCTTATTTCTACCATATATTGCTCACATCTTCCACTGAAGTCTTAAAATCTTTAAAGTCAACCCTTAGGATTTGGAATCACATTCTAAACTACTGTTTATTTTGATCTCCTCATGAATCGCAAATGTTCTTTAGGGCATATGGAATGGTAAATCCTTACCAGAGGTTTTCAATTGACTTTTCCCAGATCCATCCAAGAAATCATTATCTATGGCAGTTATAGCACTATAAAATGTATTTTTAAAATGCTAACATTTGAAAGTTAAAATTATTCCTAGAACCACAGGCTGCAGGATGGATATGGTAGCAGGCATGAAAACAACATTAATCTCATTGTACATATACATGAGAGCTCTTAAGCAAACAGGTTCATTGTCAGTGAGCAGTAATATTTTAAAAGGAACTTTCCTTTTTCTGAGAAGTAAGTTTCAAAAGTGGGCTTAAAATATTCAATGAATCATGCTGTAAATAGATTTGCTATCATCCAGACTTTGTTGTTCCATTTATAGATTTTAGGTAGAGTCAATTTAGCATAATTTTTAAGAGCCTTTGAATTTTTGGAATAGTAAATGAGCATTGACTTCAACTTAAAGTCATCAGCTGCATTAGCCCCGTAACAAGAGTCATCCTGTCCTTTGAATCTAAAACAGACATTGACTTGGCCTCTCTAACTTTGAATGTCCTCAATGACTTCTTCTTCCAATAGAAGGTTATTGTATCTATATTGAATATCTGTTGTTTGTTCTAGTCACTATCATTATCTTAGCTGGAATTGTATAGCTTGCTGGATTTTCTACATCAGCATTCACTGCTTCATTTTGCACTAGTTAGGTTATAGAGGTGACTTTTTTCCTGAAACCTCATGAATCAACTTCTGCTTGCTTCAAACTTTTCTTCTGCACCATCCTCACTTTTCTGAGGCTTCATAGAATTAAAGAGAATTAAAACCTTGCTCTGGATTAAACTTTGGTTTAAGGGAATACTGTGGCTGGTTTGGCCTTCTATCCAGACAGCTAAAAATGTCTCCATATCAGCAATAACACTTTCTTATCATTCATGAATTCATTGGAGTAGCACTTTTAATTTCCTTTATTTTTTCCTGTGTATGCGCAATTTGACTAACCAGTGCAAGATGCCTACCTTTTGGCCTATTTTGTCTTTCAATATGCCTTTCTAATCAAGATTAATCATTTCTAGCTCTTGATATAAAGTGACAGATGTGTGAATCTTCCTTTTACTTGAACACTTAGAGACCATTGTAGGGTTATTAGTTGATCTAATTTAAATATTAATGTGTTTCAGATAATAGGGTGGCCAAGGAGAGGGAGAGAGATGAATGGACAGCCAGTTAATGGAGTAGTAAGAACGTATTTATTGATGAAGCTTGCTGTCTTACATGGATGCAATTTGTGGTACTCTCCCCCAAATTACAATAGTAACATCAAAGATCATTGGTTGTAAATCACCAAATCAAATATAATAGTAATAAAGAGTTTGAAATATCACAGGAATTACCAAAATGTAACATAGAAACATGAAGTGAAAAATATTGTTGGGGGAAAAAAAAATGGTGCTGATAGACTTGCTTAACACAGAGTTGCCATGAACCTTCAATTTGTAAAAATGCAATAACTGGGAAGTGCAATTAAGTGAAATTCAATAAAAAGAGGTATGTCTGTTTTTAAATTAAAAATTATAACTTTTAAAGAATTAAGTCTATGTCCATTTGATATTTTAATTTTTCTTTGCAATTCTTACTCTGTGTAAAAATTAAGCTAAGAAATTTGCTCTTTTGCCAAGAATAGTGATTTTTCAATGTTCCAGTGCTTTCACATGTTCTTTCATAGTCAAAGCAGGATAGATTCATAAACTGTCCTCTGAGATTTAAGAATTGCTGAGACGTGATTAGCAATTTATGTCTCCTATGCACTGTTTTGATGAGTGTTTATTGGGGTCTGTGGCTATAATTACTATAAACTTTTACAAAATTTTATCTCCAGGTCAAAAGGAGCCATATTGCAGTCCATATGGGGATTTCATCAGGATTACATTGACTGGGATATTATTTGCTTCACTGAGGAAAGGATAATTGCATTTGTTTAATAAGAAAAGTGGATTTAGGTGATTTCCAAACTTTTCTGACCCTTTGGGTTAACATGTGACCATGTGATTTGCTTTTGTTGGTGAAATGAAAACTGACATGCCATGAGTTATTACTATGCAGGTGCTTTAAGAGTTGTTGGTGTGCTATCTGTCTTTTACTCTTGTTCTTCAATTTCTACCACTATTAAAATTATTGAAGCGCAAATCAAGAGGAAGCTCTATTAGGATGGATCCTTGCTGGATTAAAATGAATAGAGCAAGAGAGACTATTATTATTCAACTTGTAGTTTTGATGAGAAATAAATTTGGCAGTATTATGCCACTGAGATTTGGGGAATTGCTTGTTACTGCAACAGTACTTGCTTATCCAGACTGTTACATATACTTTTACAATTCGATCCTACCTCTCTCCCATCCTATTTTTCCTTTTTCTTTAGCATTTTAAAACTTCTCAACACATGAAGCACTTTTCTTATTAAAGTTTGCTCATTTTTTTCCCCCAATCTCCCTCTAACAGCAAGAAGAAAATTGAACCAGAGAATTGTCTGAGTTATAAGAAAGAAGTGGCATGTAGGGAAATATATAAAGTATACTAGAGAATCAACTGAACTGTTGACTATAAAAATAAGTTTGTATTTCCTTTTTTAAACTCTAAAGATGTTAAAAGTTCAAGGTCAATGCTGTTCTATATGAAAGTCACTAACCACAGGTGTTTATTTCAATTTGATTTAATTACAATTTTAAAATTAAATTAAAATTTCATTTCCTTAATTGCACTCCCCACATTTAAAACTCCCTTTAAGCCAGATGGAGCTAACCAGTGTCTATGGTTTCCATGGTGGCTCAGATGGTAAAAAATTTGCCTGGAATGCAGGAGACCCAGGTTTGATCCCTGGGTCAGGAAAATCTTTCCTGGAGAAGGAAATAGCAACCTACTGCAGTATTCTTACCTGGAAAAGTCCATGGACAGAGGAGTCTGGTGGGTTATAATCTAAGAGTCAAACACAACTGAGTGATCAGCACACATTATGTATCAACCAGTGAAGATATAGGATATTTCCACCACTTTAGGTCATCCTGCCAGGCAGTACTGTTTCTGCCAGCAATCACAAAGAGGAGAGACTACACAATCAGGGGTTGAAGAAACTTCATCATACTGTGGGTGAGGTGTTATAAGTAATAAATAAACTAGATTTCTAAGAAACAATAATGTAAAAAATGAAGGGTGGCTTGCAAAAGAACAGAAATAGCTTCCAAACAACAGATTTTTTTTTATTTGAAATATGATAATAACAGCAGATTGCAGTGCCTAACACTATGGATACTGTATACAATCATACTCTCCAACTACTAGCTTCATGATGATGAAACATACGTTTCTGTGCCTTGGTTCCCTCATTTGTAAAACCGGGATGATGGTTGTACCTATTTTATAGACTCATGTGTGGATTAAATGAATCATTATAGGCAAAATGCTTAAAACTGTGAATATCTTAGTATTTTAGGAAGGAGGTAAGTTATGTGTGTGTGTGTGTGTGTGTGTGTGTGTGTGTGTGTGTGTGTGCTCAGTTGCTCAGTCCTGTAACTCTTTCTGACCTCATGGGTTGTAACCCACCAGGTTCCTCTGTCCATGGAATTTTCCAGGCAAGAATACTGTAGCATATTGCCATTTCCTACTCCAGGGGATCTTCCCAATTCAGGAATCAAATCCACATCTCTTACATCTCCTGAACTGTCAGGCCTAAAGACAACATTAAAACTGGGTTAATGAATTTTTGCTGGCACTAACCTTTCTCTGCCTTTGTTCAAGCAACCTTTCTGCACTGTGCACATAAAAGGGAGCTTATGTGAGCTGCACCCCCAAGTGAAGCAAAGGCCACTGTGTTTATGAGGTCAGTAGAAGAAGAGGGGCTTTGGGAACACCTAATTGAAGAATTAGGAGTTTTGGTGTGCCCTGTCCCACTTCCTCCATGGAATGAGTGAAAACAGAGATGCATTAAGAACTTTGTTCCAAAACAAACAAACAAAAATAATAACTTGATTCCATCCTTGCAAAGTTTCCCAGGCTAACATAAACTTGAAATAGCAATTAATCCATCTCTTGTATCGGTTGAATTGCTTATATGAATCTATTATAAAAGTTTAAATAATTAAATTATTTTACTAAAATGACTGTGATTTTTTCTTTTTTTCCATATGTGCTGTGGTAAATAGCTACTTGAGGAGTTTTTCAAGTAGGCTTCAGATTCAAAGCTAGACAGATTAGAAGTCTAGATCTTTAGGGAAATGTGCTCTGCTATATAGTTTTATTTCTTATTCAGGAGGTGATGCAATCTTCTATAAATATTTCTTTGTCCTCAGAGTTATAGTCATGCAGGGATTTATTTTGTAGGTTATTAATATTAAGGCATGCCCTTAAAAATAAGCATTGCTATTAAAGCTAAAATTCATATTTGAAATAAATTTAATGTCTTCATGTAGACATCCTCATTTGTACAACATTTTTATCTGTTGTACATAAACAATAAAAGAAAATAAGTAGCTAATAGCAGGATAAAACCACAACAAGGAGTGAACAGAGACTAAGACTCTCTTGAGAAATGTAGATAGCTTGAGGAAGTATTATTGTATATATCATCTCTTTCTATTGAATTCAAAGACATAAACGCACATATAGTTTGTGATAATCAAGTCTGTTTTACACATATTTAGCTTACAAAACACCATCATGAATAGAAAACATGCCCAACAATATATATTTATGTTTACACTTATTTCAAACACCTTTTGGTAACATGTTCATAGTATATAGAAGTCAATATTTTAAAACTGCATTTGTAAGTCTAGGCTAATACTAAAATTTTATACTTTCAGAGATTCCCAACTGAATGGGTTTTGGAATAGAGTTGCTGTATTTTATCACCCAGAAGCTACTGAAGAAAGATTACAGGCACTGCAGAGAGAATGTAAAATGCTTACAATTTCTGAATATTCTGAATATATCTTTCCTATATCATCCATATAGTACAAAATAAGGGCTAAACATTAGTCAAAAAAAATGTATACATACAAATATACTCACAAAACAGAAGCAAACAAAAATATATACTCTACTTTCTGTAGAGAAGAAAGATGTTGGTTTTACTTATTAAAATTACTTCTTTACACATACATGTTTGCTAATAATATCCCATCTGTATTACATTCCATTGATAGAGACATAAATCTGGAGTAAACAACATTGCCATTAAAATATATAAACATGCTTTCTGGCTTAAAATGGTTGACTTTTATTTCATGTTTATGTTGTCTTGGTGTCTGGAAAAGCAGAGAGAATGGGAATATTGAAACAACCAAATGATCCCAAAGATCTAGCAAACATTCTGTAATTTATTCTGTAGTGGTAATTAATCCTCTGCAAAAAAATATATTTAATTTGGAATTAAAATAGGAACCAATCTGTTAGCTTCTGTGCTGTGTTTAGTTGCTTAGTCCTGACAGACTCTTTGCAACCACATGGACTGTAGCCTGCCAGGCTCTTCTCTCCACAGGGATTCTCCAGGCAAGAATACTGGAGTGGGTTGCCATTCCCTCCTTCAGGAGATTTTCCAATCTCAGGGATCAAACTCACATCTCCCTCTTTGCAGGCAGAGTCTTTATAGTCTGAGCCACCAAAAAAGCCCCTGTTAGCTTCTACTAGGTAACAAAACTGGTCAGCGTATAGTGATACTTGTGTGAATAATGCCACACTGGGCACACTGGGTTTAATAGTTTTGATTATTATGAAGATAAAGATGATATATCAACTCATAAGGCAAATGTTCAAAATGTACAAAAAGCTCTGTATATAATTGTAGACATTCAGGTGAAAAAGTATGTATATATCTTTGTATTTATCTAATCAAACATTGTACTACAATTTACTTTTACATTTCTAGAAGGTATCTTATGTATAACTCACTGAAAGAGAAAAAAATCAGGGCAAATTTGCTGCTTTAAAGGAAGTCAAAAATTATATTTTGGCCAAGAGAATTCAGCACCACCAAATCAGCTCTCCAGCAAATGCTAAAGGCTCTTCTCTAGACAGGAGACACAGAAAGGGTGTATAAACTCTAACCCAAAACAACAAAGTAAATGGCAATGGGATCATACTTAGCAATAATTACCTTAAATGTAAATGGGTTGAATACCCCAACCAAAAGACAAAGACTGGCTGAATGGATACAAAAACAAGACTCCTATATATGTTGTCTACAAGATACCGACCTCAAAACAAGGGACATACAGACTGAAAGTGATGGGTTGGAAAAAAAAATTCCACACAAAGAATGAAACTAGAACACTTTCTAACACCATACACAAAAATAAACTCAAGATGGATTAAAGATCTAAATGTAAGACCAGAAACTATCACACTCCTAGAGGAGAACATAGGCAAAACACTCTCCGACATAAATCACAGCAGGATCCTCTATGACCCACATCCCAGAATTTCAGAAATAAAAGCAAAAATAAACAAATGGGACCTAATGAAACTTAAAAGCTTTTGCACAACAAAGGAAACTATAAGCAAGGTGAAAAGACAGCCTTCAGAATGGGAGACAATAATAGCAAATGAAGCAACTGGCAAAGAATTAATCTCAAAAATATACAAGCAACTCCTGCAGCTCAATTCCAGAAAAATAAATGACCCAATCAAAAAATGGGCCAAAAAACTAAATACACATTTCTCCAAAGAATACATACAGATCACTAACAAACACATGAAAAGATGCTCAACATCACTCATTATCAGAGAAATGCAAATCAAAACCACAATGAGGCACCATTTCACGCCAGTCAGAATGGCTGCTATCCAAAAGTCTACAAGCAACAAATGCTGGAGAGGGTGTGGAGAAAAGGGAACCCTCTTACACTGTTGGTGGGAATGCAAACTAATACAGCCACTATGGAGAACAGTGTGGAGGTTCCTTAAAAAAACTGGAACTAGAACTGCCATATGATCCAGCAATCCCACTACTGGACATATACACTGAGGAAACCAGAATTGAAAGAGACACGTGTACCCCGATGTTCATTGCAGCACTGTTTATAATAACCAGGACATGGAAGAAACATAGATGTCCATAAGCAGACGAATGGATAAGAAAGCTTTGGTACATATATGCCATGGAATATTACTCAGCCATTAAAAAGAATGTTTGAATCAGTTCTAATGAGGTTGATGAAACTGGAGTCTATTATACAGAGTGAAGTAAGCCAGAAAGAAAAACATCAATACAGTGTATTAGCACATATATATGGAATTTAGAAAGATGGTAATGATAACCGTATATGTGAGACAGCAAAACAGACATAGATGTAAGTAACAGTCTTTTGGACTCTGTGGGAGAGGGCGAGGGTGGGATGATTTGGGAGAATGGCGTTGAAACATGTATATTATCATATGTGAAATGAATCACCAGTCCAGGTTTGACACATGAGACAGGGTGCTCTGGGCTGGTGCACTGGGATGACCCAGAGGGATGGGATGGGGAAGGAGGTGGTAGGGGGGTTCAGGATGGGAAACACATGTACACCTGTGGCAGATTCATGTCAATGTATAGCAAAACCACTACAATATTGTAAAGTAATTAGCCTCCAATTAAAATAAATAAATTTATATTTAAAAAAAGAGATGAAGAAGAAATGATACTTGCCATTAGAAGATCCTTTCTTTGTTGTGTAAGTCAACAATTAGCTTTAAAAATCAATGATATTTGCAGTAAATTATTTAATCAAGAATATTTCTGCACCTACTATAATATTTCATATCATTTGATCTTGCTGAGAGTGTATAATAAGCACACTATTATGAAATGGGCTTCTTATGTGGTGCTAGTGGTAAAGAACCTGCCTGCCAATGCAGGACTTAAGATATACAGTTTCTATCCCTGCATTGGGAAGATCCCTGGAAGAGTGCACAGCAACCCACTCCAGTATTCTTGCCTGGAGAATCCCATGGACCATGGAGCCTGACGGGCTACAGTCCATAGGTTCATAAGAGTCAGACAATACTGAAGCTAATTAACAGCATATTATCAAATACATTTCTTCTCCGTAATGGTGTTATGTAATTGGAGGTTAACATCATTTATTTTGACCTAAAATCATACTTGGCCAATGTTTGAAGATTTCTCATTTCTTTCTTCTCACATTTATGCCCCACCACCCACTTTGAGATGGAGAAGGCGATGGCACCCCGCTCCAGTACTCTTGCCTGGAAAATCCCATGGACGGAGGAGCCTGGTAGGCTGCAGTCCATGGGGTCGCGAAGAGTCGGACACGACTGAACGACTTCACTTTCACTTTTCACTTTCCTTCATTGGAGAAGGAAACAGCACCCCACTCCAGTATTCTTGCCTGGACAATCCCAGGGACGGCAGAGCCTAGTGGGCTGCTGTCTATGGGGTCGCACAGAGTCGGACTCGACTGAAGTGATGTAGCAGCAGTAGCAGCAGCAACCCACTTTGAAAGTTTGAATCTGTCTTTCTGGACTTTAGTTTTATTATTTATTTATTTTTAGCTGAGCTAGGTCTTTGTTGCTGCTCACAGGCTTTCTTGAGTTGTGGCGAGTAGGGCTACTCTCTAGTTGTCGTGTGCAGGCTTCTAATTGCAGTGGCTTCTCTTGTGGAGCATGGGTTCTGGGGCATGCAGACTTCAGTGGTTACAGCTTTCAGGCTATAGAGTGAGGGCTTAGTAACTGTGGCACATGGACTCAGTTGCCCCACGGCGTGTGTGATATTAGTTCCTGGACAAGGGATCAAACCTCCATCCTTTGCATTGGAAGGAACACCACAAAAGTACCTGGACTTTAGTTTTAGTGTTTTATGTCATTAGCCCTTTTGAGAAGTGAATTTAAGTCACACAGTGCCTCTTGCAAATACATGCAATCATTTATGACTAATACATACATTTGAAGATAGCATTTGTTGGATCTCAGAACATGAATTTACATTTACAAAATTTGCAATAAGAAACAACTTTTATTCCTCAAATCATGTGGCCTGCCCGGCCCTACTCCTTATTTACTTTAATTCTCCATTAAATTGAGCAGAACAAAGAAAATTGTGCCATATAGGGAACTTAAGGATTGAGGAACAATTCCAGTTATCAGATAGTGCTGTGAGTTCTGAAACTCAAAGCTCTAATTCAAAGTAAAAAATGACATCCACCTAAAATCTATACATTTTACACCTTCTCCAATCTATTTGCTAAATTTCTACCAATTGTAAACACTTACACTGCTGAGTGTAAATATGTTTCCCTGCAAGAAATCTGAGATTTCGCACTGCTGCTTTCTTGCAACATATATTTCTACAAAGAGAATGGATTTGAGGAGAAAGCTAAATCCTTTCTGAGGAACTGCATTTTGTCACATGCAATGATTTATTCTGTCAGGAAAATAGATTATTTGAAGAACTGTAAGCCCTTTTGGCAAGAAAATTCATTTAGTCAAAAACTTTAATCTATCCCAGTGACAAAATTCTCCCTTTAGTTTACAGCTTAAAAATTGAGTTTTATGACTTCCTATGCTTTTGCAAAAAAAAGATTACCATTTTATGATGATCTTATGGCAATCCTAGGTCACATAAAAAGTAATTGATCACCATGTAGGAACTGAGATTTTGCATACTGAAAATAGATGGCTAGATGTGATGCAAATATGTATTTTTCTCTAAAATATGTGAGCAGAAGATACTAAGAAGAGGGGGGAAGAATACACAGAAGAACTATCTAAAAAAATATCTTTATGACCTAGATAATCATGATGGTGAGATCACTCACACTCACCCAGAGCCAGACATCTTGGAATGTGAAGTCAAGTGGGCCTTAGGAAGAATCACTACGAACAAAGATAGTGGAGGTGATGGAATTCCAGTTGAGCTATTTCAAATCCTGAAAGATGATGCTATGAAAATGCTTCATGCAGTATGCCAGCAAATTTGGAAAACTCAGCAGTGGACACAGGACTGGAAAAGGTCAGTTTTCATTCCAATCCCAAAGAAAGACAATGTCAAACAATGCTCAAACTACCTCACAATTGCACTCGTCTCACATGCTAGTAAAGTAATGCTCAAAATTCTCCAAACCAGGCTTCAGCAATATGTGAACTGTGAACTTCCAGATGTTCAAGCTGGTTTTAGAAAAGGCAGAGGAGCCAGAGATCAAATTGCCAACATCCACTGGATCATCGATAAAGTAAGAGAGTTCCAGAAAAACATCTATTTCTGCTTTATTGACTATGTCAAAATCTTCGACTGTGTAGATCACAATAAACTGTAGAAGATTCTGAAAGAGATGGGCATACCAGACCACCAGACCTGCCTCTTGTGAAACCTGTATGCAGGTCAGGAAACAACAGTTAGAACTGGATATGGAACAACAAACAGGTTCAAAATAGGAAAAAGAGTACACCAAAATTGTATATTGTCACCCTGATTATTTAACTTATATGCAGAGTACATCATGAGAAATGCTGGGCTGGATGAAACACAAGCTGGAATCAAAATTGCTGGGAGAAATATCAATAACCTCAGATATGCAGATGACACCACCCTTATGGCAGAAAGTGAAGCAGAACTAAAGAGCCTCTTGATGAAAGTGAAAGAGGAGAGTAAAAAAGTTGGCTTAAATCTCAACATCCAGAAAACTAAGACCATGGCATCTGGTCCCATCAATTCATGGGAAATAGATGGGGAAACAGTGGAAACAGTGACTGCCTTTATTTTTGGGGCTCCAAAATCACTGAAGATGGTGATTGCAGCCATGAAATTAAAAGATGCTTACTCCTTGGAAGGAAAGTTATGACCAACCTAGACAGTATATTAAAAAGCAGAGATATAAAATAAATAAATAAATAAAAAGCAGAGACATTACTTTGCCAACAAAGGTCCATCTAGTCAAAGCTATATTTTTTTCCAGTGGTCATGTATGGATGTGAGAGTTGGGCTATAAAGAAAGCTGAGTACCATAGAACTAAAGCTTTTGAACTATGGTGTGGAGAAGACTCCTGAGAGGCCGTTGGACTGCAAGGAGATCCAACCAGTCCATCCTAAAGGAGATCAGACCTGGGTGTTCATTGAAAGGACTGATGTTGAAGCTGAAACTCCAATACTTTGGCCACCTGATGCAAAGAACTGACTCATTTGAAAACATCCTGGTCCTGAGAAAGATTACAGGCAGGAGGAGAAGGGGATGACAGAGGAGATGGTTGGATGGCATCACTGACTCAATGGACATGGGTTTGGATAAACTCCAGAAGTTGGTGATGGACAGGGAAGTATGATGTGCTGCAGTCCATGGGGTCGCAAAGATTCAGACACGACTGAGAGACTGAGCTGAACTGAAGACAGCATATTAAAAAGCAGAGATATTACTTTGTCAACAAAAGTCCATCTAGTCAAGGCTATGGTTTTTCCAGTAATCATGGATGGATATGAGAATTGGACTATAAAGAAAGTTGAGTGCCAAAGAATTGATGCTTTTGAACTGTGGTGTTGGAGAAGACTCTTGAGAGTCCCTTGGAGAGCAAGGAGATACAACCAGTCCATCCTAAAGGAAATCAGTGCTGAATATTCATCAGAAGGACTGATGTTGAAGCTGAAACTCCAATACTTTGGACCACCTGATATAAAGAACTGACTCATTTTTAAAGACCCTGATGTTGGGAAAGATTGAAGGTGAGAGGAGAAGGGGACAACAGAGGAAGAGATGGCTGGATGGCATCACTGACTCAATGGACATGAGTTTGAGTATACTCCGGGAGTTGGTGATGAACAGGGAGGCCTGGCATGCTGCAGTCCATTGGGTTGCAAAGAGTTGGACATGACTGAGCGACTAAACTGAACTAATGTGATCATTTTGATCAATTCCTTATTTAGTTTTAAGTCTGCAGATCTTAAAACAGTCACAATATCCTTTAGTGATATAATGGTCAGCAAAATTTCTTATGCATAAACTAAGTTTTATAATTCCCTTAAAAAGAAAACCAAAGTTACATTCCTTGTCAAAGTCAGTGTTATCATCTAAGTCACATTATTTTTATCTGCACATTAAATTTCAAATATCTTGTTCTGATTTCTAAATCAGGTAAAATGTATGAACTCTTGGAACTCATAATATGATACTCACTTCTCTATCTGCCTCCAAGTTGACTTAGCAAGTTTACTGCTCTTATTTTGGATATTAAATTGCTCTTAACTTGGAAATTAAGTATATTTAATATTAAATTTATAATGTTAAATATCAATGAATATTAAGTATATTTTAATATTTTTTCTTTAAAATCCTAGATATTTAATTTGAAACTTATTAAAACATCATTTTGAGTAAGGGTCCACCTGTTTTACCAGACTGCCAAAAGTGTCTATTTGAAATAATGGTAAAGAAACTCTAATAGGGGTTCTCTTCTTAAAGGTGAGCTTATGCTATGACTGCTATGCACATCCTTATATAGAAATAAAAGTCATTCACACATCACATTGGGTTCATATCCCCCCCCCGACCCAATCAATGACACATTTATATCTATAATTTTATAAATATATTACTTTCTTTATTTTAGGATTTGCAGCACTAAGTAACTCAGTCTTTGGTATTAGTTTCCAAGCTACATAATGTCACTGAATCATTTCCTCCTACAGCTTTGAGTGGTCATTAAGGAAGTACTGGAGATGAGTTATAAGGCATCATGCCATCAAAGCTTCCAAAAGCCTAAAAGTACCCTGCATTTGCAGGTGTGCCAGCTTTGCTAGGGGAGCTGTGAGATGCTAGAAAAACAGCAGTGCTCCAGAAATATTCCTGATTTCAGAGAAATGTCCTATGCCAGACAGAACTCATGATCTTTTTTGTAGACAGGCTTCTATTAGGACACACAAAGCTTCAACTTTTAAAAAGAGACAAGATGTTTAAAGTTGCTAATTTGATAGTACACACAAGGAATAAAGCAATAAATTTTCTGTGGCCTTATGGCCCACTGTTTAAAAATTGTCTAGATCTCAAAAACACTCTATACCCCTAACTGTAATGAAGAATCCACCTTGCACCTGCAAACTTTACTACAACTAGGTGCAGTGTCATGTCCTTCTATGAAATGTAGGATCCTTACCATCAAAGCTGAAATAGCACACTGACAAAATATTTAGAGAAGGAAATGGCAATCCACTCCAGTATTCATGTCTGGGAAATCTCATGGACAGAGGAGCCTGGTGGGCTAAGGTTCAAGGGGTCGCAAAAGTCAGACACAACATAGCGACTATACCAAACCCAATCCGTTATAACAGTTTGAGAAAATGCTCAGAGACTTTCTTCAAAATGAACTGAAAAAGCCCTTTACTCCACTATACCCTGCTACCTTCTTATTAAAATCTCAACAATGACTTCTGTATTACATAGGAATCACTCAAAATAATACACCTGTATGTGTGAAGCATTTCACATTAATTGATGAATATACCAATTCTGTTTCTTAAGTCATGACCTGGCTGGAGCTATAATACTTAGCCAAAAACTAAGGAAGCACACACTTCCAATTCATTGACATTCTAGCATCATGCCTACCCTTTTCCATTTTGTCACAATTACTACTTGCCATCTCTATGACTAATAGATGAAGTTTTGCACTCAACTAGGAAAAGATTTATTTCCTGACACATATTGTTCTATCTGATGTGAACAGCTGACTCATTGGAAAAGATCCTGATGCTGAGAAAGATTGAAGACAGAAGGAGAAGAGGGCAACAAAAGATGGGACAGTTGGATGGCATCACCAGTTCAATGGACATGAAACTGGGCAAACTCCGGGAAATGGTGAAGGACAGGTTAGCCTGGAGTGCTGCAGTCTATGGAGTTGCAAAGAGTCAGACATGAACACCAACAAAATTTGTTCTACCAAGCTGTGTATAAATCCAAGATACTTGAAAGTATATTTACCTTAATATTTAAAATAATCCTACATGAGAGCTTCTCAATTCTTTGCTCAAAGACTGAAAGCATGGCCAATTCTGATTTTTCTTTTTTTTTAATTAACAAGCTGATTAAATTTGCTTCTCAGTTTGTTTCAAGAAATGGGACAAAAATAGAAGTTATTCTGTAGGGTTGTTCTGAGCATTAAATATGTAATTGTAATATTGTTAGAGGAGTGCCAAAAGCATACACATTACTTTATGCTTGTTGATTTTCTTGTTTCTGAATTACTCTTGCTGTTGTCATTATTAGTTATTATTTGTCCTCACTAAAGGACCACTGTCATAGATTCTGAATGCTAGCAAATTAGCTCTCTAGAACCATACAATCCTATTGGTGTCACAGAACATGGCTTTCCAGTTAGGTCATGGCCAGCATGGTGGCCATGGTGTGACTTTTGACGTAGGCAGTGTCTTAAGTCTGGCTCTCTTTCAAATTTGATTTTGCCTGCCTTCCATGGCATTTTAGATATTCTTTATATCAACTGAATATCATTGGGATCTCCTTCTCAAATAAACATCTTGAAATTTAGTTCCCCTATAATCTAGTTCCCTTAGTGTATGATTAATCCCTCCATCTAAAACTTCATTTCTTCCTTGTCCCCTCTGACCTCAATCCTGTGGTAATGAGTACTAATCAATCAGAGTCACACAACTAAAAGTTCTGTCACTGATGGCATTGTTAATGTACTACAATTGCTATTACAGGCACCATCATTAACATAAAAACTCAGGTTGTTTTCCCCAGGCAAGATGAACTAATAGACCTCTAAGCTATGGACCACCTGAGGATTGTAACCCAGAGACATTCTGGCTTCCAAAAGATAAATATCATGTGGTATAACTTATATGTGGAATCTAAATTAACTTACTGGCAAAACAGAAATAGACTATGTGGAGTCCTGCCTCAAGGCTACAGGCACAAGGTCTTGCATCAAGGCCAAAGATGGTGCCCAGAACCAAGTTTACCTCCAAAACTGAACGAATCCCTTTGCAACCCTTTGTAATTAAATTGTGCCCATTAGCCACACATTCAGACACTATTGTTACAAGAGAAGGAGGTGCTCCCGAGTTATCCTCATTTTGGAGAAAAATTACAGGCTCTTCCTCTTGACTTTCATTGACATCTGGGAGAGGGAGGGAATCCTTGTTGCTGCCTGATGAGAATGGTGATTTAGGCTCCTTTCCAAGCTTCCACTAATATCTCCGTGACTCAGAGGTAAACGACACCTTGTTATTGCTCCTCACTTGTCTTCCACTGGCATTGAAGGAGAGGTTATCCCTACTATTAAGCACTTATAAAAATCCTGTCACTTCACTGGTCTTTACTGAAGCAACCCCAGTGAGGGGAGAAGAGATATCTTATTACCACTGGGTAGAGGCTGAATTCTAAGATTCCCACCTGGCCTCCAATGTCACGTCAAAGTGGATATTTATATTAAGCAGAGTTTGGAATGAAGTGTTATCTCCTCCCTCAGATTTCTTTTGTTGTGGGAGTTTGTAATTTCTTCAGTTCTGTCTCGCTGCAGCAAAAACATGAAGTGGCGTACGGACCAGTGTTACAGCTCAGTTTTATTTGCAAGCAAAGGAAAATACATCCTGGAGGCATGAGGGTGGGCCAACCTTAAAGACATGAAGAGAAGAGAGGTGAGTCCTTGGCTCAATTTTGGCTCCACTTTATATATATATATATATATATATATATATATATATATATATATATATATATATATATATATGTGTGTGTGTGTGTGTGTGTGTGTATACATATATATGTATACATATATATATATATATATATATATTTTTTTTTCTTTTTCCCTCCTCCCCCTGAGCCAGCCCTATGTAGCCAGGAGGGCTGTTTGTTTCACCTGAGGTTCTCACTCCTGTCCTCCTCAGACCTTTCTTTGTTCCATTTTTGCGGGTTTTTTCCCTTCTTTGTCTTTTAACCACCACCATTGTGGACTCCTTTTTCCTATTCTAACTACCTAATGTTCCCCGCTCATGAGATGGAAGGCCCGATTCTTTGGGAATAGGGGCGTCATGATCTCTCTGGCTACCTCCTGCTGAACTAGGATGGCAAGGAGCATCGGGCCTTCCCCTCTTGCTAGTCTCAAGCCTCAGAGTCCTTAGATCAGTGTCCATCTAAGAGTGAGTGATATTTTCCATGGTTGGCTGTAGTTCCATATATTCTTGATGAACTGGCACTGCATGTTGTAGTTTGTTGCCCGGGAAGAGGCAAAACAGGTTAGACAATTGATAATGCATAGAGCAACCATAAGCAGCATCAGTATGGTGATAACAAAGATTAGTAGGGGCGTTAGTCAACTCCAAATTTTCCCTTGCCAGGAGAAGGATCCCCCAAAGAGAGATTGTAGCCACCCCAAGAACTCGCCAGCTCATTCTTTTGAGGTTCTGTAAGATCTGGAATGTTTTTCTTGAGGACTGTGAGACTTTTTTTTAAAACTTAGCTGAAGGTATTTAACCAGGAACAACACATCCCAATCAAGATGGCTCAAGTACCTCCTTGTTTAGGGATCGGATCTATCTCCTGTCTATTTTGAAGTACAGCCCCTGCTAAACTGTGATCTTTAGAGCTGTCCTGAGAAATCTTACTGCTAGAAACTTAATTTTGGGTGTGTTCATTATAATGATACTCATTTGTTGTTCTGAATAGGCATCTAATATCTCCCAGGGGCTCACAGGTGTATTGAGTGTCCTCTTCTGTTTGCTTCTATGACTTGACTCATGAGTAGTGAATCCAGGAGTCGTATCCTGGTACCTTGACTGCTATGGGGGTAGAAAGTATTACAGGTTATGGGCCCTCCCATGTGGGCTGGACTTGAGCCTTTGGGGACCCATCTTTCCAGACTTTAATTAGGACTTGAGTCTCTGGAATGTATAATGGTGGCTCTTTAGAATCTTTTGGGTCCTGGTTGACACCCCTCAAATGTATATTCTGTTGGAATTGCCCATAGGCCATGGTATAAGACCAGAGGGTTTGAGACTGGTCTCAGGGAGACTGGAGGTTTCCAGACAGTCTCAGGGAGACTGAAGTTTCCCAGGCAGATAAAGGAGTCCCTCCTTGTGGAACAACACCCATATGATTTTCTTGAAAGCCCTCACTCTTAGCTTTAAGAGTCTCATCTTAAGTATATGAAGGAGTTTCTGCAAATTAGTCTGTGGAACTAAGGTGGCAACCCCTATTAGTTCATTGTTCTGTAATGCTGCTCTCTTAGCTGCCTGATTGGCTGCTTGGTTCCCTGGTGCAACTTCCATGTTCCCTTTTTTGTGTCCTTTACAATGGGAGACTGAAACCTCAGTGGGCAGATGAAGTGCCCCAAGAGCTTAAGGATTTGATCACCATTTTTGATTGGGGGCCCTCCTCTCTTTTTTCCAAATAGCAGCATGTGCATGTAGCACCAGAAAGGCATACTTGGAGTCAGTGTAAATGGCTACTGTTTTTCCTTTCCCCAGTTCTAAAGCTCAAGTCAGGACTATGAGCTCAGCAAATTGTGGCAAAAGTTTAACTTCTATGGTCTCAAAATTGGAGACTACTGCATATCTGGCTCTTTATCCATCCAAGACAAAACTGCTTCCATCAGTGTACCTGATTTCCTCAGGTTTTGTCAGAGGAACTTCTGACAATCCCTCTCAGGGTTTTGTCCATTGGTCCAAGGTTTCTAGGCAACAGCAAAAGGGGAGAGAGCCCTCGGGTGTAGGCAGGAGGGTAGTTGGGTTAAGAACCTCAGAAGGGGATATAGTCAGGTCTGGATTTTCCATCAGCACTACTTGATATCTGAGTATCTTTGACCAGACATCCATAAATGGCCTCTCCCATTCAGGAGTTGTTTCACTTGGTAGCTGGTAAAAATAGTTAGTTTTCCCCCAAAAGATAGTTTTAAAGCATCTTCTATCAGGACTGCAATAGCTGCAAGATTCTGAAGGCAGGGAGAGCTCTCTTCCCTATAAGGGAGTAGGACACTCAGGAAACACCAGAAACTGATGGGGAAATATTTGTCCATCCCAGCAACAAAGTGAATTTTTTTGTAATTGTTTTTCCCGTATCACTCAAAATGGTACAGGTTTGGGAGGAGATTTCGGAGTAGGAGGTCAGGACAGAGTAGGTAGTCCCTGTGTCAACCAAGAAATTCTCGAGCCTACCTGCTAGATACAATTTCACCCTTGGTTCCAGCCCTGTGATGGTTATCTGTGACAGGCAGGCTGGCTGGAGTGAGCCACTTCAGTCCTATTGAGCCATCATGAGGGAAGGCTTGGTGCTTGACCTTGAGGGTGTTGGCTCCTGAGGTCAAAGTGTCACCCATTATCCCAATTGATGACATTTGTCACAAGCTGTTTTAGGAGACTTGTCACAGTTTGGACCCTCTTTGGTCCTGCCTGTCTGCAGGTTGGGCATTTGCCTTGTGCCTTGTCCTTCAAGGACTTGGGGTTTGCCGTAGGGCTTCCCTGGAGGGTGGCCAGCATCTGGGCATGCCTTGTCTCTTTCCTTTTCTCCCTCTCCTGGGCCTTGGATTCCCTCTCCTGTTCTCCATTGTAAAAGGTATTGGTGGCTGTCTGGACCATCTCATCTAAAGAGGCAGCAGAGCCCTGCTGCTGTAGCTGTTGTGACTTTATCCTGATGTCTGAAGAACTTCAAGACAGGACTTTGTCCTTTAAAATCACCTGTCCCTCATAAGAGTCTAAATCCAGATTGGTAAACTTTTGGGTGCCCTCTTTTAGCCTTTCCAGAAGGGCAATGGGGATCTTGTTGGGCTCCTGAGTTATTGCTGAGACCCGGGCATAGCTGATTACTTCTTTCTGGGCTGCTTTTAGTCCTGCCTTTACATGGATCAGGAAATGATCTCTTTCCCAGATGTGTTCAGGGTCATTATAATTCCAATTAGGATCTGAGGAGGGGACCACAGTTTTCCCCTACTGGGAAACCCCATTGCATACATTTGAGCTTCGTTTAAGACACTAACATGTTCAGGGTCAGATAAAGTTTGACTAAATATAACCATGATGTCCTTCCACATCAAGTCAAAGGCCAAGGTAATGCGCTGGAATATCTATATATATTGTCTGGGCCATCTGTATAGCTTCCCAGGTCTTATTTGATCTGTCTTAGTTCTAAGAGGGAGAAGGGCTTATGGACCCGGGTTGGTCCAAATTCTCCTCCATACTCGAGTTGACTTTTGTGGAAGGGATGCTCCTGGATATGTGGGCATGTTTGGATACAAGGAAGGAGCATCAGATAACTCAGGAGTCATGGGAGGTGAGTCTTTACAGGTGCTTCCTTCTCTTTGCTTGTCTGTGCCTAACACCATTTGCCTAGTAGGCTCACTTTTAGGGCATGCAACAATCCCATAATTAAGACAGAGTTCCTTCATATCTCTTAGCTGGAAGTATATTTGGACATAGGGAATCTCTGTCCATTTCCCTTGTCTTTAGCAGAATAAATCAAGCTGCAGGATGGTATCATAACTTAAACTCCCATCCTCAGGCTGGTGTTCCTTATCCCTCAGAGGATATCATGGCCATGTAGTAACAGAGAAGAATTTTAAGCAACTTGTCCTTAGGGTTAGAGGATTGAACAGTTTCCAGTTATTAAGGATTAATCCCAAGGGCATCTGTCAGTAAATGGATTGGTCATTTCCCATCTGAAAGACAGTAATGATAGGGAGGAAAAGAAAAAAAAAACAGCAACAACAACTAATAGGCCTCCTTCTATTTCCATGGGTGGACCTCTTCAGAGTTGAGTATTTTTGAAGCTTATCCTACCCAGTACTATTGCAACCTGAGAGCCAGGCATCCCTGGGTCAGGTGCAGATCCCTGGTGAGGCTGAGGCATGACATCCTCCTGGAGATTGAATCTCCAGGCAGGTCGAGGCAGGTCCCCCAAGAATTGGGTCCCTGGGCAGGTTGAGGCATGTTGACCTCCTGGGACCCCTGGACTGGCTGATCCCTGGACAAGTTGAGGGGTGATAACCTTCCAAGGACAAGAACCCTAGGCAGGTCAAGGCAGCTCGACCTTCTGGGACACCTTGACTAGAGTTGGGTGTCCCCAAGGTGTCTGCTGTGACCAGTGCTGGGTAAGATTAAGGGGTTGTAATCTTAACTCATTGCTGGTTTGTACACTGCATATGGGAATATACATCATGATGTAAAACAATCCAAGTCTGTGTCCTGAGACTGGGAACCTGGTGAAACAGCCATAAGCCTTATCCTTTTATTGCTATGAGGACATGTAAGTCACTGATTTCCTCCCCTAGTCCTCCATAAGAGCAGTTAGGGTGCTTCCAATAGTAAAAATTTCACTGTCATAGACCCATTTTAGGTAATGACAGAAGTAATAACAAAGGAGTGAGTCATCTGGTCCTGTTAGGGGCATTAAGAGTACTTTAATAATCAGGGTGGAGTGATGTTACCAAAAAGAGGGCAAGGTCCTGTTTGTAGGAATTAGTAAGTGGCTTAAGAACAAACTGAGACGAGGCAGCAGATCAGATGTTCCATATAAGTGGAGTGGATATTTGATCTGGGGGTATGCTTGTTACTTTAGGAGAAGGGTGGTAAGGGTTTGGGCCCAAATGGCCCTCAACGCTAACTCCCAAAGTGGCAAACATTATCCCTGGAAGCTCAATTGCCCTTGAAGGGATGACACCACAAGATGGACTTCTAGCAGGCATTGTGCACCTGTCACCCACCCTAGAGTGTTCACTGAGAGATGCTATTATTGCACATGCTGTAGGAAACATGAAAGATGAAGCCCTGAATATCTAGAGGGATTGGATATTATACAGTATTTCCCTCCCAAGGGCCAGCTATTTTCTGGTTGTCCCTCCAGAAGATTGTAAAGCAGCATTGTGGGCTTGGACAGGGCTCATGAAAAGAGCATGAAACAGGAGGGAAGGTGGCAGGGCACAACTTTTGAAAGAATGATATAGTTCAAGTGAAAGTGAAAGTCACTCAATTGTGTCCAACTCTTTGCGACTCCATGGACTGTTCATGGAATTCTCCAGGCCAGAATACTAGAGTGGGTAGCCTTTCCCTTCTCCAAGGGATCTTCCCAACTCAGGAATTGAACCCAGGTCTCCCATATTGCAGGCGGATTCTTTACCAGCTCAGTCACAAGGGAAGCCCAACATAGCCCAAGGGCATAAAATAAACTGATTAAAATCAAATGCATCCAAGATGAGAAGTCAGTTCAGCTAAACCTTGATCCTCAATCTGCAAGCTAAATGCCACATCCAGAAGTGTCAGGAGAGTTCCAAGTCACTGTCAAAAGACAGAGGAGTAGGTGGTTCTTCAATTGTTGGAATGATCCTCCCACTCATTAGCATATGAAATCATCCAGCTTGCAAAAACTAACCACACCACATTTCATGGCCACCACATTCACCCTCTTCAATAGCCCGCACTCTGTGTAATTTGTTTCTCTCTGAATCTGAACAAATCTACCTCTTACCTATTGCTGTGTCTCTCACTGAATTTTCTTGCAATAAGACATCAAGAGCCCCAGCTTCATTAGGTCCTAAAACCAGGCACCATGTGTTTTGGCCAGGCTCTAGTCCCAATCGGATATGACTGAATGACTAAGCATAGCCCTGAGTCCCTGCCATGTGGGTTTGAGTCCCAATCTTAGGTAATCAGTTTCAAGCACAACTTTCAGAAATGGAAAGATAATGACCTGCCCAATACTTTATAAGCAGTGAAATAGATGGAGAGAGGAGCTGAAGAATGGGAGGAAAGAGCAGTGGGGAAACAAGCCAAGAAATCCCCTTCATAACCTGTGGGAAAATCTGCTAAATACTTAACCTGTGCTCACAGTTTTTATTGGCCTGATCCTTGGCATAAAGAAGATTAAGGACAGAAGAACTTCCACCTGCTTGAGCAACAGCAACTAAGTACTCCTACCAGAGTCCCTTGACTGCACCCACTGATGTTCTCTTGTTTATCGGGGGTTCAAGGAAACAAGAAATGAGAGATTGCAAAGAATTAAGATTTTGTTAGCTATATGCCCTTCCAGCCATGAGAAGGAGGACCCCCTTACCTTAACTAGAGGTCTTCTAGAATCTGAGATTGAGCCTCATTAGCTTTCTGCCAAATTAGTTTTTGTTGTTCTGGTTTCCAGCACGCTGAGTTTCTCGTCTCTTCCGCTGTGCTGGGTTTTCTTCGCATTCAGCTTCCACTGTGGGGGCTTTTGCTGAGTTGAGATTCTGCTGTGCTTGGCCCCTGCCTCGCATAGACCAAGCCCAGATTGTTTCAGCCAAGTTAAATCGAGTTATGGTACCATATATGTTGGGGAGTTTGTAATTTCCTCAGTTCTGTCTCACCATAGCAAAAATTTGAAGCGACATGCAGACCAGTGTTACAGCTCAGTTTATGTCAGGGGAGTGTGTAATTTTCCTGGTTCTGTCTCACTGTGTCAAAAATTTGAAGCAATGGATGGACCAGTGTTACAGCTCAGTTTTATTTGACAAGCAAAGGAAAATGTATCCTAGAGGTGTGAGGGTTGGCCAATACAAAAGATACGAAGAGAAGAGAGGCGAGCCCCTGGCTCAATTTCGGCTCCTCTTTTTATGTTTTCTCTCTTCCCCTAAGCCTGCCCTAGGTAAATCAGGCAAGCCAGGAGGGCTGTTTGTTTCACCTGAGGTTCTCATTCCGGCCCTCAGACCATCCTTTGTTCTATTTTTGTGGGCTTTTTCCTTTCTTTGTCTTTTAGCCACCGCCATTATGGACTCCTTTTTCCTATTCTAACTACTTAACAATTTGAGGCTCTTCATTCGTTGGGTGCTTTGAGGTACCTCTATACAATCTGATGAATACAGAATGTGTAGTCTTCAATCAACTTTTGTTTGGCAGATTTTTGATTTGCTGGATTTTCCAATATTCTGACCGGCAACTCAGCATCATGTCATTCTTGCAAGAAGTTTTTCTTTCACCTTCTCTCCATTTTTAAAAACCTTATGTTTATTTTATTTATAATGTCCAATGTTTTCAGCTCTCTTTTGTGATGCTAATAGGGAAAAGCGTGTCCAGTTTATTTTTTCCATAACTAAAATTTAGAAGAATTATTTTTTTGGAAAATATTTTTGCCTATCAGAATTATGAATTTTCATTGAGAGTAGACATAACATTTTTATCTCAACAATTTGATTTGTACACTTAGTACTGGACAAATAAGCTGGTGGCATGATTTGAATATGAGTATCAAAAAAGGAGAATTCTAAATAATTGAGAGTTTAAAAAGTACATTTTAAATACCAAAAGTATAAGGCTTTCATAACCATAAAGATGTATTAGTCTCTCACTCGTGTCTGACTCTTTGCGACCCCATGGACTGGGGCTTGCCAGGCTCTTCTTTCCATGGGATTCTCCAGACAAGAATACTGGAGTGGGTTGCCATTTCCTTCTCCAGGAACCATAAGGGTGAAGTGAAGTGAAGTGAAGTGGAAGCCACTCAGTCGTGTCTGAATCTTTGCGACCCCACGGATTATACAGTCCATGGTGTTCTCCAGGCCAGAATACTGGAGTGGGTAGCCTTTCCCTTCTCCAGGGGATCTCCCCAACCCAGGAATCGAACCCTCCTCTCCTGCATTGCAGGCAGATTCTTTACCAGCTGAGCCACCAGGGAAGCCCAACCATAAGGGATTAGAGGATTAATGGATCTAGAAAGGAATTTTGTCATCAGGGATCTCATTTTAACACAGGAAAAGTTCTATTTTTGAAAAATAAATAGACAGATGAACTATTCATCATGTAGTAAGGCATACTAGCAGAGGAAAGAATGGTTCTTAGTAGGTCATCAGAGAACTCTACACAGTAATAAGTGCAGTTGTGTGAACATTCAATTGTAAAATATGGCACTGATCAAGGATGCTGGCTCTGTGCTAAATCAGTGCTATATAACTGATGCAGTAAGTGTGACCTCATAAATGTTACTGTATGTCCATATCCAGTCACTGGTCTTTTAGTATGACTTTCACACCATCTTCTTCATTTGTATCAATATTTGGGATACAGGGGAACCTTTGTTGAAAAAGGAAAGTAACTAGATTTTATGGAAACATAAATTTTGATTATCTTAATTTTGATTATCTGCAATTTTGATTATCTTACTATTGTATTCTTTCTTGTGAAAAACAGAAACTTCATTCTAGAAAAATATTTAGAATGGTTTTTGCTTTAATATGACATCATTCTATACTTATAACGATGAATCATTCATCACTATGGTAGAAAAAATAGAGTATAATTATTTCATTTATTTATCAAGCTGCACCAATCCATGTATGTTCATTTTTGCCTAATCACCATTTTTTTAATGATAAGGCTTTATGTCTGAAAATGTGACATAAAGTATTCTGCTTATCATTCTGCAAAGTGGATGTTTCTACTCATGAAGCCCTTATGCCTATATTTTGGATAGATTGGACCAGGATTTTAAAAATTGTACATAAGTATTTCAACATGATGAGATAAATAGTTCAATAAACACTTTTATATCAACTGTTCATGCTTCCAAATTTATGTAGATGGACTCATATTTTAAAAAAGAATAATTATTAAAAATTTATCCACTTGTGGTTGACATTTCAGAACTAGGGTCTAGAATGGTCTAATATAGTAGAATGAATATAATGCTGCTATTGGAATATACTGATTTAATCTATCCTGGATGATATAAAAGTAAAGCTAAAGAATACATTATAAATTCAAAACTGTGACATATTGAACTCTCTAAAAAAGATTCCCATTTCCAAAAAGGAAGATGAAAATGAAAATCTGTCATGTTAACTCTGTGTGACCTCATCAGATATCATCATGGTAGACAACATCCAGTTGAAATATTATTCTTTAAATGTACTATGTTTATAATTTTTAAATCAACTTTTTTATAGATACTCTATTAATTATCTGTAATTTTTATAAAACTCAAATCAAGACATTTTAACAGAATATATAGAAATGCTAATTGAGTGCTGGCTCAAATGAACTCTGAAAGTTAATTAAAGAGCCTTTTACTATAATCTCACTTCTATAATATATTAATTTTTTATGGTATTTACATAGTCCCAGATACAGGCAAAAAAAAAAAAAATGACCTTTGTAACACTTGATGATGGATGGTAAGTAGTGAGGAAAATATATCTGGAATCTTGAAGAGAGAAAGAATCTTCAAAAATAGTAACAATCATTTAAAAGTGGCAAAGAAAAAAATCTCTGCTGGAGAGTCTTATTAATAAAGCGTTTTGTAATAAAATGTCTATTTCTTTAACTTAGCTAACAATGTGGATGTAATTCCAGATTTCTTCTTTTCTCTTACACTATCATGTACCATGTTCTTGTTCCATGTAATTTTTCATTGCCTTATGCAAAAATCCCTTTCTATTGCAGATTCATCATCTCTCATTTTAGCTAGAGGGACAGCTTGATTTCAATTTATGTCCTCCAGCACACTCACTGGAGGCTACCCGCTCCAGTATTCTTGGGCTTTCCTGGTGGATCAGTTGGTAAAGAATCTGCCTGCAATGCGGGAAACCTGGCTTTGATCCCTGGTTTAGGAAGATCCTTTGGAGAAGGGAATAGCTACCCAATCCAGTATTCTGGCCTGGAGAATCCCATGGACTATACAGTCCCCCGGGTCACAAAGAGTCAACACAACTGAGCCACTTTTACTTTGGCATACATTATTGAGCAATTTATTTAATTACATAAACTAGAAGGATTAATAAAGCTTCTCTATTTTCCTGAATTGTATCACATTTAGCAGAGAGACTAAATTCATTTTGATAGGCATTATATAATAAGGAGACTATGAGGTAAGAAGAACTGAGGGATGACAGCTCAATTCAGCCTAGGAAAGTGAATAAAACTATTGCCATTAACATATGAGGTGACATTTTGGATTCAACCTCAAAGGTGAAAATGAATGTCTGAGTATTGCATCAAAAGATCACATTCAATTGTTACTTAAAGGTAGGCTTTACCTGTTTAAGATTCTTAACATTTGAGAGGTAATAGTGGTTTCTTATATATTTAAATATTCTTTTATATATATATATATATATATATATATATATATATACACACACACTATGTATACATGAAGTATATAGGATGTATAATTATACAAGTATATGTTATGGAAATATTTACAAAATATATCATTATCCAAATATAATTTATGAATGATTATAATATACCTAATATTTTACTATTTCTAACTCATTCTCTTCTCTACACCAACTTCTCACTTCTCTAACAAGCCAGTAATAGTGGTACATCAATGAACTGGGATGGCAGAAATCTATTGAACAAAATCTTTTGATAGCAAGATAACAAGGAAAAGAGCATGATCTTTTGAATCTTTGGAGGTGGAACTATTTGTAAGAGAGCTTATTTCTGATGCTCATTATGAAAATAATTTGCTTCTAGCTTTTAAAATTTCATTTTTGTGCTTTCAATCAATTTTGAAATGGAAAACTAATATTTACCAAATGGGTGCTTTTGATTTGAATGAACTTGCACAAATAATATGCAATAAATAAATAAATAAATAAAATGCAAGGCCTTTCACAGAGCTAAAATGCAAGGCCTTTCACAGAGCTGAAATGCTGAATATGTGTTAGCCATCCTCTCCTGACCCTTCCTAAGGAAACTTCTTTTTAAAAATCTAAGTATCTTTTTAATAATCTGAAGAACTCTGTATTCCAATGTTGATATTACTGTTTGGATTTATTTCAAATGTAAGAAAGCAGTGTATGTCATACATCGAGGTATGCTATTTCCTCCATTGCATACTCAGCATTGTTGTTATTCCACAGCACTTTTTTCCCTCAAATAAATGTTTTTGCATTGTTGTCTTTGGGAGATAGGGTATACAGTGGTAACTAAAGGTTCTTAAATCAAACAGCCTATCTTGTAGTCCTGGCTCTACCTCCTGGTATTGGAGAAGTATCTTATCCTCTCTGCTCTGCAGTTTTCTCAAGTGTCAAAGAGCTCTAGAGTGTTCCAATCTACTTCATTGGTTGCAGCAAAGATTAAATTTGATGATATGTGTAAAGGGTTTACCAAAATGCCTGGCATATTTAAGGGCTCAATAAATATCACCTGCTTCTGCTCCTGTTGTTTCTGTTGCTGTTCTTTCAAAGGGTCATTCTCCCTCATTCGGCCAAAACAAGAGATCCTGACACTGTTATGTATGTGATCATACATGCACCAGTATTGGGTTCAGTAACAGCAGTACTGGGTTTCAGAGAGTTAAAGTTTTGTATGGAAGAGCAGGGCAATAAAATATAATGGAAAAGTGATGCCTGCCTCTGTTAGACTCAGAAGTGGGGAAGGAAGAAGTTGATTTAGAGGAACACTGCTTCATCACCTGTTACCAATCTTTGCATATGGAAGACCCTCATCATACTTTTGGTTAAATTAATAGAAGCCACATATGGAACAGTGAGTGTGAAGTATTTAATTCACTAAAGTGCTTTCTTTTTCTGTTGCCTTGACAATTTATCATAAACTTAGTGGCTCAAATAAAACAGATTATTAGCTTACAGTTCTGAGGAATAGAAGTGTAAAATGACTCTCTTTGGGCTAAAATTGAAGTATCAGCTGGGCTGTATTCCCGTCTATAGGCTGTAAGAGAGAATCAATTTCCTTATGTTTTCCTGCTTATGTCATGCTTAGTTGTTAAGTCTTGTCTGACTCTTTGCAACACTTTTGATTATAGCACCAGGCTCCGCTGTCCATGGGATTTTTCAGACAAGAATAGTGGAATAGGTTACCTATTTTCTTCTTCAGGAGATCTTCCCAACCCAGGGATCAGATCTGTATCTCCTGTGTTTCCTGCATTGCAGGTAAGATTTTTTACCTGCTGAGCCATCAGGGAAGCCTTTTCCACTTATAGGTACAGATTTTATTCCTTAGTTCTTTTCTTGTATCATGAAAGCCAGCAAGAATGGGCTAGGTTCTTCTCACATCACATTATCCTGACTCCTCTTCTGCTCCTTCTTCCACTTTAAGGTCACTTGTGATTATATTGGGCCACTCAGATAAGCCAGGATAACTTCCTCATCCCAGGTCAATTAAGTAGCAGAGTTAACTCCATCTACAACTTAACTCCATCTACAAAGAAAAATTATTTTTCTTTGCTGTATAACCTAATGTATTCACAGATTCTGGGGACCGGAAGGGAGACATCTTTGGGATATTATTATTCTGTTTACCATATTCACTGCTTCAGGGAACTATATGAAGATAAACAACACATTAAAATTATGCTATAATCTTGCAGATTATGTTTTTATTTGAATTACCTTCTAAACAACTTTGGGCAGCGAAAAGAGAAGTATAATAACCCAATTTCAGAACAACTTAAGGAAAACAGAGTGGTATTTTCTTACTTTTTTGTATAGCTGCTAATGAGCAAAATGATCAGGTTTTATATGGTAGTTATTATAAAACTAATCAGGGCATTGGGGAAATCACTGTCCTACCCTTAGCCTTCGGCAAGTCATTGGGCATTTTATAGCCCGTTTTTACGTAGGAAGGAGAAGGATAACAAATACTGCCTTACATAATTACAGTTCTTTCTCACATATGCATGGGAAGGAACCTCGGAATATGAGAAGAATGCAAATATATACTGAGTTGGCAAAAAATATTTGTTCAGGGTTTTCCATAGCATCTTATGGAAAAACATGAACAAACTTTTTGGCTAATTCAATATTTGTGTGATTAATTTGACACCTTATGTTCTTGGGGATAAAGATGTGGGAAGATGGTTATTTCCCTCTCTAACCTTTAACTACATTGCCATAGAATGTCAGGAGAAATATGATTTTATGTCAAATTGACTCTATTTACAATCAGAAATTCTTAATTGTATCTACATACTACACATTTAGTAGACTGAGGTCATATTATGGGCTGGAAAATATCCTGCCAAATCCACATGGTAAAGTCCTAAACCCCAGTAGCACCAATATAACTTTTGGAGGTAGGGTCTTTAAAGAAGCAATAAAATTAAATGCTATTAATGTGGGTCCTAACTCAATATGACTGGTATCCTTAAGAGTATATGGAATTTGGATATAGACACATACAGAGAAAAAAGACACAGAGAGAAGAAGGGAACCTACAAGCCAAGCAGAGAGACATGAAACAGATACTGCATGCATGCCCTTCATAAGGAACTAAACTTGCCAACCCCTTGGTCTTAGAATTCTAGCCTCAAATGTGTGAAAAATTTAAGTTTCTGATATTTAAGCCACCCAGTTCTTCTGTATGTTGTTATGACAGTCTTAATAAACTAATACAGGTATTAATAATGAGATTGTGGAAGATAGGCACCTACACAAAACAATTAGCCTTGCAAATATTGATTTTTTTTTTCATGTGCTCAGAGTGATTTATTTCATGTAAAGCCCTATGGTAGGTATCATGATGGAGATATAGACTTTATTTATAACCACTTCTACTTTAAATATTTTTCAATCTAGTATATAGAGTCAATATAGCTTTCTCTTGTCTTTATCTAAAATTAAAAGATGAGAACTTACACTCAGTGGTTTATTTGCTAAGTTGTGTCCAACTCTTACAACCCTGTGAACTGTAGCGTGCCAGGCTCCTCTGTCCATGGGATTTTCCAGGCAAGAATACTGGAGTGGTTTGCTATTTCCTTCTAAAACTAAAATATGAGAAGTTACTCTCAGACACTGTGTCAAATAGTCTCTGTGCATTGAAAGATTACTTACATCATCATTAATGGCATCATGAACAGTGAGAAAAGGCACTTCCTGCCCCTAATTATCTCTGAATATGACAATTAAAATTATCTCACTAGAGATCTGCAATAAGTCCACTATAAACAAAGATATAAAGCCACCTTGTCAGAATTATTTGTGAAATTCACAGCATTCCAATGGAGCAATTATTTCTATTTTGGCGTATAATGTATGTATCTTACTGTACTGATATATGGTACTTCTCATATATAGTATAAGGCATGTATATGTACTGTGATGTATATTAAAAGATATAATTCTTAGCTAAGCAGTACTTTTAATTTTAATCCAGATATGAGAGTTTTTTCCTTTATGAGTTGTTTGGCAATGAGGGAGTTTGTAGGTACCTGTACCCTCAAGTAGAATATGTGCTGAGTCACTTCATTAATGTCCAACTCTTTGCAGCTTAACTACTGCAGCCCGCCAGGCTCCTCCATCCATGGGATTCTCCAGGCAAGAACACTGGAGTGGTTGCCATGCTCCTTCTTCCTCCAGGGGATCTTCCCAACACTGGAATTGAACCCATATCTCCCACATCTCTGGCATTGCAGGCAGTTTCTTTACCCACTGAGCCATCTGGGAACCCTCCAAGTAGAATATAGTAGGTGACAAGAAGAGGCAAATTAAGTTTTACAAGGTAATAAAGAAATAAATTGAACTTTATAATTGAGATAATTAAGGAGACTTTAAAGGGAATATGGGTTGACTGCCACATAACACAACTAAGCTGAACTAACCTGATGAAAATGAAGTGGAATGTGTGGCCTGTGCAGAGGATATTTATGGTTTTGATGAAAGAGAAGAAAAATTAGATAAACTAGTAAATGAAAAAAAATCATATTAGAAAAAAATTTAGAGCTATTTATTCATCATTTTCTTTCTTTCCACCTATAAAGCAACTTTAAGGCTTTTACCCAAGAGTTAAACACTTTTTTAGCAGCATTATTTATAATAGATCTAAAATTAAAACAATCTAATTGTTCAGCAAATGATGAATGGATAAACACAATGTGGCATATCCACACAATGAAACATTATTTATCAGTAAAAGAAAGATAGGCAGTAATGTCAACATCATGGCAACATAAGATATTCCCCTTGCCCCACCTCATTTTTAACAGCTACTTATACATTTGCCCATGGACAAAAGTGCACTTGTGGAAATCATGGGATACAGTGCCATGCACCAAGAGACTTATGGACAGTCTTGCCTTTCTGTGTATTTGGTAATAGGCAGACAGAACTTAGTATGTACGGAGCAGCCAACAGCCAACAGACCTGCTGCAATCCTCTTCACAGTAATCAGTAAAAGCATGGTGTGTGTTGACCCCGTGGGCATATATTGGAGATTGGGCTAAAAAAAAAAAGAAAAAATATATATGCATGTGTATATGTAACTCTTTTGAACCTATTACAACACTAAAACATGCATACTGTTTATGATTTCTTTATATAAAAAAGTAAACTGATGCAAAAAAATTAGCTTATTGGTCACACCCTAGGGAAGCAATGAATTCTGCACATGAAATCAGATAGTCAGTATATAGAATCTATGTTCTTCATTTTAAGAGTATGCTATTTCTATCAAATGGTAATTTAATTAATTTATTTTTGTAATATGTATGTGCTCAGTGCACAGTATTTCAGTCATATCTGACTCTTTGTGACCCGAAGGGTTGTAGCTGGCCAGGTTGCTCTGTCCATGGAATTTTCTAGGCAAGAATCCTGGAGTGGATTGCCATTTTCTACTCCAGGAGTGCCCTACTTCCTGACGGGTTGAATCCATGTGTCTTGTGTGTCCTGCATTGGCAGGTGGATTCCTTACAACTAGTGCTACCTGGGAAGCTCTGATTTACATAATAGTGAATATTCAACATCATGTGAAAAACTACTAACTGAATTTGTATTGTTTTGTCCAGAGAGCCAGTAGGGTTACATATGCCAAGCCTTGCTCTGGTCACATCGCAAACCCAAAGGAGCTGTAACTTGGAGCAGAAGACATTGCTCTCCCACCATTGTGAGTTACTCTTTTAATCAGGGCTTACTCTGTGCGTCTACGACCTGAAGCTGCCAGCAAAACCAATCATGCCTACAGTTGCCATTCTGGAGTGCTGGTACTAAGCAGCTGTCTCTTTCTCTTGACACATACTGCTTAGCTGCTGGCATGACAAGCTTTTTTTTTTTTTTTTCCCTCACTGAAGCTCCTAGAAAACACTATTGATTTTTTCTGAATGACTAAAAAAGAATCACTATCTTGTGATCTCTCTTGCATTAGCCTTGGGACTGTAATTCTCCAACCTAGACATAACATGGCTAAAAATACCAATTTCATATATTTAAGAAGAGCATAAAATATTAATGATTTTCCTCATTTATTTTTGACTCAATGAATACAATTAAATATACAGCATTTTTTCTTTTGTAAACTTCTTAATGATGAGTTATTCAACCTCTTAATAAACTTCTATTCAACCAAAGAAATATCAGCTTCTGGTCATAGGGGCAAGAATCATCTTACAGAAATGTAAGTGGAAAATTTCAGAAAGTCAGTGGCAATCACAGTAAACATTTTTGCCTTTACTTTTGAGCATAATAAGGCAAGCCCTTCCTTCCATTTTTCATACATATATCTATTTACCTCTAGGAAAGAACAAAATATGAGATGTCACAGTTGAATATTTCACTCTCTATAAAAGTTTGTAGTTATCTTAGAAAGGATTTGTACATTGCAGTGGAGATACTAGGAGTATCATTCTCACTGAGAAACTCTTCAGAAAGATGTCTTTATAATAAGACCTACAGTTTAGTATCAGTTACCCTACCTTCTAGCTGACGACCAGGAGTGTAAGAGAAGTGGGAAATTAGCTATTGCAATTTCTACTGTTATCACTGTCAATACTATTTATTATAGCTTTTTACCTGGCACCATCTTAATCACTGATGGGATGCTGGGTAAGATAGAAGGCAGGACGAGAAGAGGATGGCAGATGACGAGATGGTTGGAAGGCATCACGGACTCAATGGATATGAGTTTGAGCAAACTCCATGAGATGGCGAAGGACAGGGAAGCCTGGTGTGCTGCACTCCATGGGTTGCAAAGAATTGGACTCGACTGAGTGACTGAACAACAAATCTTAATCACACATATGCATTATTTTATATATCCCCTAGAGAAACACCGTGAGGTAGACTTTTATTAATTTCACTTACCATTGAGAAAATATGTTCAGAGATTTTAAGAAACTTGCTTTTAATTTCACTGCTGCTAAGTCACGTCAGTCGTGTCCTACTCTGTGCAGCCCCATAGACGCCAACCCACCAGACTTCTCCGTCCCTGGGATTCTCCAGGCAAGAATATTGGAGTAGGTTGCCATTTCCTTCTCCAATGCATGAAAGTTAAAAGTGAAAGTGAAGTCGCTCAGTCATGTCCTCTTCGCTACTCCATGAACTATAGCCTACCAGGTACCTCCGTCACGTCCATGGGATTTTCCAGGCAAGAGTACTGGAGTGGGTTGCCATTTGCCTTCTCCGATAATTTCACTGGTAGTACTTAATCAAGTTGAATTAAGATCTGTCAGAGTCAACTTGTATATACTTTAATCACTAAGATATAAGTCATAAACCTTCTTTGCTCAATTTTTCTATTCCTAAATTATGTGAGTTCATTATTTGATGACATTTGAGGTAAAACTCATTTGTTGAAAATCTAAATTAAAAAAAAAAATAAAATAAAAGAAGATACCTTAGGTCAGAGAAGTCTGTGTGTGAAGTGTGTGTGTATGTTATAATAATAAATATATATATTATATATATATATACATATATTTATATATATATATATATATATATATATATATATATATGATCATCAGAGGAAAATGAAACATTTAGATATATCCCATTATTCCTTAACAGTACATGGCTGCCCATAACATAGAAGGCATTTTAAGTAAAACAGAGAACTTAACCCACTGAGACCAAATATTTCCTTGGAATTTTTCTCAATGCAGCTTTCATGACAGAAACTAATTTTTTTTTTTAAGAAGTGAGTAATTGTAGTTCATTTTTCAAAAGCAATCCAATTCATGAATTTCTAATATCTGTCCATAAGGTCCATGTTAGTGTACATAATCCTGATTTGCAAGTAAAGAACTGAGTCTTCTTGTGGACTCTGGGAGAAGGCGAGGGTGGGATGCTTCAAGAGAAGAGCATTGAAACATGTGTATTATCTAGGGTCTAACAGATCACCAGCCCAGGTTGGGTACATGAGACAAGTGCTTGGGCCTGGTGGACCGGGAAGACCCAGAGGGATCGGGTGGAGAGGGAGGTGGGAGTGGGGACTGGGATGGGGAATACATGTAAATCCATGGCTAATTCATTTCAATGTATGACAAAAACTACTGTAATGATGTAAAGTAATTAGCCTCCAACTAATAAAAAAATAAAAATAAAAATAAAACACTCATGAAAGCAAAAAAAAAAAAAAAAGAACTGAGTCTTAATCTCAGACTGATCATAATCAGCAAAATCTAATAGAATTAATTTTCTGGACTTATCTTAATGGACATCAACATCTCTACATTTTCAAAAATACCATCTATGGGAAGCCAAAACCAGAGCATTCAAAATCGAATTCTCCTATACTTAAAATGCCTGTCAGCATCTTCTTCCATCCATTCCCAAATTTCAAAAATATCTGCATTTCTTAAATATAGCAGAAATCTTAGGACCTTCTTTTCATAATTGTAAGATGTCACTGAATCACATAGTGTTCAAGTTTTAAGCCTCCTATCTCCCTTAATAGCCATTAATCACTAAAATATTTTCAAAATTTTATTTTATATGGAAGTATAGTTGATTAATAATGCTCTGTTCATTTCAGGTGCACAGAAAAGTAATTTAGTTATACATAAGACATCTATCTATTCTTTTTCAAAAATTTTCCCCATTTAGGTTATTACAGAATACTGAGCATATTTTCTGTGCTATAAATAAGTTATTGTTGGTTATCTGTTTTAAATATAGTAGTATATATGTGTCAATACCAAACTCCCTATTTATCCCCCCACCATCTTTCCCTTTTGGTAACTGTAAGTTTGTTTTCTAAGTCTGTAAATCCATTTCCATTTTGTAAATCCATTTGTATCATTTTTTTAAGATTCTGCATATAGGTGATATTGTATTATATTTGTTTTTAACTTACTTCCCTTAGCATGATAATCTGCAGATCCATCCATATTGCTGCAAATGGCATTATTCCACTCCTTTTAATGGCTATGTAATATTCCATTGTATATATGTAATGCATCTTTATCCATCCATCTGCCAATGGACATTTAAGTTGCTTCCATGTCTTGACTGTTGTAAACAGTGCTGCAGAGTACATTGGAGTAGATGTATCCTTTCAAACCATGGTTTTCCAGATATATGTTCAGGAGGAGAATTGCTAGACCATGTGTTATCTACACTTTGTTTTTTAAGGAAACTCCATGCTGTTCTTCATAGTGGCCATATCAATTTGCATCACATTCAACAGTTTAGGGGCTTCCCAGGTGGTGCTGTTGGTAAATAGCCTGCCTGCCAATGAAGGAGATATAAGAAACATGGGTTTGATCCCTGGTTGGAAAGATCCCCTGGAGAAGGGAATGGCAACCCACTCCAGTGTTCTTGCCTGGAGAATCCCATGGAGAGAGGAGCCTGGCAAGCTATAGTCCATTGGGTCTCACAGAGTTGGACACAGCTGAAGCAACTTAGCATGCATGCACAACAGTGTAGGAGGGTTCCTTTTTCCCCAAACCCTCTCCAATATTTATTGTTTGTAGACTTTTTGATGATTTCCATTCTGACCAGTATGAGGTGATACCTCATTGTACTTTTATTAATTACTCCAATAATTAGCAATGTTGAACATGTTTTGATGTACCTCTTGGCCATCTATATGCCTTTTTTGAAGAAATGTTTACCTCTTCTGCACAATTTTTTGATTGGGTTGTTTATTTTTTGATACTGAGTTGCATGGGCTTTTGATATTTGCAGATTAATTCCTTGTCAGTTGCATCATTTGCAAATATTTTCTCCCATTCTGTGGGTTGTCCTTTTTGTTTATGGTTTCCTTTGCTGTGAAAAAGCTTTTGAGCTTAATTAGGTTCCATTTGCTTATTTTTGTTTTGTTTACATTACTCTAGGAGAAAGATCAAAAAAGATGGTGCTGTGATTTATGTCAAAGAGTGTTCTTCCCACGTTTTCCTCTAAGAGTTTTATAGTATCAGATCTTACACTGAAGTCTTTAATCTATTTTGAGTTTATTTTCATGTGTGGTGTTAGAGAGTGTTCTAATTTCATTCTTTTATATGTAGTTGTCCAGGTTTCCCAGCACCACTTATTGAAGAGACTGTCTTTTTCCCTTTGCATAGCTTTGCCTCCCGTTTTATAGATTAATTGACCATATTTGCATAGGCTTATTTTCCTGTTCCACTGGTCTATTTTCTGTTTTTGTGCCAGTGCCATAATGTTTTGATGACTGTAGCTTTAAGTATAGTCTGAAGTCAGGGAGCTTGATTCTTCCAGATTTGGTTTTTTTTCTCAAGATTGCTTTGGAATCTTGAGACCAAAGACCTATTAAGAGTATTTTGTGTTTCCATATAAATTTATTTATTTATTTTTGTTCTAGTTCTGTGAAACATGTCATCAATAATTTGGTAGGGATTGCACTGAACCTGTAGATTGAATATTTTTTTCATATGAGTTGTACTTTAATACTTTTATCTATAGAGAGGTATATATTATCTCACTATAGAGGTAATTTTGAAATGATGGGTGATCAGCTATATAAAACCTGCTACCTATTGTTGAAAAGGAAAAAAAGATGAGGCCATGAGCATAGCTTTCACTTTGTTTCTTTGTTTTAATTATCCTCTTCAAGATTGGAGAAAATAGTTTTTGTTTATCTGATAAGATGCCCTTTTCTGTTATCAGATAAGAAGTCAATAAATTGTGAAAGAATAAAATGTGAATTACCTAATACATATTGATAGTCTTATTTTTATATACTTTTTAATATTCATGGTGTGTTTTAGACCATAACATTAAACATATTTTTGAATATAATGACAGGAAATAGAAAAGTCTATTTAAACACAATTTCTTACTTTTAAGATTTGAAAAGCATAATATTTTATTATTAAAATTCTGATAAAGAACTGGGTAAGAAGGAGATTATAATATGGAAAAAGGTGACTGGTAATAAACATATTTTGGTCTATATAACAAGACAAAAAGAATGAAATAAACAATATTAATAATAAATAGAATCAGCAAAGGATTGACATAGTATCAATATGCAAGATAATAACTAATAAATGAAAAGATGATATGAGTTTGTACCACATATTTTGAATCCTATGGATATCATAACTTTAAAATTAGAGATATGGGATGATGTTTTATTCAAAAAGCACTGATATTCTCATTAAAAATTGTGTCCAAGGGGAATTTAGAATTTTATTGACTATGTTTTAACAGATGTAAGACATTTTATAGCAGAGCAGAGGAAGGAGTAGGGATGCACTGTCTTATTCCTAGTACTTCATTTCTCCAGTTTCCAAAGGCACTTAGCAATATGTTTTGGTTGGTAATCTTAGTTTGAGGTATATTGTATTTAATACTGTACTTTCCCTAGTTTGCAAGGTAATAAAATAAAAAGAGCAACTTAAACAATACCTTTGTAAAATAGCCAAAATAAATTTATTTTGGATTAATCATTGTAAAAATTATATGTAGTGATTTTGTTAGATATATTTGTAACAATAGGCTCCTTTATTAATAGCACATAGACATCATTATTTCCACCCTAATTCTCAATGTCGGATCTACATTTACTAATAGGAACTATATATTTAATTGTATAGTTGAATGAAGATGAGCTAAAAAATATGTAAGGCAATTTTGAGAAAAAAAGTGAAAGATTAAGAATGATTTCAATAATTGAGTTTTGTGGCAATGCTGTGATACTATGCAGTAAAACAATGAAACAGAATGATGACTCCAGCAATAGATTCATGTAAGTATATAGAGATTTATAAAGCTGCATTTATGTTCTATTTCATGCATATATATATATATGTATATACATATATATACTTACATATATATACTTATATATGTATATAGTCTACTGCCTTCCAAAAAATATAAATATAATTAAGTAGGCTAAAATCATGTTTTGAAAAATGAGATGCTCAGAAATTTGATTCCAATATTGGTAAAAGGTAATTGCTAGCCATTATTCAAACATATACACAAATAAGATCTCAGAATAGATAGAGTCTTGTGAGATAAAATTATAAAACAGCCTGATGATATGCAAGGGAAAAGAGACAAATACATTATTTCATTGGGGGGACTTGGTACTTTTCTTTCAGCAATGGACAGGTTAAAAAAATAGAAAATCAGTAAGAATACAGTTGAACTGAAGAGCATTATCAATCACTTTGTTCTAATTGACATTTATACAAATACTCAAAGAACAGTCTAATATGCATTCTTAAAGCTCACACAAAACCATTCACCAAAACAGACCAGGTTCTTGTTCATTAAAAGTACCTTAATAATTTTTTAAAAATAAATCACTCAAAATTTGTCCTCAGACCGTGATGGAATTAAAGTAGAAATTATCGGGTCTAAAATTTGTTGCGAAGCACAAAGTTTCCTGAATAGCCTAAGCAAATATGAGAAAGAACAAAATTGCAGGATTATGCTCCCTTACCTGTTGGCTCAGTGGTAAAGAACCTGCTAACCAATATAGAAGACATGGGTTCAATCCCTGGGTTAGGAAGATCCCCTGGAGAAGGAAATGGCAATCCATTCTAGTATTATTGCCTAGGAAATCCATTGAGAGAGAAGCCTGATGGGCTACAATCAATCCATGGTGTCAAAAAAGAGTCAGACACAACTTATCAACTAAGCAAAAACAATAATATTTCAAACTATACTACAAAGCTATACTAAAGGAATCAAAATGATATAATACAGGGGAAAAAATAGATATATAGATCAATGGAACAGAATAGAAAGCCTAGAGATATGCCCAAAATTATATGGTCAATTAATCTGTGAAATGAAAGGAATCATATATGATGGGGAAAGACAGCCTCTTCAAAAAATGATGTTGGCAAACTGGATAGATAAAAATAAAAGAATCAAGTTGTAATACTTCCTCACACTATATATCCCAAACTCTCGAAATTAAAAACCTAAATATAAACCTAAAATCATAAAACTCTTAGAAGGAAACATAGGTAATACAATTTTTGACATTGCTCATAGCAGTTTGATTTTTTTTTATCTGTCTGTTTATGCTAGAGCAGAAAAAGCAAAAGAAACAAATGGGACTACAGAAAATTAGAAAAGGTTTTGCACAGTGATGGAAATTCTCAACAGAATGAAAAAGCAGCATACCAAATGGTAGAAAACATCACAAATGACATACCTGATAAGGCGTTAATATCCAGAGTATACAAAAACTCATACAGGTCCACATCAAGAAATGGACAAACAAACCTAAGAAAAATGGGCAGAGGGTCTGAGTAAATATTTTTCCAAAGAAGACATGGCAATCTGGCCCACAAACTAAACATCAATAATCATCAGGGAAATGCAAATCAAAATCACAATGAGATATCACTTCATACCTGTCAGAATCACTACCATCAAAAGGTCAACAAATAACCAGCATTTTTGAGGGTGTGGGGAAAAGGGAACACTCATGCCCTGTTGATGGGATTTCCATAGTAGGGTACAGCCACTATGAAAATCAGTATGAAGTTTTCTCAAAAACTTAAAAATCAAACTGCTATATGATCCAGTAATTCTATTTCTGTGTATTTACCTGAAGAACACAAAAATAATTCAAAAAGATGTATGTACACCAATGTTCATTACAACATTATTTAAGACAAAATGTAGACAAAATTTTGAAGCAAACTAAGCTAAGCATCTATGTAAGAAGATGATCTATATTTATATATGTTGAACTATTTACCTTAAAAAATAAAACTTGCCTTTTGTAACAACATGGATCGATCTAGAGGGTGTTATTCTGAGTGAAATAAGCCAGGCAGAGAAAGAAAATACTGTATATATGGAATCTAAAAAAAAAAAGTAACAAGCAAACAGAGTAAAAACAGACTCATAAAGGTGGGTCATGAAATAAGTGAAGGGGATTAAAAGGTAAAAAGTTGAGTGTGCTCAGTCACTCAGTCATGTCCAGCTCTTTGTGACCCCATGGACTATAGCCTGCCAGGCTCCTCTGTCCATGGAATTTTCCAACAAGAATCCTGGAGTGGATAGCCATTTCCTCCTCCAGGATATCTTCCCAACCCAGGGATCGAACCAGTCATTCCCCATGTCTCCTGTATTGCACGCAGATTCTTTACCACTGAGACACTTGGGAAGCCCCATATAAAACTTTAGTTATAAAATAAATATGTCACAGGAATATATTATATAGCATGAGGTATAAGGTCACTATAAACACTACATTAACAAAATGAAAAACTAAACTAAAAAAATCATCTAAATAGATACAAAAAAACACACCCACACACCATTTAACACAAGTTCTACACCCATTTATGATAAAGATCTCAACAAAGTTTGTAGCAAAGGTATATACCTCAATATAATAAAGGTCATATAAAACAAACCCACAACTAACATAATATTTAATGTTGAAAAGCTGAAGGCATTTCCACTAAGATCAGAAAAAAGACAAGGATGCCCATGTTCAGTGCTTTTATTCAACGTAGTATTGGAAGTCCTAGCCACAGCATTCAGATTATAAAATTAAGAGGCATCCTAACTGGAAAGGAAGAAGGGAAAGTGTCATTGTCTGCACATGACATAAACTATGCATAGAAAAGCCTATAGATTTCATCAAAAAAAAAATTAATTGAATTCTTTAAAGTTGTAACATAACAGTTAATATACAAAACCTGTATATTTTCTATATGCAAATGACAACATATCAGAAAGAGAAACTAAGAAAATCCCATTTACAGTTTCATAAAGATGAATAAAATGCATAGGAATAAATTTAATAAAGGAGATGCAATGCTTGTTCTCCAAGATTTTAAGACACTGAATAACAAAATTGAACATGACACAAAATATATGGAAATACTGTGCTCAGAAAAAAAAAAAAAGAGAGAGAGAGAGAGAAAAATAAATGAAATACCATGTTCATGGATTGGAAAATCAATATTGTTAAAATGTCCATAATACCAAAAACAATCTGGAAATTCAATGAAGCCCCTACTAAAATACCCATGGCATTTTTCACAGAATTAGAACAAAACCCCTAAAATTTGTATGGAATCAAAAAAGAACCAAAATGACCAGAGTGATCTTGAAAAAGCAGAGCAAATCCAGAGGTATCATTCCTTCTAATTTTAGTCCATATTACAAAGGTATAGTATTAAGTCAGTAGTGAAATTTCACACACACACACACACACACACACACACACACACAATGTAACAACCAATGGAACAGAAAAGGAATCCCAGAAATAAACCCATATTTATGTGGTCAGTTAATCTATGTTAAGGGAGGTGAAAATATGGACTGGGGAAAAGGCAGTCTCTTTAAAAAAATAATGTTGGAAAATCTGGATATTTGCATACAATAGAATCAAACTGAATTACTTTCCAAACCATATACAAAAATAAATGTAATAATAGTTTTATACAAGACTTAAATGTAAGACCTGAAACCATAAAATTCCTGGAAAAATAACATAAGCAGTAAACTCTTTGATGTTGGTCTTAGCAGCATTTTTTTCTTGGATCTGTCTTCTCAGACAAGAAAAATAAGAGCAAAATGTTCATGAACAACATCAAACTAAAAAGTTTTTGTCAGCAAAGGAAACTATTAACAAAACAAAAACCAAAAAGACCATCTATTAAATGGGAGAAAATACCTGAAAGTTATTTTATATATATATATATATATATATATATATATATATATATATATACACACACACACACACACACACTGAGGTTATTATCCAAATTATATTAAAGAAATCACACAACTTAATATCAAAATATGCAAGTAGCTCATGTAGCTCAATAACAGAAAAATGAACAACCCAATCAAAGAGTGGGTAAAAGATCTAAACACATACTTATGCAAAGAAGGCATAAAGATGGCTAATAAACACGTGAAAAGATGTTCAACATCACTCATTATAAGAGAAATACAAATCAAAACCACAATAAGTATCATCTCACACTGATCAGAAGGCCATTATCAAAAAATCTACAAACAATAAATGCTAGGGAGGGTATGGAGAAAAGGGAACCCTCTTACACCATTAGTGGGAATGCAAACTGCTACAGCCACTATGGAGAACAGTATAGAGATTCCTCAAAAATCAGAATAAAACTGCCATACAACCCAGCAATCCCATTGCTCAGCATATACCCAAGGCAACCAGAATTGAAAGAGACATATTGCAGCACTGTTTACAATAGCTAGTAGAAGACTACTTAGCCATAAAAAAATGAAATACTGACATTTGTGACAACATGGTTGAACATAAAGTACATAATGTGAAGTAAATAAGTCAGACAGAGAAAGACACACACTGTATGATCTTACTTAAGTGCAGAATTTAAAAAATAAAACAGAAAAAGACATTGATACAGAGAGAAAACTGGTGACTGTCAGAGGGTAGAGGATGAGGGTTTGGTGTCGTAGTTGAGGGGGAGAAAGAGACATAAACTCCTAATTATAAAATAAACATCATAGTAACATAATACACAACATAAGTAATATAGTCAATGGCACTGTATTTTATATGCTGGCAGATGTTTATTGGACTTGTGGCAATCATTTTGTAATGTATTTCATTATTGGATCACTCTGTTGTACACCTGAAATTAACATAAGGTGCACATCTACAATACTTCAATAAAATGATACAAATAAACATATGAAATAATGTTCATTATATTTTCCATAGGATTTGCAAGTTAAAAAATAATGAGAAACAAACACCTAACACACTGACTTACAAATGGAAATTCCGAATTACCATGAAAAAGCAGAATAGCTAGAACTTGTATTTAGTGTCAGTAGGAACTAAAAATAGCACAATAACTTGGGATAAAAGGTGTAAGTTTCTTACAAAGGTAAACATGACAACCTGTGTTCATGCAAAAACTTACATACAAATTTTTAAAACAGTTTCATTTATAATGGCTACATCTGGAGTTAAACAAGATGTGATTTGACAGCTGAAGGGATGAAAACACTGGCACTTCCATAGAACAAAATATTGTTTTATTAAAAAAAAAAAGTGAGACTCTTCAAGTCCCTTGGACATGGAAGAACTTTAAATATATAATGACAACTGATAGAAAGCTTCTGTTAAAGCTAAATATTTTATGATTCCTATTACTGGACATTTTGAAAAACATAAAACTCTATAGAGATGGGAAAAAGACAAATGGTTCCTGGGGACTTATAGGGATGGGATAAATAGGTGAAGCACTGAGAATTATTTGCACAGTAAAATCATCCTATATGATTAAAATTATGGATACAAAATATCATGCATTTGTCAGAATCCATTAAGAAACCTAGAGGGGTAGGATGGGGAGGGAGACAGGAGGGAGTTTCAAAAGGGAGGAAATATATGTATACCTGTGGCTGATTCATGTTGAGGTTTGACCGAAAACAGCAAAATTCTGTAAAGCAATTATCCTTCAATAAAAAATAAATTAAAAAAATCTTCACAAATAGTAAGTCTAAATGTATTCAAGTTTTAATTTCATTTAGGAGATGGGGGGAATCCAGGAAAAGAATGAGGTCTTACAATATAAGAATGTAACTTATTTACCAATATATGAAACAGCTTCTCTGAAGGGGATGGAGTAAAGAAATGCTGACAAGAATATCTTTAGAAATGAATGAATTATGCAAAACTAAAGTCAAAAGGAACTGAACATTGATACTGTACTGTAGTTGATCAAATTATTTCTCATCAATGTATGGTTTAACAATTCTGGCACTACTATATGTATACTGGAATGATATAGGAGACCCTGGTTTGATTCCTGGATCAGGAAGATCCACTGGAGAAGGGATAGGCTACCCATTGCAGTATTCTTGGGCTTCTCTGGTGCTCAGCTGGTAAAGAATCTCCCTGCAAGGCGGGAGACCTGGGTTAGGAAGATCCCCTGGAGAAAATAAATGCTACCCATTCCAGCATTCTGACCTGGAGAATTCCAGTAACTGTATATCCATGGGATTGTAAAGAGTCAGACAGGACTGAGCGACTTTCACTATACTGGAATGACATAATGAATCAAATGGATATCAGATGGCAAAGTCAAGAGTCCTACTGGTGGAGTCCATAAGATAAATAAGGTGAAGAAATAAGAATGATCCATTTGGTAATTACCTAGTGAATGGAGACATTAGTATGAACTAATGTTTAACTTCATATTGATACAGACCATTATATAGTAAAATATGTCTAGATGTGTTCAAGAGTTAATATAAGCACATATTTTTTGCTCTGTCAGTTGAGAGATTCTAAGGGAACAATACTCTAGTATCAACAAGTACATCTGACACCCACAACTTGGTTTATAAAGTCACTCTTAGTAAACAAAGCCCAGGTTCCTTAATGAAATGAGTGAATCTAGGAATAATGCAGGAACTATACAAGGTAAGCCTGAAGTGTCTTGAAGGACAACAAGAAAGGAAGCACTCAAAAACAAACAAAACAGAAAACAACAACAAAAAGGCCACATGCACAAACTGATGAGAGCATGTTCAAGTGGTGCAGGAGTCTATTGAAATAGCTCCCAATAGGCAAGCTGAAACTATTTGAGCAGTAAAATAGAGTATATTGAATTATAACTCAAAGTGTAAAATATTCATGTGTCCATATTAAGATAAATAAATTGCTAAATGATTAACAGAGATCTGACAAGTCTCCCATGCACAAGAATTTCAAACAGCATGCCTTAGATGCTGGCTGCACATTTTAACTTACATACAAAGTGTACAGTATGGAAACAATGGGAGGGAAGCAAAAGGTAATTTTTCCAATGATGTAACTAACAGATACTAACCTAGACAGGTGATCAAGTCCATCAAAATGAGTCATAAATCATATTGTAAGTAAAACTGAAATACTGTGATGAAAATGTAACTTTACCTCCACGGTACTCCTGCCAGAGATCTATAAACCCAGGTGTGTCCCGAGAAACACAGTAGAAAAATTCTAATATTGGACCATCATATAAAATACTTGACTAGTATTCCTCAAAACTGTCAAGGTCATGGAAAAAAAAAAAGCAATAGTAGACGAAAGAGAAATGACAACTAGATGTAGTATGATATCTTGGATGGAATGCTGGAATAGGAAAAGGCTATTAGGTGTAACTATGGAGAAGGAAATGGCAACCCACTCCAGTATTCTTGCCTGGAGAATCCCAGGAACAGAGGAGCCTGGTGGGGTGCCGTCTTTAGGGTCACACAGAGTTGGACCTGACTGAAATGACTTAGAAACAGCAGCATTAGATGTAACTAAGGAAATCTATAGAGACAGTTGATTTTTTAATAACTAAGAAAAAGCTAAATTGGACTTTTATATCACATTTTAAAATCACATTTCAATTTTAATAATAGAACAACCCAAAAAAATTAGCCTTATATTTTAACAGATATTTTCAAAAGGATATGTGAATTGGGAATGAGTATTAGAAAAGATTTTTAAAACCTCAGAATGACTAGTAATCAGGAAAATACCAATGAATAGAGTGCAGAAAGTATCATCTGGACACTAGAAGACAGCACAGACAGAAAACTAGGAGTGAAAAGCGAAAGTGAAAGTCACTCAGTTGTGTCTGATTCTTTGTGACCCCAAACTATACAGTCCATGGAATTCTCCAAACGAGAAAACTGGAGTGGATTGTGTTCCCCTTCTCCAGGGGATCTTCTCAACCCAGGGATCAAACCCAGGTCTCCCGCATTTCGAACGGATTCTTTAACAGATGAGCCACAAGGAAAACCCAAGAATACTGGAGTGGGTAAACCTATCCTGGGCTCTCCTGCATTGCAGGCAGATTATCTATAACTGAGCTGTTAGGGAAGTCAAGAACTGGAAATAATTTCCATTTGGTCCCACTATCAAAAGATATTGCTATACTTATTGAAGCTTCAGAGTCCTTATCTGAAAAATATTGAATTGAATGGGATTATATCTGAAGTCAGTTTTAATCCTAATATTCAGTGAATTCATTGTTGAGTAACAAGGATAAATAAAACTTGTATTGTTTTAATTTTTTCCTGCCAGTTCCATCAATTCAGCTTATTTGGATAATTTCTGCAAAGTGGTAAAAACTTATAAGAATACAAAGATTCATCAGCCGTTTGAGCACTTGGACTTGTAATTTGAAGGACGAGAAAAAGTGCTTTTACCTTTAATTTTTTTTTTTTTAAATCAAAAAGTGGCAGGAACATGGTCTTTTTAATTTTCTAAAATGGAAAGTTAAGATGTCTCTGTTATTAGACTAAACATTGTAAACTGGAAAATGTATATCTCAAATGTTTCTATAACTTGAAAATTTTGCTTAAAATATGTTCCAGATAATTAAATTCACCCCTGAACTAGGCCCTGGGGCAATGATTGAGTTAACTATAAATTTTACAGCTAAGGTATAAAACTCTGAGATTGCTATTTTGTAATAAAGATACTGACAGAACTTTTAAATTTCATTTTTCTATCCATGTTGTTATGCAATTACAAGTTCCAGAAATATCTGAAAGTTTTGGTATCAAAGAGAACTTTTAAGATTACATTAAACCAATGCATATCAACAATATAGAATGTCTTTAACCAGTGTGAACCCACATTGTTTCTCCCAGGGCAGAGTTGGTGATACTGAAGCTGCCTGAAAAACCTAATGGGAATAAAAACTTCACATTCAATTTGTTTTATGATACAAACATCATCTATCCTGACCACACACAAATGTTAAGTGTACTAAGAAAAAAAAAAAAAAAGTTTTCAAAAACTCTGTTGAAGAGGATGTGAAATTGAATGTAAAACTATTCTATTTTTTCATGGTATGACAAATAGATTTTAACACAGTAAGCCTGCATCATTTGCTTATTATCCATTATGAAGAGCTGCACTGATTTCCAAAGAAAACTGTTTCACTGTGTAAGGTTTCATGTCATTTGTTTTTGTCACTAACTCGTTTGCCCCAAGAAGTTTCACAACACAAACAATAGGCTGTAAGATAATTTTGCCATGAAAAGTAAAATGACAAAACATTTAATAAAATAAGTATGCAATCTGGCTTTACATATGATTTTTTCACTCTTCCAGGAGTTTTTTCTTTTTTTAATCTCCCAGTATTTTCAACAAGTCGATACAGCTCTTACCATCCACTGTTTTAAGACTGCCACATCCACTTGTCACTGTGTAAGTCATTATGAAGAATCAAATTTATATAAAATAAAAATGAAAATATTGCATCAGTGAAGAAATGAAACCGAATTATTCAACCAGTTGAAACCAAATTGTCAAACCAAAATGTCAATCAGTTATGTCATCTTTTAAAGTAGAACTGCCTTCAGTTCAGTTCAGTTCAGTCACTCAGTCGTGTCCGACTCTTTGCGACCCCATGAATTGCAGCATGTCAGGTCTCCCTGTCTATCACGAACTCCAGGAGTTTGCCCAAACTCATGTCCATTGAGTCGGTGATGCCATCGAGTCATCTCAGCCTCTGTTGTATCCTTCTCCTCCTGCCCCCAATCCCTCCCAGTATCAGGGTCTTTTCCAGTGAGTCAACTCTTCACATGAGGTGGCCAAAGTATTGTAGCTTCAGCTTCAGCATCAGTCCTTCCAATGAACACCCAGGACTGATCTCCTTCAGGATGGACTTGTTGGATCTTCTTGCAGTCCAAGGGACTCTCAAGAGTCTTCTCCAACCCCACAGTTCAAAAGCATCAATTTTTCAGTGCTCAGCTTTCTTCACAGTCCAACTCTCACATCCATACATGACCACAGGAAAAACCATAGCATTGATCAGATGGACCTTTGTTGGCAAAGTAATGTCTCTGCTTTTTAATATGCTATCTAGGTTGGTCATAACTTTCCTTCCAAGGAGTAAGTGTCTTTTAATTTCATGGATGCAGTCACCATCTGCAGTGATATTGGAGCCCCCAAAAATAAAGTCTGACACTGTTTCCACTGATGGGCATAATAAAGGACAGAAGCAGCAAGAACCTAACAGAAGTAGATGAGATTAAGAGGAGCTGGCAAGAACACACAGAAGCACTGTACAAGAAAGTTTTAACCACCTGGATAACTACAATGGTTTATTCACACACCTAGAACCAGACATCCTGAAATATGAAGTAAAGTGGGCCTTAGGAAGCACTACTATGAACAAAGATAGTGTAGGTGATGCAATTCCAGCTAAGCTATTTCAAATCCTAAAAGATGATGTTCAAATGCTGCACTCAATATGCTATCAAATTTGGAAAACTCAGCACAGGCCACAGGATCACAATAAACTGTGGGAAATTCTGAAAAAGATGGGATTACCAGACCACTTGACCTGCCTTTTGATAAACCTATATGCAGGTCAAGAAGCAACATTTAGAACTGGACATGGAGCAACAGATTGGTTCCAAATAGGAAAAGGAGTATGTCAAGGCTGTATATTGTCACCCTGCTTATTTAACTTATAAGCAGAGTACATCATGAGAAACACTGGGCTGGAGAAACACAAACTGGAATTAAGATTGCCAGGAGAAATGTCAATAACCTCAGATATGCAAATGACACCACCCTTATGGCAGAAAGTGAAGAGGAACTATAAAGCCTCTTGATGAAAGTGAAAGAGGAGAATGAAAAAGTTGGTTTAAAGCTCAACATTCATAAAACTAAGATCATGGCATCTGGTCCATCACTTCATGGCAAATAGGTGGGGAAACAGTGTAAATAATGTCAGACTTTATTTTTGGGGGGCTCCAAAATCACTGAAGATGGTGATTGCAGCCATGAAATTAGTTATAAGCAAACTAGATAGCATATTAAAAAGCAGAGACATTACTTTACCAACAAAGGTCCATCTAGTCAAGGCTATGGTTTTTCCAGTGGTCATGTATAGATGTGAGATTTGGACTGTGAAGAAAGCTGAGTGCAAAAAAAAAAAAAAAATAGTGAATATTAGAGATTGGTAAATATAAATTTAAATATAAGTAAGCATTAGTGAAGTGAAGTCGTTCAGTCATGTCCAACTCTTTGTGACCCCATGGACAGTAGCCCACCAGGGTCCTCCATCCATGGAGTTTTCTAGGCAAGAGTACTGGAGTGGGTTGCCATTTCCTTCTCCAGGGGATCTTCCCAACCCTGGGATTGAACCTGGGTCTCCCGCATTGCTGGCAGATGCTTTACCATCTGAGCCACCAGGGAGCCCTAAGTAAACATTAATCAAGTATAAATTTGATATGTAGTGAAAATAAAAGGTGGACTTGTAATGTAAATCTAAGAGGTAAAAGTGAAGATGCTATTATAATTAGGGAATTTTAAAGTTAAATATCCATGTGGGAATTTTCAAAGTTATCAAATAAAAAATAAATAAGATATATAGCATATTTAATTTCTAAATCAGAAAGAGAAAAGAGAAAGATTTAGAGAAAAATAAGTAAATCCAACAGAAAAGAATGAAACCAAGAAGAATGAAAGTAGTAGCAAAGATAAATTTGCTAATTATGAGACACAAAATAGAATTTTTGAAATGATGCTTATTAGTAATCAAAATACATTAAATTCAGATTTATAAAACAAAATTTAATCAAATTTTGTGAAATTAATTTTATGTTAAAAGGAGACACAAAGTATTATGAGAGGAATGTTTTCCATTAATATATATAAATATATAATACACAAATATTAGCTAAAATAAAGTTAGTAGGGTAGATATAGAACTCAAATCTTGATTTCTAATATATGCAAACAAACTGAATTAGGGATCTCTGGAGAAAAAGTGGACTTTAGGACCAGGGCAAAAAATATATAAGGTATCTCAGAACATCACACACTGGTGGAAAACTGACAGAGGAACTGATCACCTAAACAGAAAAGCTCCCAATGGTGCAAGCCAGAACAACTTGACAAATGACCAAAAAAAAAAAAAAAAAAAAAAAAAATACTGTATTATCACCCAGAGTATGAATATCCATTTGTTCAGATTGCCATAAATAATTGAGAAAGGAGGAAAGAGGGAAGGAGGGAAGGAAGGAGGAAGGAAGCAGGCAGGCAGTCAGGTACACATCTTTCATGAAGAAAAATTCCAAATAATTTGAGTACATAATCTACCCTCAAGTAAGTGGAATATAATTCTGCACTTCATGATACATAGTGACTTTCTTTAAAAAAACACAGTATTGAAAGGAGAGGACAACTTTACAGTGGAGAAAGTCAGCAAATGCTACCTCAGTATTGTGGGTAAGGACAACATGAACAGTGATGTCATGTTGATATTATGTACTCTTGCTATGATGTAATATTAATAACACTTCACCTCTGTAGTCTTCCTCCCAAAGGCTAGTAACCCCCGGGGTAATCATAAGACAAACAACAGACAAATCTTAAGGAAATAATGTTATACAAAATATCTGACCAATACTCCTTAAAACACTCTAGGTCTTAAAAGAAAGAAAAATCTAAGAATTGACAAAGCAAAGAGGAGACTAGGGAGAGCAATCAAGTAAAAGTACAGTTTATCCTGGATAAGATCCTGGAATGGAAAAAGAACATTAAAAATAAAGAAACCTGGATAAAGCATTGACTTAGTTAATAATAAAAATAGTATAATGTGCTTAGTGTTGCAATATTAATATAAGAAAAATAGAATTAAGGCAAATAGCATTACTAAGGGAAATTAATAATTGTATGATTATAAATGGACAATTTCACCAGGAATATGAAACAATATTTAATAGTCACACTCTAACTATGTAAATTATAGAAAGGGTAGCTTACATACATAATTTTGATATTGGCATGTTAGAGAATAGTCTGCAATGAGAACTGGAGTTCAGTTAATGTAGAATATAATGATTAAAATAAGCAATAAAAAAGCAAAATATATTACTGGCACATACTTGAGTGGAAGATGCTTTTCTAGGAAGAATAAACACTTTTTTTCTTTTAAATGTTCAGAAGGCTTCTATCCTGTGGATTAGTCAGTCATTCTATAAAGCAAAAGCAAAGTAACAACGAGGTACATGGACTAAGTCAGGAGAGTGACCCAGGAAATGAGGGAGTATCCCTATTTGCTGAGTTAAAATATTATGGTTACTTTAGCACCTTTATGAGTTGTTATAATATAGTTGGACATTAAGCAAATATTAAGACAGTAGATAATCCAGATAGGCTGGAGATGATCTTGCCTTGAAAAATCAGATTACTGTTAATTATTGCCACTTTGCTGACAAAGGTCTGTACAGTAAAAGCTATGGCTTTTCCAGTAACCGTGTACAAATGTGAGATAGGCCGTAAAGAATGCTGAGCACTGAAGAACTGTGCTTTTGAACTATGGTGTTGGAGAAGACTCTTGAGAGTTCCTTGAACTGCAAGGAGATCAAACCAGTCAGTTCTAAAGGAAATCAACCGTAACTGAATATTCATTGGAAGGACTGATGCTGAAGCTGAAGCTCCAATACTGTGGCCACCTGATGTGAAGAGCTGACTTGTGGGATAAGATCCTGATGCTGACTGAAAGCCTGAAGGCAGGAGTAGAAGAGGATGACAGAGGATAAGACAGTTGGATGGCATCATCAGCTCAATGGACATGAATTTGAGCAATGTTGGAGATGGTGAAGGACAGAGAAACCTGGCTTGCTGCAGTCCATGGGGTTGCAAAGAGAGACACAACTGAGTGACTGAACAACTCATCACCAATAGGAAACAAGGTACAACTGTCTTGTTCATGAAAAGAACTAAAGAAAAAAAAATTGGCTGAAGTAGTCTAAGATTTTTAATCAGTCAAAATTTTTCACAAAATATCCTGCACTTATGTATGTACCAACTATCTATTCGAGGTCAAACAGGTGAGATGACAAATAAATGCCACTTGCCAGGGAGTAGAGAAATGAAGATAACTCAGTGGAAGGATCAGATAGTTTGAGAGTTAAATCAAATATTATAATTCAAGTACTCCATTTGAAACTATTTTGAAGGATCTTATGGGATTTTTGTGCATTTTTCTTTCATAATATTAAGTAAACTGAGATTATATTAATCTAGTTTCCTGGGTGTAAATCTATAAAATAAATGGAGTCTATAAACTCTTAAAGAGTGGTTCACTGCTGAGAACTGAGCATTTTCTATGCCATTGCTTTCCCAGTGGAAGTATAAGGGACTGCAAGTAAAAGTTTTCAGAATCTTGTGGCAAAATTAATCATTCCTAAATTGATATCATTTGATATCACTATCTCTATACAGCACTTTGGCTTTTATTTATTTATTTTTCCTTTGAACTGTTATTCCTCTTCTGCCTCAGCTTTTGTGTCTTGCCTGCTCTATGTCATGCCTATGGTTTTGTCTTCTAAGTTTCATATTTTGTTTTTTCCTACTTGGCCTGACATTGCTCAGTTTACTGACTAAACCTCTAGCTTAGCTTCAGACTCTTGTTTCTTGAACCTTTCCACTGGGACTGTCATGGCTTTTCCGAAATTCGGATACTCCACATCCCAGGTGCAGGATACGATGTTCCCTCTGGCCTGTAGTATTTAAGAAGTCCACATATAATGAGGAAGAGAGAATCTCCTTCAGATGTTGAGTGTCTCTTCTCCATCTTTCTCATTGTAGGTAGTAGTGCTGGGCATGTGATATCTCCAAGGTGACTTAAATAGCTGTTTACATACTAAGTAGCCCACCTGGCATACTCTGATTCTATCTTCATGATCTGAAATTTTCCTCCATTTATCTTTTTTACTTCCATAATTTCTCTAAGACTCAGAGTTGCATACTATAAAATGAGAATAACTACCCCTTGGGACTGCACAACAATATGAAGATACAGTGTCTTCCATAAAAGCTTGTCTTATGCTTCTAATTAGGTTAAAGGAAGTAAGAGAGGACTTCCCTGGTGCATTCTTCTGATGCAGAGATCTGTTTTGATCCCTGGCCAGAGAACTGAGATATCACATGCTGCAAAACAAGGTCAAAAATTAAAACAAATAAAAAATGAAAAAACACCATGAAATAAAATTTTTAAAAAAGAAGAACTTGGGCTTTAAAAAAGAAAGAAATTAAGGAAAATGTATTGCCTCCACCCATGCTTCCTTTACCTTATACCAAGGTGAATTTATCTGAACATCATGGTGGTTTAGTCACTAAGTTGTTTCTGACTCTTGCAACGCAATGGACTGTAGTCTGCCAGGCTCCTCTGTCCATGGGATTTCCCAGACAAGAATATTGGACTGGGTTGCCATTTCTTTCTCCAAGAGAGCTTCCCAACCAGTAATCAAACCCAGGTCTCCTGCATTGAAACCGGATTATTTACCAGCTGAGTTATGAAAGAAGTTTACCTGAACATCACGGATACTAACAAGCCTATAGATGTACCTACCCAATCAATAGACCAAATGTGATGTTCAAGAAACTATTATAAACTATATAACACATTGCTAAAATTAAAAAAAAAAAAACAGATTTAATTTATTTTGTTGCAACTACTTGGTCAAGATTTTCAGTTATATATTTTAGTTTTCAATGTGTTAGGATGAACACAAATTTCTTATGTATCTACAGTTGTTTGGAACTTGAGAGACCATTCACTACTGTCAAGGAGCAGCTGATATCACAAGGTAATTTAGTTCAATATTATAAAACATTTCCATTGTAAAAATACTGTGTTCACACAGATAAGAAAAAGTTGTTTTATTAAGGAACCAAAGTCTTTCTATGACAAGCATGCTCTCAGGAGATTTGATTCCAAACACAATGGTTTTTAGTGTGCATTGCTACCTAAAAGCACTTCAGCAAAGGTAAGTTTTACAGAATTGCAATGATGTACAAATGGCTTAGATTAGAAAAGAAAATGGAATTTTGATATCAAGGTAAAATTCTTTTTTTAAAATTCAGAATTGCCTTGAAACTCTACCTAAAATCAGAACAGACTGGTTCCAAATAGGAAAAGGAGTACATCAAGGCTGTGTCTTGTCATCCTGCTTATTTAACTTAAATGCAGAATACATCATGAGAAACACTGGGCTGATTGCCGGGAGAAATATCAATAACCTCAGATATGCAGATGACACCACCCTTATGGCAGAAAGCAAAGAAGAACTAAAGAGCCTCTTGATGAAAGTGAAAGAGAGAGTGAAAAAGTTAGCTTAAAACTCAACATTCAGAGAACTATGATTATGGCATCAGGTCCCATCACTTCATGGCAAATAGATGGGGAAACAGTGGCTGACTTTATTTTTCTGGGCTCAAAAATCACTGCAGATGGTGATTGCAGCCATGAAATTAAAAGACCTTACTCCTTGGGAGGAAACTTATGACCAAACCAGACATCATATTGACAAGCAGAGATATTACTTTGTCAACAAAGGTCCATCTAGTCAAGGCTATGGGTTTTCCAGTGGTCATGTATGGATGTGAGAGTTGGACTATAAAGAAAGCTGAGCACTGAAGGATCAATGCTTTTGAACTGTGGTGTTGGAGAAGACTCTTGAGAGTCCCTTGGGCTGCAAGGAGATCCAACCAGTCCATCCTAAAGGAGATCAGTCCTGTATGTTAATTGGTAAGACTGATGTTGAAGCTGAAACTCCAAGAATTTGGCCACCTGATGTGAAGAGCTGACTCAATAGAAAAGAACCTGATGCTGGGAAAGATTGAGGGCATGAGGAGAAGGGGATGACAGGGGATTAGATGGTTGGATGGCATCACCGACTCAATGGATATGGGTTCGGTGGACTCCGGGAGCTGGTGATGGACAGGGAGGCCTGGGGTTCATGGGGTCTCAAAGAGACTGAGTGACTGAACTGATTGAATGTGATTCTCTGCACACATAGATATTATAAAATCTATTATAAGTAGTTGCAGGCACCTGATGTTTTTATTTTGAAGAATGCATAATATAATATTTATTTAGAATTAAAATTTTGCTTAATTTTCTAAAGTTTTAACATTTGATTGTAACTTCCATGGCTTTTTCTGTTTCTGCAGTTTCAGGAAAGATCAGTAATTATTGAATAATAGAAAGTATTTTCCAAGATGAGATTCAAGGAAAAAACACACACACACACACACACACACAAACATGAAATCTGATTTTTTAATTACATTTCTGTAAAATCCTCTATTTTTAAGAAAGTAAGTTAATAATACTATCAAATCATGAATAACATTTGTGTGCAGACATTTATTGTTATCAGCCAAACATACCCACTCTTCATCTCAACAAAACCCTGGTTTTCTTCATGATTTTTGTCTTTATAGAGAAACTTTACGCTTCAGGTTAGGTTCTGATTGGTCTAAGCTCAGCACAATAGTCAAGTTCATCTTACCAGTTAAGGCTTGGAGATATGATGAATTTTAGACCAATAGGGCAAAGGCTAACAGAGTTTTGCCAAGAGAATGCTCTGGTCATAGAAAACACCCTTTTACAACAACACAAGAGAAGAATCTGCACAAGGACCTCACCAGATGGTCAAAACCAAAATCAGATTGATTATATTTTTTGTAGCCAAAGATGGAGAAGTTCTATACAGTCAGCAAAAGCAAGACCGGGAGCTGACTGTGGCACAGACCATGAACTCCTTATCGCCAAATTCAGATTTAAATTGAAGAAAGTAGGGAAAACTACTAGACCATTCAGGTATGACCTAAATCAAATCCCTTAGGATTATACAGTGGAAATGACAAATATTTCAAGGGATTAGATCTGATAGACAGAGTGCCTGAAGAACTATGGAAGGAGGTTTGGGACATTGTACAGGAGGCAGGGATCAAGATCATCCCCAAGGAAAAGAAATGCAAAAGTGAAAAATGGTTGTCTGAGGAGGACTTATAAATAGCTGTGATTAGAAGAGAAGTGAAAGGCAAAGGAGAAAAGGAGAGTTATAGCCATATGAATGCAGAGTTTCAAAGAACAGCAAGGAGAGATAAGAAAGCCTTCCTCAGCAATCAATGCAAAGAAACAGAGGAAAGCAATAGAATGGGAAAAACTAGTGGTTGCTTCAAGAAAATGAGAGATACCAAGGGAACACTTCATGAAAAGATGGGCACATAAAGTACAGAAATGGTAGGGAGCTAACAGAAGCAGAAGACATTAAGAAGAGGTGGCAAAAATACATAGAAAAATATATAAAAAATATCTTCATGACCCAGATAATCACAATAGTATGATCACTCACCTAGAGTCAGATCCTGGAAAGTGAAGTTAAGTGGGCCTTAGGAAGCATCACTATGAACAAAGTTAGCAGAGGTGATGGAATTCCTGTCAAGCTACTTCAAATTCAAAAACATGATGTTGTGAAAGTGCTGCACTCAATATGCCAGCAAATTTGGAAAACTCAGCAGTGGCCATAGGACAAGAAAATGTCAGTTTTCATTCCAATCCCAAAGATAGGCAATGCCAAAGAATTCTCAAACTACTGCACAATTGCACTTATCTCACACACTAGTAAAGTAACGCTGAAAATTCTCCAAGCCAGGCTTCAGCAATACATGAACCATGAACTTCCAAATGTTCAAGCTGGATTTAGAAAAGGCAGAGGAACCAGAGATCAAATTGCCAACATCTGTTGGGTTATTAAAAAAGCAAAAGAGTTCCAAAAAAAGATCTATTTCTCCTTTATTGAATATGCCAAAGCCTTTGAATGTATTGACCAAACAAACTCTGGAAAATTCTTATAGAGATGGAATACCAGACCACCTGACCTGCCTCCTGACAAATCTGTATGCAGATCAGGAAGCAACAGTTAGAACTAGATGTGGAACAACAGACTGGTTCCAAATAGGAAAAGGAGTACGTCAAGGCTGTATATTGTCATCCTGCTTATTTAAATTATATGCAGAGTACATCATGAGAAACGCTGGGCTGGAAGAAGCACAAGCTGGAATCAAGATTGCCAGGTGAAATATCAATAACCTCAGATATGCAGATGACACCACTCTTGTGGCAAAAAGAGAAGAAGAACTAAAGAGCCTCTTGATGAAAGTGAAAGAGAAGAGTGAAAAAGTTAGCTTGAAACTCAACATTCAGAAAACTAAGATCATGGCATCTGGTCCCATCACTTCATGGGAAATAGATGGGGAAACAGTGGAAAAAATGGCTGACTTTATTTTTTTGCATTCCAAAATCACTGAAGATGGTGACTTCAGCCATGAAATTAAAAGACACTTGCTTCTTAGAAGAAAAGTTATGACCAACCTAGACAGAATATTAAAGAGCAGAGACATTACTTTGTCAACAAACATCTGTCTAGTCAAAGCTGTGGTTTTTCCAGTAGTCATGTATGGATGTGAGAGTTGTATTATTAAAAAAAATAAAATAAAAACTGAGTGCAGAAGAATTAACACTTTTGAACTGTGGTGTTGGAGAAGACTCTTGAGAGTCCCTTGGGCTGCAAGGTGATAGAACCACTCCATCCTACAGGAAATCAGTCCTGAATATTCATTGGAAGGACAGACGCTGAAGCTGAAACTTCAGTACTTTGGCTACTTGATTCGAAGAACTGACTTCTTGGAAAAGATGCTGAGGCCAGGAAAGATTGAGGGCAGGAGGATAAGGGGACAACAGAGGATGAGATAGCTGGATGTCATTACTGACTCAATGGAAATGAGTTTGAGTAAACTCCTGGAGTTGGCGATGGACAGGGAGGCCTGGTGTGCTACAGTCCATGGGGTCATAAAGAGTCGGACATGACTGAGCAACAGAACTGAACTGAACTGAACTGAATTGAAACCAATAGGATGTGAGGATAAGTATTACGAGGGATTATTTGAAAGATTTCTGCACTGATCAGTATCATACAAGGGGTGTCTGATGAAAGCATGTTTCTCTTATTCCACCTTACACCATCATGTCTGTATATGATTCTTGGCACTGTGACAGTCAGGTTTCTTTCATGAGGGAAAATATCATGAATATGACAGAATGTAACATTGTTAAGGAACCAGGTAAAGCTGGAGATGGTTTTCAAAAAATAACAAAATGCAAATTGTAGCTTAAACAATCAGATCATTATAGTCCAGGACAATAAATTAGAAGGTTGGAAAGAAGAAAATATAGTCATTAACACTCTGGTTTTAAATTTAGAATGCCCTTAGCAACTTTTTTCATATATCTCATTATATTTTATATTTCTCATATCTCCAAAATAGACATATTTTTCCATCATTCTAATGATAAGGAAACTGAAATTCTGAAGTCTTTTACAAATTATCTAGGACCAAACAATTTGTAAACATGATCAATGTTGGAACCTGTGATTTCAAACACTGAGCATGTTTTTTCTACATTCCTATGGTAAGTCATCCTACGAGAAAATAATTCCAGTTGACATTATTTGTCCTTAATGTCTTAATACATTTCCATGTCATAGAACCAAAGAAGGAAATAAGAACACAATTTGAAAAATAAAATGAAACTATCATCTTATACTTTGTACTAGGGCATTTCTTTAAACACGGCACTCACGTCCTTTATATCCAATTTAGAGAAGCCCTTCCAATTAACTGCATTGTTTCATATTTGATCTTTTTTTTTTCTCCTGAATTTTTGTCACTTTGTTTTGCAAAAATAAAAGACTCAGCAATATGCCATACAGTAGGGTGGAGGTGAAATGTAAACAGTGGGGATGGGACAGCACCTGGATTCCCTAGAGAAAAAGGGGAGCCAGTGGGAATGAGAATCTTATTTAGCAACTAAATACACACTGGGGATTGGTGGAAGGAAGGGGTCAGAGGGGCCTTGGGCTCCTCATCCCAAGATCCCTGGAGCAGGGGCTCAATTCCATGGTGTAAACAAAACTAATAAATAAATACTTCCTCTAGACTTCCTTAATTTTTATGTATACTCTTTAGAAATATTTTCCATAAAATACTTGACATGGATATCTCTAAGTGTGGTTTATAGATGAATATATTCTGTCTGGGCTTCCCAGGTGGTACTAGTGGTAAAAAAAAAAAAAAACCTGCCTGCCAATGCAGGAGACATAAGAAATGCTGGTTTTATCCCTAGGTCAGGAAGATTCCCTGGAGGAGGGCATGGCAACCCACCCCAGTATTCTTGCCTGAAGAATCCCATGGACAGAAGAGCCTGGAAGGCTATGGTCCATTGCATTGCAGTGAGTCAGACACGACTGAGGCAACTTAGCACACACAGAGGCATATTCTGTTTTAATAAGATATGTTCCTGCCTGCCTTTGATTCCCTATTTGCCTCTGGCTATACAACACACAGACTCCTTGATCCTTTTGTCAGTCCAGGAAGACACAGATAAGCTGAGCACTGGGGATTTTTTTTAAGTAACTGCTAGCATTCTTGTTCTGTCAGTATGCCACAAGAAGTGCTTTGTAGAATGAATCCTGTGGTGAGCAGTAATCACATAACATAATCAGCTTTTGCTTACAGACCAGGTGAGACTCTTATCTCTAGGAAGTCATGTAAATTGTGCACTATTTAAGTTAATTTTGAGTGGAAAAGAAAAAGCAAATTCATCTCTTCTAGAAAGATAACACTGCAGTACTATTGAACCACAAGTATTCTGTACCCAAATCGTTCCTTTTTTCTATCCTGCAAATCAGGCTTATTTTCCCATCAGTTACTCCTAAAGTAAATACAATGAAGGGTGATTTTAATTCAGTACAATGATTGCAGTTTTGATTACTATTTACCCATCTTCATCAGGCTTTGCATCTAAATTACATGACCAACACCAAATTTGACTCTAATATTTCCTTTCAATCCATCTTAGCTTTATAGGTTTCCCTCATACCCATTGCCAGAAATGAGAGGGTTTTATCTGCTTAAGTCCTGGTCAAGGACACATTGGAAGAAACAGGATGTTTTATGTGTGTTTCCTTTTTATCAATCTGTCAGCATCAGTTTTTGGTGCCTACATTCAATCTGCTATCTTATATTGCCAGAAACTATCTGCATATGTCCTTGCCAGCTGCCAATTCCATTAATCTGAAAAACAATGCTGCCATTTAGGTCTGTGTGATGAAGCTGGTGGTCTTTGAATCTCACCTGAACAATACCCTATAGCTTCTGAAGTTAGGAATTCTACAGAAAGTTGGTACCCATCTCTCCCTCTGTTATCTACTTCAAAATTTCTCATTTGTGAGCTCTTACCTCTTTGCTAGTGGTAAAGAACTCACTTGCCAATACAGAAGATATAAGAAAAGAGGTTTCCATCCTTGGTTGGGAAGATCCTTGCAGGAGAAAATAGCAGCCTACTCCAATATTCTTGCTGGGAGAATCCCATGGACAGAGGAGCATGGTGGGCTACAGCCCCTGGTGTTGCAAAGAATCAGATATGACTGAGCATCTGAGGATGCACATATATTGGTGGCTCAGTCAGTAAAGTATCTGCCTGCGATGCAGGAGACTCGGGTTGGATCCCTGGGTCAGGAAGATGCCCTGGAGAAGGAAATGGCAACCCACTCCATTATTCTTGCCTGGGAAACCTTATGGATAGAGGAGCTTGGCAGGCTTTCCCCCAGGGGGTCACAAGAGTGGGATACAACTTACTGACTAAACCGCCACTACCACCAATACCTCTTAGAGAGTCCCTAACTAAGAAGGATGATGGCAATTTTCCCAGTTTATATTTTTTACAGAGTTCTCTATACCCACAAGGAATGAGTCCTTATTACATGAAGTATGGCTATTTTGTAAAATTTGATGTTTTTCCCAATTCTATAAGCACTGCCCCCATCCCATGGCCTTTTACTTAATAGCTAGAGTTACCAGGGTCCATCTCCACATCCTGATAGCCAGTCAATTCTGTTTGGGGTAGAGATGCTAATCTCTCCTACATCTAGGATGACCAATTGGCCAAATTTTTCCTGAACTTAGGAGAATTCCAAAATGTGGGAGTTTTTGTTTTAAAACAGGGGACATCCTGAATAAATGTGTTAAGCTCACCACCTTACCTGCTCACATTCATCTTCAAATTGAATAAGCATACACAAGCACCTGGACAAGACCTTCAAAGTTGGACACAGGCTCTCCCAAGCACTCTCTCACAATGGAGCTCTTTCTCCTTCCAGTTTCCTTGCCTGATGCCAAGATCAACAAAATCACTTCTAGGTCTCAAGATATTCTGGAAGAATCTGCTCCAAAAATAAATTAGAAGCTGAAGCCATACCTTCTAATTCTCAGAATGAGTTGTCAATTATGGCATTAGAGTCTTTGAGAAAGCTGGACTATAACACAAGAAAACCTAACCTTACCTTACCTAACCTTTATACAACTTTACTTTCAGTTTCCTGGTTTCCCAAATACATTGTAATCCTTTTAAAAGCAGAGTGCATTCTCTGGGCTTCCCAAGTGGTTCAGTAGATAAAAAATCTGCCTGCAATGCAAGAGATGTGGGTTTGATCCCTGGGTCAGGAAAATCCACTGGAGGAGGGCATGGTAACCCACTCCAGTGTTCTTGCCTGGAGAATCCCATGAACAGGGGAGCCTGGCAGGCTACAGTCTGTAGAGTCGCAAAGAGTCAGACAGGTCTGAAGTGACTGACTGTGCACGCATGTGTAGTTTTATTCTTTACTGTTATTATTAATGTTTGTTTTGTTTTGTATTTTCCAACTCATGAGATCTATTTGTCAAAACAAGCTTGTGAAAATGTATTATACACCCACAAGTATCCACAAGATCAAGCTTCCTTAGTAGCCTCATCTCTGAATGCAAAGTACAGTGAATTACAGAACGAGTGCCTTCACATAGTGAAAATTTATTCTTGTTCATCTTTTATTCCTGCATTGCACCTCCTTTGCTTTGCCAAAAAAATTTTTTTAAAAAAGCCACTTCCATTAATCCATCACAAACTTTTTACATATTTCTACCCACAATTGCCTTGCTTATCAGACCCTCAAGACACTTTCTGATATGTGGTCTGTTTCTAACTGAAATGTATTGTATTTATATTGGTGACTGCAATTGCCGGTGCATGCCCATAAATAAACTCAAATTTTAAGCATATTTCACTGGAGCGATTGATGTTTTATTTAACCTGGACAAGACAGATATCTTCTTTGTTACTGAACAGCCTTGTGGTATAGTCAAGGCAATTTTAATGGTACTGTCTTTTCCTTTGCATTTTCAAATACCATATCCCCACAGCTGCAGTACCATATAGGCATTTTGTACAAGTGATGTAAGCATAGTTCTTCTTTTTATTTTTTTAAGCAACAGTGGGGAAAATATTTTATACTTTCACTGTCTATAAGGAAAATCCTTCTAGATTGACAACATATTGAGAAACCAAGAATAAAAGAAAGGAAGGAAGACAGGTGTTAGATAATATTTGAGACATTTATAGAGTTGATGACTGGCTGGTTAATCTGACATACTCCTTTTCCTAAAACTTGCTTTGCATAGATTTGATGCTGTTGTTCAGTCGCTCAGTCCTGTCTGACTCTTTGAGATCCCATGGATGGTAGTATGCCAGGCTTCCCTGTCCTTCACCATTTCCCAGAGCTTGCTCAAACTCAAGTCCATTGAGTTGGTGATACCATCCAACCATCTCATCATCTGTTGTCCCCTTCTCTTCCTACCTTCAATCTTTCCCAGCCTCAGGGTCTTTTCTAATGAGTCAGCTCTCCGCATCAGGTGGCCAAAGTACTGGAGCTTCGCTTCAGCATCAGTCCTTCCAATGAATATTCAGGATTCATTTCCTTTAGGATTGATTGGTTTGATCTTGCAGATTGAATAGATTGGGATGCCTTTAATTGTTTTTTTAATTTTTCTCCTTTCTTCAAGCCCAAGAGAATCAATCCATTTTCTTCTGCCTTATAACTCTGCTATTACATGTTGTTACTTGGTACGGAAAGAAATAGGGCTTCCCAGGTGTCACTAATGTTAAAGAACACGCCTGCCAATGCAGGAGAGGGAGATATAAAGAGAAGTGGGTTCTATCCCTGTGTTGGGAAGATCCCTTAGAGGAGGGCATGGCAACCCTTTCCAGTATTCTTGCTTGGAGAATCCCCTGGACAGAGGAGACTGGAGTGCTATAGCCCATAGGGACAGAGAGTCAAACACAAGTGAAGCAACTTAGCATATTCAGAGAGAAATAGTCTCATCAGTTTTCCTGTTCCTCTATTCCTAAGTATAAGAATGTAAACTTTTGCTGTTGTTGTTATTGTCGTCTTCATGCTATTCTATGTGGGGATGCAAAGATAGCCCAGATAACAAACTTGTAGAAGTTAGAAAGGTTCAGGAGCATCTAGAACTTATTTCCGACACAGTTCTAGAGTTCTAAGTCAGCGTTTCTCTCTTCATACTATTTTTTTCCTTGATTATTTTGGAAGGTGGAGAGCCAGTCACTTAAATTATTGCCTATGCATGTTTGCTTTACTTTAGTGCACATATCATGATGAGTCCCATGGCAAGATTATGCTTTTACTGTCTCCTCTGACTGAAGTATCATTTCCAATCCCATTGGTCTGGATAACTGTTTTAGTCCTTTATAGCTGCCATAATAGAATGCTTCAGATTGAGTAGTTGATAATCAATGGAAATTCATATCTTACAGATTTGGAGGTTAGAAGTCCATGATCAGGGTGCCACAATGGCCAGACTCTGGTGAAAGTACTCTTCTAGGTTGCAGGGTGCCAACTATGTGTCCTTGCATGAGGAAAGAAGGGTAGTCAGCTCAGTCAACTCTCTTTCATAACGATGATACTTCCATCCACGTAGTTTCTCCTCTCATGACCTAATAACCATGCAAAGGCCTCATCTCCTAATAGTTTTACCTTAGGGATTAAGTTTCTAACATTTGAAATTTGGAGGGGACATGAACATTCAGAACACAGCGAAAACCCTACCTAGTCTGTTACTACTAGACTACCTATAATGTTAAGACATGAACTTGGTCAAAATCCGGGAGGTAATGAGGGACAGGGAGGCCTGGTTTGTTGTAATCCATGGGGTCACAAAGAGTCGGACAGGACATAGCACCTGAACAGCAAGTCTGTTAAAACACAGTGTTTTTTCTTTGTTGTTGTTGCTGTTTGTTTTGTTTTTTTAATTAGTTCACTTATTTATTTTCAGCTGTGTTGGATCTGTGTTGCCACACATAAGCTTGCTCTAGTTGTAGCAAGTGAAGGCTACTCTCTAGTTATGGTGCATGAGCTTTCCATTGCAGAATGCAGAATGCTTCTCATTGCATTCTCTTGTTGCAGAGCATGGGCTGTAGACATGTAGGCTTCAGTAGCTGCAATGCCAGGGGCTTAGCTGCCCTGTGTCATGTGGAATCTTCCCAGACCAGGGATCCAACCCATGTCCCCTGCATTGGCAGTCATATTCCCAACCACTGGACCATCAGAGAAGCCCAAGATAGTGTGGATGCCACCTCTATGAGTACTTTTCTCACCCAAAGATGATATGACTGTTCTTTGTTTGTGCCTGGTAGCACCATGCACATGTCCTTACTTTGATTTTAGCCTGCATTTTCTCCCCATTAAACCAGGAACTCTTTGATGGCAGGGTTGCTGATGTATTTATCCTGCTATCTGGAGGCCTTAGGTAACTGTGACACTCCAATGCTTATCACAGTATTTTAGAATATATATATTGATTCTCTCATCTCAGTTTTGTTGATCTAGTTTGTAATCTTGTTTTGTAAGATTACAAACATCCACTTACAATCTTGTCCTAGCTCTTTCTCCACCTTTCTCTACCAGGTGCCTGTAATAAGCATATCCACTTCTTCACTCAAGAACACTGAGTTGTTCCCCACTCCTTCCAACACACACTCACTGAAACATACTGCAATCTCTTCATTACAGTCAGTGGGACTATGACATCTAATTGGTTCAAGGTTTCCCCTCTTTACAACAAACAGGATACCTCAGAAGGTGGAAGACTTCAGCTTTCAATAGATTAATAAAATTCTTCACATCTTAGATGACTCCTTCTGTGCTCCTTTTCTCTGATTTTGACCCTCAATTCAGCTCTTATGAGTTAGGAGCCAAACTTAGCAAAAGGAAATGTTTTCCCCTGTAACATCCAAGTATTTGTTATCATGTCACCCTTTAGACATATAACTAACAGATAGCAAGGCTCTTTGAGAAATAGGGTTGTCAACTATTATACAGAGTGAAGTAATTCAGAAAGAGAAAAAAAAATCATGTGTTAATGCATATATATGGAATCTGATGAACCTATTTCCAGGGCAGCAGTGGAGATGCAGACATAGAGAACAGACTTGTGGACATAATAGGGGAAAGGAGAAGGTGGGACAAATTGAGAGAGTAGCACTGAAACAAATTCATTACTGTATATAAAATAGATAATCATTGACAGAGGTAGCCCAAATTTGGTGCTGTAACAATCTAGAGGAGTGGGATGAGGTGAGAGGTGGGAGTGAGGTTCAAGAGGGAAGGGGTATATGTGTACCTATGGCTGATTCATGTTGATATATATATGGCAGAAACCAACACAATGTTGTAAAGCAGTTATGTTCCAATTAAAAGTAAATGAAATTTAAAATCTTAGAAAAAGAAAATATATATCTTGTCTTAGAATAGTCTCTTTCAGAAGGAAAGCATTTCTTATTCACTTCAATATTTCTTGTGATCCAGTACAAGAAATATTGATGTTAATAAGAAATGCTTTATATATACATATATAAATATGAAGTGAAGTGAACTGAAAGTCTCTCAGTTGTGTCTGTCTCTTTGTAACCCCATGGACTGTCCATGGAATTCTCCAGGCCAGAATACTGGAGTGGGTAGCTATTCCCTTCTCCAGGGGATCTTCCCAACCCAGGTCTCCCACATTGCAGGTGGATTTTTTACATGTTGAGTCAAAAGGGAAGTCCATATGTTTGTGTATATGTGTGTGTGTATATATATATATATATAATATATATTATATATATATATATAATCTCATAATATGTATTTCTTATTCATATTCTTTGTGACAATGTAATTTCACATTTAGTCATGAGATTTTCTGATTAATGGTTCTTTGATCAATATAAACCAAACTCTAAGGAGCTTCAGTTATTATAAATGGTTGCTTAGCATGTGGTATAATACAACTACTGACTTAGCAAAATTAAATTAAATAACAATGTGTTGAGTGAAAGTGGATACATTAAAGTTTTGTATCTTTATGCCATTCTTAAAATAAATTTCCAGCCTTTCTGTTCTCCCATTTAAAGTATGGTGTCTGGAATTAAGCGTGCTAAATAGGAGTGATATGATTCAAAGTAGAGCATGAGCTTCTTTCCTTCTAATGATGCTTCTCTTTTAGCTTACTGATAGCAAAACCATATCACAGTTTGCTTATTCCCAATCATATCTCATATTTATGGGATTCCACTTATTCCCTTGGCACATTAAGCTATTCACCAAGATTCTGTCCTTATTGGAATATTAACTTTCAGCCCTCTTGGATTCAAGCCACAGTAGTTGATGACCCACACCAGTCCTTATGATGACCCTGATCTTCAGAGCTACACACAGGAGTCATACCAGACATATTTGAAATCTTCATATATATAAATTAAAGAGTCCTGAATAATAATGCTTTCTTAAAAAACAAACAAACAAAAAAACTTTCTTTTATGTTCTAGCTAATTTTATCACATCATTGTTCGTTATAAACTTAATTGAGTCCCCACCTCCCAAATTCATATGTTGAAATCCTAACACCCAATACCTCAAAATATGGCTGTATTTGGAGACAGAGACTTTAAAGAAGCAGTAAATTTAAAATGAGGTCCTTTGTATACTTTCTTATCCAACCTAATTGGTATCTTCATAAGAAGAGGAGATTAGGAAACACCAAGAGGTTCTGGATTAATTCCTGCACAGAAGGAAGATGATGTGAACAAGTAGCAAGAGAACAACCACATGCAAACCAAGGAGAGAGGCCTCGGAGGAAATCAACTCTGGTGGCACTTTGTCCTTGGACTTCCTGCTCCCAGAATTGTGAGTAAATAAATTTCTGTTGTTTAATCCACCCAACCTTTGGCTTGAGGTCCCAGTAATCCTTATATCTAGTACATTCTCCATTTATCAACTCAGAGAAAAACCTCAAGGTTCTCTTCAATGATTGTTTTTTTCATCTATTTCATCTCATTAATCACAAGGTACTTCTGACTCCATCACACCAAATTATTTAGGCTCTGTCTGTTTCTGTTACTCTTGGCACAGTTCTCTTTCACTGCCAAAATGAGATAGCTCATCCCAACAGTTCCACAGATTAGCTTGGCACAACTATCCCTTGACTCTAGGTTTTCTTTCAAAACATTACAAATAATCATCTCTGTAAAATGGAACTCAATTCAATCCTTCTTCCATTTAAAGATTTTTAATAAACATTTTATTGGGGTAGCCTTTTTAATGTTCATTCAGGATTTTCCACAAGATGTTACAGAATAACCCAAATGGACGTTTTGCCAACCCAATATTTAAAAAAAATCTCCTTTGCCTCTTTTCCCAATTACCAGGAAAAGAAAACACTTTACATATTGACCCCAGCCTTCTCAAAATCTCATCTGTTGCCCCTTTCAAATTTCTCCACAAGTCATACGCTAATTTTAGAAACAGCAGATTACATAAAAAAGTCCCCAAAATGACACACATTTTCACGTGTCCAAATGAGGGCTTGGTTCTTGCCTCCTATTCCTTAGTTTGATTTCCTTAGAAATGTCAGTGTATGTTATATAGTTCCTATTCTTTAGCTAAGAGCTCTTTTTGCTTTATGGGTTTCCATAGAAAGTTCCACATTTATTTTATATAACACTCAGGTCTCTGAGTTACAACTGTCCTTACATCCCTTTGTCCACACCTTACCTGCAAGCTCCCAAAAAGAAAGGGAACACAATATATTCCTCTTTATTTTCTCAGATTCCTAGTGTAGTAGCTAAAGAAAGACAGGAAAAAATTCATTGCTATAGGACTGAGCTCACTATAACACCTTTTTTCAGCAAAGAAAATAGGAAGAAAAGAGAAATTGGACTAAGTGATTCGCTAAGAGTACATATATTGGTCAAGCAGTTGACATTTTAACTCCTGTCCCCTTATTAACAGCATTAGATTAGGTTCAAGCATGATGTTAAAAAGATATACAAAACATTAGTACTAGAAAGACCCAACTGTATTTATTATCATGTAGTTCTGTATTAGAAAAGTGTCCTAATGTGCTCTAGTTGAAAGCTCCATTCACAGAAGACAGGGCTAAATTCGGTTGAGTTGTGGAAGCGAAGAGCTCTCCTTGATAAGAGCTGGAGCAGTCACTGTGCTGTAATGTGGTAACCAAGTGCAACCACTACACTCAGGGGTTCCATGAAATACAGAAGCATCAACAAGTTCCATGTGGTGGCTCTTTTCCAGGTTGTGCATCACACTGAGGTCCATGCATTTCTCATTGTGGGTCTAGACTAAAGTAACAATCATTTTTTCACCTTCCAGTGGTCAGTACAAGTCATGTGGTCAAACCTGAATCAATACAGTCTAGCACAAGAGCTCTGACATTCATGGTGCATTGAAAAGGGCACTATGCCTTCTCTGCTTTTCTAGTTTTGATATAAATAGACTTGAAGGCTTCCTATGAACAGTTCTTCATTGTTAATAATGTGAAAATATTAAGCTATTTGAAAAAAAAATAAGGAAAAGAAATATATATATATATATTCTATTTAAATTTTCTTAGATATAAGGGTAAAGTCTAATAGAAGATGAAGTTGATATACTACATACATAATACTACATATAGTATTAAAGTTTGGGAAGAGGTAAGATTATAGCTTCCCAGGTGGCATTAGTGGTAAAGAACCTACCTGCCAGTGTAGGAGATGAGAGAAGTATGGATCTGATCCCTGGGTAGGGAAGATCTCCTGGAGGAGGGCATGGCAACCCAATAGGGTATTCTTGCCTGGGAAATCTCATGGATGGAATTGCCAGGCAGGCTACTGTTCATAGGGTCTCACAGAGTCAACATGACTGAAGTGACTTAGCATACACATGTGCAAGACTATGGCAGATTCCATTCATATGTAACTTGCAGAATTTGACTTTTCCATTAGTTTTCAGGAAGTCACTTGTTCCACAGGCTAGCACTGTGCTTCTGTACACAGAGAACCATGACTGCAACAAAATGGATAAATCATCATAATAGCTCCTTGTTCGGGGACTAGAATTAAAAATAAAAGTAAATCAACTTTTTTAAATAAAGAAAAAAGTGTGTAGCTCTAAGTCAAGCATTGGTAGTGTGTGATTTAGTAGCTCAGTCATGTCTGACTCTTTTGCGACCCCATGGACAGTAGCCCACCATGCTCCTTTGTCTGTGGGATTCCCAGGCAAGAATAGTGGAGTGGGTTGTCATTTCCTTCCCAGGGGATCTTCCCAACCCAGGGATCAAACCTGCATCTCCTGAATGGGCAGGTGGGTTCCTTACCACTGAGCCATCTGGTAAGTCAAGTCAAATATTGCATACTGTTAATACATTATTTTTCACACTATTGTAAAAATAAAAAGGTGGCATTTTTTAAAGCAAAATCTCAGCTCAGATTCTAAACCAGTTAAGAAATGGAGGCATGTCCTATGCCACTGAGAAAATGTGCTCAAGGTACATGACTTGGATATTGGCATGCTGAAAATGAATTTTAGTGATCAGAAAAGCCTTATGAAGTATTATTCAAAATGTAAAATATTGTGGACTTCACCAGAAGCAAATTGAATATAGTTCATATTCAGATGATAAAACTCAAAGATAACTATTAGTTTTGTCAGAATAATGTTTGATATTCTTCGGATTCTTAAGATTTAAGTACTTAAAGTACTGGGAAAATAGCCCAACTTTTGGAAATATGGTTCACTTTAAAAAGTCACGTGGAAGAGTAAAAGAAGTAGACTGAGAGAAATACATACTTTTAAAGACGGGAATTTTTCAAATAAGCCTGTGGAGTAACAGGAAATAATTATTCTATCTAATATGGCTTATTTTATTGATGTTCATAAAATTGTTCTTCCTTGCAGATTACCTCTGAACTAATTAATTTGGTGGTTCAATTCACCAAGTGACATAGTTCAATTGTGTGTCAGTTTGGTTTATTGAAGGGAAATGAAGTGAAAGGGAAGTTAAAAGCGATAGGAAAAATTTTATTTCTTTCAAAACCTAAGAATTCATATAAGGGAAGATCATAGGTCTGCAATTAAGAGGTTTTTTTTTTTAACAAATTTAAAGAATTTTAAATTTCCATAATTAAAAATATATATATTGGAATAAATTATTTGATAGAGTAAGATGAGGGGGAGAGAACTTAACTGCCATCTCTCACGTGGATAGAATAATAAACTACAATATTATAGTGGTAAAGCTCTGCCTATTATCTCTAAACTTTGAAATTATGTGCAATCCAAGGTAATTTTCCTGTTCTAGTAACTTCATAAAGGTGCTTGAAACATAATTTCATAAAATTTTGGATATTATATATAAACAAAAATTATTTCCTGTATTTCTTATATGTTAGAAATTTACAATTTTGTCTATTGGTAAAGTTAAGAGGTTCTTGCACAATGATTCTTTGCTGTTGTTCAGTTGCTAAGTCATGTCCAACTATTTATGACCCCATGAATTGCAGCACACCAGGCATCCCTTTACTTTACTCTCTCTCGGAGTTTGCTCAAATTCATGCCCATTGAGTTGGTGATACCATTCAACCATCTCATCTTCTTCTCATGCCCTCAATCTTTACCAGCATCAGGATCTTTTCCAATGAGTTGGCACTTTCAGCTTCAGCATTGGTCCTTCCAGTGAATAGTCAAGGTTGATTTCCTGTAGGACTGACTTGTTTAATCTCCTTACTGTCCAAGGGATGCTCAAGAGTTTTCTCCAGTACCACAGTTCAAAAACTCACAGCCTTTTTTCTATGGCTCTCAACTTTCTTTATGGTCCAACTGTCACATCAATACATGACTACCGGAAAAATCATAGCTTTGACTAAACAGACCTTGTCGGCAAAGTGATGTCTCTGCTTTATAATATGCTAGGTTTATCTCTAATGGTTGAGGTTTGTCATAGCTTTCCTACCTTCTTGGAACCTTACAGTTTTGCTTGAAAGTTAACATTACTTATGCTTATTTGTTCTTAGTTATGAATAAAACTTCCTGAAAACACACAGACCCAGTGGTTCTACAACCTAGCCAGGGTTATTTCCAGATTCTCTGAACAGATCATGTAAAACAACTATATTTGGAGTGGGACAGGACAGGTTTATGTACATTGGTGACCTTTGTGCATCGGATTGACTGGATTATGTGTGGATTCTGTTTCCTGTCATCTTGTTTGTATTTCCAGGGATGTTCATCACTGAAATTACTGACATACTCTGCTCAAGGTAGCAATTCTTAACATTTGGGGTCATCTTTGAACTCGGCAGAAGCTATGACAATTCTATTCTCAGAAATGTTGAAAGTTACCAGAGAAGGGAGCCTCATCCACAGTGTTAGATGACTGTCACATTTTGTTTTTGTGTTTTAAATTATTTACTTGTTGGTGTCAGGTCTTAGCTGTGAAACTCAGGATCTGCAAGCTCCAGGGTGTGTGGGCTCAGTAGTTGTGGTGAGTGGGCTTAGTTGTTCAACAGCATGTGGGTTGTTAGTTCCCTGACCAGGAACTGAACCCATGTCCCTTGTGTTGCAGAGTGGATTCTTAACCACTGGACTGCTACGGAAGTCCCTGCACTTCACATTTTAACTTAATGCTGACATCTCATCAATTTCTTTCCCCCAGATTTCTCTTCTTAATCCTGGTAGATTTTTGCAGAAATGGCTTTTTGCTTTCCAAGGACATCAGTTTTCTGGTTCTGCTTATTGGGAAGAAGAGTTCCTTCCCTGGAGCTGTATTCTCCTCATCATTTCTAGTCCCATGAGCTTAAAACATACAGTGAATGAATGTGGCTACTGATAACTTTTAGATATTGACATGGGCTTAACAGTTGCCTCATGGGAGTCAGTCCAACTAATTCCAGATGTATGCCAAGTCTGCTTTAAAATTTTCCTTACTCCCAGAGAACTATCTCATGCCTCATTGCAGCAATTCTAAAACTATTGGTGGAAAAAGATCTTTCCTCCAAAACTTTAATTGGCAATGGACTGATAATTTTATATAGGTGGGAAAAAGTAAATTACCACGAAAATGAAATGAAAGGCAAAAAATAAAACTGCACAAAAAACAACTCCATATGTTTTATTATTAGGTTCATTATACATATGTTTTCTATCACACTACTTAAAAAATATATTTCTCAGTTTGCTGTCCAGTATTCATTTATGATTCAGTCAGTTCAGTCACTCAGTCATGTCCGACTCTTTGCAACCCCATGAATCGCAGCACACCAGGCCTCCCTGTCGATCACAAACTCCCAGAGATTAGTCAAACTCATGTCCATTGAGTCAGTGATGCCATCCAGCCATCTCACCCTCTGTCATCCCCTTCTCCTCCTGCCCCCAATCCCTCCCAGTATCAGGGTCTTATCTAACGAGTCAACTCTTTGCACGAGGTGGCCAAAGTATTGGAGTTTCAGCTTCAGCATCAGTCCTTCCAATGAACACCCAGGACTGATCTCCTTTAGGATGGACAGGTTGGATCTCCTTGCAGTCCAAGGGACTCTCAAGGGTCTTCACCAACATCACAGTTCAAAAGCATCAATTTTTTGGTGCTCAGCTTTCTTCACAGTCCAACTCTAACATCCATACATGACCACTGGAAAAACAATAGCCTTGACTAGACAGACCTTTGTTGGCAAAGAAATGTCTCTTCTTTTTAATATGCTATCTAGGTTGGTCATAACTTTCCTTCCAAGGAGTAAGGGTCTTTTAATTTCATGGCTGCAATCACCATCTGCAGTGATTTTGGAGCCCAAAAAAACAAAGTCTGACACTGCTTCCACTGTTTCCCCATCTATTTTCCATGAAGTGATGGGACCGGATGCCATGATCTCAGTTTTCTGAATGTTGAGCTTTAAGTCAAATTTTTCACTCTCCTCTTTCATTTTCATCAAGAGGCATTTTAGTTCCTCTTCAGTTTCTGCCATAAGGGTGGTGTCATCTGCATATCTGAGGTTATTGATATTTCTCCCGGCAATCTTGATTCCAGCTTGTGCTTCTTCCAGCCCAGTGTTTCTCATGATGTACTCTGCATATAAGTTAAATAAGCAGGGTGACAATATACAGCCTTGACTGACTCCTTTTCCTATTTGGAACCAGTCTGTTGGTCTGTGTCTGGTTCTAATTGTTGCTTTCTGACCTGTATATAGGTTTCTCAAGATGTGCATCAGGTGGTCTGGTATTCCCGTCTCTTGATGAATTCTCCACAATTTATTACAGCCCACACAGTGAAAGGATTTGGCACAGTCAATAAAGCAGAAATAGATCTTTTTCTGGAACTCTCTTGCTTTTTCAATGATCCAGCGGATGTTGGCCATTTGATCTCTGGTTCCTCTGCCTTTTCTAAAACCAGCTTGAACATCTGGAAGTTCACGGTTCACATATTGCTGAAGCCTGGCTTGGAGAATTTTGAGCATTACTTTACTAGCACGTGAGATGAGTGCAATTGTGTGGTAGTTGGAGAATTATTTGGCACTGCCTTTCTTTGGGATTGGAATGAAAACTGACATTTTCCAGTCCTGTGGCCACTGCTGAGTTTTCCAAATTTGCATATTGAGTGAAGCACTTTCACAGCATGATCTTTCAGGATTTGAAATAGCTCAACTCGAATTCCATCACTTCTACTAGGTTTGTTCGTAGTGATGCTTTCTAAGGCCCACCTGACTTCACATTCCAGGATGTCTGGCTCTAGGTGAGTGATCATACCATCGTGATTATCTGGGTCATGAAGATCTTTTTTGTATAGTTCTTCTTCTGTGAATTCTTTTCACCTCTTCTTAATATCTTCTACTTCTGTCAGGTCCATACCATTTCTGTCCTTTATTGAGCCCATTTTTGCATGAAGTGTTCCCTTGGTATCTCTAATTTTCTTGAAGAGATCTCTAGTCTTTCCCATTCTGTTGGTTTTTTTTCTATTTATTTGTACTGATCGCTGAGAAAGGCTTTCTTATCTCTGCTTGCTATTCTTTGGAACTTTGTATCCAAATGGGAATATCTTTTCTTTTCTCTTTTGTTTTTTGCTTCTCTTCTTTTCACAGCTAGTTGCAAGGCCTCCTCAGACAACCCTTTTGCCTTTTTGCATTTCTTTTCCATGGGGATAGTCTTGATCTCTGTCTCCTGTACAATGTCACAAACCTCCATCCATAGTTCATCAGGCACTCTGTCTATCAGATCGAGTCCCTTAAATCTATTTCTCACTTCCACTGTATATTCATAAGGGATTTGATTTAGGTCATACATGGATAGTATATTCATAAATATTTATATATCATATATAATTAAATATTTATTCATATATATTTATAGTGTGTCCATATATGTTGAATATGACATACACGATATATATCTACTTATATCCATAAACTATATAACTATCACCCAGTTTTTCAGTCCAGTACTTGTTTATGAATAAAGGTTTGAGTTGAGATGCCCAGTTGAAGGCTGGAGCTCTTCCTTAGAGTTCTGACGATAAAAATTCACGTATTTGAAACTGAGTTGGGAATCAGTCATGCAATTTATAATTAAAATGGTTGTTTAAACAAAATAAATTTAATTCAACATATTTGCATTTGATTTCATAGGGCTATGGTTTGTGTTGTTGGTTTGGTATGGTTTTGTGTGATATTTTGTTCTTTTAATATGTCTGCCTGTATACTTGAGATCTTCACTTTTATGTATGGTGAACACATATATGCAATAGTACTAGAATAGGATAATACTAAAACAGTGTGCTGTCCACTACAAAAATCTCAGGCAAGATCATAACTGTAGAAATGTTGTCTATATTATTATACCTGGTGTTTGTTTTCTCTATGATCTGATGTTCACTTTCAGACTTCTTTTCCCACACTCTGATGTGCAACACCTGTAGACATACTCTTCGGCTCCTTATCTTCATAGCACAAGTGATTTGAGAAAAACTTTGTCAATAAAATATAAACTATAGATAAAAGTTTTGGGTGCTTACCCTCTATCAACTACCCTTTGAAAACCCACATACCTATTTGTCAGGGAATATTTGACGGGAGGATTCCTATGTGCTGTCTCTCATGAGTCCTTTGTCCCTCTTGAAGTGGAACAGCACGCTGCACCCAGGGACTGAGGTCATTGTGTGAGGCAGGCTTGGGTCTCCTTTAGTAAACATTCTCTTTTTGACAAAATTGCTTAGTCTTGCTTCCCCTTCATGAGATATGGATTGTCTCCTGACCTTGTGACTAGGATTACCCCTTGTTCCCTTGGTAACGGTTACTGTATGTTTGGTTTTCTGATCCCTATCTTTCCCGAAAGAAGTTTCTTGTACTGCAGCCTGTATATACTCATAGAAAAATCATTAAATCACCTTTGTTTCATTAGAGCTTAGGTCCCTGGGTCTTTTTTTGTCTCTCTCTCTCTCTCTTTTTTTTTTCTGGCTGACTCTCTGGAGTGTGGAGACCCGTCGTGCTCACTTTTCTGGCTTCTAAGACCCCCTCGAGAGGGCGCCTGGTGCCTTCATGAGTGATGCAAGTCTTGTGTCAAGGACTTTATTGGTCCTCTGCGTAAACCAAGGGATATCAGCTTCTTTCTCTCTTTCACTTTCTTATCGTCAACTCCGTACCACCAGGTTCTGGTCCATTAAAGGACCCCAACACCAATTATCACAGTGTATTAAAAAGCAGAGATACTACTTTGCCGAAAAAGGTCCGTATAGTCAAAGCTATGGTTTTTTCCAGTAGTCATGTATGGATTTGAGAGTTGGACCATAAAGAAGGTTGAGCTCTGAAGAACTGATGCTTTTAAATTGTGGTGTTGGAGAAGACTCTTGAGAGAGGTGGTGAAGGACAAGGAAGCCTGGTGTGCTGCTGCAGTCCATGGGGTTGCAAAGAGCTGGGCGTGACTGAGCAACTGAACAACAACAACAGTCCTCACAACAATCCACATCATCTTCCACATTGCAGATATGAAATAACAAAAATTTTAAAGAAAGAGGTTAAATAACTTTTCCAAGATCACACAGTTAGGAGTGGTTGACCTAGGACTTGAGCCGAAGCTCTAGACTCAGATTTCATGATCCCACCGCTGATAAAATACTATGGTATGTCTCCCATGGCTATTTCTGCTTGTAGAGAAGATAAAATTTTAGCCAAATGAATAATGTAATAACTTACTACTAAATATCTTTTTATTTCCAATATAAAGACATGACTCAAACTTGTATTCAGAGTCATAGACAAATAAATAAAATAAAAAATCAGCTTAGAGTGATAATTGGATCCAGATAGAAATGTTAATATCTGGGCACTGTTTAGTTTTATTATTATTTTTTCTTCTCTTTTGACTTCTATCACAGATAGCAGATTTACTGTAGCACAGTGGTAAAGAATCCATTTGCCAATGCGGATAGACACGGGTTTGATCCCTAGGTTGGAAAGATCCTCTGGAGAAAGAAATGGCAACCTACTCCAGTATTCTTGAATGGAAAATTCCATGAACAGAGGAGACTGGTCGGCTACAGTCCATGGGATTTCAAAGAGTCAGATGAGACTGAGCACACACACACAGTACAGATGGGATGGCTTTGAGGAGCTGCACACTTCTGTTACTTTACTAAAATGCACTTCTATTGCAGTCCTTAAATTTAATAACAATTGCAAGAGCATCCTAAGGATGACTTACCTAGTTTAGGTAATATTACCATTCCTGCATTACTCACTGAGGCTAAATTAGAAATTCTGATTGGCTATATCTGAATTCTAAGGTTCTTTTCTCTCTGAACATTCTTCAGTGCCCTTCAGTGCCCTTGCCCTTCAGTGAAGAAATGTAGGCATCCAGCATCATATTTTATAGAAGATGTTCACTACCAAAAAGGGCCATCATCTGTATAAAGCTGTGTTTTCAACATATAATAGCATATCAAATAGTTCTGATATTAAATAAGCAGTCCAAGAAAAATCAGCTAATAAATGATGGTTAGTGGAACATAAGATTACAGATTATTAGTACATGAACTTTCCAATATCTGATAAAGAGAAGCCCTTACTTGGTTCCTTTTGATGTATATTTAAGAGTAGACATTGAGGAACCATGGCCTGCAGGCCAAATCCAGCTCACAAACTGTTTTGTGAATAAGACTTTATTGTAACACACTCATTTGTGTGCATATTTTCTCCGCCTTCTTCCACTCTTCAAAAGCAGAATTGAATAGTTTTGCACAATTTTGCAACAGAGTTGGAATACTTACTGTCTGGTCTTGAATAGAGAAACAGACATGCTAAACTTCTCTCTAAGAGACATTCTAAAAGTAGTTAAACCACAGGAATTTTAGGAAGATAATCAAGCATACAGTAAATATTAGGATTCTAATGGCAAGGCCATCTAAAATTTTGAGACATCTATCAGACATCAGCTATGATCTATAATCACTAACTATTCAAATAAAATATTCTTGTCCTTAGTTCATGCCTGTCAAGTCATCTTGTGCCAGTGGTTTGACCTCTGTAATGTTCCACCTTCCTTTGGACACAAATACTTAAATTTTACTTTCAGGAAGACACATGAGATATAAATGAGGCCAAAACCTTATAATTATCAGTGCTTTTATGTTATATTGATTGCCTTATATACATTGAATCATTTCATTTTTTCAAAGTCTTAAAATTAGCTTTCACCACTGTTTACTGTGCAGCTATGACTATTCCAATCTTAGAATTAATTTTTTTTCACAATAAACTTCTTAGTAGGCACTTTGGTGATTCATTTTTGTTTTTTTAAGTAATCCTAAAGGAAACAAAATTCTAATATTATTATTTTGGATGAGTGATTTCCAATAATTATGCACAAAATCAATTGAATTTTATTAAGGAACATAAAAAGTATGAAACAAGGCAGTTAATAGTGTTACCAGGGCAGAAAATGTGAACTGATGGGAGAAGGATGGCAGGGTGAAGAAAGAAACTAGAATAGAAAGATTGTCTGCTTTGTGTCAGGTACTTTTTATGTGCATATAATTTATTTGTCACAGTTGCCTAGCAAGGTAAGACAAGTTTCTTTTACTGTCAATAAGAAAACAGAGATTCATAAATGTTAAGTTACAAGTCTCAGTGGTAAGTGTTAAGCCCGGCCATGTGAGAGAAAAGCTCTACTTTCTTTATGATCTAAGAAATGCAGTGTTCAATTTCCTTCACTTTTGATTTTAAGAGTCTGAGCTATATGTAAGGAAAAAAGAAAAAGTAAAAGCAAACAAATGAAGAAAGAAAAAAGCACAGACTCACTTACGTGTTTCTGTTGTCATTGATCAAACATGCCATATCTCTGGAAGATGCTTTTAGATATCATTAGCAGACACAGATTTCAATGACATCTAACTTTGCCAAGTAAATGATACAAAAGATTCACTGCTGTTCAAAGCATCAAAACAAAATAACAATTACAACAGTACTATAACAGCCATAATTTTTTAGTAGTTAGCATGTATCATTTTTTAGTAATTAAATATTAGGTTTAGGTACTTGTCTGGTTCAATGTGAAACTTACAAGTATTTAATCCTATAAATGACAATGAAAAAATGTTTTACTAATATCCTCATTTTACAGACAAGAAAACAGAGGCCATGACCAATTGAGTAACCTGCTTATGGTATAAAGTGGCTGGTAAGAAGTTAACAAGGGGCTAAACCATAATGTGAAGCCAGTTAGTCTGTGAGACTTTGAATCTTTGTATTATATTGCTTCACCTGTACTGGATTTTCAGTTCATATAGTCATCTGTTCAAAATATATATTGAGTTTCTACCACAGGCTGTTTGATCTGTTCTTACTAGAGATATCACTATGAATGTAAAATATTCAAAATTTCTGCCTTCATTAGGTTGAGTAATATATTTAGAAATTTAATGTGGCAGTGTTAGATTTGGTAGATGGAAGGGAAATTTTCATAGGAAGAATTAAATCTGCTCCTGAAAACTTATATACATGTTTATTTTAAATCAATGAAAACAGAAAGGAAGAAAATCACAACTCTTGCAATTTAAATATTCAAGTAAATATTTGTTGTTGTTATAACAATATTGTAACAATATCGGTTGTTGCAATCACTCCCATTGCCTTATTTTTATCTGCTAGCCTGAATTTTAAGATGATCATTTCTTTGCTTTACTTATAGTCATAATATATATATATACATATATATATATACATATATATGTGATTATTTATTTTGTAGCACATTGTCATTTTCAAAAATTACTACAGCATAATTCCTGCTCCTCTGTTTCAGGCAAATTGAACAGTTAGTCAAGGTATCTTAGATTTGTTACCTGATGAAGAGAGTCTAAGAGGACCCTTCTTTGTGGACTTCGGTTCTTGGTAAGGATACAAAGAAGAATCTATGTCTTACCCATGGCAAAAACAATTTTAGTGAAGTAAGAACAGGAAGAACACCTCAAGGGAAGGTGGGCCAAGCCAAGAGAGGCACCGGCGTTGTAATGATGAGGTTCAGGGGTTTCAAAGACAGTACTTTCATCTAAGTGGGCGTGGCTGACCGTTTTAATTGACAGTTGCAAGCTACATAGCAGCAGGCAGTATGGCACATGTCTTTCCCATAATTCTGTCTGTTGTAATCAGATGTATTATGCATAGAATATTTATGAGCCCTTAATAGGCTGCTGCTCCCTAAGGTCACTTGAGGCCACAGCTCTGCATCAAGAGCACATGTGGCTGAGTTGAAATCCCTGTGGTTAGTTGATATCCACTATGCTATACACCTAGGATGCAAGCACCAGAGTTGGAAAAGTCTCTGTGGTTATTTTGTAGCATATCTGTGAGCTCTTCTGGGCCACACTGGGGACTGGGGTGTGTCTTGGGACGGGGTTTAGAAATCATCTTGAATCTTTTTCAGGTAGGCCACCTCTTGTTGCTCATGCCTAACTTCCTACCTAACAGACTCATCTCAACCTAGACACCAAAAATGTGACTGAAGAATCCTCTGGATAATTACAGCTGCAATCATTCAAGTCACCACAGTCTTTCAAACCTTCTCAGCTGAAGCCTCAGACATAGTGAAGCATAAAAAGAAATTATCCTCCCATGACTATTTGAATTAATGATTTACAGAATTAATGATAATAATAAACCTGTTGCTTTATGCCTTTGAGTTGAAGCACCTTTTTATAAAGTGTTACATAAGGAAAATATTATAAACTTCTCATGAAGTTTTTATAAACAATATGATTTGTGCTTTTTACCTTCAGTTCTTTGTAGAACAAATGATAAATTTGAAAACATACACCAGAACAATAGAAAACTTAAGCAAATATATAGCAAAAGCCATTGAAACTGCAACAGGAAAAAAACAAATCCACAATTAAAGTTGGAGAATTCAAACCTCTCTTTTAGTAATGATATATCCAATGGAAATAAATCAGTGTTTATAGAGTTGAATTAAACAGCACCATCAATAAACTGGAAACAATTAGCATATATTGTTGTTGTTCAGTCACTCAGTCATGCCCAACTGTTTTCGATCCCATGGACCAGAGCATGCCAGGCTTCCCTGTCTTTTCACTATCTCCCGAAGTTTGCTAAAACTCATGTCCATTGAATTGGTGATGCCATCCACCTATCTTGTCGTCTGTCATCCCCTTCTCCTCCTGCCTTCAATCTTTCCCATCATCAGGGTCTTTTCTAATAGGTCAACTCTTCACATCAGGTGGTCCAAGTAGCGGAGCCTCAGCTTCAGCAGCAGTCCTTCCAATGAATATTCAGGTTTTTTGTTTGTTTGTTTGTTTTTTAATATCCAGGGTTAATCAGCTTCAGGATTGATTGGATTGATTTCCTTGCTATCCAAGGGACTCTCAAGAGTCTTCTCCAACACTACACCTCAAAAACATCAATTCTTTGTCACTCAGCCTTGTTTATGGTCCAAATCTCACATCAATACATAATTACTGGAAAAGTCATAGTTTTGACTAAGCAGAACTTTGTCAGCAAAGTGATGTCTCTTCTTTTTAATATGCTGTCTAGTTTTGTCACCACTTTTCTTCTAAGGAGCAGGCATCTTTTAATTTCTTGACTGAAGTCACTGTCTGCAGTGATTTTTGATCCCAAGGAAATAAAGTCTGTCACTGTTTCCACTTTTTCACCATCTATTTGCCATGAAGTGAGGAGAATGGATGTCATGATCTTAGTTCTTTGAATGTGATCTTTAAGCCAGCTTTTTCACTCTCCTCTTTCACCCTTATCAAGAGTTTCTTTAGTTCCTCTTCACTTTCTGCCATAAAGGTGGTATCATCTGCATATCTAAGTTTATTGATATTTCTCTGGGCAATCTTGATCCAGCATGAGCTTCATCCAGCCCAGAATTTCACATGATGTACTGTGCATAGAAGTTAAATAAGCAGGGTGACAATATGCAGCTAAACATACTTCTTTCCCAATTTTGAACCAGTCTGTTGTTCCATATTTGATTCTAACTATTGCTTCTTGACTTGCATACAGTTTTCTCAGGAGGCAGACAAGGTGTCTCTTTAAGAATTTTCCAGTCTGACACAGTCAAAGGTTTTAGCATAGTCAATGAAACAGAAGAACTTGTTTTTCTTGATTTCCCTTGTTTTTTCTATGATCCAACATACGTTGGCAATTTGACCTCTGGTTCATCATCGTTTTTTAGATCTACATTGTACATCTGGAAGCTCTCTATTCACATACTTTAAAAGCCTAGCTTGAAGGATTTGGGACATAATCTTGCTAGCATGTGAAATGAGTGCAATTGTGTGGCAGTATGAACATTCTTTGGTATTGCCCTTCTTTGGGATTGGAATGAAAGCTGACCTTTCCCAGTTCTGTGGCCACTGCTGAGTTTTCCAATTTGCTGGCATATTGAGTGCAGCACTTTAACAGGATCATCTTTTAAGATTTGAAATAAATCGACTGTAATTCCATCACCTCCACTAGCTTTGCTTGCAGTAATGTTTCCTAAGGCCCACTTGACTTCACTCTCCAGGAAGTCTGGCTCTAGGTGAGTGATTGCATCATCATGGTTATCCGTGTCATTAAGAACTCTTTTGTAGAGACGCAGATATACAGAACAGACTTTGGGACTCTGTGGGAGAAGGCGAGAGTGGGATGTTCTGAGAGAACAGCATCAAAACAAGTATACTATCAAGGGTGAAACAGATCACCAGCCCAGGTTGGATGCATGAGACGAGTGTTCAGGGCTGGTGCACTGGGAAGACCCAGAGGGATAGGATGGGAAGAGAGGCGGGAGGGGAGATTGGGATGGGGAACACATGTAAATCCATGGCTGATTCATGTCAATGTATGGCAAAAAACACTACAATATTGTAAAGTAATTAGCCTCCAACTAATAAAAATAAATGGAAAAAAAAAAAGAATTGTTTTGTACAGTTCTTCTGTGTAAAACTTGCCACTCTTCTTAATGTCTTCTGTTCTGTTAGGTCTACACTAAATGCCCTTTATTGTGCCCATCTTTGCATGAAACCTTCCCTTGGTACATCTAATTGTCTTGAAGAGATCTCTAGTCTTTCTAATTCTTTTTTCCCCCTCTATTTCTTTGCATTATTCACTTAAGAAAGCTTTCTTTCCTCTCCTTGCTATTGTTTGGAACTGTGCATTCACATAGGTCTATCTTTCCTTTTCTCCTTTCCTTTCACTTCTCAGCTATTTGTGAGGGTTTTTTCAGACAACCATTTTGCCTTGTTGCATTTCTTTTTCTTCTAAGTCTCTAGAGACCTACAAGATTGTCTAGAAGTAACACCAAAAAAGATGTCCTTTTCATCATAGGGACTGGAACGCAAAAGTATGAAGTTAAGAGATATCTGGAATAACAGGCAAGTCTGGCCTTGAAGTATTAGCATATATAGACTACTCTATTTAATAACAGAGGGCTTCCCAGTCAGTGCTAGTGGTAATTAATGTGCCTGCCATTGTAGTAAATGGCAACCCACTCCAACGTTCTTGCTGGAAGAATCCCAGGGACGAGGGAGCCTGGTGGGCTGCCGTCTATAAGGTCGCACAGAGTTGGACACGACTGAAGCGACTTAGCAGCAGCAGTCATTGTAGGAGACAGAGACTTGTGTGCGATCCCTGGGTCAGGAAGATCCCCTGAAAGAGGGCATGGCAACCTGTTCCAGTACTGTGGCCTGGAGAATTCCTTGGACAAAAGAATCTGGTGGGCTGTGGTCCATAAGGTCGCAGAGTTGGACACAACTGAAGTGACAGCACACATTCAACAACGTGATAGGCCACACATTGTATCAAAAATCTCAAAAAATGTGGAGGAATAGAAATCATGTAAAATATGTTCTTCTTCCACATCAGAGCTAAACCAGATTAATTATAGAAAGATAATTGGAAAAACTCTAATATTTAGATATTAAATAACACATGGACCTAACACATAGTTTTAAATAGCACATGGATCAAAGATGATGTATCAGAAAGTTAAAAATGTTTAATTACATAAAATTCAAAACAAAATAATATTTCTGAGATGGAAGAAAAGTAGTGTTTCAAAGAGAATCTGTAGAATTAACTGTATCCATATAAAAGAAGTAGGGCTTAAAATGAAAATACTATTTCCAGCATTGTACACTGCAGAAATAACTTAAGCAGTCTGAAGCTAGTAGATGAAGAGAATAAAATGTAAAGCAGAAATTTATGAACTTAAAACTTATAAATCAAAGGAGAAATTAACAAACTGAAAACTATTTTTTTTGGAAAAGAGGAGTAAAATTTACAACCTTGCAGCTAGGCTAAACAAGAAAAAGATGAAAGTTACCAATATAGGATTTGTTTCAGTAATCATCACTGCTGATTCACTGGGCACTGAGATTTTACTGAAGGAATACTATAAATAATTCCAAGGCCATGAATTTTGTAATTTAGATGAAATGCATCAGTTATTTTTGGACATAAATTTGAACAAATTCTGGGAGATAGATTGGATTGCAAAAAGTTGAACATAACTTAGTCACTGAGCAACACCAATCAATTAATTTTCAGATATAAGCTGTCAAATTTCTCATGAGAAGTAGATTACCAATGTGCTGTGCTGTGCTTAGTCACTCAGTGGTGTTCAACTCATTGCAACCACACAGACTGTAGCCCACCAAGCACCTCTGTCCGTGGGGATTCTCCAGGCAAGAATCCTGGGGTGGGTTGCCATTCCTTCCTCCAGGGGAGCTTTGCAACCCAGCAAACCCAGGTCTCCCACATTGCAAGTGGATTCTTTACCATCTGAGGTACCAGGGAAGCCCAAGAATACTAGAATGGGTAACCTATGCCTTCTCCGGGGTATCTTCCATCCCAGCAATCAAACCAGGGCCTCCTGCATTGCAGATGGATTCTTTACCAGATGATATATATATATAATTTATTATATATATATATATAAAATAAACTGAATTAATAATGAATAACCTTCCAAATGGGAGATGATCAGAACAGATAATGTTTACAGTTATACTCTGTCAATTGTTTAAGGTAGAGGTAACACCAATTTTCCACATTGTCTTCTGGAATATTGAAACAGAGGAAAAGTTCCCAATTTATTCAATGAGTCCTGCATTAGCCTATTATTAAAATTAGATGAATATATTAGAAGAAAAAAGGACAGGCCAAGATCACTCATGAATACAAATGAAAATATTCTCCTTTAAGAATTAGCAAATCAAAACCCCAAATTAAAAAGTAATAACGATATATAATAAGGGGACAACAGAGGATGAGATGGTTGGATGGCATCACTAACTCAATGGACATGGGTTTGGGTGGACTCTGGGAGTTGGTGATGGACAGGGAAGCCTGGCGTGCTGCAGCTCAAGGGGTCACAAGGAGTCAGACATGACTGAGCAACTGAACTGAACTGAATGGAAAATGAAATTTAGTCTACTTTTTCAGGGGTATTTCATCATTTAAAAATCAAGTCAATACAGTAGAAAGAAAAAAAAAACAACTATATCATTTGGACAGAAAAAAAATATTTGACAAATTCCACCACCTATTGATGACCAAACAATCTCAGCAATCTATGAATAGAGAAAAAAATTCATAAATTTAAAAACAACTTCCACAAAATATCAATCACCAAGTTTATACATAAATTGTGATAAAATGAACATTTTACCCCTAAATTGAAGAACAAGGCAAAATTGTCCTCTCTCACATTATGCTGGAATTGCTAACTGAAGCAATTCATACAAGACAAAGAAATGGAATACATGTATGTTGGTAATAAATAAATAAACTGATTTTATTCACAGAAGACAATACTGCCTACATAAAAAATTGCAAGAATCAACATGAACAACTGAAAACCTCCTAGAATAAATAAATGAATGTAGCATTGTGACAGGATGCAAGCCTAAGAGAAGAGTCAATTGCTTTCCTATATACCAGTCATGAAATCATTTTATTTTATTTATTATTATTGGGATATATTTGAATTGCAGTATTATTTTAGTTTAAAATTCACAATACAGTAATTTTATAGAATGTATGTCACACAAAGTTATTGTAAAATATTGACAATGTCCATCGTACAGTGTATTACATCTTGCACCTTATTCATTTTACACCTGCTAGTTCATTCCTCTTAATCTTCTTCATTTATTTGGACCCTAGCCCCACAAACTTCCCTCTGGAAATTACTAGTTAGTTCTCTGTATCTATGAGTCTATTTCTGTTTCATTATATTTGTTCCTTTGTTTTACATCTTACATTTCACATAAAAATGAAAATATATTGCATTTGTTTTTCTCTCTCTGATATTTCACTAAGCATAATACTTTCTAGGTACATTCACATTGCTGCAAATGGTAGAATTTCATTCTTTTTTATAGCTGATCAATATGTTAACATATATACATATATATATATATATGCTTATATATGTATATATATATACACAATCCATTTGTCTGTTGATGGACACTTAGATTGTTTCTATATCTTGGTACTATCAGTAATGATACATTGAACAGTGAGATGTGTATATCTTTTTGAATTAGTATTTATGTTTTCTTTGAATAAATAACCAGAAGTGGGTTTGTAGGATTATTTACTAGTCCTATTTTAAGCTGTTTAATTTTTTTAAGGAACATCCATACTGTTTCACTTTAGTGGCTATACCAATCTTCATTCCCACCAACAGTGCAAAAAGGTTACCTTTTACCACCAACACATTATTTCTAGTATTTTTGACAATTACCAATCTGACAGGTATGGAATGATATTTAAAGGCTGTTTTGATTTGCATTTCCCTGATGACTGGAGCATCTTTTCATGTGTCAGTTGTTGTATGTCTGTTTTGGAAAAATGCCTATTCAGATCCTCTGCCCATGTTTTAATCAAGTTTTTTAAATACTGAATTGTATGAGTTATTTCTATATTTTGAATATTAACCCTTCATGGGAATATAATTTGTAAAATGTTCTCCCATTCAGTAAGCTGTCTTTTCACTGTGTGGATTATTTCTTTCTCTGTGCTAAAGCATTCTACTTTGATTCAGTTCAGTTCAGTTCAGTCACTCAGTCATGTCCGACTTTTTGTGACCCTATGGACCACAGCATGCCAGGCCTCCCTGTCCATCACCAACTCCTGGAGTCCACCCAAACCCATGTCCATTGAGTCGGTGATGCCATCCAACCACCTTATCCTCTGTCTTCCCCTTCTCCTCCTGCCCCCAATCCCTCCCAGCATCATGTTCTTTTCAAATGAGTCAGCTCTTTGCATCAGGTGGCAAAAGTATTGGAGTTTCAGCTTCAACATCAGTCCTTCCAATGAACATCCAGGACTGATCTCTTTTAGAATGGACTGGTTGGATCTCCTTGCAGTCCAAGGGACTCTCAAGAGTCTCCTCCAACACCAAAGTTCAAAGGCATCAATTCTTCGGTGCTCAGCTTTCTTTATACTCCAACTCTTGCATCCATACATGACCACTGGAAAAACCATAGCCTTGACTAGATGGATCTTCGTTGGCAAAGTGATGTCTCTGCTTTTTGATATGCTGTCTGAGTTGGTCATAACTTTCCTTCTAAGGAGTAAGTGTCTTTTAATTACATGGCTTCAATCTCCATCTGGAGTGATTCTGGAGCCCAGAAAAATAGTCAGCCATTCTTTCCACTGTTTCCCCATCTATTTCCCATGAAGTGATGGGACCAGATGCTATGATCTTAGTTTTCTGAATGCTGAGCTTTAAGCCAACTTTTTCACTCTCTTCTTTCACTTTCATCAGGAGGCTCTTAAGTTCTTCTTCACTTTCTACCATAAGGGTGGTGTCATCTGCATATTGATATTTTTCCTGGCAATCTTGATTCCAACTTGCGCTTCCTCTAGCCCAGCATTTCTCATGATGTACTCTGCATATAAGTTAAATAAGTAGGGTGACAATATACAGCCTTGATGTACTCCTTTACCTGTTTGGAACCAATCTATTGTTCCATGTCCAGTTCTAACTGTTGCTTCCTGACCTGCATACAGGTTTCTCAAGAAGCAGATCAGGTGGTCTGGTATTCCCATCTCTTGAAGAATTTTCTACAGTTTATTGTGATCCACACAGTCAAAGGCTTTGGCATAGTCAATAAAACATAAATAGATGTTTTTCTGGAACCCTCTTGCTTTTTTCATGATCCACCAGATGTTGGCAGTTTGATCTCTGGTTCCTCTGCCTCTTCTAAAACCAGTTTGAACAAACCAGCTTGAAGTTCACAGTTCACATATTGCTGAAGCCTGGCTTTGATTAGGTCCCATTTATTTATTTTTGCTATTAGTTCCCTTTCTTGAGGAGTCAGATACAAATAAGACTTATACAATAAGACCAAAGACAAAGACTGCACTGCCTATGCTTTCTTCTAGCAATTTTACGGCTTCAGGGCTTACATACAGGATTTTAATTTTTTTGGATGGTGTGAGATGTTTTCCTTTCATTATTTTACATGTAGCTGTCCAGTTTTCCTAACATCACTTATTGAAGAGGCTATTATTTCTCCATTGTATATTTTTGCTGCCTTTGTCAGAGATGAATTCATTGCATATGTGTGAGTTTATTTCTGGAATCGATCTCCATTTTGTGCCATTGAACTCTTCTTTTTTGTGCCAGTGCCATGTTTTGGCTACTGTAGCTTTGCAGTATTTCCTGAAGTTAAGGAGTTTGATACCTCCAGCGTTGTTCTTCTTCTTCTTCTTCTTTTTTTAACCAAATTGTTTTGGTAATTCAGGGAGTTTTGTAGCTCCTTACAAATTTTAGGGTTATTTATTCTAGTTCTGTGGAAAATGACATGTATATTTTCATAAGCATTACATTGTTTATAGATTGCTTTGAATAGTATAGGCATTTTAACAATATTAATTTTTTCATCCAGGAACAGTGAATATCTTTCCATTTATTTTCACCTACTTCAGTTTCCTTCATCAATGTTTTACAGTTTTCTGAGTACTACCCTTTCAGTACCTTGGTGAAATTTATTCCTAAGTATTTTTCCTTTTGATTTTAATTTAAGTGGGGTGTTTTCTTTATTTCTTTTTCTAATCTTTCACTCCCTTTGTATAGAAATGTGACAAATTTCCTATATTAATCTTGTATCTTTCAATTTCACTAGTAGTTTATTTAATTTTAGTACTTTCTTTTTTGGTGAAATCTTTAGGGGTATCATATCGTCTTCAAATAGTCACAATTTTCACTGTTTCTCTTCCAATTTGGATAACTTTTCTTTTTTTTTTTTTTTTTTTTCTCGTCTGATATCTGCAGCCAGAACTTTGGATACTATGTTAAATATAAATGATGACAAGAGTGAGTATCCTTGTCTTGTTCTTTATCTTAAAGGGAAAACTTCCTGTGCTTCACCACTGAGTATGAAGTTAGCTGTTGGTTGGTCATGAATGGTCTTTATAATATTGAGGTATTTTCCACCATACCAAATTTGTTGAGAACATTTATCATGAATGGATGTTCAATTTTATCAAATGATTTTTCTGCATCTATTAAGATGAGATGATAAGACGATTTTTTATCTTTTCCTATATGTTTACATTTTGTGGTGATACTTTTCCTTAAAACATTTTCTTATTTTTGCATAGCGAGGAAGGTGGGAGGGAGGTTGAGGATGGGCGGCACATGTACATCAGTGGCTGATTCATGTCAATATATGGCAAAAACCACCACAATATTGTAAAGTAATTAGCTTCCAATTAAAATAAATTAATTAAAAACATGAATAAATAAAATAATCTCAAAAAAAAAGAAAGACATTAACATTTCTTGAAAGACTACTTTAGGGGTAATAGACACTTTTGGCTTTTGTTTGTTTGGAAGACTTTCTCCAACAAATCTGAACCATTTGTTTTGTAGAGCATCCTTTATTTTAAGTTTCTTCCTTTAGGTTATTTCTTCCTTTAGAGTTATTACTATTGTGTATATTAATAGGGTTATTAATATTATTAATAACAATTAAATCAATTATAATTTAATAATATTTAATATTATTAATATTTAAGTTGAATATTAAATCTATTAATATTGAAAAATAAGCTAATGGCATTATAAGGAACCCCTTATTTGTGACTCTTTTTCTATTATCACCTTTAAAATTACCTCTTTAATTTTTGCTTTTTAATTATATGTCTCTGTGCAGATATTTTATTTAACGTGATTGAGTCTCTGTGCTTCTTGAACCTAGATATTTTTACCTTTTTCAGGTTAGAAATGTTTTAGCCATAATTTCATCAAATATGATTTCTTCCCCTTTCTCTCTTTCTTCACCTTTGGGGCTCTTATAATGATAAGATTGATATGCTTGATGTCACAGAGATTCCATAAACAACCTTCATTTGTAAATTTGCTTTTTGTTTTCTAATTGGATGACTTCTAATATCCTGTCTTCCATGTTGCTTATGCATTCTTCTGTGTTATCTAATCTGTTGTTAATTTCTTCTTATGCATTTTTTATTTTAGTTAGTATATTCTTTAGCTCAGATTGGTTCTTTTTATGTTTTCTGGTTCTTGGTTGAGTTTCTCATTGACTTCCTCTATTTGTTTCCCAAAGTCAATGTGATTTTTTTTTTTTTTTTAATCACTATTGCTTTGAACTCTTTTAAATAAGTTACTTATCTCTGTTTCCTTAGTTTTATTTTCTGGGGTTTTATCTTGATCTTCACTTGGAACATATTCCTGTGTATTCTCAATTTATTTGATTCTTTTTGATTCTCTCTATGAAATGAAATGAAAGAGTTTCTGATTTCAAGAAACTGGGGTGCAAAGTTTCTATGTGTTCAAAACACCCCTCTGCAGTTTGTTAGTGCCTAGTGGTTTTGGTGAGAGAAGTATATATGAAGTGGTCACTGGCAACATCTTTTCCTGGGGTGCTCTGGCACCCCATCTTTGTAAGGCATAGGGCTGGAGTTGGATAAGCCAGAAGTGGAGTCATGCATTAGCCAGGGCTCTTCCGAGGCTTAGTGGCCAGTCTAGCTCTGATGAGGAATGGAACCAGGATCCAAGGGACTGGAGCAGGATCTCTGAGGGAGCTGATATTCTCCTTAGCATGAGCAGTCTTTCCATACTTTGGGCAGATTCAGAACTCAAGTGGCTGGAGCATCAACTCTGAGTACCTCTGCTTCTACTTATTACCATGGTGATTTCCATCTTGGTCAGGGGTAAGGCTGGGCCCCCTGAAGCAGGATCCACAATTCTAAGGCAGCCTCATTTCTCTTGTTTTCCAGGCATTTTCTGTTCTGGTTGGGGCCAGGAGAGACTGGAAGAGGAGACTAGTGTGGGCTGGGGAGCATCCTGAGATGGTCTTAGCCAGCTAGCCAGAGCACCTGGAACTTTTCAATCTGCTATTTCTGTGTTTGAAATAGGAGAAAACTCCTTTGGGCACATTCTAGGAAAGAGTCTTGGTTTCCTATAGCCATCCAATAAGCCTCACTGCTTTTCAAACCAGGCAAGAGAAGGCATTTTCCCAGTGCCGGACTTCACTGCTGGTTGCCCAACATGATCTGAACACCTTGCTCCTTAGAGGTGATGCCCAAGACTGTGATATCTCCCCCTTCTTCTGGGTCACCTGCCAGGAATGTGGTAGAGTAGATTGCTTCTCTTCTTGTACTAGACTCTGTATGTTTGTTTCTCTGTAACCTTGTTTGTAGAAGACCCACTCTGCTAGTAGCCAGGTCATTCTTAAAGAGAATATTGATGTTTATGTGAGAAGGTGAGAGGAGGTGAGCTCAGTGTTTTCCTATTCTGTCTCTTGATCCCACTTCTATATTCCAACAATAAAAGGGTGAACTCTAAATAAGAAAAGAAACATAAAACATAATACTGTTTACAATGACTTTAAAAAAAAGATACAGTTAGGTGTGAATCTATCAATATATGCAGAGAAACATGCAAAAAAATTACAAAATGGTGACTCGGAAAACAAATCTTAGCAAGTTTTTTTTTTTTTTTTTCAGTAACAATTCATTTTTTAGAGTAGGTGTTGGTTTACAAAAAAACAGCATATATACCCTCAAATCCACAGACTTTGCTATTTTAACATATTTCAATAATGTAATATATTTGCTACAATTGAATCTGTATCAATACATTATTATTAATTAACATCCATAGTTTACATTAGGATTCATATTTTGTCTTGTACATTTATGTATTTTGACAAATTTTAATGACATACATTCACCAGTAGAGCATTATAAAGAATCGTTTCACTGCCTTAAAAATAACCCTTTACTCTGCCTATTTAATTCTTTCTTCCTTCTCCTCCAACCTTCATCATGACTGATGTGTTTACTAATATGTCTCTTTTTATAGTTTTGCCTTTTACAGAGCATCATATAGTTGGAATGATACAATATGCAACTTTTGCATAATGGCTTCTTCCACTCAGCAATATGCATATAAGATATTATTGAATAGGCAGAGTTGATCATGCAAAATGCTGGGCTGGATGAAGCACAAGCTGGAATCAAGATTGCTGGGAGAAACATCAATAACCTCTAGTATGCAGATGACACCACCCTTATAGTAGAAAATGAAGAGGAACTGAAGAGCCTCTTGATGAAAGTGAAAGAGGAGAGTGAAAAAGTTAGCTTAAAAATCAACTTTAAAAAAAAAAAAACACAAAGATGATGGCATCCGGTCCCATCACCTCATGGCAAATAGAAGGGGAAACAATGGAAACAGTGACAGAATTTATTTTGGGGGACTCCAAAATCACTGCAGATGGTGACTGAAGCCTTGAAATTAAAAGATACTTGCTCCTTGGAAGAAAAGCTATGACAAACCTAGACAGCAGATTAAAAAGCAGAGACATTACTTTACCAATTAAGGTCCATCTAGTCAAAGCTATGTTTTTTCCCAGTAGTCATGTATGGATGTGAGAGTTGGGACATAAAGCTGAGCACTGAAAAATTGATGGTTTTGAATTGTGATGTTGGAGAAGACTCTTTAGAGTCCCTGGACTGCAGGAGATCAAACCAGTGAATCCTAAAGGAAATCTTAATTCTTTCCAGTTCAATGGTTGCTTAGATGGAGGGACCAACCCTTGGACCTTCCTACTCTGGCATTTTGCATGTGTTAGCCTTATTCAAGGTCCTTCAGAATTCTACTACTGTCATTTCTGTCTTGCCAAAAGTCTGATCAAAGTTTTTGTTCTTGTTTCAGAAAATCTTCCATGTTTCAAAGTTCTTAAAATATTATCTTTCATGATTTTCTGAGACATTTACATTATGCCTTAAACATAGATATTAAGTCAACCAGGTCCAAGCACCTTTTTATTAAAAAAGACAAATTTTCCCACTCTGGATTACCTTCGCAATCATATGTGAATAGTTCATATATATACTTGTATCTGTATCTAGTTTCCTCATTCCTTTGCATTGATCTATTTGCACAACTTTGTTATTACTACAGCATTTCATCTTTAAGACTTTTAATGCTATGCTATTCTCTCAGAACATCCCACCCTGAAGACCCAGAGGGATGGGATGAAGGGAGACATGAGAGGGGATCGGGATGGGGAACACATGTAAATCCCTGGCTGATTCATGTCAATGTATGGCAAAAACCACTACAATATTGTAAAGTAATTAGCCTCCAACTAATAAAAATAAATGGAAAAAAGAAAGACTTTTAAAGTAAAATTTTTCTGTAATTAGCATGATAGGGTATTGGCTATTCTTGGCTCCAAGGTATTTCTAAATCAGCTTATTACTAAAGTTGTGTAAAATAACAACATAAGCACTTTGGATTGCAAATATAAAAATTGTGTATATAAATTGATTTAATAACAATTTTGAGGACATGCATTAAAATGCAATTTCTAATGCTTTACATGTGTTAATTTATCAAGTCTTCTTTAAAGATTATCAATAAAAGCATAAAATTTTAAACAAATAGACCTTGTATTTCTTTATTACATATTTTCCAAAGCAATTTCTATTTTTCATTTTATTGCAAGTTGTTTCCATCTATTGATAGTATGTAGAGGTACAATTGATTTTGATGTATTGATTATACATACAGAACCTTGCCAAATACACTAATACATTTTTAACAAGAGTTTTAAATTTTCTCTATGCACAGTGATAAGAAATAAATTAATTATATTATAAAATTAATTTTAATACATATATAACATTGGCTATTACCTCACTTAACAACACTGAATATTAGTAGATACTCTAGTTTTCACTGTTTTTTTTTTTTAATTTCAAAGGGAGAGAATTCAAAATTTTAACTTTGAACAAAATATTCACTGTTAAGAGTTTAAGAATTACTTATATGAAATTTAGAAACACTCTGTTTCTCACCTAGTAAGATATTTACTCACAAATAAATGTTGAATCCTATGAGAAATTTTCTGCAGCAATATAAATTATCAAATATGTTCTCCCTCTTTTTTTTAACAGTGTGCTGTTATATTGATTTATTTTCTAATATTAAATAGCCTACATTGCTTGGATAAACCCAAATATCCATGATGTATTATTTATTTTGTATAATGCTATAATGAAATTTCCTTTCACTTTTGTTCCAAGTGTGCTATTAAACTGTGATTTTCCTTTTTTTAAAATTTCAGCTTCAGATTTCAGTATCAAGGCTTTGCATCCTGTCAGCATAAATTGGGAACATTTTTGCATCTTCTCAGCATAAATTGGGAAACAGTGCTTCTCTTTCTGTATTCTGCTAAATTTTGTGTAAGATTGAATTTATTTCTTTATTAAAATTTTGATGTAATTTGATATTAAAAAAATCTAGCATGCATTGCATATGTTTATGTGTGTCTCTGTGTGTTGTTTTGTTTTAAGGGAAAGATCTTTTTAAAAGTTAATTAAACATTTAAAATTTCTTATTGTCTTTAATGGTTGCAGAGTCATTCTTGAGTGTAGGAAACTATTTCCATTTTATCTAAATAATATTTAGATAAATATTTTTTCTAATATTTAGAATAAATTTCCATTCTATCTAAAATCTCAATGTTGATGTAAAACTTTTCATAATGTTTGAATATAATCTTATTTAAATTTGCAGATTTATTTTCAAATACTTTTTAAAAATTTCTAATGTTTATTGTCTACTTTTTTTCTTCTTTCTTCTTTATTTGCTTTTCACTTTTTATAGTCAGTTATTTTTAAACAGTTTGTATTTGATTCTGTTCAGTCTCCCTCTATTAATAATATTAATTATTATTAATTAATAATAGTCTCCCTCTATTAATAATCTTTAAAGATTATTTTCTAATTTCATAATTTCTGCTTTAGCCATTATTTTCCCCTTCTTTTACATTACTTAGATTATTTTTATGCATTTTTCTAACCATTTAAAAATATAGACATGCAGATTATTTTGTCATTTGCAGGAAAAGTATTTTTTTATGAATCGTATGAGTGTATGTTAGTTGTTTATATGGTGTCCTTTATATTTTAATAACTTACTGTGTAATCCCTACAAAGATTTTATTCTATGTAACCTCAGTATAGATATCAAAAACAATAAAATTGCAATGATGTAATAAGTTCATGTAATGTACAGTTGTTCAAGTTTCAAAATTTGTCCCAATAATGTCCAGTATTGAAAAGCCTTCCAATTTGCCATAATTTGTAGCAACCTCTTTGCTTTCTTTTAGTCTAATGTAATTCCTCAGTCTTTCCTTTACATGCTGCTGCTGAAGATTCCAATTCAATTATTAATACTCACTTTCAGTTTATGTTTTTCTTATGACTCATCAAGATTATATTATGTTGTTATTTTTTAGGTATATCCCAAGACTGAGAGTGTATCCTTTCATTGCATTCAATCATGTGTCACAACAGCTTTGAGTTATTCTATTATTGCTGAGAAATGGAACAAATCACTAACTTTGTTAATCTTATTTACAAGTGGTCTCCCATGTATTCCTCTGTAAAAGTATTTGTTTCTTTCTCTCTCTCTCTTTCTCTCCCTTTTTCCTTCATCACCTTCTTCTTGATTAACTGAATATGGTTTTAATATTTTTTAATGGTTTGTTTTTGTCTACCTCTTTGGAAGCTATACACTCTATTTTATTCTTCTGGTATTAATCCTAAAAATTAAACATAATTTTAAATCATCAAAGTAATTGTAAATCAAAATTAAGAAATAGATTTAATTTCCTTCAATATAATAAAATTAGAATACTTTAGCTCCACACTACCAATATACTTTTAATATTTCAATTCTAAATTCATAATGCCATCAAATACTCAGAAGCATAGGTAAAGGACAATTACACTTCTATCCATTAGCACCAGATCCATGTGTTATAGACACTGAATATTTAGCATTACACATTTGCCATTTGTTTTCTGCATTATAGAGCATTAATATGTAAAGGTGATTCTTTTGACTGGGGTTTAGCTAAGCTTTTGACAGTTGATTCCTATATTCCTTAAGACTTTGCTCCTAGAAGATGGAATAAGACACAATAGCAGTGGATCATAAAGTTATAAGCCTATTATGTCACTACATTTTTTTTCCCCTTTGGTAAACTATTTCTCTTAGTCTGTGTACATGTTCAGTTGCTTCAGTCATATCTGACTCTTTGCGACCCCAGGGACTGTAGCCCACCAGGTTCTTCTGTCCATGAGAGGAATTTCCAGGCAAGAATACTGGAGTAGGTTGCCATGCCCTCCTGCAGGGGATCTTCCTGACCCAGTGATGAACCTGTGTCTCCTGTGTTTCCTGTATTGCAGATGAGATGTATTCCTTTTTTTTTTTTTTTTTAGGGATAGAATATTCTTTAATTGGAAGGTAGAGCATGAAAGCCAAGCCAAATAATAAAACATCATGACTTTTGATCACTTAGAAAATTACAGTGAATAAATACTACCTAAAAGAAAATTCAAAAATTTCCAAACATTGAAAATACATACATTTCCCGACTTACAGAGTTTGTTCTGCAATGATAAGTTAGTGCACCTAGATAAGATTAAAAACTGGCTAAATATAGAATATATTCTTTATCCACTGAGTCAGCTTAGAAGCCCTCCCTCAGTCTGAGGCAATTTAAATGGAAACTCCCTGTCAATAGGCTATCGATGATGGTATCAGTGGTATCAATAAAAGTAAACCCATCTCCAGAATAGACCCTACCAAACGGGAGGAAATTTGATGTGATCAAGCTGTTTGCAAGTAGACGGTTAATTAACTAATGAAGGGGGTGCATAGCACCCAGCATAGGTTTTTGTGATATAGGATTAGATATTGAGTCATGCTATGTGCTCGTGTCATATACATTCTTCCAATAATGTCTAGTTTGGCCATGAGGAAGATGCTTGATAGGCATTTACATGAGACACAGAGAAAAACATCTGTGCATTTTTTGCACACATTATCATCCAATTCATATTTCTTCTCAAGGCTTACTTGTTTCCTTGTCCTAATGCCTTATTTCTAAGGCCATGACCAACTATCTAAAATAGTTCCATTTTCCTGGAGTACATATTGTTATTACAGACCACTTTTCCTGTTAAAAAAATAAAAAGGGAACAGTCAATCATATTGCTCTTTGCTTAACCCAGTGGCAGAATTTCCCTTCACACCCAGCCTTTCAAGTGGGTCCATAAACAGAAAGAGTATATTTCCGTTGAGAATCGGGGTATCCTGGCAATCCACCTATGAAACAGTGCGGAGTTCCTACTGCTGTCATCAGTTGGGCATTCTGAAGTCCCATGAGATTAATGTGCGGATCATGGGAGACGCTTTAGTGGGACTGCGTGCTTAGCTGCTCAGTTGTGTCTGACTCTTTGTGACCCCATGGTCTGTAGCCCAACCATGGTCTGTCCATGGGGATTCTCCAGGCAAGAATACTGGGGTGGGTTGCCGTGCCTTTCCCAGGCCTCCCACACTGCAGGCACATTCTTTACCATCTGAGCCACCAAGGAAGCCCAGGAATACTGGAGTGGGTAGCCTATCCTTTCTCCAGGGGATCTTCCTGATCCAGGAATCAAACCTCGAGGCTTTTGCTTTGCAGGTGGATTCTTTACCAGCTGAGATACCATGGAAGGCATCTGTAGATGCTACTTCAAAATAAATCTTATGGGTTTAAAAGCTTTTTATTTGAATTAATAACCACTGTGTTGATGCATCACCTTGTATTGAATCCTTCGGTAACCTTATTTCACTTTTTCTTTTTTTCCCTTTAAATGCTCTGGGATTGTTTTTCCTGAAAATAAGATCAATTTTTCCACAGCCCATTATGAAACCTGTCTAAGACAGATGTGGAGGAAAAAGTTTAGAAAACTAGTCCAATAGCAAATGTATGTTACTATTATAACACAGTATGGGGAAATGTGTAGTACGAGGATGTGTTGTAAGATGTGTAGTACGAGGAAAGATTTACAATGAGGATTTATATTTGACAAAAATAGAGCAAAGCAAGGTAAATATCACTGAGAAAACTCAGGAAGTAAGCAAATACCAAATGACAATTTATTTTAAGTTTTAAGGAATAAATTAAAATAACCAATTTACTTTCATTATGTTACAAATTAAAAGCAATGGTATTTTTACACACTCAAGGTCTATCAATTGTCTCAGGAAGATTATTCCACTGTGGCTGGATAAATTTTAGCTCTATGTTGTTTTACAAATTATACCATCAATTTTAAATTAACTTCTTAGTATATATTTTTTCATGCTCTGTGATTACTTTCTAAGAGTGTGTGTGCACAGTATCTACCTCGTACTTTAAACAACTCAGATTTTTCCTGTTTTGTAAGTGTTTTTTTATTGTCAGCATGGTCGTGGTGTCCAGGTTCCAAATAACAGGATTTTTTTACACCCAAAGAAAATAATGGCATGTGATAAGGAGAGTGGCAGAGGTCTTTGCTCCATAATCCATTTTTCTGTTTTCCATCTTAATGTTTCTATCACTGAATGTAATAATCATAGTCGACTAAAATGTATTACCACAGCAATACATATCTCAGAAGATTCTTAAAACAGAAGCTTCCTTACCACACTGTAGTCAACCTGGCTGATGGTATCTTCTTAATGTCCTTTGTTAAAATAAACTTGCCAAGATGAAGACAAAAGAGGGAATTATTTACTGGCTGAAAATATTGCTCCTGAAAGTGAAGTACCATCTCTACTCACATTTCATTGGTCAAAGACAGTTACACAACCTTATCTAATTTAGAACAATGCAGAAGTGTAATCTTTATAAGTACAGATGGAGGTTACTTTAGACAGCTATGATATTTGGAAAGAATCCTAGTGATCTCTGCAGTGACAAATCTTTGTGAAGCAGTGAAAAATAAATAAATGGACATTTACAACTAAAGGTTTCAATTATTATAGGTGGAACTGAACAAGATAATCTTAGAGTTGACAACATAACATTTTGATTATGTAGAACTTTGAGTTTCTATTTATATCATATAAATTAATGCTCACAAATACCTTATGGAGTCCTTAAGTAATTTATAAACTCATTCCCTCAAGATACTTCCACATACATGGTTATCACTATTTTTTAATAATAAGATCCTAGATTAACTATTAGCTGAAACCCTGAACTATCATTTTTATGAAGAACATTTGAAAAAGAAAAAAAAAATAAGTATATCTTTTGACTTTCTAACTTTTAGTATAATATTATTCCATGATTCTCAAACTCATGGCCATAAAAATAACATGTGATGCTACTGAGAATGGCATTTATGGTCAGCAACCATGAAGAATTTTATTTGCTAAGTTTAAAAGAAATGTTGGAGTCTGAACTTGTAAAGCACCTAAATGAAATTTTGCACCAATGGCACATAAAAACTGTGCTAGTGGATAACATTATTTTTGGAGAAAGTCAACTTCCCTTCCAGTTTAGCTTTACTGCTTAGCAGCCTCGTGGACTTAGGGAAACTGTTTATTCTCAGGGCATCACTATACTCATTTCTAAAAAAAAAGAAATGGATTTATTTTATTTTGATCCATAGATGCTACCTCTTAGAGTGATATATATTTAATGATAAAAATTGAATTTTATTTTCTTCTCTAATAATATCTATCTCATTGGCTCATAATGAGAATTAAATAAAATAATAAAAGTGTAGAGCTCATCGCAGCATTTTTGTTATTCAAATGTTCCACTAAATAATGGCTATTGCTCTTGCAGTTATGAATAGCAATAGTATTAGTAGTAATGATACTAGTAGGAGAAACGCCATCACCTAAAGTGTATGATATGATAAACCAAGTGAGGCTGCTCCATAAGTAAATGACTGCTCCATTATAGGCAGTCAGGCCATGAAAGTAAGAATGCTGCACATTATCCAGCACTTAGAAAACAGTTCTTTACTTCATTAGTGGTCATTTGCTTCATCAGTTGCTTTCACTAGCCCAAAAATACTGAAATGGGTAGCCTATCCCTCTAGGGGATCTTCCAGACCCAGAAATCTAACTGGAGTTTCCTGCATTGCAAGTGGATTCTTTTTTTTTTTTTTTTGCAAGTGGATTCTTTACCAACTGACCTACCAGGGAAGCCCTTCGTACTTTCAGCTGAACTTAAAAAAAAAAAAATGCCCCTTAAATATCTATGCATTGCCCTATAGCTCAAGTTTTAATATTTGTTAGAAATTGAAATTATGTCAAGCTAATGTTTTTCAAGAACAGAGTGTCTCAATATTGAAGTTATTGATATTTTGATAGATGTAAGGTGTCTGTCTTGTATATTGTGCTAAGTCACTTCAATCACATCCAACTCTTTGTGACCCCATGGACTGTAGCCCACCAGACTCGCTGTCCATGGGATTCTATAGGCAAGAACACTGGAGTGGCTTCTGTTTCCTTCTCCAGAGGATCTTCCAGATCCAGGGATCAAAGCTGCATCTCCCACATCTCCTGAATTAGCAGGCAGATTCTTTATGACCGAGCCACCAGGGAAGCCCATCTTATGTATTATGGAATACTTTTTAACACCCCTGGCATTAAATACTAGATGCCATACGTAGGAAGCATTTAACAAGAGGCCTCCTGTGTGCTGTTTTGGATCTGTCAGGAACCCTCTGGCCCTTATTAATTCCTGAATATTGTACTGCGCCTTCACCCACTCGAGAGGGCGGTTGGTGCCTACGTGCAGCAGCGCGAGCCCTAAGAATAGGACTCTTGGTTTTCCGTGTAAACCAGAGGATATCAGCCTCTTTCTCTTACTTTCTTATCATCGACTCCGGACCACCAGGTTCCGGTCCATTAAAGGACCAATAGCCATAGAAGTTCCTGAGTGTGACAAATAAAAATGTCTGCAGAGCAGACATTGACAGAAGCCCTTTGGAAGTCAAAAGTGTCCCTAGTTACAACTTATCTCCAGAGAAAAATAACTAATCCATTTAGCAACTCTTTGTATTTACAAGGTATCTTTTAATTGTATTATATATGAAATCACAGATATGGAAATATTATACAATATGAACTGCCTAAGATATACAATAGTACAAACCTTTAATTTCATGCAAATGATGTACCTGAGTTCCAATATTATTAAGCAGGGATTGAGAACAGTTAAAGGAAAATTAGTTGGTGATAATGTGCCAGTCATAATTACAATGATGCATTTTATTTTAATGAGGAGAAGACTGAACATTATTATATCTGAAAATTTTAAGCAGTTTCTCTATTTGATGTTTAAATTTAACATTGAAACATTCACTTACTTAAATGGAAGATGTGAAATGGAAAAAAATTTATATCATCATTGCAATAATAGAGATATAATCAAAATCCTAAAACCTGAGGACTTTTTGTAGCATATGGTTGTGATGAATTGTTGTAAAGGCTAATAACACACAACTCAGTACAGATATAGTAAAGCTCCACAGAGGAAAGTTAAAGAACCTCGTATCTGGATTCTACCATCATCATAAAATAGAGACTTCAGGATACTGTATTTGCAAGAAAATTATGGGTCAGTTGCTTGAGTGAAATTATTGATTTCAAGAAGAATTAGTTGATGTGTAACTAGCATTCCAGGAGAAATCACTTATATGAAAACTTGGTGCTACTGCTAACCTCTGATGAAGACACAATTTCAACTGATGACAAGTTACAGCAGCAGAATTAATAGAATGACTTTTTCATCCAGTGAAGTAGGAACATGTGACTTGTTTTATCATCTAACATAATACTCCATATTCACTTTAGAAGAATGAGCACTATGCTCTCTTTAGGCAGAGTACTACATACTTGCTGGTTCTAGTTGATTTATAACATTGGTCAAGTTCTCTATTCCTCTGCCCAGTTGTTCTATATGTTATTGAATATGGTACAGAAGCATCCAATTATTATATAATTTCCCATTTCTTCCTCTGAGTCTATTAATTTTTCATATATTTTGGAGCTTTGTTGCTAGCTATGTATATGCTTACAGTTGTTATTGTTTTGTGATGGATTAACATTTTTATCAGTATGTAATGTTGATCTTTGTTTCTTGTAACAGTTTTTGACTTGAATTTTGTTTTGTCTGATATTGTTACAGCCACTAACAACTCCCTTATGTTTAATACTTGCATGAAATATCTTTCTACCCCTTCACTTGCATTTTCTTGTGTCTTTGGATCTAAAGAAATCTCTTGTAGACAACATAGAGTGGGTCATTTTTTAAATCTATCCTTCCAAACTATGTCTTTCACTTAGAATTTAATCAATTTACATTTAATACTATTACTGATAAGAATATTTACTTCTGATGTTTTGGAATTTCCTTCCATTTGTCCATCTTGTATGATTTGTGTTCCTCAATTCCTCCATTATTGTATTCTGTATATTTGTATGTACTTTAACATAGATTCATAAGAACTATGTTATGCATTTGTCTTTTGAATCATGTACAAAAGGATAAAAATCAAAGATAATAATACTTGATTTATGTATCTAAATGTAAACTATTATTGCAATAATTGTAAGAATATAGATACATAAATCAAGTATTATTATCTTTGATTTTTATCCTTTTGTACATGATTCAAAAGACAAATGCATAACCTGGTGGTTCAGATGGTAAATAATCCACCTGCAAAAAAGGAGACCTGGATTTGATCCCTGGTTTGGGAAGATCCCCTGCAGAAAGGAATGGCAACCCACTCCAGTATTCTTGCCTGGGAAATCCCATGGACAGAGGAGCCTGGCCAGCTACAGTCCATGGGATTGCAAAGAACAGGACACCCTGAAAGACTTAAGTCCACACAGTACAATTATTTTAATGGTATTGTTTACCTTATTTTAGGTCTTTGAATTAGACACTAGTGTCCTTTAATTTCATCCTGAAGCACTCCCTTTAACATTTTTTTTAATATGGGTCTGCTAGCAATGGGCCCCCTTCTCAGCCTCAGTTAAGCTCTCTTCTCAGTCTCTGGAGCCTTCTCTGGGGTTGGAGCTGCACCACGGGGCAGGGGGGGCCCCATGTACACTCCTGAATGGGTTGGAGCACAGGCTGTAAGGGTCCCATTGCAGACAGAAATCAGGGCTGCTTCTCACATGCTCGCTTGCAGGAAGCTCAGCAGCCACTCTTGCAGTTTTCCACCCTCTCCATCCTGCTTTGGGCATAAGCTCCTCGCAAGTGGAGTCCACATTCCCTCTACCCTCTTTTAGTCCTGCCACCTGTCCAATATGGGTAAGAGGATTCATCTTCTCTGTTTAAGACTCCAGGGCTGGGGCACCCAAACTATGGCTCCAACTACTCACTTCCAGAGAGGTTCTCCACCCACATAATCTGCCTTCTCCTCTGAGTCACGTCTCAGGGACACAAGTCCTAGGGTAATCACTTTACTTCCTTTCCTCCCTGGTTACCTGTGCATCTTTCTTATAGCTGTGTTTATATAGAAGTCTTTCTCCCATTAGTTTTTCCAAGAATTATTCCACATGTAGATGTATTTTTCATGTGTTCATGGGCAGAGTTGTGTTCTTGTCCCCTTAGTCTACTATCTTGGTAAAGTCCAGAATAACTCCTCTTTTATCAATAACATGTTATTTATAATGGGCCTTATTTCTGTATTCTGATCTAGCAGTCACAAAAGTAGCACAAGTAATTAAAATTTTTGAACAATAAAAATGACAATTTCATGTTGTCTAAACTAATAGTTTATTCCTTTAGAACTATAAAATATTTCTAATATTTATTTGAAAAATACTTTTAAGATGACTGTAGTGAAAGTTGCTCAATCATGTCCAACTCTTTGTGACGCCCTGGATTTCACAGTCTCTTTCCCTTCTCCAGGGGATCTTATGAACCCAGGGATCAAACCCAGGTCTCCCACATTGCAGGCAGATTCTTTACCAGCTGAGCCACAAAGGAAGCCCAAGAATAATGGAGCAAGTACCCTATCCCTTCTCCAGCGGATCTTCCTGATCCAGGAATTGAACTGGGGTGTCCTGCATTGCAGGCAGATTCTTTACCAACTGAGCTATCAAGGAAACTGATTGCAGCTAAAGTCTTATTTTTTTTTAATTACTTCTCTGTTATATTCTTACCAAATGGTTATTCACTCTAGGCTTGAATACAAGGAGGGTGTTATGGACTCAACTGTGCCACCCTCTCAAAATTCTTATGTTGAAACTCACACATCTCAATCCTTAAGAAATAGCTGTGACTTGGAGATGGGGCCTTTACCAACATAATTAAGATGATATGAGGTTATTATAATGGACACTTATCCAAGTTGCCTTATGTCCTTATAAGAAGAGGAAATTTTGGTATACAATAATATGCCAAGGATACCTCTTCACAAAGGAGAAACCTTGTGAAAGCAGTCATTTGTAAACCAAGGAGAGAGACATAAGAAGAAATTAAACATATCATCACCTTGGTGTTGAATTTCTAGGCTTCATAACTTTAAGATATTGTACTTCTGTTTTTTAAGCCACCTTATCTTTGATATTTTGCTATGGTTGCCTTAGCAAACTAATAGAGTGTCTCAAAGTCATAGTGGGGGGAAGCAAAATATGTTTATTAAAAGTCTCTCTGGCTTTAAGCATACAAATTCATAAATCTTAAGGTTTTATTTGCATTTTAAAACCATTTTTTAAGCTCTAGCATGTTGCTTATCCATGTTATACCAACATTTGAATAAGCTCTAAATTTACTTTGCATTTGCTATGGGTCAGAAAACACAATCAGATTTATAAGGTACAAGTAAGCTTCAATCTGATACTGAATTGATTTTATGGAAGCAAAAGGACTGAAGAAGCAGCAGACAGATTTCAGTCTCATTTTGATGACCAATGGTTCCACAGTTCCAAACTTATTTTGCCCCTTACCCCCATGATTGTGTAGGACTGTCAGAGACAGGTGCCTAAGAACCAAAGTAGGTCACCTTGACACTGAGAGACTACAAACTCAAATTCTCACCAGCTGTCCAGGCCCACAGCCTGCGAGAAAATTCAGTTTGGTCGATTCAAGTGAATTTTTACCAATTACAAGTTTATAAAGTGTACAGACATAAAATTCCACATTTATTTTAAATGTAGTTTTCCAGAAAATAATCACCGAGATCATTTACCAGCAGGCCAGTATCAGTCCAGGCTAGGTGTTAATCCTCTGTTCATAGGTATGCTGGAAGAGTTTGAAAATAATGCATGATGAAATGAGCATGTGTGATCTTGGGCAGTCTCTGAGACTCTGCAGTGTATCACTTATTCCAAACCTGAACTCATCCTTTTTTTATGGTCTTATAGACTCAGAGATTCAATTTTTGCTAGTTTCCTGAATTTGGTAAGACAATGCTAAATCAGGGTAAAGATGTGTTTGTGACACATGCTCCCAAATCAGAATTTATTAGAATGTACTGAGCAATAAACTATTAGCAGGACAAAAGCCATAGTAAGTGGGCCAGTGTATTTCCTTCATGTGAAAAGGTCAACTTATAAGACAATATCCTTTAGAGAAGTTTAAAAAGTATGGAAAGAGATGAAATCTGATACAGAAATCATCCATGCATTGACATAAGTCACTGATACCTTTCTACTTACCCCAGGGCATCTTGTTCTCTACATCTGTGAGATGTGCTAAAAGTTTATGTTGTGGCTTAGCTGGTAAAGAATTTGCCTGCAATGTGGAAGACCTGGTTTCAATCCCTGAGTTGTGAAGAGCCCCTGGAGAAGGGAAAGGCTACCCACTCCAGTATTCTGGCCTGGAGATTTCCATGGGCTGTATTGTCCATGAGGTGACAGAGTCAGACACGACTGAGTGACTTTAACTTTCACTAAGTGGTCCTTATTCCAGTTCTCTGGAGGGGGGGGAGGGAAACTATATAAGATTTATCAAATATATGTATATCAAATGTATGTTTGTGTATATATATATATTTTATGTGTGTGTGTGTATATATATATATATATATATGTATAAGATTTATCAAAGTTGGTTGCATGATGATCCCTACCCCTACCAGCCTAAACAATGTTCTATATACACTGTGAAGTATGAGGATTGTCATTGTAAAACTACTAGATAAGCTGAGTTTTTACTTTTATTTCTAAAGAAATATCTTCAGGTCTTCTTTATGTGGGAATTTGTTTTCTCTGGGCTTCCATTCACTTCTTTTCTAGAAATTGCTCAACTCTCAGCTCTTCATTTAACCTTAATTTTGTTCATTGCCACATGCAAAAATGCAATGTCTGATTCTGTTTCAAATCATTATACCAGAGAGGAAGGCCACAATAGACTCACATAGCAGGTAAGATCCATTGTTAGAGATGAAGTTGTTAAGGGAAGGACACTTGAGAAACATGTAGTCATTCTACTGATATTCAGTATCAGGTCCTAAAAACTAATTTATTTTTAAACTTTAGCACAGCATTCTTGTCTCTCAAATTCATTTTTGGATCCTAGTTAAATCACTGAATATTTTTTAGCACTTGTTACAGCAAAATTTCACCTATAAGTTTGAAAAATCATGTATTTTTCTTTACAAACTGAAAGGCTGTAAAAGCTTCTTTAAGAAAAGGATTCTTCAGCTTGTCATTAGAGATTTCTACCTATGTAGATATGGCTTAGCTGATTCTGCTGAAATTATAGAATTAGGTGTTGCCATCACAAAGAAGTAGGTGCACATTTTTCTTGGGCTAGCAGTATTCATTCTTGGCCTTCATGATGTCCTATTAAATGTTTTGTAAATTGTTTAAATATCTGGTCTGAATTTTGTTTAAAAGCATATTTGAGTTTATCTCTTGCCTCAAGGTATATGTGACTTTCTAATTTAAAAAAATAGTAGACTTCAAGCACAATATATTTAGTATTTAAAATATTCTAGAAATATTATGTCAATATATTTGTTCTTGATTGTTATGTAATATCAATGAATTTGCTTGTTTTTGACCACCACAAACTGGTCAAGTACTTTTTTATTTATCTACATATGATGTTTATAAGCAAGTTTGGTTAACAAGTGGTAAACTCTTTAAAACTCAAATAGAAACCCATTTGTTTTGCAGTCTGATTTGTATTACCCAGTAACTTAGTTTCCTTATTCTATTGCTCTCCAGAAGAGTACACACAATTCCACTACACTTTAAAAATAGCTTAAAAACAGCTTTAACTTCATTGTGTCATTAACTTAAACACATTTGATCTTATGAAAGAACTATATCCTACTATCATGTGTGAGAATTAAAGTGTGAAATTATTTCTCAGATTGCTTGCTTTAGAACTGACCCTTACACATTTTGCTAAACTCTATACTAAAGATTTATATATTCATCATTTGCCTCTTAGAGACTACTGGAATATTTCACAGACAACTCAATCTTATTGTATCCAATTGCTCTCACATCACTGCCACTGACCACCCTTGCCTCAAAACATACAAGCAAACAGAAGAACCATAACTTTGCTGATCATTCATTTATGAATTTCAAAAGTAGTTCTTTTTAGAAGTAAATTTGAGCATCCTAGCTGATGGGAAAGAGAACCCTTAGACAGTAGGAACAAAAACTTGTTTCTAGTGCCAACAGTAATGAATGAAACTAAGTAATTGTTTATCAAATATTTAGTTAATCTAGTATTTAGTCACATAGTCTTGAATGATTTCTTGAACTTGGGCCATAAGTTTTGACTATTTGATAATAAAAGTGTGTCTACCTGTTAATGGAAGTGTTTCTCCATTTGTGTTGTATGTATGAGTGTTTCATCAGTTTTCAGAGTGCAAAAAAAGCATTTGGATTTTTATTAAGACCAAAAGGGTGTTAATCACCCAGTCATGTCCAACTATTTGCAACCCCATGGACTGTAGCCTGCCTGGCTCCTGTGTCCATGAAATTTCCCAGGCAAGAATACTGAAGTGGGGAGTCAATCCCTTCTCCAGGGGATCTTCCCTACCTAGGAATATATATAATTTGAAGGTATTTTTTACTCTTCTCTAACTCAATTTTTACTTCTTAAATGTAAATATACAGACATAAAACAAAAGTTTACATAATTGTGTGACTATTTCCTTTAACTATACATTAAGATGTTCACTTTTTTCTATAACTTGCTGACATGCATAGAGATATGTGACCCCCCCCTTTGTTAAATAGTGCTGACCATTTCTTTCTACCTTGCCAGGAGCACACAGGGAATAATGTGATGATTTATACACAAAACACTGCACATTTGCTTGGGGCAGTCCCACAAGTGCTAGATGTTTACTAAGAGGATATTGTGTTCCCGAATCTTGATAGAAAACAAAATCATGGAATGAGGCTATGCCTGTGACCATTTGGCTCCTGAAGCTGTTGAAGCTCCTTTGCTATTTCCTTACATGCTTATGGTATGCAAATGTAGGGCCTTGAAGAATTTAACATGTTCTGGTAACTTTCCTAAATTTAGACATTTTCAATAAACGAAATCAGTGGATTTTTCCCAGCATATAGCTTTTGCAGGTCAAATAGTATGTGCATGAGTGTTTGTGTATGTGTAACATTCAGCCTATTTAGTGTTGGAGAAACAAGACATTCAAATGTAATGTTATAAATTTCAGGGAAATAATCACAGACTACTTGATGTCAACATACCAAAGAATAAAAGTGCTTTTTTATTTTGTGAATACAATTAATAAAACAAAATTCAAATATATGAACCTTGAAAGGTAATGATAAGGAGGAAAATAAGAGGAAAAAAAGAACTATTGTGCTCAGTATGAAGCAGTGTGCCTTAGTTTTAAATATCTGTGTTGGGGGAAGAAGAAATCCAGTCTGTGTCTGATTCATATTCCCAAGCCAAAATTCACAGTAGTGTTGGGAGGAGGATGTGACACATTTATAGTTAAGAAGACTTCCGTAAATACAAAATCTAACACCATATTAAAATCATATGTCAGTTATCAACACAATTTTTTTTTCAGGAAAGTAAGAATGAACCAATTCTATTAACACAACCTGCCTGATAATACATATATTTAGCCTGTAGACTGAATTGCATTTTTCTAGAGTTATTGAGGTATAATTGGCAAATGAAAATTATGCCTAAGGATTAGAACATAATGTTATGATATACATATACATTGTTAAATAATTACCACAATCAAGCTAATTAAGTGATCCATCACTTCAGAAGGTATTTAATTTTTTTTTGGTAGGAATACTGAAGATATACTCTCCTAACAAATTGCAAGTACATAATACAATGTTATTAACTATAATTCCCAAGATGTACATTAAATCTCCACAACTTTTTCATTCTATGTAATTGAAATTCTGCAAACTCTGACCAATACCTCCCTGTTTTCCCTACTCTCTGTTTCTTGGCATCCACCATTCTACTCTGCTCAGATTTTATCTTTCTGGATTCCACATGTAGGTGAGATCCTGCAGTATCTGTCTTTCTGTTCTTGGATAATGTCACTTAGCATAATGTCTAGCACATTCATCCTTGTGGTTACAAATGGCAGGGTTTTCTTTTTTGAAGCTGAAAAATATTCCAGTATGTGTATATCACATTTTATAATCTGTTCATTGATGGACACTTAAGTTATGTTCATATCCTATCTATTGTGAATAATGCTGCAATGAGGCTACAAGTACAGAGAGATGCTCAAGATAATGATTTAATATGCTTTGTATCCAGGAGTAGGATTGTTATATCATATGATAGCTCTATTTTTAATTTTTAAAGAGACTGCATAATGATTTCCATAGTGACTGTGGCAATTTACATTACTATGGACAGTGTACAAGACTTTTCTTTTCTCTATATCCTTTCCACTTGTTATCTTTTTCTTTTAATAATAACCATTCTATAGTAAAGTGATATCTCATTGTGGTCTTGATATACATTTCTCTGATGATTAGTAATGCTGAGCATCTTTTCACATAAATTGGACATTTGTATCACTTTTTTGAGTCTGTTAAAGTTCTTGCCCATTTTAAGATCAAGTTACTTTTCTGCTATTGAATTGTTTGAGTTTTAAATATTTTGGATATTAACTTCTTATCAGATGCATGTTTTCTACATGTTTTCTCCTGTTCCATTGATTTTCTCTCCACTTTGTTGATCATTTCATTTTCTGTACAGAAGCTTTTTAGTTTGATGCAATCTCATTTATCTATTTTTGCTTTAGCAATCTGTGGTTTTGTATTAGATCCAAGAAAACCATTGCCAAGAACAATGTCAAGAAGATCTTCTGCTATTCTATAATCTATTTTGAGTTGATTTTTGTATATAGTGTGATTCTTCTATATGTGTATATTCAGTTTTCACAACACCATTTATTGAAAAGATTATTATTTCCCCATTGTGTACTTTTGCTACTTTTGTCAAAGATCAATTAAATACAGACACATGGATTTATTTCTGAACTCTCAGTTCTGTTCCACTATCATTCCACATGTCTATTTTGATGAGACTATCAGCTTTTTTTGATCACTATAACCTTGCAATAATTTGAAATACAGCATTATGTTGCCTCCAGCTTTGTTGCTCATGCTCAAACTTTCTTTGGCTGTTTGAGCTCTTTTTTGGTTTTACATTAATTTTAAGATTGCTTTCCTATTTCTGTGAAAAATCCCAGTGGAATAATAACAGAGAAAGAATTGAATATATAGATTGTTTTGGATAATATGGATGTTTCAACAATATTAAAAATTAAAACCCATAATCATGGGATATATTTCCTATATTTGTGTATTCTTCATTTCATTTTATCAATGATTTACACATGTCATGGTGAAAATTTTCATTAACTTGATTAAATGTATTACTAAATATTTTATTGTTCTAGATGCTATTGTTAACAGGATTATTTTCTGTCTCTTCCTCCTTTTTGCATCCACTTTCTTTCTACTTCTTTAATTGATTTGTGTCTACTGGAAAAATAGATTTTAATGACATGTTGAGCAAACTTCCTGGACATGTCAGGGGTATTTTCAGTTCAGTTACTGTCTTTTTCAGCTCCACTATCTTTGTTTGGCTCTTTAAAATTGTTTCTGTTTGCTGATATTCTCATTTTGTTCATTTACTCTTTCCTAGATTTAGTTATCTGCCATGTTCTTCATAACTCACCAAACTACTTTAAGATGAGTATTTTAAAATCTTATCAGGCACTTAGCAGATCTTTAATTCTTTCAGGTTTTTACAGATGCAGAGAGTCCGCATCAGTTGTGTTCAACTCTTTGTGACCTAAAAGACTTTAGCCGGCCAAGCTTCTCTGTGTGTGGGATTCTCCAGGCAAGAATACTGGAGTGGGTTGCCATGCCCGCCTCCAGAGGACCTTCCTGACCCAAGGATTGAACCTGTGATTCCCGTGACTACTCCTGCATTCCAGGGGGATTCAGGCTACTGGACATTTATTTTATTCCTTTGTATAAATTTTTTAGATTTTCATGTTCCTTGTGGGTTTGCTTTGTGTCCACACATTTGAAAATGTAGACTTTCATTCTGCAACTTTTCACAATCTTGCAGATCAGTGCTAGCTCTAAGAAGTTGCTTATCTGTTTTCCTTTATTCCAAGCTTCCCCAAGACCTAGACTCTGCAGGTTTTTCAGTAGTCAGTATGAAGCAATACAGAGACTGGATCCACTCTGAAATGCTGGGGGTAAGGCCTTTTTCACACATCTCTTGTGGAGGGAAAAGCCTCAGCCGTGTGCCTTCTCCAGTCTCATAGAGCAGCACTGATTGTAACAGAATGTCCTACCCTTTGTTCTTTGCCGTTCCAGAGGACTGGGCTCTGCAGACTGTTCAGTGTTTTCTATGAGGTGAGATAGAAACCAACTCAATGGAACGTGTCCTGAGAGGGCAGAAGCCCAGGCAACCAGATACAGGTGCCAATCTCACTTTTCTTCCCATGAAAGAAATCACAGGGTGTCCATGAAATCAAAGTGTCTGACTCTTTGCGACCCCATGGAATGTAGCCCACCAGTCTCCTCTGTCCATGGGAGTTCCCAGGCAAGAATACTACAGTGTGTTGCCATTTCCTTATCCAAGTCTTTGTCCCAACCTAGGGATTGAACCTGTGTCTCCTGCCTTGCAGGGGGATTCTTTACTTCTAAGCCACCAGGGAAGACTTTGGACTTCTTGGTGCCGAGCTAAGCTGATTTGAGGGACGGACTGGTATAGGGGCTGCACTCAGTTTGTGCGCTTTTTCTTTGACTTTTTATCTGCATTCTAAAATTCCTTTTCAGCTATTTTGCTCTCAAAATTGTATGTGAGCTATTGTGCTCTCAGTAATGTATCAGTGATTCTGTGAAGAAACAAGAGCCAGGGTTTCCTACTCCACATTCTTGATTATGTCACTGTCTCTAATCATGTATTATCTCAAATGTTAAAATTCATGTTTTGGTAGGGCTGTAAAATCTATCAGTAATTTTTACACTGTTTTCTTTAACTTTCTAAATTAAATTAATGTAGAGACCATCCACTATTTTATTACTTGCATTTATTTATAGGCATACATTGTTTTATTACACTTTGCTTTTTTTGAGCTTTGCAGGTGTTGAATTTTTTACAAATTGAAGATTTGTGGCAACCTGGTTTTTGAACAAATGTATTGGCAGCTTTTTTTTTTTTTTTTTTCTAGTAGCATTTGCTTACTTCATGTTTACATATCACATTTTGGCAATTCTTACAATATTTCAACTTTTTCATTATAATTGTGTTAATTATAGTGATCTGCAATGTGAGAGACCTGGGTTCAATCCTTGGGTCTAGAAGATCCCCTGGAGGAGGGAATGGCAGGCTGCTTCAGTATTCTTGTCTGGAGAATTCCATGGACAGAAAATCTGGAGGGCTACAGTGCATGGGGTGGCAAAGAATTGAACAGGACTGAGAGACTAACACTTTTACTTTCATTGTGATCTGTGATCAGTGGTCAGAAATCTTGATATTGCAAAAAGATTTTTGCATATTCTTGTTGCAAAAAGATTATGACTAGCCAAAATGTCAGTTGATTTTTAGCATTTTCACTTTTTAGTTAAGGTATTTATGTTATATTTTTAGACATAAAGCTACTGCACACTTAATAGATTACCATATAGTTTAAACATAACTTTTACATGCAATGGAAAACTAAAAAAAAAAAAAAACCAACACCTTGTAACTTGCTTTATTGGGTATTGACTTTATTCCAGTGGTCCTGAACTGAACCTGCAATATCTTTGAAGTGTGTCTATATTTTTTAACATTAGTCACCATCCAGGAATTCACTGACTTTTCTCCATTTCAAGATTTTCAGGCTCGTCAAAGGTAGAATTGGTGTCACATGAGTCATCATATAGGTGTTTCTTTCATCCATACAAGCGAAGGGTGCAGGCAATCATTGAGCTCTAGGGAAATACTTATCCCTGTCCAACGCTCATACAGATTTTCAGATTATCTTTTAGGCATCAAAGGCCCTTAATTGATTTTTTTCTTTTTTCGGTCCTGCTTCAGATGACTGCCTTTATAGTAACCTCATTTATAGAGACTATACAATGATAGTCTACATGTGAAGCTTAACCCAGATTACATAGGAAGTCAGGACGTTTTGCATATATAAAATTCACTGTCTTACAGTCAATATAAAGGAACTATTCTTAACATTCTTTTAAAGTGTGACTAAAATTCAAAACATCCATTACCAATATTGAGACACTTAAATACCAAACTTCTGTAAATATGCATTAAAAATAACACCAGTGCCATCTATTCATAGATGGTAAGACTATATGAGACACTTCATGAAGTGGAGATTCAGCCTTGATCAGTACAATAAATGCAAAAAATGATACAGAATATTTGAATATAAATATGCATAGAATACTACATTTTTACATAAATAACTACATATGAATCAAGTTTTAAATATGAAACATTAAAACAAAAACACTGATATAGTAAAAATGAAGCAAATATGCTCACCTTTTCCATTAATATTTAGCATCATTCTAAGGATTAAAAATACAACTTGACAAGAAGGGTAAGTAGTGTACTCATTAGAAAAGTGGAAATAACTTGCTCACAAGAATAAAATCACAAATATTAAAAAATTAAAGCTAAGTGGTACCATAGTATAAAAATCTTATTGCATCATAAAAATGGATGCTTATTTTTCAGAAAAAAATTCAGAAAGCATAATTAAATAATATACCCCATTTAGAACAGCAGTAAAATTATAAACTGCTGACAAACTTCACGTTATATAAAATGGCCTTAAGTCGAAAACATTTATGCTTCTCTTGTGATATGGGCATAATTTTATTTTAAAGACATTTGAATTTTTAAGGACTCTGTTTTTTGGTTTGACTAGAATTTGTATCATTTAAAGGCAAATGATTAATCTAGGTAGTAATCAGGAAATGGTGGTATGTTTTTCACATTATATTCCCTTGTGGCTGAATTTTTTAAGTGTAGATAGTGTAGACCTTGGCTTTCTTCTGCCTTTAAAATATGCATTCAATTTATTGTAATATAGATTATTGTTGCTCTTATTCAGTTGCTAAGTCACGTCTGATTCTTTGTGACCCAATAGCCTTCAGCACACCAGGCTTCCCCGTCCATCACCAACTCCTAGAGCCTACTCAAACTCATGTCCATCGCATCCCTAATGCCATCCAACCATCTCCTTTTCTGTCATCCTTGTCTCCTCCCACCTTCAAACTTTCCCAGCATCAAGATCTTTTCCAGTGAGTCAAATCTTCACATCAGGTGCCCAAAGTATTGGAGTTTCAGCTACAGCATCATTCCTTTCAATGAACACTCAGGACTGATTTCCTTTAAGAGTGACTGGTTGGATCTCTTTGCAGTCCACGGGACTCTCAAGAATCTTCTCAGATGCCACATTTCAAAAGCATCAATTCTTTGGCACTCAGCTTTCTTTATAGTCCAACTCTCACATCCATATATGACTACTGGAAAAACCATACCTTTGACTAGACGGACCTTTGTTGGCAAAATAATGTCTCTGCTTTTTAATATGCGGTCTAGGTGGGAAATCTGGGTTCAGTCCCTGGATTGGGATGACCCCCTGGAGAAGGGAAAGGCTACCCATTCCAGTGTTCTGGCCTGTAGAATTCCATGGACTGTATAGTCTGTAGGGTCGCCAGGCGTCGGACATGACTGAGCGACTTTCGAAAAAAAAAAAAGGTTAGTCATAACTTTTCTACCAAGGAGCAAGGGTCTTATAATTTTATGGCTGCAGTCACCATCTGCAGTGATTTTGGAGCCCCCAAAAATAAAGTCTCTCATCATTTCCATTGTTTCCCCACCTATTTACCATGATGTGATGGAACCAGATGCCATGATCTTAGTTTTCGGAATGCTGTGCGTTAAGCCAACTTTTTCACTGTCCTCTTTCACTTTCATCAAGGGGCTCTTTAGTTCTTCCTCTCTTTCTGCCATTAGGATGGTGTCGTCTACATATCTGAGGTTATTGATATTTCTCCGGGCTATCTTGATTCCATCTTGTGCTTCTTCCAGCCTGGCATGTTGCAAGATGTACTCTGCATAGTAGTTTAATAAGCAGGGTGACAATATACAGCCTTGAAGTACTCCTTTCTCGATTTGGAGCCAGTCTGTTGTTCCATGTCTTGCTCTAAATGTTGCTTCTTTACTTGCATACAGATTTCTCAGGAGGCAAATCAGGTGGTCTGTATACTTAAACTAGTGTAAACACTAGGAAGCCTTTAGGTTTTATATTCAATACAGTTTCTACAACAATCTCAAACTTTGTCTGAAATGCGCAAACAAGAAACAGTCTCAGAATTTATGTTCCAAGACATTTACACAGTGCTCCACCTTTGTCCAGTTTCTCTCTGCATGTAGAATTGATCTTCTGGCCAAATTTCTTCCTCAAATTTCAAACTCTCCTTCTGATGGTGTTCTTCTTTTATTTATTCCTGCTGATAAAACTCATCGCAACAATAACAAAAAATAATAAAGAAATCAAGCACATATATTGAATGCATAAGGCAGGACATATTTTATTCTGAATACAATAGTATATTAACTTATTTAATTGTCCAAGAAACACATTGAAGTCTACAAAATAATTCTATTTTTTTTTCTTTCTCCTTATGATTTCACTGAAGAAATTCTTCAGTGCATTTCTAGGTACAAAGAAGCTATGTAAGTTCTGCAATCATAGAGTTGGTATGTGATGGAGAAGGAGTTTATCACAAGCACTCTAATACTAGGACTTACATTTCTATTGACTATACTATGCTGCCTAATCAAGGATAAACTAGAAGAAATAAGTATGGGAAGATATTTCAAATTAGTATGTCAGTTGAATTATGTACTATATATTAAGTGATACAGCTTTATTGTCTTACCAAACCCATATAATAACTTAACATGCCTTAAAACATAAACATCAATTAATTAATGGATATAGGATTATTAATTAAAAGCATCATTAACTATTTGTAAGCATTTATTGTGCTCTAATAATTTTCTAAATCATTAAAACCAATAAATGCTTTGATATATTAAACTTTTAAAACATGAATTTTCTTATCTTTATATTTACAAATGAGAACACTGAGGGAAATGATGATTAAATGGCATTTCTTTTTCTCCAAGAGATGTTTCTATCAATTCTTTGTTACAGACTTAGCACCTCTTAACTAAACTCACCACACATTTATTTTTACCCCTTTCTAGCAGGAAACAAAGATTAAAATAATTTGCAAATACTAACTGTTGTTCTCAAATAAGTCTCAACTAGCTACTGTGAATTTTTCTCAGTAAAAACAAGCTAAATTTCATGTGAGAGAAATAACTAAACTGTGGCAATGTTAGTTGTAAAGAATCCAGCTGCCCATGCAGGAGACGTAAGAGATGTGAATTCGATTCCTGGAAAGGGAAGATCCTCTGAGGGAGTGCATGACAACTCCAGTGTTCTAGGCTGGAGAATCCCATGGACAGAGGAGCCCAGCAAGCTACAGTTTACAGGGCCACAAAGAGACACGACTGAGAGACTAAAACTTCCGGATATTACACTAAAGACTTAAAATTGGTGTTGTAATAGCAGTTTTCATTAGAAATAATTCTTACTAAGACAATTCAGTCACCCAATCAAGGAAGTCCTTTGACTTGATACATGCAGAGGCACAACTAATGTGTCTGAGTTATTTCTAAAACTCAGAATGACACATTGTAAGTAAATATGTACCCTTAAAGTAACTCACTGCATACTGGACTATGAATAAGTTAGTTCTTTTCTTTGGGCTTCATTCGCTTGGAAAATTTGGAACGTGGATTGGGTGCTATTTTAGTAGTATGAAGTGGGATTTCCCTGTGGCTCAGATGGTAAAGAACCTGCCTTCTATGTGGGTGACCTGGGTTTGATCCCTGGGCTGGGAAGATCCCCTGGAGAGGTGAATGGCTACCCACTCCAGTATTCTGGCCTGGATAATTCCGTGGACTATACACAAAGAGTTGGACACGACTGAGCGACTTTCACTTAAACTTAAGTAGTATAACATTAATAAATCTTTAATTTTGCAGATGAAAGTCATGTGTCTGCTTCAAGAATTTAACTCCCAATTTATTATCCCTGACATAGTGCATCAAAGCTGTTTATACCAAAAATTGGCATAGTAATCCCCTTATACACAAATACTGCAAAGGTATATTTTAGTCCTGTTGTCATAAAATATGAATTAATAAATTCCAAGTGTCTTGTGCTGTATAGTTTTCATTTTTGTTCAAAAATTATTTTCTGAGTTAACTTCACTCTCTGCCTGAGGTGCATGCTAAATCACTTGTGGACTTAAGCCCACCAGGGTCCTCTGTCCATGGGATTTCCCAGTCAGGAATACTGAAGTGGGTTGCCATGTCCCCTTCCAGGGGATCTTCCCAACTCAGGGATTGAACTCACGTCTCTTAAGTCTCATAAATTGGCAGGCAGGTTCTTTACCACTAGCACCACCTGCCTGATGTAACACATCTCTATTAAAGTAAGAGTTTTTAACTTGACTGGGTTAACAATGGGTGCATTTCTCTTGCACTTTTCTTTGTGAAAATTTAAGATGAACATTATTTAAAATGTATAGTTCTCTGATTATGTTTTTAATAGCCTTTCCCATGTATTTGAAGGTATTTTGATAATATTTTGTGAATATTTGTGTCTGGTATCAACTGACTGATGGTAAAAATACAATAATCTGGGAAATAATAAGATGAAATTTGCTATGCTTATTGTACACAATTCAAGAGTGACTGTTGTAAAGGCTCAGCAATCCATGTCACCCAGCTATCTATCTGTCTAGTCTGTCGCCTCTTCCTTCCGCTTCCCTTTGAGTGGTGTGTGTCTGCTGGAAAAACAGACTTAGTGACTCCCTGAGCATATTTTCTGTATGTAACTGAAGCAGGATGACTATAACTATTGCCAGTAACATAGCTTTTTCCTTCCTTCATCTTTCCTTTCATGGAATGTTTGAAGGAAGTGTTATAGGCTGAAAGTAATTGACTGATATTTACATTATTTGATAATTTGTGCAGAATGAGTACATGCAAACCAGAACTGAAGCTACATGTATTGCTGAAGAAAAAACCTGTTGGATTAGTCTTGATGCTTGGGGCATTTCTGGGAAGGGGAGAACACAGGTAGCACCAGAGTGGGTGAGAGATTGAACAGAAGAAATTTGCAACTTGTATGGAAGCATTTAAATACTTAAGCAACACGTAGGGTGGCATTTGTCAGCATTGGAAATTAGAAGGTTGAAATTGTTAGTAATTTGATGAAATTGCAAAACAGAAAGAGACTCACACACACAGAGAATGAACGTATGGTTGCCAGGGGGACGAATGGGTGTAAAGGATGGACATGGACACATTGCTGTATTTAAAATGGATAACCAACAAGGACTCACTGTAAAGTACATGGATCTCTGCTCAATATATGTGGCAGCCTGAATGGGAGGGGAGTTTGGGGGAGAACGGATACATGTATATGTTGGCTGAATTTCTTCACTATTCACATGAAAGTATCACAACATTGTTAATCAGTAATACCCCAATGCAAAATAAAAACTTAAAAATAAATGATTAATAATTTGTAGTTTTGTTGCCTGAGTTTTTGCTCAAACTACAAAATTTAAAATCTAGTTAATTAAGCAAAGGTAATGTAGAAGAACATGTAAACAACTCATGTTAAGCCTGAGGTGTCTTAAAGTCCCTAAAGACTTTAGGCAGAAGCTAAAGGAAAACACTGAAATGCTTTTTGATCAAATTTTGTTACCAAAAGATTCTGCCTTTGATTAAAACTGAAGTTACATTTAGTAACATCTTTCTTTTTAAAATTTAGTGAAAATACTCTCCATGAGTTGAATAATATTGAAAATGTATTTTTGAATGGTTCAGTCAAGTCTATTTAATACAAATAATGGCACCCACAAGCTAAGATAATTATGATGTAAGGATACATTTTACAGCTGTAAATTTACCTTTGTATCAAAAAAACACTATAAATCCTTGTCTGCTACAGTGTTTAATAGTATGAAAGGTGCTTTCTCAAGCTATCTTAAAATACATTATTCTCAAGGAAACATTTGACAAATAAATTATAATTAATTATTTTATAGTTTAAAAGCATACATCCAGAGAATTATGGGAAAATTGAATAATAGCATCACCATCACACACAAAAAATTGTTCCTCAGAGAAACAAGTCATTGTTAGCACAAATAATTTGTCAGAAAGCAAGGAAAAAGTAAAAGTTGCTGATGCTCTGTCTGAAACATGTTTAGATGATAGTTGAACAAAGCTCTGATGCCTGTATTGTTTTTCTTTCCTTTTTTTGAGTCTAAATATGTTCGATGATAGCTATATCACATAAAGGGATAAAAAGGGATGATTTTAGCAGAACTTATGATACTAATGTGTAAACCTGAATACAAACGATGATTTGTCTGTTTGCCATTGCAGGATCTAACAGAGGACAAACAGTATAACCAAATCCTTCATAAACACTGATTTGAACCACTTGCTTAGTAGAAGCTATAAAGTGAATTTTTCTTCTAGTCTGAATAATTGGTGAAGCTGTTTTCATTAACTGAATAAATGACATCGCCATTCCATTACATTCTCTAAAATATTTTGATATTGTTAAATAATGATTTTTTTATCCCTTAAGTTTTTTCTCCCTTATATTAAGATATTCAATCTAGACTTTCTTTTCTATTGTTTGAAAGTTGTCTATAAATTACATTCTTAATTTAAATCACTTTGCTTTTCTATTTTTTCTCTTTTTCAATAGTAATACTGCTCAAATAATTTCATCAAATTTTCTGAATGTTTCTGTTTCAAAGAGCTCTTTGTAATCCTGAAATATCCTTACACCACTTAGCATTCTTGCATATGTTTGCAAGTATAGATGTATGTTTATATACATGCATATGGATTATTTACAGTGCAAATAATGCATGCATACATATATATCAAAATATATATATTTTATACACACATATATAGTAAATATAGACAAAATGCACATGTATGAGCATATATATATATCAATTATTGATAAAGACATTTTGAACTTTTTCATTCACTTCTTATAAAATATATGAATTTAAACATAATTTATTGACAACATATAGCAGCATAAATTTTTAGTAATATTTTGCTTTATTATTAATATAAATAATGAAGTGAGGTGAAAATCACTCAGTTGTGTCTGACTCTTTGAGAATACATGGCCTATCCAGTCCATGGAATTCTCCATGCCAGAATACTGGAGTGGGTAGCCACTCCCTTCTCCAAGGGATCTTCCCAATCCACAGATTAAAGCCAGGTCTCCCACATTGCAGGAGGATTCTTTCTCAGCTGAGCCACAAAAGAGACTGATTATTTTTCTTATATATCAATACTGTCATTCTCCTGTATGCAAATTTACACCTAAGATTCTCATACAAAAAAGTCAATATTCTTATCATCTCTTTTCAGTTCAGTTCGGTTCAGTCATGTCCAACTGTTTGTGACCCAATGGACTGCAGCATGTAAGGCCTCCCTGTCCATCACTAACTTCCAGAGCTTTCTCAAACTCATGTCCATCGAGTCGATGATGCCATCCAGCCATCTCATTCTCTGTCATCCCCTTCTCCTCCTGCTTCAATCTTTCCCAGCATCAGGGTCTTTTCCAAGGAGTCAGGTCTTCACATCAGGTGGCCAAAGTATTGGAGTTTCAGCTTCAACATCAGTTCTTCCAATGAACATTCAGTACTGATTTCCTTTAGGATGGACTGGTTGAATCTCCTTGCAGTCCAAAGGACTCAAGAGTCTTCTCCAACAACACAGTTCAAAAGCATCAATTCTTCGGCACTCAGCTTTCCTTAGTCCAACTCTCACATCCATACATGACTACTGGAGAAACCATAACTTTGACTAGATGGACCTTTGTCAGCAATTAAAAAGCAATGTCTCTGCTTTTTAATATGCTCTCTAAGTTGGTCATTGCTTTCCTTCCAAAGGGTAAGTGTCTTTTAATTTAATGGCTACAGACACCATCTGTAGTGATTTTAGAGCCCAAAACAGTAGAGTCTGTCACTGTTTCCATTGTTTGCTCATCTATTTGCCTTGAAGTGATGAGACCAGATGCCATGATCTTTGTTTTTTCAAATGTTGAGTTTTAACTCACCTTTTTCACTCTCCTCTTTCACTTTCATCAAGAAGCTCTTTAGTTCTTTTTCACTTTCTGCCACAAGGGTGGTGTCATCTGCAAATCTGAGGTTATTGATATTTCTTCTGGTAATCTTGATTCTAACTTGTGCTTCATTCAGCCCGTCATGTCATATGATGTATTCTGTATATAAGTTAAATAAGCTGGGTGACAATATACTGTCTTGATGTACTTCTTTCCTGATTTGGAACCAGTCTGTTGTTCAATGTCCAGTTCTAACTGTTTATTCTTGACCTGCATACAGATTTCTCAGGAGACAGGTCAGGTGGTCTGGTATTCCCATCTCTTGAAGAATTTTCCACAGCTTGTTGTGATCTACACAGCAAAGTCTTTGACATAGTCAATGAAGCTATAGATGTCAATAAAGATGTAGATATTTTTCTGGAACTCTCTTGCTTTTTTGGTGATCCAATGGATGTTGGCAATTTGATCTCTGAGTTCCTCTGCTTTTTTAAATCCAGCTTGACCATCTGAAAGGTCACAGTTCATGTACTGTTGAAGCCTGGCTTGGAGGAATTTGAGCATTACTTTACTAGTGTGTGAGCATTACTTTACTAATGTACAATTGTATGGCAGTTTGAACATTCTTTGACATTGCTTTACTTCAGGATTGGAATGAAAACTGACATTTTCCAGTCCTGTGGCCACTGTTCACTTTCCCAAATTTGTTGGTATATTGAGTACAGCACTTTAATAGCATCCTTTTTTTAGGATTTGAAATAGCATCCTTTTTGGATGTCCATATAAGAAAATATATTCACTTTGCTATAGTCCAACAGAAAGCCTGAGTTCTAAGACTAGAAAAGACTCTATTGAGTTTCCAACATCAATGTCTACTAATACTTCACACAAAACTCTGTGAACAGAAATGTTCATAATTATGTGAACGTGCAGCTCATCCCCATGATCAAATATAAGAATCAGTTTTGAACACCTGCCATGGGCCATTTTTAGAGCACTTGTCATGAACCTAAAATTCAGTTTTGATTTAAATGCTTGCTCTCATTTTATCAGTTTAAACTGGATATTCTTATATGTCAGTAATTCTAGATGAACACTAGAAAAGAAAAAGTCTTTTAAAGCCATTTTAATGAAAAAATGGGCCTCATGTTTAAAAACCAAAATTCACCAAACCAAGCATATTTATTTATTTAAAGTACAACTAAAAACAATGAAGTATTTATGAACATACACTCTTATGCTCACTGTATTTGTGAAGAATTTAAATAGGACTGACTCTTTGCATCCACTGGGAGTCAGTGAAAGAATCTGACTTTATGAGCTTAAAGGCATTTCTTTCAACAGAAGATAGAAGTCAAACTTCTATATTATAGGTCAGAAAAAGTTTCAATGGCCACAACACTGTGAGTTTAATTCACCAGACAACTAAGAGTTTATATGAAATTATTTGTTAACATTAACTTTTTTGAAAATATTCTAAATTGTTTGAGCCTACTTTGTGGTTATAGGTCAATTAACACTAACAGATGTGAAATCTTTTGAAAATGAGTATCTTATTCCCAAATAGATATTGAGTATCTTCACTGGAATCAGAGTCAAATCTAAAGAACAAATTCACTCTGTGATCTTGAGACCACTTACCCCTGTAGTTACACATTTTACCAACAAATAAAATAAAAGATCACTGAACTAGATAACTCTTAGAGTTTTTACTAGAGCTAACATATATGACAGGTGCTGCCATTGTTTGGTCACTAATGTTTGACTCTTTATGACCCCATGGAGCATGCAGGTTCCATGGGGTTTTATAGGCAAGAATACTGGAGTGGTTTGCCATTTCTTCCTCCAGGGGATTTTCCTGACCCAGGAATCAAACCCATGTCTCCTGAATTGACAGGAGGATTCTTTACCACTGGAGCCACTCAGGAAACCCAACATATATGACTATTTGCTTCTTCTTCTTCTTTTTTTTTTTAATTTGCTTCTTTGTTACATGAAAAGGGAAAGTGACTTTGAGCAATTTAAAAGGGAAAGTAATATCATAGCAGATACTGTTTACTAAAAATCCAGACTGAGAAAGTCTCATATAGAAACTGACATCACTGGACTATTGTAATTCCATGGGTAATTTAATCTGCTAGCTGGCAAACTCAGTCCCATTGAAAATGCTGAAATGAACAAAAGGAAGTTTTTACCACAATTCTTAAATTACTGTGAATAACTAAAACTAGCAAAGATAATGTAAAAAAAAATCTAAAGCCCTCTTCTACCCTCAACTCTGCTGCAGAAAATAAAAAAGAAATGAAATTGGAGGATCTGATATGCAATTGTTGAATGTGCAATTATTTTTCAGAATAATAGACTCATTCAGAGAAAATGACAATGGCATTGTCTGTGATGGTCTTTGAGGCTTCCCTTGTGGTTCAGCTGGTAAAGAATCCTCCTGCAATGCAGGAGACCTGGGTTCAATCTCTGGGTTGGGAAGATTCCCCTGGAGGAGGAAATGGCAAACCACTCCAGTATTCTGACCTAAATATAAAAAAATCACACTTTAGAATATGTGGATGCTATTTTTTAGAAAGAGAAGTATATGCCATGAAACCCACTATTCATATGCTTAATATTATTCTAAATATCATTAATTAATTTAAATAATTTACCTATTACTAAAGTAAGATTATATCATTTGTTTGGTGCTGATTTATAATGTGATAAAATATTTCTGAAACATAATTTGTTTGGTTTACAAATCTGACAATAAAAATTTCCACACTCTTTGCTTGGCATCTGAGAACAGCCAGGTGATTTTTGAGTTTGAGAAACTGACAACACTCCATTTCAAGCACCTGAAGGAAGATGACATAGAAATGGTTATTTCCTTTTTTTTTTTTTTTTTTGTATAATTACTACTAACGAAAATCTCTAAGGCAGGAATGAGATACAATCAGAATGTACAATAAAGTGAGAAAAGATAAATGCATATTGTTCTTGGCAAATGATGGATCATTATCTTTTAAAGAAAGAGGCTAAGAACAATTTGGGCTCCCCATTTGTTAGTAAACTTTATTTGCAGAGAGAAGCAATTTGTCTAAACTTCCATAGTGAGTTGATAACAGACCAGAGATTCAAACGAAAACCAAGTTCCTTGGACTCCAACCTAAGTCCTCACTCTGTTTATCACAAAACTGTATAACAAAATTTCAGTTGAAATTGTGTACAGCCATGTTTTAAGTGGTGGTAGATTGCCTGCTGTGTGCTCTGTGCTTAGTTGCTTCAGCCGTGTCTGACTCTGCAACCCCATAGACCTTAGCCTGCCAGGCTCCTCTGTCCAAGGAATTCTCCAGGCGAGAATACTGGAGTGCGTTGCCATGCCCTCCTCCAGGGGATCTTCTCAACCCAGAAATCGAACCTGTGTGTCCTTTATCTCCTGCCTTGTAGATGAACTCTTTAATGCTGAGTCACTCTGGAAGCCCATAGTAGATTGCCTATTAAGAGTCAATACTAATAATATGTTCCTTCCTTAATAATGCCAAATCATCTGATTTGAGTCACTTATGTGTAAATAGAAAATATTGACATCTAGGTAATATGATATAGAAAGGGTCAAAGGTTTGCACTCGCCAAATGCACTTGCTTCATGACTTACATAAAATATGATTCCACCAGACTTTTTACACCAGTATTGTGTAAGACTAATAACCTTTATGGATACAAAATTAATATGTGAATAATATTAATGGAGGTGTTATCAGACTGGTTAGCCTTAGAGAGCAGAACCTTAGGGAATGATGCTAGATAAGATGGATAATAAAATTGCCTCTGGGAACTACCTGCTATACCATATTTTTCTGTATGCATCTTTTATGAATTTATAATAGAAATAACATGAACCTAGAAATTAAACTGAGATAACACTGAAATGTAATTTTGCATATGCTACTAACTCACACTAAATATTTAAAAGTTGCCTGAATTCTTTGAAAATCAGTTTTCTATTATATATAATGAGAAAGATAATACCTTACTTATTTAACTGTTATTAAGAGTAAATGTGATGATGTATATAAAGCACTTGATTATTAACATTGCTAGACAATGTGCGTGGATCTCTTCTAGTCAGTTTTAGATAAGCCTAATTGTTATTTCTGTTTCACAAATCCATAAATTGAGGGTAAATGATATTTTTTACATCACACAGCTAATAAATGACAAAATGTAGAAATATTACCAGATTCGTCTGACTCCAAAGTTTTGATGCATTTAATCTTTCTGCTATATTCCTTCTCAAAGAGCATGATGGGTAACATGTGTCAACTTTATTGGACTAACACATGCACAGACAGTTGGTCAAAAATTTCTAGGAACTTCAGGAAAGGTGTCTCCTAAAAAGATTACAATTTTGAATCTGGAGACTTAATAAAGATGATTGCTCTCTCCAAGGAGGGTGGGCATCACCCTTACTGTTGAGGATATGAATAGAAGAAAAATCTGGCATGTTTGCAAGCTCAGTCTTATCTGACTCTTTCTGACCCCATGAACTGTAGCCCTCTAGCGTCCTCTGTCCATAGGATTATCCTGGCGAGAATACTTGAGTGAGCTGCAATTTCCTCCTCCAGGAGATCTTTCTGATCCAGGGATAGAACCCATATCTCCTGCAGCTCCATTATTGACATGTGCATTCTTTACCACGAGCCACCTGGAAAGACCAACAAATGTAGACAAAGGGCAAATTCACCCTCTCTCCTTCAGCTGTGATATCTGTCTTTTGCCCTTCGATATTGGTGATGCTTCTTGATTTGGGGCTTTCAGATTCAAATTGGGGCCCTGATTCTGAGACCTTACCTTTTGGACTTAAGTACACCACTCATTCTCCAGCTTATAAACAACAGACCATGGAACTTTGTGGCTTCCATAACCACCGGAACCAATTCCTATAACAAATATAGCAAACCTCTCTCTCTCTCTCTATATATATATATATATAATATATATATACATATATATAATATATATATATTAATATATGTGTGTGTGTGTGTGTGTGTCTCTATAATACATAAGATATTTTCTCTGGAGAGCCCTGACCAACACACAAAGCTGACAAGCTGACAAAATTTAGGTGTTCTGTAGGAGAGCAGTAGAAAGATGTGGAAATTTGAAACATCCTTTGAATTTGAAGTCTCCTTTAAGAGCAGAAAGTCTAGTAAAGAATTCCTTGCCCTGGCATGAATGACAAAACTTTATAATTATTAAATAGAGAAAGAAGCTTAATTCTTATTGACTAGAAAGAACAATTTAGCAATGTTCAAACTTTGCAAAAAAAAAGACAAAAGTCATGTGCTATCACCATTCAAAACAATTTTTTAAGCTGGATTTAATTCAGATAACTATTTAGGCTTCAGAACAATAGACTTCCAATATTTGAACAGATACACACAGACCTTATCAGACCACAAGGGATGGAGCTCCAAGAGGATGGTAAGTGCTATAGCTGTGGAGATGACTACAGAAATGTAAATAAATGACAGATGGGAAAAAATGGAGAAAACTACAAACCCAAGTGGATAGCCTAAAAATGCCTCTGCCAATTTAGTAATTAAACTGAGAAGTTTATAAGGCAAACTGAGAATCACATATTGGTGGAGAAAGGCAAAACTTTATGAATATCTCGGGGCTCTGACTGGAAAACCTAAACCGAGAATAGGATAAGCCCTGTGAAAACTGATGAAAGAGAAAAGGAAAACTTTGAAAGAAGGTAAGTCAATACAAATGAGATATAGGAACACTATTTGAAGAATATAGTATGATATTATCATATGCCAAAATTTTATTTGAGTGATTTGGATATAGGAGATAAGCAAATGAAAGACACATGGAAAGGGATTAGTCATTAGGGATCAGATACTGTACAACATGTGTTTTATATTATGTATATTGAATACATAAAATTTAATATATGTTATATGTATACATAATCTACAGTCTCTCTGTGTGTGTATATATATATTTTTTCTTATAACAGCCTTGAAGGATATTATTATTTTCATCTAGGAGACAGGAATTTGAGTCACTTAATTTCCAGGTCACACAGTTTGGAGAATTGACCCTGAACTCATTTTCATTTTGTTTTTCTTTTTTAACAGAATAAGGGATTTAATTATTTATTTTTAAGTTAATTTTTACTGGAATATAGTTGATTTACAAAGCTGTGTTAGTTTATGCTGTTCATCAAGTGAATCATTTTTATTATACATATAACCACTTTCTAGATTCTTTTCCCATATAGGTCACTGTAGAATATTGAGTAGAGTTCCCTGTGCTATATGGTAAGTCTTCATTAGTTGTCTATTTTATATATAGTAGTGAGCATATGTCAATGAGAGTTTCCCAGTTTATTTCTCCTCTGTTTTTCCCCTTGGAAACCATAAGTTTATTCTATATGTTATTCTATTTCTGTTTTGTAAATAAGTTCATTTGCACTTTTTTTTTAAGTTTTCACATATAAGTGATATCATATGATACTTGTTTTCCTCAGTCTGACTTAGTTCTCTCAGTATGATAAATCATTTCAACTTACAGTCTTAGACACGGAACACATCTGTCCCACAGTGGATTGAGAGTATCTTTAAAATAAAGAATTACAATAGGTTGAAACTTTTATAAAAATGATTATTTCCCTTATATCATTGTATGCAGATGTGGCTTGACGTATCAGAAAGTGGAGTTACTTCTGTGCTGGAGTGAGCGTAAGAGAAGGCTTTACAGATAAGACAGTATCTATCAGCCTGCAAACTCAGAATGACTGTTCTTCTCTGTTTTAGCCCATGTTTTATCCCTTGGGCTGTATATATTAAGTATTTGGTAACTGCTCAATAAATGTTTGTTGGGTACACTAATTTGGGATCAGTTTGCAAATAATGCAGTCACTGGGTTATAAACAATACATGGTTTTATTCTTTTTAAGTCTCCAACTGAATCAGACCCACTCTCATCTACTTAGTTATTACCTTCTCAGTATCCTTATTTTTTTTTTGTCATTTCTAAATAATAAATGGTCTCATTTTGCTTCCTGAAAGTATGTTCTGATTATATTCAGAGCTGTGATTTTATACACAATTCAAAATTATTTTTATCTGTTTCCCACAGTACAAAGTAGACCAGGGGTGTTTGGTGGGGCTAAACAAGGGAAAGGGCAAAAGAAGTAGACAGAGTTATTTTGCTTGAATGTTAGAATACATTTCTCCCCTTGGGGGTGACTGATGCACTCTATTCAATGTAGCTTTTGCACTTCATGTGGATCTGACAGAGGAGCAGGGGACATTCCTTACCATCTGAGCCACCAAGGAGAGAGTCAGACATGACTGAAGTGACTTAGCACACACTAATGCAGGGGAAATTCAGGGTCCTAAAGACAAAGGTCTACTCCTGAGCAAGATGCCATGGCTAGTCATATCCTGGTGCCCCACTTATAGCCCTGAAGACCTCTAATTGCTATTTCTCTTTGGGTTCTTTATTTCCTATTCTAAAAAGTATGAGCATGAATCAACAGATTTCCTGGCTGAGCATAGTTCAGTTGAGTCATAACATCATGGCCCTCTGATTTTCAAGATACACTTCAGTCTTTATGTGGGATTCTGTTTGAATTCCCTTGGTCTCCAGGAGGATGGATGCCATTATTTCTGAAGAAAGGGGTACAAAGAAAGAGCATAACTGACCATAATTTTACTACTGTAAGGTAATGCTGCAAAAGACAGATCTGCTCTCCTTAGTAAATGGATGTGGGATTGAAGGTAAGAACTGGTGCTTGAATTTTCAAACTTCTGTATATCTTGAAGAGAGAAACTGACTCTATCTGCTCTTCATTTGTGTGTGCTTTGCATGCTAAGTTGCTCAGTCGTGTCTGACTCTTTGTGACCCCATGGGCTATAGCCCACCAGGTTTCTCTGTCCACAGAATTCTCCAGGCAAGAATACAGGAGTGGGTTGCCATGTCCTCCTCCAGGATATCTTACCAACCCAGGAATCAAACCTGTGTCTCTTATGTCTCATTATTGGCAGTTGGATTCTTTATCACTAATGCCCTGTTTTATTTTCCTTCAAATGTAAAGCAAATTAATTACATATTGTCAGTCACAACACTCTATCATAATGCCAGGCCAAGAGTAATAATTCTTTTAAAAATGGCTGTTACAAATTACAAACACAATATTCAAATTAATTAGTGTAGTACTTTTAATTGTGTCAAAAAGCAAACTTGGCTTTGTAGTACTAAATAGAGTGAGGAAGAATATTCCAAGCAAGGAGAAAAGCAGTAATTCAATGAGACTAGATTATGGGTTCTTAGAGTAAGATTCTATGAATGGACTGGATTTTAAGAAACAACCCTAGAGAATGGACTTTCTTGTGGACTTTATTCAGCAGCCCTTGAGAAGGCACTGGACCATGTGTAAGTTGTAGAGACATTTTATTGTGTCTGTAATCAAAATATAACCCTTATGTAAGCATCCAAGTTAGGAAGGAAGGAGCGAGCAATTTGTATAGGAAGATAGTGCAATATTTATGAAAGAACTGAAGAGCTTGATGGGAGAATTTGATGGAACCACAAAGGAAGTGGGAATTAAAAATAATAAAACCAAGAGAATAGATTATAGAGTTATATCAGATGTGGAGAATTTATTCTTTGCTACATGTTGCTGAGCAGAAAGAAAAGTTTGTGCCCAGAATTCCTCTCAGAAAAGAACTGGAGCAGGTAATTGTAGCTAACTAGGACAGAAAAAAAAAAAAAAAAAGGTTTTTTTCTAATCAATGTGAATATGGAGTTGTTTCTTTTTATTACACTAATATTTATGAATATGTAATGTCTTAATTCTGATAAAAGGTAGCTTTATTCAAGTTATCTCAAGTTTATGGAAGCATTCCTACATGTATTTTGAGATGTAATTTCTATAAAACATGAAAGATGCATAGTTTGCCTTTATCTATTTTTAAAATGTAGTGGTTGAATCTCATATGAGTCCTTGAAAAAATATTATTTCTTTATTTCTGATCCAAGAAATCAAAAGTCAAAAGAGATGTGTCACAACAATTAATGCAGGTACAAATATCTACCCTTTTAAACTGCCTTTGGTAAAGCTGTTTATGTAAATTGAAGTCTGACCTGACTTGCCTATTCATTACTCTGCCAACTTATTTTACTTTATTTTTGCACTTCATTCTTTTCCCTGTTCTTGTTTTTTTTTTTTTTTTTTTTCATCTCGGACTTCCTGCAAGAATTTTTACTGGCATGACTTTAAAACACCATAGAAGATGTCTACATTTTCCTTCAATATCATCACTGGAGAGAATCACTTGCTTACAAATTCACTCTGGTAAATTCTTAAAAGCTCAACCTCACCTAAACTTTCACACACAAAAGGTTAAAGATAACTTGTAGATTATTCAGATTGCTCATATCAGTGTGATGGGATAAAGAAGAGTATAAATAGTAAAGGAGAAACATTGTAATAAGTGATTGTTTTCTTAAAACTCCCATTCCCTCTGGTTAATGGAAGTCATTGATTTATCCAGTACCACTAAACACTTTTATTCTAAGAATTGTTCAAATCACTATTATTTCATAAACAAGTAAAAAAAGTAAAAATTCATAATATTTATCTATTGCTTTATCAAAATTCAGTATCTGTTGTTGAAACTGATCACATCTTAAATTTCTCCAGGGTTATTAGCTGAAGAAATCAGCATTTATGAGTTGATATTTTATTAGCAAGAAGTGATAGAAGCTATCAGTAGGACGTTGCTGTTCCATTAAGGAGAGCATGTGTTAATCCACCGGGAGTGGTGATAAAGATAAACTAGTTTAAAATGTTAGTCACCAAGTTGTGTCCAACTCTTTGCAACCTCGTGGACAGCCAGGCTCCTCTGTCCATGGAATTCTCTAGGCAAGAATAGTGGAGTGGGTAGCTATTCCCTTCTTCAGTGGATCTTCCCAACCCAGGGATTAAGCCCAGGTCTCTTGCATTGCAGGCGGATTATTTTGCCATCTGAGTCACAAGGGAAGCCCTATTACAAAAGATAAGCTAAAACAATGCAATATAATTTCTAAGTGCTAAAAGGTTTAGTCAAAAAAGTGACTGAAAAGAAGTTTGGAGAACAGTCTTCAACACAGGAATAGAGGTGATTTTATGTTACAAGTGTCCATGACTTTGAGACTAAGACAATTTGAAGCCCTTTCCATAGGTCAATGTTTTCTGAAGTACACATATTTTAAAACCAGAATCTTATTAGAAATCTAAAATATGAATTTTTAAAATTGTGGAAACATCCAAATGCTTGTTTGCTTTTTTTTTTTTTTTGCTGTTTTGAAGGGTTTATTTTTTTAAATTTTATCAATTTTTAATTTTTTAATTGGGTGAGAATTGCTCTACAATGTTGTGTTGGTTTCTGCTGTACAATAATGCACTCAGTATTACCAATTATAAGAGAAATACAAATCAAAACTACAATGAAGTATCCCTCATACCATTCAGAATGACCATTATCAAAATATCTACAAACAATAAATGCTGAAGAGGATGTGGGGAAAAGGGAAACTTTGTACACTCTTAGTGGAAGTGTGAATGATACAACTATTGTGGAAAACAGTACGGCAAGTCCCATAAAAACTAGAAATATGGAGAAGAAAATAACAATACACTCCAGTATTCTTGCCTGGTAAATCCCACAGACAGAGGAACCTGGCTGCTACAGTCCATGTGGTCCCCAAGAGACTGACAAAATTTAGCGATTAAACAACAATATATAATAAGATTAGTTTTTTCATCATTGGGGAAATGATGTTTTAACTATAGGTTATCAACTTTCCAAAAATAAAGAAAGCATACCTAGACCTTACAAAGAAATATGAGACAATTGTATTTAACAGGTTTAATTATGAAATAATATGTTAGAAGAAAACACAGGAGGAAGAAGGGTTTACTGAGTAGGAACAGAGGCATGGAAGACACGAAGAGAGTAAGTCAGCTTGTACAAAGATTTAAATAAACTTCAGCATAGCAAACTGTGCCAAAAAGATATAATAGACAATTGGCAAAAAATCACAGTGCCTAAAAACAAATATGTCATTTACAAACAGAGAGTCCTATGACACGTACAAAGCAGTTGGGGAAATAGGTGGGTCACCAACAGGGGTGTCACACTAGAAGAACTCAAATAAAGAAAATGTATTAGGTTATTAACCTCATTGGCCAGACAATTATGAATTTATAACAAATCTTGACTCTCAGATGTGTAAAAATTTAACCTGGTTAATATGTGGTACCTGTATCAGTGTGGAAAACAGGAGGCTGCTCATCATTACCCGTGCAGATATGTCTCCTCTGGTTTGGGGTGGTAATATGGCAAGACCTGTCCACTTTATAAATGTGTGTTTCTTTTGAAACAGTAATTCTAGATCTAAAGTTTCATCCCACGGGAAAAAATATATAGGTATAAATAAAAAATAAAAACCAGGAATAAATCCACCATATGACCCAGAAATTTTATTACTGGGCATAAACCCTGAGAAAGCCACAATTCTAAAATACATGTGTACCCATTCATTGCAGCACTATTTACAAATACTTCTTTTTAACAACCATTTAATATATTAATTTTGCTGACATGTCACCTTTGGAAGTTAGAATAAAGTAGAAAGGCATACATTTAAAATAGAGCATATTTAGAAACAACTCATGGTTTCCCTTTTATTTGTGACTATATTCAATTTAAATTTGCTAGGCATCCATTTCGGGAGTTTCCTTAATGACACAATGGTAAAGAATTCACCTGTCAATGCAGGAGATGCAAGAGATATAGTTTCGATCCAAGTGTCAGGAAGATCCCCTGGAGTAGGAAATAGCAACCTGTTTCAGTATTCTTCCCTGGAAAATTTCAGGACAGAGGAGTCTGGTGGGCTACAGTTCACAGGGTCACAAAGAGTTGGACATGACTGAGGGGCTCAGCACACACACACACACACACACACAGGCTTCCATTTCATTATCTCAAAGTGGAGGAAACAAAACTTGTCTCAAGGACCTTGAAGGAATTGAGTAGGAAAAATTATACAAAGCCCTGAGTATTACGTCTGTCACAAGGAAAATACCAATATATGTCTACTTAATATTTCTCTCTACATTTCCAAAATTATGGTCCACAGAGCAATAAGTCCATTAGATGTTTGTAGTGCTTCATGGTTCAGTCATTTCTGACTCTTTGTGACCCCATGGACTGTAGCCTGCCAGGCTCCTCCATCCATGTGGCTTCTCCAAGCAAGAATACTTGAGTGGGTTGCCATGCCCTCCTCCAGGGGACTTTCCCAACCCTGGGATTGAACCCAGGTCTCCCACATTGCAGGAGTATCAGTGTGTATTAATCTTATATTGACATATGTTTTCCTTTCTCTTGGATAATATCTAGGATCGGAACAGCTGGATCATATGTAAACATGTAAATCAGGATTTTTGAACCTTAGGTATTTTGCCATTATGAACCGGATAATTATTATAATTATTTTGGGAGGTTGTTCCAAACTTTGTAGAATATTCAACAGCAGCATGGTCTTAACCATCTAAATGCCAGTAACAGTCACTGCCAGTTGAGACAGTCAAAAATTAGATATTTACAAAGGCCTCTGATGAGGCAAAATCAGATCCCTGTTGAGAATATTTCTGTTGTTTAGTTGCTAAGATAAACAACAGTGATCAATGCAAAGAAATAGAAGAAAACAATAGAATGGGGAAGACCAAAGATCTCTTCAAGAAACGTAGAGATACCAAGGCAACATTTTAGGAAAAGATGGGCACAAAAAATGACTCAAATGGCATGGACCTAACAGAAGCAGAAGACACTAAGAAGAGGTGGCAAGAATGTGCAGAAGAACTATACAAAAAAGACCTTCATGACACAGTTCAGTTCTGTTCAGTTGCTCAGTCGTGTCCAACTCTTTGGGACCCTATGAACTGCAGACCACCAGATCTACCTATTCATCACCAACTCCCAGAGTTTACCCAAACTCATGCCCATTTAGGCGGTGATGCCATCCAACCATCTCATCCTCTGTCACCCCCTTTTTGTCCTGCTTCAATCTTTCCCAGCGTCAGGGCCTTTTCAAAAGAGTCAGCTCTTCACATCAGGTGGCCAAAATATTGGAGTTTCAGCTTCAACACCAGTCCTTCCAGTGAACATTCAGGACTGATTTCCTTTAGGATGGACTGATTAGATCTCCTTGCAGTCCAAGGGACTCTCAAGAGTCCTTCTCCAACACCACAGTTCAAAAAAATCAATTATACTGTGTTCAAATTTCTTTACAGTCCAACTCTCACATCCATACATGACTACAGGAAAAACCATAGCCTTGACTAGACGGACCTTTGCTGGCAAAATAAAGCCTCTGCTTTTTAATATGCTGTCTAGGTTGGTCATAACTTTCCTTCCAAAGAAGAAGTGTCTTTTAATTTCATGGCTGCAATCACCATCTGCAGTGATTTGGGAGCCCAAAAAAATAAAGTCAGCTTTATTTTCACTGTTTCCCCATCTATTTGCCATGAAGTGATGGGCCTGGATGCCATGATCTTAGTTTTCTGAATGTTGAGCTTTAAGCCAACTTTTTCACTCTCCTCTCACTTTCATCAAGAGGCTTTTTAGTGCTTCTTCACTCTCTGCCATAAGGGTGGTGTCATCGGCATATCTGAGGTTATTGATATTTATCCCAGCAATCTTGAATTCAACTTGTGCTTCATCCAGCCCAGTGTTTCTCATGATGTACTCTTCATAGAAGTTAAATAGCAGGGTGACAATATACAGCCTTGATGTACTCCTTTTCCTATTTGGAGCCAGTGTGTTGTTTCATGTCCATTTCTAACTGTTGCTTCCTGATCTGCATACAGTTTTCTAAAGAGGCAGGTCAGGTGGTCTGGTATTCCCATCTCTTGAGGAATTTTCCACAGTTTACTGTGATCCACACAGTCAAAGGCTTGGCATAGTCAATAAAGCAGAAATAGATGTTTTCCTGGAACACTCTTGCTTTTTCAGTGATCCAGCAGATGTTGGCAATTTGATCTCTGGTTCCTCTGCCTTTTCTAAAACCAACTTGAATGTCTGGAAGTTCATGGTTCACGTATTACTGAAGCCTGGCTTTGAGAATTTTGAGCATTACTTTATTAGTGTGTGAGATGAGGGCAATTGTGTGGTAGTTTGAGCATTCTTTGGCATTGCCTTTCTTTGGGAATAGAATGAAAACTGACCTTTATCAGTCCTGTGGTCACTGCTGAGTATTCCACATTTGCTGACATGAGTTCAGCACTTTCACAGCATCTTCTTTCAGGATTTGAAATAGGTCAACTGGAATTCCATTACTTCCTCTAGATTTGTTCTTAGTGATGCTTCCTAAGGCCCACTTGACTTCACCTTCCAGGATGTCTGGCTCTAGCTGAGTGATCACACCATCATGTTTATCTGAGTCATGAAGATCTTTTTTTGTACAGTTCTTCTGTGTATTCTTGCCACCTCTTCTTAATATCTTCTGCTTCTGTTAGATCCAGACAATTTCTGTCCTTTATTGAGTGCATTTTTGCATGAAATGTTCCCTTGGTATCTCTAATTTTCATGAAGAGATATCTAGTTTTTCCCATTCTATTGTTTTCCTCTATTTCTTTGCACTGATCGCTAAAGAAGGCTTTCTTATCTCTTCTTGCTATTCTTTGGAACTCTGCCTTCAAATGGGTATATCTTTCCTTTTCTCCTTTGCTTTTTGCTTCTCTTATTTTCACAGCTATTTGTAAGGCCTCCTCAGATGGCCACTTTGCTTTTTTGCATTTCTTTGTCTTGGGGATGGTTTTGATCCCTGTCTCCTTACAATGTCATGGACCTCCATCCATACCACTCCATCTATCAAATCTAGTCCCTTAAATCTATTTCTCAGCTCCACTGTATAGTCATAAAGGATTTGATTTAGATCATACCTGAATGGTCTAGTGGTTTTCCACACTTTCTTCAATTTAAGTCTGAATTTGGTAATAAGGAGTTTTGATCTGAGGCACAGTCATCTCCCGGTCTTGTTTTTGCTGACTGTATTCAACTTCTCCATCTTTGGCTGCAAAGAATATAATCAATCTGATTTCAGTGTTGGCTGTCTGATGATGTCCACGTGTAGAGGCTTCTCTTGTGTTGTTGGAAGAGGGTGTTTGCTATGACCAGTGCATTCTCTTCACAAAACTCTATCAGCCTTTGCCCTGCTTCATTCTGTACTCTGAGGACAAATTTACCTGTTACTCCAGGTATTTCTTGACTTCTTACTTTTGCATTTCAGTCCCCTATAATGAAAAAGGCAACTTTTTTTGGTATTAGTTCTAAAAGGTCTTGTAGGTCTTCATAGAACCATTCAACTTCAGCTTCTTCAGCATTACTGGTCAGCGCATAGACTTGGATTACCATGATAGTGAATGGTTTTCCTTGGAAATGAACAGAGATCATTCTGTCATTTTTTAGATTGCATCCAATTACTGCATTTCGAATTATTTTGTTGACTCTGATGGCTACTCCATTTCTTCTAAGGGATTCCTGTCCACAGTAGTAGATATAATGGTCATCTGAGTTAAATTCACCCATTCCAGTCCATCTTAGTTCGCTGATTCCTAGAATGTTGACCTTCACTCTTGGCATCACCTGTTTGACCACTTCCAATTTGCCTTGATCCATGGACCTAACATTTCAGGTTCCTATGCAATATTGCTCTTTACGGCATCAGACCTTGTTTCTATTACCAGTCACATCCACAACTGAGTGTTATTTTTGCTTTGTTTCCATTCCTTCATTCTTTCTGGAGTTATTTCTCTCCTCGTCTCCAATAGCATATTGGGCACCTACTGACCTGGGGAGTTCATCTTTCAGTGTCTTATCTTTTTGCCTTTTCATACTGTTCATGGGGTTCTCAAGGCAAGAATACTGAAGTGGTTTGCCATTCCCTTCTCCAGTGGACCACATTCTGTCAGACCTCTCCACCACGCCCCATCTACCTTGGGTGGCCCCACACGGCATGGCTTAGTTTCACTGAGTTAGACAGGGCTGTGGTCCATGTGATCAGATTGGCCAGTTGTCTGTGATTGTGGTTTCAATCTGTCTGCCCTCTGATGCCCTCTCTCAGCACCTACTGTCTTACTTGGGTTTCTCTTACCTTGGACATGGGGTATCTCTTCACGGCTGCCCCTTACCTTGGATGTGGGGTAGCTCCTCTCAGCTGTTCCTGTGCTGTGCAGCTGCTGCATGCCCCAGATAACCACAATTGTGTGATCACTCACCTAGAGCCAGTCATCCTGGGATGTGAAGTCAAGTGGGCCCTAGGAAGCATCACTATGAACAAAGCTAGTGGAGGTGATGAAATTCCAGTTGAGCTATTTCAAATTCTAAAAAAATGATGCTATTAAAGTGCTGCACTCAATATGTTTTATACTTCCAGTTTAGTTCAGTTCAGTCACTCTTCATGTCTGACTTTTTGCAACCCCATGGGACTGCAGGGCAAGAGTCTTCCCTGTCCATTACCAACTCCTGGAGCTTACTGAAACTCATGTCCATTGAGTCAGGGATGCCACTCAACCATCTCATCCTCTGTCCTCCCCTTCTTCTCCTGCCTTTAATCTTTCCCAGAATCAGGGTCTTTTCCAGTGAGTCAAAACTTTGCATCAGGTGGCCAAAGTATTGGAGTTTCAGCTTCAGCATCAGTCCTTCCAATGAATATTCAGGACTGACTCCCTTTAGGATAGACTGGTTAGATCTCCTTGCAGTCCAAGGGACTCCCAAGAGTCTACTCCAAAACCACAGTTCAAAAGTGTCAGTTCTTCAGGGCTCAGCTTTCTTTATAGCCCAGCTCTCACATGAATCCACGACTACTCAAAAAACCGTTAACTTTGATTAGATGGACTTTGCTGGCAAAGTAATGTTTTTGCTTTTTAACATGTTGTCTTGGTTGGTCATAGCTCTTCTTCCAAGGAGCAAGCTTCTTTTTATTTCATGTCTGTAGTCACAATCTGGAGTGATTTTGAACCCCAGGAAAATAAAATGTGTCACTGTTTCCATTGTTTCCCCATTTATTTGCCATGAAGTGTTTGGTTGGATGCCGTGATCTTAATTTTTGAATGTTGAGTTTTAAGTCAGCTTTTTCACTATCCTTTTTCACTTTTTTTTCTTTTTTAAAATTGTATTTATTTTATCTTTAAATTTATTTTAATTGGAGGATAATTGCTTCACAAGTTGTGCTGGCTTCTTCCATACAACAACATCAATCAGCCAAAAGTATACACATGTCCCCTCCCTCTTGCACAGGGGAGTCTTCATGAGGCCGTGAGATGACAAAAAGGAGTAGGAGCAATGCAACGTGAACAGGAACCACGAGAATCTAAATCACTAGCTCGTGGAAGCTCATATAAGCCTTTCTTTTGGAGCCCAGTCTTGCACATACCACTTCTACTTGATGATGGATTGCTGTCACATCAGTCTTTATGAGCTGGTGGTTCATATAGCATTCAGCTTATGATGAGTAGTTCAGTTTACATAAGTAACTCTGTGGCCACCATGAGTTGTTCAGGGCCCATGTACAGGAGAGTGGTTTTCTGTAGGAAAGAGCACAACTCTAGTATCCCAAGTCTGCAGAATAATTCATCAATAAGGCCCTGCCAAAGGCCCCATGTACCATCCCTCTCACAGGTACTTCATGCTCCACTGACGCTGCTGCATCATATGGCACAAGTGGCAGAAAGGCTTATACAGCAGTGTGGGACCATGGCAGAACTGGCACTTTGGGCTCAACTAAGAACTAGAAATCTTACTAATTACTTGGTAAATGTGTCCAAGCCATGTTCATGACCAAATCTGACATACGTTGCCTTTAAAACTCAGATACCCAATAGGCCTTGGTGGTAGTGGATGCCAGATGTACCAACTTGTCCTTCACCTCAGAGCTGATATATTGACATGCACTGAAACTCCAGAAACCTTACTGAAGTTACAGAATCCTAAATTATTGAGGGATTTATTTCTTATGCTTTGTCACACATGTGTCTTACCAAGGTATCTGTGGTAGGGGTTAGAAAAATGTTCTGTAAAGAGCTAAGTAGTAATTATTTTAGGCTTTGCAGACCATGTAGCATTCTCTTCTGCACGTTCTTCTTTTCTGTTTGTTTGCTTTCGTTTTTCACTATTATTTTAAAATGGAAAAAATGTTCTTAGTTCGCAATTATATTATTAAGAGGATCTTTAGTTCTTTGCTTTCTGCCTTAAGGGTGGTGTCATCTTCATATCTGAGGTTTTTTTATATTTCTCCCAGCAATCTTGATTCCAACTTGTGCTTCATCCAGCCTGGCTTTCAGCATGATGTACTCTGCATAAAAGTTAAAGATGCATGCTGACAATATGGAGCTTTGGCATACTCCTTTCTTGATTTGGAGCCAGTCTTTTGTTCCATGTCCAGTTCTAACTGTTACTTCTTGACTTTTCCATACATATTTCTCAGGAGGTAGGCCAGGTGGTCTGGTATTCCCACCAGTTTAAAATTTTTGACAGTTTCCTGTGATCCACACAGTCAAAGTGTTTGGCGGCCGTAAAGCAGAAGTATATTTTTTCAGGAGGCAGGTAAAGTGTTCTGGTATCCCCATCTCTTTAGGAATTTCCCACAGTTTGTTGTGATCCACACAAAGGCTTTAGGATAGTAAAGGAAGCAGAAGTAGAGAATTACTGAAGTATTAATCATTCAGTCATGTCTGACTCTTTGTGACCACATGAACTATAGCCATTCAGGTTTCTTTGTCTATGGGATTCTCTAAGCAAGAATACTGGAGTGGATTGCCATTCTCTTCTCTAGAGGATCTTCCCACCCCAGGAATTGAATCCAGGTCTCTGCAGAGAATTACTGAAACAGTTAATAATTTCTGGTTTGTTTAATGAGAAAACACTGCATAATTCTTAAAATATTTCTGCCAATAATATATGTTATGTCACATCCTTAATAGTAGTATTGTTAGACTTAATTCTAGTCACAAGGGCTTCTCTTGTGGCTCAGATGGTAAAGATTTCTCCTGCAATGCAGGCGATTTGATCACCAGGTTTGATCACCCTTTTGAGAAGATCCCCTGGAGAAAGAAATGGCAACCCATTCCATCTTGCCTGGAGAATTCCATGGACAGAGGATCTTGGTAGGCTATAGTCCATGGGATCACAAAGGATTGGACATGACTGAACAACTAATACTTTCACTTCATATATATATATATATAAACGCACACATATGCACACACACACATATAGTGGTATACTATCAGAGTTTTAATTTTCATTTCTTTGATTTCTAATAATATTAAGCATCTTTCAAAGTCATTTTACACTTTTTTGAATTATCTTCAAATATTTTATTTTTAATAAAAAATATATTGAAATTAGTGTGAGTATAAATCCTGTATAAGTTCTATCTAGTTTCATCAATTTTATAGTTTGTGAAAACTATAGTACAATATCAAATTGAGTTTGCTAGAATTGATAAAGCCCACCAATCTTGTTCAGATTTCACCAGCTTTATTTGTACTAACCTGTGTGTGCATGCATTTAGTGTTTTGTTTATTTTTTTTTAATTTATTTTTTATTGAAGGATAATTGCTTTACAGAAGTTTGCTGTTTTCTGTCAAACCTCTCCACATGAATCAGCCATAGGTATACATATATTCCCCTCCCTTTTGAAACTCGCTCCCATCTCCCTCCCATTCCACCCCTCTAAGTTGATACAAAGTCCCTGTTTGAGTTTCCTGAGTCCTATGGCAAATTCCCATTGGCCATCTATTTTACATATGATAATGTAAGTTTTAAACTGTTTTACAATGGGTGTAAGTTTGTATATGCACCATCACAGTCAACAGAATAAATGGTCCCATCATCACTGTTCCCTTCCTGTCTTCTACTCCATTTTCCAAAATCATGGAATCACTAATCTCTTCTTTACCCAAGTTTTCTCATCTCACAAATGTCTTACAAATGAAATCATACAATGTGTATATTTGAGCAGCTGTTTTTTCTCATTTGGCATAATTGTCTAGAGATCCATCTGGTTCCTCTGTATCAATATTTCACTCTTTTTATATTGCTAAGTAGTATTCCACTGTATGTTTTGCCAGTTTATTTTATCATTCATTTGTTGAAGGACATTGCACTTTTTTTTTTTTTTTAACACTTCGGATTATAAATAAACCTACAATGAGCATTCGTGTATAGATTGTTGTGTGAACATGTTTTCATTTTCTGGGATAAATGCCCATGAACACAATTGCTTGTTAATATGGTAATTGCAAGTTTAACTTTACAAGAAACTGCCAAAGTTTTCCAGAATGTTTGTACCACTTTGCAATCCCATCAGCAGTGTATGGGTGATCCATTTTTTTTCAAATCCTTATAATCATTTAGTGTTGTCAATATTCATGTTTTATTTCAGCCACTCTGATGTGTACATAGTGATATTTCATTGTGGTGTATATATATGTGTGTGTGTGTGTGTGTGTGTGTGTGCGTGTATAACCACAGGTTTTGTATGCCTGTGTTTTCAGATTTCATAAGCAATATGCATATATAATCTGATAGGTAATGATATTGCAATTCTTTCCATGTGCTTATTCATTATCTAATAATGTATGTCCTCTTCACTTCAATGTCTGTTTATGTTTTAGCCCAATTTCTTATTGAATTGCTTGCTTTTTTACTGTTATCTTTTGGGAACTCTTTGTTACATGAGAGTTCTTAACAGAAACAGAACAAATAGCAGTATATTTATGTGTTCCTATACATGTAGATAGATATGTACATATATATTATTTAAAAATTTTAAAGGGCATCAATTGTAAATTGCTCACTGTTATTCAGATAAAAGCACACAGTCTATGAAAGTCCCTTCAATTTATTATTTGTTCTCACCTTAATTTTTTTTCTTTGCCCTTCAACTCTACTACCTTCACCCTGCCCTACCCCTAACCCTTGTCATAGGCTAGTACCCTTGTATATTTGCAACCTTGAAAAATTGAGTTTTGCATGCCTGTGTTTTAGATTCCGTAAACATGCTGTAACATTATGTGAAAATATGTATTAATATTTATTTAAATAGATTTATGATGAGAGATCAGCTCACACAACTATGGTGGCTGAGAAGTTCTATGATCTGCTGTCTACATGCTGGAAGCCCAGGGAAGTCAGTGGTACAGTCCCAATTCAAATCTAAAGGTCTTAGAACCAGAGGAGTCAATGGTGTAAATCACCTGGGAATCAGGAGTAATGATGTCTAAGGGCATGTGAACATAGATGCCCAACTCCACCAATCTGTCCTTCACTTTTCTGTTCTATTCAGCCAGCATTGATGGGGGTGATCTTTACTCAGTCTGTGGATTTAAAGACTAACTGTGCTGGGAACAGCCTCAAAGACACACCCTGAAATACTAGTTTACCAGCTACCAGGGCTTCCCTCAGCTCAGCCAAGTTAACACATAAAATTAGCCATCAGATTTAAGTACTCTAGATACTAATACTTTGTCAGATATATGAAATGAAGATTCCACTCCTCCCCCACCTATATTTTGCCTTTACAGCCTCTGAAGGAGGTCTTTTGTAGAGCAAAATTTTGCTTTGTTTTGACAAATTCATTGTCAAATAGGACTATCACAGCAAAGTATCACAAATGCAGTGGCTTAAACCAACAGAAATTAAGTCTGTCAGAGTTCTAGAGGCCAGAAGTCCAAAATCAAAGTGTTGGCAAAGCTATGTGCCCTCTGAAAGCTGTAAGGAAGAATCCATTCTTGTCTCTTTCTTGCCTATGGGTCTTCTAGTAGTTCAGGCCTTTCTTTTGGGTAGCTCACAACTTTAGTCATGGCCTCTGTCTTCATACGGGCTTTTCTCTTTCTACTAGTGTCTATCCTCTTGCCTCTTTTAAGAACCATTGTCATCAGATTTAAGACCCATCTATATAACTGAAGATGACCTTATCTCAGTATTCTTATCTATATCTGCAAATACACATATATAAATACTGGAGTGGATAGCCATTCCCTTCTCCAGGTTTATTCCTGACCCAGGAATTAAGCCTGGGTCTCCTGCATTGCAAGTAGATTCTTCACTGTGCCACCAGGAAAGCATATATATATATATATATATATCTCAACACAAAATCTGTCCAGCCAAAAACAACACTCCTATTCAAACAGCTACAAATGAAGTCCAAGTTGTCATTTTTTTCTCCATTTCATTGATATTCAATTTCATTTTGTTTTCTGAAAATTTCTGCTTTTATTTCAAAAGAATTTTAATTGCTTGTTAAAACATTTTTATGATGACTGCTGTAAATAATATCTGAATCATCTCTGTCTTGGTATTATTTGATTAAATTTTCTCATTTAGATTATTATTTTATTTGTTCTTAGTAAGGTGGATGATTTTTTTTAAGGACTCTAGATATTTTGGTTGTTTTGTTAGCTGACCCTAGGTTCAATTTAAATCATTTGTTCTAACAAACACTCAGCTTAATTAGATTTGGCATGTAGGTTTGGCTTATATTTACGGGCTGTGGCTCCACTGGCGGTTTAGTTTTCTGAACCTTGGTGTAATGGTCTGTTTGGCTTATCTGGTGCTGCTGGGGCTCCTACTTCTCCTGATGTTGCTGTCTGAGGATAAGAAAGAGGTCCCCAGGCAGGACTCTGGGTGTTTTACAGTCAGGGAGAGTAGTCTTTGATCTGAGGGGATAAAGAGTCTTCTTTGGCTAGACAGATTTTGTGTTGGTGTTTCCTTGCCCATGACCCTGAAATGCACTGATGTCTCAGGGAAGGTAAGAAAAGTTTCAAACCCCTGGGACAAAAAGACTCACAATATCCCAAGACCAAGACCAAGCTCAAGCAGGTTGCTGTGATTGAGTTCTTCCTCTAGGTTTCACTCTGCCTCAGTATCTCTCTTGAAGGGATCTCAGGCATGGAGGGGAAGGAGAACACTTCCTCTGACCACTTACTGATGGCAAGTCTACTGAGAGTTCCCACTTGCAGGTGCATGTCTAGTTCAACTGATGTTGAAAGATACTTGTTTGGCCTAAAGGAGTAGTAAAACCTATCTGTGTTGCCTTCTGCTATTAAACTGTGAATCAGAAATGCTAGGTCTGGGTTGTCTGTTTGGTTGTTATTTTAGTTGCCCAGTCTTGTCCAACTCTTTTTGTGACCTCATGAACTGTAGCCCACCAGGCTTCTCTGTCCATGGGATTTCCCAGGCAAGAATACTGGAGGGGGTTATTATTCTCCAAGTGGTTTCCTTCTCCAGGGGATCTTCCCAACCCAGGGATCAAACCTATCTCTCTTGTATTGGCAGGTGGATTCATTATCACTGAGCCACCTGGCAAGCCTGTCTGTTTGGTTGGAGGTATATAAAGCATCTTGTTACTTCACTTGTCACTCCAATCCTAAGGTCTATAGCAAGTATGTCTTTGTCTTATGCCTTTCACATTTCTTCATTAGTTATCTCTTGTGTTTTTTTTCCAGGGTTTTTAGTTGTGCTTAGTGGACAGGAGTAGGGAGAAAAAGGTCTGCATCATGTTGTCTGAACTTAAAATCCCAGCTATATTTTAGAACAATTAAAACTAAAAAATAAATTTTATTTTATACTTATTCTGCTTTCAAAGGTTTATTTATCAGGTTTATTATCAAGCAGAACTTCTTTCTAGTCAAAAAAACCTTAAATATTTCTTACAAAGTAGGCCTACTGGAAGCAAACTCTCACAGCTTTTATGTGAGAATTTTAAATTTAGTCTCCTTTTTATAGAATATTTTACTGGGTATAGAATTCACAGTTGAGAGTGTTTTATTTATTTGCATTTAGTTTACTCTTATAAAGAGTATTTAGTTTACTCTTTACTTTTTTCAATTGCATGGTTTCCCAAAATAAATTTCCAATTCTTATCATTGTTCTTCTGTATATTATGTTTGTTTCCTTTTTTGACTCACTGTCTTCATTTTTTATCACATTAAATATGACATATTTGGATGTTTTGTTTTTGTTTTAGTTTGCTCTCATTTTTTTTGAAAAAGTCATTATTTCTTCAAATATATATTTTGTTCTTTCTTCTTTTCAGATTCTGCTTACTTATGAAAATGTAAAGTGTTAGTCACTCAGTAATGTCTGACTCTTTGTGACCCCGTATACTGTAGCCTGTCAGGCTCCTCTGTCTATGGGTTCTCTAGGGAAGAATACCAGAATGGATAGCCTTTTCCTTCTCCAGGGGATCTTCCCAACCCATCAAACCCAGGCCTCCTTAATTGCAGGAGATTCTTTACTGTTTAAGTCACCAGGGAAGCTCATTTATTTATATGTTAGCCCAATAGATATTGCCCCTCAGTTCTTCCAAAACTCTCTTGAGGTTATAGTCTCTTATTTTCTTTACATTTAAAATTTTTCTGTTTATATTTTGGTAATTATTATTGCTCTGTTTTCAGAGTCACATACTCTTTCATTGATTGTTGAGTCAACTGATGAGTTTATCAAAGGAGTCTTCACCTGTCTTACTTTTTAAAATATTCTATGTACCTCATTTTATGTATTGTCTACCAGTTCAGTTTGGACCCTGAACATATTTAGCATATTTTTAAAAAAAAATTTCTGTCATGTGTTTTCAGCATCTTTGTCATATAAGTAGGATCTAATAGTTGTTTTGTGTTTCTGAAGTTAATATCTTCTTGCTTTTTTTTATGTACCCTAACTTTTAGTCAAAAGATAGACATGTTATGTAAAACAGTAGAGGCTGAGATAAATAGTCCTTATGCATGGTTATTAGTGCTTCTTTATTTCTGTTATTATTTTAGTGTTAGAGCTTATGTCAATCTAATTAAAAATTGGGCTGGTCTGTTGTTGAAAGTGTAACACAGATTTCAAATTTTTCTTAATGTTTAGGGTATAGATTGGCCAGAAGTTATGTTCTCAATATTTGTTCACTTTTATTTATTTTTCCTTTTTCATTATACCTGAAAAAGAATATATTTACTGGTGCTTTCTCAATTATGCTCTACAGTTTTATCAAATTCTTATTATTTTGGAAGTGGAAATCAATGAGAAAAACTCTCTTCTGATGTTCTAACAGCCTCCATCCTATGCAGGCAGAGTGTCCAAAGTTCCCAAGAGCATGGCGGAAATAATTATTTTGCCCCTTCTCCACTTGCAATGATAATGTTAGAATTATCCATGGCTCTCCTCTGAGACAGACAATTTATTTTTTGCTCCTTTACTCTTTCACCAGTATCAAGGGTTACACAGTTTCCTAAAAAGCTGATAGTCATTATCCTTTTATCTGGAGTGCAAGATTTTTGTTCCACAGAGGAGAAATACGAGGTACGTTTCAACAAAGTGTCAGCACTTCAAGCTACCCTGGTCCTGTTGTCAGGATCACAAGGAAAGATTTCTCAGGATTTTCCCCAGCCTTCCTTGTAAGAACCTCATCAAACTCATGGAGAAAATCTGTAGCTGATGCAAACGTTTTCTAAATCTGTAATTTCAGAGGAATTTACACTTTCACAAAGTCCACATTTGGCCTTTAGGAAAATAAATAAATACATAAATAAAAGACATTTCAGCTCAATTCTTATTCATTTCAGTTCAGTTCAGTCACTCAGTCATATCTGATTCTTTGAGACCCCATGGACTGCAGTCTGCTAAGCCTACCTACCCAACACCAACTATTGGAGTTTACTCAAACTCATGTCTATCAAGTCAGTAATGCCATCCAACCATCTCATCCTCTGTCAGACCCATCTCCTCCTGTCTTCAATCTTTTCCAGCATCAGGGTCTTTTCAAATAAGTCAGCTCTTCACATGAGGTAGCCAAAGTATTGGAGTTTCAGCTTCAACATCAGTCCTTCCAATGAACACTCAGGACTGATCTCGGGACTTTAGGATGGACTGGTTGGATCACCTTGCAGTCCAAAGGACTCTCAAGAGTCTTCTCCAACACCGCAGTTCAAAAGCATCAATTCTTTGGCACTCAGCTTTGCTTATAGTCCAACTCTCACATCCATACATGACTACTGGAAAAACCATAGCCCTGATAAGACAGACCTTTGTTGACAAAGTAATGTCTCTGCTTTTTAATATGCTATCTAGGTTGGTCATAACTTCTCTTCCAAGGAGTAAGCATCTTTTTATTTCATGGCTGCAGTGACCATCTGCAGTGATTTTGGACCCCAAGAAAATAAAGTCTGCCACTGTTTCCAAAGTTTCTCCATCTATTTTCCAGAAAGTGATGGGACCAGATGCCATGATCTTTGTTTTGTGAGTGTTGAGCTTTAAGTCAACTTTTTCACTCTACTCTTTCGCTTTCATCAAGAGGCTCTTTAGTTCTTCTTCACTTTCTGCCATAAGGGTTGTGTCACATGTGGTTATTGATATTTCTCCCAGCAATTTTGATTCCAGCTTGTGCTTTCTCCAGCCCAGAGTTTCTCATGATGTACTCTGCATAGAAGTTAATAAGCAGAGTGAAAATATACAGCCTTGACATACTCCTTTCCCTATTTGGAACCAGTCTGTTGTTCCATGTCCAGTTCTAACTGTTGCTTCCTGACCTGCATACGGGTTTCTCAAGAGGCATGTCAGGTGGTCTGGTATGCCCATCTCTTTTAGAATTTTCCATAGTTTATTGTGATCCACACAGTCAAAGGCTTTGGCATAGTCAATAAAACAGAACAATTCTTATTAGCTTCTTCCATGTCCAACAGCAACACTTGCTCAATTCGAGGTTTTCCTACAGATGCCTGGCTCTTCCAGATCTTGGTTTAGTTAAAAGACATGATAGGTCAGTTTGCTAATGTGTTCCAGAAAGTTATTAACTTTTATTCCAGCAACCTTCTTCCTTGTTATAAGGGTGAGCACAAAGTTTTTATTGTTGTTGTTTTTATCTTCTTATCTGAAGAATGAGAAGATTTTCTTAATTTAATAATTTAATGAATTTTAGTGTACCAACCACTCAATTTACAAACCACTCAACCTACTAACCTAGTTCATTGCAAGTAACATGTATCTAATAATGTGTGCTTCTCTATCATATTTCTGTCCCCTTTTATATGAAAACATTATTTAAATCATGTCTTTATAGTTTGTTGCCTTTTCATTTTTAGTTTTAGTTATACCAATAGACTATTTGTATTTCAAGTATATTTAGGGTTTGACAAAATTTTGCTTTTCTTAATTACATTAATTATTCTCTTAGGCATACATTGGCCACTTGGTTATTCATATAAGATGGGTAGATTTGATGGCTTGAAACCTTTATTCTCCCTTCTAGTATCAATATTTTTTTTGTATAAGTGTAAAAGAATAAAATTATTTTCAAAGTAAGTCATTCAACCAATTTCCTGGTGCATTGATGGTAAGATATGTCTTATTTCACCTTAATAAGTTTCAGATATTAAGTTTCTTAGACTAACAATTCAAAATTTCATCAAAACTAATTTTTCTTACTCTATTTAATCATAATAAAATATTAATGATTAATCAAATCATACTGATAAAAAATAACTTCCAAAATGCAGACTTACATCACAGAGTGCCAGGCTGGACTTCTGATGAGCTAGAGGAGTGGGATGAGGGGAAGGAAGGGAGGCACAAGAAGGAAGAGATAAATGTATTATGGTTGTATGCCAGAAAACGACACAGCATTGTAAAGCAATTTTCTTCCAATTAAAAATTAAACAAAGGAAAACAAACTTGATTTCAGTGATCATAGAAACAGAAAAAAAATGAAACTTATGGATAGTTACAATAAAATTTAAGCTATTTTCACTTGAAAATTTAATCTGTAAGAGATTGCAGTTTCTGACATCTGTTTTTTGAAAAAGCCTGAACAAGATATTTTAATACATAAATTGACTGTGAAAAGATATTTTCCCAGTATTTGCATACAGGCTAACACCAGTTTTTGAAATAATTTTGCTCTTGAGATATTTGGAAATAGATCTAAATTACAGTTGAGTGCTCAAGGTTAAACCCTGAATGTCATCTGAGAATTTTGCTATTCTTCTTTCTCTATCCTTGGGGTCTTACACTACTAAGATTGTTCATCTAAGGTACTGCTGTTATGTTTAATTAAATCAACTAAAATTTTTTTAAAAAATTAGCAAGGCATAAGGCATTCACTCTTTAGCAAACACTAAGCAACACAATGGAGAAGGAGGTGACACCTCACTCTAGTATTCTTGCCTGGGAAATAACGTGGATACAGGAGCTTGGTTGGCTACAGTCCATGGGGTTTCAATGGGTTAGACACAGCTTAGCAACTAAACCATAACCAGGCAATGGGAACTTAACCTAAATCTGGGAACCACAATAAGGGGGAAGTTGGTATTTCAAGCATGTATTAATGTGCAACAAAATTAAACTGAAAGTATATTACCATTGGAGAAATGTCAAATCTCTACAAAAAATTCACTTCAACTTGCTGGAGTTTGTAACTCCAGGAATAAAATAGGAACTCATCCTATGCTGTATTATGCCCAACAAAATAAGTAAGGTTTATCTGGTAAACCTTTAGCTCCACATAAAGCAGAAATCAAACCATGGCAAGCAGAGTAATTGCATTCCTCTCCTGGCCATTGTTCAGATAGCAAGATATTGATGAAACACAAAGATGGCAAAACAGACATCTTTGAATGATGTTGCATGTTTCTGGAAGGAGATGATTGGTTCAGAATTGGTGAATATTTATGAACCTTAGTTTATCAGCATTGCTCTGCATGTATTTCTACAAAGGTTTATCTAAATATTGCAAAAATTAAAGTCATTTTTTAATGAACAAATAGCTTCCTCAGGAGACACAACAAAGGTTGGGGTAACCTGGCAAAGTTAGACAGCACCTAAATTATCTTCAGCTATCAAATGGTTGACAAAATCAAGAAATGATGATAACTGATTAGAAGAATGTTCTAGGTAAAGTTTCTCTATTATTTAAAATTTTTAAAAATATATGCATTAATCTGAATATTTTAATAAATACAAACAAGTTGATAAAATGATGTTTCTATCCCTAGGAAAACCTTCACCAATTAAGTTCTAATATAATTAACTACAAGTTTCTTCAGTTCAGTTCAGTTCAGTTGTTCAGTCATGTCCAAATCTTTGCAACTCCATGGACCACAGCACAGGCTTCCCTATCCATCACCAACTCCTGAAGCTTGCTCAAACTTATGTCCATCGAGTCTGTGATGCCATCCAACCACGTAATTCTCTATTGTCCTCTCTTCCTCCTGCTTTCAATCTTTCTTAACATCGAGTTTCTGAGTATTTCCCCAAAATGACTTCTATTATTTTTCACACTATTATGGCCTTTTTATCAAAAATCTCAAAAATTTTCATAGGGAAATAGGACAACAATTTCTCATTGCATGATTTATCCTGATAGCATAGAAATAGATCTCCTAAAATTTATATATATATATATATATATATATATATATACTTAATATATATATACATTTAATATATATAAACATATATACTTATATATACTTATATATATATATATATTTATATATATATATACACTTAATTTTAATACTTAAATATATCTTCAAATTGATGGTTGAAAATTAAAAAAAAAAATATTGAAGCTCCTATTGTCCTTAGAGCAAAAACCAAAGTCATTTGTTTGCATGTAGTAGTATAAGGCAGTTTAATTTTTGACACCTGTGTTACCTGAACTGAACTGATTACCAATTGTAGCATTCACTCATCACTTCCTGAATTATGTTGCTATTCTTCAGTCAGTCAGTTGTGTCCAATTCTTTGTGATCCTATGGATTGCAGCATACCAGGCTTCCCTGTCCTCCACCATCTCCCAGAGCTTGCTCAAACTCATGTCCATTGAGTCACTGATGCTATCTCATCCTCTGTCGTCCCCTTCTCCTCCTGCCTTCAATCTTCCTCAGCATCAGGGTCTTTTTAATGAGTAGGCTCTTTGCATCAGGTGGCAAAAATATTGGAGGTTCAGTTTCAGCATCAGTTCTTCCAATGAATATTCAGGGTTGATTTCCTTTAGGATTGACTGGTTAGATCTCCTTGCAGTCCAAGGGACTCTCAAGAGTCTCCTCCTCTTTTTTTTATAGTCTAAGTGAACTACTTTCATTCCTCAATATACCATACTGTTTCTCATGCTTTCTTTCATTTTGCTTCCTTTGCCATACTTACCTCTTTACCTGAATACTCCTTTCTCACACCTTACTAAATCCTGAGATGAACCCCTTATGAGAAGTTAGAATTCCTAGTGCTTAACATAGTGCTTGACACAAAATAAATAACAAAGATATAAAAACTTGTTGATATTATGAATGTTTTGGAAAATATCTGAGTTTCAATTCCTACAATCTATAGGAAGGATTATTTGAAATCAGCCTTTCCAAATTGAATCTCCAACTCCTTGATGTATTAACTGTGGAGATTTAAACAATCATATAATTTCCTTAAGTCTCAGTTTGCTCACCTATATAATAGATATAATAGAAATCTTAATTTATTGAGTTGATGTGAGGACTTAATAAGTTCGCAGTAAGTGCTACTTGATAGTATTATAATTTACTTTTTAGGGCCAATACATTATTTTAGGAAATAATTGATTTTTTTAACATGAATTTCAATGTATTTTTCATTATCTAAAAGGTATATAGGATATAAAAGTCATAGATAGCAAATGCATTTTATGAATAAAGCTTGAAACAAATCAATTTATCAATTATTCAAACTTGAAAACCTGATGAAAGAGATTCAAGAATGAAAATCATCACTTTCTATTTTTTTAAATAGGTTTTTCTTTTTTTTTTTTTTTTCATTTATTTTTATTAGTTGGAGGCTAATTACTTTACAATATTGTAGTGGGTTTTGCCATACATTGACATGAATCAGCCATGGATTTACATGTATTCCCCATCCCGATCCCCCCTCCCACCTCCCTCTCCACCCTATTCCTCTGGGTCTTCCCAGTGCACCAGGCCCGAGCACTTGTCTCAAGCATCCCACCGAGGCTGGTGATCTGTTTCACCCTTGATAATATACATGTTTTGATGCTATTCTCTCAGAACATCCCACCCTCGCCTTCTCCCACAGAGTCCAAAAGTCTGTTCTATACGTCTGTGTCTCTTTTTCTGTTTTGCATATAGTGTTATCACTACCATCTTTCTGAATTCGATATATATGTGTTAGCATACTTTATTGGTCTTTATCTTTCTGGCTTACTTCACTCTGTATGATGGGCTCCAGTTTCATCCATCTCATTAGAACTGATTCAAATGAATTCTTTTTAATGGCTGAGTAATATTCCATGGTGTATATATGCCACTGCTTCCTTATCCATTCATCTGCTGATCGGCATCTAGGTTGCTTCCATGTCCTGGCTATTATAAACAGTACTGCAATGAACATTGGGGTGCACGTGTCTCTTTCAGATCTGGTTTCCTCAGTGTGTATGCCCAGAAGTGGGATGCTGGGTCATATGGCAGTTCTATTTCCAGTATTTTAAGAAATCTCCACACTGTTCTCCATAGCGGTTGTACTAGTTTGCATTCCCACCAACAGTGTAAGAGGGTTCCCTTTTCTCCACACCCTCTCCAGCATTTATTGCTTGTAGACATTTGGATAGCAGCCATCCTTACTGGTGTGAGATGGTACCTCATTGTGGTTTTGACTTGCTTTTCTCTGATAATGAGTGATGTTGAGCATCTTTTCATGTGTTTGTTAGCCATCTGTATGTCTTCTTTTGAGAAATGTCTGTTTAGTTCTTTGGCCCATTTTTTGATTGGGTCATTTATTTTTCTGGAATTGAGCTGCAGGAGTTGTTTATATATTTTTGAGATTAATCCTTTGTCTGTTGCTTCATTTGCTATTATTTTCTCCCGATCTGAGGGCTGTCTTTTCACCTTGCTTATAGTTCCCATTGTTGTGCAAAAGCTTTTAAGTTTCATTAGGTCCCATTTGTTAATTTTTGCTTTTATTTCCAATATTCTGGGATGTGGGTCATAGAGGATCCTGCTGTGATTTATGTCAGAGAGTGTTTTGCCTATGTTTTCCTCTAGGAGTTTTATAGTTTCTGGTCTTACATTTCGGTCTTTAATCCATTTTGAGTTTATTTTTGTGTATGGTGTTAGAAAGTGTTCTAGTTTCATTCTTTACAAGTGGTTGACCAATTTTCCCAGCACCACTTGTTAAAGAGGTTGTCTTTTTTCCATTGTATATTCTTGCCTCCTTTGTCGAAGATAAGGTGTCCATAGGTTTGCGGATTTATCTCTGGGCTTTCTATTCTGTTCCATATTTCTGTCTTTGTGCCAGCACCATACTCTCTTGATGACTGTAGCTTTGTAGTAGAGTCTGAAGTCAGGCAGGTTGATTCCTCCAGTTCCATTCTTCTTTCTCAAGATTACTTTGGCTATTCGAGGTTTTTTGTATTTCCATACAAATTGTGAAATTATTTGTTCTAGTTCTGTGAAAAATACCATTGGTAGCTTGATAGGGATTGCACTGAATCTATAAATTGCTTTGGGTAATATAGTCATTTTGACTATATTGATTCTTCCATTCCATGAACACAGTATATTTCTCCATCTGTTTGTGTCCTCTTTGATTTCTTTCATCAAAGTTTTATAGTTTTCTATGTATAGATCTTTTGTTTTTTTAGGTAGATATACTCCTAAGTATTTTATCCTTTTTGTTGCAATGGTGAATGGCATTGTTTCCTTAATTTCTCTTGCTGTTTTCCCATCGTTAATGTATAGAGATGCAAGGGATTTCTGTGTGTTAATTTTATATCCTGCAAATTTACTATATTCGTTGATTAGCTCTAGTAATTTTCTAGTAGAGCTTTAGAGTTTTCTATGTAGAGGATCATGTCATCTGCAAACAGCGAGAGTTTCACTTCTTCCTTTCCTATCTGGATTCCTTTTACTTCTCTTTCTGCTCTGGTTGCTGTGGCCAAAACTTCCAAAACTGTGTTGAATAGTAGTGGTGAAAGTGGGCACCCTTGTCTTGTTCCTGATTTCAGGGAAAATGCTTTCAATTTTTCACCATTGAGGGTAATGCTTGCTGTGGGTTTGTCATATATAGCATTTATTATGTTGAGGTATGTTCCTTCTATTCCTGCTTTCTGGAGAGCTTTAATCATAAATGGATGTTGAATTTTGTCAAAGGCTTTTTCTGCATCTATTGAGATAATCATATGGTTTTTATCTTTCAATTTGTTAATGTGGTGTATTACATTGATTGATTTGCGGATATTAAAGAATCCTTGAATTTCTGGGATAAAGCTCACTTGGTCATGATGTATGATGTTTTTACTATGTTTAGTTTCTGTTTGCTAGAATTTTGTTAAGGAGTTTTGCATCTATGTTCATCAGTGATATTGGCCTGTAGTTTTCTTTTTTTGTGGCATCTTTGTTTGGTTTTGGAATTAGGGTGATGGTGGCCTCATAGAATGAGTTTGGAAGTTTACCTTCTTCTGCAATTTTCTGGAAGAGTTTGAGTAAGATAGGTGTTAGCTCTTCTCCAAATTTTTGGTAGAATTCAGCTGTGAAGCCATCTGGTCCTGGGCTTTTGTTTGCTGGGAGATTTCTGATTACAGGTTCGATTTTCTTGCTTGTGATGGGTCTGTTAAGATCTTCTATTTCTTCCTGGTTCAGTTTTGTAAAGTTATACTCTTCTAAGAATTTGTCCATTTCTTCCAAGTTGTCCATTTTATTGGCATAGAGCTGCTGGTAGTAGTCTCTTGGGATCCTTTGTATTTCAGTGTTGTCTGTTGTGATCTCTCCATTTTCATTTCTAATTTTGTTAATTTGGTTCTTCTCCCTTTGTTTTTTAATGAGTCTTGCTAACGGTTTGTCAATTTTGTTTATTTTTTTCAAAAAACCAGCTTTTAGCTTTGTTGATTTTTGCTATGGTCTCTTTAGTTTCTTTTGCATTTATTTATGCCCTAGTTTTTAATATTTCTTTCCTTCTACTAACCCTGGAGTTCTTCATTTCTTCCTTCTCTAGTTGCTTTAGGTGTAGAGTTAGTTATTTATTTGACTTTTTTCTTGTTTCTTGAGGTAGGCCTGTAATGCTATGAACCTTCCTCTTAGCACTGCTTTTATAGTGTCCCATAGGTTTTGGGTTGCTGTGTTTTCATTTTCATTCATTTCTATGCATTTTTTATTTCTTTTTTGATTTCTTATGTGATTTGTTGGTTATTCATAAGTGTGTTATTTAGCCTCCATATGTTTGAATTTTTAATAATTTATTTCCTGTAATTGACATCTAATCTTATGGCACTGTGGTCAGGAAAGATGACTGGAATGATTTCAACTTTTTTGTATTTCTCAAAGCTAGGTTTATTGCCCAGGATGTGATCTATTCTGGAGAAGGTTCCATGTGTGCTTGTGAAAAAGGTGAAATTGATAGTTTTGGGATGAAATGTCCTATAGATATCAATTAGGTCTAGCTGGTCCATTGTGCATTTAAAGTTTGTGTTTTCTTGTTAGTTGATCTATCCATAATTGTGAGTGGGGTATTAAAGTCTCCCAATATTATTGTGTTACTATTAATTTCCTGTTTCATACTTGTTAGTGTTTGCCTTACATGTTGGGGTGCTTCTATGTTGGGTGCATATATATTTATAATTGCTATATCTTCTTCTTGGATTGATCCTTTGATCATTATGTAGTGTCCTTCTTTGTCTCTTTTCACAGCCTTTATTTGAAAGTCTATTTTATCTGATATGAGTATTGCGACTCCTGCTTTCTTTTGGTCTCCGTTTGCATGAGATATTTTTTTCCAGCCCTTCACTTTTAGTCTATATGTGTCCCTCATTTTGAGGTGGGTCTCTTGTAGACAGCATATATAGGGGTCTTGTTTTTGTATCCATTCAGCCAGCCTTTGTCTTTTGGTTGGGGCATTCAACCCATTTACATTTAAGGTAATTATTGATAGGTATGGTCCCATTGCCATTTACTTTGTTGTTTTGGGTTCACGTTTATACAGCCTTTCTGTGTTTCCTGTCTAGAGAAGATCCTTTAGCATTTGTTGAAGAGCTGGTTTGGTGGTGCTGAATTCTCTCAGCTTTTGCTTGTCTGTAAAGCTTTTGAATTCTCCTTCATATCTGAATGAGATCCTTGCTGGGTACAGTGATATGGGTTGTAGGTTATTCTCTTTCATTACTTTAAGTATGTCCTGCCATTCCCTTCTGGCCTGGAGGGTTTCTATTGATAGATCAGCCGTTATCCTTATGGAAATCCCTTTGTGTGTTATTTGTTGTTTCTCCCTTGCTGCTTTTAATATGTGTTCTTTGTGTTTGATCTTTATTAACTTGATTAATATGTGTCTTGGGGTGTTTCACCTTGGGTTTATCCTGTTTGGGACTCTCTGGGTTTCTTAGACCTGTGTAACTATTTCCTTCCTTATTTTAGGGAAATTTTCAGCTATGATCTCCTTGAGTATTTTCTCATGGTGTTTCTTTCTGTCTTCTTCTGGGACTTCTATGATTCGAATCTTGGGGCATTTCACATTGTCCCAGAGATCCGAGGTTGTCCTAATTTCTTTTGATTCTTTTTTCTTTTTTCCTCTCTGCTTCATTTATTTCCACCATTTTATCTTCTACCTCACTTATCCAATCTTCTGTCTCTGTTATTCTACTGTTGGTTCCCTCCAGAGTGTTTTCAATGTCATTTATTATATTATTCATTTTTAATTGACTTTTTTATTTCTTCTAGGACCTTATTAAACATTTCTTGCATCTTCTCAGTCTTTGTCTCCAGGCTATTTATCTGTAACTCCATTTTGTTTTCAAGATTTTGGATCATTTTTATTATCATTATTCTAAATTCTTTTTCAGGTAGATCCCCTATCTCCTCCTCTTTTGTTTGACTTGGTGGGCATTTTTCATGTTCCTTTACCTGTTGGGTATTTCTCTGCCTTTTCATCTTGTCTAGATTGCTGTATTCTGGTGGTCTGTGGTTCCTTTTTATTGTAGAGGTTTCACCCAGTGGGTGGGGTTGGACAATTGGCTTGTAAAGGTTTCCTGGTTAGGGAAGCTTACATCAGTGTTCTGGTGCATGGAACTGGATTTCCTCTCTCTCGAGTGCAATGGAGTGTCCAATAGTGAGTTTTGAGATGGGTCTATGTGTTAGGTGTGACTTTGGGCAGCCTGTATGTTGACACTCAGGGCTATGTTCCTGCGTTGCTGGAGAATTTGTGTGGTACGTCTTGCTCTGGAACTTATTGGCTCTTGGGTGGTGGTTGGTTTCAGTGTAGGTATGGAGGCTTTTGGATGGTCTCTTATTACTTAATGTTCCCTGTAGTCAGGAGTTTTCTGGTGTTATCAGGTTTTGGGCTTAAATCTCCTGCCTCTGGATTTCAGTCTTATTCTTTCAGTAGTCTCAAGACTTCTCCAACTATACAGCACTGATAATAAAACTTCTAGGTTAATGGTGAAAAGATTCTCCACCATGAGGGACACCCAGAGAGGTTCACAGAGTTACATGAAAAAGAGGAGAGGGAGGAGGGAGATAGAGATGAGCAGGAGGAGGAAAAGGGGGACTCAAGAGGAGAGAGACAGATCTACACAGTTCTCTGTTCCCAAAGTGTTCTCCATTGCCCAGACACCCACAGAGATTCACAGAATTTGATTGGGAAGAGAAGGGGGAGGGAGGAAATATAGGTGATCTGAGGGAGAAAACGGAGAGTCAAATGTAGAAGAGAGTAATCAACACACTCCTGAGTAAAAATGGGTACTGAATATTGGATTCTTAAATGTCCAAAATTGATATCAAATACTGAAAAACAAAGATTAAAAATCTAAAGTAGAGGCTAGACTCTTAAAAATACTTATTAAAAAGAAAAACAAAAAAAATTTAGAAATATATATGAAGTTTGGTTTAAAAATAGGGCCCCTTCTTTTTGTTTTTTTACAAGGTTATAGTGAAATGAAAATGAAAATCAATGAGTAATAGAGGAGTAATAGAGGACTTTAAAAGAAAATAAGAGAAAAAAATAAAAAAAAACTTTTTTTTCTAATAAAAAATAGTAAAAATATATGAAAATGAAAATGAAAGTTAAGGAGTAATGAGGAGTAATAGGGAATTTTAAAATAAAATACAAGAGAAAAAATTTTAAAAAAGAAAAAAAAATTATTAAAAAAAAAAGTAAATACATATATAGGAATTTCTCTGGAGTTGTTGGGGTCAGTGTGGGTTCAGTTCAATTTCAGATAACTCCTCGTTCCAGCTTACACTTCTCGATATCTATAGGCTCCTTCCGGTGTAGTCGGTATTACCTACAGGGGTTTTAATCTGTTGCACCAATCACTTCTGAAGCGGTTCTCTTTGTTTACTTGGCTTCTGTTTGCTGGTCTCTTCAGTGTCTAATTTCCGCCCTGACACAGGTGGGCAGAGGTGGTCTCTTGTTCAGGTTCGCTTGTTCAGTCATGCCATGGGGAGGGAGAGGCATTGCAGACAAATATCACCAGCTTGTGTAGGGAGCACTCGCAGTTTTCCAGCCACACTGGTTTTGCCACCGCTCACAGATGTGTGCTTTCCCCATCTACACTGCTCAGGCTCCCAGCTGCTCTACATGGAGCGGGCCCTGAGTTGCATGCGGTTCCAGTTTTTGGGTCCTCCACAAAAACGCGGACTCGGTTGGGCCTGTATTTTGTGCCTTCCCCGCCCGAGCAGCTCAGGCAGCCATGAGCTTGACGGGCGCACTCTCCCCTGGTGCGGTGTGCCTTCTCCCCTCGGTGCTCCCAGCCTCAGTTTCTGCATGCACCAGTTGGGTGTGTGTGCTTTGTGTCTGTTTTCGGGAGCTGGCTTCTAGCAGCGACCCTCCCGGCTGATGTCAACCATCCAGAATCTCAGGAAGTCTTTGGTTAGAAGCTGGAAGCCTCTTTGCAGTTTGGTAGGGGATGCCGTCTCTGGGGCTGTTTGCCCCTTTCCCCTCCTCCCTGCCTCCTGTCTCCAGCAGGGGATGGGCCGGTCCACCTCTGGCTAGCTCTTCTCTAGAATTGCTCAGTCCCTTTGTTCTGCGAACGGCCGGCAGTGTGTTTGGGCGGTTAATTTTGTCTCTCTCCCTCTTGCTATCCCACAGTTTAAGTTGCTATCTCACGTTAGCTCCCTCCGATTACCCTCAGGGCATTCGGGCCGGTCCTTGCCCTAAGCAATGCCGCCCGCTCCTCTCCGTTCCGTCCCCACTTGCTGGTGGCGGATGCGGGCATCTGGGGTACTTTTCTGCTGGGAGTTACTTTTAGGCATGTAATCTGTGGGTTTTATTCATTTTTCTTCCCAGTTAGGTTGCCCTCTGAGATTCAAAAACTTCCCCCAGACCCACCAGTGCAAGGGTTTCCTGGTGTTTGGAAACTTCCTCTATTACGACTCCCTTCCTGGGATGGGTCTCCGTCCCTAGCTCTTTTGTCTCTCCTTTTATCTTTTATATTTTGCCCTACCTCCTTTTGAAGATGATAGGTTGCTTTTCTGGGCGCCTGATGTCTTCTACTAATGGTCAGAAGTTGTTTTGTGAAGTTTGCTAAGCGCTCAAATGTTCTTTCAATGAATTTGTAGGGGAGAAAGTGGTCTCCCTGTCCTATTCCTCTGCCATCTTAGCTCCTCCTCCCATCACTTTCTATTTTTAAAAGTCATGATTGAGCAGACTCACTTTCTACAAAATTAAGTGTATTTTCTACTTTTTAAGAACTCTTCCTCATGTTTTAGTGTGCCGCCACACACACACACACACACACACACACACTCCACATTATCCAGTATTTTGTACAGTCTATAAACATACTTGATTCTCAATGATATTAACACATGGGCAAATGTTCTCTCTTTACCCCATTTTCAAATGGCTTTGTAATTAATTCAGTGAATAAAAATAGATTGACCCACTTAAGTGGACATGACAGAAACTTCCTCATCATTTTAAATAAACTCGTTCTATTCACACAAAAGTGCTATATAAAGATAATTAGATGGCAGTAACATAGACTAATCTCCTAAATCTATATTTCACTTGGCCCTTGTCTGGAATTTCCTTCCATACTAACTTTGTCTACTATCCATTCTGCTGCTTAGGTTTACATGACATTTTACTCCCATCCTTTTCAATAAGTAATGGTGATAAACTCAAAGAGAAAGGTTAGGGTGAGCATATTATTTTCTTTGTGAAAGTAGTCCTTGCTCTAATATTTTACTCAATTAAATATATTTATTCATTAATTTATCCATCAAGTACTGTGCAATATATTACTGAGAAGATCTTCCGTTCTACACCCATGAGCTTTATTTGGCATTGGAAACACAGAATGTTCAAAAGATACATGGTTCTTGTCCTCAAATTATTTCAATATTATAGAAGAATAAAATAAAATATTCACTTGGTGTATTCAGAAATAGTAACTATAAATAATCAATTGGATTGGATGTGAGCTTTTACTACCCTAATTAATATGAGAAAATTAGAGAACACTTTCCTGATGACATAAAATTTCTATGAAAATCTGAAGAATGCATAGGAGCTCACTGGGTAAAAGAGGGAGGGAAAATGTTAACTAGAAAAGACAACAACAGGTAAAGTAGTCATGAGGAATGAAGTAGTCTGGTGCATTAAGAGGCTTAAAATCATTTCATGTTTTTATTAGCCTTCTGTTTGTCTTCTTTGGAGAAGGGCCGGTTTAGGTCTTCTGCCTTTTGGAGAAATATGAATAAAAACTACAATGAGGTATCACCTCACACTGGTCAGAATGGCCATCAAAAAAAAAAAAAAAAAATCTAAAAGCAATAAATAAATGGTAGAGAGAATGTGGAGAAAAGGAAACCCTCTTATATGGCTGGTGGAAATATAAATGGATACGGCAACCATGGAGAACATAGTTTTCCTTAAAAAAAAAACAAACAAACTTAAAAAGCAAAACCAAAACTAGAAATTAAACTATCATGTGATCCAATCATATGGGTCGATCCCCCTATTGGGCATACACCCTCCTGCTGCTGCTGCTAAGTTGCTCCAGTCGTGTCCGACTCTGTGAGACCCCATAGATGGCAGCCCACCAGGCTCCACTGTCCCTGGGATTCTCCAGGCAAGAACACTGGAGAGGAAACCATAATTGAAAGACACATGTACCCCAAAGTTCACCACAACGTTATTTACAACAGCTAGCACATGGAAGCAACCTAGATGTTCTTTAACAGATGAATGGATAGTGAAGTGGTGGTACATATTTACAATGAAATATTACTCAGTTATAAAAAGGAATGCATTTGAGTCAGTTCTAATGAGGTGGATGAACCTAGAGACTATTATACAGTGAAATGTCAGAAATAGAAAAACAAACATCATATATTAACACATATATATGGAATTTAGAAAGATAGTACTGATAAACCTATGTGCAGGGAAACAAAAGAGATGCAAACATAAAGAATAGACTTGTGGATACAGTGCAGGAGGGAGAAAGTGGAGCAAATTGAGGGAGTAACATTGAAACACATAATCACCATATGTATTTTCTGTATGATGCAGAGAGCTCAAATCTGGTGCTGTGACAACCTAATGGGGTGGAATGGGTTTGGAGGTGGGAGGGAGGTTCAAGAAGGAGATAATATATGTACACCTATGGCTGATTCATATTGATATATGACAGAAACACACACAATATTATAAAGTAATTATCCTGTAATTAAAAATAAATAAATTTGTTTAGAAAAGAGGCTTAAGATCTTCCTGTCTTTCATCTTCTTGTGGAACTGCATGGGAGATGAAATGTGTGGGAATGAAACTCCAATAGTAGTCTAGTCATGCTTATATACAACATATTAATGATGTGAATTTTAATCTTATGAATAAAGCAAAGCCATGGAAACCCTTTAAACACTAAAATGTGTCCTTTAAAATATATCACACTGTGTTGTAGAAAGAAAAGGCTGGAGAGAGAAATCATAAAAATGAGGAGGTTAAAAAGTTCATTTTAGAAATCCAAGATATTTCAGTATTGCCCTAGTTTATAGCATCCTTCATTAGTACTAGATATGAGACTGGCATGAGGAATTGTTAAAATATAAAACATGAGAGATTTTAATGATGATATTATTTTATTTTCGTGATTGGAGTTTGAGGATGAGGCCAGAGAGAGCATGATCAAGTATCACCTATCTCAGATCTATTCTAAAATATATTAAAGACTTTGACTGAGCAAACCCAGTATATCCTATTAATACTTCTCCTAGAGTGTCAGCTGTACTGGTCCTTTATACAGTGGCCTTGGTGTATACATGTATACATTAACTGGACACCTTTTATAGACATTAACTTAAAGTTATTTCCTTCTGCCTTTAAGTGCCAAAATTTCATCTAATGCATATCTCTGCTCTCTATTTTCACTTCAGTCACCACAGCTGAATTACACATGAAGCACTTTTTAAGTTCAATAATATACAAGACAATGAAAGAAGGATGGGAACTGTAAAACAGCCAGTTTCTAATGTTGTCTTTATGAGTCTATGGGATTATGTAAAAGAAGGTCAGATCAAAATATGCTACTGATTTTAAAGGCAGCAATTATTGAGGATATATTATTCCAGGCATCACACTGATACCTGACCTACATTATCTATTTTAGTATTTCTCAAAATAAGCTTCATAGACCATTATAAGTATAACATATTTAGCTAAAATGTATACAAAAGCCAAATAATTTTGGAAGCTCATACTAAAAAGTCAAATATTAAAAGTTCAAGCAATCCCTGAGTGGTTATTTAAAATTAATTTAACATTACTTAGGCTGCTAAACATTTCTTTTTCATAACACTTAATAATAGCCCACCTAACTGGTATTACACAGAATAAACTAGGGGAATGTTAATTCTATTAAAATTTCACAATCATGAACTTCTCTGTTCAGCCTTGTTGACACTCAGTATATCCTAGTGAAAATGCCCAACACTCCAGTAAAGCAGATATCATTTTCTATTGTTTGTATTCTTTCAACTCATCCAAACCTCCATACTGACGATGTGCTATTTTATCTCAACCTCACTACCCAAGTCGTTGATCATCTCCTTTTTATTTTTTATTTTTTTTGCTTTAAATTAATTTTTTATTGAACGATAACTTCTTTACATAATTTTTCTGTTTTCTGCCAAACTCAACATGAATCAGTCATAAGTATACATATCTCCTCCCTTTTGAAACTCCCTCCCATCCCACCCCTCTAGGTTGATACAGAGCCCCTGTTTGAGTTTCCTGAACCATACAGCAAATTCCCATTGGCTATGTATTTTACATATGGTAATGTAAGTTTCTATGTTACTCTTTCCATACATTTCATTCTCCCCTCCCCCTCCCCATGTCCATAAGTCTATTCTCTATGACTTTTACCTCTTGGAAAAAGTCCATAGTCAACATATCAATTATCTTGTGGTCTAGATTCTCAACACACAGACTTCTTGTCATTTTCTTGCAAATATTATTATTCATTCGCTAAATTGTGTCCGACTATTTGCAACTTCGTGGACTGTAAGCCAGTTAGGCTCCTGTCTATAGGGTTTTTCCAGGCAGGAATACTCAAGTGGGTTTTCATTTCCTTCTCCAAGGGGGCTTCCTGACCCTCATCTCCTGCATTAGCAGGAGGATTCTTTACCACTGAGCCATCAGGGAAGCCTCTGGCACAACATTGCTGCTTCAAAAGTATATTAAACAATCACACTGCCTTTTCTAGTTGGAGCTACTGACCCTTCTTGGAGTAGCACATAAATAGAAAAAAAAAAAAAAAACTTTACATAGGAGATGTCAGTAACAAATGGTTCTCAACAGTGATTAGTATATTATCTATTTGTTCCTAGTCATTGTATGTTTCCATTGCCAAGGGTAAGATATTTGAGAACTTCACCACTTTCCCATATGCTGTATCTAAATATTTTTGTTTTCCATGAAGCTTTCAGAAGCTCTTTTACTTTATTCCATCTTGTTTGGTGATTTAAATGTCTTTGAGGACATCATTCACTAAATGAATATACTTGCCCAGTTCACCTTCTTTTGCATGTGCTTCACTGTTTACTGCAAACCCCAACCTGATTATTCCACTAACAGTTTTGATTGAATGTGTCTTCTCCTCCATCCCCTAAGACTTTTATCTTCTGTGTTATCTCCAAAATTGGAGAAAGTCTACTCCCATTTGTTGTCAGTATCTTCTTTGGTCTTTCTCAAATTTTTGTACTCCATTTTCTATACAACTAATTCAACAATATCCCTTTTCTAAATTACTGCAAAATTTCCCACAAATCTCCAATCTTTCCTTCTTGGAATTCCCTGTTCCCTGTAATACAGCAAGAACAAACTTTAAAAAATAAAATAAAATAAATATGGTTTAACATACCTTCATTGGAAAGACTGATATTGAAGCTGAAGCTATAATACTTTGGCCGCCTCATCAAAGAGCCAACTCATTGGAAGACTCTGACACTGGGAAAGATTGAGGGCAAGAGGAGAAGGGAATGGCAGAGGATGAAATGGTTGGAGGACATAACTGACTCAATGGGCATGAGTTTGCGCAAACTTCAGGAGATAATGAAGGACAGGGAAGCCTGACAGCCTGCAGCCTGCAGTCCATAAGGTTGTAGTTCATAAGGTTGCAAGTCAGACACAACTTAGCGACTGAACAACAACATACCTATTTCAAAATATTTCAGTGTTTTAAACGTTTCAAAATCAAATGCAAACTCCTAAGCTGACACAGACATATCCCTTTTGTTTTCAAGTCTGGCTTGTCCTTCCCTATTATTACGTTTCTTCACAGAATATTCTTCCCATTTTTCATCTAGCTGATATCTTCAGATATTTCATCATAAAATGGAATCCTAGCTTCTAACAAAATTTCTATACCCTTAAAACTTCATTCAGTGGCCCCTTTTTGAAGTTCCATTGTATCACACATCATATTGTGATTGTAGTTTTACTTAACTGTCATGAACATTTAAGTTTCTTAAGGGCAGGGATTTTATTTAATATTTTATACATAGTTCTGATGATTCCATGTTGCAACTAGTGGGAGATCAGTTAATATTTTCATACCAGTTTGTAAATATTACATGATATTCATAGAGATATTAATTACTTTTATTAATATTTACTAGAAAATCCCTAATGAGAAGTGTTTCTATCCTCAGTTATTAAGAACAAAAATGAAGTAGTTGTAACTTGCCATTGAATTTCCTGACTTAAAATTTGATGCAATTTCCATTATATTTTATCATATAAAATCAGTAAAAGGCTAGATTCCCATATAAGTAAGTTCCATTCCAATGTCACAGCTTTGACAGGTAAGTAACTTCAGCAAGCCTCTATTATTCAAATTTTAATTCAAATATATTATGAAAATATATATTGCAAAGGAGTCAGAAAAGAGTAACTAAGGATAAACAGATCTATGCAAAATCTTTTATCATGAGTTCAGTAGTATCTCAATTTCTTATATCAAATGGTTTCCAATTGAAAATTGTGTTGTGCTGCTTGAATAATTTAAATGCATTTTAAAGTGACTTGGGATATGCATCCCCAATATGAATCTGCTACTTTACTTATTTTTTCATTCTCTAAATTTTGCTTTGTTATGATCACAACACTTTCTAAGCTCAGTCATTATGCTGATTTTGAACTTTCTCATATAAGTATCAGGTACTCCAATAAAAGGTCACCCCAACCTTAGTGATTTAATGAAAATAAAGTGAAGAAAATTTAGTCTTCAAAGATCTGCCAGGGGTGTCCTTCTATTTCCATTGCATTTCTCATGCTCAGTATAAAACTTAGATTTGCCTTCATAAAGTCTATCAGAGAAATGCTAAACTTCGACAATAGCTTTGAAGCACTTACTGTGTACATTATGTACATTTGAACTTTTGGACATTGAACTCTATTATCTGGATATTTTATTTATCTCTAAATTGATTTGGTTTTAATAGATTATTTCTAAGGCTATTTGAAGCTCTAACACTAGGTTACTTTAAGTAGGGGCATAGACTTTCATATACAGAAACAAATATTTGGTGTTACAAAACTTGAGTCCTGTTGTTGCTGCTTAAAAGTCATTATCTGTGTGAGAGAGAAATATTGGTAGAGGTGAAAGTTGTTTTTAATCAGAATGCTAGCAATCTGGGGAGATGGTGGACTAAGTAACCCCCAAAACAACCTCTGAAGATTCTGTTCAGTCATGGAAGTTTTTAAAAGGAAAAAGGGAAGTGATTTCTGTTAATCATTGGGATAAGGAGTTATAGTCCTCACTATCTCCCATGGTGTGCAGGCTTGTGTGTAGACTTGTCGACTTCTTGTATTTTTCCTTTAGATTTTATCTTGTTCACACAGTTTGTGAGATTGTTTGTGTTTTAGTCTCTACGTCATGTCCATCTCTTCTGTGAACACATGGACTGTAGTCAGTCCCTCTTCTCTGTCCATGATTTCCTAGGCAAGAATACTGCAGTGGGTTTTCATTTCCTTCAGTAAAGGATCTTCCTGACCCAAGGATTGAACTAGAACTCCTGCATGGGCAAGCGTGTTCTCTACCTCTGAACCAACTGGGAAGCTCCCTAGAGCTATAATCATTAAAAAAAAAAAAAAAAAAAAAAGTGTTGTTCAGTTGCTCAATCATGCCTAACACTCTGCAACCCCATAGACTGCAGCATACAAGACTTCACTGTCCTTCACCATCTCCCAGAGTTTGCTCAAATTCATGTCCATTGAGTCAGTGATGCCATCCACCATCTCATCCTCTGTCATTCTCTTCTTCTCCTGCCTTTACTCTTTCCCAGCATCAGGGCCTTTTCTAATAAGTCAGTTCTTTGCAACATGTAGCCAAAGTATTGGAGCTTCAGCATCAGTCCTTCCAATGAATATTCAGGACTGATTTCCTTTAGGATGGACTGGTTGGATCTTCTTTCAGTGCAAGGGACTCTCAAGAGTCTTCTCCAACACCACAGTTCAAAAGCATCAATTCTTCAGTGCTCAGCTTTCCTTATAGTCCAACTCTCACATCCATACATGACTACCGGAAAAACCATAGCTTTGACTAGACAGACCTTTGTCAGCAAAGTAATGTCTTTGATTTTTAATATGCTGTCTAGATTGGTCATAGCTTTTCTTCCAAGGAGCAAGCATCTTTTAATTTCATGACTGCAATCACCATCTGCAGTGATTTTAGAGCCCAAGAAAATAAAAGGTGTTACTGTTTCCATTGTTTCCCATCTATTTGCCATGAAGGGATGGGACAGGATGCCATCATCTTTGTTTCTTGAATGTTGAGTTTTAAGCCAGCTTTTTCACTTTCCACTTTAGCCTTCATCAAGAGGTTTTTTAGTTCCTCTTCACTTTCTGGCATAAGGGTGGTGTCATCTGCATATTTGAGGTTATTGATATATGTCACAGCAATCTTCACTCCAGCTTTTGCTTCATCAAGCCCAGCCTTTTGCATGATGTACTCTGCATAAGAGTTAAATAAGCAAGGTGACAATATACAGCCTTGACATACTTCTTTCCCAATTTGAAAGCAATTATTTGTTCCATGCCCACTTCTAACTGTTGCTTCTTGATCTGCATAAAAATTTCTCAGGAGGCAAGTAAGGCAGTCTGGAATTCCCATCTTTTGAAGAATTTTCTACAGTTTCTTGTGATCCACACAGTCAAAGGCTTTAGTGTAGTCAATGAAGCAGAAGCAGATGTTTTTCTGGAAATATCTTCTTTTTTCTATGATCCAACCAGTGTTGGTAATTTGATCTCTAGTTCCTCTGCCTTTTCTAAATCCAGCTTGAATATCTGGGTATTCTCAGTTCATTTACTATTGAAGCCTAGCTTAGAGAATTGTGAGCATTTCTTTGCTAGCATGTGATATAAGTGCAATTGTGTAGTAGTTTGAACATTCTTTGGCACTGCCTTTCTTTGGGATTGGAATGAAAACTGATATTTTCCAGTCCTGGGGCCACTGCTGAGTTTTCCTAATTTGTTGTTATATTGATATTGCAGCCCTTTTATAGAATCATCTTTTAGGAGTTAAAATAGATTGACTGGAATTCCATAACCTCCACTAGCTTTGTTCACAGTGATGCATCCTAAGGCCCACTTGACTTCACACTCCAAGATGTCTGGCTCTAGGTGAGGGAGCACACCTTTGTGGTTATCTTGGTCATTAAGATCTTTTTGTATATTCTTCTGCATATTCTCGCCACTTCCTCTTAATATCTACTGCTTCTGTTAGGTCCATACCGTTTTTGTCCTTTATTGTGCCCATCTTTTCATGAAATGTTCTCTTGCTATCTCTAATTTTCTAGAAGAGATCTCTGGTCTTTCCCATTATATTGTTCTCCTGTATTTATTTGCGTTGTTCACTGAGGAAGGCTTCCTTATCTCTCCTTGCTATTCTTTGGAATTCTGCAGTCATATGGGTATATCTTTTCTTTCCTCCTTTCCCTTTTGTTTCTCTTCCTTTCTCAGTTATTTATAGGTCCTCCTCAAACAACTATTTGCCTTTTTGCATTTTTCTTGAGGATGGTTTTGATCACTGACCCCTGTAAAATGTCACAAACTTTTATCCATAGTTCTATCATAAGGGATTTGATTTTTGTCATACCTGAATGGCCTAGTGGTTTTCTGCACTTTTTTTTTTTTTTCAATTTAAGTCTGAACTTTACAATAAGGAGTTCATGATCTGAGCCACAGTCAGATCCAAGTCTTCTTTTTGCTGACTATATAGAGCTTCTCCAGCTTTGGCTACAAAAATATAATTAATCTGATCATGGTATTGACCATCTGGTGATGCCCATATATAGAGTTTGTCTCCTCTTCTCTTGTGTTGTTGGAAGAGGGTGTTTGTTATGACCAGTGTGTTCTCTTGGCAAAACTCTGCTAAACTTTGCCCTGTTTTATTTTGTACTCCAAGGCCCAACTTACCTGTTACTTCAGGTATCACCTGACTTCCTACTTTTGCATGCTAGTCCCCTATGATGAAAAGGACATCTGTTTTGGATGTTAGCTCTAGAGGGTCTTGTAGATCTTCTTAGAGCTGTTCAACTTCAGCTTCTTCAGCATTTGCCATTGGGGCATAGACTTGGTTTACTGTGATATCGAATGGTTTGCTTTGGAAATGGACAGAGTTCTTCTTTTTTTTTTTTTTTTTCTTTTTTTAGACTGCACCCAAGTGATGCATTTCAGACTCTTTTGTACTGTGATGGTTACCCCATTTCTTCTAAGGGAATCTTGCCCACAGTAGTAGATGTACTGGTCATCTGAATTACATTTCTGGTCCATTTTAGTTCACTGATTCCTAAAATATCAATATTCACTCTTGCCATCTCCTGTTTGACCACTTCCAATTTACCTTGATTCATGGACCTAACATTCAGGTTCTTAGGCAAAATTCTTTACAATTTCAGACTTTACTATCACCACCAGACACACACACAACTGGGTAAGTTTTCTGCTTTGGCTCAGCCTCTTCATTACTTCTGGAGCTATTTCTCTACTCTACTATTGTAGCATTTTCATCACCTACCGATCTGGGGAGTTCATCTTTCAATGTCATATCTTTTTTGCCTTTTTGTACTGTTCATGGGGTTCTCAAGGCAAGAATGCTGAAGTGGTTTGTTATTCCTTTCTCCAGTGAGCAGGTTTTATCAGAACTCTCTACCATGACCCATCTGCCTTGGATGTCTCTACACAACATGGCTTATAGTTTCATTGAATTAGACAAGGCTGTGATTCATGTGATCAGTTTGGTTAGTTAGTTAGTTAGTTGGTTAGTTAGTTAGTTTGATTGTGGTTTTCATTCCATCTGCCCTCTGATGGATAAGGATAAGAGGCTTGTGGAGGCTTCCTAATGTTAAGTACTGGCTGTGGGGAAAACTGGGTCTTGCTCTGTGGGCAGGCCATGCTCAGTAAATCTTTAATCCAATTTTACTCTGATGGGTATGGCTCTGTTCCCTCCATGGAGTTTAGCCTGAGGTAGGGGTAAGCCAGCACACTGCAGCTTCTAGGACTGTTGGAGTCAGTACCCCTGACCCAGCGCAGGGCACTGTTAACCCTTGCCTCTGCCAGAGACTCCTGGTCACTCACAGGCAAGTCTACTCCATCTTTTGTGGGATCACTGCTCCTTTCTCCTGGATCCTGGTGTGCACAAGGTTTTGTTGTGCCCTCCAAGAGTCTGTTCAAAGCTTATTCAGCTCTATAGACTATGACTGGTGTTGAGTTGGTGTTTGTTTCTATGCTTCAAATTAAATCATCTCTCCTCCTTCTGCTTCCAGTTGAATAATTCATATGATAGCAAGGGGAGTGGGAAGTGCTCTTCTACTGAATGTCAGATAAGTTTTACCAAAGTCAATATTCAGTTCCCTGGCTCCCATTTGGATTTCCAGTTCCCTTGCCTTGTAGGTTAAACGTCAATATGGGTTTATACTAAATCGTCCTTTTTGTATAGCATAGTACTGGATCACCTTGTATGATTTAGATTTCTGACTCACATTTGGGGCACCCATTTTGTCTTCCTTCCTCATTTTTTTTTCCTCTCTGTTTTAGTCAGTCTATTGTGTTTCCAATATTATCACAATCCTACTCTGTTCAGTATCCTGTGTCCATTTTTTCCCCTTGTCAGTAATTTTTCCCAAGACAATGTCAATTTCAACTGCCTCATCTATTTTATCTTCTCTTCAGGTCTTTAATTCCTAGAATTTCTGCTTGCTCTGCTCCATTTCATATATGTTAGGGTCATAATTATTATTTCTCATCCTCTCTGATTTCTAAATAAAAAAATAAAAGTATCCACAGGTTAGCCACAAGTAGAAGAAAGAGATCAAGGTGTTTCCTTTATTAAGTGATATCCAATAATGGCCAAAATACAGAATCTTGTGTAAGGTACAATAGATTGAAGGAAGAAAAAAATGTGTTACTTTAAGTCCAAGTTGAACTTTCCTCTACTTTCAACAAAGTCAAGATATTTAGACTCACTTGAAAGATATATGAACTTTCAGAGAACTACTGATTCACATCCATCAAGCTTTCTGTAGTCCAAAAGATTTCACTTCTAAGAATTATCCTTGGTAGCAGAAAAAATATAATACAGAGAAAGCTAATTAGTGCTTTCTCTACATAATATGTTTTTACCTTATTAAAGGTTTCCATAAAAGTCAGATTTACAAAAAACAAAAGTAAATATTGACCAAACCATCCTTGATATTTTCCTTTTAACTTGACTAAACTTTAGATAGATTTCTTCCTGACCATGGACCCATGGTATCTTTTATCTTAAAACATTTAACATATAATTATACATTATCTGTTCCTTTGAGATATAAATGTTATCCCAGACTCTTAATCATTTTACATCATAGAATGACATTCTCAGAGATCTGAGAAGTATCTCTTTGAAATGTAACCATGGAGGATGATATTGCTGTTTTCCATTATCTATAGATAGATGGGTAGGAGTCTAGCTAATTAGCAAACACAGATGACAGGATCACATTGAACAATCTCCCCTTTAACATCAGGAAATATTTTCCCGCTAGCTTATCCCAACCCCAAGTACCTAAAAATTCTGCCTTTTTATTTCACTGAAGTGGAGCTCACTCTCCACTATTAAAAAAGTTGAGAAATGGAATATTTCTTTCTATATCAGTAAACAACAGATATCATAATCATCAAGGATTGCAACCCTCCAATATGAGTCAGTAAGCCTTAGAAACTCAGGTCTGAAAAGAATACCTGTCATCTAGTAGTCATCAGACTACAGCCAAGTCCCTAAGATGAGCCCTGAGTATACTCAGGATGTGAAAACACAGTATATTGGCCCCAGAAAGCTGTAGGTGCATATCAAAAGATTGATTTTCAGTAAGCCCAGACTCTTGCATCTTCCCATACATAGGAAAGCACTAAATTCTTTAACTTGGCACATCTATTTTGTTTTTTTGTTTTTAATTTAAGGAATAATCTTTTGATGCTCCCAATTATCTCCACCCTGTTGCAAAATTCCTTTATACTCTCCTGTTACCTCCTCAGTCTCATTCTCCCCTTATCTCCTCAGTCTCCTCCTCTGGGAGCAGTTGGTAAAGAATCTTCCTGCAGTGCAGGAGACCCATGTTTGATCCCTGCGTTGGGCATATTCCCTGGAGAACAGAATGACAAACCACCCCAGTATTCTTGCCTGGAAAATCCCATGGAGAGAGGAGCCTGGCAGGCTACAGTCCATAGGGTTGCAAGCATGAGACACAACTTAGCAGCTAAACCACCACCACTGCCTCCTCAGAGCAACCTTTCAGAGTTATTAGAAGCAATGTCTCTGCAGTCTTTATTTTGCCCCAAATAAAACTTAACTTGCAACTCTCACATTGTGCATTTATTTAAGCTGACATAGTCCAGTATAATATCTCTTGGACAGAATTAATATTTCTTAGAAAACAAGTCAATAAATGAATAGTGGAAAAAACTGAAAAGATTCTCCTGTGAGAAAGAAGCAGCATATACATGTTTGGTAAAAACAGGAGGAGCAGAAGGATCTTTCCTCCCTTCCACCCACAACTGTATTTATACTGTGTTTTCCTGGAATGGATAACACCTAAACACACCTATATATGTGTGTGCGTGCGTGTGTGTGTGTGTGTGTGTGTGTGTGTGTGTAGGCTTCCCCAGTGGCTCAGTTGTTTATGAATCTGCCTGCAATGCAGGAAACTGCGTGTAATGCAGGAGACTTGGGTTCGATCTCTGGGTCAGGAAGATCTCCTGGAGAAGGAAATGGCAACCTACTCCAATATTCCTGCCTGGGAAATCCAATGGGCAGAAAATAGAGGAGCCTAAAGGCCTACAGTCCATGGGATCTCAAAAGTCAGCCAAGATTTAGTGATTAAACCAAATCAAATGAAGGAAAACACAATGAAAAAATCAACAACAGTGACTCTTGGAGAATGTGTTGACCATTATTGGACTTGGGTTGAAAATTCAGTAGGATACATGCTTAGAAACATGAAACTTCTGAAGGATTTGGAAAGATAAACATCATGTGGAAAAGTGATCCACACATGTTTTATGTGACACCAGAGAATGCTACCAAGATGAATGCACACAAGTTAAAATGGAGAACATTTCAGTTCAATTAAAAAAGAATCTTCCAAAATCCATAAATGGTCAAAAATGGAATATGCCCCCATGTTCTTGGAAGGCAATGAGTGCAGTGTCAAGGGATATAAAGACACAGTGGTTTAGGAAGTCTTAACTGAAGTGTTGAAGAGAAATTTCAAACACTGCAGGACTAGATGAGAGGCAGGTGTGATTTTCTGTCTATTGTTGATTTTTTTCTCCTTTTGTTATTCATAATATGGAGAGGAGATTCATATGAATTTAACAGCAAGGGCACAGTACAAAATATCTTTTGTAACAAATAAAATATTAAATAGTTTTAATACAGACAGGGCCACACAGACATACACACACACACACTCACACAAAATAAAATTAATTTCCATCATTGAAGAAGTTTTTTCTGAAAACATTTGAGAAATGAAAATAAAAACAGATATACTATTAACATAAAGCTAGAGAACTGTATTCCCATCAACCTTCTGTTAGCTCTATAGTCCTTGAAAGAATGAAAAGGAACACTCTTGTTGTTGCTGCACCTTTTATGGTCATTCATAGCCTTTTAAACTGAAAGTTCTGCATTTCAAAGTCCTTCTCTTCACTTTGTCTTCTTAACTGCATCTTTCACCTCCAAGCTAAATTAGTCTATATATCACAGGAAACATAAAGTAGACCAATGACCTTAAGAAATTCAGAAATGTTGGGATCTTTGATTTTCAAAATAGATTAAAAATAAGATGACTTCAGATGGTCCTGTTGAATGACTCCTCTGGGAAAATCAGCCTGAGACTATTAGTGTGATTTGTCCAGTGTGCTGGACTATAAAGAGATTGTCAATTGCCATGCAGAATATGCTTTGCAGAAACCTTCTCCGAAATGTATAATAGCTTCAGCCACTGAATAGAAAATTACCAGATATTTCCTGGTCACCAAGTAAAAGAAGTTAGAGACTATAGTGATATAAAATGATGGCCCAGGGCAAGGTTAAAAATCCAAATAAAATTCTAACATTCATAAGATTTCCTAATATTCAAAGGTATACACCTACCCCCATGCATTCCAGGACATTCATTGGCCATGAGGAACTGGATAAAACAGACTCACTGAAATTTCAAATGCCAGGTGAAAGCACATGTACTACTGATGGGAGATTGTTGATGACATCTTCATCAAGTAACAATGTTTAGTCCAATTATTCTCTATATGAACTACAGGGATATGTAGTTATAAAAGAAAGAGCTCAGAAGATTTTAACATTTCTAATTTTATGCTGCATTCTATATAGACAGATGTACCACTGTGAAATCACATAGCATAATTTTAATATAACATATATATGTCCTAAAACTTTGTTTTGATATAGATAGGATGGTTGACCATTTAAATATCTACTTAATTGATCAAACAAAAATCTGATATTTCAAAAAATAGGTGCCATTTTCTTACTTCAAAGTCTTACCATAAATGTTTTCTCACTTACTTTCCACCAAAATAAAAGTGAATGTACCTCACGCTTCCTGTTATACACATCATCAATTTATACTTAAAACAGAAAGGAATTTTAAAACCTTAGAGTGCTTTAAAAATAATAAAATAACATATGGCATTGATAATATGAAGTACTTTTGCCAGATTTCACAAAATTTCAAGGCATGTGTCTCTTTGTGTTCTACATAGTCATTACTTCCTTAAGTAAACAATTCAGATTGTTGAGCATGTCAGCTTATAATTTCCACTTTTCTGCTGGTTCCAATTGTCTCCAGCACTGGAGCTTCTCAGTGAAATTATGGTGACAATCTGAATGCACTTGGGGTTACAGACCTTGCTCTCCATACCCTTAAAGAGAATTTTCTCTAATTACATTGTGTTACAATTAAGGGAGTATTGAAATTTTCAGCATCAGATCTCTAGCATTTAGGGTTTTTTAATTTTTTTTTTTTTAAATGCAGAAGCAGAAGTAAGGGGGAAACAATATAGGCTACATAACCAATGAATAATCCCATATTTTTTCTTAAGGTGTATAATTTTCTCCATTTTAGCAATTAGACATAATAGTTTTCATTTTATGATCTCCTGTATTACTTTAGTTGCTCAGTCATGTCTAACTCTTTGCGATCCCATGGACTGTAGCCTTAAAGGCCCCTCTGTCCTTGGAAATCTCCAGGGAAGAATACTGAAGTGGATAGCCATTCCCTTCTCCAGGAAATCTTGATCCAGGGATCAAACCTGGGTCTCCTGCATTGCAGGAAGATTCTTTATGGTCTGAGCCACAAAGAAAGGTTGTTGTTTGATCGCTCAGTGGTGTCTGACTTTTTGCAACCCCCATGGACTGCAGCATGCAAGGATTCTCTGTCCTTCACCATCTACTGGAACTCGCTCAAATTCATGCCCATTGAGTCAGCAATGTCATCCAACCATCTCATCCCTCTGTTGCCCCTCCTCCTATTGCCTTCAGTTTTCCCCAGCATCAGGGTCTTTTCCAATGAATCTGCTCCACACCTCAGGTGGCCAAAGTATTGGAGCTTCAGCATCAGTCCTTTCAAGGTATATTCAGGGTTTATTTCCTTTAAGATTGACTGGTTTGATCTCCTTGCCGTTCAAGGGACTCTCAAGAGTCTTCTCCAACACCACAGTTCAAAAGTGTCAGTTCTTTGCTGCTCAGCCTTCTTTATGCTCCAACTCTCATATCCTCACATGACTAGTGGAAAAATCAAAGCTTTGAGTAGACAGACCTTTGTCAGTAAAGTAATGTCTCTGTTTCTTATTATGCTGTCTAGGTTTGTCACAGCTTTTCCTCCAAGAAGCTAATGTCTTTTAATTTCATGGCTACAGTCACCATCCACAGTGATTTTTGAATCCCTAGAAAATAATGTTCACTGTTTTCATTGTTTCCTTATTTATTTGACAGGAAGTGCTGGGACCAGATGCCATGATCTTCATTTTTGGAATGTTGAGCTTTAAGCCAGTTTTTTCACTCTCCTCTTCCAGCTCATCAAGAGTCTCTAATCCCTCTTCACTTTCAGCCATAAGGGCGGTGCCATGTGCATATCTGAAGTTATAAATAACTGAGAATAGATTTTAACACTCTAAAAGTGCTCCAAATTTTTTCAATGCAATGTCTAGCATGTAAAGCCCTATCAACATTGTCATAACAATGAAGATTTTATTTTTTCTAATAAGAAGGCTATTGTTTTGATCAATTAATTGAATTAAATTTTGCATTAAATAGACCAATATCAATTTTTTTTCATAATAGATTCTGTGTGCATTTTCATCTCAAAAAAAAAAAAAAAAAGTGTGAGTGCCTTAAAATCAAATCCCTCCACCTTATATTTACAATAGAACTTTCTTGCATTAATTGTGATAGAATTTCAGATGTGGGAAGAGAGTGTGAGCAATGCTTGTTGACATATTGGCTAGTGAAACTGGACTCTAAAGTTACTCTAATGAGCAGGTAAGATGTTCAGGAAAAATGATGAGATACTGAAAGATCCTAAAGTTTATGTACAGAAAGTAAAAGTATACAAAACCTGGGGAAACCTGTTAGAGAGACGACTGTTGTCTTTTGTGTCGTTCTGAAGGTTTAAAGATAATGTGAAGGGAGAAGTGAAGTTGCTCTGTCCTGTGCAATTCTTTGCTGTCCCGTGGACTGTAGCCTACCAGGCTCCTCCGTCTGTGGAACTTTCCAGGCAACAGTACTGGAGCAGGTTGCCATGCCCTCCTCCAGAGGATCTTCCCAACCCTAGGATAGATCCCAGATATCCTGAATTGCAGGAAGATGCTTTAACCTCTGAGCCACCAGGGAAGCCTCCAGGCTAATATAGACCTTACTGTGTTGTCCAATAAATAGTCATATATGGTTTCATGCTCAGTCACTCAGTCATGTCCAACTATTTGTGACCCAATAGATTGTAGCCCGCTAGTCTAATCGCTTCTGTCCATGGAATTCTTCAGGCAAGAATACTGGAGTGGATTGCCATTTACTCTTCCAGGGAATCTTCCTGACTCTAAGGTCAAAACTTCATCTCTGGCATCTCCTTCATTGGTAGGCAGATTTTTTTACCACAGACCACTGGGTAAGCCATGCATATGGTTATTGAAGTTTAAATTTGAAATAATTAACATTTAGTTTACTTAACATTTAAGTTTATGTATTGCAATGGCAATGTTTAACTGCTCAGTAGCCTTATGTGGCTAAGGTTACCTTATACAATGCTTATAAAGAAAATTTCTGCTATAACAGAAAGCTCTGTTTGACAATGGTGACATAGATGCAATTGATTTTATTTTTAAGCCAGAGATTTCTTCCTCAATATCCTCACACGTAATACAATTTTCGTGTATTTCTTAACCCCACATATGAATATCTAGAGATCCATAGGAGTATTCTAGCACAAAAAGTGTTTTTATTTTTCTCTTTCTTCTGATAAAAGATAATTCTCATTCTTCATCAAACAGTCCAAAACTCCTTTTCCTTGTACATACCCAATCTAGCTTTAGAAAAAAATACTCTCAAGTCCTTTAAAACTTAGGGTGAGTCTCTTCTTTTTTTGACTCATTGAAACATATCTTCCTGTTTCTTTTATTTGAGAAATATTAGTCAACACATTCTACTAAGACATCATTTAGAGAAAAGAAAGATTTTTCTGACAGCTTTATTTAAAGAAGATATTTACTTATTTGTATATCCAGTACATATGGTGATGCATTAGCTTGACAGACAATATTGGAAATATATCTACCAGTTAGTTCTTGTCTGCACATTTATATCATGTACAATAAATAACATCAACTGCAACCTAAGTGAACTATCTTTTCATGTCATTTATTCTGCTTACTTGTTGTTGTTCAGTCTCTCAGTAGTGTCTGATTCTTTGCAACCCCATGGACTGAAGCACGCCAGGCTTCCCTGCCCTTCACCATCTCCCTGAGCTTGAATAAACTCATGTTCAGTGAATCAGCGATGCCATCCAACCACTCTAATGACAGATGTCATTCTCTGTCATCCCCTTCTCCTCCTGCCTTCAATCTTTCCCAGCATCAGGGCCTTTTCTAATAAGTCAGCTCTTCATATCAGGTGGCCAAAGTAATGGAGCTTCAGTTTCAGCATCAGGCCTTCCAAAGAATATTCAGGATTGGTTTCCTGTAGGATTGACTGGTTTGATGTTTAATCCTTTAACAAAGAAATAGAGGAAAAGAATAGAATAGGAAAGTCTAGAAATCTCGTCAAGAAAATTAGAGATACCAAAGATGGACTCAGTGAAGGATAAAAATGGTATGGACCTAACAGAAGCAGAAGATATTAAGAAGCGGTGGCAGGAATACACAGAAAAAATATACAAAAAAGATGTTCATGGCCCAGAGAATCACAATGGTGTGATCACCAACCTAGAGCCAGACATCCTGGAATGAGAAGTCAAGTGGGCCTTAGGAAGCATCACTAAGAACAAATCTAGTGGAGGTGATGGAATTCCAGTTGAGCTATTTAAAATCCTGAAAGATGATGCTGGGAAAGTGCTCAGTCAGCATGCCAGGAAATTTGGAAGACTCAGCAGTGGCCACAGGAATAAAAAAGGTCAGTTTTCATTCCAATCCCAAAGAAAGGCAATGCCAAAGAATGCTCAAACTACTGCACAACTTCACTCATCTCACATGCTAATAAAGCAAAGCTCAAAATTCTCCAAGCCAGGCTTCAACTGTACATGAGCCATGAGCCTCCAGAAGTTCAAGCTGGATTTAGAAAAGGCAGAGGAACCAGAGATCAAATTGCCAACATCCATTGGATCATCAAAAAAGCAAAATTTTTCCAGAAAAATGTCTACTTCTGCTTTATTGACTATGCCAAAGCCTTTGACTGTGGGGACAACAACAAACTCTGGAAAATTCTTAAAGAGATGGGAATACCAGACCACCTCGCCTTCCTCTTGAGAAACTTGTATGCAGGTGAGGAAACAACAGTTAGAACTGGAAAGATGATGCTGGAACATCAGACTGATTCAAAACCAGGAAAGCAGCACGTCAAGGCTCTATATTGTCACCCTGTTTGTTTAACTTATATACATAGTACATCATGAGAAATGCTGGGCTGGAGGAAGCACAACCTGGGATTAAGATCGCTGGGAGAAATATCAATAGCCTCAGATATGCAGATGACACCATCTTTATGGCAGAAAGCGAAGAAGAACTAAAGAGCCTCTTGATGAAAGTTAAAGAGGAGAGTGAAAAAAGTTGGCTTAAAACTCAGCATTCAGAAAACTAAGATCATGGCATCTGGTCCCATCACTTCATGGCAAATAGATGGTGAGATAGTAGAAACAGTGACAGACTTTATTTTGGGAGGCTCCAAAATCACTGCAGACAGTGACTGCAGCCATGAAATTAAAAGACACTTGCTCCTTGGAAGAAAACTTATGACCAACCTAGACAGCATATTAAAAAGCAGAGACATTACTTTGCCAGCGAAGGTCCATGTAGTCAAAGCTGTGGTTTCTCCAGTAGTCATATGTGGATGTGAGAGTTAAACTACAAAGAAAGCTGAGCACTGAAGAATTGATGCCTTTGGACTGTGGTGTTTGAGAAGACTCTTGAAAGTCCCTTGGACTGAAAGGAGATACAAGTCAATCCTAAAGGAAATCAGTCCTGAATGTTCATTGGAAGGACTGATGTTGAAGCTGAAGCTTCAATACTTTGGCCACCTGATGCTACAGACTGGCTCATTGTAAAAGACCCTGATGCTGGGAAAGATTGAAGGCAGGAGAAGAAGGGGACGACAAAGAATGAGATGGCTGAATGGCATCACTGAGTCTATGGACATGAGTTTGAGTTAACTCCAGACATTGGCAATGGACTGGCAGGCCTTGCTTCCTTTCTCCATGGGATCTCAAAGAGTTAAACACGACTGAGGGACTGAACTGAACTGGAATGAAGACACTTACTTAATGACAAATATGTATCTACACATAATGCAAAATGAAGATAATCAGAAAATATGCATTTATGACCTTAGATTTAATGAGACTTTCCTAAAATTTATCTACAGAAATAGTCACACAAATTTGGAAAGAGTTATATACAACAACCATTTAAACTACATAGCATATCTTAGCTAATCATTGAGAACAAGTTAAAAGCTCATTAATATGGAACTTTGACTCATAATTAAACTCTTTATGTTGTTGTTGTTTAGTCACTGTGTCATGTCTGACTCTTTTTGAGACCTCATGGACTGTAGTCCACCAGATTCCTTTGTCCATGGACTTTCCCAGTAAAGAGGACTGAAGTGGGTTGCCATTTCCTTCTCTAGGAGATCTTCCCGACTCAGAAATTGAACTTGTAAGTCCTGCATTGTCAGGAGAATTCTTTAACACTGAGCTGACAGGGAAGCCTTTATGTCCTGATAGAAAGAAATGCCCATGATAAAATTTTAAAAGGAAAGGAATACCTGAAAATATGTATAATAATCGACATAATATATGCAAGTTTTATTTAAGAAAAGAAAAGAAAAAACAAAAAAGTCTAAAAAATATATGTCACTATATTTACTAGGTTATTTTAAGAAAATTCATTTAAGAAGGGTTATCTTCAAGTGAGAAAGTCGACTTCAGAGTGTCAATTTTTCATATTATATAATTCTATATTATGTGAATTTTAAAATTTTTAAACTTTAGGATGCAGCTGGGAACCATGTGGGTCGCCATGGCGGAGCTGCAGCAGCTCTGGGTGCAGGAGGCGGTGGACTCCATGGTGAAGAGTCTGGCGAGGCAGAATATCCGGAAGATGCAGGGCCTTATGTACCGGTGCAGAGCCACCTGTTGTGAGGAAAGCCAGGCGTCCACGCAGCAAGAGCACCAGTGCATTGAGCGCTGCCATGCACCTCTGGCTCAAGCCCAGGCCCTGGTGACCAGCGAGCTGGAGAAGTTCCAGGACCGCCTGGCCCGGTGCACTATGCATTGCAATGACAAGGTCAAAGATTCAATAGATGCAGGGAGTAAGGAGCTTCAAGTGAAGCGGCAGCTGGAGACCTGCCTGACCAAGTGTGTGGATGACCATATAAACCTCATCCCAGCCATGACCAGGAAAAAGAAGGAGTCGCTCTCACCCATGGGGAAATAGCTGTCTGCTAGGGCCCATCAGGGCTGAGGGCAGGAATCGATTTAAAAGGAGGAATGGGGATTTGGGTCTTTTAAGGAGAGTTGATGAATGAGGAAATTAAGGATGGCAGCAAGTCGAAGGCCTGTGTTTCTTTCCTCTGGACGCTGGTTCCTTTGTGTTTCAATCCTAGAAAGTGAAATGGGAAAAAAAAAAAAGGTGCTAAAATTTGGGTCACAGATAGCACAGGAGGTTGTTGTGAGCCTGAATTTCATGTGGCAAGTACTTCTCCTGCCAATAGGGAGTCTCCCTTGTCCCAAACCAGGGCCCACCAAGGTACCAGATTCTCTTACTGCACAGATACCAAGAGGCTGGCAGGTGCATGTAACCTGCTTCTGGTCTAGTGGCGTATGAAAGGAGGTGTTTCTATTTGTTGCCCACCTGCTGTTTACCGGAAGGATCACTACAACATTTTCCACAAACTAATAAAATCCATGCAGTCACTAATGTAGAAAGGGCCAGGGAGCTTCTAGGGTTTTTTTTTTTTTTTTTGCTTGTTATTCTTTTATAGACAAGGGCATGATGTTAAGATGTAAAATTGGGAGAGGCAATTTGGATAAAAATTTTTCAGGGACAAGGGTCCCTGCAGGTACTCATTTCTCCATCAAGATGTGGGTGTGTGTTTCTTAAAATTCTCACACATTACATCATTCAGCCTGGAGACCCTGCAAAAATGTAAGACATGATATCACACTGGTAAGGGAAGCAAGTGTGCCCTCTCACTGGCAGCCATGGTGGGCCCTGAGGCCGCCGGCAGCGGAGTCAGCCAAGCGACAAGACAATCTTACAGTGACACTCAGCCTTGAAGGGAAATGGGATTTTTGGCAGTATTATATGCTCATATCCAGGAACGAACAGTGAAAGAGGAACTATTAGCTACTTAAATAAGAGGGTTGCAAAGTATGGGCTTTGGAAAAATCTGTTTTTCATGAAACAGAATGAAAGCCTAAACCTAGTGTTGCTTACTTTGCCTCCTGAAATAACAGAGCTTTGTTGAGACAATCCCCTGGCAACAAAATAAGTCAAGGGAGGAAAAGTAAGCAACTCGAGGATGAACTGTGGCTCCTTTAGAGCGATAAAGGAAGTACCCTCCATTGCCAAATACCACTTTTGCCAGGGCCTTTGCTACATGTCTTGTCCTCACCCCAGTTCTGGCTCCTTATCATTTTGATAAGGACCTTGTCTTTTTACCAACTTACTGCTTGAAATGATAATATAGTCTGTTTGCTGTTTCAAGACTGTGATATATTTTCCTAGTCATTTGGTTTTGAAAATAAATAAGACAATTTTCTCCCCAAAAAAATAAAAATAAAATTTTAAAATTTTAAAATTTGATTAATTTTAATCAAAGGGCAATGTAATAGTTCTACATGCAATGAATTCCATTCTTACTTTGTATAAAGTAATGGTAATAAGTTCTGTTCTGCCAAATTTGCAGAACTGTTGCCAACTGAAGTCTAGCATAAGAGATAATATAACATATGAAAGTCCTTTGGCAAGCATAAAGTGTCATGCTAATAGCATATAAGTAGACTCCTTAAAAGAAGTCCATAACACTTTTGCTCTTTGGAATTAATGAAAAATCTATGTCAAGCAACTATCTGTTTATACTTAGGGAACATAAAAACTTACTCCCCAATTGATGTGTGTGTACATATAAGTAGCTTCAGTCATGTCAGACTCTTTGCAACCCTGTAGACTGTTGGCTGCCAGGCTTTTCTGCCCATGGTATTCTCCAGACAAGTATATTGGAGTGGGTTTCCATGTTCTCCTCAAGGGGATCTTCCCAACCCAGAGATTGAACCCAAGTGTTTTATGTTTCCTGCATTGGCAAGGGTTTACCACTAGTTCCACTTGGAAAGCATGCCAAGTTTCATACTACCTATTGAAAGTATTTGCTCTTAAGAATGATTGTAAAATTGTGAAGAATTGATGGTTTCCAGGGAAAACTTTAATTCACTCAATAAATCTCTGGTCGCATTTAAATTTTCTAAATTTCCCTAGTAAATATCTTCATAGCTACTTTATAAAATTTAGGATCCAATTAATATTTAATAGTTTCATTTATTTGCCATTAACCTCTTTATCTTCATTAATCTAGGGGACTTTTTACTTATTCCTTATATATTTTTTCTCTTTTATTACATTGACATTTTAAAATAAGTCAAGCCAATTTGTTCTTAGAAATCACTGTTTGGATTTGCCTATGTTTTCTTCATGACTAGATGTAAATTGAACTCTTTGGTAGTTATAGTGTTTAATGGTGCTTTTTTCTTCTCAGTGACCTTAATCAGAATATTCATATTGTGTATTTTGCACATAATAGATAAAATTGAATTGAATTTCTTGATTAAGATGATGGTCATCTGATTTTTCTAATGTGACAATTGTTATGTATATGTATAATAAATGTTCCATAGAACATTTGGATTTTTTTCTATGAGAATATCAATGTAAAATCATAAATCAATGCACATCTCTCATAACTAAAAATAAACAAACACACAGAGAAATAGATAAAGCAGATTAATACCAAAAAAAAAAAAAAAAAAAAACCTGGATAGATAGTCTAGGATCTTTCTGTGGAAGAATCTTGAATCTTAGGATAGGCATTTATTTTTCCTTTTGTGCTGAATGTGTATGTTGAAGCATTAGAAATAGATCAGTTATATCATAGCATAGGATAGTGAGAATAGTTTCCACTATTTATTAATAAAATAAGCATGTGGTAATAGAAGCTGATGTGAGAAAGATCTGCAGGGGGTAGTGATGAAATCAGATTTTAGGATTTCATATAGGTAAACAGAAAGCAAGAAGGCAAAGTGATTATCTGAGGAGGCTTTACAAATATCTGAGGAAAGAAGAGAAGCAAAAGACATCTAAGAAAGGAAAAGATACACTCAACTAAATGCAGAGTTCCAGAGAACAGTGAAGAAAGATAAGGTCATCTTAAATGAACAATGCAAAGAAATAGAAGAAAATAATAGACTGGGTAAGACTAGAGATCTCTTTAAGAAGACTGAAGATATCAAGGGAATATTTCATACAAGGATGGGCATGAGAAAGGACAGAAAGACCAAGGATCAAACAGCAGAGTAGAATAAGAAGATACGGCAATTCTATTTCCAGCTTTTTAAGAAATCTCCACACTGTTTTCCATAGTGGCTGTACTAATTTACATTCCCACCAACAGTGTAAGAGGGTTCCCTTTTCTCCACACCCTCTCCAGCATTTATTGCTTGTAGACTTTTGGATAGCAGCCATCCTGACTGGCGTATAATGGTACCTCATTGTGGTTTTGATTTGCATTTCTCTGATAATGAGTGATGTTGAGCATCTTTTCATGTGTTTGTTAGCCATCTGTATGTCTTCCTTGGAGAAATGTCTGTTGAGTTCTTTGGCCCATTTTTGGATTGGGTCATTTATTTTTCTGGAGTTGAGCTGGAGGAGTTGCTTGCCTTATGACCCAGCAATCCCACTTCTGGGCATACACACCAAGGAAACCAGATTTGAAAGAGACACGTGCACCCCAATGTTCATCGCAGCACTGTTTATAATAGCCAGGATATGGAAGCAACCTAGATACCCATCAGCAGACGAATGGATGAGGAAGCTGTGGTACATATACACCATGGAATATTACTCAGCCATTAAAAAGAATTCAGTTGAATCAGTTCTAATGAGACGGATGAAACTGGAGCCCATTATACAGAGCAAAGTAAGCCAGAAAGATAAAGACCACTACAGTATACTAACACATATATATGGAATTTAGAAAGATGGTAATGATAACCCTATATGCAAAACAGAAAAAGAGACTCAGATGTATAGAACAGACTTGTGGACTCTGGGAGAAGGCGAGGGTGGGATGTTTCAAGAGAACAGCATCGAAACATGTATATTATCTAGGGTGAAACAGATCACCAGCCCAGGTTGGGTGCATGAGACAAGTGCTCGGGCCTGGTGCACTGGGAAGACCCAGAGGGATTGGGTGGAGAGGGAGGTGGGAGGGGGGACCGGGATGGGGAATACATGTAAATCCATGGCTAATTCATTTCAATGTATGACAAAAACTACTGTAATGATGTAAAGTAATTAGCCTCCAACTAATAAAAATAAATGGAAAAAAAAAAAGAAGATACGGCAAGAAAACACAGAAAAACTATATAAAAAAGTGTTGATGATGTTGTTACTCATCTAGAGCAGGACATCCTGGAGTGTCAAGTCGAGTGGGGCTTAGGAAGTATGACTATGAACAAAGCTATTGGAGGTAATGGAATTCCAGTTGAGCTATTTAAAAATCCTGAAATATGATGCTGTTAAAGTGTTGCACTCAATATGTTGGCAAATTTGGAAAACTCAGTGGTGGCCACAACTGGAAAAGGTAAGTTTTCATTCCAATCCCAAAGAAGGGCAATGCCATAGAAGGTAAAGACTACTATATGACTGCACTCATTTCACATTCTGGTAAAGGTTATGTTCAAAATCCTTCAAACTAGGCTTTAGCATTATGTGAACTGAGAGCTTCAAGATGTAGAAGCTGGGTTTCAAAGAGTCAGAGGAACAAGAGATCAAATTGCTAACATTCTCTGGATCATGGGAAAAACAAGGGAATTAAAAAAAAAAAAAAAAACTTCTGCTTCATTGACTACCCTAAAGCCTTTGACCGTATGGATCACAACAAGCTGGAATATTCTTAAAGAGATAGAAGTACCAGACCACCTTGAGAAATCTGTGTTCAGGGTCAGGAAAAAAGTTAGAACTGGGCATGGAAAAATTGGCTGGCTCCAAAGTGGAAAAAGAGTACAAAAAAGTTATACATTGTCACCCTGCTTATTTAATATCTATCTAGAATACACCATTCAAAATGCACGGTTGGATGAATCACAAGCTGGAATCAAAATTGCCAGGAGAAATATCAACAACCTCATACACGCAGCTGATACTACTCTAATGGGAGAAAGTTAGGAGGAAGGTGAAAGAAGAGAGTTAAAAAGCTGGTTTGAAACTCAACATTAAAAAGCCTAAGTTCATTGCATATGGTTCTATCCTCCATGGCAAATAGAAGGAAAAAGTGGAAACAGTGACAGGTTTTATTTTCTTGGGCTCCAAATTCACTGTGGACAGTTACTGCATACATGAAATTAAAAAATGCTTGCTCCTTGGTAGGAAAGCTTTGACAAACCTAGAGAGCATATTAAAAAGTAGAGACATCACTTTGCTCAGAAAAGTCCATATAGCCAAGGTATGGTTTTTCCATTAGTCATCTACAGATGTGAGAGTTGGACCATAAAGAAGGCTGAGCACTGAAAAATTGATGCTTTTGAATTGTGGTGCAGGAGAAGACTCTTGAGAGTCCCTTGGACTGCAAGGAGATCAAACTAGTCAGTCCTAAAGTAAATCAACCCTGAATATGTTTTGGAAGGACTGTTGCCTAAGCTCAAGTTCCAATATTTTGACCACATGATTTGAAAAGCAGATGCATTGAAGTCCCTGATACTGGGAAAGATTAAAGGCAAAAGAAGGAGAAAACAGAGGCTGAGATGGTTAGATATCATCACCAACTCAATGGACATGAATTTGAGCAATGTTCAGGAGATAATAGAGGACAGAGGAGGCTGTCTTGCTGCAGTCCACAAGGCTGCAAAGAGTCAGACACAACTTAGCAAAGGAACAACAACAATGAATAGACAGTGAAAATTGGATTTACTGCATTAAGTCTGTATAATGCAAAAACTGAAGGCACAGTTAATTAACATTGTTCTTCAATCAGTTGTTGTTGTTCAATTGCTCAGTCATATCTGACTCTTTGTGACTCCATGGACTGCAGCATGTCAGGTTTCTCTGTACTTCACCATCTCCTGGAGTTTACTCAAACTCACATCCATTGAGTCAATTATGCCATCCAATTTTCTCATCCTCTAATGTCTCCTTCTCTTCCTGCCCTCAATCTTTCCCAGCTTCAGGGTCTTTTCAAATGAATCAGCTCTTTGTATCAGGTGGCCAAAATATTTTTAATCAGTAAAAGTGGAATTTAAGAGGAAGATAGTTACTATACAGGTTTAGTTCACATGCATAATAGACGACCACGTGACATTTTTTTGAAAATGTGAAAAGTAAATGATTACTCATAACTAGAACAATAGGAGTGCAAAGCCATAAAAAAAAAAAAAAAAAAAATTGGCACCACTTGAAGAGTGACATTGTGTAACCATGGATGTGTTTATGTGCCTTGAAGCAAGAATGATTAAGAGGAGAATGGAGATTAGTGCACTGGTTCTTGGGCCCTATTCTTAGTTTTCAAAAGAGAAAGAATGGATGCAAGGAAAGCAAAAAATGAAAGGATGCTTAGAGAAAGAGGAGATATTCAATCATATTGTAATTCTATGGAAATATAATTAAGAAAGTTGGGAATTTCAAATATGAGCCTGACTGATCAATATATTAAATGATGAGAAAAACTAAGAAAAAAGTTATTATGGAGAAAATTTAGACAATTGGGAGATATTATTGAGTTCTGAGAGATTATTTCAATAAGGGGATGAATGAAAGAAAAAGCCAGACTCTGAGATAATGAGATAATCAGTAGTGGAAAAAAAAAAAAAAAAAAACAGAGAAAGTAGGAGAAAGTAGTAGAAAGTGGTATCTATGCTGAAAGAAAATTTTAATCATCAGTCCCTTTTATATTAAAATACTATGACTATTGAAATTGTTCAAAACACTTTGAAAATATATCTTGCTAATTTATTTTATAAATCTTTATTAATCTACTCTATACCACAGTACAGAGAAAAGAAAAGTAATATGTTGATATATGTTCAAAGTCAGACATGTTGCCCTTAATACCTTCAACTTAAAATATTTGGGCTGATTCTCCTTCCTCTTCATTGTCTGGAGAAGACCAAGTCTTCCCACTTGCTCCTCCACCTTGCACATCTACTATAGTTACCCTAAATGATTATTAAGCCCCTCACACAAAATTTATAACTTGCAATTTTAGGGTACAGAATGAGATTCCAAGAAAGAAACATGAATTGTTAATCATGTTTATAGAACATGAGCTTTGGCTGGCAATCTTTATCCGTGTATGAATTAGGTCTCTTCAAGTTCAGCCTTTAATATAGGAATAATGAGGCTCTCTAATTCTCAGGAGCTCTCTGCAAACTTCATCTTCACAGCTTTGAATTTTTAATAAGCATTTTCTGTTCTTAAATTATCGTATTCTTAACCAAGTTTTGTTCCCAATTTCTCCAATTTCCTTTTTTGAAAGATTCTGAAGACCATTTGAGCATATTTTCAGAAATGAAAGCTTGTGAACATTACTGTGGTTATACATGGAAGGTTACTGTGGGTTTTCCCCCCCTCATATCCAGTGCCAGAATATTTAACTCCTTAAAAATTCTGTGCTAGAAGGCAGAAACCTGTTTCAAAGTTGTACAAACAATTACTAAGAATGCTTGTTAAAAACACTGAAAAAGACTCCAGGAAGGTCTAATTAATTTAATTAGAAAGAGTGCCAGGGCTATTTTCTCAAGTTGAGAAATGTTGAGACAGCATCCAAATAAGGGGGAAAAAAGAAAGAAAGGGATCAATGGCATAGGACTCTACTCACACATCACTTTCAGTCTTGTAATTATTGGCCTTTTCTTTTACACTGAAAACAGCTTACAGATGTGAAATTGAAAGACATATTCTGGACTTGAAATCTGCAATCTGTGGCCATAAACTTTAGTTCTAATAAGTGTCATGAATCAAGAAGCAAATGTAGCTTTATGAAACTTTGTGCTGTTGGCCTTTTAAGGACCCAGCTTTTTGGTGGTGTTAGAGGCAACTTGTCATCCTGAATTAATACATTGCAGAGGTAGAGGTGCTCACACTGGGTTTTTGGTCAGCTTTCATTGTCAAAGATGGCAAAGACATTTTAGTCACCTGGCAACTTAGCAACCTTGTTCTGCACATCACATACAAAATGGTATTTTCAAGAGATGACACCTGAAAAGAAGAGACCCAATTACAAAACATAACAGGATCAATAGCAAGTATATATATTTTCTGAATTTTGAAATAAGCTTATCCAAAAACTGGCTAAAAATTAAAATAGCTATCAGTATTCTTATTGATATATTCAGTCACAAATAAATATGCATATCCATCCAATATTTGATTAAATTGCTTAGAAATTATTTCCTGTGCTTTAAAGATCTTCAGTATATAAGCAGAGTAGAAGCCATTAGTTGTAAAGATACCAGTTGAAAATATAATGATTGAAACAAAATATTTCAAAAGTAAATATATATTTCAGGTGAATGTTTTTCATCACTTTGGTAGTCCATTAAGCCTGATCTTTTAACATATATTTTTGTTTTTTGTGAATTTTCATAATTTATATTCATCCCTTTACTTTTCCACATTTTACAAATATTTATCAAGTATTTTCCATTTTCTAGGTGCTCTACATAAGTACCTTGGCCTTTATTGACACTTGGAACAGGTTACAAACTTTAATCTAAAGTCATATAACTGTTCAAATGTGACAATTGCTGTGAAGATAAAGAATTTCACTGAGAACTTTGCCAAAAAAGGATAGTCATATTAAAAAAAAAAAATAAAAATTTCAGTTTAGATGAAAAGTAGGAGCTAATTAACAAAATATATTTGAAAATTTAGAAAATATCATGAAGAAACATGGTAATAGAGAATTTATTGAATAATTATTAACAAAGATCACTCTAAAACGGGAGAAAAAAAAATAAAGATAAGTTAACAAGATAAGAAAAGATGATCTGAGACTATGATACATAATTTATACTTTTTAACTTGCTATGTTACTATATTATTTTGTTCTTGTGTGTATAGTTAAGTATGTGTGTACATACATGTGAATGTGTAAATGCATCTCACACACACAAATATATATACACACAAATACATATATTCCTAAACTTTTAGGAAGCTTTTATAGAATATAATTAATAACCCTTCATGATTTTTGTATTACAAACATTTGATGACATATATCACTTTCAAAAATGAAAGTACAGTGAATAAAATTTGTGACTTCCATTTGGATTCAGTTTCAGCTTTGTTTTAGTAATGTAATGGTTCATAGGAGGATTACTTGCAAAATTAAATTTGACAATAACATTAGAAAATTTATTACAGTATAATAAGAAAACACTAAAGATTTCAAATTTATTATTTTTTATATTTTATCTATGACCACATAAATGTATCACTGCACCTCAATGTCTATAAAATTGGAAAATAAGTTTGAACTTTGAAATCTCTTTCAGTAGCTAGATGCTTTCTCTTTTCTCTGTCTTGGCATTGTGTAGAATTATTGGATGCAATTACTGGCAGATATATGGATTGTAATTTATTTTATGCTCCAGGCAAACTTGAACAGTCAAATAATTTTGATCATTCTACAAATTTTCAAATACTTGTCTTTCTCTTTGTAAATATATGTACTATTTATATTTTTGATATTTGAGGGATTACAGTCATTTTGACTTCTCTGTAAGCATTTCTATCTTTCCTAACTCTCAGTCTGATGTTACCAGGACCATGAAGTCCTATTCAAACCCTTCAGTTGGAGATCATTTCTCTTTCTTTTAAGCCATACTATATTTTAATACCTTTCATGGTACTTGCTCTACAACCTCATCAAAGATATATATATATATTTCATAATTGTCAAATCAAATATTGAAATGCCCAAGTAGTGTTTGGACCAAGTGCTTAAATCACATTAACTGAAACACATTAAAGTGCAGTCTAAAGCCCAACACAGTATGCTTTTTAGTAAGCTTCCTCAATTTTACACAATAGAATTATGACATTAGTATAAATAATGTCCTTAGAACATAGAATCTAATACAAACTGCAACCATGAAAAAAGCCTTTAGTAAAGAATAGAGAGTGTCACAACCTCGTCTAACTCAATGAAACTATGAGCCATGCTGTGTAGGGCCAACCAAGGTGGACAGACATGGTCACACGTGGTCCACTGGAAAGAGAATGGCAAACCACTTCAGCATTCTTGCTTTGGGAACTCCATGAACAGTATGAAAAGGCAGAAAAGTTATGACTCTGAAATATGCACTCCCAGGTCAGTAGGTGCCCAATATGCTACTGAAGTAGAGCAGAGAAGCAGCTCCAAAAAAAATCAAGAGGCTGAGCCAAAGCAGAAAAATGTCCAGTTGTGGAGATATCTGGTGGTGAAAGTATGCTGTAAAGAACAATCTTGCATAGGAACCTGGAATGTTAGGTCCATGAATCAAGGTAAATTGGAAGTGGTCAAACAGGAGATGGCAAGAGTGAACGTCGACATTCTAGGAATCAGGGAACTAATTGCACTGGAATGGAAAATTTAATTCAGATGACCACTATATCTATTACTGTAAGCAAGAATCCCTTAGACAAAATGGAGTAGCCCTCATAGTCAACAAAAAGTGTCTGAAATGCAGCACTTGGGTGTAATCTCAAAAATGATAGAATGATACCTGTTGGTTTCTAAGGCAAACCATTCAATATCACAACATTCCCAGTCTGTGTCCCAACCTCTAATGCTGAAGAAGCTGAAGTTGACCAGTTCTATGAAGCCCTACAAGACCTTCTAGAACTAACACTCAAGAAAGAATTCCTTTCATCATAGGAGTCTGGAGTGCAAAAGTAGGAAGTCAAGATATACCTTAAGAAACAGGCAAGTTTGGCCTTGAAGTACAAAATGAAGCAGGGTAAAAACTAACAGTTTTGTCAAGAGTAGGCACTTGTCACAGCAATGACCCTCTTCCAACAACACAACAGATGACTCGACACATAGCCATCACCAGATGGCAAATACTGAAATCAGATCGATTATATTCTTTGTAGTCAAAGATGAAGACTCTCTATGCAGTCAGCAAAAACAAGACTGGGAGCTGACTGTGGCTCTAGTCATGAACTCCTTATAGCGAAATTCAGATTGAAATTGAAGAAAGTGAGGAAAACAACTAGACCATTCAGGTATGACATAAATCAAATCCCTTATGATTATACAGTGGAAGTGACAAACAGATTAAAGGAATTAGATCTGATAGAGTGTCTGAAGACCTATAGATGGAGGTTCATGACATTTTACAAGAGGCGGTAATCTAAACCATTCCCAAGAAAAAGAAACTCAATAAGGCAAAATGGTTATCTGAGTCAGGCTCACAAATAGCTGAGGAAGAATATAAACAAAAGGCAAGGGGAAAAAGGTAAGCTATACTTATCTGAATGTAGAGTTCCAAAGAGTAGCAAGGAGCCATGAGAAAGTCTTCCTCAGTGATCAATACAAAGAAATAGAGGAAAACAATAGAATGGGAAAGACTAGAGCTCTCTTCAAGAAAATTTAGAGATACCAAGGGAATATTTCATGCAAAGATAGGCATAATAAAGGACAGAATGATATGGACCTAACAGAAGCAGAAGATATTAAGAAGAGATGGCAAGAATACACAGAACTATACAGAAAATAGCTTAATGATCTAGATAACCACAATGGTGTGATAACTCACCTAGAGCCAGATATCTTGGAGTGTGAAGTCAAGGGAGCCTCAGGAAACATCACTATGCACAAAGCTAGTGGAGGTGATAGAATTCCAGATGAGCTATTTCAAATCCTAAAAGATGATGCTGTGAAAGTGCTGCAGCCAATACGCCAACAAATTTGGGAAACTCAGTAGTGTCTATTGGACTGGGAAAGTGGCCACAGTTTTCATTCCAATCCCAATAAAGGCAATGCCAAAACATGTCCAAAATACCATACTACCACACAATTGCACTCATTTCACATACTAGCAATTTAATGCTCAAAATTCTCCATGCCATGCTTCAAGAGTACATGAACTGAGCACTTCCATATTCACACATTGGATTTAGAAAATGCAGAGGAACCAGAGATCAAATTGCCAACATCTGTTGGAGCATAGAAAAACAAGAAAATTCCAGAAGAGCATCTACTTCTGCTTCATTGACTATGCTGAATCCTTTGACAGTGTGGATCACAACAAGCTGTGGAAAATTCGTCAAGAGATGGGAATACCACACCACCTTACCTGCCTCCTGAGAAATATGAATGCAGGTCAAGAAGCAACATTTAGAACTGGACATGGACCAATGGACTGTTTCTATATTAGGAAAGGGGTACATCAAGGCTGTATGTTGTCACCCTGCTTATTTAACTTACAGGCAAATTATATCATGCAAAATGCTGGGTTGTTGAACCACAAGCTGGAATCTAGTTTGCCAGGAGAAATATCAGTAACCACAGATAGGCAGATTGACACCACCCTCATGGCAGAAAGTAAGAGGAAATAAAGATCATCTTTATGAAGGGTAAAGAGGAGAGTGAAAAAGCTGGCTTAAAACTCAACATTCAAAAAATGAAGATCATGGCATCTGGTCTCATCACTTTGTGGCAAATAGATGAGGAAACAATGGAAACAGTGACAGAAACTTTATTTTCTTTGGCTCCAAAATCACTGCTGATATTGACTGCAGCCATGAAATTAAAAACCCTTGTTCCTTGGAAGAAAAGATTTGACAAAACCAGACAGCAAATTAAAAAGCAGAGACATTACTTTTCTGCCATTTGTCCATCTAGTCAAAGTTATGCTTTTTCCAGTATTCATATATGGCTATGAGATTTGAACCATAAAGAAGGATAAGCATAGAATTGATGCTTTTGAAGTGTGGTGTTGGAAAAGACTCTTGAGAGTCCCGTGGACTGCAAGGAGATCCAACCAGTCAATCCTAAAGTAAATTAACCCTGAATGTTCCTTGGAAGGACTGGTTCTGAGGTTGAAGCGCCAATATTTTGGCCACCTGATGTGAAGAGCTGACTCGTTAGAAAAGACCCTGATGCTGGGAAAGATTAGAGGCAGGAGCAGAGGATGAGATGGTTGGGTGAGATCACTGACTCAATGGACATGAGTTTGAGCAAGCTCTGAGAGATAATGAAGGACAAGAAAGTTTGGCCTGCTGCAGTCCACGGGGTCACAAATAGTCAGACAACACCAAGCTACTGAACAGTAAAAAAACAACAAAGTACTTCCAAGAACTATTAAATTTTCTGGGTTTAAAGGCATAAAATTTCAACCCACTAGATTGTCTCAATGAATCATGCTCATGCCTCTTTTTCCTTCCTGTAACTCAACCCACTTTGAATAGAACTAACATTTGTGACCAATAAGATATTGTAGATATGAAAGATCATGAAGCCATAAAAAGAAAAGTTAGAGAAAAAAAAAAGGCTTTATGAATTCTTTTCTCCCTTTGGATTGTTCATTCCGGTGGAAGCAACCCTATAGGGAATGCCAAGCAAAGAGGGACAAAGTCTTGTTCTGATAGAAAACAAGTCAAACCCTCCTGCCATGGACACATGAGTGCACCATCTTGGAACTTGATCCTCTGGGCCAAATCAAGCTTCAGATAACTGAAACCCTGGCCTATATCTTGACCATGACTCCTGAAAGATCTTGAGATAAAACCACTTAGCTAAGCCATCTGTAATCCCGATTCGCAAAAACTATGTGAAATAAATATTTGTTATTTTACAATGCTAAAATGTGGGCTAATTTGTTATAATGCCATAGATAACTATTATGACAGTTTATCAATCAATACATATAAATATTAGGTATTTATGACATGGGCTAAATGCTAAGCTAAGCACGTCTTTTGTCTTATATCATTTATCCTTCATAAAATATCTATCTGGTGTTAACCAATTTTACAGATAAAAGTTATGAACACTTATAAATTTGCCTGAATATTGAATCCACAAAAAGCTGCTAAATGATGGAGATAAAGTTCAAACACATTTAATTCTTGCTCTTAGCTCTAACTGTAGGAAAGATATTTTCCTTGGAGTAGCAGATGATGAAAATATTTATTCGATATGATCTCTGATTTAAATATATAGTTCATTAGGAAGATAATAGGCTTATTCATGAACGTTTAGTAAAATTCAAATGCCAAAATAAACATTTAAGTTCTATATGATTTCAGAAATATGAGAAATATATGCTGGAAGTATTAGTGAAATTCCATTAGAAAGAAGATTTTTGCTGACATATCTTTATCGGTGACAAGTGATAAGACAGAAGAGCCAGATTTGTATTTCATAGTTATTTGGTTTGGTATCAGGAATAATCCCTGGAGAAGGAAATGGCAACCCACTCCAGTATTCTTGCCTGGAGAATCCCATGGACAGATAAGCCTGGCAGGCTACAGTCCATGGGGTTGCAAGAGTCAGACACGACTTAGCAACTAAACCACTGCCATCAGGAATAATAATTGCTTGTATGAGAGAAAGAGGATTTCAAAGTGTGTTTTCAAAAGTAGTGGAGAGACAAGATGTAAAAGGAAATTTGAAGTAAGGATCAAGAAAACATTAAACAATAGATTTAAGTGTTTTGACTTATTAAGAGTTGATGATCTCTCATCAGTAGAGTTACTTGACAAAAGGGAAATTTCAAGGAGATCAGTGCAGATGTTCATGTGAATAGACAGAGAAAATTAAATTTTAGAAAATAAGCATAAATGTTCATGCCAAGCATATTTTACCTGCTGTATATAAAGAACTCATCTGAGAAAGAAAGAAGAGGAAAGTGAATGATGACTAAAGAATGAATTAGTAATTCAGGGACAGAGGAGTCTGGCAGGCTACAGTTCATGGGGCTGCAGAATACCAGACACCACTGAGTGACTAAGCAGAAAACAAAAAAGAAAGAAAGAAAGAGAAAGAAAATGCAGAAATGATTAAATGGTTTAATAAATAAATGAGCAAGTTAGGTTATAATCATTGAATTATTTGGACATGCAAGAAATGTATCTCTTCACCACTTAACTACTTCAAACAGGTAAGATTCAATCTTAAAACAGTATGATGAAATTGACTTAACTGCTTCAAGGTAGAAACAGAAAATCAAAATAATTACATGTGCCTATAATACATAATTTGTCCTCTAAAAGCAAGGCTCAGAGAAGGCAATGGCAATCCACTGCAGTACTCTTGCCTGGAAAATCCCATGGATGGAGGAGCCTGGTAGGCTGCAGTCTATGGGGTCTCGAAGAGTCAGACACAACTGAGCGACTTCACTTTCACATTTCACTTTCATGCATTGGAGAAAGAAATGGCAATCCACTTAGTGTTCTTGCCTGGAGAATCCCAGGGATAGGAGAGTATGGTGGGCTGCCATCTATGGGGTCACACAGAGTCAGACATGACTGAAGCGACAGCAGAAGCAGCAGCAGCAAAAGCAAAGCTACTAGATTAAACATACATAAAGATTATCCCCATTAATTTAAGTATTCTGTCACAACTATAAGTGCATCTACAATGGAAATTTCAAATGCTTCTACAATGGGAAATGTCGTTTTGTGTGATGGCATCACCAGCATGCTACAAATTATCTGTTTACTAATTGAAATTAATGACTCCACAGCATAAAATTAAATCTTCAGTTCAGTTCAGTCGCTAGGTCAAGTCCGACTCATTGAGACACAATGAACCTCAGCACTCCAGGCCTCCCTGTCCATCACCAACTCCTGGAGTCTACCCAAAGTCATGTCCATTGAGTCAGTGATGCCATCCAACCATCTCATCCTCTGTCATCCCCTTCTCCTCCTGCCCTCAATCTTTCCCAACATCAGGGTCTTTTCATATGAGTCAGCTCTTTGCATCAGGTGGTCAAAATATTGGAGTTTCAGGTTCAAAATCAGTCCTTCCAATGAATACCCAGGACTAATTTCTCTCTCTCTCTCTCTTTAATATAAATGTATTTATTTTAATTGGAGGCTAATTACTTTACAATATTGTATTGGTTTTGCCATACATTGACATTAATCCACCACGGGTGTACATGTGTTCCTCATCCTGAACCCCCCTCCCACCTCCCTCTGCATCCCATCGCTCTGGGTCATCCCAGTGCACCTGCCCCAAGCACCCTGTCTCATGCATTGAACCTGGACTGGCAATTCATTTCAGATATGATAATACACATGTTTTGATGTCATTCTCCCAAATCTTCCCACCCTTGCCCTCTCCCATAGAGTTCAAAAGACTGTTCTATACATCTGTGTCTCTTTTGCTGTCTCGCATACAGGGTTATCATTACCATCTTTCTAAATTACATATATATGCATTAGTATACTGTATTGGTGTTTTCCTTTCTGGCTTACATCATTCAGTATAATAGGCTCCAGTTTCGTCCACCTCATTAAAACTTTAGGTTAGAGTTCCTTGCAGTCCAAGAGACTCTCAAAAGTCTTCTCCAACACCACAGTTCAAACACATCAATTCTTCAGTGCTCAGCTTTCTTTATAGTCCAACTCTCACATCCATACATGACTACTGGAGAAACCATAGCCATGACTAGACAGACCTTTGTTGACAAAGTAATGTCACTGCTCTTTAATATGCTTTCTAGGTTAGTTATAACTCTCCTTCAAGGAGTAAGCACCTTTTTGTTTCATGGCTGCAGTCACCAACTGCAGTGATTTTGGAGCCCCCAAAAATAAAGTCAGCTACTGTTTCCACTGTTTCCCCATCTATTTGCCATGAAGTGATGGGACTGGATGCCATCATCTTAGTTTTCTGAACGTTGAGTTTAAAGCCAACTTTTTCGCTCCCCTCTTTCACTTCATCAAGAGGCTCTTTAGTGCTTCTTCAGTTTTTGCCATAAGGGTGGTGTCATCTGTATATCTGAGGTTATTGATATTTCTCCTGGCAATCTTGATTCCAGCTTGTGCTTCATCCAGCCCAGTGTTTCTCATGATGTACTCTGCATAGAAGTTAAATAAGCAGGATGACAATATACAGCCTTGACGTATTCCTTTTCCTACTTGGAATCAGTTTGTTGATCCATGTCCAGTTCTAACTGTCGTTTCCTGACCTACATACAAGTTTCTCAAGAGGCAGGTCAGGTGGTCTGGTATTCCCATCTCCTTCAGAATTTTCCACAGTTTATTGTGATCCACACAGTCAAAGGCTTTGGCATAGTCAATAAAGCAGAAATAGGTGTTTTTCTGGAGCTCTCTTGCTTTTTCAATGATATATTATATGTTGGCAATTTGATCTCTGGTTCCTCTGCCTTTTCTAAAACCAGCTTGAACATCTGGAAATTCACAGTTCACATATTGCTGAAGCCTGACTTGGAGAATTTTGAGCATTACTTTACTAGCGTGTGAGATGAGTGCAATTGTGTGGTAGTTTGAGCATTATTTAGTATTGCTTTTCTTAGGGATTGTAGTGAAAACTGACCTTTTCCAGTCCTGTAGCCAGTACTGAGTTTTCCAAATTTGCTGACATATTGAGTGCAGCACTTTCACAGCATCATCTTTTAGGATTTGAAATAGCTCAACTGGAATTCCATCACCTCCACTAGCTTTGTTCATAGTGATACTTCCTAAGACCCACTTGATTTCACATTCCAGGATGTCTGGCTCTAGGTGAGTGATCACACCTTCATGATTATTTTGGTTGTGAAGATCTTTTTTGTATAGTTCTGTGTATTCTTGCCACCTTGTCTTAAAATCTGTTTCTGTTAGGTCCATAACATTCTGTTGTTTATTGAGAACATTTTTTTGCATGAAATGTTCCCTTGGTATCTCTAATTTTCTTGAAGAGATCTCTAGTCTCTCCTTTCTATTGTTTTCCTCTATTTCTTTGCATTGCTCACTGAGGAATGCTTTCTTATCCTTCCTTGCTATTCTTTGGAACTCTGCATTCAAATGGGTGTATCTTTTCTTTTCTCCTTTGCTTTTCACTTCTCTTCTTTTCACTTCTATTTGTAAGGCCTCCTCAGACAGTCATTTTGCTTTTTTGCATTTCTTTTTCTTGGGGAAGACCTTGATCCCTGTCTCCTGTACAATGTCACGAACCTCCGTCCATATTCATCAGGTACTCCATCTATCAAATGTAGTCCCTTAAATCTATTTCTTTCTACCACTGTATAATCATAAGGGATTTGATTTAGATCATACCTGAATGGTCTAGTGGTTTTCCCCACTTTCTTCAATTTAAGTCTGAATTTGGTAATAAGGAGTTCATGATCTGAGCCCCTATTAACTCCTGGTCTATTTTTTGCTGACTGTGTAGAACTTCTCCATCTTTGGCTCCAAAGAATATAATCAATCTGATTTCAGTGTTGACCATCTGGTGATGTCCATGTGTAAAGTCTTCTCTTGTGTTGTTGGAAGAGGGTGTTTTCTATGACCAGTGTGTTTTCTTGGCAAAACTCTTTTAGATTTTGCCTTGCTTCATTCTGTACTCCAAGGCCAAATTTGCCTGTTACTCCAGGTGTTTCTTGACTTTCTACTTTTGCATTCCAGTCCCCTATAATGAAAAGGACATTTTTTTTTTTTATTTTGGGTGTTAGTCCTAAAAGGTCTTGTAGGTCTTCATAAAACCATTCAACTTCAGCTTCTTAAGCATTACTGGTCAGGGCATAGACTTGGATTACCGTGATATTGAATGGTTTGCCTTGGAAACAAACAGAGATCATTCCGTCACTTTTGAGATTGCATCCAAGTACTGCATTTTGGACTCATTTGTTGACTATTATGGCTATTCCATTTCTTCTAATGGATTCCTGCCCATAGTAGTAAATATAATGGTCATCTGAGTTAAATTCACCCATTCCAGTCTATCTTAGTTCCTTGATTCCTAGAATGTCAATGTTCACTCTTGCCATATCCTGTTTGACCACTCCCAATTTGCTTTGATTCATGGACCTAACATTCCAGGTTCCTATGCAATATTGCTCTTTACAATGCTGTGTCAATGCTGTAAAATGTAATCTTATATAGCCACTTATTTATCTTGCTATCATTTCATTTATTTAATCTTACTATCAGTATGTGTATACCTACAAAGTGATAAAATAATTTGCTCTTAATCATTGTAAGGATCAATTTATTTCAGTGAACAAAGAACTGGAAATTCTAAGATTCCTTTTTCCTAAGATATTTATGTTTTGTTTAATAGTATCCTAGTAAAATGAAAACTCTTTACAGTTTTTTCAGATATTATTAATGTTAGAGTTGTAAATTTCACTTTACCAATCTTATTAGTTCAAAATGAATTTTGAATATGAGAAGGTTTGATCCACCAGGGACTGTCTATGATGTTTCTTTGCTTTTATGGTTTTCCTGTGTCATATATATATATATATATATATATATATATATATATAAATATGTATATAGTCAACTCTGAAATTAGTACAAAGAGTCTGGGGTAATTTTTCTAATGCTATGCAAACATTCCCAGAGAGTTCTTTGGACCAGGTGGCCCAAAGATGTGCAAAGAAGGGGATATGATTGTTATGGAGTTGTTTTGATGGTTAATAGAGAGACTATTATGGTCACAGCTGGCTATATCCTTAATTGAAATGTTCTGGTACTTCAAATGAAATATCTCCCATAAATACTTAGTTAAATAAATGATTGTTTACCATTTCAATGAGTCAGGCCTCATATTCCTAAATGTAATAAATGGAAAATTTTAATGTAAATAGGGTGATTTTTGTCTTTACTATTTACCAAATAACTTGCACAAAAATGATTATTCTCTCTGACTTTCAGAACTGACACAGAAATTATGTACAACAATTTATTCCCATGTGTATCTACTCTGCAAGACAAAAAATAAAGGCAAAAGAAAAATAAAATAGAGAGAAGTAGAAAACATGAACAAATTAAAGAAAGTGTATATTTACTGATGTTTACAAATTCTACAGTTATCTCAGTCAGAAATTTCTTAATAAAATTCTACAAAGTTATATATATATTTTAAAATTTTATTGGATTATAGTTGATTTACAGCATTGTATTAGTTTCAGCAAAATGATTCAGTTATACACATACACATATCCATTCTTCTTTAGATTATTTTCCCATATAGGTCATTATAGAATATTGAGTATATTTCCTTGTGCTATACAGTAGGTCCTTATTAATTATCTATTTTATATATAGTAGTATATATATGTCAATCCCAATCTCCCACTTTAGCCCTCTTTCTCCCTCTTTCTCCCCTGGTAACCATAAGTTTGTAAGTTTGTTTTCTACATCTGTGATCTATTTATGCTTTGTAGATAAGTTCATTGCATCCCTTTTTAAGATACCACCTTTAGATGATATCATGTATTTGTGTTTCTCTGACTCACTACACTCAGAATGGCAGTCTCTATGTCCATCCATGTTGCTGCAAATTGCATGACTGTGCTACATTTATTTCACTGTATATATTAACATGTATCACATTTTCTTTATCCACTCCTCTGTTGATGGACATTTAGGTTGCCTCCATGTCTTGGATGCTATAAAGAGTGCTGTAAATGTAAGACTGGACATTATGAAACTCTTAGAGGGAAACATAGGCAGAACACTCTCTGACATAAATTACAGCAAGATCTTTTTTGATCCACCTTCTAAGGTAATGAAGATACAAACAAAAATAAAGAGATGAACTCTAATCAAACTTAAAAGCTTTTGCACACAAAGGAAACCATAAGCAAAGCAAAAAGCCAATCCTCAGTATGTGAGAAACTATTTGCAAATGAAACAGTTGACAAGGTATTAATCTCCAAGATATGCAAACAGCTCATGCAGCTCATTATCCAAAAATGCAAGCAACCCATTTAAAAAAAAAAAATGGATGGAAGAGCTAAATAGACATTTCTCCAAAGGAGACATACAGATGGCCAAAAGCACATGAAAAGGTGTTCAGCATCCCTAAATAGTAGAGAGATACAAACCAACACCACAATGACTATCACTTCCCACCAGTCAGAATGGAAAAATCTGCAAATAATAAATCCTGGGGAGGATGTGAAGAAAAGGGAACCCTCTTGCACTTCATAAGAAGGTAAAATAGCCACTATGGATAACAATATGCAAGTTCCTTTAAAAAAAAATCTAAAATAGAGCTCCCATATCATCCAGCAAAAGATACATGCACTCCAATATTCATTGCAACAATATTTACAAGCAGTACAATATTCATTTAATATGAAGAGCTATGCAGCTTGAAACCATTACTCTCCTCTACCTCTACTTTTATTTACATATATCAAAAGATACTTAGTATCATTTGCAAAGACAAAAAAACTTGTCATTCCTAGTAGTTTAACTCATTTTCAAGACAGTTTCTTTCTCTATGAACTTAATATATGCTTTTCTTCTAAACATACATTTGCTTATGACTCATTACTTCCATTTCTGCTTCTATATGCCTCTGATATGTAAAAGGACACCTTCATGAAAGTTCATCAGAACTTTCTTGTTTGTGTCATGAGGAACTTAAGACAAACTAGGTCATTGGTACAAAAATGAATAAATAAAATGTGACAAGTGCATGCTGTGGAATGCCATGTAGGACTTAGAAGCAAAGAAATAGACATGTGAAAAGCAGTTTCCAGTAACCTCCATCTCCTGATATTTTTCTCCTTGTAGAATCTCTTCCTCCTCAGTGTGGGGTGAATCTTCTAAATGACTTCTATGATTTCTAATTAATAGAGCATGGTAGAGGTGGTGGTACATCACATTTGGTTACAAAAGATCATGGCTCCTGTCTCTCACTCACTCTGGGGGATGCAATGGCAATGTTGTAACTGACCACATGGAGAGGACTATGTAGCAAGGAACTGATATCTTTCTCCAGAAACCAGGACAACTTGAGAACTGTCAACCACCCCATGTGAGTTTGAAATTGGATCTTCTGAGCCCTAGCAAGAGCCATGTGAATGAGCTTGGGATAGAAGTTCCCCCAGTGTGACTTTGCAATGGGCTGTAACCTAGGATAGCATCTTGATTGCAGCCTTTTGTGAGCTGTAAGACATACCTTGATTCTCAACTCACAGATATATAAGGTATTTTAAGTTGGGAGTGGGTAATTTGTTACACAGGCTTCTCAGGTGGCTCAGTGGTGAAGAATCCGCCTGCAACACAGGAGATGAGAGTTTGATCCCTGGGTTGGGAAGATCCCCTGGAGAAGGACATGGCAACTTGCTCAAGTATTCTTGCCTGGAAAGTCCATTAACAGAGGAGCCTGCCCCTCTACAGTGCATGGTGTTGCAAAAGAGCCAAACACAACTGAGGGACTAAACCACCACAACAAATTTGTTACAGTGTAGTTGACAGCTGTGTAGACACAATGCAAAATTTACCAAATTGAAGGAACTTCTATACTTTGTGGGTGTTGGTATTAGTTTTTTTGTCTATTATTTCACAATCATCACATGTGTGACAACCAGGGAAAATAATTGACTCTCATTTAAATTTAAATAACAAAAAGATATCACAGTGTCTTCTGAGAAAAAATTGAAGCTTAAATTGAACATTGATTTATTTGTTCAACAAACATCTGAAGGACTAAATATGTTCATATATATTTTTCTTGGTGGAGACAGACAAAAAGTATACTTCACATTCTACCACCAAGGACTTTTTAATCAACAGAGGAAACAGAAATACAAACAACTATTAAGGCACAGGAGAAGTTAGTGTTAAATAGAAGTACAAGCATTCCAGACACAAAGAATTTCTGGGAATGGATACCAAAAAACCCAAATTTTTATATGCTATAAAATATTTTTTTATCTAAAAATGGTATAAGAAAACATAAAGATGAAACAATGAAATTATAATAAAGGGAATGAGAAATTAGAGCTGCCTAGATAAAATTGGGGCATGGATATTAAAGAACAATGAAAGACAGCTGGTATTAGAAGGGTGTTTCATTTTTCCTATGTGCTAAGTTCATTTTACTGATTCTAGAAGAGCACTATCAACAAACAGCATGGCTTGGGTTACTTTATTAGCTCTGCATAGCATAAGCTCAAATTAAAGAGCTTTTTAGGAACTAGAAAATATTTTGCTAAAAATTATTATATGTATAGTAAAGTGAAGCATCATCATTTATGTAATTGAAAGAGCTGCCAGAAACCTCATTTTGTTTTTGGAGTAAGTCTATGGTGTGCCTGTATGTTTATATTTGTAGTCAGATGGGTTAATTTACAAAAAAAAAAAAAAAAAAGAAAACCATGGAAAATCACAAAATACAGAAACAGTCTGTTATTGTATCTAACACTTCTATGCAATAACTTAGGCTACAAAAAAATGAAATAAAACCATATTGAGGCATCACCATTTTTCACTGGTTACATGTTACATCTTTATACTAATATTCCTCTTTTCCTAGATAATATTTTGATGAAGAAAAAAATTATGAATGAAATTTTAATAAAACACATGCTTAGTCAAAAATATGGTTAAAGGTTGTAACTATTGCTGGAGGGAGGCAATGTCATCAACACAAATATTTTCTGAATAATGTTGAGAGATGAAATATTATCTAATACCATAAAAAGCCCTGGGTCAGGAAGGTCCCCTGGAGAAGAGAATGGGTACCCACTCAGGTATTCTTGCCTGGAGAATTCCATGGACAGAGAAGCCTGGTGAGTAACAGTCAATGGGGTAGTAAAAAGTAGGACACAACTGAGCAGCTAACACTTTTGCTTTTGCTATAAGCAGACCAAGTAGAAGTGATGAATCCAGACCTTCTAACCATATGTCAGATCATTTATTTGGTTTAAAAAAAAGAAGATTGGAAACCACTTCAACAACATCAAAAGTTATCACTAGGGACAAGTGATGTGGTGAGATAAGCAAAGATGACCCGAGTTGTGAAGCTGAGTTAAGTCAGTTGATCAATAATGAGTCTAGTGAGGTGCCAACAAATCAGAAGTTACCGTGGTTCAGTCAGGTCCTACTTGAGACCATCAAAAACTAGTTCAGTGGAACTAGATCAAAGCATTGCTAAAACTAGGATAGTACTTTACTATGTAATCTGGCCTGTTAGTTCACTTAGTTATAAAGGAAGTCCACACCTGTATAATGGATAAAATCTACTTAAACAACTGGTGAATGGCTACTGAGCATCTTAAAAACAAAACCTTAATCCAGCATATTTTAGAATAAGATATAATGATCTCTGGTGGCTGAGAGATATGCAATTGCCTAAAGCAAATTCTAAGAATTTTTAAATTGGGAATTTGAATTTTAATAACAATTTGAGCATGTTATAAATAATGTGTTACTATATTTTATATACATAGTACTTTACTTGCATTGATTCTATTTGCTTTTACTTTTTATGATCAGTTTGGCCATAATCATTTATAGGGAAATTCTTAAACTGTTAATGAAATGTTATTCACATTGATGTTCATACAGCTCTGGAAGCCTATAAATATCATCCCAGGAGTTTATAATTTCCCAAGATTAAAAAGCTCTCAGTGAAACCTATTAAACATTAAAGAAGCTGACTGTACTTTAGGAACAGTCATTAAATCTGTCTGTGAGTTTGTTCTCCGAACATACCCATAATTATATGATTGAATTAAGGATTGTCAAGTGTGAGGGGGTTTCTCTATCAACATTAGCAAAAAAGCTGTATGCACAGGAATAGAAAATTACTTAGACATTTTCAGTATCCCAGCCTTCAAACTTTGCTTCTATCTGAGCAACTTTTCCAGCTATCTAATATGTATATATCTTCAAAAATTCCTCTTCTTCCATGAAGTATACCCTAAAAAAATTATCACATAGGAGTAATTGTTTTCTCTTTTCAATTTAAAACAACTGTAACCTATGTTGTTTTGCAAATTGTAACCTTAGTTTTCTGATCTAGGAATAAGACTAGTTATGATTTCTGTGTCCCCCATAGCAAACTCTGAAGCAAGAAGGTGATTGCAAGTGGCTTATTTGGCAGCAATCCTATGGAGTACATGATCATAATGGGGTAGAGAGAGGCAGAATATAATAAAATGTGCATTTTCTCAAAGGTTACTGTGAAAGACTACAGGCCTTAGTCACCAGGGCAATAATAAGAGAGAAGAGAGACAACCCAGACCTGTCTGTGAAACACGATTCAGAGTTATCTCACCAAAGGCAACAGAACAGAACACTTTTGTCATTAATAGACAGCTTCTTTTGAGGACAATTGCTTTTCACTATTTTAGGTTTGTTCTACTAGAGGAAAACCTTGCAGCCTCATGAAAAGATTAGCCCTCAAGCATAGTCCAGATTGTGATTAGAAGCAACCCTGGGAACATGGTTGTCCAGAAGATATGAACATGTCACTCATTGTGTCTGGTACAATAACTCACATTGATAACAATACACAGTAGATTACTACCTATAGGTCTTGAATAATGTTATATCAAACAAAAATTTCAAAGCAAAAAAAAAAAGGTATTAGTGAAAAAGAGGCATGCTTTATAATGAGAAAATGGTCAATTTATCAGGAAGATATAACAATCATAAAAACATAAAGTTGCAAAAAGAGCATCAAAATACATGAAGAAAAAATTGTTGGAAATGAAAGCAAAAATAGATAATAGTAGTTACAAACTTAAATACCTCACTATCAATTATGGACAGAAAAACTAGACAAAACATCACCTAGGAAATAGAATGTGACAGGCAAACCAGTGAAAGCAGAGTATAAGTTATTCTCAATTGCACATATGCCATTATTCAGGATAGAAAAATACTAGGACATAAAACAGAGGATATTCTCTGACCATAATGAAATGGCATTAGAAATCTAACAAAAACAACATGAGACATCCAAAACCATATGAAAATAAAATAGCACATTCTTTAGTTCAGGTCAGTTCTGTCACAGAGTCGTGTTCGACTCTGTGCGATCCCATGGACCGCAGTACGCCAGGTTTCCCTGTCCATCACCAAGTGCCTGAGTCTACTCAAACCTATGTCCATTGAGTCACTGATGCCATCCAACCATCTCATTCTCTGTTGTCCCCTTCTGCTCCTGCCCTCAATCTTTCCCAACATCAGGGTCTTTTTAAATGAGTCTGCTCTTCGCATCAGGTTGTTCATTAGAAGGACTGATGTTTCAGCTTCAACATCAGTCCTTCCAATGAACACCCAGGACTGAACTCCTTTAGGATGGACCAGGTGGATCTTCTTGCAGTCCAAGGGACTCTCAAGAGTCTTCTCCAACACCACAGCTCAAAAGCATCAGTTCTTCAATGCTCAACTTTCTTTATAGTCCAACTCTCACATCCATACATGACCACTGGAAAAACAATAACCTTGACTAGACAGACCTTTGTTGACAAAGTGATGTCTCTGCTTTTTAATATGCTGTCTAGGTTGGTCATAACTTTCCTTCCAAGGAGTAAGCATCTTTTAATTTCATGGCTGCAATAACCATCTGCAGTGATTTTGGAGCCCAGAAAAATAAAGTCGGCCACTATTTCCCCATCTATTTGCCATGAAGTGATAGGACTGGATGCCATGATCTTAGTTTTCTGAATGTTGAGCTTTAAGCCAACATTTTTGCTCTCCTCTTTCACTTTCATCAAGAGGCTCTTTAGTTCCTCTTCACTTTCTGCCATTAGGGTGGTATCATCTGCATATCTGAGGTTATTGATATTTCTTCTGACAATTTTGATTCCAGCTTGTGCTTCTGTCAGCCCAGTATTTCTCATGATGTATTCTGCATTCTTAAAATAACTAAATTATAAAAATATGACAAGAGGAATGATAAAATCTTAGAGATGAAAGAAAATTAAAATACAATACACCAAAACTTATGGGAAGCAGAAAGTACAATGCTTACATGGAAATTTATAGCTAAAAACACCTCTATTAACAAAAAGAAGCATTTGAAATTAATAACTTAGCTTCCCAACTTATCATACTTGAAACAAAAGAGCAAAATAAAACACAATCATACAGAAGGATTATAGGCTTCCTAGGTGGTGTTTCTGATAAAGAACCTGCATGCCAATTCAGGAGACATAAGAGACTTAGGTTGAATCACTGGGTGGAAAAGATCCCCTGGAGGAGAGCATAGCAACCCACTCCAGGTCTTGCCTGAAAATCTCATAGACAGAGGAGTTGGACAGGCTACAGTCCATAGGGTTGCAAAGAGTCAGACACAACTGAAGCAGCTGAGCAAGCAAGCAAACACAGAAGGATTGAAATAATATGATAGAAGGAAAAAATATAATAGAAATTTTAAAAAGAAGGAAAAAAAAGTAGAAAAATAAGTACATCCAGAAGTTGTTCTTTGAAAATAGCATCAAAATTGACAAATTTTTATCTATACTGACAAAAAAGAGCAAGAGAAGAAAAGGTAAAACTATTAAAATCAGCAATAAAATAAGAATTGCTTCCCATGAACTTACAGAGATATATATAAATATATTTATATGGCAGTGATTCTATGCATACTCTGAAGTTTCGGTTATACAATGAATAATTGGACAACTTTGATGGAACAGGCACATTTCTAGAAAGATAAAAAATACTGATACCAATTTAAGAACAAATATAAGATCTAAATATCCCCATTAAAAAAAAGAAAAACTAAAGAGGGAATTTTCAGAAACAAAATATTTCCAACAAAACTACTCATAAAAAGCAAAAACCCAGGAATGTATGGCTTCACCAGTAAACTCCACTGATTATTGAAAGAAAAAAATAATAACAATTCTTAAAATCTTCCACAAAGTGGTAGAGGAAAGATTGTTTAACATCTCAAAGAAGCTAGTGTTACTTTGATGTTGAAATAAGAATCCACAGGAAAATAAATCACAGGCCAATATCTGTCATGAATATATACATGGAAAATACACACAAGAAAATATTATTGAATCAAATCCAGAAACGTATTAAAAATTATGCTATCACCAAATGAGATTTATTAACCTGAGAATACAAGGTTGGTTTAGAATAAAAAAATCACATAGTCTAATACACCATATCAATGGGAAAACCCCACAAAAATTAATAGTAATAACTAATAATAAATAGAAATATGATAAAATCCAACACTCTTTCATGACAAAAGCTCTCAACAAACATAGATCAAGGACATCTATGAAAACCTGCCATTAGCATGCTTACCAGTGAAAGACTGAGAATTTCCTGGTGGGATAGTGGTTAAGATGAAGTGTTGTCACTGCAGTGGCCTGGGTTCAGTCCTTGGGCAGGGACCTGAGATCCAGCAAATTGTGTGCACGATCAAAAAAAAAAAAAAAAGGAAAAGAAAAACCAGAAGACTTGCTAGCAAGTCTATGCATACTCTCAAATTAATATTTGAGAGTCAAAGTTTAGGTAAATTAACTTTAAAGCCAAAAAAAAAAAAATTCAAACAGTTTTTACTAAGAGCAGACCAATAATTAACAGAAAAATGTGATTTTTTTTAACAGAGAAAATTAAACTTTAGTTTTTCAGTACATTACAAAGTTTGCATTAAATAACCCTTAAAAATCAGTCTATTCAATTTCATCTAGCTTTGACGTCACAATATAAGCTTTCTTTTCCAGAAAACTGAAAATTTTTGCATCCATTTATGATTTGTCTTATGCCTTTTCTTTTCTTATTCTGAAATAACCAGTCATCTTATTTTTAGAAAACATTGCTCTCTCTTTCCTTAACAAAAATACATTTTATATCCCTTGAATATTCTTCATGTAAAATCACTTCCAATTTTTTTTTCCCAATTGTTTTTATTAGTTGGAGGCTAATTACTTTACAATATTGTAGTGGTTTTTGTCATACATTGACATGAATCAGCCATGGATTTACATGTGTTCCCCATCCTGAACCCCCCTCCCACCTCCCTCTGGGTCTTCCCAGTGCACCAGCCCCGAGCACTTGTCTCATGCATCCAACCTAGACTGGCGATCTGTTTCACACTTGATAATATACATGTTTCGATGCTGTTCTCTCAGATCATCCCACCCTTGCCATCTCCCATTGAGTCCAAAAGTCTGTTCTATACATCTGTGTCTCTTTTTCTGTCTTGCATATAGCGTTATCCTTACCAACTTTCTAAATTCCATTATATGTGTTAGCATACTGTATTGGTATAGTTTGTATGTAAAGCTCTGCTTTTATTTTTAATTTTGCTTTGCTCTTATTTCTAGTGCCTCAATTTTTACCTATTGTTTATACATTTCAATTGTAGTAATTTTTACTTTCCACTGAACACTAGGAAGCAAACAATTGTAAACTGTCTATAGGTTACCATCTTATAGTAGATCAGCAAATTTATAGACACATAAGCATAAAAAGCTATACTTTTTCAAAACACGCTTTCTATAGTATAATTATTACTGCATCAAATGACATTAATAGACTTAACCAAGTTTTGTCTTTCTGTAAAAAATTAAGCCAAAAGTATATAGATTATTATTATTATAGTAGATAGACTACTACATTTATGTTTAGCAATAAATATTTCAATTTATTATCTATTTGGAAATGATTTAGAAATTTAATGTATATCCATTATTTAGTTTAACTTATTATTAACTTTTATGCTATATACTATTTAAATTACTAGATTTTAATAATTATTCTGGTATTAAGCAACATACCAGCATTACTTGTTGACTAATCTTTAACATAGAGATAACTGGATTTCTAGGCAGGAAAAGTTGTATGTCTTCATTACAACTAGCGTAAATAATTCTGAAGAAATGCCTATTCTTACTAAACCAAAAAAGTTAAATTAGCTTTTATTTATCAATGTTTATCTCAGATCATGTGAAACTAAAAAGTATTTAGTTTAGTTTCTGTGTTTCAGAGAGAGTTAGAAATAATTTATATATTATTTGACGGCAGGAGGAGAAAGCAACAAAGGAAGATAAGTTGGCAGGATGGCATCACTGACTCAGTGAACATCAGTTCAGTTCAGTCACTCAGTTGTGTCTAACTCTTTGTGACCTCATCAACCACAGCATGCCAGGCCTCCCTGTCCATCACCAACTCCCGGAGTCCACCCAAACCCATGTCCATTGAGTTGGTGATGCCATCCAACCATCTCATCCTCTGTCGTCCCCTTCTGCTCCTGCCCTCAATCTTTCCCAGCATCAGGAACTTTTCAAATGAGTCAGCTCTTTGCATCAGGTGGCCAAAGTATTGGAGTTCAGCTTCAACATCAGTCTTTCCAATGAACACCCAGGACTGATCTCCTTTAGGATGGACTGGTTGGATCTTCTTGCAGTCCAAGGGACTCTCAAGAGTCTTCTCCAACACCACAGTTCAAAAGCATCAATTTTTTGGTGCTCAGCTTTCCTTATAGTCCAACTCTCACATCCACACATGACCACTGGAAAAACCATAGCCTTGACTAGATGAACCTTTGTTGAGAAAGTAATGTCACTGATTTTTTTTTTATTTTTTTATTTATTTTTTTCCATTTATTTTTATTAGTTGGAGGCTAATTACTTTACATCATTACAGTAGTTTTTGTCATACACTGAAATGAATTAGCCATGGACTTACATGTATTCCCCATCCTGGTCCCCCCTCCCACCTCCCTCTCCACCTGATCCCTCTGGGTCTTCCCAGTGCACCAGGCCTGAGCACTTGTCTCATGCACCCAACCTGGGCTGGTGATCTGTTTCACCCTAGATAATATACATGTTTCAATGCTGTTCTCTTGAAACATCCCACCCTCGCCTTCTCCCAGAGTCCACAAGTCTGTTCTATACATCTGAGTCTCTTTTTCTGTTTTGCATATAGGGTTATCGTTACCACCTTCCTATATTCCATATATATGTGCTAGTATACTGTAATGGTCTTTATCTTTCAGGCTTACTTCGCTCTGTATAATGGGCTCCAGTTTCAACACCTATCTTACTCAAACTCTTCCAGAAAATTGCAGAAGAAGGTAAACTGTCACTGATTTTTAAAATGCTGTCTAGGTTGGTCACAACTTTCCTTCCAAGGAGTAAGTGTCTTTTAATTTCATGGCTGCAATAACCATCTGCAGTGACTTTGGAGCCTAGAAAAATAAAGTCAGCCACTGTTTCCACTGTTTCCCCATCTATTTGCCATGAAGTGATGAGATCGGATGCCATGATCTTAGTTTTCTGAATGTTGAGCTTTAAGCCAACTTTTTCACTCTCCTCTTTCACTTTCATCAAGAGGCTCTTTAGTTCTTCAGTTTTTGCCATAATGGTGGTGTCATCTGCATATCTGAAGTTATTGATATTTCTCCCGACAATCTTGATTTCAGCTTGTGCTTCATCCAGCTCAGCATTTCTCATGATGTACTCTGCATATAAGTTAAATATGAGTTCAAGAAAACTCCAGAAGATATCAGAGAACAGAGAAGCCTGGAGTGCTGCAATACATGGAGTTGCAAAGAATAAGGCACGACTGAGTGACTGAACAAAAACAGCAGCAAGCACTTAGTTTTGTTTTCTTTTTACTTTTTTTTTTAAGTCAGTGAAATACAATATATTGTTCACTTGCTCAGTCATGTCTGATTCTTTGCAACCCCATGGGCTGCAGCATGCCAGGCTTCCCTGTCCTTCACCATCTTCCAGAGTTTGCTCAAACTCAGGTTCACTTAGTCGGTGATGCCATCCAACCATCTCATCCTCTGTCATTCAATTCTCCTCCTGCCCTCAATCTTTCCCAGCATCAGGATCTTTTCTGATGAGTCGGCTCTTCACATCAGGTGGCCCAAGTATTGGAGCTTCAGTTTCAGCATCAGTCCTTCCAATGAATTTTCAGGACTGATTTCCTTTAGGATTGACTTGTTTGATCTCCTTGCAGTCCAAGTAACTCTCGAGTCTTCTCCAGCACCACAACCCACCACTCACATCCATACATAACTACTGGAAAAACCATAATTTTAACTATATGGATCTTTTTCAGCAAAGTGATGTCTCTGATTTTTAATTTGCTGTCTAGGTTTGTCATAGCTTTTTTTCCAAGGAGCAAGTGTCTTTTATCTTCATGGCTACACTTCACTGTCCACAGTGATTTTGGAGCCTGAGAAATAAAATCTGTCACTGTTTCCACTTTTTCCTTCTATTAGCCATGAGGTGATGGGACCTGGTGCCATGATCTTAGTTTTTTGAATGTTGAATTTTAGGCCTGCTTTTTCACTCTCCTCTTTCATCCTAATCATGAGGCCCTTTAATTTTTTTTTTTTTTTTTGCTTTCTGTCATTAGAATGGTATCATCTTCATATCTGAGGTTGTTGATATTTCAAAGTGGTTATTACAGTTTCAAGTTATTAAAAAACTCACCCATTTTCCAGAAAGATATAAGACCATGGCTCATAGTGTTTATACATACAGGAAGCAAGAGATTTTTAAGGAGATGTTGAAAGTGTTTTAGACAAGGTAGAACAATCTTTGCCTTTAGATTCCTTAAGATGTCTTAAATCTGAGGGCTCCTGTTTCTTAACAGCTACTTCAAAACACAGGAAATCACATGTTTTCTCCTCTTTCAAATAGAATTGGGTGACTTGTCAAGGTGCTTCAACAAACAAAATGCAAGTATGAACAATAAAGTTGGAGAAGTCCAGAGACGAAGAGAATAGTAGTTGGATCCAAGAGAGACTTATCCATGAATTCTGTGGTGGGGGAAAAAGCAGTGAGTCTCAGGGTCATTGGGGGTCTTCTAATGAATCCCAGTTCTGATGCCAGAAACTCCCAAGAATCTCCATTAAGCAAAATTAAAATCACCAAATTAACAAATAGCATTTAGTAAAAGTTTATCATGGGTATAAGAACACTTTGGAAATGGGAATATTCAAATTCAAAGACAGAGTCGAAACTCAGGGCATAATATTATAGAATCAATTGCAAAAAAAAAATGAGAAAGTTGTTTAACTCACACAATGATGGGTTATCACAATGGTGGCTTTTGCAGGCCAAGGGATTGGTTAAAAGCAGTTATCTTACACAGTTTTTGAAAGGTGAGTTGTCTACTTTATGATTACCACAGGCATTTACAAGAAGTAGCCGAAGTTAAATTTCTCTTGTTTGGCAGAATAAGCTAAATTAAATTTAACTTATGTGGTTTTATCTACACAGAGACTTTTTATAATCTCTCCATTTTGCATTTAATTTTAACATTACCCTAGGCTCAACATCTTGAGCACTGCTCTGGAGAAAGAATAAAACCCTTTATCAGATTATTGAACTTCACACAGTAGGTAGAGGGAAAAAAAAAAAAAAAAAAGAAAACAAAATACAGACACATAAGCACATGCACACAGGCACTCACACAAATCCTGGTGGCCCAGTTACTCCTCCCAGTAGCTGGGAGGTGTCTGGATTCATAACAGGAGACTACCACTGCCTATTTTTCCAGATTTTCCAATGAAGAATAATATCAGGGTATCACTGTCTCCTTCTGACACAAACCAAATGGCAATACCCTGTGATGGGGGAGCTGGCTCCTTCACTCAGGTCCATCAGGAGACATTCTTCTTTGAACATCACTGACACCAGTGAGTGGAGTGTGAGTTTTCATAAGAATGCAATCAGGGTACATTTGGAACTTACAGGGTGAGCTATGGAACTTTGGGTGTGTGGGGTAGAGTAAGTGGAGGTCCTGATGGAGGGGCAGAGAGAAGATGAGCTGGAAAGCATTCAAGGAGGTTCAGAGAATGGTATTTGAAAGCACTACAACCGTGACTACTCTTTCCAGAGAAGCACAGCGCTCACCGAAATTCTCTTGGGACCAGGGGGGGAATCTTGAGATGAGAAAATAACCTGAGTGCCCCTACACATAAAGTTTCTTATCCCAGACCCCTTCTTAAAAGGTCAGGCTCAAACCACCCATCAAGCAAGTCCCAAACCTCTTGAATACTATCTCACCATTTTCAGAGTCACAGGGCTGAGATATCTGGCCCTATGGCCCTAGCAAAGTGTGGGGGAAGGGAAAGGGCTCTAGCCCAAAGGCTGAACAGAGTATAATTACACATACTCTGGCTGCACATCTGTATCCTTCTGGAAACCAGGACAGAAGCATAGGCTTCTGGTGTGGAACCCAGGCCTCAATACACTGTCTGCCAAAACACAAACAAGACAAGGATATTCATTCTTGCCACTTCTATCCCATATTGTACTGGAGATTTTAGCCAGGAAAATTAGGCAATAAAGTGAAATAAAAGACTGGAAAGCAATCTGAATCTCTGTTTATATATAGATGACATGATATTATATTCAGAAAAGTTCAGCAAGGTTGCAGGTAATGAAATTAATGTATTTAAATCAACTGTATTATATACATGTGCAATGAGAAGTCTGAAATGAGTTTAAGAGAACAACTTTAAAATAACCACAAAAATTAATTAGGAATAATTTGAATAAAATATATACAAAACTCATGCCCTATAAAATACAAACCACTGTTAAATAAGAGCAAATAAGTGGAAATACATTCCATGTTTTTAAATTGGAAGATTTAATATTGTTAAGATGGATGTAGTACAAGAACTGGTTTATGGTCTATGTAATCACTATTAAAATCACAATTGGCTTTTTGGGCAGTTCATTCCTAAAATTCAAATGGAAACTCTAGGGATTCAAAAGAATAATAAAAAAAAAATCTAATAGGAGAATAAATCTGGAGAACTCACAATTCCCAATTTCAAAATTTACTATGAATTCATAATACTCCAAACAATATGATACTGGCTTAAGGATGACTATATAAATCAACAGAATCAAACTGAGCATCCAGAAATAAACCCACATATCATTATCAACTCATTTTGGCAATTGTGACAAGATCACTCAGTAAGTAAAGAGCAGACTTGAACAAATATTACTGGGATAACTGAAGAACCACATTCCAACAACAACAAAAGTAGTTTGCATTTCTGCTTCAAACTGTAAACAAAATTTAAATCAAAATGAATCCAAGACCTAGATATAGAAATATTTTAAAACAAACAAAAAAACATACATGAATTAATTTGAAAAAAACTTCATGACCTAGGATTTGAAAACATTTTCTTAGATCCAACACAAAAAATCATTATTTACCAAGTTTAAAAAATATATATGTATATATATCCTGCCCATCATCAAAATTAAGAACTTTTCTGATTTGAAAGTACATTCTGAGAAAAGGCATTAAAAGATCTTGTTTGTTTCAGAAGACTCTTTCAAGGGTGTTATATTGCAAAAATGCTGGAAGATTATGATAGTATTTCCCTTTGGAGTAGAGGGCAAATATGTTTTCTGTGAAGTACAATACCGCTAATATCCCCTTTGCAAAACATAGTGATTTCCTAAGCTTGAGATCTCTCTACTGTGAGTCAGATCCACAGTGAACATTGCATTCACATGAGTTACTCCACAGCATTTCTACAAAACATATGCAAACAGTCATGTAGCCTGCAGGACTATAATAAAGTCTTTTTTCTCTGAACCAGAATTTTTTTAAAAATAATTTTATTGGATTGAAAGTTGATTTACAATATTGTGTTAATTTCTGCTGTGCACTGAAGTGAATCTGTTATATGTATACATATATCTTCTTTTTTAGAATCTATTCCATATAGGCCTTTACAGAGTTAAGTAGAGGTCCCTGTTCTATACAGAAGGTTCTTATTATCTATTTTGTCTTATTATCTATTTTATATATAGTCATGTGTATATGTCAATCCCAATCTCCCAGTGTATGCCTCCCCACCAATGAACCAGATATCATGTACCTTCTGCCAACATCCAATAAACTGGCTATTTTGTTAACATGTTAGCTTGCAAACAGAGTACAATCCTTTTGTGGTCCTTAACAAGGACAAGACAGTCTTTATGGTTACATGAAATGTAAATTGATAGAACCCAGAATGGTGACATCAATAGTCATGAAATTGGAACAACCAGAACATTAAAAAGAAACAAGACAGGAAAGAAGACCCCAGTAGAAGCTATTAGAAAGACATGTCAGTGAATGATCAAAAAAGACCTAAGGGGATTATAATATGGTTATAGTACTCTGTCAGGTAAAAACAAGTTCAAACATAGTTCTGATTTTGCAAGCTGGAAACAAGTCTCATTGAGAAAAAAGTAAGAAACCGATAAATCATTGTCTTCATACCCAACAAAACATATCACACTGATATCATCTGATATCTGACATATAATGAAAATATTATCCTTCATTCTATCCTCCAAGGGAATTTATAAAAAGAAATTCCTTAAGTGATAGATTTTTGGCTAATATTGATAATAGCAGCCAATGCTGAATAACCTGATGCCCAATTACTTTCTCTCTATAGAAGATATTAAGATGTGTTATGGCAAAATTTACTATTTTTTTTCTTTCTAACTCCTCCTTCCATTTTCTCCTAGAACTTACCTGATTCTCACCTCTACCTAATTTAGATATCATTGTCTATTTAATATTGTTTATCTGCCAACCAATAAAGTTATTTTGTTGAAGATGAAAACCTTACCTAAATCGCTAAAATTTGAATTTTCATATGGAGATCCCGAAAACAAAAATATGGTGGAATTGCAAGTCCCTAAGTTGAAAATGTTGAATAAGACTTTTTTCCCATGTCCTTCAAGCTACTCCAGTTAGGTCACTTGCCACATAGCCATGTCTTCAACAAATTAAGACATATGGCTTGCAATCATCAATCATTGTTTTGAATAGACATTCTCTTCCTTGTTTTTATTTTTCCTTTTAAAAACTCCAAAGCTTATAGAAGACAACCTTTCTATTTATCATGTTATTTCAGCTTGGGAAGCCATTTTAAGAACTGGAAATCGGTACATAAATGATACGTTAAATTTTCATCAAGTCAGTGAAGTGTTTTCCTATTTGACACGTCTTAGTGTGTAATGAAACATAATGGTGTGAAACTGCTAAGATGAAAGGAACTGCATGTGGCCTGCCCAGAATGTGAAAAAAGTCAGTTTTGCAATATGACTCAGAGTTTAAAGGATAGTGATAGGTTTGGGATTTTTTTTTTAATAGAATGATTCATATGGCTTTTTATACCTTTGATTCTTTTGATTTTTTAAGTATGCATTCTTACATATTCTCCATAAAAGTCCCATTTTAATTGTAAATTATGGAGGAAAATAGGTGGTTTACTGATGAGAAATTGAATTTAATTTAAATAATGGTTTTTAGCAATCCTTAGTGAAAATTATTACAACCGTAACACTGAATCTCTACTACGTCAGAAAATCTACTATTTGTTTTACGTATATCATTTAATTTCTAAAAGTATGTGACCTAGGCACCATTGTTATCCTCAGTTTCCAAATAAAGAAACTGAGACTTTAAAGAAAGTAAGTGATTTACTAGGGATACATATGGGTTAGTTACTGGTTGGGGATTCAACATGCCAATCTATCTCCAGAGACCACATTCCTCACCCCCAGTGACTGAGAATTGCATGAGTTCCTTAAATATTTTTACAAATAGTAGAAAATTAAATTGCCACAGAGCAACACAACACAGTTTTTGAGGGTTCAGCGATGAGAAATATTTTGTATCCTTGTAGAGGATGTCATTTCAGGAGAGAGTTGAAAAACAGATATAATTTGGATAAGGAATAGTGAGTAAAAAAGAAATGAGTCAGCACCCTAGAAGGGTGAGCAAATGGTGTGGCTGCAGTTCAGGGCTATCTTGCAATCATAAGATGACTGTCATTTGATTTTTGTAGACTGATAAGGACAATGAGGTTTTGGGGTATTTTTGCTTATTTTTGTTCTCACTAAATGTTTTATTTTGTATTGGAATATAGCTGATTAACAATGTTGTGATAGTTTCAGGTGTATAGCATGGGGACTTAGTCACACATATACATATCTGTATTCTCCCTCAAACTTCCTCCCATCCAGGCTTCTACATAATATTGAGCAGAGTTCTATGTGCCACACAGTAGACCCCTATTGATTGTCCATTTTAAATACAGCAGCGTGTACTTGTCCACCCCAAACTCCCTAAATATCCTTTCCCTTCATCCTTCCCCCTGGCAGCCATGGAGTTTACTACACAGCCTGAATTATGCATTATCCATTTCGTACATCCTGAATATCAAAGTAGGGGCTCTCTCAGGTCAAAATCCCTTTTATTTCAAAAATGAATGCAGAGTTTGCAACATTTCCCCATCAATATTTTTGCATGAGTCCTGGGGTAATCAATCCTCTCTGGAGTCAATAGAGTTAGCCTCTTGAATATTGGCTCCCACTCCTTAGAATGCATTGGTTTTTCCCACTTGAGTATATACAGAGCATTGGTGGGTGATACTTTATAGCATAGTATTAGGTCAAACCAGGAACATTGTTGACCTGCTTCTGGTTTTGAGCTCAATTTTCCAGCATTGCAGTATAATAGATTCTGGAAAACAGGAGAATGTGCTGCTGAGAATCATGTCATCTTAAAAGGAATTTCAAAGGGTCTTCCAAAAGTGATTGCTAATGATAGCCTTATTGTAGCCAATCCTGAAAGCTGAAAGCAGGGAGTTCCAGCTGAGTCCAATACTCAGTGAAAACTCCCAGTAATTCCATGCTCCTCTCCTAATTGAAGAAAGATCTAAATTTTACAGGTGGAGAGAATAAATATAGTTATTTATTCTGACAATGGTATCCAATGTTTTCATTCTTCCAAGGAAACAATTTCATAAAGGAGGAAGACTGTCCCTTTCCTTCACATAAGTGATCTTCCACAATAGATTGATTATAAAAATTGGTGAGCAGAACAGCACTTCTCTGACCAGGCTGTATAGAAAGAAATGCATAGAATTTGATAGAAGAGAAAGAAAAGTAACCTAGTGAGGATCCACACACATAGTATGTGATCCAGAAGATGAGAGGCATATCACCAGCTTGGAGAGTCTCCCCAAGGAACAAGAGATTGAGTCCCATATTAGAAAATCCCACTCTAGAGTCCAGCATTGGGAAGATGAACCCTCTTAGCTGGTATGAAAATGATCAAGCCTTTTCTGAAGGGCTGTGGAAAACTGAGACTCCACTCTTGAAGAGCACACTAATGAATTTATTTGTTCCCAGTCCCAGCACAGGTACAGCAGTTTGAAACTTTCCTGGTGGGCAAGCCAGTGCCCCCTGCTCACACCAAACTCCTGCTCTAGACCTTCTTAGTGTGCCTCTGCCTCTAGCACTAAGGCAGTGGTGAGTAGTTAAGTCAGCGAGAAGACACAGGCTCTGCTCATTTCAGATTCAGCAGTCCCACCAAAGCCGTTGAATACACATAGACTGGGTCTTTCCTAGTGGCTCAGATGGTAAAGAAGCCACCTACAATGCAGGAGACCTGGGTTAGATCCTTGAATTGGGAAGATCCCCTGGAGAGGGGAACAGCTACCCATTTCAGTATTCTTTTTTGGAGAATTCCATGGGCAGAGCAGCCTGGTAGGCTACAGTCCATGGGGTTACAAAGTCAGAAAGTACTGAGTGATTAACACTTTCATTTTCACACACAGACTACATAGGGAAGCTCCCAAACAAAGACACGCCTTAAAGACTGGGAAAGATAACTTTTACATAATTTCATAGAGATAAGCAGAGAAAGAAAAAAAAAAGATGACAGAGGAATATGTTCCAAAGGAAAGAACAGGTTAAAACCCCGGGGTGAAGGGAATTTAAGGCAATGGAAATAAATATTTTGCCTTATTTATAAAATAAAATAAATTATGATAAATAAATATTTTAAAAATAATAAGCAAATAATAAATGAAGAATACATAAGCAATTTTGATAAAAAATGCTCACTAACTCAGGAAAATAATAGAGGGATATGAGATAAAAAATATATATTAACCTGTATCAAATATACATAAGTAAAAATAATATAAGACTATTTTTTGTTTCTTATCCAGATTTACTCATTTCCTCTAATGATTTCACATAGAGTTAGATTTAAACCACTCAGTCCAGATATTAAGCAGCACACTATAATCCAAGTTTCTTCACATTTGTTTCTGCCCATTTCTCAGATTCCCCATGGCTTCTTACAAAGAATACCTCCATAGGTTTGAAAATAGGAATTATAAAATGGCATTTCAGTCCTGGTCTATCTTTTCAGCAAAATTATTAAGTTTGATTCCCTCTGCCAACAGTTCACTAATTTCGGTTGAAAACAAAACTAAAAACTGAAACAGCAAAGTAAATACCCTAAAAAAAAAGGCAGTATGAGAAAGCTGCTTCAGACCCTGAAAATGTGGCTGACATCTGGAGCACTGTCTCTTGCTCGGATGAGCAACCCACAATAGACTGGCATTGTGGGAGAAAAAAGATAAAACTGGGCTTTATTGGTAAGACAAGGGGTCATTCATTCTGAAGGGCTGATAATCACCAACTGGCCAGGGCTGTGAACATACTTCATGAGATTGAGTACAAAATAAAAATGCCAGGACCCTTTGTTTATTTAGATAGGAAATAAGATGATTTTCCACTCACATACTTTTAAACTGTCCATTAATGTATCAGACACATTATTACTTATTTTTTGAAGGGGATGAACTTTCTTTTTCCCTTTTTTTATGTCTGTTGTTTTTATAATTTTAGATAAGCAGCAAGGACCTACTGTATAGCATAAGGAAATATACTCAATATTTTATATAACCTATATAAGAAAACAATCTGATAAATAATAGATATATGTATAATTGAATAACTTTGCTTTATACCTGAATCTAACACAATATTGTAAAGCAACTATACTTCATTAAAAAAATTAATGTACAAAAAGAATTATAGACAGCCTGTGGAAGTTCAATGTATGACACAGGGAATAAAAGCTAGTGTTCTGTGACAACCTAGAAGTGTGGGATGGGAAAGAAGGTGGGAGGAGGGGTTCTAGAGGGAGGGAACCTAATGCCGATTCATGTTGATGAATGGCAAAAACATCACAAAACTGCAAATTATTTATCCTCAAATTAAAAATAAAATATACAAAAAGGAATTATAGAAAAAGAAAAAAGAAAAAAGAAAAAAAGAAAAAATAGAAATCAAACCAATATTGTAATCATCAATCAATTAAAATAAATATAACTATAAAAGATAAGTAAACATAAATTATTAATAGCCTCAATACATTAATAAATAACTTAAAGATGCATGAGTAGGAAAATAGTTATAATTTTTTAAAAGCATAATAATGCCATTTACAGCACATGGATGGACCTAGAGAGTACCACACTAAGTGAAGTGTGTCAGACAGAGAAAGATAAATATATAACTTTTATGTGGAATCAAAAAGATGATACAAATGAGCTTATTTACAAAAGAGAAACAGACTCACAGACATAGAAAACAAACTTATGGATACCAAAGGGTAAAGGTAAGGGAGTGATAAATTAGGAATTTGGGAGAAACATACACACTGCTCTATATAACATGGATAAGCAACAAGGACTTACTGCATAGCACAGGGAACTATAATCAATAGTTGTAACATACTATATATGAAAAAGTGTGTCCTGGGTGGCTCAGTGGTGAATCTGTCTGCAGTGTAGGAGATGAGAGTTTGATTCCTAGGTCAGGTTGATCCCTTGGAGAGGGAAATGGCAACCCACTCTTGTGAGTTATACTCTTACCTGGGAAATCACATGGAGGATTTCCAGAGAAGCCTGGTGAGCTACAGTCCATGGGGTTGCAAAAGAGTCGGAAATGACTTAGTGACTAAACACAATATTTGAAAAGAATCTGGAAAAAAAACATTTATATTTTTATATACATGTATATTTATATATGTATAACTGAATCATTTAGCTATATATCTGAAACTAACACAGCACTGTAAATCAACTATACATTGATTAAAATTTAAAAAATAATAATAATTATAAAAAGGGACTTTTTAAATGGAAATGAAGTGTTTTCTTTTTGGAGCTCTCCTGATGTTTTGTATTTGCTGTTCAATCTTGTACTCCCCTGGGCATGAGAATAATCTTGGGCAATTGTAGGTCCTCACAGGCATCCTGAGTCCCATTCTGCAGGTAAGTGGATGTTCAGAGCCTGCACCTTAATGTTCCCGCACTGAGTCCAAGACCCTGGGTTGCACATGCTCCAGTGCTGGGTAGACCCAGGAAACAGACAGCCAAGAATTTATTGTTCCATTGAACTTAACTTAAAGTAAAAGAGGAAATTATTAAGAATTTCAAACTGGTAGCTACAGAGCATCCGATCTCAAGTGTGGGCCTTCCTGTGTGGCTCTGTTCTCATTTCATGAAGCCAGTTCTGCTGAAAATATTTATTAGTAAATATATAATTCCAAACAGTATGTATTTCCTCCTAAAATAACTGAATTTGCTGATTGTCTTTTATATTTTTTGATCATTTATTCTCATTACATGGTCCTTTTATACATATTTTAGCATGTCTTACTCTACAGCTAATTTGTCACTATTGTGTTCTGCCTGAAAATAGTTTATTAATACTTAAATAATCTCTATAGTTGATCATCTCTATACATATAATATTTGCATATCCATATATATAAACATGTATGTGCTCTGCTGAGTTTAGTGGCTCAGTCATGACCAACTCTTCGTGACCCCATAGACTGTAACCCACAAGGCTCCTCTATCCATGGGATTCTCCAGCAAGAATACTGGAGTGGATTGCCATTTACTTCTCCAGGAGATATGTTCCTGTCTGTATCTATTATACATGACCACACACAGAGACACACATAATATGTAATTTTATCATTTTTTTAATAACTATTAGAAATTATGGAATGAAACTCAACACATCAGAAATTGTATAAACCTTATTTCTTCTATAAGACTCTTTCCAAATCATGTTATATTTTAAGATATCTCTCTATATGTCATCTTTAAGGAAAATAATGTTTTGCAGGGAAAATGCTACCTGGGAAACTTCCCTGTATAAATCATCCACCTTTCTTTTGTAGTTTTCCTTACTATGTGAGCATGCATGCTAAATTGCTTCAATAGTATCTCAGTCTTTGTGATTCTATGGGCTGTATCCTGCCAGATTCCCCTGTCCATGGGATTCTCCAGGCAAGAATACTGAGTATTTTGCCATTTCCTTCTCCAGGAGATCTTCCTGACCCAGGAATCGAACCCAGGTCTCTTGCATCTCCTGCATTGGCAGGCTGGTTCTTTACCCCTGACACTGTCTGGGAAGGCCTGTTTTCCTTACTATCTCCTTTAAATGCCAATCTTCCCCTCCTCTCTCTTATGCTTCCCCACTTCCTGGTTTATGGGGAAGTTAAGACATTCCCTTGAACTACAAGTTTTTCCCCCCTAAATGATGCTGAGTGAATCATAAGTAATTGAAGTTTTCCTGTACACTCTGAGTAGGTTGTAGAGGCCATGTTATATTATTTTCCTCCATATCCAAACAATAATAAAACAGCCCTGTACTGAGATGGAACTCAAGAAAATTTTGTAAAAGTGAATAAATCATTTAAATATTCACTTCAATATTCAGTATTCACTGTGCATAACTAGTCATTCTATTTCTCTCTTTTTCTTTTCATAAGTTAGAGTTAGTTCATTAAATAGAGCTATAAAATCTATTGACATAGTGATTCCTGTGAGATGCTTGTATTTTAGTCAAATTCAGAATGGACTTTTATTAATTGGTTTATCGACTTAGTATTTTAATCTCTATTTCTGTCATATGTTACTAGAATAATTCATAGAAAACTTTTCCTAACATTACTTTATTCTTCTCTAATGTCAAATACATACAGAGACTTCCGTCCCAAGAACTTCTGTTAGGAAAAATATCTCTTCCATTCCTGCCTCAAATCCCTTATCTTCTCCTAGCAAACTCATTTCTTATTGTAAAACCTGCCAGACTAAATTTTCAGCTTCCTATTTCTGTTTATTTTCAATATGGAAAAGTAATTGAAAATATCATTTTTATTAAATGCCAGCTAATTAAGTTAATTTGACCCATGTGAAAAAATGATATTAACATTCAAACGTGCAACCTGGAAGTTAAACAAATATTGTTGAAATTGATTATATATAGTCCCTCTTAACTGGCATAGGATATCACACTTCATATTTTCTTTGTTCTTGTTAAAACTTGTTAAAACTTGAATCTGTTAAACACAGATTCTTATTTTAAAGACTTTATCTTTCCACACGTACACCCATGACTGATTCATGTCAATGTATGGCAAAAACCAAAGCAATATGGTGAAGTAATTAGTCTTCAATTAAAATAAATAAATAAATATATAAACAAATAAAGTTTTATATTTATGCTTGTGAAATTTTTTAAATCTGTAAGCCAAATATATAATATCTCTCTTGTCATACTAGTAATTTCTGTCCTCCTGCCATTTCCTCATATTTCTCTCAATTGCCTAACAGTGACTTTTAAACCATTTGATATTCTTGATACATTACTTCTAATAGGACAATTTACCTTGTTCCTCAAGTCTTATTCTGAACTGTGACCAAGTTCAGTCAAAATCAGAAGCAAGATAAATTTCAGATTTGCCCCTTCATTGTATTTCTGCTCTAATTAGAGTAAGTCAAGCTCTCTTTATCTGTCAGTTACAAGACTATCATAGACTTCAAATTCGTGTTTGACTTTTCCCTTTACATTTTATATAGCATAATAAAAATTCAAGGCAAGGTAGTCAAGTCTCTCTTATACGTCACTGTCCTACAATATTGTAAAGTAATTAGCCTCCAACTAATAAAAACAAATAAAAAAAAATACTAAAAAAAAAAAGAAAGAAATTTAAAGACTGCTTTCCAGAGTCTCCACAGTGGTTGCACAAATAATGCAATCTTATTTTCCCCCACCCTACAGAATTTTGTATAATAATGTTTTTTTATTTCTTAAAAACCTTGCTTATTTGATAGTGGATGCTATATGCATGTGCATATAGATAGATAGATAGATAGAGATATATATGTGGGTGTGCTCAGTCGCTTCCATCATGTTCGACTCTTTAAGACCCTATGGACTGTAGCCCACCCAGCTCCTCTGGCCATGGGATTCTCCAGGCAAGAATACTGGAATGAGTTGCCATGCTCTTCTCCAGGGGATCTTTCCAACCCAGGGATTGAACCAGTGTCTCTTATGTCTCCTGCATTTGCAAGTGTATTCTTTACCATCACCACTGCTTTTATATATATAAAATCTCAACCCTGCCTTTTAAACAATATTGTAATATCATCTATATCTTACTAAGTCTCTACAAGCACCAGACACTTGTCTTATATGAAGCATCTCTCTTTTTCATAGTAATTCTGCTCAGTATTAGTTTTCTTATTTTCTAATGATCAACTGACATGTAATCAAGATGGGATTTTTGTTCCCATCTTGGGACTTTTGGGATTCAAAAATCTAGGTCTTTAAAGTCACTGCTTGCATTTAAATGCCAGAGAAATATTTGTCTTTCTATTTTTAAGACATTTGTGTAGCTTTCATTTCAAGTACGCTTCCTTTCAAATTTGTTGAGCGTCTTATCTGTTAGTTTTTGGATGATGGATGTATATAGTCCTTGCATGCACTCTTCTTTCCAAAGGTTTTGAGGATCTTTGACAATATTTGTCATAGAGCTTGTATTCTACTTATAGTAACCCTGTTTCAAGTAGAGTGTAATCTCCACTAAAACACATTTAACTATTAAAACAATACATGGCATTTCTATGAACACCAATATGATGTATATATTCCTGAAGATTTTCAGATTTTTTGACTTGAAACAAATTCTCCAACATTGTCAAATCTTCCATGATTATTTTTCCTTTACCATGGGCCTTTTGTAATGAAATGATAAGCTTGTAATGCATTAACTATTTTTGTGTATAATGGTGAGTGGGGGGGGGCAGGGAAGAGGATGGCTTATTCCATCAGGAAGGAAAATTTTATGACTAGTACTGGCAGGAGGAGAAGGGGACGGCAGAGGATGAGATGGCTGGATGGCATCACCGACTCGATGGACATGAGTTTTGAGTAAACTCCGGGAGTTGGTGACGGACATGCCAGAGAGGCCTGGCATTCTGTGATTCATGGGGTTGCAAAGAGTCCGACACGACTGAGCGACTGAACTGAACTGAACTAGTGCACAATAGAACAGACTTTTGGACTCTATGGGAGAAGGTGAGGATGGGATGATCTGAGAGAACAGCATTGAAACATGTATATTATCAAGTGTGAAACAGATCGCCAGCCCAGGTTGGATGCATGAGACAAGTGCTCGGGGCTGGTGCACTGGGATGACCCAGAGGGATGGGATGGGGAGGGAGGTGGGAGAAGGGATCGGGATGGGGAATACATGTAAATCCATGGCTGATTCATGTCAATGTATGGCCAAAACCACTACAATATTGTAAAGTAATTAGCCTCCAACTAATAAAATTAATTGGGAAAAAATAAAAATAGAAAATAAATAAATAATTAACAGCTTTCAGTTAGTTTGATTATTATTTTTAAATTCTTTACACTGCACTCACTCTGCCTATACCCAGGATGGACTTCACCTACTCTCTTCTCAACTTGCAGATTGGCTATGGCATTTGACTTGTTATGAGTATTTTAGGATTTCTAAGATGGTACTAGGGTAAAGAACCCTCCTGCCACTGCGGGAGACATAAGAGTTTGATCTCTTGGTTGGGAAGATCCTGTGGAGGGCATGGTAACCCACTCCAGTATAGTTGCATGGAGAATCCCATGGACAGAGGAGCCAGGCAGGCTACAGTCCATAGGGTCACAAAGAGTTGGATATGACTGAGGCAACTTAGAACACATGAGCATTTTAATTTCTTTCTTTTCAACCTGTAAGTCAGGGAAGGACAGCCCAACAGATTGTACTTGACACTGGAAAAAAGAAATTGACAATAGTTTAATTCATCACACTCATAGCCTGGGGAGGAGAAGACTGCAGGCTACACATGTCCACATCAGGACTGCACTTAGGGACAGAGTAAACAAGCTTTGGGAGGTACCCTCTGACTGCTTTGGGAGGATGTGGTTGGCTGGTTGGAATAACTTCACAGACTTGCAGGAAACTGAAGGCTGCTTCTAAGGAATAATCTGGGACTATTCCTAGTCACTTTGTTAAAAGGTCATTTGGCTGGAGAGCTTATCCATGAGAGCAGAGTGGAAATGAGAGGCTTTGACTCAGACATTTGAAGCCATCTTGATTTTATTAGGCTTCAAGACAAGTCACATATGAACATGAGAGTTGGACCATAAAGAAGGCTGAGTGCCAAACAATTGATGCTTTTGAATTGTGGGGTTGGAGGAGACTCTTGAGAGATCCCTGGACTGCAAGGAGATCAAACCAGTCAATCTCCAAGGAAATCAACCCTGAATATTCATTGGAATGATCGATGTTGAAGCTGAAGCTCCAATACTTTGGTCATCTGATGCGAAGAGCAGACTCATTGATAAGACCCTGATGTTGGGAAACACTAAAGACAAAAGGAAAAGGTGGCAGCAGAGACTATGGTTAGATAGCATCACTGACTTAATGGACATGAATGTGAGAAAATTCTGGGAGACAGTGAAGGACCTGGCATGGTGCAGTCCATGGGGTTGCAAAGAGTTGGACTTGACTTAGTGACTGAACAACAAGAAGGCAGGGCATACTATTTAGCTTTAAATTTAGGCTTTATATCACACTAAGTTATCAAATATTTCTGAAGCTTAAATTCTTTGAGATTTATGTCACACTTGGGTAACAGCTTGTGTAATTATATCTTCTGTTAATATTATTGGTATTGGAAATTAATTGATACCTAGGCATTAACCAATTTTATCAAAACAATTAATATTATAATCATGGGCTTCTTTGAACTACTATCTAAAAATATGTGTGCAATCTTATTATAAATTTGTAAATTAGAAAAAAAATCTTAACAGGAAAAAAACATACCAAATTTTCACTGGTCAACCTTGCTGTATAGAGTGTGACACACACTTCTGTATTGGACAAAGTCCCATTTCCTCTGAGTTGCAACCAAATAGACAGGGATATTAAATGAACACACTGAGCCCAATATGATGGCTTTTTAAGAGTTTTGCAAAAATTACCATGGAATATTAAAAAAAAAAGACAAGTGTTGCCTTATATGAGGGTACAAATCTTTCAAACTCTTTCAGTTTATCTTCTTCAAATACAAAATATTGTCAGTAACTTTATATTTACTTTCTTTGTGATTAAAGGTCAATGTAGACTAGGGACTTCCTGAGCATATATTACTTTTATCATATTGTTGTTGTTCAGTTTCTAAGTCATATCCAACTCTTTGTAACCCCATGGACTGCAGCATTCTAGGCTTCCTGTCCATCACCAACTCCCAGAGCGTGCTCAGATTAATATGCATTGAGTCAGTTATGCTTTCTAACCACCTCATCCTCTACCATCCCCTTCTTCTTTTGCCTTCAATCTTTCCCAGCATCAGGGTCTTTTCCCACAAGTCAGCTTTGTGCATCAGTTGGCCAAAGTATTGGAGTTTCAGCTTCAGCATCAGTCTTTCCAATGAATGTTCAGGGATGATTTTTTTTTAGGATTTACTGGTTTGATTTTCTTGCTGTAAAAGAGACTCTCAAGAGTATTCTCCAACACCACAGTTCAAAAGCACCAATTATTCAGCACTAAGCCTTCTTTGTGGTCCTACTCTCACATCCAAACAGGACTACTAGAAAAAAAATCATAGCTTTGGCTAGATCAGCCTTTGTTGGCAAAATGATATCTCTGCTTTTTGCCATTCTGTCTAGTTTTGTCATAGCTTACCTTTCAAGGAGCAAGCGTATTTTAACTTCAAGCCTGAAGTCACCATCCACAGTGATTTTGGAGCCCAAGAAAATGAAATCTGTCACTGCTTCAATTTCTTCCCCATCTATTTGCCATGAAGTGATGGGACCAGATGCCATGATCTTAGTTTTTGAATGTTGAGTTTTAAGTCAGCTTTTTCATGCTCCTCTTTCACTTTCATCAAGAGGCTCTTTAGTTCGTTCTTTCACTTTCATCAAGAGGTTCTTTAGTTCCTCTTCAATTTCTGCCATTAGGATGGTGTCATCTGCATATCTTAGATTATTGATATTTCTCCTGGCAATCTTGATTCCAGCTTGAGCTTCATCCAGCCTAGCATTTCGTATGATGTACTGTGTATTTAAGTTAAATAAGCAGGGTGACAATATACAGACTTTACATATCCCTTTCCAAATTTGGAACCAGTCCATTGTTTCATGGAGGAAAAAAGAAGAGGAAGGAGAGGGAACAGAAGAAAAAGTAAGAAGGAAGGAAGAGAAACAGAAAAGGGAAAAAAGTGGAAAAAATAGATGAGATGAGAAAAATAAGAAAAAGAGAAACCGGATGAAGAAAAAAAATGGAGACAAGAGAAAATGAAAGAGAAGAAAAACAGAAAAGGACTAACAGAAAGGTTCAGTTCAGTTCAGTTCAATTGTTGAGTCATGTCTGAATCTTCCTGACCCCCTAGACTGCAGCACACCTGGCTTCTCTGTCCATCACCAACTTCAGGAGCTTACTGAAATTCACATCCATCATGATGATGTGATGCCATCACATAATCTGAAATGGTGATGTCATCCAACCATCTCATTCTCTGTCATCTCTTCCTCCTGCATTCAATCTTTCCCAGCAGCAGGGTCTTTTCAAATGTGTCAGCTCTTCATATCAGGTGGCCAAAGTATTGGAGTTTCAGCTTCAACATCAATCCTTCCAATGAACACCCAGGACTGATCTCCTTTAGGATGAACTGGTTGGATCTCCTTGCAGTCCAAGGGATTCTCAAGAGTCTTCTTCAACACCACAGTTCAAAAGCTTTCATTCTTCAGCACTCAGCTTTCTTTATAGTCCAGGTCTCACATCCATACATGACTACTGGAAAAACCATAGCTTTGAATAGATGGACCATTGTTGGCAGAGCAATGTCTCTGCTTTTTAATATGCTGTCTAGATTTGTCATAGCTTTTCTTCCAAGGAGCAAGTGTCCTTTAATTTCATGGCTGCAGTCACTATCTGCAGTGGTTTTGGAGCCCAGGAGAAAAAAGTCAGTCACTATTTCCACTGTTTCCCCATCTATTTGCCATGAAGTGATGGGACCAGATGCCATGATCTTAGTTTTCTGTAAAAAAAAAAAGAGAGAGAGAGAGAGAGGTTAAACAGGAAAAGAAAGAAAAGCAGGAAACTTCAATATCCATTCAATGATTTTTCATTACTCTCTTATGCCTCAGTTAATTTTCAAGAAAAAAAAATCTTCTACACCAACTGCTAAATACCTATTAATATATGTTATTGTAGCAGGTAGAAATGACATATTATTTCCTTCTGTCTTTTTTTGTATTATTACTATTTTCCAAAAGTTCAGTGATATTGGAAATGTGACATTTGTGAATTGACAGTCCAAAGGGTAAAATATAAATGCTTGCTTGTGAAACCATATATGTCCCAGTGGAAATGTTCTGAAAGAGGACATTTCACAAGAATGGTCTTTTTAGGCACAATTTACCCAAGTGAACCCTGGAGATTTGGCGGTAAGTCGATACTCAGCACACTGAGGTTGTGTTATTCTAATACTTAGCTTTATGGCATTTTGTGATGCTGTGTTAAGTTCTTTCATTCAGTTGTTTACCAAATGTAATAGAAAAATTGCAAAACAATGATTACTCATGTGGCAATTAATTTGACTCATCAAATTACCAATAATTTTAAATATTTACAAATTGATATTGCACAAACACATAAGTAGCAGCACACAAACACACACACACACATATATACACTCACAAATACATCTCTGAATTAGTGCTAAATGGCCTATCTTATAAAGCCTGGAGAAAGAAAGTCAACTTTCCATAGTCATTCTAAAGCTTCGATAAGATTCTGGCCAGTGAAAACTTATAGCTATTGTCTAAAACATTTTTAAAAATTGATTTTATTCATCTATATCTGTAATGATAACTAAAATATGTGGCTTATAATGTCAGCCTTATGATTAAACTGAGAAGGCAGTTTGTTGCATATCCAGATAAAACCAGTCCTGATTATAGCCTTGTCTCTCCCTTAACACACAAAATCATCACCAATAACAACAACATTCTGGCCACATGTAATGCCTATAAGTTCTTAATTAAATCCACCCTTTGAGTTTCTTTCTGCCTTCATTGTAATAATGATTAACTGGATCTGGAATGTATCTGTGAGAAGAGGAGCAGGATAAGCACTTCAGGGCACCCCTAGAAGATGGAAGAGGTCTAAGGCTCACGTCAGAATATGATGTACAAGGTTAATTGTAAGTTGCCCCACATTATTTCTGATATTTTAAAACTTCAGTGGAGTCAGTGTCTTGGGTAAGCTGAGTTCTGGTAGGTTTATGTACAAGGACTTTAAAAAAAGAGATCTGAGAACTTGATATATCTTATATTCAGGAACTAGGAGAGCAAAGGGAAACATGCTAATACTAAGGAGGCTACATATTCAGACACAGATCCTGGAAAGTTGACTTCAGCCTTATTGAAGACATAAGTTACAGCTCAGAGTGTGCCCTCAGTGGAGGCAAGGAAGCTCAGTTTCCATCCTCCTTTGTTGTTAGTCACTAAATTATATCCAACTCTAGCGACCCCATGGACTGGACCCTCTCAGTCTCCACTCTCCATGAGATTTACCAGCCAAGAATACTGGCGTGGGTCACCATTTCCTTCTCCAGGAGATCTTCCTGACCCAGGGATTGAACTCACATCTTCTGCATTGGCAAGCAGGTTTTCTTTACCACTGAGCCACCAGAGTAGACCCCATTTCCTTTGTGTGTGCTCCGGTGCTCAATCACATCTGACTCTTTGCTATCTCATGGACTGTAACCCCCAAGACTCACCTGCCCATGCATCCTTCTTTTTCAGTCAGTGATTGGCTAAGGTCCTCCCTGAGAACTGTAGCACTCCAGGCTCCTGCCAGGTGGTTCCACTGGCCCAAGGCAATCTTCCATAGAAAGCCTCAGATACAAACTGTTAAAGCAAAGGCCTGGAAAAGCTGTGAAGAGACAAATAGAAACAAATAAAAAGGTTTAAGAGAATCCATGAAGGATGATGACATGGTTTTCTTCACAGAAATAGTTAACACAAGTTAAACTATTACCTGGAATTACATCACAGCTAATGGAAAAGTCAGGCCACATTGAACATTATTAGAAAACATCTCTATTGGAGTATAATGTGGGGCTTCCCCGGTGGCTCAGACGGTGAAAAATCTGATTGCAATGTAGGAGACCTGGATTTGATCCCTGATTAATGAAGATCCCCTGGAGAAGGAAATGGCTATCCACTCTTATATTCTTGCCTGGAGAATTCCATGAGCAGATTTTTGTACCATAAAATACACTTATTTTAAACATACAATTCATTTTTTTTTAAGTAAATTTACTGAGTTGTACAACCTCCTCCATGATCCCATTTTAGAACATTTTCATTCTTCCAGTAAAATTCTTCATTTCAGTTTATATTAATAGTTAATCCCTATTTCCGATCTTAACCCTAGGCAACCACTAATCTACTTTCTCTATGTAGATTTGGTTTTTCTTGACATTTCATAAATAGAATTGAGAAACATGTGGTGTTTGGGCTTTTTTTTTTTTTTTTTAGTATTAAATTTAATATAATCCATTCTACTAATTTTATTGAGCAATTATGTTACCAGACATTATTATAAACACTGAGGACCAAAAAGAGTCATGGGCATGTTATATTCTAGTGAGGAAAATGGACAGTAATCAATCATACAAAATAAATAAAATTTCAAGTAAGTTTTATGATGCTGTGGAAATGTGAATGTGAGCTAAGGGAAGGCTTTCCTAAGGAAAGCACATTTGGATGAGATTTAAGAATAGGAGCTAATGAGTCAAAGAACAAAAGTGGTCAGAGAGAAGGAACAAAGTATGCCCCGAGAAAGAGGGAGAGTGTTGACTATAAGTGATTGAGAAAATGTGGGGAGTTTAGAGAGGGGAAGGGCAAGAAATGACACTGGAGAGAAAGGCAAGGTCAGATTACGTTGAGAGTTATTAAACCTCATACAAATATCTGGTCTATTTTAAGACCAACAGAAAGATATTGAAATGTTTCAGGTTGGGTTGTAGTAGGGAGGTGATTGACATTACAATCTTTTTGCTTGTTTTCAGAAAGACCCACATTTGATGGTGGATTTTTTTTTAAATGTTCTCTAAATATAACCTGTAAGTATAGGAAGAAACACATCTTATTTTCCCTGTTAGATGATTCGTTCATGACAAATAGGTTATTTTAAATGTCACTGAATTTAATAATCAAATGATAAAACAGCCTACTAATGTATATTTCTGGACAATTTATAGTTTACTGTAGCTGTTTCATCCTGATTGAATAATAGGATAAGCACATCTCATGTGTGTCTGAGTATTGTTCAACAACCATCTATTCTGATTAAATACTGAGTCTTTATCTCATTCCTCATCTAAGAAATGTTAAATATATTCTTTGGGCTTCCCAGATGTGCAGTGGTAAAAAATCTGTCTACCAGTACAGGAGACACAGATTCAGTCCCTGGGTCAGGAAGATCCCTTGGAGAAGGAAATGGCAACCCACTCCAGTATTGTTGCCTGAAAAATACCATTAACAGAGGAGCATAATGGAATATCATCCATAGGGTAACAAAGAGTCAGACACAACTGAGAGACTAAGCGTATATATCCATTAGTCCACTGTATTGAATAAACTTCATGGATAACTATATTGTGTCTCTACATATTTGCAATTTTTCGGGGGTATATGACTAAAAACGAGAACTCAAAAAGACTTTAGTTTGCTAAGAAGCACATAATATATTTACATGAAAAAATAAAATAGTTAAGGCAATTATACAGATCTTTTGAGCAAAATACTTACTTTGTTCACCTGAATGACCCTGATGAGTTATTTATATGGATCCAATTTACCAGATAATGACTTTGCAACACCTTCCAATATTCCTGAGTAGATAAAAACTGGATAATTTACCTAAGACATAGAGTAAGGTGCAAAAAGTGTTATACTAAAAATAGAAAACTCATGATCAATAAATAAGAGATAATATGTCTGCTGAATATGAAAAAGGTAATTATGTTGTCTAGTTTCCAATAATCTTTATAATGAATTTGAGAAAAAAATAACATAAATGAAGTAGAGATAGTGGAACTTAAATGGATGCTAACACATCTAACGAAATTGGGGGCCTAACATATGCACTTGCTTAGACACACACACACACACACACACACACACACACACACACACACAGACAGACTCACACAGGCCAGGTTCTGAAAAGCCCCACCCAAATAGTCACTTCTAAGATGTGAAACTGGGATTTTATTCATTGGAATTATTCTGACTTTGTGACCAGAATCAACAATAACCTTCGGTACTTTTGTTTATACATTGTTTAGAAAACTCTGGATAAAGAAATACAAAAAAAAAAAAAAAAAAACCCAAAAAGAAACCCACAGATTTTTTAGTACATATATTAAAATTCCTTCTTGTTGTGTGTGTGTCAGTCTGGATGTGAGTTGGGAAAGAATTTCCAGACATATTTCATTTCAGAAGGGAGTGAGTTTATTGAAAACAAGAAGCAGAGATAATGACGGCACCGCAAATGTAGCAGTCTGACCTCCTGACAGGCCAAGGAGAGCTGACACTTTTTATGTGTTAGTAGCCATTTTTAAATTTTTTTTTAATTGGTAGAAAATTGCTTTACAAATTTGTGTTTGTTTATGCCATACAGCAAACTGAATCAGTCATAATTATATATACATCATTTCCCCCTGAGCCTCCCTTCCCTTCCCACATTCAACCCCTCTAAGTCATTTTAGAGCACTAGGCTGGGCCCCTGTGTTATTTCACAGCTTCCCACTATCTATTTTACACATGATAGTGTATGTATATCAGTGCTATTTTCTCAGTTAGTCCCACCTTCATCTTTTATTGAATCCACAATCTGTTCTCTAGTAGGTTCATTAGTAACATTTTTCTAGATTCCATATATATATATGTTAAAGGACAATGCTTGCTTTTTCTCTTTCTAACTTACCTCTCTCTGTGTATGAGGCTCTGAGCTCATCTACCTCACTACAACTGACTCAAATTCATTTCTTTATGCATTTGTTCATCCTAAGACACTTCAGTCATGTACGATTCTTTGCAACCCTATGGACTGTAGCCCACCAGGTTCCTCTGTCCATGGATTTCTCCAGGAAAGAATATTGGAGTGATTGCCATGCCCTCCTTCAGGGGATCTTCCCGACCCAGAGACTGAACCCATATCTCTTAAGTCTCCTGCATTGTCAGGCAGGTTCTTTACCACTAGCTCCACCTAATTATATGTCTGGGTAATATTTCATTGTATAAATGCACTACAACTTCTTTATCCATTAAGCTGTTGATGGATATCTAGTTTGAGTCTACATCCTAGCTATTGTAAGTATTGCTGCAATGAACATTGGAATACATGTGTCTTTAAAATTGTGATATTCTCAAGGAATATTCTCAGTAGTGTGATTGCTAGGTCACATGGTAGATTTATTCCTAATTTTAAAAGGAATCTTCACACTGTTTTCTACAGTGGCTGTATCAGTTTACAGTCCCACTAACAGTGCAGGAGTGTTCCCTTTCCTCCACATCCCCTCCAACATTAGCTGTACATTTTTTGTTGACGGCCATTCTGACTGGTGTGAGATGGTAGCTCACTGTAGTTTTAATTTGCATTATTGAATAATGAATGAAGGTGAGCATCTTTTCTCAACATCATCTGGCCATCTGTATGCCTTCTTTGGAGAAATGTTTGTCTAGGTTTTCTTTACACTTTTAATTAAAGGTTCAATCCAAGAAGAAGATATAACCATTATAAATATATATGCACCCAACATTGGTGCACTTGAATACATACAGCAAATGCTAACACTATAAAAAGCAAATGAACAGTAACACAATAATAATGGGGAACTTTAACACCCCACTCAGACCAATTGACAGATCATTCAGACAACAAATTAATGAGGAAACACAAGCCTTAAATGATACATTGGATGAGATTGACCTAATTGCTATCTATAGGATATTCCATCCAAAAATGGCAGAATACACTTTTTTCTCAAGTGCACATGAAGCATTCACCAGGATATATCACATCTTGCATCACAAATCAAGCCTTGGTAAGTTCAGGAAACTTAAAATTGTATCTTTTTTTTTTTTTTACTGATCTCAACATTTTTACAGGGGAAAAATAAAGCTAAAAAGACATAAACACAAAGAAGCTAAACCATGTTTCTAAGTAGCCAAGAGGTCACTGAAGAAATCAAAGAGGAAATTAAAAAAAAAAACAAAAAACCTAGAAATAAGTGACAGCAAAAACAACTCAAAACCTATAGTATGTAGTAAAAGCAGTGCTAAGAGGAAAGTTTATAGCAATACAAGCCTATCTCAAAAAACAAGAAAAATATCAGATAAACTACCTGATTTTACACCTAATGCAGCTAGAAAAAGAAGAACAAGAACAACAACAAAAACCCAAAGTTAGTAAAAGGAAAGAAAAAATATATGCTAGAGCAGAAATAAATGGAAAAGAAATGAAGGAAGCAATAACAAAGATTAATAAAAATAAACGTTGGCTCTTTCAGAAGATAAAATGGATGAATCATTAACTAGACTCATCTAATAGCCAGTTTTCATGGCCTCAAGACAAAGAAAATACCTGCTGGAAGGGTGGCGTTTGTCAACTAGAGTGCTATAGGATGAGAGTAGTGTGGACATTTTTTTGCCGAATTTGGGGTCAGGAAGCCTTCCAGTGATGATCAAGTGGGTTTCTAAGCAATAGTTAGAAAAGGGTTTAGTCAGACTAAGAGGTGACCTCGGTTCTGGGTTCCACTTCTCTGGTCTTCATGCTAGGCTCCACATTTCTGTTCTCAGAACCCTATGATGAAAGTAAATTATTGCTACTACTTTATAGAAGAAGAAACTGAGAATGAGAATAAAATATTTGCTCAAAGCCACACAATCATCAAAGTAATGAATTCAGAAATCAAATCTCAGTTCTTCAAGATTCCAGAGTTTCTATAATTTTTCCCTCTCTCTGTCAGGTATTTACAATTCACACTTCTATGCTAATTTTACCTGAAATGCATTTTCTTCCTTAAAATATCATATTAAATTTAATTATACACTAGATAGATGTTTCTATCTTATAAAAACTGTGGTGTGAAGAATTGAAGATTTATTTATTTTGAGATATTGTTTTTTTTTTAGTAATACAAACTCTTGAAAATGATTGTAATATAGGCAGATTTGTGTATCAGATAAAATATTTCAATTTTAATGACTGGAACCTGCAGGTAATAAAGAGACTGACACATTTTGCAGTATATATATTTCTCAACTGGCAATGGAATTATGTTCCAATAGTTACATCATAAATTAAGCATATCATAAGTTAAAAATGTATTTAATAAATTCCTATTTAATAAAATCCACTTAGGTGAAACTTAAATGTTCTCAGAACACTTACAGTAGCCTACATATGTTTGAACATCATCTAACAAAAAGCCTATTTTATAATAAAGTGTTGACTACCCCATGCACTTTATTGAATATGGTACTGAAAGCAAAAAAAATAAAGAATAGTCGTCTGGGTACAAAACGGTTCTAAGTGTAGCAGATGTTTACCTGCAGGATGTGTGACTGAGGAGGAACTCTATTTCACAGATATTGCCCCATATCACAAAAGAATATGTATCTCTGGGAAAGATCAAAAATCAAAACTGAAGTACAGTTCCCACTGAATTGGTATCACTTTCATATTATTGTAAAATAAAAAAAATCATAAGTGAAAATATCTTAAATCAGTGACCATGAGTGTTCCCAGTTACAAGAAAGACTTTGAAAAAATTTACATATCTGAACATTTTGCCTCTTTGTATCATGGTGTTCCGCCTATGTTGTTGTCTTGTTCTAGTCTTATGTGGGAATTGAGAGTGTTCTATCTTCTCTTGAGATCTTATCTATCCTAAGCGTGTCTATATAGCATGTAGTAGTGTTAGTCACTCAGTCGTGTCCAACTGTTTGCAATCCTACAGACTGTAGCCTGCCAGGCTCCTCTGTCCTTGGGATTCTCCAGCCTAGAATACTGGAGTGGACTGCCATTCCTTTCTGCAGATGATCTTCCTGGCCCACGGATCGAACCCGGGTCTTCTGCATTACAGGCATATTCTTTATTGTTTGAGCTACAGAGAAGACTCCAATGTCTATATAATGACCAAATAATTGGTCAAGTCATTCAAATGATAATTTGGCTTTGTAAAAACTAGGGGAAAAATTAATTATATGGCTGAAATGAATAGTCTGAAGAGTTGTTTTTAATACATTGTACCAAAAGTTCTCTGGAGGAGGGCGTGTCAACCCACTGCAGTATTCTTGCCTGGAAAATCCCATGGATTGGGGAGCTTGGCAGGCTACAGTCCATAGGGTCACAAAGAGTCAAACATGACTGAAGTGACTTAGAGCTTACACAGCACCAAATATTTTACTGCTCCACATTCTCTTAAAGAAAGATCCATATACAGCAATTTTATGATTATGAAAGACAGTGAAACTGATTTCTAGTAGGTTAATTAACAGCTTATGCAATCAGTATATTCTGTGGACATACACTGAATTCTAGAAAGTAATTTTTACTTTGAAATAAAAGGGGCTATTAGTGGAGGAGAAGTAGTAAGAGAGGTTTGTCTGCAGAAATATCAGGATTTCTCTGGATATTTTTCAAAGCATACCTCTCTACTCTTCCACCCTGCTATACTTTTGCCCCCCAAACATATGCACACATATGTCAAGTGTTACCGTTAGTGTTACTAGCAGAGCATATACATACCTTCTGGGTTTTAAAAGTGTAAGGAGGGATGAGAATCAACGAGGTGGTAGAGATAATGGCAGAGTGGAGTGGGGTGGAGAGAGATTACCAGGTCATGGCCATCTACTGTCTACGTGAACTGGGGCACATTACTCACACATCTTGCCTTTCTGTTTCTAACCCAAAGGATGAAGATTTAGATCTTAGTGTACTGTAATATTCTTTCCAACTCCCCTATCTTCTACTACTATGTTCTTTAAAATTGACCCAAGGCCTAGAAGTCTATAATTTTAATACAATTCAACAAGCTAAAGTTATAAATAAATAGCTCTATTGAAGCTTTATTATTGTTTTATATCCAATCAAATTGGAAAAAAAAAACTTCTTTTATCTTTCTTAATTCTACCTCATTTCTTCCCTATTCTAAACCCTCTAATTGGAAAATATTTCACTTGAAATAGTATAATTTATACTCAATTCCTCACTGACATGTCAGTAATATTCTAAGTGTCATTGTCAGATGTTTGTCTTATTTTTAAATGTATGCTTTTCCTGGTTTTAGTCTATTTAATGTTTCCCCCACACCCAATGTGAACTGCAGTGTTTATTTGTTTGTATTCAGTGAACATTTTTTTATTTCCTCCTAAGGAACATTCTTTCTTAAGCACTCCAATGATAAAGGCATTTGATACATACTCTAGGCAGAGATCCAGATCCAGCTTTGTAGAAAATAATAGTGGACTTCCAACTAGTTCGAGCAGTGTAAGAAGAGTACTTTTATGGTATAAGCAGTGTTTAGCACATCAAGAGAAGTGTTTTGTCCTGGCAGTGTCAAAACTTTCATAACACTGGGAGTGCTTTTTCTATTTTATTCAAATTAATTCTCCATTCAGTTATCCTAAGTAATGAGTGATAAATTTAAAACCATGATAAAATAAAATCCTTTACTTTAGCTCTATTGTCATAACATTAGAAATGCAGCAGAGCTCTTGGATTAAGACTTCAAATGGATGTGTCAGCAAGGCTTATTGTCCAATAAACTACACTGTACTGGCACTGCACCATGCAAATAGACTTTGATTCTTAACAGTGGCTTTTGCTTTAAAAGAAAGGAAACAATTTTCAGAAAAGTAAGTGCATGCAGAGTAAAATGGCCTGCCTGCAGACAGTGCACTAGGCTTACAAAAGTAGCTGGGAATTGAGCATAGAAAAAGGCTTTAAACTGATTTTGGTCATTTCACATTCAGAGCACATCTGCCCTTCAGATTTTCCCTGAAACATACCATGTTTCAGACCCCGCAGATTCCCAGCACGTCTCCTTTTGCTATGCTCTCAGCACACACAGCCGCTGGAGTTGAGGTCCCAGCCTTGTAATGGTAGCCTGCCCTTGGAACACTGAGGGAACAAGGAGATAATAAGATCATAGGATCTTAGTGTTTGTGGAAGCCTCTGAGAGACTCTAGTCTATTTATCCACCCAAAGGAAGAATCCATATTCATATATCTCTAACAAATGACCATACAGTCTCCTCTTGATACTTTCTGTCATGGAGAGATAATTTGAATTCTGGGAATCTCAGTCATTTCTTCCTGATTTTACCCCAAATATGTCTTCCAGGTCAATCTGCTGGTTGTGTTTTCATTGTCTATGGTAAACCACAATCTTTTTACAACTGACTATATTTAAACTGTTGAAGAATACAAACACAACCCTATTTACTGAGTTTTATGTTTAAAAACCAATTTTCTTTCTACTTCTTCTCGTAAAATCACATACTCAGGTCCTGTGAAATGATAATCAGTTTACATATGGTATGGTGAGAAGCTGACTCAGAAATACATGTTGAGACTATAATAAGCAAAAAGAGAAACAGATTTCATACTGATCTCTCTAACATTTCAACTACAGGCCGTCTGTTCTGTGGTTATTAGTGTTACTACAGGCTGTCGTCTTTTCAACTTATCTTTACCCACAGAAGGAACAGACTACTGATTAGACTTTCTTCTTCGACAATCAGCTGTCATTTTAGATGCCTTCATGTGTAAACCATGCTGAGAACTTTAAATAAATAAATGCATCTGTAAAACCAAATAGAACTAATTTGGAAAGCTTGCCTTCAAGTTTATCCTAATTTAAAATCTCTGTTAAGGTAATACCTATGATTAATGGATGTATGTACTAGTTTTGTGCCAAGTAAACACCTCTATAACTTCTCTTTTATTATGGATTGTAATATATAGAAAAATTTAAAGATTTAAATTGATGTATTTTATTTCTATCAAAATCTCTATCAAAATCAATTGATGTGTTTTTCCATCAAAATAATGTATTATCATGACAAAAATAAAGTATATATTTAAAAACAAAATATAATATCCAAACAAACCCAGATCCATGTACAAGCACTGCCACTTTGTTTCATTCAATTATTTTATTGAAGTATAATTGATTGCAAGATTGTTTTACTTCTACTATACAACAAAATGATTCAGTTATACATATACATATATTTTTTCATATTCTTTTCCATTATGATTTATTACAGAATATCAAATATAATTCCCTATGCTATATAGTAGGACCTTGTTGTTTATCCATTCTATATATAAGAGTTTGCATCTGCTAATTCCCAAATCTTAATCCATCCCTCCCACTCCAGCACTGCCACTTTCTAGTTATATGTTCATGGGTATTTTATTTTTCCCTTCCTGCCTTATTTTTCTCAAGCATAATTTAGTTGTGATAACTCTGTGTACCTTACTGTGTTTTTCTGAGTTCCCAATATGAATCATATAGCATAGTATATGATAAACAGTAAGCTTAAACTATTTTGTTCTAGATGTGTTGGATAGTTGATAATGTGAAAATGATGATAATGAATCCAAAGGTGGTAATTGTTATAATCATGATAATATTGGTATGTCTAATTAACACAAGATCAAGAATAGCAGAACTAAACAAAAGAACAATTTGAGATCAGGTGACAGTCTTTAGACTGGGACTGTAACACGTGTGTGCGCGTGCACACACACACACACACACACACACATCCATATATGGGGGTAGGGTAAAGTGAGAGAGAGTGTCAAACTGATCAATGCATGAATTATATTTCTCTCCCATGCCAGAAAGAGTTTACTGATTTAGGATGAAAAAGTTTACTGACCTAGGGTGAAAATATGTGCAAGTTCAGAGTGTAGCTGCACAATGACAACTTAAACACAGTGAAATAACTACATGCATTCACTTCCTTATGGAATCAGGAGAGAGAGAGTAGAACAAAATAAATTCCACCCCCCCAAAAAAAAAAACTAACATGAAACAAAAACAAATAAAAACAGGAAATAGTAATGAACATGAGATCAAACTTAAAAAAAAAAAGTAAATAGAGCAATAGTAACAGACTTTGTGAATGAAAACATAATTTAAGGTGCCTATAGAATGAGGCAAAAAATTGCAGACTCAGAAAAGTCTTCAATATCAGGCATTATGAAACATAGTGCTATAATAGAGAAAAACCTGAGTCTATCTTGACTAAATTCCTTTAATTTTAATCCTTGTGCTCTATTGCCTGTGGTTAGTCATGCTGGTTCTCCACTTTTGCTTAGGAATATTGCCTATAGCCTGAAATATTAAAAGTAACCTATTCTCAAGGTTCTGACTTTTACACTTTGAACACTTTTCCAATCATATAAAGATTAAAAGTTTTGGAACAGAGAATAGCATTTGTCCTGGAGTTTTATAGGACCATAAACAGACCTACTTGGACAGCTGCAAGAACAAAAGATTCCTGCACCAAGAAGTTTGCAACAACCAGCCACTACCCTCTTCCCTTTTAGTAATACAAAGCCTGAGTTCTAACTTGGGTAAAATGATTATTTGAGATATTAGTCCACCATCTTCTTGCTCTGCTGACTTTCCAAAGAAAGTCACTATCCCTTGGCCCAACAACTTGTCTCTTCATTTGTTGGTCTATCATACTGTCAGCAGTGGTAGTTTGGACTGGTAACCACACCAGAATGATATCAGAGTTTAAAAGTCAATATGCAAACATGTTGGAGAAGGCAATGGCAACCCGCTCCAGTACTCTTGCCTGGAAAATCCCATGGATGGAGGAGCCTGGTGGGCTACAGTCCATGGGGTTTCAAGAAGTCGGACTCGACTGAACGACTTCACTTTCACTTTTCCCTTTCATGCATTGGAGAAGGAACTGGCAACCCACTCCAGTATTCTTGCCTGGAGAATCCCAAGGACAGAGGAGCCTGGTGGCCTGCTGTCTATGGGGTCGCACAGAGTCAGACATGACTGACGCGACTTAGAAGCAGCAGTAGCAGCATGCAAGCATGTTAGATTCCACTTTCCCACAATAATCCTAATTAAACAAGTTACGACAGAAAAAGGAGATTTAATCTCATGAAAATGAACATTATTGGCCCCCAAATGGAGTTGTGGGAGGGATAAATGGTTGGGAACAGGAGGATGAAGGTAAATACCTGTGTCTAATAGATACTGAAGTTTAAAAATGACAATAACAAGAGCACCAGTAAACTTAGTAAAACGTATATAGACACAAGGCAAGTAAAGAATAAGGATATGTTGACCAGAGATTAAACCTAGAAATAGGAAGGTGGGCAGTGAATACAGGGAAGATTTTTAACACCTAATCTCCTTATGAACCCTCTTCTGACTAATTATTAGATAAAAGTTTAACTTTCCAAATCTGGATCTCCTTCCTAACCATTGGCCTTATATGATAACAAAAGCACAGACACTGTCTTTTAAATATATACCGTCCTGGGGCAATTTACAAAACGGTTGTGAAAATGAAAGGGACTCAGTGGTGTCTGACTCTGTGTGATTCCATGGACTATACAGTCCGTGGAATTTTCCATGCTGGAAACCTGGAGTGGGTAGCCTATCCCTTCTCCAGTGGACCTTCCTCACACAAGAATTGAACTGGGTTCTCTTGAATGGTAGGCAGATTCTTTACCAGCTAAGCTACCAGAGAAGCCCCAAATGGTTGTGTGTTGTTTTCATTCATGCTGCTATTTGGACTGTAGTTAAAAAATTGTCATTTGACTTATTTTTTCTTCCTAGATAAAAATGATGCTTTCAAGAAAAAAAAAAAGCACAAATCCTTTTAAGAGCTAATGCTAAGCAATTTCTGAGTTAATAAATGATATTTTACAAGAATCCCAAAGCAACTTTGTCCCTTGGGACATCATTTATTCTGCAAAATGAAAGAGAATGTTCAAAGTTTCTCCCTATGGCCCCTTAGTTGTGATTAAGTTCTTGGTAACCTCATTGGTGTTCCTTTCAAATCACACAAACTATTCAGATTAAATTACTTTGACCTAAAATGTCAGTTTTTTAAAAAGAATATCTTCGTTAATTTGTGTCTACTTGAAAAAAAAAAAAAACATCTTAGGTATATGACTTTCCATTAGAAGATAGCACATTACTAAATTCCATGAAGTAAATACACACGCATATACATAAGCACACATCTACACACACACACACATCCTCAATGTAAGAACTGTCTACATAGTTTGTAGGGCCCAGTGAAAAATGAAAATGTTAGTTTTATTGGGAATAAGCTAATTTGTGAAGAGATTGCATGGCATTAATTCACAGTGTCTTACTGTGTTCTCTTGATGCTTAAAAAATAATAAACATGGAGATGAACAGAAATGCTTTATAATAAGAAATGGTCAGTCCTCACTGACTTGACCTCCCTGCATTATCTCAGATGCAGACACTCATGTAGCTATGAAACTATTAACATCTCTATTCTTCAACCCTTTCCAATCTTGGTTTCCATAACACTGTCAATGTTTTCTGTATTACTCATAGCAACATCACATTCCTTATACATAAAACCAAATTTAAATTCTGTTCAAATCTGTGTTTTCCTTATTTACCAAATATCTCAATCCAAAAACCTGGGACTCAAATTTAGTTTGTTTTCCTCCCTCATTTCTTATATTTAAATTCCACTTCATGTTGATTATACTACTTTAGTGTTTTGTTTAGTCTTATTTCTTTCCCTACTCACTATCTTAGCATGGTGGTGGTTTAGTTGTTAAGTCGTGTCCAACACTTTGTGACTCCATGGGCTGTAGTCTGTCAGGCTTCCCTGTCCATGGATTTCCCAGGCAAGAATACTGGAGTGGGTTGCAATTTCCTTCTCCACTACTTTAGCATGGTGTTCTATAAATTCTTCACTTGTGTTAGTCCAAAAGTTGTATAGCTGGTATCTTTGCTTCTTTCAAAAATCTACTTCCTCTCACATTCAATTGGTAATTATCTTGATTCAAAGAGAAATCTTCCTAAAATATGAATTTAGTTTTGTCCATTCCTCTTTAGATTCTTCACTATCATTCCTTTCCTCTAAGATTAATTCTCTAAGAGTTTCTTCACTACAAAGGATATCAATAATTAGACTTTACTACAATATCAGCTTCATGGTTACCATTCATCATTATGCTCAATCATAGAGAATTAGAATGACTGAAGTTAAGGAGGTCAAAGGCAGTGATAAATTCTTCATAAGGGAATAGTAACTTCAAACTTTAAGAATGAGATTATGTGAATATTATTCATTAGTCATGGTGGTAACAGAGGGGAGTTGGGTCCTAACATAGTAAGGATCATACAGGAGTAACTCCAGGAGATAGTGAAGGATAGGGGGGCCTGCTATGCAACCCCATGGATTGCAGCACATCAGCCTTCCCTGTCCTTTACTATCTCCCAGAGTTTTCTCAAATTCATGTTCATTGAGTCAGTGATGCCATCCAACTATCTCATCTTCTGTTGCCCCCTTCTCCTCTTGTCCTTAATCATTCTAAGCATCAGGGTCTTTTCCAACAAGTCAGTTCTTTGCTTCAGATGGTCAAAGTATTGGAGCTTCAGTTTTAGCATCAATCCTCCCAATGAATATTCAGGATTGATTTCCTTTAGGATTGGCCGATTTGATCTTGCTGTCCAAGGGACTCTCAAGAGTCTTCTCCAGCATCACAGGTCAAAAGAGTCGATTTTTTGGTGCTCAGCTTTCTTTATGACCCAAATCTCATACACATGCATGACTACTGGAAAAACCATAGCTTTGACTAGACAGACTTTTGTCAGCAAATTGATGTCTCTGCTTTTAACATGCTGTCTAGATTTGTAATAGCTTTTCTCACAAGAAGCAAGAATCTTTTAATTTCATGGCTGCAAGCAGTGCCACAGTGATTTTGGAGCCCAAGAAAATAAAATCTGTCACTTTTTCCGTTGTTTCCCCAACTACTTGCCATGAAGTGATGGAAGAAAATTAAAAGTACTTAAATTTGGGAAAAGGGTAAAAGAGAAGGCCAGAAAGACTATGAGATTGTCAAAATGGAGTTTCTAGAAAGATAAAATTAAGAAGATTAATGTCAGATGTAAGAAGTAAGTCAAAGTTTTATTTATTGAAAGGTTTTCAGAACAGTACCTTAATAGTAACTCTAAATTCTTTCTTCTCATGCCTTCTATAGCAGTTGGTTCCATTTTTAATAGAATCAAAGCATCCTAACACATCTAAATAACTTTTCCATGTCAATTCAGTGAGAAATTCAGAGAAGATTCACACTCATATCTGCTTTCCTTCAAATTCATTTCTCTGCTTTTCCAAATATGGCATACTCTCTCTAGGAACTTTCAGAGAGTTAGAGAATTGAGAATCAACTAGTTCAGTACTCTGATATAAATTATATAGCATTACATTTCCATTTTTCAGGTGAGAAAATGAGAGATAAAGAGTTCTAGTGACTTGTTCAAAGTCATAGACCTATTATATAATAGTTATAGAATTACTATGAGCAGCAATATGAAGTTTATTCTTTCTGCCTCTTCATTTCCTTCTTTCTTCCTTTTAACCTTTATTATTTTTTTATAATTTTTCCCCCCAAAAATCGGTGGAGCAGCCCAAGGAGTGATGCCTCACACATCCTCCGTTAAGTCCAGCTTTCCCTCCCCTAGATAGTTCAAACATTTGTAAAGTCTACTGATTTTGCTTTCCTATGAGCAACTTGTGCACCTGTAAAACTTTGGCTGCTCCCATTAGATCTTTCCTACTCAGCACACTCATTTATGAATCACAATCTTCTTTTGAACTCTGAGAATGCATATGTGACTATATTTTAATTGATAAAAATAATACAATCTCATGTATTAGATGCTAATAAACTATAGTTAAATTTTATAGATAATGGATTTGCAAAGCAAAGGTCCAAAAATAAAATAGTGACATGAAAATTTAAAAAAATACCAGGAGAGAGAAAGGGTATTTTCATAACATAAACATAACTTTCCAAAAGATGAGCATTTATCCAACAATAAACCAAAATAAATAAAAAATAACACAGTAAGTGAACTTTTAAGCAAATAATGGCTTTACCAGAGGTTTGTTTTTCTTCCTCTTCCATCTACTTCCCCTCGGTTTAATTCTATTTTTGTCCTACTAAACTCACCCCAGCTCCATTTTTTCTGAATCATTGTCTTTGACTATTGTTGTTTATTCATTTATTTATTTATTCAAGCATTGACAATTTTGAGATTTTCTCAGCTCAGCAATCTATAGATCATTCATCAGCATGCAAATATCTTTCCAGCAGTGACCTTGGCATTCCCAGAACAACATACCAGTCCATTAGGTCAATATCCATGTTATAGAGCAAATTTAAATCTAGAGAGAAACTTATTTAAAAGTTTACATAATCTTTCTGGGTTACATTTTGTACATTCTCTTACATTATTAGGAAAATGAAACTAAACACTGAACAAAAGTTTATGAAATCAGCAGGTGGTTGTAAGTCATTCTTTATTCTATATTTATTATTTATTGCCAAAATTGGGATTCACTGCTCAATTTAGATGAATTTTATTTTCCCTGAAATATGTTGCTTGTTGTGGAATGATCCGTTGAATTGCTCAAGTTGCAAACAGAGTTGCAAAAAGAAAGCTCCAGCCTTATGATTTAAGCACTTGAGTTGCGATACATAATATATGCCCTTTTACCAGTATTGTATTATTCTCTCTGAATGGAAGGTCTCTTTTTTCTCCTTATGAACTCCTTAACTACATAAAACTGCATATTTATGGAAGTATACCCCAATCTCTTAAACACTGGGCTGAAAGAACATGGTCTGTGAGGAAAGAAAACCGCCATTCTTTTATCAACATTAGCTGCAAGACCTTGTCAGGTCCTTTTTACCTGAACTACATTTTCCTAAAATGTCTAATGTGAACAATATTTCTCTTTCAAGGTCATTTGAAAAATTATGAACTCTAGGCCTAAAATATTCATCACTCAATAATTTGTCATCTTTTTATTACTAGTTTTCCCACTTGTTTTTTCTTTTTTTTTTAGTTTTATTTTTTTTATTTTTTTTTCATTTATTTTTATTAGTTTGAGGCTAATTACTTTACAATATTGTAGTGGTTTTTGTCATACATTGACATGAATCAGCCATGGATTTACAAGTATTCCCCATTGGAGAGGGAGGTGGGAAGGGGGATCGGGATGTTAATTGTTTTCTTCCTATATGTATAGTAATTATTTAGCTCAGTTGATCTGTTTGCTTCTATGTTTTTGCAGTATCCCATGCTCATTAGAAATAAAATAAGAAAGAAGGATTAAATAATACCTAGGAGGTGCAAGCCCAGGATGATGAAAGTGAAGAAAAAGGAGTAGTGAAGAACAGAAGACACGATGAAATGCAAGCAATTCCTTCTTGTTCTGGTTACCATTTCATATTGGGTAAGGTTGAGATACAACAGATGAATCAACATTCAGGACTTAGGATGGGTTGAGAAGAGCACTACTTGAGGTAGTTTTTTACCTGGATAATTATGTACCTGGATCCTTCCTGAACCCCCTCCCTATTTGTCTTGGTTGCCACATTGGGCTGAATCATCTGACTCTTTGGTAGCACTGGATAAGTGTGGTCACACACTGCAGCGGTGTGCTGTTTATGAAAGAAGGATTCTCCACTTAGTGCAGATGGATTCCAGTAGAACAAGAAGGTGAGAAGTGATTGGAATCTCAAAGGGTCACAAGGATTATAATCCAGTACTATATTTCTCCCATTATGCTGGGTAAAACTTGAGGAAACATATTTTCTTCTCTTCCTTACTATGTCCAATTCTTAATATATAGCCTGAGAGTGAATATTCACCTATAAGATAAATAAATGAAGTAATTAAAGAATAGAAGCAACATCATTGTACCCAAATTATTTCATTTCTTAGAAGATAAAATAAAACAGTGAATGGCATGTTGAGCATAAGTTGACTAGAAAGTTGAGTTAGAAAGCTAATTCAAATTATTATTAGTATTACTATTGCCAAATAATTGCAATGGATGAATCACCTCTTTGTTTACCAAAATCAAAGAACCAAAGCAAAGCAATCTAGCCACATGGATACATCAACTGCAATTTGTATCATCGGAAAGATTGTCTCTCTTCCCTTGGCCTGTCTTTCTCTATTTGTGACCTCCTGTAATGTTCTTAGAGTTTTATTCTCTTATTTTAAACGTTACTGTCAAATCGTTTTCACCATAAAAGCCTGAAAAAACACAAAATATTATACAAAACACACATTCCTTAGCTCTGGATATATTTCCTTCATTGCCTTCATGTTTTAAAATATTTTCATTTGTTTCATTGTGTATATTTATGTGTGTGTTGTGTATGTGTCACAAATCACTCGGAAACAATTCCAATACAAGTTCCAAAAGGCAACTTAAATACCACTCTGATTAATTTGTTTTAAGAAAAAAATATGCTTGTAATTCTACAAGGTAGCATGAAAAACATCTAAATTAAAAGTGAGGGGACAAAGCCCATAGGAACAATCAAGTGTTATTGAGCACTTATTGGCTCAGAGACGTGTCAACTTTGTTTGTATAACACATGTGTGCTTAGTCATTCAGTTGTGTCTAACTTTTTTCCACCCTTTGGACTGTAGCCCACCAGGCTCCTCTGTCTATGGGATTTTTCCGGCAGGAATACTGGAGTGGGTTGCCAGTTCCTTCTCCACAGGATCTTGTTGAAACACGAATCAAATCTGCATCTCCTGTGTCTCCTTCATTACAAGCAGTTTCTTTATCTGTCTGAGGCATTGGAGATTTATGGATAACATTTAAATGAATACCTACTTCAGAAAAAAAAAATGCTTCAGTATCCCTTAATGTGGGGCTTATGGCTGGCAATTCCCTTTGGGAAGATCTTGGTAGGTTGACAATTATGTGGCACACAAGCCACTGCTAGCTGCCTACCTACTCCAACCTACCTTTCAGTAACAATCTTAGCAAAACCTGACCATTGATTTACATTCCATATTTTAGCTTTTAAATAAGGGTCTTAATGTTAATCTTTGATTCCGGTAGTTTAGCTTGCTTTTAAAGCTTCATTCTCAAATAGGGCTTTCCCCACCCCAAACTAATGTCTTGGATTTATTTACTGCTGTTCAGAGGGACTTGAGTAAGGGTTTAAATAATTCATTGCAACATTTTAAATCTCTTTACTTACCTGTTGTGTACCAGAAATGCCATCTTCAAATGCCCCCTCCCAAAAAAATCATGAACTCAAAGTCCTTTGCTATATAGTCAAATTTTCCAGAAGCAAAGGTGTGGACAAGCATTTTCTAAACTGAAAAATTATGTTGTACCATTCAATTTTATCAAGGTATCACTCTAGGGAACCTTTTTTTTTTTTTTTTTTAATGGTGAAATTTTGGAAATCTGCATACTTTCTCTTCCAGCCCTGTTTCCCACCACCACACACATACCTACTCCCTAAATGCAAATTAAAGGCTCAAAGACCTGCTGTGAAGATATATGTTGTGTGTTATTTATTTCAGTGCTATCCAAGGTCTGTGTTCAAAGAAGACTTGAAGCATATAAATAGATAAATATCTATCTGTAAATAGATACTGGGAAGGTAGTGGTTCACAAAACTCACTTTGGGAAACACTGGGCTAGATGAAGTTACAACAAAAAGGTGGTAACTACTTTAGACCATTCTTCATATCTTTTCCCAAAGACCCTGTACCAAAGAAGTCATCTCAACATCCTTTGCTTGTTTGTATATTTGTACCATATTGAAATTCTGTAGTATGCCTAGCCTACAGTCATTCATGATACCTTTAGAACATATTATTTAGTAGCAGTACTTCACAAGGAATTCATCGGATTTTCATAACAGTCTCTTTTCTGAAAAAATACTATTTTATGTTGGAGGAGGATTGATTGTTGTGTTAATTTCAGGTGTACAGTTCATATATATCATACATCAAATTAATTCAGCTATACATATATATGTATCTATTCTTCTTCCATTTATTTTCCCATTTAGGTTATTACAGAGTATTGAGTGGAGGTCCCTGTGCTATTCAGTAGGTCCCTGTTGGTTATCTATTTTAACTATAGCATGCTGTACCAGTAATTTTTCTTTTTTTTTGGCTACTCAGTTTCTGGGGTCTCAGTTCCCTGACAAGTGATTGAACCCAGGCCATGACAGTGAAAGCCAGGAATCTTAACCACCAGACAACCAAGAGATTTCCCATAACAAAGTGGGTATTAATATCCTATTTATGGATAACGACAGTATAATTCAACTAGCTAAAAAAATTCCCTCAGTTTATTTAAGTGATCTCATTTTTTTCTCATCAAGCTATGGTACCTCCTTTATGTGTAAACCTCTGTAAGAAGACTGAGCTTCTAATGGTCATTCAGTTCAGTTCAGTTCAGTCGCTCAGTTGTGTCCTACTCTTTGCAACCCCATGAATCGCAGCATGCCAGGCCTCCCTGTCCATCACCAACTGCTGGAGTTTACTCAAACTCATGCCCATCGAGTCAGTGATGCCATCCAGCCATCTCATCCTCTGTTGTCCCCTTCTCCTCCTGCCCCCAGTTCCTCCCAGCATCAGGGTCTTTTCCAATGAGTCAACTCTTCACATGAGGCGGCCAAAGTGCTGGAGTTTCAGCTTCAGCATCAGTCCTTCCAATGAACACCCAGGACTGATCTCCTTCAGGACGGACTGGTTGGATCTACTTGCAGTCCAAGGGACTCTCAAGAGTCTTCTCCAACACCACAGTTCAAAAGCATCCATTTTTTGGCACTCAGCTTTCTTCACAGTTCAACTCTCACATCCGTACATGACCACTGGAAAAACCATAGCCTTGACCAGATGGACCTTTGATGGCACAGTAATTTCTCTGCTTTTTAATATGCTGTCTACATTGGTCATAACTTTCCTTCCAAGGAGTAAGTGTCTTTTAATTTCATGGCTGCAGTCACCATCCACAGTGATTTTGGAGCCCAAAAAAATGAAGTCTGACACTGTTTCCACTGTCTCCCCATCTATTTCCCATGAGGTGATGGGACCAGATGCCATGATAGATTATCTCAAATTAACATTTGTTTCACCTTCCTCCTCATTAGTTGCATGAATTGCCTTGATAATCTCCTAGAATTCTTAGTGTTTATATTTGTGTGTATATATATATATATATATATATATATATATATATATAATTCATAAATATGTTTGCATATTTTAATATGTTAATTTCTTATAGATGAATTTAATTATTATCAGAAAATGTTAGTAAAGATAAAGTTTGGAGAAATGTTATCCAAATGGTTATCTAAGTGCTATCTAAATATAATTTAAATAGAGAGCAAGAAAATTCCATGAAAATATCTATTTCTGCTTTTTGACTATGAGAAAGCATTTGACTGTGTGGATCACAACAAACTGTAGAAAATTCTTAAAGAGATGGGAATATCAGATCAAGTAACCTGTCTCCTGAGAAACCTGACTCCTGTTGAAACTTGACATGGGACAGCAGATTACTTCAAAATTTGGAAAGGAGTATGACAAGGCTCTATATTGTCACCTTGTTCATTTAACTTATATGCAGAATGCAACAGGTGAAATGCCAGGCTGGATGAAGCAAAAGCTGGGATCAAGATTTCTGGGAGAAATATCAATAACCTCAGATATGCAGATGATACCACCCTAATAGCAGGAAGTGAAGAGGAACCAAAGACCCTCTTGATGGGAGTGAAAGAGGAGAGTGAAAAATCTGGTTAAAAACTCAACATTCAAAAAAATTAAGATCATGGCACCTGGTCCCATCACTCCGTGGCTAATAGAAGGAAAAAGTGGAAACAGTGACATATTTTCTCTTCTTGGGTTCCAAAATCACTGCAGATAATGACTACAGCCATAAAATTAGAAAATTCTTGCTTCTTGGAAGGAAAGATATGAAAAACCTGAACAGCACATTAAAAAGCAAAGATATCACTTTGCCAACAAATGTCCATATAGTCAAAGCTATGGTTTTTCCAGTAGTCATGTACAGATGTGAGATTTGGACAATAAAAAAGGCTGAGTGCTGAAGAATTGATGCTTTCAAATTGTGATGCTGGATAAGACTCTTGGGAATCCCTTAGACAGTAAAAAGATCAAACCAGTCAATCTTAAAGAAAGTCAACATTGAATATTCATTTGGAAGGACTGATGCTGAAGCTAAAGCTCTAACACTTTGGCCACCTGATGTGAAGAGTCAACTTATTGGAAAAGACTCACAATTCTGGAAAAAAATGAGGGCACGAGGAGAAGATTACAGCAGAGGATGAGATGGTTAGATAGCATCACCAACTCAATGGACATAAACTTGAGCAAACTCTGAGAGATGGTGGAAGACAGGGAAACATCACAAGCTGCAGAACATGGAGGTCATAAAGAGTCAGACACAATGACTGAACAACAATGACATCTAAATGGTGGATTATTTAGTTCCAGTAGTTTAACTTGCCATCTAACTGGGCTATGGGTATATCACTAGAATAAATCTCATATGACCTCAAAATAGGAAAATCGAATATTCAACAATCATTCTTATGGTGTGATCAGATATTTCAAATTATGTTCCTGATTCTAATTTTTCTTTTTTTTTTTTCATTTATTTTTATTAGTTGGAGGCTAATTACTTTACAATATTGTAGTGGATTTTGTCATACATTGACATGAATCAGTCATGGATTTACATGTATTCCCCATCCCGATCCCCCCTCCCACTTCCCTCTCCACCCTATTCCTCTGGGTCTTCCCAGTGCACCAGGCCCGAGCACTTGTCTCATGCATCCAGCCTGGGCTGATGATCTGTTTCACCCTAGATAATATACATGCTCTTTTTTATCCATTTTCTCTGTTTTTAAGTTTTTTGTTTTGTTCTGTCTTTCTCTTAAAATAAGTTATAATTTGACCATTGGAAATTTCTAAAATTAAGACAACCAACAATGTTTGACACTATTTACATACCTTGTATGGGGTAACAAAATTTCCATAGTTTACATCAGTATTATTCAATGAAACACCAAAGTCATTTTCATTGACACATATATGATTTTCAACTCAGTGTCTCAGCTTTAATAGACAGAGGGAGTAGCTTAAGTTGCATTGTGTATATCATCATAGTTCTTCAGCCTCCCATTAATTTTCAGATGGCCTGATCTCTTCAGACCTACACAGTATGCTTATTTGAACAGAATATTTTTTCTGAATCCTTACAAAAAATGTCCTTTAAGGTATTTAAGTTTTCTTCACAAAGGCTTTTGAATTTTGACTGAGGGCTTTTCAAGAGGTTTATTAATATAAATAATAAACATAATAGGAAGAGAAGAGATCATTTGCAAGAAATGTACCTTAAGAGAGAGTTCTTTAGAACACAGTGTATGAACATTTACTGTTATTAATTGGAGGAACTGACCATGAGGTACATTAGAGCCCAGCTGCTAGTCTTTCATCTCCAGCTATACTCTGGTGGAGAAATTAATTATTTCATACATGATTCCTAAACCAAGAGACATGTATTACCCAGTAGAGTTGGAAGAAAAGATTGTGACAAGAGAAGTTCTGTGAGAAGAGAGGCAGGTGACAAGGAAAAGAATAATTGAGATTTCAAAGATGACTTCTTTCACCTAATATGAGTTTTTCACATTTTTGAAATAACTGTCACCACTTTTAGTTGCAAAGCATATCTGGAGGGCACATCTTAAAATGAATTACTATGAACTACAATATTAACTGTGAATATACTTTATCCAGAATGACTGATTGAGCGTAGAAAAAATAATATAAAAGTCTTTAGTAGCAGAGTTGAATTAATGGAGTGATGAAATAGGAAATAGTTAACATGTAGAATTATGAAAAGGTAGGGCCTGATATGTGAATATGACTGCAATCATTTTCTAAAATGTTCTATTTATATCTTAGCTATTTAGAAAAGTGACACCTTTTCCCTGGCACACATGAGTTTCAAGAAAACAGTGCTACATATGAAATAACTTTCCTTGAAGGACTTCCCCAGATATGCTGTCTACATTACATTAGTGGCTACTATAAGCCATTGAAGAAATAAGGCATTGAGTAGAAATTCCCTGCTACCTAAGTTATTCCTTATTGCTGAAAGTAAAAATTACTTCTTATAAACATCTATACTCAAGTAAAAGGCTACTTCTACCCACAGACAGACTATTGAACAAATTGTTTTAAATATCCTGGTGATTTGGCCTCATGATGATCATTTTGATGTGTGGAAAAGAACAAATGACTGAACTGCATGCACGCATTTCCCAAGAAGTATTGTATTTTCAAGGTTTTTCTTGCAATATCAACCAAAATGAGCATGACAGTATATAAAAAGCAATTTTCAGGAGAAATCATGCTATCAGCATTTTATATTTCTTTATTGAATTAATTTTTTATTGAAGGATAATTGCTTTACAGAATTTTGCTGTTTCCTGTCAAACCTCAACATGAATCAAACATCAGTATACATATATCCCCTCCCTTTTGAACCTCCCTCCTATCTCCCTCCCCATCCCAGCCCTCCAGCAATATATATTTGTGTAGTTTATTTGTCCATCATTTTAAAATCTGTAACCTTAGACACATCATAGATCCTTATACTGTGGATGAAGCACAGTGAGGAAGATAACTATGTTCATTTTATTATTACTATTATTTTTTTTTACTTGAAGTCTCTCATCTATCAGCAATGAATTATAGGTGACAAAACAGATGAAGTCAGAGAAGGAGTGGGTTTTTCTAACAAAGGAGCAGAATACAATTGAATACAATGTGTGGGCTCACATTGTGTAACCATCAAAGAACCAGAAGTCTGAGTAGAGAATCTTTGAGCCAGAATAGCTGAATAAGTTAATGAAGTAGCAAAACTGAGTAATGTCAGTGTTATCAGAAGAGCTGTCTCACAGATATATGCAGATACAGTGTAGCATATGAGAGTCACTTCACTGGGAAGGGAAGAAATCTACACAAAGAAGTGAATGTGATTAAGGCCTCATTCCTAGAAAACTCCCTCATGTTTCTAATATGAAACATGGGATATTTAAACCAAGAGTTCTGAGAAAATTAACCTAAGTAGACTTACTCAACTATCACTTATCTGACATTAAAATTTTTGTTAAGTATTCTATGCTTTTTAAGGAGTTATGTGGGGGCATCAGAGGGCTTCCCAGGTGACTCAGTGGTAAAGAATATGCCAGCCAATGGAGGAGATATAGAAAACTCAGGTTCAATCCCTGAATCAGGAAGATTCCCCTGGAATAGAGATGGCAATCCACTCCAGTATTTTTGCCTGGATAATTCCATGGACAGAGGATCCTGGCAGGTTGCAGTCCACGGGGTCACAAAGAGTCAGACATGGCTGAGTGACCAAGCACAGACATGGGGCACTAGAAAGTTTGTCCCAAATTATGTCAATGTCATGCCAAAGGATTCTAGAAGCAAGTGTCTATTGACATTTCTTCCAGGAGGTCAATCTATAATTTAATTTCTAATTGTGTCTCATATGTGTCATACTCTTCCAAAGTTTTCCAACTTTGACCAATTTTTTTTTTTTTGCCTAACTTACCTTACCCATTCTGCTGTTTGGAAGCTTAAATCATTTGAATGAAGTCTTTAGAAGACCAAGCTTAAAACTTTTCTCTTCTGTGATCTCTTCACTGATGATTCATTTTATGTAGTGACAAAAATTGTTATCCTTATCTTTTTAGAATACTTACATAACTTTTCTTTTAAAATTTGTTTGCATGTATTCCTTTTCTAATAAATGTCTTATTGCATCTAGTATAGAGATTGTGTCCTTTTCATCATTGTGTCCTTAGAGAAGTGAGTCAAACACATAATATGGTATATGATATTAAATAAATATGTATTGTATAAATACAAGAATAAATTAATCTCATTCCCAGTCCTAATGTTGGATGAATAGTTGAGGGATTACCTCTCACTTCTTATATTGCATCCTTCTGGAATATGAAAGGTCAGGTTGCATAGTAGAAAGTAAAATGTTTAGGTAGACAGGCTGCCTCATGAGTTCTGATTGAGAGGTAGTTATCAGATACTATGCAACCTGAAGAAAATCACAATGCTTCTAATCTCAAAGGGAGCTCGACCTTTTAAGACCTCTCCAGTTAGAAGCCTTTACGTTCTTTTGAATATGTGATCCATTTGACTTGGGTCATCAATTTTAGGATCACAAATAATTAGTTTGTGAGTATATTAATAATAGACATTTGAATATCTTTTAGACAAACTCACAATATATAAACTACATAACTAAACACCATGGAAAGTTACTCTAAGTTGTAGTTATTAAAAGAGATGTCCTTAGTTGGGAGAATTATTAGTTTTTGTTTCTTAGCTATAAAATTCAAGTGATACTGTTCTGAAACAGAACAAAATGGGACTTATACTACTAATGTCAATCAGAACACCAAACTACAAAAAGATATGGGGGCAATTATTCTATATACCAAAGAATACATGCTCCCCGTGCCCCCAACACACACACATATCAGAGGCTTAGCTTATGTGGCACGAGGAGACAAATGCTCATTGACTGCTACTCAGAAAACTTGAGCAATCCTATCACCAAGAAGTTAATCATACTCTGAAGTAGCACATAATTTCCCCTTCATGTTACTTTTCTATAAACAGGTAGAATGAGAACAGTGGACCAAATTATCTTTTAACTCCTTTAGAGCTTGTATGTATTCAGTTGCACAGTTGTGTTCTATACTTTGCAACCCCATGGACTGTAGCCCACCGGTCTCCTCTGTCCATGGAATTTTCCAGGCAAGAATACTGGAGTGGTTTGCCATTCCCTTAGGGGATCTTCCAGGCCTAGAGATTGAACCTGGGTCTCCTGCATCTCCTATATTGGCAAGCAGATTCTTTACCACTGAGCCAACTTTATATCTTACAGTTTTGATTATTCCATATCTTCTGAAGTGAAATCTAAACACAGATCTGTGAATTTCTGATAGTCTCGTTAGTGTATACCTTCTGTTGGTTAGAAAGTGTGTTGACATTGCTTAACAGATGAGGATTGCAAGCTTTTCCATTACTTATATAGTGTGCTTAATTTGCTAGTTCTGATCCTTCTTAGCATGAATAAAGGATGAGGAAAATGTCATTGTCACATATTATTTGGCCATGGAGAAATAAATTCATGAGTTTCTGCACAGATCTGCAAAAAGTCATGATCATACTTTGGATAAATGATCAATGCAGTTAAGGAAGACTGACTCTTCAAGCTATGGAAGTCATTTGCAAATAATGTCAACGTTTCTCATTCAAATCCTTTAAACATATTCCATTATTGATAGCTATCTATCCTGCCATGCTAATGAAAAATAAACATGCCACAGACTCTAGCAAATGACTCTGTTGATCATGTCCAAATTAATATATTCATCAATACTGGGTAGGGGGGCTGAGTGTGTTGCATAATCAATTTGAATAAAGAGACACAAAACAAAATTGTCTCTATACAGATAACCTTTTAAGAAAAGAGCAGTTTTCCAAAGTCTCTGAATTGAACAAATGGCTTGAATAACTACAGAACATTATTTCACTTACCCTTATTTCTTGTGTCCCTGTTTTGTCTATGATTCTTGTGCAACCTAGTTTCAACCTGAGGTTAAACTGTCTGCCTCACTTCCTTCATTATTAAACTTTATTTTAACAAATTTCTAAAATCTACTTTCAGCAGAAGTTTAAAGCCCCCATAACATAAAGAATGGATATTTAATCCAATTTGCTTGAAAACTGTTTATCTGGATAGTATCATTTAACTATATTCCTGTCTAAAAATAGAATCAGTTTTTATAACTATATGGTCATATTAAGAGATCATGAAACATATGAAAAGATAGCAAAAAGTCAGTAAATCTTCCATGACCTTCTCTTATGTGTTTCACTTGGGTAAGATTCTTTGATACTATTGAGAAAGTACTAAAAATAAGGTAAAAGAGGGTTCCCTTTTCTCCACACCCTATCCAGCATTTATTGCTTGTAGACTTTTGGATAGCAGCCATCCTGACTGGTGTGTAATGGTACCTCATTGTGGTTTTGATTTGCATTTCTCTGATAATGAGTGATGTTGAGCATCTTTTCATGTGTTTGTTAGCCGTCTGTACGTCTTCCTTGGAGAAATGTCTGTTGAGTTCTTTGGCGCATTTTTTGATTTTGTCATTTATTTTTCTGGAGTTGAGCTGGAGGAGTTGCTTGTATATTTTTGAGATTAATCCTTTGTCTGTTGCTTCATTTGCTATTATTTTCTCCCAATCTGAGGGCTGTGTTTTCACCTTGCTTATAGTTTCCTTTGTTGTGCAAAAGCTTTTAAGTTTCATTAGGTCCCATTTGCTTATTTTTGCTTTTATTTCTAAAATTCTGGGATGTGGGTCATAGAGGATCCTGCTGTGATTTATGTCGGAGAGTCTTTTGCCTATGTTCTACTCTAGGAGTTTTATAGTTTCTGGTCTTACATTTAGATCTTTAATCCATTTTGAGTTTATTTTTGTGTAGCAGCAGACGAATGGATGAGGAAGCTGTGGTACATATACACCATGGAATATTACTCAGCCATTAAAAAAAATTCATTTGAATCTGTTCTAATGAGATGGATGAAACTGGAGCCCATTATGCAGAGCGAAGTAAGCCAGAAAGATAAAGACCATTACAGTATACTAACACATATATATGGAATTTAGAAAGATGGTAACGATAACCCTATATGCAAAACAGAAAAAGAGACTCAGATGTATAGAACAGACTTGTGGACTCGGAGAAGGCGAGGGTGGGATGTTTCAAGAGAACAGCATTGAAACATGTATATTATCTAGGGTGAAACAGATCACCAGCCCAGGTTGGGTGCATGAGACAAGTGCTCGGGCCTGGTGCACTGGGAAGACCCAGAGGGATCGGGTGGAGAGGGAGGTGGGAGGGGGGACCGGGATGGGGAATACATGTAAATCCATGGCTAATTCATTTCAATGTATGACAAAAACTACTGTAATGATGTAATGTAATTAGCCTCCAACTAATAAAAAAATAAATTAAAAAAAATAAGGTAAAATATAATTTATATGCTTATTATTCAGTGATTTCCATGGTGTATTTCTTTTTAGTCTTTCTTCATATCTGTAGCTTTAATTTCTTATTTACACAATTATTATAGGGCTACCCAGCTGGCACTAGTGGTAAAAAAAAACCAAAAAACCTGCCTGCCAGTGCAAGAGGTGTGAAGGAAAACCCCCTGGAGAAGGAAATGACCACTCACTCCAATATTTTTGCCTGGAGAATCCCATGGAAAGTGGAGCCTGGCAGGCTATGGTTCATAAGGTTGCAAAGAGTTGGACACAACTGAAGCAACTTAGTACGTGCACAAGCAATTATTATAATATATATATTTATTTTTATTTATATATTTATGTTCATATATTTATATTTATAAATATTTACATATTTATATAATATATTATATTTATATATTATAGACTTTATATATTTAATATATATTTATAGTATTATTTTTAATATATTATTGATACATTTTATAATATTATTTATATCATTTCTACATGTATATTATATATTATAATATATTTATATAATTTATAAATATATATTTAATATTAATATATATTATATATTAAATATATATATGTAACAATCCTTTTCACTTAACATAGATTAATACTTCTCTTTGGAATCATGTGGATGTATTTAATCAAGTTTAACTGAACTAGCATCTGGCAGTTTTAAAGAAGTATAGTTGATTTACAATTTTGTGTTTGGTTTTGGTATATAGCAAAGTGATTCAGTTTTTCTTTTTCATATTTTCCTCATTATGGTTTGTTATAAGATATAGAATGTAATTCCCTGTGATATACAGTGGGACCTCCTTTATGTTATCTACAATAATATCTCTTTTATATGTAGTAATTTATTTATTTTATATATAGCAATTCATATTTTCTAATTCTAAACTCCTCATTTCTCCCTCTGCCACCTCCTTTCTGCTTTGATAAGCATGAGCTTGTTTTCTATGTCCGTGAATCTGTTTCTGTTTTGTAAATGAATTCTTTCATGTTATATTTTAGATTTCACATAGACATGATATCATATGGTATTTGTTTTTCTCTTTCTGACTTGCTTCATTTACTATGATAATCTCTAGTTTCATCCATTGCAGTATTTCACTATTTTTTATGGTTAAGTAGTATTGCAATGTGTATGTGTGTGTGTGTATGCACACATATAGGTTTCAAAGGTGGCACTAGTTAAACTGTATTGTTGGCCTGCCAATACAGGACACATAAGTGATGTGAGTTTGATCCTAACATTTTTCTTATAAGAGTAAAGCAAATAGAAAAATAAAGCTTTTAGATCAATGAAAAATTATTCACTACCTTAGAAGATATTTGAAGCTTACAGACTCAGAAGTAATTATTCTGAAAATATTTCCTTGATGAAAAATAAGAATTTTTTTCAAAAATATTTATATAATATATTGAATAAATGTAAAAGCCTATTATTCAAAACAAAACCTCAATTAGAATAATTGAAAAACTTAAAACTAGAGACTCTTATTAGCAAAAAAAGAGCATCACCTTGACATTATTTTGACACCATAGAAACATTTTTTAAAAGAATGAGAAAAAATATATAGTGAAAAATGAGTATCAAGTGTTTAAAACATGAATTAAACTGTTAAATAATATAGAATAAATGGCCCTGAAACAATATGTGAAGCCATTTTCTTAGATATAAATTTAGATTAGAGGCTCCACATTAAGAAGTTTTATACCATTCGAAACAATGGTAGTGATCAGGGATTAATGTCAAGATACTAAATAAAGTGTTATTTAAACTATTAAGAATATTTCTTAAAGGTTTGTAAGTATGACAAGTTTCTTACAGAAGCTTTCAATTCAATTTAGTCTACAAATTTCCTTTTTGTACCAATACATACATTTCCCAAGACAATATACACAAAATCATAAGGTTACACTGTATAAACTCCAGATTTTATACTACTAATAATCTGCAATTTATATGAAAAGTCAGAGGAAAGTCAGTTCTCCAAAGTGAGAAGATAGAAAATATAACATGCTATTACTTTGCTATAAAATTACATAAAATATTCCTAACATTACTGAGTAATAATCACAAAACATAATTAATGAATGGAGAAGTTGCATTTAAAAATAGCTCAAGGCAGTTTTCTTCAAGTAGTATTTACATTTCTCTTTCAGTTTATTTTATGATTCTTCATATAGACCGTACATATTTGTTATTAAACATATTCAGTCATGGATTCCTTTTCATATTTGTCCATGTCTGCATTCAGGTAGCTCAAAATCATCTCAAGGTTACAATTTAATTCTATGTATTCCTTACCTCATGGAATCTCTTTCTACTATTTCAAATTTTGGTCAAGAACACATGCATATATGTAGTTATTTAAGCCGGAGTTTGAAATGGGCTTAATATTTCAAACTTCCCTATCTCTAATCCATCAAGAAGTATCAATTATATTAGACCCAAATTATTACTCAAACTATCACCCTTCTAACAGTTTATTGCCAAACTTAATCCAATACTCCACAATTGTGTACCTTGAATATTACAACACATTCCTGAGCATCTCATAAAATGTTCAGCTGATTCCTCTCCCCAATACATATCCATCCACATTGATTCATCTTTTAAATAGTGGCAGGAGTGATTTTTTTGAATCAGATTATTATATCTGCTTTGTGTGTCTGTATGTATGTTCAGTCACTCAGTCAAACTCCCTTTATCCTGTCTGTCTAGGTACATTGATTGTTTTATATTAAATTTCCTCCCTCATTGTCAACCTTTGACTCTCAAATCAATATTAACTAGTCTTCAAAATTTCCTTCATGTTACCATGTGGTTTCTTTTGGAGTCCCCGTCACAATTTGTAGTCATATACATTTTTCACAGTATTTATCACAATATGTACCTATTAATTTCATGACTTTCTTTTCTGCTATGTTGTGAAGTCCTTGATAGAAGAGTCCATATGGGTTTGGGTTAATTAGTATATATCCATGCTCAGTGTAAGTACTCACTGCTAGAGGATTAATTAAAGATTGGCAATTATTTTATTTTATGTTGTCACTAAAGAATGTTTCAAGTCATATCAAATAGGCATATAAAACATACTGCACTAATTCAGAGGAAAGATATCATCAATTTAACTGCTTAAATGTTAACCATTTGCTGTAGATTGATAGTAAATTGCTGATAGTATTGATTTAAGAAACTAAGATCATGAGCACTTCAGTCAGGGCCAGTGGGATTTATTGCAAGGGCATTTAGATAGCCATGTTTATGGGACAAAAAGAACAACCAGCAAATGCTTTCTCATATTAGGATAAATCATATTAGGATAGACACTAGAAATGGGAAAGAATGGGATGAGCTGAGGGCTGCTGAGACCCATAGTTACTGTAGACATTTTTTTTCCTCCCTCAATATTGGATAGTAGGAGTTTAGAGCTTCTATATTGTATGCATATTTTACATTCTAACATCTACTGAATTATTGCCATGGAAAATTTTTATTTGAAAGAAGTATGTGGGCACTGGGAGAGAAAAAGTTTGTGCACTGCCACCTGAAATTATTCTCAGCAGCAAGAAGGCACATTTAAGAGCATTGAACACACTTGACATGACAAAGTTTTCACCACTATTTAGGAATGAATCAACTGATTAAACCCCAGTTTCCCAACATTTACAAGAAAGCAGTGTTGTTTCTATCCACCAATTTTTAGAGACAGCACTTTATGTGAGAAATAAATACTTTTAATCACTTTCTGTGTGACATAAGGTAAAAGCGAGAATTGTCTATCTTGTGCTTTATCTTTTGAGTAAATTTGAAGAAATAGTTTATCTAGCTACATTATTGTGGCATTTCATTGTTGTCTAGGTAAATAGAAATCTAAATATTAATAAACTACTTTCTCCACTATCCAAAGCATCATCATTATATCCCTATACCAAGTATCCACGCATATTGCAAATGACAGAATTTGTAACTTTTATTCATGCTCAACTGCATGGAGATTCAGACACTTGGACTGCAAGGAGATCCAGTCAGTCCATCCTAAAGGAGATCAGTCCTGAGTGTTTATTGGAAAGACTGATGCTGAAGCTGAAACTCCAATACTTTGGCCACCTGATGCAAAGAACTGACCCATTTGAAAAGACCCTGATGCTGGGAAAGACTGAGGGTGGGAGGAGAAGGAGACGACAGAGGATGAGATGGTTGGACGGCATGACCGACTCAATGGACATGCGTTTGAGTAGGTTCTGGGAGTTGGTGATGGACAGGGAGGCCTGACTTACTGCAGTCCATGGGGTCGCAAAGAGTCAGACACGACTGAGTGACTGAACTGAACGGAAATGATTCATGTTTGACACAGTTTGTGGTATTTTTAGTCATTGAGAACATTGACTAACATCAGCTGTATGTGTGTTCTTTTTTTTCTTCAGATTAAACAATAGCTGCCCATCAAAAAACAGCTGCAGAATTTCTAAAAGAATGAATGGTGGGACACAGTTGCAGTTTTGCCCATTATTCTGTTTTTCAGTAATACCAACTGTCTCCCTGACTTCTGGTTTTCTGTTATTAATGTCCGTTGTGGAAGATAAGGTATTCCTGCATTTCTCAAAAGGAAAAAGAGGTCTGTTTGTTACTGTTTTCTGTATTAGAACAATTACCGTGACTCCCACACACCACCTCCAAATTTGAGCATTATTTCTCAGAGTTATCAATTTCATTAGCCAGGGCACTTTTTATGAGTGGAGACTTGAGATACCATTATCACAGGCAGCTAAATATTCATGCTTTAAAGAAAGTTATATCTTATCTTTGTTATATAACAAAAGGAACATAATTGGAATTGCTTTCGTTAGAGAAATTTAACACCCTCTAAATAATGGTACTACTTTTTCTTTAGGGACACCATTGGATTACAGTTTTGCTTCATTAAATTAAAAACACCATCAACTTGGTATTAAATTCTGAAGTTTGTTACTGAGGAAACTCTAAAGGCCATTTGGAGGCCAGGAGCTCATATATATCAACAGAATCAAATTAGACACAAAATTTAAAAGTATGCTTTTATTACAGGAAACTTGGAAAGCATATCAACGTTATGTCAATTTTTTGTTGTTGTTGTTGTTGCTAATGCTCTATTACAATGTCTCAGTAGATGACTCCACTGATGTTTAGCTTGTGAAGGAGGTAAATTTAATGATGCTCAGTATTTTAGAGTTCAGGAATATTTTGACTGTGGACTTCTCTACAAAAACTGAAAAAATATTCCAAAAGAGTTTTTCTATGACCACTTTTAATTGAGCACTTAAAACAGCCTGATAAATAATCCCAATGGAAAACTTTTAAGAACTGATCAAATGACCAGCCATTCTTTATTTCCTGGAAAATCAGTGCTTGTGCTCTAAGAGAATTTGAAAGCTTGTAAATATGAGGGAGGAAGAAAACACTAAACTGAGAAGGAGGGCTAAAACATCTAAGAAGAAGTTTCCTGTCCTAGTTTTATTTTCGTAAGTGATATCAATTAATCAAAGTATCACAAGCAGTAAGTGTTGCTGGGGCTGAGAATGAAACAAAGCAGAAGGGTTAACAGGACTGAATGCTATCACGTTGCCAGAAGTGTTCTTGCCCTAGAAGTAAACATTCACAATTCAGACACAATGAGGAAATGTGGATGCCTGAGGGTATTTAAGCACAAAATTAAAATGAAATATAAGACTCATTCTAGTGAAAGAGGGGTATATGGAATTACAAGTCTGGATGATGGTTTAAGTTGGATGATGATAGTTAAAGTGGGAAACATCTTTCCAATTTTGTAGATGTAGAAAAATGAAAAACAAATTTGTTTCTTTCTTACCTAAAACTATTTCTGGATAATTTTCAAAATGTTTTGCAGTTCCTCTATGCAAGACTTTCTACATAGTCATTTATGGATGAATGTACTTTTAATAAAGAGTAATTTTAATTATTAATAACACAATTGAAATATTTTCATTAATTTAATAAATTAACTAATTTAATGCAAATGAAAAATAACTCATTCTATGAAATTTTTAATCCTCTCATCACTCTATATGTGCCCCAATTTAATCAAATTGTGAAATTATGTGTTCCTTAACAAGCTAAATTGTAATATCTGCAGAATTCTGCTGTTTTACACAGAAAAGTAAATTATGTTTTCCTTCAAAATTTTGGGTATTCTTGGATATATTCTCATTGGTGCCTTTGAATATCTAATTACGCTCATCTTATTTCTGCTCTTTACTCTGTTTTTCCAAATACTGTCACTGACTTTTCCCTTAAATCACTACAGTGATTGCTATTTTTCACTAGAAGCATCAAATACAGCACTGAGAGTAAATATGTGGCTATTCTATTGCTCAAAAGTCCAGGTTTATCTTTAATTTGGGGTCCTTTATTCTGCTAACATGTTTCCACTAGTTGCAAAGATTCTGTATCCCCATAAAAACAACATTTAGCACCTTCCCATTCTTCAGACTACATCTTGAGAATGAAATCCCAGAGGAAAGTTTCAACTTCTCTTTAAATTAAGCCCTACTTCCACAGTATTCTTTATTAATTGTTCATTAAGATTTCAAGAATTATAGCAATTATGACTCAAGATAAGGAAATTCCTACCACCACCTTAAGGAAAGTATTCATATCCAATACATCCCAATAGAACATTGACTTCAGAAAATGATAATGCAATCTAAGGCCACTCTGTGAAAAGTGAAAGTGTCAGTCATATTCAACTCTTTGAAATCCCATGGGCCATAGCCCATGAGGCTCCTCTATCTGTGGAATTTTCCAGACAAGAATACTGGAAAAAACAGCTATTCTTTCTCCAGGGATCTTCCTAACCCAGGTATTGAACCTGGATCTCCTGCATTGCAGGCAGATTCTTTACCATCTAGGCCATCAGGGAAGCCCTTTCTAATTCTTTCCTATATACAACACAAAAGAGTATTTCTGTTCTTTACTCTGTAACAAGGCCAGTCCATTTACTGTTCACAATTACTGCTGAGTTTAAGCTTGGTATTACTTGCTGCCCAACAGACCAATAAATTGAGTGACAAGGTGTTGAGACAAGAAATACCAACTTTATTAGGAAAGCCAGCAGACTGAGTAAAAGGTGGAGTAGTAATCCAAGAACCAAGAAGACAACACCAAAAGAGATATATATATATTATATATAATCAACTATATAATGTAATTATATAAATACATTTAAATTAAATATATAATTAAATATATATTATATAAATATATAATTAAATATTTTTGAGAATTGATAAAAAAGCAATGTTGCTTATGTATTGCAAAACATTAAAGGATCGCAAGAGAAGAATGAGCTCCAAACAGATTGTGAAAATTAAGAGACCATGTACTTTTTATTTTTTAAGTAATTGGAGTGATTTCTACAGAGAAAATCTGATTTAGGGAATTCTTATTAGCTTACAAATAGAGAAGCAATGCTAAAATGATAGTAGGAAATTTATTTTGAATTAGAATACTTAAATAGAAATAGACAAATTATTTAGATATTTAAAGGAAAGACTTTTAAAATAGTTTTGAAGTGCCAATTATTGTAGTTAAGAAACAGATATAAAATCTACTCTAAAAGAAGAGATGCTGGAAATGTATGAAATTAGAACTCTAAGAAAATCAGACAATGAGTGACCCTCCAGCAATTGAAGGCTGACTAGTTGAAAACTAGACCACAATGGTTACATTTTGAACTGATATCATGATAACTCCTGGACAGAATCACTGCCTTCAGAAGTCTGACTTTAGAACTAGTTTTTGCCTAAATGGATTTTTTAATCTACCCAGACTAGCCCACTTATTAGTATAACTGGATGTCTCACTAGGCTGAATGTGAGAAACAGTTCAGGAACATAAAATGAGGATGGTTTTTCAATGCTCAAAGTTAATATTACAGATGCAAATGACAGAGTCACAAGAAGAGAAGATAAAAGTAATGCAAATGAGGAACCAATTATTTGAACAATGACAGGTTACAGAAGAACAAATGGGATTGCAAGAATTTAAAGCTCAAGATAAATCATACTCAACCTCAACTTACCACTGCACAGCAATGAGGACTGAAAACTATTGGTTATTTCCCAGTTTTAGGAGAAGACAGCTGTGCAGTATGGCAATGGATATACCAGATGGGGGAGAGAGATAATATATGATATAGTGAAAATTCATTGACAATGCTAAAGCTTTTGATTGTATTCATCACAACAAAATGTGGAAGATTCTTAAAGGGATACATGTAGCAGATCACCTAGCCTATCTCTGGGAGATAGTGAAGGACAAAGGAATTTGGCAGGCTGCAGTCTGTGGGGTCACGAAGAGTGAGGCATGACATAGCAATCGAACAACAACCATAAATCATGAAAATAGTGCAAAATTGTTCTCTAAGGGGTTTTCTCCAACAGAAACTCTGAGACTCATATATTGATATTGCAATATCAAGTAACTGAAACTGATATCTTCTGAACTCAAAATTTTAGAGGAAATGCTCAGCATTGTTTATGACAGTATTAAGAGAAATCAGTTGAAGTCTTGAAATTACTAAGTTGTTTCTCCCTGTTTTTACTGTTTCTGTAAATGTTTTATTAATTTTATATTCAGAAGATACCTTATTTTAAGAAGAAATTTCATGAGAGTTCTCCACTCTTGAAGTTATGGTTTGTGTCACAGAACAATCCTTTTTTTCAGATTAAATTTTTTCCAAGGTTGTCTGATATTGCCATTTCAAATCCCAATCATTTTCTCTTTCTATTGCTAGCCATATTCTATTATTTTATTTTGAACCCCTTAGAGACTCTTAGTATTAAAGACATCATCTCATGTACAGCAAATTTTTAGGTTTAGGTTTTTTCACACACTATACATTGTCCCTCTAAATGGTTCTAATCAACCCAATAGAGGTCAAGAGAAATGGATATGTGTTCTTTGTCCTCTTTTGATGACTTTACATTTATAACATATATGTCTATATTTGTTGTTTAGTCTGTAAGTCGTGTCTGACTCTTTTGCGACCCATGAACTGTAGCCCATCAGGCTCCTCTGTTCTTAGGATTTCCCAGGCAAGAGCCTTGGAGTGAGTTGCCATTTCCTTCTCTAAGGAGTCTTCCAAACCCACAGATCTTATCGGCATCTTCTGCATTGGCAGGCGGATTCTTTACCACTAAGCCGATTTGTATGAATGAGTATATATGTGCACATAGTTAACAGCAAAATATTTTGTTTGATAAGGCATGTCAGATCACAGTCTACACATACTCTGTTATGTGTTTATAATTAACAATAGTTTTTAATTTTTCCTGTGTTAGAGGTTTTAATTTTTAAACCCTTCTATTTAATATTTGTAGAAGAGGGCATAGTTTGGATGTTACTCAATTTATATAATGGGTTTATATAAATCAACATCTAGGATATACAATTTCTACCATTGAAATATTTGTCAGTTCTACCCTTTCCCAGTCCTTATTTTCAACTTTTTCAAGTTAGCTTTTAATAGGTATCTGTGCATTAAACAGCATATACCAAGAATGAAATTTTTAACAATTTTCAAATGTCTGAGTTTTCATAAGAAAATACAGTCCATTAAAATTTCTTATGATAAGTCAGGTGTTTCTAACGTTTTCTTGTGTTGTTATTTTTTTCTCTGTGTCATCCCTTAAGGTTGCTACTTTCCTTTTTAAAATAGTCTTGCTTTTATTAGATTATTAAGCTATTCTCTTCTGCTTCTTCTACCAGAACTGTAAAGCTTGAATATACACTTCACATTGTTTTAATGATCATCTTGATAATTTTTAGACATATAAAATGGTACTTTTCATTTCAGATCAACATCATAAAGATCAGAATTTTAATACCCTTTGTTCTCTTCCTTCATCTACTATATCAGAGAAATAGATCACCCAGATTCAAAGTGATAGAAAAATTTAAATGCACACTCTCTCTCTCTCTCTCTCTCTCACACACACACACACACACACACACACACACAGTCGATTTAATTAAATATTTAGCTTTTTTTTTTTTTAAACCACTTTGATTTTTCCTATGTCATCCTCTTCCTTGGAAACATTTTACACATAGCTGTAGTAAATACCCAGTTAATTCTGAGTGATCTTTGGATGGTACAACTCCCAAATCATTTCATGAACAAAGATATTTTTTATTTTTCTCTTCAGTTAAATATTATCTGGGAGACACAGATCTAGAGAATGGTCTGGTGGATTCAAGGGGAGAAGAGGGAAAAACAAATTGAGAAAGTAACATATATTGACATATATATATATGCTGTCCTATGTAAGATAGATAACTGGAGAGAAGCTGCTGTATAACATAGGAAGCCCAGCCTGGAGCTCTTGGATGACATAGATGGGTGGAATTGGAGGGAAGGGAGGTTCAAGGGAGTTGGGTTAAGATCCCTTGGAGAAGGGAAAGGCTACTCAGTCCAGTATACTTGCCCAGAGAATTCCATGGGCAGAGGAGCCTGGCAGACTACAGTCCATAAGGTTGTAAAGAGTCAGACACGACTGAGTGACTTTCACCAATATATAGTATACATATTATGATGTTATAATAATGTAATGTATTAATATTTACACACATATATCATTATTATTTTTATTATTATGACTGATTCGCATTAGTGCATGGCATAGAACATAACAGCATTGTAAAACAATTATCCTCCAATTTAAAAAAATCTACTTAAAAAAAAGAAAATGAGAAAATATATAAACTTTTCATTGAATAGGATATAGATGGCAAAAAAGCACATGAAAAGATGCCAATGTTATTAGACATTAGGGAAATGCAAACTAAAACCACAATGAGATAGCACTATATACCAACAAAATGGCTTTAAAAAGTGGCAATGCCAGATGCTGGCAAGGTAATGAGAAACATGATAACTCTTACATTTCTGTGGTAAATGTAAATGCTATGGCTATTCTGGAAAATAGTTAGGCAGTAAAAACAAAAAATAACACAAAAATGTGCAACTTACATGACCCAACATTTGTACTCCTAGGCACTTATTCCAAGAAAAGAAACTTATGGTCACACAAAAACCTGTACATAGATATTTATAGCAGCTTGATTTGTAGTAGTCCCAAACTAAAAATAACCTAGATGTCCTTCAACTGATGAGTAATTAAACTTTGGTACATCCATACTGTGTATTATTGCTTTACAATAAAAAGAAACAGACAATCGATACATGCAAAATGCCTGGAGAAATTTCCTAGAATTATGCTGAGTACAAAAAAGCCAATCTAAAATGTTACCTGCTGTATGATCCCATGTACAATCTTCCCTCAATATCTTTGTGGGGGGTGGTTTTTCCAGGACCTTTCTCACAAACCACAATCCAAGGTTACTCAAATCCTTTATACAAAATGACATAGGACAGTCAGTTATCTTCATCCAGTGGTTTTCCATCCATGAATTCAACCAGTCACAGAATTTCAATCCACAGTTGGTTGAATCCATGAACTCAGAACCCAAAGATATAATCAACAGTATATAAAATTATTGAAATGACAAAATTATAGAAATGGAGGACACATTAGTGGTTGCTAGAGATTAAGGGGATAGTTTAGAAGATAAAGACTGAGTGTGAGTATGAAAGGGAACAAGGGTCCTTTTGATGGAATGCTCTCTTGACTGTATTACTGTCAATATCCTGTGATATTGAACAAGATGTTTTGTAAGATACTACCACTGGGGGAAACTAGGTGAAGAGTATGTGGTATCTCTCCATGTCATTTCTTACAGATGCATGTAAATCTATAGTTGTCTCAAAATATAAAGTTTATCCTAGAAAAATAATAAATATTAACTTGGTTGGTTATTTATTTTTAGGTTGAAAATCATAAAGCACAAACATATGGCAGTATCAAATTTAAGAAAAAAATCCTTCTCTTCAGCAGGAATGCAATTTAAGTTTTTAGCCTACTCAAATATAGTTCTACTCATGGAAACACAAAAGGATAATGCATACTTACAATGTTAAAGTCAATGGTTTTGTAACAAACATCTTAAACAACATATTGCAAAAATTATATTTTAGTTTAAAATACTGCTTTCTTACACTCTTGTTTTCTCAAATAGTTTAGATTTCCATTTTTCTAAGGTAATTTTAGTGTTACAGTTTGCCTTTATAAGAGATTCTCTTTGAGTAAGATCGTTTCATATTCATCCATATTCTGTTGTTCAAAATATAGAAATTTTTTGTCTATATTTGAAATCCACATTGAAAGTTCACCACAAGTCTCAAATACAATATTTTTCACTCACCAATAGGTGCATATGTCTAATGTCCATAGTATAATAGGTTGTTATATACTTGATCCTTAAAAATTTTTTAAAGACAATTATATCACACCTACAGGAGGCAGTATTAAAATTTTGGGAATTTGTTTTGAGCCTTTTTTTTTTTTTTAATTGATTCTGGATAGATTCTTCTGTATTCTTCTAAAATAACCTTAATTGTACATTTTTCCAAACTAATTTCTCTTTAACAGCAATTATTTAGCTGTTAAAACTGAGGCAGTTAAAGAGAGTGCCCCATAATATTTTAACTATTTTAGCTAATAACTACTAGTTAGTAAGTACTTTGCTCATTCTCTTTGGTATAGTTTGATGTTTGCTTGCAACAACATTAATTATTCAAGTATGATTTTTTCCTTCATTTTGCTCAATTCTGAATTTCTTCCTATATAATGACTTTTTTCTTTATTTTTTCAGGTCTATCAATTATTTGTTACCCACTCCTTCCATTAGCCCTGAAATTAGAAGTCACTTGCTCCTTGAAAGAAAGAATATGACAAACCTAAACAGCATATTAAAAAGCATAGAAATTACTTTGCCGACAAAGGTCTGTATATTCAAAACTACGGTTTTTCCAGTAGTCATGTATGGATATGAAAGTTGGACTATAAAAAAGGCTGAAGGCTGGAGAATTGATGCTTTTAAACTGTGGTGTTGGAAAAGACTCTTGAGAGTCCCTTGGACTTCAAGGAAACCAAACCAGTCCATCCTAAAGGAAATCAATCCTGAATATTCATCAGAAGGACTGATGCTAAAGTTGAAGCTTCAATACTTTGCCCACTTGACACGAAGAACTGACTCATTGGAAAAGACCCTGTTGCTGGTAAAGATTGATGTCAAGAGGAGAAGGGGAAGACAGAGATGAGATCGTTGGATGTCATAAGAGATGAGGGTTAAATCCCTGGGTCAAGAAAATCCCCTGGATAGGGGCATGGCAATCCACTCTAGTACTCTTGTCTGGAGAATCCCGTGGACGGAGGAGCCTGGTGGGCTACAGTCCACGGGGTCGCAAAGAGTCGGACACGACTGAGAGACTTCACTTTCACTTTCAAGAAGATGCAGCAAGTGTGAGATCTTGGACTAGAGAAAGCACAATGACTCAGAGGCTGACAGGGTGAATGGAATACACAAGCACTGTGCCTGAGAATAGCAACGGGACTCCACAAAATAGTGGCAAGACTGTCACTGCATTAAAATGTTGCAACATTCCAGCTTCTGAAAATCTTGCTGCAAAACCGGAAGCAGCCAAGAATGTAACAGGAATCTAAGGTTTTAAAATATAAGCAAAATCAAAAACAAACATAATGAAGAATAACAGTACCATGAAAAAGCAATTAAATCAGCAAATATTAAACACATACATACACACACACTAAGGGAAATGCAGTTAAAAGGTAGCTCAGAAAAATTATTTTCTGTGAAACATGTTCATTTTGGTGAGTTTGGAAATCACAAATAATGAACCATGAGTAATACACTTAGGTGAAGAGTTAATAAGAAACCTTGGCAACAAACAAGCAAAGGATAATTATGAAAATAATTATCTCAACCATTCAAGACAGAACACATATGAAACAAAAACAAAATAGCTGCTGGAAGATGGTGACTAAAACTTATCTGAGAATGCAACTCCCAACTCAATGACAATTATCAAATAAAAAAAATATATTAAATGACACAAAGAAGAGATCATGAGTCTCAAAATTTGTCCCTGAAGAGTTCCACTAATTTTTATTAGAAAATATAAAACAGAGGCATTATTTAATAAAATAGTAGCCAACATACATCCTCAAAGTAGAGACCCAGCATATATTCATCAGAATTTTTAAAAGGCAAAACCAGTTAAAAAGAGTTATAATAACAATAAATTAAACAAATTTAAACAGTATACTATTAGAGGCAGAGCCAGAAATAGAAGTCAGTTCTTTGATTATTGGATTAATTCTCTGTTCCTCTTTACTAAATTCTCAATTCAACAAAAATACATTTAACAATTTTTTGTGCTCATTATCATATTGGGCTTCCCTGGTTGCTCAGCTGGTAAAAAGTCCACTTGCAATGCAGCATACGCTGGTTCTATCCCTGGGTCAGGAAGATCCCCTGGAGATGACAATGGCTACCCACTCTAGCATTCTTGCCTGAAGAGTTCCATGGACAGGGGAGACTGGTGGGTTATAGTCCATGGGGTTGCACAGAATCAGACATTACTGGGGAGCTAACCCTTGCATGTACTTATGTGGAGAAAAAGGAGTAAGGGTGTCCACCATCCTCTACAAAACTTGAGCTTCCCTGATGGCTCAAATGGTAAGGACCCTGCCTGTAATGTGGGAAACCCGAGTTCAACCCCTGGGTTGGGAAAATCCCCTGGAGAAGAGCATGGTACCCCATATTCATCAGAAGTTTTAAAAGGCAAAGCCAGAGTTATAATAACGACTCTGGCTTGTTATAAAAAGAGTTATAATAACAATAAATTAAACAAAATTAAACAGTATACAATTATAGGCAAAGCCAGAAATAGAAGTCAGTTCTTTGCCTCTTGGATTAGTTCTCTGTTTCACTTTATGAGATTTTTAATTCAATTCAACAAAAATATATTTAGCACTTTTATATGTGCTCATTGCCATATTACTATGCAAAATAATATGAATAAGATTGGATTTAAAACAATTAGAAATAGAAGTAAATAAAATATAGCTTAAGTAAAACTTGAGTATAAACAATGTTTTTTACGGGTAATCAGAGAGGATTTTACATGATCGCCCTTTGATGGTTTGAAAGAACAATCTCTCTAGCTCACATGTCTTTTAACTTATTTATTTTATCTAGCTGTCACTATGTAATTTTAAATTCTTATGTCAGTATAAAAAGAAAAAAGGATAGGAACTTCCTTGGTGGCTCAGTGATTGGGAATTCATCTTGCAATGCAGGGGACATGTGTTCAATCCCTGACCGAAGAACTAAGATCCTACATGCCTCGGAGCAGCTAAGTCTGTACACTGCAACTCCTGAGCCTGTGCACCTTGGAACCTATGGGCCACAATTAGAGAGTTCGCATGCCACAACGAAAGATCCCACATAACTCAATGAAAATCCTACGTGCCACAACTAAAACTTGATGTGGCCAAATAAACGCATGCTAAAAAAAAAAAAAAAAAAAAAAAAAGAAATGAAAAGAAACAAGGGGTAATTTCAGTGTGAATCATCTCTAGATAGAAAGGTAGGACATGTGGAAGGGTACAGAAAAAAATTCTTCCTAAAATATTACTGATTATTCGTTAATGTGAGTAAACCAAATTTTCCTTAATAAAAATCTTCAGTATTCATTTTTAAATATGGTTACATTCAGCATTAAAACATTTAATTCTAAAATAAGACAATTCCATGACCTCAAACTTTTCTCCAATGCAAACACAATCAACTCACATACATGAAAAGAAATTGCTATATGTGTATAACTCATGGAAAAAAGAAATATTAAGTGTCATTTCTTAACCTGAAAGATTACATGAAAGATTTTCAAGCACCAAGGTTAGATAAGCAATTCAGTTTTTGAGTTCAAGATTTTCTTGGGCCTGGGGGAAAACAAATCTTAGAGGAGTTTATATAAATACGGGAAACAGACTTCCAGAAGGGTTAACAAACTGGCTAACAGAGTTTTGCCAAGAGAACACACTGGTCATACCAAACAACCTCTTCCAACAACAAAAGAGATGACTACACAGGACATCACCAGATTGTCAATACTCAAAATGGATTTATTATAGTCTATGCAACTAAAGATGGAGAAGATTTATACAGGCTGAAAAAAAATAAATAAATAAAAACCGACCTGGAGCTGACTGTGGCTCAGATCATGAGCTCCTTATTGCAAAATTCAGGCTTAAATTGAAGAAACTAGGAAAACCACTAGGCCATTCAGGTATGATCTAAATCAAATTCCTTATTATTATACGTTGGAGGTGAGAAATAGATTCAAAGAATTAGATCTGGTAGATAGAGTGCCTGAAGAACTATAGAGGTTCAGAACATTGTACAGGAAGTGGGGACCAAAATCATCCCCAAGAAAAAGAAATACAAGAAGGCAAAGCAGCTGTCTGAGCAGGACTTAAAAATAGCTACGAAAAGAATAGAAGGGAAAGACAAAGGAGAAAGGGAAAGATATACCAAACTGAGTGCAGAGGTACAGAGAAGAGCAAGGAAAGACAAGAAAGCATTCTTTTCTTCTCTCTCTCTCTCTTTTTTTTTTCATTTATTTATATTAGTTGGAGGCTGATTACTTTACAATATTGTAATGGTTTTTGCCATACATTGATATGAATCAGCCATGGATTTACATGTGTTTCCCGTCCTGAACCCCCCTCCCACCTCCCTCCCCATCCCATCCCTCTGGGTCATCCTAGTGCACCAACACTGAGCACTTGTCTCATGCATCAAACCTGGACTGGTGATATGTTTCACAATTGATAATATACATGTTTCAGTGCTATTCTCTCAGATCATTCCCACCTTGCCTTCTCCCAGAGTCCAAAAGTTTGTTCTATACATCTGTGTCTATTTTTCTGTCTTGCATATAGGGTTATCATTACCATCTTTTTAAATTTCATATATATGTGCTAGTATACTGAGTAAATTAATCTCAAAAATATACAAGCAACTCCTGCAGCTCAATTCCAGAAAAATAAATGACCCAATCAAAAAATGGGCCAAAGAACTAAACAGACATTTCTCCAAAGAAGACATACAGATGGCTAACAAACACATGAAAATGTTCTCAACATCACTCATTATTAGAAAAATGCAAATCAAAACCACAATGAGGTACCATTACACACCAGTCAGAATGGCTGCTATCCAAAAGTCTACAAGCAATAAATGCTGGAGAGGGTGTGCAGAAAAGGGAACCCTCTTACACTGTTGGTGGGAATGCAAACTAGTACAGCCACTATGGAGAACAGTGTGGAGATTCCTTAAAAAACTGGAAATAGAACTGCCATATGACCCAACAATCCCACTCCTGGGCATACACACCAAGGAAACTAGAATTGAAAGAGACACGTGTACCCCAGTGTTCATCACAGCACTGTTTATAGTAGCCAGGACATGGAAGCAACCTAGATGCCCATCAGCAGATGAATGGATAAGGAAGCTATTGTACATATACACAATGGAATATTACTCAGCCATTAAAAAGAATACATTTGAATCAGTTCTAATGAGGTGGATGAAACTGGAGGCCATTATACAGAGTGAAGTAAGCCAGAAAGAAAAACACTAATACAGTATGCTAATGCATATATATGGAAGAATACATTCTTAAGTGAGCAATGCAAAGAGATAGAAGAAAACAGAATGGGAAAGACTAGGGATCTCTTCAAGAAAATCAGAGATATAAAGGGAACATTTTATGCAAAGATGGGCACAACATTGGACAGAAACCATAACAACCAAGTAGAGGCAGAAAAGATTAAGAGGTGGCAAGAACACACAAAAGAATTATACATAAAATGTCTTAATGACCCACTAGGGAACAATACATAATACCAAAAAGTACCCCGATTCCTGAATCACAGACTCCATCCACCCTACATAAAGCAGTAATCAGCTCCTGAAAATTGTTATATAAAAAGAAAAATTCCATTATGTATGTAAATATGCATTTTCAATCATTAAAAAATGCTCAACAGTTTTTACATCTCAACTAGCTGTTTGTCCCTAAGACAGTGACAGAGAAAGAGATGGAGGAAAAAAAAAAAAAAAACAAATATAGTGATTAAAATAATCAACTTTAGAGCCAGGTTTTCTGGTTATAAATCTTTGTATTCTGAGCAAATTATTTACCTCCATATGCCTTGATTTTCTTACCTGTAACATAAGGAACTATTATAAATGCTACCTACTTCAAGTGAGTGAAAGTATTATGAAATATGTAGAAAATGTTTGGCACATAGTAAGGACACTGTCATTACTTTCCTGCCAAGAAGCAATCATCTTCTGATTTCATGGCTGCAGTCACTGGCCACGATAACTTTTCGGAGCCCTGAAATCCTCCACTTTCACCATTTTTTTCATCACTTTAATTTCCTATGTCATCCTATTCCTTGGAAACATTTCATACATAGCTATAGTAACTATTCAGTTAATTCTGAATGATCTTTGGATGGTACAACTTCCAAATCATTTCATGTACAAAGACATTTTACTTTTCTCTTCATTTAAATATTACCTTGGGAGACACAAATGTAGAGAATGGTCTGGTGGACTTAAGGGGAGAAGAAGAGGGTGTGACAAATTGAGAAAGTAACATTGACATATATATGCTGCACTGTGTAAAATAGGTAACTAGAGAGAAGCTGCTGTCTAACATAGGGAGCCCAGTTTGGAGCTCCAGGATAACCTAGATGGGTGGAATCGGCAGTCTTAATCATCCAGATAACCATGATGGTGTGGTAACTCACCTAGAACCAGATATCCTGGAGTGTGAAGTCAAGAAGACCTTGGGAAGTATTACGAGGAACAAAGCTAGTGGAGTTTATGGAACTCCAGCAGAGCTATTAAAAAAAAAAAAAAATAGCCACCTTGTTGCCAAAAATTCTTCAAGGTAGGCTTCAGCAATATGTAAACTTGAGAACTTCTAGATATTCAAGCTGTACTTATATAAAGCAAAAGAACCAAAGATCAAACTGCAAGCATCCATTGCATGGATCAAAAAAGCAAGGGAGTTCAAGGAAAAACATCTACTTCTGCTTTATTGCTTATGCTAAAGCCTTTGTCTGTGTGGATCACAAGCTGCTGAAAATTCTCAAAGGGATGGGAATACCAGACCATCTTACCTGCCTCCTGAGAAACCTATATGCAAGTCTGGAAGCAACAGTTAGAACCAGACATAGAACAACTAATTGGTTCAAAACTGGAAAAACAGCATGACAAGGCTGTATATGGTCACCCTGCTTATTTAACTTTTGCTCAGAATACATCACGTGAAATGCAAAGCTGGATGAATCACAAAGCTGTAATCAAGTTTGCTGGGAGAAATATCAACCAACTTAGATATGCAGATGATACCACTTTAATGGCAGAAAGTAAAGAGGAACTGAAGAGCCTTTTGAAGGTGAGAGTCAAAAATGTAGCTTAAATCTCAACATTCTAAAAACTAAGATCATGACATACAGTCCCATTGCTTCATGACAACTAGAAGGGAGAAAAAGTGGAAACTGACAGATTTATTTTCTTGGGTTCCAAAATCACTGTGGACAGTGACTGCAGTCATGGAATTAGGACACTTGCTCCTTGGAAGAAAAACTATGACAAATGTAGACAGCAAATTTAAAAACTGAAACATATTTTTGCCAACAAATGTCCATATAGTCAACGCTATGTTTTTTCCAGTCAAGTACTGATGTGAGAGTTAAACCATAAAGAAAGCTGAGTGCCAAAGAATTGATGCTTTTGAACTGTGGTGCTGGATTGAGAGTTCTTTGGACTGCAAGGAGATCAAATCAGTCAGTCCTGAAGGAAATCAACCCTGAATACTCAGTGGAAGGACTGATGCTGAATCTCCAATACTTTGGCCGGCTGATGTGAAGAACTGACTCATTGGGAAAGACCCTGATGCTGGGAAAGATTGAAGGAAGGAGGAGAATGGGGTAACAGAGGATGAGATGGTGGTATGGCATCAGCAACTCAATGGACATGAGTTTGAGCAATCTTCGGAAGATAAAGAAGGACAGTGCAGCCTGGTGTGCTGCAGTCCATGCAGTCACAGAGTCGGACACAACTTAGTGACTAAATAACAACAAAGTCTTCCAATGTTCCCATGAGAGCATATATCTAATTTTACTAGAATCTGATATAAGTTATTCTAGAAGGGGCATTTAGTTGCCACAACCAACAACTTTAATATCACTATCTTTCATTGCTGACAAGAGTGTAATGTTTGGTGGGGTTAATATGCTCAGTTTCATTGACTAGATTATGTAATAATCTACTCATTTAATAGACATATGGCCTAATTTTTATGTCTCAAGCCCTAGATCTCAAGGAACTTTTGGGAAAGGAAGTAGGACTTACTTTCAGGACTGAACTAATAGCTAGAAAAATGACACATTTATATTTGTAGTTGCACTGTGTTGTTACTGACATCTGCTGAGAAAATGCTCTGACATTTTTAGTGAAGTGATTAGCCCATCATCTTCCTAGAAGTGGGCTGGAGGCCCCAAATAGCACATTTATTCTGCTTGCTTAAGTATAACTCAAACTGGAGCATTAAAAATGGTTGTTATGTAGCACAGAGCCTCAAACCATATTCTCATTTTTCACTTCAAAGCTAGGGAGTAAATGATGTCACTATTAATTGCTTCTTAAGTTTCTGTTTAAAATGTAGGATGAAATGTTTTAAAAGTAAAGGATTTAATCTTCAATGCAAATAGTACAATCATATATAATATACATATGTGCAATCATATATTAAATAATAACAATAATGCATTTCTCTTATATTCACTTCCAAATGAACAGTATATGAACATTCATAGCTCTTACTTTAGAAGAATAAGATTATGTTATTTTTTCAATGAAGAGAAAAAGCACTTTTAAGTGATTCTTTTTTTTTTAAGTGATTCTTAAAGGTAGATTTATTTTTATTTTTTTGCCTCCAAAATTTCCTCCTGTCCTCTGTTTCTAGTGAAAAAAAAAAAAAAAGAAAGAAAGAAAAACTTCAAATCTATCTACTTGTCTATCTCATTTTTTGACAAAAAATCTTACTATTTGATCGAAAAATGTGTCTTTCTAAATGCATGGAAATATAGCCACTCTTCTACTTCCCTTCCTCTTTAATTCTTTTAATCTTAATACAGATTTTTTTTAGAATATTTTATTCTGTTGAACAATCTTACTGTCAAGTCAATATTATGTGATGACTACTTTAAAAACAATTTATTAACTATTGAATTAGGTATCACTAATACATATGAATGTGAGAGTGGGACTGTGAAGAAAGCTGAGCACCGAAAAATTGATGCTTTTGAACTGTGGTGTTGGAGAAGACTCTTGAGAGTCCCTTGGACTGCAAGGAGATCCAACCAGTCCACCCTAAAGGAGATCAGTCCTGGGTGTTCATTGGAAGGACTGATGCTGAAACTCCAGCACTTTGGCCACCTCATGTGAAGAGTTGACTCATTGGAAAAGACCCTGATGCTGGGAGGGATTGAGGGCAGGAGGAGAAGGGGATGACAGAGGATGAGATGATTGGATGGCATCACCGACTCGAAGGACATAGGTTTGGGTGGATTCCGGGAGTTGGTGATGGACAGGGAGACCTGGCATGCTGCAGTTCATGGGATCGCTAAAAGAGTTGGACACTACTGAGCAACTGAAATGAACTGAACTGAACTGACATAATATATACATTCTAAGTCCAGTTATCAAATAAAATCTCTATACTTCTCTAGTAAGATACAAGTAGTAAACATCATGTTTTGGTTCAATGATTTGGCAAAAATGAGAAAGAAGGGAAATAGTCAATAAACATCAACAAACCTGGTTTTATTCTAACTTAAATTTTATTTCTTTTTTAATCTATGTTGGAATCTCCTTTCTTAAATTTTATTTTTTAATTTCACTATGATTTTATTTGACCTCTTTAATCAGACTAGAAAATTAAAGCTTGGTTTTCATAAAATGTAGGTGGAGAAGTTAAGATTGAACTTTCAGGATATTTTTTTTAAATGATGAAGCAGTATGACTTGAAGGAAATAAAATTGAATCTTCAACATAAAATTATTATTAAAATGTGTTGAGCAACGATGGGAATCTAGTTAATAGATATGCAGTACAAAAACACCACACTCTATTTTTTTTAATTTATTTTTAATTGAAAGATAATTGTTTTGCTATATTGTATTGGTTTCTGCCACACATCAACATGAATCAACCATAGATATACATATGTCCCCTTCCTCTTGAAACTTCCTCCCACCTCCCACCCAATCTTACCCCTCTAAGTTGTCACAGAGCATTGGTTTGAACTTTCTTAAAAAATATATCACAAAATAACACACTGAATTGAGGCTTTTCAGGCCTGAAGTTAAACGAAGCTGAGAGGGACAGCTTACATGATAGATGACTAAATGAAGATTTAAAACAGGCTTGACAATTTCATACCAAAATAAAATCAACAAGATGGATTTTGCAAAAATATGTGTAAATATTTGAATTGAAAATCAACTTTAATTATGGTAGCATTGGAGGAAAGACACTAGGATAGCTCAGGTGACAAACATCTGTGGATGCTGTGACATTGAAATGTGACAAGGCATGCAATGACTTCTTAATATGTAAATCCAAACCAAAGCTGCATTAATAAAAATTGTGCTGCTTTTATGATAAAAGAAGATTTTGTTTTTAAATTAATTGATCCCTATTTATGATGGGCAAAGAGATGTTTACCCAGATAAGTTTGACCATCATGGTAAAGAACTATAGAAATGTTAAAAGGAATCTGAAATATTCAAATATGTTTTTTCATATTTGAGGAACTGTTATTGTGTCTAAGAAGACTATTCTTTCTAGAATTTCTACAAGAGGTACAGTAGGACTAGAAAGTTGAAATCCGCTGACAATCAGATTCATTTTTGAGGGAGTTTATTTTTTTTTCCCCAAATAGTTACAGCTATCCTAGATAAAGATGAATTACTTCAAGAAGAATATTTTTACATCACTGCTGTTTTTCAGTTATTTTAAAACCAGGAAGCCAAAACATAAATAATGTTGTGGTTGTTTTGATTTTATTTTTAGATTATCAAATCATATGTGCATCCCTTATATGAGTGATATCTCTTTGTCACACTTGCAGCCAAGACCAAATATGCATGGCATTTTTATCATATACATTCCAGGGAAGGCAGGGCCTGTTAATGATCTATCAATGTGAGGACTACTTTCTCATTTTTAAATTATTGTTATTATACGATCAACGTGTGCCTTGTTTCTATGACGTTTCCAGACAAATCAACATGTTAGAACAGATTCATTTTTTACTGGTATGGCAAAATTGCTCATCATATTATGAAATAAATTATAAAACTTTGCAATGAGTGTTGAGAGTTGAGAATATATGCTCTAAAACAAGGTTTTATGAAGGTAAAACAAAGAATATATGACCATCATTCCCTAGGAAACAATTTGTTTATTAAAACTACCTTAAATTGTTCAAGATAAGTAAGATTAACACTACATTAATCCCCTGGAGCAAGAAATGGCAACCCACTCCAGTATTCTTGTCTAGAAAATTCCATGGGTGGAAGAGCCTGGCAAGCTAAAGTTCAAAGAGTCACAAAGAGTTGTACATGATTGCATGACTGAGCAAGCACATAAGCAATTTCTTCAATATGAAGAATTTAAATTAAAACCCTAAATATAAATGTAATACACTATTCCCTAGTGTATTTGGAATATAAATAAAATTAACATGAACAGCCTTTTGGATTGATTTTATAGTATAAAATATGCACATATATAGTGATACTAATATTAACAAACATTATATTAGGAATGCTTATACAACTTTTACAAATAAATAACTTTAGAATCTTAGTAAATTAGAGGAGGAAATGATCATTTCCTGCTATTTTAATAATTCTTAACAATTCCATATATAAAATCATGAGCTTCCTCAATTGCTTCATTCCACATTTGCTTTCTGGATGCCTATTAAATTTATAAGCCATCTATCTTATATAACTCAAAAGGAGAAGTTTCAGCTCTCTGAAGGAATGTGTGGTATCTTATTTTTCTTCTATAGTTTTCAGAATCCCAAACACTGTGCAGAAAATAGTGGATGTTTAATGGTTATGTAACAATTAATTGATTCTTCACATTTAAGTGTAAACATTTCTATTTTTCCCTAGAAATTGTCTTCTCATATTGCTATGCCCTGGAGAGGGAAACAGCAACCCACTCCAGCATTTGTGCCTGGAGAATTCCATGGACAGAGGAGCTACAGTCCTGGGGGGTCACAAAGAGTCAGGCACAACTGAGTGACTGAGAACACACATTGTTGTACCTAGAGCTAAACATAGTTTAAGGTGAATTACCAGAGCACATGTAAAGACAAAAACAGTCAGTTTAGAAGTAAAAGGTAAGTTTCATTGCCACTGAGTTGGATGAAATTCTAAAATAATTTCATTGAAATTTCCACACCTGTTAGGAACTCTATGTCTCAATATGTTAGACCTTGGGAGGATTTCATCCTGGTAAAATGCAAATACCCCATTTGCTTTGATGTCTTATCTTTGGCATATCTCTGTGTATGAGACATTATGAGGAGGGGGCCAAAAGAAAATTGTCATAGTGCACCTGTCCATTAGTGAGTCCTCATGCCCAGAAGAAACTTTCTGGCACTATCTGGTTATAATCTTATCCTCTGAAGCATGAGAATTGATGGACCTTTTAATTTTTATCTCAGCTAGTATAATTGTGATGCTATTCTTATTCAAAATGGGCCACATTTTGCTCATGGCCGAAAGCATAAAGTTCCCATTGACTTTAATATGTGGACAGGCACGAGAAAATTACAAGAGAATTCAGTCTAATGTCTATAATTGTTTTATGAATCTTAATAAGCCTGTTTAACTTAATAATGCTCAATTGTGAAGATGTTCACAGGTTATTTATTCATTGGCCATAAAAAGCATTTCCTTGAACCCTTTCTGAAAGGTCGTGTTTTTATTACAGAGCAGATTCTTTGCTTTCTGTGGCCAAAAAGCATGGTAGTGAATCATGAACTTTTATACAAACAAAAGACATTTGATAAGAACTGAAAATGTTAGTTGCAATGTTCCACCAGACATAAATAGTACCTGCCCTCAAAAGGATAAAGGCTTAAGAGAATTTACGCAGTGCATTTTTTTACACAAAGACAAGAGCAGTTTGTCACAATATGGAGAATCATAGCTAATTACACTGGTTTTAAATCCAATGCTTTATAGAATCATCACTGCTACAAAAGAAAAATACAAATTGTAAGATATACAGAGAAGCTGACTATCAATAACTAAGTAAAATAAAGTGTTAGGCAATATTACCAATAGGAAAGAGTCAGCATAGATTCAGAATTAAGTTCATATTTCTAAGAAAAAATAAAGGGGGAACAAACTTTCAAACTTAAAGGTAGCCTAATTTCCTATTTCTACTTTAAACTATCAAATATGGACATATATGTTTGGATGTACCTATTCTCAGATACAAAAATAAAATGTCTCCTTTGAGTATGAGGTTATGTTCTCCTTACACATATGAAACACTGACCACTGTAGGGAAATAACAAGAGCAAGTCATGATGTGAGGGGTTAAGAGGAGCTGACCTATTCTATTCCTATTGAATAGCAATAATGTGATCAAGAAAAGAGTTGACATTAAAATATTTACACACACAATCACATGTGCACACACACAGAGAATAAAAAAAAATATGTATCAGGGAAAGTGATTCCCCCAACTTTGGCAGACAAACACCATATTTAATTTTTAAAAATAATATGATTTCTCTCTTTTATGAGCAATCATTTTTTAACCTCCAGCATATTTTTGTGGCAAAATATTAATAAATTCTTCAATTTATTCCTTAGTGAATGAATACTGATGTTAAACAGTGCTGCTCAAATGTAACAAGTCCTATATTTGTGTCTTGTTAAGAATCCCCATCTTTGATGGAAACTCTAAAGTCTTCAGTTCAAAGAGAAGGGAAAGAGGGAGCGATCTGGGCTCAAAAGCCATTGGGTTGATGATCTCCATTGCATCACGAGGGAAAGTCTACAGTTTGTGATATAGACAAGAGTGTGTGTCAGCCGAGTACTACACAGATTTGCATTTCTCATATGAGCGTCATTTCTCAAAGTCCCAAAGCGGTCATCCTACTCCATTTATCTTTTCTTAAGATGCTAGAGAATGCCTTGAGGTTCTTCCTGAGTCACATAGGGTCCTTATAGGTATTGATATGGTATAGGTAGGTGACTGGATATAAAACTACAGTGATTGGGAAAATGTGACTGCTACTTTGCTATATTAAAGGTACATTTTAGAGTAAACTAAAAACAAAGTTCCATTATACAAACAATAATTGATATTTGAAATATTTTAATAAGTACATAGAAACATGATGTATATTAATCATATAGCAGATACTTGAACACACACATGTACATACACATGCACATATATATAGTATTTGATGAATAATGCTCCCAATTTTACATATGAAGAAAATATTTCTTAAGTTGTTCAATGTCGTATATCTATTTTCTAAGATTTATTCTGGACATACAATGTTAATACCTGCAGCAAATTTCTGAGTCTCTAAGAGCAGCATGCAAGTTCAGCTGAGAATTCTATGCACTGATATTATTAAATGTGATGTTTATACAGCTTCTGAGCCTTAAAACCAAGCAGATGTTCCTAAAAAGAATACCTATTAATGCTTAATATGAAGACTTCTGCAGGAGATTGGTGCCTATGAGCTTAATCATAACCAGACCTTACTGAAATGATCAAATTAATAAAAATACCAGATAGAATTTAAATAGATCTAGGAAGTTAGGGAAAAGTATATTCTGTGTTCTGCAACCTTAGCCTATATATTGATCATCCTCAACTTACAATAAACTTACATCCCAACAATGCATAATAAGTTATAAATGTTGTAAGTTAAGAATCCATTTAAGGCACCTTTCCTATCAACGTCATAGACTTCCCTGGTGGCTCAGAGGGTAAAAAATCCACTTTCAGTGCAGGACACCAGAGTTTGATCCCTGGGCTGGGAAGATCCCCTGGAGAAGGAAATGGTAACCCACTCCAGTATTTTTGCCTGGAGAATCCCATGGCAGAAGAGCCTGATGGGCTACAGTCCATAGGGTCACAGAGAGTCGGATACAATTAAGAGATGAAGCACACACACAAACACCAACATTGTGTCTTAGTCTAGACTCCTTAAATGTGCTCAGAACACTTTACATTAACCTAGAGTTGGGCAAAATCATCTAACATAAAGCCTGCTTTGTAGAAAAATGTTGAAAATCTGATGTAATTTATTAAATACTGTATTGAAAGTGAAAAGCAGAATGGTTATAAGTATGTGTTACAATGTTGATCAACAATCAACGATGTTGATTGTTTACATGGGAAATCTTGTGGATTACTGGGAGGTCACAGCTTCTATCCAGCATCTGGATAGAGTATAGTACCTTACATCACTATTCTGAGAAAAGATCAAAAATTCAAAATCTGAAGTACAATTTTTACTGTATGTTATATCCCTTTCACACTGTTGTGAATTTGGAAAATCATTAGTCATTAATTGAGCCATTGTAAGTCAGGGACTGTCTGTATTCTAATCTTCTGTATTTGGGATAAAGTAATAGAATGACCCTAAATACACACAAGTGCTATGCTGTTTTTAATCATTCAATCGTGTCTGACTCTTTGTGACCCCATGGGCTGTCACCCACCAGGCTCCTCTGTCCATGGGGATTCTCCAGGTAAGAATACTGGAGTGGATTGCCATGCCCTTCTCCAGAAATACACACATGCGCAGATACAAAATTTTATCTAAAATATGTATTTTTTCACTAAAATAAATGCAAGAACCTAGAACAGAACACATTAAGGTAAATGTGGATTGATATTGGAAGCATAGGTAGATCTCAGAACCAAAGAACACTGAAATCACAATGTATAACTGCATATCAACAATGTTTGTTAGCAGGTATACCTGAAAATATGGTATTAAGTATAATTTTCTAAAACCAGGAAATAAAATTGAAAGTGCAAATATAATGAGAATAACCAAGATCAACTAATACAGATATCTAAATAAGTATCATAAAGCTACTTAAAAACTAAATGGAAATGTCAAATATTATTCTAGAAAAAAAAACACATGCCATGAAAAATAATACCATTATTTTCATTTAAATGTCCATATAACATTACCAAAGTAGAGAGAACAATAAGGTGGAAAAATACATTACTTAAATTTTCTCAAATACCATCACAGAAAATATTCTATTTCTCATTAACATTATATATATATGTGTGTGTGTGTGTGTGTATTAGAAATGATTTTAAAGTATTATATTTTGTTAACCAACAACTGAATTAGATAGTAAAATACATAATACTTCCCATATGGTGGATGGTGTGAATGGAGTGCATACTGCCTTTGCACCCTATGCTAGTGGAAATGTAAACTCCTATAAAAGAGAAATTTGGGTAATTATTTTTTTATACTTCAATAAGACAATCACATTCTTGGAATCTATTATATTTAAGCAAGCTACATATGTATCTTCTGTAAAAATAAAAAAATTTATTCTAAAATTCGCATGCCATGGCATAGAACCTACAATCACCAAACAACTTTGAAAAATAAAACAAAATTGGATAATTAACACTACCTGATTTCAGGATTCATGGTAAAACTGTAGTAATCAAGATAGTATGGTACTGTTAAGACAGACAAACAAATCAATACTCAAAGTAGAGTCTAGGAAAAAAAAAAAGCCCACATTGATTTCAACATGAATTGAAAATAATTCAGTAGAGAAAAGATAGTCTTTAATAACTTGGATATTCAACTATAATAAAATAAACTTCAATCTGTGTGTGCCATGCCAAATAACATCAGTGGTGACCGACTCTTTGCAACCATATGGATCATAACCTGCCAGCCTCCTCTGTCTGTGGGATTCTCCAGTCAAGAATACTGGAGTGGGTTGCCATTCTCCTGGGGATCTTCCCAACCCCAGGGATCAATCCTGCATATCTTAGTCTCCTACATTGGCAAGTGGGTTCTTTACCACTAGTGCCACCTGGGAAGACCTCAATCCATACTTTATACCAAATACAAAAATTAACTCAAGATGGATCACGGACACAAATGTAAAACTGTACACTATAAAAATTATAGAAAAAATTGTAAGAGAAAATATTTATAACATAGAATTATGCAAGATTAAGAAACATAAGAAACAAAATGCATGACTGTGAAAATATGCAAATATCTATTTTTATATCCATTACATACAAAATTGTCCTCAGTACTTAGAACCATCCAGAAAGGCTACTCAGAGGCAAGGGTTTCTAAACTTGGCTTTGTATTAAGTAGTGAACAGTAATGAGATTCCATTGACCACTGTTAATATATGTGCAGGAGGTGCAGTTGGGGGGGGTGCATATTTGATGCTGCTCCAATAAGATATGTTGAGACAGTCACTTATTGAAACACTTTTATGACTTTTATTTGCCTCTAGCTACTTAATAAAAAGTAAAGCTAATCTCCTCTTTATCTCCCATGGTGCACTGTTATTTGCCAACTTTACAATAAACTATAATTTATTTGAAGCAGTTATGTATGAACTTGGTGTGGAGATGAGAAAACTGCATCTGAGACTTAACTTTGATTATCAGTCTTTGAAGCTGCCTCCTGTAATTACTCATAGCTTTATTTTAAAACACTGCTCCACCATTCTTCCTCCATAATCTTAGAATTAAAAATCAAGGCAATCTGATTTTATCAGCTATCAGTACAGTCACTCACATTCCATTTTACCCTAAATTTCTTTTCCCACTTTCCCCAAATAAATAAGTTGGTTCACATATCCCCCTGATGTTTTATCTTCTCTGTTAGTAGAACATCTGTCTTGGACCAAAGAAGATTGTCTCTGAATACTGTCACTTTTCCCAAGTATCACAGCCTTGGAAGTATGTGTCATGGCATTTCATTCCTCCTTAGAAGGAATGTATGAAATCTCAAATGCAAAATGTACAGTGTTTTTCAATAAAATTAAAAAAAAAATTGAAATATGCTCTGTTCTGTGAACATCCTAAAATGTCAAATGGATACATATATATGTATGGCTCAGTTACTTCACTGTTCACTTGAAACTATCAATATTGTTAATAAGCTATACCCCAGTAGAAAATAAAACATTTAAATTAAAAAATGCTTGGTGGAAAAAAAACAACAAAAGAGATAAATGCTATGTGCACTAGTATCGTGGTAAGATACGAAAGAGAAAAGTTACGTTGATTGATGATTGCAGTCTACAATGTGCACATTCAATGCATTGATTCCTCCCCTCAATCATCCAGAGAATCCTGCAAACATCCAAAATATCCATTGAGTGTTTTTACCATGTGTCTGGCACAGTGCTAGAAATGAGGCATGAAATATTAATAAGGCATAGGTCTAGCTTTAAGTAGTTCCTAGTTCACAATGTCAAAGATTTCACTCATACTGCCACTCCCAATGAGTTCTCATTGTCTAACTTGCAAAGTGACCTTTTCATCACCTCTACTGTAACCTCTGATAAAGATTCACAGTCCGCCCTACAACTTTCAGAAAGTCACAGCTAAACAGTTTTTAAAGGAAGAATACAACTGTTTGCAATTCCACTTTGTTTTTAAATTAGGACATTTATTTTTCTCCTCAGTATTTTAACCTTCTTTCTTTTTCAGATCTATGGAATCAGCAACATCTATATAAAGCCTTTTAAAATTTGTTAACAAAGTGAAGCAAACTCATTGTTGAAACATAGCATAATATTCTTGGTACAAGAGTAGATTTGATTTCTTAGAACTGAGTAGATAAAAATAAGAGATGGGACTAATTTTTTCTCTATATAATTTTCTATTTTGACAATATCTATTTTAATCCCTCTTTAATACTTCAATATAGATGGCATATAAAAAATTTATCTTCATAAGCTCTACATTCTTTATTGGTTTTATATTGGAAAACAGCCCAGAAAATCAGAAGAAGGATATTCTTGGAATTAACTGAAGCAGGAAAAAAAAGGGATGCAATTATTTTCATAATGTCATTACTTATCATTTATTTAGAGGATAAGCCTGAATGTGTAATGCTGATTGTCTTTTTTGCAATCTCTTAGAAATAAATATAATATTTATAAACTGATGGTAGATAATGATAGACTGAATGTGAAGTTCTTGTTTATAAATTAAATATTTTATATTAGTTGTTTTTTCTTAGTTTGTTGCTCAAATAGTTTACTCAAACTAGAGCAACCACATTTTTTTTAACTACTTCTCTATGGGATCACAGCCATGGAATTAAAAGATGCTTACTCCTTGGAAGGAAAGTTATGACCAACCTGGTTAGCATATTAAAAAACAAAGACATTATCTTGTCAACAAAGGTCCATCTAGTCAAGACTATGGTTTTTCCAGTAGTCATGTATGGATGTGAGAATTGGACTATAAACAAAGTTGATCACCAAAGAATTGATTATTTTGAACTGTGGTGTTGGAGAAGACTCTTGAGAGTCCCTTGGACTACAAGATCTAACCAGTCCATTCTAAAGGATATCAGTCCTGGGTGTTCATTGGAAGGACTGATGTTGAAGCTGAAACTTCAATACCTTGGCCACCTCATGTGAAGAGCTGACTCATTGGAAAAGATCCTGATGCTTGGAGAGATTGAGGGCAGGAGGAGAAGGGGATGACAGAGGATGAGATGGTTGGATGGCATCACTGACTCAATGGACATGAGTTTGGGTGAATTCCGGGAGTTAGTGATGGACAGGGAGACCTGGTGTGCTGTGGTTCATGGGGTCACAAAGAGTTGGACACAACTGAGTGACTGAACTGACCGATGGGATCATATGTTCATAGCTGAGGCTCTATTTTCCCTTCTCTTTTTCCTTTTCTGGAAAAGAAATTGTGTGTGCATGCTGTTGCTTCACTCATTTCTGACTCTGGGACATTACGGACTGTAGTCCACCAGACTCCTCTGTTCGTGGGATTCTCCAGGCAAGAATACTGGAGTGGATTGCTATATCCTTCTCCAGGGGATCTTCTCAACCCAGGGTTCAGACCCACCTACATCTGTTATGTTTTCTGCACTGGCAGGTGTTTTTTTGTTTTGTTTTGTTTTTTTACCACTAGTGCCACATGGGACATTCAGAAAAGAAACCAAATCCTCATAGAAGAGAAAAACAGCAATAAATATACTCTTTAACTTAGACCCAAGGTGCTTTAAAGGAGATATTAAAAGGGGGAGAAAGTTATCACCAAGAAATTGCAGTCTCAAATGATGTCCTGCCACAAATGTGACCCAGTGTATACAAGGTTTGTGTTAGTGGTGGATGTGCAACCCTTTAATATATATATAGATATATAGATAGATGATAGATAGATAAAATGATTTAGTTAGCAATTTCCTATCTAGATCAGTGGCCACCAGTGAAAGTGAAAATCACTCAGTCGTGTCTGACTCCTTGCAACCCCATGGACTATACAGTCCATGGAATTCTCCAGGCCAGAACACTGGAGTGGGAATTCTTTTCCCCCTCCATGGGATCTTCTCAACCCAGGGACCAAACCTAGGTCTCCCATATTGCAGGCGGATTCTTTACCAGCTGAGCCACAACGGAAGTCCAAGAATACTAGAGTGAGTGGCCTATCCCTTCTCCGGGGGGGTCTTCCCAACCTAGGAATCAAGCACAGGTCGTAGCATTGCAGGTAGGTTTTTTACCAACTGAGCTATCAGGGAAGCCCCAGTGACCACCAAGCATCAATGTTTACCAGGGTTATGGTAAATGATATGAAAACTTATGATTGAGAATATGTATAAACAGACTGATAAAAATTTAATATGTTAGAAGTAAGAGAGATTTTACAGCAAATGTGCTTACTGTGTTTAAAGCACCAAATAACAAAACATAGAATTTATTATAGAAAAAAAATAATAAAAAAAAATATATATATATATATATAATGGTCAACTGACTTGAAGGAAAGCAAAATATATCTTCTAGAATTTAAGCATTTAATGACAAAATTAAAAACCTTAAAGATCATGTTTGGAAGTGTATTAATGTAGCATATTGGACTTAGGATAGAAAGAACTAGTCAGCTAGAAGATGACATTAAAATTACTCAGAATGCAGCAAAAAGTGAGAAAAAAGAAAAAGACTGACAATAGCAAAGAGAAAATGAAAGAAAGAAACTATAGAAGGAGGATCCAGTATATTTTTTAAATGAGTTCTATAAGTAAAAATAGGAAAAAGATATATGGCAAAGACTAATTTCAAGGAGATAACAACTGAGGACATGTAACTATATCAACCTGGAATTAATACTTAAAATATTCTTTCTGATAATGCTGTTTAATCCACTGTCATCCCATTTTCAGAAATTTGTATTTCTACAGCATCCTATGACTGTGTGGGTCACAATAAAGTGTGGAAAATTCTGAAAGAGATAGGAATACCAGACCACCTGACCTGCCTCTTGAAAACCTATATGCAGGTCAGGAAGCAACAGTTAGAACTGGACATAGAAAAACAGACTGCTTCCAAATAGGAAAAGGAGTATGTCAAGGCTGTATATTGTCACCCTGCTTATTTAACTCATATGCAGAGTACATCATGAGAAAAGCTGGGCTGGGAGAGGCACAAGCTGGAATCAAGATTTCTGGGAGAACAATCAATAACCTGAGATATTCAGATGACATCATCCTTATGACAGAAATTGAAGAGGAACTAAAAAGCCTCCTGATGAGAGAGAAAGAGGAGAGTGAAAAAGTTGGCTTAACACTCAACATTCAGAAAACTAAGATCATGGCATCTGGTCCCATCACTTCATAGGAAATAGATGGGGAAGCAGTGGAAACAGTGTCAAACTTTATTTTTGGGGGCTCCAAAATCTCTGAAGATGGTGATTGCAGCCATGGAGTAAAAAGATGCTTACTCCTTGGAAGGAAAGTTATGACCACCTAGATAGCACATTAAAAAACGGGGACATTACTTTGTCAACAGAGGTCTGTCTGGTCAAGGCTGTGGTTTTCCAGTGGTCATGTATAGATGTGAGAGTTGGACTGTGAAGAAATCTGAGCATAGAAGAATCGATGCTTTTGAACTGTGGTGTTGGAGAAGACCCTTGAGAATCCCTTGAACTGCAAGGAGATCCAACCATTCCATCCTAAAGGCATTCAGTCCTTGGTGTTCATTGGAAGGACAGATGCTGAAGCTGAAACTCCAATACTTTGGCCACCACATGTGAAGAGTTGACTCATTGGGAAAGACTCTGATGTTGGGAGGGATTGGGGACAGGAGGAGAAGGGGACGACGGAGGATGAGACGGCTGGATGGCATCACTGACTCGATGGACATGAATTTGAGTAAACTCCGAAAGTTGGTAATGGACAGGGAGGCCTGGCGTGCTGTGATTCATGGGGTCGCAGAGTCGGACACGACTGAGCGACTGAACTGAACTAAACAGCATCGTACGCTTACCATTTTGTTGTTGTTCAGTCACTAAGTCATGTCAGACTCTTTGCCACCCTATGGACTGCAAAACACATGCCTTCTCTGTTCTCTACTATCACGCAGAATTTGCTTAATTTTGTATCCATAGCGTCACTAATGCTGTTTAGCCATCTCATCCTCTGCCACCCACATGTTTTGCCTTCCATCTTTCCCAGCCTCAGGGTCTTTTCCAATGAGAATAGTTACTGTTAACACAATGCTTACGGCAAATTTTTATAATTACCTCTTGACTTTTCTTTCTTCTGATTAGGTTTTCAGTTGAGTAAAGGCAAGATACTGGTTTCTATTAAACTATTGGCCAAATTTAGGTAATGAAAAAGCATTTAGCCATTATTTATTTTTGAATGAATTAACACCATCTTGGAATCAATAGCCAGTACAGTGGTATTGTATTCAATTCAATGGTAATATTAATTTTTCTGATCTAATTTCTCAAAAGCACATCTCTGGAGGTGTTGTGTTCTCTCTAGGTTCTCTTTTTTTTTAATGTACAGTTTCACATGGCATTATTTAGTGGATACCTACTATGTAATGCATTGTTCTAGATACTGAGACAATATTTATGACCAACAGAGCAATTTAATTCTTATATGTAATTAAAGTTTCAGTGAATTGTGGCTGATAATAGAAATGCAAGTAAACAAATAAAATGATTTTAGGAAATAATAGGCTCTATAAAGGAAATAAGTAGGGCAACATGATATTTGAGGCTTGGGTACCCTAAAAGAAAAATTCATGTGCTAAGTTCAAAATATATGTTATAAAGAAAAACAAAGAAAGAACAGAGCTTTCCCCCTTGGATTATTTCCATAACAAAAGGTTATTATTAAGGGTCATGAAATGATATACCTCTGATGTAGGTAATTTCTACAAGACATTTTTGTAGGGCACTATGCAAATCTAAATGGATTATAAATATAAAAATTTTCAAAATAATATATTTATTCATGAAAAATATCAAATACTCGGCATAGTAGTTTTACTCTGTTTACATATGTTCTTAAATCTAGTTGAGAACTTTACAGTCTAGTTCAGGAGACGTGAATTTTTAAAAATGAAAAATTTATTATCAATACAGAGCAGAAAAGACATAGTATTCAGTTGCATGTGAGTTGACTCCTTATGTGCCTTGCTTTTGTAATCTTTGTGGTCTTACCTATAACTTATTTCTATTCAGAAATAAAGTTCTCTTTCCTTTGATCTCAGTTTTGCCAAATTTCAGAGAAATAATGGGGAAAACACTCCATTTGCAATCACTATGATGAAGGTATGACTGCACTGTCATTCAATTAAATTACTTTGAGAACTAGACTTCAATTTCTGAAAGGTATAATAAGGTTAGGATGACTACTTCTTTCTTATAATATTTCCTTAGAGAGAGGAAGATTGTCACGTCTTCAGGGATGCTCATTCACCTTTTGACTTCTGGAGACTTGTTTTTCTTTTCTTTTCACTTTTTATTGATTGGGAGGAAGGAGTCATTAACTGTTAACAAAGTTCTCCTAGTATGTGACAGCTCTGATAAATATTTTGATAAAAAAGAAATGGTTGGTATGAGGGAGATTTGTAAATTTATATAATTTGTAACTTTAAAATTATCTTTGAATTTTAAACAAATATGTTTAAAGTTCTTCTTGTCATCTATTATAAGATAAAATGAGGTTGATTCATTTGAATAGAACCTGGTAAGCCTGGAAATAAAACTAGCTTGCTGTTGACACAGAACATTTAAGAAAGTTACAAGGTACTGGTAAAAATATTTTTTCATGTTGACAGGAAAATTTAGATAACATTCTAAGTACACTGCTTGCCATAATTGTGTTTAATATTACAATGGTAGAAAGAAGGTTGTCTGCAATTCTTAGATTTCTAATACACTCTAGCTCAATTCTGCTTAAATAGAAGACACTGATTTTAAAAGCAAATGTAATATGCCTGAAACAAAACTATTTGCATTTCCAGCATATGAAAATTACAGCACTGTGCCAAATATATTTGACAGAACACTTGAGCAGAGTAGAGCTCATAATGCCATTTACACAGACTTTAAAGCCCTTTCTGTACATTTTTGCTTCATAGGGAAAAAAAGAGACACTGAATAAAAGGGAAAAAAAATAATTGAAGTTGAGGAAATGATATTGTTATGGGTGAAAAGGCAGGAAATAAACTAAATGCATGTAAGTCCACATTTTTTTTTCCTCCTAAAGCATATAAGTTGATAGAAGATTGTGTAATTTAGAGTTTCTAGACTTTGGAAAGCATAATTAATTTTTATCAGATTGGTATAAATTGGTGGTGCATCCACTCAGTCATTGTAAAATTGAACACTTCTCCTTAAAGAGATGGCTAATTCTGGGGATGGGGGAGAAAATATATACAAGATGAGTCTGAAGGGCTGAAAATTAAGGAAATATTCTTAAAATAATAACAATAAGGCATGCCCAAGGATTCAGGAGAAAATAGAGTGATCAAAGTATTTTGTTCAGAAGTCTAAATAATTTATGCAGACACTCTGCTTTTGAATTGTGGTGCTAGAGAAGACGCTTGAGAGTCCCTTGGTCAGCAAAGAGAACAAACCAATCAATCTTAAAGGAAATCAATCCTGAATACTCATTGGAAGGACTGATGCTGAAGCTGATGCTTCAATACTTTGGCCACCTGATGTGAAGAGCTGACTCATTGGAAAAACCCTGATTTGGGGAAAAATTGAAGACAAAAGGAGAAGAGGGCAACAGAAGATGAGATAGTTGGATGGCATCAGAGATTCAATGGACATGAACTTGGACAAACTCCAGGAGATGGTGAGGGACAGGGAAGCCTAGTGTACTGCAGTCTATGGGGTTGCGAAGAGTGAGACACGACTTGGCTACTGATCAGTTCTGCTTTCAACTCACTCTATACATATCATCTGCACATTGTGACTTCTTTCCAAAGTATACTGTATGGAAAATGAGTAAAGAAAATTAATCTGATGATAAAAACTTAAAAATACTACTTCAGGCAGGTGATCAAAATCAACATTGACAGTGTTAAGTTTTATTGATAACATGTACCCTTGAAGTGATCTAATAAAATTTGCACTTCATCTCTGTGGTCTTTCTTTCAAAAACCCATATACCCTTAGAAAAATATTAGTCAAATTACACCATACGATCAACTTACAAAATACTTTACCAATATTTTTTAAAACTATCAATGTCACCACAAAGTAAACTTAAGGGTCTATAACAGTCCAAATGAGCCTAAGGAACATGAACAAGTAAATGTAATGCACTATTTTGCAATCTGACACTGGAAAAAGAAAAAATATGATGTGAAATCTAAGGGAAATATAAATTAGAAATGTTAATAATAGTGTATCAATAAGGTTTATCAATTATGACAAATGCACCATAGAAATGCAAGATGTTAATAATAGAGGGATATAAATGTGAGGTATACAGGAATTCTCTGTGCTATTTTTGCAAATTTTGTGTAAACCTAAAACTACTCTGTAATAAAAAAGTTTATGCAAATACATGCTTTTAAAAGTATGGACCTTGGAAGATTTCTACTGGTTTAACCCTAGATAAAATGATTGCATTATATTTCTCATTAGAAACAACTTCTCAAATTGTTCAGCATACCCTTAAACTTCTTTAAAACATGCCTTATTCTGCATTAAGGATAATGTCATGTACCACTAAGGCCTAAGGCCTAAGGCCATATAAAGAATTAATTTTTTATTAGAATAATATTTAGATGCAAAATGGGAATAAAGTTACTTTGAATCAACTATTTACTTAAGAATATACTAACTGGTAAAAAAAGATATTTCAGAAGTGCTCTTTATTCAAAATATATGTAATATACATGGAGTGGTAAAACTAATAAAATCAAAGACCATATAAATGTCAGTTGTTGCTGTTGCTTAGTCACTCACTTGTGTCTGACTCTTTGCAACCCCATAGACTGCAGCTGGTCAGGCTTTCCTGTCCCTTATCAACTCCTGAAGCTTGCTCAAACTCATGTCCATAGAGTCAGTGATACCATCCAACCATCTCATCCTCTGTCTTCCCTTTCTCCTCCTGCCTTCAGTCTTTCCCAGCATCAGAATCTTTTCTAATGAGTCAGTTCTTTGCATCAGAGGCCAAAGTATTGGAGCTTCAGCTTCAGCATCAGTCCTTCCAATGATATTCAGTATTGTTTTCCTTTGGGCGTCCCTTGTGGCTAAGCTGGTAAAGAATCGTCCTGCAATGCAGGTGACCTGGGTTCTATCCCTGGGTTGGCAAGGTCCCCTGGAGAAGGGAAGGCTACCCACTCCAGTTTTTTGGCCTTGAGAATTCCATGGACTGTATAGTCCATGGGGTCGCAAAGAGTCAGACTGAGCCACTTTAACTTTTAGTTCCTCAAATGGTTTCCTTTAAGATTGACTGGTTTGATCTCCTTGCAGTCCAAGGGACTCTCAAGAGTCTTCTCCAACACCACAGTCAAAAGCATCAGTCATTAAGCGCTCAGCCTTCTTTATGGTCCAACTCTCACATCCATACATGAATCCTGGAAAAACCATAGCTTTGACTTTACAGACCTTTTTTTTGGCAAAGTAATGTTTCTGCTTTTTAATATGCTGTCTTAGTTTGTCATAGCTTTTTTTCTAAGGAGAAAGTGTCTTTTAATTTCATGGGTGCAATCACCATCTGCAGTAATTTTGGAGCCTAAGAAAATAAAGTCTTTCACTGTTTATATTGCTTCCCTATCTATTTGCCATTTCCCACAGGCCACCATGATCTTAGTGTTTGAATGTTGAGTTTTTCACTCTCCTCTTTCACTTTCATCAAGAGGCTCTTTAGTTCCTTTTTGCTTTCTGCCATAAGGGTGGTGTCATCTGCATATCTGAGGTTATTGATAAATGTCAGTAAAGAAAACAAAACCCTAATTGAACAATAATGGGATAGTACAATCCATATACCTGCTTAACAATTTACACAAATTATGATAAGTATTCAGAGAGAGAAGAGATCAGGTCAGCAGAGTAAAAGGATATGGAGTTCACTTCCTACATGAACAGAGGAAAAAAACATTTATATGTGGAACAATTCTCACTGAAAACTAACTGGAATCTAGTAGAAGCATAACCTTGTAATCTTGGCTTTAAGAAAAATACATGCATAATTAGATAGGGAGGGAAGAACAGTGTTTGGGTCAGAACCTATGCCTCTGTGAGGGAACTCAGAAGAAAAAGTCATTTGCAGAAGTGGACACTGATCCTGGGAAGTAAGCAAGTCAAGTCATGGACTGTGTGTCCCAGTCATGTAGTTGTAAGTAGAGGAGACCAAAAACAAAGGAATAAAGATAAATTAAATAAGCCAGCATGTAGAATAAAAGGTTAAAAAGTATGAAAATTATTATAACTGTAATATACAGTTAATAAATAAGCATGAAGATGTAAAATATGACATCAAAAAAATAAACTGTGTTATAAAGGAGTAAAAAATGCAAATCATTTAGAATGCATTTGAACTTAAAGGATTACCAATTTAAAACAAGTAGATATAATTTAGGATCAACATGTATGAACCCAATGATAATACTGATTTAAAAAAAAATAATGAAGATGATACAAAAAAATAAGCAGTTATCCCATGCTCTTGGTTTGGAAGAACTAACCATTAAAATGTCCATACTACCCAAAGAAATCTGTAGATTTTATGCAATTCTTGTCAATAAACAAATGATATTTTTCACCGACCTAGAACAAAGAATCCTAAAATGCATATGGAATCAAAAAGACCCTGAATTGCCAAAACAATCTTGGGTAAAAAACATAGCTGAGGTATTACCCTTCTGTACTTCAAACTATAATAAAAATTACAGTAACCAAAGCAGTAGAGTTGCTGGCACAAAAACAGACACAATAGAAATGGAGAGACACCAAGAGAGAGAAGGCATTTCTTAATCTAGCTGATAGGTTGTTGCTGTTGTTTAGTCACTAAGTCGTGTACCATTCTTTGCAACCCCATGAACTGTTGCCTGCCAGGCTCCTCTGTCCGTGGGTTGGAAAAATCCCCTAGGAATGGAAATGGCAACCCACCACAATATTCTTGCCTGGGATATCCCATGGACAGGGAAGACCATGCCAAGGAACATTACTACTCCATTTAAAAAAGAATGTAACTCTGCCCTTTGCAGTAGTGTGGATAGACCTAGATAATATTATGGCTATTAAAATAAGCCAATAAGTACTGTATGATATCACTTATACATAGAATATAAAAAATAATACAGATGAGTGTATGTGCAAAACACAATCACAGATTTAGAAAACAAATAGTGATTATTAAGGAGGGAAATGGGGAAATTTTGGTTAGAGATTAAAAGATAGCAACTACTATATATAAAATAGATAAGCTACAAGGGTATATTGTATAGCAAAGGAATTATAGCAATTATTTTAAAATAACACTTAATACAATATAATCTGTAAAACTACTGAATACCATTGATATACACCTAAAACTAATATAACATGGTAAATCAACTACATTTCAGTTTATTAAAAAAAAAAAAAGTCCTTCAATGAAAAAAGAAAAATGAGTATGAGGAACAAGTGATGAAAGCATGAGATTTTCATAGGAAGCATTATCATGATTAGGTCTTATTTGTTGTCCCTTTACATTTGGGTAGAATAAATCAAATGCAGTGACTATAAAAAATACAAGGAAATAAAGAAAGAAGCAAAACCAAACTAGAGAACTGTTTAGGCTATGGAAGCAAAGATTTAAAACTTTTTTTGTAAGGTAAAGTATGGACAGAAGAGCCTGGAGGACTACAGCCCATACATTTGTCCAGGAGAGAATATTGGAGTGTTCTGCAATTTCCTTCTCCCAGGGATCTTCCCATGTCTACTGTGCCTTCTGCATTGAAGATAGATTCTTTACCTGCTGAGACATCTGGGAAACCCAAACAAAAACAAAAACCTTTCCAAAAAGGCACTAATTAAACAGAACGAAAGGAGGGGTTGGTTTGTTAGAGTGTGTAGGTGGAGGCAGTATATCTTATTGGTGAGTACATCTTGGAACCTAGGTTATAGAAGACCTGGGTGCTATAAATAAAAGTATATACATGTGGAAAAACCTGACTTATATTCTAATTACCCATAACCAGGTCTACCCTAAATTTTTTAACCACTTTTTGCTATTTTGATATATGCTGCAAATAGTATATACATAGGTATATACATATACTTTGAGATAATTTCACACCTGAATTTATATATATTTGTATGAAAACATCTTTGTAGCATCAAAATTATATATATTGGCAATGAAGATACCAACATTGATATGCCTTTGACAGCCACATAAATATGACACTGATAGGCTTAGATTAAAACCTGTTGTTGGAATGTTTGTTTATAAATTTTTGAAAAATGATCTCCACATTTCAAATCACTCAATATTATTCTCTAACATCTATATACAGTGCCCCCACATTTCCTAAATATGAAAGATATCTTATTTCTTTAGGATTTCCTGGATGAAGAGAATTTAGATGTATAAACAGATTATTAAACTTACTGAGGTAGGAGATAAAAGGGCTCCAGGTTGGACATGTACAACCAGCCAGCCTCCTTTTCGCATTTCCTAAAATGAGAGCTAGGTGGGCTCCAGTTGAGGGATTTACAGTCAGTCTTCTGCTTGCCCTCTAAAGTGGAAGTAAGAACAGAAACAGAATAAATAGCCAGTCTTTGTCTCTTGCAAACATCTCAAGGAAATAATAATGGCAAGAACAAAGAGAGCTAAAACTCTAAGTAAAGAATTAAGGAATTTTCCATCCCCCATCCGACACCCCTCTTTTAGGATGAGGGAGACTGTACAGACAGGCTCCTGGGGGTCAAAAGTCAGAGGATAATTCCAGATCATGATGAGTCTTGCTCTTCCAAAAGGCCCTCCTCACTTAGAGATCCATCTTAGCTAATGGGTGCATGCACACCCAAGGGAAGGGTACTGAGACAAATTAATAAGTGGAGGACAAAGCAAGAGATTGGCCTGTGGGAAGACAAAGACCCAGAAAACTGCTCCAATGCAACAATCTGGAATGGAAATTTTCTTTATGGGGAAAATTTTAGCTATTAATTCCATTTATATATGCTATACAGCTCAGATTTATATAAATATTTCTTTGACAGCCAGTTTTAGCAGTTTGTCTCAAAAAATATATCCATTTTAAATTGTCAAATTCATTTTATAATTTCAATAACTTTTTTCACTTAAAATCTATAAAATAGGTAACATAAATATATTTTAAATATATATAGTATAAAATATAAAAACATACAGTATTTGCAAAATATAAAATTATCTATAAGGTAATAGCTACAAAATGTCACTACATATACTCCTGACACTGGCTCACATATACCTCTCCATTTCTCTTGATCAATCAGCTTTATGTTTATCAACTTCATTGTTCTTCAGAAAGAAATAGATTTTTATTTCATTAATATTTTTATCATGTTTTCTACTTTATTGATTTTTTATCTGATTTTTATTTTTTCCCTTTGTTTATTGACTTGACAAATAATTTCTCCTGGAATCTCCTGTTGCAAGACTATGAAAGAACACAAATTTGAGATTCTTATTCCTCATATAGCTAACTAGTACTATAAGATTTCTTGTGATTATATCTGCAGTAGTAGTCCACATATTTTAATTATGTTTGAATTTTTATTTGTTAGTAAATGGCCTTTAATATCTGTATCAAATTCTCATTTAATGTATAACTTTAATTGTCTTATTTACAAACTACCCAATATTTGGGCATTTTCCAGAGATTTTTCAGTTATTGACATCTAATTTAATTACCTTATGTTTACAGAACATACTTTAAGGTTTTTTTAAGATAAGTTTACAACTAAATATTATCTATCTTGGTGAAATTCTTCATATGCACTTGAAACGCACTGACTTTTAGCTAGAGTGTTTCTTACACATTAATTACATTAAGTTGATAATACCCTTATACTGATGATAAGTGATTTATCTAATACAGAGTTGAAAATAACGTTCCTATAGATGCTTACCAAGGTCAGGAGAGCAATGCATGAAGGAAGTGAGAACTCCAACAAAGAGAAAATATTAAAAAGCAACAGAAATCACAGAATAGAAGACTATAATAATGGAACTAAAGTGTTAAAGTTAAGGATTCAACAATAGATCAGATCACACAGAAGAAAGAATCAGAAACTCAAAGTCAGGCCAATGGTGTCTATTCAATGAAGAGCAAAATAAAAAAATATAGTGAAAAAGAGTGACGGTAACTTAAGAGACATTATCAAGACGATTAGTGTGGGTATTGTAGATGTCCCAGAAGGGCAAGACATAAAGGTCAAAGGTTTTGCTCAAAAAAACGATGGCTGAAAACTTCCCTAACTTCAGGAATGCAATATACATCAAGATACAGAATACAACAAAGTTCTAAATAAGATAAACACAGAGAGACCCACTCCAAGACACATTATAAAAAGAAAAAAAGACACATTATAATTGTTAAATGTTAAAGACAAGTAGAAAATCTTAAAAACAGGAGGAGAGAAACTTGTTATTTACAAGGAAACACCCATATTTATTAGTATTTTTATTAGCATATTTATTAGCAGAAACTTTCCCTGGTGGCTCAGATGGTAAAGAAATTGCATTCAGTGCTGAAGACTAGGGTCCGATCCCTGGATCAGGAAGATCTCTTGGAGAAGGAAACGCTAACACACTCCAGTATTCTTGCCTGGAAAATCCCATGGACAGAGAAGCCTGGTGGGCTACAGTCCATATGGTCACAAAGAGTCAGACACGACTGAGCAACTAACACTTGCAATCCAGAAGGAAGCAATGTGATATATTCATAGCACACAAAGAAAAGAAACTGCCAAACAAGAGTAATCCACAAAGCAAACTTGTCCTTCAGAATTGAAGGAGAGGTCAAGAAATTTCCCAGCAAGCAAAAATTGAAGCAGTTCATCACCGATAGATTACTCTTACAAGAAATATTTTTGTGACTTCTTCAAGATGAAATGTAATTATGTTAATTAGTAACAGAAAAAAATCACATAAATGTTTAATATTTTTTACCAAAAATTTTGGTAAAAATGAATATGTGGTCAAATTTAGAATACCCCCAGTTTTGAAATCATGGTGGCTCTAATATTATAACTCTAGTATAAGTAACAAAAAAAAAAGCACTTAAAAACAACTACAACCACATTAAGTTCCTAGTGGATACAAAATGTAATATGTAAGTTATGACATCAAAAACATTAGAAGAGGAAATAAAAGAGTAGTAGAGGTTTGTGCTCCTTCAAAGTTAAATTTTTCTCAGTTTGTTGTTGTTTAGTCACTCAGTTGCATCCAACTTTCGGCAACACCATTGACTGTATGCCATCAGTCTCCTCTGCCCTTGGAATTTCCCAGGCAAGAGTAATGGAGTGGATTGCCATTTCCTTCTCCAGGGGAATCTTCCTGACCCAGGGATTGAACCTGTGTCTCCTGCATTGGCAGATGGATTCTTTACCAATGAGGCACCTGAGAAGACCATATATTCATTATTTTTATATTATTCAGAGGTAAATAAAAAAAAATCTAGATAACCAGGAATGCATGCTTTTTTCTTATTTTTTACATTTGTCTCTTTCATTATGATTAGGACATGTTAAGAGTCTGTATCCATCAGCTGGATCATTGAAAAAGAAAGAGAGTTCCAGAAAAACAACTATTTCTGCTTTATTGACTATGCCAAACCCTTTGACTGTATGGGTCACAATAACCTGCTGAAAACTGTGAAAGAGAAGGGAATACCAGACCACCTGACCTACCTCTTGAGGAATCTGTATGCAGGTCAGGAAGCAACAGTTAAAACTGGACATGGAACAACAGACTGGTTCCAAATAGGAAAAGGAGTACGTCAAGGCTGTATATTGTCACCCTGCTCATTTAACTTATAGGTAGAGTACATCATGTGAAATGCTGAGCTGGAAGAAACACAAGCTGGAATAAAGATTTCTGGGAGAACTATCAATAACCTCAGATATGCAGATGACACCACCCTTATGGCAGAAAGTGAGGAAGAACTAAATAGCCTCTGGATGAAAGTGAAAGAGGAAAGTGGAAAAGTTGGCTTAAAGCTCAACCTTCAGAAAACTAAGATCATGGCATCCGGTCCCATCACTTCATGGCAAATAGATGGGGAAACGGTGGAAACAGTGGCTAATTTTATTTTTGAGGGGCTCCAAAATCACTGCAGATGGTGACTGCAGTCATGAAATTAAAAGATGCTTACTCCTTGGAAGGAAAGTTGTCAAAACCTAGATAACACATCAAAAAGCAGAGACATTACTTTGTCAACAAAAGTCCGTCTAGTCAAGGCTATGGTTTTTCCAGTGGTCATGTATGGATGTGAGTTGGACTATAAAGAAAGCTGAGCACCAAAGAATTGATGCTTTTGAACCTGGTGTTGGAGAAGACTCTTGAGAGTCCCTTGGACTGCAAGGAGATCCAACCAGTCCATCCTAAAAGGAGATCAGTCCTGGGTGTTCATTGGAAGGATTGATATTGAAGCTGAAACTCCAATACTTTGGTCACCTGATGCAAAGAGCTGACCCATTGGAAAAGGTCCTGATGCTGAGAAAGATTGAAGGCAGGAGGAGAAGGGGATGACAGAGGATGAAATGGTTGGATGGCATCACTGACTCAATGGACATGAGTTTGGGTGAATTCCGGGAGTTGGTGATGGACAGGGAGGCCGGGTGTGCTGCAGTTAACGGGGTCGCAGAGAGTAGGACGTGACTGAGCAACTTAATTGAACTGAAGAGTCTGTCTTCCCACAAAGTGCTTCTGTGCATTTGATTTCATTGAAACTATACACCTAAAGATTTGGTACTTGCCAACTTCACAAGCACTATTTAATTCATATCATTTATTATCAGTCATTCTACCTCCCCCTTTTTTCTCTTCTTCCTTCTAGCTCTCTCTCTACTAGAATGTAATAGTGGCAGTGTAGCCAGTATTACCTTGTAGTTCAGATAGCGTAGTTTTTTGTGATAATACAGATTTAATTTGATTCCCTGCTGTAAGGATTGCTAGATGTCTGATATTGTGAAATTTGTGTTGCCTTCTGAAACAGTTTTTTTTTTTTTTTTTTGGATCTGTAAAAATCTGCTTTGGGAGAATGAAATAAGACAATACATGTGAAACACTTGGCAAAATATGTGTCTCATAACAACAGTTGGCTAGGCAATTGTAGTTGTTACTCAAGTTATACTTTATACTCAACTGAATATTCTTCCAATTTCCTACATTCCATTAGAATTTCAGGAAAATTTTAAGTGGAAGTACAATAACCCCATATATGATAATCCCATATATCATTAATATTAATTAAATTTGATAACATACTTGCTAACTACTTCAACATTAAAAATCCTTTTTGATAACTTTTCAACATGTGTAGATTGACACAGATTTGGTAAATGACCAACAAACATATTCAAATTGCTAGGTGATTGTTTGAAGAATTATAGATGTTTGCAAAGAAAGATGTACCCAAATATCTCAGTTTGACTTTAAGAATTGAAAAGTAATCATGTCTTCTTACATGATAATTTTTAAAATGTGCAAGATCCAGCTTGTAGTATTATAGTCAAGTAATCAAATATCTAAGACAGGAATGTACATTGTATTTTGTATTTAAGGAGTTCTCAGGAGTGTCTGAAGAAAACATCACTGTTGTTCTTGTGACTTCATTATTAGGAATCTTTGTCCCTCAGTGAGATTGAAGCTAATTTTGATGATTTTATTTTTGTTGTAATCTATCCATCTTTAATTTTTTGGAATGACAGACACATTTGAAATTAATTTGGTAATTAAACCATCTATTTTTTTTTTTGTAAATTTTTAGATGAACTCTGTCTCTTCTGAGTTCTGGACATTCAAAAACTAAACATATAGGTGGGGGAAATTCCTTTATCTTATTTAGCTTTCCAGAATGAAAAAAAAAAAAAAAAAAAAAGGAATGGTAAACTAGCTTTCATGTTCTGCTATCATTTCAGCATGTATAAATCTTCATTCTTCATTTTCATCTAAATAGGTTAGCTCTTTTTAATCTGAATGTGTTTGAATAATAAAGCCATTGTCACATTAATCTTGGCTTTAAGCTTTACAGTTAATTAAGTTTCCTCCTCTCTCTTCATCCAATGCATCCAATCAATAGTCAAATCTGGTTAGCTTATTTCATAATGCCTCTTAAACTTGTCACTTCATTTTTATTTAATTGTGAAGCTCACAGCATTCTCATTTTAGTGCTTCCAAACTGATTATTCTCAGTATAGTTTACTTTGGTCCACTTTATATTTTTCATAAATATACTTTTCATTATATGTTGTTCCCGCTTGGAAATATCAATAAATCACCATCCACTTATTCTGATGCTGAAGCTCCAATATTCTGGCCACCTGATGAAAAGAGCCAAGTGAGTGGAAAAGACCCTGATGCTGGGAAAGATTGAAAGCAGGAGGAAAAGGGAGCATCAGAGTATGAGATGGTTGGATGGCATCACCAAACTCAATGGACATGAGTTTCAGCAAACTTCAGGAGAGTTTGGAACACAGGGAAGCCTGGTGTGCTACAGTCCATGAAGTCTCAGAGTCAGATATGACTTAGCAGCTGAACAAGAGTCCGCTTATTCATTAATTATGTTTTTGACAATTTAGCAATCTTTGAAATGTTAATAATATTAAAAGAAGACATTTACCACAAGGAAAATTATAAACCCAAGATCTTTTTATCTTTACTGCCTCTTACAGTTGCTCATTTATTAGAACCATCCTTTACTCTACCCATCCTCTATAATAGCAGAAACTTCCCATCTCATCTTCTTCAGCTTTCACCTTTAAATACCTATATTGGTGCCAGGCTTCACTGAGTCGTCACTGACAATTTTAGGATAATATAGTTTTCCATGTAAATCTTAGTCTTTATTCTATTTTCTGTACATGTTTTTCAATTCTTCATATTAACTTATTTATCTGTGTATCTTCTCAGTGTATCATAACATTGGATATATTCAATATTTAATGAATGTGATCTTCTCAACTAAAATCATTGGACATGTTATTATGAGATGGCTGATTAAACAGTTTTGTTGCAAGGATAACTCCTTTCAGGGCCTGAAAGAAGGCTCTTGTCTAACATTCAGGAATGAATTGTATGAGGAGACACAGGTACTAACAAAGCAAGATACTTTATAGGGTGGGAAGCAGGAGGGTAAGGAAACCCAGGATAACAGCTCTGCCATGTGACTCAATCTCACAGTCTCAGGGAATTAGTGATTGAATTAGTTTCCAGGTTATTTTTGGCCATTAATCTGACTAAGGGTCCTTCTGGGTGGTGCACTCGTTGCTGAGCCAGGATGGATGCTAGCAAGGAGGATTCTGGGAAGTGGTGGGACATCACCATGTGGTGTCTCTTTTTGGCCTTTCCTGAACTCTTCCAGTTGGTGGTGGCTTGTTAGTTCTGTGCTTCTACCCTGGTAGTAGTAGTTTTTACCTCTTGTGGTAAAATAACTCACACAAATGGTTATTATGGTGTCTGGTCAGTGTGGGTGGGTGGTTTCAGTCAGTGTATTTCCCCTAACTGTTTGAGAAGCAAACCAATCCAGTCTGCTTTACATTTTTAAATAAACCATTATTATCAATGATCAAAGTGAGGAAAGTGTCTCTGTTAGCATATATTGAGATAATAGCATTGTATTTGTCCTTAAATGAATTACATTTGATTATGTTGTCAAATCAGGACTCACATGATCAATATGGGTGATCACATTTACCTTTAATGCCTTTCAGACTTTTTGCCATCAACCTCTCACAATGAATGGAAAGTTTTTCAGTCTTCTCATTACCCAGATAAATAATATGTTTCTCTAGATATTCATTTTTAAGGCAGTGTTTTCCTTTCTTTTCATAAACACAACATATGAAATTATGAAACTGAGGACAGTATTATCTTTAATGAAACATCCTGTTATCAAATGTGTTTTTTCTACTCAGCACACAACAGGCTAATAAGTCAGGAGAAGAGGTGTTTGGGCAAGGAATAATGACTTTATTTGGAAAGCTGTGACTCCAAGAAGATGGTTGACTAACATCCTAGAGAACCGTCTTACTAAGTCTGGATCCTAGTTTCTTTTATAGAAAGAAGAGGAGGGAGATGGGGAGGTAAAATTAAAAACAAACAAACAAAAAGATCATAAACTGTGGCAAATATCTCCCATTTTAGGTCAGACTTCAGGAGGGGATGTATTAATTTCTTTCCTGCAGTCATTCACAGGTGGGCTGGGTGAGGATGTTTCCTGAGGGGTGAACATAGATATTTTAGTTTTACCTTAAGGTGTGAGGGGCTGGGAGATGGACCAATAATGGTATATACAGTTTAAGCGTTTGGGATTCCCTCATAGCTCAGTCAGTAAAAAAGCTGCCTGCATTGCAGGAGACTGGGTTTCTATTCCTGGGTGGGAAAGATCTCCTCGAGAAGGAAATGGGAACCCACTCCAGTATTCTTGACTGAAGAATCCCATGGACAGAGGAGCCCCGTGGGCTAAGGTCTGTGGGGTTGCAAGAGTCAGGACAGGACCAACCACCACCAAACTATTGGCAATATCCCTTTAGTGATTAACTTGCAGCAAAAGCAATAGAATACAAGGTTAAATTAAAGAAACATATTCAATGTGGAGTCAGATTTTCTCCCTATTAAAATCTTAAAGAAATACTGAGTTAACAAAAAGAGAGGGGGAGAGAAATAGAGAGGATGATAGGGAAAAAGAGTCAATGGAAATTATCATCTTGTCCCTCTAAACTTTGATTCTTTTTCACACTGTCAAAAATGTATGAGTCACTTTCTTTGTCCTTTGAAAAATCTTTAGGGGATATCTGCCTCAATTGATTTTTCATTATTTAATGGAAAGATGTTTAATCTGTCAGCTTTTCTGAACTCATATTAATTTTGAGAATGCTGCATAAATATATGTATTTGTTCAATTGTATTTCTCGAGTTCACACAGGAAATTAGTGAATGCCCTCCTCTATGGAGGAGAGATTTTGTTAATTTTCATTTCCTCCTTGAATATGTCTCCAAGGTCTTGCTGAGAGTTAAGAAAGACTAAACTCTATTTGACAGCATTGCAGAGTGCATGGCACAATAAAACATGCTTAGTTTCTGAATTTGTTACTGGGAAGAGCCAATTATGAGTCCAAGTTAGATATGTTTCTTTAATTTTAAACTTTGCTTCCCATTGCTTTTGTTAACTAAAAGGATTCTGTTTTACATAGTTGCCTCCCTCAAGGGACCTAGTCCCCCTGCCTGAATATTAAACCAAAGTGCCTCTGTTTAGGACCCTGTCTACCTGTAGGTGGCTACAAGAAGAAAGAAATTAACAGATCTTCTTCTGAGGCTTGTTCTTCTAGAAGATATTTACAATATTAATGGCTCTTTGCCTGTATTTCCTCGCCCTCCACTCTGTGTTCTATAAAAGAACCTGACATTCAGACACGATTAGATGATTATTTTGGAACATTAGTCTGCCATCTTCTTAGTCAGCCAGCTTTCCAAATAGTCACATTCTTTGCTTCAACACCTAATATCTTGGATTTATTGGCCTGTGGTGAGGAGAGCAGAATGAACTTGGACTTGGTAGTGAATTTCATAAACTAAAAATAAATAAATAAATAAATAAGTAAATAAAAGAAGATGAATAAAGTAAAAATAAGAAAGTGAAACAGTCATTACATCATCTCATTTTCTATAATCTGATTATCTCCCACTCAAATTCAAATATGAATATTAGGAAACAAACCTGTGAAAAATAAATTTTTAGGGATATTTCATCTGTCCTATTTCTGTTTGCATGCATATGTATGCATGTGTTTGAATGTTTTGAAGAGGAGATAATAAGTAATGAGGAAAAATATAACACATTTAAAGTGTCTCATTTTTATCAGTGATTCTCTTATATTCACATGCTCACATCTTTTAAATAAAACTATATTATTTTTTACATTAACTGAGCATCTACTCTAGATTCAGGGATTCTAGACTCACAGTTAATTTATTGAAATGCCAAAGTGTTAAATAATATCCATTTCCAAATTCACCTCACTCTCAAATATTCAGGCATCCATTTAGAAATGAGACACAAGTATAGGTTTAGGAAATATTCATAGGTAGACTGTCTCTAAGATGGAGGTGTGGGGAGGGCATTTACCCTAGACAAGGTATCTGTCTCTTCTCTACCCACTGTCCTCAGATCTCATCACTCTTTCTTCTTCCCATATACATACCAGTACAACCAGAAATGGGCAAATAATCTAAGGTGCCTATAAAAGAATCATATTTCAACCAAACCACAGGCTCATATATTCCTCAGAAGTACAAAGAACTTTCTGTTTTGGGGTTCCCTTGGGGATAAGCAAACCTGTGAAAAACTAGAACTCTGAAATGACATTGCATTTTACTTTTTACCTGGATAGCTAAGCTTAAACAATCTCACAGGTTCACATATAGACATTCAGGACAGAAGAAACATAACTAGGCTGCATAGATTTCCTGAACACAGAGCACATGAGACATTAACATAATAAAAGGGAAGTAAAGAAAGCCTAAGGTAAAAGTAATGATGTACACATACACAAAAAAGGTCTAACATGATCTTATACAATAAAGTAGAACATTAGCATGTCAAAATATCAGCGTTGAAATAAGAGAACATGAAATACATTATAAAATTAAATACTTAAAGTTATTAAAGGAATAATGATAGATTGCAGGCTATGGGAAAAAAATAAGAGTGAAAAGTTACTTTTAGAAAAAAACATTTAATTACTGAAAAAGATTTAAAGAAAAAATCAATGAATATGATAATTAGCAGGCTAGATGTTATTGAGATAATGTATAAATTTTTAGATAGATCTGAAAATACTACTAAAATTAAGCTGGAGAAATATATGTATGGAAAAGAGAAGACATAATGAGTATATAAGTATAATGTAGGAGATCCAGGGAAAGAAAATATGCACAATGGGAAACCACTGCCCAGCCTACAGTGATAATGGATGAGAAATATTTAGCACTGAATAAAGACAAAAGTCCTAAAGGAATGAAAATCAAATTGACCCTTCATCTGTTATTAACAGTAGTAAAAGCCATAATTACCTAAAATATCTTCAAAAGGCAAAGGAAATAACTCTACATTTAGAACTGTATATCCAGCTAAATGTTCATAAAAGGATGAAAGCAATATGAAGAATTATTTTCAACAAGCTGTAGTGGATACTTACCATTTTACCATATTTTACACATGATGGAACTATAGCATGTCCATTTTATATTTGTCTAATAAGTAATTGATTTGAGACTTGCTATCTGGCAATCTGTCTTAAGAGACTTTACTTAACTACTAGAATCTATTGCCTCTCAAAAAACATTAAAGATGGAAAGTAGTAAAAGAAGTTGAGTTCTTACAGTCTTAGATTTTTTTGCTAAAATAATAGAGATACAAATTAAAATGTACATGTTAAAATATATGAGTCAATGCTAAAATATATTTAATGTGTAATTCAAAAAAATAATAAAATATGAAAAACAGTCAATTCAATACTACTTAGGAAAAAAAGAATAAAACATGGTTATATAAATAATAATATATGATTGTATATATGAGTCAGAAAATACAAGGCAAAATTTAAATCATTGTAATTTATTCATTTATTTAATGCATATGTTAGAATCTAACATGTATCAGGAATTTTTCTAGACTGGGAAATAAATCTATGATTAAAAAAAAGGACAAAAATCCCTTGCTTCACAGAGCATACTTTTAGCAATCACAATAAATGTTAATCATTTCAACTATTCAGCCAAATTTTTTTCACAAACGTTCTAAGAGTAAAAAATTCAGTTACCTGATGTTCACATGAAACACCTAACAGAGAAAAATATAGAAAGGTTAAATGTTAAAAAGTTAGAGTACATCAAGAAAATGCTGATCAAAAGCAATGAACTTCCCTGTTGTCCAGTGGCTAAGAATCTGCATGTCAATGCAGGAGACATGGGTTTGGTACCTGGTGGTCCAAGAAGATACCACATGCCACATACTGCAGAGCAACTAAGCCCACATGCTACAACTACTGAGGCTCTCTTTAGAATCCAAAGACCACAATTGCTGAGGCTGACAAGCCTTGAGCACATGCTTCACAAGAGAAGCCACCACAGTGAGAAGCCTGAGCAGTATAACTAGAGAGTAGCCCTTGTTCCCCTTCAGATAGAGAAAGCACATATGAAGCAACAAAGACTTAGCACAGCCATAAATAAATAAATTAAATTAAATTAAAGAAAAGTTATGTAGCAGCGTTAAAACCAAACTAAATACACTAAAGGCCAAAAGGCCTTATTTGAAATAACCAAATTCATTTCACAATGTTATAATGAACAAGTTACTGGAACAAAAATATAATAATGAAACTTATAACCCCAAATATATGCTAATAAAAGGTGAAGCAGCATTTTAAAAAATAAAGATTGCACAAAAACCTCAAGATTCTTATACAGCTTCATTCAGAAAGGATTAAAAAAGAGAGAGTGAGGAAATGAAGGAAAGAAGCAAGGAGTAAAGGGAGAAGGGGGAAAAAAAAGAAGGAAATATATATAAAAATTTAACAACAATTAGCAAATATGATATAGTGCAAACACTTTATATGTAGACAGTTAAATAATGTACTTTGACTTAGAAGTATAAAATAAAATCAGTTTGGTTTTTCAACTACAATGCAGGAGACTCAGGTGATGTGAGTTTGATCCCTGGGTTGGGAAGATTCCCTGGAGGAGAAAATGGCAACTCCTCCAGTATTCTTGCCTGGAAAATCCTATGATGAGAGAAGCCTTGTGGGCTACAGTCCATAAGTTCACAAAGAGTCAGATACGTCTGAGCATGCACACATTATGGTTGTTTTTTTTTTTTTTTCATTTTGCAGTCATTATCATTTCTCATTATTCTAGAGGTTTATTTAGGCCTCTAATGTAGCTGGGGCTGAAATTACCTAATCTTCCTTACTCATATGTTTGGTGGTTGATACTGACCGGAGGTGACAAATGGAACATCTGCATATGCTTCACCTGGGGTTCCTTACAGTATAGAGACCAGATTCTTACATGAATAAGAATCTCAAGAGAACAAGACAAAGGGAAGGAATATTTCCTTGTATCACCCAAACTCAGAATCGTATAGTCACATACAGTCTTTCTACTCAGTAGAAATATGTTGTGATATTAACCTATAGTCAAAAAGATGGCTACTGGAATCTATATCTTGGAAGGGGAAATGTCATAGAATTTCAGAATATGTTTAAAACTCCTGGTAAACAGATTTGTGGTTACTGGAGGTGGATATGAGGAAAGGGGGAATTGGATTAAGTTGATCAAAAGGTAAGAACCTCCAGTTGTAAGATAAATAAGAATTAGTGATGAGATGTAAAATATGATTAATATAATTAATACTGCCTAAAGTTATATATGTTTAGTATTCTTGCCTGGAGAATCCTGTGGATGGAGGAGCCTGGGAGGCTACACAGTCCATGGGGTGACAAAGAATAAGACTAAGACATAACTAAAGCAACTTAGCATGCATAGATGTAAGATTATATATGAAAGCTGTTAAGAGAACAAATCCTAAGATTTCTTATCAGAAGGTTAAAATATATATACGTATATATATACATATTCTTCTTTTTTATATCTTTATGAGATAATTAATGTTTGTTAAATTTATAGCAGGAAGTATTTCATAATGCATGTAAGTGAAATTATTACACTGTACAATGCCATGCTGTTTGTTACACATATCTCAATAAAATTGGAAGAAACAAACAAAAAAAACAACACCACAAATATAGGCCACTTAAACCAGAAATAAAAGAAAATATGTACTTTATAAACATATATTAAGTTCAGTTCAGTACAGTTACTCAGTGTCCTACTCTTTGTGACTCCATGAACTGCAGCACACCAGGCCTCCCTGTCCATCACCAACTCCCGGAGTTTACTCAAATTCATGTCCATCGAGTCGGTGATGCCATCCAGCCATTGCATCCTCTGTCATCCCCTGCTCCTCCTGCCTCCAATCCCTCCCAGCATCACGATCTTTTCCAATGAGTCAACTCTCACATGAGGTGGCCAAAGTATTGAACTTTCAGCTTCAGCATCAGTCCTTCCAATGAACACCCAGGACTGATCTCCTTTAGGATGGGCTGTTTGGAGCTCCTTGCAGTCCAAGAGACTCTCAAGAGTCTTCTCCAACACCACAGTTCAAAAGCATCAATTCTTTGGCGCTCACCTTTCTTTATAGTCCAACTCTCACATCCATACATGACTATGGGAAAAACCATAGCCTTGACCAGATGGACCTTTGTTGGCAAAGTAATGTCTCTGCTTTTTAATATTCTGTCTAGGTTGGTCATAAATTTCCATCTAAGGAGTAAGTGTCTTTTAATTTCATGGCTGCAATCAACATTGCAGTGATTTGGGAACCCCAGAAGATAAAGTCTGACACTGTTTCCACTGTTTCCTTATCTATTTCCCATGAGGTAATGGGACCAGATGCCATAATCTTAGTTTTCTGAATGTTGAGCTTTAAGGCAACTTTTCCACTCTCCTCTTTCACTTTCATCAAGAGGCTTTTTAGTTCCTCTTCATTTTCTGCCATAAGGGTGACGTCATCTGCATATCTGAGGTTATTGATTGTTCTCCCAGCAATCTTGATTCCAGCTTGTGCTTCTTCCAGCCCAGCGTTTCTCATGATATACTCTGCATATAGGTTAAATATTCAGGGTGACCATATACAGCCTTGACATACTCCTTTTCCTATTTAGAAACAGTCTATTGTTCCATGTCCAGTTCTAACTGTTGCTTCCTGACCTGCATATACGTTTCTCAAGAGGCAGGTCAGGTGGTCTGATATTTCCATCTCTTTCAGAATTTTCCAGTTTATCATGATCCACACAAAGGCTTTGGCATAGTCAATAAAGCAGAAATAGATGTTTTTCTGGAACTCTCTTGTTTTTTCGATGATCCGATGTTGACATAAAAATGAACTGCATGGTATATCACAAGGGACTTCTCAAAATCAAGGAAATAATGATACCTGACTACATGAAAATAAAATAAAGTGTGCTATTACTAAGAGAAAGATTATCTAAACAGTATTGGAAACAGATGTAAAATATAGCTCTAAATGATTCACAGATGAAAATGGAACTCATAAAAAAAAAAAAAAAGAAAATGGAACTCATGATGAAAATTACACACTGTTTTATATGGACTTAGTGTGAACACTGTAAATATATATTGTGCTTATTATAATTATGTAAGATTGAACCACTGAAGGGTCCAACAAAGCAACTTATCAGCACTAAACCCTCACTGGAAAAAATACTGAAGGAAGTTTCTTCAGTCTATGCAAATAATAAGTGATGGACAGTTGAATCTAAACAAAGCATCACAGAATGCTAGGACCTACAGCCACCCCGACAGGAATTCCCACCCTGAATGAAAACCACAATCACAGAAAACTAATCAAACTGATCACATGGGCCACAACCTTGTCTAACTCAATGAAATTATGAGACATGCCGTGTGGGGCCACCCAAGATGGATGGGTCATGGTGGAGAGTTCTGATAAAACGTGGTCCACTGGAGAAGGGAATGGCAAATAAATTCAGTATTCTTGCCTTGAGAACCCCATGAACACTATGAAAAAGCAAAAAGATATGACACTGAAAGATAAACTCCCCAGGTTGGTAGGTGCCCAATATGCTACTGGAGAAGAGTGGAGAAATAACTCCAGAAAGAATGAAGAGATGGAGACAAAGCAAAAGCAACATCCAGTTGTGGATGTGACCAGTGATGGAAATAAAGTTTGATGCTGTAAAGAACAATATTGCATAGGAACCTGGAATGTTGGGTCCATGAATCAAGGTAAATTAGAAGTGGACAAGCAGGAGATGGCAAGAGTGAACATTCACATTTCAGTGAACTAAAATGGACTGGAATGTGCAAATTTAATTCAGATGACTATTATATCTACTACTGTGTGCAAGAATTCCTTAGAGGAAATGGAATAACCCTCATAGTCAACAAAAGAGTCCAAAATGCAGTACTTGGGTGCAATCTCAAAATTGACAGAATGATCTCTATTGGTTTTCAAGGCAAACCATCCAAGTCTATGCCCCAACCAGTAATGCTGAAGAAGCAGAAGTTGAAAGGTTCTATGAAGACCTACAAGACATTCTAGAACTAAGATCCAAAAAGATATGTCCTTTTCATCATAGGGAACTGGAATGCAAAAATAGGAAGTCAAGAGATATCTGGAGTAACCAGAAAATTTGGCCTTGGAGTACAAAATGAAGCAGGGCAAAGGCTAACAGAGTTTTGCCAAGAGAACACACTGGTCATAGTAAGCACCCTCTTCCAACAATACAAGAGAAGACTCTGCACATGGACACCACCAGATGGTCAATACTGAAATCAGATTGATTATATTTTTTGCAGCCAAATATGGAGAATCTGTATATAGCCAACAAAAACAAAGCCAGAAGCTGACTGTGGCTCAGACTATGAAATCCTTATTGCTAAATTCAGACTTGAATTGAAGAAAGTAGGGAAAACCACTAGGCCATTCAGGTGTGACTTAACTCAATCCCTTATGATTATAAAGTGGAAGCAACAAATAGATTCAAGGGATTAGATCTGATAGAGTGTGTGAAGAACTATGGACAGAGGTTCATGACATTGTATAGGAGGCAGGGATCAAGACCATCCCCAAGAAAAAGAACTGCAAAAAGGAAAAATGATTGTCTGAGGAGGTCTTACAAATAGCTGAGAAAAGAAGAAAAGATAAAGGCAAAGGAGAAAAGGAAAACTGTACCCATTTGAATGCAGAGTTCCAAAGAATAGCAAGGAGCAATAAGACAGCATTTCTCAGAGATCAATGCAAAGAAATAGAGGAAAAGAATGGAATGGGAAAGACTAAAGAGCTCTTCAAGAAAGTTAGAGATACCAAGGGAATATTTCATGCAATGATGGGCTCAATAAAGAACAGAAATGGTATGGACCTAACAGAAGCAGAAGATATTAAGAAGAGGTGGCAAGAACACAGAGAAGAACTATGCAAAAAAGATCTTCATGACCCACATAACCATGATGGTATTATCATTTTGTCATTTTTGAGATTGCACCCAAGTACTGCATTTTGGATTCTTTTGTTGACTATGAAGGTTACTCCACTTCTTCTAAAGGATTCTTGCCCACACCTAGAGCCAGACAGCCTAGAATGTGAAGTCAAGTGGACCTTAGGAAGCATCACTACAAACAAAGCTAGTGGCAATGATGGAAATCATCATCTTTGAACTATTTCAAAGTCTAAAAGATGATACTGTTAAAGAGCTGCACTCAATATATCAGCAAATTTGGAAAACTCAGCACTGGCCAGTTTTCATTCCAATCCCAAAGAAAGGCAATGCCAAAGAATGTCCAAACTATTGCACAATTGCACTCAACTCACACACTAGCAAACTGATGCTCAAACTTCTCCAAGCCAGTCTTCAACAGTACATGAACCAAAATATTCCAGATGTTCAAGCTGGATTTAGAAAAGGCAGAGGAACAAGATTTAAAATTGCTGTCATTCATAGGCTCACAGAAAAAGGAAGAGAATTCCTGGGGGAAAAAAAAATCGATTTCTGCTTTATTGACTACACCAAAGCCCTTGACTGCATAAATTGCAATAAACTGTTGAAAATTCTTAAAGAGATGGGAATACCAGACAATCTTACCTGACTCCCGAAGAATCTGTATTCAGATCAGGAAGCAACAGTTAGAAGTGGGCATGGAACAATGGACAGGTTCCAGATTGGGAAAGGAGTACGTCAAGGCTGTATATTGTCACCCTGCTTATTTAACTCATATGCAGAGTACGTCATGTGAAATGCAGGGCTGTATGAAGCACAAGCTGGAATCAAGATGCAGGGAGAAATATCAGTAACCTTAGATATGCAGATTATGCCACCCTTATGGCAGAAAGCAAAGAGAAACTAAAGAACCTCTTGATGAAAGTGAGAGACTGAAAGAAAAAATGGATTAAACCTCAACATTCAAAAAACTAAGATCATGGCATCTGGTCTCATCACTTTGTGGCAAATATATAGCAAACAATGGAAACAGTGAGAGACTTTATTTTCTTGGGCTCCAAAATCACTACAGACGGCAACTGCAGCCATGAAATTAAAAGATTCTTGCTCCTTGGAAGAAATGCTATGACCAGCCTAGACAGCATATTAAAAAGCAGAGATATTTCTTTACCAAAAAGGTCCATCTATTCAAAGTGATGGTTTTCCAGTAGTCTTGTATGGATATGAGAGTTAGACTATAAAGAAAGCTGAGAGTGGAAGAATTGATGCTTTGGAACTGTGGTGTTGGAGAAGACTCTCAAGAGTCCCTTGGACTTCAAGGAGATCCAACCAGTCCATCCTAAAAGAAATCAGTCCTGAATAGTCATTGGAAGGACTGAAGCTGAAACTCCAATACTTTGGCCTCTTGATGCAAAGAACTGAATCATTGGGAAAGACCCTGATGCTTGAAAAGATTGAAGGCATGAGGAGAAGGGGATGACAGAGGATGAGATGGTTGGATGGCATCACTGACTCAATGGACATGAGTTTGAGTAAGCTCCGGGAGTTGGTGATGGACAAGGAGTCCATGGGGTCGCAAACAATCAGACACGACTGAGTGACTTATCTACTACATATGAAATGTTATACTATCATTTCAAGGAAGATTGTAGCAATTTGATTAAAAATTGCAATCATTGCTGGATGAAGTATATGGATTTGGTTTCTCTCTTTACTGGAGAGCAGCCATAGGGAAACAAAGATGGTAGATAACTTTTTTCTTTTTATCTTGAATTACAAGTAAATATATTCTTTAAATTGAAATGACAAAATCTTTACAAAAAGAATATCTTTATCAGTATGTTCCTTGCTAAAAATTACTTAAGAGTAAATAACCCCAGAAACAACGGTGTCCTGAAGCATGGTGTTTTTAAATATGGCAGATCTCACGTTCAGTGTTCTTACCACAATACAAAATAAAGCCTATTTCAATGAATAAAGACTGAGTTTGACAGACTGTAAATTATCAAGGCCCACATTCAGGCTACTTCCAAGAAATGCACTTTAAATAACAAAATAAAACATATGTTAAAAGTACATTGTTGCATGCAATTCTAATTGAACAGTAATCATAAGAATTCTTGAATAGCTATGTTAATGTCAACCTAATTTTGAGGTAAGGAATATTATCAGAGAAAAAGATATACATCCTAATGATAGGGATGCTGATATTTTAAGAAATAAAACAATCTAATAGGGTAGTTATGAATTTATCCATAATTTTGATTAATTTTGTTCCTAAAGAAAATTTAACTATCTTTGTTTGAATAAAGGGCTTCCCTGGTGGCTCAGATGGTAAAGAATCCACCTGCAATGTGGTACAGTTCAGTTGAATCCCTGGATTGGGAAGATCTCCAGGAGGAGGGCACGGCAACCCACTCCAGTATTCTTGTCTGGAGAATCCCCATAGACAGAAAAGCCTAGTGGGTTACAGTCCATGGGGTCACAAAGAGTCAGACACAACTTAACTGAGTGACTAAGCACAAAGAACTTTGTTGTTTAGCATAAAAATTTTAGATATACATTCAGTTTGTTTACTCTTGTTGCCTTTTCCTATTCAGTCCAGTGTTTCAATGGCAGCTGGTTCTCAAGTTTTGGGGAAGGAAACAACCCTCTATATGAAAATATGTTAAAAAAAATAAATAAGAACAAGTTGTTGAAGATACAGAAGACATTAATCCTATGCCATACTAACAGGATTCTATCCTAGGGGACCTATCTGTGACTGTGACCTACTATAAGAATAGCTCATTTGGAGGATTTACTGAGACCATCTCTGTGGTCTGTGTTGCAAGATGTTTGTTTTTGTTTTTCTGAGTGTTTTCAAATAAGTATATTTAATATAAACTAATAAATTAGCAGTTAAAGAAGTCTACTAAGGGACTAAGGAGATAAGTGTTTGATTTAAGGAAGGAGCTAAACAAACAACAGAATTGAATAAAATTCAATAGGATACTTGGCAGGCTAAAAGCAGAGACATCACTTTGCCAACAAAGGTCTGTCTAGTCAAGGGTATGATTTTTCCAGGTGTTAGGTGTGTACGTGAGTGGATCACCATTTCCTTCCCCTGGGAATCTTTCTGATCCAGGGATCGAACTCAGGTCTCCCTCAGTGTGGGCAGATTCTTTACTTTCTGAGCCACCAGGGAAGTCATAATGGTAGGCAATTTCCATATTTGGAGTTTCTTTCCTACATTAACTTCCCTCTAAAATCAATGCATCTATAAAATGTATGAAAATTTACCCTGAAAATGTTGGCCAGATAACCAAAATCATTGTAGATTACAATGTAAAGTTTAAGAAATCTGCATTTTATTGAAAATTGTCCTCAGGTCTCCTGACTATGTTGTTAAGCCTTTTCACATATTCTCTTATGTAATAGCAAGCACAGTTTGAGGTTCACCCTATTTTTATTCCTAAGCATCAATGTGAAATGCTGCATTAATGTGCAATATAGGATAGACTGAATTAAAAGAGATTATATTTGATCTTCTTTTGTATTAATTTATCTCTCACATCTTAACTTTTTGTCTGTTTTCCACATGTATCTTCCCATGTTTCAGGATTAAAGAGTAGCCATAGTGATTTCAGGTGGACTCAAGGCTTGATGCAGGATTTTGGTTCCCAACCAGAGATTGAAGTCAGACCTTGGCAGTGAAAGCATTGAATCCTAGACACCAGTACCCAGTGACAAGGCCCTGGCCCATCAGTTGTATAGAAATAAATTTCCACAGAGAGATGGAAAGTAGTGAAACAAGTAGTGTGCTTATTAGGAAGAAAAGGGTACACATGGATAGACACACTAATGGGCTTAGATAGAGAGTTGCAACACTGTGGTAGTTTAAATCACTTACATGGGACATTTCTTCCAGGTTTCCTTTGGCCAATCAGCTTGCTTTGCCTGAATCTGAGTCCCTATGTGGTATATCTCAGGATGTTCCCGTGTATGTGTGTGCATCTCTTACCTGAGATGGATTTCGGTGAAGGGACCTATGGGTAGGTTGACATCACTTCCCTTTCAAACTTCAAGGAGGCTTTCTGTGCATTTATAGTTGGCAAGATCTCCTTGACCTTGGGAATGAAAAATATGTGGTCTCTGTCTTTTATCTGGGCAGGGCTCAGCCTCCTCTAACTTCATCTTGGGATTATCTGTCCACAGGGGACAAACTCTGACTGCTCAGCCTGGGACCCATCTATCTCCTACTACAGTAAGAAATAAAATACCCTTGTGTTGAGTGTGTGTGTGTGTGTGTGTGTGTGTGTGTGTGAGAGAGAGAGAGAGAGAGAGAGAGAGAGAGAGAGAGAGAGAGAATGAGAGAGAAAATGTAGTGGCCTTCTTTGCCAATGGGATGTTTAATAAAATGAGAATTATAGAATACATTTCCTTATAAATGTGTGTGTATGTGTGCACATAGATTTACACATTTATGGGAAATTATACTTTCTTGAAAAAAAAATTGTCCTGTTTTAAATTATATCAAGTTTGCTACTGAGCCCCTCTGTGAGGTCAGAGAATCTATATTCAGTCTCCAAGATCAGCATCTTTTATTTTGCCATCTGTTTAAAAAACACTTTCTTCATTCTCTTCTCTCTGGCTGAGTAGAATCAGAGGAGACAGATTGCAGCCTGTTGAATTTTTAGCAAGTAAATTCATTCCAGAAAAGAAATCTAAACAAGGCAATGACCCTATTATATCAACCACCCATAGGGTTGTAAACCAGAATAGAAATGTTGGGTATTTGCTTGAGCTCCTCATTGGAAAATGAATTAGGTCATTGAAGTCACTGTTATCCATCTCTATTCACAATTGCAATTCTATACCTGTTCCCTCAAATACCAGTGGATTAAGCTTTATGAGATTAAGTTCAATCACCCAGCATGGTAACTGCAAATATCAGGAATTCATTTATGTGTTCCGTGTGCTCCCTGTTCTCTAGGTGCCAGCCTGAAAATAAGGGCCTGAGTGGAGGAGTGGGCAGGAAATATTTGTAAGTCACATTTGGATTGGTGGAAGAATTATCCCCGCAGAAGACACCCTACAGAGTGAATCAGATGACTGCTGTTTGGAAGACTTGGGAAGAGTCTGCAGAAAGTGTTCTGTTTGTATGTTACCTGTCTTATTGTTCCAAGATTTTAATGATTCATACATTGTTGTTCAGTTACTAAGTCATGTCGAATTTTTTGCAACCCCCTGGACTGCAACATGCTAAGATTCACTGTCCTTCACTATCTCCTGGAGTTTTCTAAAATTCACGTCCATTGTGTTGGTGATGCTATCTAACCATCTCATCTTCAATCACCTCCTTATTCTTTTGCCTTCAGTCTTTCCCAGTATCAGGGTCTTTTCCAATGAGTCAGCTCTTCACATCAGGTAGCCAAAGTACTGCAGCTTCAGCTTCATCATCAGTCCTTTCAATGAATATTCAAGGTTGATTTCCTTTAGGATTCATACATAGCTTTCAAATAAATATTTTGTGTATTGGTTTAAAAAAATGACCTAACTAAAGAGTATTAAAGAATGTGGAAGAGTATTCCTCTCCCTTATTTCACCAAGATCCACTGATCAAGTTTTAGAAGTACACAAAGATGGGAATGAAATGCTTTTATCTGTGTTTTCCTAATAAAATTTGATTTTGATACAAATGGAATGGTACATTTTTCTGGTTGCCTTTTCAAGTATCACTTCTAAAAACATATATAAGGGTATATAAATGTTCACTAAATCCTTGACGGATTAGAAGATTTTAGTAAGAAATTAATCAGAAACAGGATGCTAAACTAAGTTTTTTAAATGTTACAGCTTTGTCTTTCTTAGCTTCACCATCTTGTTCATGGTTATATATTAAACAAGGGCACCCCATAACAGCCACCCTTTCTTTGTTTCTTAGACCTCTTTTTGCCCTTTGCCCTAACATATATTTGTAACTCTTTATATCTCTGACCATATTAACCTAGAACCACAAACAAAGTTGACACTAGTATTTAATTTCTATGGTCCTTATAGAATGTATTTCTTTCCAGAAATCAGCCTCTTTTTCCCCTCTCTGGTCTTAAACCAATGTCATCATGTGATTCTGAGAAAGTCCTAAAGAATTTATCTTGCTGTCACATTGTCTCTGATAAATATAGCTGCCTTGGAATTACTACTATGCTATATATGGTTGACCACTGAAGAAACCTAGCTTTAACCTCAGAGAGAATATAGTTGACCAGACTTGGTGACTAAATATAATCTGTGGACGCATGGTTGCACTTAATACCTGCCCAGCTTCCAACCAGAGAGTCAATCAAAATCAGCATCCTTGCACCATTCTGTTTGTGTGTTGGTCACTCAGTTGTGTCCAACTCTTTGTAAACCCATGGGTTGTAGTCCACAAGATTCCTCTGTCCATGGGGTTCTCCAGGCAAACATATTGGAGTGGGTTGCCATGCCCTCCTCCAGGGGATCTTCCTGACCCAGGGATCAAACCCAAGTCTCTGACGTCTCCTGTTTTGGCAGGCGAGTTTTTTGTTTGTTTTTCGTGTTTTTGTTTTTTTTTTTTTTTAATCACTAGCACTACATGCCCTCTAAATCTGGGAAAGAAATACCAGGCTGGTCAGTGGGTGTGATTAGTTCACCCAGCCACACTCCTAGAAGACCACAGAGACATTAAGCCTGTATTCCTTGAGTCACCTAGTTTACCACAGACATGGAAGTTGAGGGTTGTAGAGCACTCTGAATAGAGAAACAGAGCTGTAGCATCATGTGGGTCCATTTCTACTCAGATTACCCTACATAAATTCATCATTGTTCTGCTCCCAGCCACTTAAGAAGGGTGATAGGCAATTTTGGGAAAGGTACTGCTTGCATGCTCAGTCATGTCTGACTGTTAGCCCTTCAGGCTCCGCTGTCCATGAAAGTTTCCAGGCAAGAATACTGGAGTGGGTTGCCATTTCCTACTCTAGGGGATCTTCCTGATCCAGAGATTGAACCCCACATCTCCCAAATTTCCTGTATTGGCAGGCAGATGCTTTACCACTGAGCGAGATAAGGTGCTTCTAGAGACCAAATCGACACCTTGTTATTCATGGGCTATCTCTACTAATCAAATAAGTCCAGGTGTCAGTGTTAGCTAGAACACTTTATAAAAGACACTCCACAGGGGAGGTCCCCTTAGGTGTAGGACCCAGAGAATGAGTCAGCTTGTTGAGGTCTCTGGACAGTGTTGTTGCCACTACAATGGAAATGAGATCATCTGTTTTATTTCCTATGTGCTTTTGCTTATTTGATTTCATCCTTATCCATGTCCATAAATACATATCTATACAAATAAATGGGGGCTTTCCTGGTGACTCAGATAGTAAAGAATCCAACACCAACAAAAGAGACCTAGGTTATATCTCTGGGTCTGAAAAATTCCCTGGAGAAGGAAATGACTACCTTCTCCAGTATTCTTGCCTGGAGAATTCCATGGAAAGAAGAGCCTGGCTGGCTACAGTCCATGGGGTTGCAAAGAGTCAGACACCACTGAGCAACTAAGCACGTACACACACACACACACACACACACACACACACGAGAGTAAATATATGTATACATTTATGTAAATATTCTATACAAATATTTATATATAGCTACACGTAGATATAGATATATGCATTATATATAATTACATTATATATAAAATATTTCATATCAAACACACACACACCTGTAATTCTATATTTTATTAACCTAATATTAATTCTTCCAATGTTAATTCTTCCACGATCCTAAAGTAAAATAAGCATAACATTTAAGCATATTCACCATTTGTTACAGAAAAATAATGTCTTTGTTTTACCAAGCAGTAATGTATCACATTTCAATCAGCAAGAATAGTTCTCTGTGGTATTGAGATACTGAATTCAGGACTTAGCGAACCATTTAATTCCGTCAATGGCAATTATCACAGATAGGTGGGTATGCAGAAAATGCAAAATATTCTAATTGCTGTTTTTAGTCCAATAATAATTAGCTACTATGTTACAGAGATCAAAACACCACGCAGCTTGATTTTTAATCCTGGTTGAATCATTTACAAATAGAATTTCTTCTTAATTTGAATTTATACTCATATTTTTCATCTTTTTATATATTTATGCTGTCAAATATATTTATATTAAAGTCAATAACAAGTGATATACTTTATATGTTTTAAGTGAAGTTGTTATTCATAGTGATAACATGAGACAAAATACTCCTTTACTTAAGCCTATAGAGTTTTATAACTATAATCCTTAGATGCTAAGACTCAGTGAAATGGACATATGTAAAAGATCATTACCTACAGGCCTGCATTTTAAGTATCATCGAACATTCTGCTTATGAAGTAACATTGGTCTGAAAACCCTCTATCTCCTCTCATAACTGAAATTTAGTGATAATCTTTAAACTCCATTTTAAGAATTAAAGCAAAGAAAGAATAGTTTTCTAGAACATACCATTACATTTTACAAAATCAGATACAGTTGCTTTTTTAATTTACTGCATGTTTTTTAAATTTACCTTTCCTTTTTCAAACTATGTTTACTCCTTACTCCTTCATCTCCTGCACTGATACACTGAATCTTATGAGAAAATAAAAACTTCAATGCTCCTTTTTTTCGTTTTTTGCATTCTCTCCATTCCCCACTGTGTCAAGTGTGTTCTTCATGTTTGCAACTCTATTCCTGTTCGGCAACTAGTTTCATCATCTTTCTAGATTCTATATTTAAACACTAAATACAATACTTGTTTTTTTATCTTTCTGACTTCACTCTGTACAGTGAACTAAATACACTACCATTTGTAAAATTCTAGTGGGAAGTTGCTATATAGCACAAGGAACTCAGCTCATGCTCTGTGATGACCTAGAGAGGTGAGATAGGGGGACAGAAGGCAGCCTCAAGAGGGAAAGGATATATGTATACAGATAGCCAATCCACTTTGTTGTACAGCAGAAAGTGACACAACATTGTAAAGCAGCTAGACTCCAATTAAAAAAAAAAAGTCTCCTCACCATTCATGGTTTAATTTACTAGCCAAGGATTTACCACATCCTTCATTGAGCTGAAAGCACTCTTTTTATAACTTTGGTGTCATTTTTTATTATTTTGTCAATAAGTTTTAAAAATATACTGCCAATGATAAATCAATAGGGCAAAGTGGTGGCTTTTATAGTGTTAGCATAATTCAAAAATCTATCAGTATGAGTGAAAGTCACTCAGTCCTGTCTGATTCTTTACAACCTCATGGACAGTAGTCCTCCAGGCTCGTCTGTCCATGGAATTATCAAGGCAGGAATACTGGAGTGGGTGGCTGTTCCCTTCTCCAGGGGATCTTCCCAACCTAGGGATGGAACCTAGATTTCCCACATTGCAGGTGGATTCTTTACCAACTGAACCACGGGGTAGGGTGGGGGGATCATTAAAATTAATATTATAAAAATACTATATATGTTAACCTCAAGCTTACAGGTATATTTTAGGATTAAAAATCACACTGTTTTATTATGTCATATTTGGGATTCAGTTCTTTAAAACTACATTTACTCATAATTTTAAAAATTTCCGATGACATCTTATTAACTACAAAATGAAAACTCTTTAGACTAAGATTAAAGGTGGATGGTAATCTGTGTCATTTATTTCATCTCCGCCTGTCCCTGCCCCTCAATATGGATTGTTTTCCATCCAAATAATAATTCTTACTTTCAAAATTGTTTCCACGTTTTTTCTTGGGTATGTAGCTCTACCCTCTCCTTTACACTTTCCTATCATTTTCCCTTAAGAATCTAGCCAAGTTTTAAGCTTGAACAGAAGCTTTATTTCTACATTTACAAAATTTGAAGTGATAATTTGCCTTCTAATTTACTCTCACATTCATATGTATTTATTATTTATTTACTAAGTTTTCTTTATAAATATACATGTTAATTTAGCAGTTAGGTTCTCATCAACAAGTGGCCATGACTGCTATATTTTTTTGTACATCATGCCACTGCTGCTGCTAAGTCACTTCAGTTTTTGCCGATTCTGTGCGACCCCATAGACGGCAGCCCACCAGGCTCCCCAGTCCCTGATATTCACCAGGCAAGAACACTGGAGTGGGTTGCCATTTCCTTCTCCAATGCATGAAAGTGAAAAGTGAAAATGAAGTCGCTCAGTTGTGTCTGACTCTTAGTGACCCCATGGACTGCAGCCTACCAGGCTTCTCTATCCACGGGATTTCCCAGGCAAGAGTACTGGAGTGGGTTGTCATTGCCTTCTCTGAGAATAGCACTGAAACATGTATATTATCATATGTGAAACAGATCGCCAGTGCAGGTTCGCTGCATGAGACGGGGTGCTCAGGGCTGGTGCACTGGGACGACCCTGAGGGATGGGATGGGGAGGGAGGTGGGAGGGGGGTTCAGGATGGGGGACATATGTACACCATGGCTGATTCATGTGAATGTATGGCAAAAACTACTACAATATTGTAAGATAATTAGCCTCCAATTAAAATAAATTAATTAATTAAAAAATAAAATAAATAAAATGTGTCTAGACTATGTTGTGCTGTGCTGTGCTTGGCGCTCAATTGTGTTCAACTCTTTGCAACCCCATAGACTGTAGCTTGCCAGGTTCCTTTGTCCGTGGAGTACAAAGAAGGTAATTAATGGTTATACTTGGAGTTTATTTTATTTTTTCCTTTCTTGAATTCTTCTAAATTGTGCCTTTTATTTTTTGACCAGTATAATAAGAGTTTAATTGAAGTTTTGTCTTTTCATGTGTTTTATCTTACTTTTTCTTTTGCTTGTTTGTTTGTTTTGGGATTATTTGAACTTGAAGAGTTTACACAGGAATTGAAATATAGACATATATATATAATCTAAAAAATAGGGGAAAAGGTATACTTTTCAGTTCTCTTTAAGTTAAAAATGATTTAAATAAGCTACTTAAATAATAAAAGGTGTATATCAAATTATATAATTCTTAGAACTTCTTTCTAAAACCCAAAGTTATCTAATATTTTACTATTCAGAATAAAGCCATATAGTTATGTCTGCAGTGATTTGATTCCAGTCTAATTCTATAAAACACCTCTTAAAATGTGTTAAGTTTATAATTTTGTTGTTGCTATACCTTACACTTCAAACATGAAGACGTGAAGATTTGGCAGAATATTACTCTTGACAGAAGTCTCATTTTTATCAGATGTTTTCGCTGAGAACCAGATGCTCTCCTAGGGTCTAACAGCAGAGAAGTTGGCCCTTCTGCCCATGTAAGGTTATGGATACTTCACTTCATATAAGTTCTTTGAATCCTTTACCTATATTAAAGGGATTATGTACCACTTTCAATTGTTACAGAAGAGTTCACTCTAAACTGGGTGAAAAATAGATGTCAATGACAAGGGGTAGTAATTAGTTATAGTCACCTAAATAATAAACTTCATATCTTATGTATCATGTAGTTTTGTTGATTATATTTCCTCCTGCAGAATCATAAGAGTGCTATTATACTTGTACTAAAATACTGTGTTTCTCTACTGCTTGACCACAGAAGAGTGCTTATATAAATCATTAGAAAAAAAAAATGAGGAAGAGGAACATCTTATAATAACAAAACTGAGAAGTAAAAATATTTTGATATGCCAAAGCTTATATTAAACACATAAATTATCAAATTAGTTTGTGTGAATAAAATGAATGTCCTCTAATCAGTCTTTAAGGATTAAATGTAAGTTTTATTAAGTTTTAAATGTGTTTCTAAACAACAATTATCTTGATATGGTAAAACTATAGGCAAAATTAGGCTAACATTTTTAGAAGATAAAACATACATAAATATAAAAGTACATAAAATATAAAAGTAAACATTAGTGATGATCAAATAATGTTTCAAATTACAGTCAACATATTAAGAACAAGAATATTTACTCTCATTACAGAAATGAGTCTTCTGATTTTTTATTACAAATACATATCTTTATAGTGGAAAATCTAGAATAACCTTCCATTTTTTATATCATCAAGTGAAGTTAGGCTTTTGAAGTGTTACCACACCAGCTGGTTTATGAAAGACAGTTCCAGTTTATGCTATTGCCCTCTGGTGATTATCTATAATATCTTCCTTCATTTGAGAGTTTTGAAATTATCAAATGGATTGAAATTATCTGATTTTGTGGGGGAAAAAATCTGTACTATTTAATAAAGTAATCAACTAGGAAGACTGAAGATCAAACTTACAAGGATTAGTCACAAGACTAAAGTCATTAAGTCATTAAGACTTTAAGATAAGTTTTGGGGGAAACTATTTCACTTAAGTTAGGAGCAAATGAATTTTCAAAATGGGACAGGAAGGTAGGCAGGAGGTGGCAGAGATAAATTCAGATGCATAGGGCAGACATCTGCCATGGTTTTAATTGAATTCTCAATGCAAATTTATAGGGAAAGTCAGGATCATTTAAAGAATAAGTAGAAAGAAGTTGCTCTTCTTTTCTTTGCTGTTTTTTTCCTCAATAAATTGCTTAAAGAAAAGTAAGCTAGTTTGGCAGCAGTTGAACAACATTTGGGGAATTTCATTTTGGCCACAACTTAAAGTAAACTAAACTAAATATGCAAACATCAAAAAGCTATGCAACACAATGCTCAGATTTTCAGAAGAAATAATTTAATTGATTTCAAAAAAGCTTACTGAAAACCTATTCAAATTGTATGCATGACATTTTTATAGGTACACAGACAAACCATCCATGTTTTTCCAGGTTTCTAAATACAATGATAGGGATATTTTAAACCATAAGTTTAAACAAAATGTATGAATTAAAGTCAAGTCATACTATTATGAATTAAATGTGTCTCTCTCTAATTCATTGTATAAGACATGCAATGTGTGGATTTTGTTATTGTAGCTCAAACTGCCTAAAGCATAGATATTCAAATAATATTTTCTTATATATAATGGCCTGTTGCCACATAGAAGTATACCATCTGGCTTGTTAATTTGCTGTTTAGTCACTAAATAATTTCAGACTCTTTTGCAAACCTATTGGCTGTAGCCCGCCAGGCTCCTCTGTCCATGGGATTTTCCAGGCAAGAATATTGGAGTGAGTTGCCATTTCCTTCTCCAAGGGATCTTCCTGATCCCTGGATTGAACCACTATCTCCTGCATTAGCAGGTGGATTCTTTACCACTGAGCCACTGGAAAGTTCAGTGTGTGGCTACAGGCAACTAAATTTTAGGATAGTTTTGTAGCTATGTCATAGTATCAGACTTTGTTTCTTTCAGAACAAGATTTTTATCAGTGAAATTGGCTAGTAGTAAATTTGCAACTGTCTATGAAAACAACCATTTACTCACTAAATTGAATATTTCAAATAAATATAGGAAAGCAATTTACTGCGACATTATAGATGTAGATTCTAGGTAGAATCAAAGATTGATGAGACCACAGGAATCTTGGAAAAGCATTCAGTTAAATATTTTGCAGAGTTTTTTTTTGGCTTAGTTTACATAAAATACTGCATTTCCAATTTAAAGGTGTTTACATTGATATCAAATTTAGTTCCTCTTGAACTCTGTATCATGTATATGATTGAAGTCTGTATGCATAGTCTATAAGATTATAATCAGAGAATGTCAGCCATTGGTATCAATATACAGTGAATGGATATATATACCCTTTGATTGGAACTTCATAATATAGCATTGTTTTATATTAAATAGCATTCTTAGCTAACACAATAGGTTGATTCTTCTTTTATTCTTCTTGATCATAAACATCAATAACGTCCACAATGCGAATGGAGTTTCACAGTCTATGTTTTGCATATTCTAACAAATACTACCAACTTACTTGCTGTATGATGGCAATCCTAAAGGAATTTCAATTCATTATATTTAGTCATTTTAATCAGTTTTGTTTATAGCAGACCAACTGGATCAAGAACATGGGCTCTCTAAACCATACACCTCTGTTCAGTTCAGTTCAGTTCAGTCGCTCAGTCATGTCCGACTCTTTGTGACCCCATGAACTGCAGCATGCCAGGCCTCCCTGCCCATCACCAACTCCCAGAGTTTACCCAAACCCATGTCCACGGAGCAGGTGATGCCATCTCATCCTCTGTCTTCCCCTTCTCCTCCTGCCTTCAATCTTTCCCAACACCAGGGTCTTTTCAAATGAGTCAGCTCTTCACATCAGGTGGCCAAAATACTGGAGTTTCAGCTTTAACATCAGTCCTTCCAATGAACACCCAGGACCGATTTCCCTTAGGATGGACTGGTTGGATCTCCTTGCAGTCCAAGGGACTCTCAAGAGTCTTCTCCAACACCACAGTTCAAAAGCATCAATTCTTCTGCGCTCAGCCTCCTTATAGTCCAACTCTCACATCCATACATGGTCACTGGAAAAACCACAGCCTTGACTAGATGGACCTTTGTTGACAAGGTAATGTCTCTGCTTTTTAATATGCTATCTAGGTTGGTCGTGACTTTCCTTCCAAGGAGTAAGCGTCTTTTAATTTCCTGGCTGCAATCACCATCTGCAGTGATTTTGGAGCCCAAAAGCATAAAGTCAGTCACTGTTTCCACTGTTTCCCCATCTATTTGCCATGAAGTGATGGGACCGGATGCCATGATCTTAGTTTTCTTAGTTTTCACTCTCCTCTCACCTTCATCAAGAGGCTCTTTAGTTATTCACTTTCTGCCATAACTGTGGCATGTACCTCTGTGGGTTTCTGCAATTGTGGTCAGTATTTGTACCAATAGGGCTTCCTAGGTGGCTCAGTGATAAAGAATCCCTCTGCCAATTCATGAGACATGTGTTCAATCCCCGGATTGGGAAAATCCCCTGTCATGGGAAATGACAACCTGCACCACTATTCTTGCCTGGAAAATCCCATGAACAGAGGACTCTGGCAAGATATAGACCATGGGGTTGCAAAGATTTGGACATAATTGAGAAACTGAACATGGATGCATATTTGCATCCATAAGATAATTCTATATCAGACATGAACCTTGAACTATGTTTTGTTCCTGAAAGACAAATTTTGCTGTCAAAAACATGTATGAAAAGACAGTCACACACACACAAAAAATACTAATAACAGTAAAATATGATAGTCCCATACAAGATTAGCTTTAAAAATACTATATGCTCCCAAATAACAGTAATAACTCCAAGTGTATAATAAATGAAATGGATCACTAATAATAAAAATAGAAATTCTAAAGGAATTCTGAAAAATTCTACCAAGAAGTGTATAGAAATCATATACAGAACCTAACGAACTTTTCAAAGGTCTTTATAAGATACCTAAATAAATATATATCTCCATCATGTTCTGAGACATCATGACTCAAACAGTCAAACTCTTTCTGTGAGTAGACTATATGTTCAAAAGATCCCATTCAAACATTCAAAATATATTTAAGAGAATGTGATAGTCTATTCTAAATATAATCTAGAAGAATAATTGTCTGAGAACAAGAAAAAAGCTTATTTAATAAACACAAATGAGATGGGCATGAGCATAAATGTTCCCTAAAAGAAATGAAAGCCAACACTCTATATAGCTAGGATAGAGTTGGTTGGTAAATAAGAGAAAATCATATCCTCCACTTTCCAATCTCATTATAGTTTATGACCTATGTAAAAAAGTAACATACAAAACAAAATTAAAACACCATCTCACACAGATAAAGACAGATAGAGGCAGAGGCAGAGACAGATTGACAGAAAGAAACATCCTAATGAACTCACTTGAAACACCATAAGGATCATAAATTGCCAATAATTGCCAAGAGAGAAGAAAGAGTTTCAAAGTCATTATCTCCTTTTCATTTTGAGTTAATTATGTGACTTCATTATTCTAATGTATATGAGAATAAATCACACTCTTTCCTCTGAATGTAGAGCAAATCCCTCCAAATGGTTGAAGCCATGAAACTTGAATTATACATAATTATATATATATATATATATATATATATATATATATATATATGAAAGCTATAACAGGAAGAACTGAGGTGTGAGAGTAACAAATTTCTTGTGATTGCCATTGTGGCACCTCGTTGTCTTGATAATAACATACTGGTAACATCTGTAAACTAAAGAACACCACTTGCCATCTGGTTCTTCAAGGATTGAGTCATTAGCCACTGCATTCTCTCTCATACAATACATCCTGAAAGGAATTCAGGGTAAAGAACAGCATGAGGCAGGAGGCAAAATAAGCCCTTAGATAGTTAGAAATATTTCAGGAGAAATTTTTTTATGAACCTGGAGTCTTGTATCTTTCCACAATTAGAAAATCAGTAATATCTCTAACTGAGATATCTTATCCTCATGACTAGCAGTAAGCTTTAAATGAGATATATGTTTAACTGCATGTATTCCCTGGCCAAAATTACAAATATACTGGTCTCTCCTCCCTACCTCTTTGTCGCATTTTCTCCAACAGCTGAGAGGCTGTTTCCTGGGCTATAGAACTCAGTAAGATCTCAAATAAAACTGAAACTTGCAGTTTTAATGTTGTGTGTTTTTATTTTGGCTGACAAGAGAATGGCTAAATATATTTCAGAATATCTATAAAGAGATTTCCTATGAAACCATGAAGATTACTGAGGCACTTGAATAGTGTATGCTATATTTAAGAGATTTAAGAGATATACTCTGATACATATCAGAGTACATGTATGTACATATGTATGTATATGTATGTACAACATATGTGTAGTTGCAGAGTCAGAGTATTTAGTCCATGAGATTACCCTCACTTTTGACACTATTCCAAGTTTTGGGGTCCTCAAGACCACCCTCAATTTTAGTAATTTATTAGAAATACAGAAACTGGAAAAAAATAAAAGAAATACAGAAATTGTAAGATGTTATGCTTAGAGTTACAGTTTTTTATAGCAAACGGGTACAGATTAAAAGTCACCGAGGAAATTGATATATGGAGCATAATCTAGAAATGTTCTCATGAAGAGCTTCCAGTTGTCCATTCCCAGTGAAATTATGAAGAGTATTAACTTCCCAATCAGTGATGTATGTCAAAACATTTGCAGTGTTGTCCATCAGAGAAGCTCAGTTGTGCCTTTGTTGTCTAGAGATTTTACTAGAGCCTTAGTCACACGCAGATGATTGAACACCTAAGTGGCTAACCTCAGTCTGCAGACCCTCTTAATGGCAAGATGATATACGTGACCCAAAATCCCACCAAAATTCACAATGGTAGGCTAATTCTCGGAGAAGGCAATGGCAACCCATTCCGGTACTCTTGCCTGGAAAATCCCATGGACAGAGAAGGCTGATAGGCTGCTGTTTATGGGGCCTCACAGAGTCAAACACGACTGAAGTGACTTAGCAGCAGCAGCAGCAGCAGGAGCAGGCTAATTCTCTGGCATGACATAAGGTAGTGTGTGTGTGTGTGTGTGTGTGTGTGTGTGTGATGTGTGCATGTGTATTTAGATAAGAGTTTATATTTATGTTATTCATTTTCTAAAATGAAAATGCTATACATCAAATTGATAACAAGTATCTATGAGTTGTATGAGTCAGGGAGATTTTGATGATAAATGAGGACTTCTTCTTCGGTTATTTATTCAGTGTACTTTTTTTTATTTCCAAGTTTGTAACTGTATTCTTCTTAACCACATTTAGAAAAATTTGCAATGGAAATTAATAGTAGTTCATACTCTAGAAAATTGTAAAATGCATCTATAACGGTTTTTTCTGCTGTAATGTTTTCTGTGAAGTTGTAATTTTAGAGTCAGAAGATGCTCATTATTAAGAGAAGATCAGCTTTTAAAATCTCTATTAGCTTAATGTTATAAAGTCTTTGACAAGTTTTCCACAATAGAATCCTTAATGAAGTAATAGAAATTATTTTTATCAAGAATTCATAGAAGACATGGAATAAAAACAACTGCTGAAAGTCTATGAACATGCTCACAATGGAAGGAGGCAAAAGTTATATCTATTCACTGTTTAACACATAAAGAAATTTAATGAAAATTGAGAAATTGCTCATTTTCTTTCCTACTAGCATTGATATTAACTTTAATTAATATAGTTCTTTTTTATTTTAGTGGAAAATCAAAATCAAATATAAGAAAATGCTTGTCAGTATATTTTTCAAGTGTTAAAATGTACATTAGTAAGATACATTTATTTCAGGGAAAAAATCCTAATTTGTAAATGCTTTACAGTATGTAATTGTTAAAGGGCTTTTCTATACCTATGAAATGAATTTATTATTTTCCTTCCCACTACAATTGTTTACCTATTATCCAGGGGAAAAATAACAATAAAGGAAACTTGTAGCAATTATAAATCACTTTTCAATTATTTCTCCTTAGGAAGTTTTATAAGATGCAAATATCACAATACTGTATCTTTTCCAGCCCTAAATTTATAAGCTGTAAATAGTACTGGGATGGTAAAAAGGGTTCTTTTGATGTTATGTTTTCCATAACATCTTATGGAAAAACTAAAAGGAACATTTTTTAGTCAACCCGATATTAAAAGCCATGACTAGTCTCAGAAAGAACTTGATGATTTGTTCTCTAGGCTGCTTATTCTCTAGCATTTTACTTTTGTTTCACCAGAAATAGTTTCTTTTTATGAGTAAGCTAGAAAAAAATTAAAAAAGGCTTCCCTGGTGGCTCAAAGAGTAAAGCCATCTGCTGCAATGCCGGAGACTCGGTTTCAATCCCTGGGTTGGGAAGATCTCCTGAAGGAGGGCATGGCAACCCACTCCAGTGTTCTTGCCTGGAGAATCTCCATGGACAGAGGAGCCTGGAGGGCTATCGTGCATGGGGTCACAAAGGGTCAGACAGGACTGAGCAGCTAAGCACAGCACTGAAAAAACTTAGTAATATTAAAGAAAAATTTCCCTTATTCTTCTTCAAATGATAAATATGGTCAGATGAAAAGACTAATAGAGTGGGAAAGATCTTTAGTGAGAACACAAACAAAGAACAGTGATAATTACACAATAAAGCCGTTGAGTAAGTGCTATCAGACTTGATGAAGATGCCACAAGATAGAATGATTGAATCAAAGATCAGATCATAAAATCATTATATGTGCATCATAGATGCTTGAAAATGTGCAAAGTTATACATACCAAAATTATAATATAGACCTTTAGGGTGGTGGTAATACAAATAGTTGGAGATTAGGATATGAATAGAGATATAGTTTCTGTTTATACAATTTCTTGCAAGAAATATCATTTCTGTAGTTAAAAAAATATTATTCCAAATCATTTGTTGCTAGGGAATTACAAATTTAGAGTCCAATACCATGACATACCTATTACAATGGTTAAAATCTCTTTTAAAAATGGTTAAGTGATTTTGAGAGGATAAGAAGCAAAGGAAACTCTCAATCATTGTTGATGGATTGGCAAATATTACAGCCATTTAAAAGACAGCTTGATAATTTCTTGTAAAGCTTATAGTAGTATTTACTTTAGGACTCAATAATCGCATTGTAAAGAATCCACAAAAGAGACACAAGAGACATGGGCTCACTCCCTAGGTTGAGAAGACACTTTGGAGTAGGAAATTGCAACCCACTCCAATATTTTTGCCTGGAAAATTCTGTGGATGGAGGAGCCTTGTAGGCTATCATCCATGGGGTCATAAAAAAATCAGACACCACTGAGCATGCACGCATGGAATTACTCCATAGAGTCCTTATGTAACTGATTTGAAAGTTATGTTAGCATGAATTTGCATGTAAAAGTTTAAAACAGCTGGAATCAATATTGCCCCAAATTGGAAGAAGGCAAGATGCCCTTCAATATGTAAATGGTTAAATAAACTGTGGTACATCCACATAACAAAATGTATTCAGTAGGAGGAAATGAGCTATCAGGCTGTAAAAATGCATCAATGAAGCAAATGCATATACCCAAATAAAAGACAGTCTTCTATGGATATAGACTGTATAATTCTAATTATATGCCATTCTGGAAAGGAAAAGCTCTAGAGCAGGAGGAATGAAAACTTTTAAAAACATTCTAACTGAATTATAAATGTTTGAAATCACCTCAGGGAAGAGAGTGGGGAAAGGTATTAACTTAAATAAATTTGTATGAGTTGAGTCTAAGATTGAAGACAAAAGGAAATACACATAAGCAGTGCACTCTAGCTAATAAAGTTGTTCTCTTTTGGATACAGAAATAATTCTACTGCTGACAGTAGAATTGAACAACTTATGAATAGCAGATGGCAGGAGTGAGAATTTTTGCAGATAAACAAGGAAAGGAACCTGGAATAACCTTGGTGTTAATATATTAGAGTTGGTGACACAAGCTTGAACTAATGTTTATCTTATTATTATTATTATTATTATTTGATTTGGCAGCAGTTTTTCTTATTTAGTATTTTTTTTCATTTATTTTTATTAGTTGAAGGCTAATTACTTTACAATATTGTAGTGGTTTTTGCCATACATTGACATGAATCAGCCATGGATTCACATGTATTCCCCATCCCAATCCCCCCTCCCACCTCCCTCCCCATCCCATCCCTCTGGGTCTTCCCAGTGCACCAGCCTTGAGCACTTGTCTCATGCATCCAACCTGGGCTGGTGATCTGTTTCACCATAGATAATATACATGTTTCGATGCTGTTCTCTCTAAACATCCCATCCTTACCTTCTCCCACAGAGTCCGAAAGTCTGTTCTGTACATCTGTGTCTCTTTTTCTGTTTTGCATATTGGGTTATCATTACCATCTTTTTAAATTCCATATATATGTGTTAGTATACTGTATTGGTCTTTATCTTTTTGGCTTACTTCACTCTGCATAATGGGCTCCAGTTTCATCCATCTCATTAAAACTGATTCAAATTAATTCTTTTTAATGACTGAGTAATATTCCATGGTGTATATTTACCACAGCTTCCTTATCCATTCATCTGCTGATGGGCATCTAGGTTGCTTCCATGTCCTGGTTATTATAAACAATGCAGGAGGTACAATTACACACCAGTCAGGATGGCTGCTATCCAAAAGTCTACAAGCAATAAATGCTGGAGAGGGTGTGGAGAAAAGGGAACCCTCTTACACTGTTGGTGAGAATGAAAACTAGTACAGCCACTATGGAGAACAGTGTGGAGATTCCTCAAAAAACTGAAAATAGAACTGCCATATGACCCAGCAATCCCACTTCTGGGCATACACACCGAGGAAACCAGATCTGAAAGAGACATGTGCACCCCAATGTTCATCGCAGCACTGTTTATCTTATTATTGAGGTAGATGGTTACATATAGAAATATTTATATATGTGTGTGTATGTATGTACATGAGTTAGTCTACAGTATATCTTTTCTTGCTCTTTTCTCTGAGTAGGGCAATAATAAACAACATATCAATTGTTAAACAAATCCAAAATGCAAATCTTGGTTTCCAATCCCATTCTCCAATAGAAGAAATTTGAGCTTCTTGGAAAATGGTTGAATATAGGCCTGGGGGAGAAAATAATACTAGACAAGCCTGCAACATCTTTAAACAATAACAAAACACACTCACACACAAAATTGATGAAGTTATGTTAAAGTGACACAAGAGATGACTGAAAGAATTCCAAATGGGCAAAGTTGGAACAAATTGAATAAAATAAATAATACTGCATTATATTATACAGTTTAGGATAAATAAATATTTGGAGTCATGATGATATAAATAAATGGTTGAATAAGTCAATAAATGGAGGAAAAGTGACGAATCTTTCATGCAGAATAATTCAAAATAGTTTATATAGATTCTCCACCTTCTTGGAGGTGGTAGCATAAATTGTTACTCTGTAATTGTGGGCTAGGCCTGGTAGCTTCTTTCCAAAGAGCACTTATAAAGGGGGGTCAAAAGATAACTTTATAGTGGATTAAACTTGACAAACATTAATGCAGCCCTTTGATCAAGGTCCACATTTCTATGGACAAATCATGTTGATAATCTGTTCCCAAGATATGACGCGATGAAATTATACTTTATCTCTGCAGTCTTCCTCCCCAAAATATATAACCTGAGGAACTGATAAAGAAAAAAATATCAGACTGATTCCAATAGAAGGCCATCTTATGAAATACTTCAACAGTACTTATAAAACTGTCAAATCCAACAAAACAAGAAAATTTGGAGAAATGGTCAGGCCAAGAAGATCCTAAGGAGACACTATAGCATATGATCTTGGAATAGAAATAAATACATTAGGTAAAATATAAGGAAGTCTGAATAAACTGTTTTATTTAATAATATCATATCACTATTGGTTCATTAATTATGACAAAAGTACCATACCAGTATATGATATTAATAATAGGAAAAACTAGTGAAGGAGTATATGTTAATTCTCTACAAAGTTCTCTCAATTTTGTCTGTCATGATAAAACTCTTCTAAAAATATAACATTTTGAAAAATCTGAAAGATATGTGTCTCTATATCCAGAGACATAAAAATCTGGAAAAAAAAATTAGCCAAGTTTTATGGTTAATATATGATTCTTGAAAGAAATGTTAAGCATTATAATTTATCTAAATTTGAATTGCTTTTCTTAAACTGAACATGGATTCTTTTATTAACTAAAGCAATAACTATTAAAAAAAACTTTCATTTCTCAATAATAAATAGAAAAGTAAACATATGCCATTCATTGTATGGATTTCATTACTATTTACATTATGAATACGATTTTAACAATCTTTTACATGCAATGAAGATGCTTCTAGTGTTTTATTTTGAGAATGAGGTTTGGGATGGATACTGAAGCACCTCTCAGAGGTACGAAAATGATCTCAGGAACAAACTTCAAATTCCAGCAAATAAGTGGATTTAATTTGGTGGAAATCATCTATGATGTTCTTCAGAAGAATAATTTTAAGTAATATAGTCTTTACTGGATAATGTTGGCAAATAAATAAATAAAATTTCAACCACAGAATCCTGTCTAAATAAACCATGGATTCAGTGGAGCTTAGGGAGCTGTGAACTGAACATTCCTAATTATCTCAGCTGGAGTATGCCCTTTGGGAAAATGAACAATTTCTTAGCAAACACAGGGTTGGCTCTTGAAGAGTTTAGAGATGCCTCTTAGCATTTTTAGCTTGTGAAATGGATCAGAGGGATTAAAAATGCAACTATTAAATAATTGATTTTTAAATTCTATAATAAGAAATAGATTCAGTTACATAAAATATGAACTTAAAATATCATTTTAATAAAACTTTGACACCACTTTTGATTCTCACAGTCCACTAAAATACTATTTGGTAAATGTCATTGTATATATTACGTGTTGAAGGAAAATGAGTTTCAGAGAGGTTAAGTACATTATCACAGTTTATACTATTTGCAGTGACAAGATCTGAACTTGACTTTTGTTTTTTGAATCTATGACTGTTTTTTTTTTCTTTTTTCTTATTTAGTCTTCAGAAAATGTGATTTTCTTTAAAACTTTGAATTAAGTATAATCTTAGCAGAAGAACACACAGCCACTTATTGAATGATCATAAATCATATTTTATATCATATATTGGGTGATTATATAGGTATAATATTAAAGTTGCTTAGAGAATCTTGATTTAAAAGATTCAGATTAATTTTATTAACTTTAATAATCTACCTACATAATTAGTTACCTTCATCAACATCAAAATCATTGTTCTAAACATGATTAAATTTGATTTTAGAGTAAAGCCCAAAGGTTGCTCACTATCTTTAAAACCGGGTTACAGGTCTCCTAAAAGTCTAATACTTTTCTGTAGGTTGTCATATGTCTTAGGCAATGAGCTATAAAGACTGAACATATGTATATAGAATTTGCTGTTGGAGAGAAAAACAAATCTTTTATCAATAATAAAGTGATACATATTCAGGGATGGCAAACCTCAAATTATATAATTGGAAAGAATTTTGAAGCATATGTGAATAAAGTACCTAACTGCTTTTGAATTTCATCCAAAATATCTCTGCCAAACCATGATCAACATTTTACCCAGCAATTTTTGTCTGTTTTATTGTGTGTGCTTTTTCAAAAAATGCCAGTGACAATGCTTTGACTATATAATATATATTTCAGAATTATAAATACTTCATATAATAGCTTTGTTAGATATCTGTTCATAGTTACCTGCCAATTCTTTCTTTGAGCTTGTATATATTAGAAGTTTTAATCCTAATATCAGAGAAGCCCATCTTTCACTGCATAGTGAACAAATATTTTCTGAGAATTTCCTAAGAGCCAGCAGTCAAATTATCTGTTATGAGGATATCTGATTTCATTGAGGAAATCCCTATCGAGCTTTGAGAAAGTAAGTTATGATATAAAAACTGTATAACCTATCCAATTTATGTTGTCATATGAAGACAACAGGAAAAGAAATCTCAAATATATAAAAATCAAGCAAGCCAAATAACAGTAAGTAAAGGCTAAGATGTGTTGGCTATTAACCCTTCTATATATTTCTGAAATGATAAGTTGCCCAACTTTCTGTGTTATTTTAATTATTTCTACAATGTATTTTTAATAAAATACAATTTGTATAGACAATGATTTTTGCAATCACACTAAGAAAACACAAATTATCATAAATGATATTAATATTGCTAATGAACCAATGTTACAATATTGGTAGGAAAGGTAATGAGACAGCTCACCATTATAGAGTGGTACTAGATAAGCATTCAGAAATCAATGACATTGCTATTTATTGGTAATAATTAGTTAGCAATCATTCACTCAAGACCATAATGAAGAAGAGATTGTATTACAGTTCCCAAAAAACTGAATAGTTTATAAAAATTATTCATTAAGTAAAACAAAGTCTTCTTTATGCCAAAAACTTTCCCATAAAGGTAATAGAAAAAAAAAAAAGCAACATTATTATTGAAGAATGTGATATAATCAAGCAAATTTATGTAATAATAGCTGGCTCTACCCACTGAAACACATGCTCAAAATAAACAATAACTTATCCTTTAGCAAGAGGACCTGACAGCATCAATTGTCACCTAGATTCTATCCTAACTTAACCTAAAATTGGGTGCATATCTGTGTTAGCTAATTGGATTTACTTAGAGAAAAAGCTAGATATCTCATATAGTATAATGCGAGGTAGTTTTACCAATTGCAGCAAGGGACCTGCCTTAGTTGGAATCCTTCACTCCCACAGAACTTTTCATTTCCCACAGAATGTTTGCATTTCAAAGAGATGGCTCCCAGGTTCCTAATAAAGATAGTCCCAGTTTAAAAAGGTTGACAAAGTGCCTATCTAGTCTTCAAAAGGATTTATATGCATTTCAAAGAAAGGAAAAAGTACTTATAAATACAATTTTGCTATACAATTTTGCTAAGATAAGTGTTCTGAGAAAAAAAGAGAGGGAGAAATCCCTTACTTTATTTTAATAGGGAGAATTAAGCCTCTTCCTTAGTTTTAATTTGTATTTGTCCTTACATTCCTCAAGCTTTAACTCTTAAAGCAATTGAAGCATTAGAAAGAAAATATATACAAAGGGAAAAAAAAAAAGGTATTTAGCACTAAGAATGAGTAAATTATGATGAATCAGGAAATGATGTAAGGAAAAACTGTCATAGATCAGAAATTTACAATTTAACATATATAAAATACTGTGCAATCTCATGAAAATGTTCAATTTTTAAATGTGTATCATCAAAGCAAATAAGAAATCCAAAAATTTTAAACTGAAAAGCTATTCAAACTTCCCTTTAATAAAATAAGTTGTTATTGTTCAGTTACTATGTCATGCTTTACTCTTTGTGACCCCATGGACTAAAGCATGCCAGGCTTCCCTGTACTTCTCTATCTCCCAGAGTATGCTCAAACTCATGTCCATAGAGTCGGTGATGCCATCCAACCACCTTATGCTCTGCTGCCCGCTTCTCCTCCTGCCCTTAATTTTTCCCAACATCAGGGTCTTTTCCAAAGCAATGGCTCTTCTCATTAGGTGGCCACAATATTTGAGTTTCAGCTTCAGCATCATTTCTTCCAGTGAATATTTAGGATTTATTTCCTTTAAAATGGACTGCTTTGATTTCCTGGCTGTCTGAGGGAAACTCGAGTCTGGTTATCCATATGGGGGAAAGAGCTTATGTATCACGAATCAAGATAGGGGAATAAAAGGACATGTGTTCATCTCCTACAAGAACACCAAAATCACAACTAGCTACTGAACAATCATCAACGGGAGGGTGTTGGAATCCACCAAAAAAGATACCCCATATCCAGGGACAAAGGAGAAGCCATAACAAGATGGTAAGGAGGGGTGCAATCACATTAAAGTCAAACTTCATACTCACTAAGTGGGCAACCCACAAACTGGAGAACAATGATACCAAATAAGTTCTCACACTGTTGAAAAGGTTCTAGGCCCCACAGTAGACTTTCCAACCTGAGGATCCTGCAAAGGGACTGCATATCCCCAGGGAATCTGACCTTTAAGGATAGCAGGATTTGATTACATAACTTCCACAGTGCTTTGGGAAACAAATTCTTGGAGGGCACAAACAAAATATTTTACACACCAGCACTCAGGAGGAAGGAGCAGGGACTCCACAGGAGACTGAGCCAGACCTGCCTGTGAATAATAAATGGAGTACTCAACATTAAAAAATTATCGCCAAGTATATAGAGATGAATTTAAGCAAACTCTGGGAGACAGTGGAAGACAGAGAAGCCTGGTATGCTGTTAGTTCAGTTCAGCTGCTCAGATGTCCTACTCTTCTTAATCCCATGGACCACAGCACACCAGGCCTCCCTGTCCATCACCAACTCCTGGAGTCCACCCAAACCCATATCCATTGAGTTGGTGATGCCATCCAACCATCTCATCCTCTGTCATCCCCTTCTCCTCCTGCCCCCAATCCTTCCCAGCATTAGGGTCTTTTCCAATGAGTCAGCTCTTCACATCAAGTGGCCAAAGTATTGGAGTTTCAGCTTCAACATCAGTCCTTCCAATGAACACCCAGGACTGATTTGCTTTAGGATGGACTGATTGGATCTCCTTGCAGTCCAAGGGACTCTCAAGAGTCTTCTCCAACACCGCCGTTCAAAAGCATCAATTCTTCAGCAGTCAGCTTTCTTTATAGTCCAGCTTTACATCCATACATGACTAGTGGAGAAACCATAGCCTTGACTAGACAGATCTTTGTTGGCAAAACAATGTCTCTGCTTTTTAATATGCTGTCTAGGTTGGTCATAACTTTCCTTCCAAGGAGTAAGCATCTTTTAATTTCATGGCTACAGTCACCATCTGCAGTGAATTTGGAGCCCCCCAAAATAGTCAGCTACTGGTATGCTGTAGTCCATGACATCTCAAAGAGTAGAACACAACTTAAAGACTGAACAACAATGACAATTTTTTTAACTTTTAATTTCATCTTATTTATTATTGGTTTATAGCATTATGTTTTATGTGTGCAATGCTTTATTTTGACATCTGTATACACGACAGTGTACTCACCAACCAAGGTTTATTTTCCACCCATTACCATACAATTGATGCTTTTTATCCATTTTTGCCACTCTCCACTGCCCCCTCATCTCCCTAGTAACAACTACTCTGTTCTTTCTAGCTTGTTTCTCTTACTGTTTTATAATTTTTTTATGTTTTTTCCTCCCAATTGTTTTATTAGTTGGAGGCTAATTACTTTACAACATTGTAGTGGTTTTTGCCATACATTGACATGAATCAGCCATGGATTTACATGTGTTCCCCATCCTAAACTCCCCTCCCACCTCCCTCCCCATCCCATCCCTCTGGGTCATCCCAGTGCACCAGCCCCAAGCATTTGTCTCATGCATCCAACCTGGACTGGCGATCTGTTTCACACTTGATAATACACATGTTTCGATGCTGTTCTCTCAGATCATCCCACTCTCGCCTTCTCCCATAGAGTCCGAAAGTCTGTTCTATACATCTGTGTCTCTTTTTCTGTCTTGCATATTGGGTTATTGTTACCATGTTTCTAAACTCCATATATATGCGTTAGTATACTGTATTGGTGTTTTTCTTTCTGGCTTACTTCACTCTGTATAATGGCCTCCAGTTTCATCCACCTCATTAGAACTGATTCAAATGTGTTCTTTATAATGGCTGAGTAATATTCCATTGTGTGTATGTACCACAGCTTTCTTATCCATTCATCTGCTGATGGGCATCTAGGTTGCTTCCATGTCCTGGCTATTATAAACAGTGCTGCAATGAACATTGAGGTGCATGTGTCTCTTTCAGATCTGGTTTCCTCGGTGTGTATGCTCAGGAGGGGGATTGCTGGGTCATATGGCAGTTCTAGTTCCAGGTTTTTAAGGAATCTCCACACTGTTCTCCATCGTGGCTGTACTAGTTTGCATTCCCACCAACAGTGTAAGGGGGTTCCCTTTTCTCCACACCTTCTCCAGCATTTATTTCTTGTAGACATTTGTATAGCAGCCATCTGACTGGCGTGTTATGGTACCTCATGGAGGTTTTGATTTGCATTTCTCTAATAATGAGTGATGTTTAGCATCTTTTCATATGTTTGTTTGCCATCTGTTTGTCTTGTTTGGAGAAATGTCTGTTTAAATCTTTGGCTCATTTTTTGATTGGGTCATTTATTTTTCTGGAATTGAGCTGTAGGAGTTGCTTGCATATTTTTGAGATTAATCCTTTGTCTGTTTCTTCATTTGCTATTATTTTCTCCCATTCTGAAGGCTGTCTTTTCACATTGCTTATAGGTTCCTTTGTTGTGCAAAAGCTTTTAAGTTTAATTAGGTCCCATTTGTTTATTTTTGCTTTTATTTCCAATATTCTGGGAGGTGTGTCATAGAGGATCTTGCTGTGATTTATGTCGGAGAGTGTTTTGCCTATGTTCTTCTGTAGGAGTTTTATAGTTTCTGGCCTTACATTTAAATCTTTAATCCATTTTGAGTTTATTTTTGTGTATTGTGTTAGAAATCAAAATGAATATACTACCCAAAGCAATCTATAGATTCAATGCAATCCCTATCAAGCTACCAACGGTATTCTTCACAGAACTAGAACAAATAATTTCACAATTTGCATGGAAATGCAAAAAACCTTGAATAACCAAAGCAATCTTGAGAAATAAGAAAGCACAAAGCCACAGTCATCAAGACAGTATGGTACTGGCACAAAGACAGAAATATAGATAAATAGAACAAAATAGAAAGCTCAGAGATAAATCCACGTACCTATGGGCACCTTATCTTCGGCAAAGGAGGCAAGAATATACAATGGAAAAAAGACAACCTCTTTAACAAGTGGTGCTGGGAAAACTGGTCAACCACTTGCAAAAGAATGAAACTAGAACACTTTCTAACACCATTCACAAAATAGCTTGTTTCTTTTAACATAATAGCTTCAAAGTCCAATATTGCAAATGGAAGGATTTCACTGTTTTTTTTTATTTTTTATCTTTTATAATGTCTGTGTAGTATTACATTGTGGATTTTCCTGGTGGCTCAGACAGTAAAGAATCTGCCTGCAATGAAGGAGACTTGGGTTCAATTCCTGAGTCAGGAAGATCCCCTGGAGAAGTGAATGTCTATTCACTCCTGTATACTTGCCTGGAGAATTCCATGGACAGAGGAGACTAATGAGCTCAGTCCATGGGGGTCACAAATAGTTGGATATGAAGAAGTGAATAACACACACACACACACAGTATTACACTGTATAGTTACCACATCTTCTTTACCCATTTATATGTCACTAGGCATTTAGAATTATCATATGCTTCAACTATTCCACTTTTGAGTATTTATCCAAAGAGTACAGAAACATTAATAAATGTTAATAAAACAGGTACATTTTAGCTAAAAGAAGCACTTGGGGAGAGGCAGGAATTTCATTCCCATCCAAGTTATTTCAGCTTCCCCACTGCTTTCCACCACCACTGTTCACATGGAATTTCTTTCTCTGAAGAAGAGCATTAAAAATAGTTTTGCTATTTAAAATTAATAAACATAATAAGCATATAAAATTAATAAACTAAGTTCTGACTTAGCCATTATGTCACACTCTTTCTTTTTAATCTCAGAATTTTGATCAGGTCAATTTAAGATTTAAAAATCAAGAGGCTAGGTCTGATAGCAGTTTACATTTAAGTTTCTATTACTAGAATGATCCTTATTTAAATCACAGGACAACTTCCATTAGTGAATTGATACTTCAGACTTCAATGAATTGAACAATAATGTTATGCTATAGACAAGTTAAAGGAAAAGCCAAAGAACAGAGGCAGAGCCACTGAGCCACATTTTTGAGGCAGGAATATTGCTCATTATTGTTTGCTTGTTTTAGTGGAGGAGAAGAGGTAGATAGTAGTGTCCTTCTGCAATACAAAATTTACATACAGAATGACAACTTACAATACCTCCCATAGAATCAGATAATGTGGAAGGGTGCTCTGTAAACAGTGAACTTTCTATCTCATTGAAGAATACATTTGTCTCTACAGTTTCTACTACATTAGTATAATTGAATGTCAGATTCACTTTTATAAAAATAAAGCACTTTTTTCTTATTTTAAATATGCTCAACATCCTCTAATAACTATATCATTTTTCTCTAATGAAGGTGTTGCAAACTATAGCCAGCTCACAAGCTGAATCTGATTTGTGGCCCAGTTTTGTAAGATCTTAAAAACTAAGATTTTTGTTTATGTATACATCTTGAAAAAGTTACAAAAAAGAACAAAAAGACTACTAAGTAAGAGAAAACATATGTAACCCACAAAACCTAAAGTATTTGCTATCTGGCCATTGGCAAAACACACACACAGACACACATACACACAGACACACAGACACACAGACACAGACACACACACACACACACACCTATTCCTGCTTTTATTGATTCAACTCTTTGTTGAGAGGTGTTTACATTTTCCAAGCAGAGCTAAAACATCACACAATTTAAACTTTCTTTGTTTTTAAAGTAAAAAATAAATTCATTGTCCTTTAAATTTCTGCATTCCAAACTTTCTGATTATTTTTTTAATTGCACAAAGATATACTGCATTTTCTCTTACATACACACACATATATATAAACACTTGTGTATTAATATGCCTTCCTTGTGGTAGAATGCATTAAATATGTGATATGGGTGATTTTTTAGATATAAGACCCTAGGTGATATAGCAAAACGTTTAGCTTTAAAAAGTCAAGTGAGAGATGTCCTAAGGGGATCACTTGTAAAGCATAGGGGCATCTACAATGTAGAGATTGGCATCTCAGTCTTCTGTGAGACATGTCCATTTAAGCAGCAGCTGTGTTGATCAGGTTTGCATCTCCTGGTTCTGAATAAAGACAAACTGCAAAACCATGATAGTCAAGCATACTGCCTTCTTGCCAGTTGGCAGAGCTATGCTGAATTCTTTCTAAAGGGTCCATTGGGCTCTCTGGAGAAGAGTTGTCCTAAATCACTTACTAGTATTGTGCATAACAGATCTTGCTGAAATAAATGCTCTCCTTTAGGGAACTGTACCCTTGGGAGAACTCCCAAAAGAAATCCAGATGACTTTCACATAGCCCTCATAGGACAGTCTGTATTTAGAAACCAGTCATATAAATGACATAGGAGCTCTATCAGTATTTATCAGAAAGCCAACAGGAAGCAATGGAAAGTGGATTCTTGGGTCAGTGAAATAGAGATCATTTTCTTTCTTTCTCCTCCCAAACATAAGACACATGAGGAGCTACTGCATGGAAGAGGGAGTTGGGAAGAAGGTAAACATACTCCTACTCAATCCAAAGAAGAAACATAAAAGCTATCCAATTGAAATATTCTATTTAGAACAGTGATTACAAGAGGAAGAAGGGCTAATTCTAGTTTTTATACGAATATTGACTTTTAACTGGACAGATTTACAAAGGAAAATAGCTTAAAAATTATAATTGCTGGATACCCTTGAGAAATCTAGCACCAGGTAGGAATAATTGGCATAGTATATTTGAGTTCAGAGATTGAATACATAGATACAGTTGATACATAAATAAGTTAAAAGTATATAAAGCATAGGCTATCATTACAATGAGGTTTAGTCATTCTATTGTAATGTCCCTTGTTTAAAATTTAATTACTTAAAAAGATATTATTTGTATACATGCAGTCATTGATTGAATACGAAACCTATCATATATCATTTTTTAAACATTTGAATTATTTCACTGTTCATTTGAAGTACATCCATAATGACTATTTTGATATTTTTGCTTGTGTTTTTCTATTATTTTTTCCATTCACATGCATTCTTACTGAGTCCATTTTTGAGAAAAAAGGTTTTCAGCAATTAGCTTTAATTGAAGGTATATTATTTGGGGAGAATTACATATGTTGAATACAATTTGTGTATTTCAATCTTGGAGAATAAAGGATAACAATGCCACTAGATTGAAAAATAATATATTTACTTCCTCATATGACACAAATAAAGACTGATGTTTGAACATAATTATCAGATAGCAATTTTCCATGTCACAAAACATGATTTTCTCCCAATTGCACTGACTTCTGTAGTCATTTGATTAACAATGAATGTCTTATACCTTGTCTTGTTTAAAACAAAATTCTCCTGACATTTGCAGCAATTCACTCTATGGAGAAAAAGGAGAAATAATGTCACCTGATAACTTTAGGCTCATTGAACAACCAACTGAGCTTAAAGAAGTTCCCATTTTTATTTGGAGTTAATACAAAGTCCCCCTTGACACCCCCTAGTACAGAGATCATCCTATTACCCATTACTCAAGGTCATTAAGATATACTCTTACTTTCATAAGTCTCCTCATTCTTCTTCAAGTAAGTTAACAGATTAACTTGAATCTTTCACAGGCAGATTGAATCTTATAAAGGAAGAACTTGATATCTAAGGCAGACTAAACAACGCCTGTGAGACTACAGAAATCCGAGATATCTAATCATGAACCATAGAACAGAGTGAATTATGTGTTTTGGGAACTGATGAGAATTGCTTTGAATGTTTTATATTAACACCTTCAATGCTAATACATAACTAAGATACATTTTTTTCCTTCAGTGTGAAATTCACAATCACAAATTCAGTATGAGGGAGAACTGTGAATGTGTATGTGTGTGTATATTTAATATACCACTAAGAACAAAAAAAATAAAAAGGTTGATCAGTAAGTGGATATGCAGACTGTACCTTCAGATATGTAACCTCTGCTGTGCAACAATCCACTTAGTAAATTTCTATCTTTGAATTATGATGATATAACCCTGGAATAAGAAGTCAAGTGGGCCTTAGGAAGCATTTCTATGCACAAAGCTAGTGAAGGTTATGGAATTCAAACAGAACTGTTTCAAATCCTAAAAGAAGACACTTTTAAAGTGCTATACTCAATACGTCAGCAAATTTGGAAAACTCAGTGACCACAGAATTGGAAAAAAGTCAGTATTCATTCCAATCCCAAAGAAAGACAATGCTGAAGAATGTTCAAACAAATGAACGTTTTTACTTATTCTGCATACAAGCAAGGTTATGCTCAAAATCCTTCAAGTTAAGCTTCAGCAGTAAGTGAACTGCAAACTTCCAGATGTAAAAGCTGGGTTTCAAAAAGGCAAAGGGACCAGAGGTCAAATTGCCAACATTCGCTGGACCATGGAGAAAGCAAGAGAGTTCCAGACAAACATCTACTTCTGCTTCATCTGCTTTTGACGGTGAGTATCACAACAAAATGTGGAAAATTCTTAAAAAGATGGAAATACCAGACCAACTTACCTGTCTCCTGAGAAACCTATATGCAGGTCAAGAAAGAGCAGTTAGAGACAGACATAGAACAAAGGACTGATTCATAATAGGGAAAAGAGTATGGCAAAGCTGTATATTGTCATTTTGCTTTATATTTATTTAACTTATATGCAGAGTATATCATGTGAGGTGCCAGGCTGGATGAATCATAGGCTGGAATCAAAATTGCCAGGAGAAATTTCAACAACCTCAGATATGCAGATATTATCACTTTAATGGCAGAAAGTGAAGAGGAACTAAATGTCTCTTGATGAGGGTGAAAGAGGAGAGTGAAAAAGGTGACTTGAAACTCGACATTTTAAAAATGAGTTTTTTAAATGTTTTCCAGTCCCATCATTTCATGGCAAATAGAAATAGAAAAAGCGGAAGCAGTGAGAGATTTTCTTTTCTTGAGCTCCAAAATCACTGTGGATGATGACATGCACCCATGAACTTAAAAGTTGCCTGCTTTTTGGAAGGAAAACTATAAGACTATAAAGCATATTAAAAAGCAGAGATATTCCTTTTCCAGCAAAAATTGAGATAGTTAAAGCTATGGCTTCTCCAGTAATCATGTATGGATGTGAGTTGGTACATAGAAAAGTCTGAGAACTGAAGAACTGATGCTTTTGATTTATGATGTTGGAGAAGTAACTTGGACTCAAAGGAGATGAAACCAGTCAAACCTAAAGGAAATCAACTCTGAATATTCATTGGAAGGGCTGTTGCTAAGCACCAATACTTTTGCCACCTGACACAAAGAGCTGACTGAATGAAAAAGGCTCTGATGCTGGAAAAGACTGAAGGCAAAAAAAGAAGTGGGTGGCAGAGGATGAGATGGTTAGATAGCATAACTGACTCAGTGGACATGAATTTGAACAAAACTTTAGGAGTTAGCAGAGGACAGAGGAGTTTGGTGCATTACAGTCCATGAGTTCACACAGTTGGACACAGATACTGAACAGGAGCAACAACAAGTCATTCTTTTTCATATTTGCTGTAAACTGAATGGACATAATAATTGTGAGGGCAACATGGATCAATTCTTATAACAGATGCTCATAGATATTTTTACGTTATTGATAATCAGACAAAATTCTAGCTGTGCTATTTAACTAAGCATATATTTATAACTCTATGTACTTGTGAGATTAAAAGTTAGGAAAGGTCAGAAATCATATGCATTTATTTTTCAGACTAACTCCTCTGGCCCTGGAGTCTCTTCAGTTTTGGACTCAGTGATGATTGTATCCAACAGGAAGAAAGATTGGAGTAAACTTGGCTGATAGTCCCCAAACTCAGACACAGACTGATTGGTAACAGAAAGCAAATTGAAATATCATGGCCTGCCAAGCTGACTGAGAAGCGGTCAGTGTCTTGTTTTTTCTGTGAAGTTGAAGTGGAGGGGACTAATTCAGTCCAGAGCTTTTTTTTTTTTTTTTTTTTTTTTTAAATGAAGACAATTGGAAACAACACAAGGGATCCTCTGTCTTTTCAATTCATGGGGCCACCATGTTCTTCATCAGTGTTGGAGACCCATAGCTAGTATTTATTCTTGCCCTTTGCTATTTTTTCTAAGATTATTTGAATGCCTACTTCAATATAATTTATATTTAAGCAAGATATCTTTAGAAATAATTTTTATCTGTTTCTTAACCATTAACCTACACAGTAGCCTCAATACTCAGGTCAAATTTGACTTTTTTCTAGGAAGTCTTCTCCATCCCTCATCTATGGTGTTAGTGATGTCTTTAGTCATATAGCATCTTAGTCATATGTTTATCAAATTATGCTGTTCGGTAAATGTTGGTTTACTTGTTTTCTCCTCTGCAAGAAGAGAAGGGTGTGTCAGAGAATGAAGTGATTCGATAGCATCACCGACTCAATGGACATGAATCTGAGCAAACTCTGGGAGATAGTGAAGGACAGGGGAGCCTGGTGTGGTACAGTCCACGAGTTAACAAAGAATTGGACATGACTTAGCGACTGAACAACAATAACAAAAACAAGGATAGAACGTGCGGGTCACATAAAAATGTTCATATATTGGTATTCTCTCAAACCTTGACACATTTGGTGCTAGATGTATTCAGTTCAGTTCAGTTCATTCGCTCAGTCATGTCCAACTCTTTGTGACCCCGTGAATCGCAGCATGCCAGGCCTCCCTGTCCTTCACCAACTCCTGGAGTCTACCCAAACCCATGTCCATCGAGTCAGTGATGCCATCCAGCCATCTCATCCTCCGTCGTCCCCTTCTCCTCCTGACCCCAATCCTTCCCAGCATTAGGGTCTTTTCCAATGAGTCAACTCTTCGCATGAGGTGGCCGAAGTATTAGAGTTTCAACTTCAACATCAATCCTTCAATGAACACCCAGGACTGATCTCCTGATATATTAAATATATATATTTCAGTTTCTTATCTTTACTCTGATGCTATAAGTTCCCACCTCCAGCAGCTGGAATTACAAATCCTTGCCAAGTTTATGTACTGGCTGCTAAAGATTAAGAATGTAAGTGATAGGCTTAGAAAGACCTGCTAGAAATAATATTAATAAATCTTCTATAATCTTGAAATATAAATATGGCAAAAATATATTTCTGGCTAATAATTATACCCATACAGGCATGGAAACATTTTCAAATTATAATTATCTCAGGGGTTATATTATCATGTTTTCTCTTTTTATCCTTCAAAATTAATTTGAGACATTCACTAAAGGATATAGAAATATTTTACAGACTGTCAGCTCAGAGAATAATTCTTGAGACAAATCACTACTGAACAGATAAAGCAGGGAAGGGAAATGTGTGTGAGTGTGTGGGTGTGTATCTTTGTATGTGCTCTATGTGTTTATCACTTATTATATATAGATGTTTTCTTACACATGCCTGCAAAGCATACACATACACACACATTTAAATGAATTGACTCTTCCTACTGCTATTAATGGGGTTTCTCCAGAGGCTCAGTAGTAAAGAATCTGCCTGCAATGCAGGAACGACAGGAGACATGGATTCAGTTTATTTGGTGACTGAATAAGACATGTTTGGTATTAAACCTCCTGTTCTGCCATCATCTTTACTTCATCCTCTTTGCTTTCTTATTCACATTTCCTGTTGTTTATTCTGCTTTGTCTCTTATATTTAGTATATTTTTTACTTGGTGCAGAATACAGGGGATAGACTTTGGGGCCAGAGAGATTTGAGTTTGATATTCTATCTCCTTTATTTATTCTCTCAGAGGATTTGGCAAGTTACTTGAGTTTTCTGAAAGTCAAGGGTAAAGCAAGGACAAGGAGTATGTTCTGGAAATAGTACAAGGCAGACTCTACTAAATAAAAATATAAAACATTAGTTCAAAGTCATGTCTTCCCACCTTATACATGCAAGATATTGACCACTTGCACGATCCATTTGCCAATTATTTTGTTACACTTTTTATTGCTTTGTCAAGACCTGCACCCAAAATTAACATTGATTTATTTCCTCCCATTTGCATCCTCTGCATTTCCAATGGTTTCTATTCTAGTTCAGTCTCTCAATATTTTAAGACACTAAATAAAATATTTTAAAATATTAATTAAGCATCATCCCATCTACCTTCAGTTTCTTCTTATAGAATCATAGTATTGCCAATTTCACTCTCCTAAAAGTTCTCTATTACTGTATTATGCTCCTAAGGACATTTAACCAGCCCCTTCACTTCAACTATACCAAAGAATTTCTACCTGGTTTCCAAGGCATATAAATTTTTATTGCTATGCTAGTGCTTCTTGAGGCATAGGACCACACTTCATTTGAAACTTCAAGTATTTCATATCATTTTAATATTTTAATTTTTTAAAAAATTTTTACCTTATATTGGGGTGGAGTTTTTTTTAAAGTGTTGTGTTAGTTATAGCTGTACACAAACTGATTGTTTTAAATATATATCTATCTATTATTTTTCAAATTAGTTTCCCATGCAGGTTGTCACAGAGTACTGAAGAGAGTTCCCTGTCTTTGTTGGGTATCTATTATGAAGAACATTAAAATGCTTGCATCTTTTCAAACTACAGGTTTCTCCAGATGTATCTCTAGAAGTGGGATTACTGGATCTTATGGTAACTACTTTTAGTTTCCTAAGGAGTGCCCATACTGTTCTCCAGAGTGGCTCCACCAATTTACATCTCCACCAATACTGTTGAAGGATTCTCTTTTCTCCATACCTTCTCCAGCATTTATTGCTTATAGATTTTGTGATGATGGCCATTCTGACAAGTGTGAAGAGCTATCTCATTTTAGTTTTGATTTGTATTTCTCATATCAAATTGCCAATATCTGCTGGATCATTGAAAAAGTGAAAGAATTCCAGAAAAAAAATCTACTTCTGTACTGACTATGATAAAGCCTTTGATTGTGTGGAATACAATAAACTGTGGAAAATTCTTAAAGAGATGGGAATACCAGACCACCTGACCTGCCTCCTGAGAAATCTGTATGCAGGTCAAGAAACAACAGTTAGAACTGGACATGGAACAATAGACTGGTTCCGAATAGGAAAAGGAGTATGTCAAGGCTGTATATTGTCATCCTGCTTATTTAACTTACATGCAGAGTGCATCATGTGAAATGCTGAGCTGGATGAAGCAGAAGCTGGAATCAAGATGGTGGGGAGAAATATCAATACCTCAGATATGCAGATGACACCACCCTTATGGCAGAAAGTGAAGAAGAACTAAATAGGCTCTTCTTAAAGAAAGTGAAGCAGGAGAGTGAAAAAGTTGGCTTAAAACTCTACATTCAGAAAACTAAGATCACGGCATCTTGTCCCATCACTTCATGGCAAATAGATGGGTAAACAATAAAAACAGAGGCAGACTTTTTTTGGGCACCAAAATCACCGCAGATGGTGACCGCACCCATGAAATTAAAAGGCGCTTGCTTCTTGGGAGAAAGCTGTCAACATCCTAGACAGCATATTAAAAAGCGGAGACATTACTTTGCCAACAAAAGTCCATCTAGTCAAAACTTTGTTTTTTGCAGTAGTCATGTATGGATGTGATAGTTGGACTCTAAAGAAAGCTGAATGCGGAAGAATTGATGCTTTCGAAATGTAGTGCTGGAGAAGACTCTTGAGAATCTCTTGGTCTGCAAGGAGATCCAACCAATACAGCCTAAAGGAAACCAGTCCTGAATACCCATTGGAAGGACTGATCCTGAAGCTGAAGCTCTAATACTTTGGTTGCCTGATGTTAAGAAGTCTCTCTCATTTGAAAAGTTCCTGATGCTGGGAAAGATTGAAGGCAGGAGGAGAAGGGGACGACAGAGGATGAGATGTTTGGATGGCATCATCAACTGAATGGGCATGAGTTTGAGTAAGTTCCAGGATTTGGTGATGGACAGGGAAGCCTGGTGTCCTGTAGTCCATTGGGTTGCAAAGAGTTGGACACAACTGAGCGACTGAACTGAACTGAACTGAACAATAACCAATCATCTTTTAAAGTGTCTCTTGGCTATCTTCATGTCTTCTTTGGATAAATGTCTCTTTACATCTTCTGCCTATATTTTGATTGAGTTATTTGTTTGTTTGTTTTTTTTTTGCTATCACACTTCATGAACTCTTTACAAATTTTGGAGATTAATCCCTTGTCAATTTCATCATTTGCAAATATTTTATCCTATTCTGTAGGTTGTGCTTTTCTTCTTTATGGTTTCCTTGCTGTGCAAAAGTTTTGAATTTCATTAGTTCCTGTTTGTCTATTTTTATTTTTATTTTGCTTACTCTAGGAGATGGATTTAAAAAATATTGATGAAATTTATATCAATCTGTGTTTTGCCTGTATTTTTCTCTAGGAGTTTTATAGGATCAAGTCTTACATTTAGATCTTTAATCTATTTTGACTTTAATCTGTTTCTGTTTTCTCTGCATGTGTAGTGTTTAAAAAACATTTTAATTTCATTTTTATATATAGTTGTCAAGTTTTTCCATCAGTATTGATTGAAAAGACTATCTTTTCTCTATTGTGTATTCCTGCCTTCCTTGTCAAAGATTAGGTGATCACAGTTGCTGCTGCTGCTCATCAGTCGTGTCCAACTCTGTGCCACCCCATAGATGGCAGCCCACCAGGCTCCTCTGTCTCTGGGATTCTCCAGGCAAGAACACTGGAGTGGGTTGTGGGTTTAATTCTGGGCTTTTTATTCTGTTCCAATGATCTATATTTCTGTTTCTGTGCCAGTACTATACTGTTTTGATGACCATAACTTTATAGTATAGTCTGAAGCCAGGGAGCCTGATTCCTCCAGCTCTGTTTTTCTACCTCAAGATATATTTTTCTATGCAGGGTCTTTTGTATCTCCATACAAATATTGCAATTTTTTTTGTTCTTGTTCTGTGAAAAATACCATTGGTAATTTGATAGGAATTGCACTGAATCTATAGATTGCCTTGGGTAGTATAGTCATTTTGATAATATTGATTCTTCCAATACAAGATAAAGGTATATTTTTCCATTTGTTTGTGTCATGTTTGATTTGTTTTATCAGTCTTACAGTTTTGGAGTGCACTTATTTTGCCTCTTTATCTAAAATCTCAAAATCAACATCTTACAAGCTCAGCTCATTTATCACTGCTGTAAACTGTTCTTTATCTTTTTTCCCATACTTATTTAAGAAAAACTGAAATCTAAACTTTATTCTCAAGTCCTACTTTTTGATTCCTACAATTAATTAAAGCACCAAATAACGTATATGATGAAATAAAATTTGTGTTGTAAGGCAGATGATAAAAATTAATCATAAAATTCTGTGTGTTTGTTTGAGCTCCTCTCTCTTTCTTAACTGTCCAGTGTGTGTCTTTGTTACATGTTAATCAGAGCATCTCAAAAATAGGAATGTGTGTAAGGAAGAACATCTTTTTTTTTCTTTCTTCTGATGTTAACAAAGTAATTTCTTAAAAGAATATAATCATTTCCCAGCTCTGTAGGTGGTCATGATGACTGACTCTTCACTTTGTACATGCTTACCTTTGCTATGTATTCTTGGTGAATTTTATATAAAATATCAAAATGTCATTTTGATGTGAGATCTTTTGTCTCAAAAATGTGTAACTGTGCCTTTGACTTCTAAAATGAAAAACAGTTCTCAGAATTTTCTGAGAGTCTGTGTTCTGGGTTAGAAACGTCAATTTGGCTCAAGTAAAATTCATTTTTTTTTTCCTGACTGTTAACTGATTTTTATTAACATACATACTTTGGAGTTTATAAATATCTATCAACACTATTTTATCTGCATTTTCTTGGATTATTTCAGGATCTTATTATACAGCCCTTTTGAAGTCAGATTTTCACAGTTAAGAATTTATTCTGAGAGTATCAGTCAATGTTTTCTTATAAAATGGAACTCACATCTCTTAAAACAAACCTATTGGAAAGGTCCAGATGTGGCATGTAGCGTCTTTCAAAATCAGGGGTCTTCTTCATCACCTACTATCATACTTTCCTTGTGTCAGAAACCTTCTTCTCTGTGAAAAATTAAATTTCTTTCAGCTCATCAAATGGCAGTGGAATCTAACGATTCTACTTCCAATTGGCCTGAAATAAATTTTCTCCTCTCAATCCTATAGGAAATGTCTATATATCTACTAACACAAGTTATAGTCACTTGGCCCTTTGGAACTAGTCAACCCAATTAGTTCATTTGTGTGGCTTTAATTCCCACCATATAACTTTTTAACAGCTCTCATCCTTCTGAATTGCAGTTGTCTAGTGCATATGCTGAATTGCTGAGACTGACACATTCCTACAAATAGTTGATGCAATAAATGTTCCTTGTGCAAGTTAAAGGAGAATGCATTTTGTTTTCCCTTATGGCGGTTGTCTCCATACTGCCATCAATCTGTGATACTTACTTGTTATACTCACCTTTTCTTTGGGGTTTCAATTTTATATTTGTCCTTCTTCATCATGTCCTCTTTTTCACCTCACAATATTTTTTGGTAAGCATTGCTTCTGTTACTTCTTAAAACATGATTGTGAAGTAAGCATTTTATCTGCTTTAATGGTAAAATTCATTGAGACACAGCATTAATGACTGACAAAAGTTCTAACACTCAAAAACTAACAGAACAAGGAAAAGAAACCAGAACTGGTGCTAAGACTCAGAGCATTTGCACTATATAATACTTTAACCTCATCTAAACTCTAGTTTGGAAAAATATCACAACCACTCCCTATGTTAATTTGGCTAACTATTCTAGGCTTAAATGATCTGCCTCTTCTTTAGTCACCTATGTCAATTACTTTCTGAATCACAGAGAACTAGATCATATGCTATTTTTTTATAATTGTCTATTGATTTATATTATCATATTCAAACTCCTAGTCTGATATCCAAATTCTTCATTTGTAAAATGGAGATATTAGTGTAAATATCATAAGATTAAAATAAATGTTAAATGGATAAAGCTGTTAAGAAATGCACCTAGAGCCAGACATCCTGGAATGTGAAACCAAGTGGGTCTTAGAAAACATCACTATGAACAAAGCTAGTGGAGGTGATGGAATTCCAGTTGAGCTCTTTCAAAATCTGAAAGAAGACACTGTGAAAGTGCTGCACTCAATATGCCAGTGAATATGGAAAACTCAGCAGTGGCCACAGGACGGGAAAAGGTCAGTTTTTATTCCAATCCCAAAGAATGCTCAAATTTCCACACAATTACACTCATCTCACACGCTAGTAAAGTAATGCTCAAAATTCTCCAAGCCAGGCTTCAGCAATATGTGAACTGTGAACTTCCAGATTTCAAGCTGGTTTTAGAAAAGGCATGGGATCCACAGACCAAATTGCCAACATCCACTGGAACATTTAAAAAGCAAGAGAGTTCCAGAAAAAAAACATACATTTCTGCTTTATCGACTATGCCAAAGCCTTTGACTGTGTGATTCATAATAAACTGTGGGAAATTCTGAAAGAGATGGGAATACCAGACCACCTGACCTGCCTCTTGAGAAGCCTGTATGCAGTCAAGGAAGCAACAGCTAGAACTGGACATGGAACAGACTGGTTCCAAATAGGAAAAGGAGTATATCAAGGCTGTATATTGTCACCCTGCTTATTTAACTTATTTGCAGAGTACATCATGAGAAATGCTGGGTTGGAGGAAGCACAAGCTGGAATCAAGATTGCTGGGAGAAATATCAGTAACCTCACATACACAGATAATAGCACCCTGATGGCAGAAAGTAAAGAACTGAAGAGCCTCTTGAAAGTGGAAGAGGAGAGTGAAAAAGTTGGCTTAAAGCTCAACATTCAGAAAACTAAGATCGTGGCATTCAGTCCCATCACTTCACAGCAGATAGATGGGGAAACAGTAGGAACAGTGGCTGACTTTATGTTTCTGGGCTCCGAGATCACTGCAGATGGTGATTGCAGCCAGGAAATTAAAAGATGCTTGTTCCTTGGAAGAAAAGTTATGACCAACCTAGACAGCATATTAAAAAGCAGAGACATTACTTTGCCAACAAAGGTCCATCTCGTCAAGGCTATGGTTTTTCCAGTGGTCATGTATAGATGTGAGAGTTGGACTGTGAAGAAAGCTGAGCTCTGTAGAATTGATGCTTTTGAACTGTGGTGCTGGAGAAGATTCTTGAGAGTCCTTTGGACAGCAAGGAGATCAAACCAGTCCATCCTAAAGATCAGTCCTGGGTGTTCATTGGAAGGACTGATGCTGAAGCTGAGGCTCCAATACTCTGGCCACCTGATGCGAAGAGCTGACTCATTTGAAAAGACCCTGATGATGGGAAAGATTGGGGGCAGGAGAAGAAGGGGACGACGGAGGATGAGATGGCTGGATGGCATCATTGACTCAATGGACATGGGTTTGTGTGGACTCCTGGAGTTGGTGATGAACAGGGAGGCCTGGCATGCTGCGGTTTATGGGGTCATGAAGAGTTGGACACGACTGAACTGAACTGAACTGAATATATTAATGTTATTATTTATTTAAAATAACCTCAACTAGTTTGAAGTTTTGTAATAGCAACAGTTATCTCTTAACCTCTGTATGTTACATAGCCCATTACATAGTATAGTTGTACACCATGTAATCATTAAATTAGCTTTCATCCTTTTCCTGCTTATGAGTTTTTAAGATGTAGTATGAGTGCTGGGAGGGATTGGGGGCAGGAGGAGAAGGGGACGACAGAGGATGAGATGGCTGGATGGCAACATCGACTCTATGGACATGAGTTTGAGTAAATTCTGGGAGTTGGTGATGGACAGAGAGGCCTGGTGTGCTGCGATTCATAAGGTTGCAAAGAGTCAGACATGACTGAGTGACTGAACTGAGCTGAGCTGAACTGATAAGGATTTAAGTATCTTCATGCATTATCACTCTGACCAGTTTTTTTCCTTACTGATTCTTTAGAATGGAAAAATCTAGCACGTCTTTAGTGATCTAGTGCCTCAGACTTTGTGCTCCCAATGCAGGAGACCCAGGTTTGATTCCTGGTCATGGAAACTATATCCCACATGCTCCAAACAAGAGCTTGCATGCCACAGCTAAAGATTCTGCAAGCCATAACTAAGACCTGGTACAGCCAAATAAAAAGAAAAATCTTTATCTTGATTTTAGAAGTACAAATAAATTCATTGCAATAAGAAAAAGTAAATGAAGCATAACAATTGGATAACAAAAGAGCAAAAGGAAAGTATTAATTTTGAAAAGCATAATTAACTTCCTGAAATTATTTGAAGAGCTACTTAATGCTCATATATTTGCTTACAAATAAGATAAATATTGAAATCAAGATTTTGTATGAAAATGTCATATAAATCACCTGTATGTATGCCCTAGAGTTATAGCAATATTTCTCAAATTATGTATAAATAAGAATACAGAAATTAGTAGACTTGAATTAGAATTAACAAGTGAAATAATCTGTGAAGTACAATATTTCTTTATTTCTTCAGATGCAAATCTTGAGGATCACTCTCTAGGTCATTGTATTGCAGACCCACATAAAATACTTTAGCAAATGCTATTAGCTAAAATTGTCTCCAGAATTTAGTCATGTGTTGCCACCTCCATTTTCACTGCTTCTATGTCATAATTATCTGTGACCTGGATGATTTTAATGCCCTCTTTCTTGATTCACTTACTTACTTGGTACTTGATTATGTAATTCACATAGTTGCTACTTACACTGCCTTCTTTGAGGCATAAGTCAGCATAGTCTCCCCTGCTCTGTAGAATAATCAGATGGCCTCCACTTCTTCTTATGTAGGACTTCTTATAAAGTCCTCCATAACTTGGCTCCACACTGTTTTTCTGGCTTCCTTTCCAACCAGTTTCTTTCCCCTATACCTTACTCTGGCCGGGCTGTGGTTATGATGTTACTGGAACTAGTCAAGCATACCCTAGACACAAGACTTTTGAATTTACTGTTCCTTCTCTATGGATCACTGTTTGTCATCCGTTACACAAATAACATTTTCTCAATGCCTTCAAGCATCTCTTCAAATGTTGCCTAATTATAATATCATCCTTTACCATTTTAGATAATATAGAATTTCTAGCTTTCCCTAAGACTCTTGTCCTTTCACTCCTTTTTGTCTTTCTGTAGAGTTTTATAAAATCCATCTTACCTTTTAAGAAAAGTAGGCTACATGAGGGCAAAGGATTGGACTGGTTTTTTCACTATGTTGTTGAATCATGTGGAATGTGACTTATCATCTATGAAACTCTGTCAATATCAAATAAATGATGTGAAAAGTGATTAGGAAGATTTGAAAAACAAATGCCAAACTAAGATAATATTGACAAAAACTAAAATGGACTAAATTCATATATCATTTTATTATTACATAAGGTGCTCTTACAAATCTGGAATAAAAGTGATGGTGAATATTTAAAAAGAAGAACTATGTGTTGTATACACATATTCGAAAAGTAGGTAAAGCTTACTAGAAATAAAAAATGTGAAATTTTACTGCCTTTTCTATATATCCAAGGAAAACTGAGTTTGATCAATTTCAACTTAGAAGAACAACTTGAAACTCACATTTTCACATACCACTATTGATATAAGTAAATGTCTGTATAACAGTTTTGGATATAATATAACAATGTTGATGAAAGTTAAAATGTGTATATTTTTTGAACAAGCAATTCTTCTCTCCAACAATCTATTCTTAGTAAATTATTGACAAAGTTCACGAAAATGTATAAAGATTTTTTTTTTTACATTCTTGAAGACTCTTCATCACAGCATCATAGCTAATAATAGAAACAATTTAATTTTCATCAATACCACACTGGTTAATTAGAATACCTATATATATATATGTGATATATGTTATATAGTAAACAGGTATGATAGATTGTTCTTTTATATTGATCAATATAAGAATAATTCTGTGATACATATAGAAGTAAATAAGCAATTACAAGTCAACTTCATTGTGTGGTATCACTTTTGTTTATAAAATCATTACTCAACCTCTACCAAAAGAAAAGAAGAGAGATTCTTCAAAACTGGTAAGATAATCTCATGATGATGTAATTATAATTGTGTGAAATGTATTTTTCTTCTGTGCTTTTATATTTTCTGGATTTTTTTTTCATAGACATGGTTTTAGATATTTCAAAGAACCAATTAAATGAGAATAATTGCCTAGGTTTTATCTGTCGTAGAACAAGACAGATATGGGAATTTATATAGTGCGCAGATACACCAGGTATAGGAAAACAATGCAATACCTTATCATGTATGTATAAATATATGGTAGCATTTTCTTTGTTTTTATAATAAGTATTCAATAGCATACACATAGGTAGGCATATGTAGTGCTGGCATCTAATTCTAGATATGTCATTTATAATATGAAGTGGATTATCCAATTATAAATTCAAACATTTTGAAATACCATTTTTATATGCATATTAGTATTTTCTTTAAATTGCTGTCATTTTAGCAATATGTGGTAGACTATGCAAATTCTTGACAGATATTTACTTTTCTTTCTCCTCTTGCTTAGGGCTTCCCCAGTGGCTTAGCAGTAAACAATTTTCCTGTGATGCAGAAGCCACAGGAGATGTGAATTCAATACCTGGGTTGGGAAGATCCCCTCAAGAAGGGCATGGCAACCCACTCCATTATTCTTGCTTGGAGAATTCCATGGACAGAGGAGACTGGTGGGCTACAATCCTTGGAGTCACAAAGAATTGGACATAACTGAAGTGACTTAGCATGCCACTCTTGCTTGAGAAGAGTATATTTCCTCTTTCTTTATATGGAGCCATGTGACAGATATTACCAATAGAATGTGAGTAGAAGTGAAGCTGTCAGTTCCTAGCAAAGGCTGACACTGGGGCTTTTGAGTTCTGTCCTCTTCTACAAGCAAGTCATGCCTCACATAGAAGCTACAACTTTAGCCTAAATAATGAATAATTTAAGACCTCAGGCTAAAACACCTAAGTAGTTTGTTTTCCAAACATCAGCAAGAAGCTTTCATAAATTATCAAAGATATCTGCAAAAGCTCTTAACATCTTTTTCAGTCTATAGAAGTTTCACAAAAATTCTCAACTTCTCACTTAAGCTTTTGTGAATCTCATGCATCCTTCTCAAGGCTACCAATGTGTCTGACACAATCATTTTTGAAAATAATAGACTTCCTCCTTTGATCTTCCAAGGCTACCTGAGTTCTCATTTGTAAATTCAAATCAAGTCTATATTAAAATGGGGATTCTGGGAATGTAGATCCTGATTTCCACTCTACAATGAAGAGGGAAGTTCATAATGGAGCATTAATGGTGTTCAGGTGGCAAAAACCTGCAAGAGCACCACTTTTTCATATAGGTTAAAATAGTGTATAAATATTTAAACAACTAATAAAGCATTTTTAACAATTTATGGTTTTTCCTTGGCTATCAGTAAATCCACATATGACTTTGGGTAACCATCTATAACTATATGAGAGTTAGTTTACACATATGTAAAATCCAGTTAAGCTGGACCCTCATAAATATTCTGTACAATGCTTTGTAGATCCCATCACTGATGGATTAAAAGACAAGCAAAGAAATATGTGTATCTAATATTTAATCTTCTAAATGTTAATAGTTTTAGTAAGAGATTGTGGTTTAATTTGAATTATATTCCTATGGAAATGATTTTCCCCCCCTCAATTGCCTTGTGTACTAATTGGTTTGGTGGGAAAGAGCTCTTTATTTGAGTCCAATAAATGCAAATTGTTAGATTTCACTACATTTGGCCATAATCCTCTTCTTAATGCCTTTAGAGGCACACTTTCACTTGTGCTAACTACTAGTATTTGTCAATCTCATCAGACATTCTTTTGTCTTCTGCCACACTGTGTATCTATTTATAGTCTCTCATACCACAACCCAGGGTGTGTCGTTTTTTCTGTGCATTAACTCCATGTCTACACTAAAGGATGACACTCATAGAAACTGAATATTTATCTTTTGGGGATCAGCATAGAAATGTCAAAAACAAAATGTCAAAAGATATAGAATTATAACATGATCTACGAGAAAACAAATTATCTCGGAGTGTAACTAGATATGCCCCCATGGTTGGAGAAACATTCTAGATTCATGGCCTTTACCTGATATTTTAAAATAAAAGGTGACTGCTGGAATACCATGTGAAGAATGATATCAAAGATAACAAATGAAGAAAATGTCCATAGCATTCAGTCAAAATAGGAAACTTTTGGACAAAAGATCCCCCCTCATTTCTCTAAGTAAAATGGTAAAACCTGTTCTTTTCAAGCTGCTTGTGTAATAGCATTTATCAAAATCCCAAAGATAACTTGTTTAGATCAAGTTCATTATGAAGATTAATCAGAATATTATATACATAATTACTGACTTGATTACTAAATAATGGTTATTTAGTATTAAGTTTTTAAAAGAAACTAAGAAAGTTCAAAAACTAATAATTATCAGAGAAATACACAACCTATATTTAAAGAAAATATACATCCCTATTGGCTTATTTTGCTTTTTCTGGCATAATTTTAATAGCATCCCCTTTACTCTCAAAATTGTAACAATTTGGATCATATGTTGTGATTTTGGATCATAATGTGCAGTTTTTCACCTTATTAAAGTTTCATAAAATTAAAGAACTCCAGAAAAAATAAACATCTTAAAATACCGAGTCACAAGCCATTACATAAATGGTGACCTTTTTCTTTAACATTCCAGTGTTAGTAAAACTTTAGGGTATTTCACCTTTAGAAATAATATTTTTGCTTAGTAAAGAATGCCCATGTTATAGCAATGAAAATTCTTCCCTGAACATAGTTCTTTAGATACACAATATCACTTGGTACTCAAATTTTATCCTGACTTTGCATTCCTCCTTTGGTTATTCTTTCAGCCTTCCACTTGGTATGGTGTATGCGCATGTGTGTGTGTGTGTGTGTGTGTGTGCTCAGTCATGTCCAACTCTTTCAGTGACCCCATGGACTTAGCCCACCAGGCTCCTCTGTCCATGGGATTTCCCAGGCAAGCATATGGGAGTAAGTAGCTACTTCTTTCTCCAGGGGATCTTTCCAACCTAGGAATTGAACCCACATCTCCTGCTTGGCAGGTATATTCTTTACCACTGAGTAACTTGGAAGCTCCATTTAATACACTGCCCTATCCATATTTGTTATGACCAGTGTGTTCTCTTGGCAAAACTGTATTTACCTTTGCCCTGCCTCATTCTGTACTTCAAGGCCAAATTTGCCTGTTGCTCCAGGTGTTTCTTGACTTCCTACTTTCGCATTCCAGTCCCCTATAATGAAAAGGACATCTTTTTTATGTGTTAGTTCTAAAAGGTCTAGTAGATCTTTATAAAACCGTTCAACTTCAGCTTCTTCAGTGTTACTGGTCGGGGCATAGACTTGGATTACCTTGATATTGAATGGTTTGCCTTAGAAACGAACAGAGATCATTCTGTTGTTTTCAGATTGCATCCAAGTACTGCATTTTGAACTCTTGCTGACTATGATGGCTACTCCATTTCTTCTAAGGGATTTCTGCCCAGAGTAGTGGATATAATGGTCATCTGAGTTAATTCACCCTTCCCAGTCCATCTTAGTTCACTGATTCCTAGAATGTCTACGTTCATTCTTGCCATCTCCTGTTTGACCACTTCCAAATTGCCTTGATTCATGGACCTAATATTCCAGGTTATTATGCAATATTGCTATTTACAGCATCAGACCTTGCTTCTATCGCCAGTCGCATTCACAACCAGGTGTTGTTTTTGCTTTAACTCCACCACTTTATTCTTTCTGGAGTTATTCCTCCACTGATCTCCAGAAGCATATTGGGCACCTACTGACCTGGGGATTTCATCTTTCAGTGTCCTATCTTTTTGCCTTTTCATACTGTTCATGGGGTTCTCAAGGCAAGAATGCTGAAGTGGTTTGTCATTCCCTTCTCCAGTGGACCACATTCTGTCAGACCTCTCCACCATGACCTGACCATCTTGGGTGTCCCCACACGGCATGGCTTAGTTTCACTGAGTTAGACAAGGCTGTGGTCTGTGTGATCAGATTGGCTAGTTGTCTGTGATTGTGGTTTCAGTCTGTCTGCGCTCTGATGCCTCTCTCAGCGCCTACCATCTTACTTGTGTTTCTCTTACCTTGGATGTGCGCTATCACTTCACAGCTGCTCCAGTGACGCACGGCCACTGCTCCTTACCTTGGATGTGGGGTAGCTCCTCTCGGCCACTGCCCCTGACTTGGGACGTGGGGTAGTTCCTCTCGGCTGCTCCTGCACTGTCACAGCCACCATTCCTCTGGCGTCTGGACACCACCAGATGGTCAAAGCCAAAATCAGATTGATTATATTCTTTGCAGCCAAAGATGGAGAAGCTCTATACATTCAACAAAAACAAAACTGGAAGCTGACTATGGCTCAGATCATGAACTCCTTAATGTCAAATTCAGACTTAAATTAAAGAAAGTGGAGGAAACCACTATACCAGTCAGGTATGACCTAAATCAAATCCCCTATGATTATACATTGGAAGTGAGCAATAGATTTAAGGGTCTAGATCTGATAGAGAGAGTGCCTGATGAACTATGGACAGAGGTTCATGACATTGTACAGGAGATAGAAATCAAGACCATCCCCAAGAAAAAGAAATGCAAAAAAGCAAATGGCCGTCTGAGGAGGCCTTACAAATAGCTGTGAAAAGAAGTGAAAAGCAAAAGAGAAAAGGGAAGATATTCCCATTTGAATGCAGAGTTCCAAAGAATAGCAAGGAGAGATAAGAAAGCCTTCCTCAGCGATCAATGGAAAGAAATAGAGGAAAATAATAGAATGGGAAAGACTAGAGATCTCTACAAGAAAACTGGAGATACCAAGGGAGCATTTTATGCAAAGGTGGGCTCAATAAAGAACAGAAATGGTATGGACCTAACAGAAGCAGGAGGTACTAAGAAGAGGTGACAAGAATACACAGAAGAACTGTACAAAAAAGATCTTCACGACCCAGAGAATCATGATGGTGTGATCACTCACACTCACCTAGAGCCAGACATCCTGGAATGTGAAGTCAAGTGGGCCTTAGGAAGCATCACTACGAACAAAGCTAGTGGAGGTGATGGAATTTTAGTTGAGCTATTTCAAATCCTAAAAGATGATGCTGTGAAAGTGCTGCACTCAATATGCCAGCAACTTTGGAAAACTCAGCAGTGGCCACAGGAGTGGAAAAGATCAGTTTTCATTCCAATCCCAAAAAAGACAATGCCAAAGAATGCTCAAACTACTGCACAATTGCATTCATCTCACACGCTAGTAAAGTAATGCTCAAAATTCTCCAAGCCAGGCTTCAGCAATAAGTGAACTGTGAACTTCCAGATGTTTAAGCTAGTTTTAGATAAGTCAGAGGAACCACAGACCAAATTGAAAACATCCACTGGATCATAGAAAAAGCAAGAGAGTTCCAGAAAAACATCTACTTCTGATTTATTTACTATGCCAAAGCCTTTGAATATGTGGATCACAATAAACTATGGAAAATTCTGAAGAAGATCAAAATATCAGACCACCTGACCTGCCTCTTGAGGTACCTGTGTGAAAGTCAGGAAGCAACAGTTAGAACTGGACATGAAACAACAGACTGTTCCAAATAGGAAAATGAGTACGTCAAGGCTGTATGTTGTCACCCTGCTTATTTAACTTCTATACAGAGTACTCCACGAGAAGCGCTGGGCTGGAGGAAGCACAAGCTGGAATCAAGTTTGCCGGGAGAAATATAAAAAACCTCAGATATGCAGATGACACCACCTTTATGGCAGAAAGTGAAGAATAACAAAGAGCCTCTTGATGAAAGTGAAAGAGGAGAGTGAAAATGTTGGCTTAAAGCTCAACATTCAGAAAGCTAAGATCATGGCATCCAGTCCCATCACTTCATGGGAAATAGATGGGGAAACATTGGAAACAGTGGCTGACTATATTTTTTTGGACTCCAAGATCAATGCAGATGGTGATTGCAGCCATGAAATTAAAAGACACTTACTTCTTGTAAGGAACATTATGACCAACCTTGACAACATATTGAAAAGCAGAGACATTACTTTGCCAACAAAGGTCATGTAGTCAAGGCTATGAGTTTTCCAATAGTCATGTATGGATGTGAGAGTTGTACTATAAAGAAAGCTGAGTGCCAAAGAATTGATGCTTTTGAACTGTAATGTTGGAGAAGACTCTTGAGAGTCCCTTGCACTGAAAGAAGATCCAACCAGTCCATCCTAAAGGAGATCAGTCTTGGGTGTTCATTGGAAAGACTGATGTTGAAGCTGAAACTCAATACTTTGGCCACCTGATGTGAAGAGTTGACTCATTTGAAAAGACCCTGATGCTGACAAAGATTGAAAGCAGGCAGAGAAGGGGATGACAGAGGATGAAATGGTTGAATGGCATCACTGACTCAATGGACACGGGTTTGAGTGGACTCCGGGAGTTGATGATGGAACAGCGAGGCCTGGCGTGCTGCTGTTCATGGGGTCTCAAAGAATCGTACATGACTGAGCGACTGAACTGAACTACCCATATTTCGGTTATTTAAATATGTAACACTGAGTTTCATAGATTCCCTACTATGCAATGATCCAGAACAAATAGTTTTGTTCTAAATTTGTTATTCCTATTTCTGAAAATGTGTTAGAAAACTGCTATGATTGCTTTTGGATCACTGCCAAATACAAAGCTGTGTTATTTTTACAAATCCTATAACTCATGTCTTTTACAAATAAGAGTAGGACTGGCTCTAAGGAGCTACTGAGGACTTTCCCAGCACTGCTTCACAAAGCATTCTTCCTCCAATACTAGTTATTTTTTATGTGTTGTTCATATGCCTCCAGCTATTTCATTTTCCCTTATGATACAGTTTAATATATACTTCTTATTCTTTTCAAAAGGTATTCCATTGTCACTAAAAATACTTCATTTTCAGATGTAGGTATCATCTTAATATCAACAGAAAGTAGAATAAGGGCATGCTTTTCTCCTTTCTTGTCATTCATTTTAATCAAAACTAGCTAGTTATAGCACAGATAGTGAAGTCACTCAGTCGTGTCTGACTCTTTGCGACTCCATGGACTGTAGTCTACCAGGTTCCTCCATCCATGGGATTTTCCAGGCAAGAATACTGGAGTGGGTTGCCATTTCCTTCTCCAGGAGATCTTCCCAACCCAGGGATTGAACCCGGGTCTCCCACATTGTAGGCAGACACTTTACTGTCTGAGCCACCAGGATGTCCTACAAAACAGATAAAGTATCTGTGAAAACACAGCAACAACCACAGAAAAGTCAGGTTCTATTAAATTTTCTCAGGTTTTAGCAAGAGTTTATCCTGGTGATGACTTTAAAACACTGGTCTGTATCTCAAGCAATCTCAGTTTTGAGATGTCCATATGATAGAGTATGTTAGTCAACCATTCTTTTTGATTCCTTCCTTGAATCTGGAAAAAAATTTATATGACATAAGTATCAAAGTATTAATATTTCTTTTCAATTTCATACATCTGAAAGAAAGCCATCATTGAAATTGATCACATAAAAATATTCATAAAATATTAAAACAGATATACATTTTAAAATGTATACTTTGGTCACATGATGTGAAAAGCCAACTCATTGGAAAAGACCCCAAGCCCGGGAAAGATTGAAGGCAGGAGGAGAAGGGGATGACAGATGATGGAATGGTTGGATGGCATCACTGACTCTATGGACATGACTTTGAGCCAAGCTCTGGGAGATTTTAAGGACAGGGAAACCTGGCCTGGTGCAGTCCATGGAGTCACCAAGACTTGGACATGATTGAGCAATTGAACAACAACAACATTTTAAAAACATGTGCTGGTATCTACAATACAATCCCTAACTCCAAATATTTTATAAATCATTATGAAAAAATAATAATATAGTTTGTTTAGAATTTGGAGTGATTGCTTCTAAGAGTGAGAACTTTTTCATTACCTCATAGAATATGTTGTGGGATTTGAAGCTAGGGTGAGATTAAAAAAAGAAATGTATTTGGTGGTTTCATCATTGTCAGGGGTAATGGTATGATTCCATCAGAAAGAAATTATTTAAGAAAGATCATAGAGTTGGAAAAATATTAATTTCATTTAGAGAATATAATTAACTTAACCTTGCCAGTCAAACAAATAAAGTAAAAATGTCTTAAATATAAATTGAGTTATAATCATAGTCATGTGATCTTGTCCAAATGATTTAGCAGGTCAGTTGATGTATGGATTTTTTGTTTGATAAAAGTATTCAAAGGACATCCACTTATTTATCAAAGATCTTAATATAAATGAAAATATGTATACAAGTCTAGTTAGTTATCTAGTTTGTTTTCTTATTATAAATACTTTTAACTCTGTGTTTTGTGGGTTAGTTTTCATACATTAAAATTCATGAATTTTCAATTTGATGCATTTGTGAAAATCTACAGAGTATATAACCACAATGATCATGACAATGACAAAAATATTTCCTTCAATTGCCAACAATTTCCTCCTGTCCCTTTGCAATACATTCCATCACAACCTCAGACGTTTGCAACCTCTGATTTGTTTTATGTCACTTTAGTTTTGCCATTTCACGAGTTTTATATAAATGAGTTTACAGAGCATACATCATTTTATCTCAGGCTTCTTTCAACTTGTTATATATACTTTTTTTTGAAAAATTTATTAATTTTTTTTGTATTACTAGTGTACCAGCAGTGTGTTAGTTTTTAATTGCTGAGTAGAATTCCATTTCATAGATTCACTTGAATGCATTTATCTTTTCACATGTGGATGTACATTTTGGTTGCTTTGAGGTTTCTGGATGTTATGTGTAAAGCTGCTATCACCATTCAATACAACTTTTTGTGTGACCCATATATTTCAGTCTGCTAGGTCATTTGCAAAATGACAGATTGTTTCTCCAGAATTATTTGAGTATATCAGCAAATTACACAAAGTTGAGAGCTTGAAAACAGAATGACAGAGCCACACATTCAAGCTGGATTAGAAATCTAAAGCATAAAAAAATACAAACTACACCTAGTTACATCATGGTAAACTGCAAAGGCATAAAGTAAAGAGAAATTTATGAACTCATCCAGAGAATGAAAAGTAAAAAGGACATGACAGAGAACAATTGAAGGAAGAAACCAATGGAGAGGGGTATTCAAGGATTTTAAAGAAAATAGCCTTTTAAAATTCTAAAATCAGAGAAAATAGCATTCAAAATGCAGGTAAGCTGATTGCATTTTATAGACAAAAATGTTAGAGAATGTACCAGTAGAAGACTCAATAAAACAGCTTTTTTCTACCAGAGGAAGGAGACTATGAAAAGAACAAATATGTGGGAAAACCTGGATGAAAGTTGATTATAAAACAACAACATTAATATAGATTATTTTAAAGTATATTAAACATTTAAATGCATAACTAGCATTATATCTACTCTAGGGTAAGGAGATGAGTGATGTTAAAGACCTCTATGTTCTTACATTTTCATCAAGAGTTAAATTGAGAATTTCTAATAGTTATTCAAAATTTGAAGGTGTGATTTGTCTAGATTATAAATATACTTTAATAACTTTTAATATATTGAATTTATACCATCTGTGTTATTGGACAATGGTAAGTTAATGTTGTTAGGCATTTAGTACAGTTAAGCAGAATATCTTATGAAACTGAAAACTATTTTTTTAAATTTTAAATCAACTATGAATCAAAGAAGAAATCACAAGTTAAATTAATCTAGAGGGAAGATTTATAGCCTTAGGTGATGGGGAAAGCTCCAAATATTCATTTTATAATGCTAGAAAAGATCAGCAAATTGAATTCAAAGTAGAATAGCAATAATAGAAAACATGAAAATAGTAATTTTGTATATTTATGTATATATATATATAAGTAGTCATATATTTGTGTATTGTGCATAAATATTTATACTCATAAATATGTATAGAGTATCAAAATTTATTCGTTGAAAAAATAATAAAATAGATAAATATTGGGTTGGCAAAAGTTCATTTTTTTTTCCATAAAATGGTTCTAGTAGTATTTAGTTGCCTTTAACTTCATTTGAAGCAATTTTGTTCAGTTGTATTGTGACAACTGTCACATCAATGTACGTTTTAAAAAAACATAAAATTAGAGAATTTTCATATAACCATCTTAATATTGAATATGGAAGAAAACAGCAACATGTTTGGCATACTATGCTTTATTATTTAAAGAAAGTTAATAATGCAAATGAAATGCAAAAAAAAAAAAAATATTTATGCAGTGTATGGAAAAGGTGCTATGACTGATCAAACATGTCAAAAGTTGTTTTTGAGGTTTTATATTGGAGATTTCTCACTGGACAATGCTCCACAGTCTGGTAGACCAGCTGAACTTGATAGTGATAAATTTGAGATATTAATTGAAAGCAATCAATGCTATACCACCTGAGAGATACCTGACATACTCAAAATATTCAAATCAAACATTGAAAATAATTTGAACCAGCTTGGTTATGTTTATTGCTTTGGTGTTTGGATTTCACATAACTTAAGTAAAAACAATCCTTCTATTTCCACATGCAACTGTCTACTTAAATGTAATGAAAACATTGTTTTTAAAACAAATTGTGGTGGGTGATGAAAAGCAGATACTATACAATAATGCAGAACAGGAGAGATCAAAGGGCAAGTGAAATGAACCACAACCAATGACACCAAAGTCCAGTTTCATCCAAAGAAACTGATGTTGTCTATATGGTCAAAATAAAAGGGAGTTCTCTATTATGAGCTTCTTTCAGAAAAAAAAAAAGAAAAAAAAAGATTAATTACAACATGTACTGCTCCCAATTAGACCAAATGAAAGCAGTACTCTATGAAGATTGTCAAGAATTAGTCAACAAAATCACACAATCTTCCATCAGAATAAGGTAAGACCACATGTTCCTTTGATGACAAGCCAAAAACTGTTATAGTTTGGCTAGGAACTTGTGATTCATCCACCATATTCACCAGCCACTGCAACTTTGGATTTCCATTTATTTCGGTCTTTTAAAAATTCTCTTAATGGAAAAAAAAAAAATTAAATTCCCTGAAAAACTGTGAAATGCACCTTGAAAAGTTCTTTGCTCAAAAGCAAAAAGTTTGAGGAAGACGGAATTATGAAGTTTACTAAATGTAGAAGATAATGGAACAAAATGATGACTACATTTTTCAATAAATTCTTGGTGAAAAACAGAACTGAAAAAGATACATGTACCCCAATATTCATTGCAACACTATTTATGATAGGTAGGATATGGAAGCAACCCAGAAAGAAGTCCACTGGCAGGTGAAGAGATAAAGAAATTGCAGTCCATATACACTATGGAATGTTGCTGTTCAGTTGCTCAGTCCCTCAGTCATGTCCAACTCCTTACAACCTCATGGATTGCAGCACATCAGGCTTCCCTGTCCATCACCATCTCCCAGAGTTTGTTCAAATTCATGTCCATTGAGTCAGTGATGCCATCCAGCCATCTCATCCTCTGTCATCCCCTTCTCTGCCTTCTTTCAATCTTTCTCAGCATCAGGGTCTTTTCAAATGAGTCAGATCCCTGCATCAGGAAGCCAAAGTATCGGAGCTTCAGCTTTAGCATCAGTCCTTCCAATGACTATACAGGGTTGATTTCCTATAGGATTGACTAGTTTGTTCTCTTTGCAGTCCAAGGGACTCTCAAGAATCTTCTCCAATGCCACATTTTGAAAAACATCAATTCTTTGGAGCTCAGCTTTCTTTATGGTCTAACTCTCACATTCATACATGACTACTGGAAAAACCATAGCTAAAACTCTATGGACCTTTGTTTAAAAAGTAATGTCCCTGCTTTTTAATATGCTGTCTAGGTTGATCATAACTTTTCTTCCAAGCAAAAAGCATCTTTTCATTTCATGGGTGCAGTCACCATCTGCAGTGATTTTGGAGTCTAAGAAAATAAAGTCTGTTGTTTCCATTGTTTCCCCCACCTATTTGCCATGGAGTGATAGAACCAGATGCCATGGTCTTAGTTTCCTGAATGTTGAGTTTTAAGCTAGCTTTTTCACTCTCCTCTTTCACCCACATCAAAAGGTTCTTTAGTCTCTTTGCTTTCTGCCATAAGGGTGGTGTCATTTGAATATCTGAGGCTATTGATATTTCTCCCAGAAAGCTTGTTTCCAGCTTGTGTTTCATCCATCCCAGCATTTTGCATGATGTATTCTGTAGATGAGTTAAATAAGTAGGGTGAAAATACACAACCTTGACATACTCCTGTCCCAATTTGGAACCAGTCCATTGTTCAGTGTTGCTTTTTGACCTGCATACTAATTTCTCAGGAGGCACATAAGTTGGTCTGGTATTCCCATCTCATTAAGAATTTTCCACAATTTTTTTGTGATCCACACAAATGCTATAATGTAGTCATTGAAGCAAAAGTAGATGTTGTTCTGGAATTCTCTTGCTTTTTCTATCATCCAACAGATGTTGGCAATTTGATCTCTTATTCCTCTGCCTTTTCTAAATCCAGCTTGAACATCTGGGAGTTCTCAGTTCACATATTGTTGAAGCCTAGCTTGGAGAAATTTGAGCATCACTTTTCTAGCATGTGAAATGAGTGCAGTTGTGTGGTAGTTTGAACATTCTTTGGCATTGCCTTTCTTTGAATTGGAATGAAAACTGACCTTTTTCCAGTCCTGTGGCCACTGCTGAATTTTCCAAAGTTGCTGGCTTATTGAGTGCAGCACTTCTACAGCATCACCTTTCAGAATTTAAAATAGCTCAACTGGAATTCCATCACCTCCACTAGCTTTGTTTATAGTGATTCTTTCTAAGGCCCACTTGATTTCACACTCCAAGATGTTTGACTCTAGGTGAGTGATCACACCATCATGGTTATCTGGGTCATTATGATCTTTTTGATATAGTTCTTCTGTGTATTCTTGCCACCTCTTCTTAATATCTTCTGCTTCTGTTAAGTTCATACCGTTTCTGTCTTTTATTGTCCCCATATTTTCATGAAATGTTCCCTTTGTATCTCTAATTTTCTTGAAGAGATCTCTAGTTTTTCCCGTTCTTTTGTTTCCTTCTATTTCTTTGCATTGTTCACTTAGGAAAGCTTTCTTATCTCTCCTTGCTATTCTTTGAAACTCTGCACTCAGATGGGTATATCTTTCCTTTCATCCTTTGCCTTTCACGTCTCTTCTTTTCTCAGCTATTTTTTCAGGTCACCTCAGACAACCGTTTTGCCTTTTTGCATTTCTTTTTCAATGCAATATTACTCAGCTATAAAAAGGAACACATTTAAGTCAGTGCTAATGAGGTGTATGAACCTAGAGCCTATTATACAAAGTGAAGTAAGTCAGAAAGACAAAGACAAATATTGCATATTAACACATATATATGGAATCTAGAAATATGGTACTGATGATACTCCATGCAGGGCAGCAGAGGAGACATAGACTTGAAGAACAGACTTTTTGACTCAGTGATAGAAAGAGGGGTGGGATGATTTGAGAAAGTAGCATTGAAACATACACATCACCATATGTAAGCTAGATAACCAGTGCAAGTTTCATGTATGATAGAGAGTACCTAAAGCTGATGCTGTGTGACAACTTGCAGGGATAGGGTGGGAGGGATGTGGGAAAGGGGTTTCAGGATGGAAGGGACATGTGTGTACTTATGGCTGATTAATATTGATATATTGCAAAAGGCATCACAATATTGCAATTATCCTTCAATTAAAATTCAAATACTTAAATAAACAAAGGAATTTTTGGCCAACCCAACATAAAGTGAAGCTGAATTTAAAAAAAAAAGTGAGGGAGGAGATAACACAAAATATATCTAATGCTAGAAATGAAGCATAATATTTTTAGAAAAAAAGACAAGAAAATATAAAATCTGAAGTGTTCTGTTAAAATACATAAAATTCAAATTTAAAATTTCTGCTAAAGCAATATTTCAGGTCTAGATGGCCTCCTTACCTATTTCTATCAAACTTTTGTTAGAAATAATGCTATTTCATGCACTGTGTGACTAATATAAATTGGAAATCAAAATCTAGCAAGGAAATAAAATTATCATCCAATACTATATTGACCAGAAACATAGAAAGTCCCAACCAATTATTAACAAGCCAATTTATGTAATACAAAAACTGTAAAATACATAGCAACTAAATTGGACTTATTCCAGTTATAAACTGGATTGTATTCCAGCAATGCAAATTTAGTTAAACATTGACAATTAATGTATGTTACTAGATTAAGAAAATGAAGTAAAAATTTTATCATCTCAAAATATTTGCCAACAATCAATATACAATTATAACAAAAATCTTTAGCAATATAGGAGTGAAATGAATCTTACTCATATGTTGAAGGACATGTATAAAAGCCTTCTGATACAGAGCAGGAGTGTTGATTGGGTGGTGGCACTCTGAAAGTTACTGGAGTGCTGGAAGCATTGATTTCCTCCTGGTTACTGATGCTCTAAGTGTGTTAATTTGAATATTTTGTTGAATTGTACACTTGTGACATAGACATTTTTCTGAGATATACTCCATTAAAAGTTAAAATTAATTTTCTGATGATTCTGTATTTCTTCCAGCCTACAATGACAAAGTCCTTACAGAGGTCTCTGGCTTATCTCTGCTTCTGGCTTATCACTCTGACCTTCTCTCCTGCTTACTTTACTCTCATCCCCCGGGGGACCCTTACACCATGTGACACATAACTGACAATTGACACCGATGACTTAGGCCCACTTGAGTGTTTCAAAGTTTGCTCAAATGTTTACTTTATCCAGTTAATAACAATATGAGAATATTTTTTATCAATGAATCCCTTTGCTTTATATTCATAGTAATGTTTCACATGGATGACATCTCCTACTGACCATTCATGGACATCTGGATGAAGAAAAATTAATTTTCTTTCTTAAACAAAACAACAACAGATTGCATAGTGACTTCTGCAAAACAAATAACTTTCTTCAAAATTGTTTTGAAATCATGCCTTCTCCTAAAGCCAATACTCCACAGTGATGACCAATGTGAACTTTTTTTTCACTTTTGCAGATTACTTTTTCAGAATCTTAACTTTGTTTCTTTGAACAGTGCATATTTATATGCTCTTCTTATATGTTTTGCATTATCTTTTATTTATGTATGATAAAAAGATTGAGGTGAGGTACAGATGACTCAGAATAGCTTTATGCTTTTGAAAGTCATTCTAGTCTTAAATTAAAGGACTGCAGCTATAATGGTGGGTTTTAAAGTCACTATTTAGCAGATAAGTGTTGTAAGTTGAGGAAGGTAATTAGGAAAGCCTATTTCCACAAAATATGTTACATTCCATGAATATATATCCTATTATTTCTTCCTTTCATCCATGAATGTGATATGGAAATGGTCAGATTTTATTCTTGGAGGCTCATCTCCCTAATTCATAGCTGAAATAGTAACCCACACCCAGTGTAACTGGTTTGTTCAGTCCCTAAAGTTGCATTATTGTTATCAGTTGTGAAGTATTTAGGATAGAAGTGAGAGGGAGCTATGACTGGTAGAATTTCCAATCAACTCTCAGGCCTAAGAGCATTCTCAGACTACAGATAGCAATTAGCATCTTAGTTGAATCTACCAGCTACACCACTGCTCTTCCACTGCTGCTCTTAGTAAAAGGCAATACTGACAAGAGTAACTCAATGGTTATTGTTTTAAGGATAAAAATGGTCCGTCCTGTTGACCTATTTTTTGTGTGGGGGGTTGGGGGAGTGGCGGGGGGTGGTAAAGCTGCCAGAATTCTGTTTTACTGGGGAAAAAATATACAAGTATTTAACATCTATATGACATTGGTGAATCACTGCATATATTCAACTTCAAGATTATGTATCTATTAAATAAGGGAAGATGGTGAAAATAAACACACTTGTACACTTTATTGTACTGACTGATTTTGGACCATGCTCATTGTATCACTTTATCTCAGATTGCTGTATATTATTAGGATATTGCCATCAACAAGAGAGTTTTGATACTACACAAACCCATGTTTTTGCCAAGGTAGTACTTGTAATATCAGATGATGATGACTATGATGACATATATATTAGGGATGCAGGTGAAAGAGGGAAGAACAAGTCTGACTCCATATTGGATCTGTTTCTATTACTTTAGCTTTTGTATTCTCTTGCTTTTGCTAAAAGTTAATCACTAAAGGGAAGGTGTCTATAGCTTAAAGTATACGTAATGGCCCATCTCCAGGAATCTTGCCTCCCATGTCTGAGTTTAGTCTTAAAAACCTTTGTTTAACTCACAGGAAACATCTTGACCAGGACCACTAGTTAATGGCTGCAAGAAAGAAGAAATTAGCACATATCTGGAATCAGGCAGAACCAAGAGATATTTACAACTTACAGTTATTATTTTTTTTTAATTTTACCTCCTCACCTCCCCTTCTTTGTTCTATAAAATAAACTAGCATCCAAACCTGTACCAGATGATGGTTCTTTGAGACATGAGTCCACCATCTTCTCAGTCTGCTGACTCTCTGAATAAGGTTGCTGCTACTTGTTTTATCTTCATCTCCGGTTTTATCACCTGGTCATGTAATGTGCAGTATGAGCTTGGACTCAGTAACAGTCATTTTAATTCCTTTTCCCTATAGGCTTCTGATCTGAAGTATGTTCAAGCTGAGAGGAAAGGATTTGTTGAGTTTGAAGTTTTGATTATTTCATGAGATGAAACATTCTTATTTATGAGTTGAGACTCTAGAGTGTTTTATTACTTATTGAGAGCAAAAAGCTCACGGGGTGCCTAGTTTTTATTTAGAATCAGGTGAAATTTCTCCTGCTGAATACTGTTTGAAGGATAGTGGATCAAAGGAAATAAATTTTATTTTGTTTCAAGAGTTAGTCTTGTGCAGTATTATCAATATCATGAGTATACAGCATAATATAGACTCAAAAAGAAAAAAGAAAACTGAAATTTCTACTTAAAAAATTGGAATGTTGGTTTATATTAAAAAAGGATATATAAAGATGGAATGGCAATAGCCTACCTAGAGACAGGATGCATTGTAATGACTTAAGTTCTTGATATTAAATTCTAATAGAGTTCTTATTAACAGATTTTTCAGAAGATAGTATATGCATTACAGAATTGGCTTAAAGTCAAGTAATACTAAAGGAGAGGTACGGAATTAAGGTGTTTATCTTGAGAAAGAGATCATGAAGTTGTAATAAATGTAGAAGTTATACGTGGAAGACGGTTTAGAATTTCTCTGTGAAAGTTCATATAGCAGAATTAAAAATAGTCTAAAGAAAGGCAAATTTCAGATTTGCATAAGGAAAAATGTTAAATATTTCGAACTACCACAGATTGTCATTTCTACTTCTACAAATTCTGCTATGTGTCACTTTTATATCACTTTTAACCTAATAATGTAGAATTCTAGACAATAGGTGGAAATAACTCATTTTGAAACAATATTCAGTGTGTGTTTTAGAAGTGAAATAGGAGTCTTCATAGCAGAGAAAAAAATATTAATTTCTAAGGGAAAAAATTAGGGGTGAAGAAATATTAATGTAAGTAGGTATCGCATTTTGAGGCATTAGTGAAGAATCCAGTATTGATGAATACAGAATATTTCCATAGAAACTAAGTTCTGTAAGGGTCTGTCTAATTCTTTTCCACATGACTGACCCTAGAACAATGACTTGCAATATTTTTGTACATCATTTTATGAGTATGTAGAAAATTTCAAGTGTCAACAGCAGAAAAAGACATGGGCAGGGAGGTGGCATTTTTGGATCAGGGAGTTTTAAATGTTGAGAAAAGTGATACAGGCATAACTTTTCATGTTGTAGTATATTTGTATAAAAAATAATCTTGCATCAAACAGAATTTTTTAAAATCCTGTATAAAAATGAATGGAGGAGGACAACTCTGGGTAAAAAGACATAAATCTCCGACCTCAGACAACTCTCATATATATCAATGACCTCCAAAGGACCTTCATAAACTATCTTTTGAAAACCACTGTTCTAACGTAACCTCTTCTAAAAATAAGAAAGAAAGACAAATAGCAAATAAAAAGATTTAGCTAACATTTTCATCAATGTCTTCTTAACAAAAACAGATTCTAAAGTTGCAAAATTATATATATAAATAGCACCTTAGGGAATTGTTTCAATGCTGTCAATAGTCACCTAATACTTGGTCGTTTCTTTTGTATTTTCTTATTAATTAAAAAAAAATGCTTTTACCAGTTTTATTAAGATAATTGCAACTATAGCATCCTATTTTTCTAAGGTGTAAAACATATTGATTTGATATATGTGAAATGATTACCACAAGAAATTTAGTTGACACCCATCACCTCACATCATGACAATATTTTTCTTGTGGTCAGAACTTCTAAGATCTACTTTCTGGGACTTCTCTGGTGGTTCAGATGGTAAGGAATCTGTCTGCCATGCAACTTCCAAATATACACTACAATAATGTTAACTATAGACACCATACTATACCCTAAATCCCCACAGCATATTTATTTTATAACTGTAACATTTTATATTTTGACCTTTTTCACCCATTTCCTCAACCAACAAGATACCAATTCTGGCAACTACCAATCTGTTTTCTGCTCCTATGAAATATATTCATTGTTGGTTTTTTGATCCCACGTATGGGTGAGATCATACAGTATTTGTCTTTCTCTACCTGACTTATTTCACATAGCATAACACCCTCAAGGTCATTTTAATTTCAATGTTGGTCACTACTTCCAAAGTGTTATTTGTGATAGAAGTTATACAGTTTCTATATATTGTATACCGAGAACTTTTAGAAAGGTTTAAGAGTCAGTTTCTTCCCTTTAAATGATCTTTGAATGTCTTCTTTTAGACTAGGTCAGAAATGCACTGGATCACGGTGGGGCCAAGTTGTCAAGCAATGCTTGGTAGTCTGTTGTCTCAGATAATTAGACTTCAGACAATAAGGACAGGAAAATGTAATTATAGGCAATATAAGAAAGAAAGATGAATTAATTAAAATATTCCCATTCTGAATAACATAACTGAGGAGCAGAAGATAATCTAACATCTTAAAACATAATGAGAAGGAGAAAAAGGAGCATATATTTGAAAATAGAGAGCACACAGAATTTTACTGATGGAACATCCAACCCCGTCTTTGCTCTTTGTATGTAATACCTCGTTTAATTCCCCTAAATACCTGAAAGGTAAATGTAGCTATCACCATTTCACAGATGAGGTAACTGTATATCAAAAGGATTAGACAATATGTCTTAAGGCATAGCACTTCCAAATCCTCTAACTCTTATTCAAAACCAATTGGGTTAGCTTCTTAAGCATAGGGCCTTTCTTCTATACCACCTGGATCTAGACATGCAGTGAAATTTAAAAGTGATGATATTTCAAATGATTGAATTGAAATTCCTGCATTTACACTTTAAGAAAGAAATAAGACACATATGATATAATTAAATACACTAATATGTACAATTAAGTGGGTTTTAGTATGTTCACAACATTGTAAAATCATTTTCATTATACTAGTGCCAGAAATTTTCTATCTCATCAGAAAGAAACCCAATTATGTTAAGTTTACTTTCTATTTCACCCTTCCTCCAGCCTCAGAAAATCACTAATTTACTTTCTGTTTATTAAATTTGCTTAATCAGAATATCATATATATGCATATGTGTATATATATATATATATATATATATATATATAGCCTTTTATTTTTTTTATGTTTCATTTAGCATAGTGTTTTCAGATTTATCCATGTTGTAGCATTTATCAATACTTTATCCCTTTTAGGGCTTAATAATATTCTATGACATGGATAAGTCTATTTTGTTTAGCCATACATCCATTGATGGAAATTTCTGTCAACTCTTGTTATTATTTAGTCACTAAATCGTGTCTGACTCTTTTGAGACCCCATGGACTGTAACTCACCAGGCTCCTCTGTCCATGGGATTTCCCAGGCAAGAATATTGTAGTAGGTTGCCATTGCCTTTTCTGGAGGATTTTTTGTGATCCAGGGATCAAACTCAGGTCTCCTGAATTGTATGGCAGATTTTTTACCACTGAGCCACCAGGAAAGTAGTTCCACTCTTTTATGAATAAAATCATTCATACTATAGACATTCATGTAAGAGTTCTTGATACCTGTCTTTTTGGTTTTTTGAAATATATAATTAGATTGAAAATTCAGGGTCATACATTAAGGCTGTGTTTAATTTTTTGAGGTACTGACAATTTTCCACAGAAGCTGCATCCTGCCATATCCATGCAAACACTTGTTATTTTCCCTTTTCATAAAATTATTAGTATTGCAATCTCATTAGTTTTGAAATGGTATTCATCTTGTATCCTTCACCCTTGCTGAATCTATTTACTGGCTCTAAAAGTTCTCCCTTTTTAGTTGGTTCTTTGTTATCGCTCAGTTACTAAGTCATGTCTGAATATTTGCAGTGCCATGAACTGCAGCACACCAGGCTTCCCTGTCCATCACCAACTCCTGGAGCTTGCTCAAACTCATGTCCACTGAGTAAGTGATGTCATCTAACCATCTCATCCTGTCACCCTCTTCTCCTCTTCAATCTTTATCAGCATCAAGTCCCTTCCAAAATGCAGGGACTTAACATCAGGCGGCCAAATTATTAGAGCTTCAGCCTCAGCATCAGCCTGTCCAATGAATATTCAGAATTGATTTCCTTTAGGATTGACTGTTTTGATCTCCTTGCTGTCCAAGGAACTCTCAAGGGTCTTCTCCAACACCACAGTTTGAAAATGTCAGATCTTTGGTGCTCAGCCTTCTTTATGGTCCAACTCTAACATCTGTACATGGCTAATGGAAAAACCATAGCTTTGACTCTATGGACCTTTGTCAGCAAAGTGAGATCTCTGCTTTTTAAATATGCTAAGTTTGTCATAGCTTTTCTTCCAAAAAGCAAGCATCTTTTAATTTTGTTGGTACAGTCACAGTCTGCAGTGACATTGAAGCCCAAGAAAATAGAATCTGTCACTGTTTCCACTTTTTCCCCTACTATTTGCTATGAAGTGATGGGACCAGATGCCATGATTTTCATTTTTTAAATGTTGAGTTTTAAGCCAGCTTTTTCACTCTTCTCTTTCACCTTCATCAAGTGGCTCTTTAGTTCCTCTTCACTTTCTGCTGTTAAGGTGGTATCATCTGCATATTTGAGGTTGTTGATATTCCTCCCAGCAATCTTTAGGGTGTTCTATATTTGCAAATAGAAATAGTTTTAGTACTTTGTTTTCAATATGGAAACATTTCTTATGTGGCTGAAGGTATAATTACAAAGTAAATCAAAGTTTCATTTGATAAAAAGATTTTTCATAATTGTTAGTAAGATAAAATATTAGAATTTGAAAACATAAGCTGCTTTTTTTTTTTTTTTTTTTAAAGATAAAGCCTACAGGAAGCAGTATATGATGTAACTGTTGCTTTCTAGTCCTGGTGCTGGATGCAACTATCTGATTACCATATTCCTAAAATATAAACTAAAAAAGCTGTAACATATAACAAAAGACCAGTACTATAATTAGATTATATATCTATATAGAGATGATGTGTTTTGGTAAAATAGAGCAGGCTAAAAAGGAAATATAAAGAATAAATTCCATCCAATTTTCCCTCTTTTTTTCTCCTTTTGAGAGCATGCTCCTTTAGGTACACTTTTCTAATAATACAACCACTTAGAATTTTATTCATAAGATAATTAAAAGAACTTTAATGTGGTTATATGCATGAATAAAATTAGTCAATGGAGTCAGAATCCTTTTGGGCTCCCAAACCTACGCTATCTGACTCCATTCATCTCCCTTTCAACTGTATACCCCTCAGTCTCAGACTCCATTGGGTCTGGCCTGATGACAGCACAGTATAATTTCAATTTAGTCAGTTAACATTATAAACTAGAAATAGAAAATCTGTTTATATTATCTCACCTTCTATTTTACCCTAATTTGTATACTGTGAAAAGTGTTGCCCTTACCAGCGACCCAAGAAGAAGGAAAAATGTGAGAGAAATATTCAATGTCTTTAATAGGGAGACTGGCAACAGTAAAATGTATTTTATACTATGAAACATAGTACCATATATAAGCATTTGGTATTATTTAAATTAGATAGTAAATAATTTTTAAGATGTTTTCAGCATTCAGTTCAATATATCCTTCTATAATTAGTGCACAATATATTTGTCTTAGTCCATGAAATCTAATTGATTTAAGATGAACAAAAACAAGTTAGAGAAATGCTGATTTTTTTTTTCCTCAGTAAGGAATTTAGAATAAATTGAAATCTTCAGTAATATGCATCAAAGTTTCTCATTACAGAATATGATCCAAAATAGATGGCAATGTTATTCCCTGGACTTATACAAATGATTGTTCAATAATTTACTCTTTAAGCCTATATAATTGAGACTCTGAAAAATGCTGGCACTTGGATTAGAGCAATTGATGATAAACTGCATTTCTCCTGGCATTTCTGAAGTTTATAATTTTATAGACATAAGGAAATAATTACATAAAGGACAGTGGTAAATATTCTGTGAGAGTTGTAGAGAGTTCTTACAAAGTGTATAATCATGAAACTAAGCCTTACCTGAGATCCAGTGAAAGATTTCCCCAGGAATTCATGCTTAAGTTCAACTTTGAAGGGGATTAATATTCAGGCTGTATGTGTGCATGCTAAGTTGCTTCAGTCCTGTCCAACTCTGTGTGACCCTATGGATTGTAGCCCACCATGTTCTCTGTTAATAGGACTCTCCAGTCAAAAACACTGGAGTGGGTTGCCTTGCCCTCCTTCAAGGGATCTTCCCTATCCAGGGATTGAACCTGCATCTCCTGAATTTCTGCATTGCAGTCAAACTCTTTGCTACTGAACCACCGGGAAAGCCCCAATATTCTGGCTACAGAGAATATAAAGAAGGTAGTTAACACTTTAGCTAAGACTCATAACACATTATTCACAAATGTCATCTTCAAGTATGTTCTATTTATTTTCCTAATTAACCCATTAAAAATCTATACCTAGGAGGAAAGCACAAAAGATACGTTTGTTTTCTTTGAAGAAGACGGTAGGAAAGGAGGAAAAGAAATTATTCTTTCTTAGAACAAGAGAGAAATTGTTCTATCTTGACTTAGGACTCAAAGTCAATAGCTGGGACCTGATTAGAAACCTTCAAATAGGCTGCACAGGAGACCATCTAAGTTCTATGGAATTCTGGGAGTTAGCAAAGAAGATGGTGCTAGAATGAGAGGGTAACAGGCAGGAAGGCCAGGGGTCTCCAAATGGAGGAAAGAGGCTGCAAGTGCCAGACATTTTTCTCTCTCTTAAGCAGCAGGAAGAAACCAACCAGAGATAAGTTTTTCCTTCTCTATACAAATTTAAAAGGAGGTTTCTCTTAAAATGCTGTGTTGCCATGACACCTGGTCTCACCTAAAGCTACTGCTCTCAAACCTTGAGTTAACCAATGCATTTCTTTTTCTTATGGAAATGTTGTTTTAAGCTATGTTAATGTAACCCAGCCTCTATCTTCAAGTTCATTCCACCAAATGGCCTAACTTCCTTACTCAGGTGTTGTTCCCCTAATCTGTGTAAACGGAACTATTTGTTGGTATTCTGCCCTTCTACAAGATTCAAGTCAATCGTTTTATGACCAGGGATGAATTATCTGGTGCCATTCTAAATTTTATGACATTCCTTTCTTTTCATTAACAAACTGTGAGTGACTATATAACATAGAGCTAAAGACTAGGAGGGGGGTACTCTTTTGCCCCCTCCTGATGCCTATGTCAGAAGCTTTCTCTATCTCCTTCATACTTTAATAAAACTTCATTACACAAAAGCTCTGAGCGATCCAGCCTCGTCTCTGGCCCCGGATCGAATTTGTCTCCTCTGGGGGCCAAGAATCCTGCATCTTATCATTCAGCAACAACCTTTCAAGAACATTGATCAGTGATGTTGAGAAGAGACAACACCTTCTTCAAAATTTCACATAAAACATGCCTGTGATGCCACCATCCACATCACATGTTTCAGTGAAGGCTTTGAAGTCTCCCTTAATATGGCAATTGATATCATTCTGAAATGGTAAAAGAAAATGCCCCTAGCACACTGTTCACTATATTTTTGATATGTCTAGCTCAACATGCATTTGAGTTACTGCAAAATACAGACTCTGTAAGGGAGTGCCTATCCCTGCATAATGTATGTTAAAGTCCCCTTAGAAATTATCATTTTAAAATCAAATAGGCCAAATTTATGTAATTTAATCCAAATAATCCACTTACTAAGAGGTGGAGTGGAAACATGAACACACAACTCATAAAAAACACAAGAAACAAGTTCCTTTTTTCACAATATTTTTGGACTATTTGGTAAATTGCAATAGATTTAGCCTAATACACTGGGAGAAGAAAGAATCACTGTATTAATGAGGGTTCTCAGAATAACAAGAACCGATAAGTGGCTGTTAGTTTGTAGGCTGTGTTTACAGGAATCTGAAGGCTTACCTGAGGCAGAGGATCTGCTTTTAGCTTGGCTTACTTACATAGCTTTTGTCAGAAGGCCTCAGTCCTTCTCTAGTTATCAGCAGAAGACTCCGTTTCATGCCTCAAAGACTTCTCTACATGACAGCTGACTTTCATTAAAGTGAATGATCTGAGATAGCAAGAGAACAATCAAGATAGAAGCCACAACATCTCATGCAATCTAATCTCAGAAGTGACACAACATATCTTCTTCCATATGTAACTGGTTATGTGGACCCACTCTGGCACAATGTGGAAGAAACCACACAAGAGTGTGAATGTCAGAAGGTGATGATCATTGGTGGCCATTCCAGAGGACAGCTAACACAGTAGATGTGAGGCCTTAAACACTTTAGTTTCCTTGTGATATAATTTGTTCATTTGTAAAACAGAGTAAACAACAACACTGACTCATCAGTTTTTTTTTTGACTCATCAGTTTTAATGAAGTTTACATAAATGCTATGTAAGAATCCTTGCTTATATTGTTATATATGTATTTAACACTTGAAAAAAACATAAAATTGGATTACATCTAGCCTGAATAAGTATATTTTATTTATCAATACACAATAAATATACTCTATTATATATTTAAAGTAATTACATGATTGATTAATTTGAAATAATATTTTTATAGATATGTTTCTACACTCAGCTGAAATCATCTTTTTATCCTATTCACTTCTTTTGGATGAAGAATCATTTTATTAATATTTGCATGGAATTTATTCTGTTGTCTTTCCTTATATCATGACAAGTATTTGTCAGAGAAATGAATGGCTTAGTAAATAAATGAATGAAACTTTTTTTATACATGATTTGCTGTGAATCAGTGCCTCACAAGAAAAGTTTTGATATTCAGTGTACCAAAGGAATTTAATTTTTTTTTTCTACCCTTATGTAGCAGTCAAAATACATAGTATCCTAAGGATAACCAGAAATACTTCAATGTATTCTCCTGGGCATTAAAGGCTCAACATGTAACTCCGTTTCGACTCTGCCCATGTTCAGAAATGAGTGAGAGAAATTCAAGAGGCAGGAAGCAGGCAATTGGAGATCAGTTTTATTTGTTACACTGTTGCGGCTGTATGGAGGACATAACTCAGATCTCATTAAAGGGCTTGCTAACACTGCCTGAATTGAGACTATCTCCTCAACTAAGTCAAGGGATGTCCCAGGAACCTTAATGTTGGGCTGAGAGTGGGCAAACTTCCTTCTGCAGTACGAGTCCAGAAGATGGGTAAAGAAAGATGCTGAGCCAAAGAGCTCAGTTTCTCTCCTGAACTCACAAAAGCAATGAGTCATTACTTTCTCCTGGGGGAGAAGAGTAAGAAAAAGTTTTCCCTGTGACTCTAATCAATCTTATCACATGGGAATGTGAAGCCACAAGAAATGAGTTCCTTTCCTTTTCCCAAAATTTTTGATATCTTTATTTAAATAAGTTATATAAGTTCTTTAAAATGGAAAGGACTTGAATCAGTTTTTATAAGGCAACTGCTATTATATCACAGTTTCAGAAAATACTCAGAAATATTACTACAGATGGAAAGTACATTTGTGTATAATTTTCCTTCCTGTTGATAGTGGACTCTAAATTTATCATTGTAAACAATCTGCCAATTTATTTGACCCAGAAGTTGTATATTTGCTTGATGTATTTTTCTGTTTCTTTTATTTTATAATTTTCCCTGCAAGGTTTTTTTTTTTTTTTTTTTTTTTTTTTTTTTTTTTGTGAACTTTATATTGCACCTTTCCCACCTCCATGGTATTTCATCATGAATGAATCCAGAAAGTCACTATCTGCTGAGAGACATCTCTATAACTGATGTGTGTGAATACCATTTTTATAAATGTCATGTAGAATTATTAGGCAGTGATATAGAAACACACAGCTGATATCTGTAGAGTTATTTTTTCCAACTGAGACTGTCTTCTAGATTGTTAATAATTTAAAAACTTAGGAATAATTTAACATACTTACAAGTTACTAGATCTTCAAAATATTACACAAGATACTTTCTGTTTAAATATTCCCCATTACAATTTTCCTTCCTCTTTTCCTAAGGAAAATATTGCTAATTTGGAGGGACAGAGATACAATAAAATTAAAATCTTTCCCCTCTCCTTAGACTCCTTTATGTATTTGATTGATTAGGAAAAAATAATCAGTCAATAATATAAAATGCATGGCTATTTCAATCATTGTTTTTAACACTAGCTGTTTTATTAAGGAGATTTTAAAAAATAATTAACTACCTGGGTCTCACTGGATGCTTGACATTGTCAGAACTCATGGATTGCTTCAGATGCTCAGGCATGATTTCTAAGTCTGCTTTCAATGTAAGGAATATATGTCTAAATGCTAATTAACAACAGGGGTTATTAACCTGAAAAAGTCTTACCTTTGTGAAACATTTAGAGGTTCTTTCAATGTTATTTCCAATTCTTCATCTTTATTCTTAGAAATAAACTACTAACTACTCTCTCCATAGGTCTCAAAATGTTTTTTTCTAGCTCTTGTGCCAATAAAATTATTTATAGATACCAATCTCTATCTATCCAATCCCATTACTCATTTAAATCTTAATAATTTTATTCATTTTTCATGAGAATTTCTTTTGTTCTTCTTTTGAAGAATACACTTATGGCACATTTAAGCTGTTATTGATTTATCTAAACTTTTTGATCTATTAATAAATAATGTTGGTATATATTCTATAGTCTGCAGTTACCATCCACAATGATTTTGGAGTCCAAGAAAAGAAAATCTATCACTGTCTCTCCCTTTCCTCTTCTATTTGACTGTAGCAATGAAATTAGAAGCCACCTGCTGATTGGAAGGAAAACTATGACAAAGCTAGACAGAGTATTAAAAAACAAAGACATAACTTTGCTGATAAATCTCTGTATAGTCAAAACTGTTTTTTTCAGAAATTGTGTACGGATGTGAGAGTTGGATCATGAAAAAGACTGAGTGCCAAAGAATTGATGCTTTAGAATTGTGGTGCTAGAGGAGACACTTGAAAGATCCTTGGAAGCAAGGAGTTTAAGCCAATCAATCCTAAAGGAAATCAAACCTGAATATTCATTGGAAAGACTGATGCAAAACTCCAATGGTTTTGTCACCTGTTGCAAAGAGCCAACTCACTGGAAAAGACCCTGATTCTGGGCAAGATTGAAGGCAAAAGGAGAAAAGGCAGCAGAAGATGAGATGGTTAGATAGCATTACTGACTCAATGGACATGAACTTGAGCAAACTCTGGGAGAGAGTGGAGGACAGGGACGTCTGATGTGTTGTAGCCCATGGGGTCGCAAAGAGTTGGGCATAACTTAGACTAGACAACAACAACATATATTCTGTATTTTCACTTATTATTAATGATTTATTTTTCAAAATTATGCTACATAAGGCATGGCACACATAAGTCTAAAAGATGAACAATGAGTGAATGAATGAAAGTGAAATGAAAACCACTCAGTTGTGTCTGACTCTGCGACCCCATGGACTTTACAGTCCATGGAATTCGTCAGCCTAGAAAACTGGAATGGGTAGCCTTTCCCTTCTCCAGGGGATCTTCCCAACCCAGGAATCAAACCCCGTTTTCCCTCATTGCAGGCATATGATTTATTAGCCGAGCCACAAGGGAAGCCCAAGAATACTGGAGTGGGTAGCCTATCCCTTCTCCAGTGGATCTTGTCGACACAGGAATCAAACTGGTGCCTCCTGCATTGCAGGTAGATTCTTTACCAACTGAGCTATCATAATAAGCAAAATATAAATGCAGAATTCTAACCAGTGATAAATAAGTAGAAGATAGATGTACGTATTCAAAATAACAATAGAGAAGGCAGGATCAAGACAGCAGAGTAGGAGGATCCTGCTCACCTCCTTCCATAGACACACCCAGTGTATACAGTGTAAGAAAACAACTCTTTCTGAGGACACCTGAAAACTAGCAGAATAGTTCTTCTACAATTTAGGAAATAAAAACAAACAAGCAAAAAGCATCCAGATGGATTTAAGGGTGCAAAGATACTATCTACTCAGGACCCACACCCTGGTGGATGACCCACGAGTGAAAGGCAATATCTCAAACACAGATGTGCTTCCTAAGGAAGCACTAGCTTTTTTCCCTCCTTCCCTGGGAGGGAAAAAAAAGCACTCTATGCCTGGATCAGCTCTAGCCCTCCTGCCAAAGTCACTAGGTATACACAGTCTGTATAGGGATTTTCCTACACAAGGACACACCTTCCTGGCTGGGAGAGGAACTTTTTTGCCTAATTCATAGAAAGAAATATAGACAGTCAAACAAAATTAGAAGACAAGGGATAAAGCCAAAGAATAAGATAAAAATATCAGAGAAAAATTATGAAAAAGAGAAAAATACTTGACTTGATAAAGAGTTTAAAGTGCCAATCATAAAAACATTCACTGAACTCTGCAGAAGAATGGAGAAGCATATTGAAAACTTTCAACAAAGAACCCATGAGTGCTGTAGAACCAAATAATTGAAATGAAAACTGCACTAGAGGAAATCAATTGGTGATAAGATAACACAGAAGGCGAGGGTGGGATGTTTCAAGAGAACGGCATCGAAGCATGTATATTATCTAGGGTGAAACAGATCACCAGCCCAGGTTGGATGCATGAGACAAGTGCTCTGGCCTGGTGCACTGGGAAGACCCAGAGGGATCGGGTAGAGAGGGAGGTGGGAGGGGGGACCGGGATGGGGAATAGATGTAAATCCATGGCTAATTCACTCCAATGTATGACAAAAACCACTGCAATGTTGTAAAGTAATTAGCCTCCAACTAATAAAAATAAATGGAAAAAAAAATAAAAATAAATTAAAAAAAAAAAAAGATAACACAGAAGAATATGTAAAAAAAAAAACCCTGGAAAATAAAATAGTTTAAATTATCCAGAAGAGTTTAAATCAAAATATCAAAATGAGAAAAATATTTTTAAAAAATTAGAATAGTTTAAGTCTTTGTATGTTTGTTTTAATTTGTTCAGCTACTCTATGTCTTTGATTTGAGCATTTATTCAGTTACATTTAAAGTAATTATTAATAGGAATGCACATATTGCCATAGTGTAGCTTGCTTTCTTGTGGTTTCATAATTTATTTTTTGTTCCTTTCTTCCTTTTTGTGCTCTCCTATCTTGTGATGTGATGACTAGCTTTTGTATTTATACTTTATTTGAATACATTTCTCTTTTGTATCTGTGTATCTTTACAGATTTTTGGTTTCTAATTATCATGAGGTCTATACATAAAACACATGGAATGCTTCTCAGATTTGCCTGTTATCTTTGCACAGAGGCCATGTTTATCTTCTCTTTACCATTCCAATTCAGTAAATGTGTTGTGGAATCTAGCACTGAAGGGTTTACTTATGTTAATTTTGAATGAACGGTGTGAGACTCAAAACAGTGTGAGTTGGGGAACTGTTTCTACTTCAAAAGTCACCACTTTTTAAGATTTAGTGTTTTGAGAAGACAATAATTATGCATTTTTGGTCAGATCTTGGTTACAATGTGTAATAACTGAGCTGATTTGTGTGTAAACAAGAACCTATGGAGTGAGAGAAATTTTGAAAACAATATATCTGATAAAGTGTTAATATTCAAAATGTGTAAGAAAGCTACATAACTCAACAACAAAAACAATTTGGTTTTAAAATGGCCAAAGTACATGAATAGATAATATTCAAAGACATCTAGAACATGAAAAGATACTCAACATTTCTAATCATCAGGGAAATGTAGATCAAAGTCTCACATTTTTAGGATGGCTTTTATCAAGAAAACAAGAGATAGTAAGTGTTGCCAATAATTTGGAAAAGAGGAAACCATGATACAGTTTACTCCTGGCAGAAATATAAATTTGTATTTTCACTATGGAATACAGGATGGATGGTGGTCAAAATATATATATTTTTTAAAAAGCTATCATATGATCTAACAATTCCACCTTTGAGTATTTATTCAAAGGAAATGAATTTTCCTATCCTAGAGGTATAAATGCATCCCCATGTTGATTCCAGCATCATTCATAATGACCAAATATGAAACAAATCTAAATAACCTATGTCTACTGGTGTATGAATAGAAAAAAAAAATATGAAATATATATATGATGGAATATTTTTCTGCCATAAAAAGAAGAAAATTTTGCCATTTGGGAAAAAAAAAGAATGGGTCTTCAGACATTATGCTAAGTGAATCAAGTCAGTCAGAGAATGATGAATACTGTATGATCTCACTTCTATATGAAATCTAAAAACATCAAACTCATAGAAATAGAGTAGAATGGTGATTGCCAAGGGCTGGGGGGTGGAGAAAATGAGGAGATGACAGCTTAGATAGAAATACAAAGGCTAAAAATAAAAAAGAAATACAAAGGCCAAAAGGCCATAGATTGAATATTTGATACATATTTGATTTACTACTTTCTGATAACTTTCATTAAAACTTTTCATATTACTTAGCCACTCAGATAGTAAGATGATTGAGGAATATTTAAAAATATATTCTCACATATTCCACTCCCTCTAGGGCATTTTATCATAGGAAGAGATAAAAATTACTCAAAGGTATGACAGGTTAAGGGCGTCCCTGGTAGCTCAGCTGGTAAAGAATCTGCCTGCAATGAAGTTCTGCTGGAGAAAGGATCAGCTACTCACTCCAGTATTCTTGGGCTTCTCCTGGTGGCTCAGATGGTAATGACTCCACCTGCAAAGCAGGAGACCTCGGTTCCATCCCTGGGTTGGGAAGATTCCCTGGAGGAGGGCATGGCAACCCATTCTAGTATTCTTGCCTGAGGAACCCCATGCACAGAGAAGCCTGGCTGGCTACAGTCCATTGGATCCCAAAGTGTTGGTCACAACTGACTGACTAAGCACAACACAGCACATGACATAGTAAAGAAGTTTCAGGAATGTTCACTAAAATACATAATGCAAAATAGAATTAGTTATAACTCTACAAATTTCACAATTATTTTACCATAGCTAGAGGATTTTCAAAGTATTCAAAGTTTTCTTTTATTTCATGTCACTGAACATCTTTTTACAGAGTATCTGCTAAGCATAAAATGCTACTCTAGAAATTTAATGAGTATGACTCTGTCTACATTCAAGGAATCTAGTAGAGGGATATTAGTAAGTGAACTGACAACTGTAAAACACAGCATGGTGATATCCGGGATTTCAGAAAGACTGTGTTTAGCAGGAAAGAGTATAGCAGCATTCACAGAGGAGAAAGAGAATGTCAGAGGTGATTCAGAACTTTTCATGAAAGTAAAGTTCAGAGTAGAAGGCATTTAAAAATAAATCAGAGCAATGAGTTAATTGCTAAGTACCTGCAACTAGCATTCTCTTTGTACAAAAGGTTTAGCTGTATTCTTTCAATCAAAAGGAAGTAGTGGGGAAAGGGCATTCTGGGTAAAGAGAATAATCCAAATTAAAGTGGAGGCAAATAAAATTTGCAAAGAAAGAAAAGTGCTGCCGTTAAATTAAAAGGGCTTAGTGAAAACTTTGGAATTAAGGAAAACAAAGTTTTCTCCGCATGTTTGGCCTCCAAATGTGTGTGTGTGTGTGTGTGTGTGTGTTTTGCCTGTACCTATAGTAGAGGAACAGAAATGTCTTTGCAATCACCATTCAGTACTCTAAACATAAATTTATATAAGATATTTCAGAGATTTATATACTTTCCCTCAAATAGAGTAAAAAATGTGTTATGACTTTTGGCATAATGTATTTTATTTCTATACAACTTTATTATGGAGGTATGATTGACACACAAAAACATCCATATATCATATATATAACAGGAAAATATTTGAGATAACATACATTCATGAAACCATTACCACAATCTATGCCCTGAATATGTCCATCACTTCTAAATTTCCTAAAGCCCTCTTTATTTACTGTATTTTGTGATAAGATTATAACATCTAACATAAATATACTTTCTTATCAAAATTTTGTGTAAAATATTTAAATGCTAAGATTCGTGTTAATTTATATCATTTCAATGAATACACAAAACTTAGCACATAGAAGCTGTTAACAAATTTTCTAGTATAACAGAGGAAACACTTTTATAACCCAAATTTCTTATTAAGAAAACAAGTTCAAAATAGAAAAATAAAACTCAAACACTCCTGTTATTAGCTCTAAGTATAAGAATTTGCAGGTAAATTAGCTCTTACTGGAGTAAGTCTACTCAGGTATCATAATAATATCAAAGAAAAAATAGTTGTGATAACTAAATTAATTAGTACATCTGAAGAGCTTAAATATGTCTCATAAAGCAAGTAGTTACAGTTTAAGAAAAATAGTTGTTTAAACATTAAAATGGATGTATAGAGTTTAGAAGTATACATTTAGTCTAGCATTAAAAAATTTATGTAAGCACACTAAGGTGTTTTTCTTTTTTTTTTTTTTTAATACTTCCCTTTAGGATATAGTTTGACAAGTGAAAATTTGTGAAAGTGTTATCAGTTCAGTCCTGTCCAACTCTTTGTGACTCCATAGACTGTAGCCTGCCAGTCTCCTCTGTCCATCAGATTCTCCAGGCAAGAATACTGGAGTATTGGTCCTTTAATGGACCAGAACCTGGTGGTCCAGAGCCAACAATGAGAAAGTGAAAGAAGGAAAGAGGCTAATATTCCCTGGGTTACACAGCCGGCTTTCGTGTTCCAGGGAATCAGCCAGAAATAGAGAGATAAAGAGAAAGAGAGGAAGAGAAAGAAAGAAAGACATGGGGACCAAAGCTCTGATGGGGCAAAGGTGTTTTAATCAACATGGCATGCGCATATATACTGTCTTACAAAGTAGTTATTCTCAGCAAAGAGAAAGATTAAAATTCCAGACTTATAAAACACAGGGCGATCCCTATTAAAGAAAGAAGAGGATGCTTATCACCATAATGAGAAACTAACAAAGGAAATGTCTGGACTCCTCAGCCCCGGGAAAGGCGTGCCTCTCCTCTTAATTCCTGAATATTCAGGAATTAATAAGGGCCAAAGGTTTCCTGACAGATCCAAAACAACACACTGGAAGCTTCCTGTTAAATGCATCCTGACAATTCCCCCTATTTTATTATATTTTTTAAAAAAAAAAAAAAAAAAAAAGATCTTGACCAAATGAATTTGGTTAGTATTAACCAACCTTATAGAAAGGCAATGATAACAAATACAATTATCAAGACAATCACCAAAGTTACAGTTCTATACCTGATGCTGTGGGTAATACTTTAAAACCATCCTTGTGTGTTGACAGGATAATTTGTTCAGCTAAAATTTCCAAATTAGTGGAAGAGGGTAGACATTTAGAAAAAGTTTCAAAGATTTTTTTTTTTTTTTTGCAGTAATAGTACATTCAAAGAGGCATTATCATGTAAATGAAATTGATTTGTTCCCAGTTGTAAGTACTATGATTGAATTGAACAGGAGTAATACAAAACTGGCAATTAATACAAGTTACAGATTAAATTGTAAGTGGGACACAGGCCTGTATAAAATATGACTGATTACAGCAAAAGAAATAGTTACTATGACCACAACTGGTCTCTGTGAAATGTCTAGTCTGAGTTTCAAGTTCTTCGGTGCTGGCAGCAAGTTTCTAAATGTCCCATTGTTCAGGCCCAATTTGTTTATTGAGGATGATTCGAGGAGGAGGAGGTGCCATTTTACTGTCAAGCCAGCCAAGAAGTCCTTTGTCATGGTAATGTTTCAACGTAGTGTTAGTAACCTTTAAAGCCACTTAAGCAGCATCATATAGAATGTTTTTTGTTCTTTCCCTAATTCTTTCCCTAAAGTTTCAGTAGTAAACATGGTTCACAGACAGAGAAAGGGCAGCAATGTCCGAAAGTCTTCTTTTGGAGGCAGGATGAAAGCCCATTTGTCGGCCGACGTTTATGCATAATTTTCCTGGGCCCAGGCATTGGAAGGACTTCTTAGCCTAGAGAAATGTTAATTAGTTTTCCCTATTCCCCAGGGTGTGAGGCTTCCAGGGAGGGGGCATATGGGTGAAGTCATTGGTTGATACAATAGGTCTTTTCTCCATCCATTTTATGATCTATAATAAAGGGGGGTTGGGTAAGTAAGCTCAGTTAAGTCTGATTTGTGAATCCGGCTCTAGCGGGGAGTTGCACAGGTCAGCATAGCGATAGGAAGGTTTTCAGGACTCTGAGGCATTTCCTGTTGAGAAATCAGATTTTTAACTTTGTGAGGGTTTTTATCCGTCCCCAAGTTGGGGGGTCATAGGGTTGATGCTGCCGAGGGTGGTGCTTTCTGGAGATCTTTAGAGCTGCCATGGCCCGTATTGGAATTTCTTCCTCCCGGGGTTCTTGTTGTTTCATCTCCATTTTGAATGTTGGGGGCCCCCTTAGGTCGAATTTTCTGAGGAAAAAGTTTGTTGGATCCATCTGGGGAAATACAAGCATATCCCTTTCCCGGTAAGATTAATTTCCCAGATTTCTATTGATAATTGAACCCATCTTGATACCAAATGGGCAGAGGAAGAGAAGTGTCCTTCAATTCCTCGAAATGTCTTTCTGCTCTTGTTAAAATATTTCCCTGTGGTAGGTTTAAAAAATTTAAAACAAATAAAGCTGTATTAACAATAATTTTAGGTTTAGAAAATATCTTATGTTGGAATCTAGTTAAGTCTGCTTTAGATAAGGAAGACAGTAGTGTACCTGTGTATTCCCCGTCTTTAATTTTTATTTGTAACTTTAGTGTGTGATGTGTTCATTTGACTATTTCTTGTGTCTGTGGATTATAAGGAATACCTGTAATATGTTTAATAGAGAAAGACTGTAAAAATTGTTTAAAGGGTCTAGAAATATAGGCAGGGCCACTGTCTGTTTTAATACAACTAGGAGTTTATGGTGGAGGTTTTTATATTTTTTAATACAAAAACTGAATGAAATTTCTCTAAAATATTTTAGAAAGTTAATTGGAAATTGGTAGAAGTTTGTAATGTGTTCTCAACTTTAATAAAGGTTTATTAAAGTATAAAGGAGATAGAGAATACTTCTGACATAGGCATCAGAAGGGGCAAAAAGAGTGGCCCCCTGCTAGTCTCTAGTCAGATGTCACATAACTACCAGCAGTCTGCTAATTAGAGAAAGGAAATGTCTCAAAACTGAAGAGAATAGCACTAGGCCCCTCACCCACAACAGGCATTTTGAGATAACCTTGGCACCAGGTGAGTTGTCTAGGGCCACAAAATTATTGACATGAATCTTGAAGAAAGGCAGGTTTCCAAGCAAATACAATTTCATTAACATAGCTTAAGAGAACATTTGCATGAGAAAAACAAACCGGTTTGTCAAGTTGGTTCTGTGCTTAGGCAGAACCTACTTGAAAAAAGAGTCTAAAGTTCACTAATATACATTTCCATAAGAAAAACCGCATTGGTTAGCTCAAGGTTTGAGAATAGTTAACTTCAAGTGAAACCAGGTGTCATTATGGCAACACAGTATTTTAATAGAAACCTTCTTTTAAATTTGTATAGAGAAAGAAAAGGAAAGAAAAAAGAAATAGCACTCGTTTGTTTCCTCTGCCATTTTAGAGAGATAAAAATGTCTGACACTTGCAGCCTATTTTCTCCATTTGGAGACCCCTGACCTTCCTGCCTGTTAAATCAAACTAGATTGGCCAAGTGAAAGACCGAAGGTTTCACTGCTCCCTGTGGGGACACGGGCCCAAAAAGTCCAGTAGGTATTCTAGAGGGGACTGCTTGAGGATAAATGCGAAAGTCATTTAAGGCTGGTATATCCACGGCAGCACTGCCGGATATTGAGGGTTTGAGGGAAAAGGTGGAATTTGCCCGTGGTTTTTGTTGAAGGGGACCTGGGGGTCTCCTGCTTAGAGTTTCCTGGAATGGGTTTCCCTTCAATATTAAATTTAGATTTACACTCTTTGGCCCAATGCATTTCTCTACTGCAGCGAGGGCAGATTTTTGTTTGTTTTGTTTAAACTTTCTTAGGGCAGTCTCTTTATAAATGGTTCTTATCTCCTCATGTAAAGCATCCTTCATTTTTCTTTCTTAAGGCATTTCCCTTTCTTGTTTTAGCTAGCATTTGCATCTTTTGAGTTTCTGATCTTATATTGTGACAAGTCTTCAAATAATCAAAAATAGTTCCTGTCTCACAAATTGGGGCTATAGCCCTTTGACATACTTTATTTGCATTTTTATAAGCAAGTAATTTCTCTAGTTGCCTTTTAGCTTCTTCTCCAATTACTGTATAGGAAACAGCAGTTTCTAATCTAGCTAAGAAATCAGCATACGTTTCACTAGGTCCCTGCAATATTTTTGTATAGTGTAGGAAGAACAAACGGAATGTAGGAAGAGCAAAAAAAAAAACGCCATGATGGAGGAAAGCGGGAAAAGCCCCGGGGGCCCTCCCTGGCAACTAAGGCGACTATCAGGTCACCAAGACACAACCAGTCAGAGACTATCAGGCCACCCAGATACAGCCAATCAGAATTTTGTTTCGGAAAGACCCCCAGCGGGGAAAGTCTCCCCCAAATGAAAAGACCCCCGTGAACATGAAAACCAACCCCGCTTCGCAAAATGACCCCTGCTTATGTTTAAAATTTTTGGTGTTCTAAAAATAGGGGGTAGAAAACCGGCTCGGGCTCTGCCTGGCGCCACTGGGTTGGGAAACACAGGGGGGGCCCTAGCCCCGAGCTAGCAATAAACCCCTTTTTTGCGTTTTGCTTTTGTCCCCTTGGAAAGTTTCCCTTTTTCCCCCGTGGGGGTTTCCCGGACACCCGGGCCCAATAACTTTTGGGGGGCTCCCCGGGACCCCTTGGCGAGGAGGAAAACCTCCCGAGACAGAAGGAAAATCCGAAGGCCCCGGTTTTCCCCAGTCAGGTCGGGGAAAATTTCCATTTTAAAACCGGGGCCTGCTGGGAAGGGGCAGGGAGGAAAAGGTACAGGGAAACCCAGTGTAAAACCGGGCCTGCAAAGGAGAGCAGGGAGGTAACTTGGGCGGGGAAAAATTCCTGCCGGTGGGGCCCCAAGGGCCAGGGGAAAACATGAGGGGGCCCCGGAGAGGCCGCGGTGTTGGGTTTTTTCGTCCCCTGATCCCGCCGGCATTTAAACCAGGGGAAAAATTTTTTGGAAAGTTGATTTTCTTTTACGGGGGAGTGCCCCCCCAGCCTAGCACTTGGTTGTGGGCCCGGGACAATTGCCCTGTCCGTGTTTTTGTCAAGCCGCTCCTTTTTGTGTGTTGCCGGCTTTGTCTGCTTTTTGTCTTTTTTTTGGGTGTACTTTTGGGAATTTCGTTTTGCCCTTGATCGGGTCTAAATTTTTCCAAATTCTCTTTGGGAGCTTCAGTGAACGGGCAAAACATTGGGGGGGCCAATTGATGCCCGGCCCCGGCCCAGGGCTACCCCTTTTGGGGACTTTTGAAGGCCCTACAAAAGTGGGGCCTTTAAGAAAACGGGACCCGCCCGGGTGAACCCCCCCTTAATATCTAAAAAATTTGAGAACGGGGCCAAAAAATTCGGGGTTTTGGGCAGGGGTTTTCAGGAAATTAAAACCGCTAGGGCGCCTAAAAACTTAAAGCCCCCGTGAAAGGAAAAGGGGGGGTAACGGAACGGGCCAAAAACCCCCTAGGGGGGCCCCCCCCAAAATTCAAGGAAAACTTCCGTCAAGACGCGGCACATAAACGTTCCAAAAGCATACCAAAAGGGGCCCAAAACCTCGGGGGGGCCGGGGGGGGGGCCAACCCCCCCCTTCCTGATAGGTTTTTTGGTGGTTGTTCTCATTGACTTCTTTTCTCTCCCTTTTTCTTCCATACACTTTTTTCCCTTTAAAATAGGGTCGGGGAGAATTTTAACCCCACTCTTCTCATGACTGATAAATTTTCCCGGATGTGGACCCAAGGGTAAAAAAACTTGTTTGGGTCAGTAAAGAAAAATTTAAATTAAATAAATTTTTTTTGTTCTGCAGAATGGCCTACCCCCAGGTGGGAGGGGCCGCCGGGGGTTTACGTTTGGGCCCCCCCAAAAATAAAGGCAGTGAAAGAAAAGAAATGGCGCCAGCCCCCTGGGCCATCCAAAACCGGGTTCCCTTATATCGTGGTCTGGCAAGATTGGTAAAAAAAAACCCCAAACCAAAAACGGGTTTAAAAAAACCCCCTTTCGTCCAAAAAAATTTCTAACCCAAAACAGGTCCTGGGTTGGGAACTCCCCTTCGGAAAAACCCTAAAAAAAGAAAGAGAGCTAAAAACCCGGGCCCTTCCCGGGGATGCCTCTTGCCCAAACCAAAAGGGACTTGGAAACCAGAAGAAAGGGCCCCCCCCCTTGTCCCCCCCTTAAAAACCCCCCGGGTGGGGGGGGAAGGTTTGGGAAGGGGGGCAAGGGGACCACGGGGGAGGCCACACTGGGGACCCGGGGAAAAAACGGGGAAAGATAAGAGTATGCAAACCCGGGGGGACCCAGATTTTACCGTCTTTCCCACTTTAAAGGCCTCCCCGCCCCCGGGTTTGGGACCACAAACCCCCAGGGGAGAAGGGGACCAACAGTACGGGCCCTTTCCCACGATTTGACCTATAAAATTTTGGAAAAACCCAAAACCCCAAACCCCCCCCCCCTTCTCGGGAACCCCCCGGGCCCATTGACCTCTTAGACTTTTTCTGTTCACCAAAAACCCCCCCGGGGGAAGATTCCAACATTTTTGTTAAGGTACTTTTCCCACCAGGGAGGAACGGGAGCGAACCCTTGGCAGAGGCACGAAAACGAGCCCCCGGGGTCGACGGGAGACCTATTCTCACCTCATTGGGTGGACGGGGGGTTTTCCCCTTGCTGCCCCCAAACCCGGGGATTTTGGGCGGTCGGGGGGTGGGAGGTCCCCGGGGTGTACCCCCCAGACTCGGGATGGCGGGCCCTGGGGGCTGCAGCAAGGAAGCCACCAATTTTGGAAAAAGGGAAAATTGGTGAGGCGACCCCACTGAAAGTCCGGAAAGCCTTTTTTAGAAGGAAAGGGAAGCTTTTAGACAATACACCCCCATAACCCCCAGGCGGCCCGAATCGCGCGCCGCCTTTGATACTAGCATTTGAAAACCGGCAGCTCCAAAAATCAAAAGAAATTGCAGAAAAAGAGGGGCTAGGAGAGCAACAATACAGGATTTAAATTAAAAAGGCAGTGAGAAAGTGTTCAATAACAAGAGACTGCAGGGGAAAAAGGGAAGAACGGATTAGCGGGAGGAGAAAAAAAAGGCAAAAAAGGAAAGGAAGGGAAGTAGGGGGAATAGGACGAGGGGAACCAGAAAAAACCCAGAAGGAGCTACCAAAAATTCTTTTTCCCGGGGATGAAAACCGGTTGGGGGAGCGAGGGAGCTTCGGGGCCGCCAAGAAAGGAAAGAAAGAGAACTAAAAATTTTTAGACCTTAAAAAGATAAAATTGTGTTTACTGAAAGGGAAACGGGGGCACGGGAAAAAACCGAGGCTCTAAGGAGCCCCTAAAGGGAAAGGAAGGGCCCCGGGAGGGAAAAAGTCTCCCCCGAAAATGGGGCCCTTTATACATGGGAGAAAAACAGTGACTAGGGAGAAAAAGGCTCGGCACCCCTCCCCAAAGTCCGGGGGGAAACCTTTAATGTGGAGGGGAAACCCGTTTTTTTTCAGGGGTAGTTTCTGGCGCCCAAAACTCTTTTTTAAAAAAAAGGCTGGGACCAATGTCTAAAAAAAACCGATAGTAAAAGGAGCCACGGGGCCCAAAAAGAAATTTTTGGGCCCAACGAACAAAAAGTAAATTTTGGGGACCCATCAGGGGTCCCATTCTTTTTTGGTGATACCAGAATGCCCAGCCCCTCTATTTGGGAAAGACTTTTTGACAAAAAGTTAATGTCTTTTCCATTTTGACCCTGGGGAAATTTTCGGGCCAACAGAGGGACTTGGAAAACCGAAACTTGTTTTTAAACCCTAGCCTTAGGGGATAAATTTACAAAATTTAGTGCCTAAGCCCCCCAGAGGTCAAAAAGCAACCAAAAGTAAAACCCGGGGGTCCAAAAAAACCTTTGGGCCGGGGCCAAAAGGGCGGAAGGGGGACGGGCAAAACAAAACCCATCCGTTCGTCATGGGAGCAAAAGTCAGGGGAGTTCCTTGGGGGTTAAAAACAGTACCCTTGACCAGGAGGCTCGGGGGGGGATAAACCCCCAATTCGACGGTCATGGATCCCGGGAATTCCCCGGGGCCGGGTGCCAATCCCCTTGGGGAACCCCCCCTTTCGGGCCGGTGAAGAACCCAAAGGGGGACAGTTTTCAGACCTGTCCAGGACCTGCAGAATTTAAAAACAAGCGGGGAGTGACATCCCCCCCCAACTGTCCCAAACCCTATCCCCCCTGACAGTTCTGCTGCCGGGGTAAAACATTGGGTTTACACTGTGCGGGACTTGAAAGATGCCTTTTTCACCCTTTACCCCTGGGGGCCCCGGGCCCAAAGGAGATATTTGCCTTTGAGTGGACCGGGGGGGGGGGGCCCAAACCCGGTAGTACATTTAATTTGGGCCCCACCCGCCCCCCCCACGGGGGTTTTAAAGAACTCCCCTACCTTGTTTATTGAGGCCTCTGATGGGGGAACCTCTTTTAAAATTATGGGACTCGCCACCCAGAGGTCATTCTGCTACAAATGAAAAGACCAAAGTTGGCGGGAACCACGGGGAGGCTTTGCACCCGTCCCAAACCGGGGACCTCTTACAAACCCCTAGGCCCCTTTGGGGGTTATCGCGTTAGCGAAAAAAAGGAAACAAATACCCCGGAAAAGGGGTTCCCCCCTATTTGGGGGTTAAAAGATCAGGAAGGGGAAAACGATGGCTAACCCAGGCCAAAAAGGGAAAACCCCTATTACAGTCCCCAGAGCCCAAACCCCCCGCCGGGTGAGGGAGTTTTGGGGACTGTTGGATATTTTTAGGGTGTGGATCATGGGGTTTGCAGAGAAGGCTTTGGCCCTTTATATGAAAGGGAAACAAGGGGAACCCCCAAAATGGGGCCTGGACTGAGCCCCTGAAAAAAGGCTTTCCAAACACTCAGACGGGCCCTACCCAAACCCCACTCTTGCCCTGCCTAACCCCCAAAAAGCCATTCCAAATGTTTATAGATGAGAACAAGGAATAGGAAAGGGGTTTTTGACGCAGCAAAGGGGAAACCCCGGGAAAAGGGCCCGTAGCATACCTGTTTGAAGCGATTTGATCCCCGTGGCCGCTGGGTGGCCCCCTTGCCCCTTTGCATCCCTTGCAGCCCCGCCCTTTCCCCGTCCCCGACGCCCGACAAGTTGCCGTTTGGGCAACAACCTCGGTCTTCCCCCCCCCAAGCCATCGAAGGGTTTTGAAAACCCGCCCCCGGGGAAAATGGATCTCCCAAAGCCCCTTGACACATTTTCCGGCCCTGCTGCTCGATTTCCCCAAAGGGTGCGTTTTCAGACCCCCCCGCTTAAGAAACCAAACCACCCCCTTTCCTAAATCAAGAAAGGCCACCCCCTCCATGAGGGGTAGTGAATACTGGGGTTTAGGCTCTGGGGGGCACGAAAAGACTTAAAAAGGGTGCCAATAAGCAACCGTGGCTGGAAAGCACCGATGGGAGCAGTTATTCAAAGGGCGGGGAAAGAAAAATGGGGGGCCCCCCATAAATTGATGAGTCTTTGGGGGGGCGAATTTGGGGTGAAACACTCCCCCCAAAAAAATTTGCCGAAAGGGGCCCAATTGCTTTCCCTAATACAAGCTCTAGACGAAACGAAAGGGAAAAGGGGTCACCTTTTTCAAGGGCAGTCCGATACGCCTTTAGCACTGCCCCCCCCTCCCGGGCCCCCTATATCAAAAAAGGGGATTTCGGACAGCTGAGGGAAAAGAAGTCAAGAATTTGCCTTAGATTCGCAGGGGACTTTGAAGCTGTCCAAATTTTCCCCGAGCAGTTGCTAAAAGTGCTTTTTTCCCGGGGCCCAAAAACGGGAAAACCCCAAAAGGGAAGAGGGAATCGGGGGGCTTTATGCGGCCGCTCCCAGGGCAGCCGCCCAAAAACTACGTCGCCCCCATATTGACTGTGGAACTTCCCCCCCCGGGATGGGGGCCCTTGCCAACCCCAAATTCCCGGGGTACTCCCCCACCCCCAACTCCCACTTTGGGTCACTTAAAGGAAAAACCCCCCTCCAGGAAAAGGGTGAGAAAGGGGTGGATGGTTCCCGGGAAAACCAATGACGCAAAACCCAAATTGCCTGGGACCCCCGGTTTGTCTTTTTGTGAAAACCTACACCCCAAACCACACATTTGGGAGAAAAATTTTAAATTTAAAAACCCTTTTTCCCAGCCCGGCCCCGCCTAGGTTCCCCCCACAAAAGGCCCAACCCGTACGAAGATAATTCAAGCCTGTAAAAACGTGCCCTTTTAAAGAGAACAGAAAAAGCAACACTCAGGAGTGAGGTACCGGGGGGAGGGCCCGGGCCCCCACTGGGGGAAAAGACTTTTCAGAGGTAAGGGCCAAAGGGGGTAAAGGGTATCGCTATCCCGTTGGTTCTGGGAAAATACCTTCCCCGGGGTGGGTGGAACTTTCCCCCACTAAGGAGAGGGAAACCATAGTGGTTCTAAAAAGAAAAAACTTAGAGGAAATTGTGCCTTGGTACGGGCTGCCGTGACTTTTGGGCTCTTTAACGGACCTGCCCCTTTTTGAGCCCCAAAATTGTACAAGGGCTGGCCCGAGCTCTGGGGGAAAGAAATGGAAATTAAAATGCGAATATAATCCCCCAAAATCAGGACAAGTTGAGAGAATGGGAAACGGACCCTAAAAGAAAAAACTGACAAAGTTTGGGAATAGAGACTGGCTGGGACGGGTGACCCTCCTTCCCTTCGCAAATCTTTCCCCCCGCTAAAAACCCCCTATAAGCGGGAAACCTTTCCCCCTTTGAAATTTTTGTATGGAAAACCCCCTCCTGTGGGATCCTTTTTTTTTAAGGAAAGTGCCGCCACCCCCCCCTGCTCTTGGGAACCCAAAAACCCGGAAAAAAATAAAAGGCATTAAACAAAGGGGCATAAAACCGTGTTTGGAAGTTGATCCGGGAGGGATACGAGGACCAAAATGGGGGGAAGGGCCCCCCCCCAAACATAATATTAAAACCCGGGGTTTTTGGGTTTGGGGTTTAAAAAACAAACCAAACTAGAGTATTAGAAATAGATGGAAAGGGCCTTATTTTTTGTTTTTCCCCCCCCAACCCCCCTAACCCCCCCCTGTTTAAAGTTGACCCGGGGTTGGACCCCGGGGTTTTACCCGCAACCCCTGCGGGGGGGGCCACCCAGAGGAACGGAAAAAAAGGCCCCAGACAGAAAGGAAGGCGAAGCTCAAACCGTCGGGGTCCTTTTGGGAAAATGGGAAATCACCCGCCGGGGGACCTTCCTAGTTTTCCCCTTTTTCTGTTGGGGCCGCCCCAAACAATCCCGGGGGGATTCTTTGGGGCCTCATGAACAATTTCCCCTTTATCCAGTCCCCAAAGGAAATTGGGGTTGGGGTCTACAATCCAGAGGGCCGGGGAAAAAATGATCAAAAATCAACTCCCAAGTGGCCCCCTCGGGGAAAATGGGGGGCCCACGTTTTGACCTTTTCGATCTATGTGTCCCTGGGGGAAACCCGACAGCAATGGCTTTTTCCCCCCCGTGCCCGAATTTTTTTTTGCTCATGGCCCCTTTTTGGCTTTTTTCACCCGAATTGTTTAGGGTAAAAGGGGGCCCCAAAAACTTTCGAAAAAAATACCCTAAAATTTTTGCCCCGGGGGGGGGAGGGATCGGAAAACCCAAATTTTAAAAATGGGGGGGGAGTTGAAATTTTTTTTATTTCGCCGCCTGGGGGTGTGAAACTACAGGGAAGGTCCAAAATTTGGGTTTTCTACTCTAAACAAAGAAAAACATTCGGGGTAAAATCACCCCCGAAAAAACCCAAAAATGGCTCTTGGGGGAATATCACCTAAGCCCCGGACAAAAGCTTCCATTACAAGATTGAGTTCCCCAGATGAAGGAAAAAAGTTTTTCCCGGTGGGGGTTTTTTGGCCCCTGGGCCCGGGGGCCTCCGTCCCTTTTCAAGAACGGGTTTTGACATGGGGGTCCGGTTTTTTAGTTTTTAAAATTTTTAAAATGGGGGCACTCTATTTGGCCCCCCCGTTGTTTTGGGGAAACCCAAACCAAAAAGGGGATTGCTCCAAGACCCCCGGGCCCCCCGCGCAGGCCCAGCCCAGAGGCCGAGGGACCTCAGGCCTGGTCCCTCTAAATCCCGGTTCGCAGAGGGAAACCCCCAACTGTTTTTCCCCCCCCCCCAAGTTTCCCCTTTTGGGCTTTAGTAAATGCAGCTTTTGCAACTTTTTAATTAAAAACTGACCCTAATTTCAAAAAAAACCGCTGGGGTGGGTATGATCTTGGCCCCCCCCTTTCTAGAGGGCCCAAAAGGCCCCCCCAAACGTCCCTTTAACTTATCTTCAGGCCAGAACCCACCCCCCAAAGTCCCATGGGAAGGGGAAAGTAAGGTTGGTCTACAAGAAGGAGGGATGGGGGCAAGGACTTTGCCTTGGCACAGTACCACGGGGGCAAAAACTTTCCCTTTTTTGCCTGACGGAAAAAGGGAATCTAAGGGTTCAAAGGGGAAAAAAACCCGGTTTGGGGCCAGGGGTCCGGGGGATTTTGGGGGAATTTGTTCCTTTTCGGGGTTTTTCCCCTGTTTGAATTTTGAAGGTTTTTTTTTAAACCCGAGTCAAGAATTTTTGTGTTCCCGGTTGCTATTTAAAAGCCAAAGATTTTATACCATTTGAAGAGGGGTTTGTACTCCATTGGGAACCCAGGGTTACGGAGAAAAAAAAAAAAAGGGGAAAAGCCCCTTAAATGAATTTACCATGGCCGCTTTATTCGCCTGGGTTTTACAAAGGGGCAGGAAAAGGAATGCTTCAATGTCTCTACAAACCAAGGGGGGGTTCCCCCAACCCCGGGAAACCTTTGTTTTGGGGGCCTGAAATCGATAGAAAAGAATTCAAAAAGCCACCTAGGGGAAAAAAGTCTCTAAACCCCCCCCCCTTTTTCTGAATTTGTATTTTCAAAATTAGGGGGGGGATTTAAACCCTTTGTTTTTCTCCAGCAAGGGGGGGTTTTGCGGGGGTTCTTGGAGAAAAAATGCTGTTTCTATTTCAGGACCATAAAAAGGTTTGGGTAGGGATTAATGGCGGGGAAAATGAGAGAGGGACTTTTTGCAACGCAAAAAGGGGGAAAGGGAACCCCAAACGGGGATGGTGGGGAAAAGGTTTGGATCCCGGCACCCTGGGTTTAAACCCCTCTGGTCTCAAACCCCCCTTGGGGGCCCTTTTTGTTAAATTTTCTAATACTTTTTCAATTGGGGCCTTGCCCTTTTTTTAAAAAACTAATCCCCCTTTAAAGGAAAACAGCTAAATTTTCTTTTCCAAATTTTGGTGCCCAAGGCCCCCAAAAAAACCCGGGCCCATAGGGCGAAATAAAGAAGAGGAAAATTCCTCCCCATAATCAAAAGACAGGGGGAATGTACGAAGAACAAACGGCATGTAGGAAGAGCACATAACGCCATGATAGGAGGCAGAATCAGGAAGACCAGGCCCTCACCCTGGCAACTAAGGCGACTATCAGGTCACCAAGACACAACCAGTCAGAGACTATCAGGCCACCCAGATACAGCCAATCAGAACTTGTTTACGGAAAGATCCCGCACGCGCGAATGTCTGACCAATGAAAAGACCCCCGCGAACATGTAACCAATCCGCTTCGCTAAATGACCCCTGCTTATGTTTGAAATTGGATGTTCTATAAATATGGGTAGAAAACCGGGCTCGGGGCTCTCAGCCTGTGCGCCACTGCGTTGGACACAGCGGGGGCCCTAGCTCGAGCTAGCAATAAACTTCCTTCTTGCGTTTTGCATTGTCTCTTGGTAGCTTTCTCTCTTCCCGCTCGGGGATTCGGACATCGGGCATAACATATAGCAACCTGTAGGCTCCCCTTGAGGAGTAATTCGATCCCAAGCTTCAAGGGCCACTGTTTTTAATTGATCATGCAACAAAGGAGGACATCGTATTTGAGCTTCCATAGCATCAAATTGTCCAGTGCCAGTTAACATTTCAAAAGTAGTTTGGTTTTGGGGAGCGCCAGCTAGGGCATTTCTGTTAGCATAATCTCTGGCTACACATTGTTCATTGAAGATACTCTCCTGGTTTAAGGAGAGCTTTTAACAAAATTTGCCAATCATAGGGAATAAAGGTTCCAATAGAAGACGCCATAGTATTTAGAATCTCTCTAGTAAAAGGCGAATGTGGGCCATACATAGTTACAGCCTTTTTCATTTGTTGAATGTGAAAAAAGTTAATACCTTCATATTGAGGAATTATTTGCCCTTGAGCATCAACATTTCTTAAAACTGGAAAAGCAGAAAAACACTTCGGTTCCAGACACTTGTGATTGCAAAGCCAGCAATTCAGAGAGCCCCTGTCGCAAAGGGGGTAGATTATTGTTATTCAGAAAGATGTTGTCAGTTTTAATGTTAAAATGTGCCTTAAGGGAGTTGTTGCCAAAATCACTAGGTTCTATCAAGGGAGAGACTTTGGGATTTGTGCCTGCTGGGAGGAGAGGAGCACTTGGAGCAACCAGAGCCGGGTTAGTAGGAAAATTCTGAAATATCTTATGTTGTTCTAATTGGGCCTTTTGTAAGGTATCATCGTCTAATTCATATCCACGTAATAAGTGTTCTGCCTGTTGCCGAATATCAGGAGGGCTAGAATTACCTTGTAATGGCAGAATCACAGCTTCAATGAGAGCCCATAGGGGCCAGAAACCTATAGGAACTACCTTCATTAGGGAACCAAGGGTTACATTAAACCACTGTCTGAAGGCAAGCCTCTATTCTCTGGTGTGAAACCAAAAATCCCTAAACTTTAAATAAGTGCTGAAGTAAAGTATAAAAGTGAGAGGGCTTTCCAGCTGATTGACCCATGTCTTAATACTTACCGACCTTAAAAGGCCCTGGGGGTCACTCCGTCCGAATCTTGCCACGTGTACCAGAGTCCCTGTTTCTGGGCGCCACTTCGTGGTCCTTTATTGGACCAGAACCTGGTGGTCCGAGGTCGACGATGAGAGAGTGAAAGAAGGAAAGAGGCTAATATTCCCTGGGTTACTCAGCCAGCTTTTGCGCTCCAGGGAATCAGCCAGAAATAGAGAGATAAAGAGAAAGAGAGGAAGAGAAAGAAAGAAAGAAAGACACAGGGACCAAAGCTCTGATGGAGCAAAGGTGTTTTAATCGACATGGTGTGCACATATATACTGTCTTACAAGGTATTCTCAGCAAAGATAAAGATTAAAATTCCAGACTTAAAAAACACAAGGCGATCCCTATTAAAGAGAGAAGAGGGTACTTATCACCATAATGAGAAACTAACAAAGGAAATGCCTGGATTCCTCAACCCCGGGAAAGGCGTGCCTCTCCTCTTAATTCCTGAATATTCAGAAATTAATAAGGGCCAAAGATTTCCTGACAGATCCAAAACAGCACACAGGAAGCCTCCTGTTAATTCATCCTGACACTGGAGTGGGTTGCCATTTCTTCCTCCAGGGGATCTTCACAACCCAGGGACTGAACCAGGGTCTCTCACTTTGCAGACAGACTCTACTGTCTGACCCAGAATCTGACATGCTGGAATGTATTACAGTCACAGCTGTAAGCCTAAGATATCTGGAGATATGCATGCAGCATAGAGTACTACAATCTTTTTTTTTTTTTTTTCCATTTATTTTTATTAGTTGGATGCTAATTACTTTACAACATTGCAGTGGTTTTTGTCATACATTGAAATGAATTAGCCATGGATTTACATGTATTCCCCATCCCGTTCCCCCCTCCCACCTCCCCCTCCACCCGATCCCTCTGGTTCTTCCCTGTGCACCAGGCCCAAGCACTTGTCTCATGCACCCAAAATGGGCTAGTGATCTGTTTCACCCTAGATACTATACATGTTTCGATGCTGTTCTCTTGAAACATCCCACCCTCGCCTTCTCCCAGAGTCCACAAGTCTGTTCTATACATCTGAGTCTCTTTTTCTGTTTTGCATATAGGGTTATCGTTACCATCTTTCTGAATTTCATGTATATGTGTTAGTATACTGTAATGGTCTTTATCTTTCTGGCTTACTTCGCTCTGTATAATGGGCTCCAGTTTCATCCATCTCATTAGAACTGATTCAAATGAATTCTTTTTAATGGCTGAGTAATATTCCATGGTGTATATATACCACTGCTTCCTTATCCATTCGTCTGCTGATGGGCATGTAGGTTGCTTCCATGTCCTGGCTATTATAAACAGTGCTGCGATGAACATTGGGGTGCACGTGTCTCTTTCAGATCTGGTTTCCTCGGTGTGTATGCCTACAATCTTCTTTTACTTGTTATGTTCTAAAATATTTATGGTATCAAAAAATAATCCCTGAAATATACATAGCTTCTAGCTGAACTGGATTTAGATGGATTAAGCATCAAATAACTAAATGTTTTCTCTTCAAAAATGAAGAATTGCACTAAGTAGATGGGTGATGTTTGCCAATAAGTTATTAAAATTCATAATGGCAACTGGAAATAACAACAGGATATTGGAAGTTTAGATGGGAATGAAAGATAACAGTTTCTCTCAATGAACCAGCAACATATCTGAGTAGGCAGCATCCTATCCTGTGCATTTCATAATTATATACTTATCAGTGTGTATCCTTAGGGGTCACTCTATTTAATAGAAAATAAATTAGGATATACAGGAGAGTGGAGAAGGAAATAGCAATCCATTCCAGTAATCTTGCCTGGAATATCCCATGGATGGAGGAGCCTGGTAGGCTACAGTCCATGGGGTCACAAAGAGTTGGACATGACTGAGCGACTGAGCGACTTCACTTTTCACTTTCATGCATTGGAGAAAGAAATGGCAACCCACTCCAATGTACTTGCTTGGAGAATCCCAGGGACAGGGAAGCCTGGTGGGCTGCCCTCTATGGGGTCGCACAGACTCAGACATGACTAAAGTGACTTAGCAGAAGCAGCATACCAGAGAGGGAAATTCTAGTTTGGGTAATTGAAGCTTCTAGAGTCAATGAGGTTGTTTGAGATGCTGGGAAATAAGGAATTTAAGCATTTAAAATGGAGATATAAATGGCATGCAAGTTGTTAGAAAAGGAGTACATGTGCAGAAGGACAAATATAAGACTTTATTATAAAGATGATGAATATAACATTCTTTTTTTTTTTTTTTTTCTTCCATTGACTCTGTTGATTAGTCATGGCAGTAGATTTCTGTTCTGTATGTGCAATAGGAATGGAGAAAGTGGGAATATGGTTATGCTTAAAATAGTCAAGTAGCCTTAACTTCAAGGGTGTGAAGATCTGTATTATTCATATATAAGAATTCTGGAGTAGGACCAAGAAAACCAAATAAATTGCAATCTATGTTAAAAGTAAAAATAATTAGTTTTTAGAATGCAAGGTATGTCTGTACGGCCTTAAAACAAAGGGCATCATACTACAGAAAGTTAGGCTAGACAAAGTATTTACTCCAAATGCATATATCTCAGACTACAATGATAACTCTAATGTCAGATATTTTATTGTTTAAACCTATATTTGATGTGTTCCTTACAAACTAAGGGGACACTTCATGAGCAAGTGCTTCTCAATACTCTCTTCTCACTTAACATTAAATTACTTTTTTGTTCTCAATGACTGGCATATTCTCAGATTGTGAGACGATGGGAAATTTAGGTAAAAATAATAGTTGTTTATTGAATTGTAGTGATTGACTTGAATTAAAAGTTGCAATTAATTCTGATTGTGCAATGTCAAAAGATTAGCTTAGAAAACTTCCATGTTTTATTTTTGCTGAAAAAAATGTGTGTATTGAAGAAAACAATAAAAAAAAATTATACTTCAGGTAGCTTTTTAATAAAGTAGTTAGCCAAAATAAATAAGCTAGATTTTAGGCAATGCTCTGTTTTATAGAAATAACTTTCAAAACTCTGAATACATTTTATTTCAAATAAATAAAGGAATAAGAGAAGGTTGGTAATATACACTGAAATTTTGTGATAGAATTTTCATCAAAATGATGTAAGAAATTTTACAGAAACTGTGAAAGGGAGAGAAATACACTAATTTCTATTTTTAAAAAGCTTGAGAACATAGTCAACATATATGCAGAAGATGCTTATTATAAAAATGAAAAAATAAAAATAAATAAATAAATATGAAAAAATAGTTTTCTTCATCATATTAATGGGATACCACCTGACTATATATATTCTAAGCAGATATAGACACAAACACAGATTAAATCACATATAAAAAGCCCAGTGATATTGAAGAAAGTGAGGAGCCTACATGCAAGTGAAAATGGATTCCAACTCTACCTCCATTAACATTCTATTGGATGACCAGATTCTTCAGATATATAAGAGAGAAAGAAGGGCATATACTCTAATTAGTTCCATTTCATTAAAAATAAAAAGTTTTGTAGTGAAAATGAAAGTCACTCAGTCATGTATGACTCTTTGTGACCCTATGGACTATACAGCCTGTGGAATTCTCCTGGCCAGGAAATGGAGTGGGTAGCCTTTTCCTTCTCCAGAAGATCTTCCCAACCCAGTTGTGAGTTCATATTAATAGAAGATTGATTTATATTTATTTTTATATATAATAAATGGCATGGATTTGAAAAATCATCATGTATTATTAGCTATGTGATCTTAAGCAAGTTATTCAATTTCTCTTTGCCTGTTTCTGGAAGAAGGATAATTATGCTGCTTATTTCAAAATATTGTTGTTGAAATAGGATTGGTTTGGATAACTTATATTAAAGCTTTGGAACCCCAAGAAGCAAATAGTAAGTTCTCAGAATATTATTGGCTATTTTTTCTTAATCTGAATTATCTTCTGTGAGATAATGGAAACTGTATATATTGGTCTCAATTCCCAGTTCCTGTTGCAGGGCTCCTTAAGCCGTTATAAATCTCTAATGATAAGAACACTTGGAGAATCTTCTGTTTTAATGAATTGATTCTGCATGGAATCCTGGATGGCTCTGATTACACAAGGACAGAAGTTCCTGTGCTCAGGACCCTGCCATATCTTCCACTTAGTATTAGTTCATCTGGTTATTCACCTTTATCATTTAGCATATCTTTTAATAAATGGATAAACACAAGTTTTTCCTTGATCTTTGAAAATGTTCTAGCAAATTAATTGAACCCAAAGAGAGAGTCACTGGAACCTCCCACTGAGGATGGCTGATGAGAAGCACAGATAATAACCTGGGCTTGAGACTGACTTCTGAACTGCTAGGGGGGACAAAAAGGAAAGGCTTGTGAGACTGAGCCCTTAGTTCATGGGATCTGATGCTTTCTCAGGGTAGAGCATGTAAGAATTGAGTTAAACTTCAGGACATGGAACTGGTTTCACAGAGACATCTGGTGACCAGAAGTGTTAAAAGTTAAATGTTTTATGTAAGTATAATAGTAAAAGAAACTTATAGAGAAGAAATACATAATAAGGAAGAACTGGGCTTTTCTCTATACAGAAATAAAAAAGTGTACGTTTTTCCTTTACACCTGCCATTTCTAGTCTCTATTTTGATATATCTCTTATACTCATCATTATCCTCTTGGAAACTTACCCATAGTCCCAAATTGGGTTGCATTTTCTTCTTTCCACTTCAAGAAACACACCCTATGGCATTTTGTATCAGTATGAATATAATATGTTGATTTATTTGTCTCCCTCTGTAAGTCATGAGTTTCTTGGGAGCCAAACTACATCCCATTCTTCTTTATATCATTTAGACTTGCATCTGTGTCTCAAACAAAGAAGAATGGCTTAAACCAGAAATTCATTGAGTATAGGATACAATGTATTACATTTCAGAATAGAGTTTATTTTATTTAAACCCTTCATATCTTCCTTCTTGCCTTCCCAGGCGCTAGTGGTAAAGAACCTGCCTGTCAATGCAGGAGAGAATAAGAGACACAGTTTCGATCCCAGGTCGGGAAGATCCCCTGGAGGAGGGCACAGCAACCTACTCCAGTATTCTTGCCTGGAGAATCTCCATGAACAGAGGAGTCTGACAGGTTCATAGTGTCCCTAAGAAACAGACACAACTGAAGCTACTGAGTACAGAACAGCACATCTCCCTTCTACATAGAAACTTTCTATTTGTCCTTAAGATAAGATTTTTTCTTCACTCTGCTACAATGAAATGCCATGTAATGTGTTGCTTTCATAAATAACCAGAAGGCAAGTCACCATGTCAAGTATATATGAAAACAATCAGCCACACAGAGGATTGCTAGTTCACTGGTGGTGACTGAAGACTTCATAGTGTGAATGGAGTTTACAGTTTATCAGAAAGGCCTGAATGCTTTGCAGAATTGCTTTCCATTTTTTTATGTGATGTTTTTCCATGTATACAGCCCAATGCCTTCTACCAATTTCAGGACAGAGGTTATTTCACTGGGATTTTGTATAATCCTTATTCAAAGATTTCTTCTCTTTTTAATTTCAAATGAAGTTAAGTCTTCTGCCTTCAGCTTCTTTTGCTTTAAGTAATAGACATTGGAATTGAGCAAGCATCATTTAATCAGCATGTTTATTATGGTATCTGCAGTTGCTATTAAGTTATTGCATCATTCTTAACTAGATAATAGTCCAAACTTACAGAAAAATGAGTCAAATGTGACCTAATTTTTAGATTCAGAAAGCTCAGGAGAAGTCACTTCTCTGTGTCAGTGAGAGAGGTAAGATTGAAATTCAGGTCCCTTATTCAACATTCAGTTCAGTTCAGTTCAGTCGCTCAGTCATGTACGACTCTGCGATCCCATGAACTGCAGCACGCCAGGCCTCCCTGTCCATCACCAATCTCGGAGTTCACCCAAAGCCGTGTCCATTTACTCAGTGATGCCATTCAACCATTTCATCCCCTTCTCCTCCTGCCCCCAATCCCTCCCAGCATCAGGGTCTTTTAGATGAATCAGCTCTTTGCATCAGGTGGTCAAAGTATTGGAGTTTCAGCTTCAACATCAATCTTATAAATGAACATGCAGGACTGATTTCTTTTAGGATGGACTGGTTGCATCTCCTTGCAGTCCAAGGGACTCTCAAGAGTCTTCTCCAACACCACAGTTCAAAAGCATCAATTCTTCGGCGCTCAGTTTTCTTCACAGTCCAACTCTCACATCCATACATGACCATTGGAAAAACCATCGCCTTGACTAGACGGAACTTTGTTGACAAAGTAATGTCTCTGCTTTTTGATATGCTGTCTAGGTTGGTCATAACTTTTCTTCGAAGGAACAAGCATCTTTTAATTTCATGGCTGCAATCACCATCTGCTGTGATTTTGGAGCCCAGAAAAATAAAGTCAGCCACTGTTTCCACTGTTTCCCCGTCTATTTGCCATGAAGTGATAGGACCAGATTCCATGATATTAATGTTATGAATGTTGAGCTTTAAGCCAACTTTTTCACCCTCCTATTTCACTTTCAACAAGAGGCTCTTTAGTTCTTCTTCAATTTCTGCCATAAGGATAGCATATCATTTGCATATCTGAGGTTATTGATATTTTTCCCGGCAATCTTGATTCCAACTTGTGTTTCTTCCAGCCCAGCGTTTCTCATGATGTACTCTGCATATAAGTTAATTAAGCAGGGTGACAATATCCTGCCTTGACATACTCCTTTTCCTATTTGGAATTAGTCAGTTTTTCCATGTCCAGTTCTACCTGTTGCTTCCTGACCTACATGCAGGTTTCTCAAGAGGCAGGTCAGGTGGTCTGGTATTCTGACTTCTTTAAGAATTTTCCACAGTTTGTTGTGATCCACACAGTCAAAGGCTTTGGCATAGTCAATAATGCAGAAATAGATGTTTTTCTGGAACTCTCTTGCTTTTTTGATGATCCATTGGATGTTGGCAATTTGATCTCTGGTTCTTCTGCCTTTTCTAAAACCAGCTTGAATATCTGGAAGTTCACGGTTCACACATTGCTGAAGCCTGGCTTAGACAATTTTGAGTTGTACTTTACTAGCGTGTGAGATGAGTGCAATTGTGTGGTAGTTTGAGCATTCTTTGGCATTGCCTTTCTTTGGGATTGGAATGAAAACTGACCTTTTCCAGTCCTGTGGCCACTGCTAAGTTTTCCCAATTTGCTGACATATTGAGTGCAGCATTTTCACAGCATCATCTATCAAGATTTGAAATAGCTCAACTGGAATTTCATCACCTCCACTAGCTTTGTTCATGGTGATGCTTCCTAAGGCCCACTTGACTTCACATGATTCAACATTTGCCAATTGACTCTTGATGTGACAATAATAAGTAATGCAAGATTACTCTCTTGGGGAACCTATGATGTGAGAAGAAGTTAGATCCTGTTAATAGTTAGGTCTCGTTAATTGTAACAGGACCATGGGAACAGAATATGAAATAATACTCATCCACAGTGAGTAAGATCTGGAAAGTTCTCATAAAAAGGTGGGTTTTGGTTGTTCTTAGAAGGATAAGTAGTGGTTGCTTGTATATGTGTTTAGCCACTCAGCTGTGTTATACTCTGAGACTCCATGGACTGTGGGCCCCCAGGTTCCTCTATTTGATGGTTAAAAAGAGAAATTAATTCAGGTGAAGATTAACATATTTGCCAACTCAAGATAGTTCAATATTTATATTAAAATGTGGAAATTAGATCTTGAGTTGCCTTAAAAACCAATGTGTCAACTTCAGCCAATATAGTGTGCTTCATGAAGTACAATGTTTTGGAAATTTTCCTGACTTTTCTTTACCTGAATTTGAAGTTCACATACATTAAAATACTTTTTCTGGAAGGGTAGTATTCCACACTGTCTTTTTGCCTAGACACTTTGAAGATAGGGATTTTTCTCTCTCTCTCTCTCTTTTTTTTTTTTTTCTAGAGAACTGACATTCATGAAATGTTTTGTATTACCTGGTTGCTATCTGTATCTTTATCCTTGCTTTATTTCTTTCAGCTCTTTATTTGTATTTGACCCATGTTTCCTCATACATTTATCTTATTCTTGAAATAATGCTCTTTATTCCACATTGGCCAACCTAAAACACCACAAGCCTTCTTCCATACTTCAAAACAAAATTCTATCCTCATGTCACTGGACATGGAAGTAAGGTAGATGTGTAAATCTTCTTCTTCCTTCCATGTTCTAAATTACAATTCTTCATTTCTTAATTATTTTATTAAACTTAGATATACTGTATATAGTTAATATAGTTTTTATTTTTTATTATGATTTTATTCATTATTCAAGGGCTCCCTTTCTATATACTGAGGATTCTTTCAGCTAACCCAATATTCTTTTTTCATTCTTTATTTTGCTGTAATTCTTGGGAACGCACTGACCTTGGCAGCAAGTCATCAAATAATCTACTTATTTATTTCCTAGATTTTCTAAGTTTAAATAATGTTCACATACTTTTCCCTTGATCAGGCATTTTGAATGGATTCCTAGCCAGGAAGACCTAAATATTTAGAAGTACTTCTTCATTTCTCAAAATGATGATAAGAAAGGTCAAGTTGTGCTAGTTATATCACAGAAAACAGACTTCAAGATCATACATTGCTGTTGATAAAGACATGATCCTACCTTTGTGAGGTAGGAACTTGGAGGACATGGATTTCTTGGGATCTGTATTAACTCCTTCTAAATAGAATGTGTATGCCAGAGAAGGGGCATTTTAATTTGGACAGGCAAAGTTCTGATCTCTTTTTTGTGTTCAAATGGAAGCAAGAAGAGTGCATAGGATTGATTTTAACTGCAATGTGTAGAATACTTGGATTTCATTTTACTTTCTGAAAACAGAGATTTATGGGAAATGAATGCAGTCACTAGATATCAAGGAATAATTTTGGACAGTGAGAATAATTGCCACACATCAGAAAAGATCTGGAAGAGCCTAGACTTTGCACATTTTATACAGCTGCCTTGTTAACCAGTCCTAAACTGTCTGAACTGAAAGCTCTGGAAATATTTATGAGATGAACTTCCATTATTTAAAAGACTTTGTTATTTTGATGTTTCTTGTTTAGTGCAACCATCAGTTCAGTTCAGTTCAGTTCAGTCGCTCAGTCATGTCTGACTCCTTGCCACCCCACGGACTGCAGAACGCCAGGCCTCCCTGTCCATCACTAACTCCCAGACTTTACTCAAACTCATGTCCATTGAGTTGGTGATGCCATTCAACCATCTCATCCTCTGTCATCCCCTTCTCCTCTTGCCTTCAATCATCCCAAGCATCAGGGTCTTTTCCAGTGAGTCAGTTCTTCTCATCAGGTGGCCAGAGTATTGGAGTTTCAGGTTCAACATCAGTCCTTCCAATGAACACCCAGGACTGACTTCTTTTAGGATGGACTGGTTGGATCTCCTTGCAGTCCAAGGGACCATCAAGAGTCTTCTCCAACACCACAGTTCAAAAGCATCGATTCTTTGGCACTCAGCTTTCTTTATAGTCCAACTCTCACATCCATACATGACCACTGGAAAAACCATAGCCTTGATTAGATGGACTTTTGTTGACAAATCAATGTCTATGCTTTTTAATATGCTGTCTATGTTGGTCATAACTTTTCTTCCAAGGAGTAAGTGACTTTTAATTTCATGGCTGAAGCCACCATCTACAGTGATTTTGGAGCCCCCCCAAAATAAAGCCTGCCACTGTTTCCACTGTTTCACCATAAGTAATTTTAAATATCATATTCAGCTTTAATATATTATTATTTTTTATTTGTCTGCCTAGCTCTTGTCATTTATTCTTAGTATTCTTTTTGAGGTTCCATTCTTCTAACAACTTCTTAAAAACTAGTTGTCCTAGGATCTTTTCTTAAATGTCTGCACTCTTCAATATCTACAATTTTGCAGAATACACTTATTTTTAATTACACAGGTTTTAATCTCACTCTCACAGACAAGTTGTTTTAGCCCAGGTATAGTTGGAGATGACTGTCTAAGCATGTAAGTATATTACATACAACTGCTAGCTAAACATCTTTACTTCAGTATTCTACCATCATTAAAAGTCAACTGTATTGCATATAGGGTTATTATTAACATCTTTCTAAATTCCATATATATATATGTGTTAGTATACCATACTGGTTCTTTCTGGCTTACTTCACTCTGTATAATGGGCTCCAATTTCATCCATCTCATTAGAACTGATTCAAATGAATTCTTTTTGATGGCCAAAACAGAAAAAGAGACACAGATGTACAGAACAGACTTTTGGACTCTGTGGGAGAAGGCGAGGGTGGGATGTTTCGAGAGAACAGCATCAAAACATGTATATCTAGGGTGAAAGAGATCACCAGCCCAAGTTGGATGCATGAGACAAGTGCTCTGTCCTGGTACACTGGGAAGACCCAGAGGGATCAGGTAGAGAGGGAGGTGGGAGGAGGGATCTGGATGGGGAATACATGTAAATCCATGGCTGACTCATGTCAATGTATGACAAAAACCACTACAATATTGTAAAGTAATTAGCCTCCAACTAATAAAAGTAAATGGAAAAAAAAAGTCAACTGTAAATATTGAACTCAATGTCATTCCCTAATCCATTCCCTAAATTTATTTTCTGTGCACATTCTTTATTTCAACAAATGACATCATCATTCACATATTAATACAAACCTAAAATTCTAAGTTATTCTAAATACATCTTTCTATTAAAATCTTCATATCATTTAATCATAAACTCCTGTGAATTATACTTTTTATTTACTCTCTTGGTTCATCATGGTCCTCTTTTATTTTACTTTAAGAATTATATTTTGACATAAATAGAGTGACACTTGCTCTTGGATGCCTATATTCTCCATTCTCAATTAGTATATTTGTAAGCCTATGGTCTCTGAGATGGAAATATCATTTTGCATACCCTAGAAAAGAACTGGGCAACTAACTCAAAGAAATCATCCATATGCCTGTCAATGACTTAATGCTCAGAATTTAAAAAGTGATAAATCTGTTCAATCCAATCCTTGTTTCAAGATTAAGTTTAGGAAGTTGAGAGATTGCTAGGTAACATGAGAAATGGAACTAAAAGTTTTGTAAATTTAACAGTCAAACAAGTCATGGTTTTGTGTGTGCATATGTGTGTGTATGTGTGTGTGTGCTCAATCATGCCTGACTCTTTGTGACCCCATGGACTGTAACCAACCTACCAGTCTCCTCTGTCCATGAGATTTTCCAGGCAAGAATATTGGTGCAGGTTACAATTTCCTACTCCAGGGGATCTTCCTGACACAGGGATTGAACCCACCTCTACTGAGTCTTCTGCATTGGCAGATGCATACTTCACCACTGAGCCACCTGGGAAACTTCAAATCATGGTGATTATGGGTAAATATAAGTCATAAAAAAGCTAGTTGTTGTGAGAATAGAAACTTCAGGAGATGCATAGAAAAATAGGGACAGGACATCATTCGGTGGTGAGAAATGAGAGTTCATGTTGCCTGACATTTCAATTTATGTATGGCCTATTGTATCTCCATAAGATTCTGCTTTTGCATCTGCGCTTATAACCTTAAAATAAATTCCTCTTTAATTGAGTGAGTTTAAGTGTATATTCCTACTTCTTATGAGCAGAAGAGACTTAAACCAAATGATTAAAACATTGTAAGAAATAGGAGCAGCATACATACCAATGGTACTGTTTTCTTCAGTAAAGAAACATTGTCCTTTCCTGACCTCATTCAGAAATCTTACTATTATTCTTTGGCATCTTATTATCAAGTGACATATAACATTCATATAGGATCACTAAACTTGTTTGTGGTAGAATCTGGATGTTCTCAACATCTTGGAAAATATTCACTAAGTGCATTTTTATTGTTCTCCCTTGTCATTCCCACCATCATGTCCAGAATAAATGGAATAATAATATTTAGTGTAGTTTATGTATCAAATGAAGCAGCAGTAAATACAATATGACTAAAGAGACATGAAATGTGAATTATCAATCAGTGGCCTACAACTATCAGTAAGAAAATATGGTTTTAAATGTGTAAAAGTGAAAATCTTGGTGACAATCCAATGAAAAACACGTTTAATAAAATTCTGTTGTTTTGGGGAGCCATGGCAATGGGGTTGTGAGTTCTAAGCCTAGTGCATTATAATGTCATTTTATTTTGGTGTCTTAATTAAAACAGAGACATCACTTTGTCGACAAAGGTTTGTATAGTTAAAACTATACTTTTTCTAGGAGTCATGTGTGGATGTGAGAGTTGGACCATTATAAAGGTTGGGAACCAAAGAATTGATGTTTTCAAACTGTGGTGCTGAAGAAGACTCTTGAGATTCCTTTGGACGGCAAGGAGATCAAACCAGTCTATCCTAAAGGTAGTTAACCCTGAATACTCATTGGAAAGACTTGTGCTTAAGTGGAAGCTCAAGTACTAATGTGAAAAGTATCAGGTAGACAAAGTATTGGAGCTTCAGCTTCAGCATCAGTGGAAAAGACCCTGATGTTGAGAAAGATTGAGGGCAAGAGGAGAAGAGGATGACAAAGGATGAAATAGTTGGATGGTATCACTGACTCAACGAACATGAGTTTGAGCAAACTGCAAGAGATAGTGAAGGACAGGGAAGCCTAGCATCCTCCAGTCCATGGGGTCACAAAGAGCTGGACATGACTTGGCTACTGAACAACAGCTATTAAACTACTGGTATCATGGACTTCAAGCTAAAGGTCTAAGAAGCTAGAAAAAGATTTCCCTGTGGGTGATGTGCACAACTGATTACTGTTGCATAATATAAACCTGAAGTGGTATGGAAGATAAATGGGAGAGACAGTGGAATCTGTAAGAACACTGCAGTTCTGTATGACTGCCCACAAGATTAATTATAAAAGGGTCGCAAAGAAAAAACTGCTTATTTTATTTTTCTTGAAATTATTAGCAAATTAGCTATTTTTATTATTCAATTAGCTATTGAATAGAAAGCTACCATGTATTTCAAACATGGGCAGAAACTTGGCATTCTTTTGATGATACTTGAGGGCCTTTAGAAACTAGTGCGGGCATATGTTTACTGCTCAGAACAAGAGTTAACATTGCAGTGTACTTCAGAGGGAGGAAATGCTAATCAATAAAGTTCCATTTGGTAAAGTCCTGAGTAACCTGCTTTCAGTATTTTGCAGATGGCAAGATTGGGAAGCCTGGATCTTATGAAAGTAACAGACAATCATAGGTATAATGGAATTTTATATTTCCAAAGAAACACAGTTCTCTTTTATCTTCCCACTAAAACAGCATATTTTCATGTGCCTATTTTGTTAGCTTTTTGGGACTGGTAGTTCAAGGAAGAAGGGCTTAGAAAACAAGCATATCTCTTCCCTTCCAGTTGCTTATAAACTAGTTGGGTTGATAAAACATCTATAATACAATTCTGGAACACTTTATGCAAATGATAAAAGTTCTTGTTGTTTTTTTGTAGAGCACTGCTTCTGCTTTGCAGAGATAGGATAGAGTAAATAATTTCCTTCTTTATAATAGTAGGTCCTTTTGCATGCCTGAATCGAATACTAACTCTAGTTTTATAACTTGTAACTGAAATTCTATATCAAGTGAAATGCAAAAAAATATGTACATCAGTCATCTTTTAAAAGCACACAAGTTCTTTTTTTAAGCAAGGAAGCGTCAGTCTGAGGCACTTTCTGGAGTATTCTGCTAGATTTTATTCTAGGTCCTATTCAGTATTCTTATCAACATTACACATTGCAGCATTAATATTAATCATAACTATCAACTTTTAGAGTGACTTTAAGCTGAGATAGAGCTAATGAAAGGTACACACAACATCTATTAAGACATTGTCAAACAGATATAAATGTGACCTGTAGGTATTTAATACTATGTTAACACACATTACTACTAAAATAAAATTAAATTTCGTAGATATGAGGAAACTATTATTTTTCCTATTTTTCTCTTGATGATTACTTAATTTTGCTTGCTCAGTTGCTTCAGTCATGTTTGATTCTTTGCAGACCTATGGACTGTAACCTGCCAGGCTCCTAAATCCATGGATTTTCCCAGAAAGAACTCTGGAGTATGCTGCCACAGCCTCCTCTAGGGGATCTTCCCGAACCAGGGATCGAACCCTCATGTCCTGCGTCTTCTGCATTACAGATGGATCCTTTACTGCTGAACCACCAAGAGAGCTGTGTTACTTAATTTTAGAAAATCATAAATACCCAGATATTAATGTATTTATCATTATTTATAGAATTTATGTGTTTAGGGGGAACCAAGATTCCACTTGTGCATCTGAGGAAGACAAATCTTCAAAAACAAGATGCCAACCTTGAGCAGAAATTTAAAATATTGAGTAATTTTCCTGGAGTGCTGTATGTTATAAATATCAAATAGAGCATGCGATCTGGGAATAAGAAACCTCAATTATTTTGTTTCCTGAAGTAATCAGGAGAGAAGGGTTTCTATGCTTTATATACAATTTGGTTAACACCTTCACTTTTGAGATTGACTTAAAATAATGCTTTTTTTCCTTTTCTTATGGAGTCACTGAACTTCAAAAATAAGTTAAGATTTCATAAATTACATGAACTGATTTTGTTCTTTAGCTTTTCAATATTTTCCCAGGTCTCCATGAATATAACACCTGAAAAGGAAAAAGAGGTTGAATTCTAACATGTCCTGTTAGCATGCAATCCGATCTGACAAGAATAAGTCCAAAGCAGGAGATTCGCAGAAATGGTTCCAGATTTCTCTATATTCATTAAAAATAGCCTTTGTTCATTAGAGAAATTTTAAGGATATGAGGAATTTAGGGAAATTTCTGGAATTAGACAGATGACAATTGTGAGCACTAATGTGAGTCTAAAACAAAATTGTGTGTTCTATAGGAAATTATGAGAGGAAATACATGTTTAGTTTCTCTGAAGGAAAATATTATTCATTATGAAAAAAAAAATCTGCTTTGGGGATTACTGTAGCCCATGAACCTGCTAGAACATACATTAGCACTCTCTGTGGACCGAAAAGAGAGGGAGTTTCTCACTCCAGAAAATATATATATACATATAATTAATATATATTAATCAATATATAATATATAAATTAATAACAATTAATATACATTAATATAAAGTAATATACATATATAGTTCAAACAGTTCTGGGACTCTATAATATGGCATTTTTAGCAATTAGAAATATAGTAAGTAGCTCTGTAACGTTAACCAAACTCAAAATACCCACTTAATAATGGCTAGCCTCTTCTTTGCTAACTGGGAAAATCTTGTAGATGACTCCAACTAATCTTGGAGAAACAGCAACGAGTGATTCTTTAAGACTGAAGCAAGATAGAAATACATACCTGGAAAAAAAGGGTATGGGGGAGGAGTGCAGTAAAGAGGTGATTTAAATCACTTATAGAGGACAGTCCTTCCAGGTCTTTGTTTACCTTTGGCAAATTACCTTTTTTTTCTTTTTTCATACCTGATTGTTCCTAAGACCCTCCCCAACAAGCATGTGCAGAGTTTTGCTAAGAGGGATCCCATTGCATGTGGGTGTATGTGTACACTTATTATGGGGCCACTATAATAAGGTGGCCAAAAAAGCCACCTCCTTTTTTGACCCTTGAGGACTCTTCCTGCACATGTGCAGACAGGGAAGTTTTCCTTGACCTCAGGAGCGGTCATCTTATCTTTTTACTTCAACAGAGCTAAGCTTCTGTTACCAGCTTTGTCCTTGGAGTGTGTATGGATAAAAGAATAAAGCTTCAATTTTACTCCACTTGACAAGCACCAGGTGGCCAGTCCAGGGGCCATCTATTTTTCTATCTCACACCCGACAAATCTCCCTCTTTATATGTGCTGATGCCTCTCCACAGTGTATTCCTTTATTTGTTTCAGCGGCACTTGAGGATTTCTACAGAAATAAGATATGCTGGAGGATCTAGGGGAACCATGACATGGTCAGCAGGATTTGTAGTCAATTTTCTTACATGTTTCATGTGTGGGGCAGACAGTGGTTGCAAGTGGAGACAGTATGTTGCTAATCTGACCTGGGAGGGATAAAGTTCATTTGCTGATCCTTGGAAAGAGATCGTAAGAGTAGATGAGGATTTTTTGATGTTTTTAAAAGGTGTATCAGATGGTAAGCCCTAGAGAGAGATAGGTGTGTGTAGTAAACCTGGTACTGAACTTGAGGTTCTTAAGATTGCTCTTGAGATTACAACTGTGAATAAATTACCCTGTCTAAGTAGTGAAACATGCAACTGACTAAAATAGTTGAGAAAATAAGTTAAAATAAAATTAAAAAACATAAAAATTACATCTTAAGCATTGGATAAATTAGTACTGGTAACAACTTGCAAGATGTGTTTAAGAGTGGTGATCCTTTGACAGTGCTTGAGGAAGGGATGAATGGGTCTACACCTACTGGTTTTTAAGAATTTTAAAAATAAATTAAATAGTATTTATGGAATGTATGAAACAGTTAAAAATATGTGACCAGGACAATTTGATTCAACTTAGAGGAAAGTAATGGATTATGGTGTGAGATAGTGAGATGCATTGAAGTTCTTTTCTGTGGCAGATATGTTACTTGACTTCTGTTTGAAGACTTTGGAACAGGAGGGATGTTTTCACCAAAGATGAATCCCTGTCCTCATATGTCCTTATTCTGAAGACTAACAATATCTTATGGGAATCTGTGGCAGAACCAGCACAGTTTAGCCAGTTGGCCCATTTTAAAGGGCTGACTTCCAAGCTCCCTCACTCTAATCACTCAAAGGATAGGAATGACCTGAACCAACATCCTCAGGGAATTTTCTCCACTTTCACAGCCTTGATATCAATGATCTCAGCGCTGCTCTGCTAGCTTTCTTGTGACTAGTTCCTACACATGTTTCCTGTATCTGCTTAAATGTCACCCTCCCTGAGAAACCTCCATTAACCTATCTTTCTCATTTCCAGTTCCCTTTCCATTTCCTGAGTCTGGTAACAAAGATATTTAAACAGTTTTATTTATTCCTGAACAAATGTTATTTATTTGTTTAGTCTTTGTTTCTCCCTTTAGAACATAAATGCCACAAGAGGAGAGATATTGCAAAGTTTACTGCTATTCTTGCCTAAAAACATCTGTGATATAAGAATTAACTGATATGAATGAATCAGTTTCCCTGAAGAGATTGTGAATTCAAGGAAGTATTGCAGAGGCCAGGATAAAACAGTTACTTTTGATAGGCAGTAAATTATCTCTGATATTATTGAAGAATTTGAAAAGAATTTCTAAATGTCACTGCATTTCTTACTATGTGCAAATATGCTAAGTCGTTTCAGTCATATCTGACTCTGTGATCCCCTAGACTGTATCCCACCAGGCTCCTCTGTCCATGGGATTCTCCAGGCAATAATACTGGAGTGGGTTGCCATGCCCTTCTCCAGGGGAACTTCCCAACCCAGACATCAAACCTGAGTGTCCTGTGGCTCCTGCACTGAAGGACAGATTCTTTGCTCTCCTCTAAACACTGGGGAAAAAAAGTTTGTTTCTTTTTTTGATAGGTAAGCTCACCATTGAAATTTATGCTCATTGCAATTAAATTCAGTCCTTAAAGATACTCAAATACAAAAAGAAATGGGACAATCACATCTATTAACTGAAATCAGAATTGTACAAATCACACTCAGGAAAATAAAAACTTATATGACAAAATTTTTCTAGACATGATTAGAACCAAGATTTCACAAAGAATCCATATTATTCTACATATTTCAATGTCATAGTAAGATTTTGAAAGGTTGTTGCTGAACCTCGAAAAGACACCGGGATTCTTGGCCTCTGGAGGAGAATTCAATCCGGGGTCAGAGAAGAGGCTTGATCACTCAGAGTTTTTGTGTAGTAAAGTTTTATTAAAGTATAAAGGAGATAGAGAAAGCTTCTGATATAGACATCAGAAGGGGGTAGAAAGAGTACCCATTTGCTAGTGTTAGCAATGGAGTTATATACTCTCCAATGAATCCAAAGAATGTCTGGAGGTTGTAAAGAGCTCACCAGACCTACTCCCATAATTTACAGTTTAAGATAACAGGATTAGGCAGAAGGTTTAACCCAGAGACTGTCTTCAGGCAGAATATTTATCCATAAATAATCCTAAGAAATGTCAAGGGAAAATAAAGCTTGTCCTTTCTTCTTTCTTGAGAATTCCAGACCACTCTCTCCTTGGGGACCCCTAGACTTCTTATCAACCTACCTAGGAAATGACTCTCTCAGTCTGATGGAAAGATAACTAGATCTTAAAACAGAAAATACATAACAACTGAATCCCTGACATAGCAAAGACCATTCAGTAGTGTCATGTGCAATTAATTGATTAAAATATATATATACAATTTTATAATTTATAAATATTATTTATAAAATTATTTATAATTTTATATATTATATATATATATATATATATTTTGTGTTGGCCACAAAGTTCTTTAGGATTTTTCATGCATTATGGGAAAACCCAAACAAACCTTTTGGCCAACCCAATGTATTATGGGATGACATAAATCAAATTGTCTTATCCAATGTACTAAGAACATTATGTTTAAAAAACCTATTGACAAAGGAAGATGGTGATATAGCTTGAAAATATGCTGCATGAAGAATACTGGAAGCACAGTGAGTCTGATTCTGGTGAGAAAAGGACTCAAAGTTGGTGCATTGTAGGGTGAAAGAGAAAAACATTCATTTAGTGTCATGTAAGATAATAGAAATGGGAGCAACAGAAGTTGTATCCTTAAAGATTCTAAAATAAAGAAGATCTTACAAGAGCTATTGAAACAGACTCTATGGTTTCTTCTCAAGGGCTGTAGATAACATTCTGAGCCCTATCCTGTGAACTGTCTTGTAGATACTGGAATCCCCACCGGATTGGAGAAAAGTTAACCACATGATGACCAAATTGTAACCACAACATAAGCAGCCACAGTTTTAAGAATTAACTTCAAAGAAGTGGAAACAAACTTGTTTGACCCTGGAACTGAAGATTAATTGTACTCAGAACAATCAAGATGATAATGGTCAGAACATGGATGACCAATTTCAAGATGACTGTCAGAGATCACTGTGCTGTTTCTGCATATAGTTCCCTCCCTTTGTCTATAAAAACTCTTGTCCCCTGGTTGCCAGTCAGAGAGTTGGCCTTTGAACAGACATCTACCCTCTCTGTGACCCCCACCTTGCTTGTCAGCATCCAAAATAAAACAAACTTTCCTTTCCACCAACCTGATCTCTTTAATGGCTTTTGAGAATGAGGAGCAGGACCCTGGGCTTAGTAACACTACTACAGCGTGCATTATTGGTGATGATGGTCTTTCTTATCCTTTAATAACTTTTACATTGTTTTTGCAGTTGTTCAAGCAAAGACTAAAATGTCTAGGTTTTGTAAAGAATTAACACTAGTTTATGCCAAATTACACATGCCTTTTGCTTATCTCCTTCCCCGGAGTGGGACAACTTACATGATGATTCAGGCATTTCTCAAACTCTGCCAATAATATTCACCTTTGAGAACCAAGAATAGTTCTGAAATTCTGAACTCTAGACTTTTCCTGTTTCTTGTATTAAAATGCTAAATACAGAATGTGGCTAGGTTTTCTTGCTTATGAATGCTATTATATTCACAGCCTTCTCTTCAGTGTAAGTCACCACATGATTATGCATGTAACTCTTGTTACCACCATTCTCGCCACTGCATTCTCTAAGCTGCAAAGAAACAAAGATTGAAAATAATCTTAAACCGAAGAAAGAAAATAGTCTGACTGGTGATATACCTAGAAAAACAAATGAACCAATCTAAATATATTTCTCTACACATTTTTACTCCTGTGAACTTCAGCTTATGAAGAATTTAATTCATTAATTCAAGAAATATTGTTGAGTGTATCTGATGCTCCAGATATGTTGTTTAGAAAAAGAACTGTATTGGTGAACAAAACTTAGTCTTTCACCTCAAATAATTTTTAATGTTAAGTATTTAGAAAGTTAGAAGAAGGTTTTACAAATTTTAGACAGGATAGAGAAGGCAATGGCACCCCACTCCAGTTCTGTTGCCTGGAAAATCCCATGAACGGAGGAGCCTGGTAGGTTGCGGTCCATGGGGCCGCTAAGAGTGGGAGACGACTGAGCGATTTCACTTTCACTTTTCACTTTCACGCATTGGAGAAGGAAATGGCAACCTACTCCAGTGTTCGTGCCTGGAGAATCCCAGGGACGGGGGAGCCTGGTGATCTGCCGTCTATGTGGTGGCACAGAGTCGGACACGACTGAAGTGACTTAGCAGTAGCAGCAGGGAAATATATGAGTAAAAAAGTGAAACTGTAATGAATGTAGTCTCTTTGACTTCACACTGTGTTGCCTTAGTATAGTCTATTGTCTAACTAAGTTTTAGGAAAGTTCTTTGTCTTTACTCCTTTCTCATTATATTCATTGACACCAGAGCATTATTGGGAAGAGAGAAGATGATCAAGAAAAATGTTGACTGAAAGATATCACACAACCTAGGAGTAATGAGTTAAATTTTATTCGACTTCCTTTCTGAGGATTATAACCCAGGAGACAATTTCTCATATACTCTTGAGTAACTGCTCCAACGAGGTAAGGCAAGAGCCAGGATATATGATTTTTTTCTGTTGGGGGAAAAAAATGTAGGAAATCATCAAATGATTACTTCTAATCACAAAGAACAGGTCTCTCAAGTTAATTGCAGTGCTTTTGTGTGTATGGTGTATTGCTCTTCATCCTGTTCATGACATCAGTTGTCTCGCTTTTCACAGCATCTGCAGTGTCCACCCAACCCAGGGTAGGCAAGGTGCAAGCTAAAAGACTGGAAGGAGACTTGAAGAGCCACAGGAAATGTAGACATGTTTATCCTCTCCTGGCTGACGCAACAACCAGCAGCTATAGCAGCAGCCATAACATAACCATGATATAGCAATAACATAGCCATAACACAATATCATATAACATAACCATGATGCCACTCCATTGTTGCCTCAATATCATAGCAGTCAGGGCTTTCATGGTGAAGCTCTCACAGGCATACTATACAAAGCAGCTCCTGCCTGACATGCATGTTCAGTGCTATAAGTGGTCTCAGCAGTTACATAAACCATGTGATGTGCCTGCAAATTGCTATAAATAATCTCAGCTCTTACACAGTCATTATTTACAAAATGTGGGGCAAAAATTCCTGAACACACCATCTCGGCTAATTTGCTCTCTCCCCACATATGGGAAGATGCAAAAGTATAGCTTTGTTCAAATTATCCCTTAGATATACTTAACTATCTAGAGGCAGTGTGCAAAGTGCAGAATGCTTCCTGTTTTTCTCCATCCTACATTCCCCTCAGTGAGGATTGTCAGTGGGTGATTGCACTGGCTAATGGCCTGATTCCTGTACAACAGAAATTGTTACTGACCATGTGTTATGGTTTTCCTTAATTCTTAGAGATAGGTAAAACATTAGACAGAAAATTCAGGCAAGGCCATTTTGGGACCCTTGCTGCCTCAGAGGAGACCAAAACCAAGTAACGGTTTCCTGGGCTCACTCCCTTAGACAGGGCACTGGAGAGCTGGTTCCCTATATGGGGTGGAGTGGGCTAGGGTTTGGGCTGGAGAGGTGGCTTAGTGGGTTGGCTGGTGGTGGTATGTGCAGGGAGCATTCACAGTAACCTGTTTTTGCTCCCAACACCCTGAAACCCTGTTTTTGCCCCTGGCTCTGGTTCTTTAGAAGTGGCAGTTGGATTTTTGGTTGTTTTGTATCTTGAGGTCTATAATTTGCTCCAGTTGTAAATGCATGGGGTTATTTCTAATCCCTTATAGATTCATTGTATTTTGTTTCTCTAGGAAATGTTTGTCCAGGTGAAGCACTGTAGCAAAGAGACCTAAGTTCCAGGTCCCAGGTCCCAGCATGCATTAGAATGGTGGGAACATCCTTCACTTATGAAAGCATCAAGAAGACTTCTCCCTCCTCCTTCACGTTTCTCCACTTCATCGTGTGCACTTACTCACCTTGCTGCTGTTCTTAGGCACTCAGTCATGTCTGACTCTTTGTGATTCCATGGACTGTAGCTGCTCTGTCCATGGGATTTTCCAGGCAAGAATACTGGAAAGGAGTGTTATTTCCTTCTCCAGGGGATCTTCCTGACCTAGGGATCAAACCCATGTCTCTTGCATGTCTTGCACTGGCAGGATTCTTTACCACTGAAGCCACATTTACCCCTTAGTCTGACCCATGTTAAAAATAATTGAGCTACTGCTAGAACTTTTTAAAGCTGAATAGAAGTGAGATGAGGAAAACAAAGTAATAGAAGTTATTATTATGATAACCAGAGATTCCCTCAAATGCTTTTGCATGGGAAGTAACAATTCAAATAGAGAAACAAAAATGTCTGGGGCTTTCAGTGGTATCCCAATAGGTCTTGGAGAAACAACTCAAGAGACAAGAATTGAATTTACATTATGATACAATGTAACTCTTTTTCTTATTTGCTATTGGATAGAATGAGTGAATGTAATGTCAAGAATTTCTATTAAGCACACATCCTCCCCATGATTTCAAATTACACTCAGCGATACCCCAAGGATTAAACAGAGTCACAAAGGATAAGTAAAGGAGATCCAGGAGGAGAAGGGCAAGGAATTTATGGGATTGATACTATTTTCTAACTGCTTCAAATTATGTTTAAATCCTGAGAGGTTTCAAATTTTCTATTTTGCTTTATTAACCCCTTTAGTGTGTGTTTTTCAGTTCTGTGTATCAGTTCAGTTTGTGTATGACTCTTTCTGACCCCATAGACTGCAGCACACCAGGCTTCTCTGTTCAGCACCAACTCCAGGAGCTTGCTCAAACTTATGTCCATGATGATGATGTAATGCCATCACATCAAGCAAAATGGTGAAGCCATCCAACCATCTCATTCTCTGTCATCTCCTCCTCCTGCCTTCACTCTTTCCCAGGATCAGTGTCTTTTCCATTGAGTCAGCTCTTCACATCAGGTAGTCAAAGTATTGGAGCTTCAGCTTCAGCTTCAGCATCAGTCCTTCCAATAAACATTCAGGGTTGGTTTCCTTTAGGATTGATTGGTTTAACCTCCTTGCAGTCCAAGGGATTCTCAAGAGTCTTCTCCAACACCGAAGTTCAAAAACATCAATTATTTGGGGCTCAGCTTTCTTTATAGTCCAACTCTCACATCCATACATGACTACTGGAAAAACCATAGCTTTAACTAGATGGACCTTTGTTGGCAAAGTAATGTCTCTGCTGTTTAATATGCTGTCTAGGTTGGTCATAGCTTTTCTCCAAGGAGCAAGAGTCTTTTAATTTCATGGCTGCAGTCATCATCTGCAGTGATTTTGGAGCCCAAGAAAATAAAATTTGTCACTGTTTCCCCATCTATTTGCCATGAAGTGATAGGACCAAATGCCATGATCTTAGTTTTCTGAATGTTGAGCTTTAAGCCAAAATTTTCACTCTCTTTCACTTTCATCAAGAGGCTCTGTAGTTCTTCTTTGCTTTTTGCCACAAGGGTGGTGTCATCTGTGGATCTAAGGTTATTGATAATTTTCCCAGCAATCTTGATTCCAGTTTGTGCTTCATCCAGTTGGCATTTCGCATGATGTACTCTGCATTTAAGTTAAAAAGCAGGGTGATGATATACAGCCTTGACGTACTCTTTTCCCAATTTGGAACTAGTCCATTGTTTCATGTCAGGTTCTAACTGTTGCTTCTTGACCTGCATACAAATTTCTCAGGAGGCAGGTCAGGTGGTCTGGTATTCCCATCTCTTTAAAAATACACCATAGTTTGTTGTGATTCACACAGTCAAAGGCTTTGAAGTAATCAATAAAGCAGAAGTAAATGTTTTTCTCAACTCTTTTTCTTTTTCTATGATCCAATAAATGGTGGCAATTTGATCTCTGGTTCTTCAGTTTTTTCTAAATCTAGTTTTAACATCTGAAAGTTCATGGTTCGTGTACTGTTAAAACCTGGCTTGAAGAATCTTGAGCATCACTTGGCTAGCTTGTGAAATGAATGCAATTGTGTGGTGTTTGAACATTCTTGGGATTTCCTTTCTTTGGGATTCAACTGTGATAAAATCATTTTTGAAGTTTTATTTCCAAGCCTCATATTGTAGAATTGGCAAATGGATGGAAGTTTCAATACAAAAGCCTCCCACAGGAGCAAAGCCAGTGCACTTACCTAGTATATTCTTCATATCATACCTCCCTATTCAAAATAATTTTTTTTGCTCTTCTGCTATAAGCTTTTTCTGCTATATGAATTAATAGAATTCACATAATTGTAGAATTATTCAGGTTAATTTCTGTAAAAGAAATTTTGTACTTAATTTGCTCTGACTTCGGTTTGGTCCACTTTCCTCTTGTTGTTCCTCATATAATCTAACCATACACTTTATATAATAACTCCAATGTTCACAACTATTGTTTCATACATGATATTAGCTTGCTTACTCATTAATATTTTTTTTTTGCTTCTGAACTGTTTATTTCCCTTAGTTTGATCATAAGCCTCATAAAAGTCAAATGTTTTCTAAAGGTTCATCATAGTAATCCCAGAATTTAGAATACTACATGCCTGAGACTTAGCAATACAATAAAATACATATATTGAAGAATAATTAACTTGAGCATAAAAATGCAAAACATGTTTTCTTCATATTTAATAGTATAAGAGAGATAAAGTATGCAGTCAGAAAAAAGAAAATAAAGGCTAGAAGCATCAAGGCCAAGTTCAAGAAATCTGTGAAGATGTGTGTGCATAATCATATAAGGATTCTTCTAACTATACTGCTTTTAAAAAATGTTACTTTATTTTTCCATGTTAGTGCCCTTGAAGAAATCATGCATTATAAATAGCTCTCAGATTTAAAATTACTTGAAAAAAATAACTTTCTCCAAGAGAAAATGGGATAGTAGTAAAACTAGGAATATAAACTTATCAATTCTATAGAATATACAATGTACATTGGCCATGGTTTTCTTATAAGGTGGCTTCAGTTATTTTAATTAAATGCAGAGTTAAAGTAATTCATAATTCATCGAGGTAAAAATAAAATCTCACTTAATAATTAAAACCATTATATAACCACAAAGTTGTAAACTTTATACATGAATTTCAGGAGATGCACTATTCTGCTTTCTGAAGGTGAAATCAGTACACTTTTAATTTTCACACATTAGAGATATTTTTACTATGTCTTTGTGAAACTAGAGTTACTGTATATTCAGGTGCTGTTGATTAGAACTCTTCTAACCTCTCTTAGTCTCTCTCTCTATTCAAAAACACACACACACACATTCACCCGAAGACTTAAACTAAAAAAATAGCATATTCTTTGTAATTCAAAGCCTATAATGATGACAATATCCCAAGGAATATTGTTGTTCCATTAGTTGGATTACACTCTTTGTGATTAAGGTTTTAGACATTGTTTGATCATGGGTTCTCTAGAAAGTGGAGCCTAAGGCATGAATTAACTGCTAACAATTTTTTGTTGAAAGAGGTAAATGCCCAAGGCCATGAAAGTAAAGAAAAGGGAAAACTAAGCAAAATAGACTTGGAATTGATCAATGGATTACTACACTGGCAGACAACATCACAAAGAGATACGAGACAAAGCATATTGCTCAACTCTGTATACTTGCTCATTATACTTCTCAAGAACATTAAAAGAACAAACATTCACCTATCACAGTGCATGAGAGAGCAGTCAAAGAGAGATTTTTTTCTGTGTGACTCTCCTATTTCTGACTGGTAATATTTCAGCCCTTGAGAAGTATTTCTATTTTTCTGGTTTGCACAATCTGCTTCAAGGAGTGCACTCAGAAAGCCAGATCCTACATACAATGCTTTGGAAACTTATTTATACATGGAATTGAATGGGGGTAATGTAGTATGGTGCAGCATCCTAAGAGAAAGAAACTAGGAGGAAGTCAAGAGACTGAGAAAGCACACAAATGTGCGTTCTAAAAAAACAACTGAAGTCAGAGACATGTGGGTCCATTTCTCTATCCACTATTATCTAATATTTTAACCAGGTGGAATTTAACCTTTCTAGTTTTTGTTGTTGTTCTAATGTACAAATTGTTCTGTATCTTAAAACTGGGCTTAAAATTATTTTATGCACTGAGTATTAATGCATGCAAATTTAAAAATATAATTTAGGAAGACAAAAGAATTCCATGGTAGAATGTAGATGGTGACAAAAGATCTACATTATGCATGCTAGAAATAACCTCACTGGAAGAGTAGGGAGTCACAGCCATGGACTTAATAACTTTCAAAACGCATGGATCCTGGAAGACTGAAAACAAAAGGAATTTTGCATGAGTGCTGTGATATTTTACTGATATTGTTGTATTATTACATATATTTTATAATTATATTATTATATTACACTGGGAAATGATTCTAATATTGCTATGTGGGTATACTGGAATTGAATACTTAAGAAAATGGCTAGAGGATGGTAGAAGCAGGTTTTCTCACTGGTGGAGTGAAAAATTACAGATAAACAGGGAAGAGTCCAGAATGATTCATGTGCTATTGTATTAGAGGTGAGGACATCAGTATGAACTGGGATTTATATTTATATAAATAGAGACCAATTAACATATATGTTTATATATGTATATGTGTACAGGTTAGTGTAAATATAAGTGTGTGTGTTTGTGTGTGTGTGTGTGTGTCTGTGTGTGTGTGTGTGTGTGTATGACTTCCCAGGTGCCTCAGTGGTAACGAATCTGCCTGCCAATGCAGGACATGCAAGAGATGTGGGTTTGACCCCTGGTTTGGGAAGATAGCCTAGAGAAGGAAACAGAAAACTACTCCACTATACTTATATGTAGATTTCCATGGACAGAGGATGCTAGGCTATAGTCCATAGGGTTGCAAAGAGTCAGACACAACTGAGTGACTGAGCACACACAGTGTGTGTGTGTGTGTGTGTGTGTGTGTGTGTGTGTGTGTTTATCAGCTGTTACAGCATGGCAGTAATGCCTTCACAGTGATGATGAATACAGTTATCACAAAATCTTGGTTTGTAATAACATCCACCAAAAAAAAAAAAAAACAAACAAAAAACAGAACTCCTTGGAGCAATGGATGATTATACAACTAGTCCAGGAAATATACATAATAAGTCTGGAGTATCTTGTAATGCTAGAAGTAGGAAAGTACTGAAAGGCAAACATAAAACCCTAAACTCTATGACAGAATATATGAAAAGGACACAAATACCAACTGAAAGATCTCTCAGAAGTCACAGCTTTAATTATCTTAAGCAATAATATAAAGTATCATTGGATCAAGACTTAAAGTATAATATAAGTATACTGAAGTCCATACTGATAAAATGCTTTAAGAATAAATGAGGAAAAACTTATCTCATATGCAGAAGATTTAAATAATACATGTAAGTACTTCAGTCTCAAGAAAGAGGGACATCCTCTTCCATGAGTGTAGACTGAGCATTGTGACTTACTTTCAAATAGTACAGTATGGAATTAAAGGTGAAAAGTGATGCAAATTTTAGGTGAAGAAACTTGAACAACATCAATTAAGTGATCAAGATCAACATCAATCCTTGATATGACTGTGATGACAATAGTATCAAACTCTGTGATCTTCTTTCAAAACCAAGAGGCTTAGTTTATTCTTGAGAAAAACAAATGGGGAATTCGAATTAAGGAACATTCTGAAAAATTCCTGACCAATACTCCTGTACAGTATCAAGGTCACCCAAAACAAAGAAAGTGTAAGAAACTGTTTCAGCAAAGAGGACCATAAGATGATATTACAGTTAAATGTAATGGGATATTATAAATGGAACCGTAGTGCAAAAAAAAAAAAAAAAAAAAAAAAAGTCATTGGATTAGAAACTAAAAATGGCCAAAGAACTCAACAGACATTTCTCCAAAGAAGACATACAGATGGCTAACAAACACATGAAAAGATGCTCAACATCACTCATTATCAGAGAATTGCAAATCAAAACCACAATGAGGTACCATTATACGCCAGTCAGGATGGCTGCTATCCAAAAGTCTACAAGCAATAAATGCTGGAGAGGGTGTGGAGAAAAGGGAACCCTCTTACACTGTTGGTGGGAATGCAAATTAGTACAGCCACTATGGAAAACAGTGTGGAGATTTCTTAAAAAGCTGGAAACAGAACTGCCATATGACCCAGCAATCCCACTTCTGGGCATACACACCAAGGAAACCAGATCTGAAAGAGACATGTGCACCCCAATGTTCATCGCAGCACTGTTTATAATAGCCAGGACATGGAAGCAACCCAGATGCCCATCAGCAGACGAATGGATGAGGAAGCTGTGGTACATATACACCATGGAATATTACTCAGCCATTAAAAAGAATTCATTTGAATCAGTTCTAATGAGATCAATGAAACTGGAGCCCATTATACAGAGCGAAGTAAGCCAGAAAGATAAAGACCATTACAGTATACTAACACATATATATGGACTTTAGAAAGATGGTAACGATAACCCTATATGCAAAACAGAAAAAGAGACTCAGATGTATAGAACGGACTTGTGGACTCTGGGAGAAGGCGAGGGTGGGATGTTTCAAGAGAACAGCATTGAAACATGTATATTATCTAGGGTGAAACAGACAACTAGCCCAGGTTGGGTACATGAGACAAGTGCTTGGTCCTGGTGCACTGGGAAGACCCAGAGGGATCGGGTGGAGAGGGAGGTGGGAGGGGGGACTGGGATGGGGAATATATGTAAATCCATGGCTAATTCATTTCAATGTATAACAAAAACTACTGTAATGATGTAAAGTAATTAGCCTCCAACTAGTAAAAAAAAAAAAAAAGAAAATAGACAAAAAAAAAAAAAAAAAGAAAAGAAACTAAGGGAATTTAAGTATAAGTAAAGTATGTACTTTAGTTAGTAATATATCAATGCAGGTTCGTGGATTTTTAAAAATGCACTACATACTAATCAGTTCAGTTCAGTCTCTCAGTCGTGCCTGACTCTTTACGACCCCATGAACCGCACAGGTCAGGCCTCCCTGTCCATCACCAACTGCTAGAGTTCACCCAAACCAATGTCATTGAGTTGGTGATGCCATCCAACCATCTCATCCTCTGTCGTCCCCTTCTCCTCCTGCCTTCAATTTTTCCCAGAATCAGGGTCTTTTACAATGAGTCAGCTCTTTGCATCAGGTGGCCAAAATATTGGAGTTTCACCTTCAACATCAATCCTTCCAAAGAACATCCAGTACTGATCTCCTTTAGGATGGACTGGTTGGATTTCCTTGAGTCCAAGGGACTCTCAAGAGTCTTCTCCAACACCACAGTTCCAAACCATCAATTCTTCGGTGCTCAGTTTTCTTTATAGTCCAACTCTCACATCCATACATGACCACTGAAAAAACCATAGCCTTGACTAGATGGACCTTTGTTGGCAAAGTAATGTCTCTGCTTTTTAATATGCTGTCTAGGTTGGTCATAGCTTTTCTTCCAAGGAGCAAGAGCCTTTTAATTTCATGGCTGCAGTCATCATCTGCAGTGATTTTGGAGCCCCCCAAAATAAAAGTCTGACACTATTTCCACTGTTTTCCCATTTGTTTCCCAAGAAGTGATGGGACCAGATGCCATGATCTTAGTTTTCTGAATGTTGAGCTTTAAGCCAACTTTTTCACTCTCCCCTTTCACTTTCATCAAAAGGCTTTTTAGTTCTTCTTCACTTTCTGCCATAAGGGTGGTGTCATCTGAATATATGAGGTTATTGATATTTCTCCCGGCAATCTTGATTCCAGCTTGTGCTTCTTCCAGCCCAGCATTTCTCATATGATATACTCTGCATGTAAGTTAAACAAGCAGGTTGGCAATATACAGCCTTGACGTACTCCTTTTCCTATTTGGAACCATGTTCAGTTCTAACTGTTGCTTCCTGACCTGCCTATAGGTTTCTCAAGAGGCAGGTCAGGTGGTCTGGTATTCCCGTCTCCTTCAGAATTTTCCACAGTTTATTGTGATCCACACAGTCAAAGGCTTTGGCATAGTCAGAAAAGCAGAAATAGATGTTTTTCCGGAACTTGTTTTTTCGATGATCCATCGGATGTTGGCAATTTGATCTCTGGTTTTTCTGCCTTTTCTAAAACCAGCTTGAGCATCTGGAAGTTCATGTTTCACGTATTGCTGAAGCCTGGCTTGGAGAATTTTGAGCATTATTTTACTAGCATGTGAGATGAGTGCAATTGTGCAGTAGTTTGAGCATTCTTTGGCACTTCCTTTCTTTGGGATTGGAATGAAAAAACTGACATTTTCGAGTCCTGTGGCCAACTGCTGAGTTTTCCCAATTTGCTGACATATTGAGTGCAGAACTTTCACAGCATCATCTTTTAGGATTTGAAATAGCTCAACTGGAATTCCATCACATCCACTAGCTTTGTTCATAGTGATGCTTCCTAAGGCCCACTTGACTTCACATTCCAGGATGTCTGACTCTAGGTGAGTGAATGGTCACACCATCATGATTATCTGGGATGTGAAGATCTTTCTTGTCCAGTTCTTCTGTGTATTCTTGCCACCTCTTCTTAATAACTTCTGCTTCTGTTAGGTCCATACCATTTCTGTCCTTTATTGAGCCCATTTTTGCATGAAAGGCTCCCTTGATATCTCTAATTTTCTTGAAGAGATCTCTAGTCTTTCCCATTGTATTGTTTTCTTCTATTTCTTTGCAATGATCACTAAGGAATGCTTTCTTATATCTCCTTGCTATTCTTTGGAACTCTGCATTCATTTGGGTATATCTTTCCTTTTCTCCTTTGCTTTTCACTTATCTTCTTTTCACAGCTATTTGTAAGGCCTCTTCAGACAGCCATTTTCATTTTTTTGCATTTCTTTTTCTTGGGGATGGTCTTGATTCCTGTCTCCTGTCTATTAAAAGATATAAATAAGAGTGTAAGCTAAATGCATAACAAAGAGGACTCCCTGTACTAATATTATAATTTCTGCATAAATGCAAAAGCACCTGAAAAAAGTTTATTAAAATATGATTTTACATATTGTATAGAAACTTGCCTAGAAAAGCATCTGACTCATAGAAATTGGGCTTCTCTGGTAGTTCAGTTGGTAAAGAATCCTCCAGCAATGCAGGAGACCCTGATTCAATTCCTGGCTTGGAAAGATCTGCTGGAGAAGGAATAGGCTACCCATTCCAGTATTCTAGGGCTTCCTTTGTGGCTTAGCTGGTAAAGAATCTGCTCACAATGTGGTAAATCTGGGTTCAGTCCCTGGGTTGGGAAGATGCCCTGGAGAAGGAAAAGGCTACCCACCCCAGTATTCTGGCCTGGAGAATTCCATGGACTGTATAGTCCATGGAGTCACAAAGAGCCAGACATGACTGAGTGACTTTCACTCACTCATTCATAGAAATTACTCAGTTATATTAACTGCAATGCATATTTTGTTCTGTTATTTTAATAATTTTATTCTTTTTCTCTATTATCACACCTCCCCATCTCTCTCATATACATTCAAGCTTTGTGATCCTCATATTACAGAACAGCCCAGCAGGCTCCTCTGTCCATGGAATTTTCCAGGCAAGAATACTGGAGTGGGCTTCCATTCCCTTCCCCAGAGGATCTTACCAATCCAGGGACCAAACCTGTGACTACTGTGTCTCCTGTTTTGGCAGGTGAATTCTTTACCATTACACCACCTAGGAAGCCCCTTCTACATGATAATACCTAACAAAATGTAACATAGGTAACCATGAAAGAAACAATGTAACATAGGTAACCATGACAAAAAGAATGTAATGTAGGTAACCATGATAGAAACAACAAATAATTTCTGTCATGGTTATTTTTTGCTCTTTCTAGAGCTGCCTCAATGCAAACAGCCTTCACTGACCTCCATAATGGTGAAGTGTAATTAGAAAAACAATCAGTCTAAGAATTGAAAAAGGTCATAATGGCCTTATAATCCAACCTTGCTCTAGTTACTACTTCTAATTAAAATATGTTCTTGATATTATCATCTCTTTAAGAATGTTCCATGGTTGTTGTGAATTTCTAATCAAAATAGTCCTAGAAATCATACCAAGAGCACCTAGACAAGAAAGATAATTTAAAAAAAAATCAAAGTTGGAAAGAAAGAAGAAAAATAAGCTCTATTTGTATAGATATAATCATCAATTTAGCAAACCTTATAGACTCATCAAAAAAATAAGAAAAAAATTTTAAAAAAAAGCTTAGGTTACAGTATATAAAATTGAATACATGAAATTATTCACATTTTTATATACAAACAACAAAATATCCAAAAATAGAAATAAAGAAACATCCAAAAAAGATGTCCTTTTCATTATAGGGGACTGGAATGCAAAAGTAGGAAGTCAAGAAATACCTGGAATAACACATAAATTTGACCTTGGAATACAAAATGAAGCCGGGCAAAAGCTAATAAAGTTTTGCCAAGAGAACTCACTAGCCATAGCAAACACCCTCTTCCAAGAACACCAGAGAAGACTCTACACATGGACATCACCAGAAGGTCAATACTGAAATCTGATTGATTATATTTGCAGCCAAAGATGGAGAAGCTCTAAACAATCAACAAAAACAAGACTAGAAGCTGAATGTGGCCCAGGCCATGAACTCCTTATTGCCAAATTCAGACTTAAATTTAAGAAAGTAGGGAAACCACTAGACCATTCAGGCATGACCTAAATCAAATCCCTTTCAATTATACAGTCAAAGTTACAAATAGATTCAAGGGACTAGATCTGATAGAGCGCCTGATGAACTATGGATGGAGGTTCATGACATTGTACAGGAGACAGGGATCAAGACCATCCCCAAGAAGGCCTTTTTGGCCAGTCTTTCTCTGTAGCTCAGCCCGTTCAGGTGCTTAGAGGGCTTCCTTGCTTCTTTGTTGTTCCATGCATCAGGAACATAGAGGGGCTCCCCTCCTGGGGTTTACTCAGGAGATCAGCACATCAGGCACTTAAAGGGGCACTCTGGGTGGAGTCTTACTCTGTAGTTCGGTGCATCAGTTACTTAAAGGAGCACCCTGGTTGGGGGTCTTATTCTGTAGTTCAGGTTCCTGACATTATACAGGAGACAGGGATCAAGACCATCCCCAAGTAAAAGAAATGTGAAAAAGCAAAATGACTGTCTGAGGAGGCCTCACAAATAGCCGTGATAAGGAGATAAGTGAAAAGCAAAGGAGAAAAGGAAAGATATACCCATCTGAATGCAGAGTTCCAAAGAATAGCAAGGAGAGATAATAAAAAAGCCTTCCTCAGTGATCAGTACAAAGAAAGAGAGGAAAACAATACAATGGGAAAGACTAGAGATCTCTTCAAGAAAATTAGATATATCAAGGGAGCCTTTCATGCAAAAATGGGCTCAATAAAGGACAGAAATGGTATGGACCTAACAGAAGCAGAAGATATTAAGAAGAGGTGGCAAGAATACACAGAAGAACTGGACAAGAAAGATCTTCACATTCCAGATAATCATGATGGTGTGACCATTCACACTCACCTAGAGCCAGACATCCTGGAATGTGAAGTCAAATGGGCCTTAGGAAGCATCACTATGAACAAAACTAGTGGATGTGATGGAATTCCAGTTGAGCTATTTCAAATCCTGAAAGATGATGCTGTGAAAGTGTTGCATTCAATATGTCAGCAAATTTGGGGGGGGGAGGGGAACAACTCAGCAGTGTCCACAAGCCTGGAAAAGGTCAGTTTTCATTCCAATCCCAAAGAAAGGCAATGCCAAAGAATGCTCAAACTACCACACAATTGCAGTCATCTCACACTCCAGTGAAATAATGCTCAAAATTCTCCAAGCCAGGCTTCAACAGTATGTGAACTGTAAACTTCCAGCTGTTCAAGCTGGTTTTAGAAAAGGCAGAGGAACCAGAGATCAAAGTTCCAACATCCATTAGAATATTGAAAAAGCAGGAGAGTTCCAGAAAAACATCTATTTCTGCTTTTCTGACTATGCCAAAGCCTTTGACTATGTGGATCACCACAAACTGTGGAAAATTCTTAGAGATGGTAATACCAGATCACCTGACCTGCTTCTTGAATCATTGAGACCATGTGGACTGTGGCCTGCCAGGCTTCTCTGCCAGGTTGCGGGGTTCTCAAGGCAAGATTACTAGAGCCTATTGGCCAATAATGGCTGTCATACCCTTCTAGAGCACTATATTCCCTGCTTCCCTAGCTGCCAACGCCCGAGTACCTGGTACTCCCAGAATCACCATGGCTCAAGCAACTACACTACCTCCACCTCTGGCCTTCACAGGGGCAAACCCAAGTCCTCCAGGGCAGCCTCAGAAGCAAACCCCAGTCGACAACCCATATCTAGAAGTGGAAATAAAATCATGATTGAAACCCAGGGGCAGTGTGACTAAGGAAGAAGACACAAAACCCTTCAACCAGCTGTACAGCTGTAGATTAAATCCACACAATGAACTAAGCAGATTCTGTGTCTGTGGAATATATAAAAATCACTGAGAGTTCCTACAAAGGAAAATGCACTAGTTCTGATAGCTGTGCAGTTTGAAGGCAGGAACACAGAAGAGTAGGAGCAGATTAGAATTTGAGCTGCGCTCACTGCTGGTCCAGAGATCAGCACAGTATAAGAGGGCATCCTAGAAAAGTGAAGTGGACTGTGACTCCCAGTGACAGAAAGGACTCTGACAGCAGTGACTCAAGAAAAATATTTATTATTTTTATGTTTTGACATGTTTTGTGGATTTTTGGAATTTTTTTTTCATTTTTTTTTTTGCCCCCTCCATTGCAGTTGCTGATTTTATTGGCACTATGAAACCTAACTAAGCTTTTGAGCTTTTTTTTTTTTCTTTTTTCTCAGTCACACTTTTTATTGTTTTTATACACTTCTGCCTATATATCAAGATATTGCAGTTCTGGGGAGTTTTTGTTTGTTTTCTCTCTCTCTCTCTCTAATTTTTTTAAACCTATTGTTATTTTTTCTACATCTATTCCTTTGTTTGCTTTTCCTACTGTTCTTTTCCCTTGCAGTTAATATTAAATATACATGTCTTCTTTACCTACTTCCTTTTAACTTTATAAATCTGTTCTTTCTTTATTTTCTTTCCTTTAGTCTCAACAGATCTGTTAGTTTTATTTTCATTGCTTTATACCCCAATTGGGACCTTGCTTCAGTTTTGCTTTTGGTTTTGTGCTGATAGACACAATTTTTTGTTCCTTTTGTTTGCCAGGTCAATCTATTGTACTTTATTTTTGTTGGATTCTTTTGATTCTGCTTATAGGTGTATATGTATATGTATATATTCAGTCACACTTTTTACTGCTGTTATAAACCTCTGCCTCTACATTGGGCCTTAGCAGTTCTGTGGCATTTTCCTTTTATTCCTTTTCTTTTTCTTCTTTTGATTTTTCCCCCTCTATTTTATGATTTTAATTTTTAATTTTCTTAAACCTATTATATATTTTTTTACATTTATTCCATTGTTTGCCCTTCCTACTGTTCTTTTGCCCTTGCAGTTAATTTTCAATGTATTCAAATCTTCTTCATTTACCTCTATTTAACTTTGCATAGCTATTCTTTCTTTTCTTTCCTCTCAACATATTTGTTAGTTTTATTTCCATTTCTTTATTCCCCAATTGGCACCTTGATTTAGTTTTGTTTCCCAATTTGTACTTTAGTTAGTTTTGTTCTTAACTGGTAAATATAAACTTAGGTTTCCTTTGTTCACTGAGTCAAACTATTGTACTTTATTTTTGTTGGACTGTTTGATTTTGCTTATAGGTGTATATCTATTTGTGTACATTCTGTTATTTTAATTATTATTTGCCGGATTTTTTAACTGCCATTTGTCTGGGGTTCATCTTTGGTTTCTCATTTTTGGATATGTTTTTTAATCTCATTTAAATCCATGAGAAATCACTTGTGGAATCTTTGTTCCTGACCAGAGATCAAGCCCTGAGTCTTTGGAGTGGGAGTACTGAATCCAAGACCCTAGACCACCAGAGAACTAACCCTAGAGAGTGTCAAATAGTGAGAACTCACAAAAAGGAAACCACTTGAATATAAGACCCAGCATCACCCAACCACCAGTAGCACCCTGTGCAGGATGCCTCATCTAAACAACAAACAAAACAAAAATACAAACCCAGTCATCAGCAGACAGCATTACCACCTCACTCCTCCTCGCCCATCAGAGGAAAAACAAACAAACAAAAAAAAGCTCAGCACAAATCTCACCCTATATGAAGCTTATACAAATCACTGGACCAAACTTAAAAAGAGGACAGAAACCAAAAAGAAGAAAGATTTCAGCTTTGAAGCCTGGGAAAAGGCTAGAACAAACTAGAAACACATAAATCCAAATAAATGAAGAGGAAATAGGCAAGCTACCTGAAAAATAATTCAGAATAATGATAGTAAAGATGATCAAAAACTTTGAAGCAAAATGGATAAAATGCAAAGACCTGGAATAATTAAAAAATAAACATGCAGAGATCAGCAACACAACTACTGAAATTAAAAATCCTTTAGAAGGAATAAATAGCAGAATATCTGAAGCACAAGAATGAATCAGTGAGCTGGAAGATAAAATGGTGGAAATAACTTCTGAAGATCAGAATAAAGGAAAAAGAATTAAAAGAGCTGAGGATAGACTCAGAGATCTCTGGGGCAATATCAAATGCACAAACATTTGAATAATAGGGGTCCCAGAAGAAGAAGAGAAAAAGAAATGTTATGAGGAAATTTTTGAAGAGATTATAGTTGAAAATTTCCCCAACATGGAAAAAGAAATAGTCAACCAAGTTCAAGAGGCACAAAGACTCCTATAGAGGAAAAAATCCAAGGAGAAACACACCAAAACAAATACTAATCAAACTAACAAGACTAAACACAAAGAAAGAATATTAAAAGCAGCAAGGGAGAAGCAACAAGTAACATACAAGGGAAACTCCATATGCGTAACAGTTGATCTTTTATAAGAAACTCTGCAGGCCAGAAGGGAATGGCAGGATATATTTAAAGTACTGAAAGGGGAAAATCAACAACCAAGATTACTGTACCCAAAAAGGAACTCATTCAAAATTATCAGAGAAATCAAAAGCTTTTCAGACAAGCAAAATTTAAGAGAATTCAGTACCACCAAATCGGTTTTACAACAAATGTTAAAGGGACTTACATTGTCAATAAATACAAGAGAAGAAAAAAGATTTACAAAATCAACTCCAAACAATTAAGAAAATGGCAATAGTAAATTATATATCAATAATTACTTTAAATGTAAATGAATTAAATGCTCCAACCAAAAGACAGAGACTAGCTGAAAGGATACAAAAACAAGACCCATGTATATGTTATCTACAAGAAACCCACTTTAGACCTCAGGACATATATAGACTGAAAGTGACAGGATGGAAAAAATATATTCCATGAAAATGGGAAGCGAAGGGAAGCTGGAGTAGCAATCCTTATATCAGACAAAATACACCTTGAAATAAAGATGATTACAAGAGATAAGGGAGGACACTACATAATGATCAAGGGATCAATTCAAGAGGAAGATATAACAATTTTAAATATCTATGCACCCAATATAGGATAAAATTAATACATAAGACAAATATTAACAAACTTAACAGAAGAAATGGACAGTAATACAATAATAGTAGGAGACTTTAACACCCCACTCACACCAATGGACAGATCATCAAAACAAAGAATTAATAAGGAATCACAAGTCTTAAATGATACATTAGATGAGATGGATTTCATTGATATCTTCAGGACAGTCCGCCCAAATGCAGAATACACCTTCTTCTCAAGGGCACATGGAACATTCTCAAGGATAGGCCACATCTTGGGTCACAAATCAAACCTCAGTAAATTTAAGAAAATTGAAATTGTATCAGGCATCTTCTCTGACCACAATGCTATGAGACTAGATGTTAATTAGAAGAAAAAAAAGTGTAAGAAACACAAACACATGGAGACTAAATGACATGTTTCTAAATAATCAACAGGTTACTGAAGACATCGACAGGGAAATTAAAAAAAAAAAAAAAAAATCTAGCAACAAATGACAAAGAAAATATGACAACTCAAAACCTTGGGATGCAGCAAAAGAAGTTCTAAGAGGGAACTCAATAGCAATACAATCCTATCTCAAGAAACAAGAAAAATATCAAATAGCCTAACTCTACACTGAAAATAATTGGAAAAAAAGAACAAAAAATCCAAAATTAGAAGGAAGAAATCATAAAGATCCGAGCAGAAATAAATGAAAGAAACAATAGTAAAGATTAATTAAAACCAAAAGCTGGTTCTTTAAGAAGATAAACAAAATTGACAAGCCTTTAGCCAGACTCATCAAGAAAAAAAGAGAAGAATCAAAAAAAAAAAAAAAAAATTAAAAGGGAGAGGTTACAACAGACAACGCAGAAATACAAAGGATTATAAGAGGCTATTATGAACAACTATATGGAAATAAAATGGATAACCTGGAAGAAATGGACAGGTTCTTAGAAAAGTTCAATCTTTCAATACTGAATCAGGAAGAAGTAGAAGTTATGAACAACCCAATTACAAGCACTGAAATTGAAGCTGTGATCAAAAATTTCCCAAAAACAAAAGCCCAGGACCAGATAGCTTCACAGGAGAATTCTGTCAAACATTTAGAGAAGAGCTAATGCCTATTCTTCTAAAAGTGTTTCAAAAAATCACAGAAGAAAGAACACTTCTGAACTCATTCTATGAGGCCACCATCATCCTGATATCAAAACCAGACAAAGACAACACTCAAAAAAGAAAACCACAGGCCAGTATCTCAGTATCACTGATGAACATAGATGTAAAAATTCTCAACAAAATTTTAGCAAACAGAATTCAGTAACATATCAAAAAAGCTCATACACCATGACCAAGTTGGGTTTATTCCAGGGGTGAAAGGATTCTTCAATATATGCAAATCAATCAATGTGATACACCATGTTAACAAATTGAAAGATAAAAACCATATGATCATCTCAATAGATGCAGGAAAAGCCTTTGACAAAACTCAATACCCATTTATGATTAAAACTCTTCAAAAAACGTGGCATATTGAGGAACCTACCTCAACATATTAAAGCCATATATTATAAGACTACAGCAAACATTATTCTCAATGGTGAGAAACTGAAACCATTCCCCCTAAAATCAGGAACAAGGGTGTCCACTTTCGTCACTGTTATTCAACGTAGTTCTGGAAGTTCTAGTGAGAGAGTCAATTCCTAGGCAGGTTGATAAGAAGTCTGGGGGTCCCCAAGGAGACAAGTGTCCAGAATTCTCAAGGAGGAGGAAAGGACAAACTTTTTTTTCCCTCTACATTCCTTAGGATTATATAACAATAATATATCCTGATTGAGGACAATTTCTGGAAAAAAACCTTCTGGCTAATCCTGTTATCTTAAAATGTAAGTTTTATGTGGGTGGGTCTATTAATGTCTTTACAACCTCCAGACATTCTTTTGATTCATTGTAATAATATTCTTTGCAGCCAAAGATGGAGAAGCACTATACAGTCAGCAAAAACAAGACCAGGAGCTGACTGTGGCTCAGATCATGACCTCCTTATTGCCAAATTCAGACTTAAACTGAAGAAAGTTGGGTGAACCACTAGACCATTTAGGTATGACCTAAATCAAATCCCTTATGACTATATAGTGGAAATGAGAAATAGATTTAAGGGATTAGATCTGATAGACAGAGAGCCTGATGAACTATGGACAGAGGTTCATGACATTGTACAGGAGACAGGGATCAAGACCATCCCCATGGAAAAGAAATGCAAAAAGGCAAAATGGTTGCCTGAGGAGGCCTTACAAATAGCTGTGAAATGAAGAGAAGTGCAAAGCAAAGGAGAAAAGGAAAGATATTCCCATTTGAATGCAGAGTTCCAAAGAATAGCCAGGTGAGATAAGAAAGCCTTCCTCAGCGATCAATGCAAAGAAATAGAGGAAAACATCATAATGGGAAAGACTAGAGATCCCTTCAAGAAAATAAGAGATACTAAGAGAACATTTCATGCAAAGATGGGTTCGATAAAGGACAGAAATGGTATGGACCTAACAGAAGCAGAAGATATTAAGAAGAGGTGGCAAGAATACACAGAAGAACTGTACAAAAAAGATCTTCATGACCCAGATAATCACAATGGTGTGATCACTCACCTAGACCCAGACATCCTGGAATGTGAAGTCAAGAGGACCTTATAAAGCATCACTATGAAAAAAGCTAGTGGATGTGATGGAATTCCAGTTGAGCTATTTCAAATCCTGAAAGATGATGCTGTAAAAGTGCTTCACTCAATATGTCAGCAAATTTGGAAAACTCAGCAGTGTCCACAGGACTGGAAAAGGTCAGTTTTCATTCTAATCCGTAAGAAAGGCAATCTCAGAGAATGCTCAAACTACCACACAATTCCACTCATCTCACACGCTAGTAAAGAAATGCTCAAAATTCTCCAAGCCAGGCTTCAGCAATACGTGAACTGTGAACTTCCAGATGTTCAAGGTGGTTTTAGAAAAGGCAGAGGAACCAGAGATCAAATTGCCAATATCCGGTGGATCATTGTAAAAGCAAGAGTGTTCCAGAAAAATATCTATCTCTGCTTTCTTGACTATGCCAAAGCCTTTTACTGTGTGGAACACAATAAACTGTGGAAAATTCTTAAACAGATGGGAATACCAGACCACCTGACCTGCCTCTTGAGAAACCTGTGTGCAGGTCAGGATGCAACAGTTAGAACTGGACATGGAACAACAGACTGGTTCCAAATAGGAAAAGGAGTACGTCAAGGCTGTATATTGTCACCCTCTTATTTAACTTATATGCAGAGTACATCATGAGAAATGCTGGGCTGGAGGAAGCACAAGTTGGAATCAAGGTTGCCTGGAAAAATATCAATAACCTCAGATATGCAGATGATACCACCCTTAAGGCAGAAAGTGAAGAGGAACTAAAAAGCTTCTTGATGAAAGTGAAAGAGGAGAGTGAACAAGTTGGCTTAAAGCTTAACATTCAGAAAATTAAGGTCATGGCATCTGGTCCCATCACCTCATGGGAAATAGGTGAGGAGACAGTGGTAACAGTGTCAGACTTCATTTCTTTGGTCTCCAAAGTCACTGCGGATGGTGACTGCAGCCATGAAATTATAAGACAGTTACTCCTTGGAAGGAAAGTTATGACAAACCTAGATAGCATATTAAGAAGTAGAGACATTACTTTGTCAACAAAGTTCGGTCTAGTCAAGGCTATGCTTTTTCCTGCGGTCATGTATGGATGTAAGAGTTGGACTGTGAAGAAAGCTGAGCACCAAAAAATTGATGCTTTTAAACATGGTGCTGGAGAAGACTCTTGATAGTCCCTTGAACTGTAAGGAGATCCAACCAGTCCATCCTAAAGGAGATCAGTCCTGGGTGTTCATTGGAAAGACTGATGCTGAAGCTGTAACTCCAGTACTTTGGCCACCTCATGCGAAGAGTTGACTCATTGGAAAAGACCCTGATGCTGGGAGGGATTGGGGGCAGGAGGAGAAGGGGACTACAGAAGATGAGATGACTGGATGGCATCACCGACTCGATGGGCATGATTGACATGGTGATTGACAGGGAGGCCTGGCGTGATGCCATTCATGGGGTTGCAAAGAGTCGGACACGACTGAACGACTGAACTGACTGACTGACTAATAACTAATTAAAAAGTATATGACTCTATTGCTAACACTAGTGAGGGGGCACGGTTTCTTCCCTCTTCTGCTGTCTATGTCAGAAGCGTTCTATATCTCTTTTACATTTAAGTACAACTTTATTACACAAAAGCTCTAAGCAATCAAGCCTCGTCTCTGGCCCCAAATTGAATTCTTCCCCTCCGGAGGCTAAGAATCCTGGTGTCTTTTGAGGCTCAGCAACAACATTTCACTAGCTACAGCAATCAGAGAAGAAAAACAAATAAAAGGAATCCAGATCAGAAAAGAAGAATTACAGCTCTCACTGCTTGCAGATGACATGATACTGTGCACAGAAAGCCCTAAAGATAGTATTAGAAAATTAGTAGAACCAATCAATGAATTTAGCAAAATTGCAGGATACAAAATCAGTACATAGAAATCACTTGCACTTCTATATACTAACAATGAAAAATGAGAAAGAGGAATTAAGGATTCAATCTCATTCACCATTGCAACAAAAATAATTAAATATCTAGGAATAAACTTATCTAAGGAGATGAAAGAACTGTACATAGAAAGTTATAAGAAACTGATGAAAGAAATCAAAGATGACAAAAACAGATGGACAATTATTTATTTTCCTGGGTAGGAAGAATCAATATTATGAAAATGACTATACTACCAAATGCAATCTACAGATTCAGTGGAATCCCTATCAAACTACCAATGGCATTTTTCACAGAAATAGAACAAAAATTTTCACAATTCGTGTGGAAACACAAAAGACCCCAAATAGCTAAAGCAGTCTTGAGAGTGAAGCATGTAGCTGGAGGAATCAACCTTCCTGACTTCAGATTATACTACAAAGCTACAGTCATCAAGACAGTATGGTACTGGCACAAAAACAGAAATATAGACAAATGGAACAAGATAGAAAGCCCTGAAATAAACCCATTCACCTATGGGTGCCTTATTTTTGACAATAGAGGAAAGAATATACAATTGGGCAAGGACAGCCTCTTCAGTAAATGGTGCTAGGAAAACTGGACAGCTATATGTAAAGGAATGAAATTAGAACACTTCCTAACACCATACACAAAGATAAACTTAAAATGGATTAAAGAACTAAATGTGAGACCAGAAAGTATAAAACTCTTTGAGGAAAACATAGGCAGAACACTCAATGACATAAATCAAAGCAAGATCCTCTATGACCCACCTCCTTTAGTAAAAGAAATAAAAAGAAATGTAAGCAAGTGGGACCTGACTAAACTTAAAAGCTTTTGCACAGCAAAGGAAACTATAAGCAATGTGAAAGATAACCCTCAGAATGGGAGAAAATAATAGCAAATGAAACAACTGACAAAGAATTAGTTTCCAAAATATACAAGCAGCTTATACAACTCAATGCCAGGAAAACAAAAACCCAATCAAAAAGTGGGAAAAAAAAACCTAAAGAGACAATTCTCCAAAGAAAACATACAGATGGCTAACAAACACATGAAAATATGCACAACATTGCTCATTATTAGTGAAATGCAAATCAAAACCACAATGAGATATCACCACACACTGGTCAGAATTGCCATCATCCAAAAGTCAACAAAAGATAAATGCTGGAGAGTGTGGAGTAAAGGGAACCCTCTTGAACTGTTGCTGGGAATGCAAATTGATACAGCCACTATGGAATACGGTATGGAGAGTCCTTAAAATCTAGAAATAAAACCGCCATATGACCCAGCAATTCCACTCCTAGGCATATACCCTGAGGAAACCAGGGTTGAAAAAGACACATGTATTCCATTTGTTCATTTCAGCACTATTTACAATAGTTACAACACGGAAGGTTGTCCATCAACAGATGAGCAGATAAAAAAGTTTGGATACATATACACAATGGAATATTACTCAGCCATAAGAAGAAACACATTTGAGTCAGTTTTGATGAGATGGATGAACCTAGAACCTATTATGCAGAGTGAAATAAGTCAGAAACAAAGATAAATATTGTGTTCTAACACACATATACGGAATCTAGAAAAATGGTTCTGAAAAACTTACTTACAGGGCAGCAATGGAGAAACAGACTTAAAGAATAGACTTATGAACATGGAGAGAGGGGAAGAGAGGGGAGATGTGTGGAAAGAGCAACATGGGATTTGCTGTATGGCTCAGGAAACTTAAACATGGGCTCTGTATCAACCTAGAGGGGTGGGATGGGGAGGGAGATGGGAGGGAGGTTCAGAAGGTAGTGGGTATATGTATACCTATGGCTAATTCATGTTAAGGTTTGACAGAAAACAATCAAATTCTGTAAAGCAATCACCCTTCAATTAAGAAAAAAAGATTGCTAGGAGAAATATTGATAACCTCAGATATGCAGATGACACACTTATGGCAGAAAGTGAAGAAGAACTAGCGAGCCTCTTGATGAAAGTGAAAGAGGAGAGTGAAAAAGTTGGCTTAAAACACAACATTCAGAAAACTAAAATCATGGCATCTGGTCCCAACACTTAATGGCAAATAGATGGGGAAACAGTGGAAACAGTGACAGACTTTTTTTTTGGGGGGGGGAGGAGGGGGCTCCAAAATCACTGCAGATGGTGACTGCAGCCATGAAGTTACAAGTCACTTACTCCTTGGAAGAAAAGTTATCACCAACCTACACAGCATATTAAAAAAGCAGAGACATTACTTTCCCACCAAAGGTCCAACTAGTCAAAGTTATGGTTTTTCCAGTGCATGTATGGATGTGAGAGTTGGACTATAAAGAACGCTGAGTACTGAAGAATTGATGCTTTTGAACTGTGCTGTTGGAGAAGACTCTTGAGAGTCCTTTGGACTGCAAGGAGATCCATACAGTCCATCCTAAAGGAGATCAGTCCTGAATATTCATTGGAAGTACTGATGCTGACGCTGAAACTCCAATACTTTGGCCGCCTGATGCAAAGAATCAACTCTTTGGAAAAGACCCTGATGCTGGGAAAGATTGAAGGTGGGCAAAGAAGGGGACGGCAAAGGATGAGATGATTTGATGGCATCACCAACTCGATGGACGTTAGTTTGGGTAAACTCCAGGAGTTGGTGATGGACAGGGAATCCTGGTGTGCTGCAGTCCATGGGGTTGCAAAGAATCAGACATGACTGAGATAATGAACTGAAATGAACTGAAATTAACAAAACATTCTGATTCACTATAGGAAAAAATATAATAAGATGCTCAGGAGTAAATTTAACCAAGGAAGTGAAAGACTTAATGATTATGATAGCTTATGATGAATGATGTGGGATTCATGATCTCTAAAGAAGAAGATTTAGCTTCAGGACCTGGGCCAGGCTTGATCACTCAAGAGCTTTTGTGTAGCAAAGTTTTATTGAAGTATGAAAAGGAACAGAGAAAGCTTCAGACATAGACATCAGAAGAGGGGTGGAGAATGCTCCCCAGCTAGTCTATCAAGGCCTTTTATACATTATTATAGGAAAGGGTCTTACCAGACCCACTCCCACAATATAAGATAATAGGATTAGAACTAGCAATTAAAAGGTCTTAGCTGACCCACTCCCACAACATACATCTTAAAATCACAAGATTTGTCAGAAGATTCTTATTAAGGAAAAGCATGTCCTCCAGCAAGATACATTGCTATATTGACTAAGACAAAGCAATGTAGAAAATAACATTTGTCCTTTTCTCCTCCTTGAGAACCCCAGACCCCTTTCTTCTCCTTGGGGACGCTGGGCTTCTTATCAACCTACCTAGGAATTGACTCTCTCAATTATATCTGAAAATTATAAAACATTGATGAAAAAATTAAAGAAGACTCAAATTAAAACACATTTGTGTTCATGGACTAGAAGACTTAATATAATTAAAATGTTCATACTACACAAAATGATCTAATTGTTCAATTCAATTCAGTTTCTTAACTTATTTTCTCTATAACACATATCACTATCATATGTATTTTTTTAATAAGGATATAAACTTTATCCTTACTGACTCATTGGAAAAGACCCTGGAAAATATTCATTGAAAAAGACCCAAATGCTGGGAAAGATTGAAGGCAAGAGGAGAAGGGAACGACAGAGGATGAGATGGTTGGATAGCATCACCAACTTGTTAGACAGGAGTTTGAGCAAGCTCCAGGTGTTGATGATGGGCAGGGAAGCCTGGTGTGCTGCACTCCACGGGGTCGCAAAGAGTCAGACATTACTGAGCAACTGAACTGAACTGAATAAACTTTATCAAACTTCATCTTTAAATTTTTTTCCACTGTTCTATCCCCAGTACTTATTTTAAATATTATGTTTTGAATGACCACTCAGTTCTACTCTATCATTTTCCTTTGTAAATAAATACAGATATCATTTATATTATAATTTTTCTAGCAGAGATGTCCATATTAGGGCCTTTTAGTGAATTTCCAAGATGCAAAGATATCTGAACCAATGAATAATGCTATCTGTGTTTGCATTTTCTGCTACTTGTCTTGAGAAAGGAATGTTCATCTGAAATATATATATATATATATATATATATATGTGTGTGTGTGTGTGTGTGTGTGTACACATGTCATTTATACCTAAATAAGAATTAAGACAGAAAAAAAATTGTGAAAGAATATTATCATATATAAATCAATGAATCCATCTAAATATGTGTAGAAAAACTAAATATAATTTTTACAACATGTCAGAATAATGTTTTCATAAAATGTAACACAATTTAAATCTGAAACTCATTCTATATCAACATGTAATAACAACGTAATGGTTAAAGGAAACACAAAGAAATACTGCTTTTGTTATTTGTATTCTACTAATCTCTCCCCAAAATTGAAGTTTCTAAGTAAACTCAGGAAAGCATTCAAAAAATTTTACAAGCTAAACTGAAAGTCAAGAAATACAAGATATTCACAGTTTTCCACATGTAACACTAACAATTAAATAGAAATCCAACTGCAAATATTTTTTGATAAGCCTATAACATTAGATTTAAAAATTAATGTTAAATTTGTTGGCAACACAAAGATTTCTACAGAATAGATTTTCTCTTGTGTATATCTGAAACATTGTTCCTGGCCTTTAAAGATTAATCCTTGTCTGCATGCAGTCAGCAAATCAGAATTTTGCCTTTGGTATGCTTTTTTAAAGGCTTGTGAAATGTTTCTACATAGGTGGTCAGTTTCAATATGGGCAGATTGGAAATAGTTGTCATCACTAGAGTCAGCATGCTACAGTCCAGTGGACAGACTTGGAAAGCTTTATTTATGGATAATACTGCTTTTGCTGCTGACCTGTTGTCAAAATTCACAACTCTTATCAAACGGGTACTCTCCTACTTCAAAGATGCTATAGATTCAAGGCGAGCTTCACTTGAAGCCTTGTATATTTTGCAGCTGAGAAGTTGGCTGTGATTGATCCCACTACCCTAGTTTTCTTTCTTACCATCTGCAACTTTCCACATGATAAATCATTGGCATTCTGGAATGGACTTTCATATTTCAAATTAAGTCTTAGAACTCAACAGAATACACCAGACAACATATTTTATGTAGATAGTGAAAGAAGTAATGCCAATTTAAACTACACTAGAGGAAAACTTTTTAAAAAATTAAATGCAACATCCTTGTCAACCTAGTCTTAAGGTTTTCAGAGTCTATTATTACTCTCCTTAACTTTTCAAACCTATTATTGTGTATTGATGCCATTTTCTCAAATTCTGATGAAATTTTGCATAGCCACAAAGAGTCCTAGGTTTAGTTGATAACAGAGGAAATAACAGTATTCTATCCCACAGCATCTGCCTACCAGACATCAGAGAAATGAACTGACTCACTTGGGTTTTTTCAATATTGTGACTAGATTCCCAAGGCATTCTGTTTTGCTGAAAGTTTTCACACATTTTCACTTTTATCTCAGGTTCAAAAGATTTGTTAACAAAATAAGCCACTCACTGCAATCAAATAAATAATATAAATATTTATTAGAGAATTATCTAGCTTACTTTTAGTACACTAACATTAAAAGAAAAGAGAAATAGAAAGAGCAGAGGATACATCAGTAAATTGGGCTTTGACCAAAATTCAGATTTAAACAGCACTGATAAATCTCATGTAAGAGAACATCTGGAGTCCCAGTTGGGAAAGGACCCCAGGCAGCATGTCTATTCTGTGGGTGAGACTTCAAAGATGGCAGTTCCGACATTCCCACTTATATTTCCAGGATGGTAGCAAACTAATATCATCATCAATCTGTGACCAAATTGCAGCTCAGGTTTTGTGTTAATGCTGTTTGTTTTGTTGTGTAAAACTTGGTGTGTTGCTAAGCCTGGGCTTGGTTGGCCAGGCCCCTTCCAGGGGTTCAACCATCTCAAGATTTCTCCCCCACTTTATCTATGATGCTGCAAGTCTTGCACTCACAGCAGGCAGTATTCACTCATAATCACTTTTAGTCAGGGCAGTGGCCAGGCAGGTTAGAAGCAAGGTCAGGGGACTGCTCTGCTTTGTCTCTGAAGTCTCAACAAGACTATTCATTTAATTTCCCTAATGCATTTTCATTGTCAGTCCCATCTGAACTACATGGAGTCCAACAGAGAGAGTGATTTTCTGGAGGAGACACTGGTCAAACAAACAAGACCAACAAGTGTTAGCAGGACTTTCTTTTCTCTTCTTTTAAAGTTCATGTATGATGGTAGGGCCTTTCACTTTGGCTAGGAAAATGCTTGGGACTCTGAAACAAGAACTTTTATAGTTCATCCTTCTGGCCATGTTGGCTCAATAAAGAACTGCAGTTGTTCCTTTAGTACCATAAAGCTAAAGAAAACAATAAGAAATACTAATCAGATGACACTTTGTTGCAGGTGATTCAGCATTCAAATCTCTTTCAGTCTTTTTACAGGTCCGCTTCCATCTTCAGTCTCCAAGACCATCTTTCTGTCACAGGAAGAGGTGGCAGGCCATGGAAAGACCAAAAGTAGAAATAAGTGATACAGAGAAGGGTATATGCTGGCTGGGGCTGGAATGTGGATAGAGATCTGATTAGGAACTGGTGGTGGGTGAGTAGCACAGTCCACTTAGCTCATGACTCTTATTCCAGACAGTCAGAATCTTCAGTTTTTGAAGTAAAAGTCGTCAAAGCTCTTGTATACCAACTTTTTCATGATGGTCAAGTGCAGGGCAGTTTTCACAGTGGAGAGAGGAAGTTCAAAAGGCTGGGCCAATAGATTCTTACTGACCATTTGTACACAAAGAAGGCAGTACTTATAAGAAATGCAAACTTTAGCCTTCTTCATTTACCTTATTGGTTGCTTTTTAGAAATTTAAATTAAGTATATTTGACAAAATTACTAATGCATGGAACTTGTTATGTGTTGAATTAGAGCTGACACATCTGGAAAAAGTGTTTATGTTTCTTATTCTTCAGGCTTAAAGTGTCTTATGTTGGGATTATTGATCACTTTGTCTTTGGTTTACTGTCCTCTTAATGATTTTTTTCTTATTCAGAATATTTCATGCATGCCAGTTCAAATCAACTCCTCTTCTTCTTCCTCCATACCACATTTTAGAGACAGGATCCCCATGATTTGACCTCCTGCACTGTAGTACTCTGAGTCTGCCCTTTTATTCTATCTCATTGCCCCAGTTCTGGCTCTTTATCCTCTAGTCTTAAGACTTGAAATGACTCAACATTAAGCTCTAAATGCTGACTATAAGAACATAAAAATTTATGTTTCTCAGGTAACATATCCATAAAAAATACATATATTGTTTGGATTGTAATAAAAAATGCAACTGTTCTCAATTATTTGGTGACATTTTCTGAGAGAAATCAATGGGTAGAGGCAATTCAATTCAGTTCAGTCACTCAGTCATGTCCAACTATTTGCGAACCCATGAACCGCAGCATGCCAGGCCTCCAGTTTACCCAAACTCATGCCATTGAGTTAGTGATGTCATCTAACAATGTCATCTTCTATCATCCCCTTCTCCTCCTGCCTTCAATCTTTCCCAACATGAGGGTCTTTTCCAGTGTGTCAGCTCTTTGCATCAGGTAGCCAAAATATTGGAGTTTTAGCTTCAACACCAGTCCTTCCAATGAACACCCAGGACTGATTTCCTTCAGGATAGACTGGTTAGATCTCCTTGCAGTCCAAGGGACTCAAGAGTCTTCTCCAACACCACAGTTCAAAAGCATCAATTCTTCAGTACTCAGCTTTCTTTATAGTCCAGCTCTCACATCCATACATGACCACTGGAAAAAACATATCCTTGACTAGATGGACCTTTGTTGACAAAGTAATGTCTCTGCTTTTTAATATGCTGTGTAGGTTGGTCATAACTTTCCTTTCAAGGAGTAAGGGTCTTTTAATTTCATGGCTGCAATCACCATCTGCAATAATTTTGAAGGCCCCCAAAATAAAGTCAGCCACTGTTTCCAGTGTTTACCCATCTGTTTGCTGTGAAGTGATGGGACCGAATGCCATGATCTTACTTTTCTGAATGCTGAGATTTAAACCAACTTTTTCACTCTCGTCTTTCACTTTCATCAAGAGACTCTTTAGTTCTTCACTTTCTGCCATAAGGGTGGTGTCATCTGCATATGAAGTTATTGATATTTCTCCCAGCAATCTTGATTCCATCTTGTGCTTCATCAAGCCCAGCATTTCTCATGATGTACTCTGCATGTAAGTTAAATAAGCATGGTGACAATATACAGCCTTGACATACTCCTTTTCCTATTTGGAACCAGTCTGTTGTTCCATGTCCAGTTCTAACTGTTGCATCTTGACCTGCATATAGGTTTCTCAAGAGGCAGGTCAGGTAGTCTGGTATTCCCATATCCTTCAGAATTTTCCACAGTTTATTGTGATCCACACAGTCAAGGGCTTTGGCATAGTCAATAAAGCAGAAATAGATGTTTTTCTGGTACTCTCTTGCTTTTTTGATGATCCAGCGAATATCAGCAATTTGATATCTGGTTCCTCTCTGTGACTTAAAACCAGCTTGAACATCTGGAAGTTCATGGTTCATGTATTGCTGAAAACTGGCCTGGAGAATTTTGAGCATTGTTTTACTAGGGTGTGAGATGCGTGCAATTGTGTGGTAGTTTGAGCATTCTTTGGCAATTAGCCACATATTAAAGCCTCAATAACAAAATATCCTTAAAAGGCAGAATTTGGGTTATATATTATAAAATGTCTTTTTTTTTCTTATCAGCTTTCTGTCTCATATGTATATAAGCAGGCTTAAGCTGGCTTTCTTAGTAACTGTCTGTAGGGGAATTTACTCCAAATTTTAAAACATCAGTTTATAATGTGAGGTCTATCTTCTTGGAGAAGACATTTAAATTTAAGCCACTCAGCAATCAATTATTACTCTTATTTTTAAAAATTAATTGTTGGCTTTTAATATTTCCTGGTGGGAATTTTAAAATATAAATATTCGAGTTGGCCAAGAAGTTCGTTCGGCGTTCCTGAATGAACTCTTTGGCCAACTCAATGGATTTCCCTGATAGCTCAGTTGGTAAAGAGTCTGCCTGCAATGCAGGAGACACTGGTTTGACTCTGATCTTCTCAGCAGGATCAGGCAGATCCCCTGGAGAAGGGATAGGCTACTCACTCCAGTATTCTTGGGCTTCTCTTTTGGCTCAGCTGGTAAAGAATCCACCTGTAACGTGGAAGACCTCGGTTCCATCCCTGGGTTGGGCAGATCCCCTGGAGAAGGGAAAGGCTACCCATTCCAGTACTCTGGCCTGGAGAATTCCATGGACTCTATAGTCCATGGGGTAGCAAAGAATTGGACATGACTGAGTGACTTTCATTCGCTCACAGATATCTCTCTATATATATAGATATCTGTGTTTATATGTATGCATAAGTGTGTAAAAAAATGAAACTGCCTTTCACATATGTCCCTGTATGAGTTATGTGTGTGCTTAGTCATCTTCAACTCTTTGTGAACTCATGGACTATAGTCTGTCAAGCTCTCTATCTATGGGATTATCCCAGCAAGAATACTGGGGTGGGTTGCCATTTATGACTAAAAATATAAAATAAACTGCTCTTTTTCTTGAATCAAAAAGAATGATTTTCTTGATTCTGTAGTTTTCAAAAGAAATGTAGCATGTTCTGGGAATGACTCAATCAAATCACATTAAGATTGTAGAGAGATATTTGTCCTTCTTGAGTTTCTTATGGTGTCTTTAGAACTTTATAGGCAAGGCAAACAGCCCTTCAAGTTTGCTGGAATTCTAAATTATATGAGTCAAGAAAATATTTTAAAGCCTTATTTATTTAAATCCCACCCCTGATATTAATAATTATCAATAGCTAGTGATGTGCTGAACTTCATTCACAGAGTCACTAAGACACTTCCAGGAACAATATTAGTTTTTCCCTGAAGTCAGACAAAACGTGTAATATCAATCTCCAAGCATCCTAAGGGAAATAGGAACTTATTTTTAAAATTACCTTGTAGGTTTGTTATTAATATTTAACTCTACCACTCAAAGCCAACATAGTTCTAGTAGGCAACATAGATAATAATGCAATTTATATTATGAAAGAAGAAAAAGTTTGTTTATTGGCTTCCTGACAAACCCTTCTTTAAATTTTCTTAACACATCTCTTCTTATCTAATTCCTAACTTTGAAAGTTAGAAGCTCAATTCTGCTTTGAACACAGATAGAAAACTGGTGTTTGTGATTACCTGTTATAAACTTATATGCTTTCCCTTGTTTGAATTTCTTTCCATGGGATATCAACCTAATATTCCATGATATTGCTTGAGACTCAAACATTTTTACTTAGTTCATAATCATTTTCCCAATAGAGGAATCTTTCCCTGATAGTTTTAACCTTGTTATCAAGCAGATTGTCAACTCAGTCTTCATATGATGGTAGATACTGCTGTATGAATGTCTAAATACTGGTTTTAAAGCCCCTCAGATCAGACTTTGTATTGGAAAATGGTACCTGCTGTAATCATTTTATTTGCTTCACCAATGTTTATAGTTAATTTAAAACAAGAAACATTTTCCTAAAAGCAGAGTTAAAAAACATCATCCCTGGTTTGTGTCTACACCTCATTGACTTAATGAGGTGTAGACAGCTCATTATTCTGAATTACCTTTCTCTTCTTTGGCAGAACATCATTATGACTATTGTGCTATTCACAGAAGAACTTTAACCATACCTCAATTTGCTTATTCTGACAAAGACAAGTTTCATTTTGCAATGACAGTAAAAAATAAGTCAACACATTAGAGCTTATGGACACAGTATAACTGGGCCAATCAAGATACAATTTTCAAGAAGACAACATGTACACACAACCTGTTCCTTGGCACATTTCCTTAACAACAGAAGCCAGGAAAGAGTTGAAAACATTTCTGAATCAGGAGTCAAGAGTCACTGGCTTAAGTTCTGGCATCACACTGTCTTTGCTGTGTGACAAAAATGAAGATAACTAAAGTTTATAAAATTTTTGTATGTGCCAGCACATTACAAATTGTAAAATTCCATTAAAATGTTAATTTTTCTTTGATTGCATTGATTTTCAATGATTGCAATGGAAACAGATAGATCAGCTAAGGGAAAGAGAATGGATATAATGAGTGCACGATAACACAATACATTCATTGTACAGTCAAAATTAGAACCTACCCTTCTTATTAATAATTGCATCAAACCATAAAATTGAGAAAACTGGCCTTCAATTTCAACAGAAGAGGCTTAGAGATGTGTTTTAATTATCTCCTATTCACACAGTGATGAGGGAGGAAATCCCAACCCATGTTTATGGGAATGGTCAATCATGCAACACCCAAAAAAGGTGAGCTGAAACCACAACAGTTTTTTTTTTAGTTATGTATGCCCACAGCCCATGGGGGAGGATACCACATCATGCATGGCCATATGGGTGTTCCACTTGGGAACAGGGTAAACCATCAGGGAATGTGGGAGGCAGGCTCCATTGTATCAAGAGGATGAGATGGCTTCTGGTTACCATGGGAGAATGTGCTTCTTCTGTTGTAATAATTCCATGGGCTGTCATGGAACTGACCCTACCTTTCAGAGACAAGCAAGAACTGGGTCTGGCTGTTTTGATATGGAAGATTGTTTAGCTGTATTGTGCTTAGTCACTCAGTCTTGTGGAACTCTTTGCAACTCCACAGACTGCATCTTGCCAGGCTTCTTTGTTCACAGTAATTCTCCAGGAAAAAATACTGGAGTGGGTTGGCATGCCCTCCTTCAGGGGATCTTCCTGACCCAGGAGTGGAACCATTGTCTCATGCATTTTAGGCAGATTCTTTAGCAGCTGAACTTCCAGGCTTCCCTGGTAGCTAAGGGACCCGGTTTCTCTTGTTTAGCTAAGAGACCATTTCTCTGGGGGGCACAGTAGAGGGGAAAGCTTGTTGTTAGGCTGTGTGAAATCTTCCTGCTCTCATTAGATGCCAAGGCAGGACTTAATAGTACACTTTAATTTTAGACCTTATGACATGAGAGGCATTAACTCAGCTAGTTTAAATAGAAAACTTTGAGTGGATGTTGTGACTGTGAAGGCAATTTCATACATGAAACAAAAGTCTAAATTAAAAGCATGGAAACAGTAACTTTTAATCAAAAGACACAAGAAAAATCACTAATAAAAAGAACGAGGGAGAATGGAATAAGTAGATTGAGAATAAGGAGAAAATGGTGTCTTGAAAAATCAGAAAGCATTTGAAAAACTGAAAGATGGGGGAGATCAATTATGTTGATAAATACAAAGAAAATAGATAGGTCATGACTTGAGATTGATTTTGAAATTATTTTGAAAATTATTAAGTCAATTCCAGAGTCTTTATTTGAGTATGCCTGCCACTGGGGGTCATGCTGAAAAGTTTATATGCTCTTGGAATGAACTCAGGAAATCATTCAAGTGATGGTGGAGTTGCATACCAAAGGCTTACCTTGAAAATTTTACATTTTACTACTAGGGATCCATCATTTCACCTTAAGCATGTTTTTAAAATTAAAACAAGCAAACAAATAAATACTTCAACTAACTATATCAAGTCAATGTGCCCCTTTTAGAATCCTAGGGAATTAAGGCAATTAAAACACACACACACAATGTAAATCACATTTTAATGTAATTCTATTAATATCTTTTCCAAAGTAGCAATATATTCCTCCAAATTTACTGACCTATTTGAATGGCAAAAAACAAAATCTTTTGGGGACAAAGGAATTTAATGTTATTCTTCAACTCAATAGAGATATCTGTTAACTCCACCTGTAACTTACCAATCTATTTTCTTTTGAAGAAACCAAAACTTTATTTATGTTAGGAAGTTTATTCTTGTAACTAAAAGCAACAAAAAGTGAATTTCCTCAACATTGAAGGTGATTGATACAAAATATATGTTGAAAAAAAAATCAGTTTCTCTGCTGCAAATTATGCTGTAGAAAAGTGAGACAAAATCACGTTTAGTATTTAAGAAATATAAAAACAGTAAAACTGGATAGTACGGGCACTCAGCAGGTTCACATTAAGATGTATTGGGCCATAACATGATATTTTTTGTTTTCTACATTAGTCTTTAAAATAATTAAAACCTTCAGTGAAAAAAAAAATAGTGATCGAAAACCAAACCAAAACAAAAAAGAACAACAAGAATAAGAAAGACAAAGGGGAAAAAAAAAAGGAAAAGTATCTGGCAACAATGGGGTGAAAGGACATGGGCTTCTCTGCTTGGCTCAGCGATGAAGAATTGACCTGCCAATGCATGAGATGTAGGAGACCCCAGTTCAACTCCAGAGTTGTGAAAAATACTCTGGAGGAGGACATGGCAACCTACTCCAGTATACTTGCCTGGAGAATCCCATGGAAAGAAGAGCCTTCTGGACAACAGTCCACAGGGTTGCAAAGAGTCAGACACAGCGGAAGCAACTTAGCAAAGCACACACACATGTGAAAGGACATAGAGTTCCCCTTCACCACAAATGCAACAACAACAACAAATAAAGCTACAGATGAAGGAATTCTGGAGACTGGCAGAAGAAATCCTATACAACCAAGACAACCACCTAATAGAATTAAGTAAAGAAGAACAAACAAATCCCAGAATCAACAGAAGAAGTAAAAAATAAAGATCAGAGAGGAAATAAATAAAATATAGATAAAACAATAAAGATTAATGAAATCAATATCTTAGTTTTTGAAACAAAAAAAAAAAAACTGAAAAACTTTTAGCCAGATTTGTCAAGAGAAAGAAGACCAAATTAAACAAAATAAGAAATGAAAGAGAAGAGACAGCAATTGATACAGCAGAGACATAAAATATTATAAGGGAATACTATTAAGAATTATATATCAACAAATTGGACAATCTGGAGAATTGGACAAATTTCTAGGGACATACAATATGCCAAGACTAAGTGGTTTGTGGATATGTAAACTGGAGCAGCCACTATGGAAAATAGCATGGAAGTTCTTCAAAAAACTCAAATTAGAACAACCAAATAATCTGGCAACCCCACTCCTCGATATATGTCTAGAAAAAAAGAAAACATCAACTCAAATGATACATGCATCCCAATATTCATAGCAATACTGTTTACTACAACCAGAATATGGAAGCAACCCAAATTCTCATGTCATACACACACACACACAAACACACACACAAATCTTTCTTATCTTTCTTTCTTTTTTCCCTTCGTTCTCTCCCCCTTCCTTCATTTATTCTTTCCCTCCTTCTCCTTTCTTTTCTTCATTATTACTCTCTTTTTTTCTCACAAAATCTCAATTTTTATTAAATACTAGGTATTCTTAATGAAGACTTCCTTGATGGCACAGTGGTAAAGAATCCATCTGCCAAAAGAGGAGATGCAGGATCAATCCCTGAGTCAAGAAGATAACCTGGAGAAGGAAATGGAAACCCACTCCAGTATTCTTGCAAGGGAAATTCCATGGACAGAGCAGTCTAACACACTATAGTCTTTGGGGTCCCAAAAGATTTGGATATGACTTAGCAACTAAAAAACAGACTTTTTAAAAAATTAATTTATTTTGATTGGAGGCTAAGGGTATGCAGGTCAGGAAAAAACACTTAGAACTGGACATGGAACAACAGACTGGTTCCAAATAGGAAAAGGAGTACGTCAAGGCTGTATATTGTCACCCCACTTATTCAACTTATATGCAGAGTACATCATGAGAAACACTGGGCTGGAAGAAGCACAAGCTGGAATCAAGATTGCTGGGGAAGATACAAATAACCTCAGATATGTAGATGACACCACCCTTATGGCAGAAAGTGAAGAGAAACTAAAGAGCCTCTTGATGAAATTGAAAGACGAGAGTGAAAAAGTTGGCTTAAAAGCTCAACATTCAGAAAACTAAGATCATGGCATCTGGTCCCATCACTTCATGGGAAATAGATGGAGAAACAGTGGAAACAGTGGCTGACTTTATTTTGGGGGGCTCCAAAATCACTGCAGATGGTGATTGCAGCCATGTAACTAAAAAACGCTTACTCCTTGGAGGGAAAGTTATGACCAACCTAGATAGCATATTAAAAAGCAGAGACATTACTTCACCAACAAAGTTCCGTCTAGTCAAGGCTATGGTTTTTTTCAGTAGTCATGTATGGATGATTTTGGCCACCTCATGTGAAGAGTTGACTCAATGGAAAAGACCCTGATGCTGGGAGGGATTGGGGGAAGGAGGAGGAGGGGATGACAGAGGATGAGATGGTTGGATGGCATCATCGACTCGATGGACATGAGTTTGTGTAATCTCTGGGAGTTGGTGATTGACAGGGAGGTTTGGCGTGCTATAATTCATGGGGTTGCAAAGAGTCGAACACAACTGAGGGGCTGAACTGAACTGAACTGAATTACTTTACAATACTGTGTTAGTTTTGCCATACATTCACAAGAATCAGCCATGGGTGTACATGTGTTCCCCATTCTGAACCCTGCTTCCTCCTCCCTTCCCATCCCATCCGTCATGGTAATCCCAGTACACCAGCCTAGAGGACCCTGTCTCATGCATCAAACCTGGACTGGTGATCAATTTCATATAATATACATGTTTCCATGCTATTCTCTCAAATCATCCCACCCTCACCTTCTCCCACCGAGTCCAAAAGTCTGTCTTTACATCTGTGTCTCTTATGCTGTCTCATATATAGGGTCATCATTACCATCTTCCTAAGTTCCATATATATGCATTAATATGGGCATTGGTGTTTTTCTTTCTGACTTGCTCCACTGTGTGTAATAGGCTCCAGTTTCATCCACCTCATTAGAACTGATTCAAATGCATTCTTTTTAATGTCTGAGTAATATTCCATTGTGTATGTTTACCACAGCTTTCTTATCCATTCATCTAACAATGGGTGTCTAGATTGCTTACATGTCCTGGCTATTGAAAACAGTGCTGCAATGAACACTGGGTTACACGTGTCTCTTTCAATTCTGGTTTCCTCAGTGTGTATGCCTAGCAGTGGGATTGCTGGGTCATATGGCAGTTCTATTTCCAGATTTTTAAGGAATCTCCACACTGTTCTCCATAGTGACTGTAGTAGTTTGCATTCTCACCAAAAGTATAAGAGGGTTCCTTTTTCTCCACACCCTCTCCAGCATTTAGTTTGTAGACTTTTTGATAGCAGCCAATCTGACCAGCATGAGATGGTACCTCATTGTCGTTTCAACTTGCATTTCTCTGATAATGAGTGACGTTGAGCATCTTTTCATAAGTTTGTTAGCCATCTGTATGTCCTCTTTGGAAAAATGTCTGTTTAGTTCTTTGGCCCATTTTTTTGATTGGGTCATTTATTTTTCTGGAATTGAGCTGCAGGAGCTGCTTGTATATTTTTGAGATTAATTCTTGTCAGTTGCTTCATTTGCTATTATTTTCTCCCATTCTGAAGGCTGTCTTTTCACTTCACTTATAGTTTCCTTCATTGTGCAAAAGCTTTTAATTTTAATTAGGTCCCATTTGTTTATTTTTGCATTTATTTCCATTACTCTGAAAAGTGGGTCATAGAGGATCCTGCTATGATTTATTTCAGAGAGTGTTTTGCCCATGTTTTCCTCTAGGAGTTTTATAATTTCTTGTCTTACATTTAGATCTTCAATCCATTTTGAGTTTATTTTTGTGTATGGTGTTAGAAAGTGTTCAATTTCATTGTTTTACAAGTGGTTGACCAGTTTCCCCAGCACAACTTGTTAAAGAGATTGTCTTTTCTCCATTGTATATTCTTTCTTCTTTTGTCAAAGATAAGGTGTCCACAGGTGCATGGATTTATCTCTGGGCTTTCTATTTTGTTCCATTGATATATATATATTTCTATCTTTGTGCCAGTACCATACTGTCTTGATTACTGTAGCTTTGTAGTATAGTCTGAAGCCAGGCAGATTGATTTGTCCAATTCCATTCTTCTTTCTTAAGATTGTTTCAGCTCTTTGAGGTTTTTTGCATTTCCATACAAATTGTGAGATTAGTTTTTCTAGTTCTCTGGAAAATTCCATTGGAAGATTGATAGGAATTGCATTGAATTTATAGATTGCTTTGGCTAATAAACTCATTTTCACTATATTGATTCTTTCAATACATGAACTTGGTATATTTCTCCATCTATTTGTGTCATCTTTGATTTCTTTCATCAGTGTTTTATAATTTTCTATATATAGGTCTTTTGTTTCTTTAGGTAGATTTATTCCTAAGTATTTTATTCTTTTGGTCTCAATGGTGAGTGGAATTGTTTCCTTAATTTCTCTTTCTGTTTTCTCATTTTTAGTGTATAGGATTGCCAGGGATTTCTGTTTGTTAATTTTATATCCTGAAATTTTACTATATTCATTGAATAGCTCTAGTAATTTTCTGGTGGTATTTTTAGGGTTTTCTATGTAGACAATCATGTCACCTGCAAACAGTGAGAGTTTTACTTCTTCTTTTCCAATCTGAATTCCTTTTATTTCTTTTTTTTCTCTGATTGTTGTGGCTAAAACTTCCAAAACTATGTTGAGTATTAGTGGTGAGAGTGGGCACCCTTGTCTTGTTCCTGACTTTAGGGGAAATGCTTTCAATTTTTCACCATTGAGGATAATGTTTGCTGTGGGTTTGTCATATATAGCTTTTATTATGCTGAGGTATGTTCCTTCTATTCCTGCTTTCTGGAGAGTTTTTATCATAAATGAATGCTGAATTTTGTCAAAGGCCTTTTCTGCGTCTATTGAGATAATCATATGGTTTTTATCTTTCAATTTGTTAATGTGGTGTATTACATTGATTGATTTGTGGATATTAAAAAATCCTTGCATCCCTGGGATAAAGCCCACTTGGTCATGATGTATGATCTTTTTAATATGTTGTTGGATTTTGTTTGCTAGAATTTTGTTAGGGATTTTTGCATCTATGTTCATCAGTGATATTGGTCTGTAGTTTTCTTTTTCTTTTCTTTTTTCTTTTTTTTTTCTTTTGGCATCTTTGGTTTTGGTATTAGGGTGATGGTGGCATCATAGAATGAGTTTGGAAGTTTACCTTCTTCTGTAATTTTCTGGAAGAGTTTGAGTAGGATATTTGTTAACTCTTCTCAAAATGTTTGGTAGAATTCAGCTGTGAAGCCATCTGGTCCTGGGCTTTTGTTTTTTAGAAGATTTCTGATCACAGTTTCGATTTTCATTCTTGTGATGGGTCTGTGAAGATCTTTTATTTCTTCCTGGTTCAGTTTTTGAAAGTTATACTTTTCTAAGAATTTGTCAAGCTCTTCCAAGTAATCCATTTTATTGGCACATAGTTGCTGATAGTAGTCTCTTATAATCCTTTGTATTTCTGTGCTGTCCATTGTGATTTCTTCAATTTCATTTCTAATTTTGTTGATTTGGTTCTTCTCCCTTTTTTTCTTGATGAGTCTGGCTAATGGTTTGTCTATTTTATGTATCTTCTCAAAGAACCAGATTTTAGCTTTGTAGATTTCTGCTATGGTCTCCTTTGTTTTTCTTTTATTTCTGTCCAAATTTTTATGATTTTTTTTTTCCTTCTACTAACCCTGGGGTTCTTCATTTCTTCTTTTTCTAGTTGCTTTAGCTATACAGTTAGGTTATTTGATTTCTCTCTTGTTTCTTGAGGTAAGCTTGTATTACTATGAACATTCCCCTTAGCACTGCTTTTAGTAAACCCATAGGTTTTGGGTTGTTGTGTTTTCATTTTCATTCATTTTTATGCATATTTTGATTTCTTCTGTGATTTGTTGATTATTCAGAAGCATGTTGTTTAGCCTCCATATTTTCATATTTTTAATAGTTTTTTTTTTTTTTTTCCCTGTAGTTGACATCTAATCTTACCACATTGTGATTAGAAAGGATGCTTGGAATGATTTCTTTTTTTCTTTTTTGAATTTACCAAGGCTAATTTTATGGCCCAGGATGTGATCTATCCTGGAGAAAGTTTCCTGTGCACTTGAGAAAAAGGTGCAACTCATTATTTTGGGGTGAAATGTCGTATAGATAACAATTAGGTCTAACTGGTCCATTGTAACATTTAAAGTTTGTGTTTCCTTGTTAATTTCCTGTTTAGTTGATTTATCCATAGGTGTGAGTGGGGTATTAAAGTCTCCCACTATTATTGTGTACTGTTACTTTTCTCTTTCATACTTTTTTCATTTGTCTTGCATATTGCAGTGCTCCTATATTGGATGCACATATATTTATAATTATTTTATCTTCTTGGATTGATCCTTTGATCATTATATAGTGTCCTTCTTTGTCTCTTTTCATGGCCTTTATTCCAAAGTCTATTTTGTCTGATATGGGCATTGCTACTCATCTTGCTTTTCATTTCCATTTACATGAAATATCTTTTTCCAGCCCTTCACTTTGAGTGTGTATGTGTCCCTTGTTTTGAGGTGGGTCTCTTGTAGACAGCATACATAGCTGTCTTGTTTTTGTATCCTTTCAGCCAGTCTTTGCCTTTTGGTTGTGGCATTCTACCCACTTACATTTAAGGTAATTATTGATAAGTATGATCCTGTTGCCATTTACTTTGTTGTTTTGGGTTTGAGTTTATAAACCTTTTCTGTGTTTCCTGTCTAGAGAAGATTCTTTAGCATTTGTTGAAGAGCTGGTTTGGTGGTGCTGCATTCTCTCAGCATTTGCTTATCTGTAAAGCTTTTTATTTCTCCCTCATATTTGAAGGAAATCCTTGCTGGGTATAGTAATCTGGGTTGTAGGTTTTTGCCTTTCATCACTTTAAGTATGTTCTGCCATTCCCTTCTGGCCTGAAGAGTTAATATTGAAAGATCAGCTGTTATCCTTATAGGAATTCCCTTGTGTGTTGTTTTCAGTTTTTCCCTTGCTGCTTTTAATATTTGTTCTTTGTGTTTGATCTTTGTTAATTTGATTAATATTTGTCTTGGGGTGTTTCACCTTGGGTTTATCCTGTTTGGGACTCTCTGGGTTTCTTGAACTTGAGTGGCTATTTCCTTCCCCATTCTAGGAAAATTTTCAACTATTATCTCCTCTAGTATTTTCTCACGGACTTTCTTTTTGTCTTCTTCTGGAACTCCTATGATTTGAATGTTGGGGCATTTAACATTGTCCTAGAGGTCTCTGCGGTTGTCCTCATATCTCTTACTTCTTTTTTCTTTTTTCCTCTCTGCTTCATTTATTTCCACCATTTTATCTTCCACCTCACCTATCCTATATTTTGCCTCAGTTATTCTACTGTTGGTTTCCTCCAGAGTGCTTTTGATCTCAGTTATTGCATTATTCATTATTGATTGGCTTTTAAAAATTTCTTCTAGGCCCTTGTTAAACTTCTCTTGCATCTTCTCAATCTTTGTCTCCAGATTATCTGTAATTCCATTTTTTTTCTTCAAGATTTTGGATCATCTTTATTATCATTATTTTGAATTATTTTTTAGGTAGACTCTCTATCTCCTCCTCTTTGGTTTGGTTTGGTGGGTATTTATTGTGTTGCTTTACCTGCTGAGTATTTCTCTGCCTTTTCACCTTTTTTAGATTGCTGTGTTTGGGGTGGCCTTTCTGTAGGCTGGAAGTTTGTGGTTCCTTTTTATTGTGGAGGTTCCTCCCTGTGGGTGGGGTTAGACGAGTGGCTTGTCAAGGTTTCCTGGTTAGGGAAGCTTGTGTCGGTGTTCTGGTGGGTGGGCTGGATCTCTTCTCTTTGGAGTGCAATGAAGTGTCCTGTAGTGAGTTTTGAGGTGTCTTTGGGTTTAATGTGACTTCTGGCTGCCTTTATTTTAATGCTCAGGGTTATGTTCCTGCATTGTTGGAGAATTAGCTTGGTATATCTTGCTCAGAAACTTGTTGGCTCTTGGGTGGAGCTTGGTATGTACAAGCCTCCTTGTATGTATGGAGGCTTTTGGATGAGCTCTTGTCAATTAATTTTCCCTGGAGTCAGGAGTTTTCTGGTGTTCTCAAGTTTTGGATTTGAGCCTCCTGCCTCTGGCTTTCAGTCTTATACTTACAGTAGTCTCAAGACTGCTCCATCCATACAGCATCAATGCTAAAACATCTAGGTTAATGGTGAAAAGATTCTCCACAGTGAGGGACACCCAGAGAGGTCCACAGAGTTACATGGAGAAGAGAAGAGGGAGGAGAGAGATAGAGATGACCAGGAGAAGAGGGGGGATCAAAAGGGGAGAGAGAAATCTAGCCAGTAATCAATTCCCTATGTACTCTCCACAGTCTGGAACACTCAGAGGGGTTCATGGGGTTACATAGAGAAGAGAAGAGAGAGGAAGGAGATGAAGGTGACCAGCAGAAGAGGAGGGAGAGTCAAAAGGAGAGAGACCAATCTAGCCAGTAATCAGTTCCCTAAGTGTTCTCCATGGCCAGGAACACCCAAAGAGATTCACATATTTAAGTAGAGAAGAGAAGAGGGAGGGACGAGATAGAGGTGACCTGGTGAGATAAAGGAGAGTCACAAAGAGAGAGAGCAATCAAGCCAGTAATCACACTCCTAAGTGAAAATGGGTACTGATGATTGGATTCTTAAAGGTATAAAATTGATAGCAAATACCAAAAAGCAAAGATTAAAAATCTAGGGTAGAGGTTAGGCTCTCAAAAATGCAATACTTAAAAAAAAAATGCAAAAATTTATTATATATATATATATATATATGAAATTTGCTTTAAAAATAGGGTTTTATTTCTGCAAGGTAATAGGTTTTAAAAATGAAAATTAAAGGAGTAATAAAGAACTTAAAAATGCAAGTTAAAAAAAATTTAAAATGATAATAGTGAAATATATCTAGGAATTACTCTGGAGCTCTCGAGGGCAATGTGGGGTCAGTTCAGTTTCAGATAGTTCCTTGTTCCAGCTTATATGTCTTTTCAAGGTCTATAGGCCCTTTCCAATGTAGTCAATGCTAACTACAGGGTTTTACTCTGTTGCACCTGTCACTTCCAAAGTGGTTCCTCTTCCCTGTTTATTTTGGCTTTCTCTGTTTTCAAGTCTCTTTAGTGTCTAATTTCCACCCTGACACAAGGGGACAAAGGTGGTCATTTATTTAGGCTCACTTGTTCAATTGTGCTGTGGAGAGGGAGGAACACTGCAAACAAATATAACTGGTGTATGTGGGGAGTGCTTGAAGTGTCTGGGCCACGCTGGTTTTGACCCTGCTCATGGCATGTGTACTTCCCCGCTCTACACTATTTAGGCTCCAGGTTGCTCTGCAGGGGAACTGTCTAAAGTGGGTCCTGGATTGCATGTACTTCCCAGGTCTAAGCTGCTAAGGTTCAGGTTCTAGTGTACTCCACAAAGGCACAGACTCGGTTGGACCTGTGTTTTGTGCTCTTCCTGTCAACCGTCCAGGATCCCAGGAAGATTTGTTTAGCAACTCGGAGCCTGCTCACAGTTTGGTGGAGGATGATATCTCTGGGGCCAAGATTGCCCTTGCCTTCTGTCTCTGGCTGCCGCTGCCTGCCTCTCTGCATCCGGCAGGGAGATGGGCAGTCCACAGCCGGCTAGCTCTCCTCTGGTATTCGCTTAATCCTTTGTTCTGTGAGCAAGCCAGGTTGTGCCTTAGGTTAGAGATTTTCGCGGGGCTCTCTCTCTTTCTCTCTTTTTTCTCTCTCTGGCCATCATACAGTTTGGGTTGCTGTCTCACGTGAGCTCCCTCAGATTGTCCTCAGGGCTTTCAGGCCCAGTCCTTAGAGTGTCTGGGCTACTTCTCTTCTGAGAGTTGCAGTTAGGCGTGTAATCTCTGGGACATTTTTTTTTCTTCCTCCCAGTTGTGTTGCCCTCTGAGATTCCAAAACTCCCCACAGACCCACCAGAGAGGGTTTCCCGGTGTTTGGAAACTTCTCCTTCATGACTCCCTCCCTGGGACAGGTCTCCATCCCTAACTCTTTTGTCTCTCTTTTTATCTTTTATATTTTGTCCTACCTCCTTTCAAAAACAATGGGCTACCTTTCTGGGTTCCTGGTGTCCCGTGCCAGCGTTCAGAAGTCGTTTTGTGGAATTTATTCAGCGTTCAAATGATCTTTCAATGAATTTGTGAGGGAGAAAGTGATCTTTTCATCCTATTCCTTCACCATTTTAGGATTGCCCCACAGATTCTTAATGAAAGAAAGAAAGAATATGCCAATATATTCATTTCCTTAATTATCTTGTTTGGTTTTATGATCCTTTAAACGTTTTGAATTCTGTTTTGTTTGTTTATCATCCTTTCTTTGCTCTATGTACTATTATATATGAAGGTTCTCTTTTTTTTTTTTTTTGAGTAACTGACAAATTTTGTGTATCCTGTTAAATTATTTTAGGGACAGGATGGTAAAAGCCATCTCTATTGTTACTTATATCTAAGTTCTCAATGCTTAGCCAAGTACATGCCATAGGAGAAACACACAAATTTTCATAGAATAGATGAAATGAGTCATAAACTTCAGGGTCAGAAGAAAAGCATCTATTCATGAAATGCTATCCAGGAGACTTATGGAAGTCATCCCTGCTGGAGTGACATAGCCTGAGACTCAGCACTTGAATTCCATAACATCTTTGGGGACATTGTTTACAATGAACACTAAATAGGAATTAATTAGAAGAATGGTCAGAGATCATGGCAGAGTTAAGGTCATTGATTGTTTACTCAAGAGCTTTGCAAATGATGTATTTTATAAACAAGTTAATTTTAACTTCAAAATGGTGCTTATTATTTTCTGAAGAAAATAAATTAAAATATTTAGTACAGTATCAAGATTTAGGATGGAAAATCCCAGATATAGATAATGAGTCAAGTATACACATTTGCTTCTTATTTGATCTACTCATTACTGTCTTCACATGAAAAGCTTGCTAAGCTATTAATCTTCATTAATAAGCACTATTTCAAATTACAGCAAATGCTATCACATGTGTCTAATGTTCTATGAACAATGGATGGTATAGATGTAATTCTGTAAGCATTTTAATAGTAAATACATTTCAACTATGAAAACTTTTTGTTTTTTAAAAGCTCATGACATCTTATAGACAGATTGCCTTTTTAAATCATACAGTGTTTATAAAATTGTGGCAGGAGTTGCAAACATTTCGGTAATTTTTTGCAAATTAATAATAAAAAGAAAGAGATTAAAGAACATGGTTGTTGCTGTTCAGTTGCAGCTGGTGTCTAAGTCTCTATGACCCCATGAACTGCAGCATGACAGGCTTCCCTGTCCTCCATTATCTCCCTGTGCTTGCTCAAACTCATGTCTACAGAGTCAGTGATCATGTGCATGTGTGCTAAGTAGCTTTAGTAGTGTCCCACTCCTTGCAACCCTATGAGCCACAGCCTGACAGGTGCTTCTGCTCATGGGATTCTCCAGGCAAGTCCTCCTCCTGAGGATCTTCTGGACCAAGGGATCAAACCCATGTCTCCTGCATTAGCAGGTGGATTCTTTGCCACTAGCACCACCTGAAAAGCCCATAGTCAGTGATTAGGTCATTAAAATAAATAAAGAAAAACCTAAACAACTCTTGGATCAAAGAAATTTCTCTTTAAGTTATACTTAGAGATCATGTGATCAGTGATTCTCAATGAAAGTAAACCTATTGTATTGTAGATCTATTTTATTTACAGGAAAAAAAATCAATGCTCTAAATACTTCCAATATTGAAGAAGACATAAGTCAACATTAAACTTAATACTTAATTCTGGATGCTTGAGAAAAAACAGCAAAATAATCTAAGATACCCAGAGATAAATGATAAAGAAAAATAGTTAGTGAATTCACATAGCAAAAAGGACCAATAAAATAATCAAATACTTTTTAAGATTAATATATTGCATACACAGAAAGAAGAGATAGAATGAAAGATAGAGAACACTTTATTAGGTTTTAATATATGTGAGAAAGCTAATTTAACAACATAAAAAAATTAGGGCAATTATTACTGAATATTAATCTATAGCTATATGTTAAAATATTCATTAAAAAGTATAAATGTACTGGAGACTACCCATTTTAGATTAAGCCAAGCTGGATTATCTAAATTTATCTCCTCATTTTGAGATAGGTCTTGAATTTTAATCACATTTTCAAAATTTATTTTGTCATATTAGGTAACAAATGTACAGGTTCCATAGATAGAGTATGGACATCTTTAAGGGACCATTGTTCTGTCTATCATATACATTGAATTACAGTTTCCTCTTGTCTTTCTCTGTAGTTCTCAAAATAGCACTTGTCTCATGCATCCAACCTGGGCTTTTTTACAATCCACCTCTTTAGGAATCAGCACAAATACAGTCCCTAATTCCAAGTTTTACTACTCTAATAATTTTTTTCTTATAATTATTTAACCAGTTCTTAGCTTACAGATTAGTTTACAGTTTAGCTTATAAAGAAGAAAGATGATTAAATTTTGCAGAACACAGATTCAACCTAAAACTTAGGTGACATTACCTAAATATATAATACATTCCTGCAATATTTTTCCATTTTTTTTTTCTCTCTAGTATAGATAATGGGCTAGTAAGTGAGGGCAAGGATAATACATAAAGCAAAACACTATACTTTTTTCATATGATGAAATTCATTGAGACTGGACTTTCTTTAATTTGTCATGTGTATTTTATTTATTTTGCTACATTAAGCTTATATTTAGGTAAAAGAAATTCTCTGAATTAAAAAAAAATTCAGTTCAGTTCAGTCACTCAGTCCTGTCCCCCATAGACTGCAGCAGGCGAGGCTTCCCTGTCCCTCACCAACTCCCAGATCTTGCTCAAACTCATGTCCATCGAGTCAGTGATGCCATCACCCTCTGTCATCCCCGTTTTCCTCCTGTCTTCAATCTTTTGCAACATCAGGGTTTTTTCCCAATGACTCAGTTCTCTGCATCAGGTAGCCAGAATACTGGGGCTTCAGCTTCAGCATCAGTACTTCTAATGAATATTTAGGACTTATTTCCTTCAGGATTGAATGGGTTGACCTTCTTGCAGTTCAAGGGACTCTCAAGAGTCTTCTCCAACACCACAGTTCAAAAGCATCAATTCTTTGGCATTCAGCTTTCTTTATAGTTCAACTCCTACATCCATACGTGACTACTGGAAAAACTATAGCTTTGACTAGACAGACCTTTGTTGGCAAAGTAATGTCTCTGCTTTTTAATATGTTGTCTAGGGTTGTCATAGCTTTTCTTCCATGGAGAAAGTGTCTTTTAATTTCATGGCTGCAGTCACCATCTGCAGTGATTTTGGAGCCCCAAGATATAAAGTCATTTACCCATCTATTTGCCATAAAGAGATGGGACTGGATACCATGATCTTAGTTTTTTGAATATTGAGCTTTAAGTCAGCTTCTTCACTCTCCTCTTTCATTTGCATCAATAGGCTCTTTAGTTACTCTTCACTTTCTGCCATAAAGGTGGTGTCATTTGCATATATGAGGTTATCGATATTGCTCCCTACAATCTTGATTCCAGCTTGTGCTACATCCGGTACAGCATTTTGCATGATGTGCTCTGCATATTAGTTAAATAAACAAGGTGACAATATACAGCTTAAAGTACTCCTTTCCCAATTTGGAACCAGTCCTTTGTTCCATATCTGGCACTAACTCTTTCTTCTTGACCTGCATACTTATTTCTCAGGAGGCAGGTAAGGTGGTCTGGTATTCTCGTCTCTTGAAGAATTTTCCACAGATTTTTGTGATCCACACAGTCAAAGACTTTAGCATAGTCAATGAAGCAAGTGTTTTTCTGTAATTCTCTTGCTTTTTTCCCTGATCCAGCTGATGTTGGCAATTTGATCACTGGTTCCTCTGCCTTTTCTAAATCTAGCTTGAAACATATGGAAGATTTCAGTTCACATACTGTGAAACCTAACTTGAAGAACTTTTAGCATTACTTTGCTAGTGTGTGAAATGAGTGCAACTGTGTGGTAGTTTGAACATTCTTTGGCATTACCTTTCTTTGGGATTGGAATTAAATCTGACTTTTTTCCAGTCCTATGGCCATTGCTGACTTTTTCAAATTTGTTGGCATATTGAGTGAAGCAATTAAACAGCACTTTAATAATCTTTTAGGATTTGAAATAGCTCAGCTGGAATTCCATTGCTACCACTAGCTTTGTTCATAGTGATGCTTCCTAAGGCTATCTTGACTTTGCACTCAAAAACTTTAATTGTAATATTTTATGCTACAGTATCTGTATCCTCTAGGTACTTTATTTGAAGTTGGAAATTTTATTTGGGTATATTATTTATTATTTTATTGATGTTCAAAATTAGTTTCTAGTAAAAAACTACCATCCCAGTGTCATCTATGCTTTGTGTGCTAATTAATATGCAAATTTTAATGTATGTTCCTTTCTTAAATCTAAAATTGTATTAAGCTTTGCAGTTCATAATGATATTTGTCTCTTGATTTATGATTGAAGCAGGTTGCTCTTATTAATATACTTCCTCTAGGCAAGGACAGAAGTATAGCTATATTTTTTAAACTGTAATAAAAAGAGAATGGTGAAAGTTTGATTAACATTTCATTTTTTCATCTTTGAAAAGTAATAAAACTATATAAGAATGCCTTTCATTGAGTATTTATATTCTTGAATAAATAACCAGCATATTTATTCCTTTATCATAAAATAAGTGTTTTTATCATTCACTGTTATTCTATACTATAAAGTACATGATTTTCAAATAATGAATGTATTTTTCAAATAATATGGGGAAGTGATATGATACTGGAGAAATTAAATGTAATCAAAGTATTATTAGTAACCTAGATCTGCCTAGTGTTTTATTACAAATGCTTCAGTTTAGTTCAAACAAGACAGAAGAGGGAAAATCCATTTCTGGATGTTAGAGGGTATAGAAAACTGGTCCTCCAATTTTATTCCCAAATCTCCATCTTCTTCCTTATAGATATGTGAAAAAGAAAATCACGATTGAGTTCAACCTTCATTTTATTTGCTTCTTTCAAAAAAGTATACATTTTCCAGTTTTATTCTCACGGAATATTTGAATTTCATAACAAAAAATGCTAATATCACTTTACTCATTTTTTTAAATGTAGGGAGACTGAATTCAGAGCAAGTTCTGATTCTCCAATTATCCTCCAACTCAAGGGGCTGAATCCTTATGTAGTGCATCCCGCTCAGATGTAGTACATGAATTTCTCCTACAATGCACACTTAGAGTTGCCACACACCTCTGGTGACTGAGAATTCTTTCTATTCTGAGGAAGTCACTTCCATCCATCCTTGGAAGGCTTTTGATATGGGACTGTAATGCAGTCAACACAGGTCAATCTTGGTCCCATTTATTGTTGTGTTTTTTTTTTTTTTTCTCCCCCATTCTGGACTGCAGAGAAAGTATTTTAAATTTTTTTCTATTTTCCCTCCCAACAACTTACTGGTTGCCTTACTTCATTTTGTATTTCCTAGTCCTTCTCTTCAGGGTTTTTTTTTTTCCCCTTCATCTTCACAATCCATTTTTGTTTGCTATACATTCTTAACTTGTCATTTTCCTTATCTTTTATTAAATTTACTGGGCCACTTCTATGTACCTGAAAATCAAGTCACTAGGGAAGCAAAAGTGAAAATTAGACCAAAATCTTGCTCATATGACCTTTTGTTCATTCACGTTTTCTATCAGTTTTTACCTTATTTTCCATCATTTTCTTTCCACTCTAACAGAAACTAACAAATAGACATAGTTTAAAACTCTGAATAAGCAGAATAAATCCTGTATTTACTTTTCATATAAGGAACATCATTGAAATACTAGTATGAGTTTTAATCTGAACACAATTCTATAAAAGGCCAAATGTGCCTGGGCTAGGTCTAAACTTATGCATTTAAAAATGCAATTAATCACTTTAAGCATTATCCAGTATCTTTATTGGAAACAATGAGCACAAGCAAGATTATCTCATGTCAATTTTTAACAGAAATCAGTGTGATAGAGCAGGTTTTCCACATACATGGCCTGAATTCAGAGTAGTCCTCGAATTTGGTATTACACTGAAATTTATAATTTGCTCTTCAAAGCATTAATCATCATCTCTTCTATGTCCATTTACTCAGACACCATGTGAGCACTGAATTGAAGCATGTATTGGTTAGCTGTTTTGCATCAGATCCTATGTTGAATGCAAAGTCAGATCAGTCACTCAGTCATGTCTGACTCCCTGCGACTCCATGAACTGCAGCAAGCCAGACTTCCTTCTCCATCACTAACTCCCAGAGCCTATACTCAAACATGTTCATCGCGTTGGTGATGCCATCCAACCATTTCATCCTCTGTCGTCCCCTTCTCCCACCTTCAGTCTTTCCCAGCATCAAGGTCTTTTCCAATGAGTCAGTTCTTTGCATCAGGTGGCCAAAGGATTGGAGTTTCAGCTTCAGCATCCGTCCTTCCAATGAATATTCAGGACTGATTTCCTTTAGGATTGCAAAAAGGAAAGCTAAAATTCTAAATTTAGTTTTACTCTCTATACAATGTTTTTGCATTTTAATATTTTCAACAAATGTGGAGCTTTATTTAGTTATTTTACTTAACATTGAAACAAACTAAAGGTATTTAAAAACAGTATTTAAAACTAAGATTTTAAATACTTTCTGGACATCAGACATAAAAGATAGCATAAATAAAATTTAATATTAATTTGATGGGCTTCCATGTTAGCTTGGATGGTAGAGAATCTGCCTGCCATGCAGGAGACCCAGGTTTGATCCCTGAGTGGGGAAGATTCCCTGGAGAAAGGGATGGAAACCCAATCCAGTATTCTTTCCTGGAGAATCTCATGGGCGGAGAAGTATGACAGAATCCATGGGGTCATAAAGAGTCAGACATGATTAAGTGACTAACACTTTCACAATTTTTGTGAATTTGATCATTCCAATATCACTTCTTATTCCTTAGCTATGATTCAGGAATCCATCAAATTTGATGTCATGAAAACTTAAAATTAAATAATTTATCCAAACCTATAAGGGCCAAATCTAATCAGATGGAAAGAGATCTTGACTTTATCTTGCCTTCTACTGGACAATGGTTTCTTCCAGAAGGTTCTTCATTAATGAGATTTCTAGACTGAAGGTCAGCAACATAAATTCTTCAGAAAGGAAGATGATCTTTCTTTTATCTGGACTGTGCTTTGAATACCATCCTTTGCCTAAAGGCAAAAGTAGAAAATCCACCAAATTTGAGTTTCAAGTTAGAGAAAGTAATTTGAAGGAAGATTAAGATTAAAGCTACATTCTCTATTTGTCTGAAAGAAAATTTTAAATCTTCTGGGATAACCAAACTTCTTTTTTAAAAATTATGAATATCACTGATGCCTTCCAACTAACATTGATCACTTTAAAACCTTGCCCTTCTCTTACAGATTCCAGTGGTCATAACTAATTGACTAATGTTTTAATATTTTTTCATACTTTTTTTGGGTCAAGATTTAAGTGGAAAGTGTGAACCTGTCTACAGAGGATAAATTAAACAACAAAATTCACTTGTCAAACTCTGGACTACTAAATGGTTAGATGCACAAAGATACATGTGTGCATGTGTGCTAAGTTGCTTAATCATGTCCAACTAATTATGAACCTATGGACTGTAGCCTGCCATGCTTCTCTGTCTATGGGATCCTCCAGGCAAGAATACTGAAGTGGATTGTCATGCCCTCCTCCAAGGGATCTTCCCAACTCAGTGATCAAACCCATGTCTCTTGAACTGGCAGGTGGGTTCTTTGACATTAGCATCAAATGGGAAGCCCCTGAAGATGCATAGTAAAAGATAATCTCCAGATAATCTTAAACTGGAAGAAACTTTGTAGGTGAATATTTAATAAAATCTAATTAATTAAAAATATGATGCAGGGCATTATGTAACTTTTCCAGAGTTAAAAATATGTCACCAAACATCTGTGGCTACTACCCAGACTGACCTTTGAATCCATAATTTTTGCCTACATCATGCTGCTTTTCAATGCCTAAAATGTCATAAAAGGAATGAAGAGTAATAAAATTTACAATTTTCAATTACAAGTAATACAACTTACAAATTTCTGAGTTAAAAATACGTAAGTGGCTATACTTTTCTGAGGGTGTCTGTGGTGGGCAGAGTATGATGCCTGTGTTTGTGCCTTATTTCACTTAATGCTGATGGCAAAAATTATTTGTGCTCCTCATGTATGAAGCCTTCTCTTTCTGGGCACACAGAGCCTACTTGTCCCAGGTCTCTTATAGTTAGTTGTTGCTCAGTTGCTAGGTCATGTCTGAGTCTTTGCAACCCCCTTCTCCTTTTGGCCTCTGTCTTGCCCAGTATCCATATGATCACTTGGGGCCAGTACACTGTAAAGAGAAATAGCACATGCCCTGTTAGGCTGGAACACAGGTTCAAGGATGAACATCTCTATACATGTATTTCATATGGTGAACCTGAAAGATGAAAGAACCCTCATTCACCCTCAGATGGCAGTCATCTAATATGAAACATGTGGAGTGAGCAAGAGATGCATTTTTCTTGAAACACCTAACCAGTATTTACACATTTCTTTTCACAAACTTGAAATCTTATCTAATCTATTATTTTGCCCAGTTGAACTAAGTTTTGTTACTCCATTTTATAGGTAAAGAAACAGAAACTCGAGATGTTCATGGGAAATGCTCATCTGCATAAACTACTGATAACTGAAGGAAACAGTGACACTATTTCCACTATGCACAGTGACTGCAGCCATGAAATTAAAACACACTTGCTCCTTGGAAAGAAAGCTATGACAAACCTAGACAATGTATTAAAAAGCAGAGATATCACTTTTCCAACAAAGGTCCATGTAGTCAAAGTTATGGCTTTTCCAGCAGTCATGAACAAATGTGAGAGTTGGACCATAAAGAAGATTGAGAGCCAAAAGATTGGTGATTTCATATTGTGGTGCTGGAGAAGACTTGAGTTCCTTGGACCGCAAGGAGATCAAAACAGTCAATCCTAAAAGAAATCAACCCTGAATAGTCATTGGAAGAACTGATACTGAAGCTGAAGCTGAAATACTTTGGCCACCTGATATCAAGAGCCAACTCATTGTAAAAGACTTTGATGCTAGGAAAAGAAGAAGGCTGTGGCAGGGGACGAAATCATTAGATGGCATCATTGACTCAATGGACATGACTTTGAGCAAATTCTGGGTGATAGTGAAGGATAGGGAAGCCTGGCATGCTGCAGTCCATAAGATTACAAAGAGTCAGTAGGAAGCGACTAAACAACAACAATGGAAGGAAATGGATACAACGTCAAACAGCACAGATGCACCAAAACCTAAGTTATTATATAAGTAAATTTAAAATTCCACCTTTATCACTATCATGGTAAATGCAGAAAATTCAATGTAGCTAAATCCAAGTAAAATTTGTTGCATAGATGTTTTGACTTAAATTTGTTTATTGAGAATTTCTATAAACCTGCAAGCTCTTGAAGCATGACTTTTTTTTTTAATCAAGATTGTGCTGGGTATTCTTGCCCTATTTATCTTGTCATTAATACTTTCTCCAAAAACTGGTAGAATTTTATAGATAGAATTGGAGAGAATGAACTGAAATTTGGGGAGGATATATATGTTGTTTTCCTGCTAATTAATAAAGATTACCTCTCATTTTTTCATGACTTTTATATTTTTTCACCAATGTTATTTAACTTTAAGTGTACATGTCTCACAATATTAAATTTATTCATAATTATTTCATAGGTTTGTTGCTATTCTATTTTTTAAATGTTTCATTTTCCATTCATTTGAGGCTAATAGTAGGTAGAAACAAATTTGTTTAACATGAATAATTTTTAAAATCATGAATAATTTAATCATCATAAATAAATTTAAGTTCACTTATTGCATCTAATTCTTGTAAATGGAATTCTTAGCATTTTCTATATATAACCAACAGGTCATCTGTAAACAAAAGCTGATTTTATTTCTTTCCCATATTTATGCTTTTATTTTATTTTATCCTAAGATGAATTGTTAGGACTTTTGCTACAATCTTAACTTGGAGAGAATAAAAATCTTGCCACAATTGTATACAATGTGTTTTTTAATGTCTTTTTTGTTTGTTTTGATGGGTGGAGGGCAGATACTTGTTATTTCACTATAAAGCAAAATGAAAGATGTGACCTATGGATTATCCCCCCTTAGAGGATGAGGAAGAGCCCTCAATAGTCCTCTCTTTACAGTATTTTCTTTATGAGTAGCATTTAATAAATTTTTTTTCTTCAGTATCTTTTGAGAGGTTCTTCTTTATCTCATCATTGTATTGAAGCACAATGGTTGATATCTCAATGTTAAATCAAACTTATAATTCCTGAGAAAAATTCATCTAGGTTATCTCACTTAATCCTTAGAATTTTGTGAAATTATTGTAATTATCATCATTTTATAGGCAAATAAAATGAAATATCAATATATCAACCATGTCCCATTTCAACTATCTAGTGGGGAATTAAAAGATGCTACAGATTTAGATGCTGGAGAAGACTTCTGAAATCCCCTTGGACAGCAAGAAGATCAAACCAGTTTTTCATAAGAGAGATCAACCTAGAATATTCACTGAAAGGACTAATGCTGAAGCTGAAGCTATAATATTTTGGTCATCTGATGTGAACAGATGACTCACTAGAAAAGTCCATAATGCTGGGAAAGATTGAGGGCAGAAGGAGAAGAGGGCATCAGAGGATAAGATAGCTGGACAGCATCACCAATGCAATGAACATGAACTTGGGCAAACTCCAGGAGACGGCAAGGGACAGGGAGGCCTGACGTGCTGCAGTCCATGGAGTCACAGATTCAGACATGACTGGGTGACTGAATAGCAGCAGCAACAACAACGATTTAGAACTAATTATTTAAATTTTCTGATGAAGAGAGTGAAAATAATATGTTTGTATTGAACAAACATTACAGATGAGTTAGAGAAGATGAAAATGTGAGGAAGGAAACAAAACTACTGAGAACCTACTATGCAATGAACTGTAATAGCCTATTATAGGAAAGCACAATTAAAGGTAAAAAAAAGCAGAGGCACAGAGAGGCAATTTTCCTTTATGTGATTTTAATTCAAAATGTCTTGACCAAAATGGCGTGGTGGCTTGTTAACTTAGTATGGCCTCTTAATTGTGCCTTTCAGATAATTTACCTGACTTTGACCTGAATCTATGGTAGTCATGTTAAGCCTGTAGACTTACACAAGGAATTGCTAGTAAATTGATTAATTCTGTAAATCAATCAATGGGATTACTCAGAAGATTCAACAACTCAGGGCTTTAATTCTGTATCTACCCTGTTAAATGAAGTGTGCAAGCTTTTCAAATTTACTTCTTTGCAGACAACTCCCTATCAGCTAGAAACAGATGGGCTGATGGATAGTTTAATCAAACAGTCTAACAGATGCTAAGAAAATTCATCATCAGTGAACCACAACATTGGAATAAATTGATACTTTTTGTCTGTTTTACCTATTGGGATGTTAGTCAATCATCAACAGACTTGTTTCCTTTGAAATGTGCCAGGAGAGAGTTTCCAATTAGGGACACCAGTAAGCATAAACTAGCCTAACTGATGACAAGCATCTTAATGACATTAGGTGTAAAGATCAAATAATATTGTCAAGCAGATCAACAGAGTTCAGTTCTCAATAGGACAGAGGTGGGAATTTACATTCATCTTATTGTGTAGAAGACAACATCCTCATTTGGGTGAAATATTTACAGTCATTTTGGATTTAAGCCAATAGCTTTGTCATTCTCACCCTGCTTCCTGATCATTAAAGGGCTGTAATTACAAACCTGTGGGTATTTTATGAGGGTTAAAATGCAAGGGTAGTTATATAACTATATAAATAAAGTCTGACAGAGGATTTATATCTCTAGACCTAGAGCTACATATCAATATAAATAAAAGTGTGTGTTTTTCTGGGTGAATACAACAATAACAACAAAAATATATATACAGAAATGTATGCATTCTACCCCTAATGTATGCATTCCAGTCAACTAGGACACCTAAAATCTAAACTTTGGTCCCTAAATACTACTGTGCAATAAAAGCAAACAAAACTAATTCCAGAGCTCAGACTAGTACAGGATAAGCCTGAAATATCAGGTTGTGCAAACAGTAGGAATGTAAAACATAGAAATATAAATCAAAGTAGCAAGAAATATGAAATTTTTTGCTAAAATATTTAGCACTGCAGAATTTAAAAGTTACATTATTTATAACTGCAACAAGCAATACATCCTGTATCATTAGCTTATGTTCTTATCCAATAAATATCCAGTTCCACAGAATAACAGTTACATATTTTATGTGTCAGACTGAGGAATTTGTCTAGGATATAGTTTATCCATTATCTCAGACATTTAATAAATGTGAATATTGAGTTTATATAATTAAATGAGCTTAAAGTGATCAGCTCCTGAATTTTGACATATAATCCTAAATTAATTTGATTTTGACATCTGTTACAAAAAATAAAGGCCACTACAAAAATTAAAGAAAACAGAAATAATAAATCAAATATAAAATGTTCTATTGCTATGTTAAATACATAAATTATTGGTCTTATGAAGAATGTCATGCAAATGAGCCACTAGAGATTATGAAAATATATTTAGATACTAAAAATTATAAAATTGTGGAGACATGACATAAAAACTAAACAATGTGTAGGTTCTAGAAGCTGGGAATCTCTCCAAACTATGTAGAGGTATAATTATCGACAGAAAATATCAGAGAAAAGATAGGAAGTCTAGTGAAATTTCAAGGATAGACCTTGAAAAATGGAGATTATTGTTCAGTCGTTAAGTCATGTTCAACTCTGCAACCCCATGGACTGAAGCATGCCAGGCTTCTCTGTCCTCCACTATCTCATGGAGTTTGCTCAGACTTAAGCCCATTGAGTTGCTGATGCAATTGGACCACATCATCCTCTTTCACCCCCTATCTTTACCTTGAATTTTGCCCAGCATGATGGTCTTTTCCGAAGAGTCAGCTCTTCACATCAAGTTACAAAATTACTGGAGCTTTAGCTTCAACATCAGTCCTTCCAATGAAAATTCGGGGCTTATTTCCTTTAGGACTGACTGGTTTTAAAAATGGAGATTAATTAATATATAATAAAATATAACCAGATTGATCTGAGAAATGATTAAAATTAACCACTGTAGTGGTTAACTGTAATATTTAAAATTAACCAATGTATTAAAATAAACCATAATACTTATTCACTTTTCAATGTGTTATACCTTAATAAGTTAAATTCAATAGCATATTAATTACAAGAATTGCTGAGAGAATTATCTAAAATGGATCTTACAGGACTTAGAGAAAGTATGACTTCTCCACATCTCAGTCCAGATGAAATATGAAAGTTGATCACTTATTGTCTGAACTCAGGTATCCAGAACATCTGCCTATTATTTCAGAAACTCAACACACTTATCTGACCCTTACTCTAAAATAAACCATATCAGCCTATTTCTTGAGAGCAAATATTTCCTTTTTTGTATCAGAGTTGATCTTAATTCCTGACAAACACTTAACAACCCTGTGATTTTGCCTTTATAATCCCCTGACTCTTTCTCTTTCCCAGAACACTCTTCCAATTTTATCTGAATCTGTGTCTTTTGGATCACAAATCCTAAGACCAAATAAAGGCCTAAGACTTCTTAAGCTCTTCATCCTTTGCAGACTGGATACTGATTATTTGATTATTATTTGATAGTAGGTCATGACAGAGTTGAGTTGAATTGTAGAACAACCTGTTTGGTGTCCAGATAACTGCTTGATGGTGGTGGGGAAACCTCTCCTCCAATGTATGTGAATAGGGATTTGGGATCTGGACACTCTGAGCTTCCTAGGTGGCACTAGAATGGTAAAGAATCTGCCATCAATGCAGAAAATGCAAGGGACATGGTTTTAATCCCAGAGTCTGGAAGATCCCTGGAGGAGGAATTGGCAGCCCACTCCAATATTCTTGCCTGGAGAATTCTATGGATAGAAGAGCCTGGCAGGCTACAGTCCAGGGCTACAGTACAGGAGGCCACAAACAGTCAGACACAACTGAACAACTTAGCACCACCAGCACTTTTATTAATGGCATAATAGAAAAATGACTTAAAATAATTCCTGTTTGTATTCACAAATGGGAAGCCCTTGCATACACACACACACACACACACACACACACACACACACACACACACATTCATATACATACAAACACAGAAAAAGAGAGACAGAGAGAAAGAGGCAGACACACAGAAGGGAAGAATTATTGTAGACATTATTAGACCTGCAGTGGTTTAAATGAACCTTTATTTTGGTATCAGAAGAGTATGGATTACAAGGTAGTCTCTGATATCATTTCATATTTTCTGACATCTATATTTAAAAATTTCCTGACATCTATATTTTGCTATTTCCCCTTTTCTCCTTTACTCTTGTTGTCTTATCCCCAACTCTTACCTATAGTTAGCAGAGTTATTATTTTTTTAACTGGAGGATAATTGCTTTACAATATTGTACTGTTTTCTGCCAAACATCAACATGAATCAGTAGGAATATAAATTGATACAACCACTATAGAGAGCATAGTGGAGATTTCTTAACAAACTAGGAATAGAACTACCATATAACTCAAAAATCACACTGCTGAGTACATATCTTGAGAAAACCATAACTGAAAGAAACACATATACCTCAATGTTTGTTGCAGCACTTGTACATAAGAAAATAGAAGCAACCTAGATGTCCATTGACAAAGAATGGATGTGGAGTTAAATATTTCGATGGAATAGAATTAAAAGATAAAACTAAAATTAAGCACTACAAGACTAGAGGGCTGCATATATGTATGCTCAGCTTACAAAGACATGATCATGGAGTCAGTTAGCATATGTCTGACCATAAGAATATAATGAATTCATGTAATAACTGGAGTCTATATCCTCCTGAGAATTGGGAGTGATACAATGATATATGCTCTACATATCTTGGAAAGAATAGTTATAAAAAGAGTTAGAGATTCTAATGTGCAAGCTATCAGAATTTAGGAATTCAATCTATAAGAATCAGTAATACAAGCTCAGACTCCAAGCACAGATGGACTTGAGAACAAGATTAAAATAGAGGATGGGGACCATTCACCAGGGAAAGAATCTGATTAAGGAGGATGTGAACCATTTGACATTAGCAAAAAGGGATAGATTAGTTAGCATAAGCAATTTGAAAAGTGACCATTAATTTAGATCCACCGTCAGTGTACTCTTTTTTGCTTTTTTAGTTCATTTTCAATGATAACAAGGTGAGGCAAGGTAGAGAGAGAGAGAGAGAGAAAGTGGGAGGACAGGAGGAGAAGAGAGAGTGACAGAAGCAGACAGAAAGAGACAGAGATATCAAGGAAATTTAATGTTTCAGGAGCCTTAACACCTGCTATCATCTTCAGAGGAAAATAGTAAGTAAGATGGGGCTTGGGTACTCTTGTAAAATGTTTTGACCTATGTTCTTATTTCTAAATGAGGACACTTATGTGAGAAAATCTTAGAATCTCTTTCTATCTGATGCAAATTGACTTTTGTGTAAATTATTTATTATACCAGCATGAAGAGAGATAAAAATCAAGTAACTCCAGATGAGGAGGATGCAACAAAGACAGTTTAATCTGTTAGAAATCACTATTGAACATAGTATGCACAAATGCACTTGTAAATGTGGCACACATGTAAGTATATGTAATATGTATACAACTAAATCTAAATATAGGTAGATATCTCCATCATAGAAGCGTTAAAAATAGACAGGTTGGGCTCATAATTGGGAAAGGAAATTGCATATGGAGCAAAGTAGCATGAACAATTTGCTAAAATGAGTGATAAAGACAACAACAAAAAAATCTACAAACCCAAAGACCTTACTCCAACTATCTCATCCTCTGCAGTCCCCTTCTTCTTTTACCCTAAATTTTCCACAGAATGAAGGTCATTTCCAATGAGTCAGCCCTTCACATTTGGTGGCCAAAATATTGGAGCTCCAGCTTCAGCATCAGTCCAATGAGTGTTAAGGGTTGATTTCCTTTAGGATTTACTTATTTGATCTCCTTGGAGTTCAAGAGACTCCCAAGAGTCTTCTCCAGAACCACCATTGGAAACTGTCAGTTCTTCAGCATTCAGCCTTCTTTTTGGTCCAACTCTCACATCCATAACTGGCATTCTCACATCCAAGCACTATACACAAAGATAAATTTGAAATGGATTAAAGAGCTAAATATAAGACCAGAAACTACCCAGAAATATAAGTGGATTAGAAGTCAGATGCAAAGACTATCAGATTAAAGTTCAAATATGTACTAGAAAGAGGAGAAGAATGCACCATGAAAAGTGAAGGTGAAATCGAAAGTTGCTCAGTCATGTCCAATTCTTTGTGACCCCTAAATACTCATGGTTGGTGCCAAATACTGTCTACTGCATCCACCATTAGCAGCCCTATGGTGCCTGGTTATGTCATGCTTAGTGAGGTCAGATATAGTATATATTTATTTAAGAGATATACAATTCATTGTTTATATAACACAGTTATTATACTAGCTATAAATACAATGCTATTTAGTAAATATAAAATCCAGTGTATATCCTCCTCTATGGGGGCTGTAGCATCCTGCATGTTCACTTATAATGTAGGCATAACAATCATTCTCCTCTATCTTGTCATTAGCATAGGTTCTCAAACTTTCTGATGGGGTATAGTTACATTTCTTTCATTATTGTTGATTGCACATTCACAGGTCAAGGGTCATTTGTATTACATATGTGGCTGTTATATACAGCTGAATAAAAAAGACTCATACCTCTTCTTTAGTGTTTTGCAGACCAAATAAAATCAACCCTTGGGATACAATTTTTCATTTTCAAAAAGAAAAAAAGACCAGAAACTAAAACTCTTAGAGGAAAACATAGGCAGAACAGTGTATGACATAAATCACAGCATGATCCTCTATGATCTACCTCCTAAAATAATGGGAAAAAAGTAGACAAGGGGCACCTAATTAAACTTGAAAGCTTTTCCACAGCAAACAAAACTATAAGCAAGATGAAAAGCAACCCCGAGGATTGGAGAAAATAAAAGCAAATGAAACAACTGACAAAGGATTGATTTCCAAAATATACAAACATCATATGGAATGCAATACCAGAAAACAAGCTACGCAATCAAAAAGTGGGCAGAAGACCTAAACAGACATTTCTCTAAAGACATACAGATGGCTAACAAATGCATGAAAAGATGCTCAACATCAGCCATTGTTAGAGAAAAGCAAATCAAAACTACCATGAAATATCACCTCACTCCAGTCAAAATGGCCATCATCCTAACATGTGCAAACAATAAATGCTGAGATGGTGTGGGAAAAAAGGAACACTCTTGCATTGTTGGTGGGAATATAAATTGATATAGCCACTATGGAAGACAGTATGGAGATTCCCTAAATGTCTAGGAATAAAACTACCAAAGGATCCACCAATCCCACTATTGGGCATATACCCTAAGAAAACCATAACTGAACCAGTGTTCATTGCAGCACTATTTACAACAGCTAAGACATGGAAGCAAACTACACATCCATCAACAGAGGAATGAATAAAGAATCTGTAATACATATAAAGAATAGATTATTACTCGTTCATAAAAAGGAACACATTTGAATCAGTTCTAAAGAGGTAGATGAACCCAGAGCCCATTACACAGAGTGAAGTAGGTCAGAAAGAGAATAACAAATATTGTATATTAATGCATATATATGGAATCTAGAAAGATGGTACTGATAAACTTATTTACAGGGCAATAATGGAGATGTAGACATAGAGAACAGATTTGTGGATGCAGAGAGGGAAGAAGAGGGTGGAACGAATGGAGAAAGTAGCAATGAAACATATACACTACCACATGTAAAATATATAGCCATTGGGATGCTGTGTGATTTGGGGAGCTCAGCCCTATGCTCTGTAACAACAATGAGGTGAGAGATGGAAGGGAGGTTCAAGAGGCAGAAAACATATGTATACCAATGGATGATACATTTTGATGTATGGGAGAAGCCAACACAATATTATAAAACAATCATTTTAATTAGAACTAATTTTTAAAAATTAAAATAAAAATAATTTTCCAGTTTGTTATGATCCACACAGTCAAAGGCTTTCACACAGTCAATAAAGCTGAATATGTAGATGTCTTCCTGGAATTCCCTTCCTTTGTCTATGATCCAGTGAATATTGGCAATTTTATCTGTGGTTCATCTGACTTTTGTAAACCTAGCTTGTACATCTGGAAGTTCTCAGTTCACATACTGCTGAAGCCTAGTTTGAAGGATTTTGAGCATATCCTAACTAGCAGGTGAAATGAGCACAATTGTACAGTAGTTACAAACAATGTTTAATTCTTTTTCTTTCTCTTACTGCTGTTACTACTGTGATGTTTCCATTTGTAACCCACTGTTTCTTCTTGTCTATGCCCCACATAGTCATAACTGGTTCAGCTTCACATAATAGATTTTAAAAATGGAAAAGGTCAAAATTTTAATTATTTGCTATCACAAATTCTTGGCTTTCTTTTTAATTAACTAGCTTCTGTTAATGGTTCTGCTAAGACAAGTTTTTAGATTAATGTCTACCTTTAGAGTAACAAATTCTTCCTAATATCTACAATTTGTCATGGAAACAACCTTCAAATTCACTAAATGCTGCCTGCAACACATAGCAATAAATGTTTGCAGATATGAGTCTACCTATGTTTCACAGTGATTAGAATATAAAATAGTATTGAGTTCAGAAATTAAATGTCTTTTTGCAGGAATTCAGTGCAGTCAGACTGCAAAAGAAAAAAGATGGCACAGATTTTATATTGGTATTTGAGTGACTGACATATTGACAAGATTTCTAAACTATCCAAGATATTTCAGAGACAAGTTTTTTTGACCAGGTACATTTTCTTTTGAATATTTCATTAGCTAGTCTGATTCAATTTTTAAATGATATATTTTTGTTGGAGTTCAAAGGTGGAATCATTTAAAATCAGTGATTAGATACCAAATGTTATGGCTAACCTTAGTTACAATATTACACGGGGTTTTTAAAGCTCTGGTATTGTATAATTTAAAAAAAAAAAAAATCCTCAATAAACAGCCCATCTAATTTCCTTTCAACACAAAGCAGGCATCTTTTGTCTTAAGGACTTTAGTAAATTGATATATTTTCCTCAATGCTATAGATGAGAAGGAGATGAAAGGGATAAAAGTGGGAGGAGAAGTGGAGGAAGTGGGTAGAATCATCTAAACCAGAGATCAGAAAACTTTTAGGTATAGAATATATTTGGGGGTTTTCTCTTCTCTTTCTTTTTTTTTTTTTTTTAAGTTACATGATTTCTGTTGTAATTACTCAACTTTGTCGTTGTGGCAAGAAAGCAACATAGGCAGCATGTAACCCAGTAGGCATGTCTTGCTACAACAAAACTTATTTATAAAACAGGCAACAGACCAGATTTAGTTTGGGGGCAGTAGTTTGCCAAACTTCCATCTAAGCTTTGGTTTCATGTACCCAACAGAAAAGTTGCAAACCAACTTTAATTGATTAATGCATCAAGTTGGAACTGATAATTTTAGCAATATTTATTACCTATAAAAGATGTATAAAAACAACTGAATTCTTCTGGACTAGAATTTTACCTGAAGGCTCCAAACCATATTTATTTGGAATATGTGTAACTAGTATAAACATTGTCTATGTTTAACAAATGCTGTGGATCTTTTTTTCATGTTTTAGTTGAATATGATTGTGTGAGAGTGGCTTATGAGCTTCTTAATCTTGGTTTCAGGAAAAGAAATTGTTGGAGGACATTGAAATTAAAACTCCACAGTAAAAGGATAAAAGTTATAGGCAGTCTTGAGACTATAACTATTTTCTACAAAGTACACATAAAGTTTGAGAGATGAAGGGGATCATTTGGATTTCTTCGCTAATCTCATCATTTCACAGATAAAAATAAATTGCAAATTAGTCAAAAAGTTACTATTAGAACATAATTTACTCTAACAGAAAGAAAATACTGTTTATCAACAGTTTTGATGCTTGAGGACAAATGTAAGAAAAGTTTCCACTTTGGATGATTCATGCTCAAATGTTTAAGCATGAATTAGTGTAAGAAAATTAATGCTGGAGAAACTAAAGCTTTTAAAAATACATTTTAACTCTTCATCCTAAAATGATATCTCCAGCCTAATTTCATCTGTAAGCAACATCTCTTTTTTTTTTTTATATTACTATTACAACTGACTAATTTTCTTTGCTTATATAAAGGCCACTTTGCCCTCTTCTCCTTCTCAGGGATTTATTCCAGCAAATACAGCCTTTCTGCTCATCTCCCTCTTTCATGGATTGTTCCATCAGCAAAGAGATATGTTCTAGGGAATCCCATTAAGAAAAAAAGAGAGAAAACATTAAAAAAAAAAAAAAAAATTCCTTCCCTTGAGCTCAAGACCAACTCCAGCTTTTACTATAACTCTCTGCTTCTCTTCACAGGAAAATACCTTAAAGGAGTTGATAATAGTTACTTCCTCTACTTTGATAATCAAATAATCTTTCTGTTGGATTCCATGACACCACATAGTCAGGATTTTCCTGCTTATTCATTGGCTTTCATTCTCTGCCTCTTTCACTGAAATTATTTTTCCAGCTCACAAGTAAGTATTTAAGTATCATTAGACTTAGTTTTGTATTCATTTCTCCCATCTATACATATCGTTCAGGTAAATTAACTGAATTTCATGGCTTTAAATAACCTCTATAGATGGATGACTTCAAACCCATAACTTTGGCCTTATCCCTTGAGCTTCAGGCCAACATCTTTAAAGGCTGCCCTGGGATTTCCAGTTAAATGGCTGATAGGCCTAGAAAAATTCTTGATTTTCTGCCCCTTCCATCACCTATATTCAACCAATAATGTAGAATTATTTTTAATATGTCAATGTTTCTTAATCCAGGCCTCAATAATCATTCCCTACAATCACATCTCAATGGCTCAGCAGGTAAAGAATCTACCTGCAACACAGGAGACACACGTTCAGTCTCTGGGTCAGGAAGATCCCCTAGAGAAGAAAATGGCAACCCACTCCAGTATCCTTGCCTGAAAGATCCCATGGTTGGAGGAGCCTGGTGGGCTATAGTCAAAAAGGATGCAAAGAGTCAGATGTGAGTGAGTAACTAAGCATGCACACATACCCACGTCCACACACTACACAAACTCAAGAAATGCATTGACACGTTTATATAGCCCGTATGGATCCTCAGTTTTTAAATTTATACTTTTTTCATTCTAAGTCAGATTACTTTATCTCTCAGTGACACTATTGTAAGCATCCCCTATTTTTTCACACTTAGAATAAAAGTCAAGCTTGTTATCATGACTTTCAAGGCTTTGCCTCATTGAAATCTTTTCCATTATTCTTTTTTAACAAGATCCCTCTTGTTCAATAAGCTGCATCCACTCTAGATAATAAGTTTTCTTAATATTCTTCAAAAATTAATTTTCTCTGACTTTAAGGTTTTTCTGTCTACTATTATTTCCCCTTGAGCCACAGACATCAGATCTTCATATTTTGACTCTTTCTAGTCTAAATGTATCTCCTTAGATTATCCAGGCTTACCCAAAGAATTGAATACCCAAACTCTGGATAATCATTATAGTATAATCTCTTTTTAAATTCTTCATAGTGTTTATTGTTATCTGAAATTACGTTTCTCATATATTTGACCATTTCATGTTATTTGTCTCTGATACCTTTAGATAAAATCTCACCCTGAGCTATTTCAACCATTTTACTCTCCAGGGCTAGATAACACATGTCTGGCAGAGAACGGACATTCACTACACATATATTGAAAGAAAGAATAGAATGGTATATTGAGTGATACTTTATAAAGGCTTTTCTCTTCAGCCAGGATGGAAAATACATAGCAAGAATATCTCCCCACAACTCAGTACATGTAGCCTATATGAATAACTGGGAGTAGCACATTTTCTGATTGATTCTTAACATAGCCTGGGATATTCTCAACACAGTACTCAATTGGTCTGCTATTCATACAGCATTACCTATGAGCTGGTGTATCAGGAACCTGTTTCCTGACCCTAAATTAAATAATAGAGCTTAGTTTGTACATAGTTTCAGACAAAGTTGTCAACTTTATTTCATAAGTGTTTGATAATTATTTCAATTCAATAGACATTTATTGAGCATCTAGTCTGCTAAAATATTGGTGTCTTTTTGAGAGATCAAAGTGTAATAAAAAAAGAAATGTACAAATAATAAAAGCTAATGAAGAAATTTAGGGAATAAAAAGCAGCACAAAGTGAAAAGTTGAGTAACATGACAGTCAAAAATTCATTTTAATGACTGAAAGAAAGGTCGAGGAATGCTGGTGGAAATAAAGCTGGGAATAGCCAAAGTCATATTGTGAAACTTGTAATGTGACTCAGAGCTTGGATCTTGATGTGCACACATTGGTGAAAAAAGAGTGTGATCAGAGTTTTGTCTGAGAAAGATAAGTGGGGGTGGAGGGTAAAAATGAGCAGAAAAGGGAAAATCTAGGGCCACAGAGACCGCTACAATGAAAATGCAAAAATCTTAAGTTTCAGGAAATTAGGATCTATATCAGGTATTAATGGAAAAGAAAATAAGGAATATATTTCAGAAATCACTGCAGTTATAACCACACATTTAATGTTTTGTTCTGAGTAATGGTAATAGAAAGTTATCAAGTGAAAAATATCACTATGATAGGTGGTGATAGAACCCAAGATGGAGAAGCAATTTCAAAAGAACAGAGAAGTCTGTCTGTTATCACACATGTTGAATTTGAAAAGCTATAATGCTCTCAATGTTGAGTTATTTAGCCATGGTAGAAAATAAATGCCTTGGAATTTATGTGGGTCAAATATATACTTTCTCTATTGAGTTCTGAACTCACTTAGAAACATGCACAAAATTCATATAGTTCCAGACTATTTGTTGCTACTTAGGCTGAATTAGAGAATATAACATAGGGTACTAAATCTTCAGCTATTGAAATTGATTGGCTCACAAGCAACAAGAGAAGATCTGTCCAATGAATGTACAAAATGGCCTTCGTTTTCTACGTTGTATATTTCATTCTGCTTTAAACTATGAAAAAAATTCTGATCTGAACAATAAGCATATCAACTGGTTGAATCTGACACATAATGGGTCTTTAAATTGTCAGTTCTTTGGAAATGAATTAAAAGCCTGAGTCATAAATGTTCGATTTCACCATTAATCACCATCCTTCATCAAGTTTCCCAGCTTCAAATAAATCCAGAATTCATTGTCTGCAAACATGTGGCATAACCCTTCATCTAACTTTAACATGGTTGCTAATAATAATAACAGCAAAAATGATATTTAATCCTTATTAAATAGCATGGGCCACCCTGGGGCTTCCCTAGTAGCTCAGACAGTAAAGTATCTGCCTGCAATGCAGAAGACCAGAGTTCAATCCCTGGGTCAGGAAAATCCCCTGGAGAAGGAAATGGCAACCCACTCCAGTATCAATGCCTGGAAAATCCCATGGACAGAGGAGCCTGGCAGGCTACAGTCCATGGGGTCTCAAAGAGTCAACATGACTGAGCAACTAACACACATGGGCCACCCTATGCTAAATATTTTGCATTCAAAATATTAATACTGATAAATGTTGTTAGGTATTGTTATACTTATTACCTACTATATTATTAGGAGTTTTGGTATTTAGATTATATAACTAAGCAAAAAATATAAAATAAAATGAAGATCCAGGGGTCTTCTTGAACTTCACCTGATTGGCTGAGTCTGGGATCCATATAGTCAACTGTTTCATTATCTCACCTTGTTTTACTCTTTGGAAGCTTTATCTGAATTTCTAACTAAATATATTGATGTTATCTGTATATCTATACTAGACTTCCTAACCCTTGCTTTGGATTCATAGTACCTGGAAAAGGCTTTGTCTTTATTGCTTCCCCTTTGCTCCATGCTGTTACCCTTAATGGTTTTCATCAGAATTTCAGTCTTCCTAAGACAAGTTTCACTACTCTGATGTTTTTCTAGGCATCTGAGTTTAGAACCAGACATGGAACAACAGACTGGTTCCAAATTGGGAAAGAAGTACATCAAGTCTGTATATTGTCATCCTGCTTATTTAACTTATATGCAGAGTACATCATGCTAAATTCTGGGCTGGATGAAGCACAAGCTGTAATCAAGGTTGCTGGGATAAATATCAATAAAATAAATATCAATAAACTCAAATATGCAGATGACACAACTCTGATGGTAGAAAGCAAAGAGAAACTAAAGAGCTTCTTCTTGGTGAGGGTGAAAAAGGAGAATGAAAAAGTTGACTTAAAACTCAACATTCAGAAAACTAAGATCATGGCATCCAGTCCCATCACTTCATGGCAAATAGCTGAGGAAAAAATGGAAACAGTGACAGACTTTATTTTCCTGGGTTCCAAAATCACTACAGATGGTGACTGCAGCCATGAAATTAAAAGACACTTGCTCCTTGGAATAAAATCTATGACAAACCTAGACAGAGTATTAAAAACAGATATTATGCTGCTGACAAAGGTCCATATATTCAAAACCATGGTTTTTCCAGTAGTAGTATATTAATGCGAGAGTTGGAACATAAAGAAGAGTGAGTGCCAAAGAATTGATGCTTTTGAACTGTGCTGTTGGAAAAGACTCTTGAGAGTCCCTTGGACTGCAAGATCAAATCAGTCAATCCTAAAGGAAATCAATTCTGAATATTCACTAGAAGGCCTGATGCTGAAGCTGAAGTTCCAATACTTTGGCCACTTGATGGAAAGAGTCAACTCATTAGACAAGACCATGATACTGGAAAAGATTGAAAACAGAAGGAAAAGGGGACAAGAAAGGATGGAATGGTTGGATGGTATCACTGACTCAGTGCAGATGAGTTTGAGCAAGCTTCAGGAGATGGTGAAGGACAGGGAAGCCTGGTGTGCTGCAGTCCACGAAGTCACAAAGAGTTGGACACGACTGAGGAACTGAACATCAAACTGAGTTTAGATAAGCAAGCAATAACCTTAAAACTATGCAATCACAAACACATAATATTTCTTCCTGATTTAAATATAGACTCTAATCAGGTGTATGCCCTGTCTGCTGAAAATGCAGCTATTCAAATGGCATGTGAACACTTTACTTCAATAAAACTATAATGTAATTAATTTTTAAATTGCACCATCAATTTATATATCACTAGAAAAGAAAAATTTACAAATATTGGACTTGCTTAATTTCATCAATTTTAAGACTGAGATTTCAGAGTTCTTAAATGTGGAGAAAAAAGTTGTACCTTGGAATGAAATGTAAGTTGTTTGAATTTTCACCACCTTTCAGATTTCTCTTACTACTATTATGCTCAGTTGTGTCCAGCCCTTAGCAATCCCATGAACCGTAGCCCTGCCAGATTCCTCTGTCCATGGGATTTTACAAGCAAGTAGATGAGTGGGTTGCCATTTCCTCCTCCAGGGTACTACCATTGTATGTTTTGTTAATTAATTGCATCTCTTTTTAAAAATCATGCAAATATAGTGTGAAGAAAAATCTCCCAAGGTAAATTAGAGCAGACAGGTTATTGTTATTGATACCTGCAGACACAGATGGATCCTTGGTCCATATTTACTTTGAATGTAGAGACTGAAGATACCATTCAAGCAAAGAAGGAATGAAAAAAATATATTGCTGACATACTTGAGATTTCTGGGAGCAGGTCAGTCCTCTCAATCAAGTCTGAAACGACTTGAGAGTCTGTGTGCTCAATTGCTCAGTTGTGTCCAACTTTCTGTGGCCCCATGGACTGTTGCCTGTCAGGCTTCTCTATCTATGGAATTCTCCAGGCAAGAATACTGGAGTGGATGGTCATTTTCTTCTCTAGGGGATCTTCTCTACCCAGAGATTGAACCAGAATTTCTTGCATCTCCTGTATTGGCAGGGTGATTCTTAAGTAGGGAAAAGAGACAGTTCTGGTTTTGAACTGTGATTAGCGAGTGGGTCCAAGTGTGAGCTCCCAAGTAAGGCAGGGGCTGGCAGGGTTTCAGTTTCCCTCTGGATACAAAAGAGGGAACACTAGACCTTCTTTTCAGGTTGTCCAGATGTGGGGAAGAAGGGAAGAAGAAAGATTGAGCTTTAAATCCTGTCAGCACTCAAATATCAAAAATTGGAGCCCAACTCCTTTATTTTCAAAATTTGTAAATGGTTTATTTACTGTATGTGCCAGGCAACACAGCTTGTGGAATCTTATTTCCCTGACCAGGGATCAAACTTGTGTCCCCTACAGTGGAAGCACAGATTGCAAACCACTGGACTTACAAGGAAGTCCATCAATGTTTTAATTTAACAAGGCAGAAAAGTTAATCAGAATTGTTATGAAAGCTTACTTTCCATATACATATAACAAAACATTAAGATCTTTTGATGTATTGAAATCTACATTTGTTTTCCAAAACTCTTGACCATCCCTTTATAGAATCTTTCTCAAGGGCTAGTGTCACTCTCTCAGAGACAAAAAAGAGAGAGTATACCTGATGCATTTTGACTTTCTCATAACTCTCAGGCAGATAATCATATTGTTTCTCTGACTTAATATCATGGCCAGAGTAGAGAATGACTTATTCATTTCTCTCTTGTGCTTCTTTGACATGTTGGTAGGCACATTCTTTTTTTGTTGTTGTTGTTAACTTTTTATTTTATATTGTATGTGTACATGCTAAGTCGCTTCAGTTGTGTTCGACTCTGTCACAGGTTCTGACACCCTACAGACTGCAGCCCTCCAGGCTCTCTATCTATGGAATTCTGCAGGCAAGAACACTGGAGTGGTTTGCCAGTTCCTTCTCCAAATTCATATTGGAGTACAGCCAATTAATTTCAGGTGCCCAGCAGAGCTACTCAGTTATGCATCCATTCTCTGTCAAACTCCCCTCCCATCCAGGCTGCTAAATAACATTGAGCAGAGTTCTTGGTGCTATACAGTAAGACCTTGATAGTCATCCATTTAAAATATAACAGTGTGCACCTGTCCATCTCAAACTGCCTAACTATCCCTTTTGTTTAAGGCAAAAAATCAAGAGTATCTGAACACAGAAAACTGTACAATCCAAAAGTACAGATATGAATCTTGCTTGAAGCTTTCAAAGTGTGTAAAATAATCTTATAAATATTTTTTCTATATTTCCTCCATTTTAATATTATTGAGATGAGTTTGGTCTTATAGAAAGTTTAAAACCTATTTAAGTAATAAGTTACTACTGGTAAGACAGCTTTTTATAACTACTATACTAGTTTATCATTTAGGGGAAATATGCTGCTAAAAAGGCCATTCTATTTCTTTTTCCTTTTTTTTTTTTTCTTCTTGTGCTTAAATTATTGTTTGTTTAGTCACTCAGCTGTGTCCTGCTCTTTGCATTCCCCTAGATGGGAGCCTGCCAGGCTCCTGTCTGTGGGATTTTCCAGATAAGGATACTGGAGTTGGTTGCCATACTTAAATTGGAAATTTCTGAAAGACAAAGTGGATTTGTACAGCAGTCAAATCTGGATGAACCAGCCTTCAGTAGAAAAACTGCAAGACTCAATTTCTGAGCTTAGAAGTACTTATATTGGAGAGGGTTACTCTACCAAAGCATAGTGTACACTGTATTCTCCCAAGAACCTCTTCTGTTGGTGGTTCTTTTTGTTGAAAGCAGTTATGTACATGAATGAGTTACTTTGTTGTTATTCTGGAAAAATAGCAATTGTTGGACACTGGACCACACCAAGCAGTCCAGAAAAGAAAGAATATTTATTCAGATATTTGAGCTTTGCCTTGGGAAGATCACAGAGGTCATCAGTGCTATAAGGGCGTTTATTATGTCTCCCTCAGGGAATTGTGAGAAACCAATAACTCATGAGGCACAGAACCCTCACACAGAATTTTGATGTTAATCATATTTAACCACCACAAACCTGGACTAAATTCAGCTATGATCTCAGCATCCTGGCCATTACTAACCTCCCTGTGTGAATATGTCCCCCATTTATTGCATTCTGTGCCAGTTAAATGATGCACTGGCTTGACAGTTATAATTTTTGAAAAGGTGGACATTTTTTATACCCATCTCAAAGAATTCAAACCTGAAGTAATATCTGACTCTGAACACTTTATGTGACTTTTATTTCAAGGAACATCTCTAAAAGATTTAAGAACTAGACAATTTCTCACTTTGGTTGCTTGTATTTCTATTTCAACTAACTTTTTCATAGCTTTTGAAATAGTTTCAGATGGTCTATGGAAACACAGGTGAATAATATTTATTGTCTTTGGCCCATTTTTCTTGTTTTCTCTACCAGTTACTACATGAAATAAAACAGACCTGTTACATTGGGATCTAGTCAAGTCTTCCTATTCCCAGGGCACTGCAGCTTCCTGTGGAAGATGTATATCACTTTGGTGAGTGGGTCTTCATCATATCTCCAAATCAAAGTAAATTAAAAATTAATACATTCCAGATTGGAGGAGGAAAGAAACAGAAAATAGCACAACCAAATAAGAATAGTTGTATATTTAAATTTTAATTTTGCTCTTCAAAATTTGAGAGTCAACTGTGGGAAAGTTTTAAGTGCTGGAATTTGACCTAAAATGCATCTGTATGACATTGGAATATGTCTTTATGGTGGACAGCATGAAAAACATACAGCCAGAACTGACAGATCCTTCTCAATTTTGTCTCTAGGACTGCCCTGGAAATCTATTCCCATGGTTGTAGTGGGAAGAGTGTGATAGAGGAAAAGATACAAAAATGTAGGTTCAAATCCCCTATTCCACTGTGGTTCCAGATTAGATCCTGTCAGTGCGAAGTGCTCTGGGAGGTGTGAGGGCAGAAAGGGAAGAGAAGGCAAAGTCCTTCAGAGGAAGCTACAAAAGATTAAAAGGAAGATATGAGGTTCAAAGCAGTTTCTAGGGGTGGAAATGAAGAAGCTTAAGGCAGTAGGGGTAATTAATTCCCAGCTTATGCTTCATAGCTTCATCAGGGGCTAGCTATAGAGAAGATAAAGTACAAAGATATACAGGAAGTCTCCTATATATGAACAAATTCAGTTCTGAGGGCAAGTTCATAAGTTCAATTTGTTTGTAAGTCCAATAAAGTTAGCCTAGGTATCCAACTAACACAAGTGGCTATATAGTACCATACTGTAATAGGTTTTTTTAATATTTTTACATAAACACAAAATGAAAATATTTTTAATCTTACAGTACATTACCTTGACAAGTACAGTTCTGTTTTTTGACTCCTTCAGTCATGTCTGACTCTTTGAGACACCATGGTCTGCAGCACACCAGGTTTCCCTGTCCTTCATCATCTCCCTGAGCTTGTGCAAACTCATGTCCGCTGAATTGGTGATGCTATTCAATCATCTCATCCTCTGTCATCCTCTTCTCCTCCTGCCTTCAATCTTTCCTAGCAACAGAGTCTTTTCCAGTGAATCAGCTCTTCCCATCAGATGGCCAAAATATTGGAGCTTCAGCCTCCACATAAGTCCGTTCAGTGAATATTCAGGGTTAATTTCCTTTGTGAGTGACTGATTTGATTGCCATGCTGTTCATGGGACTCTCAAGAATTTTCTCTGGCACTGCAGTTCAAAAGCATCAATTCTTCAGTTCTCAGACTTCTTTATGGGTCCAACTCTCACATCTATACATGGTTACTGGAAAAATCATAGCTTTGACTATACAGATCTTTGTTAGCAAAGTAGAGTAGGACCAGCTACATCACTGCTGCTTTTATGCTTGCTTCTGGACATCCTATGCTTGAAAAAATTACTGCTGTACTCTCTAGAGTACTTATAGTAGAGTACACAAAAGCACAACCAGTTGTAGAGGATGCAGGCAGGCATGACCTGTGAACTCACATGATTGGACATGCAAATACACATTTGCATCTTTGAAAGTTCACAACTCTAAGAATCTTATGTAGGGATTCTTGCTGCAGTTATTTGAATATTCTCAGTTATTGAGACTCGCAGCAGATTCCAGGCAAGATCTTAAAATTTACCCCTTCCTATATTGCAGGTTGAAACTATTAGTGGCACCTCCTCTGACTTTTAGTCATCCTGCTTTACCAACATTGGTGTAAGTCCCCACTCTATTGTTCTAAAATCCTTCTGAATGTCCTCTGATTATTTGACTTACTGTTAGATAATATTAACATTAATCATCATTCTTTAAATTCAAAATAAATACATGGAATCAATTCTTGCATTTAATTTTTTAAAATATTTCAGAGTTTATTGTAGATACTAGATATCCTCTGAAACTGTGCAGTCCCAACATAAAAAGTATGTCAATATTACATTAATAACACTTTTAGTTAAGTGACACTATTTTTGATCTGGGAAATGCCTGAGGAATCCCATGGACAGAGAAGCCTCATGGGCTAAAGGCCATGCAGTCACAAAAAGTAGGACACAACTGAGCGATTGACACACACTTTCCATTTTTAGAGATCTATCATAGTTGAAATACAAAGAAAAAGTTTATTCTTGTATTTTGTTTTCTTTATTTGTTGCCATTTAAACCATGATACTCTTTGACAGTTGGTTTTCCTCAAGATGTAGGAAATTTGATACTGAATTTAATTTTACATACCAAACGTTTGGTTTCTATTAAAGGCCTATGTTTTCAAAAGACTTGGAAACTCACAAGGCTGATTTGAAGGACTTTTCTTGCATTTGTTTCCTTTTTGATAAAAAGGCTTAAATGGTGGCATACTGCTTTGGTGCTAATGCATGCTTCCTGTAGCTAAATACAAATGTGGGGAAATATTAATGGGGGTATATAAGATTTGTTTATAAGGTTTAGAAAATGAATTCAATTAAAGTGAAATGAACTATCATTATTTAGTTTGAGGAAAAATTTTTGGCAGAAACGGGAGAATTTACAGAAAGAACTAAGTCCTTTTTTGCATTTGCACTAGGATGAAAAACTGCAATATAGAAATTTGAGCTTAATACCTTAAGTAAAATGTTTTGTACTCATGAATTTGTATTTGGAGCAATATCATTGGGTATTTTCTAAACATAGGATAAAATCGGATAATTTTCCAACTATCAGGAATAAGAGGAATTTAGTATGAATACCAATGAAGCTGTTGGACCTTTTGCTGCTTCCTTGGCTTAGAAGCTTTTTCCCTTACTCAACATATACAATTTGGGATGCAGAACTTCCATGTCAAAAATAGATAAGGTATACTCTTGCCATGTTGATAAAATAGGGTCTGACATTTAATGTTATAACTTATAGTAATTTTTGTCTATTCCTTGAATTTGGTCATGTCAAGCCAAAATTTGAAGGTCTACTATATCCACTAATTTATGGTTTACCTTCCCTGGTGGTTCACACAGTAAAGTGTCTGCCTACAATGCTGAAGACCCAGGTTCGACCCCTGGGTTGGGAAGATCTCCTGGAGAAGGAAACGGCAACCCACTCCAGTGTTCTTGCCTAGAAAATCCCATGGGCAGAGGAGCCTGGTAGGCTACAGCCCATGGGGTCATAAAGAGTCAGACATAACTGAGCAACTTCTCTTTCACTTTCATATCTACTAAATTTATTGTATTCACTATTTCATCACTTGAACACTCTTCACCTAATCCTCCCTCTAATTGAATAGACAGCTTCTACTCCATCAACACTTCAAAATTTCCCCAACACACCTGTATGTCAAGAGATCCTCCTACCCACTGTCCTTTTACTGAGAGATAAGCATTCACATTTTCAGAAGAATAATCACCTAGATTACATAATTTTCCTATGTAGTCCTTTTACTTTGTTCTCATTTGAATCAGTTCTTGGGATCATTTTAGGCACAGGAAATGCTGCCAAAACCACTTAAGCAAGGTCAATTATTTGAATGTGAAATTAAATTTAATCATATCTCTTCCAAAAGGGGTAGCCAAAATAATAACTGTATCAGAAATCTTTCAAACATTGCATCTCCAATATCATTTTTCTGGCAATATTTTCTAAACAATGAAGAATCTTTTGAAAGCATTGTCCACAGGAGCTAAGGTACAGAATTTACCTCAGTAAAATTATATTTATCACTGAAATATTCACATAGTTTCAAATGCTGTGATTGAATCATACCATATATTTCTAATGCAAACTTTTCATTTTACAGTTGGATAAACAAGTCACTGATGAATGGAATTGCTTTCCAAATATCCTTTAAATCCCAATAATAGTAGACTCTACTCATAATATCTTGAATGTTTTTCCTTTGCAATGTCTCTGACACATTTTCTTCTTGAGAGATAAGGCAGAGGGGAGAGATGAAATACAGTATTTATATATATAGAGTGTAAATGTACTATTTAATTTAATCTTAATTTATAGTATATACATAAATATAGTGTTTAGGTAAAGTACTTGGAAGTTTATCTTCCATTCCACAAAGAGTAAAAGCTTTTTTATATAAAGGACATTCTCTCTTTTACTTTAACTAGGCTGAAATTCTTCTACCCAAATGAATTCTTTTCAACCCAGGATATAGGTATAAAGGTATTGGGCACTGCTTCCCCTTTGGGAAATGGAAGTCCTGTAACAGATTTTGCCTGGAAGATTGACAGCTATTCTTTGCTAAAAATTCAGGGGGGTAAACCCACCAGACTGTAGCTTGTCAGTCTTCCATCAGCTTGAAACATTTTCTTAGAGTTGGTGGGGGATGATTTTGGCTGTGAAAGAAGTGCCTCTAAAAAATTTTACAGAACTTTAGGAGTTGGCAAGTAGAAATACCCACCGTTTTGCTAACCAATCAAAAAGGAAGAACATTACTGGCAAGCTGCCTACACTGAAAACTAACTGATCAGGAAGATGATAAAGCTTCACTACCTGGGGTTGTATAGGACTTGAACCTTCCAACACAAAAAGTAACTAGGTACAAATAATTTGTTTGCTTTCTCTTTCAGAAAGGAATGAACCTGAATGGGCAGTAAGATGATATAGATACCAATTTAGTGCCTGATGTATCCCCTGATAGGAATAAAAGACAGATAAGTCTCTGACTTTCAGGTATTTATATTTTAATCAAGTTGAACAAATATGTGGTCAAATCAACAAAGAAAATGTTTTTTGCTTGTGATGAAGGAATGCATAGGGATAAAATAAAAATAAATGGTTATAGAGGCAGAGATCAGGCCACTTTGTGGATCAGACAAATTGGAGGCCATTTGGTGTAGGGACTGTACATATCTAAAGGAATGGCAAACTTGCCTGAATATGGCAGCCAGTAAAATGAAATATGAAAAATAGCAAAATTTTTGAATAAATAATTTTATGTATCTTGGACATTGATACTAATCTGGGTTTCATGATTTCTCCTAGAATCCAACTCAGTTCAGTTCAGTTGCTCAGCCATGTCCAACTCTTGTGACCCTGTCCATCACCAATTTCCAGAACTTACTCAAACTCATGTTCATTTGTTCGATGATGGCACCCAACATTTCATCCTTTGTCATCCCCTTCTCCTCCCACCTTCAATCTTTCCCAGCATGAAGGTTTTTTTCCAAGGAGTCAGTTCTTTGCATCAGGTGGCCAAAGTATTGGAGTTTCAGCTTCAGCATCAGTCCTTCCAATGAATATTCAGGACTGATTTCCTTTAGGATTGACTAGTTGGATCTCCTTGCAGTCCAATGGACTCTCAAGAGCCTTCTCCCAACACCGCAGTTCAAAAGCATCATTCTTTAGCTCTCAGCCTTCTTCTTTTTTTTTCTTTCTTTTTTTTAAAACTCTCAGCCTTCTTTATAGTCCAACTCTCACATCTGTACGTGACTACTGGAAAAACTGTAGCTTTGACTAGATAGACCTATGTTGGTAGAGTAATGTCTCTGCTTTTTAATATGCTGTCTAGGTTTCTCATAGCTTTCTTCCAAGGAGTAAGTGTCTTTTAGTTTCATGGCTGCAGTCACCATCTGCAGTGATTTTGAAGCCCAAAAAGTAAAGTCTGTCACTGTTTGCATTGTTTCCCCATCTATTTGCCATAAACTAATGGGACCAGATGCCATGATCTTAATTTTCTGAATGTCGAGTTTTAAGCCAACTTTATTTCCAACTAAAGTCCTTAAATACTCGAGGATCTTGATGATATTGTACATTCCAGCAGAAGCTGAAAACAGATCTTTGGACCAGATTTGGATGAAAACAATTGAGATGATCTATACAATGTTTAACGGCTTCCCTAGTAGCTCAGATGGCAAAGCATCTGACTGCAATGCATGAGAGCCGGGTTTGATCCTTGGGTTGGCAAGATTCCATGGAGAAGGAAATGGCAACCCACTCCAGTATCCTTGCCTGGAAAATCCCATGGACAGAAGAGCCTGGCGGGCTGTACAGTCCATTGGGTCACAAAGAGTTGGACATGACTGCGTGAGTAACACACACATATGTTTAACAACACAGAATTTGTAAAATATTACTTAGTTGCCAAATCAAAATGAATTGATTTTATAAAACCAAGATCATCAACTTCTTTTTGAATATTAGATTGCTAATAACCTGTGTCTACATTCCTGTATGTCAAAAATAGGATGTTTCTCATAATTGCCATTTTGAAGGAGCATGCACACTCTAATTTGCTGCAGTTCCAACTTATTCCTCTTCCCATCAAAAAAAGCTACTCTCTTTTGACTCTTATTCTTCCCCTTGGACTACCATTTTCCACTTAATAAAACTAAGGGATAGTGAATTGTTACTTGTGTGTGCTTGCTAAATCATTCAGCCTTGTCGGACTCATTGAGACCCTATAGACTGTAGCCTGTCAGGCTCCTCTGTCAATGGATTGCCTAGACAAGAATACTGAATTGGGTTGCCATGCCCTCCTCCAGGGGATCTTTCTGATACAGGGTTAGAACCTGCCTCTCCTGCAGCTCCTGTATTGCCATCAGATTCTTTACCACTGAGCCACCAGGGAAGCCTTGATTCATTACTAAAACTCCAGTAAAAATGAGATTTAGAAAGGGGTGGATTTTTCAGGAAGTGAGATATAGTATATGCTATGTTGTGCTTTATCACTTAGTCATGTCCTACTTTTTGTGACCTCATGGACTGTAGCCCGCCAGTCTCCTCTGTCCATGGGGATTCTACAGGCAAGAATACTAGAGTGGGTTACCATGCCGTCCTCCTGTGGATCTTCCCAACCCAGGGATAGAACCCAGGTCTCCTGCATTGCAGGCAGATCCTTTACCATCTGAGCCACCAGGGAAACCAGGGAAATAAAGTATAATTATTATTAAAATAGACTATTCTTGGACACTTACTGATTGAATTCTATTTGCCTCCAAAGAACAATTTATTCATGCATTTAATTTTCTGCACTAGCCTCTTTAGATGTGTGGGCATTTGATGCTTGGATTAGAGCCATTATCCTCCAAAATGCCCTTGCTGTGTCCAGCAAATGAACTCTCATGTCCTACTTGCAAGCCAGTGTATATGTTTTTGTTTTTGTTTTTGTTTTCCTCATTATTCAGCCTTCATTTGGGATCAGTTGCTGCCTCTGATGTCAGAGATTTAAAGCTATAGCCATATTACTCAATTCTCTTATTTCCCCCTGTCCACAGTATTGAGTACGTGGTAAGGTGTATTTAGTCTCCTCGCACTATCAGATATGGCTTGGGTCATAGAGGACATCAGTGTCACTGCAAACAGCCTGAGGTAGCATCCTTGGACTTGATTGCTTAGAATTAGGTATTGTGTTTTTGTAGCTTGGGAGTTAGTAATGCAAATAAGATTTACCTGGTTTTTTGAAGGTTAAAAAAAAAAAAAGAAAGAAAAAGGCCTAGTAAAACTATAAGGTAAAAAGAATAATCTGTTTCTGCTTGATTTTTTTTTTTTTAATTTTGATGCCAAAAAAAAGTTTTTGATGCAGGGAAGCGACTTAGCAGCAGCAGCAGCAGCAGCAATCCAAAGACACTGGTGATGTTGGCATGTCCCTATGTATCACTCAGATGTGGACCTCACGCTTAAACAATGTTATATCACTTCAAGAACATTCCTTGTCCTCTCCACCCACCCCATGTCAATGAACAGTTCTTATGTAGCTAGAGAGGCAAGTGGAGTTTACTAAGATCCAATGATATGAGGCCTATAATAATTATCCAGCTAAACCCATATAATTTATTTTTAAATCCTAAGTCTCAGTTATTTCACCTATCAAGAGGAGATGGTACTACTTATTCTCCAGGTAATTGTGAGATTTCAGGAGGCAAAGTGATACAGGATAATGGAATGGTTAGGAACATAAGCTCACAAGTCAGGCTAACTGGTTTAAAATCTCTTTCCATTGATTACTGGGGCCTTGGAGAGTTATTCAAATTAAATGAACTTTAATTTCTGCATTTTTATCATAAAATTGTAATTTGTTATGTTTTGGATTGAAGGATTTGATTGTTTAACACATGTCTAGCCATCAACTATCACATAATAGGTGCTCAGTAATTGAGGATAATAATATATATGAAAGACCTTTAATAAACAAAAAGAATATACTTAAGAAATGATTCTGCTTTTGAGCTAAGTTAATCCTAAGAGAAGTTGTCTAAAGAAGTACTTTAGCACTCTTTTATAGCTTTTCTCTTAATTCAATTTTTCTTCAACTTTAGTAGCTTAAAAAAAAAAAAAAAGAAGTCAAATCTGTTCCTGGAAAATGATCTGATACAATAACATTTGCAGGTCAATTGAATGAAAAAATATATAGCCAGTAAATTTCCCCTGGAATATTTCCTTTAAAACCAGTATTATTTTCTAAAAGAAATGAAAATTCTGGAGAGCAATTACATTGTGTGGGAATCATACTTTGGATAGGAGATTCCCTAACCACTCTACACTACTGATTATCTAAAATTTATTGTTTCAAGGCTGTCCTAGCTTGAGATATTCAAAACAAAATGAATATGTAGAATACCTGCTCTGGTTCTAGGAGAGGAATTAAAGTTAACACTCCTGGATCAAGCAGCATATATTTGCATTCCCGTTTTTCAACCAGCGTGCAAAGAATGTAGTTCAATATTACTTTTTTATATTATTAAATTTTATTTCAGAACAGAGCTATAATGTAAAAGCACGCAGAATTTGCCAAGTCTGATTTTATAACTAAGAAGAAATGCCTGGAAGCAACAATATCTATATTTATCTGTTAATATATTCTTAAATTCAATGGTAATATAATATTTACTAGAGTTACCTATTTAGGTTTGGATATGCATAAGTGGCTTTGTTTTTTGCTGAATATGTTTTCAACAATAATGTTCATGAAGCATGTCCATAAGGAATTTTTTTGTGAATTTAATAAATTCATTTGGTTTTATGGTAAAACTAGTTTTATAACCTAGATGCACAGATAAAGGTATAACTATAATGCATTTGCCCTAGAGGTCAGTTATAATAAGACATCAGCTTCTGCACAAAATCTTAAGTCCTAAAACTAGAGTTGCACTTAAAATTTATCCAACTTTAAATTTAAATAACAGCATATCTATCTTAAAGCCAGGAGGAAAATGAATTTTAACTTTGAATCATTATTGCATGTATACTTATTGATGTATATTATTTAGTTGTCTAAGTATTTTATTATTTAAATCATACATATGTTGAGCTATAACTCACAATGTGCTCTGATGCATCAGTGACCTTATCAGATGGGCCTTTAACTTAAAGCAGAAACTAAATAATGATAGTAATAGACTAAGGAGGAATTAATTATATCAATATCATTGGCTTATAATTGATATTCTATCTATAGGTGGAAAAAGTTAAGAAATTTTCATTTGAAAAACAAGTTCTCTTACTACATCATATTAATAATAACTGTAAGGTTTCCACATCCACAAACTTGGGGGGAAGGGAGCATTAATATACTTGCTGGTAGGGCTTTCTGCACATATTTGTGAGGCTAATATTCAAGATCAAATATGACATTGTTTCTATATAAAACTATTTCATACAATTAAAACATCTGTCTGGCAACACATAGGCCACTTAATTTTATTTATTATAAATATATATAGTAAATGTATGTGTGTGTATATATATATATATATATATATATATATATATATATATGGAGAAAGACTTTTACTTTTCTATTTTGTTCTCTGATATAAAATCCCCCTTCATGGAATTATTACTACCCTTTATACCATTGCTTCTCTAACAGTGATATTAACAAGCAGATGATACTTGAAATATCACACTCTGAAACTGACTGTGTATACAAAGTCAAAGAATATGCCTGGAGTTTTACTGAAATCCCTGCTTGAATTTTACATATCATTTATTAAATTTATCCAATAAGTAATTATTGAGTAGTTCCTATGTCTTAATTATAGCATTAATTTTGAGATTATAAATGATGGATGAGAAAAGGTTTGTCCCTTCAAGAAATTTAAAAGTCACATTTGAGAACAAAATTAAAGAGGCAGTTTTGATACTATAATAATAAAAGTGTGATATACACTACTGCAGCAGGGTGGTGAGAAATGAAATTATACTATACTATATTCTATTACATCTTGATATTCACATTTGCAAGCCTACTAAACAGTATGAGACTAATGTGTGGTTATGTGCTATTGGGTAATCTTTTCAGCAGCTTGGAGTCTTTTATGCATTGTTTCTTCTTTTTTCCAAGATGGTGTCTTAGTTTAGAGAAAGGGGGACTGATTTGTATTTTGGGGTCACAGTGAGAAGTGGGGTTACTCAGACTAGATGATTTTCTGTGCATGCTAGCTTCTATACTTGGTGTAGTTGTTTGACTTGTCTTTAAACAGTAACCATGGTGGTCCATTAATGATTTGGGGACTACAGAGGATATATATTTTTAGTTTGTGGTTGCAAAACTTATTTTTCTAGATACATATTAACTACACAGTTTGGGTGCAGAGGCATTTTTATTCTTGTTTTCCTTTAAAACATCTTTTAAAAAATGCTGCTTATTACCACTGCAACCATTCTCTAGGACATTCAAGAATTTCTGGATTTTTTCACACAAATCTGTAGGTTATGTGGCCCAAGGATTCTTCTAGTGTTTTATCTTTCTAGATTCCTCCTACAGCACCTACAAGCCATCTTTTATTCTAATGTTTTCCAGAGTCTTCTGGAGTCTTCTACACTTCATGCCTTCCTCAGGAAATAGAACCCGCATATATTAGATATAAGGTTTTGATATTTTCAGGATTTATCATTCTCACCTGGCTCGTCAGTTCTGAGGTTGACCATGAGAGAAGGTTAATCAAGGCACTGGTATCTTGACTTTTCTGCTATTCCTTTCTCTCACTTTCATTTACAATGCACCTCATTAGTAGCAATGGGCTTATCTTTTTCCCATTTTTCTGTACAGAATATCTAAGTAACATTAAGAGTAATAAAAGGTTCCACATAGATACAGTAGTGCTTCCATAAAAACACAGTATTAAAAAATATGACAAAGCTAAAGACTAATCACCAAATCTTCACATTGAAATGGCTCATAAAGAATCAAGCAACAATATAAATGAGAAAAAGGCAACTCTATATTATATGGACATTTAAAAACATTAAAGAACAAGAGAAAATTCTGAAAGCTAATGTAAAAGAAAATCAGGAAATGGCCAAAGGATAGAAACTAATTAATATAATATTTTTCAATGTCATTGGATGCAAGAGAGAAAGGAATGATATATCCAGTGTTAAAGGAAAATGCCTTAATATTTAAAATGTTCTCACTTTAACAGTTTTATTTTAAAAAAATAGTTGTGTTTCCTAGACATACCAAGAAAAATCTTGCAGAATATTTGTTAGCTAAGGTTTCAGGTACACCTCTTTAATGGGTCTCTTGTCAAGCCCTCTAACTTTACTCTTTTGATAGATGAGATGGTGTTTTCTTTTGTAAGTCCTACCAATCGAGACAAATCAGAGGGAAGGAGGGTAAAAAGAATGTGATACTAATTACCTAAATTAACAAAATGTACCTCAAAAAGAGTTCCCCTTTAAACTCATTTGGATTGTTGAACATTTAATATGGGAGTGGGGAGAAAATCAAATAAAATCAATTTATGATATTGTAGGCAATTTCTTTTTGTGTATTTATGTACAAATATAAAAAAATACATATCAGCCTAAAGAAAGAAGAGGAAATTAAGGACCTAGATTGTTATAATTGAAACGTTATTAAAATCTAGAGTTTATTAAAAGTGACATTTAGTTACTAAGAAAACAAATAGCCTTAAGAATGTAGATAAGAAGCAACACTTTGTTAAGAATATACGTAACATACTTTGAATCCTCATGTAGAGGGATAGAAAACATTAAAAAAAAAAGCATTTGAATATATTTGTTGCTAATATCACTTTTAACAAATTAAATTTAAGTAACTTTATTACTGGAAATAATGGTGGTAGTACATTGTAAAACTATGCAAAACCTTTGTAAAACCATGATGTAAAAATATTCAAAATATTCAAAGTTACAGTCAACTCATTCCCTGATGAGTTTGGAACTGTGCCCAGTTCCAAAACTTTTCCCCATTCCCTTGCCTCTTTGAATTAAGAAGTCTCTTGCACATAGAAACCAACTGTCTTTCTTACACTTAATTTCTGTGATTGATCCACAAAACCATAGTATATACAAACCTGCGTATTGCTTGTGAATATCTTCTCTTTAAAATTTTCTCCATAATGATCGACAATATTCATTGCCAGTGATATAAAAGAAAATGTAAGAAGAAACAGTTAATGAACTAGATCATGAAAGGCCTTAAAAACCATTAGTAAAAATTAGTGGTTTTCACAGACATTGGAGGAGAAACAGGAGAGGTTTTTAACATAATAATTACTATCCTTTAGACTAATCATTTTTAAGTGTTGCCATTTTTAGAATAAAACTTTTGAAAGAAGGATAAAAAGGAATGCCAGTTAGATTTAAAATCATCAAACCCACTCTGTCTTCCTCATGCAGAAAAAGATGCAGTTCTCCTAAATAGATGTTTAGAACATAGGGAGTACTGGGGGAGTAGCCTATAGGCCAAGATTCCAGAAATACGTCTATGGTGTTTAAAATTCTCTCCCTAAGAATGCAACGGTGTTTGCCAGAATCAGTAAGGGGTAAAAAATATAAAATAAAAAAAACAATGGCAGAGAACTGCTCCGAGATTGCCCTATCTCAGCTGTGGTCCAATACCAAGAAAAACAGTTGCCCTATTCCCTGATTCTTGACAGTCAAAGGTACTGAGCTCAGGAAGACTTCTACAAATATCCACCCACTCCCACTCCCCCCACAGACCCTGACACTAGAATCAACAGAATCAGCACAAATAGTTAAAGCATAACCATAGCCTCATTCCTAGCTTTTCAACGGCTCATGAGTGCATCTACTTGGCATGAGTCAAGCATGTGTAGAACCTGGACTTGTAAGACTATTTAAGAAAGGTTATCTTTAACTTCTCAGCCTGCAGCATATCCTAAGAAATGCAAAAAAGCAGTTGGCCTGCTGTTAATAAACCAATCTGCTATCACTGCTATAACCAGGAGGGAAAGGAATGTGTATTAATGTTATTCAAACTGAGTAAGGAATGTCTGATATTCAAACAAATGAAGTACATGTAAGAGAGATTGCATTTTCTTGGGAGAAATTTTCTTTTGGCTATCCACAGAAACTCTACCTAATTTTGAGAATGACTTTCTCCTTTTTTCCTGTCAAAGAGTCATATTATATCAGACAGCTGGTCTGATCCACATACTTAAAAAGATTTTGGATTTTTGCCTAAAGAACAATCTTGCTCCTTTTTCTGTCCCATATCTCTATCATCTTGATCTTAAAAATGTGTATATTGTAGAAGTATTCTTAAAAAAATAAGAAACTCTTTTTGTTACCCTCTTTTACCTTTAATCTTTCTAAAGTGCTCTTGCCATCCATATAATATTAATATAATCCTGTTTTACATTCCTAATCAGAGGAGAGAATAACATAGAGATATTGTATAAATGTTGAAGTGGTTTCTACAACCACTATAAAACCCTCAGTCTTCTATTATCTGCAAAATGCTATCACTGCCTGGCTAGAAGGTCAAACCATCCATACTAGATTCTTGTAATTACTTTAAAGGATATGCTGAATGCTACTGACATAGTTAAAAAAAGAAATCTGTTTGTAGCCAAGATTTAAAAGATAGTCACCAACTAATTATATTAACTTTTTTATGAAGCTAGATGTTTTCTCCCATTCGAGCTGAAACATTCCAAAAACTGATCATTTTATAAACAATATAAATGTATGTCTCACAGCTCTGGAGGCTGGGAGTATGAATTCATGTTAATGAATTAAAAAAATAAATATTGTGAAGCAGTCAATCTTTTCACTATCCTAGTAGATTCAATCAAAATACCACATTGGCTGTTATTCTTGCTCTTCACAAGAATTGGATATTTTAATGAGAGAAAAACAACAACAAAGAGCACAAGAAACAACACATACACACATATACAATAGAGTGTTATATGTTGCAACTTATTCTAGTAGCTTGCAAGTCATATTTTACAGTTTTACTAAGGAAGAACATAGTATAGTATTGGGTATTGACACAGAACAGAAAAAAAAAAATTAAAAACAGTGCTATAAAATAACCCTTTTTAGAAAGAAAGCCTTTTAAAAATAGCCAATTGACTTACAATAAAGTGTGAATTCAGTAAACAAGAAAACTAAAGGACTAACTATAAAAGACAATTATTATATGTTAAATGAAAGAGCTTCTATTAGAGATCCAATTAGATAAAGAGGAGAAAAGAAAAGTGATAACCAATTAGATAAAGGAAAGAAAAGAAAAGAAAGCTACTAATTTAAAGAAGATACTGACAACGTATGTAATCCTCTAAGAGGTAGGACTTATGAACAGAATGTGTTAAGCAATCAAAATTTAAAAAAAAAAAATAATTGTGAAGAAGAAATCAACAGAAAATGGATGAAAGATTTGAAATGACACAGTATAAAGAAAGTATCAGATGATCAATAAATACATGAAATTGTGCCAGTTCAGTTCATTCATTCAGTTGTGTCCAACTCTTTGCGAGCCCGTGAACCGCAGCACTCCAGGCCTCCCTATCCATCATCAACTCCCGGAGTCCACCCAAACCCATGTCCATCGAGTCAGTGATGCCATCCAACCATCTCATCCTCTGTTGTCCCCTTTTTCTCCTGCCCTCAATCTTTCCCAGCATCAGCGTCTTTCCATTGAGTCAGCTCTTCACATCAGGTGTCAAAATATTGGAGTTTCAACTTCAACATCAGTCCTGCCAATGAACACCCCAGGACTGATCTCCTTTAGGATGAACTGGTTGGATCTCCTTGCAGTCCAAGGGACTCTCAAGAGTCTTCTCCAATACGACAGTTCAAAAGCATCAATTTTTCAATGCTCAGCTTTCTTCACAGTCCAACTCTCACATCCATACATGACTACTGGAAAAACCATAGCCTTGCCTAGACGGACCTTTGTTGGCAAAGTAATGTCTTTGCTTTTTAATATGCTGTCTAAGTTGGTCATAACTTTCCTTCCAAGGAGTAAGTGTCTTTTGATTTCATTGCTGCAATCACCATCTGCAGTGATTTTGGAGCCCAGAAAAATAAAGTCAGCCACTGTTTCCACCTTTTCCCGTCTATCTGCCATGAAGTGATGGGACCAGATGCCGTGATCTTAGTTTTCTGAATGTTGAGCTTTAAGCCAACTTTCTCACTCTCCTCTTTCACTTTCATCAAGAGGCTCTTCAGTGCAGCTTCACTAAGAAAGACAATGCAAATTGTATATAATATGATTACCAAGTAATTGGCATGGAAAACACAGACACTGAATAAAACAAAGCTTACATACAAGGACAGTTAGAAATCAAGAAGAACCTATATTAAATAGATTGAATTCAGTAACAACAACAACAAAAAAGGCACGAAGCAGCGGGTAAACCAGCTATTTTTAACTTACATTAGTTAGTAATTTCAGTAATGCTGAACCAAGAATTACTTACACCATTTGTAGACATGATATTTCTTTGCATTTTTATGAGATTAAAAAATAGTAACGGGTTTTAAAAAATGATTTCTTATTTTTTAATTCTACCAGTTTGTCTATATAATTTCTTAATATTTTACATCTCTATTACACTTTGTAGTTCACAAAGTGATTTCTCATATCTCCTTTCCAAGGTTGACTGAACAACTTTAGGCTATCTAAGTTCCTACAGCCAGGAAATGGAAAGTACTACTGATTTTGAGTCAGGGAAGGAATTTACTTCCATTTCAGGTACCACTAATTTCCTTATTTTTGTGAACTTAGGTTGTTAACTATTTCCATTTCAATGCAATTTCTCATAAAATGCAAGAAAATATTAATTCAGTTGCATCTTCTTCACTATGTTGTTAGGCAAACTCTATACTGCTGCTGCTAAATCGCTTCAATCGTGTCCAACTCCGTGAGACCCCATTGACAGCAGCCCACTGGGCTCCTCTGTCCCTGGGATTCTCCAGGCAGAAGACTGGAGTGGGTTGCCATTTCCTTCTCCAAAAACTCTATGAGGTAGTACCTTTACAAGCTATTTACATTTTAGTGACTGCAAAAAAAAAAAGAAAAATGGACAAGTGATGCTGCTGATGATGAATATTTGAAGTTTTCCTGAGCTCAAAATATCTTCTTATTTCTGTGATACCAATCATTAAAAAAAAAAAAAAATGAGAAAGTGAGTATGGAATGAACTCCACACTCCAGCCACATACACCACCAGTCTGAAAAGGAATTTTGGGCTAAAGAATAGTTAGTTGGAAATCATTACTGTACACATGCATTTGTAGCTAAGCAACAAACTCAAAATATCCTTGCTTCTGTTGGCCATTTTACCTCAAATACATTAAATAAAGCTATTTTAAAATCCACCATGATTTTTTATCTTCTTTGATTTTGACTTTGTATTTCATTTTGAAGTGGCTATGTGCTAATATTACTTTGCAAGCTAATATAATGCCATCTTTTTAAAGAAGCAAATGTAAAAACACATTGATGCCTAGTTTAGTAAAAAGTTCTGTTTCTGTTGGAAGCATTAAATTAATTTTATTTAAACTGTGACATATTTTAGTTTCCATGGGAACTTGGATGCTAACCAAGTCCATTGAGGCATCATGGAGTTTATTTCTGATTCAGCACGGCTTGTCAAGTTCTTTTCCTAAGGTGTTTGCTAAATATAATTACATGAGTTTGGAGGAGATACAAAATTGTTCTGTGGAGCAGGATTTTTTTTTTTCAATTGTTGTGGTTTTTTTATTTGTTTTGTTTGAGTCACCCTAGAGGGACAATGGTATTTCTCAAAGAAAAATGTATTGAAAACAAATTGAACTAATACCTGGAATTTGAATTTCAGAGCAGTGAGTAATTATCAAAGATTTTTGAGCATGCCAGATATTTAAGTTAACCTATACGATGTACCCCAGAGGAGGGCATGGCAACCCACTCCAGTATTCTTGCCCGGAGAATCCCATGGACAGAGGAGCCTGGAAGGCTAAGTCTGTGGGGTCACAAAGAGTCAGACAGGACTAAGAAACTTAGCAGGCATGCATGCTTGCATGCATAGTATCTACAGGACTTTGCCAGTGGTGCAGTGGTAAGAAATCTGCCTACCACTGCAGGAGCTGCAGGAGATGCAGGTTAGATCTTTTGGTAGGTATGATCACCTGGAGGAGGGCATGGCAACCCACTCCAGTATTATTTAGGTGAAAATTCCATGGACAGAGGAGCTGGGCAGGCTATACTCCATAAGGTTGCCAAAGAATTGCACATGACTGAGCATCTGAATGTGGACACATGAATAGGATGTACAATACAAACTCTACTATGTCACACACACATGTGTGTGCACACACATATACATATGTACATATACATATACATATATACACATATACTCTACCATAAACTAAAGTAGAATTTTGCTCTCAGACATTGAAAGTAAAACAAAGAGAAAAGCAGAGTAAAGTGAATTTCTTGCCAAGTCACTGATTAATTACATTATGCAGTAACATTCATTTTAATGCTAGGGATGAGGACATATGTTTATTTTCTTCTTAATTTGTACTATAAATTCAGAGATGTTTGTAGAGTATCACTATATTTGATTAAGTAGAAACACATCATATGGTGCTCACAACAGGAAAACATTTGAAAATTGTGAATCTCAGGTATCTGCAGAATCAACATAAAACCAAATACCTCAAAATATGTTGTTTGTATGTCTATTATTTACCAAAATTCTTCTAGATTAGCATGTTAGAGAAAACATTACTTTTCTACCTTCAAAGTATTAACAATAGGGCATGAACACTCTCTTGAAAACAATGTATCAGCATAAGGGACAAATTATGATAAATAATGCCTTTGATAATATAGTTAATAACAAAGTAGTATTAAATAATGTATGCCAAAGAGAAAGAGACAGAGGGACTATATGTACATGTTATGTTTGTTGATTTATATTTTTAGGTTTCATGTCATTGCTATATGTTACTTTACATATGTAATTCTGAGACCAAACTATACTCAATACTCCATAATGGTGTATACAGAAGAATCTAAAAGACAGTGGGTATATATATATATGTATTATTGATTCACTTTCCTGTATAGCAGAAACTAACACATTATAAATCAACTATACTCCAAAAAAAAAAAAAAAGAAACCTAAAAAAAAAAAAAAGGATGTTACTGCCTTATAGTACTTAGTGTGTTTTATGCTGTTAATCTGGCACTACACCGATATTTATTGCAGACATTTTTTTGCTACTTGTGCTCAGTAATCTTTCTGCTTTTGTAGATGATTTCACATTAAATTTAATCATTACTATGGGTAGTGTTTCTCTGTGTCTTTTTTCCAGGTATATCTCTTTTTTATTTTGTCTATATTAAGACTGTTTTCTTTTCATTCTTACTGACATCTTAACTGAGTGGTAGCTCCCTCACTTGTCATTAGGAGGATAACTGATAATAATAAATTACCATACAAAATTTCTTCCTCTCACTATGATCATCAATAACATCATCACAATTTCTATAATTTTCCCTTTTAATTTTCTTTTTCTTTACCAAAATGTCTGTTTTAATTTTTTTTTTTTTTTTGGTTCTCTCTTACTATTTTTTTCCATTTTGATCTTATCTATATTATCATTGCAGATCTATTTATCTATCCTCTATCATAAGTAAGTCAGTTCTTGACTGTATGTGTATGTTTTGTGTGATTCTGCTGGTCCTGCTTCTCTAATGGAGCCCTGACTGATGTCAATTTTGGTAGTATGGTTCTAGAAAATCTTCAGGGAAATTTTTATGGATTGGTTCTGAGTTTCTGACTTTGGTTATCTAATAAGATTAAACTTAGAGCACTGAAGGTTCTATTTCCAATGGTAATTAGGGCACTTGCTATCTCTAATGTCATCCCCCTAGTGTTATATATATTATCCTCCTAGTGTTAGTTGCTTAGTCATGTTTGACTCTGTGACCCCCAGGACTGTAGCCCACCAGGCTTCTCTTCCCATGGAATTTTACAGGCAATATGACAAAAACCACTACAATATTGTAAAGTAATTAGCCTCCAACTAATAAAAATAGATGGAAAAAAAAAAAGAATACTGGAGTGTGTTGCCATTTCCTATTCCAGGGGATGTTCATAACCCAGGGATTGAATCTGGTTCTCCCACATTGCAGACAGATTCTTTACCATCTGAGCTACCAGGGAAACCCCTGTCATCATGCGGCAAGAAAAAGACAAAATATCACCACTGGATACTCATAATCTAACATTTGTAAATAGTAATAGTAATAATAAGGTTTCAAGAACTGAAATATTTGATAACTTAAAACATATTAGTAAGACTATGATGTATAATGACATTAGCTTTTTATTCCTTTCTATTAGGAAGAATTTGGGAAATAAAGATGATGAGCTCAGGACTTCATCATCTCAAATCATTTCAAATTCCCAACTTAAGGTATAAATTTCCTGCAAGTCTGCCCTGAAAGAAATGTTTATATCTTGTAGGTGCAAGGCAAAGACTTTTTCTGAAGGCCAAACTCAGAGTCCTATTTTGTATGTGGTTGAATTATAATACAAATTTTTCAAACTTTCAGAGAATGTAGTGTTAGTAAAGACATTGATTGGACAGGAAAGGTGTCTCTGAAAGTTGAATGAGGACATGTGGGAGATCCCGAAGAAGTTGGGAACACAGAACCTCTACATTCTGATGAGTCTTCTTTACCTATAGATTTAACGTTTCTAACTATGTTTGGAGAAGCTGACTCTATTTTGTCTGAATGACCTATAATTGCTTCCTCTGACCTTGCCAGACACTGCTGATTCTCTTCAGGACCTCTCCCACCAAACACTTACTTTGCATGTAGACATGCATTTTAAACTGTGCTTTCCTGGTGCTTCAGACAGTAAAGAATCTGCCTACAGTGCAGAAGACCCAGGTTTGATCCCTGGGAAGATCCCCTGGAGAAGGGAATGGAAAACCCCTACAGTATTCTTGCCTGGAGAATTCCATGGACAGAGGAGCCTGGAGGGCTACAGTCTATGAGGTTTCAGAATTGGACATGACTGAGCAACTAGCATTCTCATTTTTATATATCTAAACTGAAGGACAAGCAAGACCTGAAGGGTGAAATAGAAAGCTTAAACTATTAGGGCACTACACATCAAAACAATGCAGGATGTTTCCAATTTATAAAGAAGGAAATATGAGTAATGTATACTGTTATTCAGTCACTCAGTCATGTCCAACTCTGAGACCCCATGGACTGCAGCACACCAGGCTCCTCTGTCCTCCACTATCTCCCAGACTTTGTTCAAATTCATGTCCAGGTAATATATGTTAGGATATATATTAAGGATGTGGGGTAATGGTGAAAAGAAAATGTAGTTGGATCCAGTCAAATCTATTTATATAGGGCCCTGATGGCTCAGTTGGTAAAGAATATGCCTGCAGTGCAGGAGACCCTAGTTCAGTTTCTGTCTTGGGAAGATCCTTTGGAGAAAGGAAAGGCTACCCACTCCAGTATTCTGGCCTGGAGAATTCCATAAACTGTATAGTTCATGGTGTCACAAAGAGTTAGACATGACTGAGAGACCACTGACTACGCAGGAACATAGAATCAAAGTTTTAGAATGATAATTTGCAAGGGTTCTAACTGCTTATTTTGGTGGTTGGCTGAAACATGGACCTAAATGTGGACTACACTAAGTAAGGTATACTTTGCAGGGAAGTGTCCAAAGTCTTAGGGAGATTGGAGTATTACAGTAGATTAAATTATACAAAAGCTACCTAGACACTTCTGGAAATTCCCAAGGACGCACCTTTCAGCATGGCTGTGAGAAATAAATTTGTGAAGGGAGCGCCCACCATCCTTGAAGAGAACTATTTTCACTCTTCTTGTTGGTTGGAAACTTCAGTCAATTGGCATCCTCAAATTCAGTGTATAAAATTGGATAGCAATTGTCAAGGGACCAACTTGTAACACTTAATCATCAAAGTCAAGATGATCATGGTTTTACACTTTGTAATGGATAGTTAAATCAAGATAGTTGTCAGAATAGTCTAAAAAACAGTTGGCCTTATGCTGTTGGCTGGGGCTTCCCAGGTGGCACTAGTGGTAAAGAACCCACCTGCCAATGCAGGAAACATAAGAAACATGGGTTCGATCCCTAGGTTGGGAAGATCCCCTGCAGGAGAGCATGACAAACCACTCCAGCATTCTTGTCTGTAGAATTCTATGGACAGAGGAACATGGTGGCTGACAGTCCATAGGGTAACAAAGGGTTGGACACGACTGAAGTAATTTACCACAGCACAGCATAAGCTATTGGCTAGTTGATCACAGTGTTCCAATAAAAGAAATTGGTGAACAGTCCAATAATTACTACTTGACCTATATAAGTATATGAATTCTAGGCTGAATACACAGAAATTGAACTTGAAATAACAAAGTAACCATGGTTCTTTTATCAATTTCCAGACTTCAGAAAATTTATAGACCCAAAACTGCTTGAATGAAGGAGAGGTTGGGTTCCTTTCAGGAAGTACTTTGCTACAATTTGTATATTAATATTATTAAAATTCCCCAAAATACCTGTCACCATTGTCAGGATGATTATTTACTATGGAAAGGGAAATATTCACATTTTCAAGTTTGGGGGAAATTGCTAGATCCAGACTCTGAAATGACGCTGATTCGAAAAGACTGAAACATCTCCGTGGTCTAATAGTCAAAAAAGAGGTTATGGAAGTCCATGGCATCTTAGTTCTGGTCCTTCTCCTAGTATATATATTGCCAAACCCATCATCTGGTTGCTTCCCCAATTCCAAGTAGCCTAAATGTAATGGATGAATTCATCAGTTGGTAGAATTGTTAACCCATTTATCTGATCTGTGGAGTAAGCAATTATTTTAGAAAAGGAGAAATGACACAACTAGACTTGCCTCTACCTAAAAAATAAATAAATAAATGCAAATAGTAGACCAAAGTCAATGACACATTCCTGAAGGAATTTCAGGGACTCGTACCGGCATCAAGGACTTGAGAGACGCACAGATAGTGATTGTCCCAACTTCCCCATCCAATTTGCCTATTTGGCCTGTGCAGAAGACAGATGGTTCTTGGAGGATGAGAATAGATTATCATACACTTAACTAGGAATGACTGCAGTTGCAGCTGCTTTCCCAGATGTGGATTTATTGCTTGAGAAAATTAGCATCTCCCCTGGTACCTAGTTTGCAGCTATTGGTCTGAAATTTTTTTATCAAAACCTGTTAGTAAAATTCTCTAGAAACAATTTTCTTTTAGCTGACAAGCCAGCAATAACTATTTAATGTCCTATTGATATTAATACATTTAATGTCCTATTACTATGTAGGTGTATATTAGCCTCCATCTTTATACCACTATTTAGTCTACAAGGAACTTTGTCACCTATCTGATTCAGATGGATAAGCTGCATTGATGACATTATGCTGGACCTACTTATCAAGTAGTAGCAACTATTGTAGACATAATAGAAAGGAATTGCATGTCAGAAAAAGGGAAATAAATTCAACAAAAATTCAGAGAACTTTCACCTCATTGCAATTTCTAGGGGCCCAGTGGTGTTGAATATCTTCAGACATTTCTTCTAAGGGGGAAGTATATAAAGGATAACACACTGCCATAGCCCTTCCTGTAATAAAAAATAGTTAGTATTGAGCAGAACTCTTTGATTTCAGAGATAACGTATTTCTCATTCAGGTGTGCTATTCCTGCACTAGTGGTACAAGAAGCTGCTAGTTTAGAATGAGGCCCGGAAGCTGGGAAGGTTCTGCAACCAGTTCAAACTGCTATGCAAGCTGCTGCACTAGTTGGACTCTTTGATCCATAAGATTATCTGCTACTTGAAGCGTCAGTGTTAGATAGACTCTGTTTGGATCCACTGGCTTCCCCTCTCAGTAAGTCATGGGGCTTCCCTGGTGGCTCAGATGGTAAAGAATCTGCCTGCAATGCACCAGACATGAGCTCAATTTCTAGGTCAGCAAGATCCTTGGATAAGGAGATAGCCACCCACTCCAGTATTCTTGGCTGCGAAATCCCATGGACAGAGGTGTCAAGAGGGCTGCAGTTCACGGCGTCACAAGGAGTGACTAAACACACACGTACATATACACATAGATGAGTCACAGCACAGGCTCCTAGAATTTTGCAGTGAAGTCCTACCATCTTATATGTAAAAGTGCTTTACTTTTGAGAAGCAGCCTTTGGTTTACTATTAGCCTTAGTAGAGACTAAAAGCTTTACCATGGGTCCCCGTGTTACCATGTGACCTGAACTTAGTGTTTTCTGACCTGTTAAATCATAAAGTTGAGCATGCACTGTAGCACTCCATTTTCAAGTGGAAGTGGTATATAAAAGGTCAGACTTAAGTAGGTCCTAAAGGCACAATAAGATACATGAGGAAGTACCTTGGGCTCCTACCCCTTCTATATTTCTTTTCTTTCTCAGCCCATACCCATGTTTCATTTCGAGTTCCCTATGACCATCTGAATAAGGAAGAAGAAACTTGGGCCTGATTTACAGTCTTCTACATGATATGTAGGCACCACCCAAAAATTGCCGGTGGTATTACTATAGCTTCTTCCTGGAACATCCTTAAAGGGTATCAGTAAAGCAAAATCTTCCTGGTGGGCATAGCTTCAAGCCGTGTAATTGTTCACTTATTTTACTTGGAAGACAAAATGGAAAAAGGTGTGAATTTACACTGATTCATGATTGTGTAAAAAGGTTTGGCTAGAAGGTCATGGTCTTGAAAGGAATATATTAGTAAAATTCCAACAAGGATGTCTGTGAAAGAGATATATTGATTGGCATCTCTGAATAGGCAAAAAATATAAAGATATTTGTGTCTCATGTAAGTGATAATCAATGTGGGACTTCAGCAGAGCAGGATTTTAATAATCAAGTAGATAGGTGACCTGTCCTCTGAAATTCAGTCAGCTACCTTCCAGAACCATTCCTTTCATTTCCCAGTGAGCTTATGGTTCAGTGATGGTGCTTATGCATGGTCTCAGTAACATGGAATTCCACTAATCAAAGTTAAACTGGCTACAGTTACTTCTGAGTGTCCAGTCTTTCTGCTGGTGCATTTTGTCTATCTTCTTCTATTAGAGTCTTGAACATATATATGTATTATTATTTCAATTTTCTTGTGACTGTCATCATCTGTGTCATAACTGAGTTGGTTTTGATGCTTGTTTGCTTTTTCAGATTGTGTTTTACTCTCAGATGTGCTTTGTAATTGTTGTTGTCTTTGAAAGCCACACTAGATGTTGTATCAAATAATATGACCTTTTATTTAGGCCAGTACCTTGATTTTGTTTAATATTTATTTTAGATATAGTTGTCAGAATATAAAAAGTCCTCTAGTGTTCTTGTTTTTGTCTCCTCTTCTGACTTGAGTTTTCTTAGTACTTCTCAGAGGGAATCTGGTCTTGCAAATCTTTCACCTGTAATCCACTATTATTATACTGGAGTGTGGTGGTAAGGTTTGGTGAAGGGGAAGCATTCTGTAATGTTCCAATTGAATCTCAACCTTTTAGGTGGCACAAGTATCTGGCTTATAACTTTCACAATTATTTCTTATTTTATAGCTTCTTTACTCCCCATTGTTGAGAAAATAAATCTAGAAGCTGCTGGAGTGAGAGGAACGCCTTTCTCCAAAGCTCTTGGACAGGGGTTTATTATGTGTTTACTTAGAGTTTAGATGTTTGTGATTGAGAATACTCTCTTCTCTCCGTGTCGTGAAGTGACTTTTCTTGGCTCTTTACCATGAGAAAATTCTGTGATCATACAGATAAGACCCATGAAACTGTGAAGGTGTCCATAAGACTGTAGACTCCAGGAGTTTCTCACTGTCAATCTAATCTTTATTTAATCTCCATCAACTTGTCAAAATTGTAATTTAAATGTTTCTACCAGTTGATGGTTCCAATAGCTTCTGCTCCAAATAAGCGGATCTTGGCTGTGACTCTCAGAGTTCATCCATCTATCCAGATTTTTGGGTGGTAAGTAGCACTACAAACTTGGTTTTATCATGTGTCCATGAGAATTATTTCATTGGAAGGACTGATGCTGAAACTGAAGTTCCAGTACTTTGGCCACCTGATGCAAAGAGTTGACTCATTAGAAAAGACCCTGATACTGGGAAAGATTGCAGGCAGGAGGAGAAGGTGATGACAGAGGATGAGATGGTTGGCTGGCCTCACTGACTCAGTGCACATGAGTTTGAGTAAGCTCTGGGAGATGATGAAGGACAAGGAGGCCTGGCATGCTGCAGTCCATTAGGGTCACAGAGTCGGACATAACTGAGTGACTGAATAACAACAATAAAATTATTTACTTTTAATTTTCATCTCGTGTTGTGAAGACAGAAAAGATAACTTCTAAATAATTTACATGTCAAATCTGAAACTGAATATTAACAATGACTTTTGAATAGTTGATCTGTTTTGATAAAATTTTACCTCAGTTGGATATCCCATCATATCAATTGCCCATTTTACATTCATATCTACTTCCTGCAACACAGGAACAGCATGTCCATGAAGGTTCTAAACATGCCATTTTGATGATCATAGATTATTTTATTATGTCAGAGTGTCATTAAGGTGGAAAAATCTCATAATTGCTTCTTATAATTACTATTTTCTTGGATTCACTTTCTTAAAGGAAAAAACAAAATCTTAAAGCAATATTTGTTTTAAAAAATTCTCATCCTATGATTACTTTTGAATATTAGCTTGCATACTGGATAAAATTTTAGGTAAAATATGCTACTTATTGGGGAGTAAAAGAACTGCTTTTGGGGAATGGGAGATAGAATATGAAGGACTAAGTCTCATTAATGCTGTGGAATATATCTGTGTGTGTGTGTGTTCATGAGTGTATTTCCTTATGACTCAAAGCATACTTGGAAAATGATACTTTATTTCATCCTTAGTGGGTTGAATCTTGTGAGAAAAGTACAGAGATATTCCTTTCCCCAAATCTGTACATTATATACCTTACAGTCTTGAAGAGTAAGTCTGTCAAAGACTCAAGATAGCTAAGTTTTAAGCACCACAGGAATGGTTCTTAGATAGGCTTACAATCTGAATCCCTTGATTGGTGCTTCTAACATTCTTTTTATGAGTTTGCACCAAATACAAAGTGCTGAGATTACACTAATTTCTATGGAAATTTATTGCATTGTTTCCTATTTTATGTAACCAGTCCTTCGTTCCTTCAGTCTCTAAGCTATGTTGCCCTCTGTGACCACATAGACTGTAGCCCACCAGGTCCCTCTGTCCATGGGGTTTCCCAGGTAAGAATGCTGGAGTGAATTGTCATTACCCTCTCCAGAGGATCTTCCTGACTCAGGGATCAAACCCAGGTCTTCTTCATTGGCAGGCAGATTCCTTATTGCTGAGCCACCAGGGAAGCCTTATGTAACAATTAAATCTGTTTTTATTTTGTCTATTGTCGAAATTTTATTAGTTACATCATTGTTTTCTTTTGGCTACTATGCAAGCATGCATTGAAAGTGACATGTTTAATTCCCCAGCAATATCACTATTGATTGTTTCATTTTTCTCAAATGCTATAATTTAAAATATCAGATAGACTTGAGCTTGAAATTTATCTACTTATTATATGACCTTAGGCAAAATATTTAATCTACCTAAATATAATTTTTCCAGTCATTTTGTGGGAACACCAACAGTATCTACTACCTAGGGCTATGGTAAAGATCTCAAAAATAATTCATTTAATAGGTTTAGGTTACTACCTACCACAGAGTGTGATCCAAACACACCTGAGCAAAGATATTCTACAATCTATTCATTTATTTTTTAGTAGTATAAGTAAGGCAGATGTTTAGATGGGACAATCTTTTTTTTTAACTTTAGGGATCATTTTAAAAGAAATTGTTTATATGCCCAAATTCTGATAAATTTAAATCATATTCCTGATATTTCATTGTCTTCTTATTTTGAGCAGTTGGAGTGACACTGAAGAGGAAGAAGTTTTTAAAAAAGGAACTGATGACAAGGTTTAATACAAATTGTAAGAACAAAACCTCAAAGCCATATTTTGGAGAGAGTTAAATAAAGCAAATATGTAGAATTGATAAAAATGGATTTCCCCAACTAAAAGACAATTAGTGGTGTAGGGGATAATTGAAATGGTCCACTTATATACAAAGAAAAACCATACTCCCAATTAATTCAATTCCATCACTTGGCTTTCACTGGCAATGAATTTTTAGAATTGGTGAGAAAAGTAGCTTGGAGGAGTTCATCACTTGAATTATATTTCAATAACATTGAGTTTCATTACAATGTCCAATGTCATCAATCCATGTATAATTAAAATATATCTGGAGTAATACTATTACACAGCTTCATTTGTATTCCACTTAACATTTTGCATTTTGTGTTTAGATCTTTCATTACAAATGGATTGTCAAATGAAATGAGGTGGCAAGTTTTCTATGTTTAACACCATCTAGTTTTAATTTGCAGTTTTCTGGTGAGAAAATATGAACAACTGCCATCCTACTGATGATAACTGAAAAGAACAGATCAATATAAAAATTCCCCAATAGCTTACATTTATTGTTCGTGACAAAAACCCTGTGCCTTCATTTGGCTCAATTACAGAGTCAATGTTTTAAATCTGATTGGAACTTAAAGATCTTATTTTGACCCAGTATAGGAAGACTTACGCATATTCATTGGAAGGACTGATGCAAAACTGAAGCTTGGGTATATTGGTCATCTGATGAGAAGAGATGACTCATTAGAAAAGCCCCTGATTCTGGCAAAGATTGAAGGCAGAAGAAGAGAGCATCAGAGGATGAAATGCTGGACGGCACCACCAATACAATGAACATGAACTTGAGCAAACTCCGGGAAATGGTGAAGGACAGGGAAGCCTGGCGAGCTGCAGTCCATGGGTTGGCAAAGAGTTGGATGTGGCTGGGCAACTGAACAGCAACAACAGGAAGATTTTAATATTTTAGAACTGTTATCTGAGAAATCTTATTTTCATGGTTTTAAACATCTTTGAGTTAATAAGAAAAAAAATTATATACTTTGTGATTTCAGTTCAGAAGAATTTATGGCATATATAGAGGTACAATAATTTATTTGATATAAAGATTAAATGAAGCAATATTTATAAAAAGCTTAACACAGTGCTTATAATATTGGGTAATGTGTGTCTATTAGTACTATTAGCATTTTCTTTATCTCACTTCTTTTTTCTTTATTATTAATTATTTACATTATCTAGTACTCAGTGTATTTTTCTGCTGGAGTAAATGTTATTATTATACAAGGTGTTATAGATCAAGATCATAGCTTTTGCAAAATGTGGATGGAGAAGAGAATGTGGATTGTATTACATTCCTTCAATGCATTTAGTTACAAAGATACCAGATGGCATAATTCACTTTTTAATTTGTTGAATTTAATAAATTATTAACAATTTAGTTCACATTTGTTTACATAATAAAATATATGTAATTTAAATCACAAGAACGTGAACACACGATCATCTAATAATTCGAGTCAGTTTCCTTCATTAAAATAAAATTATTTCCTATCTCCTCCTTCTTATCAACAATTTTATGGTAATTATTGATGATTTTAGTCTTTTAATAGATAATCTTTTCAATATCCTGCTTCCTTCGCTCACTGACCTCTTCTCCTCAACTGATGGTGTCCTTCATTCTAGTTCACATGATCCACAATAGATAAGTCCTGGAATGTAGCATTACTCAGCTAGTAAAGAGTCTGCCTGCAATGCGGGAGACCTGGGTTCAATCCCTGAGTTGGGAAGATCCCCTGGAGAAGGGAATGGCTACCCACTCCAGTATTCTGGCCTGGAGAATTCCATGAACTGTATATTCCATGAGTCTCAAAGAGTCGGACACAACTGAGAGACTTTCACTTTCACAATACTTAATTATCTTCTTCTCAATTACCCAGTTTTGTGACCAACAAATTTTTTTCTTTCTCTCACTGATATTCTGACTCTAATGATCTTCAAAATGGCACACACTTAATTAGTCTCAGGAAATTTTAGCTTTCTATCAGTGCTTTCATGTCCTCATTTCGCTCCATACCCAATTTACATTTCATAGTCAATAACTGTAATCACTGTCATACATTCTAATTGCTCTCCTTCCTTTAATGTCAACTTTAAACACTTTATTTCCTGTAGAGCAATGAAGTGGTGTATACTGTACAGTGTTTTCAAGCTAAAGCCAGACTCCTTAGAATTGTTACAATAGTTCTTTTAAGTTGAGTTATAAATGTAAAAATTATATATTTTCTAATTTACATGCACAAGATTTTCTTGTTTGTATTCTTGAGTGTAAGCTGCTAACCATAACATATACTGACCTTCAACAAGATTAGATATTGGCAAATTGTATCTCCCAAAATTTGTACACTCAATGTCAGTATGTGAGTTATTTTTACTACATATATTAAAAGAATTCCTTAGCTGTCAGAGTTTATAATGCTTTTGCAAATCTTATGCATTTGAAATTATATGTTTAGCTTTGTTTAGCATTTCCTTACTACTAGTAATATGGAACATATTCTGAAAATTTGTTAAATATCATTTGTATTTCTTCTTGGATGAACTGCATATTGATAGACTCTGCCTCTTTTACAATTAGACTGTTTATATTGCAGTTACTGGTTTGTAGAATTCTGTCTGTCAACCTATCTATCTTTCTATCTGTTATGTATATCACCTTTCATCTATCTACCATTAAACACTACAGGTGTGTCTGTTACATGCATTTTTAGTATATTTACCTACTGTCTCCTAATGTTAAGTTTTGCATACTCATTCATTGATATTTGAATAAAATTAATGATTAAACCTAGGTTGCTTTTTCATACTGTTCATGGGGTTCTCAAGGCAGGAATACTGAAGTGGCTTGCCATTCCCTTCTCCTTTCTTCTCCCAAAGAAAGGCAATTCCAAGGAATGCTCAAAATACCACACAATTGCACTCATCTCACACGCTAGCAAAGTAATGCTCAAAATTCTCCAAACCAGGCTTTAACAGTTCATGAACTGTGAACTTCAAGATGTTCAAACTGGATTAAGAAAAGGCAGAGGAGCCAGAGATCAAATTGCCAATATCTGTTGGATAATCAAAAAAGCAAGAGAATTCCAGAAAAAACATCTACTTCTGCTTTATAGATTAAAAAATCTATTTCTGATTTATTGACTATGTCAAAGCCTTTGACTGTGTTGATCACAACAAACTGTGGAAAATTCTTAAAGAGATGGGAATACCAGACTACCTGACATGCCTCCTGAAAAATCTGTATGGAGGTCAAGAAGCAACAGTTAGAACTGGATGTGGGAAAACAGACTGTTTCCAAATTGGGGAAGGAGTATGTCAAGACTGTATATTGTCACCTTGCTTATTAAACTTAAATGCAGAGTACATCATGAGAAATGCTGAACTGGATGAAATACAAGTTGTAATCAAGATTGCCAGAAGAAATATCAATAACCTCAGACATGCACATGACACCACCATTATGGTAGAAAGTGAAGAAAAACTAAAGAACTTATTGATGAAAGTGAAAGAGGAGAGTGAAAAAGTGGGCTTAGAACTCAACATTCAAAAAACTAAGATCATGGCATCTGGTTCCATCACTTCATGGCAAATAGATGGGGAAACAGTGACAGACTTAATTTTTTTTTTGGGGGGTGGGCTCCAAAATCACTGCAGATGGTGACTGCAGCCATGAAATTAAAATATGCTTGCCCTTGGAAGAAAAGTTGTGACCAACCTAGACAGCATATTAAAAAGCAGAGACATTACTTTGCCAACAAAGGTCCATCTAGTCAAACCTGTGGTTTACCAGTAGTCATGTATGAATGTGAGAGTTGGACTATGAAGAAAGCTTGGCACTGAAGAATTACTGCTTTTAAACTGTGGTGTTGGAGAAGACTCTTGAGAGTTCCTTGAACAGCAAGGAGATCCAACCAGTCCATCCAAAACGAAATCAGTCCTGAATATTCATTGGAAGGACTGATGCTGAAGCTGAAACTACAATACTTGGGCCACCTGATAAGAACTGATTCATTTGCAAAGACCCTGATGCTGGGAATGATTGAAGGCGGGAGGAGAAGGGGATGGCAGAGGATAAGATGGTTGGATGGCATCACCGACTCAAGAGACATGTGTTTGAGTAGGTTCCGGGAGTTGCTGATGGACAGGGAGGCTTGGTGTGCTGCAGTCCATGGGGTCACAAAGAGTTAGACACGACTGAGTGACAGAACTGAACTGAAACCTAATTTAATTATATATGTATATATGTATCCTTGCATATAATATTTTTGTTACTTTTGCTTAAATTTTTCATATTCTCAAATTTCTTACATTTTTATACTAATTTTAAATATTTCTTTCCATATACAGATTTTTAATACTGCTTTTTTATTATGTTGTAAGCAAAAGATTATATTTAATTTTAATTTTTTCTTATGGATATCTGTTGTATCAAAACAATTCATTGAAAGACAAAATAATATGAATAATTATTTATTAGTTAAATAATAATACAGCTGTCATATTTGATATGTCAATTTTTCTGTATATAGGGTTGTTCATTTTTAATATTTTGTCTATGTATCTGACCCAATATTATAATACTGGTAACTAATTATATAATAAACTTTGATATGTATGAGAACAAATCCCTTGACTTGTTTTAAAATTTGGAATTTCATTCTTCTATATGTTTTGAAATGGTTATATCAATTTCTCAACAAATTTACACCTGAATTTTGAAGGGGTATTCATTAGATGTATATATTATTTTAGATTATTCCTATTTTTTATTTTTATTGAATTTTCATATCTATGAACTTTAAATTTATTTATTTATATTTTTACAACTGATTTTCAGTAACAACTTATACTTTTCCAAAAGAATTATGCATATTATATATTCTCTTTTTATGGACTTTATTATTAATAAATATTCTAATAAAATATTTCTGTTACATGAGTTTTAGTCAATTATTATTTTTTATTACATCTCTGCTACAATTTATATTCAAGCGATTTATCTAGGAACTTATATTTTTAAAATTATCATTCACTAGAGTTTTAAAGTTTACTAATTCTTTCAATCTTTCTGTCTCATTGAATTTTTGTTAGAAAAATTTCCTATATGATGCTGATATTTAGAAATTAGTCAATTATTGATTTATGTCCTATTATATGGGCTTCATCAGGGCTCAAATGGTAAGAATCTGCCTGTAATGTGGGAAACCTGGATTTGTTCCCTGGTTTGGGAAGATCCGCTTAAGAAGGGAATGGCTACCCACTCCAGTGTTCTAGCCTGGAGTTTATTTTTAATGTTCTATTTTACTATTTGGAAGACTCAGTTCAGTTCAGTTGAGTTGCTCAGTTGTGTCTGGCTCCCTATAACCGCATGGTTGTGAGGACTCCAGGCTTCCCTGTCCTTCACCAACTCCTGGAGCCTGTTCAAACTCATGTCCATCAAGTCGGTAATGCCATCCAACCATCCCATATCCCCTCTTGTCTCCTTCTCCTCCTGCCTTCAATCTTTCCCATCATCAGGGTCTTTTCCAATGAGTAAGTTCTTCACATCACGTGGCCAAAACATTGGAGTTTCAGCTTCATTATCAGTCTTTCTAATGAATATTCAAGATTGATTTCATTTTGGATGGACTGGTTGGATCTCCTTGCAGTCCAAGGGTCTCTCAAGAGTCCTCCCAAAAGCATAAATTTTTTGGCACTCAGCCCTCTCTATAGTCCAACTCTCACATTTATACATGACTACTGGAAAAACCACAGCTTTGACTAGATGGACCTTTGTTGGCAAAGTTACATCTTTACTTTTTAGTATGCTGTCTAGGTTGGTCATAGCTCTTCTTCCAAGGAGCAAGTGTCTTTTAATCTCATGGTGGCAATCACCATCTGCAGTGATTTTAGAGCCCCACCCGCCAAAGTTCTCTCAGTTTTCATTGTTTCCCCATCTATTCACCATGAAGTAATGGGGCCGGATGCCATGATCTTGAGTCTTCTGAATGTTGAGCTTTCAGCCAACTTTTTTCACTCTCGTCTTTCACTTTCATCAAAAGGATCTTTAGTTCTTCTTTGCTTTCTGCCCTAAGGGAAGACTATGCATTTACTGGGCTTCCCTAGTGGCTCAGAGGTTAAAGCGTCTGCCTGCAATGTGGGAGACCTGGGTTCTATCCCTGGGTTGGGAAGATCCCCTGGAGAAGGAATTGGAAACTCACTCCAGTATTCTTGGCTGGAGAATCCCATGGATGGAGGAGCCTGATGGGCTACAGTCCACGGGGTCACAAAGAGTCAGACAGGACTGAGCAACTTCACTTTCATTTTCATGCATTTGCAATTAATTATAGTCAGTTTGTTGGGTTCTTAAAATTTCCGATATTCTCCAAAATTTATTAAATCTATGAATTGACATGAAATGTTAAAATACTTTTTATTATAAAGGCAAATTTATCATTAATTAATTTAAAAGCTATCATTTTGCTTTCTTTTTTAAAGCAGATGCATGCAAATTTATATTATATTTTGATGCACTGAGATTTTGTGTGTATGTTAGTTGCTCAGTCATGTCCTACTCTTTGTGAACCCATGAACTGTAACTCACCAAGCTCCTCTGTACATGGAATTTCTTCAGGCAAGAATAATGGGGTGGGTTGACATTTCCTTCTCCAGGGGATCTTCCCAACCCAAGGACTGAACCCGTATCTCCTGTATTGCAGGCAGATTCTTTACCATTTGAGACACCAGGGAAGCACTGAGATTTTGGTATTACCAAATGACCCTTTTGGAGAAGGCAATGGCACCCCACTCCAGTACTCTTGCCTGGAAAATCCCATGGATGGAGGAACCTGGTGGGCTGCAGCCCATGGGGTCGCTAAGAGTCCGACATGACTGAGCGACTTCACTTTGACTTTTCACTTTCATGCCTTGGAGAGGGAAATGGCAACCTACTCCAGTATTCTTGCCTTGAGAATCCCAGGGACGGGGGAGCCTGGTAGGCTGCCGTCTATGGGGTCGCACAGAGTTGGACACGACTAAAGTGACTTAGGAGCAGCAGCAATGACCCTTTTAACTCTAATCATATCTTGGAACATAAAGTCTGTGTTTCTATGTTAGAGCAACAACATTTGTTGTTTTGCAGTTACTCAATCGTGCCCAACTCTTTGTGACACCATGGACTGCAGCATCCCTGGCTTCACTGTCCTTCATCATCTCCTGGATCTTGCTCAAATTCGTGTCCATTGAGTCGGTGATATCAACCCAGCCATCTCATTCTCTGTCATCCCCTTCTCCTGCCTTGATGTTTCCCCGCATCAGGGCCTTTTCTAATGAGTCAGCTCTTCGCATCAGGGAGCCAAAGTGTTGGAGTTTCAGCTTCAGTATCAGTCTTTCCAGTGAATATTCAGGATTGATTTCCTTTAGGAATGACTAGTTTGATCTCCTTGCAGTCCAAGGGACTCTCAAGAGCCTTCTCCAACACCACAGTTAGAAAGCATCAGTTCTTCGGTGCTCAGCCTTCTTTATGGTCCGACTCTCACATCCATACATGGCTACTGGAAAAACCATAGCTTTGACTAGATGGATCGTAGTCAACAAAGTAATGTCTCTGCTTTTTAATGTGCTGTCTAAATTGGTCATAAGTTTTCTTCCAAGAAGCAAGCATCTTTAATTTCATGGTTGCAGTCACCATCTGTAGTGATTTTGGAACCCAAGTAAATAAAGTCTGCCACTGTTTCCATTGTTTCCCCATGTACTTGACATGAAGTGATGGGACTGGATACCATTATCTTTGTGTTTTGAATGTTGAATTTTAGGCCAGTTTTTTCACTCTCTTCTTTCACCTCCATCAAGAAGCTCTTTAGTTCCTCTTTACTTTCTGTCATAAGAGTGGTGTCATCTGTATATCCAAGGGTATTGATATTTCTCCTAGCAATCTCGATTCCAGCAATCTTGATTTATCAAGGCCGGCATTTTGTGCGATGTACTCTGCATAAAAGTTAAATAAGCAGGGTGACAATATACAGCCTTGATGTACTCCTTTCCCAATTTGGAACCAGTCTTTGGTTCCATATCCATTTCTAACTGTTGCTTCTTGAACTGCATACAGGATTCTCAGTAAGCGGGTAAGGTGGTCTGGTATTCCCATCTGTTTAAGAATTTTCCACATTATTTTGTGATCCACACAGTTAAAGGCTTTAGTGCAGTCAATGATGGAGAAGTAGATTTTTTGGATGTTTTCTCACTTTTTCTGTGTTCCAACAGATGTTGGCAATTTCATTTCTGGTTCCTCTAACTTTTCCAAACCCAGCTTTAATATCTGGAAGTTCTCAGTTCACATGCTGTCAGTTAGCATTGAAACTTTTTTTCTGAAGATTTCTATGTCTTATCTTTTCATAAATGCCATGAATTCTTTAACCCAGTCCCTTAATTACAGATATTAGTACAAATTTACATACTATGCTTGCTGACATATTTTGAATTATATCTATCTCTGTACTTTTTTAATATTTATCTATTTATTTATTTGACTACACTGGGTCATAGCTGTGGCATGCAATCTTTGATATTTATTGTGTCATGTGCAAACACTTGGTGAGGAGTGTGGGATCTAGTTCTCTAAGCTACACTCCTGTCCCCTGAGCATAGAGTCTTGGCCAGTCGAAAATCAGAGAAGTCCTCAAGTTTTGCTTTTTTTCATACCTATTATTTGTACTTATTTTAAACTATTTTTCCTTTCCCCCAAGTAGATTATTTAACTGTTATTTTTTCTCCTTTTCATATCTATGCTAGCATTTATAAAATTCATTTAAAGTTTTATATATACTTATATATATTTATCATACTTGTGGAATAATATATATTAATAAATAATGCATTGTTCCTCATTAATAATAATTGAAGCTTTTTGCAAAAGTGTCTCCCCATTCATAATTATTGTTATTATTGGTTTGCAATAACTGGCATCGCTTCAATCACTTTTTTAACTCCTTACTTTTTGCACCAGTTTTTTTTAAGTTTATTCTTTTATCTGAGATCATTTTACTTCATTTGAATTATCCATCTAGAATTATTCAATATTTATTATTTCACTATGGACTGACTATAAATTTTGGTTTAAAAATAGCCTTGATAGTAATTTTTACTTTCTTTTAAGTTTTGTAATTGCAATTTAAATATTTTATATATAAGCTTTTATATTACATGTTAGACAATACTAATATCGTGATGTTTATGTTGAGTCCTTTCTTTACCCCTTTCCTCTTGTTTTTAGTTAATTGATGATATTTTGGGATGTCATAAGTGTCTGAGTGAAATAAATTTGTGTTTTCTTGAAATTATGCTTCCTTCTCTCAAAACTACTGAATTATATGCATAAACTTTTCAGCAGTAGTTACAATTTATGTGACATTTTAAAAAGTGCTTCATAACTACTAACACAGTTAATGTTAGCTAAATAATTGGCTGGAAAAGTGTTGTATGCATTCACACATCAATTTTTTATAAGGCCCAGGTTGTAGTTACCAAAATCTCAAGAAATATTATTTTTGTATTCTTCCTACCAAGTGTCGTGAATGACTTAGTTTTCTGTGCTGTCTTCCTTTCTTGATGAGCACACATTTTCTACTTCTCTATTTCTCAAATACTGTAAGCTTTATACATGACTTTATTTCAATGAAGTAATCAGGAATGGGCCCAAGGCTCCATACTTATCCAGTCTTTAAAACCCAAGGCGCTGTTTCTCTGGATTTTACAACACACTCTTTTCAGTCATATTCCAAAGATTTTATCATTCAGCAAATTTTATTTATAGCCTCTTATAGAATCTATATTCTAAGGTTGCTCTTATTGTTTTGGGGTATTATTAGATCCACCTGGAAAAACAATATTACCTAAGCTATAAAAATTATTTCTAGATGTTTTATATCAGGAGATGCCTTTTAATATTTTGAGAAATTTAAGTATATATCTACAATAAATTGTGATGAATCCACATGATAGAAATCTATGTGTCAGTTCAAAGTATGAATAAGACTCTGTGATCTTTGTAATACTAATATGTATGTGATAAAAGATCAATATACTTGGCATGATTCAATTTATGGAAAAGGAAGTATGCATAAAATTTTCCAATGTGTATATTTTGCAAAATGCCACAGCATAAAATATTTAGAGGACTAAGTATTTGCATCTGTGATTTAAACTTAGAAGGGTTAACAAGAATAGAAGAATCAAGAAGGAATCCTTTCACATCATCATTTTATCAGTGATTATTTTTACCTAAATGAACAAATATTTATGGTTTATCAATGAGATCCAGTGTGCCATGATGGGTAAGATCTTACATTATGGAATATGACTCTACTGTATATGGTGTTATTTGAAGTTAGTCCTTTAATATTGCAGTGGATCACTTCATTACTTTATAATGAAGATAAGTTTATAATTGTACCCTATCTCATAGTGCTACAAAGAGGAAATGAGGTAATATATGTAAACAACTTGAAAGAGGCCAATTCCCATTGTTCTTTTCCCCTTCGATTTTTACCTAAGAAATCAATTGTAAGTGGTTTTTAAAATTACATTTGAGGCTAAACATAAGTATCAGTAGGTGACAATTGCAGCAACAAAGAAAGAGATGCAAAATTAAAAATTGTTTTCCTCTACTTTGTATAGAATAGAGCAGTGTTATACCCTTTTAATTGTAGGGACTAGAACTAGTAATGTTTATAAAATTTGGAAATATAATCTGAATAATCAAAAGTGTTTATTCCAATCTCATATATTAATTAGAGTAAGACAAAGGTCAAATATCAACGATGGATAAGGGTTAGAAGCTCATCCTCTCAATTGTGTTATAATAAATGATTTTGAAAGAACATAATATGTGAATAAATAATTACAAATGATGTTATTTAAATTTTAAATGTCTAGACTATTTATTTTAAGACCTTCAGAAGCAATCTGCTATGTCAGGTTTAAAAAAAGTCATTGGAGAGCACAGAAGAAAAAAGGAATTTGAGTAAGAATGTTTTTATAATGTCCTTCACAGGAGAATCCCATGGACAGAGGAGCCTGGTGGAGCCAGATATGTGTGTGTGTGTGTGTGTGTGTGTGTGTATATATATAGGTGTAGAGGTATATAGGTATGTGTGTGTGTGTGTATATATATGTGTGTGTGTGTGTGTGTGTGTGTGTGTGTGTGTGTATGTGTGTATATGGGCTTTCCAGGTGGCTCAGTGGTAAAGAACCCTCCTGTCAATGCAGGAGATGTGGGTTTGATCCCTGGGTCAGGAAGATTCCCTAGAGAAGGAAATGGCAACCCACTCCAGTATTCTTTCGTGGGAAATCCCATGGACAGAGGAGCCTGATGGGCTACAGTCCATGCGGTCACAAAAGAGTCAGACCTGATGTAGCAACTGAACAGCAACAATGATTTTCTTCAATCATTTATGCATACATAGATGGATAATTTTGTTGTGTCCATATTTTGGCTATTGTGAATAATGCTGCAATGAACAGGATTGCAGTTATCTCTTCAAAATAATGATTTAATTTTTTCTATATGTACCCAAAGAAGAATTCCTGGATGACTCTTTTAAATTATTGGGGGAACCTCCATATTGTTTTCCATAGTGGCTATACCATTTTACATCTACCAACAGTGCAAAAGGGTTCCCTTTTCTGTACACTCTCCGCAATTTTTTCTTAACTTTTTTTTTTCCCTGATAATAGCCAAACAATCCCTTCCTGTTTTTTTCCTTCCATCAAACAACTCACTGAGCAAAAAGTCCAGAATAGAGAAGTTGAGAAGCAGTAGTTTTTTACAGAGATATGCTTTATTTATTCTGCCAAGAATAGCTACTCAGATTTCATCACTGAGACAGACGAGCAGGAATTTTTTTTTTTAAGGACACATTTAGGTAGCATAAAATTTCATATTTTTGTCCTCATTCTGCGAATATAAGATAAATAGTAGTCAGTTTCTACTAATATCCATTTCATTTAGTCAGTTATTCTAACCATGCAAATTGCTGTATGCACTACAACTTTAACCACTTCAAAATATTTTTCCAGGCACTGTTAAGATACAGTCATCATTAAATAGCAACTGTATTTCAAATAATGGCAGATTTAGAAAGGGAGCCTCCTCATTTCTTTCTGGTTATTTGCATTTGCATTACTGAACCTCTCACTTCTCATGAATTCTCTTACTTCTATGAACTCTCAAGTCAAAAACTTGCATCCAGTACTTATAGAAAGGTTCTGCTGCCATTACAGCTTACAAAAAGAGAAAATCTCAGCATTGTATATATTTTAATGAAATACACTACATATTTTGAAGTAGGCAATATGATGGTAAATGCACAGACAATTGTCAAAGGGGAGAAAAAAAATATAATGATGAAATGACGCCATTCATTTAGCCTAAACTTGACATCATAAAGGGATGTAGCTCTTCCCATGGGGTATTTAAAGTACTCAGCATTCTTTGTTGTTGCTATTTTCTAAAATTATTCAAGCTAGTATTTCAATTTAGAAGTTATTTGTAGTAATAAGTTTTAATTAAATTGTTTGTTATAATTATTTGATGCTTTTATAGGCCTCATAATAAAGAAGACTTGATACAAAATGAATCAAATGTACTATCTTACACAAGCTATTTTATTCTGATCATAAAAAATAAGAACATCAAATTACCATGAATTAAACATAACACTATTAGTGTCGTGTTTTATTTTATTTTGCCTTTCTGAGAATAATGTTACACTGTTGTCAAAACATTTGACAGTACAAGTGGGGTAAGTCATATGCTACACAGTTGCCAAAAAGGTATTTATGTTTTCTGTATCAGAACACTTAGACATTATTGTAATAAATATAGATGCTACCAAAATCCCAGGGTGATTGTCATGTTAGATAATGTTTGTGGAGAAATAAATAGATTTTCAAATATTGATGTCTTGGTTTACATCTCACTTCTAAATTATATAATTTCAATCATATATATGTTTGTTTAATGAGTTATATATCCTCAGAATTGGGTCAAAAGTGAATAATTCTGTCCACCTGACTTCCTAGATTTTTCTGTACATTGTTTTATCCTTCATATTCTTCCTATGTAATGCCATATACATAGATGATTTCAGTTAATACCGATATGGGAGGAATCTGGACCCAAAAGTCTTCAAATGAAGTGATATTTTCAGGTCCATGGCAATATGGTGAATCCCTGCTTATTTTCTCATCTCTTGTCTTTCAGAATAGATTTCCTCATGGTTAAAAAGGTGACAAAAATCTGCTGTGAGAATTCGCTACCCTGCTGATGTGCAGCAGAACCAGAGATCAAATTGCCAACATCTGCTGGATCATTGAAAAAGCAAGAGGGTTTCAGAAAAAAACATCTATTTCTGCTTTATTTACTATGCCAAAGTCTTTGACTGTGTGGATCACAATAAACTGTGGAAAATTCTGAAAGAGATGGGAATACCAGACCACCTGACCTGCCTCTTAAGAAACCTGTGTGCAGGTCAGGAAGCAACAGTTAGAACTGGATATGGAACAACAGATTGGTTCCAAATAGGAAAAGGAGTACATCAAAGCTGTGTATTGTCACCCTGCTTATTTAACTCATATGCAGAGTACATCATGAGAAACAGTGGGCTGGAAGAAGCACAAGCTGGAATTAAGATTGTCAGGAGAAATATCAATAACCTCAGATATGCAGATGATACCTCCCTTAGGGAAGAAGAACTAAAGAGCCTCTTGATGAAAGTGAAAGAGGAGAGTGACAAAGTTGGCTTAAAGCTTAACATTCAGAAAACTAAGCATGGTATCTGGTCCCATCACTTCATGACAAATAGATGGGAAAACAGTGGAAACAGTGGCTGACTTTTTCTAGGAGGCTCCAAAATCACCGCAGATGGTGGTTGCAGCCATGAAATTAAAAGACGCTTACTCCTTGGAAGGAGAGTTATGACCAACCTAGATAGCATATAAAAAGCAGGCATTACTTTGCTAATGAAGATCAGTGTAGTCAAGGCTATATTTTTCTAGCAGTTGGGCATGTATGTGAGAGTTGGACTATAAAGAAAGCTGAGCACCGAAGAATTGATGCTTTTGCACTGCGGTGTTGAAGACTCTTGAGAGTCCCTTGGACTGCAAGGAGATCCAACCAGTCCATCCTAAAGGAGATCAGTCCTGGGGTGTTCATTGGAAGGACTGATGTTGAAGCTGAAACTCCAATACTTTGGCCACCTGATGCAAAGAGCTGACTCATTTGAAAAGACGCTGATGGAGGGAAAGACTGAGGGCAGGAGGAGAAGGGGATGACAGAGGACGAGATGGTTGGATGGCATCACCGACTCAGTGGACATGGGTTTGGGTAAACTCCGGGAGTCGGTTATGGACAGGGAGGCCTGACATGCTGTGGTTCATGGGATTGCAAAGAGTTGGACACGACTGAGTGACTGAACTGAACTGAACTGATATGCAGAAGGGAAGAGATGGGGTATCTCCACTGGGAATAAAAACTCTTCTAATCAGTGTAACTGTGGCAATTTTTTTTCCCATGTGCACTGCTATATTTATTTTTTATTTTGTTGGCTGCACTGAGTCTTTGTTGCTGCACACAGGCTGTGTCTAGTTGTGGAGAGTAGAGGTTACTCTCTATATGTAGTGTATGGGCTTCTCATTGTGGTAGCTTCTCTTGTTGTGGGCACAGGCTCTAGCTGTGTCAGTTTCAGTAGTTGCATCATATATGCTCTTTAGTTGTGGCTCAAGGGCCCTAGGGTGTGTGGACTTCAGCAGCTATGGCACTGGGCTCAAATAACTGGCTCGTGAACTCTAGAGTATGGACTAATAACTAAGCCAACTAAAGTTCAGTTCAATCACTCAGTTGTGTCCAACTCTTTATGACCACATGGATTGCAGCATGCCAGGCTTCCCTGTCCATCACCAACTCCTGGAGCCTACTCAAACTCATGTCCATTGAGTCAGTGATGCCATCCAACCATCTCATCCTTGGTCATCTCCTTCCTCTCATGCCTTCAATCTTTCCCAGCATCAGGGTGTTTTCCAATGAGCCAGTTCTTCACATCAGGTGGCCAAAGTATTGGAGTTTCAGCTTCAGCATCAATGAATATTTAGCTTCCAATGAATATTCAGGATCGACTTCCTTTAGAATTGACTTGTTTGATCTCCAGGCAGTCCAAGGGACTGTCAAGAGTCTTCTCCAACCCCACAGTTTAAAAGCATTAATTCCTTGGTGTGCTGCCTTCTTCATGGTCTCTCACATCCATACATGACTACTGGAAAAATCATAGCTTTGACTATAGGGACCTTAGATAATAAAGTAATGTCTGTTTTTTAATATGCTGTCTAGGTTTGTCATAGCTTTTTTCCCAAGGAGCTATTGTCTTTTAATTTCATGGTTGCAGTCACCATCTGAAATGATTTTGGAGCCTAAGAAAATAAAGTCTGTCACTGTTTACATTATTTCTCCATCTATTTTCCATTAAGTGATTGCAGAGGCAGTGGATGTCATAATCTTAGTTTTTTGAATGTTGAGTTCTAAGCCAACTTTTTCACTCTCCTCTTTCACCTTCATCAAGGTGCTATTAGTTCCTCTTCACTTTTTGCAATAAGGGTGGTATCATCTATATATCTGAGGTTATTGGTATTTCTCCAAGAAATCTTGATTCCAGCTTGTGCTTCATCCAGCCTGGTATTTTTCATGAGGTACTCTGCATGTAAGCTAAATAAACAGGATGACAATATACAGCCTTGTCATACTCCTTTCCCAATGTTGAACCAGTCCCTTGCTCCATGTCTGGTTCTGTTGCTTCTTAACCTGCATACAAGTTTCACAAGAGATAGGTAAGGTGGTCTGGTATTCCCATCCATTTTAGAATTTTTCACAATTTGTGCTTCACACAGTGAAAGGCTTTAGTGTAATCAATGAAGTAGAAGTGGATGTTTTCTGGAATTCTCTTGCTTTTTCCATGATCCAATAGATGTTGGCAATTTGATCTCTGGTTCATCTGCCAACCCAGGGGTTGAAATCACATTTTTTTAAGCCTCCTGCCTATGGTAGGCAGATTCTTTGCCACTAGTGTCACCTGGGAAGTCCACATTTAGCCTATGTCTATCAAAACTCTGTAATAGCCCAGCTGTTAGTGTCCTGCAGACCTCATGGAGCATTGAGACATTTTTGAGTGATAAGCACACGGCACACATAGGGTGGCTCAGACAGTGAAGAATCTGTCTGCAGTGCAAAAGACCTGGGTTCAATCCCTGGGTCAGGCAGGTCCTCTGGAGAGGAAATGGAAGCCTATTCCAGTATTCATGCCTGGAGAATTCTGTGGACAGAGGAGCCTGGTGGAATATAGTCCTTGAGTTGCAGAGTCAGACATGACTGAACGACTGACACTTTTACACTTTCTTTCATTGGAGCTTCCTTGGTGCCTCACATGGTAAATAATCTGCCTGAGATGCAGGAGATTCAGTTCAGTTCCTGGGTTGGGAAAATCACCTGGAGAATGGAATGGGAATTCACTCTATTATTCTTTTCTGGAGAGTTTCCATAAGCAGAGGAGTCTGGTGGGCTACAGTCCATGGGGTCACAAAGAGTCAGATACTACTGAGTGACTAACACTATCAACAATGGAAGAAGTGACTGACAAACAAAGAAATTAGTTGAATTAGTTGAAAAATGGTCATGTCAGGGACATATTTCTTTAAAGATGAAAAGTTTATCACTTCTTAGCTTTACCTCTAAAATAGAAGCTGGCATATTCCTGTGAGTATTTAAGCATTACGTCTAATTCAGCAACCATGTATTGAATAGACTTGTGTTTAAATAATATAGGACTGCAAAAATGCTATGTTGAAAAAATTTTGTAATTGATAAAACTGTTCTTTTTACCATGTGTGAGAAATAGCAAGATATCCTGCTTTCATGATCAGAAAATCTGTTGATATTTGGATATCAATGCAAATTTGCAAATGTATCTGAGATATACTCTAGTGTTATCACTCATGATGATTTTCACTTTCTTTAGTAAATAAGAAAATTATGTTGTGTTACAGTTTTCAAACAGTTTTCCATGAAATTTTAGTGATTCAGAAGACAACAGAAGTAGAATGAGTGGATAACGGGACAAGATTCTTGTCTCCAATTGCAACCTCAAATAGAGTATCTAGGATTGCATGCCTTATAAAGATTTAGGACTTCATGAAATATGTTTTAAATGCTATATCTTTTCAATTTAAAGGTTTAGGTTACCAATAGGTTAAATGATAGCTACAACTCTTTCAGTTTCCCAAAAAGGAAAAAAAAAATACTAGTAATAGAACAGAAGACAATATTCTGAGGGTTTGATTTTTCTTGTTTATGATTGTTTATAAAGGTATATAAGGGCTTCCCAGGTGCTGAAGGGGTAAAGAATCCCTTGCCAATGCAGGAGTTGCAAGAGTTGCAGGTTCAATCCTGGGCTAATTGGGAAGATCTCCTGGAGAAAACATGACAACCCACTCCAGTGTTCTTGCCTGGAAAGTCTCATGGACAGAGGAGCCTGGAGAGCTACAGCCCTTGGAGCTGCAAAGAGTTGGGCACAACTTATAGACTGAGGATCAAAGTTATTTTTTTTCCCATCAAGTCATGTTCACAAATACCATGCAATACTGCTGCTGCTGCTGCTGCTGCTAAGTCACTTCAGTCATGTCTGACTCTGTGTGACCCCATAAACGACAGCCCACCAGGTTCTGCCATCCCTGGGATTCTCCAGGCAAGAACACTGGAGTGGGTTGCCATTTCCTTCTCCAATGCATGAAAGTGAAAAGTTAAAGTGAAGTCGCTCAGCCGTGTCTGACTCTTCACGACCCCATGGGCCTACCAGGCTCCTCCGCCCATGGGATTTTCCAGGCGAGAGTACTGGAGTGGGTTGTCGTTGCTTTCTCCGATCATACAGTACTATGTAAGGTTAAATTATTTCTCTTAACTATAATATCAACATCTATCCCCTAACTAGTAAAATCAGCTAATCTTAGGGAGCCACATGTCTTCATATAATTGAAGTAAGATTTGACAGATAAATATTTTATTTTCTCAATATATAATGCTAATTTTATAAGACTACACAAATCTAATTTTCTTCTAAAAACAGGTTTACTCTGATTTATACAACTGTGAGATCCTGTTTAACATCAGGAGTAACTCTGTGGTCTGTTTCATCATAATGAGGCCTTTAACTATTAGGTTAAAAACAAAGATAATTCCAGCTCCAAGTTTATTATTCAATGATGCTTGCATGCTAAGTCACTTTAGTCATGACTGACTCTTTGCAAACCTATGGACTGTAGCCCATCAAGCTTCTCTGTCCATGGGATTCTCCAGACAAGAATACCAGGGTGGATGGCCATTCCCTCCTCCAGGGGATCTTTCAAAACCAGGGATGGAGCCCACAGCTCTTGTGTCTCCTGCATTGGCAAGTGGGTTCTTTACCACTAATGCCACCTGGAAAGCCCCATCCAATGATGGATAGCCATTATTTAATATTCTGTTCACTTCTATTGTAATTCAGTGTTTTTGCAGTATCAAAGGCCTTAAGAAGTACCCATGATTTTATTATAAGAGATGACAGAGGGAGAAGAGAATTTTGAAATGCAAACTTTTAACCATGTCTAATATTAGCAACCTAGATAGCATACTAAAAAGCTGAGACATTACTTTGCCAATGAAGGTCCATCTGGTCAAGGCTATGGTTTTTCCAGTGGTCATGTATGCATGTGAGAGTTGGATTGTGAGGAAAGCTGAGCACCAAAAAAATAGATTCATTTAAACTGTGGTGTTGGAGAAGACTCTTGAGAGTCCCTTGGACTGCAAGGAGATCCAACCATCCATCCTAAAGATCAGCTCTGGGTATTCATTGGAAGGACTGATGCTGAAGCTGAAACTCCAATACTTTGGCCACCTCATTCGAAGAGTTGACTCATTGGAAAAGACCCTGTGCTGGGAGGGATTGGGGGCAGGAGGAGAAGGGGACGACAGAGGATGAGATGGCTGGATGGCATCACTGACTTGATGGACATGTGTTCGAGTAAACTCCGGGAGTTGGTGATGGACAGGGAGGCCTGGCATGCTGCAGTTCATGGGGTCGCAAAGAGTCAGACACGACTGAAAGACTGAACTGACTGAATACTAGCAAATATTTAAAGCAAATGAGTCTTTTCATAAATGTTAACAAACAGAATATTTATATATCTCAGTAGAGAAAGGAAGAATACTGAACAAGAGACTTTCTGGCCAGACTAATCTGGATGACGTCTTCTGTGGACAATCCATTTTAAGATTTGAGAGGGGTAATGTGAGACATCCAACATGTACATATTCCAATGAAATTAAGATTCTTTTCAAATCTGAATTCACTGACAGTGTGATAAGGTTTTGTTTTCTAAAGAGCAAAATTTGTTCACAACTGATTTATATTGAAAATATTAATAATCTAATTTTTTTCTAAACACAAAATTCCTCATGTCATACAACAAAATATTAACAAACAGCTTGACACTGTTCAAGAAAAAATGAAACTGCTCCCATCAATTTAGACTTTACCGTCTTTTTACTTCTATCTGTAAATTTTACATAGGAAAAACTTATAGAAAATTAAACTGGTATTTAATAAATATATTGACAAATGTACCTGATAGTTATGCTTAGTCCCTCAGTCATGTCTGACTCTTTGCGACCCCACAGACTGCAGCCCACCAGGCTTCTCCGTCCATGGGGATTCTCCAGGCAAGAACACTGAAGTGGGTTACCATGCCCTCCTCCAAGGGATCTTCCCAACCCAGGGATCGAACCCAGGTCCCCTGCATTGCTGGAAAATTCTTTACTGACTGAGTCATCAGGAAACCCAAATTAAAATTACCAGATAATTTTTATCTGATAGTTAAATGCATATAAAATATTAGTCTAGCTGGGCAGATACCAAGTTGTCATTTCTGATAAAGTAGAAGTTTCCTCCCTACTCTTCCTGGGAAATCACATCAAGAACCAACACTATGGACCTCCCTGGTGGTCTAGTGGTTAAAAATCTGCCTGCCAACATAGGGGACATAGGTTTTATCCCTGTTTCAGGAAGATTACACATGCAGCCAAATAACTGAGCCTGTGAACCACAACTACTGATGCCCACTCTCCTTCAAGCCCATGCTCTGCAACAAGAGAAACCACGGCAATGAGAAGTGTGCTCACTGCAACTAGAGAGTAGCCCCTACTCACCGCAGCTAGAGAAAGCCCACACAGCAACAAAGATACAGCACAGCCAAAAATAGGTGAATAAATATTTTTAAAGAAAAAAAAAATAAAAGAACCAACACTGTGTTGATTATTCTTAAATCTATCTTCCGTTCATATGTCTTACAGGGGCCAGATTAATATCTTTGAATACCTGCTGAATAGAGACACATTGAAGATCTATATGCCTAAAAAGACCACAATAACATTTCTTCAACATCTTCTTCTTCTCAATTATCTCATTATGTGGCACCATTTCTAACATGTTCAGTAAAATAATTAAATTATACTTAACCTCTGCTTTGTCCTTCTCACTCAAGTTGCCTACACTGGTGCGAGTTCTAATTTTTTTTTGGAATATAAATTTAAAATATGGCACAATAATCTTGTTTCCCATTTTAGAAATTCATCATACTTTATCTGAGTTGATTTTTTTGAATCTATAATCACCTGATTCTATTTTTTTTAACCTAAGCAGCATAATTACATAATAGAAAAAAGAATGGAATCTTGTTTCCAGTCCTGCCTATATGAAGCTTGAAAGTCCACTCCATACTACTAACAAGTAAAAAGCTGAACAAATTGAAAAATTAGTTCTTTGTGGAAACTTAAGAGAGGGGAAGATACAGGGTAAAACTCTGCCTTCAAGATTGGAGAGATAGACAGCAAACTGGGAATGGTACCTTACCAGGGCAGAAATTCGTAAGCGCAAAGGTGGGCAGCTACCAATACCAGGGCAAGAAAACCTGAAATTCAGGACTGCTGAAGGCTCAGGCTGGGCAACTCTGAGACTTAAATCTTCCAATAATAAGTGGTTTCCTCACAATTTTACAGATTTACCACAAGAAGTTCAACCAAGTTTTCAGAGTAAATATCAGAGGAAAATTCCCATTGGTGTCTGGTAGGGAGAAAAAAGAATCATTTTGAAATACCACAAACACTGAGTTGTTTTTAACTAGACCCTAACCTGCTGGATATTGGCACAGCCTCATTAACTTGGTGGAAGGGAAATATCTAAACTCAATCCACTCTAGGCATCCTGTCTACCTAATTGTAGATAAAAGAAACAAAGAAACAAACAAAAAAAGAAAAAATCTGAGAAATGTTTGTGAAGTTCACAGTCTAGAGGCATACTCTTACTAAACGTTTGAGACCTAATTATAAGATTATAGAACACTGCCCACCCCAACACAGGTCACCACCACATTACTAAAGACCTATTTACAGTGGTTCCTTTAAAAAGTACATTATGTATCACTTTCAAGGAAAAAAGAAAACAAGTTAAAATAAAATGTTAAAAAAAACAAAAACAAACTGAAAATAATCTACACACTTGAAGAGACAGAGAAAGTGTCAGAACAGAGAACAGCAGGAATAGTGGAATTTTCAGACTGAGAATATAAAACAACTATGAGAAAGCTTTTTTGATGGGTTTCTTAGTACACAGGATATGGCTGAGGAAAGAATCTCTGAGCTAGAGGCTATATCATAGAAACTTGAAAAAACAAAAGAGCAAAGAGAACAGAAACTGATAAAAAGAGAGTGGACTGGAACTTCCCTGGTGGCCCAGTTATTAAGAGTCTGCCTTCCTATGTAGGGGACAGGAATTCAATCCCTGATTAGGGAACTAAGATCCCACATGTCATCTAGCAACTAAGCCCTCTGACCCCAACTCCTGAGTCATCCTCTAGAGGTGGTGACACAACTAGAGAGAAGTCCATGCACCACAACCAATATACAATGCTGACAGATATGTAAATACACAGCCACACACACACACACACACATACATATATATATATGTGTGTCTGTGTGTATATATATATATATATATAAAACTAAAAACAGAGCAGACTATTCAAAGATTTAAAAACAGGGTCAAATTTGTAACATGCATAATGGGACTACCAGAGGGAGAAGGAAGAAAACAGAAGAAGTACGAGAAAAGATAATGACAAAGAATTTTCTCAAATTAAGATCAAACCCCAAACAATAGATCCAGGAAATTATAGACCATTAAAGATGATAAACGCTAAAAAGAAAAAAAAATTCCAAAGAGACCTGAGGGGGATAATAAACACCTTACCTACAGAGGAACAAATACAAGGATTTCTTTTGACATTTCAGATTCAGAAAATCTGAATAAGAAGAGAGTATACTGAAATAAATATTGGGGGAAAAACAAAAAACAAAAAACAAAACACCACCTAACAATGTTGTACTCTGTGAAATTTTCCCTCAAAATTGAAGGAGATTAAAGACTTCCTCAGAGAAACTGTGATGAAATTTGTTGCTGGTAGACCTATTCTGCAAGAAATGTTATAAAAGTGTTTTAGATAGAAAAAAAAAAAATGACATGTGTCAGAAACTTGGATCAGTGCAAGAAGGGAACAGCATCAAAGAATAAATAGGTAACATTAAAATAAAAACAGTTATTTTTCATACTAATGTCAAAGAATGCTCAAACTATTGCATAATTGTACTCATCTCACACACTAGCAAAGTGATGCACAAAACTCTCCAAGCCAGGCTTCAACAGTTCATGAACAATGAAATTACAGATGTTCAAGATGGATTTAGAAAAGGCAGAGGAACCAGAGATAAAATTTCCAACATTGATTGGATCATAGAAAAAGCAAACAAGTTCCAGAAAAAACATCTACTTCTGCTTTATTGACTATGCCAAAGTCTTTGACTATGTGGATGACAACAAACTGGAAAATTCATAAAGAGATGTGAATACCAGACCACCTGACCTGCCTCCTAAGAAATCTGTATACATGTCAGGAAGCAACAGTTAGAACTGGACATGGAACAGCAGACTGGTTTCAAATAGGGAAAGGAGAACATCAAGGCTGTATATTGTTATACTGCTTATTTGACTTTTATGCAGAGTACATCATGAGAAATGCTGGGCTGGATGAAGCACAAGCTGGAATCAAGATTGCCAGGAGAAATATCAATAACCTCAGATATGCAAATGACACCACCCTTAAGGCAGCGAAGAAGAGCTAAAGAGCCTCTTGAAATGTGGAAGAGAAGAGTGAAAAAGTTGGCTTAAAGCTCAACATTCAGAAAACTAAGATCATGGCATCTGGTCCCATCACTTCATGGGGAATAGATGGGGAAACAGAGGAAACAGTGGCTGACTTCATTTTTATGGGTTCCAAAATCACTGCAGATGGTGACTGAAGCCATGAAATTAAGACATTTACCCCTTGAAGGGAAAGTTATGACCAACCTAGACAGCATATTAAAAAGCAGAGACATTACTTTGTCAACAGAGGTCCACCTAGTCAAGGTTATGGTTTTTCCAGTAGTCATGTATGGATCTGAGAGTTGGACTATAAAGAAAACTGAGCACTGAAGAATTGATGTTTTTGAACTGTGTTGTTGGAGAAGACTCTTGAGAGTCCCTTGGGCCACAAGGAGATTCAACCAGTCCATCCTAAAGGAAATCAGTCCTGAATATTCATTGGAAGGACTGATGCTGAAGCTGAAACTCCAATACTTTGGCCACCTGATGAGAAGAACCGACTCATTGGAAAAGACCTTGATGCTGGGAAAGATTGAAGGCAGGAGGAGAAGGGAATGACAGAGGCTGAGATGGTGGATGGCATCACTGATTCAATGAACATGAGTCTGAGTAAGCTCCAGAAGTTGGTGATGGACTGGGAAGCCTGGAGTGCTGCAGTCCATGGGGTCACAAAGAGTCAGACATGACTGAGTGACTGAACTGACTGATGCTCTCATTTTGTTGCAATTACTTACACTTGCATCTATAAAATATAAAAAAAAACATATCTTCAAAATCTTATGAATATGTCTTTGTGTGTGCATCATTTTCTACATGTTCTCACTTTCTTTTATAATATTACTGCTGTATTGCAAAATAAACTTCTACCTTAAGATATAATGAAAATATACATTTTCCTCATAGAAAAGTTGGAAAGTGAGTTTATTATCAGTGCAAAATATAATTGAAACCCTCACAGAAGATATTACTCTTTAAGAAATTATAAATTTTCTAGACTTTATATAATCATATGTATCTGTGTTTATAATAGCTTATTAATAAATTTAACATCTTCAGGATTAAATGTGAATTTAATGAATGCATGCAATATAAATAAGCATAATTGTTAGTAGCTGCATAATTCTACATAATTTTACATAATTGCACCAGTACTATTGTCCTGAAACCTATTTAGCTATTGCTGGATAATTATATTTTTAGATAAATATTATAAACTCTACTGGATTACATATTTATATGTATTTGCATGAATTTGTGCTATATAAATATCATTCCTTTAACAGATTCCTAGAATATGTAAAGCTATGTGAAAGCACATAACAGTTTAATGGATCTTTCTGTATAATGCAAAATATTTTTCTTTAGAAATTTTGAGATTCTTAAAACAAGTCACAGTTTAATCGCAGTTTTGTGTTGACTATATCAATGTGCGTGTTTGCCAAGTCACTTCAATCGTGTCTGACTATTTGTACCATGCTCCTCTGTCCATGGCATTGTCCAGGCAAGAATATGAGTGAGTTGCCAGGCCCTCCTCCAGGGGATCTTTCTGACTCAGGGATCAAACCCGTGTCTCCTGAATTGGCAGGCAGGTTCTTTGCTACTAGCCCCACCTGGGAAGTCCCAACTGTATCGATACTCTTTTCTAAAAATTGCCTAAAACCTGAATTTAAAATATTATATTTTTGGAAAGAAGACTAATTTTAGAAGTGAGAATTTCCTTATGCAGGTAGGACACAGTGTTAGGTAGTCTCATTGAGTAAATACTGAAAGACACAGGATGCTTCTTAGGAAAAAACAAGGAACCCTCAAGATGACAAAAAAAGGAAGGAAATGAAGACGTATGGTAAGTAACCTCGACTGCTTTTCCTGGCCCATTCCAACTTGTACACATGTATTGAAAAAGCTGGCTTAAAATTCAACATTCAAAAAACTAAGATCATTGCATCCAGTCCCATCACTTCATGGCAAATAGACTGGGAAACAACGGAAGCAGTGACAGATTTTATTTTTTTGGACTTCAAAATCACTACAGATGGTGACTGCAGCCATGAAATTAAAAGACATTTGCTCTTTGGAAGAAAAACTATGACCAACCTAGGCAGCATATTAAAAATCAGAGACATCACTTTGTCAACAGTGGTCTGTACAGTCAAAGCTATGGTTTTTCCAGTAGTCATATACAGATACAAGAGATGAACCATAAAGACCCATCAAGAAGGCTGAGAACTGCTTTGGAGCTGTGGTGCTGGAGAAGACTCCTGACAGTCCCTTGGGCAGCAAGAAGATCAAACCAGTCAATGTTAAAGGGTATCAACCTTGACTATTCATTGGAAGGACTGATGCTGAATCTGAAGCTCCAATACTTTGAAGTGAAGAGCCAACTCATCGGAAAAGACCCTGATGCTGGGAATGATTAAAGGCAGGAGAAGGGGGAGACAGAGGATGAGATGGTTGGATGGGATCACCTACTTAATGGACATGAATTTGAGCAAACTCTGGGAGTTAGTGAAGGACAGGGAAGCCTGGCCTGCTGAAGTCCATGGCATTGCAAAGGGTCAAACAAGACTGAAGCACTAAACAACAGCAATTGTTTCCACTGGTATTGAGCAATTGAGTCCTACTGATACCTCTCTTACAGATAGAAGTTTGAAGAAACAAAAGAAAGAAAAACTGATATTCAGCAGTGTTTAATTTTCTTACAAAGTCAGAAATCAACTTTAAAATGCTTTATTGGGGGTCAAATTATGGAAGTAGCCAAATGCCAGATTTGGCTGCTACTTATGCTGTGGTTGGGGATGTCTCTCATATGGAAATGGATGTGAATATTGAGTTTGCATTAGGAGATTGGAAGCTGCCTGTTGAGATTTGCTGCCTGCTGCCCTGAACACATTTGGAAGGAAAACAACCAGTTTTGTTCAAGGTGAAAGGTTACATATAACCCCCTACACAATAGCTGGAGATGAATTTCTCTGCATTTCCAGGATATATGACTTAGCCAAAAATTTCTATTTCTCCTCCTAAGTATTACTGACTAGGTGTAGTTGGATGTATATGTATATATGTGTATATAGAAATATGAAGTTTTCTTTGGGGAACTATATTTACAGTCTCCGTATTGAGATGGGATTTTTGTTTGCATGAATTGATATTTTTGAGAGAATTCCATAATACTCTATTGAGACAGATTAACATTATGCTCATGTAGGCAGTTCCCCAAAGTAGCAAACTACAAATGTACCAGGGCATGAACTAATAATAATGATCTGAGCAAAATTTAATTTTGACCATGAAGTGGAAGTCTAGCAAGAAAGTCAGGGCTGTTTGGACTATAAGGAGTTTAAAATCTGTGGTCAACAAGACAGCGAGAAGTAAATATTGGCTTTTAGATTGGCAAAATGAAAATATGTGTTTGTAATTATGTATCCATTTATTCAGCAATTATTGAAAATTAGCCACTGAGACTACAAGAAAGAGTAAAGTATGGTCACAGTCTCTACTTCTAAGGAACCTATGAGACAAGTTGTAAGTTAATATTACTTTGAGAAATAGTATGAGAAGTGACCCTGAATGCAGAAAATCCAAATATGTGCATAGCCTAAAAGTCTGATTAAGTGAGCTGTTCATTTCTAATTATTAGAATATAAGAAGAAAAATAAACACATTTTAGGTTTTTTAACATAAAAGGATATAAATGAAAGACTAAAATATTCTTCATATTTTATCACATAATAACTATTTGTATTACTGTGAATTGATTTATATTAAAAAGTTGTAAAGAAATAGTTGAGGCCAAAAAAGCAAAACTGGAATTCATCATCCAGAATGAGTCTTTATTGTTCCTAATTACTTCTTTATATTTTATTATGTACTCAATATTCACAATTGATATATGAATCCTTATTTGTAAATATTCAGAACCCATTTTAACATACATTATTTTAGTTATCTTTCTATCTTTCTGCTTTAATTATAAGTTCACATGTGCTTCAAACTTTACTTTAAAGCTACCATATCACCTTCCTACACAGTAGCCCTAAAACATTTTCTGTATATTGGTCTGTGTTAAACATCAAGGATGAATAGGATGCTAAAGTCTAGGATGATAGTGGAAAAAACTCAAACCTTCATGCCAATTATTTGTTTCCTAGAGGATTTATTTTGGTCAGTTTGAGTGGCTATAACAAGATACTATAGACTGGGATGTTTAAATAACAAATATTTATTTCTCAGTTCTGGAGGCTGATAGATTATCAAGTTGCAGGCAGATTCAGTGTTTGGTGAAAGCCAGTTTCTTGAATTCTAGTTTGTGACCTTCTTGCTGTCTGCTCATATGGTCTTCTCTCCTTGCCTGCTCCTGGAGACAAAGTGTTTTGTCTCTTCCTCTTCTTAGTGAAAGTTGCTCAGTCATGTCCAACTGTTTGTGACCTCACTGCCACTATACAGTCCATGGAATACTCCAAGCCAGAATACTGGAATGGATAGCCTTTTCCTTCTCCAGGGGTCTTTTCCTCTAATTAAGTTGAGTGAATGTCTCTCAGTCATGAAGTCTCTCTCTCTGACTCTTTGCGACCCCATGGACTATAGCCCGCCAGAGTCCTCTGTCCATGGAATTCTCCAGGCAAGAATACTGGAGTGGTAGCCATTCCCTTCTCCACGGGATCTTCCCAACCCAGGAATCAAACCCAGGTTCCACATTGCAGATGGATTCTTTACTGTCTTAGCCACCAGGGAAACCCCTTCCTCTTCTCAAAAGGGTAGTATTCCCATAATGAGGACCCTACCCAAACAACCAAATTTAGCCAAATTAGGATCCACCTCCAAATATCAATACATTGGGCATTAGGGCTTGAACATAATGAATTGGGAAGAGGGGGGGAAGTTGCAAATATTCAGTCCATGACATCATTAATGTCTTTCCAAAGGTCTTTTACTACTGATTGACATTGCAGCTGCTCAAAATTGGCATAACATATGACATTTATTTTTTTAATCTAGTCTGGGCTTGATCAAAAGACTAGGTGAATAATTTTCACAGTTTATGTATCTTTGCAAAGAAATAGGATTGCATGTCTAGTGTGAACACACAGGTGTAGAGCATTATTCAAGCAGTTAAATCTATATGCTATTTATTCCTACCATTTATACAGTCCTGTTTGGCTATTCATGTGTCCTTTTATAACTCTAGGTAGATTTAAAGCTTGCGGTGGGTAATAGCAATGCCCTTACCTAGTGTGTTCACGATCATGCTTAAAAGTACACCTGTGGCTGATTCATGTTGATGTATGGCAAAACTCACCACAATATTGTAAAGTAATTAGCCTCCTATTAAAGAAATGTTATTATTATTATCTTTTTCAGAAGTGAAAGTGTTAGTCGGTCAGTCATGTCTGACTCTTTGTGGACCTATGAACTGTAGCCTGCCAGGCTCCTCTGTCCAGGCAAAAATACTGGAGTAGATAGCCATTCCCTCCTCCAGACTATATTGTATAAAATGTTATAACATATGCAAATATAATCTGCAAAGCTTTTAAATTGAATGCATTTCTCCATAGTTTCCAGTAAAGATTGCTCAAGAGAGGAAGTAGAGGTTAGGAGAGAAAATAAACTAATGTAACTTCTTCAGTCCTTTTTCTATCCCCTAGTCTTTATCTGGCAATCACAGGCACATCTATATGCTTATTAAATTATCTACACACATTCAGACAACATCTTGCCACTGAAATTCATCTGCCTGGGAACATATCCCTTCAACTCAACTTTACCATGTTTCACAGAGTACTTGGACTAGTTCATTTATGTCACCTCAGTGTTTATGACAGAACATAGGTTATTCTGATGTCTTCTTATGACTAAATAAATAGTTAATCAAAATTACACTAACCCAGATCATTTTAAGCTGGTAGTAATTTAAAGCAGTGAGAAGTATTTGGTTACCTGCTATCTGGTAAGAAAACAAATCATGCCTTTGGAACAGGAATACTTTCCTGTGTGTTAGCTTTCACAACTAGCTTTAAAGGGTCTATACTGTATCTAAGCCTCCTTTCCCAACTCCCACATAATCACATTTATCAATCTGAGTTTACTCTGTAAATGAACTCAACCTTTCCATATTTGAAAACCTTCATAAGTGGCCTTTAAAGTTGTAAAAGTTCAGAGGCAGAGGATAGTCTTCAATGACTTCCAGTCTATCAAAAATTTCATGTTTCTGGTTCTTCTGTCTTATAAACTCATCTATCTGTACCCTGGAGGAACATATAAGCCAAAGGAAGCTAATGTCCACTGTATCCAGGCAAATTAAAAAGTTGCTAATTTTACTACCTTCTGAATAATTGATCATTTTCTCCTGTATTTTATTGCTACCTACAGCACCAGTCATCAGATAAGGAGGAAAAATAAATAAATCTCTTCATCAATATCTATATTTATTAACTTGTGTTTATGCCTTTCCTTATTTTTGAAAAAAATTAAAATGTTACACATAATTATGTACTTTATGTCCAGACTAAAATAAGCACAGAGTAATCAGAACAAATAGAAGAGAGAGAATAAAGAAGGTTAAGTTTCTAGACCCTTTTGTTTACCTACTCTTACAAATATGCTATGATTCTCTGGGTTAGCAAACACAGTATTTTTCCTCACAAAAATCATATTCTTCCCAAAGAAAGCACTATTTCACATTAGGATGGATGTTCAGGAAACTGGGAAGTACATTAATATCTGTAGATTATTTTAAGTGTAATTAAGGATTCAAGAAATTTTAAAATTCCACAGCAATACAGTTGCTTTTTCCCACAGGGCCCTATGACAAATGTGTTCATTTGGGCAAGTGGATGACTTTCACGGAGTGATAATGAGGGAGTCAATATTCCATGTTGACTCAATGCAGTAGGTGACAAATTACTTTTCTTACTACTCCCCAAATTGTTCCTTAGGGTCAGCCTCAAAAATAGAAAGATTTAGCAGCTGCAGCTTTAGTAAGAACTGAGAAGCATCAAGAGTCTATACTCATAGTCATAGTAGATTCTTTCCTCTAAACTCACTAGGGGAACAAAAAGACTGCTTCTAAACACTAATCTTGAGATCATACAGTTTAACTGAAAGAGTCTCCATGATTTTGTTTTTTATCTTCTGGAGTTCCTTATATTAGTTTGATACAGTAATTTAATACAGGACAATAATACCACTTTGAAACTGGTGCATTTATAGTGCTTCACTAAATCCATTTGTCACTTTCCTTTCTAGGCTTTATTTTTTACAAGTAAAAAATAAGGAAGTTTGGCCAAATATTTCCAATAACTTACTGAAAAGAATTACTAATTTCCCTCAAATATTCATTGAATATTTGTTACTCTAGTAGAGCATCACTTTAAAAAAAATTAATTGAAGGATAACTGGAGGATAAATATGCCCACTAACAGGCATATGCTCTCAGAAAACTATATTTTAAAAAGACACATGTGTCTCAGTGTTCATTGCAGCACTACTTATAATAGCCATAGAAGCAACCTAGACATACATTGACAGATGAATGGATAAAGAAGATATGGTACATATATGAAATGGAGTATTAGTCATAAAATTGAATGAATTTGAGCTTAATGACTCAAAAGAGTATTATATTCTTTAGCATTTTATTGGAGTTCACTTTATTTGAATTCATTGCTGTTACTAAATGTTAATTGTCCTAACATCCAGATGTCCAAATAAGATTTCTAACATTAAAATAATAATAGAAACAGTTTGATATTGCAACCCATATTTATCTTCTTCGGCTCTTAATGTTCTTTCGTGTTATTTTTTTTTTTTTTCGTTTTTTTGTTTGCTTGTTTGTTTGTTTTTTACCTAAATACCATGTATTTAATAAGACTTAAGATGAAAGTAAACTCTGGGAGTTGGTGATGAACAGAGAGACCTGGTGTGCTGCGATTCAGGGGTGGCAAAGAGTTGGACACGACTGAGCGACTGAACTGAACTGAACTGACGATGAAAGGATATTTATGTAACCATTTTATACCAGAGTCATACTTAGATGTTGTCACTGGATTATATTAAAAAAGGAATTAAATATTTTCTTACTCTTGGTTGCTGTATAGCCAAGCCAATTTTAAACCAGCTAAAAGCAATGAATACATCAGTATTTGAGTTGATCTTCACCATTGGCAATTATAGCTATGCCAAAACTTCTTGTAACAACATTGAGTAATATGCCACACTAATCTGGCTAGGTTATTAGGACTAGATAATATAAAACTGATGATGTTAATAATCTGAATTAGAATTTTGCTTTGTTAGCCAGTTGCCATAAAGCCAGCAATATATAAACCACAACAAACTAAAGTCATTGATTCATGAATAATTTAATATTATATATTGTAATTTAGTGGGGGTGGGAAGGGGAGCAGAGGAGATGGAAAGGGGATACATTTATCAAGGAAAGGGTTACCAGAAGTGTTCATTAAAGGAATATTAGCCATCATCTTGGAGAAGGAAATGGCAACCCACTCCGGTACGCTTGCCTGGAGAATCCAATGGATGGAGCAGCCTGGTAGGCTATAGTCCATGGAGTCGCAAAGAGTCAGACACGACTGAGCGACTTTACTTCACTCACTTCATACTTAATTACTGGAGAAGGAAATGGCAACCCACTCCAGTATTCTTGCCTGGAGAATCCCACGGACAGGGGAGCCTGGCGGGCTGTGGTCCATGGGGTCGCAGAGTCGGACATGACTGAAGTGACTGAGCAAGTAAGAGCACTGAAGTAGATGAACCTAGAGTCTGTAATACAGAGTGAAGTAAGTCAGAAACAACAACAACAAAAATATTTATATTTTCTATAAATAGAAAAATAGAAAAACAAATGTATTTCTATATATATATATATATGTGGAATCTAAAAAAATGGTATGATTATCTTATTTGCAGGGAAGAAATAGAGACACAGATGTAGAAATGTACTTGTGAACACAGCAGGGGAAGGAGAGGATGGGACAAATGGAGAGAGGCATTGAGATATATACATTATCGTGGGTAAAATAAATACATTATCATGGGTAAAATAAATAGCTACTGGGAAGTTGCTATATGACACAGGAAGTTCAACCTGATACTCGGTGATGACATTGAGAAGTGTGATGGGGAGTAGGAAGGAGACTCAAAAGGGAGGGACTATATGTACACTTATGGCTGATTCATGTTGTATGGCAGAAACCAACACAACATTGTACAGCAATGATTCCCCAATTAAAAAAAAAATCTGAAGTGGTAACAAACTCAGAAAGATTCAGGTAAACATCAAAACCCAAGCACAGTGTGGAAGGTGAGGGTGGGATGATCTGAGAGAATAGCCTTGAAACATATATATTATCATATGTGAAACAGATCGCCAGTCCAGGTTTGATGCATGAGACAGGGTGCTCAGGGCTGGTGCACTGGGAAGACCCAGAGTGATGGGATGAGGAGAGAGGTGGGAGGGGGGTTCAGGATGGGGAACACATATACACCCACGGCTGATCCATGTCATTGTATGGCAAAAAAACACTACAATATTGCAAAGTAATTAACCTCCAATTAAAATAAGTAAATAAATTTTTTAAAAAAGACAGAATTACACACACACAAAAAGGAAAAAGCAATAGTTGAGAGCAACCAGAATGCCAGGAGAGGGCATGGAATTAACAGAGTGTCACGAGAGTTTTTAATACTGATTAAAGTATTTACGACTTTAATCAGTATTCTTTAATACTGATTAAAGAAGTAAAAAATCACATGGACAAAGAGTGAAAAATTGAAGACAAAAGAAGTTAATGTAAAAGATAACTATGCATGTCAATAAATCAGAACTCTTGATAGGAGGATAACTGTGAGAGGAAACCATCATAGAGTGAAATTCTGGAACTAAATAACTACATTTTGATAAGTTTGATATGAATGTCAAAGTCTTAGAAGTAGCTGAGAGTTATGTGCTAAAATCAAGAGAAGTTCATTGGAAATGAGGTCAAGCTATTCAGGAGTTAGGATTTTGAATAAGTTTCTCAGTCAGATATTAAAAACAACAAGGATAATGTCAAGAGTTTCAGTGTAGACAGTTGGTAAAACTGAGAAATATGATTGACAGTTTCTCCCTTACACTCTAACGCATCCAGTTACAAAGACCTGTGATTCTACTGCTGGAGTCTGTTTTCAATCTGCTCACTTAATTCCAGCATTGCCACTGCTACTTGTCTTATTTAGATTGGGAAAAAGCATATTGACTTCCATGTCAGTGAACAAATTATATCACAGACATCAGCAGTTGCAGCCACAGCAAAGATGAGCTGGTGAGCCCTGAGGGAACTCTGAAAGGAAAAGAATACCTTCCATCTACCAGCCCTTAGACTGTAGCCACTCCCCATGATGAGCCCTGAGAAAACTCAGGATGTGATAACACAGAAAAGCACTAACTTGAGATACCTGGTTTTCTTTTATTAACAGTGACATTTTGATATTCTGACTACCTGACTTTTGTTGCAAAACTCTTATATACTCTGAGTCCCCACTTCCCCTCCTCAGAACAGTTCTCTCAGGGTTTCTTGAGATGCTGCCTATAGGGTTAGATATCCTAAGAATTTCCATGGAATAAAACACGAATCAACATTTAGGTTGTGTATATGTAATTTTTTAGTCAACAAGATGAATTACTACAATATCTTTCTAATGGATCACCTGCTTTACAAATGTATTTGTTCTAATAGTTTCATCTTACTATGGTGTGTAAGGTTTCAGTAAAATCACAAAATTAACCTTACAATTTCTTTTCTGAAAAGTTTTCAGAGGTTTTCATTGAATTTAAGACAACATACATTCTCTTCTTCTTCTGGGACTCCTATAAAATCAAATTTCATGTATTAATGCCTGCATGCGGAATCTAGAAAAACAGTATAGACAAATTTATTTGCAGAGCAGAAATAAAGACACAGATGAAAATAACAAACATATATATCAAGGGAGAAAGGGAGGGTGGGATGAAATGGGAGATTGAGATTCCTATATATACATCATTGATACTATGTGTAAAATAGGTACCTTGGATGAGGAAATGGCAGCCCAATTTAGTATTGTTGCCTGAAAAATCCCATGGGCAGAGGAGTCTGGAGGATATAGTCCAAAGGGTCACAAAGAGTCAGACACAACTGAGTGACTGAGCACACACATAAAAAAGATAACTAATGAGAACCTACTGAGTAGCATGCCTTCCCAGATGCTCAGTGGTAAAGAATCTGCCTGCTAAGGCAGGAGATATGTGTTCAATCCCTGAGTTGGGAAGATCCCCTGGAGAATGAAATGGCAAGCCTCTCCAGTATTCTTGCCTGGAGAATTTCATGGACAGAGGAGCCTGGCAGGCTACAGTCCATGGGGTCACAGAGTCAGACACAACTTGGGGCACTGAGCATGCATGCACTATATAGCACAGGGAACTGTATTAAGTGCTTTGTGGTGACCTAAGTGGGAAGGAAATCCAAAATATAGGGTATGTATGTAATCATATAGTTGGTGTTTTTGCTGTACAGCAGAAACTAACATACACTGTAAAGCAACTATATGCCAATAAAAATTAATTAAAAAAAGCAATATACAGAGTCATTAGCTTGTCCTGTCAGTCCTATCTCTCTCATGCATCTGATATCAATAATTTACTTATTTTAAGTCTAGACAAACTTTTTTTTTCAGTTCCTAGAATGCCAAAATATATTTATAGATCTTGATCTACACACTTTTAAAAAATAATTTATTTATTTTAATTGGAGGCTACTTTACAATATTGTAGTGGTGTTTTTTAAAATCTTTGATATTTCCCACATTTTCCATTTTGCATCTCTCATGGTGATTCCCAGTGCTCTAGGTGTCCTGCCAATCATCTCTTTGATTATCTGTTTTATTATCTTGCTCAAGATTGAAACCACTAACTACTTTGCAAATTCTATCTGCCTCATTGTTTGTACATTTTACTAATATGAAAAACCCAACTCCAATCTTCCAAGGCTTTATTTAATCATTGTTCCATAGATACACAGTAGTGATAAATCATACCATCCCCAACTTCTTTCTTTACCTGGTATAAGATAGTTGCTGTTGTTCAGTGGCTAAGCTGTGTCTGAGTCTTTGCACTCCCATGGACTGCAGCACACCAGGCTTCCCTGCACTTCATTAGCTCCTGAGTGAAAGTTGCTCAGTGTTGTCTGACTCTTTGTGGGCTGTCCATGGAATTCTTCAGTCCAAAATACTGGAGTCGGTAGCCTTTCCCTTCTCCAGGGATCCTCCCAACCCAAGCATTGAACCCAGGTCTCTCTCCTGCATTGCAGGCAGATTCTTTACCAGCTGAGCCACAATGGAAGCCCAAGAACACTGGAATGGGTAGCCTATCCCTTCTCCAAGGGATCTTCCCGACTAGCTCCTGAAGTTTGCTCAAACTCCTATCCATTGAGTCCGTAAGGCCATCCAACTACCTCATACTCTGTCATCACTTCTCCTGCCTTCAATCTTTCCCAGCATCAGGGTCTTTTCTAATGAGTCAGCTCTTCCCATCAGGTGACAAAAGCATTGGAACATCAGTTCTTTCATTGAATATCCAGAGTTGATTTCCTTTAGGATTGACAGATTTGATCTCCCTGCAGTCCAAGAAACTCTCAGGAGTCTCCTCCACAGTCCAAAAGCATCAATTCTTCAGCATTCAGCCTTCTTTAAGGTCCAACTCTCACATCCATACATGACTCCTGGAGAAAAAGAAATAGCTTTGACTATATGGACCTTAGCCCATAGACACCAAAGTGGTGTTTCTGGTTTAATAATACACTATATAGGTTTGTCGGGCTTCCCAGGTGGCCCTCTTGCCAATTCAGGAGATGAAAGAGACATGAATTCAATCCCTGAGCTGGGAAGAGTCCCTGGAGAAGGGTATGACAATCCACTCCAGTATTCTTGCCTGGAGAATCCCATGGACAGAGGAGCCTGGTTGGCTATAGTCCACAAGGTTGCAAAGAGTTGGACACAACTGAAGCAACTTAGCATGCGTGCATGCATTCCCCCTTCCCCTTGGTTTTTATAGTTTTCCTTCCAAGGAGCAAGTGTCCTTTAATTTAATGGCTGCTGTCATCATCCACAGTGATTTTGGAGCCCAAGAACATAAAATCTGTCACTGTTTCCACTTTTTCCCCATCTATTTGCTGTGAAGTGATGGGACCAAATGCCATGGTCTTAGTTTTTTTTTTTTTTTTAATGTTGAATTTTAAACCAGCTTTTCCACTCCTCTTTCATCTTCATCATGAGTCCTCTTCATTTTCTATTAGAGTATTACCCTCTGTGTATCTGAGATTGTTGATATTTCTCCCAGCAAACTTGATTCCAGTTTATGAGTCATCCAGCCTGGCATTTTGCAGGATGCAATCTGCATATAAGCTAAACAAGCAGGGGAACAATTTACAGCCTTAACGTAAGATTAACATATAAAAAAAGTGAGGCTATTTTAATCAGCTTAGAGAAACAAGGCTCTCTGACAATCTTTTAGAGTTTTTTTTTAACCACCTATTTGCTGTTGATAATGTTATCCTATCCTATTCTACTTGAGAAATGCTTTCTTTCTCAAAGAAATTAGAACAAAAGGACAGATTGATTTTATTAAGTTCCTTCAGACTACATTGTATATGGGATGCCACAGTCTCATATAATGGGATAAAAATCTCTAGGTAAGCAGTACAACAGAATGCTAGGTTTATTTTAACTCAAAGAATGGAAGTTAAACTGGAATTTCTAGTGATCCTCTCTTTTGTTAACAAATAAATTTGGTTAGCAATGGAGAACTAGAGATATCAATATAAAGATTATGTAAGCAGGTGGGAGGAGAACTGAACAACAGAGGATGAAGCGGTTGGATGGCATCACCGACTCAATGGACGTGAGTTTGTGTAAGCTCTGGGAGTTGGTGTTGGACAAGGAAGCCTGGTGTGCTGCAGACCATGGGGTCACAAAGAGTCGGACACGACTGAGTGACTGGACTAAACTCAACTGAAGCACACCATTACATCATCATCTTTTAAGGGAAACTGTTGCTTATAGATTTAGAGTGTTCTAGGTATCCTTCTGGAATAAGTGAGGTACATGATTTTAGTGCTTTCTCCAGTTTGCAGCCTGGAACACCGATGTTATGGCTGAAGATCTTGCAGTCACCTCAGATCAGGAGGACAAAGACCACACTCCATTGAAAATGGCGCATAGAGGTGACAGAAGTTTGATTGGTTGAAGCCTTTGTGAAACTGCCTTAACTGTTCTGTGCACTGTACACCTACTGTTGCTGTTGTTCAGTCGCATCATTGTGTCTGACTCTCTGCAACCCCATGGACTGCAGCACACTAGGCTTCCTTGTCCTTCACCATCTCCCGGAGCTTGCTCAAACTTACATCCATTGAGTCAGTGATGCTGACTCAATGGACAGCATCACAATCCATTATACATGTATACATTGTATAACTGTATACATTTTCTATTTACTCAGTTATTAACTGTAATTTGTCTCTCTTCTTGTTTGCCCTCACCACCACTTTTGCGTTTAGATGTAATCCATAAACTCACAACAGGATTTCTAAACTACTTCTCTTTAACCTTATTCATCTGAATATCTTCTTTTTTACTGAAGTATAGTTGATTTACAATGTTGTGTTAGTCTGGGGTATAGTAAAGTAATTCAACTATATATATAATATATATTATTTTTATATTCTTTCTCAGTATAGGCTATTACAAGATCCTGAGTTTAGGTCCTTGTTTCTTTATCTATTTCGTGTATAGTAGTGTATATCTGTTAATCCCAAACTTCCAATTTATTCCTCCTTTCCTTCCCCTTTGGCAGCCATAAGATTGCTTTCTATTTCTGTGAGTCTGTTTCTGTCTTATAAGTACATTCATTTGTACTTTTTTTTTTTTTAGATTTCACAAATAGGCAATATCAACATTTGTTTCTGTGTGCCGTACTTCCCTTAGTAAGATAATCTCTAGTTCCATCTATGTTGTTGCAAATTGCATTATTTCATTTTAAGATATCTTCTTTAATGACAATGTAACTTTGATGTTTGGAGACGGAAAAAGAGAGACAGATCACAATTTAAATACCAAACACAAACAAATGCATGGAGAATAGTGCAGTGGCTATCTAGGGAATAGATTTGACTTGAAGATTCAATTGAAAATTTGCACATATTTTTTTCTGTGGCATTTGAATTCATATCCTGATATTGGAGGGATGTCAGGAAGGTTCTGAAATAATTGTTAGGCTGGGAGGAGATATATGTGTTCCATTTGAAAATGTATTCTCTGTCACTAATTTTTTTTTCTCATTTGTTCAAAGATGAAATATACAGTGCACAGAATTGTCTCCTGTTCAAATATGAAAGCATTTTTGATAGTCATATATTTTATGGTTATACATTTAGATATATGATTGAATGCATGGATTAATAACCTTCTCTGCATCTTTAATTAAGTGAAATCTATATTGGGAAGAGTCAGCCTATTTATTTCTTATTATACCTGCTTTATTTAGCAATTTAATCATCTTTATCAGGTGAATTATGTACTTTGGCTATTAATATTTAATTATCATTTTATTGATATTTAACTTCAAATGATTAGATTTGTTTACCTTATTTATAAAATTAAACAGTGGTAATTATGAATTTACCATCATATGCATAATGTCTTTACTATAAAATTAGGTTGTTCACCTGTAAGACTTAGAAACATTAGGAAAAACAACTCATATTGGAAATGCAGGGAATCTAAGTCAATTTCAGATTCAATGCATTGATGTAAATAATGCTAGAAAACACACTATTTGAATTTATTCTCTCATTTTGTAGTTCATAAGAGAGTGGTTATTGCCATGATGAATTCAAATCTTTAAATTCACAATAAACCTTGTTTGGGCCTTGCTGTCAAGATGCACTTTTATTGAGAATCTCTATTGTGGGAAGTCTTACACCATGTGTTTAGCTGTTAACAGAGTCAGAGGCACAGTTTGTGATTTTAACAAGTTGACACTGATTTGGGTATTCAGTTGCTCAGTCATGTACAACTCTTTGAGACCCCATGAACTGTAACCCACTAGGCTCCTGTATCCATGGGATTTCCCAAGCAAGAATACTGGAGTGGGTCATCATTTCCTGATTTGGGTAGGCAGAAGGAAACATATGGCACAATATCCTAATGAAATATGAACTTCCAAGACAAGTATAAATCACATTTTTAAATTCTAAAAATCAAAACCAATAACATAATCAGAGGGAAAATGCATCAGGATATTATCTTATATTGACTCAGAGTATGATGGAGCACAGAAATAGAAAATAAGGGACTATAGCATTCCATTCTTTAAAGGATACTTCTAAAATACTATAATCTAACAGGGATTTATATTCTTGTTAATTCATAGGTAGAGATTAATTCAACTTTATTTCTTTGGCTCAAAAAATAAAAATTAACATGTAGTCTGATGATACTTAAAGTTCTGAATAGTATTTACTTAAGCTGCATTTTTCAGCATAATTAAGGGAAAATTCTCTATTTGTCCCCAATAAATAAATAAAGAGGCATTTCTTTAATGAGTTCATGATTTGTGGCAGAATGGAATGTGCCATTAACAGTTTGATACAACTCAATAATGACCCCTCCGTATTTCTCAACTCTATCTAATAAATATAAGAATTGATTCTTTTTAATCTATTTTATTGAAGTATAGTTGGTTTAGTTGGTTTATCATGTTCTGTTAATTTCTGCTCTACAGCAAGTTGATTCAGATATATATATATATATATATATATATATGTATACACACACACATACATATATATATCCTTTTGCATGTTCTTTTCCATTTTATGTTTTATCATGAGATATTGAATATACTACCTTGTGCTATATACAGTAAGACTAACAGATGCAAACTATTATATATCGAATGGATAACCAACAAGGAATTGATTCTTAAGACTAAGATTTTGGCCTATTTTGCCTCAATTTCTTAAAAAAATGAAATTAGCAATATATATCTTTCTGCAACTTCATCATTATTCCCTTTAAATTCTCCTGAATTTTGATACTTATTTTCATAAAACTTTTTTCTTAATGATTTCATTTATTGCTACTTACATTATTGTTGTTTTTCAACTATGCTTTCCCTGACTTTATCCTAAGCCTGGTCAACCTAGTGGTCTGGAGATAGCCAACACAAATAGAGACTAAGTCTTCATGAAAATTCTTCTTAAAAAATAAAGAAAATTTGTTACTCCTCAATTATTGCCATGCTATTAGGTATAGCACATTGGTATCTTTATTTGTATATATATTTTTGTGAATTTATTTATTTACTTGTTTCATAAACACACAAACTTCATTAGTTATAGCCATGGATCACTTGTCTCTTGTAGGGTTTGTCAGATTTCTGAACTGTAAGCTTCCTGTTTTTCCCTTTTCCTACATTGTATTTTTTAGAAGGAGGTTATTCTGTGTATCCCGCACTTAATTTAGGAGTGAGAATTATGCTCCACCTTCTTAATTGCATATCTACATAAATGACTTGAAATTCCACACAAGAGATTTGTCTATTTTCTACCATTTATTTACCTATACTGGAGGAGGAAATGGCAACCCACTCCAATAATGTTGCTTGGAGAATGCCATGGACAGGGAGCCTTGGAGGCTACAGTCTATGGGGTCGCAAAGAGTTGGACACTACTGAAGCAACTTAGCACATTTACCTATAAAATCATATAAAAAATATATATATATACACACACACATATATATGTGTACTATAGATTTATATGTAATACATAATATATGTATTATAAATACATTAGGTATATATTATATATTAATTAATATATTAATACCAATATTATATATAATAAAATATATAAATATAATAAAATTAATTAATAATGGATAATTAATATATGAGATAATTTATATACATTATATTTATATATATTATATATAATACATGTGTATTATATGTATTATATACATATACATATACATGCATAATACATACTATATAATAAATATACAATACATATACAAAGATAATAATACATTATATAATATATATAAATTAGTATGGAGTAATTATATTTTATTTTATAATTTTACTGATATTCTGCTGACACCTTATATATTCTATTGCTCATATTGCTCCAGTTTTATCCATTGGGTACTTTCAGCTGACTTTGAGCCCATGGACCTGTCTCCCAACATTGTGAAGTTTGTGGAGCACTTCCTTAGCTTTTGCCACTATGAATTTGTTAAGCCCATCTTACATAGTTCTTTGTGGTGTTTGCTCTTTCTATTCAAGGCAGCCAAAACCTGCCTTATACGTTCTTGTTAAAGACAGTACTTGAGTAATATTCATTTATTTCTTGTCTTTCTTTGGTTCTATGGTGTGTTTTTTTTCATTTTTCTCTTTCACCCTGACTTTAGCAGCAGTGCGTTTTGGTGCCTCAATGCCAGCACCTTAAAACTCTTGTTTTCTCTAAGTGGTGATTCCAAGGAAGGTGGTAGGGCCTATTTGTCTTTTCTAGTACAGAGCCATCTTCCTTTCCACATTTATGACAACAAGGGAGATTATTTTTTCCCATGTTGCATCCAGTGTTCACAAAAGCAACTGTGAAGGCTATAAAAAGGATTGTATAACGATTGTAAACTCTTATTTCAAATAGGGCTCCAGAAGAATCTATATTTTCATGACATCCCACTGCATGTTTTTAACAGCTTTTTAGAAAATTCTAGTGGAACTGTCCTTATTAATGTGTATTTGGTACATTTTTGTCCTGTGTTCTGCTTTGGCTGAGATATTTCATGTGTTCCATCTTTCATGCATGGCCCTGCTTACTCTTGGAATTTACATGTCTTGATTTCCCTAGTGCCTTCATTGGATTTGAGAAAATTGTAATTTTCTAAAAACTACATTGGAGCTGACATTTTTTTCAGCTTTTTACATTTGAGTTGGAAGATGAACTCCAGTCTTTTGAGTGTTGCGTTCAATTCTAATTTACGCTTCCTTTTATATGTGAATACATTTATATTATTTCAAACGTAAAACTACATAAGTATACATCAAAAATGTTTGATCCCATACTTCTTCAACCTGTCCTCATAAGTACTTATCTTTATTATTTCTTAATGTTTCTGGTACTTTCTTTTGCTAATATAAGCACTTGTGCATAATTTTTTCATACTTTGTACCACAAAATTTCACATTATCTTTTCATCCTTTTTTTTTTTCCCCACTAAACCTATAGATACTGAAACTCTCTTCCTGTAAATATTATCTAACAGCTTCATGTTACTCCACTGTGTGAATAAAGTGTGTTTAATCAGTCATCCCCTATGTTCTGGGTATTTGGGACCTTTTGAATTATTTACTATTACAGTTTCAGCAGGTATTTCAATGTCTTAGCTCAGTTCAGTCACTCAGTCGTGTCTGACTCTTTGTGACCCCATGGACTGAAGCATGCCAGGCCTCCCTGTCCATTATCAACTTCCTGAGCTTGCTCAAACTCATGTCCATCAAGTCAGTGATGCCACCCAACCATCCCATGCTCTGTTGTCCCCTTCTCCTCCCACCTTTAATCTTTCCCAGCATCAGGGTCTTTTCTAATGAATCAGTTCTTCACATCAGGTGGCCAAAATGTTGGAGTTTCAGCTTCAGCATCAGTCTTTCTAATGAATATTCCGGACTGATTTCCGTTATGATGGACTGGTTGGGTCTCCTTGCAGTCCAAGAGACTCTCAAGAGTCTTTTTCAACACCACAGTTCAAAAACATCAATTCTTTGGTGCTCAGTTTTCTTTATAGTCCAACTCTCACATCCATACATGACTACTGGAAAATACGTAGCTTTGACGAGATGGACCTTTGTTGGCAAAGTAATGTCTCTGCTTTTAAATATGCTGTCTAGGTTGGTCACCAGTTTTCTTCCAAGGAGTAAGCATCTTTTAATTGCATGACTTGCAGTCACCATCTGTAGTGATTATGGACCCCCCCAAAATAAAGTCTGTCACTGTTTTTACTATTTCCCCATCTATTTGCCATGGAGTGATGGAACCAGATGCCATGGTCTTAGTTGTCTGAATGTTGAGCTTCAAGCCCACTTTTTCACTCCTCTTTCACTTTCATCAAGAGGCTCTTTAGGTTTTCTTCACCTTCTGCCATAAGGGTGGTGTCATCCGCATATTTGAGGTTATTGATATTTCTCCTGGCAATCTTGATTCCAGCTTGTGTTTCATTCAACCCAGCGTTTCTCTTGATGTACTCTGCATATAAGTTAAATATGCAGGGTGATAGTATACAACCTTGATGTATTCCTTTCCTGATTTGGAACCAGTCTGTTGTTCCATGTCCAGTTCTAACTGTTGCTTCTGACCTGCATACAGATTTCTCAAAGAGGGAGGTCAGGTGGTATGGTATTCCCATCTCTTAAAGAATTTTCCACAGTTTGTTGTGATACACACAGTCAAAGGCTTTGGCATAGTCAATAAGACAGAAGTGGATGATTTCCTGGAACTCTCTTGCTCTTTCAATGATACAACAGATATTGGCAATTTGATCTCTGGTTCCTTTGCCCTTTCTAAATCCAGCTTGAACTTCTGGAAGTTAGCAGTTCACATATTGTTGAAGCCTGGCTTGGAGAATTTTGAGCATTACTTTGCTAGTATGTGAGATGAGTGCATGTGAGATGAATGTTTTAAGAAAATAAATAAATAAATTGGGGGAAAGTATTCTAGAAAAGGGAAATGTAATCATAATTCTTAGAGGAAAGAATGGCTTAATGTATTTGAGGATGTCTAAAAATTTATATTAGTTAATAATTTTGAAGAAAAAAGATGGGGCTCATTAGAGTATATCATTATTGCCTATGGTAAAGCTTATTTTTCTCAGTGTGTGTGTATACTTAATCACTTAGTCATGTCTGACTCTTTGCAACCTCATGGACTGTAGGCCACCAGACTCCTCTGTCCACAGAATTTCCCAGGCAAGAATACTGGAAGGGTTGCCATTTCCCACTCTAGTAGATCTTCCAAAGTTTGAACTGTTGTCTCTTGCATCTCCTGCATTTCTTGCTTTGACAGATGGATTCTTTACCACTGAGCCACCTGTGAAGCCCTTCTCTAAGTATATTGTTGTCTCTAAGTATGTACAGTCACTAAATTATGTCTAACACTTTTTGACCCCAAAGTCTGCAGATACCAGGCTTCTCTGTCCTTCATTATGTCCTGGAGTTCACTCAAACTCATGTTCATTGAGTCAGTGATGCCACCAAAATATCTCAGTCTCTGTCTCCTCCTTGTCTTCCTGCCCTCAATTTTTTCCAGATCAGGGTCTTTTCCAGTGATCCAGCTCCTCATATAAATTGGCCCAAATATCAGAGTTTCAGGTTCAGAACCACTCCTTCCAATGAACATTCAGGGTTGATTTCCCTTAGGACTGACTTGCTTGATCTCCTTGCTGTCCAAGGAACTCTCAAGAGTCTCCTCCACCACCACAACTCAAAATGATCAATTCTTCTGAACTCAACCTTCTTTATCATTCAATTCTCACATCCATACATGACTACATAGCCTTGACTATATGGACCTTTGTGTGCAAAGTGTGTCTCTCCTTTTAATATGTTGTCTAGGTATGTCATAGCTTTCCTTCCAAGTAGTAAGCATCTTTTAATTTTATAGCTGCGATCACTGTCTGCCATGATTTGGGAACCCAAGAACATAAAATCTGTCACTGTTTACCTAACTATTTGCCATGAAGTGATAGGACTGGATGCCATGATCTTAGTATTTTGAATGTTAAGTTTTAAGCCAGCTTTTACTCTCTGCTCTTTTACTCTCATCAAGAGACTCTTTAGTTCTTCGATTTTTGCCGTTTGAGTGGTATCATCTGCTTATCTGAGGTTGTTGATATTTTCCCTGGCAGTCTTGATTCCATTTTGTGAGTAATCTAGCCCACCATTTCACATGATGTAATCTGCATGTAAATATAATGGATAACTATTGGAAGGCTTTAAGCATGGAAATGGCATGATATAGTTTGCATGTTGAACTACATGCAACAGAGTGAGAATATCTTACAGAGTGAAGGCTGTTACTTATCTCATCTTGGTCTGTATAATTATGCTTGCTTTTCTGGTTTCATTGTTGCTACTGTATTGAAATTTCACTGAGCTAGCTGAAAGAGAAAGTTGTCCAAAATGCAGTGGTTATGATTTGAACATATGCCAGTGCCTCCATGGTGGCTCAGCTGGTAAAGAATCTGCCTGCAATGCGGGAGACCTGGGTTCAATCCCTGGGTTGGGAAGATCCCCTGAGAAGGGAATGGCTACCCACTCAAGTATCCTGGTCTGGAGATTTCCATAGATGATATAGTCCATGGGGTCACAAAGAGTTGTACACGACTGAGCGACTTTCACTTTCACACTTTCACTTTTTCTTTTGGTCCTACAAACATATTAAGGAAGTTCTAACACATTTTCATTTTGGTAGTATTATTTTTCAGTGATAATTCGTCACTTGATTCTTTGTAACTTCACAAAATCTTGACACATCTATAATTCATAAATAAAGTCCTTTATAGCTTGTAGTACAGAATTCCATTCCTCCTTATTTCCAATGCTAATAGAAGTTTTTCCCTGTGTTTATATTTTCCTTCTAATTTCAGCCTTACTCACAAGTGTTGGATTTAAACATTTATGCTCACATTATTTATTCCCATAGATGTTTTAAATAAACTTGTTAGGGAAAAAACTTAGACAATAATATATTCCTTAACCATATCAGATTGCATCTTATTGTTGGATATCAAGAATGCCTTTATAAAAGGTGACTCTGATGAAAAGCTAATTTAAATATGGGAATGCTAAGTAGAGTGGACTGGACACATGAGAAAATTTACATTAATGAAACAACAAAGGATCATTATGTCATTTTTATACTAATCAGATATATTGAGACTTTTTAAAATTTTAAGTAAAGTAAAGTTGGCAACACTACATTAGAATCACACAAACATATTTTAAATTGCTAATGAAGACGTATAGCCAAATCTTCTTTAAGAGATCCAATTTTAGTATCTTAAAATAGGACACATGGAGGAGGAAAAATACCAAACTACATTAGTAAATGAACTCGAGATGGAAGAAATGTTTTTGCAACTAAAGGGGAGAAAAGTGTGCATATGATATAATCGAATATAAGAGGTTGTGAAAAATGTGTAGTAAAATTGAGTTATGAGCATACTTATTTTCAAAGATAGAAATAAAATGCTAAAAATAGACTTAAAATTTTTCATAGATATTTTTAATAAATCCACTGAACTTTGTATTATTTTAGCCAACTCTGAAATAGTGTATCCAATGCTTAGAAGAATATTTCTGAAATAGAGAGAAAATCATTCCTTCTGTCTATAATTTTTGTTTCTACTCTTTTCTTTTCCTTTTTGTTTTCTTTCATTCCTTTTTCAACAATTATGATTTGCTCACCTCATCCTTGCAATTTTACCCATAGATTTCCAGGATAAACAACAATCCCTGACACATAGTGAATGGAAGAACTACATTCAGGTCATACTGAGCAATGAAGACAGAAAAGATCAGAGTGAGAAGGGAATGCATAGGAGGATGAAAAAAGTTGAATAAGAAGGAAACAACATTTCAAAACTAGCAAGTTAATTTTATAAAGTCTAGATTAGAAGGCTTATCTATTAAAGTGTTCCATCTTATTAAGTCTTTACCAACTTAGTGGGCAGTTATTGTAGATACCAAGCTATTGACCTCACTACTCAATTTTGTTTGTTTGATTTTGCCCCCATTGACAGGAATGGGTCTGATGGCATGTAAGGACAGAGGGAACTTTGTGACATCTTGTCATTTTACAGAAAACTAATCAGGCCCAGAAACATTAAACAATTTTTCCTGGACTCATAGTATAATTAACAAACACGTGACTTGATTTTAGGTCCCCTGCCTGTAATTGCCTTCCAACAAAATAAGTAAAGCTGATCAGGTTTATTGTCAAATTTCAAGTTCTCATTCTAGTCACCATTCTTATTTGTCAAATGTATTTTGGCATTAACATTCTTTTTATAATACTGTAAACAATCTTTTATTACCATTTATACCATTCTGGCTTCATTCATTTAAAAGTAACTCTTAAAAATATTCTATTATGTGGTCTACTAGGCTTTAATTTATGCCTCCCTTTCCCTTTAGTTGAATTTTATTAGACACAGTCATGACTTCTTCAATGTAGATTTCACTGGGTTATGGAAAAGCATTTGGTCAATGGTGATATTTCCAATTCTCAGACTAAGTTTCACACCATAGTTACTAAATGCAGATTTAGCTCTTTGGGGCTATTTTAATTTTGTGTCTCTCAAACCAGAGATGTATCCCTAGTCCTTCAGCATTTATGGAAATCTCCTTCAGATTTTGTTTTTGCTCCTTTCCCCCTTCCAGAAATTCAAGAAATCAAATAATAATTAGAACTCAGAGAACATAGCCTCCATGCATGCATGCTAAGTCACTTCAGGTGTTTCCGACTCTTTGTGACCTTATAGACTGTAGCCCCCCAGTCTCCTCTGTCCATAGGATTCTCCAGGCAAGAATACTGGAGTGGATTACATGCCCTCCTCTAAGGGATCTTCCCAACTCAGGAATCGAACTTGTATATCTGCATCTCCTGCATTGCAGTTGGATTCTTTGTCACTGAGCCACTGGGTAGGCCCATAGCATTCATAAAATGACTCTATTAGAAGCAAAAAAAAGCAAGACAAAACAAAACAAAAACTTCTCACTGCAATTTAGATGGAAACACAACAATAACACACTGATTTTGATACACGGCCTATCTGGAAACACTTTGGACAGAGGTTGACCCTTTCATATATACTGTCTGAATGCCCTGAATTTGTTTAGTTTCTTGACCCAATAAGGGGTTTTTCTGGGATTTCAAATTTTAAAATTTCACTAAAATATGTTCATATTAGACTCAGCAATTGTGAGGACACATTAAGCTTCATTACTTATATTTGGAGAGCTATATGTGCCTTTTATCACTGCTTCCTAAGCATTAGGCATCTTGTAAATCCTCACTAAGGACTTTTCTCAGATTTCAAAAGCTTTCCTGTACTTTGTACGTCGATTGGGACTACAAAAGCTCGAGATATTTTGACAAATTCTAAATCTCACTCCTATGACAAGTTGCTAGTTTTGTTTTGTTTTTCATAAGAATTCCTTTTCTGAAAGCAGCTTTAGGTTCACAGAAAACTAGGGTAGAAGCACAGAGATTCCCCATATTTTCTGCCTCCTATGCATGCATAGCCTCCCCCATTATTAACATCTCTCCTGAGAGTGGAACATCTGTTATACTTGCTGAGCCTATTATTGACACATCATAGCAACTCAAAGACCATAGTTTACATTGTGGTTTACTCTTGGTGTTATACATTCTATGGGTTTGGAAAATATATAATGATATGTATCTACCATATTTGTATAATACAGAATATTTTCATTATCCTAAATATCTTGTTTGCTTTACCTGTTTATCTCAAAGCCCACCTTACCCACAACTGGCAACCACTGATCTCTTTACTGTCTCTGTAGTTTCATATTTTTCCAGGATGTCACATATTTGTGTGTGTGTTAGTTGCTCAGTTGTATTTAACTCTTGCAGTCCTATGGACTGTAGCCCAACATACTCTTATGTCCATTGGATTTTCCAGGCAATAGTCCTGGAGTGGGTTGCCATTCCTTTCTCCAGGAGATTTTCCCAATTCAGGGATAGAACCTAGGTCTCCTGCATTGCAGGCAGACTCTTTACTGTCTAAGGTACCAGAGAGTCCGGTTACATACTTAGAATTATACAGTATCCATTATTTTCTTTCACTTAGTAAAATTCATTTAATGTTCTCCTATGTAATTTCATGCCTTGATAGCTCATTTCTGCTTAATACAAAAAAACATTCCATTGTGTGAATGTAATGCAGTTTACCAATTCCCCTACTGAAATACATATTGGTTGCATCCAAATTACTACAATTATTAATAAACCTGCTATATGTTTGCATACAGATTTTGTGTGGACATAAATCTTCAAATTCTTTGAGCAAATACCAGAGAGTACAGTTGCTGAATTGTATAAGAATATGTTCAATCTTCCAAATATGTCTTCCAAAGTGGCTGTATCATTTTGCATTCCCACCAGCAATGAATGAGATTTCCTCTTGCTTCACTAACATCAGGTCTTAGTCAGTGTTGTGGAATTTGGCCATTCTGATAGATGTATACTGGAATTTCATTGTAATTTGCATTTCCCCGATGACATATAATATAGAGCATCTTCTTATATGCTAATTTCCCATCTGTAGATCTTCTTTTGTGACATGTCTCTTAAGATCTTTGCTGTTGTTGAGTCACCTAGTCATATCCAAATCTTCGCCACCCCATGGATTGCAGCATGCCAGGCTTCCCTATCCTTCACCATCTCTTGGAGCTGGCTCAAACTCATGTCCGTTGAATTGGTGATGCCATCCAACCATCTCATCCTCTGTTGTCCCCTTCTCCTCCTGGCTTCACCCTTTCCCAGCAATCAGGACCTTTTCTAATGAGCTGGATCTTTGAATCACGTGGCCAAAGTATTGGAGCTTCAGGGGCAGAATCAGTCCTTCTAATGAATATTCAGAGTTGATTTCCTTTAGGACTGACTGGTTTGATCTCCTTGCAGTCAAGTGACTCCCAAAGTCTTCTCCAAAACCACAGTTTAAAAGCATCAATTTCTAGGTGTTCAGCCTTCTTTATGGTCCAACTCTCACATCTGTACATGACTACTGGAAAAGTCATAGCTTTGACTGTATGTACATTTGTTGGCAAAGTAATATCTCTTCATTTTAATATACTGTCTAGGTTTGTCATAACTTTTCTTATCAGGAGCAAGCATCTTTTAATTCCATGGCTACAGTCACCATCTGCAGTGATTTTGGAGCCCAAGAACATAAAATCTGCACAATTTCCATTGTTTCTCCATCTGTTTACCATGAAGTGTTGGGACCTAATGCCATGGTCTTGGTTTTCTAAATGTTGAGTTTTAAGACAGTTTTTTCACTTTCCTCTTTCATCAAGAGGCTCTTTAGTTCCTCTTTGCTTTTTGCCATTAGCGTGGTATCATCTACATATCTAAGGTTACTAATATTTCTTTTGCCAATCTTGATTCTGGATTGTTCTTCATCCAGCCTGGCATTTTGCATGACGTATGCTGCATAAAAGTTCAATAAACAGTGTGACAATATACAGCCTTGATGTACTCCTTTCCCAATTTGGAACCAGTCCTCTGTTTCATGTCTGGTTATAACGTCTGTTGCTCTAATGTCTGTTCAATGTTTGTTGATTCTTAACCTGCATACTGGTTTCTCACGAGGCAGATAAGGTGGTCTGGTATTCCCAACTCTTGAAGAATTTCCCACAGTTTCTTGTGATCCACACAGTAAAAGGCTTTAGTGTAGTCAATGAAGCAGAAGTAGATCTTTTTCTGGAATTCTCTTGCTTTTTCTATGATCCAAAAGATATTGGCAATTTGATCTCTGATTCCACTGCCTTTTCTAAATCCAGCTTGAATATCTGGAAGTTCTCAGTTCACGCACTGTTGAAGCCTAGCTTGTACAATTTTCAGCATTACTTTGCTAGCATATGAGATAAATGCAATTGTGTGGTAGATTGAACATTTTTTGGTATTGCTTTTCTTTGAGCAATGAAAACTAACCTTTTCCAGTCCTGCGGCCACTGTTGAGTTTTTCAAATTTGCTGGCATATTGAATGTAGCACTTTTACAACATCATCGTTTAGAACTTGAAATAGCTCAACTGGAATTCCATCACATCCACTAGCTTTATTCATAGTGATGCTTCCTAAGGCCCACTTGACTTTGCACTCCAGGATGTCTGCCTCTAGGTGAGTGATCACATCATTGCAGTTATATGAGTCATTAGGATCTTTTTTTGTATATTTCTTCTGTGTATTCTTGCAACTCTTCTTAATATCTTCTACTTCTGTTAGGTAAATACAGCTTTTGTCCTTTATTATGCCCATCTTAGCATTAAATGTTCCCTTGGTATCTGTAATTTTCTTAAGAGATCTCTAAGATTTCTTGAAGAGATCCCTATTCTATTGTTTTTCTCTATTTCTTTGCACTGATCACTTAGGAATGCTTTCTTATCCCTCTTCGATATTCTTTGGAACTCGGCATTCAGATGGATATATCTTTCCTTTTCTTCTTTGCCTTTTGCTTCTCTTCTTTTCTCAGCTATTTGCAACTCCTGCTCAGACAAGCATTTTACTTTTTTATATTTCTTTTTCTTGGAGATGGTTTTGATTACTGCCTCCTGCACAATTGGTCTATTTTTAATCAGGGTATTTACTTTCTTACTGTTGAATTTAAAATATCTTTGTATATTTTTGGATAATAGAACTTTATCAAATGTGTCTTGCAAACTTTCTTCCCCCAGAGTGTGACTCGTCTTCTCATTCTCTTTATATTTTATTTCACTGTGCAGAAGTTCTTAATTTTAATGCAATCCAACTAATTGGTTATTTCTTTCATGGGTCATGCCTTTGGAGTTTTATCTAAAGAGTAACCACTACTATACCCAAGATCCTCCCATTTTTTCTATGTTGCATTTAAGAAGCTTTATAGTTTAGCATTTTACATTTATATTTAATTTTCATTTTTAGTTATTTTTTGTGAAGGGTGTAAGGTTTTTGTTCCTCATGTGAATGCCCATTTTTTCAGCAAATATGTTGAAAATATTTCTTTGCTTTATTGTATTGCTTTTGTTATTTTGTCAAAGATCAGTGTATATTTTATTATGTTTATTTTGGTGTACTTCTGGGTCCTCTCTTCTGTTTCACTGATGTGTATCCTTTCACATTGTCTTGATTACTGTCACTTTATATAACTCTTGAAGTATGATAGTGCCAATTCTCCAACTCTCTTCAACTTTTTCAATCTTGTATTGGCTATTCAGGATGTTTCTCTTTTCCATATAAATTTAGAATCAGTTAGTTGATATTTAGATTATCTTTGATTATTACATCGTAACTGCAGATAGTTGTGCTTTTTTTAAAAACAGTTTTAGAACTCAAAGAAAGATTAAACAAAGCAAAACACAACAAAAACAAAAACTTTGGACCTCAGAAAATATAAATGTCTTCGTCAGTTTGGTGGACAAAATTTCTTGTGTAAGCAATTAAACCATTCTCTTTTATTATTCTAGGTAGATTTTAGTATTCCCAAGAGCAGGATGCATTTAATAAAAGAAGTGAAAACTCACTCAGTAGAGGCACCCAAAGCTTTAGCCTAATGATAGTTTGTTGACCTCAGTTATATGGGCACCTTAGATGCATTGCTTTTTTAGGATCATGATTAATATATTCAACATTGAGTAAATACATGTACCTGAGTATATATTATATGTTGGTGGTAAAAGCAAATAAAACAAAGATCCTCCTTGGAGATTATATATACTGATATTATACATTAATACCATGAAAGAACTAATTAAGAAGTTCCATGTTTATTTATTCAAAAATATTTACTGCTTATTTGTATCCAAGAACCTCTACCAGATATTGGAATACAGCAATAAACAAAGGCAATATGTTTCCTAAGAAGTAGCTTACATTCAAGATGGATGACATAGCTAATAAGAGTTAAAAAATAAATATTTTTGGCTTGTTTATTTGAAGATAAAAGCAAATCAGGGTAAAGGGGATACAGAGTCATCCGTGTGGTGCTCTTTTTTAATGGTAGAATCAAGGGAGACTTCCTGGAAGAGGTGATGTTTTTGAGCAGTATTCCAAGTAATGTTCACAAATTGGAAGGATTCTTGCAAAGTCCTTGGAAGCAGAGTTCCTAGTGTAGGGAAAAAGGAAAGCACAGAAGCAGAAGCACTTTTGATATGTTTGACATAAAAGGAAGCTGGTTGGCTTGAGTGTAGCAAGCAAGGGAGAAAGGGTATTAGGAAGAGAGTTAGTGAGACATCTGTGAAACAAGTAAGAGAGTACTTTATAAGCCACAGAAAGCATTTTGAATTTATAGCACACAAGATGTGTAGCATAATATTTTGCATCTATAAGCCTTTGGCTGTGATCTTGTAGGAGCTACACATCTGAATTCATATTGTTTTATGTCCTTGAAACTTCAAGACTTCAGCCACCTAATGTGAAAAGCCGACTCATTGGAAAAGACCCTGATGCTGGGAATGATTGAAGGCAGGAGGGATAAGGGGATGACAAAGGATGAGATGGTTGGATGGCCTCACCAACTCAACAGACATGACTTTGAGCAAACTCCAGGAATGAGTGAAGGACAGGAATGTCTTGCCCATGGGGTCACAGAGTCAGACATGACTGAGTGGTTGAGCAACAATTATTGAATATCATTCACTCAGTGAAGATTCTCCTGACTAAAAACATAATATGACTCCAAACTTTAGCAGTATTAAAGCAATGAAGATCACATACTGTAGAGAAAAATGCGTTCTTCTTTAAACTTCTGAGGGTTCTCTTATCCTGTAATTTACTGTCGCCAATCAGGGAAGGTGATATTTAAATAAATGGAAGAGACATTTAAAAAGTGTTGAAAAAGTGGAAATGGTATAAGTCTTGAAAATAGGAAAATGAAGCCATAGGTATAAGGAAGATTGGGAGGCTGGATGCAGTGAATGCAGTTGATGCCTCACTCCATTTCCCTCTACACACCTGAGTTCACCCTCAGATACAAAGCTGGTGGACGGTTGCTTTGCCCATAGCTTCCTGTTTCAAGCACTCAAGTCTCTCAGCTGCTTCTTGATCCAAAGTCTTCCTCTGGTACCATAAGGATCTGCTCAGTGCAACCAAAGCATCCTGATTTGAGGATAAATAAATGTCACAGAAGCAAGAAATAAGGACTGGAAATTAAAATAAATGCTGCTTTCATATTTCTTGGTAGTTTGATCTTAAGATGGTTTTACCAGCTTCTTGGAGTTCTCCTAAAGGTTTCATTTTCAGTTATCCTGTGTCAGGACTGGGAAGATCCCCTGGAGTATGAAATTCTAACTCATTTCAGTATTCTTGCCTGGAACATTTCATAGATAGAAGAGCTGGTGGCCTAAAGCCCATGGGCTCACAGATTCAGACATGAGTGAGCACCCATGCGTGCATGCCATGCATCCACAGTTGTAACCTGCTAAGTGGGAACTCATGATTGCGTATCTTCCCTACCTGTCACACTCTGCCTGATCTTCACTGATTCTTTCCCAAATCACTTTCCATAAAAACCACCAGCATTCAATTACTTGTCTCATGGTTTGTTTTTGAGAATTGTGTATGGTAAGCATGACTGCCTGGGGAAAAAAAAATTGTTAGAAATCTTGGTGCAAAAGAGGAGGAAAAAATTAAAGTAAGTAATATTAATTGGTAAGAGATAAATAAAGGACTTCAACAAATGATAAAAATCCCATGTTAACATGGGAAGAACAGTATTAAAATTGTTTCAAATATTAATTTTTTGCCATATTTGATTTTTTATTGGCTGTATACATATTATTAGATGTCCCTTACTACACCTTTCATACTTGAGGCAGAAAGGTATATGTAGAAGATTCAATTAGTGATTTCATTATAGATATGGCCTCACTAGGAAGAGCATCTCCAGCACTGGCTCTGTTAGTCAGAGATCACAAACTCAATTATTCAGTTCTTACATACACATAATTTCCCACTTGATACAGTGGAAAGAAGGAATAATAGTTTGGAGATTCAAAGCACTGCTTCTAATTCTCAAATGCTTTCAGTGTAAATACACTTAGTCCTCACCACATCCCTATGTAGAAAATGTTGGATAGTAAGAATAAAGCATAATTATGTGATCGAAGAGAGTGCACGTTCCATATACCTGAACATTCATTTATTCAACCAAGTTTCATATCTTTAATTTTTATATAGTTAGTTTCAAGTAATAGTTTCATATCTGTTCTACATCTTAATCAGGTTGCAAACTTAAGGTATAGAATTTTAAAGTTGGATCCACAATATGTCTCTTCCTGATTTTATCCTTTTTCTTCTACTTCAAGGTTCAAAACTAATATAGCATTAAATATTTCTAAAGCTATGTAAACCTTATGTGTGTATATATATACATGCATATGTATGTATGTATATATGTGTGTATATATATATATAAAATATACATGTTATATAGTATAATATTAGTAAATATAATTGTTTTAATATTTCAAAGCACAATATAAATCATCTTTCCATGTATGATTCTAAAACTTATTTTTAACTACAAAATTAAAAATGATTCTTAAATATATCTATAACAAAATATCAATATTTTGCATTGTTATATTTTGTGAATGGGGCTTCCCAGGGGGCACAGTGGTAAAATATTTTCCTGCCGATACAGGAGATGCAAGAAACATGGGTTCAGTCTCTGATTTGGGAACATCCCGTGGAGTGGGAAATGACCTCTCTCCAGAATTCTTGCCTGGGAAATTCCATGGACAGAGATGTCTGGTGGACTACAGTCCATGGGGCCACAAAGAGTCAGACACAAATGAGTGACTGAGAGCACAGCACATTTTGTGACTTTTTTATAATTTAATTATTTAATTGATCTTGGAAGGAGAACAGTGAACGTCCTGAAAAGAGATTTTAGTTTCTTGCCCAGGAATTAAATCTGGGTAACCTGGATGAAAGCTAAGAGTCCTAGCCACTATACCACCAGGGGCTAGAGGCTAGAGGCTAGAGCCTAGAGGCAAAGTGGCACTGGTTGGTTACCCCGTGTGAAAGCAAGAATATCTCAAGGAGGCAAAAACTGTAAAAACAGTAAAAAATTATTATTAGAGACATGGCATAATATATAGGAGAGCACATAGAAAAGCAGGTTGCTTGTGTAAGCCAGAAGCAAGGCAAAACTGCACACCCGAAGAGAGCTGGAACATCCGAAGTCAGAAGCGCAGTAAGTCAAAAACCAGGCAGAGTTACACGCCTGGAGAGAAAGGGTGTGCGCATCCTCCCCAGTGAGGAGAACAGTGCATGGCAGTCAGAAGCCAGGCAGAGATGCACGTCCTGAGAGGAGTGCTGGCGTCCTGAGGAGGAGCACCGCAAGGTGGCAGTGTAAATCGCTTACACAGGACAGCCCTGCCGGGTGTTTGTTTACCTTTGGCTTATTATCTTCTTCCTTTCTTCACACATTAGGTCCATGAATCCTCTCCAAGATGCATGTGCAGCTTTTTTTCTAAGATAGGTCCCACCGCAGAGGTCTACGGGCGCACGTTCAAACTTCTTACGGAGTAGGGCCACCTCACTTTTCGACCCCCAACCTTCCTGTTGGGGGCCGATAAGGAAGTCTTCCTTGATCTCTGAAGTGGGCATCTTATCTCTTTGCTTTAGAAGAGCCCAGTTTTTGCCACTAGCTTTATCCTTGGAGTGTCTGGTTGAGAACCAAGCTTGAATTTTACTCCACTTGACAAATATCAGGTGTCCAGTCAGGGACTCATCTATCTCCTACCTCACAATCACCAGTTTTTGACATTTATGGTTTTTCCAAATCGTTTTCTTACAAATATTTAAAAAATAAAAATGTATGTAAACATCTTATTAAAAACACATTTAAAATTCCTCAGAAAGTATATTTTAGAGTGGAATTGATGGTGGTAGGACAAGTGCACTTTTACCTTTAATATAGTATCATTTAATTAATTGATAATTAGCTTTGTTATTTAAAGCTGCGTTAGCAATTTCACCCATTGATAAAAAAAATGTGAAAGTTTTAATTTCTGTGAGTTTTACAACAATTTGTATTTAAGATTTTACATTTTTTGCCAATTAAATGGTATATCATATTTGTTTTAATTTGCATTTTTTAATTTCTCTAATAAGTTTTATTGAAATATGTCCCTACTTTTATTGCCTGGCCATATTTCCTTCATAAGAATTGTATATTCATTTACTTTGTTTATTTCAGTATCTGAATTTCTTTTCTTATTGATTAATAAAATATAGATATTAGAATATGTTTGTGGAAAAATCTTGATGATAGACTAAGTGCCAAAGATTCTTTTTTGTCAGTAGAAGCCTGACTGTTTGGAAAAAGTAATTTGAACTGTAATTTCTGTGTGTTACCTTGCAAATGCTATTTCCTTTATGATTACATCTGAAGAATAATATGGCACAATAAGTAAATGAATTATTAATGATTTAATTTATAAGTTTTTATTGATACAAGCTACGTTTCTAAACTTGTATATTTTATACATAACAAACTACTATTCAAATGTGAATTTATTTTAATTTACTGTGCAACTATTTTTATGAGGTTGAATACATGCCATGCATAAGATATAAAAACACATATGATTCACTCCCTGTATATATACAGGGCTTCCTTGGGTACTGTTTTTTTTTTTTTTTTTAATATTTTGTAGGTATCTTCCAGTATGTATCTCAGATTTTCATTCTGCTAATAGTACCTCTGTTCTAAAATTATTTAAAAGCTTTGGTAAGCAGGTTCCATTATTCAATATTTGTATTTTTATCTTTAAATCTATCCAGTTATAAAGTTAAATGTATGCTCTATATTTTCTTCTACACTGATAAATTTTAAAATCCACGTGTATATCTTTGTCTATGTGAAAATTAATGTTTTTGACCCTATTATGTGAGAATCAATTTTATAGTTCCACGTGTATAACAATTACTATAACAATAATAATTTAATTACTCATTAACTATTTCTTTCCATCACACATTTAACAATGATCTATCAAATATTGTCTTCTCTGTCTGGCAATGTCATAGGCAATAGAGTTTAAAAAAATAAACATGATTTGTGCATCTCCAGTGTCATGGAGATGAGAAGACAGAACTGTAATAGCCAGTTCCTTAGCTTATACTTAGAGCAGAAATTCAGTTCAAGCTTTAGTTCAATAACTTTTCATTTGTTTGATTCCTTTTGTTTTTGAAAGATGATAAATCATCTGGTTTATTGCAGATTGTTTGAGGTGTACTGGGTGCTGGACTTGAACAGCACACTGGAACTTTCACTGATTTTTAGCAGTTCTGAAGGTGCAGAGAGGAGACTTATGAGGTTAAAGTTGAGTAATGTCTTTATCCCTAAAAGTATGTACCAGAAAAATGAGTGTTGCTGGGCTGAGTTAAGTTGCTTCAGTTGTCTGATTCTTTGTGGGCCCATGGACTGTAGCCCACCAGGCTCCTCTGTCCATGGGATTCTCTAGACAAAAATTAGTTGCCATGCCCTCCTCCGGGGGATATTCCCAAGGTAGAGATCCAGCCAATCTCTTATGTGTCCTGAATTGGCAGGTGGGTTCTTTACCCCTAGTGCCACCTGGGAAGCCCAGGTGGACAATACCCTATAACTAAAGAGAGCTCTGGCCTTACCTCACAGCTCAGTCAGTAAATCATCCACAATGCAGGAGACCTCAATTCAGTTCCTGGGTCAAGAAGGCACCCTAGAGAAGGAAATGGCAACCCACTCCAGTATTCTTGCCTGGAGAATCCCATGGACAGAGAAGCCTGGCAGTCTACAGTCCATGGGGGTTGCAAGAGTTGGACACAGCTTGGTAACTAAACCACCACCACCACCAAAGAGAGCTCCAGGACTCTTGGTACTCGGGGAAGGCAAAAAGAAGTGGGAAGAGGGACCTAATAAAAGCATGTGAAATTTTTCCCCCTAGTGAAGCAAGAAACTTGAAGTAGGCCACCCACTACCAGTTATCTCTCCTGTAATTCCAGGTCTAATGCCACACTCTGATTCTAAGTCTAATGCTAAAACACGGCACTGAAATTATAAAGCATAAATACATGTTGAAATGCTTCATCTTTTATATCATCAAACAATGCTTTATTTTTCTATTTAAAATTTTTTTAAAATTAATTTGTTAGTTTTTAAAGAACATAATTCATTTATTAATATGATAATAAAAATGTGTGTGAGGAAACAAGTAGTTTTGTTCCATACCAGGGAATAATACCAAACCTTCTTCCACATTTTTCCTAGTTTCCCTACTAACTGGCCAACAGTTCTGTGTTTATGTGATTAAGACCCTATGAGGCCTCCCTGGGACAGGACTTCCCTTATATTCTCTGCTTTAACTCCTGTCTGAAGAACCTACATAATAGTATGTGCATGTGAGCAGGCGTGCATGTGTGCTTAGTCATGTCCAACTCTTTGTGACCCCATGGACTGTAGCCTGACAGACTCCTCTGTCCATGAAATTTCCCAGTCAAGAATACTGGAGCAGGTTGCCATTTCCTCCTCCAAGGGATCTTCCCAACTCAGAGATCAGATCCAGGTCTCTAATGTCTCTTGCATTGGCAGGTAGATTCTTTGCCACTGTGTGACCTGGGAAAGCTCCTAGATAATGGTATTTGATGAAAATTTCTGGAGTTGTTTTGCAGATGTGAAACCCCCCACCAAATGGAAGAGGTTAATTACTTGATGACCATCAACAGGTAGCCAGCCCCCGGACTCCTGGAGCCTAAAGATTGAGAATGTTAAGTCCTGTAATACCATACTGTTCCCTCATCATCAGATCAGCCAATCAGAGGATCAGGATCTGAATACATATCCTATAACACCCCCTCCCTCACCTATCTTGTAAAGCTACTTTATGAAAACTCTTCATGGAGCTTGGGGCTTTTTTGAGCATGAGCCACACATCTTCTTTTATGGTCCTGAAATAGACTTTTCTCTGTTCCAAACTTCAGTGTTTCAGTCTGACTTCATTGTGCACATGAACTTGCATTAAAATTTATAGATTCCTTTCCTCTAATTTTCTAGCTTTTTATGAGTCACCTAAATTAAAACTTGCTATTTTATTATGTTACTTTATTTTGGACATGAAATTAAAAGTTGTGCACTTTTCTAAATCACCAGTGTCTTGATTCAACTTGAAAACATACTACCTTTTCTCTGTAAGGGTGTTATTCTTTCCTCATGGTCAGCAGGGCATGCACTCTTGCTTGTTTGTCAATAACATCATGGTTTGGGTTCAACTCTCAAGGTTCACTTAGTTAAATCCCTCTTGCTACCAAAGTTGTAAGCTCTCAAGATGCCAGATCAAGGTTATCATTGAAGTTTGTGGCCAGAGAAGTAGAACAACCTACAGGATGAAATGATGACCTTGGTTCACAAGTATCAGCTCTAAATTAATGAGCTAACTTGCTAGAACTATCTATCAACTACTCAGGAAAAAAGGCTTTTGTATAGAAAACAGGTGCTCTTTTTTTCTTCCTTCAGGTTTATTGCAAAAAGAGGTCTGATATTTCTAACCTGGAACACATAAAGTAATTTCCAGATAGTAATAAGGATTTCAAAAAAGTTCATAAAACCTTCATAGTATGTAAAACTAGAATCAGTGCATTCCTGAGAATAAATGCTTGCCTTTTTGTAAGCCAATTTTCATTATCCAGTTCTTCCACATTTAGTCTGTAAGAAAAAAATCACTTATTAAAATATTTAATGCCCAAAATATTAGAGCAAAACTAAATTAATCTGACATTTATGATGTAGTTGTCATAGTTTAATTTTCCTTCTTGGTTTTATGAACTGATTGAATTGTGACTCCTGGGTTATTGAACTTTGATGCTTTCCCATCAATATGTATAGGGCCATAAAAATGATGTTGAGAATTAGGGAGCAGGTCTCAGCAATAATGGAAAAATCTTAATATTTTCACAGAAAATTTTGATCCATATTGAATCATAGACACTCTGTAATTTTTTAAATTGATCAAGTAGATACATACACATCAGATCTGCATACACTGAACATCAAACTTAGTTCCAGAAGTAATATTACAAGCATACAATAATATTCCTTTGTTTTTTAAGATGGAAGAAAAATCAGAAGTACTGGGAGTAAAAATAATTTTTCTGAAGTCACAATATTGTATTGTCGAATTGACTTCTCAAGACTCCTGTTCCTAGTAATAACCACTATGAGGTAGACAGTACGCTAAGGCTATAATCAGTGCCAAGTTCCTACCACTAACTCTTTAGCTTCTTCAGAAGAAAGAAATAGTTCTCTCTCTTCTTAATTAGTTGTAGAAAATTGATGTAGAGTTATTGCTCTCACGATTTTACTAAAGACAGTATCCCATCCAGCTAAACGATGTTCTTACAGAGGTTCTGTCTCGACTTTTGAAAATTATGAAACCCTGGGCTAAAATAAGTTTACTGCCAGAACCACAGAGAAGAGACCACTTCATGGATCACAGTTTTATTGTGGCAAAGGGGCTTGCATAACTTGATGAAGCCATGAGCCATGCTGGGCAGGGTCACCAAAGTAGATGGGTCATAGTGAAGAGTTCTGACAAAATGAGGTCCTGGACAAGGAAATGACCAGCCCACCCAGTATTCTTGCTTGGAGAACTCCATGGATAGTATGAAAAGGGAAAAAAAAATGATGCTGGAATATGAGCACCCCCATGTTGAAGGGTGTCCAGTATATTACTGGGGAAGAACAGAGGGCAATTACTAATAGCACCAATAAGAATGAAGTGACTGGGCCAAAGTGGAAATAATAGTTGTGGATGTGGCTGGTGTTGAAAAGTAGAGTTCAATGCTGTAAAGAACAATATTTCATAGGAACCGAAGTTTACGTCCATGAATAAAGATTAATTGAATGTGGTAAAGTGGGAGGTGGCAAGTTTGGACATCAACATTGAGGAATCAGAGAATGAAGTGAAAAGTGAAAGCGAAAGTCATTCAGTCATGTCTGACTCTTTGGCATCCCATGGACTTTAAAGTCCATGGAATTCTCCAGGCCAGAATATTGGAGCAGGTAGCCTCTCCCTTCTCCAGGGAATCTTCCCAACCCAGAGATTGAACCCAGGTTTCCCACATTGCAGGTGGATTCTTTACAAGCTGGGCCACAAGGGAAGCTCTCAGAGAACTAAAAGGACAGGAATGGGTAAATTTAATTCAGATGAACATTATATCTCGTATTGTGGGCAAGAATCCCTTAGAAGAAATAGAATAGCCCTCATAGGCAACAAAAGAGTCCAACATGCACTATGTGTGTGCAATCTCAAAAACGACAGAATGATCTAGGTTTATTTCCAAGGTAAACTATTCATATCAGGGTAATCGAAGTTTATGCACCAATCATTGATGCCAAAAAAGCTGAACTTGACCAGTCCTATGAAGACATATAAGATCTTCTAGAGCTAACACCAAAAAAGACGTCCTTTTCATCGTAGGGGATTGGAATGCAGAGGTAGGAAGTCAAGAGATTCAAGGAATTAGATGTGATAGACAGGGTGCCTAAAGAATTATGGACAGAGGTTTACAACATTGTACAGGAAGCAGTGACCAAAACCATCTCAAAGGAAAAGAAATGCAAGAAGGCAAAGTAGTTGTCTGAGGAGGTTTTACAAATTGCTGAGGAAAGAAGAGAAGCAAAAGTCAAGGGAGAAAGGGGAAGATATATCCAACTGAATGTAGATTTCCATAGAAGAGTAAGGAGAGATAAGAAGGCCTTTTTAAGTGAGCAGTGCAAAAAAAAAAAAAAGAGAGAGAGAGGCAAAGAACAGAGTGGGAAAGAGAGATCTCTTCAAGAAAATTGGAGATATCAAGGGGCCACTTCATGCAAGGACGTGCATGATAAAGGACAGAAATGGCAAGGACCTAACAAAAGCAGAAGAAATAAAGAAGACATGTCAAGAATACACAGAACTATACAAAAAAGGTATCAGTGAACCAGATAACCATGACAGTGTTGTCACTCAGCTAGAGCTGGGCATCCTACAGTGTGAAATCAAGTGGGCCTTAGGAAGCATCACTATGAACAAAGCTAGTGGAGGTGATGGAATTCCAGTTGAGCTATTTCAAATCTTAAAAGATGATGCTGTGAAAGTGTTGCACTCAATATGCCAGCAAATTTGGAAAACTCAGCAGTGGCCACAGGACTGGAAAATGTCAGTTTTCATTCTAATCCAAAGAGGTACAATGCAAAAATATGTTCAAACCACCATACAATTGCATTCATTTCACATGCTAGTAAAATTATGCCCCAAATCCTTCATGCTAGACTTCAGCAATATGAGAACCAAGAAATTTCAGATGTACAAGCTAGGTTTTGAAGAAGCAGAGGAACCAGAGATCAAATTAGCAACATTAAGTGGATCATGGAGAAAATCAAGGGGGTTCCAGAAAATATTTACTTCATAAAAATATTTATTTCTTACAACATTTCTAGGCATATAGTAATGTCCATTTTTAAAAATTAGAATACCTAGAATCAGTGTAGGAAAATTCTTATTTGTCAACTTTATTTTTCAGTCAACATTAAATTAAAAGATGCTTACTCCTTGGAAGAAAAGTTATGACCAACTTAGACAGCATATTAAAAATCAGAGACATTACTTTGCCAACCAAGGTCCATATAGTCAAAGCTGTAGCTTTTACAGTAGTCATGTATGGACGTAAGAGTTGGACTGTAAAGAAAGCTGAGTGCCGAAGAACTGGTGCTTTTGAACTGCAGTGTTGGAGAAGATCCTTGAAAGTCCCTTGGACTGCAAGGAGATCCAACCAGGCCATCCTAAAGGAAATTAGTCCTGAATATTCATTTGTAAGGACTGATGCTGAAGCTGAAGCTCCAATCCTTTGGCCACCTGATGAGAAGAACTGATTCATTTGAAAAGACCCTGATGCTGGGAAAGATTGAAGGCAGGAGGAGAAGGGGACGCCAAAGGATGAGATGTTTGGATGGCATCACTGACTCAGTGGACATTAGTTTGAGTAAACACCAGGAGTTGATGATGGACAGGGAGGCCTGGCGTGTTGCAGTCCATGGGGTCGCAAAGAGTCAGACACTACTGAGTGACTGAACTGTACTATGGAAAAAAAAGAAGGATTTTTGTAGTGATGTCTGTATGAACAAGACAACAAAATAACACCAAAATGTTGACAGTGGTAATTAATTTTCCCATTTAAAAATATTTCAGGAGTTTTGCTTTTTAGGGCTTGTAGTTATGTCCAAAACATATATTCAGACAGCTTTTCCTATTTTTACCAGTTTTGAATATCTTTGAACAATAACAACAACAAAGGAAAATATGTCAAAAATCTTATAACTGCAATCTTTGGAAGCATTTTTGTTTTCTTCCTTAGAATGGAAACTTGGTGTTTTGAATGACAGATTATTGCTTTATTTCCTAGATATTAGAATGAGTAAATAGTCCTATCTGTATTATTAAGGTAATTTTTATCATCACTGACACATTTTTAAGATGAATGACCAGAGCTCATAAAGTTAATATTTAGTGTGTAACTACTTGAGGCTCAGACAGTGTGGGGAGAATAATCAATGACTTGCCTCCTGAACCTCACACTTTCATTAACTTAACTAGCCATGCTAGAATGCATACATAGTACATCGATTCAGGAATTTCACTTTTATTGCAACTTGACTCAGAGTACCTATGGATCAATTAAAAAATGACAAAATTCTAATTTCAAAAATTTTACAAAAGATGGTGCTGTCCACACAGACTTGATTAATTGTTGTAAGTCAACTGAGTTTATCTTTTTTTTTTAACCAATGTTTATTTAAGAGTGTAATTTATTTGCCTGTTTCAAGATTTACATAGCAGGACACTTCATTTGAGAGTCTGTATATCTTTGGGAAGTATACTGTGGATGCAAGTGATAATCTGTCAAAAGTTATTTGATTGCTAAACTAAGTAACATTTATTTTTAATACTGATGTGATTGGTGCTTCTAAATTTTAAAGGGTTTTTCTTTAAAAAATGAATTAATTTAGATTAATTTATATGGCAGCAAGAATATACAGAGGATGAATTTTTAAACTACCAAGTTAAATTTACCCCTAGCCAAAATACTTAATGGAAATCATAACCCAAACCTTCTTACCCCACTGGTTTCATTGGCCTGGATAATGACTACCTCATGCTAAGGTTCAAACCCAAATTTTGTTTTATTTCCAGAAGGTCTTTCCTCTTCTCACTATATAAAAAAGGAAGAAATAGAAAGGATAGAGCAAAACACACTAAAAGATCTCCTTGCTTCCTTTTATAAGACAAGTTTCTCTTGACAATACCCATATTTACACATATATATAATATGTATATTATATATATACATATATATACATGCATTTTTGCTAGCAAATATGCTCATAGTCACATGTCCTTTTATAATTATATATATATATATGTATGTCCATATATATATATATATATATATATAGAGAGAGAGAGAGAGAGAGAGAAAGAGAGAGACATGATTATTTTTTTTAATTAACTTCTTGACCACGCCATGCAACATGTGGGATCTTAGTACTCTGACAAGAGATCGAACCATTGACCCCTGCATTGCAAACATGGAGACTTAAGAGCTGGACTGCTGGGATGTTCTTATGATTATATATATATAATATAGTATATATGTTATGTAATACTATAAACATATGGTACATAAATAATAAATATATGCTGTGTTATATACTTGTATGTTGTACATCACATCATACATTTAATATACATTGTATTACACTATATTATAGGTATAGCATTATAATAAATTGTATAACTATAATATGTATTATACATGTATTATAATACATATAATACATATAATATTCAACATAATATAATACACATACTATACAAAATATCATAATACACATGAGATGAATATATAAACTATAATGCATTATATTACATATAATATAATATTAAAATATGATATATACCATGCATTATAATTTGTTCTATAATATGTATTATATACCGTTTATTATGATATATATATATATTCTCATCTACAGTTAAGAGTGGTGAATTTCATGGTGGTGATAATTACTGGTATTAACTTTATCTCAGACACTTTGCTTCATATTTTACCTGTATTACATTGCTTATCTGAAAATCATTCTGAAAGTCAGGTATGCTATTGTACATCATGCAAATGAAGAAGTAAATCTTACAGAACTCATGAAAAATGAACACAGTCAAAATGCTAACATGTCGTATATCTTAAACTCAAATTCACATTCAAAGTCCATAGTTTCCCCAAGTGACAAATTTGTTAAATTTGGAAACAGTGGCAGTGTCACTGAGGTTTAAACTGGGGAAGAAATAAAGTGAAAGATTAGGTAAAATCATATGATTATTTATTAGCCAAACTTTTAAAATATTGTGATTCAATATAGCGAAAACTCAATTACCTGAACATAAAAAATGCAAAATTAATGGTGTGGATGACAATGGCATAGGAATATAAGTTTATGATCTCGATTTGTTTCCAAGGCAAACCATTATGTATCACAGTAATCCAAGTCTGTGCTCCAACCCACTCATGTCAAGAAGCTGAAGTTAAACAATGGTTCTCTGAAGACCTATAAGATCTTCTGGAACCAACACCAACCAAAGAAGTCCTTTTTAATCATGGGAGACTGGTATTCAAAGTAAGAAAGCAAGAGATACCTGGAGTAACAGGCAAGTTTGGCCTTGGAGCACAAAATGAAGCAGGACAAAGACTCACTGAGTTTTGCCAAGAGAACACACTGGTCATACCAAACACCCTCTTCCAACACAAGAGACGACTCTACACATGGACACCACCAGATTGTCAATACCAAAATCAGATTGATTATATTCTTTGCGTCCGAAGATGGAAAAGTTCCTTATGGTTAGCAAAAATAAGACCTGGAGCTGACTGTAGCTCAGATCATGAATTCCTTCTTGCAAAATTCAGATTTAAATTGAAGAAAATGGGGAAAACCACTAGGCCATTCAGGTATGACTTAAATCAAATCCCTTATTATTATACAGTGGCAGTGACAAATAGATTCAAGAGATTACATCTGATTGACAGAGTACTTGAAGAACTATGGACGGAAGTTCATAACATTGTACAGGAGGTTGTGATCAAAATCATCCCCAAGAAAAAGAAAAGCTAAAAAGAAAAATGTTTGTCTGAGGAGGAATTACATGTAGCTGAGAAAAGAAGAGATGCAAAAGGCAAGGGAGAAAAGGAGAGATATACACATTTGAGTTCCAAAAAATAGCTAGAAGAGATAAGAAAGCCTTCCTCAGTGAGCAAAGCAAAGAAATAAATGAAAACAACAAAATGGGAAAGAATAGAGATCCCTTAAAAAAAAAAAAGAGATACAAAGGGAACATTTCATACAAAGATGGGCATAATAAACATATGGACTTCATACAAGCAGAGGATATTAATAAGAGGTGGCAAGAATACACAAATACAAAAAAGATCTTAATGACCCAGATAACCATGACGATGTGATCACTCACCTAGAACCAGACATTATGGATTTTGAAGTCAGATGGGCCTTAGGAAGCATCACTACAAACAAAGCCAGTGGAATTCCAGCTGAGTTATTTCAAATCCTAAAAGATGATCCTGTTAAAGTGCTATATGCAATATGTCAGTAAATTTGGAAAAGACAGCAGCGGCCACAGAACTGGACAAGGTCAGTTTTCATTCCAATCCCAAAGAAGGGCAATACCAAAGAATGTTCAACCTACAGCACAAACACATTCATTTAACATGCTAAGGAAGTAATGCTCAAAATCTTTCAAGCTAGACTTCAATAGTATATGAACCAAGAACTTCCAGATGTTCAAACTGATTTTAGAAAAGGCAGAGGAACCAGAGATCAAATTGCCAACATATGTTGGAACATTGAAATATCAAGAGAACTTCAGAAAAACATCTACTTCTGTTTCATTCACTACACTAAAGTCTTTTACTGTGTAGATCACAACCAACTGTGGAAAATTCTTAAAAATATGGGAATACCAGACCACCCTACCTTCCTCCTGAGAAACCTGTATGCAGGTCAAGAAGCAATATTGAGAACCAGATATGGAACAACGGACTGGTTCCAAATTGGGAAAGGAATATGTTAAGGCGGAATATTGTCACCCTGATGATTTAACTTATATTCAGAGTAGTAGTAGTAGTAGCTTAGTCGCTAAGTCATGTCCGCCTCTTGCGACCCCATGAACAGTGGTCTGCCAAGCTCCTCTGTCCATGGGATTCTCCAGGCAAGAATACTGGAGTGAGCTGTCATTTCCTTCTCCAGGGGATCTTCCCAACCCAGGAATTGAACCCAGGTTGCATGCACTACAGGCAGATCCCTCACCAACTGAGCTATGAGAAAGAAATAAATAAAAAGAAAGTGAAGTCGCTCAATTGTGTCCAACTCTTTGAGACCGCATGGACTGTAGCCTACCAGGCTCCTCCCTCCATGGAATTTTCCAGGCGAGAGTACTGGAGTGGGTTGCCATTTCATCATGTGAGATGCAGGGCTAGATGAAGCACAAGCTGGAATCAAGTTTGGAGGGAGAAATATCAACAACCTCAGATATACAGATGACACCACCCTTTTGGCAGAAGGCGAAGAGGAACTAAACAGCCTACCTGAGAAGGTGAAAGAGGAGAGTGAAAAAGCTGACTTAAAACTCAACTCTCAAAAAATGAATATCATAGCATCTGATCCCATCTCGTCATGGCAAATAGATGGGGAAACAATAGAAACAGTTACAGACTATTTTGTTGGGCTCCAAAATCACGGCAGATGGTAACCATAGCCTTGAAATTAAACGACACTTGCTCCTTGGAAGAAAACCAATGACAAACCTAGGCAGCATGTTAAAAAGCAAAGACACTGCTTTACTGACAAAGGTTCATATAGTCAAAGCTATGGTTTTTCCAATAGGGATGTATGGATGTGAGAGTTCGACCATAAAGAAGGCTGAGTGCTGAAGAATTGATGCTTTTGAACCTGTTGCTTTTGTGGTCTTGGAGAAGACTCTTGAGAGTCCCTTGGACTAAAAGGATATCATATGAGTTAATCTTAAAAGAAATCAACCTTGAATGTTCATTGGAACGACTGATGCTAAAGCTGAAGGTCTAAAATTTTTGGTCACCCGACATGAAGAGCCAACTCATTGAAAAAGACCTTGATGCTGGGCAAGATTGAAGGCAGGAGGAGAAGGGGTGACAGAGGTTGAGGTGGTGGGTGGCATAACCGACTCAATGGACATGAGTTTGAGAAGGCTCCAGGAGTTGGTGAGGGACAGGGAAGCCTCACCAAGGCTGCATGCTGCAGTCCATGGGGTCACAAAGAGTTGAACATTGCTGAGCATCTGAACAATAACATGGTCCCAAAGCACTCCACATGATTGTTATAAACACATCTAACATGTTATTTGTATGCAGACCATAAAAAGATATATTTCATCCCAGTCTATGTGTCATATTTCTAATTTTGGTCTTTTTTTTTTTTTTTTTTTTTTTTTTTTTACTTAAGAATATTCTCTTTAACATTTCTAATAAAGCCAATCCTGGGGCAGCTGGCTGTGACTACTGGAGTCCATAACTGATATTGATCCTCTGATGTGTGATGCTGGGCCTTGGGTCATCTGAGACTGAGGCTTGTTCTGGAGCTAGTGAGGACCCACTGGTGGGCAGAGCTGAATCCCAAGACAGTTGGCTTGGGGTTGGGAGGGAGTACCCCTGGTATTGAGACTGTTATTATCTCACTGGTGTGATAGTTTGGATCCTGGTCTCTCTAGTGAGAAGGATTGATTCTCAGGGTTGTTGGGGCTTATGTGAGCCTATGGTTATAGCAGCCTTATTTTTAATATCCAGAAAGAGAACTAACACAGATATCCATCAACAGGTAAATGGATAAATCGTGGTATAACTGCACCACAGAATAAAAATACCAGTAAAAACAAACAAACAAACAAACATAAAACCAGGAACACACTACAGGTAACACAGACCAAGGTGGATAAACATTTTAGGTAGCATGTAAACAATATCCAAAGCGAGAATTTATAATTGATGCACACCTTTAAATGTTGATTATTGTAGTTGAGAATTAAAGATATTACTTCCATGATTTATCTCTTTTATACAAAAATAAAAACAATACTTATATGTGTATTATTTGTATTATATATATATGTATTTTTATTATTGGACAGAAGAGCTAAATCATTGAAGTAATATCTTTAATCCATAAAATGCTTTCACTGGTGGCTCAGATGGTAAACAATCTGCCTGCAATGTGGGAGACTTGAGTTTGATACCTGGGTCGGGAAGCTCCCATGGAGAAGGGAACAACTACCCACTCCAGTACTCTTGCCTGAGAATGCCATGGACAGAGGAACCTGGTGGGCTACAGTCCATGGGGTTACAGAATTGGACATGACTCCATGACTAACACTTTCACTTTCATATATATGTATATTTACATTCTCAAAACTACTAATTGAATATAAGGAAAAAGTTGCTACAATGAAGTAGTATTCAGTGCACTGAAAATAAGTTAGTCTTAGTTTTTGACACAAAAAGTGTTGGAAAATATAATCTGATATGGCTTATTAAACCATCTTTTTTGTCATTGCTTAATATCTCATTGTGTTTTGTAATATTTCTACATTGTGATTGAAAATATCTAGAATTGTATCTGTCCTAAGCAACGAAGAAAACTGCATAACGCTTCCTAGAAGATTGATACTAGCACATAGTGAATGTGTATGTCAACATTGTCTCTTTTCCAAGGAAAAAATGAAACACTGGAGCAGGAGTTAACTTATATCACATTGTTCAGAGACTCACAGTCTTTCATCTTCAATTTAGAGGGCTCACAGAAGGGCACAAACTTGACCCTTAAGAATGCCTAATCTAGGAATTCTCTGGGAGCCCAGTGGTTAAGAATCTGCCTGCCAATGCAGCGGACACAGGTTCCTTCCCTGGTCTGGGAAGATCCCCATGCTGCAGAGGATCTAAGCCTGGGTGCTGCAATTTATGAACCTCTGTGTGCTAGAGCCTGTGTTCCACACAAGAGAAGCAGTAGCAGTGAGAAACCCATGCACTGCAATGAAGATTAATCCTGGCTGGCAGCAACTAGATAAAGTCTGTGCATGAGATTAATCCTTTGTCTGTTGCTTCGTTTGCTATTATTTTCTCCCATTCTGAGGGCTGTCTTTTCACCTTGCTTATAGTTTCCTTCAAGCAACTCCTCAGCTCAATTCCAGAAAAATAAATGACCCAATCAAAAAATGGGCCAAAGAACTAAACAGACATTTATCCAAAGAAGACATACAAATGGCTAACAAACACATAAAAAGATGCTCAACATCATTCATTATCAGAGAAATACAAATCAAAACCACAATGAGGTACCATTACACGCCAGTCAGGATGGCTGCTATCCAAAAGTCTACAAGCAATAAATGCTGGAGAGGGTGTGGAGAAAAGGGAACCCTCTTACACTGTTGGTGGGAATGCAAACTAGTGCAGCCGCTATGGAAAACAGTGTGGAGATTCCTTAGAAAACTGGAAATAGAACTGCCATATGAACCAGCAATCCCACTCCTGGGCATACACACCGAGGAAACCAGATGTGAAAGAGACACGTGCACCCCAATGTTCATCACAGCACTGTTTATAATAGCCAGGACATGGAAGCAACCTAGATGCCCATCAGCAGACGAATGGATAAGGAAGCTATGGTACATATACACAATGGAATATTACTCAGCCATTAAAAAGAATGCATTTGAATCAGTTCTAAAGAGATGGATGAAACTGGAGCCCATTATACAGAGTGATGTAAGCCAGAAAGATAAAGACCAATACAGTATACTAATGCATATATATAGAATTTAAAAAGATGGTAACAATAACCCTATATGCAAAACAGAAAAAGAGACACAGATGTACAGAACAGACTTTGCGACTCTGTGGGAGAAGGCGAGGGTGGGATGTTTCCAGAACATGCATTGAGAACAGCTTCGAAACATGTATACTATCAAGGGTGAAACAGATCACCAGCCCAGTTTGGATGCATGAAAAAAGTGCTCAGGGCTGGTGCACTGGGAAAACCCAGAGGGATGGGATGGGGAGGGAGGTGGTGGGGAGATCGGGATGGGGAATGCATGTAAATCCATGGTTGATTCATGTCAATGTATGGCAAAAATCACTACAATATTGTAAAGTAATTAGCCTCCAACTAATAAAATTAAATGAAAAAAAAAAAAAAAAAGTCTGTGCATGACAATGAATACCCAGTATAGCCAATAAGTAAATATGAAAAAAAAAAAAAAAAAAAAGAAAGAAAAAAGAAAAAGAAAAAAAATTCTATGCCAGCACTTGAAACATAGGGCTGCCAGTACTGTTACACACACACACATACACATATTTTAAAACAAAATAATAATTTATCAGTTGTATAGAAATAATACACATTTGTTAAAAATTTCCAAACCCTGTATAGCTGCATAAAACATAAAAGCAAAAATATAATGTACTCTTATAACTCCAAATAATCATTTCAAATACTACGTATTTCTGAAAGTAAATATTAATAACACTTAAAAATCAAAGTCAAGTCAAAGTGCAAGTCACTTAGTCATGTCCGACTCTTTGCTACCCCAAGGGCTATACAGTCCATGGAATCCTCCAGGCCAGAATACTGGAGTGGGTAGCCTTTCCCTTCTCCAGGGCATCTTCACAACCCAGGGATTGAACACAGGTCTCCTGCATTGCAGGCGGATTCTTTACCAGTTGAGTCACAAGGGAAGCCCAATATATTTAGATATTATTTAATAAAACTGCAATCATAGTAATCTACACACAAATAATGTTTGATCTATTATAGCCAAAAAATAAATTTTACTGAATTTGAAGAAATAGGTGAACTGAAATTGTATATTATTTCCTCATTGACAGTGAAGTGAAAGTCACTCAGTCATGTCTGATTCTTTGTGACCTCATGGACTATACAGTCTGTGGAATTCTCCAGGCCAGAATACTGGAGTGGGTAGCCATTTCCTTCACCAGGAGATCTTCCCAACCCAGGGATCGAACCCAGGTCTCCCACATTGCAGGCAGATTCTTTATCAGCTGAGCCACGAGGGAAGCCCAGTAATTTCCTCATTCCAAATTCCCAGGAATTTGTAATTTTCTTGTTACAAAAGATAATATACCTTAGAACATCCTTTTAACATGTAAGGAAAAGAGAAAATAAAACAAATAAAATACTTTAAATGGTGAGGTCATTTCTTTAATACTATATTTCAGCCTAAAAGACTTTTAAAGATAAAAAAGTAAAAAAACAAACAAACAGTACATCTATATTTTATCTCTTCCTTTATTCCATTATTTCCATTTCTTTAATCTTATAGTTGTATAGTATTCAAATCTTTGGCTTTAATTCAAAACATTGATGGGTCCTTTGCCCATTTCAGTAGGGTGACTTTGTTTCTTTCATATTTACTTCGATTGTTCCTGTGGTTGATTAGTTTTTACCATCATTTTCTTTTCAGGAAGGCCAAATAGATTCTCTATTCTCTTTATTGCCTGTAATATTTAGTATTAACTTTACTTTTGCAAATTATAGCTGGGTTAGGAAAAATGGAGGAAACTATGCTGAGTATGTATATAGCAAGTATATTCTCTGCAGTTTAGTGAATACATGAAGCAAACGTTCTTGACTTTTTTGACATCTGACACTATGTCTAATTAATATACTTGGAAACCTATTTAATATAATTTTGAACATGTACTTTCTGGACAAATTACCACATGCATGCTCACACACCTATACAGAGCTCTTTCATGCAAGTAAGATAGGATCTCTAATGGAGAGTGTCTTAAGTGAAGAAACTTTGGGCAGAATGATATTTCTGTGTTTTTTTCTCTATTAAAAAGTATGTTTAAAAAAACTTCAATTACAGCTCAGAAACATTGAGACCATATCCAATTAAAATTTAATTCTACTACATAGTTAAATTAAGGGCTATTTAAATAATATTTAAGATATTCATAAATAATGCATTTCTTACTAATTAGCAGCTTCTACATTACCTTCTCAACTTCTGTTTAACAAGCATCCTCAGATCTTTAGAAAATTTGGAATTGTAGCTTTAGTTAGTGGGGGATTACAGGTAGATAATTATTGAGATTTATTTAAACAGATACTGAGTTTTCTTGAAATAATATTGTTTTGACAGAATAAAAATACTTATTCACATGCCAATTATAAGAATAGTATGTAAATTGCAATACATTTTTCATTTCATTACTATTCCTGGAGGGTCAATCTTGCACTGGAACAATTTGTGAGATTCTGGTAGATCTGTAAACTCTCTAACCAAAACAGAATGGTCAGAACTAAGGTGAATGATTTGCATATAGAGGAGTTGCCAGTTAATCTTGTTATTCTGTAACTTGTAGCATTTTATTATTGGAACTGGGAAAAGAAACCTGAAAATGACTTTAACATTATAATTCTTTTTATTTCAGTGACACTAATGAGTCACTATACACATTAGTTGAATATGAGCTTCATCGATTAACATTTTGGTAGACCTTCTTGGGGTCAGTGATCCACTCACATGTTTGTGACAGTAACCAGTCAAATCATATCCCCTGATAAATTATCAATGTACTGAAGTCTAATTGGTACTTTCAGAGAAAATTCTGCTCTAGAGGCAATAATTAACCAATTGAGCAATTGAACTGAGAATACTATACCAGAAAATTGAGAGCTTACTCCAAGAAATGGCATAGAGAAAATGAATAAACTCATTATTTGTCTCTTATATCACATCTAAATGTGTGATAAAAAGAGTAAATCCAATAGGCATTTGAAGAGGGACAAAAAATTTACAGCCAATGATCTGGAAAAGATTTTTGTGAGAATGAGACTTAAGGATTCAGAGGGTTTGAATATGTGGAAGAGATGGAAACTACCCTCTAGATAATGAAAGGCACTGAATCCCTGTTTCAGCAAAGGCTAGTTCTGTAGCTGACATGTTAACTTGCACCTGTCTATGAGATTCTCAGTTAAAATATCTGTAAAATTAAGATATTATCTATCATAATTGGAGATTCATTTAATGAAAGCTAAATCATCACAGATATAAAATGAATGTCTGTTTTATACTACTAGAAAACATATTTTATAATCAATAACTAGCAGGGAATAAAACACTAAATCCATAGCTTTGGATTCAAAGCTTACAGAGATGCTTCTCTTTTCTTCTTTTCTGTTCAGCACTATACATGCATCATTGAATCAGACAAGGACAACCAACAAATAACATGCAAGTACAATAGGATATACATTTTAACAGATATGGTCTCCTTTACATAATACTTTTTGTAAAACTAAAGAAGGTTTTATTTTTGGATCCATCAGAATGGACTAGTCTATGAAAGTGTGAGTATTTATATTCACATATGTTAGTTAACTAATATAACAATGCTACTACTGTTTATTTATTGGTATCTTTTAAATATTCAGCTGATAAGATTCAGTTTGTAAGCAGACATTGGGTAATTATTGAATGCACCAAAGTTTGAATAACTAAAAGACCCTATCCATGAAAGAAAGTTGAATTTCTCTAATTGTATGTCCATATCCCTTGGCTCTTATTGGCCATTCAATTGAAGATTGTATGTTTCCATGTTACAATCATCAACTGATGATTATTGGTAATTACCAATATTACCAACATGGTAATTACCAGAAACTGAAGGATGGGGCAATGGAAGAGATGTTTTTTAAGGTTACACACTTGCAACTATTATATAAATATGTCCTGGAGATCTAATGTACAGGATAATAAATATAAACAATACTATATTGCAATCATCAACATTTCTCAAAGACTAGATCTCAGTTATTTCCACTACACACACACGCACCGTAATTATGTGATATGATAGAGGTGCTAACCATAGATACAAAGTGTGTGTGTGTGTGTTAGTCACTCAATCGTGTCTGACTTTGTGACCTATGGACTGTAGCCCATGATGCTCCTCTGTCTATGGCATTCTCTAAGCAAGAATATTGGAGTGGGTTGTCATTCCATTCTCCAGGGGATCTTCCTGACCCAGGGTTGAACCCAGTTCTCTCCAACTGCGGGCAGATTGTTTACCATCTGAGTTACCTAGAAAGCCCATAGGTACAATGACAATCACATTACAGTACACAAATGCATCAAATCAACACATTGTGTGTTTCAGAGTTGCACAATTATATTTCAAATACATTACAATAATCATATAAAGCAATGGATTAATTATTCTATAAATTAATCCTTTGTGAAGATTACTGTCATTTTGTCTATCTTTAAATCTTCCAAGGAATATTACTATCATTAAAAGATTCTACCATGGTCTCCAGCAGCAAATCCACTGTTGGTACAGTAAAAAAAATATTAATGTAAACTGTATGGATTGTATTATTTGGCATATCACATCTTATTAAATTTAATTTTGTCTAAAATAGGGTTAACTTGCAGCTGGTCTATAGTATTTCCTCATTTATTTTTGAAATGCCTGAAACCATAGTACTGATTCTTGGCTAAGATTAGGATAAAATGACTTAGCTAGTAATTTATAATATGCTATTTAAAGTTTGAAAGTACCCCAGAGTATCATTTTACCACCTTGTCTACATTATTTACTGAAAACATAGAGATGGATGGTTTTCATCTGGCTTCACAGGTTACAGAGCTTGGTTTTAGATACATGACCAGTAGGGTATTCAAATGCCTCAGTAAACATGTGTTTGCCTCTTCTCATGTGTATACTGTGATTCCCAAAGCAAATGTACAATGTATCTTTGGCAACTGTAAAGATGCCCTGAGGAACTGTGCCTGAAGTCAAAACTCTTTGTTTTTGCCTTCACTTTGTTTCTCCTAATATTTCATATTTTTACCTTATTGAGACTTTGGAAACTCTGCTTATGTGTTTAGTCATGTCCAACTCTTTGCAACCCCACGGACTGTAGCCTGCCAGGCCTCTCTGTCGTTGGGATTCTCCAGGCAAGAACACTGGAGTAGGTTGCCATTTCCTATTCCAGGGGATCTTCCCTTGACCCAGGAACTGAACCTGTGTCTCCTGAATCTCCTATATTGCAAGCGAATTCTTTGCCACTGAGACACCAGAGAAGCCCATTAGTTCTTTAAATTTTATGGCCTAATGTATCTGTTATAAATTTTTTAAAAAATGTATATTTAACTTGTTTCACTTAAAGGTATTTGGACATGTATTTCCCTTTTTAATTAGAAAGTTTTGCTTCTAATTAATCAAGTGGCAATATATGTTACATTGCTTAATCAATTAAACTGTGATGTTTTTGCCTTTCCTTATATTGTACAATTCTATATATTTTACTATCCAAAAATGAATAAATGTAAATAAAACTTGTATAACAAAAGAAAATGTAAACAAAGAAACCAATAACCTGAGTGTTTAGATCTAAATAGTTAGATCTAAACTCAATAACTGTATTATTTCTAATGTATTACTATGAAAAGTGCTTTAAATTACTAGTATTAGAACTATAATACAGTATTTTAAATAGACACTGCTTAGCCATTTGAGAGAGACAGTTAAGACCAGCAGAAATGATGAAACTTCAAGATCTCAAGGTCAGATAGAAGGGCAGAAGAATATTCTAAAGACAGCAGTAGTTGGAAAATGAACCTGTTTGCAGTGAGAAGATAATGAGTTCAGCACTTGAAATGCTGGTGCAGGACTGCATATGTGCACTTAGTTCACAGTGGTGAAAGGGGAAACACTGATGTTGTAGGTGAAACTGGATAAGATATAAATAATTCTCTTTCATTATTTTTGTGCATTACTTGGTTATACCTCAAAACCATTGATAAAATAGCAAGATTTGTTTTCTTCTTTTGTAAAAGTAGTTTAGGAAAGGAAAACTTTACAATAAATTAATTTTATCTACCCAAGATGAAATTAAAAAAAAAATGTATGGATCATAAGTATTGACATCATAATGTTAACCATATATGAAATGCCTTTATGACCCTGGGTGAAGACTAGAACTCATCCATATACATAGAAAGGCACAGATGACAGAAATGACCATAAGGAAAGAATGCTTTACATGGAAATTCAAATAATCATTTGTCATTTAACGTGTATTTGGCAAGTTTAAATATTTGAACGCTTTTTGTTTGATTTTTCTTTTTTGCTTCTTTGTGTGTTGTTGATATGAGTACGATTGGAATTTTCAGAGAGCAGACATTGAAGAATACTTAATGCAACTACTACATAAATGTTTGAATTTCCTCTACATATTCTTCTATATAGTGAACAACAGTGTACATAAAAACTTGCATGCAACTGGAGAACAATGGAAAATTCACTTAAAATGTTAGCTTTTTGTGATTCTTAGCAATTTATTTTATGTATCAAATAGAAATAAAGCTTGTCATTTATTGACTCCATTACTTCTTAAATATTGTATTTATTAAGAATCCATTCTACTGAGCATGGACCAACCACTCTATCCAAAGAGAAATTTCTTCAATGTCTATGGACTTCCAGTTCAAGATGGAAGAGTAGAAGGATGTGTGCTCATTTCCTGCAAGAGCACCAAAATCAAAACTAGCTGCTGAACAACCATTGACAGGAGGATGCTGGAATCTGCCAAAAAAGATACCTCATGTCCAAAGACAAATAAGACAGTGCAATGAAATTGTAGTTAGGGTTGCAATCACAATAAAATCAAATCCAATAACTGCCAGGTGGGTGACCCAGAAACTGGAGAACAATAATACCAAAGAAGTTCTCCCACTGCTGTGAAAGTTCTGAGCCCCAGATCAGGACATTCAGATTGGGGATCTGACAAAGGGACTGTAAAGAAGCAAGAAGAATCACAATCTCACAGAACAAATAAAAAACACATTACAGTAAGTTAATCAGGATGAAAAAGCAGATAATTATGTCCCAAATGAAGGGGATAATGTAAAATCCCAGAAAAACAGCTAAATGAAGTAGAGGTAGGCAAACATTCTGAAAAAGAATTCAGAATAATGATAATGAAGATGATTCAAGATCTTAGGAAAACAGTGGAGAATATGCAAAGAATGTTTACCAAAGACCTAGAAGAACTAAAGAACAAACAAAAAACAGAGATGAACAATACACTAGAAGGAATCAATAGCAGAATAACTGAGACTGAATAGTGGATAAGTAACCTGGAGGGCAAACTGGTGGAAATCACTGCCATAGAACAAAATATAGAAAAATGATAACAACCTAAGAGAACTCTGGAACAACATTAAATGCACCATCAATTGAATTATTTTCCCAGAAGGAAAAGAGAGAGAGAAAGGACCTGAGAAAATATTTAAAGAGATAATAGCTGAAAACTTCCCTAATTTGGGAAAGGAAATAGTCAACCAAGTCCAGGAAACTCAGAGAGTCCTAGGCAAGATAAACCCAAGGAGGAACACACCAAGACATAAGGAGATCAAACTGACAAAAATCAAATAGAAAAATAAAATATTAAAAGCAACAAGGGAAAAATGGCAAATAACACACAAGGGAATCCTCAACAGGTTATCAGCTGATTTCTCAACAGAAGCTCTACAAACCAGAAGGGAATGGCCCTATGTATTTAAAGTGATGAAAGGGAAGAACCTACAACTAAGACTACTGTATCCAGCAAGACTGTCATTCAGATTTGATGGAGAAATCAAAAGCTTTCCAAACAAGCAAGAGTCAAGAGCCATCAAACCAGCTATAAAACAAATGCTAAAGGAACTTTCCTAAGCGGGAAATACAAGAGAATGGAAGGAAAAGACAAACAAAATAAACCCAAAATAATTAAGAAAATGGTAATAAGATCATATATAATGAAAATGGATTAAATGCACCAGCCAAATGACATAGACTGGCTAGGCAGATGAAAACATATGCATGCATGCACTTTCACTTACCACACCACTCTGCTTGATTCCCAATTATATGTAGTTATTTTATATTGTTAGGTTAATCATGTTCCCTTTATGGCTTGCAATTATAATTATCTTTTATTTTTTGTCTGGCTATTGCAATCAATAGCCAGAAAACTGATAAACATCTTTTACTACTGTGATTATGTATTATTCACTTAATACTGTTGTATCATGATTAGTCAATAGAAAAACAACTGAATTCCAAATCTCCAGATATATTTCTAATGAGCAAACATGTTTAAAATCAATTTGACTATATGATGATCTTTTACTGTTATCTAGTTTATTTCACTTCTTCTATCTCACATTCAGTAGTCCCAATTCATTTAGTTCATGTTTTCTAATTACTTCATCTCTTTTTTATGATATTTCTTCTCAAGTCTTTATTAACAATAGTAGAAAAACTTTTGCACACACACACATATATATACATATATATAAATAGCATGTATAATATATGTATTTTAGAAAACATGACATTTTGACTATTAAATTTATGACATTTGCATTCCTATTGTTTCACTTAATATGAGTGGAATGTTAGATTTCTAATTAAAAGAAAATAGATATGTGAAAAGCAACAAAGGTTTACTCTATAGTGCAAGAAATTATAGTCAATGTCTTTCAATAATCTATAATGAGAAACAACCTGAAATATAATATGTGTGAATATGTATAAATGGATCACCTTTCTGTACACCTGAAACATTGTAATTCAAGTTTATTTCAATAAAATGTGTATTAAAAATCTATTCTCTATGCAAGAAGTTAATGAGAAAAGCATAGCTTTTATCCCTGAAAAACTCACTGATTCATTTATTACAGAAACTTCAAACAACAAAATTTGATAAAGGAATTATCCTTCAATTAATAAATAAATAAATTTTTTAAAATTAAAAAAAACAAAAACAAAAAACTCATATTTGAGAAACTTTGTAATTTCCTTTAGAAATACTACACTTCCAAAATAAAAATTAAACTTATCATAATGACTGCTGGTGTAGGTATTTTCCAGACCTAAAATAAAATTGACAAATATATGTGTATATGTACGTGTATATGTGTGTATGTGTAGACATACACATTTACATAAAAAAGAATAGCATTAAGGTTGTGTCCTGCTTAATTTAAGATTCCTTTGAATTAATTTTTCTTTAGTTTCAATAACTTTGTCAGTTAAACTCTAATAAGTGATTTAAGTAATAACCTTTTTTTTTTAATTTCCAGAAAAAAATGTTTCTGTAGATATGTTATAAATATATACACACATTGATGTAGATTACTTCCCCACCATGAAAAAATGATCAAATAAAGCTATGTAGAGAGATGATATCAACAAAGCTTTAAATTATGATGAAAATATAGGAAATTATCAAGTAAGAGAAGATTCTACATGACTAACATCTTTCTGTTCTTTTTTTTTTACCCCCAATAAGATCTTCATAACACTACATGATTTTCTGCAAGCTAAACTTGCCTGATTTCTTCAGCTTTTCATCATACAACACATTTCTGAACTGCTTTAGAATTTTGACTTTTGTAGTTGGAATACATCCTCTTTCCTCTGGAAACTAGAATGAGCATATTCCAGATAAAGCAGAATATGTATAAATAATATACAAAATGTAGGGATAAAAACTTTCAACAGTGAGAATTCATGAAAGCAGAATAGCCACACCAGTATTTTGGGCTCCATGTATTTTTACTCAGATATTCTCCAACCATTCGTTTATATTAAAAGAAGTCCCTGATGTTCCTCTCAACTCCAGCATTATATAACCTTTTAGACTCTGTGCTCTTTGCACTCCAAAAATAGTCCATTCATCATCTTTCTGTTCCTCTATGCTGGAAGTTTGAAGTCACCAGATAGAATTTTTTATTTTTCTATATTCTACAGCAAATAACCACATTTCTTAACTTTTTAATATAATTTAATTTTACTTTTGAAAACAAGTCAACAAAGTGAGTTTGCTTCTTTTATTTGTTATGACAACATGAAGAGATAAATTGATTGTGAATGTATATTTAATAAGAAAACAAAGATTCATGTAATAAAAAATAGTCAAATTTAAAAATAACGTCTTAAACAATCTGACACATATTTATTTTGAGAACATATTTTTCATGTTTAGGATCAAACAACACATCTGTGAAGACACAATATTAAACAAATACCCAAGTGCAGTATTTTAATATGCAAAATTAGCCTACAAAATTCAAAGTTTTTGCATTTAAACCATATTTAAAAGTTTTTAAAAGTGATAGTTTTGACTTTTTCTGGTCATTTGTTAAGACTGGCAGATGGCATAACTGAACTGTTAAAAGTCATCTTTCCATCTGCTCAGTCATTCATGATATCCTTATTATTTATAATGAATACTTCTATTCATTGACTATAGCATTGTGCTGAAGCCACACCATCAACACCATATGCTTCAAATCACTTGATGTAATTTACAGGGTAATAACTACAGGCCTTTACATCATTTCAGATTATGATTTTAAATGGTATGACTAAATATGATTATTGTTGCACTCGAAGCCTCACTTTGGAAAAAATATATTTATCATAGAGTCAGTAAATAATTTTTTTAAGTGTAATGACATATTGGTCCCAGTGTAGCCTTTTGATTTGATTTTACAAAAAATAATAATTTAAAATAAGTGTAAACACATATTGTTTATATTTTAAGAAGATATACATTTTATATACAATAAACATATATATGAATATACTATCTGAGTACCATACATACACAAATATATACCCACAAGGAGTATGATGATTTATCTATTTAAAAACATACTTGTACAAGTATATTGCATTTGTCATTGCAATTATTAACTTGACTTGACATATGTAGAAGTAATAAAATTCAGAGCACAATAGAAATTTAAAAGTTTATGTACACATTGATTATTTTAACCATTCATTTATCAGAAATAATTTTTGAAAAATAATTTTTCTATTTGCAAAGAATTTTCATCACTTCTATTCACAGTATCTTAACCAGTGAGCTATTATTTATCTCATTGTATGTGTGTGTGTGTGAAGATTACACTATTATGCTTTTACTACTCATTCTCCCATAAAAATTTAAAACGTCATCTAATTTTTTTCAAAATTATATATATTTTTAATTGTTTTCATTTATTTTTATTAGTTGGAGTCTAATTACTTTACAATATTGTGATTTTTGCCATACATTGACATGAATCAGCCATGGATTTGCATGTGTTCCCCATCCCGATCCCCCCTCCCACCTCCCTCCCCATCCCATCCCTCTGGGTCTTCCCAGTGCACCAGCCCTGAGCACTTGTCTCATGCATCCAACCTGGGCTGGTGATCTGTTTCACCCTTGAACATCCCACCCTCGCCTTCTCCCACAGAGTCCCAAAGTCTGTTCTGTACATCTGTGTCTCTTTTTCTGTTTTGCATATAGGGTTATCATTACCATCTTTTAAAATTCCATATATACGCATTAGTATACTGTATTGGTCTTTACCTTTCTGGCTTACTTCACTCTGTATAATGGGCTCCAGTTTCATCCATCTCATTAGAACTGATTCAAATGAATTCTTTTTAATGGCTGAGTAATATTCCATTGTGTATATGTACCACAACTTCCTTATCCATTCGTCTGCTGATGGGCACCTAGATTGCTTCCATGTCCTGGCTATTATAAACAGTGCTGCGATGAACATTGGGGTGCACGTGTCTCTTTCAGATCTAATTTGCTCGGTGTGTATGCCCAGAAGTGGGATTGCTGGGTCATATGGCAGTTCTATTTCCAGTTTTTTAAGGAATCTCCACACTGTTCTCCATAGTGACTGTACTAGTTTGCATTCCCACCAACAGTGTAAGAGGGTTCCCTTTTCTCCACACCCTCTCCAGCATTTATTGCTTGTAGATTTTTGGATAGCACCCATCCTGACTGGCATGTAATGATACCTCATTGTGGTTTTGATTCGCATTTCTCTGATAATGAGTGATGTTGAGCATCTTTTCATGTGTTTGTTAGCCATCTGTATGTCTTCTTTGGAGAAATGTCTGTTTAGTTCTTTGGTCCATTTTTTGATTGGGTTATTTTTTTTTTTTCTGAAATTGAGCTGCAGGGGTTGTTTTTTATATTTTTGAGATTAATTCTTTGTCTGTTGCTTCATTTGCTATTATTTTATCCCAATCTGAGGGCTGTCTTTTCACCTTGCTTATAGTTTCCTTTGTTGTGCAAAAGCTTTTAAGTTTAATTAATTCCCATTTGTTTATTTTTGCTTTTATTTCCAATATTCTGGGAGGTGGGTCATAGAGGATCCTGCTGTGATTTATGTCGGAGAGTGTTTTGCCTATGTTCTCCTCTAGGAGTTTTATAGTTTCTGGTCTTACATTTAGATCAAGATATATTTTCTTATTGATAATCTTCATAAAGAAGCTCAAAAGCAGGAAGATAACACCCATTGCTTCACTATCCTGGAGAAACATGTCAAAATAGCAGCCATCCTATTAAAAAAAAAAAAAAAAAAAAAGACAACCAGAAATTAAGTATTCAGAATCAAATGCAAAATAAGATTTTCTAAGACATAGACATGAAACAAAAGTGTAAATTAGTGAATATGGCTTAAGCTGTGGATTGAAAGTTTGATGACTTTCATGAAATTTTTAAAGTAAAAATTCTCATTTTTGAAGAAAAAGCTAAGGCAAGATCACTGCCACTGGAAAAAAAAAAAACAAAAACAAAAACTTGCTAAGTCCTGAATGGAACTAAAGCTTATTGGAAAATACAGACCAACAGATACTGAGTCAACCACTTAAAATTTCCCTCACTGAAGTTTATATTAAGAAGAAAAAAATAAAATAAAAAATAAGAAAAATAAACCAGGGGAAAAATGTTCCCCTGAGAATGAGTTCACAGACTGTAATTACAAAATACATGAAAAACTCTGACACTGAAAGAAATGACCAAAATTCATATTTGGAATAGAATTTATTCTGTACAAAAATTTTTAAAAAGCTTGAGAGTGAAAAAGTACCATTCAAATTGGACATGCAAAAGAAGTATAGAAACAAATAGCTAAATTTATAGTGGGCAAAGAATGACACATCACAAAAGAAGATATCAAGTAAGCAAAATTAATACAAGAAGTTGTTCATCATCATTAGTTAGCAAAAAAATGCAAATTCAAACCACAATGAGTCACCACTTTAAATGCATTGAAAGTGAAAGTTGCTCAGTCGTGTTCAACTCTTTGCAATCCAATGGACTATACAGTCCATAGGATTCTCTAGGCCAGAATACTGGAGTGAGTAGCCTTCCCCTTCTCCAGGGAATCTTCCTGATCCAGGAATCAAACTGGGGTCTCCTGCATTGCAGGCCGATTCTTTACCAACTGAGCTATCAGGGAAATTCTAGAATTGTCTAAAACAAAAGTTCCCAAATTCCAGGATCCAGTGCCTGGTATTCTGAGGTGGAACTGATGTTATAATAATAAAAAATAAAGTTTACAGTAAGTATAATATGCCTGAATCATCCCAAAACCATCCCCTAGCCCCTCAGTCTATGGTCCCTGGTGCCAAAAAGGTAGGGGACCGCTGGTCTAAAATATAAAATGTGAAGATATAGTATAATGACAATTTTTATACAGTTAGTAAGTGTCTAAAATATGAAGCTATTTTGGAAAGCAAGTCTTCAGATTCTTATAAAGTGAAATATGCACTAACCATATAATCAAAAAATGTAATGCTTATAATATTTATATCCAAATACACATAAAAGCTATATTTATAATAACTCAAAAGAAAACAACTCAAATGTCAATCAACTGATAGATGGATAAATACAATTCGATACTACTCAACAGTAAAATGAAATGAGCCATCTATCCATAGCACAACAATGGTGAATCTAAATATATATTATGTAAAAGCCAGAAACAGAAAAGTAAATATTGAATGGCTAAATTTGTTTGAAAATCTAGAATGGGCTGAACTAATTCGTCATGACAGAAATCAGATTACATTCCCTGGGTGGGGAGATGTTTACTAATTGCAAAACACCAATAAGATCATGGATAAAATATCTGATGTAATAGATGTATTTCATATTTTGAGTGGTGTGTGATGGGGTGGTTACATGATTGAGCAACTGTCAGAACTTATTAAACTATACATTCAAAATGTGTGTTGTTTATTGCCTTTAAATTATAGCAGAGGAAAATTGATCTAAAAATAAGGGATGGCAGAGTTGAAGAATCAATAACAAAACAGTGATGCACTAATAGTTGTACAACACTACATAGTGTATTAAAAGACAATATTGATATGTCATATAGAAGCCAACTCAAAGAGGCAAAAATAGAGCAAGAGAGAAAGAGAGAGAAAACAAAGAAGAAGAAGGATGTAAGGTGGGGAGGAGAAAGGGAGGAGGAGAAGGGGAGTGGCATGGGAACAAAGAGATGGGGGCAAAATTGTAGAAATGGCTCCCTCAGTGGCTCAAGTGGTAAAGAATCAGACTGTCAATGCAGGAGCTGCAGGAGACCCAGGTTCAATCCCTGGATCCAAAAGATCCCATGGGGAAGGAAATGGCAACCTGCTCCAGCATTCTTCCTGAGAATTTCCATGGACAGAGGAGCTTGGTGGGCTACAGTCCATGGGATCACAGTCAGACATGATTGAATACGCCACAAGCAAATGGTAAAAATACAATTCAGTTCAGTTCAGTCACTTAGTCATGCCCAATTCTTTGTGACCCCATGAATTACAGTGCACCAGGCTTCCCTGTCCATCACCAACTCCTGGAGTTGCTCAAACTTATATCCATCGGTGAAGTATCAAATCATAAAATTAGAAAAAGTTAAATGATTAATGTGAGATTAACCATGACAAGGCCTTTATCTTAGGGGAAGGAAAGACACATAGAATAGCTTTATGTATATATAGATCATTTAATATATAATAACAACATACAATAAAATATGTATTCTATTATTATAGAATATGTAATAAAACTGCATTATTATATGAGTATCTATAGATTTTATGCTATCAAATAGAAGTAACATAAAAAAAGTTTCCAAAATATCAGAAAGAAGGAAAGGGATAGCCAAAAACAAACAAACAAAAAAAATCAGCTTCCTAGAAGACCAAAAGAAAAAGAATAAAGAAAACAAGGGGCTGGTAAAATAAAGGAGTGAATACTGGTCACAAAGTATCACTGTGAGAAACCACATTTTTAGCCACAGTATATTCAGTTCAGTTCAGTTCAGTCACTCAGTCATGTCCAACTCTTTGCAACCCCATGAACTGCAGCATGCCAGTTCTCCCTGTCCATCATCAACTCTCAGAGTTTACCCAAACTCATGTCCATTGAGTTGGTATATTACCTCTACTTGTAGGCTGTGTGGCTGGAACAACTGTGATAAGATAACCCACGTCCAAGGGCAGAGAAGACCCAATAAGACAGTAGGCGCTGGAGCAGTGGCTGTATGGTGCTGGAGTGACTTTGAGGAGATACCCCATGTCTCAGGGCAAGGGAGAAGCCCTAACAAGATGGTAGGAGGGGCAAGATCACGGTTGGAATCAAACCCCATAACCCCTGCCAGAGACACTCAGAGGGCTCAAACATACCTTGTGTGCACCAGGATCCAGAGACCCCACAGAGACTGAGACAAAACTGTGTTTGGGTATCTCCTGAGGAGGTATGGGTCAGCAGTGGACAGCTGTGGGGGCAGAGCCTCTGGGTGCAGTAGACCTGGGTATGGCATAAGCCCTCTTGGAGGAGGTCACCGTTAACCTCAGCATAGAGTCACCAGAACGACTGGGAAAACAGACTCTTGGAGAGCACAAACAGAACCTTGTGTGCACCAGGACCTAGGAGAAAGGAGCAGTGATCCACAAGACATGACACAGACTTGCCTGTGAGTGTCCAGGAATCGCTGGTGGAGGCATGGGTTGGCGGTGGCATGTTGCAGGATTGGGGGCACAGAATGTAGCAGTGCCTGCAAGGGACCTTTTGAAGGAGGTCACCATTATTTTCATTACCTCTACCATAGGTTGGCCTCAGGTCAAATAACAGGGAGGAAACATAGCCACACTCTTCAACAGAAAATTGGATTAAAGATGTACTGAGCACAGCCCCGCCCATCAAGTCAAGACCCAGTTTCCCCCTCAGTCAGTCTCTCCCATCAGGAAGCTTCCATAAGCCTCTTACTCTTCTCTATCAGAGGGCAGACAGTCTGAAAACCACAATCACAGAAAACTAACCAATCTGATTACATGGACCAGAGCCTTGTCTAACTCAATGAAACTATGAAACATGCTGTGTAGGGTCATCCAAGACAGAAGGGTCATGGTGGAGACTTCTGAAAAAACATGCTCCACTGGAGAGGGGATTGACAAATGACTTCAGTATTCTTGCCTTGAGAACCCCATGAACAGTATGAAAAGGCAAAAGGAGAGGATACTGAAAGATGAACTCCCCAGATTGGTGGGTGCCCAAAATGCTACTGGAGGTCAGTGGAGAAACAACTCCAGAAAGAATGAAGAGATGGAGCCAAAGTGAAAACAGCACCCAGATGTGGATGTGACTGGTGATGGAAGTCAAGTCCAATGCTGTAAAGAGCAATATTGCATAGGAACCTGGAATGTTAAGTCCATGAATCAAGGCAAACTGCAAGTGATCAAACAAGAAATGGCAAGAGTGAACATCGACATTTGAAGAATCAGCAAACTAAAATGGGCTGAAATTGGTGAATTTAACTCAGATGACCATTATATCTACTACTGTGGGCAAGAATCCCTTAGAAGAAATGGAATAGCCATCATAGTCAACAAAAGAGTCTGAAATTCAGTACTTGGATGCAATCTCAAAACTGATAGAATGATCTCTGTTCATTTCCAAGGCAAACCATTCAATATCACAGTAATCCAAGTCTATGCCCTGACCAGTAATGCTGAAGAAGCTGAGGTTGAATGGTTTTTTGAAGACCTACAAGACCTTCTAGAACTAACACCCCAAAAAGAGGTCCTTTTCATTATAGAGGACTGGAATGCAAAATTAGGGAGTCAAGAAACACCTGGAGTAACAGGCAAATTTGGCCTTGGAGTACAGAATGAAGCAGGGAAAAGGCTAACAGAGTTTTTCCAAGAGAATGCACTGGTCACAGCAAACACCCTCTTCACACAACATAAGAGGACTCTACACATGGACATCACCAGATGGTTAATATCAAAATCAGATTGATTATATTCTTTGCAGCCAAAGATGGAGAAACTATACAGTCTACAAAAACAAGATGAGGAGCTGACTGTGGCTCAGATCGTGAACTCCTTATTGCCAAATTCAGACTTAAATTGAAGAAAGTAGGAAAAACCACTAGACCATTCAGATATGAGCTAAATCAAGTCCCTTATGATTATATAGTGGAAGTGACAAATAGATTCAAGAGATTACATCTGATTGACAGAGTGCTTGAAGAACTATGGACAGAGGTTCATGACATTGTATAGGAGGCAGTGCTCAAGATCATCCCTTAGAAAAAGTAATGCAAAAAGGCAAGTGGTTGTCTGAGGAGGTCTTACAGATAGCTATGAAAAGAAGAGAAGTGACAGACAAAGAAGAAAAGGAAAGATACACCCATCTGAATGCAGAGTTCCAAAGAATAGCCAGGAGAGATAAGAAAGCCTTCCTCAGTGATCAGTGCGAAGAAATAGAGGAGAACAAAAGAATGGGAAAGACTAGAGATCTCTTCAAGAAAATTAAAGTTTCCAAGGGAACTTTCCATGCAAAGGATGAACACAATAAAGGACAGAAATGGTATGGACCAAACAGAAGCAGAAGATATTTAGAAGGGGTGGCAAGAATATACAGAAGAATTATACAAAAAAGATCTTAATGACCCAGATAATTATGATGGTGTGATTACTCACCTACAGCCAGACATCCTGGAATGTGAAATCAAGTGGGCCTTAGGAAGCATCACTACAGACAGAGCTAGTGGAGGTGATAGAATTCCAGTTGAGCTATTTCAAATCCTAAAAGACGATGCTGTGAAAGTGCTGAGCTCAATATGCCAGCAAATTTGGAAAACTCAGCAGTGACCATGAGATGAGTCATATCTGACTCTTCTGCAACCTCATGAACTGTGACCCACCAGGCTCCTCTGTCCATGGACTACTCAGGCAGAAATACTGGAGTGGGTAGCCATTTCCTTCTCCAGGGAATCTTCCTGATCCAGGTATTGAACTTAAGCCTTATGCACTAGCAGGCAGATTCTTTACCACTGAATCACCAGGTAAGTTCAGATACAGAAGTTAGGAAGTGAAAACTGGTCACAACTCAAAAATGGTTTTCATGGATTGGATTGAACAGCTATAAAGAAGAGTAGAGATAAATTTCTTGATTATTGTAGGAGATGGGACACAAATAATCTATGATGTGTGTTAGCAGCACAAGTACTCTTATTACTGTTGGCATCATGAGATAAAAGGCAGATCGAGAGGAGGTACTTGAAAAATTTAGTGGCTATGCAGCTTTGTCACTATGGCAAAAAGTTATAAGAACTGTTTTATCTGGTTTCCTTTGAAGAATCTAAAGCATCTATACTGAGAACACAAAATTAAAAGCTATAATTATATACCTACTTGTGTATCACAAATCTTCTTTGGTACCCTTCATTGAAGGAGGCTCTAGTTCCTGTAGTTGTACCCAGAAAGGCTGAGAGCCAAGCCTAGGGTGTGACTATGGATTGCAATACTGATGAAGACAGTGAAAGTTATTTATGAGGATGGAGAGGAAACTAGGGCATGAGATGAGCAAACAGTAAAGCACTTAGTAAAAGTCACTCAGTCTTGTCCAACTCTTTGCAACCCCATGGACTATACAGTCCATGGAATTCTCCAGGCCAAAATACTGGAGTGGGTGGTCTTCCCCTTCTCCAGGTGATCTTCCCAACTCAGGGATTGAACCCAGCTCTCCCACATTGCAGGTGGATTCTTTACCAGCTGAGCCACAAGGGAAGCCCAAGAATACAGGAGTCAGTAGCCTACCCCTTCTCCAGAGGCAACCCAGGAATCAAACTGGGGTCTTCTGCATCGCAGGTGGATTCATTACCAACTGAGCTATTAGGGAAGCCCAAGTGAACATGAATGAGGAAGAAAACTTCACATAAAATCCTTTCAATGACTATCTTTGGGAAAACAGCTTATTGAGATCACCCTTGATCTAAGGATACATTTCTATCACCTCTGGTTCTAAGTCAATAATGAGACAAGTCAGACATATTCTTGACAGAGAGAGATAAGGACTGGTTTTCTAGGTTCCTTACTAAGATCCGAGACTAAACCAAGGACAACTATTAAGCGGAAATAGAAATGTTAGGATATTCCTGGCATATATGGAAGATTTACAATGATCCAGGGAAATGGACATACTCAGATAAATTTGTTATGGCAAGTTTTTTCTGTATGATTTTATCATTGCTTCCAAGAGGGTCTGGATTATACTTTTTTCACTAAGGAATTAATTGGTAATGAGGGAAGCAACAGCATAACTTAGGTACATTATGGTAGCTGCAGACTATATCAAGGGCTGACAGTGATTTATTCATCAGAGAAATTTTATTTCTAATCTCAATGAGAATATTGGGATCCCAGAGTAACGAAGGCCAGATAATCTTGTTGCTTATCCATCACCACAGAAATGAGAGCAATTATAACTATAGATCATGAGAACAGGTAGCTCTCAGATTATTTTGATTCTCAGACATCTTAGTGAATAGCTGATTAAACACAGGATCCCTAGAAATGGAATAGTGAACAGTGTGCTAAGATTCTATGTGGTATGTATAGGAAGAAAACTTCAGGATTTTCTGGACTGAATCACTACTGTGAAGTTTCACACACTCTTTTCATATATCAGTTCACAGAGCAATTCATAAGATCACAGAAACAGTCAACTGATTAGTATTCCATGTCTGCTTTAGGAAATAATCTTTAGCGTACTCTCAGGTATATAGATCTTTCTCCAATTTTCCCAAGAGAAATCAGCAGTAATGTACCAGGTAGAAGGAAATAATAATATTTTCCAGGAGTTATTAGATATTAACTCTGAACTTATATTGATCTCTAGAGACCTGAGTGAGAGTGTGGAAGGATTTAAGGAAGGATTTAAAGGATCTCTAGGAAGGATTTAAAGAGGTTAGGATATAGATCATGTTTTGAATCTAGCATATTTAATAGTAGATCTGTACTATAAATATTTTCCTTAATTAACTGTGAAATATATAGTTGAGATTAAAATTAATAAATGACAGAAGCCCTACAATAGTTTTTGATACTTAGGAGTGTCACTATTATGATAGGAAAGTGTGCATGTATATTCTTAGGACCTTTTTATGTCCCCATCTTTCTCCAACGTACACTTGGGTTAAGGCATTGAAATTACATAGCCTTCATTAATAGTGGTTTCTGGTTGAGTTTGGGCAACAGGGGATCTCTATGGAAAATTGAAGGGAGAGAGGAGAATGAACCCAGATAGTGATCAATTTGTCTTCCTGAAAGTTTTCTGTGATGGACTTTGCTTCTTGAATGTGTCCCTGAAGGAAAACTTTTCTGTTTATTCCCACAGTCCTCTAGGCCTCCAAGTTCACATTTTGACCCTGCATTCATTCATTATCTTTTAGATTTTCTCTGAACAGTCCCCACACCTTTGTCACTAATTGTATTTGAAAAAAGAAGCTATTTTCAGGTTTTTGTAGTGAGATAATATGTCCTATTTCCTCTTGATAGTGACTGATACAGAAGTCACTATATAATACTGAAAGGAGTAAATCACATATATTATGAAATATCATAAATTGACATGTACTTGATGAAAAAGGTTCAAAATCTTAACCAAAACTCATCCAATTATGAGTACAATATTTTAGATCATGTCTATTAAATTTGATGAAGAAAATTACAAAGTTGATACAAGTATAAAAGTTATTAATGTTTTAATTAACAAGATAATTTCATATAAAAACCATTCAGATTCCAGAAATAATGTGCATTCATTTTGACTATAGTTGTAACACATATTATTTAATATTTTGAAAAAAAATTCTCAATAGAACCCAGCAATAGAAATTTAATCAAACACATCATGTGTGTTTAGAAATATCCAAATACAGTCAAAATAAATGCATCTACATTAAAGATAATTGAACAGAACAGAAATTTGACTATCAAAAAAGGAAAAATTAATCTAAAAAAACAGCAGAAACAGATGTGGAGAAAAGGAAACACTTCTGTAATTTTTGTGGGAATGTAAACTGATAGTCATTATAGACAATAGTTTGGGGATTCTTTAAAAGTAACTAGGGCTCAATCTACCATAAGAGTCAGCAATCCCACCACAGGACATATACTCTGAGAAAGTCACAATTTTAAAAGACAAATGTACCCCAGTGTTCATTGCAGAACTATTTGCAATAGCCAGGGCATGAAAGCAGCCTAGATGTCTGTCTACATATTAATGGATAAAGAAGAAAATGTAGTACACATATATAATGGAATATTACTCAGTCATAAAAAGGAACAAATTTGAGTCAGCTGTAGTAAGGTGGATGAACCTACAACCTCTTAAACACAGTGAAGTGAGTCAAAAAAAGAAAAATAAAAATTTTGTATTAACACATATATATGGAATCTAGTAAAATGATACTGATGAACCTAGTAGAGAATGGACTTGTGGACACAGAAGGGTGAAGGTAAAGGTGGGATGAATTGAGACAGTAGCATTGACATATATACACTACCATGCATACAATAGCTAGTGGCAAGTTTCTATATAACACAGGAAACCCAGCCTGGTGATCTCTGCTTTCTGTGATGAACTAGAAAGGTGTTGGGGAGGGAAGGGAGGCTCAAATGTGATGGGGATATATATATACATGTACACACACACACACACACACACACACACACATATATATATATATATATATATATAAATGATGGCTGATTTTGTACAGCAGAACAGTGCTTACAATATAACATAGCATTGTAAAGTAATTTTCCACCAATTAAAAAATTAAAAAAATAACAACTGAGAATTAAATACAAAAAATAATAAAATAATAAAATTGTAATAACTTATTACATCTATATACACATATTTTGTTGTAAGAGACAGCTAACATAATACAGTCTAAATATAGACAGCAAGAATGTCAGGGTTTTCTAACATGCTTTTACAAATAATGAGAAAGCAAAAATATATTTAGAAAAAAGAGAATGTATCTTTCTGCACAATATACTCACTGTGTTTGAGTTAATAGAAATATGTAGAACTCTGTATCTCACAGAAATCATACCCTGTATGCTCATGAAAATTTTACAAAATGTGAGTTTTATAGTATACACTAGGACTCTGAAAAATATCAAAGAAACTAGGTACAAAAATAAAACAAGAAGTTTGGGTCTCAACAACACACACCTGGATACTTAATTGACTGCAAAAGAAATGATGATGGAAATTTATGGAATATTCCATAGTGAAACAAGTCTTTAAAATAATAAGTGATGACATGCGGAGTTTAGCTAAACTGGTAATTAAAGAATATTAATAGACTGAAATGATGGACATTTTTAAACTAAGTGGCCCACAAGCAAAAATACAAAAGAAAAAACAACAGAACAGATCTTATGAAAAGACACAGCATAAACCTTAAAAAAAAAGCAACAAAATAGGCTTTGTAAAGATATAGATAAAAATTCTATAAACATAAATTAATGAATATAAAGCAAAATTGTCCAACAGTAACAAATATTTTTTTTCTTTGAAATAAAAATAATGAAATGAACAAAATATTAAGTGAATCTAAACAATACTAAATAAATTACAAATAATAAATATTAGGAGGAAAAATAGGACCTAATTAGAAATGCTATTCTCTTAAAAACAATAGAAATATTAAGAGTAACATATTTCATCCTTGGAAAAGGAAATGGCAACCCACTCTAGTATTTTTGCCTGGAAAATTCCATGGGCAGTGGAGCCTGGTGGACTACAATTCATAAGTTTGCAAAGAGTTGGGCATGACAGAGCACTAACAATTTCATCACAATATATAAATTGTACAACAGGTAAATTAGAAGTAAAAGCAAGTGTAAAGACAAACACACACAAAACCGCTCCAGGCATAGTTTTGTAAAATATACTTGTGGCTACAAGTTTAGATGTTTTCATAAACAAAAGCAAAACAGAAAAGTAAAATTATGTGTGAAAATCTGATGAATCATAAAAATAGACATTTTTCAAAGAGAATAATTCATGACTAACACATATTTGAAAAGATGATTGGTTTCACTAATGAAAAAGTCACATGAAAATTAAAATAAAATTGTAAATATACAATTTATAAAATTGGAAGGATATATTATTTTAGTGTGAATGTTGAAAAGCAGAAGCAGGATTATTGTTCTTGCTTACTGTGGATAAAAAAAAAAAAAGTCACCCTTCTGTAGCACAATCTGGCAGTACCTTACTAAATTAAAGGTACTTAAGACTCATTAAAACTATTGAATATTATTGCAAATGCAAACTCTCATGTAAGTCTTTTATTTATTTTTTATTTTATTTTTTCCATTTATTTTTATTAGTTGGCTTTTTAAGGCCACAAGCATGAAGCAGTTCTGTCTGTGATAGCATAAAATAATAGGCAGTGTTTGAATATACCAACAAATACTATATACTATTAAAAATGTTTTCAGTATTCAGATTCAATGTTCTACTTTCCTTGAGTTATGACAGTGATGTCATCTTCATTGGTGTTAACTTCGTTCATGTATATATTCACATATCTATCTACTAAGTGGTATTTTAAGATTTCTCTCAATTCAGTCAATAGACATAAATGTATTAAGATCTAACTTATTTGAAGATTCCTTCCTTGACATTTTCATTATCTATTGAGGAATCACTGATTAAGTCCTCCCACAAAACAAGAGGATACTGTATCATACTTAACAAAATTATACTCTTAATTTTATTTGTGCCTGCTTTCACTTATTTGAACATTTTCCTTCTCATTAATTCTGAATATTTTTTTAATTTAAAAATGACTATCTCCAGACATTTACATGTCATTTGTTCAAATTCTTATTCCTTAACCCTTAACCAATTATCATCTTTAAAATTCATTCTAAGTATGTAACATTATGCATATTAAGCCTTGATTATTTACCTTAATAAAACTCACAGTATTGATATTCTGAAACTGCAATGTTACAGAATTTTGTTTGTAAGCTAGTTAATGTAGCAGCTCTCACAGGTAACCATGCCAACACTTTTAAATTCTGCAATCTTGATAATTGTAGGAATGATAGAAATTAGAAACACATTTATTTGGGGCCAACACTTCTGTATGTGTGTGTGTGTGTGTGTGTGTGTGTGTGTGTGTGTGTGTGCACAGTTTGGATTGCTTGGAAAGAATAAAGAATTAACATATATATCTATGCTATGTTGTTGTTGTTCAGTCCCTAAGTTGTCACCAACTCTTTGCCAACCTATGGAATGCAGCATGCCAGGCTTCCCAGTCCTTCACTTTCTCCCAGAGTTTGCTCAAATTAATGTCCATTGAGTCAGTGATGGTATCTAGCAATCTCATTTTCTGTTGTCCTCTTCCCCTTTTCAATTCAATTTTTCCCAGCATTGGGATCTTTTTCAATGAGTCTGCTCTTTCCAACAAGTGGCCAAAGTATTAGAACTTCACTTTCAGCAAAGAACATCCTTTAGGATTGACTGGTTTGATCTCCCTGCTGTTCAAGGGATTCTCAAGAGTCTTCTCCAGCATCACAATTCAAAAGCATCAATTCTGCGGCACTTAACCTTTTTATCATTCAACTCTCACATCCGTGCAGCACTTTAACAGCATCATCTTTTAAAATAGCTTTTAAATAATCCTAAACAGAATTTTAAATACCTCCACTAATTACATCATCTCCACTAGATTTGTTCATAACAATGTTACCTAAGGCCTATTTGACATCATACTCCAGGATTTCTGGCTCTTAGTGAATGACCACATTATTGTGATTATCCAAGTCATTAAGACCTCTTTTGCATAGTTGTATAGTGCTGTGTATCCTTGCCACTTCTTAACCTTTTCTGCTACTGTTAGGTCCTTGCTATTTCTGTCATTTATTGTGTCCATTCTTGCATGAAATGTTTCCTTGGTATCTCCAATTTTCTTGAAGAGCTCTATAATCTTTCCAATTCTAGTATTTCCCTCTACATCTTAGCATTGTTCATGAAAGCAGGCTTTTTTTCTTTCTTTCTTTCTTTTTTTTTTTAACCTATCCTTGCTATTCTCTGGAACTCTGCATTCAGTTGAGTATATCTTTCCCTTACCCCTTTTCCTTTTGCCTCTCTTCTCAGCTATTTGGGAAGGCTCCTCAGGCAACTTTGCCTTCCTGCATTTCTTTTTCTTTGGGCTGGTTTAGCTCACCAGCTGCTGTACAATGTTATGAATGTCTGTCCATAGTTTTTCAGACATTCTATCAGATCTAATCACTTGAATCTATTTATCACCACCAAGGTATAATCATAATGGATTTGATTTAAGTCATACATGAATGGCCTTGTGGTTATCCTTACTTTCTTCAATTTTAGCCTGAATTTTTTTTTTTAAGCCTGAATTTTGCAATAAGGAGCTCATTATCAGAGCCACAGTCAGGCCCAGACCTTGTTTTTTCTGAAAAGGGAATGGTTACCCACTTGAGCATTCTAGACTGTATAATTCCAAGGACAGAGGAGCCTGCTGGGCTATAGTCCATGGGGTTGTAAAGACTGAGGAACTTAACACTTTCACTTTTTAATATGCTGTCTAGGTTTGTCATAGCTGTCCTTCCAAGGAGCAAGCATCTTTTCATTTCATGGCTGCGGTCAACATCTGCAGTAAATTTGGAAACCAAGACAATAAAATATGTCACTGTACCTACTTTTCCCCCTTCTATTTGCCATGAAGTGATGGGACTGGATGCCATGATCTTAGTTTTTTGACTGTTGAGTTATTAGGCCAGCTTTTTCACTCCCCTGTTTAAAAATACATCAAGAGGCTCTTTAGTTTCTTCAATTCCTGCCATTAGGGTCATATTATCTGCATATCTGAGGTTGTTGGTATTTCTCCAGGCAATCCTGATTCCATCTTGTGATTCATCCAGTCAAGTATTTTACGTGATGTACTCTGCATATAAGTTAAATAAACAGGGTGACCATATACAGCCTTTTCGTACTCCTTTCCCAATTTTGAACCAGTCCATTTTTCCATGTCCAGTTCTTACTGTTGCTTCTTGACCTGCATAGAAGATACTTAGGAGACAGGTTGGGTGGTCTGATATTCCCATCCCTTTAAGAATATTCCACAGTTTGCTGTGATCTACACAGTCAAAGTGTTTCATATAGTCAATGAAGCACAAGTAGATATTTTTCTCAAATTCCCTTCTTTTCTCTGTTATCCAAGGAATTTTGGCAATTTGATTCCTGGTTCCTCTGCCTTTGCTAAGCCCAACTTGTACATCTGGAATTTCTCAGTGCATACACAGATGAAGCCTAGCTTGAAGGATTTCGAGCATAATCTTACTAGCATGTGAAATGAGCAAAATTGTCCTGTAGTTTGAACATACTTTGGCACTGCGCTTCTTTGGGATTGGAATGAAAGTTGACTTTTTCCGGTCCAGTGGCTACTGCTGTATTTTCAAAATTTGCTGGTGTATTGATTACAGCACTTTAACAGCATAATCTTTTAGGATTTTAAATAGTTCTGCTGAAATTCCATAGCCTCCACTAGCTTTGTTCAGAGTAATACTTACTAAGGCCCACTTGACTTCACACTTCAGGATATCTGGTTCTTGCTGAGAAACCACAACATCATGGTTATCTAGGTTTAAGACAATTTTTGTGCAGTTCTTGATGCATTCTTGCCACCTCTTCTTAATTTATTCTGCCTCTTTTTGGTCCTTTCCCATTTCTGTACTTTAGAGCGTCCATCCTTGCATGAAATCCTTGCTTGGTATCTCCAATTTTCTAGAAAAGCTCTCTAGTCTCCCATTCTATTGTCTTCCTCTATTTCTTTGCAATGCTCAAAGACTTCTTACTCTCCTTGCTATTCTCTAGAACTCTGCATTCAGTTAAGTATATCTTTCCCTTTCCCCTTGTTTTCCAGTCTCTTTTTTTTCCTCAGCTATTTGTAAAGCCTCCTCAGACAGCCATTTTGCTTCTTGCAGTTCTTTTTCTTTAGGATGGTTTTAGCCACTGCCTCCTGTATAATGTTATGAACCTCTGTCTATAGTTCTTTAGGCACTCTACCAGATCTAATTCTTTGAAACTATTTGTCATTTCCACTGAATAATAATCATGAGGCTTTTTTTTTAGGTCATAACTGAATAGCCTAGTGGTTTTCCCTACTTTCTTCAAATTATGTCTGAATTTTGCAATAAGGAGCTCATGATCTGAGTCACATTTAGTCCCAGACTTTGATTTTGCTGACTGTATAGAGCTTCTCCATCTTTAGCTGCAAAGATTATAATCAATCTGATTTTAGTTTTAACCATTTAGTGATGTCCATGTGTAAAGTTGTCTCTTGTATTTTTGGGAAAAAAGATGTTTGTTAAGACCAATGTTTTCTCTTGACAAACTATGTTAGACTGTGTCCTGCTTCATTTTGTACTCCAAAGCCAAATTTGCCTATTACTCCATGTATCTCTTGAGTTTCTATTTTTGCATTCCAATCTCCTATGATGTCTTTTTTTACTTTTAGTTCTAGAAGATATTTCAGGTGTTTATAGAACCAGTCCACATCAGCTTCTTCAGCATCAGTGGTTAGGGCATAGATTTGTGTTACTTTGATGCTGAATGGTCTTCCTCAGAATAAATTGAGATCATTCTGACATTTTTGAGATTGTATCCAAGTAGTGCATTTCGGACGGTTTTGTTGATTATGAGGGCTACTCCATTTCTTTTAAGGAATTTTTGCCCACAGTAGTAGATATAATCATCATTTGCATTAAATTCACCCATTCCAGTTCATTTTAGTTCACTGATTCCTAAGATATTAATGTTCACTCTTGCCATCTCCTGCTTGATCACATCCAATGTAAACTGACTCATGGACCTAACATTTCAGTTTACCATGCAATATTGATCTTTATAGCAATGGACTTTACTTCCACTGCCAGACACATCTACAACTGAGCATCATTCCTGCTTTGATCCAACTGTTTCATTCTTTCTGGAGCTTAGCAATTGGCCTCTATTTTTCCCCAGTAGCACATTGGATACCTTCTGACCTGGGGAGCTTATCTTTAGTGTCAAATCATTTTGCCTTTTCATACTGTTTGTATGAATTTCATGAACATAAAAGTATACTGTTTTGTTAATACCTAGTGTTTGGTATTCATATGGAAATGATGAAACTTTATCTTGAACAATCAGTTGCTTTTTATCTCATTGACTTGTCACTAAGTGATGGTTAAGAAGTATTTAGAATTTAATCAATCACCCTTGACTTATTATTATTTGTAGAAGTTTTAAAGAACAATAGCATATATGTATGGCTGATGTGTGGCCTGCTCATCAATATGCTATTTTCATAATCTCATCCTCAATTGGCTGCAGTTCTCTATAAGAAGAAGTTGATCCCACTCCAGTTGATCTGCATTCTCTTCAATACATGGACAAATTCCACAGGATTCATAATTGACTTTTTCCATTATGCCAGTTCCATGCCCTTTTAGAAATCTGGTTTCTAAATTTGCTTTATGATAATATAGCTATGCCAACGGTGTTCTCATTTACTGCATTGATGATAAAGGTCAGTCATTCTCTCCAAGGAGTGCTTAAGGACTGAATATGCCTTTGAAGTCCAGAAATATTTCAGCAACTAGAAGTAAAATAACCCTTTTAATAAAACATTTCTGCTTAAAGATATGTGAAAGCTTTGAAAAAGAATAACTTCACACTTAAATGATCACATGAAGTCTGCACTTGAACTCAGTTTCCCTGTCCTGTTTTAAGGATCCCTGTGTCATTAGACTCCTTAGAGCAGACAGATTTGGAAAAAAGATGTATGCAAATAAAGTGTGTCAAAATTGTTTTAATTTGCATCTGTGGGTTAGTTCATAACCTAATAGCAAAATTGCAACCATAAGAATTTCTCATAGTCATGGAAATTTTGACAGATTTAAACTCATGTAGCGTACGGGCACTTATTAAGATGCGTAAGTGAATAGAAAATGATCAGCAATGCACATGTGCAATACATTTGTTATTTATATTAAGGAAATGGGATATTAAGGGATGATTCAGCCAGTTATTGTATGTAAGATGAAAAAAAAAAACTTAATCAAAACTGTTTAATTTAAAAAATAAATGTCTTGTCCAACAAACATCTTGGTCAGTCCCCTACACTCTTCCATTTTCTTTGAACAGGTAGGAGTTTCACATATCTGGGACTCTATAGATGGCTTGGAATTATTATTGCTGATATATACATATTACTCAAAGGTGATATAACAAATGACATATTGAATTACAAAAAACTGCAACTGTAAAATTTCCAGAGAATAATATAAAAATTGAAAAAAGTAGTCACTTTACTACTGTCACTATACTTTATATCTGTTGTATCTGTTCTAGGCATTCAGGAAATTTTTTGAAAATTTAGATTTTTTGCACTTTCCCTTTAAGAGCTTGAACTGATCATATATATTGATTTCTCTCCTGAATTTATGGGAACTTATATGTTTGAAAAGTTCTACTATAAGATAGATGACTGTAAAGAGTTATTTCAGGGTATAGTTTTATCTTAGTGGTTTTAAAAATAAATTTATCTTTTTTTTTTAATTGAAGAAGGAAAAATGCCCCAAAGGTAGAACTTAAAAATAAGCAAAAGAGAAGAAATGTGATAAATACCTTAATGTATAGCATTTCAGTTGGAAAAAAAAAATTAGCTGCATCTACACTGTGGTGTGATTACAATCATCTAAGATATGGGTTTCCTGATAGGGCTTCCCTGATAGTTCAGTTTGTAAAGAATCTGCCTGCAGTGAAGGAGAACACGGTTGGATTCCTGGGTCGGGAAGACCCACTGGAGAAGGGATAGGCTACCTGCTACAGTGTTCTTGGGCTTCCCTTTTAGCTCAGCTGGTAAAGAATCTGCCTGCAATGTGGGAGACCTCGGTTCGATCCATAGGTTTGATCCCTGGGTTGGGAAGATCCCTTGGAGAAGGGAAAGGCTACACACTCCAGTACTATGGCCTGGAGAGTCCCATGGACTATACAGTCCATGGGGTCGCAAAGAATCGGACAGGACAGAGCTGCTTTCACTTTAAGATTTGGGTGAGGGATGACCAAACTGTTAGAAAGAAGAAAGTGAAGTAGCTCAGTCGTGTCTGGCTCTTTGTGACCCCATGGACTGTACCCTATCAGGCTCCTCAGTCTGCGACGTTTTCCAGGCAAGAGTGTGGGAGTAGGTTGCCATTTCCTTCTCCAGGGGATCTTCCAGACTCAGGGATTGAACCTGGGTCTCTGGCATTGTGGGCAGATACTTGACCGTCTAAGGCACCTGGGTAAACCAATCTGATAACATAAAAAATATCAACTGGGCATCAAATCAATATAACTCTATAAGGAACCTTAAATTCAATCCAGGACACTCATATGCCTAACTTTGACCAGAACTGTATAGTTTAGGAAGGATAACTTGGCTATCATATGGACCTTGGCCAAGTTTCTCTTTTCATGGAATTCTCTAGACAGGAATACTGGACCGAGTTGTCATTTCCTTCTCCGGGGAATATTCCTGACCCAAAGATTGAACCCGAGTCTCTCGTCTCCTGCATTGGCAGGTGGGTTCTCTAACATTAATGTCTTCTGGGAAATTATAAGGAGTTTATAAACAAGAGAAAAAAGGATAGAATGGGTGTGAGGGTGGGGAATATGTGCTTTTGTAATTTTAAGTACTCACAGATTTATTTAAGTTGTGGTCTGCACAAAGACAGTCAAGTTCAGACAATTCAGTAGAACTTGTAGACAGACAGATTTGAAATTTAATTTATCTCATTAGAGCCACCAGCAAAATCTTGTGAGATTGAATTCTCCAGGCTAGGCTGATTACTTGTCAAGGATATAATTGAGATACTTGTGATAGTATGATGGCTTGACAAGATCACCATAACTTTTTCTGAGAGCCCAGAATTTTCTATTTCTATAACAACTTGGATATTATTAACATATATTAAATATAACACATATTTTATTTTATACATTATATCTTGGGTTCTTAGTGTCTTTATTAAAGGAGGCAAATTCTTCTAAATATAATGTGTGATAGTAAATTCTATGTAGTTTATTTTCTAATATTTCTGAATCAAATTGCATATAAAATAATGTAGAGTTAAATATATACAGAAGAGAAATTACATTTATAGAGTTAACTTTATAAAAATTTAATACACTATTAATTGCACAATGTTGTTGTTCAGTCGCTCAGTCATGTCCAACTCTTTGTGACCCCATAGATTGCTGCACACCAAGCTTCCCTGTCATTCACGATCTTTCAGAGTTTGCTCAAAACCATGTCCACTGAGTCGGTGATGCCATCCAATCATTTCATCCACTATCACTCCCTTCTCCTGCCACCTTCAATCTTTCTCTGCTTTAGGATATTTTCCAATGAGTTGTCTCTTTGCATCAGGTGACCAATATATCGGGGCATCAGCTTCAGTATCAGTCCTACCAATGAATATTCAGGGTTGATTTCCTTTAGGATTGACTGGTTCGATCTCCTTACAAACTACGTATAAGTAATTATAACACATTATTTGCTGAAGAAAATTTTAAAAATATTTCTGCCTAGTTTGAGGAGTCGGGGTGGGTTTTCCTTAGGAAATGACACACAGACTGAGTTCCAAAGAATGACTCGGAGATAACAAGGAAGTGGTGAAGAAGATAATTGTTTGGGAGGGGACCAGAGCCTTTCAGGAAAAGGCAACTGATGTGTTAAGCTTTCATTTGGAGGCGAGTATGTCAAAACAGGGAAATGGATAACCTAGGAAATTTAAAAAAATCTAGAGAAGGAATAAAAGAAACGTACCAGAGGACCAAAGTGGAATTCATAGGGCATACTATGAGCCAGTAACTGTTTCGATTGTTTACTCTTATCAAAATGAGAAAGCATTAGATGTCTTAAAGTAGGAGATTTTTTATGTCTCTTTGCTTAAGATTACTGTTTTTAAAAAATCCATTATTAATTAGGGAGGAGTAAGTGTAAATACATAAGTCTGGATAGATGATTAAGTGAGATCATTTCATTTCTACTTCAGTTCTGTCTTGGATAAAATATGGCTAGAGATGGGAGAGATAAGGGTGGTATTTAGGTTATAAAACAGCCAGAAATGGAAGAGCTTTTTATGTATTAAAATCCTAAAATATATTTTCTTTAAAAATATTCTTAACTTTATATGGAACCTTGTAACACTGAGTTCTCAAAGCAATCTAAATTAAGGCTGACAACTGTAGTAATCTATAGTTTCTATGGAAACAGTGGCCCTAAACAAGCTCTGGCTTTTGATGTTTGCAAGAGAGGCTGACCTGCAGTTGATATACATGCACTCTAGGTGTGTTTACCCAGTTTCTGAACATTCTCAGCGAGTTGGCAAGGGTATATTTCCACAATCATCTTTTTATTTCATTTACAAAAACTCTCTTTGATGACTGCCCTTGTTACCTGTCTTGTAACCTTGCCCTTAGCTAGAGACACAGAATATTGATTATGATGAATTATTCAGAACTTCACCATACTGTGTTTGTATGTGTTGGGAACATCAAGGAGAATATATTCACAGATTAATATGGGTCTTCTCTGTGGATCACTTGAAGTGTTTCACTCACTTGATCTGTGAGTAACATAGCAAAATGGCAACTCTGAAAGCAGCAAGACAGGCCAGAACCAGGAGTAAGTTTTAGTGTTTATCCAATCCCTATTTAAAAAGGGAGTAGTTAGTAAGGGGATGAAATAGTCTAGTTACTAGTGTTAATATTGTCACTGATTGGATTCAGTTGGCTTAGCAAGCCAATCCACCAAATGCATATATATTGCCTGGATAAAATATCATCCAAAATGCTTACCTGCCTTGTATTTGTTTCCATTCTCACTATAATGTTTTTATACCAGCATTGTATGTACACATACAGTTAGTCACTTGGTATTTCTGGGGGATTGGTTCTAAGAGTCATGGTGGATACCAAAATCTGTGGATGCTAAAGACTCCAAGTGCAGCCAGCCTTCCAACCCTGTGAGTTTCACATCAACTATTCAGAGGATCACAGATGAAAATTCTGATTTCAGTTTGGTTGAGTCTGTGGATGCAAAATCCACAAATAAGGAGGGTTGAGTATATACTTATGGAAAAAAAATGCACATTTAAGTGAATCTGCTCTGTTCAAACCCATTGTTTAAGGATCAACTATATATGCAGTTATGTTGTTTAGTTGCTGAGTCATGTCCGACTCTTTGAGACTTCATGGACTGTAGCCAGCCAGGCTCTTCTGTCTATATGATTTTTCCAGTCAAGAATGCTGGAATGAGTTGTCATTTCCTTCTCTAGGGGATCTTGTTGACCCAGAGATTGAACCCACATCTCCTGTATTGGCAGGCAGATTCTTTACTGGTGAGCCACCAGGAGAGTCCATATATATATATATATATATATATATATATATATATATATAAGCCCATATGTATGTGTGTGTGTGTGTATATATATATATATATATAATCTGACTAATGTAGCATTTTATGATCAGATTTCCTACAACAACAACAAAAAAACCTAATTCTAGAAACCATATAAACCATGATTTAATCACATATACCATGGGACAGATTTCAAGCAGCAGCCACTCAACTCTTTCTTATTGTAATCATTTTCTATTGATGCTGTCAAAAATGATTGCAAACTTAATTACTTAATATAGATTGCTTATCATGTAATTATGTAGGTTAGAATTGTGACACAGGTTTCTCTGGGCTAAAATCAAGGTGTTATTAAGGCTGTATTCTCTTCTGGAGGCTCTAGAAGAAGATCCACTTGCTTGACTTTTCTAAATTCTAGGGGCACCTGAATTCCTTGTTTTGTGGTCTTTTGGTCCACCTTTAAAGGCAGTAACAATAAGATGAGATCTTCTAATAGTGCTATCTCTATGATCCTGTTTCTGTTGTTGAACTTCTTTCTCTGACTATGGATAGGAAAGCTTTGATTTTTCCTGTCTCAAAGTCCTTAACCTTAATCACATCTGCAAAGTCGGCCTTTCCATGTGAATAACATATACACATGCTCCTGGGGTTAGAATACACATCCTTAGAGGGCCATCATTCTCCTCACCACATTTATAATCTCCTTACCTTGCAATCTGGTGAAATTTTAAATCAAATTGATAAACTTACAACTAAAAACAGCTCTTTCAATGTCAGAACATTTTATTAATTATAATAACAAATTATTATGTAAAGTTAATGAGATCTTAAAAAGTCTAAAGTTTTCTCATATCTTATCATGATAAATTTAATTCTCACAACAACCCTGTGAAATAGGAAGTTAACTTTATCACCTACATTTCAAAAATGATATAGCATGAATATCATGCTATAGCAATAGTAGCATGAATGGGTTAACTAACTTGCCAAGGTCAGACTGAGTTATCACATAAATAGCCATATTAGATAAAGTACTAGATGTGTTTTTAAAGACATACGAGGTGGGAGTTTAAATAATAGTTACTGCCCTTCTGAAGGAAGCAAAATTATGGCACAAAACGCTTTCTAATTTGTTTTCGTTCACAAATGATCCAGATGTGTTCCATCCTTTGTCTGTTAGCTACTTCCACCTCTCTTAACCCTGCTACTCAGAGGAAGAGAAATCCAAGTATAAAAGCAGATGTTAAACAAGAATTGCTCACAAATTGACCTGACTTCAGGATTCTCAGCATTCTAACACATCCAGAATTTACACTGTGGACATTAAAATCATTTCTGTAACTATAATTTGGTAACCCTTTTTATTAATTCTTGAAGGTGGTTAAGTATCCAAATTTATTGAGACAGCAAAATAGTTTTATTAAAATTACTGAAATCAAGTTTTATTAAAGTATTATGGGATAATTATATAGGACTAATTTGTGTGCTTTAATTTTTTTTATTTTATGATAGAAAATGTATTTAACAGGCAAAATTGCAATCAACATACACAAATATTTATTTATTTATTTTTTTAAGAAGTTGAGCCCTAAAGGCTGACCACTGCTTTTCTGCTTTTTATTTTTGTAAACATTTGTTGTACTGTGGCATAGCTGATAAACAATGTTGTGATAGTATCAAGTGATAGCAAAGGGACTCAACCATATGTGGTTGAGCTCAACCACATACACACACACACACACACACACACACACACACACACATAACCATTCTCCCCGAAAATACCCTCCCATCCAGGTTGCCATATAATACTGAGCAGAGTCCCATGTGCTACGCAGTAGATCCTTATTTGTTATCCATTTAAATACAGCAGTGTGTGCATGTCCATCCCAAACTCCCTAACTATCCCCTCCCCATCCCTCCCACTGACAACCTTAAGTTCATTCTCTAAGTCTCTGAGTCTTTTTATGTTTTGTAAGTAAGCTCATTAGTAATATTTCTTTTTAGATTCCACACATAAGGGATATCAAATGATATTTCTTCTTTCTGTCTGACTTACTTTCCTCAGTATGACAAGTAAGGTCATAGGTCTTAGGTCTATAGGTCCATCCATGTTACTGCAAAAGGCTTTATTTCATTCTTTTTAATGGCTGGGTAATAATCCATTATATATGTATATCATGTTGATAGACATTTAGGTTGCTTTCATGTCTTGGCTATTGTAAAGAGTGCTGCAATGAACATTGGGGTGGGTGTGTCCTTTTGGATCATCCTTTCCTCCAGATACATACCCAGGAATGATATTGGACGGTCATATTGTACTTTGATTTTTATTTTTTTAAGGAACCTCCATAGTGTTGTCCATAATGGCTGGACTAATTTACATTCCCATCAAGAGTGTAGGAAGGCTCCCTTCACTCCACATCCTCTCTAGTATTTATCATTTATGAATTTTTTGATAATAGGCATTCTGGCTGGTGTGACATGATATCTCATTATATCTGTATCCCAGAATAATGCAAAGAAAACAAAAATAATCAAATTGGACCTATTTAAACTCAAAAGCTTTTTCACAGCAAAGGAGAAAAACAAAATGAAAAGACACACAGTGGGAGAAAATATTTGCAAATGATGTGATGGACAAGGGATTATCCTACAAAATTTACAAACAACTCAAAACACTTAGCATCAAAACAAACAACCCATTCAAAATGGGCAGAATACCTAAATAGACAGTTCTCGAAAAAATGACATGCAGATGGCCAAGAGACACACGGAAATATGTTAAGTATCACTAATTATCAGAGAAATGCAAATGAAAGCTACAATGAGATACACTCATTAAAATATTCCAATTATCTCTCATAGATGTTGATGCAACTTTATTGAAGAAATTGTTCTTCTTTCTGTCTGAAAGAAAGAAATTTATATGTTTGAAGAAATACATATATATATATGCCTGGTGGGAAATAGGTCTTTCACTGTGAAATTTCTGTATTAATAAATGATCTTCTGAGTCCTTGAAAGTTTGTGTAGGTAAGACTATTTTCTGAAGCAATGTATGTTTAAAGAAACTTTAGATATTGGCCTCACATTTTTGCATAATTCGTTTCTTTGACTTCAGCACATTAAAGATCTAATTTCTGTTACCTCTGACATTGTTAACCATGTGTCTGAACAAAGATTATGGGATAGGCTAGGGATGATCATGGGGCTCCCTGGTGGTTCAAATAGTTAAGAATCTTCCTGAAGGAGACCTGAGTTTGATCCCTGGGCCAGGAAGATCTCCTGGAGAACGGAATGGCTACCCACTTCAGTATTCTTGCCTGGAGAATTCCATGGACTGAGGAGACTGGTGGGGTACAGTCCATGGTCACAAAGAGCCAAACATGACTGAGCGACCAACATTTCTATTTTTCACTGACTATATGGACCTTATCAGCAAAATTTAACACACACAAAATGTATGATCATATCTACTTGCTATAATACAATCATTAATGGCAATAAGCCTGCCTTTTTAAAATTAATTAATTTATTTTAATTGGAGGCTAATTACAATACTGTAATTGTTTTTGCCATACATTGACATGAATCAGCCATGGGTGTACATGTTGAAAGTGATAATATCTGAGTGTTCATTTTCAAATAAAGTAAGCATTCTAAATACAAGAATAAAAAAAATCTGATTTTTGTCATATGTTTGTGATTTGTGTCATTTGTATTAGAATATTTAAATTAATTATAGTCCAATATAAACTAAAAATTAAATTTAAAAGATATATATTTTATCATACAAAGTGCTACAGTAATTAATAATTCTTAAATTAAATAGAATAATTTAATATAAAGTGAATTATTAATACTGTTATAATAAATAATGAATAAATAACAGCAAATATAAATATCAATGGACTTTCATAGCTATATATATTTAAAAACAAAATATTTGAACCTAAATATATTCACAATATTATAAATAACATTGTTCAATAGAATAATTTATATTGCATTATAGCTTAGAGTCTTTGTTAAATTATTTGTAGTTAAGTAAAGTGAAGTGAAAGTCACTCAGTCTTGTCCAACTCTTTGTGATCCAGATTTTTTCAGGCCAGAATACTGGAGTGGATAACCTTTCCCTTCTCCAGGAGATCTTCCCAAACCAGGGATCGAACCCAGGTCTTCCACATTGTGGGCAGATATTTTACCAGCTGAGCCAAAAGGGAAGCCCAAGCATTCTGGAGTGGTTAGCCTATCTCTTTTCCAGGGGATCTTCCCAACCCAGGAATTGAACTGGGATTTCTGGCATTGCAGGCGTATTATTCACCAACTGATCTATCAGGGAAGCCCGAGTATTAAATTCAAAAATTTGAATAATACACTCTTTTATAACTCTACTTAAGTTTTAGTTGTTTAGTTTTATGTAGATGATAAATCTTTGAAGAAAAAACCTTGTTTGAGGATACATTATATCTTGGGAGGATAAAAGACAGATTGCTAACCGGCTGCTTCAAATTTTGATGAGACGGAGAGAAACAGGAAGATATTAACAACCTCTTCAATCTAGATATGATAATAATGTTAACAGATATGAAGAAAATAAGAAATTATACTAGACCTGTGAAATACACCAAACATTTTGCTTTTCTTGATCAAACTTCAAAGCAACATTCAAGTATTCTTATAGAAAGATAATTTTTCACAGTTCAGTGCTGAATATGTAGTAATTACCTTTGCTCATTGCTTATAGTTATAAACTAAAATCTAATAAGTTGGCAGTAACATCTGCATCAGCAGTGCTCTGCACCCATAAAGGTAATCAAAAGAAATTTTGTTTTCTCTCTAAAATATTTGGAGATGAACACCAATGAGGGTTACACGTTTATCTCAGTGACCACAGGGATAACCCAACAGCATAGAGTTGACGAAAGTAGCCTTGAAATTCAACTACTAAAATAGAAATTTAATCATGATAGTTGGAATAAATAACATCTGAAAGTTATTCTCAATCCCATTTATCATTACCAATTACCATCGCTCAGTGTTGATGTTTTGCCAGTCCTACAAATAATAAGCTGCACAAGGCAAACTATAGAGTTTTATTTAATGCAACTCTCCAACTTACTTTGAAACACTGAAGTGACTTTTCTCCATGTGAGATTCTGTTGGATCAGGGACAGCCCTTCGTGTAGCAAAGAGTCGGACATGATTGAAGTCAGACACAACTGAAGTGACAGCATAAAAGCAGAGTAAAGAATATAGCTGAAAGAAGGGAAAAACTGTAACCAGATATGGTCCATTTATTACCACTGTCTCTAATAGGTAATAGGTTTAGATATATATTTAAATGTGAATTTAAAGGAATTCTCTGCAGTTGTAATTCATTTCTATCTAAATATATTGACATGGATAAGTTGAAAAAAAATAGCAGTTTAGAGATTATCATATATTACCCCTTTTCTGTAAATTCACACACAGACACACATACACACAAGACACAGCTTAGAAAGATTTTCATTAAGATGTTAATTTTTCATACAATGGGCTATTTGCATTGTTGTTAAGTTCTTCTCTTATTTCCCTGTTTTGTTTGAATATTTCCCATTTTAGATAAAGAATAAACATTCTAATTATTTCTCAGCCTTTTGGCTAAAATCAAATGAAGAATAAATATTCTAACTCAGAAATATTTGTTTTTTTATTAAAATTCCCCTGATAATAAGTGAAAATATTTTTTTAAATGTTGACATATGTAATGCTTAGATCAAAGTTTTTTTTTTCCCCAACTTACTTTTGGCTTAACTTTCTTAGTAATTTTTGCATCCTCTTCTTATATTAAATATGCTAATTCATTATTTTAATATTGCAAAAAAATAAATTATATCAAAAAGGTTTTATTTGTTAGCCTACATTCTTTAAGGCATATTTCCAAATTGAAAATTTATATAAAGAAGTTGTCAGTTTTATTAATCACTTTCTTTAAAGATTCCAACTTTATGGTACACACAGAAAAATTTCGCCAATGTTAGTTTTAAAAATTTACTTCTGCTTTTTCTAAAATAGTCAGAAATCTTTTAGAAATTTAATTGTAAATTTAGAAGAACATCAATTTTGTATTAAGGAATAAGGTAGATTCATATGGTTTTATAAACAGTGTGCATATGTTATATTGTTATGTTAAATATATATATTATCAATTAATATGTAACAGTGTATAGTTTCCACTTACCAAATTCTACCAACAATTGGTATTTTTCCAAGTTTGAAACATTTCCAGTGTTCTTGCCTGGAGAATCCCAGGGATGGGGGGACCTGGGGGGCTGCCGTCCATGGGGTCGCACAGAGTCGGACACGACTGAAGTGACTTAGCAGCAGCAGCAGCAGCAGTGACTGAAATTTCTGTATCCTCTGTTTATTAAATTCACATATATATTTGATTTGAGTACTCAAATATTTATACTAATTTTTATTGTTTAAAAGAAAGTGAAAGTCACTTATCATATCCAAATCTTTGCAATCCCCTGACTGTAGCCCACAAGGCTCCTTTGCCCATGGAATTCTCCAGGCAAGAATACTGAAGCCATTCCCTTCTCCAGGGGATCTTCCAGACCCAGGGATCAAACCTGGGTCTTCTGCATTTCAGGCACATTCTTTAACATCTGAGCCACCAAAATTATATTCATGTTCATTTTTATGTTATTGTTGTTATTTAGTCAGTAAGTCATGTCTGACTCACTCCAGGCTGTCCGGTTCTTCACTATCTCCTGGTGTTTGCTCAGATTCATGTCCACTGAGTTAGCGATGTTTTCTAATCATCTCATCTTCTGCCTCCCTCTTCTCCTTTTGCCTTCAGTCTTTCCCAGCATCAGGAGTTTTTCCAATCTTCTCATCAAGTGATCAAAGTATTGAAAACTCAGCTTCAACATCAGTGCTTCCAATGAATATTCAGGGTTGATTTCCTTTAAGATTGACTGGTTCAATCTTCTTGCTGTCCAAGGGACTTTCAAGAGTTTTCTCCAGCACCACAGTTTGAAAGCATCCATCCTTCAGTACTCAGACTTCTTTATAGTCTGACTCTCACATCCATATATAACTACTGGAGAAACCATAACTTTGACTATAAGGACCTTTGTCATGAAATGATGTTGTTTTTGTAAGAGCACATACATGATAAAGCCTTATGTTATAGATTTACATATGTAAAGAAATGTACTTTTTTTAAATTTTCTTGTATACTTTAATATTAACTCTATTGCTCAGTAACAACATTCAGAAAAATTAAGGTAAGAATAATGACCAGTTGAAATACTATTTGGAATGTATTTTGTTGGTTAATTTAGAAAGATTTAATGTCATTAATTCTATCAGAGCTCCTTATCTCAGAATAAGATATGGTTTGCTATTAATATCAAGTCTTCTGTTACTACCTTCAGTGGGACTTTGTGATTTTCTTAATGGAAGTGTCCATATATTGTTTTAAAATATTATTATGCCTTTTTCAATTAAAATATAGTAATTGTGGTTACTGAATTGTTATATATGCAAGTCAACTGGTTAATTATTTTCGATTTTTGCTTCTTCTGACAAGTTAAAATTAATTGTGAGGAAAATTCGTGAACAATGGTAACTCTGTTAACTGTCAGGATTTATGTATAAATATTCTCCAGGTGGCTCTAGTGGTAAAGAACCAATGCAAGAAACTTAGTTTCAAACCCTGGGTCAGTCAGATTCCCTTGAGGAGGAAATGGTAACCCACTCCTGTATTCTTGCCTGAGAAATCCCATGGACAGAGGAGCTTGGTGGGCTATAGACCACAGGGTTGCAAAGAGTTGAACATGAATGAAGTGACTTAGCATGCATATGTCACATGGGATACACAAGCACTGATGAATTTTAATGCTTCATTTACAGAAAACAGAAGGAATGAGACATAAAAATTGTATGCATCAATCCTGGTGAGTGAGAGGCCAATATTTGATCCAGAACATTTTGCAAGCAAAGTGGGATGGTAAATAAATAAAAGGAAGGAAGCCACAGATGAAAAATCATTTTTAAATTTTGATTTTGTATAAATATATGGGACTTCCCAGGTGGCTCTAGTGGTAGAGAATCTGTCTGCCAATGAAGGTTTGACCGCAGGTTTTAGAAAATCCCCTGAAGTATGAAATGGCAACCCACCCCAGTATTCTTTCCTGGAAAATTCCATGGACAAAGGAGCCTGGTGGACTACAATCTATGAGGTTACAAAGAGTTGAATACAAATGAGTACACACACAAACACACAGATACATTATAAAATATGTTGCTTTACTAATACATAGAAAAATAAACAATTGTGTATACATATGCCAACATTAGAATGAATAAAGTTATAGTCATAATGATCTATAACATATTGCAAACTTTGCTTTGTGCAATAAAATATGCTAATCATTATGTATATTTCATACAGCAATTTTTATCATAAATCTATGAGATACTTTTAGCATGAGTGCATTAACTAAAATTTAGAGTAATTAAGTGCTTGTCTCAGCCTACATTCAAACTTCAGTCAGTTTGATTTCCAGTCATAAATTCTTCATCACTGCTCACTATGAAAACACTGACCTAAAAAGTTCTTGGGACAAATGCTAATGTTGCTTATAGATACAAGTCTATCTTCCTCTTTCCTTCTAGTTTGTAGATTTTGACCATTAACTATACGAGTGTGAACTTTGTTATGGGGGGAAGGATATAGTTGTGCTAAGCAAAAGGCATGATATTGAGGGAATATGCCATCATTTTTTAGCATTTATTTATGCAGAGTTTCAGATTAGTTCATGGTATCTGAGAACTCTAAAGAGAACATTAAAAAAAAAAAAAAAAAAAGCAAGTCAGATCCTGCCGCTACCAGGAATATGAAAGCATTCAAAATTCTTTAGGTCAGGTAAGAGAGAATGCCTAATAACAGAATTCCAAAACAAGCTGTATGCTACTTTTAAGCATTCAGGTTTAACAAGTGCACTGAAAATTTTCCAATAAAGAAAAGATCTCTTTTACCTTTTGATTTTTTCTGAATATAAAACAATTAAATCAAATTATTTGACACTTCAAGAATGAAATCTTGTTTGTTGGATTTATTAGGACACTTCAAACACCATACATCCCAAATTTTGGTAGTAGCCATTAAATTTGTTAAGTTTAATGGAAAATAAGTTATTTTCCATGTTTCAGAAAATTATCTTCTGAAAATCCCCTCAAAAGATTTTCCAAAACTTGGAAGTAACCAAGATGTCCTTTAGTAGGAGAATGAATTAAAAACAAACAAACAAACAAACAGAAACAACTGTAGGGCACCTAGACAAGGTAATAATAGTATTTATGGGTTTAAAAAAAAAAAAAAAAGGACTACCAAGCCATGAAAATATAAGAAGAAACCTTAAGTGTCTATTATTAGGTGAAAGAAATAGCAATTTGAAAAGGCTGCACACTGATTCCAACCAAAGGACATTCTGGAAGAGGCAAAAATATGGAAAAAAATAAAAAGATCAGTGATTGCTAAGGTGGGAGAGGGGAGAGGTGAATAGACAGAGCACAGGAGATTTTAAGAATGATGAAGATACCTAAGTGGTATAATAATCATATATGCATGTCATTATCCATTTGTCAAAAGTCACAGAATGTACAATATCAAGTATGAAAGTGAAAGTCACTCAGTTGTGACTCTTTGTGACCCCATGGACTATACTTCCATGAAATTCTCCAGGCCAGAATACCAGAGTGGGTAGCCTTTCCCTTCTCCAGGGGATCTTCCCAACTTGGGGGTCTTCCCAACTTGGGGATCAAACCCAGGTCTCCCACATTTCAAGCGGATTCTTTACTAGCTGAGCCACAAGAGAAACCCATCATGTATGAACCTAAGGTAATTTGTGGATTTTGGCTAATTATATGTCAATATAGACTCATTGTTGGTTTAAAAAAAGTACCATTCTGTTGATATTGTTGTTGATAATGCAGGAAACTATTTATGTGTGGGAACAGGGTCTATTTGAGAAATATCTGTAAATTTCTCTCAATTTTGTAAAGCTAAAACTCCTTGTAAAGTGTAAAGGAAAGAAGGAGGAAAGGAAGGAAGGTAAGAAGAAAGAAGAGGAAAAAAGTAAGGAAAAAAATACTGCAGAATAATTGATGGAGATGTCATCATGATCTAATTAAGTAAACTAAGAAAGTGAAAGCATTAGTCTCTCAGTCATGTCCAACTCTTTGGGACCTATTGGACTGTAGCCTGCCAAGGCTCCTCTGTCCATGGAATTCTCCAGCCAAGAATATTGGATTGGGTTGCCATGCCCTCCTCAGGTGAACTTCCTGACACAGGGATCAAACTTGGGTCTCCTGCTTCTTTACCAACTTGGGCTTGGTTAAGGCCAAGTTTCCTTCTAAGTTATGGTATTCAGTAAATATCCAGCCTTTGGTAAATAGATATTTTTTCATTGTTCATATCAGAAAACTAATTATTTAAATTTTCATTGAAGTTTTTTTTCAAATTATAGTGCAAAAGATTAGTAATAATAATTGCTTAGGGGGCATCAGACAGCAGTAACACTGAAATCATAATCACAGAGAACTGGCCAATCTGATCACACAGACCATAGCCTTGTCCAACTCAATGAAAATAAGTCATGCTGAATGGGGCCACCTAAGACGGATGGGTCATGGTGGAGAGGTCTGACAGACTGTAGTCTACTGGAGAAGGAAATGGCAAACCACTTCAGCATTCTTGCCATGAGAACCCCATGAGCAGTATGAAAAGGCAAAAATGATAGGATACTGAAAGAGAAATTCCCCAGGTTGGTAGGTGCCCAATATACTACTGGAGATCAGTGGAGAAATAACTGAAGAAAGAATGAAGGGATAGAGCCAAAGGAAAAAACAATACCCAGTTGTGGGTGGGACTGGCGATAGAAAAAAGGTCTGATGCTGTAAAGAGCAATATTGCATAGGAACGTGGAATGTTAAGTCCATGAATCAAGGCAATTTGTAAGTGGTCGAACAAGAGATGGCAAGAGTGAATGTTGACATTCTAGGAATCAGGAACTAAAATGGACTTGAATCGGTGAATTTAACTCAGATGACCATTATATCTACAACTATGGGCAGGAATCCCTTAGAAAAAATGGTGTAGCCATCATGGTCAACAAAAGAGTCCAGAATGAAGTACTTGGATGCAATCTCAAAAATGATAGAATGATCTCTGTTAGTTTCCAAGGCAAACATTTCAATATCACGGTAATCCAAGCCTATGCCCCAACCAGTAATGCTGAAGAAGCTGAAGTTGAATGGTTCTATGAAGATCTACAAGACCTTTTAGAACTAACACCTAAAAAAGATGTCCTTTTCTTATATGGGACTGGAATGCAAAAGTAGGAAGTCAAGAAACACCTGGAGTAACAGGCAAATTTGGCTTTGGAGTACGGAATGAAGCAGGGCAAAGGCTAATAGAATTTTGCCAAGAGAATGCATAGGTCATAGCAACCCCCCTCTTCCAACAACACAAGAGAAGACTCTACACATGGACATCACCAGATGGTCAACACCAAAATCAGATTGATTATATTCTTTGCAGCCAAAGATGGAGAAGCTCTATACAGTCAGCAAAAACAAGACTGGGAGCTGACTGTGGCTCAGATCATGGACTCCTTATTGCCAAATTCAGACTGAAATTGAAGAAAGTACGGAAAACCACCAGACATTCAGATATAACCTAAATCAAATCCCTTATGACTATACAGTGGAAGTGAGAAATAGATTTAAGGGACTATATCTGATAGACAGAGTTCCTGATGAACCATGGACGGATGTTTGTGACATTGTACAGGAGACAGGGATCAAGACCATGCCCATGGAAAAGAAATGCAAAAAAGCAAAATGGCTGTCTGAGGAGGCCTTAAAAATAGCTGTGAAAAGAAGAGAAGTGAAAAGCAAAGGAGGAAAGGAAAGATATTCCCATTTGAATGCAGATTTCCAAAGAATAGCAAGGAGAGATTAGAAAGCCTTCCTCAGTGATCAATGCAAAGAAACAGAGGAAAACACAGAATGGGAAAGACCAGAGATCTCTTCAAGAAAATTAGAGATACCAAGGGAATATTTCATGTAAAGATGAGTTCTATAAAATACAGAAATGATATGGACCTAACAGAAGCAGAAGATATTAAGAAGAGGTGGCAAGAATACACAGAAGAACTGGACAAGAAAGATCTTCACGGCCCAGATAATCACGATGGTGTGATCACTCACCTAGAGCCAGACATCCTGGAATGTGAAGTCAAGTGGGACTTAAAAAGCATCACTATGAACAAAACCAGGGGAGGTGATGGAATTCCAGTTGAGCTATTTAAAATCCTGAAAGATGATGTTGTGAAAGTGCTGCACTCAATATGCCAGAAAATTTGGAAAACTCAACAGTGGCCACAGGACTGGAAAAGGTCAGTTTTCATTTCAATCCCAAAGAAAGGGAATGCCAAAGAATGTTCAAACTACTGCACAATTGCACTCATCTCACATGCTAGTAAAGTAATGCTCAAAATTCTCCAAGCCAGGCTTCAGCAATACATGAATCGCAAACTTCCAGATGTTCAAGCTGGTTTTACAAAAGGCAGAGGAACCAGAGATTAAATTGCCAATATCTGCTGGATCATCAAAAAAGCAAGAGAGTTCTAGAAAAACATCTATTTCTGCTTTATTGACTATGCTAAAGCCTTTGACTGTGGAAAATTCTGAAAGGGATTGGAATACCAGACCACCTTACCTGCCCCTTGAGAAAGCTATATGCAGGTCAGGAAGCAACAGTTAGAATGGGACATGGGACAACAGACTGATTCCAAATAGGAAAAGGAGTCCATCAAGTCTGTTTATTGTCACCCTGGTTATTTAACTTCTATGCAGAGTACATCATGAGAAACGCTGGCCTGGATGAAGCACATGCTGGAATCAAGTTTGCTACAAGAAATATCAGTAACCTCAGATATGCAGATGACACCACCCTTATGGCAGAAAGTGAAGAAGAACTAAAAATCTCTTAATAAAAGTGAAAGAGGAGAGTGAAAAATTTGGCTTAAAGCTCAACACTCAGAAAACTAAGAACATGGCATCTGGTCCCATCACTTCATGGGAAATAGATGGGTAAACAGGGGAAACAGTGTCTGACTTTATTTTTTTGAGCTCCAAAATCACTGCAGATAGTGATTGCAGCCGAGAAATTAAAAGATGTTTACTCTTTGGAAGGAAAGTTATGACCAACCTAGATAGCATATTAAACAGCAGAGACATTACTTTGCCAACAAAGTTCCTCCTAGTCAAGGCTATGGTTTTTCCATTGGTCATGTATGGATGTGAGAGTTGGACTGTGAAGAAAGCTGAGCACCGAAGAGTTGGTGCTTTTGAACTGTGGTGTTGGAGAAGACTCTTGAGAGTCCCTTGGACTGCAAGGTGATCCAACCAGTCTATCCTAAAGGAGATCAGTCCTGGGTGTTCATTGGAAGGACTGATGCTGAAGCTGAAACTCCAATACTTTGGCCACCTCATGAGAAGGGTTGACTCATTGGAAAAGACCCTGATGCTGGGAGGGATTCGGGGCAGGAGGAAAAGGGGGTGACAGAGGATGAGATGGCTGGATGGCATCACCGACTTGATAGACATGAACTTGTGTAAACTCTGTTAGTTTCTGATGGACAGTGAGGCCTGGTGTGCTACGATTCATAGGGTCTCAAATAGCTGGACAAGATTGAGCGACAGAACTGAACTGAACTGATATTCTATTTTACAGAGTGATGTCTCACTATACTTTGAGTCTCAAGGCTCATTTTAAGAAAAGTAATATTGTTTTCTTTAATTTATATATGAGGAAGTTGAAGTCTAAAGAATTCAAATTAATTGACTATAGTTACAGACCTAATAAGAGCAGAGAGAAAAGTTGAACTATGTCCTAAGCCCTTACTTGAACAAATCACAGAAAGTTCATAAGCCAATCATGTTGAGGTGTAGAATTCACAAGGCTATGTTTCAACTTTGAAATTTGAGCAAATGAACTAAACATAATGATGCTAGATGCCCAGTTCATTCTAAGCTTGCTTTGTTTGGGGGAATGTATACCTTACCCCTTCTATAACCTGAGAAGAATGTGGCAAAGTTTTTCTTTTGAATTATCTCTTGTCAAGAGAGGTGTATTCCAAGGGCATATGTTGTAATTACCTACAGTTTAATTTAATACTTCAACCAATAGCTCTCTGGAGGGATGTTTTTACTACTATTATATTACCCAGGGAACCATAGCTGATCCCATTTACCTTATTTATAACCACTAAAGGTCAAGTCAATCTAGTAAGTTTAAGTCATTCTTACTTAACAAAATAAATGAACATTAGAAAGTTTTGAGCTTTTACTCTGCTAGAAAGGAGAGGTTTTCTCAAGACATACTTGGGGGGAAGAGAGCACTAATTTCGCTCCTGGAATAAGAAAAATATTGCCATGTGTTTTTTACTTTTAAACAGTAGCAGTGGAATATTACTTAGCCATTAAAAAGAATACATTTGAATCAATTGCAATTTTTAAGTCATTTAGTTCCTTAAGTAAATCAAATGAGGGGAAATTTAAAGTTACAATATCAACTGAATCAACTGAATAATAAGACACCACCTATTTAGCAAGGCTGAATTCACCAGAAAATGTGGTTTTCAGGGTGTGAGATGCATGGAATAGCAAAGTAGCAAAAATAACCCTCAGAACTGACACTGATTTGCATGAAGTGCATCTGTACTAATAGGCCAAGTTATGCAATAATGTCAAACAGCATCAAAATATCTCAATAAAGAAGAGAATTGAATAATCACTCATGCTATATTTTCTGTGTGGGATCACTTTGCTTCCTGAAATATCACCTTGTGATGTCACCATCTCTGCTGTTCTTCAGGCTTCATCACAGCTGGGACAGAGAGAGCTGGGGACTGGAGACTTGACAATCCTTATGATTTATGTGTGTGTGTGTTTCAAACGGCACATGACACCTTTACATGACACAATCAGTTGAATAGTATTACTTCAGTTCAATAGCTCAGTTATGTCCAACTCTTTGTGACCCCATGGACTGCAGCATGCCAGGTTTCCCTGTCCATCACCAACTCCTGGAGCTTGCTCAAAATTTGTGTTCATCGAATCAGTGATACCATCCAACTATATCATCCTCTGTCATCCCTTCTCCTCCTGCCTTCAGCCTTTCTTAGCATCAGGGTCTTATCCAATGAGGGTCTAACACTACATATTTGACCACATATAGCTAGAAAACAGAAAATTGTATCCCTCTGTATATCCTAAAGTAACAATAAGAAATCCATGAAACTTGGCCCTAAGTAACACAATTAAACTTTGAGTGAAACTTGGCATGATTTCCCAATTATTTTGGTCTTGTTTGTGGAATGTATTTATGTTATCAGAACTGGCACAAATTCCCACATTTTGAGTTTTATTTACCAATAAGTTATTAAAAATGATCCTAGAAACAGATGGTTGCAAATGCTTAATATTTTAGTTAAGGAAATAAAATTATTTTCTCTATCATTATATTTTCATAAAAGGATTTACTCTGACAACAATGTAATGAAGTGCATTTTAAAAATTTGGTTGCATTTATATCTTTGAATGTTTTACAGGAGCTTTTATTCCCCTTGTTTATATATCTGTATTTAATCAAGGACTGATGAAAGCCTCAGAATAATGCTATACATGCCTGTAGGAATTGTTGATCTAAAAATTAGTCTATAATTAATCATAAAAGATCAGAAATTCTACTTTTAACAAAATTTAAAATGTAATAAGAAACCAAACCATGAAAATATTTTTGAAATATACCAAATTAATTAATTAAGAGATAGAAAATAGAAAAGATGAATAACAAGATTGTAATACCTCCAGTCTTTGCAATGCCTTATAAATATATTTAAAATCAACTTTTTGAAATAAATAGCATATATTTCCTTATTTTCTGTGTCTAGTTAGATGATCTTCTATTACTCATATTCTTAGTTTGTAAATATGGTGAATTGTTTTGATCTTTGCTTACGATTCCAAGTTTACATTCCTAGGAAGGTATCCACCTAGTCTTGGTGCTATTTCATTTTATATACTGTCATATTGCATTTGCTAAAATGTTATTCAGAATTTTTGCATCACTGATCATGAGAGAGAGCAGTGTAGGGATTTCTTTTTCCATAACATCTTTGGTTTTGGTGTAAAGTAAATGTTAAATTCAGAACAAAATGGCGGTTCTGGCTCCGATCTAAAAAAAAAAAAAAAGAAATTCTGGAAGAGTTTGTATAGAAAATATATTTATTGTTTAAATATTTGGCAGAATTAACCCAGACAACTATTGGGAATGGAATATTTCTTGTGAAAATATTTAATTGAAGTTTTGTAAAAGATATGGGCTATTTTGTTACTCATTTCTTATTAGGTGAGTTTGGTAGTTCGTGTCCTTTAAAATTTGTATCCATTCTAAGTTATTTAGTTTATCAACATGAAATTATTTATAATATTGTTTGATTAAAAATTTCGTATTTGGGAGCTCTTGTAGTGATGTGACCTCTTTCTTTCTTGCTCCTAGGTCTTTTCTCTTTTCTGATTAGTCAGCCTAACTTATCAGCTTTATTGATTTCTACAAAGGTCATGTAAAGGACTATAGGCTTTCTTACTCTTCTCTTTTCTGTTTTTGGTTTTTATTCATTGATTTCCACCCTAACCTTTGTAATTTATTTTCCTTCTCTTACTTTGTATTTAATTTACTCTCCTTTTTCCCTAGGATATTAAAGTTCAAGTTCTGGTCATTTGTGGTCATTGATTTGAGACCTTTTTCTTGTTGTTTCTTCTCTAATATGTATATAATTTCAGTGCTATGAATTTCCCTTTTACTACAGGTTAAAGGGCATCCCACAAATTTCAAGACTTTGTCTTTTGGCTTTTATCCCATGAAAAATGTGCTTTAATTTCTTTTCATTTTCAATTTGGCTTTATTTAGAAATATGTTGTTTAGTTTGTGAAAAATCTGTATTTTTCAAAGAATTGTGATTTTATAATTGACTTATTTCTTTAATTTGTAATTGGAGGACAATTGCTTTATAATGTGTTTGTTTCTGCCATACATCAACCTGAATCAGTCATAGGTATATTTTAATTTATGCATGTATACATTTACTATTTTTAAGGTCCTTTTTGTACTATACAAGGATCTGTTGGAGACTGGTATCAAAAGTTTATACCCGGGGAGGGGGGTGGTGGGAATCATCAGTTTGAGGAAGAGTAGAAACTGAGGATGTTATCTTTTGTTTCTTAAATCTATTAAATATTTTGAGGCTAGTTTAATACCCAGTATATGGCCTATTCTTAATGTTTTTATGTAATTGAAAGCAATATATATTTTGGTTTTAGTAGAATGTTCTGAAAATATCATTATTTAAATCTTCTACATTTTTTTTTTCTGTATATATTTTCTGCCAGTTATTGAGAAATGTGTATTGGAATTTCATATGGTAATTGTAAATATGTCTATTGCACTCAGTTTTATGAAAGTTGATACTTAATTTTTTAACTCTATTATGAGGAACTGAATATTTGTAATTGTTAAATTTTCTTGAAAAATTGATCCTCTTATTATTAGGAAATGAGATTTTTATTCCCTTTCATACTATAGTCATGAATCTATTTTGCCAAGCATTAGCATAAAGACTGCAACATTTTCTTCTTTTGTGTTAGCAAGGTATATTTTTTAGTTCTTTTACTAAATCAACTTGTGTCATCTCATTAAAATACACTTGTACTTAAATATTAGACATGAAACCATAATACTCTTAGAAGACAACATTGGCAAAACATTCTATGCCATATATTTGAATGATATTTTCTTAGGTCAGTCTCCCAAGGTAAAAGAAAAAAAGGCAAAAAATAAACAAATGGCAAAAAATAAACAAATGGAACAGAAGAAAATTCAAAAGCTTTTGCACAGAAAAGGAAACCATAAATAAAATGACGAAACAACCTATTGACTAGAACAAAATATTCACAAATGTTGCAACAGAGAATGGTTTCATTTTCAAAATACACAACCAGCTCATATAACTCAATATCAAAAGAAAAATATCTCAACAGCCTAGTCAAAAAATATACAGATGAGTAAATAGATGTTTCTCCAAAGAATTCACATAGATGGCCAGTAGACACATGAAAAGATATCCATCATCGCGAATTATTAGAGAAGTAAGATCAAAACTACAATGAGATATGACCTCACCCTGGTCAGAATTGCCATCACCCAAAAGTTTACATATAATAAATGCTGGAGAGAGTGTGAAGGAAAGGGAAGTCTCCAGCACTACTTGTGGGAATATGAATTTGTGCAGTCACAATAGAGAAAGATATGATGGTTTCCTAAAAAACTAGAATTCCCATATAATCCTGAAATCCTACTCCTAGGCAAATATCTCGAGAAAACTCTAATTCAGGAAGATACCTGCAACTCAATATTCATAGCATTGTTATTGACAATAGTCAAGACATAGAAGCAACCTAAATGTCCACCAACAGATGAATTGATAAAAGATCAGATTCACTGACATATAAAAATGTCTCATGGATATCAAAGACAAAGGGGAAGAACTAAATTAAAAAATTAGGACTGGCATATGCACATTAGTATGCACAAAATAGATAACTAATAAGGACCTGGCTCCCCTGATGGCTCAGACAGTAAAGAAACTTACAACAGTGTGAGAGACTTGGGTTCGATCTCTGGGTCAAGAAGATCCCTTGAAGAAGGGAATTGCTACTCAAGCCAGTATTCTTGCCTGGAAAATTTCATGGACAGAGGAATCTGGTAGGCTACAGTCCATGGGGTTACAAAGAGTTGGACACGACTGAACAACTAATGGTTTCAATAGGGCCCATTGTATAGTACAGGGAATTCTACTTAATACTCTGTAATGACCTACATGGGGAAAGAATCTGAAGAACATATATCTATGTCTATATCCACATACATCTGAATCACTTTGCTGTATACCTGAAACTATAACAACATTATAATCAACCATAATTCAATAAAAAAAAATAAAACAAACAAACAAACAAAATTCATGGCCCAAACCCCAAATCTCATTTGTATAAACCAGCTTTGAGGAAATAATTGAAAAATTAGGGTGATTTTAATATGATTGCAGTATTAGACACTATGAAATTTTATGAAAATTTATTGACAGAGAAACATTAGATTTATTTTTAAAAAAGCAATCTGTTTACAAGATCATGACTTTGATTTAGTTTTTAAAAAATTTGTATGAAAAGATCTAGAAACATATGTAATAAAACACTAATACTTACTTTCAAAATGTATGTCTTCTTGGCAACAGGTTTATTTCCTCCTTTTTCTATTGATTCTCATGATCTCTGCTTTTAAATTAGATTTATGCTATTTATATTTACTGGATTATTGATTTTTCATGGGTGGGATTAGTTCAATATTTTCATTCCACTGTTTTCTAATTTTTATAGCTGAGCTTTGTTTTATTTATTTTTTTCATTTTCTATTTCCTCTGCATTTATAAATAAATTTTAAAAATATATTCTGTTAATTTCCTTTTTAATACCTGTTATATATATATATATATATATATATATAAATTTCTGTAGGTTTATAGTGGTGTTTCTTTATAAATTTATAATATACAAGCTTAACTCAGTCTTCCTTTACTGATATTGGGTGTATGTGCATGTTCAGTCACTTTAGTCTTGTCCCACTCCTTGGTACCCTATGGACTAAGCCCACTCTGCTCCACTGTCCATGGGATTTTCCAGGCAAGAACACTGGAATGGGTTGTCATTTCCTTCTCCAGAAGATCTTTCCAGCCCAGGGACAGAACCCACATCTCCTGTGTCTCCTGCATTGCAGGCCAATTCTTTTTTTTTTTTTTAGGCCAATTCTTTACCAGCTGAGCAACCAGGGAAGCCCTTCAAATATTACAAGAACCTTCAAGAAGTGAGTTTCCTGAGCACTTGTCTCATGCATCCAACCTGGGCTGGTGGTGCACTGGGAAGACCCAGAGGGATAGGATGGGGAGGGAGGTGGGAGGGGGGATCAGGATAGGGACCACATGTAAATCCATGGCTGATTCATGTCAATGTATGGCAAAAACCACTAAAATATTGTAAAGTAATTATCCTCCAATTAATAAAAATAAATGGAAAAAAAAAAGAAGTGAGTTTCCATTTTACTCCTTCAACCATTTTCATAATTTTGTCATATGTTTTACTGTTAAAAATATTATAAACTCCATACTACATTGTTTCAATTATTTATTTATCATTTTTTTCTTTAAGGATATTTAAACAAAATATTGTGTGTGTAGAAGAACAGATAGACTTTGGAGAGGGTAAAGGAGGAGAGTGAAAAAGTCAGTTTAAAGATCAATATTAAAAAAAAAAAACAACAACCACTAAGATCATGACATCCAGTCCCATCACTTCATGGCAAATAGAAGGGTAAAATGTGTAAGCAGTGACAGATTTCCTATTCATGGGCTCTAAAATCACTGCAGGTGGTGACTGTAGCCATGAAATTAGAAGATGATTGTGCCTTGATAAGAAAACTATGACAAACCTAGAAAGAACATTAAAATTCAAAGACATCACCTTGCTGACAAAGGTCCATATAGTCAAGCCTATGATCTTTCCCATAGTCATGTATTGATGTGAGGTTTGAGCAATAAAGAAGGCAGAGCTTTGAAGAATTAATGCTTTTAAACTGCCGTGCTGGAGAAGACTCTTGAGAGTCCCTTGGTCAGCAAGGAGATCAAACCAGTCAATCTTAAAGGAAATCAACCCTGAATACTCTTTAGAAGGACTGATGCTGAAACTGAAGCTCCAATACTTTGGTCACCTGATAGGAACAGTTGACTGATTGGGAAAGACCCTGATCCTGGGAAAGATTGAAGGCAGATGGAGTAGAGGGTGACAGAGGATGAGATGGTTGGATGGCATAACTGATTCAAAGGACATGAACTTGGGCAAACTCTGGGAGATGGTGAAGGGACAGGGAAGCCTGGTATGCTCCAGTCCATGGGGTCCCAAAGAGTTGGATATGACTTGGCAACTGAACAACAAGAATAAGAACACATGTATGTTTTTAGCACTATCATTTCCAGGTCACTTCATTGAGTATCCTATTGAGAATGGCTTAATTTCTGTCTAACTGATATCATTGAGAGCATTTCTTATAGTGGAAGGCTAGCAGAGGTTAATCCCTTCAACTTTTCTGAGAGAATCTTTATTTTGCTTTCCATTTTGAAAAATACTTTGCCATATATAAAATTCTAAATTAACAAGTCAACCTCCTCATTGCTCACTTGAGTGATTGTGCTATTGTTCTTATCTTTGTTTCTGTACTACTGTGTCAGTTTATTCTGGCTCATTTTGAGACTTTTCTCTTTATTGTTTGTTTAGAGCAATTTGATTATGATATACCTTGCTTTAATTTTCTATATGTTTCTTATGCATCAAAGCTCTTGAGGTTTTTGGTACCTGGATTTATAATACTGAAGATGAGAACATACCATCTCATAATATGCCATTTCAGCATAAGACTTAAGTTGAAAGCAATTGATAAGATTCAGAAAGCAGGGATACTAAAATTTCCTTTATCTGTTACTAAAAGCAGACATTTATGAGAAATGAAACCTAGCATAAATCTTCTCTTCCAGAGGGTAGTTTTATGGCCATAAATATGATGGAAACTTGGCATTGAGAAGAATCTGCAAACAAACCTCATTAAATTAACACTTACCTTCCATTGGTGTTGTTCTTGTTCAAACTAAGTCATGTCCAACTATTTGAGACCCCATGGACTGTAGCATGACAGGATCCTGTGTCCTTCACTATCTCCCAGAGTTTGCTCAAATTCATGACCATTGATATGGTGATGCTATCTAAACATCTTATCCTCTACTGCACCTTGATCCTTTTACCTTCGATCTTTCCCAGCATCAGGGTCTTTCCCAATGAATCAGTTCATTGCATCAGGTGGCCAAACTACTGGAGCTTCACCTTCAGCATCAGTCCTTTCAGTGAATATTCAAGGTTGATTTCCATTAGGATTAACTTATTTGTTTTTTTTTTTTTTTTCTACAATCCAAGAGAGTCTTCTCCAGAACCACAATTTGAAATAATTAATTCTTTGATCCTCAGCCTTCTTTGAAGTCCAACTCTCACATCCTCACATGACTATTGGAAAAACCATAGCTTTGACTGTATGGATCTTTGTTGGCAAAGTGATATTTCTGCTTTCTAATATATTGTCTAGGTTTATCATAGCTTTCTTTCTAGTAGTCAGTATCTTTTTATTTCATGACTGCTGATACAAGCACAATGATTTTGGATCCCCATAAAAGAAAATCTGCTTCTGCTTCCAATTTTCCCCCTTCTGTTTGCCAAGAAGGGATGGGACTGGATGCCATGATCTTAGTTTTCTGAGTGTCAGATTTTAAGTCAGTTTTTTCACAGGGCTTTCACCCTCATCAAGACACTCTTTTGTTCCTCTTCAGCTTCTGCCATTAGAGTGGTATCATCTGCATATATACAGTTGTTGATATTTCTTCTAGAAATCTTAATTCCAGTTTGTGATTCATCCTGCCTGGAATTTGGCATGATGTGCTCTACATGTAAGTTAAATAAACAAGGTTACAATATACAGCCTTGTCATACTCCTTTCCCAGTTTTGAATCAGTCCTTTGTTCCATGTCTGCTTCTAACTGTTGCCCCTTGACCTGCTTACAATTTTCTCAGGAGACAGGTAAAGTGGTCTGGTATTCCCATTTCTTTGAGAATTATCCACATTTTTATGTGATCCACACAGTTCAATATTTTAGTGTAGTCAATGAAGCAGAAGTAGATGTCTTTCTGGAACTCCCTTGCTCTCTCCATGATCTGACAAATGTTGGCAAATTGATCTCTAATTCTGCTGCTGCTTCAAAATTTAGTTTATACATCTGTAAGTTCACATACTGCTAAAGCTTAGCTTGAAGTATTTTGAACATAACCTTACTAGCATGTGAAATGAACACAATTTTATGTCAATTAGCTCAAATGGTAAAGAATCTGCCTGAAATTTAGGAGACCCAGGTTTGATCCCTTGGTGGCAAAGATCCCCTTTAGAAGAGAATGGCAACCCACTCCTGTATTCTTGCCTAGAGAATTCCATGGGCAGACCATGGTGTCACAAAATGTCAGACACAACTGAACGACTAATGCTTGCACTTATACTTGAGCATTTTTTTTATTGCCATTCTTTGAGACTGGAATGAAAACTGACCTATCTCAGTACACTATTGAGTTTTCCAAATTTGCTGACACATTGAATGCAACACTTTAACACCATCATCTTCTAGAATTTGAAATAGATCAAGTGGAATTCCATCACTTCCACTACCTTTATTCATAGTAATGCTTCTTAAGTTCCACTTGACTTCACAGTCCATGATGTCTGGCACCAAGTGAGTGAATACACCATGATGGTTATCTAGCTCATTAAGATAATTTTTGTACAGCTCTTCAGTATATTCCTGCTGCTTCTTATTAGTCTCTTCTGCTTGTGCTTTTTAAGTGCTTACCCTGTTTGTCCTTTATTGTGCCCATCCTTGCATGAATTATTCTCTTGATATCTCCAATTTTCTTGAAGAGATATCTAGTCTTTCCCATTAAATTGTTTTCTTCTCTTTCTTTACATTGTTCATTTAAGAAGACCTTCTAATCCCTCCTTACTATTCTCAGGAAATCTGCATTCAGTTGGGTATATAGTTCCCCTTCTCCTTTGCCTAGTCCTTTTATTTCCTCAGCTATATTTAAAGCCTCCTCAGACAACCACTTTGCCTTCTTACATTTCTTTTTATTTGGGATGATTTTGTCACTGCCTCCTGTACAATGTTGCAAATCTCTCTCTATAGTTCTTCAGGCACTCTTTGTCTACCAGATCGAATTCCTTGAATTTATTTGTTGCCTCCACTGCATAATTATTATAAAGGATTTGATTTAGGTCACCTGCTTTCTCCAACTTAAGCCTGAATTTTGCACTAATGAGTTCATGATCTGAGCTACAGTCAGCTCCAGATCTTGTTTTTGCTTATTGTATAGGACTTCTCTATCTTTGGCAGCAAAGAACATAATCAGTCTGATTTCATTATTGACCATCTGATGATGTCCATGTCTCATTTCAAACTTACTGGAGTCGTTTGTCATCCCCTCCTCCAGTGGACCATGTTTTTTTTTTTTTTTTTTTTTTCAGATCTCTTCACTATGAGCCATCTGTCTTGGGTGGCCTCGCATGGATTGGTTTATAGTTTCATGAGTTATGAAAGGACTTCTGCCACAAGTCTGTGACCCATGAAAGGGTTTTCCTTCCATTAGTTTTCTCTATTTATCTGCCTTCCAATAGTTTGCTTCCCCTCAAAACCTAAACTCCTTTATTTTGTCACTTTTCTACAAATTTATTGTTCTTTGTTAAGATGCTATGTATGCTTGAGTGCTAACTGTCAATATTCAGTTATTCATCACTGTTTCCCCTACATGCTTGGACACTAGACACTACAGTTGATCATGAACTCTGTTTTTTTCCTGTTAACCTGTCTTTTTAAATTTTAATTTCCAGAATATGAGCTGGAGGACCCAAGAATGCAAAGAAAGAAAGCTTCGTTGTCTTCCCTATAATATTTATTAACTTTGAAGAAAATTAGGTATTATGTCTTCAAATATTCCTTTCTGCCTTTGCAGCTTCAGGAATGTGCATGTTTAAATATGTGATATAATTTTGTAGCTTATTGATGTCCTCTTCAATTTTAAAAATATTTTTGTGTGTGTACTTTTCATTTGGATAAAATTCATTATCTTGTCTTCATTTTCACTAATGTTTTCTTCTGCAATATCTGACATGCCGTTAAACCTATTAATGTAGTTTTCAACTCACACACTGTAGTTTTCATCATGAAGTATGTCATTTATACATCATAGAGCTTTACCATCTCTACTTAACTATTTGCACATGTGGAATATAGTTTTAATAAATTTAATATCTTTGTTGATTCTAACAATTGATTTAGTTCTGATTAAGTTTTAGTTTTGGTTTCGCTTTTTGTCTTGGTTTATATTTTTCTTATTTTGTTCTAAGGCAGAATATTTTGATTGGTTGTCAGATAATGTGAATATTAACTCATTGGATTGTAAATGCTTTAGAGGAATAATTCTCTAATTGTTCCTGAGATTTGTACTGGGGCAAACTTAAATGATGTGAGAAAAATTTTATCATTTCAAGCTTATTGGCTTGTTAGTTTGGGCCTAGAGTTCAGTCTAGGACCAATTATCTCCTGTTACTAAAGCAGGAATTTCCTTGTACTTTTCATAATGACCTATGAACCATGAATTTTTCTAATTGGAAATAGGCATTATTCCTTGCCCTCCTCCTGTGTAATTTCTGGAAATTGTCATCCTTAAAACTTTCAGGTGGTTCTTCCTCAGATTCTAATAATGCATGCATTCACTTATCAGTAGTCAGCTGAATAGTCAAATGGGATCTTCCTTAAAGTTCCAGATGTCTGTTTCTGTGCTACTCTCTCCTCTGGTGTTCTTTTTGTTAACAATAGTCACCTCGATTTCACCAGGCGATTAGTTTATTTTCCTCATCACAAGGACTCTGTCTGCTCTACCCTTCCTGCATAGCAGCCTAGAAATTTTCTCAAGACAATGTAGTAAATCCTTAGATCTGACTTCATTTGTTTCCCATCTCTCAGAGATTACTTTTCTTCATAATCTGATGTCCAGAGTCATTGGATACCACAGCTTATTTTTTGGTTACAAGAGAAATAGTAGATACCATTACTACTTTTCTGTCTTTACTCCTGAATATTAATCAATGTAGTGGTCTGGTAGGGATGGAAATTTTTGGAATATATACCTGGACTGTCCTCTGTTAATATCCTTCATACGTCTTCTTTGTATATAAATAACAGTGGATCATTAACTCTTAGAATAAATAAACTAAAATTTTTATAGTAGGCATTTCTCCTGATCATCCTAAACTGACTGTTTTCCCCTAGAAAATGGTTCAAACAGCACTCTTTAGTTCAGTTCAATTCTATCAATGTCTGACTCTTTGCGACCTCATGGACTGCACCATGCCAGGCTTCGATGTCTATTACCAACCCCTGGAGCTTGCTCAAGCTCATGTCCATCGAGTTGGTGATGCCATCTAACCAGCTCGTCCTCTGTCATCCCCTTCTCTGACTGCCTTCAATCTTTCCCAACATCAGGGTCTTTTCTAATGAGTCAGTTCTTCACATGAGGTGGCCAAAGTATTGGAGCTTCAGCATCAGTCCTTCCAGTGAGTATCTAAATCTAAATATCTGCACTTAGTGTTTTTTTTTTTCCTTATTTTTCATTCATTTAGTTATTTTTTCCTTCTCCTTAACAAACATTTTTCATTGCCTTCTATGTGTCAGGCTGTTCTAGAACTAGAATAAAACTGTTCTAGTGCCTTTATTTTCAGAGATGAACAAGATCATTTGAGCTCTACTTGTGTGACACAGATGAAAGAAATTCAGTTCACTCAGACTAATTAACTTTATGAAACTATTCTGTGATATATTCTGATATATGGTATAGCAATTGCTATATTTGTTTTATGCATCCCTACCAGAATATCATCTTCTTAAAGACAAGTGGTGTGTCATCATCCCTACTCTATAAGTTGTCCTGCATAATAGAGGCAGGCACATAGCAGATGTTTAATTAAATGCAATTGATTGATTTTACTTTCTGGATTTCCTGGGTTCCCTGAAAACACTACATTTTCCTAATATAATCAGCACTGACACACACACACACACACACACACACACACCAATTATCCACCTGGGAAAACACATTTGGATGACAAGTGATTTTCCCCAATAGGGATAAGAGGATATTCCAGTGTTGGAAAACAGCTTAAATATTAAAATTTCAGACTTTCAATCCTGTATTTAAGATAAAATTCACTTTCAAACTATATGCAAATGGTTTCACAGCCAGATATTTTATGTATATATATATAGTAGCTAAGCTGAAATATATATATATTAAAATCCTCAAAGCCAAAAGAATTTTAAAATACTGTAACATTTAATTTGAGTGACTGTAGATGATCTACCATTTTCATAGCTGATTTCATTAGTAATTTCCCTCTCCTAATGACTATATAATTAAACCATTATGGGAAATACACAATTATGCATATTCATAGAGAATTTGTTACAACAAATAAACCATAATTAGCTACAAACTCAAAATACATTTTAATTTATATGGAGATTTATCTTACACAACTTATTTCTGTTTGTTTAAAATAAACAGCATAGAAATAAATACTAACTTCTTGATCTAATGGGCCACATAATGAAAATCCTTTTTTTGTTTCTTTTTCACACTACAATTGTTTAGTTGTAATATTTTAGTTATTATAATTAAGTGAATATAATTGTTTCCTATTACTATTATTTTTTTTAGAGAAAATTACACACAGTCACATACAGGGCAATTTTTTTTTTTTCTTGAGTGAAAAATATGTTGTATCTACACATGAATCTGTGTATAGTTTTGTGACTGATATAATAAAGTTTAGATTCTAAATCTAAAATATTTTCTATCACCTTACACTGTTAACCAGTATTGTTTGCAACTAGCATTACATTTCTTTGGTACCCACAGAGCTTTAATTACAGTGATATACACACTTGATATACACATTTGATATTTAAGCTATATAATTGAATAAATAAACAGTTGGGTCATATAATCAATTTGTCTAATTGCATATGCTTATTTGCAACTAGTCTATTATACAAACAAAAGCAAATAGACATTAGGATATCATCTCATCTCCTTAAAATTTTTTTTGTAAAAGTGGAAAATACACATGTTTGAAAACCAGGTGTCCATTTTATCAATCCATACACTAAGAATTATAAATCACATGTTTTCAGACCAGTATGTCACAGTCCTGAAAATTCTGTGATATTAACAACCTGGAAATTAGACACTGTATCTAATTTTTGTGGATTTTCTAAAATCAAAGGTAATGCAAATATGCAATAGTTGACGTTAATCTGCAGAGTAAATGATGCATATGCATGAACACACACACACAATCAAACTCTATATGATGATTTGAAACATTCTATGACTTCAAATATCTGAAATGCCTATCAAATTCCAATGGTGTGACAGAGAAGGAAAGTAAGTTTAAATATCTGTGGTCTTTGTATTTTTTTCCAATTCATTTTATTCAATATATCTAGACATATATGTCCTCATTGGACAAAATTGAAAAGCTAGAAAAGAAAAATATCACAAGGAAGCTGAACACTTCACTTTATACATTTCCAAAATTATCATATTTTTCATTCATTTCATTATTCATTTAACAAATATATATATTATATAAGATATTTTGGCTCAAGGAAGTTTTCCAACAGCGAGCTAAAATAAAACCGAGCAACTCTTCATTAGAAGAATGATTTTCTTTCCTTGAACTCGGGATATTACTTCCTTTACAGAATCCTGAATAAAATCTGAGTTGTCTATCCTGGACTTCTGGGTCAGAGAAGCAGAATGACTAGGAGACAGCTTGACTTCCCAAGTTGCTCTGAACATTTAAGGATTAAGTCCCAGACGTAGGCATATTTTGCTAATATCACCATTCAGACTCACAGCTTCTTTGAGAAAGGCTGATAATGAATGACTGCTAATTAGACTTTAACTGTGTCACTTGTAGGAAGCTGCTTAGAATTATGAGTCCAGAGGAGGAGACGGAAATCTATAGAAATATTAGTAAAATCAATTAAATTATTTTTTTTAAAGAAGGAAAATCTTATCCTTAGGGGAATCAATTGACAAGAGAAATGGAATTTCCAGTGACTTAAGGGGAACGTGGTGCTTCGCTGGTGGCTCAGATGATAAAATATCTGTCTGCAATGTGGATTAGATCCCTGAGTTGAGGAGATCCCATAGAGAAGGAAATGGCTACTGGAGAATTCCATGAACAGAAGCTACAGTCCATGGGGTTGCAAAGTGTCAGACAACATCGAGCAACTAGCACTTCAGTTTCAAGGAGGAGGGTGTATCAGGATTCATGATAGGCACATCCTAAAACATTGATTCTAGCACTTGGAATCATACTTATCCATGTGTGTGCTGTTATCAACAAAAAATACAGAAAATACTGGGATTAGAGAAGCAATTCCATAACAGTTACAGAGGTAAATGGGATTATATTGAAGTGGGGAAATTAAAATGTGTAAGTAGATATATAGATTAAGTGATAGATATAAATATAGATATCTTGAGGAAGTGATAATCAATTGATTATCTACAATTATCTAGAATAATCAACTGATTATTCTACAAAGATGAGTAGCTCTCCAGTAGGTGAAACATGTTTAAGTTTATTACAAGCAAAGATAACTAAGACTATGTGCTTCATAAATTTTGGAATTCTTAATGCAGTCTATAATAGTTGATCTATAGGTTTTTTGAATACAGCAGGCTAAAGTTGAAAAAGTTGAGTCATCGTGGAAAATGACTTCAATATAAAGCAATGCATTTGGGGCATTATTATTTTGGATTTTTGTCAAGTTTATTTAGATATAATTTACATAGAGGAAAATCTACCCCAATAAGGTAGTTTGATGAATTATGGCAAATGTGCACAGTTATGTAACCTCCATCAAGATATAGAAGATTTTCCTAACCCTAAAAAATTCCCTTGTGCCCTTTTGTTTTCAGTTTCAAGCTCTCCAGGTGGCACTAGTGGTAAAGAACCCACCTGCCAATGCCAAAGATATAAGAGATGTGAGTTCAATTCTCGGGACAAGAAGATTCCCTGAAGTAGGAAATGACAACCTACTCCAGTACTCTTGCCTGGAAACTTTCATGATAGAGGAGCCTGGTGGGCTACAGTCCATGGAGGTCACAAAGAGTCAGATATGACTAAGTGACTAAGTCAGTTTCATGTCCTGATTTCTAGCAGCTTGCAACAACTAATCTGCTTTTTATCTCTATAGTTTTATATTTTATAAAATGTCTTATAAATGAAATTATATAGAATATAGTTATTTGTGTCTGGCTATTCAACATCTCCTAATACTTCTTTTTCTCCCCCTTTACTTTTCAAGCCCTGATCCCCAGTACAGAGAAGGAGATGTAGAAAAGAATCACCATCACTCATCTTATAAAGTTTTCGAAGGGTAAAAAAAAATTAAGCAATTATATTGACAGGTGAATGAAAATAAATTATAAAGGGCATTCGTCTAATTGCTCTGGAAAATATATAGCCACTAAGACAATGACTAGAAATTAATCAAAATTCAGTAAATACTGAAACGGAATGTAAATATGGAAGTAGCACATACTCACAAAAGGGCTTTTAGAGGTGAGTCACTCAAGGTATTTTGGGAAAAACTAATAGGTATTCATATTTGGAGGTTCTGGAGAATTCAGGAATGACCTCAAAGGGACACATTTTAAGACTATAATATGTAACATTATTTTAGAGAAGACTTGACTAACTGAATAGCTAGATTTTTTTTTTTTTTTTCAAATTTGATCGGGAATAAAATGAGGAAAATATGACTGGAAGAGCATATTAGTTAAAATTTTGGATAAAAATGGTTAAATTAGGGGCAATTATTGGCTTAACAAAAATGGGAAGTATTTGGAATGGTTCCCAGAATTTAAACAGTAGTTTATGAATCTGACTTGGAAACCACAGTAACTATGGGAAGTTCCATCTAGAATGAAGGTTTATTTTCAAGACACATTGGAGAACCTCTACAGGTAGAAGTGCATGTACAAGAGAGAGTGATCAATATCCTTTTCCATCTTCTTTGCCAATGAGCTAGATTTCTATCTGAAGTCTCCATGGCAGTTACATATGGTATGTAACCAGTTCAGTTCAGTCGCTCAGTCGTGTCTGACTCTTTGCAACTTCATGAACTGCAGCACTCCAGGCCTCCCTGTCCATCACCAACTCCCGGAGTCCACCCAAACCCATGTCCATCGAGTCAGTGATGCCATCCAGCCATCTCACCCTCTGTCGTCCCCTTCTCCTCCTGTCCTCCATCTTTCCCAGCATCAGGGTATTTTCAAATGAGTCAGCTCTTCGCATCAGGTGGCCAACGTATTGGAGCTTCAGCTTCAGCATCAGTCCTTCCAAAGAACACCCAGGACCGATCTCCTTTAGGATGGACTGGTTGGATTTCCTTGCAGTCCAAGGGACTCTCAAGAGTCTTCTCCAACACCACAGTTCAAAAGCATCAATTCTTTGGCGCTCAGATTTCTTCACAGTCCAACTCCTAGATCCATACATGACCACTGGAAAAACCATAACCTTGACTAGATGGACCTTTGTTGACCAAGTAATGTCTCTGCTTTTTTATATGCTGTCTAGGTTGGTCATAACTTTCTTTCCAAGGAGTAAGTGTCTTAATTTCATGGTTGCAATCACCATCTGCAGTGATTTTGAAGCTCAGAAAAATAAAGTCAGCTACTGTTTCCCCATCCATTTGCCATGAAGTGATGGGACGGGATGCCGTGATCTAAGTTCTGATTAAAAGAATATGATATAAATAATGGCCACCATTTCCAGGTCTAGACACTCTAAACTTCCCACACATTTTCCCATTTATTTTCCCTATGACTAAATGAAATGTAGTTAAGCCTTCCCAGGTTAAACCTTGGAGCCCCAGATTAAAAAAGATAGAGTCACAATATGGAAAGAGTTTGAATACCTAATTTATAACCCAGAGGAAAGACAACAATAATTATTCATGTTGAAGAGCTACATGTGAAGAATATATATATTTTGTATTATGCTATTCTAACCTTGTGATTTGGCTCTTACCAAAGTCACAATTACCTTCACTAATAGAGTACTGTCCATTTAATTATAAGTCAATACCACAATTTTGCATTTTTGTTCTGAAAAATCATGCAACCATTTTTTGGGGGGGAAAATTGGTTTTCCCAAAATCAGGGGAAGGGGAGAATATAACACACATGTAAAGGATAAATTACAGTGGAGAAAGTTACAAAAGAGTGTTGACTACTTTACAGTCAGTTAAATAATTGAGTATCAAATGATGAAGTGGATTATTAAGGTAGTTACAAAATAATAGTGGATAGAATTTATTAAGAGGGATCTCAATTTAGAAAAAAAGTGTCTATGATTCTTCATTTATTCAGTTTTACTAGTGATAAATTTCACTAGTAAAGCATAGAGATATGTGGTGGATCAAGAATTTCAAATGAAACACAAGCATCTATTAAGACTTGAATGCAAGATTTACTCTGGCAGAAGTTTTAAGACTTAAAAAAGTAACAGATGCCTATTTTGATAGTACTTTTATACAATCAATGGTTTCTGGTTCTGTGAGTTTTACAAAATAAACAGGATTTCTTTCTCCATGTGGCTCTCCTTTTTTCATCATTCATTAATTCATTATTCTGTTCATTTCTTCAACATTGAAATTTGACTAATCAATTTTCACAGTTTCAAGTGAATGTGATGAGATAAAAAAAAGCATTTTAAAGGAGAAGAATACTTAGTCTCTTAATTCCTGTCCCCAATTTGGGCATATCTTGTTAGTTTTGAAAGTTTGGAAAGAAGTCATTAAGCAGAATAATTTTATGTATCATCAGAGTGTGAATTCTTTCCTACAAGCTACTGGGCAGTTGTGTTTTCGGGCTGGAGAGAAAGGTGTTCATTTTACTTTACTTTTCACAAATTACTTTTTGAAAGCAATTGGAATCTTCAGTGTATCCAGAAACTAATATATAAAATTCAAAAAAAGGGACTAATATAATAAAAACAAACAAAAAAAATGTACTCCTTGTAATCATCAGAGTATAATAAATAAAAAGTCTCCAAATGTAAATCTTTCATTCAGGATTAAAAGCAAACAAGAGTCTAAATATATTTTTATCTACAAAGTTGGGAATTTTTCCATTTTTAAATTTAAGTATTAATTACCTTTTGCAGTTACCACTGTAGATGTGGATAAAGTTATTGCTGTTTAGTCGTTCGGTCATGTCCAACTCTTTGCAACCTATTGGACTGCAGCACGCCAGTCTTCCCTGTCCTTTACCATCTCCCGGAGCTTGCTCAAATCTATGGCCATTTAGTTGGTGATGCCATCCAACCATCTCATCCTCTGTCGTCCCCTTCTCCTCCTGCCCTCAGTCTTTCCCAGCATCAGGGTCTTTTCTAATGAGTCTGATCTTCACATCAGGTGGCCAAAGTATCGCAGCTTCAGCTTCAGCTTCAGCATTGGTTCTTCCAATGAATATTCAGGACTGATTGCCTTTAGGAATGAATGGTTTGATCTCCTTGAAGTCTAAGGGACTCTCAAGAGTCTTCTCCGACATGATAATGCAAAAGCATCAGTTCTTTGGTGCTCAGGTTCTTTATGGTTCTGTTTTCACATCCGTGCATGACTACTGGAAAAACCATAGAGGTGACTATACAGATCTTTGTTGACAAAGTAATGTCTCTGCTTTATAATATGCTCCTGTTTGTCATAGCTTTTCTTCCAAGGAGCAAACATCTTTTAATTTCACAGCTGGAGTCACTATCTGCAGTGATTTTGAAGCCCAAGAAAATAAAGTCTGTCACTGCTTCCATTTTTTCCTCATCTATTTGCCATGAAGAGATGGGACTGGATGCCATGATTTTTGTTTTTTGAATGAGTTTTAAGCCAGCTTTTTTACTCCCTCCTTTCACGTTCATCAAGAGGCTCTTTAGTTCCTCTTCACTTTCTGCCATAAGGGTGGTGTCATGTGCATATCTGAGGTTACTGATATTTCTCCCGGCAATCTTGATTCCCACTTTGTGCTTCATATGCCTGGTATTTCACATGATGTACTCTGCCTATAAGTTAAATAAGCAAAGTGACAATATACAGGCTTGATGTACTCTTTTCCCAGTTTTGACCAGTCCGTTTTCCCATGTCCAGCTCTAACAATTGCTTCTTAGCCTGCATACAGGTTTCACAGGAGGCAGGTAAGGTGGTCTACTATTTCTATCTCTTGAAGAATTTTCCACTTTTTTTTTTTTTTTTTTTTTTTTTGTGATCCACACAGTCAAAGACTTTTTATAGTAGTGAATGAAGCAGAAGCAGATTTTTTTTTTCCCATTTATTTTTATTAGTTGGAGGCTAATTACTTTACATCATTACAGTACTTTTTGTCATACATTGAAATGAATTAGCCATGGATTTACATGTATTCCCCATCCCAGTCCCCCCTCCCACCTCCCTCTCCACCCGATCCCTCTGGGTCTTCCCAGTCCACCAGGCCCGAGCACTTGTCTCATGCACCCAACCTGGGCTGGTGATCTGTTTCACCCTAGATAATATACATGTTTCAATGCTGTTCTCTTGAAACATCCCACCCTTGCCTTCTCCCAGAGTCCACAAGTCTGTTCTATACATCTGAGTCTCTTTTTCTGTTTTGCATATAGGGTTCTCGTTACCATCTTTCTAAAGTCCATATATATGTGTTAGTATACTGTAATGGTCTTTATCTTTCTGGCTTATTAAATCCTCTTGCTTTTCCTATAATCCAGTGGATTTTGGCAATTTGATCTCTGGTTTCTCTGCAACTTCTAAATCTGGCTTGTACATCTGGAAGTTCTCAGTTCATATAATGTTGAAAACTGGCAAGGATCATTTTGAGCATTTCTTTGCTAAGTTGTAAGATGAGTGCAAATGTGTGGTAGTGTGAACATTCTATGGCATTTCCTTCCTTTGGGTTTGGAATGAAAGCTGAGCATTTCCAGTCCTGTGACCATTGGTGAATTTTCCAAATTTGCTGGCATATTGAATGCAGCACTTTCACAACATCATCTTTTAGGATTTGAAATAGCTCAGCTTGAATTTCATCACCTCCACTAGTTTTGTTCATAATGATGCTTTCTCAGACCCACTTGACTTCACACCCCAAGATATTTGGCTTTAAGTGAGTGATTACACCATCATTGTTTTCTGGCCATTAAATTATTTTTAGTATAGTTCTGTGTATTCTTGCCATTTCTTAATATCCTCTTCTTAATATCTTCTGCTTCTGTTAGATCCATAACATTTCTGTCCTTTATTGAGCCCATCTTTGTATGAAAAATTCCCCTGGTATCTCTTATTTTCTTGAAGAGATCTCTAGTCTTTCCCATTCTGTTGTTTTCCTCTTTCTTTGCACTGATCACTGAGGAAGGCTTTATTATCTCTCCTTGCTGTTCTTTAGAACTCTACCTTCAAGTGGGTATGTCTTTCCTCTTCTCCTTTGATTTTCACTTTTCTTTTCACAGCTATTTGTAAGGCCTCCTCAGACAGCCATTTTGCTTTTTGCACTTCTTTTTCTTAGGGATAGTCTTGATCCCTGTCTCCTGTACAATGTCACGAACCTCCGTCCATAGTTCATCAGGCACTCTGTCTATCAGATACAATCCTTTGAATCTATTAGTCACTTCCACTGTATAATCATAAGAGATTTGATTTAGGTCATACCTAAGTGGTCTAGTGGTTTTCCCCACTTTATTCAATTTAAATCTGAATTGGCAATAAGGAGTTCATGATCTGAGCCACAGTCAGCTCTTGGTCTTGTTTTTGCTGACTGTATAGAGCTTCTCCATCTTTGGCTGCAAGTAATATAATCAATCTGATTTTGGTCTTGGCCATCTGGTGATGTCCATGTGTAGAGTCTTCTCTTGTGTTGTTGGAAGAGGGTGTTTGCTGTGAACAGTGCATTCTCTTGGTAAAACTCTATTAGCATCTGCTCTGCTTCATTCTGTACTCCAAGGCCAAATATTCCCCTCAGCTCAGTTCAGTCACTCAGTTGTGTCCGACTCTGCGACCTCATGAATCGCAGCATGCCAGGCCTCCCTGTCCATCACCAACTCCCGGAGCTGACTCAAACTCATGTCCATCGAGTCGGTGATGCCATCCAGTCATCTCATCCTCTGTCATCCCCTTCTCCTACTTCTCCTTCTTCAACCTTTCCCAGCATCAGGGTCTTTTCCAGTGAGTCACTTCTTCTCATGAGGTGGCCAAAGTATTGGAGTTTCAGCTTCAGCATCAGTCCTTCCAATGAACACCCAGGACTGATCTCCTTTAATATGGACTGGTTGGATCTCCTTGAAGTCCAAGGAACTCTCAAGAGTCTTTGCCAACACCACAGTTCAAATATTTCCCTGGTATCTCTAATTTTATTGAAGAAATCTCTATTCTTGCTCATTCTTTTGTTTGTCTCTGTTTCTTTGCATTGTTAACTTAGGAATGGTTTCTTATCTTTCATTGCTATTCTTTGGAACTCTGCATTCAGATGGGTATATCTTTCCTTTTCGTCCTTGCCTTTTCCATCTCTTCTTTTCTCAGCTATTTGTAAGGCTTCCTCAAACAACCATTTTTCCTTTTTGCATTTCTTTATCTTGGGTATGGTTTTGATTACTGCCTCCTGTTCAATCCCATGAACCTCCATCTGTAGTTCTTCAGAGACTCCATCAAATCTAATCCCTTGTACCAATTTGTCACTTTCACTTGGAATGATAAGGGATTTGATTTAGGTCATATCTGAATGGCCTAGTGGTTTTCCTTACTTTCTTTAATTTAAGTCTGAATGTAATAATGAGTTCATGATCTGAGCCACAGTCAGTTCTCAGTCTTGGTTTTCGTTTGTTTGTTTGTTTTTGACTGTACAGAGTTTCTCCATTTTCAGCTGCAGTGATCATAATCAATCTGATTTTTATATTGACCATCTGGTTATGTCCATATGTAGAGTCATCTCTTGTGTTGTTGAAAGAAAGCGTTTGCTATGACCAGTGCATTCCCTTGGCAAAACTCTGTTAGTGTTTTCCCTGCTATGTATTGTACTCCAAGGCCAAATTTGCCTGTTTCTCCATGTATCTCTTGACTTCCGTCTTTTGCACTCCAGTCCCCTATGATGAAAAAGAGAATTTTTTGGGGGGTGAGGGGGTGTTAGTTCTACAGGGTCTTCATAGAACCTGTTCAGCTTCAGCTTCTTTGGTATTAGTGGATGAGGCATAATAGACTTGATTTACTGTAATATTGAATGGCTTGCCTTGGAAGTGAGCAGAGATCATTCTGTCATTTTTGAGACTGCACTCAAGTACTACAAGGAAATTACAACTCACTACAGTATTTTTGCCTGGAGAATCCCCATGACAGAGGAAACTGGTGGGCTACAGTCCGTTGGGTTGTAAATAGTTGGATGCAACTTAGCAACTACACACTGCATTTCAGACTCTCTTGTCGACTATGAGGGCTACTCCATTTCTTCTAAGGATTTTTGCCAGCAATAGTAGATATAATTGCCATCTGAATTAAATTTGCCCATTCCAGTACATTTAAGTTCACTGATTTCTAAAATGATGATGCTCACTCTTGCCATCTCCTGTTTGATCACTTCCAATTTACCTTGATTCACAGACCTAACATTCCAGGTTCCTATGCAGTTTTGTTCTTTATAGCGTTGCACTTTACTTTCACCACCAGACACATCCACAACTGGGTGCTGTTTTCGCTTTGGCTCATCCTCTTCATTCCAGTTGGAGTTATTTCTCTGCTCTTCTCCAGTAGCATACTGGTCACCTACTGACCTGGGGAGTTCATCTTTCAGTGTCATATCTTTTTGTCTTTTCATGGGGCTCTCAAGGCAAGACTGCTGAAGTCATTTGCCATTCCGTTCTCCAGTGGACCGCGATTTGTCAGAACTCTGCACCATGACCCATCGGTCTTGGGTAACCCTATGTGGCATGGCTCATGGTTTCATTGAGTTAGACAAGGTTGTGATCCATGTGATCAAATTGTTTAGTTTTCTTTGATTATGGTTTTCATTCTTTCTGCCCTCTGATTGTTGAGGATAAGAGGCTTGTGGAAGCTTCCTGCTAGTGTCTGTGGGTAAAACTGGGTCTTGCTCTGGTGGGCAAGGCCATTCTTAGTAAATCTTTAATCCAATTTTCTGCTAATGGGTGGGGCTGTAGTTTGGTCTGAGGCCAAACTATGGTAGGGGTAATGGAGGTAATGGCGACCTCCTTCATAAGGACATATGCCAGCATACCAGGGCTCCCAGAACTGTTGCAGTCACTGCTCCAACCCTGTGGCAGGCCACTGTTAACCCATGCCTGTTCATTTCTCCCAGATCCTGTTCCACACAAGGTTTTGCTTGTACCCTCTAAGAGTCTATTTCCCTGGGGATCCTCAGTCCTTTTGCCAGATCCCCAGGTTGAGAAATCTTTTGTGGGCCCTAGAACTTTTGCCATAGTGTGAGAACTTCTTTGGTATAATTGATCTTCAGTTTATGGATGGTCTGCTCGGCAGCTCTATACTGGATCTAATGGTGACATCCTCCACAGACCATGCCTTTCAGGTCTGTTGCAGCCAGAGCCCCTGTCTCCACGGCAGGTCACTGCTGACCTGTGCCTCTGCAGGAGACACTCAAACACTCAAAGCCAGGTCTGGTTCAGTCTCTTGTGGAAGTCACTGACTCATTCTCTGGGTCCTGGTGTGCACAAGGTTTTGTTTGTGCCCTCTGAACATCTCTGGTTGGTCTGAGATTTGACTTTAAATGTGACTGTGCCCCTCCTATCATCTTGTTTGGGCTTCTTCTTTGCCCTTGGATGTGGGGTATCTTTTTTTGTTGGGATCCAACATTCTCCTGTCAACAGTTGTTCAGAAACTAGTTGAGATTCTGGTGTTCTTGGGGGAAAAGATGAGTGCACATCCTTTTATTCTGCCATCTTGAATCTTTGATGTGATAAAGTAATAATAAATGACAACAGAAAGAAGCCCCTGCCTTTTTTTGGAGATGTATTAATAGAAAGGATAGGTAATAAATAAATGAAATAATAAGAACAAATCATTTAATTTCAGAGACTAAGAAATGCCGCAGAGAAAAATAAGACAAAGTAGGTGACAGAATATTCTGAAGAAGGAGGAGGATAAAAAGAGTAAATTTAGAAATGGTAAGCATAGTGTTTCTTTTGGCAAAGATGATAATATAGCATAAACAATTATGAAAGATGAGATTTGCATTAAAATTTGGAGCAAAATTATTTCAAGCAGAGGGATCAGCAGAGATAGATACAGGGAGACAAGGATGATCTTGGTGTGTTTGGGAAACAAACCATGAGTATGGAGTAGGATTGAAGGGCATTTAAAGGACACAGGTTTGGGAAATTTCAAGGTGGATATAGACTTCATTATGAAGGTCCTGATGGGCAGGTGTCCAGCTGTTATTCTAAGTATAATGACAAAAAGTTTTCAGCTTGATGTTTTTATATCTTATGTGATTTAGAAGACATCCCTGACTGTTGTGTGGTAGGATGTGTGATTGATAGGATAGTTGAATCAAGTGTGAAAGCAAGTGAATTAGGAGGTTGTTACTGCAGGCCAGGTCTTCTACAGATGCCCTTTTGATGTTTTTTGCTACCTTTTAGGTATAAGATTAAATATAATTCAAATATACATTTAAGAGAGACAGAAGGCTTTGAAGAATTAGGGAAAAAAGTTAATTACTATGTGAGGTTCTTTCTGAAATTAAGAGGATAACACTTTTCCCCTATCTTTTATTATTTTCTATAATATAATCTCTCCTTTTGACACTTTTTTCTTTCAGAATTGAACAGAAAATGATGGCTTAGTTATGCTGACATATTCATACATTCATTCATGACATACATACATTCATACATGACACATTCATACATCCAAGACTCCTCAAGAAAGAATGTATTCTTGTCAGCATAGCATAGTGGTTAATAAAGTGATATTTTAAGTCAGGCAGATACAAATGTAAATCATAGGTTCACCAGTTATTAACTGGGTGACCTTGGTTAAGTTAATGAACACTTCTAAGAAACACGTTTCATATTTAAATGAGGAAAACCCTGTAATCCCACTGTGGAGAGAATGTGAGACTTAAGCAGCTCTATCTAAAGCTGAACATTTAATGTTAAGGAGCCAAAGTATAATGATTAAATATGAACATCATAAAGGAGAGAATATGGGTTCTGTTTAAAGTAGACATGATAGTACAAAGAGCATATTTGGGTTTTTAACAATTGCTGTTAATTATATATCATAATTAAAAACCAAAATACGTTAAAAACTCAGGTTTAGATCGAGTTACTTAAGTCTTACATTCTCTCCATGGTGGGATTACAGGGTTCTCCTTATTTAAATATGAAACACTCACTGAGTTTTAGAATCATTAAATTAAAAGACAATTGCTCCTTGGAAGAAAGCTATGACAAACCTAGACAGTGTATTAAAAAGCAAAGATTTCACTTGGCCAACAAAGGTCTGTATAGTCAAAGCTACGGTTTTTCCAGGAGTCAGGCATGGATGTGAGAGTTGGACCATAAAGAAGGCTGAGTGTGGAAAAACTGATGCTTTTGAATTGTGGTGCTGGAGAAGATTCTTGAGAATCCCTTGGAACTGCAAGGAGATCAAACCAGTCAATGCTAAAGGAAATCAAGCCAAAATATTCATTGGAAGGACTGATGCTTAAATTGACAAAATCTGACTCATTGGAAAAGATCCTGATTCTGGGAAAGATTGAAGGGAAAAAGAGAAGGGTGCCACAGAGGATGAGATGGTTAGATAGCATCACTGACTTACTGGACATGTATTTGAGCAAACTCCAGGAGACAGTGGACAAGGAAGCCTGGCATGCTGAAGTCCACGGATTCCAAAGATTCAGATGTAACTGAGCAACTGAACTGCAGCAAATAATTATGTATGGCTTCCCAGGTGATTCAGTGGTAAAGAATCTGTCTACCAATGCAAGCAACTCAGATGCTGAGGTTTCAATCCCTGGGTCAGGAAGTTCCCCTAGAGGAGGAAATGGCAACCGCCCCAGTATTCTTGCCTGAAAAATCCTGGACAGAAGTGCCAGGAACCAGGCTCCACTGTTAATGGGATTTCCCAGGCAAGAATACTGGAGTGGATTGACAGTCCCTTCTCCAGGAATCTTCCCAATCCAGGGATCAAACCCAGACCTCCTGCATTGCAGGCAGATTCCTTACCATCTGAGCCACCAGGGAAATATTTTAAAGTAAATAATAAATTGAAGTGCAAAATAAAATAGACTTAAGTAGAAAGATAGTTGAAATAGTGTATTATCTTAAATATATATAACCTTTATATATATATAACCTTTCCTGAAAGAGAAACATAGAGAGGATAAAACTTCTAGAAAGCCATACAAAGAGCTACATTTATGGATGGGTTACAAAACGGTAGAAGAGATGGAGATGAGTGAATTATATGTTTTTAAGTATAGTTTTCTTACATAACCTTGATTTTAGAACTTTGTAAATTTTATATATTTTCAAAAAATTAAACATTTAAGGATGTTAAAACACTGACATTAAAATTAACTTAAATAACTGAATAGAAAAACATAATTAATCCATAAAATTTTTCAATGCATGACATTTAACTTGACATCATGAATGAGATATATCTAAGGGCAAATAGCAATACAAAGAAAGCTGAACTTGTTTTAATTGAGTTGCTTTTAGGAGTGAAGTTGATATATAGTAATACTATAACAATATGTGTTATTAGAAAAGATATAAACACACAAATGTTTCTAGATTTCTCTCTGGGAAAATGAAATATAGACTTGGAATAAAGGCAGTTGAGAATTTTCTTAGATTTGAACTAGGAGTATCAGCCATAGTTGGTGATATATTTACAAAGTTTTTTCACAACTTCCTTCACCAGCTCATCTTAGAAACAACGGTCTCCCCCACCCTCACGATCAACGTGTTTAGTTCTCATATCTTCATTACCGAATACTATTGCCCAATAAAAAGAGTGAGGGTAAGTGGGGGTGAAATGAATTGGGAGATTAGGATTGACATATATACACAATTGACACTATGTACAAAATAGATAGCTACTATCTATAAAATAGCTAACTAATGAGAACCTCCTGCTTAGCTCAGGGAACCCTACTCAGTTCTCTGTGGTGACCTAAATGGGAAGGAAATTCAAAAAAGAAGGGTTACGTGTACATGTAGAGCTGACTCATTCTGCTGTACAAGAGAAGCTAACACAACACTGTAAAGCACCTATATTCCAATAAAAATTCATTTTAAAAAAGAGCCAGAGTAACAACATTATGGGTCAGAGAAATTACAGTGGGATCCTAGTATAGGTTGTTGTGTCAGAAAGTGAGAATGGGCCCAAAAACAGCAGCTGACATGCTAAAAGAACACAACAACTAGCTCAAAAGGGCTCTCACTGACAAAATTTGGAAGAATTTGAACATTAAAAAGAATAACTATAGTAATAGATTTTAATATATTTAATCAGAATAAATCCATTGATCCATAGCAATATGTTAATAAAAGGTGGGCACCTAATTAGTGATGAATGCCAGTTAATCTTCCTGAAAGGAATGATAAAATTACATAAAATTCAACTACTGATGTAATACTTTATTCAGGCAAAGAATATTAGTGGATGCAGAAAGCATTTATAGACTATTGTTGGAAAAGAGAATAGACATCATCTGAAACATTACCTTCCCAATCACTTATTAATTATCTTTACACAATTACCTTTCAAATGGAGAGATTTTCAGGACACCACCAACCAAGTGCTCCAGGTCAGCATCATCAATACGGAGTGATGGAAGTTAAACGATTCTTGATCTGATAAAATGGGACACACACAGCATCATCTCTGAAGTGCTATTGACAGCAACATCTAATCTAAATCTGTTCAAGAAGAAGCCACCAGATAAATACAAAATGTGGGATATTTTATCAGACAAGTAAAATAAACCATGTGGAATATCAGTGCCATAAAATAAACAAAATAGAAATGAAATGGTTGTTGTAGATTAAGTGTGATTAAACATGTATGAAAACTAAGTGCAACACAAATGATTTGACCAAATCCTAAATTGAACACAAAGAGCTCGAAAGGACATTACTTATACATCTGGGGAATTTTAGTTTGAGCTCAACACTAGATAATATTGCTTCAATGTAACCTTTATTAAGTGTGATGCTTTTGGTTTTTTTTGGTTTTATAGAAGACAGTCATTTTTTATAGGCATGAAACATCATGAATTCTACAACTTGCTTTCAAATGGACAAAATGTGTGTGTGTGTGTGTGTGTGTGTGTGTGTGTGTGTGTGTATCTGAAGAGAGAAAGATAAAGTTTTGACAAAATGTAGTTACTGGTGAATGATAAAATATATGAAGTTTACATGTTGGGTAATAAACGTTAGAAAAAAAATTTGGGAGTAAAAGCATATACTGAAATGGGAGGTACTTTAAAGTATTATTTTGCCTAAATTAGGAAGACTATTAAAATTAGTTGCTACAAAATATATTTACAAATAATAATTAATAAAAGTATCTAAATATGTTGACTTATAAATTAGTTTTCAAAATTAAGAAAGCGATGTAATCTGACACAGTTCTCAAGTGGTTAAATACGTTTGGGCTTTGTAGTGACACTTGAAGAAGATAAAGTTCTGAATTCTTGAGAAATGTATTATGTCAGGCAGGCCTAATTATTTTCATAGCCTCTTGTCTCTGGTGTCTTAAATGGAGTATTATTAATGTAAAAATACTATCAGCATTTAAAGATATCTTTTAGAAATAATTATGAAATGTTATATATATGAATATAACTATATGAAATATGTATCAAAACAAAATGTCAACTGTACATGACTTGTACAATGCCAAAATGATGCTCTATCCATCTTTGAAGTGTATTTCTGACAAAAAACAGGACCCACATACTTATTTAAAATGCTATGGCTTCATTCTTTTACAAGTGGTTGACCAGTTTTCCCAGCACCACTTGTTAAAGAGGTTATCTTTTTTCCATTGTATATTCTTGCCTCCTTTGTCGAAGATAAGGTGTCCATAGGTTCGTGGATTTATCTCTGGGCTTTCTATTCTGTTCCATTGATCTATATTTCTGTCTTTGTGCCAGTACCATACTGTCTTGATGACTGTGGCTTTGCAGTATAGTCTGAAGTCAGGCAGGTTGATTCCTCCAGTTCCATTCTTCTTTCTCAATATTACTTTGGCTATTCGAGGTTTTTTATATTTCCATACAAATTGTGAAATTATTTGTTCTAGTTCTGTGAAGAATACCATTGGTAGCTTGATAGGAAATGAATTGAATCTATAGATTGCTTTGGGTAGTATAGCCATTTTGACAATATTGATTCTTCCAATCCATGAACACAGTATATTTCTCCATCTGTTTGTGTCCTCTTTGATTTCTTTCATCAGTGTTTTATAGTTTTCTATGTATAGGTCTTTTGTTTCTTTAGGTAGATATACTCCTAAGTATTTTATTCTTTTTGTTGCAATGATGAATGGTATTTTTTCCTTAATTTCTCTTTCTGTTTTCTCATTGTTAGTGTATAGGAATGCAAGGGATTTCTGTGTGTTAATTTTATATCCTGCAACTTTACTATATTCGTTGATTAGCTCTAGTAATTTTCTGGTAGAGTCTTTAGGGTTTTCTATGTAGAGGATCATGTCATCTGCAAACAGAGAGAGTTTCACTTCTTGTTTTCCTATCTGGATTCCTTTTACTTCTTTTTCTGCTCTGATTGCAGTGGCCAAAATCACAGCAGGATCCTCTATGACCCACATCCCGGCATATTGGAAATAAAAGCAAAAATAAACAAATGGGACCTAATTAAACCTAAAAGATTTTGCACAACAAAGGAAACTATAAACAAGGTGAAAAGACAGCCCTCAGATTGGGAGAAAATAATAGCAAATGAAGCAACAGACAAAGGATTAATCTCAAAAATATACAAGCAACTCCTACAGCTCAATTCCAGAAAAATAAACGACCCAGTCAAAAAAATGGGCCAAAGAACTAAACAGACATTTCTCCAAAGAAGATAAACAGATGGCTAACAAACACATGAAAAGATGCTCAACATCACTCATCATCAGAGAAATGCAAATCAAAACCACAGTGAGGTACCATTACACACCAGTCAGGATGGCTGCTATCCAAATGTCTACAAGCAATAAATGCTGGAGAGGATGTGGAGAAAAGGCAACCCTCTTACACTGTAGGTGGGAATGCAAACTAATAGAGCCGCTATGGAGAACAGTGTGGAGATTTCTTAAAAAGCTGGAAATAGAACTGCCATATGACCCAGCAATCCCACTGCTGGGCATACACACTGAGGAAACCAGATCTGAAAGAGACACATGCACCCCAATGTTCATTTCAGCACTGTTTATAATACCAGGACATGGAAGCAACCTAGATGCCCATCAGCAGACGAATGGATAAGGAAGCTGTGGTGCATATACACCATGGAATATTACTCAGCTGTTAAAAATAATTCATTAGAATCAGTTCAAATGAGATGGATGAAACTGAAGCCCATTATACAGAGTGAAGTAGGCCAGAAAGATAAACACCAATACAGTATACTACTGCATATATATGGAATTTAGAAAGATGGTAATGATAACCCTATATGCAAAATAGAAAAAGAGATACAAATGTACAGAATAGAATTTTGGACTCTGTGGGAGAAGGCGAGGGTGGGATATTTTGAGAGAACAGCATTGAAACATGTATATTATCTAGGGTGAAACAGATCACCAGCCCAGGTTGGATGCATGAGACAAGTGCTTGGGGCTGGTGCACTGGGAAGACCCAGAGGGATCAGGTGGAGAGGGAGGTGGGAGGGGGGATCGGGATGAGGAATGCATGTAAATCCGTAGCTGATTCATGTCAATGTATGACAAAAACCACTACAATATTGTAAAAGAAATTAGCCTCCAACTAATAAAAGTAAATGGAAAAAAATGCTATGGCTAGGATATTTTTTATAGATTTACAGTTTTTTTTTGTAATATCAGTCATTATCTAACAACAAAAATTCCCATTGATGTCTTATATCCATCTTGCAAAATTGTTAGAGCTGGTAGTGGTCCGCTAGAGAATTTCCCCTTATTCCTCACAGTTAACAGAATGAACTCTATAGATACAGACTTGTCCATTAGACCTCAGTTTCACTCATCTTTTCCAAGTCTTCATGTAAAAAATCATGGCAACTAAACTAAGTGTGAAAAGCTGTTTGGAAGAGAAAAGAAAAAGTCCCAAAGCAATAACTGACAATTTGCATTTAACTTTGTTTTCAGCTAAAAATAATGCTGTGTATTTTGAGAGGTGATAGATCATGTTTTGGAGCTAACCAGGTGGCACTAGTGGTTAATAATATGCCTGCTAATGCAGGATACCCAAGAGACATGAGTTCAGTCCCTGAGCTGGAAAGATCCCCTGGAGGAGGAAAAGGCAACCCTCTCTGGTATTCTTTCTTGGAGAATCTCATGGACAAGGGAGCCGGTGGGCTACATTCCATGGGATCATAAAGAGTTGGAGATGACTGAGCGTACACACACACACACACACACACACACACACACACACACACATCATGCTCTAAAATCAGAAAGTAAGATGATAATCATAACTCAAGTGTTATCCTCCCTTTTTCAACTTTTCAGGGTTCTCATTCACAACACTGTGATAGTAGTATTGACTATCTCCCAGGGAGGGATAATGAAATGAGATAAATTACATAAAATGAAAATGCAGAGCTATGTGATTTACTTTCAATGTATGTTTGAATTCAGTGATGATCTCTCTACAAAAGAAAACTGAATTATCTAGTTAACAATATAAACATCCCCTGCCTGCCTGCCAACTGGTTTTCTGCGTAATCTCAGTAGGTTTCTAGCTTCCTTCCATAGCTCTTATTTATCTTCTGGCATGATTTCTGGAAAGCTGAAATGAGGTAAAAAAAATCTCTCGGGAGATGGATGATATGCTGTTTTTGTCCAACACATTTTGGAAACCATGTTTTTCTTCAAAATCAACTGTAAAATGTACTTTAAAGGACTGCTTTCTGACTTCTGTCATCCAAGATGTCTGTGGCTCTTCTATTCATTTTCTGAAAGAGACCTATAACTTACAAATAAGAGGATTATCAGTGAATTTGATATTTTAGAGAAGAAAATATCTGCTGAGGATAATTCCAGGCATGAGATTAAGGATCACTGTGCATCTTGGACTTCTCGTAAACCTCTTAATTATTGTGTAATCACTTCTTTGAAAGTATAAATCAACCAAGAGTTGACCACATGTGTACTCTAAAAATAAAGCTTTGAGAATCCACCAGCTTTCTCTGCAGGATAATCATTGCATTTTGTATAGCATAGTATTTTCAGACTGAAGTTTTCACATTTAAGCCAGTTATTTGCGTTCATGCTATTGCAGCTTCTCAAACGGGAGCACTGTTTCAATCCCAGTGTATCAATGACTACAAAATCCCTGAGAACATTCTCTATGTCTGCCAATAACCCGAGAACAGAAGGTGCCCTGATAGAAGAAAGCAACGACAATGCTGTAGTCTAGGATTAGTTGAAAATTCTATATACTGAGAATTTTAAAAATACTCAAACTTCTTTATGAGTAAAAGGAAAAATAAGCAAGTATGAATCCCAAAGTGTGACATTTGATATAAGTAAACTCCTAAGATCAATATACTTCATACAGTTTATGTGAAAGTGACAATTTCTCAGTCATGTCCGACTCTTTGTGACCCCATGGGCCATAACCTGGCAGGTTCCTCTGTCCATGGGATTCTCCAGGCAAGAATACTGGAGTGGGTTGCCACTTCCTTCTCCAGGGGACCTTCCTGACCCAGGGACCGAACCCAGGTCTCCTGCATTGCAGGGAAATGCTTTACCCTCTGAGCCACCAGGGAAGCCCTGGTTAGTCAATGGGAGGTTATAAAATTTAAAATTATTTGGAAAGCTGTGTGTTATGTAACCTACAAATCCTGTTGGTGTTGGAACACATGAAAACAAATATTTTATAAGTTCTTTTGTATTCTACATTGATTTAAAAAATATGTGATTTAAAGAAAGCTTTTTCATATATTGTAGATTGCAGATTTACCTGCAAGTAGTATTTAAACATAATATGAATCTGAATCACATTTTAGTGACCTCAGGAGGATGTGTGTCCCCATCAATCACATGTAGTAAGACAAACTCAACAAGTAAATGTTTTCTTAAAAATGGCAGCATATCTTCATTCAAGTAAAATATTAGCCAGCTAGTTGGAAAGTTAGTCACTCAGTTCTGTCTGACTACTTGCAGCCCTATGGACTGTAGCCTGCCAGGGCCCTCTGTCCATGGGATTTCCCAGGAAAGAATACTGGAGTGGGTAGCCATTTCCATCTTCAATGGATCTTCCTGATTCAGGGATTAAACTCAAGTATTGTACATTGCAAGGAGATTCTTCACCATCTGAGTCACTGGGGAAGCCCATTGTTTTTTTTTTTGTTTTGTTTTGTTTTTTTTACCTTATTTAAAAAAAAAAATGGTCCTACTGCTTTTCCTGGGAGAGTTACAGATTTTAACATGGGATAACTTGGACTTCAACAGTCAGAAAGTAAGCCACACACATGAGCACCTGCCCTTGCTTGATGGCTTTTTATTATTTCTTCTGAGACATAAAAGACAACTGATAGATAGGTTAGACAGAGAGCAATTTAGAACCTCAAATCACTCACTACAAACTTGTATGGGCCCAAGCCTCTTGTATACATTTTATGGGCTTCCCTGTTGGTACAGTGAATAGGAATCTATCTGCCAATGCAGGGGACATGGGTTTAGTCCTTGTTCCTGAAAGATTCCATATACAGCAGGCATCTAAGCCAGTGTTCCACAACTACTGATCCTGAGCCCTAGAGTCCATAAGCCACAACTACTGAAGGCTGAACACCTAGAGCCTGTGGTCTGCAACAAGAGAAGTCAACACAGTGAGAAGCCCTCTCACCATGAGGAAGAGCAGCCCCCTCTCACTTAAACTAGAAAAAGCCCAAATGTAGCAACACAGACCCAGCACAACCAAAAACAAATAAATAACTATGCTTCAATAATTTGAGTTGAATATATTTTGTGCCTAATTAAAGCACAGCTTAGTTGATTGTTTGAAAATGCAGCTTACCAGTATGTATTGAGGCATGCTGCATACAAACTTTTTTTTTTTTTAATTAACTAGTACCCAAAATAATGTTCTGAAGAACCAGAAGTGGGGGGTTGGATTAAAAAAGTTGCAAAGAATAGCACTTGCATTTATGCACCTTTTACAGAATTGGCTTAAACATATCAATTCCCACTGAAATGCACATTACACAAAGAATCATAAAGTGATTTATAGCCAATTTGTTGATTGATGTTTTCTGTACCTAGATCAGTGCCCTAGATCAGTGCCTTATACTCAGCAGGCCCTCAATAAACTTTTTTTTAAAAACAAATCAATACAATATACAGGAAAATACAATTTAGTTTGTGGAACTCCCATAATATTCCTGAGGAAATTAATCAAATGGGTAGAAGAAATCTGAAAAAGAACCGAGGAAAAATGAGGTTTGAACTTATAAGATAGATAAATGGAGAGAAAGAGATTGAGTCAATGGCTGAAGTAAGTGTATAGAAAATTTGGTGAAGAATGGTTAAATCATACTTATGAAGTGAGATATTTTTAAGAGTAAGGAGAAAATTGAGTTTTAAACATAAGTTGAGTGGAACAAAAAGATCCTTTAGGGAAGAATATATTCTCCAATCTCAGGTGGTCAGGAGCATCTGAAAATTTTGGGATGGACAGATTAAACACTGGTGCCAACCAGCTGGCTGATTCTGTCAATTTGTTTAATGCAAGCTGGCTTTCTGTTGGGTAGAATCCATGGATGTGTGTCTGGATTTCATTTTTAAAAGTCGACATCAATTTGATGCAAGAAGCTTCAGCAATCATTCCTTTTCTCAATTAAACCAAGGATGTCATTCTGTTAATTTTGAAACCATGCAAATACCAAGTTGAAGGGATGGCAGTTAATTGTTATTGATGGCTGTGAAACAGCATTCATGAATTCCAGAGGATCTGGCCTTAGTAGGGTATAAAATAATCCAGCAACTGCTTCAATTAGTTTTAGATAAAAATAAAAAGTCACAGGAAGCCAATGATATTTAAGATGCTTGAGAAAACTACTGAAGCACTTCCCTTAATTAGGTTTAATTACCTCTAGAGAAAGGTATGTTGGAAACATGATGGAAACGAGAATAGGTCCAAATCTTTCCTACTCTGAGCCAGTGCTTCTCAATAGAACTTTCTGATATGATGATAATGATCTATATATGTGCTGTTCTATGTAGTATCCATTAGACATGTGTGGGTGCTCAGTTGTGTCCGGCTTTTTGTGGCCCCATGGGCTATAGCCCCCCAGGTTACCCTGCCCATGGAATTGTCCAGGTAAGAATACTGAAGTGGGGTGCATTTTCCTATTCCAGGGTTTCTTCCCAACCCAGAGATCAAACTGGCATCTTCTGCACTGGCAGGCAAATTCTTTTCTACTAGTGCCTCCTGGGAAGCCCCCATTAGCCACATATATGTGTAATAACTATTGGTATGTGAAATGTAGTTAGTGGTAACTCAGGAAATAAGTTTTACATTTTATGTAGTTTGAATTGATTTAAATATTCTAGTTGCTAGTGGCTATCATTTTAGATGGCACAATTTTACCTATCCATAAGAGCAACAGTTTGGAAATTCTCAATCAGCTGACTGTATCAGTCATGATAAGCTGCTGCTGCTAAATCACTTCAGTCGTGTCAGACTCTGTGTGATCCCATAGACAGCAGCCCACCAGGCTCCCCAGTCCCTGGGTTTCTCCAGGCAAGAACACTGGAGTGGGTTGCCATTTCCTTCTCCAATGTGTGAAAGTGAAAAGTGAAAGTGAAGTCACTCAGTCGTGTCCAACCCTTAGCGACCCCACGGACCGCAGCCCACCAGGCTCCTCCATCTATGGGATTCTCCAGGCAACAGTACTGGAGTGGGGTGCCATTGCCTTCTCCCACGATAAGCTAGGTAATGCTAAATAATATTAATAACATTTTAAAAATTTCACAAGTTTATAACAACAAATATCTAAATCTTTGTTCACATTTAATTTTTCATGTCAGTGTCATGCTGGAACTTAGGCCACAAAGTAGAATCTGTCTATAACATTGCTGGCTGTCCTTGTAAAGTAAAAGGAGAGCTTTTAAATCAATGTGTTATACTGGTTCTTTAAGCCTTGCCAGTTTTACTAACACACTCTACTTCTGTTGATGCATGATGGTGATGATGAGACAGATAGATAGATAGATAGACAGACAGACAGACAGACATATAGCAGCGTGTGATATATCAAAGCATCACATAACCTGTTTCTCTCCAATCGATCACATGACCATTCTTGAGTTCCATTGAGGGAAAATGTATAGGTTTCCTCAGGGAACCAATGAACATAAGTGAACAGCAGTATAGGCTCTTCTGTCCATGGGATTTTCCAGGCAAGAGTACTGGAGTGGTTCGCCATTTCCTTCTCCAGGGGACCCTCCTGATACAGGGGTCACACCCTATTCTCCCGCATTGTAGGCAGATGCTTTTATTGTCTGAGCCACCAGGGAAGTCCCTAAAAGAAGAGACAAAGAGATATTTTGTTTAATTAATGAATGAGTACTTGCTAGCAAGTTCTGTGTATCTTGACTAGAACTTGATGTTGTAAACCCACCTACTCTATATGTTTATAGAGCAGTAAAATTTAGCCTGGTACAATCTTCTCTAGTGTCATCCTTCCCCAGTTCTTCTTAGGAGTATATGCTTTTCTCTTCACTTTTTAGGTTAAATATCACTTCAGAGAGAATTCCCTAATACTCTAATTTAAGTTAGTGGATTGTGGCACTTTTGTATAGAATATAAGTAATCATCCAGATGGAATATATCTTAAATTTATTCACTACATTTAATGGAGCATGGAATGATAGTGAGAAGGACATGCCACCCACTGCAGTATTCTTGCCTGGAGAAATGCATGGACAGAGGAGCCTGGAAGGCTACAATCCATGAGGCCACAAAGATTCAAACATGACTGAAGGTACTTAGTACACATACACGGAGATATAGCAGTGGTCAGATCCAGACAGATCTTAAATAGTGCACCAGGACCCCTTGGACAAATTATCACTTCCCTTTTCATTGCAAGCTCCTTGGAGACAAACTAAGGAAACTGACATGAGTGTCACCAGGCTAAAGTAAGGTGTTTTCTGGTCTGCATTCCTATCTGGAGGATCTAAGAGAGGACCTGTTTCTTTATTCAGGATGTTGTCGGGATTCAGTTCCTTGTAGTTATAGGACTGAAGTTCCCATGTCTTTGCTGGCCATCAACTGAAGATATGGGATTGAACTTGGCCAACTCAGATATTCCAGAACAAATTTCTGATAAAAAAAAGTCAATTATTAGCACCCTTTAATCTTAATTATTTTTGCCATGTATAGAGAATACATACAACTATTTTGAGAATTAAGACATGGATACCTAAAAGAAAAAAAAAAGACATGGATACCTATGAGTGATTGGGGAGCCATTGTTTTTCTTACCACAGTGATTTAAAATATTTATTGCTTTTATAGAAAATATACTTAACCTGCATAAATTTGATTTTGACTTAAGAAATCAATGGGGCATTCTGTTAGGCATTGCTTAAATAGTATTTTATAAATATACATATATATAACTATTTATATATACATAACATGTACATATATGGATAAAATACCAAAACTAAGGGAAACTGAGTCCTGTGGATATTGAATGAATCAACCTTCTTAGGCCCAGGTAATGACAAGATTTCTTCAAGCCCCTTGACTTTCTCCCAATAACACTGCTCATTTCATTTCAGCAAGCTATCTGAATAAATATTTTTTAAAAAGTTATTCAGTGTAGTGTGAAGCATATGATTAACAAAAATGCTTATTTAACTTCATTTTAAAAACAGATTATCTTCATAATGTTTAATATAAACATTTGAGTTTGAGTAAACTCTGGGAGTTGGTGATAGACAGGGAGGCCTGGCATGCTGCAGTCCATGAAGTCACAAAGAGTTGGATACGACTGAGCGACATAACTGAGCTGACTCATTTCTGTATGCCAGTTTGCTTTTGTTAAATCTTTTACCGAGTACAAAACATTTTTCGTCTAGTCACAATATAATAGAAATATAGATCAAATAAGAAGTTAAAAGTAGACTAAGTTTATTATATGGGCCTTTATTATGCTTTCTCACTCAAAGGCAATCTATATAATATGTGTCCTTTGATCAACAGCCCTCCCCTGTAAGCCCTGTGAAAGCAGTATAAATGCTAATATTTTGTGGCTTAATTTTTGCTCAAATTCATAAATGTAACATAATAAAAAGTTGGTGTTTTTCTGGGGCTCAGTAAACGCTATTTCTTTTTTTCCTAAGATCTTTGAGAGAGTAAATAATATCAAAATGCCCAAACAATCATGTAATGCATATCCCAGAATGAAAAAGGAAAATTGCAGTCCATTTGTACACTCCCTGGAATTGGATTAGAGTCCTCAGAAATGAAATCACCCAGCACAGACCACAGATTCTGCCCTTAACACAGGACCAAACTGTAAATCATGTACTAATTTTTATTGTTGCTTGTTCTCTGGTTTGGGTGACAACTTAATATCCTACAGTAGTATTCAGCTATAAAATGGTGCACATGACTGGTCACAGGCAGTCAAGAAAGTCCTTGTACTTTCTGATTGCTACAGGAAAATCTTTTGTGTAATTTGTAATTGAAATAAATAAATAACTATACAAACAGAGCAACTTAGTCCTTACTGAAAAGTGAGTAGAAAATCAAATTGAAGGTGAGTTTTCTTTGCCCTCCATGTTTTACGTGCTCTGCTAGACAGGTCTGAAGACAGGATACCAACTGAATGTTATACTGATGGTAGTTTTCATTTTCATCATAGTTTCATTACAAAAGTACCAGAGCACCCATGTAATATTCCCCAACCTTCAGTTTCATTTATTAGAATGGTTCTTTGCATATGGTTTTCATTTGTAATAGTAGTAACAATATATTTGGGGCTTCATAGGTAGCACAAGTGGTAAAGAACCCACCTGCCAATGCAAGAGACATAAGAGATGTGGGTTTGATCCCTGGGTCAGGAAGATCCCCTGGAGGAGGTCATGGCAACTCACCCCAGTATTCTTTCCTGGAGAATCTCATAGACTGAGGAGCCAGATGGACCTCACTTCATGGGGTCACAAAGAGTCAGACACAAGTGACTTAGCACTCACAACATATTTTTTATCTGCCATCCTTGAATATAATCACCAAATGCTACACAAACAATTACACCCTCTCTAAAATGTATTTGAAATTTCAAAAAAGATGTAATATAATGTACTTTAAAACTTCACCAGTAATACACAAACATACACACACACACACACACACACACACACACACACACACAGGTATACATACAAATCTGATTTGTGCTTAGAACAAGGAGAACAAAGGAACCATTAGATTCTTAAAGGAAGCTCATCTAATTCAGTCACAGGCTAGTGTCTAAAAGCTTTTTGTCTTCGGAATTCATGGATCAATATGTCTCATATTTATCTGCTATCTGTATGTGCTGCGACTATTTTATTTTAGGCCTTAATCATTCTCTGTCCCCTGCATTACAAAAACTTACCAATGATTCTGTCTTTAGTCTTACCCCACTAAAAACTAGCTTTTGTGTGGCAACCAAAGCTGACTCTTTAATAGATATCTGATCATACCACTCTTTTTCTTTCTCTAGTGACTATTACCACCTCAAAATATTCCATACATAGATGCATAGTGAAGATCTTTTGATGTCCTAGACTATTTCCGATTTGAAATTGCATTTTACTCTCATAGCCTACATACTTCTTTGCTTATTCTGCACCTCTAGTGTAAAGAATTTTTATCCACAATTATGCACTAATTAAATAACACCTCCCTTTACTTTCTCAGTGACTAAAAACCACTTTATGTGAGCTAATAGAGTATCTTTCTCTAGTCTGTTTCTAGTGTTTTTTTTTTTTTTTTTCCAGTAAGCTACAAATAACTTCAATATCTCTCCCTCAATCCTGTATTTTAAAATCTAGGAAGATAGTAAGCTTTTGCCTTACGTATAACATATACCCAATACTTGATATGTTCTAAGTCATGTTAACCTCCTAGAAATTTAAGACATGAATCAATCATGAACCATGCATATGTGCATGTGTGTGTTTGTGTGTATGTTGAGGATAAACAGAAAAATAACTTAAAAATATTGTGTATCTCATAAAAACACTTTAAAAGAATAAGAAAGATTGGTATTAATTCATCTTTTAATGTTTGGTAGAAGGTGAAATTCATGAATGTAGTCCTCTATCTGATCCTGGATTTTGTTGTTGTTGTTGGGATGTTTTTGATTACTGATTCTATCTACTTACTAGTAATCAGAGTGCTCAGATTTTTCATTTCATCATTGTACAGTCCAGGTAGATTGTTTCTAGAACTTTCTTCATGTTTTCAATTGTCCAGTTTGTTGGTGTATAACTGTTAATGTAAATCTGTTATGATACACATGAAAGAATCTCAACATAAAATAAGTTAATTTATTTTATCAAAATATAGTTAATTTACACTGTGATGTTAGTTTCAGATACACAGGAAAATGATTCATTTATACATATACATATATCCGTTCTTTTTCACATTCTTTTCCCATTGAAGTTACTACAGAATACTGAGTATAGTTCCCTATGCTGTGTAGCATGTCCTTTGGTTTCTAGTGTATATATAGCAGTGTATATATGTTAATCCCAAACTCCTAATCTATCCCTCCTCTGCATTCTCCCTCATAGCCATAAATTTGTTTTCTATGCTTGTGGGTATATTTCTGTTTTATATATAAGTTCATTTGTATCTTATATTCCACATGTGAGCCATATCATATGATATTTGTCTTTCTGTGTCTGAGTTACTTCACTTAATATGATAATATCTAGGTCCATCTATGCTTGCAAAAGGCATTATTTCATTCTTACTATGGTTGAGTAGCATTTCCCTGTATAAATGTACTACATCTTCTTTATCAATTCATCTGTTGATGGACATTAAGGTTTCTTCCATGCTTTGGCTATTGTAAACAGTGCTGCAATGAACATTGGAGCACATTTATCCTTTCAGATTATGTTTTGCTCTAGATATGTGCTCAAGAGTGGGATTGGAGGATTGTATGACAGCTCTATTTTGTTTTTAATGAATATCCATACTGTTCTTTATAGTGACCATGCCAATTTACATCCTTACCAAAAATGTAGGAGGGTAACCCTTGTCCCTACATTTATTTATAGATTTTTTGATGACGACCAGTCTAACTGGTGTGACATGATACATCATTGTAATTTTGATTTACATTTTTCTAATAATTAGTGATGCTGAGCAACATCATTAATGAAATTAAAAAAAAAAAATAAAAAGTGTTAATGAAGTTGGTGAGAAACTTGGTGAGGCAGTGTGAGAATATAAATTGATGCAATCACTATAGAAAACAGTATGGAAGTTTCGCGCAGATTTACAGCAATAATTACCATAAGATCTAGCAAGTCTTCCTCTGGGTATTCATGTGAAGAAAAAGAAAACACCAACTGGTAAAGGTACATGGATCCCCATATTAATCACAGAATTATTTGCAATAAGCACGATAATGAAACAACCTAAGTATCCACAAAAACATGACTAGGTAAAGAAATTGTGCTATATATATATACATACATTGGAATATTATTGAGCCATAACATTTAATGAAATCCTACCATTTGTGACATAATGAATGGATCTTCAGGGCATATTGCTAAGTGAAATAAGTCAGACTGAGAAAAACAAATATCCTATGATCTGTATTATTAGTGTAATCTAAAAAGTACAAAACAAAAATAAAAACAAACACATAGATGCAAAAAAAAAAAAAAAAGACTGCTAATTGCCAGAGGCAGAGGGATGAGGAGTAGAAGAAACAAATGATTTTTTTATTTGTTTAAATAAGATACATTAAGAAATAAGATTTTAATAAATGTAAGTTACATGAGGGTAGTGATGTTTTACTCACTGAATTATGATCAGTACTTTGAAGAAAGCCTGACACACAGTAGATGCTTAATAATGTTTATAGAAGCAATGCATAGCTATCATTGCTATTTGGAAAGTCTTGGCTGATAAAGGCAAATCCATCTTTTTGAGAATGCTAAAGATCTAGAATGGTAGCTAGAATATCCCTCTAAAGGACAGTTTCCAATTTTTCATGATAAGGTTCTGATGAGAGGTCATTTGTATTGAAGTATAGTGATAGTTTTGGAATCCTATAAGACAAAACAAGCTTACCTGTCAGAGGTTGATAGGTAATTAGAGTAATGGGCAATGATACTGAAAACCCTACACTAGGGTATGAAGTTAGTGGAGATGGAATTATATTTAATGATGTCCATTTATATTTCTTAAAGAAGATGGCTGAAACTGAGTAACTCAGTTATTGATAGGAAAGACCAGGAATAATAGAAATAAGTTTACTATTATGTCTTTAGTGTCATGTTAGTCACTCAGTCATGTCCAAATCTTTGTGACCCCATGGACTCTAGCCCTCCAGGCTCTTCTATTCATGGAATTCTCCCAGCAAGAATACTGGAGTGGGTAACCATTGCCTTCTCCAGGAGATCTTGCTGTCCCAGGGATCCTAGTATTATAGGCAGGATCCTATAATAATAAAAAATGTATTTTTTGTCTTCTGAGCCACTAGGGAAGTGTATTATGTCTTTATGATGCCCTTAATTTAAAGTAGGGAAAAAAAAAGTAAACCAGATAGAGGAAAATGATAAGAATGACTAAGAAATTTTAGGAATAAAATTTTCATGAAACTCCACGTGTGCTTGTGTTTGTGTGTATTGGGAGGTGGGGAAGTGAGTGTGAGAATTAAGCTAACATTGATTTTGTATAACATAAAAACATTAACGGCTTAAAATAAGGAAATGTGTTAAGCTAAGGGAAAAATTGCTTAATACAGGTGGCTGCAGGGTTGGTAGTTGAGTCTTTATGGAGGAATCAGGATTTTGTAATTTTTTTCACACTATTTTTTATTGTCCTCAGTTTAGTTCTTCTCATGTTCTTGAGATCGAGAACAGTATCACACACAGATACTTCAGTTGCCAGTGAAATAAGATGTTAAAAAGTGCTACTCATTTGTCTTTTACAATGAAGGTGATTTCCCAAAATTGCTGCCCAGTTTTCCTCTCATATCACTGAAGAGAATTTCATCTGGTACCTATGGGTAAATAAGAAGATTTACCTCTGAGTTAATATTATAGTTATCCTAACTCAGAAATTATACTGAAACAAATGTGTGTTTGTGCAGCAAGGGATAAATGAGCAACCGATAATTATTTCAGTTAAGGATTCTCACAAATTGGTTTTTATATCCCTGATTTTTTTTCTTTCTAATATAGAAAAATGAAATTTCCAATAGCACATTTCAATGTCAGTTTTCAAATATGAGCAACTTGTTCAATCAGCAATATGATGCAATACTGATTTGTATTAATATTCTAAGCATGTATTTAGAGGTTTTTCAGATTTACATCTGAATTTCATTCAAAACTTTACTCATTTAATCATATGAAAGAGCAATTTTAAATTGTGAGTCAGTTGCCAACAAGGACACAACAAAGGTACAGGTGTTTCTATTAAAATACTATAAGTGTGTTTCTGAAAATCAATTGTTTTGCAAAGTTTCACACTAAAACTATCCGAGCTTGTGAGAAAAAGTAAGGGTAAAATCATCACAATCAAAACATAAGAAACTTTATAACTGAGGTGCTAACCAACACAATAATATCCACAATAAAACATAATATAATGGCATAGTTACAAAATGGTATTTCTAATAAATAACTGCTACACTGAATACAGGAATGTGCATTTCTTTAAAAACAGAGAATGGGCTGTAAGTAAGAGTTGCACTTCCTAATTAATAAATATTTGGACTATTTTTAAAAATGCAGGGCAGATATCTTCATAATTATACTTCCACTCTAAAGCAGGTGACCAACTGAGTCAAGAGACAGGTGAAAGTGTGAAAAGACTCATTTCATTACTATGGATTCCTCCAGAGCTCACTGTATTCTGCCCTTATATTTCCATTCCGATCTTGTTACATGTGCCAGAATGACACAACACATTCACAGGATGAAGGTAAAAATCTCATATGAACTAATAATTTGATTAACATCTCTCTACAGCATACCAATTATAGGTCTATCATCTATTTTTCTACCTATCTATCTAATTCATGTTGCTGTATATAACAATGCTCTCTCTAAATATGGTTTCTCATGTGGCAAAATGGTAAAGAATCCATCTGAGAATGCAGGAGATGCAAGAGACATGTATTCAATCCCTGGGTTGGGAAGATCCCCTGGAGTAGGAAATGGCAACCTGTTCAGTATTCTTGCCTGGAAAATTCCATGGACAGAAGAGCCTGGCAGGCCCATAGGGTAGCAAAGAATTGGACACAACTGAGCATAACACACACACACACACACACACACACACACACACACACATATACATTATTTCCTTCCCAATATCAACTCATTGGGAAAGAGAGACCCTGATGCTGGAAATGATTGGAGGCAAAGAAGTGGGGTAGCAGAGGATGAGATGATCGGGTAGCCTCACCAACTCAATGGACATGAATTTGAGAAAGCTCCAGGAGATAGTGAAGGACAGAGGAGCTTGGCATGCTACAGTCCTTGGGGTCAGAAAGAGTTGAATAAGACTTAGCCACTGAACAAAAGCAACAACAAGTGTTATATACATATGTATATATACACACACACACACACATATATATATATAAACACACATTTCATGGTACCTAAGCACAAAGTACAGCCATGAAAGTGTCATGTTTCAATAAATCAATGATGTTTCAAATAGTTAAATCAGTTTCACATAATTACCAGGTAGATAGATGCAAATGTGTTTTTAAAAGGAAATTACTTACTTGTTGCAAATGAGTTTCTATATGCTTTAGTGTTGTAAATATAAAATTATGCCATACCATTTGATCTCAAAAATTCTGAGGACTCTTCAAGAACTAGACTTTCATCCACTGTTAGAAACTTGCAATATGAAGTAGCCTGGTAAATCCTTTTTCCTTAATACATGACAGGAACTATACATTTTAGAAAGAAACTAAAGTTCTTGCCTTAATGGCACAAAACTTTCATAGTTATGAAGCTGAATTTTTTATTTTGTTCCAAATATCTTAGAAAATAAAGAAAGAAGGATGGCAGTTACAAGACTCTCAATGCCTTTAATTCAAGATGCTCAGGAGAAATGTAGCTTTTTTTTTTTTTTCTGGAAGATGATATAGAGAACGTGGTATGAAGCACACAAGAATATACTTGCTTTATGTATAGGTCTTTCGTTTCTTTAGGTAGATATACTCCTAAGTATTTTATTCTTTTTGTTGCAATGGTAAATGGTATTGTTTCCTTAATTTCTCTTTCTGTTTTCTCATTGTTAGTGTATAGGAATGCAAGAGATTTCTGTGTGTTAATTTTATATCCTGCAACTTTACTGTATTTGTTGATTAGCTCTAGTATAGAAAACTATAAAACACTGATGAAAGAAATCAAAGAGGACACAAACAGATGGAGAAATATACCGTGTTCATGGATTGGAAGAATCAATATTGTCAAAATGGCTATACTACCCAAAGCAATCTATAGATTCAATGCAATCCCTATCAAACTACCAACTGTATTTTTCACAGAACTAGAACAAATAATTTCACAATTTGTATGGAAATACAAAAAACCTCGAATAGCCAAAGTAATCCTGAGAAAGAAGAATGGAACTGGAGGAATCAATCTGCCTGACTTCAGACTATACTACAAAGCCACAGTCATCAAGACAGTATGGTACTGGCACAAAGACAGAAATATAGATCAATGGAATGGAATAGAAAGCCCAGAGATAAATCCACAAACCTATGGTCACCTTATCTTCGACAAAGGAGGCAAGGATATACAACGGAAAAAAGACAACCTCTTTAACAAGTGGTGCTGGGAAAACTGGTCAACCACCTGTAAAAGAATGAAACTAGAACACTTTCTAACACCATACACAAAAATAAACTCAAAATGGATGAAAGATCTAAATGTAAGACCAGAAACTATAAAACTCCTAGAGGAGAACATAGGCAAAACACTCTCCGACATAAATCACAGCAGGATCCTCTATGACCCACATCCCAAAATTTTAGAAATAAAAGCAAAAATAAACAAATGGGACCTAATGAAACTTAAAAGCTTTTGCACAACAAAGGAAAATATAAGCAAGGTGAAAAGACAGCCCTCAGATTGGGAGAAAATAATAGCAAATGAAGCAACAGACAAAGGATTAATCTCAAAAATATACAAGCAACTCCTCCAGCTCAACTCCAGAAAAATAAATGACCCAATCAAAAAATGGGTCAAAGAACTAAACAGACATTTCTCCAAGGAAGACATACAGATGGCTAACAAACACATGAAAAGATGCTCAACATCACTCATTATCAGAGAAATGCAAATCAAAACCACAATGAGGTACCATTATATGCCAGTCAGGATGGCTGCTATCCAAAAGTCTACAAGCAGTAAATGCTGGAGAGGGTGTGGAGCAAAGGGAACCCTCTTACACTGTTGGTGGGAATGCAAATTAGTACAGCCACTATGGAAAACAGTGTGGAGATTTCTTAAAAAGCTGGAAATAGAACTGCCATATGACCCAGCAATCCCACTTCTGGGCATACACACCAAGGAAACCAGATCTGAAAGAGACACGTGCACCCCAATGTTCATCGCAGCACTGTTTATAATAGACAGGACATGGAAGCAACCTAGATGCCCATCAGCAGACGAATGGATGAGGAAGCTGTGGTACATATACACCATGGAATATTGCTCAGCCATTAAAAAGAATTCATTTGAATCAGTTCTAATGAGATGGATGAAACTGGAGCCCATTATACAGAGCGAAGTAAGCCAGAAAGATAAAGACCATTACAGTATACTGACACATATATATGGAATTTAGAAAGATGGTAATGATAACCCTATATGCAAAACAGAAAAAGAGACTCAGATATATAGAACAGACTTGTGGACTCTGGGAGAAGGCGAGGGTGGGATGTTTCAAGAGAACAGCATCGAAACATGTATATTATCTAGGGTGAAACAGATCACCAGCCCAGGTTGGGTGCATGAGACAAGTACTCAGGCCTGGTGCACTGGGAAGACCCAGAGGGATCGGGTGGAGAGGGAGGAGGGAGGGGGGACCAGGATGGAGAATACATGTAAATCCATGGCTAATTCATTTCAATGTATGACAAAAACCACTGCAATGATGTAAAGTAATTAGCCTCCAACTAATAAAAATAAATGAAAAAAAAAAAAAAAGAATATACTTGCACCACTATTTTTTTTTTGCAGTTGTTGTTCATAAACCCAGAGATCCAAAATGAAAAATTAGTATCAGTTAAAATGACTTTGGATGACAACAGAAAATAATGTGCTAATGACTAGTTTGGCTAGGGGACAAGAATGATGTTTCTTAGCTGAATGCCAGTTAAGAAATAACAGACTATTTACATATTTAGCAATCTACTGAGCCAAAAGGTAGTTGAATCTATCTTACTAATTTTTTCAAACAGAATTTATGCATGGATTTGAAGGCAAAAAGAAAATTTCCACCTAAGTGGCATAGATAAGCAATCATTGGTGCTGGAGAAAGAACATATTTTCTGAGATAGTTGCCTTTGAATGGAATGAAAGCATTAGAGTTTTATGAAATTCATCTATGTTCATGAAATAGAAACAGTATTTTCAGAGATAGGACATAACACATTCTCCATTAATATGTACATTTTTATAAATCTAAAAGTGTATGGTTGAAAAATTACCTTAGAGCAGCTCAATTGCAAAGGTCAAGATCCATGTTTATAAAATTTCAAATATACAAGGTTGTGTGTATGTATGTAAGCTTTAAAAAGCAAAAGAGTTCCAAATCTGTTTTATATAAAATGATAATTAGTTTTATATAATAGTTATATTTACATTTCCTTTCCCTACAATAGCTTTCTCTACAATATGTATATATTATTTACTATATATGTATATTTATAAGCATATATATTTAAAATCAAGTTATAACTTTTCTCTTATAGTTAGTTACTTTTAAAATAAAGTTTTATTAATAGCTTGCTAAAATTACTTTGAATTCATATTATTATATTTCTAATTTTAGACATTTTAAGTCTTTAATGTTCAACCTTAGATTTGTGACATCCAGATATTTATTTACAGCAAGTAGTCATCATGTAATGCAAATGTTATTATATATCAAGGAAACAAATATTTACTAACACCTGTGGGATTTTACCTTATTGACTTTGAAAAATCCTTTAAATTATAATTCCAACTTTGTATGTGAAAAACTTAGGTTAGAGGGATAGTATCATAGACTGTAGAGTTTAGAATAAGATATTTTGATTTACATTTAAATCCTTTAATTTACAATTTGAGTAACCTGGAGAGAGTTATTTATCCTTTCTAAGTCCTAGCATAACAATGTTTTCCCATAAGATTCATGAAAAAAAAAAATAATTTGTAGAAATGTCTTGACACAGTGCTTGACACACACCAATGACTAAAAATGTGTATGCTATTGTTTTTATTACAATGCTTTTTACTTTTATATCATTATTTATTGTTCAGTTTCTTTATTCACATTTTTAATATTATTATTACTATCACAGAAAGTAACAGGTTTTCATCGAAAATCACTGTATTGTAAACAGTTTGACCACATTTTAATTGCATGTCTTTGTTTCAAAAACTGTATTTTAATTTCAGGTTTTTCTGCATAAAGTATAGCATTTTCAATATGCTTCTGAAGTTTTAAGTGTTAGTTGCTTGGTTATGTCCAACTCTTTGCAACCCCACAAGCTCTTCTGTCCATGGAATTCTCCAGGTAAGAATACTGGAATGGGTAGCCATTTCCTTTTCCAGGGGATCTTCCTAAGCCAGGGATGAAACCCAAGTCTTCTGCATTGCAGGGGGCTTCTTTACCATCTGAGTCACCAGGGAAAACTGAAATGATGGACCTTTGGGAGGTGATTAGGTCACGAGTATGAGTCCTAATTGTGATTAGGATTGCTACTGCTGCTAAGTCACTTCAGTCGTGTCCGACTCTGTGCGACCCCATCCCTGGGATTCTCCAGGCAAGAACACTGGAGTGGGTTGCCGTTTCCTTCTCCAATGCATAAAAGTGGAAAGTGAAAGTGAAGTCACTCAGTTGTGTCTGACTCTTTGCGACCCCATGGACTGCAGCCTACCAGGCTCCTCCTTCCATGGGTTTTTCCAGGCAAGAGTACTGGAGTGGGGTGCCATTGCCTTCGCTATCCTGTCTAGGATTAGAGCCCTTATAAAAGTGACCGCAGAAAGCTTGATCATGTCTTTCACCATGTGAGGGAACAATGAAAATATAGCCTTTAAAAGGGAAGCACATCTTAAGCAGACATTGAATCTCTCAGTGCCATAATTTTGGACTTCTCAGCCTCCAGAACGGTGAGAAATAAATTTCTGTTTATCAGCCACCCAGCTCATAATATTTTGTCATGACAACCCAAATCAACTAAGACAATAAGGAAGGTAATTTTCTTACTTTATCACAATGATAGTAAGTTAACACTAAAGACATTCAATTAGGTATTTTGTGTTAATGTAATTCTTCCTGTTTTTGCTTATTCTTCCTGCCTGCTTAATTATATAACTTATTTAACCACAGCATGTGCCTATACTAATAGAAGGAAGTACAGAGAAAGAATGCTATCTGAATGCATCTTTGGAAAAAATATTAAATATGTCAATGCACTTCAATTTAACTTCCTATTCTATTCTTCATTCTGAGAATTTTGCAGAATGTTTCTCTGAGTTTTATTCTCAATATTTTGGTGACTTCTTTTTTAATGTCTACTGAGGGGTACTAGCACTACTATCATTCTTTTGTCACCATCCATCATTTAAACCAAGATGAATGTTACATACCAGATTTGGGAAAATCAGAATTCATGTTGGAGAAATAATTTTATAAAATAATTTGAATAAAACATTTAAACAAAGCAATTTAAATATATAAAGTACTTATTGATTGTGTACATATAATATCCTTGAAACGACTATTTGGATTTTGCATAGGAAATATCAAGTAGAAGAATGTGACAGGATGTAAAATCTATGAATGAAGTACCTAGTACAAGCAATTAATATCTGCTTCACTAACTGAAATTATATTACTTATGAATTTATATTCATTTTCGGTTCTCCTATCAAGTGAGTAATATCTAGAAGGAAAATGGAGCTCTATATGCTGATCTTTTTAATGACATCATAAAGATCAAAGAAGAGAATTGAATCCAGATAAATAAAGCTTTTATTGATTCAATGCCCATTTATTTAGCTAGTGAGTAAACACAAACTGTTTCAATCAGCCTGCCATGGTTTTAGTCCACAGTGAAAAATGACCATGGTGGAGTGAGCCTTCTACAGATAAAGCTATCTTCTAGACACCAGTGGCAAAAAGAAAGAGAGGAATAAATTACTTTTTTCTAAAGTAATCCAAGTTTACACTTTAATTTTAGAAACAATGAAATGAAGATCTAAATAAATAAGAGAACTCATTCACATACAGTGACATTTCTTTGAGTAAAAGAGGAGAAAAACATGTACTTCACCACCAAAAAGAAGTATATTTAAAAGTTATATATATATATATATATATATATATATAAAAAATGTATATATATATATGAGATAAAGTAGTGTAAAATATAAATATTGGAAGGCAAATGCAATCTAGATTTATTCATTCATGTATTGTATGCATTTACTCTCTCTTAAGAATTGTGCTGCACAATGTTTTCATGAAATATTAAGAAAAATAGCATTTTAAAATTTAAGAAGCTTTCAGAGAGTGGATGTTATAAGCATTGGAAAATTAACTATATTAAAAAAGCTAAATACTTCCAAATATTCATAAAGATTAAAATAAAATAGACATTCTGAGAGAAAATACAGGGACTATGGAGCAGTGGAAAGGTAAGGTGTCTCAAAGAAAATTAACGATTACACAGACATCTGAAAAATACAATGAATTGGTCAAGAAAACAAAGGAATGAGTCTGTCACAATATCTTAGGGAAAATACGTCACAGACAAAGAAAATATATATTCTTTTTTTTAAGAAATTGGATAAGAGCAAGGTGCTTGTGATCAACTGGATCCTGACGGCGAAGGGTGAGAACAGTAGAAGATGTGGTTGGAGATATAGGCAGAGAATATATCCTGTTTGCTGGTTTTGATCAAACCTCCTTCTCTCCAGTTCCCACTGTGTAACAACTACCAATATGAGGATGCTGGATGACTTTGCTTATCAAATACATATTTTCTGGTTCGATAAAATACAGATAAAATTTCTTTTCTTAGCAAGGTTATTTTGAGGATTAAGCAACATGAGATGTATGGAAATGATTGAAACAGTTCAAAACAGCATGACTCTGCAGGATCATCATTGTAGGAAACATAACTAGCTTCAGCTTTCAATGTTAGCTAGGCTTTTGATATTCATTCACAAAGATCAGTTTATTTTACCAAGATGTCATGATTTTGTTGTAAGTTCACTAGATTCTTGGATGTCACTAGAACATTTCAAAACTAAACCTAAAGCAAATATGTATATATATATATATATATATATATATATATATATATATTTAAGTCACTCAGTTGTGTCTGACTCTTTGCAACCCCATGGACTTATCTAGGCCCTTGGGATTTTCTAGGCCAGAATACTGAAGTGGGTTGCCTTTCCTTTCTCCAGGAGATCTTCCCAACCCAGGAATCAAATCCAGCTCTCTTTCATTGCAGGCAGATTCTTTACCAACTGAGCTAAGGAAATGAAATAGAATATTGATTATGATCAGAGTTAATAGATCCATGAGCAGAGTGTTCTCCCACCTCTTTATACAAAGAAGGGAGCCATACAAGCTATTGAGAAAAGTAAATATTAATTAAGAAAGCATATTAACTACACATTGAAAGGTCTTGGGAGCACAGTTGCTGGTGGGATACCAAAGAAGACTGATTAGATTATTTCTCTATCATCCCAGTGCATGCACAAAACAAAGACTTAGCTACTCATCAGAAAAAAAAAAAATTAAAAAGTGAAATTGTTAGTTGTTCAGTCCTGTCTGGCTCTTTGTGACCCCATGAGCTCTAATCTGCCAGGCTCCTCTGTCTATGGAATTCTCTAACTAAGAATACTGGACTGAGTTTCTATTCCCTTCTCCAGGGGATCTACCCTATCCAGGGATTGAACTTGGGTCTTCCATATTGCAGGCAGGTTCTTTACTGCCTCTGAGCTCCTCACCAAGTGTCCATATCATTTCGAGGCTGCTCTGATGCCTTAATCAAACTAGTAGTATCTGCAACTCCTTGAATCTCATCATTCTTATCACTTAAGTTGCTGAGAATCTTTACAGTTTACATATTTGTCATGATGTGTAGCTCAGTGAGAGTATGTTATTTAATTTCTTTCTTGAAAAAACAAACATCAAGATGGACAAGGACTCTTCAGCGGTATTTGCAGCAAAAGGAAAATGGTGCCCTGAAGTGCCCTGAATAAAACCAACTGAATTTAAACTGTGTGTGTAGTGTGCCTTTCAGTGTGATTAAAGTGTGCTAACCTCTTTTTGTCTTTCTTAACTTCAAAAATGGAAACAGTGTGGAATATCTGGAAAATTCTTAATTTAAACAGATTTTTAAAATCTTGATTCTTTGAGAATTTCTTGCCATAGGTGGGTGGGAGAGTAATTGAGAATTACACAAAATCCCCTCCCTATTCTGAGTTCTAGGACACACATTATATTATATTATACTATTATTCAATACAGTATTATAATATTAGAAAAAAAACTAGTAATCAAAGTCATTTCAGTTCAGTTCAGTCGCTCAGTTATGTCCGACTCTTTGTGACCCCATAAATCTCAGCACACCAGGCATCCCAGTCCATCACCAACTCCTGGAGTTTACTCAAATCCATGTCCATCGCATCTGTGATGCCATCAAGCCATATCATGCTCTGTCGTCCCCTTCTCCTCCTGCCCCCAACCCCTCCCAAAATCAGGGTCTTTTCCAATGAGTTAGCTCTTCTTATGAGGTGGCCAAAGTACTGGAGTTTCAGCTTCAGCATCAGTCCCTCCAATGAACACTCAGGACTGATCTCCTTTAGGATGAATGTGTTGGATCTCCTTGCAGTCCAAGGGACTCTCAAGAGTCTTCTCCAACACCACAGTTCAAAAGCATCAATTGTTCAGCATTCAGCTTTCTTCATAGCCCAACTCTCACATCCATACATGACCACTGGAATAACCATAGCCTTGACCAGATGGACCTTTGTTGGCAAAGTAATGTCTCTGCTTTTTAATATGCTGTCTAGGTTGGTCATAACTTTCCTTCCAAGGAGTAAGCATCTTTTAATTTAATGGCTTCAATCACCATCTGCTGTGGTTTTGGAGCCCCCAAAAATAAAGTCTGACACTTTTTCCACTGTTTCCCCATCTATTTCCCATGAAATGATGGGACCAGATGCCATGATCTTAGTTTTCTGAATGTTGAGCTTTAAGTCAGATTTTTTACTCTCCTCTTTCACTTTCATCAAGAGGCTCTTTAGTTCCTCTTCACTCTGTGCCATAAGGGTGGTGTCATCTGCATATCTGAGGTTACTGATATTTCTCCCAGCAATCTTGATTCCAGCTTGTGCTTCCTCCAGCCCAGCATTTCTCATGATGTCCTGTGCAAAGAAGTTAAATAACCAGGGTGACAATATACAGCCTTGACATACTCCTTTTCCTATTTGGAACCAGTCTGCTGTTCCATATCCAGTTTTAACTGTTGCATCCTGACCTGAATACAGGTTTCTCAAGAGGCAGGTCAGGTGGTCTGGTATTCCCATCTGTTTAAGAATTTCCACAGTTTATTGTGAAACACACAGTCAAAGGCTTTGGCATAGTCAATAAAGCAGAAATAGATGTTTTTCCGGAACTCTCTTGCTTTTTTGCTGATCCAGCAGATATTGGCAATTTGATCTCTGGTTCCTCTGCCTTTTCTAAAACCAGCTTGAACATCTGGAAGTTCATGGTTCATGTATTGCTGAAGTCTGGCTTAGAGAATTTTGAGCATTATTTTACTAGCATGTGAGATGAGTGGAATTGTGTGGTAGTTTGAGCATTCTTTGACATTGCCTTTCTTTGAGATTGGAATGAAAACTGACCTTTTCCAGTCCTGTGGCCACTGCTGAGTTTTCCAAATTTTCTGGCATAGTGAGTGCAGCACTTTCACAACATCATCTTTCAGAATTTGAAATAGCTCAACTGGAATTCCATCACCTCCACTGACTTTGTTTGTAGTGATGCTTTCTAAGGCCCACTTGATTTCACATTCCAGGATGTCTGGCTCTAGGTGAGTGATCACACCATAGTGATTATCTGGGTCATGAAGATCTACACGAAACATCTACTTTTGATTACTGCAAAATCCTTTTGTAGTAATCAAAAGTAAGCTAAAACTCACGGGAGAATACATAAGCATTATCAAAGTGTTGAGTGGTGGGTAAAACCAACAACAGAGCATATCCTGAATATTTGAATTAACATTTTTAATATTTTAATATTATTATCTTAATATTTGAGTATATATATATATATATATATAATATAGTTATATATATATATTATATATATAACATATTATATATATTATATATATAATATATATATATTTTATATATATTATATATATATATATATGGTGTTTGTGAGAGAGAGAGAAAGAGAAAAGGGGTAGCAGGAGCAAGAGAAAAAGAGAGGGAGAAAGGGAGGAGGGTGAGTTTGACACGTAACATTGATATTTTAAAGTTATATTTTTCTAAAGTCATTGTGAACATCTTATGTTCTTTATTATACTCATCCAGGGAATATCTTGTAAAACACATTTCACAAGCAGGCAAGATATTTCACTTTTTTTTCTTACTGTGGTTTAACCCACTTGTGATTTCAAAACTTAAATACTTTTAAAGATTCAGTCCCTTTAGAAACGCTAATCTCAAAAGGATTTTTCTTTCCTTTTTTGGTGTGAAAGTAATCATTTATGTCTTGGCAATTATATACTGCATTCTATTTTATTTCTATTGCATTTTTCAGATTAATCTTATTCTCCTATTATTCTAGTTACAATCCTGTCTGTTTCCAGTAACGCTGTTAACACAAAGTGAAAAAAAGTATTCTTAGAAAAGAAAAAGATTTATGTTGAAGTTTTATAGAGGCTTATTTTCCCTTACTTTTCCTTTTTGCTTCAAAACATTGCACTCCAGGAATGCTTTTACATTTGAGGCTAAGTCTGCAGCTCAGAAATATTGATTCTTTTATCTGCAGGATGTTCTTGTCCACCGCAGACAGCACAAATGAATGAAAATACATTTATTTTCATCCCTTTCAGAAAAGGCTTGCAATCTGTCTATGGCCTTTCATGATCAAGACACAAAGTCCTTTGGCTTAATGTTATGTAAAGCATAAGTACAGAACAGTCTCAATAAAAGATTCTACCTCAGGAAAGTGAAAGAATCAAGAGGGACTTGGAAATCTTTTGTATAATAATGCATGCATTCAATGTTTACTAAGTGACTTCTAAAACTAAAACCTAGCTTAAAGTTTATAGATAAAATAACCAGAAGTATGAATGCTCCATAATTTCTTGAAATATCATCCACTCTAGTGAGAAAAGAGCATCTCTATGGAAAACAGCATTAGTATTTGAGAAATTCCTAAAAGAAGAATCTTAGTCTATCAAAAGACCCAGATTATAGGTCCAGTTATCAGCAATTAAATTCTCAAATGTAAAATAAAGTTCAAAACATACCTTACAGTACCCTCTAGCAGCCTAAGTCACTTATTCTGTGGACATACTGTTTTGTTGTTTGTATTATTATGGTTCAGTTACTGGTATTCCCTATTATGTCTTCAATATTTTCATATTTCCAGGTACATCATAATATTTCAAATTGTGGTGCTGGGAAAGACTGAGAGCCCCTTGGACTGCTAGGAGATCAAACCAGTAAATCATAAAGGAAACCAACACTGAACATTCATTGAGAGGACAGATGCTGAAGTTGAAGCTCCAATACTATGGCCACGTGATGCAAAGAGGCTGCACAATGGAAAAGACCTCGATACTGGGAAAGATTAAAGGAAAGAGAAGGGAACAGCAGAGGATAAGATGGATAGATAGCATCATGGACTCAATGGACATGAATCTGGGCAAGCTCTGGGAGAGAGTGGAGGACAGAGGAGCCTGGCACACTGCAGTTCATGAGGTCACAATGAATCAGACAGGACTTAGTAACCAAACAGCAACAAATAATGATAACCAAATATATAAATATGTATATATATGTATTAATTTGTTTAATGAAATATTGAAAAGCTGTTGTAGTGATTGAGGACTTTCATCTTGTGCTTGAAGGTTATTGAGGAATCTGTTTAACACCTAGGGGTTTTTACTTAAAGTGCATCAGATGACTTCCATATTATCCCTCCAGATGACCATATTTCCTTTGTTGTTGTTGTTCAGTCACTCAGTCATGTCCAACTCTTTGTTACCCCATGGACTCCAGCATGCCAGTTTTCCCTGTCCTTCACCATCTCCCAGAGTTTGCTCAAATGTATGTCCATTGAATTGGTCATCCCATCCAACTGTTTGGTAGTTAGAATAGGAAAAAGGAGTCCAGAAAGGCAGTGGCTAAAAGGTAAAGAAGGGAAAAGCCCACAAAAATAGAACAAAAGAAGGACCAAGGACTTAAGTGAGCACCTCAGGCAAGACAAACAGCACTCCTGGCTAGCCCAATCTATATAGGGAAGGCCCAGGGAGAGGAGAAAAAAAAATATATATATCTATATATCTATATCTATATCTATATCTATATCTATATCTATATATATATATATATATATATAGAGAGAGAGAGAGAGAGAGAGAGGGAGGATCCAAAATTGGGCTGGGGGCTTCTCTTCACGTCTTTTGTGTTGGCCCACCCTCGGGCCTCAAGGATGTATTTTTCTTTACTTTCTAAATAAAACTGAGCTGTAACATGGGGCTGTAACACTGGTCTGCCCATCACTTCAAATTTTTGTTGCCAAGAGGCAGAACTGAGGAAATTACAAATTTCTCTGACACAACCATCTCATTCCATATTTCCTTACCTATTAAATAAAGATATTTTTCACATGTTCTACTGTTCAAGCGCAAGAAGCATGAAATTATTATATATTCCTGATTCTAATTTGCCAGGCTTTTGTCTCTGTTGACCTTATGTCCATTAAACCCCAAATTCTTTAGCTAATAGCCAAGGTGTTACTTATTTATAAGAAATGAAACTAAATTGAGAGGGGCCTTTCTCAATTGGATTAAATGTGAATGTTGCACCAGCATACTGAAACTATCATTCTTGCTAGCAATTTTTTTCTTTCATCCCTGTATTAAGATGTTTATAGTCTGTATGTTAGGGTATATGAAGGAAGAAAAGTAAAGGGGATCTTAGAAGAACAAGAAAAGTTAAATTATTAGGTTAGCTTTACTTTCTCAGTCTTTCTTGATAAGACCTGTGCAGAATGTCCATTTAGAATTCAGCTAGAAATACACAAATTTCTATGACAATCAGCCAGGCATATCTCAGGCAAGCCATGGTTTACTTCTGAAGAATTCCCTCATGTGCCCAGGTAGTCTGGACTAAGGAAAATAAGGTTTTCTCACAGGAAGCAATTGTTTTTTTGAAACTGTGTGTATGTGTATTTCCTCAAAAACAGGGCCTCAGGATAAGATAACTTGTAAACAAATGATTTGTCTCATTTTTCTTTAATGAAAGATAATCTATGCCAAAGCACAGAAGAGAGGAAGAGCTTCTAGGACAAAAGAATTGTCCCAGCAATAGTGATGTCTTATACTTGGAAATATTTAATGTTGGTTCAATAAGATAAGAACTGCGACTCACATAATTCTCTAGCCTATTTATACCCACATTTAAATAATTAAACATTATGGAAATAGCAATGCTTACCCTTAGTTTGGAAGAACAGAATTAAAATGGATTTCCTAGAATAGGAGTAGAATCAGAATTTAATACCATTTAGTAGAATCCATCAATTTACTTAAGAGTTTACCATTTATAAAGTTCATTTGTGGACATTATCATAGATAAATCACCAGTAAAAATGATGAGGTAAGACAAAGCTATTAATCCTTTCATGAATATAAGAAATTAACTGATTTATCATAATCAGTTTTCATAGATCAGAAAAATGTCATTTTCTTGACAGTCTTCCCTTAATCACTCAATTGCAAACAACTCCATCATCCTCCAAGTTTTCAGTGAAATATTATAGTTCTGTACCTCACTATTCTCACCTATAAGCTTCGCAGGTGGCTCAGATGGTAAAGAAGTTGGCTGCAATGCAGGAGATCCAGGTTTGATCCCTGGTTCAGGAAGATCACCTGGAGAAGGGAAAGATTACCCACTCCAGAATTCTTACCTGGAAAACTCCATGGACAGAGGAGCCTGCCAGGCTCCTCTGTCCATGGGGTCGCAAAGACGGAGCAATTAACCCTAACTAGCTACTCTCCCCTATAGAATCTAACCATGATGAATAAGCATATCTAAATACATTTTGCAATTCAGAATGTACAAGGCACTGATTTAACTAAATGTTTGTATTTATTCACTTGCTCTTCCTAACAGTAAGTATTATCTCCAATTTGTAAATAAGGAAATTAAAAACTCAGTAAAAGAACTTGTAAAATATTACTCTAGCAGTATGTGGCAGAGCCAAAATTAAAACAGAAACCTCACGTTTTTATACACCTCATACTGTCTCTTTGAGTAAAGAATATCATATTTACTCATATAATACTTAGAATGTATAGCAGAATGCTTTGAGAATACTAGGTAGTAAGGAAATGCTCATCAAATGACTGAACTAAAAATAAACAGGGAGTGGCAGCAGCCAGATGGCTAACAGGTGGCAGGTATCATTCTCCTTCCTCAGTGCCCTTAGGGCAAAACTTCTATATAGTCTGGCTCCTATCCTCACTTCCTCAGTGTGATTTTCTCAGGGTGACTGGAGATGCTGTGCCTTGGGCTCAAAGTCCCCAAAATTCCCACCCAATAAAACATAGTTATCAAAAAACTATCAATGAAATAAATTAAATAGGACCTCAAATAAAGAAGAAAAAATAATGTTCAAGAATAAAGATGAAAACAGGTCAACTTGATCTTGACAACATAATCAGAATCCTATCAGTAAGCAAACATAAAAGGGCCAGAAATAGTCTTAACATTGTTTCCCTCAACAAGCATATAGATCTTAGACAAGCAAAACATAGTTTAATATAAGATAGAGGACAAAATATTAAAAAAAAAGTGAATTTGTGTGAGGCAGCTAAGTTAAAGGTGAAAGCTGTCATATAACAAAGGATTTCTGTCTAATGCAAATGGTGTGAACTGCATAAAGATCTAATTTCTCTGATAAAAGTGATATCATGCATTTAGATTTAACTAAGACATTTCAAACTAATTATTTTTCATAATTTTAAGTCCCTGTTTTTTCTCTGCTCTTATAATATGTGTATCATTTAAACCTATATACCCAATCTATATATCACAAACTATTATAGCATAATAAGTAAACAAATATTTGCTGACATTAAGAATGGCAATATTATTGCTATAAATAAAATCAGAAAAATAATTTTAAAATGTAGTAATATACTCAATGCTAAATAATATAAGAAAGATATCATTATATTATTATAACTGCATGTTAAAATTCTGTATTCTACGAAGCTTAAAATGCCTATTTGCATACACAACATAGTTATATGAAATATACTTGAAATATGCATATGGATTTTGGAAAAGGAGAAGCATGACTGATTAAAAAATGATGTCTTTGGAGGAATAACATAGATGAAATGCAAATTTTAAAATATTAATTTTTCTGATTATGCAAAGTTGGCAAAAGTTTTGAACAGACTCCAAAATGCAAGGGAGGGATACATAGCTTAAATATATTTTAAAACGATCACCTGAAATATGATTAGTTCTAACAGTCTGAATCAAACCCGTAAGAGACCATAGAATTCATAGCAGCATAACTCTGGGATCTTACAGACAACATTCATGTATCTGTCCACTCATGAACTTTTTTTTCTGACTTGTGCCAAAATAAACCTTTAGAAATCCCATTAAGTTTCTCTATAAGAGGGGTTCATAGAAATGCCTACCTGATTTGTTTGTTGCATAGATTTTATATGGTAAGTGTATAAAGGACTTAAGCAGTTATTTAGCCTGTTATATAACATTAGCAATTGCTTTTTTTTTTTTTCCATTTTAGATTAGAAATAATGTCAGTTAGTAACCAATGACTGTGTAAGAAAAAGGGGGAAGGACTTGATTGGCTCTCAGATGAAACAGAGTATTAGCATACAATGAATAGACTTAACACTTACAAAGTAAAAATACAGAAACAAGTTTGAGCCAAACAATGTGTGAAAATAAATCAAAGTGGAGGCACCTTTGGCCTTATGTGTGTGTATGTGTGTTCAGTTGTTTCAGTCATGTATGACTGTTTATGACCCCATGGACTTCAGCCTATCAGGCTCCTCTGTCCATGGGATTTTCCAGGCAAGAATATTGGAGTGGACTGACCCCAATCCAGGGATCAGACTTGCATCTACTGCATTGCAGAAAGATTCTTTACCATTGAGCCACAAGGGAAGCCTAATGATAGACCTCACAGTCCTTGTTGCTTAGTCACTCAGTTTATCAGAATCTTTGTGACACCATAGACTGTAGCCAGCCAGTCTCCTCTGTCCATGGCATTTCACCAGCAAGAATACTGGAGTGGAGTGTCATTTCCTCCTCCAGGAGATCGTCCCCACGCAGGGAATGAACCTGTATCTCCTGCACTGGCAGGTGGATTCTGGACTGCTGAGCCACAAAGGAAGCCCAATAATGGACTTCAGGTATACACAACTCAAGAAAAAAAGCTTAAGCTTAGCTTTTCTTCCCAAAGCCCTCATTTCCTCAAAGTCATCACATACCAATGGCCCATCATATAATGATCATTGATGGCATTTTGGAAAGCCCCCAATCCAACCGATAAGAAGAGACCCAACAACTATATTTCTTGCTTTTTTTGTTGTTAGTTTTATTGGGGGCATAGTTGTTTTACAACATTGTGTTAGTTTCTGATATACAATGGAGACAATCAATTATGTGTATCCATATACGCCCTCCCTCCTGGGCCTCCTTCCCGTTCCCCCGTCCCATCACTCTAGGTCATCAGAGAGCACTGAGCAGAGCTCCCTGCACTATACAACAGCTTACCACTAACTATTTTACACATAGGGGTGTATATATGTCAGCGGGCAGAAGCCCTAAATAGACATTTCTCTAAAGAAGGCATACAGATGGCCAAGAGGCAGAAGAAAAGATGATCTACTTCCTGCTTTTAACCAATAAATAGTCGAGCTTACCCTGCTTTTAGCTGATTGCTTAACTTTGCTTTTGATTTGCTCTGCCCAGTTCTTCAAATATAGTACACTTAAACTTAGAATATGATCACACTCAAGTAATGTTACTTTTCTTTGACACCTGGCCCTATTCCAAGGTAAAGAATTGCTTTATTCTAGAGAGACTGCAAAAGTTTAAAAGTCAGAAACACAAAGCAGCATTCATAAAGGAAATTTAATTTTAGAAAGTATAAATGTTTTTCACAAAAGTAACTATAGTTATTATATAGCACACACATGTATATCTATCTATTTCTATTTCTGCATCTATTATTTCTATCCCATCTCCATGGGATTTTGCTGCATGACTTTTTTCGGACTTGTGGTGGGTGGAGCGCAAATGTGACACTGATCCATGACTTCAGTCTTGGCTTTGTGACCTGCTTGGAAAATATGCTGCTAACATATGTGATACAAGCACAGGCTTGAAATGTTTTTATGAGTGTGGATGTTGCCCTCTAAAGCTCCTGCCTTCATCATAATAAGAACTTCTTCCCTGCACCTTATGATATGGATCCAAAATGAAAATATATAAAGCATACATGAACCCAATTTGCCAATTCTAGCCAGACCCCACTGCTAGAAAAAGAGCTTCCTGGCAGTCCAACCAGGCTAACAAAACCCAAACACCTAGAAGACAGACAAGATGCAATAAATGATTGATATTCAAAGATGCCAATTTTTTAAGTGTTTTCTCATACAAGAATAGAAAGTAACCGATAAATACTATCTGCCAGTTAAATAAATGCATTACAAGCTATTTTATTATAGCATATGTATCCTCTCTATATTGCCACAGGTGAGCTTTGAATATTTTATTGATTCTGTTTGGTGAAAGAAATAGTGAAGATATGTAAATAATATTGCCCATGTAATATAATATAATAATGAATAAATATAGATATAAGATGCTTTAAAATGTTAAAAGAAGTTTATCAGTATGACAGGACATTTAAAAAATATTTACTGTAAAAAAATAACCATTATACACATGCAAACTATGCCCATAGGATGAAAATAATATATGTGTTCTCTGAACCTTCACATATAATGCCTTCAGTCATTAAATCACTTCCTTCAGTAAGATTTTTAAAGAGATCTTGGCAACACATAGCTCCAGAAGCAACGTATCAACCATTAATTCAAACTAGTGTCTGTAAAAAGTCATCATATTTAAAACTAGAATGTTTTCATGAATGTATGCTTAACTTTCTTCCAGGTTATATATTTTCCAAAAAGTGTGGCTACAAGTTGCTTCTGAGTTTGTCACATAGACTTCAGAAAGATACGTTGTTAGTAAACACTACTCATTTGAGGATCATTGACTCGAAAGAGTTACCACAACTTTGCAGGTTTCCCACATTACAAACATTATCAATTAAAATGAAAGGAATTCAATAGATAGCGAAGTAATATTCAGTCAAGATATAATAGTAGTAGTAGTGTTAGTCACTCAGTCTAAACAGCATATCAAGCCGTTTAGATCTACTTGCGATTTCTCCTTAAAGTGGCCCTAAATATTCTGTGCATTTCAATAAAAGAGAAATATTTCATAGTTGAAACTTTGTGACGCCATAGGGATGATTATTTAACTAGAGTGATTTTCAGTAATTTCATCAGAAGCAATTCTTTTTAATGTTAGAAACATCAAGAAATTCACCTTTACCTATTTTGGAAGTTCCAGTATATGAAAGTTTAGCCTGTTTATTTTTTCCCCAAAGAAATTCACCACACTATCAGTAATTATGAGTGAGTTGGTATGATGTATGCATATGGAATATTTTCAGATTAAGATCTTTTTTCAGGTTTCTTTGATAAGGTTAAGGTTTTTCATATAATAGCTCTTATTTATGATTCTAAAATTAAAATAACCACTTATTTAAAATCTGAAAACACCTTTCCTACTCCCTCATGAAAACTTGACTGTAAGTTGGAAAAAGGGCCAAGAATTTTGCTATTTTTTTCTCCTCCTTTTGGTTTCAGAGACAAATTCTATCTTATATCAAAGGTCTTTTGGGGGACATAACAATTTAGTAACTTAATGGAGCTCATATAACATAATTGCACTAAAATCTTTCATGAACTATTCTATTTTTCCTCTATATAAATCTTCTTAGCTAACTAGTCTAGAATAACAAGTGAATAACACCATCACTTCTGAAAAATGAGAGTATCAAGAAAAGATAAACTGAATTTTACGTATGCAATTTACTTTTCAGACATTTTAAAGAAAATAGGCCTTTACATTCTGGATTCATGGAACAGGCATTGAGGCTTAAATGGTTTATTTTTTCCCAAAATGAACATCTTTTTATTCATAGTGTATTATTGCTCTTCACAGCTATAGCCTCAGTCTTCACAAACTGCCCCAAGTTGGTTACTGATTTCACTTATACTTTCCTGCCTTTTTATTGTGGAGGAGGCATTTTTGCTCATTCTATTTTATAAGCATGGATATACAAGAGAAAGCTGAAAGAAGAATAGAGAGGATAAGAAGGGATTGGGGAAAAGATATGTATAGTTCCCACATAGCAGATAAAAAATAATTTCTATTTGACAGGGCATGATATATTGTAGCAATTCAGAAAATCTGCTATCCAATTGTCAAAAACAATTTATTTTGAGACTTTGCAAACTTTGTTTTGCCTTTAGACAAGAAAACTCCAACAGAATAAAGAGTAAAGCTTAGTGAAGCTAGTAGCTCCTTCCACAGGAGGGTTCACTGTTAGCAAACCAGACTACTACCTCCAATTTCCATGACCATTTAAACACGTTGTTCTTCAAAGTGAACAAATTTATCCTCATCTATAATTAATAATTGTTTGGTATACCTCTAGGCTTTTTTTTTTTTTTTTAGCTCATTAACCTCACACTAGTTATTCTAGCCCACAAATGATCTTAATGCACTTTTGTGACACTTTTATTTGTTAACAGAAGATTTAGTACTTAATCAGTCTCAATTAATTGAATATACCTCAAGTTTTTTGCACAGACAATCAACAACAGAGCCAACACTCAAAGCCATTTTTGAAACCAGTCCTTGTTTTATTACCTGTGCTTATTTACCCTTGGTTACAGATTCCTTATATGATACATTTTTTTTGTTCCATCTGAAGACATCTATAAATACATCTAGATAGTATGTGCAGGATCAGCTAGACAGTTACTTTGTGTATATAGAAAATATGGACTCACCTCCTAGATGACTAATCACCTTGTCTTTCTTGTTTCATTAAACAACTTTAAAGTGAAAACACCTGATTTTCTGCCTTTACCAGGGATTTGTACTGTAAACTTCAATGGAGATCATGCTTTTGAATTATAAATTATTTGAAAAAGTTATTGAGAATTTTTTTAAGAAACTACGATACTAATTTTGTGAGGAAATTACATAGAAACCCTAATTTCTAATGTTCAGCCTTTCTCACAGGCCATAGATATAAAGAGGTGAGTAAAGACAACATTATAAACAGTATCTTATATCAAAATTTAGAATGGAGTTAGTTTCAAAATCCAGAACATTTGTAAGAGAGATTCTTTAACTCTTGTGTTTCGATCCTGGTTTCAGTATTTTCAGGCTTGCAAAGCCAAAAAAGTTACTCAATTTAAGTGTCTCCCTCTGTAGAATAACAATTATAATACTAATTGTACAGTGAGGATTAAGTGAGATGGTATATGGGAACATTGTTTTGTCATCAGTGAAATACTTTACTTCCCATATATGAGAGAGGATGTGTTGTTTATGGTAGACACAGGGGAGATCGCTAAAATATAAATCAAGAGGTTGAGTGATAGAGAACTATCTGTGGATGGGATATCTACACAGAGCTGTGCTCAGCAGAAAGGCATATGTCATCAAGTATCCTTTCTATTTAGATATTTCTGTAAGATAAGGAATTATGGTTGCCGGGCAGAAAAAACCCCACCATCATGTAAGGCTTTATTTTACCTGTGCACTGAGTGAAGCTTTTTTTTTTTTTTTTTTCTTTCTTTCAGTAAGTCTAAGGGTTCAAAATTGGAAAGGAAGTACATCAAGGCTGCTTATATAACTTATATTCAGATTACATCATGCAATATGCCAGACTGGATGCATCACACACTAGAATCGAGATTGCCAGGGAAAGTACCAACAACCTCAGACATGCAGTTGACACCAATTTAATGGCAGAATGCAAAGAGAAATTCAAGAGCTTCTTGACCAGGGTAAATGAGGAGAGTTTAAACCAGTTTAAGCTGGCTTAAAACTCAATTCAAAAAACGGAAATCATGGCTTCCAGTATCATCATTTCATGGCAAACAGATTGGGGAAAAGTGAAAACCATGGCAGACTTTATTTTCTTGGACTCCAACATCATTGCGGACTGTAACTGCGGCCATGAAATTAAAAGACGCTTGCTCCTTGAAATAAAAGCTATGAGAAACCTAGACAGTATATTAAACATCAGAGACATGACCTTGCTGAAAGGTCCGCACAATCAAGCTGTGTTTTTTCCAATAGTCATGTACAGATGTGAGAACTGGACCATAAGGAAGGCTGAGCATTGGAGAATTGATACTTCTGAACTGTGGTGCTGGAGAAGACTCTTGAGAGTCCCTTGGACTGCAAGAACATCAAACCAGTCAATCCTAAAGGAAATCAACTCTGAATATTAATAGGAATGATGCTGCAGCTGAAGCACCCATACTTTGGCCAACTGATTTGAATAGCCAACTCATTAGAAAAAATTCTGATGCTGGGAAAGAGTGAGGCCAGGATGTTCCATGTATTATTATTGTCTTAAAAAGTAAATATATGCAAGCTGGTTAGTCAAGTAAATAGGGTTCTGGCCAAGACTTGCTTTTCTCAGTTCTGTCTCTTGGCGCCTCTCTCCTCACTATGCAAAGAGTTTCACTATGCTCCAGTACTGGCGGCTTTGTGACCACAATCATTTCCCCACTACACACAATGTCTTCCTTTTGCTTTTGTTGTCGTTTTGCTCATATTAACTAATAAAGGCCCTCAATTTTTGAGACATCTCTCTCTTTTCCCCAATCTAGAAATTCATGGTAGATTAGTGAACCATCCCAGGGATGGTGGAGCCTGGTGGGCTGCCGTCTATCGGGTCGCACAGAATCAGACATGACTGAAGCGACTTAGCAGCAGCAGAATTTAGTTCAGGTAATATAATTTACTGGGCTTCCCAGATGGCTCGGTGGTGAAGAATGTTCATGCCAAAGCAGGAGACACGGAGTGGATCCCTGGCTTGAGAAACTCCTCTGGAGAAGTAAATAGCAACAGACTCCAGTATTCTTGCCTGGGAAATCCCATGAAAAAAGAAGCCTGATGGATTTCAGTCCATGGAGTCACAAAAAGAGCCAGACACAACTTAGAGATTAAACAGCAACAATAACATACCATTTACTAGGTGTTAGACAGTAGAAATGTCTCTTATTCCCACTGGATTATTGTTTCCACCCAAAAATTAAATAAATTTAACAATTATGTTCAAACTACCACACAATTGCACTCATCTCACACACTAGTAAAGTGATGTTCAAAATTCTCCAAGCAAAATTTCAACAATGTGTGAACCGAGAACTTTCAGATGTTCAAGCTGGATTTAGAAAAGGTAGAGGAACCAGAGATCAAATTCCCAATGTCCATTCGATCATCGAAAAAGCAAGAAAATTCCAGAAGCACATCTGCTTCTACTTCATTGACTACACTAGAACCTTCAACTGTATGGGTTAGAACAAACTGAAAAATTCTTAAAAAGAAGGGAATACCAGACTAACCTACCTGCCTCCTGAGAAACCTGTATGCAGGTCAAGAACCAATACTTAGAAACAGACATGGAAGGATGGACTGGAAGCAAATTGGGAAAGGAGTATGTCAAGGCTGTATACTTCCACCTTGATTACTTAACTTATATTCAGAGTATATAATGTGAAATGCCAGGCTGGATGAAGCACAAGCTAGAATCAACATTGCTGGGAGAAACATCAATAATCATAGATATGCAAATGATACCACCCTTATGGTAAAAAGTGAAGAGGAAACAACTTGATGAAAGTGAAAGAGGAGAATGAAAAACTGACTTAAAACTCAACATTCAAAAAACTAAAATCATGGCTTCTGGTCCCATCACTTCATGGCAATTAGCTGGGGAAACAATGGAAACAGTGACAGATTTTATTTTCTTGGGCTCCAAAATCACTGCAGATGGTGACTGCAGCCATGAACTTAAAAGTTGTTTGCTCCTTGGAAGAAAAAATATGTCAAACCTAGACAGTATATTTAAAAGCAGAGGCATTAATTTACCAACAAAGGTCTGTCTAGTCAAATCTATGGCTTTTCCAGGAGTGATGCATGGATCTGAGTGTTGGACCATAAAGAAAGCTGAGCACTGAAGAATTGATGCTTTTGAACTATGGAGCTAGAGAAGACTCTTGAGAGCCCTTTGGGTTGCAAGGAGATCAAACTAGTCAACCCTAAAGTCAATCAGTCTTGAGTCTTCCTTGGAAGGGCTGATGCTGAAGTTGAAGTTCCAATACTTTGGCCACCTGATGTAAAGAACTGACTCTTTGGAAAAGACCCTGATGCTGGGGAAGACTGAAGGCAGAAGGAGAAGAGGACAACAGAGAACACGATGGTTGGATGGCATCACCAACTCAATGTGCGTGGGTTTGAGCAAGCTCCGGATATAGAAAAGCCTGGTTTGCTACAGTCCATGGGATCGCAAAGAATCAAACACAATTGAGCAACTGAACTGAACTGTACTGAACTGAATAATAATTATCTCTGCTCAATTTATTGTTTTTGTGTGTGTGTGTGTGTGAGAGTAAATGAGATGCAAAAAATGTTACTTCAACTTTAATGGGCTAAATTATTAAGAAAAATTGCTAAGGTGATCATTGTTATGTAGAAACTTCTGCTGGTATCTCTTCTAATCTATGCTTTCTTTTTTGCATTATTCATTTAGAGTAAAGTTTAAGTAAAGCAGGAAAAAGAGTAGTAACTTGTTAATCCTTCAGTGATGACTGCCTTGCATAGATTCATTACATCAAATGTGTTTACATTTTTAAATGATTTGTCAGTGTGGACTTTTTAACCAAAAAATTCTAGAGAAGATATAGCGGGAATTTGACTAAGATCTGAACATTTTTCTAGGTCTGTGGTAATATTCAGTAAGGTTTCTTCTTATGAGGAGTAAATTGTGTGCAGTAAAAGAAGTGAATTAATATGGAAAGTAATGCTTTCTCTTTGTCCTTAAAATCATGGCACAGATAAATACTGAATATAAAACAAACTTTCATTATCTTTTCATAATTTATCTTGATATGAGAATTCATTGACATATGCTCTTTAGCTTATATTAATAGAAAAAAATAAGTCTTTTTAAAAAACAATGTTTATGGCAGCAAGAGTGAAACCAATGCAAACAATATACTTCAGAAGATTATGACATATCAATTCAAGTTCACCAGTTGTGTCAGTTTGTGGGCGGGAGCTGTTGTTAATGGGAGGCTATTCATGAGTAGGGTCAGGAGAGAAATGTGAAACCTCTATGTCTTACACTCAACATTGCCTAAAACTACTCTGAAATACAATCTATCAAAATATTTTCCAAAAGAGTTTTAAAAAAAAAGTCTCTAAAATGCCCAAGCAATTTAACAAAAGAAAAAAAAGGCTTTCCTTAGGGAAGTAAGAGCGTGGCTGAAGACTTTTTGATCAAACGCTTAAATCTCAAAGTAAAAATTAGCATACTTGCTTGCAACTTTTAGGAGATTTAAGACTCAAAGAAGTGAAATACACAATGGAATTGTAATTTATGACAAAATTGATAGGATTTTTTGGGGGGAGATGCTTTAAAATACAAAATTTTTATAAAGATTTATAAATTTATAATTTATTCATTATTAAATAAATGAATAATTTATATTTTGATTCATAGCATTCTGTTGATTTTTTTTTCTAAGCAACCTACTTCTATGAAGTAGGCTGTTATTTATTTTTGGTTAAAAGAATTTTCTAGAGTCATTTATGTAGTATACCAAAGATCCAAATATCAAATTATAGTGTACTGACAAAGAATAAGAGGCAAATCATAATAGCTGGAAGGTATTAAGTTCCAAGTATGTCATGTTTACTTTTGGATAATAGCTGTATATTTTATTAGTGGCATATAATTTAAGTACAATCAAATGATTTCAAGCTTCAGAGCACATTAAAATTTAGCTAATGTGCTTTTGGTTTTCATTCTTCTAGTTTTTATGTCTATTTTTTCTTCCACTGGAAATCATGTAAAAGGAGTTTTTTGTTTTTTTTTTTGTTTCTTTTTTTTTAACACAAAATTATTAACTGACTCTACCAATGCTGATAGGTAATATAATTGTTGATATAACCTTTCCTGGTTTCAGTTTCTCCCTCTGATGTACTTCTCTAACAATTTATTTAAAAAACTAAATAAATAAATTTATTTGCTATTTTAAAAGTTGACCCTGAAATTAGGGATTGTTGTAAAGGGAGAAAATAATGCAAAGGGAGAAGAATGCGGAACAGGTGGCTGGTTGCTTCTATAGTCCAGAAGAAATGTGTCAGTGTCATGAACCAGAAAGGTAGTCAAAAACAGAATCAGAAATAGTCACATTCCAGAAATATTTTGGAAACTGTTCCAAGGATATTTCGTAATGAATTTATTATTGGGGTATAAGAGAGTGGGAAGTAAAGTAGAGAAAAGAGGTAGGGAAAGAGAAAGGGAGGAAGTTCAGTTCAGTTCAGTTCAGTCGCTCAGTCGTGTCTGACTCTTTGCGACCACATGAATTGCAGCACGCCAGGCCTCCCTGTACATCACCAACTCCCGGAGTCCACCCAAACCCATGCCCATTGAGTTAGTGATGCCATCCAACCATTTCATCCTCTGTGGTCCCCTTCTCCTCCTGCCTTCAATCTTTCCCAGCATCAGGGTCTTTTAAATTAGTCAGCTCTTTGCATCAGGTGGCCAAAGTATTGAAGTTTCAGCTTCAACATCAGTCCCTCCAATGAACACCCAGGACTGATCTCCTTTAGGATGGACTGGTTGGATCTCCTTGCAGTCCAAGGGACTCTCAAGAGTCTTCTCCAACACCACAGTTCAAAAGCATCAATTCTTCTGTGCTCAGCTTTCTTTATGGTCCAACTCTCACATCCATACATGACCACTGGAAAAACCATAGCCTTGACTAGGCAGAACTTTGTTGGCAAAGTAATGTCTCTGCTTTTTAATATGCTATCTAGGTTGGTCATAACTTTCCTTCCAAGGAGTGAGAATCTTTTAATTTCATGGCTGCAATCACCACCTGCAGTAATTTTGGAGACCAGAAAAATAAAGTCCAACACTGTTTCCACTGTTTCCCCATCTGTTTGCCATGAAGTGATGGGACTGGCTGCCATGATCTTAGTTTTCTGAATGTTGAGCTTTAAGCCAACTTTTTCACTCTCCTCTTTCACTTTTATCAAGAGGCTTTCTAGTTCTTCTTTACTTTCTGCCATAAGGGTGGTGTCATCTGCATATCTGAGGTTACTGATATTTCTTGCGGCATACTTGATTACAGCACGTGTTTCATCCAGCCCAGCATTTCTCATTATGTACTCTGCATATAAGTTATATATGCAAGGTGACACTATGCAGCCTTGATGGACTCCTTTTCCTATTTGGAATCAGTCTGTTGTTCCATGTCCAGTTCTAACTGTTGCTTCCTGACCTGCATACAGGTTTCTCAAGAGGCAGGTCAGGAGGTCTGGTATTCCCATCTCTTTCAGAATTTTCCACAGTTTTTTTTGTGATCCACACAGTCAAAGCTTTATCATATTCAATAAGACAGAAATAGATGTTTTTCTGGAATTCTCTTGCTTTTTCAATGATCCAGCAGATGTTGGCAGTTTGATCTCTGGTTCCTCTGCCTTTTCTAAAACCAGCTTGAACGTCAGGAAGTTCACCGTTCACATATTGCCAAAGCCTGGCTTGGAGAATTTTAAGCATCACTTTACTAGCATGTGAGATGATGCAGTTGTGCACTAGTTTGAGCACTCTTTGGCATTGCCTTTCTTTGGGATTGGAATGAAACCTGACCTTTTCCTGTCCTGTGACCACTGCTGAGTTTTCCAAATTTGCTGGCATACTGAGTGAAGCACTTTCACAGCATCATCTTTTAGGATTTGAAATAGCTCAACTGGAATTCTATCACCTCCCCTAGCTCTGCTCATAGTGATGCTTGCTAAGGCCCACTTGACTTCACATCCAGGATGTCTGGCTCTAGGTGAGTGATCACACCATTATGATTATCTGGGCCGTGAAGATCTTTTTGGTACAGTTCTTCTGTGTATTCTTGCCACCTCTTCTTAACATCTGCTTCTTTTAGGTTCCTACAATTTCTGTCCTTTTTTTGAGCCCATCTTTGCATAAAATGTTCCCTTGGTATCTTTAATTTTCTTGAAGAGATCTCTAGTCTTTCCCATTCTATTGCTTTCCTATATTTCTTTACATTGATCGCTGAGGAAGGCTTTCACAAACAATAAATAAGTAAAAAAAGAGGATGAGAGTAGCTACAGATAAGTGGGCTTAATCAGCTGGAGTGTTGGTGTTGTCAACAATTGAGAAGAATTTCAGTTTAAGGCACATCCTTATTAAACATCAGTATGCAGCTATTATAGAGAATGAAGTATAATAAAAATAAGTTCAAAGGGGGACTGCAGAATAAATACATAAATTTTGGGACCATTGGTGCACAGATGACATTTAAAACTATGAGAATTTAAGAGATCATCAAGGTACTGGATAAAATAAAAATAAACAAACAAAGAGAAGTTTAAAGAATAAGACATGGAGTATTTCAAGGAAAATATTTTTAGAGATAAGAAACAAACAGAAATATAAACAGGAGAAAGGACTCTGATGAAATAGAAAATCAAGAGAATGCTATGTTCTAGAAATCATTAAAAAAATAATTTTTAAAGGAGACAAATGATATTAAGAAGAAGTTGCAAGAATACACAGAAGAACTATATAAAAAAGATCTTCATGACCAAGATAATCATGATGGTGTGATCAATCACCTAGAGCCAGACATCCTGGAATGTGAAGTAAAGTGGGCCTTAGCAAGCATCACTATGAGGAGAGCTAGGGGAGGTAATGGAATTCCAGTTGAGCTATTTCAGATCCTAAAAGATGATGCTGTGAAAGTGTTGCACTCACTATGCCAGCAAATTTGGAAAACTCAGCAGTGGCCACAGGACGGGAAAAGGTCAGTTTTCATTCCAATCACAAAGAAAGCAATGCCAAAGAGTGCTCAATTGCACTGCTCAATTTCATCCATCTCACACACTAGTAAAGTAATGCACAAAATTCAGCAAGACAGGCTTAAAAATACATGAACCGTGAGCTACCAGATGCTCAAGCTGGCTTTAGAAAAGACAGAGGGACCAGAGATCAAGTAGCCTACATCTGTTGGATCATCGATAAAAACAAGAGAGTTCCAGAAAAACATCAATTTCTGCTTTATTGACTATGCCAAAGCCTTTGACTGTGTGATTCACAATAAACTGTGGAAAATTCTGAAACAGATGGGAATACCAGAATACCTGATCTGCCTCTTGATAAATCTGTATGCAGGTCAGGAGTTGACAGTTAGAATTGGACATGGAACAACAGACGGTTCCAAGTAGGAAAAGGAGTACGTCAAGGCTGTATATTGTCACCCTGTTTATTTAACTTATATGCAGAGTGCATTATGAGAAATGCTGGGCTGTAGGAACCACAAGCTGGAAGCAAGATTAGTGGGAGAATTATCAGTAATCTCAGATACGCAGATGACACCACCCTTGTGGCAGAAAGTGAAGAAGAAATAAAGAGCCTCTTGGTAAAGGTGAAAGAGGAGAGTGAAAAAATTGGCTTACAGCTCAACATTCAGAAAACTAAGATCATGGCATCTGGTCCCATCACTTCATGGCAAATCGATGGGAAACAGTGGAAATAGTGGCAGACTTTATTTTTCTGGGCTCCGAAATCACTGAAGATGGTGACTGCAGCCATGAAATTAAACACATTTCCATCTAGTCAAGGCTATGGTTTCTCCATGTGAAAGTTGGACTATTAAGAAAGCTGAGTGCCGAAGAATTGATGCTTTTGAACTGTGGTGTTGAAGACTCTTGAGCGTCTCTTGGACTGCAAAGGATCCAACCAGTTCACCCTATAGGAAATCAGTCCTAAAAATTCATTGGAAGGACTGATGTTGAAGCTGTAACTCTAATACTTTGGCCACCTGATGTGAAGAACTGACTCATTTGAAAAGGCCCTGATGCTTTGAAAGATTAAAGGTGGGTAAAGAAGGGGATGACAGAGGATGTGATGGTTGGATGGCATCACCGACTCAGTTGACCTAAGTTTGAGTAAGCTCCAGGAGTTGGTGATGGACAGGGAGGCCTACTGTGCTGCAGTCCTTGGAGTCTCAAAGAGTTGGATACGAATGAGCAACTGAACTGAACTGAAAACAGAATTATTAGGTGACTACTGTAGTTTATGAGTCATTAAGATGGAAATCTAGCATTGACCATGGGATTTTGTCATATATAGATGATTGGTGACCTAGATTAAGACAGTTTGGGAAGAATAGTGAAGGAAATAATGAATTGAATACATACAAAGAAACTGACAAGGGAAAGTTCAAAGCAGTAAGCCCAGCAATCTTTGAAGTTTAGTTTTTCTGTAAAGAAAAGCAGAGAATGGCATTTGAGATGGAACTGTTAATGGATTTAGAAGACAGACTTTGAGGAGAACCCAAGGATACCTACACCGTGTTGTTTATGCCTCTTTGTAACCCATTATGGGCTATACCTATGAATCACTTCAAACTTACATTATGTGGCAAACATAATGAATGTTACTTCCATGACATCTTTATATTAAAATTTTCTAGAATTGCTCTTCTTGCTGCTTTTGCCTGACTATCTATGAGTCGTATAATCACAATACATAAACCTTGGCAAACACCTAACTGTGCTTTAACACAAACTATCCCCAGTTCAGCCCAGAGAAAAGAAACTATCTTTGGTTCACTTCATGAATGCAGCTGTGCAGAGGGCCCAGCTTAGCCATGACCAGACTCTTGACACATAAAATCTATGAGGAGACAATGATTATGTTATTTAGCATTTCTATCTAGGAATGAGATGCAAACATAGAAGAGGCAATACTTGAAACTTAGATTATTGGGAAATTGCAGTTACTAGAATTGGTGATGGACAGGGAAGCCTGGCATGCTACAATCCATGGGGTCACAAAGAGTTGAACATGACTGAGTGACTGAACTGAACTGTGAAGGACTATGTCTAGGTGATGACCATGGAAACAATGTCTAAGGTTGATGGAGGTTAATATGAGAAGACAATTTCAAGGAGGAGACCAGTTTGTTGAGAGTGATATATATGTATATGTATATGTATATATATATATATATATATATATATCAAGTCACCTAAAGTTTAGAATAAAATAGTCTTGGAAAACATGGCAGTGAAGTATAATCTAAATAGTTGAAAAATTAAGACCAGTAAACAGTGGGTTGATAAATAATTATAATAATGAGGTATATTTAATGATATAGCTTGCTATCAAAATATTCAACACAGTTGGCATAGTGAGAGAAAAGCAGTACAGAAGAAGTGGTACAAAGACTATGGAATCAAACAGATACTCCTTAAGAGAGCAACAGGATTACCCGGTTCTCAGGAAAGACTAGAGCATCAATTATGTCAAGAATGAAATATTAGTGAAAAAGATTAAGGATCTAGGTCGTTTGTCTGGCATGAATTATAAACTGCAAAGGGCACAGTCCCAGAAGTTGTCAAAAGTGAGAAATGGAGACAGAAGAGGTAATACATATATAACTGCATGGAGTTTATAGTATAGATGTTAAGATAAAATCTGGAAACATGGGACTTTGTGGGGAGACTGATAAGGGGAAAAAAGATGTAATGAAATCAATCTTCAGTAAATTATAATTATCACAATTCTTGTTGCAGGTAAAAAGAGTAAGTTTAATATATATATATACATATACATATATATATGTATATAAATTAGGTATGGAAGAATTCATGTATGAAACCTTGCATGCAAAACTGATAAAAGCATAATAAATGATTAAAATTTAGGTATGTATAAAGCCTGAGCTTATTTTATTCAAAATGCATTCATTAATTTATTTTGGATATAAGAAGAAATCAGACAAAATACTATACTCACAGCACTTTAACATGGGCACCATTTGTCAAGTTACAGAAAAAATATTATATTAGTTAATATGGTAAAAAAAAAACTATCAAGAAAAATATGCCAGATAAGATGATAGAAAAATATCAAGGCTTTTTGGGGAAAATATAGAAATAATAAAAACTATTACAGAAAGGTTGTAAGGAAAGGGTTCTTTGAGGAGGTGACTTCTGAGGAGCCAATGGAAAATGAGGAGGCAGGTCATAAAGTGCATGTTCTAACAGAATACTTCCCAACCAGATAAGAGTTGCATCAATGTTCCTGAGATGGCAATCTTGCTTCATTTCAGGAAATATAAAAGAACCAGTGACACTTCTGTGAAATGATCTTACGAAATAACAGGAGAAACTCTGAAGAAAAAAAATCAGAACATTCTCCAAGGAAGGCATCCTTGGTCAAGGTAAAAAAAGAAATAAATTTTTTTCTTTAGATATGAGAGTGAAAATGATCTGTAGCTCTCCAGGTTCCTCTGTTCATGAAATTATCCATGCAAGAATAATGGAATAAGTAGCCATGGTATGACAAGAAACCATAAAAGAATATTGGACATGTAAATGTCTTAATTGTATTTACTTTTAAGTCAAATTATGCTGGTCACTTTAGATGTCATAGTATAGACAAGTTAGGAAGCAACTAACGTGTTCTAGGAAGAAAACATTGTGGATTGTAATAAATACAGGAATGATGCCTCCCTCATGAGGAAAGAACAAAGTGTGCTTGTAAAACAGTAAACAGGGCAGAACTGAGGGTTCATGTTGAGGGTAAACAGATAAAAATTTGGGAATATAAAGTAAATCAGACAGTAAGAGATCTTGGTTTGCACTTAATTTTATTTAGTTTGACTGATTTTGAAATAAGAGAAAGAAAAGGAAGTTACTGGAAAAAGCAGGAAACCTATGTTACAGTGACAAAGAAAGAGTTCATTAGATGTGGGTTTCTCTTGACTGAAGACAGTAGAATGGACAGAAAATGATTCATAAAATATATTGTAAATGATGAATATGTTAGAATAGTAGAATAATTCTCATAAATAACATCCATTTTTCTATATATACTCTGTAAATGTATAGTGGGACAACATTGTTTACCATTTAATGAATTTTACAGATATTGTTGTTTAGATAAACTTCACATACAGGATGCATTTTATGAATTATTGTTATCCAGAAAGTAAAGAATCAAACTTCTAGCTTTTAAAATAAAAATATTCAGAAATAGGTGCACTGCTGGTTTCAACCATGATATGTAAATTATTTTTAAAATGTCATTCTTGTTCTAACATTAACAGAAAAAGAAGCTGAACAAATTGAAAACCAGTGACTTTTGTTATAGTCATCAGAGAACTGAGGTCACAGGGCAGACTCCCATCCTGCAATTTAAAGAGATGGAATATAAAATATCCAATGAGATCATCTTATCTGAGGCAAAAGCTGATGTACATACACTGCTAAGAACACTTTTATAAGAATTTTAATGAAATGATGCAGAATGAGTGTAGATTAATTTAAGACTGAGAAACTTCTTGGGGCCACAGTCTTACAGGGACTTGACGCTACTGTAGACATTATCACCTGGAACCTAACTAGGTTATAGAAGTAAGGAGCCTAGGAAACTGCCCTTTCTATTGTTTCAGGCAATGGAAAGGGAAAAGTAACCGGAAATATGTCCAAAGGGCTGTCCATAGCAAATATGTTCTTTTCAAGGAAAGTAACATTACTTAAAATTTAACATACAAAAAACAAGATCATGGCATTCAGTCCCATCACTTTATGGCAAGTAGAAAAGAAAGTAGTGGAAAAAGTGACAGATTTCTTTTCTTTGACTCCAAAATTACTGTGTACGGTGACTGCAGCCATGAAATTAAAAGATGCTTGCTCCTTGGAAGGGAAGCTATGACAGACCTAGGTATTGTATTAAAAAGCGGACACATCACTTAGCCAACAAAGGTCCATACAGTTAAAGCTATGGTTTTTCCTATAGTCATGTACTGATGTGAGAGTTGGACCGTAAATGAAGCTGAACACTAAAGAATTAATGCTTTCAAATTGTGGTGCTGGAGAGGACTCCAGAGTTCCTTGGACTGCAAAGAGACCAAACCAAAGAATCCTAAAGGGAATCAACCCTGAATATTCATTGGAAGGACTGATGCTGAAGCTGAAGCTTCAATACTTTGGCCATGTGATGCAAAGAGGTCTCAAAGAGTTGGATACAACTTAGTGACTGAGCAATGGCAACAGCAACAAGAATCACCAGGTGACCTACCCTATAATAAATGTAAAATTAATTTCTTAATAGCAATTTAAAGTAGGTTAGAAACTTGAATCTACATAAATTAAAAAATTGCCAAGGAAGGAACAAGTGAAGGTAAAATAAATGTTTTACTTTTCTTATTCTTAATTAATTGACCAGACAATTTAACTCAAAATAATAATAGTAACAATATATTTGACTTTTAAGTGAAATTAATAGCAACAAGATTACAGAGTTGGCAGGGGGAAATTCAGAATACTCTGTTGTGTGGTACTAACACTACCTAAGAATTGGTGTAATGTTATCTGAAAGTGAACTTAGATTAGTTTAAAATATATATGAAAAAGTCTAGTGCAACTATTAAAAACAATATAATAAGATCTAGCCATGATTTTATACAAGAAAAAAAATAGTTATAAAAACACAAATAGACTGAAAGTAAAGAAAATGAGAAATACATACCATGCTAACACTAAAAATAATTGGAGTAGATATATTAATTTCAGAAAAAAATTCACTCTGCAGCTAATATTAGAGAATGAAAATACATGAGGAAAAACTGACAAAAGTATAAGGAAAAACAGACAAAACTATGTTATGTTTGTAGACTTCTATAGCCATTGAACAGGAAAAGATGTTAGGTATAAACTTAGGAAATCTGATTAGTTTATACACTTTAGCTAATGATAATTTATCATAATAAAATATATATACCAAGTCATGCTAATGTATAATATCAATGACAGAAACTGTGTGTCAGGGGTGTATTTTATTAACTCTATACTCTGTTTTCATTTTTCTGAAAATCTAAAGCTAATCTGAAAGCTAAAAATTAATTAATAAAAACTGGGAAACAAAGTGAAAGCCTGCGAACACTTCAGTACCTGTGTGAGTCCGCCATCTGATCAGGCCACGGTCCGTGAGCTGTCCATGGGCTGAGAAGCGCAGCCTTCTCTATTTTCTGGCCTCTAAGTCTCTGCTTGAACCAGTTTTCCAAGATTATGAAGCTCATCCTTGGGTTCACCTGTGAATTGGGTTCACCTGTGAGGGAGCTTCCCAGTGCCCAGGAAATCTTCCTGTTTCAGGGCTCCCTCTCTCCATCAGGGCACAAGTTTCCATCCAGAAGTTCTCAGTCTTTTCCCTTTTTATGTCTCCATCCTCTCTCCGACCTCATATCAGGAAGCTTATTCTGTCCCCCTGGAGGTCTGGGGTCTTCTGCTGTCATCTGGAGGTTGCTTTGTAGGAGTTGTTATGTATCTTGATGAGTTTTTGATGTATTTGTGGGGAGGCTGGCAATCTCCTCACCTTACTCTTCCACTATTTTCTTCCACCTCTCTCCCTGAAAAAGAAAAAAAAAATATATATATATATATATATACAGTCTAAAAGAACATTTTAATAAAGTGAGAAGTAAAAAGTGAATTAAATAAACTGAATAAAATGGAATTCTAAAAAACGGTAGCCACGAAATAAAAAATACACTTTTACCCAAATATCTATTATTTTATTGAGCATGATTTTAATCTTCCTGCCTTTTACTTCTTATGTTTTACTGCACATATGTGATAATCTCTAGAAATTATATAGTCTATACATAAATCATGTTCTGTAATAAGTATTTTGATTTTGCTGATAGTTTTCTTTGACAAAACTTTTTCATTCCACCTATTTTTTCTTACATCAGATATTTTTGCATTCTTTTCTCTCATTATAACACTTTTTTTTTATGTAATGGAGTTCTTGTATTCTTGTCAGATATTTAAAATACAAAAGTATTAAAATAAGTTTCTTTTTAGAGCTTTCAATAAAGTCATTTTTCATTTTAGGGAGAGTTTCTTTTATATATTCATCATAATGTCATTTTTTCTCTAATGACTTCTAATGAAGGAGGGTATATAGACATAGATACAAGCACAAATTTATTAAGGTCCATTTATCCAACTATCTAGGCAAAATCGAGACAATAAATATATGAATACACCACTCCTCATCAAGTTTATATATTTCCATTTTTAATAACTACCCCCTCAGACTTTATCATCTATGACATAAACTCAAACAACTGTTAATCTGCTTTCAATATTTTTGGATTAGTTCACATATTATAAAAATTTACACAAATTAAATTATACAATGTATATTTATTTTTGATCTGGAATTTTAGCACCCTCTTCTTCCTCTTCATTTTTTTTTATTGTTGAGTATTATTTCATTGTATGGCTATACTGTACCTTATGTATCTATGTTTGTATTGTTTTCAGTACTATTGTTACAAGTAAAGCTGTCTCTAATATTTGTGTGCAAATCTTTGCAAGGATGTATGCTACGATTTCTTTAGGAGAAAGGCCTAGAGGTAACCTGGTAAATGATTATATAGTTTTACATATACAAACCTCATACATACTATTTGTAAACACATATATATATAATTTAATCAAATGATCATCTGTATATACATATATATATATGTAAAATATTTAATTTTTAAGAAATTGCCAAATGTTCTCATGACTATGTATTTTTTACAACCCCACTTGCAGTGACAAAGATCCAGTTGCTTTGCAACCTTGATAATACCTCATGCTGTCAAACTTTAATTTAAAATATTATAATGTGTGTATAGTGATCACTCATGGATGCATTAAGAATTCTCAAATAATTAATGATGTTACATATTCTTTCAAGTGTTTAACTTTCATTTCTATATAGTCTTTGGTAAGTATGTATTCAAATAATGGTGCCATTTTAAAAGTGAGTTGTTCACTTTCCTATTACTAAGTTTTTAGAATTATTAATGCATTCTGGATAAAAATCCTTTTTCAGATATATGATATATAAATATGTCATTCCAATTCATGATTTATCTTTCTGTCTCCTCACAGCATCTTTTGAAGAGTTTTAAATTTTGATGAAATCCAGCTTAAAAAAAAAAAAAGAAAATGTATGTGCATCATGGTTTTGTTGTCATGTTTTTAAATATGTGCTTAACTCTATAATAAAAAAAAAAAGAAAGAAAAGTTTTTCATAATTTTCTTCTAGAATTCTAATGGGTTTATGTTTAGGTGTAGGATTTATTTTTATTTAGGTATTATGTGGGGTGAAAGGTAAAGATCCAAATTCATATTTTTACATATGAAAATCCACTTTCACCAACTTATGCGAAGAGCCAGCTCCTTAGAAAAGACCCTGATGCTGGGAAAGATTGAAGGCAGGTGGAGAAGGGGATGACAGAGGACAAGATGGTTGGATGGTGTCACTGACTCAATAGACATGAGTTTGAGTGAACTCTGGGAGATGGTGAAGGACAGAGAAGCCTGGTGCACTGCAGTCTGTGTGTGGGGCCTCATGGAGCTGGACATGACTGAGCAATTGAACAGCAACAACAATCCAGTTGGTCTTGGCTTCCCTGGTAGCTCAGTGATAAAGAATCTGCCTGCAAGGCAGAAAATGTGAGTTTAATCCCTGAGTCAGGAATACCTTGGAGAAGGAAAAGGCAACCCACTCCATTAGTCTTGCCTAGGAAATCCCGTGGACAAGAAGAGTCTGTGAGGATTCAGTCCAGTTCAGTTCAATTGCTCAGTCATGTCTGACTCTTTGCAACCCCATGGACTGCAGCACACCAGGCCTCCTTATCCATCACCAACTCCTGAAGCTTACTCAAACTCATGTCCATTGTGTTAGTGATGCCATCCAACTATCTCATCCTCTGACTTCCCCTTCTCCTACCGCTTTCAATTTTGCCAGCATCAGGTCTTTCCAAATGAGTCAGTTCTTCACATTAGGTGGCCACAGTATTGGAGTTTTAGCTTCAACATCAGTCCTTCCAATGAATATTCAGGACTGATTTCCTTTAGGATGGACTGGTTGGATCTCCTTGCAGTCCAAGGGACTCTCAAGAGTCTTCTCCAACACCACAGTTCAAAAGCATCAATTCTTCGGCACTCAGCTTTCTTTATAGTCCAACTCTCACATCCATACATGCTGCTGCTGCTAAGTCGCTTCAGTGGTGTGCGACTCTGTGCGACCCCATAGATGGCAGCCCACCAGGCTCTGCCATCCCTGGGATTCTCCAGGCAAGAACACTGGAGTGGGTTGTCATTTCCTTCTCCAATGCATGAAAGCGAAAAGTGAAAGTGAAGTCATTCAGTCATGTCCGACTTTTCGTAACCGCATGGACTGCAGCCTGCCAGGCTCCTCCATCCATGGGATTTTTCCAGGCAAGAGCACTGGAGTGGGGTGCCATTGCCTTCTCCCATCCAAACATGACTACTGGAAAAAACATACCCTTGACTACATGCATCTTTGTTGACAAAGTAATGTCTCTGCTTTTTAATATACTGTCTAGGTTGGTCATAGCTTTTCTTCCAAGGAGCAAGTATCTTTTAATTTCATGGTTGCAGTCACCGGTTCTGTGGCAGAACTGTGTCTAAGTGTCTCCTGTGGAGGTATGGTTCAGCAGTGGGCTGCCACAGGGGCAGGGGGCTCTGGGTGCCGCAGACTTGGGTATGGCATAAGCCCTCTTGGAGGAGGTCACCATTAATCCCACCATAGAGTTTTCAGAACTTACATGGGAAAGAGAAATAGACTCTTGGAGGGCACAAACAGAACCTTATGTTCACCTAGACCCAGGAGAAAGGAGCAGTGACTCTGCAAGTGACTGACCCAGACTTGCCTGTGAGTGTCCAGGAGTCTCCAGTGGAGGTGTGGGTCAGTGGTGGCCTGCTGAAGGGAGCACTGAGTGTAGTAGCACATGCATGGGATCTTTTGAAGGAGGTCACCATTATCTTCTTTACCTCCAACATAGTTTTCAGTTCAGTTCAGTTCCATTCCTTTGCTCAGTTGTGTCCGACTCTTTGCGAATCGCAGCACGCCAGGCCTCCCTGTCCATCACAAACTCCAGGAGTTTACTCAAACTCATGCCCATCGAGTCGTAACTGCATGGACTGCAGCCTGCCAGGCTCCTCCATCCATGGGATTTTTCCAGGAAAGAGCACTGGAGTGGGTTGCCATTGCCTTCTCCCATCCAAACATGACTACTGGAAAAAACATACCCTTGACTACATGGATCTTTATTGACAAAGTAATGTCTCTGCTTTTTAATATGCTATCTAGGTTGGTCATAACTTTTCTTCCAAGGAGCAAGTGTCTTTTAACTTCATGGCTGCAGTCACCATCTGCAGTGATTTTGGGGCCCAAAAAAATAAAGTCAGCCACTGTTTTCACTGTCTCCCCATCTATTTCCCGTGAAGTGATGGGACCAGATGCCATGATCTTAGTTTTCTGAATGTTGAGCTTTAAGCCAACTTTTTCACTCTCCTCTTTCACTTTCATCAAGAGGCTTTTTAGTTCCTCTTCACTTTCTGCCATAAGGGTGGTGTCATCTGAATATCTGAGGTTATTGATATTTCTCCCTGCAATCTTGATTCCAGCTTGTGCTTCTTTGATCCCACTGTTTCTCATGATGTACTCTGCATGTAAGTTAAATAAGTAAGGTGACAATATACAGCCTTGACGTACCCTTTTCCTATTTGGAACCAGTCTGTTGTTCCATGTCCAGTTCTAACTGCTGCTTCCTCACCTGCATACATGTTTCTCAAGAGGCAGGTCAGTTGGTCTGGTATTCCCATCTCTTTCAGAATTTTCCATAGTTTTTTTGTGATCCACACAGTCGAAGGCTTTGGTGTAGTCAATAAAGCCAAAATAGATGTTTTTCTGGAACTCTTTTGCCTTTTCCATGATCCAGCGGATGTTGGCAATTTGATCTCTGGTTCCTCTGCCTTTTCTAAAACCAGCTTGAACGTCTGGAAGTTCTCAGTTCACGTATTGCTGAAGCTTGGCTTGGAGAGTTTTGAGCATTACTTTACTCAAGTGTGAGATTAGTGCAATCGTGCAGCAGTTTGAGCATTCTTTGGGATTGCCTTTCTTAGGGATTGGAATGAAAACTGACCTTTTCCAGTCCTATGGCCACTGCTGTTTTCCAAATTTGCTGGCATATTGAGTGCAGCACTTTCACAGCATCATCTTTCAGAATTTGAAATAGCTCAACTGGAATTCCATCACCTCCACTAGCTTTGTTCATAGTGATGCTTTCTAAGGCCCACTTGACTTCATATTCCAGGATGTCTGACTCTAGGTGAGTGATCACACCATTGTGATTACCTGGGTCATGAAGACCTTTTTTGTACAGTTCTTCTGTGTATTCTTGCCACCTCTTCTTAATATCTTCTGCTTCTGTTGGGTCCATACCATTTCTGTCCTTTATTGAGCCCGTTTTTGCATGAAATGTTCCCTTGGTATCTCTAATTTTCTTGAAGAGATCTCATCTTTCCCATTCTGTTGTTTTCCTCATTTTCTTTGCATTGATCCCTGAGGAAGTTTGGCCCCAGGTAAAGAGCAGGGAGGGAACACAGCTCCACCCATCAACAGAAAATTGGATTAAAGATTTACTGAGCATTGCCTGGCCCATCAGAATGAGACCCAGTTTTCCCCTCAGTCAGTCTCTCCCATCAGAAAGCTTCCATAAGCCTCTTACTCTTCTCCATCAGAGGGCAGACAGACTGAAAACCACCATCACAGAAAACTAACCAATCTACTCACATGGACCACAGCTTTGTCTAACTCATTGAAACTATGAGCCATGCTGTGTTGGGCCACCCAAGACAGGCGGGTCATGGTGGAGATTTCTGACAAAATGTGGTCCACTGGAGAAAGGAATGGCAAACCACTTCAGTAACCTTGCCTTGAGAACCCCATGAACAGTATGAAAAGGATACAATCCATTGAGTTGTAAAAGAGTCAGACAGGACTTAGTGACTAAACAGCAACATCCAACTGGTCTAACAAATAATCTTCTCCATAACTGCCTTGGTAACTTAGGTAAAAATCAACTAACCATATTTGTGTGGGTCTTTTACCAGACTTTCTATTCTATTCCGTAGAAATATTTGTTTAGCTTTATTGTCTTTGTCTCTGCAACTTTAAAGTTTCCTTTCCTTTTATATAATGCACTTTAAATGTGTTCTTCATTTAATCAAACTAGAATATATGTATTGCTTTTCATTATATGTTATTTCCCTACAAAAACAATCAGCCTCATCATGATTTTCACACATTTTTATCAAAAATCTATCATAAAATTTTGTTATTTGCAAAATTTGATTACAGTTAATTCCCCTACACAATTCTAACTATACTTGTTTCACATATTTAGTGTTTTTAAAGTAGCAAGCAAACGTTTTTCCTATGATATTCATTGACTTTGGCTCTATTTATCAGTTTAACAAGCTTTTATTTTGTCAGTTTTTTATCATTGATCATTGTTAAATTCTTGTTCATGTTTCATTAACTTTTTCTTATTAATTTTATCATTTATTGAGTTGTGTGTAGATAATATTCATTTTTTTTCTTATTAAAGAGAATAACTTTAAAACTAAGCAGCATCTGAACATGATCCCCAACATTATGAAATTAGGCCCAGAGAGTGGCATGGTATTTTTATTATGATAGTTTAATTACAAAGAAGCTGAGCAAATGTTTGCTTTGTTTCTATTTTGTCTTAATATCATGTCACATACCGGATGTGGCTTTGCCAGGCTTTGTAGAGTTGCGTCTTAAGTTCCCACCAGAGGGAAACTCAACATAATATTAGGAAAAAGTTGAATTACTGAGAATACTCTCACCATTAAGTTTTTGATCTAATCTGACTTACTTTGTCTTTGGATCTCTCAACCTAGCGGTCCCTGGAGAATGGATTCTCTCAATAAGCTTTCTCTTCTTGTCCATGATTCATTTAGATCTCAGCCTTCTTCCCTAGATGTTAATGCAGTGATTTTCTTAAATAAGATAGGCTCTTTTTTTTTTTTTTTTTTTTTTTAGAACTCGGTAGTGTTTTGCCTGGGGCCCCCAGGTGGTTCAGAGGTTAAAGAATTCTTCTGCAATGCAGGAGATTCAGGTTCAATCCCTTGGCCGGGAAGATCCCCTGGAGGAGGGCATGGCAACTTACTCCGGTATTCTTGCTTGGAGAACCCCATATAGAGGAGCCTTGCGTGTTATGTTCATAGCATCAGGAAGAGTCTGACATGACTGAAGCAACTGAGCATGCACATGCAGTGTTTTGTCTGAAAGGGTTTTTGAGAAGATCCACAATTGCCTCTACATATACTTTGCAAACTTTAATATTTTGTATGTAGCATATGAGGGTCACACTTTATTTTCCTTTGTTTTCATATTATTTGGTCATTTCAGAAGGTATCTTTTGAAGAGTTAAAAATGAAAAAGTTGTACAAATGTCAACTCTAATTCCTAACTTCCAACTGCTGTAACTATCCTTGTTTTATAATTAACAAAATAAACATCAAGCAAGGCTAACTTTCCTTACTATTTGCCTCTCAGATACAATTCTTTAATACACTTGGCCATTTATTTTGTGTATGTGAAATAAATTTTTCTAAGATTATAAGAAAAATTTTTCAAGAATTTTAAATTAATTACAGAATAGATAATTGCCACATTTAAGATTCTTAAGAAATATGCTATATCATCCCACTTGTTCACATTTTCATTTTTGTCTCAGATTTTGTAGCTTATGCAATATAGGTCTTTCATTCTTCGTGTCAGCTATTCCTAAACACTTGATGTTATTGCTTTTAACTTAACTGGTATTTTCATTTATATTGTGAAGGGCTGGAAAAAAATATTCCACGCAAACGGAGACCAAAAGAAAGCAGGAGTCGCAATACTCATATCAGATAAAATAGACTTTCAAATTAAGTCTGTGAAAAGAGACAAAGATGAACACTACATAATGATCAAAGGATCAATCCAAGAAGAAGATATAACAATTATAAATATATATGCACCCAACATAGGAGCACCACAATATGTAAGGCAAATGCTAACGAGTATGAAAGAGGAAATTAATAGTAACACAATAATAGTAGGAGACTTTAATACCCCTCTCACAACTATGGATAGATCAACTAAACAGAAAATGAACAAGGAAACACAAACTTTAATGGACACAATGGACCAGTTAGACCTAATTGACATCTATAGGACGTTTCACCCCAAATTATTCATGATTTTTTGATGTGTAGATTTTTAGGAAATCTAAGACTTAAGATACAAATAAAATTAAATGTTTATAAAAATCGAAGAAGAGTTGCATTATTTTCCCTTCTGCTTCCTTAGCAATAATATTATTGGATTGAAAGTTGCCCTTTATTCAGAATATACATTTATTCTCAAAACTTGTTACAACTATCTTTGTTCAAATATTCTTTATATCAATTTTATATAAATGCCATTGTAAAAGATGTGATGTCTTATACATGGTAAAATATTAATTCCTTATACTTCAAAGTTCATAATATGCAAACAAACCTCTCAATTTTTATTTATATTCTAGAGTCAGCATACAAATATCTCTTTTAAAAGTGTTCTTAAGAAGATCTTAAGTTGTCTTGAGCACTTAATGAAACATTACATTTTGGCATAAGATAAAATATAGAGCTTTTTACAAGCTTTCATATAGTAATCAAATAGTTGAATACAAAACAAAGGTGCAGAAAATTGATTTCTAATTACTGCTATATAAATACTAATTCTAATAAGAAGAATAGGATTTTCATAGATTTTTGATTTATGAAACTTAATGAAAAAAAATCACATTTGGTTGCCACATAAAGAAATCTTCACACAAAAGCATCTAAGTTTCTAATGTTTGGAAATGAATTGGTAAATAAATTATTGTTTATTCAATCAGTTAATGAAGCAAACAGCATGACTTAAAAGAACTTAAGTTCTTGAAGAAATGTCATAGAGATAATGAAGTAATGGCAATATTTTTACTTAAAATATGGAAAGGAGTGAAGCAGTCCAGGTAAAAGGAAATGAAAATTTAAATGAGACTTTAAGATTAGTTACATTTTGAATTGACAGAAACAGAGATGTAAAACTATTCATAGTAATTAGAAAAAAGTAAAGATATAATTGTGGAATTTACAAAGTAAACTTACTTGGGTTCATAAGGGGAAAAGGGAATGGCAAAAAACAAAAGCAAACAGCAAAGCTTTTAAGGTAGAGCTATGCTTTAGAGAACCTTATATGTGAAGAGATGTTTGTCTGATTTTATTCTGAAAGCTAGTGCTTCTTAACATTTCTTTGTTGTTTTTTAGTTGCTAAATCTTGTCCAATTCTTCTGTGACCCCGTGGACCATAACCTCCCAGCTCCTCTGTCTATAGGATTCCCAGGCAAGAAACCTGCAGTTGATTGCCATTTCCTTCTTGAGGGGATCTTCCAGACCCAGGGATTGAACCCTTGTCACTTGCATTTGCAAGCAGCTTCTTTATCACCAACCCACCAGGGAAGGCCATTTCTTTAGTCATAGATATCATTTGAGAATCTGATCAAAGTTACTGATGGTTCTACTGTGTGCTCCAGGTGACTCTTGTTGGCCTGTAGATGTTAATTCTTACATTTTTAGAAATTTTGTGAACCAGCTAGCATTAACTACTTGGAAGAGGTAGTTGTGGGAGTATTACTGCTATGGAATTAAGCAATAATAAAATTTGGCTTGTTTGCTATTTTCTCCCTTACTCCAACTCCTTTCTCTCCCTACTCACCTTCCTTTATATCCTCTCTCTCTCTGTCTCTTCCTTTATTTCTCAGTTTTTAAAATTTAATTAATTAATTAATTTATTTTTGTAGTAGAAAGCCAGTTGTTAGTCACTTACCAGACTGCTAATTTTTTCATTATCAAATTTTATTTACTCTTACATATTTTACAGTGTACAAGATGGTTGGATGGCATCACCAACTCAATGGACATGAGTTTGAACAAACTCTGGGGGATGGTGAAGGACAGGAAAGCCTGGCATGCTAAAGTCCATGGGGTCACAAAATTAAACACAACTGAGTGACTGGAAACAACGTACATTTGAGATTTTGCAAGCAAAATTGCAGTATACATTTTTCATAAAACCTTTGAAATGCTACATGGATTTATTCTATTTATTTGAGTATAAGATTAAGAATCACTCTATATTTATTTAGGAGTCATTGGATTATTAAGTTAAAACCTATATTTCTAAACTTAGTAAAGTTGAAATAATCCAGCAATGCAGTTTAAATTTCTTGTAGGATAGAGAGAAATAATTCAGGCCCACAATCTGTAATTTACTGTAATAAATTCAGATTGAGTTGCTTGTTTACTTAAGCTACCATTTTGTAGTACTTATTTTGTCACCAAATGTTGTAATAATCACTGTAGGCACCTTATTTGCTTTTACTACACAACAACCCAATGTGTCAGATACAATGATCTCAAATTTACAGAAATGCTAACTGGGCCTTAGAACTAGAAGTGACTTCTTCATATCTATGGTTCATACCTGGTAGATCCTGGACTTGAACCAAATTTAGTTTAAAACAAAATGTTCTCAAGGCCATAAATGAACAGGAAGGCTTTGCACCTAATCAGATGACTCCAAAATAGATCAAGCCTTCTTTACAGAAGAAACGTGATGTCATAAATGAAACTTGACCAGTCAGGATGCAGTTTTAGAGTGGAGGCAAATGATTTTAGTTTAAGTTTCAATAAAGTTGAAGTATACACATAGGAAATTTCAGAGTTCTCATAGTTAGAGCTTGTTCCACATCTTCATGCTCAGGTGCTCAGTCATGTCTGACACTTTGTGACATCGTGGACTGTAACCCACCAGGCTCCACTGTTCATGGAATTTTCCAGGTAAGAACACTGGAGTGGGTTGTCATTTCCTTCTCCAGGGGATATCCCCCATCCAGGGATTAAACCTGGGTCTCCTGTAATGCAGGTGGATTCTTTACCAACTGAGCCAGAGCTTGTTCTAATCCTATCCTATTAGCAAAGTAGATCAAATATTTATATTGTAAATGTTTCTCACATTTCAAACCAGAATAAGCACTAACCGAAGGAGTAATTTAGCAGAATTTGGTTAAGAGGAAAGCCACTGTTTCCAAGGTAGGGAATATTGAATGAATTTCCCAATCATTTCTCTTTTGCTACTCTCAGTAACTCTGAGAAGACAGGCAACAAGATTATGAATCACTAAGGTTCTCATTTATCTTCATATATGTATCTAGTTCTTAAAGAGTTCTTGACCCATGAAAATTGTTCAGTATACCACAGTTAAATGGGTTTTTATTTCCATTTTGTAATTGAAAAAAATCAGGTTTTCCTGAGTTCCTTGAACTATGAATAACAGGAAGCAGTATTTAAACACAGGAGTTCAACACTGAAGTTTAGGATTTTACACGTCAGCTGGCAGACTTAAGTTTCTGAACCAGCCTGTGCTCCCAAAAGCCTTGAGGATGATGACCTATTCTCCTTCCTGTCTCCTGCGATTTTCATTTGCTCTTTTGTCAGATGGCATCAATTCAATAAATTAAAGAAAACAGATGGAGAGGCACATCAAGCCGGCATTACACAATCCACTAAAGTAATTAAGCAATTACTTGCAAGAACACATTCCTCCCTCAAATATAATAATGTGTTGCATTATCAACATTTTTCTTACAGAGGATTAAGAGCATTAAGAAAATTAAGCATCATTAAAAGGCTTGCCATAAAATTACACAGTAAATTATTAAAGTTAAACCCTTTTTGCTTCATCAATGGGTTTTTGTTCTTTTATTTACTAGGGATCAATTTAGTGAAGGGGGAAATAGAATGAGGGAAAATGGAAAACCAAAGAGGCTGGCATGGGTTTATCATGCCAGAGATTAGTGGCAAGCTTCCAATGGGTGCTATAAAAACCTTGCTTAGAGGCCTCTTCTCTATAAATTATCTAGCAACATAAATTGGAAATGAAAAAGAAAAGAGAGACTCATCTGTGAAACCAATGCTGACACACAATTACTTTTTAGCATTCTCCAAAGCAAACCAGCTGCTACCTAGAAGCCGAAGGTAATCTTTACCACAGGGACACACATATACATACAAATACACATACACTGTGTTATGTCTTTGTATTGCATGAGGAAAGACTGAGGAAAAAGAGGTGAGTCATTGACATTTATGGAAGCATAGCTGACACAGAATTGTCACATATCTCTGTCAGGTCTGAGGGAATTTAATCCCTAAGCATCAGATTGCACCCAGACATAAAACTGGCCCTTTCTTCTATTTTCCTTAACACCAGTGGTTCTGATTTCAAAGCGCTGCAGAGGAATCAACTTACAGGTGTCTGTAAAATGACTGATGAGTCTGCAGGTTAGAATGACTATGATCACTTCTAATACATTAGCAATATTTTATTAGCTTCAGTTTTATCGCATGGCCCTTGTTGTTGGCTCTAAGATAGGAAACATAGGGTCATTGATTAAAAGACAAAACAAACAAAAAAATTGTCAAATGATCCTTGAACGTCACATGATATTACAAAAAGTGTGGTTATCTTGTCATGAGAGAGCATTTTCTGAGGAAGAGATCCTTCATGTGACCAGATAATATTTACTGTATCAGTAATATAATGGGAAGTTTAGATTTCACATACAGCTATTAAACATGTGATTTAGACAGAAGCCAAATATATTAATGAAGATCTGAATGAATCACTCTTATTCTCTGCATATCTCTACCAGGTAGAATACTGAGAACACATATCTTTCATAAATTTTAGAGAATAGAAAGATGAAGAAAGAATATTAATTTCAGAGACTCAATGTGTTCTATAAAAATTTATGAGGGAGAAATCAGAGAGGTAGAGAGGGTCACTATTTTTTGTCTTTTAAGCATTATTTCTTAAAATACCTGTTTTAATAAAGTATCACTTAGATTAACTTTGTGGAGTAGCCTTTATACAACTAGATTTTTCAAAAGTGTAATAGGCAAAACTTAAAACAGTGCCTCAACCAATGACCACACATGTTGTGCCATGGATTGCTAGCACCAATATCATCACAGAGCTGAATAGAAAAATGTATTATTTTGGTCTCACATTCTTAATTAGAAAAGATTGGTGTGGAACCCAGAAAACAGTGAACAGGAATTGATGTGAAATGCTATTATTTTGCTTAAATATTAATAAAGTATTTCCACCAATATGTGTTGAGAAAACATTATTGTACACATAGTTTATTCATTTGAAAAATACCCTGACCTATTCAATAAATTAGATAAGGCTTTAAGAATGCTTAGGGAAACCAAACAGACTTTCTGAGAATCATCTTGGTTAGACAAAAATGGTCCAAGACCGCTAGCCTAGTCAGAAAGACAAACTGAGAGCTATTCTTAAAAAGAAAGAGAAGTGCAAAGATGGCAGTATGTTCAGAGAAAGCACAAAAGGTGCCATTTGAAATATCTGAAAAACAAAAGGGACTATGTGCTATTATTTTTGTAGCTTTGAAATTTAGACCTGAAAAATACAAAGACCATCAGTATCATTATTAGATTGAATCATCGTGGTGATTAACTATGTGAAACATCTATCTCCTTATATTACTGATATTCATATTGTTTGATCACAAATAGCTTCTCTTTTCAGCAAAAAGCTTTCTTGTGCTAAAACCAGCATATATATTCTTCCTTGGGAGTGAATATTAACAGGCTTTGGGTGTGGTGAGCAAGAGGGTTAAGGTTTGAATATTTCCACTGAATTCAACTATTAATTTTATTTAGAATAATCAGAAACAATCCTTACATTCTGAACATCTAAAATCAAGCTGCTTTTTTATAAAACTTATATGTCACATTTACTTAACTAAAGATTGTTAAGGTTGTGACTGTATGAATCAAGTTGATGAGTACAGAACTGTTGTGCTAAATTGAATCACTGAAGAGCTGAGTCAAAGCCGCCTAAAACTTTCTGTTCTTTTTAGCATAGTTTAGGCTTGATCACCAAAAATAGTTTCAAATCCTTTGTTCAGTTAGACATGTTACAATATATAATGTAAAGAACTTGAAGAAAAAAATCAATATAAACTTCAGCAGACCAAAACTTAAAGAAATATCATTGAAAAGTAATTGCAAAAAAATCAGGAACTGATGTGAAATGTTATTGTTGTTTAGCCACTGAGTTGTGTCTGACTCTTTATGACCCCATGGACTGTAGCCTGCTAGGCTCCTCTGTCCATGGGATTTTTCCAGACAAGAAATCTGGAGTGAGTTGCCATTTCCTTCTCCAGAAATGTTATTATTTTGATCTAAATTATTAATAAATAATTTCCACAAATCTATGTTGTGAAAAAGTTATTGTACACATTTCCTGTTCGTTTGAAAACACCCTGATTTATTCAATACATTAGATAAGGCTTTGATATTGCTTAGTGAAACAAAATAGACTTCAGAATCCTGTAGATTCTATCCAAAATAGACTTCTTCAAAATCCTATGACTAATAAATAGACTTAGTCAGAAAGACAAAGCAGCTGTTGTGAATCTTGAGAGGAAAAGAAAAACAAAAATTGAATCAAAATAAAGCAATGGTTTTATGATGCTGAAACTGTTAACTGGAAGATGCTGAATATTCATTGGAGGGACTGATGCTGAAGCTGAAGCTCCAGTAAGCTGGCTACCTGATGAGATGAACTGACTCACTGGAAAAAACCCTGATGCTGGGAAAGATTGAGGGAAGGAGGAGAAGGGGAGAACAGAGAATGAGATGATTGGGTGGTATCACCAATTCAATGGACATGAGTTTGAACAAACTTGTGGAGAGTTAAGGACAGGGAAACCTGGCATGCTGCAGTCCATGAGGTCCCAAAGTGTCAGATATGATTGAGCGACTGAAAAACAACAGCAATATGGCAATTATCACTGTCTGAAATCTAAAGACTTATGCTTGATTTCAAATTTTGCAGTTGATTGAGGACCACATTCTCACTTAAGAAGAGACAAATGAATTTGCTGTTCTGTTCATATAGAGTCCTAGAATAGGACAGGTGAAAAATACTTCCTCTATGTTATACCTAACTGTGGGATGGCAGCTTGGAGTTCTGAAGGCCAGGATTAGATGGTAAACTGAGAAATTAAGCTCAGATTGTGTCAGGAAAGAGAGAATGACCTTGTTCAGTAAAACACCAGCCCATTATCTAAAGAGCTTCAACAAAACAAAAAACTATTGTTCATTCACATCATGTGTCCATTGTAGGTGAGCAGGTATACTCTGCTAAACATCATCTTACAAATATCAGAAAGATAAATACTCTAATAGGAAATAAGTTTAGCAAAAAAAAGAAAGAAAGAAAATCAGACAGATAGTCATTCAGTTCAGTCATTCAGTTGTGTCTGATTCTTTGTGACCCCTTGGACTGCAGCACCCCAGACTTCCTTGTCCTGGGGTCAAGGACACCATCTCCTGGAGCTTGCTCAAACTAATGTCCATTGAGTTGGTGATGCCATCCAACCATCTCATCCACAGACTTACCCTTCTCCTCCTGTCTTTAATCTTTCCCAGAATCAGGGTCTTTTCTAATGAGTCGGCTCTTCTCATCAGGTGGCAAAATTATTGGAGCTTCAGTTTCAGCATCAGTCCTTCTAATGAATGTTCAGGGCTGATCTCCTTTAGGATGGACTGTTTGGATCTCCTTGCAGTCCAAGGGACTCTCAAGAGTCTTCTCCAACATCACAGTTCAAAAGCATCAATTCTTTGACACTCAGCTTTCTTTATGGTTTAAATCTCACATCCATACATGTGAAATTTAGACCACATGATGGAGCGTTTTTGGTGAAGTTATGTCTCTACTTTTTAATATGCTGTCTCTGCTTTTTAATATGATGTCTTGGTTTGTCATAGATTTTCTTCCAAGGAGCAAGCATCCTATAATTTCATGGGTGCTGTCATGATCTGCAGTGATATTGGAGTCTAAGAAAATAACGTTTGTGACTGTTTCTATCATTTCCCTTTCTATTTGCAATGAAAGCATGGGAGCAGATGCCATGATCGTTGCTTTTTGAATGCTGAGTTTTAAGTCAGGTTTTTCACTCCTCTTCATTTTCACCAAGAGACACTTTGGTTCCTCTTCACCTTCTGTTATAAGGGTGGTGTCATCTGCATATCTGAAGTTATTGATAGTTCTCCCTGCATTCTTGATTCCAGCTTGTGCTTCAACCAGCCTGGCCTTTTACATGATGTACTCTGCTTGTAAGTTAAATAAGCAGGGTGAAAATATACAGTGCTGACATACTCCTTTCCCAATTTAAACCAGTCCTTTGTTCCATGTCTGGTTCTAACTGTTGCTTCTAGATCTGCATACAGATTTCTCAAAAAGTAGGTAAGGTGGTCTGGTATTTACATCTCTTTAAGAATTTTCCATAGTTTGTTGTGATCCCCTAGTCAAAGGCCTTACTGTGATCAATGAAATAGAAGTAGATAGTCTTCTGGAATTTTCTTGCTTTTTCTATGATCCAACAGATGTTGGCAAATTGATCTCTGGTTCCTCTGCCTTTTCTGTATCCAGCTTGAACACCTGGAAGTTCTTGGTTCACATACTGTTGAAGCCACTTCGGATAATTTTGAGCATTACTTTGTTAATGTGTGAGATGAATGCAACTGTGTAGTCATTTGAACATTTTATGGCATAGCCTTTCTTTGGGACTGGAATGAAAACTCATGGTGTCCAGTCCTATGGCCATTGATGAATTTTCCAAATTTACTGGAATATTGAATGTGGCACTTTAAGAGCATCATCTTTTGGTAACTTGACTTCACATTCTAGAATGTCTGGCTCTAGGCAAGTGATCACACCATTGTGGTTATCTGGGTCATTAAGATCCTTTTGTATAGTTCTTCTGTGTATTCTTGCCACCTCTTCTTAATATATTCTGCTTCTGTTATGCCCATACCATTTCTGGGCTTTACTGTGACCATCTTTGCATGTAATGTTATCTAATCTTTCTCTAATGTTCCCTATATCTTATTTTCTTGAAGAGGTATTTAGTCTTTCTCATTCTATTTTTTCCACTCTTTCCACTAATCACTGGGGAAGACTTCTTATCTCTCCTTGCTATTCTTTGTAACTATGCATTCAGATGGATATATCTTTCTTTTTCTTCTTTGAGTATTTGCTTCTATTCTTTTTTTCCTTTTCCCATTTATTTTTATTAGTTGCAGGCTAATTACAATATTGTAGTGGTTTTTGTCATACCTTGACATGAATTAGCCATGGATTTACATATATTCCCCATCCCAATCACCCCTGCCACCTCCCTCCCCACCCCACTCTTCTGGGTCTTCCCAGTGCACCAGCCCCAAGCCCTTGTTTCATGCACCCAACCTGGACTGGTGATCTGTTTCACCCTAGATAATATACATGTTTTGATGCTGTTCTCTCAAAACATGCCACCCTCGCCTTCTCCCACAGAGTCCAAAAGTCTGTTCTGTACATCTGTGTCTCTTTTTCTATTTTGCATATAGGATTATCATTACCATCTTTCTAAATTCCATATATATGCATTAGTATACTGTATTGGTGTTTATCTTTCTGGCTTACCTCACTCTGTATAATGGGCTCCAGTTTCATCCATCTCATTAGAACTGATTCAAATGTATTCTTTTTAATGGCTGAGTAATATTCCATAGTGTATATGTACCACAGCTTCCTTATCCATTCGTCTGCTGATGGGCATCTAGGTTGTTTCCATGTCCTGGCTATGATAAACAGTGCTGCGATGAACATTGGAATGCATGTGTCTCTTTCACATCTGGTTTCCTCGGTGTGTATGCTCAAGAGTGGGATTGCTGCTGGGTCATATGGCAGTTCTATTTCTAGTTTTTTAAGGAATCTCCACACTGTTCTCCATAGCGGCTGTACCAGTTTGCATTCCCACCAACAGTGTAAGAGGGTTCCCTTTTCTCCACACTCTCTCCAGCATTTATTTCTTGTAGACTTGTGGATAGCAGCCATCCTGACTGGCATGTAATGGTACCTAATTGTGGTTTTGATTTACATTTCTCTGATAATGAGTGATGTTGAGCATCTTTTCATGTGTTTGTTAGCCATCTGTTTGTCTTTGGAGAAATGTCTGTTTAGTACTTTGACCCATTTTTTGATTTGGTCGTTTATTTTTCTGGAATTGAACTGCAGGAGTTGCTTGTATATTTTTGAGATTAATCCTTTGTTGCTTTGTTTGCTATTATTTTCTCCCATTCTGAGGGCTGTCTTTTCACCTTGTTTATAGTTTCCTTTGTTGTGAAAAGCTTTTCTGTCTCATTAGGTCCCATTTGTTTATTTTTGCTTTTATTTCCAATATTCTGGGAGGTGGGTCATGGAGGATCTTGCTGTGATTTATGTCGGAGAGTGTTTTCCTATGTTCTCCTCTAGGAGTTTTATAGTTTCTGGTCTTACATTTAGGTCTTTAATCCGTTTTGAGTTTAATTTTGTGTACGGTGTTAGAAAGTGTTCTAGTTTCTTTCTTTTACAAGTGGTTGACCAGTTTTCCGGCACCACTTGTTAAAGAGGTTGTCTTTTTTCCATTGTATATCCTTGCCTCCTTTGTTGAAGATAAATTGTCCATAGGTTCATGGATTTATCTCTGGGCTTTCTATTCTGTTCTATTGATCTATATTTATGTCTTTGTGCCAATACCATACTGTCTTGATGACTGTGGCTTTGTAGTAGAGCCTGAAGTCAGGCAGGTTGATTCCTCCCGTTCCATTCTTCTTTCTCAAGATTAATGTGGCTATTCAAGGTTTTTTTATATTTCCATACAAATTGTGAAATTATTTGTTCTAGTTCTGTGAAAAATACCTTTGGTAGCTTGATAGGGATTGCATTGAATCTATAGATTGCTTTGGGTAATATAGTCATTTTGACAATACTGATTCTTCCAATCCATGAACACGGTATATTTCTCCATCTGTTTGTGTCCTCTTTGATTTCTTTCATCAGTGTTTTATAGTTTTCTATGTATAGGTCTTTTGTTTCTTTAGGTAGATATAGTCCTAAGTATTTTATTCTTTTTGTTGCAATGGTGAATGGTATTGTTTCCTTAATTTCTCTTTCTGCTTTCTCATTGTTAGTGTATAGGAATGCAAGGGGTTTCTGTGTGTTAATTTTATATCCTGCAACTTTACTATATTCGTTGATTAGCTCTATAATTTTCTGGTAGAGTCTTTAGGGTTTTCTATGTAGAGGATCATGTCACCTGAGAACAACGAGAGTTTCACTTCTACTTTTCCTATCTGGATTCCTTTTACTTCTTTTTCTGCTTTGATTGCCGTGGCCAACACTTCCAAAACTATGTTGAATAGTATTAGTGAGAGTGGGAACCCTTGTCTTGTTCCTGATTTCAGGGGAAATGCTTTAAATTTTTCACCATTGATGGTAATGCTTGCTGTGGGTTTGTCATATATAGCTTTTATTATGTTGAGGTATGTTCCTTCTATTCCTGCTTTCTGGAGAGTTTTAATCATAAATGGATGTTGAATTTTGTCAAAGGCTTTTTCTGCATCTATTGAGATAATCATATGGTTCTTATCTTTCAATTTGTTAATGTGCTGTATTACATTGATTGATTTGAGGATATTAAAGAATCGTTGCATTTCTGGGATAAAGCCCACTTAGTCATGATGTATGATTTTTTTTTTAACGTGTTGTTGGATTCTGTTTGCTAGAATTTGTTAAGATTTTTGCATCTATGTTCATCAGTGATATTGACCTATAGTTTTCTTTTTTGTGGCATCTTTGTCTATCTTTGGAATTAGGGTGATGGTGGCCTCATAGAATGAGTTTGGAAGTTTACCTTCTTCTGCAATTTTCTGGAAGAGTTTGAGTAAGATAGGTGTTAGCTCTTCTCGAAATTTTTGGTAGAATTCAGCTGTGAAGCCATCTGGTCCTGGGCTTTGTTTCCTGGAAGATTTCTGATTATAGGTTCAATTTCCATGCTTGTGATGGGTCTGTTAAGATCTTCTATTTCTTTCTGGTTCAGTTTTGGAAAGTTATACTTCTCTAAGAATTTGTCCATTTCTTCCAAGTTGTCCACTTTATTGACATAGAGCTGCTAGTAGTAGTCTCTTATGATCCTTTGTATTTCAGTGTTGTCTGTCATGATCTCTCCATTTTCATTTCTAATTTTGTTAATTTGGTTCTTCCCCCTCTGTTTCTTAATGAGTCTTGCTAATGGTTTGTCAATTTTGTTTATTTTTTTCAAAAAACCAGCTGTGGCTTTGTTGACTTTTGTTATGGTCTCTTTAGTTTCTTTTGCATTTATTTCTGTCCAAATTTTTATGATTTCTTTCCTTCTACTAACCCTGGGGTTTTTCATTTCTTCCTTTTCTAGTTGCTTTAGGTGTAGAGTTGGGTTATTTATATGACTTTTTTCTTGTTTCTTGAGGTAAGCCTGTAATGATATGAATCTTCCCCTTAGCAGTGCTTTTGCAATGTCCCATAGGTTTTGGGTTGTTGTGTTTTCATTTTCATTCGTTTCTATGCATATTTTTATTTATTTTTTTATTTCTTCTATGATTTGTTGGTCATTCAGGAGCATGTTTTTTAGCCTGCATATGTTTGAATTTTTAATTTTTGTTTTCCTGTAATTGAGATCTATCTTACTGCACTGTGGTCAGAAAAGATGACTGGAATGATTTCAATTTTTTTGAAATTCCTAAGGTTAGATTTATGTCCCAGGATGGGAACTATTCTGGAGAAGGTTCTGTGTGCACTTGAGAAAAAGGTGAAATTGATTGTTTTGGGGTGAAATGTCCTATAGATATCAATTAAGTCTAGTTGTTCCATTGTGTCATTTAAAGTCTGTGTTTCCTTGTTAATTTTCTGTTTAGATTATCTATCCATAGTTGTGAGTGGGGTATTAAAATCTTCCACTATTACAGTGTTACTGTTAATTTCCCCTTTCATACTCATTAGCATTTGCCTTACATATTGCAGTGCTCCTATGTTGGGTCCATATATATTTATAATTGTTATATCTTCTTCTTGGATTGATCCTTTGATCATTATGTAGTGTCCTTCTTTGTCTCTTTTCACAGCCTTTATTTGAAAGTATATTTTATCTGATATGAGTATTGTGACTCCTGCTTTCTTTTGGTCTCTGTTTGCATGAAATATTTTTTCCAGCCTTTCACTGTCAGTCTGTATGTGTCCCTTGTTTTGAGGTGGGTCTCTTGTAGACAGCATATATAGGGGTCTTGTTTTTTATCCATTCAGTCAGTCTTTGTCTTTTGGTTGGGGCATTCACCCCATTTACATTTAAGGTAATTATTGATAGGTATGGTCCTGTTGCCACTTACTTTGTTGTTTTGGGTTCGCTTTTATACAACATTTCTTCTGTGTTTCCTGTCTAGAGAAGATCCTTTAGTATTTGTTGAAGAGCTGGTTTGGTGGTGCTGAATTCTCTCAGCTTTTGCTTGTCTGTAAAGCTTTAGAATTCTCCTTCATATCTGAATGAGATCCTTGCTGGGTAGAGTAATCTAGGTTGTAGGTTATTCTCTTTCATTACTTTAAGTATGTTCTGCCATTCCCTTCTGGCCTGAAGGGTTTCTATTGATAGATCAGCTGTTATCCTTATGGGAATCCCTTTGTGTGTTATTTGTTGTTTCTCCCTTGCTGCTTTTCATATTTGTTCTTTGTGTTTGATCTTTGTTAATTTGATTAATATGTGTTTGGGGTGTTTCACCTTGGGTTTATCCTGTTTGGAGCTCTCTGGGTTTCTTGGACCTGTGTAACTATTTCCTTCCCATTTTAGGGAAGTTTTCAGCTATGATCTCCTTGAGTATTTTCTCATGGCCTTTCTTTGTGTCTTCTTCTTCTGGGACTCCTATGATTCGAGTGTTGGGGAATTTCACATTGTCCCAGAGGGCCCTGAGGTTGTCCTCATTTCTTTTGATTCTTTTTTCTTTTTTCCTCTCTGCTTCATTTATTTCCACCATTTTATCTTCTACCTCACTTACCCTATTTTCTGTCTCCATTATTCTACTGTTGGTTCCCTCCAGAGTGTTTTTTTTTTTTCTCATTTATTGCATTATTCATTTTTAATTGACTCTTTTTTTTGTTTGTTTGTTTCTTCTAGGTTCTTATTAAACATCTCTTGCATCTTCTCCATCTTTGTCTCCAGGCTATTTATCTGTAACTCCATTTTGTTTTCAAGATTTTGGATCATTTTTTTTTATTATCATTATTCTAAATTCTTTTTCAGGTAGATTCCCTATCTCCTCCTCTTTTGTTTGACTTGGTGGGCATTTTTCATGTTCCTTTACCTGCTGGGTATTTCTCTGCCTTTTCATCTTGTTTAGATTGCTGTGTCTGGAGTGGGCTTTCTGTATTCTGGAGGTCTGTGGTTCCTTTTTATTGTGGAGGTTTCTCCCAGTGGGTGGGGTTGGACAATTGGCTTGTCAAGGTTTCCTGGTTAGGGAAGATTGCGTCAGTGTTTTGGTGCGTGGAACTGGATTTCTTCTCTCTGGAGTGCAATGGAGTGTCCAGTAGTGAGTATTGAGATGGGTCTATGTGTTACGTGTTGACTTTGGGCAGCCTGTTTGTTGATGCTCATGGCTATATTACTGTGTTGCTGGATAATTTGCATAGTATGCCTTGCTCTGGAACTTATTGGCTCTTGGGTGGTGGTTGGTTTCAGTGTAGGTATGGAAGCTTTGCATACTCTCTTATTACTTAATGTTCCATGTAGTCAGGAGTTTTCTGGTGTTCTCAGGTTTGGGGCTTAATTCTCCTGCTTCTGGATTTCAGTCTTATTCTTCCAATAGCCTCAAGACTTATCCAACTATACAGCACTGATAATAAAACTTCTAGGTTAATGGTGAAAATATTCTCCACAGTGAGGGACACCCAGAGAGGTTCACAGTTACATGAAGAAGAGGAGAGGGAGGAGGGAGATAGAGAGTAGCAGGTGGAGAAAAAGTGGGACTCAAGAGGAGAGAGACAGATCTATGTAGTTCTCTGTTCCCTAAGTGTTCTTTGTAGCCCAGACACCCACAGAGATTCACAGAATTGGGTTGGGAAGAGAAGGGGGAGGGAGGAAATAGAGGTGATCTGGGGGAGAAAAAGGTGAGTCAAAAGGGGGAAGAGTAATTATCACACTCCTGAGTAAAAATGGGTACTGAATATTGGATTCTTAAATGTCCAAAATTGATATAAAATACTGAAAAACAAAGATTAAAAATCTAGAGTAGAGGTTAAACTCTTAAAAATACAATATTAAAACCAAAACAAAGACAAAAAATTTTAGAGATATATATGAAGTTCAATTTAAAAATAAGGCCTTTTTTTTTTTTTTTTTGGAAGGTTATAGTGAAATGAAAATGAAAATAAGGAGTAATAGAGGACTTTAAAAGAAAATAAGAGAAAAAATAAAGAAAAAAATTTTAATTAAAACAATAGTAAAAATATATGAAAATGAAAGTTATAGAGTAATGGAGGAGTAATAGGGAATTTTAGAAGAAAATAAGAGAAAAAATTAAAAAATAGAAAAAAAAATTTTTTTAATTAAAAAAAAGTATACATATATCTAGGAATTTCTCCAATTTTTCTGGAGCTGTTGAGGTCAGTGTGGGTTTGCTTCAGTTTCAGATAGCTCCTCGTTCCAGCTTACACTTCTTGATATCTATAGGCCCCTTCCAGTGTAGTCGGTGTTACCTACAGGTATTTTAATCTGTTGCACCGGTCCCTTCCGAAGCGGTTCCCTTTGCGTATTTGGCTTCTGTTTGCAGGTCTCTTCAGTGTCTAATTACCGCCCTGACACAGGCGGGCGGAGGTGGTCTCTTGTTTAAGTCACTCGTTCAGTCGTGTTGTGAGGAGGGAGGGGTACTGCAGACAAATATCGCTGGCGTGTGTGGGGAGCACTCGCAGTGTTCCGGCCACACTGGGTTTGCCCCCGCTCACGGGAGTGTGCTTTCCCATCTACACTACTCAGGCTCCAGGCTGCTCTATAGGGAGCGGGCCCTGCGTTGCGTGCAGTTCCAGATTACGGGTTCTCCACAAAAGCGCGGACTTGTTGGGCCTGCGTTTTGTGCCTTCCCCAGCCGAGCAGCTCAGACAGCCAGGAGCTTGACAGGCGCACTCTCCCCAGATGCAGGGCGCCTTATCCCCTCTGCGGTCCCTGACTCAGTTTCCGATCAGCGTGCAGGTCTGGTGCGCCTTACGTCTGTTCTGCGGAGGTGTCCTCTAGCCACGACCCTCCCGGCGGGTGTCAACCATCCAGAATCTCAGGAAGTCTTTGGTTAGAGCCTGGAAGCCTGTTTGCAGTTTGGTAGGGGGTGCTGTCTCTGGGGCCTGAGTTTGCCCCTTTCCCCTCCCCCCTGCCTCCTGCCTCCATGGGGGATGAGCCGGTCTGCCGCCGGCTAGCTCTTCTCTGGGACTGCTCAGTTCTTCCTTTGTTCTGTGAACGGGCCCTCAGTGTGTTCAGCCGGTTAATTTTCTCTCTCTCTCTTGCTATCCCACAGTTTAAGTTGCTATCTCCTGTTAGCTTCCTCCAATTGCCCTCAGGGCATTTGGGCCCGGTCCTTGCCCTAAGCAATGCTGCCCACTCCTCTCCGTTCCATCCCCACTTGCTGGTGGCGGATGCGGGCGTCTGGGGTACTTTTCTGCTGGGAGTTGCTTTTAGGCATGTAATCTGTGGGTTTTGTTTTTATTTTTCCTCCCAGTTAGGTTGCCCTCCGAGATTTGAAAACTTCCCCCAGACCCGCCAGTGAGAGGGTTTCCTGGTGTTTGGAAACTTCCTCTATTATGACTCCCTTCCCGGAATGGGTCTCCGTCCCTAGCTCTTTTGTCTCTCTTTTTATCTTTTATATTTTGTCCTCCCTCCTTTTGAAGACGATAGGCTGCTTTTCTGGGTGTCTGATGTCCTCTGCTAGTGGTCAGAAGTTGTTTTGTGCAGTTTGCTCAGTGTTCAAATGTTCTTTCAATGAATTTGTGGGGGAGAAAGTGGTCTCCCCATCCTATTCCCCCGCCATCTTAGCTCCTCTTCTTTTCTCACTTATTTGTAAGGCCTCCTCAGACAACCATTTTGCCTTTTTTGCATTTCTTCTTCTTGTGGATGGTTTTGATCATCGCCTCCTGTACAATGCCATGAACCTACATCCATAATTCTTCAGGCATTTTGTCTGTCAAATCTAATCTCTTGAATCTATTTGCCACTTCCACTGTATAATTGTAAGGGATTTGATTTAGGTTATACCTGAATGGTTTAGTGGTTTTCCCACTTTGCTTAATTTAAGTCTGAATTTTTCAATAAGGAATTCATGATCTGAGTCACAGTCAGCTCCTGGTCTTGTTTGTGCTTATTGTATAGAGCTCCGTCTTTGGTTGCAAACAATATAATCGAACTGATTTAGTATTGACCATCTGGTGATGTCCATATGTAGAGTCTTCTCTTGTGTTGTTGGAAGAGGATGTTTGCTATGACCAGCACATTCTCTTGGCAAAACTCTGTTAGCCTTTACCCTACTTCCTTTTGTATACCAAGGCCAATTTTGCCTGTTATTCCAGGTATTTCTTGACTTCCTACTTTTTCATCCCAGTCCCCTATGATGAAGAGGACATCTTTTTTTGGTGTTAGTTCTAGAAGGTCTTGTAGGTCTTCATAGAACTGTTTAGCTTCGTTGACATTAGTGGTTGGGGCATAGACCTGAATTACTGTAATACTGAATGGTTTGCTTTGGAAACGAACAGAGATCATTCTGTCGTTTTTGAGATTATACCCATTTACTGCATTTTGAACTCGGTTCTTTTTAGTTCACTGATTCCTAAAATGTTGATGTTCACTCTTTCCATCTCCTGTTTGACCACTTTCCATTTTCCTTGATTCTCTCCTGTTTGACTACTTCCAATTTTCCTTGATTCATGGTCCTAACATTCCAGGCTCCTATGCAGTATTGTTCTTTAAAGCATCAGACTTTACTTCCATCACCAGTCTCACCCACAACCGGGCATTGTTTTCACTTTGTCTCATCGTCTTCATTCTTTCAGGAGGTATTTCTCCACTCTTCTCCAGTAACACATTGGGCATCTACCAAACTGGGGAGTTCATCTTTCAGTGTCCTATCTTTTTGCCTTTTTATACTGTTCATGAGGTTCTCAAGGCAAGAATACTGAAATGGTTTACTATTCTCTTCTCCAGTGGACCATGTTTTGTCAGAACTCTCCATCATGACCTGTCCATCTTGGGTGGCCTTACATGTCATGGCTCATAGTTTCATTGATGGTACATTAGTGCAAACATGGCCAGTCTCCATGCCAGAGGAAAAGATGATTTTGAAGAATTTCATTAGTAATAGTTTACCATAGCCCAGAAGTATAACACATCATGTTTGCTCACAGCTCAGTGACCAAAATGAGGTATACAGTCTACTTGACTACAGAGGCACAAAAGAAGTCAATCACCATATATCTGGGCAGTAGAAAGGGAAGGGAAACTATTTACCAATTAATAATGACAGCTACTATATCAAGATGTTTCTGTATCAGTCTGAGTTTGAGATTTAAGGTAAAGGACTTAGCAGTAAAAAAAAAAAAAAAAAAAGAAAGAAAAAAGTTTACATTGATTGATAGAATAATATAACTCCTCAGAACTCTTATTGAAAATTTTAAAAAGACTATATACAAATTTTGTGAAGATATGACCACTGAACTCATGACAGGGGCTACTCCCTATCCTAGGTAAAGTAACATTTCTGATATGAACAAACAAAATCTGGAAGGTGAGGCTGCTTTAGGTGAAGCAGACTTTTTTCTTAAATTGATTTTCATATGAAGAATTTGAGAGACCCTGGAGAGCCCTCACAGTTCTGTCAAGATTCTTCTTTCAAGTTTAGCCTGTTTATTTTCTGGTTAGCTTCTGAAATACTCAGGACATTTTAGAAATGTCCCATAGATATAACCTGGATTTTTGGCATCTCCTACTTTGTATTATATCTTTTCTAACTACTTCCAAACTGGTATCAGGAAGATAATAAATGTGAGAGGCTCTATCTGGGCATTGGCAAGGGAACACTAGTATGGTAAAGGGATGTATGCATGCTTGTGTAGAGTGGTAAGAGAGTTGAATAAATAATGTTCTCATGGTTCTGGGGACACAGCAAGAGGAAAGTGGAGCTAATAGAATCTGTGGAAAATACTCTTTGCCTTCCCATAATTTATAATGAAAATAAACATTTATCAAGTGCTTATCTATGGCAAGATCTGTGGAAAGTGATATATTATGCATTTTTTTAATTTATTTTTTAATTGGAGGAAAATAGTTTTACAATGTTTTTTTTTGTGTGTGTAATAAAATTTTATTAAAGTATAAAGGAGATAGAGAAAGCTTCTGACATAGGCATCAGAAGGGGGCAAAAGAGTACCCCTGTTTTACAATGTTGTATTTGTTATGAGGTCAGTAACATGATATACACAAAAGGAGGATAGAGCAATACAATGTTAAATAAGTTTCCAGAGAACACAAAGCTAGAGACAGACCCAGAATATTAACCCAGATAGACAGAGTCCAGAATTGACTGGAGTGTGTGTTGCAAGGTAAGTGGGAGGTAAAAATAAATGATGTCAAGCTGAAATTCATGACTTAATATGGAGAATCAGGTAAAGACAGACACATGGAGTGTGTAAAAGACAAGTAAGAGAATTCACATTTAGTAGCTTGGGAGGAGTCAAGAGACACTGAATAATAAAAAATAATGTGATGACAATGCATATTTTCTCTCATCTCCAGAAGAATTGTACAATGTGTCAGGACGTGTGACTATACAACTCTCTATGTTATTGAAGATTTGTGTACTAAGGAGTCACCAACACCCAAATAACATTCTGTTAAACTTAATCTAGTACATGGGGAGGGGAGGGAGGCTCAAGAGGGAGATGATATGTTTATAATTATGGCTGATTTGTATTTGTGGGCTTTCTCTTGTGGCTCAGTGGTAAATAATCAGCCTGCCAATGCAGGAGATGTAGGTTTGATCCCAGGGATCAGGAAGATTCCCTGTAGAAGGAAATGGCAACCCACTCTGGTATTCATGCCTGGGAAACCCATGAACAGAGGAGCCTGGCAGGCTACAGTCCATGAAGTCACAAAGGGATGGACATGACTTAGAGACTGAGAACACAAGCACTCATGGCAGAAACCAATACAACATTGCAAATAAATTTCCTCCAGTTAAAAAGTAAATTAAGTAAATAATTGAACAATCTGATACATGAAAGTCCAAATTCAAGTTATCGTTTTAGTTAAATTTTGATGCTTAAAGCTATTTTATTGAGAGCTTGATATAGCTTTATTCATCATCCTCATCCAGCAAAGAGTATTTTTAAAAAGAACACAACCAAAATAGAATAGAAACTAATTCAGAGATAATCTAAAGTACTGTAATAAAACTACAAGCAATTATGACAATAAGGAAGCAGGACTAGAACTTCTATGGATACAAAAGTCAAGAAGCTCAAGGCTGCTTGGTTAAGGGTAGAGGCAGAAATTGACTTAGCAATTGAGTTCAAAGATTCCAGTCAGCCTTACTTACACTTAAATAGACATTTAAGAGATAGGCAGAATTTAAAATTTAAAATATTTTTATAGATGAAAGAGACAATGTAAGAAAATATTTCTATCAGTAATCACAGTAAAATAATGATTAAAACATAGATACATATATGAAATAAATCTATTTTGAAAATTATAACTAAGATATGGAATTAATATTATTTAGAAGATATGTGTTGAGTGGGGCAAGCAAGAACTACAAACTAATAAATAAATAAATGTTAATCTCAGTAAGCATCAAAGTAAACATTAAAAGGTAAGCTGGGAATTTTGGTATAGGGTTTAGACATGAAAGGAGAGGCCTTTCCAAAGGTAATAGCTATTCAAAGGTTAGAAATGTGAGTAACTGGAGCCTATAGTGATGGTCAAGTGGTAAAGAACCTACCTGCAAGGCATGAGCCACAGGAGACACCGGATCAATCCCTGTGTCTGGAAAGTCCCCTGGAGGAGACAATGGCAATCGATTCCAATATTCTTGACTGAAGAATCCCACAGACAGAGGAGCTTGGTGGACTACAGTCCATAATGTCACAAACAGTTGGACATGACTGAAACAACATACAGCACACACACACACACATACACAGACACACACACACATGCACACACATAGAGCGACAATGTATTTGGGACTTTGGCCCAATGATATTCCAAAAGTGAAATCAATGACTAGCAGTAAGATCATGAGTTACTTATTCATATTTTCAGGAAATGATGCACAATTTTCAGACTCAAGATTTCCAAGCAGCACAATACCACTTATAGTAGACAGGCTTAATGATAAGGACCAAAATCTTTGTGCAGAGTTATATTTAAGTAAATGGGCATACTAAAAGGTTTAATTTAGCTTATTGAAGGAAATTTCAAAAAGGTTCTTTACTTGATAAAACAGGATAAAATATATTCCTACATAGACAATTTAATGAAAAATACTAATAGAATTTAAATATATCCATGGTCTTGTCCCAATAAATATTCTCCATCTTTCTCCCACTGTTACCATAATATGAATAAGAATATTTGCCAATCCAGTAGTGTTATAGTTGTCTTACAGGGATTTTAGGAAATTGACTGGAAATGGACATGAGGGAAATTTCTAGAGTGATGGAAATATTATATATTCACAGAGTTCTGAGTTGCTTGCATATACATACATATATGTTAAAGCTCATCAAGCTATCAACTTAAAATATATATTTTCATGTCAATTATGAATATTATGCTATATATAGTACAATATAATAAAACAGAGTGAAGGAAGATGAGATGGGAAAAAAGGAATTGATAGAAAGTCCATATAGATAACTACTTTAAATTGATTAGATGTAAAAGTAAATGATAAGATATCTCACTAACTATTGGAAAAATAAGTGCTATCAGGAACCACTCTTACTGAATTTCTTGTTAGTTCTGAGATGATCCACTAATGAGGGAAAAATGATGATGCTATAGTAATGTTTTAAGTAGAAAAGAAAAGAATAGGACCTAGAACGCTCTTGGTAAAATTGATTTTTATAAAAGCTGCTAAGTTCAGCTAAATTAATAGAAATATGGTGCATGTGAGTTCAAAATATGGTAGGTTTGTATGTATGCTAGTTGTAGTCTATGAGATTTGTCTTCTGATTGCTTCAAAGTTTTCACAAAATTAGAGAGGGAGCTTTATCTGGAGTGTGGAAGGACTAAAGAGTAATTTGCATTTGAAAGAGAAGAAAGAGGAAGAACCAGCCAAACAGCAAAGTGGGGAAATAAAGACCAATATCTGGCAACATCAAAGCTCCAGTTGGTGCTTGTAATTATGGATCCAAAAACAAGTATGTTAAGGCAGAAGAGCTGGACTTTCTAGGAAATGTATGTTAAATTTAGGAGGATAACTACTGCACAGTTTTGCTTGGTCCTTCAAAGCAGAGTGAGCACTCAGCCAGCACATGAGGACAGGGGCTCAGAAACATACTTGGAGTCTATGATTGAAAATCTTAGCTCCTGGCCCTTTTTTCTCACCTTAACACTAATCTTGTTATAAATCTTGATACTCTGATATCTTGGCATCTTCTCCTCTCTTCCAATTATCTTTTCAATTTCTTTACATCAGCCACTATTTTTATAGTCACATCCTAAGGTTTGACCACTGCCAGTAACTGCAGTTATGTAAGAATCTTGGCTGTAATCATTCTCCATTCTGACTTGTATCTCTTACAAATTACATCCTTTGACGGAACTGTGATACCATTACATTGATCCTGCTATCTATGCCATCTCCCTCATTTCCCCTCACACCTTTATTTTTCTTCCCATGGTCTTTCACTACAGTCTCTCCTTTGCCTACATGCTGGTTTTGGTAGCTTTCTCTCCATTTGGGAGAAAAAATCAATTTTAGTTCATATTGACTTTGTCTACATTCTTTCTTGCCATGCATCTAGATGTGGCTGTAGAAAACCACACGGGTATGCTATAGCCTCACCTAAGTGAAGGAAAAATAAATTTAAGGGAGTTGTTCATCATTTTTAACCCTTTCCCTAGTGTGTTTCATTCCATACTCATTCCCCAATCACTGTGCTAACATACACTGAAATACCTCAGATATGTTACAAATTTGCAAACTATTGTTCCACTGCTCATAGAACAGTTAGATGTCTGGGCTGACTTATAGATCCTAGTTACCCTGCAATTACTCCCAGTCACCTTCAGCTATGAGCACTTTTACATGTCTTCCAGTGTTTTGCACAAATATTTTCCAAGTGTACCATGACGTGAAAATATTTTGAAGTACCATACAAGGTGATTATTTTACAACTTTGTCTTTCTTCTTAAATGTTAAAAAATTCTCTCTCTTCCTTGTTTTATGCTGATTATTTAATTTCTGATATCCCTGGAAAATAAACACTATACAAGAACATATTAACATCATCCCCACTGGGCTGGGACTTCACTGATTGCTCAGAGGCTAAGGAATCTGCCTTCTGTGCAGGAGACACAGATTAGGTCCCTGAGTCAGGAAGATCCCCTGGAGGTGGAAATAGCAATCCACTTCAGTATTCCTGCCTGGAAAATCCCATAGGCAGAGAAGTCTGGAGGGCTACAGTCCATGGGGTCACAAAGAATCAGACACAACTGAGTGACTAAACATTCATTCATTCTAGACTGACCAACCTGAAATTTTACTTTGTATTCTACCATCCTTTCTTTCACTATGGATGAAGCTCCTGTCCAATTCAATTATATTATGATTCACTAGATTCCATTATGAATCACCTACTCAATAATTGTACTCCTGTAATTTTGTTTTTTTTCCCTACATCTTACATTTCTGCTCTTTTATCATTTTATATTCTATCAGTTCACCTCTCCTCTCAAGAACACTTTATCCTGCACTCACCTCCTGTTATCCTTTAGCAAACTCTTCAAAAGAGCTATCTTTAGCTTTTTAATCTAAATTTTATCTTCCCCTTCTCTTCTAAATGCATTCCAATTAGATTTTACACAAACTGCTCTGCTGAGATATTGCTTGATAAGATCATCAACCTTCATGTTGCCTATCATCAATACTTAGCTTTACATTCATTCCCCTTTATGGTAGACAGAATAAGGAAACCCTTAAAGATTTCCATATCCTAGCCCCAGAACCTGTTAAGTTTTCATGCTACATCAAAAAGGGGAATTAAGTTTACTAATCAGATGATTTAAAATTCCACTAGATTATCTAAGGGGACCCAGTGAAACCACAAGGATACTTAAAAGTGAAAACAAGAGGCAAAAGAGGTGTCAGTGTTAGAATAATGCAAAGTGAGGAAGATTTAACTGACCATTGCTGGTCTGAAGATGGACGGGGACCATGGGAAAGGAAGGCAGATGATCTCTAGGAGCTAGGAAATGTACAGAAAGAGATTCTCCCTCAGTGTCTTATCATCCATTCAGAGTGCCTTACCAGCAAGTGAAGGGCTACATGTGAGTCCTAGACTTCATTTTCTCTATCTATGGTCATTATTTTTTTTACACATTCTATTGATTTTAGACCTGTTGAAAGGCTGGCTCCCTAAATTATCTCTTTAAACTGTGTCTCTCTTCTGAATTCCAGACTCATATGTATCTACCTGCCCCCTTGCTATCTCAACTTGAATGCTTATTATGATTTAATGCACAGTTCAAGACACACTCTTTCTTTCCACCAACACCAATCCCCCAAAATAATAGTGGCTCATAGGCAGACTTCTACACTTAATTAAATGACATATCTGTTTTCCCATTTGCACAAACAGTATTGTAGTTATCCTGATAACTTTCAAATCCTAAAACCAGTTTATTAATAAATTATGTTGTTTCTATCTTCAGATTTGCACATAATCTACCTCTCCATGTCTCATTTCACTCCTGACCTGCTATTATTCATACAAACAAGTGTCTCTCTACTTTAAGATTTTCTCACTCATTTTTCCATTGGTTTATAATAAATGCAGTCCCCCATGTACCTACATGGTTTACCCTCTCACTCCCTTCAAATCTTTCTCAAATGCATCATACTAAAAGCTTTCTTTAGTACTTCATGAATCACATTCCTTTCTCCCAGGATCATTCTACACTTATTAGACTACTTTATTATACTTAAATACCTGTCACATTCTTAAACAAAATTTCTTTCTTCTTTGCTTATTATGTTCACACATTAGAATATAAGCTCCATGAGGTTAGGTTTAAAACAAACAAACAAAAAACGCTGTATCCCTTCTATGAAGAACAGGATGCAGCAGTGTGTTGTTTTTGTTTAGTCACTGAGTCGTGACTCTTACAGCAATATATAGATACTCAGTAAATATGTATTGCTTCATTAAATAAGACTGTGAACAGGACTCTAGGGAATACTATATTTCACCAAGTGCACAGATGCCTAGTTTTCATCGCAGCCCTTATATTATCATAAATAAAGTTCAATTTGTTATCAAGGGTGTTCTGCTTCAATATCTTGTATTCCTCAGGAATATTAATTTCTTATTCTTAAATATAAAAATTCTACATTTTCAATGATGTCATTTGCAAATGACAAAACTAAGAGAGGCAAGAAAAGACACTGCTTAAATTTGTGTTTTTCATTCTAAGAATGAGTTTAATTACCTCTTAGAGATTGTAAGGGGCTTCCCAGGTATCTCAGTGGTAGAGGGTCTGCCTGCTAATGCTGGAGATGTGGGTTAGATTCCTGGGTCAGGAATATTCCCAAGAGAAGGAAATGGCAACCCAGTCTAGTATTCTTCCCTGGAAAGTTCCATGGACATAGGAGCATGCCTGGCTACAGTCCATGGGGTCACAGAGTCGCACATGACTTAATGACTAAACACACACACAACACAGAGTGTAAGACATTTTTTAATCATTGGAAACAAAAAGGAATTATCAAGTTTAGATATGATGCATACAAAAAACTAGAGGAGAAAGTGAAAGTTAAAGTCGCTCAGTCGTGTCTGATTCTCTGAGACCCCATGGACTATACAGCCCATGGAATTCTCCAAGCCAGACTACTGGAATGGGTAGCCATTCCCTTTTCCAGTAGATCTTCCCAACTGAGGGATCGAATCCAGGTCTCCTGTGCTGCAGGCAGATTCTTTACCAGTCTAGATTGGCAATATTAATAATCTTAATTTCCCTAACCCAATTAGGTATTTAAGTAAAGCTAGGATTCAGTATCTGTGAGTGTAATTTTCAGCCTGTTCAGTGGAGTTCTGATCTATTTTCAGTGTATCATTACATAGAGGAAGTTGCCTTCTGAATCTAACCTGGATTGATGGATTGTTTACCAGCCATGATTATTTGTGGCAAACTCTAAACTTCAAATTTTCCCTCTCAGTTCTATGAATATGTTATAAATTCTTATTCATTTCTGAAACTTATGCATCAGTTTCTCTTGTTTAGGGGATCATGTGGGTATTAAAAAGAAAAACTAATCCTGTTACTAAGTTCAGAGCTCTGGGCTTCTAGTGTTATTTGGTTTCTTGCTCCTATAATTCTCCACTTCATTGAGAGCTGTCAGATAATTTTAAAAATATTTTGCATATGCTTTTTTTTTAGTTTTCTATTTATGTTCAGTGGAAGACTTAATTTGAAATGACTAGCTTTTCTACGGCCAAACCATCCTAAATGAACCTGATCTCTCCTGAAATGACTAGCTTGACACTGTTAAAATCTGTATTTCCTTGGAAATACTTTAAATTTAATTCAATTAAAAAACAACAAATTATTAAATCTTGGAGACAAAAGCAATTGACATTAATTTCACAGGAATACATGATATAATTGGGCGCTCAAATGATTTTTAAGTGAAATATGTGTTATTGATAATTACATCAGACAATAGGTCTATACTTGGGTTGTTCTGGAAAAAGCAGAATGCAAAGCAATTGTATGTTGCCAAGGTATAATTCCTCCATATTGGAGTTTTGTGCAAGAATTATGCTTGAGGTGACATGAAGATATACATACACGTTCATGAAAAATTTCCCTTTCTTTGGTGAATGGTATGCATTAACAAATTTAAGGAGGTGATAATCAGATGAACCAGGGCTTCAAACATGTATATAACTTTGCCATGAATATATACCTCCATAGGAAAAAAATGGTAAAGTAATAGAAATATCAACAGCCTTTGTACATTTAAAGAGACAATATTGTAGTAGATAACATGAATATTGTTCAGTTGTCTATACAATATTTTAAATAGTCTTAGCTGATTTATAAAATATATGAAAGGTATATAACACAAAGAAGGTGTGGCTACCTAATATATGTAATTTCTAGGGTACAATCAATCATTCTAAAGTGAAGTATTATTAGCTTTCTATCAATTTAAAAGTGATTGTCATGAAATGTTTCATGTTTTTGTTCTAATTTAATTTCCTCAGTGACTAAGGCACTAAATCCTTTTAGAAGTTCAATAAATATTATCTGAATATTCAGCACCATATAACAGCACCAACTACATTTTTGCTAGATTTTTACAAACTAACTTCTCCATACAGTCTCAAAAGCTTTCAAGAATAAAAATGTACTGCCTACCACAGATAACAAAATAAAATAAACAAATAAAATGATTTTCACACAACTCCTTAAATGTAAATATCTTATAGAATAAATATATGTTTCCTTTTATTTTACTTTAAATTAAGAAATGGCTGACCTTCAGTTCAAAATAGAGGTTTATATGGAAACCCAAATCTCTTTAACATAATAGCAGTAGCTAATATCAGATCTTCTGAGAATCATCCCTAATAGGTGATGTGGTTAGAATACAGGAGTGGTAATTGCCTGAGGTGATGGAAATGGTAGAGAACAGTGTAATATACAGTGTATCATATCAGAAAGTTTATATTATACAAAAAGTCTATAAGAACTTTGATCAAATTCTATTTAATTCAAGCAAATTTTGCACAACCACACCACTTTATATATAAAATTGTGATGATTTGTAGTCAGATATGACAAACAAATATCTAGGGGTTTCTCAACAGGCAATATGAAAGTATCCACCTGCCTGATTTGCTGGGAGTCCAAAATCTCTTGCCTTAGAACTACTTTAGCCTCTAAATACATTCTTCCAAGGAACATACTATTGTAGAAAGATGTGGATATACTTGCTTCTTGCCACCCACACAATGAAAAACAGACTGAATTTTACTCTACATCAGAATATGTCAGGAGTCTATTATCATATCACATTAGCTTTGCTTACTTGGCCAATTCCTCAAGAAAATGATATGGGTCAAGGTCAGTTATATTCCGTCTGACAAACCACAAATTAATATTTCTGTACCTCTTTTTTAAGTGAAGGTAAGCTCACTGATTCATATGTGTGTACCTGTTAGTTGCACAGTTGTGTCTGACTCTTTGCGACCCCATGGGCTATACCACACCAGGCTCCTCTATCCATGGGATTTCTCCAGACAAGAATACTGGAGTGGATAGCCAATCTCTTCTCTAGGAGGTCTTCCTGACCCATGGATTGAACCTGGGTCTCCTGCCTTGCAGGCAGATTCTTTACCATCTTAGTTACCAAGGGATCTCTTACTGATTCATACCCTTTATCAAAGGGTCCTTCTTATGACAGGTCATTGTTCAGTGTCCCTGGTTATTCCTGAGGAATATCAAGATGCATTTAGATATTGGAGAATATTGTTCAAGGTCTCAGTGCTTTGCCTCCAAGAAGTGTTTAGTTTTTAGATGCACTTTTATCACATCTCCAGATTAATTAAATTTGTATCCTTTTCTTTCATTTATTTTTATTAATCGGAGGCTAATTAATTTACATTATTGTAGTGGTTTTTATATATCAATTGTTTCCCCCAGAGAGGGGGCACATTTACTGTCCTAAGAACTAACCACCTTTTAGGTCTCTTTTCTTTTCTAAGACCATTATTGAATAACCCCTGGACCATTGTCATAATGAAAAGTTAGCATATGTCTTGAGAGAACATTTCTGCCTCTCTCTTGAGAGAATATGCCTGTCTGTCTTGGTCAAACACTCAAAAGCATCAATTCTTCGACACTCAACTCTTTTCACAGTCCAATTCTCACATCCATACACGACCACTGGAAAAACCATAGCCTTGACTAAATGGACCTTTGTTGGCAAAGTAATGTCTCTGCTTTTTAGTATGCTGTCTAGGTTGGTCACAACTTTCCTTCCAAGGAGTAAGTGTCTTTTAATTTCATGGCTGCAATCACCATCTACAGTGATTTTGGAGCCCCCCAAAAATAAAGTCAGCCACTGTTTGCACTGTTTTCCCATCGATTTACCATGAAGTGATGGGACCGGATGCCATGATTCTAGTTTTCTGTATGTTGAGCTTTAAGCCAACTTTTTCACTCTCCTCTTTCACTTTCATCAAGAGGCTTTTTAGTTCTTCTTCACTTTCTGCCATAAGCGTGGTGTCATCTGCATATCTGAGGTTACTGATATTTCTCCCAGCAATCTTGATTCCAGCTTGTGCTTCCTCCAGCCCAGCATTTCTCATGATGTACTCTGCATATAAGTTAAATAAGCAGGGTGACAATATACAGCCTTGACGTACTCCTTTTCCTATTTGGAACCAGTCTGTTGTTCCATGTCCAATTCTAACTGTTGCTTCCTGACCTGCATACAGGTTTCTCAAGAGGCAGGTCAGGTGGTCTGGTATTCCCATCTCTTTCAGAATTTTTCACAATTTATTGTGATCCACACAGTCAAAGCTTTGGCATAGTCAATAAAGCAGAAATTGATGTTTTTCTGGAACTCTCTTGTTTTTCCGATGATCCAGCGAATGTTGGCAATTTGATCTCTGGTTCCTCTGCCTTTTCTAAAACAAGCTTCATCATCTGGATGTTCATGGTTCACATATTGCTGAAGCCTGGCTTGGAGAATTTTGAGCATCCCTTTATTAGCGTGTGAGATGAGTGCAATTGTGTGGTAGTTTTGAGCATTCTTTGGCACTGCCTTTCTTTGGGATTGGAATGAAACCTGACCTTTTCCCGTCCTGTGGCCACTGCTGAGTTTTCCAAATTTGAGTGTAGATTGGATCTAAACTCCCCCCAGATCAAGCTGTGTTTGATGGCTTAGTTAACATGTAGTCTTACTTAATGAAAGAAAAAAGGAATCAACCTTGGACTTAGACCCCCCGGAATGGGTGGGAGGAAACAGACTCAGTGGCTTCCCCTCCCATAAATCCTGGAGACTGACAACCCATTGTAAAGAGTTCCTTGGTTTTAAATTCTAGGCTTCTTTGCAGAGTTGAGTAGTAGATCATTTGTTCTTAAACAAACAGATGATTATCAAATCAATTAAACTGGCCTATGACAAACACTTGTCATTTTGTCTTTATGGTGTTCTTGAGTTTCTCCTGGTAACGGGCCTTCTCAAGAGTTTCCATGATTCATCAGTATTTAGTTTCATTGTGCCACCAGTTTGCAAAAAGCATCAGATGTTATTTGAGCAAAGAAAGCTATTCCTTTTAGTCTCACCAGAAGTATCAGAACAATGTTTTAAGTAACAGGAAATAATACATTCTGTTAAACACATGAATGACTATTTCACTGAGTGAATCATTTAATTTACTGTCTTATGGAAGTAACTTTACTGAGTAATAAAGATATTACATTTATATGAAATAGTCTGCAGTTCAGTATTTTACAGAACTCAGTATTAATTTTGAATAAGCAAAAGTAGACTACATATGATTCCCCCTATTACTACTGGTAAAATGATATTTTCCTTAATCACAGTTGTCTGATCTCCCTATGGCTTCCAAAACTCTAATGTCTCTGGATTCTGATTATGTAAAATGTTTTGCAATGGTAACTTGGTTACATAAGAGTGATAAAACACGAACTTAAGACTTGATGGAAAGGCATGAGGGCATAAGGCAACAAGTAAAATCACATAGTATATCCTTACTCTCATTGGAAAGCAGGCACAGCACTATTTAAAGCTTTCTCTAAGAATTCTTTCTAAAGACTTCTTGTCTGGTTTTAATGGATTTTTTGAAATTGCCTCCTTTTTTTGTTTCTTTTCTTTCATTTCAGTTCAATTCAGTCACTCAGTCATGTCGGATTCTTTGTGACCCCATGGACTGCAGCACACTAGGCTTCCCTGTCCGTTACCAAATCCCGGAGCCTACTCAAACTCATGTCCATTGAGTCGGTGATGCCATCCAACCATCTCATCCTTTGTCGTCCCCTTCTCCTCCTGCCTTCAATGAATAAGAGCTATTTTGTGAGTGTAAACAGAAACTTAAGAGAGATTGTTCAAGGAGATTAAACTGTTCTGGGTCTTCGTTGCTGTTCTCTATTGGAAGAAACAGGCTACTACTCCCTAGATGCAGTGAGTGGGCTTCTCATTGTGGTGGCTTCCCTTGTTGTGGAGCATGAGCTTTAGGCATATGGACTTCAGTAGGTGCAGTATGTAGGTTCAATAATTGTGGCCCATGGATTTAGCTGCTCCTCTGCATCTGTGATCTTCCTGGACCAGGGACTGAGCCTGTGTCCCCTGCACTGGCAGATGGATTCTCAACCTTTAGGCCACCAGGAAGTTGTGAGACTAACTTTTAAAATTTTACATCAACTAGTCTGTGCTTTCCTAAAGCTGGTTTCCAATATGTGGTGATCTGAATAGAAAACTGAAATGGTATGTATCTTCATTCTACTTGAATGAAGTTATACATGTTTTTGCAAACAATTGCAATTTTCCCTAAATTGCTATTTAGATTTGTATTATCCATATACTGAAGTGAAAGTGAAAGTCGCTCAGTCACCTCTGACTTTTTGCAAACCGTGGACTATACAGTCCATGGAATTCTCCAGGCCAGAATACTGGAGTAGGTAGCCTTTCCCTTTTCTCGGATATCTTCCCAACCTAGGGATTGAATCCAGGTCTCCCATATTGCAGGTAGGTTATTTACCAACTGAGCCACAAGGGAAGCCCATTCATTGAGACCTTGTCTATAGATTATTCTAGTTTTGCCTTAATAAATATCAGCACACAGAGGCTTTGCATTTTTTATGAAACTTGGGTTGCATGTGATGCTAAAATATTGTTATGCAAAGAACACCTACTACTTAGACTTGCTTCCTTTTCCACACCATAGGGTACACCATTTTACAGGCTAGAGTTATTTTCTGTGGTGTATGCCTTCATTGTGGGTACCACTGCCATACAAATTTAATGACCAGCACAACTGCTGGCATTTTGTCACTCATGTATTAGAAACTATGGCAGAGCCATCTAGTTGACCACTAAAATTCATGATCAGTTCCATATTAGAGTTGCTATTGTGCACTAAAAAGCAACATCAAACATATAAAAGTATAAAATATTGGTAAATGCAAACACATATGCAAATAAATAATTCTGTTATACTACAAAGGTAGTGCCTAAATCACATGTGATTTTATTATAAAAGTTAAAGAAAAAAGTATTAAAAATTATTATATGTACAAAATCTTATTATTCACAACTGAAATATATAAATTGCCATATCATATATAGTGTGAGGGAGGAATATATAAAAGTGAAGGGTTTTGTATGTCATTGAAATTAAGTTGTTATCAATATAAAATAGATTATTATAAGACATTTTATGAAGGCCTCACTGTAACAGAAAGAAAATATTTGTAGAAGACACATGAAAGCAGGAATCAAAACATAGCACTACAAAAAAAAAAGGAAATATTAATACAAAAAAGTGGCCAATACATCTAGAGTAGTTATTACATGTTGTTTAGTATATCAGTTCAGCATAATGTCACTTTGATATCTTTTACTGAAATATACTTGACGTGCAATATTATATTAGTTTTAGGTATCACTACACAGTGATTTGACATGAACATATTTTATAAAATGATCAATATAAATCCGATAGCTATCTTTCACCATACAAAGTTATTACCATATTCTTGATGATACTTATGTTGTATATTATATTCCCATGGTTTACTGTATAACTGGAAGTTTGTACCTCAATCTCCACCAATTTCACAAAATCCTCCACCACCATACTCTCCAGCAACCACCTTTTGTGTTCTTTGTATCAATGAGTCTGTTTTTATTTTGTTGTTTGGATTTTTAGATTTCACATATCGGTGAAATCATATAGTAGTTGTTTTACTGTGTCTGACTTATTTCACTTACCATGATACCTTCTAGATGTATCTATGTTGTCAGAATAGCAAGATTCTATTTCTTTTTATGGCTAATGAAGCCAAATCTGGCCTTGGTACCCCAACACTGAATGAAATCATGGAGACAGAGTTTTGGGTGAAGTAGAAAAGAACAGATTTATTGCTTTGCCAGGCAAAGGGAGCTACAATAGGCTAATGCCCTCAAAACTGTGTCCCAACCTGGAGGGCGCAGTGGGAAGTTTTATAGTAGTGGTTCAAAGAGGGAGTGATTAGCTTGCAGACATTCTTCTGACTGGTTGGTTGTGAGGTAAGTGGAAGTCAGCAGCATCAGCCTTCTGGTTCCAATCAGTCTGGGGTCTACATGCTTTTGCACAAGATACAGTCAAATTCTTCCATCTGGTAGTGGTTTCAGTATCTGGAAAACAGCTCAAAGATATTGTCATGTGCATCCCTTGATGGGGAACTAGAACTTTGACCCAGGGCTGCACTATTGTTTCTCTTGATTATTCTTCCATTGTCTCCTATCTCCTCCTTTCTTTAATTAACAACAGCTTGAACCTACCTATTGGAACTCAGGGAAAGGCAACAGTGAAGGCTGTTTCCTATAATGAAACAAATGGGGGGCACAGGAAGTCTTTTGTGCACAGGAGCCCCACAGGGTCCTGCTTCATACCACTAGTGTGTTAGTTGCTCAGTCTTGTCAGACTCTTCGTAACCTCACGGACATTAGACCACCAGGCTCTTCTGTTCAAGGGATTTTCTAGGCAAGAATACTGGAGTGGGTTGCCATTTCTTTCTCCAGGGTTTCTTCCTGACTCAGGGAGAGAACCCAGATCTCGCAGATTGCAGGCAGATTCTTTACCATCTGAGCCACCAGGGAAGTCCTAAGTGTATTCTGTTGCATATAAATATCACACATTTTTAATCTGCTCATCTGTTGATAGGTTGTTCCATATCTTGGCTATAGAAAAAATGCTGCAATGAAAATAATGCTGCATATATAATATTAAATATATTTTTTCTTTCTTTGGATAAATAATTGGATACAAAAATAATGGTCCAGGGACTTCCCTTGTGGTTCAACATTTAGGACTCCGCGCTTCCACTGCAGTGGCCAGAGTTTTGTTTCTCTAATCAGGGAACTAAGATCTCACATGCCATGCAGTACAGACATTAAAAAAAAAAAGAAAAAAAAAAAGGCTGCTTAATAGAGAAGTTCTGTTTTTAATTATTTTAGGATCTTTCATGTCTCTGATAATGACTGAATCAATTTATAACAGTGCATATTCAGTTCAGTTCAATCCCTCAGTCGTGTCCGACTCTTTGAGACCCCCTAGACTGCAGCATGCCAGGCTTTCCTGTCCATCACCAATTCACAGGGCTTACTCAAACTCATGCCATCGAGTCAGTGATGCCATTTCATCCTCTATCATCCGCTTCTCTTCCTGCCTTCAATCTTTCCAAGCATCAGCATCTTTTCTAGTGGTTCAGTTCTTCACATCAGGTGGCAAAAGTATTGGAGTTTCAGCTTCAGCATCAGTCTTTCCAGTGAATACTCAGAACTGATTTCCTTCAGGATAGACTGGTTGAATTTCCTTGCAGTCCAAAGGATTCTCAAGAGTCTTCTCCAACACCCCAGTTCAAAAGCATTAATTTTTCGGCTCTCAGCTTTCTTTATAGTCCAACTCTCACATCCATACATGACTACTAGAAAAAGCATAGCCTTGACTAGACGGACCTTTGTTGACAAAATGATGTCTCTGCTTTTAAATATGCTGTCCAGCTTGAGCATAGCTTTCCTTCCAAGGAGAAAACATCTTTTAACTTCATGGCTGCAATCACTATCTGCAGTGATTTTGCAGCCCCCCAAAATAAAGTCTATCACTGTTTTCACAGTTTCCTCACCTATTTGCCACGAAGTGATGGGACTGGATGCCATGATTCTAGTTTTCTGAATGTCGAGTTTTAAGCCAACTTTTTCACTCTCCTGTTTCACTTTCATCAAAAGGCTCTTTGGTTTTTCTTCACTTTCTACCTAAGGGTGGTGTCACCTGTATATTTGAGGTATTGGTATTTCTCTCATCAATCTTGATTCCATTTTGTGTTTCATCCAGCCTGGCTTTTCACATGATGTACTTTGCTTGTAAGTTAAATAAGCAGGGTGACAATATACAGCCTTGACATACTCCTTTCCCGATTTGAACCAGTCTGTTGTCCATGTCCAGTTCTAAATGTTGCTTCTTGACCTGCATACAGATTTCTCAGGAGGCAGGTCAGGTGTTCTGGTATCCCCATCTCTTTAGGAATTTTCCACATTTTGTTGTGATCCACACAGTCAAAGGCTTTGGTGTAGTCAATGAAGGATAAGTAGATATATTTCTGGAACTCTCTTGCTTTTTTGATGATCCAGCTGATGTTGGCAATTTAATCGCTGGTTCCACTGCCTTTTCTAGATCCAGCTTGAACATCTGGAGGTTCATAGTTCACGTACTTTTGAAGCCTGACTTGGAGAATTTTGAGCATTATTTTGCATGAGACAAGTGCAATTGTGTGGTAGTTTGATCATTCTTTGACATTGCCTTTCTTTGGGATTGGAATGAAAACTGACATTTTCCAGTCCTGTGGCCACTGCCGAGTTTTCCAAATTTGCTGGCACATTGAGTGCAGCGTTTTCACAGCATCATCTTTTAGGATTTGATATAGCTCAACTGGAATTCCATCACCTCCACTAGCTTTGTTTGCAATGATGCTTCTGAAGGCCCACCTAACTTCATATTCCAGGATGTCTGGCTCTAGGTGAGTGATCACACCATCATGGTTATCTGGGTTGTAAAGATCTTTATTGTATAGTTCTGTGTAGTTTTTTTTTTTTTTTTCTCTCTCTCTCTTCATCCTAACCAACACATGTTATTTGTTATCTTTTTGATAATAGTCATTCTGAAAGACATGAGGGACTGTCTCATTGTGGTTTTTTTACTTGAATTTCCCTGATTAGATATTAAGAATGTTTTCATGTGTCTGTTGGCCACTCATTTGTCCTCTTTTGTATGTATATATTTAGCTTCTTTGGGTCTTAGTTGGAGCTGGTGGAATCTGTTTTGTCATGCGGGATCTTTCTGTGGCACACAGGCTCAGTAATAGCGGCACACAGACTGCAGAGGCCTCAGACTTCAGTAGTTGTAGAACGTGGACTCTAGCTGTGTCATGTGGGCTCTGTAGTTATGGGGCATGGACTTAGTTGCTCTGTGCCATGTGGAATCTTAATTCCCGGACCAGAAACAAACCCCATCCCCTACATTGCAAGGTGGATTCTTAACCACTGGGCCATCAATGAAGCTCCTGATTATCTTCTTTGGAAAAATGTCTATTCAGATCCTCTTTCCATTTTTTAATCAGGTTGTTTGTTGGTGTGGAATTATGTGAGTTCTTTGCATATTTTGAACATTAATCTATTGTCAGATATATTTGCTGAAATCTTTTTCTATTCATTATACTGGCTTTTTCTTTTGTTGATTTTTTTTTTTTTTTTTTTTTTTTTTTGTGAAGAAGCTGTTTAGTTTCAGGTAGTCACATTTGCTTATTTTTGCTCTTGCCTGACTCAATATATCCAAAACAATATTTGTAAATATTATGATAAAGTACTGCCTGTATTCTCTTGCAGTCTGTAATCCATCTTAGTTTTATTTTTGTGTATGATGTGAGAAAGTAAGTATAATTCTTTGCCATATAGCTGTCCATTGTTCCTAATACCATTTATGGAATAGACAGTCCTTTCCCACTTATCTATCTCTCTATCTATTATCTATTCACCATCTATCATCTATTATCTAACTATATCCTTCCCTTTTCTGCATATTTCCCAAATATATTTCACCAAGTGTTTTCAGTCCAGCTGATGGAAAATCCATCCTGCCAGCTGCTTAGGCTAAGCCTCTTAAAATTATTCTTAATTATTCTCTTTCTTCCAAACTCTGCATGGTCATCATAATATCTAAAATGTGACTATTTCTCACCATTTTCACCTGCTTTGTTCATGGCATAACTCAAAGGCCCAGAACAGTGACTCATATGTGGTACCCTTTGAAAATAATTTGTGAATAAGTGGATTAAAAATGAACAAATGGGTTAAAGAATTTGGAGAGATATTAGTAAAGTGATGGAAAGAGATTTTCATGATTTTCTTGGGTAAAAGTGAACAAACAAAATAAATATTGGGCAAAACTCTTTTGGGGAAAGAGGCAAAGGAGAAATGGTAGGCAAAGTTTATGGTAAAAGCAAGTTAAAATAATTTTGTGAAACTCCTTATAGCAATGAGTGCTTTGAATTTCAGCCTAGAAATTTTGTAAGTTCCATTATGTGGAATCTGTGAAAAGGACATTAAACCTTACTAAGAGTTAAGTCAAAGTAGGATCATCCAACCAGAAAGTTGAAATTACTATGAAATAAATTTTCGCATTAAAAGGGGAAACCTTAAATTTTTGCAGCCTTAAAAAACATCACTCATTAAAATGCTTAAAATGTCAGCTGGTTCTTAAATTACATTAGTTAGAAACAATGCCAAACACTTTTATTTGCTTTAGACTCATCCTAATTAAAAAAAGGTCGATGTTCACTTTAAAGAAAGACCAAGGGATGTCAGCAAAAAATATAAGGAGATGTCAAAAATACAACAATATTTTGATATCAATGTCTGATAAAGTTGAATAAATCCATTGAGTTCACACACAAACAATACATTTTTAAAAATAGCTGTGATTCCATTGACAAAATATCAAATGCACAGTATAAAATCATATTTCTATTCTCTGAATAAAGTTTCCTTAAATCATTTCTTCAGTTATTAAAGAAACTGATTCTATGGAAGAAAAGTACAAAAATATGCTATATATACTGCAGACACTATAAGTAAGTATGGAGCTTCTTGACTATACATGATATAAGGATAAAGATTCTGTTAGTTTTTTCACTATTATCTCCCTGACATCTATCACAATTTTGAGCACATGGTAGATGCTCCAAAAATGTCAAAAAATCTGAAAATTCCATTTATATAATAAGGTATGCACCTGTAAATATTAATTACAATTCTTCCTTTATATATAACTAACTCCTCATATTTTCATGGCAATTATAACTCTTCTGTGTACTTTAATAAGTAATCTCTTTTGATTTTAACAGTTCCACTGTATAAAGCACTTTTCTTTTACAAATTAGGACACATTAATTGATATATCCAATTCACGGAGCAGAGCCACTAAAAATCAGAGGACTAATACTTTTCTTCCCATGAAATTATGTTGTCTCTATGATATATTTATACTATAAAATAATGAATTAAGGAAATGGTTCAAAAATACCTGTAACATGGTTATCAAATATAGTTTATATTTCTTCTGGTAAGCAATTCAAGAGTACTATATAAATCCAGTTTTTCAATAAGCAATCATTATATCACATATTTTTTTCTATTTTCTGACCATAATTTTTAGATTATGGTTGCTTTATGAAATACAAAGGGAGAAGTATTGACTTTCTAAAGTAATTCTTCCTTATCATCTTCATTTCTCTGATTCAAGAGGCTAATACTAGGAGGTAGATGGGAATAATTAATTCTGTCTTATTGTTCTGAATAATTATTTAAATTGCATGCTTTGTAAAATTGGTCAACCAATGTGTATCAATAGCATTATATTGAGATTTTTAATTGAAATATCTTATTTTTCCCTACAAAAATCCTATGAGGTAGGTATTTGTTGTTTTGTTCAGTTGCTAAGTCATGTCTGACTACATGAAGCCTATCATTGATCATTATCTATTATCTATCTATATTCTTCCCTACTTTTGTGTATTTCCAAAATCTACTTCACCAAGTGGCTTCCCTGTCCTTCACTTTCTCCAGGAGTTTGCTCAAATTCATGCCCATTGAGTCAGTGATGCCATCCATCCATCTCATCCTCTGCTTCCCTCTTCACCTTTGCTTTCAACTTTCCAGAATCAGGATCTTTTCCAATGAGTCAGCTCTTCGCACCAGGTGACCAAAGAATTGCAGCCTCAGCTTCAGCATCAGTCCTTCCAATGAATGTTCAAGGTTGATTTCCTTTAGGATTTACTATTTGATCTCTTTTGAAGTGGGAGGGACTCTCCCAAGTCTTCTCCAGCACCACAGTTTGAAAGCATCAATTCTTTGGTGCTCAGCCTTCTTTACGGTCCAACTCTCACATCATACATGACTACTGGAAAAGATATAGTTTAGCTATAGGGACTCTGGTTGGCAAAGTACAGTCTTTGCTTTTTAATATGTTATGTAGATTTGTCATAGCTTTCCTTTCAAGGAGCATGCATGTTTTAATTTCACGGCTGCAGTCACCATGTGAGTTGATTTCGGAGCTCAAGGAAATAAAATCTGTCAGTGATTCCACTTTTCCCCCTCCTATTTGCCACGAAATGATGGGAATGGATCCCATGATCTTTGTTTTTTGACAGTCAAGTTGTAAGCTTTTTTTTTTTTCCTCCCGAGGCAAGGAAAACAATTTTATTCAGAAAGCAGCTGACAGACAAGATGGCAGGCTAGCACCTCAAAATAATCATATCATCGGAGTTTGGATGCCAGTTTCTTTTATAGATCAGAGAGAAAGAAGCAATGAGGAATTAAACTCAAAAGGCAGAATAGAGAGTGAGAGGCAGTGAGGAAGTAGAATGAAAGTGTCCTCAGTATAACAAAACATCTCCAAGGGAGCGGCCAGTCTTTGGAATGTCTGTGCAGTTGTTTCAGTTGTGTTTGGCCCTTTGCGACCCCATGAATTGTAACCAACCAGGCTCCTCTGCCCATGGGATTATCCAGGCAGGAATACTAGAACGGGTTCCCATACCCTCCTCCAGGGGATCTTTTGACCCAAAGATCGAACCTGCGTTTCCGGTGTCTCCAGCATTGCAGGCAAATTACACCAGAGCCAGCAGGGAAGCCCCTAGCCTTTGGCAGGGCAGTGCCAATCTCTTCTGTTCACAGGTTCAGCTCAGTTCAGTCATTCAGTTGTGTCTGACTCTTTGCAAGCCTGTGGACTGCAGCACGCCAGGCTTCCCTATTCATCACCAACTCCGGGAGTTTACTCAAACTCATGTCCATTGAGTCGGTGATGCTATTCAACCATCTCATCCTCTGTCATCCCTTTCTCCTCTTGCCTTCAATCTGTCCCAGCATCAGAGTGTTTTCAAACGGGTTAGTTCTTCACATCAGGTGGCCAAGGTATTGGAAGGACTGAGGCTGAAGCTCCGGTATCTTGCTCATCTGATGCGAACAGACAAATCACTGGAAAAGTCCCAGATGCTGAGGAAGATTGAGCACAGAAGGAGAAGATGACATCACAGGATGAGATGGCTGGATGGAATCACAGATGCCATGAATATGAATTTGGACAAACTCTGGGAGATGGTGAGGGACAAGGAGGCCTGGTGTGCTGCAGTTCATAGGGTCGCAAAGAGTCGGAGTTGACTGGGTGACTGAACAACAACAGCAACATAATAGTAAGAGCAGCAAAAGCAAGTCAAAGAAACAATGTCCAACATGGAGTCAGAGTTGGCTTCCTCCCAGCAACAATTCCCACTGTCAAAGTCCATTGCACATCTTGTGGAAAAAGGAGGTGAAGATCATCTGCCAAGTCAGATGTGTCTTTCTTGGAGTGTCCATCATCTTTGTCAGTGTTTCAAATGTTGAGATCTCTCTTTTCTGTTCCTCTCCTGGAAGGTGTGCATTTTATACCTGTAGGCTTAGAAATACTGAACTTCAAATCCACGAGGCAGTTTTTTCATTCTCCTCTTCACCCTCATCAAGAGTCTCTTTAGTTTCTCTTCACTTTTTCCCAATAGAGTGGCCTTATCTGCATATCTGAGGTTGTTGATATTTCTCTCAGAAATCCTAATTCCAGCTTGTGAGTCATCCAGCCCAGCATTTTGCTGGATGTACTCTGCATATAAGTTAAATTTACAGTCTTGTTTTATTCTTTTCCCAATTTTGAATTAGTCAGTTCTTCAAAATTGCATTGTGACACACATACAGGTTTCTCAGGAGGTAGATATGGTGGTCTGGTATTCCCTTCTCTTTAAGAATTTTCCAGTTTGTTGTGATCCACACAGTCAAAGGCTTTTGTGTAGCCAATGAAGCAGAAGTAGATGTTTTTCTGAAATCCCCTTGCTTTCTCTATGATCCAATGAATGTTGCAAATTTGATCTCGGGTTACACTACCTTTTCTATTTTCAGCTTGTACATCTGGAAATTCTCAGTTCAGGTACTCCTGAAGCCTAACTTGAAGGATTTTGAACAAAATTTTACTAGCATGTGAAATAAACACAACTGTTTGATAGTTTGACATTCTTTGGCATTGTCCTTCTTTGGGGTTGGAATGAAAACTGATATCTTCCAGGTCTGTGGCCATTGCTGAAATTTCCCAAATTAGCTAACATATTGAGTCCAGCACCTTAACAGCATCATCTTTTAGGATTTGAAATAGCTCAACTGGAATTCTGTCACCTCCACTAGGATTGTTTCTAGTAATGCTTCCTACGACCCACTTGACTTAACACTCCAGGGTGTCTGTCTCCAGGTGAGTGATCACATTATCATAATTATCTGTCATTAAGACCCTTTCTTTATAGTTTTTCTGTGTATTATTACCACCTCTTCTTAATCTCTTCTGCTTCTGTTAGGTTCGTGCCATTTCTGTCCTTTATCATGCCCATCCTTTCATGAAATGCTCCTTTGATATCTTCAATTTTCATTAAAATATATCTAGCTTTTCTCATTCTATTGTTTCCTTCTATTTCTTTGCATTTTTCATTGAATAAGGTCTTTTTATCTCTCCTTGGTATTCTCTGGAACTCTGCATTCAGTTGGGTGTATTTTTCCCTGTCTTTCATGGTTTTCACTTCTCTTCTTTCCTCATCTACTTGTAAAGCCTCCTCAGACAAACACTGCCTTCTTGTGTTTGTTTCTCTTGGGGGTGATTTTGATCACCACCCCCTGTAATGTGCTATGAGCCTCTGTCCATAATTCTTCACTCTGTCTACTAGATCTAATTCCTTAAATCTTTTCACCACCTCCACTGTATAATCATAGGGGATTTGATATAGGTCATACCTGAATGGTCTAGTGGTTTTCTCTTCTTTCTTCAATTTAAACTTGAATTTTGCAATAGGGAGCTCAGGATCTGAGCCACAGCCAGTTCTAGATCTTGTTTTTGCTGACTCTATAAAGCATCCACATCTTTGGCTGCAAATAATGTAATCAATCTGATTTTGGTATTGACTATTTGGTGATGTGTGTTTGAAAAGTCATTGCTTGTGTTGTTGGAAAATAATGTTTTCTATGACTAATGTGTTCTCTGGAGAAAACTGTGAGCCTTTGACCTGCTTCATTTTGTGCTCCAAGGCCAAATTTGCCTGTTATTTCTGGTATCTCTTGACTTCCTATTTTTTCATTCATGTCCCCTATAATGAAAAGCACATCTTTTTGGTGTTAGTTCTAGAAGGTCTTGTAGGTCTTCATAAAATTAGTCAAATTCAGCTTCCTTAGCATCAATAATTGAGGCATAGACTTGTATTATTGTGATATTGAATGGTTTGCCTTGGAAATGAATCTAGATCATCCTGTCATTTTTGAGAATGCACCCAAGTATTGCATTTCAGACTCTTTTGTTTACTATGATGGCTACTTCATTTTTTCTAAAGGATTCTTACCCACATAGTAGATATAATGTAGTAGTCTACTACTATAATGTAGTAATACTAGTTATCTGAAGTAATCTCACACATTGCAGTCCATTTTAGTTCACTGATTCTTAAGATGTCCATGTTCACTCTTGTCATTTACTGCTTGACCACATCCAACTCATCTTGATTCCTGGACTTAATATTTCAAGTTCCTATGCAATATTGTTCTTTACAGCTTCAGACTTTACTTTCATTACCAGACACATCCACAACTGAGCATTGTTTCTGCTTTGGTCTGGCTGCTTCATTTTTTCTGGAGCTATTAGTACTTGCCCATTGCTCTTCCCCTGTAGCATATTGGACACATTCCAACCTAAGCCAGAAAGATGGCTCATCTTCTGATGTCATATTTTTCTGCCTTTTCATACTCTTCATGGGGTTATTATGGAAAGAATACTGGAGTGGTTTGCCATTCCCTCCTCACGTGTACTACATTTTGTCAGAATTCTCCACTACGACCTGTCCATCTTGGGTAGCCCCACAGCATGGCTCATAACTTCATTAAGTTATGCAAGTCCCTTCACCATGACAAGGCAGTGATCCATGAAGAGGTGATAGGCATTAGTACATGGTATTATTTTGATAAGGATATCAAGGCTCAAAGGGCATCCCAGGTGGTACTAATGGTAAAGAAACTTACTAGCCAATGTAGAGACATAAGATACGTGAGTTTGATCCCTGGGTTGTGAAGATCACGTGGAGGAGGGCATGGCAACCTGCTCCAGTATTCTTGCCTGGAGAATCCCCTGGCAGAGGAGCCTGGCAGGCTATAGTCCATAAGGTCACAAAGAGTCGGACATGGCTGAAGCGACTTAGTATGCATGTACACACGCTTCAAGGCTCAGAAGGGCCATGTAACTTTTCTAAATTAAGTATTAGAACAAAAAGTGGAACACAGGCTATCTGATTCCTTTTAATCTTATGCTTATCTAAGTGTTTCTACTTGTGTGTTTTTTCTCAGTATGTGTGTAATTCTGTATAAACATAAATATTTATTGGTTTCTTTCTGCGCTTTCTTCTTCTGTTCTTAGTGGCAAATTATTTATTCCACATAAACACATACATAGGTAAGTATACATGTATGTATATATATATATATATATATCTGTATTATATATGCATACATATGTTTGTGTGTATGTGTGTGTGTGTGTATACACATAGGATTGTACTATTTTCCTGTGCCCATGATCACTGAAATGCACGAGAAAACATCCCTCCAACACTGAATCCATGTAATCTGATAGAAAATACTTTAGTTATGGAATGTGTTATATAACAGCAGTGTGTGTGCTCAGTCATGTCTACTCTTGGTGACCCTTTGGACTATAGCATGCCGGGCTCCTCTGCCCATGGGATTTTTCAGGAAAGAATACTAGAGTGGAGCGGATTGCCATTCCTCATCCAGAGAATCTTCCCACCCCAGGGAACGAACTTGTATCTTTTGTGTCTCCTGCATTACAATCAGATTCTTTACCCTCTGAGTCATTGGAGAAGCCACAGTAGCAGCAGTTGATATTAAATCACAAAGATTGGTTTTAAATTACCAGACTGGAATAGTTGGGATGATGTTATATATGCAGAATACATTATAAATATCTGAGAAGCCACATTAGAAGTAAGTTTAGAAGGAGTGACTGAACAAAATTGATGGACTAATGATGAATCAAGGAACCTAATGTAGTACTTAGAGACAGAATAACTGGGTTTAGGAATTTTCAAAGCATATTTGCAAATATGCTTGTATCATACTTTTAATTTATTTTTATTTTTTTAAGTTTTTTTTATTTTATTCATTTTTTTCCATTTATTTTTATTAGTTGGAAGCTAATTACTTTACCATATTGTAGTGCCTTTTGCCTTACATTGACATGAATCAGCCATGGATTTAATAAGCACCCTAGAAGCTGTGATATAACCAGTTCTCAGGAGTAAGAACCCCTGAAAGAAATGAGTTAGTACCCTCTGCTGAGATTATGTTTTATATCTTATGTTTAGGGGATAATAATATTATGTTCTTCCTAATCAACCTATATCAAGGCTTAGAATAAGTAGGAATAAGGAAATTGAAGAGGTGTATTGAATTCATTGTCTAACATTTTTGTTATATCACAAACTTGAACAGATATAACTGTTAACAAGTAATCCAGTTAGATAACAGTTATTTTTAAAGTGCATGCAGAGAAGAGAAAATGTTGGAAGTTTGTATTTGATAGGCTTTTCCAGGGGCTTCCCTGGTAGCTCAGCTGGTAAAGAATCCGTCTGCAATACAAGAGATCCTGGTTCAATTCCTGGGTAGGGAGATCCTCTGGAGAAGGGATAGGCTACCCACTCCAGTATTCTTGCCTGGAGAATTCCCAAGGACAGAGGAGGCTGGCAGGCTGCAGCCCATGGGGGTTGTAAAGGTCGGACATGACTAAGGGACTAAGCACAACGCAGGATTTTGCAGAGAAGCAGTGTAGATAGATATCTAGATAGACAGAGTGGAATAGCTGTCTGGAGACCCAGGAAAACCTCAATACTTCTGTTCAGGTCCAAAAACCAGCAGGCTATAGGCTTAACAAAGAGTTACTGCAATTCAAGTCTGAAGGAAGTTTATAGGGGACATTAGTCTTTTCTAATTCAGGCCTTTAACTGATTAGGCCACATTAGGCAGGACAATCCACTTTACTTAAGTCAATCAATTTAAATGCTCATCTCTTGATTGGATTGTTTGTTTTGATGATACTAAGTTGCACCGGCTGTTTGTAATCCACATCATTGCAAATATTTTCTCCCATTCTATGGGCTGCCTTTTTGTTTTGTTTATAGTTTCCTTTGCTGTGCAAAATATTTTGAGTTTAATTTGGTCCTGTTTACTTTTGGTTATATTTCTATTACTCTGGGAGATGGATCAAAAATAATATTCTGCAATTTATGTCAGAGAGTATTCTGCCTGTTTTTTTTTTTTTTTTTTTTCTAAGAATTTTATAGTTTCTGGTCTTACATTTAGGTCTTTATTCCATTTAGAGTTTATTTTTGTATATAATATTTAAAAGTGTACTAATTTCATTCTTTTACATGCAGTTGTCCAGTTTTTCCAGCACTGTTTATTGAAGGGATTGTTTTTATATATTGTATCATCAAAAAATATACAAACAAATGCTGAAGAGGTTGTGGAGAAAAGGGAATCCTCCTATACTGTTGGTGGAAATATAAACTGGTATGACTGTAAAGAACAATAAGGAGGTCCCTTACAAAACTAAAAAGAAAGCTACCATATGATCCAACAAACCCATAGCTGGACATATATCTGGAGAAAAACATAGTCTTGAACATTTAGGTTGTTCCCATATCTTAGCTGTTGTAAGCAGTACTGCAAAGAACATCAGAGTGCATATATCCTTTCAGACCATTGACAGAAAAATTGATAAAGATGTGGTACATATACAATGGAATATTACTTAGCCATTAAAAAGACTGAAATAATACCATTTGCAAAAACATGGATGGACCTATATGAACCTTCATACTGAGTGAAGTGAATAAGACAAAGAGAAATACTGTATGATATCACCTATATGCAGAATCTAATATACAGAGTACATCATGTAAAATGTCATGCTGGATGAACCATAAGCTGGAGTCAAGATTGCCAGGAGAAATATCAACAGCCTCAGATATGCAGATGATACCACTCTAGTGGCACAAAGTGGAGAGGAACTAAATAGCCTCTTGATGAGGGTGAAAGAAGAGAGTGAAAAAGCTGGCTAGAAACTCAGTATTGAAAATCATTATGACTATGACATCTGGTTCCATCACTTCATGGCAAATAGAAGGTGGAAATTGAAAGCAGTACAGATTTTATTTTCTTGGGATGCAAAATCACTTCAGATGGTGACTGCAGCCATGAAATTAAAAGTCATTTGCTCCTTGGAAAGAAAACTATGACAAACCTAGACAGCCTATTAAAAAGCAAAGACATCACTTTGCTGACAAAGTTTCGTATAGTCAAAGTTATAGTTTTTCCAGTAGTCTAGTACATATGTGAGATTTGGACCATAAAGGAGGCTGAGCAGAGAATAATTGATGTTTTTGAACTGTGGTGCTGGAGAAGGCTCTTGAGAGTTCCTTGGACTGTAAGGATATCAAATCCGTGAATCCTAAAGGAAACCAACCCTGAATATTCATTGAAAGGACTGATACTGAAGTGAAGCTCCAATTCTTTGACCACTTGATGCAAAGAACTGACTCATTGGAAAAGACTCTGATGCTGGAAAAGACTGAAGGAAAAGAACGGGAGGCAGGAGATGAGATGGTTAAATACCAGTACTGACTCAGTGGACATGAATTTGAGCTAACTTCAGGAGGTCATGGAAGACAGAGGGACCTGTCATGCTGAAGTCCTTCCGAAGTCAGACCTGACTTAGCACTTAATAAGAACAAAAAGAAAATTATACAAAAGGACTTATTTAAAGAACAGAAACAGATGCACAGACTTAGAAAATGATTTTTTGGTTACCGGGGGGAAGGGTAGGTGGGACAGATAGTTAGGAGGTTGGGATTGACAAATATACTGCTATATTTAAAACATATACCCAACAAGGACTTGCTGTGTAGCACAGGGAACTCTGCGTAATATTATCTAGGAACCTAAAATGGGAAAATAATTTGAAAAAGAATAGGTACATGTAATGTATAACTGAATCCCTTTGCTGTACCCCTGAAACTGAAACAACGATGTTATCAGCCCTACTCCAGTATAAAATAAAATGTTAAAAATTACTCATCTCATCCCAAAACATCCTTAAAGGGCCATTCAGGATAATGTTTGTCTGCATATGTGGGCATCATGGCCCACCAAGCTGACACTTAAAATTTACCAGCGCAGGAGTTAAAAAATCTCACTTATCATTCTTGAGCTTAAATTATTTGACAATTTACTTATACTGTGGAGAGTATTTTGCCTCTAAAATGAGGAAAGCAATACTTTTTTGACAGTACTGTTCTAAAGAAAAATGATGATAATAAATGTAAATGTCTTACCACAATATCTAGTCCATGTTAGCATTCAATAAATACTAGACTTATCATTTGTTAATAACTTTGCATGTCTGCCCTCTGCTTGATTGCACTTTTCTTAGACTTTTTCTTGGATTGAAGCCTAGATCTCAGCCTCTCATGAGTCTTTGAGCTGTAGCACTGCTCCTTTGCCTTTGCTGCAAAATGAAATGAATCTTCTGAGTACAAACTATCAGATCCCTGTTTCTAGCTTTCCCCCTTTAAATTAGCATATTCCAGTCCCTTAATTTGATATAAAGAGTCCCCAAACTAGTTAGATATTTCCATGTCTGACTATAGCCTGGCTGATTCTAAATCTAAAATTTCTGATTAAAACAAATAAAATTCAAGTGATTTAGCATACAATAAATATTTCAGTGAATAACTATTATGTGCTATTGCATGCCAAAAAACAATGAGATACTTCACTGTACTGTAGGTATCGATCTCTATAAAGAAAATTCAACAAGAAATAACAACGACAAAAAAGAGTTGTCATTTGTTTATACCAAAGAGTTCAGAGTCACAATTATAGGACTGCATATCTATTTGGAAGCAGTTAATATCAATAATATGTGTACCCAAACTCTGAGGGATTGCAATGTTTGCAAACCACTTCTAAATACAATAAAATTTAATAAAGTGACAAGTTTACAGGTTTCTAAATCTGAAAGCTCTAAAAGCTAGGCTCTTCCTCCCACCCCCACTTCTGTTTTAGAGTCTTTCTTGTAATATTGCCAGTTTAGATATTCAATTGACCTTGTAAGCAAGTGAAGCCCACATATACACTTAAAATTCCAACCTCTGCTTTGACAAACATCCTACTAGTCTTCAGTGAACAATGAAAATGACCTTAGTGCTGTGAAAGTACATTAAGGACAAAATAAGACCAAGTAAAGAACTTCTTGATAAAAGTGAAAGAGGAGAGCGAAAAAGTTGCCTTAAAACTCAACATTCAGAAAGCTAAGATCATGACATCCAGTCCCATCACTTCATGGCAAATAGATGGGGAAACAGTGGCTGACTTTATTTTGGAAGGCTTCAAAATCACTGCAGATGGTGACTGCAGCCATGAAATTAAAAGACAGTTACTCCTTGGAAGAAAAGTTATGACCAACTTAGATAGTATATTAAAAAGCAGAGACATTGCTTTGTCAACAAAGGTCCATCTAGTCAAGGGTATGGTTTTTCCAGTAGTCATGTATGGATGTGAGAGTTGGACTAAAGAAAGCTGAGCACTGAAGAAATGATGCTTTTGAACTGTGGTATTGGAGAAGACTCTTGAGAGTCCCTTGGACTGCAAGGAGATCCAACAAGTCCATCCTAAGGGAGATCAGTCCTGAGTGTTCATTGGAAAGACTGATGTTGAAGCTGAAACTCCAGTACTTTGGTCACCTGATGCAAAGAGCTGACACATTTGAAAAGACCCTGATGCTGGGAAAGATTGAAGGTGGGAGGAGAAGGGGACAACAGAGGATGAGAAGGTTTCATGGCATCACCGACTCAATGGACATGAGTTTGGGTAAACTCTGGGAGTTTGTGATAGACAGGGAGGCCTGGTGTGCTGTAGTCCATGGGGTCACAAAGAGTCGAATACAACTGAATGACTGAACTGAACTGAAGATCAACTCACTTAATATCTTAACACAAATCAAAATTTCCTCCTGAAGTATTGTATTCTCATTAACCTTGCTTAGACTCTGGATCATTTTTAACTCATCTTTATTTTTAGTTTCCCATTGCTTCATCCCCATGTATATTTAATTGGCTAAGATCTTTCTGCCTGTTCTGACTCTTTTCCCTAAATCTATCATCAATTGTCACTGTCTTTGTCAAGCATTTTTTTATTAAACTTTTTATTTTGTATTGGAGTATGGCTGATTAACAATGTTGTGATAATTTCCAGTGAACAGTGTATATATCCATACTCTCATTCTCCTCCTAACTTCCATTCCATCTGTGTTGTCATATAACACAGAAAGCTTTCCCATGCTATACAGTAGGTTCTTGTTGGTCATCCATTTTAAATATAATGATGTGTACTTTACCATCCTAACTCCCTAACGATCCCATCGTCTCAACATTTCCCCTCTCTTCCAACTATAAATTCAGTGTCTAAGGCTGTGAGTCTCTTTCTGTTCTGTAAATAAGTTCATTTGTATGCAATAAGCATAATTTTTGACACTCATAATCTCAACTTCTAAAGCAGTGTTACCCCTATTACTCTGTTAATAACAAGGGGCTTTTCAAACAGATTAAACTCTTAACCTTACTCTGTATTCTCTATTAATTCACCTGTTAACTCAAAAGTTGGATTTGGCCTTGGTTTTAGCAGAGGACCTAATCTGCTTTCTTTTAGCTTCATGTGACTTTTTTTGAACAGAGATCTTTAAATTATAGATTCATTTATGGTGCTGTGAGCTCACAATATGCCCTCAAATTGCAAGTCTATTTGTGCAGGTCACCAAATGCATTAAATAGCATTCATGTATCAATTATTTTTAATTAGTTCTTAGAACTTCTCCTTCACCAATAGCAAAGTTATTACCTGCAATTTGCAAGCAAAAGTGATAATGGTTTCCCATGCCCCACACAATAGTGCCTGTCATTATCCATTATCTAACCCAGAAAACCACTTACTATTTCCCCTTATTTTGGCCCCTCTTTTCTCTTTATCTGTTAGCCTAACAACCTGTGAAAATTTTAACAATGCAGCAAAAGTCTCCTAATTGCTACTTTCCATCCCATACTGATATCACAGTGAATTCTGACCTCCTCCATTCTTTGTTCTAGTTAATTTTTGTGGAAGTCAAACAACAAAACACATTTTTGAAGAAACACTAAAAATCAAACCCCGAAAAACCCTGACTTTGGAACTCATAGCAGCTTTGTATTTTAGCCAGAGTGGAGGAATACCGACCTTCAAACTCCACCTTCCAGATCATACAGTCTTTCCATTCAAGGCATTTTTTTGCATGCTTAGTTTAAAAGTGATCAAATTTTGAATATCATTTTAATATTTTAAATGCATTAACAAATCATAAATACATTTCTTTTGACAGAGCAGTTGATTCATGCCTGAGGCAGAAGATAGTATCACAAATTTATATTAGGAATAAACTAAATACAAAAACAAATGATTAAGTTGCTCTGCATAAAAGGGACTCCAGTTAACCCATGAACCAATAACCACCTTAACTACTGGCTTGCTGAGCATGTGATTCAAAATTAAAAATCAACACTTAAATAATTGAATTATGAATCAGGTTAATTTATAAAAAATTTCTTAAGCCCAGTTATGCATAGTTTAAGTGAAGCAGCACAATATATAGTTTACTTAAATAAGCTAGAATATCCAAATGTCTCTGAAATGAAATTCACTTTGATTTTTCTTTTATTATGGTACAAATTTGTACATGGTATCAAATGTTATTTCAGTGACTTTCAGTCCATGCTCCTTTGGAGCAAACTTTGGTAAACTATAGAAAATCTAAGAACATAGTCATAACCAGGACTATCCCGGTTACATGAAAATTAAAATGAAATTAATATGTAAAATACTTTACATTTTATGTTCCTTATTATTTACAGTTTAAAACACATTAGCATATATAATTAATTCAATTTACAATAATGTCAGGAGGCTTACATGGTAACCATTATTTTGTGCCAGATACACAATTCCTCAAACATTTGTATGATTTCATCATGGTAAATAGATAATTAGCAAACAAAATAGTATTACAACCAAATTCTACTGATTCCTCTGCCGACACAATCATGGTTATTACAATAATGTATTATTTCCAGCATCTAGGATTCTATTTTTAATTCAATCAATACATATATCAAGTGACTTTTTTGTATGTTGAATTTTAAATGAAGGCAAGGATACTGAGAAATATTTGTCAGTGATCACAGAGAAATTGGAGCAGATGCTCACTAACAGAAATGGCAACCATGATCAAAATGCATTGGTTTAAATTAGAATAAAATAGGGATAAAAAAAACAAGAAAGGAGGATAAGGATAGGGAATAAGTATTTACATAACACTTCACTCTCTTACCTAAACATAATCTATGTATACCTTGATTTATCTCAGTTTCCACTAGACTGATATGGTAAACATCCTTACCACTAAATTTAAAAGTGAGCAATGGGCTGAGATCATTTAAAGAAGTTACTCAGGATCACACAGAATGGGAAGAACAATGCTAGACCTGTAATCATCTCTGCTTTCATCAAAGCCATGCTCCCTGGGTGTTTAAGAATGTGATAACAAAGAAATGTGCTAACTGGAGCAATCATCTATTTAATATTTAATAACCACAAAACTTTCAGAAACAAAGATGACAGGAAGAACAGAAACATTTTGTTCTTTTTTTTTTTAAAATATGTATTTAGAAGGAATTTAATTCACATTACTGTTAACTCACAAAGTGGTCCCCATACATGAAGGGTATAAAGAGAGACCCAAGAAAGAGATGGACTACTCCACATTGGTAGGTGGCAGGTTTAATGAGCAAGGCAACTTAACATAGGGAGTTTGTCATGGGTAGTTCTAAGAGGAGTAGGTCTCTGAACCTGCCAGAAGCTTAAAGTTTATATAGAGATTTTCATTGGGTATATATAAGGCCACTTATACACCAAGATGATCTCAACAAAATACCTCTCAGTGGTACGTCCTTAAAAACAGGTCCAGATGTGACAACAGTGGGCAGAATGTGTATTCTAAGGGAGAGAATGAGGACTGCCTCTATTTTCCTGAGTTCAATTCTTGGGTTAACTGGTGACTGAGTCCTTCCTTTCTATGATCTTCTTCACAATTACTAGGAATAGATTCATAAATTCTAGAAAAATTTTTTGAAGTTCACAGTCATTCATTTAATCTTTCCTTCATCCTTTATTTGTTCAAAATTTATGTAATTTTCATTGTTAAACATCAGACAAAAAATAACTAAATTTCACCATTGATTCCCTCAATATATAAGGCAATGTAGCAGGTGATTTACACAATACATTAGGTTATTAACATTCACTGGAGCACTGCAAGTTACAGCTTACTGTCACTGAGCCTCAAAAAGTTATCAGGATAAAGGAAATATAAATCTATGCAGCAAAACTCTTACTCTTCCATCATGGAAGAAAAATATCAGGTGATCATCTTCTCTCATAGAGTTCTTTGGATCTCAGAGAGTATGGTACTAAAATATATGAGACTCAATGTTAGTCACAGTTACCACAATGTTAAACACACCAAAGCCACTTTGTCTTCATCTAATTCAACTATCCTGAGGATTCTGGGGAAAGAATCCGAAAAATATCCACCAAGTTACTGATATACTTTTCCACAGAGAGAGACTTTGATAAGAATTACATGTGGCCCATGTATAGATTCGCTTTCCTGGTGGCTCAGCAGTAAAGAATCCTCCTGACACCTGGCCACCTGGGAAGTCATAACATTGCCACTAGGTCAGAGTTAATTCACAATGTCTCTTATACTGGGCAGAATGAGCATTGGGCACATTCTATTTCTCCACTGCCTATAAGTAAATTTCACTTCTGAGTGAGACTCTGATGACATTGTTCAACCTGATGCTGATGCCAATACATTATGCAATGCAATCTCTAGACCAGGCTCATTTTGTTTTTCTGCCTGAGTCAATTGGTAATAGAAAATTCCCTATGAAGCTATCAGCATTCCAAGTTTGAAGAATTTTTAAAAGCATTTCCCTGGGAATCATAATGCTTGCATCTCCAGTTTATATAACAAAAGCTTACCTGCTTGAGTGAGCATGGACTCTGGTAGACACACAGTTTCAATTAAAACTGAGCTAAAATGTACACTCTTTCCTGCTTCAAAAAAACACTCTAAAATTCATGTTACACAATACCAGATTTTAGTGAATTTTTCTCATTCTTTTCAGAAATACTTTTCTCTGTGGAATATATTCTACATTTGACAGTCTGGGACAAATTAGGATGCAAGTTCAATTATTTGATATAGTGGCAAAAAGCATAGGGAAAGGAGGGGTATATTTAAGTACCAACTACTACAGCACTCAGCTGAGGGGACTGTAGTACCTTCAACAGAAAATGAGCAGAGAAAAGACAGTCACTTTTTTTTTTTTATAAGAGGAAAGAATGGCAAGAGGGGGTTTTCAGACATCAAGGACCCTCCAGACCCTCCTAGATAAAACTATTTCAACATCTCAGAAAGCATGTTTTCCTCTTTATTTGTTCAATATCACTATATAAAAAGACCAGAAAAAGCTGAGAAGACAGCTGACTATGCAGTTTGGCAACCTGAGAAACAATTTTAAGCTAGGTTTTGGGCCACTTATTGTCATTTGTGAGAAAGTAGATGTTATTTCAATATAGTCACACATAAAACTTGAATTTCAATGGATTGAGGAGAGAATTCAAGGATTGGAGCTGAGTTATTCATTTGCTTTGAATTACCCCACTCATCTATGCATGGCCACCCTACCTTGTGGACTCCAAATTCCTGCTCATCGCAATAAACTGTGGTAGAATTGTGTAGTGGTCAAGAGCAACTTTTGCCACAGAATAACTTCCTACTTGTTTCCCTTTGTGTATGCCATGAATTGTGAAACCCTATGCCAGATTAGAATATAATTTTCTATTCTCCTATGAAAAAAAAACAAAAAACAAAAACTGAGCACCAAAACAATTGATGCTTTTGAACTGTGGTGTTGGAGAAGACTCTTGAGAGTCCCTTGGACTACTAGGAGATCAAACCTGCCAATCGTAAAGAAAATCAGTCTTGAATATTCATTGGCAGGACTGAAGCTCCAATATTTTGGCCACCTGATACAAAGAAGTGACTCACTGGATAAGACCCTGATGCTGGGCAAGATTGAAGGCTGGAGGAGAAAGGGATGACAGAGGATGAGATGGTTAGATGGTATCACTGACTTAATGGACTTGGGTTTGAGCAAACTCTGGGAGTTGGTGATGGGCAAGGAAGCCTGGCATGCTGCAGTCCATGGGGTTGCAAAGAGTTGGACATGACTGAGCAACTGAACTGACTGATACTCCTAATAATCTATTTCTCTGGTGCTCCATTGACTAGATCTGGTTCTCTAGTTTGGTGTTCTTTATCAGTTAGAATGGGCTTCCCTGGTGGCTCAGAAAGTAAAGAATCTGTCTGCAGTACAGCAGACCTGGATTTGATTCCTGGGTCAGAAATATCCCCTGGAGAAAGGAATGTCTACCCACTCCAGTATTCTTGCCTAGAGATTTCAATGGACAGAGGAGCCTGGAGGGCTACAGTGCAATAAAGAGTTGGACACAACTGAGTGACTAAGATCGTCTGACTCTAGCTACATAAGCAGAGGGCAATTATTTGAAGGAAAAACTAGAAATCAGACTTGGGAATTGGTTGTTATTAGTGCAATTCAGATGTGCTTGTATCTGATATAGTTGTGATGCAAGAACAGTATCATGAGGATTTAGCTGCAAGAACTGAGTGAACTTTAAATATTTAGATGTCTTTATTCATTTCCTTATGATTCATTTCTCAGGAAAAGAAGAGTCATTTGTCTAACATTTGCTCTTTTTCTAGTGCAGGAGACAGCTTCATTACATAGAATTCTGTTGGGGGGAAAGTGAAAGTATCAAAAAAATATCAGGGTGATGTTAGAAAGTGGAACTATATGCTGAATATGTGGGTTACATTAAGTTTAAAGATTTGTGTTTTGAAATTCCATTTTCCTGCTCACCAATTTATGGGTCTAAATATAGCCACAAAACCTAAATAAGGTTCAAATGGCTTCACTCATCTGACACAGGTAGAGCTTCCATACTCATCTCTCCCTGTTGTAAGATGCTCATGAGGTACAGGTTTTATGATCTTCATCATAAAGTTATACAGCCTCAGAGGACAGAATCCATACTGCATTCAAGTCTTTTATCTTCTCAGTGCTTTACCTATGGTAGCAGCCTTATAAATATTTGGTGCATCTAAGCACATAAATAATAATTTAAGCTAGTGACTGTATATGGCTTCTTATTTGGCATCTTTTTCCACAATATAGGAAATGTAGTTGTTGGATTACCTGAAGTATGATATTCAGGTAACAATATAATAATTGACTTCACATTCAGGACTTAAAAAAACCAAAAAAACAAAAACAAATTAGAAAAACAGAACATTATTTTGAAAAGCAAGGATCAAAGTTCCTTTCTGTGAAGATCACTTGAACTTTCTCACTTATGTCATTATTTATGTTTTCCCTTTATTTTTTTATGAATTCCCTTATTCAATGAAGTCTCTGTTGCATGCAAACATATGTGCATGCTAATTGTCAGAGATTCCAATTGCTTTCTGAAAAGTTGGTCATAACCATAAAGTATATACCTCTTATGAGGTAGCAATAGCTTGAATTTCTGAAATACAATTGAATAGAGGAGAAATATTTTATTTTTCCTAAGAAGAGATAAAAACAAAGAAAGTTGTGCTAATATTTTGACTATCTGTGTTAGTTATAATGATGTTTGTATTTGTCAAGAGTTACAATAGGAATGTTTTGAAGTTTGCACCCTCACTGTAATTTGCAAATAAGATTTTGTTCATTTGTTTGCCAAGAGATGACCCTCACATTTTCAAAAGTACAAAATATCTAGGTTTAAGGATTCAACGTGGGAGTACATATAGGAATTGAAGCCTCTCATCGCCTGTGGACCCTACAAAGTCAAGCCCTATGCACAGATGCTGACAGTATCTATTTTGCTAAGAATTTCCTTATAGAGTTTCCAAGAAGCAAATATCCCCTCCACAGTAAGAAATACTCAGCTCTGGACTGGTCTGCAGTCAAATTGGGATGGATTTTATTGTTTATTCTCCCACATTGCCAAAGATCTGAGGTATATATGAAAAAGATTCCGATGGTTTTACTATCCCAGTTGATTATGGCTCTTTCCATTACCTCAAAACAGGTCTGTTTCTCTTCTATTATCACCCACCACTCCTGCTACACCATTTTAATTTCTATTAGCTGACAAGCAAGTTCATTTCAACCACAGGGCTCATCATTCCTTTTCTGCTTCCTCTGTATCCGTGTTTGGAGATTTATATAGGTCTGGTTTCATCTTAAAATGTGGTGCATCCTCCATGCTATTAATATCTCCCCAGAAAGACCTTTCCTGGCCACATTTTCTAATTTTGGCTTTCTTAACAGTACCCCGTTTTCTTGGGATATTTGTTTATTTAATGTTCAGGCAATAATGGATGCTTCTTTAACCATAGCCTTACCTGTCCTCATAAGGCACAGCATTACTTTTCACATGGAAATATTAATAAAAGCTAGCTCATAGAATTCCTTATTATTTTCTAGACTCTGTTCTTATCACTTAACTCATTTGATATTCTAAACAATCCTGTAGGTTATTTAACTCAATTTTGTTTTCCTAGAGATGAGGAAAGAGGCACAGGGAAGTTATATCAGCTTTCTCCACACACATCTATCAAATTCATCCTAAGGCAGATAGAATCCAGAGGCTGTGGTCTCAGATGTGGTCTCAATTATTTTTCTTTAATTGTCACTCAAAAATATTTATTGATGCATGAATGACCACAGAATGTATGACAGGTTGAGAATAAACAACATTTGCAACTATTTTCTATGTATGTGAAATTAAGAATCCACCTTCCAATGCAAGGGGCATGGGTTTGATCCCTTGTCTAGGAGCTAAGATCCCACATGCCCCAGAGCAACTAAAACTGTGCTTACTCACTCAGTTGCGTCCCAGATCTTTGTGACCCACTGGACTGTAGCCTGCCAGGCGTCTCTGTCCATGGGATTTTTCAGGCAAAAATATACTTGCTTAAAATACACTTCAGAAAATACTGTCATGGTTGCCATTTCCTTTTCCAGGGGATTTCACTGACTCAGGGATCAAGCCCACATTTCCTGTGTCTCCTGTTAAGCAGGGGGATTCTATACCTGCTAAGCCACTGGGGAAGCCCATATATATGACTAAGCATAAATTTATACCATCAGTTAAGTTCAGTTCAGTCACTCAGTCGTGTCCGATTCTTTGCAACCCCATGAATTGCAGCACGCCAGGCCTCCCTGTCCATCACCAACTCCTGGAGTTTACTCAAACTCATGTCCATCGAGTCGGTGATGCCATCCAGCCATCTCATCCTCTGTCGTCCCCTTCTCCTCGTGCCCCCAATCCCTTCCACCATAAGGGTCTTTTCCAATGAGTCAACTCTTTTCATGAGGTGACTAAAGTACTGGAGTTTCAGCTTCAGCATCAGTCCTTCCAATGAACACCCAGGACTGATCTCCTTTAGGATGGACTGGTTGGATCTCCTTGCAGTCCAAGGGACTCTCAAGAGTTTTCTCCAACACCACAGTTCAAAAGCATCAACTTTTTGGCACTCAGCTTTACTCACAGTCCAACTCTCACATCCATACACGACCACTGGAAAAACCATAGCCTTGACCAGACGGACCTTTGTTGGCAAAGTAATGTCTCTGCTTTTTAATATGCTATCTAGGTTGGTCACAACTTTCCTTCCAAGGAGTGTCTTAATTTCATGGCTGCAGTCACCATCTGCAGTGATTTTGGAGCCCAAAAATAAATAAAGTCTGATACTGTTTCCTCTGTCTCCCCAACTATTTCCCATGAGGTGATGGGACCAGATGCTATGATCTTAGTTTTCTGAATGTTGAGCTTTAAGCCAAGTTTTTCACTCTCCTTTTTCACTTTCATCAAGAGGTTTTTTAGTTCCTCTTCACTTTCTGCCATAAGGGTGGTGTCATCTGCATATCTGAGGTTATTGATATTTCTCCCAGCAATCTTGATTCCAGCTTTTGCTTCTTCCAGTCCAGCGTTACTCAGGATGTACTACTCTGCATATAAGTTAAATAAGCAGGGTGACAATATTCAGCCTTGATGAACTCCTTTTCCTATTTGGAACCAGTCGGTTGTTCCATGTCCAGTTCTAACTGTTGCTTTCTGACCTGCATACAGGTTTCTCAAGAGGCAGGTCAGGTGGTCTGGTATCATAGAGATAATTAATATGTAATTTTAAGGCAACTCAGAACTGTATTATTATAGAAGTTTTGTATCTGGCATGGTTCAATTTAGAGTTGTTCAGTTGATAGTTTTTGGTTAAAATTCAGAACCATTAAATATTGATGCAAATTTATCTTAAATATTAACTTCAACCCCAAGGCATGTAGCTGTGCTGAGAAGCTCAAGAGGGAGCTGGTGGCTGCTTGATGTAGGTAGCAGCAATTTCATGCAATCCCTGAAGCCTGTTAAAACTGCTGGCAGGTACTAGCTAAGAGATAAGACTTAGACACTTCAATATCAAAGTTTGTTAATGTAGTATATTTAATTGTTTACATTAAAATGCTATTTTTTACATGCAGTGTCTGTGGAAAATTAGTGAAGGAAGTACAAATGGAAAAGCATATGGTTATTTGCAGAAATCGTGAGTGCCTTCCTTACGCTGACTGGTAAAGACTCTTGCATGGGGAAGGGAGTGTCTGGTAAGAGTAGCCTAGCTACCCTTTAGGAAATCAGAGGTAGCTGTGGTGGTGGAGCTTCCCCCAACCTTGGAAAGAAACACTTCCTCTAAGATTTTGGGGTGAAAAAGCAAGGACATCAAAAACCCCATGAAATGCTCAAGTGAGGAATTGCAATGTGAAAGCAAAGCTTATGAAAGTAAAACCCACAAGAGCACTACTCAGCAATAGGCATGGATTAAGAGATATAATTAATAAAACATGACTGATACCCACTAGTCTGTATAAAATTGGCTTCCCAGGTGGCACTAGTGGTAAAGAATCTACTTGCCAATGCAGGAGAAGCAGGAAATGAAGGTTTGATCTCCAGGTCAGGAAAATCTCCTGGAGGAGAGTTAGACAACCCACTCCAGTATTCTTGCCTGGAGAATCCATGGACAGAGGACCCTGGCAGTCTACAGTCCATTGAGTTGCAGAGTAGGACATGACTAAGTGACTGAGCACATCACAACACCTATATAAAATAGATAATTATTAATAGTAACAATCCTACTGTATAGCACAAATAACTCTACTCAATAATCTGTAAAGGCTTATATGGGAAAAGAATCTAAAAAAGAGTGGATATATGTATATGCAACATTGATTCACTTTGTTGTACACCTGAAACACACAACATTGTAAATTAACTCTACTCCAATAAAGATATTTTTAAAAGATGCTAAACTAAAAAATAAATAAATAAATAAGAAACAAATAAAGGACCTAGTAATCAGTGATACAGTGAGAGAATTTTAGGACAAATTAGTGGCTTGACAGTATCCCAATGAAAAAGGCAAAATTTCAGCAATGGAGAAAAACAGTTTATTAGTTTATAGGGAATCCATTCTGGAATAAGTGTGAAATATATTTTTCTGGAACTCCCAGGAATAGATCTCTTTGCACCTTCATGTATGTGAATGAACTTGCACAGATTTCCTTACTAGGCAGTCAAAGAACCACTCAGTCAGGGGCAAGGTAAACAGTCAGTCAAGGAAGTGGAAAATATGCATGGAGAAATCTGTCAAGTCTGGATCTTCTAATGCATATGAAACCATGAAAGACAAAGTAGAGATATAGAAATGTTTAAAAAATTTAAATATAATGAATAAGAAGGGAAGAAAAGAGAATGGCTGAAGAATAGAAAAGAAAGAACAAAATTAGGAACTCACAAAGAATATTGAAATAGCCTGAAAAACAAAGGTGCGGGAGATAGGGTTTGAGGCTGCAGGTAATGAAAACCCAAGCCCAATGGCTTGAAAAGGAAGAAAAACTAGAGAAGGAGTCAGAACAGATGTGTCTTGGTTGGAGATGGGTGTCCGAAGGAACAAATCCTTGCAAAACGAAAAAAAAAAAAAAAAAGTGCGAAAAAGAAATGAGATTTGGAAGCTGATGTATAAGACGGTTGGATGGCATCACTGACTAAATGGATATGATTTTGAGCAGGATCCTGGAGTAGGTGGACAGTGAAGCCTGGCATGCTGTAGTCCATGGGGTTGCAAAGAGTCCGACAGACTAAGTGACGGAACTGAAAAGAACTTGGAAGTTGAAGTATATTCCAGGAAGAAAAAGGTGCAGTTCCCACTGTGATGTTGGAGAAATGAAAGATCAAGACTATGTTGTGAAGTGATATTCAACTGAAAGGAAACTGCAGAAACAGTTCTGAGACAGGCTCAGATAATCAAATAGCAATTGAAAAACTAAGGAAACAGTTTTGACAGATGAACATCATAGACTTCATATCATCGTCAACAAGAAAACCAGCAAAAACTCCACTTCAAATTATGAAAGGACAAAGCAGGTTTTTGAAATTAGTATTTTTTGTATTTCAAAAATAAATCCATTCTATTATTGATCTCTTTCACTCTTGTTTATAAAACATGTAATGAATTAAAACAATAATTATTTGCCTTTCAGTTCTGTATCTTTAAAATAAGAGATACATTTTTGGTAGCACTCTTATGAAAAACAGATAAATATACTATTTTCCAAAGACACATGCATGTGTAAAGAAACAAAACAAAACAAAACAAAACATTAACTGGTCTCTTTTCTAGATATAGGATCAAGGTTTTGGATTTGAGTAACTGCCCTCTAATTTGAAATCTCCATCATCTTTCTTGTGTAAATCACATCCAAAAATGAATTCTAGAGACTTTCAGAGTCAAGCTCTTTAAAATGGAGAGAGATGTTAATCTATTTGCAGAGTTGTCTTAGTGCAAAGTGCTTCTGTTATGTTTTTGTACAACTCCATTCTTTTTCAGCTTTTGTGCATGCACTTAATAAGCAACTTTTTAGTGATTTATCTGGTTTGTATTTGAAAGCATTCAACTATTTTTTATGGAATTTCTGACAATCATAATTGGATTGATGTGATATTTAATTAAATTATGTAAACATAATGTCTGACATACCTGGAATTAATAGGCTTGGGAATGACAAAAATCTATCTTAATGAGCATAATATGTGTGGGAAAAAATATTCATAGGTTTTTAGAGAGTAATCTACCAACTGCATGTTTTTATCAAACTTTGGGCTAAGTTGATAAATTCCATAGTTGAATAGTAGAATGTTGATTAGTCCTGGAACATTTTAAGTGAGCTTTATTTAAAATAAATTCCTCAGTCATAATGGTCAGTCACAGGTATCTGATGACTGTTAATTATGCTGTTCATAACTGTATGTAGTTCATGTTTGAAGTATCTTCCCCTGCACTGGCCTCTGAAGACTAGCATAATACACTTTCCCAAAATATACCACTTCACAAGGTTCATATTGAGTTAAAAGCACTTGAAAAACATCAGATGTAGGAAGCACCTTTGAATCTTTATTTTTTTTTTCTTTTTCCCAGAAGATTGCTGTTGCTGTTCAGTTGCTCTGTTATATCTCACTCTTTGGGACTCCATGGAGTGCAGCATGCCAGGCTTCCCTGTCCTTCACAATTTCCCAAGGTTTGCTCAAATTCATGTCCAATAACTCAGTGATCCCATCCAGCCATCTCATCATCTGTCATCCCCTTCTCTTTTGTCCTCAATCTTTCCCAGCATCAGGGTCTTTCCCAGTGAATCAGCTCTTCACATCAGGTAACCAAAATATTGGAGCCTCAGCTTCAGAATCAGTCCTTCCAATCAATATTCACAGATGATTTCCTTTAGCATTGACCGGCTTGATCTCCATGCAGTCCAAGGGAATCTCAAGAGTCTTCTCTAGCACCACAGTTCGAAAGCATTAATTCTTCAGTGCTCAGCCTTCTTTATGGTCCAACTCTCACATACAAACATGAATACTGGAAAAATCACAGATTTGATTATACAGATCTTTGTCAGCAAAGTGATTTCTCTACATTTTAATACACAGTTTAAGTTTGTCATAACTTTTCTTCCTGAAGATAGGAAGTAAAAATTTCCCCTATCAAATACACCCTCCTTATACCAGAAAAAAGAAACATTGTTCAGTAGGAGTCATAGACAATAGAATTCTGTATAGTTGTTAGTCAAATCATTCTTATCTTCCTTTATCTTCCTTACATAGTTCAGTTACTTTTTCACATTAACTTTCCTTTGTTAAACATATATAGAAATGTTTAGATTTTGTTAATTCTTTCAGTCTTCTTTTCCTTATAAGGATCCCTATATCACATAAAACAGATAGATTTGTCTGCTTTTCCCCTGTTAATATTTCTTTTGTCAGTTTAATTCTCATATCCAGTCAAAAAACTCTACTAGGCTAGAAGTAAATCTCCCTCCTCTACCCCTCATTGTTTTTTCAGTCAGAGTTTAAGAGCAAGATATCTTAGAATAAAAAACAAATATACTGAATTCAAGTCCCAAATTTGCCATTTATTAGCTGTGTGATTTTTAGCAAATTCCTTTACCTCTCCACCTGTCAGATTCCTCAATAATAATGGAAATAATAACATATATTTATCAGGTTTTTGCTAAATTAAATAAAATCAAAGTACAATGAGTTTAATTTAATATCAGGTACAAAACACAGATTAAAAATATGGTAGCTTTAATTATACTTTCAATCTTCTATAATACCTATAATCTATACCTTCTTTTCTCAGAGTTATCTTTATTTCCATATTTTTTACAGACCCATCAAGCTTGGAAGGGCTTCCCTGGTGACTCAGAGGGTAAAGGATGTGGGAGATTCAGGGTCAATCCTGGGTCAGGAAGATTCCCTGGAGAAGGAAATGGCTATCCACTCCAATACTCCTGTATGGAGAATTCCATGGATAGAGGAGCCCGGTGTGCTAGAGTCCATCGGGTCACAAAGAGTCAGATATGATTGAAAGACTAACACACACAAGCTTGTAAAGATCTAAGATATATGCTTTTTCTCCTCATACTCTTTCTATTTAAAGTATCCTTCTATTAATTCTTGCCTAATTTCATTACCTTCTCTCACTCTGCCCATCAACATTTTAATACACTTTGGCTAATCCAACCTCTTTCCATTTATTTGGCCAAGGCATGTTATTTCCTATCAGTGTGTTGAGAAAACTCATCTTCAGTCATTTTCTATTACAGATGTCATTGAAGTGGGTGATACAAAATCCATACAACATATTCAATGGATGAGCAAAAAATATTTATTTTAAGAAAAATCAGAAATTTAATAGAAGGCAAGCATGAGAGATTATCTTTGAGATATTTAGTGTAATAGTGTAAAAGCAAAGGTGAAAGACATAGGAGTAAAATTCTCAGATAGGGATGTGCAGTTTTCAAGCCACCGCCAAAGGATTATCCAAAAGGCATTCTTTTGCAAGAAGCATTACATGAGCATTGCTGTTCAGGTGCTAACTACAAGCACAATCCTCTGCTTTAAGGTGTGCATTAGAGGCCCTGATCACATCCCAAACCTGTAAAAACTGGCCTTATTGCTTCAGTAAAAACATACCCAGAGACCAAAATAATTTTAAGTTCGGTAAATATAGTAGATATATAACAATGATTTTCTTCACTATAGAAATAGGAAAACTAAAAATGCAGTATTTCAAGTCTATAAAAATCATAAAAAGAACCAGAGTCGTGGGAGCTGGAAGTGTTTTCTCACATGCCAGAGCATTCAGGCTAGAAGCATTTTCACCTTAAAAACTTGAAGGAGATCATTTCAAGGTAAATAAAACAAATTCTACTGTACTGGAAAGTAAATTTATGAAAATGATTATCCTGAAAAGTAATGAGTGATACAGATCAAAAATATAAATCACATTCTCAAGTCTGTTACTAAGACTACATGCATAAATAAAAGTTTGCTCTTCTTCCTTCTCTCTTTCTTGCTCTCTTTCTCCTCTCTCTCTCATTATATTTCCCTCACAGATAGCTTGTAATCAATATAAATCATTATTATTCTTATTGAGTCATACATAAACAGGATTTAACTGTTAAAAAGTCTCTCACTAGAACAAAAATTAGTTTAATGGAAAAGTGGAAAGACTGAACTACTTCTCAAGTTTTAAATATGTTCTCTGAAAATGTAAGAGCATTGCTCTATAATTAATAGAGCTAATGAGTCATTTCCAATATATATTAGTTATGTGGTCTTATAAACCTTACCTTGCTTATCTTCAAAATGGCAGAAAAAAAAATTCTCAAGTTATATTAGTTAAATAAATGAGATGATAAACTACCCAACACACTTGTTACACATTTATTACAGGCAAAGATTTTGATAAATGATAACTGAATTGTTCTGATCAATATCACTACTGTATTACAAGTTATATGATAAAAGGAAGTAAAATTAAGCTGAGTTTATGTTTGGAAATCCAGCTGATTTTGGCTTTCAATATATGGCAAGTGTTACAAACGTTACTGTAGTTAGTAAAGTCACATTTTGTACCATTTATTCAGGTGGAATCAACTAGACCATCACAGAAAACTCAGGCAAATGCCACAAAAATATGTATATGTAGACAAGAGTCAAACATTTATAATAGCCAGGATATGGAAGCAACCTAGATGCCCATCAGCAGACGAATGGATGAGGAAGCTGTGGTACATATACACCATGGAATATTACTCAGCCATTAAAAAGAATTCATTTGAATCAGTTCTAAGGAGATGGATGAAACTGGAGCCCATTATACAGAGTAAAATAAGCCAGAAAGATAAACACCAATACAGTATACTAACGCATATATATGGAATTTAGAAAGATGGTAACAATAACCCTATATGCAAAACAGAAAGAGAGACACAGATGTACAGAACAGATGTTTGGACTCTGTTGGAGAAGGGGAGGGTGGGAAGTTTCTAGAGAACAGCATCAAAACATGTATATTATCTAGGGTGAAACAGATTACCAGCCCAGGTTGGATGCATGAGACAAGTGCTCGGGCCTGGTGCACTGGGAAGACCCAGAGGGATCGGGTAGAGAGGGAGGTGGGAGGCGGGATCGGGATGGGGAATACATGTAAATCCATGGCTGATTCATGTCAATGTATGACAAAAACCACTACAATATTGTAAAGTAATTAGCCTCCAACTAATAAAAATGAATGAAAAAAAATTTGTACATAATTTTTTTCCTAAATCAAATACCAATGTGCATTATATACTAGCCTAGATGACAGTAGAAAGACCTCAGTACAAAAAAAATTCAATAAAAAGTTCTAAACTTATCACATTTCAGGGTCTCCTAAAGCAAGGGCCAGATCTCAATGTCTGTAACCTATATGGATACAGATAAAAATACAGAGCTAGGTGGGAAGTTTTCTAGACAATATAATAAAGGCAGGCCATTAACTAAGCTTTCCTGATGGCTCAGCAGTAAGAATCTGCCTGCAGTGCAGGAGATGCAGGAAATGCGGGTTGAATCCCAGGGTCAGGAATATCCCCTGCAGGAGGAAGTAGCAACCCACTTCAGTATTCTTGCCTGGAAAATTCCATGGACTGAGGAGCCTGGCAGGCTATAGTCCATAAGATTGCAAAGAGTTGGACACATCTGAGCAACCAAGTGCTGACATTAACTAATTCTTTGGGAAATTTATAATCTTACCAAAAAAATAAGAATTTTAGGGCAATAAACAAATAATAGAAAAACCCATGTGTGTGTGTATATATATATATATGACTAGCTAGACTATATTATTTAATGTATGATAAGCCATTGAAGCAATATTTGATCTGGTTTTAAAAATTGGCTAATTCACCTGATGAATACGTGGGACATAAAGTTCTACTTCAGTACTTGAAGGGAATAAGAAAAGAGCTCATGCTTAGGCTGAGTTGAAGGTTTAATCAAGGTTACTATTTAAAATCCTAAAAGATAATGTTGTTAAAGTCCTGCACTCAATATGTCAGCAAATTTGGAAAACTCCACTGTGGCTACAGGACTTGAAAAAATCAGTTTTCATTCCAATCCCAAAGAAAGGCAAGCCATGATATTAAAAAATGTTTGCTCCAGGTGGTACTAGTGGTAAAGTACCTGCCTGCCATTGCAGGAGGCATAAGAGACTCGGATTTGATCCTAAAGTTGGGAAGATCCCCTGGAGGGGAAAATGACACACTCCAGTATTCTTGCCTGGAGAATCCCATGGACTGAGGAGACTGGCGGGCTAGAATGCACAGGTCACAAGAGTCGGACATGACTGAAGCAACTTGCATGCATGCATGCTCCATGGAAGAAAAGCTATGACAAATCTAGACAGCATATTAAAAAACAGAGATATCACTTTGTTGACAAAGGTCTGTACAATCAAAGGTATGGTTTTTCCAGTAGTCATGTACAGATGTGAGAGTTGGACCATAAAGAAGGTTGAGTGCTGACGAATTGATGCTTTCAAGTTGTGCTGGAGAAGACTCTTGAGAGTCCCTTGGACAGCAAAGAGATCAAAACCAGTGTATCCTAAAGGAAATTAACCCTGAATATTCATTGGAAAGACTGATGCTGAAGCTGAAACGTCAGTATTTTGGCCACCTGAAGTTAATAGCTGACTCACTGGAAAACACCCTGATACTGGGAAAGATTGAGAGCAGGAGGGGAAAGAGGCAACAGAGATGAGATAATTGTAATGACATCACTCAAGGGGCATGAGTTTGAGCAAACTCTAGGAAATAATAAAGGAGAGGGAAGCCTGGTGTGTTACAGTCCATAGGGTCACAAAGAGTCAGACACGACTTAGCAACTGAACAGCAGCAATGCTTGAGAGTTGTTCTAATTATACCTACTTGATCCAGAAGATATATTTTCCATCATTCTCAACCGTGACTCACAAGGCACGGAGTGGGTATATGGGAAGAAGAAATTTACTTATTTGTAACAACTTTCATGTACTAGTAGAAAGAACTCCTGTTGGTTCATTAGAAGTACAGAGAAAAATCACTAGTTTGTTGGTTCCTTAATGGACCCGAACCTGGTGGTCCAGAGTTGACAAGAAAGTAAGAGAGAGAAAGAGGCTGATATCCTCTGGTTTATGCAGCAAGCCAATAAAGCCCTGTTCTTAGAGCTTGTGTTGCTGCACGTAGGCACCAGGCGCCCGCTCGAGTGGCTGAAGTCACAGTGCACCCTCTTGAGAGGGTCTTAGAAGCCCGGGCAAGAAGGTGAGCTCAGCGGGCCTCCGCGCTCCAAAGAATTAGCCTGAAAGAGAGAGAGAGAAGGAAAGAGAGAAAGAAAGAAAGACACGGGGACCCAAGCTCTGATGGAGCAAAGGTGTTTTAATAAACATGGTGTAGGCATATATACTGTCTTACAAGGTAGTTATTCTCAGCAAAGATAAAGATTAAAATTCCAGATACACAAAATATAAGAGATCCCTATCAAAGAGAGTTGCAAACAATCACTTTTTACAGTATGGTTCATAAAAAGGAAGAGGGTACTTATCACCGTAATGAGAAATGCCTGGATTCCTCAGCCCCAGGAAAGGCCTGCCTCTCAATTCCTGATTATTCAGGAATTAATAAGGGCCAGAGGGTTCATGGCAGATCCAAACAGCACACAGGAAGCCTCTTGTTAAATGCTTCCTGACACTAGTTCAACTTTCTCAAGGGCTAAATTTCCAAGGAGCATGACTCATCAATTTCACTTGAGAAACACTGTTATAAAGAATAATCAGTACCTGTTTTCTCAGATCAAGGGCTCCACAACAATGTGTCCTGTAATACAGAAAATATATAGGAGTTGTATGAAATTAAAATATTTTGTTAAGAGTGATAGGGTAACAGGCAGGAAAGCCAGGGGTCTCCAAACGGAGGAAAGAGGCTGCAAGTGCCAGACATTTTTCTCTCTTAAGCAGCAGGAGGAAACAAACCAGCGATTTTTTTTTTCTTCTCTATACAAATTTAAAAGGGAGTTTCTCTTAAAATGCTGTGTTGCCATGACACCTGGTTTCACCTGAAGCTAACTACTCTCAAACCTTGAGTTAACCAATACATTTCTTTTTCTTATGGAAATGTCATCTTAAGCTATGTTAATGTACCCCAGACTCTATCTTCAAGTTGGTTCCGCCAAATGGCCCAACCTACTTACTCAGGTATTGTTCCCCTAATCTACGTAAATGAAACTATTTGTTGGTAATCTTCCCTTCTACAAGATTCAAGTCAATCGTTTTATGGCCAGGGATGAATTATCTGGTGCCATTCTAAGTTTTATGACATTCCTTTCTTTTCATTAACAGATTGTGAGTGACTATATAACAATAAGGTATCCTGCCTGAGGACAGTCTTTGGATTAAACCCTCTGGCTAATTCTGTTATCTTAAAACATAAATTATGGGAGTAGGTCTGGTCTTTACAAGGATGTATCCTGCCTGAGGACAATCTTTGGATTAAACCTTCTGGCCTACTCTGTTATCTTAAAATGTAAATTATGGGAGTAGATCTGGTGAGGTCTTTGCAACCTCCAGACATTCTTTGGATACATCGGAGAGTATATAACTCCATTGTTAACACTAGCAAAGGGGTACTCTTTTGCCCCCTTCTGATGCCTACGTCAGAAGCTTTCTCTATCTCCTTTATACTTTAATAAAACTTTATTACACAAAAGCTCTGAGTGATCCAGCCTCGTCTCTGGCCCCGGATTGAATTTGTCTCCTCCAGAGGCCAAGAATCCCACGTCTTATCGTTCAGAAACAACCTTTCAAGAGTTTGAAATTCTACAAAATATCTGGGGTGGAGTCAGAGAAAAGAGGTAATAGACTTGATCTATATTTTACCAATGAAGAAAATTGGTATTGGTGAATCAAGAAAGCAGATTTCAGTATAGTGTGAAAATTTTTCAGGATATATTAAAGAATCATTCTTTCAGTGAAGTGTTACTTGATCATGGCAAAGCAATAGAGGAAGCTGAAACAGCAGTGGCCTATATATGGCACAAGCACTCCTGTTCTTCTGCTCTGCCAATTATAGGTACAATTAATTGATTATTATATTCTATTTTCCAGTTGAATTTAGATGAAGCAAAAATGTTTCTTAGTGCCACATTATAGCAGTAAATAAAGTGGATTAAATTTGGCATGCAAAGTAAAATCTATTTGCTGTACTGGAACTAAGTGATCTCTGTCTCTTTAAATTTGAAGATTTATGAATCAATATCCAGGATGTTTTTAAAAGCATACAATGTATAATTTTTGCAATTCTAGTTCCCACCCTTCTATAAATGAACTGTGAAATCCAGAGGGCTTCACTGTAAAGCTATTTCTCCCAAAGTGCCAAAATACTCAGAAGTATTTTCACATCCTTCTCAGCAGATTTTAATCATGTGCCAGGATGCTAATAGGACTGAACTTTCTAAAATAAAATAGAATTTGATAAGACATTACTCTGTGAGGAAAACATTTAGTGACATGTAATATAATATAGATATAATTTTACTGGACTTGCAAATGCAATATATGGGGACATGGAAAATTATATTTTAACAAGTGTGATAAAAAAGCTATGTGCTTATGAAAATCAGCTTACTGAAAGGATGAGAAATAGAAGACGAAAATCATTTTATCTATTACAAATTGTATTTTAAGACATTAAAATCATGCAGTGGGACTTCCCTGATGGTCCAGTGACTAAGACTCCCAATGCAGGGAACCCAGGTTTAATCCCTGGTCAAGAAACTAGATCCAACACGTCACAATTAAAAGGTTTGCATGCTGCAAGGAAGATCCAAGATCCTGCTTGCCACAACTAAGACCTGGCGTAGCCAAATAAATAAATATTTTAAAAATAATAAATAATAAGATTATATTCTGCTCAAAACATAAAAAATTCAGATAATTGCCCTAGTAACATAAGATGATATTGATGCATTAAAAGAATCATTTTTTTTAAACTTTAGAATGCATCATGACACTATTTTCACTAGATAATAATAAAGTCATTAATCTTACAATTTTCATGATCAGTTAAGCCTACTTTGATGTACATAGTTAGGTATTTCACTCTGTGTTAATTACCTATTGCTGTATAGCAAATTATACCAGAATAAGCATTTTATTATCTCATAACTTCTGGGAGCCACAAATTTCAGATATCACTTAGTTCAGTCATCTGACTCAGGTCTCTGACAAGGACTTCAATCAAAGTGTCAACTAGGACTGTGATTTCATCCGAAGGGCCAACTGGAGCAGTCTATTTCTGAGTTTACCCATGTGATTTTTGAGAAGATTCAATTCCTTGTGAACTGTTGAATTGATCCCCTTTTCTACACTGGGGCTTCTTGTGTGTAGACCTCTCCACAGGTCACCTCACACCATATCAAATGGCTTGTCTCAGATTCAGTGACAGAGAGAATAACAAATGAATTATAAAAGGATTTTATCAATAATTCTGGTTACCTAAGCAAAGTCTTCCAATGAGTCAACTCTTCACATGAGGTGGCCAAAGTATTGGAGTTTCAGCTTCAGCATCAGTCCTTCCAATGAACACCCAAGACTGATCTCCTTTAGGATGGACTGGTTGAATCTCCTTGCAGTCCAAAGGACTCTCAAGAGTCTTCTCCAACACCATAGTTCAAAAAGCATCAAATTTTCAGCACTCAGCTTTCCTCACAGTCCAACTCTCACATCCATACATGACCACTGGAAAAACCATAGCCTTGAACAGACGGACCTTTGTTGGCAAAGTAATGTCTCTGCGATCTAGTTTACTATCTATATGCTATCTAGGTTGGTCATAACTTTCCTTCCAAGGAGTAAGTGTCTTTTAATTTCATGGCTGCAGTCACCATCTGCAGTGATTTTGGAGCCCGAAAAAATAAAGTCTGACACTGTTTCCATTGTCTTCCTATCTATTTCCCATGAAGTGATGGGACCTGATGCTGGCAGGGATTGGGGGCAAGAGGAGAAGGGGACGACAGAGGATGAGATGGCTGGATGGCATCACCAACTCTATGGGCATAAGTTTGAGTAAACTCCGGGAGTTGGTGATGGCCATGGAGGCCTGGTGTGCTGCGATTCATGGGGTTGCAAAGAGTCGGACATGACTGAGCGACTGAACTGAACTGAACTGAAGCAAAGTTTAACAAGGATCTCATACTTTTCATAGAATTATGGGGGGGGGATGGTATTAATTTTAAATTCTTAAACTCTACATTTGAAAAGACCCTGATGCTGGGAAAGAGTGAAGGCGGGAGGAGAAGTGGGCAACAGAAGATGAGATGGTTGGATAACATCACCAACTCAATGGACATGAGTTTGGGTAAACTTGGGAGTTGGTGATGGCCAGGGAGGCCTGGCATGCTGCAGTCCATGGGGTTGCAAAGAGTCGGACACGACTGAGCGACTGAACTGAGCTGAACTGAACTGAAACTACTTGGTTTAAAAATTTAGTTTATTTGTAAAAGCAATATCCAGTGTAAGAGTTCCAGTATAAGAAAGGGAGAATTTGTCCTCTAGTGCATCTTGTTCCACTAATTGTATGCTACATTAAGGCATTTGCTCACCTGATTTTCTAATTTAGAAATTTATTACATTAGGGTTTCAAGAAGGTTACAAGTTGTAAATGACCTTGAAAATAATCAAGTCAGACTTCAAGTACATTGAAATGTTTGAAAGATTACTCCTGCTGTGGAATTGATATAATTGAGTATTGAAAGTAATAAACAAAAACAACAAAATCCAAAAGAAACACATTTTTGGAATTTTCTGCTTGAAAGTTGTAATTAAAGCACTGTTTACCTATCATTTCCAATATTGCGGCTTCAAATACTATTCTTTTGTTTTAAAATGACTTTTTATATCTTCTGATTTTTTTTTTTTCTCTGTCAATTGCTGTTGATGATATGCAGACTCTTGGAAAGAATATTAACTTTGGAGACCAAAGGAATCTGGTTAACATCTAAAATTAAATGGTGTTATTTCCATGGATTTTAGCAAGTTGCTTAACCCTTTTAGTCCTACGTTTCTTTATAAATAAATGGGGCTAATAACATCGCACAAGAGAGATATGATCTTTAATGAGAAAATATATTTTAATGATATAGAATTACTCTTCTTATCTAGAGGTATCACTATAAATAAAGGTCCTTTCCTTCATCTGACTATTTATGTATTAGAATACATCATCTGAGTATCTAAGTGTATCTGAATATCTAAGTAAGCTGATGAGGACAAATATCCTATGATATTGCCTATATGAGGAATAAAAAAATGATGCAAATAAACTTGTTTACAAGCAGAAATAGATTCACTGATGAAAACAAACAAACAAACAAACAAACAAAAAAAAGCAAACTTATGGTTACCAAAAGGGAAAGAGGAAGGAGGGATAAATTAGGAGTTTGGGTAAAATATACACACTGTTATATATAAACTAGATAATAAACTAGAACCTATTATATAGCAAAATGAACTATATGCAATATCTTGTAATAACATAATGGCAGAGAATGTAAAAAAGATATATATATATATATTTATAATAATCATTTTGCTGTAATCTGAAATTAACACAATATTGTAAGTCAATGACATTTGTTTATTTATTTTTTAAAGGAGTGAAGGAGCAGGCGAATGGAAAATTCAGGAGGATAGTGCACAAATTCCAGCAGTTCACTCTTATTTTAGAAGTAATAATGTACAAAGTGTCAGAGTTCAATATCCAGCACTCAGGGAAGACACCAGAATAAAAAGTGATTTTAATATATATTGCAATATTTATTTGAGAAAGGAAATACTTTAATTTTCAGAAAATATGAGAAATTAATCTTATTTTGTTATTCAGTTAATTTATTTAAAAACTTCTTTGACCTCTGTCATTTTATGACCTATTTATTAATTAAATATATTTGTAGTTATTTTATATTTCTTCTAAACAAATAAGTTTCCAAAATGTTTGAGAGTTCCTAATCATTTTTCTAATTTTTTCAATATCTGAGGTACCATTACACACCAGTCAGAATGGCTGCTATCCAAAAGTCTACAAGCAATAAATGCTAGAGAAGGTGTAGAGAAAAGGGAATCCACTTACACTGTTAGTGGGAGTGCAAACTAGTACAGCCACTATGGAGAACCGTATGGAGATTCCTTAAAAAACTGGAAATAGAACTGCCATATGACCCAGCAATCCCACTTCTGGGCATACACACCAAGGAAACCAGAACTGAAAGAGACACGTGTACCCCAATATTCATCACAGTGCTGTTTATAATAGCCAGGACATGGAAGCAACCTAGATGCCCATCAGCAGACGAACGGATAAGAAAGCTGTGGCACATATACACAATGGAATATTACTCAGCCATTAAAAAGAATACATTTGAATCAGTTCTAATGAGATGGATGAAACTGGAGCCCATTATACAAAGTAAGCCAGAAAGATAAACACCAATACAGTATACTAATGCATATATATGGAATTTAGAAAGATGGTAACAGTAACCCTATATGCAAGACAGAAAAAGAGACACAGATGTATAGAACAGACTTTTGGACTTTATGGAAGAAGGCGAGGGTGGGCTGATCTGAGAGAATAACATCAAAACATGTATATTATTAAACACTATCGAAATAGATCACCAGTCCAGGTTGGATGCATGAGACAAATGCTCGGGGCTGGTGCACTGGGATGACCCAGATGAATGGGATGGGGAGGCAGGTGGGAGGGGGGTTCAGGATGGAGAACACATGTAAATCCATGGCTGATTCATGTCAATGTATAGCAAAAACCACTACAATACTGTAAAGTAATTAGCCTCCAACCAATAAAAATTAAGGGGGGAAAAAAAAACAAGGGGGGGGGAATCTACCTGTATCAATCTTGACAATTCATACTATAAGTAAAGCAAGAGGGTAAAAATAATAATTATCAAATGTCCTACATCTTGTACTCTTTTAGTTGTTATGTATGTTTTGTGACATTTTAGTCCCAGGTGGCACTAAGGGTAAAGAATCCTCCTGCCAATTCAGGAAACGCAAGAGACAGGGTTTGATCCCTGGGTGATGAAGAGTTCCTTCAGTAAGGAATGGCAACCCACTCCAAGATTCTTGCCTGGAAAACTTCATGGACAGAGAAGAATGGCAGGCTATAGTCCATGGGACCACAAAGAGTCAGACATGACTGAGCCACTGAGCAACAGCAACATAGTAGATGTATAGTTTTAGAACAAGCACTAAATTTAAAGTCAGATGATGAACAATACAGTGGAATAGAGAAAAACAACAGACTAGGAAAGACTAGAGATCTCCTCAAGAAAAGTAGAGATACCAAGGGAATATTTCATGCAAAGATGGGTACAATAAAGGACAGAAACAGCAAAGACCTAACAGGAGCTGAAGAGATTAAGAAGAGGTGGCAAGAATACAGAGAAGAACTGTACAAAAAAGGTACAAATGAACCAGGTAACCACGATGGTGTGATCACTCACCTAGAGACATGGTGGCAGCAGATTGAGGAGGCAATGGTGGCACAGGAAGTAGTTTTGCAGAGAGGGTAGATGGAGGAGCCAGCAGTGTGGGAGGCTGTGAAGCACTCTGTGCCCCGCTCCGGGAGGACAGGCTCACTAGGCCTGGACAGTAATACAGAGGAGACAGAGAAGAGAAAGTTGAGGGCCAAAGTTTAGGTGGTCATGGACCATGCGGGTAGTGGATTGGTAGGACAAGGGAGGGTAGGAGAGCAAATAGGTGGGGGAGCCTATCGCTTCTGAGTGTTCTCCAACATGGGCTCCAGGATCCCCTGGACCCTCTTCCTGGAGACTCCAGCAGGACCTCTGCCTCTGCTCCTGGGTAACATTTTGACCAACACCCAACAGCCAGTGAAGGTTTACACACTCTACGAGGACCAGCAGCAAGCAACCAGGGTGCCAGGCATGTCATCCAGCTATGCGGAGTGGCTGAAAGACATGTCCCTGCTAGACAGGGCTTGAAAAAATGTGACCCACTGGAGAAGGGAATGTCAAACCACTTCAGTATTCTTTCTTTGAGAACCCCATGAAAAGGCAGAAAGATAGGGCATTGGAGGGTGAGTCCCCCAGGTCATAGGTGTCCAATATGTTACTGGGGAAGAGTGGAGAAATAGCTCCAGAAAGAATGAAGAGGCTACAACAGGGTGGAAATGATAGCCAGTTGTGGATGTGTCTATTGGTGAAAGTACAGTCTGATGGTGTAAAGAACAACATAGGAATCTGGAATGTTAGGTCCTTGAATCAAGGTAAATTGGAAGTTGTCAAAAAGGAGGTAGCAAGAGTAAACATCGGTGTTTTAGGTATCAGTGAACTAAGATGGATGGGAATGGTTGAATTTAAATCAGATGACCCACTATATCTACTACATTGGAAAGAATCCCTTGGAAGAATTGGAGTAGCCTTCATAGTCAACAGAAGAGTCTGGAATGCAGTACTTGGATGCAATCTCATAAATGATGGGATAATCTTGGTTCGTATCTGAGACAAAACATTCAGTATCACAGCAATCCAAGTCTATGCCCAACCACTAATGCTGAATAAGCTGACCTTGAATGGTTCTATGAAGATCTACAAGACCTCCTATAACTAACACCAAAAAAAGTATCCTTTTCATCATAGGAGACTGAAATACAAAAGTAGGAAGTCAAGCAATACTGGAGTAACAGGCAAGTTTGGCATTGGAGTACAAAATGAAGCAGGGCAAATGCTAAAAGAGTTTTGCCAAGAGAATGCACTGGCCATAGCAAACACCATCTTCCAACAACACAAGAGATGAAAATACAAATGGACATGACCAGATGGTCATTACCAAAATCGGACAGCCTGGGGTGTTAAATAAAGTGGGTTTTAGGAAGCATTAATACAAACAAAGCTAGCAGAGGTGATGGAATTCCACCTGACCTATTTCAAATCCTAAAAGATGATGCCATTAATGTGCTGCACTCAATATGCCAGCAAATTTGGAAGACTCTACAAAGGCCACAGGACTCGAAAATTTTCATCCCAATCTGAAAGAATGGCAATGCCAAAGAAGGTTCAAAGTGTTGGTTGGTCAGTCATGTCCAACTCTTTGCAACCCCATGGACAGTTCCATAGTCAGCCAGGAATTACTCTGTCCATGGAATTCTGTAGGCAAGAATATGGAGGTGGTTGCCATTTCCTTCTCCAAAGAAGGTTCAAACTACCAAACATTTCACATGCTAGCAAGATAATACTCAAAATCTTTCAAACTCATATTTCAAGCTACTCTTATCAGTGCATGAACTGAAAATTCCAGATGTACAAGTTGGGTTTAGAAAAGGCAGAGGAACCAGAGATCAAATTGCCAAAATCCATTGGATCATAGATAAAGCAAAATAATTGCAGAAAAAAATATCTACTTCTGTTTCATTGACTATGTTAAATAAAGCCTTTGACTGTGTGGATCACAACAAACTGTGGAAAAATCTTAAAGAGATGGGAATATCAGACCACTTTACCTGCCTCCTGAGAAATCTGTATGGAGGTCAAGAAGCCACTGTTATACCCTGACATGGAACAATAGACTGGTTCAAAATTAGGAAAAGAGTATGTCAAGGCTGTATACAGCCACCCTGTTTATTTAACTTCTGGGCTGGATGTACTACAAACTGGAAATCAAGACTGCCAGGAGAAATATCAACAACTCAGATATGCAGATGGCACTAACATAATGGCAGAAAGTAAAGAGGAACTAAAGTGCCTCTTGATGAAGGTAAAAGAGTAGAGTGAAAAGAACTGGCTTAAATTCAACATTAAAAAACTAAGATCATGGCATCTGGTCCCCCATCACTTCATGGCAAATAGATGGGGGAAAAATGGAAACAGTGGCAGACTTTATTTTCTTGGGCTCCAAAATCACTGTGGACAGTGAATGCAGCCATGAAGTTAAAAGGCACTTGCTCCTTGGTAGAAAAGCTATGACCAAACTAGACAGTATATTAAAAAGCAGAGACATCACTTCCCTGACAAAGGTCCATATAATTAAAGGTATGGCTTTTCCCAGTTGTCCTGTATGTATGGAGAAGGCAATGGTGCCCCACTTCAGTACTCTTGCCTGGAAAATCCCATGAATGGAGGAGCCTGGTAAGCTGCGGTCCATGGGGTCGCTAAGAGTCGGACACGACTAAGCGACTTCACTTTTCATTTTCATGCATTGGAGAAGGAAATGGCAACCCACTCCAGTGTTTTTGCCTGGAGAATCACAGGGACGGCAGAGCTTGGTAGGCTGCCGTCTATGGGGTCAGACTCAGTCGGACACGACTTTAGCCACATAGCAGTAGCAGCATGTACGGATGTGAGAGTTGGACCATAAAGCAGGTTGGTCACTAAAGAATAGATGCCTTCAAACTGTGGTGCTGAAGAAGACTCTTGAGAGTCCCTTGGACAGCAAGGAAATCAAACCAGTAAATTCCAGAGGAAATCAACCCTGTACATACATTGGAAGGATGCTGAAGCCGAAGCTCCAATACTTTGGCTAAATAATGTAAAGAACTGATTGGAAAAGAACCTAATGCTGGGAAAGATTGAGGACAGGACGAGAAGGGGTGATGGAGTATTAGAGAATTGGATGGCATCACCGACTCACTGGACATGAATTTGAGCAAACTTCAGGAGATAGTGTAGGACAGGGAAGCCTGGCAAGCTACAGTCCATGAAATTGCAAAGAGTCAGACACGACATAGCAACTAAACAATAACAAGAGTGTGTAAATTCTAACCCAAGATCTATAGCTAACTAGTTGAAGAACTTGCACATGCCCAATTTAGTTATTCTGTTTAGGTTCTATTCATTTATGTTTGTTAAAAATTGGAAGCAAACACAAGAATAGGATTGGAGAGTCTTAAAAGTGTACTCCTAGAGTTCTTACAAATTAGTAAATGAAATTATTGCACTCTAATCTGTGTATACTATGATAGGTGAAAGAAACATAGGTGTTTCTGTCCTAGTGAGGAAATGTGGGATGAATGCTTTCACAGGTAACTAAATGTTAGAATGGCACTGTAAGAAACTTGATATACTGAACCTATCATATTCAAATGACTTTAGATTGAATATTAAAAAAATTAATACTAGAAAGTATTTATTATGAAGTAATGCAACAGTCAATATGCCAGCAAATTTGGAAAACTCAGCAGTGGCCAGAGGACTGGAAAAGGTCAGTTTTCATTCCAATCCCAAAGAAAGGCAATCCCAAAGAAGGCTCAAACTACCGCACAATTGCACTCATCTCACACGCTAGTAAAGTAATGCTCAAAATTCTCCAAGCCAGGCTTCAGCAATACGTGAACCATGAACTTCCAGATGTTAAAGTTGGTTTTAGAAAAGGCAGAGGAACCAGAGATCAAATTGCCAGCATCCGCTGGGTCATCGAAAAAGCAGGAGAGTTCCAGAAAAACATCTATTTCTGCTTTATTGACTATGCCAAAGCCTTCAACTGTGTAGATCACAATAAACTGTGGAAAATTCTGAAAGAGATGGGAATACCAGACCACCTGACCTGCCTCTTGAGAAAACTGTATGCAGGTCAGGAACCAACAGCTAGAACTGGAAGCAACAGTTAGAACTGGACATGGAACAACAGACTAGTTCCAAATAGGAAAAGGAGTACGTCAAGGCTGTATGTTGTCACCCTGCTTATTTAACTTATATGCAGAGTACATCATGAGAAACCCTGGGCTGGAAGAAGCACAAGCTGGAATCAAGATTGCTGGGAGAAATATCAATAACCCCAAATGTGCAGATGACACCACGCTTATGGCAGAAAGTGAAGATGAAGTAAAGAGCCTCTTGACGAAAATGAAAGAGCAGAGTGAAAAAGTTGGCTTAAAGCTCCACATTCAGAAAACTAAGATCATGGCATCTGGTCCCATCACTTCATGTGAAATAGATGGGGAAACGGTTGAAACAGTGTCAGACTTTATTTTTCGGGGCTCCAAAATCACTGTGGATGGTGACTGCAGCAATGAAATTAAAAGACACTTACTCCTTGGAAGGAAAGTTATGACCAACCTAGATAGCATATTAAAAAGCAGAGACATTACTTGACCAACAAAGGTCTGTCTGGTCAAGGCTATGGTTTTTCCAGTGGTCATGTATAGATGTGAGAGTTGGACTGTGAGTAAAGCTGAGCGCCGAAAAATCGATGCTTTTGAACTATGGTTTTGGAGAAGACTGTTGAGAGTCCCTTGGACTGCAAGGAGATCCAACCAGTCCATCCTAACAGAGATTGATCCTGGGTGTTCACTGGAAGGGTTGATGCTGATGTTGAAACTCTGATAATTTGGTCACCTCATGTGAAGAGTTGACTCGTTGGAAAAGACCCTGATGCTAGGAGGGATTGGGGGCAGGAGGAGAAGGAACGACAAAGGATGAGATGGCTGGATGGCATCACCGACTCAATGGGCATGAGTTTGAGTAAACTGGGAGTTGGTGATGGACAGAGGCCTGGCGTGCTAGGATTCATGGGGTTGCAAGGAGTTGGACACGACTGAGCGACTGAACTGAACTGAACTGAATACAACAGCTACTACTGCTGAGTTCGCTACATGTATGCTCACATGTGGAAGTGTTCAATTGGTTAAAGCATTTGAAATAATTTTCAAAAGTGATATTACAAATTAGTGAGATATATAGGACTTATTATCTGTGGTGTCTCTACTTGCAATATGGAATATATTTTTCTTACAAGTTAATATGTCAGCAAACTTCATCACATGCTGTGTTGCTATTTCACCCAGTGTAAAGCTGGATATTCCTGTTTAAAACTATGTACTATGTATCTATGTATATATTCATTTTTCTATACATTTATCTTCTTATAGTAGATAAGAGATTTTGGTAAGAAATATAGTTGATGGTACAGGCCTCCACTGAAACATGAAAACGTCCCACATCATCTTGGAGAATAAAGAAAACAAAACCTTAATTTTTCATATCATAGGCAGTTTTCTAAAATAATCCCAATGATGCACATTCTTGTACACCCCTGTTTTCTTGAGTGTTAGATGAACCTAGTAATTTGCTTCTGATAAATAGAAAGTTGTAAGAGTAATAGACCTGCTTTTTCAAGTTTAGGCAGAAAGCACCTTGACTTCTTTCTTGTACTCCAGCTCTTATCTTCTTTCATTCTCTACATTTCTCTCTCTCATCACCATCATTATCATCATCTTGCTTTCTCACTCTCATGAAGAAAACTTCCATGTTGTGAATTCCCCAATGGAATTATGTGACAGGAACCTGAGGGGAGTCTCTGGCCGAAATCATTGATAATTCATGACCCTAATTTGATAGTTTAAGAGGAATGAGAGCAAGCAAAACACCATGCATGTGAAGTTGGAATTGAATTCTTCCCCCAATCCAGCTTTCAGTTGAGATGGCAGCTCCAACAGAATTGTGAGAGCACGAAGTCTTGTAAGAATTTTATCTATTGAATCCAGTTAAACCATACCAAGATTCCATACCCACAAATACTGTGAGATAACAAATGTTTTGAGCAGCTACTTTGTCATAGTTTACTCAGCCACAGTATACAACGAACACATTCCCCTGATGAATTGACTTCTGATGGAAAAAGGTATATTATTATACATTTGTGAATTATTCTATGACCATTTTTCCTTTTTTCACAGTTCTCTTAAGGCTAGAGTGTACTGACAACAGAGAAAATATAGTCTTGAATATTAAGTTTTCATATATATACATATATATGCACACATAAACACACACATATGTATATATGTATGCAGTCACTGCACACAAATCCTGAAATATTAATGAATGGAAATTTAAAAGTAAATGGTCAATTTGAAGATGTAAATGTGAGATGTCTCTTCTATTGATATAGCAATGCAATTGAGATTTTGAGTTCTGAGAGGAAATGAGATGAGTCACCTATAGGTTAATATTTGGCTCCTCTTATTCAAATTTTCATCTCAAATTATATGAAAAATTTTCAGACTTGGCCCTCGGTTTTTCATAGTTTTGCATAGCTCTTCATAGTTCCTTTTATATTTTTATTATTATTATTATTATTTTACTTTTATTGACTCTAAAATGTGGCAAGTTTCTAAAAGTCTTATGATTGAATTATCCATTTATATCTGCTGAAAATAATTGTCATTGATTAGAAAACAAGGTTGATAGGGTTTTAATCTTTCCAATCAATTGATGAATATAATATGATCTAAGTATCATATTAAGTGGAAATGACTTCATTCTGTATCCTAATGCAGGTAAATGTTTAGGTAAGTAGTTTAAAAATGCTAAATAGGAGTTTCCTGAGAAGGAAGAAAACCCTTCCAATTAGCTCACTCTGAAAAGGTCAGCTTTGGAACTGACAGTCAGCGTTTTTGTGTTTGGGACTGAATGAAAATTAGTCAAATGTCACAATATAATTGTATCCTTAGCTAGTGCACAAAACTGACAGCTACCTGAGTATGGTAATTTCCATATGTGCAATAGCATTCCGTATGCAACTAGGTAACACTTCCTGTCACATGGTCAGAACTCTGCAAGAAATGAATGCAAAATAATAGCAAGGAGAGATAAGAAAGCCTTCCTCAGTGATCAGTGCAAAGAAATAGAGGAAAATAATAGAATGGGAAAATTAGAGATGCCAGGGGAACATTTCATGCAAAGATGGGCTGAATAAAGGACTGAAATGGTATGGACCTAATGGAAGCAGAACATATAAAGAAGAGGTGGCAAAAATACACAGAAGAGCTGTACAAAAAAGTCTTCATGACCCAGATAATCAGGATGGTGTGATCACTCACCTAGAGCCAGACATCCTGGAATGTGAAGTCAGATGGCCCTTAGGAAGCATCACTATGAACAAAGCTAGAGGAGGGGATAGAATTCCAGTTGAGCAATTTCAAATCCTAAAAGATGATGCTGTGAAAGTGCTGCACTCAATATGCCAGCAAATTTGGAAAACTCAGCAGTGGCCACAGGAGTGGAAAAGATCAGTTTTCATTCCAATCCCAAAGAAAGACAATGCCAAAGAATGCTCAAACAACCACACAGTTGAGGTCATCTCACATGCTAGTAAAGTAATGCTCAAAATTCTCCAAGCCAGTCTTCAGCTATGTAACCTGTGAACTTCCAGATGTTCAAGCTGGTTTTAGAAAAGGCAGAGGAACCAGATCAAATTGCCAACATCTGCTGGACCATCAAAACGGCAAGAGAATTCCAGAAAAATATCTATTTCTTCTTTACTGACTATGCCAAATCTTTGACTGTGTAGATCACAATAAACTGTGGAAAATTCTGAAAGAGATGGGAATACCAGACCACCTGACCTGCCTCTTGAGAAACCTGTATGCACGTCAGGAAGCAATAGTTAGAACTGGACATGGAACAACAGACTGGTTCCAAATAGGAAAAGGAGTATGTCAAGGCTGTATATTATCATCCTGCTTAGTTAACTTATATGCAAAGTACATCACGAGAAATGCTGGACGGATGAAGCACAAGCTGGAATCAAGATTGCTGGGAGAAATATCAAAAACCTCAGATATGCAGATGACACCACCCTTATAGGAGAAAGTGAAGAAGAACTAAAGAGCCTCTTGAATAAAATGAAAGAGGAGAGTGAAAAAGTTGGCTTAAAGCTCAACATTCAGAAAACTAAGATCATGGAACCCAGTCCCTTCACTTCATGGCAAATAGATGGGTAAACAGTGGAAACAGTGGTTGACTTTATTTTTCTGGGCTCAAAGTCACTGCAGATGGTGACTGCAGGCATGAAATTAAAAGCTGCTTACTCCTTGGAAGGAAAGTTATGACCAACCTAGACAGCATATTAAAAAGCAGAGACATTACCTTGCCAACAAAGGTCCATCCAGTCAAAGCTATGTTTTTTTCCAGTAGTCATGTATGGATGTGAGAGTTGGACTATAAAGAAAGCCGAGTGCCGAAGAATTGATGCTTTTGAATGGTGATGTTGGAGAAGACTCTTGAGAGTCCCTTGCACTGCAAGGAGATCCAGCCAATCCATCCTAAAGGAGATCAGTGCTGGATGTTCATTGGAATGACTGATGTTGAAGCTGAAACTCTAATATTTTGGCCACCTGATGCGAAGAGCTGTATCATTTGAAAAGATCCTGATGCTGGGAAAGATTGAGGGCAGGAGGAGAAGGGGATGACAGAGGGTGAGATGGTTGGATGACATCACTGACTTAATGGACATAAGTTTGGTTAAACTCTCGGAGTTGGTGATGGACAGGGAGGCCAGGCATGCTGCAGTCTATGGGGCTGCAAAGAGTCAAACACAACTGAGTGACTGAACTGAACTGAGAAACAAATTTGTGAGACAAAGATCTAAGTTTCCCCTACCATGAAAATGTTGGTGTTAACCCAGGTTTGGGATATTCCCAAGTAATAAAGGAGTTATCTCTTATTGCTTATATTTATAAAGAAAATTATCATTAATCAAACAGGTTGTATAAAGGAAGATTGAAAACACCAAGCTATTAATATATTCATTTTCAGCTCAAGACTAACTCAAAAGAAGCCAAATCTTATGCCAAAGTAGTTGGATAAAAGTAAAAGTTAGGTACAATTGAAATGTATTTAGAATGCCACTCTAAATATCAGCAATCAGTGGGGAAATTATTTCATACAAGTGAATTTTGAATACCACGTGTGTAGTAAAGTTCTGTATTTGGAGAACCAACAAACACACTTTATTATTTGATCCTGGTAATAATATCATGGGTAAAGTAAGGTTGGACTTTTGAAATTTATTGCCATTTAAAGGTGAAGGGGAAAAAAAAAATTTCCAGAGAAGTTGTAAGAATTGTTGAAGTTAAAGCAGCAAGAAATGTTGTAGCCCTGGTTTTTACAAACAGTTTGAATCTAGCTTCTTTGTTTCTAATTTAAATTTTTTAATTAGTTTTTATTACAAGCAGACATTGTATGTGTGAGTGTTTGTGTATATGAACATATCCAATAAATTTGGTCACATGATTGTATTATTTTGATGGCACAACATAATAAGATTCTTGCATATGACTTTTATTATTTTGCTAGTTTTTGTTGTTGTTTGTTTTGTCTCTTTTGGAGGGGAATAAAACTAATTGGCTATATAAATTACACTGACTTACTTGAGTAGGTATAAATAAACACCTATCTGGACAATGATTCAAGTAAGTATAATACTTTCACCTGAAGCCCAGATACTTTTAACTTGAAACCCATGTCAAAAAGATAGTCTCATTAAGGAAGATATAAAACTCATTATCTCACTCACTGATAAAAAGTTTCTTTTGTTTTAACTCCAAGAAAGTTATAAGAACTAACCATCCTAAAGCAGTCATTTTAAAGAGATTTATAGAAACATGGAATTAGAAAATGCGATCTGAGATGATTTTATTTTATTGATTTTTATTGGAAGTAGTTTCATCAAACTCAGAATATTTTTAAGCAATGTACACAGTACAACTGAAAACTTAGCTGACATGTCTGGTTTGAAAGAACTAGAGGAAAGCTATTTATTAAGTGTAAAAATAACAACTCATCATCAATGATGTGTGAGGAAAGTGTCCAGTGAGAATAATGAGTTAGAAATAAAATATATGTGGTTTCAGAAAAATAAAGTTTATGACAATTTGAGTCATATCTTGTCTATAAATGCCAGAAACCCTGATTAGACTCTTCCTGTCTTCATGGGCAGTGTGTGTTCAGGGAGAGAGTAGCAGTGAAACACACATTCAGTTCAGTTCATTTGAGTCACTCTGTCGTGTCCGACACTTTGTGAGGGGTGAGATGGGGTGGGAGGTGGTAGGTAGGATCAAGAGGCAGGGGACATGTATATACCTATGGCTGATTCATGTTGATGTATGACAGAAGCCAAGACAATATTGTGAAGAAATTATCCTTCAATTTAAAATTAATAAATTTTAAAAAATTGAAGATAAAAAAAAAGGAATGTGGTGTTATTGTCTAAATATTTGTGTGTTCCCAAATCCATATGTTAAGTTCTAGCATTCAATGTGATGGTATTTTGGAGCAGGAGCCTTTGGGAGGCGATTAGGTCATGAAGATGGAGCCATCACAAATGAGATTTGTGCCTTATAAAAGAGCACTAGAGAACTTCCTCATCAACCTCATTCAACTCAACACAGAGACAGATGGTCATCTATGACCCAAGAAGGGAGCTCTCACCAGATACTAAATCTGCCAGCACTGTGATCTTGAATTTCATAGTTCCCACAATTATGAGAAACAAATTTCTGTTGTTCATAAACCACCAATCTATCACATTCTGTTATGGCAACCTCAATGTACTAAGACTCTTGACAGAGATAAAATGTGCTGGTACTGTTGTTGATGGTACATTTATAGGTAAATGTTTTGAGTTGAGAAGTTGTTATTCAAGACTATAGTATTAGGGCCAAACTTGTGAATTGCATTGCATTAGAAAAAGTGATGCAAAGCACCAAAAACACATTTACTTAAAATTGCTTTCTTAGATAGAATCTAAGTTGTCTTTTTCACTGAAACATAGGGAAACACTTTTATGTATGTCTTCTTTCCTGAATTACTTGCATTTTTTTTTTTTTTTAAATCACTCCTCAAATGGGGGCAAGAAAAAGCAGAGAACAAATGGCTTTACTAAGGGGAGAAAAGAGCCATATCTAAGCCCAGAAATACCCTTCAAACTGCTCTGAGGAAATGCTAATTATTATTCCCCTAGGAAATAGGGCACTTTGTGTCTACATATGAGTGAAATCAGCATTATGCCAGTTCATTTGAAGGAAAGAGAAAAGACTTGGCAGCTACAAAGATTGATGCCTGGTTAAACAAGTCATTAGATGGTTGGGTCATGTTTTGAAAACTAGATTTTGCTCCCCCTCCCCTGATTAATGCACAAGTTAAGGTAGAAATTTTATTCGTAAGTCATTCTGAAAGACAGAGTGTTCACATAACTAAAAATTTTATTGAGGGGAAAGACATTTGTGCAACCATATAATGATATCCTTTTTATTGGTCTATCATTAAAGAATTATATCTTATTCAGTACTGCAAATCATTCCCATAAACATTGTAATGGGAGTGAAATGTTGTTTGGCCATAGAGGAGCTCTTCAGTAATATTAATATTAAATTTATTTAATGTGTTCTGTGCCATCATCTGCATTGCAAAAAAGATCTTTTGCTAAGTTAAAAGTATTGTTAAAGGAACACAAACATAATAATGAGGCAGAGTTATAATGCAGTGCTAATAAAGGCCACATAGGACTACGTTTTAAAAGTAAATTAAATTAGGCTTAGACAAATGATAAACATTTTTGGAAAAGAAGCACAGTTATTCTATTCAGTCTAAAAATGAAAGATTTGTCATCTGAAAGACATGATTTGGAGAGGAAAAGACAGATAAAAGAGTTAAGGAAAAAATTAATCCAGCTAATGGCTCTCTTGAAAAGTTAGAAATAGGAAGAAGAACCTTGAAGTTGTATTGTCTTTAATTCATGGTCACTGAAGCAACAGGAATCATAGAACTAATGTAGCGTCACAGATACTTAGGATTCTGTCAGGCCACTTTCAATACTAATTAAAGTTCTTACATTGACAGGGTCACAATGCTAAAACAGACTTTAGTTTCAAAGAAGACAAGGATCAGGCACTTCTAGATGAGTATTTGAAGACTGGGCTTCTGAAAATCTGCAAATGTTGCTTTTTATAATCATACAAGAAACGGAGATAAATTTCTCCCTCTTTGCTTCATTTCTGTTCTCAGTGGCTTCCCATTGCTTTCCCTGTTCATCTTAACATCAGAAATTTGGAGGAGTGGCAAAATATAAATCAGGAAATACTCTAACCCAAAAGGTCAGATTATCTTTTGTAAAAATAATTTCATGAGATAAATAGATTAGAGAATTTTGAGCTGCTGACTGAGAAGAGGTTGTTCTTTTCAAGACCGATGAATTTTATAAACTCTGGACTCCAGTTCCTGCTTTGTGTCTGAGGTTTCCAAGATAGTTCTAAAAATTATATAAAAGGGGAAATGTAATATTGAATGGAAACAAAATCTTTTATTTTATTTGCCTGAAAGTGAAAAGTCGCTCAGTTGTGTCCGACTTTGTGACCCCATGAGCTGTAGCCTACCAAGCTTTTCCTCCATGGGATTTTCCTGGCAACAGTACTGGAGTGGGTTCTCATTGCCTTCTCCACTTTCTTTGCCTAGTAGAAGGTAATATCAACTGGTGTATCCATTAAATTCATGCTTGTCAAAAGGTTAGAAGAGATAAGTTCAAGATGTGATTTTAGAAACAAAAAGATTGTGGCTAAAGATTAGCCAAGACATGACACTAGTTCTGGTTTCATTGTAAATGTTCTTTTAGTGCAAAAATGAGATGATTAACAGTTATCTTCTGAAGATACAAATATGCATATTAATATATGCTAACTGATTATGATTCATTAACATGTTGGCATTCTTGAGTTAAGTTGATTGGCTAATAAATCATTTAGATTATATAAGATGCAAAGAGAATAGGCATTAGAGAGCTAAGATCCAGCTTCAGTAATTTGCAAGAATGATTCAGACAATGTTCAGTATACCTGAAGATAAGGAACAATCAAAATCAAAAAGAGAATATTGGACAAAAGGCTAATGAAGCACAAAACAATCTTAATCAGTACAACAACTTAGCATTTAGCTAATTTTATCTGCTTGAATATCTTATAATTGGATTCCTTCAGAAGATGGGATAGATAATAAAATACTCAAATACATGGTTTTGAATTTATGAGCCTAAAAAAAGGATAGTGGAAGAGTTATAAATTAAAGAACTCTGTTCATATATACACGATTTTGTCTAGAGTATTCTGTATCATATAAGTAAGATTCACTGGTAATTTCTGAAAATAAAAGACTGTGCAAAGTTGGATTTGTAAGATTTCCCAGTGCAAAAATCCGTGCACAGTCTCCCAAACAGAAAACATATGTTTTTCAAGTAAAAGCCTCCAGGAAAGAAAAACCCTGATATCCAAGTTATCCAAGTGATCTAGTTATTGGAAAACTTGATTATTAGAACTGCCTTTGCTATGGCAAACTGATAGTTTTTTTTTTTTTTTTTTTTTTTAATAGATGTAACCTTTGGGCTCCAGAACTCTGGAGCCATGTAGATAAAAATGTAAGTTTTCTTCCAAGTAATAGAATTTAGATAATATAAAAATACATTTCCACATGAATCTTCTTTAATCAATGAAAACTTTTTTTTTTATTAGCACTGATCTATTTTTTATGTTGACTATTCTACCTGGACACCTTTCTCTTTAACAGTGTCACAGTTTAAAACGTCATGCTTAGATTCAGTCTATAGGAATCATTTCAAGATGGTGGTGTCTGGAAAAGCCTGAATTTACTTTCTCTCACTAACATAGCAAATATACAGTGACCAGTGACATATGAATCAGTTCTGTCTGACAGGGACCTGAAAACTAGAGGAATACCTGTTCTACAACAAACGAACAACATGGAGATGAGTTTTAACAGACACTCACAAAAGGAGTATATATCAAGAATGAATCAAGTAATGAGACAACTACAGATTCCAGAGACAACCAAGATCTAGGGTAGGTTTAAAGGAAAAGGATCATCCTTTAAACGTGGCCACTCCTTCAAGACCAAGAGAATAAACAGTTTCCCCTAAAACACAGAAACAAACACAGAGAGACTCACAAAATGAAGAAACAAAAAAAAATTATTTCAAAATGGAAGAACAAGACAAAATCCACAGACTTTAATTATATGGAAATATGTAATATACCTGATAAGGAGTGCAAAATAATGGTCATAAATATGTTCACAAAACTCAAGTGAAGAATGAATGAATGTAGGAAGTGCTTCAACAACAAGGTAGAAATCATAAGAGAGAACCATTCCGAGCTGAAAAATTCAACAATTAAAAAAAATATATACTAGAGCAAATCAACAGCAGTTTAGATGATATAGAAGAACAAATCAGGGATCCTGAAGAGAGGATACTGGAAATCACTGAATCAGAGTAGCCAGAGGGAAAATAAAAAATTTTAATGAGAGTAATTTGAGGGACCTCTCTAACAACAACAAGCATTCTAATATGCACATTATAGAAGTCACAGAAGAAAATAACAAAGGAAGGCAGAATATTTATATTAGGAAATAATGACAGAAAAATTTCCTAACCTGGGGAAGAAAAAAAGACATTCAGATCATGGAATTAAACTTATTTTCAAGCAATATGAACCCAAAGAAACACACATAAAAACACATTACAATTAAAATATCAAAAGTTAAAGCATTTTATAAGCAGCAAGAGAAAAATACTTTATGTACAGAAGTGAATCCTCTATAAGACTACCAGAAAATTTCTTAGCAGAAATTTTGCAGGCCAGAAGGGAGTGGAATGATGTTTTCAAAGTGCTGAAGGAAAATGATAAAAGAGAGTGCTTAAATCAAGAACACACTCTCTGGGAGGGTTATCACTCAGAACTGAAGGTGAGATAAACCAATTCCCAGACAAGCAAAGACCAAAGGTCTTCATCATAACTAAACCAGCCTGTCAAGTAATGTTAAAGGAACTTGTTTAGGAGAAAAAAGGCCATTGCTATAAATTAGAAAACATATCAAAGAAAATATTTCACTGCTAAAAGCAAATATATACTAAAGGAAGTAGAATAATGGTTTATAAAGTTAGGATGAATGTCATAGTAACCACAAAGCAAAAGCCTATAATAGATACACAAAAAGTAAAGAAAATTAAACCTAAAGTGAAGAGACTAAAAGGGAAAAGAAATAAACAAAGAACCACAAAAATAACCAGAATAAGATTAACAAAACACAGTAAGTCAAAAACCATTTTAAATGAAATGGATTAAAGTTTGAATCAAAAGACATAGGATGACTTAATAGATAAAAAGTAAAACAAACTCCATCTATATGCTTTTCATAGGAGACTCATTTTAGATCTAAAGACACAGGAAGGCTGAAAGCAAAAGGGATGCAAAATAGTTATTTCATGCAAAGGGAAGCAAAAAGAAAGCTGGGGTGGTAATATTTATATTAGATAAAATAGACTTTAAAACAAAGATTGTAACAAAAAAGAAGGCATCACATAATGATAAAAGGGTTAATCCAACAAGAAGATATAACATAAATATTTATATAACCAAGTAGAACACCTAAATATATAAATAAATATTAACAAATCAAAAGATAACATTATGATAAAAGTATTAAGTGAAGCCATATTATGATTGCATTAAGTCAAGTCATATTAGGCAATATCTCATATTATGAATAGAGAAATCATTACTTTTTCTATTAAAAGTATACTTAGATTGTCCACTCATCATTTGAAGTTGCCTAGATCCTTCTGGATTCTACATGCCATCCAAGCTATTAACAAGCTCTCTTACCTTTCTCTTACCCAAAGATTAGACAAATTTAATTAGCAGGTTGAGGTTTTGAACTCTGATATCTGAAATTAAATTAAATATTAATATGTTGCAAATTACATAACCTGAGCTTTTGTGATTCAACTTCTTTGTGAAATGGGGAAAGATTGGGTTGGGTGTTTAATTTTTTTTTTTTTCCTTAGCAATCTCATTTGCATCACCCTAGTCCAGGGTCTAATTTTCTCTAATTGCAAGCTAACACAATTTAAATCAGTGAAAATCAAGTGTGAAACTTTCTCTTAGACAATTTGAAGTGAAACTCTAGAGTACCTAAATGAGTAGGACATCAGCCAAGAGATAATCACCCTACTTCTGCCAAAACAAATAGTAGCCCTTAGAATTAAGCTAGCACAGTAGAAACAGAACATGAATAAGGATTTTCTAGAGACATGTGTTAAGCATCTAGGTATAGTTGTATAAAGTGATTTAATGCCTTATTTATTTATTTTTATAGATGACTTTGACCAATGAATTCTCCTTGCTATCTTAACCAATTAAATTTCCTCTACTGGAAACCAAGATTCTACTCTGTGGTTCATTTCACTCACTAAACTACCAGAAACTAAAATATGCTATCCCTTTCTTAGAACTCTGCTTTCTCTTTATAAATATTACTTGTTTAAGAAATATATTTTAGATCTTGCAAGTACGTATATTCATATGTGTACAGTTGAAAACTAATAATAAGCACGCTCCTATGGAAATGACATACAGCTCAATTCCAGAAAAATAAATGACCCAATCAAAAAATGGGCCAAAGAACTAAACAGACATGTCTACAAAGAAGACATACAAATGGCTAACAAACATGAAAAGATGCTCAACATCACTCATTATCAGAGAAATGCAAATCAAAACCACAATGAGGTACCATTACACGCCAGTCAGGATGGCTGCTATCCAAAAGTCTACAAGCAATAAATGCTGGAGAGGGTGTGAAGAAAAGGGAACCCTCTTACACTGTTGGTGGGAATGCAAACTAGTACAGCCACTATGGAAAACAGTGTGGAGATTCCTTAAAAAACTGGAATTAGAACTGCCATATGACCCAGCAATCCCACTTCTGGGCATACACACCAAGGAAACTAGATCTGAAAGAGACACGTGCACCCCAATGTTCATCGCAACACTGGTCATAATTGCCAGAATATGAAAGCAACCTAGATGCCCATCAGCAGACGAATGGATAAGGAAGCTGTGGTACATATACACTATGGAATATTACTCGGCCATTAAAAAGAATTCATTTGAATCAGTTCTAATGAGATCAATGAAACTGGAGCCCATTATACAGAGTGAAATAAGCCAGAAAGATAAACACCAATACAGTATATTAATGCATATATATGGAATTTAGAAAGATGGTAATGATAACTCTATATGCAAAACAGAAAAAGAGACACAGATGTACAGAACAGACTTTGGGACTCTGTGGGAGAAGGCGAGGGTGGGATGTTCTGAGAGAATAACATTGAAACAATTATACTATCAAGGGTGAAATAGATCACCAGCTCAGGCTGGATGCATGAGACAAGTGCTCAGGGTTGGTGCACTGGGAAGACCCAGAGGGATGGGATGGGGAGGAAGGTGGGAGGGGGGATCGGGATGGGGAACACATGTAAATCTATGGCTGATTCATGTCAATGTATGGCAAAAACCACTACAATATTGTAAAGTATATATTATTTACTTTTATTGACTAATTTATAGATAAATATTCTAGAGTTTTGAGCTAAAATCAACATATAATAAAATTCACCCATTTTAAAAGTATGGTTCTGTGTTTAAAGAAATCAACTGGGTTATATCACAATGATCACAATCAAAATTATGAATAATCAATCACCCCTAACATATTTCTTCAGAACTTCTGGAGTAAACATAACATACACTCAGTCCTTTGCAAACACATACTGTTCACTGCCACTATAGTTTAACATTTTATACACTTTCACATAAAGAGGATTATATTAAATTTTGAGTCTGTTTTATTTCATAAAGCATATTCATCCATGTTCAACACTGTAATTTTATAATGAGTCTTGGAATTAGGTAATGTGAATATTTCAATGACTTTCTAATTCTTTTTTGCTAAAGTTGTAATTATATTAATTTGGAAATTTCATATAAATTTTAGAATCATGTGATCTATTTCCATTAATTAAAATATTTTGGCACTTTGTGGTTGCTTCAAATAAATGATATATTTGGGAGAATTGATTTCTTAACAATACAGATTTATCCAGGTCATGAGCCTGATTTATCTCTCCATTTATTTATGGCGTCTTTGATTGTGTTCAACAGTATTTTGTAGTTATTAGAATACTGAACTTGCATATATTTTGCCAAACTTATGCTTACGGATTTTTGGGTATTTAGTTCTAATGATAATGTTTCTATTCATTATAATGGCTCTATTATGTTTACTAATCTATTGATGTCTATTTGTTGCAAGTATACAGAAATACAATTAAAACTTATATTTAAGAGCTGACTCATTGGAAAAGACCCTGATGCTGGGGAAGATTGAGGGAGGGGGAGAAGGGGATGACAGAGGATGAGATGGTTGGACGGCATCACCAACTCAATGTACATGCATTTGGGTGGACTCCAGAAGTTGCTTATGGGCAGGAAGGACTGATGTTCTGCGGTTCATGGGGTCTCAAACAGTCAGACACGACTGAGCGACTGAACTGAACTGAACTGAGTATGTTGAAATATAATATGTAAAAATGACTCAATATAAAATAAAAAATTTAAAGCTTTTATATAATTATCTTAATAAAATTAGACTAAGAAGTGTTCTTTAAGTAGGACAATCAGACAGGAAACTATAGTTATACATGGAGAAAATCCAAATTGCCTCATCAGACATCATCAAAATTAAGAATATCTCTTTTAAGGAAATCATTGAGACTATGATAAGCCGACATAGTGGTAAAGATATTTGCAAAATATATCTGAAATAGATAACCACTATTTTAGCAAAATAAATACATCTTGTAAAAGGAGAGTCACAATTCAGAAAACATATAGACCAAAGATTTCAGTTATTCACACACACACACACACACACACACACACAATTTGGGACAAGATGAATTCTCATTTTTGTTTGTTTATATGTTTTTCCAACAAGTATTTGTACTATTACAATTTTATTTGACCTAAAATATAATTACTTCCTCTGTGTATAATGTATCTATTCTAAAATATAATTTTCTTTTGCCTTCTTTTCCCTCTTCAGTTTTAGGTCTATGCTATCTTCTTAAAGTGACTTGTGGAGATTTCCTCACTCTCTGCTTTGGAATACAATGCGCAGCATGGAATATTTATTGCTTTAACATTTGCTGCATGTGTTCATGTGTGCTAAGTCATTTCAGTTGTGTTCTACTCTTCGCGACGCTATGGACTATAGTCAGCTAGACTCCTCTGTCCATGGGATTTCCCAGGCAAGAATACTGGAGTGGGTTGCCATGCCCTCTACAGGGGATCTTCCTGACCCAGGGATCAAACACACGTCTCTTATGTCTCCTACATTGTCAGGTGTGGTTTTTTTTTACCGCTAATATCACTTGAGAAGCTTACAAATAAAGCCACTTAGTTTTTTTTTTTTTTTTTTTAAGAAAAATTTTCATCTTTGCTTAGTTTTCATTAATTATGAAACAACTTATATTTTCTATTTTTTGCTTCCACCACAGTTAATTTTTTTTTTAACCTGAGTTGTTCCTAAATTTTTCTCATTATTTTTTATCTTCTCTAGTTTATGTAATTGGTAATTCTTTCTCATTTTTATGTGTTTATGATTGTGGATACATATCTTCTCTTCCCACCCCTCTTCTTTCCTCAGTCTTTCCAAAGATTTGTCAATAAATTAGTCTTTCATATGTAACTTTAATTTTATTCATCTATTCCTCCAGTATATGTTGATTTTTATTTAATTAAATTGGAATTTATCATTTTATTTCTCTTTGAATTTAAAAAATTCATTTTAGGCCAAATTGCCTCATTAATTTTCATCATTTTTTAAAGATATATATGTTTAAGTCTTTGTTAAGTCTTTGAATATCCTTCTTAGTATACCCAAAACATTTGCTTTACATTATTTAATTCTATTCCAAATGTTTTGATGTGCAGTAGCTTAGTCACCATCCAGTTACGAATATTTTCTAAATTCTGCTATAATATTATATGCAGGTATGTGTATATACATACACACATGTGTATACTATAATATGTATCTATGTATACAGACATGTGGGCTTACCAGGTGGTGCTAATGATAAATAACCCACCTGCCAGTGCAGGAGACATAAAAGATGCAGTTTTGATCCCTGGTCCAGGGCAATACCTTGGAGGAGGGCACGGCAACCCACTCCAGTATTCTTGACTTGAGAATCCCATGGGCAGAGGAACCTGGTTGGCTATAGTACATAGAGTTGCAAACAGTCAAACTCAACTGAAGATACTTGGTATAAACACACGTGTGTGTGTGTGTGTGTGTGTGTGTGTGTGTGTGTGTGTGTGTGTACAAGGTAATGGTGGTTCAGTAGCTAAGGCATGTCCAACTCTGGAGATCCCATGGACTGTAGACCACCAGGCTCCTCTGTCCATGGGATTTCCTAGGTAAGAATACTGGATTGTGTTGTCACTTCCTTCATACATATACATCTTTTTTTTTTTTTCCTCCCCAAAGCCATTTTAATGGAAGACATTAATTTTCAAGCGCATGGGTTTTTTTATACTAAACATTTTCATTTCTAGTGTAGTGCATTGCAATCAGAATGCAGACTGGGGCCATGCATGCTTCTGTCCCTGTATACACTCAATTTTATAAATGCTTTTGTGTTTGGAAGATTAAATTCTACATTTTCTGAGCTCATTGTTCTTTATATAGATATCTGGTTAAGTTTCCAAATTTGCTAAAATCTTCTATAACCCTTATTTAACATTAGCCCACCTTTTCTATCATTTACCAAGAAAAGTGTCTTAAACACCTAGTACATTGTGTTTTGCTTTCTATGTCTTGAGGGCAAATTATTATAAAAATTCTATTTTAGAACAATTATGTAGTCATGGCTATTGCATTTTTATCAATGGAGTGATTATTAATGTTTTGTCTACTAGTTATATGTGCCTTAAGTTCTAGGTTTTATGTTATTAATGTTACTATACCAGATCCTTTGGTTTGAATTTGGTAAGTAATTTATTTTCATTTTTGCAGTCAACCACTGAACTAACGTATGGTCCACCTGTGTCTCTTATACATAGAAGAAATTGGATTGTTTATCTAACACATGAATACACTTTTCCTACTGAGGAATCTAATACATTCTACTAATAAAAAATAATTCTATATATGGGCCTGTTTTTCACTTTGCATTCCATCTATTTTATGTTCTGTTTTTTTTTCTTAGATTTTTGTTTCTATTTGAATTTGTTATTCATTCTTTCTGTTTTTATTCCTCTACTAGTCTGGAACTTATACTTTTCACTTCTATACTTTATCCTGTGTTCTTAACATTATAAATGGCACATGCTGTGTCAGTCTAAATTTAGTGAGTTGATTTTTAGTTGCCCCCTAACAATGGTAATATTTCAGAACTCTTAAACTTCATTATTTCACATTAATAATTACATGTAAATATGTATACATTTTAATTTTTATTTAAACTTCACCAATGACTATAATTATTATACACAGTTAACATAAATGTATTATATTTATTATAATTCATTAACATAAATTTATTTTACCTATATATATATACATATATATATATACCTATATATATATATACACACACCTATATAATATATGTATATATTTGACTTCCCTGGTGGTTCAGATGGTAAAGCGTCTGCCTACAATGCCTACAATGCGGGAGACATGGGTTTAATCCCTGGTTCGGGAAGATCTCCTGGAGAAGGAAATGGCAACCCACTCCAGTATTCTTGCCTGGAGAATTCCACGCTGAGCGACTTCACTTTCACTTTCATATATATATATATACACATATATATATATATATATATATATATTCAATACATTTACGTTATCTTTTTTTTTCTTTCTTGGTACTAAAATCTTCCATTAACACAACATTTAACTTTTTCCTAAGAGAATACCTGCAGGTTGAATGTATGTCAATTTTTGTTAGAGAATGTCTTTATATCACTTTCATTATGAAAGATGCTTTCACTGGTTATAATGATCTAGGCTGACAGTTATTCTCTCTCAACACATTGACATTATCATATTTCTGTCTTCTGCCATCCATTGTGACAGAAAAGAAGTCATCTGTCAAGCTGTTACTGCTTTTAATGTAAGCTTTTAAATCTGGCAGCCTATAAAATCTATGTCTCATCTTTAATTTCCCTCATTATCACTACCATGTAAATTCCATTTCCTTTATCATGCTTGCAAATTTTGTGAAACATTGGATTTTTTAACTTTTTCATAAGTTCTTTCTGCATGTCTTCTCAGTTCTAGATAGTCTGAGAGTTATATTTTCCTATATTTACTTTGGTATACTCTTCTTCTAGAATCAGGGAAAACAATGGATTTAGGTATGCAGAGTACATCATGCAAAATGCTGGGCTGGTGAAGAACAAGCTGGAATCAAGATTGCCAGGAGAAATATCAATAACCTCATATATGCAGATGACACCACCCTTATGGCAGAAAGTGAAGAAGAACTAAAGAGACTTTTGATGAAAGTGAAAGAGAAGAATGAAAAAGTTGGTTTAAATCACAACATTCAGAAAATTAAGATCATGGAATCCAGTCCCATCACTTCATGGCAAACAGATGGGGACACAATGGAAACAGTGAAAGACTTTGTTTTCTTGGGCTCCAAAATCACTGCAGATGGTGGCTGCCACCATGAAATTAAAAGACACTTGCTCCTTGGAAGAAAAATTATGACCAACCTAGACATCATTTTAAAATGGAAAGACATTACTTTACCAAAAAAAGATCCATCTAGTCAAAACTATGGTTTTTCCAATAGTAATGTATAGATGTGAGAGTTGGACTATAAAGAAAGCTGAGTGCTGAACTGATGCTTTTGAACTGGATGTTGGAAAAGACTCTTGAGAGTCCCTTGGACTGCAGGGATATCCAACCTATCAATCTTAAAGTAAATCAGTCCTGAGTATTCATTGGAAGAACTGATGCTGAAGCTGAAACTCCAACACACTGGCCACTTGATGCAAAGAACCAACTCATTGGAAAAGACCCTGATGCTGGGAAAGATGCTGAAGAGAAGGGGATGACAGAGGATGGGATGGTTGGATGGCATCACTGATGCAATGGACCTAAGTTTGAGTAGGAGTTGTTGATGGACAGAGGGGCCTGGCATGCTGCACTACATGAGATTGCAAAGATTTGGATGTGACTGAGCAATTGAACTGAACTGAATGTAGTCTGCAATTCTAATAGAAATGCAAGTCTTCCTCACTACTTTCTCTGTAACACTATTGTTATCTGAATGGGTTTCTAAAGGAAATTATTGTAATCTAAGTAACATGGGTAGAGATAACACTTATTATATATCTATTTGTTACTTATAGTCCTGACAATGATAAAATGATATTTTGTGACTATTTTAACACAATTCATCATTTTCCCTACACACAACTGACAGTAGAAGCCAATATCAAAACAGACCAATAGCTATGTCAGTGACTTACATAAAGTTGAAACAGAGATTTGAAGAATTTTCATGCTTTTTTTTTTTAATCTCTGATCTATTAAGATATATTGTTATGGTAACAATTATTGAGAAATATTATTGTCTAGAGACACTATAATACAAGAACTGTAAAATACTTGAAGGATATGCCCCTGAATGTGGATAAATAAAGTGAGACAGCCACTTGAGGTAAATACATATTTCTCTTTTTTAACCTACACTATGTCTTAACTATTATGGACATTTCAAGTAAATGAAATAGTAAAACCAGAAATGAAAGCATTCTTTAAGGTGGAAAATATAATGGGTTAAGCTATGGTTAATTTAGAACTTCTAAGAACATATTATCATAGATACAGTACTCATTGTTGGTTAGATTTTTTTAAAGGTCAAAAATTAGAGGAAATTAAGAAACTTTGATTCCATTTCTCAATTCTTTCTTGATTATTTGAATACCAAGGAAGAGGATTTAATTGTTCACAACAAGCACGCTGATCATGAAATATTATTTGAGTAAAATTATCTTTGTAGCAGAATCCACAGGAAAATATATTGTGTTTCATGAGAAAACTAGTAATCATAGGTGCTTAATGAAGTATTTACTAAACTGACTGAGAATATACTTATAATAACTTGCATACATAGGTGGCCAAAGGGATATCTGCATTTTCACTCAATTTTCACCAACATTCACACAGTAACAGTACATGCTAACAATGTTACCTAACCTGAATTTAGATCCATTGACCAGAAATGCTGCTAAGCCAAGCTGTTGACATTCCACTGTAGTGAAAGAAAGTGCAGTATTTATTGCAAGGCACTAGGAAAGGAGACAATATACAGCCTTGATGTACTCCTTTCCCTATTTGAAACCAATCTGTTGTTCCATGTCCAGTTCTAACTGTTGCTTCCTGATCTGCATACAGATTTCTCAAAAGGCAGATCAGGTGGCCTGGTATTCCCATCTCTTTAGGAATTTTCCACAGTTTATTGTGATCCACACAGTCAAAAGCTTTGGAATAGTCAATAAAGCAGAAATTGATGATTTTCTGGAGCTCTCTTATTTTATCAATGATCCAGCAGATGTTGGCAATTTGATCTCTGGTCCCTCTGCCTTTTCTAAAACCATCTAGAACATCTAGAAGTTAATGGTTCACATACTGTTGAAGCCTGGTTTGGAGAATTTTGAGCATTACTCTACTAGTGTCTGAGATGAATGCAATTGTGTGGTAGTTTCAGCATTCTTTGGCATTGCCTTTCTTTGGGTTTGGAATGAAAACTGACCTTTTCCAGTCCTGTGGCCACCGTTGAGTTTTCCAAATTTGCTGACTTATTGAGTGAACCACTTTCACAGATCATCTTTTAGGATTTGAAATAGCTCAACTGGAATTCCATCACCTCCACTAGCTTTATTAGTAGTGTTACTTCCTAAGGTTCACTTCACTACACATTCTAGGATGTCTGGCCCTAGGTGAGTGATCACACCATTGTGATTACCTGGGTCGTGAAGATCTATTTTGTACAATTTTTCTGTGTATTCTTGCCACCTCTTCTTAATATCTTCTGCTTCTGTTAGGTACATACTGTTTCTATCCTTTATTGAGCCTATCTTTGCATGATATGTTCCCTCGGTATCTCTAATTTTCTTGAAGAGATCTCTAGTCTTTCTCATTCTATTGTTTTCCTTTATTTCTTTGCACTGATCACTGAGGAAGGCTTTCTTATCTCTCCTTGCTATTCTTTGGAACTCTGCATTCAAATAACTATATCTTTATTTTTCTCCTATGCCTTTTGCTTCTCTTCTTTTTACAGCTATTTGTAAGTCCTCCTCAGACAACCTTTTTGCTTTCTTCCTTTTCTTTTTCTTGGGGATGGTCTTGATCCCTGTCTGCTGTACAATGTCATGAACCTCCATCCATAGTTCATCAGGCACTCTATCAGATCTAATTCACTGCATCCATTAGTCACTTCCACTGTATAATCATAAGTGATTTGATTTAGATCATACCTGAATGGTCGATGAAAGTGAAAGAGGAAAGTGAAAAAGTTGGCTTAAAGCTTAACATTCAGAAAACTAAGATCATGGCATCCTGTCCCATCACCTCATGGAAAATAGATGGGGAGACAGTGGAAACAGTGTCAGACTTTATTTTGGGGGGCTCCAAAATCACTGCAGATGGTGACTGCAGCCATGAAATTAAAAGACGCTTACTCCTTGGAAGGAAAGTGATGACCAACCTAGATAGCATATTAAAAAGCAGAGACATTACTTTGCCAACAAAGGTCCATCTAGTCAAGGCTATGGTTTTTTCAGTGGTCATGTATGGATGTGAGAGTTGGACTGTGAAGAAAGCTGAGTGCCAAAAAAATTGATGATTTTGAACTGTGGTGTTGGAGAAGACTCTTGGGAGTCCTTTGGACTGCAAGGAGATCCAACCAGTCCATCCTAAAGGAGATAAGCCCTGGGTGTCCTTGGGAAGGATTGATGCTGAAGCTGAAACTCCAATACTTTGGCCACCTCATGTGAATAGCTGACTCGTTGGAAAAGACCCTGATACTGGGAGGGATTGGGGGCAGGAGGAGAAGGGGACGACAGAGGATGAGATGGCTGGATGGCATCACTGACTCGATGAGCATGAGTTTGAGTAAACTCCGGGAGTTTGTGATGGACAGGGAGGCCTCTCATGCTGGGATTCATGGGGTCGCAAAGAATCGAACACAGCTGAGCCACTGAACTGAACTGAATGGTCTAATGGTTTTCCTTTCTTTCTTCAATTTAAGTCTGAATTTGGCAAAAAGGAGTTCATGGTCTGAGCTAGAGTCAGTTCCCTATCTTGTCTTTGCTGACTGTATAGACCTTCTCCATCTTTGGCTGCAAAGAACATAATCAATCTGATTTTTGTGTTGGCCATCTGCTGATGTCCATGTGTAGAGTCTTCTCTTGTGTTGTTAGAAGAGGGTTTTTGCTATGACCAGCTTGTTCTCTTAGCAAAACTCTATTTGCCTTTGCCCTGCTTCATTTTGTACTCCATGGCCAAATTCGCCTGTTACTCCAGGTATTTCTTGAATTCCTACTTTTACATTCCAGTCCCCTATAGTGAAAAGGACATATTTTTTTGTGTGTTAGCTCTAGAAGGTCTTGTAGGTCTTCACAGAACCATTTAAATTCAACTTCTTCAACATTGATGCCAGGGCATAGACTTGGATTATTGTGGTGTTGAATGGTTTGCTTGGAAATGAACAGAAATTATTCTATCATTTTTGAGATTGCATCCAAGTACTGCATTTCAGACTCTCTTGTTAATTAGATGGCTACTCCATTCCTTCTAAGGGGTTCTTGCCCACAGTAGTAGATATAATGGTCATCTGAGTTAAATTCACCCATTCCAGTCCATTTTAGTTAGCTGATTCCCTTTTTTTTTTTTTTTTAGTTCACTTATTCCTAAATCATCGATGTTCACTCTTGCCTTCTCCTGTTTGATCACTTGGAATTTGCTTTGATTTATGGATGTAACATTCCAGTTTCCTATGCAATATCACTCTTTACAGCATCGGACCTTGCTTCTATCACCTTCACATCCACATCTTGGTGTTGTTTTTGCTTTGTCTCCATCTCTTCCATCTTTCAAGAATTATTTCTCCACTGATCTCCAGTAGCATATTGGGCACCTACCAACCTGGGGAGTTCATTTTCCAGTGTCTTATCTTTTTGCCTTTTCATACTGTTCATGGGGTTCTCAAGGCAAGAATACTGAAGTTGTTTGCCATTCCTTTCTCCTCAATATTCAGAAAACAAAGGTCAAGTCATCTGGTTCCATCACTTCATGGAAAATTGATGGGGAAACAATCAAAATAGTGAGAGACTTTATTTTTGGGGGCTCCAAAATCATTGTAGATGGTAACTGCCGCCATGAAATTAAAAGATGCTTATTCCTTGGCAGAAAAGTTATGACCAATCTAGACAGCATATTAAAAAGAAGAGACATTGCTTTGCCAACAGAGGTCTAGTCAAAGCTTTGATTTTTCCAATAGTCATGTATGGATGTGAGAGTTGAACTATAAAGAAATTTTAGTGCCGAAGAATTGATGGTTTTGAACTATGATATTGGAGAAGACTCTTAAGAGTCCCTTGGATTGCAAGGAGATCCAGGAAGTCCATCCTAAAGGAAATCAGTCCTGAGTATTCATTGCAAGGACTGATGCTGAAGCTGAAACTCCAATATTTTGGCCACCTGATGTGAGGAACTGACTCATTTAAGAAGACCCTGATGCCAGGAAAGATTGAGGTGGAAGGAGAAAGGGACAACAGAGGATGAGACTGTTGGATGGCATCACGGACTCAATGGACATGAGTTTGAATAAACTCTGGGAGTTGGTTATGAACAGGAAGTGCTGGCATGCTGCAGTCCATTGGGTTACAAAGAGTCAGACAGGACTGAACGACTGAAATGAACTGTACTGAGGTAAAGAGAATGGGCAGCTAGTACTCCAAAGGCCTGAACTCCCTGATGACTTCAAGGAAGGGATCACTAGGATTATGGATTTCAGGGTCCCTGATAGGCTGATGGATCTCTTCCTAATTGATTTGTAATGAGGTAACAGGGTGATGTTTAGTCAGTCAACATCAACAAATTTCTGGTCCAGCTAGTCTAGGGTGTTCAATTTGTGATCAGAAGTGTTCATCTAGTGAGGTTCTGGTTTTGGTAAAAACAACTTAGGAAAGTGTGTCAGGCATTTTAATCTATCACTTTCAAAGAATAAGGAGTTAAATGACTCTGCTATGTGGCTGACATAGTCTAAATTGTTTCCAGCTTCATGGTTTAAAAGCAATTTTTTTCCCTGCATTTTCATATATCCTAATACTAATCATTAACTCTTGAGCTAGCCTTTTGAGATGCAGGAGAGGTCAGGGGAATAAAGCAGAAGTCTTTTGCATCAAGAAATGGGGACATAGGAACTTGTATACCACTTCAATAGTAGCTTACACAAACTGAATTTGTCAATGTAGGAGTAGAAAAAGTAGAAACAAAGTTAGTTTTTTTATAGGCTGATCTACTCAGAATTTGGGGCTTCTCTGGTGGCTCAGATGGTAAAGAATACACCTGCAATGCAGGGGACCTGACTTTGATCCTTGGGTAAAGAATATTCCCTAGAGAAGGGAATGGCAATCTGCTCTTCGCTTGTCTGAATCTTTGCAACCCGATGGACTGTAGCCCACCAGGCTCCTCCATCCGTGGAATTCTACAGGCAAGAATACTGGAGGGGGCTGCCATTTCCTTCTTCAGGGGATCCTCCAAACCCAGTGATTGAACCCAGGTCTCCCACAATGCAGGCAGATTCTTTACCAACGGAGCCACCAGGGAAGTTCATTAACTTATTTTGTTTATTTAATTTATTTATTCATTTATTTTAATCTGAATTTATTATTATTATTATTATTATTATTTTAAATTTTTTGGAAGGTGTGGTTGCTTCAGTTTCCCAGGTGGCGCCATGGTAAAGATTCTGCCTGCAGTGAAGGAGAACTGGGCTTGATTCCTGGATCTAGAAGAGGCTTTGGAGAAGGAAATGACAACCTGTTCCAGTATTCTTGCCTGGGAAATCTCATGAACAGAGAAGCCTAGTGGGCTGCAAACCATGCAATATCAGAGAGTTGGACATGACTGAGCAATTAAGCTTGTTGATTTACATGTTTTGTTAGTTTCTACTGTACAGCAAAGTGAATCAGATATATATATATTCAGTCGCTTAGTCGTGTCTGACTCCTTCCGACCACATGAACCACAGCACACCAGGCCTCCCAGTCCATCACCAGCTCTCAGAGTCCACCCAAATCCATGTCCATTGAGTCGATGATGCCATCCAACCCTCTCATCCTCTGCCGTTCCCTTCTCCTGCCCTCAATCTTTCCCAGCATCAGGGTCTTTTCCAATGAGTCAGCTATCTGCATCAGGTGGCCAAAGTACTGGAGTTTCAGCTTCAACATCAGTCCTTCCAGGACTGATCTCCTTTAGGATGGACTGGTTGGATCTCCTTACAGCCCGAGGGACTCTCAAGAGTCTTCCCCAACACCACATTTCAAAAGCACCAATTCTTCGGCACTCAGCTTTCTTTATAGTCCAACTCTCACATCCATACATGACCACTGGAAAAACCATAACCTTGACTAGATGGACCTTCGTTGGTAAAGCAATGTCTCTGCTTTTTAATATGATGTCTAGGTTGGTCATAACTTTTCTTCCGAGGAGTAAGCGTCTTTTAATTTCATGGCTGCAGTCACCATTTGCAATGATTTTGGAGGCCAAAAAAATAAAGTCTGACACTATTTCCACTGTCTCCCCATCTATTTCCCATGAGGTGATGGGACCAGATGCCATGATCTTAGTTTTCTGAATGTTGAGTTTTAAGTCAACTTTTTCACTCTCCTCTTTCACTTTCATTAAGAGACTTTTCTGTGGGAGAAGGTGAGGGTGGGATGTTTTGAGAGAACAGCATTGAAACATGTATATTATCTATAGTGAAACAGATCACCAGGCCAGGTTGGAAGCATGAGACAAGTGCTCTGGCCTGGTGCATTGGGAAGGCCCAGAGGGATTGGGTAGAGAGGGAAGTGGGAGGGAGGATCGGGATGGGGAATACATGTAAATCCATGGCTGATTCATGTCAATGTATGACAAAACCCACTACAATATTGTAAAGTAATTAGCCTCCAACTAATAAAAATTAAAAAAAAAGGCTTTTTAGTTTATCTTCACTTTCTGCCATAAGGGTGGTGTCATCTGTATATCTAAGGTTATTGACATTTCTCCAAGCAATCTTGATTCCAGCTTGTGCTTCTTTCAGCCCAGTGTTTCTCATGATGTACTCTGCATAGAAGTTAAATAAATAGGGTGACAATATACAGCCTTGATGTACTCCTTTTCCTATTTGGAACCAGTCCATTGTTCCATGTCCAGTTCTAACTGTTGCTTCCTGACCTGCATACAGGTTTTTCAAGAGGCAGGTCAGGTGGTCTGGTATTCCCATCTCTTTCAGAATTTTCCACAGTTTATTGTGATTCACACAGTCAAAGGCTTTGGCGTAGTCAATAAAGCAGAAATAGATGTTTTTCTGGAACTCTCCTGCTTTTTCGACGATCCAGCAGATGTTGGCAATTTGATCTCTGGTTCCTCTGCCTTTTCTAAAATCAGCTTCACATTGGGAAGTTCACGGTTCATGTATTGCTGAAGCCTGACTAAACAATATACGTAAAATCACAAATACACCAGTTGCAAATGGACCAAATACAATCTTGACTGTAGATTTGGCAAGATATGACCCATAGTAGTTCAATAGAGAGTTTAAGAAGGTAGGCTTCTTCTTTTATCTCTAGAAGTTCTGGTTCCAAAACAAATAAACAAATAAATAATGTTAGCTAATCTAAAATGAGTAAAGCTACAGACATATGATACAACGAAGAGATAGACTTGATTTGGTGCCTAAGCCAAGTTGCCAACATTTAGTGAGTTGAAGCACATATTCCAGGATATATGAAAATCCTGGCAGTGATGCCTGGTCCTCTGGCATGCCATCAGAATGTTTACTTCAGAGGTATAATTTTCTGGAAGAGAGAAAAACAAGCCTATTCAATATAATTTATTAACAACAAAGCTTATTCATGTTTCTATTTGACAAACAGTTGAAATGGCAACTTGCAGTACATGAGCTTTTTGAAACTCTTTCTGTGCTTAAAAAATGAGGGGATATGCATGTGATAAAACACATTTGGAAATTTAGCCAAACTCTGATGCTTATTGTGAGATGTTCGATGAACTCAAACACAGCTGTGTACAATTTTAACCATTCCATAATGGTATTCTTTTATCAAAAACAGGTAATACCTCTTCATGCTATCAGCCTACATAGATGACACCATCCTCATTAAAAAAAAAACAGGTTAAAAAAAAAAAGAGAACAGGTTTGTTATTACACAGCACATTTTTGAGAAAGACTTGCTTTCAGTCCATGAACAGGCTAAAATTCAGTGAGGAAAATCCTGTTTCTAGAATAATTTAATATCCTGAGTATACACTATTAGTTATTCAAAACAACCAATTTTTGTTTGAATGATATATGAATGGCCTATGAGCAAATGAATGGAAAATCTACTGGGATAATGTATCTGTCAAGTTTAAATAAAAATAATAGAAAGTGTTAAATAATTATGTCTTTTAACTTGATATCATGTACACTATCATTAATTGAAACTAATTTTCTTTCAAGTTTTTCTTTTTCATTGTGTGAGTAAAAATCACCTGAAAATAGAGAAAAATTAAATATTGAGCTTGAAATAGTCTTAGTCTAAAAATAAATCATTGCTCCTGTGTGTTTTCCTTAAAAAGTAGCAAAAATATTATCAAGATAATGCAAAAAATAAAGTAGACACTAAAAACAAAGGTAAAAGAAAACAACATTGTGGATAGTATATAGATTCATATGTGAAATTCATGCACTTTATTCCTGTATGTACAACTGTAGAGCTCTTATATTTATCATGTTTTATTTCTCTCAGTTTCCTTTTGGCTAAATAACAAAATAGCAGTCTTTATGAGAGTTATGATGTATTATCAAAAAATTATATGTACCCATATACACATGTAAAATATAAATATAATTTTGACTATATATATATGTATGTGTATATATACACATATATGTCAGTACAAAAATATCAAATGTATAAAAAATGTGTAATTGTAGTCCTAACAGGAAAGGAAGGTGAGAATATAGCAGAATGGGATATTTGAAAAAAATAATTATATGATCCAGAAATGCCATTCCTGGGTGTATATACAGAGTAAAGCATGATTCAAAAGGGTATATGCAACCCAAAGTTCCTTTCAGGAACACTCACAATAGCCAGGAAACGGAAGCAACCTAAATGCCCATCAATAGGTGAATGAATAAAAACAGTGTGGTACAGATACAATGGAATAATAATCAGCCATTAAAAGGAATGAAATAATGCCATTTGCAGCAAAGTGGATGGACCTGGAGATGATCATACTAAGTTAACTAAGTCAGAGAAAGACAAATATCATATGATATCACTTATTTGTAGAATCTCAAAAAAAAAAAAGAACTTATTTACAAAACACAGATAGATACACAGATGTAGAGAGCAAACTTATGGATATTAGGAAGTAAGACTAGGGGAAAATGATGTATTGGGAGTTTGTGATTGTCATGTACACACTCCTATGTTTAAGATAAATAATTGACAAATAGAGTGCAGGGAACTTTGCTCAATATTCTATAATAACTAAATGGAAAAGAATTTGGAAAAAGAATAGATACATGGTTATGTACAACTGAATCATTTTGCTGTACACTTGAAAGTAACACAGCATTATTAATTAACTATACTTGAAAATAAAATTTAAAATTAAAAAAATAAAAAGAAAAAAAGGATGGTTAAAAACTTCCCAGTTTAGTTAAATAAGATACAAAGAGCAGATAAAATAAAAGAAAATTACATCTACACATATTATATTACAACTGCTGAAGATCAAAGATGAAATGGTTAAAATAATAAGTGTGGGGAAACTGTTTTAGATAACCTTCAGATTTTTATCTGAAACTGGAACCAAGAAGACTATTGATTCATTAGGAGCAGTGAGGAGAAATAAAAGGTCAAATCAAAGTTTGAAATTCAGTTTAAATGTCTTTGAGAATTAAGACAAAATACATTTTTACATAAAAATAAGCTTAAAAAAAAGAAAAAAAAACATATAATCAACAAAACTGCAAGAGTACTACAAGAAATTCTAAATAAAATTCTCTCAAGAGACAAAATACAGTACTCATAGTTCAGGAAGGGGTGAAGAACATCAAAATTAATATTTATCTTGATAAATATAAAATATTTTCTTTCTAAACATTCACTTTTATTGTGTATGATCTTTTATGTTGTCACTTGCAAATAATTAAGTCACTTTTTTTTTTGGTTTCTCAGTGTGTATGAAAGCTATTTTTGCATTATACTATAGTCTATCAAGTATTCTATAGAATTATGCCTGAACAAACAAAGTACATACCTTAATTAAAAAATGCTTTATAGATAAAAATACTAACCACAGTCTGAGCCTTCAGTACATTGAAATGTTTTTGCTGGTGGAGGGTATTGCCTCAATGTTGATGGTTGCTAAGTGATCAGGGTAGGGGATATTAAAGGTTAGGATAGATATGGCAATGTCTTTAAGATATAATCAAGATTACCACATCTATGGAAACTTTCTTTCATAAACAATTTCTCTGTGGCATATGTTGCTTTTGATAGCATTTTACCCGCAGTAGAACTTCCTTCAAAATTGAAATCAATCCTCTCAAACCCCACCACTATTTATCAAGTCAGTTTTTGTAATATTATGAATGTTTTGTCATTTCAGCTGCCGTTGGAGCATCTTCAAAATGAATAGTTTTCATCTCAAGAAACTACTTTCTTTGCTTATCTAAGGAACCCTTAAATATTTATCACGCTGCTGCTGCTGCTAAATCGCTTCAGTAGTGTACGACTCTGTGCGACCCCATAGACGGCAGCCCGCCAGGCCCCCTGTTCCTGGGATTCTCCAGGCAAGAACACTGGAGTGGGTTGCCATTTCCTTCTCCAATGCATGAAAGTGAAAAGTGAAAGTGAAGCTCAGCCGTGTCCGACTCTTAGTGACCCCATGGACTGCAGCCCACCAGGCTCCTCCTTCCATAGGATTTCCCAGGCAAGAGTACTGGAATGGGATGCCATTGCCTTCTCCGATATTTGTCATGAGATTGCAACAGTTCAATCAGATCTTCAAACTCCACTTCTAACTCTAGTTCTCTCATCATTTCCACAACATGCTAATTACTTCCTCCACTGAAGTCTTGAATTACTCAAAGTCATCCATGAGGGTTGGTATCAACTTCTAAACTTCTGTCATATTGATAGTTTGACTAATTCTCATGAAACAAATATTCTTCAAGGGATCTGAAATGTGAATCCTTTCCAGAGGTTTTCATTTGACTGTCCAGATCCGTCTGAGGGATTAATTTCAATGGCAGCCATAGACTTATGCAATGTATTTTTAAAATAATATTAACTCCTGAAAGTTGCAATTACTTCTTGACCCACAGGCTGCAGAATGGATGTTGTGTTTTCAGGCAGGAAAACAGCACGTATGTCATTGTACCTCTCCACCAGAGCTCTTAAGTGACCAGGTACATTGTCAATGAGCAGGCATATTTTGAAAGAAACTTTTTTCCCCTCTGAGCAGTATGTTTAAACAGTGGGCTTACACTATTCAGTAAAACATTTGTAAACAGATGTACTGTCATCAAGGCTTTGTTGCTTCCACTTATATAGTATAGGTCAGACAAATTAAGAAATTAGTAACTTTAGAAATTTACTTATGTATTGTATGATTTCCAGAAGAGTAAATTATGCAGCTACTGCATAATTGCATATCACTTCTCTGGTGGGTCAGATGGTAAACCATCTACCTACAATGTGGCAGACCCGGGTTCAATCCCTGGGTTGGGAAGATCTCCTGGAGAAGGAAATGAAAACCCACTCCAGTATTCTTGCCTGAAAAATCCCATGGACAGAGAAACCTGGTAGGCTACAGTCCATGGGGTAGCAAAGAGTTGGACTCGACTGAGCGACTTCACCTTCACTTTCAAATGAGCACTGGCGTCAACTTAAAGACACCAGCTATGTTAGCCATGAGCAGAGTGTTGGCATGTCCTTTGAAGTTTTGAACTAAGCATTGACACTCATCTCTAGCTATGAAATTCCTAGATGATCTTCTTCCAGTAGAAGACTATTTCTCCTCCATTTACAATCTATTGTTTAGTGTCGCCACCTTCATTAATTATCTTAGCTTGATCTTCTGGAGAGCTTACTGCAGCTTCTACATCAACACTTTCTGTTTCAGCTCACACTTTTATGTTATAGAGATGGCTTCTCCCCTTAAAGCTCATAAGACAGCCTCTGCTAGCTTCAAATTTATATTCTTCATCTTCCTCACCACTCTTGCCTTCATGGAACTGAAGAAAGTTAAGGTATTGCTCTGGTTTAGGTTTTGGCTTAAGGAAATATTGTGGCTGGTTTGATCTTCTATCCAGACTATTAAAACATTGCTCATACCAACAATAAGGCTATTCCACTTTCTTATCATTTTTGTGTTCACTAGAGTGGTACTTTTAATTTCCTCAAGAAGTTTTCTTTTGCATTACCTTGGCTAACTGGTGCCAGAGACCTACACTTCATTTTTATCTCAGTTTTCAACCTGTTGTCCTCACTGTTTATTTCTAGCTTTTGTTTTAAAATAAGAAATGTGTAGCTATTTCTTTCATTGGAACACTTAGAGGTCATTTTAAGGTTATTAAATAATAGACCAATTTCAATATTTTTGTGTCTCAGGAAATAAGGAAGCCTGAGGAGAGGGAGAGAGATGAGGGAACCGCTAGTATGACAACACATCAATTCAATTCACTTTCTTGTATTAATATGATTTTTGGCACCTCAAAATGATTACAATAGTAACACTATAGATCATATATTACAAATGACCATGAAAATATAATAATAACAAAGAAGGTTGAAATAATACAAAAATTAGTGGAATATGATGCAGAGGCCCAAAGTGAGCAGATGCTGTTTTAAAAATGTCATCCATAGACTTGTTAGACACAGGATTGCCACAAGCCTTCAGTGTGCAAGAACACAGCAACTGCAAAGCACAATAAAGTGTAGTAAAATGAGGTATGCCTATAAATGAAGCAGGATTTTCTTTAAGGGATGTTAACAAATAGAGTTTAAAACTTTAAATGGAAATGCAAAGGACAAAAATATCCAAAATAATCTTGAGAAGCATAAAAGAAGTTGTAGAAAATAGTCTGACTTCAAGTTGGTATGTTACTGGCATAAGGATCAAAAAATGATCAGTGGAAATAATAGAGATGTCAGAAACAGATCCATACTTTCATGACTACTTTTTTTTTGACAAAGAGTTGCATATTAAAATTAAACCTGAATTCCTACTTCATATTATATTCCACATTAATTCAGATAAATGGTATCTAAATTTAAAATAAATATATATATATAGGAAATATTTTAATGGAAAATTAGAGGATAGTCCTTGTAATTTAGTGGTAGACAATGTTTTCTTAGACCATTTAAAAAACTACTCAAAAATTAAAAAATAGACTATCAAAATTAAAACTTATGCTCATCAGAAAACATAATTATGAATGAATAATTAGGCCACAAACAAGGGGAATATATTTATAAGTCATAGATTTGAAAAGAGATAAAAACTATTATATATAATTTCTATAAATTAATAAAGACAGTTATGAATTGCTAATGAGGACTCATGCTCAACATTTTTAATAATTAGAGAAATACAAATTAAAGCCACATGAGATATCACATGTCCACCAAAATGGCTCATATAAATATTAGATAGGTATATAAAGAGAGAGACATCATCAAACACTGGTAAGTTTGTGGAAATGGAAAACCCTTGCTTATGGGAAGGTAAAATGATACAACTGCTTTGAAAAATTTCTAGTGATTTATTGCAAAACTAAATATACACCCATCCTATAACCCAGCCGTTTTACCCCTGTGTACGACCCAAGAGAAATAACAATTTTTAAAATTTATGTAAAATATAATTTAATTTTAAGTACTATTGATAATATCTTAAACATCATGAATGAATGTCAAAAATACTACTTCATATTATGAAAAAGACTTTTCCAAAAATGCTTTTGTTCAGTTGCCAAGTTGTGTCCAACTCATTGCCAATGCCATGGACTGAGCACACCAGGCTTCCCTGTCTGTCACCACTTCCCAGAATTTGCCTAAACTCGTGTCCATTGAATTGGTGATGCAAAATATATGCATGACTTTATTAACATGAAATTATGGAAGAGGGAAAACTATTATATGGGTAAAGAAAGAGCACAAAATGCTTGTCTTGCAGGGGTAGAAACAAAAAAATAACTGGAGAGTTTCATAGATAGATTTCAGAGCAAAGTAATCTGCAACTAGCTAGAATTTGGGGTGACACAAGTCAATACTTTTCCTAGACTTTTTTGTATGTACATTGTGAATTATATTTGGTGGCTCAATAGTAAAGAATCTGCCTACCAATGCAGGAGACACAGGAGAACGCAGGCTCAATCACTGGGTCAGGAAGATCCCATGGAGAAGGAAATGGCAACCCACTCCAATATTCTTGCCTGGAAAATTCCAAGGACAGTGGAGCCTGGCAGGTTATAGTCCATGGGGTTGCAAAAAGTTTGACATGATTTAGTGACTGAGCATGAAATTATATATTAAAATTAAGATCCTAAAGGTATTGAACTCAAGATAATTATTTGCATGCTTAGGTAATCAGGAGAAGTGTCCTTCAAAATTTATTAAGAATGACATAGATTAAATGTTTATGCAGAGAAGCAACTAGATATGTGATAGTTCAGTTCAGTTCTGTTCAGTCACTCAGTCATGTTCGACTCTTTGCGACCCCATGAACGCCCCACCTCCCTGTCCATCACCAACTCCCGGAGTTTACCCAAACTTATGTCCATTGAGTCAGTGATGCCATTTAACCATCTCATCCTCTGTTGTCCCCTTCTCCTCCTGCCTTCAATCTTTCCCAACATCAGGGTCTTTTCAAATGAGTCAGCTCTTCCCATCAGGTGGCCAAAGTATTGGAGTTTCAGCTTCAACATCAGTCCTTCCAATGAACACCCAGGACTGATTTCCTTTAGGATGGACTAGTTGGATCTCCTTGCAGTCCAAGGGACTCTCAAGAGTCTTCTCCAACACCACAAGTATATATAATAAAACCTTAACCTACATAACAGTGTGATTATAAGAATTCTCTTAAATTATTAAAAAATTTAGTATGATTGATAATCTTAACAAAAAGTTGAGAACAACAACAACAACAAATCTAGAATTTTACATTTTGTTCTTCTTTTGAAGCTCCTTTCAGCTACCACCAATTTTATTGCAGTAATGCTCATCATTCAGAAAGCATGGAAACCTAAATGTGAAGATAATGTTATTAAATCACCAGCTAAAGAATCTTTAGCAATTACTGAAGCATCCATGTTATTAACACAAATTTAACTAGATGATCTTGATTGGTTTCCTCCTATATTCCATACCTCAGGTCCGTGTGTAAGAATAATCTCTCAGTCCACTTATTTTAGAATTAAGAATCTGAGTTTATATTCTCATAACCAATGGAAGCATTTAGAAAACTCAATGGGTATGAGATCTAGTTGAAACAGTACATGTTTTGGAATTATGTGGACTACAATACAAACCCCAGCTTTCAGATTTTTGTAGAAGAAAAAGCAGCATAGGTTCCTTAAAATTACATTAGCTAAAAGATGTGCTTCCTTATTATGCACTTCATACTCATTAAAGTTAATTACCTTTCTTCTTTAAATGTGCCTATAAATAGCTAAGTAATTGGTACTATCAAATCAATGGAATTCACATTCCATTCATTGGAAGCTGGGATTTAAATTCTAGTCCACATTGTTTCAATTATTTAAATTACTTATAATTTGCATAACTCTGAAATTCCCAAATTGGAAATATTTTAAAACATTATGAATTGTATACAATAGCATAGTTCATGAATTAATGATAGCAGGAATGGCTGAAGGTTGATGATATCAAACTCTGTACTCCTTGGCCAGTGAAGAAAATTCAGCATATACTTGAATTGAATTTCTGCTTTATTATCTCTAAAATATTTTCCAAAATTTTATAGATCATTTCCTTCAATGTATCTAATCCATCAGCAAAAAATGTAGATTCTGGGTATTGAAAATGTACTTAAAATTTAGATATAGCATTTAAAGAAGAATCATGAAACATTAAAATATGCTTAAATATTTTATATCTTATGTGTAAAGCTGTTTAGATTTTAAAAATACTAGTATACTCTGTTGCTAAAAGAGAAAAATATATCCCTATTTCATTAAGTGTGGGTACTATGAATATAAAATCTATCCTAAATTATACAGTCATTTTAAGTTGCATTACATAATATTTAGCATATATGGAAAAGAAATATAATCTCTTTAGGAGGTATAGATAAAAAAGAAACAGACTTTATAAGCACAACTGGATCATTAACAACATATTTGACTGCACTTTTTTGTTCTTCCTCATCCTTTAGCCTATTTTCCTCACCAAGCACCTGATACATGCATTGTGTATAATTTCATAGCTTTATATATTTTTATTTAAGATTTTATTTTTCACAGCTGTTTTAGATTTACAGCAAAACTGAGAAGGAGGTGCAGAAATTTTCTATATAGTCCCATCTCCACACATGGTTAGCCTCCCCCATTGTGGATATCCTTTCAACTTAATCCATTAGAGCCCTTAACATATTCATTATTGTTGTTTTTGATTACTGTTTTGACAATTCCAACATCCTTGTATGCCCCATTCTTATGTTTTCTGTGTCTTGGTATGTCTTATAATGCTTGATACTGAAGTTGAATTTGCCCTCTGCACCCTGACACAAAATTAAATCTCAGAGACAGAGTTTGAGTAAATTTGAAAAGAACAGCTTTATTGGTTTGTCAGGCAAAGGGGACCACAGCAGGTTGCGGCCCCAAAAACTGTGTCCCCCAACGTGGAGTGGAGTTTCATTTTAGAGTCCAGGAAAATAAAGTCTGCCACTGTTTCCACTGTTTCCCCATCTATTTGCCATAAAGTGATGGGACCAGATGCCATGATTTTAGTTTTCTGAATGTTGAGTTTTAAGCCAACTTTTTCACTCTCCTCTTTCACTTTCATCAAAAGATTCCTTAGTTCTTCTTTGCTTTCTGCCATAATGGTGGTGTCATCTGCATATCTGAGGTTATTGGTATTTCTCCAATCAATCTTGATTCCCTCTTGTGCTTCTTTCAGCCCAGCGTTTTTCATGATGTTCTCTTCATATAAGTTAAGTAAGCAAGGTGACATTATACAGCCTTGGTGTACTCCTTACCCAATTTAGAACCAGTGGTTCCATGTGCAGTTTTAACTGTTGCTTCTTAACCTGCATACAGATTTCTCAAGAGGCAGGTCAGGTGGCCTGGTATTCCCATTTGTTAAAGAATTTTCCAGTTTGCTGTGATCCACACAGTCAAAGGCTTTGGCATAGTCAATAAAGCAGAAGTAGATGTTTTTCTGGAACTCTCTCACTTTTTGAATGATCCAAAGGATGTTGGCAATTTAACCTGGTTCATTTGCCTTTCCTAAATTCAACTTGAACATCTGAAAGTTCATGACTCACATACTGTTGAAGACTGGCTTGGAGAATTTTGAGCACTACTTTGCTAGTGTGTGAGATGAGTGCAATTGTGTGATAGCTTGAGCATTTTTTGGCATTGCCTTTCTTTGGGATTGGAATGAAAACTGACCTTTTCCAGTCCTGTGGCCACTTCTGAGTTTTTTTCAAATTTGCTGGCATATTGAGTGCAACACTTACATAACATCATCTTTTAGGATTAGAAATAGCTCAAATGGAATTCCATCACCTCCACTAGCTTTGTTTATAGTGATGTTTCCTATGGCCCACTTGACTTTGCATTCCAGGATGTCTGACTCTAGGTTAGTGATCACACCATCGTGATTATCTGGGTCATGAAGATCTTTTTTGTATAGTTCTCTATGCATTCTTGCCACCACTTCTTACTGTCTTTTGCTTCTGTAAGGTCCACACCATTTCTGTCCTTTATTGTGCCCATCCTGGCATGAAATGTTCCCTTGGTATGTCTAATTTTCTTGATGAGATCTCTAATCCTTCCCACTCTATTGTTTTCTTCTATTTCTTTGTATTGATCACTGAGGAAAGCTTTCTTATCTCTCCTTGCTATTCTTTGGAACTCTGAATTCAAATGGATATATCATTCCTTTTCTCCTTTGCCTTTTGCTTCTCTTCTTTTCACAACTATTTGTAAGGCCTCCTCAGACAATCATTTTTCCTTTTTGCATTTCTTTTTCTTGAGAATGCTCTTGATCACTGCCTCCTGTACAATGTCACAAACGTCCATCCGTAATTCTTCAGAAACTGTCTATCAGATCTGATCCCTTGTATCTATTTGTCACTTCCACTGTATAATAGTAAGGGATTTGATTTAGGTCATACCTGAATGGTCCAATGGTTTTCCCTTCTTTCTTCAATTTAAGTCTGAATTTGGCAATAAGGAGTTCATGATCTGAGCCACAGTCAGCTCCCTGTCTTGTGGTGGCTGACTGTATAGAGCTCCTCCATCTTTGGCTGCAAAGAATATAGTCAACCTGATTTTGGTGTTGGCCATCTAGTGATGTCCATGTGTAGAGTCTTCTCTTGTATTGTTAGAACAGGGTTTGTTATGACCAGCTTGTTCTCTTGGCAAAACTCTATTATCCTTTGCCCTGCTTCATTTTGTACTCCACGGCCAAATTTTCCTGTTACTCCAAGTGTTTCTTGACTTCCTACTTTTGCATTCCAGTCCCCTATAATGAAAAGGACATCTTTTTTTTGAGTTAGTTCTCGAAAGTTGTAGGTCTTCACAGAGCCGATCAACTTCAGCTTCTTCAGCATTACTGGTCAAAGCATAGACTTGTATTACTGAGATATTGAATGGTTTTCCTCGGAAATGAACAGAGATCATTCTGTCATTTTTGAGATTCCATCCAAGTACTGCATTTTGGACTCTTTTGATGACTATGATGGCTACTCCATTTCTTCTAAGGGATTCCTTCCCATAGTAGTGATATAATGGTCATCTGAATTAATTCACCCATTCCAGTCCATTTTAGTTTGCTGATTCCTAAAATGTTGATGTTCACTCTTGGCATCTCCTGTTTGATCACTTCCAATTTACCTTGATTCATGGACCTAATCTTCCTGGTTCCTATGCAATATTGCTTTTCACAAGATCGTACTTTACTTCCATCACTAGTCACATCCACAACTGGGTGTTGTTTTTGCTTTGGCTCCATCCCTTCATTCTTTCTGGAGTTATTTCTCCACTGATCTCCAGGAGCATATTGGGCACCTACCGACCTGGGCAGTTCATCTTTCAGTGTCCTATCATTTTGCCTTTTCTTACTGTTCATGGGGTTCTCAAGGCAAGAATATTGCAGCCGTTTGCCATTCAAATCTCCACATTTAGTTTGTACTATATATCATCTTAATTCTCACAAGAACACATATCTGTAGGTTAGAAACAAAGGTGGCAATTTTATCATTAATGATCAATTCATAAGAAATGCTATCCTTTCATGTAGGTGAAATAGACTAAATCTTAATGTTGTGCCCTGAAAAGCATTTATCTCCAGTGGTTTCTGTACAACTAGTAGGTCACTTCTATCAGCTTTGATTTTTACTGGACTTCATAGGCACCTTCATTTCAGTCAGTTCAGTCCCTTAGCCATATCCAATTCTTTTCCACCCCAATGACTGCAGCATGCCAGGCCTCCTTGGCCATCACCAACTCCTGAAGTTTACTCAAGCTCATGTCCATTAATCGATGATGCCATCTAACCGTTTCATCCTGTGTCAATCCCCTTCTCCTCTCATCTTCAATCTTTCCCAGCGTTAGAATCTTTTCAAATGAGTCAGTTCTTTGCATCATGTGGCAAAAGAATTGGAGTTTCAGCATCAGTCCTTTCAATTAATATTCAGGACTGATTTTCTTTAGGATGGACTACCTGTATCTCCTTGCAGTCCAAGGGACTCTCAAGAATCTTCTCCAACACGGCAGTTCAAAAGCATCAATTCTTTGGTGTTCAGCTTTCTTTATAGCCCAACTCTCACATCCATACGTGACTACTGGAAAAAATCATAGCTTTGACTGGACAGACTTTTGTTGGCAAAGTAATGCCTCTGTTTTTTAATATGCTGTCTAGACTGATCGTAATCTTTTTGCAAGGAGTAAACGTCTTTTAATTTCATGGCTGCAGTCACATTTGCAGTGATTTTGGAGCCCCCCAAAATAAAGTCTCTCACTATTTCTGCTGTTTCCCCATCTATTTCCCATGAAGTGATGGGACCCGATGCCATGATCTTAGTTTTCTGAATGTTGAACTTTAAGCCAACACTCTCCTCTTTAATTTTCATTGAAAGGCTCTTTAGTTCTTCTTCACTTTCTGCCATAAGGTTGGTGTCATCTGCATATCTGAGGTTATTGATATTTCTCCCGGCAATCTTGATTCCAGCTTGTGCTTCTTTCAGCCCAGTATTTCTCATGATGTTCTCTTCATATAAGTTAAGTAAGCAAGGTGACAATATACAGCCTTGATGTACTCCTTTCTCGGTTTGGAACCAGTCTGTTGTTCCATGTCCAGTTTTAACTGTTGCTTCTTGATCTGCATACAGGTTTCTCAAGAGGCAGGTCAGGTTTTCTGGTTTTCCCATCTCTTTAAATTTTTCCACAGTTTGTTGTGATCCACACAGTCAATAGTTTTAGCATAGTCAGTGAAGCACAAGTAGATGTTTTTCTGGAACCCTCTTGTTTTTTCGATGATTCAGTGGATGTTGGCAATTTGATCTCTTGTTTCTCTGCCTTTTCTAAATCCAGCTTGAACATCTGGAAGTTCATGATTCACATACTGTTGAAGCTTGGCTTGGAGAATTTTTATCTTTATTTTGCTAATGTGTGAGGTGAGTGCAATCAGGTACCTTAGTGGTATGTTAATATAGTAGACAGATTATTGCCATTTTCTCCTCCAGGGAATCTTCCTGACCCAGATTTTGATCCTATGTCTCTTACATCTCCTTCATTGGCAGTCAGGTTCTTTACCACTAGCTCCACTAATATAGATCTGAAAGATGTTTTTCATAGGTAAATGTATTGAAATTAGACCCACACATATGGCTCAGATAGTAAAAAATCAGTCTGCAATGCCAGAGAACCGGATTTGATCCCTGGGTCAGGAAGATTCCCTGGAGAAGGAAATGGCAATCCACTCCAATATTCTTGCCTGGAGAATCCCATGTACAGAGGAACCTGGAAGGCTACAGTCCATGTGGTGGCAAACATTCGGTCATGACTGAGCGACTTACACACTCGCACATGACAGCATATAAGGACAGTTGTGTGTCTGTAAGGTCAGCAAGTGAATATTGGTGTATGAGGTAAGTAAACCGACCAGATCAATGACAACAATCAACTTTACATTTGAGTGTTTGACCTGAAGTATATTAAGTGAAGAATAGCATACAATTGTATACTTTATTTTGAAACTTGTGTTGTTGGAAGAGGGTGTTTGCTATGACCAGTGCGTTCTCTTGGCAGAACTCTATTAGCCATTGCCCTGCTTCATTCCGTACTCCAAGGCCAAATTTGTCTGTTACTCCAGGTGTTTCTTGACTTCCTAGTTTTGCATTCCAGTCCCGTATAATGAAAAGGACATCATTTTTGGGTGTTATTTGTAAAATATCTTGTAGGTCTTCATAGAACCGTTCAAATTCAGCGTCTTAAGCATTACTGGTTGGGGCATAAGCTTGGATTACCATGATATTGAATGATTTTCTTTGGAAATGAACAGAGATCATTCTGTCATTTTTGAGATTCCATCCAAGTATTGCATTTCGGACCCCTTTGTTGACTATGATGGCTACTCCATTTCTTCTAAGGGATTCCTGCCCATTGTAGTAGATATAATGTTCATCTGAGTTAATTCACCCATTCCAGTCCATTTTAGTTTGCTGATTCCTAGAATGTCAACATTCACCCTTGCCATCTCCTGTTTGACCACTTCCAATTTGCCTTGATTCATGGACCTAATATTTCAGGTTCCTATGCAATATTGCACTTTACAACATCGGACCTTGCTTCTATCACCAGTTCCATCCACAACTGGGCATTGTTTTTGCTTTGGCTCCATCCCGTCATTCTTTCTGGAGTTATTTCTCCACTGATCTCAAGCAGCATACTGGGCATCTACCAACCTGGGGAGTTCCTCTTTCAGTATCCTAACATTTTGCCTTTTCATACTGTTCATGGAGTTCTCAAGGCAAGAATGCTGAAGTGGTTTGCCATTCCCTTCTCCAGGAATGGAATTCTGAAGAAGATGGGAATACCAGACCACCTGACCTGCCTCTTGAGGTACCTGTATGCAGGTCATGAAGCAACAGTTAGAACTGGACATGGAACAACACACTGGTTCCAAATAGGAAAAGGAGTATGTCAAGGCTGTACATTGTCACCCTGCTTATTTAACTTATATGCAGAGTATATCATGAGAAACGCTGGGCTGGAGCAAGCACAAGCTGGAATCAAGATTGCCGAGAGAAACATCAATAACCTCAGATATGCAGATGACACCACCTTTATGGGAGAAAGTGAAAAGGAACTAAAAAGCCTCTTGATGAAAGTGAAAGAAGAGAGTGAAAAAGTTGGCTTAAAGCTCAACATTCAGAAATCTAAAGTCATGGCATCTGGTCCCACCACCTCATGGGAAATAGATAGGGAGACAGTGGAAACAGTGTCAGACTTTTTTTGGGGGGCTCCAAAATCACTGCAGATGGTGACTGCAGCCATGAAATTAAAAGATACTTACTCCTTGGAAGGAAAGTTATGACCAACCTAGATAACATATTAAAAAGCAGAGACATTACTTTGCCAACAAAGGTCCGTCTGGTCAAGGCTATGGTTTTTCCAGTGGTCATGTATGGATGTGACAATTGGACTGTGAACAAAGTTGAGCGCTAAAAAATTGATGCTTTTGAACTATGAAGTTGGAGAAGACTCTTGAGAGTCCCTTGGACTGCAAGGAGATCCAACCAGTCCATCCTGAAGGAGATCATTCCTGGGTGTTCATTGGAAGGACTGATGCTGAAGATGAAACTCCAGTACTTTGGCCACCTCATGCAAAGAGTTGACTCGTTGGAAAAGACCCTGATGCTGGAGAGGGATTGGGGGCAAGAGGAGAAGGGGACAACAGAGGATGAGATGACTGCATGGCATCACCGACTCAATGGACATGAGTTTGAGTAAACTCCGGGAGTTTGTGGTGGACAGGGATGCCTGGCATGTTGCGATTCATGGGGCCGCAAAGAGTGGGGCATGACTGAGTGACTGAACTGAACTGATTTTGAAACTTGAATGGCATAAACGAGCTGATTTTTCCTGACTTCAAGATATATGTTAAAAATAATGAAAAAAAGACTTATTATATAAAGCATCTAAAAACTTTCTCCTAAACGATCCTGCAGTGTAATTTTCTATATATGTAATATGTAATATGCATATGTAAAATTGTCATATTCCCTTTGATCTTTTTACATATTTTATGTATTGTTTTTTAGCCAGAAGTGACTTAATCCTCAGCTAAAGTCATCATTCATGAGACAGATATGTGGCTTATATTTTTTAAAATGGTTTGAGTACAATTGCATTTCTTTCCCAAGCCTTCAATTTGATTTTTCATCTTATTCACTTTATTGTGATAAAAAAACACATAATATTACTATTACTATATTGCCATTTTTAAGTGTACATTTAAGTAGTGCTAAATGTACTCACATTGTATGTGTTTAGTTGCTCAGTTGTGTCTGACTCTGTGATGCTATGGCCTTTAGTCCATCAGACTCCTCTGTCTATGGGATTTTTAGGCAAGAATACTGGAGTGGGTTGCCATTTCCTCCTCCAGGAGAGTCTTTCTAGCCCACGGATCAAACCTGCATCTCGTTTTCTCCTGCACTGCAGGTAGATTCTTTATACATGGAGTCATCAAGGATTCCCTGAATTATATTCATACTGTTTACAACAAAACTCTAGAACTTTATTATCTTGCAAAATTGAAACTTTATATTAATAAAAATGAATTCCTCCTACCCTACGACCTTAGCTTTCTACTTTCTGTTTCTGATTTTGAGTACTTCAGATGCATCGTATGAATGGACTCATACAACATTTGTCTTTTCATAACTGACATTGTGTTATAAAATCCTGACATTTCAGGATTCATCTATGTTGTAACAACTGACATGATTTCCTTATTTTTTTTAAGGTTGAATGATATCAAATTTGACATTTAATATTCAGGTTACTTCCATCTCTTCTCTCTTATGAATAATGCTGTAACAAACATGGTGTTTAAATATCTCTTCAAGATCCTGCTTTAAGTTATTTTGGATATAAATCAGAGGTAGAATTGCTGGCTCATACGGTAGTTCTCCTTCTCCTTCAAGAAGAAGAGGGCATCAGATGATGAGAATGCTGGATGGCATCACTAATGCAATGAACATGAACTTGGGCAAACTTCAGGAGATGGTGAGGAACAGGGAGTCCTGGTGTGCTACAATCCATGGGATCCCAAAGGGTCAGACACGGTTGGATGACTAAACAACAGCAATAACATAGTAGTTCTATTTTAAATTTTTTGAATAATCTCCATACTGTTTTCCATAATGACTCCCCTATTTTGTACTCCTGCCAGCAATGTTCACACTTTTTTCTATCCTAGTCAATTGTAACTTCTGTATTTCCCTTCATATTTTCAAATTAGTGTACATCTATATATTTATATTTGTGTTCTCCTTTTCAAAAGCATGAGAAAGCTACATACCATTTGATTCCAAACAAGTGACACCAGAAAATCATTTCTCTGAAGACAGAAGTATCATTGGTTGCCAGGGATCGAGGGAAAGAGATAAATAGGCAGAGCACAGAGGATTTTAAGGGCAGTGAAAATACTGTATGATACTATAATGGTGGATCCATGTTATTATATATGTGTTCCAACCCATAACACATACAGGTCCAAGACCAAACTCTTAACGTAAATTTTGGACTTACAGTGAGAATGATGTGGCAGTGGAAATTCATCAAATATTACAAGTATACTACTCTGTTTGCAATGTTGATAAGGGAGGAGGCTAAGCATGTGTGGATGAGACAACAAAGGATGAAATGGTTGGATGGCATTACCAACTCAATGGACATGAGTTTGAGCAAGCTCCAGGAGATGGTGAAGGACAGGGAGGCCTGGTGTGCTGCAGTCCATAGGGTTGCAAAGAGTTGGACATGATTGAGTGACTGAATAACAGCAAAATGTGTGTGGGAACAGGCAATATATTGGAAATCTCTACGTCTTTCTCTCAGTAGTGTTCTCAATGGAGACTAAAACTGCTCTGCAAAAAGTAAAGTTTTAAAAATTGCATTAAAATTGCAATTAATTTCACTTTTAGTAAAGGTTTCAGTTTATATGTCTCTAAATATGACCTCTATAAGATTTCATATTGCAATTAATAATATAATTCATAAGTAATTTTCAACTATAGTTTATATGACCCGTAAGTCATAAGGAGATTTTTTAAATCCTTCATGAAGCAGGGTCAGTATTATACATACACAAATTATGCAGTTTCTTTTTTGGTTTGAAAAGAATGGCATTAGAAAAGACTTTTGTATCCGCCAATATATCTATCTGATTTCCTGGCCACGCTTAACTTTTTCACTCATAATTCATTTTTTTGGCTTTAAACAGAGGCCTCATACTTCTAATATTGTTAAATGTAAGTTTTCCTGTAGCATATTAAAGGATTTCACCTTAACTTTCTTAACTGAGTTTTATCACATACTTTTTAGAAGAAAGTAAAAGGACCATGAAAGTGGGAAAATTTTACAGTAATAAGTGAGACTTGATGATGAGACCTGCCATTCACTTTAAATTATCCACTGCAGAGGCTGTGTTCTGGAATTAAGAAGCTAGTACAGATTTACAGGTGAAGTTTCTTATATGTTGTCCTTACTGGTGTTGTGTTTCTATCAACATTTTATGTAAGTCTTCATGTTTCCCTCCACTAGAAACAACATTGGATCCTCTGGCATTTAATAAAAAGAAAACTTTCCCTTTTGCTCACAGATAAGGAGTGCAAAGAGATTAAAAAAAAATATTCAGAGGGCTTCTCTCTACTGTTTTAACAGTCTTGTCTTCAAGCATCTGGTTGCAAAATGATACAGAGAGAAATTTATCTTTTATTTCACTACATACCATTCTTGATATATATATATATATGTATACATTTTTAATTGGTCAATCTTGTCCTTCTTGATCAGTAAATTTTGATGTCTGACTTTTCAGAAATCAATATCTGCTTCTTCAATCTATTTTTTCCTTAATGGCACTGAGAGGTTAATTGGTATGGCCAGTGCCATGGGGTAAGAAATCTACTAAGTTCTAAGAAATCTTGTTGTTGTTGCTTTTCAATTGCTGTCTTGTCTGATTCTTTGCAATCACCGGGACTGCAGCTCACCAGGTTTCTCTGTCCTCCACTGTCTCCCTGAGTTTGCTCAAATTCTGTCCTTTGAGTTGGTGATATTCCTTAACCATTTCGTCCTCTGCTGCCCTCTTCTTTTGCCTTCAATCTTTCCTAACATCAGGGTCTTTTACAATGAGTTGGTGCTTCATATCAGGTGGCCAAATTATTGGAGCTTCAGCTTTAGCATCTGTTCTTCCAATGAATATTCAGGGTTAATTTCTTTTAGGATTGACTGGCTTGATTTCCTTACAGTCCAGGGAACTCTTACAAGTCTTCTCCAGCACCACAATTTGAAAGCATCAATTTTTCAGCACTCAACCTTCTTTATGGTCCAACTCTCATGTCAGTACATGACTACTGGAAAAAGTATAGATTTGACATATGGACCTTTGTAAGCAAACTAATGTCTCTGCTTTTTAATACACTGTCTAAATTTGTCATAACTTTTCTTCCAAAAGCAGGAGTCTTTTAATATCATCGCTGCAGTCACTGAGTGCAATGATTTTAGAGCCCAAGAAAATGAAATTTGTCACTGCTTCCAGTTTTCCCCACTTAGGCTAGTAGGGTTTTGAAGTACATCTGCTTGCTTCTGCAGCATTTTATATTCCATTATATCTTAGTTTTTATTAGCTCTGAAGTTTTAATAGGCATATTCTAAATCATTGAGTCTTAGGTTAGACCTGATATTCTATGTTTTTAACACTCTTATGCTATTCTAAAGCAGGAACTTGATGTTTGTTATACAGTGGTCTGAATCAGTCACATATTAGGAATAACTGAAAACCTTTTAAAAATTACCTGTTGAATCTGAAGTGGATCCCAGGCTTTGGTAAATTTTCCAAATCTTCTATTGTGTGGCTGAGTCATATTCAACTCTTTGCAACCCTATGGACTTCAGCATGCCAGGCCTCCCTGTCCCTCAGTTCAGTTCATTTCAGTTCTCACGCATGTCCAACTCTTTGTGACCCCATGGACTGCAGCATGCCAGGTTTCCCTGTCCATCACCATCTCCCAGAGTTTGCTCAAACTCATGTCCATTGAATCAGTGATGCCATCCAACCATCTCAATCCTCTGTTGTTCCCTTCTCCTCCAGCCTTCAATCTTTCCCAGCAGCAAGGTCTTTTCTAATGAGTCAGTTCTTTGCATCAGGTGGCCGAAATATTGGAGTTTCACCTTCAGCTTCAGTCCTGATTTCCCTCAGGACTGATTTCCTTCAGGATGGACTGGTTGAATCTCTTTGCAGTCCAAGGGATTTTCTCAAGAGTCTTCTCCAACACTGCACTTCAAAAGCATCAATTCTTCAGCACTCAGCTTTCTTTATCCCTATCCCTCACTATCTTCCAGTTTGCCCAAGTTCATGTTCACTGTGATGATGACCCAACCATTTCATTTTCTGCCACCCTCTTCTTTTGCCTTTAATCTTTCCCAGCATCAGGGTCTTTTTCAATGAGTTGACAGTTCACATCAGGTGACCAAAGTAGTAGATCTAATGGTCAATTAGCCCTTTCCCATTCATTTTAGTTCACTGAATCTTAAGATGTCAATGTTTACTCTCGCCATTTCCTGCTTGACCACATTTCATTTGCTTTTATTCATGGACCTAACATTATAGGTTCCTATGCAATATTGTTCTTTATAGCAATGGATTTTACTTTCACCACCAGATATATCCATAACTGAACATTCACTTCTGATTTGGCCCAGCTGCTTTGTTCTTTCTGGGACTGTTAATAACTGCCCTCCACTCTTCCCTAGTAGTATATTGGACAGCTTCCAACCTGGGGAGCTCATCTTTTGGAGTCATTATTATTTATTTATTTTATTTTATTTTACCTTATTTTTGCCTTTTTATACTGTGCATGGGGTTCTCATGGCCCATTGAGTAGTTTGCCATTTTCTCCTCCGGTGGACCATGCGTTGTCAGAACTCACCACTATGACCTGTCTTGAATGGTATGACTCACAGCTTCATTGAGTTACACAAGCCCCTTTGCCAGGACAAGGCATTGAGTGATCCACTAAAAGGGGGTAAAGCTCCCGAAGAAATGCTAACTGAGTGTAAGGATGACAATCATTAGTATCAGAATTTCAATCTTTCATCAAAACCCAAGTCGGGTCTCAACATTTACTATCCTTTCCTTGATAAATCTCTATTTATTATGTTCTTCACTTTTTTCCCACTGTCCTGATGATTTGAAATACTTTCTAGTCAGTGACCTTCTTTTTTATTAAGGCTTATATAACTTATCCTCAAAAGTCTCCTAGACCTATTTTTAAATTTTCCCAGGGCATTTAGATCATTATCCCCATTTTCCATGCACTGACCTCTGGACTTTGACCTTCTAATAATTAAAGGTATTAACAGATACACCTTGATATATATAAGATGATCCCCTTCACTTTTGTTTATTTGTTTTAACAATAATCATACAGTATTGGCTTAAAAAAAAATTTGGAAGGAATACGGGTTTCAAAGAAGGTAATGCTATTTGTGCGCTGAAAGTTGAACCAGTTGAGGACTAGCCATGGGGTCTCTAACTATGATCTTTGGAATTGTTTTCAGGAAATCTAGCTAGTTCTTTGCCAATGTTTAGGCCTATCAGTGGAATATCTAACTTTTACCAGGGACAACATAATCTTATGTTAGAGCTCATTCCTTCTTTTGTAGTTATTGCAAAAATATCCACGGACATATTCAATTAGTCCATATTTTCAGCAATATCTCAGGCAGCATGATGGAATCTCATTTTCCTTTAACATTATACATTTTTTGTTTTTTTTCTATATTGTTATTTCATTCTTTTCCTACTTTCATATTTTTTCACAAAAACATATATTGTGCTTATGCTAACCTGCATATAACACACACACACACACACATACACAGCATTTAAATTATAATGCTTTATTAAAGTACATTCAAGTTTCAAATCATTATTATCAGTTATACTGGTCAGCTTGAGCTACTATAACAAAATATAATAGTGGGTAGTTTAAACAATAGAACCATATTTTGTCTCAGCTCTGAAGGCTGAAAGTCTGAGGGCATGACACAGTTCTGGTGAGAGATCTCTCCCAGCTTGCAGATGGCTAACTGCTCACTTGTTATTATATGGCAAAGAGAGAGAATTTCCCTCAATCCAGTCCCATAGGATCCCATCCCTATCCTTATTACCTCAGCTAATCTTATTTACTGCCTATAAGCCCTGAATCCAAATACAGTCATTTGGAAGTTAAGATGTCAACATATGAATTGAGGGTAGGGCACAACTCAGTGCATAGCAATTGTCAAGTAGGCCACTTGACATGGAAATAACCCTCCCTAACACTAACTCATGTGATAACTCTACAGAGTTATACAGACTTTTTCATATTATAAATATCAGTGATCTTATATTTGAAGCCCATAAGAATACCACTGAGCCCTTGACAAATGGAGAAATCAGGAGTAGGGGCAGGGTTCTGAGGGTACCAATGAATCTTGTTTCCTGGTTTATAGCATAAAAATAGTTCTCAGTAGCTCAGTGGTGTTTGACTCTTTGTGGCCGCATGGATTGTAACCCACCAGGCTCCTCTGTTCACAGAATTGTCCAGGCAAGAATACTGGAGTGGTTTGCCATTTTCTCCGTCATAGAATCTTCTTGGCCCAGGGATCAAACTTGCATCTCTTACATTGGAAAGCAAGATTTTCCCCACTAGCACCACCTAGAAGAATTTTCAAATAGCCCAACAGTCTCAAGAACTGAGAAAAAGATAGAGAAGGAGAAAAACTTAGGGTATTCATTAGCCTTGGTTCACCCTTCTGCTTACAAGGCTTGAGTTAGAGTATTAAAAAAAAAAAAAAAATTGACTCCTTTTCTTTATGTAGACCAACCTTTGGCAAACATGGTCAACATATTTTCTCCCATACTTAAAAGCTGGAGCTTCTAAAGTTTAGTATTGGATTCCCCTGATAGCTCAGCTGGTAAAGAATCCACCTGCAATGCAGGTGACCCCAGTTCAATTCTTGGGTCAGGAAGATCCCCTGGAGAAGGGATAGGCTACCTACTCTGGGATTCTTGAACTTCCTTAGTGGCTCAGATGGTAAAGAATCTGCCTGCATTGTGGGATGCCTGTGTTCAATTCCCGGGTTGGCAAGAACACTTGGAGAACGGAAGAGCTACTCACTCCAGTATTAAGGTTTTATATTAAGGTTTAATATTAAATCTTCAGCTTCATTTATTGGCTTAAAATTGAATTAATCATAAAAATCTTGAAATATGTGTATGCATATATTATTAACTAAAATTAGGAATTACTTTATATTTGAACTTTGTAGAAAGAGAAAAAAAGTAATTGTGCCTAACTCAAACTTTGATGCTTGACTTTGATAAAGAGAATAATTTCAAGGTAGGATATGAAATTCACTCTTTCCTTTGCAATTTTAACCAAAATCAAATTGTTGAAATGTAACTCATAAGGAAATTGGCTTTGGAAAAATGAGTTTTACTTTATGTTGCCTTGTAAAACTAAGATGCACTTAGATAGTTAATGTAGGAGTAAAAAAAAACCAAGAAGAGAAAAAACTTTCTAATATTTTTATATCTGGTTATCATGAAATTCATATTGTTACATATTGGGAAGTTTAACAAATACACTTTGAATTAATTTGTCTGAATTAGGGACAAACTAATTACATAAAGATGTCCCTTTTACTTGAATATTTTTAGTAAATAGCAAAATGTATAAAATATAAGTTCTTCTATAAACAAAATTGAAAAGCAAGTGTATTGCAGGAGAAAAATAACAAACTATATCACAAGATATTATTAATCTAGCTCAGTGAGAATTTTAACTTGTGGAAGCCTTAATGGAAAGTTAGTAGCTTTAGATTACTATCAGATGACAAAGAGAATTTACAGAGGAGAGTATGGAGTGATGTAAGGGAAATAGAAAGATTAAAGGAAGCAATAATTAAATAGTTAAGAAATCTGGTTGCAGAGAGAGCTCACACTGGTGTTTGAGACTAGATAAAATAAATAGAACCTAGTGTGAGTTTTTGGTTATGTTTTTATTTCTCAATCAGTATTCTGCATGGCCATTTTGTGTAATTTCTACAAGTTGATTTATGTGATCTTCATTGAAATTCCTGTGTCAGACAGATTTTAGCAGTTCTGCCCAGCTTATTATAAATCTTTTTTTCTGTATTTTTGGTCCCTTTTCTTAGGGTTTCTTGTTCTTTTGGTTGACAAACTGGATTTCTACTATTTCTTCACCTCTGTCCATTTACTTGGCCCAGGGGAAGACATGGGATCCAGATTTGTTTCTAAAATTATAAATTGGGATTCAGAGAATAATTATCATCTCTATGTTGGTTATCATGAAGAATAGTTAAAATTCAGAAGTTTAGGGATAATTATCTAATGTGGATAGAGAAGTATTAGAAAATTATTTTCTGATGTAGCAGACTGAAGTTGAGGTGAAAGGAAACACTAGAAGTTCAAAGAAATGGCCAGGTCTTGAATGTTTTCCAGTCCATATTCTCTCTCTGCCCTCCCTTCTTTTCTTCCATCTTTCCTTCTGTCCATCCTTCTTTCCTCACTCCTTCCCTTCCTTCCTTCCCTTTTTCTTTCTTTTTTTCCACTTCATTAGCTAATTTAGATAGCTTCTGTAACATGGATCTAGAAGTAAATTATGGATGAGAATCCTGATGTGGTATAATTCATTTTAGTAGTACTGTGTTTCTTTTCATTATACCACTGTCAGCCAAAATCAAATATAATGTACTATAAACTATATAACATTCTAACTCAGTCAGATAATGGAACTACAAGAACTAAGGAATGTTAGGTATTCTAAAAAGTATAGAAAATCAATTTGATTGGGAATATTAAAAGATGCTTGCTTCTTGGAAGAAAAGCAATGGCAAATGTACACGGTGTATTAAAAAACAGAGATATCACTTTGCTGACAAAGGTCCATCTAGTCAAAGCTATGTTTTTTTCAGTAGTCATGTATGGATGCGAGAGTTGGACCATAAAGAATGTAAAGAATCAAATAATTGATGCTTTCAATCATGGTGCTGGAGAAAATTCTTGAAACAGTGAGGAGATCAAACCAATCAATCCTAAAGGAAATCAACACTGAATATTCATTGAAAGGACTGATGCTGAAACTGAACCTCCCATACTTTGGCCACCTGATGCAGAGAGCTGACTAACTGGAAAAGGCCCCCAAGCTGGAAGTGAGTGAGTGCAGGAGGAGAAAGGGACAACAGAGAACGAGATGGTTGGATGGCATCAAAGACACAATGGACATGAGTTTGAGCAAACTCTAAAAGACAGTGAAGGAGAGGGAAGCCTGGTGTACTGTAGTCCATGGGGTAGCAAAGAGTCAGATACGACTTAGTAACTGAAAAACAGCAACAAATCATTCTGGTCACACATTGTGATTCATTGAAGTATCTAAAACAAAAAGTAAGGAAACTAATTGATTTAAAGTTTTGTTTGTTTGTTTGCTTTTTAATTTCTTTAAATTTTCAAGGTAAAATGTCTTCAGTTCAGCATCTTTTAACTAGAATTTATATTGTTGGAATGCTGAAAAAAAATGCATATGACTGATAGAGAAAGTTATTGTTATAATCCAAGCTTTCCAAATCCCAAATATGATTTATAAAGGAAGCAACAGTCCTCTGAGATTTAAAGAATTATCCTCATTTATGAAATTAATTTTCATGTTTAGTTAAACCTGGCTGTTTGATAATGACTGAAGCATTGATTAAAATGTAAAATGTCTGCAAGTTATTTGAAGCAAAGAATTGACCCTGTAAATGAATTTTAAATTATTTTGAAAGATAGGAGGTTAATTTTTTTTCTATTTGGGGTTACTCTTACAGATTGTTGAGAGTGCAGAGGAGATCTGCAAGTTTGAACATGAACAAAAACAGTGGGAATAGTGATGTGAAAGAAAGTATTCTCTTAGGTAAGTGTTAGCACAGGATGACATTGATGACTTCTTCCAGAATGTAACTGGCTTTGTCTACAAAGTTTACACAGGCTCCAGAATTATTAGTACAATTATTAGAGGGTGGAGAAGAAGAAATAGTAGAAACCCTCTTAGGAAAGAGGAAGCTGTGTATGTGAGTACATATGAGATGCTCCAAGGCACCCTAAGAAATAGTTGTGTGTGAGGAGAGGAGAAGGTGGTGAGAGAAATGACGTAGAAAGAAATAGCAGTGTATTGTGAGCAAATTATAAAACTATTCAGGCCATATTTTTAACCTCAGGTGGGTATACAACTTTGGAAGTTGTATACATATATATTTATTTTAAATTATTTTATATTTATTTGAGAGTACATGAGTACTCTCAAAACATTTAATTGGTTTTACAAATTAAACATGGCAATGCCAAAATATAGCTTAGGGAAATATATTGTTCTCTCTCTCTCTCTTTTTTTTTTTAATTTAACATCAAACAAATGCTTTTGTATTAGTCTTTCTGAAAGGATTCATTTATATAATTTTAAAACTTTGAAATCTCCATAGAATCTGAGTTTCACAATTATACATATATATATATATATATATATGACATATGCTATTCTTTTATGAACTACAGCATCAGAAATGTTCTCCATCTAGCTGCTTTGAAATTTTCAAGCAAATTATTTTTCTGATATGGATTAAAGTAGTCATTTTCTGCAATGGCACCTCACTGTAGTACTCTTGCCTGGAAAGTGCCATGGATGGAGGAGCCTGGTGGGCTGCCCTCTATGGGGTCGCACAGAGTCAGACATGACTGAAACGACTTAGCAGCAGCAGTCATTTTCTGAAATAAAACAATTACTGAAACATTGAATTTTCAAAGATAATTTCTCTTTAAATAGATTTTTCCATTTATGACTGTTTTGAAATATGTTCCCAAATCATATCTTTGTTTTAGGTCCAGTGAAAATATCCTCTTTCATTTCAAACTGAAGTTTATTTCCTCAATGAGTTTTACTAAGAGCATTGAATTTTTCATTCTTTTGATTCTATTTCAATGGCAAATTAAGATGCAAAGTGGTATTTTTAGACTTGTTATTAATGTTTCCAACATCAATATATTTTATGTAAAAATTTATCATCCAGAGATTAGTGACAATTAGGTTTCTTTGTGGGAACTGCCTAAGTAACAGGTAGAAGCACAGATAAAATTGTAGAATTTTATCTCAACTATAGAGAAAACACATAGAAAGGAATTTGATAATGTTTTTTCCACTTATGTTTTCCATTGATGATATATAAAATACTGTGGATTGCTAAGTTAATTTTGCTGTTGTTGTTGCTTACTTTCTATATTGATCTATTGGAACATTAACTTCTGACCAAGGTGGAGTAAAATTGACTAAATTTGAACACCTGCCTTACTAGGGAACCAGACAAACTATATGAGACAGCAGTTTTCAGACATTGGCCAAAAGGTAGCTCTGAAGAAGTCACCTGAAGAGAAAAGGAACAAACAAACCATCCTTATAAATATCCCAAATTATTACCACATTGTATGTGTAAAGTGCATATTACATATTCAGTCTTGTACTGAGGAACCAGAATTGAGAATTTGGGAAGGCAATTTGAAATTTCAGGCAGAGTGCAGGACAGGAGAGAACTGTGCAGAAAAATCTGGAGAATTGTATAAAGGTGCCTGGAAGTCTGCAGCTGAGTACTGATCAGTTCAAGTATATTATGCATGCATGTGAAAAAAAAAAAAATCAGCCAAGGCTGGAGAGAGACCCATCAAAACAGACCAATCATAAAAACTGTCAGAGCTCAAATGGACCTACAAATAGTTTGCATTCCTACCTGCCAAAATGTAAAAATCTTAAAATAGACTGAAAAGTAGATAGAATATTTGGTAAGATTTTGCTTTAAAAATGTGGAGAAATTAGCTGAAGACTAACAGCTGCTCTGCTTATTCTGAAAATAAGCTTCAAAGTGAGACCTAAAAATATCAAAACATTTCTAGTGACTTAACTGTGTTTCAGAACAAAGCTCAGGAGTATTTATAGAAATATACAAATATCTAACATAATGCAAGATAAATTTTAAAATACATGTCACATCATACAAAAGCTTTTAGGCATACAAAAAGCAGGAAAATATGATTCTTGATAAATAATAATTTTTAAAAAATCAACAGAAAGATGCAGGCCCAGAAGTAATACAGATGTTAGAATTAGTAGACAAGTACAGCAGTTGGTGTAAATATATTTCACATATTTCAGAATGTAGAGAAAATCATGAGCTTGTTGAAGAGAGAAATGAAAAATAAAAAGACACAAATTGAAGATATATAAATGAAAAAGAGAAATCTCAGATGAAAAAGATCCTGCAAGGAATTAACAAAAGAGTAGACATAGCTGAATACCGATTAGCAAGTTTGTAGTGATAGCAATTGAAACTATTCAAAATAAAACACACAGGAAAAAAAACAATAAACTGACAGTGTATCAGTGATCTATGGAATGACTTCAAGTTGCTTAATATACAGATAATTGGAGATGTCAAAGGAGAAAATGGGTGGGGAGAGGAGTCTTTGGGAAATATTGACCCAAATTTTTCCACTCTGATGAAGAATATCAACTTGAAAATCCAAGACATTCAACAAACCAGACTTCAAACACAAGAAGCATGAAAAAGCTGTATTAAGAAACATCAAAATCAAATTAATTAAAATCCATGATAAAGAGACAGTCTTGAAAGCAGCTAGAAAATACACATTACATATAGAACAATAAAAATAATGACAGTTGTAAACTTGTTATAAACAAATGTAAGTCAGAAGACAGTGTAGCAACATCTTTAGTGTATTAGAAAGATAAAACTGTTAACTTAGAATCTTATATCTATCAAAAGTATCTTTCAAATGAAAGGTGAATACAATAAATACTCTTGATGAAATACAACACCGGAAAGAACTGGTTACTTCACTACACGAATGTTAAAGATATTCCTTGATGCAGAAAGGGAATACTCAGTGGAAATCTGGATCTACACAAATGACTAAGAACAGGGCTTTCCTGGTGGTTCAGATGAAAAGAACCTGTGTACAAAGCAGGAGATCTGGGCTCAATTCCTGGGTTGGGGAGATCCCCTGGAAAAGTGGATAGCAACCCATTCCATAATCTTGCCTAGAGAATCCCATGAACAGAGGAGCCTGGCGGGTGACAGTCCATGAGATTGCAAAGAGTCAGACATGAATGAGTAACTAACACTTTCGCTTTCAGAAATGGTTAAGTAGATGGATAAAGAAAACAAAATAACATTTTTATTATTTCTAAAATATCCATTAAACTTAACTGATGGTGTTAAAAAATGAACAAACATTCAAAATGTTCTTCATGCTGCATGTCTTTACTAGAATAGAAGGCATATGGGTGTTAAATGTTTCTCAAGTTTCACTGAAATCTAAACTAAATTCTGTACCATATTTTTTCTGACTTACATTTGAAAAATGATTGATGAGCAAACTATTAGGGATATTTAAGTCATATCTTTCATATATTTGCACCCTAGTTTATTATTTTTATATCATTAATTATTTGAACCCCTCTCCTGATTTTGTTTCACAAAATGCTCCCTAGTGGGTGAAAATCATTCATTCCAGCTCCTAAAACATGCTATGTTTAAAGTGGAGAATCAATCAACAAATAAAAAAGTTGGTGTCAACAGTATAGAGTGAAATTGAAAGTGAAGATCACTCAGTAGTGTCTGACTCTTTGAACCCATGGACTATACAGTTCATGGAATTCTCCAGGCCAAAATACTGGAGTGAGTACCCTTTCCCTTCTCCAGGGGATCTCCCTGGTCCAGGGACCAAACACAGGTCCCCTGCATTGCAGGTGGATTCTTCACCAGCTGAGTCACAAGTGAAGCCCAAAAGTACTGGAATGGGTAGCTTATCCCTTTCCTAGGGGATCTTCCAACCCAGGAATGGAACCTGGGCCTCCTGGACTTCAGGTGGATTCTTTACCAACTGAACTATCAGGAAAGCCCAACAACAGTATAGATTGCCAAAATATGTCAGTGGCCAATATTTTTATTTTAAAGTTGCTTATTTTGATTGGTTTAATTGACTGGCTCATCATTATTTCCAATTAATTTGTTTTACCTTCAAAATAGAAACCAGGATTACCTGGTGTCTAAGTTAATGTATTTATTGTCTTGTCTCTAAACTATACATGGTATGTGCAGTAAAAGCCAAGGAAGCAAGCCTCAATATGTACTAGTAAAGATTTATATAATATGAATGAAAAAATTTATCCTAGATTAAATATTTCATGGAACAATGGCATGTTGTTCAAGAAGATCTTTCCATGGGGCTTTCTTTGAAGAGTCTTTTAAAGAAATTTACTGCTTTCTTTCTTGAAAACTGTTGATCTTTCAGAACTCTACCATCTGTGTAGGCAAGTAACATATTTTGCACTGTGCAAATATTTCAACCAATCCAAAAATAATTACTCAAAACCCATTATTTATTTTTATTTTTTTTCATGTATTTTTATTAGTTGGAGGCTAATTACTTTACAATATTGTAGTGGGTTTTGTCATACACTGACATGAATTAGCCATGGATTTACATGCATTCCCCATCACAATCCCCCCTCCCACCTCCCTTTCTACCCGATCCCTCTGGGTCTTCCCAGTGCACCAGGCCCGAGCACTTGTCTCATGCATCCAACTTGGCCTGGTGATCTGTTTCACCCTAGATAATATACATGTTTTGATGCTGTTCTCTTGAAACATCCCACCCTTGCCTTCTCCCACAGAGTCCAAAAGTCTATTCTATACAACTGTGTCTCTTTTTCTAAAACCCATTATTTAAATGAATTTTCCCTAATAGAAGAAGCCATCTCTGGAATTTGATTCTAAGTATCTTAACTGTAAGGGCCAATTATTTTTGTGGAAATTTTTGTATAGCCCATCAACGTCCTTGGTATTGATGCTTTTAATTCCTAGATTGGTAAAGATATGGAATGGAAATTGTAATTTCTTTGAAGCCAATTCTAAATTATAACTCTTTTTTTTTTCCCAAAAATGTAACGATATATAGATGTCATGTTTAGCCTGTCCTCAAATTCTCAGAGACACAGAGCTTTATTATTAGAAATTGTCAGTTGAGTTATCCCTTAACTGTCAAATATACTGCTGTTAGGGAACTTAGGCAACCATGTCCCTTTTGCCATATTCAGCATGTTGACATTTCCTTTTAAATCAGGGTGACAAGCCAAGGATGGATTTGGCAGTTATCAAAGGAATGTAATTAGTGGCAGCTGGCTATAAGGAAGTTCTACTAGTCAAACTGGGGGAAAAAAAAAAAAAAGATTTAATTTCCTCCCTCTTTTTGAGAATCACTCTAGCCTTCACTTTGAGACCTTCTCCTTATCTCCAAATTACTCTTCCTGACTATTGCATATTATGAGCCTATTTAAATACTTCTGTCAAGGAAGGGAATCACACTAATGTGGATTATTGCTACCAAATTTATTTTTGCTCTATCCCTATTTTTTTTTTTTTTCCCATGTGGCATCTGCTTTTTTCCCCCTTTATACTAGACCAGTGCTTTTAGATCACTGTGGTTTCTGGACCAACTGCATCAGCATTACCTGAGGAGCTCTTAGAAAAGCAGATCCTCAACCCAGTCACAGATGTAGTAAAATAAAATTCTTTTCAGTGGGGAACAGAAATCTGTGGCTGAAAAAGTTTGATAACCACTCCTCTGCATATAGTGTTGCTTTATCCTTTCATGGGAATCTACTTTTCAATTTCCTTCTTTTAACTTCAAGAGTACCATTATTTTAATATGTAACTTTAGGAAATAGATGAACATTTACCTGATTTTCTCTGTTTCAAATCTAAAATCCTCTTGGGTCATGCTCCTATCCCTGGAGTATACAACTGTGGCCAATGATTAGTATTTTGCATTATAACCTTTCTCACTGCAGTCATGGAGATTGCTGTAGGACACAGGAAGAATAAAAGAAAAGCAGGCCCTGGCAAGGGCCACAAAAGGAATTTATAATTATTGATAAACTGGATGTTATAAGACATAAGAATTTTGGAACATGTCCAGAGGGAATAGTTCATAATCTTGAAAACAAGATGTGATCCTGGGGTTGGAAAACTGACCCCAGACTGTTTCCCAACTGGTGTCTTAGAGTCACAAGTTTTACGTATCTGGAGGAAAATCTACAGATAAGAATATTAGTCTTAGTTACTGATTTGTTATTGATTACTGTTTCTTAGTTACTCAGTGGTTAATGATCACTTTGTTCTTTGGCCCTGAATGTCACATGAGTTATAGCTTAACTCCCTGCATATTCTTTCCCTCACAGCTGAGAGTACAATAAAGCACGCCTGGATTCAGTTTTAGCACCTCCACCTTGGAGCGGTGGTGTCCCCTGATCCTCACCTTTCACTGAACTCTTGTGTCTTGTTTCTCATTCTCCCACTGCTTCTCACTTTTGGAAACCCTGCTTGTCAAGATGGTCTCAACAGATTATGAGGGAGATGGGAAAAATATCAATTCCTAGAAGAAAGAGGTAGCTGCGCACACAATCCCAGAGTGTCCAGTTCAACATTCATCAGATCTGGAATCCTTACACTCCTGGTAGGACTTTCACCCTCACCTACATCTTAAATGCCTTGTGAACAGCTTTCCATAGTACATTAGTGTTTCTCTAATATGTACTATGATGTAGTTCTTAACTTTGGTACTTGAACGGCTAAATAAATCAGCAGTGGTTTCTAAACGTTTTTACTAATCTTAATTTGATCATGCAAGATTTACTCTCTCATATTTAAAGTCAAAATTATCCCCAGTGAATTGAAAAATTCTCTCTCCACCAAGGGTGACACATCACCATTAAGATCCACAAAGAAAGATACCACTCTATTTCTTGTAGCCACTTCATTCCAGAAAATTGAGTGTCTTCCTTTTAACCAAGTTAGAGAATATTTGACTTTGATGTGTCATAGATTCATTTCACTTCAATGTTTCCATCCTCATTTAATATCCTAGATCTACAGTGCTTCCTCATATCTAGGATACAACTCAAGGAATTAGTTATTGAATGAAACATGAAAGAAATGGAGGTCAGTGGAAATCTTCTTGGATCCTGAGTGATGCTGAGATGTTTTCCTGATTCAATTATTGATTTGCTGACTCCAAACACACTGAAATTTGTTGTTCTGACAGGTCTCTTTGCTTATCATGATAAGTAAAAATCATGATTGCCCATATATCTTATTGTTTAATATAAATTTCCCATTCCCATCTTCTTCAGTTTCACTTTGGTTTCCTAGGAGACTCCTGACCAGAAATTTATTTTTATTTGTTTATTTATTTTGATTGTGATGCGTCTTCATTGCTTTGCTTGGGCTTTCTCTATTTGTGGAAAGTGGGGGCTATTCTCTAGTTGTGGTGTTTGGGCTTTTTATTATGGTGGATTATCTTATTGGAGAACATGGGTTTTAGGGTGCAAGGGCCTCAGTAGTTGTGGCAAGGGCCTCAGTAGTCATGGCTCCTGAACTCAAGAGCGCAGGCTCAAAAGTTGTCATGTGTGGACTTTGTTGCCACGTGGCATGTGGGATCTTTCTGGATAAGGGATGGAAATTGTGTCTCATGCATTGTCAGGTGGATTCTTTACCACTGAGCAAACCAGGAAAGGCTTCTACCAGAAATTTAGAGCTAAAAGCGTCTTTACTAGTCATTCCAAAAACTTCCTAAAATACTCTTCAAATCTTCTAAGTAAAGCATCAAATTACAGCTTGTGATAAAGACACTTTGAATCTATTGTCTCAAAATTCTTCCCTTCCTCTATTTACATATATTGTACTATTATATCACACTTTTCCAACCCTAACCAAGGTCCTGCACTGAAAGAACTAGCTTAAACTGATTCTAAAATCTCAGTAAACATTCTGACTTAAACTTTCTTTCTGAGACAATGCTAAGATTGTGGCAAAATTAAATTCTCTCACAGTGGTAAGCAGTAAACTCAAATTTGTCTTATCAACAAGTAATATTGGTGAAGTTTCAGATAGCCAGCATTTGAAAACCTCTATAACCTATCAGAATTGCACATTTATTCATACTCCAATCAAATGTATAGAGTAAACACAGGGCCTATAACTAGTGTGGTTGTAATTCGGAGACTTTTTCTGCTGACTGATGTGGCCTCACTTTAGCTCTACTTGAGGTTATAAAACCACTGAATCTCTATCATGATACCCATTCAGGCCATAGCTAGAAGTTTGGGACTGGGTTCCCATCAAACTGGCCCCGGAACTCAAATGAGCTAACTTCTATGTGGGTTCATCCCGGGGGGTGGGGGGTGGACAGTGAAGCAAACACGGGATTTGGTTCTTTCTTGTATAAATCTTCTGCCAGGGTTCCAGTGTCCTAGGGTTCCCAATGAATGGATTTTTGAGAAACAATAGAAGAATGGGACATTGTTATTCAACTTATATGCAGAGAACCTTATGGGAAATGGGGCTGGATGAAGCACAAGCTGGAATCAAGATTGCCAGAAGAAATGTTAATAACCTCAGATATGCAGATAACAACATCCTTATGGCAGAAGTGAAGAGGAACTAAAGAGTCTCTTGATGAAAGTTAAAGAGGAGAGTGAAAAAGCTGACTTCACAATTAACATTCAAAAAACTAAGATCATGGCATCTGGTCAAATCACTTCATGGCAAATGGATGGGGAAACAATGGAAACAGTGAGAAACTTTATTTTCTTGGGCTTCAAAGTCACTGTGGATGGTGATTTCAGCCATGAAATTAAAAGATGCTTACTCCTTGGAAGAAGAGTTATGACCAATCTAGACAGCATATTAAAAAGCAGAGATATTACTTTGCCAACAAAGGTCCATCTAGTCAAAGCCTCTGCTTTGCAATCCTCTTATTAATTTTCTCTGTAGGGATATAGGCCACAGCAAGTCCCAAGATTTAGACCATGGGAGAGAAATCAGAATCACAAAGCAATACTAAAACCTAACTTACATTCTTCAATTGTATGTTTATCAGAAAGGCCTGATTCAGATTTGAGATGAAAGTTCAGTTAGTTATGTGTGTGTGCTAAGTCTCTTCAGTCGTGTTCAACTTTGTGAGACACAGCGGGCTATAGCCAGCCAGGCTCCTCTGTCCATGGGGATTCATTCCCCAGGCAAGAATATTGGAGTGGGTTGCCATCCCCTTCCCTGGTGGCTCAGTTAGTTATAAGTGATGTTGTGGTTGTTCAGTTGCTCAGTCATATCTGACTCTGCAACCCCATGGACTGTAGCATGTCAGGCTTCCCTGTTTTTCACCATCTTCCAGGCAGAAAAATAGCCTTTTTCCATATGATATCCAGGTCTCAGCCATAGGAACCTTGATATACATTACCTTAAATGGCAAAAAAGAGTTGATTGAAGGTAGGTTTTTGGTTCTTGATCAGCTGACCTTAACATTGGAAAATTATACTGAATTATCTATGTGGCCCCAATGTAATCACAAGTGTTCTAGAAAGTGCAAAAATGAATGTAAAAGAAAAGGTCAAAGTGATGCAATGTGAGAGGGTCTTGACTTGGAGTTGTGGGCTCTGAGGAGGGAGGAAGGAATATGGGTAGCCTCTAGATACTGGAAAAGACAAGAAGTCAAATTCTCCTCTAGAATGTACAGAAAGGAATACAACCCTACCAGCACCTTGATTTTAGTCACTGAGATCTGTGTTGGACTTTTAATTATATGGAACTAAAATATAACCACAAAGCTTATGAAAATCTGTCACAGAATCAAGAGAAACTAACACACCAATTATATTGTCAGTGACTCTTTGCTTGGAGAAGAGACAAAGTGGGGAGGTCTGCTGGTAAATTGGTGGACAGAGGAGCCAAAGGCTTTCCCCCTATATCTCCCAAGACTGACTCAGGCATCTTCATTTAAATTACTTATATAATTTCCTCATGCCTCTTTTACTAATTTATCATATGCTTTTATAACTGGAGATATATCTGGTCGCAATGAGATAATGAGTCATTTAAGGACCAACACTATTTTCCTAACTTGCATTTCCAGCATTCAGTATATATTTCCCATATATATATATATGGGAAATATATATATATATATATATTCACTTCAAGGAAGTGAGCACCACCTATGGGCCAAAGAGATTGAAATACAATTAAAAGTTCCTGAAGTAATTACTTGTTAATATCACTGAGAAGAATCTAGGTTATGCTGCAATCACATATGGCCTCCAACTCAGAGGCTCATTATAGCACATGATTCTTTCTTGGCCACATTACATGAGCAACATGGGTAAACTCTGACTCTACTCCACACACTCTCCTAGGCAAAGTCCAGACTGATTGAACCAGCCTCTCCAACTGTATTGCCCATCTCATGATCCACAGGAGATAATCATTATTACCCATGTACTCACCCTAAAAGCTCTTCCTTGATAATAACACACTTTCCCTTTTCTCACATTTCATTATTCAGAGAAAATCTTATGGCCATACCTCTAGCCAGTGGAGCAAGGAATTATAATAACTTCCTAAGAAGATGTAGATAATATTTGTGAAAAACAGAAACACATGTGCACACACCCACAAAATCCAGTGATCTTATCTCCAACCCTAATATTGCTAGGATCAATTCAACTCCAGTCCTGTTGATGAACAATGGAGAGAGTTCATATTAGGATCACCCTAAAAGCACTTGCCAGTGGAACTACAATATGAGCATCAATTTTTCAATCTAGTAAGGTGTTTTAATCAAATAAGATTTTTCATATTTTGTTATCCCATCAATACTTAAAATAATTTTGAATACATGATACAGGCTCCATAAATTATCCATTAGCATTTAATTAAATATTTTGAATGTTTTCCTGAAAAAAAAAAAGTAAGCACCATAATACAAATCTCTCAAATACCTGTAAGTGCTTGACTGGGATATAACTCCACTTTGTCTTCATATAAAATAGGATGGTAAAAATATAAATGAAATAAAGCAGATATTTGCTTTACAAATGTCTTCTATACAAATACCTGCAAATCCACAGATAGGTAAATTATGGCTATAAAGAACAAAGTAACTAAATGAAGGACAATAATTTTGAATAGGAAGATATGAAAAGACATAGTGATAACAATATTAAACACACACACACACACACACACACACACACACACACACACAGAATGATTTGCCTTGGAAACAAACAGAGATTATTCTGTCATTTTTGAGATTGCACCCAGAGGAACCAGAGGTCAGATAACCAACAGCTGTTGGCTAATCAAAAAAGCAAGAGAGTTCCAGACATGTACTTCTGCTTTATTGACTACATCACAGCCTCTGACTGTGTGGGTCACAACAAACCATGGAAAATTCTTAAAGAGATGGCAATACCAGAGAACCATACCTACCTTCTGAAAAATATGTATGCAGGTCAAGAAGCAACATTTAGAACTGGACATGGAAAAACAGACTGATTCCAAATCGGGAAAGGAGTACATCAAGGCTGTAAACTGTCACCCTGTTAATTTAACGTATATGCAGAGTTCAGTCAGTTCAGTTCAGTCACTCAATCGTGTCCAGCTCTGCCACCCCATGGACTACAGCACGTGAGGCATCCCTGTCCATCACCAACTCCTGGAGCGTACTCAAACTCATCTCCATTGAGCGGTGATGCCATCCAACCATTTCATCCTCCACTATCCCCTCCTCTTCCCACCTTCAATCTTTCCCAGCATCAGGGTCTTTTCCAGTTCTTCACATCAGGTGGCCAAAATATTGGTGTTTCAGCTTCAGCCTCAGTCCTTTCACTGAATATTCAGGACTGATTTCCTTTAGGATGGACTTGTTGGATCTCCTTGCAGTCCAAGGAACTCTCAAGAGTCTTCTCCAACACCACAGTTCAAAAGCATCAATCCTTTGGCGATCAGCTTTCTTTATAATCCAACTCTCACATACATACATAACTACTGGAAAAACCAAAGCTTTGACTAGATGGACCTTCTTTGGCAAAGTAATGTCTCTACTTTTTAATACATTGTCTAGATTGGTCATAACTCTTCTTCCAAGGAGTAAGCGTCTTTTAATTTCATGGCTGCAATTACCATCTGCAGTGATTTTGGAGCACACACCACCCCCCCCCCCCAAAAAAAAAAATGTCTCTCACTGTTTCTACTGTTTCCTTATCTATTTGCCATGAAGTGATGAGACTAGATGCTATGACCTTAGTTTTCTGAATGTTGAGTTTTAAGCCAACTTTTTCACACTCCTCTTTCACTTTCATCAAGAGGCTCTTTAGTTCTTTTTCGTTTTCTGCCATAAGCGTGGTGTCATCTGCATATCGTAGATTATTGAGATTTCTCCCAGCAGTCTTAATTCCAGCTTGTGTTTCATCCAGCCCAGTGTTCCTCATGATGTAAGTTAAATAAGTGAGGTGACAATAAAAAAAGTATACAGCCTTGACGTACTCCTTTCCCAATTTGGAACCAGTCTGTTTTTCCATGTCTAGTTCTAACTGTTGCTTCCTAACCTGCGTACAGATTTATCAGGAGGACAATCAGGTTGTCTGGTACTCCCAACTGTTTAAGAATTTTCCACAGTTTGTTGTGGTCCATACAGTCAAAGGCTTTGGCATAGTCAATTAAACAGAAGTAGACGTTTGTCAGGAACTCTCTCATTTTTTTGATGATCTAACAAATGTTGGCAATTTGATCTCTGGGTCCTCTGGCTTTTCTAAATCCAGCATGAACATCTAAAAGTTGATGGTTCACATACGCTTGAAGCCTGGCGTGGAGAATTTTGAGCATTACTGTGCTAGCATCTGAGATGAGTGCAATCGTGCAGTAGTTTGAGCATTCTTTGGCATTGCCTTCCTTTGGGATTGGAATGAGAACTGACCTTTTCCAGTCCTGTGCTCATTGCTGAGTTTTCTAAATTTGCTGGCATATTGCATGCAGCACTCTCACAGCATCATCTTTTAGGATTTGAAATAGCTTAACTGGAATTCCATCACCTCCATTAGCTTTGTTCGTAGTGGTGCTTCCTAAGTCCCACTATGCTGAGTACATCATGTGAAATGCTGGGCTGGATAAAGCACAGGCTGGAAGCAAGATGGCCAGGAGAAAGATCAATAACCATCAGATATGCAGATGACACCACCCTTATGGCAGAAACAAAGGAGAACTAAAAAGACTCTAGATGAAAGTGAAAGAGGAGGGTTTAAAGTTGGTTTAAAATTCAACATTCAGAAAATTAACATAATGCCATCTGTTCTCATCACTTCATTGCAGATAGATAATATAACAGTGGAAACAGTGAGAAACTTTATTTTTGGGGGGCTCCAAAATCACCGCAAATGGTGACTGCAGCCATGGCATTAAAAGATACTTGCTCCTTGGAAGCAAAGCTATGACCAACCTAGACAGCATATTAAAAAGCAGACACACTACTTTGCCAACATAAGTCCATCTACTCAAAGCTATGATTTTTCCAGAAGTAATGTATGGATGTGAGAAAAGTGAAGTGCAAGTGAAGTTAATCAGTCATGTCTGATTCTTTGTGGTTGCATGGAGTCTACTAGGCTCCTCAATCCATGGGATTTTCTGAGTAAGAATACTGGACTGTGTTGTCATTTCCTTCTCCAGGGGATCCTCCCAATCCAGGGGTCGAACCCAGGTCTGCCACACTGTAGGTAGACACTTACCTTCTGAGCCACCAGGGATGCCCTTCCCTGGATGTGAAGAGTTGGATGTGAGATGTGAAATGGATGTGAGAGTTGGAGTATAAAGAAAGCTGAGTGCCGAAACATTGATGCTTTTGAACTGTGGTTTTGGAGAAGACTCTTAAGTCCTTTGGACTGCAAGGAGATCCAACGTGTTAATCCTAACGGAAATTAGTCCTGGATATTCATTGGAAGGACTCATGCAGAAGCTGAAACTCCAGTACTATGGTCACCTGATGAGAACAACTGACTCATTGGAAAAGAACCTGATACTGGGAAAGATTGAAGGCAGGAAGAGAAGGGGACAACAGAGGACATGATGTTTGGATGGAAACACTAACTAGAAGAACACGAGTTTGAGCAATCTCTAGGAGTTGCTGATGAACCGGGGAACCTTTTGTGCTGCTTTCCATGGGGTCGCAAAGATTTGGACAGGACTGAGCAACTGTACTGAACAGAACTGAATATATATATATATATATATATATATATATATATATATATATTCAGTATATATATATTCTGTATATATACAGAATCAGCCAGCTTCAAAATGCAAGTTTTCTCAACTGAAAATATTAATGAGATAGCAAGAATACCCTCTCCCAAAAGACACAGCTGGTCACACACAGTCACACACACATACAGCATAAAAATTCTTTAATAAAGAGTTTTGGATTGTATAGTGTGGTACAGAATCTGATATTCTGATAAAATGGGTAATATGTTTTAAGCAATTTCTAAGAATTATAATTCAACAAAGTTCTCTGAATGTTAAAGCTCTGCTGAATATAATTTTGGTCTTCTCTATTTCAGAAAGCAATTTAAAACCTTACAAGGCATTAAAAATGTTTCTTATATTTGTAGCCCATTACATTTTATAAGGTACTCTCATATACATTGTCTTTTGATTCTCACACAAACCTCATGAAAGGCAAAGCATTATCACACCCAGTTAGCATAACTCATGGCATATAACAGGCCATTGTTGATAAATATTTGCTATTAGAACAAATGAGTAAGTTCATGTATAACTTAAAAAAGAATGAAAGGTGAACTTAAAATAGTCGACTGTTTAGCTCAAGGTGACAGATTCTGAAGGCAGAACTTCAGACTTAATGTTAAACCTTTCTCTTCATCATAAATATGACTGCCTTCCAAAATCATCATGGTCAAATTATGCTTCAAAATAGAAAGGTGTAAATAATTTATTGGGCTTCCCTAGTAGCTCAGACAGTAAAGCATCCAGTTGCAGTGCAGGAGACCTGGGTTTGATCCCTGGGTCTGGAAGATCCCCTGGAGAAGGAAATGGCAACCCACTCCAGTATTCCTGCCCAGAGAATTCCATGGACAGAGGAGCTTGATGGGCTACAGTCCATGGGGTCTCAAAGAGTCAGACAGGAATGAGCAACTAACACACACGCAAATAATCTATTAAAGTGTAAATTAGCCCTAAGATCTCAAATATTTAGTTTTATGTAAAATCAAAAATTTAATAAAATTTTTACCTTTAATAAATTTAATAAAAAAGTATGTTGCCTTCAAAAGCAATATATATAAATTCACATATACACCTATTTAAATATATTTATTTGGAAGTTTACAGAGCCTTGGGTCCAGTGTTGCTGGTGTGTAAAGCAGTGGGAACCGCAGTCTCTGGATCCTGAGTTTTGTGGTATAGATGGCTTGGCAGGATAGTGAAGCAAAGGACCCTTTTCAGAAAGATATTTTTAAGTGTAGAAGATAAATTATGTAAATTATAGAGGAAAGCTGTTTTATTTAACTATAGTTCAATCCATGTTGAGACTCACCAGATGGATAGTTAAATGAGGGTTATTATATTTTTTATCATTATACATGATCTTTAGTGTTCTATGCCCTATTAGAATGAGAAGGGAACTACTAATCTTTGTATAGTACACATATATTTGTTCAAAGATGAAACAAAGGCAAAAATGTAAATTTCACTTCACAAAATACCAACAGCAACACATAACTAAATTAAACATTATGGTATCAAAAGTCATGATTAGGTAAGAATTATAGATTTTATTCCAAATGCTTCTGAGTAAACCTGACTTAATCATTTAATATATTATCTCTACCTCTCAAAGAGAGAAAGTAACATACACTCAACACTATTTCATGAATTGTTGTGAAGATAAAACATACTAATACATGAAGAGAAACTTTGAAATGTGTATTACACTTAAAATGCAAGGTAGAATTTTATGAAATAAGCAATAAAATATGAAATTAAAAAATACACAAGGCCATAATGCCTGAAGTTATGTAACAGGATATAAATAGTAGAATAGCTCAAAAAAACAGTGAAAAATATGATAAAACATCAAGTTAATGTTTAATTGTCTAGTGCATGGTGTAGACATCTATGATAGCTGGGGACTGTAGTTTAAGAAATCACTATGGTCTGAGATGGTAAAGAAATGATAATTTAAGTAGGGAGTATTTTTAGAAGGAAGGAAGAATGTAAAGATGGATGGAAGGAAGAAAAGACAGGAGAGAGGGAAAGAAGGAAAGACTTTTAGAAAATATCTCTGTCACAGGATTCTTAAGAAAGTTAGCAATAACAAATCTAAAAATACTGACATATACTCAGCATTCAGTATGTGATAGCTATTATTATAACTTTACCTCAGGTAGATTGCAACACCGATCATGAGAAATATATGTCTATATATGTTTTACATTAAAAGACTTAATAACAGAATTCTTAAGTAGCAGTCATTTTGGTGCAAGTGCTTGATTTCTACTCTAACCAGCTAAAGCCACAAAGATGATTTGTTTAAATAATTAAGAGTATCTGATGAATCTTAAGACCCTACAAGAAACTACGGGTGTAGAAAAGTCATCTGCAAAAATCACAAGGACTCAAGACTCCTTGACAAAAAGCACCCACATCATAACTAGCAAATAATTAGAAATCTGACAGAAGAGATACATATATGCTATCCAGTTTGCAAAATATTCTAGTTGGCGTTCACTGAGAATACATCTATATCCCTCATGAGATTAGTGTATTCCTCGTTTCAAAAATAAAAGCTACTATTTTTTTTTCCTCCTAATTTAGTCAAAAGGTCACTGCAAATCACACAAGCCAGAAAAAAGGTGGACACCAAACCAGAGGATTATTCATGCATATGCAGACATGTATGCCTGCATTTGCTTGTGTATATTTATTTAGACTTATCATGTAAAAGGACTTCCCTGATGGCTCACTGGTAAAGAATCTGGGTGTCGATACAGGAGAGTAGGGTTTGATCCCTAGGTCAGGAAGATCCCCTGGAGAAGGATATGGCAACCTACTCTAGTATTCTTACCTAGGGAATCCTACAGACAGAGAAGCCTGGTGGGCTACAGTCCACGGGGTCGCAGAGTCGGACATGACTTAGCAACTGAACAACATTATGTAACAATTTTGTGAAACATATAGAAAAAAAGCTAATTCACACACACATGCACACACATGCACACCCAGCCTACCTTAAAGAATTATGTGCTAAATCTCCCATTTATTAGAATCCAAAAATAGTCAGTGCTATCTCAATTGTTCCCTTACCAATGTATATCTGCTTTATTTTTCCAGTCTTAAGAAGATGACACACAGTGCTACACAAATTGATTTACAAAATCATTTTGTCTTATATATCTTTTTTGAAAACAATATACTTGAAAATCATTCCTTTTAAGTCTTCCTATTTCACATTATGGCTGTACTATACACTAACATATTCATATTGAATACATTTAGAATTTCTTCAGTTTATTTGCCACTGGATATTAAGTAAATTAGCACACACATACACATTACCAACATAACTGGAGAAAAATCAGTGTATTTATTCTCTTCAACCATAAAGAATTTCAGTAAATATTTTACTCCATTTATCATTCATTTATATTTCTTCTTCTGTGGTTAACCTGTTCATGTTCACAGATGTCATGGAATCCTCAAGTAACATTGGAAAAGTTAGCACATGGGAGCTGTTTGTCAAGATGTACAAAAACAAAACAACATCATTATGGGCTATCAAAATGAAGGGGTAAACTCATTATCAGCCTGTCAATCCTACCACACACGACTGTAAGAGACTTCTAAAACTGGCCAGACTTGAATTTGAGTTGACCCTCAGACCAGCTTCTGTTTTCCTTCGTCCTCATAAATTGGTTAAGCTTAGACATTTATTTTGTTTCTACTTACTGAAAGGAGAAGAAAAAGCAGATTGAGTTAAATGGTCATGTAACTGAATCAACAGTTTATAGATTACCATTGTTTTGCTTTGCTTTGGTTATATTGTTGTTTGGTTCCATAGAAAATGTGTCAACCATGCTGGTGTGATGAAGAAATGACATTCCAGAATACTAATAAAGAAAGCAAAAGTAATGAAAAAAAGATAGCAGACCTGTGAGACAAAGCCTTCTTCCTCACTTTTTGCTTTCCTCTTTTTTTTTTTTTTAATTTAAATTTTTGGTTAAGAATGAGAAAAAAGGTGCTACCATCAGTCTTAGAAAAAGATGAAAAAGATACCCCAACAGTAAACAACATTCTATCATGTTTTCTAACATGTGTTTCCTAACTTTTTTCTTAATCAATTATACAAGTTACCCATTTTGACTATTCGAATTCATTTGTGAGGAAAAACAAAGCAACTCCAGAGTAAGTCTTCGGTCACACTTCACATTATGAACGACCCAGTAACAGGCCAGGTTGGGAGGAGGGTGTTGGTAAATTTAACCAGTCCCTATGTTTTCTGTGTGAACCTTGCCAGAACACCCCAAAGGAAAACATCCTTGATGTAGATTGTCTCCTTTATCCTTATTTTCATTCTGTCTGACAACACTAAATCACGGGTCTTCCTCTTGCATTCTGCAAATGTGTATTCTCCTGTCAACTACTTGGCTGAATACCATCTATTAAGTGTTGCCATTGTCTCCCAGTATTGTAAATGCCCTTCCATTATCTGCAGCTGGGTCCCTTCCAGCAACTTCACATTAGCACTGTTTTGTTTATGGGCCTCTGTAGTTTGATCACATGCTTACTAATTTCTCTGTCAAGCAACCTTTCTGCCTGCTAAGCATACACACTACCATATGTAAAATAGATAGCCAATAGGAATTTGCTGTATGATGCAGGGAACTCAAACAGGGGCTTTGTAACAATCTAGAGGGGTTAGATGGAGAAGGCAATGGCATCCCACTCCAGTACTCTTGCCTGGGAAATCTCTATAGATGGAGGAGCCTGGTAAGCTACAGGCAATGGCACCCCACTCCAGTGCTCTTGCCTGGGAAATCTCATGGATGGAGGAGCCTGGTAATCTACAGTCCATGGGGTTGCTAAGAGTCGGACACGACTGAGCTACTTCACTTTCACTTTTCACTTTCATGCGTTGGAGAAGGAAGTGGCAACCCACTCCAGTGTTCTTGCCTGGAGAATCCCAGGGACGGGGGAGCCTGGTGGGCTGCCATCTATGGGGTCGCACAGAGTCGGACACGACTGAGGCGACTTAGCAGCAGCAGCAGAGGGGTTAGAAGGGATGGGAGGGAGGCACACGAGGGAGGGAACAGACATATACCTGTGGCTAAATCATGTTGATGTAGGGAGAAACCAACACAACGGTTCAAAGCAATTATCCTTCAACTAAACAGAAGTAAATTAAAGAAAGATATTAGAATATGAAAAAAGATGTTAGAATATGAAAAAAGTCACCCAGCTTAAATTTCCACAATATTCTAATTTGAATAAAAATCAAAAGGTCTAAGATTTAAATATATTCAATTTAATTACACAGTTATTGATTTATTGATGATCATGTAAATGTCATTATTTACTCATGTAATTCCTTAAAGGATGAGACCATATGCTTATTGCAAGGTGATTTTCTCATTTCATTATGATTTGATAAACAACCTTGATATAAAGTAATTCACTGCTCACATATTTTTATCCTTCCTTGGGAATATTCTCTGTTTAAGAACCATAGATTTACTATATGCAATATGATAGTAAATTTTTTAATAAATGTGATCCTCCTTCTTGAATAGCACTGAAATTGATGATAAATGACTTGTGCTAACATAAATATGAAGGTAGTAATATTGGGAAAGTGACTGCTTTGGTTTTCTGTCAAACCTTTTGACTGATGTTAGCGTACACTAGACCTTTTCCTTCCTAACTTTACTTTTTAAGGGCATGAAAAAAAATCACTTAGCTTACTTCAGAAACTGTCATGTATTTACTTTTGTTTAACTTTTTTTTGCTTCTACTTTGATCTCATATGTGTATCTTCTCTGCTTTGGAAATTATGTTTTATATATATATATATATATATATATTCTCTATGTCTTGATGAAACAATTGGTCACTTTTATTGACTCTAAATTTCCCTTTCACCTTCTGCTTAAAATCATTTCATTCTTAACCTCTATTTTTACCACTTTCTTTTTAGATAGATTCTTTCTGTTTATCCCAAAGCTAAAGGTTTGCCCAGAAAATATGACTACATTTTAATTCCAGGGTCAAGCACAGATGGAGCATCTTAAATAAATGTCTCACCATAGTGTTATCCCTTATAAACTGGAAAAATGCACTGACCCATCCTCAGAGGCAGGTATAAATGCAGGTGTCATATCCCAGTTATGAAAGAGTTTGCTGGGTCCTTCCTATCTATATAAAATAATTAATCACAGGAATGTTGTTGTTGTTCAGTTTCCCAGTGTTGTCTGACTCTTTGCAACCCCATGGACTGCAGCACTCCAGGCCTGCCTGTCACTCACCACCTGGAATTTGCCCAAGTTAATGTTCATTGCATTTGTGATGCCATCTAATCATCTTATCTTCTGACAGTCTCTTCTCCTTCACAGGAGAACACAGTGTTAAAAGTGCCAAGGATCTGGAGGATATTACGGAAGAGATTCTGGAGGATAAGAAAATATTTGGTGCATATGGATTGGGATATCCAGGTTGATGACAGTCAAGATTCAACTAAGCAGGTTTGGTGATTAGTGTGTAATTGACAGTATAAGGTGATGAATAAAAACATGGTCTCTAGAGCCAGTTTGTGCATGCTAAACTGCTTCAGTCATGTCCAACTCCTTGCCACCCTACGGAATATAGCCTACCAGGCTTCTCTGTCGATAGGATTCTCCAGGCAAGAATATTGCAGTGGTTTGCCAATCCATTCTCCAGGGGATCTTCCTGATGCACGGATTGAACTCTGGTCTCCTGCACTGCAGACAGATTTTTTACCATCTGAATCAGCTTTCAGTTCAGTCACTCAGTCGTGTCTGAATTTTTGCAACTACATGGACTGCAGCATGCCAGGCTTCCCTGTCCATCACCAACTCCTGGGGTTTATTCAAACTCATGTCCATTGAGTTGGTGATGTCATCCAACAATCTCATCCTCTGTCATCCCTTTCTCCTCCTGCCATCAATCTTTCCCAGCATAAGAGTCTTTTCTAGTGAGTCAGTCCTTCACATCAGGTGGCCAAAATATTGGAGTTTCAGCATGGGCATCAGTCCTTCCAATGAATATTCAGGATTGATTTCCTTTAGGATGGACTGGTTGGATTTCCTTGCAGACCAAGGGACTCTCAAGAGTCTTCTCCAAAACCACAGTTCAAAAGCACTAATTCTTCAGCGATCAGTTTTCTTTATAGTACAACCCTTACATCCGTAATGACTACTGGAAAAACCAAAGCTTTGACTAGATGGGCCTTTGTTGGCAAAGTAATGTCTCTGCTTTTTAATATGCTTTCTAGGTTGGTCATAGCTCTTCTTCTAAGGAGCAAGCATCTTTTAATTCATGGCTGCAGTCACCATCTGCAGTGATTTTAGAGCCCCCCAAAATAAAATGTGTCACTGTTTCCCCATCTGTTTGCCATGAAGTGATGGGACCAGATGCCATGATCTTAGTTTTCTAATGTTGAGCATTAAGCCTACTTCTTCACTCTCCTCTTTCACTTTCATCAGGAGGCTATTTAGTTCTTTGCTTTCTGCTATGTGTGGTGTCATCTGCATATCTGAGGTTATAAATATTTCTCCCAGCAATCTTGATTCCAGCTTGTGCTTCATCCAGCCCAGCAATGGCCTAGTAAATAAAGCAGAAGTAGATATTTTTTTGGAACTTTTTCAATGATCCAATGGACTTTGGCAATTTAATCTCTGGTTCCTCTGCCTTTTCTAAAACCAGCTTTGTGCATATGGATTGGGAACCAGCTTGCCTGGGACCAAATTTCAGCTGGAACTAACCATATGATATCAGGTAAATTGCTCAGATTCTTGGTAACTGTTTCTCTCTTAGCAATTGCAGTACTTAGTACTACTTAGCAATAGTAGTACTTACTCCATGCTATTTTTATAAGATTAGTTATGTGATATTAATATGCAGTGGAGCTTCCTGGTGGCTCAGTAGTAAAGAAACCACCTTCCAATGCAGAAAACAGGTTTAATCCCTGGGTTGGGAAGATGTTGTAGAGGAGGAAAAGGCAACACACTCCAGCATTCTTACCTGGGAAATCCCAAGACAGAGGAGCCTGGCAAACTACAGTCCATGGGGTCCCAAAAGAGTCAGAGACAATTTAGTGACTAAACAGACAAAAAAATAATAACATACCAAAGAGTCAGACACAATTTAGTGACTAAGCAGACAAAAAAATAATAACATACAATACTATGTTAACAAATAGGATTTAACAAAAAATGCACTTAGAACAATGCTTAGAATATAATGAATACCAGATGGTGCTAAAAGTAAAGAATCCACCTGCCAATGTAGGTCAGACTTAAGAGATGCTGGTTCCATACCTGGGTAGGGAAATTTTCCTGGAGGAGGAAATGGCAACCCACTCTAGTATTCTTGCCTAGAGAATCCCATGGACATAGGATAGCCCACATAGGTGGGCTACAGTTCATGGGGTCGCAAAGAGTCAGACACGATTGAGTGACTAACACAAACACACATGCAAATTTAGATATTATTATCTATACTCATATGATCCTTTTATAAATCTAAATTTGACTATGATAGTATCTTGTAGTTCTTCGGATGTTTATTCTTTAGAACCAATTCAAACCACCTGCAACTGAATTTCTTATGGGCAATGGTTAAAAATTCAGAACTCTGTACCCACTAGGTGTCTAAATTTTTCACAAGCACTTAGAAAATGTTGATGCACACTGGAGTGGGAAACCATGGACTATAAGTGAGGCAGGGTGAAGATGGTCTTGGATAGGATCAGGTTTTATAATGTTTGTGGTATTTATTTGAATCTAAAGGCACAATCATGCCTGCTAAGTCACTTCATCCCTGTTTGACTCTGCAAACCTGTGAACTGTAACCTGCCAGGTTTCTCTGTCCATGGGATTCAACAGACAAGAATACTGGAGTGGGTTGCCATGACTTCTTCCAGCAGATCTTCCTGACCCAGAGATTGAACCAACATCTTCTGCGGCTCCTGCATTGCAGGCAGATTCTTTACCCCTGAGACACCATGAAAGCCCCAGCACAGTGGTAAAGAATCTGCCTGCTAATGCAGGAGACACAAAAGATGCAAGCTCAATTCCTGGGTCGAGAAGATCACCTGGAATAGGAAACGGCAACCCCATCTAGTATTCTTACCTGAAATATTCCATGGATAGAGTAACCTGGTAGGCTACAGTACATGGGATGGCAAAGAGTCGGACATGACTGAACACACACACATACACAAACACACACATAATAGAAATTGAAGACTGCAAGACTTGTATCTGTGATGCTTTTATGCAGGGTTCTTTCTCTTTATTGCAGATGTTTAATTAGATAGAAATTGTACAGTGAGGATCATGAACACAGAACAATTTCTCTGATCTTTTTTTTTTTTTCCTCTTGTATTCAAGCTGAGAGAGTCTTCTTCAGCCTCCTAAAAGATTGACAAAAACCAATCTCTTCACCATATTCCTGATTTAAGTGAAAAGGGTTTAGGTCATGAGATGATCCAATTCTTTCTAGTTATGGTCTAAGGTCAGTCACTCTCCAAATCTCTGGAAACACATATCATTCAGACTTTGAATGATAATATAGGAAGTTAAAGGAAAACACATAGCAATGTTTATTAAAACATTTTTCTCAGTAATCTGAGGAGGTGAAGAGAAAATTTGGGACTGGAAAAATACGGTTTGCTTTTTATGACTTGATAGAAAAGAGTTAACAAATGAAAAACATGAACATATTCTTGAGATAGCATTTTTAGCTAGTCTGTTTAGTTGAGACAAAGGGTATTTCATTAAAAAATAGTTTGAATTAAGGCCAGGATAGGGTCACCTGGCAGCCTGAACTTTCGAAAGATGTCTTAACATCATAGACTGTGTTTTCCCAGGAACAAATATTCAGCTTCACATGAGGAATCGATATTGCTGGAAATGTTATTTCCTTTAAGCTGTTAAAGGTATACTAGAATATGCATTTCATTATATTAAAACATTCCGAGGTGACTTCAGGCCAGAATTCCAGATGAGCAATAGTTATCGAAAAGAAAGCCTGGGGAGGGTAGAATGAAACCATTGCTTTGAGAGCTGGACCATTGTTTCTTAGGGAGTGAAATATCTCTTAACTTTTCAAAAATTTACAACTGATGCACACACAGGCAAGAATTATAACTCTAATCTCATTGATAAGCTGCCAACCCATGTTCAAAATCTAAATCAAGCAACTCCAAACTTCTTTGAGGAAAAGGTACATTTTATTTCCTTGAAAGTAGAGGAAAGGAGTTAAAGCATGACACAGGAAAAAGATGAAATTGTTATTTGGGAATAGTTGAAAGAAAAGAGCATTGACCACAAGTATGAGGCATACATCTTAATTATGGCTATAACTATAACAAAGGAAAAAAAAAGAACACTCTACTTTTATCTTTTCTTATTTGCAGACTTAGGAAATTGCTCTAAATAATGAACTAATAAGAAGAGATCTGTTGGTTAGATGGATATTTTAAGGGAAAAAATATGATACAGGTAATGGATCTTTATATGGTTATAAAATAGTTTTAATTGTGATATTTCACTATAAGAAGGTGATAAATATAAATATCTTCTAATTTAATAATTTTACATGCATTAGATAAGGGGCTGATTGGGAAAAAAAATCTTAAGGATCTTCCTGGAAAGAAAGGCAAGAAGAGGACGATGGCAATTCTGCCTAGTAATTCCCCCCTTCCTTTCCAAGGATCAATACATTCTAAGACTAAGGGATAGATTTAGGAAGGCATGTATGTTACGTTTTGGGGGATGGAATGGGAGCCTGTGAAAACACTGGGAATCCCAAGAAATCTGGGAGTTTTTGTGATCTCAAGAGAAATAAATGTACCTCGGTGTTTTTTGTATGTTGGTCCATCAGTTCAGTTCAATCGCTCAGTCAACTCAGTCATGTCTGACTCTTTGTGACCCCAGGGATTGCAGCATTCCAGGCCTCCCTGTCCAACACCAACTCCTGGAGTTTACTCACACTCATGTTCATTGAGTCGGTGATGACATCCAATCGTCTCATCCGCTATTGTCCCCTTATCCTCCCACCTTCTATCTTTCCCAGCATCAGGGTCTTTCAAATGAGTCAGTTCTTCGCATCAGTTGGCCAAAGGTTTGGAGCTTCAGCTTCAGCATCAGTTCTTCCAATGAATATTCAGGACTGATTTCATTTAGGATGAACTGCCCTTCTTCAGCCCATGTTGGTCTATAGAAGGGCAGTAATATCAGTGACAGTAGAGAGCATGAATAGATTTTAAATATGATAACATCCTTCAAAGTCAATGTGGAATCTATGTCTATCAGCTTTCATGTATGTATAATCTCTAAGTTATTGATTATGCTTATCTAGGATAATCAGAAACTTCTAGAAGTTCTGGCAGAATATATTTTATTTCAATAGAGAATTTAATTTAATGTTTTTATAAAATATGCAAAAATAAATTGAACTGAATGAAAATCAGTCCTTCAAATGAAGATTTAAAAATTACAGTTTGGCTACAAGCAATAGAACCAAGAGTTCAAGTGAAGATATTTTAATTTTTCTTGTGTTACTGTAACAAATAAGCACAAAATCAGTACCTTAAAAGCACACCAATTTAACAGGAACTCAGTGTACCAAAAAAAAAAAAAAAGATATAATCTGGACATATAACTTACATCTATTAGAAAAGCTAAATCACAGTGGACCACAGACCTAAATGCAAAGTATAGAAGCTATAAAAATCCTAGAAAGTAACACATAGGAGGGAAGTTAGAGGACCTTGGGTATGGCAATGAGTTTTTTGGTACAAACAAAAGGTATAATACACGAAACAAATAATTGACAAGTTGGACTTTTTGATTATTAAAAACTTTTTCTCTAGAAAAGACAATTCTGAGAGAATGAGAAAACATGCCACACTCTTGGAGGAAATATTTGTAAAATATACATCTAATAAAGAACTTTTACCCAAAATAGTCAAATTATTCATAAATATAAAAAATAATAAAAAAAACTATTCAATTTAAATGGTCCATAAACTTTAACAGATGTCCCATCAACAAAGATACATGTAACACAAAAGCATGTAAAAATATACTCACATGAAATATTATCAGGGAAGTGCAAAGTAAGCAACAATTAGATTCCAGTGCACATCTATTAATATGGGCAAATCCAGAACACTGACAATACTAGATACTGGCAAGAATGTAAAGCTATCAGAATTCTCATCAATTGCTGGTGAAATGCAAAACAGTGCAGTCACTTTGGAAGAAAATAAGATTTCCTAAAAAATTAAACATATTCTTGCCATTCGATCTAGCAATCATTTTCCTTGTCATTTACCCAAATGAGTTGAAAACACATGTCCACACAAAAATCTGCATGTAGATATTTATGTTGTTGTTGCTCAGTCATTAAGTCATGACTCACTCTTTGCAATGCCATGGACTGTAGCATGCCAGGCTCCTCTGTCCTCCACCATCTCCCAAAGTTTGCTCAAATTCATACCCATTGAATAGCTGATGGTATCTTGCCATCTCATCCTCTGGCACCCCTTCTGCTTTTGGCTTCAGTCTTTCCTAGCACCAGGGATTCTTTCCAATGAATCAATTGTTTATAGAAGCTTTATTTATAATTACCAAAATTCAGAAGTTACCAAGATGTCTTTCTGTAGGTAAATGGATAAATAAGTGGTGGGATATTATTTAGTACTAAAAGAAATGAGCTATCAAGCCTCATAACAGAAAGCAAAGAAGAGCCTCTTGATGAAAGTGAAAGAGGAGAATGAAAAAGCTTGTTTAAAACTCAACATTCAAAAAACTAAGATTATGGCATCCAGTCCCATCACTTCATGGCAAATAGATGGGGAAGCAATAGAAACAATGACAGACTTTATTTTTTGGGGCTCCAAAATCTCTTCAGATAGTCACTGTACCCATGAAATTAAAAGATGCTAGCTCTTTGGAAGAAAAGCTATGACCAACCTAGACAGCATATTAAAAAGCAGAGACATAACTTTGCTGACAAAGGGCCATCTATTCAAAACTATGGTCTTTCCAGTAGTCATGTATAGATGTGAGAGTTGGACCATAAATAAAGTTGAGTGTGAAGAACAGATGCTTTTGAACTGTGGTATTAGAGAAGACTCTTGAGAGTCCTTTGGACTGCAAGGAGATCCAACCAGTCCATCCTAAAGGAGATCAGTCCTGGGTGTTCATTGGAAGGACTGATGTTGAAGCTGAAGCTCCAATACTTTGGCCACCTGATGCAAAGACTCATTGGAAAAGACCTTCAAGCTGGGAAAGATTGAGGGTAGGAGGAGAAGGGGATGACAGAGGATGAGATGGTTGGATGGACATGAACTCAATTCCAACTCAATGGACATGAATTTGAACAAGTTCTGATAGTTGGCAATGGACAAAGAGGCCTGGTGTGCTGCAGTCTATGGGGCCACAAAGAGTTGGACATGTCTGAGTGACTGAACTGAACTGAGCAACTGAACAACACTATCATGCCAGGATAAGATATGGATGAAACTTAACTGCATATTTCTGAAGGAAGACAAAAGCAATTATAAAAAGCTACATACTTTATGATTTCAATTATACAACATTCTGGAAGAAGCAAAACTATGGAGACAGTAAAAAATAAGGAGTTGTTGGAAGGAGGGATTGAATAGGTGGTGCACAGAAATTTTTAGAAAAAAAGAAAAATATTTAGGATGGTGCTATAATGGTCAATACATTCCATTTTATATTTGCCCAAATCCATGTGATGTCCAACAACAATAATGAATTTTACTACTAACTATAGACTTTGTGTGATTATGATATGCCAGTGTAGGTTTATCATTTGTGATAAATGTACCATTCTGGTGTGGGATGTTGATAATTGGGAAGATTATGCATGGGTATATGCAAAGAATATATGGGAAGTCTCTTTTTTTTCCCCCAATTTTGCTGTGTAAGTAAAATTGCTCTAAAAATAGCCTTTCCAGAAACCACTTATTTTTCTATATATTTCCATAGGTCAGAAATCTGAAATGAATTTCATGGGGCTATAGTCAAGGTGTTCTCACAGCTGGTTGCTTTTAGATATTCTAGGATTAATTTATTTCTTGACTTTTCTAGTTTCTTTTAGAGGATTTACCCATTTATTGGATTGTGATTGAATCTCTCCAAACTCTACTTCATTCATCACTCTAACTCTGACTCCTCCTGCGTTCATTTTATAAGAATCCAATTATTACATTATACCCACTAGCTGGCTGCAGTCCATTGGGTAACAAATAACATGACTTAGCGATCAAACAACAACACTAGGATAGTACAGTATGCTGCTGCTGCTGTTGCTAAGTCGCTTCAGTTGTGTCCGACTCTGTGCGACCCTATAGACGGCAGCCCACCAGGCTCCCCCATCCCTGGGATTCTCCAGGCAAGAACACAGGAGTAGGTTGCCATTTCCTTCTCCAATGCATGAAAGTGAAAAGTGAAAGTGAAGTCGCTCAGCCATGTCGGACTCTTAGCAACCCCATGGACTGTAGCCTACCAGGCTCCTCCGTCCATGGGATTCTCTAGGCAGGAGTACTGGAGTGGGTTGCCATTGCCTTCTCTGATAGTACAGTATATGCTCCCCTAGTTCAAGATCTTTAATTTAAACATGTCCGCAAAGTTCCTCTTGCCATGTAAAGTAACATTCACAGGTTGTAGAAACTAAGACACAAGCATCTTTGGGAATCCATTGCTCAGTCCACCACACTGAATCCTAAACAAACGTATCCAACTAATTGAGCTTCACCACCGTGTTTTCCCAAACTGATTCTCTGCTTGTTTCCCAGAAAGCATCTTTTTTCATGGTCCCTAGAGTCCAAAATAAATCAGAAGGTATGCAGCGGAAATTATTGTAATTTCCAGAGTAGATGAAAAATATTCTGAAAATATATGCCACCTATCATATTCCCAGATGAGAATGAGTGATAACAGAAGGCTGCTTGGTTTTCAGGTTGTTCATTCACCAAACCCAATTGTTATAAATAACTCTGTCCCCAAATGATATATTAGGCTTTACTGAGATCCACATACAAATAAGAGTAAAATGGAAGCAACATCTAACTTCCCTATGGGAAGCACGGATAGCATGGTCTGAAATAGAGTATAGACTAACATTTATGATGGGAATAGATTAACCCTCTGACATGACTGTTATGAGTTAACCATATGAGGAAATTAATTTAGACCATTTGTTTTTAATAGTTGTATAATGTTGTATTCTCATGTATTCTACTTTTGATATTAAAGTCTGAAATTGTTGTTTTAGAAGTAGTTTTCTAAGACTGGATATTACAACATTTTGTCAACATTTACTTTTCAACTTGGATTCATGAGTTTAATTCATCATTAAAAACAATTCTCTTAGACTTGATTGGTATAGGAAAATCATCTATGACATATGGTTTGCATCATCTAAGGAAGTTTTTTTGACATTAAAATTAATATGCCAAAGCCATTAATAAATTGTAAATATCTGCATCAAAAATTAAATTATCTGAGATAAGCTTTGAATTTAGAAAATTTACAAATGCTCTATCTTCTTAATAAGTTAATATGAGATTCATCTTGCATTTACTTCCAGCTTTAGGTTATTAAAAATTATCTTACCCAGCATGAATATGTTCTTTTTTAAGACAAAAAGAAACAATTTAATGAGAGTGCTCCTTGAGTTATAGTTGTGCTTCCATTATTAAATTAGAGATAGAAGATAAAATGAAGGTTTTGAATATAGTTTTTTTTCCCCCTTTAAAAGATTCTACGGTCATTAAAAAAAGTCTTTTTAACTTTATATTTCCCTTGTCATCCCAGACTAATTACAGCAACATGCTGTACACTATCACATTAAACTACCAGAAGCCTCGGTACTTTAGTCTTTTCAATAAGCTTTTGTTTTTTTGTCAAATGAACTCCCAGTGTTAAGGACCTATTAAAAATATTTAGATTATCTATGTATGTACATATTCATAAATCAAACAAAGGAAAAATTATGAATAGAGAAAGTTTTTACTTCATAGTCAACTATTTTTGATACTAATGTCATTTGGGTATGTTGATTTTCTCAAACATAAAATGTATGAAAGTTAGGAGGAAAGAGTATACAATAGATTTAATCATCATTTGACTTTTCCAAATCTATAATTTTCTGGTAAGTTACAAATGGATGGTTGATTTGGGAAAATAAATCTTGGTTTGGGAATTAATAACAACTGTTAACTCAAGCACTGCCTTTCACTATGCAACACTAGGTGAGACTTCAGACATTTTTGACATTAGAGTCCTTTTTATAGATGAGCTGGGTTGGATTATGTCATCTCTGTTTTCTCTTTCATATCTCTAATATGTTGTAACTTTATTGTCGAGTATGACAAATTCTCACTCCCATATATGCACACTAAAGGAGATATAAGATTAAACTTTCAGTGGAGAGCATTTTTGAACTGAGAAATTCTTACCAAAACAAGTACATATGAAACTTAACTTAAGGTAGTTTTTGAGCTCCTACTAGTGCTATTTTAATTAGGACACAATGAATAAACCTTTATTGATTGAATGTAAGTAACCTGTGATTTCATTAGAATGTAGGTTCTAGTCAGAGCACATGACTCCTATTTTTCTCTGTGTAATTTCTTCACTTCTATATTTACTGTTTTGTTTCGTCTTTTTTTTTTTTTTTAATTTTCTCTTTTTGCAAAATAAAGGCTAATGTATTTAAGGACTGCAAACCATTTTAACTATCTCAATAATGGGCTAAATTTAAACAAATGAAACTAAACAGACAGAGTAAATGTTTGTATATTTAGATTCAAAGCACCATTATAATTGTTGTTGATTCCTATGGATTTTCCTACCAATCTCATCAGTCCCTCCCCCATTTCCCATTTTTTTCCTTAAAGCTCTACTTCCTGATGTAATTTGAAATGCTTTTGCCCACTCTTTCAGTTGTGTGCATTCTTATTTTTTTTTTCTCCCCAGCAGATGGAAACAGCACCATAGAGCTGACCATCTCTAGAAGCAGATATCCTTATAAACTAGACATTATATGGCATGGTTTTTGTGTGAAGCCCCAAGTCTTTACTCAGTTGACTAGATAACATAGGCACATATACATTTTTGTTCTAAGGATAAATCTAGATCATCTTCAGTAGATACTATAAACTTTATATGTGAGTCCTCTGCTATCAGAACTGAATAAATTTACTTTCATTTATCTATGTCTACATTCATCTACATGCATCTTCATCTACTTCAATAAACTGTCATTCCTGTGGTTTACATTATCACACCCACAGTTACTTCTCCAACAGACTTAGTTTGGGGATCCAGTACAATTTAGCCTCAAACTCTAACAATTAACATCTTTATTGTGATTTCCTACTATAGATTATTAGTTTATGGAGCAAGAAAAAAAGTAGAACTGGAATTAAATGAAATATTAAAAAGGTAAAGTTGTGTTTATTGATATGTTTGTGTGTTTATTTTAAAAAAGAAATCATTCCAACAATGTATTTGAAATAGATGAAAACAAGTTATATACTTCTCAGTTTATCCTTTTCTCCATTTAAAGTCCCTAATGTTAATGAGCACATCTTTAACTCTCTGAGGTGTGTCTCATACCCTACATTATTTGGTTCCATCCCTTAAGACCGACCCAAGTCCATCAGGACCTTTGACTGAATAGTTCAGTCTGTATGCCAGCATATACTTAAAGAATATACATGATCTCTCCTCAGTCAAATTTCCTTTTGACCAAAGCCAAACCTCCTCTTTCATTTGTATTTCTCAACTATGCCTATAAACATGACTGAGTTTTCTTAAATTAAGTGGGACAGAAATAAATTAATCAAAAAGGCAAGATTTTATCCTTTTGTACACTTGAAATTACTGTAATAAAATTATCAAATTAAGTTCCAGAATATGCTGAGAAATCACCATGTGAATCCTGATCACTGTGATACCTAAACATTGGAGTTTATATCATTGCTTTTTTATGTATTAATATTTGTATGGTTGATACCAGAAGGGCTAATTACTATTTGAGAAGCAAACAAAAAAGAATCAGCTTGGTTGACATTAGAGGGAATTGGAGACCCATAGTTTTTTCCACTTTGAGATGTTTGCACTCTTATTTTGGGAACTCTGAGGCTGTTTGTCTGTCTAGTGAATGGATGACCTCATAGGTTGGATTCTCCAGGAAGTTGACTGTGAGATAAGATTATACCTGGGAAGTAATAAGGGATACCTTTGGGATCAACATTGGTAAGGGGAAGGAAATGAAGTAAAAACGAATAGGGGAAGAAGTTGCACTTAATGTAGTCTCTGAAGGTCTTTGAATTGGGATGCCCTGGGCTTCCCAGGTGGCATTCGTGGTCAAGAATTCATCTGCCAATGCAGGAAACATAATGAGACGCGGGTCCGATCCATGGGTCAGGAAGATCCCCTGGAGAAAGGCATGGAAATCCACTCCAGTATTATTTCTTGGAGATGTCCATAGACAGAGGAGCCTGGAGGGCTAAAGTCCATGGGGTCACAAAGAGTCAGACATGACTGAAGTGACATAGCATGCATGCATGCAGAGCTTTCATGAGTTGGAGCAAGAGGCCTGGACTTAACATCTCCATATCAACCAGATATTTGATGTAGGCTGCCCAAAAAAGTGGTTTGACCTTGCAAGGGGCAGTGCACTTCTTCTGAGGCAATTCATAAGAGGCTGATTAGTTAAGGACTGACAACTAGCAGTCAGTCCATCAACTGGAGGAACAAGCCTTACCACTTGAAGAAGGTCTAAAAAGCACATGATAACATGGGCTACAGATACACTGGCAAAACCAGCTGAGAATATCCGGGAGACTCAGTGCAGCTCCTCTGATCCATTAAAGTCTAGAATTCTCCCACTGAGTATTATCCTCTCACTGTTTCCCTTTTGAAATATAACTGTTTCCATCAAACACATTAAATCACTTGTATTTATGAACTAAATGCATCTGTTTTGTCACTCTGTAAAGAATGTGCTCTTTATGAGCATCTTTTTGAAAAGAACTTTTTGGAGGGGGTAATGTCCAAGTTGCTAGGTGGAAAAGAGTCTTTTCAAATAGATATTTACATAGCTGTCTGTAACTAAATCAATGAGGAAACCTTGGTAAGCTACTCAGAATTAATCATAGGATATGTGTAATATAAGGGACTCAAAAATAGTCTTCATAAATATCATCATCTGATGCTCGTGTAAATAACATTTTTCATCATTTGCATCTTATCTGTACTTTAAAGTACCATTATCAGAGAAAGTACAGTGCATGTTTAGATAACTGATTCATTCATCTAACTATCCATCCACTAAACACATGTTTTCTGAGAACCTTTATATGCCTTTACCTATACTAAAAACCTGGGACACAAACTTATTAATCACTAGAACAAATAGTTTACTGTTCAGCAATGGAGAAAAACAAATAAAATATAAAACATACAGGGATGACAGTAGAAATGTACACAAATTTTAGTGGTGACTAGAAGAAAGCTTTGTGGAAAGCAGAAAGGTTGGCACTAGAAATGAGTCTTTAATAATGTGCAGAATTTCTTTTTTTTTTTTCCCACAGAAAACAAGAGTGTTTGAGACCAAAGATAAAGGTTGTAAAAGGACCCTCTCTCTGCCACCTAAGTTATAACTCTTACTTAAAAGTTTGTTTTCACATTAAGCATATTAAAGTATTATCTGTTTCTTAGTGGTCCTACATGTGAGACAAAATACAGTCCTAAGGGTGCATTTTAGTAGAAATCTCCATGCAGAATTAGTGGGAGGATTCCTACAAAATGACAGCACTTTAAATTTATTGAAAGCTGTTGTATAGAATCCTTGTCAGTTATATCTCATTCACCACTCTCACCACCAAGTCTCAGTTTCCTCATCCCAAAAGTGAGATTTGTTTGAGTGAAGAGAGCGGTTCCTTTGAAATTCAATATTTTGTGAATTCACTTGAAATCCACCTAAGAGACATCTTATATTTTCCTTTTCATCATAAAGTCTGCATCTTTGGCCTTTACAAATTACTCCAAGCCAACTGTATAACTGGAATAGTGCAAAAACATTGATCGAAAAGTTCTCTAGGATATATTTAGGTATATGTCATTTGCGCAAAAGACAAACACAACTATTTTAAAACTGAAGTTACTTGGTGAAGACAACAAAAACAGTCTGAATTTATATTCAGTGATCCTATTCTCTACTTTTGTTTTCCATCTTCTGCAATGGCATTTTTATGTTATTGAATTTCATTGCAATTATGTCCCCCCAAGTTTTTCTTTGCATTTATAAAAATGATGAAAATAGTAAATTTTATATATCAGTATCCTACATAATTCACTTAATGACCTATAGAAGGAAGGAAGGAAGGATGAAAGAAATAAGGAAGGAAGAGCAAATAGACACATGTGTCTAATCAAAATTTAAGAAATAATTTCTGGATATTTGGATAAGCTCACCTCACATACTGTAGACTTTGCCATAAGATATGTTAAAATATTTGAGCATGATTCAACAGAATACCTTTATCAATGCATTCTTTTACTATATCCTAATTTTCACCACTAATTCATATATTTGAAAGCTGCTTATGAATTTGTTGCAGCTACACATCTAATATTAGAATTAATAATTTTAATCATTCTTACATTTTTGGATGGGAAAACCTCTCTATAAACTGTCAGGTTTTAAGCAAAATTGTAACATTTATGCATATTTTGGTTTATTTTCAATAAAGTTGCAGTCAGTAAAATTCAGAGACCTAATACATGTGTATCATTTTGATTTGTAATAGACTGATTGTTTAATTAGACAATAGTATAGCTTCTAATATGACATTTTAATTCAATTAATTTTCTCATGATCCATTGTTAAATATCTGCAAGATAAGGGAGAAACACTAAGAAAAACTTTAGGTTGAATTGGAATCACAATAGACATGTGGAGATTCATAGAAGACAAAAATGTTTCACCTGCTATGCAAATATCTTTTAAAGGGTTATCAATTCTTGATTAGGCAACATCACTGCAAAAAATCCATTCCTATTTGCTCAGTTGTAACAACACAAGCACTCTGTTTTAATTCTCATGTTTAACACTTGTAATTTTTAAGCCAATTTCAATTATGTTGACCCTACCTATGCACACATTGTTCAAGCTTAAATCACAAAAATGTGTACTTTTTTCTGAGCATTCAAGAGCTCTACCAGTAAAGTTAGAAACCCTGTGATCTGTCTTCAAATTCACACCTTTAGATTGTGCTAAAATTGAATCAGAACGTATGGGGTTATTTTAAGAACGTGCATTATTTAATGTGGCAAAGCAGTAGAGGTTTTTAGCCATTTGCTGTTTCAAATCCAGGAATAGCTATTAATGTATCCTCACAGATTATTTATTCCTATAAGGAAAAAGTAGTAAGTATACATTACAGAAGAATGTAACATTTTGACCTCGAGTACATGCGTGCTAAGTCACTTCAGTCTTGTCCGATTCTGTGACCTATGGACTGCAGCCCTCTGTCTCCTCTGTCTGTGGGATTCTTCAGGCAAGAATATGGGAGTGGGTGGCCATTTCCTCCTCCAGGGAATCTTCCCCACCCAGAAATCCAACATCGGTCTCCTGCTTGGCAGGTGGGTTCTTTACTACTAGTGCCACCAGAGAAACCCAACATTTTGAACAGGTGATCAAAATTAACATTCCCAGTGAGGGACAGATGTTCATAATGTGTCCTTAGAGGAAAAACCCTAAGAAAGATACAGTCTCATTTACATAATATTCAGAGTGCTAATTTACAACTGGAGTCTGCTCATGAGGCAACATAAAATAAAATAAAAATGAGGAACATTCTTCTGGTAATAGTAATAATAATAGTAATAGTAATAATAATGTACTATATTTGTCAAATTATCAGTATATTAAAGGATAAAAACTGAAAAAGACTGAAGAGACATGAGAAGTAAATTCAATATTTTGCCTTTGACTAGATCCTATACTGGAGAGTAAATAATAATAAACTATAGGGTTATTTTTTTAAATGAATAAGGAGAGTAAACTAGATAAAATATTCAATCATTTTAAAATTTACTGAGTGAAAACTGCTTTGTAATTATGTAAGAGAATATTATCCTTATTTATAATGAATGTATATGAAGATGTTCATTGGTTAATGGACATGATCTATGCAATTGCTCTAAATTTTGTAAGAAAAAAGCACACATACACACACACATCCCATGAAAGAGAGAGAGAAGGAGATAGATGGAGAATGAGAGAGAAATGTAAAAGCAAACGGGGCAAAATGTTAGCAATAGGCAAGCTTGGGTAAAACATATCAGAGTTCTTTGTACTATTCTTATTCTTGCGTATTTCTGTAATTTAAAAACAATTTTAATAAAAATATTAAAAAATTGAAAACTAAAAGCAAAGCATATTTTTTGAAAAATGCACATATAGTACTTTGTTGATTTTTAAAATAATTAATTAAAAGAAAAAACAACAATGAATTGTAGGAACAGAGCTCAGAATTATGATACAAGATGCTCTACGTATTTGATCTCACCATTCAATGAGTATCTAATGTATATCAAATATAATGATTATACTTTCCTCATCAGCATCCCCAACCCAGTAAACCTGTTGAACAGCCATTATTAACTGTCACAGATGAAGAAGGTGAGACATGGAAAGTTTACCTAACTAATTTTTACAACTATGTAGAGCTGCAGACAAAAGTTTAAAGGCAGAAACACAGATTGTATTCATTATATTTTCATTATGTCAAAACTGCTATTTATCTGGTCCACATTTTCACTATACAAATAAGAAATGTAAGGTCTTAAAGGTATGAAATGACTTGACTCACAAACATGACTCACTGTCGGTCTACACTGCTACTGCGACTGATCATGGATAAAAAAACAGTGTAAGTGAGGTTGACCAAGATAGCCAATACCATCTGAATGGCCAACGCAAACTGATTCAGTTACAATGGGAAACTAGCTAAAATATATGTGCCTAGATTATTATTAAACACCCTTGATTCTTTCAACATTTGTTAATTCATGATTTATACATTTTAGAATTATTTTTCTTAATTAAATTGTAGCATATGTATGTAAAAGTGGGCAGCTCATAAGTTTAAATCTCATTTATTTTTTATAAAGTGAGCAACACTTAATACCATTTTCCAGATCGAAGAACAGATGAAAGAATAGAACAAAAGCAGCACCCTAGAAGTCCCCAGTTTCTCCCTCTCATAGAAGGAAACTTCTACTTGACCTCAGTCACTGAAATTACTTTGGCCTGTCTTGGAACATTTTATAATTATGTCATGAAACAAACATGTGTTTGTCTCCCTTTATGCAACACTTGTGTGATGTAATCAGGTTTCTATTGAAGTGATTTATTCATTTTCATTATTGTGTACTATTTCTTTGTGACTGTCAGTCAGTTCAGTTGCTCAGTCGTGTCTAACTCTTTGTGACCCCATGAATCGCAGCATGACAGGCCTCCCTGTCCATCACCAACTCCTGGAGTTTACTCAAACTCATGTCCATCGAGTCGGTGATGCCATCCAGCCATCTCATTCTCTGTTGTCCCCTTCTCCTCCTGCCCCCAATCCCTCCCAGCATCAGGGTCTTTTCCAATGAGTCAACTCTTAGCATGAGGTGGCCAAAGTATTGGAGTTTCAGCTTCAGCATCAGGCCTTCCAATAAACATGCAGGACTGATCTCATTTAGGATGGACTGGTTGGATCTCCTTGCAGTCCAAGGGACTCTCAAGTGTCTTCTCCAACACCATAGTTCAAAAGCATCAATTTTTCAGTGCTCAGCTTTGTTCACAGTCCAACTCTCACAGCCATACATGACCACTGGAAAAACCATAGCCTTGACTAGATGGACCTTTGTTGGCAAAGTAATGTCTCTGATTTTTAATATGCTATCTAGGTTGGTCATAATTTTCCTTCCAAGGAGTAAGCGTCTTTTAATTTCATGGCTACAGTCACCATCTGCAGTGATTTTGGAGCCCCCCAAAACAAAGTCTGACACTGTTTCCCCTTTGTGACAATGAAGTGAATTGGCTAAGTCGTGTCCGACTCTTTGCGACCCCATGGACTATAGCCTACCAGGATCCTCTGTCCATGGGATTTTCCAGGCAAGAATTCTGGAGTGGATTGCTATTTCCTTCTCCAGGGGATCTTCCTGACCCAGGGATTGAACCCGGGTCTCCCACATTGTAGGCAGACGCTTTACCGTCTGAGCTACCAGGGAAGCCCCTTTGTGAGTTCAGTTCAATTCAGTTCAGTGCAGTTCAGTCGCTCAGTTGGTGTCCGACTCTTTGCGACCCCATGAATCACAGCCCGCCAGTCCTCCCTGTCCATCACCAGCTCCCGGAGTTTACTACCATATAATTGTTGACTTTACTGTCCATGAAAACTTGGAAAATTATGAGTAATACTGATCTGTACATCTTTGTACTGGAGAATGAAATGGCTACCCATCCCAGCATTCTTGCCTGGAAAATCCCATGGATAGACAAACCTGGAGGCTACACTTCATGGGGGTCACTAAGACTTGGACACAACTGAGTGACTGAGTACTTCCTTGTATATGCTTTTTGTTAGCAAAAACATGCATTTCTGTTACAATTATGCCTAGCACAAGTTTATCTGAGATATTATTAAGATTTAATAGATATTGCCAACAACTTTCCAAATGGCATGTATCAATTCATACTGCTTAATATAGTATAAAGAGATATGCAGTTATTCCAAATTCTTGCCATTGCTGACTCTTAGAATTTTCTCTGTTTTTAATTTTATTTTAGTTATTTGATAGGTATATAGTAGAGTCACATTGTGATTTTATTCAAAGTCTTCTAATGACTCTTCACATATTAATTGGTTGTTTGGCTATCCTGCTCATGGAGTGCCTATTCATGTTTTTATCCATATATTATTTAATCTGTTTCTTATTGAGTAATAAGAGTAGAACTTATATTTTATGTATGAGAATCTTTCCTAGTTATATCCTTTGCAAATATCTTCTATTGTATGGTTTTCCCTTTCTCCATCTTGATGACATATTTTGATGAGCACAATAATGAATTAACTCTGATATATCCATATTTTCATTATGGCTACTGAATTTGTATCCTATTGTGTTCTGAAGATCATGGAATCTCCCTCTGTTGTTTTTTTTTTTTTTCCTAGAGTTGTTCCTCTTTACCTTTTAGGTCTACAGATCAAATGACTTGGGGACTGGGCTTCACAATGATTTCACAACGACTTCTACTGAATTTACTGTTAGAACCCCATCTGATTTCTCCTCTGAATCAATTTTCCCTTTTAACAAATGTCTATGCAGCCTGGGTCATAGCACAGCCCAGGTTGAACTTATCAAACTTTCTGAAATATCAAGGGGCAGAAACTATGAATCTTAGGAAAATGACACCTCCCTGTCTATGTGTGGAGTACTTAGGGAAAATGTTCCAGAATCTGGGTTGGGGTAATATTTTCTCCAGGAAAAATTTCAACTTTGTACATAAAGTTAGTTTGAGCCAATCAGTAAAAATATGCACGGGAGCTGAATAATAAGATCAGAACGTGGTTTGCTACAACAAGATTATAAATTCAAGAAATGCAGACTATTTGAAGGGAGCACTTCAGGCCCTCTTATGATTTTTGTGTAGAGTTTAATTTGGCATAGTTATTTTTCATCCAAGCATGGCTGTTACTCTGATATGGTTGATTAGGCTTGCAATCAGACAAATTCCTGGGCTGAAATGGACACTTGTTGTCCTCTTCTCTTTATTGAAAAATTTGCAGTCTGTTCATTTACTTCCCACTTACACAGCATGCCTTCATCTAATAATTAACAATTTCAGTTTAAAATGTTGCTTTCTTAATGTGATCAATGTTACATTGCTCCCTTCTTATTCAAATAACCCAAGCTCTTTATGCATGGACACAGCATCTGTTTATCTTTTGGTTTAATATATAGTCCCCATAAACTTTAAGTTCATAGTTAACAAGAGTTTTAAATGAAAGTAACAGCATAAACATAGGTAAATAGAGCTGCCTTTACCACTTTTGCTCCCCTAAGCTCAAAGCAAGATTTTTTTTTGTTTATTTATTTTACCTTTTTAACAACTTGAGTTATTTTTCTAAGTGGTCTCTACATTAAATATTTTACATCCTTGGAGGACATTTTGCTGCTTCCTGATAGCCAAGTCAAGCTCATAATCACATTAATTCTTTGGGGGTGTGGTATCATTAAATATCTACAATCCAATTTTTATTGCAAATTGTTTAAACCAATGAACTTTTTCTGGAGATACTAAAATGCCAAGGTATAAAGTAGAGTGAGGCCTGTATCAAAGTGTAAATTTAGAGTACTTTGAACTTCAAACTGAAACCTAAGCTATGAAAAGATTTCTAGCTTTGTCAGCATGACAGGTTTCCCTGAAGGCTCAGAGGGTTTCTCTGGTGGCTCAGATGATAAAGACTCTACCTACAATAGAAATTGCATGAGACCTGGGTTCTATCTTTTGGTCCGGAAGATCCCCTGGAGAAGGGAATGGCAACCCACTCCAGTATTCTTGCCTGGAGAATCCCATGGACAGAGTAGTCAGGTGAGCTACAGTCCAAGGGGTCCCAAAGAGTCAGACACAATGAGTGACTAACACTGGGATTATTTAGTTAATTTATTTAGCAAATACTATGTAGCACACAGTAGCCAGGTTTTCATTAGGCATTGTGCAAATTAACTAATCTCCCTAACACACCTATGATGTAGCTACTTTCTGATTCAAACTTTACAAATAAGAAAAGGGAAGTAATACGAAGTTTAATAATCAAATAACTTTTCCATGGTTGCACAGCTGGAAAATAGTATTCCACCAGAGAGTCTGCCTCCATAGTTCATGCCCTTAAACTGCTTTACTAATTTTAAAGAGGTCTATATTGAAGATTAAGTGACTGACACTCCAAGCAGACTTGATCCTTTCCTGACTTGAAACTTTGATGCCAGTTCTCATATGGAGGGGTTCATTTTTGTTTCAAAAGCTTTTTCCCTGCCTTGCTCCTTATTTGAATTTTCTGACCTGTTTTACATAATGTTCTAGAAATGAAGTATTACACTATTTTGTTTTGTTTTGTTTTTTTCTTCCTTTCTGCTGTGTTCTAGAGATAATTAAATCTTGTCCTTGGTCTCTGACTCTGTCTGGTATGTCTGAGGTCCTTCTTCCTGGTATCAAACCTCACTGATGAAGTCTTTGTGCCTATATGGGGCCTAAGCATACCCTTTTGTTCAGCTGCATTTTCAAGACACCTAAATCTGTGACTTTCTGTACTACATTCAGTCTAACTCTTTACCTGGGATATTGCCAGCTATCTGCCACCTGTATGAACAATATCCATTCAGACATTATCCTCTGTCTAGCTAAGCAAACTTCCTCTTTTTTAAAAAAACATTTTTTGGAGCATAGTTAATAACAATGTTGTGTTAGTTTCTACCATACAGTAAAATGAAGTTTTTATACATATACATATACATATACTTATATCCAGGTTTCCCTGAGGTCTTAGTGGTAAAGAATCTGCCTTCCAATCTGCCAGGAAACATGGTATTGATACCTGAGTCTGGAAGATTCCCTGGAGAAAGAAATGATGACCCACTGCATTTCTTGCCTGGGAAATTCCATGGACAGAGGATCCTGGTGGATTATAGTCCATGAGGTCACAGTTGGACACAACTTAGTGACTAAACAATAGCAATGTATATATCCACTCTTTATAAGTTATTTTCCCATATAAGTCATTACAGAATATTGAGTAGAGGTCCTAGTGTTATACAGTAGGTCTTCATTAGTTATCTATTTCATATATAATAAAATAGTGTGTATATGTCAGTTCCCATCTCTGTTTATCTCTCCCCCATTTCCCCACTGGTATCCATCACCAACTCAATGGACATGAACTTGAGTAACCTCTGGGAGTTGGTGATGGACAGGGAGGCCTGGAGTACTGCAGTCCATGGGGTCACAGAGTCAGACACGACTGAGTGACTGAACTGAACTGAACCATAAGTTTGTTTAGGGAGTTTCCTCTTTAGCATGTAGGTAGACCAAATACATTGTTGAGTATTGAGGAGAGGTGAATAAGAGATTTTTTTTTAATTCAAATGTTTGATTTACTATTTAGCGAAAGCCCTTTGCTTAGGTCTCTGATCTAAATAATCATAACCTTGCTTTGTCCATTTATAAAATCCATATAAAATTCTATGTGTGTGAACTGCAATTCTCTTCCAGTGTTTGGTATGTGGTTTTACCATTTCTGAGTTTGTCATCTCCGAGTTCCTTCCAGGATCTGAAATAAAATCTATAAAAAGATCTTGTTAGGAATGATGATGGCACCTCAGTTTTTGGCTGTGATATTGAAATTAACATACATTATCAAAGGGTAGCTTGTTTATGCACTTTATGACCTTCTTCTCTTTACAACGAGAATTTAGGGAATTATTGTTAGAGTAAAACCAAAAACAACTATATGGAATTGAAACAATAAAATGTGGTTCTGTTCCAAAGAGGAAATTTTAAATTGTCTATTTCCATAACAGAAATATTCAATATAATTCAAAACTAAGAATATTCAGAAGAATCTGAAAAATGCATAACCAGTATGATTGATATCTAGTAATTCTTCAACAAATATTTTGATTATCTTTTAAGTCCAGCATGGGATTTGCTGGTGGTTCAGAGGGTAAAGTGTCTGCCTGCAATGTGAGAGACCTGAGTTTGACCCCTGGGTTGGGAAGATCCCCTGGAGAAGGAAATGGCAACCCACTCCAGTATTCTTGCCTGGAGAATCCCATGGATGGAGGAGCCTGGTAGGCTATACCATGAGGTCCCAAAGAGTTGGGAACGACTGAGTGACTTCACTTTCCTTCCTTCTATGTACAGCACAAGCTATTTGGGGGATACTGTTTTGAACAAAACAGGGATTTTTCTTTCTTTCTTGCAATGTATAGTCTAATGAGCAAGCAGACACTTAAAATAAGTAAATCAATGAAGGTGTGAAAAATTTTCATCACTACTATCATGGACAAGGTTGGGAAGATCCCCTGGAGAAGGGAAAGGCTATCCACTCCAGTATTGTGGCCTGGGGAATTCCATGGGCTGTATAGTTCGTGGGGTCACATACAGTAGGACACGACTGAGTGACTTTCACTTTCACTTTTATCATGGACAAAAGCAGGATACTAAATTAAGATGATTTCTGTCTGGACAGACTGATCAGGAAAAGTGCCATATTACTGCAAAGTAGGAGAGGGAAAGATCAAACCATTCAAAGGGATAAGAGGAAGAGCAATTAGGTCTTCATCTTACTTAACAATATTTGGTGCAATCTTTTGTCTCCTACTTCACAAATCATTTTTCAAATTGGCTTCTGGGGCACCACAAATTCCTGGTCTTCTTCCTAACATACTGGTCACTGCTTATTGAACTGTTTAACTAGTTTCTCCTCTTTTCAGCATCTAAATATTGGCATGTCTACAAATAGGTCATTGGTATTCTTCTCTATCTATACTCATTTTCTATATCTTATCATCTATAAAATAATCATTAACTGCCCTCTATTTTCTTTTGGGGATTCCATGGTGGCTTTGTGGTAAAGAATCTGGCTGCCATTGCAGGAGACATGGGTTCAATCCCTGTGTTGGGAATATCCCCTGGAGAAGGAAATAACAAAAAAAAAACTCCAGTATTTTACCTGGGAAACCCCATAGACATAGGAGACAAGCAGGCTACAGTCCACAGGGTCACAATTAGTCAGAAACAACTTAGAAACTGAACAAAAGCAGAACTTTTCTTTTGACTCTCAAATTTGTAGCTTTACTTGAAGCTTTCTGTCTGACTTCTAGACTCTTTAGTTCAGTTCAGTAGAGTAGCTCAGTTGTGTCTGACTATTTGCAACCCCATGCACCACAGCACACCAGGCCTTCCTGTCCGTCACCAAGTCCCAGAGTTTACCCAAACTCATGTTCAATGAGTCGGTGAGGCTATCTAACCATCTCATCTGCTGTTGTCCCCTTCTCTTCCTGCCCTCATTCTTTCCCAGCATCCGGTCTTTTCAAATGAGTCAGCTCTTCACATCAGGTGGCCAAAGTATTGGAGTTTCAGCTTCAATATCAGTCCTCCCAATGACACCCAGGACAGATCTTTAGGATGGACTGGTTGGATTTCCTTGCAGTCCAAGGGATTCTCAAGAGTCGTCATCAATACCACAGTTCAAAAGCATCAATTCTTCTGCACTCAGCCCTCTTTATAGTCCAACTGTCACATCCATACATGACTATTGGATAAACCATAGCCTTGACTAGACAGACCTTTGTTGGCAAGGTAATTAATGTCTCTGCTTTTTAATCTACTGTCTAGGTTGGTCATACCTTTCCTTCCAAGGAGTAAGAGTCTTTTAATTTCATGGCTGCAATCACCATTTGCAGTGATTTTGAACCCCCCAAAAATAAGGTCTGACACTCTTTCCACTGTTTCCCATTTATTTGTCATGAAGTCATGGGACCCAATGCCATGATCTTAGTTTTCTGAATGTTGAGCTTTAAGCCAACTTTTTCACTCTCCTCTTTCACCTTCATCAAAAGGATCTTTAGTTCCTCTTCACTTTCTGCCAAAAGAGGGGTGTCATCTGCATATCTGAGGCTATTGATATTTCTCCCAGCAATCTTGATTCCAGCTTGTGCTTCTTCCAGCCCAGTGTTTCCCATGATGTACCCTGCATAGAAGTTAAATAAGCAGGGTGACAATATACAGCCTTGACGTACTCCTTTTACTATTTGGAACCAGTCTGTTGTTTCATGTCCAGTTCTAACTGTTGCTTCCTGACCTGCATACAGGTTTCTCAAGAGTCAGGTCAGGTAGTCTTGTATGCCCATTGCTTTCAGAATTTTCCACAGTTTATTGTGATACACCCAAAGACTTTGGCATATTCAATAAAGAAGAAATAGATGTTTTTTTGGAAAATTTTTCTTTTTTGATGATCCAGAGGTTGTTGGCAATTTGATCTCTGGTTCCTGTACCTTTTCTAAAACCAGCTTTAACATCTGGAAGCTCATGGTTCATGTATTGCTGAAATCTGACTTGGAGAATTTTGAGCATTACTTTACAAGTGTGTGAGATGAGTGCAATTGTGTTGTAGTCTGAGCATTCTTTGTCATTACCTTTCTTTGGGATTGGAATGAAAACCGACCTTTTGCAGTCCTGTGGCCACTGCTGAGTTTTCCAAATTTGCTGGCATATTGAGTGCAGCACTTTCACAGCATCATCTTTTAGGATTTGAAATAGCTCAACTGGAATTTCATCACATCCACTAGCTTTGTTCATAGTGATGCTTCCTAATGCCCACTTGACTTCACATCCCATGATATTTGGCTCTAGGTGAGTGATAACATCATTGTGATTATCTGGGTCATCAAGATCTTTTCTGTACAGTTCTGTGTATTCTTGCCACCTCTTCTTAATATCTTCTGCTTCTGTTAGGACCATAACATTTCTGTCCTTTATTGAGTCCATCTTTGTGTGAAATGTTCCCTTGGTATCTCTAATTTTCTTGAAAAGTCTCTAGTCTTTCCCATTCTATTGTTTTCCTCTATTTCTTTGCATTGATCATTGGAGAATGCTTCCTTATCTCTCCTTGCCATTCTTTGGAACTCTGCATTCAGATGGGAATATCTTTCCTTTTCTCCTGTGCCTTTCACTTCTCTTCTTTTCACAGCTATGTGAAAGGCCTATTCAGCAGCCATTTTGCTTTTTTGCATTTCTTTTTCTCTGGGATGGTCTTGGTCCCTGTCTCTTGTACTTGGCATAAGACTCTTTAGTTCAGCTCAGTTCAATTGCTCAGTAGTGTCAGACTCTTTGCGACACCATGAATCACAGCACGCCAGGCCTCCCTGTCCATCACCAACTCCCAGAGTTTACTCAAACTCAAGCCCCTCGAGTTGGTGATGCCATCCAGCCATCTCATCCTCTGTCATCCCCTTCTCCTCCTGCCCCCAAACACTCCCAGCATCAGGGTATTTTCCAACAAGTCAACTCTTCACATAAGGTGGCCAAAGTATTGCAGTTTCAGCTTCAGCATCAGTCCTACTAATGAACACCCAGGACTGATCTCCTTTAGGATGGACTGGTTGGATCTCCTTGCTGTCCAACAGACTCTCAAGAGTCTTCTCCAATACCATAGTTCAAAAGCATAAATTTTTCGGTGCTCAGCTTTGTTCACAGTCCAACTCTCACATCCATATATGACCACTGGAAAAACCATAGCCCTGACCAGATGGACCTTTGTTGGCAAAGTAATGTCTCTGCTTTTTAATATGCTATCTAGGTTGGTCATCACTTTCCTTCCAAGGATTAAGCATCTTTTAATTTCATGGCTGCAGTCACCATCCGCAGTGATTTTGGAGCCCCCCAAATAAAGTCTGATGCTGTTCCCACTCTCTCCCCATCTATTTCCCATGAGGTGATGGAAACAGATGCCATGATCTTAGACAGTTTAGAGGACCAGCCAACTCCATATCTCCCCTTGGAAATCATCTCAAATTTAAGGTCCTGAGATGATCAATAAATACAAGTGAATATTTAAACTTATAACTGCAAAAATATATTTTAAATCCATGGCAGACAATTCCACACCTATTATAATGGGAATTTTTTTTTTTTTTTAATGTGTGATGAAATTGTTAAAGAGGTGGTGCAAAACGAACTTTATAGACTGGTGCAGACACTTGAAAGACACTTTGGTGGTTTTATTAGACCACCAGGTTCTCTTTTCAGTATATGCTAAAGAATGTTACCTTTTATTTATTAAATACAAAGAACATATTATCATATATACTCCTTTGAATTACTGGAGTTGTAAATCCAGAGGAAATGTAATTTTAGAAAAATGTAAATCCAGGAGAAATAAAATCCAAAATACCTATGGTATGTTATAAAACAGAATAATATGTAGCAGTCAAAATGAATTTACTAGAGCCATACATGTCAAAATGTAACCATATTGCTATGCTTAGTCACTCAGTTGTATCCAACTCTTTGTGATTCCATGGACTGCAGCACACCAGGCTCCTCTGTCCACGGGGTTTTTCCAGACAAGAATACTAGAGTGGATTGCCATGCCCACCTCCAGGAGATCTTCCCAACCCAGGGATCAAAACCAGGTGTCCTGCATTGCATATTAAATCACCAGAAATCAAATTTTATAATAATAAATACAGTAGGAAAACCAAATATATATACACATATAATTTTTAAGTCTGAAAAGATTACATTTGTTTATACATGAATAAGTCACTAATATTAAAATCTGTATGGAAATATTAATATCAATTTCAGTAAAATAGGTAAGTGTGAGAAAGAAAGGGTAGATAAACATGGGATCATGTATATGGTAAATAATTGGCTGAAAAATGTATTATGAAAAAAAAATCTGAAGGAAATATGAAAGGAACATGATTTGATGAATACAATGCTATTCACTATAGTTTTTTCTATGAATTTCCACACATTGGTAATATATCTTTTAAAAACTCAATATATTCTTTACAGACAGCAAAAGCTGAGAGAATTCAGCACCACCAGACCAACTCTTCAACAAATGCTAAAGGATCTTCTCAAGACAGGAAACACAGAAAGGTTGTATAAATGTGAACCCAAAACAACAAAGTAAATGGCAACGGGACCATACCTATCAATAATTACCTTAAATGTAAATGGGTTGAACGCCCCAACCAAAAGACAAAGACTGGCTGAATGGATACAAAAACAATACCCCTAAATATGCTGTCTACAAGAGACCCACCTCAAAATAAGGGACACATACAGACTAAAAGTGAACGGCTGGAAAAAAATATTTCACACAAACGGAGACCAAAAGAAAGCAGGAGTTGCAATACTCATGTTGGATAAAATAGACTTTAAAATAAAGGCTGTGAAAAGAGACAAAGAAGGACACTACATAATGATCAAAGGATCAATCCAAGAAGATATAACAATTATAAATATATATGCACCCAAGATAGGAGCACCACAATATGTAAGGCAAATGCTAACAATCATGAAAGAGGAAATTAACAGTAACACAATAATAGTGGGAGACTTTAATACCCCACTCACAACTATGGATAGATCAACTAAACAGAAAATTAACAAGGAAACACAAACTTTGAATGATAGTAATGGACCAGCTAGACCTAATTGATATCTATAGAACATTTCACCTCAAAACAATCAACTTCACCTTTTTCTAAAGTACACACAGAACCTTCTCCAGAATAGATCACATCCTGGGCCATAAATCTAGCCTTGGTAAATTCAAAAAAATTGAAATCATTCCAGTCATCTTTTCTGACCACTTGCAGTAAGATCAGATCTCAATTATAGGAAAAAAATATTAAAAATTCAAATATATGGAGGCTAAATAACACACTTCTGAATAACCAACAAATCATAGAAGAAATCAAAAAAGAAATCAAAATATGCATAGAAATGAATGAAAATGAAAACACAACAACCCAAAACCTATGGGACAATGTAAAAGCCGTGCTAAGGGGAAGATTCATAGCATTACAGGCCTACCTCAAGAAACAAGAAAAAAGTCAAATAAATAACCTAACTCTACACCTAAAGCAACTAGAGGAGGAAGAAATGAAGAACCCCAGGGTTAGTAGAAGGAAAGAAATCTTAAAAATTAGGGCAGAAATAAATGCAAAAGAAACTAAAGAGACCATAGCAAAAATCAACAAAGCTAAAAGCTGGTTTTTTGAAAAAATAAACAAAATTGGCAAACCATTAGCAAGACTCATTAAGAAACAAGGGGAGAAAAACCAAATTAACAAAATTAGAAATGAAAATGGAGAGATCAGGACAGACAACACTGAAATAAAAAGGATCATAAGAGACTACTACCAGCAGCTCTATGCCAATAAAATGGACAACTTGGAAGAAATGGAAAAATTCTTAGAAAAGTATAACTTTCCAAAAGTGAACCAGAAAGAAATAGAATATCTTAACAGACCCATCACAAGCACGGAAATCAAAACTGTAATCAGAAATGTTCCAGCAAACAAAAGTCCAGGACCAGATGGCTTCACAGCTGAATTCTACCAAATATTTAGAGAAGAGCTAACACCTATCTTACTCAAACTCTTCCAGAAAATTGCAGAAGAAGGTAAATTTCCAAACTCATTCTATGAGGTCACCATCACCCTAATTCCAAAACCAGACAAAAAAAGAAAACTACAGGCCAATATCACTGACGAACATACATGCAGAAATCCTTAACAAAATTCTAGCAAACAGAATCCAACAACATATTAAAAAAAATCATACATCTTGACCAAGTGGGCTTTATCCCAGGAAAGCAAGGATTCTTTAATACCCCCAAATCAATTAACGTAATACACCACATTAACGAATTGAAAGATAAAAACCATATGATTATCTCAATAGACGCAGAAAAAGCCTTTGACAAAATTCAACATCCATTTATGATTAAAACTCTCCAGGAAGCAGGAATAGAAGGAACATACCTCAACATAATAAAAGCTATATATGAGAAACCCACAGCAAGCATCACCCTCAATGGTGAAAAATTGAAAGCATTTTCCCTGAAATCAGGAACAAGACAAGGGTGCCCACTCTCACTACTACTATTCAACATAGTTTTGGAAGTTTTGACCACAGCAATCAGAGCAGAAAAAGAAGTAAAAGGAATCCAGATAGGAAAAGAAGAAGTGAAATTCTCTCTGTTTGCAGATGACATGATCCTCTACATAGAAAACCCTAAAGACTCTACCAGAAAATTACTAGAGCTAATCAACGAATACAGTAAAGTTGCAGGATATAAAATTAGCACAGAGAAATCCCTTGCATTCCTATACATTAACAATGAGAAAACAGAAAGAGAAATTAAGGAAACAATACCATTCACCATTGCAACAAAAAGAATAAAATACTTAGGAGTATATCGACCTAAAGAAACAAAAGACCTATACATAGAAAACTATAAAACACTGATGAAAGAAATCAAAGAGGACACAAACAGATGGAAAAATATACCGTGTTCATGGATTGGAAGAATCAATATTGTCAAAATGGCTATACTACCCAAAGCAATCTATAGATTCAATGCAATCCCTATCAAGCTATCGACGGTATTTTTCACAGAACTAGAACAAATAATTTCACAGTTTGTATGGAAATACAAAAAAATCTCGAATAGCCAAAGTAATCTTGAGAAAGAAGAATGGAACTGGAGGAATCAACCTGCCTGACTTCAGACTCTACTACAAAGCCACAGTCATCAAGACAGTATGGTACTGGCACAAAGACAGAAATATAGATCAATGGAACAAAATAGAAAGCCCAGAGATAAATCCACGAACCTATGGACACCTTATCTTCGACAAAGGAGGCAAGGAAATACAATGGAAAAAAAGATAACCTCTTTAACAAGTGGTGCTGGGAAAACTGGTCAACCACCTGTAAAAGAATGAAACTAGAACACTGTATAACACCATACAGAAAAATAAACTCAAAATGGGTTAAAGATCTAAATGTAAGACCAGAAACTATAAAACTCCTAGAATGGAACATAGGCAAAACACTGTCTGACATAAATCATAGCAGGATCTTCTATGACCCACCTCCCAAAATATTGGAAACAAAAGCAAAAATAAACAAATGGGACCTAATGAAACTTAGAAGCTTTTGCACAACAAAGGAAACTATAAGCAAGGTGAAAAGACAGCCCTCAGATGGGGAGAAAATAATAGCAAATGAAGCAACAGATAAAGGATTAATCTCAAAAGTATACAAGCAACTCCTCCAGCTCAATTCCAGAAAAATAAATGACCCAATCAAAAAATGGGCCAAAGAACTAAACAGACATTTCTCCAAAGAAGACATACAGATGGCTAACAAACACATGAAAAGATGCTCAACATCACTCATTATCAGAGAAATGCAAATCAAAACCACAATGAGGTACCATTACACACCAGTCAGGATGGCTGCTATCCAAAAGTCTACAAGCAATAAATGCTGGAAAGAGTGTGGAGAAAAGGGGACCCTCTTACACTGTTGGTGGGAATGCAAACTAGTACAGCCGCTGTGGAGAACAGTGTGGAGATTTCTTAAAAAACTGGAATTAGAACTGCCATATGACCCAGTAATCCCACTCCTGGGCATACACACCAAGGAAACCAGATCTGAAAGAGACACGTGTACCACAATGTTCATCGCAGCACTGTTTATCATAGCCAGGACATGGAAGCAACCTAGATGCCCATCAGCAGACGAATGGATAAAGAAGCTGTGGTACATATACACCATGGAATATTACTCAGCAATTAAAAAGAATTCATTTGAATCAGTTCTAAAGAGATGGATGAAACTGGAACCCATTATACAGAATGAAGTAAGCCAGAAAGATAAACACCAATACAGTATACTAATGCATATATATGGAATTTAGAAAGATGGTAGCAATAACCCTATATGCAAAACAGAGAAAGAGACACAGATGTACCAAACAGACTTTTGGACTCTGTGGGAGAAGGCGAGGGTGGGATGTTTCAAGAGAACAGCATCAAAACAATATATTATCTAGGGTGAAACACATCACCAGCCCAGTCTGGATTCATGAGACAAGTGCTCGGGCCTGGTGCACTGGGAAGACCCAGAAGAATCGGGTGGAGAGGGAGGTGGGAGGGGGGATCGGGATGGGGAATATATGTAAATCCATGGCTGAATCATGTCAATGTATGACAAAAACCACTACAATATTGTAAAGTAATTAGTGTCCAACTCATAAAAATAAAGGAAAGAAAAAAAAAAAAAAACTCAATATATTCAAATAGGACACTTTATTACTTCACTACCTGAATCTTTCAGTAATAAGTGTCACTACATTCACTCTGTCCTTTAGATCAAGACATAACAATCATTAACTCCTCTTACCTGTATATAATTTGAATATAGTTCATTAGGAGAACCTATCATGGAGTCACAAAAATCAGACACAACTGAGCAACTAAGTACATCCTCTCTACATAGGGATACTCATTTCTACAATTTTGGTTTAAGTTTCCTTTCTCTCTCATCTGAATTTCTGTACAACAAGCAACTTCTCTATTTCCACAATTCCCCTACAGTTAGTTCTTCCTACAGGACTCACAGTGAAATTTTAAAAATATGAATTAGATCACAATGCTTCTTTATAACAAAGTTTCCACTACCTTTTCGTCACATTACAAATATGATCAAAGTCTTTACACAGCATGTAAGTCTGACCAAGTCATCTTAACATTCCTCTCAGCTTGACTAAACTTTAGTATCATTGAACCTGGAAGTGGGGTAGGTAAATTCTATTTTTGTATATAGATCATTCTTATTTCTTCCCCTCTTCCCCACAAAATACTAGCTCTGAACCTTAAGTTAATATATTACATCACCCACTACCCCTGAATGTTGCTATTAAATAATAACAAGCAAGTAATTTATTTTAATTTATTGAAAATTATACCCTTTGGTTCACCAAGACTAATATCTTAGTTAATTCTTGGAAGCTTCTAATCACACCTAGGTGATCCTTCCTATGTTTATGCTTCTCGTATTTGAGCTTATTTCTTCCAATAATCATGTCCTCCACACAGTTTCAGGCCTAGGCTATATTTGTCATTATCAATTCTAACAATGAATTCATCATCTTAATATATGCATTATATTCTGTGATTAGTATCTTTTTTTTTAACCTTCCCCCGCTTAGGATCTAGATTACAACAATTCATGAAAACATATGCATGATTTTCATAGTCCCTCACATCCTTGATATCTTCTGTTTCTTCCTTTATTGGCTCAAAAATCCATGATAAATCATATTAACCACTCCATTACCTACACCTTCAGCATTTTTCCTTCTCAATACAACTTCTTGTCAAAACCCCATTCCTGATTAAACCAATGAAGTTTTATACTCTACTCTTGTGCCCAGAAAGTTTAATAGGCATGGGGAAAAAATACAATCATATTGACTTGTCTCACTTTAGTTCAAGACCACAAGTCACAGATGGTGATTTAATGTTGGTAGGCATTCATACTGTAGTAACTCAGTCCATTCACTCTCCCATCAATATATATGTTGCATATATGTGTTGTTGACTTGACAAAAGGTTCAAGAAAAACTGTTAAATGAAGAAAACATAACACAAAACCGATCATACTTGATGGGGTGCCACTTTTTATTTATAAGAAATAAAGTTATATTGTCTTTTGCTCTTGAGTTTCATTTTATTTAAAATGTGAACAAAGATAAGTTGATGATATGTACACGCAGCTGTGTGTATTTAATAAGTACCCATATATCTTAAACAGCTGATAATAAAATAGAGAGCTAAAGAAAGTTACACAAAGATTACTGCTTTTAGAAATTGAATGACTTGAGAGAAATACAAAATTAAGTAGAATATTACCAATTATTTATTTAAAAGATACATAAACTCTATGTGGGAGTATTTATTTACTAAGTATCAGGTTACATTTCTTAGATACTATGAAAACACTGCAGTTAATAGCATCATGCATCTCTGCTCTACTTTCTACAATGAAACATGTTCCTGCTGACTAGGATTAGGGATTTTTGAAAGAGTCAGGTACGTTAATGTTGCTCTCATCCACAAAATACAAAAAGAACATGTAAAAAGAGAAAAAAGAGACACCTCTGGCAGTGAACTCTTTCCCTGTCTTCTTGACTTTAAGTCCCCCAAATTTCTTTGAATGTCTCTAGATCAATAAATCCTGGATATGTACCAAAATTTATGAATGTGTTCATATCCAGTAGGGAGGGATATTTTTTCTTTTAAAATGTCTCTTCAAATTTTATCAAAAATTTGCCATGACTGTCTTTATCATGTTTCCTTTTTCCTCTTCATCTCCTTTATAGATCCCTATCATTGTAAAAGCACTAATGATTTTGTGTTGTTTTCTTGCCTCAGAGAAATTTATTTTTAGCTTTACATACAAACTAAAACATTGGAGTCTTAATATTATGTTTTAGAATATTTGCATTTTTGAAAAGCTATAGACTGAAAATTTTGAAATAAGGAGGAATTCTTGAAACTTTAGAAACAAAGCTTTCTTTCAAATATAAGTTATTGATCTGAGCAGTTTGCTTCTTAATATAAACAGAGAGTAAGAGACTTAGATTTTGATAAGTCAGAAATTTTTTAAAATTTATTTTTAATTGGAGGATGTGAAGTGAAAGTCATTCAGCCGTGCTCGACTCTTTGTGACCCTATGGACTATACAGTCTGTGGTATTCTCCAGGCCAGAATACTGGAGCAGGTAGCCTTTGCCTTCTCCAGGGGATCTTCCCAACCCAGGGATCAAACTGACATCTCCCTCATTGCAGGAGGATTCTTTGCCAGCTGAGCCACAAGGGAAGCCCATAGTTGCCTTAAAATATTTTGTTGGCTTTTGCCATATATCAACATTAATCAGCCATAGGTATACACATGTCCACTCCCTCAGAAACCCCCCCCATCTCCCACCCTATCCCACCACTCTAGATTGTCACAGAGCACTGAGTTTGAACTCCCTGGGTCATACAGAAAATTCTGACTGCTTATCTGTTTTACATATGGTAGTGCATACATTTCTATGCTACTCTTTCAACTTGTCCCACTCTCTCCTTCCCACACTGTTTCCACAAGTCCATTTTCTAAGTCTGTATCTCCACTGCTGCCCTGGATATAGGTTCATATCATATTTTAAGATTCAATAGATGTGTTTTAGTATATGATATTTAATTACTCTTTATCTAATGCTTCTTCTTCTTTTTTTTTTTTTTTCATTGTGGAATAAGCAAAGTCAAAGGCATTACATCTTGTTTGTTAATGGTCAACAATTTGAACCATGTGAACTTGAAATCTTCACACATCATTTTTAGGATATATTCCATTTGGAATCTGATTCTTACTTACCTCTTCTAATATTATATCTCAAGTTGAAATTTCATTGGTAAAGCAGGAAAATTCTCAAGCAACAGGGACTATCCCAGGTAAACTAGGACAAATTGGTAACCTTAATTCAGAGTTTAGAATTTTATGTCTGAACACAGGGTTGGCCTATGGGCTGTAAATGCCTAACAAAGACATAATTTTTTTTAAAAAAAGAATAAAAATGCAGGCAATTCCACTCCAAGTTAATGACACAGAGCCCAACTAGGAGTGCTCTTAGATGGTCTTGCTCTGGAGTCACCTTGTTCCACACAAAGTTTATCTCAGAAGGTTTGGAATGGTTTTCCATATCCCTAATTGCCTGCTCTACATTTTTCTTTGAGGATTTACACCAAACCTTTCTGAATCTGTTTATACTTTAATTCTGCATGTCTGTTAATAATGACAGTAATACAAATAATACCAATATTGGCATGACAAAATAAACAAAGTCAAGGGCCTAAGTTTTGCAGACACACAGCCGTAGTGGTTGGTGTTGTTCAGTTGCTAAGCAATGTCTGACTCTTTGCATGCCAGGCTTCCCTATCCTTTACTTCCCAGAGTTTGCTCAAGTGCATGTCCACTGAGTCAATGACACTATCTAACCATGTCATCCTCTGCTGTCTGGGATAACCCTTTTGTAGTTTATGATTCTTGACAGGAGACTCCATTTAACTAAAATTTAGTTCCTTCACATTGTAATGTGTTTTTCTGTAAGGAAGCAGAAAAACACACAAAGTTCCTAAAACCTAAAGTGTATGTGTGCGTGCCCAGTCATGTCCAACTCTTTGCAGCTCCTTGGACTGTAGTCTGTCGGGCTCTTCTGTCTGTGGAATTTTCCAGCTAAAAATGCTGGAGGGGGTTGTCATTTTCTATTCCAGGGGATATTCTCAACCCTGGAATGAACACACATTTCCTGTGTCTCCTTCACTGACAAGTGGATTCTTTACCACTGTGCCACCTGGGAAGCCCCAAAATGCAAAGGGTTCTTAGTAAATAGCCATTTTTATTGCAAATTGGTTTTTAGTGTATAAATTAAGAACTTAAAAATTTAATGGCAGAAAATTATATATTTACGGCTTCAAGATATGTGCATAACAATTCATCATATCAAATTTAATGAGGAATCAGGCTTTGCCATTTTAATATAAAAAGACTTAGGCCTCAAAAGTCTACAGCTGTGACAAAGTAGCAGACTTGTCATCCATAAGCTTTATGCAGTAGCTATCCTTGAAGAGTTTTGTGTAATTACCTGGGTCAAACATTTCCAGGGTCATGAAGTTACTTTAAAAAATTATGAGTCACCTGTGCAAAAGTGATTCCAGATGGTAGATAACTTGGAAGAAATATTTCCCCAACTTTAAAGTATATCACTCTTATCCTCCTTTTACTTGTTTTATATATTTTCTTGTCTGTAATTCCTCTAATTTGACCCATTGATTGATGTGCTTCCCTGACTTTCAAACTTTCTACCTCACTTAATTCATTTCCCCTCCTGGCCCAGTATTGCTTTGACAACATGATAATGAATTGCCCTAGTGAGAGCTAAATGCCTCCATTTCTGCCTCGTCTCTCCCCGCTCTAGCTCTCTCTCACACCCACACCCCCACGTCCACGCATCTTTTAGTGCCCTTATTGACTATTCTGGCCAAGATTGGCCTGGTCCTCAAGCTATTCAGGAACAAAACTCTGATGCTTGCTTCATTTCAGCTTTGTTATTGACATTGTATAGATGTATATCTTATTGTTATAGTCCCACTTAACTGTTTTATGGCAATCTATTCCAATAAGAATGTATATCACATTTGGACTGCTATTGAAGGTAATATTTGTAATATTAATTCACTGCATTGTTAATTACTTCTTTATGCCTATAAATGTTTACAGTGTTGAGGATTCTACATTGTATAGGCTGCAGTTACTTTGAAAGACAATTTATAATCATGGTCTTTCACCATCAAAAACACTAAAACTTTGTGTGATATCTTTACAACTTAAAAGATGAATTATTTTATGATAATTTTAATCACAAAAGAAGAAACTCATCATGCTCACTTTGTGACCTGCAATCCTCATGATGAAGCAGTTCCTAAGAATGCCCTGAAGCAAATCATCCATTTCCCAATATGATGCTCTTAGTTGTTGAAAAGAATGTGTTGCGGAAGATGCGCAATGGTCTGCTCTTCAACTGACTCTTCGATTTTGCTTTTGAAAATAATTCACTTTTGGTGCCGAGGTGTTTTGCGTGGCAGAGCCCTCAACTGCTCACTTAACAGGCACTCTTAGCCTATTTAGCCCTGAGCACTTTTCAATAATTCATAATTCCTTAAATGCTGAAATCCTTTGGCTACATTTAGAAGGGTAATTGTGACTGTGACTATGTTAGGATCACATGTTTCTTTATTACAAGACAACAATTTTCAAATCACCAACCTTCCTTGTCTCTCATAATTATTTATTAAAAATTAGGTTTATTAATGATTTGGAGCAATCATTTCACAAATAATATTTACTTGTTTCAACTTATTGTTATAATAATCAATAAAGTATCTTTCTTTTCTTAAGAAATGTGGCCATTATATAACAATTGCCGTTACTTAAATAGAGCCATGTCTATACAGAAACAGTTTAGGAATAAATAAATGAGAAAAGAAAATGAATAATTATTGCATCAAAATTCAGTTATATAAAATATATCTGTGAAACTCTTAGGTAAGATAATGAGTAGTAAGGCTGTTGCCTACCCATTCTCTCCTATTTAGGGTGTCTTCTTAAAACCATAATAGAGCTAACAAAAATGTCAACCTTTTTTTTTTTTTTTTTAACCTTTTGATTTTATAATGCAAGTTCATGGGCTTTCTGAATCTTGGAATCCTTCAGATTAACTTAAAGGCCTCTCATAAACTATACATAAGACAATCTCACAGTATATAGGAAAAATTTTTATTTTCATCTGTTCTACTTTTATTTGTAAATTTGTGTGAAATTCTGTGTGAAAATTTTGTGAAATTTGTAGTTGTTTTAGTGCAATCTTAATGCATGTAACACAGATAATTTTTTTTCAACATTTAAATTGTATTCTCCCTCATTTCTCTATTACTGAGTTTTCCTTGTGGCTCAGATAGCAAAAAATCCACCTGCAATGCGGGAGACCCAGAATTGATCCCTAGGTTGGGAAGATCCCCTGGAAAAGGGGATGGCTACACACTCCAGTATTCTTACCTGGATAATTCTATAGACGGAGGAGACTGAAGGGCTATAGTCCATGGTGTCACAAAGAGTCAGATGTGACTGAGTGACTGACACTTTCACTTTTCACTTCTCTATTAGTGTGGAGGGATAATTTGTCGTTGGGAATCTTTTGTCTTTCATCGTAACAACTGTTCCTTGTTACTAGCAAAAGTTTCACAAGATTAGCAGTAAGCTTCTGGAAGAGAATGTGCTTGCTTGCATGTATTTCGCCTTCACAAAATCACATATACACTGTCCTCCCCTCCTACCTCTTCGGTGCAGTTTCTCAGAGCTATCTGAGATGCTATGTCCCAGACTGCAGCCCTCATTTTGCCTCAAATAAAACTGAACTTGCAACTCTCGTGTCATGCTTTTTTTTTTTTAAGTTGATGATAGCTATGAGTTTAATACAAAGTTTGGAAAAATAATTAGGAAAAAAGACAAAAGAAACAATAGAAAAATAGGGAAAAATGTAAATAGGCAGTCAACAAAGTGCAGAGGAAAAACAATCACTAAAAGCCCTTTAACTTCCTTAAAAGCTAAGAAAATGCAAACTGAATAAAAAATGAGATACTATTTTCCATCTTCTGTTGCACATAAAACAGGCAACAATAAAGGGAGTGATAAATCCATTGCTTCTGGAGATTCCAGGGTTGACAAAATGACATTTTCATTCATTGCCAGTAAAATATGCATTTATGCATAGCTTAAAAATTCTTTGGTTTGCTTTATGGCATGATTATTAAAATAATTTCCATTGTTACAAATTTATTCCATAGAAATAAGAAGAAAGAATGTAGACTGTAGCACTGTATAAGAGGAAAAAAAATTCTGTAAGGAATCTGATGTTAATCATCAATAGAGAAAGCAATACATTCTGTTATAGTCAAATATTGGTTATGATGTAATTATTAAAAACAGTGAGTTAGAGTTTTACTAGTTAAATTGAAAGAATTTTTAGTATCATGCCTGAGCCCCAAAACTATGTTTTCTATTATTTCATATTATGGAAATGGTTAATAATAAATCTGAAATGGAGAATCATGTTTTACCTCTGGAGTGTGTGGGATGTGGGAGGTGAAAGGACAACACAGATGAAAGAGGAAAGAGATCACTAATGAATAAAAATTTTTAAATAAAGAGGTGCTTGAAATAAAAGCATCATGTATATGATGCACTTATTCATGCAAAGTTATCCATTTGGCTATCAATTTATTAGTCTACACTAATGTTAAAGAAGGAGTACATTTATCCCCCCTTCCTTTTTTTTCCTGCATTGCCTTGAACTTTTACAATGATTAACTCACATCATTACACAATCAGGAAAATTAGCTATTTTAATTTTTAAAAGTACGACTTCAGTGATGAAACTGTTTTTAAAAAATAACTTGATCATGTCTCATTCAATTAATTATTAAACAAGGAAATATAACTATTTAGAATTGGAAACTGTCAAAATTTGAGGGTCAGACTCATGATCATCTTTTATTGTTTTTGTTTATGAGAAAGAAATGGTGAGTGTACCACAGGATAAAGGGCAAGCTATTTCCATTTAATTTCTCTCCTCTTAAAGAACTGCTTAAATAGATATATGTTGTTCTGAGCAATATGTATGGCTGTGTAACTCTTTGTATTAAGTTTGTACACATTTTTATTTATACATTAAGATAAAGACAATTGAATAATTTGGCCAAACCCAAGGAGATGATTTAGTTCATTCTCATTTATAAGTTTTCTCTGTCCATGGCTGCAGTGTAAATTACTGAGAGCATTAAACAGGTCTCACACAGCACCTTAGGAAAATGCCTTTTTCAAGACCACAAAGAGCAGTCAGAAGAGTCAGTCCATCTTTTCAGAAGGATCCTAGAGGACCAAGGAAGTGATTAGTAAGAAGAATAATGAGTAAGCAAAAATGTCAAGACAGCTACTGCAATTTTCCTTGGAAGAAAGGCCATGAGAAACATAGACAATGCATTAAAAAGCAGAGACATCACTTTGCCAACAAAGGTCTATATAGTCAAAACTTTAGTTTTTCCAGTAGTCATGTACTGATGTGAGAGTTGGGTCATAAAGAAGTCTGAGCAATGAAGAATTGATGCTTTCAAACTGAGGTGATGGAGAAGACTCTTGAGAGTCTCTTGGATAGCAAGGAGATCAAACCAGTCAGTCCTAAAGGAAATCAACCCTGAATACTCATTGAAAGGACTGATGCTGAAGCTGAAGCTCCAATACATTGGCCACCTGATGCAAAGTGCTGACTCATTTGAAAAGACCCTGATGCTGGGAAAGATTGAGGGTAAGAGGAGAAGGATGCAACTGAGGATGAGATGGTTGTATGGCATCACTGACTCTATGGACATGAGTTTGAGCAAATTGCAGGAAACAGTGAAGGACAAGGAGGCCTGGCATGCTGCAGTTCATGGGGTCACAAAGAGTTGGACAAGACTTAGGGACTGAGCAACAACAAAATTAAGTCATCATTTTTCTTTTCTTAATGGTGAGAAGTCATTTTTCCTTAAAGCAAGAATGATTGTATTTCTTCTCATTCTTGGTGCCTGATATTGGGCCAAGGTTATGATGGATATTAAATACACATACATCCTATGAAATTATTTAACTGAATTAATGCTTTCTTTCTGTGAGTTCTATAAATTTAAAGTATATATGAGTTTTTGTTTCCAATTATTTTGTAAATTTTCCATTAGTTTGATCACTTTGTTTGAATCAGGTATGTATGATACACAGCAAAATTGTATGTTGGTAAGTGAATATGAAAATTTAAATGAAATGCATAGGCATGTCATTGTCTTCCATCATCAAATAAGATATATTTAGTATATTGTGAGTCACTAGCACAATAATTTTTAATATCTTTGAGAAACTTAAACAAATGAAACTTTTGATATTAAAAGGTGACTGATCCTCAAGGTTTCCTGGTTAGGGAAGCTTGTGTCAGCGTTCTGATGCGTGGAATTGGATTTCTTCTCTCTGGAGTGCAGTGGAGTGTCCAGTAATGAGTTTTGCGATGGGTCTTTGTGTTAGGTATGACTTTGGACAGCCTGTATGTTGACACTCAGGTCTATGTTCCTGCGTTGCTAAAGAATTTGCGTGGTATGTCTTGTACTAGAGCTTATTGGCTCTTGGGTGGTGGTTGGTTTTAGTGTAGGTATGGAGGCTTTTGGATGGTCTCTTATTCCTTAATGTTCCGTGTAGTCAGGAGTTTTCTGGTTTTCTCAGGTTTTGGGCTTAAGTCTCCTGCCTCTGGATTTCTGTGGACTCTGTGGGAGAAGGCGAGGGTGGGATGTATCAAGAGAACAGCATCGAAACATGTATATCTAGGGTGAAACAGATCACCAGCCCAGGTTGGATGCATGAGACAAGTGCTCAGGCCTGGTGCACTGGGAAGACCCAGAGGGATGAGGTGGAGAGGGAGGTGGGAGGGGGGACCGGGATGGGGAATACATGTAAATCCATGGCTAATTCATTTCAATGTATGACAAAAACCACTGCAATGTTGTAAAGTAATTAGCCTCCAACTAATAAAAATTAAAAAAAAAATAAAAAAATAAAAGGTGACTGAATATATTAATATTATTCCAAAATATGCCATTCTGGCATATTGACTACTTTGAGTTAAAGTTGCATAACAAGCAATAGGAGCAATGGCTTCTATCCCTGGGTTGAGAAGATCCCTTGGAGAAGAAAATGGAAACACACTTCACTATTCTTACCTGGGAAATTCCATGGACAGAGGAGCATGACAGTCTAGAGTCCACAGGATTGCAGAAGAGTTAGACATGACATCGCAACTAAACAACAACAAACAGCAAATAGTAAATAGAAGAAAAACACTCTGACCTTTCTTCTTTTCTTAAAAGGAGGAGATGAAATTCCCATGTGAAAGATGCCCTTCCTGTACCAGAAGGAAAGTATCATTCTTATCATTAAGAATAAGAACTTGAGATGGAGAGAATTCTGTGCAAATAGACCTTGGTACAATAATTTATGTCTTCCTTTAGCTGCCTCTTATAATTTAGCTACTTTCCACAATTTTTGGTCTATGCAAGTTCATCATTTCTTGGAGTCTTCATTCCCTTTTGAGGAATCTTGTGTCATGAAAAACTTGCTTAAACATCTGCACTTCCTTGTTAATCTGTTTTATGTCAGTTTAATTCTCAGATTCAGTTGAAAAACCAGAAGAGTGTGGAGGTAAAATTTTGCCTCCCCTACAATATCAAATGGAAATTTTAATAACTTGTATTTAAATCCAGCTACTTAGTTCTGGAAAATGTCTTATGAAATAAGTGTGCCAATCTTCTACTTTTGAAAATAAATGGGTACATACTAATTCACTAGCATTTGTGTTATCTAAATAATTTTGTGCAGAAGGAGCAACTTCAATTCCTAAAGTCAATCAATTCTCTTTTCTGAGGCTTTAATAAAGATGTTAAAAAACACCAGACTTCATAACCTTAATTCGGCCTCATATTCTTTGACATTTTATCATAGTGATTGATTTCTTCATTGCCCTCCAGTATTTTTCAATCATGTGGCAAATTCTTCCTCTCTCTTCTAGAATATATTCCAGACTAAGTCCTTTCAAATTAACGTGTAGAAATCAAATTTCATGCAACACATTTACTAAAGGTCATATAAATTAAATCTTCTAGAATTTCTTCTTCAATAATTTGTATTTCTTTTGGGAAGAACTGATTTAGAATGATTTTGCATAAAACAAACATGTGGCATAGCTCTCACACTTATACCTTTAGCTAAGCTCTATTTTCAGATAGAAATATCAGATACATCAAAAGTTAACTTCTCAATGTCATATCATTGGAATTTTATGCAAATTTCCCTTATATTTACTTTATCACCTGTGATACCCATAACGCATGTATTTTTTTTTTTCCTCAAATAGATTTGGAAACTTGCCTAATAAATCTTTTCATTTAAAATGGAAAAGAGTAGGTCATCCTCAAAGTAAGTCATATTTAATAAATCTGTCATTGCAGTTGGAGGGCATTGCTTGTTTGTTTTGGATTCATTGGCCCTAATAACCCCAGAGCATTGTACCCCAGTGCCCAAAGTTAAGGATGATTGTCATTTATTGGATGATCCTATCTATCTTGTTTCTAGGACTTGAAGGAAGATTAAACCAGCCTCATTAAATGTGTCAACTCATTGCATTAAAATAATAATAATAATCTGAAGGCCAACATTAGGTAATGTGTGTAAAATACATGTTATATGAATGGGAAAGTTATTGGAGGGATTTAAGCACCCTCTGCTTAATTTATTTCCCCTACTCATTAATGCATGAGGTATTAAAAATTAACTGGAGTCTATGTAAACATTCAGAAAGTCCTCAGTGTGATGAAACCAGGTTTGTTTTCAGAAGCAAGATATTCATTCTGGATATGAAAGTCAAGGACACTGGCAATTTTGATGAAATGTAGACTTGAGTTAGAGAATTGTTCAGGCTGTCTTAGGCAGCAGGGAGACAGTTGAACTTCAATAGACAAATAACACAGACCTGGAGGTGGAGGGTAAGTGGTTACTCTGTAGTTTTCCCTAAGATTGATCAGAGCTGGTTCTATAAAGAATAAAAGAGGCCAAATAGAGCATCATAAGATGAAGAAAGATGGTTGTAAAAATACAGATTTTAATATCAAAGGACATAATTTGATCCCCAAATTTACCAGTTATATTGGTTATGACACTTAGACATTCTGAGCTTCACTTTCTCAAAAGGAAAATAGAGTAAAATATAATTTACAAGGTGAGAATGAAGATTAAATTGGACAGTGCACATGGAAGTTCCCTATATTAAATGCCAGTTCATGACAACAAATGCAAATGTTCATTATAATTATATTTTACTGAAAGAAAACATAATTAAAGAAGAAACCATAATTAATTTTTTGAAGATTTAGAATCAGCCTCCTCTTGAAAGACCTTGATAGATATATGGATGAATAGAGAGATGTATATATTCATTTGTTTCTCCATGCAAATATAAATTATATGACAGCTCAAACACTAACTTTGAGATTTACATACAATTTTCTTTAACCTCCTTTTTATATCTTTGTCAGAAGTCCAAATCCTTTCTTTGGATTTCTGCAAATCCTCAGAAGCTTACATTCTCTTGCTTTCATTTCTCTCTTCTTGTTGACGTCCCATTCACAGTTGAGTTTTACATCTAGAGCCTGGACAGAGATTTGGACTATAATCCCTCAAAAACTCCCACTTAACAAGGTATGTGTTTGTTAGCTGTATTTAAACACTACTTTCAAAGTTTAATATTAGATATATGTGTCCTTCAAAATCTTTTAATCACTCCCAGGGTGGTAATTTGTTTTTGACAAATATTTTTTTCTAGCAAACTTCAACTTATCACTGCTCAACCATGTTACTTGAGTCCTTTCTCTCTCCCTTGAAGCTCTAACTCAATATTCATGTTAATTTATGAGTTGCTTCTATGTTCTGTCCTTCAATCCAGACCATGCCTTAGGATTTCATGTTTTCCATTGAAAGTGGCCTGTCAGCATTTTTTTGAGGAAAAAAAAAAAAAAAGAAAGAAAGTTGCATCAGGAAATGTTATATGAGTCCCTTGAGGCTGATGGCATCTTAGTTTGTCTTGAATATAAATAGCCTTTCTAGAACTCCATTACTCAAGTATTTATGAAGCACGTGGTCTATTAACAAGACTGATAATACTCATTTTACCTCTTCTTTTTTTTTTAACAGGTTTGTTAATTTTTGAGAAGTAGAATGTTAATCATGCTATTTTTCACTATATATTTGCTTATTTGCTTTGCTTATTTGCTTTGAATATTCCCAATATTCAAAGTTACCTCCAAAGATAAAGATGTGTGTCCTTTCTATAGTTAGTCAAATGAATGGGTCTTATTGTATAATATCCCCAAATAAGTTCTTCAAAGATGTTAAAAGTAAGTTCAACATTTTCATGTAGCAATAAATTAGAACCATTTTATACAAATAAGCATTTGTTTTCTTTGTATTAGTGTGTTTATTGCTCAAAGTTCATTTTATAATCTATGGTCATCATTCAATTATGAGGAACTTTTTCTTGAAACTCTTTCATCAGTATATATTTATTCTCTTGCATCTTGCTTTTCTTTTGCTAAAATTATTTTGTTGTGTTCTGCAACTCTTTTTCTGCATCTATATTTATAAGGATATGTGCCATGACTTTGCTTTTTTTAGCATATTTATATCATAACTTGATCTATTTATTTATCTTTATATTTATATATTTGTTATAAACTGAGCACAAACATGAAATCCCTATCACAGCCTTTAATGAGTTGGTGTGCATGCATGCATGCTCAGTTGCTTCCATTGTGTCTGACTCTTTGCAACCACATGGACTGTAGCCCACCAGCTCCTCTGTCCATGGAATTTTCCTGGAGAGAATACTAGAGTAGATTGTCATGCCCTCCTCCAGTGGATCTTCCAGACCCAGGGATTGAATCTGGGTCCCTTGCATTGCAAATGGATTCTTTTCTGCTGGACCACTAGGGAAGCCCGGTATGTAGGTGTGTTTATACATATATGTTAATATGATAGTACTGCTATGTGTTTGAAAGTATGTTTTATACATATTCACTTGAATTAACACCCTTCTTTGCAACTTAATGTAATTAGCAAGAAGAATCCTACCTCAAATCCTGCCTCAATCACTCACAGCAGTATAAATTTTGACTATCCACATAATTTGCCAAAGTTCAAATATCATAATATCTGCACTTGGTAATTTGGGGTTATGGTGCTGCTTTTGCTTATTGCAAGTCAGTTCCCTTTGTACTCTTTCTTATCCATCAGTTTTACTTTCTTTTTAGACTTTTTTCTTTTTTTTTAATACACTCTTCAACCTTTGTTAATTTTCTCAAGTCCCATTCCCTCTATAAATCCTCCCTTGATCACCCAAAATATTTACCTTCTGAAAAGTGTCTGCTGGAACTTGGGTTCTTCCCATTACTTGATTTTAAAGTGAGTTTAACTTCTTCATTTAGTCATATGTGTGAATTCTTTCCTCACATTAAGAGTTTATGCTCACTAAAGTCAGAAAAATATTTGAGTAGGGCTTATCAAAGATGTCTTTATATAATTCTCCCTATGTCAAGGGAAATATGTTGCATATTGGAAATGCTCAGTAACTTTTATCATTGTTGTTTGTATTTACTTTGAAAATATGCCATGATGGCATCAGCTGGTGTTGCCCAAATGGTCTCATTAATAGTGCCCACTATTGCATCAGTTTTATTCTCACATGTTTATGTGTCTTTTCCTATAGCTGAGACAGCTTTACTTACAAACACATTTGATTTTGTTTGCCAGACTACCTTGAGAAAGTTAAATACATTTCCTTGTGCACTGAGAATATTTTCTCCCAAACTAAAACATCAGCTTAATATAATGGTTGAGCTTCCCAGGGAGAGCTAGTAATAAAGAGTCCACCTGTCAATGCAGGAAACATAAGAGATGTGGGTTCACTGCCTGGGTTGGGAAGATCCCCTGGAGTGGGGAATGGCAAACCACTGTCGTATTCTTGCCTGCAGGATCCCAAGGACAGAGGAGCCACGAGGGCTACAGTCCAAAGAGCCACAAAGAGCTGGACATGACTGAACATCTCAGCAGGGTATCCCAGCTAAAGAATAGTCAGGATTGTAGTGAATGTTGGAATATTGTACAGTCCCTTGAAATTATGAGTGTCTGACCACAATTTAACTGCAAAATCCCTAATACACCTTTTCTTGGGTTATGTTTCCATATATAAGATAAATATGAGCATTAACATTATTAATTCAACAGTTCTCTTACACAAAGTTCTGACAGAATTACTATTTCCAAAAAGGAACTTGTCAAAGCTGAAGTATTAACTTTGAATACTTAAATGGGGCAGTTTTCCTGTGCAAGTTAAAAAATGGTAAATTATAATCATGAATAGTATAAGTTGTCTTGATTACCTAATATTTCCTCCCCACTCATTTAATAACAATGATAGTAATAATAAAATGAGTGAATTACAATAAAATAATAGTATTATTTTAAACTGATACCAGTTGAAATTTGTTAAAGCACAACCTGGATTATGTTCGAAATTTATGGGAAATGGCATGCTTTTCAAATAAATAATCAATAACTAACCCTTAGAGTTAGTTATTTCCAAATTTATTTGTGTGTTTCCTTTATAAACTTAATTCCTTATCTCAATTCAAGCCAAATAGTCTGCTCTGAATAGTCACAACATTTGGTGACCTTTTTTCCCCCATATTTTAAACCACACAGCGTCCTGCTTTTGCTAGGTCTGCATGAGTCATCTCCTTTATTAAATAACGGTTCCTCAGAGCTTTTATTATTCAAGGCAATTGCCAAGAAGAGGCCTTACACAAAGCAAGTCCAGTTGTGGTTCAGGCTTTAGCCTAATTAGTCTTCCATTCACAGAGTATCAGGTGTTTCTAGGCTCATAAGGAGATATTTACTTTTGTGGGTGTGGCGGGGTGGGTCAGTCATGTCCTACTCTGCAATCCCATGGACTGTAGCCTGCCAGGCTCCTCTGTCCATGGAATTTTCCAGGGAAGAATACTGGAATGGGTTGCCATTTCCTTCTTCAGGGTATCTTCCTGACCCAAGGATCAAACCTGTCTCCTGCATTGGCATGCTGTTTCTTTAGCATTGGACCTCCCAGGAAGCCCTTATCTGCTTTTTCTGATGTGTAATAGGATTTGTTGTTGCTCTTTTGTGCTTGTTGCTTGGAAGGTGGAATGATTGTACTAAAGTATACTTGCTTTGATGGAAAGAGTAGAATTGACCAGAGGAAGGAAGAAGATGTCAAACAACTTGTGAGACTAGATAGCAATTATTCAGAGCACAAGAATTGCACTAACTTCAGATGAAATTACTACCTATTTACTGGGACCTGATCTTCAGTGTTCTTAGTTAGAGAAAAAGTCCACGGATAGCTCTATGGATGCTGCCTCTACAAGCATAAGAAGTGTTCAGTGGGAACCTGAATTTTAATTACTTTAAAATGATTGTTTTCCCAAGATGTAGCTCTGCTATAATCAGATGTTCTCCCTCACTATCCCACAAAAATCATATTTCCCTATATTTTTATTTTTCTTTTTACCTGTTTGGAATCTCATCTCTACTCATTTCTACAATCAACTTTCATTTACCTTTCAAGGCTCAACTCCAGTATGAACTTTACAGAAAACCTCCCCTTGTATTATTTTCCTACTTATGATCATCAGCACTTATTCATTATTATTTCACAATATTCAGTTTACTCAACATTGGTCTTTGAATGGTTCCTTTTAAATAGGTTGCTAGTTTCTCAGAGTCAAATCCTCAGCTAACTTAAAGGATGGTTTTACCTGTTACAGGGCTCATAAGGGACAGCAGAACTCCTTAATGCTTCACATAGATTGTAAGCCTTATGATTAGATTGCTTTATTAACCCTGGATCCATTAATGCTAGTTGGATGAGACTGTACAAATTGTTTATCTCTCTTTATCTCATCTTCACAGTAAAGATAATGTTACCTCCTTCACATAGTATTTGTTCAGTCACAAGTCATGTCTGACACTTTGAGACACCATGGACTGCAGCATGCCAGGCTTTTCTGTCTTTCACTATCTCCTGCAGTTTGCTCAAACTCGTGTCCACTGGGTTGGTATTATTATCCAATCATCTCATCTTCTGTTGTCCCCTGCTCTTTTTGCTCTCAATCTCTCCCAGGATCAAAGTCTTTTCCAATGAGCTGGCTTTTCACATCAGGTGGCCAAAGTACTAGAGCTTCCATTTCATAGAAAAAGCAAGGGAATATCAACAATCTCATTCATAGCTTTTTTGTGAATATTGCATAAGTTATTCCAGATAAATATTTAAATGGTGCTTCACATATAGTAGATGAGGTCTAAATGTTACCTATTCTTATTACTGATTTTACCTATATTGTTTACCTACAATAAGATAACACTTGCCATTATACACAGGAAAATTATGTTTTACAAGAACCTAAAGAATCATGAACCTAAAGATACCTAAAGAATCATGAGTGGCCTTGGACTGCAAGGAGATCCAATCAGTCCATCCTACAGAAAATCAGTCCTGAATATTCATTGTAAGGACTGATACTGAAGCTGAAGCTCCAATACTTTGGCCACCTGATGTGAAGAACTGACTCTTTTGAAAAGACTCTGATGCTGGGAAAGATTGAAGGCAGGAGAGCGGGACAACAGAGGATGAGATGGTGGATGGCATCACTGACTCAATGGACATGAATTTAAGTAAACTCTGGGAGTTGGCAATGGACAGGGAGGCCTGCGGTGCTGCAGTGCATGGGGTCACAAAGAGTTGGACATGACTGAGGAACTGAACTGAACTGAAATGAAAGAATCAAGAATTTCAGAAATGAGTTTATTTACCAGGATGTGTGCCTTAATTTTTATAGTACAAGTAAGTTTGTATTGGCAAAAAGAGACAAAAGAGAATTGGTTGATATGTCACTTCTGTCAATGACTTTTGCCCAGATAAGTAACCTATGGCCAAATTCCAATATATACAGAAGTGAATAAAATGCTATAACTCCTATCACCCAAATTGAACCTCATGTTTAATTTCACAGTGGTAGTTTAGCAAATAACACCCACCACCATGCAAAAAGAAGAAACTGTTATCTAGCAGTGCATTAAAAATGGAAGAGCTCAACTATAAAAGCAATAAGCAACCTGGTTGAAAATTTCACCAATGATCTTCTGGACACATTTCCAAAGAAGATAAATGAGTAGAAGATAAACATATTAAACTATGTTCCACATTATATGTCATTAGGGAAATGTAAATTAAAAGAATAATGAAATGCCTCCACCTACCAATTAGAAAGGCTAAAATTCAAAACACTAAAATGCCAAATGCTGGCAAGGATGTGTAGCAATAAGAACATTTATTCTCTGATTTTGGGAGGGCAAAATATTATAACCACTTTGGAAAACAGTTTGGTAGTTTATTACAAAAAAGAAACCATATATACCACATGATAGGTAAGTGTGCTCCTTGATATTTACCCAAAGGGGTTTAAAATTTATGATGAGAAAATAGCCTGTACATGTATGTTATACAAGCTGTATTCACAACTGCCAAAACATGGGAAAAACTCAGATGTCTTTCAGTTAGTGAATGGTTAACCAAAGAGTACTACATTAAGATAAAAGAATATTATTCAGTGGTAAAAAGAATGATAAAGCCATGAAAAGAAATGAAGAAAACATAAATTACTATTAATAAGTGAAAAGAGCCAATATTAAAAGGTTACATATTGTATGATTCCAACTCTATGATGTTTTAGAAAAGGCAAAACAATGGAGAAAGTGAAGAGATCAGTGACTGCCAAGGTTTGGTGACAGAGCACAGAGGAGTTTTATGGTAGTAATACACTATATGATATCATAATTATGATTATGTAAAATACCTAATGATTATAACATGTGATTAAAAGCTTGTCCAAATGTATAGTATATACATACTAAGAGCAAACCTAGTTGTAAACCCTGAACTTTGTGTGATTATAAAGTATCAGTATAAATTAATTATAGCAAATATACCACTCTGATGGGGAATGTTGATAGCAGGGAAGGTTGTGCATGTGAGGAGCAGGAAATATATTGAAAATATCTGTGCCCTTCTGTCATTTATTTTCCTTTGAATGTAAATTTGCTATAAAAATAAATTCAATTAAAAAAATCACAGGTCTATATGAATTAAAAGTAAAATATTATTTTATTTATGGGGAAAGTTTCTTAAACTAGAATTTCAAAAATATCATATATTTCCCTTGGGCATCAGTTCAGTTCAGTTCGGTCGCTCAGTTGTGCCCGACCCTTTGCGACCCCATGAATCGAAGCACGCCAGGCCTCCCTGTCCATCACCAACTCCTGGAGTTTACTCAAACTCATGACCATCGAGTCGGTGATGCCATCCAGCCATCTCATCCTCTGCCACCCCCTTCTCCTCCTTCCCCCAATCAGTCCCAGCATCAGGGTATTTTCCAACGAGTCAACTCTTCACATGAGGTGGCCAAGGTACTGGAGTTTCAGCTTCAGCATCAGTCCTTCCAATGAACACCCAGGACTGATCTCCTTTAGGATGGACTGGTTGGATCTCCTTGCTGTCCAACAGACTCTCAAGAGTCTTCTCCAACACCACAGTTCAAAAGCATAAATTTTTTGGCGCTCAGCTTTCTTCACAGTCCAATTCTCACATCCATACATGACAACTGGAAAAACCATGGCCTTGACCAGACCGACCTTTGCTGGTAAAGTAATGTCTCTGCTTTTTAATATGCTGTCTGAGTTGGTCATAACTTTCCTTCCAAGGAGTAAGCATCTTTTAATTTCATCGCTGCAGTCACCATCTGCAGTGATTTTGGAGTCCAAGAAAATAATGTCTGACACTGTTTCCACTGTCTCCCCATCTATTTCCCATGAGGTGATGGGACCAGATGCCATGATCTTAGTTTTCTGAATGTTAAGCTTTAAGTCAACTTTTTCACTCTCCTCTTTCACTTTCATCAAGAGGCTTTTCAGTTCCTCTTCACTCTCTGCCATAAGGGTGGTGTCATCTGCATATCTGAGGTTACTGATATTTCTCCTGGCAATCTTGATTCCAGCTTGTGCTTCTTCCAGCCCAGCTTTTCTCATGATTCAATAATTATTTATTTCTTGGAGAAAGGGGGAGGAGAATAAGAAATAAGTTTATTTCCAAGCTTTATTAAAGGAAACAGGAGAAATTAAACCAAAAATCACCTATTATTTTCTGGTTTCAAACCTTATTCCCCCTAGTCTTCTATACCTCTTGCATCTTGAGCAACTACCTTAACCAATGAGAATATCTGAACAAAATTGTAGTTTTGAGACTCCTGATAATTTGACTGGATCAAGGAACAAAAATGAGATCATAAAATGTAAAATAAGTTTAATAGCTGTCAAGAAAATTATAGATGTCTTTTGGTATCAAAGGTATTTAATTTGCTAGCATTCCCAATTTCTTGATCATTTTCACTCAAGAAATATCTATAGATCTTTAAATATAGCAATAAATCAGGAGTGGATTCTGAATATGTGAAATATTGCAAGTGTGATTGAGGAAGCTAATTTTTAATATTCTTAATATTAATTTAAATATAAAATATGATACTAAAATTAGTTACTAGAAAACACTTAAGCATGCATGTTATGATTTGGGGATGAGCATCTACATCTGCATTTGAAAATTGCATGGAATTAAATGTGGATTTCTAATAAAAATTGAATGGCTAGATTAAGACGTGCTATATATATTTCATTAGTAATTGTCAGTTGATTATATGCTACAATGATAATTTGAATATATTGTATTAAATAAGATGTTAAAACAATTTCATTCTTTCTTTTTGCCTTTTAAATGTGGTATTATAAAATTTTAAAGTATCTATGTGGCTTACATAATATTACTTTTGTATAGCGCACCCTAAATACAATGCAGTGTAGTTTCGAATAAGGTGTGCCAGTTTCTCCTTTTATCCTTCCCAGGATTTTTTCTTAGAGCTGAAATTGTCCTTGAGTTTCTAGAGTATATAATTTTCCCATTAAAGACAATCTCATCATACACAATGACTGGCTAATATATAAAATTTACTCAAAACAATCAAAAGCAAACACTTCAGGTATAATTTCAATCAATTTGAATCTGAATGTTTAAATATAGACTTTAATTATTGTTCAGCTTCAATCTGAGGAAAACTATAATATTAACAATCAGATTCTTATCTTTGCCTTCTATTTTAGCTTTCTCCTTTGGAAAGGAAATGTATTTTATTTTATTTTTTTCTTTTTTAAGTACCTAATACCTGATGGATAGCTTCTCAGCATCATTTAAGGCATGCTTACTTTAAAGCATTCTTTTTCAGCAACAGCTTAAAGATCACAGTGTTTAATGAGTAAATTTGAAAAATGTTTTCCTGACCCCATTTATTTTAGGCTTATTTATATATGTGTTCTTTTAACAGGCACAGAACTGGATTCCTTTATTATTCAGTGAAACTTTAAGTGGAAATTCAATATGCTAAAAATTAGATAGAAGTTGAATTCTGAAGAAAATTTATAGATGCACTGAAAAGCTCTCATCCTCACTCACTCAGCATAACATTCCAACTGTTCTGAGGGCCTTTGGGGCACCTTGTTGGAAATTAGGAAAACATATTATTAAAAACGTTTATAGTTCTGTATTGCAGGTCTTGAAGAGTAAGAATTTTGGATTAAAAATAAGTTTTGGTCATAGACTAGGTATTCACATTTAAGCTGGCACTTAAATTATTAGAAGTTTTTATCATGTATAAAGAAACTGATCATAAGTATCTCACAAGGTTTTTTGGAGAATTAAACAAAATAATGTTCAGAAGTTTTCTGACATACATAAACAACTATTCTTACTTCAGATTACATGCTTGAACTGACCTACTTTCTTTATATATGTTTGCCAATCTTATATATTATACTCTAGTAGTCATGTATGCCCAAACAACACTGACCAGTGTGTTTCATGGGCCAGTACTTGGTCACACTGAAGAAGCTGAAGTTGAACAGTTCCATGAAGACCTACAAGACCTTTTAGAGCTAACACCCAAAAAAGATGGCCTTTTTGTTATAGGGGACTGGAATGCAAAAGTAGGAAGTCAAGAAATAACTAGAGTAACAGGCAAATTTGGCCATGGAATACAAAGTGAAGCAGGGCAGAGGCTAACAGAATTTTGCCAAGAGAACGCACTGGTCAAAGCAAAAACCCTCTTCCAACAACACAAGAGAAGACTCTACACATGGACACCACCAGATGGTCAAAACCAAAATCAGATTGATTATATTCTTTGCAGCAAATGATGGAGAAGCTCTCTACAGTCAGCAAAAACAAGACTGGGAACTTACTGTGGCTCAGATCATGAACTCCTTATTGTTAAATTCAAACTTGAAGAAAGTAGGGAAAACCACTAGACCATTCAGTTATGACCTACATCAAATCCCTTATGACTATACAGTGAAAGTGAAAAATAGATTTATGGGATTAGATCTGATAGACAGAGTGCCTGATGAATTATGGGTGGAGATTCATTACACTGTACAAGAGACAGTGATCAAGACCATCCCCAAGAAAAAGAAATGCAAAAAACCAAAATGGCTGTCTGAGGAGACCTTACAAATAGCTGTGAAAACAAGAGAAGTGAAAAGCAAAGGAGAAAAGGAAAGATATACCCATTTGAATGCATAGTTCCAAGAAGAGATAAGAAAGCCTTCCTTAGAGATCAATGCAAAAAAAGAGGAAAACAATAGAATAGGAAAAACTAGGGATCTCTTCAAGAAAATTAGAGATACCAAAGGAACATTTCATGCAAAGATGGGCTCAATAAAGGACAGAAATGGTATGGACCAAATAGAAGCAGAAGATATTAAGAAGAGGTAGCAAAAATACACAGAAGAACTGTACAAAAAAGATCTTCATGACCCAGATAATCACAATGGTGTGATCACTCACCTAGAGCCAGACATCCTGGAATGTGAAGTCAAGTGGGCTTTAGGAAGCATCACTACGAACAAAGTAGTGGAGGGGATGGAATTCCAGTTGAGTTATTTCAAATCCTGAAAGATGATGCTGTGAAAGTGCTGTACTCAATATGTCAAAAATTTGGAAAACGCAGCAGTGGTCACAGGACTGGAAAATGTCAGTTTTCATTCCAATCCCAAAGAAGGGTAATGCCAAAGAATGCTCAAACTACAGCACAGTTGCACTCATCTCACACGCTTTAAAATTCTCCAAGCCAGGCTTCATCAATACATGAACTGTGAAATTCCAGATGTTCAAGCTGGATTTAGAAAAGCCAGAGGAAACAGAGATCAAATTGCCAACATTCTCTGGGTCATTGAAGAAGCAAGAAAGTTCCAGAGAAACATCTATTTCTGCTTTATTGACTATGCCAAAGCCTTTGACTGTGTGGATCTCAATAAACTGTGGAAAATTCTGAAAGAGATGGGAATAGCAGACTACTTGACCTGCCTCTTGAGAACCTGTATGCAGGTCAGGAAGCAACAGTTAGAACTGGACATGAAACAACAGACTGGTTCCAAATAGGAAAAGGAGTACATCAAGGCTGTATATTGTCACCCTGTTTATTTAACTTATATGCAGAGTACATCATAAGAAATGCTGGGCTGGAGGAAGCACAAGCTGGAATCAAGATTGCCTGGAGAAATATGAATAACCTCAGATACGAAGAGACATCATCCTTATGGCAGGAAGTGAAGAAGAACTAAAGAGCCTCTTGATGAAGGTGAAAGAGGAGAGTGAAAAAGTTGGCTTAGAGCTCAACATTCAGAAAACTAAGATCATGGCATCTGGTCCCATCACTTCATGGCAAACAGGTGGGGAAACAGTGGAAACAGTGGTTGACTTTGTTTTTCTGGGCTCCGAAATCACTGCAGATGGTGATTGCAGCCATGATATTAAAATATACTTACTCCTTGGCAGGAAAGTTATGACCAACCTAGACAGCAGATTAAAAAGCAGAGACGGAGCACTGAAGAATTGATGCTTTTGAACTGTGGTGTTGGAGAAGACTCTTGAGAGTCCCTTGGACTGCAAGGAGATCCAACCAGTCCATCCTAAGGGAAATTGGTCCTGGGTGTTCACTGGAAGGATTGATATTAAAGCTGAAACTCCAGTATTTTGACCACCTGATGAGAAGAGCTGACTCATTTGAAAGGACCCTGATGTTGGGAAAGATTGAAGGCAGTAGAAGAATTGGACGACAGCGAATGAGATGGTTAGATGGCATCACCGACTCAATGGATATGAGTTTGGGTAAATTCCCAGAGTTGGTGATGGACTGGGAGTCCTGGCGTGCTGCGATTCATGGGGTTGCAAAGAGTCGGACACGACTGAGTGCCTGAACTGAACTGAACTTTGTCCAAGCCATTTCTTTTGCTACCACACCCTTGACTTTCCATATATGTGCAGCTATTGAAACATGATAATATAAAATAAACTCTTAGTCAGAAATGATTTATTTTTACATAAACAAAGAAAACAAACAGACACACAAAAATCTCATGGTGGTCTCAGATAACAGTGGCTTATTTCCAGTTTATGGAGTTTTATGCCATAAACCTTAGGAAAATAGTCAAGCTGAAATTTATTAAAACATGTTTCTTGAGATCAGATCAAATGGTGGAATAAAAGGGCACAGAATGCACCTACCCCTGCCCCTGCAAAGAGCAGAACAAAAATATTCTTACTTGTCTCAGTTCTTACTGAAGTCTGACTAGTGAGTGATGGAAAGACTGTTGTACTATTCTTAGAGGGACAGTAGTCTTGAAGAAAGATATTTTTTCCCTTTCCAGGGATTGAACCTAACTCCTAATCCACTAAGGGCTAGAGGCTAGAATAAAAGTTCTCTGGTTCTTATTTCACTTGAAAGTAAAAATATTTCAAAGAGATGAAAACTGTAAAAACAAGTTCTGTTTATTAGACAGAATGCAACATGCTGGAGAACACAGAGAACAGCAGTTTATTTATTTAAGTCAGAAGCAGGGTAGAAATATGCACCTCAAGAGGAGTGTGGGCATCCTAATGAAAGTGCAGAAAAGAGGTGATTTAAATCACTTTACATAGGACAGTACTTCCAGGTCTTTGTTTATATTTGTTGAGTTATCTTATTCTTTTTCTCACATCTGACTGGTCCTAAGCACCCCTCCCCACGATTTGGGCACAACATTTTGCTAAGAAGGATCCCATCACAGAGGCCTGTGGGTGCATGTCCATGCTTATTATGGGGTGAGGTCCCCTTCCTTTTTTACCTCCAAAGGGTTTTCCCGCACATATGCAGGCAGGTAAGTCTTCCTTGATCTCAGTAGTGGGTATCTGGTCTCTTTACTTTAGCAGAACTCAGCATCTGCCACTAGCTCTGACCTTCCATATGTGCATGCGCAGTCACTCAGTCATTTCTGACTCTTTGCAATCCTTTGGACTGTACCCTGCCAGGCTTCTCAGTTCTTGAGATTCTCCAGGCAATAATACTAGAGTGAGTTGCCATGCTTTCCTCCAAGGGAACTTCCTGATCCAGGGATTGAACCCTGCACTGCAGGTGGTTTCTTTATCTGCTGAGTCATTGGCGAAGTCCAGCTTTGCCACTGGATTAAAACAAACCTTCAAATTTACTCCACTTGACAAACACCACCTGTCCATCCCAGGGGCCCAAATATCCACTACCTTAGTACAACCAAGGCTGTGGGAGAAAGCCACATAGAAATCATATGAAGGAAAAAGAAGCTATCAGTTTGGAATCTGTGCCCCTGGGAGGGGACTCAGAGAAGATGAGAGATTACACAGGAGGATCTCCTTCCTGGGAAGTGAGCTGTTAAAGCCACGTATTGGATTTCCCATCTTTGGGTGTCCAATGCAAGGAGAACCAACCGTGCCTGGTTAGAGAGCCAGTGGGGCTAACAGGAGGGCTATGGGAAACTTGGACTCAGGTCATGAGGAGTGAATCAATGTTTGCTTGCTCCAGAAGCAAGGCAGATAAGGTGCGTTGAGGACACGGGAGTGGTGTTCTGATTTCTCATGACTGCCCTGGCACATGCCACCATCTGGGCTGAGCAAATGCTCCAGCCCTGGTTACTTCACAATTCAGCTCCACACTAAAATGAAGTCTGCCATGACTGAGAAAAGAACTTGGCTATGAGGTGGCCCAGACCCAAAGAAGTATCTGAGCAGTACTGGTGAACACATTATTGGTGCTTACACAGGAAGCACAACAAAAACAATCCCAATTTTTGACAGTGGTCAGTCCACCACACATCACACTGCTACACACTGTGAGAGTCAGCACAGGTTTCACCCACCCTGTGCTGAAAACTCTACACGGTGGGAGCAGCAGAGGCCAAGGGGAGAGCTCAGCTGCGAAAGACAAATTACACTCAAACCTGAAGTTAGTTCTGAAGAGGGCAGGGACAGCCATTACTGGCTCTTATACAGGCTATGTATCAGAAAAAATCCGGGTCTCTGATCCAGCCAGATCACCACAGCAAAATGCGAATCAAATGTGTTAGAAACTAATAAATAACTAAAAGAACAGTTTAAGGAATCTCTGGGGTTAATATCAAGTGTACCAACATTCACATGAGAATCCCCTGGTGGTCCAGTGTCTAAGATTCCTTACCCCCAATGCAGGAGCCTGGGGTTTAATTCCTGGTCATGGAACTGTAGTCCACATGTCACAACTAAGAGTCTGCCTGCCACAACTAAAGATCCTGTGTGCCACAACTAAGACCTGCATAACCAAATAAAATAAATAAAAGGTGAATATTTTTAAAAGGTATGACAGTATTCACAATATTGGGTCCCAAAAAGAGAAGAAGCAGAGAAGGGGAGTTAGAAATGTGTGTGATGAAATAATGCCTGAAAATTTCCTAAACCTAATGAAGGAAACAGATGTCGTGATACAGGAAGCATAGAGGGTGCCAAACAAGATGAACCCACACAGACCCCGACCAGGATATAATGTAATAAAAATGGCAATTTTTAGAGAGAATTCTAAAGGCAGGAAGAGAAAAAGAGTCATATAAAAGGGAACCCCTATTATAACTATCAGCTGATTTTTCTGCAGAAACTTTACAGACCAGAAGGTACTGGTAATGATATATTCAAAGTGCTAAAAGGGAAAAACCTCCAAGCTTAGAATACTCTACCAAGAAGGCTATTATATAGAACTGAGGGAGAAGTAAGGAACTTCTCAGACAAGCAAAATATAAAACAGTTTATCAACATTAAAACTACCCTAAAGGAAATATTAAAGTCATCTCTAGGTGGTTAAGGGAAATATAGATACTTACAAGAAGTAAGAATTTATAGGAAGGAAGAAAAATTCCAATAGCAAAGGCAAATGTATAGTAAAGGCTGAGACTCAAAGACTGAAAGACAAAAAATCTAAAATCAAGGATAAGTAGAAAAGGTAAACATAAAGATGTAAAACACAACATTGAAAACCAAAAATGTGAAAGTGGGGAGTAAAAATATCTAGATCTTTTAGAACTTAGAAGACTGTTTAAAAACAGTAGATATAGCTATAGGTCAACATGCAGGAGCTCCAAGGAAACCACTAGTCAAAAACCTACAATAGATACACAAAAGTTAGAGAGAAAGTAATACAAACATAGCACTAAAGAAAATCATGAAACCACAAGGGAAGAAACTAAAAGAGGTGGAAAAGAATAGAGACGAATCACAAAAACTAGGAAAGAAGCAGTAACATGGCAAAAAAATACAGCCCCAATAAACACATATCTATCAATAAATACTTCAAATTTCAATGGATTTAAAGTTGTTATTAATAGACATAGAGTGATTGATTGAATAAAAAACAAGATCCATCTATATGCTGTTTAAGGGACACTCACCTCAAAGCTAAAGACACATAAAGACTGAAAGTGAGGACTTGCAAAAGTTATTTCAGGCATGGAAACATCAAGAAAGCAGGGTCTTTATCTTTCTGGCTTACTTCGCTCTGTATAATGGGCTCCAGTTTCATCCATCTCATTAGAACTGATTCAGATGAATTCTTTTTAATGGCTGAGTAATATTCCATGGTGTATATGTACCACAGGTTCCTCATCCATTCGTCTGCTGATGGGCATCTAGGTTGCTTCCATGTCCTGGCTATTATAAACAGTGCTGCGATGAACATTGGAGTGCACGTGTCTCTTTCAGATCTGATGATGTAAAGTAATTAGCCTCCAACTAATAAAAATAAATGGAAAAAAAAAAAAAAAGAAAGCAGGGGACTCATATGAGACAGTCAGTCAGTTAGTCAGTCAGTTCCGTCACTCAGTCATGTCCGACTCTATGGGACCCTATGAATCTCAGCTCGACAGGCCTCCCTGTCCATCACCAACTCCTAGAGTTTACTCAAACTCATACCCATTGAGTCGGTGATGCCATCCAGCCATCTCATCCTCTGTCGTCCCCTTCTCCTCCTGCCCCCAATCCCTCCCAGCATCAGGGTCTTTTCCAATGAGTCAACTCTTCGCATGAGGTGGCCAAAGTGCTGGAGTTTCAGCTTCAGCATCAGTCCTTCCAATGAACACCCAGGACTGATCTCCTTTAGGATGGACTGGTTGGATCTCCTTGCAGTCCAAGGGACTTTCTCGAGTCTTCTCCAACACCACATTTCAAAAGCATCAGTTTTTTGGCACTTAGCTTTGTTCACAGTCCAACTCTCACATCCAGACATGACCACTGGAAAACCATAGCCTTGACCAGACAGACCTTTGTTGGTAAAGTAATGTCTCTGCTTTTTAATATGCTATCTAGGTTGGTCATAACTTTCCTTCCAAGGAGTAAGCATCTTTTAATTTCATGGCTGAAGTCACCATCTGCAGTGATTTTGGAGCACCACCCAAGAGAAAAAGTCTGACACTGTTTCCACTGTTTCCCCATCTATTTCCCATGAGGTGATGGGACCAGATGCCATGATCTTAGTTTTCTGAATGTTAGGCTTTAAGCCAACTTTTTCACTCTCCTCTTTCACTTTCATCAAGAGGATTTTTATTTCCTCTTCACTCTCTGCCATAAGGGTGGTGTCATCTGCATATCTGAGGTTATTGATATTTCTCTCGGCAATCTTGATTCCAGCTTGTGCTTCTTCCAGCCCAGCGTTTCTCATGATGTACTCTGCATTTAAGTTAAATAAGCAGGGTGACAATATACAGCCTTGACGTACTCCTTTTCCTATTTGGAACCAGTCTGTTGTTCCATGTCCAGTTCTCACTGTTGCTTCCTGACCTGCATAGGGTTTCTCAAGAGGCAGGTCAGGTGGTCTGGGATGCCCATCTTTTTCAGAATTTTCCACAGTTTATTGTGATCTACACAGTTGAAGGCCTTGGCATAGTCAATAAAGCAGAAATAGATGCTTTTCTGGAACTATCTTGCTTTTTCGATGATCCAGCAGATACTGGCAATTTGATCTCTGGTTCCTCTGCCCTTTCTAAAACCAGCTTGAACATCTGGAAGTTAACGGTTCACATATTGCTGAAGCCTGGCTTGGAGAATTTTGAGCATTACTTTACTAGCATGTGAGATGAGTGCAATTGTGAGGTAGTTTGAGCATTCTTTGGGTGTGAGACAAAATACACTTAAAACTATGTCTATTACAAAAGTCCAACAAGGACATTATATGATAATAAAGAAATGAATGCAAGTAGAATATAGTATACTCGTTACCATGTATGCAACTAATTTAGGATCACCTAAATATATAAAGCAAATATTAACAGACTTAAAGGGAGAAACTGAAAATAATAAAAATCACTTACAATTTTAGAAGATCATCCAGACAGAAATTCAATAAGGCAACATGGTTTCAAATAACACAATATACCAGTTGGATTTAGATAGTCTACAGGGCATTCAATCCTCAAACAACAGAATACACATTTTTTTTTTTTTTTTTTTTTTATCAAGTGAACATGAAACACTTTACTGGATAGATTGCATAGTACAGAACAGGCCTCAATTAATTGAACCAGATAGACATTATACTAACATGTTTTTTCTGACAACAGTAGTATGTAACTAGAAATAACAGAAAATGGGAAAGGCATAAAAATGTGGATACTAAACAACATGCCACCAAAAAACAATGTGAGAATGATGAAATCAAAGGGGAAATTTGTCTCAAGATAAATGATATATAAACTTTTCATAATCAGTGATTCATCAGTAAATTCAGTTCAACCACTCAGTCGTGTGTGACTCTTTACGACCGCATGGACCACAGCATGCCAGGCCTCCCTGGCCATCACCAACTGCTGGAGTTTACTCAAACTCATGTATATTGAATCATTGATGCCATCCAACAATCTCATCCTCTGTCATCCAGTTCTCTTCCTGCCTTCAATCTTTCCCAGCATAAGGGTCTTTTCAAATGAGTCAGCTCTCCGCATCAGGTGGCCAAAATATTGGAGTATCAGCTTCAACATCATACCTCCCATTGTATATTCAGAACTGATTTCCTTTAGGATGGACTGGTTGGATCTCCTTGCAGTCCAAGGGACTCTCAAGAGTCTTCTCCAACACCACAGTTCAAAAGCATCAATTCTTTAGCATTCAGCCGTCCTTATACTCTAACTCTCCCATCCATACGTGACTACTGGAAAAAACATAGCCTTGACTAGATGGACCTTTGTTGGCAAAGTAATGTCTCTGCTTTATAATATTCAGTCTAGGTTGGTCATAACTTTCCTTCCAAGCAGTAAGTGTCTTTTAATTTCATGGCTGCAGTCACCATTTGCAGTGATTTTGGAGTCCAAGAAAATAAAGTCTGACACTGTTTCCACTGTTTCCCCATCTATTTGCCATAAAGTGATGGGACCAGATGCCATGATCTTAGTTTTCTGAATGTTGAGCTTTAAATTAACTTTTTCACTCTCCTCTTTCACCTTCATCAAGAGGCTTTTTAGTTCTTCTTCACTTTCTGCCATAAGGGTTGTGGTCATATGCATATCTGAGGTTATTGATATTTCCCCCAACAAACTTGATTCTAGCTTGTTCTTCATCCAGCCCAGCGTTTCTCATGGTGTATTCTGCATATAAGTTAAATAATCAGGGTGACAATATACAGCCTTGAGGTACTCCTTTTCCTATTTGGGACCAGTCTGTTGTTCCATGTCCACTTCTAACTGTTGCTTTTTGATCTGCATACAGATTTGTCAAGAGGCAGGTCAGGTGGTCTGTTATCCCCACCTCTTTAAGAATTTTCCACAGTTTGTTGTAATCCACACAGTCAAAGGCTTTGGCACAGTCAATAAAGCAGAAATAGTTTTTGTTTGTTTGTTTGTTTTGAATTCTCTTGCTTTTTCAATGATCCAATGGATGTTGGAAATTTGGTCTCTGGTTCCTTTGCCTTTATTAAATCCAGCTTGAGCATCTGGAAGTTTATGGTTCATGCACTTTTGAAGCCTGGCTTGGAGAATTTTGAGCATTACTTTGCTAGCGTGTGAGATCAGTGCAACTGTGTGGTAGTTTGAGCATTCTTTGGCATTGCCTTTCTTCGGGATTGGAATGAAAACTGACCTTTTCCAGTCCTGTGGCCACTGCTGAGTTTTCCAAATTTGCTGGCCTATTGAGTGTAGCAATTTCATAGCATTATCTTTTAGGATTTGGAAAAGGTCAACTGGAATTCCTTCACCTCCACCAGCTTTGTTCATAGTAATGCTTCCTAAGGCCCACTTGATTTCGCATTCCAGGATGTCTGGCTCTAGGTGAGTGATGATACCATTGTGATTATCTGGGTAATGTAGATCTTTTTTTTATAGTTCTTCAGTGGTTCATACTCACTTTTATTTATTTTGAAAGTCTCACATTTAATTAACAATATAGAATTAAAATAAACAAACAAAACAAAAAAAACTACTATGTCCAGAAATTGTCAAGTAGCTAGTATGTATGCAATCAATCCTCAAAACAACATAGATAGGTGCTCAAACCATATTCTAAGGTACATGAGACTTGAAGAGTTTAGATACTTGTTCAGGTATTCACACTTAGTAAGAAGCCCAGCTGGAAGCCTAACATCAGTCTGAAAATAATTTCTGTGCTTTGAGTGATGGAATCATTCCTTTGGTCAATAAGGAGTGCAACCTTGAATCTTTTAGTACTACTATTTAATAGTAATATATCCATGAAAATTTAAGAAAAATATAATAAATTAATAATAGTAGTAGAATGCAAATATTTATACACTTCTAACCACTTGCCAGACCTTCTTTTACACATTTTGCATATATTCATTCATTTAATCCTCACAATAATTCAATAGAGTGGTGTCCATTACTGTCTCCTGAGAAGGAAACTAAATCAGCTTTAAGTAGATCATAGCCAGTAAATGTAAAACCACATTACATATCCACAAGTAACACACTTGCCAGATCATCTTATTGGAAAGCTTTAAAAATATCCTGGACTTCCCTGGTGGCTCAGATGGTAAAGAAACTTCTTGCAATGCAGGAGACCCAGGTTCGATTCCTAGGTCAGGAAGATCCCCTGGAAAACGAAATGACAACCCACTCCAGTATTCTTGCCTGGAGAATTTCATGAACAAAGGAGCCTATGGGCTAAACAGTTCATCATGCTGTGAAGAGCTGGACATGGCTGAGCACCTAACTCATACACACTCAAATATAGTAGGGAATATAAAGTTGTGTAAATAAGCAGTAGTGGTGTTAGTTCACTTTACAACCACAGAAATAAAGGATAAGAGTACTTACAGAAACATCTTAGCTTTACCTCTAGTAAAATTACTTTTCCCCCAAAAGGAGGATTCTTCTGATACAAATATCCATTGGACTTAGTGTAAAAATAAATATAAAGGTGGGTTTGACACTCGAGCTTAGCTTCATGTCCATAAACATTCAAATCATGTAATGAACCCTCTTGCTTAGATTCTGTATTTATCTGGCAAGTTTTAATTATACTGTATTTTCCCACTCAGATTTCTCAGAACTATGAAACTGTGATGTTGATAGATTAAATACATCCTCGCAGAAATTCTATTTATAACTTAAGATTTAAAAATCACCATTGGTATGGTATAATGGTAATGCCAGATGGTTAATGTGATTCAACTAATTTTGTGTTGTCAAATTGAACTTTGATATTTCAATGACAGAGGTTGACCCATGGTGATTTATGAAGGGCAGTTCACCAAGAGACCTGTTTAACAGTGTGAGAAATTCCACTGGATGCTGTACAACACAGTATTTATTTTCCTAACTATTACATCTATGTTTTGCTTATTCTTCTTTAGAAATATGCCCTGTTTCCCCTTCTTCTGATTTTCCATTGTCATTTTTATAACTTAGACCATCAATAATTAGTATCATAAGTGTTATGGTAGAATCACATCTCTCCTAAAATCAAGCTTCATTTCATTCATCACACCACTTTGAAATTAGACTTCTTAAAATATTGATTGTCCCCTTATCCTTTAAAAACTCCTCATTTTCATTATGATAAAATCATGAAGCACAATCAGTATGCAATCACTACTCTTAACAAAACTTATAATGCCCAGATGAAAGAGAGCAAGTAAGCTGGAATATTTTGACCATTTTCTTGGTTAAATCAAAAAAGAAAAAAAAAAAAAAGAGAGAGAGAGAGAGAACTGTATAAGTAAACATCTTTTGTGTTTCTATAACTCAGGGAAAATAATTCTACTTTATGAATGACATTGAACTTTTAATCTTATTAATAATGTGTATTTCTGTCTTGGTAATTCTATCTTCAGAATCATTATTCAATTCATCTTAGGTTGTGAATTTTTATAGATTTATAAAATTACTTTATATATTAAATATATTACAATTTTCCCCATATATGTGACAGTATTTTAGCCAAATAGAATTATTGTTTTCAAGGTGTTCATATATATATATATATATATATATATATATATATATTTATATATATTTATATATATATGTGTGTGTGTGTATGTATATATATATATAATATAAGTTTATACAAAATTATATTTATATATTATACATATTAGCTTCCCTGGTGGCTCAGAGGTTAAAGCGTCTGCCTGAAATGCAGAAGACCTGGGTTCTATCCCTGGGTCGGGAAGATCCCCTGGAACAGGAAATGGTAACCCACTCCAGTATTCTTGCCTGGAGAATCCCATGGATGGAGAAGCCTGGTGGGTTTATATATAAGTTTATATAAAATTATATTTATATATACTATATATATTGCACACTTTTTTTTTTTTTTTAATTTTAAGATTGTGAGATCTGGAGTCAAAATCTCAAAATCTGTTCAAATCCTGGCTTCTCTATATGTTAACTGAATATTCTTAACCATCAATGTCTATTTTAGAAAAATTATATCAGTTAACATATGCAAAATTGCACTAATTTCACATGTTAGTAAAGTAATGCTCAAAATTTTTCAGACTAGGCTTCAACAGTACTTGACCCAAGAACTCCCAGAAGTTCAAGCTGGATTTAGAAAAGGCAGAGGAACCAGAGATCAAACTGATCCTAGAGAAAGCAAGAGAATTCCAGGAAAACATCTACTTCTGCCTCATTGACTGCACTAAAGCCTTTGTCTATATGGATCACAAAAACCTGGAAATTCTTGATGAGATGCGAGTACCATCACTTTAACTGCCTCCTGGGAAACCTGTATGCAGGTCAGGAAGCAACAGCCAGAACTGGACATAAAACAACAGATTGGTTCCAAATAGGGAAATGAATATGTCAAGGCTGTCCATTGTCACCCTGTTTATTTAACTTATATTCAGAGTACATCATGAGAAATGCCAGGCTGGGTAAAGCCCAACCTGGAATCAAGATTGCCAGGAGAAATATCAATAACCTCAGATATGCAGATGACAGCACCCTTATGCCAGAAAGTGAAGAGGAATCTTTTGATAAAGGTTAAAGAGGAGAGTGAAAAAGCTGTTTTAAAACTCAACATTCAAAAAACTAAGATTATAGCATTGTGTATCATTACTTCATGGCAAATAGATGGGGAAAAAAATGACAGACTTTGTTTCCTTAGGCTCCAAAAAACACTGCAGATGGTGACTGAAGCCATGAAATTAAAAAAAAAAAAAAATGCTTGCTCCTTGGAATAAAAGCTATGACAAACCTAGACAGACTATTAAAAAGCAGAGACATTAATTTGCAGACAAAGGTCCTTCTAGTTAAAGCTATGGTTTTTCCAGCAGTCATGTATGGATGTGAGAGTTGGACCATAAAGAAGGCTGAGTGTTGAAGAATTGATGTTTTTGAACTGTGGTGTGGAGAAAAATCTTGAGAGTCCCTTGGACTGCAAGGAGATCAAACCGGTCAATCCTAAAGGAAGTCAATCCTTCCTTGAATATTCATTGGAAGGACTGATGCAGATGCTGAAGCTGAAACTCCAATAATTTGGCCACCTGATGTGAAGAACTGACTCATTAGAAAAGCCCCTGGTGCTGGAAAATATTGAAGGCAGGAGGAGAAGGGCACAAAAGAGGAAGAGATGGTTGGATGTCATCACCGATTCAATACAGTTGAATTCAAGCAGTTCAAATTTTAGTTTGAGCAAGCTCCGGGAGATGGTGAAGGACAAGGAAACCTGGCATGTGGCAGTCCATGGGGTTGCAAAGAGTAGGACACGACTGAGTGACTGACCAACAAAAAAATATATGTTAAATCTAAGAAAATTTAAAGATTCAGTTAATATGCTTGCTATCATGATAATAATATGATAAAAATATTTTGCTATGACAATAATATGATAATGATTATAATAGTGATAATTAGTGATACTCTGGAGAAGGAAATGGCAACTCACTCCAGTACTCTTGCCTGGAAAATCCCATGAATGGAGGAACCTGGCCGGCTACAGTCCATGGGGTCACAAAGAGTTGTACACGACTGAGTCACTTCATGTTAGTGATAATGAAAACTAAGTGGTCATGATGATCATGACAATGGTGATGATAGTGAGAGTGAAATTCTAAAATTTAATATCTTTTTTACTGTAACTTACTTCAAAAATTCTAAAGTAAATAGATTTTTCTCTGCAATGTGACATTTCAATTGCTTGGGTGCAGGTCACTAAATTTCTTCCACATAATAGATAACTGTAGCAAATAAACATATGTTGTAATAACCTATAGCCTATATATATATATATATATATATATATATATATATCTGTGTGTATGTGTGTGTGTGTGTGTGTGTGTATAAACTGAATTACTTTGCTGTACCCATGAACCTAACAAAACTATGTAAATCTACTATAATTCAATTTTTAGAAAATTGCCTGGTAGATACAAATCTTTGTGTAAATGATAAAAAGTGGGCCAGAAATAGTGATAAAAAGAATATATTTATTGACATATTAGGCATGGATCATTATTTTAAATGTTTTGTACATCATAGTCTGTTTAATTCTCAAAAACTACCCAATGACATTAAATATAAATATTACTTCCATTTTAGATATCAAGAAGTTAGAATCCCAAATAGGAGTCTTTATCCAGGCTGTTTGATTCTTGGCAAGGAAGGTCTATAGCTTTTTCCCTCCTCTGTGAAGAGGGTGATATGCATTAGGCTTAAAAAATTACCTTCTAAGAATCAATATTGTGAAAATGACTACACTAAATAAAAAAGAAAAAGAAAGAAAGAAAATGACTATACTACCCAAAACAATCTATAGATTCAATGCAATCTCTATCAAGCTACCAACAATATTTTTCACAGAACTAGAACAAATAATTTCACAGTTTGTATGGAAATACAAAAAAACCTCGAATAGTCAAAGCAATCTTGAGAAAAAGAATGGAACTGGAGGAATTAACCTGCCTGACTTCAGACTCTACTACAAAACCACAGTCATCAAGACAGTATGGTACTGGCATAAAGACAGAAATATAGACCAATGGAACAGAATAGAATGCCCAGAGATAAATCCATGTACCTATGGACACCTTATCTTTGACAAAGGAGGCAAGGATATACAATGGAAAAAAGATAACCTCTTTAACAAGTGGTGCTGGGAAAACTGGTCAACCACTTGTAAAAGAATGAAACTAGAACACTTTCTAACACCATACAGAAAAACAAAAACAAACAAAAAAAAAAACTCAAAATGGATTAAAGATCTAAATGTAAGACCAGAAACTGTAAAACTCCTAGAGCAGAACATAGGCAAAACACTCTCCAACATAAATCACAGCAGGATCCTCTATGACCCACCTCCCAGAACATTGGAAATAAAAGCAAAAACAAACAAATGGGACCTAATGAAACTTAAAAGCTTTTGCACAACAAAGGAAACTATAAGCAAGGTGAAAAGACAGCCCTCAGATTGGGAGAAAATAATAGCAAATGAAGCAACAGACAAAGGATTAATCTCAAAAATATACAAGCAACTCCTGCAGCTCAATTCCAGAAAAATAAATGACCCAATCAAAAATTGGGCCAAAGAACTAAACAGACATTTCTCCAAAGAAGACATACAGATGGCTAACAAACACATGAAAAGATGCTCAACATCACTCATTATCAGAGAAATGCAAATCAAAACCACAATGAGGTACCATTACATGCCAGTCAGGATGGCTGCTATCCAAAAGTCTACAAGCAATAAATGCTGGAGAGGGTGTGGAGAAAAGGGAACCCTCTTACACCGTTGATGGGAATGCAAACTAGTATAGCCGCTATGGAGAACAGTGTGGAGATTTCTTTAAAAACTGGAATTAGAACTGCCATATGACCCAGCAATACCAATCCTGGGCATACACACAGAGGAAACCAGATATGAAAGAAACACATGCACCCCAATGTTCATCACAGCACTGTTTATAATTGCCAGTACATGGAAGCAATGTAGATGCCCATCAGCAGACGAATGGATAAGGAAGCTATGGTACATATCCACAATGGAATATTACTCAGCCATTAAAAAGAATTCGTTTGAATCAGTTCTAATGAGATGGATGAAACTAGAGCCCATTACACAGGGTGAAGTAAGCCCGAAAGATAAAGATCAATACAGTATACTAACACTCATATATGAAATTTTAAAAGATGGTAATGATAACCCTATAGCAAAACAGAAAAAGAGACGCAGATGTACAGAACAGACTTTGGGACTCTGTGGGAGAAGGCGAGGGTTGGATGTTCTGAGAGAATAGCATTGAAACAAGTATACTATCAAGGGTGAAACAGATCACCAGCCTAGGTTGGATGCATGAGACAAGTGCTCAGGGCTGGTGCACTGGGAAGACCCAGAGGGATGGGATGGCGAAGGAGGTGGGAGGGGGAATTGGGATGGGGAACACATGTAAATTTATGGCTGATTCATGTCAATGTATGGCAAAAACCACTACAATATTGTAAAATAATTAGCCTTCAACTAATAAAAATAAATGAAAAAATAAATAAATAATAGTTAAATATATTAAAAAGAAAGAAAGAAAGAACAATTACCTTCTAAAAGTGAGAAGACTTCTAAAAGCAAGAAAACATTTGAGATTTCCTTGGACAACAAGGGCATCAAACCAGTCAATCCTAAAGGAACTCAACTCTGAATACTCATTGGGAGGACTGGTGCTGAAGCTAAACTCCAAAAGTTTGGCCACCTGATGCAAAGAGCTGAATCACTGGAAAAGAATCTGATGCTGGGAAAGATTGAAGGCAGAAGAAGGGGGTGACAGAGGTTGAAATGGTTGGATGACATCATTGGCTCAATGGAAATAATTTTGAGTGAATTCTGGGAGATAGTGAAGGACAGGGAAGACTGTCGTGCTACAGTCTATGGGGTCACAAAGGGTCAAACATGACTTAATGATTGAACAAGGACAATGAAAGTGAGAAAAGGGATTAGACTGCTACCTCAGAACTATGGAATTACCAGAAATGTTTTGCACATAGTTGCTACACTAACAATTTAAATGTAATTAAAAAATGTGAGTATATCACAGCATGATTTTAAAGACACTTTTTATTATGATAACATTTCTTTAAATGTTCCCACAGGTGCTCTCCTCTAGTCCAACTGGAATTCTCTCTCGGCAGAGGCAGAGACAGTTTGGCAAAAAGGACGCAAGGTGGGAATGGGACAGGTGATGAAAGAAAAAGCAGCCTGCCAGCTAAAGATCTCACTCAGTTGAGTCTGACTCTTTGCAACCCCATGGACTGTAGTATGCCAGGCTCCTCTGTTCATGGGATTCTCCAGGCAAAAATACTGGAGTGGGTAGCCATTCCCTTCTCCATCTCCCTTGATCCCTGAGTTGGGATCAAACCTAGACTTCCTGCATTGCAAGCAGATTCTTTACTGTCTGAGCCAGCAGGGCAGCCCGCATTTTCACTTTCATTGGGTAGGCTGGCCTCTGGTAGATTTGGGGTCAGAGGGCAAAGCAGCAGCAGGGTGGAACTGGGGTGCTGTATGTATCATTCAGGTCAAGCAGAGACTGGTTCAGCATCCTTCATGTACAAATGTGCTCCTCTTTGGTACATTTTAATTTGTCTTCCAAATCATCAATTGCTTTTTCCAGCTTGACTACCAAATTTTCAACTCAACTAAGCACTGATCTCTGCCTCTGAGTTAGTCAGTAAGAATCTTTATCTCTTCCTCATGTTTGTTTTCTTTCTGAGAAGCTCCATTATTCTGTAAAAAGTACTCACCAAACCAGAAGGGTGATTCCAGGAGAAGCTAGTCAAAAACAAACACAAACAGAAACAAACAAAAGTGCTATTTAAGTTTTCAGCTTTATGGTATCTTTGGGGGAACTTTATTTATTTTCATCAGAATGGACCAAAATATTAAGATGGTGAAATGTCTGTCTGAGATCAAATTCCTGTCCCATCTCTACCCTGCCCCCAGTTGCTCACAGAATGGATCATGTGTCCCTATGTTGACATGACCAATTACTTGCTCTCCTGAATCCCTTACAGAAAGGAAAAAAATATTTTTGCCACTGATTTAGCCATATGAAACACAACATCCTTTTACTGGGCCTAAAGCCATCTCATTTCCTCAGTTTGTGCAGGAGAAATCTAGAATAACTTATGTGCAAAATTGTTTTTAAATTTTACATTATTTTGAAACTTTGTTCTTTTGGGATTGGGGCACAGTGGGCACCACATTTGGCCATGAGAGCTGTCTATAATTTATAGACTGGCAGTGCACTCATCTTGTAAAGTTTCTTTCCCTCCCCAATCCCCTCTTTTTGGTATGGTCCGAGTGAGGTCTGGTAGGTGTGCATCTTGAAGCTTAATTGGCTGAGAACCTTCTCTCCTTTGGTGTGGTCTCTTTGGGGGCCAACTGGGAGGAAAAAAAAAAAACAATAGTGTAACTGTTTCGGATACTGAAAATTCATGTTTTTGGTGTTTTTTTTTTTTTTTTTTTAAATAGAGTACGAGTCCCTTAAAAAAAAAACTAAAACCCCAAGTTGAAAATATTGGTTAATTTTTCAATACTCAGTTCAGTTCAGTCACTCAGTCGTGTCCGACTCTTTGTGACCCCATGAACTGCTGCACGCCAGGCCTCACTGTCCATCACCAAATCCCGGAGTTTACTCAAACACATGTCCATCGAGTCAGTGATGCCATCCAGCCATCTCATCCTCTGTCGTCCCCTCCTCCTCCTGCCCCCAATCCCTCCCAGCATCAGAGTCTTTTCCAATGAGTCAACTCCTCGCATGAGGTGGCCAAAGTAGTGGAGTTTCAGCTTCAGCATCAGTCCTTCCAATTAACACCCAGGACTGATCTCCTTTAGGATGGACTGGTTGGATCTCCTTGCAGTCCAAGGGACTCTCAAGAGTCTTCTCCAACACCACAGTTCGAAAGCATCAATTTTTTGGCACTCAGCTTTCTTCACAGTCCAGCTCCCACATCCAGACATGACCACTGGAAAAACCATAGCCTTGACTAGATGGCCATTTGTTGGCAAAGTAATGTCTCTGCTTTTTAATATGCTATCTAGGTTGGTCATCACTTTCCTTCTAAGGAGTAAGTGTCTTTTAATTTCATGGCTGCGATCATCATCTGCAGTAATTATGGAGCCCACCTCCCCCAAAAAAATAAAGTCTGACACTGTTTCCACTGTTTCTCCATCTATTTGCCTTGAAGTGATGGGACCAGACGCCATGATCTTAGTTTTCTGAATGTTGAGCTTTAAGCCAACTTTTTCACTCTCCTCTTTCACTTTCATCAAGAGGCTTTTTTGTTCTTCTTCAGTTTCTGTCATAAGGGTTGTGTCATCTGCATATCTGAGGTTATTGGTATTTCTCCCAGCAATCTTGATTCCAGCTTGTGCTTCTTCCAGCCAAGTGTTTCTCATGATGTACTCTGCATATAAGTTAAATAAGCAGGGTGACTATATACAGCCTTGACGTACTCCTTTTCCTATTTGGGACCAGTCTGTTGTCCCATGTCCAGTTCTAACTGTTGCTTTCTGACCTGCATATAGGTTTCTCAAGAGGTGGGTCAAGTGGTCTGTTATTCCCATCTCTTTCAGAATTTTCAATACTAGTGAGTGGCAAAACACTTGCCTCTAAATAATTAACCAGAATGATACTATCTTTTCATAATGAATACTAGAGAAACTTTCAATAAAGTTTAGTTATTTTGTAGCATAGCATCTTATTCTATTGACAAGGATGACTGTTAAAATATAGAGTAACATAGACACACAAGAACACATTGTTTATTATTTTAACATTTCTAATATGTTACATGAATTATTTTACTTCTCTTCAAGCTATAGCTTATAAGAAAAATAAATATGTTTTAGTACCACAAAATGTTTTTCTGCTTCTGTCAAATGAAAATAAATCTAAAACTTTGAAAGAGAAAAGTAGAATAGATCATCACTAATTCAGTGATCTGATGATTACTTAAAGATGCTGGTGATCCAAATATAGAGCCCTCAATACAGTTTTGGTGTTTGTTTGTTTGTTTTTTCCCCTTTCTAACTAAAGAAGCATATCTGACCCTATCATTGAGGCAGCTTGTCTTTAATCTTAAGAAAAGTTAGAGTTCCACTTGATAGATACGATAAAGATGAGTGCCATTATCGTTTCAGTGAGAAGAAAGAAAGACTAAGTAATTGTTTCATCAATTTACACAGCAATGTTTTCAAAACAAATTCTCTTTTGATTATTTTGCTACCTGAATTGTCTTAAATGTTCTGCCTCTATACACAGGGTATGTAAACTCCACTGATCCTTTCATAGTTCCTCAGGCTTCTATGAAGTTTCTTATAGCCACTGCTAACCATACCAACCTAGATAATATATTAAAAAGCAGAGACATTGCCAACAAAGTTCCATCTGGTCAAGGCTATGGTTTTTCCAGTGGTCCTGTATAGATGTGAGAGTTGGACTGTGAAGAAAGCTGAGCACCGAAAAATTGATGCTTTTGGACTATGGTGTTGGAGAAGACTCTAGAGAGTCCCTTGACTGCAAAGAGATCCAACCAGTCCATCCTAAAAGAGATCAGTTCTGGGTGTTCATTGGAAGGACTGATGCTGAAGCTGAAACTCCACTACTTTGGCCACCTCATGGGAGGAGTTGACTCTTTGGAAAAGACCCTAATGCTGGGAGGGATTGGGCACAGGAGGAGAAGGGGACAACAGAGGATGAGATGGCTGGATGGCATCACCGACTTGACGGGTAAGAGTTTGAGTAAACTCCAGGAGTTCGTAATGGACAGGGAAGCCTGGCATGCTGCAGTTCATGGGGTCACAAAGAGTCGGACATGACTAAGCGACTGAACTGAACTGAACCATACCTACACTAATGTTCTTTGCAAATATGTGATATTTTTTGCTTTTGAGAATTGAAAAAAGATTTCTATTTCATTATTAAGATGTTTTAATCTTCAATCAAATAATTAGTATATTAATTTTGAGCACATATTCTCCAGATGTGAATTCTTTATCCTACCCCATGTCATTTTTCTTTGTTATCCTGTTTGTATGATGATTAACATTAATTGATTATCAAATATTAAGCCAACCCTGAAAGTTTGGATGAATCCTACTTGGTTATGGTATATATATATTTTTATCCATTGTTGGATTCATTTGACTAAATTTGTTAAGAATTTTTGTATCTCTGTTCATGTGATATATTAGTTTGTAGTCTCCTTGTACTGTCTTTGTCTAGTTTTCATACTAGGGTAAGGCTGGCCTCAAAGAATGAGTTAAAAATATCCCCCTCATTTCAATCCTTTGAAAGAATTTGTAGAGAATTGGTGCAAATTCTTCCTTAAATGTTTCTTAGAATTTATCAGTGACTTCTTTTTTGGAAGGTTATTAATTATTGTTTCAATTTCTTTAATAAATGCAGGCTTATTCAGATTATCCATTTATTCTTTTGTGATATTTGGTAGATTGGGTCTTTCAATGAACTGGCTAAATCTATTTTGTAAAATATTTTCCCTAATGGAGAATATTCAAAAGAGATCTTTGAAAATATATATGCAACATTCTTACTCTAATATATTACATATTTTACCTCAAAGAGAACATATTATATCTAAATTGGATCTAGTTTGAGCCACAATCTGCATGATTTTTTAAACTTCTCTTACAAGGAATTCTATAATTTTAAATACAATTTCTACAATTCAAATTATTCTCTGCACTATAGCATATATGAGTATTTCATTTTTCAGGGCAATTACAAAACAAAAAAACAAACTTGGGAACAGATAAAAGTAGCCCAGGGAATTCTCTTGAAGCTCAGTGGTTAGAGATCTATGCTTTCAATTCTGGCTTCCTTGGGCTATTTGACTAGTAGTGGGATTGCTGGATCTCTTGGTAGTTCTATTCTGGCAGATGAGTGGATAACATGGTTGTGGTACATAAACACAATGGAATATTACTTAGCTATAAAAAGGAACATATTTGAGTCAATTCTAATGAGGTGGATGAACCTAGAGACTTACACAGAGTGAAGTAAGTCAGAAAGAGAAAGACAAATGTTGTATATTAATGCATATATATGGAATCGAGAAAGATGGCACCAACAGTCCTATGTACAGGGCAGTAAAGGAGACAAAGATGTAAAGAACAGACTTTTGGAGTCAATGGAAGAAGGAGAGGGTGGGGTGATATGAGAGAATAGCATTAAGCTGTATACATTACCATCTGTAGCATAGATTACCAGTGCAAGTTTGATGCATGAATCAGGGCACACAAAGTTGGTGCTCTGTGACAACCTAGAGGGATAGGATGGGGAGGAAGTTGAGAAGGTGATTCAGGATCAGGGTGACACATGTTTACCAATGGCGAGTTCATACTGATGTATGGGAAGAAACATCACAGTATTGTAAAATAATTATTCTCCAATTCTCCAATACAGAGCGAAGTAAGCCAGAAAGATAAAAACCATTACAGTATACTAACACATATATATGGACTTTAGAAAGATGGTAACGATAACCCTATATGCAAAACAGAAAAAGAGACTCAGATGTATGGAACAGACTTGTGGACTCTGGGAGAAGGCGAGGGTGGGATGTTTCAGGAGAACAGCATTGAAACATGTATATTATCTAGGGTGAAACGGATAACCAGCTCAGGTTGGGTACATGAGACAAGTGCTCGGGCCTGGTGCACTGGGAAGACCCAGAGGGATCGGGTGGAGAGGGAGGTGGGAGGGGGGACTGGGATGGGGAATACATGTAAATCCATGGCTAACTCATATCAATGTATAACAAAAACTACTGTAATGATGTAAAGTAATTAGCCTCCAACTAATAAAAAAAAAAAAAAAAAAAGAAAGAAAGAAAAAGAAAAGGAAAAGAAATCTATGCTATCACAGTCATGGGCCTGAGTTCAATCCTGACTGGGGAACTAAGATTCAACAAGCTATGCAGTGCAGAAAAAAAAAAAAAAAAACAAATCTATGTGGGGACAAAGAATTTTTTTTATTTGTTTTTTATTTATTTTCTATTCAAATTGAGGCTTAATGTTTCTTTTTAAATGAAATACCTTTTTTTTCTGAAATAAAAGTCAATAAGTCAGAAATTGGCCCTTTGAAAAATATCAAAGTCTCAAGTGCAGGTATATGAACAAAAACCTAATACCAGTTCTTAGACAACTAAATGTATACTTTTACCAAGGTATTCATATAGGCTTGCTGAATATTATGGAAATATTTTATCACTCTTTCAAAGCTTGGTCTGGTAGCAGGAGATAAAATTTATACTAAGGAGATCATCAGATAGACAAGTAAAATAGCTTCTCAGTGCCTAAATAATGTATCTTTCTTATGCGATCTGAAAAGTTTGATGACATCTTAATATACATCATTTGTTCTGGCTCTTTTCCAGTTTTATTTTTGTAATTGCTTTGGTACAGAGACTGATTTTCATGACAGATTCTCAAATGTTATTTCTGTGTTGACAGAAAAAAAGATTTTCTAGGTAGATTGTGATAGAGTTTGTGATAGATTTCTGGATGCCTGGGCTGTTGTGCGTATTTCTATCTAAAGCATCACTATCTAAAGCATAAAATGAATCCATTTACTTCCAAATCAACTGCCTTAATATAGAAATTACTGTCAAAGTAAACTTAGTAAACAGAATAGAAAGCGTATATAAACTCAAAAGTTTGTTTCTATGTTTTAGCCAAATAGCAAACAAATTGTAGCTAGATATTGGAGGCATAATAAATGTAAGTAAAAACCACCAAAAGAAATATCAAGGATATGCACTTTATTAGTATCATTGTCAAGAACAAAAATATCTGGTAATAATCCAGAATCTTATAACCATAAGAGAGGAAAATAAATAACTACTAAATCATAAAACAAAAGCATATAGAATAAAGCATCCATTGTGTGGTTTGGTTGTCTTGGAGCTTATTCCAAGGATATTTGTAGAAAGTTGTCTGCTACATTCTTTCATCTCCTCAACCTAGAGGATTTTGGTAAAAGCTTCTTTATCATGTTAAACAATTCTGAGATTTTTCAGCTCTGAATCTCCAGTTTCCATGAGAGTTGTTAATAATGCTTAGTTATATATCTTTCTTTGATATTTCATAGCTGTAGCAAAATTTTGTGTGTTAAAGAGATTCTAAGGCAGTAAAAATATTCTGTATGATGCATATATGTCATTATATATTTGTCCAAAACCACAGAACATACAACATCATGACTGAATCTTACTATAGACTATGGACTTTGAATTATTATGATATATCAAGAGTGTTGTTATATCTGACCCTTTGTAGCCCATTGGACTGTAGCCCACCAGGCTCTTCTGCCCATGGAATTTTCCTGGCAAGAATACTGGAGTGGGAAGGCAGTTCCTACTCTAGGGGATTTTCCAGACCCAGGGATTGAACCTCTGTCTCTTGCGTCTTCTGCATTGGCATACCTGCCAATTCTTTGCCACTATTGCCACCTAGGAAGCCCAAAGTTTCATCAGTTATAACATATTTACCACTCTAGTGGGAATACTGATTATGGGAGAGGCTATATATATGTGGTGGCAGAGATACACATGACACCTCTGTACCTTTCTCTGTTTTTCTCTGAACTTAAAACTGAATTCTTTAAAAAAAAGTCCTAAACAAATCTGGTATGTTTTCTAAAACTCTGGTGTTAAGTCATGCAAGTGTGAGTCATTTAGAAAGATGTTGAGTTCAATCTGTTGCTAATGATATGATTGCATGTAATACTTCAGCACTTGGCAATGTCTACCTGCAATAAGGCAGAGACTAAAACTCAAAGGTGAAATTCCTAGGTATTGGCCAATTTGTTACTAAATCATAAAGGGAAAGTTGGTGAAGCTCAGAAGAAAATCAATCTTTTTGTCACTAAAGTGAATATCAAAATTATAAAAGTGTAAGTTTCTGTGAGAGCTTTGTTAACTGTAGTTTTAGAACTCCATTTTTTTCTTTCCTGGATATTTGTTATGGTGTGAAAATTAAAGATTTTGAGTAAGTGAGAGGATTTTTCAAGGCTCTGTTACGCTTTTTTGGTAAAATGTTTGTTCCTGTCATTGAAGAGATAAATTGGGGGTTCTCTAACTGCGAATGAAAACTAAAAGTACCTTCTGCTACTGTTAGAACCATGGTTCTCTGTAAAATATATGCTGCAAGTCACGTTGAGAATAAGCAAATAATGATAAGACCATATACAGAAACCATCATGTGGGGTAAATATGTAAATTCTATTTAGAGATATTAAAGTGCACTCTGAGGTGTGAGCTTGTGTTGAATCTCACTGTGAGAGCTCCCAGTGTAAAACTGGTAAGAGGAGAGACAAGCATCAGGGAAATCTCATAAATTTTAGAAAACTTTCCACTATAAATTTTGATGCAATACAGTGCCGTTTTTTCCTTGCAGTGTTAGTGTAAAATCTTTGCAAGTTTCCATTTGAGGTCCCTTGAAACTAACATGCAGCCATGATGAAAACATCAAAGATTTTCCTCCTGTAATTTTCAGATCCATTTTATCACTTTTCTGACTATGATGTCAGTTGCTGGGATTCAATAAACCCACCAAAGATTTCTACACTTGAGTTGTCATCATAGGGCTAGTATCCCAGCAGTTGCTCATCTGGCATATGATCAACCAGAGTATGTACTTAAGTCTTTGTGTTATCATTTTGTCCTAGCCTTGGTATATGTAGCAATAACCTCCTTAGGGAATAGTTGAGAACTTAAAAGTTCTTTAATCTGTTAATCATTCTTAGCTGTGTGCCCTCCTATGGTAAAAATAATTATTTCCCAAAAACATAAAAACCAAGATTTCCCTGCTAGTCCAGTGGGTAAGACTCTGAGCTTTCAATGCATGGGCCCTTGGTTTGATTATTGGTCAAGGGATTAGATTCCACATGCCACAACTATGAGTTTGAATGTCACAACTAAAAGATTCTGCATGCTGTGATAAAGATTGAAGATCCTATGTAACGCAATGAATACCCAAAGCAATGAAATAACACATAAATAAATATTTTTTAAAAAGTAAAAATCCATGGACTACCTCCAAAACATACTGGCTAACTGTGTATATTGATCCTCTGGTTAATCACAAGTTTAGGTGTAATTTAAATTTAAGTATAATGATTTCTTCCATCTAGTCTGAATTTGCCTCTGGCAAGTGTTCATGTACTAGGGATAGCTGATCACTTATTATGTCATTTTTTAAAATATTTTCATGTTTCATAAACATAAACCAATTAAATTAAATATGAATTTTCTAGTGGTATTCTATACAAATATGTTTAGTGTATAAATCATTCTTGTGAAAAGACTAGGTAACTGAATAGTCACTTCTGGAAATAAAAGAGTTGCTGTTGTTTTCCAGTTTTACTGAAATAATGTCCATCTCTTTGCAACCTCATGGACTGCAGGGTGCCAGACTTTCCTATCTTCCTAAGTTTGCTCAAACTCATGGCCATTGGGTTAGTGATGCCATTCAGCCATCTCATCCTCTATCATCCTCTTCTTCTGCCCTCAATCTTTCCAGCAATAGGGTCTTTTCCTATGAATCGGCTCTTCACATCAGGTGGCCAAAGTACTGGAGTTTCAAATTCAGCATCAGTCCTTTCAATGGATATTCAGTGTTGATTAACTTTAGGATTGACTGGTTTGATCTCTTTGCCCTCCAACTGACTCTCAAGAGTCTTCTCCAGAACCACAGATCAAAAAGAATCAATTCTTTGGTGCTCAGCCTTCTTTATGGTCCAACTCTCATATCCATGACTACTAGAAAAAACATAGCTTTGACTATACAGACCTTTGTTGGCAAAATGATGTCTGTACTTTTTAATATACTGTTTAGGTTTGTCATAGCTTTTCTTTCAAAGAGCTAACATTTTTTTAATAGAAGAGTACCACAATTTAAAATAATACTCCTATGAATTGAAATGTGGGTGGTAATAGGATTCCAAGGATGAAAGCTTGTGTGCTGAGAAATGTAGTATATTTTTGGTGAGTGACAATGCTTTCTCAATTTAATTATTTTTAATTGGAGGATAATTATTTTACAATATTCTGTTGGTTTCTGAAATATACCAACATGAATCAGTCATAGATATACATATGGAATGACAAGGTTTGAACAACATGAAGGAAAATTAAGTCTCTCAAACCAAGTTAGCAAGGGTTTCCAAAGTTTAGTAGAATAAAGGTTTACCTGTCTTTGCCCTGAGAAAAGGTGAGTTTTGAAATTAGGTCAATAAAAAGTGGTAATAAACTACTAGTCTTTGATGACTTTTATGTACTGAGTAGAGACACCAAAGGTTTGCACAGAATCTTAAGCACAAATAGGTAGAAAGGTTTTCAATTATATATAATATTTGAAACATGAAAAGCTGCATCCATCAGTTGAAAAAGACTCTTGAGAGTCCCTTGGACTGCAAGGAGATCCAACCAGTCCATCCTAAAGGAGATCAGTCCTGGGTGTTCATTGGAAAGACTGATGTTGAAGCTGAAACTCCAGTACTTTGGCCACCTGATGCGAAGAGCTTACTCATTTGAAAAGACCCTGATTCTAGGAAAGATTGAGGGAAGGAGGTGACGACAGAGGATGAGATAGTTGGCATCACCAGCTCGATGGACAAGGGTTTGGGTGGACTCCGGGACTTTGTGATGTACAGGGAGGCCTGGAGTGCTGTGGTTCATGGGGTTGCAAAGAGTTGAACACGACTGAGTGACTGAACTGAACTGGGATAAATCAAGGCCTACACCATGAAATTAGTCTTAACAAAAGTAATACATTTCTTGAAAGACATTGTCTTTTCTGAGTTAGAACAATGAGTGAATAGTTAATCTTCATCAACAGCAAGTTGTTGGTCAGATGCTGAGTCATGTCTGATTCTTGGTGACCCCATGGACTGTAGCACTCCAGGCTTCCCTGTCTTTCACCATCCTCCAAAGTTTGCTCAAACTCATGTCCTTTGAGTCAGTGATACCATCCAAACATGCCATCCTCTGTCAACCCCTTCACCTGTCTTCACACTTTCTCAGCATCAAGGGATTTTCTAATGAATCAGTTCTTCACATTAAATGGCCAAAATATGGAGCTTCAACTTTAGCATAAGTCCTTCTAATGAATATTCAGGATTGATCTCCTTTAGGATGGACAGGTTTGATCTCCTTGCAGACCAAGAGACTCTCAAGCATGTTCTCCAACAACACAGCTCAAAAGCATCAATTCTTCAGTGTTCAGTCTTCTTTGTGGTCCAACTTTCACATCCATATATGACTACTGGAGAAACTATAGTTTTGACTATACAGACTTTTGTCAGCAAAGTAATGTCTCTGGTTCTTAATATGCTGTCTAGGTTCCTTTCTTCCAAGGAGCAAGCATCTTTTAATTTTGTGCCTACATTCACCACCTGCAGTGATTTCAAAGCCCAAGAAAATAAAGTCTGTCACTGTTTCTATTGCTTCCCCATCTATTTCCCATGAAGTGATGAGACAGATGCCATGGTTTTCATTTTTTGGATGTTGAGTTTTAAGCCAACTTTTTCACTTTCCTCTTTCACCTTCATCAGGGGATTCTTTAGTTCCTCTTAACTTTCTGTCATGAGGGGGGTGTCATCTGCATATATAAGGTTATTGATATGTCTCCTGGTAATTAATAATAAGAGAACATTTCAATTTTGGAACATAGTCATAATTCATCCACATATTGGGCATGAGTAGAATCACAGGAAAACTTAAGTCCTTTAGGTCCTGGTTAAAAGCCTATAAAAATTGGTAGAGGTCTTAATAAATCCCAGAGGAATAACTATCTGATATATGGTTGAAATTTAAAGGGAAGGATTGAATTAACTATCTTTAAATAAAAGGGTCCAAATGAGACAGAACACAGGCTTGCATTGTAAATTATATAGCCTCAGATTATACTGAGGGTAGATACTATTCAGGTATGGTTCCCCAGGAAAGAAGGGCATACTTATTTTATTTATGGCCCTGAAATTATAAAGTATCTATATTCTTTCCCATTGAATGAAAGCTTGAGCATCACAATGGCTTTCAGATTCAGAGAATATTATGCAAGTTTGGCTAAATATTTAATTTGGTAGATCTAATTATTGAGTGGTTCTGGTACAGTAATTGCACATAGCAATAGAATTTTTGTTTTATTATAAGGCTGACACATCATATTGAACTTAAACATATTCTTAGTTTAAAAACAAATAATATGAATAGGTAACAATTCAAAAGACCTAGTTCTTGATTTTAAATAGTAGAGATTTTAGAAATTTTCAGGAAAAGGACATCAAGAAATCACTTAATTAGGCAATTCTATTGCTCATGTAAAATCCTTATCAAGTTTTTGAGCAGATATCATATGGCAGGGAAGAATGCTCTTTAAATATTTGTGAGGGACAGCTATGTGCTAAGATCTGGAGAATGCAAAGCTTTTAGAGATAACCATACAGCATTTTTTTGTTTATTCTCTGGTAGAAATTGTGCAATAATGGAGGGCTTTATAAATTGGCATTATAAAGCACACAGCAAAGATTTATAAGCTTGTCTTTTTTAGTGACATTTTTTTCTTGTTAGTTAAACAGTACGATGAAAATAGGCTCTGATATTGTCACTATGAAAACCCAGTTGAACTCTTGCCTTTTTCCTCCTCACTTCAGTTCTTTAGGTAATGCTGGACAGTGTTTTTATAATACACTTCCAGCTTGGAGTTGATTCGGTATCTCTGAGACGTTCACATCTCTCCAGGACCTAGAATATGGCCTTATTTACAAATAAGATCTTACACATATAAGAGAAAGGAGAGGGAGACTTGACACTGAGACACACAGAGAGAAAGGTCATATGAAAACAGAAGCAGAGATGGGAATTAATTTGGCGACAAGCCAATGAGCTCCAATGATTGTCAGAAAAAGAAAAGGAAAACACACACACACACAAAATGAATTCTCCCTCAGAAACTTCAGAAGGAGCCAACCCTGCTGACACCTTAATTTGGAGTTCTCGTTGCTAGAACTGAGAGAGTACATTTGTGTTGTGTTAAGTACATCTGTGGTAATTCGTGATGGTGATACTAATGGAAACTGATACACCACATACAATTTTACATATCCCTTTATGAAACATTACACTCTTAGATTTAATAACTGGGAAGATTATATCTAGTTGTCTTAACTTTAAGACCATCATTTTTAATTTTTCTTTATCTTGAATCTTAGTTGACTTTTCCTTTATTGCTCTTTTGAAATGTTTAAACAAATGATCTGACAATGGAGATATTTCTCATCTGATTTATTTATTTATTTATTTATTTATTTTACTTTCATTTTAATTCACTTATTCACTTAAATCTAGCCAAAAAATATTCACAAAATGAGAGATACAGAACTGTTGTCATAACTGCTACTTCTGAATATCCTTTTAAAGAACTAAGGAGACTAACCACAAATTTTTAAACAAATTCAACATTTTTAGATCTCATAACTGGATCACAGCCCAGTCAATTTTCACAAGAAATATTTTGGAAATAAGTGCTAAAACTTCTTATCTAACATCTACAGTTTTTGTGACACCTCTGACTTCTACAAGTATATGATTTCTTAAGTCTTCTAGGTATGTTTTTTTTTTCCATTTTTTTTTTCCCCATTGATGGTCCTGCTAACATAGGAATTGATAACATTGATTGGATCCCTTAGATTTTCTGCTGCTAGAAATATGCTAAACTCCTTGAAACAGGTATACTATCATGGGTGAAACAGATCACGAGCCCAGGTTGGATGCACGAGACAAGTGCTCAGGGCTGGTGCACTGGGAAGACCCAGAGGGATGGGATGGGGAGGGAGATAGGAGGAGGAATCAGGATGGGGAACACATGTAAATCCATGGCTGATTCATGTCAATGTATGGCAAAAACCACTACAATATTTTAAAGTAATTAGACTCCAATGAGGCTAAATGAATAAAAATAAATAATGAATAATGAATAATTATTTCCAATGAATAAAAATAAATGGGAAAAAAAGAAAAAGAAATATGCTAAACTCTTATGCTTGTTTCTAATTGTATAGGCACTAGAACATTTTTTTTTTAAAATGACTCTTGGTTCACACAAAATCTATGGCTAAAAATCAGCCATGAATAACTTTCTTCTCTTATAACCAGTGTTTATCATTAAAAGACAGAGAGAAATCAGGATTTTTCATTAACCATAAGAGGAGAGAAGAAGGACAAGAACAGAGGTATTAGAAGATATGGTACAGGAGAAGAAAAGTCATGAAACAAACACACTGAGACCCAGGTTGTAGTTTGAGACGAGCTGAAAGATAAACAGTTTTAGTTACTCAGATTGTTTATTTGCCTTGGGTAAGCCAAAGAATTCATGCTTTTGAACTGTGATTTTGGAGAAGACTCTTGAGAATCCCTTGGACTTCAAGGAGATCCAACCAGTCCATCCTAAAGGAAATCAGTCCTGGATATTCATTGGAAGGACTGATGCTGAAGCTGAAACTTCAGTACTTTGGCCACCTCATGCGAAGAGCTGACTCATTTGAAAAAAACCCTGATGCTGGGAAAGATTGAGGGCTGGAGGAGAAGGGGACGACAGAGGATGAGATGAGATGGTTGGATCGCATAATCGACTCAATGGACATGAGTTTGAGTAAACTCCGGGATTTGGTGATGGACAGGGAGGCCTGGCATGCTGTAGTCCATGGGGTTGCAAAGAGTCAGACATGACTGAGTGACTAAACTGAACTGAACTGAACTGAAGGACTTTATTAAATAATAAATTCTGAGTTTTTTGGAAACATCTTTATTCCCATAAAAAATTTATATATTAAAGATTTTAAATTTTACTATTTTCATTTTAATGAGCTTCATATATAATTTTGTGCATATCACGATCTCCCTAAATAACTATTCTAATTTTTAATTATTATCATAGAATGAATAAAGATAAGCATATGAATTAAATTTGAGCACAAAAGCATTTAAGGTACAGGAGACTGGTCTGACTGGAGCATGGACCTAGACCAAGATGAATCTAAGAGCAATAAATAATCTTTTAAATAAATTGCTATATTGCTTAGATCCCTACGTTAACAGATAATTTCCATTTTCACACCTTTAAATTTTTCAATCCTCATCCAAAACAAACTTTGGAAAGATCTCTTTATGTATAACATTCTTATGGACAAAATGGATAACTGAGGAATTCTTAATTCTCATAAAATCTTGATAGATGATCCAAGACAAAGCTTGTCCTATAAAGATGCTAATTTGATGAGAACTTCTAATCTTGTCAATCTTCAGGGCCAGCTCCCACAGAGTAATGTTCTAACATCTGATCTATGTTCACTTTCATATATATATATATATATATATATATTTGCAGCAAAAAGTAACAAAGACCAACAGAGAAATAAGCAGCAGTGCCGTTAGTAACAAGGCAGTTTTCCATGAAGGATTAGAGTTTTCAAATCTGATAAAATATTCAAAAGATTGATAAAATTGTCCCTTTATTCTTTAAAGAGAAAATAAAATTATCATTTTAGAGTTTGATGAAAAGAAATTGGATCTTATATCTAACATGGACTCTACCTAACTCTTATATTTGAACAGACCTGTGGAGGAGGAAACTCAGGAACACATGAGCTCTTCCACATCAAGAGTATTGAACTACGGCAGCAAAATTGTCTTAACAGGATGTTGGTTGAACCTTGAGGTTCAGAATTATCAAACATCCACTCACTAAAAGATTACCAGAAAATCTCGTTTGGCCAAGCAAAGATAATCTTATTAGGCCTTTACAGAATCTTAATAGATCTCAGAAGGAGAAAGTCAGGGAATTAATAGTATTTTTAGACCCTGGGCTAGATGAATTTAAGTCAGGTTTGCATAGTGAGGAACTGTCTAGAATTGGGCAAGTTTTGTGATATAATAACCTTGAATTGGTGAGAATCTTCAGAGAAGCCATGAGTCTTCAGAATCTTCAAAAAAGCTATGATGGATAAACTGCTATTTTTAATAATCAGCTCAATTGTTTTTGGTTCACAGTCTTATCTTCAATTACCAAGTATTCCCTGGATCAAATGTGTCTAAGTTCTTTTTTATTTTCCCATGTAGTATTTAACAGAGAATCAGAAAAACATTCTGGTCGCAGAATTGTTAGATTTAGGGATGGTAAGAAATGTTGCTTTCAGTTCTCACACATGTGGATCTCTTCTTCCTTTATTTGGCAGTTTATGTTCTAAACAAAATATATTCAGCTTTCTGCTAAGTAGTATTATTTTCCTTAAGGTAAAACAATTTTAATCCTTTTAACTAAAAAAAAGAAAGAAAGAAAGAAATTACCCTATTTTCCTAATGGAATGGTACACTCAGCGATTGGGAGATCTTTGTATGATATTTGGAGATGGGGAGAAATTTAGTATAAGTTGCGCATCTTGACCCAATTTAGTGCATACTTTTTGAACTAAATTAGGCACTATTACACTCAATGTCACTATTTGAGATTGTATTGTGAGAATAGCCTGTAATAAGTTTATTGTGCTTTTCATTGACATGATTATTGTTACTGTAGTGGTGGTTTTGTTAGTTTGTTTGTTTTGTGTTTAATTTTTGATAAGAGTGGATAGAGGGTGATTTTTAGAACCTTGAAAAGCAAGATGTCACATATCCAAAGTAATATGTTTCTCTAGCTCTCAATGCATAACATCTAAGTTACCAGAGAGTAGCAAGTCAGTTAGTTTTGCATTAGTACATGGCAAGATGACTGTTGTTCACAAGACAAGAACACATCATCCACACTCACAAAAATGTCAAGTTTAGAAGCTAATCAATTATAATAAATACCTGTGGTGTATACTTTTATATTTTTATCATCTTCTGTATAAAGGTATAATTTTCTTTATGCAAAGCCACCATTCATATTTCAGAACAAAGATTGCTTTATCTTCTTGAAAGAATTTGATTCATACATCCATTAAGGAAATACTTTTTTGGTCCATGCTTCAGTGGCATTACATGTTTCTTGTTTAAAGAGAACAAACCATTTGTATACATTGAGATTCAATAAATTCTTCTTAACACTTCATCAAATAAAGATAAGAGAAGAGATTTCTGGAACTAAGCTAGGATTATTTTTCATTTTCTCAGCTACTTGACTACTTTAACTGCTTTGCATAAGTGATAAATGATTTGTAAAGGAGAATTAGACTAATGGTGAAAATTCCTTGCCTTGAAATTCATCATTGGAATTCACCAGCAGCTGTGGTTAGGTGAAATCATTACTTTTGAAATATCTCATTCTGTGTAAAAGAAGCTATACAGAAATGCATTCTTTCTTAAACATACAATTATTACAATAGCATAATATTTCAAATATATGTGTGTGTGTGTATATATATATATATATATACATATAAAATATTTCTGTAAACATTTAAAGGGCTTCCGAGATGGTTCAGTTGGTAAAGAATCCAACTGCAATGCAGGGGACTTTGGTTCAATTCCTGGGTCAGAAAGACATTTAAAAACATAACTATCTCAATTTTTGTTCAAATTTATGTTCAAATATTAGAAGTATTGTAGGTTATTGCATAGATTATCAAGTTTCATGGAACTGCATGCAAGACAAAAATAAAAAAGAGTATTTCTTTTCAAGCATTTTCTTCTTTTGAATATCTGAACTGAATATTGAGTGGGAAATGTGCTTTCTCACTTCATGATTCATTTACACATAAACCTTTGTGAGTAGTTTCATCTAAAAGAGAGCAGAATGCTTGAAATGAGAAAAAATAGCACCTCCAAAATGAGTTGTATTCAACAACAAAGCCATCAATCACAGCATGGCTTGAAAAATAGCTTCAAAATATTATTGAAAAAAGCATATAAAAAGATGTGAACTAGTCAAAATTTTGAAACTTTACAAACATGATATTAGGCCATTGTTTATATGTCTTTAGTGAAAATGAGGTACACCTTTCATTTCTCGCATTTTAGCTGTAACTTTCTTAGTAAGCATTACATCCATATTGCAGTTGAGCCATTACAGCTATTTACATACTGAAATATTTTATCTCTGGGAAAATAGAGGATACCTCTTGCATCTCTAATCGCTGGACCATCAGAATAATATATTAGAATCAAGATCTATGATAGAATTGGAACTAAGATAAAGAAAATTATCAAGGAATTGAATTAACTTGCTATAAAAATGATTTTCTGATGTTCCCCTACTCCATTATGGGAGTTAAGGCTTAAATTGAAATTGTTAATTAATAGGTAACTGTAAACTCTTTTTCTATATTTAATACTACGGGACTGAAAGTTCAGGTGAATGTCTTGATTTACGGAGCAAAGATATTGTAAGAAGGAATTTAGATAAGCAAGATGTGGGAAAAAGTCTCTCAAATTGTGTAGCTTCCACTAATACTTCTGTGATATCATTGATGAAATATAACATTAATGTAATTTCAGTTACTAGTTGAGCCTTTAACTCACATCTTAAACCAGCTGGTGTTTCTGAACTCTAGACCAGGTAAATTTTACAAAAATGTGTGGGGATGACAAATAAGGAGTATCCTTGCTGTACCTTCTCCTGTCTTACCCTGTTAATATTAGATTTTTCAAAAATATTGACAGAGTGTGGGGGAAAAATAATCTTCTCCAAAATGAAACAGGCTCCTCCCAGTTATCTTTAGTAAAGGTGAGAGAGATGAGAGAGAGAGAGAGCAAAAGCAAGAGTGGAAGTAGTCCTTCCTCAAAAGTGAAGCAGAAGCTCACTCATTACCAGGGGTGTTCACATGGAAAGAAGTAGGGCCAAGTGTACACCATTTCTTCTGTACACTACCAGGCACTTAGTGTCTTTCTTGTGCATGGTAAAAAGACCCAGTTTCTGTAATGTGGGTCTATTCAAATATCTTTAATCTGACAGATTACTTTGGTAGAAGGAGGAATTGGTGAAATTTCTCCTAGCCAGTGGAGATTGTCAGTTTCATCCATGTTAGAGATTACCTTATAGACTTACAGAGTTCTGGTCATGATCTAAGAAGGAATTTCTTTTTATTTTTATTGTTTTCTTTTTATCTAATGGATATTTATCAAGGTATTTTGAAACTTCAAATAGAGATTAGGTGATTTATTTTGTTTGCCTTATAATAGTTTAAAGAAAAATAAACACAAGATCATGACATTTTCTTAGCACAGGAGTACCAACAAATAGCATATCCTATTTGTTTTTTTGTTTGTTTGTTTGTTTTTTGAAATGAAACATCCTGGGAATTCCTGCTTTGACTATAGTTAGACTCATATTAAGAAATATTAGTGTAGGAGAAATGTCTAATTTGGCAGAGTAGAAAAAGCTTGAGCTCATTTTCTCCCACAGATACACCAAAATTGCAACCATTTACAGAATAAGCATCAATGAGAACAAACTGAAGACTAGCAGAAAATAATTTTCACAACTAAAGATATGAAGAAGGAAACACAACAAAATTGGCGGAAGTCCTAGAGACACAGTGTATATCAACAGTCACACTCCTGGCTAAATGACCAATGGATGAGAGGATAATCGCAAGTTGCACAAGTTCTCCCCAAGGAGTGAAGAGCCTGAGTATCCTGTTGAGCTCTCCCAACTCATAAGTCCTATTCAAAGAAGAAGAACCCGAAGAGCTCTTGTGTTGATGGCCAGAAGGGCTTACATACAGGAGACCCAGAGGGAGCCAGTAATTTGAAAGGAACCTGGGTCAGACTAACTTGATGATATTGGAGAGCCTCCAGAGAGGCAGGAGGCCACTGGAGATGTAGACACTGGTGACAACAATTTTGGGGAGCTCATTCTACCATGAGGACACTGGTGTTGACAAGAATCATTTTGAAGTCTTCCCTCTTGCTCACTAGTGCAATGGGCTTGCCTGCTCACCAGCTTGTTGGCACTAGTCTTGGGACCCCTCAGGCCAAGTAGATGTCCTTACAAGGTCCCAGTTCCACCAAACAGTGAGCAGGTACTAGCTGTAGTCCCCCTTGCCCTTCTAGCCATCTTCTTAGGGACCTTGGACCAATCACTAAAAGCCAGCTACTTCCACACAAAGCAGTCCTGACAGCCAACTCTGTCAGGGGCCAGTCTTGTCTACTAGTGCACAAATAGTAGTCAGCCCTGCTACAACACAATGGCACACACAGGCTACATAGGGAGTACCTCTAGAGCAAATACTTCTGGTGACCAATCAGGAATGTGCTACTGAGCCCTATTTAAACACTCTTACATAAGGCAACCTCTCTAAAGTCAAGAAATATAACTGTCTTACTTAATACATAGAAATAAAGACACAATAAGCAAGATGAGGTAATACAGAAATATGTTACAAATAAAGAGATAAAATAACCCCCAGAATAAGAATTAAACATAGTGGAGGTAAGCAATCTAACATAAAGAATTCAATGTAACAATCATCAAGAGACCCAAGAAACATGGAAGAAGAGTACAAAAACACAAAAAGAGGTTTAACTGAGAGTTAAAACATATAAAGAAGAATGAAACATAGCTGAAAAGTATGAAAATTAAAATACAAATACAGCAGGAGGCATCAACAGTAGATTAGCTGAGTAGCTCCCTGGTGGATCAGTGGTTAAGAATACACCTTCCAATGAAGGGGACATTGATTTGATCCCTGGTTCAGAAAGATTCCACATGCTTCAGGACAACTACACCTGTGCACCACAACCAAGTCTGTGCACCCTAGAGTCTGTGCTCCAGAACAAGAGAAACCACCACAATGTGAATCCCGTGCACCACAACTAGAGACTTGCCCCACTCAATGCAACTAGAGAAAGCCCATGTGCAACAAGGAAGACCCAATACAGCCAATAATAATAATAATAATAATAATAATAATAATAATAAAATAAATATTTTTTTAAACCAGTAGGTTAGATGATACAGAGGAATGGATCAGTGAACTGTAAGCCAGAGTAATGGAAATCTATCCAAGCAAAAGAGTTTTAAAACAAAACCTCTTTTGCCGTATCCTGAACCCTAAAATAAATAGTTGTCACTGGAAAAAAAAAAATGAGAAACTTCCTGAACAACAGAAAGCATGATAATATTTGCATTATGGGTAGGGCGTCTCAGAAGGAAAAGAGACACATTGCTTGAAGACAGAATAGCTGAAAATTTCATAACTCATTAAAGGAAACAGGCATGCAATACAGGAAGTACAGAGTCTCAAACATAATCAAACCAAAGAGGTCCACACCAAAACATTATAATCAAGAAAAAATAAATAAATAAAAAGATATTTTAAAACATCAATGGAATAATAATTACTTCATACAAGATAATTCCAGGAGACTATAAGACAACTTTTCAGTGGAGGCACCATAAGCAAGAAGGAAGGGGAAAATAAATTTAGAAATGAGAAGAAAAATACACAGCTAAGGTTATTCTACCCAGCAATGCTCTCATTTAGATCTGAAAGAGAGAGAAAGGGTTTTGCAAACAGGTCTTCAATACCACTTCAAGCTTTATAAAGAATGTTAACGGGAAATCCCTAAACAGAAATAGAAATATAAAAATTACAAGGGGAAAAGTCTCAATAGTAAAGGTAAAAATGCAGTAAAGTTAGTGGAAGTGGATCAAAAACTTATAAATCTAGTAGGATGGTTAAAACATAAATTAAAAAAAAAAAATAATCTTTACCCATAACAGTTATTTAAAGGATATACACAACAAAAGGATGCAACATGTAGCATCAAAACTATTACAAATGTTGAAGGACTAAAATACAGAGTTGCTACAATGAATTCAAACTTAAGATATCAACTTAAAACAACCATTGTTGTTGTTGATGTTTAGTTTCTAAGTAATTTTTGACCTTTTATGACCCAAAGGAATGCATCATGCAGTCCCTCTTTCACTATCTCTCAAAGTTTGCCCAAACCCATGTCCATTGAGAGGGTGATGTTATCCAACCGTAATGCTCTGTCACCCCTTTCTCCATGTGCCCTCAATCTTTCCCAGCATCAGGATCTTTTCCAATGAGTCAGCTAAATGTATCAGGTAGTCAAAGTACTGATACTTCAGCTTCAGCATCAGTCCTTCCAACAAATACTCAAGGTTGATTTCCTTTAGGATTGACTGGTTTGATCTCTTTGCTGTTCTAGGGACTTTCAAGAGTCTTCTCCAGCACCACAGTTTGAAAGCATCAATTTTTTGGCAATCAGCCTCATTTATGATCCAGATATCACATCAGTACATGACTACAGGAAAAACCATACCTTTGTCTATATGGACTTTTGTTGGCAAAATGATGTCTCTACTTTTTAATATACTGTCTAGGTTGGCCGTAGCTTTTCTTCCAAAGAGCAAACATCTCTTAATTTTTTGGTTGCAGTCACCATCTGCAATGATTTTAGAGCTTAAGAAAAGAAAATTTGTCACTGTCCACTTTTATCCCATCTATCTGCCATGAAGTAATGTTGACCATACGCCATGGTCTTAATTTTTCTCATGGTGAGTTTTAAACCAGATTTTCACTCTCCTCTTTTACCTTCATCAAGAGACTCTTTAGTTCCTTTTTGCTTTCGGCCATTAGAGTGGTATCAGCTGCATATCTGTGGTTGTTGATACCTTTCCCGACAATCTGGGTTCCAGCTTGGGATTCATCCAGCCTAGCATTTCACATGATGTTCTCTGCATATAAGTTAAATAAGCAAGGAATCTTGACATATTCCATTCCCAATTTTGAACCAGCCTGCTGTTCCAGGTCCAGATCTAACTGTTGCTTCTTGACCTACATGCAGGTTTTTCAGGAGACAAGTAAGCTGCCTGATGTTTCCATCTCTTTAAGTATTTTCCACATTTTGTTGTGATTCACACAGTCAAAGGTTTTAGCATAATCAATAAAGAAGATGCAGATTTTTTGCTCGAATTCCTTTGCTTTCTCTATGATCCAACAGATGTTGGCCATTTGATCTCTTGTTCCTCTGCCTTTTCTAAATCCAGCTTGCACATCTGAAAATTTTCAACATTACCTTGGTAGAACATGAAATGAGCACAATTATATGATAGTTTGAACATTCTTTGGCATTAACTTTGTTTGGGATTTGGGTGAAAACTGACATTTTCTATTTAGAGGAGATAGATAAATCCTATGTATATCTACATCTATGTCTACCTCAGTATAACCATAAACCAAAATCTGTAATAGATATACACAAAAGGAAGAGAAAGAAATAGAAACATAACATTTCAACTAATCATGAAATCACAAAAGAGAGCAAAAGAAGAAAGAGGAAAGCAAAGAACCACAAAAGTAATTTCAAAAAAAGTGACAAAATGGCAATAAACATACCTATCAATAAACACTGTAAATTAAAATGTATAAATAAACACTATTGTCCAAATATATAGTGACTGAATGAATTAAAAAAATAATATCCATATATATGCTGCCTGTAAGAGATTAATTTCAGGTCTAGAGACACACACACACACACAAACTGGAAGGAAGGTAATAGAAAAAAGTATTCCATGAAAATGAAAAAAAAGCAGGGGTAGCAGTATTTATATCAGACTGAATAGACTTTAAACAAAAGTGTAACATGAGACAAACAGGGACTTTACATAATAATAGAGTAATTGATCCAAAAAGATAGAACAATTGTAAATATGTAATCCCTCAACAAGGAACACTTGAATACATCAAGCAAATATTAACAAAAATAAAGGTAGTAACTTACAGTAGCACAATAATAGTAGGAGACTTTAACAGCTCATTTTTATCAATGGATAGATCATCCAGACAAAAACATCAAGAACACAATGATGTTAAATGATTAATTATACCAAATGGAGATTGATATAGAATATGGAACTTTCTCTAGGGTAGATCGCATGCTCGGAAACAAAACAAGTCTCAGTAAATTTAAGAATATTGAAATCAGATCAACCACATCTTCTGACAATGGTGTTATAAGAGTAGAAATCAATTAAAAGAAAAAAAACTGCAAAAACCACAAACACATGGAAGCTAAACAATATGTTATCAAACAACCAATGGGTCACCAAAAGAAATAACAAAATTCCTTGACAAAAATGAAAACTGAAACACCATAATGCAAGATCTATGGGATACGGCAAAATAAATTTTAAGATGAAAGTTTATTTCTATACAAGCCTATCTCACTAAAAAAGGAAAATATCATGAAAACTACCTAAGCCAACAACTAAAGAAACTGGAAAAAGAAGAAGAAACAATACCCACAGTTAGTATGTGAAAAGAAAAAATAAATAAATAAAAGTAGGAAGAAAAAAACATAAAATTAAGAGCTAGATCTTTAAAAAGATAAAATCTTTAAAGCTTCAGCTAGATTCATTAAGAAAAAAGAGAGCTGAAAAAAATAACATTAGAAATTAAAAAAGAAAAGAACCAAACTAAGACCTTAGAAATACGAAGAATCATGAGATTCCTATGCAGCAGCTGCTGCTGCTAAGTCGCTTCAGTCGTGTCCTGCTCTGTGCAACCCCATAGAGAGCAGCCCACCAGGCTCCCCCATCCCTGGGATTCCCCAGGCAAGAACACTGGAGTAGATTGCAATTTCCTTCTCCAATGCATGAAAGTGAAAAGTGAAAGTGAAGTCGCTCAGTCGTGTCCGACTCCTAGAGATCCATGGATATAGGCATCCCCAAATAAAATGGATAAATTAGAAGAAATGGATATGTTTCTAGACATATAACATATCTCAAAATTACATTAGAAAGATATAGACTATATAAACAAATCAATTGCCAGCAATAAAACCGAATCTGCAATAAAACAAAGGGAAAAAAAAGTCCTAACAAGTGAAAGTCTGTCATCAGAAAACCTCACAGTTGAATTATATGACACATTTAAAGAAGTTACCACATCTTTTCACAATATTCCAAAACACTGAACAGAAAGGAATACTATTGAACTCTTCCTGTGAGGTTGGCATCACTCTCAGACCAAGACCAGATGAGAAACTCAAGAAAAGGAAAATTAAAGTCCATTATCATTGATGAACATAGATGCACAATCATGCAAAAACAAAACAAAACTGTATTCAACAATATATTCAGATTAACAGGATCACATGCCATGATTCTGTCATTTATTACAGGAATGTAAGAGTGATTCAACATATCCAAATCAAATGTGACAGGTCACATTAACAAATTGAAGAATAACAATTATATGATCATCTTAGTAGATGTGCTGGTGATTATTTTGTAATACATAGAAATATAGAATCACCATGCTGTGCACCTGGGACTAACATACTGCTGGGCCAATTATAATTCAATGAAAATTATTTTTTACAATTTTATAACCATATTCAAAGAGTACAAAATTTAACATATTTTCAGCAAAGTTATAATAGATAAATTAAAAATTATTTTACATATAGTTTCCCGTTATTTCATTCTAAAATATATAAAAAATATGTTAAAATCAAAATACAAATTATTATTAATGTGCATACAATTTTCAAATAAATTATTTAAATAAAGTGAATTTTAGTTTATTTTTTGAAGTTTAAGTCTTATTAGATATTTTCATAAAACTAAAATATCCATCTGTGGGCTTTTAGTGTATTATACTAAGTGAAATTAACCAGAAGAAGATAACAATATGCTATGATCTCACTTATATGTAGAATCTGAAAAACAGAACTAAAATATTGCAAAGTATAAACCTCACGGACTGATAGATGCCAAAGGCAGGAGTTTGGGGATTAATTAAATGAGTAAATGTGCTCCCAAGTTACAAATTTCTAGTTATAAAACAAGTTTTCAAGATGCAGTGCACAACATTGTGACTATAGTTAATAATACTGTATTGTATATTTGAAGGTTACTAATAGGGAAAAGGAAATGGCAACTCACTCCAGTATGCTGGCCTGGAGAATCCTGTGGACAGAGGAGCCTGGAGGGCTGCTGTCCATATGGTCGCACAGAGTCGGACACGACTGAAGCTCCTTAGCATGCATGCATGCAATAGACTAAGTAGATCTCAAAAAAAAAATATTTTGTAACTATGCGTGACAATGCATGCTAAGTAGACTTATTGGTGTGATCATTTTCCACTACACACAAATTTGAATAATTACATTGTGCACCTTAAATATAATGTGTGTGTGTGTTAAATTGCTTCGGTTGTGTCCAACTCTTTGTGACCCCATGGACTGTAGCCCACCAGGCTCCTCTGTTCAGGCAAGAATACTGGAATGAGTTGCCATTTCCTCCTCCAGGGGATCTTCCCAACCCAGATACTGAACCCGCATCTCCTGGCTCATGCATTGCAGGCATATTCTTTATCCCTGAACCACAAGGGAAGCATTACATGTCAGTTATAATTCAATTTAAATTTTTTCCACAAAGAAGAGAGTAACATAAATGTAAGTTGTTTTCTACATTTTATTTCAGTTCAGTTCAGTCACTCAGTCGTGTCCAACTCTTTGCGACCCCATGAATCTCAACACACCAGGCCTCCCTGTCCATCACCAACTCCTTGAGTCCACCTAACCCATGTCTATCGAGTCAGTCATGCCATTCAACTATCTTATCCTCTGTTGTCCCCTTCTCCTCCTGCCCTCAATCTTTCCCAGCATCAGGGTCTTTTCCAATGAGTCAGCTCTTCGCATAAGGTGGTCAAAGTATTGGAGTTTCAGCTTTAACATCAGTCCTTCCAATAATATGCAGGACCGATATCCTTTAGGATGGACTGGTTGGATCTCCTTGCAGTCCGAGGGAACCTCAAGAGTCTTCTCCAACACCACAGTTCAAAAGCATCAATTCTTCGGCACTCAGCTTTCTTTATAGTCCAACTCTCACATCCATACATGACCACTGGTAAAACCATAGCCTTGACTAGATGGACATTTGTTGGCAAAGTAATGTCTCTGCTTTTGAATATGCTGTCTAGGTTGGTCATAACTTCCCTTCCAAGGAGTAAGTGTTTTTTAATTTCATGGTTGCCATCACCATCTGCAGTGATTTTTGAGCCCAGAAAAATAAAGTCAGTCACTGTTTCACCATCTATTTGCCATGAAGTGATGGGACTGGATGCCATGATCTTAGCATTCTGAATGTTGAACTTTAAGCCAACTTTTTCACTCTCCTCTTTCACCTTCATCAAGAGGCTTTTTAGTTCTTCACTTTCTGCCATAAGGGTGGTGTCATCTGCATATCTGATGTTATTAATATTTCTCCTGGCAACCTTCATTTCAGTTTGTGTTTCACCCAGCCCAGGGTTTCTCATGATGTACTCTGCATATAAGTTAAATAAGCAGGATGACGATATACAGCATTGACGTACTCCTTTTCCTATTTGGAACCAGTCTGTTGTTCCATGTCCAGTTCTAGCTGTTGCTTCCTGACCTGCATACAGGTTTCTCAAGAAGCAAATCAGGTGGTCTGGTATGTCTATCTCTTTCAGAATTTTCCACGGTTTATTTTGATTCACACAGTCAAAGGCATTAGCATAGTCCATAAAGCAGAAATAGATATTTTTCTGGAACTCTCTTGCTTTTTTGATGATACAGCAAATGTTGATATTTTGATGTCTGGTCCCTCTTCCTTTTCTAAAACTAGCTTGCACATCTGGAAGTTAATGGTTCGTATATTGCTGAAGCCTGGCTTGGAGAATTTCAAGTATTACTTACCAGTGTGTGAGATGAGTGCAATTGTGCAGTAGTTTCAGCCTTCTTTGGCATTGCCTTTCTTTGGCATTGGAATAAAAACTGACCTTTTCCAGTCCTGTGGCCACTGCTGAGTTTTCCAAATTTGCTGGCATATTGAGTGCAGCATTTTTACAGCATCATCTTTCAGGACTTGAAATAGCTCAACTGGGATTCCATCACCTCCACTAGCTTTGTTCGTGGTGATGCTTCCTAAGGCCTGTTTGACTTCACATTCCAGGATGTCTGGCTTTAGGTGAGTGATCACACCATTGGGATTATCTGGGTCGTGAAGATCTTTTTTGTACAGTTCTTCTGTGTATTCTTGCCACCTCTTCTTAATATCGTCTGCTTCTGTTGGGTCCCTACCATTTCTGTTTTGTTTAGCTGGCATTTTTAGAATAGAATTTATGTGAAACTTTTAGTGAAAACATTTTACTCACTTTTGCTTAGCACCCTTTTTTTGGTTCATTCAATTTACGATAAAATGCAACGTAAAAAATATATCATTTTAAATGTGGCTATTACAAGCACTATGGTATTCCAATGATAAAGAATACACCTGGAATGCAGAAAACACAAGAGATGCAGTTTCAATCACTGTGTTGTGAAAATCCCCTGAAGGAGGGCATGACAATTCACTGAAGTATTCTTGCCTGGAGAATCCCATGGACAGAGGAGCCTGGTGGGCTACAGTCCATAAGATTGCAAAGAATCTGACATGCCTGAAGTGATTGAGCATGCATATTTCACACAAATGATATAATCACTTGTAAAAACTGCATCAATTGTGCATCAGTTCATAAGCAAACTAAACATCAGCCCCACACTATACATGGTAAATTATTTACAAAAGGAGATACATCAAGTACAGTATTCCTGGAAAACAGAAGACTGAAAACAGCTCCACATGGTGCCAGGACATCCTAACTATTGGTAACCTAGTTCACATCCAAAGGGCAAAGCCTGGAGGCATAGAACAATATTCAAATAGATGCAAGGAAAATGCCGCAGATAGAGTCTTCTAAGGTCTGTCAAGATGTAAATTTTCTAAGTAGATCAAATGAAAATAGAACTAGTACCTTATGTTATAAGGAAACTGAACACTGAGTTAAACTATCAATATGCAAATATACAAATTAGAGCCTCGAAATAGTAATAGATTCTATAAGTAAGTGTTAAAGAATAGGGAGGAAAGAAAGCTTTTGTTTACTTATTTTCTTGCCTGAGTATATATTTTATGCAGATCTTTTTCCCCTTCATAAATTGTGAAACTTGTGGTGGTTCAATAATAAGAACTAACCGATTCAAAAATCAAACATTTTTCTTTCCTCTCAATGTTGTGCATGCTAAGTTGTGTCAGACTCTGTGACCTCATGGACTGTAGCCCAAATGGCTTCTCTGTCTGTGGAATTTTCCAGGCAAGAACACTGGAGTGGGTTACCACATCTTACTTCAGGGGATCTTCCCAACCCAGGGATTGTATCCATATCTCCTGCATTGGCAGGCAGATTCTTTACCACTATTCCACCTGAAAAGCCCCCTTTCCAAATAGTTTGGAAAGAGAGCAATCCAAACCTATGTGTCTTCCTGTGTCCTAAGGGAATCTGGTGTGAGTTTTGGCAAGTTTGAACAGGATAAGAAATGACCATCTAGACCTCGGTTACCTGGAATCCAAATATATGACATGCTATCTCAGTGAAGTGTTATGAGAACAGTTACTGCCTGCCTCAGTCTCCATGGAAATGACGACAGAGAAAAAGGATCACTTATGTAACTGGAAACGAAAGAAGAGTGAGATTTCTAGGTTAATATTCCATTAATCAAAATTGACTTTGTAAGAAAAATAAATGCTGGAGAATAGATGGATTATTAAAATTAAGATTTATAGCATTTAGCTAGCATACTCTTTCACAAAAACTCTTCTTTGCTGCCTTAAAATATATCTGCTCCTTTTTACACTGTAATTTGTCAAGGAACTTGAAATTCTCATTGTCAGATATATATTCATTTCATTTTATACTTGGAGGCTCTGAAAATCTGCATTATTATCTTCCCTTTACTTGTTAGCATGAACTACATTGTCAGAAAAATTATCAATAACCAGTCAATGCTTTGAGATAAAGTGACTTTCAATATGAATTTAAATCAAAGTACAGTTTCTAACATGACAGTTAATCAGATAGATACTTGTTACTGGGCAAAAGAAGATAAAGAATAGGTCCAGGTAATAATGTCCTACCAGGAAAAAGGCTTCTTGATAGGTGTCAAGGGACCTACCTCAAGGTAGCTTGAGGCCCAAGGTACATGATGTGGACCTGTTAGGAAGGAAGGGTTGCATATAGGTGTGCTAAAGGAGATTCATCTCAACACATAGTATGATAAAAGGAGAGAGCTGAAGATGAATCACCCACCAAATGGATGTACTAATTGATTTATCCTGATTTGAGGCTTTCCAGGAGGCTCAGTGGTAAAGAATCCATCTGCCAATGCAGGAGACACAGGAGAGGCAGGTTCTATCCCTGGGTCAGGACAATTTAGTCACTGAGCATGCGTGCGCACACAAACACACTTTTCTAATTCATAATTTGCCCCACCCCTCCCCGCAAAGAAAGAAGCAGCCGTCTATAGCAAATACAACTATTTCTTTTATAAAATCTCCATTTTATTCTGACCCTTGAATTTGAGTCTGATAAATGCCACCCCGATTCCTTTGATCTTGAAAATAATATAAATTATATAATATTGAGAGTACTCTCTGGCAGAATTCTACAGCCTCAAGATTCTTTGAAGGGAAATCAATAGGATTGTAAGGCTTCCAACACTACTGCAATTCCTGCCCTTGATTTTGACAGATATTTACATTTTCAACAAAGAGAAGAAAGATAGGTTATAGGAAATTTGAAATGATTAAAGTATTAGTGCTGTTTATTTGGGTTTCCCAGGTAGCTCAAATGGTAAAGAATCTGCCTGCAATGCGGGAGACCTGGGTTCACTACCTGAGTCAGGAAGATCCCCGAGAGAATGGTATGCCTACACACTCCATTATTCTTGCCTAGAAAATTCTCTGGACAGAGGAGCCTGTTGGGCTACAGCCCATGGTGTGGCAGAGAGTCGGACATGACTGAGTGACTAACATACACACACATGGTTTATTTAGAGCAGAGTGTGGATTTTACATACCTCCCTAAATGAAATACAAATGCATTTTTGAGGTTTACCAATTACACTTGGATGGAATATATTAATATACACACTCTACAATCCAAGTGATGTATTTTTAATCTAAATATTTGTTATCACAAAAACATAAAAATGTATTTTATTTTACAGATTTCGCAAACTGCAGAGATGTGAACATATGTGAAATATGCTGAAGAAATGAGAGATATGTTTAGCAGAAGCATTCCTTTTAATCTGCTTGTATTTTAGGCAATGTTCAAAGGTATTTCGCGAGCTTCTTTATATTTTCTTAGATAATTACTCTTTAAATAATGACTGGTAGGTGACTGTGTACTTGTTTGTTATTTAGTCCTTTAGTCACATGTTCCACTCTTTTGCAACCCCATGGACTGTAGCCCGTCAGGCTCGTTTGTCCATGGGATTTCCCAAGCAAGGATATTATAGTGGGTTTCCATTTCCATTTTCATGGATGTGTACTTACAACTTGCAAAATGGGTTGCTACTTTAATTTCTTTGAAGTCAAGTAATTTTTAAATGGGGGGAAAATACTCTCCTGCAAACAGAATGGGTCTTCAGGGAGTTAGACGCTGAGAGGCTATTAATGACTGTCTTAGGAAGATTGCTTTCATTTCTGTGAAGGAGGAAAGTGAGATGCTTAATGGAGCCTCTAAATTAACATGTTTATTAGCATGCCCTCTCATACTTATAATCTATCACACTAGGCCTTTCTGGTTAGATTAATCCCCTCTTGGCTACCACTTCTCTGACTGATTAGATACTGTCAGTGTAAGTGAAGTATCAAGATGCCACCATCCAAACATTAGGACTATTTAGACACATGAAGGTGTATAAATAAGGAGTAAATACATGTATGCATGTTCTCAGTCATTTCAGTCATGTCCAACTCTTTTGCGACCCCATGGACGACAGCCATCCAGGTTCTTCTACCCATGGGATTCTCTCAGCAACAATACTTGGGTGGGTTGCAATGACCTCCTCCAGGGGATCTTTCCAATCCAGGGATCTAACCCACGTCTCCTGCATCTCCTGCCTTGCAGGCAGATTCTTTACCAACAAGCCTCCAATGGGGAAGCCCAAGGAACAATATATGTATAAGCTTTAAAAGGTATTATTGTTACAAGGAATGAACCACTTAGGAAGAGATTGTTCTATACCATTAGTTCTGTTCAACTGTATGTATATACAGTATTTATGATGTCCTGAGAAAAGTTATGAGTCTAAAAATTTTATACACAATCCAGGTTATGTCATTAAAATAACACTTCAAAACACCACTCCATCACTCTTATCCAACTTACAACTGAGTAAACTGAGGCATGAAGAGATGACTTCACTCAAAACAGCTGGCAACAAAAGAGTGAGAATTCAAACTTAGGGAGTCTGGCTCTAAAATCTAGTCTTAATTTCTATGCTACATAGCATGCCTACCTTGGATGATATCAATCTCTTTCACTTGACGAAGTTGCAAAGCTGTCTATTGGAAGCTGGGGCTTTCAATTAATTCACTGAAGAAATACACATTCCCTGTTTCCTAATTTCAGACCCTGTATCAGCTCCTTGAAAGAAAGGACATGTTTATCTTTTAAGGGTTTAGAATTTAGCTAGTTAAAATTCACTAAAATACTAGAAGGAAATTTTAACATCTTGAGGGGATGGCAGAGAACTCAGAGGAAGTGAACACTGAAAAAGACTATAGCATCTTATTATTCAAAGAATTGAGCAAGGTAAAATTCTTCATGAAATAGATCACCTAACAACAACAACAACAACAACAACAACAACAACAACAACAACAAATGGTAATTGAAAATGTTGGAGAAGAATAGGGTTGGAAAGTCAGAGGGAGTGAATAGAGCTTGTGGATGAAAGAAATTTGGGGAATGAGACCTGGTAGGAAAGTTAGAGTAAGATAATGAAAATATTTTATACTGGGGGAGGGAAACGCCAGAAAATTTTAACCTGAAAGAATCCTGAAAAATAATATGAATATTTTACTCCATGGTGGTACATAAAACAAGTGTGTGATGACTTAAAATGTTGTAGTGTCCTGCAGTGTTGGTGACAGATCCCGTCTCTATCCATGGGCTCTGCTGGAAGAAGGTGCATTCTTATTTTTCTATCTGTACTTGTTCCCTGAGATCAAGTGGAGATTAGATGGTCTCCTTCCTCAGAGGTTCTTGATGATAGTGAATTCAAATGCATTAGTAAAAATGTTACTTTACAGAGGCAAACATTCTATTTTAGGTTAGTTTTATACTGGGTTCTTTCATTTTGGTTAGGTTTTATTCTTAGTTTTCTCTTTAGGCTGTGTGACTAATTTCAAATGACTGTTTATGGGGAAGCACAATTACAGGCCAACATTTTGAGGATATTGAGGGTCTATTTACTCTTAACCCTTCATCTTTCTAAAAGACTCATTAAAATATTCCTTTAGCAGGAACCTAGTAAGCAGTCTTGTCAGGTCAGTTATTTCACCTTCCTTTTATGAAGAGAAGTGATAGTGCAGTGTGCTTGAAGTGTCCTTTTGAACAGAACTGAGTACTCTTCTGGAAATGAAAAATTTTATGTCATTAGCCTTTTTATTATATCTCAAGGAGTTGGTGAATGTAATCCATAGGAAAAGATAAGTGAACAGGACAATTTTGAGGGAAAGGATAACAGAAATATAATATCATATATAGTATGCTATGATATATTATAAGTTTAGATTCTGTCCCATAACCCCAGTAAGATACTTTCTTACTATATTGTAAGCAACTGCCAATTTTCTGTATGCAGCATTGGACCAGTGTTCCCTAGTGTTCATAATTCATCACTGTTATCTCCCTTTAATACTTGAAAGGCCTTTATTAAAGATCAGTTTTCTCCCTAAACAACATTTATCTTAAGTGTTCCCTATTAAAATTCTGCTGCATGCAAAATAAGTAACTCTGTTAACACTTTAGCAGCCACTAATACCAAGAAAACTTGCATTCAGACAGCAAATTATACATTTCTCAGATATTAATGAACTCAAAACTATCTTATTGCTGTTTTTTAATTTGTTTTGCTGTCCCCTAATGAATAAAGTAGAAGAAAAACACCCCCACTGTGCTCCCAATTAGAGGTGTTATCTAAGGCAGGGTTGCACCTTTAAGATAACATAAATTCAAACTTGCAACGTAGGAGGAAATCTTCTATAGCAATGCCCTTTCCCGGACAGTAAGAAAGGAAAGACATTATACAAGCTGCCTAGGGAACAATTATTTGATCACCTAGATTGTTATTTCATCAAAATTCTCCAGAATCTAACAATTTTTAGCCCTGTCATGGCCTATAAAATCTGGCAACATTGGAAAAATTTGGTTTACTTTAAAGACACATGATTAGTGATAGTGATATGATGGCCAGATGGCTTGGCAGGATGGGAAGAAAGGAAAACAAAAAAGGAACCTAGCAAGAAAATGCAAAATGCATCTTTATTTATTTATTTTGTATACTTTTCTATTAAAAATACATAGTTCTTGGGACAGGGATGAACATCGAAGCATATTTTTATCTTATCTCATCATAGCATCATTTCTGTTAGTTAGCTGGTGGATCTCTAGCCTTAAATGAAGGACAGCTGCCCATCTTGGGTGTCAGGAACCTAACAATGATTGAGCATTTGGTTTTCATAAAATTGTTTCTGCTTGTGTAGAACATTAATAAAGTTTAGAAAATAAAGTGGCAAGAAATAAGTTTGGGAAGATTCAAATTAAAAATATTTGTTTAATATAAAACTTTCTAGAGGTTTCAATATTTCAATATGGCTCATTGTGAATCTCCAAAAGAACATGTAGGAGAGAAGAGCTAACATATTTAGCCACAGATATCTTTTTTTTTTTTTTTTTCCAGAGACATCGTAAAAATAATGTGCCACAGTTTCTCAGGCTAACAGCCTCCAATCATGGCATATCTGAAGTCTTCTGTTTTTTCCACTATAAAGCTTCCCTGCTTCTCTGTATACCCTTGTTGTTGCTGTATAGTTGCTCAGTCATGTCCTACTCTTTGTGACCCCCTGGACTGCGGCATGCCAGGTTTCCCTGTCCTTCATCTCCCAGAGTTTGCTCAAACTCATGTCTATCAAGTCAGTGATGCTATCCAACCATCTCCTCCTCTGTCATCTCCTTCTCTTCTGCCCTCAATCTTTTCCAATATCAAGGTCTTCTCCAGTGAGTCAGCTCTTCACATCAGGTGGCCAAAGTATTGGAGCTTCAACTTCAAATCAGTCCTTTAAATGAATATCAAGGTTTATTTCCTTTAGGACTGACAGGTTTGATCTTCTTGCTGTCTCAAGAATCTTCTGCAGCACCACAGTTCGAAACTATCAGTTCTTCGGCACTGAGCTTTCAAGTCTCTGCCAAAATACAAGTGATGGTGGCTGACCTTGTCATCATTATAAGCTGTGCTCTCATTTTGGTGTTCTTCATTTATCTCAGTCACTACAGTGGTCACAGAGATTGACTGTGCACCATCCATTGCCTCAGATCCCAGCCTTTAACCATTAATTACATTCCCACATGCCATGTGTGCCTTGCTGGTTCTGACTTGTGGAGTCTGAAATTAGTTAGTTGGTTAAGTCAGCAAGCAGTCTAATCTCTGCTCTCCTTCCATTCAGTGCCTTAGCTCTATATCCCAGGTTGGTATGCAGGTTTTGTTACTGGTTTCCATTTTCTGTCATCCTTGGTGAAATCAAGCTCCTTTCCATCCTTCCCCAGTTTCTTTTGTGTTACTGTTAAAAGTGTGTTTATTAGAAGAAGGAGAATCATAGACACAGGCAGAGGCCTGTGCTTCTGTTGTATGAACTGGCCTCAGAGACTCATGAATCTGAGGTTCTCACCACAAAGACATGAACTATACAAACTTTTCTGTGGGTTACCAATTAAAACAGTGTAAAGCTCTCTTTGTTTTAACCCCACTTTTTGTTTTGAGACCTTGGATTTGATCCAGAATGAAAATTCGGGTTTTTCACCTGCCAACAGTTGAAAATTTTTGTTTGTTTGGAGGTGGCCAACCGTCAAATTAGAGACTTTGATACATTAAATCCACAAGTATTGCATCCTCACTGATGTTGCTAGGTTTCATTGGGCTATCAAAATATAAGCTTTCTATTCTTCCATGAAACAATCTGTTTCTCACATATACTCTCATTAGAATTATAGTTATTGATCCTATGTTTCTAAGTGACATCACTTCATTAAGAAAAACTTGAGATTTCACTGGTCACTCTGAAGAACATTTCATTTACACACTATCATTCATTTCACAAGTACCTAAGAAAAGTTAAGGAACAGGATTTCTTAGACCCCAATGCAAAACAATTTTGATCAATATGTCAAGTCTTTGATGTGAAGTTTTGAATCAAAAATCCCTTCACTAAAATATACTTTGGCCAAACAGGCACAAGAAAAGATGCTGAACCTCATGAACCAGCAGAGAAATGCAAATAAAAACCACAATGAGATATCATGCCAGGCCTTTCAGAATGTATATCATCAAAATATATAAAAGTAAGAGATCCTGGTAATGACATAGATAAAATGAAACACTTTCACACTGTTTGTGGGAATATAGATTAGTGCAACCACTGTTTACAATATGGAGGACTCCCAAGAAACTAAAAATGGAACTACCATATTACCCAGTAGTTCCACTGCTGGGTATATATATATATATATATATATATATATATATATATATATATGAAAACAAAACAAACAAACAAACAGTTCGAAAAGATACATGAACCCTAATTTCCACTGCAGCATTATTTATAATTGCCAAGACATGGGAACTACCCAACTGTTTAATACATAATGGATTAAAACAATGCTGTATGTACATAACACAGTGAAATAGCACTCAGCCAAAAAAAAAAAAAAAATGAACTTTTGTTATTGCAGCATCATGGGAGAATTTGGAGGATATTATGCTAAATAAAAGATGCCAGATAGAGAAAGATGAATACTGTATGATATCACTTATACGTGGAATCTTAAAAAATACAACAAACTAGCAAATATAACATAAAAGAATCAGACTCACAGATATAGAAAGAAATTAGTGGTTACCAGTGGGGATGAGGGAGAGATGATGCAGGGATGGAGAAGTGGGAAGTACAGACTAGTAGGTGTAAAATGGGCTCAAGGATGTATTGTGTATTGTGCCAATATTTTTTTAATAACAGTAAATGGAAAGTACTCTGGAAAATCTTATAAAATAGAAAATTAAAAACTGCTCTTTAGACAAAATAAATGGGCAATTTAACAAGCTAAAGCAAGAACAAACTAGATTTATTCTCTTAGTAAATCATCCCTCCACAGAGGTCCATCTAGTCAAGGCTATGGTTTTTCCAGTGGTCATGTATGGATGTGAGAGTTGGGCTATAAAGAAAGCTGAGTGCTGAAGAATTGATGCTTTTGAACTATGGTGTTGGAGAAGACACTTGAGAGACCCTTGGACTTCGTGGAGATCAAACCAGTCAACCCTAAAGGAAATCAGTCCTGAATATTCATTGGAAGGACTGATGCTGAAGCTGAAATCCAATACTTTGGCCATCTGATACAAAGAACTGACTCATTGGAAAAGACCCTGATGCTGGGAAAGATTGAAGGTGGGAGGAGAAGGGGACAACAATGGGTGAGATGGTTGGATGACATCATTGACTCCATGGACATGAGTTTGAGCAAGCTCCAGGAGAGCTTGCTTGTGACGGACAGGGAAGCCTGGCATGCTGCAGTTCATGGATTGCAGGAGATTCAGGATTCAGTCCCTGGGTCAGGAAGATCCTCTGGAGAATGCAATGGCTATCCACTCCAGTATTCTTGCCTGGAGAATCCTGTGGAGAGAGGAGCCTGGCGAGCTACAGTCCTTTGGGCCACAAAAAGTTGTACATGACTGAGCAACTAAGCATACATAGTAACTCTGAGAGTTAAAAAAAAAAAAAAAAAAAGGACCCACAGGTTTTCCCAGTCCTTAACCATAATCATTAAACCAGTAACCAAAATGCCCTATTCTGCAAAGTTAATTGAAACAGACTTACTTTGCAAATGTAGCTAATATAAAAGGCATACCTCAGGAATATGATACAACTGAAAATGCACTAGTACTTTATACAGAAGAAAAGAAGTCCTTGTTGATGTTTACCACTCCTTTTGTCACTTTGTAACTTAAACACTGTAATGCAAAATTAACAATACTTAAACACTATAATATAAAGTAAACATAGAAAAATAGATGAAGAGGAAAACAATATGTGTGTGTGTGTGTGTGTATCACATCAACATCATAGTAATGAAATAAGGAGTAAATACTTATGACCATTACAGTCCTTGTTCCTGTAACAAAAAGGAGGAGGTGCCACCCCATACAAAGTATGGACACATACACACAGTCATTTGCAGTGAAATCTATCTTAACAAGGGACTTCCCCTGTAGTATTAAAGAACCCACCTGTCAATCAGTGTAGGAGACATAAGAGACACAGGTTCAAGCCCTGGGTTGGTTCCCAGGTTCCCTTGAGGAGGGCATGGCAATCCACTCCAATATTGTTGTCTGGAGAATCGCATGGACAGAGCAGACTGACAGGCTACAGACCATGAGGTTGCAAAGAGTTGACAAGACTGAGTGACTAAGCATGCATGTATACATGCCATCTTAGCAAAATGTTGTGCATGCATGTATGAGAGTATCCTAGGACTGGTTAATTGTGAAAAAAGAAACAAGATGATTGTCCAAAGGTAAATAAAGACCCAGAAGGACTGTCCTATATAAATGATTTAACAACCTCTTTACTGGTCCCCTCCTCATTAGGGGGGATGCCCAAGCGTATCTCTCTTGATGTGTATTTCTGCCTTGCTTCTGTATTAAAGAAACTGTTTTTTGCTGTGCTCCCTCACTATTGTGCTCTGTCTATAGAAGAAACTTTATACCTGTTTTTTTTTTTCCATTTATTTTTATTAGTTGGAGACTAATTACTTTACAATATTGTAGTGGTTTTTGTCATACATTGACATGAATCAGCCATGGATTTACATGTACTTGTTTTTAAAGTTTTAACCTCCTTTAGAAATGCATTTTTCAATGGGGGTAAGAGTCTAGAGAACTGCGCTTCTAGCCCCTAGCCTCTGGTGGACTAGTGATTGGGATTCCTGGTTTTCAGCCAGGCTGCCCAGATTCAATTCCTGGTTAAGAAATTATGGTCTCTCTTCAGAAACACTCTCTATTCTCTCTCTGAGGTCAATACTAAGAGACACCCTAAGGAATCTCTATTGTGGAGTAGCAGTCCAATTTCTCCTTGAAGTCAGGACAACCATCCCAGCTAGCACAATAATTCTCTTCTTTTTCCTGAAGAGTTAGGAGCCCAAAGTGACTGGACAGCAGTTTTAACCTTCTGTTCAATGGAATCATTCTTTTGTCTCCTGGTGGAAATATTCCTCCATGTAGAACTAAGACTTCCAGACCAACAGACTTAAGGTCACAAAGACAGTAAGCAAACTTTTTGCTAGTGGGTCACTGAGGAGAATAATAAATGGTTGAAGTCCCATATCCATCCACTGATTTCTAGCACCACCTGGGAAGCCCCAGGTGAATTCTGGTGATAGGAGTAAAAGCACCATATATCAGAGATATTCTATAAATCCGTGGATAGTAGCTTTGGCAGGAGCATTGTGGGCAGAAAATGCAAATCTGTATGCAAAGTATATGTCTATTCCAGTAAAAACAAAATACTGTTCCTTCCATTATGGAAACAGTCCAATGTAATCAACTTATCACCAGTTATCTGGCTGAACATCCTAAGGAATGAACGGTATCATGTCAGGGATTCAGTTCTGGCCTCTGCTGCTGGCAGACAGGGCACTCAGTATTGGCCTTAGTCAAGTCATTTTGGTGATGAAAGTCAATGTTACTTATTTCAGACAAAAAGTCAATCTCTTCCTACATGGCTACTTTATACATAAACCGATTAGGCAATAATGGGCCTGTTTAGGAAAGGAAACTGACTGGTATCTCCAGGATGGATCATTCTGTCCAGTTAATTATTCAAATCCTCTTTTGCTGAGGTCAACATTTGACCAAGAGACACAAAGATAGAACAGGGGAGACTGGAGAGTGGTAGTCCATGGGGTCGCACAGAGTTGGACAGGAATTAGAGACTGAGCAGTAACAGAGGGACACGAATATCTTCACAATTGTGTGCCCTTACAGAGGTCTATCCCCATGCCTCTTCCCCAGATTTTCTTGTATCAATTTTCTAATTTGTTCCAGTCAAGTTTCTGACTGTCTGGTCAAACCTTCTGGTACATAAATCAATATACACAAATCTGGCCATTTCTCCTTCCAAGCAAAATGAACAACTGGGTGCACTGCTTGAAGTTCTACTGGTTGGGATGATTTCTCTTCACTGTCCTACAGAGGTGTCCCCAAAACGGACTATAGTGCTGTAGCTGTTCACTTCGGGATGATGGTTGTATATGAAGAACCATTTGTCAACAAGGTCAAGGTTTTTCTTCCTCTGTGAACTGGCCATAGGGAATTCCAGAAGAGACCAAAGGTACAGACTAGGAAAAAGAAGTAGCATGCCAGGAGTGGGGATGATGGTGGCATTTCGATCACTTCTTCACAGAACTAACTTGTGCTTTCAGGGTCTGCTCAGGACTGCATATATATCATATGTATGTATATATATATACACACACACACACATACACATTTATAGATGCAATAACAATAACTGAGTGATATAGATAGATAGATATCTCACCTCTTTTCAGTAATGGGCTGCTGGTATGTATGCCCATATTTATAGCTTGATGGTTCAGACAACACTCAGTTAATTATGAGCAGTTCAGGTTGTACGGTAACACAGAGGACCAAGGCTAAGTGTTCAGTTTTTAAAGGCCTAATAGTAAGCCAAAATCTTTCTTAAAGGAGAGCAGTTATCTGCAGAAAATGGCAGGGTTTTGCTCTAGTATTCCAATAGGAATTTTTCAAAGGCTCCAAACAGCATCTCTAACAAATGACACTTCACACACCAATAGATCTGCTGGATTATATAGCCCAAGAGGCAGAATGGCCTGCCTGGTAGCCTAAACTTGTCAAAGCTAGCAGCTCTGGGGTCAGCTGCTAAATGAGTCAGAGTAACACACCTGCAAGAGGAACATATTGTCTCCATAATCCTGAAAGGCCTACAAGACACATTCCTCTCTTTGGCTTCAGCAAGAGCCAGAGACAATACCTTACCTTTCACTTCAGAAGGGATACTCTCCAGGTCCCACACATTGAAATGTCACCAATGTAGAGGACCACTGAACTTTTTGCCAGATTTATTCCTTACCCCTTGACATGTAAATGTCTCACCAATAAATTTAGAGTAGTCACTATCTCTCATTCAAAAAGTCCAATCAGCATAATGTATCATTATACTGGATGGTATAATAGTCTGTAGAAAGGAAAGCAAACCAAGATTTCCAAAAACTGAATTATGACATACAGATGAAGAGTTGATATATCCCTAAGAAAGGACAGTGAAGGTATATTGCTGGCCTTATCACTTGAAAGCAATATGCTTCTGCTGGTCTTTATTAAAAAGTATGAAGAAAAAAAAATTTTTTTCTAGATTGCTGTGTTAATTTGCCCAAGCAATGAAATCACATCCAGTACAGCAGCTGTGATTGGAGTCACCACCTAGTTAAGCTGGTGATAATCCACTGTCATTCTTCAAAATCCATCTGTCTTCTGCATAGGTTAATTAGTTGAGCTGATAGGATTTGATAGATATCACCAGGTGGTGCAATGGTAAAGAATTCGCCTGCCAATGCAAGAGATTCAAGAGGCGCAGGTTTGATCCCTGGGTTGGGAAGTTCCCCTGGAAATGACAGCCACTCCAGAATTCTTGCCTGGAAAATTCCATGGATAGAGAAGTTACAGTCCATGGTTCCCAGAGAGTCGGATATACCTGAGCACACACACGCACGCACACACCACCCCTGTACCTTTCAAGTCCACATGGTGGCACTAATCCCTGCAATTCTTCCAGGAATGCAGTATTGTTTTGGTTTTCTATGTTCCTAGGCACAGGCACTTCTTGTGGTTTCCATATGATTTTTCTATAACGATGGCCCTCGTTGCACAGGTCAAGGAATTAATATTGGGATTCTGCCAACTACTGATAGTGTTTGTTTCAAGTATGCATTCCTGGGGAACAGTTATAGGATGAGTTTAGGGATCAAGTAGGCCTATATTGACATAGATCTGAGTTAAAACTAATTTGATCACCTGACATCTTTAAGGCCCATACTTTGATGAATGTATCAGAGTGTTATTTGGGGTCTCCTGGAGTTAGTGTCAGTTCAGAGTCAGTGTTCAGTGACCCTGAAAGTTTTAATTATTTCCTTTTCCCCAGTGCACAGTTACCCTTGTAAAAGGTAATAAGTCCCTTTGAAGAAAGCTGGGATAAAGGTTAACAGTTTGATTTTTGTCAGTGTACCAGAGTACTTCCTCAAGAGAAACTATCATCCCTTCATTCAAAAAATTCTGGATCTGGAGATTTCCCTGGCTGTCTAGTGCTTAAGAATCTGTGATTCTACTGCAGGGGGCATGGGTTCAAACCCTGGTGGGGGAAATAAGATCCCACATACTGGCTAGCAAAACAAACAATGAAAAAAAAAAAAAAAAACACTTCACAAATGTCATTAATTAAATTTGTGAATGTTCAGTGTGATAAGGGCAGGGGAAAAAAGACTTTATAAAAAAGAGAGTGATTGTAGATCTGTAAACTTGTTCAAGCCTGGGGTTGATTTTTTTTGTTATTCAATTTTGACATTTTTTTCAGTTGACCTAGAACTTTTACTTTAACTGCTTACATAGGATACCCTATGTCTATATAGTCTGTCGTCAACTTCCTCATGTTAATAGTCTGCAGTCAGACTTACAGCCATCCTGTCTTTTGTTTATTTGCTACAAAGCTTTCTACCACCTCTATCTTCTAATATCTGCCAAAATGTAATAGGTGGTGGCTCACTCCTTCACTTTAACAAGCTCTGAATAAATAGGCTTTGCTTCTTCTCATTCAGTTCAGTTCAGTTCAGTCACTCAGTCGTGTCTGACTCTTTGCAACTCCATGAATCCCAGCATGCCAGGCCTCCCTATCCATCACCAACTCCAGGAGTTTACTCAAACTCATGCCCATCGAGTCAGTGATGCCATCCAGCCATCTCATCCTCTGTCTCCTTCTCCTCCTTCCCCCAACCCCTCCCAGCATCAGGGTCTTTTCCAATGAGTCAACTCTTCCCATGAGGTGGCCAAAGTATTGGAGTTTCAGCTTCAGCATCAGTCCTTCCAGTGAACACCCAGGACTGATCTCCTTTAGGATGGACTGGTTGGATCTTCTTGCAGTCCAAGGGACTCTCAAGAGTCTTCTCCAACACCACAGTTCAAAAGCATCAATTCTTTGGCCCTCAGCTTTCTTCACCGTACAACTCTCACATCCATACATGACCACTGGAAAAAACACAGCCTTGACTAGACAGACCTTTGTTGGCAAAGTAATATCTCTGCTTTTTAGTGGGCTCTTCATTCATTTCCACAGCACTCAATGACTGATTTTTAAATTAATTAATCAATTAATTCATCCATTGGTTTCCATATATTGGCAGTATTATTTGTTCCATTGAGTTTGAAGGATTATTTTAAGAGGTGGCATCTCAAGGCATTATGGTACTGCAGAATAAACTTGGAACAGCTCAGAGGGCTTGAATTGCAGTAATTTCAGCCCATGGCATATTTCAGTTTGTCTCTGTGGGTCTTTGGTTATACAGTCTTTGGCTTCATTATAAGTGCAGTGAGAACATTAGAATGACCAGTCTCTAAGAATATTCCATCTCTAAGGTGATGCCAACTGCAACTTAACCATCCTTAATTTCCTAATTTAAGGCTCTCCCTTCTTTCTTTCTCTCTCTGTCTCACATGCATGTATATTTTTTCTAGTTTATTTAGAGTAATTCACAATATGTCCAGATAAGTATGCAATTAATACATTTTAAAACCTACAATTACTATCAATTAGCATTTATAAACTGCTTGAATATGCACACTTTTAATTAATTTATTTGTTTGACCTCAAATGTCTCTTTTAACCCTACATCCCAAATTACATGATAAAGAATAAATGCTCATAAATACCATGTGGATTGTTATCAAATGTTAACTTGCCTTATGTGATTAATTTGTTCTCTTTTCACTTAGAAACTTGAAGCAAAATATCTTCTGTTTCTTTGCTCTAATGATTTCCTAATCTCTTGCCAAAGAGCTCTGGTTTATTCTGAAATGCCAAAATTCAACTCTGCTGGATCTATTTTCACATTGTTTAATTCTTCACATTTCCGAATTATAGAAATCTAAGCCATAGTAAGATGGTCAGAAGACGCGTGTGACATAGGCCAGTGTTTTTAAAACATTATAGGGCTGGCAATCCAGGAGAGTGTCTTTTGTAGTAAAAACACTACCAAGCCAGAGGCCAAAACTCTTGAGCTTGAGTTTTGTGTCTGCTGCTTCTTGGCTGGCTGACCTTGAGTAAATCAATTTACATCTCTGAGTATCAGTATTCTAACAAAAAAGATAAGATAAAGAATGGCTAACAATAACTACCATTTTTGCTTCATAGCATTCCTTGAAGCTGATTTAAGATAAAATGGTACATGGAAGATGTAATTTGCTCTAAGTGATGTGAATGGTAAGTGGTTGTTTCATTTTCACTTTAACACATAAAAGGTAAATTAGATTATTTCTACCATCATAGTGATAGGTTCACATTATTATATGAAACAATTCAATTGATGATGCAAAATTAGACATTCGAGTGTTAGACGACCTGATCTAGCAAAAACGAAGCTTCGAAATTATATCTCAGGGCAAATTAAATGCAAATTTTTATCTATTTCAAACTCCAGATGAAAGGTTAGTCAGCATTTACTAATAGAATATTGTGTTCTAGTCATGAAGTCCATCATGATTTCATATTATAAACCTAGGAATGAAAACAGCCTATTAAAGTTTCAAGAATATATACGCGAGAAAAGGTACATGAATCTAAAAATACTTTACAAACAAACAAGCAGACAAAAAAGGATTATAATCGATAACCATGGGCTGCACAATTTTTCTATTTTTCTAAAGTTGCAAACTTAAAGGGGATAGAACCTATATGAATTCAGATAACAGGAACAATTAGGAAATTCTGAGGACAGATTTAATTTTAAGAACACCAGTTAGACATAGTTAAATACCCTCTATAGCCAAAAAATGCATGACTTTCATAATAAGAATCAGTTTGCATGTTATGTGTGTGTTTGCTATTTTCTTAGCAGCTATTATGCAATCATAATTAAGTATAATTTAACTGAAATTCAGAGTTGAGGAATTTTAACACTTTGTGGGAATAGTGTATGAAATCCGAAACGCAAAGTTGAATGATCCAATAGTAACTAAATGGAAGTAGAGAAAAAGATTAAAAAGAAGAATATATTTAATATTAAGAAAATATTTTCAATTTTATTTCTTTTGTGGTTAAAACAAAACTTTTTTCTTTCTAAAATAATGTTTGGAATGTTTGTTTTCAGTTTTTATTGTTTTCTTATAATTTGGTTGCATTTTTGCCTATGTCAGAGACAACAGCAACATAGCTTAACTGACATTTCTTTTGGCTTTTCATGCTTTTTAATCAGTTGTTTACCTGTATTTCGGTAAGTCATTAACTATTATCCCTCTATCATGTGATCTAAAAGGGATATACAATGTCATAAAATGTCAAGATATTTCTATATTATATGTGTGTGTGTGTGTGTGTGTGTGTGTGTGTGTGTGCGCGCGCCATGAGCCATACCTCTTGAGTTTGAAACCAATTCTCCTATGTCAATGACTTTGAGAATTTTGTGAGATACGTTGGACCACTAATTCAGTTTCCACTTATGTGTCATAAAAGCATAGCAATTTGTTCCAAAAAGGCAACTTTATGAATAATTTCTTATGCTGGTTCCTTCAAAAGATATGGGATAATTGAGACATAAGTAGGGTCCCCAGACCACAGCTCCTTTATTTCATAGCTGTCTAATTTTCCTAGCATAACTCACAAAACTCTTGGTAGATACAAATGATAAATTTTCAGAAGGTGCACCAGTTTAGTTCAGTTTTTATCAGGACCAAGGGCACAGTTTCCTTCCTGCTTTCATTGTAAGCACATATCTTGGTTGCAGAAAATAAATACCTAAAAGCATCAAAGAAAATAGGTTCCTTCTTTACAGAATGAAAACTCAACTTCTGTGGAACACAGATATGCCCACAGTAGGTTATTGTTACTTTTTAATGATGTTAAAATAGGAAAGAAGATATTTTTGAAAAAAAAGTCAAGAAGTGTTTTTGTTTTTTACTTTTGTGGTTGTAATTTCAAAGTGAAAAAATGCACATTACTATATAGAATATAGATAATCAACAAGGACCTACTGTATAGCACAGAAAACTATACTAAATATTCTGTTATAATTGTTATAATCTGAAACTAGCATGACATTGAAACTCATCTCTACTCCAATATAAAAGTTAAATTTAAAATGATAAAAACATAAAATAGCAGTCTCCCAAAATATATTCATTCAGGTGTGAAATATATCATTCAAAGCCCGAATGAATTTATTTCATGTGAATTAATAAATAAAAATGCTCTCAATTTATCTGCATTCTGGAAGACTATGGATCACTACTTTGTAAACAGACTTAGGAAGAGAATCATCGTCAGTAGTCAGGATGCTCTTATGAAGTAATGCCATTTGTTATTCATTTCTTGAAACATTTGTCTGCTTTTATAAAGCTGATATTTGAATGGTTTAAATGAGTTTTCATAACAGACCCCTTTTTAGGTGTCAAATGAAATCTCTTCACCTCTCTTGCAGCCATTAAATGGGTAATAAATTAAATTATCTGAACTGACCATGTCTGAACATAGAAATATCTGTTGCAGGCAGACTGCTTTTGGTTATGCCATCTCTCATAAACATCCCTATGAGAGTCCCTTGGACTTTATGCTTGTATTCAGGTCCTTCCATTGTCAGAGTCTTGTCACAGAAAGATGAATTCTGTTCCATTCTTCACTCACTGAACTGAAATCTATAGTCTCGCTAGATATTATATCAGTTTCTAGATCTCAAAGAAATTGTTCCCTATTTGTTTTTGATTATAGAAATATTGTAAATGGAAATAGAAACAATGAATTTCTACTCAGATTCAAGGATTAGATGATTTCTTCCAGCCTCCATTGCCAAAGTCTTTGTCAAAACGACAAATTTGTTGATAAAACATTGTCCTTATCATTCTCATCATGCAGTTTCTCCTTAGGCCTGGATGAGTGACTGAATCAAAGTGTGAATGAACAAACCCAGTACCTACCATGTGCCAAGGATTGTGCTAGGCACTTTTAAGGGCTAGAACATTTTGTGATTTCAGGGATACTTTCTGTATAAGAGTTATACAGTGTTAAGTGTTTTCCAGTGGATCCATGTTGCAAAATCCTTGATTTTATACTTTATTTAAATTAAAGAAGAAAAGAAATAGTTTATATTTTAAATGATGTGTTACTATATAATATTAACAGCTATGGTTGTAGTTAATAACGAAGCCTTTTGAAAAATGTCAAAGAAATACTTGACTTCTGATGCAACTTTAACAAAAATATCTAATTTAGACATTTTAAAAATCTTATTTTTCTATTATTGTTTTATATAATTAAAAGTAAATATTTTATAGAAGAAACACATAAATGTGTTTCTCTTAAGATTTGGTCTCAGATTGTTGATTCCTTAACTAAACTCTATTTCTGATCCTAGCCCTTCACTCTCTTTACAAGCTTACCTCTTACTCTTCCTGGACTATGTCCCACTTAGTTTTCTTATACATTTTGCCTACAGTGGGGCAACATTCTGGCAGCTGCTAATATCTAAGATTTAGGAAGTCACACAATTTCTATTCATCTGATACTTATCTTTTTTCTTCTATGTTTTATAGCCTGTAAATTGAGTAAAGAGTAGATAGAGTTTTAAAGTTTAAAATGATTATTATACAAGTTATGTGTTAGTCTCTTAGTCGTGGTTCGAACTTTTTTCAACCCCATGGACTGTAGCCTCTGCCATGGATTTCTTCAGGCAAGAATACAGCAGTGGGTTAAATATGAATATTATATAAACATCTCTGAAATGTAGAGTAAATAGAGAGCAGTACAGCATGATTAAGCATGTGGCCTCTATCACAAAGTCACTGGAGTTTAAATTTGAGTTCAGTCCCATCAGTCTCTTAACCCAGGATCAGATATTTAATGTCTCTGTCCTTGAATTTATACTAAATTTAACGAGATTAGCAAATAAGACCTTAATAATAATAATAATAGTAATAATATCACAGACATATCATATGTATGCATTCATTTTTCATTCAATATTTTCATAAATTACTTTTAAACTGTTTCAGAGGGTCCATGTTCAAGTGTAGTCTCACCACTAGTTGACCAGTGAACATCAAGCAGAGGCCAATATTTTAAAATGGATCAGAATTTGATCAAAAAATGTTTTCTATTCTTGTCTCAATATGTAGGAAATACAGAATATATAAGGACTAGTTGAACTTCACCACATGGCTAAAATCATTGAAATCCAACTTCAAACATGTTCACATGACAATCCACTTTCCTCTAAAAAGGAATTATGAGTAAAGAAGACAGCAAGAGAAGAGAAGGAGAGAATTCTATGCCCAAAAATACTTCTTGAATCTACTACTAGAAGATAAAGTTTATCAATCAAAATAAGTGCTAAAAAAACTTCCACAAATAGATTGATTTAAAAAAAAAATAAAAAATGCATCTAATACTAAAAAAGAACTGTGGGAGAGGAAAACTAATGTACAAGTGTTATGTGCTGTAACAAAGCTAGAAATAATCTAAATGAAAAGTACAAGAAAGTGAGCATAGTCTGCCTGTTAAGTCACTTTAGTTGTGTCCGACTTTGAGACTCATGGACTATAGTCTTCCAGGCTCCTCTGTCCATGGAATTCTCTAGGCAAGAATACCGCAGCAGGTTGCCATGTCCTCCTCCAGGGCATTTTCCCAACTCCATGACTGAACCTCAATCTCTTATGTTTCCTGCATTACAGGCATATTCTTTACCATCTGAGCCACCAGGGAAGCCCTATATGGAATAAAGACATATTATATACACTATAAAGCTTTATATTTCAAATTTTAAATTAACTCAGGAGCAGTTAACATTTCTCTATCTGGCTTATCAAATTTTATGAATATTGTTTGATACCCCCTAAATAATGAACTTGTGCTAAGACAGTCTTAAGCCGTGTCTGACTCTTTGTGACCCTATGGAATGTAGCCTGCCAGGTGCCTCTGTCCTTGGGGATTCTCCAGGCAAAAATACTGGAGTGGGTAGCCTTTCCCATCTCCAGGGGACCTTCCCAACTAAGGGATTGAACCCAGGTCTCCTGCATTGCAGGCAGATTCTTTACCAGCTGAGCCACAAGGGAAGCAAAGGGATACTGGAGTGGGTAGCCTATCCTGTCTCCACCAGATCTTCCCAACCCAGGAATTGAACTGGGTTCTCCTGCACTGCAGGAGGATTCTTTACAACTGAGCTATTTGGGAAGTCCCAATAGTATATATGCATCTATGTATATACCATAGAGGGCTTTTCTGGTAGCTCAGACAGTGAAGAATCTGCCTGAAATGCAGGAGACTTGGATTTGATCCTTGGGTCAGGAAACCCTTTGGAGAAAGGAATGGCTACCCATTTCAGTTTTCTTGCCTGGAGAATTCCATGAACAGAGTAGCCTGGTGGGTTACAGTCCATGTAGTCACAAAGAGTCAGACAGGACTGAGTAACTAACATTATCACTCCACTTTCATATACTATGTACTCAGATATGCACTCATTTTATATATATATATATATATATATATATATATATATATATATATGCATATATATATGCATCCCTCAGAAAGGGAACTATAGGAAAAAACCTAAATTCATATAATTATAACATGAACCATATCAATATATGCACATTAATTTCACTCACTCATTTTAAAAATTCATTTTCAGCAAGCCTCACAAAAGAAGTTTCTACCACATGCTGTATATAAGATAAAAATTTAAAACATAGTGAGTTTAAAAAAAAAAAAAAAAACACTTACCAGGAAAATAGAAGAAAAGAGAGGAGAGCAAGGTTGATTTTAAACATAATAGAAGTTCATCCCCAAAGCACGTGGTAAAGAACAATTTTCACTAGAAAATCTACAGTGCAAAATGTCGCTATAACTCTTATATATTCAGTCATGCAATAACCCACTACTTTTGTTTGCAAAAACTGTAAGATAGGTAAGTAGACATCAAATCACATTTATGTTAGAACACATAAATATTGCAATCTCATTACAAGAGAGTTCAGAAGGACAATAAAAGACAATGGAAGAGGTAGAAAATATAGAGGCTAGATCATATGCTATTTTGCAAACTCTACATGTACTACTTAAGTGCCCATGGTAGTGTCACTGAATTTGATTATGTGTTATGTAACAAATAAAACATTAAGAATATCCATAACATATAAATATTATAAAGAACACTCCTGGATATAATGCAATCAAACTGGAAATTACTAATAAAAACAAAAGGGACAGAAGCCTTCCACCTGGAAATTGAATTTTTTTCTAAACTTCCCTTGAGTTAAAGAGGAAATACATAAGTTCATACCAGAATTTTTTTTTTTTAAAGCAGAGTGGCAGTAGAAATACTTCATATTAGAGTCTACAAGATATAGCTAAAGCAGTGTGATTCATGCTAAGTCGCTTTTTGTGTATGACTCTGCATCCCTAGGGACTGTGACTTGCTAAGCTCTTCTCTCCATGGAATTCTCCAGGCAAGAATGCTGAAATGGGTTGCCATGCCCTCCTCTAATTATCACTAAACATTTTTATCAGAATAAATGAAAGAATAAAAATAAATTAGTTACATTTCCAGTTCAGGAAAATAGATTTTAAAAAAGTAAAGAAAAAGAATATACATAAAAATAAATGAGAGAAAAGCAGAAATATACGAGATATACAATATTTTAAAAGTGCACATTAAATTATACAATTTAAAATTATACAATTATGCAATTAAAATTATACACATCTTTTCTATGATAAAGTAATGAACAATCTACTCACTACACTGATAAAAGTAAAAAGAAAAAAGAAGAAATTACTAATAGGCATCCAGTCCCAACATTTCATTGCAAATAGATGGAGAAAAAGTAGAAACAGTGACAGATTTTATTTTCTTGGGCTCCAAAATCACTGTGGACAGTGACCATAGCCATGAACCTAAAACACTCTGGCTCCTTGAAAGGAAAGCAATGACAAACCTAGATAGCATATTAAAAGGCAGGGACATCACTTTACCCACAAAGGTCTGTATAGTCAAAGCTATGATTTTTCTGTAGTCATGTACAGATGTGAGAGTTGGAACATAAAGAAGGATGAGTGCCAAAGAAATGATGCTTTCAAACTGTGGTGCTGGAGAAGACTATTGAGTACCTTGAACAGCAAGGAGATCAAACCAGTCAATCCTGAAGGAAATAAACCCTTAATATTCCTAGGAAGGACTGATGCTGAAGCTGCAACTCTAATACTTTGGCCATCTGATGTGATGAGCTGACTCATTAGAAAAGATCCTGATGCTGGGAAAAATTGAGAGTAGGAGGAGAAGGAGGAGACAGAGGTAAGATGGTTGAATGCGATCACCAGCTCAATGGACCTGAATTTGAACAAACTCCAGGAGATAGTGAAGGAGAGGGAAGCCTGGTGTGCTGCAGTCCATGGGGTTGCAAGGAGTCAGACACGACTTAGCAACTGAAAAGTAGCAAATATACAAGGTAAAAAATGAAAATAAACTAACAACAGAAATAAAAGATATTTTTTAAAACCATAAGGCAAATTGACATACTTCTATGCAAAAAAAATGTGGAAAAATAAAAATGTATAATTGACAATGTATATATAGATTTCCAAAATTGACCCCATTAGAGTTGGTAAGTTTATACTGACCAATTTATATATATGTTTGTATCACACATATATATGTATATATATATACATAATATATATATATACATAATTTATATAAGTATATATTTGTATGTAAATGTATATATAAATATATATGTATATATATATAATTTATATAAATATATATTTGTATATAAATGTATATATAAATATATATTTGTGTGTCATATATATATGTGTGTGTCATATATATATGTGTGTGTCATATATATATATGACCAATTTATAAATATATATATAGATATGTGACCATATATATATATATATATATGGTCATATATATATATATAACCAGTTTATATATATATAAAGAGTCTCCTTTGTTACAAAAATCAGAAGCCCCAAAAGAGGATGTCTACCAAACCTTCCATGGCTAGATAGTATGCTATCTAATACAACATACAGATACTAGTATATAGTATAGATAGATAGATAGATAGATAGATAGTATATATCTATAAATATGGATACTAGTATAAATTACTCCAGGGCATTGATAAAGAATGCATTTATTTATGTTACAATACATATAAGAATGATAGTGTGGATACTGATGAAGTCAGTTACCAACATGAACAAAACAGAGAAGAAAAATCAGCCAGTATGTGTGGCGGCATAAAACAGAACTTAAACTGTGACAATGAACCTAATTATGTAGTGAGTAGACTCTTCATTACTTTTTCACAGAAAATATGAATATAATTAATTAACATACTATTTTTTAAATGCTATATATCTTGCAATTTATGAGCTTAATAGGATTGAAAAATACATAAATTGTAATGAAAGCCATTTCTCAGATTTGGACAAAAATAAGTATGGGTAAAAGAATGAAGGATGACTAAATTAAATCTGTAGCTTTGTTTTGAAATCAGAGGTATCAGTAAGAACTCATGGTTTTCAATATATATATGTATAAATCAATATAAAGGTGTTTATGTGTGATTGGTATATATGAAGACATAGTAAAAATATATATTCTGCCTTTGTCCCTGGCAGTGTAGGATATAAAGAAGTTATGAGCATACCTGCAGTTAGTTGGATCTTGGTTTCTGAACACCATTTCTCATTAAAAAAGACCAGAGCTTATTCAAGAACTTCTTGAAGAAAAAAAATGAGATGAAGTTAAAATAACTTGTTGTATCAGAAAGTAAAGAGATACTGAAAAATGGATGAGAGAAAGTCAAAACAATACAGAGAAAATATCTGAAGATGTGCCAAATACATAAAGCTTCAATGATCTGGCAATTAAATAATTAATGAATTATTGGGCTAGAATCCTTAAAGTGAAATGAATATTCATAAGTCACTGCTGATACAAATAAATAATTGAATGAAAAACATAATAAAGGTGAAAGGGGAAGCTGTTTTTTATAGAAAAGTTTCAATTAATTAAAAAAAAGTGAAGAAAACTAACTCCCCATTAAGTCAATAACACAGTTGATCATTTTTGCAGAAAAGATTTGTATTTACTAATGAATGAAAAAAGAAGTGGATAGGAACTTCAAAGTTTCAAAGTGTCTGTCCCCATGATATTGATTAATTCAAAGGGAAAAATCCTTGAGAATTCCCTGGTGGTTAAGTGGTTAGGACTGTGCACTTCTGCTGCGGGGGAGTGGGGTTCAATCCCTGGTCAGAGAACTAAGAACCTGCAGGGTGCAGCAAAAAAATACAGACAAAGGGGGGAGATTGTGATCTTACTGTGTATGGAACCAGGCAAACTTCAACATGAGTGATGAAAGTTAACATCAGTCCAGTAATAAGACATGTCCACATCATCACCTGTTTCTGACATGATTCTGAACCCTCAGGCATGTAATTTTTTTTTTTCCCCAGGAAAGAAAGAATTTAATAGTCACCTACAAGTTAAGAAGTATGAGAAGGCCAGTCTAAACTAGAGTGGCAGCTAAACTTGACCTCCAACTCTACTATCCTCATCATGGGCCTTTTGGGCCCAAAGTACCTGTAGACATCACTTCTTCAATCAGAAAGAAGAAACTAAAGGCCAAAATGTCCTACAAGTCTTGTTTTCCCAGAAGGTCTTCCATCAGTGCTTGATTCTCTAACTGCAAATGCATCAGAATGATAAGTTATTGATATTTTCAGGTAGGCAAGTTACCCTCAACAAAGACAGGGTGTCAAGAGCAGTCCTCAGAACCAAAGTATACACCCAAGCCATCTTCCAGCTCTGCAGGCTGAAGCCAGTGACTGGACTGGTCACTCACTCAGGTCTGGTATGTGTGAGATGGAAAGTGTTGTGGGAAGGCATGGCCTCTTTTTCCAAGAACCTACCCCTACCGCTGTCTTTTGTCTTCACTGTGTCCATACTTAGTCATGCTTTGGGGAATTCAGGTTGCAAGAGGGTGCTTTCTGGGTACCATGTGAACATGCCTACTGCCTTTAAAAAAAGGAGAAAGGATCAAGTTCTCTTTGAAATTACTGGAAACTGGCTCCCTTTGGACTGGTCATCCCTTGTATGGGATATCACCCCACAGTTGGGTCCTGAGCACACCCACAGTGCACCCCATCTGGCAAGTGTGAATCATGGCAGCCTGACAGACCAGTTCACAGAGCAAGCAGCTTATACACTCACCCAGCACAGCTGCAGCCCTTGAAAGACAAAACAAACCACATGAACACTTTGGCAGAGCTGCAATCCAGTGGGAAATTTAAGCATGTGTAACTCTTAGAATTTGATAAAGTGGAGGATTTGTGTAACACATTTATTTAAATGGTGCAACACATGTGAGTCTGTGCCCTCTTCTTCTGCCTCAATACCAGCTGCTTAGAGTAACTGGCATTAATCATGTGTCAACTGTATTTTGTTAGGGTCTTGTTTGTGCTAAGATACCAAAACAAAAGTTGGATATAGTGAGAATTAGCAGTTTTGAAGAGAAATCTGTTAAGTGGACAGAGAAGAATGGAAATGCAGAAGGAAAGGAAAGAAGAAAAACTAAGTGAAAGAGTACTTGAATAAGGAATTTAAGAAATGTCAAATATGAATTTATAGATTGTCTAACTCTGGAGTTTTTTATTCAAATTCCTCCTCATATTCCTCTAGCAAATTGACAAAGTCTTCTATGCCTTACTACTTAACTGAGTACTTTCAAATGATGTACAAAATACTTGACGTAAGTATCCCATACAATAATAAATTTTGTGCAAATTTTAGAAGTCCAAAGGAGTATAGGGACTTCTTTAGACCATAGAATTAAGATGTGGAACAGACTTACCTAGAGTCTATGGGACAAGAAAATAGCAGATGACCTTCCTTTTCCACATAGAGTTAAAAGTTTATATATATAAACGCACACTTCCACTTATGTATGCATGTGATTGGTGTCCATGTGTGTGATTACATGTATAAATGAACATATGGCTGTGGACCATTAACACTTCAATGACAAGAATCCTCACCCTGTCAAACATCCATCAGACCTGTGGAAATAAATGAGGACCACCTAGATGAGGACAAACAAAACTATTTTTTTTTTTTCAAAATTAGAGATGTGAGAAAGCTTTTTAGTGGAAACAAGAGAAGGCTTTGGATAAATATGATTTGATTGGACACTGTTGGCATGGGGAAATTGAATGTGGGCTAGCTATACAGTTAGAGGAGCACTTTTGGCTTTGTCTAGCTGATAGTAGTTGAAAGTGTGAAATGGGCCACAAAATTATAAAAGCTGTTAGTTATTGATCAAGTTTTGGTTATTTTGAATGATCATTACAAAAATTGTTGGTCAGGGTTCCATTTTTTTACTATGACATGGCCATGACTCTATGTATATTCAGTCATTCAAATTGTTAAAAAAAATACTCTATACACTTTGAACAGATGAAATGTAGACTAAACTCTATCCATGATGTATTAATAAAAGAATATATACATGAATACAGAAAAGTAAACAATAGACACATCATCCCCTAATAATATTAACCACACACAAATACCTTTGAGATTAATCACCCAACAGAAAAAAAAGAATTGGTATAATAATTAATACAAATATTTAGCTCAAAAATAAAGTAAAAAATACCATACCTATCTTAAAAATGAAATTAATGCTCAATTATAAAAGATGATATACAATAACCAGAGAAAGAAGAAATTGACATAAATGAACTCAGAAGTAAATTCATAAAATAGCAAAATAACAGCAGCATGTGGATAAAATAAAACTATTTTGATTTTTAAAAAATTAATAATATATATCCATTGCAACACTAACCAAGAATAACAGAATAAATTAAAATAAACACATTCAGGAGGAGGACAACTATAAAAATATTATTACATTCCAGTGGATATTGAATAAAAAATGCAATAGCTATTGAATAAATAATTACAATATATGTCAAAAATATCCATGTATGTCAAAAATATCCATGTAAAAATCACTTTTTAGAGAAAAATGTTAATAAATACCCAAATCAAAAATATAAATCTTCCAATGATTAATAAACATGGAAAGCAAGAAGTGTTGAAATTTTTAACCTTTAAAAATGCCCCTGGATACATGGATTAATTTTTAAGAACTGTGGAGAATTCAATTAAGAGAAGAATTATAATATTATTCAGTATGTATTTTATAATTGAAACTTTATTTTAAAATTTTTTGATATAATTATATTAGTGTGACATAATGTAACACTAAACATGTTAAAAAATATAGATGGACACAGATGTATACAAACACACAAAAAATCTACAAACCAGAATTGGCAAACTACAGCCAGAGAGCCTGTCCAAGCTTTTGCCTATTTTAATAAGTCATGTCTTAAAAAGTTGTCACACCTGTTCACCTGAAATGGCTGTTGGCAGCTGATTACTTGCATCTCAGATTTCTGGAGTAGCAAAGACTAAAGAATTTATTATTTGGCATTTTTTGATTAAAAAAAAAGATTTCTGCTATGTACCAATCTCTCATGTAATTGGATATATAAATACAATCAAGTAATATTTCAACACAATACAACTCACATTACATTAAAATAAAATGATTCTGATCAAATAAAAATTAATTATATGAATGCAAATATATTTAAATATTTCACTATTTGAAGATGAGATATGGTTGTATCTTTCCCTTCCATCTTTGCTATAGAAAGATTCATTTTCATCGTGGTGCTGTGGATTGACATAGGTGTTATGACTTGACCCAGAATTAAGTTATTCTCTCTAATCTGGAACCCTCTAACACCTTATTCCCACAACCACTACATCACCTCCACCATTCTACTAGGGGTGAAGTTTGCACAGATAAACTCAGCTGGTGCAGAAACAGCATATGTGCTTGAGATAGGAATATCTGTTATATTAAATCTGTCAATAGTGTCCAAGTTCATCCATATACTTATATTATTTGTTTCAGAAGAAATGGATAATTTAACAGTTAAGATTTTATCAGACTGATTATAAATTTTCTCTGGAAAAAAACTAACACATGAAAATTGTCAAGATTTGCAACATGAAGGAGAAAGATAGGAGCACTTTAAAAAATTAACATCCTTGCTGTGGGTTTGTCATATATAGCTTTTATTATGTTGAGGTATGTTCCTTCTATTCCTGCTTTCTGGAGAGTTTTAATCATAAATGGATGTTGAATTTTGTCAAAGGCTTTTTCTGCATCTATTGAGATAATCATTTGGTTTTTATCTTTCAATTTGTTAATGTGGTGTATTACATTGATTGATTTCCAGATATTAAAGAATCCTTGCATTCCTGGGATAAAGCCTACTTGGTCATGATGTATGATTTTTTTAATATGTTGTTGGATTCTGTTTGCTAGAATTTTGTTAAGGATTTTTGCATCTATGTTCATCAGTGATATTGGCCTGTAGTTTTCTTTTTTTGTGGCATCTTTGTCTGGTTTTGGAATTAGGGTGATGGTGGCCTCATAGAATGAGTTTGGAAGTTTACCTTCTTTTGCAATTTTCTGGAAGAGTTTGAGTAAGATAGGTGTTAGCTCTTCTCTAAATTTTTGGTAGAATTCAGCTGTGAAGCCATCAGGTCCTGGGCTTTTGTTTGCTGGAAGATTTCTGATTATAGTTTCGATTTCCTTGCTTGTGATGGTTTTGTTAAGATCTTCTATTTCTTCCTGGTTCAGTTTTGGCAAGTTATATTTCTCTAAGAACTTGTCCATTTCTTCCAAGTTGTCCATTTTATTGGCATAGAGCTGCTGGTAGTAGTCTCTTATGATCCTTTGTATTTCAGTGTTGTCTGTTGTGATTTCTCCATTTTCATTTCTAATTTTGTTAATTTGGTTCTTCTCCCTTTGTTTCTTAATGAGTCTTGCTAATGGTTTGTCAATTTTATTTATTTTTTCAAAAAATTGAAAGCATTTCCCCTGAAATCAGGAACAAGACAAGGGTGCCCACTCTCACCACTACTATTCAACATAGTATTGGAAGTTTTGGCCTCAGCAATCAGGGCAGAAAAAGAAGTAAAAGGAATCCAGATAGGAAAAGAAGTGAAACCCTCTCTGTTTGCAGATGACATGATCCTCTACATAGAAAACCCTAAAGACTTCTACCAGAAAATTACTAGAGCTAATCAATGAATACAGTAAAGTTGCAGGATATAAAATTAACACACAGAAATCTCTTGCATTCCTATACACTCAAAATGAGAAAACAGAAAGAGAAATTAAGGAAACAATACCATTCACCATTGCAGCAAAAAGAATAAAATACTTAGGAGTATATCTACCTAAAGAAACAAAAGACTTATACATAGAAAACTATAAAACACTGATGAAAGAAATCAAAGAGGACACAAACAGATGGAGAAATATATCGTGTTCATGGATTGGAATAATCAATATTGTCAAAATGGCTATACTACCCGAAGCAATCTATAGATTCAATGCAATCCCTATCAAACTACCAATGGTATTTTTCACAGAACTAGAAAAAATAATTTCACAATTTGTATGGAAATACAAAAAGCCTCGAATAGCCAAAGTAATCCTGAGAAAGAAGAATGGAACTGGAGGAATCAATCTGCCTGACTTCAGACTATACTACAAAGCCACAGTCATCAAGACAGTATGGTACTGGCACAAAGACAGAAATATAGATCAATGGAACAGAATAGAAAGCCCAGAGATAAATCCACGAACCTATGGTCACCTTTTCTTTGACAAAGGAGGTAAGGATATACAATGGAAAAAAGACAACCTCTTTAACAAGTGGTGCTGGGAAAACTGGTCAACCACCTGTAAAAGAATGAAACTAGAACACTTTCTAACACCATACACAAAAATAAACTCAAAATGGATTAAAGATCTAAATGTAAGACCAGAAACTATAAAACTCCTAGAGGAGAACATAGGCAAAACACTCTCTGACATAAATCACAGCAGGATCCTCTATGACCCACATCCCAGAATTTTAGAAACAAAAGCAAAAATAAACAAATGGGACCTAATGAAACTTAAAAGCTTTTGCACAACAAAGGAAACTATAAGCAAGGTGAAAAGACAGCCCTCAGATTGGGAGAAAATAATAACAAATGAAGCAACAGACAAAGGATTAATCTCAAAATATACAAGCAACTCCTCCAGCTCAACTCCAGAAAAATAAATGACCCAGTCAAAAAAATAGGCCAAAGAATTAAACAGACATTTCTCCAAGGAAGACATACAGATGGCTAACAAACACATGAAAAGATGCTCAACATCACTCATTATCAGAGAAATGCAAATCAAAACCACAATGAGGTACCATTATATGCCAGTCAGGATGGCTGCTATCCAAAAGTCTACAAGCAATAAATGCTGGAGAGGGTGTGGAGAAAAGGGAACCCTCTTACACTGTTGGTGGGAATGCAAATTAGTACAGCCACTTTGGAAAACAGTGTGGAGATTTCTTAAAAAGCTGGAAATAGAACTGCCATATGACCCAGCAATCCCACTTCTGGGCATACACACCAAGGAAACCAGATCTGAAAGAGACACGTGCACCCCAGTGTTCATCGCAGCACTATTTATAATAGCCAGGACATGGAAGCAACCTAGATGCCCATCAGCAGACGAATGGATGAGGAAGCTGTGGTACATATACACCATGGAATATTACTCAGCCATTAAAAAGAATTCATTTGAATCAGTTCTAATGAGATGGACAAAACTGGAGCCCATTATACAGAGCGAAGTAAGCCAGAAAGATAAAGACCATTACAGTATACTAACACATATATATGGAATTTAGAAAGATGGTAACGATAACCCTTTATGCAAAACAGAAAAAGAGACTCAGATGTATAGAACAGACTTGTGGACTCTGGGAGAAGGCGAGGGTGGGATGTTTCAAGAGAACAGCATCGAAACATGTATATTATCTAGGGTGAAACAGATCACAAGCCCAGGTTGGGTGCATGAGACAAGTGCTCAGGCCTGGTGCACTGGGAAGACCCAGAGGGAACGGGTGGAGAGGGAGGTGGGAGGGGGGACCGGGATGGGGAATACATGTAAATCCATGGCTAATTCATTTCAATGTATGACAAAAACCACTGCAATGATGTAAATTAATTAGCCTCCAACTAATAAAAATAAATGGAAAAAAAATTAAAAAAATAAAAAAAAAAAAATTAACATCCAAGTGGCCTGATCAGAATCGTCTCAGTTTCAGCTGCATACAAATATCTTGGTTTTCAACTCTTTCTTGAATTCTATGAGCCAATAAACACAATAATTTCTAACGCTATTTCAAACTGCAGTTTTATTAATTACAACCAATATCATCTATATTAGTTATTTACTGCTGCAAAGCAAATGACTCAAAACCTTAACTAGAAACACCAATTTTTATTTTACTTTCTGTGTGTCAGGAGTTCAAGATCAGTTGACCTGGGTGCCTCCGCTTCAGCATCCTTCACACGGCAGCCTTCAAATTTTTGACCAGGGATGAAGTCATCTCAAGGCTGGACTGGGAAAGGATCATTTCCAAGGCCCTTCATGAAACTGCTGGAAGCTGGGTTTGGTGGAATATAGGTACAAGAACATATAAAGTAGATTTTTTACTACTAGGCAGATTATCGGACAATGCAAAAGACATTAGCTCCCATAGTGGCCATAAAATAAACAGAGGCAAAATCAAATGCAGATTTTTAAAAATAGGACCAAAAGCACTGGATGAAAGGAAATGTTAAATGACCTGAATACCATAGAGATTTTGCCCCCAGTGTTTGCAGATACAGTGTTGACAGCACCTTTAATTGAGAAGGGGCTTGTCCTCTGGGTTCCAGAAGCCTACTCTAGGGGACTTTGCTAATAAAGTGAGGTCAAATATCCCAGGCCAGTGAAAGAAGTGTAGGTTGGCACGACAGTTTGGAGTGTGGAAGTGCCCTAAAGCAAAATTTGATGTGATCGCATGACATTTCCCCCATGTATCTTGCCTCAGGTTTGCCCAAAAACAAAGCACCAGTGGAGGAAAATCTATTAAAGAGAAATTTCAAAAAGATCAAAAACTATGTAATCTGAAATACCAACAAAAGTCATAAAGGCATTGTCTAGAGCTCCTGAGGGTCAGCTTCTGTGCTCAGTGATTTCAGTCATTTCCAACTCTTTGCGACCCTTTGGACTGTATAGTCCAACAGGCTCCTCTGTCTATGAGATTCTCCAGGCAAGAATACTGGAGTAGGTTGCTACACCCTCCACCAGAGGATCTTTCTGACCCAGGGCTCAAACTCACATCTCGTGCATCTTCTGCATTGCAGGCAGATTCTTTATAGCTGAGCCACCGGAGAAGCCCAAGGGTTAGCTTAATCAGAGGTCAATTTAATAAAGTTGATTCAACCTCAAGTTAATAATATAGTAAAGTGTGACCCAGTTTCAGATTAACTTAATTCTAGAAGGAAGTAACCTCTCATCCTAAACACCAAATTCAAGAAAATGATGTCAACTAAGCTAAACAACTAACTAAACAAGTAACAATGATGTCAACTAAGCTTTTCCCCATGGAAAATAAATGCAAAAAGGAAAAATGGTTGTCTGAGGCCTTACAAATAGCTGTGAAAAGAACAGAAGTGAAAAGCAAAGGAGAAAAAGAAAGATATTCCCATTTGAATGCAGAATTCCAAAGAATAGCCAGGAGAGAAAAGAAAACCTTCCTCAATGATCAATGCAAAGAAATAGAGGAAAACAAGAGAATGGGAAAGACTAGAGATTTCTTCAAGAAAATTAGAGATATCATTGGAACATTTCAGGCAAAGATGGGTTCGTTAAAGGACAGAAATGGTATGGACCTAAGAGAAGCAGAAGATATTAAGAAGAGGTGGCAAGAATACACAGAAGAACTGTACAAAAAAGATCTTCAAGAGCAAGATAATCACAATGGTGTGGTCACTCACCTAGAGCCAGACATCCTGGAATGTGAAGTCAAGTGGGCCTTAGAAAGCATCACCATGAACAAAGCTAGTGGAAGTGATGGAATTCCAGTTGAGCTATTTCAAATCCTGAAAGATGATGCTGTGAAAGTGCTGCACTCAATATGCCAGCAAATTTGGAAAACTCAGCAGTGGCCACAGGACTTTAAAAGGTCAGTTTTCATTCCAATCCCTAAGTAAGGCAATCCCAAAGAATGCCCAAACTACTGCACAATTGCACTCATCTCACACGCTAGTAAAGTAATGCTCAAAATTCTCCAAGCCAGGCTTCAGCAATACGTGAACCAAGAACTTCCAAATGATCAAGGTGGTTTTAGAAAACGCAGAGGAACCAGAGATCAAATTGCCAATATCTGCTGGATCATCAAAAAAGCAAGAGAGTTCCAGAAAAACATCTATTTCTGCTTTATTGACTATGCCAAGGCCTTCAACTGTGTGGATCACAATAAACTGTGGAAAATTCTGAAAGAGATGGGCATCCCAGACCACCTGACCTGCCTCTTGAGAAACCTGTATGCAGATCAGGAAGCAACAGTTAGAACTGGACATGGAACAACAGACTGGTTCCAAAAAGGAAAAGGAGTACATCAAGGCTGTATATTGTCACCCTGGTTATTTAACTTATATGCAGAGTACATCATGAGAAATGCTGGGCTGGAGCAAGCACAAGCTGGACTCAAGATTGCCAGGAGAAATATCAGTAACCTCAGATATGCAGATGACACCACCCTTATGGTAGAGAGTGAAGAGGAACTGAAAAGCCTCTTGATGAAAGTGAAAGAGGAGAGTGAGAAAGTTGGCTTAAAGCTTAACATTCAGAAAACTAAGATCATGGCATCTGGTCCCATCACCTCATGGGAAATAGATGGGGAGACAGTGGAAACAGTGTCAGACTTTATTTTTTTGGGCTCCAAAATCACTGTGGATGGTGACTGCAGCCATGAAATTAAAAGACGCTTACTCCTTGGAAGGAAAGTTATGACCAACCTAGATAGCATATTAAAAAGCAGAGATATTACTTTGCCAACAAAGTTCCATCTGGTCAAGGCTATGGTTTTTCCAGTGGTCATGTATGGATGCGAGTGTTGGACTGTGAAGAAAGCTGAGTGATGAAAAATTGATGCTTTTCTACTGTGGTGTTGCAGAACACTCTTGAGAGTCCCTTGGACCACAAGGAGATCCACCCAGTCCATCCTAAAGGAGATCAGTCCTGGGTGTTCACTGGACGGACTGATGCCGAAGCTGAAACTCCACTACTTTTGCCACCTCATGGGAAGAGTTGACTCATTGGAAAAGACCCTGATGCTGGGAGGAATTTGGGGCAGGAGGAGAAGGGGACGACAGGATGAGATGGCTGGATGGCATCACCGACTCGATGGGCATGAGTTTGAGTAAACTCTGGGAGTTGGTGATGGGCAGGGAGGCCTGACGTGTTGTGATCTATGGGGTTGCAAAGAGTCGGACACGACTGAGCAACTGAACTGAACTGACGGAAACTAAATAAAACTAAAGCTTTCACAGTACTCTAAATACATAGAAAATTGTAAGAGAATCTGGAAACTTTAACTCTTGTCTAAAGGAAACTATGCAAGTAGAACTAGATTAACAAATGACTCAAGCTTTGGAATTAACAGATAGAAGGTTTAAAACTATTTTATAGACATTAAGTAATTCATAGGAAAAGAGTTTAATAGGGAAGGCATAAGAGAGTTCAGGAGAGATGTGGAAATCCTAAAATTAAAGATAGTAATTGAAAATTTGATAATCAGAAATAAAATTTCTTTAAAATAAGCATGAAATGGAGTTAACATTAGGATGAACATTACTGAAAATTTAAAAGGTAAATTGGAGGAATGCATAAGTACAAATTACTTAAAATGAAGGAAGATATTTTGGAGAAAAAAAGAACTATAACCTCAGTAACTTTGGGGGTAATATCATATATTCTAAAATACACATTATTGTAAAAATAGATAGAAAAGAAAGTGGGAATAGAGCAAAAATCATGGAAGATATCAGCCAATATATTTCAAATATGCATAATCCTAATTTATAGGCTGAAGAATATTAACAATTCCCAAGCAGAAAAAGGAAAAAATCAGATTTTCATGAGTGAGCAAGAGTGAGAACAAGGGAGAGTTGGAGAGTGAGAGATAACACATGCTTAATTATATCAAAGACAAACTTCTGCTAAACAATAATAAAGATAAGTCTGTTATGTGACCAGAGGGGGGAACCACATAAAATTTTACCTACAGGAAAACAAGTTAAATACAACTGTTTTTTAATGAAACAGACATATGCAGAAAAGAGTGGCTAGACATCTGTAGATGCTGATAGAAGAAAAATGATATAAACATGTCAGTCTATAAAGTTGATATACAGAACAATTATCCTTTAAAAATGAAGGCAAGCAAAAATTTTCAGAAAGATATAAGATGCTGGTATTGTTAACACAGATACATTCTAGGCGAAATGCATAATGATATACTTCTATAGGTAAATGATACTATTTAAAAATTCATATCTATAGCAACTACAATTAATAGTAAATGTGTAAGTAAATACAAGGGGCTTCCCTGGCAGCTCAGTGGTAAAGAATCTGCCTGCCAAGACAGGTTCGATACCTGGGTAGGGAAGATCCCCTAGAGAAGGAAATGGCAGCCCACTCTTGTATTCTTGCCTGGAGAATTCCATGAACAGAGGAGCCCGGCGGGCTACACTACGTGGAGCTGCAAAAGAATCAGACAAGACTGAACAACAATATACATACACACACACAGTTTTGCTAAATGACTCTTTAGTGAGATGAACTTATGAAGCGACCTGAGCTAATAATTACTTTTGTTAAGAAAGAAAGTGTGGGAGGAGTAAGAAAGGAAGGAATGGAAGAAGAAAATAGAGCAGGAAGGGAGAAATCTGATACTAGAAAGTGTTGCATTAAATATACAGGTCTCTGACTTATAAAACTGAAAATATTATAAATTTCCCTTGCTAAAGCTACACTTTGGAAACTTGCACAATTTGGGTCAGACAGTACTTGTCCCATGTTGTGAGGAAGGATGCAGGAGCATGTGAGAAGTTCAACAAGGGTTTATTTTATGCCAAGGATCGACTATCCATAAAATTATTAGTAAAGCATGATATTGGTGCAATTGCTTAATTTGACTGAGTGTGATTTGACAATTCAACCATTTAAGATAGCACAACTACATAAAGCAAAATAACAATCAGATCTATAGCATGTAGAAGTGAAGTATTTGATTAAAATCACAAAATGAATGAAGGGTGGTAAATTGAACATACTGTTAGTAGTTCTTTTCATCATATGTAAAGTAATATGAATTAAAAATAGACAGGAATCCTTAAGGTAATACAAATACCACAAGCCAAAATGAAACAGAGATATAGTTAGAGGAGATAAATGCTAATACTAAAACATTATCACTTAATTTAAAAGAAATTGGGAAAAGACAAAGAAAATATAAAACAGAAGGGTCAAATAAAAAATAATCAAAGAACATATTTAAATAATTATACAAGCTAAACATTTTAAGGCAGAGCTTGTCAAATTGGGTATAAAAATATAATCCAACCATGTGCCTTATAGAAGACACACAACGTAGATGTAAAGAAACAGAGAGCTTGATGGCCACATAATTTTTATGTTGTAAATCCAAAAAATCAATGAAAGGACAAAAACAAACGTTGATGACTGACTAAAATTGTAAATTGACTACAACATATTAAATACAAAAATTAAGATATATGTTATGGACATACTGGTAATGAACAATTGGAAAACTGCAATATAAATATCATTTCCACTAAGATAAGAAATTAGGAGCAAGAAATCTTCACCACATACAATTATGTAACATACTGTGTATGAAATGCTATATGTATTGTATAAAATACATTTGACAGAAATAAAAGAAGCTACAAGCAAGGAGATTTAAGTCTCTTGGTTTAGAAGAATTTACAATGTTTGAAACATCCATTATTCCCATGTTGATCTTTAGAGTCACACAACCCCATATAACCAATATGGGGCTTTTGTTGTTTAATATATAAATTAATATATAACCTATATGTTACATGTTGATTCTAAGACTGATATGGGAATACAAACAGATAGTCAAAACAATCTTACAGTAAGACAAATTTAAATATTTTAGACTACTTAATTTTGCAATTTTTTCTAATGTCACATTAATCAAGAAAATATATTTTTGATTTAGATGGGAAAAATATAATCAGCAAAATAGAATAAAGAGGTCAGAAATAGAATGATACTTAGTAAGTCAATTGACTTTTGACAGGGACTCGAAACAGTTCAATAAGAAAATGACAAGCTCTTTTCCAAATACTGCTGTATTAACCAGATAACCATATAGGAGAAATTGAGGTCAAACCCCACTTCGTACTAGCTCTATGAAGTCTGAATAGCCAACTCAACAGTTTCTACATATGATTCAAGCTGAGAGAATACTTCTCTATCTCCTTCTCTCTCTTCCCTCTTTCCCTCCTCTTCTTCCTGCCTCCTTTTGCTGACTTCCTTCTCCCATTGGTGTTTTTTTATTCCTTCCTTCTTTCTTTCTTCTCATCCTTTCCCATTCTATCCTTCTGCTTCTTTCCTATCTTCGCTCTTCCTTCCATTCTTGCATTCTGCATCTATGACTTTTTTGACCTTTTGCAGTGACCATGAATTACCTTATATGATCAAAACAAATGAACTTATGTTTTACACAGATATTTCTTCAAAACTATTGTAGAGCTAAAGCATCCCTAAACCTAAAAAGCTATGGTTTTTCCAGTAGTCATGTATGGATGTGAGAGTTAGACTATAAAAAAAGCTGAGAGCCAAAGAATTGATGCTTTTGAACTGTGGTGTTGGAGAAGACTCTTGAGAGTCCCTTGGACTTCAAGGAGATCCAATCAGTCCATCCTAAAGAAACCAGTCCTGAATATTCATTGAAAGGACTGATGCTGAAGCTGAAACTCCAATATTTTGGCCACCTGAAGTGAAGAACTGACTCATTAGAAAAGACCCTGATGCTGGGAAAGATTGAGGGTGGGAGAAGAAGGGAACAACACACAAGATGAGATGGTTGGATGGCATCACCAGCTCAATGGACATGAGTATGAGTAAACTCCAGGAATTGGTGATAGACAGGGAGGCCTGGCGTGCTGCAGTCCATGGGATCACAGAGAGTCAGACATGACTGAGTAACTGAATTGAACTGAATGGAAAGCATCCCTGGTAACTCAGATGGTAAAGAATCTTATGGCAATGAGAAAGACCCAGTTTGATCCCTGGGTCAGGAAGATCCCATGCAGAAGGGAATGGTTACCCACTCCAGTATTCTTGCCTGGAGAATTCCATGGACAGAGGAGTCTGGCAAGCTACAGTCCACAGTGTCAGAAACAGTCGGACATGACTGAGTGACTAACACTTTCAAAGCAACCAGAGGGCTATAAGAGATTTACTAGGGGACCATTATACTATTATCATTTTTCTGCTTGTTTGGTTGTGAACCAACTTTTCATCTAGGATAAGTTTTGAAGATGGTCAAACATAGTAATTGATATTTATTGAATTTGATTATTGTTTTTACAAGTCCAAATAGATAATTTGATTGATAGCTATTACTTTGCAAAGCCTAAAATAAACAATATTAACATAATGATTTATAGGTTGTGAATTAGAGTAACAGTGTTGCTTAAAATTTAGAGGCACAATTTAAGAGCTAGAATTGTTTTACTGGCATGACATGGAATAATGCATATTTTATGGCTTTATTTTATTTTGATTTTACCTGTCCTTAAGCTTATCACCTGGCTAAATAAATCAACTTTTTAATTAATTATTTGTTATATTTTATACTGTTTGATTGAAGATCAAAAATATTTAACTAACCATGGAATATATAAGAAAATACTAATCTGTTTATTTCTCCTTTCCTTTTATACTTAAATAAAGCTTTGCAGTCTGGGCACAAACACATTTCAGGTAACTTATCAATTTAAATCTATGTTATATTGGCTCTAAGGAAGCAGTTGGAATTTAAATATCACTTCAAAATATTATGAATTTGCAATAACATTGCCAAGACCAAACAAACAAATCAACAACAAAAAAATCATTCTTTCTCTCTTCATGTTCCCTGCTTAGTTCACATCCTTGAATGTTAAATGGCTTTTCTTTTTTTAGACTTTGTGGCCCTCTCTGGTTAAAAATCTATCTGATTTCCAAATGAGTCTGACATGCTAACTATAGGAGTACTGCAAGTTTTTCAAATCAAACGCTTTATAAAGATAATTTCTCACAGAAGGAGGACCTTTGACTTACAGAGATTAGAATAATAATTTAAAAAAAAAGGATATATTAGCTATTAAATTGATCCATCTCTGCTGCCAATGAAAAACAAAACCATGCTTATCAGCATGCCTCTTATGCTTGTTTTCATATAGACAAGCATATTTTTTATACAGGACAAAGCACAGAAAACATCCTCATTCAAGTTCAGTAACAGACTGTGACCCTCAGTTATGTTACAAAATTTGAACTTTGTTTCATTAAAATGGAATCATTATCTTATTAAAAGTACATGGATTCATTATGGTTATTTAGTTGCTAGCGATAGTCACTTGGTCATGTCCGACTATTTGCAACCCCATGGACAGTAGCCCGCCAGGCTACCATGAAATTCTCCAGGCAAGAATACTGGAGTGGGTGGCTATCCCTTTCTCCAGGGGATCTCCCCTACCCAGGGATCAGACCCAGGTCCCTGTAATGAAGGCTGATTCTTTACCATCTGAGCCACCCGGGAAGCCCAATTATTTGCTAAGTCTTGCCCAACTCTTTGCAACTCCATGGGCGCAACAAGCCAGGCTCTTCGGTCCTTCACTATCTCCCGGAGTTTTCTCAAACTCATGTGCATCAAGTCGGTGATACTATCCAACCATTTCATTCTTTGTCACCCCCTTCTCCTCCTGCCCTCAATCTTTCCGAGAATCAGAATATTTTCCAATGAGTCAGTTCTTTTCATCTGGTGGCCAAAGTGTTGGAGCTTCAGCTTCAGCATCAGTCCTTCCAATGAGCACTGAGGGTTGATTTCCTTTAGGACTGATGTGTATATTTAATTTTAAATGAAATCTCATATCCTGTCAGGGCATGGATCATAATCTTTTAGCTTTAAATACATTTTCTTGATAATAAGACTGAGTATTAGCACTATCACTGCAACCTCATCTTACCTGGAGCAAACTCAGCTCCACCCCAGAGCAGGCCCAGGAGCTGGTCAAGAAGAATTTAGGTACAAGAACCACATATTCCATTTTAAGGACTCAGTACTATTGCATGCATATACTGCTGAATTTGTCTCTGTTTTCTACATCTGAACTTTATAGCTTTCCCTAGAGATCTAAAATTATCCTTGAAATCTGATTTAATCAACTATATAGAGCTTATTCTGATGCTAGGCCTGTGCCTGCACATTGTGTTCAACGCACTAGTTTCAATAAAATGATGGATTTATTTTTTATTGGCTATTCCTTATCAGAAACTGGATTGCTTGTCCTGAAACTCAGTCCAGTGGCTAGATCCTCACAACATGATGATGTGCTTTCCTGATGCATACTGCCTTAGCTCTTTTTATCTTTTCCTTTGAGTGGTCCAATTTTGTTTTATGATAGGTACAGTATCACAGGTAAAAGCCACCTGTATTCCCAATGCTTTTTTGAAAGAACAAAGCTGTTGCACTATTTTAGCTGATCTTTCCAGAAAATTGCCATTTCTTCTATACCTCCAGTACTTACTTTACTTCAATTCATATGTATGCTTTTAAGTCCTGGTACTTTTGAGTCTGCCTTTCCAAAAATAGTTAACCCTCTAATACAAAAATGGAGTTCTCTAGGTGGCTCAGTGGTAAAGAATCTGACTAACTATACAGGACATGCAGGTTCAATCCTTGAATTGGAAAGACCCCAAGGAAAAGAAAATGGCAACTGGACAATCCCATGGACAGAGGAACCTGGAAGTCTACAGTCCATGGTGTAACAAAGAGTTAGATATGACTGAGCATGCACAGTGTCTTTCTCTGTCCTAAAATACAAAAGTTTTATTTTAGCTAAAGTGTCTTTTTTATAAAAGAAGAGATAGTCATATAAATTGAGTATGTATTTGAACTTCTTGCCTGGAGCATAATTGCTCTTAGGGTATCTATTATTTGCTACAGCACTGCTATGTCTTTTCAGAGAAGGCAATGGCAACCCACTCCAGTACTCTTGCCTGGAAAATCACATGGACGGAGGAGCCTGGTAGGCTGCAGTCCATGGGGTCGCTAGGAGTTGGACATGAATGAGTAACTTCACTTTCACTTTTCACTTTCATGAATTGGAGAAGGAAATGGCAACCCACTCCAGTATTCTTGCCTGGATACTCCCAGGGACAGGGGAGCCTGGGCTGCTGTCTATGGTGTCGCACAGTGTCAGACACGACTGAAGTGACTTAGCAATAGCAGCAGCTAGGTCTTTTACTTATATTATTTTTTAAATTAATTTATTTATTTTAATTGAAGGCTAATTAACTTACAATGTTATAGTGGTTTTTGCCATACATTTACATGAATCAGCCATGGGTCTTTTCTCCCCACTGTAACCTTGCTATAAAAGTTTCCTATACTCAGTTTTCCTATGATGAAATTGAATTGCAGAAAGATTAAGGTCACTCACCTCGTAAGCGGGGAAACCAAGATTTGAAAGCTAGTCATCTTTCTACTTAATGATGCTGCCTCTAAGCAGAGAGAATAAAAGTCCTCTGTCTCTCTCACCACCTGCAAGTAATTGCTTCTGAATTTTTCAACTTAAAAGAGCTCTCTTCTCCATCATTTTCCTATGTCACCATATGCCCTTTCTACTACTATGATATTTAATCAGATATTTCCTTAGGTCGATAACTTCTCTACAATTCTATTGTAAGCTCTGTGAGGGCAAATGCACTATCTTTATTTTTACACTGTATGTGGCAACTAGCACAATGCAACAGATACATCCAGTAAATTTCTACTGAACTGAATGTTGTAAAAAAATGTGGCTGTGTTCTCTGGGGGGGGAGGATGGGGAGGGAATCTTAATGCAAATAAAAGCAGTTCTATAAATATTTAGCACTTATTTTCAATATGAATGTCAGAAACTTCTTGTTCTCCCTGATAATGGCAGGATGAAATCAGACAACATAATCTTTCCTTTTTCTTTCTCCTGTTTTCCTTCCTTCCTTTCTTTCTCTTACTGTGATTAAACATCAAATTCAATTTATGGAGAAGTCTTAATTTATTTTCAAACTCTTGTAGCTATATCCATTCATTCAAAATATAGAATATAGGAAGCAACTGCTTTAATCACAATAGCAAATAAATCAAAGAAGAAATATGGTTCTAGATGAATCCTTTATTTAGTCTCTTTTTTTTTTCTAAAATAAAAAATGTGCATCACACTTTAACTGGAATAGTTTACCCACAAGTTATGGAATGTATTATTCAATAAAATTCACAAATTATCTAAAACTTCACAGGTAAATCTTTTCACAGTAATCATTACTCTTCAAAAAAAAAAAAAAAAAAAAAACCTTCTGGTTTAATTTTTTAAAATTCTAGTATTTACATAATAATGGATGAAAATATGAGTCAGTATATGAATTACAGGAAAACAATCAGGCTAAATCATACTTTTAGTATTAAGAGTTCCTAGAATCAGCTGAGGTACCAGTGACAGTGATAGAAAGAAAATCTCTATAGTCCTGGATCAAAGTGGATACTATATACCCATGGTAATAGTATTAATAATTTTAGCAACTTCATGGTGGTCCAATTGTTAAGATTGTGAGCTTCCACTGCATTGGGCCTGGGTTCGATCCCTGGTCAGGGTACTATGGTCCCTCATGTCATGCAGTGTGGCCAAATAGAAAAACAAACAAATACATACATGAAAATCTAAAACAAACAACCAACCAAAACCTCAGAAGACTGGGAATAAACCAAACTACCAGTCACATTTGGGAAAATCATAAAACCCATTTCTCAAACCTCTCTACCTTTCCACACTTTTGGTTTTCTGACAATGCCAGAGTGTTACAAGAGTTAAATGAAACTTAACTTTCTTTCTAACATGAGCTCTGAGTAATGGAAAAGACAACAAAACACTTAGTCTAATTTCTTAGCTAAATTTAATAAATTGGAAGGCAGTCTCGAATAGCCTGAGGGATGTTCCAGTTTTACTTGGTGCCCTTTGGTTTTAACTTTGATTGTAATTAAAATTTAGATATGTCATCTTCAATTTAAATCACCAGAGATGGCTGTTGTTTCAAGATTGCCAGCTTTTACCTCATCAGCCATTAATAATTAGGCATGTTTGACTGGTTAGTATTCTTTCTATATTCCTTTTGAATATATATTGACAGGTGCTCTACAAAGAATAAACACTTTCCCCTCGGACTTAGGAGTCTGTGAATAAACCCAGCTAGAAAGCTGATTAATGTGTGAAATGAGTTTGACAGATTTGATCAAAGAAAATTCTTTACAGGATCAATAACATTTTCTATATACTTTTCTCTAGTTGTAGTGTTAGTAGATAGGAAGAGTTGTAGATGACCCTTCTTAATGGGCCTGAGATCTTAGTAAGAACACAAAAAAGAATCTGAGGTCTTCAGTTCAGTCGTTCAGTCATGTCCGACTCTTTGTGACCTCATGGACTGCAGCACACCAGGCCTCCCTGTCCATCACCAGCTCCCGGAGGTTACCCAAACTCATGCCCATTGAGTCGGTGATGTCATCCAAACATCTCATCCTCTGTCATCTGCTTCTTCTCCCACCTTCAATCTTTCCCAGCTTCAGGGTCTTTTTCAATGAGTCAGCTCTTTGCATCAAGTGGCCAAAGTATTGGAGTTTCAGCTTCAACATCAGTCCTTCCAAAGAACACTCAGGATTGATCTCATTTAGGATAGACTGATTGGATCTCCTTGCAGTCCAAGGGACTCTCAAGAGTCTCCAACACCACAGGTCAAAAGCATCAATTCTTCGGCACTCAGCTTTCTTTGCTGTCCTACTCTCACATCCATACATGACTACTGGAAAAACCATAACCTTGACTAGACGGACCTTTGTTGACAAAGTAATGTCTCTGCTTTTTAGCTGCCTAGGCTGGTCATAAGTTCCCTTCCAAGGAGTAAGCATCTTTTAATTCATGGCTGTATTCACCATCTTCAGTGATTTTGGAGACCCCAAAAATAAAGTCTGCCACTGTTTCCACTGTTTCCCCATCTATTTGCCATAAAGTGATGGGACCAGATGCCATGATTTAGTTTTCTGAATGTTGAGCTTTAAGCCAACTGTTTCACTCTCCTTTTTCACTTTCATCTAAAGGCTCTTTTGTTCTCCTTCACTTTCTGTCATAAGGGTGGTGTCATCTGCATATCTGAGGTTACTGATATTTCTCCTGGAAATCTTGATTCCAGCTTGTGCTTCTTCCAGCCCAGCATTTCTCATGATGTACTCTGCATATAAGTTAAATATGTAGGGTGACAACACGCAGCCTTGGCAGACTCCTTTTCCTATTCGGAACTAGTCTGTTGTTCCATGTCCAGTTCTAACTGTTGCTTCCTGATCTGCATACAAGTTTCTCAAGAGGCAGGTCAGGTGGTCTGGGATGCCCATCTCTTTCAGAATTTTCCACAGTTTGTTTTGATTCACACAGTCAAAGGCATTGGCATAGTCAATAAAGCAGAAATAGATGTTTTTCTTGGAACTCTATTGCTCTTTTGATGATCCTTCAGATGCTGGTAATTTGATCTCTGGTTCCTCTGCCTTTTCTAAAACCATTTTGAACCTCTGGAAGTTCTTGGTTCAAGTATTATTGAAGCCTGACTTGGAGAATTTTGAGCATTACTTTACTAGCATGTGAAGTGAGCACAGTTGTGCAGTAGTTTGAGGATTCTTTGGCACTGCCTTTCTTAAGGATTGGAAGGGGAAAAAAAAAAAAACAAATTTATTGAAGAAAGAGCAGAAAAAACACCTCAAGGGAGTTTGGGACTGACACTGGAATGATGAAATATGGAGGTTTTCAAGAGAGGGATTTTATGTATTCATCTAGGTGGGTGTGGACTGACAGTTTTGATTGACATTTGCAAGTTACATAACAACCAACTCTATTGAACATATCTTTCCCATAATTCAGCCTGCTATAATCATATGTTTGTATGTATAGCATATTTATGAACACTTAAGGGGCTCCTGGCTGCCTAAGGTCACTTGAGGACAACAGCTGTGCCTCAAGGGTGCATGTGGCACGTGCCAGAGTTGAAGTCCTTGTGGTTAGTGTGTATCCGCTGTTGCCGAGAGTGCAGGTGTTGGATTTGAAAAAGTCTCTGTGATTATTTTGTAGCATATCTGTGAGCTCTCCTGGGCTGCATTGGGGTATGTTTGGGTGGGGTTTAGAGATCAGCTCGAACCATTTTTGGCTAGGCCACCCTATTGCTCATGCCTAACTTCCTACCTAACACTAGTGGTGGAGGCATTAAAATGAGAGTTCATCTTGGTCTTAAAGCTCATGGAGGGACTTCCCAGGAGATCTGGCGGTTAAGACTTCTCTTCCAGTGAGGGGATGTAGTTTCAATCCCTGGTTCGGGGGTTAAGATCCACATGCCTCACAGACAAAAACAAAACAAAACAAAACAAAATATAAAACAGAAGCAATACTGTAACAAATTCATTAAAGATTTTAAAAATGGTCTACATTAAAAAAATTGAAAAAATAAAAACATCTCAGAGAGTAAGAGTCCAATGTTCCAGTTCATATGAAAATTAGTCACAGAGAGAAAATTGCTTTCCACAAAAAAAAAAAAAGAGATTTTTCAAAATCTTAATTATAAAATATTTATTCCCTTTCTCTAATTTTTTATCAATCCCCATCACAATAGAAAGAAAATGAAATGCTAGTCCTTTATGAAAATATTGAGTCTACAAGACTCTATGTTATCTGGCCCTTGGCTCTTTTTCTGACCTCATTTCCTACCCACTCCACTTTTCAAATTCAGTTTTATCCACATTGACTGTCTTGATAATCCTTGAATAAAATAAGTACATTCCAGGCTTTGCAGGTTTTGCTTACTATTTTCTGCTACTATATTGCCTCATATATTCTCATGGCTGGCTTTTGAAGGACCTGATCTACAGAAAGCATTATCACTAACAACAGTAACAAACAGCAAAATATTTTCTGCTAACACGGCCCCCTGGAAGCAATTTTTGGCTTGGGCTTGTACATCCTCAAATGGTCTTCCTGAATACATTCCATGCCATCTAATATTGTCCTATTTTTTCTCCTTGCCTTATTTTTTTTTCTTTTTAACAGCTATCATTAAGGATTAAAAATAATAACACACATCATTTATTTTAGGTGACCTCTCCTAGTATTGCACTTGAACATAGACACTTTCCAATGGATATGTAATATAATTATAAAATAAATCTTTGTAATTTTAAAGCATTGAAGTTTTGGTCTTTTTTGTTAGTGGTAAATACCAAGCCCAGCTCACGTTGATCACCAAGTTAAATTTTATTATGGGCTTCCCTTGTGGCTCAGCTGGTAAAGAATCTGCCTACCATGTGGGAGACCTGGCTTTGACCCCTGGGTTGGGAAGGTCCCCTGGTAAGGGAAAGGCTACCTAATCCAGTATTCTGGCCTAGAGAATTCCATGGACTGAAACATTGATGGTTACAATGCACTGAAATTTGAATCTTTACATTTTACAGTCATTTACAGGACTGCTTTACAGTGCCAGTTCTGTAGTGAACTCAGTCCTCATATTTCTGTGGATTTAGGTGTATAATCTTCTCTGACCCTCATGCAGTTCTTAGAAAATGGTGATCCTGCTTGTAGTAAATGACAATACAGACATTAACATAGCTTGAAATTGTACTGATTATCCTATAAGGAAGGAGTAGAACCAAGAATGAGACAAAATTAAGGTAAAATCCAAAACACTATGCTCTTACTATTAAAATCTGGCAAAATTAAGTGTCTGAAGGGTTAGTAAAATGTTATAAAGTATCATTAGCCAAGTGTTGTAAAGTTAGTATGATGGTGTGGGCAAAATTTACTTGGAGTTTTGTCTGTTTGTAGAGTTCATCTTGACATTTTATCTTTAAGGCTGCATAATGCAGTAGCATACAACTGCCAAGGAATGTGAACTGTGAAGCTGCCCAGTGCTTTCATAGCAATTATTCTTTGTCTGAATTGTTTGTTCCTGTTCAGATTCTATTTCTGAATGTGTCCTTCTAATATTTTTTGATTCCACTTTCTCATTTTTTTACCCTGATTCTTCTCTAGAAACGGGAGTATATTTAAGTATTGGATTTCCATATGTTGATGCTGTTTTCCTGGGAAGACTCAATTCAAACAAATTGATTAACTCCTTACACAAAAATGCATACAGTAAATAAAAATGTTACTAACAACATTAATATTAATTCAAGAAATATCTTCTATCAAAGACAGCCCCTCTGGATCCATTTTTGTGACTGCCTTTTGTGCCGACCAGGCCAATAGCATGGAGCTGGTAGGTAAAGAGATGGCCTACAACCTCCAATTTATTAGAAAATTAGCTTTCCATTGACACTGGTTTTGTTTGTTTGTTTGTTTGTTTGTTGCTCATAGTTAAAATACACTGTCATCACTATGTCAGTAGATTAAAATGCCTTCAGTAGAATGACTTTAAAGAAAGCTATAAGGCTGATGCTGAACATGGGCAAAATATAAGCTTACATGGAAGATAGGATCTGACAACATCTTTCCTCACAAATTTATCACTCACTTTTAAAATCCTTTGAGGATAAAGCATTATCTTTTCAGGAAGAGAGGAAGAAGAGCTAAACAGGTGTTCATTTATTTCAGGAAGAGAGGAAGAAGAGCTAAGCAGGTGTTCATTTATTTCATTCAAGATTTTTAGGAGGAAAATTGCCAGGGAACAGAGTGTTAGAGTATGTATTACTGAATTGGTGAATTGAAATCAAAGAACTCAGGACATAAGTATCTTTGTGGTTTCAGAAAAAAAAAAAAAAAAAAAAAAAAAAACCTCATGATTCTTAACTCAAATAGTATGAACTTGAAAGGGTATTAATTATAAATCATATATATGATAAATTGAACATGATAAATTGTAACACAATAAAGAATTTGAAATAAAAGGATACATCAAGAAAATGAGTCAATTTTTTTTTTTGTTAAAAAAAATCAATAGGCTAGAGAAAGCTTGATAAGGCAGCTTCATTAAAAGCTAGGGATTTTCCTGATGGCTCAGTTGGTAAAGAATCTGCCTGCAATGTAGGAGACCTCGGTTTGATTCTTGGGTCAGGAAGATCTGCTGGAGAAGGGATAGGCTACCCACACCAGTATTCTTGGACTTCACTCATGGCTTAGCTGGTAAAGAATCCGTCTGCAATGCAGGAGACCTAGGTTCAATCCCTGGGGTGGGAAGATCCCCTTAAGAATGGAAAGGCTACCCACTCCAGTATTCTGGCTTGGAGATTTCCATGGACTGTATAGTCCATGGGGTCACAAAGAGTTGGACACGACTGAGCAACTTTTACCTTAAAAACTAGAAAAGATGTCATTGTGGTGGTTAGCTTTATCTGTTAACCTGGCTGGGCTATTGTATCAGGTTCCCAGGATTGCTATAACAAATTAACACAAACTGTGTGATTCAAAGTAGCATGGATTTATTATCTCACTGTTATGGAAGCAAAATATTCAAATTCAAGGTATCAGAAAAATATTGCTCCCTCTAAAACCTGAATGGGAGGATCTCTTCCAGCTTCTGGCAGCCCAGGCATTTGGCAATAAGCATAAATCCAATCCCTGTCTCCATCCCCACATAACAATCTTTACTCTGTGTACCTCTAGCTTCGTGTCCAAATTTCCCTTCTATAAATGACAGTCATGTTTGATTTAGGGCCCACCCTAACCCATTCCTAATCCATTATGGGTTTATTATAAATTGATTATGTCTGTAAAAAGCTATTTCCAAATAAGATCACATTCATAGATTCTGAGAGGACTTGAAATTTGGAAAGAAGTGAGCACAGTAACCACATAGAGTTACAGTACTCAGTGATTTTATCAAATATGAATCTAGGTACTACATTAAACTGTTTTATAGATGTGATTAACATTTATCATCATTGAACAATAAATGTTTTATCATTGAAAAAAATATTTTTATCATTGAAAAAAGCTTTTCAGTAAAGGTGGTTACCTTCCATATTGTGTGGGCCTTATTCTAGCAATTGAAATCTTGTGAACAGCAAGCAAAAGCTGAGGTTTCTACAGAAAAAAAAAAAAAATTCTGTCTCAATACTGCATCAGCAAATCCTATGTGAGGGACACAGAGAAAGGAATATTATATATATTATGCACTATGTGTATTAGTAATATATGATATAGGGCTTCTCAGGTGGCATGAGTGATAAATAATCCAGCTGCCAGTGCAGAAGACATAAGAGAAGACACGGGTTTGATCCCTGGGTTGGAAAGATCCCTTGGAGAAGAGCATGCAACCCACTCCAGTAATCCTGCCTGGAGAATCCTATGGACAGAGGAGCCTTGCTGGCTACAGTCCATAAGTCACAAAGAGTCAGACACCACTGAAGCGACTTAGCATGCAATGTATAATATACATCTGTATATACAACCAATACAGTTGTATTGGAATATATAAGTACTATATACATGTTTATATGTTATATATGTATACGTGTAGAAAATATATATGAAAAAATATATATTTATCCCATTTTCTCTGGAAAACTCTGACTAATGCAAATATATACATGTTTATATGTTATATATGTATACGTGTAGAAAATATATATGAAAAAATATATATTTATCCCATTTTCTCTGGAAAACTCTGACTAATGCAAGGACATAGACAAAAGGGAAGAGACAGGAGTATTTAAGAGAAGCAAGAACAGGATCTTAAATTTAGACCACTGAGGATTTTTAACTAGGATTGTACTCTGAATTTTTTTTTTTTTTAAGCAAAGTTTTATTTACCTTCACTTATGCTTTCTTTGATCTCTTTCTTCAAATAGAACTGAGTTTTACTTTAGAGAACTTTAGAGAAGTTCTCTCTCTTTAGAGAACTCTAGAGAAGTTCTCTCTCTTTAGAGAACTCTTTTTAAACATCTTTTGCAAGACAGGTCTACTGACAATGAATTTTCTCAATTTTTGCATACCTAAGAAAATCTTTACTTCTCCTTAACTTTGAGAGACAATCTCACATACAGAATTCTGGACTGGAGACTTTTTCTTTCTTCCCACATTTTAACGATTTGACTCCACTTTCTTCTTGCTTGTGTGCAGAAGTCAGATATAATTCTTATCTGTGTTCTTCTTTAGATTAAAACATTTTTCCCTCTAATTTCTTTCAGGACTTTTATTTTTTATCTTTAATATCCTGTAAAATTGATATGGGCTTCCCAGGTGGCACTACTGGTAAAGAACCCTCCTGCCAATGCAGGAGATGTGAGAGATACAGGTTTGATCCCTTGGTCAGGAAGATTCCCTGGAGTAGGAAATGGCAATCCACTCCAGTATTCAGTATAGATAGGTATAGCTTTTCTGGCACTCTTAACTTCCTGGATCTGTGGTATGGTGTCTGACATTAAATTGGGGAATTTCTCAATCACTGTTGATTGCTTCAAATATTTTTTTTTCTTTTCTGTTCTCCTTCTGGTATTCTCATGACACATGTCATACTTCTTGTAGTTGCCTCATAGTGCTTAGCTATTCTGTTATTTATACTTTTTTTTTTGCATATTTTGTTTGTTTGTTTCAGTTTTGAGAGTTTTTGCTGAAGTATCTGAAGTTCAGAGATTCTTTCTGCATTCATGTTCAATATGCTAATTAGTCCATTAGATATTCTCCCTCAGTTCTGTCACAGTGTTTTTGATCTCTATCATTTCTTTTCAGTTTTTTTTGCAACAATTGCCATTTCTCTGCTTACATGGCTCATCTGTTCTTGCATGTTGTCTACTTTATCCAAGAAATATCAACATATTAGGCATGTTGGTCATGCTGTGCGGCAGGTAGAATCTTAGTTAGAGACCAGAGACCAGAGACCAGAGATGGAATCTGTACCCCCTGCAGTGGAAGCTCAAAGTCTTAACCACTGGGTAGCCAGAAAAGTCCCTAGTCATAATTTTAAATTCTTGATTTGATAATGCCAATATCCTTGATGTGTTTGGTACTGATACTTGTTTTGCCTCTTCAAATTGCATTTTTGTTTTTGTGGATTTTGTTTGTTTGTTTGTCTGTTTTTGCCTTTTAGCATACCTTTTAATTTTTCTTGATAGCCAGGTATGTATTGAATGAAAGGAATAGCCATAAATAGGCCTTCAGTAATGCTTCGAGGTGTGTAGGGATGAAAGCATGGGACAGCATTCCGTAGTTCTGACCAAGTTTGATTTTACAGAGTCTGTGCCACTGGACTATGAGCTTCTCCAGTATTTCTCAGTATTTTTCTGCCCTCTTAGATGAGACAGAATAGCAAGAATGTACTGGAATTAGCTATTTCCTTTCTCCCAAGTGGAATGTTAGAGGAGGCTAAAAGTTGGATATAACCCCCCACCGCCCCCACCCCAGGTCATTTAGGTACATATAATACTCCAGCAAGTTAAGCTCTTCTCAACTATTAATAGTTTCTCCTAAGGGAAACATTTGTTAAGAAAAACAGTGCTCTATTGAATATCAAAAGTTGTCCTTTGCATTTTTATAAGCATGAGGGAATTTTTGTTTTCTGATATTTACTATGGAAACCTGATCAAGCTCCTAGAAGTAAATCTAAATATATTGTTGGGGTGGGGGAGGTTCCCTGATGGCTGGGTCCTCCTGGAGTTTAAATCACTCAAAATTTCTCACTTTAAGCCTCCAGCAGTTTGCCAATTATAGTTCAAGTTTTCTTTCCCTGGTACTTATTCCCAGGGCTATTTCTACTCCTGATTCTCTGCTCTGGAAAGTCCTTGCTCTCTGCATTCACCTATCAATCTCTCCAATATAGGGGACATGGATTTGCCCTGAGTCCTCCACTCTTCTATGGACTAAAGTACAGTTGTTGCTATTCCAGTCTGTTCAGCTTTTTGCTTATTGTTATAGAGTGGTAAATTCCAAACTCCTTACAGATGTAAGGACTACAAAAACAGAACTTTATTTGCTCCCCCCCCAATGTATTACCTCTATTTTCCAGTTTGGGTTAATTCTATATTATTTTCTTAAGTTCTTTGTATCTATCATCTGCATATCCACTTTATTATTAAACCTGTCCAGAGAGATTTTGTTTTCATTTTAATATTTATTATTGTTTTCTTCAATTCTATCACTTTCATTTGTTTCTTTTATAAATTCCATTTATTTCCTGGGGTTTTCTTTATTACTTTAAATAAAATTTGTTTTTAATTGTTGAATATTTTTTATAACATTTGCTTTAAAATCCTTCTCATATACTTCCATTATCTGGTTCACCTTAGAGATTATCAGTTGACTGCCATTCCTTTCAAGTTGTGATTCTCTTGGTATATGGTAGGATGGGTGATATTGTTATTGACCGGGGGTCTTGAATTTCTCCAATCAACAGAAGTTGACTGGAGACAAGACAAGAAATTCAGGCAAGGCTTTGTTGGGGCCACTGCTGCTGCAGAGAGGAACAAGAACAAACAAAAAATCCCCTTGCTTGCTAGCTCCTCTAGAGGGGTGTGAGTTTGTTCCTTATATGAGGTGAGGGTGTGTCCAGCAATCTGGCTGGGGAGAGGCTTATGTATTTTGCCCCCCCCCCCCACCCAGGTGGTGGTATGTGCAAGGGACGTGAGCAGTACCCTGCTTTTGCTCTAGTCTCTTCAAAAGTGGCAGCTGAGTTTTTTGGTCTCTTATATTGTCCAGAAATTGTCCCAACTGTGCATGCATGCAGTTATTTTTAGTCCCATTTTGTTTCCTCACAGTTTGTTGTTCCAGGAGAGGTATACACAGGTGCAGGCATTGCAGCACTGCGGCAAAGGTTTCCAGGTCCCTTCCTGTCTCGATATTAGAATGTATCTTGGAGCAAGGTTATATGACTCTTGATGAAGAAGAGTGGCACAGTCTCCTGACAAACACCCTTTGGCTGCCCATGTCTCTCCAAGTAGGGTAGAAAAGCCTCAAGCCAACTAAGGTTAAGAAGCTCCCCAGACTGAGCCACTTTTGATGATGATGCCACTTTGCTGTTTCTACCAGTTACTAAACTTGCTGTGATTGACTCCCCTTTTCTTCTTGCTTGTCCTGATTTTTCTAAGGACAGGAGAAACATCTAAAAGTCTGCCTTCCCTAAGCCACTTGCTGTAGCTGCATCTCGTAGTGGTTCTGTTTAGCCATCTCAGTTCACCTCTGTAAAAGGGGAGTCTCAGGCTTGGCCAAGAATGGAAGTATTTCCCCTGTCTGCTTATTTTTGAAGGATTCCCAATCTATTTCTCTTACCTGGAATAAATCTCATCTAATGCTTTCAGAGGAAATTCCACTCAATCCATGGCAAGGAATTAATGTACCTGTGTTATTTTTCTATTGCTTTGTTTAAAGTCAGGAAATGTTGGGTCTGAGTGGCCATCCTCTATTTGGTGGGGTGGATACAAGATACTTGCTCAGGGTCCCAAATCAGTTCTCCTTCTAACCACATTTCAAGGTTTTTCCTCAGTTGTCAAATTCTCCATTCTCAGGGCTTATACATGCATTAATGGGAAGAGATATGGAGAACTGGGTTTATGCCACCTTTCCTGGACCAAAAGTTATCAATGGAATTCTTTCTGAAGTGTAAATATGATGGTTCTTAGCAATTTTATTGAATGACAACCTCAAGGCACAGTTTGCAAATATAAATATTTAAGAAAATCCCTAGTGATTCCGATCAGGAGATTAAGATAACTATGCAGATAAAGTGCAACTTTTGACACATGTGATTTCTAAAGATGGCATCATTATCTAACCTGAATTATTTTAACAATATGTTGCATTTTGGTAAATCTGACTTTCTCGTGTAGTTTTTGCTACAGGCTTTAAGGAAAAGAAATATGCCAATAGTAATTATGCTATTCCCAGTAATTTATTAATTCCTTAGAGCTAGATATTTCTAAATGTGTCCCTATAAATTTCAAAGCAATTAAGCTTTCGTGATGAGATGTCCCACTGAGGTTAGTTTCATTAAATAATGACTGAAAAGGGAGGAACATGTACAAACTTTAGGTTTAAATTATCAAGTTAACAGAACCAGACTTGGGATTTAACCAGGTTCTTTATAGAAGGTTGTGAAGACATTTTCTCTTGATTATGAGTAATAAATTAACAGAACAACGGTCCTGAGCTTAATTAAGATAACCAAAAACTGTGTAATTTGTCTCCTTAGGGAATTTCTCTGGTCTGATATAGTGAGTTTTTTGCTAATTTTTAGATGCTAAAATTAACATGGAAACATATCTCAATGCCCTGTGTCCTTGATTAACAACAATTTTAAGGTATTATAATTATTCTGAAAGAATTTAGAATTGTACTCATTTTTGCCCATGCTTTTATTCTGCATGCCTGTATATTTCATTGGGAATAAAATAAAAATCAGTCCTCTTCTTTTCTAACAAAAAGATCTTTTGTAGGAAGTAGCAATAATTGCCCTCTAAGAAAATGAAGGGGGAATAAAGCTTTAATTCAGATGAAGAAATAGCAACTGCTTGTTTTTTTCTATTCCATTCCTCAATATAGTTTTCTTAATTGGAGAGATAGAATCACCATGTAAATATTCAGAAGCCAGCACCCCTTTTCTCATCCCTCTTGATTTTCTGTTGTTTTCAAAGTTAAGTGATAACACAATTTTTTACATTAATTACATCAATAAAACCTCCTTCTTATAAAATAGTAAATCATCCCTCTTCCATCAAAAGTTTTAATGTAGATTATGGGTAATTTTTTAAAGACATATATAAATAAGAAAATCATGGAAAAATACTTTAAGACAATTTAAAAGAAAGGAAAAACAAAGCAAAACAAAGTTTAGTTAATGACTTAGCATTTAAGTAGAAAACAAAACAAATCACACCACAAGCTTGTAAACAGTATTGAAATAAACTTCAAACACTGAGCATTGCTTTTCATCCAAAAACCCAAACTAACTCTTTCCTGACTTGGGTTGGGCATCTTGCAAATGGTTAGCAAAAATTACTATACCCACACTATATATATTTGGCCAATATAATTTAATATGACTTATATATGATACTTCTTATCTTTCTAACCTGATTAGCATTATTCTGATTAAAAATTTATAACCATATTCTGTCTAACTTTTCTCTCCAACACACTACACACTATTCAATACTCATTAAATGGGGAATCATAGACCTAGAATTGGACACTATGAGAAAACCTTGAGAAGACACTCATTATGCTCCCCATTCATCCTGGCTGCACATGCCCAGTAAAGCACCTAATCACCCCAGGGTGAAGATGTGAGCCAAAAGAAAACATCCATCTTCCTTGGAAAGGTTATATCTTTTAAATAATCTAGTATACATCTGATTCAAATAATTCACTTTGTTTTCTTGTGTCTCAAAGATGGGAACTTTTGCATTTCTTTTAACACCAAGGACAAAGGAAGACAGATAGGGAGAGAGACAGAGAGCCTAGCTTGGTTAGACTTGGCTGTTAGGATTACTTGTCCTTCAGTTGCTTAGTCATTTCTGACTCCTTCAGTCAGATGGGAGCACAGAAGCTTCCCAGTCCTTCACTGTATCTCAGAGTTTGCTCAAGCTCATGTCCATTGAGTCAAAGACGCCATCCAACCATCTCACCCTCTGTTGCCCACTTCTCCTCCTGCCCTCAATCTTTCTTAGCATCAGAGTCTGTTTCCAAAGGGTCAGCTGTTCGCATCAGGTGGCCAAAGTATTGGAGCTTCAGCATCACCATCAGTCCTTCCCAAGAGCATTCAGGGATGATTTCCGATTTTATTGAATCTCCTTGCAGTTCAAGGGACTGAAGAGTCTTCTATAGTACCACAATTTGAAAGCATCAATTCTTTAGTTCTCAGCCTTATTTATGGTTCAAAACTCACATCTGTACATGTGAGTCACATCTGTACATGACTACTGGAAAAAAACAAACAAACATAGTTTTGATTATATAGACCTTTTTCGGGAAAGTCATGACTCTGTTTTTTAATACACTGTCTAGATTAGGATTATAGAACTAGTTAAGTAAAGTAATGCTCAAAATTCTCCAAGCCAGGCTTCAGCATACTCAAACCGAGAACTTCCAGATGTTCAAGCTGGTTTTAGAAAAGGAAGAGGAACCAGAGATCAAATTGCCAACATCCGTTGGATCATCAAAAAAGCAAGAGTTCCAGAAAAACATCTATTTCTGCTTTATTGCCTATGCCAAAGCCTTTGACTGTGTGGATCACAATAAACTGTGGAAAATTCTGAAAGAGATGGGCATCCCAGATCACCTGACCCACCTCTTGAGAAACCTGTATGCAGGTCAGGAAGCAACAGTTAGAACTGGACATGGACCAACATCCTGGTTCCAAATAGGAAAATGAGTACATCAAGGCTGTATATTATCACCCTGCTTATTTAACTTATATGCAGAGTACATCATGAGAAACGCTGGGCTGGAGGAAGCACAAGCTGGAATCAAGATTGTCGAGAGAAATATCAATAACCTCAGATATGCAGATGTCACCACCCTTATGGCAGAAAGTGAAGAGGAACTAAAAGGCCTCTTGATGAAAGTGAAAGGGGAGAGTGAAAAGTTGGCTTAAAGCTCAACATTCAGAAAATTAAGATCATGGCATCTGGTCTCATCACCTCATGGGAAATAGACAGGGAAACAGTGAAAGCAGGGTCAGACTTTACTTTTTTGGGCTCCAAAATCACTGCAGATGGTGATGGCAGCCATGAAATTAAAAGATACTTACTCCTTGGAAGGAAAGTTATGACCAACCTAGATAGCATATTAAAAAGCAGAGACATTACTTGGCCAAAAAATGTCCATCTAGTCAAGGCTATGGTTTATCCAGTGGTCATATATGGATGTGAGAGTTGGACTGTGAAGAAAGCTGTGCACTGAAAAATTGATGCTTTTGAACTGTAGTGTTGGAGAAGACTCTTGAGAGTCCTTTGGACTGCAAAGAGATACAACCAGTCCATCCTAAACAGATCAGTCCCCTAGGTATTCATTGGAAGGACGGATGCTGAAGCTGAAACTCCAATACTTTGGCCACCTCATGCGAAGAGTTGCTCATTGGAAAATGTGCTGATGCTGGGAGGGATTGGGGGCAGGAGGAAAAGAGGATGACAGAGGATGAGATGGTTGGATGGCATTACTAACTCATTGGACATGGGTTTGGGTGGACTCCAGGAGTTGGTGATGGACAGGGAGGCCTGGCGTTCTACAGTTCACGGGGTCACAAAGTGTCGGGCATGACTGAGCGACTGAACATAACTGAACTGAAACTAACTTCAAAAACCAACTTTTATGGTGACTTATAAAAAAACTGTGTCATAGATTTGCTTTCTACATTTATTCATTCACTCTTTTAATATATATTTACTTAGACCTTTCAGGTATATTTTCTATATCAGTTGTTAACATGATATAACCATGACCAACAAAACACATCAAAACTAAAACCATGAGAAACAAAACCCCTTGGATCTTTTATTTATTAAAATTTCAATCCAGTACAAGATGACTATATTAAATAATCATCATCAGTTGAGTCACTTAGTCGTGTCCAAATCTTTGTGACCCCATGGACTGCAGCATGCCAGGATACCCTGTCAATCACCAACTCCTGCAGCTTACTGAAACTCACGTCTATTGAGTCAGTGATGCCATCCAACCATCTCATCCTCTGTCTTCCTTGTCTACTCCTGCCTACAATCTTTCCCAGGATCAGGGTCTTTTCCAACAAGTCAGTTTTTCACATCAGGTAGCCAAAATACTGGAGTTTCAGCTTTAGCATCAGTCCTTAAGCTCAGACTGAAATTGAAGAAAGTGGAGAAAACCACTAGACCATAAAGATATGACATAAATCAAATCCCTTATGACTATACAGTGGAAGTGAGAAATAAATTTAAGGGACTAGATCTAATAGACAGAGTGCCTGATGAACAATGGACAGAGGTTCATGACATTGTATAGGAGAAAGGAATTAAGACCAACTCCAAGAAAAAGAAATGTAAGAAAGGAAAATGGCTGCCTGAGGAGGCCTTACAAATAGCTGTGAAAAGAAGGGAAGCAAAAAGCAAAGGAGAAAAGGAGAGATATACCCATTTGAAAGCAGAGTTCCAAAGAATAGCAAGGAGAGATAAGAAAGCCTTCCTCAGCGAGCAATGCAAAGAAATAGAGGAAAACAATAGAATGGGAAATACTAGAAATCTCTTCAAGAAAATTAGAGATACCAACAGAACATTTCATGCAAAGATGGGCTCAATAAAGGAAAGAAATGGTAGGGACCTAACAGAAGCAGAAGATATTAAGAAGAGGTGACAAGAATACACAGAAGAACTCTACAAACAAGATCTTCATGGGCCTGATAATAACAATGGTGTGACCACTTACCTAGGGCCAGACATCCTGGATTGTGAAGTCATGTGGGCCTTAGGAAGCATCAATACAAACAAAGCTAGTGGGGGTGATGGAATTCCAGTTGAGCTGTTTCAAATCCTAAATGATGATGCTCTGAAAGTGCTGCACTCAATATGTCAGCAAATTTGGAAAACTCAGCAGTGTCCAAAGGACTGGGAAAAGCCAGTTTTTATTCCACTCCCAAAGAAAGGCATTGCCAAAGAATGCTCAAACTACCATACAATTGCACTCATCGGACATTCTAGTGAAGTGATGCTTAAAATTCTCCAAGCCAGGCTTCAGCAATACATGAACCATGAACTTCCAGATGTTCAAGCTGGTTTTAGAAAAGGAAGAGGAACCAGAGATCAAATTGCCAGCATCCACTGGATCACCAAAAAAGCAAGAGAGTTCCAGAAAAACATCTATTTCTGCTTTATTGACTATGCCAAAGCCTTTCACTGTGGATCACAATAAACTGTGGAAAATTCTGAAAGAGATGAGAATAACAGACCACCTCAACTGTCTCTTGAGAAACCTGTATGCAGGTCAGGAAGCAACAGTTAGAACTGGACGTGGACCAATAGACTGGTTCCAAATAGGAAAATGAGTATGTCAAGGCTGTATATCGTCACCCTGCTTGTTTAATGTATATGCAGAGTGTGAAACGCTGGGCTGGAAGAAGCACAAGCTGGAATCAAGATTGCTTGGAGAAATTTCAGTAACCTCAGATATGCACATGACATCACCCTTGTGGCAGAAAGTGAAGAGGAACTAAAAAGCCTCTTGATGAAAGTGAAAGAGGAGAGTGAAAAAGTTGGCTTAAAGCTCAACATTCAAAAACCTAAGATGATGGCATCAGGTCCCATTACTTCATGGCAAACAGATTGAGAAACAGTGGAAACAGTGGCTGACTTTATTTTTCTGGGCTCCAAAATCACTGCAGATGGTGATGGCAGCCATGAAATTTAAAGACGCTTACTCCTTTGAAGGAAACTTATGAACAAACTAGACAGCATATTAAAAAGGAGAGACATTACTTTGTCAACAAATGTCCATCTAGTCAAGGCTATGATTTCTACAGTGGTCATGTATGGATGTAAGAGTTCGACTATAAAAAAGGTGAGTGCAGAAAAATTGATGCTTTTGAACTGTGGTGTTGGAGAAGACTCTTGAGAGTCCCTTGGATTGCAAGGAGATCCAACCAGTCAATCCTAAAGGAGATCAGTCCTGGGTATTCACTGGAAGGACTGATGTTGAAGCTGAAACTCTAATACTTTGGCCACCTGATGCAAAGAGACAAGTCATTGGAAAAGACCCAACTCATTGGAAAAGACCCTGATGCTGGGAAAGATTGAGGGCAGGAAAAGAAGGGGATGACAGAGGATGAGATGGTTCGATGGCATCACTGACTCAATGGACATGGGTTTTGGTGGATTTCAGAAGCTGGTGATGGACAGGGAGGCCTGGCGTGCTGTGGTTCATGGGGTTGCAAAGAGCAGACATGACTGAGTGACTGAACTGAACAGAAGTTCCAGTAAATATTCAGGACCGATTTCCTTTAGAATGGACTTGTTGGATGTCCTTTCAGTACAAAGGACTCTCAAGAGTCTTCTCCACAACTATAGTTCAAAAGCATCAATTCTTTGGTGCTCAGCTTTCTATTATAGTCCAACTCACATCAATACAGGACTACTGGAAAACACATAGCTTTGACTAGATAGACCTTTGTTGGCAAAGTAATGTCTCTGCTTTTTAATATGCTGTCCAGCTTGGTCATAGCTTTTCTTCCAAGGAGCAAGAGTCTTTTAATTTCATGGCTGCAGTCACCATCTGCAGTGATTTTGAAGCCCAAAAAAATAAAGTCTCTCATTCTTTCCACAGTTTCCCTATCTACTTGCCATCATCTTAGTTTTCTGACTGTTGAGTTTTAAGCCAACTTTTTCACTCTCCTTTTCCACTTTCATCAAAAGGTTTTTTAGTTCCTCTTCACTTTCTGCCATTAGGATAGCTTCATCTGAATGCCTGAGGTTATTGATATTTCTCCCAGCAATCTTAATTCCAGCTTGTGCTTAATCCAGCCCGACATTTCCTATGGTGTACTCTGCACAGAAGTTAAATAAGCAGGGTGGAAATATACAGCCTTGATGTATTCCTTTTCTGATTTGGAACCAGTCTGCTGTTCCATGTCTAGTTCTAACTGTTGCTTCTTTACCTGAATACATATTTCTCAGGAGGCAGGTCAGGTGGTTTGGTGGTCTCATCTTTTTAAAATTTTCCCAGTTTGTTGCGATCCACACAGTCAAAGGCTTTGTCATAGTCAATAAAGTAGAAGTAGACATTTTTATGGAACTTTCTTGCTTTTTTAATGATCCAACGGATGTTGGCAATTTGATCTCTGGTTCCTCTGCCTTTTTTAAATCCTGTTTTAACATCTGGGATGTCATGGTTTATGTATTGTTGAAAACTGGCTTGAAGAATCTTGATCCTTACCTTGCTAGTGTGTGAGATGAGTGCAATTGTCGGTAGTTTGAAAATTTTTTAGAGTTGCCTTTCTTTGGGACTGGAATGAAAACTGACCTTAATGTCTCCTGTGGCCATTGCTGAGTTTTGCAAATTTGCCAGCATATTGAGTGCAGCACTTTCACAGCATCATTTTTTAGCATTTGAAAAAGCTGAACTGGAATCCTGTCACCTCCGTTAGCTTTGTTCATGTACTCCTAAGGCTCACTTGACTTCAAATTTCAGGTTGTCTTGCTTTAGGTGAATGATCACACCATCTTGATTATTGGGTCATTAAGATCTTTTTTGTATAATTCTTTTGTGTATTCTTGCCACCTCTTCTTAATGTCTTCTGCTTCTGTTAGTCCCATACTATTTCTGTCCTTTATTGAGCCCATCTTTGCATGAAATGTTCCCTTGGTATCTCTAATTTTCTTGAGGAGATCTCTAGCCTTTCCCATTCTATTTTTTTTCCTGTGCTTCTTTGCATTGATCACTGAGGAAGACTTTCTTGTCTCTCCTTGCTATTCTTTGGAACTCTGCTTTCAAATGGGTATATTTTTCCTTTTCTCCTTTTCCTTTAGCTTCTCTTCTTCTCTTAGCTAGTTGTAAGGCCTCCTAAGACAACTATTTTGCCTTGTGTCATTTCTTTTTCTTGGGGACAATCTTGATCACTGACTCTTGTAAAATGTCACAAACCTCCATTCACAGTTCTTCAGGCATTCTTTCTAACAGATCTAATCCCTTGAGTCTGTTTGTCACTTCTACTGTATAATCGTAAGGGATTTCATTTGGTGTAAGATGGCAGAGTAGAAAGGCGTGTGATCATCTTCTCCTGTGAGAACTGCAAATTGCAACTTGCTGCTGAACAACTCTCAACTGAAGAACGTTGGATTCCACCAAAGAAAGATATCCGACATCCGAGGGCAAAGTAGAAGCCCCAGGAAGATGGTAAGAGGGGTGAAATCAAGTTTAGGATCAAACCCCTTACCCTCCAGAGACACTCAGAGGGCTCAAACAAACCTTGTGCACACCAGGACTCAGAGACCCCACACAGCGACTGAGCCAGACCTGTGTTTGAGTGCCTCCTGCAAAGGTACAGGTCAGTAGTAGCCAGCCATATGGGTGGGGGCTCTGGGTGCAGCAGACCTGAGTATGGCATAAGCCCTCTTGGAGGAGATCACCACTGACCCCACCATAAAGCCACCAGAACATAAACAGGATGGGGAAAACAGTCTCTTGGAGGGCACAGACAGAACTTTATTCATATCAGGACCCAGAACAAAGGAGCAGTGACCCCATAAGAGACTGACCGAGACTTGACTGTGAGTGTGTAGGAGTCTCCAGCAGAGGTATGGGTCGAAAGTGGCCTGCTGCAGGGTCAAGGGCACTGACCCAGCAGTGGGTGCATGGGACTGTTTGAAGGAGGTCGCTATTATTTCAATACCTTCACCATAGTTTGGCCTCAGGTCAAACAATGGAGAGGGAATACAGCCCCACCATCAATGGAAAATTGGATAAAAATTTACTAAGCATGGCCCTGCCCATCAGAACAAGACCCAGTTTCCCCCTCAGTTAGTCTCTCTCATGAGGAAGCTTCCATAAGCCTGTTGTTGCTGCTGCTGCTGTTGCTGCTAAGTCACTTCAGTGGTGTCCGACTCTGTGTGACCCCATAGACGGCAGCCCACCAGGCTCTGCCGTCCCTGGGATTCTCCAGGCAAGAACACTGGAGTGGGTTGCCATTTCCTTCTCCAATGCATGAAAGTGAAAAGTGAAAGTCAAGTCACTCAGTCGTGTCCAACTATTCATGACCCCATGGACTGCAGCCTACCAGGCTCCTCTGTCCATGGGATTTTCCAGGCAAGAGTATTGGAGTGGGGTGCCATTGCCTTCTCCTATAAGCTTCTTATCCTTATCCAAAGAGGGCAGACAGAATGAAAACCACAGTCACAGAAACATAACCAAACTGATCACATGGACCACAGCCTTGTCTAACTCAATGAAACAATGAGCCATGTCTTGGATGGCCACCCAAGATGGACTGACTGGTCATGGTGGAGAGTTCTGACAAAGTGTGGTCCACTGGAGAAGGGAATGGCAAACCACGTCAGTATTCTTGCCTTGAGAACCCCATGAACAGTATGCAAAGGCAAAAAGATAAGACACTGAATGATGGACTCCCCAGGTCGGTAGGTGCCCAATATGCTACTGGAGATCAGTGGAGAAATAACTCCAGAAAGAATGAAGAGATGGAGCCAAAGCAAAAACAACACTCCATTGTGGATGTGACTGGTGATGGAAGTAAAGTCTGATGCTGTAAAGAGCAATATTGCATATAAACCTGGAATATTAGGTCCATGATTCAAGGTAAATTGGAAGTGGTCAAACAGGAGATGGCAAGATTGAATATTGACATTTTAGGAATGGACTGGAATGGGTGAATTTAACTCAGATGACCATTGTATCTACTACTGTGGGCAAGAACCCCTTAGAAGAAATGGAATAGCCATCATAGGCAACGAAAGAGTCTGAAATGCAGTACTTGGATGCAATCTCAAAAGGGACAGAATGATCTATTTATTTCCAAGGCAAAACATTCAGTACTATAGTAATCCAAGTCTATCCCCTTACCAGTAATGCTGAAGAAGCTGAAGTTGAACAGTTCTATGAAGACCTGCAAGGCCTTATAGAACTAACAGCCAAAAAAGATGTGCTTTTCATTATAGGGTACTGGAATGCAAAAGTAGGAAGTCAAGAGATAATCTGGAGTAACTGGCAAATTTGGCCTTGGAATACAAAACAGCAGGCCAAAGGCTAACATAATTTTCCTAAGAGAACACACTGGTCATAGCAAACACCCTCTTCCAGCAACACAAGAGAAGACTTTACACATGGATATCACCAGATGGTAAATACCAAAATCAGATTGATTATATTCTTTGCAGCCAAAGATGGAGAGGCTCTATAAAGTCATCAAAAACAAGACTGGCAGCTGACTGTGGCTCAGATCATGAACTCTTTATTGCCAAATTCAGACTTAAGTTGAAGAAAGTAGGGAAAACCACTATACAATTCACATATGAAAAAAAAAATCATTTATTAAATAACAAAAACAAAGAAAAGCGAAACATGATCACTGTCATAAGAAATAAGAAGTGCATATGCTACCAGCAATTGAACCCATTGTGGGGAATCAGGAAACATGTGATGAAAATAAACTGATTTTAAATTTAAAGAAAAAAAAATTAATGAATACCTAGAGTCAAGCAGTGTGGTATTGTAAAATTTTTTTCTTATATTTCTGCACAACTAGGGCTCTGTGAACTACTTTTAATGAAAGTTGGTCCCTAGGTTAAAGGAAGGACCAGATGGTAATCCATCACTGATTGGAGATTCTGTTTCAGAAAATGGAGTATGTGGCCCTCTGTAGAATAGTTCTCAAGTGAAATAGTCATAACAGGTGAAAATATTTATCTACATCTACAGAAGAACCAAATTATGGGGGGGGGGGCGGGAATCTACCGGGTTTGAGCAAAAAGTTAATTCCAGTTTTTCATACCATGTAATGGAAAAATCCAAAAGAGCTTTTGGCCAACCCCATAGTAACTTATCAATAAGAACGACATTAATATGTGACTCTTCACCGATTTTCATTCCTCCTGTCTCTTTCCTCTCTGCATATGCTCCACTTTAGGAAGATGTGGCCAAGAGGTTGTAGCTTCCTCTCATCTCAGGTCTCAGTCAAGGGCTACAATATCTCTCCAGGAGGGGAAAATAAACAGCCTTCCTCATCCCCTGCAGCTCCATGTTGCAGAGGCAAAATTCTAGGTGAGCGTTATTGGAGCAGTAACTCAGAAATTGTGTACAAGAGAAAGTGGACATAAAGAACAACAACAAAAAAATCTCCCCAAAGGAAGTGATTTTATTTGAAATAGAGAGTGAAAAAGTGTGAACACTCACATAAACAAGGTAGCATATGATGGAAAGTAATTGAAGCTCCATGAAAGCAATAAGTTAGATGGAATAGCAGTTAGTTTACAGGGAGGAGGACAGGGAATAACAGCTAAGAGGAGAATTTCTGGTGTCAAACAGAGCTAGTGGTGAAGAACCTGCCTGCCAATGCAGGAGGTATAAGAGACCTGGGTTCAATCCTTGGGTGGGGAAGATCCTAAAGGAGGGCATAGCAAGACACTCCAGTATTCTTGCTTGGAGATTCCCCTGGACAGAGGAGCATGGTAGGCTACAGGCCATAGGATTGTAAAGAGTCAGACACTACTGAAGTGACTTAGCACACATACATGCACATGAGCCCTAAAACTATCCCTTTAAAATTTAAATGGATCAGACTGAAGAGTAATTATGCCCCAGTGAGTGAATAAAAGTTGCTCAGTTGTGTCCGATTCTTTGCCATCCCATTGACTATACGGTCATGGAATTCTCCAGGCCAGAATACTGGAGTGGGTAGCTTTCCCTTCTCCAGGGGATATTCCCAACCCAGGGGTCGAACCCAGGTCTCTTTGCATGGCAGACAGATTCTTTGCCAGCTGAGCCACAAGGGAAGCCCAATTATGCCCCAGGTTGTCATCAAAGACAATGAACAATCAGCCAGCAGTTAGCAGGGTCTTAGAATTGGTGCAATACCAACAGATCCAAACAGCTTAACAGACAGACACTCAAAAAAATTCTTACTAAAATTATTGTTATTCTAGGGTGCAAGTGGGCCTGAACAAGGCTGTCACCCTCTGAGGAGTGACAGGAGTGGCTTCACACTGCTAAGGAAATAGATTTCTCTAAAATAATTGAGCCAAGTAACTAAATAAATATATAAGCAAGATAAAATAGCCCACCTTGGGGATTAGGTAAAACAATAAGTAGAGTGGTAATAATATGTTAAATGCTCAGCTTTCAATAAAAATATGAGAATTCAAACTGGAAAGTATGATCTGTAAACAGGAAAGTAGGTAACTAAAAGTGTCTGTGAGAAAACTCATATGTTAGATATAAAATATTTTAAAGAAATAAATAAAGCCTGAGATTATAGAAATGAAGGAAGGAAAGGTGACAATGTCTCATCAAATAGATGGTACAGTATACAGATCAATATTTATATAGAGATCAAGATTTAAAAAGATCCAGTGGAAATTATAGACCTGAAAAGTAGAAAATCTAAAATAAGAAATAAAGGGAATAAGCTTCAGATTTGAATGAGCAGAAAGAAAGGAAAAAAAAATCAGTGAATTTAAAGATTGATGGATATTATGCAATCCAATGAAAAGAGAGAAAAAAGAAAATAATGGAAAGGTTATGAAAGAAATTTTGAACAATCTCAAGTGCAAATAATATATGGAATGAGATTATTTGAAGGAGAAAGAGGGGTAGAAAAATTTTGCCAAGGAATAGTAGTTGCACATTTTCCAAAGTTAGAGAAAAAAGTACCCTACACATCCTAAGAGCTCAGCAAACTCTCTAAGCAACAGAGACATAGAGAGGTCTACACACAGACATCAGAGTTAACCTCTTGAGAGACAAAGACAAACTTAAAAGCAGCAAGAAAAAAATGACTATTCACATAAAAGAAACCTCAATATATTTAGATGCTGATTTTTTACCAGAAACAATGGTAGTCAGGAGACATTTGGAGGACATATTCAGAATATTAGAAGAATGAAAGAAAACTGTCAGCCAACTTAAATGCAGCAAAAGTACCTTTTAAAAACAAAAATAATACAAATAGTTTACAGATAACAAAAATGCAGAGACTTTGTTGCTAGCAGACCAGCCTTTCAAGAAGTACCTAAGAAATTTCTTAGGCTGAAAGCAAGTAATGTAAGATAGTAATTCAAATCCACACACACACACACACACAAAGCATTGGTAAATGTAAATATGTAATGGTAAAAGAAGATATGAAGATTTATTTATCTCATTCTTCTTTTAATTGATTTTAAAACAATGGTATATCAATGGATAATTAAGTGAATTATTGTGACTATTGTAGGCATGTGACATAATTGGCCAACAGAGCACAAAGATGGTGGATGAGAGCAGAGATCTGTTGAAATAAGAAATTTACACCAGTTGGTAATTCAAATCCACAGAAACAAATGAAATGAACTATAACAGATAAATAAGAATCCTATTATAATAAACCACATAAACATGTACTTATTTTTTTCTCCAGTAAAAATGCATTAAATTAGATAGAGTCATAATTAAAACAATGAATTGTTATTTTGTACCATGCATAGATATAACATGTATCATAACAGTAGTACAAAAAGCAAGAGAAGGGATAGGGCTATATAGGAACATCATTTCTATATTTTATTATAATTAAGTGAACATAAATCAAGACTACACATTTTACAACAATATACAAACAAAAATACTCATTATACTCATTAATGGATGTATTTAGTAAATTCATTGAAACAGAAGTGTGAGATAAAGAAAAAGGGAAAAATAAATTGACAAATCAAAAACAGGGTGGAAATAGAACTGCCATATGACCCAGCAATCCCACTTCTGGGCATACACACCAAGGAAACCAGATCTGAAAGAGCCACATGCACCCCAATGTTCATCGCAGCACTGTTTATAATAGCCAGGACATGGAAGCAACCCAGATGCCCATCAGCAGACGAATGGATGAGGAAGCTGTGGTACATATACACCATGGAATACTACTCAGCCATTAAAAAGAATTCATTTGAATCAGTTCTAATGAGATGGATGAAACTGGAGCCCATTATACAGAGCGAAGTAAGCCAGAAAGATAAAGACCATTACAGTATACTAACATATATATGGACTTTAGAAAGATGGTAACTATAACCCTATATGCAAAACAGAAAAAGAGACTCAGATGTATGGAACAGACTTGTGGACTCTGGGAGAAGGAGAGGGTGGGATGTTTCAGGAGAACAGCATTGAAACATGTATATTATCTAGGGTGAAACAGATCACCAGCTCAGGTTGGGTACATGAGACAAGTGCTCGGGCCTGGTGCACTGGGAAGACCCAGAGGGATCGGGTGGAGAGGGAGGTGGGAGGGGGGACTGGGATGGGGAATACATGTAAATCCATGGCTAATTCATTTCAATGTATGACAAAAACTACTGTAATGATGTAAAGTAATTAGCCTCCATCTAATAAAAATTAAAAAAACAAAACAAAACAAAAAAAAAAAACAGGGCTCTTGAGGCACTGATGTGCCATGGAAAGAACACAGTGATTTAGTCAAGTCTTCTGTGTGTGGATGGAAGGAAAGAATGTGTGAAACCCATACTCTGACCTTGAAATTTATTTCTTTTCTTATTCATGTTAACCTTTGACATAGACAGAAATGATTGCTAATAAAATGCTACTGCTAAATCAGTTCATTTCAGTTCAGTCGCTCAGTTATGTCTGACTCACTGTTACCCCATAGACTGCAGCACCCCAGGCCTCTATCCATCAACAACTCCTGGAGTTTACTCAAACTCATATCCATTAAGTCAGTGATCTCATCCAACTATCTCACCCTCTGTCGTCCCCTTCTCCTCCCACCTTCAATCTTTCCCAGCCTCAGCGTCTTTTCAAATGAGTCAGTTCTTCGCATCAGGTGGCCAAAGTACTGGAGTTTCAGCTTCAGCATCAGTCCTTCTAATGAATATTCAGTGCTGATTTCCTTTAGGATAAACTGGTTGGATATCCTTGCAGCCCAAGGGACTCTTGAGAGTCTTCGGCAACACCACAGTTCAAAAGCATCAATTCTTTGGTGCTCAGTTTTCTTTATAGTCCAACTCTAACATGCATACATGACTACTGGAAAATTCATAGCTTTGACTAGACAGACCTTTGTTGGCAAAGTAATCTCTACTTTTTAATATGCTATCTAGGTTGGTCATAACTTTTCTTCCAAGGGGTAAGTGTCTTTTAATTTCATGGCTGCAGTCACCATATGCAATGATTTTGGAGCCCAAAAAAGAAAGTCTGCCACTGTTTCCACTGTTTCCCCATCTATTTGCCATGAAGCGATGGGACCAGATTCCATGATCTTAGTTTTCTGAATGTTGTATTTTAAGTCAAATTTTCACTCTCCTCTTTCATTTTCATCAAGAGGCTTTTTAGTTCCTCTTCACTTTTTGCCATAAGGGTGGTGACATCTGCATATCTGAGGTTATTGATATTTCTCCTGGCAATCTGATTCCAGCTTGTGCTTCTTCCAGCCCAGTGTTTCTCATGATGTACTTTGCATATAAGCTAAATAAGCAGGATGACAATATACAGCCTAGACGTACTCCTTTTCCTATTTGGGACCAGTCTGTTGTTCCATGTCCAGTTCTCACTGTTGCTTCTTTACCTGCATACAGATTTCTCAAGAGGCAGGTCAGGTGGTCTGGTATTCTCATCTCTTTCAGAATTTTCCACAGTTTGCTGTGATCCACGTAGTCAATGGCTTTGGCATAGCCAGTAAAGCAGAAATAGATGTTTTTCTGGAAGTCTTTTTTGATTATCCAAAGGATTTTGCAATTTGAGCTCTGGTTCCTCTACCTTTTTGAAATATATCACAAATATTTATATATGTATTTTTTTATTAGTTGGAGGCTAATTACTTTACATCATTACAGTAGTTTTTGTCATACATTGAAATGAATTAGCCATGGATTTACATGTATTCCCCATCCCAGTCCCCCCTCCCACCTCCCTCTCCACCCGATCCCTCTGGGTCTTCCCAGTGCACCAGGCCCGAGCACTTGTCTCATGTACCCAACCTGGGCTGGTTATCTGTTTCACCCTAGATAATATACATGTTTCAATGCTGTTCTTTTATGGCTAATTGCACTTTACATAGCATATTTCTCACCTGTTGTCTTACTCTCTGTTTTGAAAATTGTAAGAAAAGCAATTTCCTTTAAGGAACAATGTGATGCTCAGAAAGATTTAATGACTTGCCTATTAAAGTCCCTCACATTGCCAAGAATATATCTAGTCCTTTTGCCTAGATCTTTGAGTTATATATCATGAGAGGAATGAGCATTGAAGTTTTTATCATAACTTTATACTTAACATCGGGCAAGAATCCCTGATGCTTTACTGAAAGTAAGGAAAAAGTGGAAGAGTGGGGTGGAAATTCTACCAAGTTACTGAGATCAATATAATTTTTTTTTTAAAGCTTAGTTTATTAAGGGGCCAGCAGGAATTTGGAATCCTCAATGCTGCCTTATTTGACCAGTTGCTAAAGTCCATCCTTCTAAGAATCATCTGTGAAAGTGGATCTCTGCATGAAACCTAGGCTATTTATCAGGTTTTACAGTTTGTATGAGACAAAGATTGTTCAGTGTTTAAAGAAGCAGGATACTATGGCCTGAAGATGCAATATTTGATATATTATAAAATAAATATTGACAAGAAAGAAGAGCCATTTTGGAATTGCTTCCACAGGGTAGTACAAACAGAAACAACTGTTGGTTTGTTTGAGTTTCAACCAGTCACCTTTGATCTGGTCTCTAATATAATGTTGGCAAAGAGGAGAAGTGAGGCTGTTCCTTGGGACGATGTTAAGTCTATCATCCCATAGATCTTTTTTCAAATTTAAATGTAAAGGACCCTGTCAAAAATTATTATGCTTATATTGATTTTTCATAAATGTATTAAAACAATGAATATTTTGTAAGGCCCCAAATTTTCCTAGCGATCATGCTAATTGCTATGGGTACAATGGTGAGCAGACATCCCAGGTGGTTCAGTGGCAAAGAATCTGCCTGCCAATAGAAGACATGCAGGAGACATGGGTTCACTCCCCAGGTTTGAAAGGTCCCCGGGAGTAGCAAATGGCAACCCATTCCGGTATTCTTGGCTGGGAAACCCCATGGACAGAGGAGCCTGGTGGACTACAGTTCATGGGGTCACAAAGAGTCGAACATGACTGAGCAACTGAGCACACACACATGGATGAGCACAATTAACATAGTTATTTCCACTATGAAATCTATAGTCTAGCACAAAAGACAAACAATAGCAGTAGAATATTCTAAGTTTTCTCTTAGGAATACAAAGTATGGAGTGTGAATGAGAGACACTAATGAAGGCCTTTTTATACATAATAGCTTCCCATTTTTATTATGAACAATCTTGAACATATCTAAAAATTAGAAATACTAGGATACCCCATCTACATCTCTTTTGCTTTATTGAAGCAAATTGCATACTAAGAATCATGTAATTTCAAACATAAATATTTTGGAGTGTACTCATAAAAGAGAAGATCTCATTTTTAAAACAATGCATGAATTTAGAATGATTCAAGCATGCTAATATTGTTCTGATACTCTTGTATAGCTAGCAGCACTGATCAATATTCAAACTACATATATTTGCCTTGCATTTAATAAACTTGCTAGACTATTCTGCCTATTCAAATGATTGTAACTAAATTTAAAAGTTCATGTTTTCATCAGTGGTTTATTGTTTTGTTTATAAATGCATTGGTTGGGCATATCTATCTCCTGTTTGAAAACAAGTCTCAAATTTTTAATTGTACAATCAATAATAACATCTCTTCTATAGGGGAAAATCTTAGGTTGAAAATAGAGGATATATATGCACAGCCCTCTTCAATTAATGAAATAGAGAGTCATCTTAGTCTGTTTGTGTTTTTACAGCGAAAATACTGTAGACTGAGTAACTTAAACCACAAGCATTTATTTCACATAGTTCTGAAGCTTGGGAAGTATGAGATCAATGTGCCTGTATAACTGGTGTCTGGTGAGATTCTATTCTCTGGTTCACACACTGCCATCTTCTTGTTGTGTCCTTACATAGTGGAGAGGACAAGGGAGCTCTCTTGGGTCTCTTTTACAAGAGACACTAATTCCATTTATGGTTTTACCCTCATGACTTAATCACCTCCCAGAGACCCCATCACCAGATACCATCACTTTGGGCTTAGGTTTCAATACGTGAATTTGGAGACACACAAACCATCTACAGCAAGAGTGATATATTAATATATGTGTATTATCCAGGATTAGGCATTCTTGCTGGCTTCTTTCTTATTGTTGTTCAGTTCCTAAGTCATGTCCAGCTCTGTGACCCCATGGACTTGGCTCCTCTGTCCTTCACTATCTCCCAAAGTTTGTTCAAATTGATGTCCATTGAGTTAGTGATGCCATCCAACCATCTCCTCCTTCGTCATCCCCTTCTTCTTCTGCCTTCAGTCTTTCTCAGCATCAGAATATTTTCCAATAAGTCAGTTCTTCACATCAGATGGCCCAAGTATTGGAGCTTCAGCTTCAGCATCAGTCCTTCTGATGCATATTCAGGGTTGATTTCCTTAGGACTGACTGATTTGATCTCGTTACAGTCCAAGGGACTCTCAAGAGTCTTCTCCAGCACCACAATTTGTAAACATCAGTTCTTTGGTGCTCAGCCTTCTTTATAGTCCAACTTTCACATCTGTACATGACTTCTGGAAAAACCATAGCTTTGACTACACAGATCTTTGTCAGCAAAGTGATGTCTCTGGTTTTTAATATGCTGTCTAGGTTTGTCATAACTCTATCAACATATATTTCTTTCTCTATTAAAGATAGCTATATTTTTTTTAATAGTGACAGCTCACATCTAAATTTTATATAGAACATGTCACTTCTCTTTGTCTCTTTAATGTTTGAGTAGTGCTATTGATGCTAACCAGAACAGAGAATGCAATGCTCAGCTCCATCAAATATTTTCAGGTCTCATTGATAGTGTTGGCCTTTTATACCCTGATGAAAATTCACCAGAGGAACAAACTTAGAAAATAAATTTAGAATAAAGTTCCTTTTCCACTTTCTCCTGATAATGCTCCTGCTCTTCATCATGGCATTGCTGCTAAGAGTGGAAACTGTAAAAGCGTTGTAAATTATTACTCCAAGAAATGTGTTTTGCTACTTATATAACTTTTGGTTCAAATGCATCCCTTGGTATATGTTGAAGGCATTGTTAGCCTTATATAGATATTGTAATATTTGGAAAATCCCCCATGAGACTGTGAATGAAATTGGCATCTGTATTCTATATTTCAGTATGAGACCCAAAGGTTCTGGCTATTGAAATAGTAGTTCCAAAATTGAGAACAATAAAAGTAACAGTAGAAACAAAAAAGAAACAAAACAAAAACCACATACTTTGCTCCCATCCTAATAAATTCAATGTCTCCCACACTATTTGATATTTTTATATAGTAATAGTAAATTTATTTACAGAACATTATATTCTCCTTTTTGTTACTTGTTGTGACCTGGAAGAGAGTATTGCATCCTATAAATATTTGTAAACATAGCCACATCTTCATTGGTTTTTGCTTACTACAAGCTTCTGACATATGCAGTGGTTAAGCAATAATTATATCACCATAAAATACTGCACTCTCTTACAACTAGACTCTCTGATAATTTTCTCCACTGTTGTCTGTGACAATTTGCACTGACTGGTCTACTATTGCTATTTCTCTTTGTTTCAATTTTCCTGCTCAAACCCAAACCTGCCACCCCTTTCATCAAAGTCTTCTATCACTCTAACTCACATTGATGACTCACTTTTCTTAAGTGAGTTAATATTTATTTTCTTTGATAATTGACTATATATCATGTATGTTTTCAGTTGCTCATTAATTTCTCACATCAATATGATTTACCTTTCTACATAGACTGCAAGCTCCATACGAATAAGATTTATGGATTTGATATTTTTGTTGTAAACTCTTATGACTTTGAAACTAAAAATGTCATTCAAGCTAATAGGCATCAACTGGTAGCACTTTGAGTCTTCCTAGGTGGCTCAGTGGTAAAGAATCAGCCTCCTAAAGCAGGAGATGCAACAGATTTGAGTTTAATCCCTGGGTTGGGAAGGTTCCCTGGAGAAGGAAATGGTAATTCACTGCAGTACCTTGCCTGGAAAACCCCATGAACACAGGAACATGGTAGACTATAGTCCATGGGATCGTAAAGAGTTGGACAAGACTGAATAACTGAGCATACACCTATGGCAGCTTGTTAGGAATTTGTTATCTCTGGTCCTTTCTGTCATCCAGTGAAATAATCTGCAAATAACAAGATTTCAAGATATTTTAATTTTCTTATATATCAATTGATTTTTTAAAAATTGTATTACAAATTTTGTTTAAGAATGTTTATTATTGAACAAATCTCTTTAAATTACTAGTGTCACCAAAAGTGTAAAATGTGGGAGGGGGGAATAAAAAGACAAAGCCTTGAAATGTGTTCAAATTTAAGTTGCTACTAACTTAAAAATACTATTGTATATATAGTATGTCAATTTAAGCCTCACAGAATAAGGAATAACAAAAGTGACTGAAAATAAAATGATATCTGTAACCTATAATTTATGTCCTATTATTTGCCTTTGTTTGGATTCTAAAGAATATAGATTTCCTACCTTAACTAATGAGAAGAGACTTTGTTATAAAGGCCCATAATACAACAATAGATGTAATCCCCATTAGGGTAATAAAACACAACTTATTATTTTTGTAGTCCCATAATTAGCATTAGAGAAGGAAATGGCAACCAACTCCAATATTCTTGTCTGGAAAATTCCATGCACAGAGAAGCCTGGCGGGCTACAGTTTACAGGGTCACAAAGAGTCAGACACAACTGAGCAACTAAACAACAATAATAAGTATAGAGTGTAAAATATAAGAAATGATCAATTAGCATTTCCTTCTCTGAGTTCAGTTCATTATCATCTCAGAAGAAGTGATAGGGGAAAAATATACCAGAATAAGATATCTTGATGTATCAAACTAAGATTTATTCTGTTTCCTTTGCAAGAGTATAGACAAAATCAGTCACAGGATAAGAGAATGAAAAAACACACATAATAATATTAGGTTGACTATGTCAAATGGAGACTGAGACAAACTAATTGTAAGTGCTCTAGGATGGTGACTCTCACTTCCCATTAGCTATGACACACACACATATGACATTCTAGGAATAGCAAGGCTCAACCCAACAGTCTATAGCAAGAGAGCAACAGAGCCTGCAAAGAATGCATGATTCTTGATGCCTTTGCTGTAATGGCAATCTCTTTTTTGGTGGTTTGTTGTTTTAAAGATTTTTAGAATGAAAGTGACTGAGAGTGACATCATTACAAAGAAGGTGACTGAGGAAAGTGACTTCTTTAATAAAGCAAGTCCAGGTACTAACCCTGTACTTGTAGGACTGTGAGAGTGAACGTATCTTTAATATTTTACCCTAGGAGCCTGTCTGGCCTCACATAGTCCAGGCCCATGGACTATGGGTGGCTTGGGACAGTTTGGGATTGCAGTCTATTTTTCTGGCTTAATCAATGAGAGTGTTTTTCACTTTCAACATTTTTCGAATGATAAATTGTACATTCATCATAGTTATAGCATTTTTAAAAATCAATATTAAAGTAGATAATTTGAAAACATTAGATTTTTATTTCTTACAATTTGTAAATCACTTATGTCCAAATTGAGAAAGATTAAAACACTTCTGTGCTTTGAGATATCACAGTTGAAAACGTCTGCTCTAGGCATTTAACAGAAGTGAAAGACTCACTCTGGGCTAATGCAGACTTGAAAAATGTTACAGAAGATATAAGGCCTAAGCTGATGTATGATATGCAATGCTGTTTATATATGATAAAAAAGTAAAAATTTGTATACTTTCAGGGCTTCCCAGGTAACTTAGCAGTAAAGAATCCCTCTGCCAATATAGGAGACTGGGATTCTATCCCTGGGTCAGAAAGATCCTCTGGAGAAGGAAATGGCAACCCACTCCAGTATTCTTGCCTGGAAAATTCCATGGACAGAGGAATCTGGAGGGCTACAGTCTGTGGGATCATAGTGAGTCAGATATGACTGAGCGTGCACACACACACACACACACACACGCACACACGCACACACACATCTATGCTTTCAGGCTGGAAAAAACTGATAAATACTACATAAATTTCATAGGAATTCACTTCCAGGTGGGGAAATGTAAGGCAAGTATCTTAAATTCCTATAGCTTCTTTTTCCACGTTTTCAGAGGACATGTCTATAGGATAATAAGTATTTAAAAATATGTATTAGTTATAGTTGGCCTATGTTATCATATATTCCTGAGAGTAAAACAAACATTTTAACAGGGAGTCTGCCAGATTGTCAGACAATTTTTACATTTGACCTCAGATCCACTCAGTTGTTCAGTGAGTCTTCTCTTGGAAGTGACTTTAAGTGATTTACATATAATCAACTAAATCTCTGGCTCAGACAGTAAAGAATCTGTCTGCAGTGCAAAAGATCTGGGTTCAGTCCTTAAGTTGGACAGATCCCCAGGAGAAGGGAATTGCTACCCATTCCAGTATTCTTGCCTGTAGAATTTTAGGGACAAAAGAACCTGGTGGGGAACAAAAAGGCCACAGTCCATGGGATCACAAAACGTCAGACAGGATTTAAGAAACTAACACTTTTTTTTTTTTTTTCTAGTTAATCAATAGATTTTCTTTGCAGTGGGAGTGAAAACTTTACTTCTGGAATTTCTCATGCATGGATCAATGTTTCAAACTTATGGAAAGCAGAGCTTACTCTTATAACAATATACTTCAGAGATTAAAGTAAAGAATGACAGTACAAACTGGTCTTCATGGCTCCATGAATCTTTCCTTTCTTCTTTCATAAATCATGGAGGCCTGACTAGTGTTTGCATTCAACACTTGCAACATTTCATTGGGTAGTGTTAATATTTGTTAGTATGCATGCATGCTAAGTAGCTTCAGTCATATCCAACTCTACAACCTATGGATTGTAGCCCCCCAAGCTCCTCTGTCCATGGGGATTCTCCAGGCAAGAATACTGGAGTAGGTTATTTTTTTTTTGGTACAGTAAGCCAATACTAGTAGCTCTTTATAGAAGAAACTAATCCTAGTAGAACCCACCCATTCCCCACAGTCAAAGCTCACAACACAGTGGTGATCAGTGTCAGCTGATGTCTATTATGCACCAGGATTTGTGCACTGACTCTCTGTCTAATTCTGGCTTTGTGGACTCTCATGACAATATCCAACTATAGTCTTGTTATATACTCAGTTACCCCCAGAACAATTCTCACTTAATATTTAATCAGCTTTGCCTTTTCTCATCTTAAAGTCTAAGAGTAAGCCTGCAGATTAATTGGGAAAATAACTTGTGTGACAGTGTGAACAAGAGAGGGAGAGGAGGCTATAGGTTCTATAGGGTCTCATGTACACTTTCACTGGGCTATCTGGATACACTGAGCGGACACTAGTGAGTGCTCTTAAATTGCTACTGTTTCTGAAGACAATAATATTCTATACAAGGATGCATTACTTTTATCTATATGATTTGTAAAGGATCTTAGGTGTACAATATCTGAAATTCGATTGAAGCATCTATTCTGCCAAATGAATACTGCTGATTGCTAACCAAAGCACCAGAAATAACACAGTTAATGATTCCAACAGAGGGAATTTTAAACAAGATAGAAAGATATAACAGCAAGCAAGAATAGAAACACATATAGCATAGACATTCAGGTGTGCGGAGTCAGTTCAAAATTATGACTTGCGTTCATTCACTGTATAACTGTGTTCAGTCCATTTAACCACTTGACCATGTGTTTTATCATCTGTAAAAGGAAGCAAATGCTATCCCCTTGAAGTCATTGATTAACCGGGATATTTTTAAAGTGTGTATTTAGTGGCTTGAACATAATATTTCAATAAATTAGCAATTATTACTGTTATTATTATTACTACAGTAAAATGAAGAGAGATATATTTCAGGGCCAGATGAAGACTGATACAGTCCTGCAGATCACTGTGTGTGATCAACCATCTCATCCACCCCAGGGTAGTGCCAACTTGGGATGAGAAGTATAGAGGATTCCCATGTTAGTCAAGAATACTGTTTCACTGCCCCTAGCTTTGCATTAAGCCCATTTCAATCATTTTTTTAATGAATTCTGACTGTCAAGTCATTTGAGAATGAAATATATCCAGAATCTTTACCAGAACTCAAAAGTACCATTCCTGTACTGTTTTTGCTACTTTACGGTTAAAATATTTATCTAATAGGGCAATTTGCAGAAGCTTTTAGTTACAAAGCACCGAGTCTCTGGCCATCCCCAAGGAATATAAATAAAAGATTTATTTAATGCTCCTTGTCCTTGTATTTTAAGTATGTGAGCTGTTTTTCTGAAGAAAGTAAAGCGAGATCAACATACATAATCCTTTGTCTTAAGTCTTGGAGGAAAGCGACTGCTTTATATGTCCCACATATGCTGTGTGTTTCCCTAGACTCTAAGGGTAAAGAAAAAAATAATAACCTCAAGGGTATTCAAACCAGGAAAATATTTTCTGACATGTGAATTTCAGACACTTGATCTCTTCCTTCCTTCTTTAATTCCCCTCAACGCTAAAGCCACTATGAAGTGAGATGCAATGTTTTGAGGGCCAAGACTTTTAACCAACATTTAGATATCTGTTTATATACTGTATTTTATGTGTGGTTATTCTAAAATTTCTTAGTTTACACTCCTCCCTCAACCAGCTTTAAAAAAGTGGGGAGGGGTGAGTTGATTGGTTTGCTTGGCTATTTATTATGCTATTGCACCACTGTCAGTGAAATTGACCATGAAAGTTCATTAAATGGTTGATCATAAAACAAAGCATTCTTAGCATGTAGAACAATGACAAAATAGCACAGTGTTGAGCTTATTTTTAATTAAAATCTCTCCTTTCTGTCTGATGAATTAAATTGTTCTCAGTACTACCAATAAACTAGTAAACGCTACAAAAATTTTGAGTAGGGGGCTAAAGGTATCTGATTTAATTAATTCTAACCATCTGATCACCTGTGCATAAGATCCTGAAGTGTAAATGTTTAGCATGGACTTCATGGTAACAGCACAGAAATATTATGACCATTTTGTAAAGGTTTCTAATAGATGTTATTAAGATACGGGAAATCTCAATGTATGGCAAAAACCACTACAATATTGTAAAGTAATTAGCCTACAACTAATAAAAATAAATGAAAAAAAAAAAAAAGGATATGGGAAATCATGCCTTGTAGACAAAGATAGGAAATGGCTTGGTGCCAATCACTAACCAGCATTGCTAGATCCTTTCCTTCTTTCCCTTTTGCCATGTTCCCTGATAGCTCAGTTGGTATAGAATCCACCTGCAATGCAGGAGAACCTGGTTCAGTTCCTCAGTGGGGAAGATCCCCTGGATAAGGAATAGGCTACTGACTCCAGTATTCTTGGGTTTCCCTTGTGGCTCAGCTGGGAAAAAATCCACCTGCAATGCACTAGACTCCAGTTGGATTCCTGGGTCTGGAAGATCCACTGGAGAAGGTATAGGCTACCCACTCCAGTATTCTTTGATTTCCCTTGTGGCTCAGCTGGCAAAGAAACTGCCTGCATTGTGGGAGACCTGGGTTCGATCGGAAAGATACACTGGAGAAGGGAAAGGCTACCCCCTCCAGTACTCTGGCCTGGAGAATCCTATGAACTGTATAGTCCATGCGGTCGCAAAGAGTTCAACATGACAGAGCAAATTTCAATTTCTCTTTCAAGGCATAGAATTCATAACAGAGGTAGGCAGAGAGGCAAGGAGAAATAATATGTACCAAAGAAGAAAGTAGATGAATATATGGCTTTAATGGAAACTGTTTGGGTCTTACACTGTTCTTTATTACTTTCCATATCCATGCACCCACTACACTGGCCCTGAGTTTTGGTTGATAATTCGCAATGGTCCTTTCTCTGAAGAGTTGCCTCTGGCCAAATGCCACAGAGACTAGCCTTGCTATCACCCCAATGTTTACAGAATTCAGAATTCAGCCTGCAAAAGAGTACTACAAAAGGCCAGGTCTTTAGTCTCAAGATAGCACTATGGAGAAAACACACACATATACACATAGGAACACCAATAATTTTTGGAGGTGATAGTAATGTTCAGTACTTTGGTTGTTGTGGTGATGTATTCTAAGTTATTAGCCTTTCAAACTTGCACATGTATTTTATGAAGCCACATATCATCCATATTGATGTTGCTGAAAGATGACACTAAAATTGTCTCCTATGATAAAATGAGAGATAATCAGTGTACATTATATTAAATGAGCACATTTTTTCCAAGTAACAGAAATACTTGTTTCTGATTTAAAATTCTTCTTTCATTTAACTGAAATACTTTGAAATGTTAAATGAGTAAAGTATAAAGTAAAACTTACAAGATTTTGATATTAGTAATATAAAATCAGGATAGAAGTCCTAATCATTTTTTGTTAAAATAATTTTGATATTCAAATGCTCATCCACATGTGATTATAAAATATGCCCAATTTATTTGTTTTTATAAAAGTTCAGAAACTAATATTGTCCCTAGATAGATAATATGGCTGCCTCTGCATTAGGAGGCAGAGGATGATGTGTGATGAATGAGCAGTTTGCAGGATTTCAGGCAAGAAAAGCAAATCTAAATTTCAAGTGCTAACTAGAAAGATTTGACTTTTTTGAAAGGTACTGAGAATCACAGAAAACTAAAAACCAGCATCAACACAATCAGATTCAACAGGATTTTATCTAAAAACTAAAGAAATAGCTGATAGGGTTTAACACTTCCTGATAACATATGCCTTTAAACAAAGACAGGGTATGTCTTTGGTGACATAATCAAAAACATGACTTGTTGAAAAGATTTGCTTATTAAATCTGTAGGATTCATGTTATTATTTCTTTCACAATAATGTGTTTAACTAAGAAAAGAGAAGGTGAATAATTTTCTAATAAGGTTTCAGTATACACAGATGTGTCTTCAACTATTTCATAGTATTTCCTCCCTTGAGATTCATCCCCAGAAGATTAGGTAGCCTTTAAGTTCCTGAAATAAGGAAGAGAGGTGTCCGAGGCCACTCTCAGGTGGGAAGGTGTTGTCAAGGTGCTATCCAGGTTGCTATACTGCAGAATGAACATAGAGAATAACACTAAAACTCCAGAAGCACACACTTTACTCTCTCTTCCTCTGAGCAATTTAGAAACTTTTGGTCTAAAAATGTTTGAAAACAAGCTTCACCAATGATAAAAAAAACTAACAGCTTGGAATTCCAAGTTTGTTTATATTAACACTGCCTGTAGGTTTTATCTGATAAACTTGGTCAACCACTGCCAACTATTCTTCTCCAAACATGTGTGTGTGTGTGTGTGTGTGTGTGTGTGTGTGTGTTTGTAATTACTCTGATCAGAATCTTTACAGGAGAGCCTGGTCTGAAAATATGATCTGAGATGTGGAACCCTCCATAATCTAATACTAATATCTACAGTTCCTCATCTCACTATTATTTTAAAATATTAGGTTCCAATGAGCCTACCCAGTACATTTTTACGAATCAGTCAGAACACAGAAAATAGTTTCCATACATGTAAAAGCTGTAAAATTCTGGAAGAAGAGAAAATTGCCCAGGCATGCTTTTGTCTTCACCATCTGGCTGTTTTGTTTTGTTTTTTTTGTTTTTTTGTTTTTTTTTCACAATTTATAGCCTTAGAATCTTCAAACAAGCAATACCTAGGTGGTTGGTTTTAAATGGAACCAAGAACCAAAACCTTAATGCATATGAGAATTATCTGGGAAGATTTTCAGAAATACTGATACTTGAATTCCATTTCCAGTACCATTGGTCTAGGGTGAAGACTGGTATCAGTATTGTTGTTTAATGTCTTTATGGGTGATTTTGTTATGCAGGAAAGTTTGGAAATCACTGAATAGGGAAGGATTAGTAGCTATGAGTTATGTGCCCTAATGCAATGCAGTTCTTCCAAGGATCCAACTCATGAGAGAAAATCACCAACTAATTACATCAGAATATACCATATATTTCAGTTAAAAATAGCTATAGAGTATTTAATGTTCAAGGCAATAAATCTTCATTTGATGTATGGTTCTAAATAAGATAGAGATTCTATTCTTGAAGAGCATAGAACAAAAGCCATGGTTCCAATGAGATCTGGTATTCTTAGAGATAGTGTTTTTATTTCACTTTATGCAAATTACTCAAGTTAAAATTATCAAGTGTCTAGAAATGAATCCAATGAAAGTTGTGAAAGGTATTTATACAGGAACATATATTAATATAACATTACTAAGTGTGAGTTACATCTCTGGTGTGGCAGAGAAAGTTGCCAGCAGACTGACTCTCTCACACATATAGAAAAGTACTTAATATATATAAAAAAAAAAAGATGGTGGAGGAATAGGACGGGGGAGACCACTTCCTCCCCCACCAATTCGTCAAAAGATCATTTGAATGCTGAGCAACTTCCACAAAACAACTTCTGAATGCTGGCAGAGAACACCAGCCACCCAGAAATGCAGCCCATTCTCTTCAAAAGAAGGTAGGACAAAATATAAAAGACAAAAAGAGAGACAAATGAGTTAGGGATGGGGACTCATCCTGGGGAGAGAGTCGTGAAGGAGGAGAAGTTTCCAAACACCAGAAAATTCTCTCAGCAGTGGGTCTGTGGGGCGTATTGGATCTCAGAAGGCAACATAACCAGGAGGAAAAAAACCAAAAATAAAAACAAACAAACAAACAAAACACAGAATATGCGCCTAACCACAACTTCCAGTGGAGAAGTAGCCCAGACGCTCACACATGCCACCAGTGAGAGGGGGCTGAACAGAGAGTCGCAGGTTGCATGCTTAGGGTAAGAACTGGGCCTGAATGCCCTGAGGACAATCTGAGGGAGCTAAAGTGAGATAGCAACCCAAACTGTATGATAGCCATAGAGAGGGGAAAATAAAAAAAAAAAAAAAAGAGAGAGAGAGAGAGAGAGAGAGAGATTTTTCCCGCAAAAATCTCCATCCTAAGGCACAGCCTAGCCTGCTCACAAAACAAAGGATTGAGCGAATACCAGAGGAGAGCTAGCCGGCTGTGGACCAACCCATCCCCCCACCAGAGGCAGAGGGGCAGGTGGGTGACAGCTGGAAGTCAAGGGGCAATCTCGGCCCCAGATATGGCATCTTCCACCAAATTGGGAACAGGCTCCCAGTTGCTAACCAAGTCTTCCTGGGATCCTGGTTGGTTGACATCTTCCAGGAGGGTCACAGCCAGAGATCAGCTCCCCAGAGGAGACATACGGCACACCTGAGATGGTGCTCTTGTGGCTCACCCAGGAAACTGAGTGGCTGAGACCAAGGAAGAGATTAAGACATACAGATCACCTGGGACAGTGTGCTCACCAAGAACCTGGTCCCAGAGCTGCTCGGACCTGGGAATGGCACAAAACGCATGTCCAACTGAGGCTGTGCCTTTATGGAGTCCCCGGGAACCTGAACCTGAGCAGCTTAGGCTTGGGAAGTTCATGAAACCCAAGGCCATCTCTTTGGAGACTTCCCCTGCAAAGCAACCTGGAGCCTGAGCAGTGTAGACCAGGAAAGGACTTGTGCCCTGAGCTGATACAAACCCAGTGTGGTCCATATACTGCAAGCACTCTCCATGCACACCAGTGATATTTCTTTGCTGTGTTCTTTCCCCACAGCACAACTGAACAAGTGAGCCTAAATAAGTGACCACCTTCGCCCCCTTGTGTCAGGGTGAAAATTAGACACTGAAGAGACTTGCAAACAGAGGAAGCCAAAACAAAGAAGAGGGAATCACTTTGGAAGTGACATGTGCAACAGATTAAAACCCTGTAGTTAGCATTGACTAAGCATTGGAAAGGGCCTAAAGATCTTGAGAAGAAGTGTAAGTTGGAACAAAGAACTATCTGAAACTGAACTAACTCCACGCTGCCAACAACAGCTTCAGAGAAATTCCTGGATATATTTCACTATTATCATTTTTAATTTTCTTTTAAGTTTTAAGTTCTTTATTACTCCTTTAATTTTCATTTTTATAACCTACTAGTACCTTGACAAAAAAGAGCTATTTTTAAAGCAAATTTCATATATATATATATACATATATATACACACACACACATATATATATATTTATAATTTTTGTGATTTTGTTTTGTATTTTTAATATTGTATATTTGAGAGTCTAACATCTATTCTAGATTTTTAATCTTTACTTTTTGTTATTTGTTACCAATTTTGTACCTTTAAGAATCTAATCTTCAGTACCCATTTTTACTTAGGGGTGTGATTACCGCCTTGATTGCTCTCTCCCCTTTACTCTCCTTTTCCTCCCCCTCTATCTCTTCCCTCTACCTCTATCTCTTCCCTCCTCTTTCTATTTTCTACATAACTCTGAGAATTTCTCTGGGTGTTCTGAGCTGTGGAGAATACTCAGGGAACTGATTACTGGCTAGTTTGGTCTCTCCCCTTTTGATTTCCACTCTTCTCATCCTGGTTACTTCTATCTCCCTCCTCCCTCTTCTCTTCTCATGTAACTCTGTAAATCTCTCTGGGTGTCCCTCACTGTAGAGAATATTTTCACCATTAACCTAGATGTTTTATCATCAGTGCTGTATGGATGGAGAAATCTTGAGGCTACTGTAAGAATAAGATTGAAAGCCAGAGGCAGGAGACTTGAATCCAAAACTTGAGAACACCAGAAAACTCCTGACTTCGGGGAACATTTATCAACAAGAGCTCATCCAAAAGCTTCCATACCTACATGGAAAACAAGCTCCACCCAAGAGCCAACAAGTTTCAGAACAAGACATACCACACTAATTCTCTAGCAATGCAGGCATATAACCCTGAGCATTAAAATACAGGTGGCCCAAAGTCACACCAAACCCACAGACACCTCAAAACTCACTACTGGATAATTCACTGTACTCCAGGGAGAAGAGCTCCAGCTCAACCCACCAGAACACTGATGCAAGCTTCCCTAACCAGGAAACCTTGACAAGCCACTCTTCCAAACCAATCCACAGGGAGGAACCTCCCCAACAAAGAGGAAACACAAACTTCCAGCAAACAGAAAGGCAATCCAAGACACAGCAATCTAAACAAAATGAAAAGGCAGAGAAATATTCAACAGGTAAAGGAACATGATAAATGCCCACCAAACCAAACCAAAGAGGATGAGATAAGGAGTCTACCTGAAAAAGAATTCAGAATAATGATAGTAAAGATGATCCAAAATTTTGACAACAAAATGGAGTTACAGATAAATAGACTGGAGACAAGGACTGAGAAGATGCAAGAAATGTTTAACAAGGACCTAGAAGAAAAAAAAAAAAAAGAGTCAATCGATGATGAATAATGCAATAACTGACATCAAAAGCACTCTGGAAGGAACCAACAGTAGAATAACTGAGGCAGAAGATAAGTGAGGTGGAAGATAGAATGGTGGAAATAAATGAAACAGAGAAGAAAAATTTAAAAAAATAATTAAAATAAATGAGGACAACCTCAGAGACCTCTGGGACAATGTTAAATGTCCCAACATTCGAATCAGAAGTTCCAGAAGAAGAAGACAAAAAGAAAGGCCATGAGAAAATACATGAGATAATGATTGAAAACTTCCCTAAAATGGGGAAGGAAGTAGCCACCCAAGTCCAAGAAACCCAGAAAGTTCAAAATAGGATAAAACCCAAGGCAAAACACCCCAAGACACATATTAATCAAATTAACAAAGATCAAACACAAAAAGCAAATATTAAGAACAGCAAGGGAAAAGCAACAAATAACACATAATGGGATTACCATAAACTTCCAAAACTGTACGAGGAAGAAAGAGAAAATCTTAACAGAATTATCACAAGCACACAAATTGAAACTGTAATCAGAAATCTTCCAACAAAGAAAGCCCTGGACCAGATGGCTTCACAGCTAAATTATACCAAAAATTTAGAGAAGCGCTAACACCTATCCTACTCAAACTCTTCCAGAAAATTGCAGAGAAAGTTAAACTGCCAAACTCATTCTATGAGGCCATCATAACCCTAATACCAAATCAGACAAAGATGCCACAAAAAAAGAAAACTACAGGCCTATATCACTGATGAAAATGGATGCAAAAACCGTTAACAAAATTCTAGCAAACAGAATCCAACAGCGTCTTAAAAAGATCATACATCATGACCAAGTGGGTTTTATCCCAGGGATGCAAGGATTCTTCAATCTTTGTAAATCAGTCAGTGTGATACACCACATTAATGAATTGAAAGATAAAAAACATATGATTATTTCAATAGATGCAGAGAAAGGCTTTGACAAAACTCAGCATCCATTTATGATTAAAAAAACCCTCCAGAAGCAGGCATAGAAGAAACATGCATCAACATAATAAAAGCCATATATGATAAACCCACAGCAAACATTATCCTCAATGGTGAAAAATCGAAAGCATTTCCCCTAAAGTCAGGAACAAGACAAGGGTGCCTACTCTCACCACTACTATTCAACATAGTTTTCAAAGTTTTAGCCACAGTAATCAGAGAAGAAAAAGAAATAAAAGGAATCCAGATTGGAAAAGAAGAAGTACAACTCTCGCTGTTTGCAGATGACATGACCCTCTGCAGAGAAAACCCTAAAGACACCATCAGTAAATCACTAGAGATAATCAATGAATATAGAAAAGTTTCTGGATATAAAATTAACACACAGAAATCCCTTGCATTCCTATACACTAAAAATTAGAAAACAGAAAGAGAAATTAAGGAAACAATTCCATTCACCATTGCAACGAAAATAATAAAATACTTAGGAATAAATCTACCTAAAGACACAAAAGGCCTATATAGAGAAAACTATAAAACACTGATGAAAGAAATCAAAGAGGACACAAATAGATGGAGAAATATACCATCTTCATGGATTGGAAGAATCAATACAGTGAAAATGAATATATTACCCAAAGCAATCTATAGATTCAATGCAATCCCTATCAAGCTACCAACAGTAGTTTTCAGAGAACTAGAACAAATAATTTCACAATTTGTATGGAAATACATAAAACCTCGAATAGCCAAAGCAATCTTGAGAAAGAAGAACTGAACTGGAGGATTCAACCTGCCTGACTTCAAACAATACTACAAAGCTATAGTCATCAATACAGTATGGTACTGGCACAAAGACAGAAATATAGATCAATGGAACAAGATAGAAGGCCCAGAGACACACACCTATGGACACCTTATATTTGATAAAGGAGGCAAGAATATACAATGGAAAAAAGACAATCTTTTTAACAAGTGGTGCTGCGAAAACTGGTCAACCACTCGTAAAATAATGAAACTAGAACACTTTATAACGCCATACACAAAAATAGACTCAAAATAGATTAAAAATCTAAATGTAAGACCAGAAACTATAAAACTCCTAAAGGAGAACATAGGCAAAACACTCTTCGACATGAATCACAGCAGGATCCTCTATGACCCACCTCCCAGAATATTGGAAATAAAAGCAAAAATAAACAAATGGGACCTAATGAAACTTAAAAGCTTTTGCACAACAAAGGAAACTATAAGCAAGGTGAAAAGACAGCCCTCAGATTGGGAGAATATAATAGCAAACAAAGTAACAGACAAAGGATTAATCTCAAAAATATACAAGCAACACCTGCAGCTCAATTCCAGAAAAATAAATGACCCAATCAAAAAATGGGCCAAAGATCTAAACAGACATGTCTCCAAAGAAGACATACAGATGGCTAACAGACACATGAAAAAATGCTCACCATCACTCATTATCAGAGAAATGCAAATCAAAACCGCAACGAGGTACCATCTCACGCCAGTCAGAATGGCTCCTATCAAAATGTCTACAAACAATAAATGCTGGAGAGGGTGTGGAGAAAAGGGAACCCTCTTACACTGTTGGTGGGAATACAAACTAGTGCTGCCACTATGGAGAACAGTGTGGCGATTCCTCAAAAAACTGGAAATAGAACCGGCATACAGCCCAGCAATCCCACTGCTGGGCATATACACCAAGGAAACCACATCTGAAAGAGCCATGTGTACCCCAATGTTCATCATAGCACTGTGTACAATAGGCAGGGCATGGAAGCAACCTAGATGTCCACCAGCAGATGAATGAATAAGAAAGCTGTGGTACATATTCACAATTTAACATTACTCAGCTATTAAAAAGAATGCACTTGAATCAGTTCTAATGAGGTAGATGAAACTGGAGCCTAGTATGCAGAATGAAGTAAGTCAGAAAGAAAAACACCAATACAGTATATTAAAACATATATATGGAATTTAGAAAGATGGTAATGATGACCCTATATACGAGACAGTAAAAGAGACAGATGTAAAGAACAGATTTTTGGACTCTGTGGGAGAAGGCAAGGGTGGGATGATTTGAGAGAATAGCATTTAAACATATATATTACCATATGAGAAATAGATCACCAGCCCAGGTTCGATGCATGAGACAGGATCATCAGGGCCAGTGCACCGCGATGACCCTGAGGGATGGGATGGGGAGTGAGGTTGGAGGGGATTCAGGATGGGTAACACATGTATACCCATGGTTGATTCATATCAATGTATGGCAAAAACCACTACAATATTGTAAAGCAATTAGCCTCCAATTAAAAGAAACACATTAATTTAAAAAATAAATTAAGAAAATAGAAATAAAAAAAAATTAAATGCTTTTAAAGGATCTAGAAAGCAAACAATTCCAGGCACATTTGAAAGGGAGTAGAGTCTTGTATAAACAAGCAAGACAGAGAGGAAAAAATTCAAACTTCTTTTTTTAAATAAATTGACACAATAAATTTTTATCCAGAATGGCAAACAAAAGAAAAAACACATAAATTATCAATCTCAAGAATGAGATTACTATTTACAGTGTAGATCAATAAAACACCACTTTTTCATATCAGCTTCTTGCCTGAAAAATGTCTTAGTTTCTAACTGAATGAATATTTAAGGCTGATACTAATTGCATCTCCTAAGCTCTCTCTTGCCATTTTTTTTTCTCTTTTCTTCATTTTCATGTTGAATCAAAGGCCAAATAATATTAACATGCGTATTGTAATGATAACTTCTCACTGTCTTGAGCAGTCTTGCAAAATCAAAGCCTTGTTTCTATTAAGTGATGCTGGGAACGAACAGCCAAAAGTAACATGCATTTTCCTGTGAAGAAGGATGCTGGGAATAAGGTTTCTAATGAGAAAAAAAGAAAATCAGAAGAACGTCCATTATTTGGAAAATCCTCTCCATGTAGAGAAATAATCACATAGCTGTTCTTGATCAGACTTATATTCAGATTTTATAACTTTGCCTCTTTCCAACATGCTTGTGAAGTCAAGTGGGCCTTAGAAAGCATCACTACGAACAAAGCTAGTGAAGGTGATGGAATTCTGGTTGAACTATTTCAAATCCTAAAAGATAATGCAGTGAAAGTGTTGCACTCAATATGCCATCAAATTTGGAAAATCTAGCAGTGGCCACAGGATTGGAAAAGGCCAGTTTTCATTTCCAATCCCAAAGAATGCTCAAACTACCACATAATTGTACTCATCTCACAAGCTAGTAAAGTAATGCTCAAAATTTTCCAAACCAGGCTTCAACAATACATGAACCATGAAATTCCAGGTGTTCAAACTGGTTTTAGAAAATGCAGAGGAACCAGAGATCAAATTGCCAACATCTGCTGGATCACCAAAAAAGCAAGGGAGTTCCAGAAAAAAAAAAAAAAAAAAAAAAAACACAATTTCTGCTTTATTGACTATGCCAAAGCCTTTGACAATGTGGATCTCAGCAAACTGTGGAAAATTCTGAAAGAGATGGGAATACCAGACCACCTGACCTGCCTCTTGAGAAATATGTATGCAGGTAAAGAAGCAACAGTGAGAACTGGACATGGAACAGCAGACTGGTTCCAAATCGAGAAAGAATTATGTCAAGGCTGTATATTGTCACCTTGCTTATTTAACTTATATGCAGAGTACATCATGGGAAATGCTGGGCTGGAAGAAGCACAAGCTGGAATCAAGATTGCTGGGAGAAATATCAATAACTTCAGACATGCAGATGGCATCACACTAATGGCAGAAGGTGAAGAAGAACTAAAGAGCCTCTTGGTGAAAGTGAAAAAAAGAGAGTGAAAAAATTAACTTAAAACTCAACATTCAGAAAACTAAGATCATGGCATCCAGTCCCATTACTTCATGACAAATAGATGGGGAAACAGTGGAAATAGTGGCTGACTTTTTTTTTCTGGGCTCCAAAATCACTGCAGATGGTGATTGCAGCAATGAAATTAAAAGATGCTTGCTCATTGGAAGGAAAGTTATGGCTAATCTAGGCAACATATTAAAAAGCAGAGACATTACTTTGCCAACAAAGGTCCATCTAGTCAAGGCTATAGTTTTTCCAGTAGTCATTATGGATGTGAGAGTAGGACTATAAAGAAGGCTGAGTGCCAAAATTTGATGCTTTTGAATGTAGTGTTGGAGAAGACTTTTGAGAGTCCCTTGGAAAGCAAGGCAATCCAACCAGTCCATCCTAAAGGATATCAGTTCTGATTATTCATTGGAAAGACTGATACTGAAGTTGAAACTCCAATACTTTGGCCACCTGATGTGAAGAACTGACTCATTTGAAAAGACCCTGATGCTGGGAAAGATTGACGGTAGGAGAAGGGAATGACAGAGGATGAGATGGTTGGATGACATCACCGACTTGATGGACATGACTTTGAGTAAACTCTAGGAGTTGGTGATAGACAGGAAGGCCTGGCGTGCTGCCATCCATGGGGTTGCAAAGAGTTGGACACGACTGAGTGACTGAACTGAATTGAAGTGAATATGGGAATTTCTTTCATATAGATGACAGTTTCTGAAAAATAAAACTGAAAACTTGCATATTTAAAAAAGCACTCCAAACAATTTTGCCACCTCTCTCTGGAGATAACACCTTACACCTATCAGGATGACTATTATCAAAAAGACAGCACAGAACAATTGTGGGCAAGGATGTGAGAAAGACGAAACCTTGTGCACTGTTGTTGAGAATGCAAATAAGTGCAGCCACTATGGAAAACAGTATGAAGATTTCTCAGAAAGTTAAAAATAGAAATATTGTATACTCAAGCAGTTCTACTACTATGTATTTATCTAAAGAGAACAAAAACATGGATTTTAAACGATATGTTCAATCTTATATTCGTTGCAGCTTTATTTAAAATAACTGAGATATGGAAACAACCTACATGTCTATCAATAGAGGAATGGATAAAGAAGATGTAACAAACATATCTATTACACTGTCATAAAAAAAGAAATATATAAATATAAAATCTTGCTATTTTCAACAATGTGGGTGGACCTAGAGAGTATTATTCTAAGTGAAATAAGTCAGATAGAAAAAGATAAGAAACAGTTTCAAACATACAAAGAAGAAACTGGTCATTGTCAGAAGGAAAGGGAGTGGGAGGAGAAGAGTAATAGGTGAGGGAGAATAAGAAATACAAACTTCCATTTACAAAATAGATGAGCTAAGGTTATGAAATGTTCAGTGTGGGTAATATAATACAATAGCTTCATATATTTGTATGGTTACAGGTTATAACTAAACTTATGATCCTAATCATTTTGAAATGTACAGAAATATCACATGTGTTGTATATCAGGAACTAACATGTTGTAGGTCAGGTATACATTAAAAAAAAAAAAAAAAAGAAACCAACTCATATAAAAGAGATCTGATTTGTGTTACCAGTGGCAGGGCTCAGGGGAAGAGTAACTGGATGAAGATAATCAAAAGATATGAGCTTCCCCTTATAAATAAATATCCAGGATGTAATGTACAACATGACAAATATAATTAAAACTGCTCTATTATACGCAAATGTTGTTGTATGTAAATGTTGTTACAAGAGTAAATCCTGAGATTTCTTATTACAAGAAATCTTTCATCTGTTTTTAATATTAAGGTGAAAGGTGTACACTAAACTTACTTTGGTTGTAATTCTATGACATATGCAAGTCAAATCCTTATGTTGTATACTTTAAACTATAAAGTGATATCAATTGTATCTCAATAAAATTGGAAGAAAAAAGTTTCTGAAATGATTAAGAGGTTCATAGGGAAACTGCATAGACAGAAAATATTAAACAACTGATGAAAGCTAGTTATTACTTTCTAAACACATATTTGCAATTGCAACCTTTGTTCATAAAGAAGGAATTGAGCTATACACAGAAAGTTATAGCTGTAAATAGTTTGCTTTCATATGGATTAAAATGAATGTTTTAGAGGGAACATAGACAGTATCAAAATAATAAGCTTACCAGATATATTAATTTATTTTTATGATGTTTAAAAAGCTGTGTATGTGGTTTTTGCATATGTTTATTAAATTCCTTTGAAAACTAATAAGCAAAGGGATCTAGATTATTAATGCAGGAGGTGTATATCAGATGAGGGAAAGGGGATTTGAGAAGAGAAAGACAGCACATTTACTGTCAATTAAATAACAGCATAAATTTTTCAATACAATGCAAGAAATTCTAGACTGATAGAAACGGGAAACATAAAATCTGAATCAAAACAAACAAAGTATGGAATTTCTAGACTCTGTTAAGATTCAGTGCATGAATTGGAGCTCATGGAAACTACAAGGCTTGATATAGAGGTATGTTTCACTTAAGATCTTCCTATGGAGTTGATGGGTTCAGTTCAATTCAGTTCAGTCACTCAGTCGTGTCCCACTGTTTGTAACCCCAGCAGCACGTCAGCCCTCCCTATCCATCATCAACTCCCAGAGTCCACCCAAACCCATGTCCATTGAGTCAGTGATGCCATCCAACCATCTCATCCTCTGTCACCCCCTTCTCCTCCTGCCCTCAATCTTTCCCAGCATCAGAGCCTTTTCTTTCTTTCTTTCTTTCTTTTTTTCTTCATTTATTTTTATTAGTTGGAGGCTAATGACTTCACAACATTTCAGTGGGTTTTGTCATACATTGACATGAATCAGCCATGGAGTTACAAATGAGTCAGCTCTTCGCATCAGGTGGCCAAAGTATTGGAGTTTCAGCTTCAACATCAGGGCTTACAATGAAAACCCAGGACTGATCTCCTTTAGGATGGACTGGTTGAATCTCCTTGCAGTCCAAGGGACTCTCAAGAGTCTTCTCCAACACCACAGTTCAAAAGCATCAATTCTTAGTCTCTCAGCTTTCTTTATAGTCCAACTCTCACATCCATACATGACCACTGGAAAACCACAGCCTTAACTAGATGGACAATTGTTGATAAAGTGATGTCTCTGCTTTTTAATACTGTCTAGGTTGGTCATAACTTCCCTTCCAAGGAGTAAGCATATTTTAATTTCATTATCAGGAAAACTCTTAGGACCTACACATTGCTGTCTATTTAACTCATAATTGTTGAAGCATGTAGTATTTATCATGGATTAAGTATCTTAATATAACAATAAGTAAAATGAGTTTCTCTGATAGTCTTGTTAGATGCCTCTCTGATTGATGGTGGTTTAGTCTCTTAAGTCATGTCCGACTCTTGTGTACCCATGGACTGTAGCTCACGAGACTCCTCCTTCTGTGGGATTCTTCAGGTAAGAATATTGCAGTGAGTCACCATTCCTTCCCCAGGGGATCTTCCTGACCCAGGGAATGAACCCAAGTCTCCTGCATTGCAGGTGGATTCTTTTACCAACTGAAGTACCAGGGACACAGGATGTGAAATGAATGACCTAAGGAAGTGGAAGGGCTTTCAAAATCATGATTAGATGATGAGATTGTATGTAAACAGTGGACCTACCATAATGGTCCTAATACTGTCTCTTGAGAAATCTGTATGCAGGTCAGGAAGCAACAGTTAGAACTGGACATGGAACAACAGACTGGTTCCAAATAGGAAAAGGAGTACATCAAGGCTGTATATTGTCACCCTGCTTATTTAACTTATATGCAAAGTACATCATGAGAAACGTTGGGCTGGAAGAAGCACAAGATAGACTCAAGATTGCCGGGAGAAATATTAATAACCTCAGATATGCAGATGACACTACCCTTATGGCAGAAAGTGAAGAGCAACTAAAAAGACTCTTGATGAAAGTGAAAGAGGAGAGTGAAAGAGTTGTCTTAAAGCTCAACATTCAGAAAACTAAGATCATGGCATCTGGTCCCATCATTTCATGGGAAATCAATGGGGAGACAGTGGAAAGAGTATCAGACTTTAGTTTTTTGGCCTCCAAAATCACTGCAGATGGTGATTGCAGCCATGAAGTTAAAAGACACTTACTCCTTGGAAAGAAAATTATGACCAAACTAAACAGCATATTAAAAAGCAGAGACATTACTTTGCCAACAAAGTTCCGTCTGGTCAAGGCTATGGTTTTTCCAGTGGTCATGTATGGATGTGAGAGTTGGACTGTGAAGAAAGCTGAGTGCCAAAAAATTGATGCTTTTGAACTGTGGTGTTGGAGAAGACTCTTGAGAGTCCCTTGGACTGCAAGGAGATCCAACCAGTCCATCCTAAAGGTGATCAGCGCTGGGTTTTCATTGTAAGCCCTGATGTTGAAGGTGAAACTCCAATACTTTGGCCACCTCATGCGAAGAGTTGACTCATTGGAAAAGACCCTGATGCTAGGAGGGATTCGGGGCAGGAGGAGGAGGGGACGACAGAGGATGAGATGGCTGGATGACATCACTGACTCGAGGGCATGGGTTTGAGTAAATTCCTGGAGTTGGTGATGGACAGGGAGGCCTGGTGTGCTGCGATTCATGGGGTCGCAGAGTTGGACACGACTGAGCAACTGAACTGAACTGAACTGATTGTTACTTTGACTATAACTCACACAACTAACATCTCTAGAGAGTGTTCAGGGTTGTAAAGATAGCCCTATTTGTTTATTTCTCTTGCCCTGGATAGCACTGCATTATCAAAAAAAAAAAAAAAAAATAAGTAACTTTTTATTTTATTATTTCCCAGATCAAAGAACAAACCCATGTCCTCTTCATTGGCAAGTGAATTCTTTATCACTGATCCCACAGGTAAGCCCTATGTAACTTCTATAAGGCTACTTTTGCCAATATGATGTCAGATCCACAGTAAGTTTTCTGTCCAAATAGATATGTGTTTTAAAAAGCCAAGGTTGAAAGGTTTTACATGTTGTGTCCCTCATGGGCATCACTCTTTTGCACATAGGGAAAGTCTCAGATATGATAAATTTATTTCACTTTGCATTTGAGCTCATGTTATTGATACTAGTAATTGAAACCTTCTGTGTTAAGTAGGACTCAGGCATGTCTAACTTCAGTGGAAGCATGTCTGCTCTGGCAAGAGATGATGGAGAGGTTGCTCCCATAAGAAAAGCTACACATTTCCCAATTTAAGTGAATACTTTTATGTGCATAAGAAATTGTCAATTTAAAATTCTATATTATAACATGAAACATTACAGTAAACATTTGATGAAACATCTGTCATTCTCTTAATTTTCAGTAGAAATAAAACTGGAGGTTTTTTGCCATTTGCCAAGTAGTGGATGCCAATTAATGCAATATCAAAGCCATAAAATATGGCTGAAATGATGCAAAACAATAGCTAAATTTATTGACAATTAATTTTAAAATCAGTTTGTCCTCAAATTTCTGGAGAACATTGGCTATTTTCGACCCTTTAGCATCCATTCCCATTTTAGTTTACTCATAATAACTTGCTTTTCCTATAGGAATTTCTATCTCCATCCTTATGACTACATGCCATACCTAACTCATTCCTTGGGGAGGAAATAGCCACTTGTCTGGTTCAGAGCACCCATAGGTGTAGTCTGTGAAAAAAGAAACTTCTTTACCATTCAAAAAGAATTCCTGGGAAAGAGAATGTAATTGTGGAACACCTAGAAATTGCTGGCAAATGTGTCATAGTGTGATACAGCCAGGTTTCTTGTAAAGAAAACACAAAGGAATTCCTAGAAGAGGGAAAAGGAAAGAACTGAGAAAAGGAGGGAATGAGGGAGAAAGGTGCTGGGTGAAGGGAAGGAAAAGGGGAGGGTGGGGAGAGAGAGAAAGGGTGACATTTTGGACATTGCCTCAATTCTGCATCAAATTTTTGTTGTTGTTCAGTTAGTCATGCCTGACTCTTTGAAACCCCATAGCCTGAAGCATGCCAGGTTTCCTTGCCCTTCACTATCTCCCTGAGCTTTCTCAAACTCATGTCCATTGAGTCAATGATGCCATCCAACCATCTCATCCTTTGTTGCCCCCTTCTCCTCCTGCCCTCAATCTTTGTCAGTATCAGGGTCTTTTCCAATGAGTCAGCTCTCCGCATCAGGTGGTCAAAGTATTAGAGCTTCATCTTTAGCATCATTCCTTCCAATGAATATTCAGGGTTGATTTCCTTTAGGATTGACTGGTTTGATCCCCTTGCTGCCCAGGGAACTCTCATGAGTCTTCTCCAACACCACAGTTCAAAAGCAGCATCAATTCTTTGGTGCTCAGCCTAATTTTACTTAACATAATGTCTACAACTGGACTTTTAAGTTAATAAAGCCAACATTATTGTGTGAGCCAGTTTGAAAATATTTTCGATTATTTATATCCCAAAAACCTCTCACTTACACACCATTAACTCTGATGTCTTTTGTTGTCTTTGTTACACTTTTTGTTTTTGTAGTTGCAGGAAGAGGTAGAAGCCCTTTGCAGTAGTAGTCCACAGACAGCAAAAGTTCCCCAAACCCTAGCATACATTGCAATCTACACGACCTGACTAAATAAGACTTCAATTCTCTCATGCCCAGAATTACGGTCTGAAGACTTGTGCATCAGGTAGGATCATTAATTTTTATGGCTTTTCCCTTTTACCCTAGTCTCCCATAACCACTGGCTTAGGTGATTGCTTTTGGGCAGAGAAAACTGATTTGCAATCCATGATTCCAGCAGGGGAAGATAAAGTTCACTTTCTGGCAGGTTAAGTTCTTGGAGAATAGGACAGGCATTTTCTTTAAATCATGGGAGGGTCTAAATAGGATAATCTAGTCCCACCAAAGCTGAGCCAACAGGATAAAATGCACTTTATTAGTTCAACTATTACATTGCTTATACAGTTATCTAATGCCCATAAATATCTGCAATAAAGCTTTAGTAGGATGACAGAGGACTTTTAATTAGACAAATCACAACACCTTTCCGTATATTAATACTTTCCTTTAGGTTTGCCTTTTAAAAATATGTCTGGCTAATTAAAACCTGATAAGAAACATTGTTTCCTAAAGTGTTGTTCTCAGGAAAAAAAAAAATGTGTACTTCTCTCTCTTGCAAAAATAGAAAATACATAAATATATCTGATTAATATAATATATATATATATATATATATATATATATATATATATATATATATATATGTTGGCCCATTGGAATTCCAACCTGAGTGACTAGCGTTAGGGGGAGATATCAGAGAATGATTGAAAAGTCATGATTTAGGAATAAATGCAGAAGACCAGTGGCTACCCTTGAGGAAATATTACCTAGTCTGGTAAGAGTTTGCTTTGGAATGTGCTTCCGTGTGAGTGATAGTTTCTCTTAGTGTTATTACCATCTCCTTATCTAGTACCTATGGCAATCCAATCCAGTGTTCTTGACTGGAGAATCTCATGGACAAAGGAGCCTAGTGAGTTACAGTCCATGGTGTCTCAAAGAGTTGGATACAACAGAGCAACTAACACTGTATTCTCATATTAGCTATTTCTCCTTCATTGTAAGTCATCTTACTATTCATGATATCTACTCTATATTTACATGCAATCATAGAATGAAGGACTTCCCTGGTGCCTCAGATGGTAAAGAGTCTGCCTGCAATGTGGGAGACCTGGGTTCGATCTCTGGGTCGGGAAGTTCCCCTGGAGAAGGAAATGGCAACTCACTCCAGTATTCTTGCCTAGAGAATCCCACGGAAAGAGAAGCCTGGTGGGCTATAGTCCATGGGGTTGCAAAGAGTTGGACATGACTGAGCGACTAGCACACATAGAATCAAAGTTTTTGAAACTTGGTTAGGTTTTGCCTTAATGCTTAACTCTTCAGAAAGAAAATCTAGGAAAAAAAATCTGAGATATCATTCACTCCTATTTGAATAGGAATAGTGATCATAAATAAGAGATTGATATGCCCAAGATTATCTTCTCTGATTCCCTTTATTTGACCTTTGACACTGATAGAGAGGGCTATGCTCAGCACCACTTACCAGTATCTCTATGTTACAAGTCCTGGTGGAAGGTCCAAAGAACTAAACAAATAAATGGAAAATTTATCAATAGGTGGCAGATACAGATACACAAGGCATAGTTCAATAAGATTATTAACCTCTAGTATTTTTTTCAACTATAAAGCTAATTCCTTACAGTACTATTTATGCATTTTACATAAAAGGTTTAAGTGATTTGAGGAAAAACTTTATGCAAAAATTATGAAGAGCAGTAATCATCTAAAAAATAAAGATGTACATCTTTATTAATCAGAAAATAAAAAATAAATTAATGAAAAATAAGTAAAATTCTGAAAGTGCATTTCTTAAGAGACAATGATCATTTTGATATGTGTCTAACTTTCTAGGTTAGAGTTATAGATGTTGAAATTCCATTTGTAAGAAGAAAACCAAATTTTTTTAAGGGTGAATGCTTTTTTGATCCATTTTTAATTCTACAAAATTTTAATAAGGCTTTTAAATCTTAAATTTTTAATTTTGTAAACTGATGTAGTTTTGGTTACTTATAAAAAAGCAATAATATATATACTTAATTTAAAACATCAATGTTGTATAAAATATAGCAGTCTGGATGGTGAAAATACTTCCTGGAGATACACTGATGATAACAAATGTCTCCTCCAAACTATTTTGTGGATCTGATAGGCAAAGAACCCCAAATACTGAAAAGTCCAAAATGTATACAATAATCTATGCTGTTGCTGTTCAGTTGCCCAGTTGTGTCCAACTCTGCAACTCCATGGACATTAACTTCCTTGGCCTCCCTGTCCGTTACCTTCTCCTGGAGTTTGTCGAAGTTCATGTTCATTGCATCAGTGATGTCATCCATTGAGTCCTCAGATGCCCTCTTCTCCTTCTGCCCTCAATCTTTCCCAGCATCAAGGACTTCACCAATGAGTTGTCTGTTTGCATCAGATGACCAGAATACTGGAGCTTCAGTTTCAACATCAGTCCTTCCAGTGAATGTTCAGGGTTGATCGCCCTTGAGGTTGACTTTAAGTCCAAGGGGCTTTCAGGAGTCTTCTCCAGCACCTCAGTTTGAAGCCATCAATAATGATCTATAGCTAAGTAGAAAATAGAGACACACATTATTCATTTCTCCTTGTTAGAAACAGGTGGAAGAGAAATTGGAATAAGGACACAGAAAAGTAAAAAATGATTCTACATAAAAGTGTAAACTTTCAAGATGATGAAAATAATTTAAAACATAAAAAAGAAACACAATATTCAAACTTAGGTGACAAATTAGTCAATATCTCAGTTATTCAGATAAATGCTTTTAGTTCTTCTTTTAAGAACCAAAATAATTTTCTAAAAAGTAAATGCAGAGTTTAAAAACAACAACAAAAACCAGGATATTTGTGTATCTTGATATCTAGCAGTCTTTGTCATGTTGTGAAATGTCTTTTTAAAATGGGAAAGACAAAATCTTAGAAATAGAAATAGAGAAGAAATGATGATGGATGTCATCTTTTTGTACTTTTCAGTAGCAAAATGCAAACAATCTCACTATTTTTTATATCACTTACCCCTTTTATATTATTTTCCTTTATGACTCTGCTCACACAATTTTATATACAGTTAGAGAGAAAAGACAAGACCAACTTCCCTCAAAGTAATTTTTCCTATCTTCCTTCTCAATCCCCTACCCAATGACCCACAAAAAACAGTATCAATAGTGTTGATACTAAACAGTATCAGCCTAAACAGTGTGCATGCCTGTTAAGTGGCTTCAGTTTTGTCTGACTCTTTGAAAACTTATGGACTGTAGCTCACCAGGCTCTTCAGTCCATGGGATTCTCCAGCCAAGAATATCATAGTGAGTTGCCATGCCTTCCTCCAGGGGATCTTCCTGACCTAGGGACAGGTCATTGACCTAGGGACTGTCTGCATTGGCAGACAGGTTCTCTATAACTAGCGCTACCTGGGACTCCCTAAAAGGAGTAAAAACTGACATTTAAATAGTCTTTGACATGTGTATGTGTGTTACTCACTCAGTAGTGTCTGACTATTTGTGACCCCATGGACTGTAGCCCTCCAGGCTCCTCTGTCCATGGAATTCTCCAGGCAAGAATACTGGAAGGGGTTGCATTCCCTTCTCCAGGGGATCTTTACAACCCAGGGATCAAACCCAATTTTCCTGCCCTGCAGGCAGATTCTTTACAGTTTGAGCCACCAGGGAAGCCTTTAGCATATCAATTTGCCTGACTCAATCAGTGTGTTTACGACTGTGTGATACGCTGGGAGCATTCCAGCAAAACAAGTTTGAAACAGCCAATTCCAGAAAGGCTTAGGCTGGAAAAAAACTAATATTGCAGCCCAAAGTTTTGGGGCCAGCTGTCAGGGGTTAATAGTTCAAATCATCAAACAAGGTGCCTTAACATCTGAGCCTGCTCCTGCTTATACTGAACTACCTAACTAAGGGTTCTGATTTGAGGGACTCACTAGTACTTTCCAAACATAAAATGCATTTCAAATTCCTTTATTCTTCTCTTTGTGTTAAATCCACTTTTCTTCCTGCCTGACACATCAACTAGTGAGGATGAAGTCAATACAGAAAAGACCTTAATATATATTGAGTTTACAAAGAGCATTTAAAGTGTTCTTTATTATTCTATGTTCTATTGCATATGACTTAAACTGCTCTATTTTGTAAAACACGATTAATGGAATATGACAGACTGGAATATGTTCTTAGTCATTTCCTCCCTGCTTCACAACTGGATTATGTAGTCTCACTTTCTGTTTTGTTAACTACAGTAATTTTACACTTCTTGATGTTGGGCTCATCACTTGATTTTCTTTGGCCAATGAGATGTTATTAGATGTAATATAAGCATTGGCTAGAATCATGACTGTGTAATTAAAGTTGGTCTTCACGCCTTTGCCATTACCCTGTGGGGGGTGGGGAACACATGCCTCAGGTGCCTGGCCACTCAGAGTTCAAGTTCCTTGGAGAAGAGCTGTTGGGCTAAGCCCAGATCCCGCCCTTGACCCAAAGAAATGTGAAAAAAAAAGCTTTTTTTTTTTTTTAATGACATTGAGGCATGTTGGTTGGTTGTTATACAGCATTACTTTAGCAAAGGTTAATGGAAAGTTATAGGGTTTTAGGTGCTGATATGATTACTTGAAGGGCCAAAGGATCTGACTCCATATGAAAATCTCAGAATGACTCCCCAGAAGCAAATGAACAGGCCCATGTGTAAACTGCCCTTTCTGGTACAATTACTCAGTTGCTATAGGAACTACTGATTCAAATATCACTTGTCCTAGAAAACATGTGTGAGAGCAGTTGGCTAACATAATGCATATTCATGGTTGAGATCTATGCTTAGCAATAATATACTATTAAGCCTTACTTTGACTCAAAGATTGGAAACAAGTTAACAAATAGATGGACATTTACCCCTTCTTGGATAAGTCACAAGCCACCAGGAACTATTGAAAGTGTTAAAAAATGAAAGTGCTAGTCGCTCAGTAGTGTACAACTCTTTGTAACCCACTGACTGTAGCCCACCAGTCTCCTCAATCCATGTAATTCTCCAGGTAAGAATACTGGAGTAGGTAGCCACTTCTTTCTCTAGAGGATTTTCCCTATCCAGGGATAGAATCTGGTATCCTACTTTGCAGACAGATTCTTTACCAACTGAGCCACCAGACAGACTGTTGAAACCTTCCAATAATTCATATAAAAATATAGGAATATGTACTCCTTTATATGAAAAGAATATACAAATGAGATAGTATTTCAATTATCTTTTTTCTCACTCAATTTTTCATACTCCTATCAACACTTTAATCAAGCAACAATACGCAACAAAACAAAACATAAAAACAAAAACAAAACAGAAAAAGCATTTGTGAAGAAAGAATAAAGTTTTACACTCATGGAACAACGGCACAGTAGGGAATTATATTTGAGATTTCAACATAGGTATCAAAAACTATTTTCATTGGCTTAACCCATTTAACATAATTTAACAATCTTCAGTCAGTCAAGTTCAGTCACTAAGTCGTGTCCGACTCTTTTCAACCCCATGAATCACAGCACGCCAGCCCTACCTGTCCATCACCAACTCCAGGAGTTTACTCAAACTCATGTCCATGGAGCTGGTGATGCCATCCAGCCATCTCATCCTCTGTCGTCCCCTTCTCCTCCTGCCCTCAATCCCTCCCAGCATCAGGGTCTTTTCCAATGCGTGAGCTCGTTGCGTGAGGTGGCCAAAGTATTAGCGTTTCAGCTTTGGCATCAGTCCTTCCAATGAACACCCAGTACTAGTCTCCTTTAGGATAGACTGGTTGTATCTCCTTGCAGTCCAAGGGACTCTCAAGAGTCTTCTCCAACACCACAGTTCAAAAGCATCAATTCTTCAGCACTCAGCTTTCTTCACAGTCCGACTCTCACATCCGTACATGACCACTGGAAAAACCATAGCCTTGACTAGACGGATTACTTGTTGCCTTGACTATTTTGTTGGCAAAGTAATGTCTCTGTTTTTAAATATGCTATCTAGGTTGCCCATAACTTTTCTTCCAAGGAGTAAGCGTCTTTAATTTCATGATGGCAATCACCATCTTCAGTGATTTTGGAACCAAAAAAAATAAAATCAGCCACTGTTTCCACTATTTCCCCATCTATTTGCCATGAAGTGATGGGACCGGATGCCATGATCTTAGTTTTTGAATGTTGAGCTTTAAGCCAACTTTTCCACTCTCCTCTTTCAAAAGGCTCTTTAGTTCTTCTTCACTTTCTGCCATAAGGGTGGTATCATCTGCATATCTGAGGTTATTGATATTTCTCCCTGCAGTCTTGATTCCAGCTTGTGCTTCCTCCAACCCACCATTTCTCATGCTGTACTCTGCATATAAGTTAAATAAGCAGGGTAACAATATACTGCCTTGACATACTCCTTTTCCTATTTGAAACCAGTCTGTTTTTCCATGTCCAGTTCTAACTTTTGCTTCCTGACCTGCATAAGGTTTCTCAAGAGGCAGGTCAGGTGGTCTGGTATTCCCATCTCTTTCAGAATTCAGTTTATTGTGATTCACACAGCTGAAGGCTTTGGCATAGTCAATAAAGCAGAAATATATACATTTTTGGAACTCTCTTGCTTTTTTGATGATCCAGCAGATGTTGGCAATTTGATCTCTGGTTCCTCTCCCTTCTCTAAAACCAGCTTGAGCATCTGGAAATTCATGGTTCAAGTATTGCTGAAGCCTGGCTTGGAGAATTTTGAGCATTATTTTACTAGCATGTGAGATGAGTAGCAATTGTGTAGTAGTTTGAGCATTCTTTGCCATTGCCTTCCTTTAGGGTTGGTATGAAAATTATCTGTGTGTGGTTGTCCTTAAAAAAGAAATTGAAACCCAAAGCCTAACCTCTCTAAGTATAATTATACAGCATTTGTAATTAGCACATTTAGAAACTCCAGGTAGCTAAGAATGTGTTCTAAAAAGAGCTCTTTCATATAAAAAGGAAAATAATAATGATGCCACACATTAATGCTCTCCTCTAGGCATTAATTACCTGTCTTCATTTATTTTGTATCACTTTAGCTTACACATAAATAAACCTTCCATGCAGGAATTAAAAAAAAAAAAAAAAACTCACAAAGCTATTTGAATGGTGGTTTAATTTTTATAACAACATTTTGCACAATTTTTTTTATTGCAAAGTAAGATTCAGAAGAGAAATGATGAGAAACTTGAGGCTTAACAAGTCAAAGTTAAATGACTTAGGCTGCATTTTCAATAAGGAGCAAAACTAGGGAAGAGAGTATTGGTATACAAAACACTGTTGCCATTCAACCACAAAACCCAGCTCTCATCTAACATGATACAAAGGATATTTTTAAGTCATTGTATGTTTACCCCTTGCCTGGGTTCCTTTCCTGATTTGGGAAGATCTCCTGGAGAAGGGAATGGCTATCCAATCCAGTATTCTTGTCTGGAGAATCCCATGGGCATAGGAACCTGCCAGGCTACAATCCATGGTGTCACAAAGAGTTGGACAGAACTAAGTGACTTTCACTGCCCATAATTAATCATAAATAGAAGCAATTTTTCACTGTTATAGTAATATTATTAGCCAGTTGTTTTTAGTTTTTGTATCATGCTCAGATTATATTTGATTGTTTATTTAAAGCTGCATATGTCAGGTGACATCAGTGGCAAAATCATTCTAATAAATGTAAAAATAAACGTTTCCATAAACACTTGTTCAACATTTTAAAAAAGCAAAGTTAAAAAAAAATAAAAATAAAAAAGCAAAGTTAATTAAAAAAAATCAAAATTTTCCTTTTTTTTTTTTAACTGAATTTGGAAATGGAATACTTCTTAAAAATTCTTTGGACTACAGTCTTTATATCAAGTAAGTTAAAAAGTTAAAACAAAGAAAATAGAAGTTATTTTAGAACGCTTAGTCCACCTCGAAACAAGCATTTAGACATCTAGTTCAAGGCATTAAATATTCAAATGCTTGTTTGATAGCTAATAAAGTACCTCAAAATTAGATAGCAGTAGAGGCCATATTTGGACACAGATCAGTTTGTGCTAGAGTGCTCTAGTAAATAAAGAGTAAAGCACAAAGAATGTCAGAAAAATAATTATACACACACACATATATACACTAACTCAAAAACAATTCCAGAATACATTAGATAACAGCAACGATTTGTGTTTTATATCAAAGTATTGATACAGTTTTCATGGAGGCAATACAAATTAATTGAGACTGAAGCATTTCTGAATTCAGTCTAGTCTCCGACTACAAGTATCTCTTAAATTTTGCCCTTCAGTCTCTCCTACTGAAATTGTTCTCTGACTACATCCAGGTTTCTTTTATTTCACATTCCTATTTCTTTTATTTTCTCCTTTAGAACCTGCCATTCCATCTGTTCATAAGGGATAGCCCCAACCTACTATCAGTTTTTGAGGCCATGTGTGGAACCTCTTAAAAATACCCTCTTTGAATAAATACTGAACATAGTTTAAATTTATTGCATTAAAATGTAAACTCTCTTGGAGATAGAATCATTGCTCCAAATTCAATTTTCTTGTAAAATTGTATGTATGATATTTTAGTAACTGCCTTATTGTAACATGGCTTCCCTTTTAGTTTATCTGATTTGTACTTGTCTAGTCTGTCACTGGGCTTCCCTGGTAGCTCATTTGGTAAAGAATCCACCTTCCACGAGGGAGACCTGGGTTTGATCCCTGAGTTGGGAAAACCCCCTGGAGGAGGACATAGCAACTTACTCCAGTATTCTTGCCTGGAGAATCCCACTGACAGAGGAGCATGGCAGGCTGAAGTCCATGTGGTCTCAAAGAGTCAGACATGACTGAGTGACTAAGCACAGCACTGCTGTCACTATCTGTTGGTCCTTTAATGGACCAGAACCTGGTGGTCCGGAGTCGATGATAAGAAAGTAAGAGAGAGAAAGAGGCTGATATCCCCTGGTTTACGTGGAAAGCCAATAGAGTCCTGTTCTTAGGGCTCGCGCTGCTGCACGTGGGCACCAGGCGCCCTCTCAAGTGGGTGAAGGCGCAGTGCGCCTTCTTGAGAGGGTCTTAGAAGCCCGGGCAAGAGAGTGAGCTCAGCGGGCCTCCGCGCTCCAAGGAATTAGCCTGAAAGAGAGAGAAGGAAAGAGAGAAAGAAAGAAAGAATAGAAAGAAAGAAGGAAAGAAAGAAAGAAAGACACGGGGACCCAAGCTCTGATGGAGCAAAGATGTTTTAATCAACACAGCATGGGCATATATACTGTCTTACAAGGTGGTTATTCTCAGCAAAGATAAAGATTAAAATTCCAGACTTACAAAACATAAGATGATCCCTATCAAAGAGAGAGTTGCAAACAGTCACCTTTTCATAAGAAGGAAGAGGGTACTTATCACTGTAATGAGAAATGCCTGGATTCCTCAACCCACCCCCCAACCCCCTCCCCAGGGAAGGCGTGCCTCTCCTCTTAATTCCTGAATATTCAGGAATTAATAAGGGCCAGATTGTTCCTGACAGATCCAGAACAGCACACAGGAAGCCTTTTGTTAAATGCTTCCTGACAACGATCATTCTTAGCATATGACACAGAAGACAGTATCAATGTATGTAATGTAAATATTATATTCATATTTTTTAACTGAACAAGTCATTGATTGCACTATCAATGCATACACAGATACACAGTGTTCTTTTATCCTTTGAGCCTTGCGAAGTGAAGTGAAGCCGCTCAGTCATGTCCAACTCTTTGTGACCCCATGGGCTGTAGCCCACCAGGCTCCTCGGTCCATGGAATTTTCCAGGCATGAATACTGGAATGGGTTTCCATTTCCTTCTCCAGGGGATCTTCCTGACCCAGGGATTGAACCCAGGTCTCCCGCATTGTAGGCAGACACTTTACTGTCTGAGCTACCAGGAAAGCCCATATTGAGCCTTGTATATATACCCAAAGTCTTTAGTTTCTATTTTTAAAGCACCTTTCCCTACTTTTCTAATGAACACTCTAATAATTTTTTTTCATGTATTTTTATTAGTTGAAGGCTAATTACTTTACAATATTGTAGTGGTTTTTGCATACATTGACATGAATCAGCCATGGATTTACATGTGTTCCCCATCCTGAACCCTCCTCCCACCTTCCTCCCCATCTCATCCCTCTGGGTCATCCCAGTGCACCAGCATTGAAACATATATATTATCAAGTGTGAAACAGATCACCAGTCCAGGTTGGATACACAAACACTCTAATTTAAAAAGTGTTAGAAACTATTTCCCACACTGAAGTTTCAATTCAATAAATAGAGAGACAGATAAAAGTGTCTTTCATATGCACATTGCAGAATAAATAATGGAACATTTTGAATTTTTCTTCAACTTTCACAGAATAAATGAATGCTGCTTTAGAAAGGCAATGCAGACTTCTGGATGAAATGAGGAAAAAAATATCATGTAATTAATTGTAAAGTACTGTATGGCCCATTTGAATATATATATATATAATAGGAAGGTAGTCCTATAAATTTCTACTTTTAAATGAAGCAGAATGATTTACAGATGAGAGTAGTCTTAAAATTTCAAGTCAAACTGATATTTTTCTTGCCTCACACAATCCTGTCTTCCTTCAAAATTTTCACATGATGATTTATCAAAGAGGAATTAGAAGAGTCCTTTTTGAGGCTCTTGCTCAGGGACAATGAATGCTGACTTCTATGAAATGATTACAGAAAGTGTTGTTATTGTTTAGTTGCTAAGTTGTGTCTCTTTGTGATCCCATGGACTACATAGCCCACCAGGCCCCTCTGTCCAGGGAATTTTCCAGGCAAGAATATGGGAATGAATTGTCATTTCCTTCTTTAAGGGATCTTACTGTCCCAGGGATTGAACCCATGATTCCTGCCACATCCCCTGCATTACAGGCAGTTTCTTTACCACTGAGCCAAACAGGAAACCCATACAAAAAGTGTATATAATTCTCCTTTTCATTTCCATGTTCTCCGTTTTTGGCATGCTAAAAGTTTTGGCTGCCTATACTTTATTCTTGGAAGTTCCAGTGGTAAAGCACTAGTGGTAAAGAACCCACTTGCCTGGATGGAAGATTTAAAGAGACATGGGATCAATCCCTAGGTCAGGAAGATACCCTGGAGAAGGGAATGTCAACCTACTCCAGTATTCTTGCCTGGAGAATCCCATGGACAGAGGAGCCTGTCGGGCTATGGTCCATAGTGTCCCAAAGAGTTCAACATGACTAAAGCAACTTAGCATGCAGGAGCATTTTATTCTTATAAACATTAACTCTGACAGTTCTTGATATTCCAGTCTGAGGGCTTAATGCAAAGAAAGATATCATTGCTCTTTAGAGTGGGTTTTGAGCTTCAAAGTTAAGATTGGGGGAAAAGGACTTTGGACAATTGCATTATTCAACATTCAGCAGATTAAAAAGCTTCTAGGGATTCCATGTAAGGGTCTGGTTTGCAGTCAAGGGAGTGTGTTCATGTAGGATATATATATATTTTTTATATTGGGCTATAGTTGATTCACAATTTTGTTTTAGCTTCAGGTGTACAGCAAAGTGATTCATTTATACATATATCTATTTTTTTTCAAATCATTTTCCCATTTAAATTATTACAGAATATTGAGAACAGTTCCTTGTGGTATACACGAGTTTCATGCTGGTTATCTGTTTTAAATAGTAGTGTGTATATATCAGTCCCAATTTCCCAATTTACCCCCCTTCTCCTTTTGTATTATTCACTGGCCTAGTTTATTAAAGAAATATTGTCTAAAGAAATTAAATAATGAACTTATGTAGATACAAAATAAACATGTGTTAAAGATTTTATTTAACTAACGATTAAGAAGAAACCAGTGGTGTATTGCAACCAATTAAAAAAACAATACAGAAAAAGTCATATTTTTAGATCAGAGATGTTTAAATGAATGAACAAATTGAACCAAAACTGGATTTTCCCATATTGGAAATATAGACAGTGAATAGAGACTCTTCTAAAGGAAATCAACCCTGAATATTCATTGGAAGTACTGATGATGAAGCTGAAGCTCCAACACTTTGGCCACCTGACAGAATCAGCTGACTTACTGGAAAAGAACCTGATGCTGTGAAAGACTGAGGGCAGGAGGAGAAGGGGACGACAGAGGATGAGATGGTTGGATGGCATCAGTGACTCAATGGACGTGAGTTTGAGCAGGCTGCAGAAGTTGAAATACAGGGAGGCGTGCTGCAGCCCATGGGGTCGCAAAGAGTTGGACACGACTGAGCGACTGAACTGTACTGAACTGATATAATGTGTGTGTGTGTGTGTGTGTGTGTGTGTGTGTGTGTGTATAATATATATATATTTGTATCCGTTCTTTATCAAGCAAGCCTGCATTGGGCCCCTCGGTGATATTCTCCCTACTACAGGTCACTGCATCATGGGTGGGGTTCCCATAAACATTGTCTTCAGTGTTGTTATCCATTTCTATGTGGTCCCTCTGCATGCAGAAGCTATAAATTAGCCCTCAGTTCTTTAGAAAGAATTGCCTGACATATAGGTGTAGATTCAGTGTGTCCTTGAGAGGAATTGGGTCTTTCTACACCACCATCTCGGACCCCTCTTAAAAGAATCCCTTCTTCTTAAATGGTAAATAATAACCCATTGTGTATTATCACAGTTTGCTTACCTATTCATTCATAAATGGATGCTTAGTCTGCTTTCACATTTAGCTGTTGTTAGCAATGCTCCTATGAGCATGATTGTACAAATACCTATTCCATATCCTACTTTCAATTATTATAGGTATATACCCAGGAATGGAATTTTGGATCGTATGCAAATCTTAATTTGTTTAATATTTTTGAGGAACCACTGTATTGTTTTCCACAGTGTCTGTACAATTTTACATTCTCACAAACAGTTCAGAAGTGGTTTAATTTCTCCATATACTCTCCAACATTTGTGAAATATCTTTTTCTTGATCCCATTTTTTTCCTTGAGCTTTTCGTTAGCTTTGATTTAATTCTATTACTTTTGAAGTGCTTGCTGCTGGCTTCCATGACACCACATAATATTAACTGTCTTATTGATATTACTTACCTTTGCCTCTTTTGTTCCTGATCTCTAAATGTCAGTATCCCTCTAATGTCTAATTACAACTCCTAAACTATTTTTATTAACTCTTCTTCTGCTATGACTTAACCAAATTTTCTGCCTGTAAACCTATTGCCAATAGATCTCATATAATTTTGTAGATCCTCCACGTGATAATTGAATCACTTTGAATTTTACAGTAGAATATATTTGAAAGGCAGTCTATCACAAAATTCATACACATCATATATATATATACATATATATATATATATATATATATATATACTCATTTTAAAATTCAAACTTGAATTCACTGTTATCCATTATTACACAAAACTACAGTGAAATAACTTAGAGAGGCAGTTACAAGGGTATATGTTAATATTCATATTATAAATGAGTTTATAGTTTATAATTGTTCAAGTAGATTACTGAATATATAATCTGGATAAATATAGTCCAGCTTTCATTCCAAAGTGACTGTAATTAATTTCATATGTTCTCTAGAGCATCAAGGGCAAATTAGTATCTAGTAAAAATATCAGACAAATAAATGAAGCAATGTTAACTAATGATACTATTGACAATAATAGAAATTATTTGCTGCACTTGTATTATGTAGAAAGCAGTAAGCCAATCAAAGGTTTTACAAATATTCTGATTTAAATTCATGTAAAAAAAAAAGAGGGGAATACTTTATTATTTTATTTTGCATAGGTAAAGAAAGTGGTGGAGAGTTCCAACAAAACGTGGTCCACTGGAGAAGGGAATAGGAAACCACTTCAGAATTCTTGCCTTGGAGCATCATGAACAGTATGGAAAGTGAAAAAGATTGGACACTGAAAGATGACCTTGCCAGGTTGGTAGGTACCCAATATGCTACTGGAGAGCAGAGGAATAACTCCAGAAAGAAGGAAGAAATGAAGCCAAAGCAAAAACAACAGCCAGTTGTGGATGTGACTGGAGATATAAGTAAAGTGCGATGTGGTAAAGAACAATATGGCATAGGAACCTGGAATGTTAGGTCCATGAATCAAGGCAAATTGGAAGTGGTCAAAAAGGAGATGGCAAAAGTGAACATCAACATTTTAGAAATCAGCAAACTAAAATGGACTGGAATGGGTGAATTTAACTCAGACGACCATTGTATATACTACTGTGGGCAAGAATCCCTTAGAAGAAATGGAATAACCATCATAGTCGGCAAAAGAGCCTGAAATGCAGTACTTGGATGCAAACTCAAAAATGACAGAATTATCTCTGTTCATTTCCAAGGCAAACCATTCAAAATCACAGTAATCCAAGTCTATGCCCCAAGCAGTAATGTTGAAGAAGCTGAATTTGAATGGTTCTATGAAGACATACAAGACCTTCTAGAACTAACACCCAAAAAAGACATCCTTTTCATTATAGGGGACTGGAATGCAAAAGTAGGAAGTCAAGAGATACCTGGAGTAACAGGCAAATGTGGCCTTGGAGTACAGAATGAAGCAGGGCAAAGGATAACAGAATTTTGCCAACAGAACAAACTGGTCATACAAACACCCTCTTCCAACAACACAAGAGACAACTCTACACATGAACATAACCAGATGGTCAATAATGAAATCAGATTGATTATGTTCTTTACAGCCAAAGATGGAGAAGCTCTATATAGCCATCAAAAAAAAAAAAAGATCAGGAGCTGACCATGGCTCAGATCATGAACTCCTTATTATAAACTTCAGACTTACATTGAAAAAAGTAGGGAAAGCCACTAGACCATTCAGGTATGACCTAAATCAAATCCCTTATGATTACACAGTGGAAATGACAAATAGATCCAAGGGATTAGATTTGATAGACAGAGTACCTGAAGAACTATGGACGGAGGTTCATGGTACTGTATAGGAGGCAGTGACCTAGACCATCCCCAAGAAAAAGAAATGCAGAAAGACAAAACAGTTGTCTAACAAGACCTTACAAATAGCTGAGAAGAGAAGACAAGCTAAATGCAAAGGAGAAAAGGATAGATATACCCATTTGAAAGCAGAGTTCCAAAGAATGAAAGGAGAGATAAGAAAGCCTTCCTCAGTGATCAATAAAAAGAAATAGAGGAAAACAATAGAATGTGAAAGACTGTAGATCTCTTCAAGAAAATTAGGGATACCAAGGAAACATTTCATGCAAAGATGGGCTCAATAAAGGACAGAAATGGTTTGGACCTAACAAAAGCAGAAGATATTAAGAAATGCAAGAAAACACAGAAGAACTGTACAAAAAAGATATTCCTGACCCAGAGAATCACGATGGTGTGATCACTCAACTAGAGCCAGACATCCTGGAATATGAAGTCAAGTGGGCCTTAGGAAGCATTACTATGAACAAAGCTAGTGGAGGTGATGGAATTCCAGTTGAGCTATTTCAAATCCTGAAAGATGATGCTGTGAAAGTGCTGCACTCAATGTGCCAGAAAATTTGGAAAACTCAGCAGTAGCCACAGGACTGGAAAAGGTCAGTTTGCATTCCAATCCCAAAGAAAGTCAATGCCAAAGAATGCTCAAACTACTGCACAATTGCACTCATCTCACACACTAGCAAAGTAATGCTCAAAATTCTCCAAACCAGGCTTCAGCAATACATGAACCATGAAATTCCAGGTGTTCAAGCTGGTTTTAGAAAAGGCAGAGGAACCAGAGATCAAATTGCCAACAACCGCTGGATCATCAAACAAGCTAGAGAGTTCCAGAAAAGCATCTATTTCTGTTTTATTGACTATGCCAAAGCCTTTAACTGTGTGGATCACAATAAACTGGAAAATTCTGAAAGCGATGGGAATACCAGACTACTTGACCTGCCTCTTGAGAAACCTGTATACATGTCAGGAAGCAACAGTTAGAACTGGGCATGGAACAACAGACTGGTTCCAAATAGAAAACGGAGTACGTCAAGGCTACTTATTTAACTTATATGCAGAGTACATCATGAGAAACACCGGGCTGGGCAAAGAACAATCTGGAATCAAGATTGCCAGGAGAAATATCAATAACCTCAGATATGCAGATGACACCACCCTTATGGCAGAAAGTGAAGAGGAACTAAAGAACATTTTGATGAACATGAAAGAAGAGAGTGAAAAAGTTGGCTTAAAGCTCAACACTCAGAAAACTAAGATCATAGCATCCAGTCCCATCACTTCATGAAAAATAGATGGGGAAAGAGTGGAAACAGTGGCTGACTTTATTTTTCTGGGCTCCAAAATCACTGCAGATGGTGATTGCAGTCATGAAATTTAAAGACGTTTACTCCTTGGAAGAAAAGTTATGACCAACATAGACAGTATATTAAAAAGCAGAGACATTACTTTGCCAACAAAGGTCTGTCTAGTCAAGGCTGTGGTTTTTCCAGTGGTATTGTATGGATGTGAGAGTTGGACTATAAAGAAAGCTGAGCGCAGAAGAATTGATGCTTTTGAATTGTGGTATTGGAGAAGATTCTTGAGAGTCCCTTGGACTGCAAGGAGATCCAACCAGTCCATCCTGAAGGAGATCAGTCCTGGGTGTTCATTGGAAGGACTGATGTTGAAGCTGAAGCTCCGATACTTTGGCCACCTGATGCAAAGCATTGACTCGTTGGAAAAGACCCTGAAGCTGGGAAAGATTGTGGGCAAGAGGAGAAGGGGACGACAGAGGGTGAGATAGTTGGATGGCTTCACCTACTCTTTGGATATGTGTCTGAGTGGACTCCGGTAGCTGGTAATGAACCGGGAGGCCTGGAGTGCTATGGTTCATGGGTCAAAAAGAGTCAGACACAACTGAATGACTGAACTGAATTGAGTGTAAATTAAAGTGTCTTATCCATCAAATATTCTTCTCTTTTCTTACTTAATTAAATAGTATTCTTAAGGAAAATTAGTGGTATTTATCTGAATTATGGGAGCAGTAATAATTACCTCAGTTCTAGCATACCCTGCAAATCAAAGTCAGGATTCCAGAGAAATTGTGTATTTCTATTACGTCTGGATCAAGAACCAAGAAAGTCAGTTAGATTATAATACCCAGACCCAACACAGTTGTCTAATAAATGGATTGAAAAATGGATAGAGACCTGTACATAAAGACATTATGGATGGTTTCGTTTGAGGGGGATTCAGCTTTCGTCTAAGAGAAACCAATCAGTACAAACCAGACTTTTAACAGTAATAGCATGGAGAGTTTATCACTCTTGGTCCAAATAAGAGAGGGAAACTATAATACTTTAGATATAATAAAATTAGTATAAAGAGTTGTATATTCCAACCGGAGTAACAAAGTATAACTTGCTGTAAATTCACCCTCTAGGATATTAAGAACTTTGTTCAGGGGGCAGTGTCTCATTGGAAGCATTATATACAAGTTTGTTCAAAGTACAGTTTTGGTAGAAGTCGCTGGGCACCGGGCTACCATGCACTGTAATAGTAAGGTTCTGAGGAGAGCTTGAGCGTTGCGGGAGGCTGATGAGAGAACATCCAAGCCAGGAAGCAAATCCCTTTCCTTCTGTAATGTCATCCCATCACAATCTATGGACAAACATCTTGATATTGTGCTTACAATGGAAAAATACATAAAATCTCCAGATTCATTTGCAAAAAGCAGGAAAACATATATGAATTGGGGCACAATGACATTAAATTTAACACCAGCGCTGAGCAAGATAATTTGTGTTGACCAACTATTGTTTGCTATTGAAATATGATATCTTGTTTCATTTGTTAGATTTTTCTTAACTGAAATAAGTTGACCTAAAATTCAAAGATTTTTAAATTTCAACTTCAACCTAAGTATTTATATCTTAATCTAATTGCTAAAATGTGAAAGAACATTTGCTTTATCTCATTCCATAGCTAGTAAAATGTTTTATTGAACTTCGTGTCTATTTTAATTTCTAGTATACATTTCTAATGAGATTAGAATTTATGTTAGCAAATACTTTGAAAGAAAAAGGAAAATATTCACACAGCCAAAAGAAAGTATTCATAAGTGTGTAAGGAGAAATTGGGAAGGGTCATACAGGAAAAGAGAGATGAAGTTATTCTATTTAAAAATGTATCTATATTTTCTTTCACTCTCTTATTTTTCCTAAACATATCTAAACTGTAGAAAACACAGTTTGTAAGTGGCTGTTTTTATAGTTAGAAAGCATCAGTATGCCTTGCATTCATGTCTAATCTACTCAAATGAAACTCAGGAACATGACTACTGAAGCTTTAAATCTCTTTTCCAACTGAAGTTGCATATAAATAATATTGTAATTCTACAGGGTAGAGGGCAATTGGATTCACATGTATGTCTTAGTGTGCGTTTATACAACACAGATGATTCCTGACTTATTATGGATTAATTGAAATATTTTAGTCTTTCCAATGGTGCAAAAGCAGTACATATACAGTAGAAATCATATTTCAAATTGTGAATTTTGATCTTTTCTCAGGCTGCATATATGAGGAACCATATTCTCTAATGACGCTGGGCAGTGTCAGTGAGCCACAACTCCCAGTCAGCCACAAGATCATGAGGATAAACAACTGATACATGTACAACAATTCTGCACTCATAAACCAAACTACTTTCCGCTTTCAGTATAGTACTCAATAAAGTACATGACATTTTTACTATCACAATAAAGACTTTTTGTTAGATGATTTTCCCAATTATAGGCAAAAGTAAGTATTCTCAGCATATTTTAAAAGACTAGACTAAGCTATTATTTTTAATAAATTAGTATGCTCACTTTGCTTTCAACTTACAGTGGATTTACCAAAATGAATTCCATCATAAGTTGAAAAAGATCTGTAGTAGTAGATGATTTTGGTGTCCCCTCTAGACTGAGAGCTATGATGCATATTTTAACAAATACTTCATTTTTGTTTTAACTTTTCATTTAATACTGGAGTATAGTTAAGAGAAGTGAAAAGCAAAGGAGAAAAGGAAAGATATACCCATTTGAATTCAGAGTTCCAAAGAATAGCAAGGAGATATAAGAAAACTTTTCTCAGTGATCAGTGCAAAGAAAGAGAGGGAAAAAAAAAAAAAATAGAATGGGAAAGACTAGAGATCTCTTCAAGAAAATTAGAGATACCAAGGTAACATTTCATGCAAAGATGGTCAAAATAAAGCACAGAAGTGGTATGGACCTAACAGAAGCAGAAGATATTAAGAAGTGGCCAGAATACACAAAAGAACTGGACAAAAAAAAAATCTTCATGACCCAGATAACCATGATGGTGTGATCACTCACCAAGAGCCAGACATCCTGGAAGGTGAAGTCAAATGGGCCTTAGGAAGCATCACTATGAACAAAGCTAGAGGAGGGGATGGAGTCCCAGTTGAGCTATTTCAAATCCTCAACGATGATGCAGTGAAAGTGTTAAACTCAATATGCCAGAAAATTTGGAAAACTCAGCAGTGACCACAGGAGTGGAAAAGGTCAGCTTGCATTCCAATCCCAAAGAAAGGCAATGCCAAAGCATGCTCAAACTACCACACAATTGCACTCACCTCACACACTAGTAAAGTAATGCTCAAAATTCTCCAAGCCAGGCTTCAGCAATACCTGAACCATGAAATTCCAGATGTTCAAGCTGGTTTTAGAAAAGGCAGAGGAAGCAGAGATCAAATTGCTAATATTCACTGGATCATCAAAAAAGCAAGAGAGTTCCAGAAAAGCATCTATTTCTGCTTTATTGACTATGCCAAAGCCTTTGACTGTATGGATCACAATAAACTGTGGAAAATTCTGAAAACTATGGGAATACCATACCACCTGATCTGCCTCTTGAGAAACCTGTATACAGATCAAGAAGCAACAGCTAGAACTGGACATGAAACAATAGACTGGTTCCAAATTGGGAAAGGAGTACACATAGGCTGTATATTGTCACCCTTCTTATTTAACTTATATGCATAGTACATATCATCATGTACTCTCATGCCATCATGAGAAATGCTGGGCTGGATGAAGCACAAGCTGGAATCAAGTTTGCTGGGAGAAATATCAATAACCTCAGATATGCAGATGGCACCACCCTTATGGCAGAAAGTGAAGAACTAAAGAGCCTCTTGAAGAAAGAGAAAGAGAAGAGTGAAAAAGTTGGCTTAAATTTCAACATTCAGAAAACTAAGATCATGGCATCTGATCTTGTCATTTCATGGCAAATAGATGGGGAAATAGTGGAAAGAGTGAGCTACTTTATTTTTCTGAGCTCCAAGATCACTGCAGACGGTGATGGCAGCCATGAAACTAAAAGATGCTTGCTCCTTGGAAGAAAAGTTATGGATAATAAACGGTGTATTAAAAAGCAGAGACATTACTTGGCAGACAAAAGTCCATCTAATCAAAGCTATGGTTTTTCCAGTAGTCATGTATGGATGTGTAGGACTATAAAGTAAGCTGAACACTGAAGAATTGATGCTTTTGAACTGTGGAGATGAAGAAAACTCTTAAGAGTCCTTTGGACTGCAAGGAGATCCAACCAGATCATTCTAAAGGAAATCAGTCCTGAGTGTTCATTGGAAGGACTGATGTTAAAGCTGAAACTCCATTACTTTGGTCACCTGATGTGAAGAGCTGACTCATTTGACAAGACCTTGACGCTGGGGAAGATTGAGTCCAGGAGGAGAAGGGTATGACAGAGGGTGAGATGGTTGGATGGCATCCCCGACTCAATGGAGATGAGTTTTAGTAAACTCCAGGAATTGTTGATGGACTGGGAGGCCTGGTGTGCTGTGGTCCATGGGGTCGCGAAGTTGGATACGACTGAGCAACTGAACTGAGCTGAACTGAACCGACCAACATTTGATAGTCTCAGGTGTACAGCAAAAGTGATTCAGTGAAACTAAATTAATTCAGTTCTACATATACATGTATTTACTCCTCAAACTCCCCTCATCCAGGCTACCATCCAAGACTGAGCAGATTTCCCTGTGTTATACAGTAGGACCTCATTGGTAATCCATTTTGATACAGCTGTGTATTCATGTTCATCCCAAACGTTCCAACTATCCCTTTCCTCTACCCTTCCCTGTAGTAACCATCATTCATTCTCTAAGTTTGTGAGTTTATAAATAAGTTCATTTGTATAATTTATTTTTAGATTCTGCATATAAGCAATATCATAAGACATTTCTCTTTCTCTTTCTGACTCACTTCACTCAGTATGATAATCTCTAGGTTCATCCCTGATCCCATGATCCTGAAAATGGCATTATTTCATTTTACAATATATATTCATATATATTCAATATATATATATAGTCACATATATATTCAATATGTATTCATATATACAATGTACATATGTACAATGGAATATTACTCTGTTAATGGACATTTAGTTTCCTTCCATGTCTTGGCAGGTGTAAACAGTGCTTCAATGAAAACTGGGCTGCATGTATCCTTTCAGATCATCGTTTTCTCTGAATACAAATGTCCAGGAGTGAGATTGGCTATTTTTGTATCACCAATGTGCACTCCATACACAGAACAGATCAAGAGTTCTTATAAATAATGATCAAATATACCATAGTTCATGGAGTGTATCCATTTGTAGTTGGAATATTGAGCACGATCTGTTGTGGCCATTTTGCCAAACAAATTCAGATGCTGAAACTGAAACTTATTATTTTTACAAAACATATTCTTCAATGTTCTGTGATTCTATGTCTCATATTACTGAAAAAATAGAAGGGCCACTAGTAGTGCAGTGGTTCTATTATTAATGAAGACTAGGGTATCCATTCTTTAAGTACATCTGAAACTGTAAATTTTTTGTGATATAGCATTCTCAAAATGTGTGATGAGAGATCAAATATACCCAAGACAGGAGGAAAATCAAAGACCTGAATATATGGTCCATTTATTTTAATACTAGCATCCAGAATAAGAAAAAGCATGAAGTTTCCTTGTTTCTATGACAACCACATATGGAAATTTCTCATTTCTAAAAAGTCTTTATGAATTTCATAAAATGAAATTTTTAATTATGACATATTTTTTACTTTCAAAAGTATTTGTTGTCCAAATATGTTTGTATTTGTTTTCATGTGGTCATATGAGAAACAAACCATCTGAGACATTTTTAAATTCCTATAGAAATTCTAGAAGAGAAACCATATTTTTATTTTACCTCCTCTGATTGTAAATCATTGAATTTCCCATAAGGTATCAAAACCTTCATTGCAGAACAGCCTCCATCAATTGTGTTCATGTAAGTTCCAAGAACTTGTGGGTTGGCAACAATCAGATGGATCCTGAACACAATTTATTTACATTCCAGTGCTACAGGTAAACACAGGTGTATGTATGTGTTATGCAGAGATGCAATGGATTTCTGATCAGGACCTCTTTGCTCCTTATTATGAATCTGTCTTCTGTTATCATCATTTTATTTTTCTTGCCCATATCTTTCATGATGATTTTTTTTGGTCCTATTCAGTGACAATTTATGTAATGCTAAGATCTGCTTACCATACTTTGCAATACAAGTTTCTACTGTAGGAATATTTCTAGAATATCCGGAATCTGTCAAGATCTGTGTTATTTGTTTAATTAAGCAAAATTATTTTGCATTCATTTGTATTGGATGGGTAATGCAAACTTGGTTTGGCTAAGGACTGTTATCATTATGTAAGTACCTATTAAAGATAGACATCTAAGGATTTGTCTGGAAGCTCACATGGATATGTCAGAAACATTTAAAAAAGTGCAATTTCACTGATATTGGGGATTACTGCTCTTCATATAATTGACATGGAAGAAACATTTTATATCATGCTACTACTTTTTGCTCTTAATTTTTAAGATTAGCCATACAGAATATTAAATTTTTTTTTTTTTGTTCTACAAAATGGGTAATTTCAAGGCTGAAACTGAATATTTTCCTTTGATTACTCTCTGAATGCTTAGAAGATGTCACTGTGATGCTTGACAAAATTCCCCATCTCCCTTCATTCTATGCTCCAGAGCTTTTATTTCTCCTTCCTTTTTCTAAAATTGATTGTCACTTCCTCATCCTCCTCTGATAGAATGCTATCTCAGCAGATCTCTCTTAGTAATAGAATACCACCCTGATTTCACCTCTGTGAAGCTCAGCTCTCCCTCTCAAATGAATTAGATTCACCTCACTGCTCTAAACATCTGTTTCAAAATCTTACTCTTAAAATGTTCTAATGAAAACAACCTAGGCTTTTGTAAGCCAGGTTGGGTGACTGTGTCTTTATTGCTGAGAGACTTTTTAACTTCACAAATGCCTAGCTCTCTGTGACATTCCTTACACCTTGCAAGAAACTGTGGAATAACATTTTCATTCATGCCTGAGTATTTGGCCTCCAGAAGGAGCTTTCCAAGTCCTTTGTTACATAAGTTGATAGTAGCTTTCCTGTTTCCCAGCCCAGAGAATTTTAAACAGAGAAGTATCAGATTATGCCATAGCTCAAGTCTTAGACTGGCATTAATAATATCCTACTCTATTCCCAAACTTGGTGACTATGACAAATGTCAAGAAGCTTGTACTTTCCATAAGACTCCTTAGACCTATTCTATATGGTCACTTATAATCTGATTATGTCCTGAAAATCTCTGATCTTTATTCTTATCACATTTAAGCTGCCTACACTGAGTAAAACCCATTAAAATTTCCAAATTCACAGCTACTTCTAAGTCTAGGATCTCAGGAAATTTGTGGTACTTATACAAAAAGGAAACTGCACATTCAGTTCACTGTGTTACATTTGAATTGGTGCCACAAGCCATGTGACTTCAGAAGACACCATACCTTGCAGAGCCCATGACCCAGGCACTCTGACAAGGTGTAGGCATGGAGGTAGATTACTTTGGTCAATGGGACAATAAGAGATGCAACACAAGTTGTGACAAAAAAAAAAAATGCCTGTGCATTTAACTCTTGCTCGCTTTCTCTGTGTTTGGAAATGTAAAAACCAAAATGTGGACAAGCGTGAGTTAACCTCTACTTTGAGAAACCACTTTGAGTTGAATTGAAGCTCTCCAGTCAACAGCCTTCAAACTGTGAGATGTATGATCGAGGCCACCTGCTTTGGTTATTTCATGTTGGATTAAAAAACACCCAAAACAAAGCTTAAGAAAGGTTTACTTTTTTTTCAGAATATGGTGTTTGAGCATAGCTTGGCAGAGATGGCTCAGCTCTGCTCTGCTCATCAGCTGGGGCAGGTTAAAAGCTGCAGGCTAAAGTTATCTGAAGACTTACACTTCCCTGGTGGTTAATGCTGACTGAATTTGCTGTGTCAGTTCCTCTGCATGGGAAACTCAGTGTGGTTTGTCTGTACGGAGCAGTTTGGACTTCCTTCTCAGCATGCTTGATTAGTTGAAGAATGGGCATCTTAAGAAACAGCGCTAGGTACATACTGTATAGACTTTTTAATCCTAGGCTTGGAAATCATGCATCTGGTTTGGGCCCATCCTTGTTCAAGGAGAGGAAATATGGACTCCAGTTCTCAGTGCAGGAAGGTCAATAGTGCATGTAAGAATATAATGAGGAATGGAATGTATACTGGTGTAGCTATTTTTGGATACTACATTTCAAATTATTCTAGACTATCTAACCCTTGCTCACCTGCTAGTGCACTTTGTTCATGAATGAAACCAGAAGAGACCTGTATTAACAATCACCCAAATTGCAAATTCCATGTATTATAATCTTGTAAAAAGCAGTTGTTTTAAACCTCTGTGTTTTGGGCTGCTTTACAATGAACCAAAGGATGATATAATTATTGATACTGAGAGAAACTGCTTTTTGAACACATTCTAATGTATGTGATACTGGCTTGGGACTGATTTGTGGGCAGATGATAGAACTGCTAGGGGTAGTCAGAAAATCAACATGGAAACAGTCAATGTGGTGGAAAAACTGTGAGAAAACTCAGGAGTGTTTGGAAAAGGGATGGCTTTCTCTGGACCCTCCACATACATGATAACAGATATAACCATATCATCTTGCTATGATTAGGAATTCTTTCATATTTTTATTATCTCAAATGTTACTTTTAATCTGATTTAATATTACTTAGGTGGGGAAGATCCCCTGGAAGAGGAAATGACAGCTGACTCCAGTATTCTTGCCTGGAGAATTCCATGGACAGAGGAGCCACAAAGAGTCAGACATGACTGAAGCGACTTAGCACATACAATATTACTTTACAGGCACATCTTCTAGGGTTCTGAAATCATTATTTTATGAAAATATGGCCTTCCAGTTTTATATAGTTTGGTATGGAAACACTACACTACAATGCTCTCTCGTCTTTGTAGCAGGATAGCTGTCTCGAAATGTACTTGCATGAGCTGACATTGCAGTAGGCTCTAGGCTAGGTAGTCATGGGTTTCCTCTTATGCCCAAACCTCCAAAATTATCCTATGAAATGCATATGGTTGAATTCTAAAGTCCATATGCTATTTTATTTTATCTAGAGTGCTCAGAAGATTAAAAATGAAGACTACTGAAGTGCTGTTGTTCAGTCATTCAGTTGTGTCCGACTCTTTGCAACCCGATGAACTGCAGCACGCCAGGCCTCCATGTCCCTCACCATCTCCCAAAGTTTGCCCAAGTTCTTGTCCTTTGCATCAGTGATGATCTCCAGCCTGAGGGTCCTTGCAATTGCCAAAATACACAGCACTTAGAATCGACTTTTTTTCTTTTTTAACCACACATCCATCCAGGAGCGTGGAATAAAAGTGAGTTCAAAACTGATCTACAAAATGGTACAAATAACTGAAAGTACTTTCCTATGTCTGACTGCAGACAACATTCCCTCCATGACTTTTATTATTTTATTCCTCTATTTTAGCTTTATTTCTCTTTGCTCCCTAGTAACAACTCCCCCCATCCTATACTTATTTTCTTCTTAGTTTGATAAATTTTAGGGCTTCCCTGATGGTTCAATGGGTAGACAATCTGCCTAGAATGCAGAAGATACAGGTGATGAGGGCTCCATCCCTGGGTCGAGAAGATTCTCTGGAGAAGCAAATGGCAACCCACTCCAGTGTTCTTGCCTGGAGAATCCCTTGGATAGAGAAGTCTGGTCGGCTACAGTCCACAGGGTTGCAAAGAGTCAGACACAACTTAGCAACTGAGCATAGCTTATTAACACCAGAAAAATCATATTCCTCATTCTGTTGACGTTAACAGAAAATGCAGAGAGATAGGATTTTGCTTGGTCTACTTATGTCTGTAAAAAAGAAAGAATGATCAGACCCATTCAAATATTCTAATCTTTGAATAAGGGTGACTTGGCTCTCTCAAAAAATGTTGGGCATATATGTGATCCAATTTCCACTTCAGTTTCAACATTTTTGTCTTTTGTGACTTCTCAATTTTGATCTCTTAGCTATATAATTAGTTCACTTTGTCTTTTCACCATATTTGGACTGAAAATTCACTGAGAGCACTTGGTTGCATTTAAGATGAACTTCATGCCTCTGAGATATTGTGGCTCATACTAGTTTTCATTTCCTCAAACATGGCTAAACTATGGTGCCTAATAGGACTTCCCAGGTGGGGCTAGTGTTAAAGAATCTGCCTTATAGTGCAGGAGACACAAGAGAAGAGAGTTTGATCCCTGGATTGGGAAGATCCCCTTTAGTGGGAAATGAAATCCACTCCAGTATTCTTGCCTGAAATATCCCATGGACAGGGGAGGCTGCAGGGCTATAGTCCATGGGATATCAGAGTTGGATGCACACACACACACAACACCTAATAGCCTTTAAAGGTCGTGAATCTTGACCCAGACTTCACCCCTCTCTTTCTGTGGGAGGATGTGAGAGATCACAGTCTTACAATCTCAAAAGAAAGAGAAACAAGGGTTTGGTGAGGTGGTGTTGTTGAAGTAAACAGAAAATACACTGAGTGACAAAAATGGTCCAAATTATATTTCAGCACCATACAGTAGGTCCTTGTTGGTTATCTGTCTTTTATATAGTAGTGCATTTGTATTCATCCCAATGAAAGTAATTTCTTTAAGTGGACAAGACAAAGTTGAGGGAAGAAAAAATACATTGTTCAAATGTATTGACCAATTAACGTACACTATTATTGATTATTCAGACATTAAAAGGGTCAGAGTAAATCAACTACAAACATTAGCATGGCTGAATTAAAATTGGTCATTAATTCTCATGGAAATATCAAGAGATATGCAGAAAGCCTCTTTTATATTTCTTTCACCTAAAGCCAAAGTAAAGGAGGTTCAAGTAATGAAAGGTGGTTAAAAGGGTATAAAGCAAATATAATATTTGCTTTTGGCCATCCTTTATGCTTGACTTCTTCTAGTCATGATTTGGATTTTATTAGACCTTCTCCCCAAATCTCTTCATCAATGTACAAACACTTTTTGATAAATATGCCCTTGATATTTGCATTGCTTTTCCAGATCACCCTAATAGACAACAATTGCTATATATGCCAAAAACAAGTATACTGTAAAATTTTCTTTTTTCCTTATGCCAAATTCCATTACTTGGAGAAAGCAGTATGTAAATAAAGACAGCATTCAAGCTTTGGAACTCATTTTAGTTTTCTTGTAATGACTTTCAAAATGAAAGCCAATCTCTCTGCAAGATACAAACTCATGAGCTCTTTCAGGTATCTCCATTATTTGTATCCCACCTTCTATACCATGATTTTATGAAGACTATAAAGGAGCCTTATCTTCCAAACTATTCTCTTTTTATGTCAAAAATATTAAAGTGTATTTACCCAATATATATGTTTGAGGGTTTTCAAAATGTTTATTGATTAAAAAATCAGATGTTTGTCCAAACCTATCATTAATTAATGAAGAGACTATTTTAAAAAGAAGACTTTTTTTCCATCTGCTTAAGCTGAATTTAGTGTATATCAATCACTTCCTTTCTACTATTTTTTTTTTTTAAGTAAATGTGACTTTGAGAAAAATTGTAAATCCAGAAAAGCTAGTGGCTATCACCTCTAGTCTTCTCATCCATTGTGTTTTGGTGGAACAAATGCTTCTCTTTTTCTTTCCCACTAAAATTTTATGGCTAACATCAGTTCAGTTCAGTTCAGTCACTCAGTCGTGTCTGACTACTTGTGACGTGAGGAATCACAGCACGGCCAGGCCTCCATGTCCATCACTAACTCCCAGAGTCCACCCAAACCAGTGTTCATCAGTCGGTGATGCCATCCAGCCATCTCATCCTCTGTCGTCCCCTTCTCCTTCTGCCTCCAATCCCTCCCAGCATCAGGGTCTTTTCCAGTGAGTCAACTCTTCGCATGAGGTGGCCAAAGTATTGGAGTTTCAGCTTCAGCATCAGTCCTTCCAGTGAACACCCAGGACTGATCTCCTTTAGGATGGACTTGTTGGATCTGCTTGCAGTCCAAGGGATTCTCAAGAGTCTTCTCCAATAACACAGGTCAAAAGCATCGATTTTTCAGCGCTCAGCTTTCTTCACAGTCCAACTCTCACATCCATACATGACCACTGGAAAAACCATAGCTTTTTTTTTTTTTTTTCCCATTTATTTTTATTAGTTGGAGGCTAATTACTTTACATCATTACAGTAGTTTTTGTCATACATTGAAATGAATTAGCCATGGATTTACATGTATTCCCCATCCCGGTCCCCCCTCCCACCTCCCTCTCCACCCGATCCCTCTGGGTCTTCCCAGTGCACCAGGCCTGAGCACTTGTCTCATGCACCCAACCTGGGCTGGTGATCTGTTTCACCCTAGATAATATACATGTTTCAATGCTGTTCTCTTGAAACATCCCACCCTCGCCTTCTCCCAGAGTCCACAAGTCTGTTCTATACATCTGAGTCTCTTTTTCTGTTTTGCATAAAGGGTTATCGTTACCATCTTTCTAAATTCCGTATATATGTGTTAGTATACTGGAAAAACCATAGCCTTGACCAGACGGATCTTTGTTGACAAAGTAATGTCTCTGCTTTTTAATATGCTGTCTAGGTTGGTCATAACTTTCCTTCCAAGAAGTAAGCGTCTTTTAATTTCATGGCTGCAATCGCCATCCATAGTGACTTTGGAGCCCAAAAACATATAATCTGACACTGTTTCCACTGTTTCCCCATCTATTTCCCATGAAGTAATAGGACCAGATGCCATGATCTTAGTTTTCTGAATGTTGAGCTTTAAGCCAACTTTTTCACTCACTCTCCTCTTTCACTTTCATCAAGAGGCTTTTCAGTTCCACTTCACTTTCTGCCATAAGGATGGTGTCATCTGCATATCTGAGGTTATTGATATTTCTCTCATCAATCTTGATTCCAGCTTGTGCTTCCTCCAGCCCAGCGTTTCTCATGCTGTACTCTGCATATAAGTTACATAAGCAGGGTGACAATATACAGCCTTGATGTACTCCTTTTTCTATTTGGAACCAGTCTGTTGTTCCATATCCAGTTATAACTGTTGCTTCATGACCTGCATATAGGTTTCTCAAGAGGCAGGTTAGGTGATATGGTATTCCCATCTCTTTCAGAATTTCCCACAGCTTATTGTGATCCATACAGTCAAAGGCTTTGGCATAGTCAATAAATCAGAAATAGATATTTTTCTGGAACTCTCTTTTTTTGATGATCCAGTGGATATTGGTAATTTGATTTCTGGTTCCTCTGCCTTTTCTAAAACCAGCTTGAACATCTAGAATTTCATGTTTCACGTATTGCTGAAGCCTGACTGGAGAACTTTGAACATTACTTTTGTAGCACATAAGCTCCTGCCAATCCAGTTTTCTCCATGAAAACATATTTATTTCAAAAAGGACATATGGAACACTTTATGTTCCAAAGACAGCAGCAAGCACATGGGATAAAGACCTGACCTAATAAAATCTACTATCCACTAGGAAAGATGTACAACTATTGATATACAATAGTGGTTGGTTAATTTGGTTTCTGTTTTAAATCTCACATTTTATTTTTGTTTCAAAAGTGAAAGTTAATTCTGTCACAGTGATCAATATTTTGTTTCTATGGAAACATATGGAATCAGATGTGGCTCTTGAAATACTTCTTTATCTCCAAGGTAACACCAGAAAAAATACTTAACAAGCCCTGCTTGAGCAAGCTCACTCTGAAAAAAATTAAAATGCATAAATAATTTTATATCCCTTATTTAATGTCATAAACTCTCATGTGGTATGAAATAAATTTCAATTCTGCACAAGAATTTCTCAACCTGGAACACCTAAAGTATGTTTTTATTTATTTATTTTTTTCCTGTAGGAGTATCATAATGTTACAAATTTAGTAAGTTAGTGTTAAACAACTTTGCAAGTTTTTAAAAGTGATCTCTAAAATCAATGTTATCATTCACTGGACCAAAATAATTAAAAATAATACCACTTTCTTGTTCATTAAACTTTTTTCTAGGAAGCTCCTGAGTGTATATATAAATTTTAATGTTGCCGTATTTTTTCACTCATTGATTTATTTGAACTGTATATGGAAGAGTAGGAAGAATATTTGATATCAGAGTTAAAATTAGTTCTAATTAAAAAAGATAATTCCAATTTACAGCATATTGCTGGTCATCTGAGTTAAAGCTGTCATGCTTCATTTCAAATTCAATTATTCTGGTCAATGTAGATCAACAATTCAACCCTTTGGGGTGACCTATTTTTTTTTTTTTTTGGTAGAGTAAATTATTCTGTCTAAATATTTGGTAAATTGGTTTTAACTCCACTTTATCAAAATGTATCTCATTAAAAAATTTCTCCATTGGCTATTTATGAAGAATCCAATTTGCTCTGTAATGTAAGATTTTCCAAATTTAACTTGATATAGAGTCACAGATTAACATTTGTAAACCCTAAAATAAAGATGTTCCTCAGCATATGTTTGCATATTTGCATTATTTTAATGTATATGTATGTCTTTCTCCTATGACATAAGACTCATATTTTATTGCTCTATATCTAATGCTAGAACATTGCTTGCTATGAGTAAATATTCATGATCTATTATGAAAGAAACAAAGAAAGAATTAAAGAGAAAGAGAAGAGGAAAGAAGAGAGAGAAGAAGGAAAGGCGGGAGAGAAAAGGTGAGGGAAGAAAGAAGGAAGAGAAGCAAGAAAGAAAATTAAAAAAAAAAAATAAGAGAGTGATAAACCTCTTTTCTGGGCTTCCCAGGTGGTGCTAGCTGTAAAGAACCTGCTTGTCAATGCAGGAGACAGTAAGAGACATGGGTTTGGTCCCTGAGTGGAGATGATCCCCTGGAGGAGGGCAGGGGAACACACTCCAGTATTCCTGCCTGGAGAATCCCAGAGACAGAGGAGCCTGGCAGGCTACATCCAAGGGGTTTCAAAGAGTTGGGCACGACTGAAGTGACTTAGCATGCAGCCACACAAACCTCTTTTTGAAGATTAGGACTGAGAAAATGCTTATGAGTTCCTTCAATCTCTACCCTGAGTACTCTACAAATTCTATTCTCTTAAGTACAACAGTTGTATGATGACAGTAAGGAAATGACTCTCAGAGCTAGGAATTCTCTGTGAAAGAGTCATGACTTACATAGAGAATATTATTTTTCCTATTCTTTAATTAAACTGTCTGTGAGCAGAACACTGTGAACATACTATTCATAACCCCTGCTCTTGAGTTCTTTTACCAAACAAATGTTCAAGCAACAGTATTCCCAAAGTAGAAAAAAGTGAAGCCACTCAGTTGTATTCAACTCTTTGCCACCCCATGGACTATAGCCTAGCAGGTTCCTCCATCCATGGGATTCTCCAGGCAAGAATACTGGAGTGGGCTGCCATTTCCTTCTCCAGGAGATCTTCCCAACCCAGGGATTGAACCCAGGTCTCCCACATTGCAGGCAGATGCTTTACTCTCTGAGCCACTTGGGAAGCCCCATTCCCAAAGTATTCACATCTAAAAAGAGAAATCTTAGCAGAAAATATTTCAAACATTTCAGTTTTATAATAAACCTAGTGCCCCCTTCCCACCTATTAAGAATTTCAATGACTACTATAACATATTATATACTTATACTACTTGAGGTAATCTAGCTTCTTTGGGCTAGAAAATTATTAAAAGCACCATCTTAAAAAAAATATCTTCCTTATAATAGGGAGCAAGGAAAAAGAGTCATCCTTCTAACTTTAACTGAATCTGACTCACTGGAACAATGCTACCTAAATAGCATCTGCATTAAATATGGATTTGCCATTTGCTGCTTTCCACCTGCTATTGACTATGTGGCAATTCACAAGAACTAATTAAAATCTTATTTCTTGTTATTAAAAAAAAATCTTCTAAGAAAATAAGCTGTCTCAACAAGTAAGGCAATCAAAAAATAAGGAGGAAATGAAAAGGGAAGGCCAAAGCAAATTTGACTACTGTTTCCAGGAATCCCTGCATTATCCCATTTACCTACTTCTGGAAATTTTCAACTAGTGGTGAGTTTCTAGGAAACCAGTCGTATTGTTGATGGCTAGAACTTCCAGATTCACAATTATCACAGGCTGTAGTTGTCTTGGTAAAGAGAGCTCCTACCTTTCATCAATCTCAAGAGACTTCAGAAAATTTTTTTCAGCCATCCTCAACATATCATGTAATATTATCATTCTAAGTCACAATAGAATAAATTTCTGTGGCTACCCATCTATTCTTTCTCTATCTTCACAGAATAACTAATGTTTCCATAATTACCTTCAATTTAGTCTCCCACAAAATATTCAAATATATCCCAAGGAAATCCTGATTGTGGTTATATTAAAATAATAAAATGTAATAAGAAAATGAATAATATTGATGACAGCAAAACTCACACATTGTTATTTTCTATTCAAAAGATCCATTTTATAAGTTAAGATAAATTATACACATTAATTAACAACCTCCTTGTACCTTCAGGTTGTTCACTAAATATTTAATCTTACTTATATCTTGATTATTTTTCTTTGGAGAGTCAACCAAGATGTTGATATAAGTGAAACCTGAACGCCTCTCCTCCATAGATTCACTAAATGTACAGATGCAAACTGAACAGTTACTTATGAAAAAGACCCAGAAATCAGTTGACTGACAGTGACTCTTGCATATTGGACAAGTAAGAAGGTACTTACACTAAAACAGAGAGGAAAGGTTGAGACACTTAACATTAATCCCACCATGGCAGAGTGCCATACAAAGAGAACTTCAACTCCCAGCTTCTTCATGGGGAGTGAAGAGTTTGGATCCCACATCTAGTGTCCCAAATTTTAAGATTCCCCAGTCAGGGGATGAGCCGCCCAAACATGGATTTCTGAAAGGCAATGAGGCTTTCACCCCAGGGACCTACAAAACAACAACAAACAAAGAAGCAGTTAGTGGACTCACAGAGCATGTGTGTGACTGTCTCCCCAGGACTCAGCTCGGTGGGCAAAATTACACATCTCTCAGTTTTAACTTGAAAGGAGTTTATCTGCATACTTTAAAAGTTTCTGCCTAAGGGCCAGGATTCTATTCTAACAGATATCTTAGGAGCTAGGTGAAGCCCCATTCAGAGACTAAGGTAGGCCAGAGGATACCTCTCCAACATTTTTCCTCCAACCTGCTCCAATAATAAAACAAAGTCACTGGTATCTTCCTGGTAAAAGCTTGTACACACATCTCAGGCCCCAGCCCTTGCAGCTCTCACCCAAGGGACAGGCCCATAGATAGTCTGGCTCTGATAGTCAGTGAGACTTGCTTTCTCCAGTAACACAGTTCAATTCAGTTCAGTCACTCAGTCTTGTCCAACTCTTTGCGACTCCAGGAACCGAGCATGCCAGGCCTCCCTGTCCATCAACAACTCCCAAGTCCACCCAAACCCATGTCCATTGAGTCGCTAACACAATCCAACCATCTCATCCTCTGTCGTCCCCTTCTCCTCCTGCCCTCAGTCTTTCCCAGCATCAGGATCTTTACGAATGAGTCAGCTCTTCCCATCAGGTGGCCAACGTACCGGAGTTTCAGCTTCAACATCACTCCTTCCAATGAATACCCAGGACTGATCTCCCTTAGGATGGACTGGTTGGATCTCCTTACAGTCCAAGGGACTCTCAAGAGTCTTCTCCAAGACCACAGGGCAAAAGCATCAATTCTTCAATGCTCAGCTTTCTTTATAGTCCAACTCTCACATCCATACCTGACCACTGGAAAAACCATAGCCTTGACTAGACGGACCTTTGTTGACAAAGTAATGTCTCTGCTTTTTAATATGCTGTCTAGCTTGGTCATAACTTTCCCTTCAAGGAGTAAGTGTCTTTTAATTTCATGGCTGCAATCACCATCTGCAGTGATTTTGCAGTCAAGGCTGTCGTTTTTCAAGTAGTAACATATGGATGTGAGAGTTGGGTGGTGAAGAAAGCTTAGTGCCGAAGAATTGATGCTTTTGAACTGTGGTGTTGGAGAAGACTCTTGAGAATCCCTTGGACTGCAAGGAGATCCAACCAGTCCCTCCTAAAGGAGATCAATCCCGGGTTTTCATTGGAAGGACTGATGTTGAAGCTGAAATTCCAATATTTTGACCACCTGATATGAAGAGCTGACTCGTTTGAAAATACCCTGATGCTGGGAAAGCTTGAAGATAAGAGGAGAAGTGGACAACAGAGAATAAGATGGTTGGATGGCATCGTCGGCTCAGTAGACTTGAGTTTGAGTAGACTCCAGGAGTTATTGATGGACAGGGAGGCCTGACCTGCTGTGGTCCATGAGGTTGCAAAGAGTCACACACGACTGACTTACTGAACTGAACTGAACCAAATATCATAATCAATGATTAGGGCTGAAAGTTTTTCTTCTAAAATCTGGAACTAGGCAGGATGAATATCCATTTATATTCACCTTTTATTCAACATAGTACTTGAAGTCTAGGCAGAATTATTAGGAAAAATCAAAGAAAAAAAATTAAAGTATATTTAAATATGACAAGAGAAAACAAAGTTCTATTTGTAAATTACAACATATTATATATATATATATATATATATATATATATATATATATATAGCAAACCCTAGAAACTCCACACAAAAAAAGTTAGAACTTATAATAATTTCAATAAATTTGCAATTTACAAAATCTATCTTAAATATCTACCAAAAATAGAAATTGCATTTATTACACCAAGAATTTTAAAACACCATTTACAATAGCATCAAAAGTAATAAAATAGTTAGAATATTTTAAAATAAATTTAACTGAGAAGTTGAAAAACTTGTACACTGAAAATCATAAGATATTGATTAAGTAATTATAGAAGACAAAAATAAATGAAAATACTCTCTGTGATCATAGATTGAAAAAATTAACAGCAATATTGATAAATGTTCATATTGCTCAAAGCAATCTATAGATTCAGTGCAATCCCTATCAAAATCAAAATGGTATTTTTCACAGAAATACCCAAGCTACAAAGACTGAACATATCCAAACAAATCTTGAGAAATAGAACAAAGCATCATATTCTCTGATTTCAAACTCTGTTACAAAGCTATAGTAATCAACGTACCATGCTAATGGCAGAAATACAGATACATAGATTGAGGGAACAGAATTGGGAGCCCAGAAATAACTCTGTGCTTATACAGCCAATGAATTTTCAACAAAAGAGATAAGAATAAACATTGGAGAAAGAATAATTCCTTCAATAAATGGTACTGGGGAATCACATGCAAAAGAATGAGGCTTCCAGGAGGTGCTAGTGGTAAAGAATCCACCTGCCAATGCAAGAGATATTAGAGATTTGGGTTTGATTTCTGGGTTGGGAAGATCCCCTGGAGAAGGAAATGGCAACCCACTCCAGTATTCTTGCCTGGGAAATCACATGGACAGAGGTGCCTGATGGGCTACAGTCCCTGGCGCTGAAAAAGTCGAAAACAAAACTGAGTGAATGAGCACAGCTCAGCACATGCAAAAAACTGAAACTGGGACCTTTATCTTATACCATTCACAAAAGACTTAAACATAAGTTCTGAACTCAGAAATTTCCTACAAGGAAAATATAGAGGGTAAATTCCTTGACATTAGACTTTAAATTTTTTTTTTTTGCATTTGAATCCAAAAGTGAAAGCCATAAATGCAGAAATGAACAAGTGGAACTACATCAAACTCAAAATCTCCCACAGAGCAAAGAAAACCAATAACAAAATGAAAAGGCAACCTGCTGAATGAAAAAAAAAAATTGTAAATGACTTACCTGGTATGAGGTTAGTATCTAAAATGCACAAAGAACTAAAAACCTCCATAGAAAAAATAATTTAAAATGGGCAATGGACCTAGTTAGACATTTTCCCAAAGAAGATATTCAAATGGTGAACTTTATATGTAAAGGTGCTCAACATCACTAATCATTAAGGATATTCATATCAAAATCCAATGAGATATCACCTCACATCTGTTTAGTTGGTGGTTATCAAAAAGGCAAGATATATGAAGAAAAGGAAAAACTTATACACTGCTGGTGGAAATGTAAAATGAGTATAGCTATAATGTGTACAGCCATTATAAAAAAACCAATATAGTGGTTCCTTAAAAAGAAATTAAGAACTACTATACAATCTTGCAATTCCACTTCTGGGTATATATGCAAAGCATAAAAAAAAAAATCATAATCTCAAAGAAATATCTATATATCCTTGTTTATACCATTCACAAGAGCCTAGATATGGAAACAACCTAAATATCCCATGATAACAATGGATAAATTGATAAAGAAAATGTGATGTATATATGAGGTAGACATGACTTTGAGACTGAACAGCAACAACAAGAGCAACAAAGAATGAAATCATCTTATTTGTGACAACATGAATAAGCCTAGAGAGCATTAGGCTAAGTGTGATAAATCAGACCAAGGAAGACAAATCCTACATGGTACATGGTATCACTTATACTTGAATCTAAGGCAAAAACATCAAATTCATGGAAACAGAGAGTAGGGGGGAAAATAAAAAACAGCAGAAAATGGATGTGTTTAGTAACTTGAGGGGATAAATCTTTTCATGATGTATTCATATATGAACTCATCACAATGTATACTTTAACTATCTTATGAATTTATCAATTATAACTCAATAAAGCTAAAAAATAAAATATAATACAATAAAATTAAAATATAGATAGTTTTCCTGAAAGGATATTGCTTCATCTGCAGCCTTCTCAGAAAGATTCTACTTATTCTCCATTCCACATGTTATTTCTGACCTCTTCCTGGCAGTAATGTTTACTTTACTTTTTCTGTATTCCATTTCTTTTGGATTTTAACCTTTTACCCTTCAGTAACAACACTATCCCAATAGAGTCAGTAATCATTCAATAAAGCTTCTCCTTAAGCTTTATGTTATCACTGTCATCTAGTCAAGAGCCAGGTTTTTTTGAAGGCCTGTGCACCTAGGCAAATTCTTCCCTCCACTGCAAGTTTTGCCATTATCCTATGTGATTTCACCAGTCATATGATGGCATATTCTGATCCATGGACTCATGAAACACAAGACCATTTTAATTTGGCCACCAACACTTGTAGTAACAATGTTGATTTTGGTGAGCAAAGTGTTTTACTTCTGAAATTCTACATTTACTGGTCCAACTATAATATTCTAAATTTCTATCTGGATTTCTAAATCTATGGTTTCTATTACAAGTGGCAATGTTACCATCAAGAGTTGCAGTTTTTTGACTTTTTCATTCAATTCATCTATCTATTTATCTATCAACCATCCATCTACACATTCATCCGTCCTTTCACCTGTTCATGAATCTAAGTATAAAATACTTCGGTCTAAACTTCTTTTCTTCCCTATCCAGTTAGATCACTTAAACATAGCTGTTGTCGATAAGTAGCCTAGACTTTGGTACATTGTTACAGCAGTCCAAACTGATTGACAATTATTAAACTTTTCATTGATAATTTGGCAAAGGGCAATATGAGAAAGCTTTGAAGACTGAAACAGAAAGAGTACTTAAATAAGAGTTAACATTTAATTATAACAGGACAGAGATTTTATACTAAAATAATAAGATCATTCTTACAATTTTATTGAGTGATAGTGGAGAAAATTGAACAAGCAGGATTTAGATTTTGATTGGTAAGCCTTATAACCTACTTATTTAAAGTTTATCCTACTCTTGTAGATCATTTTCCATTTGGATTAGTTATTTTTAGTTTATATTACCAGGAATTTATAACAATAATAAAGTATTTTGCTATCTTTTGAAAAATATGTGAGAAAAATAAATATCAATGATAAATAATTTTGCATATTAAGTTAACATAATTGGAAGACAATTTATCCAATCTTTATTGGGGAAAAATCAAGTAAGTGAGTTCAGTGTGCTAGGTACTTTTGTAAATGCCATGAATCAAATGAGAACTATTAAATTCAGTCACAGATTTCATGGAAATTATAACATTGTGTTTGGTAGAGGGAAAAGAAACTAATAATATAAAATAAAGGCATTTTCATATACAACTGACTCTTGAATTGCATGGAGGAAGGATTGGAATATTAAACCTGGTAGCCTGCCAGGCTCCTCTTTCCATGGGATTTCCCAGGCAAAAGTGGGTTGCCATTTCCTTTTCCAGGGGATCTTATCATCCCAGGAATCAAACCCAGGTCTTCTGCAATGCAGACAAATCCTTTACCAACTGAGTAACCAGGGAAGCCCTACTTGTAGTGAAAAATCAATATATAACTGAATAATTTCCCTCCATATCTGATCTTCCACACAATTGCACTCATCTCACATGCTGAAATTCATCTCACGTGGTAGCAAAGTAATGCTCACAATTCTCCAAGCCATGCTGCAACAGTATGTGAACCATGAACTTCCAGATGTTCAGGCTGGATTTAGAAAAGGCAGAGGAACCAGAGATCAAATTGCCAACATCCGTTGGCTCATAGATAAAGCAAGAGAGCTCCAGAAAAGTACCTACATCTGCTTTATTGACTATGCCAAAGCCTTTGACTGAGTGGATACTAACAAAATGTGGAAAATTCTTAAAGAGATGAGAATAACACACCACCTTATCTGCCTCCTGAGAAATATGTATGCAGGTCAAGAAGGAACAGTTACAACTGGGCATGGAACAATGGACTGATTCCAAATTGGGAAAGGAGTATATAAAGGCTGTATATTGTTTATTTAACTTATATGCTGAGTGAAAGTTAAACTGAAAGTGTTAGTCACTCAGTCGTGTCTGACTCTTTGTGACCCCATGGACTAGAGTCCACCAGACTCCTCTGTCCATTGCAATTCTCTAGCTAAGAATACGGGAGTTAGTTACCATTTCCTTCTCCAAGGGATTTTCCGCACTCAGGGATCGAACCCAGATCCCCCACATTGCAGGCAGACTGTTTACCAACCAAGCCATCAAGGAAGATTATGCAAAGTACATCAGGTGAAATGCTAGGCTGGATGAAGCACAACCTGACAATCTGGCATCAAGATTGCCAGGAGAAATATCAATAACTTCAGATACACAGATGACACCACCCTTATGGCATAAAGTGAATAAGAACTAAAGAGCCGCTTAATAAAAGTGAAGGAGGAGAGTGAAAAAGTTCTCTTAAAGCTCAATATTCAGAAAACTAAGATCATGGCATCTGG